>NC_141556.1:63521228-68521228 GCF_036417535.1 Chlamydotis macqueenii | reverse complement strand
AGAGGTTAAAAGGAGACAGTGCCAGCACTGCCGTGCTCAGATGGGCTGAAGACTGTTCCCCATCAGCCCGCTGAGCAGCCGTAGGTCAGGGAAACACCTTTCACGCTCGCTGCAGAGTAATTTCTCAGCAAAACACAAGCTGCTGCAAAATGGTGTTATTTGGATGTGGAAAGACTTGCAAACCCTTCCCCCACCCTCTCTCTTCCTCAAAACTGTCAGGGTATTTTTAATAACAATTGATGGTTGCCTGAAATCACAAAACATGTTTTCATTAATATTCATGAAAGAATGGACTGTTTTTATCTACACCTACATCAATGTGTGGTAAAATGCATCCAAAGCCCGGCTTTTATCTTTAATCACACTGAAACTGATCGCCTCTGACTTTTGTGGGGAAACAAGCAGTCCTGTTTTCAAAGGAGAAAAGCATGAAAAGTTATAATCTGTGACCCAGAATTTTGGCAAAGCTGCTGCCTTCTGTGAAATCAAAAGGAAGGGAAAAAAACAATCAAACTTGTAAGATTTTTAATTGAGTCCTGGACAGTCCAGCAATTCTGACATGCATTTGTACAATTGCCCTTCCTGGGCACTCAGTATCAGCAGCAAAACAAATACAGTTAACAGGAAACCTTCAAAAGATTAAAAAAAAAATTTCAAAAGTCTTTCTGCCTAGACATTGCCCTTTATTTATGCTACGGTAGCATGCAGCAGGTTCCCCAGGGATCAGGCAGGACTGCTGTATATATTGTGCAAGCGCTCAGCCGCAGAGCCCACAGATGCTGCACTGGAGACAGTCAGCTCGTCTGCATTGATGCCATTTTTCCTGACAGGCAGATGTTTACTGCCCGGATCAGTACAGAGAGGTCTCCAGAGCGCTGCAGCCCAGCTCCGCTGGCTCCCTGAACCACCCCCGTCGCCAGGGAACAGATAAAACTGCCCTGTGGGCTCGGTGTGACCCCTGGACCACTGACAATATGATCCAAATAAATCAGGGGAGGGGAGGGAAGTGGAGGGGTTTGCTGCTTTGCCCCTGTAGGTCACTTGCCAAGGGAGAAGACGGTCCTCAGCCCCGGAGGTTGTGCTGTCTCCCGTTGCAAGAGCGCTGAGAATTAGAGAGCACCGTGTATTTCCAAAGCACCCTACAGCTGTTACCTAACAAATCCTCATCAGGATTTCAGCAAATAGGTGAGGCAGTAATGTCAGATCATGAAGGCAAGTAACCCATCTCTGTTGCTCTCCACATCTGCTGACCCTGACAGGGCAGCACATGGGAAGAGGGACCCTCCTTCTTTCCAGCCCAGCCAGGCAGGAGCAACCCTAATTTGGCCCAAATACCTTTGTCCTGATAACCTTGCAAAACCCTGAATCCTTACTAACACACTGAGTAGGGAGAAGGAGGTATTTGTAGTGTGTCCTCTGAATAGGGTCATTGCGTCATGCATTTAATACGAAGGATTTGGCAACACAAATGATGTCGCTAGACGCGCGCTGAGTCAAGTGACTTTGCCGCCGTGGGGATTAGCAGAATAAGTGGCATCATTTATGTAGTCACTTGATGCACCACGATTCCTGGGGCTCCCCAGGAAGTGAAGCCTCCTCCCTCGAAAAAGCTGTTCTAGTGCAGCCACTCCACCACAAAAGGCTTTAATCCCTTTTAAAATGGGGTTTCCCTTCCTCCTAATCAAGTTCTTTCAGGTCATGTGGACTTGAAATGGAAAAGATTAAGTTTAACCCTTTGGTAGCAGAGAGATAAGGATGTTGACTTTCACTCTGGATGCTTTTGTGACAGCACCCAGGAAAGCTGCAATCTGCTCACAGTCCTCCCCAAACTGAGCATCTGCTTTCACTTACTTTTCCGTTTCATTTTTCTTTATTCTTTCTTCTTTTTCTTGCCTTGCCTTCAGAGGTGGTGGGAAGATGCTTCAGTGCTCCTTGTTTCCTGTGCATTCTGCTCTCCCTTGGTATCTCCCTCCATGCCCTAAATTTCCTACTGCTCAGAACACTGTGTCTGAGGAGGGTTTAAAATGCTGCTAGCAAAAAAAAAAAAAAAAAAAGCTTGTTTCATCTTGGAGTATTTAAACAAGTCTAAATTTAGAGCAAAGAGCTGTGGAGAAAAAAATAAAAAGGAAAAAAAAGGCAAAATAACCAGCCGAAGGCATTAATTAATATAACACCTATGTGGCTGCTTCTGTAAACAATGGGGAGAGCATGTGGCTTGCAGATGGATGGGTCTGCAGGCAGATATTTACAGAGCACCTGGGTGGAATGTGAGGTCTGGAAGGACACGTTTGGTCCGAGCTGTCCTGCTGATGTCTGATGATGCTCTGCAGGCCAGATATTCATCTGTTACTCACTGCCTCTGAGGCAACCTTGAATGAAGAAAGTCAACGGTATAATACCTGCCTACACATCAGTCAGTGTGCCTGTATATCCACCCTGTGTTACGCTAGGGGTGAATCTGTCCAGCTCCACAGAGATCCTAGTGAGGTGTCAGGTATCCAGGTATTTGCTGTATTCCCATGGCAAACAGGCCTCCTCTATGGATTCGTATCAGGATCAAATTGTGACAATTGGCACTCATCAGCCTGGTCTCCGATGGCAGAATAACCCTTCCACACACTGTCTCAGACTGTATCAAGCATTTCCCCAGCACCCAGATGGTGTTAAAAGCAGTTAATTTAGCCCAAAACACACCTAGGAGTGAGGGAGGTGTCATTTTCCCACAATGGCAAGAAAGGGGCACTCAAAGAGGCTGTGCTCCACCCAGCACTGCACATCTTTCAAGTCTCACCAACCCAAACTTTCCAGGTCCCAGGCACATTGCCGGTCACCCAGCCAACCCAGCCGTAGACCAAACAGCAAGATCCACCAGCATCTCCCCCTTGCATTGCGGCTTCCTGTAGCTCAGCTGGGATTGCATGGGCCCTGATGTGACCAAACCAGGAGGGAGGGCAGCGCTCAGCTTTGGGGACACCTCCCCAGCCCCTAGCCCGGGGCCTGCCCACAGCATCAGCACTCATGCAGAAGCAAGCCTGCAGCCACACCTCTGCAAACTCGGCTTGCAAGCGCTAACCCTCCACAGCACTGAAATCTGATCAGAAGAGATTTGCATCAACAGCCAGTGAAACCACGACTAAAAGTGCTTTTTCCATCACTGCCTCTGGCAAGGGCCCCCTCCTCCTGGCAGTGCTGGGACAGGGAGATCGGATTCTCTAGTCTTGGCAAAACACTGCACGACTGCTTTCCAAACTACCCCGAGGAACAGTTAAACCTACTCAAGCAGGCCAGAGACATCGTCCTCATACGTCCCAAACAGGACACAGGCTCAAAGGCTGTTGAGAGAGCAGTTTCACAAGCAAATGTTTGACCAGAGTAGAAAGGAGCTTTTGTATCCAGATACTTATCTGAGGAGTCCTGCCATGAGACAAAAAGAGGCACAAGATTATCATCTCAGATAAATGCATCTGCGGTGAACAAGACTGCATAGTTTATTCCCATCATGCCTTGTTTTGCAAAATCAAAGCAAATTATTCTTATTAAGTGGTTATGTCCCAGATGTTTTAAGTTGATGGAGCAGTGACTTGCTCTGAGATATGAGGTGGTGGCAGGCACGCAGCAAGATCCCACTGACTCCAGAATGAAAAATAAGTCAGTGCTGATCTCCTGCAGTCTCTTCCCCAGTCCTAATACCTACAGTGCAAAAAGGACCCTAATACTCATTCCGTGTGACCCCTGAGACGCTACTCCACAGTATCCAGAAAACAGGAGGGAGCACCCCTGCCTCACTGCATGGGCCAGCTGAGAGATCAGTACCATAGGTGCCATGGGGAAGAAGTGTCTCTGGTGACCGGCTCCAGCTCAATAAACCTCTTGGCAACAGGAGTAGCATCACAATGAGCTTGATGCCTGAGGAGGCTGAGACACTGTCCCATCTGCTCTTTGTCTCCACAAAGCTGCATATGCTTCTCTTGCTGTGTTCAAGGTTGTTGCCATATCCCCTGTTCCAGCTGACTTTCTAACAAAGAGACAGTTGGCTGCTACAAAATGTGCCTTATTGACCAGTACTGCCTGGAGAGAGGTTGCCTCAAGAGCTTGCGCCATGCCCGGCACATCTTTCTAATTAGCTTTTCCTGATGCTCGATGCACAGTTCTCCTGTCTTCATTTTGCCCCATTCTCATTTTTATCCCACTGTAAGACCACACGTTAGTCTGCCCGGGCATTTCCAGGTCAGGGTCACTGCACAAATGCATTAAACAAATGAGGATTTCTACTGTCTTTAATAAATTCTCCTCATATAGTGCTTACACCAGTGTTTGGATTATATTTGTTCTTTGGCTGGTCTTGACATTTGCCAGTATCTTCTCATAGCAAGATAATCCAAACGGAACTCAGGTTCTACCCACACCAGGAATGGATAGAGCTGGTACATTTTCTGCCTGCCTGTGAAGACAGCACAAAATCGCACAGGCATTGTTTTATTGCCCCATAGTTTTGGAATTTAGCTCTAATTTGCTGTACTCGCTCACCCAATCTCTCTTGCAGCCTTAAATTCTTGCTCCTCGTTATGTATTTGCTTTTACTCTCCGAGGATTCATTTTCTTTTTCCCAGTCAGACCCGGCCGTCGTTTATCTCCTCCCCACGCTCCAGCTGTGCTCGCAAGCTGCGGTGGCTGAGCCCTGCAGAAGTAACTGGATGCACGCTAATCCCGTCAAGGGCCCTCTCATCACCTGGGGTTTTTCAGTTTTCCGTGCTATTTTCATTTCATCTTCAAACCCCGCTCCTTTGCAACTTTAGATCATTAAGGGGTTAAGCGAGATCTATTCAGTAAATGGGATAAAGCCAAATAAAGGGATTTGGATCTCCCAGTTCAGCATGTTGCTGTATCTCATTGCTTTTTCTATCAGTGTTTCAGGGTTTTCCAAACACACCCAGACAAGGGCTCTTGCCAGAACCCATCTGGATTAAACTGGGTCCCAGCTGCAAATAGCAGACAGTGGCTGGAAGGGCTGGTGAAAAGATCCTGCAAAAATCACTTACAATTACTATTCACTTATGGGTCCTTGCAAAGTGAAGAGAAAATGCTATCTAAAAACATTGATTCTCCTGCCTTCAGGTCTCATTTCAGATTTTTTTCAGAACATGAATTTTTATCATTTCTTCCCTGAAGTATCCAGACAGGAAGCCTGCCACTGTGGATGCTACCCCTCATTCTTAATCTTGGTAAACACGGAGAAATAAGACCTTGATGGTCAGTCTTCCCAGCCCCTCTAAGAGCAGTCTCTTCAGGCTGTGGAAGAAGGAGGAGGCAGCAGAAGTCCAGCCCCGTGGTACCCAGTACCAGCAGCGTGAGGCCAGAGACAGGAGAAGGGCAATCAGTTCCTTCTGCTCCTATGGGCGACACACTGCACCCCTTGTCTGCAACAAGCATTTATCGGAGGAAGATGTTTCTCTGTACCGTCCTCACCTCCAGATTCCCCCTGGGACCATCCGGGTCTGTAGGTACCCCCATAGCTCATTTTGGCCACTTGAGAAACGCATCACTGAGATCCAGATCTGCTCTGCCTGTTGCCTTCATCTGCTGACTATGGCATTTTCTGCACAGCCATGTGGTACCTTGAAGGCACTGTCTCTAGAGTATTTGTGTGTGTAGGAATTGGGTTTTTGTAGATTTTAAGGTCAGAAAGTGTGTAACCCTTTGCATAGACTTAAGAACATAATCTGGAAATTTCCGCCCTTCAGGCCCACCACCTTTGCTTTACTCAGTCTGGAGTAAAGATTGTAATAAATGATGAAATCATCCTATCCTGAAGTGAGTTATTCCTGTAATTACTTAATTGCTCACCCTGGGCTTTCAGCCTCTTCATCATACAATTTAACCTCTATTCCACATTTCACGGTTTTATTCCTTTATATTTCCTCCGCTGCTTCTATTATCCCATTTAATGCACAGCACTGATGCTGCACTCAGTAGCACATCTATAATACGTGCCTTAGTTTTACTTCAGTGTTTTGACAGCCAGTTTTCCCCTCCACATCCTTAAAGGAAACATAACGATCTATCGTGCCTTTGCATCTTATATTAAATAAGCCATTTGTAAAGGTGCAAAAGATGATTGGAAGATACTCTAATAAACGGGTTAATCTAGAGCCGTAGAGTCAAGCTGTTCAACAGGTCACTCCACTCATTTATAATCTTTCCACTGCCGTATCTATAGTTATTTATAATTCATACTTCTCGTGACGATAATGAGCTTATATAGCATGCCCCTCATCTGAGCATGCAGTTTGCTACTTGCCGCGATTCATCAAGTTCAGCCACTGGGCTCCTTTGATTCATTGGTCTCCAGACACAGATGAGGGGATGGCAATCTCAACTGAATGTTACCTCAACTGAGAGCTTCGACTATTAATAAATAATTGCTCACATTAGGAGGTGATCAGTTAACTGGCAGAGTCCTTTTTTTTCATGCCAGTTTTGCTTCCCACTGCCCATTTTTCCTCCTCTCCTCTTGCCTGTGTGAGGTCCTCAGACATGGCTTGGAGGACGAGCACCTCAACAGGATCTGCACTGGTTGCTGCCAAGGCATCGGCTCTGCCCGGCCTCGTCGTTCCTGTGCAAACCTCAGCACCGCACAGCAGCACGGCACAAACCTGCTGGTGCCTGCAGGAGCCCCACGCGCCCCACGCTCCTGGTCTCAACCCTGGGTTCCAAGGGGGGAAGAGATGGCATGAGGGTGACCTGCTGGCATCCTGTGGTGCAACAGGGAGGCCTGACAGACAGAGATCAAAGGTCTAGAGGGGTTTTTGGGGGTGGGATGTGACCCTTTTAAAGCAGGCACGGCCTGACCTCCGGCTGGAGAAGCTGAGACCCGTCTTCAGGAATCAGAGTAATCCCGGGTGATTTTATCCCACTCCACTTCCCTAAATCTGCGGCTGCTGCTGCTCGGCGAGGGGATTAAGGGGCTGGTGGGGGATTACGTAGCCGCTGCAGCTCCCAGCACGGAGCTCCCTCCCGGCACGGCTGCTCTTCGGGGCACGGAGACACACTACACCTGAGAGTGCCTGCCAACGAGGGTCACCAGGGGGTTTTTGGCCACCCACCCTGCGCTGGAGAGCCCTGACAGTGCCCAGCAACAGGAGAGGTATTCCCGGGTCAGAGGCAGCCGGGGTTACCCCGGGGCTCGGCCCCGCAGCAGCAGGGCACCCAACCCAGCAGCATGGCAAGGGCCGCATGGGACCCCCCTCGGGGCAGCAGGAAGGACAAAGAGCCCCCGCATCCTGCCGGCCGGTCCCCTTGCTGATGCTTGGCACGCGGAGGATGGGGCCCTGGGCCATCCCGTGGATGACGCTCTGGCTCTTCTGCCTCCTGCCCTCTGCCAGGGCCCAGACGAAGATCCCACTGGAGACGTAAGTGTTTCCTTCTCTCTGACGTGGGGCATTTCTAGTGTGGAGTGAGTTATTCCATGGGCATGGGTGGGCGGGTGGGAGTGCCTCCCTGGTGGTGGCAGGCAATGCCTCCGGTGGGGGATGTTGCTGCAGGGAGGGGTGGCGTTTCCTTACAATGGCGGTGGTGTCTCCTGGGAGAGGACATGGGAGCCACAAATTCAATTCCCAGGTCTAGCGCAGATGCAACGCCTCATTTTCCCCATCCATCAGGCAGGGCAATGATACTCATCTACTTTAGTTAAGCACTTTGACATCTACTATGCTCTGCCTAAAGCACTGGGCAGCAGAGGGCAAAACCATTTGAAAGACAGGTTTGTAAAACCCCACCACAAGTGCAACTTGTGGAGATTCAGCCATGCAGGCAGACATCAGCGGCCCCAGTTTAGCAGCTCCCCAGTTTAGGAGAGCAGTTCCAGCAGATGCTGCTGGTTTGCAGCCTGCTGGGGACACCCTGGGGATGCACAGCACTGGTCAGGATCTGTCCATGGGAGGCACACGCACAGGGTGTTTGAGTGAAGATGCATCTCATCAGCACACACAAGGTCCAGACTGCGCAAGGCAAGGTTTGCAGCTCTGAAGCTCTGATCCCTTGCACTGGTCTCGTACGCTGATGGCTGAAAAAAAGCCTTCGTGTGCACATACGCAGCCTGGGTAATACACAAACACACGTTTATTCATGTGTGGGAATGTCAGGGGATGTTGGTGGGAGGAGGCTAAATAGAGGAAAGAGGCCACGGCACCTTTTCTTGCTTGTTCCTGCTCCACCTTACTACAAAGCCTGTAACAGCCCTTCCCAAAGCTCCGGAGCACCCAAATGAAAAGCCGAGCTGCAACAGAAAGTATGAACAGCCATGTTTCCTGCACGCACTGCCTTTGGGTCTAGGTACTAGTGCACATGCAGGGAATTTTGATGCACCTTTGTAGATGTGGGTTTGCAGGGCACCCAGGCCCGTGTGCGTGTTGGTGTGCGCCAGCGGCTCCTCCAGCCACAGTCACTGCCGGAAAGCTCCCCGCCAGCAGCACAGCCCAGCCGGCAGCCTGCCAGGAGGCTAACCGCCCTCAGCAAACCCAGTTTATAAAAACCTCACCTTGTTAAGCTGATTTAAGCAAGTTAAATCCTTTAAGGATTAAAAATGTCAGCACCACGGTTGGTAAAAGTTGTTGTGGGGCAGCTCCTCTGAAGCTGGGATAGGTCCGCCTACACAGGACAGCAGATTGGTCTGGAGAGGAATGAACACTACCATCGAGTTTCAGGAGGAGATATGGCCACTAAACCAAATGAAGTCAGCTAAAACCCTTTTCTGAGATTGAGAAAATGTTTTGTATTCAAAAAGTGCCAATAAGACCCTTGCGGATGTGCTCACGTGATCACCAAGTGTTGCGCTGACTTTATCCGGAGGGGTCTCGGGAAACTTTGCCACCGACTTTATTTTTGGCTGCGCTATCAAGCCCTTCCTCAGCAAAATGTTTCTGATTTGGGTTTCACAAAAATGACATACAGGTTATACAGAAAGAAAATCCAACCTTTGATAATTTCAAATGGTGTAAAAAAAAAAACTTGCCGAGCCCAGGGTAAATACTGCATGGAAATACCTTTAGGCCTTGAAATCTGTGGCGGTAAGAAGACAGCCTGTCCTTTCACCACTGTTTTCACCACTGAATACAAGTGCAGGGATTACAGGTAATCTCTGACCAAACCCTTTTCTGATGTGGAAAGAGGACTGAGGACAATTGGCACAATTCAGAACTTATTCATATGCAAGAATAAAGAACAGAAAAAGAGCTTTTCTCCCCTGGTACCAAAACCAGACCAGCAGCTGAATTAATCCCTGGTGTTTCAAATCCACTCATGAATTTAGCTAAAACAAAAAAGTTGCTTTTTTTGAATGAAATTTCAGTAGAATAATACATTGGCTAGAGGACAAAAGGGAGTAAATCACCAGAAAACAGACCTGCTCCACAGATTACACGGGGGCATTTTGGGGACACAAAACCAGAGGCTTTTAAACACCAGCTAGGTTCAATCACAGGTAAGTGACACAAGGCTAAGTCGGCCTGTGCTGCTCCCAAAGTCGTCCCTGGTTTTGCGGCACCACGTTTGGTTGATCACCAACTTATTCACATCTTTGCAAAGCTCACTTGGCTTTAATCCCAGCAGTGCAAAAATCTGCTCAGTCAATTACTAGCAATGCTTCTAGGGTGCAAGTTCAGCACAGAAACCACGTCCTCCTTCCTCCTGGACACTGCTTGGCTCATAAGCTGGCCATGGCACGGGCAGGAGCGCTTGCAGTTGTGAGAATGGTGAGGATTTGGGGCTGGCTGTTCAGCCTTTGCTTCTTGGTGTTCCAAAAACATTAGGAAATGTTGGTAGGAGAGGCAAGGATCAAGCTGGTATGGCCTCTTTAGGCTGCCCTTACTGCCTCTATACATCTGATCCTGAGTTTGTGAACCCAGCAGCCTTAGATAAAATATTTCTGCAACCTGATGAACTTTAGACTGACCTTTTCTCTCACTGTTTATGAAAAAAAAAATAAATAAATCTATTAAAATACAGCAGGCTGCCCTTAATTTCCCAGTACTCTAAGGTCACTCTCTTCCCTGGCAAATAATTGTCTTTTAAATACGTAAATACCAGTGTATTTCTGCCTCTGCACTTGCCTCCTTTTCAACTTCCATGAAATGCCGCCATAAATTTTTAATTACCTGCTCTTCAGCCCTGTCACATAGGACTTTGGGACCTTTGTGCTCTCTCATTCCTCTTGCCCCGTAACTTTCCAGCCAGCCCTCCAAAGCTTCCAGTCCATGGCACTCTCTCTGCTCCCTTCCTCCTCTCCTCCTCCTCATGCCCTTTGCCTCTCCCAAGGTGAGTGGGTTTTGTGGCGTGGCGCCTCACAGAGCTGTTTCCAGATCAGCAGAAATACCAGCCCCTGAGCTAGACCAGTGGCTCGGAAGTGGATGTAGGGCTGCTGCCGCAGGCAGGCTAGAATAGCCCTCCCCTGGCTGAATGTCCAACACTGAGGGCACCTACGTAGAAATCGTGAAATTACACACACCCCAACCTTTTTTTCCTCAAATTCTACTCCTACTGGAGATTTCAAGGTTCAAATATTTAGGCTTCTTTTGCCACAGCCTCAAAGGCAAAAAAACCAGCCTTCTATTTTCCTGTTTTTATGAAAGTGGAGAATCCCAAGTCATGGTGGACTTAAGGACTTCACAAATGAGCACTTCCATGAGCAGCAGAGCTGGGTCTTCTATGAAACTGTCTGTGGCTGGCTTCTCTACTACTGATTGTTGCAAAGCTCATATTATGGACCTTTTGCCTCAATGACAGCATCTTTCTGCTGAAGCTGCCCAACCACACCCACTAGTCAGAAATTAGTGTCACAGACTCTTCAGCCCTGCTGAGTTGAAATATGATGAGGGCTGGGAGGAACAGGGGCACATGCATGGCCGAAGACATAACACAAAACAGAAAGACCATGTGCACCTCATTTTTTGAGAGGGAAAATGGGGTAAAAATAAACCTCCATGCTAAAATTACTATCCCAAACTTCATGTTTAGCTTCTCTTTTTCTACAGTAAAAGGTGAGGAGACTGGAGAATATTAATTAGTAACAGCTCAAAACGTCTCATAAATAAAAGTTATAAAACCAGCAGCAGCAGATGGGCATGTAGTTAAATGTTGATTCAGAGATCCGCATACCTCAGCGACTGCGTTAGTCACTACAACAAACAGGAAAGCATCCCATGGGGTCCCTGTTTCTGGTTTCCGCTTTTATTCCAGGTTTGCTAGCATAACTCTGATACGGGGCAATAAATCCTGGCCTCCTAGCAAATACCATATTCTTTTTTTTCTCTAAGAATGAAATGAAGAGATAAAAGCTCTGGCTGTCAAAGTAAGATACAGAGTATGATGTGAAAAGGAAAAAAAAAAAAAAAGAGAAAAAAAAGAAGCCTTGTTCCTATTGACTTCAGCTGGTGCTGGATCACACTCAGCGGTTAGAAATTAATGCCTCAGTGCTAATTAAGGAGTGATTTAAAAGGGCACCCACTCCCCTCTTTTATAGGCAGTGGGGAGAGGTACAGTTTGGAGTAGAAGCCTTATGTATGCTCCAAATTATTCCCTGTAGCTGCCTCTCTGTTTGCAAGAAGGGAGCCTAAACAGTCTTTCCTAGGCTAAAGTTAGCTGTTGTGATTATTTCACTGTTGCTGTACCAGCTTACTGCAGAGCTTGTCTCTATGTTGGTGTATTATTCTGCCCCAAAAGCAGTGCAATGTGCTGAGAAATCAGGCCCTAAGGTTAAGGTCTGCTTAGGACTGGAAGAAATCTACTGGAAGCCATAGGTAAGACTCTACACCTCATAAATACGTAGTGTATTCTGGTAAGTGGAGAAGGCCATTTGTTCCATTAAATAACTCTATCCTAAGTGAATCCTTGTTGAAGGAACTGCATGTAGGTGGAACTGTCTCATGTGAATCATATAACAGATTTCTGATTAAGTGCTCTGTCAATTATGAGAGCCGTCTATTTTCATTTGGATGGCTCAGTGTTCAGGCTGCTCTTCAACATCCTTATGTTCTCCATGTGGTATTGCTATCATCAGTTATTTACAGGATGGTGCAAATGCAAGTAGTGTTTTACAATTATGAGGTGCATAATCTACTCTGGCATTATCAAGCTGTAGTATCTCCACTGAGAGCAGTGAATTCTTCTGGCTTATTAGTCTCTGCCCCACGCAGCTCTGAGACCTGAATCCAAGGGGTGAATCCTGACAACTTCTTCCAGGTCTGACACTTATTCATCTTCAGCAGCCTTGACAGTAGATGTCTAGCCCTTCACCCCAGGCTCTGTCTGCAATCAGTAAAGACAAATAGGTGTCTGCAGAGCTATTTATTTCACCTTACTAACAACAAAGGAAACCAGATGATCTCTAAGACCAAATGTACAACTCTCACACCCCTGAAGTTAGGCAGGACAAATTCCAGTCTGAGACAAAATGTAGTGGCCAAGACCAGCAGAACTCAGTGTTTCTCCTTATTGACTGATGTCCTGGGCGGAATGTCCAAAAGCAGCACTTGTCTCCTGCCTTACTGTTTGTCTGGCTAGCAGTCTGGAGAGAAAGCATTGTCATTGTCACTACAGTGGCCTAGAGAAACGAGGGCAGGGATTCATACTCAGGAAGATGAGTTTTCCCTGTCTGAAGTAAGCAGTTCTGCTGACTTTTTAATTATTAATACTGAGTTTTCTTTTTTCCCCTCTTTTTTAGGGTGAAGTCTTGGGCAGATGCCTTCGGTGGAGAGCTGTACTCCATTGTGACTAAGTATTCGGGCTCTCTCCTGTTGCAGAAGGTAGGCAAAAGCTGTGAGCATTCTCTTGGCTTCCCATCATCTCCCCAGGTAGCCCTCCAAGGTGTCCCCCTGGAGTGGACGAAAGGAAAACACATAGGTCTCCAGCTAACTTTCAAAACTATGCAGGTTCATATCCATAAGCGCAGTGTGATGCCCTGTGGCCATTCTCCATTAACTGGAGAGGGAGATCCATCTCGTGCCTTTCCTGCTTTCATTGGCCATGGCCAAATGCTGCCTAAATTGTCCTATTAAAAAAAAAAATAGTTTTTAACAGTACTCTTCATGTTTCCCCTCTGATCATTTCACGCCCTTCCACACCGACCCTTCACTCCTCCCTTACTAAGTGCCTATCAGTCACTGTCCTGCTCCTCACCCACCTGCTCATTGTCACCCCACTGTCCCTTTCTGCAGCTCTTTACCTGGCACTCTTGTTTATTTCTGCTTCCTCATCTGTCTTTCTCCAGTCACTCATCAATTCTTTGAATTGTGCCTTTAAAACTCTGCTTTGGACAGGGTCTCTGAGGCAGGTGCCCTGGAAGCCATCATCTTCCAGAGGTGCAGAGCTCTGCCTCCCTCCCCTGCCTGGCATGATCACCGAACAATAGGCACCACTGTGCTAAACTCCCTACCAGTATTAAAGGCTCTAGGGGCTTTAAGTAAATGTTAGCATTTGCAGCTGTAGAGAACTTGCCCTGTTACCTTGGATTTCTGAAGTCAGGGGTGAATGGCTGCTCCTCTTTCAGGCTCTGAGAACTCAGCAGTGCAGCAGCAGGGCTGTATGGAGCAGCACTTCCCCAGGGCTGCTCAGCGGGGCTGGTGGCTGCTGAGTACATCTGAAGGGATGCAGTCCTCTCTCCACTCATGTGGCTGTCCAATTCCTTTTCTTTACTCTCTCTGATTCTTTTCTTCAATATAAGCCATACACTGCCTCTTAAGCCTTTTAGGTGTCTGATTTCTGTCTTCTGACTAGTAATAACATCCACATCCTAGTGGGAAAGGGGATCTGGTTATTATTTGACTTGCCTTGCCCTCAGTTTCCCTGTCTCCACAGTGCTGCTTTCTGTCTGGAGGAAGGGAACATCTCCTGTAGTACAGAATCATAGAATAGTTTGGGTTGGAAGGGACCTTAAAGATCATTGAGTTGTAACCCCACTGCCCTGGGGGGGCACTAGACCAGGTCGCTCAAAGCTCCATCCAACCTGGTGTTGAACACCCCCAGGGATGGGACATCCACAGCTTCTTTGGGCAGCCTGTTCCAGTGCCTCACCACCCTCACAGTAAATAATTTATTCCTTATGTCTTATCTAAATCTACATCTACCGTCTTTAGTTTAAAGCTATTACCCTTCATCTTATTACTACATGCCCTTGTCAAAAGTCCCTCCCCAGTTTTCTTGTAGGCCTTCTTTAGGCACTGGAAGGCTGCTATAAGGTCTCCCCGGAGAGAGAAGACCAACTCCAACTCTCTCAGCCTGTCTTCATAGGAGAGGTTCTCCAGCCCTGCTGCGTGACCTTTGCTAGGCTTGGCCAAGAAAGGCTTCAGCATCCATCACAAAGGTATACACTGATCATCAGCTCTTCTTAGGAGGAATGTGCTGCTATGCAATAAAAAAAAACTTCAGCACTAGCACAGCTGTGAGGCAGCTGTGGTGTGATATAAATGCAGACAGGAGTTTGGCTTTTAGCAGTTTTGATGATGTTTCTGCATTTGCCATTTTTCTATGGGTCCCCAAGAGGTAGTGCCAGAGGCAAAGTGATATGCTACAGCATCTCTGGTGGGTGCTGGAGCTCCAGTGGGCAGGAGATACAGATTGGTGTTATGTGATAGTCAGGTATCTGTGTTTGATGCTGTATAGTATTTGCTGTCCAACAGAAAGTCTGAAGATACTGGCTTTTTCTGGAAGATGCTAAGGGTGTCCCCCTTGTGTGAAGAAATTCTGCAGCCATTACATCTTTTCCTTACTGCTTCAACACAGCCAACTTCTGCTGCTTCTGCAGCCACTTCTATTAACAGATTAAGGGGGGTACCTTTTTTTTAAGGTCAAAAAAATCACTGGGACTAAGCAGAACAGAGCTTAGCTTGATAATACCAGTGTTGTGAAAACTAACAGTGGAGGCCAAGGATGGCAGATGTGGTGCTGAGGTGGTTATCAAGACAGCTGTGCTGTGTTGGCCCTCTGGAGATGTTGCACCAGGTCATTTCATCTCTCTCTGTCTACACTATGTTTTGACTCTTGGGATCCTGATCTTTTTGGGGCAGGGGTTATATGAGACCTGTAGATACTACTGTAACACCACTAAAAATGACAGTCAAGGCAAACAGATCTCGAATGAAAATTCACAACTATCAGCTTTTGGTGTAATTCACTGGAAGCAATGAAAACTAATTTTTTATTAGAAAGAAGCCTGAATGTAACCAAATCCAATCCAGCATTCACATCAAGGGGAGTCAAGGCTGAGATATATTTCCCTCGTGGTCTGACAGCCTTATAAAATAATCACACTTGCCTCTCACAGTCCATGTCTGCATGACTTTGTTCTTGGGAAGGTGAAGGCGTCCAGTTTGGTTTTGCACGTGTTGGGGCCTGGATGCAGCAGAGACTGATTGTTTTGTGCAGTCTCTGGGTGCCACTGTGTGGGACACAGCATCATCCATGAGTCAGAGGGGAAAATGTCCTTCAGTAAATCACTGTCACCACTTCCAGCAGGAGCTACAGATGAGCTTGATCTAGCCTTTGTCTGTTGATAATCTCCAGTAGAGTCATGTCCTAAATGCATGTCCCACCCTAACTTTACTTAAACAGCTCAGGTTTACCTTTCACCCCTCAAGTCCCATTCCTTGGGCTCTTTCATTTCCCCTTATTTCCCTGGGACTAGGGAAATAGGAGAGGACCAGCAAGCACCCACTTCTGTCCTGCTCTTCGCCTCCATTTACTTAGCAAGCACTGGATCAGATACCTTCTCACAAATCAGCATCTCAAAGCAGAGGCCATCCTGGAGGGCTTGCTCTGCACCCCTGACACTTACAGCACTGCAGAAGGACAGCTTCAGGATGATGTGGACAAATCTCTACTAGGCAACACTTTCCTACCCCATGAAGTGCATCCTGGCAGACCTCGAATGGCTTTATGTACTGGTCCAGGGTGTGGGCAAACAAGGCCTGGGGAATCAATTGCACCAAGTCTGGAAATTCAAACACACATTCTCCAGGCACTTTCCTCTTTTTAAGCCTCTTTTTCACATAACATATTTCTCTCTGTGTGAGTATATGCAGACCAGCAGAAGAGTGGGGAGCACAACGTAAACGCCCAGACGATTCTTTCCTCACTGCTTGTTTAAGTCCAATGGGCAGTTTGCCTTTGAGGAAATACAAACTGAGAGATAATAGCACCTTTCAAATTTGACTTCATGTCTCCTTTGTGCCTGATCAGCTTGAAGTAACTAGCTTATTGCTGCTTTAAGAGCCATAATTTTTCCGTTGCTGAATGTTTTGCGTATAAAACTTCTCTTTAATATTTAGCATAAATTTCCTTTTGTGATTTTGAGTTTGTTTAAATTTCTTTGGAGTTCTTTGTTTTTCCCCCAGAAGAACCCTAATATCATGTTGCAAACTCAAACACTATTTCTTGTTAGCTTTATTGCTCCCAGAAACCTGGTGAACCAGCAGACATCTCTTGAATCCACAAGGCAGGTTCTCACCCTTTGAGAAAGCCTTTAGGTTACTCTCTGTTCTAAGCAGTCAAGATATCATCGAATTAAACTTCACAGAGGTAGCAAAAGCTGAATAGTGTTTTTGGTTTGATGGCTGAAGCATTCATTGTATTCTCTTGGCCATTATGCAGCAGAGCTTAAGATAAGCTTGCGCACTTGTCTGGCATATCAGCCTGGCTCAGAGATCATAGAATCACAAAATTATAGAATGGTTTGGGTTGGAAGGCACCTTCAAAGGTCATCTAGTCCAACCCCCCCTGCAAAGAGCAGGGACATCTCCAACCAGATCAGGTTGCTCAGAGCCCTGTCCAACCTGGCCTTGAATGCTTCCAGGGATGGGGTATCTACCACCTTTCTGGGCCAGTGTTCCACCACCCTCAGTGTAAAAACATTTTTTTTTTTAGTGTCTAATCTTAATCTGCCTCCCTCTATTTTAAAACAATTACCCCTTGTCCTATTGCTACAGGGCTTGATAAAGATTTTTCTCCCTGTCTTTCCTGTAGGCCCTCTTTAGTTACTGGAAGGCTGCTATAAGGTCTCCCCAGAGCCTCCTCTTCTCCAGGCTGAACAGCCCCAACTCTCAACCTGTCCTCACAGGAGAGGTGCTCCAGCCCTCTGATCATCTTCATGGCCCTCCTCCGGACTCGCTCCAACAGATCCATGCTGGCTGGCGTCTAGGAGAGCTGAGGGCAATACAGCTGGAGCAAAGAGGCAATATGAAAGGCTCAGCAGGGGGTGGAGGGGCAGTAGGGTCTCCAGTGGTAAGGAACAGAAAGTTTGAACCTTATTAGGTCTGTTTGCCACAGTCCTGCTGCTGCAGTAGGCTGGGCAGTGACCAAATGCCTGGGGCCGCTGATGGCAGCTGTGCCAGCAGGGATACCACGGTCATTCTGGGCTTCTCAGGGCTTGCCTACAAGTGGCAGAAATACCACCAGCTTTAGCAGACACAAAATTTAACTTTTCTACTCTGTTGTTAATGATGCATAAGTGTTTCTGAGAATTACCTCCTGCTTCCTTCTGTAGCTGTGGTGCTGATTGCCTTCCCCAGTGGATAGGGTTTAGAAAGGACAGCAGGGCTTGGCTCCAGCTACGTAATTACTAGAAAGCACTACTAATAACTACATGGCAAAGAACAGACAAATTAAAGAAGTCCAGTCGAGACATTTTCCTGGGTGAAGATAAAAGGAATGTCTTTCACACTCTTAATATAGTTTCACTAGCAGTGAGTAATGCAACACTGTGTACTTCAATGGGCTAAACTTCATGGAGGTGGGAACAAGAAAATATATTTGGTGACATATTTCTGTCCATAGATAAAACTTAGGATACTGAATCCCAGATCTTCCATTTTCGAATCGCCACCCTCATGACTGCAGGAGAATCTTAATGAATTGTTCCTGCTGTTTTAAGGGAATACTAAGTACTAGATGAATATGAAAAGATTTTCTGTTAGATCAGCATTAATATTTTGGCCACTTTTTCAATATTGGATCCATTCAGCCAGTTCTGCCAAGCCTGTAGCTGATTCCTGTTCTGTAAATTACAATGATCTGATAACCTGAACCTTAAGCTTGGGTTGTGCCAGTTAATCTTGGTTGGCTACAAGCACCTGTGTTGCCTTTTGCTATGTACTTTCAGCTACGGTGTCTGGTAACAGTATTGAAATCACAGGTACTGCTCTGTTGCCTACCTTTAGGAACTCTTGCAATGAATACTCATTAATAGCAGCAGATTTTAGTGGCAGGAACACAAATACAAAATGATTTGCTGGATCATTTGTAGGAAAAAAGCTCAAAGGGGATCTGAGCTTAAACCTGGTGTATTCCTTGCAGCCAACTGAAACTTTACAGAAAGCTTTTTGTGTTGTTTGGTTGGTTTTTTTTTTTCTTTTATCTTCCCAGCTCTGGCTAGTTCCCAGGGCTGAGACACCTGTACAGTATCAGCAAACTGCTTATGATTGCTTGTGATTACTTTTACCTGATTAACATCTACTTGTCAATGTGTCAAAAGCATATTAAAAAAAATATTGAGAAGTAAAGAGAATTTAATTTAAATTCAAGATATGACTCAAGGTAACTGATGGCAGGTCACTTTTGTAAAGCCTGTGCTTGCCTGTGCTGGTGTGGTTCCCCCCCTCTTCGCTAGCTTTCCCAGGAGAGATTACCCTCCTCCCCCCGAGGAGGGCCTGATTAAAGGCTAGCATGGCAGAGATCACTTCCCTCCCTATGAAACCATGACATGGAGCTAAATGGGACAGGCACCAGCTGGGATGTGTGCTGCAGTCTTGTCAGCAGCCAGGGACCTCAGTCAGGGGGTTGTTGTTGCAACATCCCTCTTTCAGCAGCATGGTTATGCTAACCTTCATGCTCAACCTGACCTCCTCCTCCTCCTTCCCTGTCTGTCACAGCTACCCAGCTGCAGCAGAGGGGATGCGGGGCCTGGTGTTTTTAATCCAGTAAAACCCTTGCTGTTAATCACGCCAGACTGAGCGAGCAGCCTCCTCGCCATGCCTGCTGCAGGCTGGATGCTGCTGCTATTTCTGTCTGACCTCCTCAGGCTTCCCCATCCTCAGCATTTCTTACTCCACATGTGCCCAACTGCCCTCCCAGATGGTCAATGAGCTTCTCAAACAAAAGGAGTTTTACCTGCTCACCCTAAAGACATGCAAAGTCCTTCCCCCTCTCCACTTTCTTTGAATCCAAAAGTGCCACTAGAGCCCCTGTCATCCCCTTACCCCCTTCACCACTTCAGATTGTACTAGTGCAAGAACTCCAGGGATTGCTGCAACGGTGCTAATACGACATGAAGATGGAGGGGGTGTGTATACACTGCGGAGAGAAATTATGAGGGACCAGGGAAATTCAATCAGTTGCCTTTGCACTTCCACATTGCTGGGGAGATAAGGCTCTATCTTTTCTGAAATAGGCTAATCATATTGTGTCCTTTTGCAGGTTTTCTTATGTTTTCTTTCTGCCTATCTTGGTTAGCTTTGTGATTTTATTTATTTTTTTTTAAAAGGAGAAATAAAGGCCATTGTATCCAGCCTTGAAAGGGTAGATTTAGGGAGGCAGTACAGTTACCTAGTTTGGGAGTACTCTCAGGTTTTTAATGAAAACATATGCAACATGGTTAGAAGAAATCAGTTATCTCTAAAGCTGTCAGATCCAGATCCTCCTCATTATGGCATCTCTCCTAGTAAAAGCAGTACTAAGTAGCCATGCTCATAATTCCTAGTTCCTGGGAATCACCTCTGCGCTGCTCTTGGCCCATAGCATGCTCATACATGCTGAATAAATAGCATCACGACTGTCTCGCTGACCTTTCCTTGGCAGTCTCCCACCTAAGCACTGATCATGCCCTTCTTGCTGCAGACCTGACAAGTTACCCTACAGATATGATGGTGCTGTGGAAGGACAGGACATGCGCTAGCATGACATCTCTCCCACTGGTACCTCAGAGCACATGTGACATAGGGGGTGATGTCATGACAGCATACAGCTCCGTTCCCTTGCCCTTCCCTCTGCCTTCAGTAAATTTCACATATGTGATGGATATAATGCTGTTATGGATGTAAGCACAATGCGTATTTTAAATTTTCAGATGTGGAGCTTCCACTTCCCTCTTATTTGTAGGCACCAATAATTTCAGGGACATTGTTGTTTCCAACAGCAACAAGCTCTCAATTGGATCAGTTGCTTTTACTTAATCAAAATACTTTGTTACGGCCAGTGATCTGTGCACCCTCAAATAATGAGATGAAAAGGGAGGAAAGGCAAAGATAGGAGAAGGTGGTAAATCAGACCAGTTTTTTCAACACATCCTTTTTCGCCGAAGACAATACTCAGCTAACAATAATAGATTCACCCTTCTCCTTATGAGCCTCCTGCTCAGCAGGATTTTCTGCTTTCACTTGGGTAGAAGTACAAAGATGTGGAGCCAACTCTGAAGATCAAAGAGGTGGACGGCTTGGAGCTGGTGAAGAAGTTCTCGGAGCAGATGGAAAGCATGCTCCGCAGGAAGGTTGAAGCTGTTGAGGTATGACCACAGGGCCAATGGGAAGGAAGTCTTCTCCTGTCAGCCCCAGAGCAGTAGACACAAGCCTCCTGCCTGTACCAGGAGTGTGTGGGCACAGAGGTTGCATGAGGACTTCCTTGCCCAACCAAATGCCTGCTGGTGCAGCTGTCTGCTCATTCTGAGCTTTAAGTAGACACTGGTGGGAGGATGTGGGCGTTCAGACAAGGCAATGCTGGCTTCTCCCTCAGCCTAAAGTAGGAAATAAGATTAAAAACAAAGTCTAGGAATAAATATGAGGGAATGAACAGTCTTTTAGGAGAAAAGAGCTGTTTTAAGAGAAAAAACCTCCCATAAGTGAAAATAAAGTTCATCCTTGCATAATGCACTCTGGCCATTGAAGACTAGTAGCTTGTTTCAGCTGTGTGTGTGGCTCAAGGGAAATTCCTGCAGCCCCTGAACATAAGCTGCAAGGAAGGTGCTTGGATTTCCAGCTGTGTACACAGGGAAGTGTGGAGGAGGTGGCAAGAGGTCTTTAGCTGTTGCTGTGTTGGAGATCAGAGCAGGTAATCGTTATGGCCCCTCTCACTTCTTGCATATAAGGATCTATCATATTCCCTTATATTTACCCATGATGAAAAGCATATTTCTGCAGTCACAGAGCCTTGACTGTTTAAGGCATCTAATGTGGAAAAGTCATCCAGAAACACATCATTTGAATTTCAAATTGAAATGTGGGCATATTTAGAACCAAAGCTTTGGCCCATAACATTAAATTCATAGCCAGGTTTTACCAATGTTTGGATTGCCTTATCCTTTATGAAGGAGCAAAAAGTAGTTTTGCTGAGACTGTTGCTGATTGTGCAACTCTTAAAACACGTATGTGTTTAGGTGGATTTCTTCCCAGTCTGTACCAATTGAGAATTAGTGCCCTGAATCATCATATTGGAGAATACTAGTTGATTATATTGACTTCTTGTAAAGGGTAAGCACTTATAAATGGCCACAGCATTGCTGAGCCCTTTACAAAATCAAGTCATGGTCTTTGTCTCGGTAACAATGCCAGACTGAAACTCCCACAAGGCCTTTTCCTTTGAGATACTGACATCAGGCTGAGTATGAAATGCCTTTCCCATGGCTTTTTGGAATAGATCACAGAAAATGAAATTAAATCTCTGGCTGTTGTTTCTCTAAATGGACGTGTTTTTGTTTGTATATGTCCTGTGATATCTAAGATTGCTCGATGGTTTAGTAAGGACTCTGTAGTAAGTATGTGTGAATATACTCGGCCATAAATAGCTGTGAATATACCTTCCAAGCTGTAAAGTCACAGCACAGAATTAGAGGTCAGCAGAAAAGGAGGGAAAGAGGGAAGTTTGTAGACCAGTGACTCTGTGTCGCGGTGAAGGAGGCAGTCGTGTGTCTTTTCACTAACTGTATGAATGGCTGATACAGCTGGAAGAGCTTGTGGAGGGCCTTCCACGGCACCCCCTCATCTTTATCTTTGTCTGCTTGTATTAGAGGTTGGTGGAAGCAGCAGAAGATGCAGACCTGAATCACGAGTACAACTCCTCACTGGAGGTAAGTTTATTCCTATTAGTGACAAAATATGACATGCATTCTCAGAGAAGACTAGCCAAAAGGCAGGCCTAGCAGCACTCAGCCACCTCAAGCTGCTAAACATGTTAGGAGTTTCCTTGTCTTCTGGACACTCAGCTTGTCTAGAAACCATTGAGAGTAATAGATTCCCTCAGTAGATCCCAAATCTAGTGACAGCTAGGAGGTCAGTCCCTTTGGCTCCAGGAAAGGAAGGGTTTGGGAAGGCATTGAGTTTTGTGATGTTATTGGCATTATACCAATGTTTTCATTATATGACATGTCAGTGCAAATCAGTTAGTGCTTTGTGGGTTACTTGACTGGAGAATGAGCTAAAAATTGAGCATGTACGAGCAATGAGGAGGATGCTGTTACAAATACCCACAGCAAATTGTTAACCTCAATAAGCTGAGTTTCTCAACAGCTCCCATCATCTTTTCTCTACCCTGCAGACACCTACTTGTCAGGACTCCCTGTTAGGTGAAAGCTTACTGCTGTCCAAGCAATTTGGATAATTGACTTTCTGTTAAAAACTGTAGCCAAGCTATGGGATTATTGCCGGTGAATGAAACTGGAGTGAAAACTCTGAAGTCCGCTGTCCACAGTACAAGCACAGACTGTTTAGCGGAAGTACAGGCTACCCCTTGCAAGTACACCTCTCTGTGCTGGGATAGTGTGGGAATGAAAATGCTTCTTGAAATCAAGCTATCTACCATTTCTCCTCTCCTACCTATCTCTTTAGGAATCACATTGCAGTCCTGTTAGTTGGGTCAGCTGCATTCACAGTAAGGGTCGTGGGTGAGCTGAGGTACATGGACCTGTATTAGCACACACGGTTCACACCTCCTGAGTACTGTTAGTGCTTGAACATAAATCCTTAAATAACCTCTGCCCTCAGATAAAGCCAACAAAAACATTTTAAACACATCTGTTATCCAAGGATGAAGAGTGTCCTGAAGATACTAAAGTGACTGTAGATGCTAAATCCCCAGTGGCCTTCGCAGGGGGAAAATTGTGCACCTTCTTTGAGCACGTTCTGCTCTATCCTTTGCTCTTGAAGAGCACCTTCTGCTCGGAGTAACAGAATGAGGGGATAATCCCGGCTGGATGTACATCAGGAGTTAACTCCAGTGAATGACAGCTGTAGAGACAGGGCGAGTAAGGTCAGCACTGGCATGCCCTATAGCAAACCTGCTGAGGCACTCCACCTCTCTGGATAGTCACTTAAACACTTCTGAGGGACCATAAGAATCTGTTACTGTGTCACTCTGCTCTCAGTTGATTCTTCTGCTGCAGGTTTCTGCTTTCAGTCATGTGAATATCTGACAACAAGAAACTGGGCAGAAACTATCATTTGGGCAGCTTGACACTTTTCAGTTGGTAATGGCTCTTGTTTGCCACTTATTTTGATCCTTTTTGAAGCCTGAATTCTCCAAATGTCTCTCTTTTTTGTTTTTTTTTTTTTTAAAGAGTGTTTATTTCGGTCAGTACCAGTAATAGTCTGTCTTATTCTCTGTTGCTGCCTTTCTCTTTTCCATTGTCTTCATCAACAGTTTGATTACTACAACTCTGTCCTGATTAACGAGAAGGATGAAAATGACAATTATGTGGAGCTTGGAGATGAATTCATTTTGGAGCCAAATGAGCATTTCAATAACCTGCTGGTGAACACAACATACAGTGATATCCAGCTCCCCACCAATGTCTACAACAAAGGTAATGGCCTATACTGGCCTCTACTTTCTCACTACTAGTAGGTTGCTGTGGAAACTACCAGTAATAATACTGAAAGAAAGGATGGGAATAGGAAAAAAAAAACAAAACCCACAACTGACAGAAAACAGGGCTGGAAAGATACTATCTCAAGGCATAGTCATGTCTGTGCTGTAGTCTGTCACTGTGACAGGGCTTAGGTATAATCTGCTCTTGGAAAACCTCTAATGATGGACAGGCCTCCATCTTAGGCAGCCAGTATAGTCTCTTAGGGTTCATCTACCCAACCAAAGACGCTGTGAAACAAACTGTGATGTGAATTTACTAGCAATTGTTACTCTAAACAAAGAGTCAAATCTGTCAAGGTCTTTAGGTGTGAAGGATTTAATTTATTTCAGCTGAGAATTTAGATTCCAAGCACCTTTGTGTTGTGAGGCAGTAACACCTCACAGGGACACTCTTAATTCTCAGTGAGCACATCCATAGGGGACTGGAGGTAACTCAGCTGCTACTGGGACGTGACTGTTCTGGCATATTTGCAAGTCTTCGGCACTTTGGCAGCTGCAGGAGCCCAGGGAGGCACTGAGGCTCACATGGCCTCATCTGTGTCTGGTCTGTGTCCTCTCCTCCTGCACATTCACACCACTCCAGCTACACATCAGAAACCGGTCCATCTCCAAGCTAGTCAGCACACTGCTGAACCTGTAGGCTGAGACACCAGTTGCAGTTGTGCTAAGTTTACTGCTCTTTTTGGCCAACATTCAAAGCTGCCTGAACTGGCTCTTTGCCTGCCTTCCCATCAGCTCTTCCCCTTGCATACGTTTTAGCAAGAAAAAAAAAAAGTGCCATTACTTCTCTCATAGATGGAGCTCATTTATTTACAGTCTTCAGGACCAGACGGGGCAGGCACTGGTGACTGTGCTCACAACTGCTGTGTTATTTAGAGGGACAATAGAGGGAGTTCTATTTGTCTCATGACTTTAAATTAATTCCATCTGGTCTGACAGCCCCAGATGCTAAAGTCTTGCGTACAATAAAGCCTCCAGCAGAGCTGGCTGTGGGTAGCTACATCAGAGCTACATGAAGCAGGCCGTGGCCTACAGTGGTGTACAGAAAGATGTGGCCAAACGGCTGCCGTCAGAAACAGCAGAGAGGCACTGCCCAGCTAGCTGATTTCTTGCCTGTATGGCTTGACACAAACCATACAGATGCTCTGGCTATGGCTGGAGGATAAGCAGGAGGAGGAGGGCTGCTTTCGTGCCCAGGGTTCCTCCCGGGAGCGACGCCTGGAAGCTCTCACTCCCTCTCTTGCAAACAGCAGAAGCCTGGCTCTCCACAGTTCTGCTGGCTCCCTTCCTGAATGAGTTACTCTGGCCTCATTGCCGGGGAGTCACAGTTCAATTTTTCCTCTACTTTGACCAAAACTGCCTTTAGTGAAGGGACTAAACGGGAAGTGGCAGGTCAAAGCCTCATCCATTTCAACATTAATACAGTTAATCCTACAATGACTAGTTTCTTATAATTCCCTTTTTCGATTGCTGCTGAGTTTGGTCTCCTGAGGCAATAAGTCAACGCAGACACCAAATATACGCTGCCTCTTACGAGTTCTTGCAAGTCTGCAACTTCCTATTGATTCTGAGGAGATCGGGGGCAAGGGAGGACAGCTCAGGCTTTGTGAAAGAAAGGGAAGACAAAGAAGAAAAGAATCAAAAAACTGTGGGGGAAAAAGAGGGGAGAGAGAAAGAGCATGTAAATCCTAGAGCTCCTCTGTCTTAGATAACTATACCTAGCATAAATTTAATCACTCTTTGTAGAAAGGCTGTTCCACTTAGTGTTGCATCAAGCAGTTGCCTTACCACAGCCGTATGTCCACTCTTAGGTAGGAGCTGAGTCCTGCCTGTGTGGTGTGCCAGTTGTGCTCAGCAACTGATTTTCCTGGGTCTCTGAGCCCTCTTCGTAACACCCAGGGCAGACAAGGCTGGAAAGAGAAATGGGGATAATAGCTTCTGACCAAGCTGAAATCACTTGTAGCAGCCAGTGGTGACCTGCTCTCGGGGATTTACTTGGATGATGCATCCCATTCCCTTTGTGATGCCTGTTGGAAAGCCTGCCAAGGGGATAGATATCATCATGAGGGGAAGAGATTGGGATAAAGGGTCATGGTTTTTGCAGACCACAAGGAAAACCACCTTTGTACAAGGCTGCATTTGTCCTGGGGTTGCCTTTGTTCCCACCCCCTTCTCCATCTAGGGAGGGTGTCCTCCCCTCTTTTGCACACTTTTTCCTTTTCTCTTCCTTTTCCCCCACAGACCCTGACATCCTGAATGGTGTTTACATGTCAGAAGCCTTGAATCCTATTTTTGTTGACAACTTTGAAAGGGATCCCACACTGACCTGGCAGTACTTTGGCAGCTCCACAGGATTCTTCAGGCTCTACCCAGGTAAAAGGGCAGAGATTGGCTTTGCTCTTTTCAGCTACTACTACTACAAAGCAGTAGTCTTGTAGGACGGGAACTATGCCGTGAAAGAGCCCAATTCAGGAAGCTTGTGGGCAGCATGGCCCATGAAGAGCAGGGTGCAGTAAGCAAAAAGACAGTGCATGAGCTGCTGCTGCTTAGATTGAAGGAATAGTGCCTACGGCAGGCATAAACCCTTTTTTCCCCACATGGACCAGCCCCTCAGGCATGTTGTCCTTGCGACCCAGGGGAGTCTGCTTACAGCAGTGTGCCTTGGGCTGTCTGAAAAGCACAAAACACCATGGCAAGACCTGTGAATATCACGGGCAAGGTGCAGAGACTGCACGAGAGCTCCCTGTGATTCTTGGTAGCAGCCACAGCCTCTCTCCATCTCCATGGCCACACATGGCAGATGCAGCTGGTCAGTCTGACTTGTTATCCACTCACCAGCTGTGAGCAGCATGTAAGGTCACAGCACGAAAGGGAGGCCCTTTGCTTGGAGGAACCCATGAGATCATCCGCAGCTGTAGCTTGGCCTGGTGGTCCTTCCATCAGATGGCTGCGTGACCTTGTTCTGTGACCTGCCATATGTTGTGGAAGGGGAAAGTAGAGATGAGTGTGAACAGAACCTTTAGCAGGGAATTTGGGACACGTCCCTGTCACTGCTGCTGCTTTTTTATATCCTCAACCACCCTTGGGGAGAAAAAGATGATGTTGAGAACAACATCAAAATGGCAGAAAGTTTAACCTAAGTGCAATTGCTCCCCAAATTCAGACTATGCCTAGGTACATTTTTAAAATAGAAATGTAGTAGTTTACTAAGAACTACTGAAGACTATGCAGCTCTGCTTGTATTTCTGCAGAATGGCCATTGCCATTGCTGGCCAGACTGGTGTGCCCCTGAGGGGTCTCAGCAGTGAATGGCAGAAGTACGGGTGCTTGGGGAGCGGGGAGCAGATGCCTGCCTGTCTGTGTGTGTTGATTGCTCCTTTTGCTGCTCCCTTCAGGAATAAAATGGTTACCAGATGAGAACGGAGTCATCTCCTTTGACTGCAGGAATCGTGGATGGTAAGAGTTTTGGAGGGACTCGGCCAAAGCACCTCCCTGTCTTCCTCTCTCCCTCTTTATCAAGGTGACACCTTGGTGAGCTGCTGATCAGCAGTTACTGCCCCATGCTGCTCCTGCGAGAGATGAGTGGTACATAAATGAAGGTAATACCAGGTTAGGAAGCCTTCCGTACCACCTGCCACATGGAAATCACCACCAGTGTATCCTTCCTTACAACTCTGCGACTGGAAGGACAGGGCTGTTCAGATCCCAGAAATGTGGAGCATTTACTCAGTCTACTCTGCATGGCTAGAGGAGGCTTTAGCAATTATCACTCTCAACTGAATCTGGATGTATATCTGCAGCAGATCCAGCACTTGCCAATGCAAGCAGTGAGGTGCTGGGGCCAGCAGGAGAGGCAGATTGGTAGGAAGGGACCCACTGGATGTCCAGCATGACCCTGCTGGACAGCTGGGCTCCTGGTGCACGTTATAGTGTGGCTAGCATCATGTTACAGCAGCACGCCCAACACTCCTCCTCTGTGTATGCTCACTCTGCTTCCTTGTATTCTTCTTTTTATAAAGGTACATCCAAGCAGCCACTTCTCCCAAGGACATTGTCATTATTGTGGACGTCAGTGGGAGCATGAAGGGCCTGCGGATGACCATTGCCAAACACACAATTGTCACCATTTTAGATACTCTGGGAGAAAATGACTTTGTCAACATCATTGCAGTAAGTATGTCCCATTTCCAGCACCAAGTTGCTTCCTTGTGCCTCATACCAGCCCTTCAGTCCCCTTAGCAAACTACAGGCATTACCATGGCGTAACTACAACACTTAGTACCTATGTTTGATAGGGGATTAAAATCAATTACCCCTGGGAAGTCAGCTTTGTGTGGTCAGCAGGGTGGCTGCTAAGTCATCTCACCCCCCTCTACAGAGGATGTCAGCAGCATCTTTTTGCTTACTTAGGGATGTGACTGCAACAGATAACAAAGTGCTATAGAGAGACATCTGAGCTAATAGAGACCTGAACAAATAAATTCACCTAGCATAGCATAATACTGTGTTTGGGTCCAGTAGCAGCATAATCCTCAGGATAATGTTTCCAGGCTAGAAAACTACCACTATATGACTTTTTGTGCACCAGCATCCTGTGAGGCTGCAATCCAGTTCAGAGTCAATCTGCATGGAGTTTGGTCAGGTTGCCTTGGTGTAACTCTCCCTTTTTAAGCCCTGGCCAGGATGAAGATGGGCCAGTTACCCACAGAGAACCAGCACCACTGACCACAGAAGGCAAAACTTTTCCATGATCCATACCAAGACTGGGGGGTTTGGTGCCAGGTTAAAGGCAAATGGCTGCTCACCTCCTAATTTTCAAAGCTAATTCAAGCACCATCTCTTTCCCCAGGCTCCTTTCTATAAAAGTTTGCTGAGGTACGGTTACTGAGATATAAAGTCTACTTTTTGTTGATAGCTTCTTATTGTGTAAGATAGACACTCCAGTGGTGATGGCTCTATCTTTACATGGCTGGGTAGATGGAACAGCGGCAGAAAAATGGAGGGAGGTCATTAAGGAGCTGGAAATATCATCTGTTCTTCAAAAACAATCCCAGAAAAGGCATAATAACATATATTCCTTTACTGTACTCACCCTAAGAACCTACTGGGTCAGACACATCATAGCCTGACCTAAGGTACTATTGATCAGCTGAGCAGCAGTAGCCTCTTAGCCATGCTCTTATGAATTATGTTCTTCCGAACCTTGCAGTAAAAGGTTTACACTGACATGTTTTACCTCACATATGTATCAGGCTAGAAGCTTACACCCCACTAATTATCACAGCTTGGTGAATGTGTGGTGACTTGATATGTTACAATTCAGCTGTGCGACAGAGGCATCAGACATCAGGATACAAAACTACCTGCAATGTTCAGCTGGTGACTGGAGACTCACAAAGTCTCCAGAAGTCAAAAATATGCGCAAATAGTGCTAGAAGCAAAGCCAAAGGCACAAGCTAATAGAAAAATCTCTAGAGCGTGAGTGGAAAAAAGTAACTTTGTGTAGGTATGCCCCAATAGAACTCAGCAAAACACCATCATTAATGATTATTTAAACAAATATTAGATTTATCAAAATTTTAATTTGCCATGATGACTACAAATAATTCTTAAGGGAAATATGTATAAAATGGCATAATGCTCCACACTGTTTTCTGAACATCCACCTATGACGTGAACCCATTTTATGAATTGTCTCCCATTACAACCTCTTTTCATTTTCTCTTCGCAGTACAATGATTATGTTCATTTTATTGAACCCTGTTTTAAGGGTATCCTGGTCCAAGCAGACAGAGATAATAGAGAGGTGAGTACCAGGCTCCTATCAATGTTATTCAGGTAGTTCTCTTAATGTAATACGTACATGGGGTTAAGATGCTATGACTTCTATTTTTAGTTGCTCTTACTGTATTTTTGTTCCTTTTTCTCTCTGTATTAATAACATGGAGGTAGCACATGCCCCCATGTCTTCAATAACCAGCTTTCTGTACAAATTTCTTTCACAGATTAGCCCTGGGTCACAGAGTATGACTCCAGAGGGTGATGTTCCCTGCAGTGTTTCCCAAAGGAAGCCCTAGCATTTTGGGCACTGTCCATCCTACAGAGAGCACTCTCTGAGGGTTTCATTTACGACTGGATGGATGCCTGATAAAATTTGAATGCTTGTTTATTGCTTTTCTTTTACCCCAATCCTGTTGTTCTTGCAAGCAGAGGAGTGGGTTGTTTTGGTTTTTTTTTTCCCAAAGGAGTATATAAGGGAAAGTCTGATTTCTAGTAGTTTTGTCCCTTGCATGATGTTCCATGGACCAACGATGGTTCACAGCCCACAGCTGTGAACAAAAGCCCCTGCTATGGCTGCATGGGCATAGGTGCAACAGGATGGCACTGCCAATTGAGTAGCCACTTGACTTTCCTGCCTCCATCCATCATGGTACAGCACTGCCCTGCCAGCATCAGTGAAGGATCAAGAGCCTGATAGCACAGACTTTTCCACATTACCCTTTCCTTCCCTGGTCCAAGCAAATGCCCTGCCTGCAACTCATTGCTGCCCTTCTGCTTCTCTTCTTGCCAGCACTTCAAGCAGCTGGTGGATGAACTGCAAGCAAAAGGAGTGGGGACAGTGAACAAGGCCTTAACAGAGTCCTTCAAAATCCTGAGGGAGGTAAGACAGTCCTGATGCTTGCATAGGGCACACATGTCCCTGCCCATGTCTACTCTCCCCTCTACATTTAATGACTTGGCATATCCATCACAGTGCTGCAGCAAGGAGGTGGTATGAGCTGATCTCACAGGCCCCAGATTTGCAATAAGCAGTGTGCAGGGGTGACCTGGCTTAGGGGAGGTGTTGGTCTGTGCATGATGCCCTGTTGCTGCTGATCCCTGCCCAGGAGAGGAGCAGTGTGGGCAGGGACAGGCAGTGGGATGCCCAGCAGAGCAGCGCTTCCGGGTGTGGGGACTCCACCGATGGGGTGCTGGAGCAGCCTTCTTGCTCTTCCTTGGCTGATCTCACCAAATCAGCCTCTTTTTCCTCATTTCTGCATTGCGCTGGCTCACCACGGGCCAAGAAGATTTTGGCTGCTGACAGAACGAAGCAAGGGATGGCACAGGCAGTGCTACAACACAGAAAATCTTGACATGACACAACAACTGACCTAGTTGCCCTTCTGTTGGGCTAAAATCAGTTGCTTTTGTGAAAACACCTCATGGACTTAAATGGGAGTGAAGTTTTTATTTCCTCCTGTTGTCAGTCTCATGATTTCTGTGGAAGTTATAGGGACTGGGATCTGCTCCCCCAGTGCACAAGGACTAACCAAGGGTAATGCTATGCTGCAGGAGTCAGTGACGATGTGGTCTTGTGAGTGTTTTCTTAATGAGCCCCACAACCGGGCACCCTCCAGGCGCCTTGGTTATAGATGTTGGCAATAAAATATAACAGATCAGCTGAGAGCAACAATTCTGGTCATAAATAATGCTACTAGTGAGCCTTGGTAAGTAGACGATGATGAAGACATGAAAGATTATTCTTGGGCTTCAGATTTATTTCAATGTCACTTTGAGGATCAGTGCTTAGGGAAGAAATTACAGGTACAGGAGAATTAATCAGTCAGTCTCATCATGTCCTGTTATAAGATTTGTAAATGATTCATTGCCTGATGTGAACAACTGGGACTGTGGTAGCCTAGAGGTAAACATAAGAGTTTAAGGAACGTCAACAAAAAAAAGGACCAAGAACTAACTGAACATCCCCACTCTTCACTGCACCATCTGCAGCGGGGAAGGCCTACAGATGTCAATGCCTTTGGTACTGACAGAGATAGGGACACGGTACAGTGCTAGAGGCCATAATGGTGTTGATGTTAAAGGCAGTGTGCCAGAGCTACTGACATTCTGGAAAAGATTCTCCACTCTTACTTATTTTACAAATGGAAAGTTTACGTTTGTTGGCTATGGTAATGCTGTTCCTAACTTATACCAGTGCAAGCTTGTTCAGAGTTGAACCCAGGGATGGCCATAGCTGAGCTGACTTGTCAGTGGTAATAGGAGCATAACGGTTTTAATGGCAACCTGAGAAGAGTGGTGTAGCCTTGACTTTGCAGTAATAGGATCATAGCACTCCTAGTAGTAATGGTTCAACGTCTTTGGGGGAAGATAGTTACTGAGACAAACGAGGAAGCAGTAATGATATAAACCTAGAACAACTAGAGGGCCACTAGATTTACCTATATGTATCCTTGCATTTTATGACAAAACTAACTTTATCTTTAAAACCAAACATCCAGAGCCTATATAGGCCTGCATTGTATAAATCAGAATAAACAATTTTTCCACCAGAGGAAAAATTATTTCTTAAGATCTAACATAGCACTGGTTATGTACAGTGACAACAGATTAAAGCAGCCCAATGCAGTACAACTGCAGACTGTCAACCAGCTCAGCTTTGAATGTATCAGTGGAGAATAAAGAAAAGCAAAGCCTGTTTGCCTCAGCTGAAATAGCAGCTGGTCATGCCAGGCACAGACACCAAAACTGGTCTGAGTCCACTGATGAGGAGACCTCACACCTCTTTTCTGCTGGGCATGGCTCGCCCACTAGACTAGGCAATCCTCAAGCCTCCAGGAAGCAGGACCTTTACAAAACTGTGCATGCTTTCAGCCAGACATGCCCATGGGAAATAGAAGGTATATAGTGGAAATCCTGAGACAGAAAAGACTGTCCTCCACTGACATAGCTGGACCAAAAATACCTCCAGAGAGTGAGTGATGTCCATGCAGCCCAGTGGACTAATGTAACTCCACTGCAGTAACAGAGAAGAAACCCTTTGGCAAGTAGAGAAAATATTTTTCCTCTTCATTTGACATCAAAAATTCAGTCAACAGTTTGAGTAGTCATCACTTATCTTGTTGATTCTCCTTTGGCTAATGAGCTCAAGACAGCTCTGAGTTGACTCTTAGACAGTACAGCACCCAGTGGTGATAAAATCTGATGTTATTCACTCGCAAGCTGAGGTGCTGCTTCCCTCATGCCTTTTGTTATCACCTCAGACTTGGGGAGACGGCAACTGACTCAAGCATATGAGAATCTTTCCTTTTGGCATCTGCAGATGAGGAGGAGTGACTGTTGTCTCATTGACTGCTGGCGTCACGCTTCTTTGCGTCTTGAGAACTGCTACCCATGAAACAGGAGTTCAGAAACAGTAACTTTCTTTTCAAAGGAAGGTGTGAAACAGGGCTGTATATCTCTTCCACCCAGCTTTCCTTTCCCAGTAACACTGGTCACAGCTTTCCTGCAGCATGTCATTTATTGTAGCATGGACCATGAATGCCTCCCCTTTAGCAAAATGGGACCTCAGCCCAAGGTCACTGAAGCCATCAGCTGGGAGCCTTGTTTGCCACCAGCTTTGGAACAGCTGCACGTGCACCAGGATGCTTGCAGGATCTCCTGCAGTCACTTTGCGATTTCCTCCCAGGGTTTCTATCTGCCTGGTGACATTCAGAAGAGACAGAGATTGTGTCTCAGTGCACACACGGCAGCACCAGAGACTGCACATACAGAGGCACGCAGGTGTAGGAACACACCCGTTGTCTTGCAGCATTCTTCCCCAAACTGTAGCTTCCCTGGTAAGGGCTCATCTGGAGAGTGCCTTAGTATCACCAGCTTGAGGACCCTAGGCTCTGCAAGTACCACAGATAACCTCCTTAAGGCAAAAGGTACCACCTGCAAGTGCTCATATGCTGTTAAGGACTCTCTGAAATCTTCTCTTAGAGCTTTTTAGATCTATATCAGTAACAGGGGAGGAAAAGGGTTTGCATCAGTCTGTCCAAAAACAAATCTGTGCTGCTGCAGTCATGCAGGAGGGAGAAGCGGGAACTTTGTTGGAATTGGCCACCCCCTTCCCGTCAGACAAAATTCACATTCTCTGCTTGTAATTGTAGTCGTTCCTCACAGTCCCGTTATTGTTCACAGGAGTATATGCAAAAGAATGAAAATGAAAATTGCTACATCATACTGATGAAACAGGCTTTGCTGATTACAATAGACAACCAGTAATAATATCTGTAATGAAAGTGACTGCAAAATTTCCCTGGTAATTTTCCTCAGTCCAATTGCTTGTAGAATTAATAGCCCGGTAGAGACCTACTCAGTGAGGTATGAGTAGCAGAGAGGGGTTGAAGAAGTGCACGATCTCTCACTGTCTTTGTTTTCCTCCATTATGTTCTGGAGTAGACAGGGCATATTTTAATCCATGACGCAATTTGCAGAAGAGTTTGAGAAGAATAGTTAGCCAGAGCCTCCCCTGCCCCTCTCTGCCGTGCTCAATAAACCACTTAAACTCTCTATTTCAATCTAGTCTCACACCAAGTATTTTCAATAAAATATGCATCGCAGGGAAAACATAGTGTTAAGCATACATTTATAAAGTGCTTCAAAATTCTCAGGCATCAAGTGCTGTCTTTTGAGCTCTTTTCTTGTTTATCAAGTTTTAGCCTATCGTCTGCTACCTTCTCTTTGTTTCAACAAGCTTGGTATGTCTTGTCCTCCAACCCTTTTTCTTTAGGATTTATACCCCTTTGTTCTGGCTGCTGCTCTGCTCTCAGCTGCTTGCAGGCTGCCTGCCTCCTCTGAAACACCATCCTCCCAACAGTATGTAACTGCTGCAGCTGAGAGCTGTCAAGTGCTAAGCAGAGCAGAATAATTGCCTGCCTTGTTTTACACACCATAGTCCTCTTAACGCAACGTAGACAACAGTTACGTTTCTTCAGACAATGTCACGTTGTTAATTCCTATCCATCTGATCTGCCTCTGTGGTATTCCTGTCCAGACAGTATTCAGCCTCCTATTCTTTCCAATGTAAACCAGTTGTAAATATATGTATATATTTTTATAGGCATGCTCTATATGTGTATGTCTATACACATATGCCCCTAATCCTCTTCATTAGATACAACTCTCTTAGGATTAGGTAGTACAAAATAATACTAATTAATAATACTACAACTCTTAACAGTCCTCCTTTCTCAGGATACACTCAAAGTAGGTATTTTGATAGCTGATGTTTTTCTGACCCCATAGAGAAGAAACCCCAGGTTCTAGCCTCTGAGGCCACCTTGGAATGATGTCTCCTCTTAACACCAAGCTGGTTTAATGATGCCTTGACTCACTGCTAAACTTGGAAATTACATAAATTTTGAGGTTAATTAGGAGTAGCTCACTTCAGAAGGGCTATACGTGAAAAAAAATAGGGAAACTTGTAACAAACTGGATTTCAGTGGGATGTAAAATTCTGCATATCTTGAGCACACTAGTGTCATATCAAAGGAGTTTGTGGCCTCTTATGCCTCATCTATGAGGGGAAGCATTCCCTTTGCACGCTCAGAGAACTGTGTTTTTCTAGCAATGGGCTAGATGTTTAAGGACAATCTACCCATCTAGTTTCTCCCCTTCTTGTAAAACATTTTGTGTTGATTCCCTCTTCATCCTTCGGGATTTCATACAGTCCCAGTCAGGTCTCAGCCCATGAGGCAAGTAGTCCAGCAACACCTTCTGCAATTCTTTCCCTTCCTGCTGAGCGCAGATTATTCAAATGCCTTTAATTTTTTTTTTTTTTCAGCCCTACCACTTTGTGACTCTGGCTGTAATTCAATCATTCTTTCCTTTGTTTCTTACCACTTCAGCATGTACCCAGCCATTACACTATTGTCCTTTTGATGATGAACTATGGAGGCTATAAAGCATCTCTGCCTGACCATTTCCCTTTGTTTTTTTTATCATCTGGCAACATACTTCTTACTCCCTTTCTTGTTTCTTATCTAAACATTTATAAATCTTTTCTTGATTCCATTTGCATTTTTATGGACCTGGATTCTGTGGCATATTTTTCAGGATATGCAAAGCTCAGAATTTTCTGTTTACCAGTTTATACCATTTTGCTTAATGCCGTCTCTTGTTTCTTCTTCACTGTCATTGTTTCTTTCTCTACTGCTGACTTTCTCCCCATGGGACACCTCGCACTAAGTTTGAACTTTCAGTAATTCTGGAAGCAGGACTGCATAAGAATGGGGCAGGAGGAGATGGAGAGGGTCTGCTCAGTCATCTGGCCAGGTGTGTATATAATCAGTGCATGTGCCTGCACACCACTGAGATATGCTGACGTTCCTATTGCTTCACTAGCAACTCCATGCCAGGCTATAACTGCAAAGTAAATGGCAGCGAGCAAACAAGGGAGTACAAGAGACTATGACTCTGAGTTAATTAGATCATGCCTGTTACTCCTGGCAACGTGTCCAAAGTTATACAGGAGAATATGTAGCTCTAAGCCTCATTCACCGACCGCAGCTCTAGCCAGCATCTGTTATGTGGACATCTTGTTCCTCATCTCCCCTTCTTTGATGCTCCTGAGACTTCAGTCAGAGCAGGGAATCATGCTCAGAGCTTGATGTGAATGCTCTCAGATCATCTGCTGCAGCTGCAGTCAGCCACAAAAGGACCCAAATATCAGGGATTACCTCTTGTTCATTTGTTTTCTAAATCTGTCTTTTTAATCTCTATTTCTATGACACTGATGATCTCATTTTCCCTGTTGAAAATATCATCTACTCCTGTAATTAGGAGATTGCTGGTTCTGATACAGCATCTAATTTCTCAGTATCCCAGTATTACGAGGTTTGTAGTAAGCTACATGAAGAAATGTCTTAAGTAGTTTGATGAAATAGTGGGTGACCTTAATTAAGTGTTGATTTAATAATCATCTAAACAAAACATGTTCTAGATTGCAACAGTCCAGAATAAACTGCTTTTGTAACTACAAGGTTTCACGTATCTGTGATCTGGACCTCATTCTGACAGTGTCTCCCGCACCGTCGTAACCCTATACCTCCCCAATGGACGCTCACGCTAGCCGTTCTCTCTGCTGATCTGCACACAGTTGATCTCTGTCCTAGGAACAGCTCACATGAGACTCCTTGTCTTTTTCCTACCTGATGGTTGGCAGCTGTCCCATCTGGCTGTCAACAGCTTTTCCCTTTTTGTTTGCATCTAAGAGCATCTTGTGGTTTTTCCTGTTGTGCACCCTCAGCCTTTGCCCTGAGTCTCCTTGCTAAGCAGGGCGCACGTGTGCTCTGACCCCTCCTGGAGTTCAAATTACCCTGTAGCTGGCACTGATGGGTTTTTTTCCATGGTACAAGATGTAGAAGCTTTTTGGACCACTGGAAACGTCTGACCCTGGGGACTCTGTAAAGAAAGACATGGGAGATAAACCCACTGCTGGGTTGGCATGACCACAGCAGCAGAGGTGCAGTTTTTCTCCCCTCTGAACGTGCTGCTCAGGTGATATGAAAGAGGAGGAGCATGCACAACCACCCCATCCTGATTCTGTAATTCATGTGGATGATTTGCTTGAGAACAGCTAGTTAGAAATGACCCTATTAAACCACCCTTCTCTCTCATGATCGTCTGTACTGATTCTGGTCAGTGATACCAGTAATGGGATTATTGTGAAACAGGGAGAGATGGGTTCATATGCGTGGTCATTCAGAAGCTGTTGAATCCATGCTTACTGCAGTAGAGTAACAGGTATTTTTGTGATATTAAAAGTAATCTTGAAGGAGGCAGGACCGATGACATTAATGGTGGTGGAAGGAGACATTATGGTGATATTAGCACTGAACCCGGTAATTTCATAATAAGGGACAAACACAGATGTAATTGTAGGAGTTGTGAAATGACTGGGGAAATCTGGACTTGGAGTTGGCTTCCAGGTATCAATGGTCGTGATGTTTATCTGCAGTGGAACTACCGTACCATCCATGTTGGAAAAAACATTTGCCTTGTGTCCTAACACAGCATTACCAAAACAGAAGGGCTTGTGAACTGAACCCTAAAACATCTAAAAAGTCTCAGTTCACACCCTGTGCTCCTGTTCTCCCATCCAGTGCTTGCTTTAATTCTATGCAATCAGTCTTGCCGCCTGGCTACCTTTTTCCTCATTTATAAGGTATAACTACCCTCTCTAGTTTAAAATTGCTGCTGTGTTTGATATAATCTTAATCACCCTTCAGTTAGTCTCCTGCGTGCTCTCCATCTCATGCCATTGCCTCTCATCAGTCTTCTGTGCAGAGTTGTATCTTCCTCTTTCCATGTTTTTTTTACTCTGCATCAATTTCTGTATCCTCTTTTGATGATCAGACTTTTCCTTGCTCAGAGCACAGAAGTGGTGAGATGCCGAGCAAGGAGAAGCGCATACCGACACTGAGCTAGGAGCCGCAGCAAAGTAGCTGCTCATTTTTGTGCCTTGATGTCCTCTGCCACCTCCTCTGGTGACTGGTGATTCAATGCCTGTGTTGGTACTGCAGAAGGCACTTGGTCTCTAGAGCCAGCGTGCCTGAGGGAATAAGAGGCAAATGGCTCTGCATGCAGGAGCAATAGGTACAGCAGCACACGAAGGCTGGGCTTCCTGGCTGCACAGGCAGGGTCTGGCTTGCCTGTAAGAGCACGCCTGCTCAACCCCTCCCCGTGTGTCCTTGGGAGCATGTCAGTGTCTGTACCAGAGTCCCAGCGTACTTCCACTCTACCTTAAATATCACTTCTGCACAGATAACGGGTCATTTGTCACTACCGTGTGCGGCCTTTCTGTCTGGCACCTTCATAACTTATTTCAGCTCTGATAGCAGTAGCTTTCTTTTTTCATGCACTCCTGCCTTTCTCTGCTATTTTTTGGCAGATTGATGGTTTTACCCTGAAATAATGAGTCTGATTTCCCCCCGCCTCACATTTTCTGCCGTGAAAAGTGACAGTTATTGCTGTCAAATCAGAATTGCAGTGTTTATGGTCACTCTATAGTCATTTTGCATAAATGAATGCGACTGTGCAAGATGTGAGGCAGCAGGGAATTGCACCCTTCCTCCACAGCACTTTTCTCCTTATTATTTTACTTCTGTAAAGCCTCCTGTGTCTACATGTGCTAGGGAGGGCTGTATATATCAAAAAATCACGTGCAGCACATAAACACTGTCCTTATTTAAGTGGAGCTCTTCCCGAGCACAGTGTGAGGTTTGCAAGAGGAAGTCAGGATCTGGCCCACCATGAATAAACACGCTGCAATTACACAGAAGCGACCTGCACTGAGATAACTCACGCTCTTCTTCTCTGTTTGTAGTTCAGAGACGCTGGTCAAGGAGGCTTGTGTAACCAAGCTATCATGCTGATCACAGATGGAGCAGTGGAGGACTATGAAGCTGTGTTTGAAAAATACAACTGGCCAGATCGGAAGGTTTGTCTGGGAAGTGATAAATAGAAAGGGGGAGGCAAGGTGCTATCCTGCCATGGTGTGAACAGAAGAGCATAAGCCAGGATGTCGACCAGAGCTGAGCATTCACATCCTCCAATACTCATGTGCATCTTGCTGTAAACACAAAACAAAGCAGCCAGGCAGGAGCCTGCTGCGGTGATTTTAGAGGTGGTAGGATCACAAATGGATATCTGTAGGTCACTGAAGATTTTTTTTTTTCTTTTGTACACTTCATTTCCTAAGGGTATGGGCAAACAAAACATTCTCCTGATAAAATGATAAAGACTGAGCTGAGTATTTTAAAATAAATTTTGCAAAGAATTTTAATCCCATCCAGGACTGTTTATAATTGGTCCTATTTGGGAAAGGTTTGGTTATTACCAATTCTTACGGTGGACAGGGGAATGGCCCAGACAACCTAGGTGCCTTCCAGTCCTGTTTACTTTGAGGTCTGCAATTTGAGGCTTGTACCAGCAGTGTCGACTTTGAAAGTGGAATAGACCACAGCTCATCCTAAGCCCTCCTGATTTATTTGTTTACCTCATCCCAGCTAGCAGCAATGCTCAAAGGGAGAGAAGCAGCCTACTGAGAGACCAGGGCATGGGGTTGTTTATTTCAGGATTGACTCCTTTGTCGTTGGTCAAACACAAGAGAAATGGTGAAGCTTTCTCTAAATTATTCATGTGGCCAGCTGTTCCCCTGGGTAAAGGATTCCAGTGAGCTATAAACCTCTTTGCATGTGGTTGCTGAGTGCCTGGCAGAGCTGCTATCATAAAATCAAACAGAATTTGCACTTCTGTCTTGTTATTCAGATGATCCCGGGTGCTACTTGGCTTTCTGGGCTTATTGTAATTGGAAATTAAGTTCCAGCCCACAAAATGCAAAACAAATGGAGCAAGAGGCTCCTGTCTCTGTGTGAAGGCAGAGCTATTGCTCTGCGTCACAAACAGGCATTCACACCAGTGTATAGCAGGATGCCAAACCTTGGCCATTTGGATGTTGTAGCACATTGCAGCCGAATTCTTCTATCTTTGTGTTCTTTTTCCCAGGTCCGAGTTTTCACTTACCTCATTGGACGGGAGGTCACTTTTGCCCCCAATGTGAAATGGATCGCCTGCAACAACAAAGGTGCTGTATGGGAACAATTCCTCAACCCCCATCATGCATGTCACTGGTGGACTGCAGCCATGGGGCCCTGGACCTCTCTAAGGCTTACCCACTACAGCAGGGGCCCATGAGCCCTTGGTTGGAAAACAACCTGAGGAAAAAGCAGGCCCTGCTAGTCCACGTGAAGTATGCCTGTGTCAAACTAACACAAGTGCTCCGTGCTGAGCCACCACATTTTCCTGTCATGGTGCCAAGGGACACTATGACCGAGATGCATGCTGGCTGTAGGCCACCTAACTCCCTGGGCTTATTGTGTCTCAGTTGCTGGCTTTTGACAACTGGTCTAAACCTCTGTCAGAAAGCCTGACATCTTTTGGCTGAGATGTAAAACAAACATCTCTTCTTTAAAGATTTTTACAGCATTTTTCACAAGGTCTGTGGGTTAACCCCTATATCCTGGCCAAATTCTTTGTGTGCCAGGGGTTTCACTGAGTTACCAGAATAGCTTGTTAATCCCACCCCAAAACCAATATTCTCTGTAGCTGACGTGAAATGGCATGAATGGGAAAATCCATTCAGAGTAGGTGAGTCACCTCTATGCATTTGGGGCCAGTTAAAAAGTCCAGTTAGCCCTATCAAAGCCTGCAAGGGTAAAGGAAGAGGGGAAAAAGAGTCTTCCCTGTTTGGGCATGATTTGGCCTCAGTGTCTCTGGAGACAGTCAGCGATGCTTGCTACATCAGTATTCTGCTTAAACAGGGAAAGGGAAGGAAGACTGCAGTTGGGGCTGACTAGCTAGGTGTATAGATCCTTTTTCTGCCTGAGCAGTGTCTCCAGCAGACTATGAAATGCATGGGTTCATTTGCTACTGAAAATAATTGACAGACAATAATTGCTGGCCTGCAGAGCGTCTGTGAGCTGGGGATGTTCAAGACTCAAACTTTCATCTTTTAGCACTATAAATCACACGTAACATTTTTACTTTTTGTTATATGAAACAAAAACTGGGATTTCCGATTGTATATTCAGCTGCAGATTAGTGACAGGGAATTCACGGTGCTGTTGGTTCACCATAAAATGTGAGAGTTTATTCTCCTAAATAACCAAACAGAGAACAAAAAATATGCTTTCTGCATTTGTATTCTCACTTACCAGACGTGAGCTCTGCAGAAGGCTGGCTGATTTTGGTGGTTCTGTTTTGACACATTGTATAGCTCTTGTTGTCCTTGTTTTTGAGCACACTGAACCTGTTTCTGCACCACAAAGCTGATCAGATCATGAGCCCTTTCCACAGCAGTGTTTTCCTAGTGATAACAAAGTTTTCCATGTATCTGACATACTCTGTGCTATACCAAGTACAACCAATCAGTTCCGTGTGGTGAGAAGTGGGACAAGACTCTTTGACATTACACTGTGCTAGCATTTCTAACCAGTTAAGTAGCTACTTTTGAGGACCTTTTGATAACTTGAAGAAATTCTTCCCCTGTACTCGTTGTAGCATTAGACTGTTATGGGTCCATCTGCAGGCAGAAAGCTCTGGAAATAGGTAACTTAGATGCAACCTTTGACATCCAGTTGTCTAGCTTTGCACAAGACATTCATTTAAAAATAATGGAAGATGCATTAGAAGAGTAACTCACACCTCTGTTTTTCCATGAAGGCTACTACACTCAGATCTCCACGCTGGCGGACGTCCAGGAGAACGTGATGGAGTACCTGCATGTGCTGAGCCGTCCCATGGTCATCAACCACGACCATGACATTATTTGGACTGAAGCCTACATGGACAGCGCGGTAAGAACCTACAGCATAAGTCTTTAGTCAGCAAACGGCAGGGTGTATGGGCCAAACAGGCAAAGGTGTTAGACACCTAGCTAGCATGTTAGGCATGTAACTTGTCCCAGCTTCCCATCTAAATATTTGATGTGTATCAGAACTTAAATACAGTTCTGAAATTTATGTAAAACCAAGCGTTGGTTGATTGATGATAGAAATTATTGGTTTCTAGCTCTGCTGAGACAGAAATTTCTTTTCTGCTTGCTCCTGGAGTTGATGTGTATACAGACTCAGGTCTGAATCTGCAGTGACGCAGCAGCCCAGGACTAATCACACAGGCACAGCATAACTTAAGTAGTGCTTCTGTGAAAGCAGGTTACCTTCTAAAGGATTACTCACAGGAAAGATTATTTGCAGCTCAGGATACGGGTCACAGAGATTTATTTCCTCCAGCCCAGTAGCTAACTGCATACTCTTGCCACTCAGAGATACAGATCTCGGTTTGGGAAGCAGGCTCAGTTCCTTGGGCTAGCAAGGATTAATGTCACCACAGTGCCCCTGTGCTCAGCCCTGTGGGTAAAGGACACATCGCAAAGGACCAGTCACCACTCCCAAGACCCCTTGCTTTGTCTCAGGCCTGCCCTACGGCAAGACTTGAGAGATTTGGACCATGAGCAAGTGCTGTCATGGCATTGTGTTTCCAAGACAGCTTTGAAATTCAAAGGAGTGAAGGGAAGGACAAAGGAGTAGACTGCCACTGCAGGAGTCTTCCCCACATAGAAGATGCTCCTCAGTCTTCATCTCCATCCCTTTCTACATTGCAGAAAGAGAAAGTTACTGTTCTTTTGTGGCTCTGTGCTTTCAGGGAAAGTTTGTTGGTTTGTTTGTTGGGTTTTTTTCCTACACTGGACTCTTCACCCCAGAGAAATGTCTGCATAAGTGTGACAGTTAGAGCTGACCAGAAAAGTTAGATTCCCCTCTTCCAGAAACAAACCTGAGGTCCCAGGACTGTTTATACTATCTGAGGGGAAAAGTCTTCTAGAAACATTAAAATGTTTCCATACACAGTCCTACTGTGGGACTGAAGTTAATGGCCAGCATCAGTTTTAGGGTGTCTAACATAGCCCTCGGGAGAACCCAGGGTTTTCAGGTTTCAGATCCACAGTGAGACACTTGAACTCTCTGAGTTGGAGTAAAACTAGGGGTACCATGCTTAGCTATGTAGCTGCAAACATGCAAGTCCAGGTCACACATGGTGATGCTCAATGCTGGGCTGAGTCAAGGCCACACGAACCCAAAGAAATACCTCAAAGGCAGCCAGGCTTGCACTGTCACAGTGCATAGGTGTTACGCTCTCATGGGAAGAGACTGTCCCTCATCTCTGTGCTGTGGCCAACCATCGAGGCTCCAGCCATGGCACACTAGCTCTGTGAGGGTGATGTGAGGATGACTTCTGCTGCAGGAGCTGTGCCAAGTGAGAGCTGAGGACATGGTACTTGAGTGTGCTAAGCAAAATGTCCAGAAATGCTACTAACTACCCAATATGTTTGTTCCAATAGCAGGCGTGCCACCTCTGGCACTAGTGTATAGTGTGACACTTCCAGGCAGCCACAGGGATTTGCTTGCTGCAATTTTTTTTCTGTATCTCTTTTCTTGCCTCTTGGCTTGGCTCACCATTCACTTCTCCTGCCCCAGCCTCTCCGATATTTTATTCATTCCTCCGTTCATTCATGTATTCATTCATCTGTTCATCCATGTCTCTCAATAGCTGCCACAGTCTGAGGAGGTAACTGCACCCCTGTGTTTTGTGAATGTGCTGTTTCCCTTGTGCCAGTTGGTGTGTCAGTGCTCACAGCCACAGCTGGCCTGTACATCTGGAAGAGGGTGGGGGCTGCAGCACTGCAGGACCCCTCTTACACTGGCAAGAAGAGGAGAGGCAATGCTGGATGTACTGGAGAGCTGTGCTGTGCTGTTGGTTCAGAGTAGGTAGGGGTGTCTGTGTTGTGCAGTAGCTTAGCTCACTGGATCTCTTTTTCAAGTAAGTGCTGGAGAAGTTTACTTGCTGCATGTTGGTGTGAGTGTTCCTGTGAACAGGAATTTTCCACAAAGAATCATCCAGACCAGTAACTCAAGATGCCAGGCTCCAATCTCCATCAAGCAACTGCATAGATTATTGACTGACTCCTGTTGTGTACAGTAAAGGAGATAGGAGGTCATTTCTTGCCGTGCTACTTGATCAAATGAGAGATGGAAGAGAGATGCTACTGGCATCAGGGAATTAGGACTTTTTTTTTATAGCTAAACGTGTTTGAGAGACTCCTTTTCATGTGTCTTGCCTGTTTTACCTCCTTTTGTGTGTGCTTTTAGAGTATCTGTCTGCAATACTGGGAGCCCCTGTTACCCCATTACATGTGCATGTCCTGTATCCCCTGTAGAGACAGCTCACCGTGTTGTATCTGTTTGAAGCATGATTTTGTCTCTGTTTTTCCTGAGCTTAGATGCTTGAGTAACAAGTATATGTAAGCAGGCTCTGTGTGTATTTGTGCCTTTTAAATATTTGCCTGTGGTGTTTCTCATTCATGGTATTCATGTGTTTGCAATATAGACAATATCTTGTTTGTGATTTTGCTCGTGTTTGTGTTGCTTTTCTCTATTCTGTGCTTCATGTGTTGGTGGTTTTTACACTTGTGTAAGTGCTCATGTCTACACTCCCAATGTGTGGTGGCTATAAATTTTGCCACCACTTCTACAGGTTTCTGTCTCTTCATTAAAACAGCTATTTAATGTCTCCTGCTTCAACACATTTTACTGGCTTTCATCCCATCCTCATCACCACACACGAGCAAGCATCCATCCCACAATCCTCTTGGATCCAGAGTATTGAAAAGTGCTGCCATCTGTTTTGGGAGGGGTGTGGGAGGCAAGGAGATGGCTGATTGTAATCAACATCTGGGGTCCTTGGGAATTCCAGTGCCTTTCATTCGAGTGATCTGTGGTATTGCATTTGCTAACACACTTCTCGTTGTTCTGTGGCAGCTCTTTGCATCTCAGGCTCAAAGTCTGTTGCTCATGACAACAGTGGCTATGCCAGTCTTCAGCAAAAAGAACGAGACGGTGAGTGCAACATGTGCTTCGTTCTCCTTCCAGCCAGCAGAGGTGAAAGGATGTAGCAGACCCTTGCGAAATTTTTAAAGCCAATGGGTCTCTGAAAGAAGAGCTGGCCATTAGGGACTGTGGTAGACCTCTGGCAGGATGTGTGTCTGATAATTTATCTGTCAAATGATAGTCTGTCACTTGCTCTGACTGCTATTTCTTAAAAATACCCCTTAAATATGGCACTTCTCCCTGGTTTATCCCTTCAATTTTCAAACCAAGCCTAATTCATGGACCCATAAAGTTTCAGGCTGGAATAAATCATTACCTTGTCTAGTCTGCACGTTTTATTGCAGACCTTTACATTTAATGTAGACAATCCTTCATGAGCCCAGTAACCTCTGTTTGGCAAAAGTGTCATTGAAGAAAGGCATCCAGCCCTGAGCTCTCCACTGTGGTTTCTCTCTCTGTGTTAAAAAATTGGTGTCTAAATTCCACTTTCAATTTGTCTGGCCTCATCTTCCTGTCATAATGGCTTTCTCTGCTAGATTAAAAAACCTGTACCCTTTGGTATCTTCTCCTGGGAAGCATCTTCTACACTGCAATTAAGTAAAACCTGTCTGTCTTTTGATAAGACAAAAAGGTTGAAAAATCTGGTTCTTTGATAAGGGCATTTCCTCTGAGTTTTGAAACCCTTAGGACCCTCTTTTCTGTACCATTTCTAGTTTCTCTGCATGCTTTTAAAATTGTGGATAGTGCTTTACCATTGTTGTACAGAGGACAAACTCTTCATCCAGGTCCTACAAACAACTGTCTGCCTTCTCCATCTGTGGCTGGCCTTAACCACACAGCACTGCAGTGGGAGCTTGTGTGTCATATTTCCATCATGGTCCCCAGATGCTTATTAAACAACCAGTTCCCCATTTTGTGGGGATTTTCTGCGTTACTTTTTCCTAGGTTAACAATTCTGTATTTGATGTTTGGTTTAAGTGACCCAAGTTATCAACTGATCTATGTTGTTTTGCATGATTGCCTTGTCTTTATTGTTATTTAGACATACTGAATGCAGGTTTTTGCCCTCAAAACTTGTTTTTAGTGATTTTATGTTACTTCTGAGTCATAGTTAAAAATGCTGACTAGTATTGGATAGAAATACTCCTCTCTGTAAACACTGGAGCAACCTCTTCAGACTTTTTGAGGTATGGCTGGTTGGCTTTGAATGAACATATTCACACAAGCCTAGAAAGTATACTAGTGAGAGACTAGTAGGAAGGCAATAATGTGTATTCAGGTAGAAAACTAGCCGGATTTCGCTTCTGAAAATGGATTCTCCTTTGTTTTTAAGCGATCTCACGGCATACTCCTGGGAGTGGTGGGTTCTGATGTACCACTGAGGGAACTGTTAAAACTTGCTCCACGGTATAAGGTAAGACGGGGATAATGCAATTTGTTATTTTGCACAGCAAAGTCACTAGTCATCCTTCCACGGGCATGAATGAAAAATCATTCCACTGCCTGTAGGAAGAACTATGAACATAAAGCAAGAGATGTTGGATGTGGTGATGTGTGGTTTCTATATAGCACATGGGAAATCATTCACCACTAGAAGCTCTTAGGCTGCTTTAGAAACACAAGGACTGGATGATCCAGTAGATTGGCAACAGATCACAGAGCCTTTGCATCTTGATGGTCACCAAAACAGATCCCTCAAAGATTATATGGATCTGACAGCCTCTCTCAGAAGAATTAAAGTTTTATATCCAGTTCCCAGTGGACAAAAGCTGCCATCCCAGTTGGCAAAAAATAAACTAGTTTCACTGTCAATATTCTTAGCAGAAAAACTGAAGACTGAACGGGCTATGGAGAGCCAACTTTTCTGTCATGCCTAGAGATTCCGTTCTCCACATCAGCCTGAAGATTTCTTGGCAGGACAGTGTACAGGAAGTTGGCTCTCACTCATTTGTGCTGTACCTAGATAATTTGCTCTCCAGAATTGCTAGTCCAACAACATTCCATTAGTTATGTATTCAATATATCTAAAAAAATATGTTCATCCATAGGAAACCCCCTAGAGATACACTGTTTAGTTTGGCTTCTGCTGTAAATTCTGTGCAGTGACCTTTTGTTCAGTCTGCACACTAGGAGATAGCAAAGACATCTGAGGATCACCATGAAATCAGGCAATTTGAGCTATCATTTCAAGTTTTCAGTTTCTCTTAAATAACTGTCAGACCATTACTACCAGTTAGGCAGTTGTCCAAAATCTGATTGCTGAAGACTCACAGAATTGAAAGTGCTGTCAGAAGCTATGAATTTGTGTGGCATTTACGGACATGGATGGTAGGCAGACCATTCACGTGCAGCTGTAGGAAATGATCCTTCAGGCAACCCAGGAAATACGAGTGTTGGGGTGCATGCACTCAGCATGCAAAAGTCAGTTGGTTTGGGTCTGGGGGAAGCTTGTCTAGGAGTTTCAATTTTTATACATGTTTATTTTCTCTAGAAGACTAACACCTTTTTATCTTCTTCCCATCACATCACTCAAAGGCCATGTGTCACAATAGTATTTCTTTTGGGCCAGAGAGGGACACTGTTCTTTCCTCCAAGCAGTGCCAGGGAAGGAGGAAAAATTATTTGAAGGATTTTTTTTTTTTTTACATCGGAGGCAGAAGACAACTTCCCTGAAGCTCTTCCAACTCCAGACCAGTTTGGAAACCTAGGATCCTCAAAGGACCAGCTCCAGAGTTACAGCCCTTGAGAGTTCATACGTTTATGATCGTGCTTACTGGGCTGGGAAATTTCAGCTTTAATAGGCCAACAAGGAAGTTTGCTGTAGTCCTGATCCAAAGTCTTGGATTCATTCTTGCCACACTGAGCTGAGCTCAGTGTTCTTTGCAAAAAAAAAAAAACTGTTTCATGTAGAGAGAGTCCAAAGTTTTGATCTGGGATGTGTGAAATGCAGAATTCATTCCATCCAAAAAAAGCACAGACAGATTGTAAATTACTTACCTCCCCATTTCCCTATTGTTATCCCTCCAGGATTGTTGCTATAGGAATATAAAGCTCCAACATGTTTTTGAAGATAGAAACCTTAGCCATTCTTGTTTTCCTCGAGACACCTCTTGTTTTGGCAAGCACAGGCTATTAGCAGTTTTTTTAGCAACTCAGGGGTTAGCTGGAATTTGTATTATCTATGGGCTTGATCTGAGTAATTGCTCTTTTGGAAATCTCTTGCAGATCAAGTTAGCCAGTGTCTGCTCTTGTTAGATTATGCTATTCCTTAAAAAGCATTTTAAGACTACAGGCTTGTACAATTTGCCTAGGCTAGGTCTTGCCCTTGCCAACACTGAAACATAATACAGAGCTCCTCTGAATGCTGACTGGGTTTCCAGGGAAGCCATCTGTGAGATTCATACTCACTCATTCCCTGCTGCGCATATGTAGTGATGGGCATATAGACCTGTCACCGCTGTTTCCGTCCTGTTTATGGCGTTCCCTATCATTGCCCATTTTATGTGCAGCGCTGCTGTTCCTGCTGTGGAGAGCTTATTCTACCTCTGGGTGGTAATTGTCCACGAGGACAATCAGACTCTAGGAGGGCATATTTTTCTGCATGCATGCACAAATCAACTACCTGGCCATTCTTTTGTGCATCCAAGCATAGTCAGCCTGCTTGGGCAGAGCAGACAGAGTTCTGGAGATAAATGGTTTGGGATGAACCCTATTTTCTGCTGGTCAATACCTTTAAAAGGAAAATATTTATCAACATTGGTGGTGACAGGGTATCTGTGGCACCCGTTACACAGCAGTGTTTCTACCTAAAGTATTAATTATTCTAATTCGTCTTTCTATAGCTGGGTGTCCATGGATATGCCTTTCTGAACACCAACAACGGCTACATCCTTTCGCACCCAGACCTCCGTCCTTTGGTATGTATAGCTGTGAACTTCAAAACCTTTGCTTACTTGGAAACAGAGGCTTTCAGGGACGCCCCTGATTTCTCATATTTTATTGAGCTGTGAAGTACCAGACTCTGATACATAGGCACCTAGGAGCATGAGGGCCAGAGAAATCAGTTCTACATGCATGGATGTATATATGCACATACATGTGTATGAAATGTAAGGTACCCTGCCTGTCTGTTCTCCAGAAGAGTGCATGTGAGGGCAGTACTAGTGTGCACTTGCTGTACTGTGGGTGCACGTGTTATTTGCGTCCATGCAAGATTTCACTGCCAGGCTGAAGAAACAACTCCCCTCACTCAGGCATATCTTCTACAAGAAGATTCAGCATGAGTAGCAGCACTCCAGTAATAGCTACTCAGCAGCTGTAGTGTCAGACACTTTGGGAATCTGAGGCTAGCAGGGTCCAGTACCACACATCTTAGTAAGTCAGATACAATTTAGAGACTAGTAGGCTGCAAAGACCTTCTGGGACTTAGGGAGTGGACACAGGGACAACGTTTCTCCCTCACAGTGCCACCTGGAGCTCCAGACCACACATCTCTCTGCAAACACACAGCTGGCCTTGCTACCTAGATACTCAGGCATGCAATGATTTTACATTTCATACACATGCCTATTGGCAAAAATTCGCCTGTGCGCAGCCAGAAGCATGAGTGTGGTTACTGGCAAGAGACAGTGCCACCACACGGCTTCACAGCAGCTGTCTTCAAAAAGGCAGCTTTGCACAGGGAGATCGCAGGCACAGGTGGTTACTTCACTAGGTGAAGAGAAGGGACACAGCGTGTTTCCAGGATGAGGCAAGGCAAAGCTAGGCAAGGGCACTGCTTTGCCACCTAAAATTGGTCTCTCTTGGTCTGCTTCCATGTTTTCCTTCACCCAGAAAGATTGCAGGGAAATAGCTCTCTTGCATCAGTTAGCCCTAGGTGAAAAGTCTATCTTTCCGTCAATGGAGCCAAAGCCTAATTCTCATCAGAAAAGACCCCCTGCTGGTATTATAGTGTTAATGGGATTACACTCTTAGTTGTGGGGAAAAAACTGATTTCCTGGAGACAAGTGTATTGTACCGAATTCTTTAGAAGAATATTCTCACAAAGGAGGCTGTAGCCTTTACCTGCAAGTTTACCTGTGTTCCTGCCTGTCCCTTGCTCCTGGACCAGCCTCTCCCTCTTGAACTCTACTAGCCCTATACTGCCTGCGTAAAGAAATACACAGCATGGGACCAAGAAGGCACTTGCACCCAAACACTGCTTTCCCAGTCAGAGAATAAACAAGACATTTTTATTTTTCAAATCACATATTAGTTCTTGAAGGATAAGTTAAGGAAGTTATCTAGCCACTTACTTGGGTATTTCTCCTTTTTTTTTTTTTCTTTTTTAATAAATGCCAGTATAAAGAAGGAAAGAAACTGAAGCCTAAGCCAAACTACAACAGCGTAGATCTCTCAGAAGTGGAATGGGAAGACCAGGATGAAATAGTGAGTATTAGAAAGTTAATTTAACCTTTTTTTTTTTTTTTTTTTTTGTAGCTCCTTCTTTCTACTACTTTTTATGCCTGTATGAAAGGAGCAGGGGAGCAGCCGGCAACAGGCACTTCTGTTTTTTCTGTGCCAGACTGGCCCTGACTAAGAGAGGCTGGTGGCCTACAAGAGGACAAGGATAATGCTCCCCTACAAAGTGCTAGTCATCTTTCCCAGTATAAGTTTTCCTTGTCATGGAACAGGGAGGGAAAGTGCTGGCAGGAGGAAGGAAGCACTTTGGAGGGTGCTCCAGGGAGCCAGTCTGTGTGTACATGGCCCAAATGCTGCCTCAATACAAAGCCAAGGTAGCTTAGGAGTACGGCAGTGTCCCATGATGTTACCCATACATGTAGTATGGGAGACATAGCTGAAGCCACTCAACCAATGAAATCTGCAACAAGGAAGACAGTGCATCCAAAAAGAGACTAAAGCTTACAGTCGCTATTAATAATAGACAAAGAAGATAGGGGACTTACACACTTGAGGAAAAACACATTTCCAGAAACCACCTTACTGCACAGGTGTGGAGGTGCTGAAAACAATAGCTGACCAGAGGGAAAAGATTAGAAAATACCTTTTCTACTGTCTTTCAAGCAAAATTATTGAAGAGTAATAAACAAGAAACAGCATGCACCTTTAACAGCTGCACATTTCCATGTTACACAACTAGGAACCCAGAGAAGGCAGAGAGGTTCCGCTGTGGCTGGTTTTCTTTTACTCAGAAGAATTAGGAGAAAATAGATACTTAAGTCACTAAGATAAGAACTGAATTTGGAGTAAGATAGAATTAGCTGTGGAACACATGCTTCTGGATTACAAGGGAGACTGCTGAGATAAACAGATCTGATGCTATAGATATCCACTTAAACAGGTAGGACAAACGATCTGCCCAGCAAGAGGATCAAAGTAGGTACTGTCGCTAGTGCAGGCCAAGTACAAAGGGCTACACCAAAGGAACTTGGGAAGTGGAAGAGTGGCAAATTGAGAAAGGAAACACAACAGGACTGTGTGTGAAACATGGAAAGCAAGACAAAAATAAGAGGCTCTATATGCAGTGGGACCACTAAGATGCATGTTGCTAATGGCTTTGTGTGGGTTCGCTGATGTCTTCTAGGAGCTCTGCTGCTGTTGTAATTTTCTGTCTCACTGGAGCCACTTTTAGACCTCTGCCTCTTTACCCAGTACAAAAAAAAACCAAACAAACAAAACAAACCCAGATAAACAAACAAACAAAAAAAAACCACCCAGGAAATGAAGGAAACAAGATAATTTTGCTGTCATATTTATTTGGCTAGCAGGTTCCCGTCTGAGCAAACAACAGTGGTATCTGAATGCAAACATGATGCAAAGTGTGAGGTTTCTGTCTGTAAAACTACACAGTGAAAAAAAAGTCAAGAGGGATGAAAAACAAAGCCACTTTGTGTTCCTGCACCGCATCTTCCAGAAAAAAAAAAAAGGAAGGTTGCAGCCACCGAGAGACATTCAGTGACGCGAACGATATCTGCAGTGTGACTTCAGCAAGTCTAGAGACTCTCAAGATACACCCACTGCAGCAGAAAGCTGCCAACATTTCAACACTCCGATTTGCCACTATGGTATTAGATCAATGACAGACTCAACATCAGTTGCAGTGTAATCTCAGCAACACTGATAAGCAGCAAATTCAGACTGGAAAAATATGCTGAAGTGCTAATGATGTGTAATACAGGCAGCTGCTAAAAACAAATCTAGGGGAGGGAAGACAGCACTGTCTGGAAAATACCAGTGGTACTATCTATCCGTAGCTGGGCAGCAAGAAAGTTTGGGCCTGCTTGTAAAGCAACGCAGGGACACTCTCAGTGTGAGGGGAAAACGGTAGGGTCGAGGGATCCTTCCCAGCAGTCTAGGAGCTGTCACCCAAATAGATTTTCTTCAGCCTTGACAGAATCATTGAAGAAGAAATTAGCCTGCAAGGATGTTGAAACTGAGTGGAAAAACACCTAGATTTTGTGAAGACCCCTCAGGTAAACTGTATGTCTGCTTTGGTTTGAAGCTACACAAGCAGACAGGGAAAAGGAGTCAGCAGCACTTGCTGCCAGTGATGGGGACAGCACAGACTCGATGCTCTAGAGCATGAGAGTTTGCAGTTTGGGGAATGAGTGCTTCAGCATGCACCAGATAATCCCTCCATCCAAACTCTGCTACACATTTTTCAAAGTGGAGGCCAGCTGTTGCCAGAAGTGTCCTTCCTAAAAAAGACTGGGCATTATGGGGGCTCCCAGACACCAGGACTGTAATTGACTTCTCAATGCCAGAGAAGCTACTGGGGAAGAAGCAGCAAATCTGGATTGTAGTACCAACCTACAGCCACTGTCACCTGGGGGCTGGGCACAGCACAAGCATCCTGCCTGCAGACTAGCTAGAGCTGAGGATATCCAAGGAGATCTCAGATATCCATTGATTCACTTCTCTGCTGCCTTGTGGGGCCCCAAGAGATGCCTGACATTCAGGAAGAAGATATGGATGAAACAACAATACCTGAACTAAACCCAGAATCCATACCAAATGCTGCAAACCGTCAGAATAGGGGAGAGAGTATGCCGTGGCTGTGGAAAGAGGTCAAATGCTCTTAGCCAAAAAGGAGTAACAGTACTAATCAGTGGGCCTTGGGAAACACAAGCTTTATATTCTGGGTCTGTAACTAACACACATCAAACAGCTACAACAAACAGAACTGTGGCTTTGTAAAGCAAATGCAGCTGAGACTGGCCAGCACCTGAATGGAGGCCAGTCTCTGCAAGTAAGGAAGCAATTTGTGTGAATGAATAAGTGATTTCCCACCTTTTTTTTTTTTTTTTTTCTCCAGGCTGAAGCAATAGGCTGATATGCTCTGGCAGGCTGGACGTAAAGTTAAAGCCTGCTTGTGGAAAAATTCCCTGGCTTTTTCTTGCAAGAGGCTGGGAGTCACTGTGAAAATTATATTTTGCCTTTGGAACCTGGATTGAATAAAGTGATCTTCTTGCTGCCTACCCTGCTATCATACAGTCTTGCTTTTGCTGTGTTAAACAGCTGCTTTGCTGCACCTCAGAAGTGGTGCTGAATAGAGTCTATAATTTATAAATCAGTTTTTTAAATATCCGAGATCTTTGGAATCAGTCTGGGGGAGTTAGCGGGTTTCTCAGCTGTCTCCTCTTACAGTCTCTCAATGCACTGTGCTAATGACTTTCTGGCTGCCAAACGGTGAAGTCTGAGACTTGGACTGGCAATTTCATAGCTTCCAGATCCTTTCCTTTCACTAAAAAGACACATCAACAAGCTTGCAGCACAGCCCATTATTATTCTGTCACTGATCAGCCTGACTGAACAAGGATCCTGACCACTGAGAACAGGTTTTCAGTTTAAAAGAAGCAAGAAGTGTTTGAGGCACCTACAGTGGCTCTTTCTGCCAGCCCCTGTACATTAATGACTAGTGGCTCTGTTAATTCCTGTCCTGTCTTGTCCCTGCCCTGCCTGGAGACACTAATCCTGATCTTGTTCACCTCTGCAGCTGAGAACTGCCATGATCAATGGGGAAACAGGCTACCTCTCTATGGATGTGAAGGTCCCTGTGGATAAAGGGGTAAGAAATTATCCTTTTGTTCAGGTCACACAAGGGAGGGGATGGAAAATGGATGCTGAAGAACCATGAAGGATGTGGTTTTAATGCTCAGCATTTCCGAGTGTGAGGATTTTGTTGTTTCACCACATATATAACACATGTACTAAAGACATAAAATAGAGCATTGTTAGAAGTGCTCTTTATACCTACTGACATTCTACTCTTACAATGGTATTGGAAACGCCTCACAGCTCCCTGCTTTGTTCAGGCAAAGACAAAAAGCATGTTGTTCATTGTTTATAGGGCTATGAAATGAACTGGAGATCTTCAAGAGTTTAGAATGGGGAAGACTATGCCAAGCTGGCGTAGACAGAAAGAGGTTTGGAGGCTTTTTTGCAACTCCCTTTCCCTACCCAAAAAAACTCATGACAACTTTGTCCTTCACTCCGTCAGAATGTGATTTCCTTTATCCAGGTCGAGTATTAAATTTCTACGCAAATATTTACAGTTGTTTTATGAAAGGTCCTGGTGAAATGGAGACTTTTCAATGTTCCCTACCAGGTCTAATGTCGTGTTATACACCCTTCTGTTTCCGGCTAAACTACGACACCTTCCTTGGAATCAGTGCAAAATTGTATTGTACATTTACGTTCACTGGTACTTTTTCATTCAGGTTTATTTAACTCTCCTGAAGATTTTGGCTTCCATCATTTCCTGTTAGGAAGTATTCCAGAATCCTGCAAGTTAGACTGCCCAGAAGTCTTCCATATTTCAGGAAAACTTTCCATCTTTTATAGAGAGTGGTTTTTTTTCAGCAATCCGTTTGACGGAACTGCTCCTATGCTAAGCCACAGTCAGCACCAATTCCAACAAACTGACTGCTCACAGCCACTGCTGAAATGGTGCCATTTCCTAACAAAGATACCCCTCCGGTTCCTCTGAATGGTTGTACTGCTAGATCTTGTAACTAAATTCTCTTTCTCTGTTTTTGCTGCTTGCAACTATCAGGTACCTGTCAATGGTCCTCTTCTGGCCAGTGCCAACATCTGCATTTGAAATACTTGCACGCTTTTCAGCCCAAGCAGTTCAGCAATTTTTTATTCCCTTTGTCTCTTGTATCATTTCTGGTACGCAAGTACCCGGGCTTCACTGAATTATTTGAGTACTGTTTCCTTGTTGCTCTGTAGATAGCATGTATTCTCTGCAATAGAATATTTCTGAATAGGGACCCCCAAATATCCTTTCCGCTGTCCCTTCAGTTTTTGTCTTCCTGCCTCAGCTGCACCGGAACGGCTGCTTTGGTTTCCGCATTTCTTAGCTATTTTTTCCAGTTGCCATTTTTCCACATGAATCCCACCCCTTCTTTTTGTCCAGCCTTTCTAATTTTTAGGGCTGTTGGGACTTTTTCTTAGTATGCAGAGAAATGCTTGTTCATTTTGTCTTACAGATCACTGTACATAAGGGCTCCTAAGATAGAGTCTGTCTGTTCCTCTCATTAAATCCTTTTCCCTCGATGCCACGTTGTTTACTGTTTCTTTTTGTTTACAGTATTGCAGCTGGTTCTCACTCTACATCTTATTTAAGCCCACTTCAAGTGATGCTTTAGAATAAAATTTCATGAGAAGCTGTTGCAAGTGCTTTATATAAAGCCAGATATATTGCATGTCCTTTATTCCCTTCATCCATTATCTCTTTTATTCTGTCAGAAAAGCAATCAGGGTTTTCCAGCAAGATCCATTCTTTGCAAGTCTAGATTGCTTATTTCTTTTGCTTAACCTCTTTCTCTGTGCACCCTCCATAACATTTCTGCTGAGTCATCCAAAGGTACCTTTTAGTTTAGTAGTTTAGGGACATCTTTCTCCTCCCCTACACAGGGAAAAAAAGATAACAAAAAGTAGCTTTGGTAAAAGAAATTACCTATTTTATTCTGCAACTCTGCAAGCTTTATGAAGCACAACAGGAGACTGAAGCTGAGTATGTGACAGTTTTACTGTTATCAGAATACACGTGGAGAGGGGACCAGAAGTGAAACTTAGCAATTCCCACTTGCACTCTGCTAGCTGATGAAGCAGAGCAGCGGCTGAAACAAAGAAAATGCTGACAGAGCCTTGAAACAAAGAGAATGAGGCAGTCAGACAGAGGAGAGAAGGTCTGAGTGAGGGGGCTAGAAATTATTGTCAGCCACATAAACATGATTCCCCAGGCTGATCTCAGGAAGGTACTGAGTGGAGTAAGATAGAGAGGCAAAAATAAGGACCAAAGATAAGGGTGGTCTTTAGAAAGATCTGATAGTAGAAAAGCCTTTTCTTGCAGCTAGGGGACAAAAGGGTTGTGACTGTGAAACCAAAAGAGCGAGGACATGACTAGGAGCTGTGGCAGACCAGTGATAATGGCATTAGCCGGGAGTGACTGCCCAGCACAGTGACAATTCCAAAACTGGAATTACATGTGTTCCCAGACCACACATGCTGGTAGCCACCCATCCTACTGCTGTGACAATTCTTGTCTTAATGTGCCTATATTCTTGTCTTCTCCCTTGCCATGTGGCAAAGTTCTGCCTGATCATCTTCAGTGCCACTTGGCTCCGGGGTGCCTCTGCTTGTCTCTCTTCCCATGGATGACTGGTGATACCTCCAGCTGTCTTGGGGAGGACTGGCCACTCTTTCCCTCCTCCTGCCTAAACAGAGGTTTGCCCTCCCTCCCACAAGGCAGCAGTTCTGAGCCGCTGTATGTGTGGAAGAGGGGAAGGTCAGGGGAGAAAAGGATGAGCAGAACAAGCCTTGCTGAAGGAAAGGGTTTCAGAGTGCTGGCATCCCTCGGTCATTTTCTACTGTATCCTTTCCCCCAAGGGCAAGCCTACAGCCCCAGGTCTCCTTCTTCTCCATGCCTCCCCTCCTCCACCATCAGGTCAGACTGGCAAGGAAAGGGATGTTTAATACCTTTTGTACCTTCCCCACAGCCACCAAAACACCACCATGACATGTTCCTTGGGGGTATCACAGCACTTTTGGAATATCTTGCCTCAGTAAAAGACTCAGACCCTGTTGCTAAGCAGCATACGATTGCCATGCATGGAGAGAGAAGGGAGGGAAGGGCTTGAGCTGTTTGCCATCTCCTCACCTCACAATAACCCCCATCAGCCCATCTGCTGTGTGCACAAATTTGGGGCACCCTGTGGAGCTGGCCCTTTGTGCCTCACTCCACTTTGACTGCTGCACAGGTTGAGCAGGTTAGAGCAGGCACCACTTTCCCTGGGGAACACTGAGTTTTCTGTGTTCACTCCTTGTCTCCCACACACACCCTCTCACCTCATTTTCAGACCGGGGCTGGGATTTTAAACATATTAGGGTTCATATACTGGCATAAGTGTTGGATAGAAATTTTCCAAACACTTTTCTCCTTTGGAAAAGAATTCCACTGAAATCAACACTTTCCTACAGGAAAAGGCCAGTCTGGCAAACAGATGAAGTTCTGAAGCAGCTTTCAATAATCTGAAATGTCTTCAGTTGAAATGTCAGTCTGAAAAAAATATTTTCATGTGAATCAAAACGACTTGGATTTGAATTAGTGCTTTTGTTTAATTTGAAAATGTAAATTGTTTCTTTTACTGATTTTTTTTTAACAAAATTGAAGTATTTTAATGTTTTGTCCCAGTTTGGCATCAAAGCAAATGTCAAGAATCTCAGCATTTCCCACAGAAGTGGGGAGACTTGGCCCCAGCTGCCCACCCACATAGCGGGTAGATTTGCCATCCTGCGTCTTATCCAACCTCACATCTCCTTCCTACCTGCCCCACTGAGCCCCTCTCCTGCCAGGGATGATGATGATGATGTGCAAAGCCGTCAAGGTTGCTCTGTACAGCAAAAGAGCAGCAGGGCCCCAGTGCATTGGCTCAGAGGGTGCGAGAGGCAGGGCAGCTTCCCCTCACCCCTTCCTGCAGGAGCCCTAAAGCAAAGAAAGGTTTAACTGAAGCCCTAGAAGGAAAGACAGAGTGGCTGCCTGGATCCTGAAAGCCATAAGTTGCTGAATATGATGAATACTGCACATTCATCCCTGGTTCCAGCCAGCCCTAGCAGGGTGTGGAGTGCTGGTAGTGATCAACTGCCTGTGCTTAGCCTTGGGGACATTTATCCCAGGTCCCCATCGTCACTATGCTCTTGGTCTGTCAGATGGTCTCTCACTTTCTTATTCATGCTCTTATTCCAGAAACGAGTTCTCTTCCTCACCAATGATTATTTCTTCACGGACATCAGTGGCACACCCTTCAGGTGAGCAAGGACTCCATCACACCAATACAGTGTATCAGAAGCCTGCCATAAGGGACAGCAAATTGGTTTCTTTTCTTCATAAAACTGGCTATGACTGATGAGTAGAGCAGTGTGAATAATTGAATTCTTTGTTCCTATAGCCATTAAAATATTATCTGGCGTCAACTCAAAAGAAATATTATGATTTATCAGAAGTTCAGAGTCCAAAAGGTATACCTGAAATGAAGCATGTTGTTCCATTTCAGAGAAATGAGACATCTTCAATTTTCAGTTTCCCTGAATATATTTTATGTTCTGGTGCATGGCTCTAAAGAAAACATTGTTATAAATGAAAATTATAAAACATCACATGAGAAATAAAGCCCAAAAAAAGTTATGTTGTCTTTTCACAGCTGAAATGGTTTGAAATTAGCACAAATTTGAGAAATGTTATTGTTGACCTGAACCTACAACATTGGCCAAAAAAAAATGTCACCAAAAATGCTTTATAGCTCTACAGACAGGTTCCTTAGCCTCTTGTGCTGAATCGGATCTCACTTAATCCTCTTTTGATGATGTTCTTTTCTTTAATAGCTGTGGAGGGAGTTAATGTCTTTAGGGGTTATAATTGCAGGGAACGCAGTGTCATGTTTAGGCATTACACCTCTCCTTGATGACAAGCCCTCTGTTTTCCCTCCTGCCTGCAGCCTGGGTGTTGTGCTGTCCAGGGGACACGGGGAGTACATTCTGCTGGGGAACACTTCAGTGGAAGAAGGTAGGTTAATCTGGAACAGTCACACTGTTCCAGTGTAGCTACTGGACCAGGTAGCTACTCTGAACATCTCTGCTTCACTTCTCCTTGACAGCCTGTATCTGTCTGTCTGCCACCCATCTGAATGCTCAATGTGTTATTTGGTTTCAGGTTTGCACGACCTGCTGCAGCCAGACTTGTCTTTAGCGAATGAATGGTAAGTGGAGGAAATCCTGTCAAGGACACAGGACTTTGTCATGAGATTTTGGCCAAGTTCCCAGCAATTTGGCTTGAGTTCACCACCCTCTGCAGCCTAGAAAAAAAAAGCAGTGTTGTTCAGGAGCTGTACCTGCAAAGACCTGAATGTCTCAAGGCAATTCAGTTCCACCTCTTGCTTTGGGAGATCCCACCAAGGCCTGGCACATCCCTCTGCTAGGAAATGTCCCCTGAGATTTATCCTCAGTCTTCTGTGCTCAGACTTATTTTCTTCCTCCTTGTGTTGCTCAGAATTGTGCTACAAAACCTACAGTATGCCAGACCTGTCAGGAAATTTTGTTGCAAGCTTAGCGAGAGATTGAAATGCTTTTTTTAATCCCATCTTATTTTTGGTTGGCATTCTTCTGAACTGAGCCAAGACCTAATTTCTAGCGAGCATGGAGGTGATTTATGACCCCTATTTCAACAGCAAGCATAATTTATGGTTTTGCTTGGTTTGGATACGAAACAGGGTGAAGCATGGCACTTTCCATTTATTGCTGTGAGGTTTGGAATTGTCATGAACCCAACATTCAGTTACACTCAGGCACATGAACCCAGTCTGTATCAAAGCCAAAATAACTATATTCAAGAAGCCCCGCAGCCCTTCACACCTCTCATTACACTGTCAAGTTTCACAGGCAGCACATTTGAGACACAAGCAGTGACTTCTTCTTCTACTCCTAACTTGGGGTGTCAGCTTACCACACTTAACATATTCATTTCTCTTAGACTTCTCTCATAAATCATTCCTTTCAGCCCCTTAATGAGTGGTAATTCTCTCTTACAACCCCTTCCTCTCCTTTGTCCTGACAATGAAGCAGTCAAAATTGGAAGCAGGATTAGTAGACTTGTTTCTTTTATAATACAGAGCATTTTCAATACTTTCTGCTTCTCTCCAAACCGTGTCCTGAGGCTCGTGCAGCTGTGTCCCTTTGGGACGGCTTTTGTTGCCACCGTATCATACAGCAAGATCATTCCACATCTCACATTTTGTTTCCCTGTCTCTTGCTTTTTCAGCTCCCAGTCTGGTCTTACATTGCACATGCTCTGCTTTTCAGGTCTCTCTGTCACATTGTTATTGTTTATAAACACACATGTACACATCTTACACGACATATAATACAGATAACCACTGAAAGGATTTGAGACTCCTATGTTGCACTGTGAGCTTACGCTGGAGACCACGACAGCAGCCCTACTAAGCACAGCAGTCGGTGTCTGGTTTATTGCTGGGGTTTGACTTACAGACTCAGTGTTAGATTTTGAGTGGGCACAGCATGCAGCAGCGGCAAAATCTTTGCAGCTCAAGCTTTCTCGCTGAATTTTTGTTTGCAGCTATTATTTTCCAGGAGCATTTGCCTGACTGTGGTTTCTCTTTGCCCCTGTGGGGTGCTTCTTCCCTCCCCACCAGGATTTACTGCATCACTGACATTGATCCAGACCACCGGAAGCTCAGCCAGCTGGAGGCTGTGATCCGTTTCCTCACCGGAGAGGAACCTGACCTGGAATGTGAGTCCCAGGCACCGAAAGGGCCCTGCTAGGGATTTCCTGTACCCATCACGGGGGAGAGGGGACTGTGGCAAACTGGTGCCAGTCTGAGCTCGTGTGGCACCTGCTTATACAGGCAGGACTGAACTCAAGCCCAGCTTAATTCACAAGTGGAAATGAGGTGAGGACCCACTTCCTCTTCTCCATCAGAGGATTTTTATTTTTCTATTTCAAAGCTATCACATAACTCAGCCTTATTGAAGGTCCCAGCATAGGAGACAGGGAAGAGTGAAAGGCTTGAATAAGGCTTAGGGGAGCTGCACACCATGTTTAAGACAGACTGACCAGCTGAGCTAGAGGGGCCAGAAAAGCTGTTGTGACTACTCTGCTCTCCAGGGCCCCAGCCAGCATCCTCCGAGGGCTGCACTGTGCCATCTGGACAGATGGGTTCTTTCAGAACAAGGATTATTAATTTTGTTTTCCAAACACAATTGGTAACTGATTTGGGGGAAAAAAAAATGTTACAGAATGATTATCTTTCCTGCTTCCCCTGCTGCTCATCGCTTGCACCAGGTCTCATTCTCCAGGCCACGTGTAGCCACACAAGCAACTGATGTAGCAGCACTCCGAGGTGGGATCTCTGTCAAGGGGGACGGAGGTGGGCAGCTGTGCATGGGAACTCCCTGCAGCAATTTAGCTTTAGGATGTTCTTCAGCCCACCTCACTCTCCACGGCTTCAGCCCCATTAGTGGTGCCAAGTATAAGCTTTTGCTTGTAATGTAATCTGAGAGACACAAACCTTTGGCCTGAGGATGGGAATCTCTTAAAATTAAAACCAAGTGTAGTCCAGGAGTTGTTCCTCTCTTGTACAGTGTGAGCAGACACCTCCTGGCTGTCTTTAGAGGAGGCTGAAAAGAGGAGGTGTATGAGTTGAAGAGGCCAAGGAGAAGGAGGAAAGTTTAAGGAGAGCTAACTGAGAAACATGGAAGTGCTGTGGAAGAAAAAGAAATGGGATTTGGATGCATTCTAGACATGTGAGGCCTGGGGAGGGAAAGATGTGCTGGTGAGCTCTGGTTTTGAGGTCTGAATGACAGCAAGGATGGAGAAATGGATTCCGACAACTGTACCAAAGAAAGGAGAAAGAAAGTTGGGAGAACTTGGGAGAAAATATTATGGGAGACCTGGAACCTCAACCCAGTAAGTTGAGGCTGAAACATCGAAATGCAGGGTGTGGCTCCATCTAGAACAGCACTGAAAGGGGCATATCTGCCATATCACCTTCTCACAGCACAAAATTAATGCAGGCAAGGCAATACAGAAATGAAGCAGGTCAAATAAATGGGATTTTAGAGTATGCCATTTAACACATGGCTTATTGAAACCTTCCGAAACACGTCTCAGTCCAGGCTGGACTAGACTGGTATCCTAGACAGGCTCGAGTGTCTGGTGGAAACCAGGACAGGACAGCGTTCTGTGAGATTTACAGGAAAGACAGAAAGGTAACAGAGAAGCCAGTGAATGTAAGGAGAGAGTAGAAGCCATGAAGAAGTCACTAGTGGCTTTGAAGAAGCTTCTTGAGTGGAATGGGGTGTCTGGTGTCCTTCTACCAAGTACCTAGAAGAAAGTTCAAAGCAGGGATTTGAAGCAATGATTGTGGACAGCTTGTTCAATCAAAAAGGTCAGAGTGAAGGCCTGATGAATAACTTCATTTGAAAGCCTTTTTCTTGCCCACACTTTCAAACCAAACCCTTCCACTGAGTTTGCAGGGGAACCAGTCTGATGATCTTAGATGTAACATCTGTTCTTCTGCTCTCTGTCATCCAGGGTGGTAGGTCCTGTTCTCTGCCCTGCAAGGGGAGGCCTCTTTTTGTGGCATGTTGCTTCACAGCCCTGGGGCAGGCTGATGCTCCATAATAAGGAACTCTCAAAGACATCTAAGGAGGGACGTATCTTTCACTCCTGATTCTTGTTCTCTCTTCTTAGGTGATGAGGAGTTGGTCCAGGAAGTGCTGTTTGATGCAGTGGTCACTGCACCCATGGAAGCCTACTGGACAACACTAGCCCTCAATATGTCCACGTAAGTCTATGAGAAATAACTATGAGTAGAACACCATTGAAGATGCATCTCCAGATGCTGTGGGCTTATGCAGTGCCTGAAACAGCCACAGATCCTTGCACAACATAAAAGAAACTTTAGAAATAACTCAATAGCTTTAGAAAGAACTCAAAAAGAGTCTCTCAGGAGTGAAATCTAGCAGGCTGGGCCTTCTCAGGGGAGCCTTTAGTTTGGTGAGTTTGTCTGAAAATCACTGGAGGACAGCAGTGATCCAGATGTATCACTGCAAGGGGTGTTCAGCACCAGTTCTTTGCAGCGCCTAACTCAGAGGCACTGCAATTGCCTCTGTAGGGAACAGAATTTAGCATCTCAGGGCACCTGAGAACCATTTCAGTTTAAAGTTATTATGAGTTATTTCCGCATGAAATTGAATGGCAGCAGTGTGGTTTGGCTTGACTTCTCATACAACTGTAGCAGAAGTTCCACCTCAGATGGCAAGGAATTTGCTCCCTTAGTAGCAGTGAAGAAAAGGGAGTTTGATCTTGTCTCTGTTGGTGACACCTTCAGATTAAGCCTCAGGAACAGGGTGGACAGGCTTGCTTCAGTAAACAACTTTGTTATTTTCTTTGTAGTATCTAGTATCATGCCACACAGATCTACTTTCAGCAGACAACATGCTACTTACGCAGATGACTGGCAACAGGAATCCTGTCTCCATTTCACTCACCAATATCCCTACCACTAACAGAGCTTGAGCCAGTGGCAATCATGCTAGGACACCCAATTATCAGCACATCTTTAAACGGCCACATCAACACACACCCCTCCCTTTAAGGTCACTGCACTGCAGCAGGCTCTCCACCACGTAGCTGTCCCATCTGTGCCCTTGGTACCTCCAGCAAGACATGTCTGAATCAATCCACTGCTTCAGCGTCAGTCTGCTACCCTGCCCATCCCCTGCACGCCTGAGACAAACCACTCTGTCTATGCAGTCCCTCTCCCTCACTTCAACCTCATGTGGGCAGCCCGGAGTGGGGCTAGCAGGAGGAGAGGAGCTTATGGTCTACTCAGAAGAAAACTAAATGGGCAAACTTCAAAGGTGTGAACGTAGGCAGAGGTCTAAGCCTGCCAACTGTTGGCCAGTAACAACCTGTTGCCATTAGCCAGTAGGAGTAAGTGTCACTGCTGGTATAAACGGGTTATATTGCAAATGAAATTGGGACCATGTCTCCAGGTGCGGCTTCTAGTTCGAAAGGTCCTCACCCTGGGGCAGGGAGATGGCTGTTCTTCTGAGAACTGTTTGCTTCTGCTTGTGTGTTTCTGTTCCACAGGGAGACTGAGGCAGCTGTTGAGATGGCGTTTCTGGGCACTCGGGCTGGACTCATGAGGAGTGCCCTGTATGTGGGCTCTGAGAAAATTTCCAACAGGTAAGTCCCTAAACTGCACTAAGGGATTTCTCTCAGTGACTCTGAAGGGGCAGCATGAAATCACCACCAGCCTTAGAAATGTATTTGATGAGACAGAAACAAAGAGGAAAGAAGCAACACCTTGGTGGCATGGATGCTGATTTACAGGGTTGGGGTAGTAGAGGTCCTTTGTCTTCTTCTGGTCCTTTTGAGTTTTTCTTAAAATACTGTCCGAAAGTGCATTCATTTCAATGAAAACCTTCAGTCGTTCCCTGACTTCAGTCAGCTAACAGAGAAAATGCCCACAGTCACTATATATCCCCAGGACCATTTGGCAGTGCAGAGGCTCTGCACTCCAGTGCCCTGCTGACATTCCAGCTTGGCTAGGTTTGATCTTTCTGTCTCAATTCCTCTTCCAGGTTTATTCTGTTCTGCCTCTTACATTGCCCAAATCGCAGCAGTATCCCAGTGCCTTCCAGTGAGGCATTAAGTGATGTGACTGACATCTGTCATATATGATTCATTCTCTTGTACTCTCCCTCAAGGCAAAAGTGTGTGTTCAGTGGAGTGTTTTGACATGGAAAGGGTAGTTTGCATTTTGTTGCATTTTGAATACGCAGGCTGGTGCATGCTGCTCTAAGAAAGGACAGGTCACAGAGGCACACCAGCAGATGGAACAGAAGGGGACAGTGTCAGTGGTGGTCCTTAGCTTCTTGGCAGCTGCTTTTCTGTCTCTGAGTTCCCCAAACACGACTCCTACATTTAAGGCAGAGAGCTCAGCTGTGTCTGAAAGGTGACACCATCAGCCACACTCTTCATGTTTTTTGAGGCAGTCTGGGTAAGTCAGAGTAGTCAGGCTCTGGTGAGAAGGGCGAAAATGACGTGTGCTGTAGGAGGCTGATGTGATCATTCTCTATCCCACACTGCTCATCAGGAGCACCATTCAGTGCTTTTAAACAGCTGCAATCACCACACTGCGGTGACAGAGCCCTGCATGTCACACGAGAGGCGCTTCTGGAATCCCCTGAAAAGGAACCATATAAATGAGTAATCATCGTTACATCAAAATATATGGCAAAACAAGAGCCTGAAAACAAAGGGGATTTGTCAGGCAAGATGCAGGGACCTCCAGGGAAGCCAATGATCTGATTTTCACCAGGTCTCTCCTGAGCACCCACTGCCTGTCTTGCCATGCCCTCAGAGCCCGCCCTCTTGTCAGGAGCCCCCGTTTCCTCAAGTCCCTCATTTCCCGCATCTCTAGGAGTTCAATATTTAGCCACAGCAGCATAACTTTCGGGTTTTTGTTTGGTTGGGCTGGGTTGGTTTTGTTTTGTTTTCGATACTAATTCCCTTTTCTCACCTGCTCCCCATTCTCCGGCGGTAATTAACTGCCTTCAACCACCCACACGCCACCTTGGCCTCCCTCGCCCACCCGCTCATGCCCACCGCGCCTCAGAGCTCAACCCCGGCCCTGCCCCTTGCTCCTCACGGCGTAACCCGCCAGGCCTTCCGCAGGGCAGGCGGAGATGGCCGACATCTGCCCTTCCCGGGCAGTGAAGCCCCAGAGGCCGCGGGAAAGCGGCGGCAGCCACGTCCCCGCCGCCGGCCAGACCCCGCCGGCCCCTGGCCTCCCCTCGCCCGCCCCTCGGGGCTGGCGGCGGCGCCGAGGGCCTCAGCCGGGGCAACAGCGGCACCTGGCGGGCGGCCGGCGGAGGCGCCGGCCCCCATGTGGCGGGGAGCGGGGCCGGGGCGGCGGCCGCCGGGCTCCCGGGTGCTGACAGAAAATGGCGGTGGTTGTGTCGCGGGTGGGGTGTGACTGTCAGCGGCTGAGCTCGGCCCAGCTGCTGGTAGGAGTGCTGAGGCCATCCCGGGTGCCGGGAATTGCGAGGCACAGGACTGCACAGTAGCGAGGGACGCCTCACCAGCCACCCCAGAGTCCCCAGGGCGAGGGGTGCTCCATGTGGACCCTCGCACTAGTGGGTTTTGGTCACCCGGGTGTCCCCGGGCTCCCTTTGCTGCAGGGGAAGCCCTGGGTGATGGATGCAGGTGATGCACTCAGCCCCAGGGATCTCACCGCATTGCCCAGAGGATGGGTGCCGCTCCTTCACCCCACATACAAAAGCTGCCCTGGGTTTTCTCTTGGCAGGAAATTCCTGACAGGGAAGGACAAGGAAAGTATCTTCACCATGGACCACTTCCCTCTGTGGTACCGCCGGGCTGCCGAGCATCCCCCTGGGAGCTTCATCTACAGCATTGTCTCAGAAGACGATTCAGGTAACCCCAGCCCGAACACCAGAGCAGAGGAGAGGGGAAAAGAAAGCCTTTCACATCCTGCATGTCATGCCATGCTCATCCCAATCGCTTTATCACCATCTCCTGCCTAATGGGATATACTGAGACCTGGCCTCTTATCGTTATCTTCACACCAACATAGAGGCAGGGAGGTCATGGGCAAGATACTTGGTGCAGCAGAAAAACAAAGCTGTGGGGAAGGCAGTCAGGGCTGCGTAACATGAGGTTGCAGAGGAGGTGAAGATGCATGGAAACACAGGGCTGGGGTAGACTGAAGGATTTAGGGTGGCATGGGTTGGGGGATCATGTACTTGCAGGGCTGGAGAACATGTGAACTGTGAGAAGGACAAGGGAAAGGTTTTGCTGAAGAAATGAGACACATAGGTCTCATGACTAGGCCTGGGAGGCAACATCATCAGGCGTACGGGATGACAGGAACAGGTAGGACTGATGAGGGATCAGCAAGCACTCAGTCAGGAAGTCTAAGTTTACAGGGTGTCATTATTTTCCATCACCACTTCCCATGACAGGAAAGGATGAGTTTGTTATGGAGGATGGTGGAGGCAAAGGGAGGGCTTTTCTCTAGCTTCCTCTTGGTGAGGGTGTCTCATTGGTCCCCTGTCCCATCATACTACTAGACTATGGCACCTCTTGCCCAGCTAAGGAGCTCAAACATGAGAGGAAAGCAAGGAGTGGCTTTTCAGTGTCCCTTGCTTAGGGTGTTGGTTCCAGGGAGTTTGCAGGGCCAGCCAGGACTTTTTCAAAGGCTGGAAGAGAGCAGAAGAGCCTAGAAAGAAACAATCAAAACAAAATATTCATGTGTGATTCCTACACAGAAGGCACAGAAATCCCCTCTGCACTCCTCCCTGGCCCCTAGCACTGCATCTTTTTCACTGAGCTCAGCACTTTAGCTGTTAAAGCTTTTTGTGGCACAGTGGTGGGAGGCTTGTGGGTGGGAAAGCAAGTAGCAAAAAGGAGAAAACCAGACTGAGAGGCAAGAGATGGACCAAGATGTAAAGGGAGAGGGATGGAAGAAGAAAATACTTGAAACCTTCCATGAAAGCCCCTGTCTGCCCAGCACCCTTACATTTTACTTAAAAGAAATGTGGAGAGGGAGTGGCATGGCAGGAGGGACATTTTACTCCCCTGCCATGGCATTTGCTTTTTGGAGTAAAGCATGGGTTATAGCATGACTTATAGGGTCAGTGACACCCTATAAGTCTTCCTGAGGCAGCCATTACCCTGGCCTCAGTAGTCACTGCTGGCTGAACATTGGTGTTGTGGCTTGATGTTGCTTTCTTAAAAGTCACAGGTAGTTTTGCATGGATAAAGACAGAAGAGAAGCAGCTGCCGCTGTTTTTGTATTACATGGCAGTTGGTCAGAAGCTTCATTCAAGTCCAGGACCCCATTCACCTGGAAACCTCGTGAGCACATTGTACAAAGTAGTGCCTGGCCCTGAAGACCTTATGCTTTAAGCGTAGGGGAGATTGTTCATCTCTTTAGGGATGAGCAGCTGAGCTTAGAGAGACTGTGATCCATAAGGTCACGCAAGATGCCTGTGAAGAGCCAGGAAGTAATACTCAGTGCTTCTAAGCCACAATGCTTCGTGCCCAGAGCAGAGTCTGACCATGACATCTAATGAAGCAGGGGTGCCCCACCTTTTGGCTGGAAGAGGCCATTCAGTTTCTTAATAAATTCTTGAGGATTAGATGACAAAGTCCATCTTTCGTGCTTTCCACATGACTCAGTATGTGCCTGCCCTATGACAAGGGGTTTTCGTGGCAGATGCACTTCTCACCATGTGAAAGGGAAGAGCCCAAAAACCTCCCTGTTGGGAAGGAAACCAGCAGGAATAGTTGCAGGTCATCAGAATAATTTATCCAGGGCATCTCCTTCCAGTGTCCAAAAGTCTCAGAGAGAAGACAGCAGGAAAAGCTCTGCAAGCTGAGTAGAACTGCTCTTGCAGCCCAGATCTCTCATGTGTTGGGTGGGTTTTTTTTCTAGAGATGCAAAGTGCATGTTGCTCGTTTGACCCATCCTAGGAAGAGCAAGACATTTGAGGTTTGCCATAAAGGCTCAAGGCATATGAGCGTAAGTTGTCAGGGTATTTGTTTCAGGAGGGCTTTACTATTTCTGACATCCTTGAGCAAGTTAATCTGGCTTCAGTCAAAACAAACAAACAAACAAAAAAAAAAAGAGTGAGGGACTCCAGGCTAAACTGTGGTAGACACTGAATCATACTCTGGACACGCTGGGCGCCACCTAGAATGATTAAGGCAGAAATGCAAAGCAGTAATAAATGCTGGAGCTCTTGGGAAAGAAAGAATCCCTGGCCCATCTGTCTGAGCAAGAGATTTCTGTACAGCATGCAAGGAGGGAATCAGTTGAAGGCTAAATTGATCATGCTGACCTTCAGACTGTCCCCTGGCAGTTCCAAAAGAGGTTCCCCAGCTGAAGCTAATCTAATCACTTCAAAAAAAAATACAGAAATGGAATCTGTCACATGGACAATTGCAGGCTGAAACAACTGCACTAACAAAGAGAGGGGAGGTAGGGTGCAGTTGCTTTAACCTATCCAGCCATGCTATTTTAAATGCCCAGTGGGAGCTAGGAGATCTGCACGGGGCTGGCAGATGTGACACAGGACCTACAGGACGCTTAAAGCAGCAGCTAAAGGATAATCAGGAGACCCTGGGGCATAACACAGTTTTATGCAGCAAAGTCCCACAAGACTTTGTTTCTAAAATAGAGTGCACCCTGGAAGTACCTGGAAGCGCTGTGTCTGTCTCTCCAGTTTGTAGTGCTGGCCTGGCTCGGGTGACAGAGCTAGGCATAAGCCTGGCCTTTGCTGTGTGAGAGTCAATGTCACAATTACCTCTCCTGCTTCTCCTCTGTCTACAGACCTTAACTGGTGCATGAACCATGGCCTAAGAGAAGCTCTGTATGCCCAAAATTAAGGAGGCCAATCCTTTGTTTTATGCTGAGGATGCTACTTTTATCATAGAACATTATCTAGAAGAAAAAAAAAAATCTACTCATAACCCCTTAGGTTGCTTATGTGTCTTGAAAGATGCAGTCCTCCAAACTCTTGGATGTTTCAGGGTTGAGGCATATCTACATGCTGATCTGGGTGTGAAAATGTGTGAGCAAGCTGCTCCTACTGCATTTTACTCCTCTCTAGTAGTAAGCTAACCAAGCCTGCTGTATTTGTGTCTTGACAGAGGGAGATGGCCTACCAAAAGTGGTGACAGTGAGCACGGCTGTGGCTGTGTCTGTGGATGGCAAGATGGGTATTGCAGCAGGTAGGACATTCTGGTTTCTCTTTTTATCTTGAATGAAATGGTTGCGTCGTGTACTGAGAGTGGGAGCTGAAAGCTGTTAGCTTGTCATTCAAGGGAAATGACAGGAGCCACAATAGCTTGTGATGTTGACAACTAGGCTAAACAGAGAATATCAGAACAGGTACTGAATCGCTGATAGGCTTTTGAAAGGGAAACTGGCTGTTTGAATGGAAGCTTCCCATCTTCAATGCTGGTGAATTTGTGGATTGAGACTATTTCTCTGGAGCCCGAGTAGATTGAGAAGTTCGTGCAGGTTTGCAGGAGACACTTTTGGTTTTCGAAGAACAATGCATTCATGCATTTCCATTATTGTCTCAGCTGAAGAACAGCTTTTGCTAGTGGAATAAGCTTGTTGCTAGATTTCCAACTCAGCCATATAGATTGCCAAACTTATCTTTGTATCTGAGTTTTAAATCCATTTTGGCAGACCTTCACTAGACTCTGCATCTACTTTTGGAAAATCTATAAAGCATGTTATTTCCAACAGAATCCCAAAGGTTTTGAAGCTTTACCATTTTCTGCAGCAATTGCTTCAGCCTTTACAGGAGTACAGTAAACTCAAAAGTGAAACAGAGCAGCCATTTAATGAAACAAAGCAACATTAATCAATAATGCTGGCATCATATCCTGCTTAAACACTCTGAGTAGGAGTATTGGGGTAGGAGAAGATGTAGCTCAGTGGAATTTTTTTAGACCTGAAAGCATTGACTGAGGGAAGAGGTTGACAGAACAGGTAATGGAGTAATTACCACCAGAAACATGCCGAGATGCAAAGCTGCTTGTGAAAAAATGGTTAGTGTTAATGGAGTACTGTATGGTGGAAGGAATGACTGAGTAGAATAGATACCAAACAACAACTTTGTTATGGAAGAGAGAGGCCATATAGCAGATACCTTCAGAGCAGAGAGTCAGCCATTGCTTTTGCCTAGGCTGGGTAGGATACAATGAATGGTCTTCAATACTGCTACTCAGTAAAACTGTGCCAGTTTAACTTCATCTGATGAAGCATTCCTGAATTTCCAGGCTTCCAGTAAGTTCCAGTTGAGAGTGTGGTGCCCTTTAAGTATCACCTGAGCACTGAGAAAGTACTTATAAGCTGAAGAAGGAGGGCTGTTATGAAGTATCACTTTTTACTGATATACCACCATTTCAAGCCCAAAGCCAGAAAATTATTATGAAGTCTGTCCAGAGACCTCTGTGAAATAGAGATGGTTTCAGTAAAGTTCGTGTTAAGTAGGTGCTTAGGTCATAGAAGCTGCTCTCAAAACTGATACTAGCTGGCACTAGTTATGAATATACCCAGCAGAGAATGAAATAGCATTGAAACCAAGGGTTTCTGCAGCACTGGAGCATTTTTCTAAGCATGAATTTGGGAGGAGAAAAAAACTTTTATAAAGAAGATTGTTTTTCTTGGTTCTTTTCCTTCTCTTTCCCTGCCTGTGAGTTAGACCAGAGGCACACAAGCGGTTTATCTGGCACTCAGCATAAATACAAGGAAGGAAACTTCTGGATGGAAGAGCTGGAGCAAGAACAAGTGGCAGAAGGATCTGCCCCTGACAGAGCCATTTCTCTTCTGTCAGCAGTGCTTTTCACAACCCCTGTGGAGATTTCCACCCCCTCAGTTATGCTGAATGCTGAATTGCCTGTCTGTGTGGACATGCTGTGAAGTGGCAGAATCCTCTGCAGAGGGAAGAGGAGGGTAGAGAAGGTAGCAGAGGATAGGGAAAGAAATATTGTTAAAACAGTAACAATAAGGTAAAATTTGTGTTGTTTGTGGAAATGATACAGAACAAAACAGTTTCCTCTCTGGTAACCACAGAAGTTGAGACACAGAAAAGAATTCTCAACTGCTTTTATTCCTTAAAGGTACCACAGTCCCTGTTGGCTGCCAGGCACATTAGGTCACCTGATCAAAGCTTACTTCCAGACATGGTACATTCAGCTGGGTGTTCTTTATTCACTGTTTCTTATGCATTGAGGAAAGCTATCTGTATTGCATCCAAACTACGGGCTGCAGGGCAGCACTGAGGGAAATAATTTCTCCCAAAGGGTCCAAAATCATTCAGACTTCCAGCTGTAGCCCCCATTGACCTCAGTGGGAGTGCAAAGGTTTGCTGATGTACGTCCCATCTGCATGTTTGGACACAGGTTTACAACACGTTTGGGAGATTTCAGGGAGCAAAAAGGTACTATATTACCGTCTACTTTGTTTCCAGTAGTGACTAGGTTCATCATCTGAATCTTTCATAATACCAATAGTGGTTAAAAAAAAAAATTAAAAAGAATTGTGGTCACACTACCTATTGCACTACTGTTTGATCTTGAGGATAGCACCTTCAAGAATAAGGATGTTGGTCTCTTTGCATCTGCCCTCACACTGGTATAATCATTGACCTGATTCTAGGGAACTTCACCCCAGAGCGGAGGCTGTAGCGCAAATGATGCTGGTCAGAGCTGTAATACCATGCTGGGTGCAGGAGAGAGGTGAAGGGGAGTGAGTGGAGACACAGCAATAGGCAATCAGAGCGGAATGCAGGTTGTTATTGATATTCTGTTGGTGTCAGCCGTCAGTGGGCTTGATACTGCGTTCACTTAGAGTTAGGATACTACCAGAAGTCAGTCTGGTACCCAGCATTGGTTCCCAGAAAGCCACATCTTTGGGTAGGCTTGTAGTTTGTGGGTAAATGCTGTTACAGTTCTGTAAAAGGGGAATTACGGAGGCTTTTTACATGCCCCTATGAAAGTGCAAGTGGTATGAACTGGCCTGTCATTCTGCCACTGATTGTTACTGTCACTTGTTTGACTTCATGGTGCTTGGGGGGGATTTGTAAGCATTTTGAAATGTTCGCTATGCATGCAGTGAAAAATTAAGCTCTAGGATTTACAGCCATGCCTGTGAGGAGGAGCACCCCCAGTGCCCCCAGAGGGAGGATGCCAGTGACAGGGAGCGTTGGGCCCCTTTTCTTCTGGCAGCTGAATGGCAGTCTCCAGCCAAGGCAGAGAAAGGCGAACTGGTAACATCAAACGTCCAGAAAGATGACACAGGCCTGGACACTGCCAGGGCATGAGGGAGCAGTCAGCTGGGATTAGAGAGCAGCCATGCTTGGGGGCTGAAGGCAGAAATGGAGGGGGAGGCCTCCTTCCTCCTTTTTCGATCTGGCTTGACTCAGTAACTCAGTAGGGAATTCCAGAACAGGTTTAGGGGAGAGACCAAGATGCTCCTCTCACTGTTAGAGGGATGAGTCCACACAAGGACAGGTGGGGAGGTGGCCAAATTTGTGAGGAAAAAGCAGTGTCCTCTGCCCTACCCTTCCCTCTCCCTTTATCCATCCCTCTCCTTCCCCCATGGGCCAAGTCCGTGCATCGTCCGTGGGGCATGAGGGCGACGCACAAAGGGTTCAAGGTACCCACAGGTCTCTCAGAGGACATGGTGGAGCAAAGCAGGGTCCACTGGTGTGAGCTGAGTTGGTGTGGTCTCTTTGGTGGGAAGCCAAACAGGCAAACCTACCCCTGGCTTGGCTATACCTGTTTCTTTGAATTAATAATATCTACCTGCTTTATTGTGCTTTGACACTTCAAAGCACTATGCAAACATTAAGTAATGCCTGGATGATTAATTATAATTAATTAGAAGGCAGCTATTCTCCTGGGATGTCAGTCTGGTACCTTTCATGCACACTAACTTTGTTGGAAATGAAAAATAAGGAATTGTGATGATACTCTCCCCAAGCCAAGTCCTGCCCCAGATAGCACTGTCATCTGCTCCCTCCAGTGAGTCAGTAGCCTGGGGCTTTCTGATCTGCAGGGGGTGGGTGTGTGGCAGAAATTACATGTAGTTGCTGACAGAAGCTTTTAGTGATTCAAAGCCCCAGTGAAACTGCTGGAATCTGTGCAGGAGTGTAGCTATCACTTTGGGCTGCGTATGACGTCTCTTTCCTTGCCTGACCTTCTTGCTGTTTGACTTACATGGCTGTCAGCTGGCTGCCAGTCCCAGCAGGGGCAGGTAGGGTTTTCTTTCCTTTAGGTTCCTTGCCAGGGTTGTTGCGTCTCAGGGATGGGAAACAGTCGATACCAGCACAGGCATGCACAGGCTCCATTGTGCCCGATTAAAAAAAATCCAATTGGGCACTTGGGAGATGCAGTTTTATTTTATATGATACCTCTCTCCTCTGTTTATGTTGAAAGTTACTCTAAGTTCTTATCTGCAGTGATTGGACCACAGTGAAATCGTTATCCCATGACACCAACAATATACAGAAATGTATTTGGGGAGACTTGCAGGCAAGCTTACACAAGGGTGAGAGAAGAGAAATATTGTTTCTGTTTTACAGAGAGAACTTTGGGACATGAGTTATTAAGGCCAATATTTTCAGAAGAGCTCTGTACACTACCTGCTGTCTGTTACCAGCAAGCAGAGAGAAGGTGCAGGTGGCTTTTTCAGCAGTTCTGTTGCTGTAGCATCTTTTCAAACTGGTATGCACACAATTCTATATTCCTACAGTTTTGTGGCTTGGGTGGATAAAACATTTCAACCTCTCTCTAGAAAGTGACAGTTGCACCTGTAGAAGCTGCTAAAATGCATGGAAATAAGCTACAGAAGCATAAGCACCTTTTACGTGGGAATAGCCGCATCCAAGCTGCAGAATTTTTAATTCACTAGGCTGGCTCAGAAACCAGCATAACATTACCCATACAAAACTTGAGAGCAGCTGAGCTCTTGAATGTGTGCTGCAGTATTCAGAAGGAATGCTCTCCCTCTTTTACTGCTGGAGGTCATGCCAACATTGTCCCAGTGCAGGACTTCTTTGAGCTCCTGAGGCATCACCAGTTGCCTTTATGGAAATTACGGTCTCCCCAGAATCCAGTGGGAGCACGGGTAGAAAGAAGGCAGACTCAACTCATGTTCAGCTCATCACCTGCTGTGTCTGGTTTTTGCATGATGCCATTCCCTCCTGGCAATCCCCAAAGCCCAAGCAGTTTCTCAGGCATGCCTTTGATCTGACAAAATAGACATCTGAAAGGACCACGCCTTGGAGCTCTGTCATAGAAAGTGTTAGGGGCACTTGGTAAGGCTGAAATGCTGATAGTTTTAGTACTAACAGGAGCCATGCCTTCTCCACCTCTCAGAACATCTGTCTGGAGGCCGTTATCAGTTGGTACACATTTGGCTGGCCTAAGGATTGAGCCAATACTCTGCAGGCCAGGGTATCAACATTACATGGTGCCATTGGTGTGCCAAAACCAGTATCTCTTTCATCCTTCATCCATCTGCCTGCCTGCCACCCATTGCATTCTACGTTACATACTGAGAGCCTTGGGGTCAAAACTTGCAAGCAAAAAGGATGCTTTTTGGGGTGTTTCTGGGAGAGATACAAGCTGTTCTGTGAGCCAGATAAAAGTGAGGTGGTTGCCTTATTTTGCACTGTCTCTGATCTTACAAACTCTGCCTTTTGCCAAGGTTTGATATCAGTGCTGGGGCCACATGATTCCCTGTTCAGACCTAGTTATCCTCCAGCCCGGTCAGTGAACAGGCACAAAGAGCAAGTATCTGCCTGCAAAGCTCCATGTAGATGTCTCCATGCATAACTGATGACAAGGGGTTTGAATACGTTTGTTTTATCCTCAAAAGAATGCTAAAAATAGGTATGTGACACATCTTCTGTAGCATTCTTCCCACCCTGGCTGGACATCAGCAATTTCCTTTTCTTCCATGGTGTATCTGCTGTCTGCACAGGCTGTAAGATCTTCAGCACGAGGATCATGCCTCCTCCCTGTGTGTGTGGATGATGTCTTTTGCCTTGGGATGAGCCCTTGGCTGGAGGAAAAGCAAAAACAATAGCCAATTCTGTAGAACAAATATTCTAAAAATAAAAATACTTTATAAATGTGCAGTCTCAGCTCAGTGCCACAGTTTGCACGCTGCATCACTTACTAGGAAAAACACATTAAGTAAATCAGCTGTCCTTTCCTCAGTGCTTCACCCAGCACAGAGCGAATGCTCCCACTGTGGGTGGGTGCCTGTGCCCAGACCCTGCCCTCACCAGCTCTTCCAGGGAATTTTCTCAACGAAACACCAAAATAACCTGTGAACAATGGGATTTCTCTTGTGGGGTCTGCTGAGGCATCTCTCCAGGACATCCCCAGTCCTGGAGCCTGTTCCAGGCTGGAGCTCCAGCCCAGGAGCCCACTCTTGCCTGTGTGTAGCAGAAATCTTCTAGCCTAAGGTTATCCTTCTCTGCCGCCTCTGTAGCTCCTCTGATTGCCATGGCTGTCACGCTTGAAGGGAAAAGAGCCCTTGACACTGACTCAGAAGAGGCTTGCATATAGCTGGATTTTTTAGATTGGCACCCAGCGCCTTTGCCATGTTTCCTTTGCACATTATTTGATATCATTTTAATTCTGAGCTGAATTAGAGCAGTGCGCGGGTTGCCATAGCAACCATTTCCTTGTGTCTTTTGGTCTGACTCATTGCAGACAATTACTCTCGCGCTCCAGGATTCACAGATGTGGTAGGAGAAGAATCATGTGCTGGGCTTTCAACTTTTTTTGCTTTTAATTTCCCTCCCAGCCTCTCTTCCATTAACTCCTACCTAGCCAGCATCGGGGGACCCGTATCTCTGCCCAGGACCACATGGGCTCCTGGGAGTGCATTGCATGTGAAGTATGTGTAGATGCACATTGTGTGAGGGAATTTGTGCATATGAGCATGCACTTGCATACACAAACAGTTTCTCTGCAGTGTATTACGTGGCTGTGATACCTGTCTGTGTAAGTAACTAGGGGTGTGCACAGATACATATATTCATGGAGCAATTTGCACTGATTCCTGTCTACGATGGGGCTACGTGCTCACACGTGTTTTCTGTGTGTGCACACAGGTGTGTAGGTGAGTAATCCCTGTAAACATGGAGGTGTACCCAGTGTGCAGCTGGTGCGAGTGTGGAGGGTCTGTCGATATGCACTGAGTGTTCTGGAGGACTGACAAATTGTGAGGGTCATGAATGGGCCAGGACCTCCCATTCCGAGCTGTGTGAAGATCCACAGGCTGCCGAGCAAGTGGAATTAACACCTCTGACCAAGTAGCATGCAAATTTAAATCTTGTGTGATTGCAAGGTCAGTACATTGCCTCACTCACATGTGTCCCCCCACAGCAGCCCAAATGTATGCATCTAAAGTACATGGAGGAAAGTGGTGGTGTCGGTGTAAGGACCATAGCCTTAGCATAGGTTCCAATGATGTCATGACCTGTAGTTCAGCAGAAGAGCAAAGCCATGTGAGAAGATGCCGAAAGGGATCACAGAAGCAGTATGCAGATGTGGGGATTAAGGGGGTAAATATTACAGCAGAGGAGGTTATAGGAAATATCTTGTGAGATGGTTTGGCTTAAATTCAGCCAAGGCACAAGCAGACAAATTTTGCAGGGTGAGAACCACAGAAACTTAACAGACCTCAGGACAGCTCCAGTCTACTCCTAAGATATTCCTTTTACCACCAAACAGAGCCTGCTTCCTTCTTGAGTTCCTCTTCTCCTGCCCTATCTATCCACTTAAGGCACAAATCTCATCATAAGGCTGTGTAATGGGACTCCTACTACCAGCCCTTTCCCCTCATAAGACCTTTTACTTCTCCTCCTTTCCCTCACTGGGATACAGAAGTCTATTCATAGGACCGTAGGATAATTGTGGTTGGAAGGCTCCTCAGGAGGTCTTTTAGACAGCCTCTTGCTCAAAGCAGGGTCAACTGTGAGATCAGACCAATTTGCTTAGAGCTTTATTGTAATAGTATTCCCAGAAATAGCCCTCGTTCCTCCCTAATGCTCGTATGCTGTGCTCTCACCGTCCATACCATGCAGAAGCTGTACTGATAGCTATTCTCTTTCTGTAGTTATTCTCTCTCTTATAGGAGAGATGCTTTGTGTGCAGGAGGTAGATAGGCAAGACGTGGACAACAGTGCTTGCCCAGGGCATGTGGAGGGGTGGTCGGCTGCTGGCTCTTGGCACTGCTTTCACAGGCAGCGATGCAAAGTGTGGAGCGTGGGGAGGGAGAAGTTCAGCTTTCGGGGATGGTGTGGAGCCCACACTTCTGGGAGGAGTCAGTAAATGGCAATGCCTGATTCTGTTGCCCTCCATCTGTCTGCCACCACGGGCAACTGCTTAGGCTGCTTAAGCTGGCTCTGCAGAGAGCCAACATGGAGTGGAAAAAGAACAGACAGCAAAGAAAGCTGCATCTTAGAGGTCAGGAAATGTAGGGATAAAGTGAGGATTGCTTACAAATCAAGCTGAGTTAGACCTCGTAAAGGAGATTAAAACAAACAGCAGAAGATTCTTCAGCTATTTGAAAAAAAAAAAAAAGAGACTAAGAAGTGGGGCCACTTCTAGGCAGTAAGAGTGAAGTCGAGATCAAGGAGACTATAGTCTAAGCCAAAATGAAAGAGGACCCTGCACCCAAGTTACTGATAAGGACACCAATATCGTCCTTGGGGAAAGGAACAAGCTACTGGGAATAAGCAGCTCAAGCTGCTTAGTGCTCTCACGGCGCTGGGCCGGAGTGCTCTCTGGCCCTGGGAGAGCTGGCACGTGGAAACACAGAATTACAGCAAGGATTTTTTTTCAACTCTACCCACAGTGGTGACTTCACGCAGGCTGGAAAAGTGAGAATTCAGCAGTTAGAGTTAGGGAAGGGGGAGAAATGAGTTTGTCCATCTCAGACCTGTAAGTGTGGCCTCTGTAATGTTTGTAGTGCTTTAGAGGAGATCTTGAAGGGAAGTGTAATTATTGTCAAGCGGTTAGAGGAAAAAGGAGTCAGGCAATGCTAGATCACGCCAGACTAACTCAATAGCTTCCTTTCAGATGGTTGTTTTCCTGGGAGGAGAAGAAATTTCAAAGGTCTTATCTCTGTATTTCAGTAAAGCTCTGACCATGTAAGAAACAGTAGATTGAATTGGAACAGACCAGGAAAAGTAGAAGAGTTGTAAGTGACAGGGAGGTCGAAGTCAATCTGGGATGATGGCAGCAGCAAGAACACCTATCAAAGTCTAGCAAAACATTACTTGTAGCACTCCCCCATGGTTAACCATGGCATTAGTCTTTGCTAGCATTAACCTGAGACCCTGACACAGATAGCACTATGTGGTGAAGAAGTATCCTTGTGATTCAACACTAGAAGGCATTGCTAGTACAGGGAAGGACCAGGATATCATCAAGAAAACCTTATTTAACTTGGCAGGAGTACCAGAAACAGAATGAATTTCAGTAGTACAACAGACAAGGTCATATGCTTGAGAACTAGTATTAGAAATCTTTTGTAAGCTGGAGCTCTGTGAGATGCAGGGGAGAGCACAGCAAGCAGGACTAGAGGCAGTCCTTGTCTTCTGGGAACTGCTGGGCCTGTTTTGCCAAGTCTCAGTGAGGATCCTCAGTTTAGGCTGTATTGCCCCTGATGCCCACGTAAATTCAGGGAAACTTTGCCAAATTCGGTCCTGAGATCCTTGCCGAAATGCAGCTGGGTAGACTTAGCAGTTCCCAGCAGCTCTAGTCATGTCTCAGCCACATCCTGCTGTGCCCCACCCTGTTGTTCACTAGCCTTCAGCTCTCAAATATGCATGTTCTTAGGATCTGTCTACCAAATTAAGGAATTTCTTATTTACTCCTCAGAGTGGAGTTGGTAAATATATCCTGAGAACTTCTGTATTAGGTGACAGTAGGATGATGGCAAATGGTGGTGTGATGCAGTTGTGGATGAAGCAAACATCATCCTAGAAAGTAACTGGAGAAGTGTTCCCACTGGAGATGGGAACATGTTAGTGCTCCAGCCCAAAGTCCTCTGAGACCTCTCCTAGTCTGTGTTACAGTTTTGGGCAGAGGAATACAGGCTGAGACAGGTACAGAGAGGAGAGAAAGGTGATGAGAGGAAAGGGGAGCCTGTCTCCATGAGAGGAGCCTGGGAGAACCCAACTTGTTTAACCATGTGGAAGCAAGGCTTCAGTGGATAGGATTGCTGTAAGAAATGCGTCTTGGAGGAAACATTTAAATGAAAGGACATGGCTTGTCTGCAGCCAGTGTAGTATATATAGAGCATGAAAATATTTAAGGTGCAAAACTAGAAGATGGTTTCTAGCCATTAGGGTAATGCAACTTTTGCTGGAATCTGAGGTAAAAAAAAGCAAACGGATTTGAGATGGAGCTTGAAAAGTCTGTAGGAAGGTGGTGATGCCTTGAATAGAAAGAGATGAGACTCTACTAGCCTGGACTCCCTTCTCCTTCAGCAGGGAACAGCCTAAGTCCCTTGTCTCTCCGTGCCACAGTACAACTACCAGCAAGCAAGCTGCGGGGCACTCACTCAGGGCACCCCTCCTTCACCTCTACTCTGCCTTTGGATTCAAGGCCTTTTGCTGTATAATTCACACACTCTGTGATTTTAGTCATGACTGAATAGAAAAATATGCTTGTTAATGCAACTGAAAGCCCCAGCACAACACCTGGAGGCCACAAATTTGGGTCTGACCTAAACCCCTCTCTCAGCCTTTGACAGTGTTGTGTTTTCTCTTGATTGATCTGGGTTTTGCAAAGTAAAGAAGAGTGAGCAGAGAAGCCCCTGCTTATGATAACAAGCCTTTAAAAAGCAGATGGGGATGTGTGGGCTGGCGTGTTTCGTGGCAGCTGAGAAATGACAGTTGAGGAGATCAGAGAAGGGAGAATCTGAAAAGCAGCTGGTCAGAGGCAGTTGATTTAAAGGGGATGATCAGTCACAAGAGGATGAAAATAAGGGGGAGAGCGAAAGAATATTTGAGGAATCAAAGACATTTATGTCCGGTGGGAGAGATGTGAAAGATAACCGTATGAGACCATGAGTGGATGAGAAAGTGGAGACTGCTAGGAGGGGACCATCAGTTTAAATACAGGACTAGGTTTTTCTCTTGCCAAGAATTGCATAAATCTGTAGCCACACTTGTTTAAAATCCAGCGAATTCATACTACTATAAATGTGGTTATGAGTGAGATCAGAACCAGTTTCCCGTAATGTGGCTCCCTCAAAATGACTTGTTAGGGTTTTGCCCTGGCGTTTCCGTATGCCTCCAGCTTGAAAGTAGGAACAATGCTCACACAGCCTAGCCAGGGTGTTGTGAGACATGGTTGGTGGGGAGGATTAGGGAAAGACAATATTTACTATTGTATGGCAATACTCAGAGAATACCTACAATACAGAGCACAGATTTTGATGGATGAGGAGCGTACTTTTAAAAAGAGGAGGAATTGGAAAGAGTGCAACGAAAGGCTACAGTGTTGTTCCAGAGGTGAGCAAATGCTTTACAGCTAAAGACTTAATGAACTCAATCTGCTTATTTTACCAAAAAGAACGCTGAGAGATTATTTGATTAGAGTATAAAGTACTTTCACAGGGACAGATGCTGGTTCCTGAATGTTTTTTTGTTTTAATCTAGGGGAGAGAAGCATAACAAAAACCTATGACAGGAAAGTGAAAACAAACATTGAAATGAGATGTTAAGCATGAATGCTAGCAGTGAGCATGAATAGTTACTGAAGGAAAGTACCAAAGGAAAAGGGTTTTTTTATCTCTTGAATGTTTTCAAATCAAAGGTAGGTGCCTTTCTGGAAAATTCGCCTTAGCTGCATGTAAACACTCACTGTTGGACTTTCTACAGGATAACTTCTCTATTTTCTGTTTCAGAAGCCAAACAGATTGAGCTCTTTAAGCTCTTCACAGCAAGGCATTTTCTGCCACCCTCAAATAATGTTGTGGTTCTTTTCTGCACACTTTCCAAGTAGCATGCGGATACACAGAAGGTCAGACTGGATGATCTAAAGTCCCTTCTGGCCTTTATACTCTCTGAATCTCTGTCTCTGTGAATTCATTAATGTTTGCAAGCTCCCAGAGAGCTGCCAAGGGCAAGCGCTATAGAAATGCAAAGCATTGTTGTTACTCTGGATATTTCCCTTGAGCTTTATGCAGAGCTGGGTGAATGTCTCAGTGTATTGTCTGTGCATATTTCCTCAAATGAAATACCTGCATTTGTCACTCATTTGATGCCCTTTATGAGTTGATTTTTTGCAGCTGTTCTAATAAACAAGTTTATTCCCAAGTTAGGACACAGAAAAAGCAAATGGGAAGGGCCAAATCTGAACTTGGAGCCCCAAGCAAAGAGCAGCGTGTGGTTGTCCTGGTCCAGAAGCTCCACGCAAGGCAGAGTTATTTTTAGCACCACGCTTTGCTTTCTCCTTGGCTCCAAGTGCCCTGCACATGGCCTTTGCCTGGCTGCAGCACAATGCCACTGTGGGAAGAAGTTTAGCCCCCTGTTGATTGCTTCTTCCCCCACCTTCTAAAGGGAGAAAAACTGTGAGGGTGCTGCCTTGTCCCCAGATTTCCAGGGCTGCTACTGATGTGGGAAGCTCCCCAAAATGACACAGGAAATCTTTAATTACTTGCATTCCATTCTGTAACCATACTCATTAGGGAGTGCTTATTCTTTTGTCTGTATTGCACAGTATTCTCAAGAAGGAAGGCTTTTTGGTCCTCAGAAATCCCATGCAAGTCCTACACTTACCTAATCAGAGGATAGAAGCTGACCTTGTGACCTGTGCTTCCAATCAGTGCTAGCAAATGCTGTTCAAGCCAGCACAGCAAGCTGCTGATGAACAAGATGCTGAGGAGGAGTTCTATTTTATGTATTTTACATCTATTATATATACACATACAGAATTACACATTTATATATATGATATTATATGTGTGCATGAGTAGATACATGTACAGGGCAAATACATTTGCCAGTATCAGATAATAATCAAATTATAATAACCAAATTGCAGAAAATCACAGCCTGCTCCCAGATAATTCATGAACTGAAAAAGCCTAGAATCATCGGATGAGTGTGTTGGCTTTGCTTTTTTTCTGCTCTACATTTCTGCTATTATATGAACTGCTTAGGAGTACCTGTGTGTGCTCCTCTACCTACATGACAAAATTAGATTAAACTATGTGTCATAGACACTATGCTGTTAAACAATAATGGTGATTCTCTTGTGGCACGTACCTTTTCAGCAGAACAGATGCCTCAGCTGTTACCGGATTAAGAGTATCTGGGTTCTGCTCCCAGTTTCTCTCTGAAGATCAGGCTGAATATAACAGGGTGGCCAAGTGTGACAGTGTGAGTACGGTGGCACAAGAGTTTGCTTGTTCAAGGTTTAACACCTTTTGTGGTCCCACATGCATCAGGATGAGCTTTTTCTCGCAGGAAGAGTATGTGATGAATTGTGTATGCTTAGCTCTGAAAGTGGAGAAGCGGGGAATTTAAACTTCTTAGCTGTGTGTGATAGCCCTAGCCAGTGAACAGCTGGTGGAGAGACTCTCTTAGTTCTAGGGGTGACAGTTTGTGTACTTGGAGGTGCGATAGGATTAGACAGCAATTTCCATTCATTTCAAAATAACCTTGCTCAGGAGGGTCAGGAATCTGGAGATGTAGGAACCCGTACCTCACTATTTGTAACTGTAAGTTTTATTGAACATTATGCTCTAATTAAAAAAAAAAAAAAAAAAAGGTTTTGGAATCAAATTTGACCTGAATATAACTCCATTGGCTTCTGTGTTCTTACATTAGGGATTAATTTGGCCCTTTCTACTTTTATGTAATGAGCTGATTGCCACAGTATCTTATCCTTGTTACACAATTGCCCTTGTCTGGCTGTGTCCCTGGAGCACTGTGTGTGTGTGTGTGTGTGTGTGTGTTTCTAGATCTAGGGTCTCACCTTGACTGACTGTATTTAGTCCAGCTAGCCTCACCCCAACTACAGGTACATGCTTGCCTAGGACTTAATTGACACAGCATATGTGAGTGTATATATATGCGCGTTCATTCCGAGTTCAAACACTAGGTACAGACAAGCATACACATATGTGAGAATTCAGAGGCTTTTTCATTTGTCTGGCTGTATCCCTACAGTGTTTGCTTTTGCAGGGGGTAGGGGAGAGAGGGAAGGTTAGTATCAGATATCTCATTTAAACAAGAAGGAGCATAGGAAAATACATTCTTTATTATTCTTCTGTAACAACAACCCAGAAATATAATATACCTTTAAAAATTTTCTGTCTCATGCCGAAGAAACCTCCATTCAATCATTTTAGAAAAATCTTGTCGCTCTCCCTCAAACAGTAACAAAAAGAAAAAGAAATCACAAGTGCCATCTGTTCCGTGCAAGAAATGTGCCTGCCTGTACCACAGGTGGGTGTGTGGGGAAGGGGAGCAGGGGGAGCAGAAGAGATGTTTCTGGTGGCCCTGCTAGCCCATACATCGCCCTAGCATGTGTTGGACCTGCCTGCCTGAGGAGACCATTTCCTGAGGGCAGGCACCTGCACGTAACTTTGGTACACCTGCCTGCAGTAAAGGGTTCGTTCAGGGGGATTCCCACCGTGCCTGGCCATGCCTGCAGGGAGAACAGGAGCCCCTGTCCCCGCACACCGGAGGAACCAATTGCCTGGGCACATAAAGACCACTGGGTCTCATTCTGTATCCAGCATCCCACAGGAAAGCTTCCTTTCTGACCATGCTGGGTACCATGTCCCCAAGAGCGCCTGTGACCAGTGCAGCAGCTCAGTCACACTAGGGCAGTCTGTTTTCCAGGTGTAACAGGGAACAAAGTAAGAGCCTGTTTGCAAAGAGTGGTATAAAGAGGGCATTTCCCAGTGAACCCCGTTACTCTGCTCTGCATAAAAGAGGACAGGTCCTTGTCCTTCCAAGCACAGTATTTGCTTCCCAGAGGGACTCCCCATAGCAGCCAGCCGTCATGCTTCTCAGCAACTCTTTTCTCCCCTTTCCTGTCTTCTCCTTTCCTGGGTGGGTTTCTAAACATAGCAGTCCCTTGTCTAGGGTTGAGATGAATCCAGATTTTGTGCCTTATAAATGAAAACAAAAAGGAAAGGATGGGCAAGGTCATCATCAGCCCCACAACACAAGATATAGAAAATATTATTAGCAACAAAGAAAAATTGGTCAGGGCAGGAGGAGGTCACAGGAAACATGCAGGGAAAGGAGGATTTCACCTCCCCCACTCCTGCATTGTCCCCTGCCTCCCTCCCATTCATTTTACCTCTAGTCTATCCCCTTAAAAACAATCTCTCCCTCACTCTTACTCACTCTCACACACACACATGCGCACACATACACACACACGTATATAGATCCCATTTGTTTTGTGCAATATTTCACCATTATTTGATGCAAGTAAAATATAGATCTATAAATATACTGCTCTGACTCAAGTCCCATTTCAAGTATGATTGCGGAGTCCAGTATGGTGAAGGGAGAAGTTCCCCTGAGAGGGAGGCTGGGGAGAGATTTGGATCCAGCAGGCAGAATCTAGTCCTGGCGTGCTGGGAATGTGGAGCAGCAGTAACACGCATACGGAGTCTGCAGTGCACCAGTTCTGCCCTTCAGAGCGGGCTACGGTTGCAGCAGATGGGATGGTTGGAGTGGCTATACAGTGCATGGGGAAAGAGTCCTTCCTCCTCACATCTTGCCAGCCCTCCTCCTCTTCTTCCCCACAAGCAGTGTGCTGGGAACGGGGGTACAATGGGACCGCACGCTTGTGTGTGGGCTGCTTCTCCCAGTCCTCCTTCCAGGGTAGCCTGGTCTTCTGCTTCCTGAAGAATATCCTCCCCTGTCCCATGCATCCCTGTGTCAAAGGGAAGTCATGCTAAAACAGTCCAGAGCACCTGTGATGGCCCTGGGTAGGTGAGGAGGGATTTTGCCGCTCCAGGCTTTGATTAAAGACATGATATTTTGTGCCCGTGGGTCAGTACAATCACCTGTCTGGGACCAGAAGGGGGATGAGGAGCCAGCGTGCATCACCTCCACAGGGATCCAGCAGGAGCAAGCGGGAGGGCTGGGAGACATTCCGAAGGCATCGGGATCCAGCTCTAGCAGGGGGAAGAGGTGACGTGCCCTGGCAGGGTCCACCTGCAGCGTGTGCTGGGCTCTGAACACAGGTTGCTAGCGAAACACCCTGCAAAGCTGGGCTGGCTGCCAGCTTGTTTCCTGATGGCAAGGATCACACCATCCACAGGCACTGCGGATGCACAACCTCCGGTGTCGTCTTCCTCGCCCAGGAATACCCACTGTGACGGGTTAGAGCAGGTTACCATGGCAATGTTCGCTCTCCCCTGGAGACAGCATTTTATCCCACTTCCAGTGATACAACATGAGTCCTTATGTTGGATTCCTTTCATTTTTTTTCCCCTCTCACTTTTATTTTTTTTTTCCTGTCAGGTTGGAAAGAGCTAAGACTAATAGGAGGCACTGCAGTCTGAGGGCTTTAAAATCTGGTTGGGGGAAGTCACCTTACGTGACACTGGCAGTGTGTGCAGTTGTGTGTGTGGGCACACTCATGTGCAGCTGTGGATGGCAGTGAGCACAGCAGTGATGGTGAGGGGAACGTATGTGCTGCCTACCATGCCAGACCCTTCCTGGGCTCTCCCACCTGTGCCACACTGTGGTCCAGGTGTCAGCCCTCACCTCAAGACCCTCTCTTCTGTTGCCCCAGTTGTGTAACCTCACTCCGTATTTCGTGCTTGCCCCTCTGCCAGTTCTTGGGTTGTGTGTCATCTTCTCCCACCCCCTCCCCTAGGCTCATGCTACTCCTCAGCATGGCTTACACTGCCGAGGCTGGTAAGCCACCCCCTCCTCTAGTCTTTTTTGATGACCCACTTCTGCTCTGCCAATCAAACATTTCCAAATGGAGGCTTCATATCCTTACTCTCTCTCTATTTATGATAGAAAATATAAAATAGATAACAAGAACACACCTTATTTTTTCCATGCTGTGTACTGATTTCCGCAGGCTCATGCTGTAACCTTAATAACTTTCCCTCTCTCCATCCTCTCCTGCCCGTTTGCACTGTCATCGCACTATGGCTGAGATATTTGTCTTAGCTCCTCAGTGGCAGGGTGCACGTACTTTGTCTGAAGCAGAAGGTGCTATGCACTGTTTTGATGAGAGTAAGGTAAAGTGGCTGCGTGTATTCATGGCTGCACACAGAGGGCAGATCAGCATGGGCACGTGTGGCTCTGCGTGCGCAGGTAAGGTGCCTGGATGTCTGGAGTTGGGGCTGACTGCGTGTGTGTGTTGGGATCAGAATGAGTCAGAGTGTGTGTGTGTGTGTGTACAGGAGGATGGCCCCATGTCTGTGCATCTATAGCAGATGACGTGTGCGTGTCAGCTCGCAGATTTGGACTTGACCAGGAGCAAAAAGACGGACACTGTGCTCCCTGGCAGCATGTTAGAGCAATACGGGTATCTTCCACCTTTAAAAGTGAGAAGGGAAATCTTCCCCTGACTGCTGTCCCCCCCTAGGGACCTTCCTTCTCTTCTGATGTGCTCTCGGCACCACTGACTTGTAGGGTGGGCAGTAACTTACTGTCACACAACAGCAGTGACCCTAAGAGCGAGGCACGGACACTTCTGGTGTCCTGCTCTTCACATAAGCTTTCATAGAGCTGCTGTCTGTTTGCAGACAGCTCTTGGCAGGATACAGGACGACTTGGGACTGAAGCTGAGAGGATGCCACAGGTTCCCAGAAGGTGCCAGCTGCCTCCACAGCAGGCATGCGAGGGAAGCTCTGTGCAAGGGCATGAGGCACAGCAAGCACTCGAGGTCTGACTCTACTTTATTTGACTGGGAGGGCCCAAGGGTCAAAGGGCACAAAATGGACCTGGGGCAGAGGAACAGAAATTGAGCCAGGTGCCCTGACCTCCCAGAAGCATGTTGCACTACTTGGGTGAGTGGAGCAATAGCACAGTCTGTCTGTCTGGGAAGATGTATTTTGGGAGGACCCCATGCTTGACTGCTCTCAGGTACCTTTGTTCATTGCTGTCCCTTCCTTCCTAGAAGAGTTTCATGCCACAGAAGAGATTTGTTTTTGCTCTTCATGTTCACCTTCTGTGTCACCCATGAGTGGCTGCCTCTTCTTCAGCTCCCGGTGGTACTTGGCCATAAGGGAGGCATAGATGCAACCATAAGCAGCTGCCACCACCATCATGATGCAAACAATGCCGCAAACCACCCCTGCGATGATCACAGTGCCAATAGCCCGGCGCACGCTCACAGGCCTGTATCGCTGTTTTTGAGGGCATCCCAAACTGGGCTCCACTTCTGTTTCTGGGCTCGATTTAGATTTGGAAGGAGTTGGGCTTCCTTTAGTGCAAGGTGGGCCAGTATTGTCCAGCACTGTAGAGCTGTTTTCATCATCCAGCTGGGAGCAGTAGTTAAACATCTCCATGGGCACCATTCGCATATCCTTCCCTTTCAGCTCCTTGGGCAGGGTACATGCCAGCTGGTCGATTTTCCCACCTGTCCCAACAGAGATAACAGGAGTGAGCCACCGCTTCATCCCAATACACTGACAGCAGAGCTAGATCCTTGGCTGGGATAAGTTCCTGTGACTCCGTTCACAGCTACTAAGGATTTGCCCTACAGAAGTCAGGCATATCAGCATTATGGTTATCACATGGGGAACTGCTTTATTACAGCAGTGGGGCTATAAAATCCAGTTCCTCATGCATGAATGCATTGCTGAGTAGAGAGAGTGCTCAGAGAGCTTCTGCCATCCCCAGAAGGCAGCCATGATCTAGTGCAGGATGTCTCTAGAGCTCAAGGGTGACACGGAAGTCGGGAGGTGCTGCAGACCCCCATATCCTGCCAGATCCACAGTGCATGCCAAGGGTAGAGGGAGTGCACCTTCATGCATTGGGCAGAAGCACACATCCTTTAAAATTATTGTTTTGCCTAACTTGAAGACATTTTGCATGCCTTAGCCCTCCACAGCTGGAACAGCTTCAACCATGGCAGCTGGCAGGGATGCTTCTGCCTAGGTTGGATTTGACAGTAGAGCTCATGGTGCATGATATCTGCATAGACATCTTTCAGGCAAAGACGTGAAAGCCCTCTGAAACCATCTATTAAGTCAGCCTTGTACTGTTTAGTGAGTTATGTAAGTGTCAGTAGAACCATTTTAGAAAAGGAGAAATTAAAGCAAAAAGATAGGACCAGGCTGTATCTTCTCAAAATAACAACAGACACACAGTCCCATTTTCTAACAACTAATCCATCCCCCCTCTGTGAAAATAGTGGCAGATGTTGAAACAAATGCTTGAGCAAATTTGGACAATTTCTTTGGAAGGGGAAAAAAAAGCAAAATTAACTCTGTGTGCTTTCCATCGACTCTGTGATATGAGAGTCAAAAAAGAAAACAAACGGGAAAAGAAAGAGGAAAGTGGCACTCCTCTGCTTGTTTGATTCTGCTCACACGAATGCGTATTTCAGACTGCAGTGTAGCCACAGGCGCAGATAATCTCTTTGCAGCACGGCTGTGATCAGCAGGGATGTGACAGCTGACTGTTGCTATCCGCATGATTTGAGACCCTTTCCTACTCACTGGCTCCAGTGACAGAAGGTCAGCCCTTCAGTCGTCATTCCTGTAAAATGTGCCATCTTTCTTGGAGTGGCAACTCCTGAAAGCATGTATCCCATCAGCATTCATGCTAGGTGATACATACTTTTCCAGCCTTCTGTATTTCAAGGAAAAGCTGGAAATAAAAACTTGTGAAGAACTGCTTGTTTTGAAATGATGATTTTATAGCCAGTCTGACTTGGGGCCTGGCTTGTTAATTTGAGCTTTAGTTTCAGTTTGCCAATATTAGTCGCAGTATTTTCCTGAGTGGCACTGTTTCCTGTGGTTCTTTTGTTGAAAGCAAACCTGGTGCTTTACAGCCAAATACGGCTTTTACTTCTCCTGGCTTAAGGAGGAGAACGGGATGGTTATTTTTAAGCATGAAAAGCATTTCTTCTCTTTAGGCAGAAAGAGTGAGGGGAACTCATAATCCTAAAATTTTCATGTTATTTGAGGAAAGTTCCTTCCTCTCAAAAAAAAAAAAAAGTGATCTTTCAGATTAGAAACAATCTGAGCCTGGCGATGTTCCTATATGAAGGTGCAGTGGCACTGAACTGTCTCTCAGCATTGTAGCATGGTCCTCATGCTCCTTGGCTGAGATCTAACATTTGGGTCAGCCTGACCTCCCAGATGTATCTGCCCATGCTTCTTCCCTGTGTCTTTGTCTGCCTTTCCATGGAAAGCCAGTGCTTCTGCGCTTGGCTCCCGTGGCACGAGCACTTACCTCGGTAGGAGAACCACTCCATCCAGTGCTTGAAGTCTCGGAGGTTGCAGTCGCATTCCCAGGGGTTATCCCCAACTTGGAGTTGCTGCAGGCTGGTTAGAGGTTCAAAGGTCACCCTGTCCAGGCTCTGCAGGCGATTGGACCTGAGAGAGAGGGAGCGGAGAGCAGGCAGGTCATCAAAGATGCCCGAGGGTATCTGGGCCAGGCCATTGATGGAGAGATCCAGCTGGCGCAGTAGGGCTGTGTGTTGTAGCAGGTCCTTGTCCAAGGCCCGGATGCTGTTGTTCCTCAGCTGGAGCTCCGTGAGGTTCCCCAGGTCACTGAAGATGTTCTGAGGAAGCTGGTCCAAGAAGTTGTTGGATAGATCCAGCCTCTGTAGGGCAGAGAGGTTGGAAAACACTGCTCCTGGCAGGATGCTGAGTTTGTTGTTGAGAAAGAGGAAGGTCCTGGTGTTTGTGGGGATGTCTGAGGGGATGGAAGAGAGGCCCAAGCCGCTGCAGTCCACTTCCAGGTTGCCACTGTTACACTTGCAGGAGGAAGGACAAGCAAAGAAAGACTCAGCAGCACATAGCGACAGCCAACAGCCAAGCACTGGTAGGTGAAAAACAAGGGAGAGAGAGGGCATGTGTTAGAGCAGTGCTTTCCCATCCTCACCCATCACCACCTTGAGCGCAGCTACAGCTACAACATGACCCTCACAGCAGGACTCTTTGCTGCAATACCCTGCAATGTAATGAGCTTCCTCACAGCTACATCCCTTTACTGCTGGCCTGCACCCTGGCAGCATGACTTTCCTCTTAGCCTTTTTTTCATGAGCAAGCAAGTAAATCTCCATCCAGTTTCACAAGGAAGTTAAAACCGTGCATCCCAGAGGACTTTGCTGCCAGATACTAGAGCACTGGAACCTGTCAGAAGAGAATGGAGGAGAGAGTGGTGGGAGCTGTCACCTCTGGTAAAGGACAGCTTTTTCTAAACAGTCAAGGTTGAGAGAGGAGGGACTGCTATATATTTAAGAAACTCTATTTTTTTTTCAGGAATAGACAGGTTAATGAAAAGCCTTTAAGAAAAAAAAAGAAGACAAATCAACCTATGTCTCAGTTGTGCTCCTGCAGTTTGAATCCTAGTCTTTGTGACAGATCAGACTCAGGTCTAAGTTAGCGTCTACATCAGGGTATCATTTCCTTTCCATATCCACAATGTGTTGTGTGGGCCTTGTGGCAAGAGCCTTATTTATGAATTAGATTACATTACAAAGGGATGACCAAGAAGGCTGTTAAAAAGAGCAAGGAGACCCTAAACCACTGACCACCTGGTACTTGCCATTGCTCTCACAGTTGTTTCTGAATCCCACAGCAATAGCCCCACAAGTATCTCCTCTGACTAAAATTCCCCATAGCAATGGAGATGAGGAAAAAAATTGCAGGTTGGTAGTTGAAAAAAAGGGGTGTTAGGAAAAGAGTTAGCATGCACCCCCTTTCTCCTGTGATGTCTCAAAAGTAAGGTCAAACAATCCACAAATCAATGTTTTTTAGAGCTGTTGTGGATCACCATTCCGGACGTGGGTCCAGATCCTGTGAGTGGCATCAGGGCACTGGTTACCAACCCTTCCTGGAAGCCAGTGGCTTTTTAAACTCTCATTTCTGTGACAAAGAAGCATCAGCTTTGCGCCTCCTGTCATTAGAAGAGTGGGAGTTCTGTTTAAGCAGACTATGTAAAACATTTGCATCCTTCATCTTCGTTCCTTTTGTGGAATTGAGATTAGTTTCTTCAGTGTGGGAAGTGAGTTCAGCTCCTCTGCTGTTTTTTAAGGTGGCAAGTTTGAGCATTTGACTAAAACTGAAGCAGGCTTGTCTGCACGTCATGCCTTGTCCTCTCCCTTTCTCACTTTTCTTCAGAGAAGGCAATCTCTTGGGACTGGTAGAGTCATTTAAGGGGTGAATTGTAGCTAAAGAGGATGCTTTTATTGTATCACCGTTCTTTCCTGGACTGGAAACCAGATTCTTCTGTCCTGCTTTTTTCTAAAGGACCAACAAGCAGGTGTTTTGTTTCTTAACCCCAAAGGAATTGTGAAAGGACTGCCGTAGGAAAGGGAGTCCTATGCTCTGGAGAATCTCTTCCTGGAACAGCTCTGCAGTCAGGCATGCTCTTCCTCTCTTCCCTCACGCTGCTCTCTAGAGTTTAAGTCTGACCCATAGCCCATTTTTTTTTATATCTACGTGGCTTCTGTCAGTGATGCTGCCTTCATACTCAAACCTTGCCATCCTGCATAGGGCCTTTTTGTGGTCTTTGTGAGAATTGGCAGATTTGTGAACTGGTAACCTAAGGAGAACTACACAGTTTGGATCCTAAGCTATATGACTTTATTAAGGACCAAGGGCTCAGTGTTCAGAGAGAGTGTCTCAGCTCTTTTTTATTTCATCTGTCTTTCACAATTCCTTCAAGAATTTTTTTCTGTCATACAGTTGAGATCTTAGGTGTCCATCAGGCCAGGCTGTGCCAATCTGTGTGCTCTTTTAATGATGATCATGGATCCTTATGGTGAAATACAAGAGAGATCTTTATCCTGAGCACCTCTGTGCTTTCTTCCTTTGCAAAGGTTGGGGTCAACAGCAGAGATTGCCATGAAAGCAGATCATAGCCTGTGGACTGGTGCAGTGCAGGTACTGTTGGGCTGACTGATATTTAATTCCATTCAGAATACATAGCGCTCTTGTTGTAGGGAGAGAATTGAAAGAATGAGAGCCAGAGTAGAGAAGGGAGGGAGCCATGAGTCACTCAAGTGACCCCATCTTTTCCTGGATGCTTAACAAAAGTACAGTATTAATAATAGATTGACAGCTGTGATGATGAGATAACAGCTGTTTTGTACACCAAGAAAGGCAAGAGCAGACTATGTGTAATGTTATACTGGTGGCATTCTGTTCAGGGCTTATCTCTGAAAATGCCTACCCGCCACCAGCCCTGACTGGGTGGTTATGGGGTTCCACCAGTATGTATGCTGGCTGGTAGGAACAAAGTCACAGGCAGCTGGCTGTGGTTGTGTTCAGGAACTGGATTTATGCCAAGTTTCTGCAGCCTTGTAGGATGTGCCAAAAGTGTCTTGTTGTTACCCATATATTGCTTTGTGCTCTTAGAAATATTTTACTAAAATCATAGAGAAGAGAAAGTCTGATTTCATTTTCAGTCCCTGCAAGAGATGCATCCACTAGGATGTGAGCTGAGACCAAGGAATTCATTGCACTGATTAGGATGCAGCTCTATGAGGAAGAGAGGGAGGGAAGCAATAGGCAGAACCTGAGGCTGTCTTCTGGCCCTACAGAAGGATGAGTAGTATGCGTTAGGGGAAGATGAAGTTACTTTGTGGGGTGTTTGGTGACTCTGATAGATGGCAGAAAGCTGATCCAGGTATATCAGATCAAGTCAAGACTCAGCAGCACTCATCATAAATAATTTATATAGCAGTCTAGTCTGTGAGGATGGATTACAAAGATGCCTATTTTCTGGAGAAGGAAACAATTCCGCCATCTCCTTACAGTGGCAGCCACAAATTTGATTGGGGGGTAGGAACAAGGGAAACCACAGACCTGCTCAGTGCCTGGGCATATGGTAGTGATGGACACTCTCCCTTTCCTCTGCTGCGATCCCCAGATGCTTCTCTGAAGTGCAGTTACATTCTCTGAAGCCCCATATCGCCCTAGCAGTCTCTGCTCTGCACTCAGGAATACGGTAGCAGATGCCCCAGTCCACAGGGAAGATGCACAGGCTGAACTTATACAATTTAATTTAAGGGAGATGTTCTTTATTTACTCCTTGATTTTCACTACATGTGGCAGTGCCCAGTAGGAGAATTCTGCATTTGCATCCTGCGTTCCCTTCTAAAATCTGTCATGACTTTTGCTGTGAAGAGCTGGGAGCCTTGCTCAGCAGCCTATGTATAAACCCCTACCACAGAGAGGAGTCTGCAGCTTACAGAACGCCCATCTGAGAAATGTTTGGGGTGGAACTTTGTGTGGTGGTACCTATCTCGCTGTCTCTCACCTGCCAGGCCCACTGGAATTCAGAAGCAATCATCACTCGCTGTCCCACTTTAAGCCCATCTTCAGCTTTAGATTCTCGCTCTCCCTCCCAGCTAGCCTGGCCTCTAAAGGAATCAGGAATTAGTTCAAACATCTCCATTCTTAGCTGTCCCTCTCCCCTATTCTTAACCCTGATGTGACCTATTTTCTTTCCACTCCCTTGACAAACAGGATCATCATACTTAGTACCTGAGTAGGCATTACTTACGACAAGCCTCTTGCCACCTCATGAGAAACCTGCTCCTCCACCGATGGCCAGTAGCTGTAGGCAGCATTATTGTCTTCTCCAGCGTGTCTTCACATCCACCAGCCAGTCTGGCACACGGCCCCAGAGGGAGGAGAAATGACCTTGTAGCCTGCCTGCCAGGTCCTGGCGGGGGAGAGCAGAGCAGAGTGTGTGGGATTCGGTTCCCAGGGCGCAGGACGTGGGGCTGGGCTCAGTGTTGTCCTTTCCTCTCCTCAACTAGAGTTTTGCCTTTAAGGCATCAGCTGTGTTTTAAGGGAGAAGTGGAGGATGTTTTAGGAGGCGCAGCATGGTGAAGGCACAATGTTAATTCACTCTGAACCTTGCAGTGCAGAAATAAGGCCTGATTCACCTCAGAGCTGAAGAGACAAGCCTGTGCTTGAATAGCCTGCTACGGTAGCTGCATGAGCCTCACGCTCAAGGTTAACCTGATGAATTGCTGAGGTGACCCTGCCAGGGCAGCAGACTCCAGCTCATTCCCTCTCACTGCCATGCAGGCTGGTACCACCTGTGCATCCTCTCCCTGACGCACGGCTCGGATCAAGGAGGTCTGGATGCCAGCGGCTGCCAAGCCGCTTCTCCCCTGCCTCCCCGTATTCCCCACCAGCGCTTCCTTTCTGTTTTAAGGTAAAATGGATGTGGTGGCTAGAACAGGGCTGAGCAGAGCACAGCTTCTGCTTGGGGATTTCACACTGCAGCAACTGCAGGAGCTGAAGAGCGAGCGAGCCTCGGAGGAGAAGGGAGGACCTGGGGCGGGGGAGACTGAGTGGGAGTGTTGAAAAGAGAGGAATTACATCTTAATTAGAAGAAGGAAAAATACTCAGTCTAATTAGAAACCCAAAGACCATAAACGCTCCCCTGACAATAAGTGACTGACAACAGGTTCCTCCTTCCCTCCCGCTTCCCTTTTGGATACCGGCAAGCAGGAAACAGGGAAACACCACGGACCCTCCTGTCCCCATGCTTGCTCTCTAACGTGCCACCCACAGCAGCAGTTAGATGGACACATTTCAACCAGAGTACAGAAATAAACCATCCTCCATCCCTTCTGAGGGGCTCTGACAGCATCCACAGCCATTATTTTAGCTGGGCGCTGCACTCCCACTGGGACACTCTCCCCACACACGTGCCAGCTGCTCCCCCTCCCCCAGGCTCCCATGACTGATTTATTTTATATGGGAATGTAAACCACCGGGAAATATTTAAATTAGCATCTCGGTGAGAAAGATGAGCAGTTCGGTGCCTGGACTAGTACATTTTGCAAGGCTATTTAGATAATTATCCCAAATGCCAATGCACCAAATAGATTAATACCTCTCATGGCACTGAAACTGATCCAATCTTCACCTGCTGCAGCTCTTCACTCCCCAAACCGAGCTGGAGCCCTTTCCCTGCAGTCCTCGCTGAAGGAGAAGCCACAACAAATAGCTGTCCCCATTCGGTGCTTGCGCTCGCCCTGGCTGAGAAGGAGACTTTCAGCCTCCCCCATATCAATGTCTCCATCCTAAATGCAACCCCCTGAAGTCTCCTGTCCCTGGCTGTCGGTATCGACAAGGAGAATGAAAAGCCACAAGCACTTACCTGGAGGTGCTCTGCTCGCAGCCACTTCCACCCGACTCCCCGGGCACTGCCCAATTACAGCCTCTTCCTTCCCTCTCCCTCCTCGACTTTCACTCCTCGGCAGCAGGCTTTCCGTGTGCTCTATTTAACTCCCTACAGCACAGGAATAAACGGCAGAGTTAAGCTGACAGCCACAGAGCCTTATCTGCCTGCTGGATAGCGGGAGTCGATCAGCTCCAAATCCCGTTGCCGAATGATCGCATCCTTGCTCTCAGCATTAGGGGCTGCCTGCCACGCTCTGTCTTTCCCTCTTCCCCACCTTCACTCCGTTTAACTTTGTCAGGGTTATAGATAGCTCCGTTCCTTGCGCTCTTGCCTTTTGGCTCTGTTTTGTAACACCCCATCTGTATCAGCTGGCTTGGCTCCAATCAGGGGGGCTAAGCTTTAAAAAAAAAAAAAAAACAAACCAGCTTCCTTAGGTACTTCATGACACGGCTTCCCTCTGCGGTCTCCCCTCAGCCGAAGCCCCTGCTAAGGCCATGGGCTGATATCCCGCCCCCCTCCCTCTCCGCCCTGTTCTTTTTGCTGCTCTTTACAATTCAGCCACACCATTGCCAGGTGACAGTGAGGGGCTGGAGCAGGACAGGCATACTGGGACACAAGGATGGTGACAGAGTCAAGGTTTCTACCCCTGGCTTCTTCTGCTCTGACAGGGAAAGTCCAGCTCTTGCACTGGTTTCTGGTACTTCACGGGCACCTCTTCCTCTCAGGCAGCACCAAGGCTCAAGCACAGAGTGCAGGGTGGGAGGAGCAGCCGTGTATAAATAAGCCCTTTCCCTATGTTTAGAATTTATTACAGTGCATAGTGATTAAACACCTGTTCAGGCTTTAGTGCTATCTCCTGCGCTGCAACACGCGCAAAGATGGAGGCGCCTTGATAAACCCAAGATTATTTTAAAAGCATGTCACATAAACACAGCACTCCCCACTCCATAGATAGCAGACACTCTTTGTGCACCTATACACATTTCTAAAACTTAAAAGCAGCTATCTTCATGTACATATGCAGATATAGTCACCAGTCTAGCTTACATTTACAACTCTGTGCCCGGAGTTGGGCTCGCACATGTACCGGGGACTCTCCTGTGACCCGTATTTATCAACATTCGTGTCTTGCACAAAACTGCCTGCTTCTCCAAGCGTAACATATGCTCAGGTGGCAGAGCAGTACATTTGGAATAGGTAGAGATTCCTGACTGACTGAGTGCGAGGGCAAGGAGCTTCTGTATACCTTGAAGTAGTATGTTTATGGAGAAAATTTAAATCTAAAGATCCAGAAAAACCAAGTTTTTCCCGCACATCTATTGCCCATAAGCACATTAGACCCTTAGTGATTAATATTCTGCGGCCAGGAGAGAGCAAAAAAAGCAGAGAGAATTTTTGAGAGTTTCTTTTTTAAAGGTCTTCTCTGTCTTGTCTTGAATTCTGAGTTAATCAGCTGTTTTACTGCAACCCAAGAGATGCCTTCTGCCCTGTAGAACACCAGGCCAGCTGCACTCACTGCCAGCGCAGCACTGGGAACCCCGTAGTCCTCAGGCAACTAGCACCTGCCCACACATCAAGGCTCTCCAGAGCACCGCCAAATCTGACTGGCTGCTTTCAGCCTGACAGCCAAGGACTTTTCCAGCAGCAAGGACTCTGCCAGACCTAGGATGCCCCCTGTATGCACCCAGCCCAAGAGGAGAAGCACCATGCCATCCGTTCTGAACTAGCGTGGCATTGCCTGGGTTTGGTGGCCCAAGGCTGATCCGCATTGCTGGAGCTCTGAATGCTCTGAAGTCACCCAAGGGCTTCACAAACCAGGCATTAGTCTTTCTTCCAGGCTTACTAGATAGTTCCTTCTCCCTAGAGCAACATGTCAGCCAAATGTCCTGCGTTCCATGGGACATGATGTCCAGAGCTTTCTTCCACATGCTTGGAGTTGAATCTCTTTTCCAGATTCTGGAGAAATGAACAGAGTAGCCTGTGGGGCTGCTGATGGCCTTTTCTTCTTGACATTTGATATAGTACAGTAAAAGACAACTTTTTTAGTTTCAGCTCAAAGCAACAGAATGAAATAATCCATTTCTGGCCCATGGGCTCCACTGGCCAAAAATACACTGAACTGGAGTGCCACTTGGACATGTGGCCTGCTGTCAGACTCTAGAGGACTCTCTAATGAGGATTCCCCTAATTAGCTTGAACAGGGAACTTCACTGCCGTGGAGGATGCTGAGGAGATTGTAATGACTCTGCAGCACTTGCTAGGGTGTAAAAGCTACAGCAGGCACTATCACTGTCTTGTGCTTCCCTTCTCCTTGCCCAGACATCAGTAATGTTTGCAGTATCGCTCTAAAGCCTTAGCTTTCATAAGTCAGGTCCCAAAGAGCACATTGTGAGGGTGGGGAGGGTTTCAGTTTACTGCATCCACGTACTGTTTCAGTAACACTTCCCAATTCTGTGACACCTTCTATCCAAAGCTTTCCATCTGCTCTACGAATGGCTCTTACCATGGTTGTAGGTGGTGGTGGTGTTGTTATTTTGTATTTAGTGACCCCCAGAAGTAAGGATGAGGTTGTAATCAGTAGTACCTCTGCTCTAGGTAGGTGGATAAAGCTGTCCCATTTTCGAGATGGGGACACTGAGGCTAGAGAAACAGGTGACTGTGTCACGAGGATGAGTCGCAGTCAGAAAGAGAGCCTAGCAACCTCTGTCTCTGATTATTTCTCCTAGTCCTTTGCACTAACCCTTGGATCATGGCTTAGGGATCAGACTCCGTTAACAGTCTGGCTTACGAGCATTGGCAGGGCATATGGATGACCTATATTACAAGAGGGTAGGTAAGAGAGGCTGCAACAGATGCCAGTGATAAATTATCAGGAAGTACACGCAGACATTCATCCATCCCCCACACTCTCCTTGACAAGTGATGGCAAAGTCCCTTTCCCCTTTCCGATGCTGAATCACTTTAGCCTTTATCAGAAAAGCAGCAGGGTAAGGGAGGGCATGGAGGACACTTTAAGGAAATTATCATTTTTTCCTCCCCTTTCTTTGTTGCTTTTAGGATTCCTGTTTATTAGCATTACCCATAATGTAGGGGGACAGTGGCACCCCAGAGTCCAGAGTGATTAAAGCATGTTGTTCTATGTTTGTTTGTTCCTTCATCAGCACTTGGGGGAGAAGAGTTGATACACAGAGGGCAGGGAGACACAGCAGCCAGGGGTCTCATTACAGCAACTGGAAGTTCATGAAGTAACCTGGCTGATGAGTCCTAGTGGGGAATTATGCTCCTGACTACCACAAGTGTGTTTAGATGGCATGGAGATGATGCCCATTCTTGGCTTTCCAACAGACCTAGGTCAGTCTAGCATATTATTGACCACAAGAGGTCACATTGCCTCAGCAGCAGCTCCTCATTTGTTGTTAATTTGGACTGCAAAAGCACCCAGAGAGGTGGCAGCCAAGCTCAGCAGCACTGTAGAAACATACAGTGTGTGTCACTGCCTCAGTGAGCTTCTAAGCTAAATAGCTGGGGGCTTCATTTCCAGCACCTGCTGATTTATTAACACATGTGTTCAGGATTCGTTAGTGTTGTGCTGTCACAATCAATGGAAAGCACATTTTAAATTCACACTAGAAACCCAGCTGCAGAAGAAGTGCCATCTGACTTGCAGTGATCGATCACAGCTAAGCAAAACACCTCATACAGAAAGCTGTAAAGTAAGTAGAAAGCCTGCAAAACCCACTTGGTATTGTAAAGGACTCTGCCACATTCCCGACTTGGTGTGAATAAAAACCTCACCCTATTTTCTGGGATATGAAGAGGTCAAGAAGCTTCTGATCTTTGGAATGACAATGTATAGGCACTTCTGAGATGCAAATGTGATTGATGTTAAAAAATGTTTCCTCTCCAAGCCCCTCTAAGAGAAATCAACTTTATCCTCATTTTATGGAGGGGTAAACTATGATAGAGGTAAAAATGGCTGCTGAGTTTGGTGGGCTGAAATTTCAGCTGCCCAGCTCTTGATGCCTCATCATGAGCCCACATCAGTTTCCCCACTCAAGATTTTCGAAGCTACCAAGTGCAGTGCTTGCATCATTTCAGCTTGTAAATGCTCTCCTGTCCCGCAGGGGTGATGTGTAAGGCTTATCAGTTAGAAAGAATAAAGGAGTTTTGGTGGGGCTTTCCCAAAGTTTCCTGATAGGCCCATGGAAAAACCTGGAGAGGAGCCACTTTTCTTGCTTCCTTATCCCGTATCTTAACGAGGAAACATTATTTGCATCCCAAGCCTCCCTGACCAACACACAATAACGAGATTGGGAGATATTGGAGGGGCTGGAAATACCAAGGGCATCAGGCCCCATGGAACTATCTGAGAAAGCACAGAGCATCTGAAGGGGAGCCAGGGAGGTAGCACTGATGGGAAAGACCTGGATTGCCATGGAGAAGTGGGATTCCTTGAGAAGCTGTGGAAGCAGGTGGGGAGACCGGGATATCCAACATGGGGGTGACAGGAAAGTCCCAGCACAGCGAGAGTGCAGCAGATGGAGGAGGCCCAGAGCAGCAGCAGCAGGAGGAGAGCTGAGGGGGCAGTTGACAGGAAGAAATCCAGCCATGTGTGTGCCAGCATCTTCTCCGAGTGTTATTGAACGCGACAGACCACGTGCATGCTTCCTCCGTGCAAAACGGAGGCAGCTGAGAAGGGAAGCGGGTGAGGGAGTGGGAGAGGGGCTCAGAGGAGGGACACGTGAGCTGGCTACCCAGTTTCCTCCTCTTTTTCTTGCCACAAAGTGATGTTTTTGTTCTTCTCACACTGTTGGCAAAAATTGGTAACTGAGTGAGATGTGGAGGGGGTTTCCATGTGGAGACTGAGATAACATTTTCTGATCCAGCCAGGAACAGTTGGCTGTGGGTGGTGGCTTGTCACCAGCCCTGCCAATTCTAATCCAGATCCCAGTTTTTCTCCTTCTCTCAGCTGTGGAGAGAAGAGCCTTCTCTACAACTTTAATTTCCTGCAGGGGTTAATCCTATGGTCAGTAATAGCTCAGGCCTTTAATCCTTACACTCAGCCTTTCGACAGAAGGACTCTGGCTGCTCCTGACCCAGAGGTCTAAGGGAGGCATCCTTCTGCTCCCAGTTTCTCCTTTACACCCCGTGAGCATACTTCAGCTCACTGGCATTTGAAATGCTGCTCCCCACTTCCTGCCAAGCCTACCCCATGGGTGTGGGTGGGTGGCACACCCCACGGAGAGGCTCCAGGCAGAGAAGGCGGTTTGGTGGGAGAATCTTGGTTCTGCGGTCCCCATCCCTTTCCCCACTCTGCACTTCTCATTTTAATGGTGCTCTGGCACCCAGATTAATCTCTTTCTTGTTTTTATTCAGGTGATGTTCAAGAAGAGTGTGTATGAATCCACATTTGTGAAGGATTCTCTGAGGGCTCAGAAATTTTGCGATGACCCAGTACTTTCCCTGGGTCTCTTATTAGGGGCAAAGGGTGCAGGAGATCCATAACAGGGAAGGTGCCAGCCTGTCTGACAGATACATTCCCATGCACAGAGTAGTAGATGGAGGTGCATCAATTTAGCAGCCCAATAGGAAAATACGAGTTTTATTATAAAGTGCTGGGTAGCTCTCAGTTCACCGTTCTGTCCCTGGAGTGCTAGGCCAGGCGTCTGTCGAACAGTACGGCTAGACTGCCAAATCAAGGGACTTCCAAATCAATACCAAGAAACCCCTGTTATATCTAATAGGGGCGAAGGCACTTCAGCCATAAACCTTTCTCCTTGTGCTTCCCCATTCCTAGAACCAGGTGAGCTTCTGCAAGCCTGCGTGATCCCATGCACACAAACTGTCCCATACCTGCTTGTTTGCCATCATTCATGTCATCATGCGTTAGCCCAAGAACTGGCTTTGACTTTTTCATAGTCTGTGTTCTGAAAAACACCGGGACCCCAAGCTCACTAGCCTTCCTAATGCTTGACTCTCGTTACTTTGGCTTCTGGAGGAGAAGCCAACGTGACAGAGAAATGCTGCCACCTAAGCTGCTGAGTGAGAGAGTCCCTCCCCCTCTTCTTCACCCAGCACCCTGACTGCGCTTCCCTGGCTGCTGGCCTCTCAGAATCAGACCACTGGCTGCAAGGATAGTGGCCAGCCACTCCAGCAGTTGGAGCAGGAGGAGAGAGAGGAGGTAGAAAACACAGTGGGACAAGGGAAGAACTTCACTACCGTCTCACCTCACAAACTTGTGCTCCGGGAGTGTTCGCAAGGGCAGGGATCATCCATGCATGTGCAGCAGTGGGGCAAAGCACAAGATGACAGCAGTAAAGATCCTCTCTGCTCTTATCTGGGATCGGTTACCCAGGACGCACACAGCTCCTGGCAAACATTCTACAACCTTCCTTCTCATTGTTAGCGCACAATGAATTTATACAGAACTCTGAAGGAGACCTTTTTCTGCCTTAGTGAGTTGCCTAGGTCTGTTTCACTTGGTTGCCACTGTGGCACAAGGTTGACAGTGCTGCGTGCTAGAGAGAGCCTGGAGCTCTTCCCCTTCCACATCACTCCCTATTGTCTTTGGAGAGCATCCAAGAGAGACATCCCCGCAAAGTCCAGACAAACTGCATGGGATCCAGGCTGCTGCCTGCAGCTCCAGGGGTGCTTGAGGACCTCTGGGACACACTTACACTCTTTACAAGCTGGGAACATTGCCCATAGCTCAACAAGATGTGGTGACAGCTCTCACAACCCAGAGCTCCAGTCAGGATCCTTGTATGCATCTGGGTTAGCACACACATCACAGCCCTGTGCTGCAGAGCTAGCTGAGGCTGGGGAAGGTCTTCAAATTTGCTGGGACTTTAGTTTCATGGAGGCTTTGCAGCCACAGAAGAGGTACAAGCATGGCAATGTTCACATCCTATCAAAATCACTAAATGCAAGCGGCATGGAGAGCAGGGCCCACCTTCAGCCCCTCTGCCCCCACACAGGTACCACACAGCAAAATTGCAGCAGCAGCACGCCCTGCTTTGGGGAGCGCTGGCAGCAGAGAGCCTCACCTCACCAGGAGTGGAAAGAGAGCCCAAGTGATGAGCGCTAAGTCAAGTTGCCTCTAACAGCTCCTCTCCACGCTCAGGAAGTGGTCCTGCTTTTTTTATTCCTTGTGTGAGGGCATGGTCCATGAGGAAGGAAGCTTCCCAGCTTCCCAGCCTCCTTGGAGTGAGAAGGAGCATGGTAGCAGGGCCTGTCTTCAAAGTAACAGCCTTTGCTTGCAGTCAGTCATGAAGTATGGCCCTGCTGAAAATTTGGGTCTCAGTCGTTCCTGTGATGGGTGTGGAGTGTTGCAGTGTAATGGGAAGTCTCTTGTTTTCCCATTCATAAAAAAAAAAAAAAAGAATCAAGAAAGTGTCATTTTCATTTTTTTTTAAAAATTGTCATATGATAAAATATACAATTTGGCTTGCAAAGCCAAGCACTTAAATGTGAGTTAATACCTGCATAACCTTAATTCAGCCACTTGCTTGTACTCATTACAACAAAGCCTTTGGTTGCCCGACCAAGGACTATTTCTTTTTTTCACAGGACCCTGTCAAAGGGTCCCTAGGTGCAAAGGACACATGATACTCAAGCTATCAATGAGGATGTTGTAATAAATAAGGCTATTTTTATGTGGTCAGCATTAAATATTAAACCGCAGTTTTGGCAGCTGGCCACAGTCTGTACATTCCTAATTTTGCCAGTGCCCAACACAAGACCCTGGGGGCCATTTTGCAGAACTGCTGAGCACTCACAGCTGTTTTCCAAAATGCTGGCAGCTTAGCCAGCAAACTGGTACGGTCTCGAAGACTCAATGGCATCGGGAGCCAAGAAGCCCCAAGCTCCCGTCCTGCACCTGCCGCTCCTTCCCTGTGTAGCTGAAGGGGAAGTCTCTTCTCCCTTCAAAAGCAAGGAGAATAACCACTCTCTTTTGCCTCTTCAGGAGCATAAATTCTCTATCATCAGCTACGAGGCAACTGTAACGGTGAACATCTTCAGAACACCACAAGACAATGAATAATGATGTATCGCCTGCAGGGTTTGGTTGGCAGGCAGTAAACAAATAAAACAGGCACACACTTTGCAGTAGCAAAAAAAAAAAACAAACCCACCCCCCTTCTTCACCCTCTGAGCACCAGGTAGCCAGTGCCCTGAATGAGGCAGCTTATGAAAATACAGCATGTGATCCTACCAGTCAGGATTGCAACCCGATGCAGATGGCACGCTGCCCTGAATCCCGACATCCCGACTTTCAACTGCTTGGTTTTGCAATGTGAAGAAAACCATATTTCACATAATCCCACCCCTTGCAGGTGAAGCAACTTTTCCTTCCATCTCTCCAGCCTGAAACTGAACTGGTTTTTTCGAAAAAAAAAAAAAAAAAAAATTTCTTCTTGCTATTAGGATGCCCACAGTCACAAAAAGCATTTTTGGGAGGCAGCATTTTGGTGAAGCCATGGCAGGATTAAGATATGTGTTACAAGGTATTTCCATGCGTTAGTGACAGAAACAGCCCAGGACTCCAACTCCAGCGCATTCCCACTGAGAACTGGAGCATGTGTCATGGTGTAGCACTCTGGAGCATTACCCGGCTGGCAGGAGAGTCCCAGTATGGTCATTTGAATTATGACTTGAGCCACCCAGGGCTGGGACTGATGTCAAGCGGTGTAAGCAGCTGCTTGTAACCAAACATGGCAAGTAAAGGAAACTGCTTGGTCTCTCCTTTGAATCAGCAACAGGCAAGTGCTGAAGAGTCACTGAAGAACTGCCCAGAAATGCCCTCCTGCAGGCTTGAGCCTGTCCCCATCCTGTTCCAGCCTCTGCTGCTCTCTGGATACTCCTGTCCAGGTATCCTCATGGCCCTGTGCTGCTGCTGGCCCTCCCTGCTGCACCCAAACGCAGGTCTGCCTTCCTCAGGCTTCTGTGGTGCTGAAAAGCCTAGAAAATCCTTTCTGCCTCAGGTTTAGAAAAGCCACAGAAAGGCCAGGAAGCTGGAGTAGCTCATGAAGATATCCAAGCTGGCAGCGCACCTTGCTAGCTCACGGCATTCACTTTGCTGGAGGCAAGGGTAAAGCTGTGATCTGGTATAAAAATTACATAAGAGGGCTTCCCCTCTTTCTCTTTGCAAACAGCCACTTTGGTCAGGATTTACCATAATTCCTCCAAGTGGGCAAGATACACTCGCAGAGGCTGCACTGATGTTTGACAAGGAGACAGTTCCCGCAAGCCTTTTGCTCATGTGGAATAATTCCCTTGCAAATGTTGTTTGCCCACAGCAGTTAGAGGAAGATCCACCCCCCCTTCCCGCCCCCCAATAGACCCAAGTGACAAAGCTCAGAAGAAAAATGGTCTGCAGTTCTGGAAAGGCACCCCCTTCTGCTCACTGCAATAAATGTCCCCTGCTTTGTGACACGTCCCTGTGTGCCTTTAAAGGTTCCCCTGTCTTTCAAGGGTTTAAACCTCGCAATAGCAGCTGCTCCAGCCCTTCTCCAAATGAAGTCTTCATTTCTCCCTCAGTCCTTGGATGGCACCAAGGATCAGGCACCAGCGGCAGAGCGGTGCTATACCCTGCTCACAACCGTTGCCATCGGGGATGCACTGGACGTGACACATTCAGGCTACCTGACATCCCACATCATGGGCCTGGGGCCTGGCTCGGTCATGACCTGGTTGGAGCAACAGCTCCCAACATCCTCTCTCCCCAAAGCGGGAGAGTGCCGATTTTACATGTCTCTCTTAATTAGCGTGAGATGCAGTGGCAGTAATAAGCTGGGCAGGCAGCAGGAGAAGGAAGGCAGAATGCCCTGAGTGGGATGTATGTGTGCACGTGTCTGTGCATGTGTATGTATGTACACACGTATATATGCACACAGGCATACACACACGCTCATGTATATACCCCTATCCATAGGCAGCTTCGCTTATCTGGGACCTTATTCTCCCCCTTTCCTCCCAGGCAGGGCTGGAAAAGGCTGTGAAGTTTCTCTGTGCTGTCTTTCACCCCCACCCTTGGTGCTGTGCCTTCCACCCAAAAGTTCAGAAATCAGAGGCTCAATCCGTGAGGATGCTGGAAGCAACTTGGGACTTATTTTTGGCTCTGCTTGTGATATGGCATCCTTCACTTCACGTCCTGTGGTCGTGTCTGTGAGCTTTGTGCACGAAATTGTACATGCACACACACACACACACTTACTCATGTAGGACAAGGGGTAGTGGTTTAAAAATAGAAGGAAATAGATTCAGACTGGACATAAGAAAAAAAATTTTTACGCTGAGGGTGGTGAAAGACTGGAACAGTTTGCCCAGAGAGGTGGTGGATGCCCCATCCCTGGAAACGTTCAAGGCCAGGTTGGACGGGGCTCTAAGCAACCTGATCTGGTTGGAGATGTCCCTGCTCCTTGCAGGGGGGTTGGACTAGATGGCCTTTAGAGGTCCCTTCCAACCCGAACTATTCTATGATATACACACTCCTCATCCTAAAGCTTGTTTACTGAATGCTGGACCTGTCCAGTTTTGATCCTCACTTCTCCATTTTAGATTGCTTTTACTAAGACAGCTGAGACCAAAATGATACCCAGCAAAGCCACCATGGATCAGGTGAGTGGCATCTCGCATGCTGGCCCCTCTCACAGCCCTGAGGAGGGGACAAAAGCCAGGGCTCTCCAGGAGCTGCCCGGTACCTGGTGACCACAGCACCAAGTGCTTAGCCTCAGAGCTGCACCTGAGCTGTGTGTGCTGCAGCGAAAGATGCTGGTGCCATTCACAGGTGGGAGAAGTTATTCCCAGCTGCCCATCCTGAAACTGGACTGGGACCAGTACCAGCAGCCTCTGCGTCAGGGTTGTCGTTCTGCCTTATCGGGAAGATCGCTACCCATCAGCCTCGCACAACCCGGACTTCTGCACTGTGCCCTCCGGCAGACAATGCTGCCCCCCGACCACCCCTCTCCTCCCCAGGGAAGCCCATTCCTGGGGGGCAGCCCCACTGATCTCACATAACCAGAGAGTGAGGATCGAAGTAAATACAAAAAAGAGACCTCTCTACTTACCTTTCTTGGGCTGGAATGGGAAAGGCAGCTCTTCTAGCGAACCCGGTACAATCCCAAAAGCAAATCCAGCAGAAAGTCCCTCCGTTGCCAGCTGGGCTCTCAGTAGACCCTAGTTGGCAGGAGCCCCTTCTAGCCAGCCGCTCATCCAGCGCAGAGGGCAGAGGAGCCACTCGGCGAGATGGCAGCGTGGGAAAGGGACTGTAATCCTCCGTAAATAATAAATAGGGGGAGAGGGAAAGAGAGAGAGAGAGGCGGGAGAGGGAGCGACTGCGCGCGGCGAAGTGACAGCTGGGGGTACATCTGTGATGGCAGCAGCACACGCACAGGAGCGCGCACAGGCAGCGCAGAAGAGTCACCCCACCAGACAGGCAGGATCTGCTCAGAAACACCCAGAGGAAGGAGCTTGGGAGGTTTTAATTTCTTTCAACCCATCTTGGAGAAAGGGCAGTTGCTGTCAGTGTCTCGCTCTCTCTCCTCCCCCCCTTGCTGCCATCCCTCTCTCGGTGCAGGGAAGCCGAGTGGCTCAAGGAGGGATGAGGAGATGCTGGGGTGGGGGGAGCTCCCTGCAGCCCCTCGGGAGACAGATTAATCAGGCACAGGTTGTGAGAGGAGGCACCGAGCCGAACGCCTCCTCCGCTGCCTTCATCTCTCCCCTGCCTGGTATGGCTGGTGACGGTAAACTCAAGACAGAAAGGCACGAGGAGGAGAAGGAACGAGCCCTGGGTTTTGTATAGGGGTGAGGCGAGCAGCTGCAGTGAAGAGGAGACAGCAAGGGAGAAACCAGGGGGCTTGAGAGCAAGGTACCCCCTTCCCACTGGTGCTCCGGAGACAGCAGGGGGAGGCAGTGCGTCCAACAGAGAGATTTAACCGAGAGGTGCCCACGGAGGGCTGGCCGCATCCTGCCCAGCCACAGCGGGCATCCCCAGCAGCTGAGCACACAGGCTGCAGTAGTACTTCCCTGCTTGGGGAAGAAAAGCGTGCTCAGCCGTACGTCCAGCGCAGGTGTCGGATGTGGTTACATCCGTGCAGTGACAGAGGCATCTCCTTGTCCTTCCCAGCACAGCCTGCCGGTAAAGGGCTGCAGTAAGCACCCAAACCCAGCCCACTGCCTCTGCCAGATTTTGCTCTGTGCTTTCCCATGGGCTCCTGCAGCCCCCCCCCCAAAATCAGACCCCTTCCTTGCCTTCCTCCAGCTTGCTGAGGACCTCAGTAGCTCACGTTTGCAAGAATTACTGTTTTGCTGACGTACTTGAACTGCCTCTTTTGTCAGGTCCAGTATCATAAGCAGGCTGCCCTTCATTTGGTCTTTTCTTTCATTTTAATTTGCCTGGAAGTTTTAAGTGAAATTTTTAGGAGACTTCAAGTAAAACTTTGAGTGGGGCAGCTCTGCCGCTGGCTGGAAAGCGAAAATGGGAATATTTGAGACACAGGGTATGGGGAATGCAAGTGGACAGTACAGGCACGGCTGCTCTGCTGCTCTGGCATCTTCTTCCATCTGAATCATGGGTTTTATTCAACCTTTGGACTGGCTGCCATGAAAACAGGTTGCGAATGGCAAGGTACATCTTGATGAGCACTCTACAGGGTGTAATCTTGTGACTTGTTACACCATTTTGTCGTGCGGCAGGCCCAAGGATTAAATCTTGGGGAAAGCTCCTTATGAGAACAGCGTATGGATAATCAGAGAGAGAAGCCAGGGAAGGCAGACAGAAAGAGACAAGCAGAGGATGAGATAATGAGGTGGACATGCTCAACGGAGGGATGAACAGGTGGAGGGGAAGGCTCTTGTCTCCACAGTGAATGGCAGCACGCGATTCCACTGAAAACCAGCTGCAGCCCTGCGGCAGGCGCTGCTTGGGTTTGCGGGCAGGCAGGGTGTTTGCTGGCGGGGAGTCACGCACAGGTCTGGGTAGCTCAACGACATGGTGAAGCAACATCTGACTATGCAAGGTGTGCAGCATTGCTTGTCTTCCTGTTTTATGTCATTGCTGGAATACTACATTTGCACGGGTTGTTTGCACATTAGTAGGAATAAAACCGTTAGCCACGGTCTCTCCAAAGACTCTACAGTTGTTGCTGTGCTGCACACCAGGGCCACTCATCATTTCACGGGTCTCAGATCTTCCCGCTCCTGCGATGTACTCTTGGCCACCAGAGCAAAAAGGCTCATTAGCGATCAGTTATACTTTGTAACAAGCAGAGAGGGATTTATTCCAGTTTTCTGCTTCTCACCTGAGCTGTAGAGTCATCTTTACTTCAGACTGAATCACCGCTTTCCTCCTTTCTCCCCAGCCTCACCAACAGCCTGAAGGCCCCCCCGGGCAACTATTTGTTACTAGCACTGGGACGGTGATTGTGGCCTGTTTCTCCTCAGCTCCCAGGTCTTCCTCAGGTCACCTGAATGCGTGGAAGTTTCTCACAGTTCTTGCCAGGAGCTGCCAATCCATTCCAACTGCCAAAGAGCGGTGCTGCCAGGCGGGAGTGTGGAGCAATCCCTCCAGTGTGGGTCCCTGGGATGGGTACCGTCCAGACAGACAAACCTGGCTGCTGGGCAGAATAACCCGCAGCTTTGCATTCAGTGAGCTCCTCAGACTATGTCATGATGTGAGGAGGAGAGTGGTGCTCACTGCAGCGCCTTGGGAATAGCTGGAAATGTGTGCTGGACTGCTGGGAAGGGAAGAAAGGGCTAGCAGAGAAGATGACTAAGCGCAAGCCCTACAGAGAGGTTAGAGCTGCAAGGATTCCATCCAAAGGACAAGGCTTGCTGACAGAGGGCACATACAGGTTAGGCATGGCTGTAAACCATGTGGAAAGAGGAAGGAGAGAGCTGGGAGACTCTGCTTTCTGTCCCTGCCACTGGCCACCAGTGCAAGCCCCCAGGTACTCTCCTTCCTCATGTTGCAGGCAACTCTGTCCAAGTTCAGTACATGCTACTCATGCCTCCTGGGCAGAGGAAAGGATTCATAACCAGGGTCTAAGCTCCCTCTGAAGAACAATTTGAGGGTAGATGTTCCCGCTGGCAAAAACATGAGCCACTAAGTCCCTGCATTGCAAGGTTAGTTACACAGGTATCAACTCCTCTTCAAGTCTCATAAAAACTGTATGTCCTGGGTAACGCTCAGTCCCATTGACGTGATCTGCTGTGATAAGGGGAATAACTCTTTCTTGAGATGGTTTTAAAGGATAACGATGAATTTATTTAAAGCTACATGCCAAATCGGATGCGTGGGCCTCATCGGACTCAGCAGCAACAGCACTGTTTGCCTTCTGTCATGGACTGCTGATTTCTCAGCAGGGGCACCAAGCCAAACCATGCCTGCGATAGCCCCCCTGAACCTGATGAATCTTCACTCAGGCTGGACTCAGCCCCATCCCTCTTCCTTTGTTTGCATTCTTTGTCTTGTCTGGTTTGTGCTCTGCGAGGCTTAGGGCAAGGCAGCTCTAAAAAATCATTCCTTTTCCCCACGTACAGGCAGTCAGATTCAGTCTACAGCAGGGAGAGTTGGATGAGGAGTGCGCCTGTGAATGGGATTTTGTAAGATGTACCCACAGTGGGAATGTGACAAGGACACTGGTATAAAAGGCAGAGTTGATGCCAGGTGCCAGGGTCTCCATACATACTGCAACAAAATATACCATTACATACTTCAGGTTTAATTCATACCCGTCTGAATTAGAGCGACAGATCATACTGTTAACTTAAAAGCACCCACACGGCATGATTCAGATTTAAAGGATCCGTTCCCCTCTTTGAAGCTACTGCTAATTCAGAGGAAATCTGTAGAAACAGCAACACTTCATCCGCTCCATGGTGGTGGCTGTGAAAAAAGGCTCAAACTCTCCCCCTCTGTACTTCTTTTTCTCCCTCACTTGCACTTTATATTCTATTTCAAGGGCCTGCTTGAGGCTGTAATTCCTACAGATCTCTTGGATTCAACTGGTTGACACGCAGCCCCGTTGTTCCCCGTCACCGTGCCAGGCTGCGCACGACTGCGCTGGTTATTACGTGTGCTTGTAGGCAACCTACCCGGGGACAGCTAGGTTATTCTGTCGGGGAGACCCTGCACCCTTTCTTCGCCTGTGGAGCAGTGCCTTACTTTAGGAATACGATGCTGGGAATAGAGGAGAAATTAAGCCAAGAAATTAGGACGTGCTTCATTAAGAAACACACACACACACTTTTGCTTAGTGGAGCGTGCACTAGGCTGGGACTGGGTAACAAAGCACTACTTCTAATTGACACTTTTCCATCAAGTGGCATTCGTATTTTTCTGCTTTTGTAGTGGCTTAGGAGCAATCTAAATCACTATGGTTTCCCTTTGAGACAGGTGGGTTTTCAAATTAATCCCTTCCTCATGCTGGCCTACTTTATTTCTGACTGATGCTGTGTGGTGCAGGAGCTGAGGCTGGGGTGATCAGAAATGTCTGCTCTGGCCAGGCAAATCTAGAACAGACAAAAATGAAAGCTCACGCACTCACTTTCCTGGGGTTTTTTAATGGGATTTTTTTGTTTGTTTGTTCATTTGTTTGTAGCTTCATAGTGTTTAGTGGGAGGAAGGTGTCAGTACCTCGGTACAGCAGTCAGTGTCCCCTTTTCCTCTACCTTGTTAAACCTTTGACTCTCACTCGGCAGTCTGACTCAGCGCTGATCCCCCTGTACTTGTCTTTCACACTTGGAAGCTGGTTGCAATTGCAATTTCCATCACTTCAGGCGAATATTTACCCCTCCTTTCCTAACTTGTGTTTGTCTTTCTCTCTCTCGCATGTTCCTCTTTTCATCCTCCCCGGCTTTTTGTTTCCCATAGCGGTGGGTGTGCAAATTAAGCTGGAGTTGCTCCAACGCAAGTTTTGGATGGCCATGCAACAGGTAGGAGCATCAGCAGTCGTGCAGAGAGACAATTTAACGCTCTTTGTCAGCTAGGTCGATGCTATGTTACGTCAGATCCAATGGCATTTTGATGAGGGCTTTCGTGAAATTCATGTTAAAAGATTTATGAGGTAGATTAGTTTGAAGTCACACATTTCTGTAATCCTTTGACGGCACTAATGCCGCGTGAGCCGTGAGTCTGTTCTGCAAATGCCATGTTGACAGTGTCAGCATACTGGCCTGGCATTAGCTCTGCTACATCTGACACATTTAATTGTGGAAATATGTTTTGTGCTCATTCAGCCTTTCAGAAACCTCATGGAAATCTGCAATTTTGGGCACATGGCAAAAAATCTACTGCCCTCTCTTATCATCTTGATAATGGTAACAAAATTCTATCAGCTTGCCAAAATAAAAATTATTTGCTCCAGGGATAAGCTTTCAGTGTTGTCCTAATTTTGGACACTCTTGCTGGACTGAGAGAAGTGAAATAATTGACACAGCTCCCCCCTCAGTGTGAGAGGCAGGAAAAGTGAAACACCTTTCCCTTGCCACCCAGGGGCTTTCCCTCTGGGCTTTGCTTTCAGGGAGGTATACTGGAGAGATGAGACTGACGGGACCGAAGCAGCACGCAGCAGTAGTGGCTTTGTGTTGTCAGGAGAGGGAACTGTCAGCAGACAGGGATAGCAGAGAAGGTAGGAGGGCAGGAGGCTGGTGAGAGCAAGCACACATGGGGAACAGAACAGCCCAAAGTTGGCCATGGTGGCAGGAGCATCCTCGCAGTGGGAGATTATGTAAACCTAACCTGAGCTAAAAAGACTTTGGCAAAGCACATAAGCCCATCCTGAAACATCAGCAGAGAGCTTAATTTAAAAAAAAATCTCCTGAGGGCCATATCCAAACAGTTCTTACACAAACAAGCCCACATGGGCTTTAAGTGAAACCGGGAAGGCTTATTAAAGAAGCTGAAAGGAGGCCTGTGTGCCAGGTGCCTGCATGCCACAGCCCTGGTAGGTGCTGGTATGAAAAAAGCCTGCTTATGGTTTCCCAGGATGTGACCGCAGTTTGACAGAGGAATGACTAACAGATTTTGTTTTCTCTCTCTCTCCTGCTTCACTGCATGCTGGGCCACTCTGGATGTCCACACTGTGCCTCCCGTCTCCCAGCCCAATGACACTGATGTAAGTAGACAAAAGCTGGGGACCGGGAGGCATCCCGGCGTGCCTCGCCACAGCTCGGCTTCATAGTTGTGTCGTTTGTGTGCCAGCATGTTATAGGCATTGTCCCTTGTCTGTAGTCACTGGAGACAGTCCAAACCTGTCGTAGGCTGTGTTTGTCTTCACAGTAATTAAGTGTCTTTAGCAAAGTGCTCTGTGTCACAGCATTTCCAAGACCTGACCACCAGCAGGAGTATGCTGTGAGGTAGGCTGGTCTCTGAGAAGGGAGCTGTGCCCATAAGGCAGTAGAAGTGGTCTCAGAGCAAACAGGGAGCTCAGGTTCAGCTCTGCACCTCCACCACCCTCAAGGGCTCCCCACAAGCTGCCAGTGCTCTCAGATTGGTCTCCTCACTGCAGTCCCACTGCTGCATGGACAGCCCAGCACTGGGCACTGCTGGAGCTTCTGCAGGTCTGGAAGAGCAGCGGTGGCAAGACTCGGTCCTCACATTGCTGAGGAAGATGCTGTGAGACATGGGGCCTTCTTGTGGGAAACCACTCTGGTTCCCCTGGGTTTCTGTTCTGATTTCTGAGTTCTGTATTTGTTATCCCTCAAGGCCATAGTAGTGGTTCATCGTGGCCATATTTCGCAGCTGACCAAAGGAAGGAACTCACCAGAGATGAAGTACAGAGCCACCTCTATGCCTATGTCCAGGGACACAAAACAACCCAATGCTGTTTTGTGATGAGGCAAGAGTGAGGCAATGCTTGCAACTACGGGTAAAAGGGATGTTTTTAAACCATCGTCCCTAGAGCCTCACAAGCCAGTTGGAGTTGGAGCGTGAGCATGTGATATTGCAAAGCCATGGGGCTTGAAAGAAACTCAGGCATCTCCGATCCTCCTTTGAAGTTGAGCAGAGGGGCAAAAACCTGAAACTATTGGGTTTTTTTTCTGTAAGACTCAAGAGGAGAAACAAATTCTAACCGAAAGTAATGGTCTTGTTGTGGTTTGAAATGGCAAATTCACTTCTTGTTACTGTGAATCATCCAGAAAGGAGGCTGAGGTTTATGTATAAGAGTTTTGCAGAAATAAAGGGCAGCTGGCTGAGAGCAGACAGGCTACGCAACACATCAGTGTCCTTCCCTGACCCCAGAAAACTTCTGGCAAGAAGGGGACCCTGTGTACAGAAATGGCAACACCATGTCAGCTTTCTTCCCTCTCGTGCTAGAGAAAATAGCATTAAAAAATAACACAAAGAGACAGGCACACACAGCCACCGCAAACTCAGAACAATTATGAAATCAATAAGCACCTGAAGGGCTTTTTTATTCACCACTTAACCCCTCGTGTCTCCACCCAGTTCAGTGTTGTGAAACACATGTCGAGTCTGGTACACAGAAATCCTAAATGAAACAAATGGATGGTGCCTTGGGCTACATGAGCACCGTTCACATCCTATTTTATCATTAGCTGTCTGGAGAATAAAGAAACCAACAGCAACGACAACAACTACAAAAAAAAAAATCCCTGCCTGAGAAGAATCCTGATCTAAAATACCATGCCATGTGTTTAGTCCAGATACTAGCAGATGCTGAAATGCATGCTGCTTTCTTTCTGGTGCACAATAACCTTTGCTTTCACAGCCAGAGAGCCTGATGCTGCCTCCTTCATTAACAAATCCCTGCTCCAAGTGCGTAGGTACTGCTGGAAGCATGTCAGGGAGGCAGGTGCAGGATCAGAGCCCTCAGGAAAAGGGATGTTGCTCAGAGAGCTGGGGACTACGCAGAGCCACTGAGTTGCCAGCTCCAGGGGTGGTACTGGTGCATGCTGTAGAGCTTGTCTTGGTGGAAATGCCAGCTACATTGCAAAGCTTTATGAGATGTTGGTATGGAGATCTTTAGCTTAGCAGTACCAAGGGGAGACTGTAAGATGAGATCGTGCCATGGTCAATGCCCTGCTTTTCCTTTCCAGTGCAGTGCCTTGGATGGTGCCTGTCCACTAAACTGTCAGGATGATGTAAGTTGCCTAGATTTCTTCTCTGTACCTGTGATGGCTGTGATTGACTACCTGCTCTGTGGAGATTTCTGTCTCCCCCCAAAAAAAGATATTGCCTGTCATCTCACAAGAGGTTGCACAGCTGGGGCAGGACCTCATACTGTTGAGACAAACCTGCAGTTTAGGTCTTCCCTTCAGCTGTGAGATGTCAGCTGAGCCCAGGCAGGAGCATGGGGATTCCAGCCAGTGACTCTATGGAGAGTCCACCTCCTCTAAGGCTGTCACGCTGGCACCCCAAACCTGCCGAAGAGAGTGGCTGTGAGCATGACATGCATGCTGGACACCCCTCTTTGCATTTACGCCACTGCTTCAACCTTGGTCTCAGGCATATTTGGGACAGGGGCTCCTCTGCCCTAGAGAGTGGGATCATCAGAGAATTTTCCTTCTGTGTTCATGTAGGATTTACTCTGCATCCTAGTTTTTCCTTGTGAGACCTGAAGGTTTTCATCTAAACACTGTGCCTCCATTTCCTGATCTGCAAAATAAAAATAAGACCAGCACTGATGATACTCAGTGGTGAGGAGAGGGTTATTTCGTAAGTGATTATGAAACTCTGAAATCTGAAGATGGAAAGCATTAGATACCATTTTATTAAAGAGAAGTGCTCTCCACATATCCTGTTGCTTCCTGCAGGATGCCTTGTCTTCTTAAATGTGGCTCAGAGCCTGCTAGGCCTGCACACAGCCATGGCAAGAGACAATCTCTGTCACATAAATACCTCAAAATGGAGGCAGAAAGGGAAAAGTCAATTGTCTAAAACCCGTGGTAGCTGAGCTGTGGGGCTAGGTATGGAATGCCAAGGCTGTTGCCATAAGCACAAGCCCACACTGCTCCGTCCTGCACACAGCAGTATGTGCCAGGCAACCATGGAAAAAGCTGTCTTTAATGTTGCTTCTCTTTCATCTCTGCAGATTCTGAATTGCTTCCTTGTTGATAACAATGGCTTTATACTCGTTTCCAAAAGACCTGCAGAGGTAAGAGAGCATAAGAGAAGAAGGAGAGTGGGTTTGGCTTGTTCCTAAATAACCCACCAGAGCTGGTTAAAACAAATGAAATACAATTGTGTAATAAGAATGGCCGCAGTGTAAAGAAATTCAGCTTTGAGGTGATGGGGAAGCCTCTCGGCAGAGTGACAGCACATCCTAGGTAAGGAAGGAGTTTGCAATGATAAGGAAGGAACTAGTCAAAATATCTTTTTATCAGAAGTGAGGAAATTAGACTCCTTTCCCTTGGCGCAGATGCTATTGAAAGATGATCTGAGACAGAAGGGAAGGGAAGGGAAGGGAAGGGAAGGGAAGGGAAGGGAAGGGAAGGGAAGGGAAGGGAAGGGAAGGGAAGGGAAGGGAAGGGAAGGGAAGGGAAGGGAAGGGAAGGGAAGGGAAGGGAAGGGAAGGGAAGGGAAGGGAAGGGAAGGGAAGGGAAGGGAAGGGAAGGGAAGGGAAGGGAGAGGTGAAAGGAGTAAGGAAAAAGCCTCAGAATATTAATAAAAATGTAAGCAACAAAAGTTGCTTCCTTTCCTCCTGCTGCCAGCTCCTCCATGACCAATTCTAGGGAGCTGAAGGGGCACAGTTTGTGATGTGACATCCTATGCAGCCTGGGTAAAGTCAACGCTACCAGCCCCTACATGGTTTAGCTATACTTTTCTGCTCTCTGGTAAATTCACAACAGAGCGATTTGTTTCAGAATAATAAAAGGCCATAGATTTGGATGTCAGAAAGTGAAGTGTTGTAACAGTTTCATAAACTACAAAGCAATAAGTCAATAGCAAGAGTGGGCTTATAGAAGAAATGGAAAATGAAGCAGGTTTGTTACTGACAGAAGTGTGGAGTTTCATTAACAATTGCCATAGTACTGGAGCTAACAAATACTGTATGTGTATTCCCAAAAGGCAGTAGATCCAATCCCAGAAATTACTTTCTTCAAGATGTGACAAACAGATTGAAATGGAAATAAAAAATAAAGTAACAGAACACCCAATGGATGTGACTGGGACAAGCAGCACAGCTTCTGTAAAGGAATAGTTCCTTGAAAGTGTGGGCAAAGCAGGAGAAAAAGGAGAATGGATGACCTACTGTACTTCAGTTTTTCTAAAAGCCTTGAAGAGAGTCCCTTACGAGAGGCTGTTAAAGAAGTTCTGGTTAAAGAGTTAAGCATGAAGTAGTAACATTGATCTCAGAGTAGCTGGGACATGAAAGAAGAGGAATTTTTAGATGAAAACGTCAGCTGTATGAATCCCATAGTTTCCCATCTGGACTTGTGTTGGTTAGCATATTCAGAATAGGCTGGCAAAGGAAAAAGGTGAGATCATGAATTCTGCAGGCACTACACAGCAAGTTCAGAGGCCAAAATGAGAACTGTTGAGACTCACAAAGTGAAATGAATAAGCAGCACAGTGGCACCAGGGGGTGATATAGAGAGATATCAAGGGGGGCATAGTGCGTGGAATAACCACTCTTTTCTGTCGGGAGAGTGACCTACTTGTCACACTGAATATTGCAGTAGAAGTGCCCCTTCAGTGACTTGGTGTGCTAAAAAACCAAAGAAAACTTGAAAAATAAGGGAGGAAAATGCTGTAAAGTTGTATTGACTCCATGCTCTGGGAAGCCAGGTCCTGCTGCTTGTTCAGAATGGGCTGGTAGTCTTAGGAATCCCTGAGGAATGGCTCTGACCCCCACGGCATTTTCAAAGGTGCTTAACTGAGTCCTATGGCATGTGTCCATAGATAAAGGCAACTACACCCTTTAGGTGCCATGTCTACTGTTCATCCTCAGCATCACCCAAGATCTTGGGTTCTATCTTTGCATTTTTCATGCATCTTATGGAAAATAAGTTTTTCAAAAAGCTGGTCTCTAGGAGATCTGACTAGCAGAAACATGGCATTAGAGTGGATTTGGGTAAATTATAAACATTATCCACATGCCTCCAAGATGAGGCATTTTGGCAGGCATCAGAGCTATCATCTCTCCCGGCTGTTACCTCCCCTGACCTCAGAAAGTTCACCATTATTTTTCTTCTGGTTTCTTTATCTTGTTGCAGTTACTGCTTTTATTTCCCAGAGGCACCATTAGTGTCCACACTGTCAAACCCTACAGGGAATTCACGACAGCAGCAGGATTAACTCAGTACCCTGAGTTTCATAGGCTTGCCACCTGGATGCTGCTGCGTGGGATCACTTGCTGCTATGTGGCCTTCCCTGCACCATCCCACGCTCTTCCCTCTAACATAAGGCAAAAAAAAAAAAATCCCATACTTGGATTTTTGTGAGGTTTTTGCTTTTCTGGAGAAGCCAGCTAGTTCTCTGTCCTCCCTCCCTGCCTCGCACCTGTGAGACCAGGACCAGCAAGAGTGGCTCAGCTGCCTGGGTCAGCGTTTCAGGCCAGCAGCGGGGAGAAGGGCAACCTGCCCACGTGCTGCTTGTTTTGCCCCACTGGCTGGGACGGGAGGGAGCTTATCAGATGCCGAAGGAGCAAGGATGCACAGGGAAGCCATCTGCCCCCCAAGCCACAAGGGCTGTGGTGGCTGCAGTGCAAGCAGGGCCCCACATGCATCCCTGCTTCCCGGAGGAAGGCAGCTGAGAGGAGCTTTCACATCCAAAACACCTGCTTCCCAGGGCAAAGTGCAAGCTAAGAATAGCAGAGGGATGCAAAAGTGCTTGTGTCCTTACAGCCCCCAGGTGAGCAGCTGGCACAGGAGACCTGCTCCGGGGGCTCCAGGATGTTTTGCTCTGGCTGTGTGCTTGCTCCCTTGGGGCTGCCGTGCTTTACACGCACTCAGCCTGCTGCCTGGCCGGGATTGCCTGATGTCCTCACCTCCTTCCCTGGGTAACCGCACCAGAGTGACTTCACGCGTGAACAGGGGGAGGACAGCCTGGCTTAGGCTCTGCTTCCCTCTGCCCTTGTGATGGGGCGTCAGGATAGGGGATCAGCTCTAATAACCTCTGCCTGAAGGCAACAGGAAGCTTACTGGCAGCCAGAAGCCACCATGGAAGAAAGAGGGACTCAGGATTTTAATGAGTGATGCATTGGAAACTCCCTACAGGATTACTGGGGAAGAATGGGTAATCCCTTTAATTCAGGCTAATCCCCCCATCCAGACTCATCGTGGAGGGAGCAAAGAGTTAATAGCCAGAGCCAGGAGAAGGGAGGGGGTGAGGGAGAGGACCAGTCGATCTAGGGCAGGGGAGGAAGGGAAAGTAAGTGGCAGGCCCAGGCTGTGCTGCAGCAAGGGCTGCACCAAGCTATGGTCCTATGTTTCTCCTCATGTTTGCAGCCATGGGCCCACAACCAGCCCTGAGTTTTCGCTGCCAGCCGAAGGTACAGCTGCAGATCACAGGTCTGGAGCTCCCTCCACCTGCTGCATCCAGGTGTCCCCACGCTTGCTAAACGTCTTTCTCTAGGACTGAGGTATCTTGCAGGGTATATCTGCAAGCTCTGCCTACGTGGGACTCCTGGGACAGGGTGCAGGGTGGCAGCTGAAAGGCCGAGATCCCACCATGGGTGGGTAGAGCTTGTGGAGAAGTAAGGTCTGGCTTTGTTTGAGCCATGCAGCGAGGAGTCTGGCCGCTCAGCCAAAGCCTGGCCCTGTTGGCAGATCCTGTTTGTCTACAGCTTTTGTGTGGACCAGAAGGACAAATTACTCAATGAGCCAGCAAGGCATGGACACATACATGTCTATGAGCAGTGATGTACCTTGTTGCTCCGGGATGCATCTCTTTCCTGTGCATAGCCTACATATGCACTTGTACGCTCTCAGCTGCAGGGGGATGTGGTACAGGATGTGTCATGCAGGATGTCAGAGGCAATGCTTTGTGCTGTGAACCTTTGAAATTGCAAGGGCCTGTGGAAACTTGCCCAGACGAGAAACACAGCAGAAGGTTGTCTGGGAGAGCAGCAGCCAGTGACGGGAGAAAGCAAGTTGTAATGAGAGCTGCCTTGCAAAATGTTGCTTCAGCAAAGGACCGCTTCGGTTTCTGCCGATGTTTTCCTGTGTTTCTACCTGCACAGGGTACCTAAAACAGCACCAAGCTTTGAATGTCTGATCTGATGTTAAAGGCCAGTTTGCTGATGCTTTTCTGAACACACTCCCTAAGCCTTACTCTCAGTTACACTAATAGCTCCTCATACCTGCACCTATAGGAACAACGTTGTACCTGGAGAAATTTGGTCGGACATCAGCATCTCTGAATAGAGCAGGCCCCATTTACAGTCCTGCAATGGCCCTCTGCCCTTGCCACACCAGCTGCAGCTTGCACTCCATTAAATCCCAGTGCTCTGCCTCCTGCTGGGGCTGCAGCCTGGTATTAAATGGAAGCAGCTGGCCTCCTCGCCACCCTAATCAGATTGAAAGAGCGAAGGAGGTGAAAAAAAGTTAGCGCTTGCTTAGACACATTTGACTGTGTCTGAGATGATTACAGCCTAAATGCTCAAAGGGGAGTTGATGTTACGTATCAATTTATACCATGAAACACCTTCGAAAGCCTGTTGGGAAGACACTCATAACCATGTAACACTACTGTTAGATGATTACTATATGAACTTAGGTAAATCTGCCTGAGGGTTGGTGATTTTTTTAGTGGAAATGCCCCACTCAAATAAATTAAGTCATCTGTCATCTGCTAATACGTGCTAAACGACTGCTAGCCTATCAGTGGAAAAGTAAAATGCCCCCCGAAACTGCGTGAACAGTTCCGTAACATATGGGACCTATTTAGTGTGTCAAGACCCATGAGTCAGGAAAATAGATGGAGGATAGCTCATATCCACGTTTTTATTATTTATGAGTATTTTATTTATTTATTTGCTTGCAAACAAAGCAGTGGATTTGGCAGATTCAAAACATTTTTGCAGTAAATTTGTCATGGTTTAGTAATCAGGAAAGCCAGAACTGTTGTTTGTTTGTAGAAATCTTTCAAGCAGTGGTTCCTGGATTTGGGATTGGGACTGTATCTGAGGTTATTGACTCCAACACGTAAACGGGACCAGAGGACCATGAGCTCCATTTTTAGTCCAGGCTGCAAGTGGGATTTGGGGGTTGTTGCCCATCGAATGCAACATTTGCTGGGGTGGAGTCTGTGCTAGCACAGCTCTGGCCATGCCAATGCATGGTGTGTGAGCTGAAGGGATGGGTCAGTGAGTGTTTCGTTGTTTGAGCTACTGCCTGCTCAGAACTTGCACAGCAGTGAGTTGTAAAATTCTATTTCCTACCTAAATAAATGTGCATGGCGCACTTACGCATGGTGAGTCAGTTTGCCTAGGGCAGCAGGAGAGCAGAGGTTTCCGAAGCCACTGTGGCCGTGGGCTAGCAGAGAGCCTCAAGAGGAAGAGACGCAGGCGTTCAGATCCAGAAAACGTGGATTCACAAAAAACCCACAGCAGAGTCCAGGCTCCCAGTGAATCAACGTGCCTGGGTCTCTGCAGCTTGAGAGTCTGCCTTTTTCTGTCACAAGCTGAAGGGACTTACGTGGGCTAAATCATTTTCAAGTGCAGCAGGAATGGTGCAGGATGGCCAGCTGGTGATGGGGGAGGTCCTCCCTCAAGCTTTCCAGCCAGCCAAAGGACAAAGCTCAGCATCACCTCTTTATAAAACACTCGTTATGTGTAGTGGGCCCCCAGACAAACTGGGTCAGCTGGAGCCATCAAGCATTTGGAAATTTTGCTCTTGAGAGTTTATTCTGTTTATTTCCTTTCTTGTGCTTGCAGACTGGAAAATTTTTTGGTGCAGTGGATGGCTCAGTAATGACCCAGCTGCTAAACACGGGCATGTTCAGGCGGTAAGTGGGAGATCTCCGCGCTGTACTTCTCTTTCTTCAGCCGGCGTGTTTCAGAGCATATTGGGCCCCGTAAGCAGCACCACTGAGCAAAGGAAAATGCACATGCTGGTGCATGTGGCTCTCATATTTGGCTACAAGAGCTCCTTGAGCTACCTGCCCCCTCCCTTGATTTGCTCAGCCATTGTCACCACACACCCTGTTTCTCCTCATCTGCTCTTCCACCTGCTGCAAGGCATTGAGAGAAACAGTAACTCCTGATCTCAGTGTGGCCAGAAAGCAGCTGCCTCTCTGTCTTTTCCAGGGCAAGGTGCTCTGGGAAACATTTCTTGGTGTTTTGAGTGAAGTGCTTCAGTTCCTTCTGCCGCTTGGAAAGTCTTTCTATGAGCAGTTGTCTGAGAGCCCCCCAGATGTGGCATTGCAGCTGGCTGAGCACATTTCTCTCTCTCCTAAAAATATCTCTGTGCGTCTCGCTCCACTCCTCCAGCTGATGTCAAAAGAGAGTTCAGAGTTTCAGTGGCTTGAAAACAGGAACTAGGGAGACCTGAGGTAGATGCAATTGTAATTCTCCTGCTTTACAGCCTGCTTTAGTGACCATCTGAAATTAGGGACATATTTCCTCCTGTACTGACCCAGTTACATTAATCCAGGGCCTGTATTTCTCGCTTTGCGAAAGCCAGCACTGACCAAACAGCGAAGACACGTGTAAGCAGGCTGCTGCTTTAATTCTTCCATGCAGAAACTAATACAGAAAAAGTAGTGTACGCTGACGCGTGCATCCTGTAGGCAGTTGCATTGCTTGCTTCTGACTGCTGGTTGTTTTGTGTTGATTGCAGGGTGACCATGTATGATTACCAAGCAATGTGCAAAGTACCCTACCACCACCACAGCGGGGCCCGGCCTCTGCTCAGCGTACGTATCTGTCAGCACGCAGCTCTCTCTGGGCTTGGCTGTTGAGACTTTGTCCTAGGACGTCTCCAACACCTTGATGTAGTACGGTCCCCAAAAGAGCTTAGTAGCTGTTTTCTTTCAAGTGATGGGAATGTCCCAACTCATCTAAGGCTGATTCCTGAGGCAGTGATGACCACTGACAGTGGTTTCCAATTTGGCTCTCTATTGGCACATAGGATCTCATTGAAAATCGAAAGAATCGGGGAGAGGACAGGAACTAGATTATGCCAGGCTTCTCCTAAAAGCTGAAGAACCAGCTTGCAGCTGAAGTGAACAGAAATGCTTTTACAGGGCATGGTTTTACTCAGCAGCTCAAAAAGGAGAGTTGCCCTGTCAGGGAACAGAGCATCTAGGAGAAAGCTGTCAGCCTCTCAGGGAAGCATGAGTGGGCTTGGAGCAAGAGAGAGGAGGGTTAAACCTGCCAAAAATGCTGATAGCCCAAGGAACAAGCTATCAGAGTGAATAGTTGTGCCAGTGTCCAAATGCAACCTCTCTTTAGTCTGATATAAGCTAATAATCTAATCTCACTCTGCCTGCCTAACCTGGCCTTGAACAGGCAGAACTAAGTAATTATTCAGCACTCAGACGACTTCAAACTAGTTGAAGCAACCCTAAACTGGGATGTGTTTATTGATGTTAGGATCATTTTTTTGATACTGTAAAATGTGGTGTGCTGGAAGTATGTCCTACTGCATGACATGGTCCTTTTTTTCCAGTAAAAGAATTCCTGACAAAATATTACAATATGTTACATTTTTAACAATATATCAATTTTGACAATAGCTATACTTAAGCTGGATGGATAAAATATTGTGATTGCAGTGGAAAGATTTGCTTGATCATATCCTCAAGAATTTTGATTACTGAAAGAAATGTCACAAAATATGGGCTGCCAAAAACCAGGTGAATTGGGAAGAGAATAAAAGAGTGAGCATTTGGCTTTCATCTCTCCCTTTCCCCTCTTAGCAAAACCCTTCAAAAGGAAGAAATAAAGAAAAGTCCATTTTTCATATGATTCATTCAAAGGAAAAAGCAATCGAATTCCCAACTATTTATACATTTTACTATTTTCTGACTTATTTTGGTTGAAGATAAATCAGTTAGCAGTAATGGAACGTTATCTTGTGTCCTATGACCGCTGCATCTGTTTTGAGTTTGAGGATACATGCATGATTGTGAGAGGGAGAGATGAAAATTAGACATGGTTACCATGAAGAAAAGAAGCAGCAGGATCCTCTGCAGATGAATTGTCCCTAGGACAATGCTGGATTTCCAATTTGTAGCTGAAAAGCAGGAAGATGATAGAAGTCATGCCATCTTGAGGAAAAGCTGGATGAAAGCACAGTTAAGCATAATCAATCAATGGCGGATAATACTAAATCCTGGGCAATGCTGTCGCTTGTCCCAGAAACACCACTTGCTATCAGAATATAAAACCATCCTAAACTGGTGGTGTCCCATTTAGCTGTGTTTCTCTTCTGCTCTGAGCTCTCAAGGTCATCCATACTGGAGAGAAATCATCAAGCAATTACATCTTCAAAGTCCTTCATACATTTGTGATATAAACTCCCTGACCCTGACGAGGAGGGGGTGAGAAGATATTATTAGTAGCGAGGCAGCTCCGCTGGCTTGTGATGTATTTTAAACATTTTCCAGTGATGCTCAGACCTTGAATTTCCAGCCTGTTCTCAAGAGCTCTGATCAGTGGAGGGAACTGGTCTGAAACGTGGGGTCCTGCATGAAAATTATAAACTCTCTGACCGGGTCCTTATGGTATTTCTCATTTCTTCTTTTGTTCTCCAGCCAATTTATGCCTTTCTAGCTGCAGTGAAATGGCTGATAAGTGATTTCCTCATGTGAGTACCAAAAGATGGGGGTGTTTGGGAGTCTCAGACCAACAGGGGCGAGAGCTGAGAAAGCTGCAAGTGGAGGCCTCCGCACAGGCCATTGCTCTCAGCCTTCTCCTGACATTCAGCACAGCACTTTGCTCCTGGGAGACAGAAAGCTATTACTATTCCCATTTTGAGAGGCAGAGGCCTGGAGCGGGTCTGGGATTTACCTGAAGTCACTCAGTACAAAGTGGCAGAGTCACAAATAGGACTCGGGTCTCCCGGGGCCTCGTGCAGATCCTCGCTGTGAAGTCCTCTTGCCTGTCTCCTTTGCCCGTGATGAGCAAATGCACAGATTCGCTTCACAGGGGGGGGAAGGCTGAAGGAAGGAAGCTCAGGTCTGAGTGACAGGAAAGGGAGGAGAGAGGGGAGGCCATGAATCGAGTTCCAGGTTTGGGCTTACCTCAAACTGCTGGGGGGGAATCAGAGTTCAAGTTCAAATTAGGATGAAAGTGCCACTGCTCAGCTTGCTGGGTGAGCAAAAGGCAAGGTGTGGAAAAGATCCAGCTCCTAGAGCTTGAGCATAATTCAGAGTAATTCAATGTGATGTGCAGCTACCTCCAGGTAGCCAGTGTATGGGCTCCCTGATGGCCATTTGCGCCTGCTTCTCAGGTGGGTCTCATGGTGACTGAATCCCTCTCAGCCTCGGGGGCTGCTGTACTCAGTCCTTCCTTTGCTGGCGAGGCCCTCACACAGCATGACTTCAGGTAAAAGCCCATTCAGTTGTTCCACAGATACAAATCCCACGATACAGAGCTAGACTCCCATCACATGGCGAGGAAAGAAAAAAAAAAAATTAAAGAAAAAGTCAGACTTCCACTGCCAGCACTTTTATAGTAAACATTTTGGAACTGATACTCGCCGAGTGACAGGGCCATCTCCCTGACACCTGCATCCTTCCAGGCTGCTGAAAAAGCATCCTCTGTTCTTGCTCTTTTGACAGCTTCCTTTTGGAGTTTAACATGAGTAGCTTCTGGCACTCAGACAACTTGGCAGATGGTGAGTATAGAAAAGTCCAGCCACCCCATGGCACGTGAGTGTTACAGCCGCTGGTGGTAGAGCAAGCTGTGTGGGGAAGCCCGGCCTTCTGTGAGGAGCCCACCATCTGCCCCATCACCTCTCCCTTCGCAGACTCTGGAATCCAGCTTCCAGGTCCCAACAGCACCCCATGTCCCGCCACTCCCACCCTCATTTTAGGCTCTCACAGCACCAGAGTCATGAGGGTGAGGTGTGTGTGTCTCAGAGCACACAGCTTGCTTTCCTCAGGGCAATTGCCAGGGTGGGGAGAGGCCTTTCTTTCCAAGGACTCCCACCCTACATGCAGTGGGATGAGAGAGACCATCAGCTGCAAAGCCCTTTGATTGGAAAGGTTCCCTTCCAGTCTTTCCTGAGGGTGGCCTGCAGGATAGGACAGAGCAGGGCTGGAGCAGCAGGCTCTCTGGAGCCTAGCAGGGGTCCCAGGAAGCCAGAAACCTGTAAGGTCAGAGGGTCTTCACTTGCCCACTGGACCCACTCTGGAAGAGAGAAGATGATGGCACTTGGTATTGCACAGCAGCTGAGTGCCGCAGAGGGGTGTGTCTGGTGTGAAATCCAGTGACCTGCCGTGCAGCAGGACACACAGACCTGATGTTCCTGCAGGGAGCTGCTCTGGATGCTAAATGGCTACAGTTTGATTTAGTCTTAGTTTGAGGAGACGTGAGAAAAGGGAGGGGGTTCTCACTGCTGCACTGCTCATCACCATTTCCTTTTGTGCTTTCTTCATCTCTCTCCCACATCACCTCCCTGACTGCTGTGTGCAAATTCATCTCTTTGCTGTGCTGCCATTATGTGAAACTGTCACGTGGCTCCATCTTCATTGTGCGTCTGTGTGTGTCATGCGACTTTTCCAGCCAAGGCTGTCTTCCATCACTGTAAGTAGAACCACTTAACAGCCAAAAGAAAAGGATTTAGCTAGAAATCCCCAGCTAGGAAAGACTTTTTTCCACCTTTTGGACAATGGGGAACTTGCAGAAAGGTGTGACGGGACAAGGCAGTGCCTGGCTCTGTTTCCCTGCACTGCAAAGAAGCAAGTGATACTGTTGTTCATTTAGCTGGTAGAGCTGGCACTTAAAGGTCTATCAGTGAGAAGTCAGTAAAAGAAGGGACACATCAGCCTCCTCAGTGGCTGCAGATGCAGACAAAGCCATCCCTCGTTACTGTGGCATAGATGGGCCTCTAGCCTGTGTACCGTGGCATGTCCTTAAGGCACTTCAGTTCCCAGCTGCCCCACTCTTTTCAGGCGTTGTGCCAAAACCAAAAGATCAACCCATACCTTCTTGCTGGAAAAACTATACAAGTTTTGTAGACTTCAGATATTAAGAGGCAACTTAAGTCGTCTTTTCCGCACCCCATGGCTTAGCTCCTTCTGACGAATCCCAGCCCAGTTCCAGGATAATGCAGAACTACTTTCAAGCAGTTCAACTGATAAGTATATGCTCTAGATCATAAATCCGCTCCTACAGGCAAGTTAAAAATCCCTCCAAGACAGAGTCCAGACTGTGGCTGTGTTTTTGTATCTCCCTGTTTCCATATCTAGCTTGTATTTGCTGATTTGCTCTCTGCCCAGCAAGACGTATGTGTGAGACAGAGATAGAGAAACAGAGACAGTTGGAATGTGTCTTGCGGTATGAAGAAGAGGAAGAGGAAGAGAAAGAGAGTGTGGCTATGGATGAAAAAAATAAGTGTCCATGTGTGGGGGAGGGAGTAGCAGGATGGAAGAATACTATTGGGGCTGGAAGAAATGGATTGCACATGTTGTTAAGAATGGGCTGCAGATTTTTGCCAGAGACGTTAACATTTTCTTGACTGCCTGCCAAAGCTGGTGTATGCAAAAAGTATGGAGAGAAGGAGACATTTTGTGAGAGAGACATTGAGCACACCTTGGTTTAGGGATGTGTGCAGGGGAATTAATGGTTGGGGATTTAATGCTGACCCTTGCTTGACTGTGCACCTCAGGCTCTGCAGCACTGAACCTATTTCTGCTTCCCAAGTTCTCATGCTTTCTGGGAAGGGAAGACTTGCTGTTGGAATATGGGTGTGATATATTCAGACTGCACTCATCATGCAAATCTGCTTTTCAGAGGTGGTGAGAAGACATGTTTGCTTCCACAGATTTTTCACAGCTCTCAGCATCTCCTTCCTCTCCGTGTTTGTAAGGGCTTCTGCTTTTATGGACATCACCACAGTTTTGAAAGTCTTTAATTAAGACAAAAATACTTCCAGCCAAGGCATGCAGCCTATAAAGGACTATTTCTAGAATTCTGTAGCTCAGAAAAGTTTATTTTTGACTGCATGGAAATGTACACAGAGGATATTTTACTAGATAAATGATTAAATTCTGTATTTTATATTTGTAACTAAGTGGCAGATTTTGCCTCGTGTCCCAGAGTAAATCCACTTGCTTGGGTGCAATTATCCATGATTTATGCTGGTGGGAAAGAGTGCACAATCTGGGCTGTATAGTTCATAACAAGGCACGGCAGCTGCCTTTGCTACTCAGAAGGATTGGTTGCCAAATGTCTGACAAAGTCTTTCTGGAAGTGCAGATGGTAGCAATGACAGCCTGGAATTAACTCACTCTTTGCTATAAAGTTTACAATTTGTTATCAGCTCCTCTGACTGTTTACTAATCCGTGGCCACCAGCCTCTCGGAGCACTGATAGCCTTTTGATGTCCAGCATGTGCATGTAGAGGCTCAGCCCAAATGTTTTGCTGATGCTGTAGACGCTATTGGTCTCCTCTGAACTTCTCAGTACTGCTGCAGCCGCATTGCTTCCAAGCAAATCAAGTGGCAGTAGGCTTAAGCGTAATCTCTGTCATAGGTCTTGTCTCTGTGCAGAAGTTAGGAGATTTTAAAGTGGCTTCTTTTCGTTTAGCCTCTGCCAAGAAACTGATTTAAGATTGTCTGTGGAGGGAACTTGTGCCAATTTAGCAGAGTTTAGAAATACAGCTTGGTGCACGTGATGAAGTTAACCCGGAGCAAGTCAAATTGCAGCCAGTCGTGAAAGACTCTGACAGAAATGCAGCTTCTCTGAGTGACTTAGCCCATACTGCCAGTGTCAAAAGTGCCCCTGAAGGGACTAAACCTGGTGCACTTCCCACCGCTGACTTTCAGATGCACAGGCTGCTCCTGTGAGTGCCACCATGGCATAGTTCGGCCCAGGATTACTGCTCAAGTGTTGCCTCTCTAGTTCTGTGGCCAGAGCTGAGGTACAGCTCTTGCCCATGGGTGCAGGTCAGGCCAGCAAGCAGTGCTGGCCAGGTTTATCCTGGAGGTGGCTCGTGCAGTCTCTTTAGTTGCTTTCCCCTTGAGGCCCAGTTCTCCAAGCCTACCAAGTCCAGCACAATGGTCCTGATTCAACACTGGCTAAGGCTGGGAGGCCTCAAATCTCCTCCCATCTGATATTTTCCAAGCTGATGGTCTGATTCACCCTCTGCCTGCACCCCATCCTTCACACCACTCATTTTTTTATATGACTTTAACTCCATTGACTTTGATGACACTACATCAGGAAGCTGGAGCTAATGGAGCATGTCATTCTTTGCCAGAGATAGGGGAAAAATGAGGACCTGGATGAAGTCTCTACTATGTCAGGACCCTTTGCCACTCATGACATGAGCAGTACACTAAATTCTTGCAAGCAGTTGTGCCTCAGCTTTATCAGGTCACCTTTGTGTTCATCAGCACTATTCTTCTGACCAAGAACTGGCACAGTCTTATCGCCAACAACTGTGCTGTGGTGACAGCCCCAGTCACCCAGTGCTGCGAATCTAGGGGTAATACAATGGGACTTTATTGATTTGTGGCTGAGGGACAAATGCGTGGTCCCTAAGAAGTCTTTAGTGTCTTAGTCTTTTTTTAAAGTCCAACTTTAAAGTCCCTGGTCCAGACTGCAATAATCTGGCCACCTGTTTTGGAGTTTGGAGCTGTTTTCCCACCACTAGTACAGGGAGTTAAGGCTGAAGGAAAAGGCTCCCATTCTGTTCCTCAAACTCCTTCAGTCCACCAGGGACTTCACTGGCCAGAATATGGTTCCCAGCCCTGGAGCTGGTCTGAGCTGGAAAGGGTTTGCATTTTCTCTCCTTTCAGCATAAATGGGGATATTCTGCGTGTTTCGTTAGAAATGCCGAAGCCTTTGAAATCCACCTCCTTAATAGGGTCTTCTACTGCTCAGCCCAAATGTCCTCAGGACTATTTGTCCCTGTGACAGGGACACGTCAGAGCCATTCTCCATTAGCAAAACTGGGAGAGACTTTTCCATGCTTCCGCAGTGTGGGGTTTGCACAGAGGGATGGCACATGGTGACAGAGCACAGCCAGGCAGCTCCTGGCTGGTGGCAGAGTTGCTGCCTGAAACGATGAGTTTAGTTGGTTAATTTATTGTTAATCCAGAGTGAATACAGAACAAGGCATCATGCTGAAATCAAGCCCTGTGTGCTTTTGGATCTGTGCAAAATGGTCCTAACCACGATACTGAAAGGTGGGTCCCGGCATCTGGGAGGATTTAAGTAGGAGGCTGCCTTGTGAGTGACATTTGAGAGTTCAGAAGAAAAGCACAAGGCACAACGATAGGGGACTCTGGACTGCAGGGAGGTGTTTGAGTACCCGTCATATTCTCCTGGGGAAGGCATTGGAGAGGAGATTGAGCTGCAGGCTCCTCGCTCTTAATGGATGTCTTGTGTTGCTGGATCACCGTGGCTGAGAGAAAAAAAATCAGAGGAAATCATCCAGCTTTTCTCTCTGTCACGTAATCCACATTGTTTAGATGGCAGGGTCTGCGGGATGGTGCCTGCCTCTCTCTGTGTGCTCCAGCAGTGTCAGGGGAGAGGAGACCATAGCTCTCAGTGAGGGTTTACCATGATGCAAATCACCCATCAGGATCATGGATGCCCTCTTGGTGCCTTCTTACCATACATTTACTCATTAAAACCCACATTGCTGCATTTTTCTATAAATCTTCAGTGCCGCTGCTTCAAGGGATAAGCTGGTCATCCTCCACACCAGAAGGACTCTTCTCTGTCCGTCCCCCTGGCATGGCTGCCTGCGGCCACTGCGTGGGTGGAGGGCTGCGGAGCGAGTCTTTTGTGCTCAGACCCAAAGCTGATGTAGAAACCATTTCTCATACTTGTTGTTGGCTTGAGCCGCAACCACCTCTCCCCTAGCAACAAAGCCTCACATTTCCACCGGCAATGTTCCCCCGTGTCTTACAGAGACAGGAGCTGGCTTTGCTACCTCTGACTGCAGAAAATAATTGCCAGAAGGGCCCAAGGCAGTAGTTTCAGGCAAGGCAGACTTTGCTGAACTCCTAGAAAGGATGCCCTTGCTTCTCAAGGGAGGCTTAGTAAGGCATTTCAGCTCCCCTTCATCCCCAAATTAGTTTAGGAGTCCCACAGAGTGTGACTGATGAGTGATGGAGCAGCTGCTCCCAGCCTCAGCGGTGGGTGGCTCCCTCCAGAAGCCACTGCCACGCGTTTAGCCAGGTGTCTGCTGGTCCTTGAGAGCCGTCGTCTGCTTCCCTGTGGTCTCAGGCCAGCTCTGTTTGCTGGCAATGTTTTCTGTGACGCGTATTCAACCCCTCAAATTGCCTGCTGTGGGAACCCCACCACAGACCCTGCAGGGTCCCGTAGGGGCAGATCCCTCAGCACAGGCACTGAGGATGAGCCTAGTCACAGATCTGAATGCTTAAAAAAGGGCATGAACCAGGGCTGGTTAGGCAGGAGGGACTTTATTAATGTCACTGGTTCAGTAGACTCCCCCTCCTTTGAACACGGGGTACCAGTGCCCAAATGCACTGTGGCTTCAGCAGGGCAGGGTCCAGGCTTGCTTTGGGGAGGCAGTGGGAATACTGGGCACATTTCTCACATAGGCCGGTTTTCCCACACCACCTAGTGGGAGCAGGGATCACTGCCTGGCTGCTTTCTGCAGCATCTCCTCCTCCTTCTCTGGTAGGCACCTGCTCTTGGCCATTGTCAGACAGGGGACACAGGGCTGCTCCTCCAGCCTACATCGCCAGTCTTAAATCCTTCCATCTCAGTGCATACCGCTCCTGTATGATCCTCTGCCCTTCATTTCTCACCTTGCCTCCTTACCATTGCAGCTCACAAGCACAAGAAGCATGACACCTTGCAGCCCTGTGACACCGAGTACCCCGTCTTCGTGTACGAGCCGACCATCAAGGAGACCAACGGGCTGATCGAGTGCGGGGATTGCCAAAAGTAAGAATTGCAGCCTCCCTTTCATTTGAGGGCTTGCAAACCTATTCCAGGGTCACGATGGCACACAAGCCTTGTCACAGAGCAACAACCTGAGAAGAGTTGCCTGCCACTGTGCCCATTGTGTGGCCAACACTGCATCTGCAGCTCTGGCTGCAGAGCAGAGCTAAACAGCCACACTGGACAATGAAGAGGTGAAATGATTGAGTTACGAATTATTGATAAAAGAGAAAAAAAGATTAAAACCATCTGTTAATAAGCAGAAGTGGCTGTAGAACAAGGAAGAGAACACTTTAAAATATATATATCTTTCCATTCCACCAATTTAATAGAATCATAGAATGGTTTGGGTTGGAAGGGACCTTTAAACGTCATCTAGTCCAACCCCCACCCCTGCAAGGAGCAGGGACATCTCCAACCAGAACAGGTTGCTCAGAGCCCCATCCAACCTGGCCTTGGATGTTTCCAGGGATGGGGCATCCACCACCTTTCTGGGCAACCTGTGCCAGGGTTCCACCACCCTCAGTGTAAAAAAAAAATTCTTCCTTATGTTCAGTCTGAATCTACCTTCTTCTATTTTAAAACCATTAGCTCGCGTACTATCACAACAGGCCCTGCCAAAAGCTTTCTCCCTGTCTTTCCTGTAGGCCCCCTTTAGGTACTGGAAGGTTGCTATCAGGTCTCCCCGGAGCCTCCTCTTCTCCAGACTGAACAGCCCCAACTCTCTCAGCCTGTCCTCACAGCACAGGTGCTCCAGCCCTCTGGTCATCTTCATGGCCCTTCTCTGGACTTGCTCCAACAGGTTCACGTCCTTCTTGTGTTAGGGGCTCCAGAGCTGAATGCAGTGGCTTTCTGGGCTGCAAGTGCACATTGCTGGGTCACGCTGAGCGTCTCATTCACCAAGTATGATAAAGGAACTTTTTTCCAGAAAGGAACTTTTTCTGTTTTGTTTTTTTTTTTTCCACATTTCTGTCGAAAGTTTTCTCCTTAAAAAAAATTTCCTTTTTGCAGTACTTTCAGCTTTCCTTGTCCTATTTTTCCTCTTTTCTGTTTTACTACAGGAGAAAAAAAAAAGCAGGGAGAGGGGAAAAAAAGAAGTGTTAAACTGAAAGAAATGAAAACACAGGTCTACTTTTTTATTTTCCATTTTCATTTTAAGAGAATGAACAGTCTGAAGTAACAGAAAAGTCATTGTGAAAAGAGGCCATTTTCAGCAGTTGCATAGTGCCATCAGCAATCATTTGCAGAAAGGTGACAGAAAGAAGAATTTCCACTGATCCAGCTTTTCCTAATAGGAGGTGTCCAAACAGATCTGACGGGAATCCCTCTTGAAAAAAAAAAAAAAAAAAACCAACACAAACACAAAAACCCAGTCCTACTTAGTCTGACTTCAGTCTAAAATCAACTGCCGGAAAGACTTAAAGGTTAGGAAAACAGCCTGCATTAGTCAGCATGACTTTAGGAAACCCAGGCCTTGCCAAACATTGTTTTAGAGAGATTGCAGATTTGGTGACAACAAGGTATTGTATAGGGGCAATAAGCTCTGGGCAGAGCCAGAGGAGCTCAGTGCCCCAGACCGACCTGTTTGCACGTTAAGCTGTCACTGCAGAGATCTCTGCCGCCAACACAGCCTGGGGCTGACCCCTCCTTGCTGGGGGCAGCACCTCACCAGCACCATCAGCAGCAGCCACTGAGTCTTGGGCTCCTTCATAGTTACAGGCGCAGCTGCAGCCTCTGGATCCCAGGCGCATCTCTTGTGCATCTTTCATGCTGGCGTTCGGGAGCTATTCTTGAGGCTCCGGGAGAAAAAGAGAATCTACCGCCTGTGGAAGGAGGGACGGGCAACTGAGAATGAATACAAGGAAGTCGTTAGGATGTGTAGAGGTGAAATCAGAAAGGCAAAAGCCCAGCTTGAATTTAACCTGGCCACTGGGGTGAAAAGGAATAAGAAACTCTTTTATAAATACATTAACAGTAAGAGGAGGACAAAGGAGAATATTCACTCTTTGCTGGATGAGGCTGGGAATGTGACCACTGAGGATAAGGAAAAGGTGGAGGTTCTGAATGCCTTCTTTACGTCTGTCTTTAAAGGTCAGACCAGTTATCCTCAGGGTACTCCTCTCTCTGACCTGGTAGTCTCGGCTGGGGAGCACGCTAACCCTCCCTGTGATTCTGGAAGAAACGGTCAGAGACTTACTACTCCAACTGGACTGCCACAAGTCCATGGGGCCGGATGAGATCCACCCAAGAGTGCTGAGGGAACTGGCGGAGGTGATAGCCGAGCCGCTTTCCATCATCTATCAGCGCTCCTTGTTGACTGGTGAGGTCCCGGAAGACGGGAGGATTGCCAACGTGACTCCCATTTACAAGAAAGGTTGTAAGGAGGATCCGGGGAACTACAGGCCTGTTAGCCTGACCTCCCTTACAGGGAAGGTTATGGAACAGATAGTCTTGAGGGAGATCATGCGGCATGTGCGGGATGGCTGGGGGATCAGGCCTAGCCAGCATGGGTTCATGAAGGGCAGGTCCTGTTTGACCAACCTGATCTCCTTTTATGATCAAGTGACCCATCTGCTGGATGAGGGAAAGGCTGTTGATGTGGTCTACCTAGACTTCAGCAAAGCCTTTGACACTGTCTCCCACAGTATTCTCCTGCAGAAGCTGGCAGCCCATGGCTTGGATGGGTACACTCTTGGCTGGGTAAGGAGCTGGCTGGAGGGCCGGGCTCAGAGAGTGGTGGTGAATGGAGTTAAATCCAGCTGGCTACCGGTCACAAGTGGTGTTCCCCAGGGGTCGGTGCTGGGGCCTGTCCTCTTCAATATCTTTATTGATGATCTGCATGAGGGCATTGAGTGCACCCTCAGTAAGTTCGCAGATGACACCAGATTGGCTGGGAGTGTGGATCTGCCTGGGGGTAGCGAGGCCCTCCAGAGGGATCTGGACAGGCTGGAGAGCTGGGCTGAAGCCAATGGGATGAGGTTCAACAAGACCAAATGCCAAGTCCTGCACTTCGGCCACAACAACCCCAGGCAGCGCTATAGGCTTGGGGCGGAGTGGCTGGAGGACTGTGTGGAGGAAACGGACCTGGGGGTACTGATTGATGCTCGGCTGAGCATGAGCCGACACTGTGCCCGGGTGGCCAAGAAGGCCAACGGCATCTTGGCTTGCATCAAAAACAGTGTTACTAGCAGGAACAGGGAGGTAATTGTCCCCCTGTACTCGGCACTGGTGAGGCCTCACCTCGAGTACTGTGTTCAGTTTTGGGCCCCTCACTGCAAGAAAGACATGGAGGCCCTGGAACGCGTTCACAGGAGGGCTACGAAGCTGGTGAGGGGTCTGGAGCACAGGCCTTATGAGGAGCGGCTGAGGGAGCTGGGATTGTTCAGTCTGGAGAAGAGGAGGCTCAGGGGAGACCTTATAGCTCTCTATAACTTCCTGAAGGGAGGTTGTAGTGAGCTAGGGGTCGGCCTTTTCTCTCGTGTAGACAGTGATAGAACTAGAGGCAATGGTTTCAAGCTGCTCCAGGGGAGATTCAGGCTGGACATTAGGAAATATTACTTCTCAGAAAGGGTAGTCAGGCACTGGAATGCACTGCCCAGGGAGGTGGTGGAGTCACCGACCATGGGGGTGTTCAAGAAACGTTTGGATATTAATAGTGTTGAGGGATATGATTTAGCTGAGAAGTATTGGTGATGGTTGGACTGGATGATCTTTTAGGTCTTTTCCAATCTTGATAATAATTCTGTGATTCTGTGATTCTGTGAGAGACACCAACCCCAACACGGCTCTGCTGAGCTTAGCCAGTGGCCCACTGGGGCGTGCAGGCTTTCCCCATCGCATTTCGCAAGCCCAAGTGGTTCCCAGTGGAGCGAGGGTGGGCTAGGGGCTCCATGCTGGGCAAAAAGTTGGCTTGTGGATTGGTGCATGGGGCACCTCCGTCGTGGTTACTGAATTTGTGCATGGGTTAAAATCTGCTTATCAAAGCTCCCAAAGCAGTCATCAGCCAGGAATAATAATGAAATGGTCACTGCTGCAGTGTGACATTCAGCACCTCTAAAAGTAGATACAGAAATCCCCGGAGGCCAGAAGGTGTCGAGGCGAGGTGGTGAATACCCAGGGAGACAGGGTGGTCGGTTGGTGGTGGTAGGTTGGTGCAGTGGCCACCTCTTCACAAACCTGTATTTCTAATCCACAAGCGCTCTCCCTTGGCTGGGAGGTGGTTAGCAGGACCAGGAGTGCACAGAGCCACTTACCAGCTGCAGCATCATAGCCTTGCCACCAGCGCCGGCATGCCAAGCCCACTGTCCCTGGCCTTCCCTGCGCCCAACGGTGCCAGGCCAGCCTGCAGGCTCCTTGCCAGGGCTGTACAGCAGCACAACCTGCCTGCAAGCAGTGGAGCAGGGCGTGGTGGGCAGCTCAGCCTTGCTTTCGCTCACTCTGCGCTGGCAAAGGGCATCTGATGCCTGCAAGGCATCAGACAGGGGAGTGGCACAGGCTGGTGAGATGCCCAGACACGTACAGCACCTTGGGGTGACACCGGTGTGCGACACGCACCCCCTGCCCCTCCCTGTGCTCGCCCAGGGGTGCCATAGACGTGCACGTGCCAGTGTGCAAACCCACAGGCACAGGCAGCCTCGTGAGTACAGAGACACGGCTGAGCCACCCACACGTGTGCACGTGCACATGCACAAAACCCTGCACCCAGCCGAAACACGTGCCTGCCCTCATCCTGCTCTGCCCACACAAGCCATCCGCCGCCTGCACAACCGGGCAGCGGCGCTTCCGCCAGCCCTCACGTGCGTGTCCTCGGGCAAATGCTTACATCCAGACACATGCCTGCCCTCGTCACTGGCCCTTTTCCGTAGTCTGCTTGTCCAACAGGGCGGGGAAGAGACAGGCAAACTTGTGGCTGCAAAGTGAAGCTACACGTTTTTCGTGGCAGTAGGCAAGACCAAACACTAGTTGGTCAGTCCCATCACACCAGTGTAGTGTGCGATGCTACTGGGATCCTCCATTTCTCACTCCAGTAGCAGGAAATTTAGCAAAACTCTGCCTGTTACAGGACTGCGTAGCACATGCATAAATATACATAGAAGGGGCATTGGCACACCTCTGGATGAAACCAGGCCTGCTCAGGTGTCATCTGCTGTGACATGGCTGCCCCATTTGGGGAGGGCTTGCGTTGGGTTTCATTTGTTGGCTGGTATTTTTGGTTGGTTGGGTTTGGGGTTTAATTTGGGCTTTTGTGCCTAACATGGAGTTGTAAGTCTGAGCCAGTTCAGAGCTTTCTGAGGCCAAAAACGTGTGCTAACGCCACCTCCCCCTTGCACACAGCTGCCCACTGTCTGTCCCGCTTCCTGCTGACATTTCATTTTGAATAATCTCTGTTTTCTTGGGATTTTTTTTGCTATGGGCCAGATTATGCTGGGGCTGCTGCTTTTGTTTTGCGGGGGAGGGATGTGCTTTCTCCCACCAGCTCTTTTCTTCACAGGATGTTTGTGGCGCAGCAGATTGCCAGCAGTAACCTCCTGCTCCTCGTCATGGATGCCACCTGCGACTGCAGCATCTTCCCACCCGTCCTCCTGAATGCGAAAGAGGTCAAATATATCCTTCCATGCGCAGCAGGGACGCACAGCTCCACAGGCCCTTTCATCTCTGTGTTTGCTAGGGTGGAAAACCAGCTCCTCTGGCAATTGCCATGGGAGTGGAGGGCATGGCTCGACTTGTGGGACAGCAGTCATGGAGCAGGTAGAGTTGTGATGCGGTGGAGAGGAGGTAACGGTTCTGCCTTCCAGCTCCGCAAGAAGAAGCCAGCCTCCACCAGATTGTCAGATGCCCTGTATGAGGGTGAGGGTGGGTCAGGCCAGGAGAGTCAGTGGTGGAGTGGGCGCAGCTGGGCTGGCTCCCCAACAGTGCTCCCAGGTGCTTCTGTAACCCATCCCTGCTGGGTCTTCATGCCTTGCTCCTCGTAGGACAAGTGATGTGGTGCAGCTTGTCACCATGAAGCTGAGCCCTCTCTATGCATTTTGGCCACTTTCAGCTGCCCATCGTTCTTTGCAACCTTCCTTGGGGGTGTCTCCTTCCCTCGTCCTCCCTGCTCTGTCTCCCAGACTGTGCAGTTGGTTAGACAACTAGACAACTTTCATCAGGGCCCCGTGGACTTGTACGGCGCTCATCCCCCTTTCCCTGCGTGCCACTGCCGGTGTCCTTAACAGCCTCGCACATAACGCTTCAGTGAAGTGTGAACGGATGCGGTCCCAGAAGCTGAGGCGGCGGCCGGACTCGTGCCACGCGTTTCACCCTGAGGTACCCCGAGGCAGCATGGGAGGGTGGAAGAGCGCACAACCGGGTTTCACCGTGGGCCTGCCTGTACCCGTGTACACACATCTCTCGCAGCCCTGCGTTGTGTGTATTGCGTGCCCATCCCGCTGGCTGGACCCAGACACAGCCATGTGACTTCCCAAGAGGCTTCCTAGCAGGAGGATGGTCACGCTAGTGACACCTGGGAAGGGCTTGAGCTCAGACATCACAGAGTTGCTGGGTTTTTTCCTGGGGTTCACCTGCTGGAAGAGCTCCAATTCCTGTAACCAGCCTGTGCGACCTGGGCTTGGTACAGCCAGGCAGCTCTGACAGGACTTTGGTCTGGGCACCTTCACGCAGCATACAAGGCAGCCCCACTCCCTATCCCAGCCCTGCGGGGACAGGAACAGGCACAGTGACGTGCTCATGGGAGGGACATGCAGGTGGGCACTGATCCTGCTGCAGCCTCTGAAGCTGAGGGATCGGTTTCAGCGTGTGGGGCAGAGCATGGTGAAAGCCGAGGAGGCCAGTGGCTTCCTAGCTCACAGGTGGCCACCATGGCCCATGGGCATCAAACCAGGCCCTTCCTTTGCCCCTGGTGATCCTTCCTTTTGGCCACAGCCATTGCTCCCCCTTCCAAAGGTGAGGGGCCGGGCTTCCTTCCCTCTGTCGGCAGCCACCCAGCAGTAAGCAAGCTGACACCTTCTCTCCCGTCTCCCAGGAAAATGCCCAAGACTGCGGTGGCGCTGCTGAGGTCTCCATCTCACCAACGCTGCTCCTCCTGCCCCTGGCGCTGCTCCTGCGGTGACGCTACCTGCAACGGTGATGCTGCCTGCAATGCGCCTTACGTGGCAGAGACCCAGGAGGATGGGGTTGCCGCTGGCCAGAGTGGCAGGCGAGGAGAAGATGGGGGCGCAGGCCATTCTGAGATGCCTGCTGCGACTCCCTGGGGAGACAAAGTGTTAACGATGCAGCGTAGATCCAGTGTGGTGCTGATGGTGGAAGCTGCTCCCTCCTCGAAAGACGGTGGCAAAAGGCCTGTGTGAGGACTGGCAGGATCGGCTCCGGCCACACCACCTACTGAGCTGCTCCTCCTGGCCATCAGCTCCCAGCCAGGATGGCCAAGGTCGTGGACATGGCTTGGATTTCACCATCACCCTGCCTCCCTCCGAGCCACTTTGGGGTAGCTGGCCAAAGGAGGCAGAGGGCTGGGTGAGGGAGATCTGGCCTCAGGAGAGCAGGAGGGGCAGGGGATGCTGCCTGCCTGGCCCTTGGTAGGAGCCGCTGCGATTTTGAGCACTCGGGATCAGAGCAGTCCAGGCACAGCCCTGCCAGAACAGGGCCCTTAGTGGTTCCCAGCAGGGAGGCAGCATTTCCCGGTGTTGGGAGTGGTCCTCAACCAGGACCCCAGGGGCAGGACATGTTGCCTAATCCGAACTGCACTAATGTGAAATGCAACCGGACAATGAGAAGCAGCACAGCTTGACTAATTAGCTGCGGCTATGCCAGCTCTGCCAAGGAGACCCCCTTCTAACACTGCTAGCACAGCATCCAGATTCTTGTCTAGATGTGGACTCACCTCTGGGAAGGGGTCATGTATGACACCCACCAAAAGAAGGGATGTGTTCCCCCTTGCCTGGTAATGTCACTGCAGAAGCAGCTAAGAAATGAGCACTTTTCCCTTCTGAGCAGCACTGCCCTGCTTTGACGCTGCCCTTGGTTGTCCCAGGGTGAGCAACCCCCTGCCCTAAGCCTGGCATTCCCAGCTGGTGGGCACGGGCCCTTTCTTACCGAGCTTTATGGACAATGGGTGAGGAGCACCCATTTTTCCTTTTTTTTTGTATGAACTGCTCCATACCATCTCATTGAAAACAAATATATGGCATATTTTAAATAGATACTTAAGCTTCAGCATGTCATGTTTGGTGCTAATCACAGCCCTACACTACATCCCAGAAACCACTTTCCCCGCCAAAGCTGTGGGGACAGGGTGGGGGTGGAGGGACTGCAAACAGAGCTGCGGTGGCCTGGCCATCAGAGATGTGCCAGCAACTCATGGGGACACCAAGAAGTGCTCCTGGTCGCTGCACCGTTGTTTTTACCAGAGCTACGGGAAGATGAGCCTCTGGCCACATAGCACGTGCGCTGTGAACCAGTCGGCTGCACCACACAGCCCATGGCTCTCTGGTCACCTCTGAGGCAGGGTGAGGGTCCCAGCACTGGTGGGGTACGTGCCAGGGTAGGGATGCCATAGCTCACAGCTACAGAAGGAAATAGGGTCTCACCTTGACCTCTGCGCTGTCCCCATCTGTAGCCACCTCAGCACCCGTGGCACCAAGGGAGCAGGCTAGCAAGGGAGAACCTTGCCCTGGTCTCCTCTACCAGGTGGGACAGTTCAGGAGCCCCCTGCACCTCTCCAGGGCCCCCGAGAGCTGCGTGGCTCATCACACTCCTACAGGGCAAGTGCCCACACTGTCCTCACTGCCTGAGAAGCAGCACTGCCCACAACGCTGTCCTCCATGCATGCTGGCCATATGCAGCTGTGAGGGTCCCCACCAAGTCCAAGCCACCTGCTCCTGCAGCCACCGGCACCGAGGTTCGACCCACATGCAGCTCCTGCAATGGGCAGTTTTATGGGAAAGGCCTTCATCCTCAGGCCAGGGTTGTCCCCTTCCCCCCATAAGCAGGAGCCCGCAAACGCACCCCAGACATGCTAGGGTCAGTACAGATGCTGCCTCTCCTGCCACCAGTGTCACCAGACACCGAGGAGACAGTGCCAGTCACAACCAGGTCCTGATGGGGACTTTTTGGGATAGTGCAGCTCCTGCTGTGGTGGGTTTTGCTTTGGAGGAGGGGGTGTTCATGGCAGAGAGGAACAACTCTGGTACTGGAAGTAAATCTGGAGGTGGAGATGGTTTCCAGGCTTCAAATGCAGTGACCTTATCAGAGCTAGAAGCAGCTGAGGAAGATGAAGGCAGCATGGAGTGAAAAGGGGCTTCTGTCAAGGCCGAGGAGCTCAGGAGCCACTCGCAGATGGAGGAGCCACCGGCTCAGAGCATCCCCCGCCGGCTGGCACAGCTCCCCCAGCTCCATGCCCCCTGGGTGCCTGCCCTCCTGGGGCACTGCTCTCAAGGGCGACCTCCTTGTCAGAAAGGATTAGCAGTCCCATCTCCACTCAGCTTAAAAAAAAAAGATCTATAAATATGCATCGCCCTGCTGCATACAAGCCATGTTTGATTTCAGGTGCATTAATCCACAGCAAACATGGTCCTGTAGAGCCCTGTGCTGAAAGAGGGAAGACGTGAATTTTACCCGGCTTGGTTGGCTCAGTGAGTTTGTGCACAGGTTATAACCAAAGGCACTAGGACAGGGGTGGGACTGGATTATTTCTTAAGTCAAAAAAATAAGGGTGAAGGTTTACCCTTTTCTTCCCTTGGTGCTGTGCTCCACAGTGGGATGAGCTGTGCCCAGGTATGGCTTTGCTGCTTTTATTTTTTTTTCCAGCAAAGCAGACCCCAAGCACACCTACCTGTTTCTTGTCTCTGACACGGGGTTAAGCAAATTCCACCGCCTGCTCTGCCTGCCTGGCAGAGATAGCGGCTCACGGTCCTACACCAAGAGAAAAATCCCTGGGAAGAGCAGCTGCTCCAGCTTTCAACTTCTTCAGGCATGTGCTGGGCACAGCAGATGAAAACAGGTCAGCAAAAGCAGAGATCTGAGGCCAGATCAGCAGAGCAGCTGTGAGAGGAGCCATCTCTCACTTCCAGCCGAGCAGCCGTCCCGCTGCCATCTGATACGGCACTATAAATCACAGCTGTACCTCCTGCAAGGTCCCATCCACCCCTCTAAGCAGGCAAACCGCAGGCATCATAGTTTATTCTATTAAGGCAAGACTCAACGGGACCAATGTCACAAGCAGTGCTCTGCAGGGGTGGCCATCGGACCCACCCGGCCACGTCTGGCTGCCACACAAGTTGGAGCTTCACAAGCCTTAAACTTACAGCTGGTTTCCTCCCAGGCAGGTGGAGAGGGAACTGAGGGACCCGAATCTCTCCTTACAGGCTCCAAAAATACCCCACTGCAGGCTGAGGTAACCCTGTACCCTCCCCGAACGCTGCGGTGGGCACTGAAGCATCTGAGCCGCAGGCAGAGACACAGACCTCGCACAGCACTGTGTACACGTGCCCTCCCTTGACTCACGCCTGGGGACGGAGCAGACAGATGACTACACTTTCGAGCGTGACCAGACGAGGATGACTTCATCCTACAAAATAGTAGGAAAATCAGCCCTGGATTTACAGCAGCTGTTTGCAATTGGGACCAGGCACAAAAGCAGCAGCTTTTCAGCAGCCTGGCCTGAGTCGGCTGATACTTCGCAAGAGCCTGGCACATCCCGGGCTGGGGGTGGCAGCGGTCGCAGCGAGGAGCTGTGTGTTAAGGGGGGAAGGCAGTGCCACAGTGAAGGACCAGTACCACAGTCTTGGTTTTATGCACACCTCTCAAACTCGAGCTCCTCAGAGTATTTTTCCAGGACGCTTTTTCTGCTGACAAAACCCACTGGTACTTTCTGCACAGAAAGACTGTGCTTTCACAGGCCTCTGCTTGCAGGAGAAGGAGGGGCTGAGGGCATCCAAATGTAGCACACGCTTTTGCACAAAGTAATTTTTCAAAATCAAGTGGGGAAGGAACATCAAACTGCCATGCACTGAACAACTCCATTGCCGGCTGGATCCTTGCTGGAGGGGGTTGCTGCTGCTGTCGTCCCCCCTGGATTCTGGGGAGCTCCCCCATCCCTCGGCACAGGCTGTTCCCGGGGCCTCTGCCCTGTCCCAGCTGCAGGGCCCCTTACACCACCTCTCCTGCACTTGAAAGGAGCCTTTACACCTTCTGTCACCCAGCCACCAAACACCGCTGTCATTACCTGCCATGACATCAGCCGCAGCAATGCAGCTCATCGTCAGCACGTGACACAAACTGTAACAGCCCCACTTGAACGCCACCAAGCACGTTTCCTCAGTAAATACCTCGTGGGCCCACAGGACATTTCATCAGCTCTTCCTGCTTTTCTTGCTGCTGCCACTGCGAATTTTGGGAGCCCCGGCACCCTGCCTTTCCCCAGGCAGTCCCTCGCCGGCGGCAGGGCAGGGTTGTGCACCAAGCCCCATCAGCACACACCCGTTTGGTTCCAGTGGGGCCAGGCTGCTGTCCTTCCTGCTAGCGTTCCGAGGAGCAGCGCGTGCATTGCACAGGGATGCGCGCCGGTGCTTCCTCAGCCCTCCTCAGGGAAAGGCGGCAAAGACAGCAGCTGGACGCTACCAGCCTTCCTGGAGGCCATTGTCACACCAGGGGCTTGCCTCTCACGGGCCGGCAGGAAGGGGACAGGGAGCTGCTGGGAAAGCCCCCATGCTGGCGAGAGCGAGAACGCTTATGCTGTAAGGTGACTTGTGAGCCAAAAACGCAAGCTTGTCTAAATTTCAGCCAGCAGTGGCTTCCTTCAGTGCCACACAGCTGGACCCCCCCCCAGCAGCAGGGGCTGTAGGCTGCTGTCACCCCCCTCCTGCCCAGCTCTGAGGGACACAGTGTCGCTTTCAAAACTGGCAGGAGGCTCCCTGGCAAAGGCAGCAAACCCAGCCCGGCACAGGAGGGGGTGAGCTGGGCCAGAGCCAGGGCAGAGCCCGGGGCTGGCTGCTGCGGCCAGGAGCAGGCAGGGAGGTGGTGGCAACGGCTGCTCCCTCCCGGGAGGGAGCGGCTTTCCCATTTCTCCTTCCCAGCAGCAGCTGCCGCCCCACAGCCCCAGCTGTTCCTGTTGCGAGCAGAGAGCTGCCCCAGCCGGCCTCTGCCGCCAGCCGGTCCCGAAGGGAACAACTGCGTGGGTTTAGGGGAGCTCAGCTCCAGCCAGCACTAAGGCAAACCTCAAACCACACGCGCAGGTTCAGCATGGTTAGAGACAAAAATAAGAGATCGCTACTGGAGCAGGTTTGGGTGTCAGTTGCCTCTGTTTGGGAAATGCATCGTTGCTCTGGGAACCCAGCCAGGCACACGATTTCCCTGTCTCGTTTACAACTTGAGCGGTTCGGTTTTTATGCCAACTGTGAAGAGCCTCTGTGCCCGGCTGTACCACTACCAGATATGGTCTTGCTTTTTAGCAGCTTCATCTTGAAGCTCCAGTGCAAACATCTCCAGGTCAGAAACAATAACCGCTCTGCTGTTCAAACATGAATTTTACTAGAGGAGGGAAGGGCAAAGTGAGGCTCCTGGAAATGCCAGAATTAAGACTGAGCAGTCAGGGCGTCCCCTTGCACACACGCAGGAGGGCCAGGCTCGCATCCCACCATCCCTCCCCAAGGAGCCCACCTTCCCAATGGTGAACAAGACGGTGAACAAGGGACCAGCTGCGCCAAAGTCCTCTCGCGTGGCTGAACTACAGCGCTGCCCAGGTGATGCCAGGCAGAGGGTTTCCTCGTGCGCTTTTCCTACCGTTGCTCATCATTAAAATAGCTGAAAATGATCAGCTGTGACGTGCTCAATGTTGTCAGGAGCTTGAGGACAGTATTCCTTCTTCATGAAGAGCAATATGGACCTAGGAATTAACAGACATCTTCTCCAGGGAATTGATCTTCACAGGAAGCTTCATTCGAAGTACATCAGTGCTCAGCACTCCTGGAAATCAGCCTGGAGAACTTCGACTTGGGCACTCCAGACAAATATAGAAGCACTGACCACCAGGAGAGTTTGGTTCAAACAAACTGCTTGATGCCACACAGGAGGCGGGGTGGGCGGGGTGTGGCAGGGAGGAAAAGAAAACCACTTCAGTTTTGCAGGGAAGCCGCTAACAGCTTCAACTAAACCAAACTTGGCTCCTTCCATCCTAATCATACGCTTAATTTATTTTCAGCTCCTTAAAAAGTTAGGCAACAGCCTTAGACATTCACCTTGATTGCAGCACTTTAATCCGTACTCGGGATAAGTTCACTCCTCGCAATGAGTGAAACAAACGATCCTTGGGACAGAGCAAAGCATGCCCACATTACGTGCAGAGGAGGCAGGACACACAACTTTAGCCTTCACAGGTGACTTTTAAATATCACTCTGCTTTCTGAAAACAGAATAAACGCAACTCATATTGAAATGTGGCAGCTTTTTTTAGCCTAATTCATATGCAATCTGATGCCAAAGTTCTCCACACATCTCAAATTTGAAGGAAAAAAAAAGAAAAAACCAAAGAAACAAACACACAAACAAAAAACCCATCCATCCTGAGACCTCAAGCTGTCACAGGTCATTTACTCGAGCTGGCTCTCTCGTAAGTCACTGCAAAACATGTATCTTGAGTAACTGACAGACAGCACAGCTGTGGATGCCCAGGCTCAGCGTGAGACAGCGCAAGGCAAGGATCAGACGTATCTTACCCAGGCGGTTCACAGATGTTTGCTGACAGCCAAGGAACGGCGATGAAGGAGCAGAAGGCCCCGCTCCAGGCACAGGGCTGTTCTGGTCAGCACCAGCCCCACTCCCTCCCCAGCCAAACCCGACTCCTTCCCATCCCTGCCAGCCCCTAAGCCTGCATTCCAGGAGATGGTCAGTCCCTTACAGGATGGGAGGCATTTCCCATACACCAGGAGTTTGAATCCAGGCCTTCTAAACATCTCTTCCCAATCTCAACTCACCTAAAAATTTCCCCACAACCACCAAGGTCTCCAGCACCCACCCTCTCTTGTCCCCCAGCTCTTGTTCTTCACATCCTCCGTCCCTCCTGCCCATTTTCCTCCTCGCAAGCTCTCACCCCTCAGTCCTTCACCATTGGCTTTCCAATGCTGTCCATAAATCACAGTTTCTACTCCTTCCCCCACTAAACAATCTGCCCTGCACTACAACTGGCAACTCCATCGGGCATTGAATAAAAGTCTAGACTTTGGAAAAACAACTTTCCCTCGAGATTAGCACTGTAACTAAGAGGCAGCACGGTCCACGGACACCTTTGTCTGCTGCCATGTTTATACAGGTTAAACAGTATTGAAATCCTACGGCAAGACCAGGCACATACTTGATGTGAATTACAGACTTCAAGAGGACGCCACGTAGCAGAACTAATGTGTCAGTCACACGAACTGGGATTTGCTCGAGGAGGCAAACGGCAAGCATCGGTTCAACCGTACGTAAACAAGCCTTTAGGTCTCAGTTTGGTTTCTGCACCACAAGTCTTTTACCGATTAAGTGCTGCCTGGAAGCACTGGGAAGGAAGAAAGGGAGAGCGACTCTTTCAAGCTTCACACACAGCACAGAGAGACCCAAACTAGACAATATTCCATTTGGTTCTTTTATTAGCAGAAGTTAAGAATACAGCAAGTAATAAGATCCCATCTTATATGGAACCATCACCATAGTCCCCAACCATCAAAACCCCAGAATGTGCTTCATTGCTTTCAACAGTAAGCAATTCTTAAAAAGAAATATACTGAACAAGGCCACTATTTAATGGGGAAGGAAAGAAGCTGTAGGTCCTAACTATTCTATGGCAATAACCTGCACACAGAGCAAGCAAGCCTCTGACTGCTGAGAGTAAGGCATTCAGGTGCCAACCTGGGAAGAGTTCTCAGCAAGAGCTACAGAAAAGTGCACAGCTAGGTTGTTTTTATTGGAACACACAAACTTCTCAAACGGAGAGACTGACTGGGTTAAGAATAGCAGGTGGAGTACTGTGTTTCAGTAAATAGTTCTGTGCTGTGTAGGACCAGGTTACAATCACCCTTCAAGGAGTGAACGCGGGATGATCCGGGATGGAGGCTGCCGCTTCTGCTGGTACTGTTACAGAGGTATCCCAAAGCGCCTCACAGACAACGCCGACTCTGATATGTGCCACGCTTTCCCCAGACACCAGTATGCTCCCTGCCAGGCAACTCGACATCTTTGTTGGGGATGCCAGCGCTATTAGCCCTTACATCCAGGTTAATACTGCTCTTTACTTCATCGTAGTACCACACAGACCTGTGATAAATGTCTTCTGGCCCTACAGGCATCCAGTGTAGTTATCCTACTGAGAACATGTCCCTCTAGGCTCACAGACTCTGCTGCAGCACCTCTTTCTGCAGCTGACCTTGCTCTCAGAGGCTTTACAAAGACTCCATTCGAGGGGCGAAGCCTTAACATCCAATCAACTTTTCAGAAGGCATTCTGCTTCTACTTGACTCCATTAGGCAAAGTAACTCCCCAGGATACAGGAAGATCTCTGCAATCCACATTTTTCTCTTGAAGGATGAAAATTCAAACTTGCAGGAGTCAAAAAAAAAAAAAAAAAGAAAAGAAAAACCACAACAAAAAACCCACACAACAAAAACCCCACTCTTTACCTTCCTTCCTTGTGAAATACAGTATTTTATGAGCTGTTTAACTCATCTATGAGAGAGGTAATTGCTCTGAATTTCCAACTAAACACTCCAAGCAATACCTGTGCCATAACAAACAAAACGTTCCAGTTTCGTCTTACGACTCCAAAGATTCTCCTTCAGTTTAGCTTCTGACTGGGCTCCAAAGATCAAGCTACATCAATTACACAAGAGAAGGGTACATGCCTCCCTTTATACAGGAGGTGCGTCTGCTCCACAGCAATCCAGCTGAACTCTTAGTTTTCAGTTTAAGAAATACCAGCAGTCCCATTGCTAAAGCACAGATGGGAAGCAGACCTAAGGGGATAAAAAAGAGGAGGAAAAAGAAAAAAAAAAAGGAAAAAAAAAAAGGAACTGCATTGGGCTGATCATGGATTTTTCCTCTTAAAAAGACAAACCTGCAAACTCCCTTGGCATATGGAGCCTGACACATGAGAAGGTAATATGCTTGAGGTCTGCAGTAACTGTTAACTCCAAGTCCTGGAGCACACAGCTTCCTCTTTCCAGTCTACCTTAACCCCACCTCTGCGTCCCATCACACGCTCAACTATCTTTTGACAAGTGCATTACCACCACTCGTTCAGACAAAACAGGGCAGGCCCGCAAATGGCAACCACCTGCTCAACGGGGGCCTTTGGGTATAGGCAGGCACTGATGGAGTCGAGCTGTTTGCCATTTCGTGTGCCGTTATCCCATCGTGCTCCAATTCATATGATGGGAACCAAAACAACTCACTGTAAGATTCACTGCCCAAAACCACACAGGCCACGCAAGCCTGGAAGGCAGCTGCCCCACACACTTAGGCAGGGCGCAGATCTTTCTTTCGAGCTACTCGAGTAAGTAAACTTGCTAACACTGTGACCTGGATGACAACACGATTAATCCAGCCTTCACAACCCTTGTGTACATGTACTGAACCTACTCCAAGTGCTGGCCAGGACCCCACATTGCCCAGGGCATACTGGCCCACCAGGAAAATCTACAGGGCCAACATGCTTCACTCCTGGGAATTTTACCTGGTCCTCCTGCAATCATTTATTTTGTGCAAAATTGAAACAGTGTGTGGTACTTGCATGTTGCATTCTTTACAAAAACCCTCCCCCCCACCCATTGTTTAAAACATTTATATAAATTTTATTTAAACAGAAAGTTAGAAATCTTATTTACATTTTGTTTTTCTCCCAAAAGAGCATCTAAAATCAACTCCCAAACCCTCCAAGAGGATATAAATTTAACCTCGATTTTTTTTCTTTTTTTTTTTTAAAAAAAAGCAAACTGCTAAGCTATCCCTCCCCACTTCTACAAATAAATATGGCATTGAACAGAAGCCGATTTGGAAGGGTCCTCTGTAGCTCAATCTGTAGATCCCAAGAATAAATTAGGGTTTCAGAATTTCCTGGTCTTCAAATTGATTCATTCCATTGTTTGAGGTATTGAATTCATCTTGGTTAGTCAGAATCCCCATGAAGCTCCATGCCTCAGCAACTGAAACTTGGATTCTTCTTAGGTATTCATTTTGCTAGCCTGTATACTTCAACCGCCCTTGCGGTACTGTTTTGGTTACGATCTTGGGCTGAAGGCTGGTTTTACTGCATCCCATCTTCCTCTGTGCAGCCTCCTCCGACTGTGAAACGGAACTCCTGGAGGTTCGAAACCCCATGGAAGTGCACGAAAGCGCCAGCCACTACAAAGACGTGAAACAGCTGATGGGAGTGGAACTGCAGAAAAGAAAACACTTCTGTTCAGCCAGGGATACTATAGGTTCTAGTGCTACCCTGTCTCCAAAAAGCCACACATTCAGCTGAAGTACACAGTAACACGTAGCAGTACCTCAGACCACAAGCTGCAATTGTCTCCAAGTTGTGCATGTTGTCCAAGCCCATCCCTCTCCTATCATTAGCAAAATAATCAAATTCCTCACACACACACTCCCCACCCTTTCCTTCAGTCATCTTAAACCAGCTGGCCAATCAACAAATACACTACATAAATGTTATCGTGCATCTTTGTGAAGGGACAAGAATCATTTCAGAGCTTTGGGCAAAAGGCTTAAGCAGGACACTTTCAAAATTAGTTCCTCCACAACACATGCTGGGGGTTTGTTAACAAAAAGGGCTATCTCATGCAGCTAACAGGTACAAACTCTGCCCTGGTCATAGGTGTAAGTTTTACCAAGTAGATTTTCAGAAAGTTATTTTATTTCTCTGCCACAGAGAAACAGAACAGAAAAAAAAATGGTATTATATTAAAACCTAGAAAAAACCAGATGTTCTGAATGAATGCCCAGGACTCTATTGATTATAGTACAGCAGAATGAAAACCATGAGAGGGCTATGTGACAAAACATCCCCTTGTCGAGGGAAGCCACACTAATATGGAGAATGCTCTTGAAAAATTTTTTACAAACGTGTATTTGCAGGCTCCACGGAAAGCTTGAAAGAGAGCTGGTGGTACACCAGTGCTTTTGGAGCCTAGCTCATTATCATAACAAGGCCACTTAAACAAATCTAGCCAGCCAGTGCTGCGCAAAAGCCACTCAAACAACCCATGCCTCATTCTCATTTCAATCTTCTTTAGGGGCCTTAAACTATTCTAGTGGAAGTATAGTGGCCTTCCAAAGGTCCACCTCCCTCTCATCTCTACTCTTGCTCTACCCAATTTCTTTCTTTACATCTTTCCTACATATCTTGCCCTCTGCAGTCTTTGTGATCCTTGCCCTCATGTCAAGTTTCCCCCACCCACCCACTTGCTCACTCCACTTCTCCTTCTGGGCCAGAGATCCCTCCAAAGTCTACCATCTCTATCCAGTATTTTCACTGGCTGCACAAGATGAAGAGCCAGATATGGTGAAGATCCCAGAGAACACACTGAACATCAGAGAAATAACCATGCAGTGTTGTGCACAGAAGCAAGGTAAGGTGTGTGTTTGCAGGATCCTCAACACACACACAAAAAGGTTTGCAAAGTTGCTTACCGATCTGTTAAACCTATCTAGTAGATGTGCTGGAATGAATCTGCACACCAGCTGTTACCTCAGACCAGCCAGCTTGTGACAGCTCAGCAAGAGAGGCACTAGGCAAGCTGGGCTCAGCGAGCCCACAGGTTAAGACCCTATGCTTCTGGTGCAGCAGTTAGATACTTGCAATAAGAAAACATTGACACAACATCCTCCAGCCTCAAGGGGAACCAGCTTTCATGTTGATCTTGTCATCCAGTCACTCCGTAGACTCACCCAGATGTCACACTTGCCAGGGAAGAATCTCTCCGGGATGCGGGCAGCATATAGTGCAGCACCAGTGATGTACAGGCATGCCATGAGTGCCAGCCAGCCTATCTGCCCCATTGTGGCTGCTTTCAGGAGCCCCTCAGAGATGACAAAGTGCAGGGTGGGAATAACTCCACTAAGACCCAGACCTAGAAATACTCCTGGGAGGTAAAGAAAATGTCGGAGAGTCAGATTTTAACACAGTGGCGGTAAAGGGAGACAATGAAAACACAAAAGCTATGGAGGGAAAACTCAGATTTGCCAAAGCAGCAGAGAGGTGACCACTCTTGAAGCTGGAGGTCCCCAGAAGAGCTTTGCTGGAGAGAAAGTTAAAGAATGCATAGACTTCCTTCGTATAGCAGAAGCTACTTAGTTTACATTCCAGCAGACACTGAAATATTTCATTTAATGATTGCATCTGCCAGCTTTCATGTACCTTGAGCCAGTTACGCATCTTAGACTGTAGAGGGCACTGAGACTACAGGAACTACGTCTCACTTTACCATAATCTTTCAAGAGCAAGACAAGGAGAGACGACAAAGAGATTACTTATCATATACTGTACAAGCAGTCCTAGGAAACAGAAAAGCATCTGAGGCTCACCTGATCTGCCATATATGAGAACATGGTTTAGTCATTTAGATTTCAGCAGCAAGTACAGAAATCTTGTTAAAAAAAAAAAAAAATGAAAGTGTCCGTTGGGGGAATAATCATGTCCCATCCACAGATTTTAAGTTTGTAAGGCTGAACCCTCTGAAGGTACACCCATAGCTTGTCCAGGAAATCTAGATTTACTGTAGACAGCATGTGCAGGTTAAGTAACAAGAAATATTACTATTCAACTCAACTATGTTCAGATTCCATAGCTGCCCCCCTAAAGCTTTCTCTTTCTTCCTACCTCAGAATGTGAAACCAAATCTGTTCTTTTTCTTTTTCTCTTCACATGATCAAAACTAGTCTGTCTTAAATATCTATTTTATCTAGGCAAATTACTCAGATTAATTGAATCATTCAATGATTTCCTAGTGTCTGAGCCTACTATTACAAAAGCAAAACAAACAATTGAAGGAATACACTCATACACACACCAAGCAGTCAGACATTTTTTAAGCGAGTAAAGTTGCTAAATACAGCTAGAAATACTTTGCAATACCTTTCCTACTGCATGTGTTACTGTCCATTTCAGGAATGCACTTTCAGGACTTGCACCAGCCCTTATCTGTGCATCCAGTTGGCTATAATCAATGCTGAAAGAAAACCCGTCACACTCCCAATCCAACAATATGAGCTCTCTAGAACATCAAGCCCTCTCAAGTCTTCCCAAGATGTTTTTTCCAAGTGGCAAGCAGGAAGGAGGAAAGGCAGTCAAGAAGCAAAATAGCTAACTTCAGGTCTTACCTGCCCTCACACCCCGGTATTCAGGGGTTGCAAACATGTCCCATTGTGAGACAATTATGGCTGCGATGCCCAGGACACAAATCACAATCAAATAGATGAAGCAAGGCTGAGGGTTACAATAGAAGGAGTAGTACAGCCATGGTACAAAGCTGCCCATTATGAGAAGTGCAATGCCAGAATAATCCAGCCTAGAAGGAAACAAAAAAAATCAGTCTGATAAGAAATGTGAACCTTTGGAAGATCTCATACCAACACTCTCTTCTTAGTAGACCAACTGTCTACTTCTCACTGCAAAATGAAGTTTATTCTCACTATTTTAACTTACTTCCTGATGGCAACTCTTCCACCAGTGCCCTCCTACAGTAATGGATTACCTTGACAGACAGCTAGTAAGTCCAGTTTTGGACAGTCATCAGTAATACATACAGCAGCCTTTAGACCAAAGCTTTTTGAAGGAAGCTCACATTTAAGCCTCAGATGAGGAAAAAAGCAGCACAAGAGTTGTCTGAACACGAAAAGGGCACAAAGTATGTTGTGAGAGCACAGCCAAAAAACCCACTTTCATCTCTGACAAGCACAAGTTAGCTAGGCATCAGCTTAAGCGATCACTGGGGAATAACGTTGCTATTTTTCAACCACGCTGTTTTTCTATACACTAGTGAAGAACAGGAATTCCTACAGTCCTTACTTTTTAACACACCCTGACAAAATGCTCCTGCAAAAGATGGGAGTTAATTTTTCAGTAGAGGATTTTAATTGCTGGGTTACTTTAGAGGTGGTCTTGCAGATTACACAATCCTAGGTTAAGCAGTCTTAGGAAATAGGAGATATTTAGCAGCCAGCCAAAAAGAACACGTAGTAAAACAAAAAAAAACAAGATATCTTGATACACACTGTGGAGCTGTCTTACATAAGTTCAAGACTCAAAGTTACTCAGAATAGTTGAAATGACAAGAAGTGACAGTTGCATTAACAATTTAAAGTCCTGCAACTAAACTCTAGGTATATTAGAGCAGCAAGATGCATGCACCCGTCCATCAAAGCAGAAAATGATAGCGTTTTAAGACTAAAGTGACAGCACAAAAAACTCACACTGAAACGAACCATAATTAGAAGAAGCTGCACTGAATCCCTGCTAACTCTGTTCCAAAGTATGTGCAGTGATGCAATGAACAATTCCTACACTGGGGCTTCAGGTATAAATCCCAACTCTGTTTTCCCACTTGTTTCCTATTAGCCCTACCCTATCCTCTAGGCACTTACTTGGAGAAGAGCCGGGAAACACCTTCTGAGTGGCAATAAACTGTGTGGAAGAGCCATGAGAAGGAGAGGCAGAGTATGGCTCCCAAGAAGAATAATCCAACAACCACTTTCTCCTGTACAGGTGCTACAAAGGACATGTTTGGCCGGAACATGTAGAAGATTCCCAGACAGAGGAAGAACACACATCCTGAAAAATAGTAAAGCAGAAAGGTGTCAAGTTCATGCATACTGAACACTTTTCTTTCTAAAAGCATGACCTTAATGTACAGTAGTAGCACTAAACATACGAGTTGAATGATAACCAGCAGCACACATGCAGAATAAAGTACTGCCCTACTTCAGTTATGTATTCCAACCACACTTCTTCTCAGACTGATACAATACAGACTTGCACGAACTCTGTATTTTTACTTGTTTTGCAAGATGTCTGACAACTAGCTGGACATTCTAGAACAATTAAAAAAAAAAAAATCAGTTGCAAAATGTAAAATGAGAAGGGCAGAGTTCAAAGAAACTGTTTCCCTTCAAGGCTCCTTGGAAGTTGAAAACCACTCACAGAAGCTGAAACTTAAGTATGTTCAAGTGGTAAGAAATGCATCTCAATTAACACCTATACACTTGGGAAAAAAAAAGGATATCTACCAGAAACTTATAAACAACCAGAAATTTTTTAATTCATTCACTTGTATTGAATGCTATAATTAAGGAAGTCCCATTCAAGCCTAGCGGCATAAAATTTAGGAGAGGGATACCAATCTGTTACTTTAACAGCCTCTTTCTACCTTACTCTCAAAGAAAAAGAGCAATGAAGCCAATTGGCATTAGAGCAAGCTGAAAATACCTAGAAGATGTGTCCAGATGTTACCAGTCTCTGTATGTATTCTGAAGATACTCTTGAAACAAGCCCGGAAGGAAGGCATGGGTGGTCTGTGTCCATGCAACAGGTAGTCATTGTCCTTTAGCCAGTCAGGCAGAACATCATGGGGAATGACTCTCCATCGGCCCTCCCATACCTAGAGGTTAGAAGACTTCAGTTAAATGCAAGGAATTGAGTTCCACTGATGCATGGCAGAAGTCAGAAAACCCATATTAGTAAAAGTGTTAATCTACAAGTACAGTAAACAGAAAAGGGTTGGTGATCTCTGGGGAAAGGCTTTACATTTGAAATACAATGCTTAAGTCCCTGTTCAAAACAGTATCTTTATGAAGTTAGAGCTACACCATCAGAGAAAGAAATACTTCAGCATTTCATTGAACAGGAAAGCTACTGGGTTTTTTTACTGCTAATGAGGGGAAAGCATTTAATTCATTTCCATGTTCTGTTATTTTCACAGATCCTCCTTTCCGTTTAATTGAAGAAGCCTAAACTTAGTTCTCTCCAAGAAATAAAAAAGTAAAAGTCTGTTCTTTCAATCACAAGCCAATTTGACTATATATCTGCTAGCATTTGGAGCAGTCTAGCAAAAAAGCTACCCATCAGCACTAATATGGGCCAGAAAGCCTGAAGTGGCAAGGGTCTTGTGAGAAGTGTCCAATCCCTTATCCAGGCTAGAAAAAAAAAAAAAAAAAAAAATGTTCCCACACTCCCAAAAGAAACGGTGACAGGCCAGTTAAGGCAACAGATCCATGACTCTCAATTCCATCAGATTTCTTCTTTAAAGAGAGAAAGAGCATATGTGCACACATCTATTGTTGCAGGTGGTTCCAAATGAAAAAAGTATGCACAGGGTGTTCTTAGCACTGCTTCGGTAACATAAGATACATGCAGTCTTCAGTTGGGCTTCAGAAGCAGCACTGCCAAGCAGAGAGGAATCAGGGAATTGCTTTATGTACCGGGGTTGTTTCTGCAGGGTTCGTTGGATTTGCCGTCTGGCTAGTAATACAGGAGTGAGCCTGAAGAATCCTGAAACACTAAGTTTAAAAAGCTACATTCTTATTTCAGTTTCAGCAAGAGTTCAGAGGTTTAAAATCAATTCTCCACACTCCTTCATGGAAGCAGAACAAAACTAATCAGAATAACCAACCCAGTTAAAGACTGGGGTCTTAAATAATTAAACAAGAAACTAACTAGTTTAGTTCACGAACCAAAAATTTCAACTGAGGTAGGAACAGCAGGAGGGAATTCATTTTACACAATCCACACTACAGAACATCTAAAAAGGGGAAAAGATTCATAGATTTTTAAAAACCCAAACAAAAAAACAAACAAACAAACAAACGACAAAACAACCCTCACACAAAAGATGACCAAGTAACTAGTGTCCCTCTGTAAAAACTCCAAAGAATAGTTCATAAAATCAGGAGGAACAAGTGTATAGAGGGGCAGCACTCCTTTCACCAGAAAGGAGGGCCAGAGACTGATACAGTCCCACAGCTTTAAAAAGTAGGAAAAATTGAGCCAAGGTCAGCAATTACTAAATCTAAAATGGATTTACTTAGATATACTTTTAATAAAGCCTTGTTTTCTTTTCAAGTAAGAGACAAAGCTTATTCTACAATGGATGCAAATGGTGTTGGAAAAGCAAAATATTTGCCTGTTTGAAGAAAACTGGAAAAAAAAAAAACGACCTCGTAAATGAAAGTGCCTGAACCAGGAACACAGGAAGCAGAAAGCTTTAATTCTGCTTTGCATTCACAAGTGTTCCTCAAGAGAGACTCCTCAGTTGCATGATCAGCTGTAGGGTCTCATTTGTAATCCCTGTTGTTCCATGCTTTACAATGTATTCATTTACGTCAGATTGAGATCCTGAGAAGCTGTATTGTTACTAGTTACAAAAAGCCCAGTCAGGGATGGTCTGTACCTGCTCTCCCTCACGTTAATAACACAGTTGCTGCAGGTATAGTCTGTTGCTCACTGGAGCTTCCTAAAAAAGGAAACTGCTTCATCAGTTTTGACAAGTCCTTACCTTACATACGAACTCTTCCATCCTCTCCATAGCATGGTGGGCTTGTAGAAGAGGTGACATACCCATAAACCCTTCGTCTTCTTGAGGTGACTCATCATTGTGTTTATAATCCTCAGAACACTGAGGAGGGGGGAAAAAAAATAGAGAAAATGCTTTGTAGAAAGATGAACAGAGAAAGGTGATGTTGTTTTAAATAAAGAAGTCTTCTTTCCTTGTACGGCACTGAGGAAGGAATTCAAAAGAACCAGCAAAAAAATTATTACATTCTTAAGTATCTGAGAACAACTCACATGTCTAATCCATTTTGCACATATTTTCACTAGGTTTGGAAGAAAGCAGTGTTCTTCTGTGAGTTACGCTTCATTAAAGCCCAGATATGGAGTCTGAGGCTTGCAGCCTACCCACCTCTAGGGAAGGATTACTTTCTATTTTATGTTTCAATGTCACCATGTCTGCCTTAATGCCTCTATAACATATATGGCATTTTTGGATAATAAAAGGCAAGTCAAGGAGAGGATTCCATTTACCCTGTTTGTTACAAACGCTTCACCTCAATTTTTAGTTCAAATCTGAAGATTATTCTGTTTAACTGACACTTCTGTTCAGCTCATAATCCAGTAATGGACATTTACTCATTTGTTTGACTTCCAAGTTATTTCAGAAACTAATGTCCCAGTCAGACAAAGGCAAGTTATCAAAGAAAAGCAGTAACAGACATCGGTTAGAAGCAAAATTCAAATAAAGAGAAACATCCATATGCCCAAGGTATACCAAGAGAGTTATGAAAACAAAACCAAAAAACCCATTGAGCCTAGATATTCAGCCGGAACACATCACTAATAACTTCACAGGAACAAGGTTTGGCAGTTTCCTACCCTATGTTGACTTATCACATCATCTACATATTATGATACGCTCTAACTTTCCATTGAGGAAAAAAATCAGGAGGGGCACAAAAGTTCTACATTTCTGTTTGCTTACTACAATGCTCATGGCCCATCAGAGACTCCATTCAACACTTCAGCTTCCAAGGTAAACAAATCTGAGAAAGCTAGAAAACAGAGAATGAGCCTTTTGTGCCTTTCAGGCTTGAGGAATAAAGCTGCCATATACCTCCCCCCACAACCTGTATGGAGATTGGCCTCCTCCGTATTACAAGCCACAACACTTTCTCCCTCCTATGCCCATATCAAGGTTAGCACTAAAATCAAGATTACTTATTAATAATGCCCTCTAAAGTGACTGAGAATCTAGTATACAACCTCACATACTTTATCTATGAATTATTATTAGTAATGTTCAGGTTAGTGTCCTGAACTTTGAGCCAGAGATCAGATCTGACTGTGCATTTGTTCCACATTATAGTGCTCTCCTTAGAGTAAGGCCTTATTAACTATTTCCATCAACAAGTTAACTGAACAAGCTGCTTAAAACTTTTGTATTCTAATAAATAAAAGGAGATTTCTTCCAATCTAGATTCTTCAATATTTTTGTTTTCTGAGAGAGAGTAATGACATGCTAATACTTGCTTTGTACCCAAGGCTTGCAGTAGCCACTGAAGTTTCATCTTTTGAAGAGGTCCTCCCACCATAGGTCTTGACTCAATTTTGTTTATCCAGAACACAGATCTCTGCTATGTAATACACAGTATACATCCTTTGCATTTTTACGTATAACCTCACACTTGTTAAGAGTAGAACAACTTGACTGACTCAATGAATATTCGTACATAATCCACGCCCCTTGTACTGTCTACTGCCTTCATTTATCATTCCAGTCAACATCACCTCTGAGCAAGTCTGGGCAATGACTTCATATTTTATAGCAGGTGATTGATATAAATATTGATCAGCTCAAGGCACATCCTACAGCAGTATAAGACAGTATTAAATACACTCTCAACTGCCTAGATTATCCCATTAATTCTATTGAGAAAAGCATTAGGCAACATCAAGATATAAAATAGGTTTAGTATCCTTCTGAAATAGACACATCTCCTGCTGGGCCAGAAAGCATATTAATAAAAAACAAATTTGGTTTCATTCTGACTCAACAACATTTACCGACATCATTTCCCACACTGTCAATTTTACTGGCTTTTTCTACTAATGGATCTCTTCTGTTAGGATTCTCAGTTTTCAATATCATAAATAATTAACTCAAGGTCATAGAAACATTGAATGGTTTGGGTTGGAAGGGGCCTTTTAAGATCATCTAGGCCAAGTCCCCTGCCATGGAGATCTGGATAAGATGTTCATGATAGTCTGCACAACCTTGCAAATCAAAGAGACCTTCAGCTCTCAAGGATACGCCTTACAAAAAAGCAAGGCTAGTGTTTAAGTAGCAGTGTACTTGATACAAGAAGCACTGCTATGCCTTTCAGCTCCCCTAGAATTCCCTCCCCCAGCACCACACAATGACCAGCTGGAATGGAGTGAACAAGTTAGTAATCCTCAATTTATAAAACTGGGTGGACTGAAGGAAAAAAGGTCCCTTACAGAATCAAAGCCTGTATTCATTGCAGTCTGCCCAGTGACTCAAAGCCAAAAATGTTCATTTCCCCCTCTCCACATACTCCCCATTTCTAGAATGCTGGGAAGGTTTAAATTTGAACAGACTGTAAAGCTCGAAGAGCACAGCTATTTATGAACTAGTCCAAAATCTCTGCATTTTGGCAATGTGCCTACAAACAAATCATTACTGAGCTTCTTTTAGTGATAAAAAGAATTCGTATCATATATACAGTCCAGATTACTGCCAGAAAATGGAATTGATTTTACTATCTCCTTCCTGCCATTAAACTGCAAAATTAGCATTCAAAGAAAAAAAAAAATCGTAAAGCTCAGCTTCTTAGTCCTTTTCTCACTAAGGAGGCAAAATGAGGCCCATTCTGGAACGTCTGTCCTCTCTTGACTCCCTCCCGTAACATCCCCTTAGAAAGAACAGTTAAGTGCAGCTCTTGGAAGCTGGAAATCTATACCTGGAGTACAATGCCAATGCCAGTTTTCATTTGGAAACCTGAAGGAGTCTATTGACCTTCAATTCTTCAGATAATGACTGAAGGGAAAAAAATATCACTTTGCTGTTCAGAAGGCATATTATTGTAAAATTTCCACTGCAACAAGTTCCTTTGTATCTTAGGATTCTCATATCCTAAGCCTTCTTTGGCTGATCATATCAGAAATTCAAGAATCCACGTCAATACACTACAGGATCTGTTTTCAACTATTTCTAAGTTCTACCCACAGAATAACATTTTAAAATGGGAAACACATGGAGTAAATAATCTCACTTGCCTAAGACCATGCAAGAAATGAGAGCTCAGAACAAAACTGATACTCCCACTTTTAAAGCAGTATGGTATATCCTGAATTAAGTGCTTCCAGAATGATTTTTTGCCTTTGTACTTTCTAGATCATTGGTCAAAAGGATTTTCACTGAGCTAATGTATCAGATGTTCTTTTACATCATCTAATTTACTAAATTTCTTTTAAAAGGAGTCTCAAATTTTGACTAAATAATTCTGTTAAGTTTTTTAAGATTTTACTGTATCTTGAAGTAAAAATCTTAATTCACCTGTAACAACCAATGGCTTCTGTATACTTACACTCTAGAGTGTCTGGACACTTAATTCTACGGAAATGCCAAACAACCCTTCCAATTTTAATCCTACTCCCTTTGCAAATTCATAGAGTGTTAAAGCTACAGACAAACATAGTACAGATACCTAATGAGATGGAAATTATACATCAGAACTACAAATGCATCCTCAGTTGAATAATGGTACCGGAGAGTAAACAAAACCTGAAGGACATGTGACAATGGTCAGAGTAAAATATTTTTACTGGTTTATCCATATTCACTGTATTTTAGGAAGTCTCCAGGTTATTTTGTGATAACAGTGATAGACAAGAAGGTAAAAGAAAGAAGTAGAAATCACACTTAATTATGCCACTTTGTACAGAGTTCCAGGGACAGATCATCTACTAAACAAGGATTTCAGAGTGTGCTTTGGGTAGAGATAGAAAAGGTTTAATGCCAAAACCAAGACTCAGAGCACCAGAGAAGACAAGAGCAAGAAACCTAAGAGCCCAACTGCACATTGCTCATCATTAAATAAGTTTATTTTAACATTAAAATCTCACTCTTTTATAGCAATAGCACAGAAGTTTTTTTAAAAAACTTTACATTTAGTACAAGAATCTGTTGCCTGAGTACAGTCCAAAAAAGTCAAATCACATAGCCAAAGACCCTGTTAAAGACAAAATTGCAGTAAAATCTGCTCTAGTAAATGCAATATACTTCTCTTGCCTACTACAACAGCTTATTCTTCTCACATAGATTACAAATTTTTATATTATCACTCTCAAATCTGTTAACAGACACTGTTTATTAATGCCCTTACTATGGAAAAGCCTGTCAGAAGTCAAGTCACAACAGGAGGAAGAGATTCCAGAAACCCTTTTCCCACTTTTGAGAAAGTTGTGTTCTCTGGACTTCAAGCAGTAAGAGTCTAGTTTCTTGAGGTCTGTAGTTTCTTTACGTCATTTTAAAAATTTATAGAAAGTTTGAGAGTTTGCACATTACTACTACTTGCACAGGTGACAAACAAGCTCTTGTTCATCACTTCAGAATACAATTTTGCTAGAAAACATTATCAATCTGTGTTCACCAGAGTGTGCAAAATGAAACATAAGTCTATCTTGAATGAAGCCATGTCAAAAGCGGTCCTCTTCTCCCTCACTTCCATCTTCCTTTACATGGCACTGGCACCCCTCTGATCCTTGGGTTGATTAGCTGATCTAGTACTAATCTGGCAGAAATTACTCACATTTTTACTAGGAGAGCTTGCTTTTAGATAATAAAGTTGGGTCAGATAACCAAGGGATTTAAGGAGCTCAAGTTTGTGCAACAGAAGGAAAGGGATCATCAGCTCCCATTTTACTGAGATCCACTAGAGAATACTTTCTGTGGATCATGTGCAAGGCTACGTTTCTTTCGATGCATATCAGCTGCATGCCAAATGATCCCCAGACTCCCTTTTTGTAGTGTTCATCAGTTAGAAAGGAGCCTAAGAACCTCACTAGGCATGGACTAAGGGAAGTTAAACTATATACGATCACTTCAACGGGTTGCTGTATTACCAAAACTTCCAGCAGCTTTCAGGATTGCACTTTCAGGAATTTGAGTTTTCATTGGCTGCACGTGTTGTATGTGATGCAGAATCAGGAGTGCACACATTAGCCAGTAACTCTAGAAATTGCAATACAAGACTCCTAAACCCCAGAAAGGGCAGAACTCTTCTGTGTTGGGGTTCCTTTTTGGAAAGAGTCATCACTTAGTTACTCGAGGGCCTAACTGACCATGCACACAGTATTAAGCTCCGGAGTTAACGAAGTCCCATGTTTCAAAGCTCACTGTTCAATTCCCCTTCAAGATGCCATCGGTGCCCTAAAGCTACCATCACAGAAACTTCCAAAGCACGATGCAGTCTGAATCTGTTCTAATGTTCTCGTTGCTTGCTTCAGTTGCTGATAGACGCTCCCCTACTCTCTTGTTGTTCTGTGTCCTGACAGAACTCTGCCTCGGAATGAACATATCGTTGTAACACAGGCAAGATAATTCAGAAAAAGCAAATGTCTTGATTAACACTGAGTCGTGGGATATTATACAATTGAGTGCTTATATACAATTCTCTTCATAAAATGCAAGTTAGAAAACATATGTTGCTGCCTTTACAATACCACTGTTATCCCCCATATTAAACTGAAGTCACAAAGTCTAGACATGACTTGGGAGTTTTTGCTCTTGTTTATCTTGATCTCATCAGATGAATGATTAATAGTGTTTAACGTGACATGCAAGTAATTTAATGTTTCTTGGGGCAGCATGCCAGATTCAGTAACTCGAGAGCATTCGGCATAATGGCCAAGATACGTTCAAGGCTATAATATAAAAATGCTATTTTTCTAATCGCAGTCCTGTAAATCCTTTTTAGCCAGTCAGATTGCTTTTTTTTCAGCAACTCCCTCCATGCCCATTCTGTCAACTGATCTTTTATTAACTGGTCTTTCGTAAGGGGAAAGCAGTGATAGGTGGTGACATGCCATGACACTTCCCCTAAAAGCCTGTTGCACATTTTTCAGAATTTCATCAGCTTATATTCTTTGGATTGTGAGTAATTAACTGGAAAAGCATAGCACCTTAAAACTTTTCCTGACTTCCTCTAACTTCTGCACAAACCAAGCTATTTTGAAGTAACAGTTTTGTCCAAGAGTTTACATTCTCTCCTAGTCTGACAGGGTTGTAAACATACACACACCACAGTTTCCAAAAGGCTAACTGCATTTACCCTCTAAGCAGGGTGTGCAAAGCTGTTTGTGCTGTCACAGGACCAAAAAAAGCCTTTCATTAGCGCTGTGCCAAAGACCCTTTCAGTCTATTGGTCAAAATGTTAAGTACTTGAAGGTTCCTGGAGTTTAGCATTTTTCCTTTGTAGGTCACCTTCTTATGAAAGCTGTACTCCATTTAATATAGCATTTGGAAACAGTTTTATACAACTGGTCATGGGTGACTGCTTGCTGGCACTCATTAAAAAAAAGCACTAACATTTAACACTCATTTAGCAAATAGTCCTAGGACAAAGTCACATTTTGGCTTCAGCAACCTTGTTAATACACCCTTAATAGAACCAGCTCCCTCATTAAATATCTTCAGATGAAAAGGATTTGTTGAATCTCTAAGCAGTAACACCTGCCCGCGCCCCCCCCCCGCCCCCCCCCCCACTTGATGAGGGCCAAAGACCTCAATGTCTGCATGTGCTCATCAGTAGACTTTGAGAAAAAAGCCTCTAGGAATTGCTTCTACCACAGAAGATTATCATGTGCCATTTTCTGCTCCTCTGTCATTGTTAATCCTGACAGCAGAAAAAGAAAAGCAGCATGCTGGGCTTATGGAAAAAAAAATGCTGTTAAAAAAATAAACAAAGAGCGAATGAAAGTGTACTGCTGAATTGAACATAAAAGCAGAGTCAATCAATCTAAAACAGTTGGAGGAAGATGCAAGTTAACCAACCAGTACAACACTATTTTCTCTTATATCACCATGAAAGGCTGTCACGTCCCCTACTGCTGCCCAAATCGGGCAGATACGATCTCCAGAAGAATAAAGGAAAAAAACTGTGGAATGTAGCCCTTGTCCAGGGAAACAGTTGTGCCAGTGTATGATAAACAAAACCACTCCCTCCCTCTTCTAGTTTCAACACACAGCACAGCACGCAATGGTTGCAAAACCAGCCAGCAGGCTGCAAACTCAGCAGAGTACCAACACTTCCCCTCTCAAAGAGCTAAGACTCTCCAGACTAAAAGGAGACAGTTAAATCCAGCGGCAACTCAACAAGCCATAACCTATTACAACTTTCTTGTTAATTCACATGAGAGTTTTCCAGGAGATATGGCCATTCCCCCATGTTACCAGCCTTCTGGGCAGAATGCTGTCTACTCGTGGTTGACTAAGTCACCAGTTTCTGTCTTTTCTGCAGACGTACAAGCTCTAAAAGCCTGTTAATAAACCAGGCACATCAACTGTCAGTGAAAGACGCATCAGCATCTGACCAACTCAAGCCTATGGAGCCTCGAAACGATCTCCACAGATGTATCACGTCCTTGTACTGCTTAAGTGGGAATACTTGCAGATATTACCCTCTGTGTATCAAAAAATGCTCTGCTGTACAAAAAAAAAAAGGGGGGATATTTGCATAAAAAGATACCAGATTCAAGCACTTACTTCAATGACTAGCAGTCTGAGTAAAATATGCATTACTTCCAGTGCTTAGAACAGCAAGTGAAGGGGAAATTCAGATGTTAAGATCTTTTGACCTGAAGTAAAATGCCAATTCACATGCTTTCAAAGAAATAATGTTCTTTCTCAAGAGTCTCAAAAATGGAGGAAAGGAAGAGGTGATAAAGAAGTCCACAGAACAACAAATTTTGAACATAACCTACTTTAAAACAAAAGTAGTCATGTTTTTGTGGGACCTCAAATTCTATTATGCCAGGTCCCTCCCATACACACTCAGAAGAAAATCTCTACCAACAAAAGCTGTAATGCAATGCAGGAAGAAGGCAAATACAGAAGCAACAAAAGCTATAACGCAATGCAGGAAGAAGGCAAATACAGAAGCAGATGCCAAGTTTTTCAATCATGACTCCAAGTACCAATAGTAAAATGCTAGATTGAAAATCAAGCTAAATGGTTTCAAACTAAGAGAGAAATTTGCAAGTAAATATATAAAGGAAAAAAATCTAAGCTGATCAGAATTTATGAATATCAGCTCCAGAAACACTATTGTTCAGACTCAAATGTCTACCTTTGGCCTTCAAGACTTCACCTAAATCTTTTTTCAATCAGCACACATCATAAAGACAAGCTGACAATTCCGTGAGTTTACATGCATCCTTCTGTAAATACCAAAACTATTTTTGTAGTCTATTTTCGTAGATAATACATACACACTTCTGGAACAAAAAAGGCTTTGAGTAACTTCTATGATTCAGGTTAAAAGTCTCAAGTCATTTGCTCACCTTCCAATTATTATAAAACTTTCCTTTTGTACCTGAGAATGTTAACATCCTTCTGTCTCCCTCCTTTAAGTCACTTTGGTATTTATGCTCAAGAAAAAAAAAAAACAAAAACAAAACCACTTTGTAGCTACATGCAGGTATCATGAAATTTGTCAGACATCAAGTAAATTCCACTTGAAGTCAAAACCCACACTCCCTGAGAAGCAATCCAGATGAGTATTTGCCCAATACTCATCTTCTGTTCATTCAGATGACTTGAGAGCTATGCATACTTCCTCCCAAACCCCTACTACAGGTTATCAAACACTTCAGAGCAACAGGTCTCCACTTCATGGGCACATTTCGGTGCCACACAGGACAACTGCACAACGCAGCTCAACTGCATAAAAGGAATCATCATTCAGGAACACAAAAGCCTGATGATGGGAATAAAAGCAAAGAAAATGGTTCTTTTGTTTACCTTCTGTCACTGGCAAGTTAAAGGACAAAAGGAAAGAGGCAGGCAGTGGTTTTCAGGGCTGCATAAAAAGCCCATTCATCAGGTTATAAGAAGTCACATGCATTTGATTGTGTCAGCTTAACAAAGCCACAATAAGAGAGATTTCCTTAGGAACTAACAATGTTGGAATTACAAAGGTAGTTGAGACACAGAAACAGTAGGACAGGAGAAAAAATTGCCAAAGGCTAGGCAATCCAGCATGCTACAGGAGGGAAGCACCTGCTGAAAAAAGCCTTATTAGGACATATAAACTAGAGAAAGGAAAAAAAGTTTGAACTGTTGAGAGAAAGAATTACACAGCTTGGCCGACCATCTTCTCACCATGAAATTCTTAACATTCAGATAAATGGTTACTATTTCTCAAAGTCACAGAAGGTACACCACTCATCTGCCACTAAACTAATGGCATGTTTAAAGAAGAGAGCAAGATGTGTATCTATTCTTTGAACAGATAGTTGCAATGAACATATATGCACCCTAGCAGAGAACAGAGTTATGGGACAAAATATAGACTAAGAGATTCAGGTGTAAAAGAATAATGATTTTATATGATCCATATCTTCTTACAAGTATAATTATAAAACTGTCAGATTAACAACACTGGCAGAAGGATGCAGCAGTTTTATTATGATTTTGGATAAGCATGCTCAATATAGCTAGTAAATCTTTGCTCTGTGTATTCAATGAATGCCGTAATTCACAGAAAGTAGGATCTTCAATGCAATTTTTAGTTCATAGCTATGCAACCACCCAGGCAGGTTACTGGTGCCAAGAACAAAGGCCTCAGAAAAAGCTTTTAGGACTAAATTTGATTTCTTAATACCACCTCTAATTTTTTCCATCAAGATGCTGTATTTCTAAAGAGGCCCATCAAAATCAGAAATAGACAGTGTACAATACAAGCTGTGGGGGGAAATGGAAAATAACTCTGAACAATACAGTAAATAGTATGCTTCCACACACCTCCTTAGAAAAGACTTAAAATAATTCATCAAAAGCAACTACTACCTCTTAAGGGCTCAGACTACTTCCTCCTACGACTGGAGAAGAAAGGGAAAGGAATCTTACATAGTAGAGTTTGGGGCATATTTTACATAAATGAAGGAGCTGCAATGATACAAAAAGGGTAGCAGCAAGCAACAGGAAAAGCAAACAATACAATATTGTCACAGGATAAAAATATACACATTTTTACACTAATAACTCAAGTCTTAGGCCCGGTAGATTTTGGGGAAGTATCGTATCAGAATACATCTAGATTATGATATTCAAGAAACTAAATACAATTAGCTTGTCATAAGCAGAAGTATTTACAAACATATTCAAGGACCAGAGTTGGTCTACCATCAAGACACCACATAGCCCTCATCCACGTTCCAACATAGGAAACCCTTGATTGTTACCGTCAGCTTCAACGTGTTTGCATTTAGCCACCAGAACAATAACATAGCAGGCATCACCTGAGTCCTTTTATAATGCTATGTTTAGCTTGTGTGCATGAGTACTATTGCCATCTGTGGAAGAACAATGACCTTACATTACTGTTATCTAAAGAAGAGTCTCTTCAAAACCAGAGGAAAATAATGCTTTTGAGCTAATAAGTCATCTCTACTGAGGCAGTTGCACGTAAGGAGACTGTACAGTACAGCAAAAAAGTGACTCCTAGCTGGCATTTGAGTAACAGCTCTGCTGAGGCTTATATAAGACAGAGGAAGATATATAGCGTAATGTTTTTTCCAGATTATTTAGAACACTGCACTATGTCACATAATAAAGGCCATTTGGCAAGCTAATATTGGTACTTTTGTCAGAGTGTTTTGGGGATGCTCTGAAGCATCAATTATTCAACCTTTTGAGAGAAAAAAAAATTAAAGATATCACAGTATTAAAAACAAGAGATCACTGAAGACAGGAATAAAAGTTGAGGATGAAAAAAAGGAAAAAAAAGCAGGAGGCTATATAAGGCAGAGAAAGTGAGGCAATTGGAAGACAGAACAGCAAGGCTCAAATGGCAGAAAAAAAAAAATTCTGTGGCAGCATTTTAGGAGACTAGGAAGAAGACATCAAATACAAGAAAGCTAAATATTGGTAGTGAGCCAAAATAAAAGAAACACATACTTTTATCACAAGGATGAAAGAAAAAAAAAATAGACTAACACATGCTAAGAATGCCTAGAAAAGCAGAATAGATAATGAGAGTACTTTAACCATTTTCCGAAAGTCTAAAATTAAACACTTCGACTCATCCAAATAATTTCTATTTGGCTAAGCAAATGTACAGAAAGAATTATAGGCCATAATCAATTATGAGCTTTTACTTTGGGCTATTCCATCTGCAGGCAACAGGTAACTCATATTATTCAACCAGGAAAGTCAGAGACAAGAATTAAAACAACCTTCAAAAAGGACCATCCCAAACACACTGTCATATAAACATATGTATGTTCAAAATATCTGCTAGTACAACTCAACTTTTCATTTTTCTAGCCTTAGCAAACCCAGCTATTGGCTAACACTTTGCACCTTGTACACATCCTTTATGACCTTCCACATAATGCAAAGAAAAAGACTCTGGGTACTTCCTGTTTTGATACTGAGAATGTCCTATAGAAGTTTTATCAGTGTACAACTTACAGTGCATTAGCTTGGTTTATTAGCCATGAATACCTGTTCTGACTTCTCATTTCAAGGACACTTGAAACTAAATTCAGTAAGGGCTCCAACTAATCAAGTTAAGATAGCCTAATACAGGTTCACATGTCAGCTGAACCATGATAGTGGTCCATGCACACACCCAGAATCTGTGGCAAATGCAGTTACGGCAACAGCCCAACTCTTCTGCATTGAAGGCTACGCTAAGTAGCATCTGCATGTTTTTGCTGCCAGCTAAAGCCACACAGTGCTGTAACTGAGCTGATACAGTAAACTCATTAAGCCATGATAAATTTAATAGTGAGCCTAAGCCGAATGCCTCTTCCACTTCACTGTGTTGATACCCATCTGTATATATCCTGGGAGAAGCATTAATTAGTTCTGAAACTCTCTAACCAGAAGGTACTTTTGTCCAGTGCTGGGAGACATGACCTGCATACAACACCTAATTAAGCTGTGGAACGTCTTTCCGCAGGATGTTATGGCAGCTAAAATTTGCAAAGGCTCATGCACTAAAAATTCAAAAACATTGCCACTGGCTCAGGAAATCTGTGAGCTACCAATTACTAAAGGCTGGGAGAGTGTCCTAGAGAAGTAATACAACATGCTTCCCCATCCCCGTACTCTTCCTAATGAGTCTGTTACTGGCTACTGTCCGAGACAGGGTATCACACACTGTGGATGTTCGGTCTAATCCAGTACGGCCATTCTCCCAACAAGAATGCTTGCAGATTTTTCTGCCCTAATCTCTAAGACGACAGCAAACAGGCAAGGTTCAGATTACATTCAGACAGCGTTAATGTATCTTCTCCTTTCACTTATAATTAATTGGAAGTTACAAACCAAAAATCTTTTCATAACACCAGCGTGTCAGCAGAGTCAAATTTCTTTCAGGAGGGAATAAAAAAAAAAAAAAAAAGCTGATAAACTTACACTTATGCCCCGTCTAGTGACCCAAGTTCTCATACATTCAGCTGAATATTTCTGGCACCTTCCTGGTTTTATTACAGTTATTGAGCAGGCATAAAGAGGTTGCAGGCTCAAGGTTCACATTTCTGGAACTTACTTCAAGCACTGAAGCACTTATGTCAAAATTCGTTTTTCCTAGCAAACCTAACAGATAATCATAAAACTTACATTTTCCTGGTCAGAAGACAGAGATGGCTCCCCTAAAAGAAGCCTCTGCTCAGAGTTGTCCTCTTCAAGAGCTGCCTGTGTTGTTGCAGTGTCAGACATGTGTCCTTTTCTGAGCCGTAGACCTGGCTCTGGAGAACCAGCATTATCGAGTTCCGTTAGTTCATTCATGAGATGCTGGAAGCCTTCTCAAATATTTTGCTTCCTCTTGGTTCGGTTTGGCTGATTAGGTGTTGGCTCTGAAAGACAAATAATTTGTATAACTAAACCGAAGTTAAAAAGAGTGTAAGAGTTGGCTGGAAGAAGAGCATGCTAAAAGCTACCAAACACCTATGACAACTGCTTTTACATGTGCCCAGACTCCCACAGGATCAATTATATGGACTTCTACACTGCTGGACAATGAATTCTCATCTTGTGACCACAAGTACTTTTGTATCCTAACACAAGTTAAACACAACTTTCAAAGCTGACAGAAAGTGAGCTGCATAAAATAGTAAATTCACAAAAGCACAGTGATGTTTTTATAAGTTATTATTTTTATTTTCACAAAGTTGCAAACACTGGACTGTTAATACTATTTAGAAAGAAACTACTTATCACAGGCACTCTATAATTATCAGCTTTTTGTGGGTAGGAAGCTCCTACCCAGGCTCAGTCATCTGGCCTACGTTTCACCAAAACTAGGACACTAAATATTGGTACAGCTGCTTGGGTAGTAGCAAGCAAGCAGAGCTCAAGTAGCAACTAACTTCAAACAGACTGCAAGGAGGGCAGTAGTACACACAGTGACTATGCTTCCCTTCCTTAAATTAACATGTTCACCATTACTGCTAGCAAAGGGTCTGCACCTTTACTTGTATAAGGAATTAGACCACAGAGATTTAAACACCATTCATTCCATCACAGCGATCAGAAATAGATAATTCTCTCAGAAAACAGTAATCCATGCTTTCTGCTTCGCAAGGTAACTATATTTTACACTTGTAACACTGCAAAAAGGATAAAAATTTAACTCAAGATGCTGAAGATTAATTAAATTTGCAGAAAATTGCCTAATGACAATCTGTTAATTTGATCCTTCATCCAAGATTACTATTGGTAACCTATTTATCTCATACATTGCTGTGTGGTGGTCACTTCAATAGCCAGACAAGAGATAATTGTTTGACACTGGTTTCCTTGGGAGGCACAACAGCCAGAGCACTTTGAAATCAGAGTGCCAGAAACCATCAAAATGAATTAGTGCTCAGCTGAGGCTTCAGAATCACTTTGAATGAGAATCTATCCATTTTGTACTAATCACTTGATGTCATTCTATGACTGTAGCATCTAACTACTTAGATGTGACTAACACATAACATTAACATAACCCATTTAGCAAGTTTTAACTTGCCAGGGTGCATAATTAGATTGGAATTTTAGTGCCCAATAAAAGATGCTGAACTTTGTTATAATGTGGGAGGGCAAATTAAAAAATATAAGATAGGGGATTGATATTGGTCGTCTTGTAATGAAATATAATCTCCAAAAAGCCAATAAAGAACATACTCCTTCCTTTCAGGGACTATTCTCATTTATATGATCACTGCAAGATAATTCTCGGCTCTGACAAATGTGCTGGAGCTAATTTTGCTGCAGCAGTTTGTAATGTTATATCCCCTCAGCTGCCCGTCAATCCCCAGAGGAAAGAGCTGCTAATGAGCAGGTAACAGACTTTGCAGAACTAATGATACCTCGGTTGTTCGAGTTCAGTATGGCACACTGTTTTAATCGCCCAAGAAGGTAAGTTTACAATATGACAGCAGAGCAGATGGTATGCCCACCTTCCTGCTAACTCCACTATAGGGTCAGTAACCTCCATCTGAGAAGTAACATCTAAAATGGCCACAGCTGTTTACTTGGTAAACACAAGAGCCACAGGACCATCAGCCCATGAGAATTAAGCCAAAGTTTAACAACATTACACAGGAAGTCAAGTGAAGAAGTCGAGCAAGTGGATTTTAAGACCAAGAACAAATATTTAGAAAACCACAGAACAACTGAAATCTTGACTGTTTCTGTCGTATTTCAAGCAGCCAATTCACAATTCTATTTTTATGCAAGAAACATTAAGACATTGCCACATCGCCGTTTGGCAAAATTGATCTAGGGAAGAAAGAAAAGAGCATGCAACAAGAAATACAGTTTAAAGTGAAACTGATTTGGTATCTTAATTTAAAAGTCAACTTATAAGAGAATAATTTCAGTAAAGTACACTGTACCAATATGAAGCTGTAGCTAAAACCCATTAAAAAATGCAAGTAAGCAGAGCAGCTGTTTGTAAACAATGTTTACAAACTCACACACACATCCCTACCTGATATTCCACACAACACTTCAAACAGGTAGTTGAAACAGTCATAGTTAGTTTCACGCATTGTTCAATCTGCATGACACATTTAACCAGCAAGTTTTACTAGTTTTTCTTTCTACCAACTTTAAGCAACACAATTGCCATTGTGTGCTGCATTACCTGCTATATTGCCCAAGAGCATGCACTTACACCACCTCTGTGACATTGGGGGAGCAATGCTGAAAGAGCCACAGTAACAACCAACACAACAGGCTTAACCACATTTGACCAAGATGCTTGCAAAACGTTCTTCTAATACAAGGTGCAAGAATGCCAAGAGACTTTTTAAATCAAGCCTTGAAGATTTACTTCACTAGCACTCACTGCCAAGCAATCACTAAGGTTAAAAATAAAACACGCATTTCACCTCCAGTGGGTGAGATTTGCATTCAGCAGTAGAGTTGAACTTTAGAATTCTGCATAAATAGAAGGTCTTGTTTCTTGAAATTACAGTGGAATTGCTCAATGAACTAAGATGTTTCCATGTTGTCCCTCATACAGCATCCTTTTAGTGCTAAATACTCTTGGCCCTTACTGAGCATGCAAAGGTAAGCAAGTCGAAAGACAGTCCAAAAGCACTGCTGCTGGTTTTTAGTCCTTTTTAAAAATGTACTACAAAAGCGAAAAAACACATGCCTAAATGCAGCACGGAGTTGCCAACAGTAAAGTGCTCATAGACAGAGCTATTTGTTCACAAGTGAAAGAAGCAGTCTGAGATTATGAACAGGAAAGCAACAGATGGTCTTTAATTTCTATTATAAAGTTTCTATGACTCCGCAGTTCAGTGAAAGGTCTGAAAGACTAGGATGACCTTTTCCTAAGAAAATAGGAAATCTAAGTATAGTCAGTAGCATCAAGCCAGAAGATGATGGTTGAAACACTGTAAATTAAGAAACTTATTGCCCCATTCTGTCTCCGAGACTAGGCAGGTCATGAAAACAAAAACTGGAAAACAGAAGGCTATAGAACACCTGAGGTGTTGGAAGAGATTGGTTTGTTGCCTTTTTTTTTAATATAGAAAACTTCTAAAGGCTAAGTTCAATTTTAGAAAGGAATTACCAGTTTAATACTGTCACAGTTCTAAACACATTGTATAAATACAAAATGTAGTACTCCATTAGTCGACTTAGTATGCTGCTGCAACCATACAACCTACAAAGCCCAAGTGGTCATCACACCCAGCTGCTCACTCCACCTCAATTCAGAAGTCAACCCCATAGCAAGGGGAGTCAGTGCCAGTTTCAGGCTGTAGATGAATACTCATCATCTTTCTGAAAACAGAATCAGAATGCAAAACTATTTCAGCAGCTCACTGCAATTGTGCAATGCCAGAGGAGTCAACATCCACAATTACAGAGCACATTTAGGACGCCGTTGCACTCCTCAAGATTACAAGGAAAAAAATTTTTACACAAACTTAAGCACAACAGGATGATGCTACTATTCTTTGTAAGATCTTCCTGGATATTCCCCAGGATAAGCGATACAGCTCTTCTAACTTCCCAGAATTCACCTGGCACGAGGACTGGTTTTTTACTTAAGCTGAACAATGCCACATGGTAGCAAAGCAAAGAAAGCACGCTAAAGGTAGCATTTGTAGTTAAATTTAAGAGATCTGTAACTCCCTTTTTAGGATAAAACACAGTCCCAGATAGTCAAACTATCCCCCCACTACTCCTAAGCAAATCAAGCTCCAGCATCTGGCTCTTCCCAGTATGGTCCTCCTGTAAGTAGCACAAGAATGATCCCTTCAAAGCTATTTCATTCCGCCTGTAACCAGCATTTGGAAAACAACATCCCCTTCTATTCCCCTCTCATTGATCAACAGTGTCTGTGATGGAAACTTTCTTGTTCAGGGCAATGGCATCCACTGTATGCTCTTTCCTTGCTAATCCTCTTCAAAACATCCCTTAAACTAGCATAAGCAATGCATACACAATGGACAAATCTTCATAGAGTTAGCTCATTCTCCCTAACAGAGCTTAGTTATCAAAAGAACAAAAGGCCATAATGAAAATTTCAGGCTACACCATTTCTCAGAACATTCATTAATGTTCAGTGAAGGGCCTGAGTGCCTGAAAAGTCTTAAGAGATACTATCTCAATCTACAAACTTTGCCTTGCCTGTGTCAATGTACCGTCACAGGTACAACAGCGTTACTAGTTGGCTAGCTACATCCATGCCAGTAAAATGGCAAAGCTGATTGAACAGTAAGCCACCTATGAGTTAAATAATTCTACCAAATACAAAGCTGTTTAGACTAGGCCTTTAGGAACCAAATAGGCACAACTCCATTTCCAGAACCATTAGTACCGGTACAAATGGCAAAGCACTTCCAGTATAACCCAGGAGCGGATCATTTGTGAGAAGAACACAGCTTATACAGGCCGGTGGAGGGGATTTTTTTCCTATAAAATGTTTGATTCTGGCTACCTAGACTGAAATAGTAAACATACTAAACTGTAAATGAAACAAAATGTAGCTTTCTTGGCACGCTGTATTTCTGGTAGGAAGGTCCTGCCAGAAGTAGTCCCTCCCAAATGGTACAGTAACACCAACAGTATTCAGGAACATCACACAAAAGCTTAAATTATTCTCAGGTGACACTGGCATCATTCAATCACCCATCTGGTTCTCCTACTCCTTAGCGTCAGTACTGATGATCAATTGAGTTCGTTAACAGTGAGCTGTGGACAAGGTTTTGTGCCTGCAATTTTTTTTGCGGGGGGGGGGGGGGGGGGGGGGGGGGGGGGGGGAAGTAGGCGGTCTTCTTTGACTTTCTGCCTATGTGGCATCCTGGTCTATTTACTGAGGAAATTAGGCAGGCACCAGTGCCCATGCAAGACAGGCATATACAGTCTGGGTAAGGGAAAGAGGAAGTCAGACAGCAAGCGCTGTGTCACACAAGTTAAGACTGCTGTTGAGTGTTACCCACATGTGGCCTAGCTAGCCCATTCTGGGTTACTTATTAACTACATGGGTTATTCACTGGTTGGCTGCTTTACTCACTACACATAGAGCAAAGCAGAAGAGAGAAAAATTTCATACCTTTTATGTAGATTTGTGAATCGCCCCTAAGTTAGGTAGCCACAGCTAAAAAGTTAACAAAACAGTAATACTGAAAGATTCAAGAAATCTTGAAATAAGGGATTTTTATCCTTTCCTCCCACCCCCCTTAAGAGTCTTTCAACGACTGAACCATCTTTTTCAATTAAGGAGTTAAACACCCACAGCAACATTCCAAGTACTTTCCAAAACTACAGTCAAAAATAATCCAAATAAGGGTGTGTATGAACAAGGGAAGAAGGAAAAATCACAGAAAACTTTGTTTTCTCAATGTACCCTAAAGGAACAGTATAAAATAGGCTGTAAAAATTCTTTGGAGGTCATCTTTAACAATGAGGAATGATGAGGAAGCAATCCAGCACCTCTTCTCTAGATGTAATTTCCCTAGATAAAGAGACATCTACAAAACAAAGATTAGACTCCCGTGGAGGGTCAGTGGCCAAAAAGCTGTCTTTGTAACTTGTAAACTGTCACTGGACACTTCAGCCTAAGCTATTTCACAGCAGGCTGCAGAGGCAAACAATCAAGCACATTCTGATGCATTTGGATCCAAAGAAAGGGAACAAGCCAGCAGCCTGCCCACATTAATGAAATGCTTCCATTTCAGAGGATCCTATTACATTGTTACAACATTTGTCCAATTTGTACTGCAAATTGGACCCCAGTTTTGTAACCAGGTTAAGCGTTATGTCAGAGGTTGGCCCACCCCAGTGCACAATGTCCGGTTGTTACAGACTGGATGACTGCTGTAAATTAGCTTTACTCTTCAATACACCAAAACCAAGAGAATTGTCACTAACGCAGTACGAAACAGGGAACGGAAGTTCAAGTTCTTTTCACATTGCATTCCACAAAAATCCACAGCCCAGACCTGGAAAACTTGCTTTTAGTTAATTTTTCATTAAATGACTCAGTTTCTCCAAGTGAGAAACCTTCCATCTTTGTGCCCTTTTATGATTTTATTTCTATGACATGTTACTAACTCACACCAACTTACTTTGCAGTTGCCAACAATAACAAGATGCAGTTGGTTTTTGTTAGTAACACTTTGGATCACAGATTATCTAAAAGTGAAAGACTGAAATTAGACATTACTTTTCTCTAAAGTGAAAATTTAGAATACATCCTTTTAACTACTGCCTCGAAGACATCTGATTCAGAGAAGAACTGTTGGGTCAATATGAAAAAAATCAAACTTTTTGTAACAGGCACTAAAATCCAGAGCTAGACTACTAAACTGAGGGTACGTTCATTTAACCCCTCTACACAGAGGATCCTCACATAAGAATGTAAATGGCACTAAGATCAACAGCCACAATCCAAAGGACAAACATTCCTCTACCCTGGCAGGTACAACACTCTCTTCCTAGGAAGTGTGGCTTTGAATCTCTCTAGAAACTGACACAAGATCTCTTACAATTCAGGAAGATAATCCAACGCCTGGAGCAACTGTACAAAAACAAACACTACCACCTTGCTTTTAAAACCAAAGAGGATTACACTTATTTTAGGCTGCAAACTGTAAGCAGGAAAGCATTTAAAATAGTTGCCCTAAGTGCTTCTTACTGGCTTGCTTGGACATCTCTTCACTTAGATGCCATCTCTGTACAGAGTTAAGAGCTATCTGGTGCCAAGAGGGGGGCAGCCCCACTCTTCCCTGAGTGGGCAAACAGCTCCACTTCTCATCACTGCCCCTGCAAAGGCACTCTGATGTTTGTCACTACCCACTCCAGGTGGCAGTCTGGAAAAACGTTAACCCAGGGACAAGAATGGGATAATAGTTTTCTATCAAACTAGCAAACTGAATTGGCTCAGTACACTGTCAGAGAAGCAGCATGGCCAACATGACAGAAAGGGTAGGACTGCACACCCAAGATTTTAATTCTTTATGTATTTAATAGGCAGCATTTTCCTAACCTGTTAAGGACTGACAGTTACCTGCTGGCCCAAGCCCTTAATTGTCATATATATGCATAACATGGCCTTTATTATGACCTGTTGACCAGCAGACCAAACCTGGCACAGTAAACCAGACACCTTACCAAGGTTAGTGAATGTAATCCTGCAGGCAGGGTCTCAGAAGCTTGGTTGCAAAAAGCTGACCATCACACTCTTCTCAGTTTTCGGAAGCACCTACTCTCTAGTTTTGCTGATAATTTTGATAAGCTTTATTCAGGAGGTTGTGAGCTTGCTCATCTGTGTTTTATTTCATGGCTGACAGGTCTGGTCTACAAAATATGTTTATGTTCCCATATTTGTAAGAAATAAGAACAGAGAAAACTTACTCCTTTACTTAGGCTCAACAATGGCATTTCTTCAGTTGAAAGCAGCATATATTCATATCCTCAGAAACTATAATATTGTTTTGCTGTGTGTCAGACAATTCTAGAAGTCTGCTACTTTTCTGTAGAAAAAAACGTCACAAGAACATTGTAGGAATAACCAACACCCACAGCATTTTATCAGTCTAAGATCAAAAAAGCAGTCCGGCATCTTTTTCAGATACTTTCTTAACCATCAAAACTCAAGCAAAAGAGAGATCTACGGGAACTAGACTGCACCTAATTTATGTCAGTCAGAAGCAGATTTAGTCAAATGGCCGAAGTTCTAGATAAAACCAGGTAAAGCTACTTATCAATGATGTATCTTATCTTAATGCAATAGCCAGAACATAATTTGGGGTTTTTTAAAATATAATAATTGTTGAGAGTTAAGAAATAAGTTGAAGTGAACTTTTTGTCTTCTCTACCATTCAGTGTCACTCTTTCAGATACAAATTTCTTTCCTCGTAACACTGTTTGAAATCATCTCAAATTCTGAAACAAGACCAAGGACACTGATATCACAATACATCACTGATACAATTCAAAAGCAGAAATGTTAAGTTAATCTTTTACTTTCTACTGGCCTATAACTAAGGAGAGATGGCAAAACACCCACAGTCTACTTTTGATACTCTGAGATTACTGCTAAAGTTCTAAGAACCAAAATTATTACCTGTACACATGCAAGCCCTTTAAGTAGGGATGTAGCTTAAACTCAAAACACATCTACAGGACCTAGACCAAGACAATTACACAAAGAGTCATCTTGCTGTGGTTTGTTTTACCATCTTGGCATGGCAGTTTTTGCTAGCATAACTGTGTTCCCTGCAGAGGTTTTCGCTAGTATAGCTGCAGCCTGCAATCCAATCAGCACAGCTACGTTACTGTAAATTTTAAGTCTGAAACAGTTTAAGACCACAAACATCCTCCAAGTCAATTTTCAAGTATCCAGGAAGCATTTTGCAAATATACACATTCGATATTTTACACGACTTAATAGCACTTATTGATGCATTCAGATCGCCATATGAGGGGTGGGAGTGTGTACTACACAGCCACTCGCTCACCCTCTCCCCTCCCTGAGGGGACAGGGAAGAGAAAATGTAACAAAAAGCTTGTGGGCCAAGATAAGGACAGGAAGAGATAATTCAGCAATTACCACCATGGGCAAAACAGATTCAACTTTGGGAAAATGAAGTTAAATTTATTAACAGAGTAGGATAATGAGAACCAAAACAAAAATCTTAAGAATACCTCCCCCAACTCCTCCCTTCTTCCTAGGCTTATCTCCACTCTCACTTTCTCTGTTTCCTCCCCCTCAGTGGTGCAGGGGGACAGGGAATGGGGGTTGTGGTTAGTTCATCACACATTGTCTCTGCCAGTTCTTCCTCCTCAGGGGAAGGACTCCTCACACTCTTCCCATGCTCCAGCCTGGGGTCTCTCCCACAGGAGACAGTCTTCCACTAACTCCTCCAACATGAGTTCTTCCCACAGGCCACAGTTCTTCACAAACTGCTGCAGTGTGGGTCCCTTCTACAGGGTGCAGTCCTTCAGGAACAGACTGCTCCAGTGTGGGTCCCCCATAGGGCCAAAGGTCCGGCCAGGAGCCCGCTCCAGCACAGGCTTCCCACACGGCCACTTCAGGCATCCACTTGCTCCAGCATGGGCTCCTCCAGGGGCTGCAGGTGGATCTCTGTGGACCTCCATGGCTGCAGGGGGACAGCCTGCCTCACCATGGGTTGCACTACGGGCTGCAGGGGAATCTCTGCCCCAGTGCCTGGAACATCTTCTCCCCCTCCTTCTTCACTGACCTTGGTACCTGCAGAGTTGTTCCTCTCACATATTCTCACTCCTCTCTCCATTGCTGCTTTGCCCAGCATTTTTTTCCCCCCTTAACTACATTACCACAGAGGCACTACCTTTTTCCCTTAACTACATTATCACTGATGGGCTCAGCCTTTGCCAGCAGCAGGTCCATCTTGGAGGCAGCTGACATTGGCTCTGTCAGACACAGGGGAAGCTTCCAGTAGCTTCACACAGGAGCTACCCCTGAAGCCCCCTCACTATCAAAACCTTTCCATGCAAACCCAATACAGTGATCCATGTATCTTCTGACTTGGGGAAGGGGATCAAAAAAGCCCCCCAAACACACATTGGAATGGTCTTTAAAAAAAAAAAGAAAAGAAATGCAGTGAGCAAGCTGTGGCAATGAAGAGCACTTCACTTCTATATACCTTCACCTTCAGTGAAAAATATATTGTCCCTACTTTGAAGCATGTAATTGCAATCCACCCTTTGATAACAGAGCTACACTGCTTGTTTAGTAAAATGAGGACTGGCTCTAACATTGGATGAATTACAATCAGTACCATTAAAGGAAAATAAAGATTATTTTGTTATGTGAAACTATTTTCAGTAGATAACTCACAACAGAAAATAGTGAGGACAGGAGATTAAGAAAAAAAAATTCCTCAAAGGAAATAGACACAATATTTACACTTATAAAAATACCTTACTATAAAACAGAAATAAAACTGTAATTTCACACAGAACAGAAAAAGTTAGACAAACATTCAGGTTGCCTTTATCACGCACAGAATATAGCATTTACTGTAATTACAAAATTCATAAAAGAAAACACAGGACTATTATGTGAAGCACTCACACTAAGTAACGACAGCTTTATAACACAATGAAGTGCTACTGGCTACCCTCAGACCTACACAGAGCACCACAAGGCAAGAGAAGATAGAAAAGAGCAGATGCCTCCAGGTCCTGCTTAGGAGCCTTGAGTCATAGGAGGCTTTGCAACACCCTTCCTGGACTTGCGAGTGATAGGCAGCAATTTATGAACATTGAACAGGAGGCAGAAATCATAACTACGCAGCCCTGTAGTACTGTGCTGTGGCAGCAGCCACAAGCTCCATACTTCCATACTGAGCCATAAGGCCTCAAGACTGAGGCTTGTCAGGCTTGTTCTGACTGAACTTTTCTTGACCTGCCTTTTACTTGGTTTAGCTGTGACTGTAGCTTCTCTAATTGACTAGATGACTTCGGCCAATTTATTTTAGTTTCGTTTACCTTGGTGTGATATAATCTCCAGTTATCCTTCATAGAAAGAGGTATTTACAATGATACCAGGAAATACAGGTCTAGTATGACAGCAGAGGCCTGGAGAAGCAGAGAGACAGGATGCAGTACAGAGGAGTACAGGCGTGGGATAAGAGATGGAGCACAGGCTTGTCACTGGAGATCCCACAGCTATAAGCCACTCACTAACGGTCAGTTAAAAAATGCAGGTGTGGAGCTAAACAAACCTGGCTTGAGGGCTAACAAAGAGATAGTAAATAGCATACATAAAGGGCACCATATATAGTAAATTCAGACATCACCTGGAGCTGTAGACCAATGAAGAAAGAAAAGAAGTGTAAAAGCATGTTAGCAAACATTTTAAAAAACCCTCAAGTGACTTCTAGAGGGAGGAAGAAGAAACAGGCAACAGTAAAGTCATATTCCTCCCAGAAAAGGAACTCCTGAGGCTGGTAACTTATCCTCTCCAGCAGTCCTAAGTCCCTGACTTAAAGACCCAGAGGAATGGAAGGGTGAAAGTAACTCCAAGAGAAGAGACAGAAACCATTGTAACACACCAAATTGTGTGTGTTACAATTTTAGCTGTGTTTGGCAACGTTTTCCAGTATGCGAGTACTATAATGCAATATTCTTCTTTTTCATTAAGAGTTAAATCTAGGCTTATGATTATTGAGCACACCCTGCCACACATGCATCACACCCCCTCACCACCACATCCCTCACCCCCCACATGCACACCACCACCCCCCCACGGTGCTCCCTCTTTGCCTGCAAACAACAAAGTAACAACTTGGATGGAGTTCTCCATTCCTTCTCCAATTTTGCAACTCTGAAGAGCATTGTTACTCTTCAAAGCATTACAGGAAAATTACACTATAATAGCAAAGCCTGAAGCAGCCCCAGGTAATGCAACCAAATGGGCCATCTGACCTTATAACACGTTCCTTCCGCAGAGGGAACTCTTTGTGCCAGGGTGACCCAGTCAACAGTTGTTTTGTACCAAAGGGCCTTTCATACATGTAAATACGCTCCTACAATAGTACCTAAACACAAAAATAAGTGAGCTGAGCAGTCACTGTCTATCTGCCCTTTCTATTTGCAGGAAGAAGTTCTAGACATCATAGGAGACACTCAATTTCTTTAAGAAACTCTAAAACCAGGAAGGAAGCATGGCCAAGTTGATAAGCATCCACGCTCTTAAGAGCGGGAAGGGTAGGAATTTGGCTTGATTTCCTGGACAAGGGCCCAGACAGGAGGAACATGAGCAGAGAGCAAGAACTGGGTCAGCAAACTACTGAATAGTTATGTGTCCTAGTTTTCAAATACTCACTGAAGGTCTTCTTACCCTAGCCCAATTGCATCTGTAAGGGGCGTTAATACGTGTAGAACTATTCAGATAAACTATTCTGGAAAGAATACAAAATACCTTATGCTGACACAACACCTGCTGCCAATGGAATTAGCAAATAAGGGATCTCATTTTACTCTAAGTTTGTTCTCTTTCTGTAAGAAAAACAAGCTATCTAGTACAATTTAATGCAAAGACTAACTAACATGTCCGTGGCTGTGACTGAGAGGCAACATAGCTCTTCAGATTCATCTGATGTGCACAGACAGCCATCATCAATACTGAGAAAATGCAGGCCAAGCTTCTTGGTAGAGCCTGAGTGCTACACGTAGGAGCCAACCACTAATCTGTATGCCAAAGATGTACTTGGAAACCTAGCTGAGAATGCTATACAGAGGTCAGATGTAAACAGAGCATAAACACAGCCTTATCCACTTCTAAAATCCTCAGGTATAGTATTACTAAAAGTATGAAAGTTTCTTCCAGTATCTACAGCATTGACAGCACAGTAGTGGCATCCATGCTCTCAGAAAAAAAAAAAAAAAAGTAGACACTGACAAGTGTCTAAGTCCTAAGAAAAGCCACTAATCAATGTTGTGAATTTAGTATGTTAGAACAGAACAGAAGTAAAATCTTGGAGGACAACTAACCTGCCCTGATAACCAGGCAAGCCCCAAACCTCTGTAGACAACAAGCAGCTGTAGCTAAGGAAACAAGAGTATGAAGGGACACAAGCATTGCAATTATGAAATACAAAATCTGGTATCTATTTTTATCATGTGCTAGTTAATCAGTAATAGTTCAGATGTTTTACATCACATTTTACATATTTACTAAATGATTTGAGAAAGGATTTGCTTTGCAACAGCAAAGGAAGTTTTTATTTAAAATCTTAAGCTGACCTCAAAATGGCAGTAAGATTTCAACACAGCAAAAGGTTTCCCAATCTTCTTGTCTACAACAGCAGTAACCCAAAGCAACAGTAAGAAAGTGAAAATACCAAGCATTGTTTGTCAGTCAAGTTAAGGTCACAGAGTTAGCAGATGGCAGCCTCAGACTCAAAAAGAAGTTGTTCTTGACACAGCAAATAGGTAAACTTTGAATCTCCTTGCTACAGGATGAAGATTCACAGGGAAACTGGACAAACGCACAGGATAGAAGGTGTTATCACATCAAAGGGTATTAAGAACATAAAATCACTTCTAGCTCTAGAAGTCCCTAAATACCAGTGCATGTCTATCATATATTCATGCTCAGAAGCTGTTTTCTTCCTGAGGGGATGGGTATCCTTACTAAAACTTCAGAGTCCCCTCCAAGGAAGGACAGCAAGGGGCCTAATGAATAAAAACAAAACAGGGAAGAAGGCAAATGATTACGAAACAGAAAATTAAAAACCCTGCAAAAGAAAGGATGAAGGTTGAAATAGAAAAATTTTCAAGGACACCAGGCAAAGCACCCTAACAATGTCCCCAAAGGCATCCAAGAAGCCAGTAGGCACTATCTTGACATGCTCTGGCCAGTGACTTATATAAGATGACAACAGAACAGAAAAATCCTATAGCTGCCAGAATCTCATTTACTAAGTTTGCTCCTTCTTCTCCGAATGGTCAGCTTGGCTGGGACCAGTAGGTGGTCCTGCAACTTGTCTGGGCTTCAGACCCAAGGGATATAAATAGAAAGGTTAGGGGCAAAGCACAGTCAAAGCCTCAGTAAGAGCTGCTGCAACCTGGCACATCTGGCATATGCACATCAGGATTTCATCCTGCAGCAAGGGGACACATCAAGTGAGCCATGCCATGAACACACTCATAGCACCACACTCACGCTACCCATCAACTTCTCCCCAGTGAAACACAGAATCTGCTGAGCACAAGCCAGCCCAAAGCTTCTTGGTCTCTTCACTTCAGGCAGGAGGTCTTGTCACTGTGTGCATAGATAGGACACAAGGGCAAGAAAACTGAGCAAGTGGAGCACGAGAATGTAAAGATATTTCTGTAGCATGGCTTAGATGCAGGCTGGGTGGATATTATGCAGCCTGCTTGGGTTACACACAAGAGAGTGATTAGAGAGTCTCATAAGGCAGAAGCTTAAGCAGCAGCTTCAGAATGAAGATAGGATCCTAAGCCAGAGGGATTTCTAGTTTGACCCAGTCTGGTTTATATTATAGCTATTCTGGAATTCCAAGTTTCAATGGATGACTTGTTTTCCAGATAATGAAGGAAATAAAGACACCCAGTGTGCCTCAATTTTTCTTTTTACCTACAGGTTAGATAAAATCTATTAACCACTGACTATGATTTTTATCCTCTTCCATGAACAGCGTTTAAACTGTCACACAGCAATCTGTCATTGATTTCTATTGGCAAACTCAGAGCAAAGGTTTAAGGAAAAAACATTTAAAAAAAAAAACACTCCAAAACAAACAAACAAGAAGAAACAAACCCCAACCACAAACAAACCCCAAAACAAATATGACACAACACTGAAATAAAACCAAAAAACCACTCCACCCCAAAAACCAACCCTGCCAAATACCTGACGCACTGCTACAATTTCCCTCCTGAAGGTGGAGAGAATTATTGGTTCAAATTTTGTCTCTGACTAGTTTATACTCTCACACACGTACCTAGCACTCACCTCAACTATCACCTCCGATTTGGAAGCAAAACTTGTCACATTAAGTGTCACCTTGTTTCAGAAATGTAGAAATTTCTTGTTAAGCCTCAGTCCTGAGAAATACAACTTAGAACAATGAAACAAACAGATCTTGTACCTTCCTTATCTTAACCACTAAAATACATTTCCCAAAACCACCTAGTACTCCTAATTTCTAATTCGTTATTGCTCTCTGACAAATAGTTGTGCTACCTATAAGGAAGCATAGATAACTTCCCTCACCTCAAATTTGTCACTGGTTCTTGATGTTTGTATTCAAGCTTGAGGTTACAGTCCAAGATTCCTACAAGAAGGATGCTAAATCAACATGAAGGCTCTTTCTTCAAGTTAGCTTATAACTAGATAATGAATTCACAGAGACAGGGAAAAAAAAATAAATAAATCCTTAGAGTATGCGTGCTATACAACGGCTCTAAATATTTACAGTGCATAACAAAATGCATGCATTACATTTAGATTAGAATCCTTTGATTTTTGGAGGCTTGCTCACCAAGATAACTCTGACTTAAATAAAACTCCACATAGTTACATAACATTGTATAAAGATGCATCAGCACAAAACCAAGGAAAGCAGGAAATTTTTTAACCATCTCAGCTACATCCTTTTCCCCAAAATGTTCAACATAACTCCAGATACCATATTTTATTAAAACTCTCTGCCAAACAAACCTCTGCCTCAGTACTTGTTAAAACTGATTTATTACTGTCAAATACATTAATCTGCATGTTAATCTGCCTCAGGTCACTTAAAGTTGGTTAGAAAGGACTTCTGTCAAGGCATATACAATGTTGCTTTTGGTCTACATGGGAGTTTGACATCAGAGCTTGGGAGAGACCCTCTATGACATAAATATTCCAGCATGAAAACAGCAAGGAATGCAGAAGACTTTTCCTGTAATCCATTTCCATTTTTCTTTGCTTCACTTCATGGCACGTTGTTAGAGTCTAAAAATTTGACTAGATGAAGGCTGAGTTTATCTTAGGATCTTGTGTCACTGGAATTGTAAAGCATACACCACTCACATGCCTGCTTCAAACTGACATTCAATGCACTTCAGGAGAAGGGAAGGTTTGTAAGTTATACAACCTACTTCATCCATACTGCAAGTGGTACACAAGACAGAAAAGCTGGCTCAACATTACATGTACTACGTTAAGTACAATAAGTGCTGATAATATCGCTATACAAAGTCTTACACCAAACAGTTTAAAGCCTTCAAGTTCTATGGCTTCCTTACTCAGTATTTCCAACAGAAAGCAGAATTGGTTTTCACTAACAGACCACTTGCCTCCTAGTATAACCAATTCTCTAGACCACTTACCAGATGATCCAAGATTTTCAGCACAATCAGATCAAAACTTCAAAGATGAATAAAGACAGCTGGACAATCACTGAAGAGAAGCAGTTTTAGCATACACATCCTGCATGTTTGCTTTGCAGCTGGATCACCATCAGCACAATATGCTGATACAGGTCTATTACCTGTCACATCCGCTGAAGAAGCAGCCTCCAATGCAAGCAGCAGTAATGCATGCCTTCTACACCTTTCCTTTTTATGTCTGCCTAGTAATTAATTTTAAGTGCCAGTAATTCTCAATTACTCCATCACTAGTATGACTAAACGTCATTCTACAGTAGGAATTATGCAAATATGCTTTGGTCAACCCCAAATGCCACCACTGTTACCTGTGACTTTGAATGTTGTAACAAATAACATGCTTATAAACTGCTTATTTATTACAAAGAAATAACTTAGATTACCATCCAATTCAGGAGTCCCTTCGGCTTGAAATGAGAAAGTGTTCAAAATATTCTGTTACCTTAGAACAGAATCTCCAAGAAGGGAGCACAGAGTTTTAAGCTGGTTTTAATCTCTACATAGCATAAAGCCTCTCAAAAGGTAATAAGATTTCAGTTGGTACTACAAGAACTACTGGACACATCATACTTACTGCTAAAAGAACAGGAATGTGGAATTGTACCTTTGCAAGGATGACCTTAGACTGCACAAAACATTCATGTGTCTTGCAGGCAGACAAGCCCTCAGGCACTTACATAATAATGAACTATTGAAACAGAGCCAAGACATGAGTTTTCAGAGGAAAACAGTCATGGGTTCTGTGATCATGCTTGTTTTTCACAATGACTTTACTGTGATGCATAACAAGGGGGTATTTGAACCGGTTAACTGATACAGAAAAAGTCAGCTAGAAAGGGCTCACATGGAAGAATTAAAAACTAATGTCCTTCTAAGAGCATCTTGCACCACTCTTCCAACAGCATCTTAAGACTCTGCTGCTCAAAACCCGAAGCAAAACCCCTAGGTTACCCACAGTCATGCAGAGCTGTACTGTTACATCAATCCTGACCTTATCCAAGTACTTGAGATTTTTCAGGATCGTCTCCAACAGTCTTGTATATCATCTCCCTTTCCCTATGCTGACATGTATACTGGAGTCTTTCCAAATCAGTTGACATAACCGGCATTTTCAACGGCATCACACGCTAGTTACGATGTTTTGGACAGAAACATTTATGCAAGTGCTATGAAATCTGGTCAGCCTCTCTTGCTCTCTATCAAGGACCAGCTTAACTTTAAATTCTGAGTTTGCCTTCAGAGTAGAAGACAGGAAATATCCTACCTTTAAACTGCAGAGTATAGGATCAAGGCCAAATTAGAAGAGTTTTATAGATACAGTAGCTAAAATCAATACACATAATCTCAATTATTTTAGCAAGTCACTTCCTACCGAATCAAACATTGGATTTTTGTAACTCAGAATGTTTTAATGTTTTATTACTGATCTTCCTTCTCCTTACATCTAGTTGACGTAAGAATGCCAAGACACCTATGAAAAATCATAATAAAAAGAAAAGGAGGCTTTGGCAAATTACACCCTGTGTTTCTGGAGGATGACCTAAAAAGAGAACAAAAAAAAAAAACCACCACCAAAAATTATCCTTTTATATCCTTCACAGGAGTGAAATTAATAATTAATAATTATCAGGTAGTCAGAGAAATTTAGCATTCCTCTTCTAAAACATCTGAAAATTGACCCTTAAGAAATATCATACAAATCAAATCTAAGCTACCTAGCAACTGCCTTCACTGCATTAGTGAAGCTTGCAAAAAGGAAAGGATTTTTATAACACATGCATTATTGAACTATTTCTGTAATGCTGCAGAATTCATATCGTTGCCAACTACTAAAGAGTCACAGAGCAGGAAGTCAAAGAGCAGTTGCACTTAACCATGGACATTAAGATCATCAGGACACAAGACTTTTTTCAGCATTGTCCTCTTAGCTTGGACTATATAAAGGTCAGAAAACCACTAAATAAAGCTTTTGTTGACTTTGTTATGCTTTTCTCAACTCTCAGACACTCAGCTCAGAAAATAATCCATTTTGTTCCCTACTGAAGGTATAGCAGGCAGAAAGCCAATAGTTGGCACTTTGTCACATAGCTACTTTAATAAGAATTATGAATAGGCTCTTCCTTTTATTACTACAGTCATGTTCCATTACAATAAAAAAAAATTGCCTGAAAAATTAATATTGAGAACAGCAGAACATTGCTGTGATCACCCTTGCAATGCTGTATGCTGTTCTAGGGAATACATAGACATATAAATAATTGGTTAAACACAATTTGCAAAGCACACTGTTCTTCACAGGCAAATTGGTTGTATCATACCATAATGTCAGAAAGGACCAGATTCCACCACCACTAACTTATCGCCACAGCACCACTACTTGTCTAAGTAATACACGCCCATGAATTCCACCAGCCATGGAGACCAAGACATAAACTAAAGCATTAGGAAGGAAAACAGAAAAAGTACATCCTTCAGTTTACTCTAGGGAATGGTAAACACTGAATCTCAGGAGCAGCCCACTAGGAAATGCAGCGCAGTATTCTTCGTTACAAAAGCATACCTAAACTGTCAGCTGAGAGAAGGTGAAATGCATGTTCAGTAGCTCTTCATCTCAGGTTCACTTCTTTCTTCCAAATGCTAAAATCTCTTTCCCTGCAAGTAAAAGCTTGCCAGCACTCTCAGGACTGAGAGTATAGCCAGTCTCAGCTATACTTACCTTTGCATTGTTATGTTTTTTTAAAACAGCTCCCACTGCAGACTGAAACACAGATATAAGTTTTTCTAGTACAAGCAGGAGTAAAGATTAGCTAAAGGAATTTTATCACTAGCTACAGGAATTTTACCATTCAGATTTAATCTAAGCAGCCAGAGGTGGTATTTGCTCTCAGAAGGCGGCTTTTACTGCCTCAATTCAATTATTCCATTTTCATCAAAAGTTCTGCATTTTACAAAAACTCAGAAACCATGTATAGACATATGTGGGCTTGAAGTCCTTATCAAGGTAACAGGCCCCAAACCTAGCATCACCCACCATGTAGTTTGCACAAGAAATCAAAAGAGCACAAATAAGTGCCTTCAATAAAGTCTGCAGAAAACGTTTCATACAGCAAGAAGGTCTATGGCGTGTTCCGTCCATAAGGAACACTGTTTATTCAAATATCCATAAACATCCAAATTACTAAAACACATTTATGACAACATTTTGAGAAAATCATACTAGACAAGCAATAAATATATTCACCAGTAAGGAGCTAAAACAGGAACCTCACCAGCATGCTGTCATTAAAACAGAGAAGAGTCCACTAAAGTTTCCTACCAACAAAACAACCCTTACCTAAAAGCTGCAGAACTGCTTAACACACCCAGGGCTCTCCTAATGAAATCTATAGCATATAAATTGTCATCCTCTAGACCCAAACAGAGCAGCACAATTGACCTCGGCTCCAAATGAGAAATGGCAGTCTCAGCAATCCTATAAGCAGATGGAACCAAATAGGCTGGGGAAAAGAGCATTTAATTTGGTTAAGAGGAAGAGTAGCAAAATTGGATGAACACATATGAAAAATGGCTTTGGTGTACTTACAATAAGTCAGCCTAGCCACATCTTACCTTTGACTATATAACAAATGATCGTAGCTACATTCAGAAAAACAACAATTCCCGTTAACAAAGATGGCTAGCTTTCACATGGCCTATCCAAACAGAGGCAACGTTGTAACGTTATGACATCTATATCTAGTATAAGTTTGGTTTTCAGCATTAGATGAAGAACCATGAATGCCAACTATTTTGAGATAAAATATTACCAGAAAGAAGTTAACGAGACAGAGCGAAAAAAAAGAAGCGGCCTTTCCCGCAGCAGGCCCCAACAGAAGTTTGCAATGTACTTGGATCTGCCAGAACACTGCAATATCCATTTTAAGTATACAGATTTGACTTTCAACCCATTCTGCAAGTAAATTGTCTACTCTCTTGCCTACTGCTGTCTAAAGGTACCTTAGAGCCAATGATTACAGCTCTGCCTGTTCCAACACTTTCTTCCCGTAAATAGTGCCTGACTATTTTCTGTTCTCACAAAGGCTTAATTAGTCCTGTTTACAGAGAGTTACAGCAGCTGGCACATCCCAGCAGACTCCATCGCATTTTCACAGCTACTGAAATCCATCTGAAGCGTGCTGCAAATTTTTCTACACTGACAATGACATGTCCTGTGAACCTTATATCTATCTACACGTTTGAAGACACCTTTCCGCAAGCAATTTAACCACAAGGCAGCCCTGAGAAGTCCCAAAACATTTGCTGACACACGTACAGTTCAGAGAAGGCCAAAAAGTCCTGCATGGCCAGAAAAAGATACTCACTCTCTCCTCCACTAACAGAGCAGCAGAGATCTGTAACTCTAGAATACGAGAGTAATCATGGCTGCATGCAACAACAAATACAACTGCCATCTAATTTTATTTTATACCCATCATCCACACAATGTATGTCATCTGCTCAAGAGACCATTGAGCTACAAATAAAAAAAAAAAACAACCAAACAAAATCTAGACAGTAATTTTCTTCCTACCCTGGCCATATCATAACTCAAAGAGATGCCGTTAACAAAAACTAGTGAAGGACAGAAATATTTCTATGAGGTTCTGAAAATTCCAAAGAAGTTATAACTGAAAATCATGTTAAATCAGAGGGCAAATTGGTATTAAACATATGATATTTCCTCTTCAAAATTCTGAGCATCTTAGTTTTGCCAAAAACCTCCTCACTCCAAGTTTTTTGCTGCTTCTCAAATCAAGCAGCAGTAGTATAAGCTGTGGCACCTCCTTTCCTGAGAGAGGCTGTCTGCTTATCATCACACCAGCTGCCACATCATAATGTGGTGAGCAGTCTTCTGTATACAAAAAGATTGTCACTGTGCCCTGAAAGGAAACCTTGAGGTTCATCTTGACACTGAACAAAGATAAAGATTTTATTTTTATGTCAAACCATTGAGATAAATGTTGCAGAAAACATATGTAATCACTGGGCAAATTAAACTCCATCTCAGTTTTATAGTTACGTGATGACGAAAGTCTGAATCTCTCACTCCTAACTACTGCCACAAGAAGGCAAGAGGCTGTCCTTTTCAAAGCACTGCAACAGGAACTATGTGGAAACAACTCACCTCCTGCACCTTATTAGTTTACATACTGATCTGCAGCACTCTGCTTCAAAAGAAAAATGTTCTGGTAGTAGGAGCATATTCAAATAAACAAATGAAAGTCAAAAACTTTTTCACAAATCTCTTTTCTGAAGAAGCAGAACCAGTACCTTGTTTGTCTCCATATTCTTAATTTTTGAAAACCAGTTTCTTTATTGAACTAGTCTTGACAAACATATTGCTATAAAAAGCAAAGGCAGTCAGTCACCACGTTAAGTAAAACCAACTGAAATACAATGTCTTGCAGAAAGGATAAGGCATTTAAAACAAGTTTTATCAGAGAATAATACACTTTAAAGTAATAGTCTTCCCCTTAAACACTGTACCAAATACTTTTTCATAATCACTACCATTATCTTGTGTAACGTCTTTTCAAACCTACCAACACCGTCTGCCAGAAAATTTGGCGAATGACTCAGACACAGACACTTTCAAATCACAAATACTCAAAACTGCTATTTCCATTTCAGAACTACTTCTATTTAAGCATCTGAATTGCTGATGGCATGATAGTCCAACGACCTCCTGAAGTTTCCTTATCAAAATTTTCCTCATGTACAGACAGCATCTCCACTGACAAAAGCAAGCCTTGTTTCTTCGCACAATTTGTCCAAGTGTCTTGGACAATTCAGTTACACAACCAGAAACCTGTAAAACTTGCAAAATTTTTAGTGTCTAATATTGAGGGTCTTTGTACACGAATGCTTGACACAGCTCCTTTAACATGCAACTGAAGACATAAGAGCATAGATCCAAGCATTAAAGTCACTGGTATTACATGCCCTGCCAATTCCCATTAATTTTCCTTCCTGACAGATCAACAGGAACTCTTGCCTACAGCAAGTACATGCTTTTCAAACTCCAGTCTTTTTATCCTGTGTTCAGAAGTCAGGCTTCAAGTCTGAACCTCACCCACAACTGCCAAAACCACCGCTCACCAGTCACTTGAGCAAACTTGCAGTAATGCCACCAGTTCAATAGCACTGACACAACTCCATCAGTGCAAAGGTGGGAGCCTTTTGTTTGTGTCTGGCTCTCTTGAAGACCCGATACAATTTAAACTCCTACACTCATCATATTTTATGTTTGAGAACATACATATAACAGGTAAGAATCTATTGAAGGAATTTTCACCATGAAAGGTTTAGTTTTCCACATTAGCAACTATTTTCCATAGTTTTCACTATGAAGCTGCCAACAACCTTATCCACAGGCTTATTTAACAATATTTAGTTGTCAGCTTGGACAAGGGAGTCATTTCCATATTTTATCAACTAATCTTACACATCCAACACAATAATGAACTTATTTCAGGTTGCCTATGAACACACACCCAGAGTCTTCATAAGTGTCACACTACTGCTGCAGTTTACACATGAGTTATGCCCACACCATTAAGAACCACGGCATAAAATGTTTGTACCTGGAACTGGCTAGGACCCCTACACGAAAAGGAAAAAGAAATGCAAAACACGATCGCTTCTTTTCTTATATAAACAATATTAGCTCATAGCTGAAGATAACAAGGAAAACAGGCTGTGTTTTATGACCACGCTGCACCCATAATTCCATGACACAACATCTACTTCTGTCAATCATAAACGTATTTTCCTCTGTTCTGGCAGCTACCACCAAATTTGAAGTAGTCTCATTAAGGTTCTGTAGAAAGCAAGCACCTGGCTACAGAAAAACTACTGAACAGCCTGTGAAAGCCAAGGATTTTTACAACAGTACTCAGAGAGAGGACTGTGCAGTGCACAGCTCTTCACTGACTTCCAGAACAGACAGTGAAGACCACAGCCAGAACGTAACCCGGAATTTAACACTTCCTGACACTGACTACAGTGAGGGAGTGAAAACAAGAGTTTAAATTACACAATAAAACCTCAAGTCTTGAAACCCAGATTACACCCAGGAGGGTTTGCCCAGAGGGTCTGGCCAACTTTATAAAGCCTGGTCCAGTTTAAAAAATACACAACACAGTTGTGATACAGAAGACAATTCAACTGCCTGAAGAACTTTAGTGGTGCACTGAGAACAAAATGTATCTTTAAATAAGGAGTAATATCTAAAAATTTTTCTGCTATGTAACAGGTGTATACAACAGTTTACACAGATGAAGTGACAAAGCCTGTATGTCAAATAAGTTATAATTTAATATTAACAGTTTTCTCAAACATATGCCAACACACACATCTACTAAAGCCACTAAATCAACTCACTTGTAATGCTAAGACAGACACAAAAAGAAACCAACACTACTTGAAAAGCTCAGTAAGAACAACAGCTGTCATATCTTCTTTGTCTTCTAGTCGATCACCATATGTTTCAACGTCTTTGTTGCTCATCCTAAGCAAACAACAGATGAATGTCCAATTCTCTCAAGAAAAAAAAAAAAAAACACAAAATCACCTTTTTAAAAATTTAACTGCCACTTGGGAATACCCAAATTGTGGATACACTAGTGTCAAATATTTACATTATCCACTGCTGGTAACTCCAGTATTTATAGATACATACACAAAAACACGCACACACAGAGTGCTCCGTGGGCAAGGCAAGGTTCTCATATCGTACAAGCACAGGAGTTATTATTTTTATGACCTCCGTAAAAAGATTTTAGGAGTAGCAGTAGATTTCCCTGTCCTGACAAGCAACAAGTGTACAGAAGGCTACAAACAAGACCCACTTACAGTGCTCTTGACCCACTTAGGAGTGCTTCACTGGCCTAAAGCCTCCTCCAGCCGAGCCTTTCCAAGTGCTCCTTCGTGTCCCTAAGCAAACACCCTGACCACAAGCCCGGCTCCCTTCTGCCCCCGGCCAGTCGCCCGCAGGGCCCGCTCCCCGCCTCACCGGCAAAACTCAGCCCCGGTCGAACGCAGCGCCCGCCGCCGGCCTTCCCCCAGCACCTCGGCCACCCCCCCGCGCCGGGAGCAGCCGCGGCCCCGACCCCCGCCGCCGTTCCCGGGGATCGGCGAGAGGGAAGGAGGCGCCCCCCTCACTCCGCCGCGGGGGCTGCCCCTCGCCGCCCCACCGAGGGGACGCTCGGCCCCGGAGCGGGACCCTCCGGCCCCGCGGGCGGCGGCCAGGCCGCGCAGTCCCTCGGGTGAGGGGAGGGGAGGGGCGGGGCGCACGGGCCCCCCGGGCGCTCACCTGGCAACGGCCGGCGCTCGCGAGGTGCTGCCCGCCGCCTCGCGCCGCGCCGCCCCCCTCCTGCGGCAACCGCTGCCGCCGCCGCCTCCCCGGCCTCGTCACCTCCTCCTTGCCCTAGAGCGTCATCATCGCACGAGGCCGCCGCCGCCAATGCGGGACACCCCACCGCGCCTGCGCACAAGCGCACCGGAAGGAAGCGCGGAGAACGAGCCCAGCTGCATCGCGGGAAATGTAGTCAGGAAGGGGCCGCCGCCGCCACCGGCTGGCGCAGGCGCTCGGGGCACGCGTCCGCCTCCGGGCCGCGCAGGCTGGGGGAAGGAGGGGTGCGGCCCGCCGGGAGGAGCGGGCTCTGATTGGCTGAGGGAAGGGAGTGACGTTTGCGCGGGCTTTTGTTCTCCGCTGGCGCAGGCCTCCGTGGCAGGGGCGGTTGGGGCTGTTCGTGGCGGGGGCGGGGGGCGGTCCATCGGTCCTGCCTCCCGGGGAGGGGCGACCGGCGGGCTCCGGAGGCGGCGGGGGGTTCTCCCGTGACACCGCTTCCTGTGGGCCCTGAGCAGGCGGCAGAGCGTCACCCTCTCCTACGGCAAGCGGTGTCACAGGAAACGCCAGGCCACGCAGCCCTTCCCGCAGGCGTGACGGAAAGGGGCCCGAGAGGGGCCAGCCGTGGTGGCCGCACGGAGTCATCCAGGCTGAAAGAGGCACAGCGAGACTCACTGGCGGGGGGAGCTGTGAAGCCTCCCCGGAGGCCAAGGCAGATGCCACAGGTCCTGCTGAGGGGGAAAGAGGCCCCACTGGACCAGGGTTTAATGCTCAGGACTGACCTGTGTGTGCCAGGGGGAGGCCACAGCCTGTGCAACACCAGACAGATTATGAAAAACAGATGGTGTTACCAGGCCTGATGCCGCTGGTGGCATCTGGAAGCCTGGTTCCTGTGACAGGACCCAAACACCTATGTCCAATGTAGAGGCACAGAGAGGCAACACCAGAGAGAACGTGAAGTTGCTCTGTTAAATAATGGAGACTGTAGGCACAACAGCAGCAAAAACGTGATGTGGAGATCTTGGCTTTTGAAATCGTGTCCTTGGGGAAACTGGTGGAAACCCGAAGCCTGCATGTTGTGCAGTGAGTCTAGTCAAAACACTATGGAAACACTACCCTGCTAGAGGACAGTCTTGAACTGCCAAGAACAATTGGCTGATCTGGGAGGACTTGTGTAGTTTGTGCGGCTCTACACACTTCAGTCCTTTGCTGACCTGTGCTCCAATACGCTTGTACCCGTATCCAGAAATTTTAGGTCAAACCAGTTACTGTGAACAGGATAGTTAATGGAAGCAAAATCATCCCTATGAATTAAGATTTGAAACATTTTGATCCCTAATACCACCAATATTAAATACATACTGGCCATTCCTTAAAACTCTGTTTATGAAACTGTGATTCCCTATTGTCTCCTTTAAAATATGTCCCATCTCACGCATTTGCTAAAATCTTTATTATTGTGAAGTGAACAAGGTAGTTACTGAACATCATAGTTGCACTATTACATGTATTTACAGTTTCTCTCCTCAATACAAACAAATCCTGACAGCCGTCAGGCAGCAGCATGGAGAGTAGCAGCTGCAGTGCCTGCTCCAGCTCCACCCCGTGCCGATCAGATGAAGTATTTCCTGCCCTGTCTTTTAGTATTTAATCTGTAAAATGGCATTAAGGATTGTAAAATATTCTGAGCTCCGTCGATGAAAAATATATAAAAACTGCATGTCATTTTTGTCTGTCATTTCCTGCCACCATAACTTAACGTGTACTCAGACAATTAAGAGGGAAATTGAGATAGGAATACCATTTCATGAAATATTAAATAAAAGGAATTAGAGTGGTTTATTCTAGTTCAAGAGCCTGGAAATCAAAAAGGAAACCTGTGCTCTGCCATACAGGGCAAACTATTAATTCAGAAAGACACATTTTTTAAAAATTGAGTAATGTACTTCCTGGGCATTTATAGATAATTCCTAGAAATCATAGCATTAATATAAAATGTTAATTGCCTTAATTCCATCTCCAAATGCTTTTGTCCTAAATACATAGCCCTGTGCTTTGTGAAAGTTGGCAGGTCATTAGTTAACTCTGTTGTTGTTCCCAAGCAAGAGAAAACGAATTTGCCCATGGTAAATGAAACTCAGAATGGCCAGACTCATCACAGTGAATTGCTGAGGGCTGCCACCCTGAAAATCTGGTCTAGATGTTTTCTTAGCCCAAGAAAGGTAATGGTTAAGCGCTTGTGCAGCTCCTTGGGGCTGTGAACAAGACAGGGCTACAATTAGCTCCAGCACAGTGACTGTGACAATCATTAAGTGACGATGGGTCTACCTCACATCTTTTTTTTGTTGTTGTTTTGTTTTGTTTTGTTCCCCTGAAAGGCAGGATTGTAATATGTCCTTGCATGGCAATGTCTCATCCTTCCTATCCTGCCTGACCACAACGCTCTTACAGTCATGCGAAGGGCTGACACAACTATATGGCACTCTAGGAAGAGCCAAAAGACAAATTGTGATTCAGAAAAAAATTGCCCTAGGGTAAGGAAGAGCCTGGTCTTTTGACTTCTTTTTTTTCTTTTTCAGGATATGCATTGCTGCTGCAAGCCTTTAAACTGCTTCATCTCTGTTGGCAAACATACTTGAGCAGGTCCCTTCTGAATTCCCCAGGATGGCTGCCACCATGTGACAGCACCATGGGGCCCGGGTAAGGGCCCGGAGGAGGTATTAGAATCTCCCTGCCTCCCAGTAAAGTGCTGCCTGCTCGTTCCCTTTATATTTCCTTCCTTATCAGAGTCTTCTTTCCCTCCCAAATCACCAAGGGCCTGACCCTCTCCGCACGCTCCATAACGCTGCCAAAGGCTGGTGCGTGCTGCAGCAGCCCCGTTCCAAACAGCTAAAGCTGTTGCAGGTACCACGGGGCCATCAGACTCAGCTTGCTTTGGGCACGCAGCGTTGAGAGGTAACTGTGCCACTTAGGGCAGGTGTCCATCTTAAGTGTCAGAGGGCAGTATTTACTACTCCATTTTATAGCTGCTGCATTTTATTCCTGCTCACAGGGAGAACTCCCTGTTTGTTCCCCTTTTCTTTCTTTCTTTCTTTCTTTGAGGAAGTGCTATGAGTAGGTCATGCCTTTTTGAATCCTAATGCAAAAAAAATAGATTTCAACTGTCACTTAAACAGAGCTAAGAAAGAAGAGGAACAGTTATAGGAACAGTTTCAGGCCCTGCAGGAGAAGATTGACAATAGGTTGAAAGCTTCTTTTTGTCCTTTCTGGTATGTGTCCTGTTGGCCACAGAAATATGTTTTGCTTATCTTTAAGGCTGGTTATATTTAGACTTCAGAGCTGGTATGCTCACGACGTGGCCCAGTCCCAAAGCCCCCAGCCACCTACACTGGAGCTGGAACTGGCACAGGCTACCCGCTCAACGGTCTCTGCATCCATCAGCCTTTGCACATGAGGTATTGGTCCCTGCACTGCCCTGGCAGGGAGTCAGGACATGGCCAGGATACACATCTGGACCAAGGAGATGGGATGCATCTCTGGGTCCCACGGATTAGACGTAGCCAGAGTCTACCTTTTAGGAGAAGAGGATCCAATATTATGTTCATATCTGCTTACTGTCTGTCATATGACAGTTCCCTCAGAGCCCGCCATTCTCTTAACTTGATTTCATAGAGTATCTTCTAGAAACTGTTTAACCTGAACTGTAGTTAAACAAAAGCTAAATCAAAGTGAATGACCATATAAGCAGTAGGTTCTGGAAAACCTTGTGACAGACACTTGAGAAATGCCCTTCAGTCACTGGAAGGTATTTCCCAAGGTCTCCTTGAGATTTTCTCTCTCTGCGTCAGCTGATGAAAATACTATCTGTATTTCTGTAGCCACAGGTGATTAGGAACTGCTCTCATAGCGTAATTTAAACCTACTAGGCTTCTCCCTGGACACAGTCAAGTGAGCGGAGCAAGACCCTTGCGTGTTTGATTTTATATGACTGAACAAGATCTGCTTAATTTGTGCTTTCTCGGGGCTACAAAATTTGGGTCCCTATAGTGAGTGTAAGTTACACTCACGCTGCGTGTCTGGGTTCAACTTGGCTGTTTCCCGAATTGCAAAAGGCAGCAGTCTCTCCAGCGCTACACTGAGCTCCGGGTAGGCACAGACTTTCTGGGGACAAAGAAAGGGAGCCTTCAAACGATGCTGATGGCCTACAGTCCTGCAGTGTTAAAAGATTCATTTAAATTTTCTCACAACCCTGCCACTATCTTTTCAACGTAATTAACGTCAAATGAAAGTTTCCGTTTGTTCTGGGATCAGCTATTTCTTAGCTTACCTTGCAGCAGAACATACTAAGGCCTCATTCATTCACGTTATAACTTATGTATTACTAGCCAGTTGGAAAATGATGACAGATTTGCATCCTGTTCTGCTCCGTTTAGGAGCTGATGTTCACTGACTTGCAATAACCGTGTATTTGCATAGTGCCTTTAACTCCAAAATATTTTAGTTTTACATGACTTATGGGTGGTCATTTCTATCAGCCTTAAAGTGCAGTGACTTCAGGGTTGGAATGTGGCAGCCGGTCACCAGCACACACTATATAATAGCGTATTGTGTGAATATCTTATCCATATGAAACTGCAAACAGAATTTGAGCAGGCAGGTATTTGCTTCAGAAACCAGGCTAACCTCCCTAAGCCTCGCTCTTGCTACCAGATATTCGGTACCCACTAATAAAAAAAGCCCCAAATTCACCTCTCTTTTGTAGAATGCTCTTCCCTCCAGCATTGTGCTGGAGAGTAGGGCTTCGCTGTCAGACCCTCCGGGGCTCCCGCTGAGTCCCCCAGCAACCACCTCTGAGCATCTGACCCTCTGAGGAGCCGCTTTGTCCGGAATTGAGCATGTCCCCGCACAATGGGGATACAGCTGTCTGCCTGCCAGAGTTAATGAGCGTAGAGGGTAGGCCTTCAATTACCTTTTTTTTCAGCCATATTTCTGAAAGAGCTTTACAGAAAAAGGAGGTATTCCGCTCCTCATTTTATACAGGAGGAGGCTGGAGGCTAAAATGCAAAGAAATTAAGTAACTTATTGAAGATTACAAAGCAAATAATCGGCAGAGCTCAGAATCAAGCTTAGCTCCCCACCCCCACGTCCCTCTACCGCTTTGTGCATCTAACAAGGCACAACTTAAAATCGACCACTTTTTAACTTTCATCCTCAAGAAGTTCTGCTACAGCTTTCTGTTTGACTTTCTTTGGCTTTGCATCAAACCAAACCGGCTGTGCTCTTATTTTATACTTACTACCACCCTAAGGAGGTTCTTTTATGTGTGGGCGCCATAGAAATTAAGTTTTAAGCTAGAGTTTAGCAGGATCAAATTTTTGGACACAAAGCAAAAGTCGAGAAGACTGAAACCTAGGTCTTGTAAAAAAGGAGGCAGAGGGGAAGGAAAGAAATCCAATGGTCATTTCTCTCCTATCACCATATGGTCCCAGTCCAATAGGAACTGCTGGCTCCAACCAGGCTGCCAGAGGTCCAGAGTGCTACAACAAAAGGCCAAAAAATCATCTTTTTTTCCATCCAGACAACATTTTAGGTGGAAAAAGAAGGACATATCCAGGGACACCCAGATAAATAGTAGCCCTAACAATGCCAACTTTTCTGCTCCCAAAGTTGATTACACTCACAAAATTAACTGTGGTGCCAAACTGCAAGGAGAGTTGCGGCTCCCTTAAATGTGTGGTCTTTATCAGAAAGGCCAAATGAAATCATTTTGAATTATTAGACATGTTAACAATGCCTGAGGGTGTCATAGACAAACAGCTGACACCTTTAAGTACTGACGCAATAAGGATGGACAAGAACATGAGGTGAGGGTGGTGGGAGGAAAGTTCTTTTTTAGATGTATCCAAGGTAGAGCAAGTTTTATTACTGGGCTAGAAATGTATAGTATCCCAGGAGTGAATAGCTCACACATTTGATCCGATCTTGGGCTCAGTCCAGCTCCCACTGAAGTTTAATGGGAGTTGGATCAGGCCATTGCACTCACATTTTTTCCATGCATGGAAAACTATTTCCGTTACTTTGAATTACAATACCACTGGCTTTAGATTTTATATAATAAAATAAATCTAGGCCACTGTTTATATTCCAAGAAACTGTATTCTGGGATGCCAGCAAATATATTGCCTGCTGGATTAAAAAAAATAAAATAAAAAGTGGACACATTGGTTTAAAAAAACAACAGCTCCTAATTATTAAACATAATTTTTCTTCCTTGTGCTTTTCTGGAGTCCTCAAATATTTGAAGTATGAAAGGTACATATAAATTCTTCTCTGGTGGTTGAAATGGTGGAATCTGTAAAACTGCAATGCTTTATAAGAAACAGAGGTTTAATATAAAAATAATAATCTTCATGACTGGCTCTTTGCTTACTGGCATATTTTGTGCATTTTAAAATTTACAGTCAAAAAAAATACCCACACCCTTGGAATGTCAGTAACAAAGGGGATGTATATTAGCAAACCCTTGTATTTTGGGGACTGGCTTTTCTTGATTGTTCTGACTGCAAATGAACTCTGCAGATGCTGAGAGGCTCAGGAAATGTCTTGTACTAGAAACAGCATTTGTTCCCTGCTTTATGAATTGGATTCTGCTAAAATTCCAACGTGGTAAGACTGATTAGCAGACTTTGGTAATGCCTTCTGCCCTAGTACAATTTTATTATACTCTTTTGTTACCCAGGAAAAACACAGAAAAGACTTCCATCAGTGAACATATGCCCACATTCTGGGAGCAAACCTATCTGTGGTTAGCTTATGCCAGGGAAAAGCATGGCCCCTGGACTCTGAAATACAGAGCAGCAAAATAAAAAGACACCTCACAGAAAGAATAAAACAAAGCCACACATACACACAAGCAACAGAGGGAAAGAAACGTCACTGAGGGGTGTTTAATGTTAAAGAGAAACTATACATCTGGGATGGTGGTGAGGAGGATTTAATAGAGCTGAACAAGATGACCACCTGCATCTGCTTCAAAGAGGAAAACTGGCAGTGGTATGGGGAGTGCTTATGCAGTCAGGTGCATGTGTGTGCATGCAATGCTTCTTTCTCCTGACAGAATATGATGTATATTGCCTTTGCAAACATCCCTGGGCACCGGCAGCTTCTCCTCATGGGACTGAAAGGAAAAAACATTAAAATCTCCCTCATGCACATAGCCACATACTCTGAGCTGGACAGATTTCCCCTTTGCCCAGGCGGTACGGAAGGGCTAGGTGCTGGCTTCATGGGGACTCCCAGGCCGTGTGCACTGGTCAGCCACAGGTCACCCCTTCTTTCTTCACAACAGCAGGTTGTAAACCTTCCTCCACCACACTGTGGTCTGTGCAGCATCCAGGAACGGTTTACAGGATTGCCGATTTGAAGCCATATTCTCGTGGAGGAGCCTTGGCTAACCTTCCCTCTGAAGTGACAAAGCCCTTTAGAGGGACCAGGAATTGGTTCCAAATTCCCCAGTGGGTTTGGTGGGGTGGCAGGGTTTGAAACTCAGATAACTACGACTCACCCACGTCTGGCTGTAATTTCAGATGTGGTATAACTATGCAAAAATATTTACCAATGAGAGAGCAGAAAGAAGCCACTCTTCTCGCTGGCTTTGTTTCTGTAATGAAATAGCATGTGCTTGTGTGCAGAGGGGAGCTCACTTTGTCAGCACCTCCTCAGCCTCTTCACCCTGACTGAAACATCCGAGGGGAGATGCACCCAAAGACAAACTCCCCAGCAGAAGTGAAGGAATGGCAAACCAGCCGGCCTGATGGGGGAAATTTCAAAACCAAAATGTCTCTTAAATAAGCTTCTTTAATTATTATCATCATCTGTTTATTTATACAAATATAAAATATATTTATATAGATTTATATAATATAGATTTGTTGCTTTGGTGGCTCTTTTCATTTACAGACGTACTGGTCGACGATCTCTGTGCACTTTTTACACTTGACATAACAGCACCAATGGAACTTGCAGTGGCAACGCTCCACCTGGACGCTCTTGAACTGGTCATAACCTCGTCCACAGCACATCAGCTCACACCCATCCATGCCCTCTGAGGTCTTGTTGCACAGTCGGCCCTGGGTGCCCAGAGAACCAGTGGTCTCATTGCGCAGGCAATAGTCCGGGCTGGGGTCGACGTAGACCAGGTCCTCTTGCGTCGGCATGTTAAAACGGTTGTTCACCAACTCCAGCTTGCCCTTGCGGCTAATCCTCATGGCGGCCGCGCTGTCGTATTTCTCCTTCAGCAGGTCGCCCACCTTGCGGAAGTCAGCCAGCTGCAGCCAGCAGGTCTTGAGGCTGCAAGAGCCTGACACACCATGGCACTTGCAGGCCACGTCTGCCAGCTTGTACACGGCCTGCGGGGAAAAGGAGAGTAATCAGGCAGATTTATTCCCGCTGCACTGGCAGCTGGCTTAATTACAATGACTTCATCACGTTTTCATAGCCGCTTTGATTATCCCCCAATTTCTGCTGTTTTGCCCTTCTCAGAAAAAGACAAAAATCTCCTTTTCCTCCTGTTGTGACTGCTGTGTTCTTGTTCCTAAATATTTCCATTTCTGGTCACATTGCCTCAAAACATGATTTCCCCATCCCACCTTCTTTTGTCCTGGCAGATTTCTGACTTGACAGCAGGGTGAAGAGCGGGAAAGAAAAAGTGGAAGAGTCCCACCCACGTGGGCTCTGGGAATTCCCCCAGTCTCATGGACCACCATGGTATTCCATGTTTTTCCCTTCAGAGCCACAACAAGGGAACACCTGGGAACCTGCACATTTCCTACCACCAGCACCAGGAATCCATGCCGGAGGGATACACCTGCATCCTTTTCAAACAAATCCACGGACCCATACCCTTTCCCTCTGCCTCTGCTGAGGGGAGCTGGTTCAGGGGCAGCACCCAGAGGAGACGTCGCTTCTTGGAGAGGAGCAAGCACAGGGTGGTGGTGCCGAAGATGAACCCCTCTCCCCCGGAGCAGAGCAGAGCAGCCCACCTCTGCCCGAGGCGCTAACCAGGGGCCCTCCTTGAAGAGCGGGGCCGAGCCGCAAGCTCTGACTGCAAACCTGCGCCATCTTGTGCCCACACATTTCCCCTGCACTAACACCACTGTCGCCGCGCAGGAGAGCCTGCGTTTGCCACAGCAAACACAAGCTTTTTCGTGCTGGCTTTGAAAGACTTTCAGTTACGTTTTCAGGAGTCTGCGTAGACGCATCATACCCCTGAAAATCCGGCATCAAAATTAACAAGTAGTCCTGAAAATTTAGGGCAGTTGTGCATTAAACCCTGAGCAGAGCAAGCACATGATGTAACGGGTAACGGTGGTTACTCTCCTCCTCCCCACAACTAGCTGGGAGGAGAGAGAAATATTGACAAATATTCTAGAATGGCAAAGCTCAAAATAAACTGAAAATGCAAGCTGGGTTGGTTCTTTCCATTAATTTCAGAGACAGGTACAAAACTGCATGCTACATGAGATCCTGTCGGCACACACGAGCACCGAGAGAGCTTGCAAAACGAAGAGCTGGCTCTGCCATGTCACAGCAGCTCAACCCCCAGCCCTCGCTCCTCCATGCTCTCACCGTCAGGCTCACATCTGCTCTCCCGTGACCACCCTGCCTCCTGCGCGTCCGCAGGGCAGCGTCTCTGCCAGATCCCACGTGCCAAGCAGAGCTGTTTGGCATCAGCTGCAAAATCACCACCAGCTGTATCTGGTGGGGGAGATCCCTTGATCAGGGAGAAAAAACTCGGATATTCTGAAGGAGATGGCGATGTGTCTTCTAGCCAGGCTTTCTGCTGCAGAAAGCAGCCAAACGCTGAGGTTTCTTTTCTGCTTCACTCACCGACACAGAAGAAAGCTTCCCAGCTCTCTGCGCTCGCTTGCCAAGAGGTAGGTGATTAAGGCAATTGAGCATAATGCAAGCAAAACCTCCCGCCTATGACTACGTTCTGGACCAGCAGCGAGAGGTCAGAGTTCTCCGACAACAACTGGTGCTCCTGGTCTAACTAACGTTTAGTGCTTTTGACAGCTAGCGAAGATTCAATTTGGCTTAATGGCTAAATCACATGGAAGCCGAGCCAGCTCCCAAGAAAGTCAATGGAGTGAGTCCTTAAAACAGAGAAGCTTTAGTTCTGCTCCTCGGAGCTCAATTTACTGAGGCAATCCCTCACGGCACGATGTAACAGCTACAGGCTGGGAGTTAAGCACTTGTCTTGGATTGAACTGCGACTGCAGAGGACCAACCACACCGTTACTTAAGGATTCCTGCTGTACTGCAACCAGACGGAGCCACAGCTGAATTTCCCGAGCCCCAGACACTTACTATATCCTCACTGCATTGCCAGCCTGCTTGTTATAAGCTTGTGTTAGCACTTTTTGGTTATGGTTCTGTCAAATCCCAGGCCACTCGTGCCTCCCTTGCCCTTGCATGTGTTTTTATAAAGTATTATGATTCTTCCTAATCCTGGGCTTTGTTCCTTTAGAAAAACACTGCAACTCGATCCCTCTCAGTTAATGTCATGGGACTGAGTTCACTCTGACTTGGTTTTAAGCAACTGATGTTCAAAACATCTGGCCCATGTGGGTAGTAGCTGTGCTAGGGAACGCGAATGCTACCAGTTATCACAGGTAAGCATGGCAGCACTCAGCCCCTCGCAGCTCCCACTATCAGTGTCCTGTGGAGGAAACCATACCTTCAGTAGCTAAATGGCTCTCCCACTCTCCCCCTTTGCTGCCCAGATGGGGAGAAAGCAGAGGAAATTGGAGAATTCCTCTCTGACCGGGCTCAGGTCAAGGTAAAGAATAACAGACCCCACACGCAGTTCTAAGGGCAGGGGCTGATCGATGGCCATGCCACTTAAACAGGTTGAAAATGCCTCTAATGGAAAGGCTTAAAGCCCCTTCCCATAAGCCCAAGTTCTCTTCCAATTCTTTTCTTGCAAGAAGGGGAAGGGGAAGAGAATTAATGGGGAATTCCTATATGGTCAATTAGCCAGACCCCCTTCCAGGCTCTTCTGGCACTGGTTCGAGTGACTGATGACTGAGGCCTGCCATATGCTGACTGTGTAAACAGCGCGGAAAGACTGACTGCCACAGTCCACCAGACAGGGCGACAGATAAGGAACAAGGCAGGGGGTGGGGAATAAGAGAGGGTAATGGAGACCAATTGGAAGAAAAAGACAGATGGAAGGAAAGGACATATTGAGATAACAGCCGAAGACAAACAAACAAGGGCAATAAAGCCAGGAGCCACCACCACAAGGACTTTGACGTGGAGTGAAAGGGTGATGAGGTCACACTGCCTGAAAGATAAAAGACCTCTGGTCTCCTGTCCCTCTCAGCTCCTTCCGAGAACCACAGAGAGCAGGGAGATGATCTTCTCTCCTACCACCAGAGCTCCTCAAGGTTCAAGGAGAACTTTCTCACACACAGGAAACTGAGCGAGGGGACACGCCAAAGGTCTGCCTAGAAAACAGAAGACACCAGTTGAAACACCGGTTGGGAAAGCAGGGCAAAGCTGTATGTGGGATGGCACCTGGTGGCCACTTAGCAATGCTCACTGCCATGTGTCCTTTCTTTCAGCACCAACTTTCAGGAGTATGGAGTTACACGTGCACCTTCCTACTTCCAAAATAGAATCTCAGAAGTGAAAACTTAACATTTAGGAATGCAGGACTAGATGGGACCTCCTCGGTTATTAAGTATGGTCTCTTGCTATTGTAGGCACTGCTTCAAATAATATTTTCCTTAAATGTATAGAGTGCCCTTTTAAAGGCAACTAGGTTTTCAGCCACCATTATTCAGATCAGTATTCCAATGATAAAGTATCTTTTACTAATTTCCAGCCTAAATGTATTCACTTTATGCCCATTTGCTATTGTGCCAAATTGGCCTTTTGCTTAAAAAGTACTTTTCCTCCCCTATTATTTCTCCCACTAACACAGACATCAGTCATATCCTCTCTCAGCTTTCACTTTGCTAGGCTAAACATGGCAAGCTATTCTAGCCTGCTTTCTTAAGAAAAGATTCCTATCCCTTAGGTCAACCATAACAAGCCTCTTCTAGTCTGAGGTCATTTTGCTTGGGAATATGAGAACATACGATATTTTGGGGCCTCATGAGAGCTTAATACAATGGCATTAGTATTCCCCCATGTTTTCTGAAAAGACTTTCCCTAGTACATTATAGGATATTTACCAGCTTCCGAGCCACATTACATCTGCAGTCAGCTGCAGCTGACTGCTGCGCCCAATCCTTTTCTACTCATTTCCTAATGACTAAAAAGTTTTTCATACAAGACCTCAAATGGTGGTCTTAATGTTGTTTTATTCAATGTCATTAGCTGCTGTACAAAATTCTCCTCTGTATTCATAATACCTGCGAATATCAGCAAACTTCATTAGCCCACTCCTAATTCTTGCATGGAGGCTGAGAAACAAAAATACTAAGTGTTGGTCTTGAGTCAAGTCCTTGAAGAACTCTGCTAATTAAGGTCTGTTAAGATCAAGATATATCTTTTCACACAACTTACTGACATCTTTCCTTGAACCAATTTCTTGTTCATCTCATAGCTGCTGAAGTTTTCCTTATCTTTCCCAATTTAACCAAGTGTTTCCCATGTGGTAAATATATTAAATGTCTCACAGAAGTTCAGATAAATGAGACCTATCAGGTCTATTTGGCTTTTTTAGGAAATCTATGATGTTCTAATTGACTGTATGATCAATCTTTGAGAAATTCTTCTCCAATTATTTCCCATTTTGCCTCTTCCTTTGAGATATCCTTTCCCCCAGGTTCTCCTGTAAATGCTGCTGAGGTCATACTACCTGAGCTGCCAGGTGCCAGCTCTTTCAGAGTTCCAGGAAAGAAAATGGGCACTCCCTGTGACTTGAAAGCTTTACATTGAGTTTTGCTTCCACCTTGGTGGTGATAATTTCTATTTTTAGCCTTTTGCTTTTGCTCCCACACTAATATATTTCTAAAAGGAAAGGCTGCCCTGTACTGGCCAAATACCTTCCTGTCCAGACAACCCTGGAACCTGTAGCAATGCCATCTCAGAGCCATCCCAGGTGTCATCCCCAGATTTTTTCATATTCATCTCCATTCTCAATACCAGCATCTCCATTCCTTGCTACCCCCAAATCCTCACCCACTCAATCCATCCCAAAGCCACAGCCTTGTTTACTTCAGAGCCCTCTGTTCTTCTAACCCTCTGCTGCCACTTGATTCCCATCTGAATCATTTGACCCAATCCCAAACTCCCCTCTGTCAGCAGGCCCTTGCACCATCCCATACATCCCAGTTCTCCTGGCCCCAAACTTCAGTAACTGCCACTCAGCTCCTCTTTCTCTACCTATCCGAACATGACAGCTGCCTCCTCATGCCTTCCTGGCTCCTGCAGGGTGCCAGCACCATCAGCCACTGCCTACTGTGACAGACCTTGCCTACCCCCGACTCTGCCTGGTTTCCCCCAAAAGCACAGTCCTTGGGGGATTGAAAAATCTACACTACAAGCACTTATTCCCCTAGGCAGAAGTGTTGAGGACAGAAAAAAGACATCTTCATTGCACAGCAGACATACAGTACCCCTCCCCACAAGCAACGTCCCCCCATTCTGACTTGATGCCCCAGGTAAAGCACTTGTTTATTTTGGGGAAGAAAACTACTCTATCTTTAGACTCAGCCCCATCTCCATTGACTAGCAGCCTCCTTTCTTCCAGTCTCCTCCAATTTACAAAGTTTAAAAAGCCTTCGCTGTTTATTTTACTACGCTTTGCAAGGTCTGACTCAGCGTGATTTTTTTCCTGTTCTCACTTCATCTTTACACTTCCTGACCTCTAAGACAGAGCTTTTCATTATTTATTTGCTATCAGTTCTTTTTTTTTCCATTCTTAGTCTCTCAGTCTATTTCTAACAGCTTTTCTGTGGTAGTTATTCATTCAGTGAGGTCTGGATATTCTTCCTACAAGCTTTTTCCCCCCTTGCTTGGCATGCAGAATTGTAATAGCTTTAGCATCTTTGACTTGAAAAAGTTCCAGACCTCCTCCACATCGAGTTCCTCAGCTGAATTTACTAACCGACTCTCTTCGTTTATCAGAGTTTGTTCTTTGAAATCCACAAGCTTAATTACACCCCAGTTTATACTTCCATTTAATTTAATCTAAAATGACTTGTATTCATTTAATCTAAGATTATTTTCTGTGACCATCTGTTCTACAGAGTCTACAAAAACCAAGCTTGAAATAACATTGTCTTTTGTTGGGCCATTTGGAAAGCTTTTGTCCAGGTCCTGTGTTAACTGGAGAGACAGAAATCGCCTTGAGAGCTTGTCTATGGAGTCCAAAGAAGCATGGGCACCATAGCATTTCAAGCACAATTTAAACAACTTTCTGCACTGTAGTAAAGGCAGGACATGACTGCTTTTACCTGTATCCTTAAAGCAGAACAAAGCTTTCTTCCATCTAAAACCGGAACATCGTCTGAAATCACAGCTCAGTGTGATTCTTGCCCATGAAACAAGAATAACAAGACAGGGTAGTGTTCTACCCATGCTGTGGACCTGATGTTACTATGGCTCCATTGGTGCCTCAAACTACTGGCCACATTCTGTCTCTGGATCTCTCAAGGCAACAGGACTGGCTGTTAAAAAGTCTCAGAACAAATTCTCTCTCTATTTTAGGCGGGGTATTTATTTGTAGTAATCCAAGTTCATTACTCCAGACATATAAGATATTCAAAGCAAGTAACGCAGAGAAAAATGTCACTTTCAGGCTACTACCCCACGGAGGAACGCCCCCCCACTTCTAAACAAATGAAGACCCTCTGCCTTCCAAAGCCAAAAAAAAAAAAAAACAACTCAGCCCCAAACCAAAACCAACTGAGTTCTACAGCTTTCAAGTCCACAGTTTTCCACCTACTGCAAATTTACCCCAATTTGATTTTGCAAAAGAAGCACAGAGTGTTTGCAATGCTTCAACGTGACACATTGATTTCACGATGAAAAAAACAGAGCAGTTTTTCTTTGGTGGCAAAATGAAGCCAAAATTACATGCAGAAAAGACAGACATATATGGGAAAGATAATTCAGTAACAGTTAGAAGTAAGAAAGGGCAGAATATTGATAAGGAAACTAAGGCTACTAGTTAAGAATGTGCAGAAGAGCAAGGCTAAGTACACTTAATAGGATTTTTTTAATATGTATGTAGAAATAAAATTAACCTTAGAAAAGCTCACTACTAGGGAAGAATGAGAAAACTTTTCAACACTCCAACTCCATGGAAAAGGCACAAATGTTGAGGTAAGGATTCCTATTCTACATTTGGAAAGAGGCAGGACTATACAGTTGTACCGCATATGAATGATGCTACACCTTCCAGGCTATTAATCATAGACAGAGGAATTCTGTAAAAAGCAAATGTGTACAAACTAAACACATGAAAAGAGGGCAACTTCACCTACAGCATCAGTGAGACCAGCACCAGAACCCAGCATGTCATTTTGGTATCCAGTTTCTTAAGGAATATGGGAAAACTGGAAAGGATAAACTAAAGCGACATGAAAATTATTTGATGGCTGATGAGAACATCTGAAAGTGAGAAAGTCTTCAGTGCTCGACATAGTTTGTCAAGAAAGAATGGTGAATAAATTACAGTAGATAAATATGTCTATGCAGAGGAGATTTTGATTGCTAAGAGGCTTTTGGATCTTGCTGTAAAAGTCAAAAATAACTGATTGGAAGCTGACACCAGATAAATTCAAATGATAACAAGGCAGTGTTGAAACAGGATGACTAATGATGGTAGCATACTACAAAGGGAACTGACGGATTCTCCATCCCTAGGGGTCTCCAAATCAAAACCGTGTATCTTCTCAGAAAATGTCTGTTACCTAGATGCAAATTATGTATTTTGCCCAATACCAAGGTAACTGAGCAAGGCATAAGTTTCAGAGATAGCCAGTTAGCCTGATTCAGTATTTGCTCCTGACCTTGTATTCCTAAAAATTTGAATGACAGCAGCAGAACAGAACTCCACGTGCCAACAAATTCTTCTTCTCAGCACCATCCTGTCACTTTGGCAGCTCTGGGAAGCCAGTTTCTGAGATGCAAATCTTGAAAGAAGGCCATGACAGCACCTAGTTTATTTGGAAAGGGCTTACATGTCTGCATACGTGCCATACAGCATCTCAACAGACAAAAAATCACTGGTTTCAGCTGGCATCGGGAGCCTACCACTAAAACCGGAATATAATATTGCCAATATTGTCTGCAATATTCTCAAAAATGCACAAAATGTGACCATATACCATTACTGGGGCATTACTGGACTATCCCTCATCTAATCTCCAAGCAATTCGGTATCTAGCTATATCAAACCTTCTGAATCTGCCTCTGAGAAAGCAGAAAGGGTCAGCATTTGTCTTACCCTGCGACCAGCCTCGTTGTTCTGCAAGTTCATCAGCATGCGAGCCTGCTCCTCTGAACCTCTCACGTAGTTCTTCTCCCTCTCCTTGGCATCCACAAACTCCTTGGCAAAACGATATCCATACTCCACGTTATCCCCGCAGCCACCCCACAGCCAGTCTCGGGGCAAGTCCTTGGGCCGGGCGGTCCGGCTGCAGCCACAGCTGGAAAGCTCTCCTTCACGGCAAGCCCGGCTGATGGCATTCACCACCCCGGCAGCACTGACGGCGTAGGTGAAAGCAGTCTCTCGGCTACCTGTGAGAGAGACGTGAGGAAAAAATTAATAGGAGACAGACCTCATTTAACAAGTGCGATGTGCAGCAATGAGCAAGCAAACAGGCTCTGGACAGTAGGACGTGGTGTGCTCTGAGAAGGTGCACAGAATTAACTGGGACAAAGGAATGGGGTGGTCAAGTGCAAGAGCACCACCTTGTTCTGGTAGAGGGGGAACTACCAACAACACATGCTTACATCCCATTTTTGTTTTCATTTCACAGTAACAGCTCCAGTCAATTGACTGTCCAGAGCTGGGAGTTTCTGAGTAACCAGAACCAAACTCAAATCTGATTTTCTGACACGCACCAGGGAAGGGGCTGAGAGTCCTGCTTTCGCCTGGAGTAACATTCTTGGGAAGTGCATGTTCTTCATAAATTTGTAGGTGCTGCTCCTCAAAGGTTATTATTTTTATTACACATACGTTTGACTATTTAAGAACCCTGGAAACTCCGGGCCTTGCCCAAAAGAAACAGCAACCCCATAGTGAAGGGCTGCTCAGCCTCCTTCCCCTCAGATCAACCCTTCAGTATCCTCTCATTTTAACCTGGAGTAAACTCTCAAGCAGCAAGAGGGTTATTCACTTGCTGAAAATACAGCTGCTGCCTTAGCCACTGAACTTGCCAGTAATCACTGAGAGTGACGAATGAAGTTGGTTCGGTGCAAGAGGAGAGTTCTGGCTGAGCCAGCTATTGCTCTAGAATGGTTTTAATTTAATTGGGACAAGCACTCTTTATGGGCACCGCAGTTCAATGACCTTTCTTTGGTTTACATCAGGTCAGCTGAGAATTACTTTGAGATAAACTAAAGGAAACCTATTTTTACACAAAAACATCAAGGCAGAGGCTCTCCCAATGCCTACAGAACTGCAGTGCTGGAACAAGTAAAACTTTCCCATGTAGACAATAGTAAATGAAAAGACTTTCCATTAGGGGGGTTTACTACAGACTGCCCTGCTTGGAGTGGATTCTCTATAGCGCTCAGAGTCCGAGCCAAGCAGCTGGATCGGGTCTCCAGCTATGTATTCCTGGCAGTGATTCAGCCCCAATTTGACTGGGGCACCAAAGCAGCCAGAACACCGCATGAGGCCAAGCATGCGGCACCACAGCAAGTGCTGTGGGTCTGAAGCGGGGGAGTAGAGGGGGATGAGGAGTAGAAGGAGGCAATCCACACCTGCACTCTCACCACACAGTGTAATAAATAGCTAAACCAACACCTTCACAGTCATTGTGTGCATCATCAAACTTCAAGGTGATAAAGAGAACAACTGCCAAACCTTCATTGGAATAAACGATCTGATTGTGAAGAGCTACTTACACCAAATCCCCAGCAAGGGGGGACCCTCTAATGCTCTCAGGCAAATTTGAATGGCTTCAGAGGGCTGATCCTCCTAGAACAGTTTGTCACCAGCCCACGAGGCTCTCAGTGCCAGCTCCCTCAGTGGGACTGAGCCTGATGCTTTTGGTATGCTCTTGTTCCAATTTGCATGCGCTGACAATCTGTAATTAATAGCAGCTTATCACCAGCTTAGTGGTAATGACCCAAGACAAAGGCAAGGCTGTGAATGGCATCCACCTTGAAGAACAGCTTGTGATTTTCCGCGCCTGCCCCCCACCAAAAAGAGAGTTGTACACTAAGGGCTTCTGCTCTGCAGTACAGCACAAGGCTGATAAAATGCTATGGGACACATCATACAGAAGGGAGGGCCTTACTAGCAGGTCATAAGGAGAGGACTATGCCCCCCAAACCTCCGTAGTCCGAGAGGGTAAAGATGAGTGACTCTTACTTAATGTAATTCAGCTGAGACTGGTCAACAAGGGAATTATGATCATTTTTCAGCAACCAAAATCAAGCTTTTACTCAATGAGTTTGTTTTGCATGTTATGGGTATTTTAAGGTAATGGTCCATAATGCGCAGTTTTGCCCCTATCAATGTGTGCTCCTACGGTGAGAGCCCTGCGAACACACCAACTGTCCTCTTACATACAGCACTCCCTGCACCTACAGATTAAAATACCTACAAGGAAAGGACCTCCCAGTGTCACAGCTTGGGCAGCTGAGCCTGCATGACTCCAGGTGCTTAGCATCCTGACAGCCTGACCGAGATCCCTGTCCCGAAAGCACAGACCAGATTTGCACTTTTACTGCCCATGTTTTAGCCACCTCCAAGTTTCAAATGTAAGCAGCACAGCTCAATGTGCAGCCCCTGGATCTGCATGAGGAATTAAAGCTGCTGAGGATGGTGGTGGGAGAGGCTGAAGTGGGTGGCTTTTTCCCCTCGCTGCCCGCAATGCAGAACAAACCACGGTGCTTGGTAGATGTAGGTTTGGAAGACTGCGGCTTGGTTTGGGAAACAGGATCAGACGTGTGTGTGAAACCCTGCGCTAATACAAAGCAAATTTGTAGCTGGCAATTGTAGGCTTATACATCCTAGTTTTCTCTGCTCTCCTACCATGCCCTCCAGCCTTGGAAAAGTATTGGGGTTTTCACTCATCATCTCAAAATTCACTCCGGTTCCACTCCACTGTGCCATCACCTAAACGGAGCTGGGTGTTATTCCCCAAATTTGTGCAAATGAGAACAGAGGTGACAGAGAGCGCCCCTCACCCATCTCTGCCAAGCTCTCCCAGGTGGTTGGCTTAGGTCTCCCAGAGCTGCCAAGCCCTGGGGCAGGCCAGGGGACAATGCCTGGAAGCTGTGGTTCCTGTCAAGCCTCCTGTTTCCACCGGCTACCCGCCACCAGAACAGGGACCTTGGGACCACAACGGTTTTTGGCGGGCACTGCGCTCCAAGGACGCAAGAGTGAGCCGTGCCCTGGGAAGGTGTCAGTCCCTGTGGATTGTTTTTCTGGATCTGTTTAAGAAGGAAACGGGAAAAGAACCGACCTCAGTGGGGAGACTGACACAAAGATGATAAAATCGTGTCACTCTGACTTTTTTTATGAAAAAGTTTTTGTTTCAGCTGGCTTTTTTTTTTTAAAAGCATTTCCCTAAAGTTTGCCAATCTCAAAGGAAAACAAAGAAAAATAATTCTCTTTGTTCTCTTCTTTTATGACTCCTCCCCCCCCCCCCCTTTTTGCATTTGAAAATGCAGAAGAGATAAGAACTTTGGCTCCAGAGATGACTCGACTAACCTAGAAACCCCAGCCTTGCATTTAGGATTGCACTGAAGGAGATAGATTCTCCCCTACCCGGAAGTTCTAACACAACTTTTTTGGGTGCTCTGTCCTCTCCCTCATAAATGTCAATGTAAGGAATGTGTCTGTATATAATGTATAGATATATATATATATGTGCACACATGTGCAGTCTAAACTCTGTATTGACAGAACAAGGAGCAATTTCAGAAGGCTAATTTTTATACATCACCAGATATCATTATTAAATAAACCACATTTAAAAGGTGAGAGTAATTCTCACACCACCACAAACACCAGGAAAAAAACAATGCTAAAAAAGCAACCTACTTCAGTGCTGCAGACGCCTCTATAAAAGCTTTGTATCATTGGACTGCCTCACCTCTATGAGACGCACAAAATGAAGGTGTAATGATTAAACACAGACCAACCAAGTCTCCTGTTTCTGCACTGAGCCAAGTTCTGCAAGGGGGAAAGGAAACGAATCTTCCAGGTTTCTGAGTGAACGCTCTCCGGAGGATCTCGCAGGCTTCAGACTTGGCCAGGGCAGGTTCTCCTCCCCTCTCACAATCTAGAGTAGCTCAAGAAATCATATAATATATGCCATGCCTGCATCGGTGGGTGGGCAGCTGAGGGTTGTTGGCACACTACACACCTTCTGGGTCCTTCTTATCTCTTTCTTTCCCTCCCTATCCACAACACTCTGGCATGCCTCTGCACTCTTGCAGATATTCTGGTCTCCAGACCTTTCTCGTGCCATTGGCACAGAGTACAGAAAAAGGGCTGTGGTCCAGAACTGGGGCTCAGAGGTTGAAAACAGGAGACAGGCACACAGTACGAACCTAGGGAAGAATGACTTTATAGTTGACACAACCTGAGAGATTGAACAGCTTTGTTTTCTTCCTCAGCGTGGAAAACGGATTTGCCGATTCATTTTGCAACTCATTGCAAAGTAAGAAAAAGTAAAAGGGGAAGGTGGAACTAAGAGAACAGAGGCAGCATTCCCCTCTGCAGCAGCTTATCATTGATGTAGACAACAGCGATGAATCACCTCAAACCCTGTAACATCCTAGGCCACCTTTGGTGACACTTTTCTCACTTCTCTTCTGTGCTGCCTTGTGCTGGAGTATAAACATCTGAACATGCTCCAACTGACCAGAGTATCTAAAAGAGCCTGGTTCAAAACTCTTTGTTAGGATAGTTTTTTTAAACAGCAGGCAATCGCAGGCTGTCACCTCACAGGCACTACCATCAGCAGATTCCTACTAGAGATACAACGGTACTCCTAGCAAACAAATTCACGCACAAACCAAACAACAGCAGCAGGACTGCTGGACATACCCGTCACATACCCATGCGACCTCTTTCCTCATCAAAAGCCCAAACCTACTCCCGATCTAAACTAACAGGATCAAATTCATTTTAGAGAGGAGGAATCTTCCCTCTTCCACTATCCACTCTAGTTCCTTCTTCCCATACGCCCTCTGATCCTGACTGCTTTTCATCCTTCACTTCTGATCTTTGCTTTCTCTTAGTTCTACTTCTTTTCTCCAGGTGTGGACTCACCACACTGGACCAACCTGGGGCTGCAGGAAGGTACTGAAGAGGAGGTTTACTCCAAAAGAGAAAATTCCCATTTTCCTGTGTCCCTGTGAAGTCACTAGGATCTCTTTGGGGCTGTGAAATTTAATCCATTCTTTGGGATAAGTTATATGTGAGGGAGGGACACCAGAAGGGAAAGATGGAGGCATATTTTCTGTCCTTTCCCTTTGGTCGCTGAAACTTCAGTTTTCACACCTTGAAGCACAAATTTTAACAATCTGGGATTGCACCACAGCCTCATCTGGCCACCACCCTTGCTGTCAGAAAGCAAGAGATCAATGACGCGCAGATGCCTTGGATGTGTGTCAGGAGCTGAAAGTATGTTTCTAGAAACAGCATTTCCCAGGGCAGCGCCCCAGAGAAGCAGGGATTTGTTGTAGTATGAGCTGGGCAGAAAGGGAGGAATCAGAATGGCTTTGGTGGACTGAATTAGAGATTCAGAAAGGTCAAGTAACACATGCAAAGAAGTCCCTAAAATTCTCTAGGATGACACATAAGAATTTTACGATCAAATGGAAGGGATCACAGGACTTGGCTAGCCTAGTGCCCTATTGCCTTGATGCCCTAGGGGTATTAAAAGTGCATCTCTTGGTGTCCTGCTGCTTAAATGTTTTTTTTTTTTGAGAGTGAAGCCACAAAGGTACAAGCAATGCTGGGGGCAGCTGGGCGTGCAGGAGCTGGAGGTCTTTTTCCATCCCTTACTAAGTGTTTTCCCTGACCTTACAACTGAGAAATAGCGCTGGTTCTGGATTCCCCAGTGTAAATGATCGGCTTTGTGGGTGGGAAACAAAACCTGGGGTTGGAGAGAGAGAGAGAGAGAGAGAGTGTGTGTATGTGTGTGTGTGTAAGCGGCTGTTTTAACACCTTTTCTTTATTGTCCTGCCTGTCGGACACATCAAACCAAGCCCGGATTTCTCAGTTTCTTGCCATCAGATGATTGCATTTCAAAAGGAGCTGGGACAATGTAGCTAGGTCACACCTCAATTCAAGTGCAGCAATGGCCTGTCAATGTGCCTCTTACGGCCAGCGGGCAGGAATTATAAAAATCTCTTAGGTTTACACAGAAAGTGGCAGAAGAGGGAGGGACACTCCATGCCAGGAGTGTCCATATTTCCCACATCTCAAGGGCTGCATTCCCTGTCCGAGGGCACTCCAGATGCTGGGAACGATAACGCAGGTCCATTGTTCCCAGCTCCAGCTTCTTCCCTCCCTACCTTTAAACAAGCACACAAAACAAAAGCAGCCCCCTTCTCCCTGACCTTCCCATGCTCCCCTCCCCCCGAAAAGAAAGTGCCCCCCCCTCCCATCCCCGTCCCTCCTGCTGTGGCTCAGGGGCACTGCTGCCACTCGCTCAGGGACAGCTGGGGCATCGCTGGGGCAGCACCAGCACACCAGGCGATGGAAAAACTCGTTACAGGCAGCTTTAGGAGCCGGTACTAATGGGGCTCATCACTCCTGCATGTGTATTTGAAGAAAAGGAGAAAGGTGCAGAGGGACGGCCGGCCTGCGCCCAGCACCTGCCCCGTACCGGGGTGCTCCTACCTATTTTCATCACCCGCCCGAAGACGGAGGTGTTGTCCACCGTGCTGCAGTTCCACCGCCGCTGCCGAAACTGGTACTGGCACTCCTTGATGGCACTGCGGGCCCCTTCGCCGATGAAGACCATGTGCTCCTGGTAGAGCTGGCAGAGCTTGCGCTGCCCCGGGGAGAGCCCCGGCAGCTGGCTGCACACCGGCTGCGCGCCGATGATGTACATCTCGGGTCTCTGGATGGGGTTCATGGCCAAAGACCTAGGATGAGAAAAACATCCGAGGGAGTCTGGAAGGAGAGGGCCCCCTCCACTCCCACCTCCGCCAAACGCCCGGCACCTTTCCCCGCCAGCCCAGCCCAGCCCCAGCCCCGCTCCCAAAAGCCCGGGCGCATTTCTCATGTCAGCTGCCTCCCTCTGCCAGATGCGAGGCTTTTCCAGGGCTCTAGCGGGAGCAACACAGCTCGTTTGTAACCCGAGTTTAAACACCGAGGACACCCGGTGATGGGGAGGGGGGCTGAGAGAAAGCTCAGCACTTTTCTCTGCGAAAGCAGAAAGCGACCTGCTTTTTTTTTTTTTTTTTTTTTTTTTTTTTGCGGACCGCCAGCGAGCGATGCCTGCCTTCAAGCCGGGCTGTTTTCCGCTCTTTAGGAAAAGGGGGCTCGGCGACTGTTCCCAGGACTTTTGGCAGCGGGTAGGAAACCTTACCCATCCTCTCCGTACGCTCTTCCCTACGTCCTAAATGCCCGGACGGGATTTCAGCGAGCTCGTACAAAAGCAGCCCAAAAATGCCTGCGGGAGAGGGGGCTCCGCAGCACGTCTCCCCAAAACTGGGCAGGGACGGTGGGAGCGGAGACGGGGGAACTTGGGAAGGAGCGAGAGAAGTCCGGGAAGCAGGAAAAGTCCCCGCGGAGAGCGCAGGGCGGCAGCCGCCCCCTTCCCGCTCCCACTCCCACTCCCGCTCCGGGACGCCCCCGGCCCCCGGTCGGACAAAGGCGGCGCCGCCGCCTCCCCCCCGCGCCCCTCACTCACCACCAGGAGCTGGCGTCGGCCACCGGCGAGGTGCAGCTGCAGAGGAGCGCGGCGGCCAGGGCCAGCCTCGGCCCGGTCATGGTGGGCTGCGGGCGGCAGCGCAGGCGGTGGGGCAGCCCCCGCGGAGCCGGCCGCCGGGACGGGGCGCCCTGCGGAGAAAGCGCCGAAGAGAAAAAACCCTGGAGCGGGGCCTGCCTGCGGCGGGGGCGCGGCCAGCACGGCCCGGCTGCGGCTGCCGCCCCCTCCCACCCCGCAGGACGGACCCTCCCCCGCCCGCCGCCACCGCCTCTCCCGGGGGCTCCGGCGGCGGCCCTGCCTCCCGCCCTCCTTCGGCCCCAGGGCGGGGGCCGCGCTGCCGGGGCTCCCCCGCCACCGACGGAGCCTCCCCGTCCCGCCCGGGGGGGAGTGAGGAGACGCGTGGGGCTGGCCTCGCCCTCCGGGGCCTCGGGAGGGACCCCCGGGAGCCTCCGGGCCACCCCCGTCCCGGCCGCCTTTGATGCGCCCCCCCCCCCCCCCCAACCCCCACTCGTGGCGTGGAGCCCCGCGGCTGCAGGTGTGCGGGGAGCCGGCGGGGCACATCAAAGCGCCGCGCTGGCCCCGCCGCCTTTGTAATGCAGGGCCGGCTCGGAAATGAGCTGCCCCCCTCCCCAAAACGGCCTCCAGAAGGGCCCCGCGCCATGGCCCCAGCCCCGCGCCCCGGGTCGGATTAGGGGGGTGGGGGTCTGCGAGGCTGGGCTGCGGCGAGGAGCGCAGATAGGGCTGGCACCAGAGCCTAATGGCTTTATGGGCAGGGGAGGTGGACTGGAGAAAAGCTTCAAAGGCTCCTCTTGTCCAAACACCCCTCTCCCTTCCCCGCTCGACCCACCGAGAACCTCAAAGGCGGGAGCAATCTGGTACATCCTCAACCCTTTTCCAACCCCCCACCCCCTCAAACACTGGCAGAAAGCAAACGCACCGGACTCCTTGCACCCTGCCTCCCTCAAGCCACAGGGAAACAGCCACCTTATCACACCATCCACACCACTGCCGCTGCCTCCATCTCTACACGGCCTCCCACTGTCCTGTCCTACCCTGCGCCACGCTCCATCACAGACAAATGCTCCCCCGTCCTTTCCCACATAGCCTCCTCACAGGGCCTGGCATCCCCTCCGACCCTGCCCCTGCAGCTCCTCAAACACAGGCTGACACACCGGTAACTCCCAGGTTGCAGCCGTGGCGTACGTGGTCCAAGAGCTGCGCGTACCCGGCCTTTCATTCTGCCTCACCAGCAGCGCCCGAGACATGAATCACCAGGCTCGGCAGCTCAGACCGCTGAAGTATATTTTTTATCGAATTCCTCGCACCCGCCACGGTGGACTTGCTGTGTTTGTTTGCAGCACGCTTCGCTTCCTCCCCCATCCAGATGTGCTGTACCTGCAGCTGGTAGCCCATCTCACCTGGCAGGCAGATGTGGGGCTGCGAGTGCCAGAATTAGCCTCGGGACAAAAAAGCCTTGTGTCACCCAGAGCCTCGGTGGGAAGGGAGTTTTACTGCTTGGGCACAGCAGGATCCACGTCTGAAGAAAACAGGGTGACTTTATTCACATCTTCTATATTACTCCCTTTTTCTCCTCCCACAGCCCCGAGCGTGACGGAGGGATGGCGAGGTGTATGTGTGTGTAGCCACGCATACATGTTTTGGGTCTGTTTCTATAGGGAATAGTCAGAATGGAAAGTTTATCTCCAGGAGTCTGGGGAGGAAGGAAGTTGTGTATGGATGAATGGCTTTTCCATGACAAACAATGAATCTGCACAGACATGGTGTGATGTCACCTAAAGAATTTCCAAGCCAGCCTCAGATACAGAAAATCTTCTCCCTGGCAGAGATGAGAGCATCCCACCTTTCCATCTCACCCCAGCCAGGATGAAGAACTAGGACAGGGGAAAAAAAAAAAGAAAGAGCCCTCACCGTCTCACATACGCATGCAAGGCATGCACTGTGTAAATAGATGACACGATGGGAGAGGTGTATCTCCAAGCTTCACCCTCACCAAGTCTCCTCACAGATTCTGAGAAAGGAATAAACCATGGCGAGCCGCCCCAGTGCCTCTCCCAGCCAGGAATGTGAGACGGCACCAGCCGATGAGGCACTTCCACAAATATGGGTGACGTCAATGTCCATGTTCGTGTAAGCTTCTCCAAGCGCATGTGTGCAGTTGTGGCAATTGACGGGGCAACGAGGATGTACCACCACGTTGCGCTGGACTGGTGGTCCACCTCATCAGCGTGGCGTGGTGGAAACAAAAACCTTTCCAGCTGGTAAAGGCTGGGCGATCCTCATGTGAAACTTGGTCCAGAAACACATGGCATAAATTAAATATCTCATTTTATGTATTAATATGCAAAAGGCAGCTGATGATTAACAACAGCAGAGTGTTGTGAATACTGCTGGTAGCAACTCGACCGCCAACAAGCACAAGTGAGACAATGATCTTATTTTGAAACACAAGACATAAAAATTGCTGTATGGGATAAGATCGCTTATGCAGCCAGCCTCATATCCTGTCAAAGGCAGCAACTAAAGGAGATGCTTCAGCGGAAAAGGTCTGAAACTCTGAATTCTGCCTAAATTTGGCTGCTAGTGAGAGCGACTGCCATTGAGTTAAGATGTGAATTATGGAAGTGAGTCCTTTTTAAGGTGCTGGAAATAATTTCTTCATTGGCTGAGTTTATGACTTCAGATAAAGTGGTAATAGCAGGTGAGGTGTTGCTGGAGGGATTTAGCCTCAGCCAGCAACTTCCAGGCTGAAACCTGCAAAGCACTTGGCCAGTGGTCCAAAGAATACTGTCTATCCCTCTTCCTTGCGCCTGTTTCGACTTGCCACCAAAATCTTGAAAGCAAGCTTTTGATTTTGTAAATAAAAAGCTTGGGTTATTTTTTAAGCCCAAACAGCTTTGGCAAAGTTGTTTGCCCTGGAGAAAGCTGGTCTCACCCACTCTTCTGTTCCCTGGCTAACCCCTGTCACAAATCGAGGAGAGTCCAACCTCGCCCCAGGCAGACCACCCCTCTTGGCCACCACCCCTGTTCACTCTCTACCACCCAAGTGACTCCCACTTTCATCCCAAACCATCCCTCCCCTGCAACAGCCCACTCACACCATCTCACACTGCTCCTGCTACAGGAAACAGCAGTAGAAAGACCTCCAACACTGAGGGTTGCTCTTGCTTCTGCTGGAAAAGGCCCCATCCCACCCGTCTGAGTGGGCCCGGCTCACTGAAATGGCAGTAGTGGACCCATGCTGCGCCCCGAGTGCTGATGCTTTCACCCAGACTGCTGAAGATCACCTGGGCCAAATAGGGAACTGTTGCCTGAAAAGGGGACATGCATCTCAATCTTCAGATTACAGGTCTAATGCTTCTTGACCTTCTTAGGTCAAGCTGCTCCCTTTTTAGTGCGAAAAGCAGCAGCAGCAAGCCTGCATCTTCATAAAGCCTTGGTGCTCTACTGCATTCAACAGTCTGCTGCCCTAGGCAACTGTCTACTGTGTTGCCTGGTTGCCTAAAATTAGTACCTGTGTTTGCCTTTGTTCAGTTTTCAGAGGTGACAATGGTGCACGAAGCACAAATTTACACATTGAGTTTCCAAAGTCACAGCGGAGCAGCTGGAGAGCTATCGTTGCTTTCCCAACACCGTCCCCGCCGCGTTTGCTGGAGGCAAGCTGCAAGACTCGGAGAAAGAAGGGGCGGTCATGTCCATGAGATCATTTGCAAAGATTTGGCAGACCGTGAAAAAAGTTGAACCCTCGCTGGAAGACAGCCCTGATAAGTTAGAAAAGGAGTTACTCATGCAAACTCCTTGTCCTACCCTTATTGTTTTCTCAAAATTTGGGATGTCCCCAAGCGTGACACAGATCTTTATCAAGTGCTATAAGGAGTGCTGAAAGAAAATGTTAAGTCTTTTTCCACATAACTTCAATGATTCTCTTTTCTGCATCTTGTCCAGTTTCTCCCAGACTGGGGAAAACTAGAAAACATTCTTGATCAAGAGCCTCTTTCAAGTTCCTGTTTATCCTTGCAACTTGACTGTCATTCAGTGCTTGTTTTTAATGCCTCGCAATGTCCAGTGCATCCAGAAACATTTATTGCTCTCTCTGGCATACGACACTTACTCAAGATAGGAAAAATATTCACTGAAGTAGAGTATCCTGTACTTAAAGAGCCAATAGAGATACATCACCGAGGAAGGAGGGTTTACAGCCACTGCTCGAAAATGAATCCCTGCCCTCCGGTTCTGTGCCATGGACCTGCTGGTTGATGGCACCAAAAGCTGTACTGTAACGTCCTGCTACACATCTGCTTCTGGCAGCCAGGCTTGGTTTTAACCACAGTTCTTACTAAGACTTTGGGAATCTCATTAAAGTCGCATACCTGCCCATTCAGCTGAACCAGTTTTAGAGGGAGTTGTAAAAAAAAAAAAAAAACCGCTTCAAGCTAAACTGCAGCCCTCACAGAGAAACCAAAGCATCTTTTATCCCACCACCTCCCACTTTGGTGCTGTGCTGCTCCCCTGCTGCTGACCTCTCCTTCTCTCAGCACCATACCACCATATTGCCATACTAGCATCAACCTTCTCAGATCTAAATGTGGTTTTTTAATTTGTATTGTGATTATTACTTAAATGGCAACTTGGGTTGCCATAGGTCCAGGTCCAGCTGGGGTGTTACAGAAAGTGTAATAAAACCTTCTCAAAGTTTCCCAGCACATCAGCTCTTCACGTCCGCCTCTTTGTCTTGATGTTGCCTTGCCTTGTTGAATTGTTACGCACTGTCTGTCTCCACTGGAAGGGCAGATTATTGCTGCCTACGTCCTGCTTGTTTCTTTTGGTACTTACACACTCAGTTTTATCTCCTGATGTGCTCATGCACTACCTTTTTCTGCATCTCATCACCTGTCACCCCTGCTGACAGATCCAGATTTCCTTTCACCACTACCTTGCTCTTTCATTTTTCCATGACTCCCTTGGCCAATGACATCCAGTCTCACTGTCACCAGGGCATGTAGCGCAGCAAATGCTAAGATATACCTGCCAGTCTCAGCAGACCCAGTGACAGCTGTCCCTGAAGTGCCTCACCAAGGAGAGCAAGAATGGAGGAAGGTGGCAAGAAAAGCACAAGTATTAGACAACAAAAGAGGCCAGACGCTAAATATTTTCACCATTTAAAACCAGAATAGGTAAAAAGGACAGTGATTCTATGAATAAAACAGCTTCTCATTAGCGAACGATAAAGAATATGTGTAAATCCTTATCAACATTGTCATTTATACCACAATATTTCACATAACAGGCAATGAGCTCACCTGGAGCAAAACCATCTCACCTGCTACAAAAAAAAAAGGAGCAAACTACAACAATAAACTTGGACATGACCCTCCTCCCTCTCAAGGAGACTCAATGGTAGTTGTACTCTTACAGGAGATTAAATCCTAGTGTTGAGCCAACCTGGTCCACTGAGACCAGATGTCCCAAAGAAAAGTGCAAGAGATTCAGCAGCAACCTGTGGAGCACCTGCAGAAGCAAACCAATTTCCATTTTTCGAAATCAAGAAGGCGGCAAGATAGAACCATCCCTGCAGGTACATGGCAGCCTGGAAACCTTCCATGTTTCCCATATCCCTGGGGACAGATCCAGGCTACCCAGTTCCCTTTTCCACAGGAACTCGATTTGCATGTTGGCGACCTCAGTCAAGAGCCAGAGTCCTCAACTGAGACATGTCTAGCCAAAATTTTGCACTTCTTGTTCCCATGAGTACTAGAATACCAGGGTTTATGGGGCTGCAGCAGATGATCCTTAATCACAAACTGAAACCATCTTAGTCTCCTTTATATACATGGGCAAGCCCTATTGCAAATTCGATCAGCTCCACTATGTGTAGTCATGATCCAACGGATCACTAAATGCATGTATTTGAAAAAAGTACCAAGCATCTTCTGATGACAGTTCAGTGGCTTATTTAACATGCCCATGGTGTCACAGCTTACTTGCCAAACAGGCACCCCATCTCCTTAATTTGCACTAACAATTCCCTTCCAGCCCAAATCATTCTGTGATTTTTTTCTTCAGAAACTGTTCACCAGACCCCCCCGCCGAGGGAGCCATGGGAGGTCAGGTTGAAACACAAGCCCAGGCAGGGTTAGGAAACCCATGCTGCTGCTCCCCAACGCTGCGGGTTTCTAGGAATGAAAGACTCCAACGCTTAAGGCCATCTAGCCAACACCTTCCCCAAGTGTTAAGTTTACATGGAGGATTAACCATCTTAGAGGGGAATAAGACATGAGGAAAGTGAAAAAGAAGAAAGTACATCCCTCCTGTATTTGTTTTCCAGGGGCCAACCTTGGGAGCTGGTTGTTACCTGTCGTCGCTGACCGCAGCAGGGACCCCTCAAGCAGTGGTAGGAGGGCAGCCCTCGTCCTGCGATAGAGCTGATGCTGGCTTCAGGATTTACTTGAGAACTCTGGACTCGGATTACAGTGGTTACGAGCACATACGTCAGCCCTCCTTGAAGATTAGGAAGGATAACAGGACAAAGTTCTCCGACAGTGCGAGCAAGGTGGCAGTGAAAGGCGATCCAAGGCAAAGCAACTTCTCTGCAAAGGTTTCAGAACAGGCCAGGGGATGGAAACAGCTGGATGACTTTAAGAGTTTTCTTCCTTAGTCTGATTTTGCAAAGCACGGAGCACCCTTCATCCTCCCCAAAAAGGTATCTAGCTCCTCTTCATCCTACCCAAAGGGATATCTAGCTCCCCCAGTCCCACTAGAGTCATCCCAAACCAAGAAGATTTATGTCTCTGCATCATGCATGTAGGTCACAGGGACCAGTGGCAGACCAACTCGGATCAATAGCCTCCTGTCAGTTAAATCATTGCCGGCAAAGCTTGATATATCATTTTCCAAAGGAAATAGTAAGCCATGGAATAAATTAAAATTGAATTTAATTTCTCTCCTTCCTGTTAGAGTCTTCAAAGATGTTCTTGTGAAGTCCAGTCTAATGAAAATAATATTAATGATCAGCTCTTCCTCCACTCTAGAATTGCAAAGCAAGCACATACACCCCATACATTAGACCCCCCAACACTTAACAGCCACTATTTTTCCCTTACCTTACAGAAAGGGAAAGAGAGGTGCAGGAAAGGCTAACAGGTTCAAACAGTAAATCTGTGGTGGAGATTTACCTTCATTCAGCAAAGCATTAAACCAGGTGCTTGAAAGTAAGCATACACCTACTCGTTTTTGCTGAATCAGGATTAAAATTAAAATCTGCTTGCTTTTTCCATTCCACCAGATGCTTCTGCCATCAATTAAATGTTGTTCTTGCTCAAATACAGTGCATTCAAAGTGCAAGTAATAAAAAAAAACATTTTGGGAATAACATCCCAGTGTATCAACTGTGCCATCTACATGGTTACTACAAACGGTTTCCAAACCAAAGAAAAAACATTTTCCAAGCATGCTTATTACGTTTTAGTATTAAAAAAAATATATAGAGAAAAGGCTGAAACACTATAAATAAAGCCCCATCTATATCAGAAGATTACAGTGATTTAAGCAACTTCAGAATTTCCTGCACTTCCTAGTGCAGGAATCTGTTGTATCAATTCTGGATACAACAGATTTAAGCTAAACCTGTTCAGACTGTCTTGGGAACAGACTGCATATACATTTGTACCGAAAAGAAGATCATTTTGTATCTCACCTTCATTCTACCACCAATCACACATGTGCAATGCTAACTGCAGAAAATAAAGTATCCTATTTGAGATCTTGTTTGCGAAGTGCTATTATAACATTATTACCTGCTTAAATAAAGAGTTTCCAGATACAAATTTTCAGCAAAATGTGCATTCATGCAGACCTAATCTGGAAGAGTTGTATCAGTATATCAGTGTTGTGTAAGTCAGTTACCTTTAAACCAAAAGCAAAACCTTCAAAATTAAAATCTGTACTGATTTAACTAACTGTTCAGTTAAATCACTCCTTTTAAAAAAAAAAATTAAGTAGATAAGGTCTAATATTAGGCATTTGTTCAGTGACACATCATATGATCCCATGTATAAACTCAGTGAGCATCTTGAAAGCCGTGGTTTATTTGGGGTCCCTACTCTGTCTTGCATCTCACCATGCAAAAAGCTGCGACTCTTTCTCTAATTTCCAGTCTAAATTTATTCATGGTCAGCTCATGCCCATTTGTTCATGTGCCAGCCTGACCCTTAAAGCTCAGGATGCCAAAACTGTGCCTGACAATATGGTTCTGCTGGCAGCATTACCAGGGTAATCAGACCTCTCTTTCCCACCCCAGAGGCTCATCTCAGCCCCGTGCCGCAGGAAGGTGCAGCCCCTTGACGATATAAGCAGTTAAAAAGGTGATACAAGGAGTTTAAAAGATTAAAAATTAAACTTACAAAAAGAAAAAGAATGTTTTTTATTTATTTAACAGTCTGGACTGGTTCACATGGGAATCAGAAGCGTGGTGGAGCGGGGCAGGAACACGTGGCTGGAGGGGGCCGAAGCCACGGCAGCACCACCTTCACCTGAGTTACATTCACATGGGGCCACACCAGCACTTCAAGAAAAACTGTTTTCCTAGGAGGCTTTTTGATTGTGGATCTGTACGTACCCTGACCGATTTCACAGCTCACTGCCACAGGCTGAGGGCACAACTGCACCGAGGGTGAACATCAGCTTTTTGGAGAGGAACTACTTAAACCCACACTGCTGCCAAAGCCCCTGTGTTACCAGGGCAAGGCCTGAAGTGCAAGAAGATGGTAGTAAAAAATACCCAACAAAACCCAAAACCTCTAGGTCTTAAAAAATTAGTAACAAAGCATTAATTTGAAAGATGCCTCTGTGTAAAATTACCTGCTTTGGAAGAGATCAGGTTTCCAGTGTAGCAACTAGCATTTGCTGCTTTGTAAATCCTTCCCTGAGCAGAAAGAAAAAAGAACTGGAAAAGTAACTAAAATTGCTAGCGTGCTTTACTCAGATTTATTCCTTTTCAATGAGTTCGAATTTGACTCAGTTTTCAAAGCATATTACATAGATATTTCAACTGCCAAAGCTATCCAAAAGCTTTCCAAAAAAAGCTATGCTTTTTTTCCTGCTTCTCTCCTCAACATGAACTGTAATGTGACATTTTTGCTGGTGGTACAGACACTAGAATAGCCCCCATCTTCTCCTCCCACAGCTCTGCTGGCCCAGCAGGGCTCACAGAAGTCAAAACTTGCTTTACATCAACAGAGCCAGTGCAAGTTGTCACCAGACCAGAGTTCCACCCATCGTAAGGGTTTCTGAGCACATCCTGCACTTCACTGGTAAGGACTTTATCCTCCAAAGAGCTCGGCCCACACCTAGGCTTCAAAACAAGGAATCAGGTTTCAGAGGTGCCTGTGGAAAACTGAGCTTTTCCTTTCCTGCTTTTGACATGAAAAATGTTGTAACCACCAGAAGCAAAACTCCAAGGGGTTAAATTATCTGGAAAATGTAGGTGCTTATCTAACACCTCATCTACTCAGAAAGTAAATGATGGACAGTGGAGAATTTGGCCCTAAGCTGTTCTGAGAGCCTGGTTGGTAGTACCCACATTTTGTACCCCTTCAAATACAGACTTAAAAGTCATCGTTTCTGCAGCAGGTGCAGCTGGGCTGGATAAGGGTAGCCGACTCAGATCGTTACCATCCTGCAAACTTCAGAAAGGCTCTTGGATATTTTGACTTCTCATGCCAGCCAGTTTTTCAATACAGTTTGCCATCAAGAGCTGTGGGAGGGCAGGACTGCTTCTTTTGATGCAATGTGGGTTGATGTCATCTTTGAACGATCGCACACCTACAGCGTCAGATGGCGTGAGATTGTCACCAGGTCTCAGAATCACACTTGAAAAAGAAAACAAGTAACTACTGAGTGATTCTCATTCCTGATGAAAGTTCAGGTTTGTATACGATCATGCGCTTCATTTATCAGAGGGAAGGGCGTTTTCCTCAGAAGCAAACAGAGCTTGGAAGACGGACGCTAAAATCCTCTCCTGTGGCCAAACTTTACCCTGGGCATAGGGTGGACATCAGGTCAGGTCCCCCGCCAGGACAGCCTGCCTCCCCTCTCCAGGCACTGAGGCTGCATCACACCTTTATGCTAATGGTACTCTTTGGCCGTATAACGCATGGCACTTAAATGGCACTGCACTGGCATTTCCAGCGAGGAGCACGTACAGAGCCGACGATTTGGCACGAACAGCCCTCACTGTGGTGACTTCGTCTGGAGCTCTGCTGATCTAGGCACGGTGGGGATCTGACCCTGTGTCTGGTGACTACAGCAAGGGCTCAGGTCAGGACCTTGTCTTCCCAGCACCTCTGCTGATTTGCTTAGCCATCTCATTTTGGTTATAACTAACTGCGACTCTGAAATTCAATTTCTTTGTCTGTCAAGAGGAGGTAAACTTATTTTGGGACTAGTATTGTGATCTTGCCTGTGAACACTGTGATACATTACAGACTGTAATGCATTTAAAGATCCTTCAGTGAAAACATGTAAATACAGTTATTATTAAGGCCATGTTCACCTAATACCTCAGGCAGAACTTATCAAACACAAAAGAACAATCTATAGGAGACAGCGTTTTTTTTCAAAGAAAGAAATGTGTTCACTCTTCCCTTGAAGCTGAAGGGAAAACATTTGCCCAGTGGGAGAAATCCAGTGGGCTAAGTTCTTCCAATTATCACTCAGATAGAGAAAATTAAAATGAACAGGTTTGTGCTATCATTCAAAAGGACATTTACAGTACCAGAGATTTTTTTTCCCATAATCTTGAACATATTTATTCTCTCTGGGCAATATGTTATTGAATATGTTGCCTAGACAGGACTAGGGAATTTCTGTAGGTGGAATGGCTGTACATCTGGAAAGCAAGCTTGGCTTTTTTGGACCAGTAACAAAGTTCTTGCAGTGAAAAATGTGTTTGTCCTGCAAAAAAAAAATAGTATATTTGTAGAGAAGGTAAGGATTGCTTGTCTTGCGAGTGAGGGAAGCATGCTGCGTTGCACAGAAGGGTTATGCTTGTACGTGCGTTCGCAGGTGTGGACCACAGAAAGCTGGTGTTTGAGGATAAACGCACCCATCCCTGCAGTGGGCAGGGTGTAGGAGGAGAGGAGGAATTGCCTGAGTCTCTATACTGCAGGGAAAGCAAGAAATCCTATTAAGGATTTATGCTGTTGCAGCAAAATAACTTCCTCACTGGAAGCAGAAGCCAGCTTTTTCATTGTCTTTACTTCACTCGTGCTGACAGCGTGCAGTTCTTCGGTCAAGCCCAGTGATGGTTTGGTACTGAGAGATTCATCACTAGGAAGTGAGCTACCAAGCCTCCTAAGCTCCTATTCCTGCCCTCGCTCTCAATTCCAGTTGCCTTTGAGATGTATTTCCAAGATTTTGGGTGGACAGCCCTCATACTGCCGAACACTCCTAGAGTGAAAGCAGTTATTTATTACATGAACGGGTTTCAAAATATAGTGATGTGCACGTTCAAAAATCTGCGCTAGAGAAGGCATGTATGGGAGATGTCTGAGGAGATATTTGTGCGTGGTGTGTAATAATTGTAATATGTTTTCATTTACACAGTGTCTCCTCCACGCACGAGGGAATATAGCAAAATGTAACTAAAACCACATCTCCCTACAAATAAAGGGAGAGAGAGCGTTTCATACAAAGGTTAAACAAAAAAATCTGTTTAATGTCACTTTGGGGATTAGAGAAACCGGAGTAAAACAAACATCCAGAACAAACTTAGAGGGGTTGCTTCAGGAAAAGCATGTGTGTGAGTGTGTGCTACCACATCTGCATATTCAGTACGTCTTGCTGGGACAGCTCGGAGAAAATAGGAAGCTGGAAATTTTCAGTGTGGGAATTAGATGGAAGAATGTGAACCATTCTAAACAAAACAGAGCAAGGTTGCCAGCTGACTTGCTAAAATGCCAGTGCTCTCTAGGATCCCTTGAAACGGCACTGAGGACTGGCCTTGCCGTTCAGGCAGCGGGTAGGGAGCCAGGAGATTTGGGCTGTATTCCTGGCCCTGCAACAAACCCAGCATGTGACGCTGGAAAGTCATCCAGCCCGAAGTTTCCAAAAACCGATTTCATGCCTATACTTCTGGGCACCTAGCGTGAGACAGTGTGAGCCCAAACATCCAGGATTTCGCACAAAGTTAAGCCACAGGTACTAACTTCCCATCCATGCAGAAGATACGTTTTGGGGCTCAGTTTCATCAGGCGTGCAACGGGACAAAATCCTGCGAAGCAACCTAAAACGCTACAAAGCTGCAGGTAGTACGTGATTACACAGACCTCTCATTTTGCTAAAGGACAGATGATACGGATATGCAAAAGAGTATTATTCAGTTACCTCCTTTCCCACGTCCTGGCAACCGTAGCCATTCTATAAATATTTTCACAGGTTTCAATACATCTAAAGATTTTTGTTTATGTTTCCCGCTTCAGGGCACCAAGGAATAATCTTCTTACGAAAGGATTCACTGTTCCAAAAGGGACATAAAGAATACAGACCGGGATTGCTGGCAAAAAGTGTGGAACACCACCACTGACAAGACTAGGAAAATACTAGATCTCAGGGGTGAAATAGTGGAAAGAAAGCGGCTTTTCCACATAATTTAGTCAGCATGTATGCTGGGGCGGGGTGGGGGGAAGGAGTAAAAGCAGTATTTCTAGCTTACGTTTTCCTGTGCGCATATGTATTTTTTAAAAATTGGGAACCACCTGGATTAAAGAAAATTGTGTTCTCATTTTACCTGACAATGTCTCGTCACATAGAAGATTAACTTACAATATACCATAGGCAAAGGATTATAGTCGGTTTTTTTTCCTGACTGGTGTAGAAACACGTTGAAAGAACTAGTTTAAAACACGGATCCTGTTTTACCCATTTATATTTCCACCTCCAACACAACGAACGCTGTACTTTCTTCCAGCTCTGTTTGTGTTTGCCCTTAATTTTACCTCTGCATTTTCAGAGAGGATTTTCAAGATTTTTGTCATGCACAGGCAGATAGCACATGGAGGTGAATTTACAGTTTGGATGGGGTTTTAGAGCATCTGCATGTATTCAAGAATGGAAGCACAAATTAAAGCCATTTCTGAAAGGCACCTCACTCCTTCTACGACCACTTCTCTGTGCATCCACTGGAGTTGCAGCAGAAAACTTTGAGAAAATCAGGGAACTTTAGCACCCATAGTTTCTGCACAACTACTTTTAGGAACAAGATGTTAAAGTCACCTTTCTTTGGCCAGAACTAATGCAAATCCTCCATTAAGTATAAAATTGTATTTTGTATCTTTATCCTGCCTTCTGTATAAAACTGTATTTTGTAACTCTCACCAGCAGTTTGTGCCAGGCTCTAACTGTGACTCTGATTTTCACAGCATGTTTCCAAAACAGTACTGCCCTATTTTTCAATTTTCCTCTAAGAACTTATTTCAGAGCCAATGCTCGTAGGGTAGGTGACATAACTTTGTCCAATTCTAGTGAACTGCCAATTTTAGAATGCTATTTACTACCTGAAAATGTGCTGGTGGCCACGGTCCAGAGAGGGAGGAGTTAATAGTTAAAAGTAATGCTGGAGTAATCCATGGGTACAAAAATTCTATGTTTTAAGAACCATACAGCTACATCTGTACCATCCCCAGGCCAAGCTTACCTCCTTGCGAGTCTACCCTGACTCTTGCTATTGCAAGAACATAAGAATTACCCGTCCCTGCACCTCGCTCCTGGGGCCTCTGGCAAGGCTTGACCAGAGAGGGACAAGCCCAGGTGCTGCTGCCTTTTCTTTCTTGGAGCTTTTGACAAAGAGGACCAGCGGCAGGCTTCCCTGATAGCCAAATAAGCCCTACTGGCAAGTATAGCCAGTATTGCTCCATTTGCCCTGACTGCATGGGAACCTGCAGCGGAGGGGAGGCTGCACCCACTCTTCTCCAGCCTCTACCAAAAGCCAGAACATCTCCTCCGTCCCAAGCTGAATGTGCTGGCTGTCAGTGGAGCTACACACACACAGCGTCCGGTCATCCCTGCTGGGTTTTGGACAAAACAGCTGTTAGAGAGGGAGATGCCACAAACCTGCTGCGGTAACAGGTACCGCACAGTGTGTCAGACACACATTTGTGCTGTGGCTGCAGGTGCTGCCCCTTTTAGACCGAGTTGTAGAGGTCTCAGAGTTCAATTCCCAGGAATGGTTTATGAAAGCAATTGCTACCTGAAAGGTCTCTTTGTTGTTGCGCCACTGCTTTTAATAATAATGATTACATCAGGTATTTTCTGCCATCTCAATCTTCTTTGGTACTGCTAATAAAGAAATAACGAAGTCCGACACTTAAAATAGCATCCAATGCACTGAACTGCAGGCGCTGAGGGCTTGAGATTTTACATCCTGCCCTCCCAGAGCCCTGTCACTTTGAGGATTTTAACCACTGAGTACTGAGCTTCGTACAAGGCACGAAGGGTGTGACATGCATGGCAGAGTCAGCAAACCGCCCGCGGCCAGGGGCCTAGGCCACTCGCTCCAACCACCAGACAGTCCTGTCCCATAAGAGCAAACGAGACCTACGTGATAGGTACCCAACACTCAAGTGCGGTTGCCTGGACCATAATACATTATTTTGTTTTTTCAAGTGATCCTTTCATTTATGCTTGGTTCAAGCTGTTACAGTGGCAATAGTCGCTGGCCAATTTAATGGCAAAACTGGGAATATAATCCAGACCTCCCACACTTTACATCCTCTGACCGTTCCTCCTCATATCAGCATAGTTATACTCCGGTCAGCTATTGACTGACAAGTAAAATAAAAACCTGAAGAAAATGCCTGAATCCCAAAGGCTCCAATTTAGAGCTGGAGTCTGCACTGAGATGTCAGCTCTGAATTTTGCCCCAGCACCTAACCACATATTCACAGCACGCTGTATTTTGAATAAGCCACCTCCGACAGCAGGAAATACACGGCAGATCAGAGTTACTTTGCGCAGGAGGGACCACGGAGTCCCAAAATACAGCCTCATGTAGCACCAATTAGAGACATGATACCTGCAAAGTACAGAAGAAAAACCACTACTTTTTCATTCTTAAGGAAAGCTTCAGAGTGACCTAAGCTTCACAACAAAGCTCTGCATGCGAGAGGATGCAAATAACCCACTGATGAGTTACATTTTCTTTATAATCTCTGGTGAAAAAAAAAAGACCATGACTAGCCTGAATTCCAAAGGGAGTCCATTCACTTGACAGCCCTACCCTGATTTATGTATGTGTCTGTGCGTGTACCTAGCTATGTATATATGCTTATGTATCTAAAATATGCACATTACACATCTGTTCTGCCTACACTTACATGCATAGGTCTTAATGGAGATCTTTGTCATGTAATTACTGGTTGCATTCACAGAAGAGTTCCAGGTGATCATTTCTGCTTTACGTTCAAGACAGGAAAGGAACCTCTAAAACACCCCAGCGCAGCCTCTCTGACACCCTGCTAAGAGCAGGAAAGCTCTACAATAGTAGTTAGGACTCCACTCGGTGTGAAACGCTGATGAGCACCACCTTCTCGCCACGACAAGCTGGCACCATTTTTTGCTGAGCCATGCCAGAAGACGGTGGCTTAGGTGTCAACAGTGCAAAAGGACGTCACCCACGGTCTCATCCATACACAAACATCATTCCTCAGATTTTAAGGAGGACTTTTAAGAAGTTGCACTAAATGAACTTTACCATGGGCTGTATCAGGCTTAGTTGATTTTTGTGGACATGCTCCAGATCTGATGAAGAAGGTCTGGAAGCCAATTTATGAAGGACAATTGTAGCCCCCTGGTGCATGGCTGACATTAGAACTTGAACCAGTCCCAAACCAGTGTCAGCTGAACTACTCGTTAAGCTGGTTGCATTTTTTTGAGAGGAGAAATTTCCCCACTGTAGCTTAGACTGCGGTGAAACGCTTTAAACTGAGAAGTAACGTAGCGGTGGGCTGGACAAAAGGACTGAAAACCCAACACCAGGCAGTCACAGGAAATTAGCTGACGGCTTGTATCAGGCTACATCCCAAACGGCACCAGCCTGCAGCCTCTGCAACAGACGAGGGAGGCCGAGGCCATCCATGTCTTGTTTTTTTTCAAGGGTGGGAAGTACAGCACCAGAGTTTTAAACAAAAGCCTTGATCTCCAGAGCTGTCTACGTGAACGAGGACCCCACTGGGCTCCTACCTGCCTAACATCCCTTTGATCATCATAAACGTACCGAGCGGAGCACAGGAATCCGAGACGCCTGTATATCCCTTCCCTGCAGCCTTCTCTGCTCCCTCGGATGAAGCTGCCTCTCCTCTCTCAGGTGTGCTGGGATGTGGGACAGGGTGGTCAGGTGGGGCCATGGGAGGGATTATGGACTGCAGGGCCCAAGAGAAAGCAAGGAGGAACACAGTCCCTCAAGGAGCCAGGTCTGGGAAAGGAATACGGTTAGCTAGGCAAAGCAGGGAAATATATTACTTTAAGAATTAATGTCAGGTGACATAGAGAGAGAGAGAGAAGGGTTAGGGGACCACAGGTTTTACTGTTCAAGCGGTTTTGTGTAATTTCTGTCCTGCAGTCCCAGTGGCCACTGCCCATAGGTAAGAAAAAGCCAAAGGCCAAGAAGATTCCTGTGGGTAAATCCAGTTGTTTTCCATTCCGTGGCTGAAGCTGTTAAAATGCAGAAAGCACACGGAGTAGGGTGGCAGAAGGAAGGGTAGGGAAGGACTCTCTATTTGTTATCTCTTAAATGATTAATTTGAGCCAAAAGTTACCCTGTGAATTGAGAAGCAAAAAAAAAAAAATCAAATAGGGAAAGACTGAGATGGAAGCTGCAGAAAGACCTGGTGGACGTTATGCCCAACCACGCAATAAAAGATACAGGACAGACGATGGTGCAGCTTTATCAGCACAAATTACTCCCAATCGCAGAAGCCACAAGTGAGTTACACGGATCCTCCTGAAGCCCTGCCAAGCAAAACTGTCTGGCCTCTGCTGAACACCGGTGTAATTGGGGGAAAAAAAAAAGAATGAAACATTTATCTGGCAAGTGCTTTCAAAAAGAGAAAGCGGCTGTTGGGAGCTGCTCAAGGGGCTGGAATGCTGGAGACGGTTCCAGGGGGACGGATCAGCCATCAGAGTGCACACAAGGCAGGCAGTGATTTTTAATAAAATGCAGTTTATCGCAGCGTGATTACCACCTCCTATTTATACCATATGAGATCATGAAAAACATGGCACATATTTCCTTACTCCTGGAAACACAAAATCAGCTGAAGGACCATGTGATAAATTGGCCCTTTTCATGCACTTTGTCTTTTTAAACCTCTATTTCCAAGCATCTGTCACTTCGATAAAGCAAGCAATAAAAATCTACTAGAAAAATACTGTCATCCCCCTCTCAAAAAAAACAACCCCACAGAAGATTAGGATTATGAGTCCAAATTCCAGACCTGTTCCATTTGACACGTAAATCGTAATTGTTCACAAGGAAGCACAGACACTTCAAGTACATAACACGTGAGAAAGGGAACTTCAGGGACTCCACAAAACGCATCACCTATTTCTAACCTTCGCTGGTTACACACGACAGGCATCACAGACACAATGCACTAAGACATAAAGCATTTCAGGTAAGCTTTTATGCCTTAAAGAGCATGCCTTTCCCCACTCCCCCCTCAAACGCGGTTTGAAGGTGAAAGGCTTAGAGAGAGGAAATGCCGCATTATTTCCATGGTAAGATTCTGCAGTCAAATTCGGGATAATACGGTGAAAGATTTCATGAGCACTCTTTCAGAATGACTTGTATAACTTGCTTGTAGCTTTGCCAGTTATGAGTAATGCGACAATCGCTAAGATACGCCAACACCACCTTTGTACCACATTTCTTTCACATGTTGCCTGATGTCTACCGGACTCTGCCTCCTCATAAGCGATCCCGCTGTCTTCAGCCACACAATCCTCGCCAAGGCAAGCCCACACAGCACACGAGGTGCCGCACCTTTCACCCACTCTTCACGTCACCGAAATGCTCCTTTTCAGTTGCGATGCTCTGAGACTCATCTGAGCACAGAACTAGATTTGCAGTGCAGCTGCTCAGCAAAATCTATTCTCCTCTAATCATTTTCCTCTTAACCCGACAGTTAACACCTCCCTGACAGCACAAAACTAAATAAATAATGCTACAAAGATAATTCGTACTGGGTGACAGCCTGGTGCAGTATCTGTGTGGGGCTGCAGCTTCACCATCATTAAAACCAGGTCTACGCATTGCTGGATCACCCAGGAGTACAAATTCGATCAGGATCAGGCCAAGGCATGTGATCACGCTTCTCCTGAATGAGCCAGAGCACACGATACAGAGTCAACGCCAATTTCACGCTGGCTGTATGCCAGCCGCAGGGGTGCAGACGATACCTGATCTGGCTGGAGTTGTGTACGGTGACACCTGATCCGGCATAAAGTCTGCTAGTAAAAAGTTAACCTGTCAAAAATTTCTTGAATTAACTTGAGCAGGCAGAGTGAATGAATACCAGGTCAGTGCTTCACATCACGCGGCCACTCCATTTTTGAGCCAATAATAGGAGTCGTACTGCTGGATTTTCTGCGTTGCCAAACCACAGCCTAATATCGACAGTGATGCTTATATGCATGGGGATCTCATTGCAGGATCAGGGCCTCAGAGTCCTTCAACTCGCGTTGCCCCCAACTCAAAGCAAAAAGGAAAGAAAAAAGCAGGATGAAATTGAAGTGTTTAACCTCTAAGTAGTCAACAGAGTCTACTAATCTGGAACCCGAAGGTGAAGATAGAGCCACAGGCGTTTCTGCAGCAGATAAATTTAGATGATGATTAAAATAGAGCCTATTCCTTCGTGTTAGGGAAAGTCTCGGTGCAGCAAACACGTCAGTAACTAGGCTGATCTTAGTAGCATTTTAGTAATCCAAACAGTATTAAAAATGCACCCTGTCGTGTTGAACAAATGTGAACTTTATTTTTTTTTCTTTACAGCCCTTTGGCACAGAAGGGCAGTCCTGCTCTTTTGAATCTGTTTTGAAAGGCCTTACCTGATCTCTGGTAGAACTTAACCCATTTTTAACACTGTACCAACACTGCCCAGTGTTGAAACATGCATGGTTACAGTTTCGCGAGGCTATGGGCATGTCAGAAACATGAATTTCAAACGTTCTGTCTTGAAATTGCTGGAAATCACTGAAAATTGCTCAGTTTATACGAGTACTTCAACTGTTTTCAGAGCTAGGGCAAGGAGACTGTTAGCTGAAAGCCATTTTCCAAAGTTTTTCCATTCCCCATCACAGAGGCCCTAGAACGGTCCAACCAGAGATCTAACAACCTTGACAGTTACCCAGATCTCCAGGCTATTTACAGCCAACCTCCTATCTCTCCTGCAGGGATGCCGAGACAGGGGGTTCCCAAATTTTGGTCCTCAAGGCTATCACGCAGTCTGGAAGCCCAGCCGCAGACGGCAACAGCCCGGGCTCCAAGGGGCACGGGCGAGGCCGCGGCCCGCTCTCCTTTAGCCGCCCTGCGGCCTCCTCATGGGCTGCGGGGGCCCGGGGCTTCCTAAAGACCTCGAGGGTTTGTTTCCCAGCCGGCCCAATGCCTGGCCCTCGGCAAACCCCGAGGCTGAGGCATCTGGCACCGGGGAGGCCTGCAGAGCAGGGGGCAGGCCGGACTGCGGAGCGGGGCTGAGCTGAAGCCGGCCGGCCGGGGACAAGTCACCCGAGGGGGACAACGCAGCGCCCAGCCACGACTTCTCCTCACTGACGGGGGACGGGGTGGGGGGGAAAGGCGGGGGGCCCCGGTGGAGGAGCGGCGGCGGGCGGGCAGCAGGGCGCCGCCGCGGCGCAGCAAGGGTTAACGGCGGGGCGCAGCGAATGGGCCGCGCTGTTTCCAGGGCGACGGCTCGGAGTGTTCCGGATCGTACCATTGCGCAAGCAGCGCGGGGGGAGTCGGAGGGGGGGTGCGAATGTGAAGGGCGCCGCCTCCTCCCCCCCCGCCCCCCCCCCCCGCCTCGCCTCGCCTCCTCCCCCTCCCGCCCGGCCGGAGCGCGGCGCCGGGGCCCAGCAGCGAGCGGCGCGCGGTGGAGCGGAGCAGGCGGCCGGCGGCGGCCGGGCCCGGAGCGGCGGAGTCGGTACCGGCGGCGGGGCGGGCCGGGCCGGGCCAGCGAGATTCTCCTGCTCTCGCTTGCCTTCTCGCCGCCGCCGCGGGATGCGGGCGGCCCGGGGCCGCGGTCTGTGAGCGGCGGCAGCGCGGAGACAAAGGGAGGCGGCCGGGGCTCGGCGGCCGGTACCAGGGACGGAGCGCGGGGGCCGCCGCCGCCGCCGGGGCGCACCCGCCCGCCCGCCGGGAGGCGGCACGATGCGGCACGGGGCGGCGCGGCCGCAGCAGCGCGGCGGCAGCAGCGGCGCGGCCCGCCCGGCGCGGCGGTAGAGGAGGCGGCGGCCGCAGGGCGCGGGGCCGGGCCGGGCCGGCGGTCGCGCAGCAGCGTCTCCCGCGGGCCGGGCCGCGCCGCCCGGGCCGGCGATGTGAGGGCGGCGGCGGCGGCGGCGAGGAGGAGCGGAGCGCGGCGCGGCACGGCGCGGAGCGGAGCGGAAGGCGGGCGGGCCCCGAGCGGAAGCGGGCCGGGCCCGGCGGCGAGGAGGAGCGCGGCGCCGGCGGGGGCGGCCGGGCGCGGGCGTGCGATGGAAACGCACATCTCGTGCCTGTTCCCCGAGCTGCTGGCCATGATCTTCGGGTACCTGGAGGTGCGGGACAAGGGCCGGGCGGCGCAGGTGTGCACGGCCTGGCGGGACGCCGCCTACCACCGCTCGGTCTGGCGGGGCGTGGAGGCCAAGCTGCACCTGCGCCGCGCCAACCCCTCGCTCTTCCCCAGCCTGGCGGCGCGGGGCATCCGGCGGGTGCAGATCCTGTCGCTGCGGCGCAGCCTGAGCTACGTGATCCAGGGCATGGCGGACATCGAGAGCCTCAACCTCAGCGGCTGCTACAACCTCACCGACAACGGGCTGGGCCACGCCTTCGTGGCGGAGATCAGCTCCCTGCGCTCGCTCAACCTGAGCCTCTGCAAGCAGATCACGGACAGCAGCCTGGGCCGCATCGCCCAGTACCTCAAGGGCCTAGAGGTGCTCGAGCTGGGGGGCTGCAGCAACATCACCAACACCGGCCTCCTCCTCATCGCCTGGGGCCTGCAGCGTCTCAAGAGCCTCAACCTGCGCTCCTGCCGCCACCTCTCCGACGTGGGCATCGGGCACCTGGCAGGCATGACGCGCAGCGCGGCCGAGGGCTGCCTGGGCCTGGAGCAGCTCACGCTGCAGGACTGCCAGAAGCTCAGCGACCTCTCGCTCAAGCACCTGGCCCGCGGGCTGGGCCGCCTCCGTCAGCTCAACCTCAGCTTCTGCGGGGGCATCTCGGATGCTGGGCTGCTGCACCTGTCGCACATGAGCAGCCTGCGCAGCCTCAACCTGCGCTCCTGTGACAACATCAGCGACACGGGCATCATGCATCTGGCCATGGGCAGCCTGCGGCTGTCCGGCCTCGACGTCTCCTTCTGCGACAAGGTGGGGGACCAGAGCCTAGCCTATATCGCACAGGGCCTGGATGGGCTGCGCTCCCTCTCCCTCTGCTCCTGCCACATTAGTGACGAGGGCATCAACCGCATGGTGCGGCAGATGCACGGGCTCCGCACCCTCAACATCGGCCAGTGCGTCCGCATCACTGACAAGGGCCTGGAGCTCATCGCCGAACACCTCAGCCAGCTCACGGGCATCGATCTCTACGGCTGCACCCGCATCACCAAGCGGGGCTTGGAGCGCATCACCCAGCTGCCCTGCCTCAAGGTGCTCAACCTGGGACTTTGGGAAATGACTGAGAGTGAGAAGGTCAGGTGAGAGGAGGGGGGCGCCCTGAGACCTCCGTCTCCTCTGGAGGGACTCACTGACTGACTGACTGCTGCAACGGAGGAGAGAAAGAGAGAGAGGGGCACGCACAGAGCCATGCTACCCACGCACCCTGGCGCCGGAGGGAGGAACATAGCGAAAGAGAGTATATACTCGACCCTTCTGTGCTGCCTACCTACCCTTGCTCTGGAGGAGGTGGAGGAAGGGGGGCAGGAGGAGAGAGAGAAAGCACCTCTCCTTTTTCCAGGTCATGCCTCCAGCTCCATGCTGGGGAGACAGAGCTCCCCCTTTCCCCACAGCATCCTTCCCTGCGGAAGAGGTAGAAGCCCACACTCTTATGCACTGGGGCTAGAGATACCCCTCTTTATCCCCACTCCCTGATTCCATCCCCTCGTGCACTAAGGATGGATAAAGACAGACCCTTGTTCTGCCATGAATTCAGAATAGATTATTTTTGGTTTATATAAAGGAGAGTGGGAATGGAGATGGGAACAAACAATAACAACAGCAGACAAGGCTTCCTAGCTACACTTACATACCCAGCCACCCAGTCATCCTGCGCTGGGCACAGACACAGCTTTTGGTAAAATAACCATTCCACCTCTGCGCTTGCCCCTCCCCTGCCAACTGGGAATTGTGACAGAAATACTGCTCCCTAGGTACATTGATTTTTTTTTTTTTTTTTTTTTTTTCTCCTTTGAAAATCTGTTTTCAATCTCCAGTTCCATGTTATTCTCTGCTCTGGGTGGATACAACCTCCCACTATTCCAGTTCTCCACTGCATTGAGACTAGGGTTAGCTACAGCCTCTCCTTTTGTCAGTACGTTTCTGTGTCATCCTGCACTACGGTTACCGGAAAAGCCTAGGCACTCCGTTTTGTCTCCCCATCTCTCTAGTGGAGATGAGGACACCATTTCCTCCTTCTCCTGTCTCTGTGGGGACTGGACACGGACCCCAGGTTCTTTAAGCCTTCCCCTGCACTGGGGGACACTGAGAGTTACCAAGACTCATCTTTCCTTTCCTCATTCTCTCTTTTTCTCCCCTCCTTCTTCTTGGCAACAGGGATAGACATATCCAGCTACATATCCATTCCTCTTTGGGTCGGGGGTCAGTGGGTAGAAGGGGTGGCTAGCTCCCCTCTACCCAGGGGACTTGAAGAAGAATCTCCAGCTTCATTTCTGCTTCATTTGAGATACTGTGACCTGTTTTTATTTTGAAATGCATAAAAAAAATTACTGCTACAAAAACAGCCTCTTACTCGCCCATCTACCCCCTGCTTACGTCCTGTAACTGATCCCAGTTTTCCTCACTTATTCTCCTCTTTACAGTATTCATTTTCTTACATGGTTTTATTTTGAAAGACATTTGAAGTTGCTGTTCTTGTGGATTTTTAAGTACATTTTTTTTCTGCTGAATATATTCTATATATATAAATATATATATGATGTCTGGCTACCTCGTTTTAATTTGTTATTTTTTTTTTTTCTCCTCAAAAGCCCTGGAATTCTTGCAGGAAAGAGATTTTGAGACTGAAACATTTTTGTGCCTAGACTGGAATAACGCCCCTAGGGTTTGTTCTTTTTCTCCCTGCTCCCTGCCTTCCCTCCCCTTTTTAAAAAGATATATTTTTGTTTTATTTTTTAAGCTTACCCTATTGTGTCCCACTTTCACAGTCTGGTTGTGCCTCTCCCTCCCTCCCTCTTCACTGGGGACTAGGGACCCGAACTGTGCTTCTGCATTTTTACTCTTCTAGCACAAACGTGTAACGTGAGAATCCACACTGAGGATTGGGCTACTGTTAACAGAAATGTGTAAAATGCAAGTTGTTTTTTGTTTTTGTTTTTTTTTTTAAATAATTATATATATAGATATATGCAAATGCTTTCCCCTCCCCTCCCAAATCACCTACAAAAGGTCACTATGCGAGGCTTCCTGTTTGTAGGTGGAGAGGAGCAGAGCTGCAGGCCCCGAGGCTGCAATGGGAAGGGGAGGAGACTGAAGTTCATCTGTCTTATCTCTGTTCTGTCAATAAAATGGAGCTGGGTCTTTAGATTTTTTTTTTTAATTATTATTTTAAAGAGGAAAAGTAAGTTTGGGGTTTTTGTTTGTTTTTTTTTTTTTAAAGAAAAATATCTTGGCTTTTTTTTTGCATATCTGTTCAAAATCTCAAATCCTCCACAGTAACAGGCCAGACCACGGAGTTAACGCAAACCCAGAGACCCCTATGGATTAATTGTACTGTTTGTGAATTTGTATAAAAAAAAATAACAAAGATCCTCTTAAAACATTTTATATTCTTACAGTAAAAGGTTAAACATATTTATATAATAAAAGAGGAAATATGAAGTATGTTTTTGAAAAAAAAAAAAAAAAGCAAGCTTGTATCTGTGTTGTCTGTGCTTTTTAAAGACAGGTATCTGTCTATGTATTGGGTTTGGTAAGTATGCTGTGTGGCTCACGCCGGGGGTTTGGGGCTGCTCACTCTTGTTCCAGCGAGGGACAGAGGAGGAGAAGGAAGGAAGAGAGCCTGGTGCCTCCTGTGCAGGATGTTGAGTAACATCATCACGAAGAGTTTGTAAGGAAGGGGTTTGGTAGGACCAGCCTTGCCTGTGCGGGCACTGACAGCACCCGCGGGGAGAAACCGAGTTCAGCTGTCTATCCGTGTGAGGTGTCGACTCAGTTTGAGGTCAGACAAACTGAAAGTGCTGAAGCTTGCTAGCAAGTGAATTGAGTATTTAGTGGTAGAGGAAGACAGTTGGGAGAGGGGAGAGAAGGGCTGTGTTTCTTAAATTTTTTTTTAAAGCTCCAGATAGATGGCAGACATTTTTTTTGTGATTTACTTAAACTGAGGCCCCCCCTGGGTAGAAGACCAATCAAATAAAAACATTTCCCAGCAGTGACAACCAGCAAAAACTGTGCCCTCTCTGGCTCACGAGGAGCTGGGAAAAGTGTCTTGGTTGGTTTCCACTGCCCAGGCGAAGATTAAAGAGGAAGTAAAGTGGGAATGTAAAAACAACAACACAAAAAAAGTTGGACTAATCTGAGGTGTCCTTTGTCCTATACCATAATCTTTCTCCTCAACGTATGACTTTTAACCCGACGGGGTCCCTTTTTAGCCTTCCACGACGTGGGTTTTGTATTGTTGCTGGAGATGGAGCTTAAGCGGTGTTTACAGGCCAGCGACAAAGCCCGTCTCTCCCCAGCCCGGCGGCGGGGCTCACTCGCCCCGCTGCCCCTTCCTGCCTGGAAGGAGAGGGAATGCGAAATGGTGGAAGAAGCCGGAGCCATTGTTCAGCAAAGTTAAAAGAGGAGCTGTCCTTGCTTGCTTGCTCAGTCATGCATACTCAATCTGGCCGGGCCTGGGTCCCTGTGGAAAGGAGGAGGGCGATTCTTCCCCTCTTTTTAACATTCCTCTCCAGGCCTGGCTGTATTTAAGCTGCTTTCCTCCGCGCCGAGGAGGAGGGAGGGGGATGGTCTGAAGTTCCTGTACATTTGCATTTTAAGCACTTCCAGCCCTGAGCAGGCCACTTTGTTCCCCCCGCGCTCCAGCGGCCCTCGCAGGAGTGCTGCTCCAGGTGGGTCGGCTGCCCTACCGAAGGAGGTCCCCTCCGCGGCCGGGGCTGGCCTGCCCCGGGGTGTGTAGCCTCTGCCTCCACAGGTATTTTTGGCTGAGGCTGGACTGGGCGCACTTCTTTGTTGCCAGCTCTAACCACCTCACCCCTTTCATGTGTCAGCGCCACGTTTCAAAGGGGAAAATCATGCTCAACTCTGGCCCTCTTAAAAAGAAACACTTATCTCCTCCGCATCCTAAGGACCTGGACTATCTCAAGGTTCGGACTTTGGGGCGTGTGTTGGTTTTTCCTCCCCTGTTTCTAAGACTTCCAAGCTGCTGGGAGTCCATCACAAAAGCTGCATTGTTCGCTTTAGGGAAAGCCACCACAATTGGATCTAATTGAGCCTGACACTATATCCATCTTCCTTTCCTTGGAGGGAGGTGTGGGGTCTGTCTTTCCTGTGTTAAGAAAAAAAGTTTACAGTAACTTCTTGACCGAAAAAGAGGATGTATGTATGAATGTTACAGACAACAGGAATTCCAAATCCAGTTCCCATTACTGCCGTAAATGTAAATGTTCCTGGGGTAGGCAGCAGGGATGGGAAATGATACATCTCTCATAAGGTAGGTTTGTTTCTGCTGCACTTCAGTGAAAATCGCATCTCTTCTTGTTAAGCTCATGGATAACAGCAGGGCATCTATGTCTAAACACAACATGTGTGCTCATAAGTTCTGTAATCACAACTAGGACAGGAATTTTTTTTCCTACCCCAAACTTCCTCTCCCTACTCAAAAAAAAAAAAACAAGCCAAAACATCGCCCACATGGCCCGCAATTCTATTTAAAGTGAACTCAAGCTTAAGGAAGCTGCCGAAACCAAAGCCTCCCCGAAGCCCCATGTTTAGACACCCTGGGCTGTTCCCATCGATGGAGCAAGTGCTCCTCATGCCTTCCTCTCATGGCCCAGCGTGACAGCCCCTCCTTGGGCACAGAGGCAGTCCTCCCTGTCCAGCAAGGCCGGGACTCGGGGAAGATATATGTTTACTAGTACAGAGAAGGGTTTCTTAAAATAAATAATCCATTGCCAGCAACCATAGACCAATTAATGTATGACTCCTCAGGGTAACAAGGAAACTTAATTTTCACTCTCAAGCCTCTCTTGAATTTTTGAACATGGCTCAGTTGGCAACTAGGGTAGAAAGCCATTTAAAAAAAAAACAAAACAAAACAAAACAAAAAAAACCCACCCAACAAGAACAAAACCGAAAACCCAAACCAAACAGTATTTGGAGGAGAGCTGGAAGTCTCCCGTCTCTGTCAGCGAGCCCGCGGCAGCTTTGGTGCCAGCCTTTGCCGCTGCACCCAGCAAAAGCGCTCCCAGCCCACTCAGCTGTGCCCGTTGAAGAAGCAGGGTCCCTTGCCTACCGGGGCACAGAGGATGAACAAGGGACCTGCTTTAAGGATCGGTGGCTCTGGGGAGCAGAGAGGCCACCCTTGAGAGGTGGCAGCAGAAAGTGGATCAGAGCAAGAGAGATGCGAAGCAGGGATGAAGGGACCAGGCAGGAGAGGAGGCGGCTGGGGACCAAGGGGCAGCGGTGCGGGACGCCGGCTCGCAAAAGCTGCAGCCAAGTTCCTGTTTGTGCGTGGGGGTCCCTGGTCTGCTGCAGCAGCTGCTCCTCTGGCCAGAGCCCACGGCTGGCTGCTCTCCCTAGGAGACAGGGAGGAAAAGGAGGCTCCACCTGGGTCCTACTGCCTTGGACCAGCATAGGGGAGGTCCACGCATGACAGATTTATACATTTTTATACCTTCCCTCCCCATGCTACGGGTTCGACTGAATCAGTTTGTCGTGGTGATTCTGGGGTCCTTTGTTCCCCCGATAATAAATAACGGGGTCACGGGGCAGCTGTCACGAAAACCACCTGGGGCCTGCGCTAGGATGAGGTGATCCTCGTGCTAGATAGTGTAGGGCTTACTACTGAACCTGCCCTTTGGAGGTCAGGGAGAAGTTAAAACGAGAGCTGGGTGGCCAAGGCACGCAAAGTTTTTGAAATTAAAGCTAGAAGTCAGCACAGGCTCCCATGAACAGCTCAAGGGTAGGTGTCCCTCGGATCTGGCAGCCTCGCTGCATACGTACACAGGATGCTTCTAGCAAACTGGACCCTTTTTTGTTGTTTCTCTCTACTTCCTCTACCTTAAATCCCACTCTTTTCGCCAGCAGCTCTTTAATGGTGCCTTTTGTGGAGGAAAAAGATAATGGAGAAACTGGGTGGTGCGGGCTGGATGCAAGGACCCCTCAGGACATCAGCCAGGCCCCACGCCAGAGCTGCTGGCTGGGCCGCATGACGCTCCCCGCCGCGTCCGGCCAGCGAAGCCGTCCTGCTCAATTCTCCAGCCCCAAGCTGCACAAAAGAAAGAGCTGGAGAGTGTTTGTCAGGCTCCTGTGCCAGAACTTAGACTCCAACCACTTTTGGCAGGGATGCTAGTACTTCTCCTCCTTCTTTAATTAAATCTACCAAATGCATTAGCTCAACAGCAGCCCAACTTGAAATAGCACCACGGAGATTTCAAAAGATCCGAATCCGATCTGTCTTTATGACAGAAAGATGAACAGAAATGGGATTTTCCTAAAATCTGGGGTGTGTTTTAGAAAGGGTGTCAAAAGTTTAATATCAGGGCCTGGACACATGCCCTGAGCAAGTATTTCCACATGAGAGGGTTCCTGAGACATAAATCAAATTCCTATTCTGCTACAGAAACTAACTCAGATCTAGAAATGGACAACTCCTCCCAGTTATTTTCCTTTGATCCCTGTGTCTCCAGGCATAATTTAGGGATTTCAAGACGAAACAATTTCCCCTCCCAGCTTTAAAAAAAACCCAAACAAACAACCAACCAAAAAAAAACGTCCCAGCTTTACAACCCCATGGCAACTTAAGGGGTTCGGAAGGTTGGCACCAAAGGTCTACAGACAGCACTACACAGGCACGCTGATCGCAACTCTGTGGCCAGCAGCCTCTCTCCTTGTTCAGTGAGCTAAAATACCAAGCATCCAGCAGTAATAAAACCCTGCCACTATCATTTCATGACAAACATAGTTGCATGCCCAGTATCCCACCTTCAGCACTATGAACTCCTCTTGCCACATGTCGAGGAAATCATAGAATGGTTTGGGTTGGAAGGGACCTCTAAAGGTCATCTATTCCAACCCCCCTGCAAGGAGCAGGGACATCTCCAACCAGATCAGGTTGCTCAGAGCCTCATCCAGCCTGGCCTTGAATGTTTCCAGGGATGGGGCATCTACCACCTCTCTGGGCAACTTGTGCCAGTGTTCCACCACCCTCACTGTAAAAAATTGTCTAGTCTGAATCTACCTCCTTCTATTTTAAAACCATTACCCCTTGTCCTGTCACAACACGCTCTGCTAAAGAGTTTCTCCCTGTCTTTCCTGTAGGCCCCCTTTAGGATACTGGAAGGCTGCTATCAGGTCTCCATAGAGCCTTCTCTTCTCCAGGCTGAACAGCCCCAGATCTCTCAGCCTGTCCCCATAGGAGAGGTGCTCCAGCCCTCTGATCATCTTCGTGGCCCTCCTCTGGACCTACTCCAACAGGTCCATGTCCTCCTTATGTCAGGGGCTCCAGAGCTTTCCTCTGCTCCTCCAGGCTTGCGGAGCCACCCGTGATGCAACACCTGCCTCTCCTCTCTGGCAAATCTCCATCTGCTCAGCAAAAGCACCCGACGTGCCACCAATCCCTCTGCAGGTCGGCCAGAGGTGATGGGGACAACGAGATCTCTTTGGGCATCTTGTCTGCCAAACACCCCATAAAACCGTCCGGGGACAACATGTTAAGACGAAAAAAAAATAAAGCAAGCAAGCGATTCCTATGATACTGGCGAGGTATTTTGCATCGGCATGAGTTGGGTGAAGCATCCTCATCCCCTGTATCCCCCCAATCCCCTGCCCAGCCCCAGATTTCTCTCCCCGTTCTCGCAGCATCTTCCCCGCCGCCGATGATCCCTGGCCGGGCTCCGCCTGTAGGCGCGGCTCCGCTCCGCCAGGGGGCAGTATTGCCCGCCGAGTGCCGCCGCCCCGTCCGGTACCGGATCAACCCAAAGCGGTCGCCCCCCCGCTCCCCCCCGCCCCCAACGCCGGGAAGCCGGGGCTCCGCGGGGACCCCCGCGGAGCCCCGGCTTCCCGGGGTTGGGGGCGGGGGGGGCGAGCTGTCTTACCTCGGCCTAAGGCTCATTAATTAATTAAATTACACACACTACTTAATTAAATTACGGTCACTCTGTGCCACCCAGAGCCCCAGAAGCGCTGGCGTCCGAGTGTGGGGCTGCCGAAGAGCCTCCCAAGCAGCAGGCACCGCTCCGACAAAACCACCCCTATCTGTTCAAACCCTTCCGCTGCGGCGGTTTGGGCGTCAGGGCAACGGCGAATCTCTACTGAATGTGGGGCTGACAAAAAGGGCTGCCTCGACAGCCCCAAAGGGCTGATGTCCCATCACATCATCGGGTAGCAGCTCAAATTTTCAGGCAAGGGCAAGTCTCAACCCGAGAAACACAAAGCTGATGAAAAGAGGCACCTCGATGGCCCCCGAAGGGCTGACGTCCCATCACAACAACGGGTACGGCTGGAATTGCAGCTCTCCCGGCTGCTCTAGCTACGTCTTCACCAGGACGGTCCCTGCAGCGATGCTCGGGGACCACCCAGATGGATCAAAGCGGCGAGCACGACACGGTCCTTAAGGCTGCAAATGCTATCACCCCTCATGGTTTTCCATCCCAAGAGGCACCTGTCCATTAGCAAAAAGCTTGCCCAGACCACACCAGAGACCGACCGACCAAGCGACTTTTGGTTTCCAGACCCAGACCACATTGGTGCGAGGACTTGTGCCTTGGGCCACCCGCTCCCTTCCCCTCACCTCCACCGGTTTCAGGCACAGCGTGCTCTGGTGACATGGTGGGGACATCATCTCCCGCACACACCTGCCGGGGATGAAGCCAGACGGGCTGGGGGGGGAGGCTGCATGCAAGTGGCTGGGTGTAACTTCCACCCTCTCCCTAGTGCCAAAAACAAGCATGTTAAAGCTAATCTACCCCTGTCTCAGATCAACTGCTTTTCTGTGACTAAGCCCCTTATAATGGTTTTACTAAAATCCCCTTTTGATGGAAAAAATCCCAGCTGGAAGTTTCGGGCAGCGGCACAATGTGCAAGTCTGCGTGTCCCTTTCCCCAGCTTCACAAAAGCCTCTAATCGAGTGGAAAATTTGCTGGAGGCCAGAGGTTTAGGCCTGCAATTATTTTTTAAGGGATTATCAGGAGAGAATGGGGATACTTACGACCCTCCCTCTCTTTGTGTTGTGCTCTGTGCTGCTTTCAGAGAGACTCAGGCAGAAACCTAAACCACCGCAGCTGGATCCAGCAAAACCAGGGCTCGACTGGGCGGCACACCTCTGCTCCGTCCTACCGGACGGACCCCAGCTTCCAGGTTAGACAAGTCCCACTCCAGCGCCATGCAAAGAACAGAAAGGCTTTTCAACAGAAGCAACACTAGATTTTATTATTTTTTTTTTTTTTTGATAACAGCTTGAGAAAAAGCAACCGATTCCAGAACTGTGCGCCCCGCCGAACTGAAAAACCAAGGAACAGGCAGGGATGTCGTCCATCAGACAGGCCGGGCTTTGGCTCTGCAAAGCCATTATGCAGGAGGTCTTGCACAAGCTACTTGCAGCAGGCTCCAAAAAAGACTTGGCACCAAAGGCGCACACACTGCAACACCCAGCTTTTAAGGGCCTTGCTCCAAGGGTGGATCCCGGGGTTAGGGTCCTTGGCGCTTTCGCGGCCTCTGAGAAGAGTCAGACACCTCTGAGGCTTCAAAACAACTTCTTGCTGGGCACAGAGCCACTTATTGTCAGCACGGGCCGGCCAGAAGAGAAACGCTGCTGTCTCTCCTGCCTGAGGAGCTCCATACCTGGCTCAGAGCTACCAGGAACTGCCTGCTTGTGCTCCTGGTGATCCAAAATTAGGTTCTTCTTCTCTACCATCAAACTGCCGCGCTCCTGCCTCATACAAGCGAGTGAGGCGTACCCGGAGGAACCAGTGGCGTGGCGTGCCCTGCTTTTCAACAGTAGCCAAAGGAATTGGGAGACCTGCTTTAATTTATCCCTCCCTTCATGGCACTTCTAACCTACCCCTCCTGGAGAAGGCCCTAACCATCGGCCCTCAGGTGAGGTCCAGAAGAAAGGGCTCCTCCTTGCTATTCCCATCTAAGCTGCACTGCTATTTTTTGAGATTCGTTGTAAGAGATGGAGTGCACAAGGGAAGCAATGGCTGTAGACCACGAGCGTTTACTCTTGGGGCCAGTCTCTCCTTCCGAAACCTCTTGGCATGTTGCATAAAGCAGCTGTTGGATAAAACACAGAAGCAGGTTTTGATCTCTGAGCCTTCCAACCGTTGGGCTGCTATAGAAGACTTTTCAAAAGGAAGTGGCAGCTGCCACTGGTTTTCGATCTCAGCATGTCTGTGTGTGCTAGGTATGCTCCGAAAGCACCCGGGGAGGCTGAGGGGCCAGGGAGCTTGCTTTCTGGATCATGATCAGACTCAAGCAGTTTTGGGCAAGCACGTTAAGCACAATATTCAACACCTGAGGAGTGTTAAAATAAAAATGATTTTAAAAACCAGACAAACACAGAGAAAAAGGCAAATGAGGCATTTGTGGAATTTAGATGCCTCCAGGAGCTAGGTGGTGCCTACGCTGGGGATTTTTATTTTGCAATTTTTAATACTGCCTAAATGTCATTTGGTTTAGGGTTTTTTCTTGGATCAGGTTTCTTACCCTCTCTGCCTCATTCTCTCCATCCACACAGACATTGTTTTTGCAGAGTTTTAAGACAGTAAGATAAAAAGATGAATGGCCTAGCCTGCTCAAAATTGCTCATTAAGGCTGATGTGCTTTAAGATACTCTGTACATGTCTAACTTCCGGAAGATGGATGAGTCTGCCCTCCAAGATAGCTTAAGAGCTCCAGCATCCAAAGATAAGGGACCCAGAGTCACCAGTGACTAGTAGTGTAGGATGTGACCTGTGTGATTCACCAGCGGCACCAGAACTGTAAGGTCAGGTGAAGAGTCAGCTCTTGCTCCATCTTCTCACCCTAATAAATCGAGCACCGGGCACAGCACCACAGGAGAGCCATCCTTCGCTCCTTCCAAAGGAGCAGATCTTTCCCCCAGCCTGCTGTTCCTGAGCCTCACCAGCGAGCCTCGAGTCCCGAGTCATTCTATTTATACACAACCTGCTGTCCACGGATAACCTTGAAAAGCCCTACTTACAGTATCACTGAAACACCGGGGACTTCTAGAGATCACTGCCCAAATTCCACACAGAGCCAGGATCAAGTATACGTGGATCTTTCCTGACAAGGGTTTATCTTACCCGTTCCTAAAACTCTCCCTAAAGGCATAGCCTGCAGCCCCCTTACCCAATGACTTCCAGTTTGCTTCTAGTAATTCTTCTCGCTATCCACCTTAAAGATTCCAGTTTTCCCTCCTGATTAAGCCATGTTTTTAATGCTCTCCACAACTGGCAACAGAAAAGAACTGAGGACTTTCCTTGTTTAGGACAACCTGGTCCACACTCTTTTCCCTTACTCCTCACGCTCGCCTCCCCACAGATGCACTTCAGGTGCGGCACCCTTCAACTCCACCTCTGTGCAGGCTCTGCCTTGTGGACAGCTCAATGATCGTTGAAGGTCCCCTCCAACCCTAACCATTCTATGATTATGCTGCCTCACACAGGTGGATTTCTAGATGTACGATAAACACGTCTGGAAACCATTATGATCCTCCCAAATGTTTGTGGCCTACAAGACTTGAATCCAGAATCCCAACAACGTAAAGCGATTTGCTCACTGGGATGTTATAAAGATTTTATATTTTACAGTGTTGTTATAATATATTCCATAAAGATATTATAAAGATACAACTTGCCACTTGTAAATTGTTAAAGCTTCCTCAGACATGTAGGTAACTCAGTATTCACCCTCTGCCTCAGTGCTTCCACTACTTTCTTTTATAGATACCTCACTCGCCAGCCTCGCTCCTTTATCCTTCTTACGGGAATTCTCTCATACCTCTCGATCCTGTGTGCCACGTTCTCCACAGGAGTCAGAGATTGTATTTCTGTCCTCTACCCAGGGGCCACCGATGATGACAAGAGGGATGCGCTCAGTTCAATAACACTAAAGATAACCAGCGTTACACACACAGCTGCACAAAGTAGAAGGATCTTATTTTTCTAGTGTAGCTTCACAATGCAAGTGAAAAGAAGGGACTGACAGGCCGTGACAATGGGAGCCACTCCTGTTTGAGATGTACACTGAACCAAAACTGTCCTAGCATGGGCATTACAGACCTTTGAACTTCATGGGCTCTTGTCAATTCTGTCACCAGTATAGGATGTCCCACAATCTTGAACAGAGTGAAAAAAATCCCTTTCCAGCTCTCAGCAGAGTCGTCGTGCTGACTGTCACTGTACTCAAAGAAGGTATGGTGCAAAGGCAGAATCACAGAATGGTTTGGGTTGGAAGGGACCTTTAAAGGTCATCTAGTCCAACTCCCCTGCAAGAAGCAGGGACATCTCCAACCAGATCAGGTTGCTCAGAGCCCCATCCAACCTGGCCTTGAGTGTTTCCAGGGATGGGGCATCCACCACCTCTCTGGGCAACATGTTCCAATGTTCCACCACCCTCATGGTAAAAAAAAAAAAATCTCCTGATGTCTAGTCTGAATCTGCCTTCCTCTATTTTAAAACCATTACCCCATATCCTATCACACCAGACCCTGCTGAAGAGTTTCTCCCCATCTTTCCTGTAGATTGCTTGCCCTATCACTACTGTTTTTGAGACAAAAATTGAAGCTCATCACTGAACAGAACCTCCAAGCTACAATATAGTACACAAATAATTTTGCTCATCCAGGAAATTACAACTCCATCTCCAACACAGTGTATTGCCCTGGTACATAGCTATGCAATGCCATGGGCATCAGCGGCAGCAGAGTGAGGCAAGTGAAGAGGCTCATGGCTTGAATTTTAGAAGTCTGGGCACCCAGATGTCCCAAAGCACCACAGGAGATTCTGGTGACTTTTCTCAGGAAAAACAATGGAGAGGATTCTGTTCCAGGCTCACCACACGACTGCGGGCAAGTCCAGCCATCCCTCTGCATCTCAGCTGCTTAAACTGAGAGTAGTATGTATCTGTGAGAACAGAAAAGCTTATTTCTGGAAGCTTAAAAAAAATACTCGAGACCTCTGCATGGAAGTCACCAGAGAAGTCTCAAACACGATCACCGATATTCCTGTGCCCAAGGCGCAGTAGAGGAAACTTCTCAGAGCCTCCCAACACCACCAGAGGAGGTCCTAGCACATGTTCATTTCTGCCGCCTTCCACACCATTTCCCTGAAGAATGGGCCTTGTAGACAGCAGGGTTTCAAAATGCAACTTGAGCGCAGTAACTGCAGACATATTGTGTCAGACAGGGGCTCAGTGTTGAAAGAACTGTCTATATATTCAGCTGCATATTGTTACAAACATATAAAGAAGCTGCTTCATCCACAAAGGAAGGACAAGTTCTTATTATTATGAAAGCTGGGGGGTTTCCAGGGTTGCTGGTGTGCCAGCAAACAATCCAGAGCCAGGACAGATAATCACGGTAGAAACGATAGCAAAATCTACAAGCGCCCGAGGACCACCTACGCAACATCTGCACGTCTCATAAACCAGGTGTTGCTCCCTGGAGCACATACTTTGGGCGCGCGTTCAGTGTGCCACTCCTACCAGTTCCCGGCTCCCACCAGAACAATGTCACGCACTGCCGACAGCTACGTGCACAGCCACTAGCGCCAACCCCAGCTCAGAGAAATCTGTCATTTACCCAAGAATATGTTGTGTCAGTACAAAACTAGCCCACAGCTGGGAATCAGCTGGAACATATTTGAGGTATCACACTCACAGAGGAGGAACAGAAAAACTGCTTTGCCCACAACTGCCCAAAAGCAACTGCGGCAGTTTAAGTCAAAGACTTAAAGGGAGGCACACAGAGAAGTCAGGGGTCAGGCTCCAAAAAAGACAGAGATTCACACTCCAGAAAACAGGCTACAAAGCACAAAATGCAAAGAGGGGGTTTATCCCAGCAGCAAGCTTCACGCTGCGTACAGATGTGCTTTCTTTACAGAGGCAAATGCATTTCAGTTTGCCCAGCAGCTAGTGCGGCTCTGGTTGCTTAGTCCATGGATCCTACCACACTTCAAGGATGGGTGCATCTCTCCTTCACGCACTAGCTGTTCTCAAGAGCTAAGGCTGAAATACTGGCAATAGTTTCCCCTTCTCTTTAAAAACAAAGGTGGAAAAAAACCCCAAACCAAACCCAAAACAAGAAAGAAAAAAAACAAAACACCCCCTAATCCCTAGCCAGGAGCCTGCTACACTACAGAATGAAAAAGTGCTTACTTTTATTTAGGAAGAGAATATAATTCTTATATCAGGTCATGGAATGGGGTTCAGCATACGGACGCAGTCCTGGAGGACTTTTATTTTAATAAATATGCATAACTCCAGGGGGAAAACCTCTGTCAATACAAATCCTATGGAAAATATTGCTCCTGTAGACAGAAGAGAGACCAGTTCTGTTTGTGTATTCAGGCACTGTATATATGAAGATATTTTAGAGGCCTCTATACTTAGCCATTGTGGTTTCGATCTTTCCCTGGCCAGAGGTAGCTGTGTAAGCATATAGTCAGCGCTGGCTAAACAAGTACTTTTAAAACCATACTATTATTACCCAGTTAGTTAAAGAAGGCTTTTTTCTTCTTCTTTTTTTTTTTTTTTCAGAGGGGGGAAAGATCTATAATTCAAGACAAAGTTATTAAAAAAAAAAAAGCCACCCTTCTAGCCCTTAGATTGTTTTCTTCAGTATCTCTTTATATTTAACTGCAGCCAGACCACTTCAGGTCATGATCTCATCCCATCTCAGCAGGATGACAGCGCTGGGTCCCGTCGATACTCCCAGGGAAACCAGGGTCCCTCAGGAAGCGATGCGGGTGACTCAGGCAGTGGGAGCTTCTTCCTCTGAGTCAACACTCGCCCAGTGTTTCAGCATCGTCCGGGAGGGTGCTGACCTGCTCGGCACGTTGTCTTTTAGAGGAAATAAATGGGTGGCTGACCACACTTGTGGTTATTAAAGACAACATGTTGCTTTACACAAACACTGGCACTTGGCTACGTGACCGCTCCCTGCGTGTGTAATTACGTTTCTGCCTTCCTCCACTTTCTGTCCTGAATTGTTTCAATAGCTGCTGTGTTTCATCCAGCCCTAAATGCACTTCGGCGGTTGGAGAAGCAGTTCCAGCAGAGCCCAAAACTAAGAACCTGGAATTTTATTGCTGACCCTACCTTTGGTTGGCCGTATAACCTAAGCATGTCTCTTCTACCTTTCCCTCTCCCTTGCTTTCCCCATGTGCAGAAAGGGGATAATGAGAAGAATCTCTTCCCGTTAAATGCATCGAGAGCCACTGGTGGAAAACCCCATGCAAGAGAGCACTATAAAGATGAATTATGCGAGACAGCACTATTAATTAGGTATGCTGATTAAACATTCTGGGATTTTTTTTCAGTAGAAAAGGCGTTAGGGAAAATAAGAGAGATTTGTAAAGACAGCGGCAAAGTCTTCTCCATTTGATATAATCATGACCTATGAACTTTCTTTAATCCAAGAGTGCCTTGGATTACAGACCAGACAGGTATTTCCCCCTTTGAAGCAGAGGAGTTCGGTGATACCTGCTCTACAGTGAGGTACTCTAGAAGGTGCTGAGCATTAGCAGGATTTTTTTTTTCCACAGGCAACTCAGCTGCCTATAATTATCTGAAGAAAAAATTACTCTTCTTCCCTAATCCCAGTGCTCTGATGACATACTCCATTTGCTCTGGGGACTCAGTTTCAGAGCCGTGTGACATTTACAACACACAGTCCTAAAAACACATGAAAAGTACACCTGGTTCTGGGATTTGGCACAAACTCAGCCCAGGTTCACAGAAAGGTTTGTGACCCTTCTGAGCACAGCTGGGACCAACTTACAGTTTAGCGTTGTACCTTGTGGCTTGGAAAAAAAAAAAAAAAAAAAAAAAAATCAGATCAAGCTTGGAAGCTTTGATGGAGATGCACTCGGAGAATCTGAGTTCAGTTCAGGCGTAAACTCGATTCAAAACTCAGAGGCTCGAAACTGCCTTGAACGGAGAGCAGCTGGAGTATCTGCACTCACGTGTATGGTAAAGAGGATCAGCTTGACACGGGTGACAGGGACGCAGCAGCAGACCTGACCATTACCAACACTAAGACAGCCATAACCACACTACTATTGTAGTTCAAATCAAGATTCAAATCTCCCATCAATCCCACTACCCCTGTGGTGGTCTGCAACTTGGGAGCAGCCTTAGAGCTCGTAAACTGGATTCCCTCTGGATGAAACTGGAGACCGTGCTTGAGGAGGATACCTTGCACACCTCCTTCGCATCCATGGGACCAGACAAGAGCTAGTCCAAAATAACACCCACCCCACAGCACTCTTGTGTGTTTGCCAGGTCTTCAGCACCAACTGCTCACCCTCCAGAACCTCTCCTCCTGGCCCACTCTGCCCGCTAACATGGCCACGGCCACCAACAACTGGGACTCAGCCACCAGAGAACTGGAGTGCAGAGGTACCAGCGGTACCCAGTTACTTGGGATACCTGTTTAGGAGCACCCTCTGCTGGATATTACAATTTTTCCTTCCCTCCAGGCCAGCAATGCTAGCAGGCTACCGCTGCTAAACTAGCAAAACGCTGGGGTTTGGAAGCAGGGAGCCTGTGCTAGGTACCCCCAGGATGCCCCAGCGTACAACGTGCCCAGTGCACTGGCCGGGGGGGGGGGGGGGGGGGCGGGGGGGCTACCCTGCACCAGTATATTAGCAGCTGGGCAAGTCAGTGCTCGCTGAAAACAATCAGAGATAAAAAAAAAAAAAAAAAAAAGTTAAAACCAGCAAAAGCCTTCACCCCATGAGTAAGCTGCTTACAACTCACTTTGGTCTGAACAAGTCATATTGGTGAAAAAAAAAAAAAATAAAAAAGATGCCAATGCAACACCCCAAATGCAACACCCAAAATGCAAACGGATGGGAGCCGTACAGGTTCTGATGTTGTAATATTTCCTACTACGGCTCAGACCTGCAAAGGTCACCTATCCACTGCAACACTGAGGTGGATGACTAGCAAAGAGCTAACCGAGTCAACCGAGTTGGCGGTTTGACAAGGTGGATAATTGTCATCTTGAACCTACAGTTCAGGAGGATGACCACAGCATCCTCATATGCCACACCTCCGCATTCAGCTAATTAGAAAGTTGCGGTCACCTCTGATCACGGCCAAGCTTATAGCAACCATCCAACACAAAAGATGTTCAGGAATGCAAGGCTCGGGCAATAACTCCTCTAAGCTAGTGTCCACTGTCAGACGTTTCAAGAAGGTATCAGAAGTTTACTGGGCCAAGAAGAGCATTTAACCAGCTGCAGCTGGAAGGCTGTCCACGAGCAGGAGGCCTGATACCTTCTAAAACAGCTAGAATAAAATTCATAAGCTGTGTAGACTTTTATCCATGTAAATGACTAATCCTTTCTGCATTCTACTATGTCCTTGGTCTCAATTATTTATGTGCTGTAAGAAAAAAAAAAAGTAAGTTTCACCTATGTCAGATGTTTTGTTTCAATTTAATTGAAAACCTTGTATTATGTAAAAGTACACACAGGAATGCCTGGTTTACTTCTCTGTACTTCAAAGTTTATATACTCCTGTCATGTCACTTTTTATTACTCTTCACTCTAACTAAGGATGCGGAATCTTTTCAGTCTCTCCACAGCTCTAAGCATTTTCATCACCTTCTCCTGCTCAGTATTTGTAGCAGAGCCATCAGAAACAAACGTATGATATTTCACTTTTAAGACCGGAGTCCCAGAGAATCCCTCATCTTTCCACCGAACAGATCCAGCATGTCCCCATTGCCAGCAGCCTCCTCCTCACCCAAAGCGAGGGGAGCAACGGAGGAAGCAAGGCTTATGGCGTCGGACCCTCTCACACTGCAGAATTCATGACTACTGGAGGAGTTATGTGCTCCTGTACCACGCCAGCCAGCACTGGCTGCGGTAATGCAAACGAAAAGGCATTAACCTTGCTCCCTGCTAGGAAACAAAGTCTCCCACTCATTCCTTAGAAAAGTTAAAGGTACTCATTTCTGAGGGACTTGTGGGGTGGGTAGATAGGCTCACTGCAGTTCTCCAAAGATAGCTCAGAAATAACCTGGGAGGATCCCAGATGAAGGCTGGGTGTCTTCTTACATCTGTCTGGTTTGGGAGATGGAGTGTAAACAGTGGCACATTAGCCGAGATTAATTACAGACTGCCGGTATTTTGCTTTCATGTAGCGAGCTCCGGGAACATAACACCGCTGATAATTAAATAGCGCCTTCCATCAAAAGGCTGCAAACCACCCAGCAAACCAGCCGAGCTGTTAAGGTAGGGCTGCTGGAGCGGCACACAGCAGCGGCTTAACAGGACACAGGAACATAGCGCGCTTGTTTAGGAAATGAAAAATTTCTGCTGAAACGACAGAAGGAATTATCACGTGTTTTTACATTATGTACTGCATGGTAAAACCTGGGCAGGATTAGCATCAGTGCCAGGAGATCTTCGTTGGCCAGACACAAAGTTTTATATCCCACGAGAAAGACTGTTTCTCCCATGACACAACACCCTATTTTTTCTTTTTCCTGGAACACTGGTTCAGTAATGACTGGGGAAAGGGGGGAGAGGAGGGGGGGGGGGGGGGGGGGGAAAAGTGGTCTCCTACTCTGTCTTCTGTAGCTATGGAGTTTCTTTGTGGCTTTCCTACTGAGAATATGAGCAGTGGGCAGGTTTTATTTAGAAGATGACAGCCCTCAGGTAAGCAAGGGTGAGCAAATACGGAACAGGAGATAGATGCCAACAGATAAAAGCTAACGGCAGTGGGGTTAATCTTCTGTGTTACCACATCCCCTCCTTCCCTATCTCCTTCCCCACACACCACTACCCATCAAGTATGTCAGATTTTATGCTGGGGTCACCAGCTTAGAGTCAATACTGGGAGGTGGATGATCAAACCTGCACCTTCCTTCTCATATGCCGTATCCCAGCTGGGTTACCACATGCTCTCTCCCTGTTCATTTCCTTTTCTGTCCCTGCTCTTTCCAGTCCTGAGGCTGCTTTTCCCTTCTTGGCCCCACTGCTCATCCCCTCCTTGCAGTGAACGCCTGCCAATGGCAGGGAAGCTCACGGTTACTCCGGCTGGCGCAGCTGAATGAATTGCTGCTGTAAGGCCGGGCGGCTCCCAAAAACTGCAGCCCTGAACTCATCAGCTGTTCTCTCAAAGGCACCAAAATGAGAGGCCCATGCAGAAGGCAAAGGGAGAGCAGGGGCTGCCAGGATCTAGCTGCTGCTTTACATTCACACTTGCAACAGGGAGCAGAACTGGCGGAAAGGTGCATGTTTTTCCTGCCTGCCGCATCCTCTGGCGCTATCTCGCATCCCTCGGCGGGTGGGACTGAGAACCTGCAGTTCAGGAGCTCAGTATCTCAAGATCAGCTGCCCTTTGCAGGCAGTTTCTTGCCCTGGAGTCCCCAGACATAGGAGCTGGAGACATTAACGTACTGAAACACAGACCATATCCCTTCAGCACTCCCAGAGTCACCCTCAGGAACTCCAGCTTCAGCATCAGCAGCTTCACTGATGGGTCAAAACCACGCGCTGTCCTCAGAGCACAGCATTTTCCCTCAGCAACTTCACACAACATGCCCTCTGTGCAGGCACAGCAACCGATTCAGCCAGTTTCACCTTCTGCAGCTGGATTCAAGGCAAAGCCACAGATCCTCTTCAAAAAAGCAGATGCTCAGGTTGCAACCTGCCCACCAGTACTAAATGGCTGAACTGCCTGGCCAGGAGGTGACCCATAGTGATAACAGGTGGAGGGAGAAGGGCTTGGGGGGGGGGGGGGGAAGAAGGGAGCAAACTTCACAAAGGAGGAACATTTATTTTTGAATGGTTTATTACCTGTTATTACGATTTAGTTAATAATCTGAGGTAGACTAGAGAGACACACACTTCCATCCAGTGCCTCCTCACCTAGTAGAAGTCTTTCTGGCACATTGTGCCGGCAGACTTTTGCACATAACAATTCAATAAAAGCCACGAATGTTAGGTCTACGCCACAGCGTGCAGCACAGCAGCTGGAGCACATGGCTGTGGGACAGCTAATTGTGAATTCTGCCTACCCTTGCCAGAAAAAAACCCCTTCCTTAAGCCCTGCCATCCCATCACTGAAACCAGGTAATCCCAGCTACAGAAGATGTAACAAATCCTCGGGAGTGAGGCAGGGGTGCTGATGGAGGGGAAGAGGGAGGGAACAGATCACAGATGTAAAGTGCCAAGCAACAAAGTACAGGAACACCAAGGAGATACAAAGCTACCAAACTTCTACAACAACATCTGCCAGGATTGTTCACTTACCCACCACCTTCCTAGGAACCACTGGACAGTCAAAAAAGCTGGAGCAGATACAGAGCCCTGAAGGAAACTAAAGAAAAGTAACTCCCACCTGCTCTCTCAACACTCCTATGTTATAGCCAGGATAAACTACAGCTGGGCAGGTTCAAATGGCAATGGTAATCCTCTGCACTCTCTGGCTCACAGCCGTCAGTGCCCAGGTGAAGCCCATGAAGGAAAGGAGGCACTCAGGCTTACCAGAAGTCACAGAGCCTGCGTTAACTCCAGAAAAGAAATCCCAGTGCCCAGCCCTCATTCTCACAACTGAATCCTCCAAGAGAATTCTGGAAGATTTTATTGTTGTTAGCATGAAGCACACATCCTGGAGCTCTCAGATCCCTTGGTGCAAAGCAAGACCCCAGTGTGCCAGGAGGTCTAAGCGGGCAAAACTGTATGGCTTTGGTCTGCAGTGTGTGGCTTGTGCTCCAGTAATATTCAGAGGCCCCAATGTGCTAGGCACTAAAAAGCATGAGGCAGAAGTTACTTTGCATCATCATCTTTGCGTCATCATCCTGCCCAGAGAGGTGGTGGATGCCCCATTCCTGGAAACATTCAAGGCCAGGTTGGACAGGGCTCTGAGCAACCTGATCTGGTTGGAGATGTCCCTGCTCCTTGAAGGGCGGTTGGACTACATGGCCTTTAAAGGTCCCTTGAAACCCAAACCATTCTATGATTCTATGATAATTTCCCTCTAGATAAATATAAAACCTTACACTGAAGAGTTTATCCATCTCCTTTTTTAGTAAGCCAGCCATGTAGTGACACTGGCATTCTCCTAATGGCATAAGGAAGAAGAGAGAAAGATATACTCAGCAGCCAGAGATGTGACTGCAGTCTGTTAGACAAGCAGGCAGGCAATTCTGACGAGCTCATGGAGAAAGGGCAAGGATTTCCACCCACCCGTTTGCCTGGGTGAGTCCCAAAGAAGTCCCCACCAGATTTGTGTCACCTACACCACTATATTTGCCCTACTGCTGTTAACTTGCGCGTGGCAGAGACCAAAGAGAGCTCAGATGTGTCTCCTTGCACTGCATCCGCCACTCGGCGTTTCCACACTGCGGGAATACCTTCCCTTCCCATGAAATCACTCCCACTGCACCAGCAGAAGCAGCAGAGGAAGACAAGCCAAAAAGGAGGGCTAGAAATTGCAAAATCCAAATCCTCTTTGGTCATCACGTTGCATCTGTTCTTCACACATTTCTTGGAGGTATACATTTCTGTCCCGACACAAGCGAAAGCCCGAGGACTCCAGTTGTCAGCGTGCTGCCAGCGCTGGAGTTCTTTCTGATCTATTTAGAGCATGCAGCATCGCACCAACTCCTCTGCTCAATAAGCCATGATATTTGAGCTACGATTTCTTTTTTTCTTTTTTAAAGGTGAGCTAGCCGAAGAAGCTCTCTGATAATAAATCTGGTTGCTGAACAAGAAAAATATGGTTGACTCAATGTGCTTTTGTTGCTACAATTAGCTTGGTTTGTTTTTTTTTTTTAATTTAGAGGGTAGGTTTTATGTCCGTCTTTCAAGGACAAGCTCTTGATCGAGACTAAAATTCTGGGTGAGACGACTGACCAACGCATCTGACCTAAGGCTGAAAATAAAAACTGGCTTCCCACCTTAGTTTCCAAGTAAACTCCACCAAATGACGTAGCACCCCATACTGCATTTCACAGGCAGCGCAGATATATTTAGCCTGGTACGCCCTTCCCAAAGCGCAGTGCAGGGCACAACTGGCCAAGCAGAACCCAAGGAGGAACACAGGAAAACGAGCCAGGCAAACCATCCTCTCCTATTCAGTAGTGTGGCTCTTGTTTACTTGCTTTGTTTAAAACAAAACAAACAACAACAAAAAAAAAAACCCAGGAAACTTCGCAAGAGGAGTTTTATTTTCAGGTCAGGAAGCAAACCCAAGAGTTGTAATTAGGTCCTGGAAATTAGCAGTTCAATTTATTTGTGTTGTTGGATGTTCTTCATATTTCCATCCCAGCACCAGACGGCAATGTAGGGGACAAGAACGGTATCTACCCGTCCTCCTTAGGCTTGCTGTGAGAGAAAATCGTGTAAGCACCACACGAGCATCATGGAAGTATGACCATGGTGGGACTCTCCTTTCGTAGATGTGAAACTAGAGGACAATAACTCACTTTAACAGCGGTATCTGGGTGCCTGAAGAAGCACACTGGTTGCTTTTGGGATCTAGAAAAGTGCCTGAGGGAGATGAATTTCAGCAGTGTATACACAGCTGGCTAACTTGCAGACCACTCGGTGCATTTCAGCAGACCAGAACAGATGCTCCTGGGGGTCACCCCAGGGGCTGTGGGAGGGTCAGAAAGAGAGCTGAGCTCTAGGAAGCCCAGGTTTTGCCCTGAGGGCCCTGGGAAGCAATCTCCTTCTCAGCCTCCATCACATCAGATAGCAAATAAAACAAATGATGGCAACCAGAACGATAAAAGGCAATGGCTGCTCAGAAGCATCCGCTAGCCCATTGGGTTTTGGCACCAGCAGGTTGTACGTCGTGAGGATGCTCTTCCACCCAGAAAGCTACAAGGAGAGCTCTCTGCCTTCTCCGCAAGGCCTCCCAGCTGCAACGCAGGAATGCAAGGCATCTTCTTGGCTTCCATGCTGAACAATCTCCCGTCCTCAACTGAAAGAGTTACACACCAAAGTCTTAGTTGTAACAGATGTTCTTCTCAAATCAGGAAAGCGATCCATTACGTAGTAGAGATGAGACAAAAAATCAGGGCAAAACCTAACAACGAGGCTGTGTGAATGGGAGAGTCCTATCAAGACCCCTATCCTGCAGCTTTCCCCAACATGGCTGGTTTTAGTTCAAGCCTTGGGAACCTTTCACTCCATAGGACAAACTTTCAGTTCAGAGCTGGACTAAGCAGAGCGCGATTCATTAGGGAGACCTCAGTGCAAAACATAAAGCAATTTTTCTTATTATTTTCCTCATCCCTGAACAGGAGGTAAAGTAGGGCCAGGGAAGGTTCATAGCCATGAGAAGTCTTTAATGTCCAGGTAACACTGCAAGCCCAAAGTCTCTTATGACAATTTAGGAGGTTCAGTGGGGTAGCTGTCTCCTGGATTTCCCAGTCTTTCACCTCTTTCCCCTAAAGAGTGCTCTCTCAAGGCCTCCTTTCCACGGCCTTCCCTCAGCCAAGAAAGGCTGAACACGGCGTTTTGCTCCCAGCGCATGTTATCCCTGCCCCAGGCCAGCCGGCTAAGAGAGGAGACCATTACTTGAAGAGGTGCAAGAGAGGAACTGGGATGTAATTGTAATCACTGACCTCTGGGCACCCTAAAGCACAGGACCACAACGTGCTGAGATGTGAATAACCCTTCTCCTGAGGGGAAAGCTGGGCACTGCTGCTGCGTGCGACTGCAACCCAAGAGCTAACCAGGTTTAAAAATCCCAACCCAGCGGTGTCCAGTTTCACAGTTCTGCAACCGCAGAGGTGAATACTAGTTTATAATGTACAGCTCGAGGAAACCTCTTCTTCTTATCAGAATTCTTAAAAAAGCAGTGTAAGATTTTTCTCCAATTAGATACAAAAAAAATGTTTAGAAAAAGTCCTGCAAATAATTCCTGTCACGTCAGTTGCTTGTGTACGTACTGCTGGCAATATCTGCTACCTGAACACACAAGAACGAGAGGCATGGCTTAGTAGCCCTGACCAGCTAAAAGCAATTCCTGGAATCAAATTTATGATGCAAATATTTGAAGTTAAGATGTCAAAATGTACGTTCCTTCAATAATGTTTGCTTTAGCATGCCAACACTGTATCTGTGAGCACTTTCATTATGAAAATAATTTGTTAAAATATTCCCAGAGAGCATGGAAGGCTCTTCAAACACAATCAAACACAACTCTTCCTCTAAATATTGGCCAATACTAGCCGAAAAGTTTAAAATATTCACCTAGCTCATCATTGTTCCAGTGATGTAATGTTTGTGAGAGTCCCGCCAATGCCATACACAAGGGAGGTTTCTGTGAGAACCAGTCTTTTCTCCTTCAAGAACATGTCTCCTTCTCGTTTAGATTAATTGATTTCACACACAGTTGTTTATGTGTGTGGCCTCCCTTGATTTTCTGAGCTCTCCTCACTCCAAACAAAACAGCTTAGGGACGTAGATGGAGCCAATTGCATTCTGGAAGAGGGGAGATAACACCTCAAAGCCAAACAGAAAAACACATTTCTTGCTTCAGAGACTTTTCTCTGGATTATGCTTTGAGGCAGCTGTACAAAAGCACGCTTCTGGGGAACACCATAAAACTGCTTCAGAGGAGCCCGGCAGGAAAAAGTTCCCCACAATGGTGGGAAGGGGAAAAAGTAACCTCTGAGGAGAAAGATATATGGCAGTCTGCGAGATGGCAAACAATAGACGACCACGAAGCTGCCTCAACTTTTAAAACATCCTGATTTCATATAAGAGTTCGTAGCTAGACAGAAAGAGCACCAGAGTCCTCATCCGTGCATGGAACACATATCAGGCAGCTGCGGAGGGCACTACCAAACGCTGGTTAGAGAGGAAAATTTATCTTGGGAAAGAAATCTGGATATTAGTTCGAAAGCACAACACAGAGCTCAAAAGATTAACTGCCCTCAGCCTCTCCAGACCAGCCATGTGGACATGCCACAGAGTCAATCTGCAGTGAATTACAAGTCATCACACACAAAGTATTGAAGTAGCCGGCCAGCAAAACCAGTGGAAATATACTTTTGTGGATCTGGTCAGAGAATGGAATCTCTGTCTCCCAAGAACGGCTGCGATTTCAACATTTGCCTGTGTCCCAAATAAGGATGAAAGGTCAAAATATTATACTATTTCATGCCATGAACAATTTCAAATGCTTTTGATTTGAAAATGCGGGGGAAAAAAACCCCAAGATATTATTGAGAGAAAAAAAAACATTTGAAATGTTGACTCAAAACAAGAGTTTTTGAGACATTGACCTGAAATTTAAACTCTTGTTTCAGGTTTCAACTTAAAATGACATTTAAGTCTGAATGTCAATTGGAAACAGAAATCATTAGGTTTTGAAACATCACTACATAAAAATGTTTTTCTTTTGAAAATTTCAGTTTAGACCAAACTGTGTTTTCTTATGAAAGCCTTTTTATTCTACCAGCTCCAAGTTTGTTTTGCTGCTTGAGGATGGGCACGATGCTCTAAGCATAAGGATGTCCACAATGGGCATATCCACACTGGGAACACACCAGAGATTCCTTACTAAAGTCCAAGAATTTGGCATACCTGCACCCAGACTTGTTTAGGAACCTGAAATATGACAGAGCAATTACAGGTTTTAATTTAGGGGAAGAAGTTCAAAGTGTCATATGAGTGCTGGACAAACAGAAACCCGCTTTCGACACAGATGAGGAATGAGGTCCAAGGATAATCCTAGATGCCCTCCAAAGCAGCATCTCTTCATCAGCACACAGGATCACAGAAAGGTTTGCTTTGCAAAACCTTGGCAAGAAAAAGGCAGATGGGACTCTGGAAATGTTAAATTACCTCTAATCACTTGTTACTTATTTAATATTAATTTGTTGCAGAAAAACACGAACAAAAGCCTAACTTGAACTCTAGGAATCCCCCAAATTTCTGAAGAAGTCTTCAGGCAGATGTACAAATAGCAGCAACCTCTGCCCTGCGCAGAAATAATCAATCAGACTTTTCTGTGGAAGAGGGAGACAATGAGAGAAATCAGTATATCCCAAATACAGGGTTGTCAACTTTGACTGAAAAGGCAACGACACCACTAATGCCTGCTGCTTCGGGCTCACGGGACAATGGCTATGAACATGGAAGTCTGTGCAGCACAAAAGCTGCACAGCAAGTCAATCTACAGCGACTAGTCACAGACACGGAACTTCAGGGTACAAGTCATCGAGATGGTCTGGAAGATCCACTCAGCATGATGCTGAGGTACGCTGAGAGAAACCACTCCCAAGGAAAGAGTGACAGAATCAAGTGATGAATTTAAGGCTGTTGGTGTTAAAAGCCAAAGGCTGCTGCACACCTGGGCAGAGGAGCTGAAAGGAGAAGTAAAATTTATTTAAGTGGAGTCACAACCGTGACCGAGCAGAACAGCAACATCTGCCTGAGACCCAAGCAGGGAATGGATCCTGTTCAAGTGACCCTGTCTTCAACATCAGAGCAGCACCTGCTGCACTGATGGACCTGCTGGATGGCAATCCATAACTTTGGAACCAGTGTTGCTTTTGAGCTCTTTCAATCTCAGGCTGAGTTTAGAAAGCTATGCCCATGTGGTGGCAGCTTCTGACACCTGTCCTGAGGATGCGAATGAGCCCAAATTTCCACAGGGCTGTATCCTCCCTCATACCTGGTCCAGCTTCAGCACATCCTGCAGGCCATCATCCTCTTGTACACAGGTCTGATGGATAACCCTTCCCTGGCTATGGACAAAGGTTTTGGGCTTTGTGAAGACAGAATAATAGAATCACAGAACAGTTAGGGTTGGAAGGGACCTTTAAAGGCCATGTAGTCCAGCTCCTTGCAAGGAGCAGGGACATCTTCAACCAGATCAGATTGCTCAGAGCCCCATCCAACCTGGCCTTGAATGTTTCCAGGGATGGGGCATCTACCACCTCTCTGGGCAACCTGTTCCAGTGTTCTACCACCCTCAGTGTAAAAAAATATTTCCTAATATCCAGTCTGAACCTACCTCCCTCTATTAAGATCACCACTTCTTTTACCAGAAGGAACAATGAGTTAGTGGACCAGCTGGGAAATAAGAGGATAATCTTCCCAGTTGCCTCAGGGAGGTGCAGGAGTTGGTAGAGGTGACAGGCAAAGTGGTCTGTGATGGCTCAGAGGCACATGGTGTGATGGTGAGTGGCGCCTGGTCACCTCCAATCCGCCCAGCTCAGGATCAACTGTGTGAACCACAAGGTTCACCAAAACAGATCTCACATGAGTTTACCAAAAGTGGCAACGAACTGACAGAGCCATATATAATAAAGCAACACGCCTCCCAACACCTCAGCAAACACTGTTGTGCTGACAAAGATGCCCGCGTGGCCGAAGCTGTGCCCACAGAAGGAGCTGTCACTGTCTTCATTCATGGTCTGTGGAAAGCTGTCACAGCTACGTGGGCAGAAAAGCTGTGCTGGCGCTGCTCTGGCATAGACATGACCCAACACAAGCAAGCAAATTCAGATGGGTTTTTTATGCCACTGGAGTCCAACTGTGGTTATGCAGAAATACAGACCCACTCTTAGATCATCTTAGCAGGCTATGGAGAAGACAACCAGCTCTTGAGTCTTTCAGGATCACGCAGGCTTCTTGGAAAATGGCAGAGATGCTGAATGAGCCCGTGCAGCTACAGTAAAAACTGAACATAACCAGTGCTACTCTTACCAAGCTTACCCAGCTGAGAACTTCCTTGCCACTAATAAAAAATTAATAGAAGTTCATTTTGTACTTTGGCAAAACTCCCAAACAGCTTGTTAAGAATAGGTGGAAATGGGGAATAGTTATAAAAACAGAAAAGAAACCGGGACGGGTAATTGGTCATCATTCACAGGAGCACTCGCTCCACTCTACCTGTATTGCAATGTCAGCTGCAAAATTCTCTGCACAGGGAGAAACAGCTGCAGCCACCTGCGAGGCTGCAGATGTTGGTGAGAAATCTGGTTTGGACACACCACGTGCTGGAGCAAGAGCTGACGGCTTGGTTCAAAACCATAAGCCTCTGCTACAGGATGCAGAGTAACGGGGCTGCCCCACGAATATCTGCATCATCTCGATACAAGACTGCAAAGCTCCAGTTAGGTTTTGAGGATGCAAAGCTGGGCAGAATTGACAGCAATAACAGCCTCAAGATACTCCAAACCTTCCCATCTGTGACATGGAAATTATGGCGAAATATTTACTAAACAAAGCACTGACATTCTGCCAGGACCAATATTTACAGTAATTATAACAAATCTGGGCCACAGCATATAAGAAGGAGACCCCTAGAATCACTCTATCTGTAAGAAGATGAGAAAAAAAAAAGCAACTTCATTTTCTTTTGTACAGTATCATTTCTTAATGATTGGAGACAACTTCAGAGTACTTAGGAACACCTCGGAGAGTAATGAACCCGGGACTCTCAGAATTATTTTTTCTGAAAAAGTTCTATTAGTGTAGACATATTTGGGCTTGTATGTTTCTCTTGCCATTCTTTGATGCATAACAGAGCTCAGAAATGTTCCAACAGCTAAGTAAGGGAGATTTTAATTTAATTTGCTTAAGAACCCAAACTTGTCCATAATAGAAGTGCTACAATGCTTCAGGTCTCGGTGAAACAATGATACCAAACCAGTCAAGAAACTGAACAGAGAACAACTGGAAAAGGAAGATAAATGCAGGGAGACCACTGAAATACTAGTATTGGTATGCCTTTTGTTAACCCTCTGTCCTTAATGATGAAAAAAAACCCAAACCAAAACACATGCTCCACCCAACCACTTCAGTCTCCTTCATCTCCAACTGAGGTGGGAGAGTTTACAGAAAATGGATTTTTCCCCAAATGCTTGAAATAAACTAAGACTTAATATACATACATATCTCTGTCTATAAAGATAGAATGTTGCTCTCCTTTTCTTTCCCTAAGAGAAAAACTACCAAACCCTTCAAGCCTTTCTCATGACCTATCGAAAACCACAGATTAAACTACACCAAGAACTCTTTTGCAAACCCCTGCACGCAGCAGTGCCGTGAGTTCTCCGGCCACGAACCGATTCCCACTCTAGGAGGACTCACTCCATTTGAGTATCCCTGCTGGAGACTGACATCGTGCACTCTGTGATCTCATTTTCTTTTGCCTAATTCCACTCCAGATCCTGAGATGAAGATTTGCAAAACGGACTAATCATTTTGAGTAATCAAGTCCAGTCTACTTAAGCCTGCCCAAGCATCAGAAATAGCTGAAACTTGGAAAAAAAAATGGGACCTTTGACAGCATTTCAAGTCAGATACCCCAAATCACTAGTCATTAGCGAAAACCTTGGCCTTCGTTACCTTTCCTCTGAATACGAGAGTATTAAACGCAAGGCCACCGGGTTAGCTCAAAGAGTGACAGAGGAGGCCAGGATTCAAACCATCACTCTCATGTGGTAGACCACGGCATTAGCTACACGACAAGCAGGCATGCCCAGAAAAGCAGAGATCAATTAGGGGTCTCTTGCAGGCTTACGCAGGACACGAATGGTTTGAGCCCAATGGTTTTATTTAGATGAAGAAGGCTGCCAGGTTAGGCCATATTTACTGTCCCAAACTCTGAAACTCTAAAGAAAGCAAATTCTGTCCAGCTTGACAGAAACAGGAGTGCTCCCTCTCCCCTGCTTCTCCCTCCCCCCAGCTCCTCTGAAGCTGAGGGGCGAATCGCTCCGTTCCTAAAAAACGGGGATGCAAGCCAGCTTGGGGAAGCCCAGCTCTGAACAATGGGAAACAAGGAAGATGCCTCCACGGGGAAGCACCCACTGACCCCGCTGCTGGGGTCGTCAGATGGCAGCAGGAAGAGGCACCGTCCCTTCAGAGGTGGCCAGGGAGCTCCTTCAGCATGCCTGGTCTCCATTTGGGAGCAACCACAGCCAGAAGGAAAACGGCTGTGGGCTGTAGCGGGACAAGGGGAGACTTCCTGAAGCCCACTGCAGAGTAAACACTCAGAGCAACCAGAGATGAGAGAACAAGGGACCCTCCAGTCCTGAGGGCTGCATAGCCAGATTTAAAAATAAAACTTTCAAGCAGTGAGGACTGGCTTGCTCGGGACCTCGAAAGAGCCAGCCGTCCACCGGAGAGAGGGAGCAGGCAGCAAACCACGAGCCCGAGGCAGCCAGGAAACGCTGCAGCGGGAGCCAGACCCACAACTCCACCACAAGAGAACAGGTCGGCTTAGGATGGATGAAGCCAGCTGGGGAGTTAAATTTAGACAGGTAAACATGCCGAGGGGAAGAGATGGGGTTCACACAGCCCTCACCACCCGCCTCTGCCAGGCCCTGGGGAGGACGCCCCAAAAAAACCTGCTGGGGGGCTGCAGCTGTGGGCTGGGGTACCCCAGCATAGGGCCATAGGAGCAGGTGGGGGACTGCCCGACCACGTGGACATTTTTTCCCCTGTCGTTTCCTCCAAACACCTCCCCTCCAGGCTGCATCCCTGGGAAGCAGAGAAGCTATTGAGAAAAGCATGCAGGACACTGCAGCCTGAGGAGAGCCCCAGTCCCGGATACGCGCAGCGCACGGAGACAGTGCAAAGGAAAGGTACCAGGGAAAACCCACCCAGAAGCATTAGGGCCACAGTGTTGGCCATTTGGGTGCCAGAGCACTGTGGAGCTCCCTTTCTGAGGGGAAAAAAGGGTAAAAGAAGAGGCTTGGCGATGGCTTAACGAAAGAATAAGGAGTTAAAGTTTCGCAAACTCAGCAAAACTCTAGCTTGAGTCATCCAGGCCTCGAGGACTGGAGGGGACACGCAACACTCCTTTCCCCACGCTGCCCGCAGCCCTGCTGGGAGCCTTCAGACCTCGCTGCCCCCCTCACAGCTCCCAAGGACAAACAAAGGATCCCCGCCATCTACAGCAGGCAAAGCCTTGCAAAGTCCTTCCGTGGAGAGCAGCTGTACACTTACACGGTAGGTGAGAGCGCATCCCTACTTTGTGGAAACAGCTGTGCTGAAAAGCGACAATCTGCTTTTGGTGACCCCGTTGCGCTGCCACACACGGAGCCGGGGAGGGCTCGCGCAAGCTTTACAATGTCCTAAGCCAAAGCTTGGAAGGGGGCGGCGGATCGCACGGTCTGGTCCTGTCTGTAACGCTGTCCGTATGGTCTCAGCCAGCAATCTCTGCAGTGAGCCCAAGAACTCCAACGTCTTTTCCAAAAAGACACTTGGTCTTTACGTGAAGATTTCAAGAGCTGGAGAAGCTAATGTTGCCGTTGGTCGTTTGTTCCGCTGGTTAATGACCCCGCTGGTAAAAACCTTGCCCGTTTCTGATGTGAATGTATGGAGCCTAAACGCCCAGCCACACGCTGTGAGTTCTCCTTCTCTTGCCTTAGAAAGCTCTCCAAGCACCAGCTACCTTCTACTTTCCGTGCCACTGACAGCGTTCAGGTATCACACCACGTTACCTCTTCATTTTCTTTCTGAAACATTACCTAGGTCCACATTCCTTAAATCTCCTATTAGAAAAGGATTTTTTCCGGTCCAGGAAAAATTCCCCGTGGCTCTTCCCTGTGCTGCCTTCAGTTTTAATGAAGTCTGTATGCCTTTTCTTTCCAGCAAGCGGAGGTCCCTTTCTCCACAAAAAATGGAAGCAAATCACAGTCTGCCCTGTCTTACATGACAACATGCCTTGGCTATCCGCATCCTGATTTTAAAAGTGCTGTGTTTAAAAGTCTCTCTGAAATGCTTATTGTGTGTGTGTCCAATTAATGTGGAAATGATGAAATGGTTTTCACTCCAACTTTGATCAGCCGTTAGAAAAAAAAAAAAAGATCTTATGAATAGAAACAATTTATATTCATTTAAATGAGCAATCATGCAGTTTTCAGAAAAGAACTGGTTTCCCCGCGCGCCTGGAAACCCAAACCCAACAACTTCAGGACAAAAGACTCAAGATGTGAAGCAGCCCAGAAACAGAGAGGCCTACTGGGCTGGAGAAAGGAACAAATAGCACTGAAGGTGACTGCACTGATTTATTTCTTTTTAATTTCACAATATTTGATCTCTTCCTAAGAGTCCAACCTCCTGGAGATTTCACTATACAAGAATGATATTTTCTTTAAAAAGGTGTGTTTCTGGTCTTTGCAGAATAAGTCTGGAAAATACAACTGGGACATGCGTTACTACCTGAAAAAAAAAAAAGGAAAATAGGAACCCCCAACTTTTTAGACCAAGCTCTTTCAAAACATCCTTTTTTTTTCAACTGATGTCATGATTTCTACCAGACTGGGAGGGAATAAGCTCAGAGAGAAGACTTCTCAGCGCTGGGGGCCTGCAGCCACGATTTCAGCTGCAGGCTTCCCTGAACAGAGGTTAGTCGCACATGGAAGGATGTTTTTGTTGTACGTGCACCAGAGACACAGGAAGGGACACAGGGGCTGTTTACAGCTACCGAGAGGAGAGGTGTGCTAATACTGAAGGCACAGAAGGAGCCAGGGAGGGACTCCTTTCCAAAAGGGAGGAATCTTTTGCGGACACTCCTGGGCACAGACGCGAGCGAGCGACGGAGCCTGGGAGCAAGGGAAATCCATGGCTGGAACAGGTCCAGCTCGCCTCCCCAGCTCTGCCTCCTACCCTGCACCAGCAGTTCAACCTCATGCTTTTCCCTTCCTATACTTGTCTAATTTCCTTAAAGAAGGAAGAAAAAAAAAAAGGAGTATTTAGGCTAGCTTTGCTGTCACACGTGATAATTTATCCCATAGGTTGGATGCCTGGGGTAAAAAAACTCCACTTGAATTTCTGCAGTGCCCAACCTTCACCTTGGATAAACCCAGGTGTCCATGCATCAGACGTGGTTTAAGAGGAGTCTGTCCCTCCTGCCAGCTTTGAGAAAGCCCACCTCCACCTCTTGTGGGAAGAAGAGCGTATACCAAACTTGGTTCTGCATTTAAAACGGCATCTGCACCTGTGACAGAAGACAGGCAGCCGCAGGTTAAACCTGCCACCACCAGAAAAAGTAGTTGCCCCGGCTCCTATGTCCATGCCCAGCGGCAGACATGGGAAGGAAGAGCAATGCCAGGCTTACACCTGAGGGCTGGTGCCCCCCTGCAGACCTCCCACCTGCAGGGGAGGGTGAAGAAGACCTTGGAGATATGCATGTACCAGACAGGCTCTGAAGGGACAGATGGACAAAAATGACCGTGAAGGAAGGAGATACCTTGCATGCCTGTTAATATGTGCGTGCCCGAGGCTGCGCAGACATGGAAGCCCAAATAAAGGGCAACAGGAAAGAGCCCTCAATGTGTAGGCAAACAAGGAGGCATCGGTGGAAAAGATGGTGGGAGAAGATTATATCAGAAATGTGCAGACGCACACGAGGAACACGATGTGCATGCACCCAAGTTTTTTGTTATGAAGTAAACAAAGTGAGAACAGAAATGCTGGTACACTTGTGAGAAACAGCTCCGTCACAAAAAGAAACCAACCCCAAAGACGAAGAGGGTGCAGGCAGCAGAGCAAGGGTGAGGATGATCACAGGAGTGCAGGCAGGAAAGCGTTAAGAGGGAGGTGAAAGTTGCATAGAGAGCCTGACAAGGATGCTCACCTACTGGCAGAGGAAAAGTACGAAAAACATGGGGCAACAAAGCACGTCACAGCACAAGAAAATATGTTTGGGGAAGTTATTCTACCCATACCGCTAAGGGAAGTATTGCACCATAATTCCCCAAAAAAAAAAAAAAAAGTTTCACAAAACAGCGTGTTTGTTACGGACACAGCTGGGATGCTCGTGCCCTGGTACCCTCAGATTGGGCGCACCGTCGCTCCTCGTCTGCGTTTCCACCTGCACGAGCACCTTCTTCCGCGCCACGTGCCGCAGCCCGAGACGGCGCATGCTGCCGCACCGCGGGCACGTGGACGAGAAGGGCGGCGTGGGCAGGGGGCTTGGGTGCTCTCGGGAAAGCCACCGTGCTCCCGCTCAGGGAAAGGGCCCTCCACTCAGAGTAACGTCCATCTCGCCGGACGGTAACATCCGTTTTGCCCAACTCACGCCTGTCGCGTCTGAGGAAAATCTGTTTTACCGGCTCAACGTCCGCCACGCCAGAGGAGCGTCCCTCTTGCCCCAGCACCGACCCCCGTGCCAGAGTACGGCCCCTCACCACCGGGCAGGTCTCTTCGACGGCAGTGTCACTGCCACAGCCACCCCAAAACCGACCCTAGCGCCGTGCCCCGGTCGACCCTCGCGTGTGGGGGGGATGCTGCTGGTGGCGGCTCGGGCCCCCGACGGCCCCTTCTCGCGACCGGGGCCGCCCGCCGCGGGGGCTCCGCACAGCCCGGACCGCCCCGTCCCCGCGGCCCTGCCCTGGCCCGACCGGCGGCCGTAACGGGCCGGGGCCGGGGGTTGCGACGGAAGGCGACCGCATCTCCCCGGGCTGGGAGAAACCGGCGACCCCTCCGGCGCTGACCGCGCCGCCTCCCGCCCCTTCGGGGGCCGCCCGGGGAGGCGTCCGGTCCCGGGCCGGGCCGGGCCGGTGGAGCCGCGCCGCTCGCCACGGCAAAACGCCTCCCGTCCGCCTGCCCTCGCCGCGGGCCGGGGCCGCCTCCTACCTGCATCTCCCGGGCGTCGCCTCCCCGGGCGGCGGCAGCGTCAGGTGAACGCTCGGCGGAGGCGGGCACGGGGCTCTGCGCCCCTCTCCGCGGCGTCGCGGCGGCCGGAGACCGCGAGGGGACGCACCTGCCCCGGGGGCCGCGGCCCCGTCGCCGGGCCGGGCCGGGCCGAGCCCCCCGCCGGCCAACGAGAGGGGTGCAGGGGGGGCGGGGAGGCTGCCGGCGCTGGGCTCCGGGCACGGCGGGGCACCAAGGGCGACTCCCGGCCGAAGTTGGCGGCGACGGCGGCGAGTGCCGGGACCGGGAGGTGCCGGCGGATCCCGGGGGCTCCGGCCGCCTCCGCCCCGCCTCCCCCCGCCCCGCGCCCGCCCCCCGCGCCCTGCGCCCGCCCCGCCGCGGGCAACCGCCGCCGCCGCCGGGATGGGGCTCGCATGGGGGGGCGCGGTGGCCTCCTCCGCCGGGGCGGCCCCGGGGCTGCCCGGGGGGGGGGCGGGCCTGCTGCCGTCGCGGGGGCGGGAGGGCGAGCGGGCTGGGGGAAACGGCGGGGTGGCCGCGAAGACCTTGCGGGGGTATCAGTTCCCGTGCCCCTGACAGTCACGCGTGGGTCGCCCCCAGGCGCTCCTCTGCATTGGTCGCTCCCCCCCCGGCCGTCGGGCCCTGCCGTCCCCAACCGGCCAGCCCTCCACCGTCCTGCGCCGCAGGCAGCGCCGTGCCGCGCATCTCCCGCCGTGGGTGCCCACGGGCAGCCTGCCCGTGTGCCCCCCCCCAGACACCCCGCCCGGGGGCGAACGTGCTGGAAGCCAAAGCACCCATCCCTTACCCCCGCGGCGTGGGCAGTGGGGTTTCTGGCTCTGGGCACAGGAAGGGTCTTGACCTGGTGACCTGCTGCCTCTTGGGAACCGGGATTTTTGGCATCTGTCTGCCTCCTGATGCGGTCAGGGGCGGGAGGCAGGGAAGGTGCAGTTGAGGCAAAGCCCGGTGCGGGGACACTGCTAAAAAAAGGCGGGCAAAGTTTGGCAGAGGAGGCAGCGTGCTGCTTGCATGGAGATCTTGACAGCATTGGCACTTGACGGGAACATCCATCCCTTGCCCCTCGACACCAGGAATCACACCTGGAGCTCTTCCCCCACCTCTCCTCCAGGAAAACTTCACAGACGCACGGCCAGACCCTGTTCTGGCTTTTCCTGGCGGAAGTAGGTTCACTGCCAATTTGTCTTGGTGTACTGGAGAGTTGGTCCCCAGCCCTGGGGATCCTTGGGCACCTCAGCACAGGGACGCAGGATTTACATGCCTGGCCTCAGAGCTTGGCGGCAGCTCTGCAGCAGCCAAGGAAGCCAGGATTTACACTTCTTGTGTCAGGATCCCCAGCTCCGGGCCCCACTGCATCAGGCATCCAAAGCCTCTGGCACGGCCGGAGCTGCAGAAGCCTCACGACTCCGTGTGCACGGCCCCGCGCAGATGAGGATTCGAAGGGAGTTGCATCAGGGAGGCATTTGGCCCCCTGGGTTTACTCGAATTTGTACCCTACCTGAACGCCTGGCTTCAAACAGCTCTGAGCATCCGTTCAGGTGCAGACTGGAAATACTCGCGTGAGCATTTTCAGAGGAGCAAGGTAAATGTTTGAATGCAGGCTACGTGGTACAAATAACTGAAGGCTCCCAGTGTCTTAATTTATGACCAAGTGTTCCAGTGTTTCCCATCACTGTAGTCATTAATGATACTTTCTTTTAATGGGAATAGGAGATAGAAGAGATTCAGCTGGAGGTAAATAGTAACCCAGTGTTTGTGGTAGGAAATAAGGAGCCATTGTCCTCAGCACTATGTAACTAGAAGGATAATAGTTGGTACAGCAAATACCAGCTAATTAGAGGGCAAAGGCAGTCTTGAAATTGCAGCTGGCTGCAGGAAATTTTAGGTGCCAGCTTTTTTCCCTCCGAGGTAAAGCCGGTTTGCCAGATGGGCTGTTATTCCCCGCTTGTCTGTCAAACTTACACGTCAAGGCTGAGGAGGGCAGGGGTGGGATGCTCCTTTTGGGGACCTAGCAAACAGTAGAGTCCCCTCTTGGGGACCTGGAGGTGTGGAGGGGAGCGTTGCAGAACAGAGGCTTGGTAACTTGTTGCTTGGCCTGTTGAGTAACACACTTTTCTGCTTCTGGTGCTACAAGGGATGGCTGGCCACAATGGGTCAGCAGGACAGAGATCCTCATTGGCCCTCACAGAGACCCTCCTGGGGCTGGCACTGCTTCATGCCCTGAGATGGTGTCCTACATCAGGGTCAGAGTTGGCAGAAGGGGAAGGCAGAGCCATTGTTGGACCAACAGCAGAGACAGACAGGCAGGAATGGGTACATGTCCTTCTTGGAACCTCCGGCTGTGGGCTGTGTGGATTATTCAAAAAAGATCAGAGCTTACTGAAACACCATGCCAGCCTCACTGCAGTCCATGAGGAAGATGTGACTTCCTGCAGCTCTCATCCTTCCTTGCTGCCTCCACTCCTGCTTTGGTGGGACAAGAAGAGCTGTCGGGAGGCACCTGAGCCTGTGTCAGTCCCATGGTGGTGCTGGGTGCCCAGGAAGAGCAGGAGGGACAGCTGGGGGTGGGCACCTTGAAAGCTGGGTGGGAGTGGGCCCTTGGCTGGCTGCTTGAAGGGCTGGAGAAGGGTCCCATGAGAGGGAAGACTTGGCACTTCTGCCAACGCTGAGAACAAGAAGCACGGAATGAGTTGGTCATGGGTCGGTAAGGACAGGAGACCACCTATTGCTTTACCTCACTTTGTCCTTTCTGCTGAAATCCTTAGATGTTTTTGTCCTGGAAGGACAAAAGTTAGTTGCCTTTTCTTCTAGTTTCCTCCACAAGTTTTCTTTATCCTCCACCAAAACAGCAATGCATGAATATCATACCATATTTTTTTTGTCCACTGAAACTGTTCCTCCATCTACAGAGGAGGAAAGGGCACTTGTGCCTGGCCAGGGGTGAGCATCACTAGGTACTGGGGGCACCAGCTGCCAGTAGGAGGGGCTCCTGTCTAGTCCTAGCTGCTGAAGATGTCGTCCAGATATTCTTTAGAAGATGTCCCAATATGATTAAGCCTCACTGATTTAATAATGAGCAGTGTCCACAACTGGAACTGGGCAGGGTGTGGACTTTACTCCATGACCAGAGTCTCAGATGTGACTAATGCTGGTGGGAGACACTGTCACAGCACACCCAGGGAAGAAGTTACATCTGATCCGTTGCAAAAAAAAAAAAACAGCTTAACCCATGCAGCCCCCTGGACACCACAAGCCGTTTTACTTCTCTTCATCTTGCCAAAACATTCTTATGGCTCCAGCCACCTCCATGCTCCTCTTTCTCTTCTGCTATAGTAATGGATGTTCTCACCTAATGTTCCTCACCTAGCTGGCCTCTGCTGCTGGTCAGCAGGAAGAGGGTGGGGGTGTGCTCAGCATTTTTGAGATGTGGAAATACTCAGCTCAGTTGGCAGAGGAGAAGCGTGATTTAAAACGTAGAAGGAACATAAGTCCCTCTCAGTTAATGGCATGATCCTGCAGAATATATGCAGAAGGAAGAGACCTTATCACCAGAAGGTCAGCCATGTGGCTCCAATTTTTCTTAACACAGAGGTAGGCCCCATCTGGCATTTCTGTGGTGCACATCAGCTCTGAGCTCTTGAGAAGTTTCTTCCATCCCTGTTGCATCTGCACAACAAGTTTCCCCTCAGTCAGATGGTGTCCTCTCTGCATGTAGGGCAGAGCCGAGGCTGAGGTGATGCCTACTCTGCAACAGCTTTCAAGGAGTCCTCGCTACACTTCTTTCATTGAGCTGGACCTTTTTTTTTTTTGTCTTTTAACTACAACTTGGCCCACACTTCTGTGGTGGAATTAGTAGCAGTAGTAGGAGCAAGTCAATGGGAGTGAATTTGTTGTGAGGAACTGGACATGTTTCCAGCAGTGAGATTTTTATGAGTCAAGGTGGAATTCATGGAATAAAAATTTGGAGATGGGAAAAAAAAAAATCTTGAGCTCCTGCCAAAGGAGGGCTCATTCCAGACAAGTTACCTGACCTGACCTGCCTCACAGGTGTGAAAACCTTCATTGACCCACCCCCATGTTCTCTACCTGCCCCTGCAAACACCCGAAGAAAACTACTACCGTACTCCCAGCTGCTGCCCTTGTGGGAAGCAGCCAGTTTCCTTGAGGCGTAAAGCTCATGACCTGAGAATTTGTGGCACCCCACAAAAGGAAATATAGGCTAAACTTCTGAAACATTTCCTAATGTTGACGTCTTTCAAGCAGTGAAATTGTCTCCCCGCAGACACGTGGATGCTCTGCTCCTTGAGTCAGGGAGACAGGACCGGACAACGCACAGGCAGACGTATTGTTGGGAACCTGACTGCCTCCATCCCTGGGAGAGACAATGAGGGGGGGAGAGAGGAAATAAATTAGATGACTTGAATCATTTCCAGCTCTAATTGCTATGATCTTGCAGTAGTTTTCCCAGCCCTAAGTATAACATTAACCGTCGAAGCACTATTTCACCCATGGTCAATTAAACCAGGATTCATCTGGCCTGACATCACCAAGTAAAATCCATCCTGGGCTCAGGGACGCCCCGCTGAGAAGAGACAGGAGCCAGACAGGGGGGCCATGGGATGGGCAGAAGCTGCTGCTTTGGGAGGTGGACATCTCCAAGCACACTCTTCCCCTCTGCTGGCACAGGGCACAAAGGGCAAAGCAGCAACTGTATGGTGTGCGTTCGCCTTTCCTCACCTCAGTGATGCGTTAGGAGGGTCCCTGGGAGTGACTCACCCCCCTCCCCATCTGGATGGTGCTGCTGGCTGGGGGGCTGCTCCAGAGGTCAGATGGAGACAATCAGCAGTGCTGGCCAATATCTGCTGCCCTGCCAGATGACAGGCTACCTCTTTGCATTCAGTGGCTACAGATGCTGTCCTCTGCCTGATTTGCCCTTGCCCTCCTGGTCACTGAAGCGCAGCTCTGGGAAGCCCATCAGGTGCCCAGAAGGGATTCAGTGTCCGGAGATGCACTTCTGAACGTGGAACTCCACAGGGTAGAGGGCCAGTCAGGGTACCGGGGCTTTCTCTTATGGCTGCAGCCCTCCTCTTTGCAGCTCCTTTCTCTTCCTCCCCCGTCCTTGAACAAAGGGGTGAACCCAAGCCACTTACTAGGTCCTGAATACCAAGAAATAAAATAAAGAGAAACCCTCTGGAAGACGCAAGGATTTAAAAGACGCGGCAATAACCCGATGGACCTGGCAGCTGCGGTGGGGTGAAGTCCTGACTTGCCTGGCTCCACGTAAGTCGGTAGCGAGGCTGGGGAGAGCATGCAGAGTTCATGCCTCCTCATTTAGCGCTTTAATCATTAGACAGACGCTCCCAACAGCGGGCTCTGTGGGCTCAGCGAGTTAAACTGTAACTGCCCTCCTCGGCGGCCCCCAGCGAGGAGCCCCGGCTCGCGTGACCGGGGCAGGATCAGTCTCCCACCCGAGTCCCACCAGCTCTCACTGCCGGCTCACACAGGGATGTGGGGTTGGCCCCGACTGCAGGCTGGTATGGGGGCAGCTGCCCTAGATCCCCGTTGTGGCCATGGGGATGGACCAGGACCCTGTTAGGTTTTGTTCCATGGGAATGGGAGAGCTTCCCCATCCCTCCCTCCCATGGACAGGTAGGCATTGCCTGGCCCCGCGCCCATGGACAGGTAGGCATTGCCTGGCCCCGTGGCAGGGGGGGACAGGAGATGTCCCTGGGGCCGGGACAGGGCACCGAGCCCTGTGCCTTGCCACTGATAAGGACCAGGGCTATGTGGTTTGGGGAGGTGCAGGGCCACGGCCATAGCCAGACAGTGAGGTAATCTGCCCCTCGACTCCCCTCCTCACAGACCAAGTCTCTTGGTCTCTTCTACTTGGCTTAAACCCCGAGGCGAAGAGTTGTACATCCTTTCCAAAATTTTTATCGGCATGAATTATGACAACTCTGGATATTCTTATTGTCTGTTTGAATGGCCAGTCCCATTCTAAAGTCTTACTTAATTCTTGGCCTGGGTTGCTTCCTGTGGTAATGAGCTCCACGGTGTAATTAAACACGGTCTGTGACAGCAACCATGCGATGGGCTTCACCAGGGGCAGCAGTGCATGGGTGTGCACGCGTGTGTCTCTGTGTGCACACACGTGTGCAGGCTTGGGGTGCACAGGAGGGGACAGGGCAACATTGCCTCATGGGGACGGGAACAACCCCACGGCGCAGCCAGGCCTGGGCACAGGGACCATGAAGCCACGGTGCTGGAGCTGTGCACCCTTCCCGCAATGCCTGACTGGCAGGGAATGACAAGACCCAAATTCCTGCCCTGCACAGTCAGAAGGGAGCGGTTGCTCTGCCAGCACTCTCCCTCCAGATTAATGAAGTGATGCTGAAATCCCGCAAATCTGGCAAGAAGGTGTCTCAAGACAGCTGAGCATCCATGCGTGGTTTTGGGGACAGTGAATGCGAGGCTGGGATCTGTCAGGACAGATGAGCCACAGCATCCCCCTCTCCTGCAGCCCACGGCTGCTCAGGGAGTGCAGCTGGGGTGGGGGGCCATGCGTGCCCCTGGGCGCTGTGCTGCTTCTTACTGCAGCAGCAGAGCCCCTTCCCTGGGACAGCACCAGGGGAAACCCTGCTGATGCTGAAGGTTTGCCTTGCTCCACTACATGCTCACTAATTTCTCTATCTAATCTTTCTTTCCTTCTTTCTTGCTTTCTCTTTTTTCCGTTTCCCCTTTTCCCCATTCCCCCTTCCCTCTTGCCCTTCCCCTTTCTTTTTTCCCTTCTCTCTCCTTATTTCTGATCATCTCCCTTCGTAATTTCGTTCTTCACTTGCTTAAATGTTCTTCTGTAATTTCTTCATTCAAAAGCAAGACAGGGCTCTGGCTGGATCTGGCACTGAAGTGAAAGGGGATTATTCTCCCAATAATCACTGTAATTAATACCACAGACCAACTTCAGCTAAAGGAGGAAAGGAGCATGATCCACACCTTACATCCAGCTTTCCCATGGGCTGTGCAGGCAGGTGGGCTCACGCTGATGGGGAGAGGCAGAGGATGGGCTAACAGGTTCAAACCCCCTCTCCCTTGCCCGGCCCCCAAGCACTGCTGTGGGTGGGCATGGGGGGCAGAATCCCTGAAACCCCAAACCTAATGTGAGAGGCGCTGCCTGGGCTTGCTCGGTGCCTCTCCATGTCACTGCTGGCTTGGGCACTCCCAGCTGTGAGACCAGGCCTGACGCCCTGCTCGGGTGGCCCCGGGGCCACGTAGGTGACACAAGCTGGCTTCTAGTGCGGGTGGCACGCGCTCTGCGGCCTGATGGGCGGCAGGGAAAGAGACTAAAATGTGCTGAGACACCAAGCCAGGAGGGTGCAACCAGTGCCACCCTGCCGCCAGTGCCACCCTGCCACCAGGGAATCCGGACAGTGAGCAGAGGCCAGATGGAGTCGAGAATGTCACCACACAAAATGGAAGCGTAGGACAGAGCTGCCAGGAGTGCAGGCCTGCAGAAGGAGGCTTAGGGCAGCACGTGGGGAGGGATGGTATATATGATATAATGTACATCTGCCAGGTGTGTGGCTGCTAGTGCCGCTGCCCGGAGGCCAACGCTGCCCTGGGACAGATCTCACACAGCCCGGGGACGGTCACTGTTTACAGCTAGTGAAACGCCAGCATGTTTCCTGCTTTTATTTCTGGGTTCCACAAAGCCCAGGGATGAACTGAAGAGCTTAAGCAAGGCTTAGGATGGGCTCCATAGCTCCTGGCTTTGCCGCTCACAAATCCTTCTGCAAACCAAGTCGATGACAGTAAAGCCTTTGTATGAAAACCACTATGTTTTGTAGGCTCCAAAGTGTCCTTTGATGACAAACGCCTTTGCTTAATAGTCTCACCTTCACAGCTGCAAGCTGAAGGGAACATAACTACAATTTTTAGACTGTGGCTTGTAAACATATATAGCATAGGTAATATATGGGCGTACACAAACATCAGCATTACAGCACACAAAGTAGGCAGGGAAGGAAACTGTAATAACTGAAGCACCAGTGCGGCCACAAGATACGAAGAGGGCAGAAACCACATGGCAATAGATGGTTTTCTTTTAAGGCACTCGGATATTGCGTTGGCCACCAGACAAAGGGATGCACGTGGATACTGGTGGTCCCATAGCACAAGCAGCCCTTGGCACGTTTCAATGGCTTGCTCAGGAAAAAAGTTTGTGTGTGTATTTATTTACACAACACAAAACTAAAGAGATATAAACCAATTAGTTCTAGTTCAGTTCGCTGTTATGTGGTCTTGTAAGGGTAAAATTAAAAGACATACAGTTCCCCCATATAGTTTAAGTGTAATAGTGTATGTGTTCCATATTTTCTGTGGTCGACATCTTTAAGTTATGACTCCGAATTTTCAGCCTGAAACACTGATTTTCCAGGATGCACAGAGCCCCTACCTGCTAACACCGCTCATGGCATCTGAAGTTAAGCCAAATCACTAAATGCTTCAACACACCCTGGGACTGTAATTATACACACCTGTGAAAAACAAACAAACAAAAAAACCCAAAAAGCACAAACCAAAAATAAAAACCCCACAAAACCTGAAGACACCATGATTTATGTCCCAAAACGTATTTGCTTACGTGCATAACATCTTGCTTTTTACTCAGAGAGGCTTTTTTGGGTGGATTTTTTCTTGTTTCTGAGCCTTTAGTGTTCAGCGAAGCTACATTTTTCTTCATTTCCCTCCAGCAATGGGAACTGGAATACTTTTTTTTTTTTTTTGTAAATGCAGATGGGGACCCTCTTTCCATCACAGGGCTTCAAGGGGCTGTGTTTTGAAGAACCAAACATCACGAAAGATTGTAACGTGTTCAACATCCTTTGGGATATGGCTGGTATATAATTCCTTTTATAGTGGCATGAATAACATTGTGCACAGAGATCTATGGAGAGCAAACAAGCTTTTGTGTGGTGCAGAGGGCCCAGATCTTGATCCTTAACGAGTAGATAAAATTGGGCTTTAGGGGTGACCACACCAATCATTGTCAGTGAGTTACAGGAACCTTCCCAAGCACAGGATAGCTAAACCTCTACGCATCAGTAGTCCTTTTAGAGGCCTGAACCACAGCTGGTACATGCCGACAGAGCTCTACTGAAGGCAAGGGGGGAGCTGGCCTTTGACATTGTCTTTGGTTGACTTGCTCTCTATCTTTTTTTACATTTCCTTGGCTCTTCCTTGTTGAGAAGATGTTAGTAGTTAATGGCTTCAGTGCTACGGTAAGAACGTGCTTCAAAACATCTGGATGGCAGGGATCCGGTCAGGCCTGGCTCCAAGCTGGGCATGAAATGATTGTTATGCCACTGACTCCTCACACATCCACGGAGGTTCCCAAATGATCCATGACACCCTCGCTGCACAGCGCCAGGCTGCAACACACCCCGAAGCGACACAACCCAAAGGCCTCTGTCGCGTCTGAACTTGCCGAGATATCATCTTAAGATTGCACACCTAACGATGAGCGTAAGTGATACTGCTGTGCTGAATAAGGTCTCCTACCAGAAAAACAAAACCAGGGAAAGTTGGCGTCATCGTCTCTAACCCCTGTCACTACCCAGCTGAAAGCAAACGCAGAGAAAAGCTCTGGGTCAGCGTTAGGCTGGGTGACTTTGCTGTATGGATGTAAGACTGGTTTCCCAATGAAGTCATGCTCCGGTCTGTCGCTTCACACAAAGGAAGCCTCTGGGTCATCCGTGGTGATATTTGTCTGCAGCGCTATAGATAGCTTTGATCTACTCTTCTGACAGATGAGCATAAATAATTGCATTACCGCTCTTGTTTTCAAGAGTCATCACTTCATTAACAAAGGGATCAAACTAAAGCCTCTGACCATAAGGGTGCGGAGCAGCCTTTCACTGTCACCTTGAAGTCGTTGTGCCTAACTTAGGCTATTCGCATGCCGGGCGAGATTGTAAGGGCTGATGTCGCGTTGGGTGCACTACCTCTCCGACATCTACTGTTCGGCAAAGCGCTCATTCCTGCTGCTCAGTGTGAAGCCAGCAGCTGCTGCCTCTCCTTGGCACACTGGGCTCATGTGCTGGGTGAGCGGCCAACCCCCTCCTCAGGTCCATGAAGAACCATGAGTTACTAACAGAAAGTGGGTGTCTGAAGTCATTAATCCCTCCCTGCCACCCCCAGGGTGGCTGTGGACATGGATTCCCAGTGGAAGCTGTGATCTTGTGTTGTATTTTGCTGACAAATCCTGGTTCTGCTGTTTCCTTGAGGTTCCTGCAGGCTGTTGTACCTCTCCTGGATCTAGCAAGGATCCGTTCTGGATTCAAGGTGTCGTGCTGCTGCCAAACAAATAGGAGAGGATCCCTCAGAGAGCACTGATAGGAAGCACAATTCGTGGTGTGCAGTGTCATTGTGGTGATGGAGGATTTTGAATGCTGGCCTAAACACACCAGTTTCCGTTATCTGTGCTCAAAAGAGTGTTTCACATTTCTCATGTCATTGGGGCAGGCAGAATAGAGACCTTACAGTGTTGTGTGATTTGAAGTGGTCCCAAAGGAGTTTGCAGAAGCCTGAGTGGATTGAGCAACTTAGTTCCTATCGTCTCCTCTGGAAGGACCAGCAGCACCATGTGCTCTGGCCCAGTGGTTCCTTCCTTCATCGCGCCCATCGGATAATTTTGCAGGCCATCCAAAGTAACCAGCAAACCCCTTGTGTTTAACAATGTTGAATTAAAAAAAAAAAAAAGATAACAAAATGTGTGCTGCTTTCTGAGACACACAGGAAGTTGACAGCACTGAAAAACAGGGCGCTGCTGCCTTAAAGCATTTTACTAGTTTGTCATCTGAAGAGACAATGCAAGCCATCCAGTTACCACCACTTAACAAATTGCTGCAAGTTAGCTGAGCTTTAGCAATTGACAGCAGGCACGCCATTAGCCCAGCGCAAATCCCAGTCAAGTATGCCAGCTGGAACAGCAGCTGCCAGCTACCATTGTCCTCTCCTTCCTCGCTGAGTCGCAGAAAGACCTTGCCATGGTCATATATCATCCTCTGTGGAGATTCTTGGTTTTCCATACAATCCCCTTGTTGTAGGGCCTCCTCTTATGCAGACAATCAAGATAACGAGAATTCCCATTTATCCTGGTTCATTTACATCTTTGGAGCCCTGAGAGTCTGTAAAAATGTGAGTATTCACCAGTCGTGCCAGGCAGGGTGAAGAGGACATCTTGGGAACAGAGCCAAGCTCTGCACAAACCCGTTAATGTCTTTGTTACCACTTCAGCTGCATTCTCCTAAAAGATATTAAAAAAAAAGAGAGAGAGAAAAGAGGATATCCTGTACAAGCATCATTCTGCTGGGTTTATGCATAAGAGGTTGGTTAGTCCTCCAAATAAACTCCTCAGTAAAGTCAAAATTATCCAGAAAAAAAGCCACTCAGTACTGCTGGTTTTTTTTTTTTTTTTTTCCTCTGCGTCAGAACAGGTGAGAAAGCAGCGATGAAGATAACCCATTTCTGGTACTGCAGAAGGAGAACCACACGATCTGAACCCCGTCTTCTCCTGAACACTGGCCTTCAGGAGGTCCAGCCTCCGCCAGGTGTGCTCTGGACAGCACGGGCAAAGGCAGCCACCAGCTGCACTCTTTAAGCAGGACTTTACCTTGATCCCCACCCACCGTCACCTAACACAAAGCCACATTTCCTAGGAGAAGAAATAAGGGCAGTTTTTTACAGTCTCTGGTAAAAATCATGGTGTTTTCAGCTTCAGTTGAAAGCATCTCCAAGAAGGTTTAACATTTAAGATCAAGCAACAGCTGATAACACACAAGTTGTAAGCTGCCTGGGCCAGGCAAAGTGACAGTTTTATTGTACTTCATGTTTGATCTTCTCCATGTTCTCCACGGTAAGCGATGCGAAAAGCGTCTTCCGTACAAACAGCTGAGCTTCCTTGGTTTTGGTGGGTGCTGCGGGCCTACGGAGCTCCCCAGCTGCTTCAACCCTGGCTTTCTCTGAAAACAAACTTTGAGTTACCACTTGGATGGGGAAACAGAGCTAAAGCCAAAACGTGCTACTTGACAGCAATGAAAGATATCAGCAAAAGTGGCAATAGTTCAACTTATCCTTAATAGTCACACCCTTGGCTTTCTCGAACTTTAATGACTACTACCACCAAAATACTCACAGTAACTACGAATGCTAAATTAACTAATTCATGGAAGAATGTCATGAACTGTTGATTGAAGTCACATGGGGACCAAAAACCAAGATGCTGAAATCAAACTTACCTCCCTCTGCACTTTGCAGCCAGTCTTTCAATCCCATGTGCATGTATTTCACATGTCCTCCAACTCATGAAGTATCTGACACAGCATCTTGCTGTTCTTAGCAACTGCAGTTTACAAGCATCTGCAAACACGTGCCCCTTTGTCGTAGTTCAGCCCTGATTGGGACCAGACTACGCAGTCTCTCTCTCACTCTCCCCACCCTCTGAGAGAATAGGGAGAGATAATATAAGGAAAAACGGCTTGAGTTTTGAGATAAAGACAGGGAGAAAATCCTTAAAGTTACCGTTAGGGGCAAAACAGACTCAACTTGGGGAAAACTATTCATTTATTACTACAAACAGTAGGAGAATGAGACAGGGAACAAGATAACCTCCCCCCACCCCTCCCTCTTCCCAAGCTTAACATTATCTCTACCACCTTCCCCACACCCCGAGTGGCACGGGGGGAAGAGGGAATGGGGGTTGTGGTCAGTTCATCACCTGTTGTTTCACACTGCTTCTTCATGGTCGGGGGAAGAACTCCTCACATTCCTCCCCTGCTCCATTGTGGGGTCCCACCCATATGCCACAGTCCTTTGTGAAACTGCTCCGGCATGGGTCATTTCTTCCACGGGATGCAGTCCCTCCAGAACTGCTGCCCCAGCGGACCCTCCACAGGCCACAGCCTCCTTCAGGCATCCACCTCCCCTGGTGTGGGGTCCTTCATGGGCTCCAAGTGGATCTCTGCTCCTCCGTGGACCTCCATGGGCTGCAGGGGGACAACCTGCTCCACCATGGTCGTCACCACAGGCTGCAGGGGAATCTTGGCCAGGAGCTGCATTACTCCTCCTCCTCCTTCTTCACTGACCTTGGCATCTGCAGCCGTTCCTCTCATAAGAAAAGTTCTTCACAACAGGCTGGCAGATGGCTCTCAGAATCTCTTCACATCATCCATCTCATCTCCTCTCCACTTCTTGCAGCCAGACCGGACCGAGTTGGGCCCAGTTGGCTGCCTGGCGAGAGGCCAGAGGGTGAGGCCTGCAAGGCCCATGAGGCCTGCACCTCCCCCTCTGCGCCTCTGCCCCCTCTCAGCTTCTTCACATCTTCTCTTTTTTTTTTTTTTTCTGTTTTCCCCTTCTTAAATACGTTATCGCAGAGATGTTATCAAGGAACATTCTGCTACCAATCAGCTCGGCCTTGGCCAGCAGCGGGTCTGCCCTAGGCCTGGCTGAGTCCACTGAACAAAGGGGAGCGACTTCTAGCAGTTTCCTCAGAAGCTACCACCTTAGGCCCCCCCCCCCCCCCCCCCCCAAACAAAACCACAACACCCTTCTGTGATGTCAGTCACTCTAGCTGGCAGGTAGAGTCTCAAATATTTTATACAGGACTTTGTGGGAGACTTGTGCTGCTGCCAGCAATGACCTGTCTGAGAAAGGGAACGTGTTTTGTGGATGATGAGAAAGAACAGAGAAAGGACATAGCTACCTCCATTTTAAAGACAAACCAGATCTCCCTCTAAGTCTTTGACTCCCTAACAAGCCTCAGGCAGTCTTTGCTGCCTATGGTGTCTGATCGTAGTTAAAGTCCAGCTGTGTGTCTGAAGAAACAGGAGTCTTCTCTGCTAGATGGAAGATTTCAATTGTCAAAGTCAATAGAAATAAGCGGGGGCAATTAAAGTTCAAAGATGCATCGCACAGGGAAGTGCCAACATGCCCAGGGAACAACAGCACAAGCTGCTGTCATTGTGGTACCAGTCTGTGTTTGGTGTAGGTGTGCAGGCAGAGGGTCTCAAGCAGCATTGAATTTTTGTGGCCTTAAGCACCCTTGGCAGGTGTTTTGTAGAAAAGGTCGGGTACCTGTGTCAAGAGAGGGTGACAAGCACAGAAACAAACTGAAGGTTTGGGCAAATGGAAGTGTATGGCTAAAGGGAACTAGATTGCATTTTTCCACTTGCAAAACTAAAGTGAGCCTAGTACCCAAACAGGTGCTTGATGCACATATGTCTGGAATAACAAGATTTTTCTTGTTGTCTTAAGCAAAGGAGCACATGTACAGATAGAAGAAGTGCTAGACCAAAGTTGCTGCTCCAAGCACTTGTGGACTGTGGAATCTGAAGTCTACATATTCCCAAACATCAGGAGTTGGTTTATTTTAGAGTCATGTTAGAGCAGATATGAGCTCGTGTCTCTTGAAAAATAGGGAAGGACTTTGAGGCAATTTCTTCTTTATAGGAGCAGCCCTCTTGATGTCTAAGTGATCAGTAATATGAGGGATAATTTACAGAATCAAAGGAATGAGAGGCTTGCAACAGAGAACTGGTGGTCTTGGAAGAAGCATGGATGGCAGCAATGCTAGGGTTTGTGCAATTACTGATTTGAAGAACTCAGTTCATCCTACAGACTTAATGAAGGAAAGGTCCAGCAAAAAAATAGTTACATAAATACATCACTGTAAATTGCATCATGGACCTATTAGGCATGAAGTCATGTAGATTTTCTAATTTCCAGACCTTTGGCATTGCAAGCTTAGTGTTCTTGAAACATGGTTTTCAGTGTGCAGCTGTACATAGTTCTATATTATCACACAGATGGGCACAGACACATAGAGATATACGCACACGTGCACTTCAATACATTGGGCTACGAGATGATACACTGCTTAAAGCTAAAAACAGTTTCTATGCATTATATAAGAGAGTTTAAGAGCGTTCATATACATTCCAAGACTTGTGGTTCCCCAAAATGGTGCGTGCTTACAGAAAATGAAGGGTTTACTCAAGCTGAACAGAAGTTCTTCTAGGAGGAGTTTTGAGCTGCTGCAGCAGCCCATCCTTTTTCCCAACACATAAAGAAACTAAATGTTTTATAACTTGCCTTGTCACAAGATTCGTGTCCATAGATGTTCCTGGAGCTGAATTTCTGCTGAAGTAAGTGACACCTACACTCAAACAGGCTGCAGAGCCTAGGTCTCAATATTTAACTTCTTAGTCATCCATCTAGAAGAGTTTTAATGCTTGCAACTGTAACCATTGGGAAAAGCTACTGATCATGTACTTAAAACCAGCCAGATTTAAAGCCCACACCCAGAGAATCACTTGCTGCAACCCCACGGCTACGCCCAAGCTGGTCCCAGCCGTTCCACTTATGTTTTGTAATACATCATCAGTATATTCAGAAATAAAGTCTACCAACACAAGGCATATGGCTCTGTTTGCTTGATAACTAAATTTTTTTTTTGCAATTAATTTTACTATGTACAGCTACAATACATTTAGTTTCCAGGGCATGTGCTCTTTCTTGAGTTTGAGGGTTTTAAAAGACAGTAAAAAAAGAGGACTTTGGCCATTTGCCCAAGATTTCTGAACATCCTGAAACCCAGTGAGAAGAGTGGCTACATGGTATCTCAAAGTCTCAGTCTAAAGGCCACTAGCCATACGCAGATCACTTCATTAGTGCAGGCAATTAGTTTGTGATTACAGTTTTGGGTAACCGTGTGTGGTGCAGCTGATGCATCCCTATAGCATCAATCCACATAAGCAGAGGGCATCTGTGCAGCACAAGTGCAGCAGATCCTGTTGGAAACAGGAGATCCTAAATACGTTGCTCTTCCCAGTGGATTGCTGATGTGGTTTCAGCAGAATTTCCCTGACTGGTGTAATTTTGAAAAGCAGGTTTTACAAAGTTATCCTGGCTAGAGTACTGCAGAAGGCTCGTGTTTAATCAGCAGCCTGGGTAACACAAGGGGGTCCATACATCCCTATGAACCTATCTTTGCAATTTGTGCAAAGGAAAACGTTTTAAAGTTGTCTGTGCTTGATCCCAGGGCTGATCATTCGCCGTGTCCACTGCTGCCTTGCTTGTTCTGTGTCACAGTAACAGCAGTCAACATGAACAATTTTGTTCAGATGCCTCGTTGTGTTTTACTGCACAATGCATAAAATGTAACCTGATAACACACAAAAGGGATTTGGCATCTTCGCTTTGTAGCGCGAGCAGTATTATTGTTATGGGCCATCCAAAATATGAGTCAGCCCGCGGGGATACGGCGGTGCAACACACCAAGCAGCCAGAGCCGGCGTGGGCTGCAGCAGCTCGGCTCAGCTCTGCCTGCAGATGTGCTGCTCTCCCTGCAGATGTGCTCTCCCGCTGGCAGCAGCTGTGGCTCTTGCCTTTCACATATCCTCCTCTTTCAAAAGGAGAAGCCATTCAGAAATGGCATGTGTACCACTTTCAGACAGATGGATACCCTGTCGTACAGTAACTGGTTAAATTTATGTGGCATGTGGTTTCATTCAGCTGATCTGGACCACGCTGCGAAAGCCAGGCACACCCTGGCCTGATGGGAATCACGAACCCCCTTCTCAGCCAAAGACGCTCAAGCGAACATAAAACAGACTGGGAACCAAAAGGCCGATGGACTCTTCCTTTCAAAGCTCCTGAGACCCTTAATCCCCCTGTATCCTTTTCCCACACGCTGCCTTACGTGCCTGATTGCAGCTCAAGTGATTGAAACCCAATTAGCAGAGAGAGGGGAACATCCAGGCACTGAGATCAGGACGCCTGTTCCTGTTACACATGAAGTCACTCATACGGAAACAGTGAGTCGGGACCTTAAGAGCCATGTGAAATGATAAATCTACAGAAAGCAGAAGGGACATGGCCAGCAAGACAGCCCAGAGAAAAATCATCTGCAGAGACAGACAAAAGGAGAAAGAAACAGAGAGGCTTTGCAAGAGCAATTGGTTAGAAAGCGTCCCGACTTGGGGAGGTCTGCTCTGCCAGGGCTTCAGGATAGCTGCGGAGAATTTGGTGGAGTGTGTTTAACATGGACATTGTTCTACAAGCGGGACCCAGTGTTGCAATGCTATTCTCTTTAGAACAGTTAAAAACGCCAGAAAAATGAGATTTTATAGTGACATTACTCAGGCAATTTCCCATGTCCTCAAAATGCGGCTGGAGACTGGACATTCAGTAAAGCCCATTTCCTCCAGCGTTGCAGGGGGGCACGGCTCATCTGATGCCACGAAGCGGTGACCCTCCTTCGCTCCCCTGGGGACAGGACCCGTGTCTGGGTCTCACGAGGAACATGCTCTGTAGGACAGTCTTGCTGGCCTTTGCACATGGGAGTCTTTCCATGCGCATTACTTCGCAAGACGTGATCCTGACAGTGACTCAATGCTGGATGCACATCAGGGACTCAGTCACTTGTCAGCAACGTTAAGTCACATTTACTTGGAAAACAGGCACGAGAAAGACAAAGGAAACAGCTGACTGTAAATGCAGTTGCTGTATCTCCACTTACCTGACCTGTGAGGTCCCGGGATAACCGGGACACTCCCGTGACCGACAGCCCCTCACCTTCACCTTGCAGGCAGCCCCAGCTCTGCCTACGAGCACTGCCAGGCACGTGGTGCAGCCAAGGCCCCAGCAGGGTTGTTCCAGTGCCACAGGTGGCCAACAAATGGGACCTCAAGCCCGGTCTCAGGGAACAGCCACAGAACTGCTCAGCTCTCCTACCTGCCCTCCGATCCTGGGCACACAGGAAAGGGCACTGAGCAAGACACACCAAAATTCACTGAAATGAAGACACAGCACAGAATTTTTAAATAATTTTATAATTTCCTGATGAACTTAGTCTGTGAATAAAAAAAGAAGAAAAAAAAATGAACAAAGTGTTTATATTATCAAGGCAAAGTTGAATATAACACATTTTCTTTGCAATTTCATTATCCTGTCAGTAACATGACTCCAGCAATAAAACACATACAAGTTGAAGGCAGCGTGCGCACTTGCATCACAGACGTCAATGTCTCCCGCTGCTGTTATTTCAAAAAGGAATTCAAGTACGCTAGATCCCACCCCCAAAGCCCACCTCCCCCTCCGCTAAAGTGCAACATGTCTCTTCCAAAGCAAATGAGGGATTTGTGTCTGTGGAGTGGATGGAGCATCCCACAGATTTTTTCTTTTTTAACCCTTAGGTTTTAACTCCAGAAATTATTTGTGAACCTGTGCGGCTCTCCTCATTTACTGACTTGGAGGGAAACAGCAATATACTGTTTTAGTGGGCTTGGAGCAGCATGTTAGGCTAGCACAGAAATTATTCCCCTGTTCATGGTCCCATCTGATTCATCCTCCTTCAGCATCTGAACAGACAGAGGCGTTTGCCACTAAAGCCTTCCCAGATATACTGTAACGAGCGTGTCAGTAAGGGCCAAATGCAGCCGCGCCTGGGCACGCATGGAGGACAGAGACTTGGCCATGTCCATGGAGAGCTGGGAAGATGGGGTAGATTAAAGGAATAATGTCTACTCGTAAAATTTGGCTAGTACATGTGAGTACATGTGAGTACATGTGTACTAGCCAAACTGTACACGTGACTGATAGATCTATATTTTGTCAGTTTCCATACGGAAAAAACGACATTTTGAACAAAAAAAAAACCCACCCCACTAAAGCACTGAAACCTATAGTGAAAATATCTACTTAAAAGCAAAACTAATTGACTTGATTTTCAAGATCCAAACTAGAAGTGCAAAACGAGGACAAATGGCATACAATAAGTTTGAGATAAAGAAACACATTTGTGTAATGAAATTCTTTACCTAGAATCATAGGTAGAGATTTGTGGAGGCGTTTTTTTTACATGACATGCTCATTTAGCCTCATATTGATCTTTTTAAGCAGTGCAGGTCTCTAATGCAACTGCAGCAGATGGCAGCTGCTAGTCCTTGCATGTACCATAACCTGTTGCGGCTATGTGACCAACACTGGACAAAAAGAAACACAACTTTGATAACGGGCCTACATGCAACAACTACCTGTACCAGCTGATCGGTGCTTGCACGCGTCCCTGGCATCGATGGGTGCAATGAATAAGGCAGGAAAAATCTGGCCAAAGCTTTTGGCCCATTCACATCAATGGTTCATACCTTAAGGGACATCCCGTGTAGATGACCGTTACCAGACAAGACCGATTTCCAAAATACTGTTTTGTTCTGCCCATTTCTGTATGAAATGTGTACAGCATAAACCTGGGAAGGCAGGAATTTATACAGGGTTCGTAACATTTCCTAAGAGGCCAAGATGCCTTGGACCTCAAAAGCCTGTTAAAGGCAACTGGTTATAATTATAAGCCCACAAATCCTTTTCTGTACAATCCTGGGAGGAGGAGTCATGGCTTTGTTGCTTCTTTACTTGAATTCCTTTTGATGAAATTAATTTTTATATATTTTTTTAAAACACATCTTTTTCAGTTCTACTACTATCTTTTTTTAATCCGACAACAGACACACATTGTTGGTAACTGCCCCAGCCTTAGGACCACACAGACAATATCGACAAGCAGAAAACAAAACAGGAAAAAACACCCCTGAAAAAGTCAGGAGAGATACTGATGACAGGGTTACAGCACTCACCACACACACTGGAAAAAGTCAGGATTTCTGTGTTTATGCTTTTGACACTAAAAAGTTTTGAAACAGTTTTTCTTTTTTTTTTTTTTTTTAAAAATAGTCAGCGGGCACAGCCATTTTGTTCAGAAGGATCTGCCGTTCCGTAAGGTTCCTTCCATTTATGTGGAAAAAAAACAATTAAAAACATTATTTTGTTTAAAAATCCCCCCCCGACACTCCTCGTCCTTGCCACGCTGAAAAGAGGGGTTGGCAGAACTGGCCTTGCCAGGCGCGATGATGCCCCGTGCCCGACCCTCCCACCCCACCGTCTTCGCTGGGGCAGTGTTAGTTATCCACAGCCTTCTGCGTCCTCTCCCGTTCCCTCTTTCAGTGCAGGTGCTGAGCTGAGTAGAGGCTTCCTTTAAATATCAGATGCCTTGATTGTACTATTTCCCTTTTGCGTTTCATCAAAGTCATTTGAGGAATATATGTGTTATGTAGTGAAATTTTTGCTTTAAGATGATATCAGCGTGTGACTCTCTACGTCCTTTGTAAAGACCCCTTCCATGGCAACGATTGGCAATTAGTACAGGAGTGGGGACTCCAACCCTGTCAACCTTTATCAGACGTAGAAATTTCCCAATAAATTGAGCCTTAGCAGCAGAATGGGTGGGAATTACAGGGCAAATGAAAAGAGGTGCCCCTTTGGTTCAAAAAACAGGGTTATGTCTACGAGATTTATGTCATTAACACTCCCTTGTGCAAAATACTGAGAGCCCCAAAGTACCAGAAAATTTGCTAGAGAAGGGATATTCCAGCCGTGCAACCAGAAACGGCACACACAGTTTCATGCATCACGTCAGACCTTCACCTTCCGTCCCCTGGACTTGGCAAAAATCGGATACTCCAAAGAGGGTTTGGCATTTTCTAGTGGGAAAGCTCAGTCAAGGCAGTCAAAATGAGAAAGAATGCTAGAAGCTTAGAGCTTCCTTTGGGAGCACGGCAGGCAATTCTTCCAATTGCAAACAGTGCTCATGTCCTCACCCTGCAATTCTAGTGTTGTAATGTCCTTTTAGTGTTCTACATGAGGCTGGATTCAGAGGAAAATACGTACTTGGACTTGTGGATATAATGAACAAGCGTGGTTGGGGTATCAGTTTTTATGCTGTACGTGGGCTTCAGGCTTGAGTTATTTTTCAGCCCAAACCCAGCTAAAATGACCTATTAAATTTTCTACAGACAGCTCCTCAACTCCTTACATCTCTCAGCTTCTCTACAAATGACAGCTTGAACGAAAAAAAAAAAAAAGCAATTAAAACTTTCACAGCTCCCGTAGCAAACGGAACTTCATTCAACAGGAGAAGAAAAAGCAAGTTTCCCCAGGCTCCCTGGGAAGTGCCCCTGAATTTCCCAGAGCTGCTGCACTGCAGGATCGCTGTGCTAGGAAACTGTCTGCATCTGCCCGGCTGCTGACACCTGGGTATAAGATTTTAAAAGAGCAGGGGTGGGTCAGGCAACTGGATGAGCATCGCAGTATGTGCACACATACGGCCCTTCTGCCATGTGCCTGACACATGCAATTTTGTGATGGATTACAATAACAAAATCCCTTTGTTGCCCTAAGGCCAATGGTGCGGCACTCCGTATGAGTGAAAAGAAAAAGCTTTCACCGGCCAGGTTCAGCATTAAACTGTGGCCAGCAGCACCTCCCAAATCACATAGTTCCTCAGGCTGTTCACCACAAGAAGATCTCTGTCGACACAGGATCAGAGAGATTATCTGAAACAGTTCAATGGAGATCAAGTCGGATCAAGTCTGTTCCTACATGAGATCTGCTCTCTCCCTGAAAGCACTCCACTGAGGTCTAAGATCAATGTTTAAGATGGGAAGCCTAGAAGACCCAGAAGATAACAGCGGTTAGTTAACGAGAAAAATTGCAAAGGCCCAACAATCCAGATGGGAGGAACAGCAGGTGTGTGGCTGGGAGATAAAAGACCAAATGGCCGGCGTGAAAACCAGCCAGGCTTGACAAATCCTCTCAGGGAAGAGGCCGGGAGATGCGTAAACAGTGAGCTTCACCCGGCTGTCGACGCATGGATCCTGCATGCGCCGTCATGACGGCACCGTGCCTTTGGCTGGGGCACTTTCAACTCTAGGAACGCAGCCACAGGCTGAGTTAAAGACACAGAAGAACCAGCACTTTCCTGCGATGCCTGGCCAACACAGTAAACCAACGGAATTGAAGTAACAGCCCAAAGTGACCACTCTTTGTTCCCATCCCCTCCCCCTGCCCCTGCTTGCAGCAGAAACGCTATCAAGGAACATCTCAGTAAGAGGTTTACAAGCAGAAGTCATTTGAACCATCGATAAGGGAAATTCCACAGCTTCTCACAGAGGAGGGATTGTTTTACAGCAGGGAACCAGGGCAGCTGGAGATTTGACCATATAAGTTAATGAGATAGTCAGGAGAGGTGGCGGTGGTGCGATGATGTTAGGCTGATGGCTCTGATGCTTTTACAGGCGGCATTAAATTCCTTGAGTGAGTAATTAGGGGTGATGAAGAAAAAGCAAGAGGAAAGATTTCAAAACAACAGCTCCTATCGAAACATGCTGACTCAAATAATGGGACTGAAGGGGTGGGTTCTGGGATGAGGCACAGCTCAGTGGTGCGTACAGTCACTGTCTACACGCCTTCCGGTGTTTCCCCCTTGCACGCATTCAGGTTCCCATTACACTCCTCATCCATGACAAAAAAAAAAGCTTCAGACACAGGCTGCTACCACAGCGACAAATAAAGCTACATTTCCCGATTTGCAAAGGACCGGCAGTTCAAAACATGGAAAAGGTGCGAATCACCTCTTCTTTAGAGCCTTACATATTTCTTCCTAGTGGGCACCATGGTTATGGATCCAGTTCCTTCTGCTGAATCATTACAGGAGAATGAATTGGGATGTCATTTATTTTAAACCGGTTAGTTTTCAATAGAGTCTACGGGTATAGGAGGTTGGTCTTGCCCAATTTTCAGTGCTTTTTTGAAAAAAAGACTTTTGCTGATCTCCTTTCTATTGGAAGCAATCGGTCACTTCAAAAGACAAAACTGAGGTGTGAAAGACCTACAGGGGAGCTGTGCTGTGGATTTGAAATATGTATGAAATGCATTTTTCCTGAAAGGGCTTGGAACATCATCCTCGCCATGACAGTTTAGTGATTAAGCTCAAAATGTAGTAAGTCACATGGAATTAAACTGCGGGCTTTGAATGGAAGGTTTACCGAGAGGATTCATAACCAGTTAGTGACCAGAAAACCAAGATTTCTTCCACTGCTGTGTTGATACTGGGTGTCCTTTCCCCCTCCTCTCGTTCTGTTAAGTAATATGAGAAAGCTAAAGGGGAACAACTCCTTTAAGGAGCACATGGGGACTTGTTAAAGGGTTCTGTCCTGCAGATGCCCCCAGACACATATAACCACTAGTACCCAGGAAAAAAGGTCTCTCCCCATCAATGCATAGTCCAAGAAGGAACACTCAAGTCCTACTCATAAAATAGGATTCTGACTTGCTACCACAAGGACAAACCAACCTGCTGTTTCAGGTCATACTGCCGATCAGCAGGGACTTTAACAAGTGTCAAAGTTGGATGGGAACAAGACTAAGGCCTCTCATATACACAGAAGAATTGCACTGGTTTAACTAAAGCTGTGATTTTATACCTATCTGCTCAGCTGGGTGCCAACTCCAGCAGAGACGCTCCTCTTTATAAGAATGGGTTATTGCTCTGAACTCAAACTCATTCCTTGTCAACCTAAGCTAAACCAAAATAAATTAAATTATAATTATAGTAAGAACCATGTTACTGATCTACCTAACTTCGCTCTAAAATTATACTTTTAAGGAAAATGACACGATTTTCTCATTTACAAAATGCCTAAGACTATTCTGATGGCAGCTAGTGTTCACAAAGCTATGGCCTGACCATGGACAAACAATAGAAGTTAAAGCTGGGAGCTGACCTGTTGACCACACCTGCTTGAAGGGAGAGAGCTCTGTACAAAATAAGAACTTAGGAGATACAGACCTCTGATGAGAAACCTCAGCTAAAATCCCCAAGAAATCAACCTGAAAAAATGCCCCACTCACCACTTCAGAGTCAGATCAGTGAACAATAAAAATCAAAGTAAAGTAAACAGAAAGTACCAGTATGCCTACCTTGTTTCCCAGCTGCTAGATGAAGTGACTAATAGAAACAATTAGGGAAACTTTCCTTTCCTCTCTCTGTTATTTAAGAACATAAGAAACATTTGAGACAGGCAGCGAGACCTGAGCTAGCTAGCTGATGCTGGCCAGTCATGAGCCATAATCAGAGCACACTCAGGTTTAGTTTTAGCACTATGAAATTCAGGCTTTCAGCTTTTATGGAAAAAAAAAAAAGAAAGAAAGAAAAAAAGAAAACAGCAATAAATGAATGAAAGGCAAGGGCTACCCTTCTGCAATCTCATGGAGAACTAGAGCTGCTTGTATTCAGTGGATCCTCTCTTCTTTGCTCAGTAGACTTGGAAGAGCTCTGCTTAGCTGTATCCAAAAATCACCACCAACAAAGTCAATGGGGAATCGGATTCTAAAGTAGAAAGGCAGTAAGAAGATGAATGCAAACATGACTGATTAATTATAGACCGGAAGAACCTAGAGAGCATGTAGTTTTAAGAGGGTTTTTTGCTTTTTTTTGTCTTTGTAAAAGGTGCACCAGAAGTTTCTATTCCATTTTCTGTCTTTCACATTCCACTCCACTCCCATGGCTCCTTGGACAGACTGGGCTTGGCCACTCGTGTGCTGCTCCCGTGGGACTCGTGGCCGAGGTCATGATGACTCCTCAAGTGCATTGACGACTTGTTCCAGGATGTCAGGGCAGTGATCTGCTATCTGCTGTAAGATGGCATTGGCAAACTCCTGCAGCTCTGCGTTTTCCTTCTCACCCTTTTCTAACTCGTCACGAAGCTGCAAAAAACACAGAGAGGCATGGTCATTCTCTGCGATTAAACATGTTCACTGTACAATGAGACCTGCCCAGCAGGCTCAGCTCTAAGCTAAAACATCACTTTTAGAAAGGAGCTAGCAGAGGTGTAACACACTGGGTGCTTCCACGATCGGCATCTTCCCTTGGTGACTCCCTCATCAAAGACTGGATGCTCTCCCCTCTCTTTATTTCACTTTTTCACTCTACCAGACAAGGCTTGTGACCTTCCCAGTTAAGGCCATGTCCACATGGGAAAACTAACTGAATAATATTTTCTCCTGAATAAATTGTTCTATGATAAATATTAGAAAAACTTCCTCTGTGGAATGTTTTTCTGAAAGCATCCATGTTCCAGAAGCAATACAGCATTTTGCTAGTATATTATTTTAAATAGTTTGACTTTTATTCATGAACAACAGGATGTTCCACAGGTCATTACTTCAGAATTATTTCTTATATAGAATCAATAGGAATGTTATGCAATTATACACAATACACTTAGAGTTAACTAGAATTCTATTTTTTCTGTGGAATTAATGATTTCCAGAGACTGTACCCTAACTCAGTCATAAGATGACTATACACAATTGTGGTGGAACATACACGATTTTGTTTACTAGCTCTGCATTTCCTGTTGGATCATTCGTTGTTCAGATTACTCTACTTGGCTCAGAAGGGGACATGGACCTTCAAAACTTTACCTCATTCACTCTGTGCACAGTCTATAAACTGTTTTTCCAAAAAGCGGTGTTACAAACCACACCACACAATGTACTGGAGTACATGTGAACATAATTTTTAGCTCTGAGCCTAATGCTGTTGCCAGAATTAGGGGCCCACAGAGTCCTAATGATGAGCAGGAAACATCTGCCTTCAGTAACCAATTTACCTGACCAGCAATTGCTAAAGTCCATGCTAGCCTGTGAACCCTGCAGCATCCCAAGTAAGGCTGTAATTTCTGCAAGCATTTTAGGGATTACTGTACTCACAGTGGTCTAAGGATCTAACAGAACAAGGAGAAGCAGCATCTCTTACTAGACCAGATGATACAGACAGAGAGATTGGACAAGCTTTCAAGCATATAGTTCTTTCACATACTAAATATATATTAAAAAATTATTCTGTTTTTTCAGTGATATGATTTCTTCTGATAAAGTATAGTCCCTATTAATACAAGACAAGCGTATTTGTAGCAGGTACATACACTTAGACGGATTCTTAAGTTTACTGCAAACTTCTGCATCCAAATTCCTTTGTCATTTTGAGCAGCTGTAGCAACTAGCTTATCTATTTTTGAACCTTCTTTTAAATTTGCTTTCTTTCTAATATTATCTGTCAGTCTTGTAACACTTCTTATTCCTAAGTGATTAATATTTTTGCTGGAACTCTACTGTGTTAATATATGGCATGCAAAGAACATAAAATTGGAATTTTTCATCCCTGAAGGGATAACTGATCATCAGCATGCACATTTCTTGCTTTATATTTTGTACTTCTGTAACACTGCTCATTGTAGGTTTTAAAAAGAGAACCATCAGGCAGCAGGACAACAGGGATCATTTTACCACTGTAAAAGCACAATGCAGCGGGAAAGGTTACATTTTCACAATTAAAATTCTAATCAGATACAACAGTGCAGCTCTGCTTAGTGATGGTATCAAGCAAAGCACAGGAGATTGTTACTACAAGAACTACTGCATAAAAACAAACAGCCTAAGAATGACTACAGAATAAATACAAACACTTTTTAAGGAAGTTACGGTATAGACTTCTATAGACAAAAGTGAGAGAAAGGAAATTAAAAGGGTAAGCCTGCTACACTATTCCCTTTACTAGGCAGGGTAGCATACAGTAAATTATTTGGGCTTTGCATGCTGAATGTTAGTTTAATGTGTTCTTATGTGCTTTGTTCCTACTGGCTGCCGTACTCACAGAACAGCTATACGAACCCGAGAGGGGCTCATGCCAAGAATCACAATGCAAAAGCAACCTGATCCTGCTCTGCGGAGTGACATGAGCCAGGGAAGTGGGGAAAACGAGAGGGAGGGGAGCACTCGGAGCTCTGTAAGGGCTCTCGGGGGAGAAGGGGAGGAGGGGCGGGGGGGAATTCAGCAGTAACCCATAATGGCTCAGAAATGGCACGCTGTGGATAGGCGATTAGCCTGGTTCCAACAGCCTGGCAGAGTTATTAGTTGGAAACTTGCAGTAGATGGATAAACCTAGGAGAGGTCCAGTCAGCCAGCAGGCTTGAAGGAGTCGGCACAGCCAGCTAGGAGCAGCGCTGGACATTAAAAGCCAGGAGACTGGGTTTCAGGGACTACCACTGAGTCTCGAGTTGCTCAGCCTTGTGAAACCCCAGCGATTCAGGTGGCCTCAGTCACGGCAGCCTGCAAACCACCTAACTGTTGGTGAAGTCACGGGACTGGTTTGAACGTGGAACTGTGAGACAGGGCTGCCTTGGCTTCTCGGGCCAGCACAAAGATTTCCAAGGTGCTGTTTGGAAGGGTGGGAGGTTGTGGAGGTCGGGAGAGACAGCAAGGAATGGGAGAAGAAGCCAACGATGTGATTCTCCTTTTCTTCATCCAGTTCCTGCAAGGGGCCTCTGCTCTGGGTCCGCAAGGAGGAGAACCAGGAGAGGGCACTGTTAGCAGGGAAAGCAGGGGCTGGCTCCCTGCGGGTCCAGCCCCACCACCTGCCCAGCCAGCGTCCCTCTGCGGGGGGATCAGCCAAATCCCCCAAGTGAAGCTCCAGGAAAGGACAAAGCCATTCATCAATCAAATATAAAAGCACCTCAAAGAGATTAACCTTCCAAACTGCAGGGAGGTTGGTGGACAAGGGAGAAGCCTGCAGCATGTTGTCTTCAGCATGGCAGTACTGCAAAGTCAGAGGTGTCTCAGCTCATAATCTTTTACGTATTTATAAGATTCCTTAAAAAATCAAGGTAAGCCCAACAAAATAAGCCCATGGCAAAGCTAAAATAAATCAAATGCAACCAAACACAGGTAACAAACTTAACCAGAGGAAGAAAATACTTCCAAGAAGTAAGCTTTTGACCATTAAGAGCCCAAAAGGAGACAGCTCTGAACGCTGAAGGCCAGCAATGATACTTTCCAAATTAGTGCAGACAGAAAGTCTACACAGCTGGCTGGCAGATGTCTGTGATGAAACGTCTTTGAAAAAAAGGAGCAATGATAGCCTTGCGTTCAGTTTGCTAGCTTCAGAACATCTAGGTTTAATAATGCGATTTCTACTTAAACAAAGACATCTTAATTGACTATGTGGCTGGCTGCAGCATTTCTGTATCATGTATGTCATCTCTGTTTGCGTCATTCCTTTCAGAAACGGCTGTGAGCAGCACACGTCACTCCTCATTCAGACAAGCTCCTTAATGGGGAACATCCAGTTCTCCATGGTATAACTTGCTTCACCTAAATGTTTGGTAGTCCAGATTTTAGGGAAGTCTCTCTAGAAGTATTACTATCAATTCTGCTCCTGGTTTCCTAAATTTTCTTCTTGTGAATGCCAATGGAAATGGTGTTATCTTCCCCATGCCATTTTTCTATGAAAATAAAGGAGTATTAACAACAGTTCTTTTTTATGTTGGCATTTCCAGCTGAGGATATCAGGAGATTCATACACTTGCCTCATAGAAACGACCAAAAAAGAGAAGGCAAGGCCAGACACGTTTACCTAGTTGATGACAAGTAAAATAGACAGCTCAGAAAGAAAAGGATAGCAAGGACCCCAGAAGTGCTCCATAGTATTTATACTTTATCTTTGGACAGAAGAACAGAAAAGACCTTCAGCATCTCAGGGGAATGAAAGCTTGCAGATAGTCTGCAATAGATGTAGACACTTTTCACCACCGCTGCCTGAGTTCAGAGCGTGTCATGATAGGAATACTTTTCCATTTATAGTTAAACTCCATCAGTGAAAAAAAAATCCTACACAATTAACCATTAATTTAGCTTGCATTGTGCTTCTTTGGTCCAAGATATTCCAGAACTTATTTAAAGAGTAATTGACATTCAGAGGGAAGATAACTGCATAGTTAAGAAATAGGATGCTATGAATTTATATGTGCACTAGGTGAATTGTGGTTCTGCTCCGCAGAACCTTGTGGCCTTTGCTTGTCCTGTAATGTAAACAAAGCAACATTAAGCTAAGATCCTTTAAAATTTATTTACACGGAGGAAGTTTATTCCCCAAAGTGTTATTTTCCTCTTGTTAATAATTGCACAAAAACACTGATGAAAAAAGGCAAACAAAAATAAATCAGTATCTCATCTCAGGGTATGGACAATAAAACTGAATACAGGATATTCTATAGCAGCACAAAAACAAAGTTAACTGCAGGACTTCTATAGGGCTACAATACCCGGATCTGGAATTAGGTTTCTGCAAAGTTTAGATACTTCTGAATCAGCCTATCATTACTCTGAAAAATATGTTTAGAGCTTAAAGATAAATAAGCATCAAAAACAAATTCAACACAATTAATCTTAACCTTTCTTTTGTCTCAAAACAAGCTAAACTACACTGTACCTAAGGCAAATGGTTACAAGCTTTTGCATCTTCCCAGACCAACCAGTGCAAATATGTATGTTTGAGGTAGTGAGAGCCCATTGCATACAAACCTTTATTTCTCAAATATAGACCTGTAAAAGGGTCCAAAGAAAGGGTTAGGAATATGGAAATCATAGAGTGCAAAATTAAAAAAAAGAAATATTAAAGAGAAAAAGAAATTTTTAATGTAGACCCTTAAATATTTTTGCTCTATGTGGAAATCTTGTTTTTATGTTAGCTTTTTCAAAATATTTAAAACACATGTATTTAAAATTTACAGTAAGATATAAAATTAAACATTGCCTTGTCTTTTTAAAATAACGTAAAGTTTAAAAATATATTTAAATACACTTGAATAGATTTTACAAGGCATTTTGAGAAAAAAACTCAGAAAAAAATTTGTTGAGAGGTCTTGCACCATATATTTGAAACAACTTTGCAGATGGGATTTATCCTGCATTCCTGAGCATCTCTAAGCTTTGTGAATAGCAGAAATATTATTATTTCCTTGGTAATGAATGTATTTCAAAATAATATAAATGAGAAGAAGGAATAAAATAAATGCCTTTAAGTTATATTTTGCATTTGACTGGAGAAGTTTTCCTGCAAATCCTGCACTTGCAGGTAATATCCTGCAGCAGGTCTATCCTCCAGCAACAGCAGCAATCCTTTCACAGTCAGAGGACAATTTTCTGTTCACGTAAATTCTGGATTACGTTATGTACTGAAAATTAATGCTGCTATAGTGTACAGAGAGTTGTTATTCTGTGGCTAAGCAGAACAAATAAGAATTATTGCCTGTACCACAGGGCTTTCTGCTAGGGCCCAGCCCCACTGATCTAAACACGCATAATACAGGCAAACCCCACAACCCTAATCCCTAACAGCTCCCAATGCTGCAGTTAAAGGGACTGTGAAAAAGAGTGAGGTGGCTATTTCCCCTAGTTGCAATACTTTACATTCGATGTCGGTTTACTCTTGTGAAGCCAGATTGCCAGACACTGCCAGAATTACTCTGTGATGCACCCCCCATGCTGGGCTTGGTACTGTGAAGGAAGTTTCTTTAGTGATGAATTAGGACTCTGCCTGTTTAGCCAAGGCAGGGCCTGATAGTTATTACCACAGGGAAAATTCACAAATCTGCAAGAACCTCTCTTGTAAGTCATAGATGATGAGTTTTGGAAAACCTTTATAATTGTCAGGACAGAGGGTTGGAGGGTGGTTATGGTTTTGTACTCGCGCAGCACAAAACAGAGAAGAAAGGACAAAGCAGGAAATACTTAAATGAAGTTAAGTTACATGCATCCAGTTATTTCAGGATCAGAGCTGGAGCCCTTTCTACTCTTTTCATGTTACTTATTTCTCTTTAAGAGGAAGTTCATTTTGTTGATTACAACGTGCTGGAGAATCCCATTAGCTCTGAAATTTCTGACACGTATTCCAAGAAAGAAATGTCCCTGGCATATTTTTGGTTCATACAATAAAGTGAGCCTGACAAGCCAACAAAGAACCCAGCTGCTCCTGCATGTGGTTCCTTTTATCCAGGAAGGATGCCCACAGAGAGCACCCCTAAACAGCCAACCCCTAAACAATCCATACCGGTAGCTCATACCTGGAGATGCTGCAAAAAGCTTCCACGAGGACCGCAGTGCCCGAGCAAGGCAGAATAACAGAACTTGTTAGTAATAGCAAAACCTATGGAGAGGTGAACTGCCCTCGACAAAATAAAGTACTAGCTCAGGCTGGTAGGGTTGGTACACCATCTGCTTCTAGGAACTGCGTGAAATGGGACCACGGTGCGTTTTAGACACACCACACGAAACACTTGACCATGTCCTGAAAGCAGTGTTTTTCCCTTTATATCTCTTTTCAAATTCGGAATAGTTAATGCTACTGATTGATAGTATATATTCTAATTAAAATTGGCAATTCCATGCACAAATAAAAATAGATAATGTTATGGCATTATGGATATGGTCAACTTATGGATAATGTTTGTGACTTCAACCAGTATTTAAGAACTATGACACTGATCCCAAGCTATCATCCTCACCCAAAACATTAATTTAATACAGAAGTTTAAAATGCTATAAAATGTAGTCATTTTAGAGAGTTTCTATACCCGTTACTTTCTCGACTAAACTAAGGAAATACATTTGCACACAAAGAAGGATATAAATTGTTGCAATTATTACTTCTAATTTCTAACAGAGACCAGAAGTGGGCTGTTTAACTTTAAAATACATTATGCATTCCCCTAAGATTACAAATTAAAAATAAATGACATAAATCAGGTGGGGAAGATAACAAGCTAATGGAAGAGCAGTCAGAGAAGAAAGACAGGGTAAACTCTGAAGTAATAGAGTAATTTAGAATGACTAAATGCAAAACATGGCAGAGTAATTTCTTTACAGAAACTTGAGTAATTTCTCATAGGTGATACAGAAGTAAGAATGCAAGCGCAACTTGAACAAAGAAGTACACAGGATGTTTATAAAATAGCTATTTATAGTTTAGAGTAACTTTATCCCACTTACAATATAGTTTGTATAACAAATCGTGTGGCTAGTATTTCCAAAATTCAGCAAGCATAGATGCAATTTTAAAATGGAATTTGAAAGCTCCATACATGTGGTCTGGTGTCCTTTTGTATGAAAAGCTTAACATTAACTTTGCCGAGGGTGAAATGTGAATTATGTGCAATGTAAATTATGTGCAATATAAATTATGCTCCTTGGAACCAAGCCATGACTCTTTAGCTGACACAACAGGTTGTGACTGATACAGCGAAGTGACATTATCACCTTTTTCCTCCCTTTGCTTCCAGCAGCTGGGCAGAAGAGACATTCCTCATTTCTTGGCAAAGGATCAGTAAGTAGGAATCCCTAGATGGTCTGTGCTTTAGCTGAAGCTGGTACGCAGGGAGAGGGAAGACAACCTTTCTTCACTACTATGCGACCATAAAGATTTTTCGAAAGCACCTCTGTAACTCACAGCCAAAGCAGTGATAGGTGCAACACCATGTTAGTAGTGGGGTGAGAGAAGCTCCCATAGCAGGTGTCCTCTGAGAGAATATCTCATGGAAACACATCTGCCCAAGTCCTACAAGCTGCTGTTGATGCTCAGGTCACAATGCAAATGCTGCTGGAAGCACCTCTGGGGAAAGGGGAACAGGTTGTGAAGGAAAAAAAAATGGTGCTTGGGGGCCAGCAAAAATAGGCAGGACTCTCAGCAGCCTGGACGAAGCCAGGACGTGTCGAATATGGCTGGAAAGAGCCACTGATGGCAGGGAGCAAAATGTCTCCTCATCCTACTCCTAGGTTTAAGAAAATTTTTTTTTTTTGATAGATCCTCTTCTGTTGGAAGAAATATTTTTTCAGAAGGACTGAAAATAAGAAGCTCTCCATAATATGAGGTTCCGCCATTTTAGAGCTGGATTTGGAGCGATAAGAAACATTTATAATACTGCTTAAGCTATTAATGGAACAAACGCTGTTGCCTACTACTACTATCTGGTTGCTCTCTTTGGTTGTCTCTTTTTCCTTTTCGACACTGCTGCCTTCCAACCACCATGCAGCATGCCACTAGCAACATATTTAAATGATGATTTTCAGCAAGTTCCCATTTCTACTCCATTTTTTCTTTTTGTAAAAATAAGAGAAAAACAAAAACCGAACTATAACTAAAAATGTGGACTATATCATTATGTTCTTAATGTAATTTCCTTTCATATAGCAATAAAATCCCTCACTTAAAGGCAACCATCCGAAACGTGAAATGTAGCAGTAGTTCTACAGAGTCCAAGAATATTAACATAATGATATGTTTAGGACAAAGTGAAAGAAAATACTGTATTTAATAGAAATTGCTAGGATAATGCAATTGTTTATAATGAATGAATGGAATTTTTATTTCTCACTGTCGAGACTTGAAACATCCCTCCTTCCTTCCAGTAACATCCATTTTTCAGTAAGAAAAAAGTTGAGCAGAACATGAATGAGTCGAAGGAGGATAGTTCCAGAAACAGTGCTGGATAACTTCTTTGGGGATGCTGGGTCAGAAATGACTCAAAGAAATATTTTCAATCACATGAATAACTTAATGACATGGTTTCAAGCACTGTAGATTCTTTATTGTCCACAACTTAGTCTAGTATACTAAAGTTTTGAGATACTGAATACTCAAAAAGTACTGGCTTCAGGCCTTCATTACAAATAGATCAAAATTTTACTACAGTAAGTCAGCTTTACAAAATGTCTTTGACAAAATGCCAACAAAAAAATGATAGAGCATCTTGGCTCTATATTTTGATTAAAATCAACTGAAGTCCCTATGGAATACAGCTGAACTTAATGGTAGCATAAATAAACTATTATTACATTGAGAGGTATCACTTAGCAATCAAACTTTGAGAGTCCACAAAATTATTTATGTACCAACAAACTCCCCTCAGAACCATAGTGTTGGTGCTGGCAGACACTTTTCCAAAAACGACTTGTACATTAGTTTCTTGGCTCACTGTGGATGTGCTGGAGGAGTGAAAAGCTTACGTCTACTTCATATACTAGTTTTACCTACCAGAAGAAGCCCCAGAAAAGTCCTACTATTGGTATCTGAGCCTTTGCAGCAGGTATGAGAGACCTACAGGGGATATTGGCTATGATGAAACACAGAAGGACCAACCTACCAATAACAGTTGCTGCAGTGGGAAATCACAGCTCCAAAAACAGCAGTATGAACATGAATTCTCAACTATTTATTAAAAAAAAAACAACCCCAAACCAAACTAAATAATCTCATTGGTGAGAAGTGGATACATTCACATAATTCTTAAATATTATTGGTGTTCAGTTAAATGCATCCTCCCTAATCATGTTAGCACTTCTTAACATTCAAGAGGATTATTTTTTTCCCACTGAGGCTTGTGAAGCATTATCTACAGAGATCATATTAGAAGGGACAGGAGTGAATTTAATGCACTGGATTTAAAGTAATTTACAAACCTCATTAAAATTCCAAAGATGCAAAATGGGTATTCTGTGATGGGCTTCTGCGAATCTGGAGAACTGATTCCCACCCCCCATGGGAATACTTTAAACACAAAGGAAATTCTGCAGTTAGAAACAGAAAAGCTCCACAACTTAAATGAAGAATGTGCTTTGTAATTTGAAATACATCATTAGTTTGTATTTTTCAACTGAAGCTTGTGTAATACAATCTAAGCAAGTATGGGAAAGCAGAAGAGACTGCTACATTTTATTTTAGCAGATGTTAGTTACTCATGGGAATCACAAATGGAGTAGTAACTTTAAACAACTGTGGCAACAGCAATGCAGAATTAAGACAATAATGGGAGAGGACAGAAAAATACATTTTTTCCTCTTCTCGAGGACAACTGCGATAATTCTTTTTGTCACAATTTATACTTAAATGCTTTCTTTACTGTGTGACCCATAAATGTTGCTAATGGGCTAGCAAAGTCTCAATGAGAAAAATTATCTTTTATTAGACCAGTACACAGAACTGGAAAAAGCAGATGCTCTTTTGGGCTGTCTGTTCAGAAGAACTCACCAAAGAAAGCCTTCTCTATTTTCTTTACCTACTTTCTCTTGATCAAATAGAAGATATCACCTATCCCCACAGATCCTGATTATATTCGAAGGCCCTCACGGCTACAAGAGGTTAGTCAATTTATTTCAGACTTTGCCCACATTCAGCCTTCACTTTTGTTTTCAGAGATGCCTCCCATAGGTGCTACAGGTTTTGTCATCCAGTGCTTCATCCCAATCTGACAGACAAGGCAGTTAAAAATGGCATGCTTTATGTTTTGATCTATAACGTAGGAGCTGTACCTCTTTAATATATGAGGATGGCATGCATTATATTGGAAAACTTTTAATCCTGTATCAGCATTTACAGAACCCAAGAGGTAAATAAAATGCTGACCCTGAGTGCGTAGAGGCTAGCAGGCTCTGCAGGGAAAAGGAATGCGTCAGGTCTATAGAGGCAAACATAGATACCAAGTGAGGCACACAGCACAGGCTGAATCAAATACATGTATGAAGACAGGTAAAAAGACAGAGATCAATTGTCCTGTACCATCTAGGCCCCGTTACAGGTATATTTATTTCCAGAGGTTGGCTCTTCTTTCTGAATTGTTAGACACGCTTCTGTTGACTTCCTGTAATTTGGCTGCTGAGCTGCTCTCTCCAATTTTTGGATCAAAATTCAGCCTTGAGTTGAAAATGCAAGGAAATGAGCTTAAACATCACAAAAGAAGAAAACCAGAGCTGAAGTGTTCAGGGCAGGCTCAAGATAGTGTTCACCGACCCGCAAAACCACTTTTAATGATATAGGCCTCACTCTAGTTTGTGTGCATGCTGGATAGAGTTCAGCATAGACATATGAAAGTGAATAATTTAGTGAAAGAATTGGCCTTATAATCCAAAGACAGGGTCAAAAGGACAAAATCAGTCACATTTATTTCTGGTACAAGTTCCTTATATTAATTTAACTAAAAAAAAAATTAAAAAAATTCTGTAATACAGGAGTAAAATGAAAAAGTTGAAAAGAGAAATAAGAAGGACTGAGAAAAAAAGGGTTGTGGGGAATGATGAATTATAGTCTGAAAACAACAGATAAAAACTGCCAGTGAAGGGATTAAGGAAGGCAAGACATCACCAGAGCTGGAAGCAAGGAAGATTATTTCAGTAGCTGAATTATAGCTAGATTGACAGACTCTGTAGAGACTTCACCAGACAAGCTGTTATTAAACCCTTTCAGTTCCATATTCCTCCTGGAAATACACTGTTGGACTTCTGAAATCATTGTGTTTGTGGGTGCATAAGCATGGGTATATTGCATCTAGCATATTGGGTCCAAATCTTGATTTAGGTATCCAGGTAAGGTGTTAAACAGAAAAAATTACTGTCAGAACATACTGGAAGGTAAGGATGTTGTATACATTTACATAACATGACTCAGAAAAATATGTCAATTAAAATACAAATGGTTAATGTCTTTAAAAAAAGAGTTAAGATCCCTATGACTGCATTAAGTTACAAAGAGCAGCTAAAATTTGTTAACAGATAAACATGGCAAAAGTGGTATCCTGCAGTTTGATTTCCCATGACTGTGTTGATGCATGGCCTCAAGTACAGATTAAAAAACAGATGAAATTCCATAATAAATATTAAATGGAAATGATTTAAAAAATTATTGACTCCTTCTGTCACCTGAAGAGAGTATCTTTGCTACCTGTCTTCACCACTTACAGAATGGTTTTCCAGCATTTTGGTGTGGCACATCAGTAAGACCTATACCAATAGTTCAGGCCCTTTTTCAGAGCTTCAGACCACAAACTCACCTGCTCCTGGGTCATCTTCTGCAGCTCTTTCTCCCAAGCTGCCCGGTCATCATCCAGGTGGTAGGAAGCGGGTGGGGTGAGTCCACGGAGAATCAGGGGGTCACGGTCATGGCAGAGGGCTGTCAGATGTCCAATGTACAACTTCAACTTGCTGCGATTCTGATCAAGTTCTAAGAGGGGCTGAATTATCTGAAATAAAAGAACAGAGATAGTGAGGAACAGCCTGAAACTCAAGCAGTGATGAAGGCAACGATCAACCTTTAAGTTACAATCTTGTTCAGCTTCACACTGGAAGAAACCTGAACGCCCTCTCTCCTCCCAAGTACTCCTACCCCATAACCCAGCAACCATCCAGTTGATGCAAAAAGAAACCAAGTACCCTAGGGGAAGTGGATGTGGTGATGATGGCTGGCTGATAAATATAGGAAATAATGATGACATGGGTGAAAAATGAAACAGTATTTAATTAAATACATTAACTGTACTGATTATCCAGCAGTGCTTCAGTCAACTATTTCAACTCCCTTCTTTAAGGAAAATTAATTTTTGTTACAAAAGTTGTCTGTCCACAACTAAGGCAAAAGCAAAGTAGATTTTTAACTCGCTTTGCCTACAAACATTTCATTTTAACTTAGGTATATGCAACAAACATGTTCTAAAGAGAGTAGTTTCTAATGACGTCAAGATGTTTGTTTCTAAGATGAACGTATCTCTGCTGTAGAAACTGCATAGAGACATATGTTAACCAGAAAGTTAAGATACTGTTTTCTGTATTTTTTCTACAGTTACGATATAGTCTTCTATAATTTTGAAAAGGCAATGACTTTCATTTATTATGCAAGCCAGATTCTACAGAATGGACTAAAAACATCAAATCAAAGGACTTTAATAAGTACTATTTTATTTCATTATACTTTACCCAATGTGAATCTAATCCTTGTTCCTCATTGCAATCCAAACTGGAGTCACTCAGTTCCCATTAAAAGTATCCAAAGAGCCATTTTTCATTAGTTTTACAAAAGTATAGAGCTCAGGTGCATAAATACAGACCGAGAATCCCTCACTGTGCCTTCCCACAAGAATACTGCTTCCTATTGCTGTAGGTGTTTGTGGGCATATATTCAAACCCACAGTAATACAAAATTCTGAGGTTTGCACCTGATTAAAAATCAAGGAAGAATTGGGCTTAGTGTCTCCACTCTAGAAAATGAGGTGCTGAAGCTACAGGCACTGACGCACACCAGCCAGGAGAGCTGGAGAGCTTTGCCATGATACTGGCAACTTGTCTTCGTCTTCCCAGGCAGGGGCTGCACCTGCTGTTTGTTAGCGGGCCGGGGATATCTTTTCAATAGGACACCTCTGACCCCGCTAATGAATAAGGAGTGAGATAATCTCTGAGTCAACAGGAACAGGGTGCCGGCACTACTTTCAACAAAGACTCCGGCTTCGAGCCCTTTTAATAACGCTGTCAGGGCTCACTTATTTTACTTCTAACACTGTTCTACATGGATGAATTTCTGAGGGCCACGGCTAAGCAGCTAACTAATGTCAGGTTCCTTGTCCCGCAGAGCGTAGCTGCACTCAGCAGCCTATGTCATCAGGGTCGCAGCAGCTACAAAAAGCCCCAGCTACGTGGCAGCTGTGGTAGAAGAGACAGACAGACAGACAAGAAACTTGCAGATCACATGCTTTATTGAAAACCCTACTGCCATGTGCAGCCTTGGAGTAACATCTGTTTGCAGATATAAACACACATCTAAAAATAACTGTTTGATGTACCAAGACTGCAAACTGCAGCAGGGCAGAATACTCTGCTCTCTTGTATACAGGGCAATAGGAAGGGATGTTTTAGCAGCATCAACACGATCACATTTCACTTCCATCACCAAGCACAACTGTATCTGTCAGTTTCAGTTGTTTGCTGAATTTGCACTATTTACTCCACTTTCTTATAATCTGGGTTACCTAGATTATGATCTGAAGGTGTACTGACTGTGCAGGTGAAAAAAAGCGATGCTTCTAATTTAACTGGTGTCTTTCCTATTTTTCTTACTATTCAGTTTGCCCACAGAGGGTGGAGTGAATATCACATCTTAAAAAAATAATGGTTTATAAAAATGTGAAAATTAAGTAGTCAATGTCTAATAGCTAGTTGTCCAATGAATGTAGTAGCTGCCTTCTATTATTTTTTAGATACCGCAGTCTATTGAATATCCATCAGATATGCAGATTTCAGTCTGAAAAGAATCTGACTTGCCAACCTTCCCTGCCATTCTTTGTGAACAGAAACCCTCCCCAATAAAGAGAAAGCAGAGCTACCTAGCAAGTAACGATGGGAGATTTTCATTCAACAGTCGAATTCGATTGCTCGAGCATAAATTCCTTTTGGAAGGGCATTCCTTCTGCACCCTTCCCCCTTACCTCAAGCTGGAAACAGGCCAAATGAGGCGTGTGAAAGTTCTTAACTAGCAGCCCTCCCAAAGCTGTTCACAGAGCAATCATTCCTCTCACTTGGGATCCATTAAACCCTGCCAGTCAAGTAGGAAATGCCCTTATATCTGCGTTCCTGCCATATCTAATTTGAACTAGCCACTTAGCAAGAGGCACTGCGCTTCCCACACAGCAGAGCTGCCACTGCCTTATCTCAAGAGGGTGTAAGAGCATTTGCTAAGTGGCAAAGCAGGGCAGTGCTGGATTCATAAACCACATCATGTTCTCATGATCAGCCTAGTGCTGTAGAGCTTTCTAGGAAAACAATGGGTAAACAGACCAAACCCAGGAATATCTTCTAAAGCAGCCAATTGTTATTAATTGCCCTGATAGGTTAGGTCATCCTCATCAATGCGTGGAATGAAGTCTGCTCAGTGTATCCTCAAGTTCAGAATATTGTCAGTGCACAGCTAAGTTTGACAACGTGTTTCCCTAAAAAAGGCAATCACCACAATGCTGAAGTAGAAACATGAAATGCTTGACAAATCTCTGATACAAACCCAAACCATCTCTACCAACTGATAAAGACATCTGGGAACATTTTGCAGAACAAATTCAACTCGGAAACAACATGTTCAGGTATTTTGAGATTTCGCAGATTTTTTTTTTATCTTTGAGCATGACAAATGTGACTCTAATTGTAGTTCTGCAAGTCACTGGGGCAAAAACATGGTTTAGAATGAAATTAATACTGCTTCTTCAGTGGTAGTCCCACCTTTGCTGTACAATGGTCAGACGAAGTAGCTGTATTTAAAAGTTTTTTTAATGATAAGAGTCTGCATTTAAATACATATATATACGATGCATAGATAAGAAAAGGTACTTGTAACTGAATGTGGTTGGACAGACCTGTCTAAATGTTTGGTCACTTTTACTGTGAAAGATGAATACACCTCCCACACAGAGACTGTGGTGTCTAAAAGTTTGTCTGAGCAGGGTCTAATGTAAATACGCAAAAACATGTGGGTGGTTATTTGAAAAAAAAAACCAATGAACGGGTGGTGTAAGTGCAGCAATGTCGAACCAAGACAAATGCGATATTGACTATCCATAGACGTCTGTGGAGTCAAGTATGGTTTTAATCAACATGTAATAGGACTCACTCACCACAATCACCAGCTTTAAATTATGGGTTCTCCAGGCAGAAGGGCTAATGACCTGGTCACCTCTCTCCCTGCTGACATTTCCTTCTTCTCTGAAAGAAGCAACCACTTTTCTTTTGCAGAACTAAGTAATTAACTTAACTTAGTTCATTTCAGATAATATCTTCTAAATTTCTACTTAGCGTTAAATTTGCAGCTCCCATTTTGAAGAAAGTCTTCTATGCATCCCTAAAACTTCATCTGTTTTTCCAAGCTACATCAGTTGATCTTGTAAAAGTTATCTCCTTACACAACTTGCCTTACTTGTTAGAATCATGCATCCATATGCATGATTTCTCTGGGCAAGCAAAAAAAGGAGAAAATAGCATCTTCTTAACATAGCAATGCCAATACAAAGCGCTACACGTACACTCGGCACTGGCATGACTGCTGTCCTGCTCCCCTATTAGCTTGACTACTCCGCTTGCACAAATGCTGCGTGCACATATTCACTACAGAACGCTAAAAGGCAGAGTAATGCAGACAAGTGGTCTTCATTTTGCAACTAAATAATTCAGCAGACTTTTCTCAACTTACCCATAAATCTTTAAATATTTGAGAAATATGGAAGAACAGCTATATCAAGAAGAAAATAAAAGAGAATTGACAAGTAAGCTGAGGGTCAAAGTAAATAACACTGAGGTCAAAATTTCACTGTTCTTGCATCACAAGTGTTAGGAAGAAGTGTAGACAGAAGGAATTTGAAAGCTTCCAAGGATTTAACTAACTTGCGAAATGCTCTAGCTTGCTAGCCTAGTCTATGGACCTTCAGTGTTTTTTGTAGATCCTGCAAAGGCACAGAAAAGTAAGGAATTCTGAAAAAAACAACAACCTAAAACCCAAAACACCACTAAAACTCCCTTCAAAACTTCAAACTAGACACAACAAATATGCTTTAAAAACAAGTTAAATGGAGGTAGCCTCTATCTGCTATCAATCACATTTTTCATGTGAGTGTGGGAAATTATTTTCAAACTTGCATCATACAGATTCAACTATGCTACCCAACAAAACCTACTTCCCAAACTATCATTACATAGGAGAAGATGGACTCAAAGTCTGGGTAAATACCTACATTTGTTAAAAAGAAATTACTCCAAGAAGGACCTGACAAACCTAACAAAAGATGGAGAAGATTGTAGTGGGTCTTCTGATGCCTCCCTGTATCTGGGTTTTATTATAAATATTACTAGACAAGAAAATTTTGCCTATGTAGCAAAATATGTTATACTGGGAGATATGGAAATAAATTAAGATACTGAATGATAAAGTCTGGAAGTATTTGCATGGCAAATTGAATTACGCATTCTTGCTCAGAGCATTTGTGTTTGTTTGGCAACAAACGCAAGGGTTCGACTACAATCATCTTGTGATCATTGAATGCAATGGAGTTTTATGAGGCATGAATTTGGCTCAGAAAGTGCAAAGCTTTCCCAAATTCAGAACAATTTATCACTGATGTCTTCCCTTCATTATTTTAAATGGAAACAGAAGAAAGTTCTCAAAAAGACACAGCCTGACCTCAGTTCAGTTCAGCTCAGTTCACTGCTGCACAGAGATACTTGGTTTCTTCAGAAGACCAGAAGACAAAAGCTCAGGGACAGGCTCAGTTTTCTTTAGATTTGTTTTAAAGACAAAAATGGATTGAAATATAACCTTCATGGTTTTCTCCTCATAGAACAAAACAAGACAACATGCGTGAGGAGCTGAAAGAGATTCTGCCTATTTTGACAGAGCTGTCTTCCTCAGTTCATTTCTGACAGAATCAATTAGGAAATCATTTTTATATAGCAAATTCTTTTAGAAATTTTTATACACCATGAACAAATCCCATGGATTAATGATTTCCAGAGTTCACCCTCTTCACCCTGGGAAAAATCCAGACCAGAAAAAAAGAATAGAGAAAACACAAAATAGAGAAAGTAGTTTTGTCATTAGTTCCCTCTGTTTAAATAAAATATTTTCCCTGTAATGCAGGTGAAGCAAAGAATTGCAGTGGGTTGGTAGGATTTCTAAAGCACTGAAAATGAGCAAACAGTTCAAAAATATTTTTCTACATATCAAATCCAGAAGATCTTTTTCATGACACTGGCAGCTTTTGCTGAGATGGGCTGTGGAGCAAAAGCTTGTGGGGAACCATGTGCAGAATAGCAGGGACTACTGTGGATCAGAACTGAAGTACACTGGTGGGACTGTGAGAAGCTTCCCAGACCACTGGGGAACACAAACATTCAGATACTTCAGACAAAACCGAAGGGGGTGTCTCAATACAGCTAATCCAGCTTGAATTTTACCTGTTTCATCAACCTCTTACTTTCAAAAGCAAGAGCATTCACCCAAACCCTCACCTCTAAATATAACTAATTGCACTGTACACACATCGCATCTCTTTCTTCTGCAACAGCCCATATGCCTCTTTCCTAGCTGAGGCAGAGGAGAGAAATTTTTGGCTTAATTTAGCAAGACGAGATCAGAACATACAAATTCAAAAGCTATTTTTATTTGTCTAAATTCTCCTTTGCCTTCAAAATTCTTGGGAATTCAGCAACTCAGCAGCTTAGCTGTGGAACAAAATGGGATAGGCAAAGTCGGGTGAGATCTACAGAGAACCTAAAACCTTCCACTTCAATATATTAAAATCTCCTTAATTCAAGAATTTCATTCCTGTAAGTTGTCTAAGTTACCAAGTTAAAATTTTGAATAATAAATTAAAATATAGAAAGCTGTGAAACTGGGTAGTCAGACTTGTGATATCGACAATTAGAATATCAAGGAAAAAAAAGTATTCCCATGGCAAGTGAAATTAGTTTAACAACTGTTTGCAGCTTGTACATGATGCTATGGCTTTAAACAGCATCCTCCTGATCAAAATTTTGTAGGTGTAATTAAGCAAGTTTTGATTTCACAGAATTCATAAGTTTTTATGCTGATTCCTTCTCCACAAGAACATGGCAGCTTGAGAGTAAGTAAGAACAACTTGCTTATATTTTTAATCCATTCAAGCTTTCTAGTCCTAGTTACCTCTATAACAGTGACCAGGAAAGCACACACATTCCTTGCTGTACTGTATTTTGACTATTGCTTCTGCCTATTACAAGGGATAAAAGGAAACAGTGGCTAATATTCTTTTGTTTGAAAGCAGAACATTGCAGCACATACACTGGGAGAGTGTGCCCATGGGAATGCTTATGTATCAGGGACTGCATTCTTCTGCCTCTCTGCTGTGTTACATCGCTAATGGAAAACAGAAGGTATTTCTTAAGTAGTCTACCAGAGACCACAATCAGTGCTTTTCCTGTTCACATGAACTATAACCTCCCTGTCCGCAGGTGATACGGATCTTTGTCGCATCGCTCTCTAATACTGGGTCTTCATTCTGCTCTTCTAGCTCTCTACCTGCTACATGACATTTTCAAAGCAAAGCCATGCGAAGCCACCAAACACCTGGTTTATCTGTCTTCAGGAATTCTTTTTAGAGCTGTTTTCTCTACATTCAAACACAAAATATCATTAAGAAATATACCTTTTTATACAGATATATATAGTAATTCTTATCTACATGTTACATTAAGCAAACATGTAGTTGGATTGCCTGTGGTGAGCCTAATTTGAGTTGGAACTATAAATCCTGGCACCTCCATCAGTAATTATGAACTTTACCAGCCAGGAAAATATAGTGTCTAGATTGGCTACACGCCCTTATCAGTTTTTGTTTTAGTCATCTTTCTCTTGAACTTATTTTCATAGTTAATATGTTGGAAAGCAGGTTTGGGCTTGATTCTTTCTCTGCTCTAATATTGTTCATCTCCCTCCTCTCTCAGCTTCTTCCCTCCTAACTGACAACTAAAAGGTGCTGGCAGCGACACCCCAAGCCTGGCTGCAGCTACTCCTCTTCTGTCTCTATCCTGCCTATGAGTGCCAGGGCTCAGTTCCCCTCTCCTTTACGTGACCAACAGCATATTCATAGTTTGCTGAAGCTTCTGGCCTTGCATGATTGCATTCTGGGGTGTGGATGAGTGCTATAAGAAATCTAAATGGCAGAGTACTTGGGAGATAGTACGGACTATCACACAAGCTCCAAGCAACAACTCTCCTGGAAGTGGCCAGAAACAAAAATGCTTGAGCACAGAATTCCTACTTGCTACAAAGACCAAGCCACTCGTAGAAGATCCTATTCAGCTGCAAATCAAAAAAAGAAAATAAGACACAGACCTAGAGTAATCTCATTTGTTAGAAATGAGTGATGGCCTTTTTGCAATTGTTTTGCTGAAAAGCACAAATCTCTACAAAAAGAAACCAGCCATCTGTTTTGAATGTTTCATAATAGAAGTATCTACTTGTGATCTTCTTTGATCTGTAAGAATAATAGGAAGACAGTGATCCCAGAGCTGCAGATTACAAAATTCCATCTGGAAATCTTAGTCTTATCATTCTGGGATCAGAAAGAAGATGAACAGTGTATCAAGATCAGTTCTTTTGTGCTTGTAGATATAACATTCTTGGACAGAGAATATATTCTTCAAACATGAGGGTTTTTTAAAAAAAGACGAGCTAGCAGAAGAACTGTTCCCAGAAAGAGGGAAAGGACCAGGAGCAGAAGTTGACATTGTTTTAAGGACAGCATTCTTCTCTAGATGGCCCATCCCCATCTAACAGTTCTTACTGGGTAAAAAGATTACAAGCCAGTATGGGTATAGAATAAGAGAGAAGGTGGAAAGGCACAGTTTCCAAATTGGAATGGTAGAAGATTGAGCACAAACCAAAATACTAAGCATTACTTAAATTGTTCACTCCACCATAACAGGATTGTTACTTACACTAAAGTGAGAAGGTCACTACAAAAGGCTCTCCATTATTCAAAGTTACTACAGCCAAAGAAGAAAAAGCTACTCTCTGAAAAAAAAAGTAAAGCTTGAAAATGCCTGAAAATAATAGATAATTGCATGATAGCTAAATGAGGATTTTGAATTGTACTTCCTCAGAGCAGTAATTGTCAGTCCCTGAACTTTCTGTGTCTCCTTGCCTGAACTTGACGGCACAGGAGTCTTTCAGTTTTGTAATTAACGATGATGCCCACATAAGCAGGGCTCCAGAAAAGCAGGGATGGAAAGCAAGTCCTGTGATTAACCAGGACAACTGTATTCTAAAGTGCTGCCTTTGTAATGACTCATTAGTTACATCACCTTATTTGAGTGCATCACATTAGGGTTCTTATTAAAGGGCTGCCCATCTGGAAAGTGGGAGTGAGGAGGCCTGGCTGTCACCAGTATGACAAAACACATCTGGCATCTTATCTCTCAGTCAGGCCAAGTGATAATGTTTAAGTAAAGTTATGATTATTTCATGTAGCTGTCTTCAAATTTTGCACAGGTTATGTCTCTAAGGTAAGCATAAGACACATTCTTTCACGGTGTTTTTACACATATAGAATCATAGAATGGTTAGGGTTGGCAGGGACCTTCAAATGTCTTCTAGTCCAACCCCTCTGCAAGAAGCAGGGACATCTCCAACCAGATCAAGTTGCTCAGAGCGTCATCCAACCTGGCCTTGAACATTTCCAGGGACGGGGCATCCACCACCTCTCTGGGCAACTTGTGCCAGTGTTCCACCACCCTCATGGTAAAATTTTTTTTCCTGATATCTAAATTTTCCTAATATCTTCATATGAATGAAGAACTGTAACAGACACAACTGGTTTGTAGATTTTTAGATAAGGGAAGAAGTGTCCTTTCAGAGGACAAAAGATGACAATGAAGAAGACGCAGCAGTCTAAAGAGCTTTGTTCAGCATGCTGGAATGGCAACTCCTTGAAACGTTTAACATATGGGTTATTTTCCCTTTTTTTTTGGGAAGAAATAGGATCTTGGAATGAAAAATAACAAGTATTAATAAATTGTGTCATATACAAATCTAACATAATTTTGGGAACAAATTCAAAATGAGGTATTAGAATCACTATCATATCACTGTAACAACACTATTTTAGAATATTGTGTAATAATATTACCTAGCACTTATATGGCACTTTTTCCCAAGCAGAACTTCCACTTTACACAAACTTGAGCTCATTTTACTATTAGAGAATTTGAGACGGGGAGAAAGAGAACAAGTGACTAGTTGGAGACAATGCCAGGAAAGAATTTATCTTCTGAATCGTGGTCTAGTACTCTGTCCAGTAAATTAAATTGTAACACGAATCAGGCATGAAAGCTTGGTGGTTTTGACCATTCTGCATGATCTAACAATTGAAAAGACCATGTTGAAAATAAATTTACTTAAAAGGCTTATGAGGTCACAGTGTAATAAGTGAGAATACTGAGAACCTAAAAGAAGTGTGACAGTAGGACGAGCAGTTCTCTACATGCTGCAAGCATAAAATGCGTCTCATGGAGAGAAAAATCATATTTATGCAGTAAATGAATGCCTGTGTAATCATTTGAAAATGTAACTCATCATGAATAAGGTATTTACTTTGCTGAAGGAAATCAGTATATTAATCCAGACACCAAACAATGTAGTAAAAAAAAGAATATTCTTCTCAAACTTCCCAAAGTACAGACACTTTTAGTTCTGTAGTGATCTCAATGAAAAGTTCACGGGGTTTGATAGCTGTGGCAAATATTAAATTAAGTCCTGAGATGTCCTGCCCTCAGTGTCATTATTTTTGCCCTCCTTGATCTACCACCACAGTAGTCACAGTTCTTCAGACTGTTGCCTGTCACCGCTTCTGCTGCTTTCCTCTAAATCTGTTTGAACAGCTATGTATGCTGCCTGACTAGGTGTCCATTCATTGTACATTTCCTTTTAGCTGTAAAATGGAATAATAAATATCCCCTCCAAAACAAAAAGGAAATTGTGAATGCTCATCCTGGGCATTTCTAGGGGTGAGACAAAACCGCTCTGCAGACATAAGTTAGAAACACATGGCTTACAACCTTGAGCATTCAGTAGGTTTTTGCATATGTCTACTAGTATCAACTTTTCTGGGAGATTTAACTGTTTCTACCATTGTTACTGTAATCCTGTTTAATACCTTTGTCCTAATAAATGTAATACAGAAACGTCATTCAAGCTCCATTGTCCTTTAATAATCACAAATGGCTATTTAGAATGAGACTGTTTTTGGAAACAATACATTCATTAAAGATATCCTTTAGAATATTATAAGCTCTTGATTTAAAAACTGAATTCATTAAACATTCTTCATATTGATGACTTTTTGTCTTGCAATAGTTTGCGGTAACAGGAACTTGCCAATATTTTAATCATCTTGAAAGATCCCCATTTTTATGCACTCCAGTTCAATGTTAGCTCTTTGACCATTCCACCGTTACTCTAATAACCATAAAATTAATTTTCAGATTTTGTTCCTGGAATTCAAGCACAGCAAAACCAAATGTTTTGCTCTTTAGCAGGCATATCCGTGATTTCAGGATTTGTTGGCAACTGTTAATAGAAAATGGTTCCACAGAATGAGTTAAAAAAATGTGTCTAGTTACAGCATCTACTAGGCTCCAACTCCTACAGCAAGCCAGAGCCATGGAAGATGGGAAGAAAAATGCTTACAACACCACGCACACATACGCACATACAGTATCTATAAATTACATAAGAAGATAAATCTTTCCACTCCCAGCGCTTCAGTTTTGCTCCTCCTCTGTTCTTGCCCTAGCACTTTTATTCTGTTGTCGCTTTTCCCCGTGCTCTTTAATTTGATTGTCTTTCACTCTTTCAGCAGGTTTTGTGATCCTATGCCCACTACACCCATTCAATAAAAGCAGTCTTCCTAATTTCTGATGGGCAGAGGTAACACAAGCATTCTTCTGAACCACACTCACACTTTTTCACATCGTAGGTAGCATGGCTGTCCTTTACAAGAAAATTAGATGCATTGAGCAGCTTGGGAAGTTTATGTATGGAAGCTTTGCTGCTTCTTTCCCCCATACAGCACATATATGGTACATATTTACAATAGGATGCAAATGCATACACATATAGTCTTTTGTATGTATTAGATATCATAAAGTGTAATTTCATATTATTTTTAATAAAAGTGAACAATAACTAATTAAGCCATTGCCCAGACCCATTTTAGCATTTGAGAAAGACAAAGGGGCATCCTCATGAGAAAGCACATTGGAATATGCTTGGATATAGAGGAGGGTAGAGCTCCATCTGGGGAATAAAAGAAGTCATAAGAAATTCATACAGCAAGGAAAGGAGCCTAGAGAAAAAGGCTAGGAAAGACTATTTCAGGATGAAAGATGGTATTTACATTGAACTGTAAACTGAAATGTAAACTACCATTCTCTGAAACTGCAGGAAGGGTGCATATGTTTAGAAACAGTGCTCCATTTCAGGGGAGCTATATCTGATAATACTGCCATGTACAGAACTGGCATAATTAAATATTAACATTTTCCGTCAACTCCAGAATGCTGGAGGAGAAAAGCCTTAAACAGCAAAACATGAAACCAAAATAATGTAGTTTCCTATTGTACATATTTTGATGGCCTCCATTTTATCTTCAGTATTGACCAGAGGTGATTACAGCCTCAGACCTAAAGCAACTTTAAAAAATAAAGTTATGATCAAGTCCTGTGGTATTAGTAACTTTTAAATCATTGTAATATACACATTTAATTTAACATATGCAGGTTAGGGACTCTGTGACTTACACTGCCTTTGTTTTTCTGAAGAGAATAAGGACTTTTTATTTGAATATACATGGAATGCCAGAGTAAAAACATGTACTTTGCTGGGAATAACTGGGTTGGAAGGCATAAATCATCTTTATGCTTTCCCTGTTGATGTATGCAAGATAGTCTTGAGGCTAACATGTTTCTCAGATGAGATACATGTAAGGCAAGGATGCTGGCTGCCTTATTATTTGGACTAGGAAATTCTGTAACATGCTTTTCTGAGGAAAATGCCTCAAGTACAAAGTGGAGAGATGTGCTGTATTTAACGTGAACCACGCATTAATTCAATAAACTAAGGAAAACCATACTCTTAGCACAGCTGCATTCATAAATGTATCAGCAGATGGGAGAGGAAAAGAGAAAGATCTTTTTATCAGTGTTTTTTACACAAACCTCCATGTTTGCTCTAGAATGAAAATCAGAATTATTTAATTACTCCTACCTTCATAGTGAGTGTCTTCTTCCTTTTCATCACTGACTTACCTGATATTTCCTGTTTAATTGCCATGCATCAGCAGATCTTTACAAGCACTGTCTCTAAAACTTCATATACTAACACACAACCATTGCAACAGCAGTGATTCAAAAAGAATGTGAAATCAACAGTGAGTGTAAATTAATGAAGCACTTTATCAATTTTTCCACTAAAGAGATTTTCTCAGTTCAAACCCCAAGGCATGAAATTCAAGTTTGATACTCCCATGATTGGATTAAATTTTTCAGATGGTTGACTTGAAAAGAGAGATCTGATCTATACAGTCAGACAGACAGACAGGTAAGTCTGCAGTTAATTAAGCAAGTGCAAAGAGATGAGAGAGTAGCTTATTCTTTCATGAATGTTTTACAAATCTAATATAAAGTAATACTTTTCAGAAATGCAAGGGTCCAAAATTTCCACACAAATTTTCAAAAGAGTTTTCTTTCAAATAATTGATGTGGAAAAATCAAATTGATATTTGACTTTCTTAGCTCTCTATCAAGTCCTGGTCAGTAAAGGCTGTTTTCTTCTTTGCTAGAGAACAGCCATGAGGAGAAGGGCTCTGTCCTGTGTACTGCCTTCTCTTCTGGAAATCTGTGTTGCTGTGGAGAAAATTTGATGTCGGAAAAGAGAAAATTGTGGGGACAGACATAGAGAAATAAACTGTACTTTAAATAACAAAGAGCTGCCAATTTCTCTCCCATTGTTTTGAGAGAATGAGGGAGATGGAAGGGAGAGGGAAAGGTTAAGGGGATATTCCTCTCCACCTTCAAATTTACAGAAAATTTATATTCCTCGTCTGTATCAAGAATCATCTATTCTGAGTTGATAAATATCTGTGACTAGTTAGGTCAGCATGTATGGCAGCGATCTTGGCAGCAGATCTCAACACGCTTAAAACCTTCAGGAGGAACATTATCTCTGAGCAAGCATTATCTCTTTACTAACCAGAATTGAAAAAGCATACATAGATTTGGCTACGGTACAAACTGCTTTGAAAAAGCATCTGACTGAAAACATTTCCTCCATGAAGTCAATGATAAATGATATGAGAGACATTTCCTGTTCTCTTGTACGCATTAAGAGTTTGATTTGCGTAGAAACTCAATTACATACCCTGGAAAGTTCTCCCCACAACATCATGAAACAATGAGACGGTGATTAGAAGAAGAAAATCACAAACTACACATAAATACACAAGAAACACCCTCATGCAGAGACTACGCAAGCAAGGGGGAAGGAGCACAACCAGGTTTCACAAAGCACACAGGAGAGAGATGTGAGAGTGACTGTTGGAAACTTTTCTATTGGCAAGAGAAGTTGATTCTCACCGTTCTGAACAAAATGGCTGAACTAAGAGCATCTGACTGGTTATGCCCAAATACCCTCCTCCTCATCCTAGCGGTGCAGAGGTGGCAATGGGAGAAAAGCCGCAGAGCAGCATGGGAATGAAAGAAAGAGTTGGTTAGTATTTAAAGCACATATGTAAGTACAAATAGTAGTACAAAGTGTTTAGTTCCTTATGCAATATTCTGAGCGTCCTTGAGGTATAGCTTGTTTTCCCCTTTTGTAGGCTTTGCCAGCTTTTAAAAAGCCCCTATGCAAAGGGAAAGTGCAATCAGACCTCTCCTCCCCATTGCCTTCCCCAGCGACATCTTTGGAAGAATTTCCTGAAATGTTTAAATTTAATCTTTTTTTTACATTTTATCTTTTCATTTCATCCATGAATGCTACGCTGCATTCATTTGCAAGCATGTACTACAGTTACATTCTGGAAAGGGCTTCATTTCGCTATAGACTTGCAACAACTAACATTCCCTCCAAATTAAGATTAAGAAAGCCATTTAATTTGAGCTATTTGTACTGTCCCGAAAAAGGTAAGATCAACATGTTCCAAAAACATTGCAGAAAATTTAAGCCATACATTTCTTTATTTATCATCTGGCGGAGGGTATTAAAATAAGACGCAAAAGGAAGCTGCTCTGAAAATAACAAATTTTCTACTTTGTATATACTCCTTATTGTCTTCTGATACAGACACAAGAAGAGATTTTTAAAGATTTATTTTTGCAAAGTGAATATGTAATTGTTTTTTGCCATTTTCCTCTTGTACTTTACTCATAATTTCTGCATATCACTAGGTTGGTGCTTAAAGGTCTAGATTGAGATGCCTTCCGTCGAATCTCAACAATTTCTAGATGAGCCAGAGGGCAAAGAGCAAGTGCCAAACCTTTCTTCACATTGTCAAGGCAGTGATTAATGATTGCTAATATTTTAATTAAACTGGAATGGATGAGATTACAACATGGGATATGCAATTACGTTGGCATTTTCTGTGCTACCCAAGGGATAGGTAATCTCTCTGATATTTATCAAGCACGCGGCTGTGCTTTGTAAATGACACAGGAGGCTCCTCACTGCCTTGGAGATGGTAAATTGATTTTCCTTCAGTTCATGGCCCATTGAGTTTGTGAGGGAGCAGTCTGTGCTCATTTGGCACAGAGGCTGGGATTTCCTCATGGGAAATGAAGGGAACTGCTTGTATGCAATCCATAGATCAGAAAGCTGATCCTGGAGCATGATTTCCTGCTACTGAAGACAAGAAACAGTCCTGGACACTCCACACGCTCAAGCAGTAAACTTGAGTTACTAAACTCCGAATATGCCAGACAGGACTCCAGTCTCGCATTTTAAGAGAATAACATTTCTTTCTTCCCTTTCATTGTCTGCTCCCTCTTCTCCACCCACTTAATAACAGCTTGGTACCGGGAACTGTTTGTTCACATTTGAGGAGTTTTCAAGGAAGCTGACACAACAGCAACATCCATTTCTGGTTTATAACTGCACTCTGCAATGTTATTTTTGTTCCAAGGTACTGCAAGTGTGTGAGGGAAAATTACATATGACTCAAAATAATCAACCCCCATAGTAAAAATTACTTTAAAGGAGAAAAAGAGAGACACATTACCTGGTCAGGGGAGGGCTTGTGGTTGGTTTGGTTGGAATGGGATGAGGATTTGAGGTGGTCATCCTCATAGTTGTCAGCCATCAGCTTCATACGGTTCTGAGTCTATTGAAAAAAAAAGACGAATCTCAGTCTACTTTCTAATGTGATCACAGGGACTAAAGGGAATAGGGTGTTCATGCTATCCTGTATATCCAAAATCCATACATGGAAAAAAAAAAGACATGAGCATAAAACATTAGTAGGTATTACTGTAGAGAACTGGTAAAAACTGGTAGACACATTCCAACTACATGACTTTGAGGCTAAATTCTTTGCAATTAGGTTTTGCAATTAAGTGGCTCATCTGACTTGTACCTTCTCAATCTTGTGCTGTACATGTGTGTACAAAGAAACTAATTTCTTCTTACAGAACTTTGGGATTAAGGTTCTCCAATCTGGAGAACAATTAAACGAAAACATCAGTTAGATGTGCCTAAGTCAGTTAAAAAAAAAAATCAGTTATAAAAAAAGAGTAAATAAGCTGAAAATAGGAATGCTGAATATAGCTTACTATTTAAGAATTCCACTCAGTTTCAATATGCAAATCAGTTTTCAGCTGATACACCAAAAAGTAGGAAAATCCTGAAACTGGTCAGAAAAAATGTGAATTATAGAAAAGTCTTCCTGTGAGGAAATTAAAAAGTTAATAAATAAGTCTTTGGGAAGAGGAGGTGACATAATAAAGATGTATAAAATTACAAACTGCATACAGTCAAAGAAAGAATTAACAAAATATGAAACAAGTTTCTTAGCTTGTTCTTAACTTTTCTTAAGCTTCTCAGGAAATTTCAAGATCCAGAGTATACCTAATCTTTTAAAACACAAAATATAAAATAAATTGTGTAAGAATAAATGGAATATCTTACTTTAATATTACAATTCTAGGTAAGTAATTGCGATGAACATTGAAGTACATCACACGACTGTGTGTGCAAAGGATAGTGTTAGTGAGACAAAGCCCTTCTAACATACTATCCTGAAATGAGGTCCCCAAGCACCTACAAACACACAAGAAACACAAATGGGCAAAATGTCCCGCCCACCCAGCAGGGCTTACAAGGACCATTCAGGCAGCAATGCCACTCCAGGAGTGGCCTAGAGTGGACTACAAAAGAGAGCTGGGTCTAGGGTCTTGTAAAGTGAACTGCCATCCCTGTGTCAGCTGCTTCACTTCAAGTTATCTGGGTGCCACCACCATTGGGCCCTCACGCCTGGGGCAGACCCAAAATGGAGTGACAGCATTTCTTCTCCCAGCTCGTAAGGTAGACAAAGTGTCATTCTGGGCTTTGTGAAACTCTTGTATTTAAAAAAAAAAAAAAAAAAAAAAAAAAAAGGCTAGCCAGACCTATGTTAGATATGATACACAGTTAATTATGTACAGCTAGATGTATTAAATCATCAGAGATGCACTAAAATTAAATGTCCTAAATGAAAGCTCAAAGCTCACTGTAAAAATTCTAGCTGTTGATTCAATCCCTTCATAACTGCATGGTTTCTCATTGAAAACTCTAATTTTAATGAGTATCTCGATGCTAGGGAATGCTGATTCTACTTGACTGTACTCAGATCATTATAGAAAACGTCCAGGGTTTGAATCTGGATTTGATTTTATTTTGGATTAATTTAACAAAAGCTAATAGTAAATTGAGCTTAAGCAATAAGCAGTTTAATGATGCAAAATCTTTGTATTGTTTGCTCGGTTTTGTCAAACAAGTTTTGAATTCCAAGTCTGACTCATCATTCATAAATCACTACTCGAAACATGCTACATTAATACTTAAACAATCAGTTTATTGTAAGGGCGCTTTCTCCATATTTATTATTGTATTGTATTTAAGGTTGGCTCTTTAACAATTTCTTCTTTGCAATGAGAGCTACTGATTTTAAATGATTTCACATTTCTTTGGAAAGTTTTGGTTTTGATAATAAATAATAACTTCTTACAAGACTTTCAGTGTGTATGTGGAAAAAATCTATTAAAAAGCAGTTTAGCAGAATGTTAGTACAGCACGTGAACTCTTCTGAGAGAAAAAGTAGCTCTTCCTAGAGAGAGGCAGCATGTTTTACGATATTCCATGAAAAAAAACTACGTTAGTGGTAATACAGGAAGAGAAGAACATAAAGATCTAAACACTTAAAGCAGAGTATCCCTCAAAGAAAATTCTGAAGCGGAATTGAAGAAACTGCCTACTTCTGTCACTTAAGTTCAAGTAGAATAACCTACTATTAATACTTGGCAGGCAGTACGAAAAGAAGCTGAGAGAATTGGGCTGTTTTAGCCTGAAAAAATATGAGGCTTCATTAATTAGTTGATAGGAGGAAATAGAGAAGATGAAGCCACACTCTCCCTGGAGGGGACAGGACAAGAGATGATGGAAGTAAACTGGAACACAGAAAATTCATGTTAGAGATCAGGAAAATTCTTTTCATGATGAGGCTGATCAAACACCAGAACAGACTGCCAAGAGGCTGTGGCATCTCCATCCTTGAAGACACTGAAAATGAGACTAGACAAGGCCTTGAGCAAGCTGCTCTAGTTAGTGATGCTCTCAGTGGGAGGCTGGACGCAGAGGTCCACTCCCATCTCAAATATGCTGTAATTCTTATTATTTGGGCTTTTAAACTTAAGATAATTTTATAGTTATCAAGGCTTGAGTTTTCAAAATAAGAGGGTGCTAAGTTCCAAAATGCCTCCTAGTTGCTAAATATAATTTAGCTGCTTAGCTCCATTACAGCCCTTTGAACATTTAACCCCAAACAATCTCTGCAGCACTCCGATGATGACAATCATACAGGATCAGTTGACCTACAAGGACATTTTCTATGTTCCCTCTTTAATCCAACCTGACCTTCCACTGCTTCTGCTGTTAACCTAAGGGTTCATGTTTGCAATATATAAGTCTTGTCAAGAAAACTCCAAAATCAGTATTGTGATTTCACTATAGGAACTAATTTATACATGCATCATTGGAATTAGGCAAAAATCAAGAGATGTAAGAAAAGCAGTTTATCTCCTGATGGATATCACTAAAAATTCTTTTCCAACATTAATATTCCAAGCAGTGTTGCAACTATAATATATAACATAATAACATTTTTCTAATTCTCTTTATGTCAAACATGTAAATAAAAAGCTTCTGCTTAGGACTGGAATACTAACTGATGAATTTCTAATTGGAGATTTTAAAAATAACTGGAAATACATGAACTCAGTTTCCCTCCTATTGCTCCTCTCTAGAAAAAAAATGTTCAAAAGGATGGAAATTTCTAGAGCATATGGCTGTTGCAACGATTTAAAAAAACCCAACATTTACTTTACTGTGGGGAACCACTCCAACATCCTGCAGTCCTGAACTGCTTTGTCATGGTGCTATTATACAATCCTCTCCCACCTTATGAGGTTATGGCTCAGATCCTAGGGCAAACATTTCTACATCACTGTAAAAAGTATGAACAACAAAGTGGTTTAACCACTGCGCCCTGTGAGAAAATAAATTAGCAGTGGAGACAAATCGGTTGTGTCAGGAGTGCTTTTGTCTAAAATGCTAGTGACGACAAGAACTGGATGTCAGATCCAAATTTTGCTTAAAAATATAATGCGCCATTACAGGTACCTTCTTCATGCACGTGCAGATAAAATGCTAGAACAAAAAAAAAACCCAGGACAAAACTCCACAACTCTATCAGTTTCTTGTTTGTTGGTTTTTTTTTTTTTTTCCAGAAGGTTTCTTTTTTTGACAGCACAGATTTCGTAACCTTATTTCTTGCTTTCCATTCACCTCCTCCTCAAAACTCCACATCTTGTTAAAGCCCTTAACAAGGCCCTTTAGTCTCCCAGTAATTGCTGTGCAAAAGAACAGTCCCAAACCCTTTAGACTAATGTCAATGCCCAAAATTACTGAAGAGCTACTACTCACTCTCAAGCTCCTAACTGAAAGCCATGAGTGATTGTGGAGAACTTGCCACAAGAGGTCTGCAGACCAGACTCTGTGAACCACAGGTCTAAAGCATAACATCTGCAAGGGTATTGTATCTAAAAAAAACCCAACTTCCTCTGGTTATATATTAGACTATACTCTAGTACTATCAGATCTTGTCCACCCTCCTCTTTTCCCCCCAGAACTTCTGCAACTGTCCTTTTGCCTCTCTGATACACTTATTCTTGATGCCCTTCTTGCTTCTCATCATTATTTAACCCTGGCTTCTGCCCTATCCCTTGCTACAGCAGGCAGTTATATTAAAAGAAAACAGCACCAAGAGAAAATATGAAAGAAACTTGTTCTAATCATAAACGTGAACGGTCAGCATCAGCACTTCTTTAAATTTGCTTTCTTTTATTTTATTTTTCTTTCTTTCTTCTTTTTTTTTTTTCTTTTGGTGGTCCTGCAGGGATTCCACTATATTTTCACCATGCTTTTTCTGGTTATCATATAGTTTACTTCTGCCTGTATTCTATAATCACTAAATGTTTGGGTAAACAAGGAAACTACCATGGAGTAGCCTACTTCGAATGCAGCCAACACCTGAAAACTTTAATTCCAAACAGTACATGTATACTATTTGAGCTGCCAAAACTGTAGCCATGGTAAATTTTGTTTAAGAATCAATCTGTTCCTCCTTTATGGATGTACTGTTTCAAAGTACACTCTCCCCTGTAGGTTCCTAAAAGTAAGTTATTTAATGTTCACTGTAGGCTACACTGGTAGCTTGTTTGTGCACCTCCACCCTAAAGATCAAAATAACAGATTTTATCACAGTTACATTATTACATGAGAAAAAACAGAACTGATGCTCATCCACAAAGTGCAGGGGAAAGTCAGAGACATATTCTGGAACAGAGCTGGTAAAAGCTAGAGGAGTCTTACCCAGGTCTGACAAACACTTTATAGTGGAATTCCACATATAAATTTGAAACACACATTTAACTACAGACATTGTTTATAATATATTTTAGAGAATGCTTTTATTTGAAAGCTTGCGCTAAGTTGTAGGTTATAATGAGAATACATAACTTTCTTAAGCATTTCTGCAGGACAGCTAGCCTTCTGGTAACCATTATCCTGGCAAGTTTTTGAAACCAAACTTTATTTGTAGGAATCACACATTTCTGAATCTCTAGACAAGATCTCTAATAAACTGCAGATACTACCTCATAAGCTGTGCATTCTCTATAGTAATCTAGTCTGCTTCATACTCTCATTGCAGTAACTTATTCAAAGAGTTTGCACCAAATCTGTTTCTCCACCATGCAACACAGCAGACACCATGACATCAGTGACTACTTTCTCATTTTTTGTAAAGTATTTGAGTAGGGTAATTTCTGGCTTTGCTAACCAGTCTAACCAAGCTTTATTAATCCTTTAATGTTGAGTTTAAAAGGTCCCACATTAAGTAAACATTAATATAATGACTGTATTTGTGACACATGGGTATGTGGTGGAGACAGTGTGTCAGTGAGTTAAAGGAGTCATCCCATTTCAATCTGAGTTGGATGTTTCACTGGAAGCACACACATGCAAATGCAATAGTTTAGAAACCTTTTCACCCCTAATAACATAGAAATACAATGGAGGAACTCAGGTAATGTTTTTTTCTAAGTCATGAGCCAAATTCAATATCTCTGAAAATTATGTTCTTGCAAAGACTTTCACATAGTCCTTTTCTATTTGGTGAAAACACACAGTGAGCCATACTCCCTGTAAATATCCAGCCAGCTCCCTGCTGGAATCTGGCTGTCAGAAACAGAGAATTATCCCTCCGTGCCTGTTAATAGAAGTGATGGCCTGAGTAACTACCTTGAGTATATCTAGACCTACCTTGAAGTATACTCCCACCTTGAGTGTATACCTACCTTGAGCACAGGGTCTCTGAAAGATTTTTTACTCAATGTTCCCTTCCCATTCATAATATTTAACGATCCAGGAGACGTTTTTCAAATTTGTAAAGAGGTGGTACATGCTGAGTTATCATTTTTGTTTGTAAGGTTTAAAAGATGCATCATTAGTTAGGCTTGGCTTTCCTTTTGGTTATGTTTAAGATTAGCAACAGAGATTCCTCCTTTAGCAGCAAACAAACACGATGTTCAGCTGCATTCAAATGAAAACCATTCCCATTACTGCATTTCTGTATGTCCTAGAGCCTGTATTTTTGTGAGCACAACAAAGAGCACATAGAGTATGCAGCTGCTGGGGTTTGTCAAAGCCTGCAGGATTTAACACAGACTCTACCTGAGACAGAGGCTTCTGCATTGACTTTTGGCAGTGTTACAACAATATTACATTATAAAGTGCAATACTTTATCAGTCCAGTTAATTTCTTTGTTTAATGATTTCCAATTTTCTGCTCCTCTCCCCACGTATGATAATTACAGAGAAACTTCATTCTGGAAAACTCATATTCAAAAACCTTTGAACTAAACTAAAGGAGGCAGATCATCTAGATACGGAGTTCCCTCTGAAGCTTGACATATGTAGATATATGTGGATGGATTGAAAAAACAAACTTTGGACTGAAATTTTCCCTGTACAGGAATGTGTTTCTTGGAACTTTATTAGTTTCTTAGGAGATGAACAAATAACTATGGGTTTACCTGATGACAAAATTTATTGAAATGTATTGCTCTGATTCCTGTCCTGAACCAGCAACGCAGAAGACAATCCAAATCAGGTCTTGTGTTTGAGATTCCTTATTGTGTTACACTACATGAATATTACAGTGTATGCTCCTTTAGCTCTCTTGTACTTTCTTTAGAGACACCTCAAGCTGTGTTTAAGACTCACTGATCAGTGCTAATAGAACTGCCTTTCTCAATTATTTGTTTCACAATTGCTGGAATCTGCCCAGTCCCAGGCTCAAAGGAAACTAAAAAAAAACCAACCAAAAAAACCCTCTCCTCTCATGGTTAACTACTCAGGAGCAAACCAAGTACATAAGTTCTTTGGCATCTTTCCACCGCATGCAAGGGTCTTCGGCAGAAAGCTCAGTAAAGTGTATTTTCCTGTATCTCAAAGGTGTCTGAGTAAGGGCTGGAGTCTGAGAACGTTTACCACCATATTGTAAACCTAATTTATACTGACTGGGTGGCCTACATATAAAAAAAAACTTTCAGACAGGATCAAAAGGACAAATGGTATCCTGTGACAACATCCTCAAAGAATCCCAGATCCCTCACACTACACAAAACCAAATAAATTATTTACTGAAATTGATCTGAAGACAGCAACAGCAAGCAAAATGAGCTGCTGTTTTAATTCTTAAGATGAAATAAGAGAACCGGTTACATTCACATTGCAGTAATAAGCATATAAAACCTCTGTACTCTAGGTTTAAAGTAAGCAGGTAAGTATTTTTGGTGTTATGAGCCTGCCCTATGGTGCAGTTTGTTAGGGCAAGTCTGACCTCGGTTCCACGCCAGGGCAGAGAAGGGCCTTACTGCAGAATGTTCAGCCAGAGAATATAAGATCAGTATCCTTTGCTGCCACATGCCCTGAAAGCAAAGACTCATTTATTTAGATTAGCTTAACAGCAACTGGTTTTTTTTTGCTAAATCATGCTGCTGCATCCATTCTCCATCTATTGTGCCGTCTTCATGACTTCTTTCATTGGTTAAGAACTGATTTCTTTTGCAGACAGCATGGCTACCCTTGCAGAGCACAGGAGTCCAATTTATTACCCATTTTATGCTGGCTAACGAAATCTGCGTGCTTTGGATTTGTATTCTACATCTTCTAAGCATGGCCTTCAACCCTAAAATAATCTCTTTCTCCAGCCCGTCTCCCCCATGGTGTCTCCAAGCAAGAGTCAGCTGGGACCAGTGTGAAAATATGCATGTTCTGAATGGCCAGCCGTATGCACATGCTATAGCCAAGGAAAATATATCACAGCTCGATTCTTCTTGCCTTTTCCTGTGTGGGAGCTCTACTTCAGGCTTTTTTCTCCTCTACCCAGCTGTGGATGTTAATTAAGTTCCTATTAGTTACTTAATCTTTGAGACTTCTTTCCCTCTGTCAAATTTGGTCGAAAATGGTCTATAAATGGAAAAGTTACTTAGTGGGAACTCCAGCTCAACTAAGCAGATGTATAAAGCTGTCATTTAAATTCTTCTTTGGAGGACTTCAGGATAAAAGCTAGTCCAAACTCGCATGTTATTTTCAAGTTTTAAGAGTTTGGATGTAGTCTCTCAACATATCCTTGCACTAAATGTTGCACAGAACTGGAGTTCTCTGATACCATGCTCCGTGCCTTTCTTTAAGGCTCTGGGAGGCCAAATTGCCTCAAATTCTCAAGTAAACAGCAGCAAGCTTCTCATGTTTAGTTCACATGTCTGCCGAATGTTTAATATATACAGTTTATTCAGTCTCTTTAACCTACTTTGATACATACCACCAAGGACAACTCACTTGAACAAAAAAGTGAAATGCTACTTCTGTAATAGCACGAAAGGAAATACCAGTTTTTGTTATGGTCCTCACTACACAAACTGTTGAAAAATCCTGATTGTACTTCTCCCTTTCCTCATTTTTCCCCTCTCACAGTGTGTTTGTGGGTTCAAGCTAAAAATTTAATCTTACATTTTATCAACTGAGAGAAAAACAAAGGCAAAAAAGCATTGAGAAAAACAAGCTGAAACATACTTTGGAGCATAAAGACTCCTAGAAACTTTGATAGCTTGGTGATACATGTGTTTTACAAAGCAAATGCAAAAGATGTCTCAGATTATGCTGAGTTTGGAAATACATTCCAACATTATAAGAATCCTGTGATTACTTTAAAGTTGTGCAATTTAAGCGCCAACACTAAGCATCATCGATAAGGTTAATCTTACAAAACCTATAAACATCTGAAAGCAAGCTTTCTAAATTACCTACATAGTATCCCATAGAACAAACAAGTATTTCTATCAAAAAAAGAAAAAGCTTTGTTTGACATAGTTGACTAACATAGTTTCCTTTTCACTTCAGCTTCACTCTGCACCACACTCATCTACTCTCTTCTACCATACTCTGTCTCTCATTCCATCATTACTCCCTCTATTTGGTTCTTCTTTCCAAAGTAAATCCACTTGCTTATGCTGCCTGTATATTACAACTGCCTCAGTCACTCTGCTTTTGTCTCTTAGTTTTTCTCCTAGTTTGAAACCAGAAAAAATCTCAGTCCAGCAATATGTACAAAAACTCACTGGCAAAGTCTTATCTTGGAATTTGTATACAAGATGCATTCTACTGTAAAATCTTAAACCCTAGTTGTGATTCTCTGCTTCGACAAAATCACTTGTAGGCCATCTGCTCACATATATCTACTATACCTTTCCTACTTGGTATCATTTGGAAGTTTTCAAATCTTTGTCTATTGTGACTGTGTCTTCATAATAAATGCAGCAAAAGAATTCCTTTATACAGGTATTTTTATTTTTGCAAGATATCTACCAGTGTTTTTACCTCTTTAAGGCTTACATATTTTAATTGTTACAAGACTCACCACTTCAATTGCATTTGCCTGCAGCTTCAAAGAGTTGTTAATAGCAACCCCCATCTATACATGCTGTTCTTGGCAAAAAACGTAGTTATGTACAGATACAAATTCCTAGATGCTAAAGTGATGTGAGCTGCTCAGTATCATCTCAACACAGACTGTCTGTAACTGCCCAGAACCCAGCTCTGGGTGTATACATGAATGTGTCTGTGTCTACATGACATAAACAGTGTTGATAGCAACTTCTTAAAAAAACACACTAAAACCTCAAGACTATTTATGCTTGTTCTGAAATTAATTTTAAAAGCTGTTGCATATAAAAGAAAAAGAAAACCAATATTATTCTTTTCCTGCCTCACTTTCATCTTTGAATCTAGGCAAAACCCTTCACGATAACTGCTGGAGGGAAGAGTTGAAAGGGCATTTCCTTTGACAACCAACAGAGCTTTGCTCCCCTAAATGAAATTAAAGCTAAGAATATTCTCTGTACGGCCAATTATTAGGGTTGACATTGACGTAGAAGAGTCCTGCCTCATAAGACTCATACAAGCGCACAGACATCACATTCCTGTCTGTCCACACCATCGGTGCGTGTGGTCTGCAGACACAGGATTCCTGTCCATCTACACTGTCCCTGTGTTTGGTCCACAGAGGCAGGATTCCTGCCCGCGCACATGTGCAATACAGAGCTGGACAGATGATTCCTATCCATCTGCCTCGCTCTTGCACACAGTACACAAGCAAGGGGAATCACAATAAACCAATACTTCTTTTTCTTCCTTTTCTTCCTGCAGAGGTTGATTTTTCTTATTTAGTCTGCATCAGAGCTTAGATAACAGTACTAGTTGGAAAGACTGAGGAAACATTCAGATTTTCTACTGGTTTTGTGCCAAAATTATTCTTAACAAGGACATAAGTTGTCTTCCTTTCTACAAAATTCACAGCACACAATATTGCAGAGACGTCCCAGTTTGGTCAGATTAATTTCTCTAAGGTGTCTGCATTTCAGACAGTATTCTTGTCATTGCCTGCTCTACTCCTAATCTGTTGTCTTTCTGCGATTTACATCATATGATGCCATTACATAGGAGCAGAGACTCACCCAGTGGGCACCATAAGCACACTGTAAAGCTTAGAAAAAAAAAATCTTCGGAAATTCCATCTCTGCTGTACAACCACCAAAAGAAAAAGGCCCATGGAACAAGATGAAAAAACAGCCAGTCATATCTCCCGGTGTTTTTTCCTTAACAATCCTTTTACCTCAAATTCATTAAACTTGGGTGATGTCACATGTTAAAGAGCCCTGAAAAAGCAGAGGAAGAAGTAGAGGTGAATGCACAGGGGCAACCTCAACTGATTTATTTGCAACTAGAAGACCTAGGAGGAAACAAAGGAAGCCTTCGTATTTTTTAATCCCTTTGTATCATAAAAAAGATTGCTGGTTAACAATGGAGAAGGACTAGCTAGTTTTGGTAATTGGGAACGGCAGGGAGGAGAGGATGAAGAGACATCAAGAAATCTTTCCATCATCTGATAGTGATGAAAATGATAGAGATAGACAGACAATCAGGAACTAGTCATAGTCTGCCCTTCCCAATCTATAGATCCTTCCTACCAAACCTACGGATCCTTCTTTTTCCAGTCCAGAAGAACATACTGGTGTCTCGCCTGACTCTCTATAAGAAATGAAAGAGACTTGAAAGGTGCACAAAATGAAGATTCGTGTGTATAAATAAATACATTTCCCTTTAAAAAAAAGAAGGAAAAAAATCTAGAATGAGAAGCTACAGTACTTATTACTTCCTCAGAGCAAATAAACCGGTGCAGTCTTCCAAGTTTTAAACAACTTATGTGTGTGTTCTTCAGGATCACTGTACTGCTTTTATTATTTTTTCAACACCATTAATGTCAGCAGCTGGCAGAAGATTGGGTTGCTAGCTGTAATAAAGGAGGTGAAGTCAAGGTTATTATCTACTAGCATTTTGGAGATGGAGGGCACACTGGCTTCGTATCAGAAATTACAGTCACATTTCCGGTTAACATGAAAAAAGTGAGAAAAGTAACTTCTTAAACTATTAAAAGAATTAAATGTGATTTAACAGTGAAACTGAATGTTTAAAAAAGTTAAGTTTCCCCCCCAATTAAAAATCCACTATAAAAACATGAGATATCTAGGTTGTTCAGATCCTAAGGAGAACTTGGCTGGAGTCAGCTGCGAGAGCTCCATTTATGTTTTGTTTACTCAACTACAGGAAATATTTGCATTCACCTTAAGACAGACAGGAATGGGTGGCAAACAGAAAGAAAGAGAACAAAAGACTAAGTTTTGTGACTGTAAAGTTGTGCTCAAAGAGAACAATACCTGTAATAAAATGTCTGCCCCTTAGCCAGGGCTGTATTCAAGATAAAAGACCATTATTTCCCCCAGGCACCCATACTGTGATCAGAGTTTAACACATATTTGGAGACTAAAGCTTTACGGAAGTTGAGACACTAATATTCACCTATACTATTGACAACCTAAAACTGTGCAACATGTTATTGCAAAGGAAAATTTACTCATATTTGAAGCTTGAGAGTGCTTAACCGCCTCATTGATCTTATATTCACATGATAAATATTTGATTATGTCAAGCAAAATCAGACCGTAATCTTTTGATAACTGAGTTTGAGACTTATTTTGTCTTGATGTCCAATCTTGGACTAACTTTTACTCTTGGTAAAAGCATTTCTTGGCATTGAAAAAACTCAAACCTTTTGCACCACATTTAAGGCAAAGAGGAGGAGACAGAAGCAGGTCCTTTATTTTGTGTTCAGTGCGGTAGAACACAACTACCCTAAAGATGACATGTCAAAATCACTGCCTCATATTTAACAGTGTCGTTTGCAGACTCCCATTCAAGGGAGGGACTGGAAGCAGGATCTCCATCAGTATCGACTTTCTCCTCTTTATCCTACAGAGTTGGCAGCTGTTACCAGAATCCTCAGAACTTCCCAAGTCAGTAGCCAGCAGAAAAATCTCTGTCCTCTCCCTACACACATCTACAAATGTCAAATGACAAAAACATTACCTGTAGGGAAAAACTACACACCTTTTTTTGTACATGAATATTTTTCAGTCTTAGAAAAGGAATGCAGAGATATATGTAACTTATTCAGGACCAAAACATGAATAGTAATTTTTCAAAGACTTGGAATCTTCAGAATATAATACCATTAATTTAACAGAACTGAGGGGAGTCTGCAGCCATCAGCACCCATCCATTTGCAGAAGCTATCATAAGTAGCTGATACGTAATTTCATAAACCTATGGCTCCTTTAAAGAAATCTGATATATTATCCTATCAATTTCTACAACTTAGTAGGTAAATTAGTGAAGGGTTAGTATCAAGAAACTAGTTGTAATTGGCAGCATATATCTTAGATTTCCAACTGCAACACAAAACTTCTATTTTCCCCTACATTACCTATTCATTAGCCTGATATATGCTGTACTGGACTAGGCTCAATCAGATTGATTAAAAAAGGGAAATTATTTTCAGAATTTGAAGGAGCTTAATACAGTGGATGAGAAAAAAAATCTGTAGACTGAGAGGTATTTCAGTGCATAAGCTCAAAAATACTTGAGACCACTGTTCATCAACAGCTCACTATTTATTGAGGCTGATCCTCATTCTGTACAGTTAAGACTTAATTTTTCATTATAGTTTTTTTAAGACGGAGGGGATTAAAACTCTCTATTGCAGACTATGTATTTTTCCCTACTCAAGCAAAAAAAGCACTGATTATGTTACTCCCCCGATAACATGTTAAAATCCCAAACATGTAATACATTCTATCTTATAGCTCATTAATTTCTGTTACATATTTCTAGGTGCACAATTCTTTCCACTCTTCGTCCTTCAAATAAAGAGCACATTACTGACATATTAAGTCATACAACTGTTAATGTGTGATCTACTTGAAACCTTCTACATATTTAGTTTATGAAATCAACCAGTCACCTGGTATCTCTGACTTCACCTTCTCCTTACATGTTTTTGGAACACACCTTGCATCATTTATCACCTTACTGGTTACAGATCTTACACAAATTAAAACCAATACTGGTAAAATGCTTTTCAGCTGTCTGCCACTACCTTTCTCCCGACTATCAATATGTGAATTCCTTTTTACATAAGACTGTTTAAAGTCACAGGTTCATTAGACTTTTTATCCAAAGAGAAGTAACCACAAATAACGTATTGCTTTACAGCTTTAGTGTAAAACTGTTCAGTGTCTTGTGTGTTTCCAGGGGAATAATGCCAATAAATGTAGGAATAGATATGCACAATGTACCAAGTTAGTACATTTTAAACGGAGACGAGGTAAAGGGACAAGTGTGTCTTCTAGACAATTGCCAGTGCCAGGTAAAACAGCCCAAATGAACAGGAATAAGTTAGAATAGAAAAAGCTGCATGTAACCACTGAAATATCAGTAAGGATGGTTGCACACTCATCTTGGAAAATCACAGTATTCTTACTGAGTTCAAACAAGTAATTCAAAATCTTTCTGTAGTTGAAATTTTGCTGTGAAATTCCCATTTCTTCAAGAAAATATAATCATGGGTTTATCTCATCAAGATTATTTACAAGTGCAACCCTCTCTGTCACCAAAACTTCAGAGTTCCCTAAACAATGTGTCTAAGTGACAAGACTGAAATGTAAGCATAAACTCACTGTATTTTCTCGTCAGCCTTCAAACATCATCAATGCAAATACCAAAAGAGTGATGCCAAGCCAATCTAGCCACAAGAACTGATTGTCGGAAAGTCTCAAATATTTTACCCCTGAGGCACATCCTGCCACTGGACAACAAACAGGGAGTAGTTGCATATGGATCCTTCCCAACTACCCCACAAACTGCAGAAGTTAAGCAAAAGAAGATGCACCCATAATTTTATTCCTTGAATGAACAACTACTGGCAATCTTGAGCTCTTCCAAACTGCTCTTTCCGAGCTTTTGCATCTATCTCGTGAACTCCTCAGCTAACACAAAGACCGAAAGCTAACACAAAGTCAGAAACTGAGGGAGGATAACTGTTCTCAACAGAAAATTTGGAGCACAGAAGTCTCATAAAAATAAATACATAAATGTTCTGTTGGATGTATGTATTAAAAAGATCTGTTCTAACATATTATCTTTATTTAACTGAAAAACAGTGCCTACCAGATCAGTCGTTTGTGCCATGATAACTACAGAAAACCACCATACAGTACAACTGTGACATGAAATGACAGTGACTATATTTACATTGTACTAATGTCCAGAAAGACTACTCACAGACTGCGAAATTTTAGGCCCAAGATTAGATTTCCTAGTGCAGTCTTCTGGAGTAACCAAGTTCCTCCAGTGTTCTTAATTCTTTAATACCACTAACAAGCCTGGTCTTCCCAGTGTAGGCTTAACAATTTTAACTGATATCAAACACCAGCAGGTTGGTTGTCACTTACAGAAATATGATATTGGGTCTCTCAACTTCTAGCCTAGACTTGTCCAGCAATCCTGATTTTCTAGTCAGGAACAATGTTGTTTAAATAATGTAGTATAGGAGTTTATAATCTTTAAATGAGAGATACTGCAAATGTGGCAGCGGATGTTGTCAGCTACTATCCAATTAATTTACATTTATATGTGCAAAGTTCTAGTGAATTAAAAAGCTGTAAAACTATATTGTGAAAATCTTCACATAATTAATAAATAGAGGAATATTTCTACAGATTGAAATAGGTTTTTGAAAACTGAGATCAAACTTGGGAAACATTAGTCCACAGAGTACTTTTTCTAAATGTCTAGAAAGAAAGGGTAGCAAGCACTGTATTATCATCTGAGTTCCAAAGTACTTTCACAAACCTTAAAGCCTGATCTCTCAGTAAGGCAAAGAACCTTCCCCTTCCAGCAAACCTATAAAGCCACCATTGCAAAGCCCTAGAGACTGTCAGCCAAGATATGAGTGAAGAAACAACCAGAAAGCAGACGTGGCTATTTACAGCGGGGCCAACAGGCAGTTCCCTTCTCCGGCACCGTGGGGCCAGCAACAGCAAGGAGTTAACTTGAACATACATTATTATTTAGTAATACAAGAGGCAGAGAGTAAAGGTAAAAGGAGGAGGGAGAGGAGAACAAGAGAATAAATAATGCCATGGGAAGATGAAATGCTGCCCGAGAAAAAAAAAACTGCTGATGCTGCACTGAGTGCTGTTACTGTGGTAATCGATGATTAAAAATGATGGGAAAAAAGTCTGGAGCACATGGGAGAAGGTGCTTTCTTTTAATCTGTGAGGGCTTCTTGCACTGTGCTTTAAAAAGCAGTGTTCAAGGGCAGGACAAAGCCTCGCTTTCTGTGCCTGCTCGGCTGCTGTCAGGATCTGCTCCTGGCAGAGATCCCCCCTTGACAGAAACAATTACTGAGGAGTAAAGCCTGGCAAAACAAGCAGCGCTTGGATTACAGGCCTTCGACAAAAGCCACGATGCTTAAATCTGACAGCTGGCAATGCTTGATGAGAGCCAATTAGTGGATATAAAGTCATTTCAGCCAGAAGTTTCTTCTTAGTCCAATAGCTTCCTGAGTAGGAAGCGTACAGAGTGATTTCCCCCACTTCTGCCTGCTCACACGTATGCCAGCTACACTGTCAGTACAGCTAAGAATATACTATAAAAATGACATATTCTGGCATATTTGTACATTAAAGCCAGTAGATTCAAATTTTGTAAAGTTGTATTTGACCTACAGACAGTGGTGGTACAAGAATCTGAAAAAAGATGACTTTACACTGACTCTATGTACCACTGAGTGTGTAAACAAGGATGCAACTGCACTATTTAGGTACCAAGTCCACTACAAGTGAGAATAACTCTCAAAATGCTTCATTATTCCTTGAAAATTTCCTGGCAAAGTACGTTAATCTGTCTGTTGCTGTTTCATATAGGTTAACCTGGCATTCAGAGAATAGCAGAATTCACAGAGTATCTTCTGTTCTGCCCAGTGCACACAGGAACCTCTGACATGCAAGTCCCCTTCAAACTTGTCTGTCTGTTCTTAACTTTCTTATCACATAGGTTTTCTTTCTCCACTTTTGCATCTCTTTCCACTGTTGCTAGTGCAAGTATGTGGGTACTGTGGTCAAGAGATAAATAAACAAAGATGAATCCAAGTGCCCTGAATCTCATAATTTGTTTCAAACATTAACTTACACTTTGTTTTCTCATCTATAAAGAAGCCAACATCACTGCAATCAGGCAACTTGAATCTTCGTAGACTTCCTTAGTCCCCCTGTGACAGTGGTTTGAGAGGTACCTCCACTCATTAAACTTCAGTGGGCACCAGCACACCACTGGGACCTCTCAGATGCTCTCAGAGAACAATGGCACTTCTATCACAGAAGCAGCACTAGCACTACATTCAGCAATTACCTGCAGTGATTGTACCCACATCACCTGAAGAAGAAATTTGTTCGCTGATAGGGTAATCGCTCTCATCAGACATGGTTTCAAATCAGGGCGGCTAAGGCAAAGCAAAGACAAACTATATGCCTCACAGAATGTCTATTATTTCATCAGGCAGGGTGGTAATAAAAACTGCCAGAAGTGTGGTCATGCTGATACAGTTCCATGGCAGTAAGAGGAAAATGCTTGCCTGTCAGTCTCCTTTGACCTGTTTTGCATTCTCCTGTTACAAAGAGAAACGACTCCAACCAGTGGAACTTCACTTTGGAAAAGTTCACAGCAGAGGAGTGTCAGGTGTCAGTGTCCAAGGTTTCCAGGGAAACAAGTAACAGTGGAAAATGAGCATTTTTTGCGGGAGAAGCTATTCTGGAATCTAAAATTCCTTCCTTTCCCTTATGATCCCATGAACCACATTTACTTGAGAAACAAATCTTTGCAGTACCTTGGCCTCCTAAGGAAAGTCAGCCAAAATCTTTGCAGGGAAGAAGCAAAAGTAGCACAGAGAAAACAGCTTTGGGACTTGAATGGCTAGATGAAATATATATTAAATATTGCATAAATGCTATCTATTAATGCTACTAGTCATCACCAAATAATTCCTCTCAATTTATGGGGATGGTAAATAACAGCGTCTCAATTCATGCTGACCCACAGAGGAAGAGAATGATCATGATGAGGAGACAGAAGCAGAAGGGAACGACAGGTATCAAAGACTTCTCTGAATGGCAAGCAAGCTGACTACATAACCTGCACTTTCAACCTGCATAAGGTTTCTTATCTCCTTTCACTAAAATAGAATGGAGCTCTTTGCACTAAGTTAAGTATAAGCAAACAGCCAGAGTGTACATGGCAAGAACAGGAAAGGCAAGGGACCGCATGAAAACGAAGTACCAAGGCAGAAAAAGTAATTAGAAATGTATACTAGAATGAAGAGGAAGCTGAAGACAAAGGTTGATCTTCTACTCAGTCAAAAGTGAAAGCCATCAAAAAATAAAGCCAAGAAGCTCGAAGTGCTCATACCTTTTCTGTGTCAGTCTTCACTAAAAACTCTACTCAGCTGACTACCAAAATTTATTTCAATACTCAGATAATATCATTTTAGGTCGGAAAAGGAAAATAACAAATGAGATGGTACTCAAAAAAAAATCAGATGTCTTCAAATTTGTTAGCTCTGACTACACTAGGAAAGAGTTTATCTACTATAATGAAAGCTATTAATGGTTATTTTTGTGAACCTGTGGGAACTGAGGAGGTTTTGGAAGACTCCATTAAGGTTTCTGACACTGTCTCACATGACATGCTCATCAACAAGTTCAGCTAAGGAAAGGCCTCATTTTGAGCTTCGTCCAGTTTTGGATACCACACTTGGAGAAAGAAAAAGACAAGCCAAACTAAGAAAGAACAATGGAAATGATCAGTTATCTAGGAAATAAGACACATGAAAACTGGAAGAACTGAGACTGCCTGGTTTAGAGAAAAACACAGACGAGATACCACCATAAACGAAAAGGGTTGTTAAAAGTGCCAAGTAAGTCTTTTTTTTCTATGCCCATAACAGATAGAAAAAGTAGTAATGAGCTTAAATTGCAGTAAGGGAGATTACAGATGCACAATGACAGTATAATGATAAAGACAGATGAGTCATAGAAAAGACTTTCCAAGACTGGAGATCTCCTTCACTAACAGTCTTTAAGAAGAGCTTACAGGTATAATAGGTTCTGCTTTGAAGTGAGATAAATTTTCTATTATTAAAATACAAAAATGTGGGTACAAAACTATTTGGGAAATTATACTCCATAGCTGTTATCAACTGTTCACTAACAAAATGGATGAATAAATCAAGGGGGTTACATGGCGCTCTGTGATGTGCTCAGTACTATTCAGTATTTTTCATTAACAATCTGTGCAAGAGAAGAAAATATGATTATGAAATATATGGAGAAAGCGTAGCTGTGTAGTTCTGCAAGCACACTGAAGTATAGGATTGAAACTCAACATATTCTTAAAAGACTGAGGAACTGATCTGAAAACTGTTTTTACTTAGGAAAAGGCAACATAATAAAAATGTACTCAGTATTAACCTAACCTGGAGTCACACCATTTAAAATGAAAATTTTGAGACCCCATCATCAATAACACAGAATTAAGCTAGTTCCTGGTAACTTCTGCTACAGTATATTAAAAAAGAATTGGGAATGCTTATGAAACATTATCTAATAATACAAGTGAATACAGTGATTTACAAACAATTCAATTGAATAATACTCCAAGCTCTCAAAAAACAGACACTGATAGAGTTCAGACCCTGCTAAAACTTTCATCACTATTACTTAACATTTATGGCACAGTAGTGCCTAGAGATGTTGGTCAAGTTGGGCCCCCACTGAGCTAGACACTACAAACACAGAAAACGACAATCCTTGCTCCAAACAGCTCCTAGCAGAAAACCCCAAGCGTTTAAAACTCAAAGCCCACAGACAGGAAAACCTCAGCCCATTCAGATATGCCTTCTCTTTACGACTCAAAGCTCCGGAGCAGTGCTTTGCCCTGTTACAATAAATACATTCTGATCATTACAACTCAGCTTGACAAGGAAAGGAATAAATGGCAAACAGGCTACTTTCTAACAGATGAGTGGTGGATGTTCTGCCTCAAAGCAGACCAAAGCTCCTTGGGTCTCCGTCAATTCCAGTATGACACATGTCGCAGCGGCTTCTGTATGGCGTATAATCTGAGCACGCTGGCTGGCGCTCGCCACACTACATCTGGACTTAGTTAGACAACCTTCAGCTCTGTTTTCTTGCATCAGCCCCTGGCCCCCTCTGGTGAAGCAGCCTCCCAACCACTGCTTCTCCACGAACTACTCACGGAGACAAAGTACTCTGGGAGGAAGTAAATTGGGACCACATTAGCTGGTGACCCTCGCCCTGCAATTGGCCTGCCTTTCCGATGATAGAGGAAATCCCTCATACAAACTGACAACCAATATGAAACAGGCAGCTCCATTTACTGGAAAGCCTGGTCAATGCTGTGTGCCTCATTAGGAAATGGTCTCTATATTGAGGCACATTCCTGCAATTCAGAGCCTAGAAACACTAAATTAAAACAACATTGATGCCATATCCTCTTTCCGTAATGCCTCTCTTCATCCAAACTTTAATACACATACTTAAAGAAATTAAAGAACCAAAATGTCTTTGGCAGGACTCCTTCCTTCTCTTTCGCAGTAATACCCGTCCCATGAGAGCGACCAGGAACGTGACAGTGTTGGGAAGAGAGAAAGGACAGCTAAAGCAAAGAAGAATCGCAGAGTCCTCCAGAATATATCAAACTTTTCATCAATGTTTTTAAATAAATAAAAATCATCTGAAATTGCAGGGCTGAAAAGTTGGATTTTTTTTTTTGTTAAAGAAATAAATTGAGACTCATCAGTAGAATGAGTTTTTGTTTTGGGAGAGAGTTGTACCTCTCTACACTCTAAGAAAGGTCAATTAACAGTAAGTCAATCTGCTAACAGCGGCAGCTATTACAGCAACTCAAAGACAAACAGCACAAGCAACGAACAGGCATAATCTGAATGCTATCATACACACTTGGATCCATTCACACTCACTACGGCAGCGCAGTCAGAAAACGGCTTTCCTAAAGCGTTATCTCTATCAGAGGCTCTCTCCAGTTTGCAGTGAGATTCAGCAATCAGGCCCATGGTACCTACCACAGCATGCATAACTCTTCACACAAACCATCCCCTTCTGATATTGTTCAACATTTCTATTTGCACCCAATACACATGGAAATGGGAATCTTTTAGTCAACTGTGCCTGCCAGCCAACTGAAAGAGCTGCTTTCCAACCACAAAGTCTAAGCATTTCCTAGAAATGGGAAGGACTGAAATACCAACTACTTATCAGGGAGCTCAACAGCTCTGAAACAATGTTAAAGGCAGAAGGAAGGAATTGCCGAGGTCAGGATCTCAGCTCTGAATCTGAAGGGTTGAATAAACCTTTTTAGGCTCCAGAACTGCTTTTTGAAGTCTTCCAGAAGATCTTGATTAACTGGCATCACTTGCCTTTCTTGAACAGCTGTGTTCAATACATCTGCAAGTCTGAAAGATTTTTCATTCATAATTTCTACTGTAAATTCAGGAATTACAGCTAAACTTCTAGGAAGTTCCTGAAATGCTATATAGTCCTGTGGAGCTGAGAAACACAGATGGACCTTTGTTCTTAAGACATAGAAAAGGGTCCACGTAGAGAAAGCTTAAACCGATGAAGCAGCACAGTTGTTTTGTTGGAAAATAGGAGGCTGGTGACCTGTAATAACTGAAGATGAACACAAGGGCCAAGTATACAGAATATTTGCAAAGCATGTGGAAAAATGAGATTCCCTTTCACTATCTCAGTAATGAGGAACCTGTAAAATCTCATAGCCTTCTCTTCTGACCCATCTCCTGTTTCTGGAGCTGTCAAAATTGGTATGATTTTAATTGATGCAGAAAAAGTACATACCAAAACTAACGGTACCGAAAAAACCAAATGTGATGTCAGATCCCCTGCAACTTATAGAGATGGTGAGTATTACTGTCCCATAAGTAACTGTGAGGAGCTTTTCTTCCAATATGTTGAAAGCTGCACACACAAAAAAAAGGATAAAACATGATACATCCTTAAGATGTAGGACAGATTTTAGGCAGGATGTGTTAAATCTCTATTAGGTCAAATAAATATTTATCAGGTACGGTTTAAATATAGTTTAAATTGTCTACATATAAACATATATTCTGCCTCGGGGACTGGGGATGCACTGGAGAATACCTTGCAGCCCCATTATCTGTGATTTTATATTCATAATTATACTACTTTTATGTAGCTTTTATACTTTATGTAGCATTTATACTACCCATACCACAGATGTGTTGAGGAGATTACTTTCTGCTTTCTTCATTTTTTTTTAAGATGACAATCTTAAACAATGACAAGTCTTTATAGATAATGGCAGTTTCAGAACCAGAAACTTCAAAGGCGTTTTGATATGCAATGACTTTTCTGAAAAAGGACTATTGCTCCAACATCAGGTCAAAATTGGTCTCACTTCATAGCAAGAACAATTTCAAATTAATCTTCTTTGCATTTTCAGATTATTTGGGAAATTAAGTATCCCACAACTATACAGAAAAGCATTTAGAATGGGCTTCCTTAAAAGAAACGGTCATATCTTTTTAGAAATTGCATATGATATTGTAAGACTTATCAACACTGAAAACTAATTATATGAACTACAACAATGTTAAAAAAATCACCTACCTGAAACATAAGTCATTAGAGATAATCACAACCTTAATACCTAAATTAAAGACATACAAATTTTCAGTAGGAAAAAAACAACTGCAAAACACTAAAGATTGTTTCATCTACACACAAAGGATAATCAGAAGGAAACTGGGAAGGGCAAGGGACATGAAAGTGCTAGAATTTAAACCTAGGACAAGGAGAACTGACAATAAAGTTCCAATATCTCTTGGAATCAGTGGTAATGTATATTAAGGCTGCAACACCTACAGACAATTACATGAAGAATAAGTACTTTACATGACTGTGACAACTTCTGAATGCTCTTACAGTAGGTGGTCATCTGGCTGACAAGTGCAAGTAATTACAACTGTTGCTCAAAAGTAAATAATACAAGACTGTAAACTATACTTCTTGCTCATTTTGAAGTTGGTATAAAAGTAAAAATTACTGTTCTTAAATTAAACCTTAAACAATTATTCTTTTAAAAATATACAACCAGTAACCTGCTTGTGTCTCCTAAGGAAGCAGCAGAGAAATCCCTTATTAGAAAGTAGACCTGGTTTTGTCTTACTGTATTTGACAGCAACAGAAATACTCTGGTTGACAGATGAAATGTTGCACAGAAAACTTTATGAAAATGGAATTGATGGCACCGAAGGACTTGATACTGGACTGGCAGCAGCAGTACTATTACATATTCCCTGTATTACAGGGAATGTGACAAAGGAATAACTCAGAAAAGTCCACTAGAAGTGCTGAAGTGAAAAATCTACACAGATTTTTCAGATCCTAAATCTCTTATTGCCAGGGACGCCTTTTGCTTCCTTTGTGTTTTATTGGCAATGTATTTTTCACATTGCATTCAGTATTGAAACACAATATTAAATGCTTGAATAGAAACACACTTTTTCTGACTGTTATGCCAACACAAAAAGTTTTTAGAAACAGGGCAGTCCAGATATAGGAAAGAACCAATCTCCTCACAAGCACAAGATCTCCCAAATTCCACTATCGTAGCTAGCATTCCCATATGGTGCTCCGGTCGCAGATTGGAAGTCACAGTAGAGACTGAGTGGTGTAACACATTCATATTTGAGCTTTACAGCAAGGAGAATTTTCTTCCATGTATGTTCCTTCCCCAAGAAGGTAAATATATACCAGCAAAAGAAGTATCACTACATTTCTCTGAATCTGTGGTTATTTGTGACTGTGTAAGACAAAAAACAATGTCTTTTTCATTCACAGTATCCTATACATTCTATCACACATTTACTACTTGGGTGGCAACACAAAGAAACTTTCCTCAACATCGAGACTTCTTGCTTCCCCACCATGTTCTACAGACTTCATGACTGGTAGCTAGTTTGAAATAATTATTTCCCAACATATGACAGGATTATACATTATTAGTTCCATAAATCAAGATAATAATCTCATAACAAATTATTAACCGGTTTCTTTCCTAGCTCTCCTTTACTCACCTGCTGCTTGAGCTGTTGCACAAGACGATCCTTCTCTCGTTTCAGTGCAGCCACTTCATCTTGGGTCTTCTTCTTAGAGGATGAAAGTTCTAGCAGAGCAATATTGGCATCTTTTTCACTAATGGCAGCAAGAAGGGCTTCTTGTCTGAAAAAAACCCATATAAATACATTATTATCCTGCAAAACTTAAAGGAAGTCTCTACAAAGAGTTGAAAATACCATAAATGCTGTAGCAGCATGCAACTCTGAAGAGCAGTAACAAATATGTTTGTCATGGTTATATGGTCGTTGGTGGAGCAGGAAGTCAAAACCCACCCACCTCCCCCTAAATGACTGTGCTGATACCAAATTATTGCTTAGAGGATAAGAAAAACATAATAATATGTTATTATTTTGCACTCAGCTTCTCAGTTTTTAATAGCTAGCATTTATTATTACTTTGACTGAACATTTTCATTCTTTATAATCATAGAAAAAAATATAGAATCATTTAGGTTGGAAAAGACCTTTAAGATCACCAAGTCCAACCGTTAACCTAACACTGCCAAATTCACCACTAAACCATGTCCCTATGTGCCACATCTACATGTCTTTTAAATACCTCCAGGGATGGTGACTCGACCACTTCCCTGGCCAGCCTGTTCCAGCCTGACAACCCTTTTGGTGAAGAAATTTTTCCTAATATCCAATCTAAACCTCCTCTGGTGCAATGTGAGGTTGTTTCCTCTTGTCCTATTGCTTGTTACCTATCATCTATAGTCCTATCGTCTTTTGGCATATGGGGACGTCCTGCTCCTGTACCTTTAAGATTTCCTTCTTGAAGAATATCCAGCCTTCCTGGACTCCTTTGCCCTTCAGGACTGCCTCATAAGGGACTCTGTCAATCAGTCTCTTGAACAGGCCAAAGCTTGTCCTCTAGAAGCCAAGGTGGCAGTTCTGCTGACTCCCCTTCTTTCTCTGAGAACTGAAAACTCTACCATTTCGTCATTGCTTTGCCCAAGATGGCCTCCAACCATCATGACACCTACAAGTCCTTCTCCATTTGCAAATAACTGGTCCAGTGGGGTGCCTTCCCTAGTTGGCTCACTCACCAGCTGCATCAGGAAGTCATCTTCCACACCCTTCAGCAACCTTCTAGATTGTTTCCTTTCTGCTGTATTGTATTTCCAGCACATATCTAGTAAGTTGAAGTCCACCACAAGAACAAGTGCTAGCAGTGGTGAGACTTCTCCCAGTTGCTTATAGAATATTTCATCTGCCTCTTCATGCTGTTTGAGTGGTCTATAACAGATTCCCACCATGATATCTGCCTCGATGGCCTTCCTCCTGGTTCTTATCCTATCGTCACCATCACTAACCTCTAGACAATCAAAATACTCCCTAACATACAGAGCTACCCCACTACCTCTCCTTCCTTGCCTATCCTTTCTGAAAAGTTTATAGCCATCCACTGCAGCTCTCCAGTTGTGCAAGTCACCCCACCATGTTTCCATGATGGCAACTATATCACAGTTTTCCTGTTGTTGCCTGTGCTGTTCTAAACATTTCCAGAATACATGCACAAATACTGGACTAATCATAAGGCTTCTGTGTTAAATGACATTAGGTTATACTGCCTATTCAAACAGCTGTTTTAGAAGGAAGGTGGTATCTGACAAATTTATTGAAATCACTTGAACAACACAGGGTATTCCCAGAAGTATGACACAGACACTTTTGTGCTCCATGACAGCTGTTGAAATAGATGCCTTCAAGGATGTTTCAGCTATTCTTTGACTTTTCTTGTGAGTAACCAATACAATGAGCTCGTTGGACGCACGTCCTGACAAAGGTAGGCCTGCCCTCATCACAATTCTGTAGCCTCACAGAAACGGTGTAAGCAAGAACATTCTGTAGCAAGAACTTGAGGCTCAACCATGATAATACCTAGATACAGCAACACAGTCTTGCCATACTCTTTCTCAATAGCAAAAAACTCTTACAAATAGAGTTCAGAAACATTTTATAGATACTGAGAAGAAAGGAGACAAAGACAACAGCTCTGATCATAATACAGCAGTTCTCAAATGAACTCAAAGGATTGCTCTATGTTAGGCAAAACAACTATTTCTGTCTTTTGACCTTAATTCTCGTCTTTAGCTGGTGTGGCCAAAGCAGAATGTGCAAAAGGACATAAATGAAAATTTGATCTTATTTTCCAATAGAGATGGTTTATCCCACCTCTCATCACCTTGCAAAGAAGGTATAAAATGAGGTCCTAACCATTTGTGGCAGTGTGAAAAAAGGCATCATGCAGGAGTGACGATGAACACTACAGATTACAATCTTACATCTAAAAATTCAGTTGCAAATGCAGTTAAAGTAGTAAAAATTCCAAACTTCCAAATAATCCAAATATTTATCTATTCTAATTTATAAACAAAAACATATTAATATTATTAATTTCAGAGAATGATTTTTTAAAAATAATCAAATGTGCTTGATCAGCACTATTCTGCTAATCATGTCAATAGCAATTATTACGCTAACAACATTGAGGTAACATTTAGTCTTTTACTAAAGATGTAAGAAAAGTTATAGAAGCTTAATGTAAACTATTAAGACAGCTTTTATTTACACCAATATATCTGTTTGTTTGTTGTCAAGATCTTTGTAGTAAAGACCCATCACAATCTGGTGACTTAGGATCACATTGGCAAACTGTTGAGAGTAGCAGTGACAGTAAATCTGCTTTTTCTAATTCACTTGTTACCATTCCTGGAGCAGACTTTATTTGCTGTGAAATAACTTTCTCTTTTTCTTCCTGTATCTTATTTCTAAACAACTTAACTTAATCTTAGCTAGGAATTTGTAACTGTGGCTGAAACAAAACTACTTGCTCCAAAAAGTACTCATTGAGCTCAATGTGAAAGAATACATGACTGAGAAAATTTGAGAAGAGGACAAACAGACAATGCTTTTATTAATATTTGGGTTTTGAACATATGCATCTAACATACTGGACATTTAAAACAAAGGCTTGAAAAGGGAAAGGTCTGGTACTACCAGAGTACAGAAATTTTTACCTGTTAAAATGCTGAAAGCATTTTATGACCTTGGTGAATATGAAAAGATGTATCTAATATTGTAATGTTTCTGAGGATGAAGAGCGAAATAGCTTTCATCAGGCATTTCAGTGCTTAGATCAAGGGTGCAGGGAGATGCATACCTAAATACGTAGGATGTAGTCAGATAGCTTGCACTGGCTGCAGCTCAGCTGGACAAAGAACTTACTGTCCTGGATACTTACTTAGTAATCCCTTCTCCAATCTGTAAGAATAACTGCATATATATTTGCTTCTTGACCTTGTTCTAAAAAGTCTAAACAATAGTGCTTTTACTCTTCAAAAAAAAAAACAACCCTCAAGACTTTATTTTAATAGAATGGGGCCAGGAACTGACTACATGTGCAGCTCTGCTGACAGATCTGAGAAGACAGTAGCCTCTGAGAAGCAGCTTAGGGCTACAACCTTTTAACCCAGCTCGGCAGTTGCCAGCACAGCACTTTTGCCCGCAGAGTTTTGTGAAAGGCACACGGACTCCACAGTCCCGGAGCAGAAACTGCCAGGTTTTGAGGTTGTTTCTCTTTGAGAATTGTATAGGTGAGACATCACATTTAAAAAGCTCTTATTATTTTTTACAGGTGGGAAAAAACCCACACTGCTCTCACTTGAAAAGCGTGAAGCTTTGCTAAGACAATGGGTGAAAACTGCATCCCTGATGAGAAAATTAATGACTGTTTTCAGATGAATGACAGCTGGGATTGAAGAACAACTTTTTCTTACACATTACAGGTTTAGGTGAGAAGAGGGTGATGATGTATGACCTGGCTTCCTTTTGATCCCAGTCAGTGACCGAGCTCTTAGAAATATTTATACCAGTGAAAGCTTAAGACCTCTATCACTGCACAGGCAGAAGAAACCAGAGCATAAAAAAACCACTACTAACATGTAATCTCTGTTCACCGTCTCAGTCACTCACAATGATTGCTAGAGTTTAGCTGAAGCTACCCATACACAGAAGTTTGCTATTATCAGGATCTCAACTGAAACAGTATATCCTGTATCAAAAAAAATGCAAAAGAGCCATGTATTTCAAGAGGAAAAGGTGTGTTTCAGCAGACAAAATTGTTTACTATCTGACAGTGGAACGGGCTTACACAATGGACTTTCCGTGGGTGGGATTTATCTCTGGATTTATACCGGTGTTTCTTGTACACGCTAAGAGAGTAAGCTTGGTTTAAGCTGACTACCAGCACATCAAAAATCCGACAGATCCAGTTTAGAGAGTACTTGGATCCTGCCTAGATCATATCTAGAAAAACTAGCACCTTAAATTATTCCTTGTCTTTCAAGACACAATACCACAAAGTTAGGCAATTTTTTAAACACTTAACGATAATCAAAAGATACTCTAAATACATTTATTTGATGAAGAAATACAAATATTCTGATGACTTAATGGAGATAAAGAGTAGAAGAAAGGGAAAGGTGCACATTAGATTCCCAGTTCTAGTGTCAAGATTGTAGGTGTGGGAACGACAGATAACGGGTGCGTTATTATTGCCGCTTTCTTTCTGTTGCTTTTGCTTTATGGAAAAGTATCCAATTTTGGATGTCTGCCTGAAACATGAAAAATATCAATAGAGTGAAGTGACAGAACATGATCCATGACCTCTGCTTTTTTTCTAGCTATTGGTATCCTGGGAAAGACATGCTAGCTTGGAGCTCTGGTCATTTTCACTTTCTTTAGAGTAATCCATTTTGATTCTAAAGAAATACTTATTCTTTTAACAGTAAACCCACAATCCTGGCTAATGATTCAGGACCAGAGCCAAGAATATCTCTGTAACAGTATCTATACAGCCATTGCACTGGTATGGAAACTGGAGCTGCCTCAAATAGCACGTAAAGCATATCTTCTGTAATCAAATCCTTCATTGTGCATCTCTGTCTCTTAAGTGAAAAGTCCAGGACCAGGACAACAAGATATGGATAGCAGTCCATTACTTATTTTTTTTTGTGGAATTTTTGCCACCATACCTTAGAAAAAAACATCTTACTGGCCAAAACTTCAGTGCTAGATCATATGTGAGACAGGGGTGCTGGTCAAGAAGTAGAGTGAAAGGTATTGTGGTTTCTGACTGTTTTCTGGAACTGAAACCAGAGGAAGTTTGGTCAAAGTAAGAAAAATATCCTGTGATGCGATACATGCATTGTAGCTGCATTTTTTTAATTCTGTAAGCTAAATGTATACCGCTTCATATGGGAGAAGCGCAGGTGCCACTGTCAGCTCTGCTGAAAGAAGACATGTCTGTAATGGTGCATCACTGCTCTCAAGAGAACTTAGAATTGCTAAAATGCTTCTAAAAGACCAGAAAAAACAAATATCACTAAGTAAAGACAAGGTTTGTGACTGGAAAGCACTACAAAATGGTCTTGTTTCCCTTCTTGAGAGCTGTTATTATTATCCCCAGAGAGGCTAGAAGAACATGCTATTAGACAGCTAAGGCTGCAAGAAGGAGAAAATGGGCTGCTGTGTTGAATGCTGCTAGCAGCACACGAACAAACCTATCTGTGAGGAGTGTGGAGTCAGTTGTACAGGTTCAGCTTCAGTTCAGGTAACAGTACGTGCTACAGGTGAAACTCGTACCAGTAAAGCGAGTGTCTCCAGTTCACACCACCGGAGGTCTTGAAATGTCCTAACAGGCAGGCAAAGCATGTACGTGCTGCACAACCCAACGTGGTTGATCTTTTAAAATGCTAATTAATGCCAGAGTCACGACAGTTCACAAAAATATTGCTCACATAGATTAGTTTGGGTGTTTCAGATAGTGCTAGCAGAGTCGCTGTGGCAGCATCAACTCAGCAGAGGGGAAACTGTCTCTTTATCTCTCCATTTTGGGCAGGTTCTGTAGCCTGTACTAGGTGTACAGGGGTGAAGCGGAAAGAGGTTTAGAATTAACTCTGAATTGGACAAACTGAAGTATGTTACTGAGAAGAGGATTGTTTTTTCCACTTAGGCTAAAGCCTTTCACTGGATGTGGACTATGATCACCAAAGACTGGAGTGGTACCAAGACCAGTTGGTTCAATTCTTAAGAGACAGTGGTGGAGATAACTCTGAAGATCAATATCAACATTGTTTGCTCTGTTTCCAATCGTAAAAAAAAAAAATAAAAAGAAAGAGGAGTTTGCCTTTTTTAAAAACAGATGACCACAGAGTAGTTATATGGCAGTAGAGTTGTCTCCGGAATACCTCTGATTCATCCATGGTCTCCATTCTGTTTGCAGTTCAACTGGGACTGAGAGTTCTTATAGCTGATGCCAAAGATGCAGCAACAATGAATGACTCCAACTCTGAGATACAGACATATCCAGAGGACTGAAATGGCAGTGATGACTGCAGAGGTGAAAAATCACTGAAAATTGCCACGATCCAATTCTTCTGATGCCAAATATGAGCCTTTAAAGCATTCCTCATGAGGTTGTCCTCTTGCATTTACTGGCCATCCTAATACTTTCATCAATGCACAACAAAGAATAGTATGCAAAGGCACATCTCCTTCAGATCTTGAATGGAAATGTCTGATTTTTGGGAAGATAACTGGGCAAGATGGCAACAGTTTAAATTGCAGCTTGGTTTTCAGTATAGGCTTTGAATCAAAATAAAGCTTTAAAAATGCCCCTCAACCACAGAAAGTCTCTCTTTTTTTTTTGGGAATAAAAGCTTAAAAATTAGAATGTACTATTATACTACTATACTATTATACTACTACATATTATTAAGACTACAAACTGTAGAAATAGGCATTCAGCAAAGTAGTAATTTCTAATCTCTGTAGCAGAGAAGAAAGGGCTTAAAGAGTTGTACACCATTTAACTTCAGATGCTGACGAATATTTTTCCTAAAGAATACTTCAGCTGCAGTGACTTTAGTGAAAATGGCAGATGCTAGCATCTCGTACACATGCTTATAGAGGTCTTAGAAAATGAAATACATGGCACAGGTGAGATTTTTTGTATGGACTTGGGTCAGGATAAGTAAGTGATTTGGTAGTTGGAATGACCAAGTATTTGAATGAACCTAGAAAATAAGGAACTACAGCTCATACAGATTCAGTTACCATGTCTCATTAGCACCAAAACACCCTAGTGTGCAGTGTAGTCAAAATCCCCCTGGAGCACTGCAGACACCAGTTTTGTTTTATTCCTCTTTTTCCTCTTTGGTGAACCACAGCATGTTTTTGCAAACGGGAACACGAGACTTTCTAACTACTCAGTAACCCTCAGCAGTGTGGGACTAGTGTGCTGTATTGCTGGGTAATAAGCTGCAGCAGAATAAGTCCAATAAGGAGTAATAAAAAAGGTTCATCCACAACAGTAAAAATGTTTTAACTACCAGGGTAGCCAAGTCTGTCCTCTGGCTTACAAATAGTAATAGAATCAAGATGTCTTTAAATGGTTCTCTACAGCACTTGGTTTCAGGAGACTATGTAATTCCTTTACAGCTCCTTCCTAGTAAATCCTTTTGGTAAAACATAATAGAAAGTGAATTTTGAAAAGCAGTTTTGCACTTCACAGCACAGTTCTCATGGTCATAAGGCTGGAATATTTATCAGTTGTATAATTAGAAAGAATAAGAGGCGCAAACAGTGCTGAATTAATGATGCTTCAAAACATAAAAACTACACATATTCATTAAAAGAATATGTTTACATATGTCAGAGAGAACACAAATTCCATACAGAAATGTTATAAACACATTGATCTATATAACTTCATTTCAAATGATGAGACTTCTTTTGTGGAATATTTCTGACAGTGCGGATGAAATAATATAAAAGCAATATTGAGATCAGCAGCAGCTTTGATTTTAACATCAGCGAGGAATTGGGATAATTCCATCAGGTCTTGTTTCATTATAGGGATCAAATCTGTTTTCTTTCTGGCAAGCATTAGACTACATCATTTAAGGATCTGACACAAATTTGGAGAGATCAAGTAGCGATAGGCTCATAGCAATCCAGTCAGTTGCTCCAAAAAGAGACTGTTGCTCTTCTTTGAGGGATGACTGACCTGCCAGAATTTTCAACTTGCCATATTAAGATAAACTGCAATTATGGTTGTTATGTCTTTAATACTTAAGGTGTCAAACTGGAAAGGTTCTGCTGTTTCATAGACTGCTTAGTCACTCTAGCGGTAAGGGCACCATTCGCCACAGAAGGAAAGAGTTGCTATTTGGGCAGTACTTGCTTCAGTTGTCCGATTTTTGTCTACAGTATTTACTCAAAGTCTACAGAAAATGCTGAGAAAAGCTTTTAACGCTTTTCTATCACAGACATTTATAACACTTACCATGACAAATCATCATTACAATAAGAACTGTACTATTTGCATATGAATTTAAAAAAACCTCCCATTAAGTGACAACAACATAAAGAACTAGCAAGCGAAGAGATTCAGATAAAGTATTGCAGTATTAAGAGAGCTAGACAGACATTTAGGTGTACAGCTTAGAACATAAAGGTGTTAGGAGACAGTACGTAGTAATTTCATGGATTTGGTAGAATGACACTGTTCAGGTGGGTCAGGCTTTATGAACTCTTAAAAAGTAATTAGTAACACAACACACCAAACAGCTGATCCAATGGGACAGTTCTCCTGGTGCCAGCATCATCCTTTTCGTCATAAACTGTGTCAACGTATCTACAGTGGTAGTTCCAAATTCAACATTTTTTTTCTTTTTTAGCTGGTTATAGAACATCTTCAGAAAATTAAGCAACTCTGACTGCTCTGAATCACACAGAGAGCAAATTTCAGTTTCTAACACCCTGAGACCCTGACAATTAACAGCCACCATCCTGTCGGTGTGGTTACTGAACCTGCAGTACCTCGCAGTGAGGACGCAGTCCTTGCAGAGCTCTGGGTATCAGAATTTGGTTCTTAAATGTAATCTTGAAAAATACTGCCAGTCAGACCACAGAATAGCATTTCAAGATGCTAACAGACCAGTACCTTACTTAATATACAAGTTGCCAAATTCTGCTCCAGCTACAATTTCGGCAGTATTTAAGGTGCAGCTATACGAAGAGCACAAAGTATCCCGAAGTGAGCAAAACATTTATCCGAAAGAAACAGTAGCAATCTCTTGCCGCAAGAAGGTGGGAAAAAAATTTAACTTGGCAGTATGTACTACCTGCTCTTCTAATTACAGCTGGGAATAATCAAGCCTCAGGCTGCAAATTAATTTCCCAAACACAGACATACACCCTCAGTCAAAAGGGATAATACCACTCCTTCCATTCCCATACTTGCTTCCTGAATCAGCAAGTTGCCTTCGCCTTGTCTGGATGGCACGTCAGCAGGTTTTCTCACCCCTGATCTACACTCTCACAGCTACCAAAAAAGGAATTGCAAATGAAGCCAACCAAGTGAGAAGAAAATAAAAAGTTGTTTGTCATCAGCAAATTGAAGCCTCTTGAATTTACACCTTTTTACTGTTCTTACGTACAAGTGACCACAACTGGAAAACAAGAGATAAAAATATAAGTTATTTGTGAATAGAGTTGTGCGGTCACAAAAGAGATGCTCCTTTAATTTTACATTGTATAAATGGTGTGGTAATAAATCAATGTTAATTTTAGACACAGGAAGCATTACTACTTGTGCTGTCCTTGTTTAAAAAAAATAAAATACTGATAACATATTTAGACTTTCCTGTACACATTTTCTCTAACATTCTGAATGTCTAGAATCACAGAAGCATCATTCTTTACTAGGATTGATAAACAATGCTTTTCAAAGTCCTTTCCCTCAACATATTTGATATAATCAGAAGTAATCCTATAAATATTTTATATTACCTTTCCCATCAATGCTTTAGCTCTTCTTTTACTTAAGCTTTCCATCTTAATTTTACCACTTTGGCACCTGAGATAATGATTTGCAATTCATAGTCCTGCTCACATCTCAGCTCTCAGAACTGCCATACAGTTCTAGACAGTGTCTGCCAGCATGCCCAGAAAAAAAATCTAAAGCTTCCACAGAGGGACTTTCCAACCCACTACTAATTTCCTGAACTATTTTTATGGATTAATTCCTCCAGTGAAAAAGAAGCTGCTGCATATCACAGCTGCTAGACTGATAGTACGTGAGCCATACTTACTTGCCAGTGAAGAGTGGGAGTTCTTACAGATGGTACATTTTAGAAGGAATCTTCAATCCTGACATCTGCTGTTATGGGAGATTCATCCCTATAAACGGTGGTTTTTTTTTTTTTTTTTTTAAGACAACTTTCCTTGTGCTACCAGCCTTCGGTGCAGAAGCTGGATGAGAGACAGAAGTGATCACAAGGCTCTTGTATTTCACAGAGCTGGCTTTTCTGGCAAGGAAGTTCTCAAACTTGTGCTATCTTTCTTCATCTGCAGTTTAACAGCAGTGCAAATAGAGCATAAACTTAAGGTATAATTTTCATCCAGGCAATATAGGCCACCGGATTTTGAAAAATGACCTTATAAGAAAAGTAGCTCTCATTTCTTTTCCTGTGACATGGTCAAGAACAGGCTGAGCTTTAGCTTAGCACATGGTTTCACAATCAGCTTAAGCTGACACAAGACAGGGCTCTTGCTGAAAGAGATGGTTCTGCCCTCTTATTTTCAGGTTCCTGCCACCTCCCTGGTGTCAGCACCACCGACTGTGTAGCCTTGCAGCTGGCGATCCAATTAAAACCTAGCCCTCAATAAATAGGAGGAACCCAAATCTGATCACAGGTTCCTTATTCCTAGAGGAACTGCAGTTCTTCAGGACGCTGTGACAGTGTCAAACCCTCAGTTTCCAAAGCCACCACTGCCAAAATGTAGGAATGGAGAGTGAATCATGCAATTCACATTGAGTATAACATATCAACCAACCACAATTACTAGAGTGAAGACTATTGTTCTTTAATTATGTCCTTGTGAATCAGACTCCAGATGACACACGGTAGAAAAAGATTTCAGCTTTATCAGTCAAACGATGACAGCAATACTGCAGTCCTAGTGTGGTTTCTGATCATGTGAAAAACCCAAGTCATGATTTATAAGATAGTTATTTTAAGAAAACTACCCAACTTTTGGACTTAAAGATACAAAGTGATAGAGAATCCACTTCCTTGCTAAATGACAATTATAACTGTTATTTCTGATTAGTATAACTCATCTCATTTCTTTCTGCATCTATCTTGTTTCCATGCTTAAGACACTCTTTCTGATAGGTAACCATACCTTCCTTTCTTTACATTTTATCTGTCTGCTTATCGAAAACCAAGGCAAAGGCATTCATTTAATGCTGGGATCATATGCATATTATTGCTAATCCTAGCTCTGTCCTCAGTACATTGTGGTTCCACTTCCTTTCCTGATCTTTTTATATGTGTGGGTATAGAATGTCTTGCTATTCGTTTTGACCTCCTTTGGAGGTCAAATAATTCAGCATGAGTTTTCACAGTACTCACTTTATTCCTGTAATTTCTGCCTCCCGGAAACATCTCTTTCTCGATCAATTTTTAAGTCTGCTGCTAATTTCCTTTTGGATGCAGATACACAGCCAGTTAGGTTTGTAACTCTTCCTTATACTCTTCCGCCTTTGTTTGGGATGCAAAGACCTCATAGCTTTGGACTTTTGATTTAAACAATTTCCCTGCTTCCTCTACACTTGAATCTCTTAATCTTTCTGTTCAACTTAGTTGCTACTCAATATTTTTAATTTTTCAGTTTACTACTTTGTAATGGAAAACTTTACTTATTTGGCCTAGTTTTTCAAATTTAAATGTAAGTGTACTCAATTCGTGGTGCTTTTGGTGGTGATTTTTTCTCTAGTATCATCAACACTTACGACAATCCTGAAGTCTTAAAACAACATTACTTCTTGGTGATCTAATAAATATTGAGTTAAGAAGTCTAGCAGTTTATCTGATTTGTATCCAATAAATAGATGTCTCCCATAAAAACACATTTCTCTGTTGTTATTTGCATCTACCACAACTCTACATCTAAAATCCATAGCCGGCTACATCCATTCTCTTTCTATAACTTCCTTCATTGTCCTTACATTATTTTGACTCAAAGTAATGCTATTTCATTCATGCTATCACTCTATTTCCTCAGAATATCCAGTATCATTAATATATGCCATTTGTGCTTTCATTTCCAGCTTTCCTGAACAACTTGTACCCACATTCCAGCTGTGAATATTATTCTATTTCCCATTAATTGCCATTATCCCTCTGACATCTGGTTTCATGTTACACACCAGATGTGTAGAGTCACTTCATTTTGTTGTTCTTTTATAAACATCTCAATTTTCCTCTGCGTTTCAACAAATTTTCTTGCTAGAGTTACAGATTGCATTCATTAGTTATTACCTATCTGACTACCAATCTGATGCGTCTCGCCTAACCTCCTCTTCCCTCTTCTTTGAGAGTTCTTTTGTACGATTCTGCAAGCCTCTCTTCCTTCCAGAACCACCTTGTCTGATTTCTAAAAAGATGTATTTCCTATAAGGTCAGATACAGTATATGGGACTGTTCACACTAATTCTGCGAAGGGTGTCTTAGAGTTTGGTGAAAGCAACAACAGCAGTGCTGGTGCTGACATCTGCTCTGTCCGAATCCTAATGCTTACTACCTGTATTTCAGTTTTTTCTTGTTGCTGCTGCTGCCCAGGAGTTGAATTGAAAACACAAGAGCACAAGAAACACCACGTGTCTGGATAACGACAGGAACAGCAGCATCAGGATGGAAGCAGTTTCATTCAGCACTGAGATACCACTTTGCCTCCTGCTGCTGGTAGCTTCAATGACTGCTGCTTAAGTAGCATCAAAAAAGTGTTTCTAAGCAAGCAGAAGTTGTTGAAAGGGTTAAGGACAGGAATGGAGCAGGTGTCAGGGGCTATGCATAAAACTTGGATATATTTAGTTCCATAATTGCAGCAGAAGGGGCCTGAGAGGTTTCATTTAATTTCCTTTTTCAGATCCGGGTCTGAAAGTCGGTGTAGCTACTTGCAGTCTCTTAGTGTAGAAGATTTGTCTGAATTTGTCTGAACTTCGCAGACACTTTAAGCAACGGTCATTCTCCAGTAAGCAGGGAGCATCCTACTGTCTTCTCTTCTGCTTTCTTCTCTATCCAGGCCCTGTTCTTCATGGGAAGAATGAGAAGAAAGTAGAGCTGCGTGCTGTAAAAACGCTTTACGAGACTGACTATGCATATTCTGCTCCAGCACTGTTAAGCCTGATCTAAACCATGGAAACAGATCCTTGACAACCCTTTATTATCAGATCCCTGTGGAACATAATGATACATTCTGTGACACAAAACTTTTTTTCATGCACAGATTTAGAGGAGTTTTATAAAAAATCTAATGAAGCTCAACAATCTCAAATTAAGTTGCTATTGTCTATGTTTTGCAATGAGATGCAAGAACATCAAACTTAACCATCATGTTGAATATGAGAGAGCAAGTAATTCATATGCAAGAGAACTGGAAAAACCTCATTTTAGCACATTCCAGCTAACACCTTTTCAAATGAATAAATCTGAAGTTGTGTTGATCCTGTAGTTCAAATGAAACTCCCATGAAAATTGCCTTACTGAGGACATATTATCATGTAAATTTACAGAATAACTCCAGTATCTTAGAAAAAGTAAAAAACACCAACTTCAAGGAAATGAAATAGAAGTTACAAACTTAACTCTGTATCATACAGAGAGACTGGCTCTCATGAAAACCTGCCTACACTATAGATAAATGGAAGTTTCCATACCTTCTTGTAAGTAACCTCTTGCTTGTTTTGATACAGTTGCCCTTTAACTGGTTGTACCACTATTAAGGAGTATTACTTGGCATCTACTTACGTACTGAAACCTGCAACTAGGCTAATTTTTTGAAACAAAACATCTTGCTAAATTTCACGATGTTTAAATTTTATCTATTTTATCGAAAAATTTTGCGTATTTTCCAGGGTTGACTTCAGGATGAGAAGGTTAAGGCAGAAGTTTGACCATGCTGCAAGGAATAAGACTGCTTTACAGATTACAGGTTTTCTTCATTCTAACAGTATTATTTTCAAAGTATTAGAGGAAAAATGGCTTTTTCTGTCAGTTCCCTACAACGTCTAAAGTTTTAAACAGAATTAGATTAAAACAAACAAATTCATAACAAGAATATACAGTGGAGATTTACACTTAGCTGTATGGAGATTCATAGTGGGTAGCGGCAGAAAATAACTGAGAGGCAGGACGAACAGGAGTGCATTGGACAACTTCTAGTCTCAAAACTATCCTTACGAAATGGGTATTTTGCACAACATCACGAAAAACTGAGCATTTTCTGAAGTGCATGGACCAATGAATTTACAGGAAAATATAAGGATGCTTCATGCAGAAGAAATCTTTTAAAAATGGAGATGGAAAGACCACAAACAAATAAAAGTGTTAGATTTTTAAAATTAAAAACTGCTAACTGCAAAACACGTAAACAAGCAGGGTCAATTGAAGCAGAAACACGGCTTAGCGGAACTGAGAGTCAGGATCTATTCTTCATGCCTGTCGCTTGTGGTTTGACCAAGTGTACATCATTTAACTACCTCCGTAAATGCAAATACTTCTATTTACTTAAGTGAAGGATTGTACAACTACATCTGGTAACATCTGTAAAACAGTGACATCCTGAGCAGAAAACAGCTCTCTTTTTTTTTAATGTATTGTTAGCTTAAAGAAAAAAGAAGATGACCAAAATCTCGCACGCCTCAAGCTGCCTTATTTTTGCTAAGAGTACCATGATTGCACTGAGATTTTCACTTCTTCACTCAAGAAACTCGAGGAGCTACAAGGCCACAACACTATGAAGGAAACACCTGAGAAGCAAGAGGATTCCCCCACCACCAAATCCCCAGCAGACACTCAGCAGAGAGCTCTTGGGCAAGACAAGTGAAACTGCCAGCTCAAAGCAAACCTGTGTTTATGGATTTATGGCAGCCTCCCAGTTACAGGCCCATCTGGGTTGGAGCTGGGGAGGGGAGGCTGGGAAGACCATGCGCTGGTTGCATTTTTGCCATTCCTGCTGCGGTATGGCGTGAATAAATCACAGGGCTGAGGTCAGAACAGCCAGCCCATAAAGTGATTCATGGGCCCAGCAGCACATTCCCCCAGGACTATGTACTTTATTACAGTAAACCTCAGAACAAGATACAATTTCCTGTCTCAAGGAGCAGCCTTTAAATCAGGACACCTGGACAGCCCTGCAACCACTTAGAGAAACAATGGGTCTCAGCCCCACCGCCGCCTCTTCTTGCTGGCCCACGCTTGCCTGAGGCCTGCTGCGTTTAACGCTAAATACCACCTCTAGGAATGACCTCCTTCTGCAAAAGATTACTGCGGTGACAAGACTGTGGAGTCATAGTACTGATATAATCCCATTCTTCAGCCATAGCTCCCCACCCAAGAAATAAATATTCTCCATCTGTTGTTTTTCATTCCTTTTTAGCTTTTAAGTTTTTTTCTGTACTGTAAAAATTTGACCCAAAATGTTAAGGCAACAAAGGAATCAAAAGGTAACTAATTGGTTTCTCTCTTAGCAAGTAGAACCTTCATCAAGAGGGTTTTTTTTTTTGCAAGCTAAGAACCCGCTGTGCAATTTAGGTTGTAATATGGATGTTCTCACTGTGATCAAGGACTGGCATCTGAGTTTTGGGTTTGGCACCTGAAAAGAAATTGAGGTGGTGACAGAGATGACAGTACTGTTACACTCCTGAAAACTCTCACTCTCAGCTAAAAGCAACATTGCTTTTACTCCACAGATTACATTTTCAGGAGAAAGAACAGAAAGCTCATTTTAAGCCATGAAACAAAGCAGTGGGTATTTTCTGCTCTAAATATCCTGGGGAGCCTTATCTCTAAACACTTAAATCACACAGGCTTCTGGGCTGTAGAGGAGCAACCTGCCATGACTGCCTTGTATTCGAGTTGTCCCTCAGATAAAGGAGAAGATTGTGCTGACTGTACTTCTGCTGTTCTCCTTGGAAGCAACAGGACACTCTTCAAATGGAAGCTTCCCATAGTCACACAAAGCGGGATAGAAGAAAAACTTTGCCTCCCTCGGATCCACAATACATCACTGGAATGAGAGCTTCGTCAGGTATATTTTTTCAGTATGCATCATTCAACAATGAGGAGTATGAACAAGAAAAGGGAAGGAAGTTTCTCTGAGCATTTATTGACAAAAGGCAAGCCATGCCCATAGCTTTGCTGACAGTAACTCATTCTCTACAATCACTCTGCAAATAGTGGAAGAGATCCTGATTATTTCCACTCTTCAAAGTTCTTTAAAATCTTAAAACTATAGACACAACAAGGTAACATGCCTCCAGGAAGCTGCTTCATGGAAAACATAGCTAGGAATTCCAGAGGACAAGAACATAAGAGAAAGTGATAGAGGAGGGGAAGTTTCAGGGAAATTTAGGGGAGAATTCATCAAACATTGAAAGTTAAGAATGCTGTTGAACTGGTCAAAGTAAAAAAAAAAAATCTAGATAAGGAAAGGGGAAAAGAGAAGGATTGCTAAAACACATGTAAGTAATGCTAAACCCATTAGATTTGTCCAAGACTGACCCCTCCTGAAGCTATTTGTTTCATGATCACTTTTCCTACAAGTGAAAACATTTACAAGAAAAACTACTTCCACCTGCTTATTTTGTTTTATCCTACTTAAGGGATCTCCTTCACTTTTATGGATTGTTTCAGAGCTTAAAGTAGGCAGAATCGAGGCTTATTCATTGATTTTATCCAGTCTGATTTCCTGTACAGAACAAATACTTACATGGTATCCAGTTGCTCCCACTGCAGCCAGTAACTTATGCTGGTGGAGTAGGAAAAGGACATCCACTTGTGACTGAAGTCCATGAGGAGCTGGCTGCTATCCTTGTGAGTTTGTCATGGTGGTTAATAATTTTCCTTGTCAGAAAGCCTTATGTCTTTTTAACCCTAATTTTTCTGTCCTCATTTTCTAGGTAATGATCCTTGTTTTGACTGTCTCTACTGGAATAAGTGTTTTAATATCACCATAATTTCATTTTCTAGATATTAGAACTATACAGAGTATGGTGACAACTGCCACAACTATTCTATAAAATAGAAGTAAAATCTTCATTCTATTCATACTCATTAAACTCACTTTTATGTAGCCAAAGTCCTCCTGCCACTGTCACATTGCTTTTTTCTGTAACATTGCTACATCTTTTCCAAGTCATTCCTTTCAAAATAGTGTACAATAGACTCCATATTGTTCTAACTTATATGACTAATGTTCAGATGCCCTTTGTATAAATGAATTCACATTAAGAAGCAATTTGAATTGCTCTACATGTCTGTTCTCACCATTAGGTAACACTATACCATCTTCTTTATCACCTGCTGGTTCCATTGACTGTCATTTTATACCTACTTCCACCTCACTGATAAAATTATTCTCAGTATCAAGCCTAGTACCAAAATCTATGAAGCTCAAATATAGATATCACTGTTCAGTTTTAATTGTAATTGGTAAATGTTGACAGATAATGCTCACTTCAAGCATGTTAATACATAATGCTGATAATTGGTCTTTCACAGAAGTCTAACTATATTTAATGTAAAAAGTTATTTCTATTAAACAAGTTAATTTTTTTTAAAAAAACAAACTTTTGAGATAATCAAGGAATCACATAACATTTTTTGACATTACACATCTTACACAAATCAACTTGACTGGTATTAATTAAAAGTCTATTCTTTAATTCTGTGCATTATGAGAATCTTTTATCAGCTTATTCATTACTTTGCTCACAAATTGTAACAGTTAATCAATTCATAGCAAGTCAGTCATCCTGCCTGCTATTCTGCAACACTTCCAGAACTTTAGCATTTCTATAACTTCTAGAATTTCACCAGAATTCCAATATTTATTAAACTTTCAAGGAGCCAAATTCCCTTCAGCCAACTTCTCTTAGTGTTCTTAGACACCAGAAATCTTGGCGTGCCACCCCCAACACATGTATAACATCTTCAGCAGTTTCTTAGACTGAAAAGAAAGAGATATGGAATGCCACAGTGCCTTTCTGGAAGAAGAGAGGCAAACTTGGAGTACTGCGCCCAGCTCTGGAGTCCCCAGGATAAGAAGGACATGGACCTGTTGGAGCAACTTCAGAGAAGGGCCACGAAGATGATCAGAGGGCTGGAACACCTCTCCTAATAGGACTAGCTGAGAGAGTTGGGGCTACTCAGCCTGCAGAAGAGAAGGCTCTGGGGAGACCTCATAGCGGCCTTCCAGTACCTAAAAGGGGCCTACAGGAAAGATGGGGAGAAACTCTTCAGCAGGGCCTGTTGTGAAAGGACAAGGGGTAATGGTTTTAAAGTAGAAGGAAGCAGATTCAGACTGGACATAAGGAAGACATTTTTTACACTGAGGGTGGTGAAACACTGGCATAGGTTGCTCAGAGAGGTGGTGGAAACCTCTCTGGAAACATTCAAGGCCAGGTTGGACTGGGCTCTGAGCAACCTGATCTGGTTGGAGATGTTCCTGCTCCTTGCAGGGGGGTTGGACTAGATGACCTTCAAAGGTTCCTTCCAACCCTAATGATTCTATGATTCTATGTAGAATAAATGGTAGAAATGAGAATTATCTCCTCCGTCCTCTCCACATGATGGTGGTACTCTATATAATCTTCTACTCAAATGTAACGATATCATATCTGTGTCAGTCAAGACAACCATTTGTGGTATTCAGACCTGAAACCTCCTTTGTGCAAAAATAGCAAACATGCCGGAGATGCCATGAAAAGCTCAGTAATGTGCCAAACTCTCTAGTTTTTCCATGTGATTTTTTTAGGTTATAGCAAACACCAAGGGAACTTTTTTCCCTCCCCTCCGGATGAGTGTGTCCTACAAAAGCGTTACCCGTGGCGTAGCGTGGTAACCAAAGTCTACCACAAGCCATAGCGAGGGGATTAACACCGCTAACTTTCATGTGGCTCCAGAGCTGTCGCTGCGCTCCTCAGAGAGATCAGCGCCTTTTCGTCTGGCTGCAAAGGGAACAGTGTGTTCAGAGATGTATGAAAGCCCCTCTTCCCCGTCAAGATGCTGACAGAGGCCAGTACATGCTCATAGCAGAGGTCACTCTGAGGGGAGGAAAGCAATAACAACCTGAGTGGAACAGACATCTTCACAGAAAAGTCAGTCATTTACGTTTTTGGTTTTGTACACCTCACTACACAAGATTTTGAAGCAGTTCATTTAAAAATAGAGCAAGGAGCCTGCTCTCAAAGCAGAAATAAAGTACACACACTATATATAACCTATTCCAGCCTATAGAAAATATGGCTGAGAGTAATGGCCCAGAAGACTCTCTGGGAAAAAGAATGTTTTAGAACAAGAAGGCAATCACACTGTAACAGCTTTGCAACATTAAAATTAATGGTAGTTTTTCATTATTATGGCTAGTCAATATTATTTTGTTTAAATTAGCATTTTACCATTTTTTGATGTCTTGAGTTAGCTACCTAATTGTAGACATTTTCTTTTCCTTTTCCTGTAATAGAGACAACTGTAAAGAGTGAAAGAATGCTACCTTCAGGAGAATTCTTAGATTCTATTCAACCACTTCAGAGCAAGGAGTAATGTAGGTGTAAACCAAAGCAGTGGAATTAAAAAATGGCAGCTGAGATGCCAGGTTCCCCAAGACAGACTTGAAAGGTGGCAGAGACTGTGTGACCTCAGATAGTGCATTGCTTCCTCTCTCTCTCTCAAAAAAAAGTAATTTATGACCAATGAGCAATTTAACCATGAGAAACAAGATCAGACAATTTGCCTCCCCAAAGGACACAGACAAAAGCTGTGTTTATATTCATTGACATCCTCTCCTTAATTTTCCATGCAGTTGAATCATTCCAAACCTTCATACATTCCGCAGAGTTCTGACAATCATGATAAAACAAATTCAAATCCAGTAATGCAAAATGAATGTGCATGACACCCACCCACACATATACGGGACTTCAAACAAGCACATCTGAGTAAGACAGTAACTCTCCCTAATTCTAAACAGCATTTTCTTAGAAAATCTGGTAACTTTTTCAGATTCAGAATAGGTAAAGAAGAAACGTCCATGCTTCTCAGTAATTCTGGGAGGGGAGAGTGTGGGTAAAGAAGAAGGGGGTTTTTCAGTGCAATTTGGTTACAAAGCTTGTTTGCACAGGGCTGTGCTGGCCTCATGGTGACTATTCATAAGAGATCCCCAGAAGAGCTGTAAAGTCTGCCTATAGCCCAGGTGCTATAATTGTTGTCTGTCAAAACAGAGCTGTTTTCTCAGCAAACATTTCAGAATGCCCAATGCTAAGTTGATTAGTTTGGAGTTTTCTGAGGAGGAGTATAAGGATGATGGCTGAGAGACAGAGTAAAAATGATGACTCGGCGACAAAACTTTGATTTCATTAAAACACTCCAGAGAGTGTATGATTTCTCAGTTAAGAGAATTCCTGTCCTTGGAAGGGAATGGAAGCAGGGAGTAGGAGGGAGTTATTACCAATAATGTCCAGTTCCCACTGTACGAAACATGAATCAGTTCAAGAACCAAACGGAGAGGTGTTATCAGTACAGAAACTGGCTCAGCTGCCCCTTAAGTGTAATTGTTCATGCGGCGATACGATTCCCATGTTGCAGAGATGACTCCCTTTCAGCACACCCTGCCCAGTGCTGAGAGGTCTCTCCCTTGGTGAGTTTCTGAGGCTTCTCCTGCGCACAAGAGCTTTGAGAACCTCCATCTTCACAGGAAGAGTATTTCGAATCCAGCTTGATACGCGTTGGTAATGTGGAAAGACAGAGCTGGTTCCCTCAGGTGCTGGCAGCAGCGCCGACCACACAGAGCCTATTCAAACCACACCATGAGATCATCTACTGGATTTGTACACAGGCTGAGCCTGTGCAGGCCCCAGACACCTGAGTATGTGAACTCTATAAAAAAACACTTCTTGCACGAAGCCGCACACAGAAACGTCAGGGCTGGGAGAAGGGGAGAGCAGGCGGAGCTGGCAGCAGGGAAAAAGGAAGGAAATTGGGAGCGTATAACAGAGCGAGGCTTCAGCCATCTTTTGCAATTAAACTCTTCACAGACCCTTAAAGTGGCAGGAGGCATTAGTTGTGCGTTTAGGCTGTGACTTACAACTTCCTACCTCTATAGGTTGGTTAAGAAAGGCAACGCAGACTAAGTCATCGACAACCACAGCAGCCCCTTACCAACCCCTTTAGGAAGGACTTGGTGAAGCAAATTCATAATGGCTCTTCCTGTACATTATCTGCACTTCTGTATTTTCCATCAGTAATCATTCCTCTTGAACATCCACAGCATTAGAGCAACTTCATTTGTACTGCTCAGGTTACATCAATGTCAACGCTTACTTGAAGTCCCAGGGTTTTAGGGGTTTGGAATTTTGCCATCAAAATTCACTCCAGGCTGAAACATGGCAAAGCAGGGCTCTGCCCCTCCTCATTTCCCAGGCAGTTTCATATAAGTATTTTTACCAAAAAATCCTCTGCAAGCATTTAAGATCTTTTTTTTGTTGTTGTTTTTCTCAAACTAGAAATGTCTTCAATTAGTACTATTATTATTATTATATTTTGACAAATTTGTCTCAAAATGTACATTAAAATTCTTAATTAAAAACAAGCACCTTGTTAAATCCAGTGCAGCATATGTTCCTACTAGAGTGCACCTCTTTATTTTAGTTCTAGTTGATACATCTAAAGACTACAGAGGGCACAACAATGGGTAATTACCAGGGTAGCTCAAATAGTACAGTCAATAAGTAATAACATCTTCTGATTTTTTAGAAAAAATATAGAATAGATAACAATGCTTAGGCCTTGCAGTAATTTTAATAAAAATTCTAATAATGCAATGAACTGATCTAACAATTTCTGAGATTTAATACTGATTAACTAATTTTATGATTTTTAACAACACCCTGATAAATACTAATTATTACTAGATTTTTTTCAACCTAATGGTCATTATAGAGCACTCTGGGAACGCACCTGTGAAGCAGACATCATGCCAAAGGCCTTCAGCAAGCTCTCTGGCCCATTTAAAAAGGCTTTTATTCATGTTATCACTCTCAGCATCGCCTCAAAACAGGCACTTGCTCCACAAGTAGAACTCACCACCCAGAATTACATGCACAGGTTCCCTTCGGAGCTAATGAGAAAAGTCATGCACCCCACAGTGGAATTAATGTCGGCCAACAAAATGGAGGAACACTTCAATCAACAGGAGAGAGAGACAGAACTTGTTTCATTCCTAGTTTTAGGAATTAGAACTATTGCCATGACAGGATCTATCAGTAAAAGTGGGATCCACAGCCCACAAGTGCTCCTGAGGACACATGTCTAAAACAGGCATTTGCATACAACTGACTGCACCAACTTCTTTTATAGCATGTAAGTGAGAACTGAATGATGACAGAGGAAGGACACAGTACCGACCACCTTATGTACAGCCATCTGTTTTTTTATAACACTGCCCAGGAACTGTGAAATTTTCAGACTCAGAAAGTTCAAACTCATGCGGTAGGACAGCTACTGGAGTAACCAGGCTATATAATGTATTCTAGGATGATTTTTCATTTCCTATGCAGAAGGAAATACAAAACTGGGAATCTTTACTGAGATCAATACTCAACAAGGTTCCTCCTTTAAATTAAGCTATTTTAAATGATATTTTATTTTTTTACTCTTTTGATTATGCACTTATGATCTTTATGTTGTTAAACAAGCTCATACCAGGTAAACAGAATGTCCTTTTTAAGAAAGTGTAGAAGACAGTTTCGCATTTAAGAATGGTAAAAGCACAGATGAACTCTGCAAAGTCTCCTGTGCACACCCAGCCAAATATGAAGTTTGAAAATTAATCCTCTGCACTCTAAAAACAAATGCATCAGATATAAGGAATGGCTACTGGAAGTACTCTGTTCCTTAGGGTTATTTTCTAGATTAAACATTGTTTTATTGAGTAATTCCTAAGGATTAAGCGTTCAACTTCCCCATTTTGCTTCAAACCATAGTAACCACAACTGCATAACGAAAGCTGTTCCACTCAGCTCCGGAAAAATCATGAATGGCCTCTGAAATACCACATAGGTGAGTCTGGAATGCTGTGATGTAGCAATCCAAGTATTGACAAAAGTTGAAGCCAATGCCACTAAAAAGATTAAACACCTGGAGAGCAGTCAAGTTATCCAGCATAGTGGACTTTATAAATACCAAAGAACACTTTTGCAACAGCATAGGAGGTTCTGTACTGTAAGTACAACTCAATAGAAAAAAATGGATCCACTTATAAATACAGAATTGTATTAGATAGATTTTAGCAAGTTTTGAATAGCAATAGTGGATTACCATCACAGAATTACCGTGATTATCACGCTAGAATTTATTTTTCTTCCAGCTAACTTGCATGCAGATATTTCTCTTTTTGAATCAAGGGACAAGCACAACAATGAAAATTTATCACTCTGTCTCTTTTTATATAAAATTACAAATCAACTGAAGTTACCACAGCAGCATCATTTGCAGTTGCATAATCGATAATACCAATAAGTCTGAAATTGAAAGTCTACAACTGGTTCCTAAACTGGCACAGGACCTGAGGCCTACAGCTTTCACATAGCAATGTCAATGAAACAAATAATAGACACTTCATGTGACTCTCTATGGATAGCCTTTGTCTAAATCACAGGCTAGTGCATAAAAAGGAGGACCACATGAATGACTGAATTAATGTCTTATCATCTAAATGGCTGCCACCCACACTGATTTTTCTGTCTGTTCCTATTTTAGTAAGTTCACCAAGTTCAATCCCTTGCCATCACAGACAAGCATACCATATAATCACTTTTAAGTGCAGTACAATTTCCTCTTCAACCCACCATGGCTGTCAGAAGACTTCCAGAAATGACAGCGGTATGCTGTCTAAGACAACAGAATCCTAACTAGAACCAGACTGAGGCCCATAGCTTGGACTGGAAAATTTTCTGAGGCTTGATGCACAAGCGGGAGAGGTTTACCATTCAGAACTTCTCTCTCTGAGTTTCAGTTTATGATTAGGAAGGATATTTCTAGTTAGAGTACCATTATACTGTAAGTTGTGGTAGCATCATAAATAACAAGGGGAACAGTAGGCAGGAGGATTTCTCTTATGAAATTCCCTGAATAGTCTAGATTCATATGCCAGTGGAGAGGTAATGCTTCCCAAACACTCCAGAACTCTTAACTGGCATGCAAATGGCAATTCCTCTGTATGTTCGACAGCTTCCAGTGAAAATTACACAGCTCAAAATATTGTATACAAGAGTCTGAAATACTGCCTGCTGTGCCACTGATTTTAAGTACTAAATTAGAATAAATCCAGGAATGGGCTCCAGTCAATTCTGTAGCCCCTGTAGTATCATGGATATAAATTCTCATATTCTTACACTTCATCAGATGATAGGACATCCGTGACAACCTCTCCCACCCCAAAGATGCTTCTTTTAGACAGAACTTGCATCTCTTTTTGTATATATGTAAACAGTAGCAAATGAGATATGGTGGAGAAAGTTCACCCTGCAAAATCTGAGATGCCTCCTTGCTGCAGCCACAAGACAATAAAAAAGATTGGTTGAGATTTTTACAAGTTCTGATGGCCAATTCCACTACTGCTGGCTCACAGGATTTAAATATCTGCATCTCAAGTTTTACAACTTGCCTCCCTAAGGAATTACTAAGCTTCTTTCCAGAGTCTGTTTAGAAGGGAAGCCATTCACTTTGGAAAAGACAGGACTAATGCCCTTACTCTGGGGGCTCTGGTTTCAGCTTAGTCCCCTCTGTTCCCTGTCAGACACAACAAGAGTGAACCTGATTGCTGTGAGTCAACAATTCTAATCCATAAAGTTCAAACATCAGGATGTCAAGGACCAGGCTTCACTCACAAGCATTACCATGTCAGGTTCTTATTTCCTGAAATTAATGGAAAAATCTGAGGTAAAGCAAGATAAAGTTACAATAAGGAGGAATGCAAACAGTGATTGCAATTGTAGCAAAAGGGAATCGGTTATTTCCATTATAGGGAAACCTACGACAAACATCACTTTTAGCTTGAAAAGAATCCCTGTTTGATCAAACTGCTTAAAAACTATTTGTAGGCACTTCTGAAGCAACTCCATATCTGCTTCCTCCAAACAATTCTTGCTTGTTTTACTAATAACTAGGGTAACTGAAGTGATCTCAGCTCCAACCACTTAGATCTGATCTACTTCAACACTTGACAATATACAGAAGCACTGTAAAAAGAGGCATTCTTAACAGAAACAGGATTAAAGCCACTCAACAAAAATATCTGTAGATTTTTAGTGTTACACCATACCCACTTATGGAAGAGACAGAATTCTGCTGCTTGTCTTTTTATGCAAAAACCCCATGATTTCCTCAGCATCTTTCTTGAACCAGGTCACTGATTCCAAAATCCCTTGGGCTCAGTTTCCTCCTTAATTTCAATATCTCCATGGATCTACTCCAGCTTTCCCAGGAATCTGGTCTCTTTCCACTTCTTAACTTCACATTATCTAGCATGAACTTTTCTTTCACAGTCCCAAACTATTATGACTCTGACTATTATTCACTTCCTGCTCCTTAAACAGACTAATCTCCCCTCATTCCCTGTATCTGTGATTCTCTTCTTGTTTGCTATATTCCTCTTTAAATCTTTTTGGCATTCTTCATATTGGCATTAGTTAATCTAGGTACCAAAAAGAGAAACATATACTACTATTCTTTTACAGAATCTTTAAAAATTGCTCAGTGTTCAGAATACCTTTTGTAATTGCAGCCTTTCAGACCTCACTGTCACTCTTTTCTCTTGGTTGCACTTTTTTAGTTCTAATACCATCTATAACGTAGCCTACTGGTCTATTCACCTCATATTCTGCCAATATGGAGAATTATAGTATTAACGATATTATAGTGCACATTCCTGTCTAATCTCATTCTAATATCCACTTATGGACCTACTGTCCATTAATCTAAGACAAATTTGTTCCTGCTGACACTGTCTCTACAGCACTCTGTGGCCCCAAAGCCTCACTAGCTTCTGCATAAAGAAGTGCTTTTACATGTTTTAAACTGATTTCTAGGTTCACCAAGTGAAGCTCAATTCTATTGCACATCTGAGCTGCAAATAGACAATTCTCACCTTCACCTCAGCCCTCCACTTAGCAGAAGAGAGCAGCCTCTCCACAGTAGCCCAGTCCGCCTCTACAAGCAGCCTTGTCTACATCCGAGCAAGAGTTAAAGCCCAATATGATAAATAAAATCCTTTTCCCCATTCTTTTTCACTCAGCAAGGGGCACAGTACTGCATTAGTAAGCATTATTATACTGCCATAATTTCCCCTATAAGGAAAATTTAAAAAATCATTTGACATTCTTATTGGGTGTCCACGGTAAGGAGTTGGTAGCAGGGAGACTGCAGGAGTCTCTGTGAGAAGAGACTGGGGCTGCCCTGTGCTGGACACAGCCGGTTCCTGATGGCTCCAATGGATCCATCGCAGAGCACAACTGAGCCCCTCAGCCAAACTGGTGGCACCTCTGGGAAAATATATTTTGGAAAGAGCAAAACCTGCCACACAGGCAGAGGAAGGGTATGGGTAGGGGCAAGAGAGTGAGAAACAGCAGTGGGAACACCAAGGTCAGAGAAGGAGGGGGAAGAGGCACTCCAGATACCAAAGCATGTATCTGCTGCAGATGGTGGACAGCCCATGCTGGAGCAGATATCCACTCCAGTCCTCTGAGAGCCCACACTGGAGGAGATTTTTTTCCTTAAAGACCGCAGCCCCATAGGGATAGCCCACGCTGGAGCAAGGGAAAAGTGTGAGAGTGAAGGAGCAGCAGAGATAAACTATGTACTGACCATACCCAGCTCATCTGTCCCTGCACCACTCAGAGAGCTGAATAGAGGAGTCCGGAGTGATGGAGTGAAGTTGAGCACGGGAAGTGGAAGAGAAAAGGTGTTGGTTTATTGTTTGACTTTGCTCCTCACTACTCAAATCTATTTTAATAGGTAATAAATTATTTTTCCCCAAGTTGAGTTTCTTTTGCCTATGAGAATAATCAGTAAGCAATCTTTCTGTCTTTATCATGGTATGTGAACCTTCTCATCCTATTATCTCCACCTTTTGTGTTGAGGAGGGGGAACGAGCTAGCAGTTAGGTGGGAGTTTGGCCCTTAACCAAAGTTAGCCCACCACAGACATATTTTTATGTTCAAACACAAGCTTAGAAACATACTTTTAACATAAGAAGGTAAAGTCTCATTGGAAGTAAGCCTACACATTCACATACCAGAGGTGGCTTTTAAAGCTGTAGGTAAAGTTCTAGCTATGAATCAAGGCTCAGAAGTGGACTTGCTTAACTTTTCAGACTGGAGGAGAAAAAGATCAGCTTTTATAAACACAAGCTGATTGCAGTCATGGGTATCATGGAATGTGAAGAAATTAAAGAACTGTCACCATGCACCCTGGCACAGAAAGAAAACTGTGTTGGATTAAGCAAGATGCAGCTGAGCCAGTAGAAAAGATCGGGGGCACCTGCTCTCCAAAATGAAACTCCCAAAAAGCAATGAACCACAGCAGGGAAGTACACTCAGTCAGTTTACTTTTTACCAACTCTATGTATTCTGCAAGGAAATGTTGTTCTTTAAATGCTGCCTCACCTAGCACCCCTGCCATGAAATATACTAAAAAATTATGGTGTTAAAAAATTAGCTTCACTTCTAATACGATACAAAGATACAACAATCAGCTTTTCAGTCTTAACAAGTACTCTTTTTTTTTCCTTTTTGCCAAAACCATTTTCATGCTGTCTTTTTTCCTACTCAGCCAAAAGCAACAGTGATTTTGGCTCTACGCCATCACTATAATCAGCGATACCAAGCAACTTAATCACAATGGCAGCAATGTCAATAAAGCCCTGGAAGAAGCCAAAGAAGTTTCTGCACAGCCATATTCAAAAGAAAATGTTTCCTAGCCTAAAGTGCTTCTCTTTAGCTCTACACAATGCCATGAAACATGCTCTCAAACTATTCACATGCTTCCTGTAGACAAGCAGCCACATTTGTTTCTGAGGACGATCTTCCAGAAGGAAAGAAACGTTCATTAGACGCTAATAAGGAAATAGAGCACATTACAATGGTTACTGGGCAGGATCAGCAACTCTGACACACCCTGACTCATGAATACAGTCAATAAAAAAGAGAAGAGGGGGGAAAAAAAAGACAAAAAAAAGAAGTGAATGAAAAATTATTTCTGGGCAGATAACTACTTGGTATTTTCTAACCCATAATCAAGTTTAAAAACAGTGCACTCCAGTTTTCTTGAGAGAAAAAATATGGGAAGCTAAATAAGAATGGGCTGTGAAAGTTTGGTGATATTCATCAATACAAGTTGCTACCTAGAGCACTAAGAAATACTTTTAATCAGGATACATCTGTTTTTCTACTCAATTTTTTTTTGTTATAATATATCGCTCTCCTAATTCTCCCAAGAATCAGAAGACCTTACCTGGAGGCTATAAATCCACAAAATACTGAAAATGGAACAAGACATTAGAGAGAAGATAAAGCTGATTGTCTTTATGCCTAAGTCTTGCATAGAAGAAATCTGGAGATGATTTTCCATTTTCTATGCAGTCGCTCCAGTTTCCAGAGTCTGCTTCTCCACAGACCTTGTACAGAGCAAGGAAGGAGAAGACAAGACTCGTAAAGAAAATGTGATCAAGAGTACATCAGTATCACTCTGAAGTGTAGATGAATAGGTGTTTTTCTATGGCAAAAATTTCTTTTGTGTTCTCTGTACCAAAACGGTTTACATTTTAGACATGAATAACAGGCACATATCACAAATGAGTGAATGGTCATAACACAAAATAAACCAGCAGTAATACGCCCTTACTATGCAATTGCAGAACAGCAGAGATAATTTTAATTCTGTTCAGACAAGAACATTTGAACCTGTTGTTCTAAATTATTTTGGGAGAAATTTTCACAAAACTGATCTGATCAAAACAATAAAAAAAGCCCTTTCCTGCGACAGATTTAAGAATTACATTTGATAACCTTCCATCTATTCTATTAGAAGAAAAGGAGCATTTAAAGATAGTATGGCTAGAAGATTGTTAGCAACTCTACTCAACACCACGACTGGCTTTATTTCAAGAAAGTATTGCAAGTGGACAGACTACTTTTTGAGATCCATTCGTAGGCAGTTATTAACCACATCTCATTTTATCCTAATAAGATGGCTTTTGAACAAATAGCCCTGCCCCTCCAAAACAAAAGAACGACAAAACAGATATACTCATTCTAATTAATTTGAAAACTATGAACTACAACCACAACGTGCATAAAAGGGACTATTTTTTGCTACTCAAATAACAGTCCATGGTGCTAACTCCTTGCTACCTCTTCCAAATATATCAGCTTAAAAATAATTCGGTCCTCTTCTGAATTGCAACACTCCTGTTACAAATGAGGCATCATGAAAAGAGGCATTCCTTCAGCAGTGATGAAAGTTGTTAGAGCCCTGACTGTTTACCATACGATGTGCACTGGTACAGCTAACAAAGCAGAATAATTCACCAAGTAAGAAAGGACAGATCTAATATGAAAGTGGTTAGTTGCTTTGACTGTATAAGCAAGACTATTTGCATCCCCATGTTTTCCTAACATTGCTGAAGGTCTATGTGGAAAAGGCTGATGAAGTAAGAAATTCTGAAATTCCTTAATTTCTCCCTGTGAATAGAGGGGCATATAGAGACACCAAATAACTTGCATGAAAGTATTTGCTTTAATCTGTCTGACTGTTAACAATTAAACAAGCAAATAAAGTTTTTATAAGGTCTTTATGTGTTTCCAAAAATTCCTCACATCCAACACCACCCATTAGAGTTGTTGTCTTTTCTCAAGGTTGAAGTTTTTGGTTGAATTTTTCCTTTTTGGACTGGTTTGTACCTACAAAATGTATCACTGCAATTGCCATATGCAGCCCCATGAATGCAGACATTGTTACAGTCATATAGAAATACTTATGCAGAGACAGTTTGGGCCTATGGGCTTAGGAAAAGAAGCGATATCAATTTAAGTCATATTTATAATGACAAAATTGCATTCAGTCTAAGGGTTGTACTGATGATTGTGCTGAGTTAGCCCTTTCTGTTAGGACCAGAAGGGGGGCAGGGGAAGAAACACCTTTTACCAAAATAGTTAAAACGCTATAAAAAAAAGTCTGTGTATGCAGCCTATGTCTTATAAGGAAGTGTTCTTAAACATTTATTTCTTGAAACACAAGGTTTCAATCAACAGCCACCAGAGACTCAGGGGTCACGATCTTCCCTGTACGAATCCTCTCAATGTTCTGCATAAAGGTCAGAGGGGTTTACCCTCTGAATGAAGTTGCCTTCCAAACACTTTGACTACGAAATAAACAGTTTTTAACCCAGCTTGCAAAACACTTAGCATTGTTTTCTAAGAAAAAGCCAAACTCTTACTAAGAGATTTCATATTCATGCTCTCTGTAGACTCTTTACAAATTAAAGGCCTGTAAAATCTTGAACCTTTATTAAGGCTGTCAGCAACAAGTAAGTTGAGAAGAACACCATATGTTAATTTAAGAAGCCCATTGAGTGCCTACATTGTATTCCTCAGCTATCCGACTGGCTAAAAGTGCTTCTTACACCCTGATATGCTAGTATATCCATACTGTTAGCACATACATATAATGAACACTCATGCTTGGCATTAGCTGGACTTGTGTCAAAAGTAAAATATTGCGAGGTTACAAGGAATTTGGAATACGTTCTGATGAAAGACAGAGGTTTAAAGAAGTAAGAAGAATAATGCTTTGTAGCACCTAAAGCAATGAAGGAAAATACAAGACAATGCCTTTAGGATGTATCTGCAAATCCTTATTTAAATACTTTAAGGATTAATTGTTAGGGTCAAGAAATGTTAATAACCGCCACCAAAAGTCAGAACTAAAATGGAAGAGTTATCTTCTGCAGACCTTCAGATGGTATTTTAAAGGAAGTTACATTTTATTTTACATTTGATAGACATTCTTGTTTCTGCCATTGCTCCTATTTGTTTGGGCTGTCTGGTGCCTGAACCCTACAGAGCTGCCATGCTGCAAGTAACACGATACACATTTCTTTCGTATCCGCCGGTGATAAGTTACATTACATTACTGAAATTGGTCCAGGAAAGTATACCTGTTAATTTTGCTTTAGATGGGCTCTATTAAAACACGAAAATCTTGGCAAGAAGAGGAGTGAGACTTGCCCACTGTCTGGGTCCCTTTCCCACCCAGCCAACAAGGCAGACTTTTTAGTTCATTATCACCTCATCAGTGCTCCTGTCAGCTGCCAGCAGTGAGAAAGGACTAAGCCACTCACTAATTCCTGGCCTTCCCGCCTCCACTGAAGCAGCAGTAAATCCAGAACAGATGGATGCTCTTTAACCCTCTCAATCCAGACACCTACTTTAATCAGTCTAATCAACCCACTCGACTCAGAACAAGGAATGACTGACAGACACAGCATGATGGAGGGACTGAACTGTTGCAGCTCAGATCCTTAACAGAAAACATCACTCCATCTCCAATGCCCTGCTGATACAGGAGGCAGAGTGCTTACCGGGTCAAGAGTAGGACAGACCTTCTACTGAAGAGGAGAAAGCAGTAGAGGAAGGGACTATAAAGCAGGAGAAGATTATTAAACATTAAGATCTCATCTCAAGGCTCTCATCACACTACACAAGCTATGAATAAAGACCAGAAGGCATTTACTCCATGCAAAGATGGCTTTCGGTTTTGCAACTGAAGTTGCAGTTCAAGCCAATCTATCACCTGGCTGTCACAGTCTTTTCTTTCCCAGGACACAAGACCTAAGTTTCAGACTTTGCCTAGTGTTGTCTGAGACTTACCTAACCACAGATTGCCATTCAGTGCACTAAGCCAGCCGACGACCAACTTCAGAAAAATGTGAACATTTTATTGCTAGGTTAGCAATGCTGAATTAGTTCAAGTGAAGTTTTGCAAGCGCCAGATACAGCGTAAAGGCGGAACTGGGAGGAGGGAGCAGGACCAGATGGGTCAGCAGCTCAGGCTGCTGTGCTGTTAGAAGGTATTTTCCCTAGAACGTATTTTCATCAAGAGGAACTCTTCTTTTTCTTTTCATATTCATATATTTCAACAAGGCCTAAACAACTGTGTAAAGAACATGGCTAATCATAATATTCAGAGAGAAACAACTTTTTTTTTAGGATTCTCTGCATGATTTTGTTTTCCTTGACCTGCTGCAGAAGACATGAATGAAAAAACAGTATTACAGTGCTCTGGCATCTCAAACAGTTTTACACACTTAAAGGCTTAAAGAAAATCTTTACTGAGTTATGAGAATAATATAAAAGAAGAAGCAGTTGCATATTCATTTTAGAGCTTGGAAACTTTATAAAGTGACTTGGCTAAGGTAAAATTGCACACCTAGAAAAATTTATGAATGCCATTTAGAATGACTACATTTCACTCTTGCCATTCTGGAGCACCTTATTTACAAAAAAAAAAGAAGAGACAAACAGTAACAAATTCAAAGAGTAGTAATAAAATGATAGCCTATTTGTAAAATCAAAGTCTAAGCCTGGGAAAAAAATTCAAAGTGGTGGCTCTGAATACAGATCAGCACATGACATGAATTATGAGGAGCATTAACACAGCTTCATCATTCTTCTCTCAGTCTCTACATGTATATGAAATCCTGTTGCAAGGAGCAAGATCATAAAGAAGAGAAATGGAAGACTCAGTTAGCATGTTGCTCTGTACTGTGTAAACAATACCTTTTGTTTAGGTAAGGGCCTAACTGAAACCAGCTTCCTGAACCCAGGAGAGGTTGATAAACATGATATGGAAAACAAAGCTGTAAAAAAAAATTCACCACTTCTCAAATATTCTTGAATAAACTGTATAAAGACCATCTTGTCCCTGCATCTTTGATAAGAAAATCGTGCCCTTCTCTTAGCATTTTAATTTTTCAATTATAAGCCATGCACTCAAATTTTAAGCTAAATCTCTGTAAGTTTTTGCATTTACTTTTATAATTGACAATTTATAAAATTATAAATGAGGAATATATATCATAACAGCCCATTTGTTCACTAACGCAATGCATTTGGTGCACACCTTCATTCACAAAACTGGCTTTCCATATATCACTTGTTAAAATTCAAAGTTTTGTTCCCTACCCAACACTGACTAAAACATGCAGGATTAGAAGGTGGTTCTGGAATAATGGAACATCCAGCCTTGTGTAAGCAGGAGAAAGACTGTTTCAGCAATTGGCCAATGAAACCAGAACTCACAAACACCTTTAAGGACAACTATAAAGCTCAGTAACTATAGAGAAACTCATTCAAAGCTAGCTTTTTCTTAAGTATGACTACAGCAACAGTCAGAAAGACAAAACACATAAATCAGTTTATCGTAACTGTGCCTGTTATTATTTTGTCCATTTTCACTCAAAAGACAATCAAGGACAGCAAAATCATCTAACAAAACCAGAAAAAAATGGTTAGAATCACATAAAGAATCGACTGTTCTTTATTAAATAGTAATGTATTTAAATTAGATGAGAACATTTTTTTTTTTTTTTTAAAAAGTAACATAGTTCAGTCATGGAACAAGCTATCAAAAACACAAAGAAGAAGCTGAAAGCATCCTCAAAGCAGAAGTTGAAAGTTAAGAGTCAGCTACTAGCAATTTTTAGGAGTAAATTATTCTTCCACTATATGAAAAAGAAACAATTCATTAAAAGACCCTTTCAGCCTCAGTGATTATGACTAACCTATGGTGGGGAAGTGGCTTGACTGCAAGTATTTTGGAACTAATCATTACAAAGCCTTTAGGAAAGTATGTGATGTGATACGTAATAAGAACACTGATTCCTAATCCCAACGAACCTGGGAAGCACTGTGTTCCTGAACATCTTGACTGAGAACATGACTCTTCAGAGGGGCCAAAAGAGATGACAGAAGTTCAACTGACACTATGAGGTCTTGCAGCATAGAATATGTTTACAATGTCAAACTTGGGGATATCAACACATTTGGCATCACTTCAAGATGACCGCTATCAGCACTGAGAAGCTGACTGGCCAGACTGGAGTCTTCTCTCTGTAACCGATGTTAATGGGAACTGTGACAATTCAATTGTTCTTGGTGCCTGCTCTGGGATTCCATTGCCCAAGTAATGGTATGTAATGTCACGTTAGCTGTCCTAGGATACAAGAGACAAGAGGCCAGCAACGTGACATAGAATATATGGAAGATCCATGCTTTTTTGAAGAGGTACTTGGGAGGTCCACAGGGATAATCTAGTCCACCTGAAATGGCAATAGACTCCTTGGTTCAGACACTGCAGTGCTGTTCTCTTTAGAACCAGCAACTAAGCAACAAGCAATCCAGATGATGTTTTCATGCCATTTAAATTTTTCTGTGCTGAGTTTTCCTTATCCTTAAATAAGAGAAATACTTTTTTTTTTTTCAGAGAATTTTTGGAAAATTAACATGGCATTTGTAACTTTTTTTTTAACATTCACAGACAGAAAGTACTATATGACATGAAGTATCATAATGAGAACTGAATGCCACAGCACAAATTGAAATTCTAGAAGGCTGCATATTTTATTTTTTTAAAATCTATTCCTAGAAGTATTTTAAGGTCATGTGGAGACAAGTTATTACATCTCATTTTGATCAGCAAACTCCTCTTGTTCATAAAAGGTGTAGGTGTGTATTTCCAAGTCCCAGCAGACTGCCACCAAGTTCAGCTGGAAGAGCTGAGAAGTTGGGTAATGAAATACTTCCACTAGGCTATCCTAATTCTTACCTCAAATCAAAACACATAGTTAAGACATAAACTAGAAAAATGTGTAGTGCATGAATTGCAAAGAGGAATGTGATTTTTGTGTGTGTGTGTGTTCCTTCAGTTAATATTTTTAAAAGAATTTTTCTAAGACTTATAGGATTTCCTTGGGAATAGAGCAACTGAAAAAGGTAGATGTCATCCTTCACAATGCATGTTCCAGACCAGCCGTATCAGTATGTAGAATGGGGATGAAAATTTAACTCAAAATCTGTGACTGTTGGTCATGAGAAGTTAAATTTTCCATTTTTTCCCAAGCAGGCATTTCCTGATGATGGTCTGCTGATTACGTACAACTGCTTCAAAAATGACTCGGCAGTGGGAAGAGGAGGTAGAGCAACTCTGAAAGAAGAATTGAGAGTTCCATATCTCACACTACAACCTGACAGTTCTTAAACAACTATTTCTACCTTGCAAATACATTAAAAGATTATTAAATCACCCATCTGCTAAGAAACTTATAGACCTTATCATAATCTACAGAAAATTAACTATACTTACTTATAAATTAAAAAGACCCATACTCTAGGCAGGTCAAACAAAGCACAAGTGGTGCATGCACATTGCACACATGTGAGTCTCTGCACCAGGAAAAAGTGTAACAGTAACTGGGCTAAGGTAGGCGTACACTGAAAAATGTATTTCATTATTAGGACTCACATTATTAGGATTCACTTAGGTGAATAAAGTGTAACTTACTACACTATTTACATATTAATTCCACATTGCAATTTTATCAGTTAGTAAAACAGAAAATGAAAACAGAACAGAGATCTATTAAAAGATAATCCATCTCCCATGTATGGGAATAAAGCTTTTACGTTATTCATATCACTGAGACGAAAACCAGATAGTTGCCCAGTGTAATTTCTGTCCCTCAAACGAGTTTTGTTAAAGGTCTACAAGTTCTGCTTCAGAAATAGGCAAGAAAAGAAGAATTTCTTACACTTAGTTGTATTTAAATTGCATTGACAGCATATTTGTCCATAAAATGGAACAAGAAATTCCGTATTTGTATAAATAATGTACTTGAGATAACGGAGATGCATCCGTACACATCACAAAGTCATCTGGAGCACTTTGCCTCCCCAAAATGAGGGCACAAAATGCATAAAGAAAGGGGTTGTCAGCTACGGTGTTTCTAGGCATCCCTGACTGTACTTTTCAGCTTCCCCCACAGAGGAAGTGCTACTCCCATGCTCCATGCTCTAAAGGAGGCAAAAACCAGAGCAGCTGAGACCACTGGAGAGAAGCCTTGGTGAGAGGTCACTTGAAGGGGCTGTGCATGGCTACAGTGCATGACTCTCGCCCACAGGCTTCTTCTGTTTGGGCCAAATGTAACATTGACACACTCTGCAGCCCAGCACCAAACACCTTTTCCATTCTCCAACAGTTTACTTGCATTTCTGCGTAAGTGCTGGTTGCTTTCGGCTCCAAAGACAGCTTCACCTGCAGGCTTTCATTTTTCTGTTCGACACCTTGCTGTTGATTTTCCCTTACTGCACAAAAGAACTTGCTCCAGCGCCTCTTTCATAACTGCTTCTTTGTAGCAAACGAAAATCTTAATAATTGTATTTTGATTGTAGAGTTGATTAATTTTGACTTTGTTTAATTTGCGACCTTTGCCAAGATCTTTAGGGCTGGGAATTAGAGAGCACACTGTACCACTGTTCTTTGGACATTGTGGGTTTGCCAGTTTGTTTCATGCCTCATTTGTCACAAAACCTATGAAATTATAGTCCAAGCCCAGCTTTACATTTTTCAAGGCAAGGCAAAAATGTATTTGTTTTTGTTTTAAATTAACATCTCCTGGCTAAATTAATCTAGTTCTTCGAACTCCAAACCAAAGCCTTCACTAACAATAGGATCTAGCAAGCAAGACAAATCCAAAGATCAGCTTAGCAAAAGAGAACAGATTGCTCTTCTCCAATCACAGCACTGAAGTGGTAAGATAAGCATACTCCATTTTAGGTGTAGACACATCAAAAAGAAAAAGTGAGGATGTAGAAAGGATTTGTATGAGAACACGCTAGAAGAGAGAAATAAACGAAGAAGTATGTATCTTATATGCAAAACATTTCCTATCAAACATTTTTGTCTCAAACATTAAGGTACTTAAAAATCTACAAATCTAGTGTCTTCAGATTTTAACTCCTGACATCACTGAAGTTCTGTGGCCACTGATGAATGAGTCACTTCATGTTGGTATTACATGATTGTATTTCTCTGTTTTTAAAAAAAGGAAGACTTTGACATGTAAGATCCTTCAATTAAAAGAATTAAGTTGCAAAGTACTATTATTAATAGTCGCATTATTAATATTTTTGAAGAAAATGTGGCTAGTTGAGGTCATAAAGGCTTTCTCCAAATATCAGAAGATACCCTTGGCATTCTTTATAACCTAACCAGATCTAACCCTTTCAGATTTCCTGTCTACTAAGGGCTCGAAAGGCAACAAGAATTTTGCAGCTACCTTGAACCAACAAATTGAATTATGTTTACTACTTTAAATTTAGAAAAAGGTTTCCTTTGCATGAACAATACTGAAAGCGAATTACCTACAAGAACAAAATTTCTCTTTAGAACTTGAATCTGCGAACCGAAGTCTGTATTAACAGAGAACTGAGCCCATGTAATATGTAGAACAAGCTCATGCATATAATACATATCTGTTCACAAGATACACTTTTGGTTCTTACAGACATTCATTGAGGGACGTATATGATCTGTGCTGAAGAATCACAAAAACTGCAAGACAACACCCTCTCTATCTAAACTACCCCAAAAGCACGTTCAACTATATATAAGCTATCTGTGATACGGGAACAGTATTCTACAGCCTCCTGAGAACCCATCTTCACTTTATCAAGGTCATCGTGAATTATCATCTTGTTCTCCAAAATGCCTGAACACCCACAGTGGCATTTTGGCAATATACACCCTTTGGCTTGTCAGCCACTTCATTAATGGACACTTTGAACAGTAGCAGACTTGAGGAAGACCTCTATGGAAACCATGTAACACAAGTTCCCATTTTGACAATGAACTACTAATTATTCCTTTCCAGCTACCTACCTATTCACTTTATAGTAGTTTAATCAGAAATATGATCCCTACTTTGTTCATGAGACAGTTCTGTAAGACAATGACAGAAATCCTCCTGACAACAAAACATATCACATCTACTGTATTACCAAAACTATGACTTGGCATACAGGGACATCTGATTGATTTGTCATGATTTAATCTCAACAAATTTAGGTTCTCTATTACTTAACAGTTCACTACTTTATAAGCACTTACAAGTAATATTTTTTATCATTTACTCCAATAACTTTCCAGTAACAGAAGGCAGGCTCATGAAATCTTTGGCTGCTCAAAGCTACGTGCAGTAGCAATCTTTTCACAACAGTATCGGTGGCCTTAAATGTTTACTCATGACATTAAACTACGTGATCAAGCTAGCTGATTCTTAGATTGTATAGCAAATAACAGTTACATCATTTGGTTTAACTTCATATGCCAAGTTTGATTCCTAGATTACACAGTGGAAATAAACTAGTGTGATCCTTTAGTTTTCAATGTTTTCTTGACATGAATTTTAAAGCTGTAAAATGCTAGCAGACTGAAAAAGAACTATAGGTTTACAAAAAGCTATAGCCATATCTATTTAGTGCTTGAGGAAGGCTATAAAAGGGGCTTTAGGGAACACCAAATATGACATTGTTTCAAATTATTTTTCAGTCTTCCCTACAATCCTATATGTACTAGCTCCTAGTACCAGGAAAGATAGTTCTCTTTATCCTATGACACTGGATATGGGACTGGGGAGAAGTGACTCAACAGCAATGACAGCATTATACCTTAAAGCAAGACACTTTTACGGTGCTTAGTGTCATCTTTTAGGATTTTTAAATGAACAGTTCTGTTTGATTTTCATGGTTTTAACTCCTATTACATGTAGTCACTTGTGCTGCACACAAGATACTGCCAGACAAACCAACAACTCTCAAATCCTCTCACTGTGGAGTTTTCTCAGATATTCCACAGACTTGCAGATAGTGTTTTTCATTTTGCCTAAAAGAACTCAAAAGCATTGTTCAGGAAGGGAGGAAAACAAAAAGATATACTGAATATTCCCATATAGTATAAAGACAAAGATTATAGGGAATGCCAATGATTTGACTAATTTCTCCATTTTTTTCTTACACAACTCTCACTTGTTGTCCTCCAGGATTGTAGGGAATCAATTACTTGCTTCAGAGGTTATTTCAATCAATTAAAGCAAATTGACCTGACTTTCGAAAAAGGAATTTCAGTTCAACTCCAGAAAATAGTCTGAAATTAAGACTTTGCCTTACCTACACCCCACAAGGCTATACTGTTATTTTAAAAACAATAAAAGAATGACTCACATATGTACAGTGGCCATAGGAGTGCATCTAAGCTTTGAGATTTCCCCCCTTGTATTTTGAACTACGTTGATGATATCCGGATGGGATTTACAATGGCTCAAAGCTACTATTGTTCACACTACATTAAACCTACGCTATATGCAATGAGATACCATAATATTTTCACTTGGAACTTCTATTAACCCACAACTTGACTGCATTTAATGAAATATGTAGTGCTCACAGAGTTGATTTATACGTATCACTATTTACAGTGCACGTTTCTAAAAAAGGAAAAAGCACCCTAAGGAACTAACGGTTCTTTTAACTTTAACAGAAAGTTAAAAGTGCCTGATTTGGTGTAGCTCAGTAACGCCCCTGGAAGCCCCAGAATCTTATAGCTGGGATAAGGATGGTGACAGGAATCACTGATGCAGCTGAAACAGCTGGCATAAGAAATGTACCCTGAGCCAAAACAGTCCTGCATATTTTAAATAGAAATCACAGTCACATTTCTGTTTGTTGTGTACAGAAGTATCTAGAAACAATAAAAAAGGCATGCTGAAGACCTGGAAACCTGTTTTTGTTAGTATTGTTCTAGAAATAAGTGGAGTGGAGGATTCCTATATCCAAGGGAAAATTACATAGATTCTCTTGAACAGATAAACCTTTACTTCTGACAGAACTTCTGAATGTATTTAATTACATAAATAATAACTTAGAATACAGTAGAACAAGAGTGTTTTTTACTGGGAAAGGTATACAGAATTAGCTAGCAGAAGGCTAGCTAACTGGTGCCTTTACAGCTGTCTTACAAGCAATCTGTTCTATAAGTTAGTCGAAATAAAACCAGCACTCTCTCCATTCCTCTACCAGTTTAACATTTGGTTAGGTGAGTAATTATTTCTAGAAAAAAGCATAATTCTAGTTATTTTTTTAGATATGCACGTAGATTATAGTAAAAACAAACTTTTCCCAAAGCAACACCCTTTGTACAGTAAAGAACATGGGGAACTAATGACTTCCAAGAAGTTACCTTGTGCTGCACCTGCTCTCTAAGTGTATTTGCAATAATGAACTAGCAAACTGAGAAAAGACAAGGAGAGTATTCATTCACTAGTCCTAGGATTGTGTAAGCCTAAAAAAATTATACATTTCAGTACTCTGTGTATGTATGCCAAGATCTCTACTAATGAGATCTTTCATGGCAATTTCTGTAAGAATGCTGTAATCTATTAATAGAAAAGAAAAATGTAACAAAACCTGTGCATTCTTAACACTGAGGCTATATGCTATGTTTTCCACATTTTCACTTGAAAGAGGTCTAATTTCCTTTCACTGTCTAGAAAATTATATTCCAAGAACTACCAAAGGGATCACTTACACTAAACCTCATCCCCGGAAAACATATCCAGAAGAAAAAAAATATCTTCTTTGGAAATGCATGGAAACAAGAGCACAGTGTAGCTAAATTCTCAGGAAGTTAATGACTGGACCTCCTTTTCCCAACTCCTCCCTACAACATTAAGTCTTAGAAATTACCAAGTGGAACAAACCCCTTTAACACCACCTGGTGTACTTTTCAGCAGTTGGTCTTGCTTCCAGGCCTGCCATGGCTCATTAAGATAGTACAGTACTTTCTCTCTACAAGACTGTTCTCAGGGACCATAGAATTCAAGATAAAATGAGATATGGAGGTTTTATCAAGACAGAACGGGACTGTGACATATTGCGCCAAGATTTTTAGTATCTAAAAAAGCCACAGAAGAAAAATTTTTTAAGGGAGGTGAAGAGCAAAAACAAACCAGTTACAAAAGATAACCATAATATCCAATAGTTAAAGAAACAGAGTAAACCACAACAATTCTGTGTGTGCTTATATGTGGCACCTTATTTACATAGGCTTTGCTAAAGGTTCAGTTCTTTCCTTTGCAGTTTATCTTTCACTGAAACTTTTAGATTTGAATTTAATAGGTCTCTCATCTATGTGAATCATTTCACCAACCAGTTTTGTTCTGCTGCCCATAAATGGGTTAAGTTTTGCTCCTTATGTCCATGATTCAGGTATTCTAGTATCAGTTGCACTGAAAATGAAGCGGCAGGCTGTCGCTGCCACGGCACCGAGCGTCTCGGAGCGCTCAAAGGTTCATTGACAATGCAGCAGGAGAGAAAGGATAACAAGCTTCACTCCTTAATTGCCAAGAGAGAAAAAGTGCAAAAGAGATTATATTTTCTCTCAAGCTTTCACCTCAATTAAGAAATAATAGCAGAAGCCATCAGATTTGAAGGCAACCAAGAGCTACAATTACATTTATGAAAAGCCTGATGTTTCATTACAGTGAGGAGAACTATGGAGTTCTGGCCTTTCAATAAACTTTAGTCCTAAAAGACACACAATATAACTACACGCTGTATTTCAGCTTTCTAACTGGACTCTGTGTGCTTAACTTGGAGGTTAACACCAGTTCCAAGGTCAGTTTATTTCCAATCATTTAAATGTAATGTTTGTATTGCCCAATAATTAGGAATGGATACTTTTTCAAATTTTGGACTACTGCAACTGAACTTTTTACAACTTCAATGTCAAAAGCTAACTGGGCAACCATATATAGTTAAAATAAACATATATAATTATATATTTTATGCTTGAAAATTAAAAAGGACAAAAGAATGGTAATAGGATATTGTTGCGTTCATTTTCACTGTGTGCCCTGAAAAAGACATTTTAAAGAAAAAAAAAATAAAAATCTAAGCTTATAGAAGAAAAAAAGGGACTGATGCAGATGCACTTGTTCAGCTTTGCCCCAGACAGTAAATTCTACGGACATGGAGTGCCCCCTGTGGGATTTTAGCTTATTTAAATCCACACAAAGTAATTACAGGAGGTGCTTTGCTACCATTGCTGCAGTCACATGATGGCCTCATATACCAAATGGCCCATAGTCCAGTTCAATGTGATGAAGAGTTTGCATTGGGGCTAGAAAGCCATACCTTGCAGATGCAAAGTTAACAATTTACTGCTTTGTAGCACTGACAACAAATGTGAAGTGACTTCAAACTACAGAGACAACTGTTTATACGTGTAGAACATACACATACTTCTGCAACTAGTAATCACTTTTCCTCTGTTGAATTGTTATTAAAGCATAGGCATAAACCATAGCTTCTCTAATGAAAAAAAAAAAACCTTTAATTTCCAAGAAGACCATTTCTGATGAGCTGACAAGTTATCATTCGATAAATTTTTTTTTTTTTTTTGTTCTGTTCACCATGGGTACACATAACCTAAAATACTTGTTTGTTTTAATTGTTTGCTGCATTTGAAATTATTTCACACCTCATTTTGGATCAACTGAAATGACTTTTCTAGCAAATCAACTATATGCTGATTAATCAGTTTCTCTGGGACTGCTTTCAGTTTCAACCTCATACTCATACCTCCAGACAGTATTGTTTTATTGCTGAGAGGACGAACTTTTCAGAAGTCAGCTCCACTGATTTCATTTTCAGTTGTGAGTGTTTGTGTGTGTGTGTTTGTATTTTTCTTATCTGATAGCCACAAAATGAACATGTGGACTTACCAACCATCTACCAAATATTTTAAGTGACTTGCATATCATGCAGGAAAACTGCAGCAGAGATAAGGACGAACGCTTTTCCTGCACAGCACTGCTTAGGTTGGCATCTTATTTGTAAGAGTAGCCTCCATGTAGCTCTCAGCAGCCTTTCCGACACCGAGATGAAATAAGGAAGGAATACAATAAACAGCTTCATTAAGTGACGCGGGCCTGGTTCATCTCTGATCACCGCCTACACTCTGTATCAAACAGAACACTATCTGTGGGATGTATCAATGCAATTAGAGACTACCATGAGAAATATTCAAAAGACCACTCATGTAAAGTCACATAAGAAATCTAAAGACATTTTTTGACTGATTTTGAAAGATAAATTATGTTCTATTATAACAATTCATTCCTCTGTAATATCCTTGATTATTTTTCAAGAAAAAAAGAGGATAGTAAATTATTCTTGGACAAGCAATAATCTTTCTGTTACGTGCCAGCAGGATGAAGGATTCAACTCTGAAGCGCCGACTATGTTATGTAAGTCTGCATCCCTTGAATTATAGGGCGAGCAGCAACTGCAATTAGCAAGAGAAGGCATAATTCAGGAAAGGGCTGTTGGACACTTTTCCAGGTCTGAAAGAACAGATCGAGAAATGCTCCAACTGGGACTTTTCAACCCCGAAGCAGATGACTAGGAAGAATCTTTTGGTCCTTCTGACCATAACAAAAGGCCTGCCTAGTCAAAAAAACCCCAAAGCCAAAAAACAATCTCTTCTCTACATGCAGACAGAGTGTCTGTTCCCCTTCTCTGTAAGTGCAGTGTCCGCTGCTACAGTTTTGGCAATTGCATGAGCTCGGCCCCAGATTAGACTGTTTGTGCTCGGTTATTTTCACACACTGCCAAAATTTGCTGACAACACCAGGAGAAAAAAAAGGGAAAGGAAAACTGGTGATTTTCAACAGTTTATAACTCAGCTCAGCCTAAGCAGGTTTTTATGGGACAAAGAACAGAGATTTCTCTGTAGACAGCACTTTATTCCTGCCTAATTTAAAAGATTTGCTGTGAATGATGGAAACATTAGAACTTCTTAAAGAAAACATAACATAACAAAAATCCTAGCAGTTCACTAGTATTTTTTTACAGTAGATCATGTTTGGTGATATAAATAGAGAGACTATTATCTACATCTCTCGTAATTATTTACAATGAATTTTTTTTTTTAAAGAAAATGAAAGTATTAGACTTAAAGGAAGGGCTTCAAAATACATAGTATTTCTGTGAGGAGTGAAATTTCTTCCTTGGAATAATTCACTTGTGCTATTCTAGTGCCACAGTATTCCCTAAGGAGTGTGAAATGATCTTCTCAGGGTTACAGAGTCAGTAGTAAACACAAGTTCTACTCTAAGAAACAGTATTTTAAATACATATTTTCATTAACATAACATTTAACAACTTCCTATTAAAACCCAGATGTAACTTTCTGGAGTCCTTTTGTTGCTTTAACACTTTCTTTCAGTCCATATCTAGATTCCCTTAAAGCAGCATTTCCTAAGCTGTTTTTCTTGTATGGTCCCCTGCCCCATTAGCTGACTGCAGAGTCCAGGCTGTTAAACTTACACTTCTATCAAATCTCAAATTTGATCAGTGCTGCTTTTGAGCATTTCAAACTTTTCCCAGCAAAGTATGCCCTAAAACCTGGGAAACAACATTGCTTTACTGTGTCTTTGAACACTATCTGTACAATAGCTATTGTTTTCTGTTAAGGATATGAAAGTCAGCTAATTGCTTCACAGAATTGACCACTCATTCAACCACTGTTATTTTTGAGTTGAAATTGTATAAAACATTTTAACAACATTAGAAACTTTTTGCAAAACCAGAAAAAATATGAGAAGAGTGCTTTCCACTCTGGGCTGGGAAAGTAGGGCTGGGAAAGTAGGGCAACAAAGAATATACTGGAGTTTCTGTATATAAAATATAAGATACCTAACTGACTGAGAGTCCTCAGTAGAGACTTGTTTGCAACAGAGCCTCATGGTGAGGGTGAGTTTTTGAAGTCTGGATGCCTTTGGCAGCTTTATAGGACTTTAAGACAGACCAGCTATGACTACAACATGCTCAGCTAGTTAACTATACAAACGTAATGTTTTTTCCATCTTTCTCTCCACGTGCTGACAGCATTACCATTCTCTCCAGTGTTCTTCTTCCTTCTGAGGTGCAATGGATCTACCAGCTTATGCAGTTACTGATACTACATTTCAGTACAACAACTTTCCAACAATAACTTACTCAGCTAAGAGAGGTCATCATTTAAAAAGAAGGGAGTAGTTATATTAAAGGCTCTAGAGCTACACAATTCCAAACACATTTCAGGATATACTGTACACTACGTGTATATTTTAATGAGAAGGTTTGGCAGAGCAGTTTGGCAGAAGAAAGAACTGCCAAGTGACTGGATATGGGATACATCTCCAGTTGCTTTGGATTCCCACATCACCTTAAGAGCTATTCTTCCCATCCCCCAATACACCAGCTCTCATGGCAGTCAAATTTATAGCTCAATAAAATTTTTTATTAAAAATAAAAAGTGCAGCTTTTAAGCACTGCAGTCTTCCAACATCCTTATGCCAGGTCTAGATCAGACTATTGTAGCTGAATACGAAGCTGGGGAGCCTTGGCCCACTTTATACAGCACTCCTAAGTTAGAGTTTCAAGATGTAAGCCACCTCTCTTTCCATTTTGTAACAGCTGTTTTTATATGATTTCATTAAAAAAAAAAAAAGAAAAGGAAAGAGGTTAGCGTAGAAAAGTTAAATAAATAAATAATGGCTCACAAAACCACAGTGGAGGAACCACTGCTGGTCCTGCCAATAAAAATGTTCCTTCTCTTCAGGGTTGGCTAAACAACTGAAAGTGTTCCTAATGAACTGCTGGCAGCATTATCCATCATTGCACTAAATGGATTCATGTCTCCCTAAACTGAGGATAACTATTTATCTATAATGCACAGTCAGAAATGAGGAAGTATTTAAGCCTTAGAAGTCTAATCCCTCACTTCTCCCCACCTCCTCAAAGCTTGGTTTTATTCAGGCCTCATGTAAAGATGACAAGAGAAGTCTGACTGATAGAGAACTTCAAACTCTGTTCCAGTGCTAATGAGTCATTCCTGTGAGTTTGAAAAATACTTTAGCAGACCAGGCATCTGCAATCTGATTTTAGCATTACAACTACCTGACACTATGTTTATCTCTTCCCTCTTTCCTTTTCGTCACTTGTTACAATGACTTGTGTCTTACCTTAAAGTAGATTATAGGCTACTCAAAGCAAGATGGCACATTCGTAAGACACACAAAATACCTGAGTCCCAATAATTGCTTAGGATCTTTGAAGATGCTATTACGCAAATGATAGTAGTCTACTGTGAATGATCAGAAGGAAGAGATGTTTTTGAGCTCTGAAGAAAGCGTGAAAGTAATGCAGGTAATCCCTGATCAGAAGCCATTTCTGAAGGCTCGACTGATTAGATAGGTAGCTGCTATCCACAGAGACATATTCATACAGTGGTTGTCTTCTAAAGACAACCAGGGATCAGAGGAGAATTCAGAGACAACAATGAAACACATCTACAAATAACAAAAAGAAACACTTACTTCATCTCCAGGACTTCTTCCAAATGTTTCCTTCTTTCAGCCCGTAAGTTGGTCAAATGGGTTTCCTTCTCAGCCAAAGACTGTTGTGTAGAGGACAATTTAGCTTTCATTGACTCCAGCTCCTGCTTAACTTTCTCCATCGCCATCATCAGCTCTTCCACCTAAAACATTTTTGGGGAAGACAGGAGGAGAGAAAAACAGGGTAATGAGATCAGCTGGAACTTCCTAAATGTCACAACTAAATTGGAGCACAAAAGTTACCAGTGCATATACACTGCACAACACTACTGTAGACTGGAAGGATCATCTAGTGCTGTGGACAATAGGTCTACACTTGATTGAAGCAACATTACAGTCTGTGAATTAACATAGTCTAGTCACTGGAATACTACCATTACAATACCAAACTACAGATCTTTAACTCTTCAGTATTTCTAAGTTAGAAAACATACCACAAGGATAAAAGGATGGTCAGTACATATGAAAATTAGCCCACAAAAATTCTAGATATTAAATGGAATACATCAATAATATACCAAAAGTATAAAAAACTTTATCTGTAAATGATGTCTAAAGAAAAACTACATAAGCACTTTAAGAACAATGCTAATGTTTCCGGAACAGGGAGAGGAGAGGGTTCCCATGAAGATGTAAATAAGGCTACTTTCCTCAAAATATCTATTGAACAATGCTTATAGGCATGTTTTGCGATATAGCAACATAAAAGACATTCAAAGTGCTGCTGATGGCAGACGGGCACAGAAGAACACATCTTCAGCAGATGGGAAAGGTTCAGAATTAACAGGATTGTAAACTCTGGCATAGATACTACACAGATGTACATAGTAATTTTATTTTGCACGTGGAGTAAGCTCTGTCTCAGCTAGAATTTATCACTAATTAACATACAAAACCACAATAAATCCTCAAGTATAACTACACATAACATACAAAAACCTATGGATATTCTTGTAATAATTTTATAATAATGCTCAATGGCACACATTACTTTAACTGTCTTTTTCCACATAGATTTTCTCTATCACAACCATGTGTCCACAAACCATTTTATAAAGTACTTAAAATGGGAGAAACTCTGATGCTACTTTTCACATAATTAAGCATTTGTATATATTTAGTATGACAATACAGCACTGCATTGCATTTATATCCCTGCATATCAATCAACTTGTGCTCCATCCTTGAAGGGAATTACTGAAATTATATTAAGCTCAATTTCTATTTACATGTTTTTACGAAGAGAGTTGGGCACATCACTTATTATACAGGTGCTGGAGGATGGAAGGTATGAAACATACTTTAATAAATCCTGTATTTCTAAAGGCAGAGCTAATGACTCAAGACAAACACAGATAACAAGTTTGGTTTTCATCAATCATTTCCTCAATCAGTGATAGAACAAGAAACAGTGCAATTCAGAATTAGCAGATTTACAAAAATCTAGCATAGATATTGTGCAGTGCAGAAAACCTATCACTTCCACTCAAATGCAGCTGACAACAAGTATTCTTCTTATGCCCAGCAAATTAAGAAAAATACAAAATATGCAATTATCAAAAAGTATTCAAAATGTACAGCCAGTAATTCATCTAGTAATAAACAGACTGAAGGAGAATTTCAGTGACACGGAGTCCAAACTGGCTATCATGCACATAACAACCAAACTTTTCCTGTCTTATTAGTGTTTAGTATGCAAAAAAAGATCAGAAACTCTGTGAATTTTTAAAACAAGGAGAAAACACCATAAAATGAAATAGAGAACATGTCAGAACAGAATGCAAAAAAGAACTGCAGAAACAATGAATAGCAAAAATACTACGAGGATGGAAACTGATGCCTAGGCAGAGAAAAATAGCAACATGCTGGGGAAGTGAAGGTGTACTAGTGTATCAGCTTCTACTTCCTTTGGGTGGATCAGAATTATGTAGATAAACACTCTCCCTTAAATTGAGAAGAAAAGAGGCACGTCAACTACAAAACCTCCTGCTTATAAAAGAAAACAACCTCAAATAAACAAGCCTCTGGCCAACTGCAACAATCAAAATGGCTTGTGTCAATCTGCCAGTTGCCAAGATAAAACAATCTTTGAAGTAACATCTTTCCCATAATCAGGTTTGAAAGATTTCTGACATCCTTCATTCCATTCCCAGTTATCAAGATTCGTGACGCTAACACTGAAGGGCTGGTTCGCTCGATGCAGATCTGTAGCATAACAGCTCCATGCTGTTAAGAAGACACAACGAGGTTAGAGGCTGATATCTAGGCCAAGGCTCCTAGTGCTAGGTGGCAAGGGCTAAATTCTGCAGGAGTACTTTGTAGTAGTGGTTATTGCAGGTACTTAATCTTTTTTCTCATTGCTTTGTTTGCTAATTTTTTAAACTCTAAGGTTACAGTCTGTATTTTTGCAGGTTAAGAGAAAATTGATCTAATCATTTATTAGGAATGTCTGGAATGCAAGTGGCTTTTAAACTGTGCCAACAACTTAGTTTACGGAACTCACTACCTTCCGTTCTCTTCAGCAAGGACCATTTGTCACACGATTTACTAAAGACAAAATTCACCAAAATAGTGATGACTATATTCACAATAAAGACTTCATTGTTCAGATTCATTAAGTTATAGATATTCCATGGGACCACTTCAATTAAACCTTTACAAAACAAAACATTTTATTTGGCAGCTTATGAACCTTGGAGCAGACCTGTCTGTACATGTCCCAGTAAGCAGTCCTGTGAGAAATGATACAGGAACATTCACTGGAAGCAAACTGCTTGCAAAGCACATCTAATTTAGCCTATATAAAAGACTTTGAATCTACCCTTGATTTTTTTTTCCCCTGAGAGCAGCTAATTATATAATAAAGAAAAATTATTTGCCAAGAACCAGAGTTCTTGGCATGCTGAGACATTTTCAGAGACATGCTGTTGACATTTTCAATTTAACGGCAGGTAAGCTTGTGCCCTGTCAGTTATAACTAGACTGTTTCCATTTCAGAAGGTGTAGAAAGTTCACTTTCACTTCTCTTTTCTCTCTGCTCAAATGACAGTACATAAAGCAGAGTATATCCCTGACTATCTAGGACTCATCCTGGGATTCCGTTCTCTGTAGACAGGCCTGAAAGGTTCTCATGTATTCTGAGCAGGATGGATCTGTAGAGAGCTTAAATGGAGACTATTTTTTCATTGTTTTTAGGCCTTACATGACCTGAGCAGGCAACAGCTTATCTTTAAGGAAGAACATGAAGCTGAAAGAAGATTCCATTAGAGGAGAGAGCTCCTAAGAATCCTGAACAAACCATGCAGAAGAGGGTAAACTACTACAATTACATCAGTATGGGATTCAGAGCAGCAGAAAAGGAAAATGTCTACATAGAACAAATTTTCTACATTGCATTACATGTCCTTAGAAATCATGAAAGCAAGGTGGAGAGAAAAGGCAATAAATCAGAAGTTTATCTACCATGTCAATGGCAGCCTGTAAAGAAATAGAAGAAATTGTGTAATAACAAAAAAAATGAAGCCCCTTTCAGGAGCCCATCTACCATTTTAATCTTCTTGCTCCTAGAAACTCTAATTTCAGGCTCCTCTTATACAACTATACATCAGAAAACAGGCTTTTGCAGAGACACACAGTTATCATATTATCTCCAAGTATGTGGTGTTTCTGGTAAGCTTTCCCGGCCACTGGGTAACGTGAAGCCACAGACTTCCAAAGACCTTGGTCAAGTTCCCCAAAGGTCAGTAAGAAACCAGTAAAATTGAGAAAGGGACTGGATACGCAAAATATTAACCTCTGTACTCGCTGCTGGAAAGCTTACTGATGATCAGGATAGGCAAGCTCCAATTGCCACCTGTTACGTGGGAACTAATGCACAAAATTTCCAAGATACAGCAGACTTTTCAGTCCAGGAAGAAGGCTACATCAACTGATGTGGTTGGTATCGGTTCCCTCTTAAAATCAGAGCCCAAACACTCCAATACCTTAGGTCAATCCAGACAGACAAGATAACTGCAGCAGTCTCAGGATGACCAAATGCTTCAGTATGTTTATTCAAAATGTAGTGGCAGCTACCTTTTCCTTCCCATTGTGAACTTCCTCCTCAGTGATGAAGGATCACCTGAACAGAACTTTTATACGGCACAGAAAATTGAAAAAGGCCTCCACAGGCCTCTCAGGAAGACAGTTCTGGAGCTTAATTTTCTGCCTACACCTTTTCAGAGAAGCAGACCAATTTTGGGTCATCATCCAAGCAATAAATGCATCATGAACACTGGTAACATGATGTAACTCACTACAGTGGTACTGTGCAAACACAAAAAGGCAATGAACAAAGTCATCAATATGGAAAAATATGTTTTGCACTTGCAAAAACACTTGGCAGGGCAGAGGATCTACTCCGAAATAGTGACCACGTTTATATGCTACGTGCATATATATGTACCCTGTATACATTGAAAGGTTGCAACGAAGTCCCTCCAGAACCTTCTCTTCTCCAGGCTGAACAACTCAAATTCTCAGTCCTTCCTCACAGGAGAGGTGCTCCAGCCCTCTGATTACTTTTGTGGCCCTCCTCTGAATCTGCTCTAACAGGTCCATGTCGTTTTTGTGCTGGGGATCCCCCATTTTTGAGCTGGATGCAGTACTCCAGGTGTGGTCTCACAAGAGTGAAGTAGAGAGGGAAAACCACCTCCCTCAACCTGCTGACCATGCTTCTTTCGATGCAGCCCAGGATACATTTGTCTTTCTGGGCTGCAAGCATACATTGCTAGCTCATGTTAGATTTTTCATCCACAAGAATTCCCAAATCCTTCTCCACAAGACTGCTCTCAATTAATTTATACCCTAGTCTGTATTGATATTGGGTACTGCCTTGAACCAGATGCAGGACATTGCATTTGCTCTTGTTGAACTTTGTGAGGTTTTTCCCTGAATCAGCTAAAGTTTCAACTATCGAGATGGTCCAAGGTATCAGTTAGTCTTGTTATCTTTCCTTTCTTGTTATTTTTTACCTTTTGATCAGCACAAAAGACTGCACATCAGTCCATAATTAAAAGTGCATGACAAAAAGACTGGACTGACTAGGCTAAGAACCCTACTCCTAAACTAGAGATACAGTACTTTAGGTGCAGCGATACATGGGAAATGTATAGTTTAATGTTGAATTACATGCCTGAAAACAGGCACATTTTGATGTTTCTGATTGAAGGAAAGAAATTATATTTCTTTCAATACACATACAAAACACAGTGGGCTATGGGATAGCTGTTTATATTCATTATTGTGTCTCAAAAATTCCAAGCAGAATACAAAACGACAAAATTTTAGAGAATACAGATAGAAATACCAACATAAACAAGTCATTTTCCATGATCATTGTATAAATCAATCACTAGAGATCTTATTTTCAAAACCACCTCAGCAGGCTAACTTGCATATTTAAAATTATTGGCTTTCTAAACACAGGCCTTTCTCATATAAACAAGAAATTAGCTTTACAAGACAAAATGTACTAGAAATCTGCACTTTTGCCCAAAATGAATTAGGCCAGCAAAACAAAAATCTTGCAATTACAAGTCAATAGTAAGAACACTATAAGGACTGAAAAAAATAATTAACATTTCCCAAAGTGTCATCCACTCTCCCAGAGGATAGTCTCCTACTTTTCTACAGCTCTTGAGTTTTTGAACTATTTTTCATTTCCCTGTGTACATTACTGAAATGATAAAGGGACTGCAAATTTCTGCATTATCTTTTGCTCAGCTGAGCTGATTAGACTGCAGAACAGAGAGAAGGAAAAGAAATAGACATGCAAAGAAAGACAAAGACGAGTTCTGGCTCCATGCAAACTTGTTTGTATCCCAGAAAAATTTCCCAGAACAGATGTTAAGACATGGAAAAAGCACAGGCCAGACTTGGGACTTAAGTATGTAATTTAACTGCCTCAAGTAACATATTACAGGGAGAAAGCATTGAGTCTGACATAACTTGGATTGCCAGCAGGACCAGATGGTTTGCTTAAATCACAAGCTAATAAACCTTTATACAAAATAAGAGGGAAATGAATTATGGTTTCATCATAGCCACATTTTCGTTAAAGCAGTAGGGTGGCTTTAGGTACTCTTAAAGACTATATTCAATATACTTAACTAAATTCTTGGCTATTCTGAATTAAGGGAAAAACTTCAAAATTCTTATAGATACTGGGAAAGCTGTTAGGCACAGCTTTTTGAGAACTAAAAATATCAGAGGAAAATGAGAGAAATAAGTAAGCAGTAACAAGAAGAAATCACCCTATATAACTGCTTCACTTGTTCTGTGTGGTCACTGTTAATGAATATTGCCATAAGATCCTATGCCGACAAGTGAAAAACTTTTTTTTTCCTTTTTTTCTTCACAAGTTGGAATTTCTTAGCTGAAGATCCTATCTAAAAACACTCAGAAATAAACACAGCAGAATATTGTGCAACAATGAAGATTCTTCAATACACCACATTTACCTCCACTGGAAAGAGGATGCGAGATTTACAGCACCCCTTTTGCCAAAGTCAACTGTCTATAACGTTAGAGGACTGTGTCAGACTGCACACGGAGAAGAGGAGCTCTCTTTTGTTCACAATAAAGAGGGAAGTTAGTGTTAAACCTGTGAAAACAGCTGGTGGATTATCAGTTCTCCAAAGAAAAGGAGGATCTTATCATCATCTTAACATACAGCAGTAGTTTTAGGGATGAACTTTGTGTTTCTTTATAACAGTGTGAAACTTTAAGTCTTTGTGCCTTTGATTTTTAGGTTGTTAGAATTTTGTACATTCAGTATCCCTGAAAAAAAAGACAGTGTTTTGGTGACTTAACAGAACTGGTGCCACTGTCCCATGCTTACATTATTAATTCGGAAAAAGGAGAGGAGAAAGATAAAGATAGAGAACAAAATACTATGGTCTGAAAAGCTGCAGGATACTTTAGTTGAATGCAAATTTTCTTATCACTGTGAAAGTGAGACACTTAGACAGCTGACTTATCCTGTTTCTGTAAGTTGGTCTCTCAACAAAAACTTCCATTATAAAAAATTATCTTATAATGAAGTGGAGTTAATGATCTGTATTGCTCCTTACTGTCTCCACTGAAGGCTCTAGGGAATGAAGAGCACTAATATTAGACTGATCAGAAATGTGACATTACCATGTTACTCCTGCAGAACCCACAGAAATAGAAACACAGGAGTTTTTGTCAAGGAGTACGTTACTTGAGTATCAACCAAGAGTGCTTATTGTTCATACTCTGAGAGCACTGAGCTCTTGTACGAAGGAGGAGGAATAAAAATTTACTGATGTTTGGAAAAGGGAAAACTCTTGAGCTGGCAGACTTCAGGACTGAATAAGTCACAGCTGTGTCCTGTTAGGATGTTTGGAGGTAGCTTTGACAGTTCTATCTCCTAAATGAGGGCCATAAGCCATATAAATAAGCAACAGCCTACTGCTGGGACAAGAGCTCTTGAGAAGGAAGCAATAATTGTCTCTGCTCAACACATACAAAATATTTGAATCAGGCCTGGAAAAAAATAAGTAAAAAACTGAATTCTGATTTTTACTGAGGACAGAGAGCTGCTGTCGTCTCTGGTATTGGAAGACTATAACAAGTTACAGTTTTATTTCTGCATTTCCCTCAAGTGGAACCATAATCCAATGAAGTATACATATTATGCTTTTTAACTCTTGCCACCATACCAAAGGAAGCTGTCCTGTTTTATTTTACATGGATGTACAGTCTTAGGAAACTGTCTTGTGTTTATCTTCTCTGGCTAGCGTGAATCTTTCCAGCCCCTTGGGAACAGAACAGCAATCACTACTTCGAGGGATAACAAAAAATTCAAGGGATAACAGACAATTTAAGGGATAACACAATCTTGCGAAAAAACTGGATTTTGATTACCATTTAAAAATCTCTACAGAGGCAGGGAGATGAGAATTTAGCACATTCTGCAGAGTTTTGCGCACACTCATTTAGCATAATTTGTTACATCCAAATAAAAGCTCTAGAACTATGGTTAATTCATGATACTCCACCCACAACTCTAAACATGGACAACTTCAAAATAACTTAACCTTTCTTAGGGTACATCTACTTTGTAATGGCTGCTAAGGTAGCTGTAGCAACTGGGCCAAAGGAAGCCTTTCAGCTCAGATTAATGGTCCAAAGATTTCAGCAGTTTTTTACAAGCTTTCTGTAGATCACGCTGATTTCCATTTTCCTGCATTTTAAACAGTTTCAGGTTAACTAAGATATGTCACCAAGGCAGACAGTTTAGATATAACTGAATAATATTCAAAGTAATTATTTAATGCTGTGCTACATAGCATAGCATAGATTGTCAATTCCTACAGCATTGATTGATTCTCCAAAGAGAAAAATTCTAGGATGATATATTAACTCACTACAAGTACTGAAAAAAATGGTATGCTAATTCCACATACAACTTTAACACTCTTCTCCCAAAAGACACTAAGGATGATTAACGTAAATACATTAAAGCACAGCTGTTACTTGAAAGCACATGCATTGCCACATGAAGGTTGAACATGTGGCTAACTGGAGAAGTACAGTCTCATTGGCAAGCTCACGAAAGTTTCCACCTCTACTAATCTGTTGAAGAAAATCTTTAGCATTGTACTTAAGAGAAAGCAAACAGCAGACCCTAGCCACAATAATTAAAAAGCAATCCCACCATACTAAACAAACCAAACTCAGGCTGAAATTCAGTGAAGAGTTTGAAGGAATCTGATGGCAAACAGCAGTACAGCAAAGTCTGGTAGCTTTTGTGTGAGTGTGAAATGTTTCAAAAAGAAGCATCCTCAATTTAATGAAACTCAAGTCTGTTACTCTTCCGAGTTTTTCTGTAGAAGAGAATTGTCTGGAAAGGAATACATTTTTTTTCTTGCACTTCATGGATTTTGAGGAAAAACTGTTTATGTCAGAAAAAGAGATAATTCTCATCATGAGTTAGGTCACAGCTCCATTTCACAACATGGCCCCAGAAAGACCCAGACCGGGAAAACTGAAGGGATATGTACTGAAGTATGGGGATGAAAGTGAGCAAAGAGAGGGAGGGTGTAAGTATCTTAGGTCAGTACACTTTTGTGAACTACGCCGTCCAATAATGAAGACTCAAAATGCAAGTAATTCTAGTATTGTGCTCCTTAAGCCAAGGACCTGACACTACTTATTATTTAATGACACTGAATCACAGAATCTGAGCTTCTGTTTCACTTTGTTCCACCAAAAGAGCCTTATTCTTTCACAAAGATCGAAACACATTCCTAGCATTGTTCTGGGAATGGTGCTGATTATGACTAAGTTGATATATAAGATAACTTCCTGCCTCCTGCTGCAAAAGAGACGGTAAGATGCACCAGGACAGTGAAAGAAAGTTTGTGAGCAAGACAGGGCCTTTTGTCAAAGACAATCTCCAGCAGTTTTTCCCAGGGAAGTAAAACTACCACTGTATTTTTGAGCAGGGAAAAACTTATACTTTTTTTTTTGTTGGTTTTTTTTTTTTTTTTTTTTTTCATAAGGAATGTAACGATAGCTTCACTAAAGTAAACTCAGATTTGGTTAATTCAAAAAAAGTGCCCGGATCCATGTTTCTTTTTGCCATCTCTAATAGAAAGGATTTTATAATACAAGTGTTGATCTCAGTAGTCCTACCTTCAGCCTTATGGAGAGTACTTAAAAAGAAGTTTCCATACACCTGACCTTTGATCTAGAAGGCTGAACTAGTGGGATGAACCATAGTTGTACAGAACCTCACATCTATAAGGAATTTACAGTAATATTTACATACAAGATTCAGTAGATGCACCAACAAAACCAGGTGACTACCTTAGAAAGAAAGAACTTGAAGAACATTCCAGTCCTTATATCTATGTAAGACTCCCTCATCTGCTTTCTGTATGGCAGGGGTTCTGTTATACAGAACAATAAGGTGAATAAAACTATGTCCAATCCAACGGGTACATTGCTCCCAGCATGAAATGCCTGATTTTATTTTTGTGATAGATAAAGGAAAGAACAGGTCTAAGATCCTGAAATAAATGGAAAGCTTTAGTCAGCTGGAGACATCTTGCCAGGTACAGATCATGTATTAACACAGTTAACCCACTGCCACAGTTATACACAATGCCAGGATATTTTCAAACACAGGATTAAAGAGAGCAAGATTTTAATCTGAAATTGTTATCTGAGAACCTTGAAATACAGAGTAGCTTCATGGACACTGTAATTCAAATCTGAAGCCTGTAAAATAGCAGGAAACCATGCATCATGAGATGATGGAGGGTAGGATTGCACAACACAGGGCTACAAACACAACATTAAATATTGGGGCAGAGGTACACACACATGAGATGCCCTCATACCTTGAACCACTTAAAGCCAAAATGGTTGACCTCATGCACTGATTCATTAAACAGCTTCAGACAGGCAGTGAAGTGGCAGAATGGCAGAAAACAAGATAAACAGAAGAGAGGAAAGAAAAAGCATGCAATTAAAAGCAAATTATAATCATTTTAGACAACATTAACATTTTAAAAATCATAGATATCACTCTTACTTGGTCTAAGAATGATCCTAACCTATTAGTGTTTGTAAAAGTCAAAGGATTTGCCATTAATACTGTATAGAAAACAAAACCTTGCATTTTAAAACTCTAAAGCTATCTAAGGATGTCTTTCACAACTCTACAAAGAATCTCCACAGAACATAATAAAACAAAAAACAGGCATTCTTTCAAAGTAATTGAAGGAACATGAAATGAAAAACATTTGATGAAAAGTCTCCTCCTCACCTTGGTAAAACTGCTACTTGCCATCACTCTGTTACTTGACCGTGTTTAATTGATACCAAACCAAAATTCAATTGGACAAAATGAGGCACAGCAGCTCTCCCAATGCAGACTGGAACAAGACATTCCAGTTGCCTTTCCTTCATGCTATTTTTATGGTCATACCTTAAAAACTATAATTGGTCAGAGCAGGCATTTTAGTCCTTCTGTTGGAGGAAGACACTGCTGTCAATCCATGACAGTATAGACGTTGACTTTTCCTTCCTCTGATCCCGCTTCTTTCAATCCATCCTTCTTTCTCCTCCACACTTCTGCACACACTACTATGTCCAAATTAATTTTTCATGATGCTGTTGCCCACTATATTCCACCAGTCTTTTCCCACAAATCTTATTCCTCTTGGCTCTTCTCCTCTTAATCTCTCCCACTGATCCTTATGTGACCCTCAGGCTACACATTTCTCTGCCTTGCATCATCTCTCAGATTGTACATCCAGTTCCAACTCTCTATCCACCAGCTATTTCCCTTTTTCACTAAGCTCTGACCATCTGACCTCATTGTGTGCCTCTCATCAAGCTTTGCTAGTGAATTCTTTTGAAAAGCCTCCTTACTACCAAACTTGAAATTTGTGCATATTCCCAAAGCGCTATACTCTTTCCACATTCTTGTTTTAGGATGCCTCATGTATAAATAAAACTTCAGTTCTATGACAACAGTTTCCTATTTTCCTAACCCAGACTTCTCTCTTCGCCTCTCCAGAATAAACCTGATGCTAACAGCTCACAGTGGACAGACATCTATGAAAAGTTCATGCTCAAGAGGATAAAAAGGAGTCCTTCTCTCCATCCTGTGATTTAAATCTTCCTTACTACTTTGTTAGTTTTAATCTAGGACAGAACTTCCATGTTTTTGCTAATCTTGACAGTATCTTTGACTCAAACCTCCTTTAAAGGATTATTTTTAAAAACTTTCTTTTATGGAATATCTCAAATAGAAGATTTTTCTGACTGCATCTGTGTAACTGAAGTTCTTTGGTAAGATTTCCTCTTTGTCTGGATCTATGTAAAAATTTTCCTTGTGCAGGTTGTGCCCATTTGTGCAGTAATCTCCTTGTCTGTAGCTTTGATCATGTTAATGCTACCAGCATGCTTCTTTGTTAGTGACTCAAACGTAAGCTACTCATCCTTTGCAAACTGTACTCCACTCACCTTTCACTTTCAATACCAAGATGACATGAGATCACCCTCTAATACAAGCCTACATTATGCGTGCATAAAATTTGTAAATGTTAATCTTTGTGCTTACTTCCCTAACTTCAGATACTCCTAACCCCTACAAAATTAACATACTCTACCTTCTTTGAAACCTTCCCTCAAAAATTCACTAAGCCTTATGCATCTTGATCTGCATTTCGAGCACAGACATCACAAAGGTTAAGTTCTATGGGCTTCTAGATGCTCAAAGAATAAAAAAATGGCCACCTTATCTTGTAACAAAGAAATAAAAATATTATGACACTCTAGGCATCAGATCACATACTATTTTGTTTAATTTTGCATCTCAGGATAGAACCTGCTCCTTTGTGAGATATATATTTTCCTGTCAAGGAGATCTGATCCAAGATGTAGTATTCACTATCTAGTTAACATTTCTAATTAATGCTTTTTTTTTTTTTTAAAGGCTTCAAGAAGTTTGGAAAGAAGATATTCTGGAAAATGACCTCCATAAATTGTCTAGGATCTTAGGGTACAGCAACCAGAATTACCCTCAATACATCTATCAGCAAACAGCTGAGCTAGACTCTAGTCTAAAGAGAAACCGTTGCTTTCTTCCTGAAAACTTGGATTATTACTAAGATATTTATATCTCCTTTTTAGATAAAGTATATGATACAAGAATATACACTGGAAAATACATCTTAAAGCGTGTTAAAGTGCAGTTAGTTAAAACATTTAAAATTTAAATAACAAAGAGAAAGAGATCATGCCATCGCAATGCCACTGACAAAATGTGCTCGTTTGCTAACTATAGTCAAGTAAGGAACAGTAAAAAAACTGAAGAGACTCACAAAAAGCACAGTAAGAACATCAAGTTCAGCTTCTCCTTCAAAAACTCTACCAAATTTCATGGAATTGTATTCACTACTTATGGTATACTTTCTTGATGATTACTTACGTGAGTTAAAATCAGGCACATACATGGTTCTTCAGAGTATTTAGTCAGTAGCACAGAATCAATTCACGCACAGAAGTTTACACTGCTGGTTTCAACACACAAGTGTCTACTTTCTGTGTGTATGCTTGGCTCAAGCCAAGGGATTTCTCTCTTTATCAGTTGTTTCGCAAGTGCAACGAGACTGTTGTCCATAAACACAACTACGTTAATTAAAATCATTGTCTTTAAAAACATTCAATGAACAACACAGCGAACCTAAGTATTCTTACACATAGGAAGATAGCTTTGAAAGGCAAGGCAGATGAGAAGAGTTATTACTTAAAATAATATTTTAAAGCTCAGGATACCTTGTATTTCTTTTTAATTTCAAGAAAATCTTACCTATGAAATACAACTTATCATGAAGGCTTTGCAGATTTTATGAGTTCTGTTACCTAATGTTGGGATAGAGATACAGGATCACCAAATAAAATCAGTTGTGTTTCACAGTAAAGCAGGGAAAACAGGACTTTACTGTCTGTTTTTTTTTTCTGAGGACTATCAGTGACTTTATAAGATTGCAGACCTGTTTCTCAGCATTGATCCTGGCTGACTCCTCTTGTGCTAGCACCATTTCCCGCTCTGCAGTTATCTGAACACTTTCTCTGAGTGCCTCTTCCAATTCTTCAATCCGATCATCCTTTTTACGTAGATTGTCCTGGAAAATGATGGGAGACTAGGTGAAGATGACTTGTTTGGAACTACAGCCTTTTAATCAACCAAGTTTTAAGCCAACTAAAATGTGCTTCTCCCTCCCAAGGTGCAACTGCAGGTAAGTTATCTTCACACAAAGCAAAGAAAGATGAAGTGATGCAAGAGTAGGAGGAAGATCATAGTAAGGAGGAGAAAGCTAGCAAAGCAGGATCTCAAAGCAAGAATGCTTGCCCTCTGTCTTGGACACATCACAGTCTTGTCAGGTTATACAGCGTACGTAAGCAAGGGTTGTTGGTAAATCAAGATTAGTAAGCAGTTCCAAAGAAGCATAGAAGCCAGAATTGGCAGGAAGGTAGCAGGCATTCAGCATTGCCCATTTGCTCACACATTCACCAGCAGGCGTGGTAAGAAAGGAAACATAGAGCTGCAGTTTGGAATTTGCCATTTTCAGGTTAAGAGGGAGAGAAGCAAACATAAACTGAGTAGAGTTTTCCATTATTCAGACTAAGTCTTTCAGGAAGTTTTTAATAAAAATATCTCAAAGAATTATGAAGGCTTCATCTGGGCTGTCTGAATCTCAGACATTCAAGTACCAAGACTCTCTTAAAATTTATCCTTCGATTAAGAGCATCTTCACAGTAGCAAGTTCAGACGTCCTACATACACACAAAGACCATTGAAGAAAACTGTATTGTTCTTCAGAAAATATACTGGTTTATTGGTTTACACAAACAATATAACTTAGAAAAATGATACACAAAATTAGTGGTATTGTTATTTGTAAAGGAGACCCTCTTTAGCCTAACATTGCTAGGAAAATAAATGTATTTTTCCTGCTTCTGTTGTAGTAACTTGGACAAAAGACTGCAAAGCAGGCTGTCCTGAGAGGTACACATTAATATCTTGGACCATGGCTGCTTAACAAATCCACCAGAAACGAGTAGCTTGATGGAAGATTTCTGCACTTCTTGTCTTGCAGATTGATTTAGATTATAGAGTGCAGATGAGATATTAATGCACATTTAAGTTACCACATGGGATTTTTAAACTTCTCAGCAGCAGTGGAAGAATAAAAAAATGTTTCCCTTTGTTTTCTGCGTTTTGCTTTTTGCCAGATTTACTCCTTGATCTTATGTTCTTTTGTACTCAGGACTGAAACTTTCCACTGTTTCTCTGAAAGTGTTTCACACCATATAAAGAATAAGGAAAAAGATGACTGACTTGGAAAAAATTTGACCTTGTAACCTTCACAATGCAAAAATTAGTCATTGGAGTTTAAAGAATGAACCTGACTTATTCGTTAATTCCTGCTTTCTGGGACTTGGGATACATCACCAAGGTTACTTGTCATATGAACATCATTCCTGGCAATCTCAAAACTGTCACTTTCAATGAGAGCATTCCAGTGGAGATGCAAAGCTTTGTATCAGATCAGTGCAAGGTCTCTGGCACCACTGCCCTTGTGTAGAGAAATGCTAGTGGTTGAGTACTAGTAACAGGCAATAGTATTTGTTAGACTCTGTAGGCAGAGGAGCTTTCTGCTGAAGGTTACTTTCCAGAGTGGATTCACAGAGCAAGCAATTACTGGTTTCTGAAGAAATTCAAAGATCTTAATTTCAATAATAAGAGTTGCAGAATATGTTTTCATGCTTTTTGAATCTTTCTGAAACACTGATAATATCTTCCAAAACTACTTTATGGATAAGATTAGCCTAATTGAAGACTCATCAAAAAGATGAACAATAAGTTTACAAAAAAACTCAGTACAGAATATTAACTGTGCCAGACATGAAAAATATTTACTTGCCTATCTGTTTTACACAATAAATATTGCCTGTACTTCTTTATATATTATATATATATTATAGTCAAGGAACTGTGGAAGTGTAAGTCTCAATTTCAAACAACAGAAGTAGGAATGGTTCATTTGAACAGCTACATGTAAAATGGAAACTGCTTTAAAATAAGAATGCAGAATAAAACATTCTAACACATAAGGTATGTCCACTCTTCATCCTAGGCAAACATTTAAGAGGTGAATTCAACACTGCATTAACCCTGACACGATACAGTGCTCTATTCAGACAGGCGAACTCTTGAGGAACAGGAGGAAGAGCAACTGGTGGTACCAAAACTGACCGAGACAGGGCCAAGTTACCTGCACTTGAAAAATCTATATTCCTATATAATTGCTTTTCGTAAAATAATATGCAAACTTTTACATATACACTAGAGGGTTGCAAGTCAAAAAATTTCAGTGTTGACTTAAAACCAACTCCCTAGAAATGATGACCTTTTAACTTTAATGTAATACTGATAACCCATCCAGTAAAGTCAGATCAGTTACAAGTTTTCACTTTCTGTCTCAGACAAACTTAGTTAAAAGATGTGCAAGTTACGTCTTGCAACAGCGTCACAATGTGTGCAACCACCTCACAAAATCACACAGATGCCTAGCAGGAGTGGCACATGATTGCTTAGCCAGGCAGCACCTCCACTGGTGCAGAACACTCTCAAGACACTTTCAAACAATTATTTTGTTTCTATCTCTTTGATTAATGACTAATTGATTAGCATTTGCAATATTTTTTTTTTTTTAGATACAAGCTGCTGCATTTGCCTTTTAACGTACCAGCATGTTTTTCCAGCTTCCTCCAAACCCTGAAACATGATAGGCCCATGCTGACCTTCAACCTGTGCTGCTGTTTTTCCTCTTTTTAGTTACATGAAGTATTCTATGTTTATTGTGATAGGCATTAAACTCTGGAGAAAACCTGTTGATTATAACTACAGTTATAACTTTTTTTCCTGCAGTGACTGATCTGTGAAGCAGACGACTAGAGTACAACTGGAGTTGCTTCATACACACACTAGACCGTGACACTGAGGGCAAATTCATCTTTCTGTATTTTGATAAAATTGCAGAATGATAAACACTGCCTGTCTCCTTTCATGAAGCTTATACAGATGACTATTCAGAAAGAAAAAAAAAAATTACTTACCTGTACAGGAACTGGATTCTTCAAGATGTATTACCTACTCAAATAACTCCGTGACCCTCCCTCCCTGTCCTCCCGAGTCCAATGTGCACGAGAATCCACGGCAGAGATGGAATTAAATTGGGATAGAGGAGATAGCTCTGCCTTTATGCTCACTGGTGGCAGCACAATGAAAATGAAAAAAACATTCAACACAGCAGGAGTGCCAAGAGTTCAGGCAAAATAAAAATGTTTGCTACCCATACTACGATCTTGTAACTGATTCGTATGCAAAACTCATTCCAATACACGTCCGTCTGAAAGCCTGAAAGGAAAAGGATGTGTGACTGATGCACATTTCTGGGCTTTTTCTTTCACTTCAGGAAGGAAGTGGTAGGATGTCCAAGTGATGCATGTTAAAAGGATGTATCAATTTAATCTATCCTGCATTCATGTGATGTGTAATCTGCCATGAAGTTTTATGAAAGGGTATGAAACAGGATGTATGTTTTCACCGAGGCATTTAGGTTCAACTAAATCTGAGGTATGAATTACAAAGGTCTTTATGGCCTAGTTTCACTCCTTGAATTGGAATGAAGGTGGGTTTCTCCAGTTAACTCTCGGGAAAGATTAGTTAATAGTTTGAGAAGGGAATTAAATGCTTCTTTTAACTTAAAAATCTTTCTAGGAGTAGCCAATCACGTAGGTAGGGAAAGATAATTTTCACATAACCCTGTAATTAGTGCAACAGCACATGTTACCTGTGTGCTTTCATAAACCAGAAGGGAAGAACACAGTACTGGAAGTGTTTCAAATCAGGAATCAATTATTTCTTAAACACTGAAATCATTACCTCATTACAAGCACTTATTCCTCTGAACTATTGCTCGTTCTTATCATGCATTTCCTCAAGAAACCATAACCTAGATAAAGAACCTAATGATGATGATCTCAGTCCATTCTAGACTGAATAAAACTCTCCCTAAAAAGAAAAATCCTCCTTTGTGAACTGGTCTTCCACTAGGTAAGTGGAATCTGGGAACTCAGGACTGTCAGCTGCCTCAAGTACTACTTAAAGCTTCCTCTTGGATACACACTGTCATTTAGTTATTAATACAACAAATTATTCACCAACATTTGGAGGCAGCCTATCTACAAATATTAGGAATTTTTCACAGTATAAGAAATACGAAGGCATGATTAACTGCAACTCTAACATGCACGCTGGTTGATTAATATGAAAAATGGAAATCTTACAAAGTTTCTTCCATAAAGTTCCCTTGCTTCCCATCTTCGGCTATAACCAGTACCAAATGTGAAGAGGAAAAATTGGTTGTACTGTAGTTGGCCCATAACTGAGGACTTCTGGTTTGCCATCTCAGGAGTCTACCAAAAGACTCACTAAATTATGGAAGGTGGGTTTCTGCAGTTTTCTTGACTACTGCATTGCTGAACCCAGAAGGAAAGATGCTATGCCAAAATTGGAAGGTTACTATTCAGAAGAGGACAACTGATGAAAATTAATTGATTTGTTAATTCATCTCTGGTTTTCTTTGAAAAACACTTGTAAAAACCTGCAGACTTTTTAAAGAAGGTCCTGAAGTTTTAAGGGAGTATACAGTGTGGTGGTATCAAAAGGTAGTATTACAGTTTCATTTGATTTCAGAAGCAATCAATCATAGGGCCTTAAAGCTTAGCTGAGCATGGTGGATCTCCTCCATGGGTTCCACATGCTGATCAACCATTTGAAGAAACCTCTGAACAAGAAAAGCATGCAAAGTTGTCACTCATAAATGGAGAAATGCTCTTACACTGATGAGACAATACTTTGACTTAATGGCTTTTCAAGGGTGGTAGTTAGTGTAGAATCTGGCTCAAAAAGAGTGCACAGGGGATCCCTGTGCAACTCATCAAAAGCAAATTATGTCTGTGGTGAATTGTTTCTCTTTGTGTTCACTATCATTTGCTGAAGAAGATGGTAATTAAAAAAAAGCATGCTGTCCTGAAGAGTGGAATAAAAGAAGACTTAAAAAAATTCTGAAGAAGGAAATATCTTCAAGGTAGTGTATAGCCTGGTACCAAGATGTAGCATGAACCACAAATAAACAGAGATCCAATCCTAAAGATTCTGAAAATAAAAACAGAGAGGCAAAATATCACGTAAACAGCTGCTAATACATACAATGCTGGGATGAACAAATAGTGGTGTTTTTAGAATAACTACAAATGTCAATGATAGTATCATCTATGTTGCATACAGCTATCTTGATGCCCTCAATTGGTAAAAACCTGAAGTATTGGGGGTTACCTGTGATGGGGAAACCTTTGTCTGTCTAGGTAGAAGCTGAGTACGTACAAGTATTACGTTTATATGAAGTCCCTGTTTCTCACAGAGTGAGCCGAAGAGAGCTTTTTCATATGTGCAGCAGCAGCATATGTAATGATCATGAGTTCTTGAAGGAAAGGAACAGTTTGAGAGCTGAAGAGACAGAAACTGTCAAGCAGGAGCTTCCTCATCTTTGGAGAGATCAGAACTGAGATGCATGATGACTGTCTCGATAGGACAACACGTGTCAACATCTGGAAAACAGTATCTGCCAAATAAGACATATGGATGGGAATTCAAGCCTGACAAGTTGCATAAATGCAGAAAAATGACTACAGGAGACAAAACAAGTAAAACTGTAGTAGAAGAATTTCATTCCACTAGGGGTTGAGAGGGAAATGCCAACAAAGTCCTCGTGGCTACCTACCTCATTAAGAAGAAAGAAAAAAACCCACCTAGATAGTAAAACATGTCTGTAAAATAACGAGGCATTTATGATGGGAAACCTGTTGGTATCAATAGTACTTATATAGAAGCTAACTGAAGTGGTAAGCATCTGTGAATAAAATGCTCTTCTCCGCATGCTAAGAAAATAAATATAGAACTAATTCATCCATCAGAAGTTACGTGAACTCATTTCTATTCTTAAACACAAAGAAACAGCAAAAAAAAAATATAAATGAAATTACAATGATATACAATCGCATTAGCACTGAATGATAGTTATCACTAAAATAAATAATTTTGAGATATATGAAGAGGGAAATAAAGTTCCTTATGTGACACATGTATAATCCTAAGGGCAAAACATACATACATTTGACCCTAAAACATATTTACATGGAAAAAACCCCACCCAAACCCATGAAAATTAGAAAATAAATATATCAACTCTAAAGACAGAACATAACAGATAATACCCAGATATGTATATATCACTATTAATGAATATAATTTAAGTGAAACAGAAGAGAAAGGGGAGAAAAAAAAAATCTTGGTGAAAACTTAGTGAAGAGAAATGCTGAATTTTTCACATTATCTATTACTTGAGCACACATAAAGTCCTTAACAAAACTTGTGCATATTGCTACTATTGCCTGAAAATTGCTACAAATGTATTGCATACATTCATATTCATTGTACTAATTGTATAATATTCCTGCAACATTATACAGTATGTCTACAAAAATGTGTCAACAACTCCAGTCTTTTTTTTTTCTTTTTTTTTTCCTTACGAAGATATTTTATGCATTACCACTCAGGTGTGTTACTTTCAAAAAGTGTTTACAAAATATATGGCAGTTTTGTTCAACATCAGGAGCAATCTGAAATACAGAGAGCTTGTGGCAACAATAAGAAAGGCTCCTAATCAATACTAGTTGAATTAGGTCCCTTATAAAGCTCTGTAATTCCAATATCCTTCTCTGCTACCAAGAGGAATTCCATTGCAATCGAGATATTTATACATTTCTTGAAGAAGAACGGACAGGAAGGAGAAGAAAAGGACAAACGGTTACAGACAATATTACACAGGCCTAAAATGGAAAGGCAGAACTGATTACTCCTATGAGAAACTGGCAACGTCTCTTCCGGATGGCTGCCATGCTTTTGACACCTCTTTCCTGTAACTCTAAGCCTGGCGCTCCCAGCACAGCAATCAGTTAGGTATGCTGGTTTTGTGCAGGCACTTGTCATTAGCAACAACCTCGACAGACTGAAGTACCTTGCCAATACTAACAACCAGGTTTACCATTTAGGAGCTCGTGCAGGGTGCCAACAGCTTTAAGATTTTGCTTCAGCTGTTGCACATTACCACATTTGTATTTTTTAAAACCTATAGGGACCATGCTTCTATATAACCACAGTGGGCCACTGCATGGACTACTGAAATGAGACCCAAGGCTGACAATACAGTTGCGAAACTGTTCTGAAGTGACCAAAAGCAACAGATATCTGTAACTGGTTTGAAAGGCTGTGGGTTTTTTTTGTTTGTAGGGTTTTGTGTGTGTGTGTGTGGGTTTGTGTATTTTGGTTTTGTTTTCTTGTTTGGTTTCTGTTTGGTTTTTTTTTTTTGAGAGGCTAACTGGGGAAATGCTACTGTAAAAAGATTTCTTCACACATAAATTAATACTATGACTGAAGACTCCTAAATTTATACGGGATTACAGCAAAAGCCAGCAGCAGTTTTAACTAACTGCACTATTAATATAAAGCTTGCGCCCATACGTTACTCCCTTGATACAGCCCTATTCCTCTGAACTCTCCTTGCCCAGGCCAGTCCTGTCATCATCATCGTACTAATATATCACAGTAGTTGTAAGACCTACCTTTCTTTGCTCATTTTTAATCATTCTGCAAGAGCAGCAGAAGCAGCATGCATGGACAGCCAGCTATATTCCTTCTTTTTCACAGCTGAACATATGACAAAAATTGCTAGTGATACACCAGCACTGAGGAAATGTTTACTCAGCAGCTGATGTTGAATCTCGCTCACTCTCTCAATTTCAAAGGGAATTCCTACAATTACCTCCAGTCTCATACATTCAATCTAGTCTCTAATGTCCCCTTCTTGACTTTGAAACTAAAGATCACCAAAACAATTTCACATGTCAGAACTGATCAATGGGTTGTACACCAACTGGGAACAGCCCAATCCACCCACAACCTTCCTGGAAGCCAGATGCATCAAGTGAAGTTGATTTCAAGGAAAATATCTGTCTCGGTACAACCTGGATGCAGCTACTAACCAAACTTACACATATTAATTTAGGGAAATGTTTTGCTTAAAATATTAAAACCTGGTTTCTGTTCTTCCAGCTTTATCACTGTATCTGAAAATGTAAGGACACATTTGAAGACAGGAAAAAACCATACTTTTGATTTGGATACAATAACAGAAACTTTAAAAAAAGTCAGCAAGAAAGGGTCAGGAAGAACGGAATGACTTAGGTGTGTGGCAGCAGTCAATTCATATGCACGTATGGAACATGAAATTAATTAGATATGACTGATAACAACACTGAGAGGAAACAGGTAATAATATTGAAAGGAAAAAGGTAGAAATTGGAATGTTAGACACTAATACAATCAGGAAATCACGAGTTTAAAAATACTGAAATGGAATACTTGAAAAGAAAAGCTTCTTGTTGGTATATTTTCACTGTTGCATTGATAACATAATTTGAACAGGCAACATAGCATCACAGCACTCAGAAAAATTACCATTTAAATTCACTGGCATAAAAACCAAAAGGATGAGAATGTTGAAACTCTTCACATTCTGAGAGATTCTTGCTTCTTTGTATGAAATTCCAACTGTTTATATAAAAGCCTAAACTAGTTCAGAGGAAAGAGAAAAATAGTTATTGTTTTTCTTTAGCCCTAAATATTCCAAAATGATCATCTATTGTTCTCAGCATGCAAAGCTGTAAAAAACACTCCCTAGCTCTTGTCTTCACTCATTTTTTTTCCATCTTCAAGTCTTTAAATTTATTTAGTATCTGTTTGAACAGAAGCTTGTCCTTATGTTTACTACTTTCTTCCTTTTCTACTTTTGCCGTATCCTTTCTGTGGTTGCAGAACCCACATGATTGCACATTATGCATGAGATGAATGCACTACTGATGTACATAGTGGAATAGTGCTATTTTCTGTTTTCTCCTTTAATATTTCTCAACATTATTATTTTTTAATAGTTCTGCTAACCAATGGTATTTTCATTAAAATACTTATTCTAATTACAAGATTGTTGTCATATAGTAATATAGGTAGATCAGAACCTGTCATTCTATACATATACTTAAAATTGTTTCTCCTGACATATATTAATATGTACTCATACTGAATTTCATCTGCTATTTTATTCACGAGCTGGAATTGTGAGATACTTGTTGAGCTTTATATACGTTTCAATTATATATCCAGAATAAATCATAACCATAATTCAGAAATTTAGAGAAATTTAGTCTTGTTTGCAGAAAATACTACATTTGCCGTATTTAACCTGACACTTTACCTCAGCATAGAGCAGTAATTGTTCCATAGCACTGGGACATAAAGACATAGGCACTTACAATGCAAAAATTGTTTACAGTTTAAGAATACTCAATGGCTTTTCAAAAAGAGGAAGAGAAAAGCACATGGGTGGTGACTGGCGTGGAGAAGAAAGCTGTGCACTAGAAGGGCATGGATAACTATTGGTGGGACACAGAATTCCTCTAGCTTTTATTCCCTTCCTTTTCATGCCCTGCTTTGGAAAACCATCTGACCTCAACAATATCAAGACACATGTAGAATTCAAGCATCAGCAACAAAACCAACACAATGTCCTAAACTGAATTTGTTGATGAATTTTAACTAACTATAGACATTTCCTAGAATGTTAAGGAGATCATTCTCCTTTAATCCTCAGAAAAAGACTAAGTGATACCAATATAATTAGTTTTTCCCACCACCTGCATTCAGATCGGAGTCTATACCAAACAAAACTCAACAGCTGAAAGAATTAGTGCTGTCTTCTACAACCTTCTGTCAGTTATGGACACATGATTTGCAGCCTAAGCATCAATCCCAGCTAATATTTGCATGTCACAGTAAGAGTAGTTGTTTTGATATGCCCTAAAAGTGGGTAAATTTCAGCCAAAGAGTAAAATTTAATAAGAAAAGTGCTAATTAAGGGCTGAATAGGCTTGTTTCCTATGGGGAGGAAAAAAAAAAAAGGAGAAAAAAAGTAGTTTAAGGGTGATGGCAATTTGGGCAGCTTGTTAAGCAAGATTAAGGAATAACACTAAATTAGAATGAAGTGGATTAGGCTTATTATTACTTGAAATCAACTAAAGGAAATTTTTAAAGGAAATCCTGAAGCATTTGTTGCTACAGGCACAGAACTAAAAAAATTCCATGTGTATTAATTTTTTTTTTTAAATAAATTCTTAGCTCTGTCTGTTTTTAGGTCTCCACCATCACCCCATCTCCCTCCTTTTCTATTGAGCAAAATGAGAGTAAGGCAGAATAGCAATTTTACTAAACAATGAGACTATGAAATGAGCTGCAGCAACTGGGCATTTTTATTCTTGGGGAGAGATGAGTTAGGAACTATTTTCAACACAGCAATTTAAAAAAAAAAAACTTGAGTGAGGGAAAAAAAAACAGAAGGAAAAATGCAAATTTATTGCCATTTCTCAGGCTCATGAAATAAGACACCAAAATGAAAAGAGAGCTATTCTTCCCCTTGAATGTACTCCTATTGTTTTGCTTAAATCTGGCCCTCAATGTTTTCTGCTCTCAGGAGAGACCTCCTCACAGGAACCATACCATGTTGTCAACAGTTACATTAATCTCTCTGACAGTTTTTAGGAAAGGAGTTTGAACTCAGATACTAATCTCAGGGGGAAAAAAAAAACCACCCTTGCAAAAAACATCTAGTGGTTAAGTTTGTTGGCATACATTCAGCAGTTCGGTCTTCACCGTACTTAGTTTCTGGCATACCATAAAGGGTACCAACCCTGCTCCTTGCCAAACAGGCAAGAGAGTACAACTAGCAGGTTTCATCTTCCACCGACACCTAATGTTTCTGCAGTAAAGACTGGGTGAAAGTGTGTCTGGAGAATAATATTCCTGATGGATCACAGAGAAATGTTTGGATGTAGGGAGTCCTCTTTCCTCTATTAAAATCTCTCAAGCCATATAATAGCTTTCTCTCACTACAAATCTCAATTTGCAGTTAAGGAAACACTGGGATAATTGGGAGATTGCCTAATGTTGGTTGTAAATAGTGACTTTCATGAAATTTTTCCAGCTGTCTGTTCAAAACTGCAGAGCATTTTTACATTATATAACAAGACAGAGTTGAATGGTTCATCTCTTTTAAAGATGTGAAGGCAGTGAATGCCTCTAACCTGAAAATAATAAGTGTACGGTAAACTAAACCATCAAGTGAAAACAGAGCAGATGGCTAAGTGTCTATCCTGGGATATGCTTATCCATTCCAAATGTCAAATCTCTTCAAGCATAGTTTCTGTAAATGTTATAGTAGCAAGTATTTTGTAAGGAGTGCTCTCTTCTGGTCAAACACAGAAGGTAATTCCTTAACATTGTATTTAATGTCATAAGCACTGACTATGTAGAATGACAGATTCTGTCTCTATAAAAACTGCAATATAAAATCAAAGAACAAGGTAATATATTTATTCTGATATTAGAAACAGATCCAGGTAAATATTCTTAAGGCTTAATGTGTATGAAAGCTTATCTTGAAGAGCTTCCTTTAAGTAAATGGAGAATTTACCGTCTTGCAAAGTCCATCAGATCCACATGTGAAAGGATAAGAGATGAAAGGGACTAATATTCCTAAGAACAGGGACTCATCTGAGTAGATGCTGCAGGTTTGACTTAATTTCTTCTTGTTTGTGAAGATATTTTTACTACATTGTCGTGTTTACTTTCCGGCAATCTGTTAGCAAGTCTTCCTCAAAATAAAGTTGTACTTTGTGACTCCAACAGAGGAAAAGGAAGAAACCTTCCTTTTTAGCTAGAAGCTAATTTTTATGTGCCACTACTGCCCTGCTGAGATGGAAATCCAACTGCACAATTTTTCATTTCATATTGCTATTTCACATTATGCACTGATTTTTGGTACTGTGCAGTATTCTCCCACTGTTCAATTAACTAGCATTTCTTTCCAGTTCTGTTTCTGTGATGTTAAATGATAAAAATGATTACAGTATTAACACTGTGAAAATTCCTAAGTCTTTTTCCCATTAGAGATCATTACAAATGAAGAATATCTGAGTATTATCCATAAATACTATATTACTTCACAGAGGTATAACAAAATATGAAGTGGGGCTGCCTATTCATAATCTGTACATTATCTACGTCATATAAGCAGCTGTATCCAGGAATGCTTAATTATGAACTTTTCATTCCTGAAAAAAAGGCTAAAATTCAAATCAAACACACACCACCTCAAAGAAACTTTCTCTCACTATGAGTTACAAAAAGCCTAGCTAAAAAAAAAAAAAAAATCATCATTTTTGGAATGTCTCCCAGTCATCCAGGAAAGTTAGGAAAAGCTCTCTTGACAGGAAGAGTTATGACATGATAAGAACAAGAGCTAGTTTTTCTCGAAGCATTTGCTAGGGTTAAATATTTGCCTGTGTCTACAGTAACTGTGCACACTATGCTGAAATCACAACCCTCCCAGTAAGTATAGAATGTAATTTTTTTGGAACATGTTATTTTCTGTAACATGTTGTAAAAGCTGATGGAAATTAAAATTACTGCTGGAATGTTACATCACTAACAAATCATGATGCATATTAAAGTCTCTACTGCATATGTATATCCTGTTTTCTAATGCATAGCCAGCTGCCACAGAATCTCTCAGAGAAAGGGTAGAAGGGTCAGTTGATCCTAAAACTATCTACTGACTACCACTGTGTCAGTGAAAAGGAGAAATAATTTGCATAGATTTATTCCATGTAGGTTTTCAAGAGGTATGGTTGTTCTTTAAAACCTGCATTTGTTCACATCTGCTACAGTTTCATTAAAAAAAAGTTCCGTGTAATACTGAGAGACAGAGAGTATAAATCTGATTCACATAATCTGTGAGCTTAGAATCACATTTTTGCTTAATTATCAAGAACATGTAATAATGTTAAGTTTTATCCTTTCTGGTGAGCCAAGAATGATCTGGTGACTGACAAGAAAAAGCTACTCCTTCAAAAAATGCCAACAAGTTTCCTAAAAACTGAATTGCAAAGTGAATTCATATCCTTTCTGTCCTAGAGGACAGAAGGAGAATGAGCTACAACTGAACATACCATTCAGTGAAATTATAGCCACCTGCACAGGTGACAATGGCACCCAGTCAGGCCCAAGGAACCATAACATCTACAAGGCTGGGCAGCAAAGAGAATTATCCAGGGACAGGGAGGCCAAATCTTCCTCCTGATGTAACTACAGTCTAAAAAGTACTGGAAGAGGAAAGGAGAGGGAAAGACCACTTTGATCCGAATAATTCTTAAAAGATGGATCTAAGCTCAATGAGAAAATACAGGTCGGAAACATCAGACTGTTCTCTGGAATAAATCCTGCAGATGGAAGATGGCATTAAAGAATAGATTTCTACCAGGCTGAAATGGAGTAGCTGACAGTTTCATGGGCCTTAACATGTTGCACTGTGCTATCCAAGGGATAAAGAAAGTACACTCCAGTCAGCTGGCAGGCAAAGCTAGAATCTGATATGGCAGTGGTCTATATGGAAGAGAAATTAGCCAGGAACTCAGCACTTGAAATTCACTTATCCCAGGAAAACATGTAACACCATTTAACTAGCAAAACCAATTTGCTTCAAAGCTGATGATGCCTAGAAAGTTATGGAGGAAATCCTGAGTTTGAAGTTTGGAAAGCTTTTCTTTAAATCCAACTGTTTCTTCACAAGCTTTGTACACACTGTCCAAAAGCGAGTTTCTAGATTAATTAGGGAAGCATCAATCTCTCTTTACTACCAGCTGAAAGACGACAAACCATCATTTTCATCATGGCGTGGTATTACTATCAACAGATCAGATGAAAAAACTTCAGCCATCCTATCCTCAAGTTCCAATCGTAGTATGTCAAGAGGAAATTCTTCAGTAATTGGGTTTTCAGATTTCTGAATGTGGATATTGACTGTTTGTACACGCTATGCTGCCTCATAACAAACAGTTCCTGATATTTAATGAATTTAGAAGGTTCATTTGATGAGAAGGTATTTGGCTACCTATCCATTTCATCAAGCTTTGCTAGGATCTCAGTAAAAGCATTACTGAATAAAAAATTGCATATTTGTTTAGACTGAAAATTCAGTTATTTCCACTAGAAGGATATTTTTCATTAACATGATAAAAGAACTATATAATCACAAGGAAAAAACAACATATACTTGCGTAAATAATTCATGGATCAGGAATGATATAGTAAATTATCTAAACTTGGGTGTGTAAAAAGAAGAAAAAAAATAATAAATTTACTTGGTTTTACAGTTTTCATTCAAGCATTCAAATATATTTTACACAGCTTCAGGACACACAGTTTATTAACAACAATTAGAGACTGATGGATAGCTGCCGCAATATGGATCCAATATTATGCAACTCCATGCCACAAGATATTCTGAAAATTCCTCCTAAAAACTCCATAAGATGCTGGAGTGATAGGCCAAGAAAATGCACATGCTATCTTCTAGATGTCAGTTCCAAGTACCCACCCAAATATCTTGAAATTTCACTAAATTTTACCTTTCTAGGACAAGACAGTATACCAATTCCTTTTCACAATAGCCAAGCTTTAGTTACTTGAAATAAAAATTTTCTACTCCAGCCCAACAGCTTGTTTTTTTTATCCTGCTTACAGACCAGACACTCGTTAACCTCTCAGATCTCTGGAGAGTTGTGGTTTAAGGGAACTCAGGAGGAAAAGACAAATTTGGAAACTCATTTATCCATCTCACTAGAATTGAGACATTATGGTTTTCATTCTTCCCCCACTCCCCAAAATACCAAATTTCCATCATCAGAGCTCTCTGAATAAACGAACATTTTGTTACTGGACTCAGGAAGAAAGAAACCACATGCCTGTTAGGGACACAGAGAGGAGGAGTGGAGTATGTGCTTGGGAGCGTGTTTATTTGACTGGATTGGAGACGGTCAACCGAAGAACATGCAGATCATGTATTTTTAAGCATTTCATAATGTCTTATTATTAATTCCAGCCAAAACCACCAAGACCAAAATTATCTGAAATTGGTGCTTGTGTGTCCTGACCCCAAAGCCAACAATGGTTGCATAAAAAAAAATGTAAAAACCTATGCTCCCCTCAAGTTTAATATTTTCTTTTAATCGATTATAAGGCAGTGCCCTTTCGAGTCTATGGAGAAGACAGGTCTCTGTAACTAACAAATTGAAATGTGGTGCTGGGTAAATTTTACTTCCAGGAAACCAAAATGTTGCAGTCCTTGAGAGAGGGAGGCTGTAAGCAGAGGGCTCTTCTAAAGGAAGGAGTTTTTATTGAACCTGTCACTTGTCATTAAACACTCCATATTTTACCTTAGCCTGATATTTTCATTAGAGCATACAGACCTTTTTCATCTGTGAATGAAAGCATTCCCTTCAGCCTCGTGTCGAATATGGGGAAAGACTGTAAAACTGAGCCCACCCAAACAGGACAATTAGGTTCACAAAAGCAGGAAAGGCACTAGGGAAAATCAAGTAATATTATTAATACTATGATAACTTACACATTTCAATGTTGACTATCACATCCAATTTCAATCTTAAATTCTTACATGCGTTTAATAATGTCTGGTTTTAATCTCAGAAATACTTGCATCTAATTATACAGAAAGCAACAGACAGCAGTGCAGAAAAAAACACAACATAAGCAAGGTGGAAGAAAAGCATGTACTGCTGTACAGACATCTCTAATTGGAAAATCTGAATGTAAGAAGGTAAAGATAATAAAATTACACACTTCGACATCTTTGTTCTCAACTGTTAGACCACCAGCCTACCAGGAAGTAACAACGCAGAAAAATAGAAAAATATCAAACAACTTGGCTTCCTCAAAAGAGACAATTGGTTATTTGTTTCTTGTGCTTAGACATAAGTTGGTTAATTTGTAATTAAAACAGAGGAAATATTTAGAGTAAAATTATGCTACGCTATTCGTAGTTTTATATCTAAGATCTCTCTACTGCTAAAACACTTTGTAAGTAAATAATTGGAAAAGACATCGCAAGGACAGCTATATATTCTTAAAGAACTCTGATACAAAGCAGTATCATTTTTTTGCCACCTAATTTCTGAGAAAAAGCTGCCTCACTGCTGTCACCAAAGCTGTACAATCTCTTTGAAGCATCAGAAACTGGTGTTAAATAGTTTTAACAGGACTTAAAATTATCAGTAGCCAGAATATCACTGTCCATCGCTATGTGTAAAAAAAAAAAAAACAAAAAAACCCCACCACAATTCTAGTATGCAAATAAGAGCTGAGAGAAAATTAATTTCAGGCTTTTTCCAATGCATTCCATTTGTGAAAAAGAAAAAAAAATTAAAAGGGAAATAATAATGATGAGGAAAAAAGCCAGAAAAGAAAGCCACAACATTTAAAATCTGAAAGTGCTACATCAAAACAAAAAAAGATTAACTTGTGGAATGGTATCATTTGATAAATAAACCACCATGCACAGAATTACAAGGCAAATATCAAGTGCCACTTATCTTTTAAAACTTAAAATACGGATTTACTCAAATGCAGATTAGAAATCTAACCAAATATTATATTAGTTTTAGGAATTTTAAAAGACATTTCACTAATAGAAGGAGGACTGTGTTATTTGAACTTAAGCTGCCACATAACGAGAGCCTTGTGGATTGCTATAGCAATACAGTCACAAAACCCATTAGCAGATGTAGAAATCCCACATCCCAGTCTCTTATAAAAGTCTGCAGTTATGAAATAATTTTCACACACTTGGAACTTAACTATTTCAGTGCAGTGCACATATAGGACTGGAGTCGAGGGGGTAAACCACAAAACAGTGCATCTGAGAGCATTCCACACAGACACATGTTTCTGTGGTTCTTTCAAAAGTTCTTAAAGAGTTGAAATCATCACCCTGGAATTCCATAGAACAGAATAAAGAAATACATCTTTAAATTAAGGAGGAGATTTATCTTTGCTAGTGAACTATTAGGACTTATTCTGTGTCTTCATTGTAGATATACTGGCATACGTAGCTGGTAACAAGAAACAGGACCTAACCTATTATCTCCTCACTTAGCATCATGGTATCATTGCTTTATTTCATGGCAGCAGTTTAACATTTTTATGATAGCATTTGAAAATTTACCATCCGATAAGCCATCTATGGCTAATAACATATAACATACTGAGAATATTTGACTTGCTTTCATACCAGTGACTTTCATATACCTAGGCAGATTTGAGGTAACCAGGTAATTCTGCAGGGAAGCAGCATGTTATCATTTCAGAAATAAAGCAAACTGACTAGAATTCATGAGGAAGAGTAAGATTTCACTGTCAAACAAGGATGAGTTAACACAGAAAACATGGTCCTTCAGCTACCCCACAATAACTTCAATTCACTGTAAGAATACTTACTTGGTTATCTTTCATTTACTGAAGAAAAGGCACCAATATAAGGTAAAAACAGCTGGGAAAATACACAAAACAGCTAAAGCAAAAGATTATTAGAAAAGCAGCGAAGAAAGAAATGCCACACCAATCTCAACACCAAAACGATAAAATTATTTCAACGATGCACTTCATAACTGAGTTGACAGTTAAAACTGTTTTTCTCTTTTATGAAAACAGAGTAAGCTATGAAGGCAACTGAGAGAGGCTGCTTTCTTTGAAGCGCCTTGGGATGTATGTGTCCTTTTAAACAACCAGTACCAGATTTCTTAGGTAACAGCTATGAAAGTGGATCAGGAGAGCAAGGTAGCTAAGCCTGGCTGATCGGCCACACTGCTTTAATTCAGTTCCCATGTTACCTGAAGCTGTTGGGAGCTGTCATTAAGATTATCCTCTCGTCTCCTGGCCTCCTCCAGCATCTGTGCACTCTTCTTTTTCTCCACTTGTTCTTTGTGCTTCAGGTTTGCTACTTTCTTATTTTGATCTTTAACTTGCCTGTAGAAAAGAAGAGCAGTCAGAGCGCAGTCCAGAGCATAACACCCGTTACTCCCAGCGCTGGTGAGCTGGTCTGGGGAAGAGTGGAACCCTCAAGTACCGTCACTTTGTTTGCAGAAGGTCATCAACACCAAACTCATCCTCAAGTGTTACCTTCAACTGTTAATTCAACCAAAAAAACCACTTTGTTTTGCTCTTTACCATTAACCTAGACATGGAAATTTCTGAAACAAAACCCTTAATTATTATTTGGTATAAACTATTAATCAAAAGATGCACCTGCCCTCTTGTGACTATGTGGTATGTGCTACATAGAAATCTTTTCTCTGTTCATACACACATGTACATATAAAAAATGCAGATATCTAATAGGCTATTTTGCCTTGGGTACCACTATATCTAATGCAAGGAAAACAGGAGGACCAAAACGAAAAATTAATGAAACACTACTTGAACATAGAGGACTACCTACAAGATCTAAGCAATCTGTTCCCAGAACTAAAACTATTTCTTTTCAACCTCAAGTTCTACTTGTTTACTAGATATTTTGAAGGATTTCCTATCCCTTCTTTTTACAGAAACAAGACAGAGCAAGTAAGAACAAACTATTTCAGGAAGTGTGCATAATTTCCTTTTCACTTGCATCTATGAATTATTTTTGATGATCCTGGCAACTACCGTTGCCTGCAGACAGGGTTTGGCCTTTCTGGGCATTAAGACACATGGAGTATTGAATCTAATTACAGACCCTTTAATCTCAGCCTCCTGACCACAGAGAACTTAAGTCTAAACTTTTAGTCCAATCAAAACAAAACAGGCTAGCTATGCTTCCTCAGCCCTTTTCTCCATAATTATACCTGGAGTTTGGATTTTGGAATAAAAGATAGATTCTTTGGTTACAAGAGTTCCCCAAAGCATCATGCAAGTAGTAGAGATCACTCTTTAATTTACTGTTTAGAAAGCTGAATGATATACTAGCTCCCTATCTAGTATGTTTTCCACACAGAGAGGGAAGAATGTTTCTTCTATATTTCAGAAATACTTTTAGAACAGACCACAAACAACTCTGATTACCTTGATATTTTCTTTAGAACTCTTAACAAAAGTATGATCAAGAACATATCTCTTCGTGACATACATGTTCAAATTATGTGGCATACGGCTAGTCAGTGCTTTGAGTTCTTCCAAAAAAATGTACATTCCAGACTGAGCTCCGCTTTTTGCAACGTAAGCCAACCGGATCTGGGAAAATTGCGAAGACAGCAAATTTCCCTTGGTGCTAAAAAAACTCCTATTAGCGTGAAAAAGTGCTGATGGTCTCCAGAGACCAAGAAAAAAAAAGGAAAGTCCTTTTCTGATGAAGTTAAAAAATTATTGGCACACTTAACTACCTTGTCCAACAGTTACAGCTCATTTGAGTCAGGATGTTTTTTAAACACAACCGTTATAATTGCTAAGTTATTCTAACCCAGTGCTGCACACTGGCAATGGGCGTATTGCCCAGTTTGAAAGCAGACTTGTTCAGTGATTAAACAACTTATTGGAAATATTATGTTGGCACCAACTCAGCTTGTACAATACACGGTTCTATCTGTCCAATAAAATAAACATAGAAAGTACAGTGAAATCAATGCAGAAAATGAAAATATGTAAGCATTTAATTCCATGTGAAAATTGTTATTCAACTTCTAAATTAAAATTAGGAGAATTAATTATTTTTACTTGGCAACCTAGATTCACCTGTTGGGAAACTGATCTGTGTTACTGTAATCTCCTGGTTAGATAGGAGACAATAATATTAATAAAGCCACAACCCTCATCAAAATATGTTTGAAGTAGATCATCTCCCACATGGTCCAAAACGTTTTCAAACAAAATATGTATTTCAAAGAAAGGAGCAATTATAAGGATATATACTATTGACATACACCTTCTCATATCTTAACAAAAATGAATGTCTTTCTAATATACTAGGTAGATATATTGAGACAAACTGAAGCTTTCCTAAAGCAGTTTAAAAGATGCAAGTCTTGAAAATACCTAGTGCTTGTAATACTCAGATCAATCCTCGCAACTGTCATACTGTTTGGAAACTTGAATTCATGTGCAGGATACAACTATCACTCTACACTTTTGATGTCAAAAAGCAACAAAGGTTGGGCCATAAACCTTTCAAATGATACAGGTTATCTATGGCATTACCTAAAATTTCCCCAACTGTTTAATTGTATAAACTGAGAACATTACGTGAAACTTGAAATCTATAAATCTAAAAGGCAGGCAGCCATTTGATGCATGAAAACATATCTCATCTCAATGCTCATGGTACCAAATGATAATTCTCACTTTTACAATACTTCATGCAGATAACCGTGTAAAAGGTTTAGCACATACAAGCCCAGAGCCCTTGAACATTCTGTGAAACTGTAAAGAATCCACACTGTGATTCTGTAAAGAATCCTCTTTCTTCTCTGTCAGGTAACTTTCAGTCTTCAAAGTGAAATCAGAGAATCATGTTTTTATATATACAAACAATATTTTAAAACTATTTAAATACACTCACATACACACATATTTTTAATATCAACAGACCTTAAAAGCTTGATTAATTGTAATCACTCAGTTCACTGATCAATAAGAGTTCTGTTGCTATTTTGAACACTGAAATATCACCGATGATTGTTATAGAACAATTTCATCTTCACACCACAACTGAACAATGTGCAGAACTGGACCACATACTGAACTGGAACAATAAAATAATGTACAGAAAGTATGTATCTTAAGTGAGCACATTGCAACTGGTACATTCTATGAGGAGACAGTCAAGAGGAAAATAAAGATTCATCATAATATATGTGCACAAGGAAGCTAATTAGGATTGCAGAAAGATACAATGCTCTGGAATTCCCTCAGTTTGAGAGCTTCATTTTGTAAACTTAATGTTCTTTTAACTCTTCTGAATGCAATTACACATATACAGCACATAACCCTGTCAAAGGGGCAGTAAAGTTTTAAAGAAATCCTTAACCTGTAAAAGTCTTTTTATTAAAACCGAAAAAACTGCACAAGACTAAAGACAGCACAAAGAGAATGAATTAATTCCAGTGATGGCAACAGCTTAGAGATTTATGAGTGTTTTATAGAAAGCATTAGTGTACAGCAATTGAGTAAACACCAATTTGCAACGTGCACATGGAATTCTCATCATAAAATAAAGAGCATATGAATTTCTGAGAGATATAGAGCATTAAATATTACTTTAAGTACATATTCCTACCAACATATCTTTTTAAAATGGGACTACAGAGAGAAAGAATGCTGGTGATTCTAATAAAAACTGGAAAGCCAGTTCAGATTCTATGAGATAAACCTTTAAAGAAGGATATCACTGGAACCAACAGAAACAATATCAAAACTAACAAAATCAAAAACTACCTCATCTCAGAAGATGTTTATTCTCAGAGTCACACTCTAATCAAATAATGAAAAAGTTCTAGTCACATATGAAAGAAGAAAAATCTAATGAGAATGTTTATTATGTTGAATTACACTGAAGAATCCCATTCATTCTGGAAATTTTTTTTTTTTTCATTTTTAATAGCAATTTTCAGATAATTACTTTTTCTGGAGATCCAATTCCTAAAAAAAATTAGCACTCAAAAGTGAAAAATCTTCTCCATTGCTTAGAATCCTTCATTTCACAATATGTCATGCCAAGTACTGTTACAATGGACTATATTAGAGAAAAGGAAGTAGAATTTCTAGTTTAAAAAAAAAAAAACCAAAGTCTTTCAACTAAAGATGGGCCAAGATTCTCAGAATTATTGATTTCACATCCTTTGATTTTGGGTGCCTAATTTAAGCCATATGCCTGCTGAAAAAACCCACAGGATTTCTCAATCTGGACAGCAAAAATAACTATGAATGTCTATGACTTTACTCTTTTTTTTAATGAAACAAAGCTGCATCACTTTAAAAGTCCACTCCTTTCCACTTCTCTACAAAATTACTGAATTTCTAGTGATGAGGTATAGCTGAACACCATGGGGAGTGAATTAAAATAATCACAAGAAGTTTTCCTCTCTAATAAGATTAAATGCTTTATAGGTCCTATTATTTATTAAGGCTTTCATGAAATTAATTTTTTTTCTGTACTAACACAAATATTTTTTGCATTTTACTACTAATCTAATTATCTTTAACTGTAATGCACATCAGCACATATAGCTGTTAATTCTTTCCTCATACGGATTTCCATGCTACATGTTAAAGTAATGTAAGCCATTATCCTCATCTGGTTATCTTTTCTGACATAACTCCAGATGTTCTTCTTGTAAAATAAAAGATGACAAAATGTTAACTGAAAATATGCATAAGTTAATTTGAATTTTAAAATTCTGTTTTAATATATTTTCCTTCACAGTTATGCACCTAACATACAAAAGTGTTTTTAAAATAATTCAAGTATAAGTAAACATTTACAATGCATTTGAACCACCACAGAAGCTTACTTTCAAGATAAAATGTATGCATACGTACTATATTTCACCTAATGAATACGTGCACTAGGAAAAAATATACAGATGCTGTATAGAAACAGCCAGTTCTATTCATCTGACTTAGATATTCAGAAAATATTTCTATGTGTCAGTCAGCCATGTCAGAAAGATTGTTTAGCTCGAGCCTTCATTGACGTAGCATTACCACCACCCACAGGACAGTCCACTGTTGCTGCAGCTACTAATCCTGATGGACAGATGAACTTCATTTGCTTTAAAGTACACTTTGCTCCTAAACGAAAGTTAAACTGATGCAATGGTCATCATTACTGAAATGTCCCTGCTCCCTGCAGGGGGGTTGGACTACATGACTTTAAAGATCCCTTACAACCCAAACTATTCTATGATTCTATGATTACTGAAAAAAAAACCTGAAAAAAAAACCTGTATGCAATGAAGTAATATATTATTTAGTTCAAAACTGACAGTATGCCTTGTATTATGAAATATTAGATTCTACAATGTATAATACAGAATCATAGAAGAGTATCTCAAGTTGGAAGGGACCCATAAGGATCATTGAGTCCAACTCCGTGCTCCTTGTAGGACTGTCTAAAACTGAACCATGTGACTCAGTGTCATCCAGATGCTCCTTGAAGTCTGACAGGCTTGGTGCCGTAACCACTTCCCTGGGTAGCCCGTTCCAGCAACCAACCACCTTCTCAGTGAAGAACCTTTTCCTGATGTCCAACCTGAACTTCACCTGATGCAGCTTCACTCCATTTCCTAGTGTCCTATTGCTGGTCACCAGAGATCAGCACCTCCTCCTCCACTGCCTCCTTTGAGGAAGTTGCTATCACTGCATAAGACCTCAAAGCACTTTGTAGTCCTAAGAGACACAGGAGTGCATTTATTCACTTGTGACATGAAATGGAGCAGTCATCTGAAAGACTATAATACTACAGAAATTCAGGTCAGAGTGCAAACCACACTATAATGGGAAAAAAATCCAGAAGGAAATGCTGTAAGGTAGGAAAAAGCAGCTAAATTGTCCAGACCTTTATTAGCAGTCTTGTTCATTAATGATTAGATGGGTGAGGAAAAAAAAAGACATTTTTTGCTGCAAAAAAAAATCAACAACATCAACACAATGGGATACTAGTGATCTGATATGGATTGATTTAAAACTCACAGGAAAGTGTTTAACTTACTACATTACTCCCACCATTTCCTTCATCACTTCTTTGTTTTTAAGGTCTGCCCCACCAAATATTTTATTTGGCCACATTCTCAGCCTTAACTTATGAATTTAGAAGACCATAAACAGAGTGATGTAGCTGAGTTGTTGGGTTTTGGGTTGTGGGGTTTTTTTTTGTTGTTGTTGGTTCTTTTTGTTTGTTTTTTTTTAGTTTTGGTACACAAAGCAAAACATTTACATTCTGGGAAGAATAACAGAAGGAAGCCATGGAGAAGCTCTTCCCAAAAATGCTACTTTGTTTTGAAAATAAGAAAAATGCCTGTTCTAAAAAGTTTTGCTCTAGCTTTTAGATGTTCAAAACTCACCTTACCAGTGGTTGATCACCAAACCACTGAGAACAATGGCAGTGTTTGGAAAGCCTAATTGCTTAACCTCAAGAAAAGGAAAGTGATGAAAATAAGCTAAAATAAGCTAAGTGATGAAGGAAACAGGGCTGACCACATCACACAGTCCCATCACCACAACTGGGTGTCTGATTGACAGTCAAAGGAAAGTTGCCAAAGGCTGGACAAAGCTCCCTATCTTATGCGTTGAAAAATTAGGATCTGGGAAGTTATGCACCATTGAAGATCTACGTTGAATTTAGTAAGGTGAGATTTATTTTTTTTAGAACAGTAGGCATTATCTGGGCCTCTTCCTTTGGTTCACTGGGCTGTACTTAGCAAGCCCCGCTTCTTAAGTAGCGTATCACTATTCTTCAACATTATACTAAGGTAAAAAAAATGGTGCATTAAGTTACTAAGGAAAAGAAACTGTAATTTCATTATGCTTTTCAAATGGCTTAGTTTAATATTATTGCCTCTGTTGCACAATGCATCTGAGCTAGAAGACCAGTGAACATCCTTTCAATGAGTTGTTCTTGTCTGGAGGCACAGCTGACAAGCTCCAGCACCCAGTTACCTTTTCTGCTTGTGAGCCTACAACCTCTCATCATTTTGTTATACTGCTCCTCGCCTGTTATGTGCCATTTATATGACAAGTGAACATATGCCAATGAAAATATTAACAGACCCTGAAAATTTAACTGGTCTGCTCTATGTGAGTCAAGAAGTCCCACAGTGGCTTCAAGAGATGGGGAGGGTAGACTTCATTTCCTGAAGCTAGGAAACTTTGATTTTTAAAAACAAAGTGTGTGTTCAGATAGCACTGGGGGGGGACAAGGGATAAAGACTAGAAAGGTTATTGGAAACCAGCTTGCCCCACATTTTAGGAACACGAGCCTAATAGTGACTGAATCAAGAGGTGTGGAAGGCAGACTAGAAGCAGATCTCAACTCTACACTGGTTGCCTTCTTTCCTTGGTGTTAACAATTATCCGCATGAGTAATTACAGGCCTTCAAACTCAGGTCTAAGCTTCTCCGAGGCAAAAGAGGTCAACTGTCAAACACAACAACATCCCACATTTGGCCATATGTGTAATTATAGGTTAATAGAATGTATTTTTTAAATTTTTCTCTTCCTGTATTAATATCTCTGATTCAATCTAGCAGAAGACCAAGAAATATAATCAAAATCACACATGCTAAATCCGAATGCTACAGGCGCTTCCACTGTGAAATGTTATTGCTCAGCGATCAGTAGGGAACACGCATTTATGGAAACAACTAAACAATTTTCCTTACGCTAGAGTAAAATGATGCAGTATCAACAGTTAGTGAATTCAGAGAACGGTACATAATAAATACATTAATAGAAAGAGAAATCTAACTAAGGATGAGAAGCCCATGTCTCTCACACATGCTCTAAGCACTACCAAACTAACCTATTTCAGGGAAAATAGACTTATTTTTTCCCTTCAATTGCTCGATTGAATAAAACCAGAATAAACCAGGCTGCTCTCCAGTCATGAGGCAGTAGCCCCATTACACACAAACAATGGTGAAGTCAAACACTGTTGTCTCAGTATTCTCAAACAAACTGCAAGAAAAAAAAAAAAGTGCCTTAACCAACCAGCTAAAATTGAGGGATTAACAGCAGAGAGTAGGAGAATTGTCTTCATTTTAGTGCAACAAGTCCATATAAAATAAAGCAAACCAAAGGTTCACCTTCAGACAGGGCCAGATACAACATACTAAAACAAACTAAAAAGCAGGCACCCTAAAAACTTCAGGTAAACATCAACAGCACTTCATGTTTTCACTAATCTATAATTCCAGGTTTGCAGATATAATTCAGTGCGCTTATTAACGGGCAGCCAAAAAGCCCCCTAACAACACTGATGTGCAGCTTCCCAACTATTTAAATTCTCAGCATCTATTTACTAGGAAGCACGTTTTGTGATGAAAATAATGAATACATTACCGTAATTCCGTAACGGATGTCAAATTCAAAATCAGACATCAGAGATTAATATAAAATTAATTACTTGTCAAGTTCTATAATTATTTTTGAAAGCTGATGGCAATTGAACTAGAAAAGAAACCTTCAACCTTAAAACCTCGCAACCTTTAGTTTTTATTGAAGCTAAGAGCATTAAAAAATAAAAACTCAAGGTGAACTCAAATAAATCTGTAAGATAATGGTATGAGTGTTCCTTTGTTAAGAAAAATACTAATACTTTAAGGACCTTAATAAAAGCATTCAGTAGTTCAACAAATAAGTTTGTTCTGTTGTATTTTTTCTTCCGCTTTTGTTAATTGAGCAAACAGATGCAAAGCCAAAAATGACATTTATAAAATGGCTGATTAGGCCTCAGTGTGGGTTCCTTCTGCCTGCAGCACGCTGGGTTAGTTGAATTTGGCCCTAACAGTGTGGGAAGAAGTCCCAAAGGTGCTGTTCCTTTTGCCTCTAACTTCAGTGCACAAGCCAACTGCCCTGAGAACAGATCACACACAGCCAGTTGCTCTCTGCTCAAGAGACCTGCACCATTTGGCTGAAAAAAGTATTTTCTAAACAGCAATAAAATCTTCCTTATGAATGGCATTTTATTGAGGTTTCAGAGGGTATTTTTGCAATCTAAGATCACACATGTCTCTTTCAACTGCAGTCCCACTAGCCAGAAAAGAAAACAAATCAAAGTACAGCAATTGTTTTCTTTCATATGGGTATGCAATCTTTTCATTCCTTCTAGAATAACACCTGATACAACTAATAATTAAAAGAAAAATTGAATGTCAAAATCAGCCATTGAAACAAAACAAAAAACTAATTCTAATGTAAGCAGAACAATACTTCAAAAGCAATGCATTTAAAAACTATGCTAGAGTAGCTTATGTTTGCCTTGCAGCACATACTGAACAAGTTATCAAGAGAAAAAAAGTCCTCTTCCAAAAATTTGCAGAAATTTGAGGTAACAGTTGATATTATCCTGCCATTATGAAACAGCATATGTTAAAGAATCAAAATACATCTTACACTTCCAAGTTGACAGCTACTGAAAATCTATTCTTCAGCAAAAGGTACTAAACCAAGCAGTTGCCAAAACAAAAAAAAGAAAGCACAGTGAATGTACCAACTCAGTCGAAGAGGATTTGATATAAAAGAAAAACATGCATGAAAACATTCACAGTCTTGCTCTAAGAAAATTATGTGAGGACAGTGACACTAGCAGGACCATCCTGAGAAAATGTAAACCAATCAATTTCAGGGATAAATGATTTTATGATGATTTTATGTTGCTAGGACACTCAAATTTTACATAATTTAGCTTATCTCTTAAAAACAAAAAGGTTTTCAAGAAAAGTCTTCTGAAGAGATTCTCTCTATAGATGTTAATGGAAAAGCGTTTACCCCGTTAGCTATAAAGAAGCTGTGCCAAATTTGATCCAAAGTTGTACATTCCCAGAGACTATACTGGGAAAAGCATGCAAAAAGAGGGAATTGATTGAAAAGCAATGTTATCATGCCCATCCAACCGTAGCCTGCTACAGCATCTTTATTATCATAAGAGTCTGAGATGGGAAGCATACAGCTCTATTGTGGTATCCACTGGGTGAGATCAATTTCTGGTAAGGAATGTGGACCACAATGTCTCTCAGAATGGCATGCTTGGCATATTTTTTTTTTTACAGGTGCTTAGCATACAGGTTTATTAAGAGGTATCTCATTTTATGAAATACATTCTGTAGCACAGGCTTTGACAGCTCACATCAGGTTAATATGAAGAGAGCCTACTGAGATGATTTGTTACAGACTTTTGAATGCCTGGAAAATGAGGGATAGCAGCATTATTTGTAATAAATATACCACACACAGGGCTGAATAGTCTATCTAAATAGCGTAGATGACTTAGTTTCTCCTTCTCTGATACAGCTGTAATACTGTCTTTTCAGTCTGTCAGCTGTAGGAATCCAGAATACAGCTAGGAATAATTTGCATGTTGAGCGAACACCACTGAGTTTCTGGAGAACTCAGTGAGTGTTGCAAGAAACACTTAAGAGTATCTCTTCATCGAAGGTTTCTGTAATAGTCTTGGTAATGTGCATGGACAAGGTGGACATATATGTATGGACATATGCTTATGCACTTGAAGAGAGATTTCTATCATTTCACGGTAAGTGGATCTGCTACAGAACTAGTATGTCCACGAGTGTTTCAAATAAATACATTATTTTTTTAAATATTCTGAAGGAGCATAGAAAAAACAAATAATGTAGTGACAACATGGCTCATGGTTCAGCTATCTCAAGCGTACCCTCACTGATATCCCGAGTATCATGAAGTTCATCAGTTTGACATATCTACCGAGGAAGATAAATTATGTCTTTAGAAAATTACACTACTCCAGTGAACTACTTCTTATTTCATAGAATCATAGAATAGTTTGGGTTGGAAGGGACCTTCAAAGGTCATCTAGTCCAAATCCCCTGCAAGGAGCAGGGACATCTCCAACCAGATCAGGTTGTTCCGAGCCCAATCCAACCTGGCCTTGAATGTTTCCAGGGATGGGGCATCCACCACCTCTCTGGGCAACCTGTGCTAGTGCTCCACCACTCTCATTGTAAAAAAAAACCTTCCTAATATCTAATCTGAATCTACCTCCTTCTATTTTAAAACCATTACCCCTTGTCCTAATGCAACAGGCCCTGCTGAAGAGTTGCTCCCCGTCTTTTCTGTAGGCGCACTTGAGATACTGGAAGGCTGCTAAAAGGTCTCCCCAGAGCCTTCTCTTCTCCAGGCCGAACAGCCCCAACTCTCTCAGTCTGTCTTCATAGGAGAGGTGCTCCAGCCCTCTGATCATCTTCATGGCCCTCCTCTGGACCCTCTCCAAGTTGTCCATGTCCTTCTTATGTTGGGGGCTCCAGAGCTGGTTCTAGTACTCCAGGTGGGGTCTCACCAGGGCAGAGTAGAGAGGGAGAATCACCTTCCTGAACCTGCTGGCCATGCTTCTTTTGATGCAGCCCAAGATGTGGTTGGCTTTCTGGGCTACAAGCACAAATTGCAGGCTCACGTCCAGCTTTTCATCCACCATTATCCCCACGTCCTTCTCAGCAGGGCTGCTCTCACTGCCTTCATCCCCTTGTCTGTATTGTTACTCGGGGTTGCCCTGACCCAGGTCGAGGACCTTGCACTTGGCCTTTTTAAACCTCAGGAGGTTCATACTGGGCCCACCTCTCCAGCCTGTCAAGGTCCCTCTGGACAGTCTCCTGTCCTTCAGGTGTGTCAACTGCACCACCCAGCTTGGTGTCGTCTGCCAAGCTGCTGAGGGTGCACTTGAACCCAGTGTCTATGTCATTGATGAAGACGTTAAATAGTACTGGTCCCAATATGGACCCCTAAGGGACACCACTTATCAGAGATCTCCATCCAGATATCGAGCACAACCCTTTGGATGCGACCATTCAACCAATTCCTCATCCACCAAACAGTCCCTCCATCAAATCCATATCTCTCCAATTTAGAGAGAAGGATATTGTCGGCCACTTTGCCAAAGGACTTACAGAAGTCCAGTTAGATGACATTTAGTGACCTTGAGACAAATGAGGCAAAATTAAGATTTTAATTGAGTTGATCCCCTCATGAGTGCAACTGCCTTGATGTAGCCTGTCATGGAGAACATTTTCTCCCTTCAATTAATTAATCTTACAAGTAATTGGGAAATACTCACAGTCATCAGAAAAGATCAACAAACAACAGCCTTCACTATCAAGAAAAATATTCCTAACAGGAATCTCGTATATTTTCTATAAATTACCTGTCTTTTTATATGAATGCATACATTGCAGGTTGAGAGATATAACCAGTGCTGAAAATCTAATAAAAAATTACTGTGGCTATAGTCAAAACAGAACACAAGAAAACAAGAGGAGAGTTACAGTCCCCTTCTAGTTTGAAATAAAATTTCTCTACCTCTAATTCAAAAAGCACCCTCCACTATTCCAAGATGCAGAAGAAAATGTACTCCTTCCTCTTCGGAACATTCAAGAAATCAACTGAAATTCCTTTCAAGGTTTTGGTGGTGGTTTTTTTGTTGTTGATTGCCTTCTGCTTGTGCAGACAGGTGTAGAGAAGAATGTAGTAGTGTACAGACCCTCTAAACTAATTTAAAAAATTAAAAAGCCATGTTGCTTTAATCTAATTCTGTATCTCTTGGCTCAAGATTAGATTTTCCTTGCAGATATTTGTAAACTAACAAGGTGTACTTCTGCCCATTTAAAAAAAAATAATAAAAATGTAAAAAAGTATCTTGGAAGATCACACCTGTAACAGAAAAGTACTAGCAATTCATATATGCTCCTGAAACCTTATTAGTCCTTCTGAAGGAGAGAAGACAACCAAGTTGATCTGTCAAGAATGTACCCATGACGTGGTACAGTAAACTGCAGCTTTCCTCAGAGCTGGCCATGCAGGTCTTCATGCACAAGCCACTCTTACTGAATCTTTGGAGTAATAGTATCTTCAAAAATAAAATCTTTTAAATCTTTGAAATTCTCCTTTCTCATGGAGGAAAATCAACACAGAGCCACATGCACTGGCAAAACATCCAACGTGCTCACAAATAAACCCTTAAGCTTTGGAGAACTATGCAGAAGACACACTACTGACACCTGCAAGCGGCACGAATTGCTGTAGCTTTATGGGTTATGCAGTGCTGACAGCCAAGGCTCCTTCTGGACTTCCCAAAACAAAGGCACAAGAACATCAAGAAGCCTTCACTGGTAGTGCTAAGTTTCTGTTTCAGAGGCACTGAGGAAATCTTTGGTTCTGATCAGGGTGCATGAGACGACTAAGGGATGGCAGCAGTCTGGTTTGGATGGGATCTGAACTGCAGCTACTGTAAGGGAAAATATTTTTGCCTCAGCAGGTGTTTATTCTGAAAAGAATAAACTTAAACTTGATAGTGAGAATGGTTCTGAGTTTGGGGATCTGCTGTTTCTTTACAGACACAGAAAGGAAGAAATTTTTAGAAAAAATTAATGAAATCAGCAGAGTGTGATGTACTAGTGTAAGTAAGGATGGGAAATTTAACCAAAACAGACGATCCTATCAGAAGCCTCACAACATAACTTAGGAGAAAAATTAGAATAAGTAGAGAATAGCATGTACTTACCCCTTCTATGTAACATTAACCAACACAGTAATACTTTAAAATGTTCTTCCAAATGTTTGGCTTTTGTTCACACTATAAGGTTTTTGCCCAAGTTACAACAGTGTTTGAAGCTTTCATAACTTAAAAATAACAAGCAGACTCCTTCAGCTACATTTCAGCTGTCATTTGTTCATGTGATCCAAGCACACTCAAAAAGAATAAGGAAACCAACTGTCAAAAACTGCGTGCCATGCCCCATCTCTTTGAGTAGACATCTGCATATTCCATATTAAAATGTGAAATCTGTGCTGACAGCAAGAGATATGAGAAAGGGAAGAAGGCATATGGTAAACTAAGGAGTAAAAAACAGGTTATTTGCATCTCACTAATAATGTTTATCTAATTCCACTGCACAGTCTCTACAAAAAATGTCTATTACTTATAATGCAGTGAACTGTCCTTTTGACTGGAAGATAGGATCAAGAAATATTTCCTCTAATAAGAAATTATGTTAAATGTTGCGGTTATTTCATAAGTGTTGTACTCCAAATGCACCAGAAAAATCTATTTTTTTTTTTTAACATTCCGAGTCAGTGGCCACTTTTGCAGTATGAAGTGTCACTCTGCAGTAGCCTAATAAGGTATTTACTAGTAACTTCATTTAATGCTCTCTCACAGGTTTTTTTTTTTATACAGGATGGCATAAAAGTAAATGATGAAAAAGAAAAAAAATATTTTCATGCAAGGTGCAAGAGAACTGGGAACAAGCAGGCAATGCTAAAAGAAAAGACATCTTATGTAGATTAATGGGTAACAACCCTTTAAAATATGTTGACATGTCAAATACTGAAAAAGTGTTTGGTCTTATATCTTTTATATATATTGATAGAAGGAGTCAGTAATAAAAATAATATTTATTTCTAAACTGTTTATTCAGATCTCTATGCTAACATATTCTGCTGGTTTTATCTACATAAAGTGAAAAATTACACACTGAAAAGTGAATTGAACGCGTATACCTGTCCAATAGCTGGTTACAAGTTAACAACAGTAATGCTGTTATTTATTTGGTACGATTACCTGAGGAATTCAGGAACTTCCAGCGAAATCAAGAATACTTCCAGTATTCAAAGATTAAACAGAATACATTCCTTTGGTTTTTTTTTTAAACACTGCAGACTAAAGGAACTAAGTGAGTATATAAAGCAGATTATTAGAGAGCAAGGCAGGCATAGAGAAAGAACTAAAGAATATTGAATACAACATTGGTGAAAGAGAAAATGCATGATGGGAGATGCCCCCAAAAGAATGTATTTTCAAAGATACAGCATGCTCACTGAAGCCTTCATTGCCAAGACTCTTTACCATTACATATATAGTTGTAGGGTAAAGTGGCATTATGCCACCTCTCTTAGCTCCTAGCGTGGGTGACTTCATTAAACACGGCACAAACAACTCAAGACATGAAAAACGTAAGGGGCAATTCACAAACAATCTGAGTTTTACTGGCATTCAGAACAATTTGGTCAGTGCTATTAGTGCCAGTGGGACTGACAAAGCTAAAGCTGGGCTGATGCTGAAGCTAAGGAAGACAACATATGCTTTTTAGAGCTACCATCTGGTGAGCTACAGTGAATCCATGGCTTTGAGGAGTCCCCAGTTTACATGCTAGGAGGTAGCTGAGCAACACAGGGGAGCAGAACTAGTAGGAAAATAGCCTCCGTTTTCTGTTGGATTGCACTTTTTGCGATTGGCACTGAGCATGCCACCTTGGCAAGCTGTACTTTCTAGGATCAAATGAGGGTCTTCTGGTCTATCTACAAAGAGTATTTCACAACTCAAATTTTGAATATTTTCTCACTCTTAGTTTTTAAAAAAGAGATAGGTTACTTGTAATGATCAAATTCATTCCAGAACGCTTGAAAGAAGGATGCTGGAACTGAATCACTCCAACCCCACTGTCATCCCAAAACTACCATCATGCTTGGTCTCAATTTCTATCATCAAATTTATTCAGTATTGTAAACAGATAGGTACTAATGGTCCATGTAAAAACACCTTACTTCAAACAGAGTATGCCGAGTCACTAAAGGTATAGGTGGCACTTTACCCCTTAGAGCTAGAAGTTAATTAGTCAGATATGTACAGAAAGTGACAACTGGAAATATTTTGTTCTCCAAGGAAGCGAAAAAACATTTATTTTAATTAAGAAGAATGGCCTATCTGCTGGATAAGAAGGAAATAAAGTAAGTTTCTGAGAGTATGATTAAAACTGTCTGAATTACATGGAGTACTTCAGGAGGAAGATTAGCTCGAAAAGCCGACGTATTCCAGTATGAAAGGGGCTGTCTGCTGTTTGCAAATGAAGAACATGTTATGCAGAAGGAGCCAACACATGACTACATCACCCTGTCAGAACAACAAAACTGAAGAGAGTCATCGAAGAGAAAGGAAAAGGAGAAAAAAAGAACTTAGCAATTTAGTCTTAGTGTAAGAATGTTAAGAATGCTTTTCTAACAGTTCTTTTGTCTAACTCAATCTAACCAGTTTGCCCTCAGCCTGTACAGATGCAGGGACTATTCAACCCCAGGTGCAGAGTTTTGCACTTGCCTTTATTGAACTTCATGAGGCTTCTGCCAGTTCATTTCTCCAGCCTGTCAACGCCACCCTAAATAGGAGCCCTACCCTCCAGCATATACTGTCCATAACCACTCTCCCCAGTTTGCTATCACCCACAAAATTATTGAGGGTGTATTGTGTCTCATCATCCACTTCATTAAAAAGACATTAAACAGTGCTGATTCCCCTCTGACCCAGTCATCACTGAAGGCAACCACGTTTGCCCTTGTAAGTCCATACTGGCTGTTCCCTATCGCCTTCTTGTCCTTCAGATGCTTGGAGATGGCTTTCAGTGGGATCTGCTCCAAAAATGTCCCAGTGCCTGAAGTTATACTGACTGGCCTGCAATTCCCTGGATCTTCCTTCTCATCATTCCTGAAGATGAGTGTGATGTTTGCCAGTCATGACAAACTTTTCCTGACAGTCATGAGCTTTTGAAGATGATAGAAAGAGTCCTTACTATGACATCAGCAATCTCCCTCAGCAATCTTGTATGTATCTGATCTGATTCCATCAACCTGCATATTTCTAATTTGTTTAAACAGTCTGTAACTTGGTCTTCCACTTCTGTGGGTAATGCTTCACTCCTGCAGACTCCGCCACTATGCTCAGGGACCTGAAAGGAGTCCTTATCAGCAAAAAAAAAAGGAGGAAAAGAAGGTACTGAGCTCCTCATCCTTTTCAGTAACCTTTTAAAAAGGTCTCCTGTCCACCTGAGTGCCCTGTAACTATCATAATATTGCTGAGTCCAGGGTCTGTTAAAACTTTTGGTACTGTCAGTTACGGAAATGTTTGCATCAAGACTGTTTTGGTATAGACACATAAATTCACTATCTGTCCATACACTTACCTAACTTTTAGAGTTTTAATAGAAATAAAAAACTAGCCATTTGGGGGGGGGGGAATTTTTGCACAGAAGTTAGCCATTAAAGAAGAAAAGTAACCTTCAGATTTTATTCCTTTGACTAAATGTGATGTGACGCATATGGGTTAGTCAAAAGTTTGAATGATAATTTCAGTTAATTTTCTGATGATGACATGCTAGGTAATTTGTTAACTTTGGGATATATGAACATAAAGACACATTTTAAAATGCCTTCTAAAACTAATGTTGCATTTTGATGTTTCAAACGGTATGGTAACAAGCCACTTTTTTGTTATATCTGAAAAAAAGTAAATTGTGAAGGATTGTTCTAGTCTCTCAGAGCATTTGATTCAGAGCTCTTCAAAATTCACAGCATACTGTTGACATACAGACATCCTCCTCTAGTGCCATATGCAGTCATGTGTCTTTCTAATGCTACCTCGATTTCAACCCCCACAGGAAAGCTGCATGCTTTGTGAATACGTGTACTCAAAACAGAGTAATAACACAAAAAGAGAAACAACTCATCAGTGCTTCATAGAATTAAATTAATTTCAGCAGGTAATAGGAAAGAAATCAGATCATGCACGACTGCAGAAAAGTGAGAATTCTGAGATGATGTACAGCTGTGAATAATTTTGCTTTGTTAAGGTCCAGTGAAATGAGGCAAGAAAAGAGGACTTTTGACAGAAAAGCTGCAGATTCCATTTCAAACGGAGGAAGAAAGCTCTGATAAACACTATAACTAAAGCAAATTAAAAATACTATGCCAGTGATCTGTTTTGAGGAGAACCACCGTTCTGTGTCCTACTCATCATCACACAACTTTCACAGCCAATGAGTCTGATGCCTTCATTTCTTCCTTTCTCCACTCTGATCTCTAAGATGTCTTACTTCTCCTCACTTACAAGGAATAGACAACTCTTACAAGCAGAGTACTTTTTAATGTAAAGAATTCTACAAAGCCATTTTTGCTCTAAGTAGAATTAAATGAAACATGTATAAAATAGAAAAAAACTATTGGAGGTTGTTATTTTTTAAAGACGACCAAAGAAATTTAAATGGAAACCTCTTTGAACAGAACATATCTGGCTCTGCTGAGCTAAAACTAACCGCTGCTGACTCTATACGCTTGAAATTTTTGTCATTTCCTGATGTGGTTAATGACCAGCATGGTGGCAGAATGAAGACCTGAGGCTCCTGATGGTATGAAACTAAAGAGCCAGCAACACTTCTAGTGAAATTTCTCCTGACTGCCCAGGCACTTTCTCAGTGCTCAGATACACAGCTTCCTGGAGATACAGTATATGATGTAGTGCAAAAAGGTATTTCCATCACAATGAAAAACCCACAGGTACCATAGACTACATGCCTGTAACTAAGTACTGTGCTTTTTTTTTTTTCTTTTAAACAGTTATTGAATAGTATCCTGAGTTTTCTGTATTTGCTTAACTCTCTATGCAATATTATCTATCACTTTCCTATAGAAGGATGATATGTTTAAAATATTTCTTTGGTGGTTAGACACATTCTGTTTAACATAAATTTAGGACTCTGGAAAAAGGACTGAAACAATCCCCTTGGATTTAGTATTTTGTTTTTACTTGATTTTAAAAGGCTACACTTGAGTTGCTACACTGACATGCAATTTTACATGTACGCTCCTAGAAGACTTTTATCTGGATTCATGCCACCAGCCTGCCCTCATCTAATCACCAAGCCACTTTGCTGTGCAGAAATAAGGTTTACAGTACTTCTTTATTACTTCCTATTGCACCAAATTCTCTTTAGTACAGCAAAAAAAAAATCCAGAAATCGTTTTTCTTTAAGATCTGGATTACTTGCTTCAAAAGATGACAGACAGTATAATTAACCACGTGATGCAACCTGTGAGAAAATCTGACAGTAGAAAGCAGGACACTAAAAATCAAGCTTCCTGCACGAGGACTCTTGTTCTACTGTTCCAGCTATTCTTCCAGTCCAGTGCTACGCCACAAAGATAAATTGTTGATAAATAGCATGTTCAACGTTATTCAGCAAACAAGATAGAAATAACAGTGACAAATGAAAGCTAAATGAAAAAAAAAAGTAATTAAGCTGTTTGTTACCCAGTCTGAAGCTAGAAATCTTGCTTTTGCTTTAACAATATGACTCATTCTTTCCTTGAAAAGTATGTGCTCACTACAGCACCTGAGTTTGTCAGTCTTGTTATCTTTTTATGTCTCAACTTTTGTGACATGTATACATAAGAACCACTTAAAAGAACTGTAGTGTATGACTTTGTGGTATTTTTCTATTTTTTGCCACTGCTTCAGGTAATGGCACCAGAATAGTGTTATTTGGCTTGTTACTCTTGAACTCAGCATTAGATAATTCTTTATGTAAAGCTGTCATCAGCAGAGATGCTTAGCAAAAACTCCTTATGGAAAACTGCTTTAATCCTCATGCCTTCCAAGTCTATTTTCTTTACTACGAATCAGTATGACATCCACTCTAGGCCCTTAAGACTTCTGAGCGGTAAGTACATGTCATAACAGCAACAGTGATGCGGATTACGCTATTACGTTCCGGTTCACTGAGTTTGTCAACAGGAGAGAGATGATGAAAGCTTAATAGACAGATGGGAAAATTCAGAGGTTTTGCACTGATTATGGTAAGCAAAGCTGTTCTCAACGAGAACAGATATAATTTAGAGTATTTCTTCCTGTTTCTGGAAGACAGACATACCTAAGGCATTTTTTCCACATATTCAGCTTTTTTTCCAGGAAGGCACATTTGCTTTGATGTCTGAAAAAAAATAACTGCTTTGCACCACTAAGAGAAAAACAAAGTTTTGGCTCTTATAGTAGCTTCCAATGTAGAATGCAACTTCATAGAACAGCTATTTCTTCATATGTTGCAGATTATTAGGCAAACACTGAAATGCATAGGAAAGAGAATGAGTGGTACTGTAACCCCAGCAACTTTCCTACTTGTCCTTAGGAGAACCTTTTCATTGTGTTTCTGGCCAGCAGGGATTTTGTAGTTCCAAGAGCAGTCATTCCATCTATTCCCTTACACTCTTGATTTATTTTAACAAATATATGAAAACCCCAGCAACTAGCCATCATCGCAATCAATTTCTTAAAATTGAAAAAAATCTTTAAAAAAAACCCAATAAATCCACTAAGAAACAATGAAGACAGAATGGACAATCTCTTTAACATCTTATCAGAAAACTCTTCAAAGATCATAACACTTGGCTACCTCAAACTGCAGTCACATCTTCTCTAGCTAAACTTTACAATATGCTCTAAAAGAGAGAAATAAAAGTTATGGTTACATTGTTTGGGGAAAGAGAAATCATGTCAGGTCTCAGAAAAACCACATCCAAAAAGTAGTTCCCCCTCTTGTTTATCACAAATTCCAGCATAGGTGAAGGTATCGATAAAAACCTATAGCCATATGGATTAAAGCAGAAATATCTTTGACAGATGGATTCCATAACATTTAGGGATTTATCGTCCGGACAAAGCACATCAAACTCCAATCAGAGTGGCAACTGGCAAATATGGATTACCCAAGAGAAGCCCTGCTCATGCAAGAAAAGACACTGCGTGTACCTCAGAGCAGAATGCAAACAGGGCAGAAAAGCTTCCTGGCAATTCTGTTCCCCGGGATCTGAAGAAAGGGGGTCATTCAAGGACAGCCCTCCTCTCCTCAACAATTACAAGTATGCCTGTATGACACACTGAATACGGAAGGTATTGATGGACAACAACACGATTAACTTCCAATCTTTTTCCAGTTTGTGGGAGGAAGGAAAATACACAGCCAAGGCCACAAGTGCAACGCCTGTGCCAAACCAAGGTCAGAACACTGACACAATTCAAAGGCGTCAGCAGCATAGCAGCATCGTGGGATTCCACTCACCACCACATTTTTCACAGTGTTAATCAGGATAGAAAAGTCAGATGTTGGTCGGTAACTCAGAACTTCAGTCATTAAGTAGTGGCTTTCTGGGCAAAGACACTGCCTGAAGCAATTATAGTCATTCCTTCGTCAGGAGTCACAGACGCTTTCTACTGAACAGACTTTATCAGCAAAGACTAGAATCCAAAAGGGTTTCAGAGCCTTTCAAAGGCAACTGGGGGTCATTAGATAATGTACTCTGACTTGTATTGCATAGGCCATAGAAGTTTACTCCTAGATACTCTTCTGAAATCTCTAAATCTATATTTAGCAACTGCTTTTAAAAGAGCCATGGCTGAAAGATTTCAAATCATGTTGACTCTTGGTAGGGGTTTTCAGCAGTTTACCACTTTGTACTTCCAACAAATGTATTCTCTTGTTAATTTACTTAACTTGAACCCTCAGTCTTTGGTTCTTTCTGACACACTCAAACTGCACCAAAACTAGTTCTGCAACGTCACTGCAAGGTTTCAGACACAGATGCCATGACAAAAATCAGTTGAAGTAGGTATGACTAGTCTTTTAAAGGAAGTAGTTTTGCACTTAGCAGCGTGTATCAGGGAATATGACTAACATCCAATCTTTTTTCTTCTTGAAGTGATAGATAAAACCAATAATATTTTAACTGTCTTGCTTCAGCTTCCAGTTCCTGTAGTTTTTTTCCCTTGAAAGGCTTCATTGGTAAGTCTTCCCCCATTTTCCTGGTGCACTACAACATTGATTTACAGTGGTTTGATATAAATTCTTTCCTTCAAGTACAAGTTTCTTCTAAGTGTGCACCCTATCCAACCCATCCTCCTACACAGACTTAACCAAATCTCTGATCTTTAATTTTGTAGATCATGTAATTTGATGTGCATTCTTCTGAGATCTCTATTTTAGCTGAAAAGACAACAGTCTTATAAATACCCTTATTAAAAGTGAATACTGACCTTGAGGTGAGGCTGAAGGAAGCAGCAAATCCAGGAAGGAGATGTGAAAGAAAAAAAGTTAGAGTTTGTGAAAACAGCGTCCAGAGACAAGGCAGTTCAAGAATGCAGGACAAAACAAGCAGATTTAAATCAGGTAATGACAGACAGACAGACAATCCTTCACAAACACAGAGCTGCAGGTTTTACAGACATCTAATTAAAAAAAAAAAAAAGAAAAAGAAAAAAGGACCTTTACATTAGATTACACCATTTCACTTAGAGACCATTTTCTGTAGACAAGATGGTCTCCAATACGCAACAGTTCTTGGAAAAGGGAAATAAGCCAACTGTAGAAAACTCTGGATTTACATCACATCACTAGCAAGTATCCTTTATCCAGAATTCTAACTAACATTTTGAAAATGTGGAGTTTGATTATATGAGATGAACTCTAATGTGTTCTTTTATGCCATCTTCTAGGGGCTTATTTTCTCTCCATGAGCTAGACACGCTTTTTATTCACTTCTCCTGCAAAGGACCCAGACTTGTCAAAAGGGAATAGAAGGGAGAAAAACCCCGACCATGGAGTAAAGTCTTGAAGACCTGAAGACTTGTCAAAGCTAAAAGTTAATCTTTCTTAATTTTGACATTGAAGTCGCCCATCCAAAGACAAACAAAAAAAAGCATCTGCTTCTTCTTCCTGCAGTGTTGCTGTCTTAATTCGCCCATATAAGGTGCAATCTAAAAACAATAATGACCAAATAGGCATATTTTTGACAGTTCTCTCCAACACTCTTCAACAGTAGGATTGACCAAAACAAAGTGCTGGAGTTCCCTGTATAACATGAGGTCCCATAGGTTCATTATTGCTTTTTTTTTCCCAGTATCTCCAATATCTTTTCATAGGCATCTGCTGTCAATTTCACTGATAACAGCAATGTAAGCCAACAAGGAGCCATAAACACAGATCTTTTTAATCTGATTTTCAACTTCTTTCTTTTTCAGTCAATAGCAGAGAAGAAAAGAAAATGTCCTTCTGTTCAAAGTGGCAATTTGGTTTCCACGACATGCGCTGTACTTCTCCCATGGCAAAATTTAAGTCTAAAAGGGCAGCATACGGTTTGGAGAAAAATATTTCTATAGGATAGGCTAACCACTATATGCTTTTTTACTCTTGGTATATGGAACCATGTAAATGAAATTTGAAGTCCTAATTTCTTGCATAAATTTTACAGAGAACAATGTAGGACACTGACTTTGTACAAGCAGCAGTTTCAGAGTGAGACAGCGTTTAAAACTGTATTGTTGGTCTGTAACAGAGAAACTAGTGTAAAGACAGTTTCTTTGGCTTTTAAACTAATATTCTTCGAATTAAGTACTTCAAGGACAGTTGTTACAAAAGCTGTGTTATTTGGGGATTTTGGAAAGATGAAACTTGCAAAATGCCAAATACCACATCTCAGTGTTTGATCTTCAAGTAAGTTATAATGTTCTAAAAGCCTCAGCTAATTCATACAGAAAAGCATGTAACTAACAATTCTGACTGAAATCCAAGCGTACATTCTCTAAGCTGAGCTGCAGAACTATGACTGGTCAAATGAATTTAACAAAATGGAACAAAAAAGTGAAAATAAATTCTTGGTTAGATATGGGAATAAATAAGATAAGGGGAAAAAAGCTTGTCTTTTTAATGACTGTTAACTGAATCCAGATTATGAAAGTTTAAGACTGCATTTTGTGTTTCAGGGACGCTTTGTAGTTCCTGGTTCTATTGTAATGATATTATGATATTGTTTCTTCAATTTACCAGCAAAAAAAAAGTACAGGCTAGAATTCAGGATAGCCCTGTAGAATTTGAATGAACCATACTGTTCTTTCAACTGCTATTAAAGGTAGCATCTTTTCCTGGCACAAAATGAAGGCAAAACAGTACCTGAAATGCTATCCTGAGGTCACTTGCAATTTTCTGTGTGCTACAGAAGTATTATTTAGCCAGCTGCATAGGATTTGAATGGAGAATAATTATTGCTACATCTTTGTTTTGTTATAGAATAAATTATTATTTTTTTACAGGGGTTCAAAATATTTTTTCGAAATACAGCTTTTTAGAATAGTCATAATATTTGTCCAAACAAAAATGAGGAATATGTCTGAAAGTACATTAAAATCAGAAGAATTCTGGAACTACGCTATTACTCAAACTAAAAACAAGGCAGACACCTGAAATTGCCAGCTGTTAGGAAGTCAATGGAGATCTGCTACAGGCTGGAGGTGAAGCCTCGGTGCACGGGGCTACATCAGTGAAATTGAGCAGAGGAACGCAGCAAGCATCTGCCCCAGGAAGCAGCCCCAAGCAAGCAGGATCAGATACATACCAAGGCATGCCCATTACAGAGCAAAATAATAATTTTTTAGTTTGTGCTATTTCCCTTCGAGCAAGAACACACACTTGCAGCATTCCTTACAAGATCTAGCAGCAGCGCTTCTGCCCAGCCCCATTAACTGTGTACTCCGATGCAACAGTCACACAGGGAGACAATACAGTTGTAACAACAAGCGGTAGTCTCAGAGAAATCCACTTTCTTTTAAAATGCCATCTCATTAATTTTAAAGACATAGCCGACTTAAATATGATCACTGGGTGCAGATCAAAAAACTTGGTGAGACGTGAACACTTTAGTATTCTAATTAAGAAATATATATATTTAAAAAGCTGTTGATTATTCCAGGTATAATTTTTCCACATGCTTGTACATTATAGGGAGTGGAATGAGTCTGCTACATTAGTGTCAGGTCTCTCTTAGGGAGAAGTTTGTGTAATGATGTCTAGGCAACTTTTGAATTGCACTTGTTTGACAGTGAGTGATTGTGTGTATTTACTCCTTCATCATTCCTTCAAAGTAGTCTGACAGGGAATAACATGCACTTGATCTTCTTTGTGTCAGTCAAAGCAGAAAGACTATTTATGTTTACCACTTTTGACACCTTTTAAGCGGTAAAAAGAATGATGGCTGGTCTTTTCCTTTCTTTTTAGTTGGTATTTAGAGGGATGGAGAAGAGATGGAGAGACAAAGAATAGGAACGTTTGTCTGTGCATCCATGCATGCACCTCTCTGAGAGCACAAACATGATCACAGACAGCCATGGAGAACTAATGTTGCTATTTCACTAGCTTAGTGGCTGTTACTGGATTTTACTTTTTTCTTACTGTACTCCAAGACAATGTAAGGATCTGACACTTATATTTTTACTGTGTTCGTTGTAAAAAAAGGGATTTTTTTAAATTTTTTTTTTTTTTTACTCCTTATATAGTAATTTGTGGGCATGGATATCCTCATATTGCTTAGAGATGTTGACTGAAACAAGCTGCAAGACAGTTTCTGAAGAGATGTAGTCAAGACAGGTAATAATTAAACCCTGATATGCAAACTAGACTCATTATTTACATAATTTTCTTTATCCTCTGATTTTATAATTACTTTAATTATATCATAGCTCTACTGATCTAGCAGTTGGATTGGGAGATATTTACTAATAAAACCCGTCATTGCTACAACACAGGCAGAGTACGAATCATCGGATGACAACTCCTATATCCATTACAGGTAGCAGACCTAGCTGTGAGAGGGAATGCTTGATATCCACCTTAACTTAATGAACAAAACCAAACAGAACGCTAACACTGTAGGAAATTTGGCAGGAAAAGAAGCCTTCAAAAAAGCGCACAATCAGTACTTCTCATGACTTGTAAGTAGTACTCTAGTGTAAGGGTTTTTTTGGAGGATCCAAGATCAGATCCTTAGTCTTGGAACAGTAGACAAACCAAGCTTTCACCCCATTACTGAATTTAACAAAGGAGACTGTCTGTACTCATTTCCATAGAGATGAATCACTATGTAATATTGTTAGTCCTACCTGCTGGAAATAATACTGGGGCAAATACCCAGGCTTGGGTGGTTGAGCGATGGGACAACACAGCAAGCTCATTCAGCCAAAGCCTGCAGCAGCCCTGACCTCTCTCACCATGTCAAGGGCTGGACTCATTGGGGTTCTCTGACCTTGTTTTTTAGAACAGCTGTTTCTGGAATATCACAGAGCTTCAGTTTCTCCCAACACACAGGAAAAGGGAGAGAATGGGAAATAAAAGATAGCTAAATAAAGAACAACTGGAAAAAGGATATCCCATCATATGAAAAAGGTGAGGATGGATTGAGGAGTCACCATAAAATCACTGTGATGGCTTTTATGTTCTTTACAGATGGATTTGCAATTACTGGCAGTGTCTCTCACTCTCTTTTCTTTTCTTAGATGTAGGTTTTAGTGGGCTTGAGTGTTGATCTTAAGGTACTTTTTAACAAAAGCTGACTTTCAGAGGGCAGACACTTGCCTTCTGAAAATCAACATACTTTCAAGCATTTGGTATTAAATATCTGTAAGTAAAGGTGCCTGCATCTTTCATTCTTATCTGTTTAGACCAGTTACGTTGATATAAAATGTATTATTTTTTCCTCTTCGAAACTCAAGGTGAGACTTCAGGCCTAATGTTCATTTTGTATGAAGACAAAAGGAAATTACTTCTTCATTTCCTAGCTTGGAAATGATGAAAATCTTAATATTTAATAGACTTGTATGCTCAGAGGTGGAGCTGGACTAACTACGGGCCTGACCGCTTCTTTCCATTACAAGATCTTGTTCTCAGTTGCTTGCCAAATAATTAACAAATTGTGTTGAAATTTTCCATGGCAGGTGTCAGCCTCACCCAGGATTTTTTGAGGACATTTTAAGCTACATCCTTCACACACTAAAGACAGCATTATTGTGGAAAAAAATTACTCATATGGTTGAAGATTGTATCACTTTACTGTGATACATAGGCTCACATAAGAGGCGAATTAAAATTACATAGCAATCTTCCTTTTGGATAGTCCTAAGTTTTGAGTTATTAACCCTAGAATCTTAATATTCATTTAAGCTAGGGATTTTTGAGGGAAATGGATGAGAACAACAAGAAAAATTCTGACGTGTAATAATACCATGCAACCATGAGATAAACATACTCTATTTGCTTTTATGATTTATGGTACCAAAATGCATTGAAATGTTTTAAAGTGATATTTAATTATTTCACTTTTTCTTATGCCTGAATCAGAGTTCAATTTATTTTTGGAGGACTTTAATGAGCTATGATAATACAGAATTACAGTTACGCTGTCTCTCAAGGTTAACTTTAATGGTGCCGATTATGACTTCATAAACACTTTTTGTTCCTTAATTTGATGTCTCTTCTACTTTAAATTACTTATATGTCCTGATGTGGTTCTTGTTTGGCAATTCTCTTTAAAAAATCATCTACAAATTCACAGAAACAACCAACTTGAAAACCAAAGAGCAGTGGTTTGAAAATACATATTTCAACTTCAAATTGTTGACTTAAGAAAACCTTAGGGCATAATTTACTAGTATAGTTTCCTTTACAGTATTCTAGGAAGCCATAAAGCTGATGGAACATGCAGTTAATTTTTCTCTCCATCTAGCCTTCACAAGCCACTACACAAACATATCACCATCTCACAGACATACAGAATAAGATACTTCCTTCTACTGTCCACATTTTTCAACGCTCATTCTAGATCACCCTATGTTTTTCAATCTTTTATTTTTATTTACTGTTGAGAGGAAATATTTATGTTGAGAAGTATCTTTTGGCTGCTACACATCAAAAGTTTGAAGGTTTCTTCTTGGACAGGGCATCCTTAAATTCTTTTTTAGAAGAACTCAAATCTCTCTTTCGAGATAGCCATCATTTCCAGCTGTCCTTAATGGGACTGCTGCTATTCCAGAGCCAGATATTATCTTACTGGTTCCCAAATCAAAGTCAAGTTTCCTTCAGGAAAAAAAAATGGTGGTGCCCGACGTCCTTACAAGGATTTCCTATCATCTATAGCGAGCATGCCAAATTAAAATAAATTTCAAGTCTGTGACTGGAACCAGGACTTCCATGTACATTCACTCAGTGCTTACTTCTGAAGCAACAGATACATGTGTATTTACTGCCACCTCTCAAGTACATGCAGATCCAGATCTTATTTGCAGAACATATGCATACAAATAATTCTGTGTGTAAACTACCTATCTGAGGCTGTGATGGCGATGAGCTAGATGATTAGCATAATTTTTCTTTCTTTTATCTTCTTCTTTTTCTTTTTTTTCTTTTTTTTTTTTACAGTATAATAATTACAATAAAACTCAAGAATAAGGCAATACTGACCTCTACCAATGACACATTTTAAAACACTTGAATTTTATCTGGTTCAGGCAGAATTTATAGCAGAGATTAGAACCAAAGGTAAAACAGAGCAAGAGAATTAGAATTAAAAGCAACAGCTTCTGTTACGTTTATATTACGGAGAATAGCAGCAAGCCTCCTTTGGACTGTGGTCATAACCACTGTGACACGTGTTGAACGCAGAGACTGTTAGGGCTTGTGCTTGACAGAACTAGTTCCTGTTTGACCTAAGAAAAAAAGCGTAATTGAAGCAGACCCAAACAGCAGCAGCAGCAGCAGCAGCAGCCGGGCAGCCAGCAGTGACATTCCACCCCGTAGGAAACAGAAGCCTTATAGAGCACTCACTTTCCCAGGAAGTCCCACACAAACCCCCCTACGTGTTGTGGTGCGGAGACCGACACCTGGTAGGGAGGGTGCAATTTGCGGGAGGCGTGCTTTCTGAGAAAAGGCATAGTCAAAAAAACCCCCGCACGTACAAAACAAAACAACTCGTGGAACCAGGACGTGACAGTATAAATGGAAAGAAAAAGTGAGGAAGGAAACAAAACACAAAATGAAAAGTTACAGAGAGACAGGAGATTGTGGAACGGCAATACAAAAAGCAAACAGTTAGTTATAAAGAAAGTGAATAACCAGACAGCTACAAAACCCTCTACACCACCGCAATCTGGGGACAGAAACAAAACTTATAGGGCTGTCCACCCACAGAAGAAATACAGACTTATGGCCCACCTTCCTGTAAGAAAAAGCAAAATCCTGCCCACAGAGAACAGAAATTAATGAGCTTGTGCTTTCAATCTCATGCTTACTCAAGAATATTTTTCAAACTTTTGCATAGCATGCACAACATTTAACACATTATTTGTTGGTGTCTTTTCTCCCATTCACAGCTCGAGCACAACATCCCCCACCCAGTAATCGCAACAGTTACTGAAGAGTGTAAGCATTTCCCTCTTTATTTTAATTTGAGTTGAAGGCAGCTTTACCACCATAAAAAATGCTTAAAAGAAGAGTTTTCTGCTTCTCATTTCTTCTTCTCCTCCTCCGTTCCCCTGTACACACCTCCCTAATAGGTGACTCATTTCCTCTCTCCTACAGATGAAACCGTGTTACTATCTCTCTTCTCCTGATGACGTATGGTCTAGTTGTCATATACAACTAGCATACGGAAAAACTCCCAGGAGAGCTTTTCTCTTTTGAAAAACCTCATTTTTGTTAGTACAGTTATTCTCTGAATGTGACTTATTTATTCTCATCTTGCTGTACATGGAATAATAACGGTTCCCGACAGGCACAGCAATATTCACTTTTCTGCTTGCCGACAAATGCTTGCAAGCACTACGGTTCTTCTTTGCACAGCAGAGTTTGAACAGCTGTAGAAACATTAGAAGTCAAGATAATTTCTAGCTTGTTCTGCATGGACCACAGTTTAGGAAGGACTTTTATGAGGCAAAATGATCTATTCTTGTCAGGAAAACAAAACTCTATCTCTAAAACATCCATGTAACATGCCCAGATAGATCGGTTCAGCCATGAAAGAATACTTTATAAACAGCATAGTAGATAAAACCAGGAGTAACCCATACATTTAATAGGCATGTTAAAAACTCCGCTTTGTGTAAAAACTCACAAGGAGAAAGCAAGCTTCCAGAGAATAGAGGTTTGGGGAAGCAGGTGAAAACAACTAAGGACAAATAAAAATTTCAACAATTATTCGGAAAAAGAGAAATTACTAGTCAAAACCTTGTCACAAAGTATCTAAAACTTTGTATCTTTTTCTCCAGTGCTGTGATTATAGTACAGTTCCACCTGAAAAATTATTTCAGCTGTTGATACTTCAGTGATTCACCACACTACCAGTATGCACCTTAGCTTTCCAGATCTTGAAGAGCTTTTCCCTCTCCACTTAACAGTGGCTAGAGAACAGAAATACTCTTAGATTATTTTTTTTCCCCTTGATTTACATAGCTGTTGGCAATCCTATGATAACAAAAGCAGTCTTTTCTTTGACATAGTTGAAATATCTATTCTAATAATGAGAATTAAAAGAAGACATATACTATTTTATCTCAGTACTAGCTGAAAAGACTGCAAGTTAAAAAGAGAGGAGCACTCTATTTTTTTATAAGAGTGAAGATCAGGTGGTAAGAAGGAATGGATAGCACTGAATAGTCAAAGGATTCACCAAATTGCTATGGAATGATGTCCAGTCATTTGGGGGCTTTATACTTTCATTGATATAGTAAGGGTTTGGTCTGTGACTGAAACAGCAAGAAAGTAAAACTGTTACATGAAAAACAGTAATTGCTTTGCAGATCTCTGGAACTGCATCTTTTCAAATAAAAAGTTCCTTTCTAAATCTTTGAAGACTGTGTGCCAATGCTTTTATTTGTAAAACACAAGGAGGCCCACTTAATTTCTCTTCTTTGTTATTTTTCTTGGTAGAGCAAACTCTTGACTATAAGCCACATATATGTGTTTATTCAGTGTTTCACCCTGCAAGTCCCAATCTTGATTAGTTTCTGAATGCTAGTGTAATAAAAAAAAAATTGGAATTGCATTAAAAGTGTACAGAAAAGTCTATTCCTGGGATTCTGATCTCCTCTAGGAATCAAGCTGAGAAACGATGAAGACTTCTAACTTGCTTTTCCTAAACAGTAGTTACTTCTGCACGTAGAAATAATTAATGCCCTATGAACCGTATTTCTTCCCCATATCTTACTTCTACTAGAAGTTTGTTGCTTATACTCTGATTGCTATGCAAACTGTACGCCCTAAGATGATGATATAATGAACTTCACACTCAAGACGGGTATCTCCAAGGGACTGAAAAAATCACACAGACAAATATGACTTGTAACTGCTATTTAGCCTTTTCATGTCTATACTTAACGCATCTACTCTATTGCCTGAATGTTCTGCTGAATACATCACGTATGAATGGGCTGAAAATTATATCACTTAGAAAAGAAATGAAGACAGTTAAAAAGGACATATCCTCATGTTTGGATTTTCAAGCTTACATCATAGGTAGAGAATTTTGGTTAAATAAAATGACAACTTAAAGAAAACTAACAGGATACCTTTTACAATCACAAAGACAGAAGACACTCAGCTGACAAGCTAAACTGTTTCAGAGCTCTGTCACTTTCAAGGAAACAAGAACGGACTTCTTAGAGAAGAGTTTTTCAAGTCATTCAGAGAGGCCCATAATTTGACTATTATCAAGACAATGGACAATCATCATGGCCATCACACAGAACCTGAAATGCCCTCTACTCAGTTCCCCTAATATTCCTGACTCCAAATGCAAAGCAGTTACATAGTGGTGGGATAGAAATTAGAAAGACTACTCTGGCACAAGGCAAATGGGAATAAACAAATTTCCATTCTGCTGTTTCAAGTTAGTGATTCTTCACTGTGAATCGTAAAGTAAACAAAAATCCCCAAACAAGTATTACTGCCTAGAAACTCCCTCTTGGCCCACAGTAAGTAAGAAAAAGACAGAAAACAGAATATGTTTCAGGTCTTTCCCAGGATCTACTATTTATAATTGTGACATGAATGTTGTGGAATCACAATAAAATATGATTTTTGTTTGGGACATTAAAAGTCTAGAAAAAATATCTGAGCACCCTTGCTCCAACTGAAAGATGGAAAATGCAGAAAAGTGCTGAATCACCTTTCATTTCAATAAAAGCAAATCTGTTCATTCAGCTTCACTTGAGCCAAAGTTTACCTGTGTCCATACCAGTACAAAGAGTTTCAGTGTCATTTGTCAGAAGAACCTGAGTAACTATTACCACAAGAGCTTAAAAGTAATTTTCTGTATTTGTTTTTTGGAGAACCATGCCTGAGGAATTTATTAAATCAAAAGAACAAATTGATCGCCAAACACATCACAGTGTCAACAATTTTTTCTGCCATCTCCATTCCCTTACAGCTACATCTACCCTTCTAGTTCTATCTATATCAGCCCTATTTTTGAGCAGCTAGGTAATGAAAGCACACAATAAGACACCTTTTTGCTTACAATCTACCAAAATAAAGGACTTAGGGCAGAAATAAACAGACTTTCCCAAAATAGGCATTCTAAGGTTTTTAAGACAAAAAAATGGACTGTCATCTCTAACTTCAATCAGCTCTTTTGCTCCTCTAGTAACTTTATACCATTCTCACCTCTCTAGTTCTGCTATCTTCTTATCCTTATCATTCTTCTCATTTTCCATCTCTTTCAAGATTTCAAGAAGACGATCCACTTCAGCTTGAGCCTTGCTAGATTCTTCCCGATACCGTGTTACCTCCCTTTCCAGCTGTTGCATACGATCGCTCAGCTCTGGGCTGGCCCTAGCCTCCAGTGTTGCCTCATGAGCCTGCAAGAAAAAGGTTCAAGAAAAAAGAATTCATTCACACATATGTATTTTACAGATACTGTGATGACTGCAAAACGCTACTTAGATATGTATTTCAAAGTGGCACAAATTACACACAAATAAGTACACAGTGCATATGCTACTTTTAAGTATTGGGAAATACTTTCTAGGAAAAGAAAAATTCAGAAACAAATATAATTTTTAAAATTCAGTCTGAAAAAATTTAAGTGATTTTTTGATCTGAAACACGATCGACAGAAGAAAGAAGTAAAAATATGAAAAAGTTTAACTTTTTTGAAAGGAAATAAAAAGAAAAGTAAGTGTGAGTGAGCATAAAAATTTCTAAAACACACTTCCAAAACAGTGATATGACTGTAGAATGAGTTACCTGAGGTATTTTTAACCTAGATAATATAGAAAAACAAATGACAAGTTAATAGCCTTCAATAACTACATCAGTATGCAAATTGACAGATTTGCACAGATGGTGCTGATGCACTGAAGTCCTTGCTCATTATCTGAGCCATATAGACTAGGACTAATTTCAGTATGGCTACCTACTGAAAATATCTTCACCTAGTAATCTAGGAAATATGTTTTTTAAAATTACACTATGAGGACAAAATAACCAGAGGATTGAGGATAAAATGACCACAACTAAGAGCAAAATTAGTTCAACAGTTCCCAAGTATATTAGAGACAAAGAAAAGGTAGTATTTACGCTGGAGTTTAAACCAGCAGACTAAGGACTATTCTTACTCCGAAACAAACCTACAACAGAATGTAAGACTACAGATTTTTTCACCCTGTGTGCAGCTGCGGAAAGTTGATTTACAAAATGCCAATGTTCTGCTCCAAAGCACAGTAAGTCTAAATCCAATAGTATTGGACTCTGCTACTTTTAAAAGTAATTGGACAAAACTGTAGCAGCATAATACTCAGGGTTAGATGCCACTGCTTCCCAAGAACCAAGTAACAGCAAAAATACACTTGGCTAAATCTGTTTAGTTATTCAGTAAAATAAGACTGGAGGAAAATATCTGTTCATTGACCCCAAATTTTTGCCTTGAAGTCTCTTGTTTTTATTCAGCTCCATTAAAGCCAAGGCCACATTCTAGTGAAATCCAGGAGAATCTCAGAGTATTCTTCCAGACTGAAGAAGGCCTTGACATCTGTCTTTACTGGGACTATGACCTTGGGATGGATCTGGGTTTCCCATATGTTGGAACACTTCATGTTCCAAGGCATTGTCCCTGCAGCTCCTGCCTGAGGGTTGATGCTAAACTGTTTTGGTTTTTTAGGTTTTTTTTTTGAAGCAAGAATTCCAGAATGCTGGAAAATCTGCACAGCATTTTATCCTAGAACAAAATGCCTGGCAATTCCCAGGTCTTCCAGGTAGATCTCAGAAGGAGTGCACAACAACCATAGATCCTAGAAGAATAGAACCCTTTCAAAGGCAATGCGTTTAGGAAGACTTAAAAGGCTCCCCACTTCTGTGAGACTTTCAAACGACACTCCACTGCTCCTCTGCCACTGAGCTGCAAGTCAGAAAATCCTTCTTTGGATCTTCTGACTGAGATCCAGCTGCAAGTGCATCCCTGGTGAGTCTGGAAGCCTTGAGAAGCCTTTTGGAGTTAGGGCTGTCTATGCTTCCAGATGCCTTACTGCCCCATAACCCCAATAAGCACTTTGAATTATAAACCCTTGGAAAGGACTCCGTAGGGTAAGTGGAAGTCTAAATAAGGTGTTGCTAAGATGAGGCAGACTCCAGGAGAACAGGGCAGCAATGAGACTGACATTGCAGTGTGTCAGCTCCATGAACAGACGCAGGCATCAGGGAACATACTCTGTTGTGCGAGGAGAGTGTTCCTGAAATGCCTTATTGGGATTTCCATCCTGCAGGAAATCTGAAATATTTTATCTCATTTCCTTTTCAATTCTACCTAAATTTCAATAAAAACTCCCTCCTCACCTCCCAAATGGGGCTTTGCAAGAACCTGAAATATTGTTTGGGGGGGGCATCTGTAAGTCTACTGGGGGGCATCTATTTTCTCCTAAGAGACACTATGTAATGGAGTTAAGTCTGGTTTTCACCAGTTGCACTAAATCCAGTTGCACTAAATCCAGTTGTACTGATTTAGGTGTGTTTCCAACATCTCAACTTGTTTGTTTTAACAAATACTCCTCCATCCTCTTTAAAGTCATCCAAAATACATAATCAGATAATCAAGAAACTTCCTTAAAAAAAAAAAAAAAACAAACAAAGCTAGGCTGCTAGCCTGGATTAATAAACTCTCTAATTCAAAACAAGTTCTAAGACTTAATGCAATTCTACTGTCAGGACAATCCTCCTGATTTATACTACTCTGTGCTAATAAAAGCATCTCTACAACAACCCAAGAGACACTACTGAGAACAGGAAATCAATTTTCTTTTTTAGAAAATTAGCCAACAAGTCAGTGTGTCTGGTTCTTATAGAATGAAAAGGCTATTTACACGACATAAATTATTAGTTAAGACACGTAACACATGTTATTTGTATATAATGCACATAAGTATGGATACTTTCACCTAACACAAAGAGAACGTTATGTGATATGGTGTAAACTGGAGACCACTTCCTGAGTTGTGAATTACTGACTGAGTGACTTTGCTCCATCTTGTGGGTTATGTACAAAATATGTGTTACATGACCATATCTAAAATCCTACTGGATTCATTTATTGTATAGGAGAGAAAACCAATGCATTTAGAGGTTTCCCACAAACTCACATCAAGATCTGGAACAGATGAAATTGGCTACTTTCCCAATGTAACATTGTATGAAATAATTCAGTAGTATTTTTTTTAACCGAAAAGAAAGTTGAACACAAATAATGAATTCCTATATTCACAGTAGAAAAAACACATACAACTTCCCTCGCCCACCAAAGGTGTACAAAAATTCCCAAATAAGGCAGTAACTTCATTTTCAAAACAGAATGGACATATAAAGCAACAAATGCACTAAGACAGTTTCTGCTGTATTAAAAGACCTTAAGAAGTGCATTTTGATAGCTTCAGCTTCCAGGTCTGCCTGAGACAGTATTCCTAAATCTGCAACCTCTTAATATAGTTACAAACAAATACAAAAATGTATAACAGTATGATAAAAATTTAAATAAATGGAAAAAGTAGCTTTCTTAGGGTGAAGGGAACATTGCAGTCTGACAAATGAGAAATAAGAAAAGGTATGTTTACACAGGCCACTGAGTTTACCTGACTACAGGCTATTTTAAACCTCTTAACTGTTACTACTGATGCTGTCATTAGCTCTCCAAGTCTGTTCCAGTGTGGAGTCAAACAGGTGAATTTAAGCTGCTTTCAAGAGCACAATCAAACTTGCATGTTTGATTCTGCATTGATCTGCATAAGAAACACAGTCACATTTTAGTAGAACCTGAATCAGAACCTTCATTAAGCTGTGTTTCTATTAGCAAAGCTCATCTGATCAGTATTAGTATTTTCCAGCATGAATTTAATTTCAAATTCTTCAGGGCTGAGAATAGTTTAAGCTTACTACTCAGTTCAAGCTTACTACTCTGGATATGCTCTTAAAGTTCTTAAGAGTGACTATAAACTAAGGGGTGGGTTAACAGCTTTATGCTTTTCTGCTCTTAACCATCATTTCCCATCTGGAATGTGGTAAGTGATGGGGCGAGTGCTTCAGGTACCTAAAGAATAAAAGAAAGCATGATTGTTCCTTGAATAAATGTACTGTAACTTCTATTGCTTCCACAGAAAATCAGCTGACAAAGCCAACTTCTACAACTAAAACAAAGATGACCAATGTTTCACAGAAGTAACCACTATTTACAGATGGAAAGGAGAAAATGATAAAACACATTTAAAAGAATTTTCTAAGTTGATATTTCTCATGCCAAAAAGTCTTTACTAAGAGCTCCGAAAGGTGATTTTACACAGCTTAAAGTGTGCTAAAGGCTGGGAAGAAAACAATAGCACAGACCTAATTTAAAAGTTCTAAAATGTAAGAATTCCAAACACTACAACTAAGATTAGACTAATATTCCTAAAAGATTAACTAAATCAAACAGCAAATAATTCTCAGCAAACACTTTCTACTTTTACCTATTAATTTAGACTGCAAATTTGGTTTAACATTTAACATACAAATGTTGCCAAGAACTTTTGGCTACAAAGCAGAAGTTTCCAAGAATCTGAAATCCCATTTTAATCCACTCTCCTACCTCCACGTGTGCCTCACATCTCCTAAAAATAATAAATGCACACACAAATACAAAAATATATTATGACTACTTATTGCAAAAGATAAAAATGTATAACCTTTTCTTTATTTTTCCCACTGTGAAGGCAGCAATTCAAGTGATAAAAAGTGTGCAGTCTTCTATAGTGTCTTTATTAGTTTCAATAAATTACAAATCTGAAAAACAACCAGACTTGCTCCTACTTCAGTTCCAGTGCTCTAAACACCATGTACTATACCAGCTTTCAAAAAGGCTGTACTGGTAGTCAGAGATTCAGAGAATTCTCTGATATACTAGGTACCAGAAAAACTTGAGCCTGTTATAATGAGTCGTTTGTTATCTTAAAATTGACAAAATCTTTTAAATGGTTAGTCTCTGCTAATGTGACTGTAAATTTCCGACACTGAATAAGCAAGTATTTGGTTGGAATGGTTTAATAAAGAAGGCTGAAAATCTAAATAAGAGAAAGATGCCTTGAGAAAACTCATTACTGAAAAAAAAATCTGTTCAGAAAGATATGAGTTCCCACAGTCATTATTGAACTTAACAATTTGCTCGTCGGAGTTTACACCAACACAAAAAACGTAGAAAGACAGCAGGGAAATGCCAAGATGACAGCCGTCTTTGTGAGCATACGTGAGCCCCCTTACCCATGCCTCCTCTGTATCAGGCTTTACTCACCTGACCACAGGCTACTATTTTACAGAAACAGCGCTTCACTTAATGCATAGAAGGGATTTGCTCAAGTAATGAGCAGATATTTTGTATTTGTTTTTTTAGTGTATGCCTCTATGCTTTATTTACTCTAAATTACACAAATGACACACACATAAAAATTCCCAATTTTCTTTCTATCATACTAATCATGACTGTAGACTATTTCTTGGCAAACAGTAACTTAACTTCACTCTCAACACCATCAATGGGAAAAGAGGATGCCTTATTATACATGTTCTGCAGGTGAAAAATTGAGTTGCAAAAATATCCTGCCTTATTCTCTTAATGCTTTCCTACTATTGAAAAAAAAATTATCATATAATTTCTCTAGATTATTATAATCTTTCTTATATAATTCTGGCTCATTCTTTGAGCATTTTTCACACAATACTGAGGACTGCAAGACTCAGCAGACAGTAATTTAGTTATAAACTATTATAACAACTACAACACAATGAAAAAAGGCCACACAATGTTGCATCAGCCATTTCCTAGGTTTTGGGTATTTAATTTTTCAAAATGAATGTTATCCTAACAAGGTTTCTGTGAGGGGTAGATGAGGTAAGTTTAATTTTTTAGATATAAGAAAATCAGAGGGAAAAACTCTCCAACTTTCCATTGCATGAGGTGATTCTGACATTGTCATGCGCAATCTACAGGACTGGAGCTTTAAAAGGCACCACATAGCCTCTTCTACCTTATCCTCTATGTTGGCTATATCATACTGGGGAATAAAAAACACAGTTTCTTCCCACATTTTGTATTTTCTGACTTCAGACTAACGGGGAGTCTCAGAAATTCTGCATGCTATTAAAGGTTTAGTAGAAAACACGCTCTTCTGGGCACAAATTCTCCTGCCTATATGCACCAAGTACAACCCTTTTGTACTATATCTCATTTCCCCAACCTTTTATCAACATTACTTAGCCAGGTTCAAATTCCACTCCTCTTATCCAGACAGATTCCACTAATCTACCAGTTATCCTCATCTTCTTCCTATCACTTTTTTCAGGTTTGGGGGCTTTTTTTTTTACAGTTAGTTCTATGCAACAACACCTGTAGTCCCATGTCTTCTGCCCACATGCAACCTCCTCCTCATACTATGTCTTCCCCGGGCCCCAGGTTTGGTACAATTTTCCTGGTAATCCTAGCCACTCCTTGCCCCAGCAAAATCCACTCTGTTTTTCTCCTCCCAATGGTTAACTTAATCCTAACAGATTATTTATCCTGACCTGTTCTGCACACTGAGATGCTGATTCCTGCTTCTGCTGTATTTTTATCAAGCAGCTGCTTGGAACCAGCATGGTATTTGGTGAAGAATCCACTTACTATTGCCGCTGCCTGCTCAAATGACCAGACCTAAAAGAGGCCGTGGCAGTGGAGAGACAACAGGAAAGTCTTCCTCCCTCTTCAGAATGGGGTATAACCAGGGCAGGTAAAATCTCTGGGAGGTTTCATTGCTAAATCTACCTCTCTACTGAGCACATACAAATGGACAATTCATTTAACTTTTAGCTGATTTACATATATTTGAATAGGTGCATCAAAAAAATCTGGTATAAGGTCCAAATAACTTAATAAAAAATTACTAGTGTTAAAGAAAAAATTAAAACCAACATATTTCTGCATTTTGTTCTTGAAAACAGAGCTGTTACAGCTGAGAGTTTCTTTCAAAAAGACACAAACTGAACAAATTCTCAGACTGAATCAAACAATGTAAGAAACTTCAGCTAAAAGATTTTAAAAGTACGCATAAACAATTGGTAAAAGAATCTATTTAATAGGATGTATTAAACAAGTTTAGTAACAGACTATATCAGCGTAATCTACAGGTTAGAAGGCTGGCAAATTATTTTATAGTGGAAGAATGTATCAATTTACCAGAAAAGTCTTGAGTCTGCTTTTCATACCTCAACACACAAAACCTTTGGGGAAAAAATACTCTCTGTCATTAAATACTAAATAATGAAACCCTTCAAATGCCATACCCAATCTTATATCCTTTAAGAAAATTATAGTGTTTTTTTTTCTAATATTTGTTCACCAAATACCTTAGAATATTTATTAATGAGTGTTTTTACATATAATAAATAACTCAAAATGCAGTGTAGGAGTTTTTATGTCCTAGCTGACTACTCACTGTTACTCCTAATAGTCCTAACAAAATACTTTTCCCTGTTGCACACCCTAACTCTTCTCTCAAATCTAGTTCCATAAAAGCATTACATTATCTGCTCTATTAAAATAATTTCTAATACAGGATGTCACAAAAATTGAACTATTCAAAGCACGCAGCAATTCTCTGACCTTCAAACAATGATTGTCAAGATAGACAGGTACATTTACCCTGAACATTGTCAAGAGTAACACAGATATCAATCTCCTGAAAGTTTTGTAACACGGTTTTTTTATGCACACAGTCACAAAAGAAATCTCTGATGAAAACCACCTTGGATTACGTAATTTACGGTGTCAAGATATTATTATACAAACACTCCTTGAAGGGAGTGCTCTTTGACATCAAACAGAAGGCTGGTAATAGGATCCAAAATTAAACTGACAGTACCAGTGAGCTTAATGGTTACACAGGTTTTTAAGCAATCTTTTATTTGCCATAACTTAATTATTATTTCTAATGTGCTGCTGTACATGGTGTTACAGAATACTTTCACGCAAGAAGCTTGATTTGCATGGAAATTCTACTTTCTTGCTCTGAAAATGCATGGACAATGGAGATGAAAGAAAAGCTACAGGACACTTCAAGCAAGTACAGCAAAGGGAAACAAAAACATTGGCACAATATTAAGCTGACCAAACAAAAATGTCAGACTAAGGCAGCCAAAAAGTAAAAGCATCTTAGAAGGCTTTTTTGAGCATGGCTGGTCAGACATACCATAGCATTTTGTTTGTATCTATACTATCCATACCTACTACTAAAGTAATTCACCAGTATACTCTGCATTGGCCCAAATATAAAAGCACAGGTGAAGACACATGCAACACAGAAAATTAAACGGGGTTGGCAATAGCCTCTCAGTTTGCCAGGGAACTTACTGGCTTGGATGGATGACTCAATAAAACTTCAGGGTGCTAAAGGGAGAAAGAAGATAGGAAAAGATGGGGAAAATTTGGGATAGGAACAGTGTGAGAGAGAAAAAGAAAAGATGTAACAAGAAAAGAATTTAAAGTAATAGCTGCAACATTAATTTACTAAGACAACAGAATCTTAAATTGTGATTTTAGCATGCACTACTAACCAGCATTCAAAACAGGAGAAACACAGAGAGTTACCCTTGTGTGAGTTCCAAACTTGATCTTGATTTCTCAGTTTAACAGTTTCATTCAGTCCTTAAATAACATAGTCCTGTGTCTGCGTTTACAGATGGCAGTTTTACAGGTTGAGCAGGACTTTAATTTCTAGTCCTTCACTTATATCAATTACAAGCTAGCTAAATGGTTTAGAAAACTAATTCAGTAACCAACACTATCTGAATGCTGAACACAATTGCTGGGTTTTTACTTTTATTTTTATAAGACATCCTGATTTCCCCAGTAGTCTGTCCTTCTAGGTTGCCACACTGAATCTGTCATTTATCGTCCCTTCTGTGAAAAAACAAATAAACAGTTGACAAAAAAAAATAGCATTTCTATCTCATCTACTAATAGTTCAGTTGTGGTAGGAAATCCACGTTCATAAAAATAAAAAGCACTAGAACTTGTATTAGACAGGCCGAGCTAAATATTGGGAAACACAGAATTTGGGTCAACACTTCTTTTAGTCATTTCTTCCTGTCTTTTGAAAGATACTATCCTGCAGAACTTGAAGGAAGAACACCACAGCAGAAAAAAAAAAAAGATCCTCTGAGTGAGCCTGTTGAATCTAGAGGTATTTTCCTGGCAGGGAATCACTGCTTACATTCTCTGATGAAAAGTTCCAAGAACTGCACCAAGGGGAAGTTTGTTAATATATGGTTTTGGACTCTTTCTTTTCTCTAATCTTGATCCTTTTCAAATAAGGAAAATATTTATAGGGAGAAAAAACTACATACTGGAAACCAAGACAAAAATCTGCTCATCTTTGCTGGAACAAATTCTACCTATTAGTTGGTCTTTCCCAGATTAGAAAACCAAAATGAAACAAAGCATATTGACTGGGAAAGACAAGGCAGAAAAAGCTAGGAAGAGAGCATCCTAAAGAAAAACAACTAGAAGAAAACTTTTTCACTGTAAAACTATTGCATTTAAATACAAGTCTGAAAAAAAGAGTTTCCTAAGGCAAAAAAACCCCAAACAACCTCACACAGCATAAAACCACTTCACAGAAAACAGGGAGAGAACCCCCTGTCTGTGATTTCCCCCTAATGATTCCATCTCGGCAAAAAAGGAGACTATTTAAGGCAGCACACCAGGCCATGTAAACTCAACAGGGATTCATGGCTTGCTTTCAGCATTCAGAATCTCCCACAGTATCTCCTGCTGGCAGCAGGCTGACAATTCAGCATAAAAGCAATGACAGCAGAATAAGTAGAACATTAAGCACACAGATTTGCACAACCATAGTAGCATTTTTTAAAAAACTCAGTCCTGAATATGAAAAACACTGCAGTTTAATTCGCTATGACAGGAATCAATATAAAATAGTCATCAGTAAGAAGAGGAATAGCAACAATGAGAAGTAGACACCTTGAGTCAGACAGTGGAGATGGCTTACATGGAAAGAGAAATAATACCTTTCAGCACGCCTGCACTCCAGTTGGTTAATAATATTTCAGTTTAGTGTAAAGTTAAATACCTTTTCCAGAAAAACTGGAAGCTTGCACTGTTCATTATTTCTCAAAGGTGCACTGTTTAGAGATTAGCAAGAGTTTTTTCCAAGGACTGCTCAAGTCTTTTTTATCTAATGTCTTAACAGTAGTCCAATTCAGTCTCTTCTGTCAGCTTCTGAACTTCTAAGGCTAATAGATTTAACTGAAAGTACTCAAACTGTTCAGTGGAAATAAGAGGCAAGGGAAACAAGATTGATGTTAGACACAGCTCCATTCAAATTGTAAGGGCAACAACCGAAAAGAAAAAGCTTTTGGCCATTTGCTGTTAGTAGCTACAGAAGAGAGTACTTTCTGCATGTGATTTATGCAAAACAGCGCTAAGATAATGTAATAAAATTCTACATAATAAGCCTCTAATTTGGTTTGAAACAGAATGTTCTTATGTTTTAAGAGGTTTATGCCATTAGTTTTAAGGTTAATTGTGACAGTTATTTGCAATGGTTTACAATGCAGGTGTGCAAAACTGAGTTTTTAGAAGCTTTATATTGGAGGTGGATTATCTATCATAATTGTTTCAAGGATGACAAGAAACTAATCCACCTTGAAAATGTCAAACTGCCTGAATAAATATCTGCAATGCATTTAAAGAGAGAAAGTCTTTTAAAAATACATTTTTCTACTTTTCTGCAAGCGACAAAAAAACATTAGCAAATTCAAAACAGCTGGAAAAAAGGTTATTAAAGAAATATCTGAACTTACTCATAAGCATAAAACATATTCAAATGGTTGCTAACTGTATTTTCTTGAGGAACTAAGAGTAACTGTGACTTGGTTCTAGAAAGCAAGGAGGATCAGTGGTAGAAGTGAGTTGTTTCCTACAGCTTGAGGAAAGCAAATACACACTTAATTACATGAAAGCATACCTGGGTCCTAGAGCTTTGATTCCTTTATAAAAAGCCATTGTAGACTAACTTCTTATCATTAAAAAAATCTCTCAATTAAATTTGAATTTTCCCTTGAACAAGAATGTAGTAGCTCAACATGACACAGGTTTTAAAAAAACAAACAAGGTATTGACGATTTTAACTCAGTAGGACTTGAGGGAGTACTTTAGGGTCTCTGCACAGGAAATAATTGTCCAAATGCCCTAGTAAGCAGTAACACCTGAAGCAGAAGAGCAGATATACAGACTATTATGGAAGGGCTTTATACTGCACATAGCTAATGGTAGACTATGGTAGAACTGAAACCATACTGACTGAATGATTTAGGCAGCTTCATTGGTTGGGAAGATGCGAATCTATTTATGTTTACAACACAACGAATTTATTTTTCTCAGAATCAAATTAAGAATACCGTTATTTGTCCCATAGCTGTCTTGTACAATTAATAGTGCTCTTTACATTTGAGCTGTTTTCCCATTTTAACCCTCAAGAGAAAGACCACAGGAGAATGATTCACCATCTAAATTATTTCCTGGAAAAAAAAAAAGAGATTAGATTATAAGAAGACATGGTCTTATGAACTGACTCAGTGTCCTTAGGCAATGTTCCTGGATACCAGCTATTAAGTACAATCCTCTCTAAAATGGAATGAGCAGAGGTAGGCCTAAGGAAATTCTAACGAAGAGTTGTCATTGCAATGCAAATTAACTGCATGTTTGTCTTGAAGCTAGCAGTGCTTCACCAGATTTTGGTTGACCTCCACACTTGCTACTGATATGCTCACTGCTTACAGTGTGGAAAGCGACCTCAGGGGAAGCAGTGAAAAGCAGTACATTTACCAATGCTAAATATACAGACACATTCCCTAATTAACTGAATTTCTGCAACTGGTTTTTCGTAACCTAACTATTTGTTATGTGCTTTCCCAGTTAGTACTTTCTTTTTTCTTAAAGTAATTTTAACAACGTTCTCCACTGCAGCTGTTTACCTACAAACTAATACTATCATCTAATACTGTAACAATCTCTGGCAAATCTTAGCTACAATATATTCCCCAACTCGTTATCAGTAGCACACTGAGAAAGGATGAAACTGCAATTCACGACAGAATTCAGAAGAAAGGGTCCTTCTGGACTTCTGAAATACTCACCCACTGTATGGTACACTGAAAATAGCCTGTGAGACCACTTAAATGTGCACAACTATCTTTTCTTGCTATCATACTTTGTTGATGCTGAATAACAGAACTATTTATTTTGTGTAATAGAATTAAAAAGAAGGGCAAACATGGGTCTAGATACGTCTGTATGGAGTTTCACTTATACAGCATTCTCAGGTACACCTTGCACTCCCAAAACAAAAATCCTAAACAGGTCTTAACTGATTACTCAAGATTTGATCTCACATTCATGTGAGGAACTAGGACAGAATTCCAAACTACAGCACAGGCACTCCTCCTTTACCTGGGTAGATGTAAAGAAACAGCTAGAACTCCACAATCCAAGACTTAAATTTATTTTTAAAATTGTGTTGCCTTTTGTCTTGTTCTAATTTTATAAATAGAAGTGTTATCACTATTTTGGTTAGCATGTTTTGTACTTCTTCATTACCTGCTTTTTTAAAATCAAAAAGTTAAAAGCGAATCAATGTTCCTCTAAACAGTCCAGTATTTATGCTACTCACAGCTAAAATAAAGAAGGCTTGCAATGCAAACATAACCCAAAGATTCTATTCAAATGAATTAGCTTGCTTGTAATGGAGTACTATTCTTCTGAACAGCAAACTCCTACCAATGTATCAGCTGTGACTGGTAACGAGATTGCAATGAAAGATTACACACTTCATTGATTACATATTCTTTTCATTCCTATGGGCCAGGCTAACCAGGCATCTGAATTTATGGCATTAACACCTACATGCATTGGTAAATGGTACGTGAAATGTTTAGCTGTTAAATTTTTAGCTGTCACATCAGTTTAATGGCACAATTACTGCTACAAACTGTACTGAAGCAGACTAAGTCTTTAATTCCTAGTACCCCTTAAAAAAAAACCAAACAAACAAACAGTCAACAGCACTGTTACTGCATGTAAACCGAGTCCAGAATTAGCAGCAGTGTCTGAAAGTTACCTTCTGATGGGGTTAGCTTGTAATATGGTTTGCATGGACACAACTTCACAGTACTTACTGAAAAGCAGTTCACAGAATTCAAACTCAAGACCCAAAGTTTTCGGTGTAGACATGGCCAATTTGTCTAACACTGAATGTTTACACCACATATATAAATATGAAGTAAGATTACCTTCTTCAATTGAGTTTCCATCTTCAAACATTCTTCCTTTTTCTGTTCCAATGCAATTTCCAGCGTCTTGAGTCTTGAATCTTTCTTCAGTCCTGATGAAGCTAAAGATGAAGCATGTTCCTTCAGATCCAGTAAGGATGACTAAAATAAAAGATGTAAAATAACTATCAAGTACATACTCTTTATGTGCAATAGCTAGTTTCTTTTTTTGTCTTTATTTTCTTCCTATCCCTTCACACTATATTCAGGATCCAATTGAGACTAACTTATTTTGTCAGGATGTCCATGTCAAATCAAACCAACTTAAGTCAGTTTGATTCAATTCAGGTTTTTAGGATCAAAATAAAACCTTTCCTAAATTAATTTTAAAATAATTTTTAAAGATTGAAGATTCTGTAAACTGCAACTAGTGCTTCAATGACAGTCATGTTTAAGAAAAATTAGTTCTAAATAAAATCATATGTGGTTAGCAGGTTTGGCCATGGTATCTAAAACAGAGTGTTCAAAGCTTTTCTGTACACAGCTGCTATGGGGTGAAACAGGGAAAACATTCTGTGAAGAAAATTCCTCTTAGTGAGTTCAACTACCTATTTCCAAAAGACATCTCAACTTTTTGTTTTCTGAACCATTTTCGCGTTGGTTTTTTTCCTGTCACATGTTGACTTACAAGTAGACAAAATCTTAGCTCTTCTTGGGTGAATTTTTGGTATTGATTTACTTCTGATTGAGTTTTGAAAAAAGATTGTAAGTAGATGTGAATGCTTCCAAGAGAGAAACAGAGAACGTTTGTATTTCTCTAATATAATTAGGTTAATTTGTCTAGACAACTGGCTCATTACCAACAACCAACTTAATAATCAAAAGAAGACTCTTCAGAGTCAAAAGAACTGGCTGCACTGTTTGCATAAGGGAATAAACATTATCTGCATGCTTTTGGCACCCATAGCTTTGGTCAATCCCTGCCCTTTCCTCCTCTATTTAGACAGGAAGAAGCTTGTTCTCTGCCTTCAGCTGTCTATAAGCATAGCTCCAGTAAATGCTAGAATTGACCATCGGTCAATCACTACTAATACAATTAACTGCTGCAAATAAGGGGACTGCATGCTATCTGTGAAAAGGTTGTTCTGAAATATTTATCAAACAACCTATTTTACTAGATAAACTTCCTGAAGGACCATGACTATAAAGGAACCATTTTCTTCACTCCAAGTATAACACATACAATATACAATAAACAATTCTAACACAACAGATTCATTCTGCTGGTCAACCTCTTTCTCTGTCAGATCTCCTTGTAAAATGCTGACTCTCTCTTTCAGGTCTTTAATGTCTTTTTTGTAGTTGTCGATCTCTTCCTGTTTTTCTCGTTCATCTCTGTCACGTTGCTCCTTTAGGCGCTCGATGGTCCTTTCCTGGCAAAAGAAAGCACTCTATGAAGAAAATCCCTCTTAGTTCAATTTCTGAGGTTCTTATCACAACACTTCTTACACACTGTAGATGAGGAGGAGGAGGTGTAGGAGATTGCCATTTCCTTTTTTTTACTAGTAAAAACTACTGTAGAACAGATCCTCAGGAAGGAGGAAACTTGAAAAATCTATGGATTCATTGCTAAGAAATACCAGGTTTTCTGTATCTCTGAAAGTTGTTATAATGCAACACAATTTACCTGGCTCTGATAATCAAAATTAACCAAGACCAGGAGAGGTTATATATTGGTTCCTTACTTATTTAAATCTTATTTTTCCAAAACATGAAGTTAAATCCGTAGCCCTTCAGAGAGGAAGGGGTGCAATGCATATATGACACCAGGATCAACATACAGTAAGAAAAGGCAACAAAATAACTTTTCTATGCACCAGATATCAATGGAGCTTTGATTATCTTGGAAGCTGAAGGCATGCAAACAAATTCCCCAACCCCAGACAAACCTTTACCATAGCTTTACATGTATAGAATCTAACAGACTAAAGAAGCTGCAACCCTGATTCTCCAGGAATCAAGAAAAAATATATAGTAACTTGCCCCACCAAAACAGAATAGACAAGGCTGTACCCTCAGTCCACTATCTCCTAAGAACCAGGCAAGTATAAAAAAATGCAACAAGAGCAAAAAAGCTGCAAATAAAGTGAGACTGAAATAGAGGTACATCAGGATAACCATTCATTTTGATTCAGTATTGAGAACTAGAATATTATTTCTCACAGCAAAACTTTAAAAATAAATAGATTATTAAAATATCTGAGCAAAGAAGATAAAATAAAATAAGGTATTAATCAGACTTGGGGTGGGCAAAAACCAGAAGAATCCACAGCTGAAATGTAAGGCATCCCACAATCGTACCAAAAACACACCATGTAAAGAGACGACAACACAAGAACACCAATTTCTTTCACACAAAATGATGGTAAATGGCTCACGACTATTAGAGCAATAGCTTGTGCCTCAGCTCTACCCTCACACCCTCCCTCATCACGCAGAAGTTGCACCCGGGGCTGGTTCTATGGGAGGTGCTACTGCATCCCGCAGTGCGCCCTCGTGAGGGATGCGCCTCGGCAGCAATCGCACCCTCCTGACCCCTCCTCGGCTGTCAGGAACAAAGGATGGCACTGTGGCATTGTGTTGTGCACAGAGTCCAGGAAACATATGGAAAAGCTGACTTGAGAGACGCTGTCAGTAGAAGGAGCTTTCGAAGGAAGTGACTTGTGTTTTCCATACTCACTTTTTCTGCCAGTGCTTCTTCCAGTGTGGTCAAGGCAGTGTCAGTATTTGTGGTGTCAGCCTGCAAGGATTTCACACGATCCTTTAAGCTGCTCATTTGCTTCTCCTTGTCTCTTAACTGTTCTTGAAGATTTTCAATCTTAAAGAAGAGCAGTAAATTTTAAGATAATAGCAAGCAAACTCATCCAAAATCATCTTAGGAGTATATTAAACTCTTTAAAATATTCTTAAAGCAAAGGAAGTAGGCAAGGGCCTAGTTCCCATAATCCTACATTAGAACATCAAGCAATGCAACCAAACTCATCAAATATTAACAAGTAATCAGCAACCTTTCCAATAATGAGGAAAGAATTCAGAGCAAGAAAGTCTAAATAACATAAACAACGCAAGGGTATTGTTCCTAATTTCCAAGGATGTTGGGCACTGTGTGACTGAAGGATGATCAATGTATTAACCATACGAAAGAAGAAAGCTGAGAAAAACATAACTGCATATATAAACCAAGTAAGACCCTTGATAATTAAGATGCTGTGCAGAAATATTGTTTCAAATACTTCCTTTGGTACTGTCACAGTCTTTAGTGTCCTAGCATGTTGCTTTTATAAGATTCTTCATACCAGTATTTTTTATTTCTCTTATGTAAGCACATGTAAACTTACAATCCACCTTTGTACACAATCTATGTATCTACTGATAGCAGAAGAACTATGTCAGTTTTTCTGTTATTGTTTTTTTTTAAGGAAAGCACTGAAATTAGTTTTGGTTTATCTTTGCCGCTAGTTTCTATTAGGAAAAAAGTATTAGGCCTCCAAGTTATGCTTAAAATTTAAGTTTGAGCACAACACAAACAAAACAAATTTTAAAGAGCACCAAAAAACCATAACTGGTGACATATAATGGGAATCAGAAATAACAGTAGGAATTGAAAATTCCTTCTTTGCACACTCGTATCTACTCTTTAATGTGTTACTAGCATACATTTGTAGCCCATGGAACTTCAGAAAGAACCCTTCTAGTTCTGACTGAAAAATTCTGGCGCCCACACGTACAGCTACGGAGGAGGTAACATCCCCAGGAGCAGCCTACGTGGCTGCTTTTGACCTTACAAGCTTTCAGTGTCGTCAACTGTCTAGACAGGCTGGCTGTTCAGACAGCCAACCATGAAAATATACTACAAAGAAGGGCGAGCTATTCTTAGACTTGTGTTTACTTCGGGAGGGGAAACACTCCCGCAAAGGCTCCAACTGGCTGCAGAGGGGATAGTGTAGCACAGGGTGACTTTCTGCTGTGAGCAAACCGCACACAAGAGACAGCTACATAATTCAGCTTCAGCATATAGTAAGATGCTTGCCAAGGCAGCACGAGCATTTGCGCAAGCCCAGCGTGCATCTTCATGTTTCAGTAACGCTGTCTACTGCGGTCAGAGTGAGACGACAGCTGTATGACAGTAATATATATGACTGCTGCATCTTCCCATTGCAACTGCACCCTCCCGTATACCAAAACCAACAAATGTCATGTGTAGAAAGCGTGAACCTGACTATTCTTTCAGTCTACATGCATACTTTTCAGTCTGGAGTAATGAATGATGTTTTTCACTATCATCCAAGGAATAGCAGGTACACTGAAATGTTCCAAGTCACGCTAATAGCTAGGCATTATGTAAAAAACCCACTCTACCTACAACGGCGCCTTATGCAGGGTCAGGTAACTGATGGCCACCAACAGAGATATGCCCTTAAAATTACTAGTAAGCTGAAACTGGATCAATTGATGTATTCAAACTGAAACACTTGTATAATAATAGATGCAAAAATTCCTTTATGAAATCACAATCAAAAATAAAATAATTGCCTTTATTTCATTTTTCTCCCAAACCTGCACTACTGTAACACATACCAGCTAAACTATGAATTCTCCAAAATGACACAGTCTGAAAAAAACCCAAATCACCTACACTTTGCTCATATAGTTAATGAATGAAGAATTTTGCTATTACGTCCTTGCAAGTAGTTTGAGAATCCTTTTAAAAAATAATACACATATGCCCTATTTGTTTTATCATCCTTTTTTACTCAACCCCTCTCAAAAAGTAATTCAGAACCGATTCTTAAATAATGGATAGAAAAAAAACCAAACAGATAAACAAAAGAAGGTCCTTCTTTTCTCTCCAACAAAAGATGAAATAAATCGCAATGGAATCTCTAAGCCCTCTGGAAAACATAATGGGACAAGGATTGAACCAGCCCTGTTTAGTCTTCAAATACTTGGAAGCTGATAAATTTCCTCTGAAATGTTCTGCAAACCTAAGGAATATATATTATTGTATAAAACTTATAAAAAGGAAAAATTAAAAATAGACACTATTATTAGATTATTAACAATTTCTACTCTTGCCATATATAGTTATTTTGCAGGGTTAAGACAGCAATCCGTGGATAAGTTAGCAACATTAAGCTTACTGTAAAGGTACACATACAGACACTGGAATCATCTGCTCAGCATACCAATTTCTTCATCAATAATGATTTACTGAAATATTTTTTTCAACGTTACCAGTTGTCAGGCACTATCATGTTTCAACCTGGGTGATTTATTCCTAGTTGTTTGGAACTAATTATTTTGCCTTCCAGCCCTGAAGCACAGGAGCAGAGGCAAAAAGTTTCCTCTGACATTTTGTTCCAAAGGCAAGGAAGCATCCTACTTTTTGCAAATACAAATCTCACTGAACAACCCAAGTAAATGCAAATTAAAAACAGCCCAAGGATTTAAACAAGATGCACCTAGTTTAATACCCATCAAGGCCACTAGATTCCCAAATTCCTCTAGTTAGATTTTACTAGTAGATCCTTTGTATCATGCTTCGATCAAGAAATGCTTTTGTAGAGCCATTGTCCACCCATGGGTATGGGTAAATTGAACACTTGGAAAACAACTTCTATTGAACTAGTGACTTTCAAATTAGAATAAATGAAGTAGTTTTGTGAACTGGTCAGTTAACCTCTCTTCCCCCCCGCCCTCTGTTACTGAAGAAGAACCTTTTTCCTCCTTCAAAAGATTTGTTTATAATCTAAGATTGACACTTTGCAATGATAACTTTTTTCATCACTTCAGTTGTAACAGAATTAACTGCACTTATTTTTCATTTCCCACTTTCAAGTTGTTTCTTGCTATTCTGTTTGACTTGTAAAAGGAAGAAAGTGGTAAAAGCCCTTTAACTTAGTTCATTCTGAGACAAGAAAAAAGTGAAAAAATGCACACTATTTTAAATTCAAAGTGTTTTTCAACTTCAAAAAGTTCATTGCGTATTCTGCTGCTTGTGTGTATCTCCAACATGCAGTAACTAGTTATATTGCTTATCTGCAGACAAAATTCACTGTACTTTTTTTCTATAAACTGAAGAAAATGCCTTTGCTTGTACTCTGCACTTGACTTCTCCAGTGCAGCTTTGCAAAGAGATGGTTTTGATTGGTTACATGACATCTTCATCATAATAGACACTGAATATAAAGAAAACATAAGGAAGAAATTCTTAACTGTGAGAGTAGCAAGGTACTGCAACAGATTGCCCAGAGAAGTTGAGGGATGCCCCATCCCTGGAAGTGTTCAAGCCCAGGCTGGATGAGGCTTTGAGCAACCTGGTCTGGTGGAAGCTGTCCCTGCCAAGGCCAGGGGGGTTAGAATTAGATGATCTTTAAGGTCCCTTCCAACCCAAACCATTCTATGATTCTATAATTCTAAGACAATCAATTTAACACTTGATAATATTCCTCAATCGTATTACAAGAGCAGATGTACAAAAGAATATTTCGCAGTACTGCTAAGCCTCCCACTTTTTTGATCCTGGTTTTCATCTGGTGGAAGCAGTACTGTAAAAAGGACCTACATAATCAGGTGACTTGAGAGGTTTTCTGTTCTACTCCTATGGCATAGCCATCCAAACAAACAAAAATTTCACATAAGCTGTGAGCCTTCCAAACAGTTCCTCCTTGGTTTTGAAAAGGCATGTCAGCTTCAGGGTTAATGACTACAAGGAGATGATGAATTCTCACAGAGCACAGGCAGAGTTGATTTTGTCCCTGTCAAGAGTATTAACATGAGGACATAAAAGCTACTGCGGAAGAGTGAATGGGCAGTTAAGCAGGTATGTGATGACAGAACAGCTACAATTCTGTCTAGTTGGACATGTGCCACTCCCTTCAATGTAAGAATACTAATATAATGATAAAAATTTGATAGCCTGCTGGCATACTTGATTTTGCTAGAATCTCACAGTATTTGAGAAGCTGAGAAAGGTGGGCTTGCATCATAGTCAGGATAAGAACATAACAGCTACAACAGACATGATCACATTGTTGTATCTGACACAATAAAAAAAATTGTTGCTTCAGAAGAAGGAGTAAGATGTTTACTCTAGAAAATGGAGATGGAACTGAATTCAAGAAATTTTGTTCCTAAAATGTATTGAGAGGTCACCTTAAGTCCTGAGAGATTGTTCAAGGAAGCTATACTACTGGATCTGTAAATAACTCTTGTTTCTGAAAGTCCTATTTTGGAGACCGTAATGAAAGCCTGTAAGCAGATATTACTGGTGAGTTTTATAAGATTAAGCCCCAGTTTTCTAAATGTCACAGTTTAACTGTCTTTCTATTGCAGATCTTCCAAAAGTACCACTGCAATAGTTCTGCACAAATTGCAAAAATCTACACGTAGTTTAGTATTAACAAATTCTGGGCCGAGCAGGGAGGGGACAGGAGAACAGATAACAACCATAGCTCACCACAGGGCAGCAAAATGTGATCTTTTGTATGTGTGTTGGCTCCATTTGAACTTCTAATATCAGGTGTTGCTTTTAAAGTCCCCAACGGAATAAGGTCTGTTGCATGAGTGAATATCATATTACTGTATTGAATCAATTAGACTGGAAGTAATGTTCTTGCTATTAATTTTAAAGGTTAAATTCCCTAGCAACAGTGTGCTGAAGCAGAATGAATGCTGAAGCTTCAGGCATACCATGTCTTGTTGTGAGGGTGAGATTTTTAAGTTGTTTTGAAGTTCAAAACAATTTCCCTTTTTTCAGTAACATTTTGGCAAACACAGTCAGAGTTTCTTACAAAGTTCGATTGCATTTGGTATGCTCTTTTTAGTTTATGATCCAACCAACTGATATAAATATGGTTAAACTGTTGTCAAGTTATATTCAGAGATTCTTGTTCTCGAATCATCAAAATAAAAATAATTTTAAAGTAGTTTGCATATCACTTAATTCAGTAAAGTCTGTTAAGCATGAAGTAAATTAAAGACACTATGAAATGCAAGATACTAGTGGTGGTCTCTCTTCTTAAAGAACTTTAAATTCTGGAGTCCCAGTTAACACTTCAGTGTAGAGATGGTGAACTGTTCAGCTAAGCAGTAAACATTTGTTCAGTTTACATTAATTTTGCTACCCAGTGAAGACAAAGTTAATTTTTATTTTGCCTCCCCAAGAAAGTTTTCTTCTTTTTACTGCTGCTCTACTTCAATACTTACCTGGAACATTACTGTCTTTGCAACATCACATTGGAATATCATTGTGCACTTTGGAAATGTCTTAATGTTGCTGAACCTAACATAGCGGGGTTCTGTAACACCTTGAACTGGTATGGAGAATCTTGTATGAGAAGACTCCTTCAGTGGCAATGGGCTACAGGGGAACATACAGTTGACTTAAGAAAGAGAACTAGGCTAGAGGAAGTGAGGAGAGCATGGAGAAGCACAGGACAAAAAGAGAATTTGAGATGGGGAAACTCCAGCATAGTGGTATATCTTACACAGTCATCTACTGCTACTCAGGTCCAGTTAAAATTCAGAATAGCTCCCATAAAAAAAAAAGTTGCTTGCTTTTTCAGAAGATAAAATCTTCTTGTCATTTTTATTCTCGTGATCTCCAATTTGAAAAAAATCCTTTTAGCATGAAGTTCTACAGTGTTTAGTTTTACAAATAAAGCATTTTGTTGCTATGCAGCTTAGAAAGCACAAAGAATTTATTTTTGTGATTTCTACTTAAAATATAACCTTAATTATCAAATAAGTGTACTGACCAGGCACATTGATACTGCTCCAAAAGGAAGAACTTGCACACAGTGAAAACAAACTTAAAAAAATATCTAGGTATTGCAGGACACTTAATGCACTTCATGCTTTATTCTTGACCTAACTTCACACGCACACTTACACAATAACGTTGACTTGAGAAAAAGAATGGTATGAAGGAAGAACTGCTGCTACAAAAAAAATTGACTTAACTTGTACAGACATTTAATTGTTTTGTACCTTTGGTGAAGAAACAACAATTGACATTGATCCAAAACACTATTCTCTTTCCAGTGTTTTTTTCATACAAAGGTGCTTTGCAAGTAGATTTATATCAACCAGAAAAATAGTTCAGCTATGTTTACATAAATATTCTCTAAGGACATTTCCACCACTTTGTTTCTTTTTGTCCTCCTTTCGTTTGCATACCTAATCATCCTCTGGTAGCACCAGTTTGCTGACAGATCACTGCAAAGTAAGACTTACAAGAACATTCACCATAAACTGAATTGTAATTATAGTATCTTCCAAATAGTTAATATTTTTTTTTCTGTACTGTTGTATTTCCTATAACAAACAGTGTTTAAACTAGATGTTTCAAATCATACTCTTCGAATATTACTATCATGTTTGCAATCCTTCCGTCCTGCTAGCAAATAGTTTGAATTTCCTTCAGACCTTCTAATGTAATCCTATCACTGAAGTTTGCTATTTCTGAAAACTGACACTGAGAGGCATTTCCTTACAAGCTTCTAAGGAAACTTCAGCATAACTCAAGTCAGGAAAGAAAAAATAAAAGAAATTAGGATTCCAAGACTGAAGACTGATTTTTGAGTTCGTAAATGACCTAAAATTCACATTTTCAGGGGAGCCAATATATATGTTCTTAAGCATTGTCTCAGTTCCAAAGCATTTGCCTAGAAAAAAAATTACACACTAGCAATGACTCACATCCTTAGACAGCTGCAAGGCAGTTAAATTTAGTTAAGAAATTTCTTCATTCTGAGAAGGTTCAATAATATCGATAGCCTAACCTAGTCAAAAGTAGAGTCTTTGAGTTATAAAATCCTGTCATGGACACTGACCAATCAAGAGAGGGTTTTGAAGTGAGGGGTGCAGGATGAGGCACTCTTTCCAACCCAAATATTGATTATATGGTTTTAATATAAATGAATAATACGTTATGAAAAAATGCAAATTAAATAACATTCATAACAGATTTGTTTTGGCAGTATGTGAGCCAGTTGATTAAGTACGTATGTTTAATTACATAAATCTGCTTAAAAAATCTCTGTCACTGTTTATCTTAAAGCTTCACTCAGTGACCCCTTGCTTTTCCTGGTATTCATCAGCTGAGAGAACGTATCCATTATCTACCAACAAGATACCAACTTGGGTTGTTCGTGAAAACAATCTGTTGGTTCCAACTTGTGTGCAATACTTTTATTCACCCAAATAATTCAAAGCAGAACACTGCTATCATAAATAGCAATCCAAATTAATTTTGACTCTGTTTCTCCTCTTCAATGAAACACTAAGTCTATATATTACTCATTTATTTCATATATGTTAAAATGTCACTTATAATGAGAACAACACTTGAAATAATCTGGTAATTTATTTCACAATCTAATTATAGATAACATCCATTTTGTTGAAATCCTGACCTAATCATGCAGAATAACACAATGCTAATTTTCCTTTCAGCTGTGTCATGACATTATGAAGCAATCTTTGTGACTACGCTTTCTTAACACCTACTAAATACAAATGGATTAAAAAACTCAACTATTTGGGGGACATTTGCTCACTCCTCTTCCAAGTCCCAGAAAAGGCTTTGACAATAAATGTGCACAGATTTGACTTAGGAAAGTCGATTACAGAAAAAATATAAACACTATAATTTGGAGTATTTTCATATTGAAGGTTCCCAAATGCTCAAAATAAGGAAAACCAAAACTACTTAATTGTGGAAGGCTGATAAAACAAGGGAAAAAATTGGAACCGGTAAATGTCAATTTAGATCTGATATTCTGTTTTGTAAGAAGCATAATAAAACTAAGAAGTTGTGACATTGCTTTGAGAATAGCTCAAGCTTTACAAGGTTATAGAACATTTTAAAACTATCATGTGAAAAACTAACTATACTATGAATTAAACAATTAAACTTCTTTACTTGGATAAATCAAGTCCAGTGTTTCATTGATTAATATTGTGAAAAACACTCTTCATTCTATGGCAACTTGATCTCATATATCTCAGGAATACTGCTGCTATTTTCCTAACTTGATTTAGATTTTTATTTTTGTTCTACACAGAGTAAGGATACCATAACGACTGACACATCCCTGCTACATATCACACTCTCATTAGAGAAAAAAAAGAGGGACAAGAGAAGACGTGAAGAAAGGAAAAGCTTAACTCATCACAGCACTGAGATACCCAAGAATGGAAATCAGGGAGCAGAAAAGACCAAACATTGAGGCAGACCAATGGATAGGATGGGAACATGGCATTTAATGTTGACTATAAAGGAAATCCTCATGGCAAACTAAGCTCTATTTACATTATCATTTAGGATCACTCAAGCAGAAGGCTGTACAACTTGAACAAAGATTTTAAATGAGATTTGGATTCAGACACTGAATTACTTTGTCCAAATCACTGATTTATTAAAATGATCAAAGAAATACTGTAAGGTAAAACTGCCCTAAACCAGAGGGGAAACCTCTGGAAAGGAGGGATGCCCCTAATCCCAGTGTAAAACATGCCCGGTCAACTGTGATTGTCCCGTTTCATTCTCCTAGAAAGGATATGGAGCGATGAATAGGAAGGGATTAGGGAGTCATACTGTAAATACTCAACTCTAGAGAGAGTGCATGTGTGTATTCTTCAGTATTTAGCTATCACTGCTCTTACAGAATTACTTCAGAACACACAGTGACAGGTGACAAAATATCAAACTGTCAAATAAAATTCTTTCATGGCTTGTGCTCAAAAAAAAACCAAAACAAAAAACCCATGGATTTAAGAACTCAATATATTAAATTAGTACCATTATTTGGTTAGATTCCTTCCCATTTTATACCACAGACTGCTTTAGGCAAATCACCACTCCAATCTCTCCTGAAAATAAAGGCTGGAAGAGATAGAGAGCAGTCTTTATCCAGAAGTTCTGTGTTTAAAACCACCCTCCACCCATCTTTGCCAGAAGCTATGTAAGCCCTTCATCATGCAGAGGAACATCCTAATTATCAACTGCATGCTATTCTGGGACAAGGTGATCTTAGTTTCTCCTGGAGACGCTACTCCATACTGACCAGTTTTTTTATCCTTCAGATAAATGAAATCACAGGCTTGGAAACTATTCATATACTTGTGCCTTACGACAGTTCTAATGACTGCATAAATATTGTGTAGAGACTCAGCTTAGAAGACTGTCTAGCCTCATGGATTCAAAACTCACTCTTGAATCCAGGAAATTATTGATTTAAACTGAAAAATTACTCCTTCCCTGTTCACGTGAAGATCCCTAAGTTGGCTAACGCAATCACTAATGTCTGTTCCAGACACAGCTCAGACAATCCCCCCACAGGCAAAAAATGCCTGAATGCCTGGTGACCAAAGCATTGGAAACTGCGAAGTCTTGCAACCCAGAGAGCAATGAAAAGCCATCTGAGGAAGACTGATGTAAGCAACCTCAAAAATGGCATACGCCCTTGCTTTTCCTGTCTCTTCAATCATAGAGAACTTTGTATTTGTCTAGAATGACAGTGAATACACCAACAAAGCTTATTAGCTTTATCTTGCCAGAAAAACTACACGTTTAATTTATAATGAAGCCAAGAGGCCCCACGGTTGGCTGTTTTCCCAGATCCCTTCAAGAAACCAGAATTTGTCAGTCCCACTACCTATGAGTAATGTTGCATCTTGCCAATCAAGAGGTTATCTCACAGCAGAAGAAGGACCTAATATTAAAATGACTGCTCCTCTTTAAGGGATACTTAGAAAAAAGATTTCTTCTGAATATGACAGTTTTGCTGAATTGTGGTTTCAGTTTACTGGAATGCTGGAGCACAGATAATACTAGAAACTCCAGTGGAGTTTTCTTGTAACTTTGCTGTTGCTATCAATCTTATGTGACACTATTACAGCAATGTGTATCAGTTTAAAACCCTACATTAGCCAGCTACAATAGCTGAACTACAGAACTAACATCGTTAACCTCACAGTCCTGTTTTCCTTTTTTGTTTGAATCTACTTATCTAAAAGGAGTGGATACTCATTACTTCAGAATAAAAAAACCACCAAACCATCAAGTACTTTAGTTACTAAAGGCAACAGGAAGATTCTTTTAGATCACAAAATAAGAAATTGGCTTGCAGTGTTTCACACACATCAGGACAACATTACAATATTTAATTTTTAAAAGAATATTACCATACATCTGGGAATATAGGTACATACACTATATATGATCCAGATGTTTTTGTTTTTATTGCGGTATCATAAAATGCTCCAAGCAAAAGAGGGGGTTATATAAAAATAATGCAGCATAATCTCCATTTACAAATTCTAATTTGTAATAAAGGCAGGCATAAAAATTTATTTTGAATCTAGTAAGTTCCTCTAACATAGATGCTGCATTGGTAGCCATAACTGTGCACTAAAGATTGCTGTAATAGGAAAAAAATTGTTTTGTGTAAAATCAATTTTTCAGATTTAACTGGTTTAAACTCCACTAGTTTAAATGTTCCACAATTTACTAAACAATCTTCAAGTGCACGCTTGGCACCTAAGAGTAAATTCACTCACAGATTTCACTGCTCTGAAGTTTAATAAAAGTGATTCTTCCGCAACCTTACTCAAAAGCTGTCTGGATATAGTCCTAGGCAACTGAGTCTGGGTAGCTGTGCTTTAGCAGGGGGGCTGGAGAAGATAACCTCCAGAGGTCTTTTCCAACCTCAACCATTCCATGATGAACTTGTGGACCTTTTAGGATGCATATTCCAAATCAGAAAAAAAGTATGTTGTTGTATAGCTCAAAGAATCAAAAAAGGTCAAATTCCATGCGCTAAAGCCTCTCCTGAGAGGGAAGGGATCTTACTGATACTAAACCTGAAGTTGCTGTAAGTTCTGTATGGTACTCAGTCACCTTGAAAACTAAACTAGCAAGGAGTTGAAAAGTGGTATGAAGAAACTGAGGTACTCCCTTACCCTAATACTGTCTTATTAGCCGTACATTCATAGAGAAAAAAAAAACCAACATCAATGTATCATGCCATCTGAGCTGGGCTGCAATTGCTCTAAAAAGTCTCAATGGATTCACAGAGAAGTGGAAAGTCAAAATGGAAGGGTAAGGATCCTATTTTCAAAGTGGTCATGACTCACTGTAAAATTAAGATAAGTTCTGCGTTGTGTCTTCATTTCCCATGTGGGAATTAAACAACTAATTTTCCTGAATGGCAGAAATTAAAAAATCTCACAGGATAATTACACTGAATTTGAACTCACATAATGAAGCCTCTCCAGTCATCTTTTGCACCTTCATTGCTACCACAAGACTTTTGCTACAGGTACTTCGATAGAGATGAAGGGTTAAAAGCTTGTCTATTTTTTCCTATTATTACTCTAACTGAAGATAATACCTCTATCTAAAAATCCCAACCCACATGGTAAAGCAATTCTGAGAGGATATCCCTGGAAAGAGAAGGGACTCTAGCATCTTGGAGACACAGGGTAACAAATTAGATAGAATAGCTTCTGGAAATTTCTAAGTCATAAATTTCAACTTTGTTTTTATGTTCAGTGGTAGTCAGTAAGCCTGTAACAGAAAGGCTTGAATGAAAGAAAAAGCAGCAGCAGAAGAGGTCTGAGATCCCTTCAGGGACATGGAGGGACAAGTCCCTCATGACTCTCCAGGACACATCTTTGAGCTCACGTCTGTCAGTTTTAATAAAGAAACTGGCAGAAGCCTGTGGGGACTTCAGGTCTTTTTTTGCAGTGTTTGAAATCTCTGAACTGGGTTTGGAACCAGTTCAGTGGAATGCCTTGAGACCCGGGGTAAAAGGAGCAGAAGTATGGCTTTTTCTGAGAGAGAGAGATATATTTACAGAAATACTCCCATATTGCACTGCTTGTTAAGCCACAGAGTTCCTGAAGAAAAGTTGCTATGTCATCAGTCCTAGCTGAGCAGAAAGCCCAGCATATCTTCTTTCTACCTCCGTGCAGAAGCTGGGCTGGTGAGCAGACTAATATAATCCCAGAGCACTGTATGGTGCTCCTCTTTAAATGTTCATGACTCAAGCATGTAAAAAGCAGAGAATAAGCTTGCCCAGAGGTATATTATAAAGGCAAAAAAAAATATCCAGTCTTAAATACGAGGGCATATGCTCATCCACTTGGTAAATGTACATGCAGACCATCTTTGTTGGGACCGTCTTACTTTGCTCTTTTCTGTATTGTTTGCACAACTAGAGACTCAGACACATGCAGCAGGATTGAACAGGCCATCGCCTACAGTGTTAATAATAAAGAATTTTTAAGCAATGTCACCTCAAAGAGTCTCAAAGGGATATCTAAAAGTCCATCCTGCATTTTATTAATTCTTAGAAAACCATACATTAATTCATTTGGTAGGCAAGTTCAAGGTCACACCAGGGAAGATGAAACTACCGTAAACTGAATGAAACACTTAAAAATGCAGTTCCTTCTCTATGCTCTCTCATCTCTTCAGAGTTGGAGCAGAAGACCTGCCTGAGGAGGTAAATCTACTTCATGGATGAAGGAATGGAAAGAAAATAATCTTTAAAGTATAAACACTGAACTTAAGTTATGAACACTAAACCAATACTGCTGTTGTATTAACTGTTATCACTACTGATTTTAAACAACTGAGTTATCAATTAAATTTGCAGTCTCTCTCTCCTGCCACAGAGGAGACACATTTCTGGTCATTAAGCATATTTATTTTGATTTCTAAGCCTTCTGAAAAACAGAGAGCATTTACTTCCTCTGGAGAAAGGCTATACCTCTCACCCCAAAAAGCAGGAAAGTTACATTTGGAGTCTTCCCGAATACTAGCTAAACAAGTAACATCAGCACAATTGGAAAAAAAAAAAAGGAAAGAAAGAAAAAAGTCTGTGTTCTTCCTTGACTTTATCACAGGTCAATTATCACATAGTGCATGGAGAGCTGCCAAAACACACTGCCATGTTCAGACACTAAAACTTGCTTTTTATTTGCCTGCAGCTGCAGTACACAATGAAGAGAGTGTTAACCGCCCCTCTCCAAGACAAAACATGACCTCTCCCCAAAGCCAGGGGTGATTGATTCACTGTGTTGGGTTTGTTTGGTTTTTTTTCAGGGTAACTGTTACTTATCTTTTGTCCCAAATGCTATTTCTCTAAAATGCTTTGATTTTTAATTTTTTTTTCTATTCCTTTTCATCTTGATCTACCAGCACCGACAGACAGACAGGCAAAGAGAATAATGAAGCATAATTTAATGTTTTTCAGGTTCCGATTTCAAATTTGCCCAGTATGGTCTCCATTTTATTTTCTGACATTCTCCCCTTGCCTGCAGTTTTAGCAAGTTAAAATGAGATTTTATGCAAGATTTATTTTCAATGAAATGTGAAAAAACCCCCAAACCTGAAGCTCTATAAAACTAAGTTTTTGCATCAGATTTTCAGACATAAAGCTAAAAACTCATTTCTGTAGTCTACAAATTTTTAGCATTTGCCATATTTCTATTGTCTCAAATAAAGGTGCTACCAAGCAGTATCACTGTAGGAGCTTCTAACTGGAAAGATTCCAGAATTTAAAATGTGAAGCCTGTGGTTTCCTCAGCAATCTGGAACAGGTATTTTGGTGCCTACTGGGTACCAGTAGTGATGCCAATTGTCTTGTTAATTTTTCAGGTATTTGTTGCTTATAATTTTCTTCTGTGTCTTTTATTTGATTTCTAATCAGCCAATAATCATTCACTACTTTCTTCATCTGGATTTCAGAATGACCAAAAAGTATACTTTCTAGTAAGCCACCTTTAATCAATACAGCAATTATATTAACAGTTTATAAAACAAACTATGCAGTGGCCTGTGTCAATGTACCCAGAGACCCAGTAGTAAAGGGTACATTTTAAATCATTTTTGTTTCAACAAAAGAAATTGCAGAAATTTAGTATAACACAGTTTTGGGCACTACACAAAACAACATCTTGTCATTATCATCAGAACAAGTGATTACACATCTAAAACAGTCACAGAAAATAAAAACTATGACCAAAAGTCCAAATCTCCAGCATAGTCATATGGTTTTTGGCTATAGCTACATTACTAGTAGAGGTGATCTCTCTACATTTCAAAAGAAAGTAAACAACTTTTCCTAAATGGATAAGTTAACTATTTTTCAATAAATTGTTTTATTTTCAAGATCTTTATTATCTTAGCTTCTGTTACAAATTTTCTTTTTAACTAGCATTAAAAAATTATCAGTGTTCAGATTTTAGTTCATTAGAATGTCCATTTCAAAAGTATCTTCAAATCTGAGTATATGGCGAAGGAAGAGTATTTGGTAAAAATGGACTGAATAGTATCTATTAATCTAATTATTAATTCAGTTAAATTCCTTCAACATGCCAACACCTGTGCCCTACACCTCCTCATAACTGCAAGCAGCAGTTACATGCTGCTGCTGATTCCAAAAATCCTTAGAAAAATACTTCTTACCATTACAAAAGAGGAAAAGCTTTTTTTGTACCAGTCATCTTTCATAGTTGTTCACGGTATGCAATTAAAATGCCTAAGTACCCCTTAAACTACATTGATAAACTTAAAACAAGCATTTAATATCAGATAACTAAGCCAGTTAAAAAAAAAAATAGAACTATCTATGACCTCTGAAGAGACTTTGAACTGTACCAACCAGATCTTCACTTAGAAAACATAGATTAAAACCTGATCTGACTGAACATACCAGTTTATAATCAGAGGAAGGAATAAAAAGACTATTGTGCATGGAGGCCAAACTTTAAAGGCTGCACATTTTTAAAAAAATGAAAATAAAATTCTGAACTGTCCTGGAAGTTCTGAAAGACAGCACTTGGATAAAGCAGAAAACAGGCTGTACACTTTAATAACAAGGTGCACTCTAGAAATACTGAAAATAAAAACAAATCAGAGTTTATAAGTTTCAAAAGAAAAACATTTACATGAGAGGAGGTAGAGGCTTCTAGAATTCTAGGCAGAGGGCAGAACTAACTATCTGCACAGTCAAAAAAGGACAGGCATATATATGAGATTAAAATGAGACTTTGTAATTTTCTCTAGCATCTGAAACAGATTTTATGCACATTCTCACGACTTCCACAGTATACAGAGCAAATCAGACCTGTCCTTCTTTAGGTATTTTCTCAAGCTCTGCTTTCCTGTGGAAAAATGCTAAAGAGAACAAGAAAATGCAGAGTCCAATCTATAGAAAATCCCAAACCTAGTTTTAGATTCCAGGTCTGGAGAACCAATTAAAAAATTCAGTTAAAGACATCAATCCTAAAACTTTAAAGGACTAAAATTGTGCTCATTTACCCTAGGCTATAAAAAAGAAAGAAAGTCCATATTGCACCACAAACCTCAGATAAAAGTCTCGTCAGTTGGATTCTCCATAAAAATATTCCAGGTTTGCTAGTTACAGAAACTGAAAAAAATCCGTTCATGTTGTTCCAACAACTTGAAGGCTTAAGCAAATTCAAATCTCTGCATGTGATTCTAGTTAGCTGCAGGAAAGAGATATTTTTCTATAGATAAGTTATATGTTTATTTGTTTAAGAAGCTTAGAGACAGGTTTACAAAACAATTCAAATTGCAGTTTATTATGGTAGTGTTATCCTCTGTTGAGCTATCTAGCAGAAAAAGACCTCAAAACCTTTGCATACAAAAGCCTGGACTCTTACTTTCCAATCTGAAGAGACCAGGTACTTTTACTTGAAAGCAGCACCAAACGAACCTCAAAAAAAAAATAGGCTAGTCACATGAAGAGACAAGATGAAACTCTTTTACTATGGATTACAGTGGTCTCAAAAAATAAGTATTAAAAATGAGTAAGAAGAGAACCTTTAGCACTGCCTATATAAATGAACCAATAAAAGATCATTCCAAATTGTTAAGCGGAGCAAATAAGAAAATATGTGAAAAAACAATGGAAGAGTTAATGGAAGTAAAACAACCTCACTGACATTTAACATTTATGCAAATGTCAGATTCCCCACTTCTTGGTTAAATACTCAGCTGGAATCTCAATCAATGTTTGGAGTGTGCATGACCAATTTTTGAAAACAAAGAGAAAACACAGCACAAAAATTAGAAATCTTTAACTGTTTTTAAAAAGATGAACACTCAAAAAATGAGACCATGAAGACTGGGAATTAGGGCTCTGATCTAGAATTATTAATGACTTATTTATGGCTAAACTCCATGCCTGAACTTCCATTCCTGCATGACGTTTACTGTAACAGAACTGAACATGATTTAAACCCTCATGATTCATAGCTATATACTAGAAGAAAAGGCAATGGTCAGGCATCAGAAATTAATCAATATTCTGAACTATTAAAATTATAAGAACTCCATAGAATTGCTTAAAAGTCTAGAAAAAAAATCTCACATTCGTAGCCTAATACATTTAATACAGGCTGCAAGAGTAGTTTCTCTAAAGATACAGACGAAAAAAAACCCTGTAAATTAAGAATTTACTGTGATACATGCATTTGTCTCTTTATACCATGTGTAGCAGCCGTTTGGGAAACGTTGTGTTGAATTTGCAAACAATCATCCAGAATGAAAGTCATTGCCCTAGGACTCAATGCCTTTTGGGAAACCTCTCTAATTTCCCTGAAAGGGTCTACTTTTTCCTATCCAGACCTCCCCCATTTCACTGACAAGGTCTACATGTTCTTATCCAGAAAGATATGGAGCATAGTCTGAACCCTGATTATTCTATTCTAGTAGTTCCCAATAAATATTAAGTATGATAAAACAGTATTTCTAATGAAAGTTATACAGAGTTCTTCCTGAACTTTTCTCAGTAAGTTACAGAGGAATCATCCTAATTGCTTCCGCTGAAAATGCCTCATTCATTTAGTCACATACTGAAGTCATAGTCACCCAGTGCCCTAGGCTTCAAATCAGTGTGGCTTTATGTGTCCTGCGACAAATACTTCAGTCATTGTTAATAATGAAGTGGAAGCAGAAGCAGCAACCACTGAAAGGCAACAACATCTGCTTTGAACTCTTTCTATTTTTTCTTCAAAAATTCAAACTGAAATTCATCATTCACCACCTTCCCATTACATGAATGGACTCTATCATTAACCACCAAAATGTAAATTCTAGTTCAGACTTTTTGATAGACTTAGAAATCAAGATGCATCAGAGACAAGTATCTTACTTAGACCTCTACAATCTTACCTTCTTCTGAAGAACATTAACTTTGCGTTCCTTCACGTCTAACATGTCCTTGAGGTCATGGATTTCTCCTGCTTGAGTCCCCTTCTCCTCTGCCATCTCCTGAATCTGCTTTGTCTTCTTATTTAGCATAGTCTCCTTCTCTTCGAGACGCAATCGCAATGCATCCACCTAGATTGAGACAAGCAGAAACAGTGTTTAGCACCGAAGAAGAGAAATTTTAGAAAAGTTGAAGTACATTTCCACAAGGGAGTGAGTGCTGTCAAATTACAAATAGTTCCAGAAAACTAACATTCCAACATATATAAGCTTGTGATAAAACAGTTATCACAAGTGGTAGCAGACTAAACAGTATAAATAATCAAATGTTTTATTTCAAAATTATATGAGACTAATGGCCCTTCTTGGAAAATCTCAAGTCATACTTCTGACATAAGGCAGTCTTGCAAGAGTCAAGTCTGGAATTTTTCTCTTCAAACTAGAAGCCAACACAACATGTTGTTGAGAAGTTCTCTTGTATGTAGGAAAATTGACCCCTTTATTTGAAACATTAGTAATGTTCGGAGATTTATATATTGACTCTTAGTACCAAACAGTCCCTTTATATTCTAGCTTTGAATCAGAGAATTAGCTGAGCCTGGACGTAATGAAAGCAGAAGTCTTTGTGGCCACTGCAGATGAAAACACGGAAATTGGGTTACCTTAGGATGGCTAAGAATAGTTTGGCTTAAGTAGCAATATAATAGTTTAAATGTAACATTTGTTTTCAGCAGGATGCAGTTTTATATTAAAGATAAAACTGAGCAAATGACACAGTACAGGGTATTGTGGGTGCAATTTGTACACATAAGCATACTTAGAGCTCCCATGGCCTCAGTAAGTTTAGAAACACACTCTGGGAATTCTATGTTATCCTCAAACTTCAAAATTGCATATTGAGGAGCTTTTGCTTTTCCTTCTGCATTTCTCTTACACAAATGAAACACAGAGCTCACAAGACAAAGGAAACAAGAGAAGGAATCAGAGCTATCTGAATATAAATTTGATGAGAAGAAAAAGGTCAACACAGAGCACAGACTAATCTCCAAGACCATTGTAGAATACGAAATCCAACACCACCAACCTGCTCAAGATAGCAAAAGAAACCCACTGACCCCTATCCACTTGGCATTCAGACAGAGCTCAAATCTGCCAGCTTGGCTGCTAATCTTATTTGACAGTATCAGATTCGGTTCCTGTTAGCTGAATCCATTACAGGACATCAGTCACACAGAGTAAAAAGGGTGATCAATGAATTTCTTGGTCCTTCTGCACAGCATAGGCCAGCAGAGAGATGAAGTGAAAAGACGACTTGGACAACTTCAGCTAGGGAAAAAAAATAGGCTGTCACTATGCTTATTGTATTCTGAGTAACATTTAGTTTTAAAGCATTATTCTAATTCCACTTGATTTAAATTTGCTAATGGAAAAGCTGCCTCTAAGGCTCTACATTTACAGTATGTTATGTCCATAAAAGCCTTCGCTGTTTTGTCTGATTCCTTTTACGCAGAGCAATAAGCATTTGCCAGTGGGGAAAAGAACTGCCCTGCTCTCCCCATCAGCACTGCAATCCTGCTGCCACCTCTACGTCTAGAGCCTTCTCACTTGCACATACGTTATTAAAATCACATTCCTGACCTCTCACTCAGCAAGCGGGACATGGAGTATAGGCTGCAGTGATATTAGAGTACCAGGTACTACCCAAATACAATTTATAGGATTGCTAGCAAGCTTAATGAAAAGTTCAGCGGGTGGATTAGGCTTTGTGTTTTTAAAAGCATGCAGTTTCATAGATTGATTAGGTATGTTCTTCTCCAGGTATCTCTAATATTAAAGCTAAGAGTCACTTTCATTTGTTTTTGAGGGGAAACTGAAAATCTCCCTCACAAGCAAATCCACATACTTTCAATATTTGTGTTGCAAAATATTTGAGACAGCCCAAGATGCCTCTAACATAGTATTAAATGAAAAGAGAACATCTGCAAACAGAAGTTTATCCACAGAATGCTTTCTATTTTCTGATTGATTATTCTCTTTGAACTCCATATTAGCTTACGGTTTGGGGTAAATTGCATTCCTGGTTTTATTTGTGTGAGGTCCTGCCTAGGAAACCACAGAAAACACTTTCAAGAATATTTTCAAAGGCTGGCAGGACACACAATCATCACCTTAGCACTATTCCTGGCAGAACACTGCACTTGTTTATTCATGTCAGTTCGGTTTATGTATGGCATCCTCCCACAGTGACAAGAATTGAGGTCTGTGGGAGTCATGTGATGCCAACTTCAACAAAGTCTGCTTAAGATTTTTCTCTGCACGTGGAAACAACTAGGCAAACAGCTACTGAGGTGCTGACGCCCCTTCTCCTGACTTCTGCATCTTGGATGGTGTTGTCTTAACCCTAGGTTAACCTAACTGCTTTCACAGGAATAGACTGCCATGTCTTTAATTATGCATGGCAAGTAAAATCTTACAGTACAGCTCAGGTAACTGCTAGTCCTTTGTGTAACAATGGGCTTGCTCACTTGACCTGTACGTACCATCCAATTTCCCATGAAGCTTTAGCAAAATAAGCACATTTGTTGCCACAACAGGTTTGCCAGATACAGGTACAACAGGTACCTCTTTGCAGCTGGGTACTTTAATTTCTTCACTGTAAGAACCACGTATGATGAACTGTGTTGGGAACCATCAATTTGTCTTCACAGAATTTTCCAGTAGCAGTAAACAATGCTAATAAATAATAATACTAATAAATTCCTAATATGCATAGCCATACATTAAGCATGTAGATTTCAAAATTTCTAAGAAAAACTAGAACATTAGTAGCTTCAATGACTCACAGAATAAACACAATATATGACATAATATTTAATTTAAACTTATTCTTAAGACTTTTTAAAAATCTTGAATTATGTTATATCCAAGTCCCAATTTCTGTGTAATAGCAAAATTCAAAACTTTTATTTTCTGTTGGTATTACTACATTAATGTGTCCAGCTCTGGAGCCCCCAACATAAGGAGGACGTGGACCTGTTGGAGCAAGTCCATGAAGAGGACTTGCCATGAAGATGACCAGAGGGCTGGAGCACCTCTCCTATGAGGACAGGCTGAGAGAGTTGGGGCTGCTCAGCCTGGAGAAGAGAAGGCTCCAGGACCTTACAGCGACCTTCCAGTACCTAAAGGGGGCCTACAGGAAAGACGGGGAGAAACTCTTTAGCAAGGCTTGTTGTGGAAGGATGAGTGGTAATGGTTTTAAAACAGAGGGAGGCAGATTCAGACTTGATATAAGGAAAGAATTTTTACAATGAGGGTGGTGAAACACTGGCACAGGTTTCCCAGAAAGGTGGTGGATGCCCCATCCCTGGAAACATTCAAGGCCAGGTTGGATGGGGCTCTAAGCAACCTGATCTGGTTGGAGATGTCCCTGCTTCTTGCAGGGGAGTTGGACTAGATGACCTTTAGAGGTCCCATTCCTCACTAAAGGTGATCACTCTGTAACAGTCTCTGATTTGGGAGAGTCTACTATAGTTTTAAAACGCCAATATAAGCTCAAAAAAAGAGAGCTTTACAGAATTTTATGTTCTACTCAGATATTCAGAGCAAATAAAATACTTCCAGAGGACTGGATTCATTTTTCTACTGAATATTAATCTGAATTTACTGTGTGGAACAGACCAATTACAGAACCAGGCCAGCTTGGGCAGTACAGTAAAATAAAGGGGAATGTTCTCACTGCTTAATTTAACCTCCCATTGAAGCCACATACCTTCTGGCACCAACCCAAGCTAAAGGGCTCACTGGGCAAAACACAAACTTTATATGGATGAAGTCTTAATTCTAAAATAAATATTGATTTATTTTTTGTTTGTTTACAAAGAGATTGTACATAGTAAGAGCTATTTTTAAAGATTTCTTCACAAATTGAAAAGTTAACTACAATATTCTCTCCACCCAATAGCCCTCAAGATAAACACCCCACAAATAGCTCACTGTTCTTTGTAGTTCTAGTGTGGCAGGTGGCAAATCCGTTTTTGAGATATTATACCAACATCTTTTTCCCCACCTATCTGCAGTTTTCTTTAACAGAAGACTAAAAAGCAGAGGCTTATGAAGGTATGCTCTTTTCTCTCAAAATGTTTACTTAAATACTACTTTAAAATACCAGTCTGTTATGAAGATGCCTGCCAATATATGACAGAAAATGCACCTCTCTTCCTCCTCACAACTCTCTCTAGGTGTCTTGAGAGAAGCTAGTTATGTTTTAACATTGACCAGTGCTATCAACAAGTGAGACCAGGCAGAATCTTACATTCCTACCCTGTCCCCAATGAAAACTCTTTTACAGAAAGATACCTTTTCTTTGAAATAAAACAAACAGATCATAGGATGCAATGACAAACATCTCAATGCTGTACTTTATCAATGTGTTTCAGTCTTATACTTGAGAGGATCACTTGTGAAGACAGAAGAAAGGTAACTGTGTATAATGATTTAATTGTTGAGCTTTCTGTCAAGAACATCAGCAAGAATGAAAAAGATGTGATCATATCTCAGAAAGTATAAATATCTTCTTAGAATTATATAAAAATTCTCAGGGACATAAATGGATCATTCTACGTATCTACTCTGATACAATGGAATAGCATTATAATCAACAACACTTCGTAAGTGTTAAATTCATACCAGATTGCTCCATGTTACCGTGAAGAACATGCTAGACTATATTGAATCTGTTAAATCTATCATAAAAACATCATTCTAAAACAGTATCGTTAATGTTTTATCTCCACAGCAACTCCTTACTGAAAGACAAACAGAAAAATACATTTCACTGTTACTGCAGTAGTTACTGTTTCACTTATGATATCTGTAAGCAAACTACATGAATAACCTAAAAGCAGTAAGTAGAAAATATCTCTTTCTCTTTCCCCCCACCTTGCAGCCTCTTTTTACTAGCAAAAAAAAAAGAGTTTGCATGTTTCAGAGAAAGAATTCAATTTTGTTTTGTCTTGTGGTGCTATATGAGAATCTCATTTGGAAGAAGTGAGTGAAGAACAAATATTCTCAATGATTATTTAGTAATAACAAGTCAGAGAGTAGAATAATTATCTGTATTAAAAAAACTACTTTAGTTCTGAATAACTATCAAGTCTATCTATCAATGGTATATAAGCAAGTCTTTTTGGTTTTAAATATTTTGTTTAACTCCTGTACATTTTATTTGAATAAATACGCTTACCTACCACAACAGATTAAATTATGACCATCTACTGAAGTCTTAATAAAGTACATTCTTTTAAGAACTTAATCTCTCATGGGCAGAAAAGTCCCGCTTTTTATTATTTAAATGTAAGAAGAGAATTTTATTTCTAGCTTTGTAGGTTTGTCACACTACTGCACAGTGATTTAATATATCTATATTCTTTTCAACCACTGTAACGGATAAAAACCTGCAATTTACATTTTGAAATGTTTATTTACCTAATACCTATTTCCAACGATATTTTGAATTTTTTTTTTTTTTTAAATAAACATGTATGAATTTAGGGTATATTCCTGACTAGCAAAGAAGAATGAACAAATTTAACGAGAAGTTTATGACTGTAAACAAGCACACTTTCACAGTTATTCTGACTAATGCAATTTCAACCTCTACGTAAATCTGAGAACAATCAGAAAATCCATCTTAGAACATCAAAAGATATTTACCATGTAACTTGATTTCTGCATGTGCACAAGGACATGTGCACTCATATATTCACTGAACATGGCTACACGAAAGGTACATGAGGGTAAAAATTTCAAATAAATTATCTCGTAATATGGAATCTTTCTACCAGTGTTACCAACAAATTTTCTGCGTGCCTATTTCACAGCTCCTTTGGCTTGTCACTGTTTTAGCTGTAACAACACAAATATTTTTTGATGCATGACCGCCATCTTTTGGACTGCTACTGACACTACAGTTTTACAAACCAAGGTACTGAAATGCTGTCTTCACACAATTTCATGCTTGTTCTTCAGGGATGTCCAGAAGCAATAAATTTCTGCTATAGTTATTATACATTTGACGTTCAGATATACACTTGTGTCTCACATCATATGGAAATGTATCAAACATTTGTTATCAAAACACAGTTTTGAAAATATTTTTCCTCTATCATGAAACATGAAAGCCCATATTTCAGGTGTAAGCACAGGCTTACACACAAGAGTTCCCATAAATGCTGATAGTAGTAGTGAAGCCTCAGCAAGCTGTGTACTACTGGAATGCTCTTCCTTTCTCTGTGCTCTTTTAGCTACAAGGTCATTGAAAATAAATCCCTCCAGCTCAGGCATTGCAACTTCCAATTTATCTGTGCTTAGGAAAAATAATATTAGTGACTGCATGTTCATGCAGCATGTCGTACAAGTGTGTATTCAACCTCAGGAACATATGTGCACTTATACACATGTATTTGTCTTTAAAATCAGTCCCCTGGCTTAGAGAATTAAAGATACAATGTGCTCAGAACAAACAGTATTAAATGACTATGAAATTGTATAACCTAAACAAGAAGAAAAAAAATAAAACTTTTTATCTCTTTCTCTATGAAAAGTCAGCAAGAATGGCATTGCCTGTTTCACCTCTGTCTGCAGGATGGCAGCTCTTTGCTCTTTAGCTGTAAGAGACTCTTTCAGAACTTCAATATGCTGCTTGCTGTCAGAGAACTGATTTGTGAGGGTCTCCAGCTTTGTCTGCAAGGCCAGCAACTCAGTGTCTTTGCGTGACAGCTCCTGTTTCACCTGACCAATCTGAAAAAGAAAGAAGAGATGGGCAAAGGAAAAAATAATTTATACCTTCCTTACAAAAATAACTACAAATTCACCAAACAGTATGATACTCTAAACTCATCCCACAGAATTGTGAAGCCTTTGGTTATCTTGAGTGGAAGGCCAGCAAAAATTTGTGTCATGAGCAAAAGATACATGGAAAAAGAGGGAGGAGCACCAATTTTTCAAGATAGGTTCTTTTTAACAGAGTCAGTCTGTTATTAGTCATCTTTCAAAGAATTGACCAAAACCAGTTACTTAGCAGGGATAAGGTTTTAATGAAGATGAAACAGAACTGTAATGAGAATGTACCCTTACACTGACTGTCAGAAAAGATGAGATACCTACAAGTCTCTCTCAGAAGCATGATGTTTGCTTTAAAATGTCAAACCAGTGAGTTTCCATCCATCTCTCCATCAATCAATCAAGCCTCATGCTTACGGAATATGTAAAGACAACTTTACTTTTCCCACTATTCACAACAGCAGCATTTCAATCTCCTAATAAATACCTTTTAATTTATGGAAGCTTCTTAAAGCAGATACAAATATACATCAAAACAACATGAAAAGTGTGGAATTGCACTTTGTTGAGAGCAATTTCCCAGAATTAATTTACTGCATTAAATCAATACAGAAATGGCAATTTATTTGAACAAATGTAGGTTGGATTATCACTTAAAAAGACAAACAGTAAGAAATGTTAAAAGTAAAGCATTGAAATGAGATGAAATCTCATTCTAAGTGTAATCATCACCCAGGACAATTTTGAGGTAAATCTGAAGAAAAAAGAAAACTTTAAATAAAGAGGACAGGTAAGTCTAAATGTTGACTTATGTTCAAGTTTATAAATAACTTTCTAGTTTGCCTCCGATACTGAGATGTATCAGAGAATAAAATAGCAATATTTTACTTTAACATATTATGTAGCAGAGGTGGACATATCTCTAAAAGCTAAACTGTTTTCCCTTTTTAACTTAAACAATTTTACTTGTGACATTTAAAAAAAATAATCCTTCAATCCCAAAAGCATGTTGTACAATGCTTCGTAACAGAATTTAAAGGATATCATAAACTAAAAAAAATTGTCCAGGTCATCTTCCATTTTTGTGAATGTGTCAGGAACAAAATTAAATTGTTTTACATTATAATTTATATGTTTTTATTTAGATTTTAATTAGAATAAAGGCACATACTGGTAGAAATAACTGTGAGGAAAAGCTTGGGTAAACGTGGTTTTATCTTGCTAACATTGTTTCAATATTGGGCAACTAAAGAAAGAAAACTCTTTTCCAAACAGTATCAAAATAGCATCAAAAGATGTCTTCAAATATTCTTGTGTTCCAGTGTGGAACAGCATATGTGAAGAGATAAGGAAGAAGGGGAGCGGAACAAGGAGGACATGCATCTCAAAAAACCTCACAGAAACTGATTTTTAAAAATGGAATAACGAGAAAGGAGTATATAAAGAATTTAATTTATAGAACTATTCAATAGTTCATTGTTCACTTAATTCAAACATACTACGTTGGTTTTTTCACATTTTTACTAAAAGCAAATATCTCCGCAGAATGATTTCACCATCTATTTAAATTAGATGCAAAATTACTGATGTTAGCAGCACTATTTCTGCTGTCACCTACTGGCCAATACGACCATTTGCACAGTACTGCTAGGCACAACAGAACAGCTGGGAAGAGATGAACTATTTACTACCGGTTAAGTTTTCTGGAGTATCTAAACAAAAAAGACTCCTTAAAAATTTCAGATGACACAAACTTTTTCAAATAGTAGGTGGCCTGAATTATAGCAAAACTTTGTCAAATCAGTTTCACCCTTCTTTGAAAAGATAAATTCTTTTTGGGGTCATCTCAGAAGAGATGTTTACCCTAAATATCTGTGTTTCAGTGAAATGCTCTCATCTAAACACAACCACATTTCATTACATTAAAATTCCCAAGTAGCCCCGAAGATCATTCTCTCTAGAAATCCCCATCTCAGGGCTGAAAGCCCACACTGCCAATGTGCTAAAGCTTTCTAGGAAGAATGCAGCACATACCATTCCAAGTTGCAAGAGAAGTTAAGGCAGCATTAAGTGCTCACATCACTCTTCTCGGTGAGACACTGTGGTCACTCAGCAAGTGCACTAATTTCATAGCAAAGTAATAACCTAAATTCATGCTGCTAAAATTAAACAATCCGTTTAAAAAAGTGTTCAGCATCCAGCTTTTGTTATTTTTTTGTGAAACAATGTTAAGAGGGTTCAGCACATGTTTTCAAATTATTTTTGTTCTACTAGGGAAAGAAAATCTTTTTGAAAGTCAGGCCCCAAAGTGGCTGCTGAATACTTTTGAAAATCTGCTTCAACAGAGAAGAGTAAGTTACTGCTAAAACAGCTCATACCATTAAAAAAATAGTAACAAAACAAATATACATGTTCAGCTGAAGAATGATGTTATGGACACCAAAACCGTGTGAACAAAAAGGCAGCTACAAGGCTGAGCAGGCTGTTAGTTCTACTGTTATATCAAGTCATAAAGAAGGTAAGAGAAGAAGAGCTATCCCGAAAGCCAGAGAGCTAGCAAGCCCCAGTGAATGGCCACTGCACACAAAAGATAAATCTTACTGCAGAGACCTCGGCCTGGAGACCAGCCACTCTTTTTTTCAGGTCCTCCCCTTGAGCCTCTTTGGCACTTAGCTCTTCCTTCAGTTGCTCTACCTGTCACGACATTGTTATGCTTTTAAATATTTATAATTTGTCAGCTTCTAGTTAGCCTGTTTCCATCTAAGTAACTCAAAGTGACAAAGAACCAAACAGAAGGATCAACATTGGTCACTCATTTTTTCTTCCATTCTTCGTTAAGTCTTCTCAAAAGTTCAATATCTCAGTAATTTCACATAGGCTGTCAGACAAAAATTTGATGATGAAACAAAGATGTAGAGTTATGGTTATGTTTATATATGTCAAGTATGCGGCACTTCACCCAACAGTTTTGAAACTGGAATTCATGAGGAAATTAGAAGAGGAAAAGGGACATTTTTCAGTTTAAGAGAAATGAAGTTAATTATCAAGATACAGCCACAGATGATTATACAATATGATATTGAAAAAATAAATGTCGCGCAATTACAAAACAAGGTAGGACAGTAAGATATCAAGTTTGGAGCAGGCTACAATTCATGAGTGAACTGCTACCAAAAAGGCGTAAATTTTCTGCAGGAAAATAAATGAGCAGACACCATAGATGGAAGAGATCCAGAAACTGAGTACCTGAACAGATCTACAGAGGAGAAGGGGAAATTGAAGAGTTGCTAACAAGGGAAGAAAGAAAGAAGGTAAGAAGAAAAAGAATAAAGGATGGAAGGAAGACATGCTAAAATCGTCTCTCCACTCTTAATTTGAAGGAGGTATCCTTCAGTTCCCAGAAGTAACTTCGTGGGATAGTTATTTTGAGGTAAATCAGTGAGCTGGCATGACGGCAGTGGAAGAAGCACATACTTACTACGTGCTTCTGCTTTTGGGCAAGTAACACTTCTCCAAGAAACTTCCTCCATCATTCTTTTTTCGACAAATAATTTCAAGCAGGACAAATGCAGTAGGTTACAATTGTTCAGGACCTAGTCGAGTAATTTTCAACTCCTCTTTCAGGGATTTGCACACTGCTTGCAGGGAGTACACAAAAGCTAACTAAGAAAAGCTCACAATATACTTAAATTTACTGTACAAGGCCTGAATCTTCATTAGAAAATGTTAGGGCCTATTAAAAGACTGAGAAACACTTCTTCAGGAGAAACAAAGAATGAACTGACTTTTGGCTACAGACAATCCAGCAGTCACTGTCCATCTTTACAGCTGAGAACCCACATGTCTCACTGCTGTATTTGTCCTGCATTCTCAATGGCATAAATTAATGTTGGCATTACCACCATTGTAGAATCTACTCTCATTCTGACTGCACTACTGGAAAGAGAGTATAACGGAAAGCCACTATAGTGACAGTTCATGCTCTTTTCAGCCTTTACATAATAAAAAGACCTACTAGTTATAATAGAACAATTGCAAAATAAACACACTTTTTTCAATAGCCTATATTTGAAAAGACTCCAGACCAAATAAACCTAAAATTATAGTGGATTAGCAATGGCCTGAAGATAAAGACAAAATCCTCCTGAAATAAAAGGAAGTTAGGTGTGACGGTAAAAGCAGAATTTGTGAACCACCATTATAATATTTTCAAATTTGAATTTAAAATTGTTTTACATATTTTTAAGTTATTTTAGTGGCTTCATGGCAGAATACATATAAATTCTGTTTCCCAGCATGTGAATGGGAACCCAGATCATAATTCCTTACTGAAGCATGAAAATTGCTCTCATCTGTTTGCTAAGCTCAGTTTATCTTACTACTGTCATTTGTTTTCTTAATACCTTATTTTTCATGAATTTGGAATGACTACGGTACACCTCCATTTGCTTCATTTCCTCTTCACGTTCCTCTGTGCTCAGAGCTCCATTTGACTTCAACATCTGAATCTCCTCTTCCAAATCCCGGAGGCCACGCTCCATGGAAGAAATTTTTGAATCCTGAAAATGATTAGAAGAGACAGACGAAGACACACTGATGATTCGTTAACATGCCACTGGATTAAAAAAGGAAATAATTTGTTGGACATGTACCTGCCCTTAAAATTTACTCGTGAAGTTCCTACAGAAATCAGTCTACACCTCTTTACATAGCATCTGGCTGAGTGCTTAAGTACTCATTTTTCAATTTTTTTACACTTTTCAAGGAAAGCAAGAGTTCAGTACTGAAAGAAAACGTGGCTAGGGGCAGGGACACAGTATATGATGAATAAATAAAGGAACATGAAAAAAGGTTGTCTTGTAACGTGAAGCTGGCATAAAACAGAGAACAATGAACAGCAAAATGTGACTGCAAGAATGGCAAAAATGGTTTGTGCTACTAGTAATTTAAGTGGAGTCACAAATGGAGAACATAAAAAGCACCATAGCAAGGAAAAGATGCAAGAATCTAGTTTTGAGTGGACATTCTAGTTCTGAGTGGACAAAGCAGTAGAGGATCCTTCAAGTATTCTGTCTCATATATAAAACATATAAAACATTTCCATGTTTAAAAAATACACATCTGTAAAAATAAAAAATTCAATCTATCATTATCCTCATTGTTTTACAGGACAATCAGAGATTTTCAATCTACTTGATTTACTGTTTCTTTAGAAGTCTTATGTGCTAGGAACAGCAAGAACAGATTCATAGAGCACACAGCTTCATGCATACTCATGAATATGGATATGTATTTATGAATTGTAACCTCTTAAAGTAGACTTTTTCCTTTCGTTTCTACAAAATATTTCATCTTTCCTGAAATAGAGGTATGATTCAACACTATCCTCTATTCTTTCATAGACCAATCCTTCATAATTTTTTTAGTCTGATAATCAAAGCACAGCTGAAAAAAAGCATGAAAGATTTTCATATATGGGTTTTCATTCATGAGATAAGATTTTTCTAAACAACCTTTATGAAGACCTAACTGGATCTCCTTCTTAATTTTTGATGTTTAAGTTACAATCAAAATTAAATTAAGCAAAATTTTGCAACAAAAAATTAGAGAGGTAGTAAGGAGAAGTGATATGTTGTAATTTACAACAGTATTTAGTTTCAGTGCTCACATAATTTCCCAGAAATACCGATGTTTCTCTCCTGATAGTAAAGATGGCTGATTGTTACTGGATGATCAATTAATTTTCATTACTATGGACCACAAATATTACGATAAAAGAAAGATGGTAAATGAAAGGCTCCAGAGTAGAAAGATGGGAAATTACTACGGAAAACATTGAGATGGAATGGAAAGAGCTGGAAGAGAAAAAAAGAAGGAAAATAAAAGAAAAATGGACAGATGAAGAAGGAGGGAGAAAGGGAGGACATGAAAACGGAATATAATAGTTTGCAAAGACAGTTTCCAATTTCTTAACTGTATTTGTCCAAGTTCTATCTGATGTAATTTATGGACCATACAATAAGAAATATGATTGCATAAAGCTGTGTAAACCACACACTTCACTTGTGGCTCCTGAGCTCTTGGCAAATTGCCATTGTTCCATTAGGTACTTGAGTTAATGGTTTAAGAAATCAATCACAAAGTTAGGTTTACGATGACATACAGACATCTTTCTAGCGATATGACCCATTCTTTAGGTGGGTTCTCAGTTTGCAAATTGTTGACTTTGTTGACACACAGAACACAAAGCAGTATTTCAGATGTTGATAATACAAAAAGCAAATAACCCACATCACCATAAAAACCTACTAATCCATCATTTCCATCCTTGTAACACAATGGACTCTTGGTTAACTGAAAAAATCTGTATATGCTGCTGCAGTCAGATAGAAGGCAGGTTTCTATTCTGTCATGAAACAGGTCTGTCTCTTCACTGAATAATAATAAAAAATAAAAGAATAAAATAGTATTAAAAATATATTTAGTTTAAATTACAAGATTGACCAAAGTATATGGTGTTTGGTAGAGTTACTTTTCATATGAAAAGCCATTTTCCAGAGAACAAACTCTACTGCTGTCTATATGCAATCATTTACCTTCATCTCAATAACAGTTTGCAGTGCCTTTGTCTTGGCTGTGTCAGGAGCATTTTCAAATCGACGATGGATCTCCTGTACCAGCAGAAAAGAAAGCAAGAGTTACCCTAGTGGCATTTTGTCCCACTTACCAAATACAAACAAAATTACTAGAAGCTTCTCTTTCCAATACATAGCATAATTCAGTGCTGCTTTCTGATGTTACTAGTTCATAAATTTTGTTTTATCATTTCTGATATCAAAGAAAAGGATAGGCAAAAGATCATTCAACAGAATCACAGTCTCAGTTAAAAAGGCACAAGAGAAACTAACTACATCTTTGACTACCTACTTTCTCAAAATCAGCTGTTGAAATGACAGCTGAGTCTACTAAAAACCCCTACTACCTGCCTGCTAAACTAATCTAAAGTATTACTAGTTTCCCATGGAAGACATACATGTAATTTATTTGACTAGATGCTTACTGAAAACAATAATGCTCAGGTTTCCATTTCAACAAGCTACAGATGTAGCTCTTTTTCCAACTTTTTTACCTCAGAGTAGCAACATTTAATTATGCATTATGGAAATCTTTCTCCACTGAGCATCGAACGTAGCTGAAAGCCCATGACTGGATAGCACATTGCTGTAGAAGCTCAGAGTACGCAGACAGGAGGGCACAAAAGTCCACGGGATATTTCTGTTGATGTGAATTCACAGAACTATCATGCCTCAGACTGTTTGCTGAGGAATAAAATGACAGCCAGCTGAAGAAACTTGTTCTACCGTATAAAGTAGTCAGGAGTTTCAAACCAACAAGTGTGAATACAGGAAAAACAGTATAGTATCTATTCCACTTTTTCATTATTCATCTTAAAATAATATTGTCCTTACACCGTGCACTAATGTTAAATGCAGGAATGTGAACACTGTTAGAATGTTAAAAATACATGACATAAAAGTACTTTAGTGCCCACAGAATATGAACTGTGATAACAGTTAACCTAACAACAAATTGTGTATGTGCACACACACACAGTTCAGCCACCCACTCCCCTCAAACACCCAAAAAGACAAATCGAAACAGTCATCTACAAACTTGTAATTTCAGATGGTGAAGAGATAATATATTATATGGTAGTCATACACTCAACTTGCACCCCATGATTAATTATCTGAATGAGACAGGTTGTACAGTGCTTTTCAAAACACTAAACCCACTACTTATCTTTGAGATTGTTAAGTGTTGTTACACAGCTGTGAAGCAAGCAAGATACAAATGTGACAAGAGCCACAAGAAGAATTTTGCATAAGTTTGGCACAAGGACATTTGCCTAAGTTGATGCCTGCCAATGGTAGTAACAAGAAAATCCAGTACAAAGTTTGTCTGTCTTTCAATACTCTACTTGTGTATTTCCTGAGAAGATATTTTTACAAGTAAGTTTGCAGTGTAGGGTGGTGTTTTCTGAAAAAAATACCTCCTGAAAAAATAAACTAGAAAACCCCTCTAAAGTATTGGCTTCTCCCATAGTCAACAGATAACTTGAGAGCCTCTACAGTCTGCCACATTGAGACCAGAGTGGAGCAAGACCATTATTCTTCTTCTACTTACCTGTACCTGCATTCACATAATGGATTTACTCAAATATAAACAGTCTAGCCAGATTTTTCTTTCAGTCCAAGATCTCCTCTGTCTGCTTGCAATGTACATGTCCAAAGAAAGGGCAGTGTGCATTCCTCTCTATTATTCTCAACTGATGGCCGAAGCACAGCATAATCAATAATATCATCACTAGCCTTCCACACTGCTGGTCTCTAGCACTCTTCCACTTTTCCATCTGCCTACATGGTTAAGGGAACACTTCCTTTTGCCTAAAGTCAAAGAGATATGGCTTCTACCTATTCAACACATTTTAAATCAATGAGGCAATCAAGGATCAGCAACAAAAATCATAGTACTACATGTTGCCTTAATAAGGATAACCTACGATGAGCTTCTAACACTCAAGACCAGCCTGAGCATTTAGAAATAAGATGGAGAGCAGATCCACCACCCTCCACCTGTTTCTCAGCGCTCTTACCAGTACCTGTCATGAAAAATACAACTCTGCTTCATTCCCTGTGGAGGAAGACCAAGAACACTGATCTCAACTGCCTTCCTTAAGGTAGCGGTGGTATATTTTTCTGTTTCCTGCTCAGCCAGCTCTACCGTGTTGATTCAAGAACTGCACCATAATTCCAAGACATTGTGGCTGTCAGTCCTTCTAATGAGCTGTGGATACAGTCAGTGTCTGTCTTGCCACTGTCACAATGTTGTTACAGACACGTTTTCAGTATCTTAGCATGCATGACTCTGTAGCTAGACTGGAGCCTTCGGCAATTTTCAAAGGATGCTTTTGTACCACTTCAGTGATAGAAGTGGCTTCCTCCTGAAAAATCTCTGTATCTGAAGTTTGCAGAGTGGACTTCGGGGACTCCATTCATACATCCACTAAACAGCAAATGCTGGAGAGACATTCAAATACTGTACTGCTCTGGAACAGCAGGCCTGTATCTATTTGGCTGAAGTGAATAGCACTGCTTGGGCAAGTACACAAATATCTGAATAAGAAAAAAACAAGACTTCTAACTATCCCTTCGAAGAGACTCATACAACCTCACACCCTCCAGTCCCTACTCAGAATTCTCAAGACTTTTCCTGCGATTCCCAGGCTGAGAGGAACCAAGAGGGTAAGACACATGCTGTCCTTTTCCTTATCCCACTGGTAGTGGCAGGGCTAGAGTGGTGGCTTCTGTGAGAAGCTGGTAAAAGCTTCCGCTATGTCTGACAGAGCCAATACCAGTCGGCTCCTTTGAGAGGAAACTAGTAAAAACAACCCACAGTTGACGACATCCCCGTCACATCTGGACGGCATGCTTAAATTCCTGTCCACTAAAGAAAAAAAAGTATACGGGAGGGAAAGAAAAGGGTTTGAATCCCCTAAATTTCGGAATTAAAAAGAAGTTGCTTTTTCTAACTTTAAAAAGCACATATGGGAAGAAGGGAGTAATTCTGAAGATGATTCTTTAAACTTCAAAAGGTGAAGAAAGATTCAAGAGTGAAAAGTATCCTCTTCTGAATTGCGTCAGCTTTCACAAAACACAGAAAGTTAAGTATCCAGCTGTTCCTGTCACATCAGTTGTGCAATCATTCGAGGACTGTTTATTGTAGAATAAAATGCAACAGCTTGATAATAGAAAAGAACTTTTAGAAACTGAGAAAATAAAAGAAGGTTAAAAAAAAATATGCCGAAAGTCTATTTTGAACAATAGATTATTTTTATTTTAGTAGTGCAATTGCATACTAGATAATTTCTAGTTGTGCAGAGACATGGTTTCTGATCTGACAACATAAAAGCAACTACTACTATGGAAATGGAGTAGATGAAATACACAGTAGGAGAATAGCATATCACTGAAGGGATGCTGACACAATAGTGTGTGCTTTTTACATTGCACAGCATTGTCCCAAATGGAAAACTCTTCTAAGCTTTTTTCTTTAGAAATGTCTGTATCCCCACTGTCTGAAGTGATGTTTTGCACTTCGGCAAAAGAAATGTCCTACTTCTATCATCTTAAGTAATTCCACTGTGATTTGGATGACATAACCTGCTGAAAAACAACACCTCCCACCTCGCGACTGCATAGTAAGGACTTAATTTTGGCAACATGCCTACAATTCTAAGGAGCCTAAAAACAGGGCCACAGGCAGGCTGAACCTCCCTAGAACACAGATTTAAGTGCAGCTGCTGAAGGAAGGTGTTGCATAGATATTCTTCTTAATTGTGAAATACAGGTTACGTACTTATCTTTCAGTAGTAGAATAGAATAGTATCTCTGATGTATTCAGATTCTATTGTGGACACACACCACATAGATGAATGAAAATTAATATTTTAATCTTCAAAGCATGACTTCGAACAATAATTAAAAGGATGGAGCCACACACAGGCATTAGGATCAGAACAATACAAAATGAATCCTTCACTCCTCGCAGGTTATCCATTCTGATAAAGTAATCAAGCTTTATTCCTTTGTTCTGCTTTGATAAAGGAAGAACTTTTACATGTAACTGATATTGTTCCATAATGGATCAGTAAACTTCAGCATCCTCTTTCCTTTGAATGTAACTTAAATTATCATAACAAGGGGTGGCTCTTAAATATATTTTGTTTTTAATGTTTTTATATGTTCAGTGATTCCTTTATTTTAAAAAAGATAACAAAAATGGGAAAAAGTTACTTGTTCCCAAGTTACGTGCAACATATATGCTTTTCACTGTTAATTATTATTACTATTAAAAATATGCACCATATTGCTTTTTCAGTTTAGCCAGCGGGACCTTCTAGCCACCAGATAACATTGCAACATTGCCAAGAATATTGAAGAATGCTCTATTATCCAATTTTTGTTCCAAGTTTTATATTTGGCACCCCATTATTACAAGCTAGTAGGGTTTCTACAATTCTTTGACATAAACAACAAAAGCTTTAGGTGGAGAGACACTTTATTACCTGCTTGGCACTAGTGCTACCACTACAGGTATACTATGTCCACTTTGTGTGTCTACAACTTAAAAACTGTAATGATACATCAAAGAGAGTTCAAAGAATGACTGCAGACACACAATTTGTCTTCAGGAAAACAAAAACTATCATGCAAATTGATCATAACTTTAAAGTACCTTCACAGGCAACAAAAATTCAAAATGTACTAATCTCTCCAAAAAAAAATAAGATTCAATAACTGGAAAGTGAAGGCCAGAAATAGTCAGAAGTTTTAAACAGTGTGGCCACTTTAACCAGAGCTGGGGTTGGTACTTCATCACTACAATTTATTAATTAAGAATAGCTATTTTCCTTAAAAAAAAATAATTCCCTGGAGTTGTGCATCGTATTACCTTACATCTGCCAAGCAGGTCTGCAAGGTAGCACAGTACACCTATAAGAAACAATATTGTAATTTTCTGGTCAGCATAATTACATAGAAACATCTGATCAAACCTACTAAGAACACTGAATATGTAAAGAATAGCTATGATAAAGTGATTTTAATACACAATAAAGAATGACAAATTCTGTGACTTTTTTTTTTTCTTGACCAAGAAATGCCAAAATAATTGAAAATTAGAGAATACCATTTAAAATTGAACAAGTCCTCAATACTGAGCAGTATCCTCACTATGTCTTAAAAAATATTGATAAATTTTACATATGCATATAATAATGGAGGGAGGAATTTAATCAGAATCTTTTCTTCCTTCATAACCTGCCCCTATCATACATTGTCATTCCCTCCATTACTGCTGCCTCTGATTTCGCACAGGATTTTGAAGAAATGTGAAGGCGCACCTTTAAGCAATGATGTTTTTATAGTGGAGTGGGCTGTATGCTTAAAAACACAGCAACTTCTCTTTCAGTAGCACCATGAAATAAGCACTTTCCAAAGCAAAAAATAACATGGCTTCCATTTCCTGCAGAACCTACATAATCAAGCAGCACGTATCACATAGAGAATAAGAAAAAGACGCTATTTCAAACATCAATTTATTTTTTTAACAAATGGCAAAAAGTCTGTGATATGCAGTTAAAAATACAGCTATAATTCTGACTTTTTTTATCTCAACTGCCCTACCCATGTCTTTATATGATGAAATAAGATGTTCTTTGTAGCATCTTTGCATAATTCAGTGGACTGGATAGTTTTAGCTAACTAAAAATTTGTTTTTATTCTCCAACGTGTAGTCTAGACCTAACTAAGTTAAAGTTATACCTTTTGTACTTGAAGTTTAGTTTCCCAGATGGCTTTCTTGTCAGCCTTTCATGTCTAAATCTCACAAAGATTTTAGCAACCTAGTTTCAACTAATTACAATGAAATGCAAATGTTGCAAAGGAAAATTTCACAAGCATCCATCAGTTCAGTAATAATTGTTAATTGTAAGATCAAATAGATCTATAATTTTGTAGAAGAACAAAGCGTACCCGAGTAATCTGATTTTCTTCTGCAAAGAAGTGACTGGCGGTGTGGATAAGTGGTGAGTAGTCTTGACTTAAGGCCTTTGACGTGGCCTCCAAACATCCTTGTAGTCAATTGGAGAGATACAGGCTGGGTAAGTGGTTAACAAGGTGGGTGGAAAATTAGCTGGACTATCAGGCTCAAAGCCTGGTGATCAGCAGTATGAAGTCCAATGGGTAGCTGCTTACTGTTGAGAACCCTCAGAGGCTGATACAGTGGCCGACAATGTTTAGTGCCTTTATTAAAGATCTGAATGATGGGATAGACTGCACTCTCAGCAAGTTTGCAGGTTATGTGAAATTTGAGGAAGACATTAATTGGGAGTAAGCAGTGTGTTCTTGCCGTAAAAACAAGAAGCCCAACTACATCCTCGGCTGCATTAGCAAGAGTATACAATCAGAAGAAGGAAAGCAGTTATTTCTCTCTATGAACCTCTTGTGAGACCACTGCTGGAGTAGTGTGTCCAACTTTGGGCTCCCCAGTAAAAGGAAGACATTGAAAAGCTGAAAAGAGTCCAACAGACAGTCACCATGATGGTTGGGGCTGGAACTTACAATGTAAGAGGAGAGGATGAGAGAAATGGGTTTGCTCAGCTGAAAATAAAAGACGGCTTGGTGGGAACCTTGATGCTCCCTAGAACTATCTAATCAGAAGCTGTAGAGATAACGGAAACAAAACTTTTCAGAAGTGCACAGCAGATGTAGGCAACAGGCAAAAGTTGCAACACAGAAAATTCTGACTTGTTAATACGAAGAGATTTTACCAGGAGAGCAACCAGACACTGGACCAGGTGCCCAGAGAGGCTGTGGAATCTCCATCACTACAAATGGCTGATTTGAGCAGAAGGTTGCATAAAATGACCTCTGGAGAGCCCTTTCAACTTGCAGGACTCTCTAAATATTCCTGCTAACTCTCCAGTCACTTTCTGGCCCCGGTATTACAATTGTTTAGTTTGGGGATGTTTTACAAGTATTTTTCAGAAAGTGCTCAATATCAGTAATTTTAACTTCTACTTCAGCAACATGTAAAACTGAACTGAAAATAAGAATATATAATAATATATAATATATAAAATTAATAAAGAATAATAATAATAAATAATATATAATAATATGTATAAATTATCTCCTTACTATTACAGTCTTTCTACTAAAAACATACATAAGTTTGGAACCAATAACCATGGTAGCTCCTTCAGAAATTATTTCTGTATTTTTCCATTTGTCATCTCCTGGATTTGCAAACACAATCAACATAATTCCCTGAAAAATAAATTGATCGTAGTAATAAAGAGCATAACTTTGAAAGATGTGCTGGAAATTGCACACAGGTAAATAACAGAGGGTGCCAGCTGCTTTGAAGCTCAGTTACCCCCGGCTAAAGAAACTCATTTCTATGTTTTGCAATTTTATTAATACACTCAGATGGTGATTTATAAATCCGACCAAAACCTCATATATGAGGACACTTAGGTTTGTAAAAAAGGCATCATCTAAAGTGAAAATTAAAACACAGCTTCTAGTTCATCTCAGTATTTCAATCAGCAAGAAACAAAAGCAAAATCCCTCAAAACTTCAGCATTAAATTAAAAGCAAGATAAAGATGAGAGGGACCAATTCAAATCATCCTATCACTTTTATGTAGTAAGTCATTGTGTTGAAATTTGACTACAGAAGTGTGAATTCAAAAGCTTAAGAAAAGCCAATTAAAAATTAAAATCGTATTCATTTAGAACTTCATTGACACGTGCTATTAGTTCTTAATTTTTCCTTTCTTCTCTCTTATTTAAGATGCAAAAGCACAGATTTTCTACTTAAATTAGCTTTCCACTTGTTAATGGTATTTTCAATTTTTTTTTCTTCTACTGCAAAGTTTCACACTTGTGGAAACAAAATGCCAGAAACTTCATCTCTACTGAAGAAAAGTGCAGAATAGCATTAATATCTCCAAGGAAAGCGTACCTAAGCTGTAATTTGTAAACAAAGCAAATTATGTAATACATATTGACAAAAAAAATTATCTAATATAGCAGAATATAATTCCCAGCCAGATTTCTGCATTTCTAAATTGTTTCACATAGTTTTTAAAATCCCATCTAAGGGAGATGGAGGTGCTAAAATGAATAGTTTTTTTAACTCATCAGAAAGATGTCACCTAGCACGATGGTAGTTAAGAATTCTAGTTACTGAATCCATCTACTCCAGCAAACCAAAAGTTCTTTCTAAAAGTCTGTCTTGCAAAATCTTGTAACTGGACAAAAGTGTTCTTTGAGATAACTCTAATTGCTCCAATTAAAATTTCTAAATCCTTCTCTCAGCCTGGAGAAGAAAAGGGTAAGAAATTTAACACATGCATGGAAAAAGAACTTCTTTGCAAAACTTGTCACTGTTAATTAAAATCTGGTCTGATAAGGCAAACAACCTTTCTCTTCATCGAGCATGGTACGTCTACACGGCACATCCATCCTTTCTCACTAAGCTCCTTCCTGCCACTCCTTGGCCGTCACAGTATCAAGTTCAATAATTTGAAGCTAAATTCAAGTATATCTATGTTATAGCCTAGTGTGCCTGCTCACTGCTCTGACAGACATCTACCCCAAGTGGAGATACAATCAAGAGCGCTCACAGAAATTTAGTGTTACTTCCTAGAATAAAGTGAGCACTGTTCCATTCAAAACAGCTACAAACAGGGATCAGTTCTTGTAATAAGGCCATACTAGATAACTGTAATACAGTTCACAAACAGGACTTTGTGGGGCTGCCATTTCAACAAACACTGAAGATGAAAAGAAATAATAGCTTTTTCTGCCATAGCCTCTTTCCTTAAGTTCATTGTAAATGAGTGCCCTTATGAATGACCCATTTCAGTAACTGCTCTACATACAAAATCACTCTTTATTTGTTAAGCACTACATCTCTATCTCCTTAATGCAGTTTTGCACTGGGTTGTATTAAAAATCCATCTTGTTTGAATGGGTCCAATTATTTCCAAAGGAAAAAAAAAATCAAAACTGTAATTTACTACCAAACACAGTTTTTGTGACACAAACTGCAAAGCTGCTGTTGGTTTCCTTGCTGCACATCACCGTAACTTGCAAACCTTGCACCTAGAACTGACTGTTGAAGCAATTTTCTAGATAAAGAGTCTTCTTCCTGATTCCGAATAAAAGGCTGTAGTCAGTCATCTGTCCCAGACCTGGATTCACAGTTCAGAGAATAACTCTATTTTTTGTCTATCAGATCAAATGGCTGTTTCATTCATTATGATGAACTATGTCGCCATTCTATTACATGGATATCTCAATGAACACCTCACCTCACCTTCCATACCTGCTTAGCCTCAAAGTTTCAGCCAACCGCTCCCTTTTCCCAGAAGAATGCTGTAGCTACAAGATCACAGCTTAACTGAAAGGAAGACTTGGTTTTGACCTGTTACTGGAGGTACTGACAACAACCACTTACAGCCTGTCACAAGTCACTTGCAGGACTTACACATCCTTCTTTATAAATATGTGGTAAAATTGTCATGAAGGATGAAGAACTAGCACTGTGCATGACATCTGCTCCATCTTTTCAGGAAAAGCCAATAGCCAGAGCCACGTATCCATCTACAGGACTCTGGAGATATGTTATACAAGGCGTGATGGGATTGAGAGCTCCACAGGTGTATCGAGTAGATACCAATAAGCACACTGCCCAGTGAAAAGAAGATAATACATTTGGGAACTTCCCCTCATAGATCTGCCTCAGTTCTTACGATTTGAGACATCAAAGGATATCCCTACCTGAGCAGGAGAAATGCAGCAATATGTCAGCATATCCTGAAGACTGCAATTAGTATATGCCATAGCACTGCTGTGAACACAGAGATATTTGGCTTGCAAAGTATGTATGTCCAGTAGCAACCCAGAGACAAACAGGTCATCAGATTAACTACAGTTGTAAAGTCTATGCTTATATCCCCTGTGAAGGGAGTAAGACAATGGTACAGCACTGCCAAAGTTGTTTGGCAAATATCTGACAATAATACGCAACGAGGAGCTTCTTATTGCTCCCCCTGGGTAGAACCAATACAGATAGTTTTGGTTTTATCCTTTCTTCTAGACAGATGAGAAATTTGACCTAAACATTTTTCTCCAAAAACTCTCAAGAAGTTACCTCTTTATTGAGTGTGATGCTAGAAGTGTATGATTTCAGTTCTTTCTTCAGATATCTGTTCCTAAAGACAGATAGTAATGAACAAATAAAAAAAGAAAGGTTTAACCAAGTTGGTGTAATAATGTTGGACTGTCCTTACGAATCATAGTGTGCCCATACTATTCTAAACGTCTAGAACACCAGGTGTTGATACAGTTACATCATATCCTGCCATAAGTTGCACTGATATTTGGTGTATCTATTACTCTGTGTAGCTGAGAAACACACATTTTTACTTAGCGCATCTAGCATTTTGGGAAGGGGAGCGAGCAGGGAAGTTGTCAAAAAGAGCACAGCAAGCTTTGTTATCTTTAGAGCTATGTGCTGTCACTGCCATCACTGATAATTCTGCAACAGGTGAATCTGGAACAACGAGGTGGCAGTTAATGTAACTTGGGAGCTATTCTGGAAGCTGTAGTCCAGCTGCTGGATTTCGTCAAGTATTTCTTGCTGGTATGATAATAATTTTGTTTCTGAAAGTTAAGTCTAGGATGCCAACAATAATATGAATAATTTTCATTAAGACTTTAGAAGGGATAGCCAAAATAGCAGCCATCTTTTTATAAGCTATGAAGCTTAAGTTTGTTTTCTAGGTAGAGGAATGCGATGCAGCCACACTGTTATCCGCTGAAGCCAGGGCATCCAAATTCACGTCTGTATTCAAACGCTCAATGACACATTTAATTTTTAATTATTTTGTGTTAATGAGAGACTGTCCTCTGTATCAGCGAGTTGCCAAATACGTCCTATGCTGGACACATGATCTTTCCTATGGACACTTATGGAAAGATTGCTTGAGTTTCCCAGAATTCAGGATATTTGGGAAAAGCCCAAGAGAGTCAAATTGCTTATGAAGATACCTCTCACTGTCTGCAGGAGAATCCATTTCATAACCCAGATATGAAAGACTGAGACAGTGATCTGAGAGATGATTAAAATATGCAATATCTTCTATATGAGAATGCTACAGTTAAGTAGCATTGCACTTTTCAGTGTGGAAAAAGAGAGAACTTGGAACGGATAAGACAAATCTAAAATTGTGAGTGGCACAGTCTTGGTAGTGAGCACTCATCCACTGCATCTTCCAGTGCAAGAGCAAGAGGTTGTCAATGAAGCTACTGTGAGACAGGTTCAAACCTCAAAAGAAATGAGGCAGGTTCTTCTTGCAACAGTGAGCAGGCCTGTAGAATGATTTACCAAATGATGCTACAGCTGCAAAAGTTTATATGGGCTCAAGAAGACACTGAGCATATACTTGCACGGCAGATCCATGGAGGATACTAAACTGACAAGTCACAAAAAGTTCAAGAAAACCATCATCTGTAAATAGTTTGCCTTGTTCTTACCCTTTCCTGAGTGTCTGCATACAGCCATGATGTGAAACAGAACAGTGGACAAAAAGGATCATTGACCTGAACAAGCACAGCTATTCTTTGGTTGTGATCTCATCAGAACCACAACTCTGGGGGCTGTAAGAACTTCCTTTCCTTAAGAAATTAGTGCAATCTTCAGTACAATCATAGTAATAGCAATAGCTGAAGAAATCAATGAATTCACATTTAATTTTCAAGGTCAGATTGCTGGCCACTGCACCTGCACTGTCTGTCTGAGAAATCATCTGAATGAAGACCTTGAGTCGCAACATCATGCTTCCAATTACACGTAGGCTTCAAAGTTGAAAAATTGAGGAATACCTTTTTGTTTCAAGACGCAGATTTTTATTATTATTCCCAGCAAATATTTCTACCAGAAGTCTAACACTCTCGTGAAGTCAGAAACAGTACCAGCGGATTCTGGTAGCTCAGAACTTTACCTTTAGCTAAGATGCTCAAAACTGTTAAAGTTTTGCTCTGCTTGTCTGATGTGTTAGAACATAAACTACAAATGCTGACCTCCCAACCACATGCAAATCCGTTTGAGATACTGCCTCCTTTAACAGCAGTATTTAAAGAAGAGTTTAGCATGCCTTTCCGATACGAGAATACTAGATACAGAACCATCAAGAAAGTACATGGATTTCCTCAAGGTAGCTCACAAATTCCACAGTTAATATCTGGGGTAGCAAAGGGCTAAAGTAACCCAAAACTATGCAAATACAGAAAAACACATAATAGAAGATTAGCTGAGGAGGGTGATGTAGACACACCTAAGAGGTTCTGCACAGAGACAACTTCCAAATGTGGAACAGTGACAGCAACTCAACCAGATCCTGCAGAGCAGACCAACTTAGTGCTCAGGAAGTCAGGTGCACTCAGCTACAGCTCAGCAACATCGCCTGATTTTCTCCAGCCTCCCAGAGCCCCAAGCATAAGACCTGAGTTTCATGCAGACAAGTCTGAGTTCAGTTAGCTCAGTCTAGCTCAGAGCTCAAGGACAAAACACAGGTACTAACAAAATACTTCCTGATGTGACCCAGTTCCATAAGGAGGTAATTTGGCATCTCTGCACACAGCACTATGCTTCCAAGGCTACTAGGGTGCTCAGCTTCAGAGCTGGATCCCACACCATATCAAAGGCTTGAGCTACAAACTACAATACATCCAGCTTGCTCTTCTCAATGCACTACAGCCGGGTGAGGAGCAAGGAGTAATTAATTTTAAAATGTTAGAAAAACAGCATTTGCACTTTCCAAGTCAGTAAGTCATCTCTACTGTCTCCAGGAAATCTTTAAACATAAAGGCTAGGTTTTAAATGATTGATGATTTCCAGGTACGTGTGAATGAAACAAGAATTCTTATCTCTCAACATCTACTCATCAATAGCAGAAGCAAAAGTAACTGCATGCCTAAAAAATTACACAACTCCTGCCAGCTTTTCATTTGTGCTGCTAGACTTAAAGCAGAAACAAATGGAAGCCATTTGGGGCTCTTCCTGAAATAGATACAAGAATTGGAACAGAATTGTCATTGGTTGCTAAATAAAGGGAAAACTGTAGTGTAGAAACTCTGGAATCATATTATCTTCACTCCAGACACTCAAGAGATTACTGCTCTAAAAAAATAAATCTGGCCTAAATCTGGCTCAGAAATGCAATGGGCTCTAGCTTTCTTATATAAATGCTTGCAAGAGCACAAGTACAATGGGTTAGGCCATGGAAAACATATGAATAAAAGGTATTAAGAAGTATTTATTTGCTGCAAACAGTCATCTCAAAAACCTCTGTGCCAGACCTTGCTTCCCTGGCTTCTTAGACAGGGAGCTTGAATCTTGTGTATGTGTCAGGCTTCCAAAAAACGCTGAACCACAAAGTAGTCATACAACGCCCAAAACAGGTCATTAGATTCACACACACATATTACACACGCATGTATAGCTATTCGTGCATTCAATCTACAGATGTACCTAAAATAATCTTTACAGAAAATCTTATTATTAGTGAATACACGCATATACATACATACCTGTGTATGTGCACAGCACATGCTGAATTATTAGCCTTTTAGAAGTTAATATCAGAACACTTTAGGAGGCTGGTTGACAAAAGGAAATGCATTGAACAATATCAAGAAATTTTGTGACACTGGCTACACAACAACTCATTTATTTTTCTTTATTTTTCTTATATGTAGCTTAAATTTATTGCAATTAGTTTAGGATGATTAACAGTGAAGAATGTCTGCCATTGTACCCCTTTAAGGTGCGATAAAGACTAACAATCTTTTTTCTTTTCTGTTTTCAGAGGCATGAGGGGAACAGGTTGCTATGCATGCAGCAGTGTCCCTTTAAGTAATCTTTTTTTTGGCTGTGCATCCAGGGCAGCTAATAGTTTTATCAAATACCCTTCACAGCAAGACGACTGTTTCCATGGAAACCGTAGAGCAATCATCCATTACTCCTGCAAAGATTTCTCTCAGCTCTCTCCTAAACACAGGTAGCTACTTTCTCTCAAACTAAAATAAATGGAAGAATGAATTTTACAGTCTGTGTGACAATTCACTTCCAGAGCATCATATGGAGGCTACCGGAAAAGTGAGCCTAAAGCACAAAACCCCAGAAAGCACATGCAAGGAAGCCATAAGGAAGTTTTAAAACAGGGATAAATTCTGTCAAGTTTGCAATGTAAAATATTGCCTATAGAGAGGATGGAAGATTCTTTCCCTACAGCTATGAAATGGAGAGGAGACAGAGAAGAGCTTAAGATTAGAAATGAATGCAGAGCTTGGTCACTTACCTCTCTCAGCATGTTGTTCTCTTTTTCCTTCTGTTCCAGAAGGCTCTCCAAGTGGTGCACGTGCATCTCTGCCTCAGCCAACCGTCTTGTTCGCTCATGATCTTCCTCAGTGGCTTTTGCTGACAGACCTTTACTCTGCAGCATCTCCAGCAGCTTTTTTATGGACTCATCACGTGCATTTAAGGTCTGTTTCTGTGTCTCAATACGCAGCTCCATCTCTTCTAAGGTTTTACGTAGCAGGAAGAGTTCCTTGGCCTGGCGTTCGTGCTCTGCATGAAGTCGTTGAAAGTTTTCCTCTGTCAGCTCTGCCACAAAGGGCTCACTGGTTCTAGAGCTGCTGTCCTGCTGGAACAGCTGGTTCAGGTCCCGCTGGATCCGAAGCTCATCTTGGAGAGCCTGAATAGTCATCTGCATATGCTAAAAAAAATAAATAAATAAAATCAGAGGGCTCCCTCCAGTGGAGAAATAAAGAGTATGAGTCGTGTCAGTCCTCCTGAACTACCAGTCAAGAAGAAACTGCAACACTGACAAACCAACATTGTTTTTGTGAAGGCAGAATTGAGGTGGAACTGGGTTATACTACAGAAATTTCAAGTCCCTCCTTCTGTGCCTGGCAGAAGTTGCTTAACACTAGAAGCTTCTTATTCGCATGACTCTCCCACTTCCACCAACTTGAATGAGTCACTATTTCAAATGGGAAAATGTCAGTAGGCATTTGTCAGTAGGCTGTGAGCCTAAAATATTTTTCCCAAATGTTTGCCTACTCTATAGAAGAACTCTGCATAAGAAGTTCTAGACTAGAATTACTACCTTAACAAAGCAGAGGGACATGTAACTATTAGAATTTACACAAAATGTAATCTATAACTTTAAAATTCCACATGAGTTAATTCCATTTGTATTCAAGAAGCCCTGCTTATCCACAGCCCAGCTGTGTGTTGTTCCTCCAGCTAACAAACAAATTCCCACATGCTTCCACCTGCCTCTCCAGTTACTGCCACTTCAGCATTTCCTTTCTCCCAGGCAAGAAAAGAGCTTCTTCTGAACAACCACATCATCTACTAAACGAAATTACTTCCTCTACTCAGTGTTGTTTCAGAATCAAACTTGGGTTATTTATAAACATCAATGGACTAAATCACCATAGCCAAACTCTCGCATTTTTACCATCTGATCTGCTGTGAAATCTCATTTCAGGTTACACAGGCAAAAACTGTGTCTCAGACCCCTAGAAATTATCTCCCCCAAAGCTGGAAGAGCCTCCATGCAACTTTTGGGTCACAGAACCAAAACCTATTACATGATTCAGAAACATGATATGAAAAAAATTTCAATACCAGTGACAAACAGTATTCATTGGCATCCATGAGTCTGTTAAGTAAGGACATAAAAGTTTGGAACACCCGGCATAAATGGTCAGCAACTGCCTTGAATTCAGTTTCCCAGGAAAAATGGAGAGGTGGGGTGAGAGGAAGGGTTAGCAGTGAGCTTATGAATTACTATCACTGTTCTCCGAACTATTCAGCTGAGAACAAACTTAATTATGTGCAAGGTAAATGGAAAATATGCCATAGAAAATTATTCTACGCTTTTGACACTCACTCCTTTCCAACATGCAAGATGTATGCCAAATAGGTTATTTTCTCTGCTTTCCAAATTTTTTTTATTATTTTTGTAATAATGGAACAATATTCTTTATTAGTTGGCACCATAGTTAACATAGCTTGTCTTCTGTATCATTTCAAAGAAAACATCCTTTTCCCTCTGAAGGAGTAGACAAGTCCTACTAGCTTCTCATCCATTTCTTAGACTTTACTTTTAAACCAGTGACTATTCCAGAAAGGTAGAATATTTTCCAAGTTCATGTAATACTAGCCACTGATAATTAATCCTATTTTTAGGATCTGACTAGAGAACTCAATCAAACTTGAAAAAATACTGTTGAAATTGTCTGATCTAGAAATAAACAAGTAAAAATACTGAGCTTGGCTACATCATACTCTGCTGAATAAGTACCAATGATGCTTTTCTTAAATAGTTTAATAAAGGTAACATAACTGAAGTCAAAGCAACTATGTTGAACCTGTACTTTGCATGAAGCTTATTGCTCTTATTTCAGACCTTGAGGATTCCCTGGTTTTTTTCAAGTAATGAAAATCAGTCTTTAAGCCTCACTAAAAATTATAAGTACACTTGCAAATCAGAAAGGTATTTTTCTGAGCACAGTTCTCTAGTAAGTCTCTTGCTGGTTATGCCCAATGTACTTTTCTCTTGACCAAGCTAAGCCCCTTCAGGCCCACCTCAAAAGTAAATCTTAAAAGGGGAAGGTGCAAAAATAACCTCTTACCAGGTGTTCCTCTGCCTCCATTACCCTCTGTGGGGCAACTTAAAGCTTGTTAACTGGGCTCTACCCAGGGATGAAGTTTGCCTTTCATTCAGCAGCACAAAATTTACATCTGTAAGTAGGAGAACATGATTCGGTCTTCACCTCTGCCTAAAAGGATTCAAATTCACATTTCCCACACCTTGGTAGATTGGTTAGATGAGTTTCCAGCCTCCAGTATGACAACAGCCAATGATAAGTTCCTGCTATTTGGTTCACAAGCAGACCTGTTGTTACAGTCTCAGGCTAATGCAATGTACCTATTGCTACACTGGTGAGTTTGGGAACCTTGCTGCAGGCAGCTCTTTTCATCTCTCCCTGTTGAAGCTTTTCCATTTAGCATAAAATATTTTAAAATTCAGTATGCCTGACAGAACATACTAAAGAGAGCACAGTTTCTTATTCTAATTGGTAGAATACACAAGAACAGAAAGACTTGAATAGCAATTCTTCCAATTAACTTCAATGTTTATCATCTTGCCATTCCAAAGGAAGTGGGGGATGTGCATTTTAACATACGCAGAGAGAAAAAGGCATTCAATTGATACTGTACAGCCAAGACCTGTATTCTAACCCTACATTTTAGATAAAAAGGAGGCAGCCATTACTACTAGCACAATTTTGAAAGAAAGGATTAAATTGTGACACGCTTTTTAAAGAAAGGATTTCCACACTCATCTTGGCAAGACAGAGCTTGACCTACCAAGCCAGAGTATTTAAGATTCCAATACACTTTTGTCCATTTGTTTTTGGTTGCCTGATTTAAGCTACTCACACTGCAGATACTGTCTTTGTAACTACCGTAACCAGATACATAATTAATCCCATACTTAATTCAAGAAGTCTAAATGCCTAAATTAGAACTGTGGGCTCCACAACACAGGTGAGACACCTGGGCACTGAACTCTTCTGTAGTTAAGTTCTCCTTAACATCCTGGATTTAAATTCTAAGTAGGTTTACCAGGGAAATTACTTTAATTTTTGCAATACTAAGAAAAAATTCAGTACATTCAAGAGATGCCTGTCAACAATCAGCAAAAGGGAAGAGAAGAACATACTCTTTCCCAGCAACAAGGGAAAATATTACATACAATTATATGATACTGTGTCACAGAAATATGTCACAATGAGGTAGGAAGCACTGTTACATTCTGCAAAACTCAATGACTTACTTAAAAAAATTTCTCCTCTTACACTGGGAGAACACTGAAGACTCTCATATTCATGAGCAAGAGAATATGGAATGATGGAAAGGACGGGAAGAAAAAGAGAGGTCCTACTAGACTACTTAGTGGTGTGTTAGAAGTTCTTCAGCCTGGGAGATGAAGGTTCAAGCTCTTACTCATCATCTTCGTACACGCCAAATGAGGTTCCAGTCAGTAGGCAATACACTGTTCTTGAATGGATCTCTAACAAGATATTCTTACAGAATTGACCGAGAGAGATTCTGCTTCGTACAAATATCTGAATATTGACTGACTTTGGAATTTAAACCTACATCTCTCGCATCCCAGTGTCATAAAGGTAAGATGAATCTTGGCTCAAGATCTTTGTCTGAACTAGCCAAGAAACCCCTTAGTATCTTCCAAGCTTTAGTGAGCATCCCCAACCAAGCTGATTCTCTGCTCAGGGGTTGATCTCATCCCACTCTTCTCTAATTTCTAATCAGAAATTCCACTCTGCAGGGAAGAAACTTTTTCCTAATAGAAGTTTTGCTGAAATCAGCAGATTCAATAAAAGTTTCTTATAAAAATATTATTGACAAACTTAGCTACTGACAATTTCCTGATTACTTCTATGGTTAACCCACAACGCCAGTACATCCTGTACTGAATGACAGCTTTATGACGTACATGTATTTGGCAGTTTTCTGGAAATCTGCTCAGTGATCAAGCTGTTCTTCATGTAGAAAACAGTAAGTGCTTTGAAAGGACAGGTTTGTATTTTTTATTACATACCACATATTTCTGCATTTAGTTTTCAGGATCCAACCCAAGGATAAAGAAAAAATAAAGAAAAAGACAGATGTAATTTGTTAATTGACCAAAAACCAGGTTTCTGAAGATGCCAGTTTACAGCTAATCTCTTGTTCAGCCAACTATTTTGACAGCTAGGAAAAACAGACAAGCTTTCAGCTTCAAAAGCTCTTCCAGGTCTGAAATACATGCACTTGTAGTATCCATGAACGCTGCCTTACTTTTGTTTTTAGATCATCGTGACTATAATGCTACTACTCTGGAAAGAGAAGACACCATAATTATGATGTACTTTATTTCAGGACAATTCAGCAAGGTCTACCCTCAAATGTACATTAACAAAAAATGACAGAACTTAGAGGTGCTTTTCTTGCCAGCAAATCCGCATGCACAATCACAAACTTTTGCATTGTGATGATTCCTCTCATGTTCTTTACAACGAAAGCATTTCAAACGTTTGTGAGAGGATGAACCACATTCAGCTCAAAAGTGATCACATGCCAAATGCTAGAATAGGATTTGCTCCCTATGGGAAATCATTCCCTCTCATTCTCAAAGAGTTAATGTTTTGGCAGCGTTTCTGGGAAATAGATTCTGCTGAATGCACCGCAGAAGCAAAGGCCTGGCTGTCTGAAGGAGTCCCTGCTGACATTCAGCTGCAGCCCACGCAAAGAAACTGAAAAAAGGGCTAATGTCAGGTGTCCAGCAGGGCTGTGACGAAACAGAACTTGCTGATTCCAGAAATGCTACCTATTCCCTGTAAGATGGATCAGGGGATTCAAAACCCTTATTTAAATGGAAATGAACGGGTGATTTTTATAATGTTTCGCTTAGATAGAAAATACAGCTATGATTTTAATAGGATTTAATTTGTGAGAGTATTGTATTTTTAAGACAACCATACATTGTATTATCTCTGAGACAGCAGAAGGGTAAGATGGTAAAAAGTGCTACAATAAAGAGCTTAAGTTGTCAGTAATACATCTGTTAGCTGAACTAGATTCACACAAAATGACTCATTTGGTTTAAGGGGGCAGTGTGCAGCAGCCTACTTCCTTTACCCTTGTCTGTACAAAATAAAAACAGAAGCAACTGTGTGAAGGATTTCAGTGATGGTCCAGGTAGGGCCACTGAGGGAAATTACAAGCTTAAGAGTGCGGGTTGTGGAATGCCACAATGTCCCAACTACAGACCACGCGGTGGCATGTGTGAGGGATTTCAGTGATGGTCTGTGTAGGGCCACTGTGGGAAATTACAAGCTGCACACAGCTGTGAGAACGCAACTTTGGAGAGGGCAGCTAGGAGGGTTGTTATCTCAGAGAGGGGAGCTAGGAGGGTTGTTATTGAGCAGTGTGTTGCTGCTATCCGGGAGCCGCTGTTAGCCAGCAGGGCACGTACTTGGCAGGCCTTGCTGCATGTGCTGGCCACGCGTGCATCAACACCTGGTCAGTACTCTGCCACTGAATCTGCTGAGGGGATAAATAGAGGCGGCTCAGCACAGAGAGAGAGAGAAAGGACCCAGAGCACACTCTACGAACAACAGCGGACGCCCCGAAGGTGCTGCGCCTACCTCCCTTCTCTGCTCTGACCCCGCTGATCATCCTCCTCCTGCTCGGCGGTGTCTCCAGCTTAGTCGGGGTGGTAAGACTCTCACAAAGGGAAAACAATACGCTGGTAACTGCTTATGCTAGGAACTGTAACTGCTTATGCTGGTAACTGCTTATGCAAGGCTATAATAGAGCAACAAATACTGTTGTGCTTTAGAATATCATATGTTGGGTGAACTTTGTGCATAGGAATCCTATGAACCGGGTACAGCAACCCAGCAGGAATGAATTTAAACTCCAAAAGTAAGCAGATCAGAAACAACCTAATAAACCTGTAGCCACAGAAGAACCAAAACTACAATGCAGTCACCTCATACCAAGTGTACAGGTACATCCATAAAAAAGGCTGCAAGGTAAAACAGAATAAATGCAGTACTCCAGTTATTCAGGGGTAATGTCCACATGAAAGATTTTACCGATGTTAAACATGAAGCAGCTTATGTTACAAGAAAAAAGTAAGCTATTTATATTTTCAAGGAATTAAGTATGTATATGGGCAGTTTCCATAGAATACCGGAGGCACAGTAAAAACATAATATATTCTCAAAAAAATTTTGCACTTACCTGTGTGATAAGAATAATATGATTAAGCACAGGCAAACCTAGTAAACTTCTGAAAAACATCAGTTTATCCATCAGTTTTTGAACTATGAATATAATTCTGACAGTTTTCTGGCTTCCTAAGGGATGAATCAATTTAAGCTCTGTGGCAGCTGTCACAAATGGTCTAGTAGGTAATAGAAGACAAAGGAAAATTATTCCTGAAGTCATACCAGTTAGTCCCAGCTACCACATGTCTAAATTTCCAAAGCTACATCTCCATTACTAGTTTAGTGTACTTCAAAAGCTTTTTCTCATGCAAATCTTTCTAGTATCTACATCTCACATGCTCTGAGTGTCAGCATGCTATGATCCCGAAGTGCAGAAACTGGATTATTTTAAGTGCTTTTCATCTTTCTTGAGAACAGGCATTTTGGAATTAGGGCAAATGTTCAGAATTTCTCATTGGAATCAACAATTTCTATATTGATTTTAACCTCCATTTCCCACTAGGCTGTCCAAATTGGGTTAGCATTACACTACTTAAATACCATGTTTTATTTATATACAAATATGAGCTTTGATTATTTGCTCTTATGCTACTATAGAAAAAAAGTATCCTTGCATCTATGCAGTTTAACACATTGCAGTAAGAGAATTCTTTACAGTTTCTGTCTCCCTTGTCTGACAAGCACAAACTTCTTTTGTCACAAACTGTGCTGATAAAATGGATCCTCATGTAAGAGGTTTCTGTTAAAAAAAAAAAAAAGGTGAACACACAAACATCAGACTGATCTATATTCTGTCAGGCCAGCCATGACAGAACTTGTAGAATTCAATCTTCTCTAATTTTGCATGTGTATACAACACACACAATTTCATCCACAGTATAGACTACTTCTAAACATTGCATCAATAGAATAGGTGCTTAAGTGCCAAATTCAGCTTTTGTGAATCTCTCATCCTATGAAAGTAATTAGAAATTATTATGGTACTTGAGGGAAGGAGGATTTTAACATTTACATATGTATAAATGTCTAGTATTTTCTAATTAATAGCATCTGTATGAAACATGACTCATTTTGTTAAAAGATTAGGAGCTTTTGTGCAAAAATATATTCTTATTAGTCACCTCTATTAGAGAGGTCAGCAAACATATTTTCCCATTAGCTGATGCAAGGAATCAATCCAAGATAAAAAGTGCTCTGCTACACAACCTTTGATCTTGTGTTCAGTATGTTCCAAGATACGAGCATACATCAACACTACGCTCTAATGCTCTAATAAGGAAAAATAGCTGATGATTGATAATGAAAGAGTACTATACAAAAAAATCAATGGACAAGAAAGCTGCTCAGTACTTCATCCACATTACTCTCCCCTTGCAACCTCACCTCCCAGATGTAAAACTTCTTCTGTACTAGTTGGTTTGGAGAGATTACAGTATAAATCTCAATGCACATGTGCACGGGTCCCATAAGAATATTTTGACTGAAATATTTTTAATAAATGCATCTGTATGCATAAATTCTATACCTCTCATGTAAGGGTAAAAAATACGGAGCAGGCCTGATCTTTAAAGTTTTTTGAATACTTCAAGCTTGTAACTGCTGAGGACTGAAGAAACAACTACAAGGTAGGCTGTGATACATAAATTGATAATATTTCAAATAATTAGTTTTAGAATCATAGAATCATAGAATCATAGAATGGTTAGGGTTGGAAGGGACCTTCAAAGGTCATCTAGTCCAACCCCCCTGCAAGGGGCAGGGACATCCCCGACTAGATCAGGTTGCTCAGAGCCTCATCCAGCCTGGCCTTGAACGTTTCCAGGGATGGGGCAAGATATTTACATTTTAATATAAAACCATAAGCTTTTCAACTTCTGCTTGCCCACATTAATACAATATTTTGTTCTTCCTGTCAATATGGAACACAGCATAGTGGCATCCTTCACTTGCAAGCAACAGCAGAAGATCTCATGAGATATGTGATGCTTGGAGACTATGGATTGATGACCATGGCAGTAAATGTTCTTTCCAAACTTGTGCCTCCAGAAATTGAGTTACTGTCCAGATGAGATACCTAGACCCCAATGTTCAGCTGCTTGGCTTAAGAAATTAAATATTTGCTAGCTCCATCAGACTGAACTATAAAACCTGGACAGTGGCTCAATAGCAATCTGAAAACGCTGAAATTTACTGGTGTTTTGTTTGCTGGCTTTTTTAAGACTTTTTTTTTTAATAAGAAAAGCATTAGATGACCAGATATGGCCATAAATGTGAGAAGACTGCACGAAGGACTTGATCCTGTCAAATAATAGAACAAGTGACATTCAGGATCTCATAAGCAACATATGGCTGTACTGTGACACATGGAAAGTTCTTGCCAGTGGAGTCTTTGCTCAACCAAGATAACCAACAGCAAAAACTAGCTGCTGCCTCTCAGCTCTACAGACCACGTATAGACTGAGGCTTTGCCAGCCTGAGTATAATTTTCCTTGTGCCGATTAGATGGCAACCATGCAAGGCAAAAGTCATCTTAGGGAGATGACTACAGAGTGCAGAGGCCCTGTATACCCAACACCTCACTCTACTGATTCACAAGCAGATCGAATCAGTTTGTCTAAGTCATGGTAATACTTTCACTCTTGCTTTACCTGTTCATAATCTCTCCAGTATACCTTCCTAACTGCTTTATATCCTGTACATAACTGTAATCTTCTTGCATTTCCCACATCATCAGTTCTTCAGGGAAAGTAAAACGAGCTTCCTGGAAAAGTATTTGCACCCGATTTTCTTGTTTTAAGTAACAATAAGGAACAACTGCAGACTTTCATATTCAATTGGCCCAAAATCCAAAAGGCCTAAAATGATAGCTGAAAGAAGAGCAGTACCCAGGTACATCATCAGCCACTGTAAAGGACTATAATTTGTGCACTGCTATATATATATATATAAAAAAGCCCTCATTCATTGTCCCTTCTTGAAGTAAGAAGTACAGGCTTTTTTAGAGTTATCAATGTGCAGCAGTTAGCCACAATGGCAGCAATCACTTTAAGTCTATCTTGCAAGATTAGGGCTCGAAGAAAGTCAAGTTCTTGCCAAAGGGAAGATATGCATCCCTTCCATCTTCATAACTGTTCTGGTTTTGTTTAGTGACGGGGGGGCCTAAGGCGATAGCTTCTGTAGGAAACTGCTCAAAGTTGCTCCCCTTTGTTCAGTGGACTTGGCTGGGCCTAGGGCGGACCTGCTGCTGGCCAAGGCCGAGACGATTGGTAGCAGAATGTTCCGTAATAATGCCTCTGCGATAACGTATTTAAGAAGGGGAAAACAGAAAAAGAGGAGGAGAGAAGATGTGAAGCAGCTGAGCGGGGGGCAGAGAGGGGGAGGCGCGAGCCTTGTGGGCCTTGCAGGCCTCACCCTCTGGCCTCTCGCCGGGCAGCAGACTGGGCCCAACTCGGCCCGGCCTGGCTGCAAGAAGTGGAGAGGAGATGAGATGTGAATGAGATGTAAAAAGATCCTGAGAGGCGTCTGCCAGCCTGTTGTGAAGAATTTTTCTTGTGAGAGGAATGGCTGCAGACTCCAAGGTCAGTGAAGAAGGAGGGGGAGGAGTAATGCAGCTCCTGGCCAAGATTCCCCTGCAGCCTGTGGTGACGACCATGGTGGAGCAAGTTGTCCCCCTGCAGCCCATGGAGGTCCACGGAGGAACAGAGATCCATCTGCAGCCTGTGGAGGACCCCACGCTGGGGCAGGCGGATGCCTGAAGGAGGCTGTGGCCCATGGAGGACCCGCTGGGGCAGCCGTTCTGGAGAGACTGTACTCCGTGGAAGAGATGACCCATGCCGGAGCAGTTTCACAAAGGACCGTGGTCCATGGGAGGGACCCCACGCTGGAGCAGAGGAGGAATGAGAGTTCTTCCCCCGACCATGAAGCAGCGGCGTAAAATAACGCGTGATGAACTGACCGCGACCCCCATTCCCGCGACCCCCATTCCCTCTTCCCCCCTGTGCCGCTCGGGGGGGGGAAGGTAGTAGAGATAATGTTAAGCTTGGGAAGAGGGAGGGGTGGGGGGAGGTTATCTTGTTCCCTGTCTCATTCTCCCGCTAGTTTTAGAAATAAATGAATAGTTTTCCCCAAGTCAAGTCTGTTTTGCCTGTAACTGTAACTTTAAGGATTTCTCCCTGTCATTCTCAAACCTCGAGCCGTTTTTTCTTATATTATCTCCCCCTATTCTCTCGGAGAGTCGGGGGAGTGAGAGAGAGACTGCGTAGTCTGGTCCTGATCGGGGCTGAACTACGACAATAACTGTTCTCATTGTCTTTGAAATGCAAGGAGGAATAAAACAGAAATCCATTTTAAACAAAATTTACAATAGCAGCAACCATCAGTGAGACTCAACTAACCCTTTTCAAACATGGCTTTTTGAAATGATACATGTTATCTTCTGAACAATCTGATGTGGAATATTGGCTACACTCACAAAGTAACAGACTTGAAAATATTTTTTTCTGGATATGTGAAGTCTTTTACTCTGAATATAGTTTTGGGAAAACAGGCAGATCAACTGCGTTACTGGAATTTTGGATAAATTTAGACTATGACTACAGTAATTGTTGTCCCTGCGAAAGAATATAAAAAAAAGCCTCTGATCAAAATGTTCTGGCACTTACCATCGTGCAGAAATGACAGCAGCACCTCTGACGGCAAAGCACAACACAGCACATTACACTAAGTTCTAAAGGAGCTTTCTGTGACCTTCAAGGGGCAACACAATACCCCCTTGAAGGAGTTCAAGAGGTAAGTGATAGGAAAGCATAAAGAAGAACTTGGACAGCTCTGGAAATGAGGAGGCCTAGCTCAACCTACCTGAATAGGAAACATTCAAATTTCTGCTAGATGTACCTTGATAGTGATAGATGCTAGGCTCACACGCTGCTTTGGAAGTACAAAGTAAAGGATTTTCATTATGAAAATCTTTACTGGATCCTACAACGTGACGAAAATAGCTAAACAGAAGAGTTTTTCTATTCATAAGAGTGATTCTTCCCTGCAGACATCTTTCTGCTAGGTACAAGAATTTTCAAAGCAACTCCATGTGGCAGCAGTGCTCAGTCACCCAACACTCAAGCCATCAGGTGCAGTAAGTTGAGTTCTTCATATCCATCAGAAATATATCTGATCAGAATGTGAACCAGACAAGCTAAAATGGGTATCTGCAATAGGACTGACAGCTAGAGCGACTTCTGTCAGTGAAAAGCTTTAATACTGTCCTGTCTAACCTTGTACATCACTGTAGCAATCAAGGGAATAGATAGAAGACATAAAGGAGATCTGAGTTAATTGTAATAAATACAAAACTATCTAACACAGAATAGTCTTGCATTGTGCATGGATCAAAATGGACAGTTGGTACAGACTGTGTTGGAAAAATCATTTAGGGTAAATCTCTCACTGAACGAGCACTGGCTCTTAATCAATCTTTTCAGGAACTACTTACTCATGAATCATTACTACACAGCCATTCAAGCAGCATGTCATGCTGTTAGGCTTCTTGCAGAGCAACGACTGATCTCCCTTGCTTCTTTATATACCAGACTGAGAATACATAACTGTTCAAGACCTGTAAAAATAGAGATAAAATGCATGGAAATGCTGTACAATACAGTCTTTCAGTTTTGGTTCAAGTGCATTTATGCAAATCATCTTGTAACCAAGTGCTCTGCATTTAAAAATTATTCAGAGAAGCATCTTAATCTGTTGATACATCTGTATGAACAACTGTCAAGACAGAAAGCAGAATGGAACTCCCTGTTGTGAGCCCGAGCCATCAATCCACCAACTCTAGCAAGAGCTTAAGCATGGCACAAGTGTCTCAGCACAGATATTAATCTCAGAGCTACATGTTTTATAGAAGTCTGTTAATTCAAAACTAAAAAAAAAAAAAAATTGAAAAGGGGTTGTAGCATTGTAAATCTGGAAAGCTCATTTCTCTAATGTTACACCTTTTACTTCAGGGAAACAGAACAAGGTGGATTCTGAAGCCTCAGATTCTCCTCATCTGTCGGGTATGTTCTGAGACCTAGAAACAATTAGAGAAGGGACTCCCTCTTTCTAATCCATTGCAGTGCAAGGCTAAAGGCCTAGTGGTGATATTTATATAATGTGAAGTTCAAGGCACCTTCAGAACAACTTGCTGCACTTTCTCTGAGAAATAATCCCGTATGCCTCCTCGCTCCCCACACTCCTTTCTTGTAGCTTTTGCAGACAGTACTCACTAGTCAGGGAATATATCAAAAGTTAAATAAAAGTTAAACGTGGCAGAGTTTAGATATTTTTTTTCACTCAAACGGATGCCTAGATGAGCTGTACTAGACAGAAGACTTGTACACCTAATCAACACAGAAACCCTGAGCATATTACTATCCCACAATCCTGAATGTCATAATCTTTGCATTCCCTTTAGATTTAACCTACCATCAACACATGTTTTGCTCATCATTAAAACAGTCTGTTGTTAACACTGCTTTGAGGTACTTTTGCTATGGAGATTGCTACCAGATGATTTACAAACTCAGGACCAAAATGAAGTGCCCCAAATTCTTGAACTATACACTAGTCCAACAAATGGAAAGCAGAAATCCATCATGCCCCCAAATCTGTCTTCTCTTTTTCTAGCTATGCACACAAAAGACTTCTACAATTTTACCCTTTTCTAACATTTATTTCAATTTATCCAATTTTCACAAAAGAACTTTTTATGTCTGTACTTTAAATTTCATAGATTACATACCTTAGTCATACCATTCTTTTTAACTCATCTGCACCCCTACATCTCAAAATAAAAGCCACTTTTGAAGTTCAACATTCCACTGCAGGCATGGTTTTGGGGTTGGTTTTTTTGGTCACCATTAGTAATTTGCTCATTTTTTAAATTCTGATTTTGTTTTCTGAGAAAAATCTAATTAAAAATGCTGATATACAACACTCAACAGATATAAAAGGATACCTGGTAACATGATATACTACACTAAAAATAAAACCCGATTATTTGATTAGTTTTACAAGGAAAGGATAGAGCAGCTCCTCTTGATTAACCTACAACAAACAATTAAAGAAAAAAAAATGGCAATTTAACTGTTTAAGTGACAGTAGTTGAAAAAATAGTCAGTTATTAAATGCCCTTAAATGGTATATTATGCTGAAGAGGTGAAAAAAGCTTTTTAAAAAAATCACTACTTGAATTAGTGAAGTGTGTTTCATAAACTCACACCACAGCTACTGCCAGAGAGTAGAATATATAATAGGGGACGAAACCCTTACAAATATAACATTTCCTTAGTCAAGATTAAATTTAAATAGTTTTTTAAAAAGCTCTGGAGAACAGCTAGGCAAATGACATAATCACATTTCTATTAGTTAAAAATCATGGTCATATCACTTTCCCACCATAGCTTTCCTCGAACCCAGATTATCAGTCCTTCAGGCAGCAACTGTCATTTTGATGTACGTGCCAGGATAACAACCAGAAAAATAATACAACATCAATACTTAAACACAACCACAATACAAATAGTGAATCAAACGGTTAAAGCAGAAAAGGAATGAGAGCAATAAAAAACGAATGAGGCTTTCATGAAAGCGTTACCATTCTCATGGTCTAAAGGTCAGAGTGCAAGATTTGCATGGAGCGGTGATAACTCTACCAGCTGATAAACAAAAAACAGCTTTCAGCACACTAGTCCTTCTTTAGGCTTTGCTGGTTTTGTATTAAATCTTTGAAACTATATAGATGCAAATAACAAATACAGTGACTTAATCTTGATTATGCACTTTAAAAACAATATTTTATCTAGTATATGACTTTTAGAGTTCAGTATTGGTTTACTACATATTATATTTTCTTACCATGTCATACCCATAGCTATCTCCTCACTATCCCACAGACAACTCCATCTCGCAGGAGTTAGTTACTGTAATGAATTCCCTTCACAATGTCCTCCACCCTTACCTACCGTTACCAATCAGAATTTTTTCTACTGAAACTGAGTTGCATTACTCAGTGCAAAATTTCTCAGTTTGTTCTCAACTTGAAAGTTCCTGCTTCTGTCCCTTTTCCTCCCATAAAAAGGAAAGTTTGTTTGCTCCTCTCCTGGTTACATCATATAACCTAGGAAGATGCTTTATTTCTCTACAAGCCTTGCTGTGGTCATCAGTATCTCCTTGGAGATGGTTTTTTTCCCTTCAAAAAAAGGGGGAAGCTATTGTCATACAGATCATCAGAATATTTTATTGTACCCTGAAAAAGTTGTACTACAGTAAACCAGACACAAGTAGTACAACGTTATTACAATCTCTAACGTCCATTTTAAAGTAAACACAATAGTTCAAAGCTGCTGCCAATATGAGGTTTCTTTCAGAGTTCTCTTCTGAAAAATAAAAATTTTCCTTAAACAATCTGTATATTACTGACATAATAATGAAGTAACACTTCAGCATATTGGCACGTAAACACTAAACATACCTTAATTTTCCCAGAAGACTGTTTGATAGCCTTACTGGAACATTTGATAATTTCTTTTGAGAATAATTTAACCCTCAAAATCTATTTGCATCATTCTCCTTGCAGCAGAAGCATCCATGACTCACTGTTGACACCAGGCAGTGGCACCATACAATAACCTTCCTGTGCTTCTCAACTGCTAGGACTGGCAGTGACTCACCAGCAACTTCACTCAGGCCAAGATTTCCTGTGATGCAGGCTTCTGTGCACACCACTTCTTCAGCAGCCTTGCTTACACTCTCAGTTTCACACAACACCCAACGCCCACAACCAGGTAATATAGATAATACCCCATATCTTGCCTATATTACATAAAAGCAACTGTATTTATTCAACCCAAACAAAAGCTTTGCTTAAATTCTAATACTACTAAAATAAATTGAAAATGTGATTCAGATCTTCAAAAGGACTAAAACATTTATGGATCCTCCTATTTCTCTCCTTCCCCACAGCAAAATTTGTACTAGAGACCATAGTTCAAAAGATAAATACTTGTCCTAACCAAGTGCTTTTATGGTTTAAACAAAAAGTTTCAAGGAGTTTCAACTTTTTATTGTTTTGTCTGCTCTGGAGACATTTTCAGTGATAGGACTATATCATGAACAATATGTCACTAAAAATAAATAACTATGCTGCTACAGCATCTCAAATGAAAAAGAAAGTATTCTTGGTAAGTGATTTTAGGAGAAAAAAAAATTATCCAAAATTATTCTGACAGAAAAATTACCTTTATTTCTTACCAAAAAGTATCACAAGACCTTTGAGGGAGTATCACTGTGTATCACTCCCTCACAACCAACAGATGGTAGATTTAATTACGTAAAATAAATAGATAACAGCTGAGTAATGAATCCAAAGCTGAACCAATGACTCCATTGATCCACTGAATCCATTTATTCACTTCCATAGCAGAGTTCAGAAGGCAACACTAAAATTTATGAAGAAAGCATTTCCACTCCCAAGATACCGATAAGAAAACTACAAGTAACTTAAAAATAAAGCCATTTTATATAAATTAGCATAGAAAAAAAATACACTGGCAAAGAATGATTTAGTAAAAAAAAAAGTTTAAAAAATTAAAAAATTTAAAAGACGCATTTGACAAAAATGTGAAACTTTGGAGGCAGTTGTCTTACACGAGAAAAAGTATTTAAATAACCTCAGTTCCTGCTTACCTACCAGACCTTAAGAAACAAAGCTCTCCATACATATGTTTCAGCCTCATATATTTTAGAAGCATTTGTAACATAAGCACATTGTCCATGTATAAGCAGTACTCCTCAGTGGCAAGACTGGCTACAACTGGAACAAAAAAGCACAGAAAAAGCCCAAGGTTTAGAAGCCAGTTTCTTGATTTCTGTATCAAAATCAATCCTAGAAACCACAGATAAAGCTCCCTAATGAACAGAAAGATTCTCTTATGGGAAGTACTGAAACCTCGTGTAAACCTCATGAAGTTCAACCAGGCCAAGTGCAAGGTCCTGCAAGGGGGTCGGGGCAATCCCAGGCACAAATACAGGCTGGAGGGAGAATGGATCGAGGCCAGCCCAGAGGAGAAGGACTTGGGAGTGACGGTGGATGAGAAGCTCAACATGAGCCGGCAATGTGCTCCTGCGGCCCAGAAGGCCAACCGCATCCTGGGCTGCATCAAAAGAAGCGCGGCCAACAGGTCAAGGGAGGTGATTCTGCCCCTCTACTCTGCTGTGGTGAGACTCCACCTGGAGTACTGTGTCCAGTTCTGGAGCCCCCAACATAAGAAGGATGTGGACCAGTTGGAGAGGGTCCAGAGGAGGGCCACAGAAATGATCAGAGGGCTGGAGCACCTCTCCTATGAGGACAGGCTGAGAGAGTTGGGGCTGTTCAGCCTGTTCAGGCTCCAGGGAGACCTTATAGCGGTCTTCTAGTACCTAAAGGAGACTTATAAGAAAGATGGGGAGAAACTCTTCAGCAGGGCCTGTTGTGATAGGATGAGGAGTAATGGTTTTAAAATAGAGGGAGGTAGATGCAGATTAGATATTAGGAAAAACTTTTTTACAATGCGGGTGGTGGAACACTGTCACAGGTTGCCCAGAGAGGTGGTGGATGCCCCATCCCTGGAAACATTCAAGGCCAGGTTGGACGGGGCTCTGAGCAACCTGATCTAGTTGGAGATGTCCCTGCCACAAAGATGATAAAAGGGCTGGAGCACCTCTCTTATGAGGACAGGCTGAGAGAGTTGGGGCTGTTCAGCCTGGGGAAGAGAAGGCTCCGGGGAGACATGATAGCGGTCTTCCAGTACCTCAAGGGGGCCTATAAGAAAGATGGGGAGAGACTGCTTAGTAGGGCCTGTTGCAATAGGACGAGGAGTAATGGTTTTAAAATAGAGGGGGGTAGATTTAGATTGGAAATTAGGAAAAAATTGTTTACAATGCGAATTATAGAACACTGGAACAGGTTGCCCAGAAAGGTGGTGGATGCCCCATCCCTGGAAACATTCAAGGCCAGGCTGGATGAGGCTCTGAGCAACCTGATCTAGTCGGGGATGTCCCTGCTCCTTGCAGGGGGGTTGGACTAGATGACCTTTGAAGGTCCCTTCTAACCCTAACCATTCTATGATTCTAAGTTCCTATGTAGGTCCAGAAAGGATGAAAATAGTATTACCAACTTATCTCTTTTTTCAAGGATCTTGATTATATGGGAAAATCAACAAGAAACATTAGCCTCACACTGGACTTCCCAATTCTGGTTGGTGTAGAAGCTTCCTTGAAGAAACCTTCTCAGCCTTAGTTGCTACCACTCTTGCATGCGAGATTTCAGTAACCTCTCTTTTACTTACAATGAGTCTAGTTACACAGTGTGGTCAGTAAGAACAGAAGACAGTCAGATCACATGTTTCCATCTATTTACAGGAGAACGATCCAAGAAAACTGCCTATAGGAAGTTTAAGAGAAGAAACATCATAATTCTCAAAGCTGAACCCCCAGTTGGGTGTCTGGTGAGCATAAAGACACAATGAGTTCAAAATTCCTCTACCATATTCTGTTTTGTCAGGGAAGAGATAAAGGCTAAAATACCCTGTCAATCCTTGCCAGGGAAACCGAATCAATACTAAAATTTTTAATATCTACGCCTTTTACTAGTGAGAACTTTCTTATCTCCTTGCCAACACAGCTCTGCATGTAAAGTTTACGAGATGACTAATCACTATTAGCAATTTTTTTGCAGTGAAGCACTGTCTAAAACACTCAAGGCAGAGACTGTTAACCCTAACAGAACCTTGTAAGTAGATGCCAAATCCCTCCATTTCCATCATTTGTTTTATGAAGAACCTCCACACTTCTCCCAGCCACCACTTCCTCCTCAACCACATGGATATCCTATTTTAAAGAGATACTGTAAAAATAAGATAAAGGCTCTGTAGAAGTAGGTAAGATATACAGGAGGTGAACATAAATACAGACTGAACATTTAAAATCATCTCTGTTCTTAACTTTACTGTTTTCTTTAAATGATTGTCCACATGTATCATCACACTACAAGTGACCGCATGCAGTACCTGCATATTTGAATGGATTGTCAGAGAACCCAAAAACTGTGGACAGTTAAGGCTTTTCTGTTGGCTGGACACTTCAATTTGTTTCACGCTTAACAAATGTATGAATGGAAGTTCACTTGCAGCTCTGTGCGTCTCCCAAAGGATAATTTCTCTGAAATGCTACAGAGATAATTTGTCCCCAAACCAGAAATTTCCCCCTCTGCTCTGTTACAACACACCCTAGTGACTCAGAAGAACAAACTCTGAGGAGAAACCGTCAAATCCAGAATCTTCTCATCAGGGAAACAACAACCAAAAAAAAGGCATGTTTTCAAAAAGGCCAAGTTATATATAAATAAGATGATGAAGCTTATTAAAAGGCAGCCTGTGTAATGCTGTCTCTAGTGAGGATTAATAGAATATTTTGAACACAAGCAAAGGACAATCCTCCACAGAAAAATGCAACTCAAACCACATGAGCTACAGGCTTCAGATATGTACAAAATTCAACTGTATACTGAAGGAATGAGGGAGTGGGGAAAACAGGATCAGTTCTCAAGTGCCTGAATTCCTACAGTCCTGCCTCCTGAGATAACAGCTATTATGAGATGCACTCCTGTGGACAGACAAAGAGAGGAAGACCATAGCCTCAAACTATTAGTCTATTGTTAATACTTGTTTCATGATCCATTGTGAGTTTGTGTCACGGACTTGTATCCACAAATTCATAGCACAAGCTTATGACTTCTTTAGAAGAAAAATACCAAAGGTTATTTACTTACTCCAAGCCTACTGTTATTTCATAGTTGAATTCCATCTGGATGGTAATCAAGAGTCCGTAATCAGCTACATTCATTTAGGACGATTTAGATATTTGTATCAAATACATTTGCTAATGAATAGATAGAATTTAAAAAAAAAAAGTTCAAGGCATGGAGACATCTACCAGGTGATAAATCTCCAAAATACACGTAGGGAGGAGTACCTCTTACTGAGTCAATCAGCTGATCAATCAATCCAGAACAAGAGACAATATCTGGTCTAAAAAGCAACACTCACATCCTCAGGAAAATTATTGGTGCTTACTTTAGTTAAAGTGGTAGAACTTTAGAAGTTCCAAGCAAATTTCTGAATGAAAGAATCAGCAAAGGGAAAATGTCAATCTGTCTGGATAGCACAGAAGATTTCAACACGGCAATCAATTATAGAAACTAGCGCTACACCAAGATTAATTTCTCCTTAGTGCATGCAAACTGAGGTATGAGGTATGCAGAGACAAACTACCCAGTGAAGCACATCTCACCAAGAGGTAGGCCTTCAATGTACCAGCTGGATGTCTTGGTGAAGCAAATGCGGAGTAGAAGAGCTCTGAGATTCAGTTTTGGCATAAACAGATTAAGAATATTTCTCTTCTAATTCTGTGCATTGCTCTTTCATAAGCCATGTATAATGGTGTTATTTCATATTTATTCACAACATTTATTTACTTTTAACAAAGCATTTTTGAAGTATGTCTTAGAGGTAGCTTAGTTACAGATCATTCCTCACTTTAAGGCTGTAACAAATTGGTAAACAGAACACTATTTTTTTTTTGTAGGAATTGACGTTGTGTTCAGCCCTTAGCACACTGCTTTGAGCATCCAAACAACAATTATTCTTAAAGAACAGGCACAAACAAGTTAGAGGGCTGGAAGAAAAATCTTCCAGTGAGCAGTGATAACAATGAAGGCTCCAGCACACAACACAGCACTGAAGAACATACCTAAATAGACACTGAAATGTCCTGAGAGCTGGTCAGAAAAACTGTGAAAACACTTTTATGCAAGAATGAAAGAAAACTAAAGTCCTAAAATGGCTGTTTAAAGAACCTGGATGAAGCTCACAGGCTAATGTTCTTGAGATCGATTCTAAAATCATACAGAGAAGGACTTTCTGAATAACAACAGACCAGCCCAGAAACCCAAAGAAAACCTTACCACTTTGTGTTACCACTAACATATGTATGCTTTCCTGTCATTAATAAATAAGAAAGAAGGGGTCTCTCTGGAATTCTAAGACAATCCTACTATAATCTTGAGTAAACACTATGAGATGCAGATGTTCCACCTGTGGTGAGATTTCCTGCACTCCAAGTTCCTAAAAAGGAAAGTCGTTAATAAAAGCAATAGTCAAGACATCTGCATGAAGAGATTAAGGTTTGAAATCCATGAGTATCTCAGTCATGCCAATACAGCTGAAATCACATCAGACACAACCTACATTACTTTCTGCAACACATTAGAGGCCTGCAGAAGATAGACACGTTAGCTGGTCAGTCCCACAGAACAGAGAAACTCCAGATAACCCTGAAAATAGATTTGCTGTGGAACAGAAGAATCAAAATTATTCTCCTGGATCTCAAAGAGGCTGATTTCAGGTCCTTCCTAAATGCCAAATGGAAAAATTTAAAAAAAGCACCCAGTTATGCCATCCTGAATGCCTCAGTCATGATGTATCATCTAAAATGTCTTATCACACAACCACAATAGCCAGTGTTCTCTGCAAGCAGATTGCCAACCACTAGATCCAATTATAGATATGTCAGGAACTAGTGAACCTCAAAGTGTAATAAGTGGGGGAATTTGAATTCTCTTTATTTACTGAAAATGTTTTAGTCATGTTAGCACCTGCAATTGATGCCTTATGACAGAGAGGAACTCACAGCGTGTTTTCCAAACTCCTTGTGCCTTGAGAACATTTATGCAAGACAAGCATCTTTAGCAGACCCAAGTAATATGACCTGATCTGTCAGGAGGTGAAATTGCCTGTTTCTTTGACACCAGAAAAAGTAGTATCCTTTTACAGAATGGCGTGGTGGATTGAACCCTAGCTGGATGTCAGGTGCCCATCAAAGCTGCTCTATCACTCCCCCTCCTCAGCTGGACAGGGGAGAGAAAATGTAACGAAAGGCTCATGGGTCAAGATAAGGACAGGGAAAGATCATTCATCAATTATTGTATGGGGAAATTAGTTTAATTTATTACCAATCAAATCAGAACAGGATAACGAAAAATAAAACCAAATCTTAAAAACATCTTCCCCCCACTCCTTCCTTCCTCCTGTGCTTAACTTCACTCCCAAATTCTCTACCTCCTCCCCCTCAACAGTGCAGTGGGATGGGGAATCGGGGTTGTGGTCAGTTCGTTACACATTGTTTCTGTCACTCCTGCCTCCTCTGGGGGAGGACTCCTTACACTCTTCCCCTGCTCCAGCGTGGGGTCCATCCCATTAGAGACAGTCCTCCATGAACTTCTGCAATGTGAATTCTTCCCATGGGTTGCAGGTCTTCATGAACAGGTCCAGTGTGGGTCATTTTCCCACAGGGTGCAGTCCCTCAGGAACAGGCTGCCCCAGCACAGGCCCTCCATGGGCCACAGCCTCCTTCAGGCATCCGCCTGCCCCAGCGTGGGGTCCTCCATGAGCTGCAGGTGGATCTCTGCTCCTCCGTGGACCTCCATGGGCTGCAGGGGGACAACCTGCTCCACCATGGTCGTCACCACGGGCTGCAGGGGAATCTCTGCTCTAGCGCCTGGAGCACCTCCTCCCCCTCCTTCTTTACTGACTTTGCATTCTGCAGTTGTTTCTCTCACGTATTCTCAACTCCTCTTTTCTGGTTGCAATGGCACAGTTTGTTTTTTTTTTTCCCTTAACTATCTTATCCCAGAGACATTACCACCACCACCACCGATGGGCTCAGCCTCGGCCAGCAGCAAGTCCATCTTGGAGCCAGCTGGCATTGGCTCTGTTGAACACAGAGGAAGCTTCTAGCAGCTTCTCACAGAAGCCACTCCTGCAGCCGCCTCACTACCAAAACCTTACCACGCAAACCCCATACAGATGTGCAATGTGATTCTGACTGTATGGTACTTCTGCAGACTGATGGGAGGGGTCCATTAAAAGGAAGGGCGAGAAAGAAGCAGGATGTTACATGCATGACTCCAGTAGACAGGAATCCCAGATAAAGGCATTTCAGCCAGAAACATGACTAACCAAAAGTGACTACTGAAGGGCGACAGAGATTGAGGCACAATGAGTCATATGCTTCTCAATGAACACTCAAAACATGTCAATGACAGAACGCAAACTGAGCAAGTGACTGAGTTGTAACCAGTAGCCTGCATATAAAGATCATCAAAATAATGACATTTAGATAAACTGCGATGTCTGCCCAGCATTTAAGAGGAGTCAAGATTGGCTTTTCTATGCAGTAGACTGCACAGCAGTATCTGCCCCATCTAAAACTGCTTCATGAGAGCAAGCCTTCAGCTTGGGTTTATTTATGAAGAGGAATCATCCAGGAGTGCTTTAAGTTGATCCAATTGAAAGTAAGTATAAACAGGTCTGAAAAGCTTCATATGTTTTACAATCTTATACAGGATAATGCCGAAAGAAAGGGTCCCTCTTCACCCCTAACACATCACATCTCTTGTGAGCCATAATGATAAGACTTGTAAACCTAGTGAACTCCCTCTGATTTCAGCCCTGCAACAAAATAATTCAAGGACAGATGTGAAAAAAGAAATTTTGCTTCCATGTCAAGATTTAAACACACTGATGCACTGATCCAAGGACATATGGAAACAAGAATATTCCACACGGAAAAGGCCAAAATCAGGATTGTCTGGTAAAGCACACAGTTTAAAGAAAATGTGCAGAATAGGTCAGAGCACTATGGAGGGAACAGAAGGCAGGTTTCTGCCCAGACTTTGATGTAACTAGAGTCCACCAACCACTTGCCACAACATATCCATCAAGTACTCTCAACAGACATGATAGAGGATTCAGGCATCCTCCAAGTCCAGGACACACAAGAAAAATGGTCTTTATCATTTAATAAGGTCATCAACTCAGGTAAGAAAAGCTGACACAGAGTGATATTCTCTGATCCGCCTCTTGGGCTTGCCCATGTATAGGAAGAGATATGAAGCTTTAAAATCTGAAAAGCTGATGGCTGAATCATCAAGCTTCCTACCGAACACATCAAGAACAGAACAGGAGAAGGTTCAGCCATTTGTAGACACCTACAACCAGGCAATTGTTTTCTACCTGTGCAACACCTGTATCACTTAATTCAAGATGACTGCAAGAAAAAATGTAAAAAGATAATAAAGACTTGGGTGAAACTTGTATGTCTTTTGTGAAAGGAAAACCCCAGTGCTCCAGAGCAGACCACAGTCTAGAAATAGAAGGCAACTCACATGCAATGGGAAGCCACTATTTGGCAAAAATAGCAGCTTCGTACTTTCTATCATCCTTCCCTTTTATCAGCCATAAATGGAGCTGAAGTCTTTCAAGATGGAAGGGATCTCTTGATGCCCTGGAAGCAGGTCTTGGGAACAAGACCATGTGGAGAAACTATCAATGGACTAACTTTATGCTAGACTTGCCTATGGGTTGGAGGAGAAATAAGAGTTGAATGTTTACGTAGATCTCAAACATTCAAGAGCACCGTGATTCAAGGCCAAAGCTGATGGATGTGTCCAGCAAATAAATTAGTCTCTGCTCCTTTCCTTGAAAGGCATTAGTCTCGAAGCCTTAGTAAACGTAACACTTACTCAGGGATCTGGTCCTCCAGGAAAACATAAATATTTGGCAGTCCTGCTAGGTAAGAAAGGGCATAATGGATGCCATTTAAAATATGTTAGCATCAGGCAATGAGACAGACACATGAAAGGAAAGCAAAGATAAAAAATTACTTAAAATTAGCTGAAAGGCATAAAAAAAGTCTATGTAATGTCAGCTGTTGCTCAGCCCTGTGCCAGTAAAGATATCATGTCAGCTGTGTGCTTCATAGATGCACTACCTATTTCTTTTATACTTTACGGATCCATAAAAAATTTGGTTGGAACCTAATCCAACCTCTCACTTAAAGCAGGGCTAGTAACAACATTAGATCATGTTAGCTCCTCTCAAATATTTATCCTTGTGCCATAACCTGTGAATTAGTAACTTCATACATATTTCAAGCCTTGACATACACCAACAGAATTTTCCTTTTACTTTGTTTAAATAGAAAATAACTTCTAAGGCATTTGTGTAAAGACAGGCAAAAATTTCTGTATATGAGTCTCGATCATATACACATGCAATAATTCAAGCTAGAATTCCAAATCTGGAATGTACTGCATATATGTAATAATATTAACCAGAGCATATCTCTATTCAGTAAGAACTGTTCAAGGTAACTGTAATAAATTAAAGCTTTATCCTACAGACCTGTATTACAAAAGCCTGTAACATACCAGAACTGCCTCCATCTTAAAAAAAAGCAAGATTTCTTATAGATCGTAGAGTATGAAAGTAGCAAAACAACAGAATACCAAGTATTTAGATTCTGTTAGTTTTCTACCTCAGTGCCTTTCACAATTGTTTATGATTAAAATTAAAGCAATACAAGAAAAAGGAACAGAGACACTGCATGTAAAAATGTTGATAAAACCCTATCAACAACAGTATCCAGGTCCAAAAAAAAAAAACCAACAAAAAAAAAAGTTAATAAAGATTTAGGCTTTCTAAACCACAACAATGCTGCACTTTTCACCAAAGATCAATAGTACCACATCTTTCAATGCACCATCTCCTACTTTTGCAAAGGCCTCTGCGCTTCCTCAGGCAACCTCACTTCCTTTCCTCTTTATCTGTTCGGAACACCAGCCAACTTCTATGCAATGGAAAACAGAAACCAGCTTAGTAAAAGACAGGTTTAACCAACCTAACAGGCAACAGCTGAAAGGAAAAAAAATACTCTAGTAGAATAAAGACTAGCAAGACTAGCAATGCTGGGACTTGTAGGACCATATGTGCCCACAAACAAGGCAGTGGAAATGGAAAGTTATACAAGCTTCAATACTGGGAGTCAAATAATTTTAAAAGAAATCAGAAAAGATCGTTGCTATCATTCAACTAAAATTTTAGACTTCTTATTACAGATTAACATATTGCACCTAAGACCTTGCTGCTCCCTCTCTCTCCTCCCAAACTGCTTTTTAAGAAGCGTTTTCACATGGCAAGTGAACCAGCTGAGTTTGGATTGTGGCAGGGTAGACTAACTTAAATGAAATCCATCAGGCCAGGCTGTAAACTGCTATTTACAGCAGCTATTCAGGACAGCATACGTAATATCACTAACTTATTTTAAAACCTGGCAGCCCAGACTAAGAGTGCAAACAGGATGAAACTGGCCTCAAGGCAGCTGCTTACTAATCAAAGGTGAATATTCTGTCTGCATAAATCCCATCAGGAAGAATTTAATTAGTAAGCAATAAGCAATTAAAAACAGATACAAAATATTGTTCCATCCTGAGAAGGGTCTGGCTCCCACCATCACTGTGACCCTGAAGAACACCACTGATTCTTGGAAGCACATAACATTTCTTCTGAGTCACTTTGTACCCAAGGAAGCTGGTCTATCCAGTGCACGCACATTCGCAGCAGTAAAGGCTATGAGTAACGCCATGTAGATACGGCATTTGTTACTGCTTCCTTAAGTCTTTTTACACCATCTATTGCCTTTCCTGTACATCCCTTCTAAGAGTTCTTTAACTCTTCACCAGTGTCTCACACATGTATGTAAGAACAAAATTCACATATATATATCAACAACAACAACAACAAAAAAACCAGGGAGATTAACAATATTGTTTGAGCAATTTTATTTCTAAGAAAATGATGTTCCAACTGTTAAATTTCCAATGCTTCTATTACACAGGTATACCTGAGGCATTTTTTCTAAGCTGAGACAGAAACTGAAAACCTTAATTTCTCCTAGTCTCATCCGTGAGGCACGAAGCTTTATTTCTTCCACAGCTTATGCAAAGCAAGTAGCAGTTAAAGAAATATTCCATTTTTTCCACCAACAGAAATGACAAGAGGAGTTTGCTGGGACTCGTTTGCTTATAAGCACTAACTTAAAATTACTGCCTGCGGTATTTTTGAGTCAAGCTGATTCTGTGAGATTAAGTACTTGGCTGTCGGGATTTTTTTAGTATTATTTTTTATGTTTTTACCAAAAAAAACCCCTCATAGCTTCAATTCTAACTCCAGCAAGCTAGTGCCTGAATTTCAGCAGCTGCATATTCACCACCTACAAACACACAAAAAAAAGGATATTATTAGTTTCTTTGCATACAGACCTTCTGAAATGTACAGTTACTAAGGCTGCCTGGGACTGCAAATGCCAGCTGAAAAGCCTACCACTCAGACTACCACTTAGTGGTAAGCTAGGAAAATGCCTGTATGTTACAAAGCGGAACAAAATTTTATTTGTTCATTTATTAAAGATGCCATCAACAACCAAATCATACAAACTCAGGGGAGACCACATGCCCTAAAGACCTCATTCAAAAGCCACACAATTCAACACGTATCTCCATTTCTCTTCTATTGTCTAACGCTGTTAGAGACACATAAGTCAGGATAGGAAGGAAAGTTTTTGATTACTTGCCCATCAGCACCTAATCTTTAACATGTGGTCAGTTTATCTCTAACTTACCAGAGAAAGAAGGTAACAGCTGAAAAGTTTGTACATTTTGTTTAACTTTTAGTTCTGTAATAGGAATTGAAGTGTCACGTCACTAATGAGATTATATATTTATCTAAAATTCACATGGACATTCTGAAATCTGTGTAATTCATAAAGCTGTATCTAGCATGTGAAACCTAGGCCTCAGGAAAAATAGTTATGATTACCTACATGTCCGCTAATCATTAATTTTTTGCTGGTTTTTGTTATTTACTGCTTCTTTCTTTCTTTTTCTACCAAGCTGGTAGCGCAAAGGTGATACGAAAGAAACATTAACTTTTAGGTCACTCTGTCCTGTTTAGCAGTTAAAACTAATGGTACAAGCACTAAGAAGTTAAAATAAGGCAGTTAGGCCCCGGCAACACCAGTAAGACATAATGGCGTGCATCAGTCCATTTTCAGTGGGTATTTGCATTTATCAAGACCTTCAAAGAGCACTCTGACATTTCCATATCTGTGGAACACACTTTAAGTTGTTATGAAAACTTACATTCTACCACTGTGAGTTCCTCCCACTGAAAGATATTAATAAAGGTAAAAATGAACATCTGCTAAAAATTCAAATATAGCTTCAGCGTGCAGCATTATTTGACAACAATAAAACGTAATCACAGAGGCAATTGCCGAAAGAAGGGCTCCTTTTCAATTAAATACTGGCATCAGGCTAATAGATCAATCCGTTTTCTAGACCATCATGAACAAATATCCTTAGAAAAGCCTTTGCTTTGACTATGTAGTCATTGAAATTTTGCTGTTGCTTTGTCAATGGCATTCGAAGCCCACACATTTACTTTTTATGCTACTCTGAGTATCAATTGCCACAATATTTTACCTCTTCAAGTTTGATGTTCTTATACAATAAATTAAGACATACAGGTCAGAAACTTTTCATTGCTGATAAACCTAACATAGAAGATCTTAAATTTTTAAAAGTCTTGAACAGCAAAACTCCTACCTAAAGCTAAAGAAATACAGAATTAATAAGTCAGTGGGAGCTAGACAAAGGGCAATGTATACCCACAAAGTTGCCTCTGATTGACCTCCTCAGAGGTAATCTGAATAATATTCCAAATATAATAGAGCAGAGAATATACTTTCAGCCTCAAATTTTTAATCAGTATCTTGAATGTTGTGAAACATTTAGTAAATAAGATATCACTGTTATTTTTTAAGAGGTCATATATGCCTCTGAGGAGATTAAACAAGAAACTAAGTTCTCTGTACATCTGAGACTTAAAATAACACCTGAAAATTACTTGCTAAATAAGGTTTTCTTCTTGCAATATAATTTTAAAGATCCAAAGCAATATTCAGTAGTATACTGTTTATTTTCAGGATGGTCAATTTCTACCAAGAGAAACTTTTTCATTTACAATTTCAGGCCTCTCTCTGAATTTAAACCACAAAGCTGCCCCGCCTAGCTAAATATAACAAAGAATACGATTTTATTTATACTGATAAACTCTCAAAAATTAAAGTAACTACAATAAAGTCACTATTACTCTACAATATAACATCTAGATCACAAAATACTGTTGAGCAGCACAGACGTGCCATCTTTTAGAAAATGGTTAATTTTGCTCAGTTACAGACTGGTCAATTAACTGCTCACAAAGTCAATGTTTTACTTGGGGCTTACCAAAAAGATTCTGCAACTGCTTCTCAATTTTTTTTTTCCTGTTTCTATAGGTGCTTAATAAAATCACAGTGGCTTGGAGAAGATTAATAGAAAACAGCTATTCACTGTTTTTTGTAATTCAAGAATCAATAAATGTTATATAAAATACTAGCTAGTAGGTTACAAAAAATACCAAATCAGGTGAAATAAACACTGTGGCACACATTGTTACAAGATAACACCACAAATTTACCCAAATTCTTTCATGACAATCTGTAATAGCAATATCTATCTAAACAAAAAAATACACACAAAATCCACATCTTTGTCAGCAACATGGACAGTGGGATTGAGTGCACCCTCAGCAAGTTCACCGACGACACCAAGCTGTGTGGTGCAGTCAACACGCTGGAGGGGAGGGATGCCATCCAGAGGGACCTTGACAGGCTGGAGAGGTGGGCCCCTGCAACCCTCATGAAGTTCAACCAGGCCAAGTGCAAGGTCCTGCACATGGGTCAAGGCAATTCCAAGCACAAATACAGGCTGCATCCACTTGCAAGTGCTGGTGGATGAGAAGCTCAACACAAGCCAGGAATGTGCACTTGCAGCCCAGAAAGCCAACCATACCCTGGGCTGCATCAAAAGAAGCATGGCCAGCAGGTCAAGGGAGGTGATTCTGCCCCTCTACTCTGCTGTGGTGAGACCCCACCTGGAGTACTCCGTCCAGCTCTGGAGCCCCCAGGATAAGAAGGATGTGGACCTGTTGGAGAGAGTCCAGAGGAGAGTCACAAAGATGACGAGAGGGCTGGAGCACCTCTCCTATAAGCACAGGCTGAGAGAGTTGGGGCTGTTCAGCCTGGAGAAGAGAAGGCTCTGGGGAGACCTTACAGCAGCCTTCCAGTACCTCAAGGGGACTTATAGGAAAGATGGGGAGAAACTCTTCAGCAGGGCCTGTTATGATAGAACAAGGGACAATGGTTTTAAAACAGAAGGTGGTAGATTCAGACTGGATATAAGGAAAACATTTTTTACAATGAGGGTGGTGGAACACTGGCATAGGTTGCCCAGAGAGGTGGTGGATGCCCCATCCCTGGAAACATTCAAGGCCAGGTTGGATGAGGCTCTGAGCAACCTGATCTGGTTGGAGATGTCCCTGCTCCTTGCAGGGGGGTTGGAGCAAATGACCTTTAAAGGTCCCTTCTAAGCCAAACCATTCCTTGATTTCATGATAAAATGGGTCAACTTTTACTTACAAACAGTTCTATCTATTGCCAGGATAACTCACAACAGAACTTTAAGAATAATAAGCTACATCAGTAGTAAAAAAGCAAGAACTTAAGATAAAATGACTCTGGTACACAGATAGTATCTGCTAGCCTGATCTTCTAAGGCTTTTTTAATTTAAAGTTCATACTGATTCATCTAAATGTTTAACAGCATATTAGAAGAAAAAGACTAGTGGTGACAGAGGTTAAATTATTTCAGTTGTTGGGATATGGCTATTGTACTAAATTCAACTAAAGAAGACATTAGCACAAAAATTTTTTGTTAAATCAGAAACCAATTAATCAGTTTCTTACTAAAGCATCAAAAGTTTCATTAAGCACAAACATGAAAGGTAGAAAGAAATCCAGATCAGGGTTAGCTTGACTTATTTCTATCCTGGGTTAATGTATTATATTTAAAAATAAAATTATTTCCATTACATTCATTGATAACAATTAAATACTGATAACAACTAAATTAATTACTAGTTTAATTCCCAGGGCAGAGAGATACTCAGCTACTTTTCAGAGACTAGTTAATTATTCTTTATACAGTTCCAAATTATGCTTTTTCACATTTACTTGATCATATCACCTTATTCCATGATTTCATCACGACAATATTGTTTGCAGTGAAATCACTTCTATGCAGCCTGAGTCAGGCAGACAAAAAGCATCTAAAGAATTTTAGAAATAGAACCTGTACGAGTTCAGCCACTATGTAGCTCATCAAAAACACAATAGACTGAGGAAGCAATCCAGTCTTACACGGAGCAGCAAGAAAGCAGAAGGCAACACTAGCTTCTAATAATAAAGTACTCATGATCAGTTAGCAGTAACATTCAGCCCAGCACTCTTTTTTTCCACATTTCCAGAACATTATTAGCTAATGAGAAATACATAAAGTTATAACTGCATTGGATGCAGGTATCCAGCTGCTGGCAATGGGGGGCTGCAGGAGGTCTCTGTGGGAGGAAGCCTGGGGCTGCCCTGTGCCAGACACCCAGCTCCAGCAGCTCCACAACACACAGACTGCAGGACACAGCTGAACCCCTCAGCCATGTGTGGGGCACTTTAGTGAAAACATATTTAAGAAAGGGCAGAAAACACCAGAAGAAGAGGGAACAACAGAGGGAAGGAGAGAATAACAAGGTCAGAGGAAAAAGAGTAGGAAGAGGAAGAGAAGATGCTCCACATCAGAGCAGGTACAGTGCCAAAGGAATATCAGCATGTGGAAGACCTGCACCGCAGCAAAGGAAAAGAGGAACAAGGAACAGTAGAAAAACTGCTATGCCCTGACTCCAACCGCCTGTACTGCCATTTGCCTCACTGAAGGGACTCTGTGTACCCTGCGATGGTAGCAAGGCAGGAGGAGAGGTGTCTGGAGTAAAGCTGAGCCTGAGAAAGGAGGAGGGATGATTTTCCCCAAGTGTTTTAATATTTGCCTTTTTTTTTTTGTTTCCCAGTAATTAAATATTTATGTTAATCTGCAATAAATTAAGTTATATACCCCAAATTGCATCTGCTTTACCCATGACAGTAACTGGTTAGTGATTTCCCTGTCTTTATTTCAACCCTGGAGCTTTCTTGCCCCTGTTCTCCTTATTTGCTCCCCATCCCCCTGGAGTGGGAGGCAGGGACAGAGGGAGCAGCTGTGTGGGTGCCTGGCTGCTAGCCAGGGCCAACGCACCACAGGGGTATTAGAACATTATAATGGTAAAATGTATCAGTAACATTGTTATATTTGACCCAATTTTCACATGGGCGAAACTTTCTATCCGTAAAATTGTGTTCATTTATTACCAAAAGTATTGCTATTAAAGATGAGATATTCTTCAGTGGAGAAACTGAATACTGGATAACCAAGCGTCCTTGTACTCACTTAGTTAGAAAATCTTTATTTCCCTGAGCCATGACTCCAAGAGCCTGAACATTTAAATTCTAATTTCTTCGCAATTAACACAGAGCATAAGCTGCACAGAAAAGACACACATGTGGGAAAGTGCCTATGACAAACATCTACAAAAATCATTCAAGACACCTGTCCACAAGTGAACTAAATCTCTTCATGAGTCTAAACTAGTATAAATAATGAACAGTAATCCGGCAGCTTTACGTTTCCACCACTTTAGCATAGGCTTCAACCAGTGACATAAACATACAAGCACCTTGTTTCTAAATTTTCTTTAGTAAGTTTATGGGTTGTGAAATAAAAAGCTGGAACTACACCAGAGCAAAATTCTAGCAAACTAAAGTGTCACTTGTTTAATATCTACACAAAGTACTATGAATGTAAGGACAAATTCAACTTTTACATAAAGTCAAAGAAAAATATTCTTTACCGCTAGTTTATTTTGAGAGAAGTGTTCTTTATGTCTGGGCACACTGTTAATATGCATGTATCACTAAAACTCGAAGTTACGATTTACCAGATTACATCTAGAAAGCACGAACACATATTTTGCAAGTACAGATATAGAAAATCATACAACAATATAGGCTGGAGTTTATCTAATCCAATGTCCTGCTCAAAGCAGAGGCCAAAAATCAGTTTGTTCAGTAACTTACAAAATCAAGCTCTGAACATCTCCAGGGTTGGAGATGCTAATAAGCCTCTTAGAGTGTTTAATTACTCCAATGGTGAAAATGTTGTTCCTTGTGCCTAATAGGAACCAACTTCCCTTGTTGCTACCTGTGATCATCACCTATCCTCTTCTACTGCACACCTCTGAGAAGTCCACCTCCATCTTCTTCACGCTTCTCCATTAGGTAGCTGAGGATCACAATAAGATGCCCTGGGCTTTACTTTCTCCAGACTAAGAAAAAACAGTTCTTTCAGCCTCTCCTTATTTGACATATGCTCCAGTCCCCTAATCATTCTGGCTACCTGCTAGACTCGCTCCAGAACATCAGTATCTATCTTGTACTGCAAAGCCAAAAACTGAATATAGTACTCAAGTTGCTTTGTAGCCAGTCAGCCCCAGCTTGAGTGGAGGGGGTTTTCCCGTCCCATGTGTAGGACTTTGTGAAGTTACCATCATCCCATTTTTCCAGCCTGTCGAGGTCCCTGCAAATAGTTGTCCTACCCTTTGGCATATCAGCTGTCCCCCACAGTGTGATACCTGCAAATCTGCTGAAAGTACACTCCATCCTATTATCCAGGTCATTAATATAGACATTGAACAATACTGACTCGAGTATGGCCCATGCAGAACACTGCTTGTAACCAGAAATGAGTTAGATTTTGTGCTGCTGCCGCTGACCACCCTTCAAGCATGGCAGTCCAGCCATACAAGTGCACTTATCTGGTGCACATTTTTTCCAATTTGACAATAAGGATACTACGGGAGACCATGTCAAAAGCCAAGCCTCACTAAAGGCCAGGTAAACATCCACCGCAGTCCCTTCATCTACTAGGCCAGTCATCTCATCATGGAAGGTCATTGGATTCATCAGGCATGATTTGACCTTGGTAAAACTATGCAAGGTGCTCCCAATCACTTTCTTGTCCTTCACATGCTTGTACATGGCTTCCACAAGAATCTGCTATGTAAACTTTCCAGAGACTGAGACTATGCTAACTGATCTATAGTCGCCTGTATCCTCTTTTTTGCCCACCTTGAAGATGGGCATGGTATTTGCCTTTTCCCAGTTACCTCTCTCATTCATTTCAAAGTGAAAAAAAGTGATAGCAAGATAGGACACAGTTGGATAGAATACAGGTATGCAAATAAGATATAGATTATTTTGAAAGTGGTATAGGGTACTACATACCATAGACCCATTAATTCCAAATCTCAGAATTTTAAGGTCTTGAACCAAGATCAAAGGGAAGCTAATGCCTACATACACATCATCTACTTAAAGATGAGTGAATCTCTCTTCTGCTTTGAATGACAGCCCTCACACATTCACACTGATTAAATAAGTATCAATGTCAAAATATCCACTGATGTTTTTCATGTGGCATTGATCCCTTCTTGTAGAGAAACACCAGATAAGACACTCAGAAGTCTTGACAGGTAGATGTCTGACTTTTACATATCATGTCAGAAGCATGGATTATAGTTCCAATATTGATTCTCCCTCCACAGAGGAGACTGGGATTCTACACTTTATTTGTTGACATAAAACATGATGGCAGTGGTGTTTATGTTTAACATCAGATAGGTCTAAATACAGTAGTCAAGCACAAATGATATGCAGATTACTGACCCTGTGTCACTGACTTTTGATTGTGAGGTCCCAGAGAATAAAACAATAGCAAAGTAACACAAAAGGCAGAAGAAAATCAGCTGTTTCCCTTTTAGGAAGTCATCCTATTAAAGGTATAATCCTTTCAAACACAGGTTCGCAACTCAGCAATTCCAGTAAAGATTGTTGTTACAGAGTGGCTGGAGGAAAACACTTTGAATTGACAAGTGGTATTCTTGAACAACGAATAATTGCAGATACTGTCTTAGCATAACTTTGATCGTTATGCAGGAATAAACATCCTGTAAGGTGAGAAAGATGAGCCAATTCTTCCATTGGAAGGACTGTACTATCAGTAGCAATATGATCGTTATGAACTTGAAATGCAAGTGAGAGGTACTCAATCCTCTTAAAATGAGGATAGAAATCCATCTTGGATTTTCTTTCCAGTATTTGGAAACACATAAATATCTCTTCCCTTAGAGCAGTTGTGGAGGAAGAAGTTTTTATTTCTCAAGCAATGACAATCTCAAGCAATCTCATCTCATCTCTTGAGAAATGTCCCTGGGGGTAGACAAGTGAAAGGTCTGAAACTACTCAGTAACTTCAAGTACTTACAAATACACTCTCTCTACTGAGCAAATTCTTTACAAAAATGATCTAATTTCTTGAAACAAAAGCCTCTTTCCCAAACAGAGATTATAACTGGAAAAAAAAATGGAAAAAAGAAAGAAGGAATTGTACCTCTTGGATATGTCAAACCTGCTACTGTAACACAAAAAGCTTAGAAGGTCAAGCATTTCCACCATTAGAATATCTGGCATTAAAAATTAAACTCTCAGCAGAAACAAGCAATTGTTCCTCAGTGTCAAAAACCAGTATGATCTCAGTACTGAAGGGAAGGAGGAAAGTAGGCTCTCTGAACAGATTCATGAAGTTGAACTGTTGAGAGGATCTCAGAGACCTATTTAAGCAGGTGCAGACAGGTAAGGGCAATATACAGAGTGGAGGGTGTGACTGCAACAGTATGTACCTGAGTGCTAATAGCACATGAGTGTCAACAACACAAGAGTGAGCTATCACTTGAACAAATTAAAGACCATGAACACAAAGGGAATTCAGACATGCAAGAAAGAACACCAAAACTTGTATGAAGAAGCCAAGTAAAGAAACTGAAAACACTTACCTACAAACCAAGGTCACCAACATACAGTGGAACTATGAAAGGGAAAATTCAAAATGACCAAGCCAGACAGCAATGAAAACGTACAATTGAGTTAACACAGACATGCTAAATAGATTTAACATATTGAAAATAAATGGGTTTTTATATATACACATACGCACACATATAAACATATTTAATGAAAAACAAACAGAAAAGAATGCTCTGACACACCTCAAAGACAGTTTGAGTCAAACCACAAAGGAAGTTAAAAGGTAGCAATAAATGCCTTTAAAGCCTCAAGATAAGACAGAAGGGAAAAAAAAAGATTATCAGGATGGCAGTTCCTGATTAACATCAGGATTTCCAGATCCAGCTGAAAGCTAGATTTGGGAAGCTGAAGATTTGCATATAAATACATGAAGGTAGAGTGACCAAATAAAGATCTTTCTCAGCATAAAATTAGGAAAGGTCTAATACTTAGAATTACAGAATAGTTTGAGTTGGAAGAGACCTCTAAAGGTCATCTAGTCCAACTCCCCTGCAAGGAGCAGGGACATCTTCCACTAGACAAGGTTGCTCAGAGCCCCATCCAACCTGGCCTTGAATGTTTCCAGGGATGGGGCATCCACCACCTCTCTGGGCAACCTGTGACAGTGTTCCACCACCCTCATTGTAAAAAATGTTTTCCTTATATCCAGTCTGAATCTACCACCTTCTGTTTTAAAACCATTGCCCCTTGTCCTATCATAACAGGCCCTGCTGAAGAGTTTCTCCCCATCTTTCCTATAAGTCCCCTTGAGGTACTGGAAGGCTGCTGTAAGGTCTCCCCAGAGCCTTCTCTTCTCCAGGCTGAACAGCCCCAACTCTCTCAGCCTGTGCTTATAGGAGAGGTGCTTCAGCCCTCTCGTCATCTTTGTGACTCTCCTCTGGACTCTCTCCAACTGGTCCATGTCCTCCTTACATTGGGGGCTCCAGAGCCGGACGCAATACTCCAGGTGAGGTCTCACTAGAGTCAAATGGAGAGGAAGAATCACCTCCCTTGATCTGCTGGCCATGCTTCTTTTGATGCAGCAGGGTTTTTGTGCTGCAAGCACACATTGCCAGTTCTTGTTGAGCTTCTCATCCACTAGCACTCCCAAGTCCTTCTCCTCAGGGCTGCTCGCAATCCATTCTCTGCCCAGCCTGTATTTGTGCTTGGAATTGCCCCAACCCTCTTGCAGGACCTTGCACTTGGCCTGGTTGAACTTCATGAGGGTTGCAGGGGCCCACCTCTCCAGCCTGTCAAGGTCCCCCTGGATGGCAAGGTACTTACACAAAGTAACATTTTACAAGATTGTCATAAGGAAACTGAATCAATGGGGACTCCAAATTAGTGGTGAAAGATGAAAAAAAAAAATCAGACTGCTTGCTGTATATTTACTTCACAAGTATTGAAAGTGTTTATGATAGCATAAGTACTTTAATTACCTGGAAAGTAATGGGAGACTGCTGAAATCTGTAATGACCTACTAATGCATAAGTCTTCTGTAATAAACTTGAATACTCAAAAGTAAACGACAGCACTGACCCTCTGATATGCACAGGTGTACTGGGTTTACGTGGCAAGGTTTTGGTATTGGGGGGCTGCAGGGGTGCCCTCTGTGAGAAGAGATGAGGATTTGCACCCACATCAGAGAGGCAGAAGAGCCAGGACGGAAGAAGTGAAGTTGAGCCTGGGAAGAAAGGGGGCAGGAAGGTGTTTTTCAGTTTTGTCCTTGTTTCACCAGCCTACTCTATTTTCAACTAGCAAAAAAAAAATTCATTTTTCCCAAGTTGAGTCTGTTTTGCCTATGAGAGTAATTGGTATGCAATCTCCCTGTCTTTATCTCAACCATGAGCTTTTTCATCTTATTTTCTCCCCCTTGTCTTGTTGAGGAGGGGGAACAACACAGCAGCTTGGTGAGCATCTGGCAGCTGACTGAGGACAGCCCACCATAAGAAGTTGTGAAAAAAGAGCTTCTTTCACTCTCCTTGCTCTAGCAGTATCAGGATGAAATGAGAAAACTGATGACAACTTAAAGGCAAGTCAGACTCAGTGTGGTTTATCCAATTTGCTACAAGTTAAACACAGCCCACATCTCCCATGCTGCCCAGAGACAGTAAAACATGATGAAGATGATAAAGACCAGAATGGGAAGGCTGTGAAATTAGAAAAAAAGGAAGTAAAATTCACTGAAAATAAGTGGGAAAATTAGATCACTTAGACAACAATAAGCCTAAAGGCTTCTGACTGTGGTGTTGGACAAGCTATCATCTTGGATGCACTGTGTGCATTCAGGGGTGCTGAAAAAGATTTATTTTCCCACATCTAGAAAGAATGTAGTGATAACTCGGCTAAATTAGAAATTTAATTAGAAATAAAAAGCCTGATTTAAAGTTTAGATTTTTAATAAGATTTTTTTTAAAAAAATATTGGCTAGAAATCTTATATGCTAAAAAAGTTAAAAAAACCCAGGTCTTTAACTTTTAAAATCTGATCATAGGCATGCCTTTTATAAAGTGGTTAAACAGATACTACATGAAGAACTACAAAGTGTAGATCAAAATAAAATGGCTAACTATAGTCTGAAAAATTAAACTGTAAGACTAGAGAAAACCCTCAGGAAACTTGGACAGCAAGACTACTGAAAAAGCTAACACAGAGATGGTCTGACCTGAATTGAAATGGAACAGTGTGCCAAAGGCAGAGCAGCTACAGAACTGTCATGCAGACTGAACACTGTTCTTGAAGTTAAAAAAAGATCAAGTGACAACATAAGGCTCACCACAAACTCTCATAGAGATATGCTTACATGTTGATTAATATTTTAAATGTACCATTACCATCTGTAACATAGTAACTTCCTCCCTCAGAGACATATTGAAAAATAAATTATAGTCATCAGCATTAGTTCAGTGTTTCGAAACACGAAAAATTTTTATATAGGTGTTAACATTAAAATTGTAAAGAATTTGGGAAAAATGCATTTAGAAGAGAAACTAACCAACACTTCAAAATAAATCTGCTATAGAATTAAAGTGAAAAGGTGGGAGACAAAACAAAGTAAAAAGATCTATGTCATGAACCTGGGATTCAGAAAGATGACAGCTTTATAAATAACGCTGGATTTGTGGCAATACTGTCAAACATAAGCCTTGAAGTCAATCTGGATCTAATGCATCTGGACTACAACGTCCCCCTGGAAAGCCTGCATGCTTGATGAAGAAAATGAACATTGTGCTAGCAGTAGTACAATAGCAATTACCATATGTGACACACTTTCATTTTAGTTTTAAGAGACAAGGTATCGATGCCATTAGCTGTCAGGGCAGACGAGAACAGTCTAGTCGCTGACATGCGGAGACCATAAGCCCAGGCAGCTGATAATCCCTCAGCACTGGTACATCCAGCAAGAACACATCAGTAATACTGGAAACAAAAGCAGACAGGTTCCCGTTTCGGCACTGACAGCGTACTCAACATAATCTTGAGGCAATGCTTTGGCTGTCTGAAAGTCCACACAGCACTACTCTATTTTATATGGTGTTTTTGCAGCTAAACATACATGGGAAGCTCAGTCACTATGGAAGAACAAAAGATCTTGGATTACCATCAAGGCTTAGACAACTGGAAATGATTAGGTCATGATTCAGGCTAGAAACCTAAGCACCCATACTACATTATGTAAATCAGTGTTTCAAAACAGAATTATGATAGAATAATTCAGGTTGGAAAGGACAGCAGGATGTCACCTAGTTTAACTTCCTAATCAAGGCATGGTCATCTATGAGATTAAACCAACTTGCTCAGGATTTTATCCAGTCAGATCTAAGATTTTTCTTGCATTCCATCAGAACTTCTCATTCTATATTTACATCCATTATTTCTCATCCTCCCACCATGCAGCATGTGAAGAGCCTGGTTCCCTCTTCTGAATAACCTCCTCATAGTATGAGAAGGCTGCTATTAGGCCCCCTCAAAGCTTCCTCTTCTCCAAGCTAAACAAGGCCCATTCCCTCAGCTTCTCACAGGGCCTGGACTTCAGCCCACTAACCACTTTGCTACCCCTTCAAGGAATGTGCTTACTTATAGATGTCTTTTTTGTATTGGGCAGACAAAAGCTGGATGGAGTATTCTACATGTGGTTTAACAAGTGCCAAGCTGAAGGAGATAATCACTTTACAACAAACTTCTCCACTGCCAGGCTACACCTCTGGCTCATGTTCTACTAGGTCCTCCAAATTCTTTTCTTCAGAGCTGCTCCCCAACCAGTCAGACCCCTCTATCTTTCCAAGGGGCTCTTTATTTCCATTCATCTTTGTTGAATCTCTTAAGCCTCCCGCCTGCTCATTCCTACAGACGAGGTCCCTCTGCACGGCAGCTCTGACCTGGCAGATTACAGCCACTGCTCCTTCCTAATGCACAAATCCAGACATTTTATTACAGAAGGTAATGAGGTCAGGCATGACTTATCCTTTATAAATCCATGCTGACTGTTCCAGATCATCATCTTCTCCTTGACAGGCACAGAAATGTGTTCCAAAAGGACTCATACCACAAAATAGAATATTATAATAGTTTGGGTTGGAAGGGACATCTAGTCCAACCCCACTGCAAGAAGCAGGGACATCTCCAACCGGATCAGATTGCTCAGAGCCTCACCCAACCTGGCCTTGAATGTTTCCAGGGATGGGGCATCCACCACCTCTCTGGGCAACCTATGCCAGTGCTCCACCACCCTCATTGTAAAAAATGTTTTCCTTATATCCAGTCTGAATCTACCACCTTCTGTTTTAAAACCATTGCCCCTTGTCCTATCACAACAGGCCACGTTAAGAAGTTTCTCCCCATCTTTCCTATAAGTCTCCTTGAGGTACTGGAAGGCTGCTATAAGGTCTCCCCAGAGCCTTCTCTTCTCCAGGCTGAACAGCCCCAACTCTCTCAGCCTGTCCTCATAGGAGAGGTGCCCCAGCCTTCTCATCATCTTCACAGACCTCCTCTGGACCCTTGCTGCTGCGGGCTACAGAGCTGGATACAGTACTCCAGGTAGGGTCACGATCTGCTGGCCATGCTTCTTTTGATGCAGCCCAGGATGTGGTTGGCTTTCTGGGCTGCCAGTGCACGTTGCTGGCTCATGTTGAGCTTCTCATCCACCAGCACTTGCAAGTCCTTCTCCTCAGGGCTGCTCACAATCCATTATCCGCCCAGCCTGTATTTGGGCCTGGGATTGCCTCAACCCATGTGCAGGACCTTGCACTTGGCCTGGTCGAACTTCATGAGGTTTCCATCGGGCCCCCTCTTCAGCCTGTCAAGGTCCCTCTCAATGGCATCCCTTCTCTCCAGTGTCTTGACCACAACACACGGCTTGGTGTCATTGGCAAACTTGCAGAAGGTGCACTCAATAACAAGGTTCACATCATCAACACAGACGTTAAACAGTGCTGGTCCCAATAATGATCACTCATCACTGGTCTCTGCTTGGACATGGAGCAGTTGATTGCAACTCTTCTGAGCACAACCCTCTAGCCCATTCCTTATCCACTGAGTGGTCCATCTGTCAAATCCATGTCTCTGCAGTTTAGAGACAAGGATGTCATGTGGGACAGTGTTAAATGCTTTGCAGAAGTCCCAGGGACTGAAGCGAGGAGCACCAGCCTGTAATTCCAAGGCTCATCCTTTGGCCTATTTTGAAGACTATAACACTTGCCTTTCCACATTTTTTGGGACCCCTTCCAACTTTCTGTACTTTCTTAAAGATGACAGAAATAAGCTTTCCAGTGGCATCAAACAGCAATCTTGGCACTCTTAGATTCATCCTGTGATGTTGTATGGATTGAGTTCTTTTAAGTAATCCTGGACTCAGCCCTCATTCAATTCACTGCTGGTAGTTCACCTTGACCTCTGCCTCTGATTACAGAGGCCTGTGTCATCTTCTCAAGTACCTGAGAAGATTGCATAGCACAGAAAGATACAACATTTTGTTCAGATGTGTTATCTCCCTATTTGCATACTGTGGGAGAATGTAGGAAGCCAAGTGGGAAGGCTGAAGAAATCAAGTAATCTATCTAGGGGATCAACAGTAGTCTACATTTCACATTAAAAGTTCTTGAAGAAATTCCTCAGTTCCACAAGCAGGAGTTAAGGAAAAAAAAAAAAACCCACAACTTTTTTTTTATTATTAAAATATTTTTATTATTTAATAAAACTTTTATTTCTTTCCTTACCACTTGCCCAAGAATGGGAATCTTCAGAAAATGAAGTACATTTTAATCAGTTTATAAAATTGAAAGGCAAACTCAATTTACTTTACTCATTTACTTTACTACTTCTGTCCAAACTCTGTTCTGGAAATAGACATTTTAAGCAGGAAATAAATGATTCATGAGTGTCAGCAAAAGTAAAATTTATTTCATTCTAGAGCTCATTACAAAACATGTTTTACAGTAATAGAAATATTTTTACAGTTCTAAGGTTATCTTTTAATCTTATTTCCCTCAGCACTGCTGCTTAAGGAACGAAGTCATGTGAAAATTAGCCTTTTTGCCAAGTCACTCTTTAAACAGAACAGTTCCCTGACACTCAGTTCACCAAAAGAATTCACTCAACTCACTAAAACTATGTAAGATTAATGATAGTGGAAGTACAGCATTTTTAAAGCAAATCCTACCCAAGAACTACATTAAAAATACGTGCAAAGGCCAGGACTTCTTAATATTTTAGTGGATTCATACTGAACTGATAATGCTTTATCCTCCATATGCTGAATATGTGCTCACATTGCTACTATAGCAACTGTGCCTCACTTGGTGCAGAGATTGAAGGGTACTAAATAGAGGGGAAAAAACCCCATAGTGATATGAATTACTGATATTGCCCAATGGATCTGGAATTTTATTGCAGAAATTAAAGATGCATCAAGAATGATGAGAAAACAGAGATTAGTAGAAAAATACAGTTAAGACAACAGCTATATGTTTTTCCCAGAAAGCTTCTGTCAGGTGTTGATTGTCCAATTGGTTAAACGTTTCCCTACAATTTATGATGTCTTACTCTTCTGTTGTTCACCTGGCTGTTGGCCATTCAGAAGATGCACAAATCATTTGCAACTATCAAGTCAACATAAACTGTGCTTTGGACATGAGGCATTAGAAGAACTCCACAAAAAAACAAGGCCCTTGTTTCACATCAGCCATTTAAACGAGTAGCTTGGATACTTACCTGTGTGTGCCTTAGGGCATAACCTGTTGCACAAAACTCAACTTGTGCAATTTAAATGATTCCAACATCGAAAGTGACATACAAACAATTATCCTAACCAGCTCCCAACAGCCAGTCCAACGCTGCAGGGGGAAAAGAAAAGAACTGTGCTTAAGTAAGAGGAAACTAGACTCAAAGAACACAAATTAAGAGATAAAGACTTTGGGAGGAAAAAACATCCATTTTAGCTACCAACTTAAGTATTGCATAAGATGGTACTGTTAATAATTACCAATCATTCACTTCTAATAACAATACATCTCTAATGCCTTGTCCTTCATGTTTTACGTAAGCTCCTATTCTCTTGATTTAAATGTTGCACTGTTTAATAGCACCTTTTAATGACCAAAAACCTGATGTGATAGACAAAAGCTCTGAAAACAACAGAGATGTTAATTCAGCACATGTTAAAACAGGTTAAAAGGGAAGAAGTTTCCTACTGGAAACTGAATATGTTTATGACGGTACTAGGAGTTCTGTGACTTGATGAAGTATTAACACAGTGTCACTCATTACTTGTAATTCAGGTTTAAGACATACAGCACAAGAGAGGCAAAGTATCAGTTACACTTCGGAGAACCTCAACCAGTTACTTCAGGATTAATAGAGATCATAAGCCACTAAATGCAAGTACTTATTGTTCTGTCTTTTTAATTACAAAACACCTTACTAGTTACTCTATCGTGTGCAAATCTGTTGCCCAATTTAGCCAAGAAAGTGACTTCCACAAATCAAAGGTGGGCTTTTTACCAGGCCTCCAACTAGTCCAAAAATGTCAAGATTTACAAGAAATGTTCCACATGGGAAAATGTTTTGCAGGTTAATCACCATTTCTGTTTGCAATACACATAAATATGAATTTTAACAAGTAGAAAACACCAATTTTCATAGCTTTAAAGAACAACAAAAGAAGCCTAACAGAATGGAAAATTAGGAGTAGAAATATTGTACATCCAATAAGAATTTTTATAAAACAAAAATATAGTATATTCCCTCTTAAAATGAAAAAGCAGTGAAAATATAGAAATACTGAGCTAAAAGAACCCATTTTCATGGAAAAAAAAATATTACTTCTGCATTTTTGTACTAAGTCTGCTATTCATGAAGTTCTAATTGAGCAGATTTGAAGTCCAGAAAATTAAAGTGCTCAGCAGCAAAATCTCATCTCATCCTTTCAGTTACATATAAACCTATACGGCAAATTGACACTTGTTATTGGTGCACTACTAAAAATTAGTTCCTTCACTCATAGATAGTTAACAAAGTTAACTGACATAGTTGCTTAATCACAGAAAGATACATATCAACTGCGCAGGACAGCTGATCCTCAACATGCTTCAAGAAAAGGTGGCAAAAATAAAAGATGTCTTGCTTCAAGCCTAACCTAAGCATACTACAGAGCTCTTACAAACATGTCTGAAGAACTCAAAACACTTGTCATAACCAATTAGTTTTTGAAGTAGGAGGTGTCTTTGCTGTCTAATGGTCAGCACAGAGGACAAAAATTCTCCAATATCTCAAACTACAGCAATCACTAACTGCACAATTTTGAATAATCACATTATCTCTAACCCAATTTACTGGCTTGGAAACATTTTACAATATGCATTTAGTTATGGAAATAACACGCACCTTCCACAGTGTTGCAATGTTTAATTCATCAGTATTCAAACTCCTTCAGAGGCTCAAGCATTAGAAGCTGTACAAACATGACTACACACCCAACAATCTTTTATTTTGCAGCAGCAGCGCTGTTTGAAAGATCCTCAGATAGTACCTACTTGTCATGTGTTGGTTGGTTTCACGAAACAGTTTTGGTGTGTGTTAACTGGATAGAAATGAAGGAAAACCTCAAACAGAAGCACTGCTCCAGGCACACACCAAAAACACCTCAATCTCTAAGGGAGAAATAAAGAAACGAACAGAGTACCACTTCTTCGGACAGCATAAAATCACATGTGTAGAGGAATGTTTCTTTCAATAGACCAAAATATATCCAGTCAAGAGTTAAACAGCCAAATTATATACAGCATATATGAAGGGATCCCAGCATCAACTATTGTCTACCTATAATCAAGTCTTACTGTACCAAATAACCTGCTAACAAGTTCAACCTGTGAAGTAAAGATCTACTTTTCCAGATCAGTCTTCAAAGACTGTCTAGCATCCATCAGTTCAGAAAGAAACACTAACAGCTATATTAAGGATAAAAGAAAGTGAATTAATGATTTCTTCTGCAAATTCCCGTCTTTCAGATTAAAGAAGTCTGACATGAAACACTATATAAACAGTTAATTAACAAAAAAGTTATGCTAAATATGAATGAATTACAATTCTCACACAGTCAAAAAAAGAGACAGACCTCAGACCTCTTAAAGGCATACAGATTTGAGCTGATTCAGCCAAATGGAAAGAAAGAGAGGAATGATTTCTGAATAAATACACATTAAACTGATTCTGCTTTAAGAAAATACAGCATGCAGTTTTAGAAGGCTAGTCTTCAATGCATTTCCAGCCTTAGCGAAAAAAAAGTAAGAGCTTTTCCTGGATATAAATGGTAACTTGGAACCTTCTTTAAGTGGCAAATGTTGGATTTTGAATCTTATTTCTAGGAGGATGGGGGAGAGAGAACATAATAGCAGTACAACCAAGTTAGTTCAACTGTCATCTGTTAAAAGTCCATTTTAAAGTCAAATCGTAAACATATTCAGTGACTTAAAACAAACAAAAAAAAAGCTCAAAAAAAGTAACAGATTTTGTAACAGTCATCAGAAGGTATAGTATTTCCAACTAAAATGGCTTATAAAGGATTGCAGGATCTCACTAGCACGTTACACAACTGCAAGAGTATTACAAATCATAACCTGAGTACAGACAGTAGTACCTACACTCACTTCAACTGTTTGGTCAAGTATGCACAAAGAGCTTCTCATGAACCCTGGCCAAAGCATACATATTAAAACTTTTCTTACTGTCAAAACCATCTGTTAGTTCAAACCAAAACTAATTCAGTGTTAAGAAAAGTTCAGATGAACGCATATTATTGCAAGGTGGTTTTTTTGGGTCTCTTCCCACCTCCAAATAAATTACTGCAGATAATTCTATTCTTTGGTACCTCCCAGACACAGTGAAGTGATCAGAAGGTCCAAACACCCTCTGCAAAGAGGATGACAAAATGGTTGAGTTTTCATTTTTCTTTACCCATAAAAATTGCTGTTGACTGCACATATACAGCACGCTATTTACTTTCTCATATGAAAGTATACATCTGCTTCCTTAGAAAGATCCCTAATTTGAGTAACTATGCTCACAGACCTATTAAAATGGTGACACATTAGCAGGCCCACAACCATATGTCCAAATCTGACCCAGACTCAGATACTCGCTGAAGCAGAAAGCCTTAAAAATTGTCCTCCACATACATATTTGAGATCTGTACACATTTGTTATATATTTGTTATACTAATGTAAAATACACAAAGATTGTCATACTTGCTTAGATCAAAGAATTATCTAGATTTTTACCTCTCCATCTCCCAAAGTTCTTCTCTTTCCTCATCAGGATTACTGAACAGCATAATCAGAAAAACATTGAAATTTTTTGTGCTTAACTATGCTCTACCTAGTATACACACCACTGTCATTTGTACTCCTAAATTAAACCAAGATGAATAATGAATCATCAAATAATCTGATTCTCCACATTTATCCAATTGAGGGAAACCAGGTAGTTACCTCCTAACTCTCCAGTGCAGGGTACAGGATTTCCTAACAAGGCAATTAAAAGCCTTTACTATGCTTGTCCTTTCTGCCTATTTCTAGGATTCTTCTGGGATTCATCATTTCACCTATTAGCACTAATCCTCAGCCTAAAGCTTTGTCATCCTCTCCACGGATGTGCTTCTCTCATCCAGCAAAGAAATACTGAGACTTCTTGTGACAGAAGCCAAAACTGCTTTCAGGAACTTCATACGTACATTTTCAGCTGATGTAAAATCCAGACCAGTAATTGAGTCTTCTTGTGAACTGAGGGACTGCCGGCTCTCTTGCCAGCTAACCTACCCCGCACGCAACGGAGCCCCACCCTGGGGAAAGCAGGGCATCACACGGATACCGTCAAGCCAAGCCTTCAATTTAATGCTGCGCAACACAGAGTTAAATACCTGTACACCCACTACGCACGCGACCGCACCTGCCCCCTGCACTCATGGACTTATTCGTGCCCACCACGTACGTGGACGCACCTGCCCCCTGCACTCATGGACTTATCCATGCCTCGAACCACCGCTGACCGCCCCTCCTGCATACATGCAGCCCTGCTAACGTTACCCCACAAGGGATCTCTTCTGGATCAGACAAATAACTATGTGCTGTAAGACTTCCATGAAACATACCCCTAAACCAGAAACAGATAGGAGCAAATCTTATCTTGCATGCTCCTTCATTCTTTTTAAGCCTACAATGCAACTAACGCTATCTTTTTCTTAAGTGGAAGAGAAAAACCTCACAGTTGCTATCCATTTGTGCACGAGATGCGCCTTCCAATTCCTGAAAAGCAGAAAAGTAATTTCATTTTGTAGCACCCTGGCAAGAAAGCGTTCAGCGCAGACACAACATAGAAACCTTCAATCATAATATCTAGCTCCACTGAAAGGATCTAGCCTAGGTTGTAGAAGTATGACCACTCTTAAAGGCAACGTCTTTCTCATCAATCTGCTGCTTCTTTAGACCAGATGCAAGGTACGAATTGACCATGGATGACTGGCATCTTCTACAATAAAGCTTTACTTTCCAAGCAGGTTCGTGTTTCTTAGCTGTGTTGCTTTTGACATTTATAACACTTCTAGTAAGAGCTTAAGAGGTTTGGTATGATGCCCTGAATCCTTTAGCAAATCAAATTTTTAGAATTAAATATTTCAATCTCTTGAAAGAGATGTAGCCATAAGAATAAGTCTCATGAAGGCTTACGGCTGTGAGATCAGATGCTGGAATAGACTGTGTGATTATCAGGTCTTTCTAATGAGGAAAGCCCAAGTTTGCTCAAGTTACTTTTGTTCCTTCACAGTTTGTTTCTGTTCATCTGAGAACTGATACCCAACTATATTGTGGAAAGTCTATTTAATTATGCCAATAGTTTTTGTTGGGGTTTTTTTTTTTGGTTTTTTGTTTGTTTGGTTGGTTGGTTTGGTTTTGTTTTTTAAAAAGAAAATAGGAAAAAAAAAAAAAAGCGCTTTGTTTTCTCACAGCGAGACAGGAGGTCTACTATAGGACACACTGCTATCTTCAGTGTTAGGACTTCTTCCTGGTCCAAAATATTTCAAGTCTATCAATGGGTTAAGCCTGAGATGAGCATTCTTGCACTTACAGGTCCTCAAAGACAACATGATACAACACAAATGTACATTCAGAAATCTTCTCCCTCAATCTTTTCACACCCCTCAGTCAAAAATAAGTATTTGTCATCTGGGACAGGATTCCACTAAAAATGAGACTATTACTCAGACAATTTCATGACTCCTGTTAAGGGAAAAAGGTACGTAAGCCTCATCACACTGCATTTAATAAGGTAGGATTTGCTTGGGGTTGTTTTTTTTTTGTTTTGTTTGTTTGGTTTTTTTAAAGCCAAGAGCAATAAGTTACTATGGAAGAACCAGATCTTGTACAAAGCACCTGAAGAAAAAAGATTTTCATCTCTGAACAGCGGTAGCTCACATGCTGACTTGTTTTAATCTCAGAAACAAGTGACAAAGAGGATCAGAAGAAATGCATGGTCCTCTATTATTTGGAATCCACACCAACATATAATTAGAAGACCATCTGTTCTCGAATTTTAACAACTCAAGGTAGCTGCTACCTGATCATCTGACAAGAAGGATCAAAAAATCCATAAACTTAATGTCAAGTACAGCTTTCTCATGTAAAAGGCCTGCATGCGTGAAATGTTTAGACAGCAACAGAGTATTTAGTGAAGTGTTTACTCCTTGATACTGCTGTTCATAAGAACATGATGATGAAATAGTTTATATCAGTCAGGAAAAAAATCCAACCACACTTATTTTTGATACAGAGAGCTGTGAGGCTTAGCTAATTTTAGACTACCATTTAGTACCTGCTTCTTTTTCCAAACCTAGGCTGTCTCCCTGTTTATTTCTCCGGCCTACTGGAGCAGGGATGTGAAGGGAGAGGGAAAGAAGGGAAGAAGCAGGAAAGGGTACCACTGTAGAAACAGAAATGCATAGCAACACACTACAGAACCCGATAAAAATGCACATATAATACAGCAACAAGGATTAAACAAAGCATCTTTTAAAAAAGTAGAATTTATTCTCTACCTCTCTGCTATATTTGCAGAGCATGGAAAAAAAATCTTTTTATTGGACAGCTCATCTCCATCCCTCAATAAAAACTGTATTTTCATTGTGTTATGCATAAGATTAGAAACTCCATCACCTCAATGACCTAATCTCATTTTGTGTGCTTGCAATGAACTGCCCGGTATCATTAGGAAACTGTATACTGCCTTTAAATTCCTTCGGAAGCTGTGGAGTCAAATTCTGGAAGAATCTAACTGCCTCCAAACAACTGCTCACCCTTGCTGGCTTATAGTATTTATTTTCCAAAATGGGGACAACAATCATTAGATTTTTAAAAGTTCCATCCAGAAACTGCAGGCAGCATAGAGCAAGAAGGACTAAATCATTTTTCTCTATTTCAAGAGGATCCTGGACCACCAGCCCCTATCCAGGGAAGAGCAAGAGCAGGCCACTGGGCACACACTTGAGTCATTTAAATAACAATAGGAAAAAGTAGTATTACATGCATTAAAAAAAAATATTAAAAGTTTGTATATAGATGAACAAACACTTTAAATGCAACAGCCATCAAAATCTTAGCTTTATCAATGATAGCACACTACTTAGCATTCCAGTTTACAAATGAAGTTGCTAAAATTAAACTGAAGAAGCCAGTCACATGGTATTTATTCCTGTAACTGTTATAGATGAGTTCAACTCCTCTGACTTCTAATGCAATAATCACTAGAAGTGCTCTTAATGGTCTTCTACGCCAGTACTTTTTCACCTGATCATGCTCATTTCAATGAGCACATATGCAATACAATGACTATTTTATACTTTTGGGGTTTTTAGGTTTGTTTTTTTTTTGTTTGCTTGGTTTAGTTGGTTTTTTTGTGTGTGTGTGGTTGTTTTTTTGTTGTTGCAGGGTTGGTTGGGTTTTTTTTTGTTTTGTTTTTTTTGGGTTTTTTTTGTTTTTTGTTTTTTTTTTGTTTTTTTTTTTTTAAAAAGAATTCAGTCTCCTCCTAGGGTGGATCCATAAGACTTCCTATAATGGAGGTCAACCGACAAAAATTCAAATTATCATGTGATCTCTTCAAATACTGACCTAGATGTTGTTGATAATGAATCCTTCCATGGATTCTTTCTTTTCTTTATGGTTTAAACGTAAATACTAACTATGCAATCACAAAAACCGATGTATACTAGTATGGCCCAAATTCTCCCAATTAGTACAAAAGTTTTTGGTGTTTAGTCCAAGGTTATAAACAGAAAAAAAAAGTATAGTTCCATTAGGATAAATAAAGGAAAATACACTATTTAATATTCCTTAGAAGCAAAAGTGACTGTACAAAACACAATATAACAACAGGGCATGATTGAGTTACAAAGCATTTCAACAGTAAAAAGAATAATCACTAAGTCAAGGAGTTTTTTTATTATTTACTATGATCTCTAAGTTAGAATGGAGCTTTACAAAACTGATCATTGTCACCTGCTCCTCAAGGCTGGTAATTCAACCAAAAAAAACCCCATTTCTACTTCACAGTCCAAGGTAATACTACTATAAGCACTAAGCAGATCACGTAGATATAACAACTGGTATTAACACAGAACGAAACTAAGTACACTATAAAAGGTGACTCTGGTCTTTCGAAGAGGACTTTACATAAATCTCCAAATACCATGTAAATATATACTTCTAACCTTGTGGGTTATGAAACTAAGTTTCGCTGAAAATACTTTATCTTCAAGGTCTAGTAACTTATCTTCAGAGAAAAAAAATTGAGATACAATTATGATTGGCTACATTTAGCTGATGTAGTCAATTTTCCCTCTGCTCATCAGATTATGCCAAAAATTATACATTAAAACTACAAAGCATTATCACAGAATCATAGAATGGTTTGGGTTGGAAGAGACCTTAAAGATCATCTAGGTCCAATCCCCCTGCCATGGGCAGGGACACCTTCCAGCAGTAGACCAGGTCACTCAAAGTCCAATCCAATCTGGCCTTGAACACTTCCACTCAGGGGGAGGGGGGGAAAAAAAAAAAAAAAAAAATTGTAATCCTAAATAGCTACACTTACCTGCTGACAGGCTGCTGTAATCTGATTTCTGTTGAGGAGCTCAAATCACCACAAATCACTATTACCAAAAACACTGGGATTTTGTTGTGTTCACTAAACAAAGTGTATATATTAAATGAATTCAAAGGAGTTGTACACTGGAATACCTACAGGAATACTGAGTTTCTTCTCTTTTTCCCCTCCTGGCAGTTGAGGTTGAAGCATTTCACAATGCTTCTTTCTTCAATTACTAATTAAGATATCAAGAGCAGTCATGTCAGCTAATTTATGCAATACAGTAATCGGAGTACAGAAATATGTCTCCTCTAAATTCTTTTTGTCTCTAGCTCTTGTATGTATGTATGTTTATCCTAAACACAAAAAGTTTCTCTGTCTTACTGATGTCTTAAGTGTCATACAGACTGTCAACAGGACCTTGGATATCTACTTTGCTGAACAAAAATTATTCTTTCCAACTAACAGTTTAGTCATGGCAGCCCACCCTGCGGTATCATCCTGAAGTCTATGAGGTTTGCTAATATCACTAAATTGAAAAGAGCTTTTTAAAAGTCTATTTCAGTTTTTAGGCTTGGAGACATAACATGAAGACTGGCATAGGTATTATAAGAACAACTTCAATCCTTGTTCAATGGACTGGCAGTTCCATCAAAAGTGCTCCTCTCCTTTCTACTTAAATCAGTAATACGAGTAAGAAAGACACATGAGAATACTAGATGTGGTATTAGAAAGCTATAATGTCAGAAAAACATCTTTGCTAAATGAATGATAATGTAGGAGTACCTCTGTGTTATTGCTATCATCTATCATTGTTCAACTTTTCACTGCATGAACATAGGAAGTTTGATCTGTTTCAAACCGGAGCCTTACACAGTTTCAAGCCACCTAGGTCATGCTTTAGAAAGTAAAAATGCTTAGGGGAGAAAGTTACTAACTCAAACACCAGAATTATGATAATGCCAAGAGAGACAACTGCTTACAGAGAAATACAGCAACACAGACAAGATTTTTCAGGAATATACCTACTCATTGGTAGAATAATACACTGCAACCCTAGTTAGGAGTGTAACGTCTGAACAATCTCCATACATAGAGGACAAAGAATTATTACAGAAAGAGTCTGCTATAAGGGGGATCAGAATTTAAAGTAATCCCTAGCTTAATAGCAAAAAGCACAGTTAAACTATTAAGTTCAACAGTACCACTGACGTCATCACCTTATTACAAGCTGCTTTTAAGTTGGTATTATTTCCCTTGTACGTTTAATGGATCAAATAGGGACCAGTCATCCAGCCTATGCTACACTTCAAAGCAACTCAAGGTATTAGATTCTATCTCAACAGAAAACATGGGAGAAAAGGAGCACTGGTGAACCCAGATAAGCATAAAAAGTCTGCTTTTTTTTTCCTTATAGAATTGCAAAAAGACAGAAGGTCTATCTCTTAGGCAATTACATGACAATTTTTGAAGTCACTACAAAGTGCTGCAACTTGATAAATGCCTCTGATATCAAGCACTCTCAAGGAGACAGTTTTTAGTTATTCTAAAAGAGAATTAAGTTACAATTTCATGCTGCAAGTGGGAAAAGGCAGACAGAACCTTAAAGTTGGCAGCATTCTAGAGAGCCAACAGACATCTGCCATTGAAAGAATTATTTAAGCGTAATGCTGTGGGATACAGATATTGCCTTTAAGCAACGAGTATTGAACTGCATATTGCACAATTAAACATCCATAATGGGAGAAAGTCTAGCTTTCTACCAACTAATAACCAATTCAGGAATGGTACTAGTATTAGAATGACACAGTACTAAGACAGATCAAAACTTTTTTTAATACATAATTGAAAAAAAAAAATCACCAAGAAATTAAATCAATGGAGAAGTGAGAATTAATCTGACTTTGAGAGTGAGAATATACTCATTAGAAGCTCAGTCAGTCTCGCAACAGCAACACCCAATGCATTTAAGAGGCTAATATATGGACAATATATATTTTAAAAAGTGAGACGCTCATTCCATGCTACTATGAAATGGAAAGTACTTCTGACTGTGAGGATGCAATTACAGAAGTCTGGAGAAGAATGCTGATGAAATGCTGGAATACACCCATGACACTTCTCTATCACAATAAAGCAGAATGTTCTTCAAGTGGTTACCCCAAGCAAGGTAAAACTCATTTCAGAAATATTTTCTTGGTTAAACTCTCTCACTCAGACATCCAAGGCCTCTAACCACAAAAAGACCACAGAAATACATCAAAGTAAAAGATGTTTTCAGCAGTACCGTATTATTTCAGTTGAAATATAAATCAGATCTTAAATGTAGATCAGTCAAATGTGGAAAATTTCATTGCAGGGCGTTAGACATCAAATTGGCATTGCTCTACTTATTTTAAGGGACAATCATCTTGTTATAAGCAATTTTCAACTGAGATGAATTCCTTTGTTGTTGAGTTCCACCTAGTCCACTATGGTCCAGTTTTTAGGGAAATTATTTCTATTGAAGTGCAAAAAATACCCACTATCTTTCTTTCCCTCTTCTGGCTTCTGACAAAGAGGTTTCCAGGAAAACTTTAAAACCACAAACACACACAAAAAAATTATTTTTCAACTCAGAAAAATACAGTTCCTAAAGCATGCTGAGGAGAGTGATACCATGCCAAAAACAGGCTCCTGTTTATTGGCTTCATCAGTTCCTCCTTGGACATGCACGGGTTTGTTAACCTTTGAGAAATCATTTGCGCTCTCCTTTTGGCTTACTGCAAAGTACAATTGGTTAACTAATGCACATTGCACTGGAAACTACTGCATTTTTTCCAAGAACCTATGTTAACTACAGGACTGCTTTCCATGTTTAGTTTCGAGGTCTTCAAAATTAGATGACAATGACATCCCTCATTTATGAAAAGAAAGGATTTTCTGGCTCTTCAAGATCAGTAACAAAGGATCAGCATATGCTACACTCCGCAGCTGTACAATTTGCACAGAGTAGCTGATGAATACAGCTGTGCTGCACCACAACTGGTGGAAACACCACAACTGAGCAAGACTAAAGCACTCTCAACCCAAGTGACAGCTATATAGGTGCATGCACATGACATTCTCAGTATTATACCCAAGATATCCCTGCTACCTATTGTCCTAAGATAACAAGCAAAGACAGACAGATGTGATTGCCTCAGCACAGGTCGCATGCTCTTTAATCTCCCTATTCATTCTTTGATCTTTATTAAATCCAGAAAATTTCTTGGAAATCAATAAGCAATACATCAATAATGGTGATTCATTTGCAGGTGTTCCCAAGAAACAGGAAAGAAAACCCAAAGACACCTGTGCATTTTTACAGGATGCTGAGGTAGCAATCAACCAGAGCTCACATTTTCATGTATTTTTAACAACTTCCAAAACCAAGAGGCAGTTCAATCATTTAAAGCTGAGGTGACAAGAACAGCAGTAAAAAATACAATCAGGGACAATCAAGTGTGCATACAGGAATAAAGAGCCAAGATCACAGCAAAGAGACTGAGATGACTACCAGGTCATAGCATGAGTCAGCCAGCATCTTGGCTACATGAGTTGAACCAATTTTTAACAATGCATTTGTCCCTAACTAAACTTAACCTAAAGCACAAGTTCTGCACATGCAAGAAGTCTTTATTAAAAGTGATGTGCTGAAATACTCTTATTGAGGCCTAAAACATCAGCTCCTGCAGTTATACTAGAACTTTTTTTATGGGGAGGCTGAAGGGGTAATGAAGAGATTTTTCTGGTCCCTCAACAGATCAGAGAAATCCCTTGTTCGGTGTCTAAACAGAGAAGTCTGTTTAATTACAGTAAATCCTATTAAATTGATCTTCCTTAGAAAGGGCTGAAGTGACCAACTCCAAAAGGCTATAGAAGACATAATGAATTCAGAGTCTAATTAGCACACACTGTTAGCTAGCTATAATCTATTAATTAGCATTCTTAGTTTTTACAGCTCATTGCTATAACACCCTTTTACTTTTAAATTGCACCCTTCTTGTTTTTGGACCAAAGTTACACAATTCTACCAGTATGGTAGTAATTATAGTGACTGCCTAGAGAACAGTGGCCTGGAAAGATCTGTAAATGTTTAATTAGGGGATAAAGGAAAGACAAAGGAAAAAACCCCTCAGATAGAAGAATCACTGTTCTCCAATCTATACATATTTAGTAATCACTTAATCCATTCCATACCTCACATTCACTGCATTTTTCTTGCAAGATTTCCACAGCATCCTCAAGTGTCAAAACTGATTTCAGAAAAAATGTTATCATATTCCAAGACATTCTCTTCAGTATCAGAAGAGAACTTAAAAATGAAAAGAATTTGAGAATTAAAATACTTACGTGCAGCTCAGATACAAAGAACATCAGAAAATGGAGTGAATAGTATTCCATGTATTCACTGTACTGGTACTGTACCACTATAACTAAAATTTTCACTGGATCACTCTGTCTAAGGAAATTCTACTTTTGTAATAACTTCAGGGTTTTTTGTAAAAATTTTAGGTTTCCTTCACTCCAAGAAGACATACAAAAATGAATATGAGATGTTGCACACATTAACAAATCCCATGTTGTGATACTTAGCATTTGGTAAGAATACAGCTATAAAACTACATGACAAGTTCATTAAATTATTTTATACTAACTCAGGAAAAGCAGCTTACTTTCTTCAACTCAGCTTTAAAAAGTTAAAATAAAATCTCAGACAGCTTCAGTGTAGCAGATTATCACTAACCAGAAGGAATCTATTTAAGACGGGTCACGTGAAAGTAGAGTATAACACGTCATGCACTACCAGCACCATTTCTTCCCTCTAGCATTTTCCTTCTCCCCTCCAACTTCTAAAGCAAATCCTTAAAAAAGCACTGCCTAAAATAGCAAGTATACCTTAAGAGCTTCAAGAACACGATCACGCTTGAATTATGGAAATTATTTAATTAAACTTTCTTGAATATTTAAAAAACTCAATAGGGAAATTAATTTTGTCATAGTGAAAGCTGACTTACATTTCAGGAAAATTTTGGAGTTGGACTTTGGGCCTGTTTTCCATATGAGTGGTGAGGTTTCTTACCTGAGAGTCCAGAGAGATGCCTAACTCACATTTGACCAGAAACAACTAAACAGGAAGATGCCAACTCAAAGACAAGCAATTACTTCAGGATTAAGCTAGCAAGAAGGTCTAAGTAGGAAAAATTTATTAAAAAGCTTTTAATAAGTAGAGCTGACTACAAAGAGACCTCAATTTTAATAAACTCTCAATTTTATTTTAATTTAGGTATGCTTTTAAGAGGCACAAGATAAAAGAACTAGACACCCAAGATCCTCTGTTCTTCTGCCTATTCTCTATCTAGCCAGACCACTACAAAAAAACTGTAGGGTGCTTTATAACAGTTGCATAACAAGATATGCAGCTTATGACAAAAGAAAAGACAAGAAGGTATTAAACAGTGTTTAATAAATTTAGCCAAGAACACAATTTATATCTGTTTGTGAAAACTGCAGGTCTGAAGGTTTTAACTGGAGCTCTAAAATAAGATCAGTGTAATGTCAACTTTGCTGTACTGGCAATCTGTCAACATTCAGCAACAGCTCAGTTGTATTTGGGGTCAGCAGCTAGTACATCCTGCATCTCAGAGAATGCTTCAAGAGGTAAGCACTACAGAAATATTAATTATGAACAGGGTAAAATACTTCCAAAAGGAAACAGAGTGGTTAGCATCAGCCCTAGGAAAAAAAAACACATCACACAAGGTGAAATGAGCACTCAAGAGGTGGCTTACAAGTTTGACAAGCAACATTTGAAAAGAGGCTTGCAAGTTGAAAAGATATCTTATTCATACAAATTACCTGGGAAAAGCACCAATATAATTTATCTGTCACATGCAAGTTTATTAAACTCATTTAATCATACTACTGCACTAAACACAACAGTGACATTAGATGACAAACCTGGTTTTCTTCTTGCAAAACTCTATATTGCTCCTTCCAAATGGTGATTTTTGAAGCTTCATCTTTCCTCAGAGCTCTCTCCTTTTTTAGCTCAGGACTCCAGAAGGTCTTGATACTGTTCATGGAAGAACTCAGCTTGCTTTCTTTCACCTCCACATCCTTGCGAAGCAGATCGTTTTCCCTCAATACTTCTTTGAGTTGTGTCTGCAGATCCATGATTGTGTTATCCCTGGCCTGGCGCAGTGAGTGAGGTACAGTGGATGCCATACTCACTGGAGGCAGATGATGCTCTCCAAATGCAATAGTATCGCTGGCAACTCCACTACTGGCAATGTTAGGGCTGCTACCCATCGCAGTCATCCTAACACCGTAAGGCAGCCGCCCCCCAGATCGGCCCAAAGTCATGGTGCTTTTTGGGGTGTCTGCACCCACGTTCTCATGGTCACTCAGATACATAGGGCCAGACGTAGCATAGGCAGCATTTAAGGACTGAATATTTTCCATAGAAAGGGTTTTCCCACTGCCACCCCCAGTACTACTTCCAGAACTGCCTCCTGTGCTGTTGGTCCGACGATGGCCCAAACGTGGTGACCGTGGCAGCCTTGGTGAACGCCCTGGACTCTGGTTGCTTGGCTCAACCTTACCAACTGACCGAGCACTTCCATACATGATTAAGCTGGTGGTGTGAGGCAATTAGATAGGCAAAAATCAGGAATGAGAGAAATCCTGTTAAGTTCTTCAATGGTTGTAAGTCAGCTTAAGGCCAATCACAACTTAAAACAGATCCAGTTGTCCATCTCTGAAGTCATGTGTTCACGATGTTCAGGACCATATCTGTATCAATAAAAATAACGTATTAAAAACTGTATCAATAAAAATAACATATTAAATACCTAGTTTATCACAAAATATTTTGTCTCACATTTGAATAAAGCATGTTCTACTACCTTTACACTCCTCCAGCACCTTTTCAATTCTCACTCACAAAAAAGCAATATTTTATTTAAACCTTAATATTTAAACTCAAAAAGGAACTTCTATTGTTACTTTGTGCTCGTTATATTATCACAGTAAAGAGAGAGGAAAAAATGAACCCACAAATTTTCAAGCCATAATTTTGTTGGTCTTGACCTGAGCTCTACAGAAGTAGTCTAACTTTTCTTTCTGTTTCTAACTGCTTCTAATTCTTTACCTGTTACCTTTCCGAGTAACTAATCTAGTAGCATATGCTATAAAATTCCTTATTTTTTGCTCTGTAACATTTTGCTGTTCTACAAGTGCTAGTAGGTAACTCTTCAGTAGAGGGGCACTGGGCTGAGACCACCGTTAGTAGCCAAGGTCTGTAGAGGAGCAAGAAACAGGGATGAAATCCACTCTTATGACTGAACTACTGCACTGTAGAACTACTATTGCTATGCAGTTCTTACTTTTTTCCTATTTTTTACAGTGCAAACTATTTCAAGTCACTGTTGGGCTCAACTGAAATCAAAACTAGAATACTGAAACATTCCTGGTCTGACCTCTCCCCATTAGATGAAAGAATACCAGATAGTGTTCAAAGAGCAGCGGTAACTTACATATCCCAGTATCTTTCCTTTCACACCAGCTTTCATCTAGCCTCACCTTCTGCTCAGAATTTAGATTTGCCAGGTAGTAGGAATCCATTTTTTTTCCAAAGACTATGGCATGTTTGTGAGATAATAACTGGGCAAGCAGATGAAAGACTGGGCTTAAAAGAGGAATATACTTACAAAAGAAACCGTAGAAATAGTAGAAGTAGGTGGAGGGGAAGAGACAAATAATATTGCAAAAAAAAAAAAAATACTGGAAAAATGTAGACAGAAAAAAAAAGTAGAAGCCTGATGAAGAAAAGATACATCATTTTTCCTTTCAGAAACAAACTAGTATAGGAAAAGATAAAAGAAGAAATAGTTTTTCAATGTTTAGTTTAACCCTAAGTTTTATATTGAAAACAAGATTAGAATAAAGATTAGAGTAAGCCAGCAATTTTTCATTGCCACACTATTTCATAGAAGATACAATAGCATGAGTAATTTTACAAAGCTTATGGAAGTTGATACTGTTTCGTGAGCAGTCCTCAAGAAGCTTAACTGCTAACTCTCCCTTTCTCTCACTTTCTATTTTTTTTAAATGACAACCAAAGCTAGCAATAGCATTGCTACACAACATTTGAAACACATATGTAAAGGAAAACAGGCCAAGGAAAGATAGCCAGTGGCATTAATCATTGAAGTTAGCTACCAAAACACCATCTACAGATTTATTTTTTTAATACAAAAGTTACAGATATTTCTTCTACTTCAGCTACATATCCTTATGCAAAACAGTACAGAAATATAAACTATGTAACAGAGTCTACAGTGTTTCACTGGAGTTGCTTCAATAAGTAAGACACTGTGCCCCAGATGGGGAAGAAAAACACTTCTTCCAAACAGAAAAGCTATTTCAGACTAATCTCACTGTTTGAGATACCAAAATGCTAAAAATGCTGCTGTAACACCAGTTGAGCACTCAAGACCAGCTAGATACGATTTCTTAGACACTACATAAAGTACATTCAACTGAGAGCTTGTATTCACAAGGATTCTCTTGAAAGTTAATCCAAATCACAGCACTTGATTCATTTGCTAGGAACTCACCACAGTAAACCAGTGCAGACACTCACTCACTTAACAGCTTTAAATGAGTTTAACTTGAACCAAAAGATTAGACATGTTTTATTCTGTGCATTTTAGTTAAAGCACTTTCCCCAAAAAAAAAAAAAAAATTAAGTTTAAATGTTGGTAGAAGTACATCACTGTCGCAAGCAGAAGTATCACCTAGTAAAGTGTTTAACAATACACAAGAAGCACACAAAAATTTTTAAATCTGTTCTAATGAGTTAATAATCCCCAAAATGGAAAAGTGTCATTTAAACTCATGGAATTGCTTTCTCCTTGTTTCAGCTAACATTTTGTGGAACTATTAATAGCTTTTCAAAGAATGAAAGTGACTGATGTCCTTGACAGAGAAGTGGCTTCCCAGGCAGCTGAAAGGAGCTGGTAGCAAAGCAGGGGCTGAGCAGTAGCCACCTTCCAACCTACCGGGCAAGCAGGTTTGCTCTCCTCCACTTTAAGTGGAAAGACCAGTCCTTTGCTAATTCAGCTCTAAGCTTTGCTTTGCAGGTAGGTACCATCCTTTCTGTTACTCCAGAAAAATCAAATAATTCAAGCTATGAAAGCCAACTACTCGAATTAGCTGTTCATTAGGGCTACTGAAAGGATTCCCAGAGTGGGCACATGTGAAACGCAGGGAGAAGAATGCCGACATCACTGCCATCACCGCCACATGTTACACCGCACTCATTTTTCAAAAGCAAAACCAAACAAAAGCAGTAGACTAAGAAAAGAAAAGGTCTTTGGAAACAAGAAAAGGTAACCCTCCAGTATTTCTCCTAAAATTAGAACTTTCATTACACCCTTGTTAGATGTTAAAATTGTGCATATTCCAAGTATTGACTAAACACACCCTTTACAACCATGCAGTGAGTTTCAGTATTTTCACTGACAGAGATTTGTCATGGTTCAAGAGGAAAAAAACCAAACATGTTATAAGACAAATCTTCACTTTTTTTTTTTTTTTCCTAGTAGCATTTATCACTGGCCATTTCACTCTGTTCCTATTAGGAATCCATAAGCAAATGTAAATATCAAGACAATTACACTAGGAAAAACATCTTCCATCCTGGAAACAGCAAAGTGACAGACAAACAGCGAAGTAAGTGACAGAAATGTGTCTTCTCATTCTCAATACCAATTAATTAGCAAGAAGAAAGAATTCTAGTTTCCTTCCAGAAAGCCAAGCAAAATTCCAGCCACTCTTCCCCAAGCCTGTAGTGCTGCATGAGGTTGCTGTTGGCAGAAGTACCAACACTTGGCCTTGTTGAACCTCATACAATTGGCCTTGGCCCATCAGTTCAGCCTATCCAGATCCACCCGCAAAGCCTTCCGACCCTTGAGAAAATCGATGTTCCAGCTCAATTTGATGTCGTCTGCAAACTTACTGAGGGTGCACTCAATCTCCTCATCCAGATCATTGATAAAGACATTGAATAGAACTGGCCCAAATACTGAGCCCTGGGGAACACCACCTGTGACCAGCTGCCAACTGGATTCAAGTCCATTCACCACAGCTCTTTGGGCCTGGCCATCCAGCCAGGTTTTTTACCTAGCAAAGAGTACACTCAGCCAAGCCATGAGCAGTCAGTTTCTACAGAAGGATGTTGTGGGAAACAGTGTCAAAAGCTTTACTGAAGTGCAGGTAAACAACATCCACAGCCTTTCTCTCATCTGCAAAGCGGGTCATCTTGTCACAGAAGGAGACTGGGTTAGTGAAGCAGGAGCTGCCTCTGATAAGTGCATGCTGACTGGGCCTGATCACCTGGTTGTCCTGTACATGCTGCGCAATGGCACTCAAGATCATCTGCTCCAAAACCTTCCCCAGCACCAACGTCAGAATGACAAGCCTGTAGTTCCCCAGATCCTCCTTCCAGGGAACCTATCCTAGCTTCTGCAAGGCCAAAATGCAGCACTGTTACTTTTTTCCTGCTCTACTGTGACCCTAAATTTAGACACAAATAAATCATCCCTTAACCTTACAGGATGGTAGTAACCACAAGGAACACTGACTGACTGTGACATGAATGTATTTTCTTTTGCAAACTCTCCTGTAGGTTTCAAAAATTTTCAGTCCTTTCTGCCAATACAGGAACCCTTACCTAAGATTACAAAGAAAGAGACTATAAACTGCAAGTGTTTAAAAAAGCAAAATCACTGAAGCTACTGCTAAACCACTTTTCCTCAAGGCACCTTGCATACATTTCCACTTGTGAAACAAAACTCTCTTGTTCAATGTTCACTAAGAGAATAAAAAACTTCCAAAGAGCATCCCGTCTGCAAGTCAAATTAAAAAAAAATATAAAAAAAAATTTAATGTCAAAGTAAAAACTTCATATAGGTATCTAGAAATTGGCAATAGCAGCTTTGCAAGTACAGAGACATACAATCTATCTCCTTTACTACCAGTTGAAAAGATTATCTAGTGATTATGAAAAAGCTTGAAAGAAGAACTATCAGAAGCATAGAAGATGAGAATGACACAATACTGTATTTCAAAAAGTTTTGAAAAAAAGGACAGTTGTGAACACATTTTCTGTATGAAAATGGTAAGACAGATAATAGTACATCCCGCCTGAAGTGCAGGTAAGAGAAATGTCTTCTAAGATCACAGGTAACTGTCCTAAACCACTCAGAGACAGACACCATGAACTGTGAAAAAAAGTTTATAATCTGACAGCAAACATTCAAATGTACTACAGTGCAACTTGTGGCAACTAAAATGAACCCGTTTCATTACAATAGTTTAGTCATTGCCAGTGAAAACCAATGGGGAATCAAGTCTCCTTCAAAACAGCAAAACAGCTACCACTCCAAGAAGTATAGCGATCGATATCCAGAATCATACATCAATGAAAATGGTAATTTAATGCAGCATGAAAGCTGGTAACTCCTGCATCAGAACTAGCATGCTGAAAGAACAGTAAAATGCCACCTGCACAGCTTCATGCAGATTTACTTGTAAGACAGTTATGAAGAGAAGGGAGGGCAGGAATAGGTACACTACTCTTGTTAAAAGATCTCATGATTTTCAATAAGAGAGTTGTATTCAGGTAGAGCAGAAACGTAAGAAATTCTAGAGGGACCAGATTAACATCAATTTCAGGATAAAGAATAGAATGAGATGAGATGTGTTTACCAACACTGTCACTCTCAGCCCCTATATCTACTATTTTATGTGAACCAGTGGCTCAGAAAGCAAACATTCCTGGCTACAACTGTCAGAAAACAGAAGATTAATTAACACAAAGTTTTGTAAACCTCTGAAGAATCTCTCTGTCATAGAAAAATTTATGATGCCTTTTGTATTCTCCCTTACTCCAGGACAAATGCTAACACCACAGTAACTACTTGCAGGTAAGTAAGCAAACCAAATACAGAAAAACATACTACAGAAATACAGGCAAATCCTTGCTTACATTTGTTAAAAAAAAAACCAAAAAACAATTTAGAAATAACTTCTGCATCCTTCAGCAAGGAGCATTTCCTCTAAATATCTTTGCTGCAGTTTCTGTTCAGGACTGACACCAGCTGACAGACAGCAATATTCACAGAGTTAATTCTGTAACGCCGTCAGCACCTGATACTCAGGAATGGGGGAGTCTGATCACGAACTAGGCAGGCAAGCACACCTCACAGCCCAGGGACCCCTCTAGTGCCTCCCATCAGCCTAATGAAGGCCCTGCACCCAGATCCCAGAAGACTGAACGTTCTTGTAGCTCTGATCCCTGTCTGCACAAGGAAAGCTTTCAATGTCAGTTCCCTAATGGCAACGGAAAAGTCAGCTTTTGCAGGAACTGTCTTAACCTAATAAAGCAGCATAACAGGCACATTAGACTTCATTAAGAGAGGTAGCAATTGCTCATATTTTCATAATTCATACCTTAAGAGTTAATCACAAACAAGAATGACTAGATTATACCATGGAACCTGGACTCCAGAATAGAGCAAAGGAAAAAAAAAAAAAAGATGGAATTCCAAAACAGGAAAATCCTAAACTCCAATAAAACAACTATCTTTACCCTGTATTTCAAATACTGAGTACAATGAGAGAACAGATAGGATTCACAACAACTTAGAGGTGTGTCAACCAAGACGAAGACAAAAAAATATTTAATTCCTGTTACTTTCTGGTGCACATCACAACTGCAAAAGCTACAGTTGCTATGCTACTTTACATAAAAAATGTGATGTATCTATCTTAGGACTATAATGTAGGTTTTATGTTTTGACTAATTCTGGAAAGAAAGCAAGCTCACTACTTTTCATGTTAAATTAATTACTGTTACGCATGAAAATGACAGAAGAAAGTTTACTTTGGACATCGTTTGCAAGTCAGCCAATGCTGAACACAAGGCACTGAACCCATGGAATTCAGGGTTGTTTATCCATATCAAAACATTATTATCCTCATGGCCTTGACACTAAGAAAGCAAAAGGGATAAATGAAATTAAGATGGAAAGAAGACAAAAAAGGAACTGTTCATATTATGTTTGAAACTCATTACTAGATAGCGCATGAATAGATACCTAAGCACGGACATCTGTTTACGTCCAATCCTTTTCAAAGGTAGACTGTCGTTTGTTTTTTTTGAAGTAACTGTCTTGCACATCTGCCAAGTTCACTGAAAGTTATGGTGCCCTTGTTCTCTTTCATAGAGTATAAAATAGGAATTGATACATTTTCCCCTCTATACAGAGAAATCTTCCCAGAAAAATACCTCAAAAATCCCTGATAAACTTCAGTGACTTTGATATATTGAAAACCATGTTTTGTAAAAGGTAGGCCATCAACTCTGACTCTAACATTTTGAGGAAAAACCCAGCAGTCATTTGTCAAAGTCATTTGTGTTTTGTTTCTGAACATAACTTGACACTCCCGTTACACACTTTTTAAATTTGAAAGGTTAACATAAATGGTACACATACACTTCAAATCACCAGAGAACACGGAAACATCTTGATTATCTGTCCTTTTTAGACACCATTCTGTTTCCCATTCTTCTCTCCCGTTCCTAGAAGACATCCCATCTAGAATACACTACCTGCAAGTCCCTAAACAAGAGCCAGAAATACTCATCAGCTTCCTAGTTAATTTGTTTGCCACAAGTATACATTTCCTTTCACGAGGTCTACTCACTCCACAAGGAAGACATCAAGAAGATGACAGCTTCTATAACAGTTAAAATTGCTTGTGCAAAGAAGCTGAGATCAGATTTTGTTTCTTCTAATTCCCATAACTCTTGATATCAGCATAAAGGGTATACTTGTACCATCACAGCTTCATTCGTTTATATATTTTTTCCCAAAAAATGAGACCACAAAAAGAAAAAAGCTCACTATTATTATTCAAATGCATGCATTTCAGCTAAATCTGTACTTACTCATATTTACACACTCTTTGTGATACACCACTTGCTTATAAGGATTTTTTCCTGAAGCTCTTGAGGTCAGCCTCAACTCAAGGCAGAACATGAGGTACTATTGATTTCTAAAGGCCTGACCTCACATCATTTGTCAGACTAAAATTATTCTACTCACAGTATACCAAGAGTTAACCTGGTCACTAAATTTGGGTGCACAAGCAAGTTCTTTCCCTTTGTCAGGTTGCTGTGTAACAACAGAAATTTTCCTGTCTTCCTCCAGACACCAGGGCACATATTTCTTAAAACTGTCTGGACATCACACTTAAGCGCTTCCCAGGTATGGCCGAAATCTTGGATACTGTTCCTATTCTCTCCGATAACTTTAAGACTGGCAGCCTTGAATTTGTTACAGGATTATTAGCATATGGTGCAGATATATTGTGGATCATCCTCAGTTCCTGGTCCTTGCCCGGGTTTACCAGGGATTGGACCCAATGATCCACATGGTCCCTCCCTGTCCTATGTTCTTAACACTGACATGTGTAGGCAGGCTAGGAAGGTGCATCAGAATTCGTTTTGTGCAGTGAATGGGAGCTGATTACAAGCCTCTAAATTTAAAGCGGATAGGAGATATACAGTAAAAATTATCATGTGTCCTTTTCCTTTTTAAAAAGGTCCAAAACACGAAAAGCAACAGGAGTCAGAACACACACAAACTTCCTAGTGATGAACTGATTAAAATAACTCTCATTCTTCTCATTACCTAGAAGACTGAAGACCTGTGGATGTTAGTTTTCTGTCATTGTACGGCTAAAGGGTTTATAGCTTGATTTTTAGAGTATACAGTCAGCAAATACTATGTGTTTGTACGCAGGTTTTTTTTTCTCTTTCCCTCAGGTGGAATGCAACCAACAATCAACTTCCCAATAGTGGAAACAAAATGCTAAAAGTGATAAAGATATTTAAAAAGCATAGAAACACCTAGAAGCACTAGTGAACCCATGTAGACAGCTAGCCTAAAGTCACCGCCGGTAACATCACTGCAAAGCAAAGCATACTCTGCTTAAAGAATTTCCACCATAATCTCAGCCTGACAACAAAGTTGTGTTAACGATGTTGACATAACCCACATACTAGAAAACATCACTTTTCCTAAATCAGCATGGGATTTTCTAGGATCTCATGCCATACGGCAGCACACTGCATGCCACAGACTTAAACTCTTGGCTTACACAGGCAGCAATTGATAGAATGCTCATCACCCAGAGTGCTCTTATGACAGTGTAGCCAGCAAGGTTCAAAAACGTATATTGTTGTTTCTTAATTCTAGCAGGCAATCTGATTATTTTAAAAGCTGCATGCATGCATGCAATCCATCCGTACATTTCTGAGCATACCATACTCCAATAAAACAAGCCAGGCTTTCTAAACATATTACAATTTTCGAGTGGCTTAGTCAGGTAAGTGTTGTAACAAGCCTCTCACATAAGAGAGGCTTTTTGGGGGAATAGGCTGGAAAATAGGGAGGGGTGAGGGGAGGAGGGATAACAATGGGAGAGTATCCTGCTTCACAAAATAAGAAATAGCAGGGAACTCACGCACTGATTACAATAGCATGGTGAAATATTTCTATTCAAACAGCAACACAGACAACTGCTACCAGGAACCGAGAAAGTGGCAGATTCAGAAAAAAAAAAACAACAAAAAAAACCAAAAAAAAACCAGCAAACAACCCAGGTTTCTTTCATGACCAAGATTTGCAATTCAATATAAAGGCACAGGCCATGTAAATACCAAACCTGCTTTTTTGCCAGTCAGACCATTAGCCAGATGTTAGAGACGAAAAGTTATGTGAACAGAATCTCATAAAAGCTTGTGACAGGATCAAAGAAACAATGCTAAGACTTAAGAAAAACATGATGTTTTAATACAGTCCAGATAACAGAAACTCGAACTGAAGAAAACCTGCTAATGTCCTTACAGTGATTTAATTACAGCTAAATTGGTTTCCCTGAAAACATGGATAAAGTTCAAATTATATCAAGTATTATGATAAACTCATGTTTTACCCAGCAGATCCCAACGTTTTTCTAGCTGCAGCCCTCCTTGCAGCTTGGTAGATTCAGACAATTCCAAATTTCTGGATGATATAGTAAAGTCATATACTTTTGACTATTCAGGGAACTGCTGTTCCGTGATAAAGTCCTGAACTACATTAGGTACAGCTACCTCAGTTATTTAACGACTAGCAGTTTAGCCCTGCTAAATACTTTATTACTGAAAAAAAAAAATAAATCATTGTACTACCAAATCTTCTCATGCTAGCATGAGCAAGGTAGTGATTTTTCTGTTTTAATCTTACTTGATTTGGCTGCAAGGGTGCTGACTCATAAGTGACCCCAAACTGGGGCACACATCTGAGCTACTGCAGTTTTCAACACAAAATACCAAAATACACTTTACAGTTATAGGTCAGGCTGTAGACCGCAGTAGCTCAGGAGCAGACGTATGTTCAGCCACCTACTGCTATAGATGCAATAACCTCCGGGAGAAAAGGAGGGCAGGCAGCTGGTGGAGGTTACTGCTGTAGACATCCTAGCCGAATTGGCCATTGTTTGAAAACCACAACCCTGCAGTCAAACCAGGCAACTTTTTTTGGTTACAACCTGTTGGATTTGAGGTTTGCATATTATCCAGCTACAACCACCTGGCATACATCAGTGTGCCCCCAAAACAAGCTTGGAAAAAATGTTAAACATACATTGTTCTTCAGACCAATTCTATTTCTAGTCATTTGCTTTCAGTCTCTTGGTTTCTGTACTGCTTTCCCCCACCACCACCTCCATAGGTGGTTCTTTATATCTTTTCTTCATACCTTCTAATTTTTTCTATTTCCACTGAGGTTTCACTTCAAAACATCTCTCACCATGTCAGCACAAACCCTAATGTAAAATTCCAGCGTGCATGCAACATCCCACGTAAAATAAATTGTATGCTTCGTAACTAAGATTTAGAGTTCACATTACAAATGAGACAGATGTGGAAAGACAGCAATTCCTGACACATGCTTCAGGACGGCAGCAGATTTAGAAACAAAGCACTGTGTCAGCTGATGCTTACTTTGTAGCAGATGTAATAAAATAAATGAAATGTGACCGTTCAGCAGGGGGAAAAAAAAAAAAAGAAAGAAAGAAACCCAACAACACTGCGAGATCTAGGTAGAAAGACACCGGTCACCATTACCTCAGACGACGTGACTAAGACAACAAAAGCGTGCGCTTCCCAAGGACAGACTAAATGAGTAGGGGCGGAAAAAAAAATATAACAGGGAAGGCGAATGGGAAGCGGACGAAGGACCCTACCGTACCGGGCAAAACCAAACCCCGCCCGGCGCCACCAGCCCGCCCCGCCGCCCCACCACCAGCAATGCCGGGCAGGACGCGGGCCCCCTCGCCTGATGCGGCCGCTCCCGCCGCGGGCCGGCCGGGGCTGGGGCCGGGGTCGGGCTGCCGCCGCCCAGCCCCCGGGCGGTGACAGCGTGCGCGGGGCCCGGCAGGGGCGAGGCCCCGCACCCCCCCCCCCCCAACGCCACCGCCTCCCCCGGCCGCGCCCGGGCGCCCCCTCTCTCCGGGCGGCCGACAAGCCACGCAGCCCACGGGGCAGCCGCCGTCGCCGGACCCGGACCCACCTGAGCGGCAGCTCCCCGGCGACAGGCCCCGCCGCCGCCTGCTCCCTGCCCCGCCGCCGCAGCCCCTTGCCCAGCCCGGCGACTGCCCGCAGCTACCGGCTCCCGCAGGCCCCGCCCCGCCCCTGGCTCCCTCCAGCGGCCAGCAAGAAGCGTTACCCCTTCCCCCGGGCCGACCCCCAGCACCGAGCGAGGCCCCTCACCTGCCTGTCAGCCCGCCGGGAGGCGGGGGGGGGGGGGCGGTGCGCGACGGCGGGAGCGGGCGGCGGCGGCGCCCCGGCGAGGTCGGTTCCGCGCCCGCCGCCTCCGCCTCTCGTGCGCGCGAGCTCCGCCGCTCCCCCCGTCCCTCCCGCGCCCCCCGGCGCAAGACACACACGCCCCGCCCCTGCCGCCGCCGAAAACGCAAGGCGCCCACAGCCCCGCCCTTCTACGGCCGCGCGGCGCCCCGCCCACGGCGCGCGCTGACCAGCCCGGTTTCCCACTCCGGGGGCGGGCTGCTCCGGGCACCGCCCCGCCCCTCCGTGGGCGTGGCCTTCGGCGGCCCCGGCGCTACGTCACCGCTTCGCGCGGACGCAGGAAGTTTGACTCATGTCCTGTGCCGTAGCGGCTGCTCCGGGTGCCCCTCCCGACTTTCCCCTTGCCGGGCGGGAACTGCGAAACGGGCGCGGGAGGACCGAGGCGGCCGCCCCTTCGGCCCAGGTACCGCGGCCGGCGGCTAACCGGGGCGCGAAGCCCTCCCCTCATGGCGGCGAACCGACACCGGCCCCTCACGGACCCACCCGGTGGGCAGAGGGCGCGCGTGGGCTGCCTCAGGGGCCCGCGCGCGGGGGAAAACCGTTAGCGGCGCCGGCTGGGTGGGGGGCGGGGGAGGTCCCTTGGGCGCGGAGCTGCGACGAACCGGCGTTCGGCCCCCCGCCCGAAGGAGCTCGGGGTTGCGGGAGGCTGCGCGGCTCTCCTCGGGTTAAGAAAACCCTAAATCCTCTCTCGGAACCCGTGGGATTCCCGCAGTGGCAGCCCCGAAGCTGCCACGCTCAGCCACGCAGCGACCTGGGCGCGCTGACCTCGGGCACACGTCGGTTTCCCACGTCAATGCTCCCTCCCTAGAAGACTTCCAGCCTGCTGTAACTGCGCCCTGCCTTCCTCCAGGCAGAGAGGGCAAACGACCTGCTCAGACATCTTCCAAGTTCGAGGTTTTGGTGATTTCGGGGTGTAAATTGCCAAAAACAACATTGGCATCCTTAGCGAATAGTGCCAGGGGACACTAAAGTGAGTGACTGTAGTAAATTGGATCGATCTGTAATACTATGCAAGGAATTACAGTTAGTTATTGACATGTAAATGATCACTATTCAAATTAATATTTTGTTGCAATAGACACAGTAATTCAGACCTCTCACAATTATGATATACGCCCTAATTGTGATATACACCCTGAACTGTCTTTTCAACTGTAGAAGCACAGAATCCATTTTAAATTAATTTCTGAAGAACAATATAATGGAGGTAAGTGCATTTATAAAATACAAGCCCTTCTGTCAAGCCTAACGTATCCCAAAGAAGGGATACTTTACCTTGCTGCCTAAGAATGCAGAAGGATGAAAATAGATATTGGCTTGCCTGTGACTGAAGTATTCCGCCAATTTCAAAGGTAAATGATTTTCCATTTAAAAATAAGCAGCATCAACCTGGAGCAAAGCAGGAAAACAGCTTGGGAGCTTCAGATCTTTTGTGGTAACTTAGTGTGTTAGCTTACTGTGGTCTTACTGCCAGAAGTGTCGTCTGTGCCTGTAATCGCAATGTTTTTTATGATCTGTAGTTTGACAGATCTCCCACAGTTCTTAGAGCCCAGATGTCTTAAATTCCAGCCTGGATTAATTTCTTGTCTAGTAATTGCATTTGGCAAAGCTACAGGCTTTCTACAGTTACAACTGGACAGGCTGCTTTTCCCTTTACATAGCAAGCCATTATTCTTGAGTTAAAAAGCCTGCTCTCTTTTCCTTGCAATGGCTTATACATAAATGATGTGGTTATAAATCATTCTGACAGGCTTTTAGAAAGAAGTACCCACATAAATAATTTATGATATTTGAGTAATATTTCTGCCAGTTCTGGTCTCCAGAACAAGCTCTTTTATTTTCTTCCGTCTTTATAAATGTTAAACTAGTTGTTCAAGAGTGTTTTGTTCACTTTTTAGTTTTGTAACTGCGAGATGGTACTGTTTCACACCTGGAAAAGCGCTTGTATGCCAAACAAGTTGTTGTTCTTTTCCTTCAGTTCTACCCCTTGGTGCAATAAAACAGAGCACCTCTTACTACAAACCTAGCTCCTTGTTTGTTGTTATAGGTTTGGAGGGTTTTTTTATAACATTGAAAGATTATTTGGGAAGGAGTACCAGTTAATCCCGTTAATGAAACATTTTCTATACAGAATTGTAGATCAATGCAAAAAAAAAAAAAAAAATTATGTAGTGCGAGAAATTAAGTAGGATTTTATTCTTAGAAAGCAAATGTATTTCAGATTTAGAATTGTTTGGAATGATCCGTTTCATAAGATGCTATTGATGCATTTTTAACAAATGAAACTTTCTGAACCCTTTGTAAGGCAACAGTGATAATGAGTGCTGAATTTTAAAACAGTGAACAAAATTGTGTAGGGGAAAAGTAATTTACACATAACACTGCTATTAAGAAACATCTTTGGAGGAGTAACCAGCAAAATTTGAAAAATATGCAGTCTAAAACACAGCAACGCATGCGTTAAACTGACCAACATGGACTGGAATTAGATTTGTAATGAATGGGAAAGCAGGGTCCTAAAACAACCATCAGTAGATACTGATGTTCGATGAATTCATGACAAGTGTATAAAGGCTGTTATGGGAGGAAACTCAGCATAATGACTATGGAGATGAGTTTCTCATCCTGTGTTCAAAAAATGCAGGAATTGACCAGATAAGCTTTGTTTCAGATGTTGGATATATTCAAACATTCTTAAATAGAAACACTCCCCAACAAATGCACTATGTTATTCTGCGAAGCTTATGTAAAGCTAAAGAAGAAAGAGCTTTACACTGTGTTCATTAAAATGTTAGTTAGTAAAAAGTGTAACCAGAATTGGTCTTTTCTGTTTAGTGCAGGGAGGGTATTATTTCCTAGATATTCCAAAAGTAAACATAGTACTACCTGGATAAATCTAAGGGTTAAATTATGCTTTTGGAGCCATGTGTAGATTCCACTGAAAGAAGTGGGACTACTTGAAGGTATGTTGAATCTGACCTGTGCCATAACTGAGGAGAAATTCTTATGGTGGTGCTTGTATGCATTGAAAGCAAATATATTTCAACTACTACAGATAGCTCAAACTTTCTATATTACACCTTTTTATTCTCTTGCTACAGAATGTGGCCTGACTCAATACCAGTAAGATGCATCTTTATGGTATTGGCAAGCATCAGAGGCCGCCTTTAGTCTACAGTAGACATCCAATCTCATTATCTCCCCATACATTTCGTTGTTTAATCTGCAAAATACCAAAAATTTTTTTCTTCTGTTGTAGTTAACAGAACATTGCCTCACTTTTCTCAGGTCATCACGTCTGTTTGCCTAAAGATATTATCAGAAGTCAAAACTGAAGAGCTATATTGTACGCAATTTTTCCACAGCAATTTTGTAATCTATTTTCCACTCTTTTAAAACTGTGGTATAGCACAGGCCTGTCTTGATTGGGAACATCTGCCTCATTATACTTAAAAGGTGCACGCCTCAGCTCAGCGTTAGGTAAAGCAGCCTTTGCATAACAGGTTAATCAACTTATAAAATAGTTTGGAGTTCCCAGAGGAGAGAATACTCCACAGAAATATAAAACTTTTTTTTTTGTATATTTTGTTAGAGCAATATGAACCTTAGGTTAAATATGTCGTATTATCTTTAGTGCTTGCTAAATCACTCATAGCTACATGCACAGCTGTTTGCTCTTGGTGGGCTCAGTGGAATTGCATTTATTTAAAGAATGTTAAAGATTTTTACTCAGCAAACCAAAGCTTCACTGTGAAAGAAATTTACCATATAGAGAAGGAGGAGGCTGAATGAAAAGCGCTCTAAAAGTTCACAGTCTATGTTGAAGTCATACCTTATGTTGTGTGATGCTACAATAAATTTCTTGAAACAGCCACGTTCTAGCTGAGTGTTTCCAAAGTTGTGGTGCTTACACAATTCATGGTATGCAGACTGTTCTGAAGTGATACGAAACTGCCTGCTTCTACCTTATCACGTGAAGAGAATTGGGAACTGAGACTCCTAGCAGCAGACTAAGGCACAGTGCATGGTTCAAAAACCTAGCTTGTTAAGACAGAAGGGAACTGATACGAAAAGAGGTGATTTAGGACTGAAATATCTTTTTGAGGTAGTGGACAGTAGGGTGGAAAGGTGTGTGAGGGTGTGTTAATTTAGAAAATTAGAAGCTATGCGCATACTGTCATGGAAGGTGAAGGTGCTGCTGCCTTCACTTACAGTAGTAGTTGTACTTGAACAGGTTAAATTCAGGGTTATGTGTTGGAGAAGGTTGGTTTATTTCCTATGTGGGAATTTGTGTACACACCCCCATTTTTCTTGGCAGCTGCTCAGTTCACTACTACCATATAAATAAATACCCACTTCTAGAGTGCTGTTGAAGATTAGTATTTCCTACCCAGTTTCCCAGAACAGGCATTTTTCTGATTGTGGACCTAATGTGTTTAAATTTTAAGCTTTTGTGTTACTGACATTTTTTTTTTTTTTAAAACAAGATCAAAATATAGTAGTAGTAAAAGCTGTGAAGATTATTTGCCTGTTCTAGTCTACCACGGTAATGTTTTGGAGCACAGTGCAAGACTTGTAGTCTTGTGTGTTTTTTCTCAGTGATAATAAAACTTTCTGAGAACATTACCAGCTAAACTGAAGAGAGTTGTCTGTAAATAGTAAATAATGGTCACAATCATGAAGGTAATAAATTAGAATTCCCAGGTGTCTTTAAAATGAGGATAAACTGCTTTTATCATCTGGCATACATAGCAAACATATTTGAACTTTAATCTTTAGTATTTCAATATCGTTTGAAAATATGGCTTTTTTAACACCAGTTTATGAGTCACATAGTCTCCTAGCACTGTCCTGGCCCTGGAGGGTGTTTGAGGCCCTTTTGTACTCTGGTCAATAGCTTATTATCTACTTCACTGTAATGTTTCACGTGAGTTAAAACGTTGTGGGGAGAGTGGGGGTGAGGAAACAATATTATTCTGAGGAACGGAAACACCGTAGCATCCCTAGCTCCTGGCTCTGCTATTGAGGTAGATTTATAACTCCATTTGCAGAATTAACTTTTCTCTCTTCCAAACTCCCACGCTAATAATTTTGAAATTGAAGTTCTGTCATTTGGAAATGCTCTGACAGTTGCGTTGAGACGTAGGGCTCTGCTGTGCTGCACTTCACCAACTGAAAAAACCCCACCGCATTGCTCTAATAGAATGTTTGGTTTAAACAAGGCTCAGAGCAGGAGCAAGCTGTTCCTACGGGCAAAGCCTGAAACTAAACTGGCATCTTCTATCTCCTTCACACAAGCTGTAGAGTAAATACATCCTTTGAATACAAACCCCTGCCACAGTTTTAAACTGTTTATTGCGAAGAAATATATTGCTAGTGTTCTCTAGCAGCACCTGATCTGTTGGACCAACACCATATGATGGGAGGATGTTTTCACCAGAATTCTGTACTTTCTCATTCTCATTCAGAACCAATTCCCGTATCTTATTCAGAGCTTCATCAAAGGTGTCTCCTTTAGACAATTTACACTGATAACGGTGCACACCATATAAAAACTTAAAGGACTTAATACTGGTTTCAGTTGAAGCAATTTTGCTTCAAAATGTCACCTACCTACTGTGCATAAAGATTTGTGGCAAACTGTTAGTAGGGCTATGCAGGTAAATGTACACATTTCATACATTGTTTTTCACCCAAGGGCTTTATATAGTGATTAAGATCTGATTTAGGCTGCTAAGAGTGGAAGGAGGGAAAAAAAAAAAAAAAAGAAAAAGTAGCATTGTTCAAACTTTGATTCTCTCTGCCGCTCACACCACACATACTATTTTTTCTCTCTAGTTTTTTTTTCATTTCCCTCAAAATGCAATGAACTCTGCTTAACAGGGGAAACAGCCTGCTTAAATCTGTTTTTCTCCTGGTAATATTAATTTCTATTTGTTCTCTTCCAAAACCAAATGTATTTACCACAAATTGCAGCTAACTTGTGATTGAAACACATTCAAATGTATAAACATGGTACAATTTTAGAACTTTTGGACTGAAGATGAATAGCCAACAAAAATTAAGGAGAATTTTAGCTACACCTGGCATAATTACCAGTGCTCATACTTGCCAAGGAAACAACTAGTATCATTTTGCTGAAAAGCGTCTGCCAGGTTCTCAGTAAACTTTGGCTTCCTTGTTAGAGACTAGAAAAACAACTTGTTTTAAAAAGTGCTGAAGCTGGATTACATCAGGAAAGCGTAACTAACACTAGCCAGGTTCCTACTGACTGTCAAATAATATCTCCAGCTGTCTCGTATGTATATTGAGCAGTCTTGTATTTGTATTGCATACAAAAGTCTTAGAGAGACTACCCATTTGACTCACCATTTGTGCAAATACAATAAAAGACTGTCTCTATGGGATGCTGCTGCCGCTTCTTCGCACCCCTGTTGTGTAAGCTCCCAGCAAGAGCACTTCTCCAGCTGCCAGGTGGAGTGGTAAGGCAGTTGTTGGATACTGCCTTGGAAAAGGGTGCCATCTACTGAATTACCAGTACAACTTCTTAAAGTTCTTCCAGGTTCTGTATGCTTTTCAACTCTGCATAGTTTATATGTTACCGTCATAACACAAGGCAGTATGATTACAGTCAGAACAGCAGTCTAAACACTGACAAGTCAGGGCATAGAGGAGTAAAATTTTAGAATTTTTTTTGCCTCTACTTTTTATCGGCATCTAGGTATTAATGGATATTGAAAGTAATCTAGGAAGACAGTGCTGAAGAATCTGAGAGAATTATTTTGTTTTTCCTTACCTAGAATGGTACAATGCATTCACATTTATTTAAAAGGGGAAAAAAAGAAGATATAATTTGTTACCAGTGTCGTACTTAGAATAAGGACTCAAGGCATTATTCTTTTTTTTTGTTCTTGTCTCTAATCTTATGCAGTATCCAGATGCTGTTGAATTATATTTTTTTTTTTAATAGCAAGGATAATTTATTTGTTCTTCGAATAAAATAATTATTTTGCCGTTGTCAAAGAATTTAATATAGGCTCACCCTTACTTGTTTTATTGCATGGAAGACCGGAACGGTGCTTCTGCTTCCAGGATGAAACTAGCTTTTCTGCCTACACAGTATAATGTATTTAAGAATAAAATGTTTTACTATTTTGAAGCAATATCAGAAAACAAATTTCCAACTGGGTCTGCAGCAGTTCCATTGAGTGAGAAGTATAATATTACTATAATGTCCAACACATCTGTTACAGAATATTGTTGTACACACTGGACAGTGGACTTCAACAGCTTTTTGGCTTGTCTTCATAGAGACTGTTAGTTCTGTTATCTTCAGTGTCTCTATTTTCTCTTATCTTTAGGGATGCCTGAAAGTCCAGGGAAAGACAGCGAAAGCCACATCAGCAGCAATAGCTCCAGTGCTAGCAATTCAGTTGCTTGCTTCGGACAGGTCAGTTCCTTTTGCCTGAGAGGGAAATAGAAGTTTTATGCTTACGCTCCTGGAAATCTGCTCTGCATATTTACTCATTTTAAAGTTGGGTACAGTAAGGCTGGAGTCATATCCGTTATCCTAGCTGTACTGTACCTAAGTGTACATTACATTTACTTCCATGATAGCCTTGGCATACCTTGAGTTATAATTAATTGTTCTGGATTCTTCACAAAAGGTTTTTAATTTTGTTCCTTAAAAATGGGGCTCATTTTATTCTCTCATTTTCCCAGATGGCCTGGATCATGTTTACATGCATTCTCAGTACTGGTTTAGAAAAGTCAACTACTTTCAGCTATTAAAAAATAATTTTTAAAAAATTAAAATAATTTGGAAAAAAGAAAACCATATCTGGACTGGACAGATCTTTTGGTGGTGAATTCTCTTTTCCATAATAGGCATTTAATACATAGTTCCTGAAGATAGCATAGGCATGTGCACTTTCCCTTTTTCCTTACGCCTTTTGGTTACAGGCTTGCATTCTAGTGTTAGAAAAAGACAAAGTTTTCCTTTAAGTCTAAATAGAACTGAATACAAAGTAGAGAGGTTTGACAGGCATTGGAACTTATATGGCACGCACTGTAGAATTCTGTGTTCTGCTGAATGATAGGACAGCCAATACACAATGTTTATGATTTAGGCGGTGAAATCTCTGTTCTGTCCCACACCAGAGCATAGCAACACAAGCTTTTTAGTGCTTGAATCCTTAAAACATGCATTTAGGCTTCTCTAACCTTTACAGATTGTAAATTGTATTTCTACTAAGAAAAGGAGCAAAAGTTACAACACTTCAGGCTTCCAGTGATGCTGGAGTTATCCAAAGGACCTTCCATGCCTGAGAGGAATTTGCTGAATACTCCTCAAGAAATTCCTATTTTGCTGCTTGCCTGAGCTGCCATTCACCCTGCCCTGACAGCATATGACAGTAGAATAAGGTTAAACTTTGGTTTTGTTGGAGTTTTTAAATACAGTTTTCTTGTTGGTCACTAGAGATATTAGGTTTTATTTTTGAGAGGTAAAATAAAAGCTTGTAGGTGTGTTCCTGGCAACCTTGACTAGGATTATGACTGCATTAATATTTCAATAGGATACTAATAGGCCTGTCTCATCTCAGTTTTTCTAATGTTAAGTGATGGTTATGAGAAATGAAAACTAATTGCTGCAGCTCAATAATTAATGCTTGTATACATATACTTCAAGAGTAAGAGAAAAAAAAACAATATAATGCACAAATGTAATGCACACACGCACCCTGAGGACTTTCCTTGTTCATTACATCCTGATTCTAAAAATGGATCATACACCTTTTGGAAAGATTGTACGTGGAAAAATAGGATAAATAAGTTATATTAGGAGAGGAGGGGGAGCTAAAATAGGCAGAGTGAGAAGATTTGTCTTATCTTGTTTTTGTCAAGTATCAGTACACAGCAAGTGAATATCAAGCGATCCAGCATGCTCTCCGTCAGAGACTGGGTCCAGAATACATCAGCAGTCGGCAAGCTGGAGGAGGACAAAAGGTATGAACAAATATGCGTAGATGTTTCAACTTCCTTTTTTTTTTTTCCAGGAAAATTAGGGTTTAAAAAGTTATCATAATCCTTTTTTTTTTTTTTTTTTAAGTTCATTTCCCAGTAGTAGTTTAATGTGCAGAAATATGAAAGCAAAGTCAGCATAGCATAAATTCTGACTTTTACTGAGCCACAAGTTCCTTTTACACTTTAAAAAAAAGATTTAACTTTCAGAGCTTCATCCTTTACAGGGGAATATTTATCTACTTGTGGAACATTGAAATGTTTCTCTTATTTTTTCCTAGAACTAGAATATATGAAGCATTATTTAACATTGGCTGAATTTTACCCTCTTTAGTGCCCACTATCTCTGCTTTCCATTGATAAAATAATATTTGTTGTCATATTAACCCCTCATCACAGTTGCTGGAAGAGGGTGAATCTAAAGCTGCACCATCATCCTTTTATTCACATTATCTGAAACTTGAACTTAGCGGGGTTTCCTCAGTGTAAGATAGCGTGTGTGATCTCTCTTTAAAACAAAGCATGTATAGATACGTGCACAAGTGTGTGTATTTCTATATCTATTTATGTATATATGCTTTTCTTTTCAGGTCTGTTACATTGAGGGTCACAAGGTAATCAGTCTGGCCAATGAGATGTTTGGCTTCAATGGCTGGGCTCATTCAGTCACTCAGCAGAATGTTGGTAAGTATCTCTCAAAGATAAAGAAATCTTTCCTCTTGTTTCACTGTGAGGCCCTGAAGGAAAAGTCTCTCAGATAAGGACCGGGGTATCTATCCTAGAACTTGATCGCTTCAAAGAACCTGAGGACAGGCATGTGGAATTTCCAGGTGTCTTAGCAGTTGGTAAGAATGAAAGAAATTGAATAATAATGGACCTTCTGTTTTCTTTTTAGATCTAGCACTGGAATATGTCATAGTCATTATTCTAAGTGTGTTTATGATTATCCTTGAGCTATTCTAAGCAAGTTTTCTGATCTCTAGGTGAACACTCAGTGACTACAGTCAAGAGTAATTGCAATTAAGCTATTTAACACCCAGCAGCCCCGAGCCAACTTTCATACTCACCTGTTATTTTTATATTCTAAAAAGTTAATATTCTCAGTTAACATTCCCCTGATATTTAGGGACTCATCTTTTTCTGCAGATTCTTCTTCTAGCTAATACCTGGTTCTGAGTTTGGGTTTTTTTGCAGTAGAAAGCTTTCGAAAAATTCTTCTTCTAGAAAAGAGTTTTCAGGTGATCTTAAAGCATACACTTCTTCCATCTCGATAGCTGAAGTAGTACCTACCAGAGGAATATTGTCCTTGTTTGCAGATCTGCTGTGCTTAGACTGAAGACTGGTTGTTGAAGCAGCTCAACAAAGCTGCATATCTATGCAGCATATCTATGCACCTCCTTCCTTCCCCCCCACCTTTGGGAATCTTTTTTTTTACCTCAGGCTGGTAGATTCTAGACATAAAACAAGTTACTACTTTGGTTTCCATCTATTCTATACCACTTTTTTTTCCCCCCCTTTCCAGTCAAGAAAGGACTGACATCCTTCAAACTTCTATCTTTTTCAAGTAATTTTTCATCATTCTTTAGCAAATTCCTGGGTAGAAAAAGGGCTTGCACCTCCAGCAGGTTTACGAAACAATTCAACAAACAGACCAGATGAGTACAGAAGAACTTTTTGATCCCAGAGTACAGTTACTTGAAATTCAAAGCATTTCATTTCAGACATGTGTCATGTTACTATCAGACTTGCAAGACTGCTAGCTAGAGTGCCCTGTGTATATTAGATAGCATTGCTTTTGGTGTAAAATAAGTTAGATTGGAGCTTCTGGACTGAGAGTTGTAATGCAACCTGTTAAACTCTTCAGGCAGTCTGTCCTGGATAAAACCTTGTGCAAAATTTAGCAAACTGGGGACTTCTCTTATATCATAGGAAAGAAATTGCTTTTATAGAAAACAGTTTATTTTCCATTAATGTTTTGTAAATTGATACTTTAAATCTTTCCTTCCAGCTGAAAAAATTTTTATGCTTTGAAAATTTAGGATATGTAGCTGAATGAGAATTTACACTTACAACTCTTTCTTCCTTTATATGTTTAACTTTGTACATGTAGTAGCAGGGTGTGAGTGTTTGGCAGGTCTAGCCTCTAATAACAAGAAAGTATCACATAGCATCCCCAGAACATGTATGCAAGTCAGCACTCTCAAACTACAGTTGATATTTTGTAAGTCATGCTCCATTTTATAGACAGTGATACAGTATCTTGGGCATATTCAGCAAGTATGGTGCAGGTTTATGCATGTCCTCAAAGGACAAAAGAAGATCTAAATCTGGATCAGAAGTTTTTTGTATTATTTAAGATGTTACTTTTCCCTCCCCTAGACTTTGTTGACCTCAACAATGGCAGGTTCTATGTGGGGGTCTGTGCATTTGTGAAAGTTCAGCTTAAGGTAAGTGGATTTTACTGTTTGCTCTGTCTGTAGTGGAACTGTAACAGCCTAAAGCTGGGAATGATGAAAGTTCATGCATAGGTCAGACTGTGGTTCTCAAGTACAGTATTACACCAGAGAACCTAGTGATGTCCAAAACATTGACCTTGCTATAGAACAACCTGCTAAGAGCAAGTAATCAGGCTTAGCAAAGCAGAGTATCTAACAAGAAGTGCTGTATGTGCAGAAATTCCCTTATACTTACTATTTTTAATATTTTACTGCAGGATGGGTCATACCATGAAGATGTGGGGTATGGAGTCAGTGAAGGCCTGAAGTCTAAGGCCTTGTCCCTAGAAAAGGCAAGAAAGGAGGCAGTAACAGATGGATTGAAGAGAGCACTCAAGTAAGTGAAGATCAATACTTGTATATTTTCAGAAGTTAAGTGAGAATTAAGTGTTATTTTCAGTCACAGCGAGCTCTCTTATTTCTCAGGTGCTTTGGGAATGCTCTTGGGAACTGCATCCTAGACAAAGACTACCTGCGGGCCGTGAATAAGCTTCCACGTCAGGTGCAGTACATGGGCTGTTAGAGCAGGGACTGCAAGATGTCCACTGCTCCTGGTCCTTCATATTAAAAAGATTATAAATAATGATATCAATGGATCTTATCCTTGAATGTTTACAACTATGAGACCAATAGCCTTTGCCTGCTAGTTTGTGTGAACTGTTTGTTATTGAGTTCTCCTCTAACATCTTACCACAACTACTCTAAATTTTGACTTTGCAGTAGGCAAAGTTACTATTGCGAAGAAACAGTGCCTACTCAAGATCTCATGTGACATTTATGGCCATGTTGTCCAAGTCTCTCTGTTCAGTGCCAGTAATGCCTACATCTGTGATCACGGCAGATTAACTGTTACCACAGAAAGCACTGAACTGTTTAAACTAGCTCAGCTTAGGTGCCATTTTCTCCATATGCTGCAGTTCTTAAGACTGTTTAAGCTTTGTCAGTTGTAGGAACTCAGTTCATCACTCTCATCTAGCCACTTCTGCTTTAGATGTGTATCAGCAACGGTACCAGTGTCAAGTTGTGTATTCATCACATAAGTGAAATGGAATTCCTTGGGAGAAAAGAGTCTGGCAAGGCTGCGTGCATGTTCTTCACTGTATACTTTTTGCCCTGTATCAGGCAAAAGCCAGAACAGATATCTTAGTTTGTTCTTTTTGTCAGTGGTAACACAATTATGAATTTTAAAAATCAAACTTATTTGACATATTCCTCTCATTACTGGACTTCTTCAGGAATATAAAAAAAAGTATGAGAGAACTGCATGTAGTGACACAATTGCCTATTGCTGTAATAGTTCATAAAACGAGAGGCTGCGGGCAGAAGAGTAGGCAGACAGTACGTCTGTTATCTGTGTAACCTGCCCTAAAGCAGGTACAGCTCCTCTGTGCATTCATGCAAAATAAGGACTGTTTCATTTAGTCCTGAAGTCTCCCAAGCTGAGAGCCTATATGTCAGCCAGTGGGCAGCAGTGAAAAGGAAGCTGTGGCAGAAAATAAGAAGTTTTTCCATGAAAAAGACCTCCTCCTTTCAAATAAAGTTTTTAATATGCATAGCCCATGATATTGTAGAAACAATCGCAGGTGGGTCACGTACCAGAGATACTTCTTATAATTTGTATTTTCACTTAATTTTAAGCAAAATCCATACAGTATCAACTATCAATATATGCATTGATAGTTGCTTTGTCCTTCTGCTAACCAGTATTCAATGCAGATCACAGCTAGACAGAAAATAAACTCAGCATGGTCCTTGTAACAAAATTTACACCTGTATTTCACCCCTCAGTGTTCGTTGTTTTTTTTAAAATAGTTAAAGTTCTGTAATAGTGTTTTGGTACTGAGATTTCAAGCAAAGGTGGTTGCTAAAGGTGGTTTCAACATTGTTAATAAATTGGATCCTTCCTAAAATGATACTGCAAAATGAATTATGAGAGCGGAATGTACTGGACTTGGCTGCTGGAAGACAAGGAATAACATTAGGAAGAGCTACACTACCTGTTGTGATACTACTGGCAAACTCTGGTGCTCGATCATATGAAGAATTAGCATGTACAACTGATGCGTACTTGAACACTTACTTTCCTTGCCATAATATGGTTCTTGTCCTTACTGAACAGTAAGCAGCCATGTTGCCTCCTTAGGTTTCAGATTGCAAGGCAAGAGCTGCGGTTACTTTGTGAAGCACTAGGCCAAACAGTGAACCTTCTGAGGTAACCAGCACAGTAGAGAAACGTCTCTTGTGGAGGTCTTGGGTCCAGAGAGAGAAAAGAAATTGTGATGTACATCTTCATCAGTGACAGCCATGCTGTAACCCTGTTCTTTCAGAGCTATCACAATTTAGAAGTATGCTGTGATGTAACACAGCAGTCTTCATAGTAGTTGTCCTGGCTGTAACCAGCATTGATCTTGTTAGCTCCTGATGCGTGCCAGTGAGGGGCAGTAGGCTTCTAGGCCTGCTAGGTAACCTACCGCGCACACTGAGGAAAAAGTAAGCCTTTTACAACTGCTGATCCATGGAGTTTCATAGAAAAGCTGCCTTCATCATCCTAGGATTTACCAAACTCTGCTACCCAGCTTAGAGCTGTGAGGCAGTTCTGCCTAGCTACCTTAGCCTGTAGGAGCAGATCTAAAGTGTCACCTTGCCAAGTAAAGATGGCACAGATCTCTGCTTTGCCAGGGTTATTGTCTGTTAGTGGCATTGCCACAAATTTGCAAAATCAGAGCCAAATCATCCCATCTTGAATAAAAAGAAAATGGTGCATCTTCCTCACTGACCTCATGATTGCAGAGCTGAGTAAAGGTCTGTCATGACCTTTAATACAAGCGTGAAAACAGAACCGGCCAAACTAACAGACTTGGCAACAGACTTGAGAGACTGTCGGAGAAGCTGTGGAATTCTGTATGGATCATCTGCAACTGTTTGCCTTTGCAGAGAGCACAGAGGGGGGAGACATGGGCTATCTGCCCTGAAGCACTGAACTTTTAAACTATCACGAAGCTGCGGAATTCAATGATTAACTAACTGAATGACTTTGTACTGAAAATGCATTTCAGTTTTCTAACTTGGTATTCCACTTACTTAGAGAAAAAAACCTAGATTTTTCAACAGTACTGTATAGAAAAAGCCTGTGCATATTTCATTAATCTGATGAAGGAAATTTCTGAATGTGTGTTGTTTTTTTTCCTTTCCTAGATACCCCCTGAGTTAGATTTGGTCAAAGCTAAAAGAGAGGACTATGAGCCTGAAATAGAGAAAGCAAGGTACAGTAGCTGTTTGGAAAGGCAGAACGCAGGAGGGAGACAGCATTGTGAGATGGCATCCACTTGTAAGCCTGGTCAGGCAGAAGCTGCTGCAGTGCTCGTAGATCAGAACCAGCCAAATAGTTCCAGGTGAGACTGCTATTATAAATTCATTTTGTAAGCTCTATCAGAAGTTACTGTACCTTTTAAAACAAACACACAGACAGCTCAGTTTGTAAGATGCCATAAAATACTAGTTTAGTGCATTTTCCTTGCTGTTATTTCTTTATGCTTTTTTTCTTCATAAAATGTAGTTGCTGAAATCCTGTTTTAATTTTGTGCTTACTTGGTGGGCAGGGGCAGAACTACGGAGTCCTTAGCTATTGAGTGTGATGCCACTTACCAGCGGAAGTTGCGACAAAAGCAGCTACAGCAACAGTTCCGGGAACAGATGGAGAAAAAGCGTCAGGTTCCAGCAGTTACTCCCAGCAGCAAGCAGGGTAAGGCTTGGCAATAAAACCTGACAGCTTTAATGGTAGCTACTGGCAGGTATGAGTTACCCTCAATACAGGAGCCTGAGCAGTTTGATTTGCCTTTGTACTGTACTATCAGCACACTTTTGAGACCAAAAGAAGGAGGATTAGCAGCATATTTTTTCCCCACTGTATTCTTAAAGTGGCAGGAATGTCAGCCCTAAACCCACATCATTAAAACTGCAGCTTTCCTCCCACCCTAAAGCTTCACGCAGCACAGCAGCTGTTGGCAGTGTCATTAACATGCTGCGTGCCAACTGAGGCTCCAGCGCTTCACTGAGGTGGTTGCAGGCAAACAGATATTGCATTAGCTACTCAGATGTTGCTCTTAAGTCATGGGGAAGTCTGGACAGCTGTGAGATAAGCAGGAACTTGGGGATGGGGTAAACAGGCTAAAAACCAGTTTAAAGTACTGCAGTTGCTCTTATCAGCCATTGTCAGGTACAGAATCATCCCATTCCACATACTGCTATCAAAACATAACCAGCTCGAGGAAAAAAGAGGGTACCCACTGGCAGCTGCTGTTTATCATTTCAGACTCATGCTCTGTTAAGAAGGAGCAAAAGGGTTGTTCGATATTTCTAACATTAATCTCTCCTTCTGTTACCTCCATCCAGCAACATCTGATCCTCCCGTAAAGCACAGCACTCCAGCCACAGTACAACAGGAGCTAGCAATAGAAGAGGAGTTCTTTGCAGGTCAGTCAAAAAGGGATGAGTAATAGTGTGCTAAATCATTAGCATTAAATCAACTCTTTGAAGCACAGTGTAAAGGTAGAATTCTCAAGAGGTTGGAATGATAGAAGTGTGAGTATGAGTCTGATCTTTGCAATATGGACCTTGCTTGAGTGGCAGGGAAATAATGTCCATCACCATGAGGGGTTTCGCACCATGCTTTTCAGTGGAGAGTTGTTATACCTATTTGGTAAACTCATTTCCTCAAGTGATATTGTGCAGAAACAGAAAATTTGTAGGGGTGAAGGCATGGCTTCACATAACCATGGCTATTTGGGTCATATTTACGCCACTGTACCTCGACATTGCTTAAGTCCAGAGCACAAGAGGTAGTACTGTTTCCCTGCTCTGCACTGATGCTTTAGAGTTTAACTTTTGTAGTGGCCACCACTTGTAGGAAAAGAGTGAGCTGGTCCTGGAGTTCCTGTCGTACAATCATAGAATGGTTAGGATTGGAAGGGACCTTTAAAGGCCATCTAGTCCAACCCCCCTGCAAGGAGCAGGGACATCCCCGACCAGATCAGGTTGCTCAGAGCACCATCCAACCTGACCTTGAACACTTCCAGGGATGGGGCATGTCATTCCTGTCATCTTTGGTTTGATAACCTTTTCACTCATTCTAGATGATCCTGAACTTTGGGACATTTCCTTGGAGACTGTTGATGTTAAGATAATGGGTCACAAAATGGCAGACCCATCAGCTGGACACTGGACACCTGAAACACCCAGTGGGCATCATCAAATGACTACTCGTAACAGGACACCTCACAGAATGAATTACCACAGAGCTGCTGCGAGACTTGCACAATTGCAGCCATCAGCTACAACCATGAGCAACAGCAGCTGTGCCAACCTGCACACCCCAGGTACATGCTACCAAAAAATTGACTGAGTTCTGTCTTAACAATGGCTCTTGGATTTAAAAGCAGCGCTGTTAGATTAGTCAGTTGGAGGAGGAGAAATATTCCTCTTCTCTTGGACCTAGCTACAGATGCTGTGATAGTGAGCTAGAAGAGCTATCTAGTTTTTCCATCCAACTGTCCTATCAAGGAAGAGCTAGAAAAAGAATTGAGGACTTTTAGAAGTAGAAAAAGAAAGTTTTAAGAAACTTAAATTTCTCACTGTCTCCCTGTTTGGCAGAGCGCAGCCCCCACAGGAGAAATCAAAGCTTGAAGAAAAGGAGGCTTGAACCTACGTAAGACATCTGGTGGTACCATTACCTCCATGTGGGATCACATCAGAAGACTGCAGGTGGCTGTTCCAATTATGTGAGGATGTCTAAAGCATTAATGGATTCTCCTGTAAATTATAGTGAAGCAACAGAGACTTTAATACAATCAGCAAGAACTTAATATACTTTTAGGTTATTACCTGTTTCAGATGCCTCCTCCTATAAAACAAGCAATCAGTTTTGCTTCTGCAGCACTGACCTGTGGCTGTATTACAAGCTGACATTACACGGCATTTGGCTGAAATGGTAACAGACTTAATCTTTATTATGAGATGCAATTCATAGCTTCTATCTTCCTCAGTGTTGCATTTCAGCACAGAGAAGAGATTTTCAGTAAAATGAGGAGAACAGTGTGTTATGGTCAGATGACAAAGCCTGCAAGCTGTGGCGTCCCACTCTGAGGCTGAGCACGTGAAGCTGTGGCAGCATCTGCCTCTGACACACAGCCCAGCCATTCGCCCTGTGGCTGCACAAACAGGGTTAGAGCCCATTGCTCCTCCTCAGCTTGTTCCTCGACCATATTCGCTTCCCATGCAGCAGCAGCACAGGGGCAGGAGCGCCTGGGACTGCTGCCAGGGAGCAGCACATGGCATCTCAGCCAGTGTTTGCTGGGACCATTTGTAAAATGAACAGGAGGTGCACTTCTGTTTTTAAATAAGCTTTCAACCCATTTCAACATAAAAATAAACATGAAATCTGAAAAACAAACTGCACTTGTAGATGTTCATGCCTCTGTAGCCTTCAAACCACTACAACATGTTTCCTGTTTAACTAGCTCAAAGATGAGAACACACTCTGACTAGTTGCCAGTAGGAAGCTGGAGACAACCACCATGTCTGCACAGCCTTGTGTTTGCTTTAAGATGGGCAACAGAAAACTTCAAGTGGCAGGTTAGAGCAAAGCAACAGCTGTTCCTTCTAGTAAGAAGGTCAAAGGAAGAATTTTTAAACAGTACTTCAAACTGGATACAGTAGGATTTTTCTGAAGTGCAGTGCTGGAGATAAGAAAGAAGATACCACATGACTGCAAGTTAAAGCTGAACCAAGAAAATTTACACAACTTTTTGATTAGTGCAACCCTGAAATCAATGTCAGACTTGAAACGGCCTTGCTGCTGTGCTTTGCCATCACTGCTCTATCTGTAGAGTCTCTTAAAGCTGTCTAAATATCAATACATTTTTAAGTAGTCAGCATGTATTCCTGCTCCTCCTACTTTACCTTCACCACTTAATCAGTCCTTTTTCCTTAAAAGATCCTCTACTATCTACTTACCTCCTAAACAGGATAAAGAACAAGGATTGACTTCAGTGTGGGAAGATAGGACGAGTTATAACGAACTGCAATAGATCACATCTAGAGCACAGTTTCACATCTCACTGTACTGGTTTCTCTCCAAGAAGAAGAAACACATACCACATGCCTGAGTCATGCACCCACTGCTGAAATCAGATACCTGTTAGGAAGGGAACGTGCAGACACTCAGAATTATTGTATTCAAAGCCGCTCTGAACTTTTACAACAACAACAACAAAAGTCTCACATAAACATGACTGCATCAGCTTTCTTGACTGTACAGAAACAGTGCAAACGTAGCCATGCCTCCTCTTAAAGAGGAATGACAGCACTATGCCTCAGGATTGGTCCCCTTGAAATGGGCAGGAAAACTTAAACTTGGATATTGTGTGGTCTTGGGTTTTTTGGGTTTTGTTTTTTTTTTGTTGTTTTTTTTTTTCCCTCCTTTTAAGGCCTTGAGCAGCATGACTCATAACAGAAGCTGTTCTTAAAATGGAAAGAAATGCAGCAGCAATTAATGTTTAGAAATACCAAATAATTCCTGCAAGTCTACAGCTGTTTGAGAATGACCCTGTAAAGTAGCTCTGCTCTTCTACTCCACAAGTGGTGTTGTATAATAGGAATTCCATCCCCAAATTTGCATCTACACTAAAGTTTCTTCCCCGCACCACATGCGCGCATCCCTGCTCCCTCCCACTCTGAACAGGAGGGCAACAAACCCAAGAGAAAAAGACAAGAACTCTTCTGTGCCAGGACAGGGGCTGCCCCGGTGTGCCCTGCTCTAGCTTCACTGCCAGAAAGACACACAGAGCCACTGTGAGCCACACTCCACCTGTGGGGCCACCAAGGTCTTGACCGTCATAGCCGAGCACATTTCTCTGCTATCTGGCAATTCTTGACAGCCTCAGCCATAAAAGCAACAGCACAGCTTACATGTTATCCTTCACCCCTTCTCCCTCCCTCTCCCTCAGGCCCCTCCCCTCCTAGAGAAGATCCATGCTATGAATTATTCTTTACAGTACCTTGTTTTAGAGCATTCCATTAAAAGGGCAAAGGCTCCTTATTGATCACTGCTTTTGAATAGTTAAGGGTCTCATTAAAATGGGTTTCTTGTACTTTCCTTTGATGAACTGATAAACTGGGTAACAGTTAAACCACTCCAGGAAGAGGAAGGAAGGGTTGGAACCTGCTGTTCAACAAGAAAACCCACAGCTCAACAAAAGCAGGTTTGGTTTATTTGAATGACTTCATTAAATATTCTACAGAGGTAACAAATGGCAGCACAAAGCGCAATCGTACAAGAAGCGCAGTGCCTGGGTTTAGTGCAAAACATACAACTAACTACAGCCAGGGAAGCCCAATGTTTCAATTAATTTTATTTTTTTTATTTTTCCTTTTTTTACAGTGTACATTGTTAAATAATGTAAAGAAAACGCTTGTAATTCAGAAACAGATTTTATGTGGAAAAAGATACTCAAAGTGTAATATTAAACAAAATAATTTAACAGTTCAGTAGCATTAGTTTATTCCTCTAGACTTCAGTTATTCATCCACAGGAGGAGGGGGGGGGAGGAAAAAAAAAATCAATGGTAAATAAAACCAGTTCTTGCATAACATTAAGTGAAAAAACAACCTCAAACTTTTTAGACCAAAATTAAATAACCATGTGCTGCATTCAGCTGTCTGGTTCCCCCATCACGAATATTCCCCTTGCTTCATTACCGCCCCGGGTTTGCCACTGCTCCCGTTTCCAGCGCACACCTCTCCCCTTGCACTGGGTGCGTTCAGGAAACTTCCCTGCATTCGCTCCAAGGGAAGAGCGGAGGTTCTCCGTTTCACTTCGGCCACAGGGACCCCTGCTTTCTCCTCCCACTTCCACCACACGCACACCATGAGCCTCCTGTCTGTAGCTCATCTGCACTTCAGTTACAAAGAATAAACCCCCAAATCTAAGGAACACGGAGCCCAGCCACCTCACCGCTAGCTTTCACCCTCGGGCATTGGTTCATCTCCAGCCTGTACCTACCCTTGCTGCCAAAACTGCTGTTAAAAAAAAAAGTGACAGGAAAGGAACAGATCTTGCACATTTCTTTGTAAAAATAAAAGAGTGAGAACATCTGCTGACAGAAAAACTCCCTGTTAAGGCTCCAGGGGGAAACAGCACTCCCAGAAAAAAAAATTCAGGGAAGTAACATCTCTTGTGCACCAGCTTCTGGGATACAGGTGGGCTACTCCGCAGTACCAGGAAGCAGTGCCTTCATCCTTCACAGCTTTTTTGGAGCACTACATAAATACTGGCTGGTATTTTCACTTTGAAGAGGAAACCAGTATTTCTTTAAATATGAAAGGGGAGAATGAACAAAGCAGAAGGTACAGTACAGTTACTAAGAGGTGACAGGTAGTTACAGGTACCAGCTTGGAATTTGTTAAGAGTGAACAAAATTGTAAATTTTCCAAGTAAGACAGAGGAAACTTCTTTATGCCGGCTGTTTCAAGTACATCCATTGCCGGCAATGGACGTTGCACCAGGATAGTCTATTCCTGGCTTCAAATGCATTTTACCAAAAAAAAAAAAAAAAACAAAGTAGAGAAAAGCAATCCCAGCAGACAAGCCCATGCCAACGAGCAATGGCACCTCTCCCTCAAGTCACATCCTGACCAAACATCTTTACCACTTCGCAGGTGGAGTCAAACTGCATCTTAAGTTGGGCCTTTCCCAAAGATACACGTTCTCCCCATCCTCTCTCCGCTTCCGATCCAGACCTCCTGCCTCCGTAGACAATATTGGTTAGTCTCATTTTAGCTTCACCCACAACCCTCCGTCCCACCCCCACCTGGCCCCCGTCACACCAGCAACTTCAGATCTGCCCGCCTGGACAAGTTTCCCAAGGCACAGGCCGTTGTTCCGACCCGCTGCCTCCATGCCTTCCCCCTCCGTACACCTACTCTAAACAGCAACGGTATCACTAAAGGAACTCCAGCGTCCCCGTCACCGGGTACCAGTAACCCGTCCTCCTCTGAACTTGCCCTCTGTCCACCGGGGGTCTGCTGGGAAGACGATGCTAACTGCAGAAGCAATAGAAGTCCAAGGCACTAAAATATCCAGCAAGCATACTGGGAGAACAGACAAGTATTCAAGTACATTAATTTATACAATTTTACATTCACATTTATTTATCTAATACAATGAAAATACAAAGGAAAAAGTTAAAGTGTCTCCAATAAGTATAAGGATATAGCTAGCTTTTTTTCCCGTTTTTTCTTTTTAACTTTTTTAACCCTCTATATTCCACTCATTTTTAAACTACTGTTGTCCAACAACATTTATATATCACAGTGTTTCCACATCAAAACTGATGGTAAGTACATGTCCGCAGGGAACTTTTAAAATTTTTTAAACAATTTAAATTGCTCTAATGCTGCAGTCAAAGCTGTTAATATCTTACTTAAAGCAGTAATGACCTATCAAGCACGGGCTGCACTGCAAGTCCATTTGTGTGCCCCATCACTTCGGAGCCAGATAACGATTGACTGGGGAGAGGGAGAGGAGGGGGATTTGGACAGCTTTTCTCCTGGTCTTGGTTCTTCAGGGGGAGGCGAGAAGCATGCTAAAGCCTCATGCTAGGATTCAGCTCTCCCACCTCAACACGTGTGGATTCAGTCTCAAACTAGAGAAAAATTTTACAGCAAGACTGCGTTAACTGACCCTGTGACTTCTCTTCACAGCTCTTGGTTCGAACAAGAGCAGAACCCCTCGGTCAAAAGCACTGTCCCATCGTAAGGATGCTGATCATCCTCCTCCCCCTTTGAAAGCGTGTGGGGAAACTCTCTTTACAGAGAGTTGACAGCAATGGTTGGAAAAGAGAAATCCATTCCCAGTCTGGCAAGCTACCAGTTCATTGCAGCACTAGGAGTTGATACAGGGCCCCATCTCCCTCCCCACGTCCTGTCCCGAGGTCTAGCCAGCACGGTCTCCGAGTGCGGCTAAGTGGTCCGCAGGTTGGAGCCTGGAGGGTTGCTGATCGATTTTTGCAAATTGCTGATGTTGAAGCTTTGCAAAGATGCGGCACCTACGGGCTGGAACTGGCCGAGCGGTGGCTGCGCCGGACCACCCGTCCCACTCCACGGAGCGGCAAAAGACGCTGCTGGGTAACCGTACTGCTGCGGAGGGCACATAGCCTTTGTGAAGGGACCTAAAGAGGTAGCTGATGCTGCAGAGATAGGCGTAGCACCCAGGGAAGATGTCATAGAGATACAGAGCTGACCCGGTGCCGAGAATTTTCTTGCCATTCCAGGGCCCTGAAAGAAAACCCATCCCCCAAGAAAAGTTACACAACGGTGCTTTAAACCCATGGGCTCACCCGTTGATCCACAAGCCACGCCATGGCCCTCCGGTTTAGTTCCCCTTCCCTTCCACAGCAGGTGGTACAATCCTGCACATGAAGACAGAGCCAACAGCTTTCTAAAGCAGTTGTCCAAGCTACGCAGCGACTGTACTCCAGCTGTGTTTGACTCTCTAATGAGATAGCAACAACACCGGTAGTTTCTTACCATAAACACTCACAGTTTAGATCTTACCTCATAGTTGCTATGCCCTTTGCCAACTTTCTTGCCAGACAGGTTCATGGCATCTCGGGCCCAGTTATCTACCAGCTTGTGCAGGTCATCTGTGAAAGTCCCCTTCCGGCTTGAGGCAATAGCAGTAGGCTGAGACTGGGGTGCTTGGCTGTTCACTGTAGCCCCGACTGTGTTAGTGCTGCTGGTCCCTACAAATACAAAAACCAGGAATCAAAATTTAGGTTCAAGAACAACCCTCTCTACTAAATGTAATAATTGTGGTAATGGTACATCAATAGAGAGCCAGTTAAAATGCCATGCAGATTAATTCTATGTTTCAATTCCAGGATACACTGAAGCGGGAACTATAAGGACTCCTAGAGCCATTTTCTCAGATTAAGAGTATTTCATAGATAGGTTTACTTTTCAAGAAGTGCTGCTAGTAGTCATCTTAAGAGGGGAATGGTAGCAGCCTACAGGTCTTTGTAGAGGAAAAAGGAGATTAGATTTCAGCACTGAATGACAGTACAGTCACGTCATTCTCTCATCCTACAGCTTTTAATCAGCAGCAACCACTATCAGCACAAGTCAATCCCACCTCAGAGGACAATGCTGGATGCTGAACAAGGAGCGGTACAATCAGCATCGCCAGCTGCTCTGTAGCAAATTATCTCCACTTTTAAAATGAAGAGAAATTCACCCAGATTGCACAAAAAAGCCACAGTTCAAAACAGCAACTGTTGTTTCCAATAGCTGCCATACTTATGCTCTTGAGGATAACCAGATGGGACTGTCTTCATCCACCAAAGAGCCAGGATCAGCAGGGGAAGTCTGCACTGCATTAAATTTTGCTTTTTGCCTCTGAAAGCATTTTTTTGCCATTAGGTTCAGATTTCCTATGTCAGAAGAACGAGCATTTCAGATGCAAACAACTAATACAGCTTAAAGAAGGCAGAAATGGAAGTGGTTCTCAGACATGCTTTGACAAGTTTTTCCATTCATTGGGCTGACTGCAAGAATGCAAAAAACCCTTCACATAAACACCAAGCTTTGGTTCCGCTAGAAAGCTTGAATATTATACTGTAGGGGAAAAAAAAAAAACCACCACAAAAACCCAACCAAACCTAGAAGCTTTGTTTTAGATAGCCTCACTGTCCCACTCATGCTTATAAACATGCAACTGCACTCAATAGGTATCAAAGAAATGGTGTATCATCAAGAGAGCTTCCTAAATTCCCAGCAATATTGCAAAGTATCCTCATTTACAGACAGGAAAATGATGGCTAACTGCTAGGGCAATAGACTTTTTTTGAAGGATGTGGTAGAGGTGGAATGAATCTAGATTTTTACAAATCCCTTTATTACAAAATCAAAATAAGTATCTGGCCACTGAAGATGGTCAGTATCTGGCCAATGCTAAACCCGCCACTCCCTGCAAGCACACATCCTCACCTACTCGGTTCTCAAAGTTCCTCAAATGTTTTTACTTGCTCACTCTGAAGACTGCAACTGGGAAATCCAAGAAAACCTGAGGTTATGGGCAGACATTTCTGAAGAAAACTAAAGTAGAGCATCAAAAATGCGAGCCATGAAAACCATCTCTATTGCAACGGCCAAATGACAGAGTCGCTGTCTCTTGCCTGAGAGCTACTTCATCTGTTCCACCTTCTCTGGTCATCAGCCACATTCCTTGTAACCACTGTATGAAAGAAAGAACTGGCTCCAAACCCCCGCAGGAATGTTTCATATCGAGGAGTGAATTAGGAAGGTGATGTACTTACTACGCAGGACAAATAAGCAAAGTGTTACTGCCTCTAGTAGTGCTGAGGAGGGAAGGATACGTATCCCTCCCACCAGTTCCAGCTCAAGCATGGAAGTGGCTCCCGGTCTGGGTGCCCACAGGTGGGGCAGTAGTTGTTACAGGCAGGCAGAGACATGCAACAGGACATATGGAAAGGAAATAAGAAGGTTCCCTGCCCAGGGTGTGCAGCTGCAGCTCAGATGAAGAGTAATAGGGATACACTGTAAAGTGGCAAGGAAAATCTACAGTGAAATAACAAGAACCTTAAGCATGCATCACGAGGAAAGGGCTCAGAATACAATTATTTAGTAAGCGCAATGATGTGAAAGGTGAAATTAAGAACAAATGAGGCAAAAGCAAGAAGAGGTACTTGAGGGGAGCTGCCAAACCCAGCAATAATCACATTCCACCATGAGGGTTCATGCAGAGATTGACACACTTGCTTTCATCCTCTTCTAATGGCCAGTATCTGCTTTTGGTATTTCACATTGCCACTTTAATCAGTAAGCACACTGGATCCTGGACCTACACTGGAGAGCTTCCTCAGGCCACCGAAGGGAAGATTTAATCAAGGTATATACTACAGCGCATTCAGCTGAAGATGTGAAAGATCATTTAGCAAAGTTTAAGTGTTTTGAAAAGGACTGGATTGGTTCAGGGTGGGAAAGGTGGGAGGTTGTGAGAGCTTTGTCTCCAAAAGTGATTTTGTTAGGGTGCTCCTATCTCAGGTCACAGACAGAGCGGCCTACACCATTACAGGTGAGCTACACATTACTAAAGCTCCCATGTAGTGTCAATTTAAATAATGACTTATCAGGAATTTCACATTTTAGCTCTGTTGTAGTCACTGCCTGCAGAAACTGCCATCCAGAGGAGTGTGAAAACAAAGTGCCTCAACTTGTAGCATTCAATGGAAACAACCGCCCACATTCCTGCTCGGTCACAGCAGCCGTCCCCAGTTCTGCTCTGACATGAAGGATCTGAAGTGAAACAGGCTTCTCTCTCTCCAGCCTGCTACCTATAATGCCTTCAATCTGCCCTTTTATTTCCCCCCTCCATAAACCAGAAGTCAAAAGACACCTTTAGAATAGTCTTAAATTACATGAGCACACACAGGCTTTTCTAAACATCTCTTGCTTTAGAAGACACATTGGAAATCTCTGACAGCTTACTCTTATTCTTTTAAAATGTTGAAGGAGTGTCTGCAATTGGATCCATCACTGAGGTGGCATGCCCCATCAGATCTGTAAAGAAACCAGCTGCTCAAAGATACAAGTCCAGCACATTACAGCGAGCAACTGACCCTGATGCTCAATTCGCTCTCGTTAGCGACGAGCAAAGAGTTCCACAGTGAAGGTGAGGTTCTGCCTGCCTCCACTTGTCTGCAAGAATAATAGCCAGACTATCCAATGGAGTAATGACAGAGTACACATCAGAGGGCATAACACAGACAGACAGATGCCGTGCTGGAGACAGAGTCAGGGAGGTAAGGCTTCAGTGACCAGAAAAAGCTGATGAATAGCTTTACAATCAGGAATCGGAGATAACAGAAATAAGATAATTACTACAGAGCTGGTTGCAAGGACAGACTTTTTTCACCATCTTCCCTGAAGCACAAAGAGAGAGTAATTTGTTAAAGATAAGAGAAACAGTGAGAAATGTTTAGTATCAGCAAACAGTACAAAAAGCTTGGTGAGAAACAGAGGACACAGCACAACAGGGCTCTTGTAGTCACTACTGGGACATTCCAAGAAAAACCCAAAGACTGGTCTGATAGTTGAATCCGCTGTACTTTCTGGAAGAGAAGAGGCCAAGCCTCCCACATTTATTCTTCAGAATTCCTAAACAATAGTGAAGAATGTCAGGAGACATTACTGCCACAACTGGCTGTTATCACAAAAGGAAAAGCAAGTACATCTTCCGTTTTTGTCAGGCAGTAGGAAGCATTTTACAACTATCAAAGTTTGACCCATTTACAACATGAGAAAGATTTATTTGATAGGTCGAGTTCTTTTAATTTGTCACCCTGTTTTCTCAGTTCCATAGAACAGTTCAGACACTCCCTGCCAAGCTGTACCACTCTGTTTCTCCAGCTGCACAGTTAAAGGCATCGATTACTGCACTGTTTCCTCAACACCGCTGATTCTAACCCGGCATCTTCTCCAGTTGTCACTCTCCACCACAGTCCACAAATAGCACTTCAAGGACAAGACTCCAGGAAGCAAGCAACCTGCAATAAGCTAAGCGCCAGGCCAAGCTGTGCCATGCCAAGTATCAGCTGCTTTTACAGGACAGCTACCACACACTTTCCAAAAGGAGTCCATTTCCCTTAGCACCAGTCCCGTAAGCCAGAGATATACATGCCGAAGCGCTCTTATAGCCAGATGACGGTCAGTTTGCTGCAAGCCAAGGCCTTGTAAGTAAATGATATTCTCATATATTCAACTTCATTGTCAATTCTAGAAATAGAGTGGCTCTTCTTTATATTCCCTACTCCAAAAAAAGGACAGGCCCGAACAAAGACGATTTTAGAGAGTTAGCTTTGGTAAGCATTTAACTTCTTCCAAGAAAGGAGTAAAATCTTGAGATTTATGGTCCACTGACCACCTGGTCTAGTGGAAGGTGTCCCCGCCTATGGCAGGGGGGTTGGAACTAAATGATCTTTAAAGTCCCTTCCAACCCAAACCATTCTGTGATTCTATGAGGTTGCAGATGTCAGTTAGTGCACATCTGCACATTCACCCACCTAGCAAAAACATTAAAGCTGCTCAATTTGAGAACCTAAATACTATTAGCATTACATCCCCATGAAACCAATGAGGTGGGCTAGAGGTATCATGGCAAAACTGAACAGCCAGGAAAAAAATGTCCCCTCTGACCCCCTCCCTTCTCAGAGGATGGAGCTGGTTGCATTGCAGCTGTCTCTGCAGAAGGCCAGGCCTAGTTCCTGCACACAACTCTCCGGCTCAGCTGTGCTACTGCCAACTACAGCGAGACAGATGCTACAGATGCATGGTACTGTCATGCAGTGCAGCGACTGGAGGTCTCTTTACAGCACTTAAAGCTTTCTCATATCAACTCATTCCAGAGGGTGGGAAACAAATATCGGACATTTAAGGGGTCCAGCCTGCAGAAGCAGCACGGGAGATGTTGCAGCACTCCCAATAAAAAGCATCACATCAGCAGCCTTGGCTCAAGCATATCATTACTTCAATCACATCAGAAGTTTGAGGCTCTCTTGTAAATCTGGCCTAATATAAGTATAAATGAGATGATTCTGAAAAGGGTTGCAAGGTAATTCATGAGGGTTGACAAGGTGTCTATTTACCCACCTTTACTGCTATCTGTTGCACATTTAGTATGTCTCCAATTCACAGTAAAAACTTCTACACTTGGGCTCATTAGTAGGTAAGGATCTTTTGAGTTTGCCTGAAAATATTCTCTTAAGTATTTTTAAAACCCTCAACATTTCAATCTTTAGCTATCTATCTGCTAGTGAATATAAGAAGTCACTATTAACTGCCTACAGGTGGCATCAATGCTCTGCACTGTAATCAGCACTAGTGCCGAGAACATGCAGAAACACATCCAGCTTGCACAGTAAGCGTACTGCTTGAGAAAGTCAAAATATCCCCTCCATCAGTTACAGTAGTATCCACCAAAGGAATAATTTGGAAATCAAATCTTCCTCGCTATTCTACTAGAAAGACTACCTTCCCTCCAAGTCTCATGTCAGCTAACGTATGCTGATGTGTAATTACTAAGGCAGGCAAAAAGAAAATGCCCATGCACCCACAGCTTGCTAACTCTCCCCAGTCTGTCATATCACTGAACTATCCTGAAAAAGTTTACGTTTAGAGAAAATGAGAGCTTGTTATTACAAATTTAACAACAGAGCATACCTAACACGAGAACCCAAACTTCTAATGGTGTGCTAAGAGCAGCTCAGCTGAGCCATGGGATGGGAGGGAATACAAGGTGACAGATGAGAACAGGCTGCATGAAACAGATCCAAGCAGCACAAAAAAAAAACCAAAAGACAAAACAAAAAACAGACAAGGAAGGAGTAAAGGTGTTACACACAAAGAGCCAAGCAGGGCGTACTCAGAAATCGGGTCCTCCTGCCACCAGGCTTGAACGTCACTCTCTCAGATGCACAGTTAAACTTCGCACAGCCTGTGAGAAAACAAAAACGGGAAGAACAGAGAAAGGAGAGGAGAAGAGACAGAACACCACTACAAGATGTTAGCAACTTGAGGTTGGAAAGGTGAAATGCAGTAACATGACACACAAGAATAAGCCTCAAAGTGTGGACCAAAGAGTATGCAGACGATCTACAGAGTGAAGAGACTCCCTCCAATACCTCCAAGACATCAGGCCAAGTTCGCACTGTTGTCTCCGGTATATAACCCAAAAATAAGGTTGCAATCTATAGAAAAGCCAAATTCTGGCAAAAGTATCCAAATTCTAAAAGAGTACTGAGTACTGCACAATTCTAGATACAGGGAGATGATGCAAGTAGCTCCAAAATACTTGAAACAGTTAATTGAAAAGAAAACCTCTATAGAAAACTCTTCCAAAAAGCCTGCTTCCATTTTCTGTCTGTACTTCTCCAATTTCAGCAAAAACACACATTAGAATTGATGTATTCAATCAGCCTATGGCAAACCTTTTCAAAATATGTTCAAGGGGGGGAAAAAAAACAAACAGCTACAATCAGAGAAGTAAAGGAATCAAGCTGTCATTCCCTTAATGACTGGCAAGCAAAAAAGCCCTCCCTATCAAAGAAATCACAGCTGTGTCTGAGAAATTAATTGATAACATAGTAACTAACAACAAGCAATCCAACTTCAATAACTTGAGTAAATGAAGATTTCATTATTCCTACCATTCCATCCTCCTACACGAACTCTCCCTTGCAGGATAAGTCTTTAACTCACAATTGCAGAACATGAGCCTCTTTCACCTTTTCTTGTTAAAAATTCCATTGACAGAAACAGCAAAAGCAGCTTGGAAGTCTAAAATTACTTCGATTCTTCAGAAATTTCCTACCATCTCAATTACCTGTTAACACCAGAGCTGCTCTGTCTCTTCCTTAGTCTCAGTTCACATTTCTGACCCCCCACTCTCATCTGTCTCCTCATCCTTTCAGCCAATATCTTTCCCGCAGGTCAGCAGAACATTGCTTGCCACCACCATACCGCACTCTTTCGTATCCTCCTTGGTGTTTTTATTACAGCAGAGCCACGTACTACATATTCATTACTTCAACAACCCCCACACTTCACCTATGTAAGAAGATAGAAACCTAGTTGCAAAACCCACCCTTAGCAGCCTCCGTGCATAGGTTGGAGACTACCAATTTACTTTACGCTATGTATTAAAAATTAAGTGTCATCAAGTTGATCGTTTGTTCACCAGTAACAGAGGTGCAAGACTCTACACTAATTCCACTTAAAGCCTTACCTTGGCCTGGTGCCGAAAGGCTTGGTACCGAAAGGGCACCATCACTGGTAAAGGCAGAGTAGAGGTTTTCACTGGAAGGTGAAGGCTTGAGGGGCTGTAACAAATGGTTCTGCCCAGTCTCTGGGACACTACCAGGAGGCTGAAGAGTCTGTTGTGGGGGCAAGACTGATGGTGCACTTTGAGCTGACAGATTGCCTAGAGGAAGAAGGAAGGCAAAAAGTTGTTCAGTGTTTCAGTTTCCCCACATTATTTTCAAAGCGTCTGTCATTATTCCCAAGGGACAGGAGAAAACACAGATGAAAGCTGGACTGGAATGTTTACCAGAGAGTGAGGTAAGGAAGGGAAGGACAGCATGATAATTCAGGCAAGAGAAAGGGAGTAGGAGGGAACTTCTGAGAAAGCAGTAAGACTAGAAAAATTCATTTACTTCAGTTTTAAGGCAAGTCTATATGTGCTCACTGTCCCATGCTAACGCATAGCTCCCCAATCATATAACAGAAGTGGGCAGCCAGGGTGACCAGATACAGAAATTGCAGCATGATGTGGAATTACCAAAGTGAATGTGTAGGAAGCAGTAACAAATATTTCTGCTCACAGTGCTGACCCTCCAATAATGTTTACTTAATGCTACAGGATTTGAGAGACATCTACAGTTACCCAAGCAAGCATCTGACATCCATGTCATTCAAACAGCAAACAAAACTATTTTTCTGAGTTCTGTTTATTAGAAAAATGGTTTTAGTAAGGAAAGGAAGCCTTGACAATTGAAACTGTTTCTCAATTCCTACGTTCAAAAAAAAAATTGCAACGCTATTAAAAAAATGACTACTTGAACATCCATCACTGTGACTAAGTTTCTGAAGTATACAGACACCAGTAATACCATGCTTAAGAGCTACTAAAGTAGAACAAAAAAATAACCTCTGAAGATGACTGAAAAGACCAGTCCCATTCTGCAAAATCAGTTTCAAGAGGAAACAAGTGGTTTATCTTAAACAAAAAATCCAAAGATTTATTTACACTTTTCTTCTAAAAAAATAAAAATTACAACTTTAAAACCTCTCTTACAGAACACTGTAGCAATTACTTTCAAGTGGATTGCAAAAGTCACAAGCAAGACTACCAAAGAGCAAAAGTAATTTCAAGCATCTAGTAATCTAGGCAGTGGAGCAACTGGGATGCACAAAACCCCCTCGAAAAGACAAGACTGACAGACAGAAACACAGACATGTATCTGAGTGAGAGATGGTATCTTGTCTGTTTTATCTACTCAAAAAAAAAAATGACGAAAGTCTTACCCGATAGCTGAGGGCTCTTATTTCCCTGGGAGCTACTACGACTGGACTTGCTGCTTTTTCCTTTAGTAGGTCGTCTCCTCCTTCCTGAAAGGGGTGCTGCTGGGGGAATAATGACTGCAGGTGGGGCCTTTCCCAATTTCATGTACAGTGACTCAATCTCCTGCTTCTGGCGACTCTGCAGCTCCTGGATCTCTTTAAGGTGCCTAACAAGTTACAAAAGAGTATGACTTACAAAAATTGTATGTCTATACATGTGCGCGTACAATCCCTCCCCTCCAGTCAAGCTTGACCAGTTTCTTCGGTCAAGCTCCCATTAACGTTTATGAAAGGAGGAACTAAATCTTTTCCACAAACAACCACTGAATGCACACAACAGAACACTTGCTTTTCCCATTGTGCCCTAACCCTGGCTAGAAATCCAACAGAAAGTTCCCAACATTGTAATCATAAAAGCAGGATAAATGGAAGTACAAACAAGAACATAAACCTATTGTAAATGATCAACTCATTCAGCATTAAAATGCTACAGGAATAGCTAAATTACTCATTTTCTGAGACAGATGGCCTGATAGCTTCTACTTTTGTACTTCCTCAAGGTTTTTTCCAGAGCAGTTGCATACACAAGATTTAAAATTTCTAGCTGCTCTAAAAAAATGTTCAACTTCCAGTACAAATAAATTAGGTCACATCGCTTGACTGGAATTTTTTTTCTAAGCTAACACTGATTCTTCAGGAAAAGGAGAACCGTTAAAAATGCCAGAAACACATATTAGAAATGTGGAGAGTTGCGTATCATTTTCCAATGAGACTCCACTATTCCCACTAACTACTAAACCTCAGTGACATACAAAAGTTTCTATACATATGCAGTCTTACTCACAGTGCAGCAATCAATCTACATATACACACATACAACAAGGTTACAGGTTAGAAAATTAAGCACAAACACGATAGACTTTTTTTTTGTTATAATTATGTACTACTTTCCCACTAAAGAATCTTATTTCCCACATAAACACTGACAATGGGTCCAGACACTTAGGAAAGCTTGAGTCTTTTAAAAAGTTTACTTTTGTTCTTTGTGAAAAGTAAAGTACAGATGAAATTCATATTAATCCTGTTACAGGTATTTCATACACGACCACACAAGGAAAAAAGCCTTACTTCTCCCGTAACCGACGGAGTTCCAATTTCAAGTCTTCATCTTCAATATCCGACTCATTGTCGCTGCTCATGTAGGAAGAGTTGAAGGAGTTGCTAAGGCTCTGAACGGGGAGGCTGATCTTTGACCCCAGGGGCTGGAGGGAGTCTGGGCTCCCCGAGCCGTCATCCAAATCCTTAGCCATCCCACTTAAGAAGGCGGCCTCCGGTTCAGAGGACGGACCGTTCATGTGTGGCAACTGCCTTGACTCCAACTCTTTCTTCGGAGCTGCAGCTGAAGAAGCAACTTGTTCCAAGTCCACAGAGAGAGGAAGAGTAATTGGCTCTTTCTCTGCACAGCTGACCTCATCCTGAGTCTTTGACACCGAAAAGCGCCCCACTTGATCCGTTGTTGTTGTTACCTGAAAGCGCCCGACCTTAGTAGGCTGACCAACATCCACTGGTAATTGCAGCACAGGAACTGTCTGAGGAACGCCATCTACCACATCCAAGGAAGAGTCAGCGACAGCCTCAGTTTTCCGACTGCCAGCCTGCTTTACCAGTGTACTTTCTGGGCTACTGCCAGAAAGAGATGAAGAATCAGTGGAGGTGGTTTCAAATTGCACCGGCTTAGTTTCAGGTTTGTCACCCTCTTTTAGTACATCATCTACTGCCACAGATACCTAGAATAGAAATGCAATCATGAAGACTTTCTTAGTCCTTACTTAACATTATGCTTTCATTTACCCTAATAGTAAGATACATTTCAGAGGGGAAAATAACTCGTTTCCTTGGTATGCCAAGGAAAGCTACTGCTTCCCTCCAAGTAGCACGCTGCCACACAAAAAGAAGTACTTATAAGCAGTCTGGAGGATTAACTCCAAGAAACACAGTAGATTCAGAGGGGATCTCCTTCACAAAGAGGACATAATACAGTGAACATCTGAGCACTGTTAGCCGAAAAGCAGCTAACATTAAAGACCAAGGCCAACAGTTACACAGCTAAGGCCTGACACCATGAAATGCTGCATTCACAATTCTAGGCCTGCATAATCTAGCGCAGTCTCTGCCCTGAATGAAAATAGCATCTGCACAAAGCACTACATTCACAAGCTCAACATGGACATTTTCTCCCGACCAAAAAGCCATGAGACACACTGAGCTGGCACTGTGCAGGAACTGCTCAGCAGAGATCCTGTATCAACAACTAAATGAGTTCAACATCTCTTACCTGAAACCTTCCCATCTTAAGAACACCAGCTCCTGCCGTGGTAGCCATAGCACTGCTCTCTCCACCACACGATGCTGAAGGTAAGGAAAAGAGAATGGAGTTAAGAAGATAATGAGCAACAATTATTTGAACTCTGACCATTTCTTTTTATCTACTTCAACTAAACTCCTAATAGGCCTTTGGATTCATGGCATCTGATCTTTTATCAACTTTACCATATAGAATATAAAAACCATAATGTTAAAATGAAGTATTTTTTAATAAAGTTTCCCTGCGCAGTGTACTTGCTAAAACTGCACTTTTAGGTAGCAGTTAAAAAAAGCACACCGATTTCAAACATGGATGTGAAATAGCCAAAGGATAAAAAACAGAACCGAAATTTATGTAAGAAAAAGCTTATATTAATTCAATACCCACAGTTACTACCTACATTTCAAACACTAGGGGCAATTTATTAATAGAAAAGTGGTAAGTTGAAGAAATACTATAAACCACATTTACTCAAAGCAGTCTATCTGAAGCCTTCAGAGCTGTCTTCTTTGGTGTTAGCTTCTAATTTTGTTATTTTGTTTCTGTATGCACTGGCAGTATAAGGTTACAAAGCTCAGAAATAACATTCTATTTTGAAATTGGTTCTATTGGACAGCTTGCTGTGTTTATTAAGCAACTTCCTAGCTTGTTTACTTTTACCTTCTAAACTTTAGTAGGCAAACAACTCATTTTCTAGCAAACAACTGAGTTGTACAGTGTAGTTCGCTACTGACATACCAAAATGGGAGTATTTTATTTTTCTATTGGTTTCATTAGCTTTTGATGGTTTGTTATTGAAATTGAGGCATATGCAAGTTAAGTAATGTTTACTAGATAGTTCAGAAACAGTTTTAATACCACATTAACAGTTTTTTTTTTCAAAGGAATATTTTAAAAAGTAAAACAATTAGGGGAATACAGACAGGGAGGTCTCAGACTATTTTGCAAGTTGTTGGGTTCCCTTCCACCCCCACAACAATTAAACTCATTTAGATTTGAAAGTCATTGATCATTCAAACATCAGTTGCTGATCATCCAGTCAACCTTCAGTTGTTCTAGAGCAGCCAGAAGTGAGTCTGGTTTTCCTACTACCTTTCTTAAATTTTTAGTAGTTTCACCTTCATTTCTCTATTTAAACACACAGGAAACACTCTTAGGTTAGGAAGAGGTATCCTACATAGGGAACACAGCACAATGACACAAAATGAGAAGTCTTACTGTTGTTGCCAAGAACATAACACAAGACAGAAAGGCAGTTTCTTCAAAACCTGAAGCTGTACCTTAGCAGCATAGCGGAGATTCTTAATTTACCATTTTGGACAGCTTTAGATCCTAAATTAGTTACTATAATCTGTGTGTATCCTTCCCCTCTCCTGGCCTACAGTGGAAAATTTCAGCCTAGTTACTAAAAAGTAATATGATCCTTAAGGAATTGCCATTGTATGACTTACTGAAAAAGGCTATATCCTTCCAAGTTGCTAGTCTGTTCAAATTTGGATTGTATTTCCATGCTGAGAAACCACCTAAAATAATTAAGGCTGTCTTACCATCCTTCAGAGACTGTGTTGCTGTGGACACCAGCCCGGTAACCGTTGTAGATGCTACTGAGGGCACAGACTACAGGTTCAAGGGGAAAAACAAAATAAAATTAAAGAATCATCAGTTTGATTGAATGCCAACAAATCCACTATACCGGATATTACATAATCTTTTATTTCCACCAGGGTCAAACTATGCCCCACAACAAGATGAATGCAAGAGTTTTTAACTTCCAAAGCAAGCAAAATCAGCAACCATGAGGCTGTTGGCAGAACATCCCCTTTTGCTTTGCGAAAGTAATGCATAAGTGACCACTTGGAGATCCCAATAATCATTAACTTCATTTTGTATCAAACTTTATTATTATAGTCTTTTAAAATTTCAGATCCACACTTCACAGATCCCTCCCAAATTAAGACTGGCATATCACATACTGCTTGTTTACTGCTCATTCCCGTTATTCCTTAGTCACTTCCCCTTCCAGTTTGGTGACATTAATGACATCACCAGAAAAGCTGGATTAAGAACTAATACCAAAACCAGTCTCAGGAAATACATACTCTATTGCAACATACAGATTTTTTCTATTTTGGTTGACTCACTCAGTTGACTCAACTGGAAGATGATCCTTCATTTTTGTTTTCAAAAATCTAAAGACTGTTGTACTGATATTAAAGGCAGTGACCTAAGCATGATCTTGAGAAAACAAGATTACTAAACTGCCAGCATTGGAAACATACACAGGCAGGAGCAGATGTCACTGGAACTGTCTCTGGACTAAGGGTTCTTCTCAGCTTAGCATCCAGATCTTCCAGTGGCTGTTGGGACTGAGAAAGGAAAGAGTAAACAGTTGTCCCAGCTCAGGAGAAATACATCGCATCTGAGAAACAGTCACATTTAACACTAAAATTTAAAGCAGTCATATTCCATATTTCTGTCATGTTCCCTTCCTACATGTTTACATTTAACATGTATAGCACAGTAAGACTGGAAGAATTTAAGCAACACATCTGGTAAAAAAGAAAAGCAGCATTAACTGGAACTTCTGTTCTTCCTGAAGTTAGCATGAAGTTTGCATTCCCACTCTTAAGAACTGAGCAAAGATGCTGCAAACCTCCAAGTTCTAATTTTTTTTTTTGGTTGGAGGAAAATGGAGGTAGTTTGTATGATGAATTACCTAAAAACTTGAAGAAAATCGGGGGGGGAATCAGAAGAAAAAAAAAAAAAAAATCAAAAAGATGCCCAGAATTTTGAAAGCAAGCACGGATAAAGCAAGATTGAGGATAACACAAATTTAAAGCAAAGCAAAAAAAAAAACAACCAACCATACTTCAAGTTCCCTCAAATAAGCTATCTAGATGGACTGACTTGAAGAGGAGGGAGAGAGGCAGAATCTCTCTCAAGTATGTTTATTACTTAGATTTCAGCTGTTGAGTTAGCAAAGTTGCTCTTCAAACTTGGCCAATTGAATCGGGAAGAGAAAGAGAAGAATTACCTAAAAATATCTTAAAATGTAAGAAAAGTTCAGATTCACTCAAAATCATTAATTAGGGCCATACTCATAAGACACATATGGAAGAAAAAAAAAGTGTTGGCAGATATCATTAAGTAGCAACAACAGAGTAGATATTTTCATCCAAACTTTAACATCATTAATATTTCCAAGTCTTTTAATATAAAAAGCTAGATCTGTTTTTAGAACTGAAGCTGTGGTCACAGCAACATAAAAATATTACCTTCCACTCAACTGAAAGTTAGAGGTACACAACAGGAAAAAGATGCTTTCAACAGGCTGCTAGGAATACATTCTTCCTGAATTATGGATTTCAAAACAAGACTAAAAAAAACCCGTATCAGTTCCATGCAAATAAAAAAAAAAGGGCACAAAAAGATTTAGACCTATGACTCAATTCAGAAACTCAAATGCTTAGCAGAGAAGTGAGGTAATTTAATTCAAAATACTGTAAAATAAAGAGGATATTTCACCTGAAATACTGTCCAATTCTCATCCTTTATGCTCACAAGAAGATATTTGCTTCAAGTAAACAAAAAGCTGATCAGGAATGGTCAGGAAATAAAGATTTCCTTACGGAACAAGGCTACCAAAAGGAAGCTTGAAAAAATTAATCTAAATACACTTTAAAAAGCAATTAAAGAATAAACTTAACAGACTAAGGAACAAACTGTCCAAAACTGGTCTTGAGATGACACATACTTTGTCTGCAAATTAGGAGTCGAGCACTAAGGAAAGAAAGGAAAAAAAAAAAAAAAGTTGTGTAATGAGCTACTGACAGAAGCAGCAAGGAAAGTAAGCCTGTCTACCAGTAATTTTCCAGACAGTATTATGTGATAGCAGCAAATGCTCTTAACAGTCAATTAGATTTGATCCAGTTGGTCTCCTCCAATTTTGTCTCACTCCTAGACAGGCTTTAGAGTTCAAATGAGAAGTGAAATTAGGTAAGCTGTTTGCAAAGGACAAGAAGCAAGGGATCTATATTTGTGCTTCTTCCATACCTGCCAGAAATACTTACGACAAACAGGAAGAAGTCTTTTGCAGTGGTACAGTGGCTTGACTCACATAAGTGGCTACAAATGCTTTGAGTTTGGGGAAAAATATTACCAATATACCCAGTTCCAAGCAATGACAATAAAAAGGACTATGAACTTGGCGCGACTGATTTTAACCAGCTGCCTCCAGATCCATTTGCTACCTTGCTCACAGTAAAAACGCAGATAAGAACTAGCGCCAAATTGTTGTCTCCTCTTCAGCAAAACCATGCTTCAGAAAGAACTGGCTGAAAGGCATAAACCAACTTCTGCAGTGGCCTGATTCTCACTGCTTATAAAAGACTCAAACACTCTTGAGTTTAAAAGAAGAGACAACTAAGATGTAGTTCTGGACACAGAGGCCACCTGCAAAGACTCCTTGATTAAGGCCACTGATTTGCATTTGCTCCATCAGATGAAGACAAGAAGGTGGTAGAGGAAGGAATAGAGAGGATAAGATGTCAACTTAAGGCCTACTGTAGCTTAGGCCCACTAGAGTGTCTCCATTCTAACCTCCAGGAGCTACTCTATGCAAATTTAGTCTAAGAGGTATTCTTAAGAGATCACAAAATAATGACATTTACTGGGAGAATGAGAGAAACTGCTGAACAAAGACAGATTCCACATAGAAAGCACTGGAGGAAAAAAAAACCTGGAAAAGTTAAAACAAGACTATTGATGTCATAACCAACATAAAGCTACACAAAAGAAGCTAACATGCCTGCTGCTCAACTCTTCTCTTGTCTTTAGAATCAGGAATACCATGGTTCTCACATTTGAAAGACAGAAATGGAAATATTACTCCAATGGTATCTTTGAAGATTAATACCCTAAATACATGTAATTCAGTTTTCACAGTTTCAGCTGTTGAACATGAGGCATGACACAGCTCATTAACCATAAATTGTCTTAGCACAGCTTAAATTTGCTGTTTTCTAACGCTATTCCTTTATAGGCCAGTCAGCTTAAATCCTTTCAGATAGAAGTTCTCATCAAGCTATTGTAAACCCCAAAGAAGGAACAGCTTGCGAAGAACTAAAATGACCTCTGAAGTTTATTTTAAATTCCCTTCCACAGATGAAACCAGAATTCAAGAGCTCCACTGTAAGAGATGAGAGGGATAATATTACCAGAGTGTTTTGGAGAGGACTTAAACAAGGTTAGCTCAGTCTGCATTAAAAGTCTTAGTGGTCAAGAAAACAAAAAAAAGATATCAAGTCATAATGCTAATAAGTATTCAACAAGTTTTCATACTGTAGCTATTTTACAGGAATTACTTTAAAATTATATTTAAGACTTTCTGTAAAAGGACAGACTCCAATTCAAATGTAGCTTTTGGACACACATTTTAAGACAATATATTCACTGTGGACTTAAGCCACAGGTAGAAGAACTTAATACTCTAGAAGCACATGTACAGAGGAAACACTAGATTTAAGGCAAAATAACTCTGAGCCTTAAGCAGGCACCACTAGGTACCCATTTGAATCATATCTTCTTTACAGGTTTGAATACAAGATATTTTTATATATAATACTTTGATATAGTACTACTTTAATACAAATTCAATATAATTCTACAGAAAGACATCTTTGTGTTTATTCACAAACTTCTTTCAAAAGTAACAAAACTATCTCATGCTCTCATGGGTTTTGTTTGGTTATTTCTTCAGCTTTTCCTTGCATATTAAGGAGTAATGTTCCCTTGTTACATCTCATTACACAGCATTGAGAAGACTCATAAACCAGTTTTGTCTTAATACAGTTCTTTCAATTACAGGGTTTGGTTTTTTCCCTATTTTTTAAACAGAAGACAACAGATTTAACTTTTGTGGTCTGGAGTTGATCGCCTGTCCAATTTACATACAAAATATCCAAGCTAACTATTGCATACAAGGACAGAAACCGACCAAGGGAAGTCACCATTACATTTCAACTGATGCTTATGATCAGGAGCTTCAAATATCTTTTGCAAATCTGAACATGAAATCAGAGTGTAGTAATAACCACAAAAAAAAACCAAAACAAAACAGGGATTTGCAAAGCCAGTATTTTTGCATTTTCATTAACATTTAATTGCAGTATATACTGCTTCCCTAAAGAGCTATTATTTTGCTACTGTACCCTTTTCAAGAAGAAAACAGGTTCAAGTTTTATGCACACACTCACCTGTGTTGTTTGGAAAAAAAAAAACCCACACCAAACACCTCTGAAGTTCAGGTTAAAACACTAAAAAACACCAAGCTGATTAATTTTTCCTGTACTTCAGACACGGGGTACAGCATCCCAAAGGGCAAGCTACGTATCCCGTGCTGAAGTAACTCTGGGTACTGCTGCAGTTACACAAAAGCGGTTACTCAGTCAAAAGAAAAGAAAAAAAAAAAGACATTAATAACATGCAACAGAGAGTTTAATCGAGACATGCTCTTTGAAAGGAAAAGACAGACAAAATCTGCCAAGTTTTGTAGCACCTGAGTTAGTGAAGGTCCTGGAAAAGGTGGCAGAGGCTCACTGGATGGAGTGCCAGCCGGAAGTTCAGAACCTACTGGTAGCACCTATGGATAACGAAGAGGAAACGCGAGTCCATCAGACACGAACAACAGAAGGATCAGATATCAAGCTACAGACAGTCATGTCATACAACAGAAGCCTCAACACTTTTTCCTATAGAGACTTCCTTCCTGGAGAGTTAGCATAGAGTGTTTAGGGATTTTTGCAACAAAGTCAGGGGAAGTTTGTTTGCTTTAGTTTTCTTTGAGCAGTCACAATTTCAAGTTTAAACAAGCTGCTGTGTCCAGGAGCAAAGTATCTTGGGGATATCTTCAAGTCCGCAAGAAATGCTACAATAATTCTTCCAAAACGCAATTAAATTTCCAAGAAGCTTAATTTATAAAAGGGTGCAAGAATGCACTCAATCTCCTTACAACAGATCCATGTTAACTGCCCATTAGCAACAGCAAGCTATGTGCTTCTGGCAAATTGTTCCAAGCAACACGACTTGAGAACAGGAACAGTCATGCCTGAGGAGTCTCCACTTGTTGAGAAGCAGATTTATAGACTTCTCACACCAATCTCTTGATCCATCACTTTTTTTTTGAACTTGAAGGCTGTTGATGACCCACAGAAGATGACTAGGCCATGCAACTAGGTAGGAGGAAGTCATCCAGGTTATGTGGAAGAGGTTAGAGAGACCAGAAAGGTTAGAAAGAGGCATCAAAGCCTCCCCGACAGGTCAGATGGCACATTCCTGTTAGTTATTTCCATCGTTAGGGAAGTGGGAAGTTCTAGAAATTAAGCAACCCATTACACAATTTGCAATTCTTATTTTCAGCTGTAATCTTGAGGTTTGACCATGACTTTGAAGTTTGAGAAACACATGATATCCTTATGAGTTACAGTGTTGGTCAGCTGGCTTCCCCTGTACGACAACAAGCACTGCTGGATATGGGTAACTGGCCCAAAGTCTACTCCAGTCCTCAACAAGCAGAACCAGTTCTATCTTGCAGTCACGATACCACAGCTTAACTAATGGTTCAAATAGCAGTAATAACTGCCTGGTGAAGATACACTCCATAGTTATCTATCCTCCCAAAAATGTTTCTGCAGGAACTGTGTCACATTGCATTACCTCAGGTTTTTTGGGGACTAGGAATATACATGTGGATGTTACCTGTTCTGAGGCATGATGAATTTTTAAGCTGTGGTAAGTTAATAGTTTATAAATAAGAGGCAAAACATATGTCATACAACACATCAAAACATACTTAACTGTCTAAGTTAACAGGCTGGCCATAAACAAACTAAACCACACACACAGACTTCAGTAAACCCTGGAAAACTAAAGCAATAAACTCCTTAAAGCTCAAAAACATTACAGAAAGTGAAACTGAAATTATGCTTTGAAAAAACCTAATTTATAAGTGAAAACTTCAGAGAGGAGGTAGTTTTTCCACAGCAGACGATCAAAAATCCTTAACATTTATTACATTTAAACTCAAGCCTTTGTAACTACAGGTTTGCAATTAGCAGGTTTCTAACTGCTCCAACTGTTCCTGAACCAATACCAGTTTTTATTGTTTTCTAATCTTTCTTCTCCAATTCTCAAATTTTATTTCAATATAAATGAATGCCTCTGTGTCTAGATTTCCTTACCAACTTCCTTAGAACATATTCCTGCTCCTCCATGGCAGAAATTCTACTTTATTTGAATACAAGGAGTACAAAGGAAAGACTACTAATAAATGGAGATGCTAGAAACATTAGCCCAATTCAAATGGCCTGAAATGGGTTAATAGCAAGGCTGGCTAAAGAAAACCAACACAAAGTACTGGGGAGTAGAAAAGAACATTACAAAAACAAAAAGAAGCAGGTATTACAGGATTTTGTTTGTTAAACAAAAGAAAGTTTCTTCAATTTATTTCCATTTAACTTTAAAAAGGAAAGGGCTACCAATAGTTTAAAATATTGAAATGCACTGTCTCCCAACACAGGGAGCCATTTGAAAGAAAACAGGTAGTCTAATTCCACATATTGATACTTCTGGTTAGGGAGCAGGTAACAACATCCTTAACACATCTCAAGTTGTTCCTGTAAGTCACAACTATCTCTATGAAAGAGCATTTGTTTGAAAAGTATGATTCAGTAAACAAACAGAAAAGTTTGTTTTCAGAGATTCAGATTATCTTTTCAACTTCTCGATATTCTGCTTTCAAAAATCTAACATTTGGAAGGAAGAGAGCATCCAGGCACCATATAAGCAGCAGAGGACTTTTTAAAAAAAAAAACAAACAATAAAACCCAACAACAACAATTTTCAGTCAGGTTCACCCTTGCCTTCAACAAACAGCCTAATGATAAGAAGCCAAGCTAAGCTATACTGACTACTTTCTGAAACATACAGCCACCCCATCTCATCCTAGTGACCATGTGCAAGAAAAAAAAAAAAGCTATTTAAAACAAGTCTTCCAAATTCTGTTTGAAAAAAACAACAACAAAACAACCCACAAAAAAACTAAACCACAGTTGCCTCACTCTTTCTAGTTTAGAAGCAGGTAAAATTAAGAACAACACTAGAGAGCTCTGAGGCACAGTATAGAATTGGACTTTTTTTTCCCCAATATGGACAAAGTAAAACACCTCTTGAGCACATAAAAACAACCAGAGCATAAAACATTCAATACTCTATTAAATGAAGACACCTCTGCCTGAATAAATATTTTGCTTTATAAAAGCGATTTTGCTCCAGAAGGCTGTTTCCTACAATACTTGAATATTCACACAAGTGTTGAGTTTCTTACCGGTACCCTGCTAAGAGGGGGCTTTGAAGGAGAGGTCCCTGGTTTCACTACTGCTGTCACAACGCTGCTCGATGCCGAAATATAGCTGACTGGGGTGATCACTTGCCCGGGAGTGGCAACTGGTGTCAGCACTGGCACGCCAGTTGGTCCAAGAGGCAAACTGCTCGGAGGTATACAAGTGCTAATGGATGTCAGGGGTTTAGTTGGTGCAACAGCAGTGGTCGGTATCCCAGGGATAACTGTAGTTTCCATTACCAACGATGTCTCCAGAGATACTGATGGGTGTGCTGCTCCCACATTACCATGTTCACTGAAGAGAGACCGTAGCTTTTCTTCCAGGGTCTTTATATCATCAATACCAGGAGCTTTAGACTGAGCATCAGCATCAGCCTCCAGACAGTGAATATGAGGCTGATTGGGTAACGGAGCTGGTTGAGGCTGAGTGTGTATCAAAGTCTGCTGTACTGCAGGCAAGTTAGTAACTGGTTGTGGTAAGACACCAGGTAAGGGAACCTGGGGCAACATGGGTGTTGCACCTGGAATCTGGGGTAGGACAGGTGTTGATGTAACTCCTGGTGGGACAAGTAAGGGATGGATCACTGGCTGAGTGACTGAACCACATACGCTTGTTGCTACAGAGGATGATAAAGGTGCAGAGATGGGAAGAGATAAGCCAGCTGCATTGCAGAGCTGTGAATTATCTATAGACTGCCCAGTCTCAGGCAGTGACTGTGGAGCACTTACAACTGTTGTTTCTGCCAGATTAGAGACAGAGCCACTGCTACTAAGCTGAGGATGCTGCAAAGCCACATTCTGCGCCACAGACAGGGCAACAGATGTCTGTGGTGCTGCCATACTACTTACAATCTGAGGAGTAGACTGAGATGTCACAGCTGGTGCAACGACACCAAGACCAGTGACACCAGGAACCTGGGTAGATGGCAGTGCCAAAGATGACTGCGTGCTGATACTGGGGGCAATGTCTCCAGTTACTGATTGAGCAGGCTGGGATGTGGTAGCTAAGGAGAAAGAAGCAGGGGCGCTCACACTGGAAGTGACACCAGTTGATTGCTGTCCAGATTGTGAGGCTGGAGGTGGAGAAATAGAGCTTGGCACACTTGCACTTGGTGCAACTCCAACAGCTGCACTTTCTGAAGGCAAAGTAACAGATCCTGGAAGAGAAACACCTGTGCTGGAGGGAACCGATATTGAAGCAGCAGCCACAGATGCAGGAGGTGCACCACTGCCCGCCATGGTAGAAAGTGCAGGTGGAAATGGTGGTATTGTTTGATTGAACACTGGAGGAGCTGTACTAGGTCCTTCTGTCATTTGACCATGTCCTATCTCAGAGAAAGCTTGCTGCAAGCTCAGTGATGATGCCGAGTGGGAGAGATTCATTCCAGGACCATGTAGTGGAGATGCAGCAACTAGAAGAACAGAAAAATGTCATTCCACCTGGAAAAGTTCATTACGGTATTCTTGTCTATTGCTAGACTAAGATCACATTTGCCTCTCAGTACAATTAAAAAAAAAAAACCATTACAAACCCAGGCATACATTAAAATCCAGAATTAAGGTTTTAGAGTCTTGCAGACAGCCCATCAACATTTTTCCCCTGACAATCCTGCATAGTAGCACCCACCTTATAATAACTTCTTACCAGCACAGACAGTTCCTTACTTCCCCAAGTACTTTAAGAGGTATTTAGGAACAGTTTAATTAACTAACTTCACAGTTTTGATGGAACATGTTCTTAGCCATCAGATGTTAATAGTTTAGATAACTTACCCATATCCGGAGTTTCTTTTCCTCCAGGAACAGCAGAAGGGAAAAAGCCCTGTTCTTTTAACCGACTCTCAGGGACAGGGCTGACAATAAACCGTCTTCCTGCAGAATGGACAACCTGGGTAAAGGAGCTAGGAGGAACCCCTAAACAGAAAGAAGTGACATATTTAGCGATACATGGTTGTAACTAAATACATAACCTGCATTATGGAATGTGCACTCCATCATACAAAACAAAAACTTGGCTGCACCCATCCGCTGAAACAGAAAAAGGTAACTGTTGAAAAAAAATCACAAAAGACTTACCTGTTCTTTGTGGCATGGAAGATGTAGGATCTGGCTGTTTGAACTCTAATTTCTGTAAAGTAAGATAAAATTTAAAGTTCTATTCTGAAACAGAAACCCACAAGATAGTTCTTAAAATGCTAGCTTATTGAAATGTGGGCATAAGGTAAGCAATACCTTGGACCCAAGGACCATTACCAAACTAGTGGAATTCTGCCCAGATAAATGTCAGCTATGGTGCTTTTTAAGCATCTCAGCTAAGTGACTGCAAATGTAACAATCTGATCTAAACACTCTTTTGTAACAGGCAATCCATCTGATCTCCTTAAACATTGCATAGATAAATGGATGGTTCAAACTAGTTCTGAGTGGAAATAAGGCAGAGATTCAGGAAATATCACCCCTTCTTATTCCCAGCAACCAGTTTCAAAACCTGTGTTTTTTAACTAAGCCATCCAATCTTTTAGTAGCTCACTGGGTAGATGGCCTGAGTCCAGGCTCTCAGTGTTTATTAAGCAGAACAGGGCTGGGGGTTTTAGTGTCCTGCCCTACAATAAGCTCAAATTCAAGAAGCCTCAGCATTTAAGCTTGTCTATTTAGTAGATCGTTAGGAGACTTAGCAGCTTCTGTAGTGTTAGAACACATCTAAAAGCAAGAGGTCTATGTTATTTATCTTTCTAAATTAATTTTAGGCTCTCCCTCTGATGTGAAGCTCTGTTTGTCTTTTCATTTAATTATTAAGCTTGGATATTTCTCATGAACGAAAGTTTCAGTTTCTAGCTAGCTCTACTCACAAAACCATATCACCCAAAACGGAAAACACGAATAGTTAAGGCAACCTGTCCTTTACATACCTGTGACCCTGGAAAGAAGCCATCATCTTTTGTCCGCATACTCTCCAAGCCCTGATCACCTTCTGCCTCCACACTTACATCCTCACTGAGCATTTCATCTGCTTTCTCAATAATCTCTCGTACCTGTTCTACAAATGAGTCTCTCTCAGTTGCTAAAATAAACTCATTCTGCACCTGTAGAGAGAACAAAGTAACAAATTATTTCAAAACTATGTATTCAATAACCATAATTAACTTTTGGTGTTACTGTTTGTGCATAAGAACAGTGAAGGGAAGACAAGATAAAGATGGTGACACCTTAGAGAAAAACAATTGTTTCTACAATTATCTCCAGCACAGAAGTATTTGTCCTGGTTTACTCTTTGCTGTGGAACAACATTCCATCTCACTTCTTCATCAGACTGTCACCTCAATCTTTGCTTAGCACAGTGAAATTTAAAATTAGCAACCTTATCTTACTCAGTTCCCTACACGCAATATAAAGCCACATTTAAAAGAAACTATAATATAAAAAAATTTTGAAAATTCTGTATAGCAAGATGTGTTCTGTGCTTCTCTCTTTCCATACCATATAGAACTTCCACTCTATGCAGGTTGCACATCACTAACACACCAAAGTTTGGCTGTAGTACATAAATGCAAGGATTAATTATGTTTCCTCTATGGGGAGAGGAAGATTATTCAGCTTATCTAGTTTCAATATATTATATTGCTTTATAAAAATACATTCTACCACTTATGTTGGAGGAAACAAGCTTAAACAAGTATACTTGGCATTTAGAAAGATGTTCTTGGTTCAATCTGACCTAATTTTTCATGAGAAGATTGGGGCTCCTGAAATAATGCATGGTAAAACTCTCAGAAACAGTTAGTCTATGAAACAGAAGTAAAGCTGTCAGTCACAGCAGCTCTGCTGGGAAACAAAGAAAAAGTGCCTGAGACACGGTTTTTACATCAAGCTTCTCGGATGCTGGTTCAGAAAAAGGAAAGACAAGTATGATGTGCTTATGTCAGCCTTTCCTAATAAACTTTCAGTTTCAGACAGATACCCTTATGGGGTACGCCTAATAGCATCCTGATTAAAAGGAAACCAGAAAGTCTTACAGAAGTTTCCTCAACATTCAACAAGAAACTGATGAGTACAAAGTTCCAGATTCAGTTGGCTAAATCAGGTTGCACACTTTCAACTATGTGACTGCATTTTGGATGCACAGTTAATTTATCTTGCTTCTATTAATCTTCAAATATCTGCAAATTCTGTTATTTAGGCTATATTTTTGTTTGTATTTTTTAGGGTTTTGTTTGGTTCTGGGACCACCCCCCCACCCCCACCCCCCCTCCCATTTTTTGAGGTGTTGGGGTTTTTTGGTTTTTTTTGTTTTGTTTTTTTTTTTTTTTTGGTTGGTTTGCTGTTTGTTTGGGGTTTTTTTGTTCGGTTTTTTTTTTTTCTTTTTTTTTTCTCCAAACAACCATACTAATTTGCTCCTCCATAGGATCACCTTAGGTATGAGGTGAAGACATCTGTGTATTCTCTCCAAACTTCTTGCACTTAATATTATTGACTCGTTTACACTACCAATACATATACATAGCCAAGAAACAATTTCTTCCTGTTTCTTGGAAAGTCAATAGTGGGAAAATGATAATTTTTCCCATGTCACTGATTTGGTTCCCTTTGACACATATGAATCCAGCACACACCACCTATTATTCTACCACCTCTCTAACCTAAAAGATCAATACTGCACAGGTGCCCAAGAAGCTGGCTTTTTGTCATCCATCTTTGCTTCAGTAACACTCAACCAAATCTCAGTTTCACTCAGATTTTACCAGCCCAGGAATAAGAGTTTAAATTAAAAAAAAAAAAAAAAAAAAGGAAGGTTCTATTCCATGCTATGCAGTACTCTCATCTAAACATTTATCTACAGGGCAAGTTCTTTTCTCAGCTTGACCATTCTACATTGAATGGAAAGGTTTTTTCCTTTGAGAAAGGCAAAAGTAGCATCAGTCATTACTGACTTTCAGCAACCAGAAAGTTATTTCCATTCCTTACTTTAAGGGCAGAATCTTGCCATTTCAGTTGAGAACAGCAAAAAACTTAAAGCTTAAGCGTAAGTTTTAAAGATCTAGCAGTGTTTGTTCTTAGAAAAACAAACAATTTGTTTAATCTCATGCTTTTGGAAAGTTGTTTGTAGTTTTTCAGAAAATTAGATTGCAAAAAAAAACAGAAGTAGATTTACTTGATAAAACTGCAATTCTAAGGTAAAAAATGATGCAAATTTTCATGTGAACTGAGTATGAAATATTAACTGTCAATTTGGTATACCACTCTGAGCCCAGAGTCTCTAGTTGTGCCTGCATAAGAGTAAGGTGAGCACAGGCCATGCTACATGGAAGAGCAATTCTGAAACACAAATAAGAAAATAAGACTGCTTATACTACTACTGTGATTAAGACTGGATTCAATTGTTCATCTCCAAAATATATCTTACCATAATCGAAGCTATTTCCTCAGGGTTGTCACCATCCAAATCAAATTTGAAAGTAACCATTTTCCGATTGTGTGTCTCTAGCTGGCATTCCACTACCCGATCACCTTTATTTGAAACCTAAAGCAAAGAAAACAATAGCTCAAATCAAAAGCATGAGAATGTAAGACTTGTGCTTCAAAGCTCACAGAGACAAACCAACCATACTGCTCTAACACAAGCACATTCCCTTTCCAGTCTAATAAAAGGTGCCGTGTACAGCATCATTTTTTTTCTGATGATCTGCTAATTACTCAAACCTCCAAGCTCACCTCATCCACACTTTTCTCTGAAACTCCTGATGTTCCCTTGTTTCTTTCAGCTTAAAGGTCAGGTCACTAGCCTAGCTTTACTAGTAAGACTAAATAAAATATTCTAGAATAGTCTGTGGAATCACTCGTGGTATGTAAGTCAGTCAATTTTGCCATACCTAATACTGCAAAAAGTTCTTAATTGTTGACATTTGGAACACTGACTCCAGAACTGGATAGCCTGTGTTCTCAGAGGTGGTTGGGGAGGAACAAGACCACACAGGACAGAATTCTCAAATGAAAAGAAAATTTTGAAGCTCAAAAAAGGCATCATCACTATTAACTGTCAATAAAATATAAGAATACTCACATTTAGAATTCTCAGTTTTGGCCTAGCAGTCTTCTCATGGCGAGAGCGACTGCGGACAGACCTCCGCATATGACGTTTAGTAGTCCTCCCTTCATGCCTTCCACTAGAAGCTGGAACATTCTCGTTGCCATCACTCAATCCTGAAGCAACATCAGAATGCGCACTAAAAGAAAAATCAATCAGCTTTACATTAGTGTCCATGCACTCCATAACTACAACAATACAGTTTACCCTACCAGATGGTATTCTCTTCTGGATAGCAGTAGGTGCCTGTTAATCATGGAGTAGGGGAGAAGAGTCCTGTCAACACTTAGGGTTGCTTGACTAGTAATTCTAATAGTAATTATTTAGCAACGTATCTCCTGCAAATTGAGTTGTACAGATATATCTTCTGAAGACGTTTTCAAGCTATTGGAGTTTGAATTCTGTTTAAGTGCCAAAAGAACAGAAAACCATCCCTTACGATCCATTTGACAAGATAAATAAAAAAGGATTAGAAATTAAATCACTATACACAATCCTATTTACTCCCTCCATACCCTGCTGTAAATCAAAACCTACTCCAACTCTCATAAGCCTATTATTCCTCTATTAAGTTAATTTCCCCGCATTCTCAAGAACACCCTCAGTGGAAAAAAATATCCCTGGTGAAACAAGATACCTAGGGATCACCCAAGGAAGAAAAATCTAACACATGAATTTGAAATTCAGTTTGGTGAAAAGAAAACATTACTTACCTATCCATAGAGGAAGCCAAAGGGGTAGACTGAGCAGGCTGTGTTGCCGGAAGAGTCTCTGAAGGAGCAGTCTGTGAGACTCCCTGAGTACTCTATGGATAGAAACCTACATCAAGAGCTGTCCCAAAGAATACTGTACCTTTTCAAGTAACCCAGTAGTCTTCAATGTTTCCTCCCAAATCAGTTGTAAAGCTAAAAGCACTACCTCTTTATAACTTCAAACAGCTGGCATCTAGACAGCTTTAACTTACAAAATATTCTAGAGCAAACTGCAGTGAAGCAAATCATCATTTAGGGAGAGATAGGGAGAGGAAGTCAGCCATCCTTTCTACTTCTACGTGTCACTACAGTTTGCCATGCAGCCGCAGTCTTACTAACAGAATGTGCAAAAGGCAAGCCAATGCAGAACATAAAGACAATTCAAATTCTCCCTAGCAAGAACAATGCTGCAGGGAATAGGCAGGACAGATTCTCAAAGGCCATCGTTTGCAGTTTGTCTTTGACAAGGCAAAAATGTTCTACAGTACTAGCAAGAAGTGAAGTGTTAACAGGTTTTTGCCTGCAGGATGCACACTCACTTCCCAACAGAACAGCCAGTGGCAACAAGGTCCCCACATTGGCATGACATTCTGCTGTAAGAAAAATGTCATTTGAAATATTAATTTCCAACTGAAAACAAGCACGGAAGGGATTAGTTCCCCACACACATACACTGTTGCTTAATCCAAACACCCTAAATATATTGTTACATCGTATTCAACATATTTACCTCCAAAACTGCCTGCTGCGAGGAGGCAGATGAGGCCTGTTGTGCTAGACTCACGGTAGGCTGGGGCACTTGAACCTGTCCTCCTAGGCTGCCCATGGGAACTAGAACGTTCTGCTCCACATACGGCTGCACAACGGTAGGAAGATAGCCCGGCTGAGCCATTGCATCTGTAGGTAAGGGGGGGGACAGTACGGCAGAAGGAACGCTAACAGAGGCCACAGCAGAGGAAGGTGCAACATTCGAGTCGCCTGGGTATTGAGGCGGCAGCCGAGATGGGAAGCCCTGTAACAGAAATGAGGGAGTCAAGTTAGTGAACGTCAGAGCTAATTAGGAAATGAGAGTTTAAAAAAAAAGTATCAGTTTCAGGGGCATGTTCCAACCTTCTGTACTTGCTGAAATAATCCCAAAGACTACCTTCCCAGAGAAGCAAACTGCTTGCGTAGCCAAAGCTCAGCTTGCAAGTCACCATGCTTGAACAAGCAAATTCCCACTCAAAGTTCCAAGTCTTAGGCACAGCAGTCTTCATCTTCCAACTCTTGAAATTGCCTATTTGGCTTAATATTTTACGGGCTGAGACTTGAAATGATTTTGAAGAATTTTCAGGCTGAACAACTACTGCTCAGAAGGTGTTACACAACTGCTGCTGATTCTTGAGATTAATAGCAAAAATGCTCGTGTTCTTCCTGTCCTCTCATGATAAGCTGACCCAGGAACACTCCCACAGTTTCTGTTCTAGAGCACTCCTTATAACACCAGTGCAGACACTTCCACATCTATGTAATTTTTGTTCTAGAAGAACAATCATATGCTGAGTCACTGGTTTTGTCACTATTCAGACTGCTATTTTTACCATGATCGCACAAAGTAGCTGAAGCAGTCTGTGCAGTCTAGCATTTCATGACTAGCATCAGGTACTTACACCACATTCAAGATCCATGCCATCTGGCTTATTTCTAGAAAATCTGTGTCCCCCCTCCCCATCTCCCTTCCTCTTTCCAGACTTGGAATGAAATAATTGATACTGCTGAATATGTTTCCATTGATTTTCTTTCCAATAACCATCTGCCATTTTTAAAATCACATTTTTGGTGGCTTTTTTCCCCAAGTTGGTGAATCTCTTGGATATGTAACTGTCTTCTTTCACACAGTGGTTGACCAAAGTCCTGTACTATGATTCTGTAATTTTGGACAAATTCCATTGCTAGATAGGAAAAATACAAAACACCAGAGTGTCCAAGGAAATTTTTTCCCCCTCCTTAAAATCAACAGAATTCATCTTTGTGGTTTAATGGCTCTCTTATGAGAAGTGAGTTGGCCAGGGCACACAGTTCAGATCTGGTACCTTAGAGGAACAGGTAAAAATGTGGAGAAGAGCTCTGCTGGCTTGCAACAATACCTGGTAAAGAGCATCTCCAGCAGGAAGTGAAGCTTCAGCAGCTTGTCCAATGCTGACTGGCAATCCCACGGACTGGACAGCCGGCTGCAGGAGCTGTGGGAGAACCTGGCCGGGCAACTGAGCCACAGGCTGCAGCAGTGTGGGAAGCTGGCTAGGGACAACAGTTGATCCTATGGGGACTGCGGTTGCTGCACCAGACGTTGCCAGTGTGAGCAATGGCTGATTCATGCCAGTTGCCATTGAAATGGGCAGTGACTGGAAACCTGGCTGAGCCACTGACACATGAGGAGCTGCTACAGGCAACTGAGAGACTGAAAACTGGGGAACCATGGAAGTTGGCAAGGGCTGTCCCATGGGTAGAAAATGAGAGCCAACGGGGACTGAGGGGGCAACTGAAGGCTGAGGGACAGAAGGTGCTGCAACAGGTAACTGAGGCTCGCCTTGGATGATCGACACTGGTTGGGAAACAGGAAGCTGGGGAGGTAAAGAAAATAGAGATAGATTTTTTTTTTTTTAAAGCAGGGTTGCAGAAAGCAGAATTTTTATGCATTAGTCAAAGAAAGAATTATTCAAGTTATAGCATTCTGTTAAAGTGGGCGGGGAGCACAGTTGGCAGAGTGGCTGGGAAGTCAGCTGGAGTTCCAAAAGGTCCTCACTTCGCAACACTTCCCCTGAAGAACTCAACAGGCTCTTGAAACAGACACCCACAGAGGGTGAAAGAGCAACGCTCTAACACCCTGAAGCACTGACTTGTACATAAACAGTATTGAATTCTCCTCTACTCTGTCCCCAGAGCCAAGGCTGCCTTCTTACAGGAAAGAAGTGCAAATCTTTCACAAATCTGTCAGCTTTGGGTATGGGGACTAAAGCAACGGAGAAAGAAAAGCCACTGTGCCAGCATTCAGAGAATGGCAGGGGATATGTCAATTAAAGCCAGTGAACGATGCAACTGGGAAGGCAGTTTAGCTGAACAAGGAACAAAACAACAATTTTAAAAACAAAAATCAAGGCTCACATGTTCAAGATAGAGATATGAGCCAAAATGAAGTAATAGTCAGTAACAGAAGCTTCTTGACTGGGGAGTAAAGGAAAAGAGCGGAATAAGAAAGATGATAGAGTGGAGAAGACAGTCCTTATGGTTCACTACCTAAATAAGTGAACATGTTTTACACACATAATGGTGTAGAAGATAGACATTGATGGGAAGCAGAGAAATGACAAGTTCCTGAAAATCCATCCATAATACACCATTCATCAATATGCCTCATGATATTTTTGACAATTTAAAGATCTTTGTGCATGGAAGTGCTATCCCTCCCTCAAATTACGATTGCCATGTGTGAAAAAAAGGGTTTCCAACACATTTCCCAACAAAATTGACAGCTGTAGCACAGTAAAAATACTATTATCTGGATTAATGTCTTGGAACCATTAGAAAAGATGACAAAAGTAGAAGTAGCTGCATGTTGAATCTTCCAGCTGTGAAGAAGGAAACCAAAATTTCTGCTAGAAAGAAGAATTTTGTTTACCTGCGTCCCAGCTGCTGCCTGAGGCATTGGCATAACCTGTGAAGTTTGAGTTTGAGAGACAGTTTGTGTGGGAGTGGCACCAGCAGAAACTGATGGCTGCTGCAGCTGGTATTGTCCAGGCGGTTGGGAAGAGGCTGGCTGCTGTGCATTCTGTAGTAGAGAAAAGAGGCAGAACCTATTTTTCCCCCCTTAGAAGTTTTTAAAGCATATCTTATTTAAATTCTACTTTTTACTCCCTCAGTGACATCAGTGGTTCTTCTGAATATGCTGAGTCAGTTAAGCTTTGGCAATTACTTATTAGCATTACTAAAAGAACTCCATTATCAGCACTAAATCTTGCAACAGAATTATTTAACCTGTGGAAACAAGAATGAGGATTCTATAAAGAAGAAAAGGTAGTTAAGAGAAGATGTTGCAGAAGATAGTATTCCCAAATCATGAGAATGAAGTCTGCCTGTCTAGACAGTCTAACTTGCAAATCCTGACATGCTTCCCCTTGAATGGAACTTCCACTGCAACCTCAGGTGGAAGTTGGGGAAGACAGACACACGAAAACAAGCATTAACATGATTCTAAAAATAAGTTTCAGAAAGTCAATGAAGTTAATCTCATAGCATGTTAGATTGGGTGAGAACCAGAGGATTCCTTTGCTTTTGTCCAAAACTGGGGGTTGAAATGCTGACAGAGGTAGTCAACTGCTCTTAAGGAGTCATCAAAATCCTATACTATAAGTATTTTAGTCCTAGGTTTAGGACTGTGATCTTACCTGCTGAGTGTGTTGGGTAGGCTGGGATGGCACCGATGCACTGCTTGAGGCTGACTGGCCTTGCACCTGCGTCTGGAGAAGAAAAAGAAAAACAGAATCAGCTTTAAAAGCTCTATGGTTTCTGCAGCAGGCAGTTAAAATTATTTCTGCCAGAAACTATATGGTTGGAAGAGGTTTCTAGCTGTCCTTTTGGACAACCTGTTCTTTTGGCCAAATTCCACTACGACAACCAGAACAAAGCAGAGCAATCTGGAAAAGTGAACTCAATTCTAAGTCTTCCAAAACAACCAATACAGAAAGTCTTTGCAACCCACATGCCCCTCAACATGATCAGCCTACCAGCTTCTTCTTCCATTGATGATGCTTTAAGAGCAGGATGCCTTGGTATGATAACTGGAAATAAAGGCATTAAGTTTTACCGTTATATGTGTTCTAAACAGTTAGGTGGGGAGATGGAAAGAGGCTAAAAGGAAATAAAACTGTTTAAAAAATCAAAGATATCTAGCATTCTAGACCAGCAACAGAGTACTCAGTACAATGTACATGTCATGAGTTCCCTTTGAGAGGTGTGTCAAAATACAAGCTAGAAATTATCTCCAGACTCACTACCATTCAAAAACTACCAAGAATTCAATATTGAAGAATCTGGGGCAGGGGGGGTGTCCACATTCTAGCTAAGACAGAATTTTTGAATGAATAAGCAACGAAAAAATGGATGAGTGGCATACAAATGAACATGGAAGGTGTAGAGGAAAACGGAATGTATTTTTGTTATTACTTTTGCAGTTGACATTTTTATCAGATCCCAGGCTTTTCATTGTTATTTTTGTGACCATTATATTTCTTCATGAAATCCTAGGACACATCTAGACAAAGACTTCCAGATGAGTTCCCTAAGCGTGCACCACTTCAGTGAACAGCCATTGTAAGGAATGTATCTGGTGCATATGTATCATATCAGAAATATCTACTAAAATTCCTTAATGCTGTGCTCATTCAGCTTGTAGAAGCTTATGAGGAATAAGTTTATTAAAATTACATACTTTTTCAATTATAGAAACTTTGGGGAAAGCAGATTGGCAATGACAAGAACCATTTTTTCCTTTGCTGTTTTAGAAGCTTGAGGCCTTTTTTGGCTAGGATCTAAACATCTGCTATATTCCACTGCTATCTGTTCACATTGACTCAGTTTGTGCTTCAAATACTGATCTTTTAATGAATTAGACCTAAGATCCTAGAACTTATATTCTGTAAAATAATCATGATCCCTTATTGTGTTTTCCAAATGTATTTTACATCCATCAGAAGTCACCTCCTAAAGTTCAACAAAGGTGGTTCACAGAGAAACAATCCCCAAGTAATTTTCAAGCTTCTTGCATAGCAGCTTCACTCCACAAGTTCTGACAGCATAGAAATTACTGTCTATTAGACTAGTAATTAAAGCTGTTTCAGCTTTAATAAAAATACCTTTATTATCCCATAGAGAAAGTCTTAAATACTTAGTACTTGATTTTACCACACAAACCAAAAAGATTCTCCTCCAGTTCCTTCACACAAATCTCGAAGTTACTAATACTCCAGTAACTAAAATGTAGAGAGCCCCTAATTCCAAGAACAAGAGGAGTAAGAGAGGTCTACTTAAAGTAAACCCTCTTTCCACAAAAAAAAACCAAACCCAAACCTCATGAAAAGTTTCAGACTACAAGCACAGTCACAACATATATACACATACACCTCTCAGTCATAGCGTACAAATACATTACTGACTACCACAATGGCAAATACCATATATTCTGATAAAACATATTCCAAACTAAGCTTCAGGCCTCAAATTTTGCTTTTCAAAAGAACACCATATTCCAGGCCTATAAGGTAGTAATACCTACTAGCAACAGTTTTTCATGCCACTAATTTACTACTCAGCTTTAGTTTCTTTAATGGTCCTACAAGCACATTTCCAAACCCATGTACAGATACATCATATCACTCCTTCCATTCCTCTTCCCACTTTCTCCCCCAAGTCTAGAAAAAGCTCTTGCACTTTGGACAGTCACCAAATTAAACTTGTTGTCTAATGAGATATTATTCATACAAACGTTCAACTTCAAATAACACATTCTCATTAAATGGCTAAGGAGCAGGAACAAAAACACAAAGCAAGTTTTACTATCACTGCTGATTCAAACTGTGGAGAAGATACATTTCATTAAACCCACTGTTTAAAAGCCAATTGGGTACTCCAGCTATCTCTTGTCAAAAGAAAAACTAGGCCCAGGAGGAACACTGACCATTTGTTACACTTAACACAAAAGCCCTACCGGCATTTCAGCCGAAGCTGAACCAAGTGGTTGCTGATGCCTTATTATTTCATTGCAACCTGGTACGTTAAAGAGATCCTAGCACACTACTGACTTGCTGAAAAGATGCTCCCATGAATGCTAATACTTAAAACCACATGGAGCAAGTCTACAAGCAAGGCTCCCCCGGAAGTGCAAGGTATGACTTATAAAAAGCAGAGACATTCTGGAAGGGTTTGCTCCTGTAACCTGAGGATAGAGTGCAGGTGATCCTGATGAAAGCGAGGTGGACAAGGCCTGCTGAGTCGAGGCTCCCTGGGGGAAGCAGATGAAAAGCTGCGACTCTTGCAATACCTTCTGAGGCAGCTGAACAATGGGCAGTGAGAAGTCTGAACCAAAAGCAGATGACCCCCCTGTAGGAGGAGGAGACTGGAAATCGCCAGTGTCAGAGGAAGTCAGCTGTGAGGAATCACTGGAGTATTCTGGGCTTCCTTCCGGCCAGCTCCGCCTGGCAGAGCCCCCTCTGGGACCTGCTAACTCAGGACCGAGATAGTTACACTGCTCCTCTGTCACAGGCTGAAGCCGACTGTGCGACCCTATGCCTTGAGTGGATTCCTCTTGACTGGTCTCCATAGAGCCCCGGCGACTTCTGTAGACCCGCTGGGGTAAAACTGCCCCTTCTGCTGGAGCAGAAGTCGGTGTGTGGACATGGAACTCAAAGACACAGCTTGCTCTGCCATCACCACTGTGAGAGAGCACAGCCGGGGCAGAGTGTGGAACAAATACCTGGTGGAACGTCATCTGAGCAGGATCTGCACTCAGAGGAGCTGAAACACTGGACAATGGAGAAAGGGGACCCATCCCAGAATCCAGCCTCAGGTTCTGAACGTGTCTTGCCAGATATGTTTGCCCCGATTGAAAGTCGAACACAGAGCTTTGTGGAGGACCACCTTGCCCTTGGTTTGACTCAGAGACCTGCTTCAAATGTTGTTCAGTCACATGAGAGTTATAAGCTACTTGATCATACTGCTCCGATACCTGTGATGGATAGTGCATGCCCACCAAATATACAGCTTCCGGATGCATTCTGTAGTGAGCATCCTCTGGAGGTGTTGGTCCAGATCTATAGTCACTGTGGACAGGAGCTGGCTCAAACACGGGATTAACTTGCACATGCAGAGGCTCTCCAGCGACTCTCTGAGCTGCTGTGCCCAGCATAACGAATGCCTCTGGGGTCCAATTGGTGGGACTACCACCAGGTGGAACTAAACTCTGGCCAGTCTTCAGCAATGGCTGGAAGTGGCAAGTTTGGGCTTCCAAAAATGAAGTGCTCTTGCGCCGCTGAGCAACTGCCACCTTCGGCGGGCAGACAGGTGGTGGCGAGAAAGACACCGGCCGTTCATGAACGGTTGGGAAAAATATCTGTGAATCTGGGAACGTTGGTGTTCCCCCACGCGGATGCTGAGGCTGTATTGACATGAACAAGACAAGTAATTCATACATTAAAAGTGAAAGCACATCAACATGCACAGTTTGCTAGGCAGTTCTGTGAAGTAACTTTATAGAATGATATTCAATTCATGGTCAAAAACATACAATACTTAGGAAATTTAGGTGAGTTGTAAATATCCATTAAATACATCCATGGCAGGCATAAATACAAATGGAAACATTTGCTTGTGTTAGAGCTGCTTTTCCAGTCCAATTCCAGTAATTCAAAGAAATAAACCAGTTTTGCTCCTGACAATGTAATGGGATTTATTGTCGTGGGCTATCCATTGTGATCAGTGCTGGAAAGCCAATCAAACCCCTGAGGTTACTGCCATACGGGGAATATGAAAATTTAGAACTGGATAGCAGCAACAATGCAGAGCCTCTAGTTTGCATTTAGAAGATAAAATGGCATTAAATCTTAGTATTACTCAATGCAAAAACCACAGTGCTAGTGTCCTGTCAGGAGTGTGTTCTGTATGCAGTCCAAGGAGCTAAAGAGAAATCTTTTATGAGACAAAACTGAACCGTTCCAGCCCACGGGTGAGAAAAAAAAAAAAAAGTATAATAAAACTGCAGAGCCTTTTGATCCCTTTGGTCACTTTTGATCATACCTTTTCACAGAGGGACTTAGCACTCACAGAAACAAATCTAACTCTTCCCTGGACAAAAACAAACATTCACAAGACAATGTCCATAGGTAATCCCACTCCATTTAACATACTACTTCAGAAGAGGCTCATCTTATTTAGGATCTGTAGGTAAATTTTCATTAAAGAGACTTCCACATAAGAATACCAAACAACTTCGTAATTCTGCATTTTTTCATCTCTGCCTATAGTATGCTGAGAGAATGTATTATCAACCCTAAAGGGAAAAAAATTCCAAAGTCAATAGCAGACATACTGTCTTTAAGACAGATGCCATGTATGACTTTTTCAAGTTGCTGTTCCCACATGGTTCTCTTTCTCCCCAGTACCTTTTTTCTGGAAAAGCAGCAGCAAATTTCCATATTGACCAATGCTAACAATTAGATCCTACAGGATTAGAAGTCTTCCTATGTTCTGAAAACTAGTTCCACGTACCTCAGTTACAGAAAAGTGTTTCTCAGAATTTATTTCATGTAAATCAAAGCCCCAAAATGAAAACAGACTACCTCCTGTCCTGCAAGCTACTCACATCTAATCTTCTGAGAAACATGAAACAATGGCTTCTTCCTATCAAGAAGCAGCTGAAGTGGCATTTCCTATTAAAACTTATAGAAAATCCTCAAAATAATTCATATTCTGTATTTCCAGTATCAGGACCATAGCTAGCCAAAGCTTTTAGAATAACCAGCCACAGCAAGTAAGCTTTAAAAGCTCATTGTTTTTAAGCTTTAAAAGCTCATTGTTTTGTACAGTGCCTACTTAAAAATTGGAAAATAAAAAGCTGGTCTTCTGACTTAAGGAGATAAGAACTAGTCTTCCCTTTACCTTCCGTGGTACAACTGGGCAATTCACATTTACACTACTCTAAAATACAAGAAGTTAATGGTCAGCCACTCTTTGATAATACTTACGTGTACTGCTTCCCAAAAAAGATCAACTTTCCAGCAGCACAGTATAAGGAATTGCCCCTTCATTTTCTCATTTTAAAAATGCCCAAAGCCCAGGATGTATTTAATGATAACTTATCTTACTGTGCCAGGAGGCAAATGGTAACACATACAGGACTGACACAGAGGGAGGGCAGGCTGGAGCGTCGATGCTTGTGTGGAGAGGCAGAGTGCATGGGCAGGACACTTTCCAGGGCTTTAGAAAGCTTTTCTGCAAAGGTTTCTTCAGGGACAGTCCGAAGGTAGAAAGGAGAAAGAGGTGCAGACAGCGCTGGTGGTGGGGTGCAAGGAGCACTGAGAGGGATGCAGGACATAGAGGGAAGAGCAGGAAGGTGGGGAACACAAACTGACATGCTACGACCACGTTGAGGCTAAAGGAGGAAAACAAAAGTTAAGAATTGAACACTTCAAAAAAAAAAATGAAAACCAAAACCAACAAAAACTATAATGAGGTAGAAAAGAAATGCAGACACACAACGAGAGGTCCAATACTAACTACTATGTGTGCAAGAAGAAATGAGAAATGCTGAATGAATGCCAACACACACTGGGAACAGGCTACGTACACCTCTGAGGACCCAAGTTTGCCTTAGGTTACTGAGCAGTGTGGAAAGTTCACTAGTACCCTTACAAGGAGCACGTGGAAGGCAGAACAGACAGGAGAGAGTATTTTCTCTGAGGCCATTCATGTGGCCCATACTGTGTGTACTCACAGCATCTGGTAGTCTGACAAATAAAAAACCTAAACAGAAACTGATGAGCTTTCAAACATTCCTTCTTAGCGTAGTGATGTGTGTTTATACCTAACACCTTACCAGTCTCTCTGCTTGGGCACCTCCCTGCCTGAATTAAGTGGACTAATTGTATGCAGCTGGCTCTTTGTTTACTAAACATTACTATAAAAATTTAAACATTACACATTCTACAACATGAGATGTGGAAAAAAGTTGGTTTAATGTGTGGAAAATTCAGTAAAATTAGTCTTGGACAAGCATTTTTCCAGACGCCAGGCCAATAAAAGCATCAGGATTTTGTAATCTTGCCACAATCCAAAAGGCCATAAGGTTAAAATTCAACCAAATTGGAAGAATCAGAATTAGGTTTGGGGGAAGGTTGTTCTTTTTTTTGTTATTACTTTTTTGGTGTGGTGTGCTTTGTTGTGGTTTATTTTTAAGCAAGTGGAAAGATGTTTCAAAGAGGCAGTCTTGAACTGCAAGTTTTACTTCTCTAATGGTATATTCTTCTTACAGATGTAATCAACAATTTCTTAACATAAATGAAATCAAATACAGACCTCCAGGGAAAAAAAACCTCAGGATATCCAGTGGATATCTAACTTTAAATATTCCTGATGTAAGAAGTCTTGCTAGACTGCTCAAATATTTGGGACATGCATATCTGAACTGTCAGGATTAAGTAAATACTTGACCCATAATCTTCACCTGTTCCAAGGCAGGACTAGTTATGTATGTAATTCCTGACACTAATTTACCTAAACTGGTCAGAAACATCTCCAGCAATGGAGACTGCAATACTTAACTGTCCTTGTCGGTTAGAAAAAAAAGCCTTTCCCAAACCAGTAATTCTATGCTGCAATTTAGGCTTATTATTTCTTATTCTGACAATGTTGTGGTCCGATTAGCCTCCTCCTATTTTACAGCAGCCTTTAGAGCTTTGTCGTCTTAAGCTCATCTTTCATAGGCTCAGCTTAACTATTTCAATCTTCCCACATAAACCATGTTTTCTGTATTTCTGGTGGGGTTTTTGTCGCTCTCCTCTGACTTCTCGCAATTTACCCTCAAATTCACTCAAGCAGGGTGTCCGTGAAAGACTTACCAACAGCCAAGAGCAGAACTACTTCATATAATATGATGTTTGGCTTATTTCACAACAGCATGATGTTTTTGACCATGTCCAGCTCATGGTCTAATGTAATTCTTGACAACATTTTTTGTTGTTTTCCAGAATTGCTGCCTAGTCAGTTGTTGCTCATCCTGTACTTGTGTAGCTGATTCTTCCTGTTTAAGCACGACCTTGTTCTTGTCCTGATTGAACGGCATTCTATTTCTTTCTAAGGCCATTTCTCCAGTTGTATCATTTTGACTTGTCATCCTGTCTTCCCAACAAACTGTTAGCAGTTCCTGTGGTGTTCTACCCTGCTCTGTGAACCTCTGGTACCACTGTCATCATCGAAGAACATGAGCACATTTTAGCAGTGAACTAAGCAGCTTGACTATATCTCCGTCATGTGCATGTTCTCCCATCCCCTCTCAAAAGATTATGGTCTTTCAACCTGGAAGCTAGGCATTCCAAGACAGTGAAATGGCTTCTGGTCCTATATATGCCCACACACCAAAATATGGCTTACCCAGAACAAAAGCTTATTTAAAGGGATTAAAAATTCATTTGATCAAGGACTAGCAATACCACACACTTCAGCCTAAGTGCCTTTCAAAAAGATGGAGATGCTTTGCTTGTGAGTGAAATCAGCATATTTTCCAGAAAGCTATGATGATTCTGTAGTAATGCCTACAACCACAGGTACCAAAAAAAAGTGAAAAGACTCAGTCTTAAATGTCACATCTTCTCCCTTATGGTATTACTATATTATACCATAATGTGTCTGCCTCAGGCTTAGATTTTTATTTGTGTAAAAAAAAAAAAAAACCACAAGCAACAAGGGAACCACTGAAGACAATACAACAGTAGCAGAAGTTCTACTCTAGAGTTAGAATAGATTTCTGCATACCCTTATACTCAGATCTAAAAACATACCAAGGAAAAAAACATACCAAAATAAAAAGGCAACACAAACAAACATAGTAGGAAAAGTATTTGTGCCCAGTGCAGACTTTCCAGGGGAAAGGAGTTCGCATGGCAACTGATGAGCAAATCAACACAAGCTAGAAATAAAACTGGGAACAAGGATGTGGGGTCTTTTCAGTCTGGAGTTCTCACATGCAGCATTCTATAACAGTTTAAAAAGTCTTACCTGCAGAATCTGTAATCAAAGCCTCACAGAACACGCACAGCAGTTTCATACTTTTACAGTAGCTCAAATTATTCTAATCCCTTCTTCAAATCAAACCAATGGCTTGATCCCCATCATAAACATACCACCTTCCCACATGTGATTAAATACTTAACTTTCATGAAACAGTCTTGTTCTGAGAATGTTACTTTTATCCATTAAAAAAACTTAACCCATCATTCTGCTTAAGTGTACTCAAGATTAAACAAAAGCTTTAAAGACAAATACGCCTTTGCACTTCCTCCTGCTCCCAGACTCAGTTACCTTGCAAAAACAGCTCCTTACTACACTCCCATGCAGAATCTGTATCACATGCAAAACAAAACGTATACATAAGAGTGCCTGGCAGACTTCCCTCTCACTTTTCAAGAGAAATCCAAAATAAAATAATCCCATGCGTTTGCAATACTGGAAGTTCGGCTTACCGCTGCAGGTGGCTGATATCCTCCATGCTGTTGTGGCTGCACTTGGCCAACTGAAGCTGCATATCCTGGGACTGCAGCTGTTGAGACTGACTGGTCATGCTGGGAACCATACGACACAGTCTGTTGACTGCTCACACATGATTCAGTATAAACAGATGAGCCCTGGCCGCTGTCAACTGTCCCATCAGCTGCAAAAGTTAAAGATAAAAATCTTATTTCAAGAACTGCAGTCTGAATTCACAACTTTAAAGATACTATAATCAATCAAATATTAGATTGATGTTTGTGCCATGTCACATGGACCTTATCAGCATTTTACCTCGTGGAATAATTAAGCCGGTTAAATTTTTTTCTTCCTCAATACAGTAATTCCTTAGCAATACACCTTACCCTAACCTCTGCAAAAATCAGTAATTTCAAGAGTTCTTTGGGAAGATACTTAATAGTAAACTAAGCTTCCTATAAAAGGCTAGATTAGAAATAGAAATGTAAATTTCACATTGTTATGAGTGATCTTTCAGAGGTTTAAAATTTTATTTAATCATACACAGATGTATAAAACAGGTCTGCTGTTCTGGCTGGCAGATGCACCTGATGTAGGCATAGTAGAGAACTTAAAATCCCTGTTACCTAAAGAACAGACAGTAATTTGCTTCTAACCACCATTGTAATACGGAATTTCTCATCTACCATCATTATTCAAATACTGATTAAAATGTTGAGATGGCAGAAGGGGAAAGTTAGGACTGTCAGTTCATCTTTTCATGTATAGTATGCAAAACAAATGCTTTTTTCAGAAAGCAAATTATGAGCTGAACTGCTTGTACATTAGTCTCATTTCCACCTTAATCATAAGTTAACAGAGATTCAAATAAGCGTTTCTGATGGCTCTAACTGCACTGGGGCAAGACTATACAGCCTTCTGCAGGGCCAGAATATACTGTCCCTATAGGAGGGCAGCAAAAACTATGACACATGTTCATGCTTCAGATACCTCAGTTCATTTAGCGTATCAACCTGAAACAAAGTAAAATTTATTTTTTTTTTTCTGCTAAGACACTGGACTGCGAATTGTGCAAAGACTTGGCTCAGCTAAAGCACAGGAATGCATCTTATTTTGCTGTCCTTTCTAGTAGTCTAATGTTCTTCAGCAGACAGCAATGGCAGACAGCAACATCTTAAGACATTTACTGCTATATCCACCAGAAGTTTAAGGCTAAGAGGGGGGAACTGTGTAACTGCAAGAGTTCCTAAATAAACCAACTGACACACTTACAAAGAATAGATATACTGGGTTGCTGGAACTGCAGTTGTTGGTGTTGATCAGCTTCTGGTTCTTCAGGCTCCACTTGTGTAGAAACCGATGCTGAAGTAGTGGGGACAGGAGTAGTACCAGTGACAGATAGGGGATGCTTTGACCCTGCATGGGAAGCACTCGATGGTTGCTGTTGCTCCAGCTGCTGCTTCTGACTACCTTCTTCCTGAAGCTTCTTCTCCTGTTCTTCTCGCACCAACTGACGCTGCTCTCGCTTTCGCTTAATCAAAGATACCCTGTCCTTGATAGCTTTCGCCATTGTCTTGTGATCCCCTTCACAGACATAGCCAGATTCCACCTGAAGGAGGATATATTCACAGAATTCAGACTGTCATAGACAGCCACTATTGTAGTGCTACAGTATCAGCTACCACTCTCTGACACTAACGTCTCATTCTGAAACTTCTCAAGCTGTTTTAATTAGACAGTAAGAACAGCAATGGCAGAGCCTGACAGACTACACTTCACTGTCAGAGAACGCCAGTAATTCTGATGCTTTGTACAACCACCAACACTTACCATTTCCTGTGCTACATCCTCTGGGACATCTCTCTCCAAGTCAAAGGAAAACTCAATTGCCTCATTATCTTTATATTTGCCCTTGAGTTTTTTGATGTCTTCAATTCGCAGCCAGAGTTTAATGGCAATTTTTTCTCCATCATCTTCCTCTGCCAGTTCTACTCGTACTCCTGTCTCTTCTTGGAAGAAAGCGTGATTCAAAAGGTCCTTAATAGCATATCTAGCATATTGGGAAAGAATGCAGAAAGCACACACAGTTACAAGGCTTTCATAAAATATTAAGGAATATCCTTACTTGATGGTCTCCCAAATTTATTTTCTACATTCCACACTTCTCCCATGAATTATTTGACAGCCTATCATTTAAGTTTCTGTTTAAAAGCACGACGGAGAAACAAAATGCAATACTGCTACAGATGTACCAAAAACCACAAACCATTGGTCAGTAGAAGTACCAAGAGATTTAAGCCAACTGAACAGGATATATATTAACTAAAATAATAAGAAACCTTGAATAAACAGTTTGGTTTTACTGAACATTAAGATCCAACACACAACTCTCAGTCCCCAAATCAGTACAGTAATCCAAATATGTATTTCAGCCTATTTCAAGATCTTATCAAAAGCTTAATCTAGTAAATGCAGTACTAGATAAGCACCGCATGATTTCTTTCATATTTTATACTATTTTGAGCCACTTCAACTTGCATTCTGTTTGGCACAATTAGAAGCTTTGTCCTGACAGTACAAAAAAATCCAAACAAACAACTATGTTCATTTATATGCACAGCATTAACAGTAGTAGTCTAAAAGTTAACCACCTAAACTAAATGGCAATAAATAAGTGATGCACAGCCACAAAATTATCTTAAAATGGGAAAAATATAAAATTGTTAAAACTAGGAAAAAGAACAGAAATTTAAAATACACAGCAACACTATCAGATGTAAAACTTCAAGAGTTAATAGGAAATGAATAAACAACCATTAACTGACAAAACTAGCTCTGAGCAGAATAGCAAGAGGCTAGAGGATGGTTAAAGGCTGAAGCACTCTTAAATCAGACATTAGTAAGCAACAACTACATAAAAGCAGAAAACAAAAACTCAAAAAAATAAGCCATTGGAGCAGCTATAGATTTCCTTCAATGGGTTAAATTAACTAGTTCAAGCAGAAGTCATCTTACAGAAAGTGGATGAAAACGAGCAGCAAGAATTTAAAAAAATAAAAAGAACCCTCAAAATAATCATCCATAAGATGCCAAACAAACATCAAAGCATAGGAAAAACAAAGAATTACAGAATAACAAACCAAACAATCCAAATACCTGTGAACCTGGAAGGACTGTCCTTCACTATTTTGCTGACTAGGTCAAAGATTTAATAAAAGCAATAGAATTTCTGAATAAACTGACACAGATAAGGTTACTATAGCATTTGCACTTTCCTTGACACTTAATTCTCTAAAATAATCACCAATTAAGAATCTACCAAAGAACAGAAGCTGCAGAAGTAATGCTAGCTTCCCAGTTTTCATCAGAACACAGAAGATGCCAGGAACTAACTGGATCTGGTATCATCACAGACAAGATTCAGACAACAAGTAACAACTCTATTTCAAAAGCAAGTACTTACCTTTCACCTTTGTTTTGTCGAATGCATCCCTCAATAATCTCCTTCACTTCAGGGATTGCTACTTTATCAAAGCTGGCTGGCTTGACACCCTGGAACATACAAGTAACAGAGAAAATGGAAGGCCCACTTGATTTAAGTTTTGATTGTGTTTACAGATCAACTATTTTTACTCAGTAGATAACTGGCTTGAATTCCCCACTAATGCAAATTATAGAGAAATCTGATCCAAATCTTACTGTTTATCTATTTGTTAGTAACTTTTGCAAATGTTTTTTTCCCCTGTTTCTCAGCTACACTTCCGTAACAGAAGGCTTTGGCAGTTAAATTCTCAGTTAAGACAGAGAATTGTTTAGCTACCATGAAAGTTATGCTGGTTAGAGGCAAGTACACCAACTGGACTGAGAATGAAAGGAAATGTTTCCTTTGTAACACTAATGCGCAAATACACGATTAATTTAACAGTCTTCAAAAGGATTCTGCTGCTTCCCACAACGTTTCCAACATGCCATTATATGAAATAATTTTGGCATAGATTGACTTTAAAGGAAGAAACCTTAGCCCAGAATTATATGACTGGATCATTAAAGAACTTGCCCAATGTTTGAGTATGATCAGCTACTCAAATCAGTAAAGCAAAGAGGCCATGAGATATGACCATCTGGGAATTCTGCAAAACACTGCAGGCAGAGAGCCAAACTTCATCGCTTAATCACGGCCAGAAGCTCTATTTCAGGGGCAACTGTCCACAACAGCAAAATCTGGCACTCAATTTTACTTAATTCAGCCTTTAGCTTCAAACTCTGTATTTAAGACAGCAGAATGAGAGAGGATGAAGACATCCTGTTCAAATTCTGGTAGATCTGACTCTGTCCACTGGTAAATCACAACCAAACAAAAAGTGAACACCATAGAGTCTGAAGTACAGAAATAAATCAAGTGGTAGTACAAGCATCATAATTTGTGTCCTTACCAGAAAGTACTTCTCCCAATGTCCTACAAAATACTGCTTCCCACCAAATAGGGACGTCAAGACATGACCCTGTCCCCCTTCCTCTATGGTCAGTGGGAAACAAATCTTGAAACGGAAAGGTTTGAGCCCCTGAACCAGAGCCTTCGCAACTACAGACCTTGATTTAACTGAACTGGAGACTTGATATGATAATAATGTCCATCTACATTTACATACTTTTTCCCCACCTTGGCCAGACATGGCAGTATATTGACTCATATGTTCACTACCTGAAATATTCTCTACCACACTCTTCCCAGAGAGGGCACAGTCAACATCAACTAATAGATGCAAATACAAGAATGGGAGCAGCACAAGAGTCCAGCCTTTCAGTGGCTAACAGTGCTATTTGTCACTATGTGTTATGAAGGTGTCTTATCTGGAATTTTTAAAGGAAAAAAAAAACTATAGAAAGACAGTTTTTCACTTGACAAAAATTTCCTGGAACAACTGCATTTTGCTTATCTATTTCTGTGCTCTAAAATTCACTCTAATGAAATTCTAGCAGTTAAAATTCACTCAGCTGAAGAGTATATTGTGATTAGAATAAGCCCTGAAACGCAGTCTGTCTCTGAACATTAACTTAATGCTTTTAAAAGCTTCACTGAATATTAAGACTTTTGAGATCAATGCCTTAGCCAATAAGACACTAGACCGAAGTTTGGACAGGTAAGTTTAATACTGTAACCAGGTCACATCATAAATCTTCAGCTTCCTAGCAGGACATTGCAGAGCCTTACGCTCTGTAGAGATTTATAAAACTAGTTTTAGTGTTTACTACTGGCATCAAGTACCTGTTTGCATGTGTCTCTGCTCGTATAGCAGACTACTCAGACACACCCATCTTTAGTTATGATCAAGCTTAAAATGATCCTAGGAGTTCAGGTTCATATATGTAGAAATAGATATTTCTATACATAATTATATGCTTTCCTATACACACATACATAGATTACCCATGCAATAACTATTCAAATGCTTACAGTATAGATTTGCATCTAAATTTGCCAAAGTTTAACACATCTAAGTCTCTTAAATAGCTCAAAAGCCCCAGACATAACAGCAGCCTGGACAGATGTTCGTTTACACTGTGGCAGCAGAAGGAAGATGTCAGATCTGTGTGTGAGGTTCTCATTTCAGAAAAACTAAAAGCTAAGTGAGACAACTGGTACAGCAAAATATTAACATAACGAAGCCAGAACATGAGTTTTCTTGTTAACTGCTTTGCCACATGCTCTGTTCTTCCAAAAAGCCTGAAAAGGTAAAGCTAAGAATGGATTTTGAAATCAGTGATTCAGTCTGCTATGCTGCGTTTCTCCATCCAGACAGAAATTAAATACCTGACCAAAATCTCCAGGTCCTTCCATGAGGACCATTTTACAATACCCCATTTTGTGAATTCCAAACCAAGAGTTCAGTTAAGAGATGCCCCCATCAGACTCCTCCAGCATAGCTTCTATATTCCTAAGTGCTCCTCAGAATATTAGGGAGAACCCCACATGAGGGCCTAAAACCAACAGAGGATTTTGTGTTCAAGCAGCTACCTATTCCTCAGTTTGTTCCACTTGTCCATGAGAAGGCTCGCCTAAGCCTAATCTACAGTGGTGGCCAAGCACCCCTTACACTGAAGGTCAGGTCATTTAAGTACTATCAGCTTTTTAAAATATTTTTTTTTCCTCCTCCAGCAGTAGAAGTGTCAAATCATTTTACATAACAAGACAGCGGACACTATGAATGATAAAAATCAGTCAGTGAACCTTTCTCTACCCAGAGCTGCCTATACACCTTAATCTGCCATCACAGAGAAACCAGAGGGAGGCCAGGCCCTGCAATGCACATAACCTTGATGTGTCCTTAAGAGCGCATAAGCTGTGCAGCCAAGCATATGTTCATTAGTTTCTGAACCCAAAGGCACTCAAGTACATACTCATTCAGTATTTCCTGGTTTTCACCATATTCACTGCAAGATAGTCACGTTCTTATATGCCTCTGCTGGTCCTCAAACTCCTTAGAAGAATTCTAGGACAACTCAAATCTTTTAATCTACTCGTCCCATTCCCCAGTGACAGTTTAACGAGAACTAAACATCCAAATCCCACTAGCATTTTTTTCTGAGTTTGCTAAAGAAAGAAGAGTTCTCGCAGAGAAAAAAAAAAGTGTAGATGGGTATAACAGGCACATATGAAAGTCATCCATGTTTTCTCAAGCTACTATCTAAAATAGCACGAACTGGCACTGCTGCTGAAAGCAGTCTCCCAATCTCCATCTCCCATTCCCACACTCGTGTCATTTCCTCCCTTTTGCCGGCACATGCATTTATACAGCTGCATAATGAACCATATCACTGCGTTATCAGACTTGAAACAAAGCCAGCCAAAGTAGCCTGCAGCAGTTACCAGTGAGATGAAGCTCCCCAATCTGGTTCCCTACACTGCTGCACCAGCTCTCAGGCTTACAGAAGGAAAGTGATAGTGCGATAGCTAAGAAGGGCAGAAGTGCTTCTTTTGAAAGAAGTGCCAACTTATAATAAAATCCACTGAATGCTCACGTTCTAGAGAGCGCCTCTAAAACATGCATATGTATGTACGCAGCACAAAGCACAACTGGTATAAAATTAAGTACTTATCTTACAGCCTTCATGTTAAGCATAAGAAGAGATTTCGTAGTTCACTTCTTACATGTGGTAAAGTTTGGGACTTCATCAGATTTTAATCAGGTGAAAAAAATGTGTTCCAAAATTCAATATCCACATTTATATGGTTATTTATTCTACTATAGGTAAGTCAGGTATTCTTAAAAACACTCGATTTTTGGGATAGTTTAAACACTGAAGTATATGCTATACAGGATGTCTCTTCACAATTTTTGCTTAGAAACACGTAGTATTTTGCATTAGCTAGATCACAAGATTATTAGGTCAATGGTTTAGCATCTTGTTCTAATGTAAGAGATACTAAAAATATAATTTGCTTCATAAGAGAAGGTACAATCAGTGCTGTGTAACCTCCACACCAAACCAAGATGAAGACAGAGCAACTGTTAAATACATCCACCAATCCTAAATTTAAAAAAAAAAACCACACAGATTTGGAATAACCACATAGACAGAAAATGGCAGAAGCAGTAAGTGTTCCAGCCTTATTGTTCAGGATTTTAATCTACATTTTTAAAATCAGATTTAAAAGTACAATCAAGTTTAAAAACTGAAGACCCAATCTACGCTAACATAAAGCAGTTCAGCAGATTTATCAAGAATTTTGATTAACCCCCAAAATCCTTTCCCATGGCTATACACTTATTCTATAGAGCTGAAATTCTTACCTACCTCTTTACTGCAGTCCTTGTGAGAGCAGCAGCAGCAGTGGGAATTAACAATTACAAATATGGGACAGATCTCTCTTTTTGTAAAATCCATCAGGAAAAAAAAGAGATGCACCACCAAAGAGTTAGTTGGGTGCTAGTTTCCGATGGGAATCCACCAGGCTGTGGACTTAACGCACAGCGGAAGGAAAGCAGACATAAAAGTTAGAAGGGAGCATTGTTTTCTGTTTGACACTTCTTGCACTTTTCCAAGTGCAGTACATGAGGTTGCAAAGATTTAAGCTCAATATCTGCTTTTGCCACTCAACTGTTGAACAGAAAGAATTAATACAAGCAAGAAGCAAGCGTGTCCTTTCCTGCCTGCCCAGCTAGCTGGAAGGAGGAGGAGGAAGAAGAGACAGCGCAGGGATCCTTTACTTCCTCCTTGTCCCCGCCTCCTGCTTGGCTGCTCTGCCTATTCTCCACACATTTTTTCTCCGCTCATGTTTTCTGCAGTGGTTGAAGGTTGCATGTAGGATCACCACCCAGTTCACTCCTGCTGTTGCAGAAGTACACTTTTGAACAGAGGGGAACAGGTTGGTCAGTGTGTTGTTCTGACCCAAGGTTTCAGGCACTAGTTTTGTATAGGGGGATGAAAGCAGCTGCTGTTTCTCCTCTTCTTTCCCTGGAGCTACAGAAATATACATACAGCTGACTACAATTTAATCCTAACAAAACACAAGTCAGCACTAGTATAATATCATATATTCCACCTCCCTCCTTCCTAATGATCGCATTCTTCCATAACTGGCAACATCATCTGCTTTCCTTTTACCAGGTGCTTTACGTGAGGGAATAGGGTTTGGAAGGTGATTTTCAAACAGCTAGACAAAGTTAGAAAGCCACATTCCTGCTTGTTTTATGCCACATGCACACAAATAAGCCACAGAGTTATATTTTCTAATATCTCTTGCTAGACTCCAAACCTAAACCTGAAGTTGTACCCCCCCAGTATCTAATTTCAAATAGTCACTGTAAAACTGGTTTACTAATAAAGTGAGTTGCCCACAGCTTCAAGGCTTTTGGGGTTTTTTTGGAGAGACATAAGGAGCAATGTTAAGAAAGATCACATACACTGTTTTAAGTGAAGTAAGCAAATGAATTTTGACCAACTAGTGATGATAAACTGTGATAAAATTCAAATTATCAAGATCACTTTCCACCCCAAACCAGCACACTTAGTTCCTCAAGTATACCACAATTATCCCAATGGTGGTATTATACCATATGACATCAATATTGCAAAAGCAACACTTTTTGAACCTTTACTGGGCATTTTAGAAATGCTCTCCACCAGGTGCCGTGAAACTTTAGAGGGGTCACGGGAATAGGGATCATTCAAGATCCTGCTATGTTGATTGGCCTTCCCCCCCCCCAAAAAAAAAAAAACAACCAACTGTTGATTATCATCTCCTTTTTAACAGTGCTTACTAATATCATTAATAAAGCATGCTGGTATTTTGCTTGCCACTGCTTATATTTTTTTGTTGTTGTTACAGTTGCACTCAAACTAAATAGACACTCTGCAGTCAAAGCAAATGTACTTCACTGGAATAAAAATATAACATTTTGCACACCTAATTAAAGCTACACTTTTCCGGGGTACACTGCATGACCTGCAAAGAACATTAAATATTTCAGCCTTTAACAAGCACAGAATCTACCTGTTCCAGCCTAGACAATTCTTGCTTTTCACCTTTTCAAAGGTGCTATAACTGCAGAGCTTGAAAGGAATTCTACCATAACTGATTAATCTTCTCAAACAAAATGTTCTAACACTGCAGTTCAGATGCTAATAGAATCAGTAGCAAAGTCAAATCACACAAAGTAATTAAAGTCTCTATATATTCTTTTTGCTAAATTGTTACCATTCTAGTTTGAGCCAGTCCCAGGCTGCCACAAACCATTAATTCCAGGAATTTAGACAGACCATATTATTCCAGTGGAAAACAAGCCAATGATCCTACCTCCTTCCCCATAGTCTCAGAGAAGCCTCCAGGCAATGGCATATATGGTATTTAAATTGCTTTACCCCGTGACCTTCTAAATTTCACTACCTGCTATTAGTTACTTACCTAACCGTAAAAATCTACATGTTTAACCATTTCACCACCTTTTCCATCTCTAATCCTTCATCTTAATCTTATTGTCTGTTCTAGAAACAATCTTTCAGATTTAGTATAGGGTACACCTATAACTATTTTATAATTCTCACCATAGTCCACTCAAATATCTATTGTGAATATTGTATATTGACACTATCCCGCACAACATCCTTGTCTCTAAACTAGAGAGACAGGGATTCGATGGACGGACCACTCAGTGGATAAGGAATTGGCTGGATGACCGTGCTCGAAGAGTTGTGGTCAATGCCTCAATATCCAAGTGGACACCAGTGACAAGTGACATTCCTCAGGGGTCAGTACTGGGACCAGCCCTGTTGAACATCTTCATCAGCAACACGGACAGTGGAATAGAGTGCACCCTCAGCAAGTTTGCTGACGACACCAAGCTGTGTGGTGCCATCAAAATGCTGGAGGAAAGGGATGCCTTGACGGCTGGAGAGGTGGGCCCATGCCAACCTCATGAAGTTCAACCAGGCCAAGTGTAAGGTCCTGCACGTGGGTCGAGGCAATCCCAAGCACAAATGCAGGCTGGGTGGAGAATGGATCAAGAGCAGGCCTGAGGATAAGGACTTGGGAGTGATGGTGGATGAGAAGCTCAACATGAGCCGACAATGTGCGCTTGCAGCCCAGAAGGCCAACCACACCCTGGGCTGCATAAAAAGGAGCATGACCAACAGGTCAAGGGAGGTGATTCTGCCCCTCTACTCTGCTGTGGTGAGACCCCACCTGGAGTACTCCGTCCAGCTCTGGAGCCCCCAATATAAGAAGGATGGACCTGTTGGAGAGAGTCCAGAGGAGGGCCACAAAGATGATCAGAGGGCTGGAACACCTCTCCTACAAGGACAGGCTGAGAGAGCTCAGGCTGTTCAGCCTGGAGAAGAAGAGGCTCTGGGGAGACCTGATAGTGGTCTTCCAGTACCTAAAAGGGGCTTATAGGAAAGATGGAGAAACTCTTCAGTAGGATCTGGTGTGATAGGATGAGGGGTAATGGTTTTAAAATAGAGGAGGGTAGATTCAGACTGGATATAAGAAAAATAATTTGTACACTGAGGGTGGTGGAACACTGGCACTGGTTGCCCAGAGAGGTGGTGGATGCCCCATCCCTGAAAACATTCAAGGCCAGGTTGGATGAGGCTCTGAGCAACCTGATCTGGTTGGAGATGTCCCTGCTTCTTGCAGGGGGGTTGGACTAGATGACCTTTGAAGGTCCCTTCCAACCCAAACTATTCTATGACTCTATGAGGAAGACTTCAGCTTCAGATTTACTCACTTCAGAAGAGAGATGGTTTGCCTACAGATGGATTTTATTGTTCTTGTTAAAAAGCAAGCTAGAGAAGTTGAGACTGCAAGGATTAAAAACATAAAACAATGCAACACATTTGATGGAACTGGAAGTCTAGCTTCTCTGATTTCAGTATTGTCACAGCAATTAATTCCGGACAATTTATAATTCTGCCAAGAATTAAATGACTAAATCCCGCAGAATAACTTCTGCGCCAGCTCAGTATCCTAACAGAATAAATAGCATTACTGCAATACAAGCAGTAGGAGCAGATGAAAGCTTCCAATAAGCTAGAGTTAGCTCATGAGGACTGTTTAGACTAGGACAGGCCTAGTTTTCTCCTCTCCTGATGAAAACCAATGATAGCACATTTTGAACCTAATCTTTTGAACTTGACTGATCTATCATCCAGACCAAATTTCACCTCAGCTGTTTGAGAGCTCTATGTCACTGAAATAGTTTGACTAGTTGTTCCTCACTCTCTACAATGCAGGTAAGTAAAGTCCCATGACTCTTAAATTTCTGCAGACCAGTTGTCTTCATGACTTGCAACAGATAACCATGTATGCCCAATTTCACAAATGCTTTGTAAAGATAATAGAGGTGCTGTAGTATTTATACAGGCCTGCTTGGTGCAACCTGACTGACCAAAATTTAGAAACTCTCTTCCTTCTCAATTTACCACCTACTCTCAAACAACTTTTTAGGCATTAAAAAAAAAGGCAAGAGACCAGTTGCAACAGTAAAAAAAAAATCCCCAAGCATATATGATTATAGTTGTTAAACAAATAAGGTATATTTGTATTTTGATTGACATACCCATACTAGCCGCTTATTCCTAAAGTTTGTGAGGTTGCTTAAAAGAAGCATCTAGTCATTTTTATGAGATAATCTTTGGTGAAGTGAATAAAACAGACTCTTCATTTGACTAGCCATCACCACTTGCTATCACCTCCACATCTGTATTCTACAACTGATCTCCAAGCCCAGGAGCTGCAGGACACTGACACTTTCTGCTTAACCAACTCCTCTGCCAGTGTCTCAATACTGTAGTTTGACTCATTCAAGCCAGAGAATTTACAGTGTTAAAAGCCTTACAAGATCAGTATAGTAGGCTACAGTTCAGTTGCTGTGTTTCCACACAGTTAAGTTTGAACAAGAACTACTCATAACTTCCTAGAAATTGTTGGCTGCAGTACTTTCCAGCACTCTTACATAAAAGGCTACAACAAATAAAAACCAACAAATATTGATGCTATGCCCCTACTTCTGAATGTACACAATGCCTTACCCCATTGACTAATTATCTAGCTCAGCATACATTTTAAGTTTTTAGACACAAGTCCACTATACTAAAGCATCTCCAGGTGAATAAAAATATCAATCTATTTCAAAAGTCCTAGGAATCCGGAGCCTTTATGACTAGCTAAGCAGATGGTTTCCATTTAAAAGTAGATTAATCAATCACAGCACCTACTGTAACTGCAGCAATTCTAATGAACAGAAAAAATTACTCAAGCTCTAAACAGGAAATTTTGTAACTAGAAGGGAGGACACAGTTCCTTAGTGTATAGCTGATGAACAATTAGAATATTGGTGCATGTAACAGTGAAAAGGGCCTTTTTGAGAAACACACAGTATGACAATAGAAGTTCTTCTGAAACAATAGTAGTGTCTTATCAGACAAGTGGACTGGGAACTAACTTCTCAGTTTTTATTCTTGCATGATCAGTTTAATCTATTGTGCAGAGTTCTTTAACTTCACACTTAGGAGCAGGCATGCTGCCTCTATCATCCGAACAAGAATATGCAGTGGTGAACGTGTTGAGCTAGCTGAATGACCCTTTGCTTTGTTGGGACTTCAGCTTGGAAATGGCTTTCAAAAAAAATAGACATGCCTAGACACAGATTTCAGTGCTACAAATTTAGAAATGCCGCAGTCACACTACTAGAAGTATCTTTCTTCTATTTTCAGTATGGAAAATACATTTTTGGAAAATCAAATTATTTTAGTTGCATTCTCTGCTTTAATCAGCTGCCACTGACAGAAAAACAATCTAATACTCATTTTTAAATTCAAGTACAGCAACAGTAATTTAAAAGCCACAGATTAGTTCTTCGACTTGGAACTGAATTATAAAGAATGATCTAACATTACGTCTTTTCCATGGGCTACAACACACTTTTGGTACCAAAACTAGCTCTGAGAAGGTACCTACTAAAAGGCCTAGGATAATGTTACAAACACCAAAAACATTGCACAATTCAGACAATGCATCAAAAGTCATGATCCCTTTTATTTTATGACTTATTCTAATAGGAGTGAAGGACTTCTATTTGTGTACCAAAAAAAAAAAAGAACAGTTTAAGAGAGTGGTCTTAAAAAAAGTATCCCTGCTAGAGAACTTTATGGTGGTGGTAGAAATGTCTCTGAAAAGTTTACCTTATAACAAAGTCACAGGCTTAGAGCACGAGGAAGATTTTAAATACCTTCACTGGACAGTGAAGCAACAGCTTTTTTTCCTCTTTAGTAAAATGTAAATGTAAAATGTAAAGACATTGTGCACAGTAAGCAATGGAGTTTTACATACACTTTTAAGCCTGCCTTCTCTCTCTACTTTTGGAAATAAACTGTATCTGCAAAATAACATTCAACTTCAGTAACTTCCACTCTTCTAATACAGGAACAACCAAAAACATTCGAATAGGCATACATACCCCCATGTCACTGCCCTCACTCCTTTTAATTCCTGATAATTTTATAATCATGTCCAACTCAAAATTGTGAGGAGACATTGTAGGCTCAGCAATGAACATATAAATATCTCTTTTTGCTTCAAACCAAGTTTGTTTTACAACACCAATACTGAAAAAAGTTTTGGCTGTGATCTAGAAGTTTTTCATGCTAAATAGTACAAACGCCTCTAAGATCAACTTGTAAAAGTGAGCTACTTTTAGAAAGGAATTCAGTTGAATAAGCCTTTTTCCTTCCCAATTCAGGTATCATCTGCCCTAGCTGTGCAAGTCATATAGCATGTTCTATCTCCGTGTGCAAGCTGATCCTCACTTTCCCTTACTTAGATCATTGTCATTTCTTAAAAAGGACTTACCTAACATGAAAAGCTTAAGATATTAATGCTTCAAAACTTTGAATTCTCATCCTTCATTTTTAAGGCCATATATTTCTGAATTGATGAGTCAGTGACTGAACCTCCACCCTGGAAGATTCTTCACTCTTAAAAGATGTTCCAACAAAATACCTGCAACTGAGTTGAACAGCTACAAGAGGAAAGTGGTAGAAGCTTAAATAGTCTTTAGTCCAGTCAGTGCCATGTAGAGGAACTGCATCTGATACGCTATTTTTTTCCATTTGATACTTAAGTGCCTGAAGTTTCTTCTTTCAAGGAATACAATGACAAGAGTTTTCCCTTTCTTACAATTAATCTGTTTCCTGTACTTAGTTGAAAGTTCATCATTTTTCAGTATCTGCCTTAACAAAAGACTTGCTCTGTTCCCTCTCCCTACTTTTCCATTGATTTTTTTCCAATTCTTCCACTTGAAAGCTTGATAAGGAGGTTGCGTCTGTGTCTATCTGAACCAGTCCAAGAAAGCAAGTTATTCTAGCTAGAAAAACCCAGAGCTTTGTATATGCCTAAAAATTTTTTTTTTTAAATCACATAGTGTTTCTATGAAACAAAATAGTACTTCATCAACTTTCTCTAAGCACTACAAGTAAAATTAATCTTAAATCTAAGGGTTAACCATTTATATTTGTTGCCTAGGACCCCTCAGGAAAAAAAAAAAAAAAAAAAAAGAGAGAAAGAGGTGGGATGCCTTGCCATTGCATCTCTAGCAAAAATGAAGTAGTTGAGTAGGCTAGACAACTATGATGCTTAACTTTTAGGACAGTAAAGAAAAGACTAATTTCACCTTAACTGACCAAACTGCCTGGTTTCCAGCCAAGCAAATGACCTTCACCCTAACCAGTGAACTTCAGTTCCCACCAGTTAGGTGAAACTAAGGATTTTTAAACCTGTTAGACACTGCCTGGTCAGGTTACTCATTATGTACCTTGTTCCCTCAGGCCTTTTATTAAGCTTTGTAGAACAGAGAACAAAAGTGTTGTGCCCATTCTGTGGAACCTTTTGGTACAGAACAACTTTTTTTTTTTAAAGTCAAAATGCAAAACGTTTTTTTCCTTCTCAACCTAAAGGCCAGCTCAGAAGGCAGACATTTGTTTACAGAGAAGAGACTGGACTTTTGGCAAAAGCAAGGACAAGTGCAAAACTTCACTTTGTCAAAGCAAGCATGGAGAAAATTAAGTACAGAGCACAAGTCCATCAGGGGAACTTAAAAGGTAAGTTTACATAATCGGAGGGGGTGAAAGGGAAAAGGGAGTTCTCTGCTCATACTTAAGATAGCTGATTAGTACATCTGAAACTGAAGACAGTCTTATTAATCTTTCTACAATGAACATTTTTTTATTTTTATGTTAGAGGTAAATATGCAAGAATGAGACAAATCTGCATACTAAATCCATTAATTGTCTTTTTACCAGTCCTGGGACTAGTCAATCATCTAGAAAGTTTAAGACTTGGGACATTCAAGCACTGGAGATTGAATAATCAGTACCTCTAGATACTTATAAAAATAATCTCTGTGCTGCAAAAAGAAAGCTTGAAGGAAATATGGTGTACAAGTAATCAAGGTCTATACTACATCTGCAAGGGGTGACTGCAACATGAGCAAGAAAAAAAAAAGAAAAAACTAATCTAGCTTTTGAAGCAATTGCATGGGTTACACTGGTCTCAGCAGAGGGTCAGACAAAGCAGCTGAAGCTACTGCAGTTATGCCTTCACTGCATCGCTTCCCAAACAGACTAAATTAAGAAATCATACTTAAGATGTCTGTTCTATAAATATCTCAGTTTTCATTTAAATGCACATGTAGCTCATTTAAAATATCTCCTGTGACAAACTGTTTAATAGAAATATGCATGGAACAGGTCATATAGTCTCCAGAGAGAAACAAAGACAGACAGGGAAACTGTCCTGAATTTTACAAAGATACTACCCTCCTTTTTTGTGCAAGTGAGTATGTAACAGAATTAAGTATCTTGATTACATTTTGTATTGGATCTGCCTGTAGTGCTTTTATATGGTGCAGAATTGGGGGAGAAAAAGAAAAAAAAAAAGGCAGGGAGATGGATGGCACATTCCCTAATCCAGTAGTATATCACACAGACTGTTCTGTCTGCACAAGAGGGCAAGGAAGAAAAAAAAAAAAAATAATCACAGAAGCAAGCAAGACTACCTTAATAGTGCAGCTTATTTTCAATTAATTACAGGCTTAGATTATTTTTTTTCTGAGGCCAAATATGCAGTAAAGTGCCCAGTGGACGCATTCAGTTCCAGCTGAAGAGCTGAACAGACATACTGCTTAAACCTCAGAGGAAATTTCCCCACCCTCCCTCCCAGTAAGGTAAAAGTCCCAGGAGGTGAACCTTCTTTAGGTTCTAACTACTGTTTGGAATAATTTCCAAAGAACAGCAGAGGATAGCTTCAATAAAGAAAACGGGGGGGGGGGGGGGGGGGTTGAGACAAAATTACAACATGATGATTTAATCAAAACAAAGAGGAAGGCTAGGCTATTTAATATTTGAGTGACAAGACATACAGATCTCATTTTACATTTTAGCAAAACTGCTAGTGAAAGGGTCTAGACTGAGTATGCTACAGTACTCCTGTTAGCCTCCTTACCAGAACTGCAAAACAAAGTTCAGCATTACACCTTGGGACAGTTTTGTTTGTTTTTAAGGCAGGCATTTACCCAGATTCTTCTACTGAAAGAAGAATTCTTCTAGTTAAAGAGAGCCAGAAAACCAATTTAATTGCACTTCTGCTTCTTGGGCCAGGGAAAATTCAGGAACTTTACTCCAGCACTGCTTTAAGGAAAAACAGGAACTTAGCCAACTCATGCAGCAGTGCTGTTATCCAAGATGTGAAGCAACAATAACTGCCTGGGCCAAAAAATGTCTCATCTCTAGGAGAAACTTCAGCTTTTAGATGTGATATCCAGATCTTTGCTACCTAACTGTATTATTTAATCAGAAAACTGCTTCCAACCATGAGGGAAGACCCTGAACAGAAGAAGAGGTAGAACACATAACTGAGTACTCTGAGCAATCCTGGCAAATGCCCCAACCCAACGCTGCAGTCTCTGGGCATCAGCTAGAGCAACCCTTATCACAAAAGGTGTAAGGTCAAAATGCGATGCGGCTGAAGGTTCTCCTAGAAGGGAGACCAACGCACAGCCAAAATGGGAGAAAAGAATGTAAGCTGGTACCAAGTCCAATCCAGAGAGGACACCCTGGGCATTAAGATACCTTTTACAGGTTCCCGTCCTAAGCAATAGCGAGAATTTAAGCTAATGGAGCAATTCTGCTTTTTACCAAGCCTAATAGTTACTGCAAAGCGGGTCAGGGAAATAAATTCATTTAAATATGTATCGCCTGCACATTTTGATCGTATTGCCTTTGGGGTTTCAGTAGTTTTTAAGTTCCCACATGACATGACCTTTCCTGACTGTCAATAGCAGACCATTATTACTGCCTTTCCCTCTGGTGTCTGTGTATGCATCTACATAAAATAGTCCTTTCATTAAGGCACAGCAGGACTACAACTGCTACCTCGAAATATTCCTAAACATGCCTAGGAAAGCAGGAAACTAAAGGGTTGAAATGGAAATGTTAAATGGAAATGTTAAACATCTTCCATGAACCACATTCACCTTCCAACATACATTAAAAGGAAATGCGTTGATAAGTACTGTTGGAGTCACCTATACGGGAAGTTTTCTGACTCCACTCTATTGTCGATGGTTCACACACTGTCCTTTTAAGTACTGAATTTCTCAACTGGTTCACCCCTCACTCACAACTGCAGACATTGTCTAAACTTCTAAAATCTCCTTTGAAATGAAAGGATATTTTATTTTCTTTAACAGGGAGCAAAGGACAAGGGCAAAAAACTATATGGCTCTTATTCACACTAGTTTACAGAGCTTTCACAGAGCAGTTAAAAAAATAAAGAAGTATTTTATTTCACCTTCATAACATGGTTCTGTGCTCCACATTATAAAAGAAACATTGAATTCTCCATTATCAGTTAAGACAGGTGCATGCTTTATTTCCAGATAATATTGTCTTTTCTTCATTGAAAGCCCTTGAAAGTTATTAAACTTTTGTTTGTGGTTGGTTTTGGGGGGGTTTTTTTGTTTGGGTTTTTTTTTTTTGAGGTTTTTTTGGGTTTTTTTGTTTGGTTGGTTTTTTTTTTTAAAAATCAAACTGCTTTACAACTACAATGAAATAAAATAAAACCAAATATACCAAAGCACACAGCCTTTCATTCTCTGCCTAGAAACAGATAAACGTACATTTAATTTTATTTACCTTCCTGTCCTTTGCTCCTTCTGAAAGAAAACAAGATTTCCTATCAAAGTACATTTTAGAGCTCTCAAGCAGTAGATGAAACAGCAGAAAAAATAAATTAACAGCTAAATTTAATATGTGAACCATCAGCAGCAAAGTAGAATAGAAGGTAGTGTCAAATAGACTGAAAAATTACCAGTTTTTCTCTTCCACTTAGAAGTTCAACAGTCAGGCAAAAACAATGGGGAGAAAAAAAAGTATCAAGCACAATAAACAAGCAGTAAGCTCAAAGGTAAGTCTCTAGATAAGTTTGTCTGCTACAAGCCCCTGCAAGGCTTTCCAGTTGCTAAGTACTTCACAGACCAGGGAAAGACAGCTGTTTAAGACCTGGGGACTTGCAAGCCTGAGATAGTCTCCAAAGCTGATGATTCTCACCACAGCCCAGTTCCCAGCACTTTTTAAGAAAATGGCAGAGCAGTTACATCAGGTGCCTGTTCTGAGAAAAAGTGTCCATCCCATACCAGAATTATGCTGCTTTGGCTCTAGCCAAGACACATACTTAAACATAGCAAAAGGTACCACTAAGAAGTTTTGGTAAGATACTTAGTTTTCTTTCACTGATCCAAATAGCTTGCAGATTAGATTATGTTGCAAGCCGAGTAAAGGCTAGACTTTACCCTTGGTTTTCCTCTCTAATTGGAAAATTATAGATAAGTCCACCAAAAAAGGCTCCGTGTGTGTATATGTATATATAAACTTATTCTAATATCTGTTCAAAAAAACAAAATGGCCTTTTATCTCTTCTTTCTTCCTCCTTCTGTGCCTCTCCAATATTCCTCTTCAAGCAAGGAATATTTTATTTTACAAAGCCTTCCTTCAGAATTCATTACTTCTGACATGAAGATCCTTCCTTCTACATCTTTAAGTCAGTAATTTTATCTACCTATTATAGTGTGAGGCATCAGGAATAAGAGTGTTTTATTTTTTCAACGCTAAGCAGGTCATTTATTAAATCCTCAACTTCTCCAAGACAACATACACAAAGAGATAAACAAGAACTCATTTCTCTACACATTGGATAAAGAGGTAAGTTCTTCGCCCTCCCCCACTTTGCACATTCGCATAGGTATTCTGAGAAATCTAATGCAAGTTTTTACTTGCCCACATGAATGCTTAGATCAGAAGGTTGAACACATGCAGTTTGTTTTACTGCACTGGCATAGTCTTCAAGACGCTGTTTTAGAGATCACGAAGTAAGTTTAGCCACAACCATCCTGAATGTTTCTAGCACTACTGTTCTGCTTCCTACATTCAAGGTCTGTAGGTTCCACTTAGTCTAGTCAGATGGGCAAACTCAAACCCTCTGCTTGTCTTCTCAGCCTTACTTGGTTTCACTTGCAGTGCCTCCACCACTACCAATACGCTTACGAGCACTTTTCAGGGTGAAATACCTTCCTGCTATTTATCAAGTACTTGCACTACACAATTGTAAGTAGTGCACCGGACACACAGTAGCTAAGGGCCATTTAGAATTCAGTAAACTATTAACTTAAAATCACTTCAGGTAACAATTTATGATTTGCCTTGGCAGGCAGCTAAGCCAAAGCGCTCTGAATCTGTGATCCAGCTTTATTTCAGAGAACAAAATTAGCAGCTAATCTTCAAGACTGCAGTATTTCCACCATCCTCCCAGTGGCTCAGAAAATGTTATTATTGTCATGTGTTTTGTTGTTTGGGTTTGGTTTTTGTTTTTTAAACCCTGTACAATACCTTCTTATAAGCTGAAGGAAGAGTATGAACACATGCAAAATTTTATCTCCACTCACATATTTTACAGGCTTCTGACCGACTGGTAAGTCAAACTATCCTATACCTTTCCACCCATGACCCACAAACCCCTTGTCAGCATTCTCTTTTTTCCCCCCACACACACTTGCACAGTACCATACTACCCAGCAGTACTCCTTTACGGCTAGCAGTAGTAGCTTTAGAATCAGTAGTGGGGAGGGACTTACACTGGTCACTCGACGGTAGATCTGCGCAGCATTTTGGCACTCGGAATAAGGATACTCAGACGTAGCCATCTCTAGCATACACATCCCAAAAGCATACACATCAACGGATTCATCATATTTCTCCTCATACATCTCAGGGGCCATGAATTCTGGGGTACCTTAAATTAAAAGAATGATTCAGACTCTAAATGTCTCAAAGCGAGTAGAGGCTGCTGGCGTTACTCACCGCAGTAGGAAGCAGATGGGCAGACCTGTGAGACAAGAGAAAGTGGAGGCAAAAAGAAGGAGGAAACCCTTAGTCACTCTGTTGCATCAACATACTCTGAGTCTTCCATTGCAAGGTCTTTACAGAATAAGAATGGCACAAAAGGACTGATGCAATTCCTAGTGTATGTGCTAGTTAATCAAAACAGAGCGGAGGAGGCTGGAGTCAAATAGAGGGGACAGGATAAGAAGATGGGAAAACTGTAGACTAGCTATAGGCTGCAAACCAAATACTAAGGAGAGTTAAGACACTTACCTTTTCTCCCCGTAATAAAGGAGACACATTAAACCTTGTTTTAAAAATTACCCGACTGCCCTCTGCTGCAAAAGAAGTAGTATTGGTAAGAGCCCACAGCTAGTCTCTGACCTGGTGCTCTCCATCTACTTTTTGAAGTAGAATGGTTTGGGAAAGGCCTTGCAATGAAAAACTCTGTTACAAATATAAATCTTCATGAAAAAAATGATAAAAAGTAATTTTCTGCAAAGGCCACTCACCAGAGCCCTTTTCTTCATATACTTACCTTCCCACCTGCAGTATATTTATAGGCCTACTGCATATACAGGCATTAGTGAGGAACATCCTACAGTCAAAAATACTCAGAAATACAGAGAGATTGAGTTATAGGCATAGAGCGTGAGAGTCAACAAGTCCCATTTAAATAGTGTGCAGAAGATTATTGCCCAGTGAAGCATCAGAGCATCCCCTCTGTAAGCAAAGGGACTGCATTGTATGATCAGATTCACTTTAAGCCAGAGATGCAAGTTTGCTTTTTGTAAATTTAAGCACAGAATTATTTCCTGCAGACACCAGATGCAAAACAGTTTACAGATCATTCTATAGTCACATTGCTTGTTTTCACCACACTAACCAAAAGAAGAGGATGTAATTGCAGTAATTTAACCAAAGGGTAACTGTTAACAGACAGCTAAATAAGAAGGGGTGATTTTCCAATGATAAATTTGAGTATAAGATGAGTATGCTTAAGAAAATATATTTTTCTGACACTGGTTAAGAAGCAGGAAATATTTCAGCAACAGCCTGCAAGACAATTTACAGGTATACACCATTGATCCCATCTAGGAATCTAGAATAGGACTGTTGAGTAATACTGCATTTTAGCAAGCTCTAAGTAGTGAGAGTGAGAGCAACTTCATTCCCTGCAGTCCATTCATCCAACTACAAAAACAAAGCTGATAAAACCAAGTCTTTAAAAATACACAAGAAAGACTATACTAGTTGCAATTTCTGAAAAGGGTTACTAGTGGATACATAAAAACAGAGCAAGTATAAGGCAATACTTTCCGAATGCATCCTCTTAACTTACATAAATCCATATTCTATAGACTTCCTGAGTGAGGCATTATACCACAGCCTGACTGTGATATAAAATAGATACTGGCTTTCTTTGATATACCTTAGTTTCTGATTACTCAAAGTGTAAGAGATGTAATATTCACTCCTGCTAACAATCAAAAAAAGATTGACTGTATAAATGATCACTAGACTAAATATTTGTTGTTTGCTCACCACAACATAAATATATGTTTGGTCACCAAAATGCACTTGTACATTTCTTGAAGCATCATATTAAAGCCGAGATTAATATGTAGTCAAGAGTGGTTTTATCAACAATGTTGCACCAAACTGCTGGACAGGGCAATGAATCTATATTCCAACATACTTAATGTTAATATACAAATATCAAGAGCGCAACCAAAATTTCAACACGTAATCTCATCAGGAATACAGAATGACTTCAATAGCCAAGAAACAAAGGCTCTGATTGTGTAACTTTGAAACCATATTTTTAAAGGGAAGCTCTCAAAAGACTCCAGTTTCCAAATAGGTAGACTGGCTCACCAGCCTTCAAAGAGAGGAGAGGCTTACCTATCACACTTTTGGCAAAAGAAGCTCGTTTCAGGGTTGCCAGACCAAGGTCTCCAATCTTGACTGATCCGGTGGGGCCAGTAATGAAGATGTTGTCACATTTTAAGTCTCTATGAATAATGGGAGGAGTGCGCGTGTGTAGAAATTGTAAGCCTTTCAGTATCTGACGGCACCAGCTTCGTAGTACTTTAATTTTCATCACTTTAAATCTTTTCAAATATCTAATGAAAAAAAGTAACAGCAGATTAAACAGATTCTGCTAAAAAGTAGTAGATTATGCTATATGATTAAGGAGATGCACATATTTCAACTTCACCTTCTATTTTAAAATCTACCTGGGCATTTCAAGACTTCAGAGGAGCTAAAGATTATTTCTCCTCCTAAAACCTACCCTCTTTCTTCTAGCCAGGGGATTATAGTGCTGAAAGATAAATGTGAAATGCTTGATCTATAGCTAATAATTCATTTGCATGCAAAGTCACACCTACAGCAATTAGACAGTTGGCTTGCTAGGTTTTAAGGCACTGCTTCCATGACAAACAGTTACAGCCTTATTGATTACAATTCTTTATCTAGTCATTTAAGAGGTTTTTTTCCTCTTCTCTGTCATCCTGAAACTGCGTAAATAGTTATCATCTTTTCATTGTTTAAATATAACCGGGTGGGAAGGTGCAGCACTAGCGCCAAAACGCTAGTAACAACCAAGTAAGTACAGAGTTGTTGCAAACAGTGTGAGAGTTCCAAAGTTGTTGTACCTTAGTTAGCAATATTAGTCCAAATGCTCTGGTCAAGGATTCCATGTTGCACTTTAAACCTGCTTCAAATTTACTTACTGAGTTGTCAAGCAAATTAAGAATTCTTAGAGATCGCTTCCCTGGTGCAGGACAGGGTTTGATGACGGGGAGCCTGACTGGTAGCACTTACTACTTCAAATGTATGGACAGATACGGACAGGGCAGGAAAATCTTTAAAAAGGCTTTACCAAATAATTTCTGTGGAAAAGTTCATACATAAAGTCAGTATCCCTTTGCAGGCAGAATGTGACCCAACCTTAATTTGTCTAACACTGACATTTTTTAAAATCCCATGTCAGAATAGTCAAATTCCATACTAAGAATGTTTTCCAATGCTTATGATCCAAGGCTACAATCTTATTCTGCTCCTTAACTTCAATAGATCAGAGGTCCCACAAGATAAATAACCTATGACAATATGCAAGTGCTTTCCAGCAGTCTGTTCTCACAAGCTGTCTTTCGGTAAAATAATTTCAAGTGAAGAACGGTTGTTTCGTTCTTTTGAAAAAGTATGGGCTTAAATACATTTAGAGAAAGGAACTAGCACACTGTGTAGAGCAATGACTTTATTCTTATTCAGCCAATGTTACTCAGTCAAAATCTCTGTTAAAAGACCAGTTTCACACTACTGCAAGACTGGCAGTAAATTCTATGACCAGTATGGAGTCTAGCAACTACAATCTTAAAATAAAACCTAGTCATGTTCAATTATTCCATGGTAGTGTTCAGTGTCCTCTGTGTATCCACTTAACCAGGAGAAAAAGTTTTGATTAAATCAACTGAATAGATGTCAACATAAAAATGCAGTATATTAATCCCTTTCACTTTAAAATTTCTCCAGTTCAAAATAAGATCTGGAAAGTCATGCCACTAGCAATAATCCTGCTGTGAAACAGATCTGTAAAAGCAAGTGAGATCTAGTTCCAGGAGGAAATCAAGTCTCAAAACAGAACATAAAGACAGGCAGGGAAAAAGCCAAGTCAAGGAAGGAGACAAACTGAAGGAGGTTCTGGATCACATCAGCTACCACTTCAATTCTTGCTATTGGCACAACTCTTATTCATCTCTCTTGAGCCTGTTCCAAAGATCACATGGTAGGGGCACTTCAGTTCAGCATCTGGAATCCCTAATTACATTCTTGGTTTCAAATATGCTAGTCTACTGCCAGCTTCTCACTGTTAAAGGACCTGGGTCCAACCATCACCCAGCACCCTGCAGTGTTGCTGTAATTTTTCTATAACGATTTCGTGAACGAAATCACATGTCACTTGAGACAGAAACCATTTTAAAGTGGAAGAATATATAAAATACACAGATGACCCTACTAACCAGTATGTTTTCAATTTTGTTAGTATCATAGGACAATCCAGGCTTGAAGAGATCTCAGGAGGTTTCTAGTCTAAGTTTCTGCTCAAAGTAGGGTCAGCCATGAAGTCAGACACAGTTACTATGAGCCGTATTCAGCCAGGTTTCTACTATCTCTAAGGATGGAGCCGGCACAACGTTTCGGAGCAACCTGTTTCACTGTAATAGCTTCTCCTTATATCAGTCTGAACCTTTTTTGTCTCAATTTATGCCTGTTGTTTGTAATCCTCCCACCATGCACCACTGCAAAGAGCCAGACTGACTTGTTCATACACCCTGGAAGGCTGCTGTTAGGTCTCCCCTAAAGGATCCTCTCCTTCAGGATGACCAAGGCCAGCTGCCTCAGCCTCTCCTCGCAGAGCAGGTACTCCCTCATCTGACCATCTTGGTGGCCCTCCACTGAACTTGTTCCTGCTTAATGTCCTTCTTGTCTGTTTTACAGAGTAGCAGTCAATTTTAAAGAGACAGATATTTGATCTTTGCACAGAACACAAGCAAAGATGAGAACACGAGGCTTTCTTAATAGTTAGCTTAAATGAATAGAGAGAAAAAGGAACTAGAGTTTGGCTTTCTGTCTCAAGGTTGGGTTGGGGTTTTGGTTTTTTTTTTTTGTTTGGTTTTTATTTTGGGGGGGTTTTTTTGTTTGTTTGTTTTAAGCAGGAAGGCTGCTGACCTACACCATCTCAGCTCAAGCACTTATTGGAAACCCTAAAATTAGTAGAGGTAGTTATAAAAAGGTATATGTCCTACCAGACAGCTGACACATTCATTTCAAGTAGATTAGAAACACACACTACAACAGTCTTAGACAAAACTAGTGTCTCTGAGACTTCGGTAAAATAAAATCTTAATTATACTATTAATGAAAATAGTTTGGGGTTTTTTGTTTGGTTGGGTTGTTTTTGTATTTTTTTTTTTTTACAATAGATAACTCAATTTTTTCCAATATTTTAATTCCATTATAGCATACAATATCAGAAAGCAGTTTAATTTGTTACAATTGAGTTGTAAAACTTTTCCATTGGTAAGCAGAAGTCCAAGGACTCCCTTTCATGCAAAATTCAAAATTTGCCCAGACAGCATTTGAAAAGAGCAAGTCCACAATATTTTAACTTTATATGTGTGTGTATATACTTAAATGTATACAAATATATAAAAGAAAAAAGGAAAATCTACTTTAAGATATCACCACACTTTTCTTCTATTCACCTTTTTACATCAAGTGACAACAATGTTTATGTCCCAAGTTTCAAAACAAGGAAGGCATCACTTGTATCAAATGCAGGTAATGTAAACATACTGATGAAAGATATGGAAGTAATACTCAGTCAGCCAAATATTATAAACAAACACCAAGTGTGCAGCGTAAATCTAGGAATGTGACCCAGGTACAAGAAATACTTAATGATACTACATTTGGCACATCAGAAGTTTTCCATAGTTTACTTGTCAAGTCTCAAGTGAAGTGGACAAGAATAAACTAAAATACAATTACAAAACAAACTACACAATAGTGGGGAAAAACCCACTCATCTCTTCAAGTGTAGAATTCTCTTATATTAAAGAGCCTATTAGTTCTCTCTGGATAAAACAGAGACCTTACTTCAGAGTACAAAATAATCCCATAGCTAGCAAGTTTGAGGTATTTCTTCCTACCAATACCCTACTTTATAATTATCTGTTATTATTTTATCATCTTGCTTATGCCACTACATAACAAGCCAATACAAATATTAAAATCTGTGAGGGAGAAAGTAAAATAAGGAAAAAAGTTACACCTAACACTACATATTCTAGCATAAAACTAGGTAACTTTAAATAAAGGCACCTGTACAGAGCTGTAAAAGCTTTACTTTACTACTGCTATGAAAACAGCATATGAAGCAACAGATCTATTTTATATGAAATATCTTAACCTCGGAAAAATCTTGTCTGAAAATACAGCTAAAAAGAAAGTTGCAGTATCTTTAGCTCTCCAGTACTATTTCAAGAGACAAACACTTCCCTGTACTTGCAGTTCAGACTCATTTTTTCCCTTCTTTAAGTATGTCCATTTGTGGCTATCAATAAGCATCGTAAAAACACAAGAGATTCACAGGCTATTTTAACCAAATAGACTGCAAATTGTTTCCAGCTCCTACAGCCTGCTTACACAACTAGGATTTTAATGTCTCTCCAAGGCTTAAATGGACACTGAATTAAGACAACGACCCACAATTCCTGAATTTCAAATGCTGGCAGTTTAACTTCCAGTAGATTAATGGTGACTGGATGCTCGCAAACAAGCTCCCAGCTCTGCAGATTTCTACAGTGCAAGGCAAAGACGTGACTTCAGTGTAACTCCTCAAATGCACCATATACCACCAGAGGGCCCTCGCAGCAGTTTGATTTGCTGGTGTCTACTTTCAACTCTGGCTTAAAAATAGACCTAGTTTCACTCAGCTACTTCACACGTTGAAAATGTGGGCATCTGCATACTTTCCAGTTTCTGTTAAGTGCTACTTCATGAAATTTCAGCTAAACAAATAGGTGGTGGAGTTTTTCTTTTTACATGTTATCTGTACTGTAGTAACACTCAACTAATTCATGCTTTGAACTTCATAAACCAGCTCATGCAGTTGGAGAGGAAAATGAAAAGTTCTGAGAAATGAAAATAGAGCATTGTCTTCCTGAGCTCTCAAAATCTGAAAGTTTTTGACATGTGCTTACTAGAACATCACAAGGAAGAATATGACAAGCTTGCTAACTTAAAGTATGTTCTACCATACCCTACAGTACTAGTAAGACTCCTCCTAAACAAGAACTTCCCTACAGAAATTTAACCCTCAGCAAAAGGGCTCTGTTCTTACCTATTCTGAAATATTTCCAGTTTTCTGATTCTGTGCTACTGATTCTTATATGCTCTGACATGCCTTAATTTACTTACGTTTTCAATGTTCCAGATGTCATGAGTTCCGTCACAAGAACAATACACTTTTTTCCTTTGACTGTAGACTCCCAGGAATCATAGAACCTGACAATATTGGGATGCTGAAGCCCTTTCAGCATCCCAGCTTCCTCTTTAAATCTTTGTCGCTCTGACTTGGACAGCTTCCGATCCTAATGAAAAAGAAAAAGTACGTCAAAAAGCTTTGCTTTATTTCTTACTCAGAGAAGCAGCAATCTGAAAAACAGTTGTGTACAATCACTGAACAAGTAGTAGTCTTAAATGCCATTTGGTTTGCAGTTACACTTAAATACTCTATTTAGAATACATTATGTTACAGTCTTTTTTATGATATACTTTTCCCTTACAATCCAACAGCTCGTAGAGGTAAGAATTGCAAGTAGATTATCTCCTCCTTCCTGTCTCCTCCTCCCCTACTCTAATAAATTTAGTCATTGCCTGACTTGAATATTTGAAGACATGATGTCCCCCTTCCACCTCAAGTGTTCAAGAGTAGACAAAATTGGATCATTTAAAGTCTCTCTTTCAGGTTGTACATAACAATAATTTTTAGTTATTCCTATGTGTAGAATATCCAGACCACTGGTTACAGATTGGATTAACTCTTCATATAGAGGGTAGAGCATCAAACATATAGCATGTACTTGTAACTGTAGAAGAACATGTAAATGAGTTGGATTTTATTTACTTAAAAGCAGGACCTTGCGATTAAGTAAGTTTCCTGTAATCTAGCATCAAGGAAAACAAAACCATAACTCACATTAGAAACAGAAAGCAATCTTCTGGCCAGAAACAGCATCACGAGAAAGCATTCCTGGACAATATTGATGCATTACCTACCAGCAACTAGCTATCAGGCATCGCCAAGACTCTGAGCAGCTATTACCAGAATAAGCTGCACATCTCAAGAGAAAATAGTCCCCTTGTGTCATTCGGTGTTGTCAGCTTACCAGTGCACCACCAATGCACTGGTCAGACCAGCCAGACTGATAGACTGACATAAGTTGGATCCATACAGAGTTTGTATTCAACAAACATTTCAGGACATGCTTAAAACCCAGAATTTTATAATCATTGTTTCTAACAGAATAACTAATGACCTCTCTGTCAAATCTGAGTAATAATTTTAAGTCACTTCCATACTTATACTGCTCACAACCTCCTATTGTCCTCCAGACAGTAATTCTTCTTCCTTTGTTTACAGGTAATGTGTTTTCTCAAAACCACTCACCCATGCTAATATCTAAACCATCCTATATTCACTTAGATCATTAACTTTTTTATAAAAGTTCAGAGTATCTTTGAGCATCGACAAACTTGATTTCCAGCTGAAGCTCTCATTTTCAGAAGTCTTCCAGGTTAAAGCTTGAAAAAAAGTTTGAAACTACCTCAGGGCTCAGTATCTTATCAGTGCCTACAAATGTCAGTCACACACATACTTTCACAGCTGCTTAGGAAGATGCTAAATTCTTAAGCCTCGCAAATTTAGTCCATAGACATCAAAAGCGTTCAGTCCCACAACTATTTCACTCTGTAGAAAATAGCACTACTGCTTCTTCTTATTCCTTCATAAGCATACCTGCACACAAAAAAAATTGATATAACATGTTTGCAAAAACACTCTGCAAACATTTAAGTATTCAGGTTTGCTTAGGTGTTGGAAGGTTTTTTTTTTAATGTGGAAGTAATACTTCTATTTGAGCCATCTTACCCATCTAACAGCTTTCCTCATTACAACAAACAGGGCAGTACAAGTTCTGTTCAAAACCAGTTAATCTCGACTGCTACAATCAGCTGTGATACAGGAAAGCAGTGAGCTGCAACAGATACATCAGGCAACAGACTATACACACATGCTTTTAAGAAACACTCAATGCTTCAAGCAATACAAAAAACAAAATATAATTCTTACAGTAAAATAGAGTTCTCAGCCTCTGCACTTGATCCATATAATCTACATTTTAAAATTAGCATATAGCTGTAAATACAACTATATATACACAGTAATGATAAAAATGAGGCTGCAACAATTACCTTTATATAACTTTTAAGTCTAGCTATGTAATATGAACACCTGCATTTGTTTTTGTCCAAATCCATTTGGGTTAAAATTTCCTTTATTTTGCGCATTCTAACAAGTTACCTGCCACAAACACCTACTAAACAGTTTTAGACTACACTTGATGTTAAGTTCTCACCTTAATCTTTGTAAACCTAATCTCCCTTGAACGCCTTATTCAGTTTTCCCTACTACCCCAAATAGAAACTAACATGGTAATCACTCTTATCAATGAACAGACTCCTAACAGGCATGCATATTTTGACTCATTTCTCCTTCTGGTCACATCAACAGTAGCATCATGTTCCTGAAAACATATCTGTGGCATTTAAAACAGATACTCAACACTTCAGTGTTGGCATTAAAAAAACCACCAAGACAGTGACAATATACTAAGCAATTCAACACTTCTTTGAAAGTCACAGTGCCCTAATGATTTGGGACAAGTTTGGGCACAAACACTGGCCAACAAATTTCAGCCAGAGAAGACAACTGTTTTTGCAACCAAGGAAACATCACACCCTTCAGTAGCATACTGCAGCAGCAAAAAGTGTACATTAAACAGAGCTGTAAGAAAAAGACAGAGAGGTCACCTGTTTCATAAGACTAGTGATGCATATACTTTAACCACCCTCACTTCCTTGGATACACAACCCATACACTAATTTGTATTTCTTTCCTTAAAGGAACACTAATGGTATGTAACAGAAAAGGGTGAATACACTTTAAAAAAAAATAACCCTAGCGTTCAGGAAAATACTAGATCTCATTTACAATTATACCAACAAAATAAACCTGTATACACAATATCTGGTTATACTTACACAAACTACATTCTAATGCAACCTGCAAATAGGTATCCTACAGCCTAATATGTGACTTAAAAATGACAAGTACCCTTTCAAAAGCTGAGTATGCCATACATTGTAACCTTAAAGCATATTAGAAAGTAAGATTTCCCAGACTGCGTAGAGATGAACTAGAACAAAGCCCATTCCAAATACCAAATGTTGGCACCCTTTGAGCTGTTAGTACAGGCAAATGGGACAACTTAATGCTCTTTCTTGTACAAAGATGCAATTTAAGCAGCTGCAGCTACTAAAATATTGAGATAAGCAAGAAAACAGAGGACAACATGTAATTTGGGAGCCTCAAATGGTGCTACTGGCCACGTTAGGTACGAATACTTAGGGAACAGCAGGGGAATGAGAACATCTTGGTATGACGTGAAATCCATACACAAAGTTGCTGTACAGCAGAGCTGCAGCACAGAGAAAGAAGCTCTATCTTCACCTCTCTAAAGAGGTAGCAAAAAGTTTGTGGCATATCATTCAAAATAAGCACTCCATTTGAATACGTTATCCCGAGGGTGAATCAAATAAGTAGATCTATCCCCTGCAGCTGTTTTCCTGTAACTCATGGTTTAAATATGTATATAGATGGATCATTTCAGCACGTATTTGCTGCTTTCATCTGCAAGTGAAAACAGAGGTTTTGCAACTTAACATTCCAATGTCACAAGTTATAAGATTGGTTTAACAAATTTAATGTTTTCTTTGATTATTATTTAAATTTTTATTTTTAAATCAAACAGCCAGAAACTAAACAATGTAGAAAGACACGTAAAATGCTTTCCCATAAGCCTGGGAAACAAACAATTTTATAAAGAAAGCATCTCTAAGAACAGTTAATAACATACAGCTTGATATCCTATCCTTCAAACATCCATTTATTCTGGAATTCCTACTAGCAAAATTTCAAAAAACTGACACTCCCCCTTCTCTTCCTAATCTTTTTTTTTTTTAACCATAACAAAGCAACCTTGGACAGACAAGACAAAGTCCTAAGTCTAGAAGTTAGCAAATCACATTCTTGTATCTCTGTTAGCACATGCTGAGCAGATATAGCCCAAGTATTTAAAAATATACAAAGCTGTCAAACTGCAGGAGAGCTTGCTTCCTAAAATGGATTTAACTATCCCATAAAATGGCCAGCATTGTTCTTCCCAAACTGATAGCTTCCCTGGAGGACTTAAGTGTCACATCCCAGTCACTGGGCTGCCCTTCGAACAAACTGAAACAGATGCATCAAGCCCACTCTGTTCATTTCATTCATGCCTTTCCACCTACATTAAATTGTTTTGACAAGCCAGGACAAACAGCAAGGCTTCCCAGCACGTGATCTGTGGTTCTGCAGTGCCAGGGGCCTGAATAGAGACAGGCAGCAAGTGAAGCAATTGTTCAGCTCAGAACAATTCAGTAAGCTTTTCTTGGTTGTTTCTATTTATCCTTGTTCTTCCACTCTGGTTTCTTTTGGTCAGCAAAAAGCTACCAGAGGTGTTTAGATGATTCAGTGTAAAACAGGGATCTTGGTCATTCATGATGAACCAGTTATAGGCTTAGTCTTTCGCATTAGTGTATTAATTTACAGGAGCATGAATTACATGCAGAACTGTTACTACCCTCTTTCTACCCCTGTACCTAGGTGCCTTATACAAATGGAAAATAACACAACTCAAAACAATCCCCAACCCCAAGATTAGCTATTGTACCAAGCCACAAAAAGCAAAGCTCATCAGCAAAACGCCCATATTCCTTTGGTGATTTTTTTTTCAGCCAAGGCTTAATATCTACTCAGCATCCTGAATGAAGAATGAAAATACATTTCTGGCCCCTAGATTAATCTTACATTTTAGTTGGGTTGCTCTCATATCAGTTGAGTCTACCGAACAATTTCTCATGCAATTTTCTTTCTAACTTTCCACAGTCCTTCTGAGTTCTGTCCTATTACCATCATGACAAGAAATCACACATCTGCAAAGCACATCAGACTACAGCAAGCAGCTGCAGGGTCTGGCTCAAACACGTGAAGCAGCAGGAAAGCTGCCTTAGCAAGGCATCATGTTCTGCTCAGGCTATTTGAGTCTGCTCTTCATTCAGATTGAGCTCAACTAAGGGTCTCACCTCCGCTGCCCACTTTTACTAACTGACACTAAACAGCCTGAGCTAAATTCTAGGACAATTCAGCTGGCATTAAATGGACACAGTTATGCAGAAGACACAGTGCACTTCACTCTCAAACACATGCTACAGAATACCAAGCAAGTGGATAACATGAGAAATACTCCACATGGAAGGAACTAGATCTGCTAACCCATGTTATACATCTTCAAAGGAGATTTTCTGTTTCTTAATATCAAATACAATTAACATAGCCAAAGTGCCAGGGAACCTTTATGCATAACAAAACAAACCTGACCAAGAAATCTTCCCATGGTCTCCTTCTACAAATAAAACAGACTCACAGGTGAAAGAGGTCAACTAAGCCAGATTTATTTAAAAAAACCACCACACCCAAAAACCTCTGTGTGAGTTGCTACACAACTTAGAGAGCTGTCCCCTCTTCCACATTATTAAGATAATCAATAAAGAGGAAACAGAAAGGCTGGACACTTACCTACTACAGACTGGTTTTACTAGCTTTCTGCATATTCTGCTGCTAGATACAGAAATTCTATGTAGCTATATTGCAGGGACAGTTAGTGGATTGTTTTGTTTTTTTAAAAACTACACTAGAGCCTCCAAATAGGCGCACTAGAAAGCACACTAGAAAAATTAGTAGCAATGAACTGTCTTTGAGTGGTATGATCTGAAAATGTGCAGCCATGACAGACTTAAAAGTGCTGTTGAATTATAAATAGTCTGAATCACAACCAAGGTAAATTATCTAACTGTGCTGAGGTTACACCGAGTACCATTTTATGAAGCTTTCCAAATGTCTGAAAATTTGAGGGGAAGACACTGCTGCTCCCAGCCTATTATTCAGAGGAAGAAGTAGTATACAGAAGAGACAAATGTTCTTCTGTGTGCATTTCTGCAGCATATGAGAAAGGCTCTGCAATCCTTTTAGGGAAGGTTAATGAGGGGTCATCAGAGGAGAAGCTAGCAAGACGGCGCTCTGATATTCAGCGCTGTTAATGGAACTGAGGCTTTGTGGGCTGCAGTGTTCTCATCCTGAAAAAATCTAGCAGCCAAGAGGAAAAATGAGCACAGTGACCATTGAGCTAGATTAACAAAATATCAACAAAGAATCCACTGAGCTTAAAAAAAAAAAAAAAAGGAAAAATCATTGAGCACAGTTGGTACCTAGAAATGGAAGTTTAAGTGCACTAGAGCTGCATCTGCTTTTCTGTGTCAACACATAAACCACTCCAGACTTTCCAGTATCTAAAGACTAAGCAGAAAGAAAGAAAAAGCAAGGGAGGGGGAAGAGGCTGTTCAAAATGCATCCCCATACAGCAACAGACCTGAAAATTGATCAAGGACCTCCACAGATCCTTCTACCAGTATACTTTTCAACAAACCACTGAACACGACAAACTGATTAAATGGAGCTGAACAGCTGCTGCTCCAAAAGTATGCATGCAAGGGTTTTTTCATTTGACAGTAGTGTTTCTCAAACACTCAGAACATTCAAGCACCCTGCTTGAGAGCTTAACTGTATAATACAATGTTTGCAGAGTTACATAAACCTTTAGTTGACCACTGAGTTAGGAATCAGGTCTGCACACCTAATGGAAGACATTCAGTCTTCAGACATCTGCTGCTTCATACACGCTTCTTGCTACAGCTTCCCTACCTTCCAGCAGTCCAGCCTTTCACAAGCAAGTCTCTACACAAGATTATAAGGCTTGATTCCAAAAATTGCACATTAAAAATAATCTGGGGGCTCTAAGAACACTGGAGAAGATCATCAGCTACCAAGATTGCCAGCTGCTCAATAAAGAGTTTAGAAAAGCAATACATTAAAACTGCACCTACTGAGGACAGTGAGTGCCAGATTAGGATACCCTAAAGTTGTACATGAGAAGTCATTAATCTGTTGCCAGAACATAGCTGTCAATACTCCCAGGCTGCACTCCACACATGTATGGAGTAATCAATTAAAACAGGCTGCCTTAATATGCCTTGTTTGTTCTTCAGATAAATCAGGTATTATTTTTCTCCCCAAAAATACATGCATTAGCCAAAAGACAAGCTTAAACTATTTAAAAAGAGGAGAAAGACCAAACTAAAAAGCTACTCACCAAGAAAAAGCTGCAATGTCCAAAATCCTCTTTACCCTTCAGAAAGCTAGGTATCTCCCAGCCTTGAAACTCTTTAACTATCCCTTCCAGGTCATACATCTCCAGAAACAGATCTGCAAAGACTTCTGGAAAGTTTTTAGGAAGAAAGGGCATGCTTGCTTGCTACTTCAGTGTTGCTTCCTTATCCACACTTACTGAACTCAGAAATCAAGATCAATCTCTGCAGCTGCATAAAGTCACACAATTTGGAGGAAGGGAAGAATATAACACACATCCTGTTCTTGGCATTAGGCTGTAGAGTCCCAAAACAAGGACTTGCAATGGAAGAAAAGCAGGTAACCATATCAGCATAGAAGAAAGAGTAAGTAAATCTGAGGATGTCCATATTTCTGCATTCTGAATGCTATTAACTGGTACTTTTCAGTCCCTTTCTTCCTCATCTCAGTTTGAAGATTGAAGACAAAGTTCCTGAGGACAGGTAGCTGAATGAAGCACAATGCCAAGTTAAAACTTACTTACTGACAGCACAGTTTCATATTGCTCCTTGGCAAGTCTCCACAAGAAGAATAAATTTTATATAAGCTACAGTCTGCGGAGTATGAAAAAAACCTTGAGAAAGATAACACAAGTATAGTATACATATCTAACACAATGGAAAAGAGTAGGCTTAAAACAGTTATTATACCTTTCAGATTTCTTAAGTAAGGGTAAATAATTCTGTAGGCTTCCTCTTACACCAGGTATTCAAAATGCTTTAAGTTTCAGGAAAGTACACAAGTAAACAACCCAAACGAAAGGTAGCTGTACACAGTAGCTGTACAGTTTCCAGGTGAAAAGCACCTACTGTACATTCTCTTCTGTATTTTAATTTCTGGTATTTCAATGGACAACAACTTCCTGAGTAGCATAACACAAAATTCAATAGAAGATGCAGTTAGTTTGTTAAAAACCAAAAAATAAAAACTGCTTCTTGTCCTTTCTCTTATCATTGATACAGGTAAGTGATACAGAAAACATATGCAAGTTTATTGCTGCTACTCAAAGGTTAGAGTAAAAGAAACAAATTGCACATATCTTGACAGAGATGATACTTGGCTAAAGGATGGCAGGAGGGTGAAGAGGAGGGAAATGAAACTCTTGAGGATCAGACAGAAGGGGAACAGATAGAAGCCTTCATCAGTCAGGATTTAGTCTGAAGAAGTCAATCATACACATTCTGAAAGAGTTGATACTTGAGTAAGCTTCAGAAAATAAGAAATATAACTTTGTCTTAACATTGAAGGGGGGGTATCTGCAACTAAAGCCTATGTGACTGAAAGATACTAGCACCGCTCCCCATTTTATCCTGTGAGTGTTTGTCAGTTTTGATGAAGCTACGATTCATCGCCACAGGAGAAAGCAGAGAGAACACCACCAATTCCTCTGATGTGGTCACTTCCCTCTTTTACATATGCAGTTAGCACCTGTGCAGCAGTAGTAGTAGCAGCATCTAAGACACCTGGTGGCACCAATGTCATAGACTTAACCTATGCTTGAAGAGACATCCTCAGTGAGTCTCCTGATAACAGAAAAGGCATCAGAACTGAAGTTTGTGCTTGCCTGCACCATTAAACACAAGTGATCTGTAACCAGCCACAATTATACAGTCCTTCCAGGTCTTCAGCTAAAAAAAAAAAAAAAAAAAAAAAACCAAAGTTGGCTAAATCCTCAACTTTCCAGGATCCCATAATTCACAAGAACATTCAGAATAAATCTACTGCTAATACCGTTATTGCTGTACATGAAGCAGGCAGTAAGGAATAACTATTCAAAAACAAAGACACTTCAAAAAAAAAGGAAGTTAGAAACACTGAATCAGAGATTAACTCTGTAATTTGGTGAGATATGAAGCCATTCTGCCTCAGTTCCTCACACTGAACTAATGGCAGAGGCGAGATCAGAAGTGTAAAGAGTATGCAAATATAATGTGCATCATGAACACAGCAGCAGAAAAACACTTTTGTTTCTCTGCAGGACAACAGTAGATCAGAATGTTTCCTCTCTATGTAAGGTCACAAGAAATCTTAAAGTATGACTTCCAATAACAAAGTTTATCTTTTGCTACAGTAGCGCTGAGGGAATTTTAATTTTCAGCAATGCAAGAGATGACTACACTGCTACACTAGTGCACTTCAATACCATGTGCAATACTGGATGGAAAGCTCATGCCCAGTGCTCACCAGAGACAGACAGATGCAAGCATGCTGCTTAGAGGGCAGCCAGCTACATCTCAAATCCCTCTTGAAAAGATAATGACAGAAAAGAACCTGTACAACACCAAAAGGGCTAGAATAGTCTGTCTGGCTGACAGGCTTCCAGCGAATTCAGCCAACCTAGATTTTTAAGTTTCCACTTTAATTTTAAGAAGCGTGAATATGACATACCTGGCAACAAAGCACTTTGATTTTCCCAGGAAAAATCAAACATCAGCAAAATTGCACCACCCGCGAGTCTCTATTGGATTACTATTAGTTTTCCAGAGCTGTGTTGTGTGTGAATATACGCATTACTACAATTCTGTACTACTCTCCCCACTCTTTCACATCAGCACAAACATTCATACACAAAGCAAGTAGGCCAAACTGAACCAAATTCTACTTCCACAGAAAACAATTACTAAGACTAATCAGTACATTGCCTAATCACACAATTTCCTTTGTGAAACTTGCACTCTTCAGAATACAGCCATGAAAACTACATAGCAGCTTCAAAGTAAATTATGAACTATACTTGTACTTTTACCAAATGAATTATGTATTTTCCTTTGCTCTCCACACAATCAGTAAGAAAAATTTTAAACAGCAGATGTGAAAGCTATGGCTTAGACATGACCTCTTTTGAAATCTCTCAGGTCCTCAGGAATCTGGTCTAAGAATGGCAAGCAACTGTTTAGGCTTCAGTCATTTCTATTCTAGGGTTGCTGTAGGCAGCATTTGTGTTTCCTTACACAGAAGTCTGGAAAAAAAAAAAAAAGATGGCTAAAAGTTTTATTCAATTTATTCATCCTGAGAGGCTGAACATAAGGGATAGTAATCAAAATGTTGGACTATAAAAAAAAAAATCAGTATTGGAACAGAGAGCTCATCTATTAATTTTCACTTTAAAATTGCTACTTGATCCATGGAAGATAAATGGGTAAGTCTGCAATCTGATACCAGTTCACAATAAGGCTTATGTTCATTACATACAGCTTATTACAGAATTGAAGTGTTAGCTGAACTGAATTCTTGATGAGCTGTTAACCAGCTGGACCATCTTGTCACTTGGCTCAGATGCCTCATTAAAAGTTTTGAAGCTCATGTCAATTCTCATTTTGCACTGAGTTGATTGCTTTGTCAGTGAGAGGGAAGGTACCTCCAATCATCTTAGTTTAATTTTACTATGAAAACCCAATTCTCCATTTGGGGAGTGACAATAATGCAGGAAAAAAAGCCTCCTCCACAATGCATTCTTGTTACCTTACAGATTTATTAATTCATTGCATCAGAAGAGCAACTGTAGCTCTTTTTGTTTCATATAGTTCTATATTAACTGTAAGAGTCCTTTTTTGAGTAGGCACATGTCTAGAACATTAGGGTGAACCCTTAACCAGTTCTGATAAGAGGCAAATCAATTCAGAGAATCAAAGACATACTGCAGTTCTTCACCCTATATACTTAAAAGCTATAGGCAAAGGGGAAGCGTTAGCTATATCCTGGTTTTAGTATGCTGAAAAGTTGCATCAATATGCTGGTTGGAAACCATACAGAAGTGTCAAGATGACTCCAAAGATTTACTAATCATTATCAAAATCAGAGGTAGACAAGAACTAGTAATGTACCTGTGCCTCTTACTAGTTCCCTTACCAAAATTCCAGCATAAAGCCTAGAGGCAATAAACTCAAATTGTTTACGCAAGTTTACGCAGCAGTCCCTGCAAGGCTGCCCCCTGTGCTCCTGCAGTTGCAAGATGAACTCACATCAGCCTACAGTACACATTCGCTTTAGGATTACATATAACACCAGTACATATATTGCATATGCAGCTTGATTACACTAGAGGAGTTGCTCTTCCCAGTTTTGCTTCTTTTTCTGCAAACACATCCAAAAAAAAAAGTATTTAATTCAATTTACAAAATTGTGGATTACTATCAGTTATAACAGGATGACATATGAAGTGTAGGCCAAGTACTGGCAGTCATTACAAAATCCTTACAATAATCACTACAGAACTCCATGCCAGACATTTTTCATTCAGAGACAGATCTCTCATTCAGTGATCCTTCAGATATTCATCATAAACCCCTCCAATAACTGCAAGGTGTTTTGCATATCTTGCAAGATACATGAAAACAAAAAGGGATCTCACAGAGGGAAAGATTAGTGTTCCACAAAACAGTGAGTTTTATGAGGTGACCAAAATTTGAGTTCTAGATGAGGTCTCAGGAATACCTTGCATAAATACTAGTATTAGTACTAGCATTTCACGAACATGGAAGTCCCAAAACATATTGGAGGAGTACTTCATTTTTTTAAGCCTCACTGCATCAATTATGCAGTCTTCCTGTTATCTATCAGAATGCCCATCTTCATCTTAGGCTTCTCATAAAAGGAGGCTTTACCTGACAGATTAACTAATGAAATCAAGTTCTCTCAATCACTTGTGTGTTGATAGTAGACTTCCACAGTGATTCCATATACATTAGAGACACCTATGTTTACAACACACTGTGTACATCTTCCTTGGCAAACACCATACAAGACATAGATCTAAAAAGCTACTTACAAAGTCAGAAGTATTTCAGGCAATATCAAATGTATCACTATTCACATTATCTTTCACAGAGCACAGGAAACTGAGCACAGTTGTCTCAGGAGAAAGAAAACACTCAAATATTTAACAGTAGGAAAATGGTAGGATAAGCAACAAAGAATATTGGCGCAATGAAGCATATTCTGCATCCAGAAGCATAATTGGCTTTACAGTTCAACCCTGAATAATTTTAAAATTAGTTAAAACATAAGAGAAAGCATAGTGTAATCAAAATGCAGACGAAGGGACCAGTCAGCTCCTATTATCTAAAGCAACACATGATACAATACATAAAAATAGTGAGTGTTTTGCTGTACAGTAAGTCAAAGTAACAGTACGCACACCTTGGTCGTAAAAGGACTACCGTTACAAAAGCTGGGGAAAGAAAAACTCTGTTGGATTGACCTGCAAGAAAACGCTTTGACAGCTAAAATTTACTTTTGTAAGAGAACTGAGATGAAAGATTATCAACAGAGTAATCTTCAAGGTGGTTCAAGCAGACAGCTAGAGAAATATGCTACAGGAAGTTTAAGATGAATACTCAAGATTTCTTTCTTGGGATTTGGGAACTACATACGGTAGTACAGCAATTGGCAAGGCTGTTCTGTATTAAAGTAAGTTTTTTTCTGAAGAATACTACTGGAAATATCCTGCACTGCCAAAAGACTAAACATGACTGAGAAGACCCCAGATACTCACCACAACCTAGAATGAATCAGCTATTCAAACTATTATAAGCTTATCCAAAAAGTCTGTTTCTTATTATATCGTGCTTTAGTCACATACTGTCTGCCCCTGGTCTGGTGCCACTTCATTTCAAAGGCTTGAACAGGAACACTGAAGATATTTCTTAAAGACAAACTATAATGTCTGAGGATGTCATGGTCCATAAAGACTACCTTAAATGAGTCATCACAACCTTTAATAGGCTTCCTTGTTTTCAGTTTACCTCCTACTTTGTCACACTGAAGAACTCTACCTGTGGTTCAAAATTAATTTTGTTTATGAACTAAAGAGCATCACCAAAAAGTTAAGAATTCAAATATTCTTTCCATATAGTGAAGTATCTGATGCTCTGTGCATCATACACCAAAACTATTAATGATTAGTCACATTTAACACTGAAAAAGTCTCCTTAGCCAAGAAGTCATCCAAAAACCTTTTAGCACTGTGGCTTCATCCAAAAGACACTATTATGTGTTCAGCAAGTCTGCATACACAAGAAGCCACAGAAGCTGGAATTAAAATAAAAGTGGCTTGTCAGAAAAGCTGCAAAAGTGTTCTGGTACTGCATCCCTTGCTTCAGCAGCAACAACCACATTTCTGTGGGGAAAAGAGCGGGTAAGTTGATTTGAGATATTCCATATTTCTGTTTAAGTTTCTTGTCCTACCACACAACCCCAAACAACATCCCAGTAAAACAATTTTAATTAAGCTAAGAACAGCATCAAAAATACAATAGAAAATCAGACCTGGTTTTAGTCTCAAATCCACTACTTACTACCTAAACAAGTACACAGATTTACTCTCACTAGAAAGATCAGTCAAGAAATAGCTTTCCGCACTCAAGACAACCAAGGCTACACACAACCCATTTTTCACAGGCAGAGAGCGGATCCAGACAGCTCTCTGGACAGATATCTGATAGAACAGCCATATTGATCTTCAAAATAAGAGCCTTCTATTCAACTACAAAGCAACAAGATGTGAGCAGAAGCAGGACAAAGTCCATACAAGCAGTAGTCTAGAAGCATCTGACAATCAGTTCCTTTGCCCATCCTCTGTTGCCACTCCCATACATTCTTCAATTAACTTTGAAATAATCCAAGTGTCAAGATAAACTTCCCAAACAAAATTCTAATGTTTGAATGTTTAGTATCTAGAGATATTGATGAGAACCTCGCCAATTCCTTCTGAAGAATTTCAAGTGGCTTTGCATTTTTCTCTTTAATATTCTACTACTACAAAAAAAAATATTCAATGAGATAGCTACAATCCAAGCAGAGACTTCAGTACTTTTAATAGATAGCTGTGTAAAACAGTCTCTTGGCAGTGCAATTCTAAGATCTTTTGCTAGAGGATCAAGAGGTAGAAGTGTCATTAGGTAGTTCCAAATCCTCAAAAGACAAAAAATTCTTAAGACTGTTTTCTTGTAACCACTACAGGGTTTGTGCTTAGAACTTCAAGTTTCCTAGTTTTGGCCACAAAATTCAATTCTTATAAAAGAGCCAGAGAGGGAAGATAAATCCTTTATCCACTCCTTGTTCTCCATTTGTTTACCAAAAATGAGGGCCAAGTGTAATCATCAGCAATCAGGTGCTGCAGCACCTCAAATACTGGAAACAGGCTTCAGTAGCCAGCAGTAACATTATAGTAGAGTAGCAAGTTTTAAAACTCAAAATTTATTACTAAATGTATCTGCATCAATACTTAACAGCCTGCAAATGTGAGAGAGCAACAAGACCAAGAGTCTGTCCAATAAGCAGGAGCTGGACAGATGAATCAGTCTCAGCGTTACTGTCCTATCTTCAAAGCTGTTAGCAGATCGAAAAATTTATGAACAGGCTTCTTCAGAATGAGTTGCAACATATCTGCCCATCAAAAACAGACCTTCCCCCTTGTGATTTCACTTTGCAAGTAATAAAATCCAGACTGCATTGCAAACAAAGAACTGCAGTTCCTCCCTCCTGCTTGCTCTTGCCCTGAGCACTTTGGCTACAGAGGCTGCTAGCTTTTTGATGCTATTTTAATCTCTCCTATGCTTCCAACACATGTTGAATCTCACAGAAAATTTCTTGCAATTTGCTATTTCAAAGTATGCTTCTTCAGACAGACCTAGTCCATACTTAGTCACCTCTTGTCGAAGGTTCACATAACCAATCAGGTTGGCTCTCCATCTGCAGATCAGATTAATGCTCAATACGAACCAAGCCAACCTAGTGTAAGCACTTTCAACATACTAAATTGGTGAATCAGTCCAAATGACTCCATTTCAGAATTAGTCACACGTATAAGACTGTAAGGGAGAAACTGAAATTTGTGCCACTATGAACTCTTATCTCAACTGACTTCAGTACACTTGCAGCCAAGTAAGGACTTCAAGAGAGCTGTTGGCAGTGATCAGCTTCATAGACATAGGATACTTTCTCCAAGACTCATATTCTTTCCAAAGACAGACGGTAGAATGGGATGGTATGATAAGAACATGGTGAAATCTTAAGACCATAAAGGAGACTATGGCTACAAGTACCCAAAATTTCATTTTTAAAATCAGAGGGAACAATTTCCAGATAATCCAAGGGATAACTGCCTTTTCCTATTACAAGCTCCTGTCATCCCCTCCTTCCAAAGCATTTTCAAGTTTCCACTTCCCAGGAGGGGCAAACAACATTAGACACAGCACAGATCTGACTCTGAGCTAATTAAAAAGGAATTCACATACAGCGTGCTTGATACTAAACACTAGAACTGAACTAAAAGCAGTCATGTACTACCCTGATTATAGCTGTGTTCAGACTGTTTAGATTTTTCACACTTGTTTTATTTAATACTTGTCTTTGGACTTTTATTTTTCCCCTCTCTGCACAATTATGACTACTATCATTAAAAAAAACCCCAAACATTTCTCTAACTCTGCTGTCCGTATAGCAACAGTGCTTTCTGGTAGTCCTTCTTCAGATATTAAACCTCGAACATCAAGAGTCCCGTCTGATGTGAAAAATCTTAAAGGTATGTAAAAGGCCAAACTGTAAAAATACAAACTCCTGTATTTTAAAATACATTAGACATAAAAAAAGGATAAAGATTATTGCCAAATCTAGTAAATATCTATGTATTCCATTCCATCCACATAATTTTTTCCCTCAAGGATTGGGGGAAAGCAGATAGATTTTGACAAGGGACAGGCTGGAGAGAGTTGGGGCTGTTCAGCCTGGAGAAGAGGAGACTCCAGGGAGATCTTACAGTGGTCTTCCAGTACCTCAAGAGGGCCTACAGAAAAGACAGGGAAAAACTCTTTAGCAGGGCCTGTTGTGATAGGACAAGGCGTAACGGTTTTAAAATAGAGGGAGGTAGATTCAGATTAGGGTTGTAGAACACTAGAACAGGTTGCCCAGAGAGGTGGTGGATGCCCCATCTCTGGAAACATTCAAGGCCAGGCTGGATGAGGCTCTGAGCAACCTGATCTAGTCGGGGATATCCCTGCTCCTTGCAGGGGTGTTGGACTAGAGCTTTGAAGGCCCCTTCCAACCCTAACCATTCTATGATTTGCTTTTAAAATAGTTTTAAAATTCACTTCACAAGATCCAAAATTACTGTAACTAAAGTCATTTGAGCAGTACATTTTCATAGATGTTTGCAGCAGACTAACTACAACAAACGGGAATCAAAACTAGCTCTCCATCATTTGAACACTGAGGTCAGTAGCTGCAAAGTCTGCTGCTTCTGCAAAAACAGAGGCTGCTGTTCCACAAAAGATTTTCTAGTAGAAAACTTCAGTTCCTCCAGAGAACCTCGTCTTGATGAAGCAAGCCATTTCCAAGGATATGAAACTTTACTAGCTTAAACAGTTGTAACACAAACAAGGGAACTTAATTGTATTGTACAGCCTTCTATCCTGCATTTCCCATCCTGAGGGGTTGACTTGCATATGCTGTAGAAAAGTAATTATACAACACACATCGGCTTTGTGTTTTACAAACGCAAGTTAAACAAACTCCTTCATATGGCATCATACAGATGCTAACACAGACTACTGCAGGCTAGAACATGGATTAAGTCTTTTAAACTCTAAAGAGTTTAAAAAAAAAAAAACCATGCCATTTCCAAGTAAGTCTGACTTGGAAAATGTCATCTATTTTAAAGTTTATTATCTGAAAACTATGTTCGTGGAAATACTTTCTCAGCATAAAAGCAACCCACGTGCGTCAACACTGCTTTTAGGTCCCTGCTTCACAACTCTGAAGTACAAAAGCTTAAGGCAGCAATGGATGCAACAAAGAAAGCACTTTCCTCTGAAGCATCTGCACCATCTTGGCTGAAGCTTCTTAAACAAGCTCGACAGACACTTGGCTTGAAAACTTGCAACCCAGCCTGTTAAGGCATGCCAGAGGGGCAACTAAAAGCAGGATCCTATGACAAGAATCAAACTTAAGTGGTGCTACCTAATGTATTACTTCCATGTGTCCGGTAAAGAATTTTAAAGTAGATAACCACTATGTAAATTCAGAGCATTACCAACACATTTCTTCCAAAGACAGTTTGCAAAATTATAGACAATACATTACAGATCCAAACTCCAGGAAAGTTACATACTCTATGCTATAGAGTTTACTTCTCAACGTGCTTGACTGTGCAGTCCAAAACGTGCAGTAACTGAGTTCAGTAAGCAGTTCCTAACACTGGATGAGTGAACTGTATTCACACTGTCAAGAGGAAAAAGACTTGAGTGACGTTCATGTTAAGCAGGTGCATCATATGCACTGCACTAACTCTGAGTATTACAACAATATACACAAATGATTTCTCCATTCTGGGCTCTCAGAGACTCTCTTCATGTCACTACAGTCCAGGATAAAACCAAAAGGTTTCATGGCATTAAACAAAATTTATTTCATGAGTATTTCCAGTGACTGGTGAGGAAAGAGCCCATCTGGAAAGAGATGCAGGTTGCCCCTTAGGTTAAGGTCAGTAGATCTACTGAAGGAATCCAGCCTATAATGAAAGACATAGGCCAATTTTCATACTTTCAGAAGCAGCAAAATAGGTAACAGCTTGCACGTTATGCCAACTGATGGGTGGTAATGCCAAGAAATCCAGTTATATACAGCTTAATAAAAAAATTTAATCATCATTTTAGGCACTGCCATCAAGTCTTGCACTGAACATTCAAACACTAAATTGTTGTGGTAGAATTTTTGCCAGCAATGCCCAAAGGGGCTGGCTGCAAAAGTAAGCAAGATGTCTCTTCATGTCACTTCACTCAAAGAACTCCCCAAAATGACTTTGCTTTTGAAACTTCATCTCACTGCTACTATAATGCTTGGATTTTCAGTTACTCAGCATGAGAGCTTACTCCTCTAATGCTTTTTATAGTAAAGTTACTGAAAAGAGATAACAGCAACTATTGCTCCATTTGCAGATCCTTTCCCGAATAAAATCAGAAAACTATTAATGCTCTATAGGTTCTGTTTCTGAATCACAACGTTCCATGTTCCTCAGTCTTTTGAACTATTTCACTCACATGAAGCTCAGTCTTTCAAACTACTGTTTAATAACTCCAGAAGGTGTCTTCTATCCAAAGCTCCACAGCTATAGTATTCAAATCAGATCCGCAAGTAATGCGGTGGGCTAAGTTATTTTCTTAGGAGAAGATAACAGGAAACAGCAAGATAGGAGACTAGACAGTACACATCATCTCCTTGACCCTCAGGATCAAAGAAAGTCATACTCGACATCCCCAGGCTGTAAGGCACAATAACCTAACATCGCCCAACATCAGTAACAACTACAGAAAGCAGCTGCAGTGCCACTTAAGCCTACTGGCAAACCTTTCTACTGTCCTCAAGTTTGCTCTGCACCACTTCTTTCAAGTCAAGTGGCATATTTGACATGGAATCACCAACTGGGTGCCTATAGTTAGCTTATACAATATAATTAGTGCTACTCAGACACTGAATTAGAAGCCAAGATACAAGACAGATGAAACTAAGACTCCTCATCCAATGAAACTTTTTTCCATTGACACTACAGCAGGAATCCAGTAGAAACACTCAAGAAAATAGAAATCATGGCAAGTATTTCAATAGTAACAGACAAAGAAAAAAAACCAAACAGCTATGTGCTATTATTTGAAGTCTCCAAGTTGTACCATCACCAGTCACAGTCCTACTAGATACTCTGAGCTAATGTAGGCATGTGGCTAGATACAAATAGTCTCTGAGCTTCGACCATTCAGGAAGAACTAAAAAAAAAATAACGCAACAGCTACAGATGCTTACAAAAAAGTGAAACTAAACTGATAAAAAGGCAAATTAATTCAGCTCGGTTTCCCCAGTAAGACAGTCGATCCCTCTTATCTTTGATGAATGTGTCCCAAGATGTGATAAAGCGCATAGCACCACGACCCTTGATCTCCGCTTGACAGAAGCCGTCACTCAAGGCTCAACATATTTTGTTATCCAACCATGTCTAACAGACTGTTCAAACCCAAAAAAGACAGTCAGGCTAACAGCTATACTTGCTATTTCCAAGAGCATACACTGATGACTCCCAGACCCTCAAACTGTAAACCTGACACCAAACTAGACAACGGCCATTCAGATGAGGTTCCAGATGAAAGACTTCCTAGTGTTTTGACACCAAAGCAAGAGATGACACGCTAATATACAGCTGAAAAAACACCGACATTTATCAGAATATGACCTATCCCAGACAACTTATAGAAAGTCAGAGAACAGGGAGATCTGAAGTCCATCATGATTCTGAAGGAAGTTGCAGACTCTATAAAATATATATCCATAAACACCATCAGTATGTTAATGAAAAGCATGCTCTCAGTTAATGTCAACTAGACCAACCACATGGATTCAAACACAACAGACATTTTCACTGAAGGACACGTGCAATTTCAAGGCCACAAAATCCTCACTAAAGGACTCCAGCACAGCTTCAGTCTCTCCAACTCCCACTGGACTCCCCAAACCACTAGAGCTACAAATCACCTCTTTCATACTGGCTGCAAGGGCTTCTACTGCACAGACACTGCATTAGTGAATTCTACAAGCCAGAAGAAAACCATTTCTGAAATACAACATACCTGGGGGGGGGGGGGGGGCTGGGAGCAGCATCTACACAGAGCAACTCAGACAATGTTTTAGGGGTTTGTTTTGGGGGGTTTTTCATTTTGTTTTCAGGGGGAGGGAGGAGGTTAGGCCAGCAGAGACTAGGAGCTAACAGTGTGGTCAATTGGATTTATTGTTCCATTGTCTAAAAGCGTTAACCATAGATACTAAAAATATCTCAAGTACCCCTTTGAACCAGAAAGCTTTTTAGAGCAACAGGCACAACTCCTCTCAAGGTTTGAGAAGCAGGTGGTTCGACTAAAACACGACCAATTTTCCTGTTTTGTTTTGGGGTTTTTTTTTGTGTCTGTAGTTATTGTAAATTTTTGTTTTATTTCAAATTCAGTTTTAGTCCTATACACTACAATCTTTACTAGTCAAGAACCACCATCTCACTTTACATTCATTTTCTACAGAGAAGCTATTTTAAGTTAATGACTATGCCCATCCTCCCATTAAAGTGTTTTTTTCAGTCATGTACTTAGCACTCAGGCTTTTTTATGGCACTTTGTTTCACATTATGCTCAGCAGCCCATGCAACACATTGCATTTTGCAACCAAATAGCCAATGGCCATTGACAGACTTCCACTCTCCCTTTCTCAATATTATTTGAATAAATCAAGGCTCATTTGCACATGGATGGCAGCAAAACTCCTCTGCAACCTGCAAAGTCAAGTTAACCCCCTTAGTTATCAATGTCAATTAGATTTATAACAAATCTCATTACACTTGATTTACTGTTAGCTAGGATCACATCAGGTATCTCAGCTTTTTTTGCTAGAAATCTAAATTGAAACACAGACCCAGGATTATCAACTGGCCAAAAGACCACTGGGACCCAATCTGGAGAAGTGTTCTTACCTAATAACACTACAAGAGGAAAGGAGACAATTAGAAGATTTCAGAGCAATCCTTTTAGCTACTTTAGAAACAACATCAATGAAATCCAGCAGCAATAGCTGAAACATTATCACCAGTATAAGACAACTTCCATAATACTAAAGAATTATATCTTCACCTGAACAAGGAATTTGCATTTAAGTGGTTCAACTTCATTCCCCCTTCTTTCACTGAGTCTTATACTGTTTCTAAGTTTCACAGGATAGCTTTATTTCAAGTTAGAGTAATGCTTACAGTCCTCTCAGCTAACAATTTGGTCACCAACTTGTGATCCCAGTGACTCCTGATAAACTCACAGCTGTTGGACTGAGTATTTATACATGAAACAACTGACGTATTTCCCTCTGGTCTTCATGACAAGAGGATGACTATATAGAATGGTAAATCACTACTACTTCCAAACAAAACTCAGGGAAGAGGAAAGAGAAACTGCTGAGCTGGACTGCCCTTGACCCACAACACAGACAGACAACTCAGCTGTCACTTATGTTTTGGTCATTTGAGAGGCAGCAGAAAGTATATCTGAAATGAGACACCCTATTCAGCTGAAGCTCAATCTAGTCCATGGATGTATTTTTTTTTTCCCCCTTCCTGGAAAGAGATTTGGCTTGAGAAGGGGGAAGGCAAGAATATAAGGCAAATTCCCAAGAGAACGGTAAGCACATTTCCATGGATAAGACCGATTTTCCAGCTGGAAAGTCTAAGTTTAGAAGAAGGCAGCTCCAGAAGTTAGAATTTAGATGCAGGTTTTAACCATGCTCATTATTCTTTTACATAGGGCAGCCAAACAGACACAGATACAAAATCTGCTTCATTCCAGAGTGCTAGGCTGGGGGGGGGGGGCTGAGGGGGGTGGTGTGAGTCCTTGTTTTGTCAGACTGCTTATACAGAAATCACAGGAGGATTCAGGAAGGCCAAAGTTAGAAAATAAAGCAAAAAAGCAACATTGGCAATGACTGATACAGTGTTTTGTTGGGGGAGGGGGAGGAATGAGAATATTTCCTGAACAGGTAAGAAGCAAGAACAATTACCATTCCCACACAGGAACAGGAAAAACAAAAGATACCATTTCCCTGCATATTACTGCCAGAGAAGACAGGGACAGAAATCAAAGGGAAAATGGAAAATAGTTTTCTACATCATCAACCAACTCATTCTTTCCATTCTAAATTCCAATGCCAATTTCCTCAGAGTTCATACTCCTCTTAAGTGACAAAATGTACTTAAAACATCAGGATGCTTACAGTTTGCTGCTTTTGAACTGCATTCATCCACACCAACCTAGTTAACGTGCGTATCAATTGAGTCATTACCTGGTATTTATCAGCAATCTCTGATGGAGCAGTTACACTCCTTCAAATTTTACAGGCTTACCCAAACCATGTGGTTTGTTACAAAAAGTTATCAAGATCAGAAGTTGAGCAACATACACTCTTGGATGGGTTACAACAGTAAAATCACACAACACAAGCATACTTCAGAAATTCAGTATTATCTTATAATCTGTCACAGCAGAAGCCACAACTGTTTTGTGACAGGGGTCAAACCACCGAAGAACTGTAGTGAAGCAAGCCTTCAGTTAAACAGTTCTGAACACCAACCAGCAATCTGCAGTAATAGTAAATAATAGAGGCTACCACAAAAATAATTTTGGGAATTATTTTGCTGATGTTGAAAGTACAGCTAGCTGCTTTAGCACAGCTGATCCTGGCATACTTACTTTGGTTAGCCCGACCTAATCTAAAGCTACTTAAGCTTTTTTTCCAAAACTGAACCATGTCTTGGCTTCACCATTTGAGATAATTACTGTTTGCATTAGTATTAGTTTTCCTATGTGAAAAAAAGACTACCAGAGCTCTTGCAGATTCTTCTGAATCAGTTTATAAGCAATCTCAAATTCAAAATTCTGTCGCTTACATGGTTTAGATTCTAAGGATGCTTTCTCCCAGATGCCGAGTAATAACAGGATTTTACCATACGGGTTTATCAAGCAGAAATAATGTATTGTGTAGGTACATTAGAAGTTTTCCCAACATCTCTACATTTGGGGCTGCAATTCTCTGCAAAGTTTTTCTCACTCTGGTTCAGCTCAATAATTCAGAGCTCTTAATTTATATTATCTTAGAAAACAGATCCAGAAAGCCTTCTGGAACAGCTAGTCATCTACCACTAACTAGGTCACAGATGCTGGTTTGGACAGATCATAGAACCATTTATCATTTAGGTTGGAAAAGACCTTTGAATTCCAACCGTAAACCTAACACTGTCTCTCCAGTTAAAAAAAAAAAAAAAAAACAACCACCTCTTTCAAACACTTAAATTATGGTCACAAAGTTTTACCTTAGAGACAAAACCTTTAAGTTCACAGTCTATAATAAAAGACAAAAAAAAAAATCTACAAATAACAAATTTTCATCATTACTGGCTGCTGCCCCTATACAGCTCAAAGTCTGAATATATGCATAAAATGACTTTATATTCTTTAAGTAACAAATATTCAATCCACAAATCCATTAAAAACTGAAGAACAGAGGTATGTCAACAGTAGGTAGCTTATTCAATATTACTAAACTAAGAATACAAAGGGAGATGTTTCGTCAAAAAGCAGCGAAGAAATCCACAGACCTTAGTATAAGTATTATATTAATTATATTTTCATTAATGAGCCATTCATAGAAATGGAGATTTTTCAGAATCTATTCATTGTTTAAAACTTGCCTGGTCCTGAAACTTAAAAATTCATGTCATGCACATCCTAAGATACTAAATTTTTTGCTATTCTACACCTTTGTCTTGTAAACACCTTTTCAACTCTCAGAGTTCCTTAGAAGAAACCACTTAAATCAACAGTAATGACAGATTTAAGGGTTCCAACATCAATAAATCAAACTTCAATTCTGCTTAGTTTTCTGTGATTTGCCCAAATCTGAGAAGTAAGATTTCATACTAGATGAGAGGAAGAAAACCCCTTTTTTTTTTTTTTTGGAACTTTAGTCCCAAGGTGTAGACAACTGTTTGGTTTTCCTATTTGAAGTAAGTGCTATCATATACATTTAGTCATGTTCAGTTGCACTGATATACTGTAATTTATGATGTATTACTGCTGAGGCACTTTTTTTTTTAAATCCTCCCCACACATACACAGTTCTACAGCAAGCTCTATATCCCATTTGATGCATCGTGCAAACAACTTGGAAACTCTAGGGACACCAACTATATGAAAAATCACCAGTCTAAAAAAAGCAAAAAAGAAAGGGGACAGTATATGTTAAGTTATATTAGTCTAATCTGACTGTATCAAGTTTTGCTTATAGGCATACTACCTGAATAAATCAATAAACTAATCTGGACAAAATTGCTTCCATGACTAACACTTAGATAGAAGGGACAAATTACAAACTATAGGACCATTCTTAAGTGGTTGCATTACAGTCTACAGCAACTGCAAAGATTCATTCTCCTACATAGACAGAAAAAAACCAAGTCCCTAAACACAGGACATGAACTAGTTATTTGTTCTGTACACGAAACTTACCTCAAGCACAAGTGTAACTCCAACCAGAACTCCCTGGGATCTTTTCACTTTCTGCTAACACAAGATGACTACAACTTGAGAGGCCAAAATTCCTTGTTCTTCCTCCTCAGATTTCTCACAAATTTTGGTTGTTGCCACAACTACTGAAAAATACTGAACACAGCACGTAGTCTACAAAACCAACAGGAGCCCATCGCAAATGCATGCACCTTTTCCCAGAGGAAGCTTGAGTACTAAATACAGTTTTTTATGACAGATCTTCAGGTATAGACCATGCCCAATCTATTAATATACTACAGCATTTAAGTCTTCAGCAGCAACCCAGAGCCTCCTCACTTTTTTTTTTTGTTCCTGAAGGTAAATACTGAACTTCTCAGATACGTTCAGGCTTGTATAATGAGGTCAGCAAAAGAAATCATACTATCAACTGAACTGGCTCGCAGCTGCCATCAAGGGCGGGTGGGGGGATGGGGGGTGGAATCAAATTCACGTGCCCTGTGTGATTTTTTTTTCTCCCCCCAGGTACAGACAACCTGAAATTGCATTCTGCTTTTCAACTGCCTATCTGCAGAAAAAAGCTCAAGCTGCATGTAAAGGAAGTAGAGAAAACCACAGAAAAAACATTCTAAAACTAAACTTAAAGTCTTATTTTTGTATCAGACATTTCTGCAGTTTCTTAGCACACTGTTCCTGGCAAACGTAACAACTAACTATGCCCCAAATCACAACAAATGAAAATAAAAAACATGCCCCCAAAGGCCATCCTACATATTATAATTCTCTACACATCTAAATCCAGAGAGGGTAATATATAGGAAAAAAAAGAAAAAACCACACACTTTTCAGACAGTATTTCTTACTGTAGGATACTTGTCTTAACAGACTGCTTCTTAAGAACTCTCCAAGTTTCATCTCACTTATATTTTTTTTCTTTAGGTAAAACTCAAAGGTCTGAGTCCAAAGCAGCTATAGCAAAACAGAGCACATTAAGTTAGCATCTTGTATTTTTGTACAGATACACAACTTACATTTCCCAAATAAAAGCATACCATAAGTAGCTGAATAAAGAAAGAGACAAACCAAAAATAGTTTTGTTGGAAAATATCTGCAGGAATAAAGTCTCACTTAAAAGAAGCAGATTTGAAAACAGACATGGTAACATTTTGCAATGTTTAAGCAAAACCTGCTAACAGTTCAGAAATTGCCATTAACAGATGCATATTACATAAGTGTACACAGATTTGCAGATCCTCAAGATAATCAGCCTGGATTGCTGAAGCTTATAATAGCAATATTTGTGGGTTATTGTTTGTATGTCATTAAGTCTTTGCCAGTACAGAAGCAGTTAAAATACATTCAGATTTGGGTCATAAACTTGTCAGCAACAGTCAGCAAAGCAGAAACAAGTTGCAGGGTTACTTTAAGAGAGGAAAACGTCCAAGGAAAACTGGGTAACACCGTCAGTTAGACAGTCTTAAACTATCATGAGACTATATCAACTGGCCAAGACCAGACAAAACACACTTAATTGGTGGTATGGCCTTTGTACTATCTTCCATGCATTCCTACGTAGTTGTTTCAGATTTACCCCATTTACAAAGAGATCAGTATTTCTACTTATTTCAAATGCTTCTAAATGGTGGTAACAAAATATCAATCATTTAAATCAGTTTATCCATTTGTAGCTTTTTGCTTTCTGCTGGTATCCTCAAATCTGCTATCAGAACCCCCCTATCTTCAGCTATTGACACAACAAAATTAGCAATGGCTAAAACCATCCAGATGAAAATTATGATCTAAACTAGCTAAACAGAAACAAAGCTTTTCCCTCATACAAGGAGTCTAATAAAGCTTTTTTCCCCACACCATTTGCTGTCCTAAAGCAGAAAAATAGCTATCCACTGAACAGCTATCGGAAGTTTCTATGAATGACTGCTTATTAACAGAGGCAATAGGATCTGAACCATTCTGAACTACGGCTCAAAACACTGCATCCACATTGCAAGCTGAGTTTCCAGAGCTTCCTCTTTGTTTTAATCTTACCACTAACATGCTAAAAGGAGTCGTCCTAATCACTTGCAAAAGCAGAAGACTTGAAAAGCACCATAGTTACCTTGTCCAGAGAACAGACACTCCAGAGTATTGCTGCCTAGACTACTGCAAATAGATGAACCAGATGATTTCAGACTCATATTCTTAAGGTACACTGAGTACAAAAAGAAATGTCATCTTCTGCATTAAAACACACAGCCCTGGCCAAAATATTAGTTCCAGTGTCACTGACATCTCTTAAAAGCTCATAGATATTTTAGTTACAAGACAGATGGCCATCAAGTATAAATACACTTTTTGCAGGATTTCTAAACCAAGAATGCAGGTAGCAATCCCAAAGATCTTGCTTATCTCTAAAATGATAAGGAGGCAAACTTAGCAAGTTTGGTTTTGAGTGATTTAGAATGAGTAATCCTTGTAAAAATTGCTTACTGCTTTACGTAGATATGAATACTTAAACAGTTTCTGGAAAACAAATTAGCAACATAAGTCTATTTTTTAGCAGGCCGCAGCTTCCTTTGCTGAAAAATAAACTAAAAGCAAATTATGTTGCTTGCAAGCCATGCAAAGTAACACACAGTGCTACTAGGAATTACCCAGGCAAATCTGGAAGTGCTTTAGAATAATCTGGGTATGCAATGCACCTGTCATCACTAGGTGAAAAGTTCAGAACATGTTTGAGAACTAAATCTGAATTCTTCTGGTCACTGTATTCCATCCCAGTTATTTTTACTCCAGCCTATTAGAAAAAGGAAGACTTTGCAACAAGATCATCACAGATGTTGCTATGTTCTCCTTTTGGGTTAAGAGGACAGCATTGCATAGCATAGAATATCATTAGCACAAAGTTTACCCTTTGCTGCATGGAGTCAAGGAGTATTCTGCAGGTTGTGCCCGTAAGACAAGTAGTGAGCAAGCTCCCTTTCTCAAGGATGACTTCAAGTGAGCCACAGATTCACTCCTAGTCACTGCTTCACTTCCCCTGGCTCTCCCAAGAGGAATAACGAGGGCAACCAAAGCCACACTTGAGAAGTGCTGGTACAGCAATTTCTAAATATATTTGCTGAGGAAGTTGGAAGTAAGCTAGAAAGAAGGATATCTATAGTATCTTGACTTAAGAAATTCAAACACTGTTTAAGCTTCAGTACGTAGCATGAATCACTCAAAATCAGCTAGAAAAAAGTCTCAGGACTGTAAGCTACTCCACAAAAACACTTACCAAAATCAGCATTAAAAATTGAGACTCATTTGTTGGGACATGAATTTTAACATCATATTTGAAAAGATTTTCAGACACCTCATGTTAGAGGAAAGTCTTCACCTACTCCAATAAATTTATTTTCAAGCAACACTGCACTACAAATCCAGCTATTTAGAATAGGAATTGTTTGAAGTATACCAGAAGAATGTTTTTCCAGACATGATGTACACAGATCAAGTTAAAACCATGCAATCATTATCTAAAGTTTCAAGAGTCACAAACAGTAGCTTTTTACCATTTGCTATTAAAAAAAAAAAATACACATGCTCTTACAAGAGAAAGTCTTACGTCCAGCTGCAGAAGCACTGCAAACCTGCATTGTATTTATTCTTTTTCTTAAAGGCCAAATGTTACAACCATTATGTCTGCACTTACATTTTTCTTAAGTTAATAACTCTCAAGACTAAGACAAGGTTGAAAATGTGAACTTAAAGACTGAAACAGAGAAGTACTCAACTTCTATTTCAGTTAACTGAACAACTCAACCATGATTTGGAAGAATCAATTAGTGATCTCAAAAAAAAAAAAGTTGCTAATCTTCACAGGAAGCAAGAGTTTCTGAAGAGATGCATGACAGGAAGCATCAAGGCTGCCACTGCTTAGCAGAAGCTTTGTCACATGCAGTATGGAGAACCTGGGTGACAGCTGGAGCTGTGCTGTTTAACAAGCTGCTGGTACGAAACAAACAAAAAAACCCAACAACAAAAAAAAGGACACGTGGCTCAGAGGGATGTTGCTAACCAAAAGGTACTGAATCTACATGCACCTTGCACTGCATCCATGGAGACTACCACAGATCTATTACTGCTTGTTTTATTTATTACTCTGCTAGACAGCTCTCAAAGGACTCTATACAGGATGTCTCCAGGGAGTTTTATCAGGTGGGGTTGTTTTTTTTTCCCCCTTTCAAAGAAAGATTATAGTCCTAATGCTTTTCCTTAGCCCTCAAAAGTTTAGTTATGAAGCTAAGCGTTTTTATTTTAAACAACAATAGCCCAAACCAAATCTCATTTAAGAGATTTAATTCTGCAGCTCTCAAACCCACCCAAACTGACAAATAAGAACCTGTTTATTTCCATAAGAAATGCTGCATTTTCAGAATGTACTTATCCGATTATATTTATTGCCTCGCAACCAGCCAGTTACAAATTGAACCATCGCCATCTCCAAAAGTGATATCCCTTTGAGGTAAGATTATTTTCCTAAGTAGAGGTCTCCTAACAGCTGCAGCTCCAGAATGTACTTTAAAGCTCCCTTCTCTCCTTCAGGGTCACCTTTGTAAATCTGAGGGAGCCTGACCACTGTTTATAGTTCTGCAGGTAATTAGTCTGGCTCCTTTCCCATGTCATTTATCAAGTTGTCAATTGTATCAATTACAGTACAAACACTCAGGAATACGGCTAGGTTTTTGTTCGTTAGCCAAAGGAGAAATTTTCACATCAAATATTTCAAGCCATTAAGTACCAGTAACTTGTTCTACGCTACAGCATGGAAAGCCAACAGAAAATTTAGACTTTACTGTACAAAATTTTAAACTCCTTACACATGCACACCTGAAGACACTTGGAAATCCAGTGTAACCTGAAAGTGTTATAAGTCAATTATACACTTACTGTTTTACAGCTTTTTGCTTTCAGTATTTTGGAATTTGTAGAGTTGAGAACAGAAAAAGAGCTAATAAGGATAGAATTATGTTCACAGAGATTGTCACATACTTTTATTAATGTACATTTCTGATAATTATGCATCTGACCCAGTAGTAGTCATGCATGGGAGGCACACTTGCTGCTACAGTCGCTGTAGCCACATACAGTTATGTACACAGACTAGTAGTTATTTTAAACACTGATCCGAAGCACAAGGTAGGCATGGGAGTCACCATACTGGATTAGACTTGAGCTTGATCTGTCTCAGTAGAAGTTTTATAAAAACATATTTTTAAATATTCAGAATTAAACCACAGCTAGAGCTTTCAAAGAATGTATATTCATTTCAGAATGTTGACTATTCCTCCAGAACTAGCAGAATGTAATCTTTTTCCAATAGCACTTAACAGACAGATGAATTCCGAGTCCACACTCCTCAACTTCCTCTCACTGCACAAAGGTTTTGATCTGGTTTTCCATTTTACTTTAATGTAGCTACACGATTGTGTATCAGAGCCAGTATCTTTGCAGTCACGCCTCCTAGTGAGTAGTATGCAACCAGCTTAAAAAAAAAAAAAAAAGACTACAGGATGCCACAGTTATGTGTTACAAGACCTTTTTTGGTTGTCAGACTTGAACGTGCAGCTTCTGAAACATTCCTAGCTCAGCCAGTCCAAAAAGTAAAGAGATTAAGAATTATACTTTGACTTCAGTAAGCTGGTACTCATCATAGTGAGCCTGCAGTGGAGTCTATACACCGGAGTATAGAAATAACATTCCATTGTTGTCTGCTGACCTAAAAATCAGTATTAAATAAAGCTTTAATTCTAAGAGATAGAGATAGGTACAGCTAAATCTGAAGTGCCACAAAAAGTGAAGATATACATCATATCCAAGCAACTTCCTGTATTGTGAGTTTTAAGCTAACTTCTGTACATTGTTACACTCAGAAAAATTCTGACATATGGAAATGTTATTTAGCACCTCACTACTTCCTGTAATAAAGTGACAACCAGTTGTATTATCATTTTTACCAGAGTGCACTACAGCATCTCACGGTTCACATTTGCTTAAGGCATTATATTTGTTCTCAACTGTTTTTTCATTGCTACTGCCTATGTAAAGAAAAATCCATTTGTAAGTTGGAGGATTTGTACATTACACTTGGTCTGTAGTTAACAGTTCCAACACAGTTGCATACGCGTAACCTGCACTAGTTTATTACTCAGAAAATTTATAACTAAAGGTGATCAGATTCACATTCGGCTTCCCCTCAAAGTAGTAACGAGTACAACGTACTCCTCTTGCACTACTTTCACATCTCAAACTCATTTCTTGCCCCCAAAAGCTCTAGCTCACTTAGAGACAGCTCTCAACCTCCTTTTCCCCCTTCAGCAGCTCACACTAAGCACAACAACCTGACTAACACTGCACTGAAGCCACAGTAAGAAGGGCAAAGTGACATATCAGCAAGAAGATGCATTCATGAACTGTAACTGCTGACCAACCAACCTACCCTTTCTGTCAAAGAAATAAAGCATAGGAGTGATACAGCATACATCAGACAAGTGATGCAGTTCTCAAATGCACAGTTTACCAGGAATGTTTTCAAGTAATGTAAATATCTTCCCAATAACAGCTTCTAAAATATGCTTCCTTTAAGAGAAGATACTGTCCAAATGAAAGAAGATAAGATCTCAAATCACAGACTCATAGAATAGTTTGGGTTGGAAGGGACCTTTAAAGGTCACCTAGTCCAATCCCCCTGCAAATGCCTGACAAATACATAGTTCAAAAAAGAGCCCAATTTACCTTCCATATCAAGTGCATTTTCATATTTCAAGAAGAACTAATTTGAATGAGTAATAATTCTAGACAGAAGATTTTGCAATCCAGCAAGTGACTGCACCATCTTGTATTGTTCTGTAAACCAAAAGTTTAATGACAGTCTGATATAAAACCAACTCAAATTGAAACAGGGACTCAGAGGATGACCCCTAAGATTTGGCTTTTACCCTCAACTATGTGATACGTGACTCTTGCTACCTTTGGCATAAGAATATTGCTTCACTTAGATAATGGAACAAGAAAAGGCATCACATTTTAGCCACAACGTTACCCAAACTGCACAGAGGTGGCAGAACACTCACTGCTCAGAAATGCAATTTGAAAAGACAAACCAGTAACATGATCTTACGGGAACAGTTATTTCAAATTAAAATAGAAAACAGAGCCAGTGATCACTTTCACCAACTTCTACCTACTTAAAGACCATTAAAGCAGTAACCTTAACTACTACTTCACTCGATTTATGAGATGTGCTAGTGACAACAGTAGGAGGCACACTTGACTCAGAATAACTAGAGTTGACGTGAACATATACAAAGGGAATAAAAGAATTTGAAGGCTAACAATACACTAACAATTTCCTTGCAGTAACTGAAGCTGAGCACTGGCCCTAAGCAGTTGCTGCTGAGCTCTTCACAGCTCCTCTATATTCGTGCCTTGGCAGATATTTCACACTTAAATATCTGCATCCAATATTTAAACTAGGTTCAGTTACAATTTGCTTCATATAGAAAGGCCACAAAGTAAACCAGGATAGTCCACCAGTCACACCTTTGCTTGGATTTTGTTACACATCTATAAGCAATCTTGAAATATTAAATTCCATCAAATCACATCTTCCCCCGACAGATCAAGAAAAAACTAGAGTCTTGGCCAAGATCTCCCTTGCTGGAAACACTAAGAACACCATTAGGTCACCCACAGAATTTCTTCTTCTATTTCTTCTTCTCTTCTTCTATTTTCTCCGCAGTTCAGTACATCAAGTGTAAGGGGCATTACAATGCAGTTCAAGAGCCTTCTTCAGGATGTGGAGCAATATTCTCCAGAGTATCATCAGCTACTTGGGAACCCAAGCCGCATCTGATAAAATAGCAACCAAACTCCCTTTGAAAGGAAGCATATTGATATTCTCAGATTTTAGAGTTTATCACTACAGAGTACATACATAAAAATTAGGTATAGCTGTATTATTCAGCACTAGAAAGTCATTCTGCCAGAGACCATCACAGTGTCTTCTGTGCTGTCCTCGATCCACAAGACTCCTACTACAGAATTTACTCCAATATGTAAAACCTGTAGTTTAACTGAGATGAAAGCAGCTGACATCTTGCTTCCTTCCAAACAGCAGAGATTAAGGAAACTGCAGCACTTGAGGTATGCTAGAAAAGCTTTAAAAGAACATACGTCCAAAGACTCTGCAAAAGTATAAACTGTTCTCACCCTACATCTTGCAGTCAGAATGGTGATATGCCTTTATCAACTTTGGACAAGCCACGAGAGGAAAAACTTAGTCTGTGTAATGATGCTAAGCAGCCTCATTCTGGCAGCATTAGAGTAGCACTGTTGAGAAGACTCTAGAGAGGTGGGACACCTAGGACGTCTACGCTTGCTAGAGTGAATACAGAGAAGAAAAGCTCTTCTGTTGCTAGTGAACGTTGTTTCAAGACAATTAAAAGTAACCATCAGTTAGTTATGGTTGGTGTAATACAGCATGGAAGAAAATCATTCACATTTCCCTAATAAAATAATTATGCTTTAGAAGGTTCACCAATCCTTAAAACACAGCATTCTGGAAAACCAATGACATCTACATTTCAGTCCATCTTTGTAAATCCAGATTGTATTTTGATATAAATTACACATAACAAATATCACTAACCTGTCAACAATTGTATTTTCCTAGATAAAGAAGAGGATGTACCCATCATGCCAACAAATACCAAGTTCCTCCTTTAATTTCTAAACACAAACAATAAAACAGGACTTAATCTGAAAATATCCTACTAGCTGTAGAGTCTAGCTCATTTAGCAAGTACTTTTAACACCCATAAAATGTACAGTTTTGTTTCAAAGTTGTCATTTTTTTTTACACATTCTCTTTATGAAAGTGACAGCCTTCAGAAGAATTTAACCCGCAAAGCACTGCTGTAATGTAGTTAACTTCTCAGCAAAATGTCAAAAATTTCTCCCTTACAAATATTTTAATTCATGCTTTTTGCACTGTCATTTTAAATACTACTCATTAAATTCTTCAATCAATTGAAAGCTGAGCAACATGCCCTTTATAAATGAGCTTCTTTATTAAATTACCTAAAAGAAGGTGCTTCTTTAGATAGTTTGTCCACATGGTACTGATGATGATGAAGACACTTCAACAGAGGCAATGTTAGCGAAAAATGACTGATGCCAAGCTGATATTAGTTTCTGATCAGTAAGTAAAGTGTAAAGATTAAAACAGATTTCACGGGTTAAAGTCAAAGAACTCCAAAATTGCAAAAATTAAAATTTCAAATGGAAGGAATTTAATTTTGGTGGATTATTAATCTCTTCTCAGTTCAAACTGCACATGAAAAGCTTAGGCAGAGCCCAACACCAGATCATTACACTTCTTTAACTTAAAATTCATGCTCAAAAGACCACCACAACAAGTACACAGCTAGCATGGAGGAGTGGGGTACGCTTAAGGGTCACAAAGAAAACTGGAAGTGTACTTCCATAGTAAGCGTAGAATAATGGCAATAACATAATCAACTAAGATACTGGCAGAATACTTGAGCAATCATCCAAAAGCAAACACGAAAACAAGTCAAGAGATCTCTTAATAAATTCTCAGTTTGACCGGAATAGATATCAATTGCTTTTGAGGGGAAGAAAGTTTCAGTACAGTCACTGCAATCAATCGCTTGTGAGCAGCTGACTGCTTAAAAACCCCTCAAAGACTTCTGGGATTTTGACCCAATGCTCTTTTGTCTGCCCTAAACTGGACGGGAATACACACAGCAATAAAACCACAGTACAGGAACCCCTCTACGGATTGTACCAAAACCCAATGCTAAAACACAAGCACTATCCTTTCAATCTAATGCTGAGGCTTTGAAAACAAACTAGTACACCAGGTATTTCTTCCTGGTACTCCAAGCTCTTCCCACTTCTTTTCAGGTTGTTGCACAGCAACCTGCGTCTTGGTTATACAAGCTCTGACTCGTGGGGAACTAAAGGTGTTCTTGCCATCCTTAGATCAGGCTTCTACAGAACTCTAGCTCTGCTCAGGCCAGAAACTTGGCAGAAGATAGTGTCTTAGTCCAGTTTAATCCATCAGTCATTTGGAAAGGTTAAACTTCAGGGTTGTTGGTTTGTTTGGTTTTTTTTAAAAAAAAAAAAAAAAAAAGCTTCAGAAAGGAGACAATTACTTCCTTCCTTTCCTTGTGCCTGTATCAAGTGTGAACCCTAGAACCTAGAATGAAAAAAAACCAGCTTTGCGAAACTAAATGACGTGATGCAATACACAACTTCGTATATATTCTAGAGTTACCTTCTACAAGAATCCACTGCCAAACACACATCAAATGTCTGCAAAATTTACATTTTAGTATTTTTTTTTTTTAAGAAAACACAAACAAGTTTTGAAAAAATAAGGCTGGCTCCAGTTGATATTCACTTACACATCTTCCCTCAGCCTCTCTGAAGCTTTGTACAAATATTTTTACAATCCCCCAAGCTACCTTTTGGAGGCGTAAAATACAAGATGCCGTAAGAAAAAACTAGTACATTTTCTGATGAGAAAGCTAAAAATTTCTTTAGAGAGCAGAGTGCTTAAAAGACTTAAAAGGCAAACTGACTCCAAGGAAGGAGTCCTTTTCTTCCAAAGAAGTGCCTCAGGTAAGGTCCGCAGGTCCCTGTCTGAACAAAGAGGACCTTAAGTTGATGGATTTTACCCCCTTCAAGCACACAGCCTAGCACCTGAGAGAGTGACTGTGCTTTGGCAATTCACCATTTTTATTTATTTTACCTGCAGCTCGCACCAGGCGACTTCCACAGTGGTGTCCGTATCCAGTCCTTTATACACAGTTTTGAAAGAGCCTCTTCCAATCTCGATGTCAAACTTCAGGAAGCGGCCATCTGGAGAGATGCCCACTGCCTTGGTCTCAAGCTCTTCAATGTCTTCCTGCTGTGTTCTCCGCTCCTCAAAGTCCCGGCTGGCAGCTGACGCACTGCCAGCCCCACTGGTGGGGGGTAGCGCAGTTGCCTCATCCTCCTCCTCCTTGGGCAGCAGCGGGGCGGCATCCTTTGTGGCGGGGGGCTCCTGAGCAGACTGTCCTTCCAGGGGAAGTGGGGCAGGCGGCGGTGGCTGCTGCAGCAGTAAGGGGGCCTGAGCAGCGCTGACAGCGATGTAAGAAGTCCGGCTGACACACTCGGGAGGAGAGACCAAGGGAGCGGCGCTGCCTCCCGAGACAGGGGCCGAGGGCGCTGCGGGCTGCAAACTGGGTAGCTCCAAGGCCGTAGCATTGGAGTCGCAGATCACGCTACGACGGAAGAAGCGGTGCTCGGTGGCTGCCGCCCCTCGGCTGTCCTTGTCCATGGTGTGGCGGCGGCGCCGGTACTCCTCACTACGGCCTCCACTAGCCGCTCCGCCGCCTGCTCCACCGGCTCCGGCGGCTCCGTGGTCGGCGGCGACAGCGGCAGCTCCCAGCTTCTCCCCGATGGAGCTGTCCGAGCTGGAACCGTTCTTGGGCGGCGGCGGCGGGGGAACCAGAAAGCGAGGGGCCGGGCTGCCGCTGTCTGCGGCGCCCCCCGACATCATGCCCCCGGGGGGAGCGCTGCTAGGGCGAGGCGGCGGCGGGGGAAGAAGGCGAGGGAAGGGGGCCGGTCACTGAGCGGGGAGCGCGCCTGTCCGCGGCTGCCGTTGCAGCTGCAACAGAGGAGGGTCCCAAGAGCTCCTTACGGCGGAGCTGGGAGGCGGCTGCTGGGGAGGCTGGGCCGGCGGGGTGGGTCCCCGGTCAGCGTCTGCATCCATCCTGCAGCGGGGAGCCGGGCAGCGGGGCCGACATGGAGTACTAAGAGCGGAGACGGGGCGCTGGGGAGGGGGGCGGCGAGGGGAGGAAAAGCCCAAGGACCGGGCCCGGGCGGGGCGGGAGGCGCCCCGAGGCAGGCCCCCGGGGCCGGTGCCTCGCCCGGCTGCTTTAAGGCGAGGGGAAGCGCTCTACAATTATTCCCTAGCGATGGAGCGAAAGCGGGGTAGATCCGGACGTCCCCGGAGAAGGGAGGGGAAGCAGGGGCCAGGCCCCGCACGCCTGCCGCGGAGGAAGCCGCCGCGCTCAGTCACACTCGCACCGGGCGGGGGAGGCCTGGGCAGGCCCAGAGCCCTCACCCCGACGAGGGGGCAGGGAAAAGGGGGCCCGGGGGCTCAGCCCCGCCTCACAGGGGCGCCCATGGTGGCCGCGGCCTCTACCTCCCGGCAGGCAGCCACCGCCCGCGCGCGGCCGGACCGGCCTGGGCCGCGCTCCCTCCAACAGCAGCGGCCGCCGCCGCCGCCTCGCACGGAGCCGGAAACCCTCCTCCTCCTCCTCCTCCTCCTGCCCCCCGCCCGCGGCTCGCCGCCTCTCCTCACCGGGGGCCGCCCGCCACCGCCGCACCGCCACAAGTGAGCCGAGTCCGGGTGGCGCCCCCGCGCCGCGGCGGAGAGGACGGGGGGGAGAAAAGGGAGCGGGAGCCGCTGCGGCCGCCCCGGGGACGTCTCCGCGCTAAATGGCGACGGGAGCCCGAAACCGACACACAGGACAGGCGGGGGGGTGGGGGAGTGCCAGCGCCGTCGGCCACGCCCCCTTTTTTCCGCCCGCCCCTGCGCACGCGCGCCCGGCCGCGCTGGGGGGGTGGCTCTGCCCCTCCTCTATCCACCGCCGCGGGGAAGTAGCAACTCCCGTCGTGCACCGCGCCGCGCGCGGAGCATCACGGGAGTTGTAGTTTCCCTCGGTGGCCGGGCCGGGTGAGGAAGGAGGGGTTCCCGGCGTTCCCATTATCGCCCCGGGCACCGATGGGGTGTAGGGGAGCGAGGGAGCCTCCCTCCCTCGCCCTCCTCAATTCCGGCTTTTGCCAAACTGGGGCGGTGGGGCTTCCACACCCGCCCGGCCCCCAGGGCAGCCTGGGCCGCAGGAGGTTGAAGTGGCCCTGAGTCTGTGCCCGTTGCTTGTTTCTTCAAGTTCTATGTTACACTTATTTACTATATTAAATATTTAACTTCGTGTTTTCAGACAGCCTTTAAAATTCTTCAAAATTGTGGGCAACAACAACTATGTACACTAGTACTTTACGAACAAGTGAAGGTTGGGGTTTTTCCCTTCGTTTAGTTCACCTGAAGAGGCATTAATTGGCCAGCAACCCAAAACATAAATAACCGCTATGTAAATGTGTCCTCTCCATTATTTAAAGGAAATGAGATTTGCAGCCTGTGCCCTGAAAACGGTCATTATCCTACAGCCATTTCAGTCATGGCTGTGGCCGCTGCAGTTGAATCAAGGCCAGAGGAGCAGCGAGAGCCCATGCCAGCACTGAAACAAATCAGGAACTTTTGGGTTAACAAAGCATTGGCACACACTACTCATCTAGTTTATTTATATCATGTTCCTCTTTTGTACTATTAAACCCAAACCAAGCACTTTCCTTCTTACAAGAACAGTCTTGTGAAGTCAACAGGAATGTACTGAAGGAGGGGCGAATGATTTCGTACCATGCCTTCCAGATAACTACAAATCAAAAATTATGTTAAGGGAAAAAAAAAAATTAGGAAATTTCCCTACGTAAATAATATGTTCCCGCATTTCAAATAGGTTTTTTTAAAGTTACTTTTAAACCAGCGGTTTAGAGGAAGTTGTGTGTTGCTGATGTGAGGCCTTAACTCCTTCTGCACAACGTAACACAAATGGCTCTTTCAGAGCTCCACAGCCCCCAGCCACAAAATACCAACCCGAGCAATACTCACATACTTGTATTCATCAGATATAAAATTTAATACCACATGGTAATCGTTGCTTCCTGTACATCTTTCTGTACTACTACTCCTTGTAACAACCAACAAAATAACAATACAGTCTTCACAAAGGGGACAAGACGTACTTTGTTGTACAACTCATCAGTAAAGAGTTCTGCATGGCTCCAGCCTTCTAGAGCTTGCCCGCACTGCAAAAGTTAATTTAGTATATTCATTAGTGTGCCACTTGAACTACATTGGCACAATAGTAGACGCTCTCAAAAACAATGCTGAGCTGAACAGCGTAATTTGATCAGAAGCGAAGAGTGACTGAATTGAAACTGATTAACTCATCCTTCAATCTGCCACATCCTCGCTGCATTGCCAGGACCAATGGCACCAGCAATTGATCATCAACATCTCCTCTAATACCAGGAAGGGTTCAGCTTCACTCAACACTTGGCTACAGGTATTTGTGCATCGCTCTAGACACCAGAATGAAGAGTCATTTGTAGTATCAGCAGGCATATGCCACGCTAGCTTTATATTGTTAGGAGTAGTAGGACATAGTAGCAGAGCTCCAACACAGGCTGGCAACCAGGGTCCCATTACCTACCCTGGTCTGTGCTGCTCCATCTTCACCATTGTTTTTGCCTTCTGGAGCTACATGAAAGCAGAGATCTGCTTTCTTCCACTGCCCACTGCATTTTTACTAACCCTTTGAATGGGGTAAGTAGGAGTAGACAGCAAACCTTGTTCCAGCTTGGTGCCTGATGTAACTTCATGAGCATATACCTAAAATAATACAGTGATAAATCATTCCTTGTGGTGTAAGCCTATAGAGCTGTTAGGTGAATTCCACTTGCATCATCAGTAGTCTTTGGCAGGCGGCTCCCAGGTCTGTGCATAGCCGCCTACCATATGATCTACTGCAAAAGGTCAATGGCCTGCAGGTGGGGAACCACCGCCCTGTGGTCTACATATGTGGTTTAAACGAGACCTTGGGTGTAGCCCCTCTCTTACTCAAGTGCCTTTCACCCATTGTTCTTAAATATATTTTTCCCTTAGTTAATTAAGCAAAAGCTTTGCAAGAGAGACCTGCAGCCCAGTAGTGCATAGCCACAGGGGGCCTAAGGTAGTTTTCTACTCCAAAATTGTGGTAATTATGTAAAAAAGCACCTCCCTGGTGTCTGATCCAGCACATTCCATAGAACTCTTCAAATGCAAGAAGATTAGTCCTCTGAGCCCAATGTGTTCAGTGCGAAGCCCGTAACACCCAGCTCTTCTCACTGGCTCCTCTTCTGGTAGAGATAGGTACAGCAGTTATCTCGGCGGAAGTACTGAACAGCTGACTCGGAGGTGGGAATGATGGATTTTGTCTTCTTTGGCTCTGAAAAATGAAGTGGAATGATATCGGCAATTATATTTTATGTGGGTGTTGTTTTAATTTTGTCATTCTAAAAAAAGAGCAACGTAATAAAGAGCGTGGGCTTGCTTTCCCTTCAATTTTATTTTTTTTAATCTGTAAAACTGTGTCTAGGCTAAATGGAAAATTTCAGTGTTGCAGCAAGATTTAATAAAGCATTAAAGTAAATTCTATACGTATTCTATGTTTAGAAACAAGTAATTAAAATAGTTTTGGTGCCAGAGTTCCTCAGCCAATTAAAAATATTTCGTTCGCCCATTGCTGTAAGAAAAATCCACAGAAATAAGGAGCCTGACTATACTTGAGAAATTACAGGCAAAGAGACTTAAACAATCTTTTGATTAAATCCAAAGGGCTGACACTTGACATAGTAAAAATATCCTCCTTCTGTCAAGCCTCTTTTAGTTACAGTCATCTTGCTTGGAACAATAATAGTTTAAAAAATTACTCTGAATGAAGTGTGATTTTGAAGTTGACTGAATCGGAAATTTTTTTTTTCTGTTTTACTTTCTCCAGTGAGATTTCATTCACCATTGGCATTCATGACCTGCCCATGTGACAAAGTATTAATGTGAAACAGCTATTCTCTATTTTCTCTTATGCAATACATTATGCAATACAGAAGGCTATGCCATAATTTTGATGCATGTGATTTTATTCCATAACTTAAATGCTTTTCAAAGCAAACTGTCTCAGTATTATTGCACATTACCAGATTGTAATTACAGTGCCATATAACAACAGTGACAATCCAAATTTTTCTACCACAATTTCTTCTTTTTCCTTGACATTTTTTGAATCTAGGCTTCTGCCACAGTGTTCACTTCTGTTTCTTGATGCTGGAAGTTAGTGAAACAAAGTGTTTCAAGTCCACATACTTGAGAAATGAGAGTATTTAACTTTCCAGATATTCTGTTCTGTTTTACTTTTGCCCCCAGCAAATCAAATTTAAAACGAAACTTGTTCTAAAACCTGACCTTTATTTTATTCTTTTATTTTTAGTGAGGTTTTGTACTTGCAAGTGGCTCTGGAAGTCAGATTGATTATGAAATCATTGTAAACATCCCTACGATCTGTGGGCAGTTTTTAAGTCTTCAGACTCTGTAGTAGCTGATCCATGAGATGGTGTTGGATGGTGAGTCCTGCCAAAACCTCTGAATGTGGGTAGTCTCTCCACAAGCAGGAACCATGGGAATTGAAAAAGAGCAAGAACTACAAGTCATACAGAGCTCAAAACTAGAAATATCTCTTTGTTGTCTCCTGGCGTACAGAGTCTGCTAGTTCTGCAGAAAGACAAGTCCACACTGTGGCCGAGACACCTGAGCAAAGTATAAGCTCTTTCTAAAGGACTAGTGAAAGAGGCAGCCAAACTGTATAAGAAAGACTGAATTCAGGGATGATGAATTTATGTGACATTTCTTATTTTATTGCTTGAGAAAATGTCAAAAACCCTGTACCATAAAATTGGAGCATAGCATGTGCTTCTTCATCAGATTGAAACCTATGTTTCCCTTTCACCCACTCGTCCACCCCCATCCTAGCTACTAGAATAGAAAGCATAACTCTTTTTTCCTCTTCTTTCACCATTCTCTTGCGCTACATTAACAAATGTATTCTAGCCATGTGAAAGGAAACCAGTGAGAGAACCAGTGGAAGAATATACCGCTGGTTTGTTACCTGTGTTTTTTAATGATCAAAGTACAATTTTCAGTTATATTGGTAACCATTTTTAGTTTAGATCTCATTGTAGGCTGTGCTGCTGGCTCCCTGGTATTATATCTAGCCAACTATTGTATTTATTATTAGCATATCTATTATCTATGTACATTCTCTAAACATAATCTCTTCAGACAAACAACAGGAACATGATAAAAGGACATATAAAATAACTCAAACATTGAGTTTTATCAGAGATGAGGCTCAGTTATTGTTCATGCACTATTTCAAACTGTATCAAGCCATGATGGCAGGTGCTGTGGCCAAATTCAACGTCAACCCTATCAGAGGCAGAGGAAAATCATGGCTCACTTAATTCTTTCTGTCATCTTCATAGCTATTCTTACGATGTTTCTCTACGCAACAAGTTTGTGAAGCAGTCTAACAGTGAGTAAGTGTTGTGGAAGCATGGATATTTGCTGAAATCAGCATTGTGTTCTTCCTTTTTCTGTGTCTTTAGTTGTTGCTCAGGATGCCTCATTTATCTTTTTTCTCTCTAAGGCTTCAGGGAATTCTGTTCTTCACAGCAGTGTCATAACACTTCTAAAGCAAGCACAGAAGCAGGGGCACTGGTTTAATGAAGAGAAGCTGTTTGATTAAGGTGGGTGGAGGGAAGTGAGAAAAAGACGTTGATGCTATGTTTGCGACTGAATCTGTTAGTAATGCTGTGCAGCAGTCAGCCTGCCCTGCTTGCTGTTCACCACTCACAAGCTGATGAAAATCAATCACTCTCACAGCAGGTCCAGTCCTGCTCCTGTCTACATCAAAGTACTGAAATAAAATACTACTCACTTCAGTCAAAGCAGGAGCAGACTCATAGTCCAGCATAAAGAACTTCCTCGTGTCCTTCAAAAGCACAGTCTAGGCCAAATGCAAAGCATTAGTCTGTTCCTGTGTTGTTTATCCCAGCTCAGGTACTGGAAGGTCCTCACCATTTCTGATGGGTGCTGAGCATTCCTGAAGGATAATGAGTGCTCTTCACAGCCACTGATGTCAGGGAAAGCAAGGGCACTCAGCCCCTACCAGCGAGGCTCAACAGCTGGCAGAATCGAGCCCTTAATAAGGCAAGAGTCCTAAAGAAAAAAGGAATGTGATCATTTGGCCGAAGGGAGCTATATAAATCTGGAGTAACCTCCTCAGATCACTTCCGTCCTTGCAGAATACTTAGCACGAGGAGTGATTGGCACGTTGTGCATGTTACAGAGCTGTCCGCTTGCGGACTCAGTCAGCTGGCTCCTCTTGCAATCTGTGGGGACCATGAGTGAAGGCACAAAGTTGAAACTAAACACATTGTGGCAATCCTCAGCTGCTACACGGCCTGCCATAGTGGTTTGTCAGTAGTGAAAGTGTTTATTGATGATAAAAGTACAGTGGTATTAAGAGTGACTTACAACAAAGCTCCCTACCTGAATGACCTCTGCTACCCATGTGCAAAGTTTTCACACTCATGTAGTTTCGGTGGTGTAATTACAGTCTAATGAAAAAATATCCAGTGTAAACAAGCTCTTGGGGACCACTGCCAGATGACACAGGTCAGAGCAGCTCTCATGTTGCTTAAATCTGTGTCCAAGGCTAGCAGAGAGTCAGGGAGCTGTAGCTGCCTTGCAGTTAGTGCTAGATCTTTTGCCACGCTTGATCTTAAGTGAAACGCTCCAGGGAATCTACTTCACGTTTATCAGAGATCTCAGGAGGCTGATGAGTGTCTTAAAGCTCCAGGTGAAAAGGGAGAGATCTGTGTGGATTTTGAAAACTGATATAAACTAGAAAAGGTCTCAGTTTCCTTTGCATCTGTATGATACTACCTAAATGCAGACAAACGATAGGACTGTCACAATTTGTTGATGACTAACTCCATCACAAAACACCAGCCTCTCCAAACTAATGAGGTACACAAGAACTCTTCAAGTAGCCCCCCAAAAAAAGCACAATGGGAGTTCATAGTTCAACTGCCTATGAAATGTGACAAAAATTGTTTTATAATCATGTCATATATATATGAGACACTTGCATTTTAATGTCTTTCTCTGAGAAACAGCTTGCCCAATTCATCTACCTGGGATACCAACACAGTGGTTCTGCTGTTTCAGTCCTGAAACATCAGTCTGGTAAAATATTTATGTTTCATAGTCCGGTTCTCTGGAAACAACTTCCCCTTCTTGTACATCCCTCCACAAACTATTAATTGCCACCTATAGCTGGAAAGCAAAGATGTTGCCTTGTAGGGGCACAACATCATTAAAGACCAGAATATGAAGTGTAGTAGGAGTGATGTTTTTCTGCTCAGAAAACTCCTCGACTGCCTTAAGTAGATAGGACAAACCCTTGGGAAACAAGTATGTTTAGACAGAGCCATGGCTTCAAAACTTTCAGCTATGCAAAGATTAAGTAGATAGATTGTCTACAACAACACCAGTATAAAGGGCAAATTATTAAAACTTTTTGATGAGTCGGACTCATTTCCTGTAGTTCGCTCCACCTTCTTTGGGATGCAGTGCTTAACTTCTCCTGGTACCTGCAACCTGAACCGTGAGCTGTTTACTCCCAGCACCTTGTACCCCCATCAGTAACTTCTCCACTGTGACTGGAGATGCACACACAAATGTGCATTATCAGGACCTGAATCTGCAAACACTTCAGCTGGGAAACAGTACCTACTCCTATGGACTGTCCCATGGACATTTTACAATGCACTCAGCAGTAAGTGTCTGAAGGATCAGGCTCTTAGTGATTATGTGATTACAGGTACAGCAGTTAAGATTCAAAACAATACAGGTCATGGAAATGCAAATCATTCTGGTCCCTCCTAAAGCACTAAAAATCCCCAAATCAAACATCAGTACCTAAAATTAGATCCACAATCAAGTGACAGAGATTACACAACATTCATTACAAGGTTTGCAAGGATTTTCGAGCAGAAAAGACCCAGAAGGAAATATAGATCCACTCATTAGGACTTCTGATATCAGAGTGAGTAAATTACTTTTTAAAAACATCTTGCATTACAGGGAATATATAATCTCAGGGGAACCAAAGAGTCTTTGAGCAGCTTACACTTTTGGCAGCGGCCCAAGATACCAGGAGGCACAAATCACACAAATGTCTGAGTTTGTGTGAATTCTGTGCTCAACATCTGCACAAGCTGTAAAAAAATCCTAGCTGATGCTTTGTTTCTTTGCCCAAAATTCAAACATCATATATCTTACTAGACACATTAGACAAATTATGTTTATTCCTTGAATCTGAATCTTTTGTGTCCCTGCGCTCTACTGGATATGTAACTTTGCACATGATAGATCAGGTATTGACAGCCAATTGCAACATAAAACCAACAAAAGGAGGACAATTACAATACTGTGATGATTTCTTCTTTATGAAGTCATTATTTACCTCCTTAAAGGGCCTGAAGTTCTGTTAAAATGTAGATATTAGTACCATGCAGTTATTATCAAGGACTAGAAATGTGATTATTTGGGCATTATAACAGTCTATAAATATTTAAGGCATTGAACCCCAGAGAGGGTTAATGTAATACAGGAAAGTAACATTAGAAGTACTAGGGTGAATCATGGAATGGAAAAATGGAAAAGTTTGAATATATTTGAATGTGGAATAATCTCCCAATAAGACAAGAGCTGATACTGCGTTACTTGACATTGTTTCAGTGATGATCCCAAAAGAGCATTCAAAAATCTGCTTGAGTTAAAGCATGTGAGATGAGAGACATTACAACATGAAACTGATTATTTGCGCAAACTGCTATAAAGAGAGTCCATCACCGCGGTACTAAGAGTCATGAGTTCATCATTGTCAGTAAATTATATACTTGGAAATATTTGGTTGAGGAAAAAAAAAAAACCACATTGGTTTACATCTCTTAATTTTCACACCCCAAACATGGACACTTTCTTGGTCATCCACCCCTCCTGTTTCAAAACCAAGACATACACCCTCTTCAGTGCCTGTAAAACTGGTAACACCTGTACACCATGCCAGGATATTAAGCTGTTCATATCATTTTATCAATGCTGGTGAGATCTTTGTACAGGAGAGAGAAGTAACCGCCACTGTGGTGTGGTTTCTGACCTGCTTGTTAGCAGCTCAGCTAACTCAGCTGCCTGGTTCAGAGTTTTTAAAAATGCAAGCTGACAACAACGTGCCCTAAACGTTGGACTAAGCAATTCCAGAGTGCTTAGCTTACTGTCTTGATTCCTTTTTCTTTCAGGTTTGCTTGGTAAGAATGAAATACATTGCCTTAAAAAAGGTGATCAAAGACAGACAGAGAGCATTTAGCTAAACCTGTAGTATGCAGTGCAGGCTCTACTTGTGCAGGGGATGCTCTCAGTCTGAACACATGATATGGGAAATGCTAGAATCCTAACATAATCCTAACTACTTTTTGTTTGAGTCTCATTAAACCCTCCCAAAGTAAGCCAGAAATTCTATATGGTGCCTTTCCTTGTTGAATCCTCTGTTACCACTCAGAAATTTACTCTATGGATTTTGAGAATGTTATACTTGTGCAGGATCTGTAAATGTCCCCTATCCCTAAATGCTTCCCTCCAAAGGGACTTCTGTAGATCCAGGATTTTGAGAGGACAAACACAGAGCCCTTCAGCAAGAGGAGCAGTGTTCCAGGTGCTTTAGCAAGAGATGAGTAGGAAGTTCAAACGTGTCTGCCCCAGAGAAAAGTAGGAGAAAGGCAGCCCTCAAATTTCTGGGGCATTGTGAATTCAGGAGGGGGATGATGAAATACTGAGGCAGCAGGTATTAAAAAAAACAAAGGTTATTGAAACTTTTACAAAATATTTTGTATTTTTTCTGTTTAGAAAATGTGGTTTTCATAGTACAAATAAATATCACCACTGGCACTATATGGCGGGTGAGATCTCTGTCAGAAGGACAAAGATTGCTGAAGGCAGACCACTGCATGTTTTCATGATGTCATGAGAAAGGAACAAGAAGAGCTTAGCTGAGCACAAGTAACCCACATTTCCTCCAGCAGTGTCAGTTTTTAGCTTCCAGTCTAAAAACTATGCCTTTTTGTTCTTCACACTTACCAGCGTGAAATTGTCCTGCTAAACTATTCAACCCTGTCCCTTCTCTGTGGTCCTTAAGCAGCTCACATCTTATTCAGACTGTTGAGACACTCAGTACCTCTCTCTTAGCCATCTATGGATTGTTTTCCTACCTGAATCCCAGATTGCACAACGGGTACAATTGCTGCTTACCTAATGTTTGTTATAAAACCTGTGACAGCATTTTTTCCTTGCTGCTCTACAAGAGGAAATAGCATTTTATTTGAAATGCTGTGCTGAGCGTCAACATGAGAGGTGTTTTAAAAGAGCTGAGAAGTGTGCTGTCAGGAAAATGTTTCCAGGCCTGCCTTCCCTCCCACATCCAACTGTGTTGAAATAATCAAATGCTATACCACTTGCACTTGGGAAGAGGATGACTAACAGCAGCTAATTACTGCTCAATCTGTTGCCCTCAGCAGCTATTGGTCTGAATTACACCTGCTGGCATGGAGGGGCACAGTTTGCAGTGCAGTGGTCTGGAGGCAACTTAATTTTCAGAGTCTTCCGTGGGAATCAGTGACTGGGACAGGGACTCCACTTATTAAGGTCCTATCACAGATGCTGGTACCACCATATCTGACTCAGTAGATGTCCTGAACACCTGAGGGTGGGTCAGGTGTGGGTCTGAGGGTGGGTCTGACCCTCTCTGGGTTAGTCCTGTCCTGCTGGAGGACCTGGACCAGCACATGTCGCATGGCATGAAAAGGAGAAGGTGGTTCCTAATTTCTTGCTTCTCCATCCCTCTGCAGCAGAGACTGAACCTAGCTCAGGGGAACTGGATATTAGTTTCTGCTTTCCTCCCAGTTTGCTGCTGCAGTAGCAGGGAGTTGGCAGAGGGCCTTCTGTATCATATTTGATTTGTTGACACTTGCAGCAGTGCTGGACTCTAACACTGTAGGAGTTTCCGTCTGGAGAAATATGGTAGCCCTTCCTGCCTCCTCATTCCACTCCCTACGGAAAACCTCCCTCTTGTTTTCCCAAATTCTGGGCCAAATAAAATATACCAAAATAACATTGGAGACAGAGAAGGAATCTCTTGCCTCAAACTTGGCCTCGGAGCAATATGTGCAGCCATTACTCCTCTCACAAGTGAAGTCACGCGGGTGGAATCCAGGCAGGGTTTGATCAGCAGGGACTGCAGGTTCACCCTGGCTTCTATGCAAACAGATATCCCCCTTGTTTGTGGCGTCCAGAATGACCACTTTTGTCTGCTTTCATGCTAGGGTGAGTTCATGAGAGTCCAGCCGTTATACTCTTCAGCTGGCTAACTTAAAACTTTCTAGGAAAGAAAGGGCCAGAATCTCTTGAACAGTGGTGATGTAGCTGCCTGCTGGCCAATGTGCTGTGACATTTCACCGTTACATGGAGAAGAGGCAGGGAAGCCATACTTTGATAAAAGTAAAAGAGTTGTTAGAGATCCTGTCTCACTCTTAAAACTTTCTATTACTTCAGGGATGTTATTCTGAGTAATCATGTAATTCTGCTGCGCTCATATAATGTATTCAACACCTGACACGTGAGCCAGCAGTTGGCTTTCTATAGCATAACCCGCCCCCCACAAAACAATCATTATTATCCTGTCTGTGCAGCGCACAGCTCTTCTACGTGAAGCGTCTTGTGTCTGGGGCAGCAAGGCCCTGCACAGATTTATTACAGAGCATCCTTTCTTACTTAGACTTCCTCAGTGTCACTGCAGGCTCGAGCCATTACATCATCACACCGTCAAAGAAACTGGGATTTGGCCCAGAGCTGATGATGTAGCCTAGTACTGCCCATTACTTAGAAGTAAGATAAGCATTATTATCAAGCTTCTGTCATCGCTGTCTCACCTAGGGCTCCTTTAATGCATCACACTCCTGCACTGTTAGATTAATGGTGCAGTCCCTTTAAGACAGACACGGGTTTTCTTTAAATTGCAGCTTCTCTGTTTCTGTTGAGATGTGTGTTTGAAAAGCATATTACTAAGTAAAACCCTGTTTAATTTACCCTGTCTTATATTGATTTTCATCCCTGTGTGCAATCAGTGTCAAGACACTATGTCTGTTGATAATGAATAGCCATGTGCTGTGTGCTGTAACTTCAGCAATTTTTAGAGAGTTTTAATCTCTTCCCGATTTCTATCTGCCTTCTGTTCTAACAAAGGCCATATGGCTCTTCTGAGCCACCTATGCGCTGCTTAGGTGGGATGCGAGTGTTTGAAGTGGCATTGTTCCTCTGAGGAAATTTCCATTTCGGGTACAGGCTGAGAACAAGCTTACCAACTGGTTGTGGACCCTTCTAGTAAATAAAAGGTCAAAAGGGATCACCACCACAGTCTGACTGGGCATCTTGTTTCACTTGAGCTGTAGGATGGCAGCTGTTCTTTCTCTCCCATATGATAAGCCTAACTGGTTGAACCACATTGGAATCGTAGAAGTGTTCAGCATCTGAACAGAGTCCTGAGGACGCCCTTCTGCAATTTGCCTCCAAGCCTCCGTGGGTGTTGTCAAGTCCACTAGGACAGGCAGCAAGCTACTGCTTGAAGTGAAGTGCTCAGCCTCCATTTGCTCCCCCTTTCTCTTAAGTTCCTCTCCTCAGCTGATTCTGGTCTACTGTTTTCAGTAGATGCAAATTGCTTGTAAAAATGTATCTATCAAATTTGTTATCTTAGAAAGAAGTTCTGCCTAATGGTCTAGTGGCCTCTCAGTGGCAGCATTATTTGGCAGGTGCCCAGGAAAGATCTTCATTTCGCTAAGCCAAGATTTCACACTTGACTGTAATGTGCTCTCACCTTTATATGGAAACACTTCAGTGCTGATCATGAGACGCTTGCTCGCAGATCTATCAGTTACAACAACTGCCTCTAGATTACAACAATTCATAAAGTGTGCTCTGGGTATCTACAGGGGCTTCAAGGCAACAATTGCATGAATGTTTATAGGATCGTTGGTTAAGCAACAAGAAGAATAATGGGTTTTAAAAAATCAAATAAGAAAGTGTGCAGGGAATCCAGCACTAGTCCACCTTTTCTGCTACACAAGTCCTCCTTCTCTTACCTAACTTCCTCCTATGTGAACTCCAGGTTTCCTCAGCTAATTCCTGATGGACAGCCTTGCTCTGGCTTTTGTATCCTATGCCCCACATTCTTTGGATTTTTCCAACAGATGCTATGGCTGAGATTTTTAACTTTTTTTTCTTCTTTTTACAACATTCCCTTGCTCTTGCTCCCAGATCATCTTGGTTAACTGGTCCTCCACCTCTGTCTGCCTTTCCATCCTGCCATCTCACCTTGGGTGTCTTCACCACCTGCTCTCTCCTCTGAGCCTGCAAAGCCTCCGTCAGCAGAGACCTTTTAAGAACAGGTTAGACACAGACTTACCAGAAATAGCATAAGTACAGTTCATTCTGCCTTCGGGCAGGAAACCAATTAAAGGACTTACTGAGGCCCCTTCCAGACCTGCATCTTTCTGATTCTATTATCTTTTGCATTAGTGGGAGAGCAGTAATGGAGCCACACTTCTTGGAATAGATGTTTCCAAGTGATTGTTATCTTGGACTCTTGGGCTTGTAGCTGGAGCTCCCCTTTTGGCTGGCTGCAAGGTAGCAGGGGCTGCAGCCAGGGCCAGGGCTCAGGCTTGCCATTTCAGCTTCAGCGATGACTTCGGTGATGATCAAATTACTTTCATTTTCAGTCATTCTAGTTTTTCCAAGTACAACCACCATAGGTACTTCTTATTCTAATCGGGGTCTTTCCCTTTAACTTCCCTGCTAGTCATCAGCTATTCCCTCCCACTTTTCTTTCAGATCTTTTGAGGCAAACATCACTCTTGTGCACTAGAAACCATGCAACCCCCGCAGAGATCAATTGGACTGCGGATATGTGACTGAGAATAGCTTCATTCTTTTTGTCATGTTGCATGGTTGGTTTTTTTTTTTTTCTCTCTCATTGTCATGCCCTTCTGATTATATTTGTATTTGTCTTTTCTGGTAATTCTGCAGGTAACACAGGCAGCACACGACACTCCACAGTACGTCCTGCAACCATTTTGAGTTTAACCACTCTTCCAAACAGCAGATGAATTTACTGTCAAGTGTGCAGGTAGGATATCCCAATTAAGGAATCCAGCCCTTCCAAAATTATTCATTTTCTCTTGTATTAAATTCCTTGGTAAATAGGTTTATAAAAAGTAAAAAAAAAAAAAAAATTGCTTTACCGCCTGTAAAAACATTCTAGAATAAATACCCCATTATATCCATCCAGCTGCAAATTGCTGTTATCTGTTCAGAACAATTAGCCTATTCTACATCCTCTTTAAACCTGATACCAGCCCATCATCTTGGAGCCCGAAGAATAAAGCCATCCATTAACTTCCTTATACTCTGGGTCAGCCCGCAAAAACAGCTTAGTGTTCCAGCATCCTTCACCATAGGGTTGCTCATTATCAGCTATCAGCTTTTGTGCTAACTGTTCCATCCCGAGTACGAAAAAGAAGCCAAAGGGTTTGCCTGCAGTTTTCTATTATTTTAAGCGCTCTGGACTGAACTTACACCAATATTGTTATTGGTGTACTTAAAATAATAGTCAGAAGAATAGATGACTGGAAAAAAGGTGAGGTGGTTTGGGGAGGAGGAGGAAATGCCGATGCTGCTGGAAAAACAATGAAAAAGTTTCAGTGAGGCAGGTTTTACAGCAAGCACTATTGACTTCCATGGACTTGCTCCTAAATTGTCCTAAAAGAACTGAGGAGATAGTAGAGATTTTATAGAGGTAGAAAACAGTTGAAGTATATTAAAAATTTCAAACAAAATGGATCTTTGAAAGAAATTAGGAAAAATTTTCAGAACTCTGGTACAGGCAATCCAAAGCTCAAGAGGCTGTCAGGCTTGTGTAATGCTCTGAAGTAAATCCGTGTAGCTCACTGGAAGAGAACTCACAAAAGGCATTTTCAAACCAAAGGTCTGACTACTATATAGTTTCCTTAGACAGTTAGGTTGTCCTTGTGCTGTTGGCCAGTCTTCATTCAGCTTTAAAGTATCACATGATGTGTACTTGTGGGTCATAGCAAGTAATTTTTTTCTCTTTTTGCCTGTTCCTTGAAGGTACTTCTGGCTAGCCTTTAGTCTGAGAGGGAATTTGTAAGTGTAAAATATGATTTGTTTTTCTTTTTGTTGTGCTCTGTTTTGTTTCCTTAGTTTCCTTTTCTGCAGTTTAGTTTTCTAATTGTTTTTATTATCCATTGAATCTCTGTCCAATGGATAAGGAGGATACAGGAGCACCTCAGATAGACAGATACATTTAGGCAGGGACGAAGAAAGCTGAGAATAAAAGCTTGTGATGTGAATGGAATTTCTCTTTTTCTTCCCATCACTTCCAAAGAAAAGCTAATTGGTATCACACCCTGCTCCATATGTGAGACAGCACACAGCAGGCTGCCCATACCAATGAAGATGCTACTCCATCTCCCAGTGCTGCTGGTAGCACCATCCCTCTCTGAGTATGAAGTTCCCCTTCATGTCTACTTTAGGGTTATTGAAAGGTAAATTGCAAATTTCTTTTTTAGGTAGGGGCTGGCAGAAGGACACACTGTCCTTCTTTCCCTGCTGCTGCTCATAGCAGGGCACGCTGGCCCTCTAAGAAGCCAGCAGAAGCAGCTGGTCCAGCTCTGTAATGAAAAATGCACAGGTGCTGGGAATTTGCCTGAGGGCATGGGTCCCAGGTGGAAGAGGCAAGTCGGGAGGAGTAGATGCAATGCTTCGGTAGGGGATGGACACAGAGACCAGTCCAGGAGTTCAACACAAAGGGATCCCTTCTCCTGGCCTGAAGCATGACAGGGATTTTTTCCTATTTGATGGGTTGAATTGTTCCTTTCCTTTGATTTGTTATGGGGAAAAAAGCTTAAATTGAGACACTTTCAGGCGAGTGCCCGTGGTGGTCATTATCACAAGGTGGCATGAGGCGAGACTGTCCTGTGACGGTAAAGAGCAGGAACTTTCCTCTATCACCATCACTCTATCCAAGCTGTTTGTAAAGCTATTCCACTTTCTTCCCTCCCTTTTCTCCTTCCTGACTGAGGGATGCATGCTGCCAGCAGCCCTCAGTGATGAGGGAAAATATCTGGTTGTGATGTTTCAAATCAGGGAATAGGTAGTGAAGGCTCGGAGCCACTGTCTGCAGGTGACTGGGCTAAAATACCGGTTTCTAAGGATGCTGTTTTCATTTAGGTGGTTGGTGCTGTCTGACAGGAAAAATTTCGAAACTGGTTTTAAAGGAAGAAGAACTGCTTCTGAAACAGTAATTCTACTTGAAAGAGAAGGAGGGGAAAAAGAGAGTCAGGAGGAAGTTTGATAGTTACAAATAGTGGATTTTGGAGGTCCTTTTTCAGGCATCTATAAGCAAGATGGTTACCTTCTAACACTAACTCCTAATCCCCAAATCCCCACTATGCTCTGCATTTGCTATGGATTATATATTGGGAAAGGCTGTGATTCTCCTTTGCCTGTTTAGGTCATGGTGACCTTGTAACTCCTGCATGATGGGCAGTCACAGATGCCTGATATAATCAGGTATCATGGTCAGCATTTCCAGAAGACTGGTGATGTTTGTGAGAAATGCTTTTGTTATCATATTTCTTGGCTTCCACAGTCCAGGCTTTTTTTTTTTTTTGTAAAAAAAAATAGAACAAAACAAAACAAACCACCCTTCGTATTAGTTAATGGGCATATAAAAAAATAAAACTACTGTCCTTTGGGAGCAATTTTTTTTTCTAGCATAATGATAGATTTCAGTAGGAAAAAATTCTGTTTATTCCAAAATAAACTGTTAGCATTCTAAGCCATTTCTGTGGGTTTTTATCTATTACAATCTAATCAGAACCATTTTTAGAACACCAGTGAATAATAATATTAGACAGCACTGATCTCTGAGACAATTTGAGACTCCCAGTCGAGTTTCTGCTAGAGAAGCGTATCATAAAAAACACCATCACAAATTTGCCCTTTTGTTACAAAGGCTGCCAGGCAGATCAAGGACTTAGAGGGCCTGCCATTTGAAGTCTCTTCAGAAGGTGTACTGTCAGGGATCGGCATGGAGAAGGCTTTTGTTCTGCTACTGGAGTCAGCGTTTGTAGATGAAAGGAGAATGCCTGCGCCTGGGCCATCAACCTGACACTTTTCAAGACATGAAATTCACTTAGAACTAAGCATGGCATGGTGGAATGAAAAATAACATATATTTATTTTCACTCTGCTTACTACCTTGAGGAGTATCCCAATCACTTTGCAAAGGAATGCTGATACATAATTCACCTACTGGAATGGAAGACTTAGAGCATAAAAAGCAGACGTTTGAAATTGCACAAGCATGGTAGCAGAGTGAAAAGTTCTGGGGCTACATTATAGTCACTGGGGATGTTTTCGTTACCTTCAGTGTGTTTTGATCAAGTCCCTAAAACTTCTGGAGGACAGATATTTGGTCACATGTCACTAAGATCCTTGTCAAAGAACAATCACCCTAGTAGACGTTTTTAAACATGAACATAGGTCTGATGTTGTATCTTAGTGCTTGGGCAACCTCTTCAGATCCCAGATGAAATACACTGGCTAAGAGAGTGGAAAGGGGAAGTCTTTTCAAAGCCACAGAGCATATTTTAGGTTTTTGATGTCTTTGACACCTTTTACTTATGCAATAGAAACCCCTTTTAAAATGCAATTTATTTTGTAACACTTAAAATTTGAGCATGAGAAGAGGAGAAAGGACGGCTCACTGTAAGCCTTCAGCTTATGTTGTTAGATTCTCAACACTCCTGGCCTTCTCACTTTACCCATCATCTAAAGCCCACATGTACTCCTGCCAAGGAGTGACTGACTTTATGCTGTATCATCTGTCCAGAGATCTCAAAGCACTTAATGAAATTCACCACTTGATTATTTACTGTATACACAAAGAGCGTTTTGCTCACCATTGCAATTCAGCCACCGCTGGGATGAAAGAGTGTTTTAGGCAGAGAGCATGTATTGCCTGAGGAATCTAAGCATAAAGTACTGAATATCATGTTCTTAATAAAACGAAGAGGGAATTTTAGACAGAAATTAATTAATTACCCATCAAGGATGTTATCTGGATAGGAGAGATTTACAAAGAAAGTGATACAGGATTTTAATAGACACAACTATTTAAGTCCCAGGTTTTACTTCCAAGCTGAAAGCCACCCCCATATAAACCACTCTGCCTGTGAAATAACATGCTGGAGATTGGCTCAGAGGAATGTGCTGCCAACACTGTTTTCTAATATTTTTTTAGGAGAAGAGGGACTAACTCTGTCTGCATTTTGCATACCTCGTAAGAAGAATTTGTACCTGGAGAAACAGACATAATAAATGACGATACTGACGTAATCCCACAGGTAGGTGTCTGCCACAAGGTCTCTGCTTTCTGCCAGAGGATCTGAGTCAGCTATGCATCCCTGGGAAGCAAGGTGGGCACCAAGAGTAACACCTTTTCCCCCTCTCTTCTGTCTTGGGAAACTAGCGCTTCACGGCTCAATCAGGATGGACACACTATCACTTGTAAATACCAATACTTTTATGCGTGCACATGCAGGGAAGTGTTGGATCTTGCTTCCATTGCTTGACTTCAGTGTGATCTAGCGGGTGTAGCAGAAGGTGGATACTCACTGGAGTAGATTCTGGGATCATTTGTAGCAGTGTTCATTTCAGGTAAATTTCTGACATCAAGTGATCAGCTCCAAATATACTGTGCTATAAACGAGAATAAAACATGACTCTAAAGTACTACATTTACTGTTGCTGCCTGCATGACTGTCGGTGTTTCAAGAAATGTTTCAAAACATTTCTCATCCCAAAAGACTAATTAAAGACACACAATACTTTAGCAACAGCTCACCCTTACAAACTGAAAGTTGATTTCTGATGGGATGCATAGTAAAATGCTGTTCATGATCTCTGGTTGTTTTTTTTTTTCCATTCATTAATTTCCCTTACCTGCAGCCTGGTTTTCAGTGGCAATAGTGAATGAATGACCTCAAGATGGGAGAAGACAATTCCCTGTAACTTCTATAATCAATGAAGATGCCTCAAACCTTTTAATCAGATGACTTTGTGGATAGTTCGCTATAGCCTGGCTATAGTAGCCAGGTCTCAGGTTCAAGCACAAATAATACAGGTCATCACACACAGCCTTGGCTCCCCTGTTCACACAGGTCTTGGCTGTGCAGGCTGAAGAGCAAACGGGTTGTTTGGTCACATTGCTCATTCAACTAAAGCTCAGCACTTTCTTTAATGCTTTGCTGTTGTAAGATTGGAGCGGCCAGCATTCTGCAGATTTGAACCTGTTCTTCCTACCACATCAAAGGAATCTGGATACTGGGGCACATTTCGATCTCCCACCAGTTTTAACTGGTATAAACTATGTGATAACTGGTATGAACTATGTGTAATAACTATGTTACTTAAGATCTCCAAGCACCTAATATGTGAGCACCAAGTGAGTTAGCCTGTAGTGAAAGAGCAACAAAGCTCATAATACTTTGAAACCAGGAAGTAATATAGTGATTGAAATATGATAAAAGTGATTGGAAATCCAGAATTTGTACAAAATCAGTGGCCACTGTTGTGTATTAAGCACCAGTTATTATACAAGCTAATACTGAGGATAGTGCAATGATCCTGATAAGAAGCTACTGTAAAAAAAGTACTTATACTAGGAAGCATTTATAACTTCATTTCCCAATGGTAATCAGAAACAGCCCTGTAGAAATAAATGCAGTTATACTGGTGTAAAAGCCCAGAATTCAGACGATGGGGCAAAAGAAGATCATGTGTTGTTCAGTGAATCCCTGCATTCTATTTTTTTTTTTGCAGTATTCCCTCATCTCACAAACACATCTGGTGTTTTAGGAACATTGTATTCAACAGTGGTAAAAGGATGCTAGGGCCAAGAATAACAAATGAAAAATGAAAACACTGGGGCCTAATGCTGATCTCATATGGGTGTAAATCAGAGGGATTCCAGCAAAGCTTTTGGGACCACACCAGTGAAACACTTTTGTCTGATTCAGAATAAAAACTGGAGAGATCAGTGATTTTCATCAAGTAAGAGTCACTGCCAGGCCTGAAATTCTCCCATTCAGCTGGGAAATTTTACTGCAAAAGAACTTTAAAAGGGCTTCTCACAAATATCACAAATGCTGAGGAAGTGCCAAAGCTAAAGCAAGAACACTTTAGTAACTCTTGTGTCTGCACCACATCATGCAAAATACTCGGCAAACCAGATGAAGCACAACTTTTTGATCTGCAATTTGCAGCACAAAAAGGGAGTTTGTCAGCAAATAAATGTATATTTTGCACGTAGTTGCTGGATTAGTACATGGTTGCTCTTAAGCCCTTTAAAGACAGAGAAAGTCTTTCCACTGACTGCAGAGTGGGTTGTCTTCAGTAACATGTCCTGAATAATACACATTATTGCACTTCGTATTTCTGGTATTGACCTGAGGCATTGTCTTAACCACAGCACTTGTAACACTTGGCAGTTTAACTAAATAGACTGTCTTTAAAAAGTAAACAGATCTCAGCTGCTTGTTGACAAAATTGTTTGAGGACACCAGACATTAAAACCTCTTAGGCCCCATTTGTTGTAGGGAGATCCTAGCAGAGAGGAGCAATGTATCCATCAATGTCTGTGCAGAAACTATTTTTTGAGCCTGAAAATTCCGTTTTCCCTTGGAACCCCACAGCAGGAAAGCAAAAGGACATTCAAGACACAGATCCAGTAACTGTATTAAATTTCCTAATCCCACCTTCCACCATAAAAATCAATTATTCTGTCTTGTTGCTGTCCACTTCCCAGAGCTAAATCACATCAAATTAGAACCATCATAAAAACATGGGCCTTTCTCTTCCCGGAGACATGATATCAAAACATCAGTAAATTTTGTATAATTGTCACGTGCTGCTGCTTTAGTTTCATCCCATTGTGCTTGTATTTTTACCTCCTTAAATAACTTCCCTCCTCCCTCCTGTTATAAGTATTGGTGGAATCTCCCCCTCCCCTGCCCTTTCCCTTCAGGGCTGCTGTAAAGCTAACTGTAGACAAGAGGACTTTCTGTGGATTTAGAGAGGCTTTGTAGGAAGTACTGGCTCCAGCTAACCTCCTCATGCTTTGCTTTTTAAACAATTATTTGCAAATCATGTCTTTTGCTGTCTTGCAGTCATTTCTTCTTGAGTTGTCTGCAGTTCATCAATACTTGGGCGGCAAAGCAGCCTGCTGAGAACAATGCTCCAGGTCCTGCCATACCAAATCTCTCCCTCTTTTTCCCTACTGTCCTCTAGGTGAAGATGCCCTTTTAATGTCCATTTTGCCAGAAGTCAGTATGCTGCTTGCTTTGTAAACAGAGGAATAACCTACTCAGACTTGCCCCTTGTTTGATTTTGTATTCAATGAACGTCAAGCCAAACAGCAGCTAGAATGCCTGACCTTAAAGACTGAAGTTCAGTGAGAAACACTAGGATCTTGAGGCGAAGGGTTTCATATTACTGGCTCCTGTGTCTTTCATTGATTAGAGGTTTTACAGCTGATAGTGGGTTTCAAGGTTTATTTGGAAACTTTGTCAGGAGGGCAGAGATGGGGGAAGGGAGAGAGTAAGCAAGGCTGAGGGTTTCTTTTATATTTAGTGTGTGGCATTAAGGTGGGAATAAACAAAGGTAGCAGAAGGGAATGCCATTAACATACCATTTCCAGACCTACCTGTCAGCTTATCATTGGGTCAGTTCTCTGCAGCAGTAGGTGGGGAGATTGGGGTGGACACTGGAAGGAGGGAGGGTGACAAGAGTGGGAATTTGGGAGTTATTCCTTGTAGAGGATTCGTTTGCTTTTTGCAAAATGTATTCACCTCCAGCTGAAGCAAATGGGAGCGATCTGAATGTTAAGAATTAATCTGTATGAGTAATCCACTGTTGTGTTTGAGCTTCAAATTCTAGGTCCTTGGGAAAACATATGGGTGAAATGCCACACAGGGAACTTTACAACATTTGTCCACAGTACGCAAAATTTGCCTATGGCAAGATCTGCTGCCAGGGTCAGATTCAGGAAAGACTCAGTTCAAGCAGAGAGGAACACCAGGAAAAGTATCAATACAGAAAGGGGCAAGAAGGGGAGATCCTTATTTTGCCCATTTCCCAAGGGCCAGATTCAGAGGAGACTACCAGAAGAAAAGCAAAGGAGCATGTAAAGGGGGAGTCTTAATTAGATGAGCTTTCCAAGCTTTACCCTGGAAAATTACTTTCAAAGCTGTCAGGCACAGCAAGGCTGGGAAACACTGCTGAGGCCAAAGTTAGATATGGACCAAGGCCATAAGCTCTGAAGTCAGAAGAAATATCCACAAGGAGGTTTAGATAGCAGCAAGTTTTAGGTTCAGAAGTACCACGGAAGATGTTTTGGTAATCACTGGAGTACTCAGAAAAAAATAATATATTATGACTCTCTAAAAGACCATGCAGTGTTAATAATTGCGTCATGTAATAGGGGGTGTGCCTGTGTGTGTGGGCATGCATGCGTGCCTCCTGACCCACTGGTGTTGAAAAAGCTTCAAGTATCAGTCTGTCTTGAACTAATGAGACGAAAAGAGAGCATGAAGCAACCTGTAATTTCTGTAGGCTGTGGCTGAGGTGCTAAAGAGAGGGAGTGTATACTGGAATGCATGTAACCCTTTTCTAACCTCTCACACCTTCCTGTGTAGAAGATAAAGATTGACATCTCACAGTTATTTGTCCACTTGAGCTCTCAAAGAGCTCAAGGAAGTGCCAGTCAGGCTGTAGTCCAACTGAGCTCTCTGTTTCTTGAGTGATATCTTCTCCTGCCAGGGCTGTGGTTAATTAATATTTGTAATCTACCTTTCTAGTGCAGGTATTTGACTATGGAAGACAAAAATCCAACAGTCTAGCACCCAGGAAAGAGTGTTCAGGCTTCAGAAACTATTCTCCAAACAGGACATGGTGTCATTGCTCCAAATCCTTCATTTGAGAGCCAAAGCAAGTCTGGTCTGCTAGGATTTCTGGGAATTATCAGTAGCCTGTTACATGAGCTTCAGCTGGTGCTCAGGAGGTGACCTTAAACTCCATACAGCCTGATCCACCTTTACTGTATTCTCACTCTGACTGTGGCTCACCACAACATTTTTAAAAGTTGAAGAGTGCTAAAAGAATCTTTCTTGTCTAGCATCTGTCCTGGCCTTCTAGTGGGAAGTAGTGATTGTCTCTCAAGGATAGACAGAAAACTTGCACTTAGTTAGATCCCACAAAAATTACAGTCTGTGCTCCAAACTCCCATTATCAATCCAAATACACAGAAGATTATTTCTCCATTATTTCTCTCACTTGCACCCCTATTCACCTGTGCTAATGAAAACTGCCAACAGTTCAAAACTCTCCAATAATTCAACAGGAAAGAGTTCAGAGAGTAACAAGAGTGCTCAGAGATCTATGAAATATAACCTATGAGGAAACCGCAAAGGAATTTTTGTTTTCTTAAATAGAGAGAAGAGAAGACTGAACAGAGACATGATAACAGTCCTCAAAAATGTAAACGACTGCAGCAAAGAGGAAGGAAATAATCTCTTCTCTCCCACGTGGAGAGGATAAGAATAACAGGCGAAAATTGCAGCAGGGATTTTTTTTTATTAGATATTAGCAAAACCATTTCTAGCTGTTAGGCTGGTGTTACTGAAGCACTGGGATAGGCTGCCTTGGAAATCACATCTGAAACACTTTCAAAGCAGGCGGGAGCAAGGTCTGTGCTAACGGGACCCGCTGTGCTTTTGAAGCGGGAATTGTGACTCCTTAAAATCCCTTCTAGCCTTCATGTAATTTAATGATTCATTGGATAAGTACATTTTCATTTATCACCCTCTGCGAGAATTTTAGAAGTATTACTTGCATCTTTGTGTTCTTTGTCTCCAGAGCCTTCCTTAAGATTGTTATTCTTCCAAACACTGGGCTATGCTCTGTGGCTCTCTCCTATAAAAGGTGAAGCAAGTCCTGCCAGCTAGGAGCTATAACCCTACTATTAATTGAAAGACAATGGGACTAATGCTCCAAAAGAAATTACAAAAAAAAAAAAAAAGGGGGTTTTGACTACCTAGTCACTTTCCTTCACTTTTGCAGCAGCATGCACTACAGCATTGCTGAGTTTTGCTCTTCAAAGGCAACCACCATTGACACACAGAAAATGGGATCTGGGACAAGAATGGTTAGCAGGGTCAATCCCTGGCTGTCACAGGCAGCTGCATCAGAAAATCCTTTTGCTAAACTCAGCAAACTCCATCTCTAGTTCGGCTTGGTGGCTTGTCCTTGCTACTCTTACTGAGTGGCTTGTCCAGAACATCAGCACTTACACTGCCAAGAACCTTCCTCTAACTTCTAACCCAGCATTATTTCTTGTCCGGTTTATTAATTAGTTTCTGTGGGAATGCTGGATTTCCGTCTCCCTAGAGTTTTCCACTTTAGTGGATTTGTAGTTGGTATCAGTGTCCCTCTTGGTTTTCATTTTGTGAGGCTAGAGAAGTCAAGTTCTCTTCATATCCTCTCAGAGAACCAGGTGAATGCACCCATTATAGATCAGTAGAACACTCCTTTCCTGACATAGTGAAAAGGTGGCACAAAACTATGTGGCCCAACTGATGTTATCTACCTGGACTTGTGCAAAGAATTTGACACTGTCCCACATGACATCCTTGTCTCTAAACTGGAGAGACATGGATTTTACAGATGGACCGCTTGGTGGATAAGGAATTGGCTGGATGGCCACACCATGTGGTCAATGACTTGATGTCCAAGTGCAAAGTCCTCCATGTGGGTTGGGGCAATCCTAGGCACAAATACAGGCTGGGCAGAGAATGGATTGAGAGCAGGCCTGAGGAGAAGGACTTGGGAGTGCTAGTGCATGAGACGCTCAACATGAGCTGGCAATGCGCGCTTGCAGCCCAGAAAGCCAACTGCGTCCTGGGCTGCATCAAGAGGAGCATGGCCAGCGGGTGGAGGGAGGTGATTCTCCCCCTTCATTCAGCTCTGGTGAGACCCCACCTGGAGAACTACGTCCAGCTATGGAGCCCCCAACATAAGAGAAAGGTCCAGAGAAAGGCCATGAAGATGATCAGACGGCTGGAGCACCTCTCCTATGAGGACAGGCTGAGAAAGTTAGGGCTGTTCATCCTGGAGAAGAGAAGGCTCTGGGGAGACCTTATAGCAGCCTTCCAATACCGAAAGGGGACCTACAGGAAAGATAGGGAAAAACTCTTCAGTAGGACCTGTTGCAATAGGATGTGGGATAATTGATTTAAAATAGAGGGAGACAGATTCAGCCTGGATATAAGGAAACATTTTCTTACGATGAGGGTAGTAGAACACTGGAAAAGGTTGCCCAGAGAGGTGGTTGATGCCCCATCCCTGAAAACATTCAAGGCCAGGTTGTATGGGGCTCTGAGCAAGCTGATCTGGTTCGAGATGTCCCTGCTTCTTGCAGGGGGGTTGGCCTAGATGACCTTTAAAGGTCCCTTCTGACCTAAACTATTCTATGATTCTATGAAAATTATAGAGTGGAGAAAGGATGTCTCAAAACCAAACCCAAACCACTCTTGCAACACAAAAGTGGGGCCTGGGAAGGGTTAAGAAGCAAAGTTGCCCTATTATTTGCTCTGTTGGAAGCGTAGTTGTCCTACAGAAACTCTGGCAGTCTTGGCCAGAGTTGGTTCTCTCTCGAGTATCACGACAAATTTGAGAGTGGTGAGGAAGAGCAATTCTTGCATCAATCTTCACACAGCATGGCCTACTTTCTGCTGCCAGCAGTCTCTACTGCCTAGTGCTGAAGCCCAAGAATTGCAGCTCTTCTTCCCATGTCCCCTTTGCAGAGGCCAGTCCCACTGGTGCCACCAGAACTGCAATGCTGTGGTTACATGTTCAGCAGCAATGCTGCTTGAACCGGCTTATCCCCACCCTTCTCCACTCCCAGCTGCTTTTTCCATTTCCCGCCAGTCGCCCTCCCTACTGCCAGCGTAAGTGTTTGTGCAGTTATGTGCAGAACCAGGTCAGGGATCTGCTCCCAGCCAAAAAAATACCCTGCAAATTTATTTCTTTTTCCAGCTGGAAGAAGTTCTTCTGTCTGGTTTCTTGGGTGGCTGCACAAGCACTTTGGCTGGCATGAGGAAGGGAAGAGGATGGGGGTGGAAATAAGCAACTCTGCCATGCGTGCTCCTCCCAAGTGAATGTGACTGATCCAGAGAGCCTCCTCTCCGCTCTCAGCAGGCTAATCTTGCAAGGGAAATCACATACTTGTTCTTCGTCATGCCCCAGATGCTCCCTACCCTCCTTTCAAGGAACACTGCTCTTTGCCCATGCGTCTCTAGTATGCATTACCAAAAAGACTCTCTAATCAATCACCATCCATTAGAACAGTCGGGTTTTGGAGGTCTCCCACTTGTGTTATAAAAACAGACTGGAAGAGAGTTTGAGGGCTGTTGAGTCTAAAACTGGTGGGTGCTGCCACTCATGTCACACAATCCCTTTCAGAAGCTGGGCTGCATTTTCTATGCCTTAATCTTTGGACCATTATAAAAGACTAGAAAGATAGTTTGAAAAATGTAGTTCTTTGCAATCACATTTAGTAACAAGTAAATCTTAGTTATAGCTGTGTTCATTGAGGCACTCCTTTCTTGAGCAGCTATTACAATTCAAGTGAAAATAAACTCACTCCCCTCTCTTCTCACATTTTTTGGCTCTGAGCTTTGCTATTAATGACATAGACAAATAATTTCCAGGAGAAATTTTGTTATTTGAAGTTTTCACGTTTGGCTCCAGACACTTCAAGGGAGGTTGATACAGCCGTTACTAATACGCTTTGCAGAAAGACTCATGTTATCCTGGGAGAGGGCACTGAGAACCTGGTTTGATTGAAGTGTCTAGAAGGACACAGGGGTTACTGTAAGTTTTGCCTGATTTCTGTAGCTATTCTGAGGATACAGTGCAAGATTATTACTCTTTGCAATACCTCTCTGGAGAGTGTGTTTTAAATAAAAAAAAAAAAAGCCCCTAGTATAGCATTTAGATATGCTAAGAAAAAATAGTTTTGAAAAGGCACATGGTTATATATTATGCAATCTTGTCTGAAATTTGTACACTGGTGATATTTGTTTATCTACTAAATAAAATGATAGATACTTCATTCCTGTCTGACCACTAGAAGATATTTTGGACTTGTTTTTATGCTTATGGTACATATAGGAACGCAAAAAACTTTGGCCAGACTTCATGGGTCGTTTGCTGGAAGCCTGTTCACAAAGGACCTGTACAACATGAAGTCCTTTGAACTCCCAGGAGTGCCTCAACAAACACCCACCCAGTTTAAATTATCTATTAATAAACAATATTTATTTATAAACTGATCAACCATAGCATCTTTTTATAGACTACACTAAGAAAAGTAAATTAAAACAGGTAATTATCAATATTAACATCTGTGCAATAGTATACTTACAGGGAGTTTTTAGTTAAAGTACAGATTCCCATCAGGAGATCAAGTCAACAGCAGCAGCAGATGGCTGCATTTTGGGTAAAATGCTCCTTACATTAAAAAAAAAAAAAAAAGCAAATGCCAGCAAGTGCTGAAGACTAGCAATGAGTGACCTCTTTCCCCTCATCTCTGTTTCCCTGTAGGATTCAAACAGTCATGTTAGTGATAACAAGACACAGCGATCTTAACTTTCATTCAAAAGTAGGAACTATGAGGGTGGCTTTTGACTGTAGAATCAACTTCATGGTTCCTGATGGGCTTTCAGCCTTAGGCCAAACCCTAAGGATGAAATTAGCTGTATCCTAGCTCTGCTTTCCTCTGTGACATTAGCCCAGTCCCTAAACACATCTCATTGCTTCAGCTCATACATCTGTAAGTTAAAAAAAAAAAAAAAAAAAGCTGTTTGAGAGGAATGCAGAGAGGCTAAATTCATCAGCACTTTGAAATGAACTTGCAGCCCTAAGCACTGGTATTTTCATTGCAAAATGAGGCCTTTTGCTGGGAAGCATCAATGCAACAGGATTGTCTACTGACAGACTTGTCAGCACTTTCAGTTGGGCTGGAGTACTAGAACATGCATTTGGCTAAATTGTTTAAACAGAATGCATTACTTAACCTTAAATTTTCTATGCTGCTGTAACTACAGAAATTCTCCTTCAAAAGCCTAACATGCCTACTTGATCTACAGGTAGTACAGAGTAGCAGAGTTTCTCTAAAATCTAGAGAATTACGCTGATTTTTCTGCCTGAGGATTCCATCTAGTAATAACAACATATTTTTTTACATTGTGACTTGGGTCTGGCTGCATACATTTCCGTTCCAGTGTCAGTCGTAGTTGCTTAAGCAGAAAGAAAGATTTAATTTCAGCTAAGACGAGACATATCAAATTCAACTAAAAAAAAAGTGTTGGGGAGGGGAAAGGAAGGGCATTTTGGCTGGGGAGAAAAATGAGAAGAAGGGACTATAAACAGAGTAAAGTGGAAATTTCTTCTGAGCCGTAATAGTATCTTTGCAGCAGGAGCAGCTCTCAGGCACAGCTTTCTGGATCTATTCTCTTCAACCATTAGTTTTTCATCCGTACGCTTTGCTGCGGGCTGGTGAGAGAGGGAGCGATCGGGATCGCTGCTGCGGCTGCACACCCTGTGCCAGGAACCTCTTGGTACACTGGCTGCATCACGGCATCCCAGCCCAAGTGAGCTCATGGGGCTCAGCTGGCCTCGGAGAGGTAGCACAGACACGTAACGAACACAAATGTCACGGAAAGTCTAAGAGGGACGCTTGTTTCACGGACTGCCCGGACAATGAAGTATTGGTGTGCCACCCCCTTCTCTCGCCCCCCAGCTGATGCCAAGGCGGGCGGCCGGCCGCCAGCAGATGAATAGCAGGTCTGTTCCAGCAGCTGCGTGTCCCGGTCCAGCGAAGAGAGAGTCTCCGGGAGCGCAGAGTGCCCTGCTCCGTGCGCTCTCTGCAGAGGAAGAGACCTGGGGGCAAAAGGATGGCCTCGGAAGGGGAGAGCATCAATCTTCAAGTGAGTCTGTCTCGGGGAAATACCCATGGGAGGGAGGAAGTGGGAGGAAACATCCCCAGTTTGGGGAAAATATCTACCTCTCTATTATTCGGTCCTCAGCTTTGGCAGCCAATTTCACTTGAAAACTCGGTGCTGCTTTTTCCTCTGTTCTCCTTTGAAGAAAAGCTAGAGGCAGGATCTCTGCCCTGTTTTGCCAGGAGCTGTTATGAGCCTTTTTCGGAAGAGTGAGGGTAAGAAGAGGGGTATGACTAAAAAGAGCTGCTTTTTGGGGAAGGGGCAGAAGTCAGCCCTCAGCTCTCAGAAGGAGGCAGCACATACTTTACAAGCTGCAAAAATCTGAGCCGTTCCTCATCTCACAAAGCCTTTCTCTGTTTGGCAGAAAATGCTCCCAATCTGGAGAAGAGGAAAAGAAATAAATATGGCAAATGCTGAGGGAGCACAGAGGCCAGGGTTTCCTATGTAGGGCTTAGAGAGAAACAAAACTACTTGGTGAAGCTCTTTCAGTTCTCTGTGTCCCTCTTCTGAGTGTTTGTGTTTTTTAAGAAGGGTGTTTCTTGTGCTCAGCGTGTGTTCTAGGAAAGGGCAACTACCCAAGAGTTTGGAAAAGGAAACTATTAGACATAAAATGGAATCAAAACACCAGCTCAGAAGCTTTAGAAGTTCAAGTCCAGATCCACACTTCAGATGACTCTGGAGAAGGAGAGAATATGAAGCATTGCCCCAGGGCGCAGCTTCCAGCCCTGGGTAGGTTGGCAGCAGTTTCCAAATTTTGCAGCTGATTTTTCTATCTGTAATGGTCTTAACCATCCTTAGACTTGAAAGTGGGGAAGCCTATCTTGGGTCTCAATTTTTATTTCTTTGGCCCATGTCAAAGAAACTAAAATGGAAAGATTTGTGCCCTTGGAAATGATCAGGATAATTATCCTTAATTATAAGGAAGGATTGAGACTCTCTGATCCTGCAGAATATATCTCAATTGAGGTACAAGGTGCAAAGCAGTATTTTAAGACCTTGGAACAGTTATGCTCAGAAAAGAGACATGATAACTGAGGAAGAGACACAGCTAGCTGTCACAGCTGGTGAAAATGTACTCTATTTAGAACTGAGGAAGAGAGGTTAGGCTTTCTTAGAGCTAGATAATAAGAGGAAAAATATAGAAATCAGTAAGCCAGGAACTGGGGGCAAAGGGCAAAGAGGACAAGAAAATGATGCTAAACAAGAAGTCAAATTACCTCCTTGTATATTAAATAATTTCACCCAAATGAAAGTTTCAGGTCTATCGTGGATTCGAAGCCCAGGTTTCATAGATGAAAAAATCAGCTTCATTAATTACAATGCTCATAAACTTCTGGAAAAGTCTGGGTTTTAGATTTTTCTCTTTCAACCCGTCTTGAGGTTAAGTGAAGCACCAAAACTGATCCTTAGCATCTTCAGCCTTTACAATATTTAAATAAATAAGTCCAGAAGGTCAAAGGTAGCCTGAGTTACAAAACTGAAAAGAGTATAGCTACCTGTTTCTAGAGCAGGAAGGTGTGGGAGTCTTTCCATCCATCTCTGCACAGGGTGCCACAAGTAAAAACATGCTACTGAGATTTTCTTTACGACACCTTACAGGGATATAATGAAGCCACTAGACAGTGCAAAATGTAGGGGAATGCACACAGATTTCTGCATGCTTATGACCAGGAAATATACAGTGCTAGCAGGGGAGGGAAAGAGCACTGTATATGACCACATAGTTGAGACAAGAAGAGGGTCCTGGCAATGACGTAGCTTGAAAAGTGTGAGGTGAGGGAAGGATCGATCAGTGGCAGAGGAAAAAAAAAAAAAAAGAAGTCTTTCAGTTGAAAGTACATTGAAAAGTTTCTTTTGAGTCCCTGCTCTGAGCACTGAAAGCAGAGCAGGTGTCTTCTTGGAAGTTTCCAGCTGTGGGTTTATGAAGAGCTTGTGGGAATGTGTTCTGAGTTGGTAATGCGTGACTCACTCCTCCTCAAAGAGCTCCTGGATGGAGTAGCAGAAACAATCTTGGGAGTTAACTATGATAAATACAGAAATAGGAATTTTTATTTATAGGGAGAGGGTCCTGTGCCTGTAGCAGTTGCACAGTACCTGCTAGCATTTCTTAGACAACATTTACATGGCCAGGCTAGACACGTAGCAACAGAATGAAAACAATGTGAGCCTCTGGCCCTAGGAGAAAGCTAGAAGAGGCAATCAAGATTTAAGAAAGCTTTAAGGAGAACTGATCAGTCCCCAACTTTTTTGCTTATTGTAAAGCATGAGAATAGGAGCTCACTCAGCAAAATTGCAAGTCTCCATAACAGGAGACACTCCCTCTCCCAGCGTGTCGTCAGCCTGTGAAATTTGCCATCTCCTGGAGCGGGTTAGAAGGTCAAATATTGGAGCAAGCATTGAGAAGAGGTTGGGAGGTCTGGTAAGGACATTTACAGCTATGCAAGCTAAACAAGGTACTTTCAAATCCCATAACCAAGAACAGGATAAAAATAAATACGCTTTTCAGTGTCCCTACAGGCAATGGCACAATTGTTGACCAGACTGCAAGTGGTGAATTGCATTAGAGAAGGTATACACGCACTGTCCGTAAGTGCGACCTAGGACTGCTTTTTAACAGCAAGAAGTATCTCCAATTAATCCACTTTCTCCCTTACAAAAATTCTCTTGTCCTGTGTGTTTCAAAGGAGTCTGTTTTTCAGTCCTGACTTCTAGGAAGACCAACAAAACCTCAAACTGTGCACAGAGAGATGCTAAAAGGAAATGGTGCTGAAATGGGAAAAAAAAGCCACAAGGCTGTAGAGCAGCCTCACCAGATCTATGCCAGCCAGCCAAGTGCTAACACAAAAGATAAAACTTGAATTAAAATATTTTGGTTAAAAATATTAATTTACCTATTAAAGGATAAAACTTTAACATGAATTAATTTGAATGATGCCTTTTTCATCCCAGACATCTCTGTTTGTGTCTTCCAAGTGAAACTTTCACCTTCCCCTATTAAGCGTCTGCCATTGACAAGACCCGTAACCTGATGAGATAGGATAGAGTACATCCTGAGACAGCAGATATCAGAAAAACACATTTGTGGTAGAAATAAATAAAACAACCCAACAGGATCTCATCACCAATTTCTTTTACTTCAGGAAACAAAGATTTATAAATTAGAATGGAAGTATGGCTTTGATAGTCACACTCTGGCTGATTTATCTGCACTTCTTCATGGTATTATTCCCCCTGACTCTGCTTCCAACACTTTCATAGAGATTTGCAGGGGGGAGAGAGGAGGGAGCCATACAGGACTGTTCTCTTCAGCAGCAAAAGACCCATTAAATCTGTTTAGCTGTTTATCTCAGCTGCTGCAGTTCACAATCTGGCATCGTAACACAACCCTGTTTCATCAGTGATGTAAGCTAATGTACCAGACTTTGAATGGGAGCAACTGAGGCAACATCCGTTTCACCACTCCCACCCACTACAGCGGCAGTTACCAGGGGAAAGTCTGTGGACAGCTGAAATCAGTAACACTCAGACATTATTGCCACGGCTAAGTCTGTCAGAGCCCCAGATGAATATTACAGAAGAAAGCAAAGATTGGGGCTGATTCTAAATGGCTCCACAGTTTTATTAGGTTTGTATTTTTATATTTTCTTATTCATGAATGGATGTTATGTTCTGTATAAATGGGTGTTTAAGGGATCTGCGCTGGATGAATGTCATCCATATTCGTGTTGCAAAAGAGGCTATATATCGTATGTTGCGTCTTTCTTTTTATGGTTTCTTATGCTTTGGTTTAAAAAATTTACAATTCTCTGGGATGAGAAGCAGAAATAATACCTCACCATTTAGGGAATCATTCATACATCAAAAGTAAAAAGAGCAAACAGACAAAATAATCATTCTGGAAAACAGACCTTAAACTGTTTTTTTTTTGGCAGAAGCTGTTTGGTGAATACTTTGAATGCAAAATACATCTGCAGAAATAAAAACAGGTTTACAAGCAACTTGCAAGGAAAAAAGATTTTAAATAGTTGGATAATTTACTTCCAGTGCTCAGTTTTTGACCAGATCTAGAGCAGGAAGATTTTAGGCAGGCAGTTAAATAGAGTCAGCTATAGGCCTGGCAGTGCGGACTTTTCCAAAAGGCCCATGAAACAAATGGAAAGTCCCCCTTACCACTGTAAATCCCATCTCCCACATCTCACTTTCAGTCTAGGCCTGATGAGGGGATGCAGGGAATGTGTTCACAGCCTTTGGGTTTGTGGGTTTTTGTGGATTTAACGTGTGCCTCGAGGCTGTGATGTGCTTACAAGTTCTTGGCTTGGGCACATATTTGCCTCCTTCTGCAGCAATAGCCAGCTTCTGCTTCCTAGTGCTGTAGAACCTTCACTCTCCTTCAGCAATTTCCTATAATGGTGGCAATCTAACATTGCTAACCGAGCAGTTTCCCTGCCCCAGTGGACTTTAGCAGCGTTACTTGGATTCTGTAATTTGGGCCTGGATGACGACAGTCTGCATTGGGAGAGAGAAAGAGCCTTTCAGAGAGAAAATCACAAGTGCTTCTCAAAGAGCCATTCCTCTGATATCCCTGTACGGTGTGTGCAACTCATCTATCAAGAGTTTGAGGAACTTATCTCACCATGTTTTTAACTAAACTAACCCAATTACTACAGCCCCTCAAACAGGATCCCACTCCTCAGGATGCACTCCACTGCCTGTGCCATTCATTTGACCCTAGTAAAGCTGGTTCAGAGAGCTAACCCCAGAGAAAACTAACCACTTTTTGGCAGAGTTAGTGTCTTGGTTTGCTGTCCTGCAGTGGTTCTCAGGAAGATGAGACAACTGCCAATAACTAAGTCTGCATGGCCGTGGGAACATGTAGAGAGAGCAGGATCTCTCCTTTCAGTGGCAGCTACCTCTTACTTCAAGTCAGTTAGCTGAAAGTCCACGTCTGGGTGTAGCCAGCAGAAGGAGCAGGAAAGGCCCAAACAGTAGGAATGATTGCTCTCACTAATGGATGTCACTCAGATTGCAAGATTTCGGACTGCTGCTTGAGAGTAAAGCCTTTACAGGGCTAACTAGAGGGTTAGGCAGAGGTTCACCATGCCCTAGTTAATCAAAAGACAGGGGTGAAATAGGATATCACACTTACGAGCGAGAAAGATTCTATGCTCTCCCCCAGCTGCAGGGACCTGCAAATCTGCATAGCATTACCCGTGCTGGTCCCAGAAATCAGTAACACTCACACTAGAAGACAGACGGTGCCATCACAACATACTGAGAAGAAGGAGACTTTTTAGCCAGTACTAATTGGTCTGTTGTTCTGTAGTCAGATGTGACGTTACTCCTCTCCCCTATATATCCCTCCTGCCCATGCTACCTGTACACGGCCAGCCTTCCCACTTACTTTTGTCCTTCCCAAACATGGGGATGGTATTTTCTCATCTTGAGTAACTGGACTCCAGGTTTTAGGGTATCTGGGTAAAAGGAGGCACAAGTGGAGTCAAATATATCCTTGGGGTTATCCCATGGAAATCAGCAGCCTTATACCAAAGGCTGATCTGGTCCCTTGCACTCCACCTTGTTGAGGGGTGGTGAAAGAAGGAGCCTGGTCTCATGTTGTGCACTGGGCAGGCCATGTCCATCATGAACCCTGCGTGTGAAGGCAGAGAACGGAAAGGAGGCAATGGGGCTGTTGACAGAGAACGTATCAAATACTGAATTAGCCTGACTGACCCATTGGTCAGTGAATCTGCTCTCACTGAAACAATAGGCATGCAGAGGCCTCCCACAGAAGAGTACAAGGGACTGTTGTTAAATAGGATTCTTCCGCTGGGTTTAGGGCTGGGGTAGGATTAAGATAAGCCTGCAACAGAAAGAAAAAGGCAGGGATGTGCTGTTAGAAGAGTAATTTCCCTTGATGTATCTAAAACGTTGCCTCCCAGTGCTATAAACTACAGAAAGGAGGATGAGCTGCCAGAGGAGACTGACTGCAGAGTGCTCAAATGCCGGGCCCGCTTGGTGGAGGGTGAAGCTGCCATAGAAGCGGTGCTTCCTCTTCGGTCCCACAGGGATGCAGGATATCCAGACCTCCTGGGGCTCCCTGAGAGGTTCTGCCTGCAGTTGCACATAGGTCCACAGCAACAATGCATGCCAGTCTACAACATGTGGCACTAGACATACGAGTTTCACCCAGAGCTGCGGCTGCCGTAACAGTATATTATGAGACATTTTCCCCCACTACTAGGTAGGGTTGGGTCATCGCAGACCACAGTGCACAGCATCTCGCCTCCATGTCTGACAACCACAGCAGAGCTGGAGCTCAGGTCACAGCTAGAAATGGTCAAAGTTACAAGGGAGGGGAAATGGGCTGTATAAAAGTAATCAGAGGAAGCCCAGACACTTCTGAAGAGGAGACTGGGAGGGACAGAGGGAGTCACTTGAGATGGGGTCTGTTGCCATCTCCCCTGAGGTAAGGGGAGAGCACTCCAGAGGTTGGTAGCTACAGAAGCTTATTAATAATAACAGATTTTTGTGCCTACTTTATAAAGCTCGTACAACTGAAGCACAAGGAGCAGAGAGGGAGCAAGGCCCATAAGGCATGGGGTGTCCCTGTGGGGCTGAGGAGGTAGTGAAGCAGCACAGGTTAACAAGACCGTGCCTGTGCAGCACTGGGGCCCAAGGGGACACTTTGGGCTTTGCATACCAGAGGCCTCATGCCCCACCAAGAGCAGCAGCAAGACAACATGGCTGCACCCTGTCCAGAGGACGAGGTCAGCCAGCAGCTGCAGCAAACCAGCCCCTGTACCAAATTGCGAGCCTGGCTTGGCCGGCTCGCAGCACCTATGCATCAGCCACCAGTGGGACCTCTTTCCCCTCATTCCACCGTCTCCTCCTCAGCCACAGCCTTTACGGGCACCATCACTCGCCACGTACCTGTTTCACACATTGAGGTACAGAGAGATCTCACCCACACTTGCCCCTTGCAGATTTGAGCGCACAAGAAGTGAGATTTTTTTTTAGTGAGCAATCATAAACCTGTTTTTGGTGGTGGCAACACGTGGTTCTCCTGGCTGGCCAATGGCAAAACCTTCCACTGAGCCATCTTTGAGAGTGAGAGTCCTCTGCAATGTGAAGTACTTGCTAAACCACGACTAAGTCATTTTTTGTGTCTTTTGTCAAAAAGTTGCCTCCCTCGGCTTTATTCCAGCCCATGCCTGAGAGCTGAACCATGCACTTGCTTCTCTGTTCACCCTCAGCTGTCAAACAGGTACAGCACCTCCGCTCATTTAGCCACTAAAAATGGAAGCCTTCATCCTAAATTACAATTTCTCAGCCCTTCCTGAAAAATATATATTCACTTGTTACATTTCTTTTCTGAGAACCAAAAATGGGCAATGCTACGTGTGTACAATAACCACACACAGAAGTGTGAGCTTCTCCAAGTACAAAAGGGCACACAGGCGTTTTCACTGCCATTTCCCTATCCCTGGCTTGTGAGTCAAGTGTTTATAAAACTGCCTCTGAGAAAAGGCAATACAAGAATATTGTAATCTTGACTGCCCCAGGTATGTAAACACATAACAGAAACATTTGAAGTAGACACCAGAATGATGGAAGAGCCCATGTGCAGATGCTGCAAGATTCACATCACTAGTTACCATACACCTTGACACACTCCTTTGAAACAGGCAAGTTATAATTCCTTGTCAAATTACATGATTCATATGTCTCACTCTATAATTACAGCTGTGAAAACCATTATACTCAGGATCTTAGAACTTTCTATCCAAAATAACCCTTGGGGAAGAAATTTCTCATGAAGCTGCTTAGGTCAAGGTTCAGCGAGTGCTGGAAATTCTGGGGGAATCCTGTCAGCAGGTTTAGAGAAATGAGAACAAGAAAATTAGATGATGTACTGGTTTGTGGATTGTTCAGGCTCTTTTTTTTTTCTTTCGGTTTTTAATTTTTGCAAATATTTTTTTGCATATTTTCAGGAGTTTTCTCTTTGCACTCACACAACACCACGTGATATTTTGGGGGATTCAAAAAAAAGCCCCAAATTCACCACAGACCTTATTTATGTGAGAAAAATAACTTCTTCTACCAATCTAACAAGAGTCAAAGGGCAATCAACCATTCTTCTGTAGCCTATGTTTTACTGAAGGAATGTTTCTGCAAAAAAAATAAGAACACAGGGGTACTTTGTACTCTCACAGGACTTGTGTGAGAACCAAGTTCTAGTGTCCCTAGTTCTCCAAGCATCTTGTAAATATTAGTGAATTTAATTTCACAATCCCAATATGGAGCAAAAGCTGTTTTCCTGCCTACTTTACAGATATTAGGTGAAGGCAGAGATGGTTTAATGACCACTGGTGTACCCAAGGACACACAAGTAGAAAGTGACAGAAGCAGGAAGGAAAGACTGAGCATTTCTGTTTGGATGGGTGGATTGCCATGCAGCAGCAGTGTGTTCTCTACTTCTTCCTGGCTAAATTCTTAATTTCCATTATTTTTTTAAATAAATTGTTAAAGATTGTTTTATTTAGTCATCAGAGACCACTCTGTTACTTCACATAATGTATAGAAGAACATTAATTGAAGTGGTGAATAGGAGAACAAACATAATTCCTTCCCTGCTGAATGTAACTTCAACATCAATGGGAAACAAATTTTTGACACACTTTCAAAAGTTCAAGCACACAGCTGTGTTTGCATCTCTTTCTTGGTGGAGGCACAGTCATGCTCAGCCATGTTGGTGTAGGAAGCAAACCCCAAAGCCAAAGTGAAACAAGCTAAATAATTATATTCAACATAAATTCTGGCTCAGAATGACTATACAGTTTCTTGATGCAACTACCCTACTTCAAGTTTGCACCTATTTTTAGCTGATTCATGATGAAATGTTCCTGCATGTCCCTATGTGATTTCAGGCTGTGGCCACACATTTTTTGCTGACTGGAGCTGAAGCAGTGAAGGGGGAAGGTTCATCCTCGTTACCACCATCAATTATTATTGCTACCTCAATGCAACTGCTCAAAATAATCACTCTATCAAGACTGTCTGGGCTAGGAAACCTCCATTATTGAGTGTCTAAGCTAACCCAGATCATTGTGAAAGAACCTGTTTAGGGAATATGCAATTATGACTTCTAAGGAAGAATGAAGTTCCCTGTCTTCACAAGTCTGGACAGAGACAGAAATAGCAGCTCCTTTAGATAGGCCTTCGTTCATCTTATTGCAATGGGATAATTTTTTGCATTCTTGGATATTTCTGGGCTGGTCATATTAGCCGAATATCAAGTTCTTCTGGGATGATCAGAAGACCATGAGATATACAATCTGAGTTCTTCTTAACTTATATGTGAAGAATAAGGAAAACAGATACAAATACAATAAAAAGTATTCCTGCATAGCATAAGAACCTGGTGTTTTTTCATCTTTTGCCCATGGTGATACCTTGACTGGCAATCCACACTGATCAGAGAGACATCCAGCAAAGGATTATTGTGTTACAAGAAAATATAATATGCTGCTGTTTTTCTCCCTTTTAACAGAAATAGACTTGAACTCCATCTTCATCTTTGTGTGCTAGATTCCTGGGAGCTGATTCTAGACCAATTCCTTAGGCAGCCCCCATTTTGGTATGTAGCTATGAAAAGTTGCCGAAGGGAGTTGTGTCAAAGGGCTTTTACTTTGCCCTTAATGGCTTCACGTACAGTCTGAAGGAATCTGAAGCGCTCACGAAATGTGGTTTCCCCTCTGGTGTTTGCTGTTCAGCTGGCTCAGCAGCTCAACCATTTAAAACCATTGTGAGTGGATTTAGCACTTGTGAAATAATGCTGGCCTATTCAGATCCAGAGAGGGATGGGCAAAGTCCACCAGCACAATAAAAGCCCCTCTTCCCTCCTTCTTAGATGAGGAGCCAGGGTGCAACAGAGTTTGGGGGAGAAAACTACTCATATCCAGGTGCAGCTACACAGATCTTGTGGGAAAGAGATACGGGGCCTACCAAAGCAAAGAAGCTAACACACGCTCAGAGGAGGCAATATCGTCAGCATCCCAGACAAAGAAAAACAAAACAAAAAACCCAAACCACAAACACACACACACAAAAACCCTACTTAAATATAGGAAGCAAATCATGAAGGAGAGGGGGAAAAAAAAAAAAAGTGCAGTCCCAGAAGGATGTCGTCCACAAAATGACAGATTATGAATACTAGTGAGCCAAATGGGGGGAACAGATACACAACACTGAGAGTCCTGGAGGTCTCTGTCCCCAGAAACCAGAGAAGATGGAGCTCCTCACTTCATCCTAGCCAGAGCTACTAACTATAGCAAGAGGTGTGTTTCATCTCTGAGCTGATCTAATGTTCAATTATCTGCTGAGACCATGAAAAAAAAAAGAGATAACTAAAGCCATCTTTGATGTGGACTGTGTTGCAGGCACGCTGTAGATCTGTATCTTTATGCAGAGATTTACACTCAGGACCAGCCTCAAACAGGCAACTCAAGAGCAGATGGCAACAGGTCTTGGTGGCTACTAATTAGGTTAGCTTCTGGTTAGTGATGTTGAACTGAGTAGCTCTCTGATTCATTTCCAACCCCTTCTGCACTACCTTCAGCCACAAGCTTCCAGGCATCACCCTGAGTTACTGAACTAGGTCAGTCTTACAGTGTTCACTTTTTTGGGCCATGGCAAAATGGCAGTTCTCTCACAGATCCCCAGGTCGGGGAACGGGCTTAGGGTTTGGATGCAGGGCAGCGTGGTGGCGAACTCAGGTGTTTACAGCCCGGGTGCGGCAGGGTTGTTTTAAAGAGCTTCCTCTTGCCTGGCTCACACAACGTGCAAACAGGGACATTATCTTTCCTGTGGGAGCAACTGACTCAGATGCTTGGCCAGCTGCAGGGAAAGGTGTCACTGTAGCCGCCAACAGCAAAAAATAGCAAAAAAAAAAAAAAGAGATACATCACTCTGTGGCTGCAAACGATAACAATACATTCCTCTTTATTCTGATCCAAAAGCAATTTTTTTTCTTCCTTTGTTCCCCTCCCTGTTTTTTCCTATCCGATGAGAATTTGTTTCTCAGCTAGGAGCCCAATCTCTTATTGGTGCGCCTAACGTAATTTTTTATATTCCTCCCATTTTTTTATTTTGTATATTATCAAATGACTTATGAAACTTAAAGTTCAGCCAACTAAACCTCAAAGGAGTTATGCAAGAGCAAGTTGCACTGAGCTTTACCATAAGCCCTGTACAATTAACCATGTATGTCTAAGGACTTGATAAATCTGTTTATGAAGTACATTGTGGGTATATACTGTTGCAGTTCTGGCTGGAGCAGTTTGAAAGGATGCCATTCCCAGTGGCTATCCTTCAATTAGAAGGCACTGTCTCTAGCACTGTCCTTGACCTCTCTGAGAAGTGAGGGACAGTATCTACCTCAGTAACTCCTCTAGCTATATCAGCCATTTCCATACACATGATATATTTGTACCCTGCGCATCACAAAGTACTTCTTCATTTGTTATTATCTGCTCAGTGGGTGTAATTGTAAGGCTGATTCAGCAGAAATGAGAGCAATGCTTGTGGGAAGTTTGTCTTAGGACCAGCAAAATACACAGGCTAAGTGAAGGCTGTGATTTACTGATAACAATCTTTGTATGGAAAGATCTATGTCCTTTGCAGGCCCTCTTCTCCTCCTGGCGCATCGTGAAGGGCAGAAAAAACTCTATGACTCCTCTTGGGTGTACTATAGGTAATATTCTGTGGGCCCAAAACTGTGGGAATATTGTATCTGTTACCAAACAGCATTCAGTCTGCCTTTTGCCCAAGGCACCTGTATTACGTACACAATCAACGCTAACATGTTGATACCTGTGAGCAGAGCGAAATTCACATTCTGTACTCAAATGCTGCAGGAGCTGAGGTGTTAGGATGAGTATGAAATGAAGGTAGGGAAGGCACGGAAGGAGAGGAAAGTCTTCACAGCTACCTTCAAATGTAGTAGGTGCAGCTGAGTGAAGGCCTTCAAGATGGAAGACCAAAGAGGTATCCTTTGAGACGGTATTTCTTCAGAAGGTAGATTACACAGTAAAATGTCTTCAAAACGCCTAACAAAACCAATAATATTTAGTGCCAGGGTCAAGAACTGAGGAGAACAATTGTAATGATTTCACTAAATATTTAACTTCCTGTCAGGTAGGGATAAATATAGATGAAGAGTCACTGGTCATGATAATCATATTAATAGGTGGAGAGAAGTTTCTTTTGCCCATCTTCTCTGGTCATGTCAGCAGCAGCATCAGAGTATCAGAGTGCCCAAACAGGATATGAGAAACTATGAATAAGAAAAAAGGAGCAGACTGGCATTTAGTTTTGTTTTTTTTTTCAGAAAAAAAAAGAGACTGGAGTCAGTGCACAGAAAGGCAACACAAAACCCCTTCATGGGGCTACTGCACAACATACTGACAATAAAGCTGAGCTGCTCCAACAACAGTGAGCTCTGCTGGGGGAGGCAGAAACCAGAAAAGGAAGAATGTGATCAAAAGTGAATAAACTATAGGGATAAACTCCATCACTTTCTGCTAGCTATGTGCAAAATGCACAACTAAAACTGGGAGCTGATATGAGCTACTTCTCTGAGCCCGTGCCAGTTAATGACCATCACAACCACCATGATGCTCCAGACACAGGCATCCAGTGCCTAGTCTGCCCTATATGCTCCAGGGTTTTGGTTTTTTTTTTTTTTTTTCTTCCTTCTCCCTAACTCTTCCATCCCTCCTCAAACATTAATTTGGACACAGCTTTTTGGCTACCCCCCTTATGAGAATCCAGCTCCGGTACAAAATGCATACTGAGTGAACCCCACTTGAAATCCCGGGCATTTGTTCTGCATCATTGGTTCCCACTTCTTTTGTCCCTTGGCCATCCTGAAGTAAGAAACTACAGGATAAACACCAGATACAGTGACAAAAGAATCATAAGAAACTTCAGTTCCTGCAAAACTTTGTTTCCCACTCCAGAAGCCTGCATGTTCAGTGGCTGAGTATGAATGCGTTTCAGAAGATGACTACATTTGCAGAATTTGGGCATTCAATTGTCACAGAGAAATGGTTATTCTGCTTTAATCTCCTCCCGTTCCTATTCTGGCCCAGAGGCATTTGCTTCCCCAATACAGTCTCCTAGCAAGGCCTCATTTGCTACACCCCTTCCCAAAGGTCTCTCAAAGCAACATCTACCCAGGAGATCTCTGAAAAACACAATTGTCACTAAGGGGATTTGGGCCTCCCTTTAATTTCTGCCATGCTGTACTATAGCTCCTCATTATAAAGTTAGCTCTTAAAGGTTCTTTGTCTCTGCAGGGTTGAAAGTTGCTGACTGAATGTCTGGGTCCAATTTTCCACCAGTCTTCCTTTAACTGGCCATTCTCAGCTATGCAAAGTGTTTGCATAATGCTACAAGATCATTCACATCAATCTTCTTTAACATTTGGAATCTGTTTTCCAAAGGGGTTAATGAGAAAACAAAACACAACCCGAATAATAAGTCACCAGAAAAACACTACTAGCCTAATCTTTTAATATAGAGCCTGAACAGCAGTTCTTTTCACAGAGGGAAGAGGACTGACATTTTTTTTTCTAATCTGAGAATATAACTCCCAGGGACAGTGTATGAGAAAACAGCAGTAATCTACAGAACACCCAGGAACAGTTGTTGAAAGATTCCCAGGGTGTTACTTTTGGCAGGACATCAGGTTCCAATAAAACCCACTGAAAACATGAGACTAACAACAATAATAATATTTTACACAGATGAAGTGTCTTTCATCTAAGGGTCACAAAAAGCTTCCGCAAATGGTGAACGAGCTTCTTGAGGAGGGGTAAATGAAATTGATGCTCTGTAGATGTGGCCACTGATTCACTGATTTAGAAAGTGAGTTAATTGTGTACACAGTGTAAGAGGGTACAGAAAGAAAAGAGTTAACGTGTATAGGCAAGCTTGGGAGCATTCTTTGTAGTGAACTTGCATAGACATAGTAACCTATTTTTTAATGTTTTCAGTAAATCAACTGCTGACATTCCACAGACACAATTTGAGCACCTGTACACAAATCGAGTAACCAAAGATTACATTGTGCAAATACACAAAGTGCTAGGTGAGTTCATGCACAGCTACGTGACTCTAGTGGGAAATTCTGTACACTGTGCTTGCAATTCCTGCTTGGCACGCACTTGTATGTTTTCTGAGACCGGTCTGGGACTTCAAAAACATATATAACCGTATATAAGTATATGAAGAGTTAGGGACTAGAAATAAGAGATCGGTGTTGGCCAATTGTGAACTGCTAGACGTTTTGGATCCAGACCCACATTTTGCACTGTTAGCCTAACTCTGCAGGGGAACCATTCCACAGTGTGGCTACCTTTCACAAAACCCAAGGTGCTGCGTCACTGTGGGCCACATATGAATCTCAGCCTATACTTCATATACCGTACTGTGAAGGTGTTGCTGGTGGTGTTATAGTGGCAAAACTTACAGTGGAAATATAGCTTCTACTGCATCATTAACAGTTTTTATGGCTTAATTGAATTGCTTACAACTTTTTGGCATAAGCACACCGTCAAATGGTGCTGCACTGACCTTACCTAAGTGACCTTAAGAGGACTACATATATTGAGATAAGTGGCTCTTTCCTCAGGGCCTCTCAGTGTGTATTTTACATGAGGATTACATCTTGCTCTTGGTAGCTATTTCCAGAGTCAACATTACCCTTATTTTCCAGCCCAGCACCCTCATTAGACAGCAAAAGCTGTTGAGAAGTCATTGTCTGTGCCCTGAACACACAGAGACATGAAATTCCTACTCACTGTTTACATGAAGGAAATTATGTGAAACAAGTCATGTTTCCTCTGTGTCATAAGGGTAAAAACAAAAGCAATGAAGGTTTTGTCATGACACCCCCAGTCTAAGACAATGACTAACAACCAGAAAGATCAGATATCAAGATGATCTAATAGCCTGCTCCTCCCAAAAGGGGGAGGTCCAGCTCCTCTTCAGCCTACGACCCTTTGCTCCCTCCTTATCTGCTGCTCCCAGAGACACATCCCACCTTGCTTTTGTGCTGGCATTTGCCAAACCCTTCTCAGAAACAATTCAGCTTATTAAAACTGGAGAAAATGGTCTTTTTTTAAAAAAAAAATAATTTAGTGTGGCTTAATGAGCTGAATTGTCTCAGAACAGGCTCTTATGAAAGCAACAGTGCAAGAGAGCACAAGACTTATAGCAGAAGCATTTGCTCTGGGCTCTTAGATTACCACAGCTACAAGGTGTAACCCTCAGAGTTATGCAGAAGATACTCTTTTGCTGGTACTTTCACCTTTTCATATAGATGATCATAACTACTTTCTAAGATAATTTGGTGAAGACAGGAAGGGGATTATCAGAAGAAGTGGTGTAATTCAGAAGTTGTATTTAGCTACCAATGCAGAAGAGAGAATAATTCTGGCCTCTTAGAGCTCTAGCATACAATACCACAAAAGATTGAAGAGGGGCAATTAGAACTGATGACACACAACTGGAATAGCTTCTCTGGGTTGAACATTCCGTGATGGCACAGCATCACAGCCACTAAGAGCTGCATAACGCTTTACTCACTATCAGATAAACCTACATGCCTTCCCTGTGGCTTGAAACAGCATCTATCACTAAGCTAAAACATAGAGAAGCACACCAAGCATCCTGAGTCACTGCAGAACTCAAGTCTATTTTCTTTCTGTCCAGTTTTGCTTGCCCTAGAGGGCACCTTGTCAGAATCCTTAAAGAAGTTTCAATGCCACCTCCACTTGAGTGTCTTTGTCTCCCCACAAGTGCACGTGCCTTTGTTCCTTTTGGCACTCAGTTTCTGCACAGAGATGACAGATGTGTAAGTGTGACAGCTGTCATTTACACATAGGTTAAAAGTTTATTAATTTGTCTTAGCAGCTGTATTCGGAAGCTAAGTTCTGAGAAAGTGAACTGTTCTCATCTTTCCAGATTTTGGTTTTGAGCAACCCCATAGTTACGGTCAGAGATTAGAGAGATTTTTGTGGTGTTAAAAGAATGGCTTGGAATTTCTGGTCCAGCCATCTGCCCTCAAAACTTAGCAGATGATTCACTAGCATTGACCTCCATTTGTTACTGAGCTAAAACTTTTATCTTCTCAGTTTCTTGCAAAGTTCCACTCTGTATCTTTCCAGAAGCAGTTTGTTCTTATATGAAAGAACAAACAATATGGGAAGTGCAGCTCAGAATTCAAGTTTTCGAAAGTGCTCGTGTTGAATTCCGGCTGAGCTAATATGCACGTATGCACAGAGGCATTTGCACGCATAAATCACAGCTTGCTTACATCTGGCACACGCAAAGAGCACGCTGCTTGGCACACTGTTTAAATATGCTTCAACTGCTGGACTGCACTCAGGTCTGCAGACAATTTTGAAGAAGTTCCTTTGTAGTCAGGAGATGTAAAAATCTTACTGAGTATTTTGCAGATATTCTTAGGTATCAAAGATGCTCACTGTTGCCTGACATTTCCTAATTAAGTTTCTGCAGCCTTGCATCCGTGGGATTATCCAGATAGATAGCATTTTTACTTCCCAACAACGTAAAGCACCTATCTCCATATCCCAGGTGTTATTTGTTTGAGCTGCACAAGTTAAAAGCGGAATTTAGAAGCAATCACAGTTCCTAAGCTAACTGCATAGCTTCACCAAGCCCCTATTTCAAGTAAAGCAGCTATCTAAAGCAGCAAGTAGTTATACCAACATATCCAGGTTGAACAGTTTATTGCAGTCTCACAGAAGCTGCTCACCATTTTACTTGTATATCCAGCCCCAACTATAGAAGATACGGTCAGAGAAATCCAAGCTAAAAATATCAAACTGGTGCCACACCTAGATTGCGCTTACCACCTCACGCCGGATTAAGTGCACATCAAGTGAATTTTCCAGAGTGGTTTGTGAAAACCCATTAGTAAGTACAACATTGATCACAGCTCTTTAAACGGTACTTATTTTCCCCTGCAAGTGAGTCAGATTCCTTTTGGGTCCTAAATCACAACTTTTGAGAAAGGAATATGTCTTTTAACCTGGAAATTTACAATCTGCTCAGAACTGCTTTCGAGTTATGCAAGTCCAGATCTGTCACTCTTTCATAATTGTCTACCATGGTAACAAACAGGGCAGTGCCATGTCTGGTCCCTCAAGCTCTGTACCTGTGCCAAAGATAACCAGTTATACTGGCATAATTAATTTTGATGCATTAATAACACAACAGTTTTTGTCTTTGCCAGCTAGCATAGTTGCCAGTAAGATTCGGCCAACACAATTTAGCAAAGTCCTTTCCTCTGCTAAGAGGGAGAATAATCTCTCAGTTTAAAGAACAGGGGAGGAATCCTCATTTAGGGATTAATCATCGCTTTATAACTCCTGCAAAATTCACCCTCCAGGCTCTGATTTAGTTATACACAATAACTGTGGCTTGCTAATTAAGAACAACATGGGTATTAGCCTTTCTTCTTTTAGTTTCTTAAATTGCTGATTTAAAGCTTCTCTCAGTGTGAGAAGCATTTCTAAATAAGTGTGAAATAGCAAGGACATTTGCATCTCCAGCCAAACCCACAGAGGCTGGAAAGAAAGGCATGATTTACATTCAATACCTCAACCTATAACCTGGAGGACATCTGGAACTCTTCAACACCAGCCTGCACTCTATGAAAGGGAGACTCTGCTCCCGCGGGTACAAAGCAGATTCACCTTTTGACTCTATTTGTTGTCACTGTGAGGGCTTTAGCTTGAAATTATCCATTCCCTTCTATGACTTTTATAGGAGACAAAGCAAGAAGTACTCCGAAGACATATGAAGTTGACACTCACAAAGTCTTTCTGAACTCATTTGAAATTTTGTCTTGGTCTTTCACTGGAGTACCTAACAGGTACCCTGCTTTTCAGCTCATGCAGTTTTTCCCAAAGATCCCAAGATACTCTCTATTTATTGTGAACTGAGATGAAAAGAAAATAGTTTCTCCATCTTATTTAAAAAAGAAAAAAAAATACTTAGTTTTGAATTCCAAAATAGATTTCAACGAGTCGTACTTATTTAGGACTCCCAATAAAGTTACACTTACAGTAGAAATAAGATAATTTACAAAGTTGAGTTCGCCACATCTGCTGGATATTAGTCTGGTCCCTTACAAGTGGAATTTGATGGAGTTTGATAGTGCTTCCAAATGGCTGGGGTTATGGGATGATAGCTCATCTTAGCTTGATTAAGACAACATTTCTTCTGATCACACATTATTAAGAAAGATGTGATTAAATTTGACTTCAGTACTCTACAAAAATTTTTTATTTTCCTAATTCCCTTAAGCCTGAACTGGATTCAATAGCAGTTTTGAATTATGAAATTTGATGCCAACTTTGATTCAGTTGTATCAATAGCTGTGACTTTTTTTTTTTCTCCAGACTTTCACTTTGTTCACTCCTTTATGCTACCAAGACTTGGCACTCCCTTTGTAGCTGCAGCATTTCTTTCTAAAGAATTAAAAAAAAAAAAGAGATGGATGATAACCCTGTAGGCAATGGCAGAATGCAGCATGTGCACAGGACCAGTACAGGCAGGCCTGGAGGCAGACATTAGGGAAATTAGGCACATGTAACCATGTTCCCATCATGAAGGGTTCCACAGTGAACCACATGACGCTTTTTCTATGGACTTTGATGAAGGGATTCTGAAGGTAAATAGTTAAATCATTTCAGCTGAGGCATCTTCAATAGACGGTAAACGTTCTTGTTGGAATGGTCTGCTCTTTCTGTTTCCTCAGGGTCAAGACACAATAGCACACTGACTGAAAACTCATTCTAAAGATGATTGTGGTCTGTAGGGGGGATGGGGGGAAAACCGTGGTGGGGCAGAATCTACTTTATTACTCAGGGACTTCCAAACATATCTGCAAGTTATGCACATTGCATAGCCCCATGATGCAGTAGCAGAAACGGTTTGAGGGGGGTCTCTGGAATGGAAAGAAATGAATAGAATGAAAAGCATTTGTACTCGACACTACTATTAGATTTCCTCATTGTCTTTCTTTCTATGGGATCCTGGATTCCCAAAGGAAAAGAATTGCCAGGAAGGTCCTTTCTGTGCACTTTCCAGGTAGCTGCAATAATTTCTTTCAGATGGAGATATCATTTCCACAATGCAGTGATTTCTCAGTCAGTTCAGGGATATATTCCAGAGAGCACAGACTTGCAAGGCATCCACAAACACTAGGTAGTCCAAATGTGACTGCTTGTTCATTTAACTGTCAAATATATAGCTGATGTAAGAAGTGCTTTCTCTGTTTTCCTCTCAATTTCTAGATGTACTCCAAGGGATTAAATGCAGTTTTAAAAGCACTTACGTTTGCAGTAGTAACCATCTCTTACCCTAGCTGTAGCTGGAAAAGTTCAGACCCACTGCAGTGATTTTGCTAACATTCCAGTGACCTGATTGTTCACAGGGACAGAGTATTTTTGATAGCAAGCCCTTAACTCTCCATCCTGTACACCCAGCTGGTCCACAGAGGCTGACATCATTTGACCACAAAATATAAGATACTAACCACTTGAGCTCCTGCCAGAGTAGAAATTGATAGCTGAGTACTGATTAAAATTTCTTTTGGAATCAGTGTCCACTATATATGCTATTATTCACCAGCGGCATGCATTCAATGTCTTTATGCAATTGGCTAGTAATTTTTTTTCCTATGGATATAATTGCCAAGATGAAAAAACAGAAAAAATTTAAACAATTTCCAACGTGCTTCCAACTGCTGAACTATGTTTTCTGAACCACATTGTTGAGTTGTGATCTAAACTTAATGAATATTCTCCTGGGCAGCTGCTATTCAAACAATTATTCTCCATTTTCTTTTTCGATTAAGATCTGTAAGTCATTGAACATTAACATTATCAAGTGAGGCTACATATATAGGCAATCTGGGTTCATTACAAAGCGAGTCATAATGGGCAGTTATTTCTTCTCTCTCCAGGTTTAAAAATCTAGTCTGGAATGATTTTATGGTCTTCTTTGGAACAAAGAATACTCTTGAAACAAAAAAAATGTCCATTCTTCCAAATATATGCTGGTGTTGCTATTGCGGTTTGACAACTGTGACATATGCATATTTCACAGGAAAGTTTTGGGTTGTTTTTTTTTTTCTTCCCCCAGGCAGCTCAGTGTTCTAAAAGAGATGATGATGAAATATTGAACAAGCATTGTTAACATTTATTTGGAGCAATATAACAGCTTAGCCATAAGTTTTAGTCAGAAAAAAAATCTTGATATGGAATTATTTTCCACTAGAAAAAAGACAGTTCTACAAATCTTTTTAAAATTGTGTTTATTGAATGAAAGTTTGTGAGAGTTTTCCATCTAAATGTTTCAGAATGAAACATTTCATCTTTTCACTTTGAAATAGCTCTTTATTTTGGATTTGGTTGTCCTGGTATTTTATGTTACAAAACATCTAAAATACAGATGGATTAGTTAAAACATTTTCTCACAACATAATATAGATTTTTTTTTCCTTTGACTTTTCTTTCCCAGACAATTTTGAAACACTTAGCACCATCCTTCCGGATCAGAACAAAATAAACTGAATGTAACCAAGTAATCAGGGCATATTACGCACTCTCCTCTGGATTCCAGCCACACAAGATCTGGATCAGCTACAGCTTCCTGGTGAAAAACTTGGCTCTTCCCCTCAGGCTGCAAAGACCCACATGCTCAGCTTTGGATGTTCTCTAGTTAAGACTTCAGTGTCAAAGCATTGGCTATCACAACAGTATCTATACTCACTCGATTCTGTAATCCTAGTGCTGTAAAACCCACCGAGTGTGTGGTCTTCATAAACACAGAGCAAATTCCAAACTCTGTAGCAAGATATCTTGAACAAATACTTTGCACTTATGATACACCAATTAATAAAATGGGAGAGTTCAGGTTTTATGAGACTGTTGTATGGAGAGCTCAGATTTTTCTGCATAAGTGTTTCCCTTTCTTGATCTTGGAAGTAGAGGAAGAGTAGAAAGCAGTCATTTATCTGCTATGTATTTATTGATTATATATAACTATTGGTTGAGATGCAAGTTTTCCCCAGCTGAATACAACAATCTTAGCTACACTGCAAGAAATTAGATTACGGTTGCTGGTGCACGTAAATGAGCTTGTTACAGGTAAACCCTAGAAAGAGTTAGAAATTTACCTGCCAAAACCAGCTAACTGCTTATGCTGTTCCAGTGTATACCACGAATCAACCCCTTTCTCAAAAGGTTAACCTATTCATACATTGCTTCAGATGGCTTTGGTGTAGCAGAGGATTGTTTTTGTTCAGGATTTGACTCAGAGAGCGGCCATATCTCTGACTGCTGTCTTTTTACATTACTTCCAAATATGCAGATATCTCTGGAGATGTTTGTAATTTACAGTTTGGCAGGGCAGGCTTAGCTGCAGCAGAGCAGCCAGATGGATTTTGTGTGCTGAAGTCTGCCCTCCAAAGGAAGATTTCACATGTACCGGTATGCCATGGGCTCTTAAGTAGTTACTCAGATCTTCCTAATTCATCACTGTCTTCAGTTTATGAAGAAATTATTATGCTTATGAAGCCACACACACGACATCCCACTGGTAGTCTTGGTTATTCAGACACTTGAAAGATCCTGCAGAAGGTCAGACAACACTGAGGCCCAGAGCTGGACTTTAGACCTTCAGGTGCTGTTCCATAGTTGTGTTCTGTCAAAGTAATCATTACAGGGAAGACAAAACAGGAAGATCCTTCAGGTGGTTGGATCCCAGCCAGCTTGTCATGCAACTGCAATAGTGTTAGTACAGCTCCACGGCCTTTTCAAGGGACAGAAATCTATTTAAGTCTTGTATAATCCTACTGATCAACAATCTACATCTCTGAGATTTCATTAAAGCTAGGTGAATCAATTCAATAAAAGAAACTTTTCATGTCAGGACATGACCAGATCTGAATGATACACTGCCTTCACTGTCTACTTAACTCTGCAATGTACTGTCTAGTCAAGTCATGCTAAATTATTTATAGACAGGAAAATAATAAGAGACACAGATATATGGGAGAGATTTTAGAATGTGTGTACTACTCTCTGGCAGGAAGCAAGGCATAGACAGAGAAAAAGTCACTTGAAAAAAAAAAAAAGAAAGAAAGAAATCCAGTACTAAGAGAAATGTACTTTACCATCATCACATGACAAGGTCCTTATGAGAACCTTTGATTTTGGAATCTCTTAAACTCACACTTTCTGGCATCAATATCCAGATCCCACAGAGCTGTTTGAACAAAGATGTTACACAGATTACTTGATTAAACTAAATAATTGTCTAAGTCTAACTTTACCCCCAGTGTAATAGATTGATAGAATAACTCTATATCAGTAACAAAGCCGACGCGGGTTCACCAGTGTACAGCAATACATTTCAGATGTTTAGGAAAAGCAAGAGATACTCATGAGTCCTTAGGGAATCACTGAATTATTCAGAGTCACCTTCTGTGTAATGCTCATGCTGTACCACTTTGCTTCTACTGTACTGAGTCCAGTAACTGCTATTTGACTACAGCATATAAGATGTCACATCTTGATTTGAAGGTTTCAAGAGCTGGAGAATTAACCCCCTCTCTTGGCAAGTTATCTCGCTGTCTTCATTTCTAATTTTAACTTACCTCGATTCATCTTCCTGCTATAGCATTTTTCATATGATTTCTCCAGTAATAATACAAAGTTGGTTTAGTACCAGCTAGACTCTGAGCTACTTATTAAGTCTGAATCAAACCTTCTTTTAAGCAAGACAGCTAGATCTCTTTCAGTTTCCCAAGGCAAGGCATTTTTTTAGTATTTTCATAGTTTGTATGGCTCTGTGCACTCTCCAGATTTTATAGGTTTCTCAGCTGTGAGAGTTTCTCATGTTATTCTGATATTAAACTAATGAATCTTATGAACACGGCCCTGCTCCTGTCATCACTGTAGAACTACCATGTTCCAGAGCAAGCTCATGTTCAGCTCTATTTCCATTAGGACCCTTAAATCCATTTCCAAATCACTGCCTTGCAGTTGTATGGTTCTTAATGCTCGTAAGCTGTACTTCACTCTTATTGTACCTAGCAATTAATAAAAATAGTAGATATGAAACTGATTAAAGTTACCCTTTAGCTATTATTTAATGACAAATCAATGCAAACTGGCCTGACAAAACTACCTGGCATATGACCATGTTGATTAGAATCAAGTTATCCATATCGGTTCGACTGATGTGAGTTTCACTTTGTGACACAAAAAGGTAAATTATCTCCTCTTGCCTTCCCTATCACCACAAATAAAAATGATCAGATTTTTGTTTTAAAATATTAGTCTTCCATGCTCCCTTAGCCATATTTGTAGCCTCATTGCCCACATGCCTTCCATCACAGGCTACCTCTCACATATTCTAGTCTACCGGCTTGCAAAGGTCTTTTATAGCATTTATTTTAAGCCAGCTTGGGGCTCAAGAAATGACACAGATAAAAATACTGAACTGTCCCAGCAACAGTCAACATGCTGATCCTAGTTTGGATGGTTCCAGCTCTAGCACTCAACATCTGTGCCAAATTCAGCTATAGCACCAACTAATTCTGGCTAGCAGAGCACATCACTGGGGCTGATAAAGGAATGCAAAGGGAAATGAATCTGGCAGGGTATCATATAACACAATGGATATTTTCAAATAACATTTTCTGAAATAAAAAAGTAGTGCCAAAAAATCCAAATCTCACTTTATACTGGGCACAATATGGTATATTCCCTTTCCTCCCCTACTAGTTGAATCCCATATCAAGCTTTCTCAATATTTGCCCTCTGCTGTCAAACAGGCTGGGCCAGGATTATCCAGGTCATCCTGCTTTACCTTTCTTTGAGTTAACTCTCCTCTAGACTCAAAAGTTTCCTTATCGCTCAAAGACTTATTGAAAGTTAGCAAGAGAAGGCTACGCATCTCTCAACCCTTTTGCTTATCTGATGCTACCTAGGCATGCTGGGTTGTATTTTTCAGTTCTGTGTGGTTGCTGTTTATCATCTTTCTTAGTTACTTGGGAGGGTTGGAAGGTACTTCTGCATTCCCATGATGCACGATTACATCATCCTGCTTCTTTCAAAACACTAAAGAGAACTATTGAGTATTTTTGCCTTTCCTGAATCATTAAGACTTTCACCATCTTCTGCTAGCAAGGGAGCTATACTATTGTTAGGAATTATTTTATTACTTTTATCCTTTAAAATGCCTTACTGTCCTTAGGCTGTGAGGCAGATCCCTCTCAGGTCCTTCCCCTCTTTATATTTCTAGTCTCTAATTTACATAATTGCTACCTCCTTCCTCTTTCTTCTCCTCTTCCCCATTTATTTGATATATTTTTAATAGCTGCCTTTACTTCCTCACTTAATAAGGAGGTGCCGCTAACCAAAGATGTCCTTATTCACAATTATGAAATTGTGGTTTTTCAGTAATCTAGTAAATTTCCTAGAATAATTGCCAGTTTTTATTCACATTTTCCTGTCTAAATCTCACTACTTCTGTCCAAGTCTCTCTTCCTAACCACTTTCATTTATTGTTTTCCTGTTTGCTTTGGGAAATAAGCCATTTGGGAGCACCAAATACATGACTAAACAGATGTAGTAAACAGGATAGAAAGTAAATCTCGTGTCTTTGCTTGGGCAGGTTAGAAGCACAATGGAAAGCTCTTGGTTTAACATCCTAACAAGAAAAACGGAGATTATTTTCAACATCACTTCAGAATATGCTGGGACTAGGGTTCAGCTCCTATTCCAATTTAGTCTACTTAGTCATTAGTAGGAGTTACTAGACTTGCCCTGGCCGTCTCTTTTCTAGGAATTAACCTGCTCTACTCAGCTTGAAAATTATTGGAAATCTGTTAGGCACTATTACGAAAGAAATAAGACGCTACTGGGAAAATGAGATTAAAAAGACTAGAAGTTCAAAGAAGCACTTAAATACTGAGAACTTACTCCTATTAAGCCTCTCAGAGACTTGTGCTTTATTAACAGTGATGATGATTAGATGTGCTGTTAGTGAGCTGTGTTGGATTGGGGAGTCCTGAGGGAAAACACACTTTAGCTTGCCAGACTTTTTGGAGTGCCTTGGTAGAGGATGCAAAATGTGTAAGGCACCCAAAAAAAACGAAGAACAGATGAATGAAGTTTTCTAGCTGATGTTTTTCGTTCCTACTAAATGCTGCTATTTGAGAATTCTAGGGAAGCAAAGAGCAAGTGTTCCTGATGATATAGAAGTTTACTAGAACTGAAAAGGCTAATGATTATGAGATTAGAGTCTTGATTACAATTGAGTGTTGATTTAGCAAAGATGTGGTATGAATATAAAGCTAATTCTTTGTTTCTTTGAGGGCAAGTATGATAACACACAACAAAAGGAACATCTAACCATGTATAAACACAACTCCTAAATAACTTTGGTGGTTTTTTCTTAAATGAGATCTAATGCAATAGCTAGAGGGAAGAAAAAGAAAAGTTTTGGGAAAATAGTCTTTCTAATAAACATTATACAAACATTGCTACAACATTCTAGCTACTTACTTGATTTTTAGTACTGCTATTTGTGAGGAAAACAAAATAATTATAGCAGAAAACAGGTGAAAATGGCTGGCAGCCTGGAAAAAAAATAAATATATAGCAGGGGGAAATCAAGGTTCTGGAGTATGTAGAAGTCAGGGGTCTGTCAGAAGGAAAATGACAACTGTTAACCTCAAGAAAAGACTGATTCATCCCACACATGTCTGCAGTTATACAGTTGCTTCAGGCAATATAACTGATGCAAGGGACAAGTTTTGTGTTTTATGTATAGTATTACAGGGGAAGCAATTACAGTAGTGGATTTTTTTTTCCACCCAATCAGCCTTCTTGAATTAGCTCATTTTTAAGTTTAAAATCATGGATAAGAAGAGGTTCAGAAATTTCTGACTTTACTGGATTCCTTAGCTGGCAAAAATGAACATAAAGGATTAATCTCAACTTTCCAGACTTGAATAAAACCCATAGTGTCCTGTCTCCACTGGAGTTTAATTTAGTTATCTTGAAAACATGATGATGAGATAATACTGCAACTACTTCTCAGTTATGATGAAACCTAGAAAGTTTTATGGGAAAAAAAAATTGGTTGGTTTTTTTTTTTGTTTGTCATAAAAAAAACTAGGGCACAGAATAGAACTAGCTACTAAATATTTTACTACAGAAAAAGATTAGGAACATACACAATTTGGTGCTGCAGATTTCATTTTCTGTGCTATTGGCAATTCTTTTTTTAGAATTAGGTAATTTCTTTTTTTTTTTAAGAAACATTAGTAAGTGGGAAATGTGGAAATTACACACTGCAGCTTGAAAGCAATGTGCTTTTTAACAGTAGTATTTTGCATTCTACGTACATTGTTTTTCAACATACAATGGAAGATCTGTCAAATTGGAGTGGCCATGTTTAGTCTTACGTTTACATTTCTCTGCAGTTGAATGTGAAATTAGAGCCATCATGTTGTCATCGTTCTCTAAGACACTGTTGCTTGGCGTTTTTTGTTGGTTTTATTTTCTTCCCACTGTCGCTTTACACATGCCTTCAAATCATAGGAAAATTTGCTTTGAACGTAAGTATTTGATTTTTATTTTGCTGGGAAATGCTCTGTTCTACCTCAGAAATATAGTTCTTATATACCAAAAAGCCAAGAACAGGTACTGTAGATGACTATATAACACTTGTACTCTACCTAGACTGATACAGATTTATCCTTACTTAACCTTTGACATCTATCTTTAAAACACACCTTTGAAACCTCCAAGGAAAAAAAAAAATCTCTATGATGGTGGTCAGACATTGCAATAGGTTGCTTAGAGAGGTTTTGGACACTTAATCCATTTAACACTTTCGTGATATGACCCTGAGCAACCTCAGGTATCTTCACAATTAGCCTAGCTTTGAGCAGAGGGTTGGACCAGATGACCTGCAAAGATCCTTTCTAACTTAAGTTATTCTCTCTTACATATGAAAATAAGCAAATACATGTTATTCTCTTTCCCTCCCTCTTTAAAACCTAAAAAAAGGAGATATTTTTTTGTTTCCTGTTTCACATACACATCCTGATACAAGTGTTTCTGCAGAACCACTTGCTTCTCCAATAGTGTCAGTGAAAGATAACGATTGGCTTGGGTACCAGGACCAACAGTATATCACATCTTTATTTGAGTTCCATTGGCAAATGTGAAGCGGTGCACTCGCGTGCTGGGATCCAGCACTCTGGATCCACTGGTAGTGGTGTCTGGAGTGACTGTGAAGCTTGGCAAGGTCAGGAGTAACAAAAGTGCAATGAGAGCTCATGCGGAAGGCAGTGCTGATGAGCACTGATGCTGAAAGCATCAAATATGCATGCTGTTGCGTCTTCCCCTTGACAGATATGCTGTTCTTCAGTATGTGAAATAATTATGAGATGAATATGAATTGAAAGTGCACTTCCTCTTGACCTACTTCCCAGGCAGGGAAACACAGCATTATGCCCTCCTGTTTGGAAAGGTAAAATTATCTCTCTGCATTCCCTAGGCTCCGCATAAGCCTCTATTGTTTGGTACCAACCACATGGCTAATTACCATAACTACTATGCAGTCTGTTTTAATGATTTCCTTCCATCTCTTGTCAACACCCAGGCTGACTAACCAAACTGGTTTCTTTGGAGAGAAGTGTACCTGTTTACCCCATCAATAAATACACCTCTTTTTTTGTTTGTACTGTGAAGGTAAACATTCAGAATGATAGCGTAAGCCGGCTTTGGGAAAGTGGCTGATCATTCCGAGGTGCTCCAGGACTGTGTGCACCTGAACGTTGCTTCATTAACTGAACAGACCTTTCTTTACTCACAACGTTGCAGGATGCATCTTTTTACTTCACCACAAAATCAATTACATGTTCCATTAATGCCGGTGGATTCTGGCAGGGGCCCTGAGTCTTCATGTACAAGTCCCACAGCAGCTCAGGGCTTAAAACAGGACAGTAATGCCACTTCTGTGACAATCCTCTTGCGTGAAGAATGTAAGCTTCAGAACTAGTGCTTTTGATATGTGGACCTTCCTGTGCCTTCAGAGAGGTCTGTGGCTCTCATTCTGGTGTCTATAAGAGAGCACGGAGGCTGCCCCAGCATACCTCCTGCTGCCGTTTCAAAGCCACCAACCATGCTGGCACTCTGAGAACTGCTGAGAGGCTTTGTTGGGTTTGGTCTTGGGAGTCCTTGGATTGACAGGTGATGATTATTGTAGGCCATTTCCTCCTTCTGTGGAGTCACTCCAGAGTTCTTCCCTCAAAAGTAACTGTTTGAAAAGGGAGAAGCTGCTGGGATTTTCCGACCTAGATAAGCTTTCCACAAAAAAAAAAAAAAAAAAAAAAGTATGTATATTAAAAAAAAAATAAATCTGTCTGCTGATATACTCAGTTCATTATTTTCTAGGTAACTGTCATAACTGATGTTTTGCTGCAGCAGGGTATTCCTGTGTTCAGGCTGTGAAAGCAAGCACCAAAAGTATAAGGGAGAAAAGAAAGCTCAGCAATATGACAGAGAGCAGGCTGTGGAGATTCCTAAATTAGCACTGAGCCAAGTCAGTAAGGCTATCCAGCCCCACATAGCGTCATGCAGCTGTACCAGGTTGGACTGGAAGCAGTAGAGAGCAGGGTGTTGCTAAATGATTGCTCAGTTAATCCATAACCTGAATAAACCACCCAGAGATAAGTGAGAGATGATGGTGTATAAATTACCAGAAAAAAAAAAAAATATTCCAACTTCACAGACAGAAGTCTGTAAGTCACAGTGAAGAAAATTTATGCTAGGGAAGAATCTGATCACAGGTTGTGTTTTTTCCCCATGTGCGCGACACCAAAGATAATACTTTTCGCTGCAAGCTTCACCCAGGATGAATTGCGAATCAGTGTACATGAATCACCTGCCAAACCCTTGAGTGCGTCAGTGATAAGAGAAAACAAATTCAAAAGTGCAGGTGCCATATCAGCAGCTGGAATGAAGCTGACAGCACAGCTAGAGATAGTGACCGTTCCTGAATTCCCTCCTGGCCACAGTTTGAATTCTTCATTTCACTTTCCATATTCAGATGTGACGCATCTGAGTGATGCAACCTCTATGATAGATCTGGATGTCCATCTGAGTTCTCTTGGCTTGTCAGTGACAAAAATTTCATTCAGTTTGACATCCATAGTTGCTGCTATAATCTTAGACATCACTAATAAAACTTACCCATAACTACAAGGTGTGTCCAATGACCAAGTTACAGTTCTAGATTTCTAATCTCATGGGTTCTTTTTTTGTTTTGTTTTGTTTTTCCCCTCTTTATTTTCCTCCAATATACTGATGGAACAGTTTTCTCCCAGATGACAGTTCTGCTGCCAGCAAGGATACTTAACAGGGAAACTCCTTGATGAGATCAATTCATAGAAAACTGTTTCAAAGGCATTGTTTTGGTGTCAAAGCGAGCACAGCTTCAGCTGAACTAGGGTCTGCTTTTCTTAACTTATGTCTGCAGCCTAATTAAATGCATCTCTCAATTTATTAATGACACTAGAGCAATTGCCTCAAATGCACAGAAACCCTGTCTGACTTGCAGAAATGCTGAGAACGTGCCAAATCCACCAAAGCCAATAGGAGCTATTAATCAGTGCCTGTGGACAGAAACCCACACCCAGCAACTGCCCACCGAATACCTGCTCCTATTTCCCCTGAGAGGTCAGTGGAAGCTCTCTTACCCACAGGTTTCAATAGAAACACATCTGGCCACCAAATCAGGTACATGTCAAACAGGTTCCTGGCTGACGCTGGTTGCAGCCAAGAGGCTATTCCGCAGCCATTTGCTTAAATGTTGCTTTGGCTTCCACTTCCTGTGACACTTTAGATCTATCAACATGATGAAGCTCGGAGTTTATTTCCATCCACCTCCTTTCAGTGACTAGAAAGACCTCAAACAGTGCAATTTTCAGAAAGCAGTATTTTACTGCACTGTTGCCCAGAATGGCTGCCTAAGCAAAGCATTGTGGCTGAGAAGTTTCCCACTGGTTATACTAGAAGTTCCAGCCCTCTTAGGCTCATTAAAAGGAACAGCATTAGCCTAATTGTTAGGAGAGACCACTATTAATTTTGAAGTGGAGGATTTATAAATCAGTTTTTGCTTCCCCAAGCCTGAGATAGAATGCTGGACTGGATGGGTAACAACGACATCTGATGTGCCCTATCGCTGCGATCGGAGACAAACCCATACAGGACACATTGGATCCACTAGCTGGGCAGGAACCAGCAATCTGATCTTCCTCCCCTGTTTGCTAAGCCCTCTCACAAGCATGACTTTAGCCACATGAGCTTTCTCAGTAGGCCATTAATGCTTACTAAGTCAGTTATAGATGACTAGAAATTTTCACCATAGAAAAAAAATTCACGACAAAAAAAAATTTTTTTACCATCTAGAAAGCCCTCAACACTTCTGGAAGCACCAAACCCCCATTCTCTTGGACACTTAGTCTCGTTTTGAGGTACTGTTCCCTAAGCTTTGTTGTCTGTTTCTTGGGGTCGAAAGTGATGGTGTATGTTCCTTCTCCTGCCAGATCTGAAACAAGTAGACCTTCACCATTTAAGGCTATATGGGAACACTCCCTTCAGAGCATGATTGCTCTAAATCATTGTTTTAAAAACAGAAACAGGGGAACCAAGTCTATGCTTGCTTGCATTCTGTGCACTATCTTGACTAAGTGAGGTTGTACAGGATTTAGGTCAAGGTTAGTTTTATTTCTAAAACGCTATCTTATCTGACCTTTAGTAATGCTTTTACATAAAACTGAACAGCCACAGCAAAAGCTGAATGAGGAACTGAGCCCAAAACATAATACTTCTCCAAGCCCTACTGCAGTGTCCTTCCTCTGGTGCAGGAAAGAGAAATTTAAGACTTCAGGATGCTACTACTGATATTCAGGGTATGTAGTGTTAAAGCAGGAGAGATGGTTTTAATGAAAGACAAAATTTATTGGAAGAATGTGTGTCAGGTGGTTAGTATTCAGTATCCAAAAGAATACAATCTAGGGCTACAGCAACCATTAAAAACATACATCAAATTTAATAAGAGCCAGTTTTACATGCATGACCAACTTCTGAAGTAGCTCTTTTTACAGAGCTACCTCCCTGAGCTTTGTTGTAAACATTACTCACCGTTGTCTTCCAGTCACAGCTTAGTCCAGGGTGTTGTGTATTATTTTAACACAACATAAAAGCACAAAAATAACTCTAAAATAGATGATTAATGGAGGGGAAAGGAGGGAGAGACTGCTTTACAGTTGCTGCATATTTCTTTTGCTGTGTGGATTCTTGCAGCACTCTATCTTAAATAAGTTAAATGAGGCATCTTCGAAGACCAAACAACTACACTTTCTGAACTCTTTGCCCTTAGACTTCAATCCCTGCTCCGCAGTTGGTCAGATAACTTTCCAAATTATACAACACACTTTTGCAATACCTCCTAACCTAGGACTCTATCTAGAAAGCATATAACCCCTTTTAGTCATACTTATGTGTAAATTCCTAATCCACTGGAAAAAAATTGCTAGTATATTGGCAGAGGCATAGGATAACTGATTGCACTGCAAAAATTCTTGCTACCATCTTAACGACAGAGCAACCCTTTGCATTTACAACTGAGCACCACCTGCTGGTTATCTTACCTAATTTGGGTATTTCTACTGCGACCCTCCTCCCAATAAACCCTGAGAGCAGATCCTAGCTTTCAGGAAGGCATACTGATGTACATGTTACAGCTGGGTGCCATAACATAGGGCCTGAGATTTCAAAGCTGAGCTTCTGAACTCCCCAAGAAACCAAGGTGGAGGCAGCTGCGATGCCACATCTGGGAGGGAGATAAAACTCTGTACCCCTCTAACATGGTGGGTAGTGGGGCAATAGCCCTCTCCACTGCGTCCACTCGCCACTCGGCCTCAGAGGCCAACAAAAAGCAACCAACTCACAAATAAAAAGTAAAAGGAGCTGAGGTCTCTTCCTTTTCTGTTGAATTTCTATGTGCGTCATTCTCCTAGTTTTAATTTACTTCCCCTGAAACATATGATTTTGCCTCAATCTCTCCAGTATCCCCTAGTCAAAATGCAAGTTGTTAATTTTCTCACCAAGTTCCTCTGTTGTGCCAGTGACCTCTTGATCTCAGTTTAACATTAACTACTTAATCCAGTTTGCCAGGAGGAACAGGCATGTTATGTACTATTATGAAAAAAAAATCTGATCCTGGCACTTCAATTCTGCCACTTTGATCTTATGAAGTATCGTCATGGAGATGTTTCAGAGCTGTGCTGTTGGAGTATAATTCAATTTAACATCATTAATTTAAGCTGAGACGGCCAAAGATAAGTGTTTTAATTGTTTAACTTTCATTGAACTCAGTGGAAGTTGGACAGGGAAGTCCCAGTATGATTTTTCAGAAGTGGGAGATATTACTGGCCACCACCTGTTTTACTTCTGACCTCTGCCCAAAAGTGATTCATAATTTATGTGTAATACTACTGGTATACCAATGGCCATTTCCATAGCACACTATATCACTGCCCTGAATTCAGCATGGCTAGCTGTTGCAGCACCATCAAGCTGCACTGAATGATGGGAAGAAAAAGGAGAAACAACCTCATCCTATGAATCCTTCCGTCAACATAGCAAGCTATAAACTCAAACAGCAGGATGACCCCACCCTTGAAATTCCTCCAGGAAGACAAGGGAAAGCCAAACTTAATATTTCTAATTACCAAGGAAAACCTTCCACTTTATAACCACCTTAAACCTCCTCCCTGAGCTTTACTGTACATCCTAAGGCAGAGCCTTGGCCCAGTTTTCAATTAAATTATTAATAGGAACAATAGAGTCCAAGTTTCCCAATGTGGATACCTCAAGTTGTTAAACCTGCATAAAGCAACATGACACTAGATACACTGATTTCAGATTTTCCTCCTGTACCCAGGGTTTTGTAAGGATGTTGTGTTGGATCTTTCCTTTGTTCTGAAGGGCTCCCTTGGTGACCCATTTAGCTGTGTCCCTGGGCCCCAGTGCTCTCTAGTGACAACTCCTTGCCTGGGAATGTCGGGTCCCCTACAAGAGCTGAGGCTGAGCCTCTGCAGGGGCTTAACCACACAGCTTGGACCTTCTGTGTGACATTGTTTGAGATAGGGTCAGCCTGCTGAAGCAGCTGTCTCCAGGGACTTGCATGGGACGTGAGACTATCCCAGAGCCCAGTGCTGCTGCCGTTCTGCAAGGGGAATCACCACATGGGCTGGTACCTGAGCTTGGGCATGGGAACCATGTCTTGCACAGAGCTAGTTTCTTCCAGAAAGTTCCACAAATGTTAATTGCAGCAGGTGGCATAACTGCTTAGCTTGGTTGCTTCCAATTTACTGTATAGAGACTCTAAGTTGCATGCTCCAGTAAAAAGGGCATGGCTGGGATGTACTTCCCCACTTGGTGATAGCATGGGAGGATGGCTGCCCATTTTCTTCATGCCAGCTGTTGGCCATAAGAATGCTCTAGAAGAGGGGGGAAGAGCACCCAGAGCACACGCCACAGGGCTGCACAGGGGAAAGAGGGCGAGTAATTCAGCAAGTGTCAGGGAGAAGGCTGTCCTGGGGACTTTAAGGAGACCCGCAGGTTTATACACACCAGGTAGTCCATGGAAGTTGCTGGGAGGGAAATGAAGACTGAAGGAATGGACTCACCATGCAAAGACACTTTGTTTTAAAAATTAATGTGTCTCACCCAACAATTTCTGTAATTAAAGAACTGATGTTTTTTTAGCTTAATAGACTGTTCTCATAACTCCAGTTTTACAGACCAGAGGCCTTTTTTTTTTTTTTTTGCCTTTTGATGTGAGGCGATTCCACCTCAAGGTTCTGGCTGCTTCAGGTTTCTGTCACATATGCCCAAAAAAACACATTCTGGCACAAAACTCGCCTTGACCCCATCTGGATTTTCCTGTTTGTTCAGATTCATGTAACTTCAGCTAACAGCAGTAAGACTGCAGAGAAGCAGGAACATTTCCTTTGCAATATTATCCCCAAAATGATGCCTGCATCCCCCCAAACAAAAGACACTAGATGTGCCAATGAAAGAGCAAAATTGCAGAGGAAGAGCCAAAGGATGGGATTGTTTGGTTCCAACACTGGGCAGGGACTCAGCAAGCTGCAGTCTGAAGGGAGGCAGGTGATGCTGCGTCTATCAGAAAACTAGATCAAATCCTGGGTTACTTCTGTCGCAGGCCTGTGTGCTCCTAAGCAGATTTACTTGTGCCTGTCATAGCAGGACACCCATGTCTGATGAGGTGTCTGGGTGCCACTTGAATCAGAAAATAACAGCATACTCTCCTTGTGGGACATACCTCAATTGCAGAAGCAGGGGATATCTCCTTCCTGACTTGACCTAGAGTGACAATTTTTTTGAGAAGATAAGAGGAGCAAAGAGCCATTGTATTTAACACCTTACCTGCTTACAGGCTTCAGAGGGGCACAGTCCTAACCTCAGCTGCTTGAAAGCCACTATCCTCTAGGCCTTGCTAAGGCCTTTCGTGAAGTGTTCTCCAATGCTTTAAAACTCTGAACTTGTGTTTCCCAGCAGAGTGCCAGACCATTTCAGAGGTATCACTTATATGTTCAAGAGCTGCCTTACATGTATGAGCTCACTTTTCCTAGTTGCCTTTTGAGGACACCTAAGAAGCAGGCATCTCCCATGGTCCAGAAGATACAGGTTGAAAACAGCTTGAAAACAGCTGCATTCCTTAGTGGGAATTTGTTTCAAGTACCTTCTTGATTCAGTCTGGCTTCATACTGACCTGTTTTGAAGCAATGCATGCCTAAACTGCTCAATGCTTTGCCACTCAAAAGAGAAATTAAATTTAACCCAATGAATCCATACTTAATTAAGAAGCTTGAATATACACCTTGAAGGGTTGGTGTAGCAAGTGTAGGAAAAAGAAATGGCCCATACTGGGTACTTTAGAAATCAGCTATGTTCATACCTTGTCATGAAAAATATAGATGGCTGTCAGCAACTAGAAGCTTTAACTGCGGTCAGGTATGTGAAGCTTCGTAGTGAAAGCAAGAGACTCAAAGGCAGGACACCGGTGTCATCCTGTACTCTGCTATCCTTCATTGATCTGTGATCATGCCATTTGGCTCCTCAGCTGGTTCACTTACGAAAACACAGGTAACAGTTACATGTGTAAATGCTCTGCACAAGCTAACGATCAGTCCTATTAAAATTCAGTTAAACTTTGAGGTACCAGGGGAGGTTTCGATTGGATATTAGGAAAAGCTTCTTCATCAGAAAGATTGTCAAGCATTGGAACAGGCTTCCCAGGGAAGTGGTGGAGTCACCATCCCTGGAGATATTTAAAAGATGTGTAGATGTGGTGCTTAGGGACATGGATTAGTGGTGAATTTGTCAGTGCTAGGTTTACGGTTGGACTCAATGATTTTAAAGGTCTTTTCCAACCTAAGCTGTTCTATGATTCTACGAATTTTCTATCTTTTAACCTCAAATAGAATTAGGGTAAGAGGCTCTGACTAAGACTGGAGCTTCATTGTGTGAGTTACTGTACACACACAAAAAAGTAGGCATTTTCTTATGCTGGAATGCTCTTAACATATGAGAACTGAAATAGTTTTATCCCCATTTTTACCAAGAATTCAAGACAGAAATTACACAACAGCTTCAACCCAAGCTCACAGCTCTCAAGTCCTAGAAGTGCCTTTACCCATACAGTCCTATCATTGTCTGTTTTAGCCACAGCAGCAGTGAAACCCTGTAAACTGTAGCTAAATGACTTGCCATAATCAATCCAAGAACAGGAGCAATAGCCTCAGTCAGACAATAACCAAACCCCAAGCAGAAATGCTAAGGTATTCGCCCCCGACAAAGCAATACTAAACCCACAGCAAACAAACATGACAGTTCTTCAGCCAGCCTTCCAGAGACACCATGGGCACGTGCAGCGTTAGGCAGAGGTGCTCCCACCTGCACCAGTGAGAATGCAGCCGTACTCCTTTCCAGCATGGCAGCTCACATCCTCTCCAGGTTACCCATCGCCCCAGTCCTGGCAAGGCAGTAGTAGCCTTGGCAAGGCAGTAGTAGCCTTGGCACAGCAGGCATCCAAGCAAGAGGCAGCCCCACCAGCCAGAGCTTAATGGAAGGGGGTTAACACTAATTGCATCTGAACAGCCATAGCCATACATCACTTTGCATTTTCTCATGTTCAAACGCAACAGCCATTTGTTAGAGCACTCCTAATGTGTTTCAAAATCTTACCAGGGACAGCTGATATTGTTTCTAAGCCTGGCATTCCCAAGCAGCCTAGCACAGACCTGAGAAGCTGCCCGGCAGGCTTACCTACCCTGAAGTCCCTTGCTGACTACGAGTATCTGCCCTGGTAACCCCAGTTACTACCTAGCTAGTTTCTGTACTCAATACACAGTTTGGCCAGCCTTGGAAATAAAAACCCCCAAAACATACAAACAGTTGGGATTAAGGGTTTACAAAAGTCAAGATCAGCAACAGCACCTTTTTTTTTTACCTCTCCTGACGGCATGAGGACAGATGCTCAGCTATGAACTGACACAACTTGGAGTGTGCCAGTTCTGAATAAGATCAGCAGATTCAGCCTTTTCAGATCCAGACTGGGTCAATTTCCTGGCAGAGAAGGAAGCTAAGCCTGGCAGGTTTTGAAGAAAGATAATACCATGCACCCAGATGAGAGTAAACCAGCAAGGTCTGTTTGGAGATGCTGGTGAGCACTGCAATAGGAGACAGACACTGACCTGCGGGACAAAGATGCTATGAGTTTTAGTACACATGAAACTGAAAAAAAAAAATTGCTTTATGGATGAAAGACCTTATAAATAATAGAAGGACTGAAACCCCTGAGTTGTGCTGTTTATAGATGTGATTACATCAGCTTTGCCTCTGTTGACACCCTCAGTCACGTCCTCCCCTGTTTCCACCCGGACTCTTGCAGCTTCCTTTCTATGGAGACTCCCAAGTGCTGAGAAGGTGACCAGGGGCACATGCATGTCAAAATGCGCAGATGAACCTGTACACTCCAGTGCCTTAGAGTGAGGTTTATCTGGGAAACACGGCAAGATGTAAAGCTCCCTGGGAATAAGAAAATCACCTACTTAATTTCACCAGCTTCAGTGGCTTACCTGCGTGATGAATTCAGTCCACGTGTGTTGTATACACAACACAGGCACTATCATACTTCTGCAGTAGATCTTAGCCATCTCTCTCCCAGATACGTGAGCATTCTCATTATTTTACAGATAGGGGAACTAAGATCCAGAGAGAGCAAGTAGGATGCCCTAAGCCACCCAGCAAATGACAAATTAACCTTGGGCTTCCTCACATGAAAAGCAGCATCAGACCAGGGCTGGGATGGTTCTGTACACAGAATCGCAGGTCACTGCGTGAATAGAACACAAGGGACCGTTGCTATATGCTTGTCCCATTCTAAGATTTTTTTTTTTCCCCACCCACTACACATCTGCTACAAACGAGAGTCAGAGGGGAGTTGGACCTTTCGTCTGATGCAATACAGCTGTTACTATGTTCCCTCAGTTTTAGAAATCAATCTGACCTCTCAAGCATTGGATGCAAACACCCTTAGACTTGGAAGTAGCTCAAATTTAGGACCTTGCTTTAGGAATGGTTTGTATTAAAATAATTTATGTGAACACATTTGCTGTTTGGATCTGGCAGCAGCCCATGATCAGGCCCAGCTATTCTTAATATTTTGGGCCATAAGCCGTCCAGCTTGGGGATTTATTCATCTTAATGTGTTTAGCTTTGTAAGCACAATGCAGTAGTTACTGTTGTGCCTCCCGGCTACTCTTCCATTTTTTATAAACTCATTTTTTCTGCTAACCTACTTTTAATTTTTTCTTGTAAAGCTATTTTCAGTCTTCCTTTTTTTTTTTTTCTTCCTTTCCCAAAACACTGGGATAAAACTGCTCTGGGTGCTAAACACTAGTGACTCGAATAGGCTCCAGCCTCTGTATCCTGGCTTTGGGAATAATTGTTCCCACTAATCCTTTTGAGTGCACTCCCAATTCCATACATTCAAAGAGCTGTCCCCCCCACCACACATACACACCCAATTGCTTCTGTTCAACAATCAGAGATCATGCATCAGCACATTGTAATTGCTGGTGCCAAGCAGTTCTTGAGTCCCCAAATCCACTAACTGCTTCTGAACTATGGATGGAGGCTCCTCCACCAGTGTTACCGCCCTTCCTGCCTTATCCTCATCCCAGCTACCTGGAAAAGAAAAACTATCTTCTCTTCCAGCTCAGCTCTGCAGCCTGCCAGTCAATTCCTGGATCCCTTCAATTCAGTATCATAAATACACTTAATGAGGGAGTTTAATATAGATTTGGTAAGACAGTTATTTGAGCGATACATAATTTATGTTGCCCTGTAGCATAGGAAGCCTGAGTGGCATCCGAGAGTGAACAGATTCAAGAAACTTGCCATACAGCAGCACAGAGTGCTGAAGGGGGAAAAGAATTGGAGGGGAAAAAGGATACAGCAACCCAAGGAAAGGGGTGTATGAAGGAAGAGAAGAGCGCAATAGCAGGAAAAAGTGTGAATGACAGACAAGGTGAAAGGCATAGGATGAGGAAAGAATGGAGAATGGGAGAATAGAAAAGGATGAGAGAGGAGGAGCTGAACAGAAGATGCAAACTGGAGCAGAGAGGGTCTGCAGGATGAATAAGAGACGAGAAAAAGCGTGGAAAGGGAGAAACGGAGAGCAGAGCATGCACTCTTGATGTGACAAGCAGGTCTCTGCAGGCTGCGAGTGCCGCAGCCAGCCGGGAAGCAGAAGCTGACTGCCGTGTCAGCCGGAGGGCAAGGGCAAGGAGAGGCACCTCGGCTCTCATGGGGCTCTGCTACCTCGTGACTCACCCCCGCTCCTCTCCTCTCCTCTGCTCCCCCTGCCAGCTGCAGCCTGAGGACTTCCCAGCTTCTCTTCCCACTTACAGCCCTTCAGCTCTACGTGGTGTTAGGTTTTGATGTTAACCTCCCGCTCCCGCATGGCCTCATTTAGGAGAGTGAGCATATGAGGCTGGGTAAATCAGAGAGGTGGTGCTGGCAGCCTCATCCAACTGTACCTTCATCCCTTTGTCAATAGTCAAGTCCTACTTAGGCACCCCTTAGCTCAAGGATGAGGATCCTAAGTGCTGCACTGCAGAGACGTCTCTGCCTGAGACAGCTCACCAAGTTTGCCTGTGGGTGTGAGATGAAACATGGGAGGTGGATAAAGCAAATGGAAAGTGGGAGTTTGGCAACACGGGAGAACACAAATAGTGCTTAGTAAGCAAACAGGATCTGTGCCTGCCATTTGCCTAGGCTTCCACTTCTGAAGACGTGCTGGTCCTTGGCTCCTGGAAGTTACTTTTTGGTTGGAGAGCTCTCATCCAAACAGTTGGTGTTAGTGAACCCTCTGTTATGTTGAGCAGTGATCTGTCAGAGAAGTGAAGGAACACCTCCAAGAAAGACCTCCATCAGGACAGTCCCGTACATGGGGAGAGCCTGAGATACCAGGAAAACACCTCTGATTTATTTTCTGGAATTTATTCAATACAAATTGAATCAACATAACCATTTGGCCTTGAACAGGACCCCAAGTGAGCAGAACAGATGGCTATATCAAAAAGGAAAAAAACCCTAAACACAACCGCTGGACTAGCTGACAACCTCCACAGAGGCCGAAGAGGCCGACTGGCCCTGAACACTCAGTTTTTCTTTTGCCTGCAGCATCTATGATGTTTACTATCACTTTCGTCCATGGAATGCAGCCAAGATGCTTGCTGTTGTGCCAAAGTGGAGAAAAACAGCCTTTGCCTTCCAGGGTGCACAATATAGTTGGTATTGACCAAAGCGTTGCCTGCATCTCCCTTTCTCTTGCACGCGTGTGTGGCTGTGAACCACATGCCTTCATTGCCCGCGGGCTGACGCGTACACAGCTCTGCCAGGGGATCCCAGCCCACTGGGTGGGCAAAGGCCTCGTCATCGCGGCTGCTACTGTCTGTGCCGAGGCATGGCACATAGGCCAAAAAATATTAAAATTGGCTCAGTTCATCCCAGGTGAAGTGGTCAGGAGCTGCAGTGACTGAGCTTCTCTGGGAAAGCAGAGTAGCTAATGACTGTGCACTTAAAAGTAGGAGTATTGATTGAGACTAGGGCCTTTAATCTCTCTGCTTTCTGCCTGTAGAAAGGGGACTCCTCTCCTACCTTGCAAGATGATGACTCTCGCTGTGCTTTAACCTTCATCAACTGATGTTTACAAAGCGCTTCTAAAGCTGCCAACTGGCAAATACTGTGGAAAAACACCCCAGTTTTTCCCTGCTGCTGTGCGTGTACTCTCCCGCGTGTGGCTGGCTGTTTATCAGCTGACATCCCCGTGGCAGGTATCTCTTGCACCTACCCCTCCGAGTGCACGGCCTGCATTCATGCCTCTGTTTTCTTTGGCATCCTCCAGAATTTCCCTTGGAACCAACCGTCAACAACACAGCTTCTCCTCAGACATCCCCCTCTGCCAGAGCGCTCCCATGAAGAGGATTATCATCCTCATACTTGCGAGCCTCATGCCGTCCTGCTGTCTCTTTCAGGCTGTTCTCCCCTGGGGAGAGGGTCACAAAATACACAAAGCGCACACATTTGCAATTAGATCTGCTCTGTAGTTTGTTTTTTGGGTTGCTTTTTTTTTCCCTGCCCTGAAAAATGCAAGACAAACTGTAGGTTTTATAGAAATTTTCCAAGTAGCTTTAAGAAAGGTCTTGTGCTCCCCTCAGCCCCAAATCTGCAAGCTTTGGAAAGAAATAGTTAGATGAACCTCTTCCAAAAGTTTTCAGGAGAAAGTAGCTATTTCTTGTAAAAGTAAATGTGTAATAAAAAGCAAAGAATTTCCCTTGAAAACTGGTTTCAGTGGAAATTTTTCAGGTGGCTTCAGCGAGCTGTGGAGCTCAGCAGGCCCTCTGGTGCCAGAGCCAGGTTTCACAGGCCCTGGGACCTGCCAGCTACCTACAGCAAAACCAGAGATCAAGTTTAAAAAGGGAAAAAAAACCCACCACCATCCCGCACTTGTGGTGATACTCATCCTTCCTTCTATAAGAATTCATAAAAAAATTAAAAATAATAATAGAAGTGAGAGTTAAATATTTGGGGGGGTTGTGTGCTTTGAGTGACAATAAAGTCTCTGAACTTATAGATGGGCACCTCACCGAGCCCCTGCTGTGATCTGTATCACTGTGCCACGTTTGCACAAAAAGCAGCAGAAAGGAGATTTGCCTGGAGGTCAGAGTGAAGCCAGCAGATTCTTTGCAGGGAAAGCGGCTGTCTCGCACAGCAAGCCAAAACATCCAGAAATGGGACATGGGAGCCGAGCTCCAGCACCAGTTCAGCCAGTGCTGTTGTGTGACTGGGCTGTACTTTTTCAAGTCCTCATTTCCCTACCCTTAAAAAGTGGGCAATAAGGATACATCCCCATCTTGAGAAAGTGCCGTATACTGGTAGGTGCTGTTTTCCAGCAGACAAGCTGGCTCTGCAACAACGCTTGCAAGATGAACGGGGTGTCTGACTGCCAGATCCAGGTTTCCTCTCTTTTACGCAATATGGAGAAGAAAAGGCAGCAATCCCCACTCTCAGAAGAGGAACGCTTTCAAAGTGAGTAGAAAGGCACCAGCTTTAGCCTGATGACATAAATCACTTTGATGAGCTTTCAGGTATGTCCTGTGTCTTGAGTTAGGGCTCTGTTTGCCACAAGGGAATCGTTTAATCTCCCCAGTGATCCCACGTAACCCCCCACAGCTGTCTAGGCAATCCTGCTGCAGGGAAACCTGAGCTGCTTGTGAATCAGCTTCTGAGCCACAGCATTTTACAGGGCTGAACTTTTAAAGGCAAAGCAAAAGCAGAAATGGTCCCATTTTGAGAAGCTGTGCACGCATTTGTGGCAGCTCAAAAAAAAAAAAAGTCACAGCCATGCATTAATACCCCACAGATGCAGCGGTTAGCCGGACAGCTATGGCACCAGGCATTCCAAACAAAGCCATTCCCCTCCATTAATCAAAATGCCAGGTCTCTGAAGATTCCTGGTTTGTTTAAACCTCTTGTTATTTGAGACACCAGGCTTGCACTTGTACCTGCTGGACTAGGCAGAATACTCTGTAAGGCCAAATCCACCAAGGAGCTGAATTTCTCTAATATTAGCCTGCATCATAAGGACATCTGCTCCTGGTTGATTGTTTAGCTGCCTAAATGAAAACTTGGTGTCCAGCTTTCATCCCCCGGTAACCTTGTGGGTACCTTTGTGGATCTACTAAGCCCAGGCTGACAGAACTTTGAAACAAGAATCACAGTTTTTCATTGCTCAATACAAGGGTTTCCCAGATCTTGTAAGTCTGCATTGGAGAGTGGTGGCCATCTCTACCTGCGGTATCATGTCCTAGACAGGGGAACAGGCCATTGCACTCATCCACATGAGAAAGCCCAGGTGAAAGCTATTTTCATTGCCTGATCTTCTGGGACACAGAGCACAGTACATTTCAACTCTGCCCCATTTCACACTCCAGGTAAAGGAACATGGAGACAGCTCAAAAGGAGGAAGTGTTTTCATTCAACAAGAGCTCATGACTTGCTTTGTTTGTCTCCACATAAGCGACTGGGAACAGATGTCTCAGCCTCCTTGTACCAGTCACTCATTTAACAGAAGCTCTGTCTTGTTTGTACAGTGTCCTTGTTCTCGCACCCTTAACTCATCATTAGGCGGAGATAAACAGTCAATGCCCAGCCTTGTAACATTGCAGGGAGGAGGGCTGACTGGAAGGAAGCATAAGGAAGAAAACACATGAAAGGGGTCAAGTTGCAAACCTTGCACCACTTGGTATGGGTACCACTCTGCTGCAACAGGATCACATCCTTTTATGCCAGCTGAGAAGGGGCAGCACCTAAAGCTAAGTTTTTAATGCATGTTCCCAACATCAGACCTTTTGCTGGCCTCCTTTCGCTGAGCCATGAGATACCTCTATTCTGCCCCAGACACCAGATAGTAATGTTTAAGAAGTCTTGAACCCCTATGCACTGCTTTAGGGTCCTTACCACCTCTCTAGCCTTCTACTTTCATCTCCTCCTAGTATATTTTAATTTTTTTACCTTCCACAGTAAGAAATACAGGCTTTGCAAAGGAACCTCTTAACCACAGTAACTTTACTGTTAGAAAGCACAAGAATTACATGCTTTAAGCTATCAAAAAAAACCCAAAAAAACCCCGAAAGCTCTTTCCTACTCCAAGCCAGCCCCTTCTTAGGGATCTGGGTTCACCAGTAGTTCAAACTGGACACACTCCTTCCTGACGGATTTTACTATGCACCTTTCTTACATGAGGGTGATTGCTAGCACAGGCCACAACCCCCTTGCAAAATCCAGCCCCAGTTTCAGTATCAGACACACAACCACATGCAGTGCTCTCCCAGGATCGCTGGCTTTGCTCACACTCCCGTGCTGGCACAGAGAAAGCCACTCTTGCCCAGGGATGCACAGAGACCAGAGGCAGCATCATGAAGCACTAGCCATAACTCTTCTCTAGTGTCGAGCATGGAGGAAAGATTACATTTTGTACTTTGTCTGCTACAAAAGGACCAAAATAGGACTTACCATTTGATGCAGGCACAGTCCTACTTCCAGTATGCACCTGGAGAAATCTCTTCCAACACCTGAGCAAATGAGGCCACCGCAGGCCAACACCTGGCCCTTATCTCCAGATTTAAAGGGTTCTCCATCAGACAGCACTGAGGCCAAGGTTGCTGCTCTTCACTGCAGCTGACAGGAGACTGATTACCCAGAACTGAAACCTGTTTGTTATATGGAAGTGTTACTTTTCTTTCTTTTTAAGGAAGATCATAGCTTGCTGCAGATATATCCAAATCTTTTATAATTGTTGCCTTTCCTGGTGGTTTATTACCAGCTGATGACACTCTGTGTGAATTGAAAACTATAGTCCCATTTTCTGTCTCTTTCTTACTTTTTTTTTTTTGCTATTTGTGTCAAGACAGCTAACAGGGGAACTCACTTAACAAGAAAGACAGAGAAAAAGTAGACGGCTAAAAGCAACAAAATGACCTACAGCTTGTAATTAGGTTAAGGGCAACCAGGTGATTTACCCCTTGTAAATACCTGTTTCTTTCCACTGACAAAAATATGCCGGAATGATTAGTTAAAGTTAGGTGTGTTGGATCCCATCCCTTGTCTCAGTGTGTTTCAGTGCCTGATGTTTTGAAGAAATAGTGCCCTTGGTTTCAGAAACAAAAATGTGGATTCTCCCATCTGCTCTAGCATCTTGTCTAAGACAGTAGCCAGCAAAAAGTGTTTAGAGGAGATACAGAGCCCAGCCACTGACAGTCCTTCGCACACCCTACCCCAAAAGAAGATCTCTCTCTCTAATTCCCTGTAAGTTTGAGGCTTGTCTGTGCCCTGAAGGAAGATAATTTAATATTTTTTGCAAAATCCCTGGCTCTGGGTAATCTACATTATTGTAACTCCGGACAAGCTTGTTTTCCACAAAAACATCCAGTATTTTTCTAACCTTGCTGAGTTCTTCATCACCACAAGTATCTTGTGCCTATTAATATCAGAAGGCGACTATGAGGGGAAACTCGGTGCTCTCAACATGTTTAAGACACGCAGCTCTAACTCCTTCCCAGGCTTTCTAGATAAACTCCATGGGCAGCAGCCTGTTCGGCACGGACGGGTTCGTTGGCTTCACAATCGTATCAGTTAATACTGTTTCTCCTCTCTCCCCAGCGTGTGAATCCTCAGCTCCGGATTAACGGGCCAATGAACATCAACCACTACGCGACGAAGAAGAGTGTGGCGGAGAGCATGCTGGATGTGGCGCTGTTCATGGCGAACGTCACTCAGCTGAAGGCTGTGTTGGAGCAGGGGCCTTCCTTTCAGTACTACACCACCCTCATTGTGCTCATCAGCATCTCCCTCTTCTTCCAGGTGGTGATTGGGATTCTCCTCATCATCACTGGTAAGGGGGCCGCCGAGGCACCTGCACCCTTGTAGGGTGCTGCTGCAGTAGGGTGCCCCATGGCTTGGCTGGCATGGGGGTGGGAGGGAGAAGCCTCTTCCCCTGAACCGTTTTCCCCAGAGCTGCGGGAGGGCTGGAGGCAGCTTGACATGATTAGTGGGGAAGTCTGTGCTACTGTGTTTCAAAGTGGGGAATGGGTTGGTTTTTCATCTCCCACAACAGCTCTGAGCACTACTCTTCCTTCACTTTCCCATTGCTGAATCCCTGTCACAGGGAGAGAGCTGGGTTTCCAGCCTCTTGCTGCCCATCTTATAATATGCTCCTTCATGCAGCTCCTGAAGATACTGCATTTTAGCTGTTATCTTTTGCCTTACTCAAGCTGAGGCTGAACAGAACAATTTAGGGAGAGGTATTCCCTATATTAACCACGCATTTAACCAATCCCACAGTTCTCCTAGTACTATGCAGACAGTAGGTTAACACCAGCATTTCAGATAGGCTTGCCCAGTGCTCCATCAGGAGGTTTCAGCCTCCAACACATGCCCAGTATTAAAAGTCTGCAGAATGTTGCCTTTTCCTGTATATGCTATGAGTTTTTTCATGTGGGACACTGGATCGGAGGCTACGGGAAATCCTGTGATGTGTTCCTTCCCCTGCCCCACGTGGCCTTTTCCGGTGGCAGCTGTGGTGGCTGGAGCCAGCTGGCTGTGTGGCCAGAGAGCCACAAGGCTGCTGTTCGCATGGCTTATTGGCCAGACAGCCCCAGTAACCACAGTGTTCCCATGTCTAAACTGATCAATGCCCATCAGCTAGGGCTGATCCCCTTCATGTACCCAGATACCTCTCGGTCTGGAGGTGAGGAGGGGATTCATAGCTATGTCAGCACATATGTGAGATCTAGGTGTCAAGGAGGAACTGGCCTCCCAACCTGAGTAGAATGTTGCTGACCTTGTCCCTCCTGTCACCTAGCCTTCCCTTGCCATGTCCCACGTCCGTGCAGTAGGGAAGTCACATGGCACATGCCTGGCTAGCATGCAGCAGTAATTTAGCTATTTAGGGTTGGCCTGTTGCAGGCCCATGGCACCTCCATGGGACATGACATTAAAAAAAAAAAGATGTTTCTCCTCTGCTCCATCCTTCTATGTCATCCTAGGGCAAGCTGTGGCCACTGTAAAGTTCCTGGGACTATTCCGTCAGCTCTGTGGCCACAGTGCCCAGGGGCACCATGGGCATTCACCAGGCAGGGAAGGCCTGCAGGGGCTGTGGGACTTGGAGTCAAGCTGCAAATCTCCTTTTCTTTTTGCATTGTGTTGCACAGCTCGTCTGAACCTGAATGATGTCGCAAAGCAACCCCGCCTGAATATACTCAACAATGCTGCCACAGCTCTCATCTTCATCACGGTCATCCTCAACATCTTCATCACGGCCTTTGGGGTGCAGAAGACTGGCCTCTACCCTACCAGGAATTTTCGACCTTATTAAGTCATGGGGCAATGGAGTCAGGTAAGAAAGGGGTGAGTTCCCATCACTGCTAGCCCCTGGAAGGGCTCTCTGGCTCAGAAAACAAACATCATTGCAAGGTGCAGAAGCAGAAGGCAAAGCTGCACAAATTAACAAAGCCTTTCCAGAGGCATGCTGTTGTCCCATGGGCATCCAGGACCACTGAACAAATTCCCTCAAAGGAGGAGGATTTCTCCTTGCTTGGTCTTTTAAAGCAAGAACACCAAACATCCCAAACATCCCATCTACTGGGATTCATCAGTGGCAACTGTTTTTCAGAAGAGTGCAAGCACTAGATATGGATAGCAGTTGTGCATGGTAGCTATGTTTGGGAAAGAAAACTAGGTGCGTTCTGGGAGGTATCCAAAGACAGCAGCGTTATCTGAGCAGAAGAAAAGGAAGGCGCCGGGGAGGTGGGGGTGGTGAAAGAGTTCCTCACTACAGCCAGTGTGGTTTGGCCAGGGCTATTTTAAGAATCTAACTCTCATTTTCAAGAGGGATTCTTGTGAATAGGAGCCCAACCAGATGCTTGCGTTCCCACGTCAGGTGGGATGAGGGAATGACATGTTCTTAGTTCAAAAGGGCTTTAGCTCGAGAAGCAAAGTTCACATCTCTTGCTTACATGACCTGCAACATGTACACATAATTTAAATGCGATATACTGGGGCAACAGCCAGCAAGAAAGCTTGATAGGCACATAATATGATGAGGGAGGATGTGAAAAATGGATGGCTGTGGTGCCAAGTCAGCTGGTACGCCGTGACGGCTGCTCTCTGCCTGTGCAGCACTGAGGAGCCTGCTGTGACCTTACTGGCATTTCTTGTCTTTCCTGCAGGATCCGAGCAGTGCGGCTGGCGGGGAAAAGCTCTCCCCCACTACCTTTTCACCGACCTCAGCAGGAGCCCATTGACGAATCCAGAGAACTGGGTTAAACTTTCGAAACAGGGTGTGTATCATGGTATACCAGCCCCTTACCGCAATGCTTTTGCAGTTCTGAAGGGGTGAAAACATTGCCTTTCAAAGCTAGAGCAAACTTTGATAGAGAAAGCTGCAGGAACAGCAGCAGGTACACAAGTTCAAAGCACAGTTCTGAAAATCTCATCTCTCATTTTATTTGCCTGCTTAACGTATTCAATATTGGCTCATTTGGTAGAGAAGACTGAATGATTTACTTTGTAGGCTAAATAAACAATAAAAGTCCAGCTTTTTTTTGTATCAAGCATAAGTTGCTATACTTAAAGCAATGTTATTTAGTAGTTTACCTCCCAAATGTTGGAATGGATTTCTCGAGTAAAAAAAAAATATAATTTCTTGTGAGAGGATAGAAAAGTGTGTGTATGTCAATGTAGCTAAAACCAGTTCAAATGTTTTCCTAGTTGTTTAAAAATAAAATTAAATGTGACATAGATAAGAAAACAATCAGCTATTTCCAGCATTGGAAAATTAACAATGATAGAAAATAGATATTATGGTCTGAAGTCATCGCCAGTGACCTATCAGGAATGATGTCAGAATAGCCTGACAATATGTAGTTGAAAATGAAGAAACATTATACACCAGGAGACACTCAAGGCTTATTGCCATAATGAGAAGTGACAGGTGCATAGTGTATTACTTTATTAAAAATCACCATTATAATTTAAGGTGTTATTATTAACACAAATGTTTTTAAATATATCATTTTTGTATTGATAATGCTGGTAATTTTCTTGTACTAGAACAATTTGTTTCCTTTAAAAAAAGTCTTTGAATTAATGATTTTTCAGATTTTTTTTTGAAAGAGTAAGGATTTCGGATACTAAATTTTATAACTGTTGTCATGCTAAAAATTGATATTTTAATAGCCTAGTGTAAGCCTATTTAAATAATGACATGCTTTTCTGATTATTAAAGGATTTTTCCATTGTACTGCAGAATCAGAGTTCAATATAGACTTTTTATTTTGCATACTTTTGCCACCACTGAGAAAGAAATGTCACAAAAATGTCCCCATATTGGTCTTCGGGAACTGCTGGGAGTGTCTGACACTTAAAAAAACCCAAATATGGGTAGATTTCATTTGTACTCTATATTTGACTTTACAAAACTAAATTTCTGTTTAAGTCACAGGTGGTGCTTTTTTTCTGGAGAGAGTGTCAATGATCTTGCCCATGATGGTTGGTGGGTAAGGCTACGGGCCAGAATCAGGTTGTTCCTGCAAATGACAGTGGCTTTTTTTCAGCTGAAGGAAAGTTGCATAGAAAGAGTAGGGTGGAAAATGCAGGTTATGTATTTACCAGAATTTAAATCAGCAAAGCTGAGAACAATCTGGGATCTGTTTGGTGAAGCAGGTAAAGATTTGTCCTCCAGTTTGTCCAGGAAACGGCAGGTCTGGAGTGACACTGAGTTTGCCAGGGGTGAATGTTTCTGAGAAGTCTCTGTTATCCTGCTGTTCTCTAGAAAAAGGTTGCACTGCAGAGGCAGCAGAACTAGTTCTAGCCAACCCAAAACCACCAGTTAAGGGCTTTCAGCCACTACTGGCTGGCCAGGTTCATGAAAAGGTAAAAAATTATGCATCCTGTGTACAGATCCCAAATCCTGTGATTCATTGCTTCACAGAGCAGGAGGCAAAGCCATTAGCATTGATGACTGAATGTAAAGAGAGTGAAAAAAAAGAAAAGATTCAGCTGGGAAAGAAGCTGCAAGGGGAATTTCATTACCACATCTTAACCTCAACATCACCATCTCAGAGAGCTGCCAGATCAGGTACGGCAGTGTAGAAGGCCTGCCCAAGCAGAAAGGGTTTCCCGTCACCCAGCCCAGGCGAGCAGAAGACCAGCATCAAGCTGGAATGCTTTCCCCCATCACCTTTAATTTTTTCTCATTATAATGAATCAGACTCATTAGCAACCTTGGCTGCCTTTTTCCCTTTCCATGTCTGACTCCCATTCCTGCCAAGCTTTTTATACTCAAAGGAGATACAGTAAAAGCGAAAAGGGGCCAAATTGAATCTAAATAAGCAGTTCCCATGGAAGAGCTGTCCTCCCGTTTGTGTAGGCTGTGCCAAGCACCAAGCTCAGTTCTAGGCTCTCACGTACCGTCTTCTCCAGGAATTGTCTCCTGCTTGCGAGAGGGACCACTTCATTCTCCGCATTCTCTCTCCACGATCACATCGCGCTTGTGCTTTGCTGGGATGTGTATTGGTCCAATGTTTCTACCTTGTTTCACATGATAAACCCAGGAAGACAGGACAAAAACTTTTTTGTTGCCACCCCACTTTCTACAGCCCCAGAGGGGACAGAAAGAGGTCTGGCTCCTGGCTGACCTTGCTCGCTGCATCTCCCACCCACCTCTTGCGGCAGAGCTCTTGCTGGCTTGGGCAGAGAGTGACTTGTCTCTCTGGTATTGCCTAGGTCTTTGGTCGTATGAAGCTAGAGGAGAAACACCTAATTTCTAACCCCTGCTGCACGGCAATGTGGTTATGAGTAACACATGGACAGAATTGAGCTCTTGTAGAAAGACAATGTATTTATAAAACGTGAGGGAGAATCAGTATATCCCCCAAGTCTAACAGAGAGGTGGCCCACGAGTCGTCTTGAAGGCACAGAGCCACTTTAAGGCAGATAATACAAAGGTACAATTCAGATTTTTAACACAAGGCATCGGTATCTAAAAAACAATCAACTTCAGACATTTGTAGGCAGTGAGAAGAGGCCAGATGTTCACACTGAGCAAACATTAAAGACAATGACGAAACAAGTCACATTATAATTTTCACACAATACATTTCTCTCAGAATAAAAGCCAGACCTTCTTTGTTCCCTTTGCTGATCTGCAAAATAAGCCTCAGCCCCACAATTCAGAGTCCTAAAGATGGAACTGGCATTTGTGGGCAGAGCCCCCTTGCCATGGACCCTGTGCTTGGGGGCCCAGGGTCCCCAGCCTGGCCACATCCTGCCCCAGGGAAGGTCTCTTCTGCAGTGTGGCCCATCATCTCCCCAGCTGTCCCCAGCCAGCAGCTCACTCCTGCCTGCCTGCCTGATGCACGGGAAATCCCATGCAACCAATTTCCTCCTGCTGTTGAGGCAGGACACAGCCAGGATGCACGTGAAGGCCAGAAACTTGGGACAACCTTCACCGCAAACTCAGACACAGTTTCCTAAAAAGATCCTGGTGACAGAAATGAGATTGACTGCCAGGGGAAGTCAGCTTCCCTGTCAGGCTGAAGCCAGGTTCTGTCTTGCTCTCCAGGAGCTGTGCTGGACCCGGAGATGAGCCCTCCTTGCAGCAGCAGCATGTGCCATGCAACACCAGTGATGGGGCGAACCGACTGCCAATCAGGGGACTGTGGTGGCCTGGCCACTGTCCTGGAGGGCCACATCTTTTCACTGCATGGCTGCGGGACCTCCTGCTCCTGCTGTGCTCCCTGCTGTCCCCCTCTTCATGACTCTGTTTGGGGAGAAAAACTGCAGTATTGAGCTGGGGAGCGTGTAGCCCTTTCGCTCCCTACAACCCACAGCAGTCTCCGAGCACGTGGGCTGGAAGACAGCTTTTGTCCCCATAGGCTCTCTCCAAGCTCCTCCATGGAGGCTGCCAACTAGTGCCAATTAGTATTAATCACATTTACTACTGCAATGCTTAAATACCAAATAAGAATCCCCACTGTGCTAGAAAGGGAAGAACATTTCTGATGGCAGCTTTGACAGTTGGGATATTGGCCATCAGGAAACGGGACTGATTCCTGACATCTCCACCAAGGAGTCTTCACGAGGTAAACAGTTCTGCTTGCCACTGGCCAGGGTTATAAGGTGTGAAGGAAGGAGCACAGTCACAGCTAAAGCACGGGGGCAAAATCTTCAAATTCTGCTAGCAGTTCTGGGATGAGGGCTGCACCCTACTTCCCAGTCCACTCTTTGCTGACTGTCCTCTCTGGTGAGGAAGAGGGGTTACTCGTATCACTTAAGCCAATTAAGCTACCTCCTGGATGCACCTAGTTCTTGCCAGTGTCTGCAGATGAACACCATCTGTCAACTTCAGGTGCTCCAGGCCACGTCTAAACCATATGTGGAAGTACATGGTACAAATAACCCTTCCTCCTTGTGCATAACATAAGGGCCGGGCCACCACTGAATCCGTCAGCTCTCCATCTGCAAAATGAGCATCATGCCGTTCTCTGCTCGACGAGGCCAAACAGTTGGATCCTGCTAACATCTCACCATGTCATGTCCCAGCGCTCGCCCTCCCTGTCAGCCTCTCCCCATTCCACAGGGATTGCGTGACAGAGCCAGCCTGGACAGGCTGCAGAGGCGCAGTCCTGGAGCCTGGAGAGCAGCTCGCCTGCACACTTGCGGGCTGTGCCTGTGTTTGTGAGTGAAGCACAGGCTCCAACACGCACCGAGAGCACAACTGACACTGCACATTCCAAGCAGAAACAGAACTTATCACAACATTGCATCACACAGCTCTGGCCTTCTAAAATCCTGTAACACATTAAAAAAAAATAATAGTGTTGACTGTCAACAGCCTCTTCCCTCTCACCCTAATGGCAGTGTTTCATTTCTTAGTGTCTACATGGGGAAAATACTTTCCCTCAATTAAAAGACTACTCTGGTTTGGGCAGGCGACTTAGGGTGCTTCTTCTAAGATATTCAGCGTCTGCATTCTGGCAAAGGCTCTGTGGACTCAGAGACACAATCATCTCTCATCTACTTCTCACCATAGATGCACACTGCACAGTGAAACCTTCCAAAATTGGGTTGACTTTTTCTGATTCCACCAGTCACAAAACCCAGACTGAGGCAAGCAGATGATTTGACAAGATTTCTGTCTCATGGGCCAGAATTTGCATGTTCAGTTTTCTACTGCAATAGTGGAATTTGATGGACTTGCCAAGCACCATAGAATTAACAATACATGAATGCCTATTCTGACCTGGCATTCACTCCACCGGCATAAAAACCAAACAACTCTAGCACCATGTCAGCATTGCTTGTTCCTGCATATCTCCGTTATTCACTTCTCAACAACTCCCCACGGAGCTCGGTGCCATGAGCAGCATCCTCTGTCACACTCTCCCTTGAAGCTTGAGACCAGTAGCAACCTTTTCAGCACGGTATGGGGGCAGAGAAGTTCCAGTGCAGAGCACTGACTGTGCTGGGATCTCTGGGTTTCTATAGTCCTGTAAAATGGTTACAGAGGTAAAAAAATCTTGCCTTGCATTAACAGGAGTTTCAGGGGCTGAGAATTCCCTGTAGCATCAGGCTGGCTGTGGACAGGGGCTTTTTCCATAGTTCTTGCATCAATGCCAGCGTGGGTCTGCCCATCTTTTTATTCACTCAACCCTCTTCTGTCCTCGCTGTTCCCTACATCCAGTGCAAGTGCCAAGGCCTGAGGCCACCTCCTCTGTACCAGGCCAGAGCTCCTAGCGCTGTTCCAGAGATGAAGCACCAACAGCTGTGCTGGTTCTTCAACCAAGAAGCCTGCTATTTACATAAAAGTCAAATTGTGACAAGACATAGCTGTGAGGCCATAACTTATTAAATTAAGCTTTAGATGCTGCATAAACATGCAGGATTTAGAGAGCAGAATACTCTGTCTCCTCTTTTTCTGCAAAATTTCAACTAATAAAATATTGCCACTTCTTCCCTGCTAGGGTTTCCCTGATATCGTTAGGACAAACATACGTCTGTCATATAAGGCTGCAAAGTTCCTCCTGAGATGCCTTCCTAACTTCTCAATATACTGCTCCACTGTCCTCAGGCAGTGAATCAATAATTTAGGTGGAGCTGTAACATCAACCCCTGCCACCTTGCCCAGTTGCAGGCAAATGTGGCTCTCATAAGGGAACTGTACTCAAGTCTCCAACCATGGCCCATAATCTGCTGAGTAAATTAGCAATGGACCCACTCTGCATGGTTTTTCATAATGACTAAAGTGAAAAGCACAGAGAAACGTTTAAGCACCAGCAGCCTAAAGTGCCTATCAGTTCCTCCACATCCTTGGGTCAGCACATGGGTGTGTGGACACAATACAGTTCAGATAACTTATTTTGGTCCCCTGTCCAAAAGCATGGATACTGGAGAGATTAGGGAAGGACGGGAAATAGGGAGGGTTGGTTTTTTTTCTTCCCTTTTTTTTTTTCCCCCCCCCTTCAAGTATTGAAAAAGAAGCTGCGTTACTGTAAATAAACCATTCTGGGCTTAGCTGGGATTTGTGTTTGTTTGGTTTGCACCACGCAAGACTCAACGGGAAATATAGCACCTCTCCCACTGCACCATCTGCCAGACTGCATGGCAGGAAATACAAGTCCTTCACCTGGCATCATCTCCCCTACACGCCTTCCCAGCAAGATACGGATCCCACATCTTGGATGCAACAGCTAACAAGAGAAGCTCCTGCTCTCCTAGCCTGATTGTCCCTTCCTTGGCTATGCTGTCCCATGGGAGGGCTCTGGAGGCAGAGGAAGAGCTTGTGTGCTCGGCTGTGTGCCTTGATAAAGTGCACGTTGAGACAAGACGATGGACGGCGCTGCCGGGCAGCTTTGGAGTTGAAGGCTACAGTGTCTTTAGCTGGCGCCGGTTCCACATGCCCCGCTTTGAGTGAAACCAGTGGAAAAAGTTTCTCAGGGAGAGACGCTCCACTTCCAGCCCAGCCTGCAAAATCCTGGCAGAAAGGAGAAGAGCACACTTAGGGAAAACTTGATCACAAAGACACTGGGCAGCTTAGCCCCAGGAAATCTCTTTTAAGCTGTCCTGTTGTCAAGAAATTGGAATCAAATTGAAGAGTCCAGAATAGCTGGGAGCTATCTCATATCCATAAGCAGGCATCTAACGACACTTGCTGAGTGTTTATGCACTGGTCAGGAATGGGCTGCACGCCCCAGGCTAGGAGGAGAGACAGCTGGCAACATGGGATTGGTCTGGATCCTAGTCTTTTCTGCAGTCATCTGAGGCCCCAAAGCCCAGAACTGCAAACCCAGAGGCCTACGATTTGTACAGTAGAGACTCCTCATCATAAACTTCTCGGAAATTGTAACTGTGCTTAATGATCTTTAAATGTCTCTCTGACGGTTGCTATTCTGGCAATTGCTATAGGTAGTATGGGAAGTCTGAGGGACCCAAACTGGATCCACTCTCCACTGCGCTTGTGAAGAGGGCAAAGTCTTCACCATCACCAGTATCTGCCTGTGGCCAACCAGTAGTGTGGCTGGAAGGCACCAGGAAACAGCTCCCCTATTCTTTTGTCAGTGGCTGTAGTAGTGTATTTTGGGTCCACTAGCCTACCAGATTTGAGGTCAGAACATGCTCAAAGACTCTTCCTCACTAACCAAGCTTATGGTGGCATTAGTCACCTCAGTCTCCTCAGATTCCCACTCCCCTGGTAACTGGTCCTCCAGGATCTTATGGGTCTCTCCTCCTGAGCACATGAACAATGACAATGAATGCCTACCTATCCAGGAGTTCCCAGTCCTCTCCTCCCCAGCGGTCCCGAAACTCTTTTGTGTTCATGCCTCCGATCTTGTCCAGGTCAGACTTGTATATGCCCAGGAGACCAAATCCATTCACCTCCCAGTAGCCTGAGAACAGGATAAAAGAGGCATAGGCATGTTGGTGCTTTGAACCATTGATGACTCCAGCAAGGCTGCTGGAGTGAAACTCAAACTACTCTCAAACTACTTCTAGCAGAATGCCAACATCAGAGAGCCAACTTGGCACCAAGGCAGAGCCAACTATATTAAAGCTTTGGGAAGCAAGAAAGGCTTGCAAACAGGTGGCACGGGCTGCCCTATGAACTTGTTAGCAAAGCCTCTCACATCTCCTGTCTGGCAGTGTAGTACCTAATGTACCTGAACTGTTCCAGCTTCAAAGGGTTGTCCCTATGCCTGGATGACTCAGGATGGCCGCCTCTGTCTAAAGGAAATCCTACACTTTCCTCCCTCTGACTTGGGTTTGTTTCCCTCACCCGTAGGCTACCAGCTTTCCTCAGGACAGGCTATGCCCCTAAGAAAAGGGAGAAATGAACAGAAAGGAGTAAAGGAGGGGTTTTCCAAGGTCCTTAAATCCACAGAGAGCCCTAGGAGACTACAAGGAGAAACATCATATAAAGGGCTCTGCTGGCTCTTTGATCTCAAATGACAGGTCCCTGACACTGTTAAACGCCATCCTATGTCTAATGCACTCTCACCTAGTGGCCTGGAAGTCCCTTAAGCTCCAGACCTCAATAACACCAGTGGAACAAATCTTGAGGTGGCAGGCACCCTCCTTCTTTCCCCATTCCCCAAGGTCTGAGCCAAAGAGGCTCCACTCCCTCTTACCGTCAGGCCACTGCGGGGACATGCCGCAGTGCAGCCTCATGACCACGGGTGCGAAGGCCATCTTGCCTTCCACACAGTGCTTCCGGATTGAATCAATGACTCCAGCTGGGAAGTGGATGTGGAGGTCGCACAGGAAAATGATGCTGTGCGGGTCCTGGAACCAACCACACGTGTTAGGAAAAAAAAATAGGTTGACTTCCAATCTTTCTTGAGGGGCAGGAAGACAGGGATATGGGAGTGAATTAAAGAGCCATTTGTTGCTACAGCAGAAACCGAGATCCTAGGGGCTGGCAAAATGGCCATTGAGTGGGTGTTCAATGATGGGTGTGAAATACTATGACTATGAGCTGGCAGAGCCAGCACCACAAAGCTGCTACTGCTTCCCTCCTGTCTGATAGTCCCAGCAGGTGGACCAAGAACCAAACAGACCACAGGCTCCTCAGAATAAAGGGTGAGACCCTTACTCTGGAAGGACAGGAAACACATCTACATTTGATCTGTTCTGCTAGGCTATTCCCTTCCTTAAAAAACAATATGTTCAGTATGAAAAGCAGAAATAGTGCCAGACACATACTAGAAACCTCCCTGTCCACACAAGGACCCCCAGGCTTACCGTCACGAGGTCAATCCCCGCCTGCAGCCCAGCAGAACGCTCAAAATTCCCTGTCAGCTTCAAGTACCGATAGCTGGGGGTCAGATGGGAAAGAGAAGTTCAGTGCATGCATGCCGGCACACACAGAAAGCACTGCTAGCAGGGCTACACCGCAGGCGTCATGCTGTGGAGCTGCCCTCACCCCTGTGCATCCTCTCTCAAGGAGGTGGAAAGACTCTGCTCTGTGAATGCACAAGCTCAGCGTTGCTCCAGGTCCCAACGTGCCCTGAGGATCTTCCTCCTTGCACAGCAAGCACAGGACAGTTCCTAGCAAAAGCCTTTTCAGCTCTAGTCCAGCTCTCCCCTAGGACTAGACCTGTTACTGGGAACCACTGGCACATAAAGGAAATGACCAGCCAAGGATGCTTCAAATCAGAGTAGAGTAAGCTGGACAGTTATTCCAGCAAGTGGAGTCCCCAGACGTCCCCACGCTCTCTGTCCCATTTCTCACAGCTTTCTTGTCTTCTCTGTCCTCCCCCTGCCCCATCTCTGTGAGATTTGCTTTCTCTTCTCTTTTGCAAATTTGAACAAAAGCCAGGAGAAAAGAGATGCATCTGGATGGATGACTACAACAGGTATTGCCTTACAGTTTTATAACACTATTATATGCGGTATACGGGTATGTACACTATAACAATATATTCATGTATATGTGCAAGATCTGGATGGATGTTATCTTTGGGTTCTCAGCAGCAGGAAGCTGTGGCTGGTCAACACACAGAGATTGGCAGATGTGCTGTGTTTGCAGGCATATGCATGTGAGCAGTTTTTTTGTGACCAAGCAGTACTCTCACCTGTGCAAGGCAGACCTTTTCAGAGCCTTCTCTACATCCATGTCCTCGCTGCTGTAGTCTGTGATGATGATGTTGAAGTACGGATCCTTAGTGACTCGGAACAGCTCTTCCATGTCGGAGATGAACTGGAGCACCCAACGTGCCTGGTTTTTCACTAGTTGTATTGCAAGGGGGAGAGAATCAAAGCAAAACTGATTTGAAAGACAGTGCAGCTTCTCAACAGGCAAGGCTTCTTGCCTCCCCTCAAACCCCACTAACGTTGCAGGGATGCTGAAACAGGCCCAGGCTGAAAACCTGGACCAAAGAGCCCAGGAATCAGTGTTGGCTCATTCCCAGTGTGTGACAGGAGTTTTTCTTGAGCTTACAAGCCATGGGAGTTTGGGCTCTGTCATATTTCTGAGGGGGTTTAACTTGGAGAGCGGAGAAATTGGAAGTGACCCAAATAAGACAGTTAGGGCTGGCCCAGACTCACTGTTCAGGACTGCCCTCATGGGAACTGCCCACCGTGCCAGCCCTTGATGTCCCAAGGATGCAGGTTCCCCCTTACCTGGCACCACAAAGTGGACCACGGCACGGTGGTTCCAGGAAAAGCCCTGGGGCCAGCACAGCTCTGGCTCATTCGCCACAGCCATCAGGTGCCGCCGGCGACCCCACGCCAGGTTCCTCATGTTCCTCTCCTCCTCCTCATCACCACGAGCACCCTGCCAGCCTCGTGCGAAGACGTACTCAGAGAAGCGGAGGAGCCGCCCTCCTTGCTCCAGCAGCTCCAGCTCCAGTAGGTAGCGGCTACCCCGCATGCGGTCCTGGCGTTTCTCCACGTTCACGATACGCTGCAGCTGGAACCGCCTGCAGTAGATAACAGCTGGGCTGGGCATGGTCCCCGTACACCAGCCCTTCTCCCACCTCCAGCCCGTTCAGCTCTGGCAGGCTCTTTCCTCCTGGCTAGCACAAATCTTTTTGTCCCTAGCTTCCCCCCACTTTGCTGCACCACTTCCGAAGTCCCATGGGAAGGTTTAGCACCTGTTTCCTAAATCCACAAGCATGTGGGATTAGAACTGGGCTTGCGGCCAAGAGAAAATAGTTGGCAAGGGAAATGAAATAAAGGTGACACAGAAAATAACAAATGTGTCTGAATGATTGTAGGGCTGGTAATAGTGAGTGTATTCAACACCTCCTACAACGATCTTGGCACAAGGACTATGTTTGGGCTAGTGAAATTGGCTGATGACAGCTTATCAGCCAATAACATGGAGTAGGACTGAGCAATCATACAGTAAAAACTGAGGTGAGCTGTAGGTTCAGAATGGTCAAAAAAGGATGAAGTGCCAGGTCATGTCCTTTCAGATCATAACAAGAATTTCTGCTGTAAAATGGACACTGATCAGTTAAAAATGCAGGGAAAAGCTTGCGTGTACTCATCAGTTACATCGTGACTGTGACCGATGTGGTCCTGAAAAAAACAAAAGAGATCTTAAGACGTAGCATGAGAGTTACTTCCAACAGGGACTGGGAACTAGTAACATCCATTCTGTAAAATATCCGAGATACTGGTCATTTATGTACAGGAAAATTAACCCGACCTGAAACCAGCATGGAGAAGGACAGATAGGAAAATTATGGAAAGAGAGACCAACTCAACAGAAGGGTCAGGAGTTGGACTGTTTAGCTTACAGAGGCTCAGAGGAGGTACGTCTGCTTGCCAGAAAGGCAATTAAGATGGCAAGTCTTGAGAAGAAAAAGAATCATATTAAGACCATGTGAAAACAGAGTACCAGCAAAAGCTGATCTCCAGTGGGTCATCAAAGAAGTGAGGAGCTGAAACACCTTCCCAAATCAGTACTAGGATCTATAAATCTTGCTAGTTTTTAGATGGAGGTGCAGACATTCAGATAACAGTGTAGGGTACTTGGTTGTCTCTGAGGCCAGTGTACTGATCCACATTATCTGATAGATCCCTTCTGGTCCTATGTCCTAAGTGATTCACAAGCTGAGATGTGGCAGACAACAAACCACAAGCACAAGGAGCTCCAGTCCTACTTCATATCAGCAGTTTCTTAATCTTCAGCTGATAAAATGCTCCTATGTGCTCTCAATATTTACACTGCGCAAGGAGGAAACCAGCAAAAGGCCCATGATGCGAGCTGGATGGAAACCTCCAATCTTTCACGTTTACTGACATCAACTGTTGGAGGGTGATACTCAGCCCCCAGACATAGTCTGGTGTGCAACAATTAGCATGTCTCAGCCAAAAGAGGTATTTAAAGCCCAGATTTTTACACAAATCCCTTGCCTGAAGTCCTTGCTTATTTCCCACATCCAGTTTATTCTTCAATTCCCACTAGCCCCTCACACAACAGGTATTCCCTGTGCACCATGGCACACCAGCTCTGGGATGCTGCCTCTTGGTATTTTCATTGTGCCTTACCCTTTATTCCTCTGGTTGAGCTTCTTGAGGAAGACATGTGTGACTTCCAGGGCCTCCCTTTCTCTCAGCAGCAAGTTTCCTGACGTGTTGCATTTCAGGTCAATCCAGTCTGTGCGCAGCACATGGAAGTTCAGGTTGCTCGCACTGAAGGTCTGCTCCCAGTTCACTACCTGGTCAAACACTGGTACGTAATCAAAATCCTCCTCATCTTCCTCCTCTGGCTCCCCATCTGCCTCTTCCTCTTCCTCTTCTGCTGCCACAGGTCCAGACTTGCCCTGCACTGGAGATGTAACTTGCGCCTCTCTCTCACCCGTGTCCCCACCATTGGCTGCCTTCTGTTCAGCAATGTAGGACTCCACTTGGTTCAGCCACTGTGTCAGCCCAGGCCGCTGGCTGGGGCTAGCAGCACTCACAGCACGTCTGCCGGCTTTGCCGGAGACTGGGTCTCCTTTCCCAGCTGGCACGGTGCCTGCTGGCTGCGGCCCGTCCTTAGTGGCATTGAGATCTCCTTGAGGTCTCACCCTTTTGGGAGTCATGGCCCCTGAGTCCCTGAGGCCACCGAGAGGCTGCTGCCTTTGTGACACAGTCCTAGAAGGAGGGTTCACCTTTTTGACAGGTGCTCTCCCCTGGATGGCCCTGGCATGCTGCGGAGGGCTCCTGGAGTTGTCTTTGACGCCAGCTTTTAAATGAGGTCTCTTCATTATTGGGTTCCCCTGCAGGTCAGCCTGGCTGAGGCTTTGGTTGACAGAGGCCAGCGTGGCTGATTTGACACCAGACCTCTTCATCCTTCTCCTCTGTAGCCCCTCTCCTATGTCACCACCCGTCACCGAAAGGAGCCGGCGACGCTCCCGGACGGAATAGTCCTCGGGAATGTTATCGCTGCCCGCCACGCTGCTGGGAGCATTGCCTGCAGGCTCTGCCCTCCCCGTGCCACGGCGCTCAAGGGGACTGGTACTCTCTGTGTCCTGCTCCGCATACTGCAGGTCATCCAAGTTCCCCTCCTGGGAGCCTGCAGGAGTAATCACAGTTACATCTCCAGCATCCTCCCACAGCCTTCCCTGTTCTGACCCAGGCACCCACCCATTGGGAGCAGCTCCTTCTCGCCTATTTCAGTGTTGTCCCTCCTGCTCTTGGACACAGGCGCTGTGCTCTTCCTGGTACCAGCCTCCTTAGCACTTACCAGCCAGCATGGCCAAAGGCTGTGGAGGGGTCTGGCTTTGCCTTTAGCTGTCTGTCCAGCCACAGCTGTATAGGCTGCCATGCTGCACACCTTTGGCTTTGTCACTTCTGCCCACATTTTTGCTGGAATTGCACCTCAGCTAAGCTGTGGGCCTGAAAGGTCCACTACAGCCCACTGTTTGGTGACCTCCCAACCTGTCCTTTAAGAGAAGTGAAAGTGGCAGCAAAAGTCTCCTAACCACAGCAATCTGGCAGGAAAGGGCTTCCTTGGCATGGGAAGTTGACAGCTTCTTTCAGCTGGTGCTGGAAGATCACACAAGAAAGTGACACATAAAAGGACCCTGCAGGTTCTGATGTTAGGGTCCCTACCTGGCGGCTCTGTCTTTTCTCCAGAGTCCAGGCTCTTCTCTGGCCGATCCATTTTCATGTACTTGTAAAATCCAAATCTGCAGAGGAAAGGGCAAAACACAAGTTTGATTAAAGTTACTTTTCCTCTCCAAATAAATTATAGACACTGCTTCAGACGTGATGGTCCATTACTCTGATTACACCTAACCAGCATCTCTAGATCCTCCTTTCCTATCATCATCGCCATCTTTTGTATTTTTGGGCAATCAGATCTTACTCTGCACTGTTAAAGTCTTCAGTTTTCCTCTTCTTCAGCCTCCCTTAAACTGCTACTTAAAGCTCACTTATGATGCAGTCCTCACAAATGCAAGTCATCATGCTGCAAAAGCGGCTCAGGCAGATAACTGCAATGATTTTCCTCTCTCTTCTCTCATACCACCACTATCTGTGTGCTGTCCTCATATGCCTAGGCTTCAAGCTTTTGGGAGGGATTTCCAGGACTGCTTCCCTCCATTTGTGCTTGATGCGAAGCAAAATGGGTCCCCAGTTCCCAAATCCTGTCACAATACAAACAGATTGTCAAAGGAATAAACCTGGGTGGCACATTCCAGTCCATGGTAGCCACCTTCTCCATCTTTCACTATGAACCCCAGTGCTAGAAGTTCCCTCCCAAACCTACAATTTGATCTGTTGTTCCAGCCCCCAAAATAGTCCTGTAGGGAGGAAGAAGATCCTGAGGTACAGGGAGACCACCACCAGTTATCTCACCGGAAAAGGGACCCTTATCCTGCAAAATGTCCTCCTGAATGGAGGTGAGTCCTCACACAAGTTGTCTGCTTGTTGCAGGGCGGAGTATGGAGGAGTGGTTCCCTTGCAGGGCCACCGCTGGGAGCTGGACGCCAGTGAAGATGAATGACATACATACATTTCTTCCCCCAGAGAGATGTCTGGTGGTGAGCACGGTTTGGCTTTCACAATGACAGCCATGAGGAGCCCCCAGCTGCTGGCAGGCAAAGTTTGCTGGAAATCCGTTCCCTGATGTAGCGGAACAAACATGCTCTGACCCAGCTTCCAGGTTAATAGAGCAAGAAAAGCAGTGGCAGTTTCCTTTTGAGATCTAGACATATTTTCACTTAAAAGGAGCATAGGTTATTGAAAAAAACCCTATTAATTCTTTGATGTTTTGCAAGGCATAGGGAATCTTTAAGAATTAAGAGAGTCCCACAGGAGTATGAAATTCCACTCAATCCCAGCCTTCAAACCATCTCCTCGCTCCCTGCTAGTAAATTGACATTTGTAGCATCCTACCTTTCCAAGTAATAAGGATTTTCCTGATAGAAGCATTTGTTGTCTTTCTCCATGTGGCTCAGGCGGCTGTAATCATTCGGGTAAACAAAGGATAAATGAACCTAGGAAGAAGGGAGAAAAAGAAAGTAAAAACCTCATCAATGCCAGATATCAGTCACAAGGTGACCCAGACACAGTTGCAGCCCTTTTGAGACGGAGCAGGCATTGCTCATTAACTATTTGCCTCTCCAAGACACCCGGTACCAGGCTGTGAGAACAGAAAACAGAAGGAAGCGTGCTGCGATGTGTGCAGGGGGGTGCCTTTTTCTTTCTCTCTCTCTCAGCATCTGTCTGTCCACCTCTGTAACTGTGCTTTTAGGTCCTAAAACAGAGAAAGAAGTAGTTGGGAGAGAAGTGGGCAAGTCCTCCTGAAGAGATGCAAGGGATCACAGGAGCCCAAGAAGCGTAGGGAGAGACCTCCAGGCAAGGCTGAGGGAGCCAGGGCCACCCAGGATGCAAGTCCCCCAGGGAGTGTAGGCTTGCACTGGTATCCAGGGATGGCAAATAGTGCTGGTGACCTGTCCCTGGCAGACTTCAGAGTCTGCTCTGCCATGCAGGGGATTAATCATTAACTACGTTGCATGCCCCACAAATGTGAGCTCCCCCTCCAGACCAGTTTTAACCTTGTCAGGGGCTTTAGTAGTCCATACAGACTCCAGTTCACCCCATGGAGAATAAAATCCTCTGCCACTATGAGGTTACGTGTGAAAGCAAGCTCATTTGTTTGATCTGAGGTCCAAGAGGCTCTGCAAGATGCATACAGTGTACCCCAGTGAGACCCATAAGCAGTGCGTAGCAGCCCTCTCCCTCCTCTTGGTGTTGCCCTCTGGCATGTACTGGGATGCTCAGACCTGAACAGCAGATGATAAAATCTGCACAGGAGCTTCAGATTGGTGGAGGCCCATGGTTAACGGGGTCTCCCTCCTTCCTCCTTCCATTCTCCTGGGCAAGTACCTGCTTAAGGAATAAAACTTACAAACTGGAGTCCCTGGTAGCGCTGGAGAGGAAATCCATTCACCAGGTAGCTGGGCTTGTATGGGCAGTCTGGCAAGGCTCGGCGCACGCGAGACTTGCTGAGCAGAGGCACTGAGAAGAAGAAAGACGTAGGCAAACGTTACTGGAGGAGCCCTGCTGCAACCAATGGACCAGCTTAGCTACTTCTGTGCTTGGTTTCTATTTATCCATGTGAAATACTAACAGATACATAGAGCAAACTATCTTGCACTGCTCATCTCTTTACATTCCTCTGTGGCACTTACACTAAAATATTATGCCTGGGGATATTGTGTGAGCTGGATGCCAAGAAAGAGGAGCTGGGTTTAGCCTGTGCTTTGTCTCCTACAGCAACTGATATTGTATGCTGCCCCTCTCTTCTGCACTGGGGAGAAAAAAGCACGGCCTTCGATAACCGTGGCGTAGGAGGACGATCTTTCTCAGCCGTGCTACTGCACGTGCTGCGACAGACTGACTGCAGCTACCTCCTCAACTGTTTTGCAAGTCTTACCTTTGTAAAGAGTGTCCCGGGGGTCAGGCTTCAACATGTCAGCGGGGTGTGCCTTGCTGCCTGCGCTGTCAGCAGGCTGGCTCCTGTGACTGGCCAACGTCTGCGGGATATGCCCCACCTCATCCATCTTTAAAAGCGTCTCATCTAGAAACCAGAGACAGAACGAAAGGGAGAGGAAGGGCTAATTTGTCCCTTGTCCCAAAAAGCATCCTTCTCCAGTGTCAGCCTTTTCCAAATGGCATTGCGTCCATGGCACTAACGCTGTCTCTGGCATAGCAATGCCTAAACGGTGCTGATCAGGAGCTTCACTGCAAAGGCACCGTGGGAAGGAAAGGCTTTGACTCAGAAAGCTGGAAATACAGAAACTGTGAGGTAGGAACATGGCTATCACTGAAAGCAAACACACACAGTGATGAGTAATGGAGGAAAATCACCTCCTGTTTTCGACACACAAGCAGTGGTGTTCCGAAGAAGGTCCATGCTGGCAGGAATTACTGGACACTTCTGAATTATCAGTATCAAATGTCTTTTAAAAGGAGATAGAAAAGATGAATGGGAGGAGAAACCTGAGAAGCAGAGCTTTCTCCTGTGCTGGAAAAGGATCAGGGCCCTGGGGTGAGGCCTTCACTGGCCAAGGAGGGTGGTGCTCCAGCAAGGGAATGGAGACCCACAGTACATCAGGAGCAATGGGAAGCTTAAACTCAAGACTGGGGATTAGTTACATTTTTTAATTGGGCACCCTTTCCAGAGGACTTCATGGCTCCAGGGATTTTAGTCTGAGATGAAGGGAATTGAATCAATATCCAGGAGGGAAAGACAATATCCTGCCAAGAGCACTGGGGTTAGTCTTAGCAACTTTTGGATACTGAACAACATGGGAACACAGAAGGAATGGTATGACGTGTGATACAGCCAAAGGCTGATTGGGAAGAGGGAAACACTGGATGGGCAGAAGGTGCCAGATAAAGATGAGACTGCAGCACTCTGCCCAGCCATGAAGGGATATTCTGGACTGTGAGTCTTCCCTATAACAGCGTACTAATAAGAGGAAAAGAGTGGAAGGAAAAAGGAAGGGGACAGAAAACCTAATTGAAAGCCTAGTCCTGGCGGCCAAATGTCAGGTTTCAGAAAATACAGCAGAAGGTTGCAATTCAAGAAACAGCAAACAGATGTCTTAATTACATCTAGGAGTCTTCCATGGGTGAAAGCGTTGGCATGGAAAAAAGCCCAGAGACGTTGGAAGCCTACAGTGGTTAATATCGAAAGGGGGAATGCTGGCAGAGGAAAGCGATGCTGACAAAGCTAGATAAGGATAAATAGGACGAAGGAGCTCCTTAACTGATAAAGGCACCACTTGATGTGCTAAGAAGGGTTTATAAAACAGGAGGGTCTGGGCTGATGTGCTTGCTGCAGTCCAGCAGAAACTTGACGAGACTTGAGGCCAATACAGAAGAAAGCAGCATCCCTCCATATTGCTAGTGTATCCCATTGTGTCCAGCATCCAGAGTGAAATATCCTGGAAGTGTTACACCAGCCTCTTCTCCCTGGTCGTGTCCAGCTGCCAGCACACCCCAAATGGCTCCCACATTATGGGCCCTAGGTTCCCCCCAGCTCACTGCACAGCAGGTGAGCAACCTCCATCCTGTGTTACTCTCACATCTGGAACAGTTTCCTTCACCCTCGCAGACTCTCTTCTCTATCCTTCTTCATTGCCTCTAAATTTCCCTGAAATAACCTTCCAATCCTACTTCCAATTCTCCTATATTTAATAATGAGTCACACTCTTGTCTGGAGGTCTCTCTCCTGACTTGTCTCCACTTCTCTCTTTTAATGATCAGTACGCATGATATTTGCCTGGCTAGACTACGACTGATGGTGAAACACCACTGATATGCTTCGGAAGAACGGGGAGGTGCTCAGGGAAACCTGTAGTGAAGATACTTACTAGCAAAAAGGGAGAGGTATTGGGAGTCAATGACTTTGAACTTCGCTTCTGGGTCATTCAGTCTCCACTGGAACAGAGAAACACATTAAAGTGAAGTGCTTATGGAGTTAATCAAGCCTAAACAAAAGGAACAGGCACGAGATGTTTTTTCGACAGATGGGCTTGCAGCTTCCTCTTTCTCCTTACTATGACAGAGTTTACCTAGCAGCAAAAGACTAGGAATGAGCTGAGATCCCCCAGGACACATCCAAAGCAGGAAAGGACAAAGAGCTGCAACAGAGACCAGAGAAGGCAGAACTACCCCAAGCAAGCAGAGGGAAGTGTCCTGACATACAGCCAGGAGACTACCCCACATTGAAGTAGGTAAGCGCTCTGGAAGGGATTAGATACACCTCATGCAAAAAAGAAGCTGGAGCCTTCGAATGGAGGGAAATCGTTACAGATGTCATTCCAGAGCTCTGTGGGGACATGTGTACAGCACAGCCATTTGCAGGGACTCACAGCTACTTCCACATGGTCTGTTCCTCTGTCATCCTGCTTGTGCAGCACCTCAAAATAGTACCTGCCTGCAGCTGACAACCTGCGAAGAACAAGATGTCTATCACCAAGAGCATTAAGGAACATTTCTTAGCTTGTCAGCAGACAATGAGTGGGGAGTTACCACACCCACCAAACAACGTAATTCTCAGGGTGAGCAGGGGTAGGACTGCCAAGAAAATCCAGATGCTGACAGAGAGATAGGTAGCTTCCCTTGCACACCTGGAGTGCTCCAGACCCTTGTTAGTTAATTCTGAATAACTCCCTTTCAGTCTTGCCTGCTGGGTTTTGGCCTCTGGGAAACCTGCCCAGTTCCAAGGCAGGAAGCTTGGGATACAGTTCACAGAGAGGAGTCTGGATCTGCTGGTGCTGCTTCCGCCAGGGAAGAAAAGTTCAGTGTTGCATCCCTGCAGTAAATCAGCAAAGCAACTGGCACAGGTGTGGATGTGTCACTTCAGCTTTGGCGATACCCCAGAGTAATCCCTTTCTCTATATTGTTAAATTCTTCAGAGCAAGTCTGGGCTCTTTTTCCCTGTCCTTGTGATTTCCTGGCCATGTGCAGAGGTAGCCAGGCACGGGGGGCTCTGCTCACTCACCTCACCATCTTTGACTGCTGACTCTGAAATTTCCCAAACTCCCCTGGCGCCGTCCACTCCTTCCCTGTCTGCGAAGAGACAGAAAATGCTCTAGTTAAGATGAGCTTCTTTCCCAGTTACTGTTCTGGGAGTGATGAAGAGGGAAAATTGAGCTACTCCTCCTAGTGAACTGTCTGTGAGATCCACAACCTGTGGACAGATTTATGTCCTTTAATCACAAATCTGGGGCTGCCAAAAGCAGTGCCAGTAAATAACTTAAGGTACGTCACGTCATACTCATCTGGCATCTGTGCTGGTATTGTCTGTAGTTGGATAGGGAAAGAAACTCGGCTAGTTCAAAGAAGCGTGTAAGACAGAGAGGTCTCCAACCCCACAGGACCATTAAAGCCTTGGTGGAAGAAGCCATGCAGCATGCACTGTACCTTGCCTACACTGGCCAGCAGCTGGAGACCAGAGGTCTTTTCATCTGGACTCAGCCAGAACTCAGCATTGTCATCCGCAGCAATGGCAAACTGAAACTCCCCTGTCAAGAGATGGAGGGAGTAAGTAGGGCTCTGGGGTAAGGGCTTGTGCACAGAATGAATTCTGCTCCTCTAAAATGCTGTCTTCACCCTTTCTCCTGGTGCGACCATCCTTTCCTTTTTTATATTACCCCCCACACCCACTCCTTTGAACCTCTTTGAATTCTGTGATTGAAAACAAAACTTTTACAGGTGGAACTGGTTCACTATCCCTCCTGCATTGGCTTCAGCTGACATCTAACCTGGAAATCTAAGTTCATGCAAAGTCTCCCTGCCTCCCCTTTTGTTTCTAGAGCAAATTTTGGACCCTGTGCTTAGATAGAGGAACATGCACATGGAGGCACAAAAGGAAACAGAGGTGCTTGAGTCTCACTGTTCTGGCCAGGGTTACAGGGATGGCAGTCGAGGGCCATGGGACCAGGAGATGTGGGTGAGTGCTAGCAGGCTGCTCCAGGCAGAAGCATGCAGCTGGGTGATACAGATGTCAGCTGCTGTCAGATGGCATTCATGCACCCGGGGAGCGGCAGGAACATAAATTATGTCATGTACAGTCCCGTGCATGCGAAGGAGGGAGGAAGAACTCAGGGCTTGCTCGTGGCCACGTACACACCATGGGGCTGCGCACTCATGACAGTATTGTTTTTCATCTAGCACTTCCCATCTGTTTTCTTCTGTGCTTTTCCTCTCCACCCTACAGGGGAGGCAGATGTGCTTCACCCATGCCAAGTCCCCAGCCAGTGATGTGCTGCTAGCTGGGCCCATGACCTGGCGTTGGGCTTGCTGGGGTGAAGGCACCAGCGTTCAGCACCAGGAGGGGAGGGAGGGGCACATGAGAAGAGACACGAGTGGCGGCACAGCAGCCGCAGAGCCCTCACCATCTGTGAAAGGATGCAGGTAGCCAAATATCCGGAGACCATAGTTGGTCCATTTTGGGGACACAGCCAGCTTCTTCAGCGTAGTTCGTGTCTGAAGTGGAAGAAGAAAAAAAAGAATTAGATGTGACAGGAACAAGGGGAGATGCAAAAATCGTGGAATAGGTGGCATAGGGAAGTTCAAGGTTTGCTCTGGGAGGAGGACGGGACACAGAGTGTGACAGAGGCAGTGAGAAAGAGCAGGCAAGATGAGAGACAAATTGGAGCAAGCGCTGCTGCGGAGAAGGGAGAGCTACACAGGGAATGCCAGTGAGATGGTGGGGATGGGACGTGACGTTCGCTAGCCAGTTGGAGAGAGAACACCAAATACAGGGCTCCCTCACCCTGTGTTGAAGGCCTGGCAAGCCAGGACAGATAGAATGAGCTTCCTCCCTGCGGCAGAAGAGCTGCCACTGTTGAACTCTTGCGAAAGCTTCCTGCTCCCCCAGGAGCAGAAGGAGAGAGGAGATGATGGAGAGGGACACGGACAGGATGAAAAGGAAGCAGGGGTGATCCAGCTGGAAAGTTTGGGACAGAGGATGTCAGGGTCTTACTCACGTGAGGGTAGAGGGGGAAGTGGAGGTTTTTCCTGAGCTGCTCAGTGGAGCTGCCACACCAGTCCTCGAACACATGCAGATTGGCCTGGCCCTGGAACTGGGGGGCAGAAGTGGGTCACCATGAATTGCTGCATCCTTCCCATGTGTCCCTCCCCTGCACCCCTCCCTGTCCTTCCAACCTTGGCCACAGACTCTGGCTTATGAGAGTGAAGGAAAATGCCACTGATGTGAGCGGCTGCTCTCCAGGAGACCTGGGTCCAGACCCCTGTGTCTCATCAGCTGAAGTTTTGGGGTTGGGCCATGTGACAGTCTGAACAGCATCAGGGAACTGTGATAATGCCTGGGACAGCTCAGTTAAGTGGCTAGCATTCATAACATTTTGCTTCATCAAGGGAGCATTTAACCAGATGGTTGTGCTCTGAGGCCATGGTGTGGGACATGCTATAGGGTGGTGGCATCCCCCCACCATCCAGCAGAGAGTATAGTGTCTTATGTCCTTCAATAAGGTGTTTTAGGTTTCTCCACTATTTCAAGCCTGTTTTCCTGACCCAAGGAAGATGGGACACCCTAAAGGACATCCCCCCACAATCCAGCAAAGAGGGTGTAGGGTCTTATATCCTTAAAAAAAATGTATTTCGGGCTCCCCCACCATTTCAGGCCTGTCTTCCTGATCTGAGGAGGAGGGGACACCCTAGGGAGGGGAGACAGCAGATCCCCTTCTCAAAGCATATCTGCAAGGTGAAGCTCATGGAGAACAGTGAGGACAGGGAGATAGAGGCTCATCAGGGTGAGGAGCAGCAGCACAGGTGGGTCAGTGGGTGGTGTGGCCCCTAAATACCCACACAGACACAGAAACGCTGAGGGGAGAGGCTCTTTGTGCCCGATGGAGATCTGGGGCACAACTTTGCCGGGAACAGCTTGCTGGCCATGGTGTGATTTCAGCGACACAGTCCTCAAGGAACAGATTTTCTTTTCTTTTTGTCAGAGCCATTCAGAAAGGAGGAGCTGGCTGCCTCCCAGCAAAGCCCAAGCTCTCTGCCTGCAACCAGTGGAGCCGGAGACCGGCATCCAACAGCAGAGATTAAACAAACTGGAGACTGTAGAAGCTACCTTAGATGGGAAAATGCTGAAGAAAGGAATAGGTTGCCTTGGGACCAGGGAGGTTTTGCCATGGCTGTCTTGCCTATATAAGGGCTGTGCAAGCAGGGCTGGGGAAACTGCCTGAACAGCACCCAAATGTCTACAGATGGCAGCAAATTCTTAGTTTTCGCTGGGGAGTCTCTCGAGCAGGGCTGAAGGAGCTGAGTGGAGGAGGGCCCAACGCCTGCATGCACTCCTTGCAGAGAAACTACTTCACAGATACTTTTTTTTTTTCCCCAGGATAGCGGGTTGGGGTTTCATTTTGTAACAAACTGTGGCTTAAAGGAAGGACACGGAATAGACTTGGCCTAGCACCAGCTTAGGCAGTAATGCTCCCTGTGAGCTGCGAGGCTTTAGTCACGCACGTGAAAACCACCTCTGTGTGCCAGGCAAAACACATTCATAACCACTGGTATTCTTGAGTGATCTCTTGTCAGCCTTCTCTCACTGGTGTCCACACTGACAGGGCTTGACTGATGCCTGCAAGCCCGTGCTGTCCTCCACTACTATCCCCTCTCCTTTCCTCCTCTGCTGACATCCCTCAGCCTGGATCCTGCCCATCGGGCAAGAGGAAAAGCAGCAAAACAAAGTGTATGTAATTCCCCAGAGTGGTGCGGCACAAAATCAGAGAGGAACTACACAAAGAGCTCAGGGTGATGGATGCAGCCAAGAGAAACCTGGGACTCTGCAGGGACTTGCGATACAAATAAATCACTGCAAGCGTGACAAACACTGAATTGGAATGCAATTGCTGGGCGGTCCCACGCCCCTTGGCCAAATCCAAGTTCACACTCAAGGGTCTTACACTACTTTTCTCAGCCAAATCAAATAATGACAATTGCTGTTCCTTGTGGAACATGAAGTGAAGTGAACGGGCTGGGCTCCCACAGCAAGTCACTGCCAGAAACGGAGTCTTGTGGCAATCTACCACTCTCCACCAGTGATGCTGGTTTTTCTTCTTAGAGAATTGTTTGCACACTGCAGATAGCAGACTCAGATCTCTTTCAAATGTGGACAACACTCCCACACCGTGGTGAGGCTGGCACTGCAGTCCCCTCCTGGCAGAGAGAGACCCAGGGCTGCTCCTGAGGCTCAGGACCACAAAGGAGCTGAGCTGGCTTTGCTACGGGGTAGCCCAAATGCCAAAACAGATCTTTAACAGTGGAGTCCCGAAAGAGCAGCTAGACTTGCTCAACATTTGCAGGGGAAGCTTGGACCAGTCCCATTCTAATACTACACTGCAGAGTTTGGCAGTATTATGGAGAGGGCAGCCTACTGAAAAAAAAAATAAGTTTACACCCAGTAGTAGGCTCTCCATCAATGCTGTAAGAGATGGCCCCTGAGATTTCTAGCCTAACACCCCTATCTCCAAAGTCTTTACAAAGCCACCTGAGGGGAGATTCTGGCAGGAGCTAATGAGATTGCTTCGCTTTCCTGCGCTCACAGCTATTAGAAATAATTCACTGGTAAATAATAAGCATTTCCTGCATGTGGTTTCAGACTCTTTTCTAAAGCAATAGATTTTACGCTGAGCTACAGCAGCCTAATTTACTCTCTGCTTTGTCTGAAACAGAAAATAAGAACATTATTGACAGATAAGTGCTGGCTGCCCAAAGCGCTGCTCTGGGAGTGAAAACTGAGCAGGGCTTTAATTTTAGGGCCCCAAGAGTCATCAGTGCAGCAGCTGTTTTGAAACCCTATCACCTCTGTCGCTTCAACTCAACTCATGGCTGCCCATTGCAGGCAGCTGAGAAATTCCTCCGTTTGCTATTTGGGTCCCCTCTGGAACACACAATAAAAAACATCTCCTGCTTGGGCTTTTGCAGATTGCAGCAATAGCTAAACGGCACCATCACTCCCAATTCGTGCATGCAGCCCCTAAGAAATGTCAACAGACTTCCTAAAACATGGCTACCGAATTTGACTTCCCAGCTTGGAACTACCTGACCCTGGTTTTCAAAGGGCTGGAAATTTAGGACCCTGTAAGGAACAAGTTAAGTTCACCTTCTCCCCTTAAAAAACATCTACTTTGAAAATTTTGGATAGGCTGATTTGGCCAGAACCAGGAATAGAAGCGGAGAGTGCAGGCTTTCAATGGAAGTTGGTATTAGGTGCTCTGCGCCTTCCCATTTAGAGGGCTCCTCCTGCCCTTTGGCTTCCTCCCCTTCCCAATCCCACCTCCCAGTTGCTTATTTCCACCTGGCTGAAAGAGCAGCATTGCAAGAACCCATCTCGGATCCAAAATGGGCACAGGTCATGCACCACGGGCACCATCGGTGCTGCACGAGTACACCCAGGAGCTGCTCTTCCCAAGGAGGTCTGGGCAGGCCGATACCCTCCTGAGCACCACGCCATGGGCACAAAGCAACAGTGCTGCCGGAGGGAAGGGAGAGCTGAACCTTAACAAGGGCAGGGAGGCGAGAGCTGGGACAGGCCCTCGCTTCAGCCCAGACAGCCCAGATACAGTGGCCTCCGCAGCTTGGGGTGCACGGCGGGGGCTCCCAGCCCCAGCACCCACCCTTCCCGCTGAGCATGCCAAATTAACACCCGCCTGCAGCCCTGGCTTTGCATTAAGAGATGTTGGTATTTCCGCTTCCTACTAGTGAGGAATTTTAGATTATCAGCCCCTCCTAAGAAAACAGACTGTAAAGGAGGATCAAGGCACGCAGAGAGCGCAGACCTCTCTTCCTAGCCCAAACCCTAGAATATCAAAACCGCTCCGGGGGGTGGCACCACACACCCACTGGCTCCTGGTGAGCCCGGGATGGGAGGGAAAGCAGCAGCAGAGGCTGGGGCAAGCAGCAAAGCCAAGAGGATTGCAGCAGCGGAGCCACAACCCGCTGCGCTGTAACTGAAGCAGGACAGAGAAGAGAGGTCTTTCCCAATTTAATCCCAGTGGCTTTGGCATCACGGAGGCAAATCAGCTGCGCAGCTGTGTGCGGCCCAGGGAACGCGCAGCGCCGGGGATGATAAACAGGGCACAGAGAGGGGCCGGGGCCAGGGAAGAAAGGCGACATTGTGCTGCCAACTGGAAACTCCTGAGTTCATAAGACTCTTCTGTCTCCGCAGAGCGGCCTCAGCCCCTCCTCCTGCCTGGCCCAGCTCCCTTGGCTGGGTGACATTCAGCAGCCAGCAGCTGGGCTTTGCTGCAAGCTCTGCTGTGCCAGGCACTTGTGGGAATCCATCAAGACAAGTTAGCAACAAAGCCCCCCTGTCTTGACTGAGCCCCGACACCTGACGGGCACGAGCAGGCAAGGAAGGGATGGAGCAAGCAGGACTAGCTTTGTGCTTTAGTCCTCCAAGGAAAGGATGTTTCCTCTTTAGGGAAGGTTGGGGGCAAAAGGATGTCCTGGCACGATGCTCTAGTTTCACGCGGCACCTATGCACCTGTACAGGCACTGCCTGCAAGCGGCTGTGCTCCTGGACGTCCCTCACACCTCCTTCCAGCAAGAAGGAAGTCCTGAGGCTGCACAGACACAAAGCAGGGACATTTTAAATGCCCCTTGGCACTGGCCAGACCTTTCGCCTCTCAGAGCTGAAGGACAGAGGCTTTTGCAGAAGTAAATGAGAAGGAACAGGCTAACTAGGCACATTTCTGACAATCCTCCCCCCATCCCTACGGCAGTGCCGAACGGTGACGCTCACGTTCCCACAGTGCACGTTCGCCCCGGCGATAGCCAGGCACTTTCTGAATTAACAAAACAAAATGCCCCACATCTCTCCAACCTGAGGAGGTGGTGGTTGACACTGGGAACTGGAAGACTCTGCCCTGGTGCCTGGAAGGGACAGTGGCAGTAGGGATAATGCGCACAGGCACCTTGAGGAACCCAGGACTGAGGCTGAACTCTGCTTTCGCCCATATGCAGGGTATAACTTCATCAGGAATTTCCTATGTGCATGCTTTCCCACCACGTTATCCAAGGCTGATGACATAAGCCACCAATTTAATCTCCTGAAACTGAAAGAGCAAAATTGAAACCTGTCCTTTTCTGGCCATGCTGGCTGCCAGTTCACCCTGCAACCCTGTTAATTATTTATTTTTGTCAGGAATATATTTCACTATTCAAACAAAGCCCAGCTCTCCAACCTGTGTGAGGCAACCTGCTGCCCCTCACCCCAGGAATCAGGCTGCAATTAAGTTCTTAGAGATACTGCAGGGAGGGTACAACAAGATTATAGCTCCTGGGTAATTAATTTGGGCAGAGTTACAGAAAAACTTAATCCTCAGGCGAAGAAAAATTTCAGCTGGTGGTTAAGAGGACAGCTCTGTGTAGAGCTGCGCCCGTGGATCCCTCTCCACCCCGTGCAGCTGTTACTGGTGAACCGCTGGCCTTTGTTTGCAGTCAGAGTGGCTCTGCTGACCCTCTGGGTACAGCCACCGTGCCGCAGCAAGGGCAGAAAATTTTGCCTTGTAGAGAGAAAGGGAAAACCAGTGGAGGCAGCTCACAGGAGCAGCATTAGAGAGCAGGGCTGATGGGGGTGAATGGCAGGGTGTGTGAGTGGGGCAAGGCCACCCAAACCAGCTCCCCAGTCTGGTATCCATACGCCCTGGGTCTCAAAGTCTTCTTGTGGTGTATCTGTGGCACACCACCTGACACAGAGCAGGGCTGGGGCACCCACAAATTCCCAGCCCAGGTGGTCTGAGGCAACAGCCCTGATACCTGGCAGAGCTGTCCTCCTCAAGAGGGAGCAGTGCAGGACAAGGCAGGTGGCACGCAACACCTTTCCAGGCGTGGGGTCATCCTGCCCAGCACACCCCAAGTCCTGCCCCTTCCCCTTGGCCAGCACACCTCTCCACTCGCTCCCGCCATTGGCAGTGTTGCACCGGGGCAGCAGCTTTGCAAGGGTGGTGGGTGCCCTGCCCAACACCACAGCACACCAAGGCACAAAGCCACTCCACCAGCAGAACAGAGGCCTTTGCAGATCAGCCTTGTGCTAAATACATGCCTTTGCCCAAACCAGAGCGCACACCCCACCAGCTTAATTTCTAACCCAGTGAAGGCTCATTGCGCGCCACCGCCGGTGGGTTTCAAGACTAACATGCTTTTGAGAAATCACAAGGGAGGGGATCAGAGACATTGGGCAAAGCCTCGGAGAAGCTGGGGGTGTCATGCAGAGCCTGTATTACCTGATGTGGTGGGAGCGGGGAGCAGTAAATGCTCTGTGTCATCCCTGTGTGCAGCAGCAGTCCTGGCCCCGACATTGTGCTTGTCAGCAGCTGCTCATCTGGGAGGCAGCCCTGCTCGAAAGGCCCTGAGACCAGAGGAAGCCCCCAGGCTCCAGCTGGAACTGGCCCTCGCCAAAGCCAACACAGCAGAACAGATCAATGGTCTGGCCTGGTTCTGGGCATGGTAGGGTGACTGGTGCTGGCTGCTTCCATGCTTCCAGGAAAGCTCGTGCTGCTGAGCAACCTGCTCCCTCCTCAGGGGAGCCACAGAGCCCGTTCTAATTTGTGTGAGTCTCTAATCACCTTGAGGAATTTAGTGAGCTAACTCCATTAGCCAAATGCCCCCCTGGCTGGTGTCCCTCTCATTATCAGCAGGCTGCATTGCTCCCTTATCTGAAGAGGAATGGCAAGATAAAGAAACAGGGGAGGAAAGGAAAAATGAGGCATGAAGAAAACACAGGGAATGTTTACTCCAGTCTTCGGGGGTCACCAGAGTAGGTCTCTGTTCATCAGAAGTGTCACTGAAGTGGAGAAATCTCTACATAGGACACAGGAGTTGGACACAGGAGTTGGACAGCAAGCAAAAGCCAGAGCAAGAGTAGAGCACGACACTTCTGCATGCCGCACTAATGTATTTGCTTGTTGAATGCTTGGCCCTGCACACTCTCAGCCTTGAATAAACTTCACCTTTCGGGGAGGTTGCAGGCTGCCTGCTCTCAGGGATTTGTGGTTGGATGCTTGGTGCCTTGATGGTTGGGTGAGACGGCAAATTATCAGGAATCTGGACACTCCTGTCTTTCCAGGTGATTACTCGGGTCTCTAAGTGTCATTAAGATATGAGGGGGTGATAGGGAATGGACTTCTAGTGAGGCAAATGAATTTCCAGGCAGAGGTCCCTGCCTGGAAGGGACCTCTAGCTACAGGTCTCTAGCTACAACTCCCTCAAACAATGGAGAAAGGCACCCACCTCTGGGATCCAGCGGACAGAGTTGTCCACAGCTGCATAACTCGATTTATTCCTCCCACTTCTTTGCAGCTCTTGGTTCTGAAATACAAGTAGAGGAAAGTCAAAATAACCTAATAAATGACCCAGCACTGACATCTACACAAAAGGGCTCCAGAAAAAAAAGTGAGAAAAAAAAAAAGTTCCCAAGCTTCCTTTCCAAAGGACGGGCCAGCTATCATGGCCATAGTGGGGTGAAAATGCTCTCCGGCTTTTTTTGCCAGCTAATTTACATGGTGAGCTACCAAGGGGAAAGGATACTGGCACTTTATAACTGTTTGCTAGCACAGAGCTAAAAAGCTAGGTCATTCTCCCTTTCTTTTTTTTTTTTGCCCATCCTTGTTTCAAAAGGTCCAAGCAATAGTTCTTCCAATGCTTCAGGCAACAGCACCAAGATGTGCTTCACTAGAGAGCTATAAACTCTCTCCTCACCTTTCATTTCTGCTTCCAGCTTTCTTAGTGCTACCTTCCTGTGTCACATACCCAGCCAGCTTCAGCCCACCACTGTGGCTTAGCACATCTAAAATAACTTAATGGACTACAGTGGAGTCATTGTACATGCACATTGCTGTGAGTCAGCTCAGATTTTGCCCTGTGGCATGCTCTTTTTCCTGCATGAAGAGAGCTGTCTCGAGGGGCCAGCATTAGAAAGGAAGGTCTACCCTTCCAAATGTTCAGAAGACATCCCAAGCCGCCTCACCTGGTGTCCCAGCTTCTGCGGATAGTAAAACTGAAGGCTTGGGTTCCCACCTGGGACTCGTGCCAGAGCTTTAGCCAGCTCCCTCCAGCTTTCGTACCCTGGGCAGAAAAAACAGAAAGAGATGTCAGAGTACAGGCTAAAAAAAGAAGCCACAGCAGTTACCAGAATAAACTGGTCCTTTGTGAGGCTGAGAGACCTCTCACACTCTGGAATGGTCCAGCAGAGACTAGAACTTGTTTACATTACTTGGAGTTGGCAGACTGACACAGAGAGAGAAATTGCCTTTGTCTTCCTTAAAAGCTCTTCCTTCCTTCTTGTTAATTTGTTATATTAAAGATTCACCATAGTGTTAAAATACAAGTCAGAGATTTCATTAATCACCACAAGACTGGGAGCCTCTTTGTAGATCCCTCAGATAACCCCATTGGTCAAACTGAAGACAACCAATTTTTTTTTTTTTTTAACCAGCAGTCCAAAAGAAAAAAAAGCATAAGACAATAACCAGATTCCTAATTAGTTTAACCATCAAAAGAATATTATTCTGAACATGCACCTATTTGCACAACAAAAGCTTTCAATCTTCTTCTCTTGAAGGAAATGATGGCAAAGAATGCACCTGATGGGACAGTCAGCTGTAATGCCTAAAACATTAGCAGTGATGCAGTTAAGGATGTTGTTATTTAAGTAAGGTCAGCTTCCAGCTTCAAAAGCAACTTTATTTGACATCCCCTTCCCCCTGAGTCTGCTCGATCCAGAGGCCGGGATATATTTTTTCTTTCCTTCTACAGCTCTGTTGGCTCCCAGGGCTTAGAGGGGACAAAGACGAGCAGATACAGTATAACCTCGTAGCTCTCCGTAACCGCCATCCGTATCACTAATGAGACAGTGCTGGTGAGCCGAGCTCAAACCTCCCAGCAGCGTTACGGTGGCTCACACTATGCGGTTTTGAGATCTGCTAAACATTTTGGCATTGAGTCAGCAACTAACCAACCTGCCAGCAGCTCAGCGCTGTGCCCACGCTGCATGACAGCTTAATTGTGAAGAGCACAAGTGCCAAACCCCCCACGAGCACTTGCTTCTCCCAGGCTGGTGGCAGACCAGCTCAATATCCACGTACCAGTCAGCACAGCCAGGCTCTTTGCCCATTTACTTCAAAAATGGAAATAATCCCCAAAGCTCTAGGAGGATCCAGAAAAATTGGCTGCCTTAGTATATAAAGGAAAACATCCTGCCAGCTTCAAGTCTGAGCTTTGAGACAAATGGTCCGAGCCCTCTGCACTGCTGCTGCAGCCAGAAGTGGCAGGGACGTGCTCCGAAGGGTGCAGCACAGTCCACTGCTGGGCAAACCTTTAACGTTTCAGAGACAGTGTACCCATCTTCACCCCACCCACCGTTCTCCACTCTGCTCACCCAACCCAGCAGTACATGAGATGCACCGTGGCTGCAGCAGGAGCATGTTCCACCAGTTTTCTTTGAGGGGACATTTGCAAGCCACGTGATTCAGATCAGCTCCAAAATATCTCTGAGCTACGTAGAGGTCAAGGCAAACCCAAAACAATGCCAGGAACTTGAATTCACAAACAACCCTTTGACAGATCCCCCTCCCTGGCTGTGCTAAGCTCTTGGCCTATTACTGCAACTACAAATAGGGTTACAAAGCTCTGGGTGCTGTGGGGTCTGGTAGAGGTGAGTAGAAAGTGAAGATGTTGAAGCTGCCCCCATGACGTGGACCAAAAAAAAAAGGGACAATTAGTGAAAAGGAAGTACAAGAAATCTGGAAAATGTGAAAGCAAGTAGTCAGAGATGCAACTGAGTGACAAGACAACAAAAGTGTCCTGCTCTCCCAGCACAAGGGTTGGTTTAGACCTGTGGGTTTGATTCAGGCCCTGTTAGACGCTGTTCAGTCACAAATTTCTGATCTAGTTCTTCCCACCCCCAACTGTGATCTGAAGTTATAGGTTTAAGTCTATGACTGAAAATATCAACATCAATATTTACCTTCTGCAGAAGATTTTTCAGTCAGACGCCCTGGATGAGTAACTTACTGATTGATACAGCTAAGCACATCTCATGCTTCACTTCAGGGATTGATTGTCATGGGAAAGAGAGAAACTCCTGTGTCTTCACATAAAATAATGTGTAACTAGTGAACTTCCACCCTGTTCAGAGCAATGAGGCATTTTCAGAGGAAAGAGCCAGAAAAGCGGGGCTGGCTAAATTAAAGAGGAAACAAGTAAAACAGGAATAAAATTTAAAAACGGGAATAAAAGTTGGTTCACTCCAGAGGATTCACTGAGAGAGGACACCAACAGAAACAGTTTTTTTTTTCTTTTGTGCGGAGGGGAGAGATCATTGGGTTCTGTTGTTAAACTCAGGACTTCACTGCTCTGTGAAACAAGCTCACGACGAGGACTCAGGAACCAGCCTCTTCTGGGAAGAGGATGCTGGCCACCACAGCCAGCTGCTCCACCGTGGTGACTCCGAGGCTGGTCTGCTCTTTGGTTCCTGCACACAGCTGGCACAGAGCCCGCCTCACAGCAAACACAGAAGCCCAGCTGTACATGAATGCCAACAGCTGACATTTCTCTTACCCTTGGAAAAGAGAAGAAAGGGGGGCAATTCTCTGTGCTGTACAAATATTTACCTAACACTTCATCAGCCAGGCACAGAAGAGACAAAATAGCTAGGAATGAATCAGGAGGTAGTGATTTCCTTGCTGGGTAATTCGTACTTTGGCAGGCTAATTCCCCAACGTGGTAGGAAATGATTTTCAGAAAACAATAGGATAAACACTCCCCCTCAGAGAAAGTTCTTGGTACTCCAGTTCCTTTCCAAAGGACTGTCATTTCCCTGGGGATCTCCATGGGGCATTCTTGGAGAAGAACCTGGCTTTGCCTGTGCATTGCTCGCTAGGAAGAGGGAAGGAGCTACAGAAGAGAGACAGAGCTCCTCCAGCTTCCTGCAGCCAGAAGACCTGCCAAGGCCAACTGCTGATTGAGGACACAGCAAAGGTTTTCTCCCCAGCACAGGCCACAAGATTCAAGACATCACCTCACAGGTATCCTCTCCTGCGTGACAGCTGGAGAGCAGAGTCCTGCGGCTACGTCCACTGCTCTGTGCCAGGAGCACCAAAGCGAAGTGGTCCACCACAAGTTTGATCCATCCTTGAGGTCTCCATCAGCTCTGCGCAGCTGAGTGCTGGAGCACTTTCTTGATGGCTACTTAAAGTCAAAAAGAACACGCCTGGAAAAAAGCAGTAGGCAGGAACTAAAATACCTCAGCAAACATTTTGGTATTACTAAGAGGGAATGCCAGAACTATTAGCTTTGATGGTTTTCCTCCAGCCGCTCTACAAAACCGGTTCTGGTTAGGATGGGGAAAAGGCAAAACACTGTGAAGGCAGAAATCAAAGGCTTGGGAAGAGCCCATCCCACAGCCAGGTGAACAGGTGAAGATGTTTGCCCAGGCTTTGTTGCCATTAGCCTGTCAGACAGATGCACCAGCCAGCTCCTGGCCTTTCTCTCTTACAGGCATTTGCCTCCCGTTACTTCCCAAAGCACATTGGTTGTCTTCCAAAGCTATTTTTTCACCCAGACACCTCCAAAGAAGGAAACCCTGATGCAGGTACAGCTTGCCAGAAGCAGCAGCCAGCCTTCCTCTCATATACTCCTCCTCCTTTGCATCAGGACCAGCCTCCCCACAGCCACAAGGGATGGTTCAGGGGAGTGATCCATCCAAAATTCATCCTAGAGGAAAGAAAGGCTCATGGCTTTCTGCTGGGCCAACTTGCCCAACCAAGCTGGCTGCGGGCCACACAAGTGCAACAGCAGATCCCAGTAGCCAGGGCAGAACAGCATCCACGCTTCCAGCAACCTGCAGTTACACCACACACAGTGCAATGTCAAACCTGCCCCTCTGCCTGCAACAGCAAACCTGGCACCAGAGCATCATGCGTGGGGAGATTTGTACAATTTTGTGCTGAAAATGACCTGATGAGCAAGGAAATTGTTCTCCAAGGTGCCATGGAAGGGCAAAAGAACAGCCAGATTCATGGCAATGACAGTGGTTTTGTGTAGAGCCCATCCAAACTGTGGTTTTTATCTTCACTCCAACCTCCAGGGAATTTTCCCTACATGTACAACCAGACACTTGCCTGACCCTCTTTCTACAAGCAGACCTCCAACTTTCTTTCTACCTTTGCGCACTGGTGGTCCAAGTTGAACCTCACTGGGACCAGCCACCACCCAGGAAAGTGAGGGTGGCTCTTCTTCAGAGAAAAGAGGTCCTTTTTCTTCTCCCTGTTCCTGTCAGGCAGGCTGGCAGCTGCCTGCTGAGGACCCAAATGCCCATCGGGGTTGAGCTTCCACTGCCTCTCTAGATTTGAGACGGGAAGCCCTCAGGACTTGAGCTCTCTTCTGGAAATAGAGGCAGATGGACACAAAGAAAAGGAAAAGAGGCTCAAGAGGAGGTTGAGACAGATGCTGCATCCTATAGCAGGGACCCCTGCAAGAGGCAGCCAGTCTGGGGCCAGTTGCTCACAGAGCCAGCAGACCAACCATTAAGGGACAGAAAAGCTGTGACAAGAGGAAATAAGATGAAGATCTTTCTTGTCTTGGGTCCAGTCAGGGCCCAGGGCAATGCCTGCCTCCTCTCAGCTATGCTGTTTACTGCTCTCAGGTTAAAAGTCAGCAAAGGAACTTGTAGGAACAGCAAGTGGAGATGGGGAGATCTAATCCAGCAATTATGACTCTGCCAGAGCAATGCACTTGAAGCCTGGCTCAAGAGGAAAAAAAAAATTAAAAAAAAAAAAAAAAGCAGAAAGCTGCAGCCAGAGATAACAGATAGTAGTACCTGGGGAGCTATTAGGTCTCAGGGCAGGAGTGTGACCAGAGCTGCTCTGTCTGTTCAGAAATGGGATCCATCAAGCCACTGTTGTGCCCCTGGCCCCAGCCAGCACTCCAGGTTTCAATCAGTCTGTGAAGGTACCTGGCAATTGTGCAAGGGGGAAATCCCAGACCCACTCAGGTGATCAGCTTCCCCTCTGAAGGACGAGATTTGATTACCCCGCTGTTGTTACTGCTGCTTACATAGCTGCAAATGCTATTAATGCCCGTACACCAGCCAGCCCTTCTGTAACCCTGCTAAGCAATTTCACTCAGCAGCCTCAGGAAACGGCACGTCCACAGGATGGTTTGTACAAAAAGCATTTTCCTTCTGATCCGAGACTGTCCACCTCCTCTTTTGCGGCAAGGACAGGGCAAGAAAAAACTGGCAGGTATGAGGCAGGGTTTTGTTCTTCATTACCCGCAGTGCCCACATTACCTGCAGTGCCCACAGACCCCTCAGCACGGCATGATGTTTTAACTCTCTCTTAGGCAGTCTTATTTCTCCTCCTCTCCTGGCTGAATTTTTTTCAACTTGCTATTATCCCATGGGACTTCAGTGTGATTTGAGGTCTGTCCCAGTATTATTCCTGGCTGAACAGCTATGGAGGTGCATTACCCAATACTCCCAAATATTACTATTAGGTGCCTTGCAAACATACTAGTCCAAAAGACGCTGGGCAAGTTTACTTGAAACCAAACGTGACACAGGAGCTCAACTCAGGGAGCTATTTGCAGTCTCTCCCATGCATATCCATCAAGCCTCCTGCCCCAAATGTAAGCCTCAACTCTACCTCCTGCCTCACTTACTCTCATTTACACTATACCCCACTCACATAGGCAGCGCACACAGGCCTTCACCCTGCCATGTGATGTTAGGTGGCATGGGCAGTGAGCTGGACCATAGCAACCAAACACTTCTGGCTAGTGAGATCATGGGGACAAGCTGCCACGCTGTGCTGCAACATGGTTTCGTGGCTGCAGCTGGACAGAGGCCATCTTCTTGTGACCTCACCAAGGCAGTGCAGCATCACCCTCTGGGGATGAAGGTATTTAGGGAGTCTGACAAGCCTTTCATGCACCAGAGCAAACCCCTTCTGCTAACGCCGTGTTGCAGGGGAAGCAACACCCACCTCCTGGTCTACCACACACACACATGTATGCACCGCACAACGCCAAGTGCACCAAGCATAAAGATGAAGTGTAAACTGACCTCCTAAAAACAGAGATGGCGGGGAAGGATAAAGTGGAAAGGAACAGCCAATGGTTTCTGGCCATAGGGGTGAGTGAAGGTTAGGTCAAGTCATGAATCACAGACAGAGGGCCAGAGAAACAAACAAAAAAAAAAAATAATTCAAGGGTAGAGTCGGGCCAAGAGAGTTTCTCTAACTACTTATTTAATCAATAAAAGGCATAGGCGGAAAAGAGTGAATTCCTTTCCCTCAGCTCAAGATAAGAACAAGACTCTTGGAGTTAAAAGGATTCAAGAATTCTGGTGTTGCAGAGAGAGCCCTGCAAATCTTCCCATTTCTGGTTAGCACAGAATCCTACAAATGTGATTGCTGGCCTCCTCCAGCGATAAATCAGAAGTTAGAAACTGTTTGTGCAGTCATAAATTACTCCATTTCTCCTCTAGTTACAACTCTGATTCACTGCTTTGTGAAGCCGCACGGCTTTGCTGCCTGTGAGTTTGCAAACTCTGACAATAAGCTGCAGAACATTAAAAGTACATGAAGTACGACAGAGGAAAAGAGCACAGCACTCGGGAACAAGAGAGGAAAGTCAGCAGTTGTAACAACCCAGGGTGCTCAGGCAGTCTCACCTCCAGACTTATCCACTAAATAACACCTTGCTGCTGTTGCCCTCTAGGTATAGGAAACGTATTTCATACAGGAAGGGCAGAACTGATAAGCAACTGCTGGGGCACTAATCTGTTTTGTGGAAGATAAAATTCAAATCTTGCTTCTGCCACTAAAATTTTCCCTTACCCTAGTGAAGTAATGAAATCCACCTGTGCCACAAGATTATCTGGCAAGTGCTGCCTAACTTCTGAGATGTCTGTGAGGATACATGTGTGGAGATACAATGCTGGATTTGAGTGAGAAAGCCAGTTGCTGCCAGTTGCACTGTCCTTCAAAACGACAGGCTTGAGCTCATAAACCAGCTCCAGAAAGGCCTCCACTTCAACCTAGTGTAGATTAGGGTAATCTGACTGCCAATTGTGGCTTATCTGCACTTCTCAAGCTGAAGGCAGAGGCGGTTCCGGAGCCCATGCCAGCACAGAAGGGCGTTCATGTCCTGTAGCCGGCTGAGGTGCGCAGCCACGGAAGGACAGCTTTGGCTGTGCAGCTGTAATCCCCTGCACGGGGTGGTTAGAGACAACAAGGGGCCCTGAGCAATGGAGACATGTCCTCTACTGCCCATCATCAACTCTCCAACCATGATGCTTAATCCCTCCTCACCTTCCTCTCTTCTGCCTCTGCAAAGTTGCACTAAAGACCCCTCAAGGATTAGACTGGGGAAGGGGAAAGAGCAAGGCACAGAGGCAATGTTGATTCAAAGGAAGCCTGAGAAGATGAGCACCTACTGCTGCTTTTAGAAAGATAAGATAAAGACCATGATGTTGGCACCGCTACCTTCCAGAGCAAACGGGGGAGAAACGCTTTCTGTTCTGTTCCTCTTTCACAGTAATCCACAGGTCATCTTAACCACACAAAACACATGCTTTTAAATAATCAAATATGTTTTCAACATTATGGCCATAATAGTTGTGCAGTTAAACTAATTAACTACTGGCAAGTTCAACTCTTTAATTTACAGAACGCATGGCAGTTGCCCTGCAATTACAGCGTGCATATCCCCAAAATGTTGTGCTGCACACAGGCTGACTCTGCATCTGCCTCCTCGTAAGGTTACTGCCATCAAAACCAGTTTCTCACATTTTATGTTCTTCATGCACAACAACAGATTTCTCAAAACAGGCACAGCCAGTGCTAAAAAGAGCTGCTTCCAGGCATACCAAGATTAAGAGTATTTGAGTAGTTCACATCACGGTATCACACTTATCAAGGCAGGTTTTTGCCAGTCATTGCCTTTAAAACATGGGATTTGCATCAAACCATTTACTGATGGGAGATCAAGATGTTTGGCTTGTTTGTACTACAATACTTGCAGTGCTTGGAAAAACTGGCAGGTTGACAGAAGAGCACAGAATCAGGTGTTCTGACACAAGTCTAAGGTTTTTTTTTTTATTCCTGCTTTTAAGATCAAAATAATTTGCTACTTTGTGGACTCCAGATTCATACTTTTGGGGTTTGTTTTTCCCTCTCCTTCTTTTTTTTTGGGTAAATGGTAACATCTGACACTATTTTTGGAACAAAAATACCTTTAATCCTGGAACATCTACATGGGTTTCTACCAGTTCACTCTCAGTGACCACATCCTCAACTGCTGACTCACACTCTGCAGCTCTACATACAGTCTGCCTTTTTTTTTAAATAAAAATAACAACTTAAAAAAATTCCTGTCTGGCCCTCAAGGTGACTAGCATGAAAAGCAGATGTTTCACCTGGTTATGATCACTGAAAGTGGTACTTCTGGCACCCTCCCCTTTGTCTGGAAGCACCAGCGACGCCATGCCCTTAGAGATACGAGAGGCAATAACGGCCTATTCTACTGCGCTAACAAGTTAATTAAAGCTATCGTTTGCCTCCATATATCACCAGCTCAGTGCAGCAAATCATACGCACAGCACTCAGAGACAGACTCGGGAGGCTTCCTGCCCACTTTTATTCATACGTGCAGTATCATCATTAACAGCAGTCAGGACTTTTGCAAAAAGAAGCACATTTCTAAATGCTGTCAACTATTAACAGATCTGTTGCTTTGATGTCCATGGTATCTGAATAAATACAATTAATAAGAAGCAACATATGTATGATCTGGCTTCCCTCCCCTGAGCACAAGGAGGTATCGGCAAAAATAAACAAAGAAAACGGCAATTCTATGCTCAGTCTTTGCCATCTGTTTTTCTCTTTGCAACAAGACTGTGCCCAAGAAAGTTCAACAAGGTCATCCATGCAGCTTTCAGAAAGCTTTGGTAAGTGCATTTTTCTCAACTGATCCAAACACAGCAGCATATAGACTGCTCAAAGAGCTTTCCAAGAGATACTTTTTTTAAACAGGAGCTCTGTAGGATGTGAAACTGAGCATCAACTGTGCAACAGATCTTCAAGTCAGCATTTCTTATTGCTTTACTGAACATAGCTAGCACATTACTTCTTTTATCTTGCATGGGGATTTTCGTAAAGACTCAACAGCTTGCCAGTTCCATGTAGATGCAGCATTCCCAAAATACCTGCTTGCAGCTTGATTTTCAGTCAGGTTCTGAGTAACTTTTTTTCCTGTAGAAAATGTCATCCACTGCTTTTATGGAAAAAAAAACCAACCCCACACCTTACTTATTTCTCTACTTGCCATTTCTATTTGCCATTTTGCTCAAAGCTGCCACAGCCATTTTCTTTCCCTGAATTCACCTCAAAGGCAGTAATCCACTTCTGCTGAAATGCATTGTTCCATGGTCTCTGCGAGCATCGTGTCAAAATTACTACCTTACGCTATCAGTTTCAGTGGTGACTGGAGGCAGTCAAGGGACGAGACTAAAGGAAGAGAGGAATTAAGATAAAGAACAGGCTGGACAAACATCCGCCAGAAATGATGCACGTAGAGTTGACCCAACCTCGAGGCAAGGAAGTGTGCTAAATCAACACTCTTGAAGGCCACTCTAGAAATATCTTACGATGATTCATTTAAATTATTTTAATTTGCCTATGTTCTTGACTGGTCTTGCCAGGGCTCTGCGTGGGATGCTCTGCTCTGACATCAAACAAAGCCCTGAAGACAGAGACACTCCTAAATGTGGGACAACACACAGTTGTCTAACAGTTACGTTGAGGAGGAAACAGAAGCAGGCACACTGATGACCATTAAAACCAGAGAAATGTAATAAAGAGGAACTGACGGTGCCGCCAGTGGTTGAGGTACTGCTTTGGTATTGCTTTCTAGGTACATCAGATAAGAAACAATTTGATGACTGAATTTTGAGTCAGATGAAGTCCTTGTTAATGGGTTTTGGATGAGGCTCTAAAACTTCTCCAAGAATTTCAGGAACTTGGACATAATCCCTGTGTGCAAGTTTACTTCCATGATTCTGATTCAAAATTAAAAACTATAGCTTCTGGTTCAGGTTTACATATGATTAAATGTTGATTAAAATGGCAGCAAAAAGCAACTGGAATTTCAGACGTTCTTCAAGAACATCTGAAATTTCTCATCACATGCTGACAACACCAAATCTAAGCCCAAAGCTTCATTTGGCCTCTGACCCTAAATGCCAGCCTTCATCTCTCTTTGCAGAGGAACTGTGGGTGCGCCTCTCAACCCAAGTCCACTGTCTCTATATAGCAAAGGCATGATTTATAATGCTGATTTCATCTGAATCATCATCACATACCAATTGCTAGTCAGGGCAGACAAACACGCAAGGTAGACTAATGGTTTGTTCTGTTACAGAAAATCCTATATGCCTAATTTCTTAAAAACTGTATCAGGCCTCAGAGTACTAGGGGGGCAAGAGCACGCTTGAGCTGCTCAACGACACAGGCTCAAAATTGACGTGGACAAAACAAGCCGTCAGTTCTCCCTTCGGGCGTCCTCGGAGCAATCGTACGCTGTGCAATGGGAAGGGCTGCAAAGCACAGACACTGCCTTCTTGGCCGGCTTTATTTACACAACATGGGTTGCTATGGGGAAGAATCAGGGTTGTGTAAACTCTCTTTATAGAGCTGTTACCCAATGACATAATTCCAAAATATCAACTTCTGAAATGTTGTTTCTCCTCTTTCTTGACTAAATCCGACGTCAATGGCCTGCTCTGGGTCTCAAATCAGCCTGCGATTCACACTTGACAAAGACCACTAGGAAAGTGAGAACCAGGAGGAGTTCAGAGAAACCACTCTCTGTCCCAGAGAAAACAAACCTGGAGGCATTCACAAGCTGAAAGGCAGCTGAACTTTCCGGAGCCTGGACTGCAGGGGCCAGCCAAACGCTGATGCGGGGGCCCTCCCTTCTCCACAAGCAAATCCCTGCCACCGGCAGGCATTCCTGAGGGCTTCCAGGAGGTGATCCTTAACCCAGAAGGAGACGGCTGGGCTAGTTGCCTTGGAGCTGGGCCAGCGTGCCTTACAGAGCTATCCTGTTTCAGTGGAATATTTAACCGGGCTACAGCTTTCTACCAGAGCATTAAAATCACCCTGCCAACTGCTTAAGGGTGGCTTGTGGGGACTGATCTCAAAATCATTGTTTTCTTTCCAACGTGTTGGAAATTTCCATAAGTCAAGGAAGGGGGGTTCCTACTGCCCAGCACTCGTCCAGCCAGTGTCTAATGACCTTAAGGACAAATGAAACCGTAACGACTGTCCAATTTGCCTCTTGTGTAATTCAGGACAGGAAACTCATACAGTAATTCCTGTACCAGCTCCAGAATAAATATCCAATGAAAATGCCATCTGACGTTGGTTATTTACACACTGACTTGAGATTTCATCCGAACTCTGTTCTCAGCCTCTTCATTAAATCTTGCTGACCTTTTCCACAGGCTCCTGGTGTGATTCCTATTGAGCGCCACTGGCTCTGTTCAACTCTGTTCTCTTTCTGTGACAGTACGAGTGTACCGTCTTATACAACTTAACCATACATTGCAAAATACCCATTCCTAGTGTGTTCTGCCAAAACTGAAGGCGAGTGAAAGCAACTGGCCTCTTTAGTGCATTTTGCCAAAGGACTAGTTGTTCATCATCTGTCCCTTCTCTGCATCTGACCCCAGTAACTCACAAAGTTCTGGGTTATACACAGTTGGGAGAGCATCAGACCTCAGCTCTGGTGTCCAGAAACAGCACTGTATAGTTTATATGCTACACACTGTTTTATGGGAAAAGTTTCTAACGTGGTGTCTCCTGGGATGGAGATGAGGACTGTGTGTGCCTGTGACTTCCCAGGCTCCACAAATAGCCCAAGGCAGTCCGTTCTTGATTACTCTTTTAATCAATTTTTTTGCCTGCTACTACAAAAACACAGAATTGCTGAGGCTGGAAGGCACCTCTGGAAATCATCTCGTCTGAACCCCTGCTGAGAGCAGGGTCACCTAAAGCAGGTTGTGCAGGGCCACGTCCAGTCAGGTGCTGAATACCTCCAAGGACAGAGACTCCACAACTTCTTTAGGCAATGTGTTCCAATATCTCACCACTCTTAAAGATTAAAAAAAAAAAAAAAGTTTTTCTTATGTTTAAACACAATTGCCTTGGCCTTCATTTGGCCTTTTACTGCTTGTCCTTTCCCAAGATGTCACTGAGGAAAGTCTGTCTCCTTATTCCTTACTGCCCCACATCAGGTATTTACACACATGTATAAGATCTCTCTGAGTCTTCTCCTCTTCAGATTGAGGAGCCCCAGCTCTCTTAGCCTCTCCTCATATGTCAAATGATGCAGTCCTTAAATCACCTTCATGGCCCTCGGCAGGACTCACTCCAGCATGTCTATGACTCTCATCTGGGAAGCCCAGAACTGGATGCAACCCTACAGATGTGTTTCACCAGGACTGAGCAGAGAGGAAGGATCATCTCCCTCAGCCTGACCTAATATAGCCCAGGCTGCTGATCTTCGCTGCAAGGGCAGATTGCTGGCTCTTGTTCAACTTGTTGTCCACCAGGACCCCCAAGGCCTTTTCTGCAAAGCTGGCTTTACTGGAGCATGGGGTTATTCTTCTGCTCTCTAAGACTATCTCTCATGGGATTCTTTGAAGCGGATCCCTGAACATGGCAAAGTCTGCTCTCCTGAAGTCCAGGGCTATGGATCCTGCCATTTGCCTTGTTCCAATGTAACTCCAGTCTGTTCACCACATGGGGCAAAAATAATTTGTGAAAGTAGTTTTAAACCAGCCAGTCATTTAAATACATTGATAACGCTGAACCCCAAAAGTTTACAACTTCACTGCTTTTGCAAAATTTGCCTGTAAATACCTTGGAAGCAGAAGTCCCAAGGGAAAGTGCTGGGATTTGAGCCAAGGCACACATGTGGCTTTTTAGAGCCCAGCCTAAAATGGCAATACAATTAACTACTTCAGAGTTTGCAAAATCACTGTGAGCCTTCCTGTGCTCTCAGCTGCTTCATGTCCCCATTAGAAATCCACTTTCTCCACAGCAAGTTTCAAGTCTGTGATCAAGAACCTTTTGGATACTGAAAAACGAGAATGGAGGGACAAAAGAGAAGAGATTGGATGCTAGAAGGAATAATGAGAGGTCTCATAAGCTAAGTTTATTATTCATGTCCCCACTATATTAATAAGATACCGATTTTTCATTCAAATAAAGCAACGACAGAATAACAGCCAGGCTACCATATCAGCACTTCACAGGATTTAGAAAACTTGGACCAGAACATAAATCCTGTTTGCTGCAGGATGTTAGAGCTTTGTCTATGATATTTCATAAAACACATAACTGCCACTGTGAAATACGCTCTTTTACTCTGAGAATTGATGCCAAAATGATGCAATTGGATTGTCAGCACCCTATTGTCTGGGAGCTTATCCATCAAAAAAAGTCCTGCTGTGATGCAATATGCTAACCAGTAAACCAGAAAACAAAAAATCGCTCACCTCTGCCAGGTTCATTTCTTTGGTGCTGTGCCCTGGGTCTCAGTGACAGGTAAACCAGTGGTGTAGTGCATGAAAGGGAGACAGCACCATTTCAGCCCAACAAAGCTCTCTTACACCTTCACTCTTTTAGCTGACACCAAGAGTGACACTCGCACAACATTATATCACACACCTGATTTTTACCTGTTTTTACTGAATTTTATCATGCTTTTTCTGCAATACCAACTGAAATATTAGGTGTTCGTTCTGCACTGGCTTTGACATCTCATCACTGCAAAGATGGGGCTTTCACCCTGTCTGAAAGCAGCTGTGTTTGAAAATTCAGTCACCCTAACGGCAGTGCCGACAAAGTAACAGGATAAACATCGTGAAGCGTAAAGGCAGAATGAGTAAAAGCCTTTATTACACCAGCATCAACAGAGAGGCATTAGCCCACGAATGCAATGCATTCACACAGTTGATGAAATTCGGTCATGTCCAGGACACCAGCATGCTCTCCTTGACTGTTTTACAGTCACCATTTGATGGTGAGAATAACACAAATCTGTTTACTTCCCAGGAGTACTGAGGGGCTCGATTATCTCACTTTCTTTCATTTTCACCAAAAATGACAAGGATGGAGGGTCTGATTCACAGGGTCTGCGTACTCAGGGTCACAACGGACTTGTTACAGAACTGCTGCTAGTCCCCTCAGAAAAATCAGGCCCCTAGGCATCCTGATCCTCATTAGAAATAAGAAAAAATGCCTTTGAGTTGAAAGAAAAAAAAATTTCTCATCTAGGAATCTCTGCATCTCTCCAGCTCTGAAGCTGGCAAAGTAAGCCTCACTGGATTTAACTTCAAATGCTTATAACTTTGCATAATTAAAAAATGTCAGAGTAACTTTTTTATGTATCTTTGCATATGATCAAAAGCATAATTGTCACAAAACCAGATGAGGCACACAGCATGTGTCACTAAAGCATCCAGCTGCTGCAAGTGACCCTTGCACAGGGATGCCCCTTATGAACATCTCTATTCTGGGACACTTCATATGAAAGAAAAGTTTAATTAACAACTTCATCCCTGCTGTTAGAAGACTGTTAAAGAAAGTTACAAAAAACATGTAGAGTATGCATAATTTCCCATCAAATTCTATTCAAATTTTTAGGACGCTTCTAATGGCTAGCCCTAGAAACTCCTACGGGCCTTCTTCATAAAACCAGAGTCCGCTTACACTAGCAATGTGGTGGGGTCTCTGTGTAGGCAAACTCTCATCCAGCAACAGTTTAAGCGACAGGAAAAACAGCCCAGGTATAACTATCTTAAAATTATTAGCAAATAGAAAACATTACAGAAGAGAAAAAAAAAAAACCAACTGTTTTTTTCTACCAATTCTGCAATAACAAGATAACTCTTGTTTCTCCTATCCTGTCTCAGTTGGCCTCCCCATGCTTTTTATTTAATTTATTTTCCCCTGTCATTCCCTTGCACTCTTAGACTCTTCCAGTCTCTGACAGTTTTTGGGGAGCACCCAGACCTTCCCAGCTCTCAGTGATCCTCCCGAGACTCCTCCTTCAAGCCCTCCTGTTTTTCCCAGTGAGCCCTGTCTCCTCTTTCATCAGCTGCTTGCCAGTCCTGCCCCAGTCTTACAACGCTGGAAAGAAACGCAACGCGATAGCATTAATAAATGATAGCTAGTCCCTCCTCTCCCTTTCATCTCTTCTCTGGCCGTAAGCAATCTGCCTGCTGCAGAGGCCGTGAGCAAGCACCCGGGCCAGGCTGTGGTGCTGCCACGTCGTGCCTCAGAGCAGATCCCAGGCCAGGTCACCATCGGAGACATTGCTCTCCTCAGCTGCCCCGGCCTCTTGCTCGCACGTTAGGTGGAGAAGGCCTGATGGGTCCAGCTTGAGGGACAACAAGGGCTCCTGTCCAGCCCAGTACCCCCTGAGGAACATCTTCATGGAGGGGGCTTTCCTAGCAGCCTCCCGTGCCATCAGAGCTCGAAGCATCACCGCTTTTTGCCTGGAGGCTGTGGACAACCAATGGCTCCGTGATAGCCCCTGAGAAATCAGCTGCCGCTCCCTAGTCCATCCCTGCTCAGTGCCCAAGGCTCTTCTCACAAAAATTGATTTGATTTTGTGACTCATCCCTCAGCCCAGGGTAAAGTTAAGAAAACAAGCAATGATGAGATAGAGAAAGGAATAATTGTCATATGAGAAAAATTTATAACCCATTCTTCCCACCTAGGACTTCCTCATCTCAGACATGAGAAAAGTACCAATTAACCATTTCCCACAGACACCCAGAGCCCCAGCCAGGGGTGGGTGCGAAGGTCAACCAAATGGCCCTGCTGACTCCTGACTGCTACAAGAGCCGAGGGGTAACCTTAATGCTAATGCCCTTATGGTGTAGGGTCACACTTCTTACAGCAAATGAAGTCCTTTCCCCCCTTCAGTCTGACAAGACGTAGCACTAAACTCCAATGGATTGGTGGGAGCAGGATTTGGGGAGACACCAGCACTTGTGAACCTGAGGCGGAAGACTAAACCCCTAGCGAAATCCCGACTTCAAGACGGTGAGAAAGGCAGGAGCCGCAGCAGAGCACTTCTGCTCAGTGACCTGATGTGCAGGCTTTGATCAGGCCCCACGAGACACCAAAATGCAATTACAGTCCAAGAGGTGATACAAGACCATCTCAGTATCCCGTATTTTCTCTCTTTTAGTAGCTTGCTCCAGTTTGCTGAGCTTTTAAATCAAAAGGATGTTTTCTAACCGATAGTGCTGCAAACCACAAGCTGAAAAAACAAGCCAGGTTATTTTTTGCTCTTAAAAAAAAAAAAAACCAAAAACCCCAACAAAAAACAAACACCACCACCCACCAGGAATCTCGCCCAATGGTCAAAACTGCCCAGCTGCTTATTTGTGTGCACAGCTGTATACAATTTGTATGGAGCTGTACAGCTATATGAGAGGAAGGAACAGAGCAAAACCAAGTTGCCACAACCAGCAACACTAAAAAGATTCTTTTTACCACTCATCTTCCCAGTAATTAAGGTAGCTTTCTCTCAGTTTTCTGGGCGATTGAACCACCCTGAAAGAATTAACCCCAACATATTTTCAATCTGTGTTTTTGTTTACTCAGAGAGGGCCAATTTTTAATTCACTTTCTATAAGCATTCACAACAGGCCTGGATTATCAAAGAGTTAGCCTTAGCCAAATCAGAAAGGGGAAAAAAAGCAATGCCCATGTAATGAACTGTTGCTAAACAACATCAAATACATGTGAGAAGATTTTGATCTGCTCCTGGAAGTTCCACAAGCAAACACACAAAGTGAAATGAATATGGCAGATTATTTATTGCAATTTCTCCACTCAACTCTAAGAGCTTCTGCCAGAAACACAGTTCCCGTGCATGGAACAGAAACCGCAGAGGCCCGCCTAGGGCTACTCGGCACGCAGATGTGGTCCAAGCTTACTGAATGCTGCTGGTTTCAATTAGGGACCAGAGCTGGTGCTTTAATTCTGTCTCACAAAAAAAAAAAGGTCTCGCTGAAAAGGCGCAGCGTATGCACAGTACCTCCCTGTGCAGGAAAGAAAAGCCTTACACAGGAGTTTAGTAATTAGTAGATCAGACCATTGGTTCATCCGTCAGATAATCTACCCTTGACCAGTGGCCAACATCTAATGTTTAAAAGGCAGAAGAAAACAACCTTCAAAAGTACCTTTAGCTGTATTACTTTACAGAGGAGAAAAAAAAAAAAAGTCCTCATGACCTACACAGTCAGCTTATGCCTTGCAGCACAAATTGTGATTACTCCTGTCTTACCATGCGTAGTTGCAAGTGTTACTATGAGTCATAAAATTATTCAACCCTTAAAAAAAAATAATCCAGCCACACCACTTGCATCAGTGACTCCTGCAGCACTGAATTAACTACGATGAAATTACCCAGCACATAGACAACAGATTTTACAAATAATGCTTTTTAATTTAATGGCGTAACTCTCTTATGCTATGAGGCTGCAGGAAACCAAGAGACTGATTTCATTTCTAGAGCCACTTTGAATTCTGCTGTAGGACCATCTTTAACTCTTCTTTCTTCAGGGAAAAAAAAAAAAGTAGATATAGATATCTTACAAAAGTAAATTTTGTCACAAGTACATCTCTTCTGCCTCAGCCACCTTTGCTGTTCATTCCCTTTGGTCCTTCTCAGACCTCATTGCTATCCCTGAGCACTGAAGCACATGGAGCTAGCTGCCCTGCTCCAGTCAGAGATGTATCAGGGTTCAAAGGAACATCAGATCTCAGTCATGCCTGTTTATCTTCTCTTCCATTTTTAAAACAAAGCTGCTCTGGACCACGTTGGCTTCAACCCAGCGGGAGCTCTTCCAGTGGCTTCTGTGGGCTGAGATCCAGCCCTTGGCCCTCACTCTACTTGCGTGTTGATTAGCTGCAGCAAGTGAGGCAGACAGCTTTGTTGCTCAGCCAATTTTTACCATGCAGCCTAGGGAGTAACTCCTGGGTCACTCGCCCTCCTGAGCAGCCTCCCGCCTGACAATTTTTGAAAGAGCTTTGCTTGGATTTTTCAGTTCCAGGTAAGTGGTGTCTGGTTTCACTGTGGCCTTTCCAGACAACTCCAGGAACTCAGAGGGATCCAGTTACGAAGATGAAGGATGTATTGGTTTGACCATATCAAATCTCATACTAGCCTGACTTTAATTAGCTCCTTATGGCCTTGTTTTGATCTCAGAAACATCATGGTAAATCTGGAGTAACTCCCCTGAGGCACAGAGTTTTGAGAACGTTTGGCCTCTGTGATGAAGTTCTGATCTTTTACACTCCTGCGGGGGCTGATCATTTAACGGCCGTACAAGCAGCTCTGCCCAAAACCAGACTTCCAGGGCCCAGCTTTTGAACCCTGGTGCCCCAAAACCAGCAAGTCCATCTGTGTCAAGAGGGGCACTTCTTGCAGTGGGGATCTTGCCACAGCATCCTATGCTCCCCTACTGTAGGAGCTCTTGGGGATTAGAGGGGCTTGCCTAAGGCCAGCCCCTGGGGAAACTCGGGCATTTCAGCATGGCTTGACAACAGCGCAAAGGACAGGAGGGTAAAGGGTGTCCCGCTGCAGAGAAGTTGAAGCTGGGCACAGCCAAGGGGTGTTACTCCGGCTGGGTTCAGTTCAGCACTGGCAGGTACATGAGGATCTCATCAGAGGTTCACCTGCTTAAATCTGAGCTGTTCTGGGCCCACAGCTTTTATAGGACCCATGAGCAGCAACCTGCACCTTCTTGTCCTCGCAGTGTGTGACGTTGCCAAACGCTGCTGCAACGCAGATGTCCTCCTGCCGCTCCAGCGCTGTTTTCATAGAGATATCCAAAGAGTGCGGGCTGCTTGACTTTTACCATGTCCTTGTGCACCACAAATAGCCTGGCTGAGGTACGGGCCCTGCTGAAGGTCTGGAAACTACATGAGGTTCTTGGAAACAACTGATGGCATTTGGCTGCTCATATAGGAAATACACTTGCACAAATAAGCTTCCAGACAGTCCCTCACCAGCTCCCCATCCCGAAAGGGGTGCCAGGGGTTAGTTCATCCACCTCAGGGACAGCGCTGACCTGCTGCCTCCAGCTGCCCCAGTCCTAGTCTTTTCCATTACGCACTAATCCTGACCGCTCTGCGGTTGTTTCCTTGGATGCCTATCTGTAACCCTAATCCTAGCTCATGCTCTGGCTATTTCCCATTGATCCCTGGCCTCCCTGCGCCTAGCTCCTTTAGTAGCCCTTCCAGGAGACACAGTCCAAGCATGGCAGCCTTCTCCTCAGTGCCTTCCCTACCAATGTTGTGAGCAATTTCACTTGTTTGAGACCTGTATCACCTACAGCTTTTTCTCCCAAAACACGCAACTCCAACAGCATCAGACTGAAGCATCTGAATACAGGTCTCATTCAAATTAACCAGCACTGAAGAGCTTTTAATACGCCTGCACAGTGGAGAAGTATGATTTTTGCAGGTCTCATGGGCTGTGCTAGCAGCAGCCAAGTGTACCCCGGGGTGAATGAAAGGACTCCATTTTGCTTTACCAGCCACCTCCCCTTCACACAAGGCACTGAAGAATCAGCTGCCATAAGCTGGATTCTGCTCCACATGAGGTCAATATGATTTTTGCCACTGATCTCCAGGGGAAAACCATTTGGCTCATACCTTTTTCACTGAAGGATACGCATAGGTGCCTGGAAATGCATAAATACTATGGTTTACGCTGGCACCCCGACCAACTGTAACCCCTTCTCATACCAGAGTTTACCCTCTATCTATACTGAGTCCTTCTTGATTACCTAGTTTCTTACTCCACCATTGCCAGGTCCCCAAGCAAAGCACTCAGGATTGTTACTCGGGTCCCTGCAGACCTTTGCCCAGCAGTGTTGTGGCACAGGTAATGATTTGCTCAGGCCAAGTACATGGTGGGGTACCTCAGAGCTACTGCTGCTTACTGCCACCAGCAGCCCAGAGCTGCATCAGGAAGTTTCTAGGAGCTGCTCCTGAAGCAAAAAAAAAGCCCAAGTGACCTGATAGAGCTGGCACTTGCCCTCCAACTGAGTAGATGGATAAAAACGATCACGTGCATATGGCCAGGAGGAAATCTGGCAAACGCCGCAGAGCGTGTGGCTGTCAAGGAGTCTCCCTGCATGAGTTCCCTTCAGATGTGGGCAAGGCAGACCTGGCCCTCTCACGTGCGTCCATGAGGCAGAAGGACACAACCCGATTGTGAAGTTCAATACAGAAAAATGGGAAGAATTTGTTACAGGGTTGAAATGTCAAGATCCCTACAGAATGCTTTGCTGCTGACTGTGTGCTGCTGTGGCCTGTTAACCTCTAAGAAGGTCCTGTAGCAACTGGACAACTAGTAATAATATCTGTTGTCTTGGCTAATGGAGCACAAACAATACTCTCAGAAACTAAGACTGATTTATCAGAATTTTAAACTTTCTTTTTTTTCAGCAGCAGTATTCTTTTTATCTCAGTGAGCTACAAGTGACAACTCTGTGCTCCAAGATCCCTGCCTGCTGAGATATAATAGTATATTTGCGTTTTCTTTACGAAGATGCCCAGAACCTTCAGGTACTTGCATACCTGCCAGCATTTGGTAACTACAGAAACATCTGGGGAGAGAAACAGGAAGATCTTGCAGCTTTGATTAAGCAAAATGAGATTAAGAAAGCCTTTGTAAAACAACAGAGGAACAAAAAGCTAAAAAAGAACACGGGTACACTCCCTGATTAACTACAGGCTCTAAACACACGTGTCTCCGGGTGTAGTTCCGGTCTGCAGGGGTGCATGCGTGGTGCAGAAAGACCCAAGGTTGGAAGAGCAAGAAACGCTGCAGGCCAAGGAGAGAAAAAGCTGTGTGAAAGCTCTGAGTGAGCTGCACAGAGTACCTGAGGGGGACACAAAGAAAATGTCAAATGTCTGTACATTGCCAATACGTTGCCTGTGTTTTACTGCATTCTCCTTAGGGGCACAGAGGCTCCTGCCCTCTTCCAGCTCTGCTACTTCAGCCGAAACACATGTTGTGGTGCAAACAGGCACATGTGTTGGTAGGCATGAACAGGGTGGGAAAGGGCAGGACTAGAGAGCGTGGCCTGTGCAGAGGTGCACAAAAGCAAAGGGGACCGCTGGTCTGCTTTGAGATGCGCTGGCAGAGCAGTGCTGGGGGAGGCTGCAATTCCCCTCTGGGGGGCACAGACCAAGTCGGTGCGGAGCTGATGTGGGATAGTGTCAGAATTTGAAATGGAAATGCATGGTTGCAACCCTAGAAAGGAAACTTGCAAGTGCCATGGCCATGTCATGTCTTATTTATTGCAGGAGCTGACCTACCACATTCGTTAACATTGCTCTCCACCTTAAAGGATCACATAAGAAAAAAAACCACTGTAATTTATAGCAAGCATTACAGTACCAGGAGCTTGGCAGGAGAGAGCAAGGCTTTCAAGGTCATGAAAACATGCAAGGGAACACTATGAAAGAGCACTAAGTAGGCAAGGTCAGCAACGTGCAGGTACTTGCATGCTGGGGTGGACAGGTATGTATGAAGAGGAGTGAATACGTGGGAAGCGCATCTACACACCCAGAGAGCACAGAGCCTCAGAGATGAAGGGATGGAGCCCTTCAGTGGGAGAAGAGATGTTTTGCAGGGAGAAGCAGAGCGATGAGAGGCATTGGGTATGCATCCATGCCGGTGCGGGTGGGGAAGCCAGGAGGTGAGGAAAACTGGTCCAGCAGCATATAGGAGTGAGGATGTGCCGCAAGCATTGATTGGGGTTATCCAGGTGCTGCTGACTTCCCCTGGGCAGGGAGTGGGTACAGAAATTGCAGCACACATCTGTCATGTGCCTACATATGTACAATGAATCCTTAGGACACTTTTACGTGGGAGATGGCAGCACCTATTAGACAAATACCGTTCACTGAAGTATCTCACCTGTGGCACTTTCACCGCATGAGTATCCTATACAGAGAGGATCCTTGGCTATCACAATGCATGAGGGAAGACAACAAGAGAGACCCTGTGTCAACAAGGGACCAACACTGCAGAGAAAGCTCATTTACCAGAGCCTGAAACCACTTACTCCTCTGGTTGACAGCAAGTGCAGAACGCAGCCTGTGTCACTCAGGTTGTTTTAACACAGCATCCAAGTCTGTGATCTCATGAATCCCAAGCTGAGTCTTAATGTTAACCCTCATGTTAAAACATTAAGGTAGAGTGGTAACGTAGTGTCCCACACCTTGTTCCCCACACAAAGGAAACCACTGCAGCCTGCAAGGCTTTTATGCAGAATAGCAAAGCTGGCATGGAAGACATGCCTCCGGTCAATGAAACAATGCACCAAGCATTGTCAGCAGGTTGTTTAAGAGCAGCAGCACACTACTCAGCTGCTAAAACCCTCAACCCACCTCTCCTTCACACCATGGCTCAGAGGGAAGAGCTGTAACTAGATGTTCATTACAGATCAGCTCCACGCAGGCCACCTTGGGCCAACAAAGAGCACGTAAAATGGCCTTAGCACGAGCCCAGCTGTCTGCCATGCAACGGAGCTCAGCATCACATTCCCTGGCCACCTAAAACAACACAAAGTGAAGCGCAGGTGCTGCACTTCTGCTGGGAAATAATTGTTCTTAACCCTTAGCAAACAGGTTTGGTTAGATGTGCTCAGCAAACACGAGGAGCACAGGTGGCTTCGGAGCACAGGATACTTAAAAGGCTCTATCGTGAGGCTATCTTAGCACACGATGCAAAATTAGATTAGACCTTTGTTTTCTTGGGAGATTCAATTGCTAGTTTCTGGACTTTGGGCTGACTTGGTAGTACTTGGAGCACATAGAGACCCTTTATACGTGGAAAATGCTACATGCAGAAATGCCTTTAGAACCCGAGATACACGCCTGCAGAGAGTAAAGTTACAGCCATGTCTTTACAAAGCTACAGATCCAGACAGTACTACCATATATATTTTAAATAATAATAATTTAAAACATCAGGATTATTTACAAAGGAATGAACACAAGGACTTGTACAGTTTCATTTAAGCAACATACTGAGATGGCAAATCCCAAGCACCCACAACAGACATAGCTGGTAAAATCCAAAAGCATGAAAGAAGAATAAGGCCTATGTACCTGCAACCGTACAAACATATCTATTACGTTCATGAGAAAAAGCACCGATGCCGCATGCCTCTGCCTTGTTCTCGGAGCAGAGCAGCTCCGCTAGAACTTCTGAGGTGGCCAGGGCTGGACAAGGGCTGTCCCGAGCATTTGCCACCAGCACAATAGGTGGCTCAAATCCTTTCCTCTCCTCATCGTCACTTTCTCTGTCATTCTCTCTCTTTTTTTTTCTTTTACTTGAACATGCCTGATCTGGGAGACCCCCTGAGCACTGGTGAGTCTGAGGACCAGCCCACTCAAGTTGTCCTTCCTCCAAGGACCTCTACCCTCAGCCAAGCAATGTATGAAGCCCCACTCTCCTGAAAAATGCTTTCCAGTAACTCAAGCCTTAAGCTGCCTTTGCACCGTATCATTCAGCAATAGACAAATACACCCGGATCTAACACCGTGGGATACGGGGATCCTGCTCAGCCTGGTGATGAGCCACCCTGGGGAAACAGCGGCAGGTCACCACCCACTTGAACCATTCCAGTTTCAGGGTCTGAGATAAGAATTATAAGTAGTCTTCAGACCTGCAGAGCCCAAGAAAGGCACCTCTGTGGATTTTAGCAGCTTGACTTCGAGGGATTTCAGCAGACCTTGCAAATGTTCAGCTCTGCAGAGGGGAGGCAGCAGAATATTGCAATGCTGGATTTTAAACAGACTGGTTGCAGAAGTAGATTTAGCACTGGGATGTGGCAGCATCCTCCAAGTCATACTCCAGCCCTCCTTCCTTTGTCAAAGTGCTGGCATGCTGTCCCAGCTTCAGGGGAGCACCAGCCCCTTCCCAGTGTCTTCTCTAGGGTGGTAGGGGAGGAGGCTCCATGCTGCATGGCACCTAAAGCACTTACTGTCATCTAGCATCTTCCCATCTGCAAGACCTTGGGCTGGGATGCTGACAGCCTGGCTGGCATGGACAGAGGAGCCAAGCGCTGCAGCTGAAAGACAAACTCCTCCTGGATAGCCTCAGACAGCAAAGGCAGGCCATTTCAATTTGCTGTCTGGTTAGAAATTAGTATTTTTGCCAATAGTCAATGCCAGAACAGAGTTCAATGAGGGGAAGAGACTATGGAACAACAATTTCCCCCACTCCTCAGTAAATGATGATCATTAGGAGCAAGGAGTTCTCTCTCATTGTTACCAGCAAGTGCAGGAAAAAGCACTTGCACTTTTCCATTGCGGAACAGCATTCAACTGGGAAAGGACAAGTCCATCCTCTCAGGCTTGTGAGCTGAATTGACACAACTGGCTTAAGGCCCCAGCCCCAGCAGCACCAATGCCCCACAGGGTCACTCCAGCCCCAGCCCTCGTGCGCTCCTGGTGCCAGCACAGGGAGCGAGGTGCTGCCAGGAGTGCGAGGTGCCAGTGCCAGGAAGAAATCTTGTATTAGAGCACTTAGCAGATTTGTGTGAAGGGAAAAAGAGCAGGACAGAGCTGACTTCTCCTCCAGCCTCCCAGTAAGCCTGCAGCTGGTGGTGCTTTCTTCACCTTGATGTGTTCAGGCAAATAAATCCTTCCCAGCAAAACCAACAGGCCTGAGCTTATCTGACATAGAGCGCAATTCCTCTTGCAGCTGCAGGAGGCATATTTTCCAATATATTTTATATTCTGCCTTTCTTTACCCATGCTAAAAATACCTTGATGTCCTTAACACAGACACTCCTCATTCTACCTCCAGCAGGAAAAAGGAAAGGGGTTGACTAGGCTGTCAAGGTCTGGTCATTTTGCTCCACTATACCCATGGTGCCCCTCAGACTGCCTCCACCTGAGCTGTCAGGACCAATAATGCGCAAAACTCACAGCAGTTCTCCCTGCAACAGTCACCATTTGCTGTTGCGCTGCCATTGCACGTACCGCTGACGGGTCTTTCCAAAGGCCATGTATAAAAGGAACTGGGTTTAGGGATCAAGTCCCCACCTCAGCTGCATCCTTCCATGCATTTCTTGCCCCAGGCTGTGCAATTCAGGCAAGTGTGATGAATGGGAAAGGTTAGAGGTGAGACCTGTATTCTGGGGACCCAGAGGAGTTCCTGCCACTGCATTACACACACACGCTAGCAAAGCTGGTTCTCAAAAGACACGGTAGCGCCATGCTTTGGGCAGCCAAACCAGCAGGACTGTCCCAGCAGGGCAGGCTGGGTCCAGCAGAAGAGTCAAGAATTAAACAACATCCTTTCCCCTTGCACTGAAGTAATTTGGAGCCCAATTAATGCTTTTCCATTCATGCACATTAAGTATTTCAAAAGGATGAATAACAATTAACATTGACATCTTTGCTGTAGAGCCTAACTGGGGCATGGGCTGCTGAAGCAGCTCATTCCGAAACCTCGGCTGTTCAGCAGCAGAGACATGGATGGCATGCATCCCTGTTCACCCAAATTTGTACTGTAACCACCAGACCACAACCCCTCCCGGAGCTCGCCCTCCTGGGAGACTACTCTCTAATAGAGTGAACAAGTGCTCATTTAGGATGGGCAGCTACCAGGGGCAGCAAAATCTTCAGCAGCTTGTTCTGGCGGGGTGGGAGCGGTGAATACACACTGGTTTTGTTACAGCAGCCAAACTTCACATCTGCCCAGAAAACCTCTCCCTAAGCGTGGAGACGCCTGCGGCTCTGAAGACATCCAGGAGCAAGAATTGGCCTCCTTGACTGTTTATGTGATACTCAAAGGGCGACCAAGAAGGAAACAGAGCTCTGAGAATCAGGATTTCCTACCATGTCCTGAGACCGTCTTGGCAACGGCCTGCTCGCCCCACTGCTTCAGCATCCCCACCAAGCACCCCACAGTGGGGCATCCCCATCCCTCACAAGATGACCCCTGAGAAGCTGGCAGGCACGCTGGGTGCTCTGCGTGGAGAGATTTAAGACCGTTTTCCTCTCCTCCTCGCCAGGCTCGGCTGGGTCAGATGCAGCATTTGGCAAGAGAAGAATTCCTTGCTAATTTTAGCCTCCGGCTCTCCACCCAAGCAGCAGCAACTCAACCGCTATGGAAAACTGGGCAGAACTGAGGTGAGTGCTGGGAGACGCTGTCTTCAAATGGCCCACACGGCCACGCATTGCCAGCTAAATATAAACCGGTGGCAGGCAGGGGCGAGCCACGCTGGCTCAGGCTGAAGTAAATCCTTTCCCCATTGCCCAGAGGTGGAGCAAGGACAAATTGTAGCTCCCAAGGGGACAGAAACATAGACTAGTTTGAGCTTCAAGTCACCTTTAAAGGTCATCTAGTCCAACCCCCTCTGCAAGAAGCAAGGGCATCTTCAACCAGATCAGGTTGCTCAGAGCCCCGTCCAACCTGGCCTGGAAACATTCCATCCCTGGAATGTTTCCAGGGATGGGGCATCCACCACCTCTCTGGGCAACCTGTGCCAGTGTTCCACCACACTGAGTGTAAAAAATTTCTTCCTTATGTCTAATCTAAATCTACCCTCTATTTTAAAACTATTACCCCCTGTCCTATCACAAGAGGCCCTGATAAAGAGTTTCTCCCCATCTTTCCTATAAGCCCCCTTTAGGTACTGGAAGGCCACTATAAGGTCTCCCCAGAGCCTTCTCTTCTTCAGGCTGAACAGCCCCAACTCTCTCAGCCTGTCCTCATAGGAGAGGTGCTCCAGCCCTCTGATCATCTTCGTGGCCCTCCTCTGGACTCTCTCCAACAGGTCCATGTCCTTCTTATCCTGGGGGCTCCAGTCCAGTACTGGACAGAGTACTCCAGGTGGGGTCTCACCAGGGCAGAGTAGAGGGGCAGAATCACCTCCCTTGACCTGCTGGCCATGCTTCTTTTGATACAGCCCAGGATGCCGTTGGCTTTCTGGGCGGCAAGCACACATTGTCGGCTCATGTTGACCTTCTCGTCCACCATCACTCCCAAGTCCTTCTCCTCAGGGCTGCTCTTGATCCATTCTCCGCCCAGCCTTTATTTGTGCTTGGGATTGCCCTGACTCATGTGGAGAACCTTACACTTGGCCTTGCTGAACTCTGGGATCTGCTGCCGGACCCAGGCAGCACTCACAGGACTCGCTTTCTGGCCAGAGGGATCATTTAGGCTGCAAAATTGCAATAGAATCCTATGGGTTTTACATATTTTGGACAAATCTGGAACTGGTGCACCTCAGACCCCAGCATATCATGCCAAGCAAGCACCACTTCGCAAACACCACTCGTACAAGAGCCTAGTCCAGCTCCTTCTCAAAATGGTCCCTTCTCTATCAGGCTGCCTACTACAAAATGGTTACATGGGAGTGAGATGCCCTTGCTGCTGAGGCCAATAGCTGTAACGTTGCAGCCTCTGATGTGGTATTCAGTGTTTGGGGGTCAAGTGGGGTGAGTTTTCCCCTGTGCCTGCATGCAAACTTGCACAGGTTCCAGCAAACAATGCCTGTCCCTCTGTGTAAGAGAAAAAACCCCAAAAGGGCATGGAAAGAAAGACAGAAAGGAGCCCTGAGGATTATGAAAGGAACCGAGGTAGCATGAACGTCAGCAAATCCAGAGAGTTTCTGGATTAAATGCTACTCGACCATGGACCATAGGACTATGCACAGACCAAGCATCTTTTCTTTGATTTTCACTGTACCTACAGAAAAGTGACTTTACATCCTTGGTAAATAAACAGGGACACGTGAAAAACTCCTGACTACATTAGCAAATCCCTGTTCTACAGAAACAACTGGCAATAGTGCTGAGCATTTGCTAGACACCCGGGACAAAACAGGTAACCACACTCTGCAAAGCAAGCGGAGCAGCTGCGGCACTGAGCACAATGCTCTACACAGGGAAACCAGATGCCTTGGCAGACACTGGCTACAGTAAAAAAGCCACTATGGTACTAATTTTCAAGGCATTGAACACCGTTATGACACCAAATATGTTCTTAACTATCTCAGTAGAGCTGGTTATGGTCCTCACCAGATTCTGTAATTATTATCCCTGCATTTTCATCCACCAAGTCAGTGGTTTACTCTGTGCCCTCCAACTCCTTTCTACATCTCCTCTCTTTTTGGTTTCTGCACCCAAGAATGTGGATTCCAGACTCTCTGTTCCACTGAAATTCCAAGTATTTCCTTCTAATGTAGCCTTCAGTTCCTTCCCCCTTACAGCTTTTTAGTGGCCACTGGCATTTTCTGATCATTCTGCTCTGACACTTATCTCACTATGCCCCATTTTTGTCCCATTCTTACTTTTGTTAAATAAACCCTGCCATCTATATTCCCAAATGCTGCCTCTTCTCTCCTGCTTGGCTTGTCTTTCACTTTTCTTTCTTCCTCTACTTCTGTATGAGCTGCAAGACTTGCTAAAATATTTCTTTCCCCTCCTTGATATGCCTATATCAGATACCTAATTCAAATAGAGAGTTCAAGAAAAACATGAAAACAGAACTTACAAAGGATCTAAGTTTATGGAAAAACCCAACTAATCATGCCATTTGGGAAGCACAGGGTTTTGGGACAAAGCACTCACAAGAGGGTACCGGAAGACCCAGAGTTAATTGGCAAAGCAATTACAATTTTTGAAGCAAAGGAAATCAGCTGCACAGCTGAAGCTGATGGAATGCAGACAGCGATCAGACAGTACAGACAAATTGAAATAATACTGGCCAGACCAAGGCAGGGGGACAATAGGAGTTCAGAGAGGGGGTGCATCCTCCCCAGCCCCATCAGCACACACAGAAGACCCCCTTCCCCACTGCAGCGAGTGGTGCAAGTCAGTGAGACGCACCTGGAAACGCCTTACAAGGAACAGCGGCATGTTCAGAGGAATCGTGAGCACAGAGCATGACTACGGGGTGGCAGCAGCGTTGGCATCATCAGGACTTCTGAGGAGCAGCAGGGATGAAGACAAGGGCTCAGCAAGAGGGGAAAGGAAGGTGAAAGGTAGAGGCATTTGTTACCTGCAGACTAGGTGCAGGTGAGCAGCAGCATGCCAGCAACAGAGAAACTGCCAATGGATGAAAGGGCACTGGCAGGAAACGCAAATTAAATTCAGGCTGAATACTGGTGATCTTAGCTCCACTACAGGAGCAAGTGAACCATACAGACAAGTAAATACACGATTGGCTACGGCCAGTAACTACGGGGTGGGCGGGGGGGTGCGGGGGGGGAAGAAAAACACACCCATCACCAGGATTAAAGTCTGTCAAACCCTGGTCTCACAAAGCGTGTGCAATTCCCTGAAGAGGCAGGAGATGAAAACAGCAGACACAGAATTAGAATACATCTATCCAAGGATAAATAAGCTCCCAACATAGCACAACCCAGAGCAATACAACTGTCCTTCAACTCACACACCGTACAAAGAAGCTCTTCCTGCCCTGAGGAAGTGGCTGCAAAAGAGCTGGACCGGGAGCGGCCTCAGGAATTGGTGATGGAGCTGGAGCAGCCCAGGTGCCTGGGCAGAAAGAGGTGATGAAGCAACCTCTACCATTCTCCTCCTCCCACAAACCTGTTTGCTTAGGCTCTGAAGATTTAAATAGCTTTGTAAAGAGAGTTTGGCCCTGCCTGCGAGGGGAGAATGATGGCCGATACCAAACCATTTCTGGTGCTTGAGGGGCTTGCAGCTGGTGGTCTGGCCAGCGCATGGAGACAAACCATGCCATCAACTTGGCAAAACTTTTTTTCACAGACCACTGTTCGGGCTGTGTTTGGCACTGAAACTCCTTCTAGGACCTGTATGAACCTCGATCCGTGCAGATGTTTACTCAGGGCGGGGGGACAGTCCTAGAGGATCATCACCTGAGGCCTGGGAAAAGCTGGGTTTAAGCAAAAGGGTCTGCATAACTCATGTGGCAAAAAGAAAATTTAAAAGTGAAAGGTGAAGCAGTTGGCAACAGTAACGCCGAGGCTGCTGTCAGGGTGCCTGTCTCAAAATCAGTGGGAAAGGACACGATTCTTGGAACAGTGAATTATATCAGACAAATTATAAATGCTTGAAAAAATGTCTTTCATACCTAAAGCACCCTACAGGCACAGGGCTTGAGTTTCAGCTGAGAAACTGAAAAAGAAATTATGCAGGCTTAGTGTTCTGAGAATAAGCAGTAATTCAGTGATCCACAGCTGCCACATCGGTTGGTTTTGCTGCACAAGCCTGTTTTACAAACTGAATATAAGACTAAGAGATGGTGATTGCAGACACTTGCTAGCACAGGCCACAAAAATCCAGGGGAACCAAGTGCAGCAGTACATGATACCATTGCCTGTCTCACAGACTCACAGAATGCTTTGGGTGGGCAGAGACCTTTAAAGATTACCTACTCCAACCTCGCTGCCATGGGCAGGGATATCCTTCACTAGATCAAGTTCCTTAAAGCCCCATCCAACGTATCCTTGAATGTTTCCAGGGATGGAGTATCCACAACAACTCTGGGCAGCCTGTTCCAGTGCCTCAACACCTTCATGACCAGAATTATATCAGACGTGGGGTACACGAGGGCAATTCCCTCAGCCTGCCCTTGTGTACCCCAGCCCCTCACCACCTCGAAGGCTCTGGGCTGGGCCCACACCCCACGCACCGGTGTCATTTCTGGACTGGGGAGATCAGGAAGGGACAGAGTCCAGATGCAGTCACCAATGTACCAAGTAAGAGAGGAGGAAAGCATTTTTACTCTTATTTTTCTTGTTCTGTTGTTGGGTTTTTAATTGTTCATTGCCAATCCTGACAAGAACTTATAATGAAGCAGCTAGAAGGGACCTTAACATTGAAGGTCAGCACTTCTTCCTGGCAGAACTGCAGTCTTCTTGTCCTCAGACTGAAGAAACCCCACCTCTAGGCCCCAGGGACCTTGGTGGTCCTCCGAGGGACTCCTCCCATCACAGCAGCCTGGTGGAAGCCACATTGTCTCATCCTCTTTTCTTGGGGCTCAGAGCAGAAGGGATGGCACCCCTTCAGGAGGGGCTCACACAACTCGTGGCAATCAGCAAAGTAATTGTTGATGCCAGGAGACGGAACGGGTGACCCTGCAGGCACAGAGGCCGGGCCTCCCAGATAACATTGGGTGTGGAGGCCAGGCCAATGGTAGGATGCTGGCCAGGTGCTGACATTGCTGCTATGGCATCATGGAGGGGAGCCCTGGCACAGTGTAGTGGTGCCAGGTGAGCCATGCTGGAGGTAGAACCACTTCCATCAGTTCTTCTTGATCTTCAGGTGGATCCACCTCTATGGGCTCCACACCATCAACCATATGAGCGATGGCCATCACTACCATGTGGCTGATGGTGTCCCCCATCTGACGCTGCCTCCTCTTCCTCTACATCTCCTGCAACCATCTATCTGCCTTCCCATGCAAAAGCACACAGTCATGCACCTTGCTGCTGTGGGACCTCTTTCTTCCAATCATCCCTGGAACCCAAGGGCTTTGAAGCTTAGTGAATTGTGGGCCAGTGGCCAAGGTCCCTGTATTTACAGGGCTCAGAACTGAAGGCTACTAGGTGGCTGGAGACTTCAGGAGGCCACTGTGATGGTGATGCACGTGGCTAACAATGGCTGTTCTGGGAGATGCAAGCCCTGTGGCCTGAAAGATGCCCTACTGCAGGAGAAGGAGGAGGGTCGGGGGGCTGAGGGCCCCCTTCCTGGGGATCATTTTGTTGATCGTTAGGCACAGGGACTGCCGTCCACCTCCCCTTGCATGCCCTGGGCTCCAGCCCCTTCTTATCCGGTGCCCGGGGTCCTCTGGACAAGATCATGGCCACAGGGCTCCAGGAGGGTCGGAAGTCCTCAGTGACCACCCCCACCACCAACCCAGTTCCCTGCAAGCGACTCAGCCCCCCATGCTCAACAGTGGCTGCGAGGGAGCAAAACATCCAGACATCCCACCTGCAGGAAAGGGAGGTGCAGCCAGCCTGCGCGAGGTCTCCCAGCACTCCATGAAGTCCTTGTTGACTGCCGAGTGTTGCTTGGGCCCTTCTTTCCCATCTCCTGGCCCTGCCCCTAGAGCATGGAGAGTTGCCATCTCCTCTGCATGGAGCCCCGAGGGAGAAGGGAGGAGAGGGCCTGGTGTCTCCCTCAGGCTGCTGTGATAGCCCAATGCGAGGAGTCTGTCAGACCCACTGAGGGAGGTCCGTGGGGCCTGGAGGTGGCAGGGTTTCTTTCCACACCAAGGTTCACCCTTGCTCTATTCTCTAGTTTTAAGGACAAACTTTCTCACTTCTTTTCCACCCTCCCCATGCCCAATAAGAAAGGGGCGACGTATGACCTGGGAAAGACTGTTATAATGCTTTCATTCTTAACACCTTGGCTTGGGAGTTATTTTGAATTTCTGAGTAGATGCAACTACTCCCTCCCATTGGTATGAGAGTACAGACTATGGGTCGTAATTGCTGTTCACAAAATTTCCTCTAAAAGAAGCATGCATTGATGCTTTCAAGACATAGCAATTGCAAAATGAGACTTCTTATCTTAATAATTTATTTTCAAGGTACACCTCTGGAAATTATAGTTCAGTCAGGTTTGATAGGAAAAGTTGGTTTTGGCAGATTGTTGGTTTATTTTGCATTTTGGATTGAAAACAAATGAAACCCTCCCAATTGGCCCGCTTACAACAAAACATGGACTGTGGCAGCTAATGCTGAGTGAGCTGCTGTAGCAGGTAATTGAGGCTATTAGCACAGGGTGGTCTGGAGAGGATATTCTCAGCCCGTTATAAATTTTGTTCTGCAGCTCAGATGGGGTTAATAGCACCCAGACATGACTACTGCAATTTTACAGAAAATAACATTACAAAATATAAATAAAACTAATTTAGGAAGTGAAGTATTTACGAGAAGGGCTGGAGATATCTTAACTAGGCTGACACGAACAGCAGCGCTGAGGAAGCTGTCGGAGTTGCCAACACCAAATATACGGGCCAAGTCAAACAGCCCACGCTAATGACATGGAAATAAGTGGCCTCTTGAAGGAAGGCAGAGATAGATTTGTTTAGAATGGCAGGGAAAAAAAATACATGTATTGCTAATGTAGATTATCCTCACTTCAAGAGAACTGTACTAGGCAGTTCTGCAGCCTAACAGGTGACGATGCAGATCAAATATTTTTACTGGTAAATGCACACAACAGTATCTGACAATGAACTACTGTTCAGTGTATGTGAATCTACACAATTTCAGTGAAACACAGGCTTCCATGTAAGCCTACTAGTTCCCAATACTCACAGTCCAGAGGGCTAGTGGAAAACGAAGTTTAAAAAAAATAAAACATGCCTGTTATGGAAAGCCCCATAGTCAAGTCTCTGTCCTGTATTCAGTGTTTTTTACATTACGGTGTAGCACTGGCTGTCAATTGCTCCTATTTTGCTCAACTGGAAAAAAAGCCCCAAGAATATTTAGACTGTTTGAAATCAACATCAAGGTCACTGAGAAGGAAACCAGGAAGGAAGAAAATCCCCACGGATGATGCAAAGGCCTGGGACTTACTGTTTGCGTCTCTGATGGAAAACAGTGATGCAGAAAAGCAAGAATAGCACAAGATGCAATACTTTTGCCACATAAGGCTATCAGATAGACGTACAATGTAAAATAATAGGTGACAGCTATTCCAACATCCAAAAAATAAGAGGGATAAGAATCTACATTGACCTCTTTTACACTCAAAAAATTCTCAAACGGGAATTAGTCACAGAATGCTGAAATAACTAAGCCTTAAGAAATTACACAATCAGAACTAGTGACCTTTTGAGAGGGGCGCCAATGCTTCAGGGGGACTCAACAGGTCCACCTGACAATCTTTGGATTATCGGAAATGATCCAACATCTCAAAAACTAATTGAATCTCATTATTCTGTGTAGTTGATTTAAATTCTTTCTTAAGTCAACATGAATTATTGTTGTCTCTGGAGAAGGCTGATTTACTTAACAGCAACATTGCCCCAGACCATCTTAGCATCTCAAAGTGTAGGGGACTCTCTCCAGATCAGGAATATCAAAGCCTTTGTGCTTTGGCATTGGAAAAGTCTTCTCAGGAAAACAGAAGTACAGAGGAGCTGTGGTCAAGATCCCAGTGTATTTTGGTTTGGCTAATTACACGCACAAACTATGAATTTCTAACATCATGAAAAGCATAAGTGTCTAAGGACCAGGTTCACATCTGTTTCCATGCAAAGCATTACATGGATCTTTCTTAAATGTCACACCACATCTAAATAAGTCAGCTTATTTCCTTTTCTGGAAAGCCCTTCTCAGCTATAACTGCAAGCCTGAAAAAAGCAATAGAATTGGGAAGTGACTGGAAAAGGGAACATCAATGCACAGCATGAACAAATAGGAAAGGGAAACTCAAAGTACAGCAAAATATGCAACCCCATCGATTCTTGAGGTTATTGTTGTAAGCACTGGAGAAACAACTCCATCTTCACTCTATTCCCCACTGTCATGACCTACAAGGCAACCTCTGTCTTCAGGAAAACATCCTGCCTTTTACCATGTTGCAGATGTTGGTAATTCCAAACCACCAGATGAAAGATGATGTCCATCATCTCTCCCCGCACCACTCTTCCTTCACATCTGCCTGAACTTGCAGGTGAAAGAAGGCATAGCCTTCACGTTACTATACCATACGCAGAAACGCATCTCCAGAAGACAATATCATTCCTCTGCCAACCCCATAGCATGGAGGAGATGCACAGGAGGGCAGAAATCCAAATCATCCAAATCCAGTCTGACTCAAGACAGGAAGGTGTGGTGTGGGAATACATGCTGTGTTTGGCACACCACTACACAAATCTGTCACAGGTCACATGTACATAGAGGGATGTTGCAAGAGTTTATCATGATAACATGTAATCTTTGCAAAAGATCTGGAGATCTTCTGGGGCCAAACAAACGGCAGGCCAGGTTCCAAGAAAACAAACACTCACAACTCTCACTTGGTGCACAGGGACTTGGTGCCACTCCACAAAAAGGTTATTTAAGAATCAAATCCCTACCTGACTTCAAGCCAAGAGGTGAAAAAAAGTCAGACTCACAAATTACCTGCAGTACATACCCCAGCAGCAGTGAAAGGATACACTGGCCCAGGACAAGTATGGCATAGCTAGCACAAGCTCTGGGCATCCCCTGCCTGCTGTGTCAACAAACCTCACAACCAAGCTAGAGGAGGATCCAAATTGCTTTTGGTGGCCCTGGCTTCTCCGCTGAGTCTGTGACAGCAGTCTGTACTGTGAATGTGGGCCTAGGGATGTTGACTCACTCTATATACACCAGTGCAGAGTAAGATCATAGCATCATAGAATGTTTCCAGGGATGGGGCATCCACCACCTCTCTGGGCAACCTGTGCTAGTGCTCCACCACCCTCAGTGTAAAAGTTTTTTTCCTAATGTCTAATCTGAATCTACTTCCCTCTATTTTAAAACCATTGCCCTTTGTCCTATCGCAACAGGCCCTGATAAAGAGTATCTCCCTGTCTTTCCTGTAGACCCCCTTCAGGTACTGGAAGGCTGCTATCAGGTCTCCCCGGAGCCTTCTCTTCTTCAGGCTGAACAGCCCCAACTCTCTCAGCCTGTCCTCATAGGAGAGGTGCTCCAGCCCTCTGATCATCTTTGTGGCCCTCCTCTGGACTCTCTCCAACAGGTCCATGTCCTTCTTATCCTGGGGGCTCCAGAGCTGGACACAGTGCTTCAGGTGGGGTCTCACCAGGGCAGAGTAGAGGGGCAGAATCACCTCTCTTGACCTGCTGGCCATGCTTCTCTTGATGCAGCCCAAGATGTTATGGCACTTCTGATCATCCTCCAGGGAGACTTAACTGACCAGCTAGAAGTGAAAAATCTGCCCCACGTGCAGCACCCATCCTTCTCCCTACAGCTATAGCAGCCCATGATGTGCTTTGGGGAATGGTATTGCTTGGCACAGGCCTCTGTGAATGAGAGTCTCACCAGTGTCTTCAGAAGCACAGAAGTATCATACGCAAACTTCATAGTATCTACGTTCCCCTGCTGCCAACACTTTTCTTCAGTCAAGATGAGGTGTTTTGGGGGAGTGATACATCATTTAACTTTTCCTCTGGGTTAAGCTTCCACAGAGAGGAAATAGATACTTCAGCCACCACTAAAGAGCCACATGGTCCAATCTCTCCCCATGAGCACTCAGTAACCTTGGATGCAAAACAGTGATGCCATGCATGTACAGGCAGGTAACCTCGCGTGTGAGCAATTGCAAAAGCCCGTGTGCACGTGAACGAACCTGCATACGTAGGTGCGCTCACCCTTATGCATAGGTGCTTCTGAAGGCAGGGAGGCTAGAGAAGGAAGCCGCTGCATTACATCAAACGAGCAACATCAGCTTTCTGCCAGCTGCTTTTCTCATACCTGCCTGTTCACACCAACCCTCAGGTCGGTTTTCAAGCAACTCGCGCTGCTTTGTAGTAGCTGGGATGCCTGAAGATCAGAGAGCTCACCATGGTGGCTGGGGGGTAAGAAACCAATTTTCTGGGGAAGGTAAGGGAGGCTAAAGATGCACATACGGGGGTGATGGAAGTCTTGCCATATGAACTTTTTTTTATTCGCACATGTCCGTGGTTTCTTCTGAACCCCTCCTGTTTCCCACTTCAGAGAGTGGGACCACATGCTACTGAGTTGGAAAAAGCAGCACTCTGAGACACTAGGTGTGAGACAGAAAGCACTTGTCACAACCCAAGGTAGGAAGATCACTCTCAGTGTTCTTTATACACAACAATAAAATGTGGAGGAACAGGGGTAGGTTGAAGCAGCCGGGAGAGGCAGTTTAAAGGGCCCCTCAATCCCTTGTTTCTACAAGCTGTACCTCCCAGCAATCTAATCTAAGCCGGCACACCCTGCTCGTGTCTGGCTCCGTGTGACGCTCACACCTGCAATAAAGGAAATTAGTGCAAGTGATTGATGGTCTCCTGACATACCATGGTCTTTGTAGCAGCAAAAAAACAGAATCTGCACAGCAATGGCTGGGAATTACCTCACCTCCAAGTTTTTTCAGGGATCAGAGTTCGCTTTTAATAAGCTTTAAAGCAAAGGGGGATCATCGCACATCCTCCTCACCCGCCAGCACGGCTCGCTGACACCAGCCTCGCTCCCTCAGAGTCGTACCTTTCTGCACGGGCGGGAGAGGTAAAGCACTGCTGAGCACAGAGAGAGAAACAGAGGTTGCAGGAGGAGCTCCCCAACCCACCAGCCTTTCCATCCAAGCAGAGCACTGCAGCAGCTCTGGGAAGAGGCAGCATCTCGGGGTGCAGAGTCTTCCCAGAGGAAGACCTGTCCCTGCCCTTGCCCCTTCCAGCTGTGCTGCCAAGCCAAGGGCGTTGCAGCAGTAAGGGCAGGGTGCAGGACTCGCTCTCCAGATGTGGCTGCTCTGTGCTTCACTGGTATTTTCTACCTCCCCAACACCTCATTCACCCGTGAAATAAGAAAGTTTCCCATCTCCGGCATTCACTTGTGGGAGCAAAGCGTGCTGTGTAGCAGCTAGTAAAGATGAGAAAAAACATTTCTACCGGACAGCCCAGTCCACTGAGGTGAATGCCTGTCAGCAGCGGGAGTAAACAGACTGTCTCCAGCTCCTCGGGTTTCTTGGCAGGGAGGCAGTGTCCTGCCTGTTACAACTTGTTTTGGATGACAACAGGCCAGATTTCATGTGAGGAGAGTTGTGCCCATCTTCAACTCACATCAGCCTGCTTGTTTTTCTTCACTCAGCTGTAAACATGTTTAAGATTCCTGTAAATACCTGTTGGGCAGCAGACCAGACAAATATGGAAGAAGAAGAGGAAAAAGAAGAGGAAAAAGAAGAGGAAAAAGAAGAGGAAAAAGAAGAGGAAAAAGAAGAGGAAAAAGAAGAGGAAAAAGAAGAGGAAAAAGAAGAGGAAAAAGAAGAGGAAAAAGAAGAAAAAGAAGCCCCACAACAGGAACAGAAACACCCTCCTCCCCATGACAGACAACAGTCCTGACAATAAGGCTCCCTGGAAAGAATATGTAGGAATACCTTTATGCAATCACATCGCAAGAAAAAAAATTACTTTTTTTTTTGGACCAGACTGACTGCTCATTTCAGCATCACCTTCAAAGGAAAGCTATCACTTATGAGAGCCCATACTATCATCTGTCCCTGTCCAGCCCATCCCAGACCTCCCTGACAGCTAGAAAAGGACCCAGATCAACTTAGGTACACGTGAATCCCAATCCATGGGGTATACTGAGCACGAATTCTGCACCTCAGGCTGCACCCTCAACCTTTGACTTTAACGTTACAGCGAAATGAACCTCACAGCCAGAGCCTCTCCTAGCACATGGTGATGCAGTGCCATGGAAGCCAATGGGCACTGATGACTACAGCATATTCTCCTGCATCCTCTATTTGCTTTCATCCAAACTTATTTACATGCTTAACTTTGTTGGATTGTGGAGCTGCACAATACATCAAGGGAGGACAGTCAGGGCCTCAATTTTTAAGCATCAGTTATTCAAAGAAGAAGATGTCCCTGCCCCTTGCAGGGGGGTTGGACTAGATGACCTTTGAAGGTCCTTTCCAGCTCTAACCATTCTATGATTCTATGATTCTAAATGCCCGCACCCAAGCCATCTGAGATTTGCCTCCTCCACCACAAACTGATCTTGTGGGGGAAGAGGAGAGGAGCATAAAGCTGGGAAGGATCCACCATGCCTGAAGACTTGCTCTAAGGCACTGAACCCAGAGCAGGGGCGGCATGGTGGCATCACAGTGGCTCATGCTCCATCCCATGTGTGGCTGAAAGGAAAGGGAATATTTCCTGTGACTCCTTACAGCCTTGCAAGAGGAGGGCTCGCCTCTCTGGAAAGAGAAAACATATTTGGCTTTCCACACACAGGCTGTTCTGCAATGCCTTTTATGGAGGCAAGAAGAAACTCCATCACAGACGTACGAGGTGGAAACGGTGATGTCCCATAGATCTCCTTCCAAGCCCACCAGCTCTTCAGCTTGCTGGCCCCAGTGGAGGGAGCCTCTTGGGCTTTTGCTCAGAAAAAAAATTACCCAATAAAAAGCCTTTGTATTTTATCATTAATAACAAGGGAGGCTGTTGCATCAGATAAGTTGAGATGGTAGCTCTTGGTTGGTCCCAAGTGTGACTTACAGTTGGGTTCCCACTTGGGACATGTGACAGAAAACAATGCAGAAACGAGAGGGGAAAAGTATTGATTGCTCTGAGAGTCACTCCCTCCTACATCAGCTCCCTGGGATCTCTGGAAAGAGTCACCACGTGGAGTCACAAATACAGCCACCCCAGTCCCCCAGAGAAGGAAACATGACTTAGTTTTGACAGCCCAAAGAAACCAAATACTATATTTGTCTTTCATTCTGACTTCTGATTTCTCTTAAAACAAAACAGGCTTTTAGAGGTACTGGGACAAGACGAAGGGTGGGGAAGGTCACAGATTAACCTTCCTCCTGTTAGCATGGTTCCAGGATCCTGGCCATGAGGCCAGGCAAACATGACACCAAGCGCTCAGCGCGCCCGCAGAGCCTCGGCTCTCCCAGCACAGCTGCTCTCCCTCTGTGATGCTGCAGAGCTGTGACGAGCTGCTGGCTGGAGAGTTTCACCCTCTCACCCTTTCCAGTGGCGGTTAAATGCCTTCTGCATGCGATGAGCAGCAACGTCTCTGGTGGATTTGGGAGAATCTGGACTTTAATATAATTACATTATTTTCCTCGTCTTCTGTTTTAGTTGGTAGTGACTGCAGTCATATCACTGTTTCCAGTTTCAGTCTTAAAACGGAATGACTTTTGTAACAGAGATGTAAAAAGAACCCTGTCGAAAAGCAAAGAGGAAGAACCCAAATCACAAGAAAAGTTGTCTGCTCCTGCGCATCTCTTCTGTCCTCATGCTCTCTGCCTGTGGCTCCCATCCCCTCCCTCTCCACTGCTGGCAGGGAAAGGACCGTCAGCCATACGGCTCCCAACACCTGACTCAGCCCCTCTCTCCTCATAACCACTATTTTAAATACCTCCAAGGGGGCTGTTTTCTCCCTTGCTGCGCCGCACAAGTTCTCTACACACCTCTACAGTCTTCTCTAAGGATCTTTGAGGGGCAAAGTGGTGCACAGTAAGAAGCTTGGCTAGATTGCATGAAAGATGTAATGCAAAGTCGACTCGTAGTGCAACCCATCTTCTCACGTCCCAACTAATTCCACCAGGCCTAAAAAGCAGATTATAACCAGAGGATTTATCCTAGCCAAAGAAATCAGATCTCTGACACCGCTGGAACAATAAATATGTGTTTTTAGCCTTAACGTCATATATAATATGGAACAAATGGACAAGCTGAAGTCCCGTGATGGACTTTGTGGGAGGAGACATTCATGGAGCTCCTTGCACAGCCACAGTCTAAAGCTTTAAGACAGGAACTAAGCCTGACTCATGGGAGTAAGAATCAGGGGGGTTATCGTGTGTAATGAAGGGACCAAGATGCTGAAAAGTATTAATAGTTAAATGCTCATGTGTATTTGAAAAACTACTGTCAAATCAGATTGGCATCAAGCACGGATGTTATTTTAAAACCAGCAGCAACAATGCCATAGGCTTTTACAAAACCTTGGGCCATTCAAAACTTTCTTGTCACTGTAAAAAAAAGAAGGGAAGCATGAAAACCCACATGACACCGATAGAAATAACTGTTTTCCTCTACTTTGGAAAGAAAAAGAAAAAAAAAAAAAAAGCTAACTGTGCTTAGTACCAGTCCTGCCATACTCCCAAAAGTTTGCACAAAATGAATCCGTTACTATGCAAGCGCAGCGCATCTCCCGGGTCCACATTCCCTCCGCCTTTGCCTGCGCTTCTCCCCTCATCCAAGCGATACTCAAAGTATCTTTGCCGCCTTCCAGGTGGGCACTGGGGCACCGAGAACCAGAGACACCTCAAGGCCCTGCCTGCGGGCTCCCCAGTTCCAGCAAGGTGACATTTTGACAGGTCTCCTGACAGAGCGGAGGGTAGGAGCCCACCGGCAAAGGCTGAAAAGTGGGGAAAAAACAACCCCAGAGCCCCATCTCCTTCCCGAGGGACACCCCCCCCCCCTCCCCTCCCCAGGGCTCCTCAGCAAGCGGCTCCCCGCTCGGCTTGGAAATGGGGCCGCTGCACCGGGCTCCCCAGCGGCACCGAGCGCCCGGGGGAGCCCGGGACCGCGCCGGCCTGCGAGGAACGGGACGGGACGGGACGGGATGGGGCGGGACCGGACACCCCCCCCGCCCTCCTTCCCCTCCCCAGTCGCCCCGCGGGGTAACTCACTGCGATCCGAGGAAGCCCCCCCGCCGCCGCCCGCCGTCGCCACCAGCTCCAGGTAAGCGGCCCAGAGCCCCAGGGCCAGCGCGCCCAGGGCCAGCAGCACCCGCCGCAGCCGCCGCCGCCGCAGCAGCCGCGCCAGCAACCGGCCCCGCATGGCGCCGCTCAGGGCGCCCGGCCCCCGCCGCCGCCGCCGCCCCGGGGCATGCTCCCGGCACCGGCACCGCTGGCTCGGACCGACCCCCCCCCCCCCCCCGCCCTCCCCGTCCGCCTCCGTGGGGCGGACCCAGGTGCGGGGCGGTGCCGCGCCCCCGCGGGGGCAGCTCCCGGGCGGGCTCTGCCACCGCCCCCCTCCCGCACCTGCCTCCGCCCCGCGGGGGGCCGGCATCCTGCACCCCCCCCTCCCATTTTTTCACGGGGCCGCTCCAAGGGCTGGCGGAGGCTGCAGGCGTCCCCGGCCGGGCCGGTGGGTCCTGCCGGTGAGAGGAGAGGAGGGGAGCGGGGCGGGTGGCGTCTACAGGGTGACACCGCCGAGGCGGCTTTCACCTGGCGTAAGCCAGCGTGTTTACTTCGAAGTGCCCTGCTCGGTCCGGAGGAGGAGGAGGAGGAGCAGGGCTCACCGAGTGCCCAAATCTGCTTTTTTGAAACAGCGAACAAGACGTGGCATCGCGCAGTCCAGGCTCAGCAGAGGGAGGACGCCGGAGGCCCGCAGGAGGACCAGGACCTTCCCTGGCCGCGCTCGGTGTTTCACTTCACGTCTCAATTACGCTTCTGAAGTAACTCTTCCACCTGCCCCCCCTCCCCATGCTGTTGCTTGGGTTCACGTCGCCAAGCACTCGCAGAGGACGCAAACTGGATTCCTCCTGGGTGAAACTAAACTGGAAGATGGTCCCTGGGATGGATGCAATGCATCCAGCTGGGGAGCTAGTCCAGAATAAGCCTTTCCAAAGGCACGTGGTGTGGGTGCTGGGTCACTGGCACCCCCCATTTCCCTCCACAGCTCTGCTCCTACACAGGTGCAGCCATGAAGAGAAACCCTCAGGCTGAAGTTAATTTTCAAAATGCAATAATGACAGACTCTTTTCTGGGGGTCCAGCGTCCTTCTGACATGGGAGGCTGTGCAAAAGGATGCTCGCCATTATTTAGCCTTTGAAAATGCACCGAAGGCCTTTTAAACAGTATAGAGGGCCACAGAAGAGCAGTGTGAGTCTTGGCAGGGACAGGCTGACGCTGGCAGTGTCGGCGCCCCAAGCATTGCACTGGTTGGGGGCAGAAGCCACATCCTTTAGCCTCTGTAGTCCCCAGCATCAAGTGCCCAACACCATGTTCCCAGTGTCCAGGCAGCACCTAGAGACCTTGCTTACCTATCACACATTGGGATGGACAGATGGACAATAGGTTTCCTTTTTCCAAATGTCTCACAAAGGTTTCAGAACCATGTCCCTTCAGCTCCCTCTTGGAGAGAATTCACTTAAGTTTCAGGAAGGTGTATCTGGAGAGTTTTATACGTCATTGTGGAGGTGGAAAGACAAGACGTTTCTCAAGACAGAAACAAATCCTGCAGTGAGGGAGGCTGGTGAGCAGCCCTGCCCTCGGGCTCCCCAAGGTCCATGCTGCAGCTTTCAAGGATGTAGTGCTTATGTTCCTCCTTCCTACCTCGCTAGAGGCTGCAGATGCACGGGGCACCGACCCAAGCTTGAACATGGTGCGACTTCCTCCGGTAGTGGCAGAAAGGGCTGCCAATGCCCAGCCACCACCATACCCTTAAAAACTCAAAGCTGTGCACCAGTTTAATCATTGCAAAGCAGAAGTCTCATAAAAAAAAGAATGTGACAGGTTTTTGGTGGTGTGTTTGTTTGTTTGTTTTTTTCCAGCTTGAGAGCAGTAAACCAAGGTTTTCATATTTGCTTAAAAAGAAAAAAAAAAAAAGAGAGAGAAAATACTAAGAAAAATGAGTAGTAAATAAAGATCTAAAGTAAATCTTTACTATTTAAAGAATGAGAATTGAATGATGTAGTCTTAGCAGGAAGTTGTCTGCATTTCTTAAACGAACAACCTTAAGTTTGAAAAATGACAACTGCACTTTGTTGAAACTTTGTTGTATATTAAAATATTAAAATAAGTATGCACATTTTTCTCTTGTGAACATGGTACTAAAATGGAGGGGAGGGAAAGTGGAACTATAGGCTAACAGTAGTGTTGTTGACTTGTAAAAAAGCAATCTTTGTCATGCTAGAACTACGCTGTCATGAAGCTACAGAATAGCTCTTGTCTCTGGAGAAAAAGCTTAAGGAAGTAAGTGTGAGTTGTCTGTCTGTTACAATATAGTTACAATAGAACAATATTAAGGAACAAAATTAATCTGGATGTGTAACAAAAAGTCAAATGAGGAATTTGAATAGCCCTACACCGTACTTCGAGTAACTTATTTTGGACCAGTTACTGATTGCAGACAGCACTGATGCACAGGAGTAAGATTATAACTTACCATAATGTTTTAAAAACGCCTCAGATGTTTTCATCCCAAGTCATCTAGGAACCTTGCATTTCCAATTTCTCAAGCATCTCAAGTCACACAAGTGCCTGCCCACAGCTCCACATCGCTCACCATCACTGGCGCAATATAGTAGCGTTGGAAACTACAGCTTGTGAAGATCTCATACGCTGGGGTCAGCCCCTTTGGGGAAGGAGAGAGCGAGCGAGCTGGAAGCGGATGATGGAGGAATAGGGTCTGGTGTCACATTTGGGTGACTCAGACAGGAGCTGACACTGCCGATAGCCCTGACGGACCATCCTTGAACATGGGACAGATAGCTGCTCGCTTCAGGATACACCTCTCCTAGTCTACCCTGCATACCCACTTCAAAGAAACTGATGATTTGCCAGGTGAGCTAACTGGAGTATTTTTTGCTTTGTTTGAGCTTTTGTTTGTTTTCTATTTTGGCTGTCTTTCCTCAGCCTTTGATACGGGTGCAGCACTTAAGGACACACATCTCCTGTTCCTCCCGGCTCCCCTCTCTAGCTCTGTCTCTTGTGCCTTTCCTTGTTATGCTTTTGCTCCTAGTTATCTAACAACTGTTTCTCTGTTCTGTAAATTACTTTTAGCTCTGTGCCAACATCCTTTCTCTGTAGGCTCCCCAAAGGTTCAATTATCCGCCGCTTGCTCCCTCCCTTCTTTCTTCTTGGGTACTTTTCATTTTAACACTAATTACCAGCTCCACTCCAAGGATACCCTACTGTCCCTGCCTTTCACCACCCCGGTGGCTCCACACCCCTCTTCCTGACCTCAGCCGTGCTCTGACGTACAAACAATGATTTCATCTCAACATTCATAATCGAAACGGCTCTAAGGCAGAAGTGTTTCTAAGAGGAAAAGGCAGCCTCTGAAGACACAGTTCCCCATTATTTCCCATTTTGGCTCCCCAGGAATGGGCTGGGCTCTAAAAGGCATTACTGGTGGAGCTATCCCAGAAAAATCCCTGTCAACGCTGCAGTTTAACATCACAGTAAGGGAATCACTGTGGTCCTGCAGTTAACAAACTATTAGCAAAAGGACCTTCTTGCCCAGTTAAATTGTGCTGATATATATGTTTATCACACAGTCATGTTAATCAGCAAGGTGGTTTTTACCAATACAGTTAACGCTGCCAACATTTGCATGAACCGGCCTGAGCCGGGGTCTGAGACTTGCTCTGGCTTTCACTATCCACATGGTGATGCAGCCTCCCTTCTGACTTTGACAGCATCACGGCCACACCATTCCTCTCCAACTTACCTGTCTGGGTGGAAAGCTTCATTCATGATTCTGTCTTTTCAACACATAAAACTGTCTTTTCATAGGTCTCAAGCCCTAGCTGTCCAGAAAAAGTTACTCAGAAATGGCTGCCCTTCCTTTTCAGCTGCAAAGAGGACTTATTTTTACATGAACTTCACCCAGTACCTCTAGGAACACCTCCTTGTTGCAGGTGCGGCCCCATGAATTGGCCTGAATGGCTTTCTGCACATCAGAACAATCTCTCAGTATCTAGAGAACATGTTTGCGCTTCCAGAAAAAAAAAGTTTTTACATACTTTAAGCTGAGAACTTTGAAAAAACTTTTCAGGGTTTAGGTATTTACTATAATGAAAGATATATTTATGTATTTGATAATTTGGAATACACATTTTCAAATCTGACTAAAGTCTTGCCTAAATTTCTTCCATCCCCTGTCCTAAACCTACTGGTAAATGGTTTCTATTTTAAGTGATCCTTGTTTCAAGGAGTTCAAAGATGTGTCATAGTAATTTTATCAGACACTAAAGAACACAAAGATGAACAGCTCTCCTGGTGACAACACCGAGCAGACTTCTCTCCACCCAAGGCAGCACTGATAAGGAAAAAAAAAATGGTTTACTGGGCAGTTTAGAAATTACTCTATACAGAGATAAATGTTTACAGTGAAAGAAAGGCAGTTTGGTCTCTGAATCAATACTGGAGAACCTAACACATCTTGGACATGCTTCACCAGGGTAAATCCAGAGCTTTTTTTACTCAAATGGAATCCATATCAACAATGAAACCCTTCATGCCTACGTAGTTAATCATTGTCTTGCCTTAACATTGAAACACTTCGGTGCTGAAAGCCTCTCTGGGTTTTCTGAATGAAAACAAATAATCCGTATTTACACATTCATAATCTGTCAACAATCCAACAGCACTGCAATTCTTAAAACATACAATTTAGTCAGTACAAGTGACTAGTCAACCCCATTGAGGGCTCTATTTATAACCTGTATTTTCAAAGCTTACTTAAAGGGCAGTTGCTCTAACTCATATTCAAAGATGCCCTTTCTCCAAACAGTTCATTTGGTGCTAAATGGAAATATCACAAGTCCACCCCACTCTTCTGAAATACTTTAGTCATAGCAGAAATGTTTCCTGCTGGCGGGTTAAATTCCAGTTTCCTCCAATGGCCTGTTTCAGACCAAAAGTCCTAAACTTTTGATGCAACAAAAGAATCGAAAGAAGCTGTGCTCTTTGTGCCTAAACCCTATGAATACAGCAGCCAAAAGGAATCATCGCAGCTTTCACCTCTCATGCCTTCTACTCTGTATCCAAGAATGTTTTGGTACATAATCCCAATCCACATGCTAAAATATGTGTATACTTCTATGGCTAGACTTACAAATTTTAGAACAACTGTTTAGGGAGTAAAAGAGATCTTTCTTACAATTCAAAGCAATTTGGGAATAAGAAAGGAAAATATTGCAGAAAAATTAGAAAGAAAAAAAAACTTAATGTCTCTTATAGACAAATCAGCTATGATGCCACTTAGAATGGGGACAAATAAGACATCTTTATTAGGATTTTGACTGAGCAGGCACAAATACACATTTTAATTCTGCTACACTAGAATGTTTGTGAGCTGTAATTAAAAATCAGAACAACAGAGCTTTTCAGGAATATGAACAGAACAAAGTACACAGGGATGTTGCTCCCAGCTAGTCTCAAAAAAGTATCTGATTATTAAAGAATTACTTCCTGGCCTACACACAGAGACATTACAATTCCAGAATATTAGGCTGCCCACAAGAGTCCATCCATACTGGTAAAATGTGCATTTTCTGAATTCATAAAACTACTTACATAAGCAATTTAAGTACAGCCATTGCATACAAGTATATACTCTACTCTTATTTAGATTTATTCTGACACCTATCAGAACTGTGGCTACTGTTCCACAGTCACAGCATCAATTTGAGAATTACTGCAAGTTGCGGTACAGGAAAATCATGAGGGCTTTTTTAAAATTTTGTTTTGGTTTTCTTACCTTGTATAACCTTGCTGTGTAGGGCGAGCTGACACAATATGCATTCCTACAATTAAGGCAACTGCATGAGTGCTGAAAAATTCCTACAAATACTGCATATAAATAAATCATAAGTTTAAAGGCAGAAGGAACCATTAAATGATTTCCTGTTAGCTCACGTCATTATATTTCATTACGTTCTAATGTGTCAAATCCAGTAACTTATTAAAACAAGCTACTTTCTTCAGAGGTGCAAGCATTTTTTTGATTTGAAGATGGAGAATTTCCTACCCGCACAAATAATTTGTTATAATGCGGGAAAATGCACAATCTCCCTGTTAAAAATGTGTGCTTTTTTAAAATTAACTTCAGGCTACTGGTTCTCGCTTAGCCTTTCTCTGCTGGGATAGAGAGGCTGTCGGTTGTTTTTCAACTTGAAGATACATGTATGTTAATCAGCCTTCTTAATGTAATACAATATGAGCTCTTGCACAACCTTTGCTCTTCTGCTGAATCATTTGTGGTTCTGTGCCTTACCCAGTATTTCAACATCCTTCCTGAAATGTATGCACTCCTTCCTTACCTAAATAAGGCTACACAACAATAAAGTTTTCCCCTACTGCTCATTTTTTCTCCTGTTTATGCAAGAAACATTGTAGTATCTTGGCTCACAAGAACATTTGTCCAGTTCTAACCTTTAATCCTCTGTAGGATAGTCTCTGTATTCCTAGAATTGGCCATTTTGGAGATCTTTCAAATTCTGTGCTCCTTCATGTGTAACCTGGCATTTAGTTGTATTGAAATGATACAAGTCACACATTACTAATTAAATTAGCAAAAAAAAAAAAGCTAATCAGTGTTTGGAGTAAATGCCTTTTTTTTTTTTTAAACACAAAAATTGTGGATAATACAGGTCTTGGAACCTTTCCCATGAAACTCTTTTGGAAATACCAATCATTCTTTACTCACATCTTAAAGTGTAGTTGTCAGTGGTAGAAAGCACTTGGCTTTTTAAAGCAGTTCCTGGCTTGAAGGTCCACATTTGTTTTGGCAACATAAAGCAATATTTTGCATGATCACATGATATCACACAGCAAGTACACGTACAATACTTTGCACTTCCTGACCTTGAACAAATATTCAAGCTTCCAAATAAAATGGATTTACAGATCAGGACTATTATAATTTTACCTCCCCCACCCCCTCAAATAGGAAGGGTTCATTGCCAAGTGACAAATTAAGAATAAAGTTAAAGCTGCAATTTGATTATAACACACCAGCAGATGTACTATTTTACAGAATTTCATTCTGTTCAGTCTTTCGAGTAATAAGGAACATTGGTAAGGAAGAGAAGAAATTAAACATTTACATCCTTCTTCCCCCAATACTTCCTTCCAATCTTACCAACCTGAACGTCAAAGCCTACAGTCTCTATCCAGACACGCTTCATGGCTTTCAAGTGAGGACAATGTAATTTCACAGGCAATTCTTTAGCTTGGAAGAACTGAAAATAAACAGAAACCCATTTATTTCTTTAGGTTCGAGAGACCTTTTTGCCAGCTTCCCATCAGCTGAATTTAAGTAGACAGATCCCGCTGATTAAGTGGCTAATACTTCACTATGTAGCAGTTTTCAGAAGCAGCCTTCCAGGACCTGTGTAACTTTGATATCTTATCTTCAAACCAGTAGCATGTTATTTCACATACAAACTTCCTTTAGTTAGCTAGACTTATCCGAGAAAGTACTAGTCAACTAAGAAAGAGTGATATTAAATGATGGATAGCATTATTTAATTACCTTCCCTCAATTGTCACATAGCATCAGCACCCAAGTTGTTAATGAATCAGTTATCTGAACAGTTCAGCATTTTCAGCTAAACTAATCAGCGCAACATACTTTAAAACAGACTCCTGTAAGTTGTAGGAGTAGTTGAACATGTAGGTACAGACTGTCAGCCACCCACACTGAAGTCTGTGATTAATTTGACCTCAAGAATATGTACAAAGTAAGACCCACAGTACAGGACCATTAGAGACAGCAAGTTTGTCACAAAAAAGATAGACAATTGAAGGGAGCTGTGACTTAAGTGAATTTCCCCTCCTGCATTGCTTTAGCTGGTGCTACAAAAACAATTCTTTCTGCAAGTCTTGACAGCACAAAAATGTCTTTTACCTCTCCCAAACACGGAGTGAGGCTCTCCATGGCCACTACCAAAGAAACTGTTTGCTTTCACACACTAAGTTCTTTACAATGGGAAAGGAAGTGCTGGTACCCTATAGCTGTATATTTCAGAAAGATGTTATTTTGCTTCTGTCACACTTAACAAGGTAGGAAAGGTACAGTAGGAAACAGATGCACTGAAATCCCTTTTCCAACACAGGTCTGCTCCCAGTATACAAGGTGGACAAGATTTGCTGATGCTACAGTAAAAGCATGAATACCCACTATTATAAACCGGGCTGAAGCCATCTTGTAACCCTTTTCATTGTTTTCTGGAATTGCAATGTCCTGATGCCTAGTATGAAGATAATCATCATATAGCTAGAGTTATATTTATCATGTAGCAACTAGGCATCTGCTCTTTCACCCCAATTTCAGCAACAGTTCAGAAGCAACAACTGCTATAGCAAAAGTTGCCCATGATTTATTGGTATTGTTTAATGATGATGTTGTTTATCAAAATATGATATTGCTTAATGCTATAAAGATAGATAATACGGTGGTTAAGGAAGCCAGTAGATGCCTTGTATTATGGGCTTCCTCTGTGTATTAAGATAAACTGGGAGGAAGGGGATGAGAAGATGACACTCAATAGTTTAATATTTCCCTCCCCTCCAAACATTAAAAAAAAGTGTAGATGTTGCTGGTTCTTGCAGATGAGTTCTGTAACAGATTATCTTTTTCCACCATAATACATCAGTCAGGTTTGTCCCAATTAGGTTAGAACCAAGCAAAGGGAAGGCATTTTAAAATAGTTATACTGTCAAGAAGAGTCTCAGCTGTAATATACTTTAGTACATACTTTCTATACATGGTCTTTTTCAAAGAAAACTTCCAGTTACATCCTGAAGTGTCTAAGCACCGAAACAGTGATAATTTAAACCCTTTTAAAAGCTGCTTCTCACATAGCAAAAGGTCAGTCAAACAATTCAGATCTTGAACTAGATCCTTCCATGATTATTCATTTCATTATAACCATGTATGTGGTTATAATGTGCTCCAACTACAGGTGAAGGCCAGTATACACTGACCTCTACCACAGACATGAAGGTAAGGTGAAGTTATAAGCATATTCCTGATATATCAGTCATCATGTACTTTTTATGTCAGTCTTATCAGGTGTCATCTCTCAGCCGAAACAGAAATATAATCTGGCATGTTAGGAATGGCTCATGTACAATGTCATAACATTTACCGCAGATTTACTCAAGCCTTCTGTCACTGGATATCAGGAAACAGGCAGGCAGGAACTGCTCTCACATATGACTATTCCAGCCTAGCAATGTCCCATTCCTACAACCAGGATGCAAGCTAACACCTCAGCAGACTCGTAGTTCATTCTCTAAGCCATAAATTTTTGCTTTTAAGTTTTTTAATTCTCCTTGAATTTTACGGGTTAGTCTGTTTCCTTGGCGAATCTCATGCAGAATTGCAAGATCCTGGTCTGGTCCAATATTCAGAGTCACCTAAAAAAGAAAAGAAAAACAGATTAAGAAAAGCAAAGCTGTACAGAATACAATTTAGAGAGTATTATGATGAGGATATGAGGGAGGGAACTCTAAAGGAGACCCTTGTAGCTGGCAAAGAGGATGCTTAAGCTAATGCATGTCACCAACAGAAAGGTGCTCCAGAACCAAAAATAAAGAACAAAGCTTTCATACATCACAGCATTATATTACTAGTGAGAAAGAAATCTGGATAGAATACAACCAAGTTTACCCATAACCTGTTGACTCCTTTCTAATTCCTGTATTATTTTGAGACCCACAAAAAGAGGCAACTTAAAATATTTATCAACTAACTTTTATCTAGTTCTAAGTACCTCAGCTGACATGATGACATTTTGTCATCTTTTGCTACTAGAACTAGAGGTGGTTTAACTGCTGTGACCAATCTGCTGCCTTCTGAATTGCATACGATTCAAGAGCAGTTAAAGTACAACACCTAGTCTCAGGCCATGCCACATGGCCCATGCTGAGCTGAACAATCAGAATTCTTGATGGCAAGCTACCCAGGGCTGCTACTTCCTGTCACCCTGGAACTGGAGAGCATGCCAGCCCAGTCACTTTCAAGGACAGAGCAGCACAGCCTTGGAAGTTGTTCTCAAATGACCTCTTTTCTCTCTATCTTTTAGGGTGTCCCATTGCCATCATGTAGTTCTTGGTCAAAGATTTTAAAATTTAGTCATCTGTAGACATTTTGACCTGAAGTGATGAGAAGGATTTAAAGATCACTGTGGAGACTTTTAGCAAGCATTTTGTTCCTCTGCCCTCTTGTGGCTAAAAGTCTAAAGAAATTAAGACTACAATTAAGAGCACACCTACAGTTACAACACATACAGATCTGTAGTAAAGGTATCATAAGCACTTTTCCCCCCATTCATATATGCCATTTAGTCCTTAAAAGAATAAAGTTTAAAAACCCACAGCCTAACAAAAAATAGAAAAGAAAAAAAAAAAAAAATCAAAGTCTTTAGTGAAGACAAATGCGTTAGTCTAAGTCAACTGAACTGTGCGTCAAAAGTACAGAAAACAAGTGAATTGATGACACTGCCAGACTCCTGAAAGACAGTCAGTTGGACAAAAGCTATGCCTAGATCATTCTCTCAAGCATATCTTAGAGAAATATCTCATCCTAAACTCCAGGTAACACCAAGGCTGGGGCTTCCCTTCTAAGCTGTTCTGATGTTCATCTACGTACCTGGAAGCTACTACACTGCTTCAACTTCCAGCCATTGTTTCTGCAGTGATTTTTGCAGAGTTACAAATGATATATTAAGAAAGGAATAAATACAATATTTACAATACTTAAGTCAATGATCTACCTCTTACTGGAACAAAACCAAACACTATGGCCCCAAGAAAGAAAACCAATCATTTTCTTTGCAGAATGTACTTCTGACACAAACTACTCTATTGCCTTGCAATTTTGAGACAGCTAAGCGAGCTACAGTATCAGATAAGAACCTTCAGAGTTGCAACAAAAACACACAGCAAACATATAATCAGGAGAGCTCCTGGCAAGCTTGATGCCTGACTGATTAACAAAGACAAGTCTTTTTTGCTTTATAAAATAAATAAGAGGGCAAGTTTTGTCAAATACTAATATCTAAAGGAGCACTTAGGAAAGAAATTATTTCCTTAACTCTAGGAAAATATTGGATTTAGATACCGAGAATACGCCTCTGTGGGGTAAGCCCGTAACAATGTGCCTCAGAAATGCTTAGCTATTACCTTAAAAAGCTGTTTCTCTACATCTTTCAGCTTCTGCCGAAGCTGTTTAATGTCATTCTGGAAGCCTTCCACTTCCATATTACGACGTTTTTCCAAGGCTTCATATCGCTGAGTCATCAGCTTCAGGCGCTTCCCCATCTTTTCTGAGCGTTCCTATGGAGATGAAATCTCAATAGGGTATACAAAATAAAGGCTGCAAGATCATCACATAGCTAGCAGATGATTACAGACTAATTACCTTAAAGAGTTCTCTGCCAACATCTCCCTCCTCACGAATCCTAGCCAGCTCACCTTCCAGGGTGACACACTGCTCCCTGTACATGTTTGATAGGCGCTGTTCCTGCGTTAGCTGTTCTTGCAGTGACTAGGACATAGGAGGAACAGAAAGAATCAACTCAAAAGCCCGTGCTCACAAAATTTCCCCTGCTCTGGAAAAGGAAGCACGATAAGATTGACAATGACAGGCAAATAAAAATTAACAACTGGAGATACAGCTCATGAAAGAACTAGGTAAGGACAATATTCTAACACCACTTCCATTACCAAAACCTTTTCATTAGGTTATCAGTTTGGCATGACTGTTCATCATCAGTTAAAGAACTCTCTCCTCTTCTCCTTAAAAATAATATTCAACTAATGCTGTGATTCCCCTTTTCACAGCTGCTTGCCCAGCACTGCATTTCAGAAGCATCTGCATTCAATGGTAGATGAAAACAATTCCCTATCGCTTGTTTACTTTACAATTCCTTCTTGCCACTTCAGATCTCCCAGCTTCTCACTGAAAGCATACAAGAAATGAAAGAAAAATCTTGACTACTGTAGAAGAGCTGGGGGACATCAACTGAAAGAACTTACTCTCCCTGGACAGCAGCAAGGAAGATACAGGTACTGCATTTGAAGTCCATTAGCTGAGAGCCTTTACACTAAAAGAAAGGCACGTGCAACAAGCAGGTTAAGAACTGCTGGCCCACATATCACATGGCTTGCAGAAGCAGGGATTTGTTCTGGGCGTAAAAGAAACTGACAATGAAGTGCTACCATAAATCCTAATTATATGCTTTATGTGAAAAATGCAAGCAGTGCTGATTTTGAGACAGGAGAGGGTTGTTTTTTTTTTTTTTTCACATTAGTGCCAACAACACCGCAACTTATGGCAAGCCTGTACAGCTTTGAAACAGCTGCTAGCTACTGCCTATCTTGGAAAATCCCAGATGCTGACAATTTTGTAGTCAAAAACTGTTAAAGAGCCTCTACCTATGACAAAAAAAAAAAATTACCTTTATTTCTTTGCTGTGGAGTTTCCAAGTTCCATCATCTGCTTGAAGCATCTTCTTGGTATGTCTCTGCTTCTTCTGTCTTCCTTGGTCCCTGCTGATAATAAGCTGATCCACATCTTTGTCAAGTTTCCTCAACAGACTGTCCTTCTCTGCCATCCAAGCTTTCTCATTGGCTCGGGCATCAAACTTGAGCTGGAGAAAGTCACGGGTACTCTCATATAAGAGATTTTGGGTCTTATGGAGTCTGTAAAAAGGGATCCCAGTGGAGTTAATTAACTTCTTTCCTAGTTCCTACCTTAATTTCCTCAGTCATCATTGCAAGGTGGAAAAAACATGGAAGAAAAAGACAGTTGCTCTCCTAATGAGTGTAGCTCTTCCCATCTAATGAAAGAAGCGATAGTCTTAGAATATGAAATAGGATTTTTAATATGCAGATTACTCCACTAATCTTCTTGCACACACACTACCAAACAGATGGCTGCATAATTTGCTTTTCTGCCTGCTGCAGGAAGCAACATACTGAAAGTCAAAGTATTTCTGCTGCTCCCCTGTTCCTGTCTCACGACTATGTCTCATGAGAATGACTGTCATTCCTCACACTCACTTATCTGTTATAGTTTTGATCTTCTCCTGGTCCCTCTGATGCTGGACCTCTGCTTCCTCCGTGCGAATCCGCCTGTCCTCTAGTAGTGCCTCAACCTGTTCCTTGGATAATCGTGTCTGTTCTTCTAGCTGAGCTTGCAGGGCCTCCACCTCAATAAGCAAACAAAGACATTACTGAATAAGGCCTGAGAGCAGCTCTGCTCCTGTCCTTGCAAGTCTCTTAAATTCAAAGATTTAGATCAAAGACTCTACCCGATAATACCTTTGAGAGTTCTAATTTCTCAAAGGTTTATTTTTGTTTTAATGCCAAGTATTTCAAACAACTAAAACACTTCAAGGAAAAAAATCATGCTAAAGGCAAGACAAGCATATTATAAGCAGCAACAATGGATTGAAGACTTTGGAAAGATTTAAATTTGTCACACAGGATGTGGCAAATCCTGTGAAATATGTAGAGAAACTTCTGCTACCATCTTCCAATGAAATGGTGATATAAAAATACATAAATTCTAGGAAGACAGCAAGTCCACATATCTTGAACAAAAGAAATTACTCAACTAGAATGAATTACTAAATGTAAACAAGATAATGAGTGAAGGAGAGGGATGCAAAGAATCTTGACCCAAGGCACATAGTCAGGGAGACAAACTGGAATAAGTAATTGAAAAATATGCATTTAGCCTACATCTAAGAAACTATCTGAAAAAGCTTGGCGTGTATTTAGATTGCTTATTTTTATTACTATTTTGTATGATACTTTTGCTCCAGAGTAAAAGTTGTTAGACAGCTAACTGGACACCAGGTCAGTCACTACCACCCTTGAAAAAACAACAACAAAATTAAAAAAAAAAAATCCTCTATCTACTGTATAAGTTTGCTCTTTAATTTGCTTTTCTTGAGTCATCCTTCCTCATGCTTTACATACAGCTTCTGGCATCTTCCTCAATTCGGGATTCTGTACATTTTATCTTTCATTCTGTCATGCTATCTGCACTCTATCTTTCACTGAAATCTAGCTTCATTGTACTAGTGCATCTTATCGGGGCTGCCTAATTCCGTCTTAGACACATTGCTTTTGTCAGACTTTCACAAAATACCCAGCCCCCCAGATCTTCTGTGAGTTTAAAGGAAATTCATAGACACAACCAAATTATGGGAGATAACATCAATTACACATTCTATATTTAAGGGCAACATATTCCAGTTGACACTACTAGAACATCTGCTTATATAAAGCTTCCAGAATCAGACTCAAGTTCTTAAATCTAAGCCTACATTCATCACCAAGAAACAGCTAAGTAAACTGACAGAAAGTGGGAATCCATAGGAAGACGTGAGGTCTGATAGAATTGGTATGTCTACATCTCATCTAAGCAGACAGCATAATTGTCTATCATCATTTACTGGACAGCCAGGAACTATGTCCATCAGTTAGCAAATGGTTTTACCTGAAGTAGAAGTGTTTGATTATCTCTCTGATATCTCTCAGGACTTTCTAGTTTCTTTCCTTTAGCTGCTGTTTTTGAAGTGCTCCTCTTGGTGCCTATTGCAGAAATTTAACAGAGTAGAAAACAGTTTTCCAATCTACCTGCAGTACCTTTTCAAGTATGAAATATTGTATGTTCTGGCCTAAAAGAACAGGAAGGCCTAAAAGAACAGGAAAAAGCTTGCCACTGCTACAGTCACAAGGACTTCTAGGAGGGCTAGCTGAAGAAAAGTTTCAGAACTTATGGTGATCGCATACCTTTATCCCATACTATCATACCACAATATTTAGGCAACCTACTAATTGTCTTGGCATATATAAAAAGCAAACTTAAGTTTTCTTAAATAAATTATGAACAGGCAGATGACACAGCTGCACAAGCATCAAGCCTTGAATGAGTTCTGAGCTTGTCAGCTAATTTCAGTCAATTTGGAAGAGGCAGTTCTTCAAAAGAGAAAATCAGGAAGGAGGCATGTAGACCCACACTACTGTCTTCATTAAAGGCAGGCAGAACCTTGCACCTTGGAACGGCTGTGGCTAGAGATGGCTCCGCAGTTGGTACCTGCACAGTTCCAGAACAGCCATTCCGTGATCATAGCAGCCTCTTCCTTGGCTGAGCAGATCACAGACATGAGAGCCTGCTCAGGTTATGTTTAAAGATTTTGAAGGGAAGCCAAGGGTACTGCAGGTATATGTATGTACACATGGATACATACAGGGAACTTAATGGAGGTATACTAAACTATTCACAGCAAGGAATTATTTTGGTATGCTGACACCAACACATAGAGAAACAAGTATCAATAGCTGAGCTGCTATTAGATCAGTTTGATGTGGTACCTGTTCTAGAAGTATCATTTTGTTCATGCGCATCTCTGGATTTAACTGGCCTTTGCAGAACAGTAACCTGTAGAAACAAGATTAGATATCTCAGCTGAACACCTGACTTCTCCAAAGTTGCAATGGTTAAGAACAAATCTTAAAGAGTAAAATGAGATATTCAAAAGAACAGCATTACCTTACTTCTACCACAAGACAAGGAAGACATTCACAAGTGTAATGTCCATGTTGAAAAGTTTCATTTATCATGGCTGAGCCTTGTTATTTCTGCCTCTAATTTTTTTTTTTTCACCAAAATAACTGGAAAGTAATCCTGCCTTTGCTGGCTTCATTAGGATGAAAAGGAGCACACTCAGCAGGAAAAGGAGCATTTGAGGGACAGAGAGGAGAAAAGGAGAGTGAAGATTACGTTATTTCCTTCTTTCACACTCCTTGCCTTAGCAAGACAGAGAAACATGAAGCTTGATTTATCAGCACATTCACTCAAGCTACTCAACAAGCCTGGAATAAAAGCTAGCTGATAAAACTATTGAAACAACTCAACTGTTGAACTGAAACCCACTTAAAAACACAAGGCCATGAGGGAGCAGGTTACAGCCCCAGTGCTTATCTTGAGGTAGATATATAAATAGGCCTAATTTTATTGCTACTCTGTATCAGGGAATTTAAAAGCTTCTGTGAGATTTTTGTACTGTTTGAGCAGTGCAGAGTAACTACAAAAAATGCAGCCAATTTCAGCCTTTTTCTGCACCTTATTCCAAGATAAACCTTACATTCCATCATAGTCTCTGCACGTCCGAGTCATTCATGACTTTCTTCAGCAGGTTCAACTACATAGTCCTTTAATCAATTTGACATTATTTCTGAAATACATGATACAATATTGCCTAGAGGGGATGGCTCTTCTGCAGTCTCCTGCCCAGGAAACTGCTGCAGCAACCTCAAAACTGCTTTACTCTTTACTGAGGCCCTAATTACCACCTCTGAGATAGCTGATCTTCAAACACTGCGCCTGGTCACTTTCTGCCCTTCCTTTTTTTCTTTTTCTCTTTGTGACGTTCTCTCCAGCTTCTCAACGACCATTTGCCAGATGGCTTCAGACTCCACTTAGGAGGCTGATCTGGAGGTATGGTTTGAAGGTAGAAGGGGGAACAGCACCTACTTCAGTGTGCTTGTCCCTACTGTCAGCAGCTATACTAAAGCCTGATGTTGCTACAGAGCTACAGATCCCTCCTGCTTTGGGCTCATTTAGCAAATTCCAACTTGTGGGACAGATCAGGTCTGTGGTCAGTCTCCAGGGTACAGATCTTCACATTACAATCAAAAGCCAAGTTCTTCAGAAAAAATGAAACTTACCTTATGTGGAGGCTCCTTGTGAAAATAGGTAACTTCTCCTTTATCTGTTCCCACTATAGCCAGGAGATGTTGAATTTTTTTCCTATCCTCCAGTTCCCTGGAATTCAAAGAAAGTTGCCAGCACATTGCTATTTTTAAATACATCAAGACACTGTGACAAACTGTTCTTCTAGTTACTCGTTAATACCTACAAGTTTTCCAAACTGTTGCAGTTCTCCAGAACACTGCTTTAAAAACAAACTCCGAAAGACATTACTGATGTTGCCTATATAATAAGAACACCACCAGTTTTGCTGGCACTGGGGAGCATTCCTCTTTTCAAATATGACAATACTACATAGGATGATAGAGCAACGGCACATGGTAGTAAAGAATTTGCATTCCAGAGTTATGAACTACCTAAAATCCTTTCAGGTACTTCATTCAACAGATTGTAAATGTCTATTATTTTTAAAGCAAACTACATTAAGGGCTGTACCAGACTTTTTGTCACACTCTTGAGATGTGCAAAAGCACAGCAACATACCTTTTGACACAAGCTCATAAAACTGTATTAGAAAACTTGATATTATCACCCACAAATGTTCCAAAGAAGGTGGGACAGTCCTTTGCCACTGGCAGCTAGTCCGTTACAGCAGATTATATTCCAGTTCATCAACCAAACAGTATTAAAAAGAAGTGGCTGTAACATCATCCCACAGAGTCAGGGGAAACTATTTGCTTTGGTCTGTATTTTCTATTTGAGCTTAAGTGTTTTTAGTGCTGTGGGAGCAACTTTTGCTAAGAAGGTGGAAGTTCTGCTTAAATCAGAACCTCCACATTCAAATGGCAACTCACAATTCAAATATAAATCCATGTCCAACTTCTGCTCTTTCTTCTACTACTAGAATAAGAGGAATAATAACTGGAAACATATTTAGCAGCCCAACAGATCGCATTCCACCTCCAAGATTGGTACGGTTTCATAGGAGCACTCCCTGGGAAGGGTGCCATAATTGTTTCTCTGAAACAATTGGATGAGATGATTTGGATGAGATGATTTGGATGAGAACTAGAACATAAATGCATGCAATTGCTACTGCTAGTGACCCAGTCCGCCATCTCACACAGCACACCTGATTTTCAGCCGGTCATTCTCTGAGTAAAGACGAAGGACGTGTTCCCGCTCCTGGAAGAGGTAGACTTGCATATCACTCAAAGCCTTTTGCAACTCTGCAATCTCCTCTTCTCGTTGACGTACTTCCCATTGCAATTTGTCCTAGGTAGGGAGAATGAGGTACTTGAAATGACACAGAGCATTGGGCAACACTTACAAACTTCAAACCGCTCGTGTCCTCAGCCTGTAACTGGTATAGAACAACTGCCAGTTCAAGTGAATTATTTTATTCTCTTACAAAATTTGACCAGATGAGGGCAGTATTGGAATTTTTTTTTTTTAAAAAAGTTTCGACAGGGAGCTCAGAGCACTGAGAATTATTGTCAGTATACAATAGTCAAATAAATCCTAAGCTAGGGTCTCCAGTTTGGTGGTCAGAGTGGCACAGGTTTGTGGAATTTAATGTCAATGAAAACCTAGCAAAGCCTCTGTCATAGCACTTATACTTAAAAAAATTACTGAAGAATAAACATTAAAATATCTGTGTGGTTTAGTAGCAAGAAATCTGGCTAGTTACTAAGTCTCATTAATGATTTTCTACCTGGTGTGGAAAACTAACAAAGCCTTCAGAAAACCATTCCCGTAGGAGAGAAGGCACTATTTTCACTATTTTGGAACCTGCCCCTCTTTTTCCTAGATGTTGAATGAAAGTAACTTGTATGCCACACTTTCCAAGGGCGTTCAGGCTGCGTCAAGCACGGCCAGTACTGGAGGAAGCACCTCAATCACCTCAGAAGTGTTCATTCTGTTCCCAAAGGGCCATTCACAAGTACAAAGATGACTGCTAGACAGATGTGTGCTGTAAGGCATACCAGAACACGGAAGTTACAGACATTCTGTAAGATTTCTCCTTAAAAGGCAAAGATTTTTAGGTTTTTGGAGTTTCTTTTTCTACTTATTTCTTCTTAGCTCAGTTCTACCACATTACCAGTAAGTCTTAAGATCATCTGTGCTCAGTTTTCAACTGAAGAAAAATATTAAGTTTGTGTAAAGACATGTAGTATGTCATAGTTCAAAAACTCTTTTCCTAACCTGTTCATCATACGTTTCTTTGTACCTCTCCAGCCTTTTTACCAAATCCTCATGTTCCTCATCAAAGTCCGCAATCTTCTTGCGATAGTATTCCAGCAGCTCCCGAGAGGGACGGAGAAAGGCCAAGCGCTCATTGATTGAAGGGAGAGGAGTACAGTCCTCCTGATTCGGAGACTGAGAACTAGCATATCTGGATGAGACATGCGGAGTTGCCAGCCTGGACAGAAAAAATTTCTAATGACATGTAAACTTCAGACAACTTAAGAAAAATTTTAAAATAGTAAAAAATAAAATTTCAATTTTAACACAGATTAGATTTCAAACACGGATTAGCTTGCCTGTGCACCGAGTATTAACAGGAGATAAAAGCATTTAGGAGAACATGTAGGGTTGATACAGAACAGCTTGCAGGCTTACTATACTGTGGAGATGGGGCCAACTGATGGAAAAGGGAGAAAGAAAGATGTTATGGAAGGAAAGTCTCATGGGTTATTTGAGGAGGGTGACCATGAAAGGAAGAGGAGGAAAGAAAAGAAGGAGAGGACAAAAAGTCCATTCTCATGCAATTAGAAGAAGCAGCAACCACTGTAAGATAAACAGGAAGACGTGATTTGTGACAGAATCACTATCTGATACCCAGAGAGAAAAACACTTTTTCTTAAGAAAGACTGAGACAATAATTCAGGTTATCTGATGTCATCATAATTTAAGATGTAGGTCTAGGAGTCTACATGCTTTCCTTTCTGATGTACTTCATGTTACTGTCCACATAGCTTGTCCGCCCCTGATAGTGAAGTAGAACCTTCCAAGTTCTTGAATCTTATGTTGAGGTACTAGATGGAAAGCATGCCAGTATTGCATAAATCAAATCAAGAATATGTATGTGTAATTACATATCTGATTTTTATTTTAAGCAATGTTTACTGCATTCAAACATTTAATCTGCTCAAATAAGCACCACATTTGCAAATAGTGCTGCACATAGAATGCAAAATTCTCTTGGAAAGTCATCTTTTTGTTATTGTTTTGATCTTACAAACACTTTTTTCTTTCTTAATGACACCATTAGTAACAGAATTAAAGCTAAGAATCCTCTTTACCAAAACCACAGTCCAGAATGTGACTCTGGAGCCACTGCCAGAACTTTGATCACAATGTGACCTGGCAGGTGACACTGCAGCAGTGGTGACCTTTATGAACTGCTCACCAAAGCTGCTTAAATCGGAACCCATGTGCTACATCCATGAAAACATGCCAAGCTCCTTAACTCCTAGCACTGTAGGAAAGTATTAAATATGCAATAATATCATTATTTCATAGAGGAACTTTCCGACCAGCTGTGCCCAGAAACACCTTAAACACCACACTTGGAACGGTCAAGAATAGCAACAGAAGAAAACAGGTAACAGAGGCACAAGGTGAATACTTTATTACTGAACTAAAGAACAGCAGAGATGGAAAGGCGTGAGGGTAAGGAAGCACAGCAGGTAGAAAAGAGGGCAACACGCTGCTTTGTGTTCAGCCTGGCTACCGGACAGAAAGGGAAGAGCTCCGGAGCCAGAGCCCGCAGAGCGGTTTCGGCGGCGGCAGCCCCCACGCTACCTTCTGGGGCGAGGGGAGGTCCGCGGAGAGCAGTCCGTCGCGCTCATGGCGCCCTGCGGAAGGGCCGGCCTCACGGCGGGCAGGGGACACAAGCTTCGAGCCGGGGCTCAGACGGGCCGCCCGCGGATACCGGGAGGCTGGGGACGCCCGGCAGACAGACGAGTTCGGGCGCGCTGCAGGCCCCGCTGGGAACGGCCACAGCCCCGCGGAGAAGCCCCCGAGGCGGGGGGGCTGCCAAACAAGCCTGGGTCAAGCTCCCGAGGCAGTCCGGGACGGGACCAGCACCACCGCACAACCCTCCACCGGTAAAGGGAACCCCCAACGGCAAAATAACCGCCGCAAACCGAACCTCCACAACTCAAATGGCAAGGCAACCTGCCGCCCGTCGCTTCCTCCAATCACAGGAGGTCTTGCATGCGGCGCCGACGGCCTTAACCAATCAGTGCTCGCAACACGGGCAGGTGGGGTCCGGCGCCGGCGCGTTTGGGAGTTGTAGTCCTTGAGTCGCCGGCAAGGGGGGCGGGCAGGAAGGACTGCGCGTGCGCGGCCGGCGGGGCGGAGCGTGCCGTGCCGACGGGGGGGGCGGGGCGTGCCCCGAGGGCGGGGCGGAGCATGTGGGAGGGGCAGCGCTGCAGCTCAGCCCGGCGACCCTCGGCGCGGGGGAGGAGGGGGGTGGATAGTTCTGGGGGAAAAACGTGGGGGCTCCGCTTCCTTCCGAACCCAGTTCTCGTGATGGCAGGGCTTAGGGCTCCGGGCAAGATAAACACAACCTGCAGTTCATCAACAGCAGCAAAAAAAAAAAACCAAAACAAACCCAAAACCCAAACATCCATTTTTCTTTGAAAAAGAACAGAATGAAACGCAGAGGTTGTGAAGCACTGACAGGTTCAAATTCTGGCTGAATATCCACATGCATTTTTTAGATCGTCTAGATGCTTTTTAGCCTCTTCATCCCCACATAGATCTTCCCATGCCCAGCAGTACTTAGCGTTCTCTCAATTTACGCAACACGCTATTTCCTAATTTAGTTGCTGAGCGTGCTGGGAAAAAACCTGCACACAAACAAGCTGGCTTTTTTTTTTTTTAACCTTTTGTTTAAAGAAATGGACTTTAAAAAAAAAAGGCTTACTTACAAGACTATTAAATTCTTCACATCAGTTTTCTCAATAAATAGAGAAAAGATAATTTTCTGGGCAAAGTCCAGAAGAAAGGCTGCTGTTACCCTTCGTTAGCCTCGCTGCTCTCTCCACTTCTCATAAAGCAGTTGAATATCTTGAACAACGGGCTGAAATCTTTTCCCAGGGAAGTGATAAATACTTCCAGATGACCAAGAACAAAGATTGACGTGGGGAACACAAGTCCCAGTGTGGCACCAAGTTTCAGAGGCCAAGAGCCCCCAAACTGGAGGGGGGTAACGGAGAAAAACCTAGAATCCTATTTCAAAAATGGTATCTTACAGAACTGATAAAATGAAAAAAATGCCACCTCAGAGGTTATTTGGGATTTTTAGCTTTTTACTCTGGTAGGAAAAACCAACACCTTTCCCAGCAGCGCCTTGCAGAGCCCTCTGCTAGCCCAAACATATTCACACAAAACTGAAACAACCTTGAATGGTCTAGAAGGAAATCAGCAAAAGACTGGTTCTCAAAACAAAGCTTTTGCATGGATTAGGTGCTTTCTAGCATGCAGTTTTTCCTCTCTGGCATTCCTGGCAAAATCACTGCTTATCTTGGAAGTGTAGAAATATAATTTCTAGGCAGTGGTAAAGAAACATCTGCGCTCCACATGCTTTCACAGTCATAAAAGTACCAGGCATCCACGTCAGGAACCCCCTGCAAAATATAAGAAGACATTGTAACAACACAATAACCGTTGGTAAACTCACTCAATATTTCATAAGATGTTTGGTCTTACCTATAACTTTTGTCAAAATTAACCGTTTGCCTTGGAGCCAAGTGTTTCCCATATGTAAAACGTGGGCGACACCTCTTCCATCTGGCAGGGCAGCGATGCAGGTAGGTGTATTGAAACGGATCTTGTAAGCCTCGTGGTAGCGGGAGGAGGAAATTAACTTTTTCTGAGACTGCAATGGTACACCAGGAGCAAGGCTGGAATAAACAGTGAGAGGAAAGTGAGATGTGGACTCTGGCGAGCACTGGAGGCAGCGTTCTGGTTAAAAAACCAACCAACCGTGCAATTCTGTTTTAAGACTTATGTCATAGTGGACAGGGAAAACGGGTACCGAGCGAGTCTTAACTTGTGAGCGCTTTTTGGAAATGAGATGTTTTGCACGGGGAGGAAGAGATCAGCAGAGTAGACACAATGCAGACGTTGGGGGATTGGTTGGGCAGTGCTTCACGCAACCTTGCAATGAATGACTGACAGGACTCCTGAGGTCACAATGGAGCAGCAGCCACAGGGACACCCTGGGCCACAGATAGTGGGGCTGCCCACAGCAATGCCCGTTGACTGGCGCTGGCGCCGGTTAATGGAGATTAAACCCAACAGCGGCCAGAATGGCCACCCCACGGGGCCACCGACACCGGCCTTCATTCGGGGCACCCAGCAGCCGCCTCCACTGCCGTCCCTGGGGCCCACTTGCGGCCTCGTCCCGAGCGCCGCCGTGCTGATGGCTAACTTTTGGCAAAAAGCTTTAAAAAATTAAAGCTAAGAATCTGTGTAAGATGCTGGGCACCCGCTGCCGGGAGTCTCCCCGGCTTCACCGGCCCTGAGGAACCCTGGGCCAGCCCCGCCCCGCCCCGTCCCGTCCCCGGGCCTAACGGCCGCCGCGGGGCGGGGTCTGCGGGAGGAGGGGCGTGGCTTGTGGGAAGGAGAGGCGTGGCCTGCGCGCAGGGGGCGGGGCTCCCGGCCCTCCTCCTGACGTCCGGCTCAGACAATGGGCGAAATGGCCCTTCAGCACCGGAAGCGAATGTCTCGGGTTTCGTCGCACATTCCTCCGCGGCGGAAGAGGAGCCGGCCCCGCCCTCCTCGACCACCTCCCCCTTCCCCCCCCCACCCAACCCAGCCCCCTGCCCCTTCATTCGCGCCGTGGAGTGTCCCGGGGGGGTGGCGGGTGGGGCAGTTCGGCTTTGAGGTCTGCGGAAGCAGCGTCGTCGGGAGAGGCGGCCCCGCCGGGCGGCCGGGCCCCTCGGCGCTGAGAGCCGCCTCGCCAGCAGCGTGGCGGAGGGACTACTTTTTGGATCGGAAGGCAACACCTCCACCTGCTTCCGGGGGGAGGGCTGAACTGCGGCCGCGTAACTTCCGGCGAGCTGGAACGCGAGAGAGAGGGGTTCGGTGTGGGGGGGAGGCAGCCCCGGGGGGGACGGGACAACAACACTCGGCACCAGCCGCTCCCGCCGCCCCTCCTGCCCGTCAGCCGCCACCGGAAGATGCGCTTCGGCCACTGGCCCAGCTCCTCCGGCCGCCCCTGAGGGCCCCCCGCCGCCGGCCGCACCTCTCCGCTCTGCCCCGCCGCGGCCCTCGGTGTGCCCCCCGCTGCGCCCCCCCCCCCCCCCCCCGCCGCCTCGGCGGCTCCTTTCCCCCTTGCGACCATGTCGGGGGGCGGTGGGTCGCGCTACGCGGCCGAGTTCGTGCCCCCGCCCGAGTGCCCCGTCTTTGAGCCCAGCTGGGAGGAGTTCAGCGACCCGCTCGGCTTCATCGGCCGCATCCGCGGCCTGGCCGAGAAAACCGGCATCTGCAAGATCCGGCCCCCCAAGGTACCGCCCGTCTGGGGGCGCGGGGGACCGGGCTGGGCCCAGGGTGGCCGGGAGGGGCTCGGCGGGGTGGTCTGAGCAGGCCCGGGGGTCTGGGTGGCAGAGCGGTGGATGTGAGGAGCTGGGGAGAGCCCCTTTTCCCCGCTCCCGGTGCTCGCGTGGGGTGTCCGTGTGTCGCCTGCCATAGGCCTCGGCGTCCGTGCCGGGAACCTGTGTAGGCTCTGGCCTCAGAGCTGGGCTTTGTAGAGGTTGATTTGGACTAGGTGAGAAGCTAGTAGTGCATGGCGGTGTCCGGGACTTCACGCTCTTTTTACTCTTAAAAAAACCCCAAGCAAACCCTAACAGCCTACTTGTGAAAACTGCGAAGGCATTGTAAGTGAAATCAGGTGTTTACTCTGGGCAGGGGGGAGAGGGAGGGGGAAGGGTATTTCATTTTAATGGGTCATTGTTTATAAACGTCATCTTTAAACTGTTAATAGAAGGGCAGCCAACCTGTTCCTGCAGGGGAGTTATGTTTATGTATAGCAGTTTAGAAGGTAGACGCGTAATGCCTCCAATGACTAGGTCATTATTTTCTGATGGCTTGCCCCTGGGACCTGGTAAACCGTTTAGACGAGAACATTAGGTAATTTGTCAAAAAGCTGTTAGATCATGTAATAATTAAAGTACAAATAAACTTTAAATATAGTTTTAAAATAAGAGTGTTGAAAAGAGAGAGAGAGAGAGGGACGGAGGAAAAAACCTGTATAGAAAGCGTGTAACTGAGAACAGCCTGGGTACGGGTTGCTGATTGGATTTCATGATCCTTCTTCTCCGTCTGACCGGTCTGGGTTGCTGGAATCTCTTTAGTTGGTTTAATGACATGGTGAAAACTTGACCTCTGAGGGGCTGCCCTTTCTAAAATAAGCAGAATGGCTTAGGTTGGGAGGCCACAACAAACAGGTCCAGATCCCGTTCATTGAGAATAACTAGAACTTTCCTGGCCGTTGAATGCATTTCTCTTTCTCCATGATTGCTTAGCTGTTTGTGTCGCAGGGTTTTGCAGGATGCATGCGTCAGGTTGATTTGCAACCTGCAATAAGGACTAAATCGGGCACTTCATACTAATCTTACTGATTTATTCTTCTTTTCCGTTATTAGAAGCTGTAAATATTTTACGATCGTGCTTGAGGCCTTTATATGCTGCAGCAGTGCAAATAGTAAACATTTAGTGTGGCTTGTCCACCTGAAATGGGGTATCCTTACTCTGTTGTATGTACTGCCAGGTAGACAATCTGCTATAACTCAAACTTTCTTAGCAAAGTACTAAAAAAGCTGAATTATACTGGTCTTGATGTTGTAACACGGTTTTCAGAAATGGGGCTGGGAGGCACTTGTGGTTGAACCGACTGCTGACTGTGGTGAGAAAGCCATTATTTAAGGCTGTGTTTCTGTTAAAGAGTTGGACTCCCGACTGGTGGTCTTGTCTTTATGGAAATGACTGTAGACAAACATGAAAAAAAGTTAGGTGTCTAATAATGTGCTTTATTTGGTATTTGTAGCTGTTGAGGTTGACAATTTTGCAATGTGCAGGATATATGGAACTTCTAAAAAAGTAAATAAATCCCCAGGAAGCTACAGAGTATCTCTCATATTTAAACTCAGTATGAGTATGAAATGCTTTGGACCTTACTTTTTTTTTGTATTTTTAATTCTGTGTGGATCTCTCTCTTTGAAGTAAAATATTTTGGGAAGAACACTAAAAGCACAAGGGTGTAATAAAATTGGAAAATGATGTCACCAGTTGTACTAAGAAACTCAGTTACTGTTGGGAGCTTGTTTATTCAAATGTCATTAGGGTCTTCTGTTTTGTGCATTTTTTTAAAAAGGAGTTTCTTGAAGGAATAAAATGTCTTTCTGTCTCTGTTTAGGACTGGCAGCCTCCATTTGCATGTGAAGTACAAAGTTTTCGTTTCACTCCACGAATTCAGCGCCTGAATGAACTGGAGGTGAGCTTTTCCACTGTTGATACAATTTTTGTGTTTGCACTGAAAGCAGTAGGTCTCCTTGCTTGAGACTTGCATCTTGGCAGGTTTCTGGATGGGGGAGACTTTAGAAACACATAGACCACATCAATGTTTATACTTGGCAGTGGCAGAGTTCATATAAAATAACTCTCCACAACTTTGGGAAAAGTCTGGTTTTTATTTTATTACCCAAAATAACCACAAGAGTTCTTCACATTCAACTGGAAATGTCTAAAGTGAATGCCAAGTACCATGTTGTCTAGTAAGAGCAGCCAGTGTCTAGCCTTCAGAGCTCCACAGGCAATGAATTATTTTAAAAAAAAAAAATTTACTGCTCTTCTGAAGCCCCTGATTGCCTTATACTATCTTGATAATGACTCTTAAGCCTTAAAATGAACTGGTTTTTATAGTCTTATTGTAGTTGGTTAATTTTACAGTTCAAAAATGTATGGGAGCTTTCTTGAAAGCAGGATGAGTCTCATTCTGTCTTGGTTTTTCCTTTTCTCTACAACATTTCTCAAAGCCTTTCTCTGTTCGTATACCCAAACGTGTATCATTTGGCTTGTAAATGGGTCTCCTTATGGAAAGTGATTTGAGTACTCCAAAAATACTCAAGGGAGGAGGTCCTTCTGCATGGTTAAAGGCATATTTAAAAACTGCTTGTAACTCTCTGCCTCCCCCCTGCAATGTATATTTTAATAATTGCTTTGGTATTTCTCCCTGGAATGCTGATTTTTTCATAAGTATGCATTTTGGTTTCAAACCAAAAAATAGTTAGGTAGGAGTTTGATTTATAGGATCTTGAATTTAAAGAGAAATGCATATAGAATGTTCTGTTTGTAAAGATTTTTATTTTTATCAGTATTTGTATTTCTAGGTTTTTTTTTTACATGACTAAGACGGAAGCTCACTTGCCAAGTTGTGCTTTGAAAATGTAAACACTAGAAAAACGTGTCATATTGTAAGCTTTTGTCATGCTTGTTTTGGGACATATGTCTTTGTCTTTATTGATTGCAGGCAATGACAAGAGTGAAGCTGGACTTCTTGGATCAGTTAGCAAAATTTTGGGAACTCCAAGGATCCAATTTAAAAATCCCTGTGGTGGAGAGAAAAATACTGGATCTCTATGGTCTGAGCAAGGTGAGCAAGCAATTGTAGGCCTTGATCTGACTGAGACCTTGTTTTTCATTCAAGCTCAAGAAGCCAGCAACAGGGAGAGCTTGTTTTTACAGCATTAATGTCATTAATATAGACATTAAATGAGAGAGTGGAGGAAAAAAAACATACAGTGAAATATTTCTGAATTGAATGGTTACGGCAGACGTGTCAAGCACAGTTATATCAGTTGCCTTTGATTTGATTCTATACAGCGTGTATTTGTTACTGTGTATACAGTTTCAACATCCTGATGTCAGCTGGCCTCTTGCTTTTTAGTTCTCCTTTTTTACATGTGGAGCTGCAGGATTTTGAGGTGGTTTTTTGAGAGGGCTTTTTGAGAGGGTATGCTTGTGTGCAGTTCAGCTCCTGACCTAGCAATTCTGTAATGAATTGTTGTAATTGCTCCCTCCTCTCTCTCAGTAGAGATTCTCCACATGACATAAACATGCATCTTTGAGAATTTAAAATGTCAGCTTCTGGAATAATACTTTTAGTTTTCAAAACAGACTACATTTGAGGCTGGCTAGAAATTTGTACTACTATGATTATGTTTGTTGTGTTGTTTTTCAAAGTTTGCACACGAACTAAATCTCCATTGCAGTTTGCTTTTGCACTGGCAAAATATGTGTACTGTTACAATCTTACCTGGTAAGGATGGATTGTTAATAGGAATAGGTAGATTTTTTTTTTTTTTCTTGCAAGGTAAGGAATTAAGATATGGTAGTTGTAGTGCTTCTAGGTTAGAGCATCAGTTTTCATTCCCCTTTCAAGATTTCCTTCTCTTAGGTAAGTAAAAATGTAAAGATCTGAATAGATTTTATTTTGAAAAGAAGAAGTGATAGTCTTTTGGGTAGTCTGAAATTGCTGATAAAATGCAGAGAAAAGCTGATAAAAATTTCTTTCAATATTTGGTGTTTTTATTATTTTCATGTCTATGGTGGTTTGCTGGGATATGCAGAATATCAGAGTGGTACTGGGAAATATCTGGGTCACTGTTGTGAGCTGGAACATTTTAGTTGACTGCAGATATGCAGGTAGAGGTTTATTTAGTTACTTAATGGCTTCTATAGCCGTTCATGTGTAGGTAGTGTTAGAAATAAATTTTTCATGGACATTTTTAAGATAAGTTGAAATTTAGGAATAGTTTAATTTAAAATGGCTGTTCTAGTACTTTGCTGGAAATATGAGAAAAATAATGATCAATACTAGTACTGTTTTCTCTAAGTGCAGCTATCTCTGATTATAGGATGGAGCAGAATTAACTAATTTATTTGTCACTGTCGCTGTTGGACATTTACCTCAGCCTCCAAAGTAAACCATAAATTTCACTTTGCATACAAAATGTTTTTACACTGAGGTTTATGAAGAAGTGTTAGGCGTGAAATTTAGTCCTTGTGTAAAGAAATGTAATGCAAAACTACACTGTTGTAGAAATGCTATTAGTCTTACAATAATATAGATGAAATTACAATACATTTGGGTTTCAAGCTGCTTGGCAGTGAAACTGTAAAGGGAATGGAGGCAGTGGAAATGTGGCCAGTGTTTCTGAGAAAGCAACTCATGCTGTTATGGTCATTGGTTGGAGGCAAGTGGTCTGTTGCTTTTCATTCTGTGTACATGTTAGTTCCACGTAAGCAGTGGTAGTTCTGTGTGTGAATTACTAGACTCAAACCAACTGAAGTCTGGTGTAAAAACTGGCCTGAGTTAATGGGAAGGTGCATTCAATTTATCCTCTTTTCCCAGTAGTCTCTCATTCAGAGTTTTGTGCGAGTTTCTATAACTCTGAAGTTGTGAGCTCCAAAGCTCTCTTCTGCCTGGAGTCTGTTAGAACGGGCTTCGCTCCTGGCCAGACTTGTATTTTGCGTCAGAGTACAAGTCTGGTGAGAGTTAACTTTTCACTTTGTTCTGATGGTGGGGTTTGTACTCTTTCCAATGTGTCATAGGTCTTAACTGTTGGACTCCTGTCTAGGACAGCAAGCAATTTACTAGGAAAATTATGTTAAATGTATTATGTAATGAGGATAAATAAATGCTTAGTTATTCAAGTACTAGTCCTTCAGGAAACAAAAACTAAATTCAGGATTCTGTTACTCTTTAATAGAATCTTTTAACGTTTGGTTGGTTTAATTGATTCTTGGTTTATGCAAGGTGGTGAGAGCAGCTCAAGACCCTTAACTTATTTTTATTTATGCGTTTCAGATTGTTGCCAGCAAAGGAGGCTTTGAAGTAGTCACTAAAGAGAAGAAATGGTCTAAAGTGGCAAGTCGCCTTGGCTACCTGCCAGGAAAAGGCACAGGGTCATTACTCAAGTCGCATTATGAAAGGATCTTATACCCTTATGAGCTCTTCCAGTCTGGGGTCAGCCTTATGGTGAGATGCTTGTCTTCCTTTATATGTAGAGGGGATGCAAACTGCATATAGACTGCTGCTTGTTATTGCATATGAAACTAGGACATAGGGTCTGTTTTGTTAGAAGCTTCAGCTATGTAAACAAACCTAGAACCACCTTCATACTTGCCTGTGACAGTGCTAGAAGTTGTAATGTGACCTTGTGTAGTTATTTTCTGATAGCCATTTCTTTATAGGATTGGGGCCAACTCTATTGGGAAGGAAAACAGGGCAAAAGATTATATGATTAATTGGAAAGATGTCTTTCTCGCTTTCTTGATAAGCTAGTAGTTGAGATTCAATTTCCTTATTTGAAAGGTGCGTGGATTAATTGGCCTCTTGACCAAATGGCACGTGTAATGCTGTGTGATTTCACTCATCGTGTTTCTTAGCAAACAGAATGATTCACAGACCATGGAATAATCAGCACTGCCTGACCAATCAACCTGGTGTCTTGTGCTCTGATCCTCTAGGGCATCCAAAAGCCAAACTTGGACCTTAAAGAAAAAGTGGAGGGTGAAGACCTCAGCTCAGATGCCCAGACTTCCCCAAAGCAGGCTTCAAGAATGAATGTTGTGCTAAAGAGAACTAGGCGCGTCAAATCCCAGGTACCCCTGTTGATTGGCTCTTACAGACAGAGAACACTCGTTCCTTCCACCAGCACAGCAGCGTTGGCAGTTCGACAGCCTTTCTCTGGCTGTGGGAGCCTGCTGAAAAGCACCACCAGGAAGCAGTCTTCATTTAAATAAAATTGAGAGAAGAATGCCTGGTTGAGGCCTGGTTTGCTTATAGTACATACTCTGTTTATCTCACAGCCTTTGAAAGCTGCTTTTTGTTTATTGACAAGTGGCCTGTGTACCTCAGCAGTGAATATGCCTGTGAAAACTGAACAGATAAAAAGCCATTTGTGAAATGATGTTGAAGTTTCTGCTTATGCAAAGTTTGAAAAGTTATTTTTAAAGCTTTTGAAAATATACTGTGTAGTTATGCAAATGCAAATGTGTCGGTAAGTCTTTCTTAATCGTGGAAATTGCATTTGGAACTAACTATCTCAAGCTATGCGGACTGTTTTTGTGAAGAAGTGAAACGGATATGAGGGCAGATGCTCAGTGATGGCTGGAACTGTATAGCATTTCCATAGCTTTTCGACTGAAAAGCAGTTTGTTTTCTTCTGAATTAGTAACGTTACAGGAACATCTGACATTTTACTAGGTGATATTAAATCCTGGCAGTACCCCTCAGTAATTCTCAGTTGAAACTGAGTCACCACCATTTAAAATGCTGTAGCATTCAAAATAGTCCTGGAGGCTTGTTTCTACTTTTCTTTCATTGTTTCTACTGCAGTTTTTGAAACAGGCCTTTATCTTTTGACAAAGATTTCTATGGCAGGCGTCATCCTAAGGCTTTTCACAGCAGGTGTAGTGGTTCCTTGCTGGCCAGTCAGTGGAACATGGGTGAAAGCTGGTTTTATAACGCAACGAACTTACTACTTACTTGAGGCCGTTGTAGACTTACTTTAAGCACCATGAAGTTTTTTGAAATGCTTTTTTTTCAAATCCATCTTTCTTGTCATGAGGTGTTTGAGTGTTCTTTATGAAATTTTATCTTTTTCTCTGTAATGATTGATTTCAACTAAACTGTATTTTTTTTTTGTCGGTGTGTTTTCTCAACTGACTGAAGCTGATGATGTTATTTATTGTAGCTCTACAACAATGCATCACACAAGCAGTCCCAGCCTGTGATCTTACCAGGTCTCTCAAATCACGCATTGTTAGTGAGCTGTTCATAAAAACTGAGAATGCTGCAGGAACCACAGCAGTCATTCGTTATGTGGAATTCTGCTTTGGGTTTGACTGAATCTTGTGGGGTAATGCCAGTGTGACCTTTTTCACATACATGGTATAAAAGTGTCACTATGTTATTAAGATCCTGGGTAGTGAGCGTGGATAGCTGCAGTGACCTCTGCATCTCAGTAGACTTTTTCCAAGTACTAAAAGTACTTTGCAAAAATGCTATGCATCATCTTTTTGCAGATAACTTACCTAAGAATGGGTGATGAATAAGAAAACATAAAGATAGTAATCTCAGGAATTATTGAAGTAAACAAAGACCCTCAGCAGTAGAAGAGGGTGGCAGACTTTTGAAAAGCAAATTTTTTTTTTTATTTTCAGAGAAAGTGAAAAATAAAAGAAAATGGGGAATGGGAATTCTCCTTTGTGGAAGATGGGTTGGGAATCTTTGGCAACTGTCAATTCAATACATTGTCTGTGAATAGAAAGAGAATGCTTTGGTGATGAGACATTCTGCTCAAAAATAAACTTAATACTTCATTTTCTTTCCCTTTTCTCAGAAGAAACCTATCACAAATGAAAACCAGAGAAAGGCAACTGAATTACTAAAGACTTGTAAAGAAAAGAACAAGAAAAAGAAAAATAAATTCAGACCAGGAAAGAGAATATCCTTAAGGAAAGGTTAAATTTAGGAGAATACTTCTTCTTAGAGAAGAGTAGTGTATCTTCATAGATGATCTGTTAGGTTGTGTTTTAACAGTCAAGGGATTTGTCTAAGGAGGCTATCATCACAGTGATTTCTGGTAGAGAAATGTAGTACTGGAACAAAGAGATAACAAAGAACTGTCTTTTCAAAGGATATTAACTTAAGGTCCAGAGAATTTTCTGAAAAGTTAAAACTAATTGTAAGTAGTATATCTGCTTTCAGGTTTCTGTTACAAATTTGGTTGCTTGCAGAGTAACAGAATTAATAAAACAAGCTTCAATTTTTTTTTTAATTTGAAAGATTTCTGTCCATGGGAATAATTGTGTGAAACAAAAGAACTCTGGGAGACACTGACAAATGCCCAAAACACAAATATTTTGATTCTTGGTTGTAACTCTTCTGGTCTTGCACATTGAGGGAGTGGGATGTAAGTGTTTCAAAGTTGAAGAGGGTAGGACAACAGAAAAAGAGTGTGAATCCATTATGTTATTAGGATTCTCCCATATACAGGAAAAGTCTTTGGGTTTTACTTTCAGTTGAGAAGATAAAAGAAATGAAAGTATTTCTGCATCCTTCAGGAAAAAGAAGAGCTGAGAATAGAATCACAGTTATGGCTTGTTAGTCGCAAAGTGAGGATTAATGAGAAAAAAATTGATAGTTAGTGTGCAATTTCAGAGTGGACTTACATAGTTGATAACATATGTCTCAAGTGAAAGTAATGGCTATATAGAACTCATAAATGTACAAAATTAGAATATCAGCCATAATCAGTTTGAATTAATTGCCAGTTGACATACTGCATACACAGTTCAGTGGGAACAGGGACTCTAAATATCACTAAAAATTCCTTAGAGTAGTAATACCTAGGAAACGATATCTTTCTCGTATTCCAGAAGCAAGAAAAAAAGCTGATTTAGACTGAATAAATGGAAATTACCTTATTTCTTTTAGCTTTATGGGAACTACATTTAAACTTGCAGTTTTTTGTTTATTGATTAAAAACTGAATGCTCGTCAGCCCAAGGGAGCTCATTTAGTGCATCTTCTGTCAGGTCATAACTGTGGAAAATAACAGGTGAAGTATCGTCACTAAGTTACTTGAAGATAACCTTATTGGAATTAGATTTGGTGAGATCTTTTAAGATGAGTGAATTTCAGGAGGAAGATTGCAAATTATGTGAATTTAGTGGCCGCGTGGATCAGCTTAGAAAGGGGTTTGGAAGTGTAAGGAAATAACATGAAGAAAAATACCAAGGTGATTGCATTGCAGATAGAAACAGCGTATGGAGGTTCTTTTTGCTGTTAGGTTAGTGGCAATGATGTGGGAAAATGAGTTAGGTCAGTAATGGGAAACAGGAGGAAGTTCTGCTGAACAGAACACTTCAGGAAGCAGCACTGGCAGGGACATGGAGTTGTCGCCTAATGGGTCTTTTGATCTCTGATTTTGAGGTTGCAAGGGCAGCCTGAGAGTTGTGCTCATAACATTTTGTCACAAATAAACCCAGGAGTAGCCAAGCTTAAGGAAGTAGGTTGGAACTAATTAGTGTCATGTGTATGTGTCTACTCAAGGAAGCAGATAGAAAAAAATCGGTTGAAACAGTTTATGTGTTAATATCCAAGTATTTTGGAAAATACTGCCATGGCATTCTTCTTATTTATTTTATGCTAAATGTCAAACTTGGTTCTCTTATTTGCTGTATATGTCACTTTCTGTAGTTTATCTGTAGCGCTAATTGGGAACTAGCTTGGAAAGTTGGGACAAAAATACTGTCTTCCATTGGCTTTAGGAGCAGAAAATGTCTTTTCATGCCTCTATTTCTTTTTTTTTGGTGAGCAGATGTTGTGGGAGAGTGGAATATAAACAAATTTTGAGGAGACCTGGAGGGGAAATATTGATGGTTTATGCTGATGTGGTCTTGTTTTTATTTTTAGACAGAGACTGGAGAAATGAGTAGAAATACTGAACTAAAGAAGCTGCAGATCTTTGGAGCTGGACCCAAGATGATGGGACTGGCATTGGGAGCAAAGGATAAAGAGGGTAATTAAATCTTGGGCTTATCGCTTTGTAAGATAACAAGGCTGTTAAATCTTTCTGAATGTCTCTAGAGACAGCATTTAGAAGTAAGCAAATCATTATAAGTGGAAGAAGAAAGCTAAATATTCTAGGATTTCATTAATGAGAGAGATTTACAGGGTGTTTCATGTAATTTGGCAGAGTTTCAGCTCTTTATGTATTGTATAGTAACAATAACAATTAAGCAGCTGTTGCATGAACTGAGTGACTAGACAGGAAAACGGAATTTGACAACACTGGAACTGATCCTGCCAGCTAAGTGCACAGAATGTGAGTGTAGTTCATTCTGTTTTGTGAGGCAATTTAGGATCACCTGTGAGGATAAGCAAAGTATGTTTTCCTATTCCCTTTAGATTGGCCAGGTATAACAAGGCATTTTTGCTTTTTTTGGACTGTCAAGTAGTTTTTGATATGAAAAGCAAGGTGCCAGGCTGGATATTTGTGGTGTTTTTGCAAGTTAAGTCTATCTTGATGTGATGTTAATAACGTTTAATTTTATTTTACCTCAAGATGAGGTGACACGAAGACGCAAGGGAACCAGATCAGAAGCATTTGGAATGCAGATGAGGCAACGCAAAGGAACTCTTTCTGTCAACTTTGTAAGTTTGATTCTTTTGTTGTGGTTTCTGATAAGAAATTTATTGATTTACTAAGATGTGTTTTTTTCTGGTGGTTTTTGTTTGTTTGTTTTGGTTTGTTTTTTTTTCCTTCTCTAAAACATTTCCCCACCTCTCACCCCCTCAGATAGATGAATGGATAGACACAGCAGCAGGTGATACTGTTACGGGAAGAATGAACAGTATTTTGAAAAATTATATATGCTCTAGGTTTCTGTTTTAATGTTTCAGATGGGAAGAAGAATCTTACAACATGAAGGTGCTTGCTGATTGTGGATTTGAGGGCTTGCATGCCTTTAGTAGCTCACTTTCTATTTGAGCTCCCCTTTGTATAACAATTATAATACTACTTCTCTTCCTTAAAAGATATTTTGAGGTGCTCCGGTACTTCAGGATTTTGTGTTTTAGGAATTCTAGCTTTTATATCTTTTTTTTTTGTTGGTTTTTTTTTTGGTTTGTTTTTTTTTTTTTTTTTGTTTTGAGTTTAAGCTAGTCATTATACAAGTCCATGCAAGAGAAAAAAGAAATGTTTAGTACTCTGGTGTTTGGCCATGGAAAAGCAGTCTATAATTGTTCTTAATGTCTTTCATAGCACATAACTTTTTACTTCTGAAATGTCATAATTGAGCATGTGTATTCAATCATGAATGAAGATGCATGCTTTTAATGTCTTAAGAATTAGACTCTTCATTAATAATTCAACTGTTCTTTTTTTCGTAGCTTGAGAACACTTACAAAAGCTTATTTTAAATTTCAACTGTAGAAGGCCAAGGCAACTGAAAGTCCATAGCAATCATATTTTTATATGTGGAAATGCTTCCTGAGGAAAAACTGTGGGAGAATTTTGATATTTTAAAGAGAGATCATTGTGCCGTTGCAGCTGATTTAGAATTTGAATGACTTGAACTTTTGTCTGAAAAATACTGTGTTGCAGTTTTGTTTATACTTCTTCATTCACTTACCCTTCTGTGAAATGCTAATTGTGAAGTAAAATATACCTTTTTTCTTTTTATCCCCCCTCCCCCTGATAAATATAGGTATATGTCATCATAGTGTTACTGTGTTTTGTGACATGACTAGGAGGCTTATTTGTGGTCATTGTGTAATCACAGACCTGCTAGTTTTGAATATGTATTTCAATGCAGTCTTTGTATTTGACATATTATCACTTGGACTGATGTAAAAAGATTGCATAGGTTAATATGAATTTGGAGAGAAAAAGGCATTATCAGTGATAAGTAACTAGTGAGTATCATAGAATAGCCTCCTCTTACAATTGCCATTTTTATTAATTTTTAGTTTTGGGAAAAGAACCTGGAAATGTCTGCTAAGGTACTCTCCTTCCTTTTTATATACTTGCAACAAAAGCCACTAGTTTGATGCTTTAGACAGACATGATATTCCCTGACGATGAACCTGTGGATTTTTTTAAAAAGGGGGAAGTGATATATCTCTTAATAGAACTGCATTATTTTAAAAAACTCTTTCTCAAGAAACCTGAGCAATTTTAAAGTATATTATTGCATAGCTAGGAAGCTACACCTAGCTACTTAACTAGGGTGGTGTGACTAAGATGGAGTTGACATCGAATATTTAACACAACTGTGTGAACTTAATCTGCTGAAAAGCACATGTTTTTGTGACATCTTGATGAAAATAACAGACCCCCCTAAAACCAGCCCCACCACTTCTGGTGTTATTTTGAGCTGCATGGAGGAAATATGCATAGCCTGAGTTGCCCAGTGACTGTCGGGAGTCATAGCAGAATTTGGAGCAAGTGTTACTTATGAAGCTCATGTTGTTATTAAAAACTTATACGTAATTATTTTAGCTGTGATAAAGTAATCTACAATTTCTTAATTTAGATTATGCTACAGATGGTCAGTACTATATTAAATGCTTATATTAAGTTAAAAGTACTTTGGACAGTGCAGGAAGTAACAGCAAAGAAAATTTGAAACCTGTTGATATAATTTTCTCTTTAGTCCCTGAGAATATCTCCCAGTCGGCGTTGTTCTCGGACAAATGCCTGCAAAAATTGTTTGCTATTGTATTGAGATTAATATTTCTCTCTTATCATTTCGAGTTTTTATCCTTTATTTTGGAGAAAATGAGGAACAAGTTGGTATCTTTACATGAAGTCTCCTTCTCTTCCCCTTGGATTTTTAGATTGAAATCTGTATGATTGTGGGTTTTGTTACTTCTTCTTTTCCATTGCAAAGATAATCACTATACTGTTGCAAGTGGTGGGATTTATGTTTCTGAAATAGTTTTTGGAGATATTCCTCAGGTGTGTGCTCTTTGTAGGGATTTAGTTTGAATTGTTTTTCATGAGAGAGGCCCAAAGAGAGGGAGAACATGAAGTCTAAAAATTATAACCTACTTTTTTGCCTTAGAATAAAGTAAATGAGATGCTACTTTGAGTTATATAGAAAACATTTGTCCAATTAAACTGGATAGTTATTATGTGGTACCCAAAGTCCCCCTGCCTCCCGTGTATTACTGCTTTGGGAAACTGAAGCATAATCATTCATTATCACTGCTCCTCAAAACCAGAGGAAACTGTGTTGGTGTCCGTATGTCGGGCTTTAGGATTACATCCTTTGTTCCTTAGTTAAAGGCAAGTAGGTTCTGGATGAGGATACTTCTGTAACTTTTTTTTTTTCTTTTCTCTCCACAGGTTGATCTGTATGTTTGCTTATTCTGTGGCAGAGGAAATAATGAGGACAAACTACTGCTATGTGATGGATGTGATGACAGCTATCACACTTTTTGCTTGATTCCTCCTTTACCTGATGTACCTAAAGGTGACTGGAGATGTCCGAAGTGCGTTGCTGAGGTACAGTCCAATACAAGCTTTGTATGCATGCTTGTATTCCTGGAAAGATCAGAGCAAGAGTTGTTCAGCTCGTTGCCTTTCCATCTGGGTAGAAGCTGTAGTTTTGTTTGGAATATTGTCAAGATGAGCTTTGAATCTCCAGCTGTTCTTGGTTGATGAGCCATAAGGAGAGAGAAATGTTCTTTTTAGAGCTTGGGTATAACCTTTGTTCATTATACAGCCGTGTGACAGCTAAAACTTTGGCCTTTGCCAAGAGCTAAAACTCAATTTCCTAAGCTGGTAGTGGGAAATCAGGGTGAGAAGTAGGGTTGTGATAGGTGTTTCAGCATAACAATGAGACATTTTGTAAATTATGTAGTAATCAAAGTATGGGATTTGGGCATAACGGGGAGTGATTATTGGGAAGTCATTATGGCATTGCTCAGAATAGCTTGTAGCATAAATGAAAAGAATTAATTTTAAAGTTTGTAGCTATTTTAGATTTAGTTTAGACTAAAAAAGGAGCTGTTGAGGCTCTGAAAATGCAAGCTAATTGAATTTCATTGTTCAAAAAAGGAAGAGCTACCAAGTTCCAAGAGATGACTGTTCAACAGGCTAGAGGCAGTGGAAAGCATTTGATTGGCTTGGTATTTGTCTTAAGAAAACCAATTTTCCAAGCTCAGGAAATTGGTAGATGTAGGATTCGGAGGGAGAAAGCTTAGGGTTTATAAACCTATAATTTTGTAACTGGCTTTAACTTTTTAGACTGTGTTTTTTCCAAAAGGGGTAGTTGCACACACGTGTATATGCCCACTTCCCCCCACATCCCTCACGCCATTCCCACTGTGGGCTTCAGCAGTTTTTTTTTATGGTGATGTATGAATAGTTGTGCAGCCACATAATGAGCTGGATCAGCTCGCTACTCTCTAACCCTTCACCAAGGGAGATTAGATTGCCATGTAAACTCAGGCAAATGCTGTTGTGGAGAGGTGGAAATTTATAGTTGCAGACAAGGGAAAAGATGAAACTAACCCTTTGGGTTGCCGCTCAGAGTGGGTTAAGCTGCTTGTTTATTGTTCCCTTAAGAGAGGGCAATAAAGGAGCATTAGCAAACTACAGCAGTCCAATGTGGAGGTAATTTAGAGAATATAGTAGTAAATATAGTGACTGCAGTGGTTTAAGAATGTGTAAACTCACAAGAAATTTCAGTACTACTACTAGTAAAAACAGGAATACATTGTTCCCAACATACATAGGGACAAAATCAGGAAAGTTAAGGTGCCAAATAGGTTGCTACTAGCAAATGATACAGAAATTACTTGAAGAATTCTGGAAATACGTTGAAAGTAAGAGGACAAAGAGAAAAAACTTATCTATGTTGTGTAATGGAGAGTAAACGAATAACAGCAGAAAGATGTTTGAAATGCTCAGTAGTGCTTTTTGCCTCAGTTTTTATTTTAAATGTTAATTGTGCACAGATGTTTCACATAATGTGAAAACAGGAGGGCGCTAGAACAGAAGCTAGAAAGAACAGAGTAAAGGCTCTTTATATATATATAGTCAATATTGTTTGACAGTCTTGACAGATGTTGTAGATTCTCTGTTACAGGCTTCATTTAGGAACTACTTTGATAAAGGTTGGCCATAGTCTAGAGAGGGTGGTTCTTGTAAAAAAAAAAAAACCAAACCAAAACAAAAAAAACAACAAAAAAACCCCCAACCAACAAAACCCGCCCCCCGCAAAACCCAACCTACTGATCTCTTGAATTTATTTCCAGTCCTGTTTCTTTATGACTGAACAGCTGACTATTAGATAGTTCTATGTTATGTTTGTGTTCAAATATGTCTTCTGTATAACAAAAGGACTGAAAAGAACACTGTAGAAATGGGTGGAGAGAGTAGCCGACGTGAACTGGTGTTTTTTGCACTCTTGGGGTGAATGGGGATAGAATAGTGGAAGACTTGCAGGTTTTCTGTCAGATGGAGTGTGTCTGGTGTTAGCTGACTGTTTTAATTTCCTGCTTCCTCTTTCCTTCTATATACTTTCACAGCACCAGTTGATGATTGCTGACTTGATAAGACTGAAGCATTTGCAGGGTTTGTTCCTGTGCAGTTTACTCTGCAGGTGTTCGAGTCCGGTGTGTCTAAGAAATGTCTTACGGCTATCAGCTTCTTGTGTGCTGTCTTACCCTGGCTGGCAGCAGGAGAGGATGAAACTTTATTTTGGACAGGAAAGCAGAAGTGTGTAGCATTGGGGTTTACCGTGTTAGATTAGATTCTGTACAATTAATTCTGTTCTCTTTCCATTATGGTAGGACTTCCTCACTGAGAAAAGTTCTCAAAACTGATAGCTTACTGTGTTTGGTAAGGACTTGGATGGACACTAGGGTTTTTTTGCTAAAAATGTACATGTGTCATAGTCTGCTGTAGGGAACAGTATATTTTTTTTTATGTTCTGTCTCCTAGGAATGCAACAAACCTCGTGAGGCCTTTGGATTTGAACAAGCTGTCAGGGAATATACTCTCCAGAGCTTTGGTGAAATGGCTGATAACTTCAAGTCTGATTATTTCAACATGCCGGTCCATGTGAGTTTCAACTTGTGTTGTGATTCCTTGCAGGGGAAAAAGAGAAGAAGTTTCAGCTGATCCTGAATTTTTGCTGAGGCATCTTAACTTTGTTTAAAGAGGCTCCGTAAGCTTCAAACATGTAAACAAGTGATTTAGCTTTCTGGTGTCTGGTCTCATTTCAACTTCATTTCACCATTTTCCTGTGTTAGATAGCTTTGTTGCTTGTTAGGCTGTATTTTACTGGCTGTACTCTAGTTAAGTTCTTGCCCTTTTTGATTAATTGAACCAGATATCTTATTCTTACCTGGCCAAGGGGTCTTTGTCCTGCCGTTTTTATGGCTTTGTTCAGAGGATGAAGAATTATTTTCCTCCCTGGTACAGTCTTTTCTTGTAGAGAAGTCAACAGACTGAGTCTGATAATCAGCTTGGGTTTTTGTTCTGCATCTCAGCAGCATTTTTAAAACTGGCATTTCTGCTTTGGCATAATTCCATGATCCCAGTGTCCTGTAGACTGCATGCAAGACCAAGTTTCTTCTCCTCTCAGGGTTCTTTGGTAATTTATGGGCATTCTTGCTAAAGTTTCTACCTTTTAAGGGCTGCGATTTATGATACAACTTTGTGACCTGGAGCAAAACAAGGAATGAAGCTTATTTTAACAAAAGTGGGAGCTGTATGAAGACTACATTCTTGAACACAATTCTTTATCTGAGTTTTCTTGCTCTTACTCAGAAGTTCTGGTCATTATCCTCTGAAATAGTTTGGACTTTGCATTTTGTTTGCTGCTTGCCTTGTGCTGATTGTAATCTTCTCCCCTTCTTTTTAGCTGTGCTTCTGGTAACTTTGTCTTCTTTTTTTATTCATTCCATCCCTTATGATGTGACATCGTATTTCTGTTACATTGCAGTCACTACTAAGGAGTACAGACCGAACTGTGTGACTTTGAAAAGATGGACGGGAGAGAGGGCATGGCCTTGGCATTTGAAAATTCATGAGGGATTAATAATGATTTATTGCTTGAATGATAACTTTTATTTTGGCTCTTATCTGCACGTACTCTAGCATCTTTTCTGCTTTCAGATGGTTCCCACTGAGCTCGTAGAAAAAGAATTCTGGCGATTGGTGAGCAGCATAGAAGAAGATGTCATTGTGGAATATGGGGCTGATATCTCATCCAAGGACTTTGGAAGTGGCTTCCCAGTAAAGGATGGCCGACGAAAGCTGATGCCAGAGGAGGAGGTGAGGGACAGGATACACAAACTGACCTCATTCTTTGTTCTGCATAATACTTCACATTAAGAATTTAGGTCAGAAATCAGCGTGGGTTTTTTTATGAAGAAATTGCTTAAGGCTTTTGCATGCACTTTAGTGTTCCTTTTGAGCACGACATTAATCTGATATTTTAGGTTCTTTTACAGATCTAGTTGCTGATAGCTAAGCTGCTTTTTGTGATTTGAGTCACACCTGTTCTGTATCACTTAATCTTAGCAGGCAAAGATGTGCAGGTTGTTACAATACGAATATAAGGAGGCTCATAAGATTTTATTATTATTATTATTATTATTTTCCTTTCTTGATCTGAACCTTTTCATTGTAGAGTTCACTACAGAAACATGATTCTAACCTGCTTAGGAGGTTCATAATAGATAAACCAATTAGATTTAGCTTGTTTCTCTGACTGTGCATACTGTAAGAATAAAAAGATGTAGATACAGAATCCTATTATAGAAAACTTTATAAAGAACATCTGGTAAGTGTATTACCTATTTTCCCTCAGACCTTACTGTAATATATCAGTTTTTGGTCTGCTTGTATGTTTATGTTCAGAGGAAATAGGAGTAAAGTTGTGGTTTTGTGATTACACAGCCCCCGATCAATTTATGCTGCTCACTGGAAGAGGTAATCCTGCTCACTGTTGTCTTCCAGCCATACCTGCATCTTTCTACTTGTACCATTGTTGGTTATGCAGTGATTGTTTAGCTGTTTAGCAAGTCAAAACTACTTGTTGATCTATTTGTATGTAAGTAGTAATTAAAAAAAAAAATATTTTCTAGCCAGATCACTTAAGTCATCTGACTCACTGCATTGTCTTTATAGTATCAGAGCAAAGAAAAGAGCAGGAATGTGTGGCTGAACTGAGGGTGTGACCAGTTCTTTAAGCAAGCATGGGTTATGCCTAAGATGACTGTGAAACTTTGTTAACAAATTTTAAGGGGGAAAGTAGACTAACGTTAAAGCACAGTAGTGAGCTTTTAAGGCAGTCTGTTTGGCTTGTCATTTTTTTGTACAAATTGTGTGGATTTGAAAGTAAAGGTGGGATTGCTTAACTGGGGACGCTTTCTTCTTAGAAATGAGTGTGTAGGAATTTCTTCTCTTGAGAAAGCATTCTAAAGTAATATATAAAGAAGGTCAAGATAAGCTGCAGTGTGGTACAGCAGGTCTTAAAGCTGGAGTAATAACATGAGTCACTGTGTTTACAATCTTAAGTTATTCTATTTTATTGAAGACTTCTGTCTTTTGTTCTCCTACTAATGGTAGTAGGTATTTTGTTTCACTAGAAAAGCACAAAACCTATAAACTTGGGGGGAAGAAAATAAAAACCTAAGTATATACGCCTTAAACCAGAGAAGATAGGCTATCTATGTTGAAATACTAGGACTGGCCTTAAATTTTAGTATGATTAATTGCTGACTAAGGTATTTAAGAGATTAAATTTCCTAGTTTTGATGCTTCGTTGTTGCAGAATACCACCAATTGTCCGCTATAGAAGCGGATGGGCTGATCTCTTCCTTTGTACTTTCCATTTCTGGAACTATTGTCCTTATGTTCTTCTGATTTGTTCAGAATTTTCTCCTTCTTTTTTGGCAGGATTATGCACTTTCTGGTTGGAACTTGAATAACATGCCAATTCTAGAACAGTCAGTCCTTGCTCACATCAACGCAGATATCTCTGGCATGAAGGTACCTTGGCTGTATGTGGGGATGTGCTTCTCCTCGTTTTGCTGGCATATTGAAGATCACTGGAGCTATTCCATCAACTACCTGCATTGGTATGGGCTCTCCTTTGTTTGTCTACCTTACACTGCCCTGTTTGCCATTAGTAAATCTGTAGTTCTACTTGAAAATTCCTACGCACGCTGATGATATTTTTAACTAAAAAGCTAAATGTGTTGAGTGGTCCATATTCTTAGCTGAGAGTGATTAAAAGCAGGCACAGATACTGTTTTAAGTACTTCAGTGTTTTTTCATTACCTGATTAAATATACTTGTATTGCCAGAAAATCCAATGTCACTGTAAAATCATGCTTTACAGGCTCACATCTTTTCTAAGAAAGGTTTTGGTTTTGAACTGAGTTACAGTTCACTAGTTCACTGCTTTATGATTTAAAGTTGGTACGTTGCTATGCTGGAAATGAAGGCTGCTGCCTAGTGGCTTGCACAGGCATCAGAGCTGACAGTTCAGCAGCAGATCTATGTATGCACAGAAATACTCCTGTTCAAGAGAAGAGAAATTTGAAAGTAGTTCTGACTTCTCAAACAATCCTAAAGTGTCCTACTGTTCAGCTTTTATCTTTGAAAAGAAAGAATCGTGACAGATTAACTTTTTGCACTGCGGTCTTCTCCGTTCACCAGACTCGATCACAGTGGATGGAGCAGGGGGGAAGGAGGGGGAAGCTGTGGGCAGTGCCCCTTCAAAATAGTTTGTGGTAAGGATGAGTTGATAGCCTTTAGACTGTGATTGCACATTTCTGGAGAAACGTCTTGGCTAGTAAGATCTGATCCACAGGCTCAGGAGGGGGATTCATTTTGTTTCGAGTTCAGTTATTGTCCTCAGCATGCTCTTAACTAGATCAGTATGTGAGGGGTTTGTCAGCTGGTGAATTCCAGCAACCCAGATGCAGAGTAGTTCTTTACTGGGGTTTACTGTGTCCTACCAGCAGGTGTCACTGAAGCCTGTAGGAACCACAGAAAATGCTGCATATTTGGGATGGTTGGAGACAAGATTATTAATATGGATAAAATAGTGCTTTATAAACTGTTTCAGATATTTTGGCAGACTACTGCTTGTACTTTTTAATAAAATAAAATTGAAAAGAAACCTCAGCACTATAGATACTAGATCATTACATTTTATTTTGGTTAAGACAGGACTGGGAGAACTGGAATAATATGTTCTCAAGTAGTTTTTAGTTTAGTTTTGGTCTTGTTAGTCTCTTTCTTCCCTCATACTTAACTAATTCGTTTTATTAGGCATTTTTTATCCAAAGAGTCCAGTGGGCCACTGATTTTTGGTAACTGGTTGTATATACTAGAAGGATTGCTTATATTTCATTGTGCTGTCTGATGTTTTGTTCTTTCTACTTGTACTTAGCTGGTATACTATTCCATTGGTTTCGGGAGTAGAAGCCTAATCAAATAAGTGGAGGACCACCGTGATCTTTTTCTCTTAAACATTAGCTGTGATGGCCAAGGTTTTGTTTGCTAAACTTTCTTCTTCTTGGAGGAAAATAATTGCCCGTTTTATCCCTTTAGAGCATGGTAGATGACAATTATCTTCCATTTTAGGCTTGTCATGGCAAATCTGCTGTCAGGTATGTTGAGAATTCTGAAGTGTAATTGATTTTTCAGATTAGAATGATACATCTTGAAGATGGTGGTTGATTAAAGATGTTTTTGTGTTTGTGTGCGAAATATTTGACTTGTGTGGACAGTGGAGCTAGATTTGAGGTATACTTTGCAGTTGGGTGGCACTGTTACTTTCCTTTAAGTAATGTGTTTATTACTGTGGTTGTGTTTTGTTAGGGGAGAGCCGAAGACGTGGTATGGTGTGCCCTCTCATGCAGCAGAGCAGCTGGAGGATGTGATGAAGGAATTGGCTCCTGAGCTATTTGAATCCCAGCCTGATCTCCTGCATCAGCTGGTCACTATTATGAACCCCAATGTGCTGATGGAACATGGTGTACCAGTGAGTAGCACATGAGCATTTTTCACAGAAGTACTCCTATGCGCTCTTTTTTTTTTTTTTCATTCGGTGCCAGATGTGTGTAACAATGGTTTGGCATAACTCTGAAGAATTTTTATAGTGGGTATTTACATATTCAAGTCATTAGTTATGGGGTGTTTTTTAAAGCTGTTTTCTAGAATCTTCTCTAGACTCATAATGAAATTAGATTATCTTATATCAGAAGTGAGTGTACCAAGCTTCTTACATAAAATAACATGTAGAACAAATGTACATTGTGTGTTACATTTAATTAATTAAAAAAAACCAACCCACCCTGCCATAGCAGCAAATTTGTCTGTGAAATGCTTTTAATATCTTTTGACAGTAAAATACTTGTCTTATGTTCAGTAGAAGTCTCAGCATTACAAAATACTTTTTTGACCAAACATAATTGACTGCAGACCTTTAAGCAGCAGTCACTATCATTTGCTTTTGTCTTAGGATAAATTGCTTCCCTGGCAAATATCCCAACCAAGCAAACCATAAACTGTTTCCAGAAGCTTTTGTGCTTTGTGGTGTGATGGATTAAATTATGATAGTAGAAACGTGCCTTTTGGGATTCATAAAGAGAATTTTCAACTATTGGCTTATATATTCAGCTTTTTTGAGGAGGGCTATTAATTGGGAATTCACTTTAAGAAGATGGAATCAATCCTTACCACTTTTAGGGTAGCTACGTTGCCTGTGGTGTACTATAGGTAAAAATTGTTCAAATGTCTTGTAATTGTGTCTTAAACTCTGTTGCAGATTTCACTTTTTTTTTCCTTTATCCTCACTTGTATTAGGTATACAGGACCAATCAGTGTGCTGGCGAGTTTGTTGTGACATTTCCTCGTGCCTACCACTCTGGATTTAACCAGGGATATAACTTTGCTGAAGCTGTGAACTTCTGCACTGCTGACTGGGTCTGTTCTTTTGTACATGTTTACTATGTCTCTGCTAGGTCACCTTTCAAGGAGAGTGTTAGTAACTTTCTTATCTGAAGAGTAGTCTTTTGTGTTGCATAGTGTGTTTTATGTTTATGGTTTCTGGTACAACAGTTAGACTGGTGTGAGTTTCCATTACACAAAATAATTTTGATGAGCACATAATTCTAAGCAGTTTCAAACTGAAACTCTGGCATGTGGTCTTCCTTTATGAGTATTGATCTAACCAAAAAGTGACATCTCTCAGTACTTTTAGCTAGGATTTCTGTGGTGCCTCTTTCTGAATTTGATACAGATTAATGTACTGTCTTGAGCAGCTGTTGTAATTTGAATGTTGGAGGTAGGCATGCAAGTCATTGTTTTCCTTTTGTGCCAGATCATTGCACCTTTAAATCATATTAGTGCTTGTTCTAATAGCCATGCCACACCAGAGCATAGCTTATGTGGATTCTTCAGTAGGTTGTCAAATGTGTCCTAACACTATCCAGCGTTTACAGTTGGAAGTTATGGTCTCCTCTGTAGTTTATCTGTCTCTAGTTTTTTTTTTTTTATAACCTTCAAATAGGTATTTTTAGTCCTTAATCAGAGAATTTTATTAATTCATTAGAGAAATTGTCTGCAGGATTGACAGTGTGTCAGTATTCTTTTCTCCTGTGCTCATGATGTAATTTGTGTATAACTTCTGTGAAAAACTGCTAAACTCACACCAGCCATGTGAAATTTCCTTTGCTTGTGCAAAATGTAACAGGAAATCTGTGTAGCAAATTAATCTAGCATTTTGTATTTTTGGCTTTAAAAGGCACAAAATGAGTGCTATCAATTTTGTTTAACTCTGGGTATCTTATGTTAAATGTCTGTGCCCGAACATAGTAATAGCCAGAGGGCAATGCATTCACCTTAGCGTAGAACAAATTACTTCTTTTTGGTGCCAGTTTCTTTTCTCTGGAAGTAAAAAGAGCTTAGGACAACTCTTAAACTTGTGTCTGAAAGTACAGTACTCCTATACACTCTCTTTTTTTTCATTTGGTGCCAGATGTGTGTAACAATGGTTTGGCATAACTCAAAGTTAGGCACATAAGGTTATGGCAGATGCTCCCCCAGCATTGATACCCTCTTTGTCCTTATCTGTGGCATGATTTAAGTTTGTTATAATTGGCTCTGTCCTATAACATGCAACTCTCTTCATCTTAGTCTTTTCCCAGGTTTTGTCAAAGGAAGGAAAGTGGGAGCTAAGAGATTGTCTTGAAACGTCTTTTCCCAAAGTGACAATGTTGGGTTTTTTTTGTAGCTTCCCATTGGCCGTCAGTGTGTAAGTCATTACAGAAGGCTAGGACGTCATTGTGTCTTCTCCCATGAAGAGCTGATCTTCAAGATGGCTGCAGATCCAGAGTGCTTGGATGTTGGGCTGGCTGCTATGGTCTGCAAGGAGATGACTCTGATGATAGAGGAAGAGACACGGTTAAGGGAGTCTGTTGTACAGATGGTGAGTAATAACAGACAACTCTTACTTTGCTTGCAAAAGAACTGCTTCCCCCTCCCTCCCACCTGGATTAGAGTTTTTAGCAAGTGTCTCTTTTTTCTTTAGGGAGTGTTGATGTCTGAAGAAGAGGTGTTTGAACTGGTTCCAGATGATGAGCGTCAGTGCACAGCTTGCAGAACCACGTGCTTCTTGTCAGCTCTTACATGTTCCTGTAATCCTGAGCGTCTGGTATGCTTATACCATCCGTCTGATTTATGTCCATGTCCCATGCAGAAGAAGTGTCTAAGGTACACAGGATTTTCTTTCCCCCCTGACTTTTCTTCCATATCCAATAGTTTGCTGGAGACTGGTGACCAAATACAACATTTGGCCACGCTTCTGTCTTCCTTATTTAAGGAGTACTTTTATCCCCTTTACTTGTTTCTTGGTTCCACGACAGCAGGTATTATATGTGTTCTGTCTTTCTGGCTTTGTAGTAGCTGGAAAAACTCAATGTAAGCAATATCCTGGCTTTTGTATGGCCATTAATACTTGTTCTATATTTTCCTCATGTATCTCCAGGTACCGATACCCACTAGAAGACCTTCCTTCTTTGCTATACGGAGTGAAAGTTAGAGCACAGTCTTACGACACTTGGGTCAGTAGAGTTACAGAGGCCCTGTCTGCCAATCTCAACCACAAGAAAGGTCAGACTTCTATTGTTCATAGTAGGATGTCCTGAAACTCCTACATTTGTTCTGTGTTTGCATTTAATGAGAGAAACACTGTGTATTGTTTAGTGGAAAAAAGAAATGAGCTAATCTGAGAATGTAATGCAACTCATCATTGTGCATTTCTAATTGAACTAGCTTGTTGGAACCTTGATTGCAGGCCTTTGAAGCAGTTTAAAATTTCTTTTGTTTTTTTTTCATACAAATTATTTATGTACTGTCATTACAGATGTGATCGAGCTGAGAGTAATGTTGGAGGATGCTGAAGACAGGAAATATCCAGAGAATGATCTTTTCCGCAGACTCAGAGATGCTGTGAAAGAAGCAGAGACCTGTGCTTCAGTAGCACAGTTGCTTTTGAGCAAAAAGCAGAAACACAGGTAGGACAGGCATTTTTTTCAACAGTTTTCATCTCTCTGTTACCCTGAGGTCTCACTGGCTACTAACTTATATCCATGTTTGCTGCCCTTAGTGCTGTGACTCATTGAGAGGTAGGGGAGGCAGATACAGTGACACTGAAGGCCAAAAAAGTGGATTTGGTTGGAATGTGTTAAAGATACTGTTTTCAGCTGACTTACACACCAAAATGTGAAATCCTTTGGAGAAGTTGTGTGCTTGATCATGTATTTCTCTGAATGTGTGGGAGAGTTGTAGGGAAAAACAACTAGAGGAAAAAAATGTTATTAAAACCTTGACATGAATGTTTGTATTTGAAGTAGCGTGGCTCAGTACGTAGCTTAAAGCCATGGAATCTGTTAAAACTTTGGATTGCAGAGCAAAATGCTTGAAAAGTAGGAAATACCAGTTATGGTTGGTGAGGCAAGTGTGGTTGTGTCTTCTGGTACAGCATTGCTCAAAAATACTTATAATTTTACCAGCTGTTCTCAAGTTGCAGAATGTGTTGCGATGCTGGTGGAGTTACTGGAAGATGCAAAGAAAATATCTTGCCAGCATTGACTGGGACAAAAGAATCTCGGGAAGCAGAGCAGTGCAGAGAGCAAAACCAGTCCATAGTTTGAGCCAGTCCTTTCCTTTGTGGGAAGGACCATGGGAGGCAGTGATTTGTGGCTGGAAAGTAGTGCCTTGCCTCTGTGACTGAACTGTAGACTCGCTTAGTATAGACTCCCTTAGTTCTCTGTGTTGCCTGTGGCTGCCTCAGTGTAACTCTGTCCCCTGGCCCTTCCTCAGCAGTCTGCTGGATGCGTCCCTTTGTTCTGCTGCCGTGAGCCTTCAGCAATGTGTTCTTCCTTCTCTCCTGTGCGTTCTGTACACTGAAAAAGAGCCATAGAAAATAATTTGATCAGGGGACTGTAATTCTTGTGCCAGCGGTTGTATAGTGAACTTCTATAGCTTGCATTTCCTCTGAGTATAAGATTTGGCTTTGTAGTTGGTTGGTTTTTTTTGCATGTGTAGTTTTTGTGTATAACTTAAGACTTTTAAAGGGAGGGAGTAAAAAGTAAATACCTTGTTAACTTTGATACTCAGCTTTGCTGCACAGAACATAATGCATATCGTAATTGCTTGAATTTGAACACTGAAATGTTAGAGTTACACCACAAATCCAAGTATAGTACCAGATGTAATTGGAAAGCTATTCTAAAACAGAGAAGCATTTTGTATTTCAGGAAGAAAGAAGACTCTTCTATTTGGTTTTTATTGCTTGTAGATCCCACTACCACAGAGGTATGGTCACTTAGAACTCTGGTCTGGGTGAGGGAAGCAATGCTACAGGGGTTGCATTGCCCTCTTCCTAGTGAAGTTCAATTATTTTGGTAGCTCCCAGCTGTTCCTGGTCTGTTGCTGCTTCCTCCTCCTTCTGCTGTTGGAGTCTGTCAGTCTTCTCTCAACAGACTTGCTTTCACTTAATTGTTTGGTGGATTTCCAGCACTATCCAGAGAAACACAAGGGGCAGAAAGATTTGACAGCTTTCAATGGTGTCTCTGATCTAAAACTGAAAGGAATTCTATCGGGGAAAAAAAAAGGACTTGTATATATGTCTGAGAGCTGTGTATGCTAAATAGCAATGAGTTACAAAATTAAGCTTTGAGAAAGACTTTTGAAACCTCCTGGAATTATGTTAGGAAATTTAAATATAGAGATAGTGTTCAGCTTCTTTAACATTTCTGTCCATATTTAATAGATTGAGAAGGATCTTTTTTACACAAAATATAAGGTTATTTAAAAAGCAAATTAAAAATGAGTGTTCAAATAGAAAATTTGGCAGGGATTAAAGAAGCAATAAACTCATGTTCAAATGTGGCAAAGGGACATTTATCCCTTATGCATCTGATTACCTGTTTTTCAGGTTTATATGTAACACATAGCTATGAAGGTGGGTTCAATATTCCAATCCTGTACCTCTCCCCACTGTTGAAAGTTGTGTTTTCGTAGGCCGGAGTAGTTGTATCTTTTTGTACAACTCAATCTCATGCTGTTGCAGTCCATGGTTGCACTAGGGACAGAATACCAGTGCGATGTTTCAGAGAGTGTGCCCTCCGGCAGTGGTGTCTTTTTGGAGCACCGCACCCCTTTCACTTTTGTGCCAGGAGTATTGGAGGCACAGCAGGTTCAGTGCAGCCAACGCTGCTCACTCTGTCCTAGCTAGTCAAAGCCTGCAGTATTCTTTTTTTTTCCTGAGTTTTACATAGTGTGTAATTATATTTTATCATTAATCTAAATGTTACTTTTACAATCACATTTAAGTCCACAGGTTGAAAGATTGAATTTGGTTTTTCTTTAATGTTTCTATAGTAATAAAATGTAGATGCATTATCAGGGAATGACTCTTCAGTATTTAAAATCTGTCCTGCTTGTGAAGTCGTGGTTGTCAGTGACATGTATACCAAGTGTTTAATTTGTGCAGTGTGTCACTTTCGTCTTTTACTGCATTCAGCAAGCTTCTGATACTCGCTGCGAGTCGTATTTAATGGAAGTGTCTTTGCAGAGCACGTCCTACTAAGTAGCAGTCTTTTCCTGTTGCAAGGCCAGTTTCAACAGTTCTCTGGCTACAAAGAGATAGTGCACTAGAAAATAAGACTTCTTTCCAGAGCTTGTTGCTGTTCTGTACCTGAGACGTCTTGTCAGTGCCTGTCGTGGCAGTCAGCTTCTTGAGCTGCCTAAAGCAAACTTTCTGGGCCTATGTTCTTTTGCCTGTTTGGAATAAACCCTGTTTGAAAGTCATTCAGACAGTCCTGTCTGAAGAGCAGGGAAAAATATCTCTTGAAGATGCCTAGAGGAATTATATTAAATTTAGTTTTCAAGATTTTGGAATTCTTGTGGAGTTCAGGTTTTTTTTTTGAGCTCTCATGTGGTAGAATTTTTTTTGGTAACTTTTCAGTAATCTTGATAGCTTTCTGTGGCTGGGAGTAAATCCATGAATCATCATTTTCTCTTTAATGTAATATTATTTAATTATGTCCATTCATACAGCAGACAGAGTCAAGACAGTGGAAGGACACGGACCAAGCTAACTGTGGAGGAGCTTAAAGCATTTGTACAGCAGTTGTTTAGCCTGCCCTGTGTGATCAGCCAGGCCCGACAAGTAAAGGTAAGTTTACATCTGCTCCTGGGATATATTCTAACTGTGTTTCTTTGCTTCTGTTTTGTTGGGTTTTTGTTTTTGTTTTGTTTTTTTTTTTTTTTCCAAATAGATATTACCTGATGTAAGTGATGGAAGGGTGTGGAGGTTTTTGTTGTGGTGTTGGTTTTTTTGTTTTTTTTTGTTTTTTAAAAAAAGAATCAGTCCTGCACTGGCAGAGGTCGATTTGAGTAGGGTGTTTCATTTCTAGCTTCTAAAGTAAAGCAAGTAGCTGCTTTGCAATTATACCTGTGGCCTCAAGAAAGAAGGTAAAATACTCTGGATACATCTAGCTCAATGTCTCTCTGCCCTGGGTAATCTTGCTTTTGTCATTGCAGTTTTCCTGAATGACATGTTGCTGCCTGACTATAGTGGAATAGTGACATGTATTTCCTGCTCGTTTGCAAGCATATCTCTAAGTGGGCAACTATGTTGTTTGTACTTTTATGCTAGTGTAGTCATAGCAGCTGAACATGTATGGCTCAATTTGGTAGCCTAAGCATAGATACCTAGTGATCTGTGAGATGCTTTAAAGTATTCCACCTGGCCTCCATTGCTGTTCTGGAAGAATACCTGAGCTCTCTTTTGTGACAGTCTCAGATAGTGGGGGGTATTGCACATGGTGGTCATCATTTAGGCAACTGAACAGAGCACTTTACTTGACTGTGTGTGCACTTTTAAAGATGCCTGTTACAGTGGGCATGATCAGATGTGGTCTTCTCACTGTAGCTATAGCTACAATCAAGATAAAAATTCCTCCCCCCCTGTCAGTGTCCAGGAAGCCCAGTTTTATCTCTCTGAACCAGTTACTGTTATTCTTACATCTTTAATGCTATCTATAGTGAATGGAGTTCACAGTTAAATCCTACCCTTTATATGTTTTGGTAGAAACTTCTGGACGTTGTATTGGTGTGCTTTTTCAGGGGAGAGGGAAAGCAGTGCAACATTGACAGTTGTTGAGTAAATACTTCTCAGCCTTGCTTTCCAGGTTACAGCCCCCTTAATCTGTATGCATGGCCTCTGTTTCTTGTCCTTCATATATATCTTTGCACCTGTCTTTGCATGCATCTAGGCTAATAAGTAATCCAGATCATACTGATTCCCCTGGCTGCTATTATCATTTATCATTCTGGCAGTCTGTATCATAGCAAGTGTTTTCAGCAGTAATCTTAATTTGTTTCTGTGTCACTGATGATGAAATGTTAAATAGCGTTTCTCCTACTAACCAACTTCTGGAAAGCTCCTTCAAGATAACTTTAACATCTTTAATAAATAAAGGGCTTTTCACCTTGAGAAATGGTTCTTGAGGTGTATGCTAACCGTTTATTAACCTGCATATTCTATGTTGATACAGTTTTAAGAAGAATGTTCTATAGTGCTAGACTGAGGTCCTAAAATTCTAAACATTACCGTATGTGCTGCTAACCCTACATAACCAAACATAAAATAGTTAGTGTTGTTTGAGAAGGCCTCTTTTCCGTAAGTGTTTCCTAGTGTTGGTTATGCCCTACTTCATTCATAAATTCTGTATTAACTTTTCCCTGATAGTTCATTGTTGATGTCCTGGAAGGACTTTATACTGGACTTCTTGTCTTTGATATAGGCATGTTGTTGCTGAAAACAAGGACCTTAAGTGAACTATAGAACCCTAGGATACAGATTTTCCAGGACTATTATCTCTAATCTTTGTCCTTCAAAGATGTTCTTTGATGTGTTTTCTAGCAGCTAATAGAGTGGAAAGTATATTGTCATCCTCATATGATGGGAAGATTTTACTACACTTCTTTCCAAATACAAAAAAGAAATATTTGCTAATACTTATTCATGAAATCTGATCATCGTCTATTAATAGACCTGTAAGATTGTTCTTGTGTGTTCTTTGTTTCTAGTGTATTTAAAACCTATTTCTAATTAAAACATCATTTGTAGGTGACAGAGCTGAGGGCATTTTGGATTTTAATGCATATTTTTGTCTAAATATTTTCACCCAGCTAGTCTCTGTCTTCACTCCCCCGGCCTTATGTCGTAGTTCAGCCCTGATTGGGACCAGACTATGCAGTCTCTCTCTCACTCCCCCCACCTTCTGAGGGAACAGGGAGAGAAAATATAAGAAAAAATGGCTCAAGGTTTGAGATAAGGACAGGGAGAAAATCCTTAAAGTTACCATCACGGGCAAAACAGACTCAACTTGGGGAAAACTATTCATTTATTACTACAAACAGCAGGAGAATGAGACAGAGAACAAGATAACCTCCCCCCACCCCTCCCTCTTCCCAAGCTTAACATTATCTCTACTACCTTCCCCTCCTGAGCGGCACAGGGGGGAAGAGGGAATGGGGGTTGCAGTCAGTTCATCACGCGTTGTTTCACGCCGCTGCTTCATTGTTGGGGGAAGAACTCCTCGCATTCCTTCCCTGCCCCATTGTGGGGTCCCACCCCTACGCCACAGTCCTTTGTGGAACTGCTCCGGCGTGGGTCATCTCTTCCATGGGGTGCAGTCTCTCCAGAACAGCTGCCCCAGCGGGCCCTCCATGGGCCACAGCCCCCTTCAGGCATCCACCTCCCCCGGTCTGGGGCCCTTCATGGGCTCCAGGTGGATCTCTGCTCCTCCGTGGACCTCCATGGGCTGCAGGGGGACAACCTGCTCCACCATGGTCGTCACCACAGGCTGCAGGGGAATCTTGGCCAGGAGCCGCATTACTCCTCCCCCTCCTTCTGAACTGACCTTGGCATCTGCAGCCGTTCCTCACAACAGGCTGGTAGATGTCTCTCAGGATCTTTTTACATTTTATTCACTTCTCATCTCCTCTCCACTTCTTGCAGCTGGGCCGGACCGAGTTGGGCCCAGTCGGCTGCCTGGCGAGAGGCCAGAGGGTGAGGCCTGCAAGGCCCATAAGGCCTGCGCCTCCCCCTCTGCGCCTCTGCCCCCACTCAGCTTCTTCACATCTTCTATTCTCTTTTTTTTCTGTTTTCCCCTTCTTAAATATGTTATCGCAGAGGTGTTATCACGGAACATTCTGCTACCAATTGGCTCGGCCTTGGCCAGCAGCAGGTCCACCCTAGGCCCAGCCGAGTCCACTGAACAAAGGGGAGCGACTTCTAGCAGTTTCCTACAGAAGCTACCACCTTAGGCCCCCCCTCACTAACAAAACCATGACACCTTAGGAATCTGGTTCTGTTGAATTGCTCTCTTTGCATGTGTATGTGTTCTGGTTTGGTTTGGGGAAAAAACAAAAGAGAGAAGATGTGAAGCAGCTGAGCGGGGGCCAAAGCGCAGAGGGGGAGGCATGGGCGTCGTAGGCCTTGCAGGCCTCACCCTCTGGCCTCTCACCAGGCAGCCAACTGTGCCTGACTCGGCCTGGCCTGGCTGCAAGAAGTGGAGAGGAGATGAGATGGATGATGTGAAGAGATCCTAAGAGGCATCTGCCAGCCTGTTGTGAAGAACTTTTCTTGTGAGAGGAACGGCTGCAGATGCCAAGGTCAGTTCAGAAGGAGGGGGAGGAGTAATGCGTCTCCTGGCCAAGATTCCCCTGCAGCCTGTGGTGATGACCATGGTGGAGCAGGCTGTCCCCCTGCAGCCCATGGAGGTCCACGGAGGAGCAGAGATCCACCTGGAGCCCATGAAGGGCCCCAGACCGGGGGAGGTGGATGCCTGAAGGAGGCTGTGGCCCGTGGAGGGCCCGCTGGGACAGCTGTTCTGGAGGGACTGCACCCCATGGAAGAGATGACCCACACCAGAGCAGTTTCACGAAGGACTGTGGGGTATGGGTGAGACCCCACAACGGAGCAGGGGAGGAATGTGAGGAGTTCTTCCCCCAACAATGAAGCAGCGGTGTAAAACAAAGCGTGATGAACTGACCGCAACCCCCATTCCCTCTTCCCCTCTGTGCCGCTCGGGAGGGGTAGGTAGTAGAGATAATGTTAAGCTTGGGAAGAGGGAGGGGTGGGGGGAGGTTATCTTGTTCTCTGTCTCATTCTCCTGCTGTTTGTAGTAATAAATGAATAGTTTTCCCCAAGTTGAGTCTGTTTTGCCCGTGATGGTAACTTTAAGGATTTCTCCCTGTCCTTATCTCAAACCTTGAGCCATTTTTTCTTATATTATCTCTCCCTATTTTCTTGTAGGGTGGGGGGAGCGAGAGAGAGACTGCATAGTCTGGTCCTGATCAGGGCTGAACTACGACAGCATGTTCTTGAAGCTTCAACATAATCACTAACCAATAAAATAAATATTATCATTTTACTGTTTATGAGCCATAGTCTTTTAATTTCTGAATGAAGTCAGATAATGATCATTTATGCCTAAGCACTCACTGACTTTCAGCATGGCATTTGAATGCAATTATCCATCGTAATGAATTGCAAAATAATTGTCATGTTGGATGATGAGTATTTTCGAACACAAAAGGCATTATAATTATTAAACTGTAATCATTTACTGTTGTCAATATGAAGCATTCAGCATATGGTCCATAAATCAAAATCCTTATAATATGGATCTTGTTCTTTTTTTTGTAAATGCCTTCTGGTTTCCAGACAGTCATGAAAAGCAGCATCAGAGAAAAAGGGCAGGAAAGGGTAAGGGTTAGGAAATGTAGCTTTTGCTCCTCATTGTGCCATCACCTTGCTATCAGAAGTGCCTGTCTTTTTGTAAGAGAATCAGGAGTGAATCAGTTGACTACACTGGTTGAATGTCCTTGAATAAATCTCCTTTCCTATCTGTTTGCTTTTTTAGATTTTTTTTTTCCAATGTAGTGCCAAAACATGAGGATGAGGACAACTGCAGCAGTGCAGTTGGATTTCTGTGAAATTGTCTTCTTTCATTAGAGGGTTTTGCATTTTAATTTCTTTCCTTTTTGAGATAAAACCCAGGTGTGTTTAAGTAGTGGGCCTGCTTTATGAAATCATAATTTAAAACCTGACTGTTGTTACTTTAATGATCTTTTGGTATTTGTGTCCTCATGCAACTCTGGCTTGTTCTTTTTCCACAGCATGTTTTGTTCTGTTGTGTATTGCCATCATTACTGTAATGCCCCTGACACTAGATTGAAAAGATGATATGTTTGCAGAAGTCCCCTTCCCCCCCCTATTTTAAAATTAATGTTGACTGGACAGTGCTTAGTACTCAGTTTTGTTGGCAGCTGTAGTTAGTTGCAGTTGTATTATTTTAGGTGCAGAGTTTCATCCACCGAATATGCATAGTGTATGAAACATTAGGCCACATGAGTTTAGATGGTCTATTACTTAATATGTGGCAGACTTGATGGCTTGTGACAAACTAGCTGGCAGTGTGTGTAGAAGCTCTGACTGATTATGTGATGATCACATACAAATTCGCAGCTGACTGATCCTTCAGTTAACTTTTGATTCTATGGGCGGTTTTTCCTAATTGCTTTATACTGTATGTTACTTCAGAATCTGCTTGATGATGTGGAAGAATTTCATGAACGTGCTCAAGAAGCTATGATGGATGAGATCCCAGACTCTTCCAAGCTGCAGGAGTTGATAGATATGGGCTCTGGCCTCTATGTAGAACTTCCTGAACTGCCAAGGCTGAAGCAAGAACTGCAGCAGGCTCGGTGGCTGGATGAGGTGAGATCCACCCTCTTGGATCCCCAGAGGGTCACCTTAGATGTGATGAAGAAGCTGATTGACTCAGGCGTGGGCTTGGCACCGCACCATGCTGTAGAAAAAGCCATGGCTGAGCTGCAGGAGCTGCTTACAGTCTCAGAGAGGTGGGAGGAGAAGGCCAAGGTCTGCCTGCAGGCCAGGTGAGTGTTTCTTTGCAAGCTTTTCTTGCAGGTCACGTTTCTGGGGTTCTCAGCCTCTTTTGAGGAGTATGGTGAAGAGTAGGGGCGTTGAAGCTGTAGTGTGTTTCTTTTGCCTCCCAGCAGTTTGCTCAAAAGTTGGATTTGAGGTTGTTGAAGAGTTGCAGAAGAGTTGATTCCCTGTCGTGTTGCACAGTGGCAGGAGGCTGTGAGTTGCTGCTGTCTTTGCTATTTATTGCCCTCCACAAAAAATGCTGAGTATGCTGCAGGAGACAGCTTCCTCGATGTTCAGGAGTTCTGATGCGGTGCTTTTTTGAACTTGATTGTGCAAAGTCCATCAGCTCTCTCGCTTCTCCTGTTATTTGGTAGCCAGTAGCGCCCTCCAAGAATAGAGCTGTGGTATCCTACAGTGCACTGTAGGGATGGAGTTATGTCACCAGCCTGTCCAAGTTATGGCTTTAGTTGACTGGTATTTTAAGAGAAGGCTGGAATTGGGTTTTTTTTCTTACTCTAGACCACGCCAAAGCATGATGGCTCTGGAAGGCATCGTGAATGAAGCAAAGAACATCCCTGCTTACCTGCCCAATGTGCTGGCACTGAAAGAAGCCCTGCAGCGGGCTAGAGACTGGACAGCCAAAGTGGACGCCATTCAGGTAGGGGTTACAGCAGGGACTGGAGTCTTCTGCTTGCATCCTTTTATTTAGACATATTCTTTATTACTAGCCACTCTGCCTGCAAAGGTGACCTGAAAGGAAGCCTTGCTGTAGCTGTTAATGTGCTTAACATAGCTCATGTACTTCAATTTTTTTTTTTTGTGCTGCTGTTTTCTCATTGGTTATCCAATTTCTACTTCCTTTCATTTTATGCATTTCATGGGGAATGTAAAAGCCAGCAAATTCATTATGATACAAATGTAACTCTTGAAGGGTATTTGGTATTGAAACTGTTCTGCATACTGGAAATACTTTGCAGCATATGATGTTCTGCTCACAGGTCTTCAGTTTTGGGGCTGGCTATGGAAAGTTTGTTTTTTCTCCCCAAAATGGTGTAAGATTTAATGGCACTCATGGCTGAAATTTTCTATCTGAAATAGACGAAGTTATGGCATTGTTAGTTTAGTAGCTGCTTCTTCTACTGCTCTACCCACATAACATGATCCAAAAGGGACATGACTTCTGTGATATTTCTAGGTGTTGATCTCTGGTCTGTAACTGCTGTTCTTATATGGGGTATTTGTTGGGAACTGAAGTGGGAATCCCAGTTGATTTCACATCAGCCCCTGTAAAACTCTCAGATGTATTAGCTTGCTGTTAAGCAGACAGCATTTAGACAACTGTCTAGAAATTGAATGTTGTCTTACTCCCTGAGCCAGCTGGCCATGTCAGAATAACTGTTAAAATAAAATCTGTACAAGATAGTTTTTTAAAATATCAGTAAGATCAAAACATAGCCCTCCTTTCCTTTCCTGTGGAACTCTCTTTAGTCCGTGACAAAACAGTGTATGGCTTGAAATTCAGCTGGCCGCTGATGTAATGATGGAATCGTTGGCTTAGAAAAATTTCTTTTACCCTAGAATGGGAGCAACTATGCCTACCTGGAACAACTGGAGAGCTTGTCTGCCAAAGGCCGCCCAATACCGGTGCGTCTTGATGCCCTGCCGCAGCTGGAGTCACAAGTAGCTGCAGCACGTGCCTGGAGAGAGCGCACAGGAAGGACCTTCCTGAAGAAGAACTCAAGCTACAGTCTGTTACAGGTGAGCTGCAGCCACTTCTCTGTCAGCTTTCAGAAACTGATCTTGATGGCCCTCTATGGTCTGGAGGGAACAGCTGTTTCAATTCTGTCAGAGTAGAGCTCCTTTTGAGAATAGAATACAAAACTTCAGCTGTTCTCAGGTGAAAAGAATGAAAAAGGCAAAAAGTCTATGTTTGGCTAGTCTTGGTTTATGTATAGATAGCCTCAACTGTTACTTTTGAAGAAGCAAATTAAAACTCCGTTTTGGGAGGGAAAGAAAAGGAATTCTCTTTCTATGTAAGTGTAGAAATGTAGGCCTGAGATGGACATAGAAGCTGTCTTTAATTGATGAATGTTTTAACTTGTTCCACCTAAATTCTAAGAAAATAGCTTAGATATTTTATAAACTGTATAACTACAAGAAAAATCAAGTCAACTACTGTTTATTTCATTTCAATGAATGCAGTCACTGTTTTAGTAAAAATCATTCTTGTGTTTGAAGATTTATCATATCTACTTGACAGGCTTCTCTTTTCTAGGGAAAACAATTCAGTTTTTTTCAATGCTTTCTTCTGGGCTATATTTTTCATACTCTTACCTTATTGCTGTTCTCTGTGATTTGTCTTCACTTTCAGTGTGGTTTCCAAAACCAGGCAGAATCCTCTCACTATGGCTTCCCTCGTGCCATGTGAAGTGCAGTAATTACACTTTTAATCTCAGAGGGAATACTGCTGTTTAATGTTTCCCAATGGGATTTGCCCCTCTTGAAACATCGTCACACTGATTTCAATTTGGTTTATGATGCACTGTAGGTCTGAATTTTTTTGGGTTTTTTTTTTTTTTTCCTAATTAGGTATTCACTATGTTGTTCTGGTTTTGCATTTGACTGTTTTTGTAAATGTATTAGTTTGAACTTTTTAATATTGAATTTAATTTGCTAGATTTTATATTCAAGTATGCCTTTCAACTGGTAAAAATACCTTAAAATTTAATTCTTGTCCTTAAAAGTGCTTTACAGCCTCTCATTTGATATTAAAAGACTTAAAACATATTTTTTAGTTTCGTTTCAGCTACCAAATTGCTGATGCATATCTGAAATCATGGCACATCTTAAGACTTGTAATTGATGAAAGCACTTGAAGTGAATGTTAAACTACTGATACTTAACTGCATACAGTATTTCAGTTAGCTATATGTATGATAGCTTAATCTGAACAGATTTTGTAATTTAATTATGAAAACACAGTGGTTTTCAAGTTGTCCTGCCACATCACTGTGGTGCTGATTACGTTCAAATTCTATACTTATGAAATACTTGTATCCTTTTCTGTTTTTCTCCTCTTCCTAGCTTTAATTGACGGATATCAAAGGTGTTAGATTTTTGAGTATTTTTTGCTTTCTGGTGTCTCTGTTGTAATGCCTTTATTAGATGTTGTCATGTGTGTCCCTGAAATCATAACATTATAGATGAGAACTTTTTTCGGTTCTTGGCATCCTTGGCTCTGACAGTGTAGGTTTTCTTGGTGGTTACAGGTTCTGAGCCCTCGAACTGATATTGGTGTTTATGGGAGCAGTAAGAACAGACGGAAGAGGGCAAAGGAGTTGATGGAGAAGGAAAAGGAGAAAGATCTTGACTTGGAATCCCTAAGTGAACTGGAAGATGGACTGGAGGAGGCCAAGGACACTGCAGCTGTGGTAAGGAGCTATGAAAGGTAGTGTCACCTGATACGTGGGTTTAATTTGTCTCTAAACTGTATAGAGATCTTACGGAAGCACTGATAAATGAATCTTACTGAAATTAATATCTCATAATATGATATTTGACACAAGAATGTAGTTCAACTTTAATTGCAGTGAAAGTAGAGGGAAGCACTATTCAGAGTATAATTGCTGGTATTTAACATGTGTTGGGCTATGTGTAAGACTTAAATGCTCTTGGATTAATATCTGTGGCTGTTCATCTAATATTATTAACAGTTATTGAAATTAGATAAAAACAATGTGGAATGAGGTGCAGCTGTACTTGAAACAATATGAAGATATATTTGCTTAGGTTGATTTTTGAGGGCAGTCTGTACATACATGCTTGGTCATAGAAACTGAGCTTGGGGGAATGTTGTATTTGATTCCTCTTTGTTGGGAAGATATTAATGCAGCTTATGAGAGGAATTTGCTGTCGTCTGGCTACCCTTTCTCCGGGAACAAAGAAAGTATATGCAAGCTCAGTACTGTGGCTTATACACAGTCCATGTTACTTAATATGCTTTGTTATAGTTACCTGAATGGAGACACTGAAGAAATGCAAGTTGCTTCAGGAAGATGTGGTCACTCAGGCACTCCTGATGCTGAGTCAGCATTGAAACAATGCTCAGCTGCCTTGTTTCAGTAGACAAATAGATGGAACAGACTCTGATTTCATTTCTGGAGTCAAAACTTGTTCTCCTGTGGCCTAATGACAAGTTTAATTATGAACTTCAGAGACTGTAGAAAAGGAGAAGGTTATCTGATGTTTACATAGAATCTCTGTCAGAAGGAGTCAGGGGAGTAATGGGTAATTGAGGAGGAAGTATTTTAGCTGAAGTTTTAGTTAGATCACAGAATTCCTAAATTTTGGGCTAGTTTAACTAGGAAGATACCTTGATATTTGTTGTTTGTTTTTTTTCTTTTCCTACGTTGCTAATAAGATGCTGTCTCTTAGCTATGAGGGTCATGAACTGTTTTTGTCTTTGCTGGGTAGGTGGCTATATTCAAGGAGCGGGAACAGAAGGAGATTGAAGCCATGCATGCTCTCAGGACAGCTAACCTGGCCAAGATGACTATGGTGGATCGAATTGAAGAAGTCAAATTCTGTATCTGCCGCAAAACAGCTAGTGGATTCATGCTACAGTGTGAGCTGTGCAAAGACTGGTTTCATAGTGGCTGCGTGCCCCTTCCCAAAACAAGTTCTCAGAAGAAGGGCTCTAGCTGGCAGGCCAAAGAAGTGAAGTTTCTATGTCCGCTTTGCATGCGTTCTCGAAGGCCACGCCTCGAGACGATACTGTCTCTGCTAGTGTCCCTGCAGAAGCTGCCTGTACGACTGCCAGAAGGGGAGGCGTTGCAGTGCTTGACAGAACGTGCCATGAGTTGGCAGGACCGCGCGCGGCAGGCTTTGGCCACTGATGAGTTGTCCTCTGCGTTGGCTAAGCTTTCTGTGCTCAGCCAGCGAATGGTGGAGCAGGCAGCACGGGAGAAAACGGAGAAGATAATCAGTGCAGAGCTACAGAAAGCAGCAGCTAACCCAGACCTGCAGGTAGGGATGGGGATATGTTGCTCCTTGCTTGTCCTTCTTTAATTTGTCAAAATGCCTTGTCTTTCTTGGAGGAGCTTGGGAAAGAGGAAAAGGCAGTTAAAAGCTGAGAGACATATCAAAATTATTTATTTCAGTGCTCCTCAGACTGTGGCTGACTTCAGTCAGTTACATGCTGCTCCAGGAACAGGTCTGTTGCTTTGTACTCATTGTCAATAGCAACTACTGAAGGTGCTTGTAAGAAACACCGATTCAGATGAAACAGCTGCCTAAGGACTTGAAGATGTGGAAAGCAGTGGCTGCTTTGGTGTCCAAATGCTATTTCCCTCTTGACGGAATCAAAGGTCTCAATATTTGTAATTTCTCATGGATTGTCGTTCTCAGGCATTTGGTGTCTTGTTAATAAATTTCGGCGTGGACTGTAGGCAAATGCTGGTACTTTTATGGCTGCTGCCTTCATATTGAGATTGAGACCAGTAGTCAGATGAAGCTGTGGTGAAGAAGTTTGTGCAACCATAGGCTATAATTTGGTAGCACTAAGCAGCAGTGTCTAGATCTTTCTAGTCACTGTTATTCAAAAACATGAAAATAAAATGTAATAGAACCTTTTCCTTTGATGTTTCCCTATCTTTCTTCACATCTTGCTGTAACTAGGCTTTTCTGTGACTGTCTAGCCAGTTATCATCAGGTCAGAAACCCACTGTGTTCTTTGTCAGTAACTCAGCTTTTTAATAGATTTTTCTGGAAATTTTATTGTTTGATTCCCATATTCTACTTTTCTTCTAGGGACACTTGACTAGCTTCCAGCAATCAGCCTTTAACAGAGCGATAGGGAGTGTGTCCTCATCCCCACGGCAAACTTTGGATTATGATGATGAAGAGACAGACTCCGATGAAGACATCAGGGAGACGTATGGCTATGACATAAAGGTAGATAATTCAGTGTGACTTGTCTGTGTGGAATCAATCCAGAACACCTGTTTTTATTAATTCAATTTATTTCAGAATGTTTTTAATCTCAAGCTATCTCTGTACATTCTGCCTGGGATTCTGTGGCAGAAGAGGTACTTCTTGATTTTGTCTGAATGTCTCAGCTCTGGCCTGTTGGAAAGTTTTGTAATGTTTCTTTTCAGAATTACTAGATGTCCTGTGATTGAGTTTCAAAAGGTGCTTTTGAGTGCTAAGGAAAAAGATATGCTTCTCGAGGGGTTTGTATTTATAATACCATGGAGGATGAACGTTGTCTTTATACCCCATTCAGACCTAGCATGAATCATAAATATAAGTAATTGCCTATACAGAGGGTTCCTCAACAGTTTTTGCTACAGCAAAAGATTAATCTTTGAAAACTGCATGCCCTGTAGGAAGTTTCCTGATTGCAGGGCTTCTTTCGCATTTTCATACCTTCTTAATCATTCAGCCCTCATATGAAAGGAGGTATGTCTGTTCAATTTTGGATATGTGGATGTATTCAGGACTGGATGTCTGGATCATGTTGTAAAATTAGTGTCTAGATTGAGTTCAAAAATTGTAACTGCAGTTAGATTTTTAAAATATTTTAACCAGAGAAGAACTGTCATGAGAAAAGGCATCTATATAGATAGCCCAGTGTCTTCAGTGTGTTGTTGTTCACTTCAGAACTTCTGAAATGTCCTTTTGGTATATGTAGAGACAAAAGCAATGCCACTGTTTGTTCTTGTGCAGTGGTTTGTTTTTAATAATAGTGTCATATCTAACTTAAAAGATGCTAACTTAAAAGACAGTGTGGTCATGTAAATTCTTCTAAGGCAGAATTTCTGGTTTAGAAAGGTTCAGCAAATTTTCCGGGTATGATTTCCCTCAATCTCCTATTTTTGGTATTTTGTTTCTAAGCAACTTTATGCAAATACACACTGTTTGTCTTATAGTCCTATATGAAATGCCAACAAGAGTACGTTGCAATGGGATGTTACAGGTTTTAATTAAGTTAGTTTAAAAAAAATTCCAAATGGTTCTTTGCATCAGGAGTCATAACAAGACATTTCTGAAAGATGTGGCGTTTTCTGAGGCTGTGATATGTCAAGAAGGATGGCATATGCTTGTCAGGATCTGAGGTTTTTGCAGGAGTGTAATTTCATTTGTTTAATGATTCTGTTGTCATGATTTAAAAATCTGTTACTTACCCTTTTGATTTGGCTGTCCGTTGCTATATGTAATTGTAAAAACCTAAAAGTAAGAATCTGTCAAAGCAAGGCTGATAGGGACCAGAAATGTCTTTTGTTAGGTCAGCTAACATGGTTGGAATAGAAGACAGATTTTTCAGGCAACAAATTCTTCAGGTCTAAACTAGAAGTAGCAGAGTTCAGAAGATAAAACAAAGTTGCTTGAGTTTAATTATTTTCGTACTCTTGGCTTTCAAGGATTGGGGTTATTTTCATTTTATAGTCTATAAACATTTTCCAGTGGTGTAATGCATTTAAAAAAAAAAACAAAACAAAACCAAACATATAGTTTATGATGTATCATGTATTAATTTGTTCTTAACATCTTGTGGATCCTGTAGAAGATTGTGCCTCTTCTAATTAAAACCTGATTCTTGCCAGCAAATACTTTGTTATGAGTGCAATAGCTAGACTTGTTTTAAGACTTATTCCAAGCAGACTGATTTACTGTTCAAATGTACTGTAAATTTTCTTGACCTTTTAATTGCCTTTATTTTTGTCTTATGTATTTTTTTTTCTCATTCCTTTGCACCTGTTTTGCCTGTAGCCACCTAATGGTGATATCTTGATTAATTTCACTATTGGCCTTGCACTTTCTTTAATCTGGTATAATATAATATCCAGAACAATACTATACCAGATACAACCTGTACTATGTAGGCAGAAATACGTTCCTCTTTCTGAATATATTTATTTTACTGTTTCATCTGGCCAATTTAAATCTGAATTTCACATTTCTAGTTCTGTACTGAAATCATTAGTGTGCACTTCACTTCCTTTTAATCGTGTGACTGAAAGCCAGAGAGAGATTACCATTCTTAAATTCCCTTTTTATGTCATGAAATGACAGTGTCTGGGTGGTACAATTTCCTGAATTGGCCATATTGGGACCCACACAGCTAATCTTCAGGTAAATATTGTCAATAACTGCTCTACGGCCATTCTCTTCTTTTAAGCCAGCTTCTTGTTTGTTGTTTTCTGAAAGATTTCAGTATTACATGGCATGCTAAGAATGTTGACCTGTTTCATTGCAAACGTGATGGGGTAGATAAGTTCTGGAAAGTGCTGTGGATATAGACAGCTGGTTGAGGAGATTATCCTTATTAATTTCCCCTGCAGGGATGAGGAGGAAGAGAGAAGTGAGTACTAGTAGACATCAGGAAATCTACCAAGATGGGCTTGAGTCTTTTCTGTATTCTCTGCCTCATATAATGCAAAGTCAAACAAAGCTTGTCCCACTGCTAGGAGATTCCTAATCTCACTCTTTTTAATGGATCCATTTGGATCTGAAGGCGTGCGTTCCATTCCAGTGTGATACATCTAAAAAGTCAAACAGCCGTCCTGCACCACGCATTGAGCACAAGCCAATGTCATCATTATTCTGTTGATGGAAATATTGACAACAATCTCAAGTGTTAGAGCCCTCTTCCTTTCAGTGTTTGGTCCTGTCTTAAAATGCTTCAAGTTTGCCATAAAAGTCCCAATCCCAGGGCAACATCTGATTGTTTGCTGTTGTGTGATCATCTGTTAGTTTGTAATTTGTTGCTGTGCTGGAACACACCCTGTTTTTTCCTCACCTGTAAGATCTCTAGTAATTTCTTTCTGTAGTAACCATTGTTTACTCAACATACCCTTTCTTTACTAAAGATATAAGTCTTTATGGTCTTGCAGTTACATTTTTCAAGGAAAAAAATTATGTGGGCTGAGAGTCAGCCTCTTGTCATTATGTTGCTTTCTGAGGACCATACTTGAGTGACTACTTAGTGCATAAACCTGTCAAGTGTTTCTCACAAACTGGCTATAAATCTATTGACCTGTCTCCATAGAGGCATCCGCTATTTAAATAGGGGTGTAACTTGTATCTTTTGCATATGGTTTTGGTGTCTCTGGTGGGATGCTTCAAAGAAGGATTTTAGAAACAGCAAACTGACTGATCTGAGTAGAATTTACTTTGCAGTCGGTATTTTCCAGATGTTGCATTTTTTCTGTGGGTCTTTTTCAGGACAACGTCAGTGTAAAATCCTCTAGCAGCTTGGAGCCCAATTTGTTTTGTGATGAGGAAATCCCTGTTAAATCAGAGGAAGTGGTGACGCACATGTGGACTGCTCCATCATTCTGTGCTGAACACGCATATTCATCTGCTTCTAAAAGTTGCTCTCAAGGTATTTACCTTTCTATACATTGAGATAAAATTGAACAGATAGCCAGGATGAGCAGTTACATTGCACTTGTTTCCTGCTGTCTGATATATAAAAACTCTGTCAATGTGTTTTGCTTGGGGTTGTTTGCTTAGATTGTTGTGGTAAAAAAAAGTGTAATTTAATTTTGGTTTTGATCTTTCTTTTATCCTTATCTGACTTGCCTCTTGTCTGAAAGGTTCTAGCACTCCAAGGAAGCAGCCTCGTAAGAGTCCACTGGTACCTCGCAGTTTGGAGCCCCCTGTATTGGAGCTGTCACCTGGAGCGAAAGCTCAGCTAGAAGATCTAATGATGGTAGGGGATCTGCTAGAAGTATCACTGGATGAGACTCAGCACATCTGGCGGATCTTGCAGGCTACTCATCCACCTTCTGAGGACAGGTTCCTTCATGTCATGGAGGTATGGAACTTGAAGAAACATTCTCATATAGAAAAATAACCCCACATTATTTTGGTGTTTTTTTTAAAAAAAAGTATAAACTTGGGTAGTTGAGTGCTTAGTTACTTGACATGTTTGAATTTCAACTGGGGAATAGTAGATTCCAGAAAATAACAGAATAAGAGATCCAAAAATTCAGTTCTTGATCACTCATGCCGTAGCACTGTTCTCCACAATTAAACATATTTTGAACAGTTTTCTCAGGCAGTTCCGTATGGAAACCTTATTTTAGAAGAGATAAGGTTAGGGAAGGATATGCTGTTCCTGATTACGCTTGGAATCAGAACTGATCTGCAAGAGTGACAAGAAACATATAGGAAGATGGAAAGTCTACACTTAACTTTATACTTGCATGTTGCTGAACTTTTGTTGTTACTGGGGAAAGAACACTTTTTAAAATAGAACATGGTTTGATAATGCAGGTAGTAAGATTCCTATTCTTCCTCAGAATAACAGAGTATTTTTTTTATTAATATACTATGAAGATGTGCTGATCTCTTCGCTCAGCTGACAGCGAATGAGGCAAGCTTATCTGCTGATTCTGATATCTCATCCAAATCACTTAACCTCGTTGATACAGTGGCTAAGTGGTGTGTATGAATGAAAGGGTGTGCGCTGGAAGAGAAGGTAAGCTCTTGTGTTGAAGAGCTGTGCTGGAACCCATCCTGTATCATTTGTCAGCTGAAGATAGGGGCCGGTTCCACCATGTGTAGTTATGAAGTATGGTTGCTTTTTGAATTACTGAACTGCACAGGAATTATATTGAAGATAGTTCTTTTTTGACTTTTGGGTAGCGTACACTGAGGTAAGATGGAAAGTTGCATTCTATGAACAGTGAGGTTAGATGGGTGTGTTAATCAGTTGTCTCATTTTCTGAGAACCACCCATGTGCAATGGATAAGTCAAAGTGTTGCCAGACTGCCGTCGGTTAGGACAGTACTATAAAGCAGACCCTGCCTCCAGAGAAATGCTGCTTTACCGTGTTTTGACCCAAGGACTTCACTTTGTAAGCTTGATCCTCTTTTAATTTTATAGTTTTGGCGTGGAATTGGTTGAAGAACAGTTTGAATGCCAACAGATAGTGATTTATAAATAGCATGCCAGACTTCTATATTAATAGCTAAACACAGCTTTTCTGGGAGGAGGAGGTGCATTAAAACATTTTCTTATTAACACCTATGAATACTTGTTTGACTAGAGCTATTCATTTTGAATTTAATACCTTTCTTTGTCTATTTACATGCAAAATAGGTGGACTTTTGTAAAATAATCTTCAGAGGATTTGGTTTTGGGTGGAGTAACTATATTAAGTAATGTACAGTAAACAGTTTTTATTTGCTGGCTTATAGTATGGCCTTAATCTATTAATAACTTAAGTTAAAGTTATATAGCTGGATTAACTGAAATTGAGTCAGTCCTGTTTGTACAAAGGAACTATACATGTGAATCTTTCAGATATAAATAGGATTTGTCACTGTGGATGACTTGCAGTGACAGAGTTTGCCAATTTTAAGCCTCACTTCTGGACTGAATCTGCTATTTAAGAGTTGTTGATGATGCCAGGATATTTACGATGCATGCCAGGTTGGGAGCTATTCAAATAATGGATCTGTTACTTTCTTCTCTTGCTTGAGTTGATGATACATTTTAAGAATTCGCCAATTGCTCTTTCTTAATCTCCAGAATAGCAATTGCTTTCTCTCAAAAATAATTACAAGCAAGACTGACCTAGGATGAAAAATAGGCAAAAACATCTAACATGATTAATCTTCTCAACTTTTATTAAAAAGCAATGTGAGGAGGGAGTTGTAATTATTGCTTATTCTGCCTCCTCACCCTTGCTGATGTTTTACTTTTTCCACTGGACGTTTTTGATTCATTGTATTTTGATGCACTTGATACCACTTCTGATTTTTTTTTTTTTTCCTAGTATAGTGAAAATAAAGTTGAACTCCTTTTTGTTTAGAATTTGTAATGGAATATTTTTGAATAGGTTTCTTCGTACCGTGTCAAGGTAGTGGTGGAGGTAAATATATCACTCATACCACAGATTTGCAGTATATGGAAATTTGCATGTGAAAAAAAATCTCTTTTCACCCTTTCTATGAAGGATGACAGCATGGATGAGAAACCACTGAAAATGAGAGGGAGGGACTCTTCTGAGAGGAAGCGGAAACGAAAGCTGGAGAGAGCAGAGCAGTTCTTTGGAGATATGAAGCAAAAATCTAAAGATCTGAAAAAACTGGAAAAACCCAAGAAGAAGAAGCTAAAACTCACCATGGATAAGACAAAGGAGCTGAACAAGCTGGCAAAGAAACTGGCTAAGGAAGAGGAGCGGAAAAAGAAGCGAGAGAAGGCAGTTGTGGCAAAGGTGGAACTAACAAAGGAGAGCACAGAGAAAAAAAGAGAGAAGAAGGTTCTAGATATTCCTTCTAAGTATGACTGGTCAGGAGCGGAGGAGTCGGATGATGAGAATGCTGTATGTGCTGCGCAGAACTGCCAGAGGCCCTGCAAGGACAAAGTGAGTTATTGCTTATTCTGTCGTAGGCGGTTTCTGTGTGAAGTTGAAAACCCCAATGCAGTTTAATGCTTAGGTTGAACAGAATGAGCAACAGAGGAAGTGAGAGAGAATTGAGTAGTACGTGGGCAGGTACACAGATGCAGTAGATAAGAGAATAAGGAAGTTCTGTAGTTTTAGGTACTTTAAAGCAGATGATGATGGAAAATCCGAATCTGGGACAAGATACTCTGTCTTGATTGGGAAGTTTAACCTCTTCAAGCTGTGTAGTTTTTTTTGCCGGCTATGCAGCACGCATTGTGTAATTCAAAGGATCAATGCTGTGACTCAGCTAGAAATGTTCCTGATTTAAGTGTGTTTCTGAGCAGAAGTTGGGGGTATTTGGTATTCCTAAATGAAGTAAATTTTCTGTATTTCTTGCATGCTGTCTGTGAACAGTGATGTTGCAGGCTGAGGTATCTACAAAACTGCAGTGCTTCACTTTTCTCATTGGAGATAAACACTCAGTGATTTTAGACCTGGTTGGATTATTGCAAAAGAAACTTGATCTGCCTGTCTCTATGGTACTGCCTGTTCTGATTGTCAGCTTTTAAACGAACTGATTGATAGTCCGTCCAAAAAATGGGTTTTTCCTGGAATGTTTTTTTTCTGCTTTTTAGAAAGAAAAAAATATCCCACTCCCAATAATAACTGTGGGATTGACACTATACTGCACTGGCTTGTACAAGAGGGAGAGCAGGACAAATACCCAGAAGTTATTTATTTCGCAAAATTGAAACATGGGAATCAAGTGTTCATCCAAATGCTTAAAGGCACTGGTTAGAAGACCAGTTTGAAGTGTTAATCTTAGATCACAATTAGAAATTACACTGGAAGAGGAATTGCTCAAAAGATGGTACAGTCTTTGTACCACCGTTCTCCTTACTTCAGAGTTGATAATTAGGTTATAGTAGTACATTTTTACTGAAATTGGGATTGCAAGAGGGAGGAGAGTGCCTTTAAGTTCATGTTACAAAGAAGGTCGTACTAAATTCTTCGAACTTCTTTCTGTAAATGAAACTGAATAAAATTCCTGATTGTATAATCAAAGCTTTTAATGGAATGAGTGTCTTTCCATGAGGTTGGACATGTTTTCATACATTCAACGGGTGAATGCCATACAAGTAAAAAATGTCAGATACCAGGAATGTAATGACTGAAGCTGCAGCTGTTAGTTTCCATTACTAGTCACTTTTTAAAGTTTGTTCAGGAATAGTTTTCCTACAAACTAAGGTAGAATCTTGAGCTGATCATGTTTCTTCATTTTAGGTAGATTGCCAATATATATTTTTATTTTTACATTTGTCTGTAAGGTGAAAGCAGGACTAAAACAGTAACAGTTTTTATAGCTGTGCCAGTGCATGCTATTAAAATAAAGAATGTGTCCATTATCTTGCTGATCCCAGTTTCTGCCCACTGACTTCAAATGAACATGTATTTTTACTCAGGGAGTTACAGAAATCTAATAATTAATCTTTTTTCCTTCTTAAGTTTTAATCTACTTTTTATGGATTTCCTAATTGTTCTATAGCAAGTTCAGCTCAAAGCTTGAAACATTTTGCCTTAAATGCTCTGACACTTCAGAGGAACAGTCTGTGTGCATTTTTGGCATTCAGTGGCCAGCTGTATCCCCGATACCTGTCTGGTAGAAAAGTATTAATGCTGCTGATGTTATGTGGCTTTTCCATAGCCAAAAGCAGTAATCAAGTCCTGTTTTCTGTATTTTTTAAGTTGCAAAAGCTACTACTTGATGATGCAGTCTAAGGGGATATATATAATTTAGTACGTGTATTTGTAGAATCTCATCTGTGTTGAAGTAAGTGTTCCTGAGGAAGCTCTTATTTTAAATGTGTTCTAGCCTATCTGTCTTTCATTTCGGGAGAGCTGAGTACCATATTCCTCAGTAGCAGTAGTAGTAGTAGAAGTAGTGGTGTGTGTTTGTACTGTGGTGGTCTAAGGATGGGCAAGGCTTCTTGGAAGGGTGTTATTTTTTTTATTTAACAGAAGCAGCTTTTAAAACAAGCTCTGTAGGGCATTAATCTGTGTGCAAAAGCTTTTGTGTTCTAGGTATATCAAGTAGGTTTAATACAAGGTATTTTCTTCATGGAAACTATACCTGTCTTTCCTTCTAATGTGCTATGTGTTGCTGATCTGCTCTCTTGCAGGTAGACTGGGTGCAGTGCGATGGTGGCTGCGATGAGTGGTTTCATCAAGTGTGTGTTGGTGTCTCTCCAGAAATGGCTGAGAATGAGGATTACATCTGTATAAACTGTGCAAAGAAGCCAATGCAGGGACCGAGTAGCCCTGCTCATGCACCACCTCCTCCTTTCTTATTGAGCTACAAACTACCAATGGAAGATCTTAAGGAGACAAGTTAGCAACTACTTGATGCCTGGAACTTGTTGGGAAACGGACCACTGAAACCCTACAGAAAGAGAGGGTTTGAAGCTAATGTAGCCACTGAGCTTCACTTCCAAGGATGTACAGACCTGCAGCAGAGTTGGTCCCTTCCTTACAGCTGGCTTCCTTCGTACAATGGGGACGTCAAGGCACAGTAGTACCAACTCATCTATGCAGACACCGCCTGATGAGGAGCTCCAGCCAGTGTTTTTTGACTTGAATATTTCCATCTTTGAGTGTGGATGTTGCTCTTGGAGACTGAGCAAACCCGAGGCTGTTAGATTAGATGCTTCAGGGTGTTAGAAGTACATGTTGGCAGTGGAGCTGGCCTGGAATTGGTGGGCACACGCTGGCGCTTTTAGGCATACCAGGTTACCCTAAGGAGGTGACTTTGGAAGTTATCTTTTGCCTCCCCATGCCAGCCCAGTGAGAAGGGCAATATCTTGGGAGAGTTAAGTTGCCTCCATATCCAGACAGCTAACACTACACTGTAAGGATGGGAGCAAGTGGATGAATTTCTTTTAATTTCTCTTTGTAGCTGAAGGGCAGAGGAGCTCATGATCTCAGAAATAAGCAAAGGTTCTGTTTACCAAAAAATAAACCCAACTCTACTCTACTAGGCAAAACTTTTTTTTCCTTAGTGGGGAACAGCTGATCTTCCTGTCCTGAGGAGGGCCAGAAAAGATTGGAGAAGATGTCTAGCTAGACCAGAGCTTGGGAAAAGCAGAGTGCTTCCCTTTCCACAGGGGTGCCCTCTCCTGTTCTAGGCTTTGCTTAGAGTTCTGCACTCCTGCACGTTAAAGTTGTCTCACGCAGGATGGAGCTGGCAAGGAGGTACAGCACCCAGGGCACCAGCTTCTGTGATCTGTACCCAGGGATGGGAAGGAAAGAAGACAGCCCACTTACCTCAGAGGTTACACTGACATGTGCTTCTGTGAAAAGTTTCACTCACAACTATTTCCAGTATCACCAGGCTACGGGCATGGCCTCAAGCGATACCAGTGAGCAGTCTGCAGATACTGTTCCGCAGCGCAAATCCCCTTCCCTGCTGGCTTTGCTGGATGTGTACCAGTGTACAATCAGCAACAGTTCTTGTTTGAAGTTGCCCCTGGCTTTGCCAGGGGACCAGAGGGTTTGGGGTCATCCTGGGTGACAGTTGTTTTAGTAAATCCGTTTTTAAAGAAGGACTTGTTTTTACTTTTTTCTAAATGTCTCAGACTACTGACTTGTTCTATAAATAGATTATTTTTCTTTGATTTTTTTATACTTACCACTGTTAACCAGCAGCACAGACAGAGGTTCACAAAGCAAAAACCTGCCCGTGGGCTTGGGTTTTTTTACTCCATTCCTTCCTTGTAGTACAAGGAATTAGCAGTTACCTTCCCCATTCTAGCCTGACCAGCTGCCTGTGTTTAAATAGGTAAATACATTTCATGTGCTACCTTTGTGTTTGGGTTTGTTCCTGTTAGTGGGGCATCTGGGCCTTAACGACTCCGGTGGATGCTGGCTTTGTGTATGTGAATGTCTGAAGCCAGCCGCTGGGCTGTCTTGTCCCCCTCTCCACTCGCTCCCTATTGTGTTTCCATTCTTCTGCAGTTCTAGGAGTGTTGTAAGTAGTGTCCAGTCTTACTAGGAGCTGGATTGGGATTTAAAGAATTATTGACAAAAACAAAAGTGTTCTGTCTTGACTGTTCTGTGTCTCTTCTCTTGTTCTCTAATATGTGGAAGTTTATTTATCTGGCAGAGTTATCCATCAGAAAAAAACCAAACAGCTCAGGTAGACAAACTTTATTGGTTTGTTTTACTTTTGCCTGCTACCTGTGAAGAGGAAGATGTGCAAAAGAAAAAGAACTGAGATGGAGGGCAGAAGATGCAGGGTCTTGGGAGCTTCTGAGGGCAAGTTGGGCACTAATTCCTGCTCCTTAAAGACCAACGCGGTGTTAAAAGCAAAAGCAAGCAGTGGTTAAGCATGTGGCTGAACGGGCACCCTAGCAAACTTGAGTGTTATTTGTTTACCTATTTATGAAGGAGTCTATGCTATAGCTAGACACACCCTCTTTTTGCCTCCACACCCTCTTTTTTTTCTTCTCAATGTATGCTTAGTTTTGGTAAACTGGTTTAAACAGATATTATTTTCCTTCAAGCTTTAATTGATGGTACTACATAAATGTTTCCCTATATGGAGTGGATAGACTATCTGTCACAGATGTTTAATCGTTCCAGAAGTAGACTAGTACAAGATTTCTTAAAGAATCCCAGTGTTCTGTATTCTTTCCTGACTCCTAGAATCGGTGACACAACAGGGAAAAACCATGGTTTGCGTATCCTGTTAACCACTGAGCATATCCTTTTAACCATTCCTACATTCTCTGTTGTGATAAAATCATTGTTATGTGTAATTACCATCAACTGGAAAAAGAGATCTTTTAGTAAATCTGCACTGAATGTTCCTGTTTCTCTGAGTGGAAGGTGTGGTGGAGAATGTTAACGGTAGTGCCAGTTACAACGAGATGGAAACAAACAGCTATACCGTGCAATGGTCAATCATTCTGCTTGTAACAAGCATAGAAAACAGTAAGCAACAGAAAGAAATGTGCAAATAATGTGCAAAAGATCAGATTTTTAGTAGCTGTTTTTCATACTATCACATGGAGAGACTTTTGATGACACTCTTGAATTGAGGTTGCCGCACTTTTTGTAGTTACAGATCTCTCATCTGCTTTTTGGTAAGGTGTTCATAAACTGAAGACCATTATTAGCTTTACATCTTATTGTTTAAGCTTATTTTTTAAAAACATAATTTTTCTCAAAGGATTGCTGACAGTATGAACTTAAGAATAAATGTTAACTTTTGGAAAAAACACTGTAGATATGTAGTTAGTGGTTGAAAAACCTAAAGCTACAGCTGTGGTATTGTCTCCAGGTCTTAGGGTTTTGAATTTTTATAAAAGCATGTGCAAAGAAGCAAGCCAAAGTTAAACTAAGGAAATAAATTTCCTTACATGTCTGCTACGGCTGTAGAAAAAAAATCTCTCATGCTTTGGGGACAGAATCTCAGTATACACAAAATCTCAGCTCAATTGTACCTAGAAGGGTGCATGTCTTGGTACTATATTCTACAAAGGATACCAGCCACTGTTCATGTTATTTCTCTTCATGTGTTTGACACAGAAGGTCGAAGAAGTGACCTGTTGTGATAAGCTATAAAAATGGACAGGACTTGAGTTGTGTATCTTACCCAAAGTGTGGAGTCTCAAGTTTTGGTGGGTTTTTTTGGGTGGTTTTTTTTTGTGTGTGTTTTTTTTAAGAATCAGGGCCTGGAATTGGGCAGCTTTACTTGCATAGATCTAAATGTCACTCCTGAACTTCAGTACCATTATTTTCAGGTTTTTATGGTTTTGGCAGCTCACCTATACCTGAATGCTTGTGCAGCCTGAATTATTTGATAATGAGGGCTTAAAGTAAAATTGATGTTATGGAAATTATCTTAAAGGATTGGAATACAGTCACAGAGCGTAAGATAACAAATGCATGTCTCAGGGTTTTGTTGGCCACACTGGGAAGCTTGCATTGATCTTTTCTGGTTTTAGAATCATAGAGTAATTTAGGTTGGGGGGAGTTTTGGAGGTCATCTGGGTCAGTCTGCTGACTGAAGCAGGGCCAGCTTTGAAGGTAGGTCACATTTTTCAGGGCTTTGTCCAAGTTTTGAGTATTTCCAGGAACGGACATTCGACAGCCTCTCTGGCCTCCTGTTCTGGTTTTGTAGCATCTTCAGTGCAAACTTTTGCCTACTGTACAGTCAGAGATTCACTTGCTGTAGCTTGCCAGTTGCCTCTTGAAGAGTCTGGCTGTGTGTTTTCTGTAACCATCCATAAGGTAGTTGAAGACTGCAGGTTCTGCAGCCTTAATTTCATAGAATTATAGAATGGTTTGAGTTGGAAGGGACCTTTTAAAGATCATCTAGTCCAACCCCCCTGCAAGGAGCAGAGACATCTCCAACCAGATCAGGTTGCTCAGAGCCTCATCCGGCCTGGCCTTGAACGTTTTCAGGGATGGGGCATCCACCACCTCTCTGGGCAACCTGTTCCAGTGCTTCACCACCCTCATTGTAAAAAAACTTCCAAGCTGAACAGACCCAGCTCTGCCTCCCTTGAGCCATGTCACATGCTGAAGCCTTCTAACAATCTTGGTGGTCCTCTGCTGGACTTTTTTCAGGTTTGTCAACACCTGTTTTTTTTGTACTGAGGAGCCCAAAACTGGGCATGGTACTCCAGATGCAGATTACAAGTGCTGAGCACAGGAGGAGAATCACTTTCTTTAACCTGCTGGCTGTGCTGTTACTGTGCGGTCTGGTACAGGGTTGGCCTTTCTGGCTGCAAAGAGTGCATCTACTGTCAGCCCCAAGTCCCTTGATTTATTATTTCTCAGGTGCAGAACTGTTAAACTTAACAAATTTTTTCATCAGTGCATCACTCCAGCCAGTCAAGATCAACCTGAATGAGAGCCCTCTCCCATGTTTTGGGTTGTCCTGCTCCTATCCTCCCCCCATCATTCAGTTTGGTGTCATCTGCAAACTTGATGAGTGCGCTCTATCCCATCACCTAGGTCGGTAAGACATAAACCAGGATTCTTTCCAGTACCAGCCCATGAGGTACTCCACTTGCAGCCTGGCCACCTCCTAGGTTTCAAATTGTTGACTACTAAATTCTGAGCACAGCGGTCCACCCTGTTTTTCACCCACATTGTAGGCTGTGTTCACTCTGTAAGCGTGTGTTTGCTGTAAGTCAGGGTAAACAACCACTGCTCTCCCCTCGTCCATAGGACTCATCACAGAGGGCAACCAGATTGGGCTAGCTCTATAGTGGTGACTGTTGCCAATCACTTTATCCCTAGTGGGGCTGAATGTGGCTTTAAGGAGGATTTGTTCTCTCATCATCTCAGGGACCAGAGTGAGTCTAGCTGCCGTGTAGTTGGCTGCATCTTCCCCGTTTCCTCTTCATCATTGAATGGGTGTGGTGTGCAGAAGGGTTCATCATAATCCATGAAGAAGATGAACCTCCATGCAGACTTTTTCCTAGGGTTCTAGGTTCCTTCTGTACACAGTTCTTCACACTGGAAGGAAGCCATAATACAAATGAGAATCGAGGGGGGCATCTCATCTAGGAGAAATGAAATGGTGTACAGCCTTGTTCATTCAACACTAGGCTGCTTATTGGGCAGCTGTCCAAGCATAGCTATCACCTTTATTTTCTGTTGTTCTAATAACAGTTATCAGAATAAGTGTAACGTGGACTTGTAGCAAAGTCAAGTAAAAACTACACAGATATTCATCAGTTGCTTGTCAGACATGCCTTGCTGTCATTCTAGGCCTGTGTTTCATACCTTTGAAAATAATGACTGATGGGAAGACCCGCTGTATGTTACCAGTCATTTTGTTTGTTGGAAATGAAAGATTTTTTTAAAAGGGTGGGAAGAGTTTCTTAAAATCATTCCTGAAATCACTGTAAATGCCCCTTTAAGACGTTAAGAAATGTGATCTGCTAAAAGTGAGACTTGAGGCTTCCTCGAGTTAGCCAAAAATGAAAAGCAGGGAACTCCTTCAAATCCTCTCCAGCTGCAGTTGCTAAGAATGTGTTTGGTCAGCTTGCCTGAAGCAAGCAGGAACTCTGCTTGGAGCACCGAGTCAGCGGGGAGATGCAATAAATCCAGCCCTTATCGAAATTCTAGCCATGCTGGCTTTGGGAGGGTGATAAATGCGTAGGACAGCTGGAAACTGCACAGCAAGACGTGGAGAGCATTGAGCCTTATGTAATTAGATGGCTTGCTACAAATGAATGTAAACTTGGAAAGTAAAGGCAATGAAAGTAGCAAGGATTTATTGAAAACCAGAAATATTTGTAAGCAAGCATATTCTGAATGCCTTTGAAACAAAAGCCCTGCTGCAGCGGATAGTTTTAATCCTAGATGGGATCTTGGAGGATGGCGTTTAATCCCATCCAAGATCCCCCCCTTGGAGGATATATCACACACCACCACCCACCCCCCCCCCCCCCCCCCCCCCAAAAAAAAAATTTAATATCTGAGGAGAGCAGCCATCTCAGACCATGCAGGTTCTGAGTCGGCTGATGTCACTAACCAGCCTGGCATCCGTTTTTAATGGGCAGGTGATGTGCCAGGAGATGGAACTGCTGCATCCGTTTCCAGGTTGATGCAGTCTGTGCTCGGTCTTCCAGCAGCTCAAGTCGCTGCCAGGCAATGGGCACACCACGTTGCTTCCCAGAGAAATGAGGTGTTTGCTGCTGCTGTTCTATGATAATAGCAGTGGAGCCTACACAAATCCAAATTACGCATTTGAGAAATGGCTCAGTTTTTAGTGGGATGTGAGATGAGTAGCACATTCTGTTTACTTCTGTCAGCAGATGTTTAACTTTTCCCTTTATACAGCTGGAAATTTAGTTAGCCAGGTCTTGTGTGTGTCCCTGCAGTGGCACTATCAGAGTGAAATACTGTAAAGATCAAAATCTAGACGTTATCAGTGTGTTGATAACATTGCATCCCATTATTTCCTTGCCAGCTTTCTTGATAGCCCCTTATGCAGGAGGGAGGCAGGAGATAAATGCCTTAGGTTTGCCTGGAAGCATTCTTGAGAGAGACAATCGCTGCACATCAGTGTCTGAGAATCATAGAACGGTTTGGGTTGGAAGGGACCTTTAAAGGTCATCTGGTCCAACCCCCCTGCAAGGAGCAGGGACATCTCCAACCAGATCAGGTTGCTCAGAGAACCATCCAACCTGGCCTTGAATGTTTCCAGGGATGGGGCTTCTACCACCTCTCTGGGCAACCTGTTCCAGTGTTCCACCATCCTCACTGTAAAAAATTTCTTCCTAATATCTAATCTAAATCTACCCTCCTCTATTTTAAAACCATTACCCCCTGTCCTGTCACAAGAGGCCCTGATAAAAAGTTTCTCCCCATTTTTCCTATAAGCCCCCTTTAGGTACTGGAAGGCCACTATAAGGTCTCTCCAGAGCCTTCTCTTCTCCAGGCTGAGCAGCCCCAACTCTCTCAGCCTGTCCTCATAGGAGAGGTGCTCCAGCCCTCTGATCATCATGGCCCTCCCTTGGACCTGCTTCAACAGGTCCACATCCTTCTTATGTTGGGGGCTCCAGAGGCAGTACTCCAGGTGGGCACCTAATGCTGATGAACCCCTGACTGAGTGCGTGGTACTGCTCTTCACCTGTTGCTAGAAGGGGGTGATCTACTGGTGCAGCTGTAAACCATTATCCAGGTTTGTATCCATACTGATAAGGTTTAAGAGCAGCTGAGTTGCTTGCTTTCTGGGCCTTATCTCGCACCATGGCCTCTTCTGTAGTTTTTAACCAAGACTGGCAGATCATCAGTCCTGGCTACTCCTTTTCACAATTACTCTTGTACGAAAGGAGATCTATGGAGTAGCTTGCCAGAGGGAAAACAGAATCTTTGCCCTGAGGGATGAACGGACTTCCTGGTAATGAGCACGTCTAGAATGGTGGTCCGGCACTGATGTCCTAAGCCCTGGCCTTTCACTTACTGTGTCTGCAGGGAAAGTAGGTGCAGAAGAAAGTGGATTACAAATGGTTTTCAGAAAAAATAAGGGATTTAGGAGAGTGCTTCCCATGGTATTTATGACGTCTTAGTGGCATTTCGTATCTCTAGTATTTTTGCAAGCTGCATTTGTTAGAAGGGAATGGGTGACAGGTTATGAACTGGATAGTGAAGATGCAATGCAGTGCTCTGAAAGGATCCTTCCCTGTACCTGAACGTGCACCTCTGCACAGGGAGTTGAAGGCTGGAGCACTGATTTCCCCTGGCTTCTGGTAGGAATGTGCTTGGAGTGGTCACACCCCAGGATTTAAGGGTGTTAGAAAATTAGCGAATACACGAAACTGAACAAATAATGGAAGAGAGTACACAGCAACAAAAAAGCTATTTGCAACTCAAAGGTTGGGTTTTTAAATTTTTTCCTGCTGAGTAAGGCAATTCTAGGAAGCTGATGGGTCAGATTCCTCTTTGGAGCAGAAAGCAGACACTTTTTTTTTTTTTTTTAATGTAACTGCTGTTTACAGAGTGTGCAGAGTGCTGCTGCACAAGTAATGCCTGATATTTCTGCAAAAAGAAACTTGTTTTGCTTGGTCCTAAGAAACAGCTGTTCTAAGTCCCTGTTTCTCTCAGCTCTGCTGATCTCAAAACACAGTTTCTTAATTACTCCATGTGCTCTCCCCTCGGGCCTCCCCATTACTCCTTGGGAAATCCCTCTTCCAAGGGAAGTGAGGCCAAAGGAAATCAGGGCAAATTCCCTTTGCAGGCACTTTTCATTCCTCCTCAGCGGTTTTCCCTTCCCAGCAGAGGAGGTCTCACCTCCTGCCTTTCTAGGGCTGCCTGTCCACTTCCAGAGAACTTGTGAGACTACAAGCTGTCTCTCTGGAGCTTCTCCTACCTTGCAGCTCAGTATTTTCTTACCCCACTGCGAGGAAGTGCGGAGCTGCCGTTGCCCACCTCCAAGCTAGAGCATCCTTGCTGCTGACCCTCCAGCTTCTCCACCAGCCACTTTGCTGGAAGTGGAGGGACTCTGCTGCTCAGCCTTCCAGGCAAGACCCAGGCTGAGCTTGGGAACAGCATGGGGACATGTGTCAGACTAGTTCTGACAATGGCTGTAAGCTATTACCTGTGCTCTCGCAGACAACGTGCTGCGTGGGGCATCACTTGGGTTCCTCACTGTGGCTGCACCCACAAAGCCTGGTTTTATCTCCCCAGTAACTTCCACTCCCTCCTGAAGTCCCTGTCTTTCCTCCTTGGTGATCCCAGTGCTATGTCCATCTCCATTAGCATTGTTAGGACCAGATTTAGCCCGCAATAGAAAAAGAGCTGTTTTCTGGCTTGCTCTGGTATAATCCACAGCAGTCCTAGCAGTAGGATGTATGCTCGTACTGCTGCACAGTGGAAGCATTGCTGTAGGGAACTTGTAGGGTGAATGATACCAAAGACCAGTCTCATTTTCCCCCTAGATCTAAGTTATGATGAATACCAAAATTAAAGACTTAATTGGCTCAGTTTTTTTAACTATTTCTCCTATCTGGATGCATCACCATGGATGCTTGTGGATTTCCCCGCCCCCCCCCCCCCCCCCAATCACCATGAAAACTGCGGCTATGGGCTGTGATTGACTTAGTGAAGCACTTGTCAGATGATTGGCAAGCAGTGCCTGACCCTCTGCCTTAGCTTGCAGTGGCCAGGAATGAAGTGTCTTCTATCAAAAAGAGCACTGATGCCTTTGAGCCTGTCTGGCTGAAAGAAAGCAATTAATTAATTAACGTACATGATGGAAATATCTTGTGTTTGTGTGTATTTCTCCCTCTAACCTCTTGGTCAGATCAGCCCCTGTGTGTTTTATTTCAGATGGGCATCAGGATTTGAATCGGTGGTGGCAAGAGGGTAATGTGGCTTGGAATTTGATATTCAAAATCAGAGTGAAGCATGTGAACCTTCATTCCCTCTGGAGAAGGCTGTTCTCAAGCAATGCCAAGAAGCTACCTACTCTACGTAGCACGTGGCTTTGCTAATATCTCTGTGCCCATTGCCCTTACTCCTCTACCATTCCTCCTCTTGACTGGAAGGGTTAGCTTTTTTTCAGACATCACCTGGATCTAATCTGAGGCTTAGCTTTTTCATCTCTGGCACTCATCAATAGAAAAATAACTTTGCCTAAAGTTATCAAAGCTTGCAAATGACTCTTTACCTAAATTTTTGAGGAAAAAATGTCTTGAGCTTGAAAGAAGGAGACCCAGTGCCATGATCTGTTGCAACTGACCACCAGAACAGGAATGACTTGTAGACAGGAGATCAGCCTTGGTGTGAAACTTGCTTCAGGCAGAATCCCATCCGGCTGGGAGAATGTCTAACAGCTGTAGATCTTGCTCACGTTATGTCTCAAATTCCCACCAAACACTAAGCCAGTTCAGTAGATGAGTGGTAGGGAACATGTTTCCAGTATGTGATCTCCTTTGTTCTCTCTCCGCAGAGGTAACTCTGCACTCGGTCTGTCTCCCTGTGCTACCTTGCAGGGACCTCAGCAGGGCAGCCAAGGGGAAAGTTAGAGATGGGCAGCACACATCCCTCCACTTTCTCCTGCCCTACCTCAGGCTAGTGGTGACCACAAAAGCAAAACAAGAGACAGAAACCACTTCTGATGAGCAGCAGTTGGGAGCTGACACGGTCTGTGGAGATCACAGCAAAGCTCTGCCCAACCTTGCAAGGTGCCTGGGCCTAAGCAGCATTTTGAGGCTGTCTTAGAATCATAGAATAGTTTGGGTTGGAAGGGACCTTCAAAGGTCATCTAGTCCAACCCCCCTGCAAGGAGCAGGGACATCTCCAACTAGATCAGGTTGCTCAGAGCCTCATCCAACCTGGCCTTGAATGTTTCCAGGGATGGGACATCAACCACCTCCCTGGGCAACCTTCTTCTCGACTCCCAGGTGGTGCTTCTCCAAGCACAACATCCCTGCATGCTGCGCTGTCCCAGGAGCTCAGCCAGGGCACTCTTCCTGCTGAGATGAGGGCTGCCTGGGATGTTCTAAAATGTTAATGCCTCATGGTAATACAGGGACTTTCTAAAAATCTGCTGTATTTCTGATTTTTGGAGGCTGGAAAAACCAGAACCCTCATTTTATTTCTTATTGACCTTTTTTGAAATGCCGATGTTTTTTACTTTGTCGTCTCTTATTTAGAAAATTCATTTCTGAGAAACTTTTTAAAACTTTCATTCTGCCTACCAATGACTATCTGACTGTTGGATTTTCTCCCAGAATGGTGACTTTGTATTCTGAGTAGTTAAAAGCCCAGTAGGTCCTTGAATTAAAAAGTATCCTTTCACTTTTTTCAGAGTATGTAAATAAGCGTGAACAGATGCTCTGAGAGCAGTGCCCAAACTTTCACTGTTTAAAACCAGTTAAGCGAGTGCAACCCCGTCTCACCTCTGAGAAAAATTTTTCCTTTCTCCTGTCAGAACATCCCTTTTGCAGCCAGACAGGGTGCAGGGGCATCTGAAATCCCAGCCCTGTCAATACCTTTGATTTCACTCTTTGTGCAGACAGTCCGTTTCAGGTTTATCCTCTTCACATCAGAGGAGAAAGGTGTGCAGAGCATAAGGAAAGACCGTCATCCCCAGACCAATATACAGCTGCTCCTCCACCCCCCAATCTACCCTGGTCCTAATCAGTCCCATACTTCTCACTTCTGGGCCACTTAAGCAATACTGCTATCGTTTCTGGTCTGAAATTATTTTTTCCTTTGGTATATGGTTCTTGATATGAAAATGACTTCTAATTAGCTCCTTGGCTATGCGAATGAACTGGTGACTTTTATTTTCTTGATGCAAACTATCAATTTTCACATCAGGAGGTCAATGACTAGTCTTTGGCAGGGTGATGACTCTTTCCCTCTCCCTAAAATGTGCTCAGGCTCTCTTCCTGCAGTTGCTCTGCAAGGGGTTTGTTCAGGATGCCCAGTCACTGGCAACCTGGAACTAGGGAAGAGCCCTGAGGATCTGGTGGTAGCTAATGGAGTTGGGAGGAAGGTAGGAGGAGATGCTGAAAAGATTGAAGTCTCCAGGCTCAGGCGTCTTTGCTACTCGACTATTGGTTATATAATATATTATATTGTACGCATATATAGAGAGGTATCTATACATACATGGCTATAACTGCATAACCTCACAGTGCTTTTAGTTTTTTTTCTGTAAAAGAAATGGGAACACTTTTGAATTCCAAGCAGGAAAAAGACCTATTCCTTGTCACGTGTGCAAAGGGCGAGAGTGTTCAACAGAGACAAGCTGCTACGCAGAAGTCGAAGCAGAGGCAAGATGTGAAGCACAGCAGATCTTCTCGTGCTTGTGTGTGCAACCCAAAAGCCTGCATGTTTCTGCCTTAATCTTGCATTTGCTGTTCCAGACACACAAGCACGCACTTGCGAAGCGCTGCTGTTTGCATCCTGTTCTGGGGAGATACCACTGGCGCTGGATGTAGCTGAGACTGTGGCGATGGGAATCGGCAGCTCAGTTGCTGCCCCTCTGTTATGGAGCTAGGAATTCACCTTACAGCCAAAGCAGCTCTATGGGCACAGTCCTTTTGGTCTCCGCTTATCTACCCCCGTGCTCTGCCACTTTTGATCAGAGGTGCATAGAGAGGGACTCACCAGCACGCTGTCAGCCTACACACTGCATGCAGTGCAAGCATGGCCCTTAGCTTCTGCGTGGAGAGGAGGAGGGGATATGGCAGCCGTATCTGCAGGAGAGGGTTCTCCCGCGCTGTACTCACAGTGAGTATGCTGTCCAGTGTTCAGACTGGTTCCTGAGCTCTGGCTCGCACAGGAGCGTCATCCGTTTATCTCCTGTATGCAGAGCACGGTGTCCATAGGCAGACGTACCTTGCGCCACAAACAGCCTGGGTACAAAAGTGGGGCCTCTGCTGCTCTGCAGGCATCCAGCAAGGACAGAGTTTTTCTTGCCTCAGGATTCTTGTCGTTTGGGTCATTATTTGGAAGCAGGTATTTGGTAAGGAGGCTGCATCTGAATGATGCTTTCGAAACGGCTGCAGTAGGATCTTCTGTCGCTGCGGGAACTGCAGGCTCTTGCAATGGCTTTTGGCTCCTGCCATAGTTGTTTCAAACTATGTGTGCTTTTCTGGGAGGGAGCTTAGAGGCTCCTGCAGGAGTCAATCCTTTGTGCTTACTTTGGCTTTTCTCCACTGAGCGATCTCTAGGTTCCTGTAACATGCCAGCTGGTACCAGCCTCTATTTATCCCCTCTCTGTGCATATTTGTGACAATTTTGCTTGCTACAGCCATGGTCGTTTCAGCTGAATAACATTTTCAGGCTGGAAAGGCCAGTAGCAGGGTGGATATCAGATAGAGGAAGCGCATCGTATTTGCTCTGGCCTCCGGTTCCCAGATAATAGAACGGCAAATTGTGTTCCTGGAAGCTGGGAGGTGGCTTGCAAGATTACACGGCCCCGAAACGCATGGAGGCAGTTTGTCATGTGTGACAGAGGAGCAGAGGGGGAGGTGGAAGTGGGGGGCGTAGCTGCTCTCAGTGCTCGGCGAAGGTTCAGATGTGGCTATTGGCTTCTTCACCTCGGGAACACCGCGGCAGCAATTGTGCCCTGGCTGCTCTCCTAGAAGTGCTTTGGCAGATTAGCAGCATAAGTTTAGTTGAAGGTTGCTGTTGCTTGTAGAGCAGTAAAAGACTCCCAGAAACCATTTCCCTCTCCTCTTTGGCCCTCTAAGCAAGTGCCTTTGAATCCCCCCTCCTTTTAAGTTTGAAGCACCTCTCTGGGTGGCTGGAGGTGGCTGGGTGCTTTGGAGGAAAGAAATCCAATTAACGTTCATTCCCTCCTCAGCTGTGAAAGTCCTTACTGGTGATCTCCTTACTCGTATAAATAAAATATATGTATGTGTATCTATAAAAATATTTTAAAGTGGCTTTATCTCAGTAGTTCTCAGGATGAAATTATGTTCCTGTTACTACAGTATGCATGTTATCTAGGCTTGTTCCTGATTCGCATTCCTCCATCTCTCTTATTTGTTTCTTGCAAATCTGTCTTCTAAGTTGTTGTTTCCGACTGTCCTCATTCCTCCACTTGGCTTAGATATGGTTACAGACTCAAAATCTTAGACATCATCCTTTGCATTTTTCCCTTTAGATTTTCATTGCCTCTGATGGGCTGATTAAAGTCCCTCCCGGTTTCTTTGCCTTCTGCAATTTCAAAAATGTATATCGAAAACATCCTTTTCTGTAGTCTTAACGGATTCTTTGTGATATTTGTTGGTTCCCTTCTCTTCCTGTCTTCAATGAAAAGATGGATTTTTCTTTTTTTTGTTTTCTTTTTTCTTTTTTTTTTTTTTAAAATCTTTCAAGTAACATCTCCCAAAACCATATGGACTTTTTCTTATTTCACCCCAGAAGATGTGTAAAGTGATGTTTTACATTAAATTATGCTTCACTTGGGATTTTCCAGCTTTCTTTTGCTCTTGTAGATTTAATATTTCCCCTTGCCGCTTATGTTTACATTGAACATTTGTTTTCATTTTCAATTTATTTTTGTGTTTAGCGCAGTCTTATCTCTCTGGGTAGAAGTAATATAGTTTGTTATTGATTACTCTGTTTCCTATCACAGTCTATTAGCTCCTGCCAATTAGCTTGTCATCTTGTTGATAAGATTATTGCCATCAGTGCACTGTAGTGACTGTGGTTATCCAGGGATATTCAAACAGCAACGCTGATGCACACAATAGTTCTGAGAATCTCTAGAAATATCCTTACACCAATCTGCTGCACAAGGCAAGGTATTATTTGACTTCGCTGTTGTTTTTTAAACCCTGTATCCTTGCCCTAACTATTTAACTACTGTTAAATAGTGAGATGATCATCATTGTGAGATGATTTCTGCATGCGGATGTTCTCCACTTCTCACTGTCTTGTGTTATTCCTCCTCTGGAACATCTTTCCTGGTTTTCAACAGTCACCAATCTGAGGACTGGAGCTGACTGTTTATTTGGACCATCCTTTTTAATTGCTGTTGCTGCAGGGTAGCAGCCCGTTTGTGAATTTACCTAGTTCTTTTCTGAACAATATTCTGTGGCAACAGCCATGGGTACTGTGTTTAATTAATTATGCACAGTGGGAGGAAATAAGTATTTCCTTTGTTTTAAATCTGAATATTTCATCAGATGCCATTAGCTGTTGCACTATGAGATATAGTGAACGAAATATTCAGCTTGTCTGTCTTTTCCTTGTTTCCTAGACCTCTGCTATCACCCCCTTTTGGTTGTTTTTTTTTTTTTTTGTTTGGTTTGTTTTTTTTTTCTTTTTCCTGTCCTAGGCATCTCTTCCCAAGACAAGGAGTCATCATGTATTTGATTGCTCCTTGGTTGAATCCATTCCTTACCTCTGCCTGTCCCTCTTTCCTTTCCCTGTTCCTCCTGTAGCAAGTCCAGTGCTTTGTGGGTACCATAGATTAATGTGGTGATACTGCAGTGTTTGCTGCTTCATTCCTGCCATTCTCCTAACACCTCCTCAAACTGCCTGCACACAGCTCAGGTTTTGCTTAGGCTTTGCAGGCCTGATACAAAAACACAAAAGTGTGAATTTAAAAAAAAAATTTTCTTGTTCTCTCTTGCCCCAGATATTCATCAACAGATGTAATAAAATATTTTAAAACCTTGCCTCATTTACATCCTTGGACCATCACGGCTGTTACACATCTACCATGAACAATATTCCATTCTGTTTGCCTTTTTTATGACCTCAAAGGGCGGAGATAATGTCATCAGGTAACTACCTGTAGTAATCCCAAGACCTCCTTCCTGAGTAACGACAGCTAATTTTGCAGACCAGTTTTGGGTATGCACAACTGGGGCTATTTTTCTAGCTGCTTTGTGATTTTTCACCTGCTGCTTGATTGCCCGCTCCCATTGTGGCTTCTGGAGTGACATCCTGGGACAGGGCAGTGCTGCTCCTGGGATAGACCAGTGGCAAAGGTCCCTGTGTGGGAGGGAAGAGAGTTTACAACCTACTACATTTCTGAATGAGCATGTTTTGGCCCCTTAGTTAGAAGCCACAAAGTTTATTTCCAGCTCAGAACTCTGCTGCCCGCCGCTGCTTCTTGCCACGGCGCAGCCCGGCTGCCCCCTGGGCATTGTAGGTCACGCTGTGATGCAGGACCGTGCCCTGTGCCCATGTCAAGGAGAGACCCTGTGGTGGGAATTCACTGTGAATCATATTTCATCTCTTACCTCTTCTCAGCAGGTCTCAGGGCTTTGGCTCCCTTGGGCAGGGCTGCGGGGGCATCTGTGTGCCGTGGTCTCCCCTTTCTCCCACGCCTCCAGGGACAGAGAGACGATGCGTTGGGCACAGAGACGATGGAGAGTGGAAGCCAAGTAGTCCCTGTCCCACGAGCGAGAGCACTGGTGGAGGCAGCGTGAGCCCTTCTTGCAGGCAGGGGGAACGAGCCCCTTTGCACTGGCCATGAAATCAGTCATGTGTAGGTTTTTGTCCAGCCCTGGGGGGTGGGGGAAAGAATGTGGGTTGGGCGAAGTCTAGGATTACACCACCGCTGAATTTTTTCTTTCCACACTTTAAATAGCCAGCACCTTTCCGTCCTGCCTTCGCATCTCTCGTCGGCTCGCGCCCCGACAGCGCCATCCGCAAGGTAACACCTCTGCCCCTGTTCTTCTTCTACCCTGCTCCCCCCATGCCCTGCACCCACCTGCGTCTGGATGAGAGGTCACGGTGTGCTTTCTGCCTGTTTAATCATTTTCTAGTGTGGAGGAGTCCTCCCAGTCCTTCCTTGTGGCTGCTGTCAAATGCCTGCCAGTCTTTCTTGCTCCTCTTCATGTCCCAAAGTGTTTTATAGGGGACTGTGTAGGGGGAGGGGAGAGGTTGAAAGAGCTGCTTTGCCTTTTTTTTTTTCTCTCTTCCTGGATGCTGGGAGAGTGTCATTTTGCTGCCAGTGCCTTTTCCTGCTCTCCTGGCAAGAGACTTGCGGGTGCAAATGAATGGCAGCGTTCAGCTGGGGCTGGGGGAGCTGGCTCTGCAGGGCATGAGTGGGCTGGAGGGGCCGGCACTGTGCAGAGGAAGGTGCCCTCCTTGGCACAAGGTCCTCGGCCATCCTGGCTTTGGCACCAGGTTTTGGTGGGAACCACAATCCTCAATCTTTGCCCTGGGAGGCTCGGTAGCCAGGAGGGCATCCTACTGATGAGGAACTGCCTCAAATGCCCACTAAGCCTCCGAAATGGCTGCAGCAGAGCTGGTGCCAACCATGCCACCCATGCCTGTCTCCTTGCTATGCTCTGGTGCTGCGCACCAGCACTCACGCTATGTCCTGGCTTTCTTGGGAGGAGAGGTATCCTCTTGAAGGTTTTTGGGTGGAGGTGGGACAGTGAGAGAGGTGCTCATGTACTCTGTGCTGATTTCCACTTCTCTTAGCAGAGATCTGTTTAGTGATGGGAGATGCTTTTGTGATTCCAAAGCTTCCGGGGAGCAGTACTGTGGGGAGCCTCTGCAGGCAATGGGTAGATGTTCGGAAGGGCAGACCCTGGGAGAGGAGAGATCCCAGATGGCCATGGCATCTGCACCCTTTCTCTTCTTGCTATTAGGATAGTGTCATCCTGAAAAAAATCACCTTTTCTTGCAGCCTAGTAGGTTGCCAGCAGCAGTTGCCACCACCGAAAGCAGATTTTTTTTTCCCTTTTATTTCACTTTGTCCTCTTCCCACATCTAAGACTTCACTGTTTTGTAGCTTTAATTGCATGGTCTGTAAAACCAGACCTTGGTAAGCAGCAACAAAGGAGAAGAGAAACCCTTACAAAATTTCTTGTCAAGTATTTGATCCCACTCTCTCTCCACTCCAGCCTTTAGTCTGTTCCCTGTACCAGCCACAGCGGGAGCTCCAGCCTGGCTGAGCCACTGGGTCTTCTCTGTAATGCTGTTAGAGGCTGGGCTTCAGAAGCAGGAGTGTTTTGAGATTAGTTAATTCAAGATAATGGAACTGGTAGTGGCTTTTAAGGACTGGTTTTGGACTGAGCAATGAAATCGCATGCATGCTCTTAGTGCTTTGCTGCCAGTAGGAAATCAGCATAAGGAGCAAGAGAGGAACGGTTTGCTGTGTGTGTGTGAAGGTCCTCTCCCCTTTCTTGCCTCCTATAGCCCAAATTTCTGCCTCGTTGCATGGCTTGTGCTGAACATAACAAAGGAAACTCCTTCTGAAGGTGGGATGGATTACAGAGTCCCTGGTGCTGTCAGCAATGGCGAAACGGTGCCTACACACGCTGGCATGGAAAAGGAGGAGGAGGAGAAGGAGGACCAGACCCTGGAGCGAGGGCAGTGGAACAACAAACTGGAGTATGTCCTGTCCGTGGCTGGGGAGATCGTTGGCCTGGGAAACGTCTGGCGCTTCCCTTACCTCTGCTACAAAAACGGCGGAGGTAAGTGCGGCCCTGGCCCCAGCCAGCCCCAGGGTGCCTGCTCACGGGTGTCCCTCTGCAGTCTCTCCTGCCTCTGCTACATCTGTGCCTGGCCCTGCTCACTCCTGGCAGCAGCTTCTTGGCAATGCCTGAGCCACGAGTCTGAAGAGAGGATGCCAACCAGCCAGCGGGGTGCCACCATCTGGGCCACGGGCAGGGGCTGTTTTGGCCCGGTGGGATGTGGGTGACCAAGCAATGATGTCCCAGGGTTTCTGGTGGCCCCATTACCCCAAGGTGTGTAGAGTCCTGGTCCTGCTGGCGAGATGGGTGGCCATCAGCAGGGGGAGGCAGGAGGACCCAGGTTGGGGGCGAGGCTCAGCTCCCTGAACAGCGTGAATCACCCCAGGCAACTCCTCTTTCTTGGGGAACACTGGACACCCTGTGCAAACAAAGTGGCGGGTCCTGCAGCAGGGAGCAGTTCAGGAGGCTGCAGGGCACCGTAGTCCTCACGGGTGCTGTGAGGTGCTGCAGCATTTCCTGGAGGCTCAAGGAGGGTCCAAGGGTCTCTTGACCACAGGTCCTGGTCCAGTGTCTGGTCATGGAGGGGTGTCCCTCAGGGACAGGTGCTGAAGCCAGGCGGCAGGGACAGGGCAGAGCGAGAGGGTTTACCTTGCCTTGGTGCAGAAGCCCAGCACCCCTCCTGCACCCCACAGTGCCCTTACAGTGCTCACCGGAGATGCGAGGGTGTGGAAGAGGGGACACACACCTCTGAGCTAAGCGGCAGGGCTGTGAGGGAGGGAGAGGGAGCGGGACATTGCTGTCACTACTGAGGTGCCAGCACATCGGTGCTGCTCTGGCTCTGCCCAGCAGTGACCGATGGCTGATCCTCTGCAAGGCCGGGCCGCCCCCCAGCTTGGTGGCAGAGCTGGGCTGACTTTTGCAGGTGGAGGGTTGCCACAGGCTTTTGCAGGCATTTGTGCCTGTTTTCAGTCTGTGGCTGTCTTTTAAGGGAGAAAACTATTTAAAAAATGAAAGGCCAAAGCTTTTAGCAAGTTTGGTTCGGCGCTGCATGGAGAAGGGGGAGTTGGTCTCCCTGTCTGCTGATTAATTGCTAATTGGACTTTTTGGAAAGGCAGAGGAGAGGGGAAATGGCGCTTGGCTGGGAGCTGGTAAGGAGCAAGCACTGGGACACAGGGCTGAAATCCCCTGGCCTGAGCTTGGGGTAGTCTCATGGGCCTCACTAAACTACTTTCATCCCAACGGCATAAAAGAGGATTAACCGCTGTTTAGCTACTTTCACGCTGTGCTTTGCTCAGTGCTTGTTTCTTTTCACCAGGTGGTCAAGCATTTTCTTTCCCTGTTGGAAAAGCAGCATTTTTTGTGTTTTGTTTTTCCACAGGGAGTGTTTCTTGGCTGCTTGCTGAGCTGTGCCTGCTCCCAATGCTGCACCCTTCCCGGGGGCCATTGCATCGGGGGGAGCGGGACCCGGGGGGCTGTCCTGGCACCCTTTGCCTTTAGTGCCAAGGGAGGGCTCTGGGGAAAGGGGAGCTGCCATGTGTGGTTGGACAGCAGAGGCAAGGCACATAGGCACATCTCAGCCTTTCCTCCCCGCTGAGAAATGGGCCTGAAGCAAAGCCCTGTGAAGCAGCAGAGGGTGTGAGGAGTTTGAAGTCTCAGGCAAATTTTTCATCTCTAGCCCCCTTCCAATGAGGTGAGAGCAAGGATGGGGCATGAGACTCTTGTGCAGAGAGGAAAGGGTTTCCTGTTTGGCTTCTCCTGGGGAAGGGCAGTGCGAAGAGGCCGTGCAGCACTTGGGGTTCCCTCCTGAACCTCAGCCTGTCCCGGATGGTGTTGTATCATATCCCTTGTAATGCCTCAAAATTAATTGTAAAAGCTGCCAGAGGTTTTGTCCTGTACTCCTCTGGGAAGGCTGGTCCAGGCACTTGCTTCTCTGGTACCTCAATAAAGGTGAGGGACCTTTATTTAACTTCTAGCTCCAGGTCAATGGTGGCCAGCCTACAACCATCTGCTCTTGTGCCAGCATTACCATCTGGCTGAAATAGCTCTGCCCTGCTGTCTTGACTTTTTCTCCCCTTGCTGAATTGTGTGCAGGCAGCGGTAATAACCACTCTCTTGCTTTGCTGCCCTAAGTCAGTCAGGCTCTTCACAAAAAAAGGTATCTGCAAAATCTGAGCTATGCGAAGAGGGGCATCCAGTCACTTTTCCTTTCTTCAGGGATATTTCCACATAACAAAGAAAGAGTAGTCCCTTACATATTTAGTGCTCAGTGTTTGATACCATAGTCTTATATAGTGAGGGGGAAAAATCAAATAAAAAGAGAAAAAAAATGTTCTTTTCGCTCTTGTTCACTCTTGTTTTCACCTCCCATAGCGGGGTCAGGCCCCCCTATCTGGAAAGGCTGGCCCCACGGATTGGGAAATACTGGGGAAGCCTGTCTGGTGGTGTGGCTGCCGGTGCCGCACCCCCTCAGCAGCGCTCTCCAAACTAGCTGATCCCAAGGGCCCACCACCATGCTTGCATGCAGAGGGGAAGGGGCCATAGCGGAGGGGACGTGTGTGGCAGCACTTCCCCCTTCAGCGAGGCAAACCTCTGCCAGATGTTGGGGTTCACCTGCTGGGAGGACAGACGGGGCTGGGCCAGAGGGACATCAGCCAGCGCTGGGGGGTTGCTCAGGTGCGCTGCTGGGCCCTCGTTCGCCCCGCAGCCCCCTACCGCAGGCTGCCCTCCTTGCCACCCACCAGGCCAGAGCAGTTGTGCAAGGTGGCTCTGTTGGGCCCCTCTCCTCCGCTTTATCTTTTCATAGTCCCTGCATGAAGGCCGTCCTGCCTGCTGCACTTTCCTGCCTGTGTGGGCAAGCAGCCGCCTTCTGCCAGCTGCAATGAGATGGGAAGTGGTGGTGGGGCTGGTGTCCCACCCTGCCTGTCCCCACACTTGGGGGTCGAGGTTGAGAGGAGCCCCTGGCCCAAACATGTCTCTGCAAATCCTTCACCCCACCATAGTTTCACACTATTTCACAGCCCGTGTGTCAGGGCCCCGCAGTTAGACTTCCAAAGGATGAAACCTGCCTGAAACCTTGAGATAACCAGAGATGCTGAGGAAGGTGACAGGCCAGACTGCAGGCTGCAAATAAGGGAAACCCGGGCTGGAGAGCTCGACCTTCCACCTCAGAGACCTCCCCTGGGATCCCCTGGCTATAGTTTAGTTAAATACAGACTTTTACAGGAGAATAACCTCTCTTGGAAATAGGCTCCATTTTCATGATAATATGATTACATGCAATTTGGGAGTTGAGGGGATGGTGTTGCTACAAATGTTTTCCCTGCCCTTTGCCCTCACCAATGCCTATTTACTGGTAAAGGGAGAGCATGTGGACAGATGCTCATCATCCCCCCAGGGCTGCCAGGTATCAGCATCCTGTCAGCTGCTGTTTGCCCACAGGGAGCTGCCAAGATGCTTCCCCTGTCTATTTTGTTGGTTGCATTTTTTTGCAAGAAGGAGAGGGCTGTGGCTCTGTACCTGGCTGGGATGAGGGCAGGGTGAGACTTCTGGCCAATCCCCAAAGCCCCTGTTCCTTCTCCCTGCCCATGCATGCTAGCTAAGCTTCTTAACGAAATCTCTTGGGCTTTCGGTTTACTAGTGCACTGGGATTGTTATTTCCTATACTCGCCCACCAACCTGACCCCAGAGCCAGTTAACATCTCACCGGCACAGAAACAGCCTGTGCAGGGAATCATAGAATAGTTCAGGTTGGAAGGCACCTTTAAAGGCCATCTAGTCCAACCCCCCTGCAAGGAGCAGGGACACCTCCAACCAGATCACGTTGCTCAGAGCCCTGTCCATCTTGGCCTTGAATGTTTCCAGGGAAATCACAGTTAGTGGCTGGCTGGGTTGTCACCTCCTACCCTGCATGCCCTTCTGAGCCTGTCACAGCCCAGTTGCCACTCTCCACTTGGGGCTACCCCTTTCCATGCCAGCTCACCATCCTGCCCCATGTCTCTGCCTTTGCAGCAGGGCTTGAGCGGCTTTTGTGGCACTTTAGTGCAGCAGGGAGCGTAAGCCATCTTGCAGGGCTGTCCTCTGTGCTCTGTGAGATAAAATCCACTACTGCATTTAACATTAGCCTGGGGTAATCAAAAGCCTGATGCATTTTATGTCTCCCTGTCTGGTTTCATGACAGGGCTTGACCAGGAGGGCAGCTCTGGCCTCAGGTGCAAGGTACATACTTTCCTGCACTACTTGCATTTCATTTGTATGTCTGCTGCTTTCCAGTAAGCAAATGATTGAGCAAACCCACAGACTGGGTGAAGGTATCAGTCTCTATGTGCTCCTCAGTGCCTTGGTGTCGTCATCCACGGGCTTGTCAACTTGTTCAGTCAGAATAAATAGTCAATGTGAAAGGAGTCACCAACTTGATTAAAAGTCACAATGGTTTTACAGCAGAATGTTCTCCTGTATTTTTGTGCAGCTATTGAGAACTTGTTTCCCTCTTTTCTACACAAAAATCAGGCCTAGAAACTTTCCTTTCCTCTTTGTCTTTTCTAAATGTTAGGTTTCTCATGTAATCGCATCACTCTGGGGGATGAAATGTGAGGAAAATCCCTTTTTCCTGGCATCCCATCTATGGCCTTCTCAACCTCACAGCCCCCATCCCTCCCAGGCTGCCCCCCCTGGGAGGGACCTGCTCAGTGCCAGGTTGGAGACAACCTGACCCCAGTCACCCCACAGACCTTATTTTTCCTATCTGCCACTTGAATCTGTCAGGTGCCTTCTTCATCCCCTACCTCATCTTCCTCTTCGCCTGTGGGATCCCCGTCTTCCTCCTGGAGTCGGCGCTGGGGCAGTACACCAGCCAGGGAGGGGTGACGGCCTGGCGCAGGATCTGCCCCCTCTTCGAAGGTGAGTGAGATGAGCCTGGGAGGGCATGGCAAGGCAAGGGGACCGCAGGGCCCCGGAAGGATGAGTGGTGATGTGTCTCTCCACAGCCCAGCTTGTTAGGTACTGCCACACATCTGCCCACTCCTAGGGATCCCAGCCTAGGGAGGGCCACCAGCTGCCCCCTTTCCAAAATCACGCTGGAAAAATTGATCCCTTCATTACATTGCATCCTGGCTTCCTTCTTCATGGCCGTCTCTCTGGTCAGGAGCTTTGTACCCAATCAAGGTTGTCCTCCAAGAGCTAAATGATGAAAATGCTTGTAGAGTTTATGAGGAACCTAAAACATGCTACTATTTTTTTAAGTCAATGCCATGTCATTTTCCTGAGTTTGCAGACAGGTTAAAACCTTAGTGGTGAAAGGAGTCAGCTGTCTTAATAAATCCTTAGCAGTCAAATCTACTTCTAGCACTGTTTCAGCACAGTTACCCAGCCTCAAGCCACTTTTCATGATTTCTCTGAAAGTCTATTGCCTCCTCCCCATATACCAAAACATTTAGATGCTCCCCCAGCACCTCCCAGAGAAGGTGTGTGGTGTTAATAGAAAACCTTCCCAAACAAAAGTGAAAAGGGATGAGCGAACGAAATGAAAAGTGAGTTTTGTTAGAAGAGGTGTTGTTCAGCAGGTGGAGCAGTGTCATATGTTTCTGTCCCTTGAGTGGCTTTCCAGCCATAATCTGCCCATCCCCTGTCTAGACTCCCTCCTCTTGCCACCCTTTCACCTGGGAAGGCTGCTCTGGGGTGGTAGGAAGAGGGAGTCCCTGAGGCCTCTGCTTGGACCCCCACTGATGTGACACAGTGGACTTCGGGGAGGGGATGATGGCTTTGGCGGCTGCTCCACTGGCATTCATCTCGCAGTGGGGACAAAATGTGGAGCAGCAGATGAAAACGCTGAGTGAGCACCTCCCAAGGGGAGTCCTGTTCCCATCCCCTGACATGTGGTTCACCTGCCTTTGGGGCTCACTTTCTGCAGGAATTGGCTATGCCTCACAGGTCATCGTCCTACTGCTGAACTTCTACTACATCATTGTCCTGGCCTGGGCCTTGTTTTATCTCTTCAGTTCATTCACCATCGACCTCCCCTGGGGCAGCTGTGATCACGAGTGGAACACAGGTGGGTATGGAGCCTTCTCCCAATCCTCCACCAGCTCCTGGCTGAGGGAAACTTCTGCTGCCCAGGGCCAAACCTCAGGAGAGTGGCTCACCTCTGCTTGGGTGAGACTGCTGGTCATAGGGGTGGGGAGTGCTGGGTCACTGCAATGATGCTAGTGCTTTTGGGGAAGAGGCTTGGTTGATCTGGGTCTTTGGTAGAGAGCACCAGTGCTGGCACTACCCAACCACTTGCAAGCACCTGGCCAGGGCCATGCATTGGTGCCCTCCCTGGTAGTTCCTGCTCTAGGCTCCAGCCACTGTGGACAACTTCCCACTTGTGATCTTCCAGTCACCCTGTGCTGTGTGTCAGCTGTACACCCAGTGCTGGTCAGGACTGCTCACCATGCTCACTGGAAGGAAAAACTAAATGCCATTGTTTTAATTGTCCTAGGTTTCTTGCCAGCCGTACCCTGGAGAGGATTGCTTCTGTGCATTTTTGGGACTATATGAAATTTGTCTCAGAGTCAATGTCAATGAGTTGACACTGTGAATGGAAAGGGAGGGATTTTTCAGATCCTAGGGTACTCCAGCCACTGCTATTTATGCTCTCTCTCTCCCTGGGCCTCTCCCACAGAGAACTGCATGGAGCTCCAGAAGGCCAACTCCACGCTCAATGTGACCAGTGAAAACGCCACCTCCCCTGTCATCGAGTTCTGGGAGTAAGTAGACGACAGGCCTGTACTCCTCTTTCCTTTGGTACATACCTTCCCTGAGCAGGGAACAAACCCTGCGGTGGCACTTCCTACTAACCCATCCTTGCCAGAAGACGACACAAGAGAGGAAGCTGGGCAGATCAGGGTGAAGGCTCTCAAGGGCAGTGCCATCAGTGAGGGTAACATCGCTGGGCTCATGGTGTCTGTCTGGAGCTGTGCTGGCATGCTTCAGAGCCATCTGACTTCATCCTTCTCTGATGTCACATTCCTGTCCCTCAGGACCTTTTGGACTTCTCAGCCTCACTGACCTCAGTGATGGCTAGCTGACTGTGCAAGACCTTACCTCACCGATGCTCTGCCTCCTCTGATGCCTGATGTTTCATTTATTGTCCTTTTCTCCCTTATTCCTCCTCTGCTATTGAACTCTCCTTTTCTCCATTTGTGCTGCTCCTCTCCCTGCCTCCTCCCTTCTTCTTCATTGCCAGCTGTGAACTTCCTTATACAATTGTTTCCTCCTGCGACGTAGGTGAATTGGCTGCTTATTCCCCATCCTAAAACCTTGATTCAGACTTATCCAGGGTGTAAACCTCAATAAAATTAGTGGCACTCCCTCAGGGTATAGTGGCCACTTATTTACCCCGTGGTTTGGATTACAGTTTGTTTATCTCCTGGGTTATCCATTGCTCATGTTCTCCTTGGAGCAGTCTGCCCCATGCGGTCCTTGACCTGCCTGGTGGTTGCATCCAGTGTAACTGTGCTCAGGATGTGGGTGCCAAGACCATGGGTGAGAGTGAGGTGAGGTCTGTGGTGGTCCACAAAGCAGCCGCTCTGCCTTGGTTTTGTGTCTGCATGTTTTGCAAGCTGTAGCGTGTTCAGCTGTTGAAGGGGAGGTCTTAAAGCCCTGTGGGGTACTGTATGAGTTCACACTGGTGACGCAGTAGGTGGTCTTTCCTTTGAATCCGTGCTATGGTGTGAAACTAGCATGTTCCTGGAAGGCTCTGGCATGGTGGATGGTGACTTTTTGTATGTGAGCTAGTCTTCATCTTAAAAGTAGAAAAAAGAGTGATGTTTTTCCTTTAGAGTGCCTAATACGCAAGCTATCTTGAGGGGAGAAGCCCACCAAAATTGAAATGAAGTGCTGGGGTCAGCTTATTCACAGCAAAATTTGCTCCCTCATTTTCATTATTTTCTCCCCTTGTGTTAGTTACCCTGAGGTACGGAGTAGCTTTATTTCTGGAGTAAAGGCATAGGCCTGTTGGCTTGGGATGTCTGATGATCCTCAGCATCTCCTGGGAGAACAGGCACAGCTGAGCCCTGGCTGACAGACTGTGCAAGTAACCCCTCTGCTGCCACCATGAATTTCTCTTGTGCTTTTAGGTAGGTGGAGGGCTCTGCCCTTGCTGCCTTCGGCAGTGCTGCCGGGTGCTGTCAGTGTGCAGAGCCCACAGCACCACTGGGGCATCCCTGGCTCAGCACAGGGATACTGTTTTTAAATTTCAAAGTTTTAAAACTCTCTTTGTCTCCTGTGTTTCCCTTGAGCCTGCATCCTCCCTCTGCCTGCTGCTCATGTGATTAGATGGTGGCCTGCCTTAGACTGCTTTTCCGGAGGCTGGCTGCTGGAAAAGCGGATGTTCCCATTACCGCTGTGACCGTCCCTGTGTTACTGGGGAATTGGCACACGGGACTGGAAATTCTTCTGACACAGCATCTGGTCCTGCCCTCCCTGGGCGAGGAGGTAGGAGGCCACTGTTTCCTCAAGAAGCACTGACCTGCCAGGGGGCTGATGGCACGATCCCGAGGCCTCTTCTGGATGCAGTACAATGCCCAGTTAGTTACGGTCCGCTGGCACCCTTTCTCCTCTGGTACCCTTTCTCCACTTGTTACAGAGTCCGTGTCCTTAGGAGCAGGGAAAGAGCAATGCGGTGAAACATCTCTGGCGGAGGAGAGTAGTTTCTCCGACCCCCCTCTTTCATCCCCTCAATCTGCTGTGAGGCTCTGGTGCAGGAAAGGAGGCACTGTGTCTTAGACTGCAGTTCTCCAGGAGTGTGATCTTTATTTTGGGATAATTGCTGTCTTTTGCAGCAGGGTGGACATTGCTGCTGGGCTCCTGGGCTCCATGTCCCTCTCTGCCTGTCTCACATTTGGGGTTTTGGAATTCTGCCCCATGGTGTTTCACGCTCAGATTCATCTGTGCGGTGTAGGATTTGGAGGACGGTGAGTCTGTACTTCTGTAAGTTATGAAGATTTGACATACACATAACATGGAAAGCTGCTGCATGGCCAGAGACCATAAGACCTTAGCTGAACCAAGGTCCATCTAGCCCAGGATCCTATCTCCACACTGGCTGAAAGAGGATGCCTGAGGTGGCCTTTTCTGACTGCAATGGGGATTATTGTGGTCTTGGTGGAGTCTTAGTCATGATCATGTCATCACGCTATGCTTCTCTGGGTCCTGAAGTGAAATATGTAGCTGCTCCTAAATACAGAAGGGTGCTATGGAGAAGAGGTTGGACAGCGTTGCTTCTTGGGTGGTGCTGATGGATTCTTTGTGGTAAGTGCGGTGTATCATTCACTTTGAGGTTTAAAACATGTCAGAAATGTAGGTGAACCTCATAATGTGCATGAAAAACACCTGTGTGTGAAGTGCTGCATGTTCTTGTAGAGAGAGAGCTCTTACCCTAGAGGAAAAGACAGATGAAGGGTGGGAGGACAGGAGAAGAAATGTCTTGGCCCAACAGGCCAGCACTGGAGTGAGTGCAGAAGCAAGTGTCCAAGCATAATCTGCCAGGCTGGTAGTACTTTCAAGAAGGGAGCACTGCTTGATTCCTCTGAGACTTGCAGCTCAGTCCTGGGCCTTGTTAGTAAGACAGCTCTTCTCCCCAAAGCCATTAGGTGCTGTGTGCTCCACACATTAGGAGGTGTGATGAGAACCAGTGTGGTGTTGGGAATATTAGTGGTCAGCATCAGTGACACCTGGATGTTCCTTTGCTTTCCCTCAATGCAGGAGGAGAGTGCTAAAGATTTCTGATGGTATCCAGCACCTGGGCAGCCTGCGCTGGGAGCTGGTTCTGTGTCTCTTGCTGGCATGGATCATCTGTTACTTCTGCATTTGGAAAGGAGTCAAATCCACAGGCAAGGTGAGTCCTTGGTTCAGATCAAGCCTCTTCCCTTGATTGCAGCCAGAGCGTTTGATCTACTCACCTTTTGTTTGTTCAGAGAAGTCCTAGGGATGCCCTGGGAACCACCCTCTGAATAAGCTGGCAGGGGCATGTGGGACTCAAATTGCAGCATGAGTGTGAGCCAGGCTCTGTGTTTTGGGTAGGAAAGGATGGGAGATGTCTCAGAGCATTAACTTCCAAGGTGTATATCCCCATCTGGTCACCACAGAGGTATTTCTTTGAATGCTTCTGGGAAGGGTTGGTGTGACCATCCAGCTCCATCTCATGTTGCCTCTGTTGCAGTGTGCCGCTATCATTGGCACTGACCTCATTACTTAGTTTCTGCTACTGCCTCCTGACCCATTCCCAGCCAGCTTTGTCTGGAGCCAGCAAGAACAGATGGAAATGAAAAGGTTTAGTATGTTATCTAAACGGTGTCTTCTCAGCACACTTTGAACATCGTGTGTGGTGGGGTGTAAATTTTAGCTGCATCTGTTTCCATCAAGTTGAGGGCATGGATGTTAGCAGTTTCTTCTGCTTCCAGAATGGTCTGGGATTATGAAACATGACGGGGAAATTGAGCAGCTTGCAGAGATGATGTTTTCTGGTTTCCATGGAGTAAAATTAGAAGAAAAGAGCAACTACTTGCTGTGTTGGCCTGGTAAAAGAAAGCAGAGGCAGTATAATAACAGCAAATATGATACTAAGATACAGCAAACATAGTGTGGGAAGTGCTGGGAACAAATTCAGTCTATTTTAGATACAAGTTCTAGGTTAAATGCAAGTGCTTTTTAGCAAAAAGGACTAGCAATGGTGAGATCTTATCTCCTTGAAAACAGAAACCTTCTTTCAACAGAGCAATAGTGTCCATAGGCTTATCAACCCTCAGCATGTTTAATAATTCAGGTAAAATAATGGCTGTGAAAATACAATCCCAATGGGGAAGAGATATACCTTAGTCCTGGGAATTTGCCTGTGGAGGGGCAAACACCGTGAGCTGAAATCACTCTAGTCAGAACAGCAGCAGCAGCAGTTCACATCCTCCCACGTGGGGACTGTTGGTCTCTGAGGAGCGCTCACAGATGTAGGAGGTTGTCACAGATGGAACCACTTTGCTGAGGCATGTGGATCAGATTCAAATAAAACCCTAGATGTTGCTGACCAGGGTTTGGTCAGCATGCGAGAGAACAATCACACTGATCCCGGCAAGGTTCCTAGTGATGTAGTTAGTGCTAACAATGTCTGAGAAATAAAAAGATTGGGTCTGAGCCAAGCATTGAGTAATATCTCATTGGATCCAGATGTTCCTGTTGTTAGATAGAAGTTTGGCACCCTAATCCAGCAAAACATTCTCCAAATTCAGGCCTCTAGTCTCAGTGCAGATGTGAGTGACTGTTGAGTGAAGAGCTTAACACGCTAGTTCATGCAGACTATAAAGCACACAGAATGTAACCAAAACATGAATCCAAATCATATGGCGGACAACTACCAGTTCATGTTCCGAGCTCCTAAAACTGATGTTATTTAGAGATCCAGCCGAGAATGTGCAACCTGGTGTCCTGGAAGAACATGTACTGGGTTTCAGAGACATTGGGTTGGTTTTTTAAATTTTTGTTTTTAATCTTGCTTTCATGAGCTGAGAAAGATTAGACTTGTATCTTGTCATTTCTTGAAGGAAGAACCTGGTTATGTGGTAAATACAGGGATGATTGTTAGACTCGCAGGACCTGCAGATTTGATTAACTGTCACTGAAAAGCTCTAAATCAGAGACTCCTTGAAAATTTGAGAATGTAATGAATGATGGTGTTTACCTGTGTTGAAGGACACTGGCCCTGGGTTCCTTCAATATTCAGGATGCAGATTTGGAGGAACAGAGAGAGAGCTGCTCACAGAGACATCTCAGGCAATCATAATCCCAGCAAGGAGGTGTTTTTCACCGAGCTCTGTAGCATTACCCAAGACTGCTGTGATATATAGAGCAGGGCACATGAAATGCATAGAAAACCTGGATCTGCAGGCAGAGATGATAATCTAGTAGTGTGGTTTTTTGAGGATTGGATATCTCTCAAATCCTTCTGTCCTTCCGCATTACAAAACTGAATCACCGGAGAGTGTGTATCTTTGACTTAGAGGAGGACTCGCATTGCAGTGTCAGGTGCTTTGGATGTTGCTTTATTCAGGAGTACATCAGAGTGGATCCAGAAGAAATCTCTTCTTGAATCACTACTCAGATCATAAGGATTACCCAGGGGCAGAGTAAAGGTGGTTGTACTATCCAGCGAAATCATATGCTCGTCCTTAGTAGGACCTCCTCTAATGCAGAAATCACTGTAGCTGTGGCAGAGCCTGTGAGTCCCTGCTCAGGGATGGTGGGCTTTAGGTGGATTTTGAATCAATTCATTTTGGATGGATGGGCAGGTGTGAGAAATAGATAATTTAACATCATTATATATTGCAGTTTCTCCAAAGATGAGCTTTAGCTCTCTGCTGCATAATTGCCCAAGTTGAGAAAAGAGCTGTAGGGTGGCATTCAGGTGAAGTGTGCCGATGTGAATCCTCACTCAGCATGTACACCTAGGAAAAACTTGAAGAAGCAACATTTATTTTTTTTGCCTAGCATGATACAACAGACTGAACAACTCTTTTCAAGGTAGTCAATAACTCTTGAAGGTGTGGGAGCAACGCAAAGGGATTAATGGCACTACTTGAATTGCTGCCGAGGCTGCATCAGCCCTTGATATTGTTTTTTTTGTGTGTGGGAAACACAGACCACAGCATGTTATTGTTGTGGCATGCTAGAGCAATTAGCCTGAACAGTCCTGAAAGTACCCCACTGTTGCTCATGGGGCTAGACATGTAAAAAGCAAGAAGACACAAATTAAAGGTCCTGCTTGGGTCTGAGTCCTTGGTGGCAAGTCTGAGATGTGCTGCTCTGCTCTGCCTGAAGTGCCCGTGTTGGGTATTTGAATGGGGGTCAGTCAGAGGCAGTGAGTTACTGCAGTGGGGAGCGGTGGGCACAAGGCAGTTGCCAGTGCCAGCCCTAAGTCAGGGACCCCCCATGTTGTCCTTGGTGGTCCTTTGGTAGCAATCACATTTCAGGGTGTCTCTCTTATCTACACACTTCTTCACCCTTGCCACTAAATGTTGCAGAGAAGAGACTTTCTGACTCAGGCTCTGTTTGGGGTAGGGATGTGCAGACGGATACTGGGGGCAGCTCCTTCACCAATGCACATAAATATCACCGCTGGATTCAGTGGAGCTACTCTGACTCCACCCTGTTGACAGCCTGGCTCGGGGTCTGGATTGCTTTTAGGACTAGGATTGCTCTGCTCTGGCTCCAGACATGCCATGGCATGTCATGAGTTTTCTGGGTGCATTTTAAAATGCATTTCTTTCTAACGCAGGTGACAGCAAGGTGCTCAGCAAGGCAGCCTGGCCCATCTCCTGCTGCTGCCCATCTCCCCCAGCCCAGGGGCCAGTGCTGTGCTGTGTGCTCTGGCCCACGCTGCTCACTCACGCTTGTCCCTTCATCCTCCTCCCAGGTGGTATATTTCACGGCCACATTCCCATACCTCATGCTGATTGTCCTGCTGATCAGGGGAGTCTCCCTGCCTGGAGCATCCCAGGGAATCCTGTTTTACCTTTATCCAGACCTCAGTCGCCTTGGGGACCCCCAGGTAAGATGGAGGGGGGACCGAATGGCTGAGCTGTGCTTGCCTGGATGCCTGTGGCCGTCTTCTTTGCCTCCTTTTCCTTTTCTCACTCTCTTTCCTCCAGTTTCTTCTTTCTGTCTCCTCTTTTTCCTCCTCTGTGGGCGTAAGGCAGGACTGTGATACCGGTGCGTACTCTGATGGTCCCTGTGCTCTCTTGCCCTCAGCCTTCACCTGTGCTGTTACCATATTTTCTAGTCTGAGTTGGGTCTGAATTCCCTGTGGGTATGGGGAGTGGGATTTAACCCACCCTTCATCATGAGTGGTGCCAGCTCTCCCTCCACTTTCTTAGGGAGACTTCTCTGCTGCAGAGGCAGCTGGTGTGTGAGGTGCCACTCTGCACCATGCCGGCAGCTCATGGGGACGAGCCCTGCTCCTGGCATGCTCACTCTGTCTTCCCTGGGAAGCATACCCCAGGTTCATGGATCGTGGGACCCATGGTACACTGCAGTAGTTCCCCAGGACCCGGCTGCCCTCCTCACCTCCCAGTCCCCAGTGAGAAATTCCTGCCTGTCTGATGGGAAGGTCAGCACCCGACTGCTGCTTTTAATCTCTTTGGGACAAGTTCTTCCACATTAAATCCTGGCTCCAGCTGAGCTGCTGTACCAGCCTTTGTGTGAAGGTGCTTCCAAAGTAGATTAAAGGGTGCCTGCCTGGAAAATAGGCCAACAAAACCCTTTGTAACCCCATTAACTCTTTCTGGTCTAGCCCCAGCGCACCTTGGTTATTAATTTTGCAAACAGGGGCATAAGTGCTGGAGGAGGAGTGGGTTTGGCTGATCCTGCCCTCCCTGATGGAGGAGAGATGGTCCCTGGGGGTGGGGCTAGCAGAATGTCAGGGGCTGCTGAGTGGCATCCCAGGGTCTTGCCTGTGCCACTGGTGCGGTGTGGCTGTGTGCCAGTCAGTTTGACTTACAGCTTCCGATCCGGGGACCTAAACACGAGCGTCCTGTTTTCAGCTCCAGGCAGTCTGTTTTTTATCATGGGAAAGACTCAGAGTTCCTGCTCAGCTTTCTGGAAGTTGCTCTCTGGTCAAGGCTGCACCTGAGCAGAGGGTGAAAAGCCTCGTGTTGCAGTGCCGGCTGCTCTCAGTTTGCTTGTGAATGGGAGGTGTGCAGGACAGCTGCTCCTTGGTGTGAAGGTGCAGCCAGGCTCAGAAGAGTGTGTTTGCAGTGTTTATGGCTCCATTCATGCTGATGAGGTGCAAGAAACTTCTGAAATGAAATAACGTTTTCAAATGATTCTCATTCACTTATGAAAAGTCCTGTTGTTACTGTGGCTGTGTCACCCAGCAGACTGAATTAAGCTACTTCAGGCATGGCGTGGTTTTGTTGGTACAAGCTGTGTCCTCATTAGGTCTGTCCTGGCAAACTTTTCTAATTACAGCCTGAGCTTTAGAAGCACAGCTTCCTTTCAGCCTGGAAAATGCTAATGCGCCGGTGGAAAGGCAGAGTAACCCTTCAGAGTAAGAGGACTGTTTATCCTTGGCTGGAGGAGCAAAATTTACTCCTCCCTCCCCAACTTCACCATTCCCCAGTGAATGTTTCCCTTCTGTGGGAGAAAAGCAGTGGTTGCATTCCTCCAGTGTGCTTTAACCACTCTACTGAACCAAGTAGAAGGGCTTGAGGTTTCTTTGCGTTTTCCCATCAGAGAGGGAAGTGAAGGGTTAGTGCCCCAAGCCCTAAGCTTGTGTGGCTGTGCCCTGCTCTCTCTGTGCAGGGACAGCGTGAGTCCTGCCAGCCCATCAGGGCCAAGTCGATTACAATTGATTTGTGCTCAGAGGACAACAAGCTGTAGTTGTTTACTCGCAATCCTGCACTGCTCAGAAAAAGGGAAGATTTTTTAGTGCCTTGGAAGGGATTCTGGAAATTAAAAAAAAAAAATTAAAATACCCCCTTCAATCTTAGCCTTATAGTGAGGCACCTCAAGGAGAGGTTTAAACAAAGGGTAAACAATATACAAGGGGACAAAATGAAAACTCCTTTAGAGTATATGAAAAACTAGGTGAAAAGAGGGGATGAATTATTTAGCAGATTCTACCAGGGGAGCAGCAGCAGTCAAGATGTAATTAAGTGCCAGAATACCAGACTGGTGTGTGGAAATCATTGCTTTTCACCTGCCAAATGACCTTGGACAGGACTTGGGAAATCCTGCCGACAAGAGCTCAGGCTAGCTGATTGATGGTGGTCTCTTCTGGCCATAAATTCTCCATTCCCCTAAATCTTCCTGCACCTTCATTTTCTAAGTCTGTGGAGTGCTTAGAATTAAAATGGTAAATAAAATGCATTTGATAGGTAGATCAGACTATACACAGAAACTACCAAACAAAAGTTTGGGGAGAATGGATCGAGACCAGCCCAGAGGAGAAGAACTTGGGAGCGGTGGTGGATGAGAAGCTCAACATGAGCCAGCAATGTCCCCTCACGACCCAGAAGGCCAACCACATCCTGGGCTGCATCAAGAGGAGTGTGGCCAGCAGGTCGAGGGAGGTGATTCTCTCCCTCTACTCTGCCCTGGTGAGACCCCACCTGGAGTACTGCATCCAGCTCTGGAGCCCCCAACATAAGAAGGACATGGACCAGTTGGAGAGGGTCCAGAGGAGGGCCATGAAGATGATCAGAGGGCTGGAGCACCTCTCTTATGAGGACAGGCTGAGAGAGCTGGGGCTGTTCAGCCTGCAGAAGAGGAGGCTCCGGGGAGACCTGATAGCGGTCTTCCAGTACCTCAAGGGGGCCTACAAGAAAGATGGGGAAAGGCTGTTCAGTAGGTCCTGTTGTGATAGGACAAGGGGTAATGCTTTTAAAATAGAAGGAGGTAGATTTAGATTGGATATTAGGAAAATATTTATTACAATGAGGGTTGTAGAACACTGGCACATGTTGCCCAGAAAGGTGGTGGAGGCCCCATCCCTGGAAACATTCAAGGCCAGTTTGGATGAGGCTCTGAGCAACCTAATCTAGTCAGGGATGTCCCTGCTCCTTGCAGGGGGGTTGGACTAGGTGACCTTTGAAAGTCCCTTCCAACCCTAAGCATTCTATGATTCTATAAGTTTTGAGTAATGAGGTCTAGTCCTGCTCAAACACAAGCAGATACAGCAAAACCGCCAAAGAGATGATCTATTCTGAACTGTATGCCCTCAAACTAAAAAATCCAGAAAAGCAACCCTATAGTTTGTTTCTTATTTGTATAATATTTAGTATTATGATGTTAGCATGCCAGCCATTACTAGGCCCAGGTTGGTTTTTTTTTTCCCTCTTGATTGCATTTTCTGTGCTCCAGAAGGTTCCTACTTATTTTGTAGCACGGGTTGTGTTTTAACCAAAGGGGGTCTTGGAGTTGTTCACCATTTCCAGTTTTGATTGCGCTGCCCTTTGCAATTAACTTTGTGTCAATTTTATCCATTGTTTATTTCGGTAGATAAGACTGGGGATTTACGGATGTGATTAAGGAGAGGGATGTACAGTATGATCTGCTAGCAGGAAGCCGAAATGAGAGGAATTCAGAGTAGAGACAAAAAGTGGGAAACTTGTCATTAGAAGAACTCTTCTCCAGTGCTGGCAGGCTCTCTGCTGCTTGATGACCGAACATCGTTTTAATAGACAGATTTAAAGAGAGGACTGACGGACTTGATGCAGAAAGTGCTGGCAGTGTGTTTGGTTTCGCTTTAAAAAGAAGAAATGTAATGGTCTCCTTTCACTCTGGTATCAAGTTTCAAGTGATTTTAGCTAAATTTCATTAGGTTTATTGAGTAAGAATGAAGGAGTAAATTCAGCAGCCTCTGAGCATATCCCTCTCTGGAAAAGCAGTAAATGTTTCTCAAAACTTCCCACACTTGTTTTCCTCTTGAAATTTCCAGAAAACTCACTGCCTTGCTGTATGTGCTTGTACTTTATCCAGTCTTTATATAAAGGAAGAGCTTTCCACCTGGCCCAGCCGTGCTGAAGGCCCTGGCAGTGGCTGTACCCCTGGTCCTGGGGGCAGGGAATTGTTAGTGGTTAACCATGGGCCCCCATAGCCATGCTGGGGAAGTGGTCAGAACCCTCAGATCCTCTCCAAACTCAGGCCCCTTCTGCTGCTGCTCCACAGCCAGCAAGAATTGCTGCTTCCCAGCAAGAGGGGAGGGCGACTATGGGCCTGCTAAATATTATTTGTTCCCCTTATTTATTTTTTTCCCAGCAAGCCTTTAACTTGACCCCATGCACTCCGTTTGTGCAGTTGCTGGCACCCCACTTCCACTTTCTGAGGGTGAGCGTGTTTGTTTTCACGCCGGAGGGTGACCCGCTGTGCCTGTGCATGGACGCGTGTGCTGACGGGGCTGCCGCTGCCATGTGGCACTCAGTCCCGCCAAGTGCCCTCACGCCCCGGCCCAGCATCCCATGTCCCCCAGCCCTGACAGAAGGGTCTGTGGAGGATCTGTGAGCCCAGGCACCGCTGCCCTCCCAGGGAGGGAGAGCCTGCAGCCCCTGCAGTGTGCTGGAGGGGCTTGGGGCTGACATCTTCTCCTCTGCCTTGCAGGAGCAATGCATCCACATGGGGTGGACCACAGCTGTATTTACCTTGCGGGACTTCCTCCTCCTCTTATGCCTCTTGCCAACCCTGCCGTTGTGGGACCCAGGTGGCTGGCCGGCTGTGGCCATGCAGCCCTGCTGAGTCTGATCTCAGTGCTGACATAGCAGGAAGGGATAAAGCCGTCTTTCTGTCCGCCCACAAGCAGCAGGGCGAGGGTGACCATAAAGTCTGACTTCCTGGGCAGCAAGGAGCATCCCTCGCCCCTCCGCACCGCCCTGGGGTGGGCAGCTGTGCTCTTTGTGATGAAGCAGAAAGCTGTTTGTTTTCTTGCGATGTTTAAAGAAACCCAGCACTGGGAGGGCTCCCCAGGCTTAAAATGTTCCTGTGGGTTGGCAGGTGCACTGAGGTGTGGGGGTTACATGAGGTCGGTGCTTGCTGGCAGGGCAACACAGGGGCCTTGAGTGCCAGCAGAGGGCAGAGACCCCATCTCCAATTCCTAAGGAACTGGAAAATGTATTTTCCAAGCTGCTGGGGCTTGAGACTGGGAGTGTGATTCTTGGCTGGGCATATGGTGGTCTGAAGGACCAGGAACAGTTAATAGAAATGTCAGTGGCTCATTTCCTGCCTCCTCTCTCCTGGGGTGAATGGGGATGAGGGAAAGTGTTGGCCTGGGTTGTGCAGCATGGCGGCAGGGCCTTTGCAGCAGGGCCCCAGCGCCGCACAGCCCTGTGCCATTGCAGTGCTGTGGGACGTGGGTTGGGTCTTTGGACTGGGGATTGTGGGCCAGTCCTGAATGAACGGGGAAAGGCAATAATCTGGAAGCAGTGCCCTGGGTGTCTTGAGGTGAAATCTTAGAAATCGAGATCTCCCCTTTCAAGGCTGGGCCGAAGCGATGTGTTTGAGGGTACAGCAGGTGGCTGGTGGGTAGCGCCAATGCCACGGGCTGAGCCACGATGCGAGCTGCAAAAGAAATGCTGGTTGAATTCCAGCTGAATACTTGTGGGGTTTTTGCTCTCTGCTCTGCGTTATGCTGAGCGTGACTCTCCACGCAGCATGTACCCACACCGTGCTGTATCATCTCTGCTTGCTGATGGGGACTGTTCAGCGCTTCCCAGCGTGGCACCTGTATTTGATGTATGACATGCACTGGGGTTCAATAACATTTTGCTCAAAAATAGTCTTTACTGTTAGTTGTAAGTGCTTTGAGATCTTCCTAAGGAAGGATCTGTTTCAGTACAGGGAGCTATTAAATTCCAGTACATGTAATAAAGCGAATATTGCTGTGAAAATTAAGGGGCAAAGGAATATGTCCTCTTATAGGCCATAACCATCTTGGATAACTGCAGAACAGGTGTGAAAGCTTTGGCTAAAAAACAGAGAGTAGGAGGTTATTGCAAACTGGAGTAAACAACTTGTTTAAGGAAATTGAATTATGAATTAAATAAACTGGATGGCTTAGAAAACTGCAGACAGCAATCAAATCAAAATACCCAGGCTGCCAATGTGCTGGCGAAATCTGAACAGGGTAAACTTTACCAGTTTCTTTGGGAGCAGTGGCCAGAGAACAGCAGCACGGTCTTATCTGCAGGGGAAAGAGAGCCTTGCCTGACCCCGTGAGCCCCTTTAGTCAGAGTGGAAATATTAAAATAATGAGAGGCTGCCAATCGCAGCACAGGAGGGAAAAGGAGGTCTTGGAAGGGCTGAGAAACACATTTCTCTGAGCCACTGCAGGGAGAGAAATGACCACAGGCAGCACTTTCAGAAGGGAACATTTAGGTTGCTATTTTCTGAAGTGAGCGGTCTGTGTAGCCCTTGTGAACCCGTAGGGCTGGGTGGGCAGTGCTGCTTCTTGTGAGGGACTTGAGGAGGAGGATGGGCCAGAGACGGGCTGAGGCCTCTTCTGACCCCAGTGATCCTGCAGTCCTGGGACTTGCTGCCACAGCTCAGCTCCGTGACTAGTGGGTCAGGAGCACCCATGGCATCAGTCCTGTTGCAGTCCTTCCCTGTTTGGGAACTGCCAGTGGGCTGGGATGGATGCAAAGGTGACTTGATCTTTGGCCCAAGAGCTGTAGTAAACTTTTAAAATGGGAAATAAAGTGCATGCAGCCTGAGCTGGTGCTCACAATCATGCTGATTAAGTAGAATCATAAAGTCTGCAAGCCAAGATTAGGTTTACTTACACTGTTTCAGCCACAGCTGCCTTGCTTCAAATGTTAGCACATGAAAAAGCAAGTCTTGTATTCCCTAAAGACATCACTATGGGGTTGGGCTCCCACACAGTCCAGTGTGCACCCCACGAGTGTCTTGTTGGGCAGAGCAGGCAATGGAGGGGGAGCCCATAGACCACACACTGGTCTCTGCTATACAATCAGTGGTATCAATGGATTTTAGAAATGAGCCAGTGCTTGAGCCACAAAGCTAATGAAACTTGGTGTCTTGATATTTGGCTTCTATCATGGCTGGTAAAGCACCAGTTCTTTTCCTGCCCTTGGGATAGTTCTCATGTCTCTTGCCTGTATGATTTATCTGGTATTAAAACTGGTTGACTGTTCCTCCCTGTAGCTTTCTGCACAGTGGGAATGCTGAGTTCCTGTCTTTTTCCTGTTCCCTGATTGCTGTGAAGTTCATAGGTAGTTGATATCTTTGAGGTTTCTACCAACTGTCAAATCTGGTTGAAACTTGTCGACTGGGTCCAATATTATGGCAAGTGTAGGATAGGCAGTTGGATAGCGAAAGTCTTGTTATCTTGACAAATTGAACTACAAGGGCTCTGAAAAACCATGAGAAGGTAGGATGTGAGCTTGAATTTGATGAAAAACCAGAGCTCTAGCAATGAACAGCAAAGTAAAAAGCTTGAATTATTGACGTATAGATGTCAGCTAGTTCAGCTCACCTCAGTGCCTTGCTATGCCCAAAAAACAGCTGAAAAGTGAAGGCTGTACCATAACTGCCCACAACCATAGTAATGCTTTAGGAATCAATTATAAAAAATGGCTTTGATTTCTTCTAATATTTTTGAAATGCAAAAATGAACTAAAAGCCTTGCTTTCTAAACTTGACTCCCCACTCCACTCCTCCAGAAAGAGTAAAATAAACAGAAGTCAATTACTTTTAAAATTTCTCAGTGCCCAGATCTAGCTGTCCCGTCATTGTCCATCTCTTCCCATTCTACAAATCAGAGCTTTGACCCAACTGCCTGTGAAATTCTGAGCAGAGTTTCCATGGACAAAAGAGAAGGTGGTGCAGCCGAACACCAGCCGAGTTGCTTGCAGGACAGTCAGAGAGAGCAGTTTCACCAAATCTAGCCCTCGCAGCTCTTTGCTTTCTCTCCCTGCGGACTGCACGGGTGGGTCTTGTGGTAGTGAGAGGACTCATTCTCTGCAACTGTTCCTTGAGATAAAACCAGAATTTCCTCCAGAAAATCACAGCTAATGGTATTGTAACATCCCTTCGTAAGGCCCATCAGCCTACGAAGGAGAAGAGGTAAAGACTAAACAAAACTTCTTGCCACATGATTGCTCTTTGTCCAGTATAGAACAGGAAAGGCAGAACCATGCATTGATGAGGGTAGCCTGAGCAACACGGGTGACTGGGCAGGTGCTGCCCGGGTGACCGTTGCCTCAGAACATGAGGTCTTGGCTGACAGGTACAGATGTAATTTGGAGTCATCAAAACCACTGTGGTGCTTTCCACTGAGCAGAGGGCATCCCGGGGCAAGGCTGGTGTTTGTCTGAGGGCTTACCAGCACTGCTACTCTGGGGAAGGAGGATATAGACAAATGGAGACTTTTCTCATTAAAGTTGTTTCACTAATACTTCTGCTTTTCTTTCCTGCCTAGCTTCTCTTTTTGTCTCTAGAATGTGGCTGCCCTTCAGCATTGGTTGAATGATTGTCTTATCTCTATTTTATAAATCCCTTAGGGAGAAAGATCTCAGAAAACAAAGGGTTTAATGAATAATCTTTGGCATTGCTTCATTCCTCACTGTTGGTTCCTGCATTTGCTGTTTTCTGCAGAAGACAGTGGTGGTGGTTGCATTGGTGACTGCACACAGCTAGGCTTTCAGATCAAATTTGGCATTGACAAATGTGAGCCTTGGAGCACTGAGGCATGTTATTGACAGTGCGAGCAAAGCGAAGTTCAAAGGCGCCTCATAGGACTAACAGCGTTCTTGTATTTTGTTTCAGGAGCTGTCTTTTGCAAACAACTACTGTGTATTTCTCGTACTCTTCTCCTCCCCAGTTAATTTTCTTTTAAGTTTTGGAGCCTTTAAATAGGTCTTGGAGAGAAGAACCACCACCAGAAGCTATATGTACCCAAGCCACCCAGTAGGAGACCAGGCTTACCCAAATCAAGTTCCTCTCCTCTGCTAGCAGAAGGCTCCTTCAGCTCTTGTGGAAAGTGTTCATCCCATCTCTTGCTGCCAGAAGGCTCTGGGGTCACAGGGTTCTACAGATTTGTCCAAGGAAGAAAGAGACGATGAAGAGCTATACATGCTGTGGGTTTGCAAGGCTTTTGGTGCATCCATTCTCTTTGGCACTCTTAGCACCCTCTGGGTGCCTCAATGACTACTGTAACTCCTGGCACTGTATAACCTACCCCTAGAAAAAGCTTATCTAAACACTGGGCATTGCTGACCTCCTGATTACTGGCCTTTCTGCTGGTTAAGGCAGCCGCTGGGGCTCTGCCTCTTGGCATCTGTGCGGTGTCTGCGCGGGCCTTGTCTTCTCACTTGTGTTTGCATCTCCCTTGCAGGTCTGGATGGATGCAGGCACTCAAATCTTCTTTTCGTATGCAATTTGTCTGGGATGCCTGACAGCTCTGGGCAGCTATAACAAATACCATAACAACTGCTACAGGTAACTGGAGCACGGCTCTGCTGCCTAGAGCCTTCCCCTCCTGAACATCAGTGGACATAGGCTGGTGAACTGCTGGAGGCTACCGGCCTTTTGAAGTGTTGCGTTTTCTGTTTCTACTGAAGGCATAAGGAAACTCTTTCCAGGTGTTTTCTCCTTAAATCCAACTCTTTGTGCTTTCTACTCAAGGGAACGTTCTGTCTGTGCCATGGATGACAAATCCCCCCTTCCACACCACCTGAGATCCAGTAAAGTCAAATGCTCTTCACTAGCTTTGTGACCCTAGCCTGCACCACAACCTCCCCTATTATGTGGGTGCATGAGTAGCTGTAGGGGAAGCAGAGCTCTGAGATCTAATGGCTCTAGACTGGAGTCTTTTCATCTTGTGATTTATCCTCCCCAGGTTCATTTGGACCTAATGTCTTGCACTGTTGGCAGTGGTCTGTGTTCCTATGTGCTATCTACGGTCTACATATAATCCTGCAGATATGACTTCTGTTTCTTGCATGCTTTAACCATGCTAGACTGCCCTTGAGCAGGGACAGGCCAGATTGCCAAAAAGAATCAGGCTGTCAAGTTGGAGTGGTCAGGTGGAAAGAAATTCATTTTGCTGCAGATGCATTCAGCATTTGAAGCTGCATCCCCAGAGGTAAAAGGTTAGTGTGAGTGTAAGAAGCCACCTCTAGGTGGTCTCCTGTATTTTAAATTCAAAATTGTGGTTGCTGCCATGGAAAGTCCAGGCAGACCACTGGCTACATGGTCCTTGCTTGGCATATTTCTCTTTCTCCACCTTAGGAGAAGTTCACTCCTGTTGTAGGGATGCCTCTCCAACAGCAGCTAGGCTGGGATTCCTCTTCCTTTTCATATCGCTTCTCCCAGATGCAGTTTTGTGAGAAAAAGCTGTAGAAAAAGAAGAGATCACGGATCTGTCTCTGGCCTGCTACATGTCCTTGGGCGTTAGCCCTTTGCATCTCCAGTCGAAGTGCGTAGCATGGAGATGATGACAGGGGCTGCTTAGCAGCAAGGCTGCAAAGAGCTTCTGTAACTGCAGCTGGGAGGTGCTATAGAAAGGGGAGAGATGTCTGTTCACACAGAGATCCTTTCTGCTGTTTGGTTTTGCTAGGGAAATTGTTCTTAGTTTTGGTGTCAAAATTCTGACCAGCCTGTTGCCAGGCATGGACTCAGTTTTAATAAGTCGATCCTCTGCTCTGCAGCCTTGGTTTGTGTAGTAAGATGAGACTAGGCTCTAACAGGGCAGAGGGACACCAGCATGGTGTCCCACTCAGTTATCACAGGCCAAGTGTAACTTTTGGTGGCCTGAAAGAGAAAAGGATGTGGACAGGAGGGACCATTGTTTGTATGGCAGCAGTCCAACATGGCACCAAATGGCACAGACCATTTCTTGTTTTCTGGGACAGTAAGGGGTATCATCGTGGCTCCCTGGCTCCCTTCTGGGTGAAAATCTGGAGACCTCTTTGCTCTGGCCATTCTTTGCATGTTACCCTCCACCATGACACACCTTGACACCTGCCAGGTGACTGGAGAACATCTTCCAGCCCCTGCCTTTCCAGGGAGAGTTTGACCTGTCATGCATACACCCGGGAGAAAGAGGGAGAAACACCAGGAAGGAAGAAGATCAATTTGAAATAAATCGGAATTAGTATAAAATGACTGAGAATATAAATTGAGTGGAGAGTAGGCAGTTTATAGCAAATGGAGAAACAAGGTTCTGGCATGGGCTTCTCATTGGATTAGCTGAGCTTGGTGGAGCATGACCCTCCTTAGCAGCTGGGAGATTCGCGAGGACTCACCCCACGAGCCTTTTTCAGTCTCTTCTGCCTTAGAAATCAAGTGCAAAGGCAGAGCAATAGTGTTAGGTGCCATGCAGTCCTTGACAATGCAAAAAGCTGTGCTTTGGAAGGAATAATCTGAATTTGTATGGCGTAGGGGCTCTGTGTGAACTGTACTTTCTCTCCAGAAATGGCTGTAGACTATGAATAGATCTTGTTAATGTGCAGGGAGGAGCATGAAGCCCCCCAAATGCTAGATACCTAAAGACTGATACAAAAAAAATCACACTGGATTTGCAGAGTAGCATTTAATACAGTAAGAGTGGGCCACGAAATGCCAGAAGGGATGCACTCAGTTTGGCTCAGAATATTTCAGAAAGATGCTGCAAATGTTATTGTTGTCCCCAGGGTTGCAGTCACAAGAGGACTAGGGAGACTGAAGCGTGAAAAGGAATTGAATAGATAAGAGATGTTTAGTTTAAAGAGTAGATGGATGAGAATGAGATGAAACAGAAACAAAAGGGAATAGACCAGAGAAAATAAATTGGATGACTCTGTTCATCTTTTCCTCATAGTGTGAAGACCAGGAGATATCTAGTAGTGCTGAGAACCAAGAAGATTGCAACTGATCTGAGAAATCTATTATGGAAAAAAAAAAAAACATGCTCCATTCTCAGATAAAAATAATCTCTGGTACTCTCTGCTACAGGAGGGACCAGGGGAGAGAGAGGGAAAAAGAAAAAAATGCAGGCACTTAGATGTATAGCAAGACTATCTCATGAGCAAGGAGCTTAGGTGAGGAATGCCTCTTTATGATGTCCTTGGAGAAGGCCTTCCCTGGAGGGGCTCCTACTGTTTTGCCCACCCTGGGGCATCCTCCTGCAGCTCCTAGTGCTGAGCTGAGCTGTGGTGGTGCTGGCAGAGAGGCCCTGCAGACCCGGGACAGTGGCTGGGATAGAAGAACAGGTGCTGCCCCAGAGGTCTGCCATGGGGTGTGGGTCATACCTGGACCCCCACTTCACTGATGCTGTGCCCCGTCCTCCCAGGGACTGCTTGGCCCTCTGCTTCCTCAACAGCGGCACCAGCTTCGTGGCCGGTTTTGCCATCTTCTCCATCCTGGGCTTCATGGCGGCGGAGCAGGGGGTGCCCATCGCTGAGGTGGCTGAGTCGGGTGAGTGGGGACCACAGTGGGATGGGGCTGTGGGGATGCTGCCACTTGACCCCTCCAATGATGGGGGCATGCCTGCAGGGTACCCACCTTGGGGCAAGCAGTGTTACAGCTGCATATTCCCATCCTGGTGGGCTCTCTGCCTCTAAATACCGGGAAGAAATGAATGCAGACTCTTGAAATATTAAGATGCAATGGCTGTTGCCCACTCTGAAAGCCCTTCTCCCTGCAGGGCCTGGCCTGGCATTCATCGCCTACCCTCGGGCTGTGGTCATGCTGCCCTTCTCCCCGCTCTGGGCATGCTTCTTCTTCCTGATGGTTGTTTTGCTGGGACTGGACAGCCAGGTAAAGGCGCAGGTGCAGGGCAATTCCCTGCCAGACAAAAGCCACCATCTCATTGGGATAGGGTTGAACTTGGCTGAGGTGGGAGCAGTGGGGAGCCAGTCAGGACGGGCTGACGAAGGTGGCATCTCTACTCTTTGCAGTTTGTCTGCGTGGAGAGCCTCGTTACAGCTCTCGTGGACATGTACCCCACCATCTTCCGCAAGAAGAACCGCCGGGAGACCCTCATCCTGCTGGTCTCCATCCTCTCCTTTCTGGTTGGGTTGGTGATGATCACAGAGGTATTTTGGGCTCAGACAACCTGTGCAGTGCTTGCTGGGTCTGAGTATGCCCCTGGCAGAGGGGGACCTGGTGGATGGTGGGGTCTGTGCTGGGACCGACAGCTTGCTACTGAGGCTCATCCTGCTGCACAGTGCCTGGGGGAGGCTGCCCTTCCATCCCTGTGGCGTTCGCATTTTCCCTTCCAGCCCTCACACTTTGTGCCAGTCACAGTCCTGACACTTCTCCTGATAAGTCTGATAATTGGAGCTCTGGACAGCCCATATTTTGGGTATAGATTTAACTTTACATGAGCCAAACCTTTACAGCTGTAGCCAGTTGCGTGGTGAGGGGAGCACCTTTGTCCTTCTCTTTCCACCTGCGTGGAGCTACATGAACACTTGGTGTTAGGAAACTTGGTGGGCCTGAGTGCGCCCTACATAATTTTCACTGATTCCCTATATATTTCCCTTGTTACGATTAGCTGCCTGGGAGTCAAACTGTTCTGGTTTAAAACCTTTAACTCCTCCTAGTAATATGTGTGTGAGGGTTCATGCTGCCATGATGCTTTTTTTGCATCTTCTGTTCTCTTTTGTGTATAATTTTGAAAAAGCTGCCTTTGATGTTGCACCTGCAGCTTTGTGCCTGGACTTAGCTGTAGACAGGCCTGCAGACCTGGGCAGTGAAACAGCCAAGCTGCCAGCCTCTGGGCCCACAGCAACAGGTGCTTGTAAAACAGCACGCACGGTGACTTCCCTCTGCAAATTATGAGGCAAAAGTAAATCAGATGCATTGTGTCTTTTAAGGGGGTTTCCACCCTCACTTCCAGTTCCAAGAGTTGCTTTGGTTTTGTCTTCTCCTGAAATATCCCCATCATCTCTGGCAGTCGCTTGCCCTCCCCTGCCTGCCCTGGAACGAAGGGTTGCAGAGACTCCTGAGAGCAGGGTGGCTGCATGTCTCCATCAGGCCTTGAGGACAAGGGACATGGCCTTTGCTGTTGGCTAAAACCCTGACCCAGAGAGAGGAAGGTGCCTCCAGCTCTGGGGAAGATGTTGAGTTTGTTTCCTGCTCTGGCTGGAGCTCTTTGCCTGTGCCTGATTCCTCTCCCCTCTCTCCCTCCCCACCTCACCTCACTGCCCACTTGGCCCTTCGTAGGGTGGGATGTATGTCTTCCAGCTCTTTGATTACTATGCTGCCAGTGGCATGTGCCTGCTCTTTGTGGCCATCTTCGAGACTCTCTGCATCGCCTGGGTCTATGGTGAGTATGAACCAGGGCGGGTCCCCAGCTCTGGTCTCTCCGGCTCTCGCTTGGTCTGCCCTCAAAATGCTGGTCTGTAGCTCATCTTGGCAATTGCTTTGCATTGCAAGGTAGACCTCTAAACCCTTGCTTTTGTGCCCCTGGACTCAGCTGGTGGAGGCTTCCTCACAGCAATGCCCATGGGGATCTACTTGGCAGATATCCCTAGCATGTTGCTATGTCCCCCTGCTTTTGAGGTGCTCCTTCCTTGGGGACTTGGAGCTGGCTGGGAACTCTTTCCCCAACCTGTGTATAGAGGAGTCTGAGACCCTCAAACATTTTTGAGAGCAGACTTGACAATCACAAGAGTTGGGTAAAACCTAGGTTCAGGTCCCAGCCTAGATTCAGGTCCTAGCCTGGGAGATGCTGAGGGGTCGGCCCTGTTGACCCACTGGGCTGTTCTGGGGCAAGAGGATGTTAGTCCAGGACAAAGACTGAAGCTGGCCACACACCTGGCAAGCTTCCAAACAGGGCTGTTGGCTATGCTGAGGTTACTGCCTTTTCTTCTGGGGAGCAACCAAACAGTGGTGAAGCAGGACCCCAAGCACGGAGACACTGCTGCCTTCCTTCCCTAATAGCATCCTTCCCCTCTTCTGTAGGTGCCGAGCGTTTCTACGATAACATTGAAGACATGATTGGCTACCGACCATGGCCCATCATCAAATACTGCTGGCTTTTCATCACCCCAGCGGTTTGCACGGTGAGGACCCACAGGAAGAGGAGCTGCGGGGAGGAAGATGGGCAGAGCTGGGTGCCTCTGAGACAGACACCTACATATATACAGAGGGATGTGCATATGTGGAGGGGGTTATGTGGCCTGTGCTACGGGACCCTGGCCCCACGGTTTTGGGGGCCAGGTGTGGAGCTAAATAATGGGGAGAGGGTTCCGGCTCATCAGTGAAAGAGGTGTCTGTTGGTCGGGCAAGCTCCTTGCTGCCATGCCTAGTGCTACGTATGACGGCAGTCCCAGCAAAGCTTGCCTGACTGGTGTCTTCTTTGTTGCTGTCCTGGGGAGCTCTTTGTTACCATGAAACTCTGTGCAGGTGTGGACTCATTGGGAAGGCTTCTCTTGGCTAATAGTGTTGATTTTCTTGCTCTTTTTCTCTTGGTCTCTTCCACCTTGCCAGGCAACCTTCCTTTTTTCTCTGATCAAATACACTCCGCTGACATACAACAAGAAGTATGTGTACCCGTGGTGGGGAGACACCCTGGGCTGGCTGCTGGCCCTCTCCTCCATGGTGTGCATCCCTCTCTGGATCGTCTACAAACTCTCCACCATCAAAGGCTCCCTCAGAGAGGTGAGACTAGTGCTCTGGGATCAGGACATGGGCTGTGCTTCTGTGTTGAAGTCCAGCCTTGCAAGGGATAATTTGTGTGTTGCAGGTTAATTAATGGGGAGCCTAGAACAAATCAATTGAATGAGTCCATTGCTATAACAGACTTGGTTTTTTTTAAGTTCTGCCTGGCTGGAGGGCTGCTTCAAGCTGGCTGTTGCTTCTTGGTGCCCTTTGTTTATTGCTTGTATCTCTGTGCAAGCACCATTAGGAATAAGTTCATTAGATGGAGAGGATAAAGATGATCTCCAGTGCCTCAAGTCAGTTTGGAGGCTGCCCGTAACTGAGGCTTGAGGAGATGCTCTGAGAAAGCTCCAGATCCCATGAGCATTGTGGGCAGATGAGTTCTTCAGCCTATGCTGAGGCCATAGGGATGGAGTGGAGGGGATCATCAGGAGTCTGGAGTTTCCATCACAACCTCAGTGCTCTGGGCCTGCCCAGCTCGCAGAGATGCTGTGCTTGTACTGGGACAAGCGGTTCAAAGACGAGTTTATCCCTTCAGTTTTTGAAGTGCTGACTGTCCTTATTTGGGACATCTCTGGCATTTAGGGATGAGACCTGCAGCCCTGCCTTGCTGGCTGAATGATACCCCTGAATGGAAGGGGAGGGCCCAGGTCATCTTTCGTCCTTGCAACTGTGTTCAATGCCTGCCTTTGCCTTTCAGAGGCTCCGCCAACTCACCTGCCCACTTGAGGACTTGCCTTCCAGGCTGGGCACGGGACAGCCCCTTCCCTCCACCAGAGCTGGCCTCCTGATGCTGACAGAGCTCGAATCTCATTGCTAGGACCAGTGTGGTGCTCTCTCCCTCCCCCCTGGACGGTTTCTATACAGCCTTTGCCACCATGCAAGGCTTCTTCACTCATCAAGGAGAGAGGGATTTCTGAGCTGAGCTCCCTTCTCTGGACAATTTGAAGGGCTGAGGAAGAGGCTGCCGTGGAGATGGTCTGTGTGGAGTTAGCAATGCACCTTAATCCTCTCCCTGGAGGGGGCTCTGAAGGGGCAGAACCAGCACCAGTGTTCCTGAGCATCCCCAGCCTTCTGCTAGGAAGAAGGACTGATCCTGGAGTGGAGAGTGTCAAAGAGTCTCAGAGGTGTGGCTCCAGTGTGGACTTTGGGAGCTTCTCCATTCATACCATTAAATCCTTGTTTTTTCCCCTTTCGATCCTCTCTGTCTCAGTTTCGTCTCACCAGCATCCCTCACTCACAGCATGTTAGACAGGATGTGTGTTAGCAGAGCTGTGCTGGGCATTCAGGTCTGAATCTCTGTTGCACTGGCGCTTCGGCATGGGAAGGGTGGTCAGAGGAGAGGAAGCTTGGTTAGAGTAGGAAGGAAAACGGAGAACACCAGGTTGAAGGCCCCGGTAAGTAGTAGACCTGGGGTACCTAGGTGAAGTGGAGAGGGCAATGCCATCTTCTCCTGGAGCCATTGCCAGCTCCCAGCCAGAAGAGTCATCTGGCTGATGAGTCACTGGGCTGTTCCCACTATTCCCAGGGTCTGAGAGAAGCCTTGTGGGTTTGCACTTTCTTTGTGCAAGTGAAGGATCATAGGGAACTCTCCTTTGTCTCTGTGGGTCTATGTCTTTTTTGTTCTGACTGCCTTCCAGGTGCTCTAGAGCCAGTTATTTTGGTTTTTCTGCCTCTGGAAGAAGGGCTGCCTGCTTGAAACAGGATCTGCATGTTATATCAACAAATGGGGCCCCTCATTTCCAGGCTGTTTGGGTAAAAAGAAAAAAAAAAATCAAAGAGCTTGTTTTTTAAGTGCTGTAGCCCCAGCATCCGAGGAGGGCAGCCAGAGGACATGTAACCCCGGGAAGCTGGATGGCTCCCAGGAAACCCTGAGGAAGCTGGAGCCCAGGCAGAGCTGAGCCAGCAGCCGGAGGTGCTTGGCTTCCTGAAGGGCACACAGACACTGATGGGCACCACACCAAGGCTTCTGGTACCACGGGGAGTGGAAAATGCCAAATTAAAGCAATCAGCACTATTAGCCACGAGGTGGCCCCAGGACTTCACCTACGGCTGCAGCGGGCTGGGGTCCCCAGCTTCGGAAGATCCTCTGAGCTGGGTGGCGGCTTGGCCCTGCTCGCAGGGTTCCTAGCCATAAGACTCAGGAGGGATTTCCTCCTGGGTCACGACGACCCAGGCATTTCCCCCCCACACACACCTGTTATGCACCAAGGTTTTTGCTGCAGACAGCTGCCTTCCGGAGGGAACGGTGACTCCAGTTGTGGCAAACACAGGTTTGAGTCCCCAAGGACCTACAGGCAACAGTAAGCTATTTGGCTTGGTATTCTAGGGCTTGGTTTTCCCCAGTTTAGTGTTGTTGGAGCCTGGTGACCTGAGACGGGAGACAGGTTCAGTGCTGGAAAGGGGCCACAAGCTTTCACTCCCAGAGGCTGTGAAACTGGTGAGCACCAAACACCAAGGAGATTGCTGCTGGGAGGGCTTCTAACAGTGCTGACTTAACCTCCAGGAGGGAGAGCTTACTGATCTGTGGTCCTCTGGGGCTTCAGTTTACTCTGTTCCAGAGTGGCTGTGCAAACCTCATTTCCAGCCTGTTTTCCCTTTTCCCAGCACATTTTCCACATTTCCGAGGGCGGGTGAGTTCCTTTGCTAGGCTGCATGTGCAACCATGGGTGAACCCCTCGTGGTCAGCCCTGCACCTCCCCTATCAAAATCTCAGCTGCTGGGTTTCTGCCTGTCTCCATCCCTGCCTCTGGAGGATGCTGGTGACACTGAAGGCACAGGACTGGAGAGCAGGAGGTCAGGACTGAACTGGCTGTCCCAGTTTTCCTGGGTGACCTCAAAGGTCTCAGAGTTCCAGATTCCCCAGATGCCACAGCAGTTCATGGTGCTCATGTGCGAGCTGAGAATAGAAAGAGCTTAGAAACTCAGGGAAAGCCCCTTTCGGAAGAGACCCACAGTGTGATGAGGGATGGAGCCATCCAGCTGCCCTGCCACCTGGATATGGTACTGGCTGGTAGAAATTCCTTATAGAAATAAGTGAATGGAGTTCAATATAGACGTTTTTTTTTTTTTTTTTTTCTGCTGGGTTTTTGTGTGGATTGTATTAGAAGTTCCAGCAAGAGATATTTTTATTCATGTCATTCTAATCTTAGGCAAAATTATACTTTCATTTTCCAGTAATATTTATAAGAGGTTTGGCCCATCTAACAGAAAGTAGTAATTGTCCACAGCTATCTCCAAAACATGGCAGCTGCATGTAGGCAAAGTGGGAGTCTGCTGAAAGGCTTGTGACTTGCTTTGTTTCAAAACAGTCTAGTGAGTTGGGCATGTGGTTTATCGATCTGGTTATATATGAGCTAGGAAACCTCCCAAGCCCGTGTTCCTACATGACCCAATTGCTGTAAAACTTTAGATGAAGTAGGCAGGTCAGACAAGCAAGACCATGTTTTGCTGGACATTCTTAAACAAATGTCTTATTTCTGATATGACTTTAAGACAAAGTATTGGAAGCCATGATGCCTGGCTTGAAATATAAATCAGATATATTCTGTATTGATCACTGAGAAGGGTGATGGACTGAAATGAATGTATTTGAAACTTCAGACATGACATTTCTCACAGCACTTTTTAAGATCCAGTGGTCAGAGGGAATTTTGGTGAAATTCAGAATACAATGATTTTGGTATATAGTGATTGTTCATGACTTGGAATATGGTGAAAAGAATTTTCATTGCATTCAAGATCAGCCAAACACTCCTCTTCTTGCAGTCTGTGGAATTTGCCCCTACTCATACCTTCTCCATTTGGGGAGATGCTGATGTCCCTTTAGGCAGGAGATGTGTGATTGCTGGAAATTTCCCACCTTCAGAATCTACAATCTGCAACTTAGCCTGAGAATTTAACCTATTAGTTTCAAGAAAATGGGGATGATATTAAAGCCTTAGGTTTTTTCATGGGTTATTTCTTTTTTTTTCTTCTTTTTTTTTAGTTTCAAATGGGACGTTCACATAAAAATAAAGAAATCCCTGAGATTCTGCCCCAGGTCATTGGTGCTTGAAAAAGACCTTTCATCCATCTGTCTGTGAAAAACAGCCTCTGCTTTTCCTATACTGTGGTGCTTGTGTCAGTGGTGCCTAGGGAAGAATCTCGGCCCCCTGATCAGGCAAAGAGATACTGTTGACCCTGCCATCCTCTTCTGTGGATGGAGATGCCCACACAGGGCAAAGAAAAGACTGCAGATCTTGGGGACAGACCTGTGGAGTAGGATGCATCTGCTCCCACGGGGAGCATCCTGAATCCTGGGGCTTCCAGCATGTTCAAACAGTTGCCTTGAGAGGTCCTTCTCCTTTTACCACTAGTGATACACAAGACTCTCTTTTCTGTGGCTATTGAGGAATTATGTAGCATGAGTCATGTTGCACATCTCGATGACAAGAAAGGTGGATGTGCTGGGGGAAGACAGGCCATGGTGCATAAATGGAGAGAACAGAGCAAGCTTAACGTCTTAACATGTGGGATTCATAATCCTGTGAAGCAGAGATCCCCAAATAATCTGTTAAGTGTGTCCTACAGGCCAGTGCAAATAAGCATATCCCTCAGAGCTGGGTGTTTGGCTGAGCCCTTGTCTGCAAATGTGGTTAGCAGCCTGCAGCCTGGGGATCAGCATGGCACAGATAAGGGAAGCGTGCCTGAGGGAGCACAAAGATGGATTTGGGAAGTTGTTACTTCTGAGAAGTTACCCAGTGACTCGGTTACCCCCTTTTCCATCTGACCTGTCCAGAGTTGCATCACTTTGGGCAGCAACAGGCACTTCTCTGTCCCCGCAGACTGACTTTGTCTTTTGTGTCTTCATGAGTTTTGCATCGCAGGTATTTGCTGTCACAACATGTCCCACGGCGACAGGTTTGGCTGCCCTGAGAACGCAGGGAGGGAAAGCAGGAGCAAAAGGGCATGTACCCATGTGTCCTCTGCCTGCTGTTTTTCTGTGGTCCCCCCTGGTCTCTGATCAACAGCGGGCATTGCTCTTAGACTCAAAGAGGCTGTTAGACCACGGACATCTCCCTGGCGTTGCTAATCCTCCCTCCCAACCACTTTTATTGCCGACACTGGGCTCCCAAGCTGTTTGCCCTTGCCTCATCCTCTCCCCCAGTGTGGATGCTATGAAGTAGGGGATGTCTCACCCTGCACATACCTTCCAAAGGCGGAGGCTCCTGACAGAATCCTCTTCTCCAGGAGCCCAGCGCAGGAGCAGTGTTGTGGCTTCTGGAGCCCATCACAGTTCTGTGGGGCCTCGTTAGCAGTTGTTGGATATGTTTTCTTGTGATTAGTTATAGTGAAACTATTGTAGGAAGTCACAAGCTTACTTAGGCAGAAAATAGCTATAAACGTAAAAACCCCAAAATTATAAGAATGCTTCATTTTGGCAAAAAGCTCTGTATTTTACTGGCTCGTAGAGGAGGGAAGGATTGTGGGGCCAGGGCAGGGAGCACGGCCCTGGCTTGGGCTGATGTTGGTGGGCAGCTGCTCTGGGTTGGCTCTTCAGCAGGCATGTCAGAGCTTGGCTGAAAGGGAGGAAACAGTGAGGAGACCCAAATAATGTGAAAAGCTAACACCCAGGCTGAGGAAAGAAAAGAGAAGGTAGAAAGTGATGCAAAGGTGTGCTGGCAGGTGGTGAGTGGGATGGGAAGGAGACGACCTTTGTGGAGGTGCAGGATGTCTCTGAAGTCAGGGTGAGCCATCCATCAGGGCAAAGGCTGGTGCGGCAGGCTGAGTCCTGGTCTCAAGCTGCCCTAGGTCTGGAAGGCTGAGGGTATCAGGTCATTTCGAGAAGAATTTTCCCCTTCTGCTGACAAAGAGGAAAAGCAGAGCTACTTTCTCCCCTCCCAGCTCCATCTGCCTCCCTCTGTCAAGACACTTTTCCTGGGGCCGGAATTTATCCACCCTCAGAAGCTCCCAGGGCTCATACCTGCCGGTGCCTGTCCCCTGTGCCGGCTGAGCCTTGGCTGTGGCTTCTCTTGTCAGGCTTGCTTGCAAATTTGCATCCTGCCATGAAATCCCTCTGCTAGCCACTGTGGGAAGCTGCCTCTGCATGTGACAATGGTGGAGGAGGAACCTGTGCCGTGGGGAGACCTGCAATCAGGTTGCCATGTCCTTTAGCAGCCCTGTCCTACCTACACAGCTGTGCAGCCCTGGGTGCCTGCTCAGGGGCTGTCTCTGCCAGCAAAGATGGCAATCAGTGGTGAGGGAGTGCGTCACCCCTTCCCTTGACCTCTCTTGTGATGGGGTATGTACCCCCACAGCTGAGCTGGTCAGAAGGTGATTTCTGGTTTTCAGTCTGGGCAGTCACACCAGTGCAATCCCTCACATGGAGGCTGCCGCAGTGGGATAAAGATGCCCCATGCCCATAGCAGAATTAAAAAACACACTGAATTATTGCCTGGTGGGAAACTCTGAAGCCTGAGTGTAACTTCTGGTACCTTCTGGGCTGGAAAGCAGAAATAGCAGCCTTTTTTTTTTCCTGCTGGAGAATGATTTTCACACATTGCTGGATGAAGTTTTCATTTAGGTTGACTTTATTCTTGTTTTATCTTAATATCACAGGTCATTTCCCATCTACACTTCTGTGAAAAACTGTGATATTCCTGTGAAACACTTCAGTGTGGATAAATCAAGTTTTTAGGTCAGCTCTGCTTACCTAGGCTTATCTCAATCCCCTTTTCATATCTGGATAACCTCTACTCCACCTTTTCCCCAGCTGTGCAGGGTCACACCAGTTCTCTGTGGCAGGATGGGCAGTGGCACTGTCCTGCATTAGTAGGGACAGAGGCAGTGCACTGCCTGCGTTGGGTAGCCGACATGTGATGTTCACCTTGCAGTCTTTCAGGACTCCAGAGACAGCCCTCAAAAGGCAGAAGATGGAGCCTGGCCCCTCTGACACTGATCTCAGCCCATGCAAGGGAAGAATCAGCTTGTATTTCTTTGCATATGGGACCAATCCATTCAGCCAGCCCAAGGTGGTAGATATCCCATCCTTGGAAACTTTCAAGGCCATGTTGGATGAGGCTCTGAGCAACCTGATCTAGTTGAAGGTGTCCCTGCTTCTTGCAGGGGGATTGGACTAGATGACTTTGAAGGCCCCTTCCACCACAAACTATTCTATGATTCTATGAAATGATAGGTGAGAGCCAGGGCTTTGAAAAATGGCATACTTGGAAACTTTAATCCTGGAAAGAGGGTACTGCAATTTGTCTCTGGCTGGCTGTGAAGAGCTGCTCCAGCTGCCACCCCAACCCTCTGCCCTTGTGGTCCCATTGCCCAACTGGAGTGTCTGGGACAGGACTGGGGTGACTCAGATGTCCCCAGCTCCAGGGACATCCCCCAGTACTCACCCGAGTTGCTCTGCCCCCTCTTTGCACCGCCCAGCAGCGTGGGCTCAGACCGGCTGCCCCCAGTGTCAGCTGAGGCAGTAAATAAACACCCCCATAGTATGAGGAGATGTTTTCCCCTACTCCCTCCAGCGCTGGCTTCACTAGTTTATCCTGAGGATCCCCCTAGGCACCCCTTTATGCATATCTCTAGCATCGCTTGTCCCCAGGGCCATCCAGCACGCTCTAAGGTGATCTGATTCACTGGCTTCTGGCACCCGTGGAGGATTTTTTTTTGTGACAACATTACAAACGACTTCTATAGATTGTGCAGGCACTTAAACCTCCTGCTTCCCTGCTCTATGGTGGTGAGGGCTTTTGTCAGGTCCCAGATTTCCCACTGAAGGGGCCAGGGGATGCTCATCTAGAGAGCTCTGACACAGGCAAGCAGTTGGGAGCATGTGCTGGGTACGTCCTAGCTTTCATCCTGCATGCTGCTGTGGTTTGACCATGTAGGTACAGGAAAATTCAAGAGGCATTTGGCAGGCACCTTAACAGACAAAGCAAAAGACAAAATAATAATAGCATTAAATGTAACATTATAAAAAAATCTGAGCTGAACTATATTGAGAAAAATGGCATAACTGGAATGCCTGCTGCTGGTGTCGGTCACAAGAAGCCCTGGAAAAGTGCGTTGGGGCTGAGGTGGATACAAAGAAAGCTGCCAGGGCAAAGGCACAGCAGGATTGCTCACTTCCAGCGAGCACACAGACACTATAAAAATAAAGACTCCGGCAGTATCTCTCCCTGCTGACAGAGCTCTCTCCTATGAGCTGAGCACAGGCACAGAGAGGTCTGCTTGAACCCAGGACAAACATCTCCCCTTCACCCACTCTCTGCCTCTTGCTCCGTTTGCCTGATGGTGTTGGTGAGCCTTGAGGTTGGCCGCTGAAGTAAGTTTAGTGTAGTGGTCCCTGGAGATGGAGACGATTTTAAGGGATGCCACTATCCCACTAAAGTGCTGGAGCCCCAGAGCAGCGGTGGTGCGTGGCAGCCAGCCTGGGCCATGCTGTGGGGTCTGTGAGGGGAGAGCTCCCTCCTGCTGAGGTCAGGAGGACCTGGAGTTGCTCTACTGACCACTGCAATTGAACTTTGCAAACTTTGGGCCTTTACCCTGCCTGACCATGGCCGCTTTCTTTCCTTGCTTTCCTGTCAGGGCCACAGTTCAAGGTCTGGAGGGGTGTATGTTGTAAGGGAGCTAGGGAGAAAGTTCTCCCACCTCGATGCACCTCCCTTCCTCCTGTCTCACCACCCAGGGAAGCTGGTGGAGGGGGAGGGACAGGGGGAGGAGAGAGGGGAGTCCTTTCCTTAATTCGTGTTACACCTCTTTGTCACTCAGTGGATTCCCTGCCTGGACTCCAGTGGGACCGGATGGGACGGGCTCACCTGAGGGAGACCTGCATTGGTTCACGTGAGTGGGGCATTTGCTCATTGAGCAGATCTGGCTGTACGTACCTGTCGTGTTGGGAGTGCTGGTATCCCTGGTCCTTCCTGCTGCCTGCCGTGCTCTTGGGAACGGGGCGGCAAACCTGCAAGGGGGAAAAACCTCCCAGTCTTAAACAAAGGAAGAGAGAGCTGGAGGATGGGGAGCAAATAATCAGTTTCGATCAACTCAGGGAAGAAGTTTTTCTTTCAGTGGTTCCTATAGGAGAGGACAGGGAGCGACGCTTCTGTAAGGTTGTCGGGAAGCTGCAGAGCAAAGGCGTGCCTGAAGGATGGGTAATTGGTACGGAAGGTTGCAGCAGCAGAGAGAGAAAAAAAAGGACTCGGATAGCAGAAAGACTGAGATGAGAGTGGGCCAGACAGGGATGAGGATGAAGGGCAGCAATGGCTAGGTGATAGCAAGTAGAGAAGGAAAGGTGGTAGGAGTGAGGTAGACTGTAGGCATTTCAGCTCTTGTAAACATGAGGCAGTGACTCCCTCTCCTCCTGTGCTGCTCTGTGGAGGTGCTGGCTGTGGCACATTGACTTGGGGGCTGCAGCTCTAGAAGGTGTGCCTGGGAGTGTGCTCCTTGCTGTGCTTGCCTCAGAGGCTTCATCAAATTTGTCCTCATGTAGAGGTGAAGCAGGGAGACAGCCCAGTTTGTGCATGTGCTCTGGGGATCTGTGGGCACAGTCGTGAACAAACCTAGGCAGAACATGTAGGGGTTTCATAACACCTGATCCATGTCTCCTTAAATCAACAGTGCTTTTGAAGTAATCACTGCTGATCAGGGCTTTCATCCAATGCCACTGGAAATGCCATTGCCCCAGTTTTTCTTCTTTGACAGCCGCTGATACGAGAGGCTGAACTTTGGACCCGACCTCTGCAACATCCCAGCTTTGCTGGATTCATGGGTGCAGATGTCATCCTTGCAGAGGGCAGGCTAATGAGCCTTGCACTATATCTCTACCTGCACGTGCTCCCAGGCAGGGCTTTAGGAAAGTTTTGGTGCCCCAGCTTGGAGTGCAGGTACCTCTCCTCTCAGAGCGCGCAAGTTGGATGCAGTTGCTGTTATGCCAGTTGAAGAGGACATTGCAGCAGGTACTGCTAGGAAGGGGTGACGGCACTGTTAGAGTGGTAGTCCACACGTGCCTCTGCCTGTCTTGATTTCTCATAATGTGCCTTATCCTGTGCACCAACTGGAGATGGCTGAGCCTCCCTGGGGTCAGCCAGGTAGACCCTGAGCCTGGACCCGAGCGGGATATGCAGTGCTGGCCTCCCCATGTAGGGCTGAACAGGGACCTCAGTGTGGGCTGTGGGGATGATTGCAGCAGGGACCCCGTGCGGCGTGGCCCCGCTGCCCTGTGATGGCTGTGCACGTGTCTGTGCAACGGTTCTCCGCTCTGCCAAATGAGCTGATGGCTCCCCTCGTTCTCTGTGTTGGCAGGCATAAGATAACACTTCATGCCACAGCCTCACCTGCCTTTTGGAAGAGTTTTGCTTAAGTACTCTTCCCGCGTGCTCCCAGTCTCTTGTCACTCCGACAGCGGCTGTCCCCAGGCTATGCTTTTGGGAGGTTATGCAGGACGTGCCTGCCCAGGAGCATTCAGCTAGAGGTGCCTAGGGCAGTGTGACGCCAAATCTCCTGTGCTGCTCTCCCACCTCCGAACTGGAGACTTTTGGAGATGTTGGCTCCCAGCAGCACTGGCTCCTCTGCTCGCCTGCCCCAAAGCAGGCGAGTCTTAGAGAAGGGACTGCATGGTTCAGATTTTAGGCACTGTAAGGGTTAGGATTTTTGTGCAGGCCCACATGCACCCATAGAGGGTGGTTGCTTTGCTGCCCACCCTTCCCTAACCCCTCTAGCCCCTCTCCTTTCACCTGGCCTGCCCGAGACTGCCTGGTGGTGTGCCCTGCTCTGTGAATTTTCTGCCCTGGTTTGGTGGAAGCCTTGTAGCCACCACGTCTCCTTCTGTGGACTCTGTCCTGTCCCCGTGGGGCACCTGGGGGCTGCACCATGGGTCGCTGCCCCACCATGCCTCTGCTGCGCCTGTTTGCAGAGCAGGTGCCAGAGCAGCGTGGCTTTCACCCGCTGTGCTGTTCACCTATTCCACTCTCCCAGCCAGCGATAGGAGCCATGCTGTCCCCACGCTTTGGCTGTGCGCAAGGACCTATGAGCAAGCCAGGCGCAGCTGCAGGACTTCGGCCGGACACCTCCGGTCACCAGGCAGGTGGCTGTCAGGGCTCCAGTGGGGCTAGGGTATGTCCAGCCTGGCTCTGTGTTCGTAGGAGACCTGTCACTCTGGTGCTTGGGAAGAAAGATGGACCCTGCCATGGTTTCACGCAACTGGGCCTCAGGCGGTGTGGCAGCAGATGCAACCAGGCTAGGGGCTGAGTGAAGGTCTTGAGCATATCTGGTTTGATGCAAAGGCAGAGGCTGGTTTCTGTTCATGTTTATACCCCATTTACAAACTTAATCAGTTAGTCTTGATTTGTTTCTAGGCTGAAGTAAGAAACCACTTCTGTGTCTCTGTAGTCCGGAGCAGGGATGATGAGCCACGGACACCAGCAGAGTCTGCACAGGCACTGAGAACAACAGCCTACCATGCTTTTAGCAAGGGATTTCCCACTGATGCTCAGGAAAGTCCAGCCACTGTTAGGCTGTCCTGTCCTGGCAGCAGAGGACAGGGCAGGAGCCGTTTGATCAGCTTCTGAGCTGGGGGTGTGTGCTCTGAAGGATGATGCTCTGTAATCCTTGCAGCTTGTACCACAGATGTATATGTCGTTAGTGAACCCACAGTTGCTTCTTTTCTCGCTCTGGCTGGTGTTAGTAAGCAGCAAACTCACTGACTGCAGAAGCATTGCTCTTGCTTCACGTTGGAGAAAATGTAAGCAGGCTCTGATCCATGTAACAGCCTCCCGTGCCCCATGAACCTTGCTGAACAGATGTTTTAAAAATGACCTGCAGCCCACACAACCTGGAAGTTAATTAGAAGGTGTAAAGAAGCCAACTAGCTTTCAACAGCTTGGAATTAAAGGCATTTTAATTTCAACTGCTGTCCTGGCATTGATCAGTTTTTCTCTTGTTACGTCCTTCCTCGCCTTTCTCCTTTCTGCAGCTGGAGTGAGCCATTCTCCAGCAGCAGTTGGGTTTGGAAGCAGCCGTGATTGAAGCAGCCGTCCCCGCTCACGTAGCTGCTCTTAGATTGGCTGGAAGGCACTTCCACTGCTGATATTTTCCTGTCCATCTTGCAGATCCAACCTGTTCCAGCAGCAGCCCCCACATGCTGATCTAACTGTGTTTGTTCCTTAAGCTATACCTGGGCACTGCTGCTCCTCACAGAGCCCTGATTTTCTGTCTCTGCTCCCACAGCCGCCCCCGCCTGCTGCCATCGAAATGCAACGCAGGATTTCAGCTGCCCACTAACTGCTGGCTCCTATTGTGCAAACGGAGAATTTTCTGTGTCCTCTTGCTCCTCCTTTTGTAACACAGCCCAGCCTGCTTGCTTTCTTTTTTTTCCCTCACCTTAAATGGCAGTTTACGTGCTGGCCTGCTGCTTGTTTCAAAATGAAACAAAGAAATATAAACGCAGTGCAGCTGTCTGCAGCGTCACCAGCGATTCTGCTTTCTGCAGCTCAGGCAGAAGCTACGAGTGTCCAAATGTGCTCTAAAACTGTGCTTCCTCTAATAAGTGTTACCGGCTGCTTTTTAACCACATCTCTGTTCGCTGTTCACTCTGTTTGACTGTTCGCTCTTGAGGTTGTCCTCCTCTCATTTGCCTTCAGATAAAACAGCAGAAGAGGTCGAACAGAGGATGTTAACTTCCCAGCAGCAGGAGCTCCTGTGTGAAGGCAGTCACGAACAGGCAGTAAGGTTGTGGGAAGAAAAGCTTTAGGAGAATCTCTAACGGCTTCTTCCTCCGGTGCCAAAACCCCAGGCGGCTTCTCTCTCATCTCTCTCTTGTTCCTTGACTCACCTGAGCAGCCCTGAATAAGCCCTTTTTTTTTTTGCCCTGGGATAGGCTGAGAATCCCACCGTGTTTTACTTTCAAATGAGATTTTAATTCTCCTCATTTTCTGATCCTAAAGGCTTCCCCCTTTAGTCACAACTTGTTCCCAAGCAAAGCCAACAAATGCTGTTTTCCTGCATCTCTGCATCTTGCATTCGGCACATTGGACCCAACTGCTGATTGTCCACAGCTGAGGTGTCCTTGGCTTTCCATGCCTTTTGTGGCCATACTTGAAGGATCCCATGGTTTGGGACAAACACAGTCGAAAATTCATGACCAAGGGGAGACTGGGCTACCTCATTCAAATATTGACAAAGGGAACTTATTAGTGTGGCCTGTGTTTATGACTGCCTGCATGCTGCCTGCTCTCTTTCCAGTGTCTGAGGGAATCCAGGTGTATTCTTATTTTCTCAGCAATAAATCTTGTGGGAAAAAATGTGGCTGCCTCCACGCACCAAGCCCAGTACCAAGTCCAGTACCGTTTCATACAGAGTTGCACTGGACACAGAGGAAGCCCCCTCCTATCTGCGGGAAGATGACAGGTTGGGATCATGTCTGCAACGTGTACTAAAGGCCTGGAAAAAGACACCTCCTCGAAGTGCTGAGGGTTGAAAATACAGCAGGGCACCTCTAGAAGAGGCTGGTGAGGTCAGGGGATGCTGAGGAGTGAAGGTGGTGGTGGTGGTGGTAGCTGAGTGTGTCCAGGAGAGGGGTAGCCTGTGGGCTACATCAGATGGCATCTTAACAGTTGGAAAAAACTTTACAGCTGAGGGAAAAAAGAGCCTGGCAGAAGGAGTCAGAGGATTTTTCTCCAAACTTTAATGAAGAAACAGCAGAAAAAGTGCAGGCAGGCAGTCAGCAAGGAACAAAACCTTTTCTCCGAACTTGTGTATGAAGGAACACAAGTGCATCCAAAGGGAGAAGAAAATGTCTGCCTATCAGGAAGGATGTAACACAGTGGGTGGCTGTGGCTGCTGTGGGAGAGCCAGATTGTTCCCAGCTGGAAACAAGAAGTTATTTGAGTCCCCATCTGGCCTGAGAACATATAGGGAAGAGGCACAGTAAGAGTAGATGTTCAGGAAAAGAGCCAGGAAGTGTGTGAATGGGCTTTCTCATAGAAACAGCAGGCGAAGCAGAGAGGGAAGTAGCAGGGATGTGTAATGCTGTGCATTGCTTTGTCTGGGAAGGGAGAAGCTGAAGCTCAAGGCAAGAAGAGCCAAAACTTTGGGCATCGGTTTAATCTGCCACCTGTTTTCAGTTGAAGAGGTTTTATTCCACAACCAGGGCACTTTCCCCCTTTTTAAAATAGGAAAATGAAGCCACAAGTGCCACATCTGCTGTGCCGGTCTGTGTTTGTCTCAGTCCTGTTCCCCATTGCAGTGTCCTAGCTATTCTCTCCTTCATGTTGGCCTGTCCAGGAGCCAGTGGACAGGTGCAGAGTCAAAGCCCTGGTCCAGATGTCTCTGTTGTGGAGGCTGGTGACAGGGTTGAGGCTGCGGGCTGGCACTCAGGGCATTCCCTTCCTGGGGTGGTGAGGTAAGAGGAGCTGACTCCGTCATTACGATCTTCCCCTGCTCCCATGTGTGAAACAGGTCTCACACAAAAACAGATAAACCACACATATTAGTAGAAATAGGTTGGCTCTTGGAGCCACCTTGTAATGAAAGAAAAAAAGCAAAGAATTAGCTAAGTCCTCTCCTGTCAGCTTCTCATGGTGTCCTCAATAAGCCCAGACTTAAGCATCCTTGTACTTGATAATGTGCCCTGGACTGCAGCAAATTGGAACGTGCCAAGGACTGTGGCAGATCAAACACGTTTCATTAAGTACGTGTTATTTTTTTCTCTCACATTTGACAGTGCGTGGAACTCTGCTCCTCTCAAAGACGAGGAGGCTGTGCTGCAGCATCTGAAGGAGCTGATTAGCCAGCTGGCAGGTCTCGCTACAAGCAAGCAGTGGGGAAAGAGTCCTTGCCTGGGCTCCAGAAGCTGAGAAAAGACTGGCAGGAGGACCTGACGTTTCCACCTCCCAACCCAACCCAGCAGGCAAGCTAAGTGAAGGGGGCAAATTTGGGACCAAGAGGACCTCCATGCTGGTGAGTTGCAGAGCTTCCAGCTCTGCACCAGCCAGCATTCAGCGTGCGTGCCTTGACTTCTGGGTTGCACTACCTGCTTTAAACGTGGGATTAGAGTTTTGCAAGAGCCTGTTAGAGGACTGATTCAGCTTCACGCTCAAGTGTAGATCCACACGTGTTGTAGTACTTGGTGGGCTTGGGGCAAGCCGTACCAGTAAACAGGAGCTTTCCAGCATATCAACCATGAAGGGCATGGGCTGGAAAAAAAAAGGGAGATTGCTTCCTTAGTGCCTTGGTGCATCTGCATGTGACACTGCAACTGGTTGTGCCCATTGTGGTACTGCCCACACATACGCCTTTATTGAAAACAACAGTAAAACCCTCTCAAATTTAGCAGGGGAGCAGAACCTTTCTGCAATGCTTCTGAAGAGGCAGCTATATAGCCTGGAGGATGGTCTTTACTAGCCCGAATGCCCTTCTCCGTGGCTCATGCTCCCCAGTTCTTGCTGCAACCCCTCTTACTAAAGGTGGTGTTAATGCTTTGCATGGGATTCAGCCCTCTGCATTCAGAATCCATGGAAATCTGGTGCTGATTTCAAAGGGAATAGGATGGGCCCTTCAGCACGAAGGCAGATGGAGGAACGAAGACTGCTGTTGCCCTGGGCATTTTGAGAGCAATTGGTGTTTTACGCTGTGGGGATTCCTGAAGGAATCCTAGGTCAAATAAGCATGTGTGCGTTTTGCTGAGGTGGCAGGCTGTATTGTAAACATGCTGTCCAGGGGACCAAAGACACCACTCCTGGCAGTCTTGAAATAAGATGGTAGGTCATCCATTCTTGTTCAGATCATTAGTCCATAACATTTCTATCCTGCCCTCAGAAACCACTCCAGAAGGAGATAGCTGCTGTATGAAGAACACAGGGAAGGGAAACTCATGTCCCCATGCCCTACTTCAGCTCCAGCTTCTTTTCTCTTCCTCTGAGCTGCTGTTTCCAAGTTCTGGCCAAGTTTCCAGCAGTAATGGAGACGCAGAGCATTTAGTCAGGCTCCAGAGAGGCACATGGAGGTACACTAAGGCTGATGGTCTGGGAAAGAGGAGGAAGGATGTTGTGGGGGTGAAGGGTGAATTTAGGGGTGAGTCCAGTGATGGGATGATGCAAGTGGGTCCTTCTCACCTGACCTTTCCTTTGTCCCTTCAGCACAGACTTTCTGTCTGACAAACATAACCTGAGGAAAATGCTTCTTGCTGATGTGAAATAAGCCATTTGCCCAAGGATGAGGGGAACCTCATGGTGACACTAGGATCACATCCATTGTGATGACTAGTGTCCTCCTTCCCCTTCCCACCAGTGTGTTCCACAGCAGCTCCCTATGTCCCGTGCTCTCTTTTTCCTTTGTCCCACAGAGCCATGACAAGAACTGCAGCAAAGGAAGGAGAGCCCAATGGGGCCATCGCAGCTCCTGAAGAGATAAAAAAGGAGGAAATGGAAGAGAGAGGCCAGTGGAGTAGCAAAATGGAGTTTGTGCTGTCTGTGGCTGGGGAGATCATTGGTCTGGGTAACGTGTGGAGGTTCCCATACCTCTGCTACAAGAATGGTGGTGGTAAGTTCACAGCCTGCATGAGTTGTCCTAGTTCTGTAGGCATGACAAGAGATACATTCATGCCTGAATCCACTTCTCCTATGCCTCACATGCCCCCACATACACTCCCTTGCCCTCTTCTCCAGCAAGTTAGCTCTTGCCAAAACCAGGAGAAATAGAAACTGAGGGTTGAATCCAGCTCTCCAGCTCCCAGCAGGTACTGTTTCTCAAAGCAGGTCTCCCAGGTTAGGATGCCAAATTAAACTTTAGTAACTCTTCAAGGCTCTTGGGCATCTAGAGGGACAGATGGTCTTCCAAAACCATCAGAAAGCTGTGAGTAGTCAGAAAGGCAGCAGCAACCTCCTCCTACATAATTCCCTTTTCCCACTGTCTGTGTCACCCCCACCTCCCTCAGGCCCTTGTTACAGAGGAGGAAAGGCTTTGATGGCACTGGTATCCTTGCCAAGGCCTGGTACCCCCTTCCTGGCACCTGGGTGCCCACTTCCTTCTCCAGGACACTTGATCTCCCACTAGCTCCTCTCACAGGGCTGGCTGCCCTGTGGTTATTGGAGAAACACAGTATTTTATTCTGTCAGTACAACTTGGTCAGCTCCAGAAATGAGGAATGGGACCAGACACCCAATGCTGAAGCACTTTGGCTTGTATAGACAAATATAAGCAGAGGAGCATCTTTGAGAACATGCACGTGAAGGATTTTTCTCAGAGGACAGGAAGAAGGAGGATCTTGCTAACTCTTCCCCAGGAACAGTTCTCACAGTGGTCAACCCACTGCTAGGGAAACCCATCCCCAGGAAGAGTCTGTTCCCCTTCCCTTTTGTTTCTTGTGTGACTCTCCTTTTCCAATAACACTGCCAAAAGATCATTACATGGTTAAAAATTAAACTTTCTCATAACAATAAAATGAAACTGGGAAAGAGGAAGGGAATAATTGACTGTCACTAACTTTTCTTGATGAATCAAAATCTAACTTTATATAAGAAAAGGAGGAATAATAAATTACACGTCAAATACAGCAATAACTTACCTTTTGTTCTTGTTCTCTAGAAACACCTTGAAATAATGCTTTGGGAGTTGCATGGGACTTTAAACTTCCTTTCTCTGCAGACCATGCCACAAAGGCCTTTCTTTCCCAAGGTGGTGTGGGCTTTCACCAATGGATAAGTCATTCATCTGTAGTTCATCCCAGGACTACCAAATTCCAGTCCCCTGTGCTGTTACTGGTGTTTATCTGATTCAAGTAGGAGTCAATACAATCTCTCCTCTGAACCAAATGGGGGTTGGATAAGAAGATGGTTAAAGAAAATGGAAGGAGTCTTTCTTGAACCCGGGGTGGTTTTTAGCAGATCTTCTAGTCTCCTTCTCTGAGGTTTTGATGATAGGCACTAGTGGCACCAAAGGCAAGCCAGAACAGCACAGATTAGTAAACACCCGTGGTGCATCTGATTGAACACCCCATTCTGCAGTGATGCTTTGCCACAGAAGTAATGGTTTTTCCATGGAAAATTCCTTCCTGAGCTCAGATGATATCTTTGCAGAGTTTATACTTATGGTATCCAGCTCAGTAGTCCTTGCAATTTGTATGGTAATTAGTGTGAAAAGGCTACTTTTTTGTTTGTTTGTTTTAGATATCTATTGAATAACTTTTTTTTTTTTTAATTAAACTACTCTGGAATAACTAAGGTTGTGATTCAGAGACCAACAAGGCTAGGCTTGAGAAAGATTAAGGTGGAAGAGTCCTTCCCTCATAGCTCCCACTGCCTTTGCGGAAAGTATGCTACTACTGTAGAAGGTACGTTTCTCTCTCTAGTGTCCTAGGGAATCAGATGATCAGATGGCCAGCAAACTAGTATGGGCAAGGCACTGTCTTTCCCATGACACTCAAAGATATTCTCTTCACTGGAAAAGTCCTTGAAATTGAAAAAAAAGGACATTTTTTCACCTATAAATGCCACATCTGCCTCTTTTCCTCCTCTGCCCCCGTGAACTGGAGACTGCTGTCCTTGCTGTCCTCTCACCTTTCTCCACGTTTGGATGCAGAGAAACAGTTATAAAGCTCTAAAGATAGATGTCATAATAACGATTGTGCTAATTTGCTGTAAAGCAACCAAGTGTAAAGTTACCTATGGTTACACTTTCAAATTTGATGTAATTGCTCAGCATCCTGAACTTGTTACTGACTTGTAAAGAAAGAGGGTCTACTTCTGGGGGCCCCTCTCAAGGCTGAGTGCCAGCAGAGCAGCAAACCGGGGAGGAGACTACACCTGAAGTTTCAGCTGGTAACTGCTCTGGGAAGGTTAAGAGGGACAAGACAATAGAGCTGTAAGAAAGCCCTCATTAGTCAGGGACCAAAATAGATCAACTTCTGGGACAAATAGTATCAGAAGAGAGGGCCTGGGACTGCCTGAACGGCTCGTCTGTGTGCAGGACAATAAAGCTGTCTTGCAGACCTGGCACAGAGATAGATGTCTTGCAGCACCAAAAGCAGCAGCTGCCTCACTTTCAGCTTACGCCGTTCCCATTCTTTGCTCTGCAAACCTGGACGGACGCCGTGACCCAGCCTCCCTCCCCTTGGCCCAGGTCCCCTGTAGCTATGGCACAGCTGCATTTAGGGGAAATTTGGATGTTACTCATATTGTAACATTGTTGGCTTAAAAACAAGGGGAAGCGTTCCTAGTTGCTAATTGTCATGGGAAGGAATTTCAGTGCGAATGTCTGTGCTGGTAGGAAAGGAGAGGGCCGGGGGGAAAACATCTGGTTTGACTAAGAAAGGGGCCCTCATCTTGGTTGCAAGCGGCCAAGATGCTCTCCAGGTACCGGTGGTGGGAAGTACCCATGACCAGAAGTTTACTGTACGGGATGGCGAGGCCTCGACAGCTGTTCCAGAGAGGAAGGTGGTCACCTTGGCCTGTTTGGAGGGGAGCTAAAATGTGAAAACCTACACTAACTATAGGGAGAAGGACTGTGAGGTGAGGGAAGGAAGGTCAGCCACGAAACTGAGATCTCAGGAGCAGTGAAAATATCGGTGTTTTGGTTTGGCAGCAGAACCAAAAAGAAGGAAAAAATGGTTCAGACAGGTGAACAGGGCATTAAACTCTTTGTTTGTTTGTTTGTTTTTTTCTATGCACTGTTTTTGCTGCTCATTGTTACTGAAAAAAAAAACCCACCCTGCTTTCTCTCCCCTTCCTCTTCCATTTGATCAAGGGTTAATCTGAGGGCTATTTCAGGCTGATTTCTCTTAAAACATTTATCTATATTTTAAGAAAAAAAGGAATTTGAAGACAGAAGTTAAACTTTTTCATTTTGAAAATACTGGAAAGATACTCTGTTGCCCTTCCCATACTTCCATTCTTTTGGTGCAAACTGCTTTTCAAATTTGACATGAGATATGTCTCATGCAAATTTATAGCCCGGCAAATTTATTACTTACCAAGAAATGTCATCAGCCTCCAGGTTTATATCTTCTGGGCAAGTGGGAGTCCTGCTGTGACTCCCAGGAAAGGCAGAACAAATGTGGTTATGTGAAACAAGGACTTCTTTTGCTTCGCCTGGCTCCTGCTGAAAGCTAGAATGAGGTCAGGAGAGTGAAGCAGGGGGAACTTCTTCAGCACTGGCTTTTTTATTTCCTTGCCTGGTTACTCCTTACCTCCAGGTTTTGGCCAAGACCAAACACAGAAGTACTGCAGTAGCATGAGACAGACCACACTTGTATTTTTTTTCCGAGAAATGATGGTGTTGGAGAACTTTTTTCTTCTTTTAGCAGAGGTCTCATGGTTAATTCAGAGAAATAATTTGTGTTTATCAGGTGATTTCAGCTGTGGCCCCAGGTACCTGGCAAACGGTGGTGGGGATAAGATTTTAAAGAGGTTTCTGAGGCAGCATCTCACCCCTCTCTGCAGGAGCCTTCCTCATCCCTTATCTCATCTTCCTCTTCACCTGCGGGATCCCCCTGTTCTTCCTGGAGACGGCGCTGGGGCAGTACACCAGCCAGGGAGGGGTGACGGCCTGGCGGAAGATCTGTCCCATCTTTGAAGGTGAGTCAAGTTACGGGAATTGCTGGCAGCACTTTCTAACGATTAGTAACTCAGAGCCTTTTTTGGAAATGTGATTCTGTTTTTATTTTTTTTTTCCTTCGCCTTTATTCTCCCTCCCTTCCTCTCTCTCATAGCCTTGTTATATCTCCCGGTGACTGCTGTGTGTGCAGGGGCAGTACCCTGACCCCCCCCCCCCACCCCGTAGGTGATTGAGGGCATGTGGTGCTGGCTGAGGGCTGTGCTGGTCCAGCTGAGCCACCATCTCTGCATTGAGATGCTCAGAGCCCATGAGAAGCAGGATGGCCAGCAAGCAGGAGGAAGAGAATGGAAGTGTCGGTACACGAATGACTGCACATAGCCCAGGACACATCCTGAAGAGAGAAGAGGATGAGGAAGTTTGCTCAAGCACAGGCGTGCAGTGTTATTTGAAACTACCTGGAGCCCAGGACCTCCCCCGCTGGAGACCCCTGCACTCTGGCATGGGGCCTGGAGGAGGACAGCAGTGACATTTCTTTTCTTTCAAGACTACAGCTGGCTTCTCTACAAGAGAGGCACTGTAGTGCTGTGGCATGATAGTGGTCAGAAAAATGCTTTCCTATCAGCAAAAGGTTTTCTCTCTCGGTTCTGCCACAGACCTGTCTAGAGACACCAACGTTTGCTGTCTGTGCACAGTCACAAAATCCTTTCTTTTTCCCTAAGAAAGGTCTTGCCCTATTCTCTAGTGAGCCGTGTGGTTGGTGTTTCACCCTTCTTACCATGGCACGGTCTATGTCTTTGTTTGGGGTTAAGCCCAACGTGCTGGGAGGTGGTTGGCAGCCCCATCCTCACCTCCTTCGCTTTCCTTCACAGGAGTTGGATATGCTGCGCAGGTCATTGAGTGCTATCTGAACATCTACTACATCATCATCCTCTCCTGGGCACTCTTTTACCTGTTCAGCTCCTTCACCACAGTACTACCGTGGGCCAGCTGCAATAACCCCTGGAATTCAGGTATGTCTTCCCTTGGTCGGCTCCTAACTCCTTCCCAATTCCCAGAAATTATTTGGGTTTTGTAGAAAATATGTTTTATTCAGACAAAAAGCTCTCATGAGCTGCAAAGTGGTTAGGGACTCCTGCAAAGGCAAATGTCTTAATTCACTGTGGGCAAGTGTCAGGAAGCATGAGTGGCATGACTCTATGCCTAGCAGCAGGGTACAGTAAAACTATTTCCATATGGAGATGTTTTGGGCATTGAGATTTCGCTGAAAAATCTACATTTTCAGGCAAGTGGGCGAGGTAGGTAGGTTGGCAGAGTTTTCAAGCCAATCTAGAGCCCTCCTCACATGGCAGGAGCTTTTCATTAGCCCTGGTACAACAATTTATCTTAAAATTCCCTTCCCACTCCTTTGGAGTTACTGGGACAGTTGCTGCCATGTACTGAACAGTTTCCTTTGTGCGCTCAGCTTTTGGCTAAGTCAGGCCAAACCTGCATTGGAGCATTTTGCCAGTACAGGTGTCCCAATGCAGGAACCAGTTACACAAAACTCTAAAGGCACTGTTTTTAATCACATCCCTACAAGCCTCTATGGCATTACATTGGCCAGGGGTCTCATCTCCTCATGCCCACAATTCACGTTGGTGTGCCCAGTAGAGAAGACCTGGCTTTGGTTTTATTCAAGGCACTTGGGCTGTTCCCGGGAAGATGGGGTAGATGTGAGGTAATCTTCATGGATCTGATGTCCTTGACAGACCTTTTTACCATGTTGAATAGGTTGTTTTGCTTTCAGTTGAAAGCCAGGCTGGAAAGAGCTTTGGCAGCAGCTTGGTTCCCTCCTTTATTCTCTTGGGTCAGGTGATTAATTTCTGTGATGTGTTAAATTTCTCCACTCTCCTCTGCCTCTTCATCCCAGCAGAGGTAACCAGGCTTTTAAAGAGTGGATCTGATTATTTCAGCTCCTCCAACATGGGTTTGTTTGTGAGGCAAGCCACTGATGTTCTCTTAACAGGCAGAAGCTTCCCAGCCAGAACTGGGCTTCCTCGGTTTGCCAGTGGATTGTCTTTTGCTTGCCAAATGCAAGATGAGGTCCATTTCTTGGTTGTACGGCATGGCCTCTGTTTTCAGTAATTTCGCACTACGTGACAGGGTTGGGCACGGCAGAGTGGAACATGAAAGCATCTGCGGAATGTGCAAACACGTGCGGACAGGGAATGGTGCGAGGATGGGATTTTCTATCCTGGCTACTCATAGCAGCTATCCCTCAATAATCTATATTTTTCAGCCATCTGGTTTCCATTTGGCAGGGAATTGCTCCGTCCTTCCCCTCTCCTTTTCCCAAAGCCCTCTGGCTACTGCTGGATTGGGATTTGTAGGTGGGGAGAGCCAGAGTTTAATGACATGCTTAATGAGATGCAAGATTTTAATGAGAAGCTCTATAGCACGGGGTGCAGGGTCTGTGTGTTGCCAGAGTGATAGCTAGGGTACAGAGGGGAAGGAGCATCCCTCATGGAGGAGGCTTGGAGAATTTCTCTGGGTCATCACCTTCCTTTTCTTTTGGCAGATCTCTGTGTGGACTTTCTGAACAGCTCCATCTTGGACAACAGGACCATGCCTGCGAACGCCACCTCCCCAATGATTGAGTTTTGGGAGTATGTGATTGCTTTCCCTCTGTTTAAACTCCTCTCTCATCCAGATGCTGCACCTGTAGGAGTATCCAGGCGGAGGGCTGTGCGTCTCTGTAGGACCAAGTGAGGTGCCACATGTCAGACCCCAACATGGGAAGCACAGTGCCCTGAGCTGCCAAGGAGATTGGCACAGAGCCCAGGGGCGTGAGGACTAGATTCACTCCAAAGGCTGCTCGCAGTGTGCCCACCCAGGGCACACACAGGCGTGTGTGTGTGCGCACGCAGGCGTGTCCCCTCTCTGGCACTGAGGTTCCTGGGTGAGTGTGGCCACGGAAAGAGGCACCAAAAGAAAACGAGGACTTGCTGTAAGCAGAGGGTGCTTGTGTTTGGTCTTGCAGGCAAGTATGAGAGACCTGGGCAGACTGAACAGTCCTCTACAGTATAACAGAAAGGGACAAAACCACCTTTTCCCTTCTTCTGACCATGTCTTGCTTGGTGCCTAAGGGAAGTGGCCCATCAGACTGCTCAGGCTCATCCCTGGAGAGCAGAGTTCTGAGGTGCATGTGTGAGATGCCAGAGAGGGGCTCAGGGAGGTTTGGTCATGGGGCTGGAGGCAACAAAACACCTCTGAGGGAAGGGTCCTGCAGCAGGCCAGACAATGTCACAGAGAGGGTAATCACTGCAACTGGGGCCACACTATCTCTCCACACTCAACTGAGGAAGGTCTCACAAAGAAGAGAGTGTCAGGGGCTCAGCTTCAGCAGTACTTTTTTTCCCCTCATTTATGGCTCCTAAAGTGCCTTTAAGAGGTTTGAGTGTCCTTTGTCCCTTGCAGCCACCACAGGGCACAGAGAAGATGATATGCACCCATGAAGTGCAGAGTCTGCATAGTGCTGGACCCCCTCTCCTGCCCTATTCTTTGCACATACCACTTAGCGAGAGCTGTGACCCCTCTGAAAGGATTGTTCAGCATTTCTGCAGAGGTTGCAAGGGCAAGTGGACCCTGAGGGGACTGGTTTGGAGAAGGGTGTGCAGAGGAATCCTAAATGTGGGATTAGGCTTCTGGGGACTGCATGAGCTGCAGCTTTCACGTGGCCCACATTCACGAGGGTGAGTCTTCAAGGAATGAGGCTGAAGGAAGGGCATGGCAATCACAAAAGCTGCTAATGCTTATATACAGGGTATCCGTAGTATATGAGGAGGCCAGAGGAAGAGCGGTGGCCATGGGGTATTGATGGCATTGGTGGCCTGTTTTGGATTGAGTAGTGTCTGCTAGGCAGCTGCCAGGGTAGGGGAGCAATGGGGAGCAGGTGGTGATTTTGTGTTGTATGGGTCTGACAGGCACAGCACCACGGGCTTGGAGAGTGGGAGGTCTTGGGATAGCATGGTGGAGCGATATCATCAGGAATGACGGAGAGAAGAGCCTTAGACAGAGCTGGGGTGATTTATATGGCTGGGAGACCTGGGCAGATGTGTTGTGGATAATCTGTTAAGTCCCTGGATGGGGTAGTATGGGAAAGGTCTGTATGGGTGAGTGTGGTCTGAGGTGTTAACTCTTCTCTCCCTGTCCCTGGACACTGGCAGGAAGCGAGTCCTGGGGCTCACGGATGGTATTCACAAACTGGGCACTGTGCGCTGGGAGCTGGCTCTGTGTCTCCTGCTGGCGTGGATCATCTGCTACTTCTGCATCTGGAAAGGGGTCAAGTCCACAGGCAAAGTAGGAATGAAGAGTGCCCCCTTGGTCCATAAGCCTCCTTGTGCCCATCAAACATTTCTTTCCCAATCTCTTTTCCCTCTTCACGAAGTAGAGGCAGGAGATATACAGCACTGAAGTCAAACCTAAAACCTGGTGGGGCCATACTGATTTACGCTGGTTGTGTTTAACCTGCAAGAGGAAGAAAAAAGAGTAGGTCAAATAGGGAAAGGAGAACAGAGAGAGACCTGGGAACTGAGGGGAGTCTTGGGTCACCTCTTCCCTTGCAAGTACGCACAGAGGCTGATGGATACTCTCCAAGTGCCCTTGGGAACCATCCACTCACTAGTGTGTTGTCCTGGTGTGGCTGGCTGGTGTTCTTAACAAGATCCTCTGCAGTGGCAAACTACTTATCCCTGCAATAATTTAACACTTGAGGAAAACAGACAAGCTGCTGCCTGTCACCAGCTCAGTGAATACATAATGAATCTCTCTGGCTTCTTTATCCTGCAAAATACTTGGGGTATGAGAGGTGTCTTTGTGCTTCCCTTTGTACTCTCCCTGGCTCTGCAGTTTTTGACTCAGCGGGTCACTTTCTGCATTTTGCTGGTGAGACTGGAGCCAATGCTCCCTGCTGACATTGGTCCCGTAGATCAGGTGGTCTGGTTATCCTTCAGGAGTGAATGAGTGTGTGATGCTTTGGGGTGGGTGTTAGGGACGCTGCTACAGCCTTGACTTGTTCAGGACCTCCTTCCTTCCTTGAGCTGCAATGAGGTGGGTGGGTCATTAATGATGGTTGGGTCTCGCGGGCGCTCAGGGTATGTCCCAAGAGCAAAGGGAGAGGAACCAATTTCTGCAACAGACTTCTTCCTTCAAATCACTATCCCTAGTATCGGCAGATGTTCCCTGTAGTACTGGGCACCCGAGTTTCAGTGTCAAATCCTATCTCTCCCACTCGGGCACCCATTTTAACAGAGCAAGACAATAGCTTGCTCTGCTCACTACATCTCTCCCAGTCTTTGCTGATGACTCTGACTCTTGCTGGTGCTGACCTGCTGTCCACCATTTCTGAAGGAGGGAGAGCCAGACTCCACATCTACAGGGAGAGAGGATGCTCCACACTTCAAATCTTAAATCTCTGATTCTCCCTGGTTTGAATACCATTCCGATTTTGGGAGATTGGGTTTGGGAGGCTGTTTAATCTTCATGAAAGCGTAGTTAAATCATCCCAAGTTCCCTTCAGCTCTCAGCCCACTCCACCGGGTCTCTCCTCTGCCTGGTGTTGCCCCAGTGTGCAGAGCTTGCCTGCACAAGGAGAAATCTGAGGAAGTTCAGTCAGGCTGGTTGGGCCAATTGAGTTTGGCAAAGTCAGACTAAAAAGTGAGAGGAAACAGTGAGTGCAGGCAGCAGCTGGAATGGTTTTCTTGAGACCACAGAAGATTTTTCCGTCACAAATTTTAGGATACAAGGCTTACTTTGATCAGCCAGATTTTACAGACATGGGGCAGCAACACAGGGTGAGTTTTTCTGTCCCAAGACATACCACAGGTCAGACAGGCCAGTTGTCTTCTCTGCAGGTAGCCATTTTGAGTTTTACAGGGGCATTGTCAAAAAAAAAAAATCAGCTCCTTCCTTCTTTTTCCTCACTGACTACGTATTAGGGTAAGCAGTGGGGAGGTCCCAGGAATTCTGAGTAGAGGCATAATTTAGTTTCACAGCTGCAGAGTAAACAGGATGATGTGCTTGACTGAGAGGCTGCTCTAATCGGATAACCCTGCCAGACCCTTGTGTTTATGCTTCTGTGAGTTAAGGAGTCCAAATTTAAAGAAACAATAGCAATATCAGGAAAATAATTCCAAATGACACTGTGAAGACTCATTTTCTTTAAAAGTCTTTTTCTTTTATTCATTTTGCCCACTCTCATGCTCTTTCCATGTTTACTTTCCTTATGCATTCAGCTGATGTGTATAAATGCTCCCCAGAAGTGATTTCTGAAGGTAGATTTTAGTACTTGTGCCAAAAGTGCTCGCATTCTCATTCAATTGGGGAACAGCAAAAGTGCCATGTACTGTGACTTATTTGACCAATTATCACTAAGCAGAAAGAAACATCATTTTAGGCCCCTCACTATGAATCCATAGAGTAAACAAGACTTCACATTACTTGAATGAATTTTAATAATGAATAAATGTCAGGAAGTTGCAACTTGCTCAAGGATATTTTGCAAATAGAAAGAAAAATATGTTACATTAGGCAATGGATTAGAGATGACTAATTCTGCTGTAATATTTATTTACATCACACACAAGAAGTGAAAATAAGGTTTTACAAAAATAATGGTCTACATTTTCTTTAAAGGCTTTGAGGTGCTCTCATTTTTCACCTGTGAGCTCAAAGGCATTGAAAGGATGAGGGAGCTGCATGAGCACCGCTGGAAATGAGACCCCCCTCAGAGGTGTCTCAAATTGGGCAGCAAAAGTTGCTGTTTAATTTGGAAAACTCTTGCTGGGAATAGGACCATTTTAATAACTCCTCATTAAAACTCAGTGACACGAGGAGACCTGAGTTTCTTCTGCAGCTCTAGAAAGATGAAGAGAGCAGCTTGAGAGCAGGGGAATTACACTGACTGGAAAGAGAAAATAAAGCAATGCAACCAGTGGCAGAGTTTCCAGTGAGGAACAAAATGTAGATTAACTAAATCACTGGTGCGATGTAACCTTGATTCATTTCTTTCCCACCTCTCTTCTACACTAGCAGTAGCAGCTATAGCCAACAGCAGAGGCCAGGGACATTTGCTGGGGTGGGAGGCCTGCAGATGAGATGAGGTGATGCCTCCACCCCTTCCCCGCTGACCCTCTCTCCTCTTGTTTCCCTGTGCCCGCAGGTCGTTTACTTCACTGCCACCTTCCCATACGTGACGCTGATCATCCTGCTGGTGCGAGGAGTCACGTTGCCGGGTGCTGCCCAAGGGATCATCTTCTACCTGAAGCCGGACATTTCCAGGCTGGCAGACCCGCAGGTGGGTGGGGGTCAGGCAAGCGCTGGCTGCGGGAACCAGCGCCCTGACCCTTGGATCTGCTGCTAGCTGAGGATCTAGCTGTCTTCTCCAAAAGGAGACCAGCGAACCACTGAGACCTCCTTAAAAGAGCTGAGAGGGGTCTAGTCTCCCTGCACAGCACAGCCTTTTTGCTCAAGCATCTGCAGCATACGAACATATTAGGTCATTTCCACTCCTGGGCACAGCGAAACCAGGAAAGTATATGAAATATTCAGCATGTAACAGATGGTTTTGCTGGGTATTAAATGCAAATAATTAAGGAAGGAGGGGGGGAAATTATGTACCGCTTTTCATTTTTTTCTGGCCTGGTTAGCAGTTTGTTTTGCTCCAACAGGGCCCTCCCAGAGCCCTGAGACTGAAATCATACAGGGAATATGGGCTGCATAGCAGGTTCACTTCACCCCTCCCGGGGGCTGGTCCCACGCTCTTGGGTCAGGATCTGGCCAAAGGGAGAACATCAGACCCTGCCACCACTCGCTGCAGCTCATGCTAATACCCCCTGGCAGAAAGGATGCTCTGTACCCAGGGAGGGCAAGTCCAGATTAAGGCAAGGAGTGCAGCCGAACCTGGGACCTGCAAGGCAGCCCAAGTTGGCAGGAGACAGGCAACACCCTTGGAGGCTGCATGGGCATGATCCTTGGAGGATCCCCCCAAGGTGTCTGCTCTGGCACCTTTCTGTAACAGGTCGCTTCCCTTTTCCAAGCAGGCTCAGCAGCGCTGTGCGGGCTGCCTCCCTCATCCCAGGGAGGTGCTAGTGTAGAGCCCCCCCACCAGAGAAGCATTTAAATGATGCTGCTGCTAATTATTCCACTGCTGAATCTTTCCTTGGAGGCAGCCAAGCGATACGCTGAGCCCACAGTCTCGGCTTACCCCCCGCATCTTCCCAGATGGCTGAAGCCCCAACTGCTCCCAAACCAGCTGCCAAACACACCCTGTCTTCCCTCAAGTGGCTTTCAGATGCAATTATGTGTTGTCAATACAAAATCTGTGGAGCACTGAATGCAAAAAGCCAGCTGAACATAAATGGCATTTTAATATAAAAATAAATAACAAGGAGGTGACAGGGGCTGACTGCATTTTATTCATGGTCAGAGCTTATTTACTGCGAACCTCCCTGTTTTTCACAGCCTAACTGAAGCTGACATGGTCTTTCCAGGCTGCTGCAACACAGCATAGCAGGAGTGAGAGATCCTGCTACTGGATTTAGGCAGAATGTGGGGCTTTGAGGTAAAGCAGGATGTGTACCCATGCCTGAAGGGCTGCCACGTACGGACATATCTGTGAGACCACCAGCAGCAATGCCTGGGATGAGATTTTTTTGAAGGCTGCCAAATTACAGCTGCCTGGATGTTTGCAGCTGGGGGCTGCTTAGAGGAAAAAGAGAGTGAGAGGGGATGCATAGACAAACAGAAAGGTGAACTGTTTTCCTGCCTGCCTGCTAACTCGCAGCTCAGGGCTTTCCCTGGCAGGGCGTGAGAGAGGTGCTGCCGTTCAGCCCACAATACACCAAGTCAACAAGAGACTCCTCCACAGAGGAGAGGACTGGAGCAGCAGTGAACTAACCCACACAACTTTTCCCATGCAATACCAGAGCAAAGGGAAACCTGTGTCCATGACACTCAGCTGGCCTGAAATCTCTCAGCCTGGCAATTTTTCTCCCATTCCCCCTGCACTGCAGCCTCAGAGATGTGGGAAATCAGATTTTGGAGCAGGGAGGGGAATGCACTGGTCATGCAAAGGACTCACTGGCTCTCTCTTGTGACAACTCACCAGTGGCTCTGTGAGCCCTGAGCTATGTAGGGATCACAGACACGTACAATGCCAACTTAAGCCAGAGCCACACTATCAGCGATGCCACCTCCACCCAGAAAGCAAAAGTGCAGGATGGAGAAGTAGTGTCAGGCATCGATCAGTACCCTCTGTTGCTTTGAGTGGGATGTGAAAGGCTCCCCTCAGGAGCCTTTTTCTACAGGATTTTCAGTCCCACAGCTCAGTTTTCCCAACGAGGTATCCCAGTTTCTACACTCTCTGAGCCCCTCTCCCTCTTATGGGGTTTGTTCTGCACTGATGGAGGGGTTGTTGCTAGACAGGGTACAGCCATTTCTTTATTTTGTCGCCAGGTCTGGAGACCACTGACCTTCTCTGTTCCAGGTCTGGATGGATGCAGGCACTCAGATCCTCTTCTCTTATGCCATTTGCCAGGGGTGCCTGACAGCTCTGGGCAGCTACAACAAATATACCAACAACTGTTACAGGTAAGAGAAGCCTGGACTCCTCGCATCCTTCTGGAAATTTACTCAGAGACAAACAGCACAGAGCTTCATCTGAGACAGGCTCTGTCCCCAGAGAAGACCTTGGGTCGTGCTGCTTTGGCTAAGGAGCTGCTCAGAGTGTTGAAGCTGCAGAGGACCCAGGGATGCAGAGAAGCTGAGGGAACACAGGAGCTCCAGAAAAGGGTTTTAGTAGCTCTCTCCTGCATGAGCCAACTTGGAAACAAGAGAGATTGGAGGAGGAGGAATGAAAATGGAGAGTGTCTCCAGCCGCTGTGGAGAAACTATGGATTATTCTGACAGGGTGAGTGAGCAGGGGTGGCACAACCAGCTTTGCTGTCACTTGCTAGGCAGGGGAGATGGCACAAAGATCATGGCTGGGCCTGCTGTCTCCAGTGCTTTACTATCATACAGGTAATGTACTGCCAGTGGCATTCTGATCCTAACAAGATTAATCAAGTCTGTCTGGCCTCCTCCTTTCCCTTGGATTACAGATCTGTTTTATCCATGGCCTAATGCAGAGCTCCATGAAGCCATCAGGACCATGTCTGACACCTTCCACAGAGCCCTAAGGAGAGGGGGCTTTGTTATTCCTTCATAGCGCTGGCACGAATGGGAAAATGTAATGGTATTCTGGAGAGGTCAATCAGCTCTTCTCTTCTTCTGTTCTCCAATATGTGCTGCCATGGCTTTTGGTCAAGCAATTAATACTTTCCCCTGGCTCTCCTGAAATGTGTCTGTCACCGATAAAGCGATGTGCTGACGCCTTACTCTAACACATTAGGTGCCTTGGACTGGCAGCTTAGCTCTGGGTGTCCACGCTGCCCCACAGCAGCTGATGCTGTGGGTCAGGTCTGGTGGCTGCCCAGCCATGATCCCAGAGTGTGAGGTTTCCAGCCCAGCCAGATCAGACTGGTGCCCCATTTTTGCAGGGAGCAAGTGCGCAAGTGTTTCAGGACAAGTGGCATAGCGCACTCCAGCCTCCACCTGAACATACTTAACTAAGACAGTGTAGACAGAACCCTTGTCAGATGAGGACTTTTGTTAACCCATTAGTCCTTGTTTTACCTGACCTGCTGTACCTCTACATGTTCACACTTTCAGATGCTCCTCTTTCTTGACTGTGTTTACTTTTGCAACCCCTTCGTGTTTCTAGTTTGCTAGTTGCCTCTTTTTCTCCATAGTTTTTCTTATTCTCTTGACTCCTGTCAACGTTTTTTTTTTTGTTGCCGTGTCCCCAAGGGTATCGTTGTGGCATCCCACTCACAAGCCACTGGTGCTGCCTTATGTCTCTCTTTGTGCCACCTATAGTCTATAGCTCTTGAATAGTGGGATATAAGGTAAGTAGGCTGATTTTTGTCTCTTCTGTTTTGAGATTTGTAATTCTGAGGGCGTTCAAGAGCAGCACTGCTGTTCCATCTGTGCTGTCTGACCAGAGAAGCAGAGTACAGACATGACCCCTAATAGACTCATTCTGCCCCTTCTCTCTCTGGTCTCCCCTCTGCAGGGATTGCATCATGCTCTGCTTCCTGAACAGTGCCACCAGCTTCGTTGCTGGCTTTGCCATTTTCTCTGTGCTGGGCTTCATGGCTCAAGAGCAGGGTGTACCCATTGCAGAAGTGGCTCAATCAGGTAGGTTTTTCCAGGAGACTTCAGAATGAAGGCAAAACAGAAAGCCTGACGGGAAAGGGGATTTTTCTGAAGTAAAGCGCAGGATGCTTTACATCCTCTATCATTGTGGGTGTCCATAGCAAGATCTTCAGGACCACTGCTTCCCAATGCAGCTTTCAACCCTGTAGGGGAAGGGAACCGTGGTGGAGTGAGCTCAGAAGCAGTAGATGAACTCACTCTGTGCTGCAGGGTGGTGGTGGCAGATGGTGGTGTGGGAGGCACTCGTGGTCATCCTGTGGTCTGTTGGCAGGTCCTGGCCTGGCTTTCATAGCATACCCAACAGCTGTAACAATGATGCCCGTGTCTCAGCTCTGGTCCTGCCTCTTTTTCCTCATGCTGATCTTCTTGGGACTGGACAGCCAGGTATGGCAAACACACCCTCCTTGTCTAATGCCCAGGTGCCTGTCCCCGCTCTGAGCACTCCCCAAGGCCATGGGAAAGGATAAGGTGGTTATGTGCTTTGCTGGTACCTCAAATACATTCTCCACATCATCTGCAGCACTTTCACAGTGTGGGAACTCAGAGCCAGGGCCGATCGGAGGCCGCTGTGTGCTGGCATCTCTGTTTAACATCTGTCTCCCTGTGTGTACGTGAGGGTGTCCCAGCTACATCCCCTCCCACCTCTGTGCCAACGCCAAAACTTTGCACAGTGCAGAGTGAGGCCTGGCACAGAGCAGGGCAGTTTGGGAAGAGGAATGGGGCTGTTTTCTCCCAGCTGCATCTCAGCACACAATCCCTGTGTGCTCTCCTCACTCATGTGCCCTTCTCTTACCCTCTCACACCCTTCTTGTGCCAGGAGCAAAACCCAGCAGAGCACCCTGCACAGTGTGCAACTCTGGAAAGCCATCACGAGGGGAGCGAGGTGTGTCCCAGCACGCCTGCCAGGAATGGTGCTCTGCTCAGGCTCCGCTTTGCAGCACCTCAGCCCTTGCACCTGGAGAATGAGGTCTCTTTCCTCTGTTTCTCTGGGTTGAGGTCCCCTCCTGCCTCATCTCGCTTACAGCTTTGCTTCATGCAGGCTGGGCTGTCCCAGCAGTGGCTGATGTTCTCTTATGTACCCCGTGGGTGAGGTACGCTGCAGGACTGAGAGCCATGTGGTGAGAAGCAAGCGTCCTGCCCCGCAGTCAGCCCTGAAAGCCAGCAATTCACCTGCAGGACCCCAAGCCACCCACCCTACTGGGTTGTCCCAGGCAGTCATGGCGTATTTTGCAGCCAGTCCTGCTGCACAAGGGGTGTGTTTGATGCTAGGGCTGAGCTGTGCCCTTATGGTCACTTGGCTCCCCTTAGCTTCACAGTGGCAGGGGGAGCTCCCCTCTGCCATAAGGTGCCATCTCAGGTGCTTCCTCGCCCTGCTCAAGGGGTGCAGTCTGCCCCTTGCCTCCCCATCCTTTGTCTGCTCCCACTGTGCAGCAGCATGCTTTGTTGGGCTTGAGGCAATTTGTTGTACATCTCACAGCTCATCCTCCCAACATGGGGCTGTACTTATAACTCTTTTGGCCTGCAGCTCCAGAGGAGACCTTACTGATACACCAAGCTGTGTTTGGGTCCCTAGCAGTTGCAGCTGGCCTGTGGTGGAAGCAAGACGGACAAAAAGAGAAAAAAAAATATATATATTTGGTTGGTTGGAGGGCAAAAGGACAGTGAGAGGGAATCTGTGCTTGGGGAGGGGGAAACACTGTTTTTTCTAACCTGTCTTCTTCTGCAGTTTGTCTGTGTGGAAAGCATGGTTACAGCTCTTATTGATATGTTCCCGGGAGTGTTTCGGAAGAAGGGGCGTCGGGAGCTGCTGATCCTGGCCATTGCAGTCATATGCTACCTGCTGGGCTTATTGCTGGTAACTGAGGTAAGAAAAGAGTAGCTGGGGTATACAGCTGAGCACCAGAAAGCCCACTAGACTGCTCTGGAGGAGTGGGTAGAGACAGCAAGCTCATCTTTGATGCTGTTAATTATCCTTCATTATCCTGCATTAGCTGATGTCTCTCGCAGCCGGTGTTGCTTTTACCCTGCGTGATGCTAGTGTACTCGCTGCATAACTGAGCCTTCCAGAGAGATGGTCCCAGAGAGGCTGCCTGGAATATAGCTTTATACAAATACCAGGTCTGGTGGCTGAAACAAGCTGAGCTGTACAAGTAAAAGCTCTTCAGTGATCATTTGCTGCCTGCTTTCCACAAGAAGAGCAGCAGGAGGGGAGGTTGGGGGCAATGGCTGTATCATAACCCTCCCTGAGCCAGTGGGGAGCCTGTGATCCCCGAGAACAGAAGCAACAGAGCTGGATCCATGCGATCTTATGTGCCCAGAGTTTACCCTGCTCTGCAGCTAATAGCCAAGCACCTCTGCCTGCACAGCGGTGTGCTGTGCTACGCTGAGCAGGCATAGTGCATGTTTGGGCAGGGGTCTTAGCACTCCTCTCTGTTGCCTCCGTGTGCTGTATAGTAACAGCTAATTCCTGCCAAACCTTATAGGCACTGCTGAGTGATCTTCCAACAGGATCCCGCCTAAGGATTTGCTGAAGGCAACTTCTACTGCGATCAAGAGAGTTTGAGTGAAAGTGCGTTAAGGGTTCCCATGGCTTTTGCATGCCCCCTTGGATGGAGGCATCTACTGCCATTGTTGCAGGATGTCACCTCATAATGTGGTGGGTGAAGGGGTAACTGTTCTGCTACTCTGGCAGCATCTAGAGCCTTTCACTACTTGAAAACTTTCACTACTTGAAAGCATCTACTTGACTTGTATTGGAGGGGCTTTCTCTTTGAGAAAACACATGAAAGTATGACAGAGGAGTCATCCACTGACCTGTACAGGTAGCTGATGGCAACTATGCAGGACTCAGCTCAAAGGTAGAGGCAGCAGGGAACCCACACACCTCTGCTATCGTAGGGCTTGGACCTTGAGCAATATGTAAAGATGGATGCAGCTAAAATGAGATATCTGAATGTCCTGATCCTCAGGATCCTAATTTATTGGGTGCAGAGTTCTGCACTGCTACATGGGATTTTGAAACGATTCTGGAAACTTGCTAACTGATTTAAAATGAGCAAACAAACTGGCTCCTGCTCCTATGTACGTAGAAACCAGCCTAGCCCAATGGTATCATAAAATGCTCTCCTGCCACTAGGTCTGACTGTCTTTTTGGGACTGAGTGGGGACAACCCAAGAGAAGGCTTTTCTCCTTCTCCCACCCACTCTAGGTGCAGTGTTTCTGCTGCTTGCCTCAGTCATTTTTCCCTCACGTGGAATAGTCCTGCCATGACTCTCCCTTCTCCACCTCTTCAACAGGGTGGGATGTACATCTTCCAGCTCTTTGACTACTATGCTGCCAGCGGCACATGCCTGCTCTTCCTGGCCATTTTTGAAGTCATCTCTGTAGGATGGGTGTATGGTGAGTGGAGGACAAAACCCTGTGTTGCTTTTTCTCAAGGCAAGGGTTGGGAGATTGAGAAGTGGGAGTGGATGGAAAAGATCCTTAGGGAGAAAAGAAATGCCATAATTACCCTCTTTCTTGTCTGGTTTCCACTGTGTTTCCTCGCAACATTTCTTAATTGCTCCACATTTAGAGTAGGAATGTTTTTTCCCTCTCTGAAGATTCCTCATGTTGAACTACCTTGCTGCTCTTCCCATCTGCCCTTTGAATTAGAAACTCAGCTGTAGGAGTCTGACTGCTGTTCTTTGCTCTCTGTTACAGTCTGCTTACACTGTGCCTTTAGTATAGTCCTGTCAGTTAATTTAACACAAAATGCGGGGATGCAGACTTGCTGTGTGTTACTTCTGCGATGATACATGCTTCCTGTTGGCATGGGCTGTGATAGCACTCCTGAAAGAAATAGGAGGGACTGCTTTGGCTCTCAGTGAAGTCTGTAACTCACCTACTCAGGAGCAGGACTAAACTGATCTCCATGAACTATCAGAAGGAAATTGACTGCTTGTTAGCCTGTGCAGTAAGAAGAACGTTCCGTGATATCCTACGGGAGACCTCTTCCCTGCTGAACGATGCCTGAGCAGACAGGCTGCAGTTCGTCTCCCTGAAGCTTACGTTAAGGCTGGTGGTTTTCAGACAAAGGGTTTAGTTGTGTGTGATGCAGAGCAGCTGCTCTCTCTCCTTACCTTCATGGAGCTGCAGGAGCTCAGTACCTGTAAGGATCGTGCAAAGCTGTAGTAGATGCCAGCTTAGACCAGACCCTCAACATCCCACAAAGAAGCACCTGTTGGCTCCTAGCTATGCCAAACAGTGTGGCTGTCCTAACCTATGGAAAAGATTGCAAGCGTGAGCATCATGTTGTGTCTCTTTCAACAGCCAGGAGAGGATGTTCAGGGAAGAGTATAATAGCAGAAGAGTTAGCAATTATACTTTCTGTGAATATTCTTCCAGCTCCTAACAACTTCTTATAAAACCATTGAATGGTTTGGGTTGGAAGACAACTTTTAATGTCATCTAGTCCATCCCCTTGCCATGGACAGGGATATCTTTCACTAGATCAGGTTGCTCAAATCCCGGTTCAACCTGACATTGAAAACTTCCAGTGATGGTACATCCACAGCTTCTCTGGGCAACCTGTTCTAGTGCCTTACCACCCTCACAGTAAAAAATGTCTTCCTTATATCCAATCTAAATCTACCCTCTTTCAGTTTAAAACTGTTACCCCTTCTCCTGTCCCTACAAGCCCTGGTTAAAAAAAAAAAAATCTCTCTCTTTTTCTTTCAAGCCCTCTTTATATATTGAAAGGCTGTGACAAGGTCTCCCCAGAGCCTTCTCTTCTCCAGGATGAACAACCCCAACTCTCTCAGCCTTTCTTCACAAGAGAGGTGTTTCATCCCTCTGATCATAGAGGTTGTGATGGGTGTAGTGCAGGTGTCTCACCCCTGATGAAGGGGTTATCGGTTTTGCCAAGCACTGTACATGTGCAGCAGGAGCCAATTGCTAGTCTGGATGGACTCCTCTCTTACTTAAATGGGAGTGGGTCCCGCTGCTTGGGCTGGACCTCCAGGGAATGCAAGAGAAGCAGATCTGTAAGACAGATTTATTCTGGAGAGATGTCCTGCAAGGGGAGCTCACCTGAGAGCTCGCAATACCAGACTCTGGCTAGATTTAAATTTAGAGTCACTTTGTACCCAGTCCCAGTAGGATTTCCATGGGAGTGGAGATTCCCATCCATCTGTGACAGAGCTTCATCATCACTATGCTCGGTTACATTAAACTGAATTATGCTTTAATGTATAGAACCCCCCTGCCATCTTTATGGTCACATAGGCCACATACCTTTCCCGACAACCCATGGAGAGAAGCTATGGCAGACAATGAGCAGTGGGAGAGGTGATGCTGCCCCAGCAGCCTGGAAGGAAGATGGAGCATGCAGGGACTGAGAAATGGCCCTTTCCCTCAAAACCAGGAGTTAATTTGCCTACTCTACACTGTGGCATTTTACCCTCTTGTCCTGCTTTGCATCCATTGGGCTGATTCTGGTCCAAAATGTAGTCAGAGGGCCAAGGTGGGGCATCTTAGTGAAAAAAAAAAATGTGCGTGGCACCAATTAATGTTTTTTTTTTCCCCCAGCCTCAGAATTGGCAGAGCTGAGCCTCTTGCTTACACTGTGAAGAATTATAGGATTTTTGCTAACACAAATATGTGTTCTGAGCTTCCCCTTTCTCAGCACATACGCCAGCCACCCACCACTTGGCACTTCCCTCTGCTGCCAGGCAGCTGCTCTCGCGACGCTCTGAGGATTTCCTCGCGTACCGCTTGCTGCCTATGAAAGGTTCGCCTGGTGTTGGACCTGCCGATCACATTCCCTGGAGGGGAGTGCTGGAGGTTTTTTGGTTATTTGGTTATTTTTTCCCCCCTTGTCCTCTCTCCCTTCCACTTTGGGACAAGCAGGATGGCACAGGTTTTCAGCACTGTGATTCACAACACGATGTCACTGAAGTGTGCTGCAGAGATGATATTTTGCAGGCAGTCACAGCATGCACATTAGGATTAGCTGTTCGAGGAGAAAGCGAGTGCCTCCATCACCGCAGGAGAGCTGGGGCTGAAACCATTAGGAATGTTTGCAAAACTAAAGCAAACCGATGCCAGCGGGTACCTGTGGGTGATTCCGATTTGTCTCTCTTTCATGGTATAAATCTTTCTCTCACTCTCTGGCTCACATGCAGCTTGGCTACCAGAAGTGGCAGCCTCCTTCTGCCTGGATCCTGCAGGACGGGCTTGCACCGGCTGTGTGTGCTTTATCCCCTTGGATGCACTGGCTGCAGGCAATCTTACACTCTTTGAGCAGGACCTTTAGGGTCCATAAACGTGCACCTGGTACCCAAAGGGCGCGCAGTCGTTGCAGTGCCGCAACGCCTCTGCTGCTGGCATTTTGCACAGGTTTGGCACAGGTGTTGACGCTGCAGGTTTGAGACCAAGAGGGAGCAGATACAAGCGTAGCACTGTGGCACAGAGCTGGAGTCACCAATTATTGAAGTCCTGTGGATGAAATTTGAGGCAGATGAACACAAATATATACAGCTTTGGGCAAAAGATTTAAAAGGGAGGGCTTTACATAGATTCCAAACTGGCAGATCTGCGAGACTCACTGTTTCTGTATATTGTAAAAGTAAAATAAAATCTTTGCCCCTCTCAGTTTAGATATCACCTGCAGTTATTATAATCTATGTAAAATGAGATGGGCTCCATAAGGACAAGACATAAAAATGTAAGCAAATCTCTAGTTGGATTAATGTGAAATTTATGCCCATGAATTTATGTAGCAAAATTAAATGATTTGTCAGAAAAGCATGCAACAGCTTTGAAGGTTTATGGGATTGGTCAGCACAAGATAAGTGGTGCCAGCATGCATGGGTAACTGCCCTGAGCCTGCATAGCATTGTTCCTTGTCTTGGGATGCTGGGGACAACAGCAAACATCTTTGTTCATTCCAACATTTCTCTGAGGAAATCTTTATGGTTTCCTCTGCAGGAGCTTTATCTAATCCTTCTAATGTGCTAGGAAGGAAGGAGGACTACACACATCCTCCAGCTTCTAATTTGCTCAAAAAGCCAATGATGAGTGATTGAACTGATGACTTCTTAAGCTTGATTACTTTTTCATCTGCCTGTGAGACATAAACCTGTAAAACCTCTTGTTCATATACTCTCTGAGGACACTCATATCAGTCCCCATTGTGTTTCATCACATCACCTACTGACTGCCACAGTGCCTGTGGAAATGCAGGACCTGATGGTTGTACTACAGAGAATAGGGATAAGGACAGGTGGAGGCACATCGTAACTAACAACATCAATTTTGGGTTGTTTTCTTGGTGGAGGATGGATGTCTGTTGTGTCTTTCTTTTTGTTCGGCAGCTTTGTATTTCTTTAATTGCTATGTCTCTTCCACTAGATCCTAGATCCAAATTTGCAGTGAAACTTTGGTTTCCATAATGAATGAATTTATCTGTCATATGTTCGACATCATAGTGTGTTTCTGTGGAAACACTATACAATATAAGAGATTGTGCTATGCTCTTATTCTAAACTGCAAGTCACATCATTTATATCTCTCTCCTTTTTTTTTTCCCCCTACCCTGTGGAAGATTTTGGCTTGTTGGCAAAATAAATTTTTTTATACCATCTCCCTTTCACCCCCAGTATATTTTCAGAAATGCTATCTGAAGCCCCATGGTATTTACAGCTTGGAGGTTTTAGGGTTCTGTTCTCTAGTGTAGGCGAGGCTCCCACACAAGCCTGCATGTCCCTTGATATGCCACAAAACTTGTTGTCTTTGCTTGAGGCTAACGCTTTACTTGCCCACTCAAGATGGGAACCACAAGGTGTTCAAAGAACCTACCCTCCCCAGCCTTAATGCTTCAAAAAGCTGGGCTTAAAAGAGCTTTACTGCAAATGTTAGTCATGGGATATAGAAAATAATGCAAAGAATTACAAAAAAAGGGAAGCATATATAATGTGCTTTTGTAGAATTCACATATTTAAAGGAAACATTACATGACAATTTAATTCTAAGATGTAAAAAACACAAACCAAAATAAAACTCACCAAATCCCAAACACAAGCATGACCAGACCTCTAGGCACATATTTTGCCCACCCCAGCCTGCTGGTGTTAAGATGCAAAGAAGCAAGGTTTCGTCATGCTTGCAGGTGGGAACAGAGGCATGACCTTAAGTTCACAGTGGGATGAACATCCCTAAAGGCAGAGCACTTCTTTATCAGCTAAACACTGTGATTAACCTTCAATAAGACAATTCTGGTATTATTTCATCCTGGAGGTGCTTAATTGGTAACCCTTTCTATGGACAACCTAGCTCCATTTTTTTTTTTTCTGTCTTATATTGTTACTCTATTATATCTGAGGCAGTCTGATATAGTACCTCTGGATAGCTCTAATTAGGAAGGAGTTAGGGCATCTTATGAATGACTGTTCGATTCTTCTTTGTTTTACATCTCTTTTTGGCCAACATTAGGCTGTTGTTCCTTGAAAACATCTTAGAGCTTACTATAAGGTCTGCTGAGGTCCATCTGTATTATGCCATTTCTTCTGTGTACCGTTGCATACATTTCCTCTTTGGGTTGGGAAGAGTCAATGGATAAGGTCTGGCCAGTGGCAGGGCTTTTAGATGCTCTTCAGAGGTATATCCCACTCTGGTGCACCATGACATTCAGGTGAGTCCCGCATGCTGTGAACAACATAATCTACTAAGTGAAACTAATGAAAGGAGAAGAAGATCGGGGGCCCATAGGACAGCTCCCGTTGGACAGTACAGCAGCTCTTGCACGTGGAAGATTTGGTTTCCACCAGAGTTTGGATTGCCAGGTCTTCTGGGTGTATGCCAAAAATAAAATATTTTGTGGAAAGCAGGCTCTTGATGACAGGGAACATGCTCATCTCAATGAGAGATTCTTGGCATGACTTCCCTGGTGTGCCAATCTGGTTACAAAGAGAGGGTTTTGTTTGGTGTCCCCCACTCTCTTTGTTTCTTTTAGCACTCTGGGCTCACACAATCCCACGTGCTTAGCCTCCAAGCGCTTGCCCTTGCTGACCCATAAACCAGGTACCTCTCCTTGCCTTCTGCCGGTTCTTACCAGCTCTTAGTGGCACGTGGGCTGCATCCTCTCACTTACAGCTGCTGCTGACTGAGGGACTGGGCATTTCTTCCTTGTCAAGCTTTCTGATAACTCATGGCTGAAGTTAAAAACCTCCGTCTGTATTTAGTCACAGATGGGCATTTTCAATGCTGGAAAAGCCCGTTACCTGCTACTATGCTATTAGGATAGCTGTGTTTTTGCCAGGAGTAAACATTGAGGACAAAGAAAGTTGGGATCTGATGTGAATAGTGGTTGAAGGAAACAACAATGACCTGCCCTATGACTTTGTCTCTCTGCTGGCTGGTGGCCAAGGTGCCAACCGCTTCTACGACAACATTGAAGACATGATTGGTTTCCGGCCGTGGCCCTTGATCAAGATATGCTGGCTGGTGTTCACCCCGGGTCTGTGCTTGGTAAGTGCAATTATGACAACATGGCATATTATTATGTGTCCCTGGGTTCTCAGTAGAAAAGGTTGATTTGTCTTCAAGGCACTGCTGTAATTTTTTCAAACTGCTGTGGAGAAGCAGAAGCTTGTCCATAGCTGAGGCGGCAATTTGTTTCCTTTGTAAAGCCTTATCTTTTGCCTGGAAAATTAATTGAGTCTGAAAAGCCACTTGTTTACTGTGAAGGCAAAGGGAAATGTATCCCCAAACTCTGGAGAGGTTTGGTCAGACTGTTTTGAATAGAAGACCAGTGAGAATTACCCTGCTCTGAAATACTTGTTTCAGCCTGTGTTCCTGTGACCTCCTGTGGTTCAGAAATATCTTTCCACGGCCATTTGCTTTCGATGTTATTAAATCTCTTTTAAAACTTCTGTAACAACTTAGTTTAAAGAAAATGAACCCTAAGTCATGCAAGTTCTTGCCTGTTTTGAGTAGGGCTAGTCTTGCTCCACTAACTTTTACACTATTTCTGAGACAAATTCTGCTCCTGTCTGATGTTGAGAGTTGTTTTCTTTGACATCAGTGGGAACACAGATGGGATCTATAGCTACAGTCTACAAAAAAAATTCAAGTCCTTTATCCTCGGGCTCCAGTAAGAGTTGAATACCATGGAAATGTTCAAAGCAAGCCTGATTCAGCACAAATAATCTGAGAGCTCTGTGGCTAGAGAGCCCCAAGAGGGGTAAATCTGTGCTCGTGTGGTACTTCTGGAGGGCTTCTACTAGGGCCAACAACAATTCCTGACTTTGATATGAATAAATGGCTGTCTCAATGTGTCTGGGCCCTCAAAGCTGCTGCCAGCTTTGCTTAAGTTGAACCCTTAAGAAGCCTGAAAGCTTTACACTGCAGTGAAGCCTGGCCTTGCCTCTGAGATAACTACTGGTATGGTCAGCATGCACCAAGCTTTGCCTCATTGCAGCTGGCAAGGGCCATGCTAACTCATGCAAGACATCATACTCACTGCCATCCAGCTGGTGCATGCAGGGTGGCCAGCCTGGCCAGCTTTGCTGCTCCCTTTGCTCTGGCTATGTCTGTGTTTTCTGCTCCTCAGGCCGTCTTCCTGTTTTCCCTCATCAAGTACAAACCCTTGAAATACAACAATTCCTACATGTACCCCCCCTGGGGCTACGTGGTGGGTTGGCTGATGGCACTCTCCTCCATGGTCTGCGTTCCTCTCTACGCCATCTTCATCCTCCTGAAAACCAAAGGACCCCTGAAGCAGGTACTGGGATTGTGGTCACTGGGTGAGCTGCTGCTGCTTCTCCCAGACAGCTCATGGGAAGAGCTCCAGGGAAGATGTATGTGGCACATTTCTCCTCTGAGAGGGCAAGGAGGGTGAGAGTGGCCCTTCCCCAGAATGCCTCGTAGCTCTTTCTGGCAATTTGGAGGGCTTGGAGAGTCCCAGCACAGCTTCCAGGCTGATTATCAAGTGTCCGGAGTCTCCCATGAGATGTCGCACACCCCTGCTCAGTGCAATATGTAGATGTATGCAGAGCGTCTCTAACGCTGGCTCCACTGGATGGCAGAGGACCCCCTCAGGGTGGGCTACCTGAGGCCACAGGCTGATTGGTTTGGTTTATGGTTCAGGGGGTCCTGCTGGCCATGGAAGTAAAGATGGCATCCCACCACCTTTGCCTCCTCTTCCATTACTGACTAGTGTCAGGTGCAAAACAAGAATCTGTTTTGCCTTTACTTTGTGTCCCTTGCCCTTGCTCCCCTTTTAGTCCTGGGTCAGGACTGTGTTATTTTTTCTGAAGAAATGACATGTGACTATTAAACAGGACAGGGTCACCGAGCTTTAGTCTACCCTGTACCATGCCAAAGCCTATCCTTTTTCACTGTAGACACCTTGTCCTAGAAATAATTGTGTCTAGGAAGATGGTGTCATAGAGACGACACCCACCTGGCCCATGAAGAAGGACATGAGTCATATACAGTGCATACAAATTTCTGCACAATTTGTCTTCTGATTCTTCCCCATACTTGCTGGCTGTGGGCTTGTCTGCAGCTGGTTGGGGTGGGGAGCAGGCGAACAGGGGACAGGATCATTCTCATGGCTGTGGTGTAGGTGTGACAGTCACATTGCAGGGTCATGGGGAGGAGGAACCTGCACTGCCAACACAGCAAGGGACAGGCTGGGTGCAGGGTGTCCTCGTTGGCTCCACTGCCTCAGGGAAGGTGAATCTGTGCCCATGGGGGCTCTCATTTGCTGGCTGGGTGATGTGACTTAATAGGGAGTGACAGGACTTGTGGCAGAGCTGGCTAATGCCCATCTCAGGCTCAGAAGAAGATACAGTGCAGTGCCCAGACAGGAATGGTACTGAAGGAAGTCTTCAATGACACAGTGAGAGGGGCATAAGTACGATGCTATGAAATAATTCCTATTTAGCTGCCTTTGGCCCTTGAGCCTCCTGGTTGCCATTGGTGGCCATGAAAAGATGACAAGGTTGGGAGGGAACTGGGAGCTGCATGCCTCCCCGTATGAGGAGCTCCAGGTGAATCTTGTGCTAAAGTGCTGTGATACGATTTGCTCCAAGCTCAGACCTTGAGTCCTGCCTCTTACAGCCCTCTCCTGGGCCATTTAGCGGTAAGGCATCTGTCCTTTCCTGTGTCCGATTTGAAGAGTTTGGCTGGGTGGCTGACAACTTGCCTGACTCCCCACAGCTCAGAGGTTTCATATGTCTAAACAAGGACTTGGAGCTGTCAGTGAAGTAATTGCCCAGATGTCCTGCCTATAAAAGCAATATTTTTCACCTGTTGCAAAGCGCTTTGAGCCCTTGGACTGAAATGTTGCTGTCAGTAGTGTTAGTGCTTATTTTACAGCACATTTGAGGAATTGATTTGGCCAATTTCAGGTTGAGAGTTTTTCTATTTGCCCTAGTTTAGATGATACTAGGTGTAATTTCCAGGGACTTCTCAGTTTTGTTAGCATGAAGAAACTTCCAAGGATGTGGTTTAGGCATGTAAGAAGGAACCAGCTGCTAAGCTGGGGTTGATTCAGGGGAGAATCCAATCCAGCCACATGATACCTCCTGGAATAGATGCTCCTGTTTTGAAAACAGGTTTTCTCAAAATATACCTGTTCCCTTTTTCCAGTCACACCCCAGAAATGTAGTGAATTAATTTCCTGACAGAGATGCTTCCAGGAACAGTGCCTTTCAGCTGAATATTGCAAACCATTCACTGAAAGCAAGTTTGTATTTGGTAATTACGATCAGTCACTGTGACAAACTGATTCCTCATGTTACACTTGACTGACCAAGAAACACAAATGCTGTTTCCCAATGTGTCTGATTAAGACAGCTCAAGCTCCAAAGACTGAAGAGAACTGCTTGCAGAGCAGCCGCAGGCCAAGGCTGATTTCAGAAATCATGGGACAAATAGTTTTGAGTGAATGAGCAAGATTCGGGATTCTGGCAGGTGCTTTGCAAGGAGTGGAAGCACCGAAATGAATCCAGCGAGTCACAGATGAGTTGCCTGCCCTGCCTGTGATGTGCTCTGCAAGGGAGGAGCGTGCACTGGCCTGAACAGCTTGTGATAGAAAAAGTTAAGAATTGTGAAAGCTGGCATTCAGCAGGGAAGTGATACACTAGCCCGTGGAGCCAGGCAGGTGGCTGCAGGACACTGCAGGATGCTGGGCTTTGGGAGAAGTCCAGGTGCTTAGGAAGGTATGTGGTACCAGAGAGGCTAAAAAACGGGATGAGAAAGACCAGAAATTCACAGCAGCTGTCTCTGCAGGCCAGCACCTTTTGCCCAAAGAGCTCCAAGTTCTTTGCAGTTTTTTAAGAATAAACTCTCCGAAGATGACACACTAGCGTACGTGTGTGTGGAGCAGCCTGCAGCACCCCTGCGTTACAAAGGACGGGTGAGCTAAGGGCAAGCAGCTGCCCTGCAGCACCATCGCAGTCTGGCTGGCTGGAAGAGGGGAGCTGGGATGGTTTCAGGGCAGGAACCATTCTACAGAGGGGCTGCTTTACCAGGGAGGTGCCACTGAGGTAGGTATCCCCTGTCACCCCGTTTTGGGACATAGCAGGAGAAGCCCAGCACTTTCTCATGGTTAGGCCATTTGGAAGGCTCCACAGCTCCCACAAAAGACAACGGAAGCACATCTACTTGGCATGGGGAGAAAAAAGGGCTTTACAGTGGCTTTTCCGTAGCCACAGAAAATGTCTGTGGGGCTAATCACTAACATCCTTTCTCCCAGAAACATGTCTATGGGGAGCCCTGTACGTCAAATTGTCAGTCCACGGCCCAGGTTTGAGCCCAGCAGTGAAATAATTGTCATGGAGAGCAGTTAAAGCAAGCCTGCTCTCCTTCCTCTCCCTTTCCCAGTCGTTCAGCAGGACAAGAGCAGGGAGCTGGGAGCGTTATCTCTCTAGATGCCTTTGCCCCCAGCCATGGTTGTGGATCCCTATTGGGTGTCAGTTTGTTTATCAGCTTAATTAACAGAGACTTCCTCTCTGCAGCGGCTGGCACAGCTGATTTCTCCAGCGGAGGATCTGCCGCAGCCAAAGAAGCACGTGGCGGGTCTGTCCGAACTGAAGTGCAAGGAATGGTCCCCTCCAGTCCAGGAGGTGCTCAGCATCACAGAGAGAGAAACCCACTTGTAAGGCGGTGGGGATGTCTCCTCCATACCCTGGACTGATTCGCTCTCTCCTTCTGGAAATGGTTTCTTTTCTCTCCTGGGCTCTTCCCTTCTCTCCTTCACGTCTGAAACAGAAGCATCTGGGACACCATCTCCTTCCAGCCAGCTGGTTGCACCCACGGGGGACAGCGTTTCTTTTGACACCCTGGGGACAACTCTCCCTGTCAGTAGCTGGGGAGAGAGCGACACGCTTTTGTCAGAAGCGTCCTCCAGTACTAACGCTAGTGGGGAAGAGAAAAATGGCATATTAACAAAAAAAAAAAAAGAAAAGAAAAAAAAATTGGTCGTGTTGGGAGGAAGAAAGGAAACCACAATGGTGAGAGAGAGCAGAGAACAAAGGTGTGCAGGAGCAAAGTTGGGGATGCAAAGGCACAAAACAACGGGGCATTAGCGCAGGGAATGTGTAAGTTGGTTCAGAAGCACATAAGAGGCTGGAGGATGACAAAGGAAAGTGCATTGCTAGGTCACCTGTGTACGAGGGAGAGGGAGCCAGGAACATATCAGAGACAACGATAAAAGGAGTGCTGCAGTGCTAGTAGTTATGGCTTCAGTTGTCGCTGAAAGAAAAGAGAGTGACAGGGTGCTCGATCCAGTTGTAGCTGATGATGGATCTCCAGGAAGTCTCAGGATGGAAAGGGGGTGAGGAATAACTATCTCAGGGACCCGCTGTTGGTCAAAACTACATAGCCCAATGAAAATGCATCCGAGAGTGAAACAGCTGAATATTTGACAATTCCTTCAGAAAATTCATGGAGTGCGGGAAAAGTCCCAGAGCAGTTGGTGAAAAAAAAAAGAGCTGCAGCACAGCAGGAAGAAATGAGACCGTGGGGACTGCACGCCCACAAATTTAACTGCACTGCTGGGGCATTTTGTAGAGGAATTAATGAAGGAGCTGATGGGCCTGATTCTGTGCGGCAGAGTAGCTTTGGGGTGAGGGTGGGAGAAGAATTGCGCTCCCTCTGCTTTGCTGCAGATGACTGCTCAGGGGATAAGGAAGACATAATCGGGCACAATAATCATAAGCTCAGGCAAGATGAAGTCATAATTAGTAAGTAAGATGGGTTCATTGGAAGCAGATTGTGTCGAATTAAAGGCCTCTCGTTGCCAGGGCAGACATGAATGTGAGGCGATAGCTGGGAGGGTTTGCACTCGGATGCGGTGCTTGGTGTCGTGCCACACAAATCTGTCCTGTGGAGGATAGGACCCATAAAACTCCCTGCCAAAACCTGTTTGAATGCCTGACAGAATTTCACAGTTAAAACCACAGGAAAAGGCAGTGGCAGGATCCCCACAGGAGCCTGGCTGTGGCTGAGGGCACATGTGCTGGGGCCCAGCTGTATCGCAACAGTGGCGCATCAAACCGTGCCGGAGAATGGCCATTAAAAAGAATTGGAGATGCCACAGGCTCCTTTCCCTTGTTCCTCGTTCCAAGTAATTGCTTTTCCCTGTGCTGTGTGGAGATAAACCACCAGCACTGAAAGTAAGCGGGAAAATCAGGCCTCATCTGTGCAGTGCAGTACCTATTCCAATTGCTATGGGAACCTTATCTTTCACAGTTTCCTCTGAGTTTAACCGGTGAATTAGCATAGGGCAATCTTTTCCCCATTTAATTTCCTTTTCTTTAAAAACTAAAAACTAAAAACTGCTTGGTGAAATGAACGCTGCAAGTCAAGTATCAAAATTTGTACCTCTCTTGGACATTGTCGTTTGATTGGAGATGATTTACTGTAAAAGGCAGAGATATCTGGCAAACCTCATTCTTGTTTCCTGCACCACATATGATACCATTTATGTTGTTTTTATTTTTTAAAGAGCTGAATATCATGTTGCAGCAATAGTCATGGGAAGTATTTTGTTGGTTTTTTTTTCCCTTCCCTCCCAGTGATGTTGCTTATGATTTGGGGGGATCTCTACATACAGCCAGAGCAAAAGCCAGTGGCACCACCAAGGACCAGCGGTGCCAGGGTGGCACAGCCCAATCACCGGCCAACGGGGTGCTGGATGTCTGCTGGGTGCTCGCTCTACAGCTGTCTCCCCACGCTTGGAGCTGCGGCAGGGCTGTGGATGAGCGGTTTGATGTCAGCCACGAGCTGCAGCCGCCTTGGCAGTATCTGTGGCCAAAATGGTGGTGTTGGTTTTGAGAAGGAAACCTGCCTCCTCTTCTTCAAGCAACAGAAAGGGAAGTTAAAGGACTAGGACTTGCCATCCAGATTCAGTCTTAGGCATTAGCATGGGTTTCTTGTACCACCCTTGATAGGACATTTAACCCCTTTGCTCCTGCTGCCCTGCTTTTAAGATGTGAAGTAGTGTCGTACTGCCAGAGAAGTTGTGGAGATGTGTTCACTCCTTTTTCTGAGGTAGTCAGATAACACTGCAAAAATCCTTGGATAGAAGTAAATCACTTCTCAGTTTTGAGCAAAAACGTGGCACTGTGTTATTGAAAATAAATACTGCATGAACTCGTTCCTCTGTTGCTTACGTATAATCTGATAATAGCGTCCCACCTCTGCCAGGAAGCACTGTATTTTAATAAAGTCAGAGGAAGTATTGCTGCCCCACTCAAAGCAATTATAAAATTCCCAGGATCAGGAAATTAATCCAGATGCTTCCGACAGGATCAACAGAGTTTTAGGAAAGCTCAGTGACCTAGGTACACCTGTACACCCACTATACCCAGGCACAAGGGGCAGTGGGGACTGAGCTGGAGGAAACGGGGCATTTTTGCTTGTGAAAACCCTTAGAAGAGCCAGGGAGACTGATTTCTCAGATCTTAGGTCATGTTTGCCTTGCGTGAGTTACGGGTGCTCTGTGGTTTGTGCTTGCATCTGGGGCCTTTCCTGAGCTTTTGCTTCCCTGGTGTGTGGCAGGAGGGGTTTGGTGAGGTGCTTGCCCGGTCTTGAAGGGAGGTGGCCCTTGCCCAGGCAGAAATAAGAGACAGCAGCCAAGTGACTTGGGCACACAGCAAACAAGGGCCAGAAAAGAAGCAGTCTGGAGTCATGAGGGTATAGAGAACATCAGGTTGCCTTGCTGTTCTTTGCATGTACGTAAGCATGTGCTTACGTACAGTAACCTCTTACTAATTAGCTAAGTTGGGTTTGAAAGGGTAAGAGGGGAGCAATGTTCCTCAAAGGAGAAGATAAAATGGAGGAGATGTATATGCTGGTGTCCAGTTCCCTCTGCAGGGCTGCAGGAGAGGGCTGGGGCATTAAAGTCAAACACTTTATTCCTGAGTCTCTTGCTGGGGCCAAGGGAAGAGATGAACCGTGTCTAACAGCACTTGGGGTCATGGTGGGGAGGGGAGGGGGGGTGTTTTGCTTTGTTTTGTTTTTAAACCCAGAATAAGCCCTGCCCCTTTGACTGCTCTTGGGGCACCATCCTGGCTGTGTTTTGAATCCCTGACCCACGACTGTCTCTGCAAAGGAGGACATGTATTTTCGGAGCTGTCTGTTCTGGTTTGTCAAGCCTGTGCTTGGAAAGCTACGTGGAAAGCAAAGGGATTCTCAGGGACAAATGCTTTCAATGGCTGTCCAAAGCCAGTTGTGGGCAACTCTGCCCTGTCTTGCTTTTGGTGACATGCCAAGACCATGCTGTCAAATGGTTTCTTGATTTTTTTTTTTCCAGGATGGGGACCTTTACCCCACTAGCTGTCTAGGATGGCTGCTCTGGACCAGAGGTGTGCTCACGCTTGTTTGTTATTTGCCAACAAGCACTAGACTTTTCCAAAATATGCTTTATCGAGTGTGAGGCTTTTGTTGTACCATGGCATAGATAGTGGGCTCTGGAGAAGAATGAGTGATTACAGGCAGTCTGGTGCCTTTCTCGATCAGTATTTCAACAGGAGATGAAACGAGCTTCTTTTTCTCATGGAGGAATAAACCCATCCTCAAACAAATAAAGCAACCTGTAACCATCCCATATCCTGGAGAAGGGCCATCGCCATGTCATGCGACATGAACCTCCCTCCCTGTGCACTAGCTTTGAAGTGGGAATGACCTGAGACCTGGAGCTCGGTGTTTCTTGACCAGGTTGTCCGTGAGCAGAGGGCTTTGTGCTGGGATGCTGCAAGCACCACACAGGTGGGTCCAGGAGCTGCTGAAGATAAATCCCACCAGTGGCACAGCGGTGTAAATCAGAAACCCTGGGTTAGCCGGAGGCAGCCTGGCAATGGGAACTGGCCCCATGCTGGGGCTTAATCTCATAACTTTGGGGAAAACATGTCCAGGCAGTGTTAGTTTTCTGTATTAGGCTTTTAAATGAGGTGTGAATTTCCCAGCCAGGCCAGGGGACTGTCGCTCCCATTGGCACCGGTGTGATGTGTATGTCGGTCATGTAACAAGAAGATGGCGGTGGAGTCCTCTCTCTCATGCTCCATGCAGTCCTGTCCCATAAGTGTCTGCCCCGTCACCAACACCGGGCTCTTCCATTCCTGGCTGCTTTTGTAGGGCTCAGCTTTCCACCTGCTGCTTAACTCAAGCGTAAGCTACTGGCTAAGTAAAACTGGAGCCCAGGGGCAGCCTCCAGTTGTCCTGTCCTGTAAACCTCCTTACCCCGGAGCCCAAGCACAGGAGTGTGTGTCCCCAGGTGGGCGAGTGGTGCGTTCAGGCACAGTTAGCTTTTTTCAGAGCCTCTGGGTGGAGGATATTTGAACGCTTTAAGAACATATAGATTTTTACAGTGGCAAGTTGGGAAAATGCCAGGAATTCATTTCCTCTTTTTTTTTATTTTTTTAATGAGTTACCTGCCCTAGCCAGCAGTTAAAAGATCCAGCTTTTTAAAGTTATTTGGTGCCTAAAATTTTACATAATGTAATTTTCAATATGACCCCCACCCCAGTCTCTTTTGCAGTTCAAAATGGGGGTAGCATTTCCCTTGCATTTGGGGGTGGTCGAGCTCAGCCCCACTTTCCTGCTCCCCTGGTCTCCAGGCAGTTGGAGTTGGGCTTCATTAGGGCTCTTCAGTCCTCGGGCTCCCATGAGGCTTCACATGAAGAGGAGAAAGGCAGAAGGGGGCTGGTCACTTTGAGAAAGTTAAGAGATACAGATCTGAGATGTTACGCGTCTTCACATGGGTGCTTGTGTGTCAGGGCATCTGAGGGAGAATTACGCTTTGGTATTTTTTGTGTCCTGATCACACCACTGATGTCCATGTTGTGGCAGAGATCAGTGCATAAATATGTTGTTGCTGGCGTTTCAAATTTGTGAGCCTCTGGACCTTGACTGTATGTAGAGGTAATTTGTAATCTTGGTAAAACTTTCCAAAATTTCTTCCCTCTCTGGAAGGAAGTGAAGGGTGTTTTACTAACCCAGGGCAGAGCTGTCAGCAGCACCTTCTGGTTGTTCTGGCCAAAGTCCCTCAGACGGGCTGACGTATGGCACATCGAACAGCGGCAAAGCAATTTCCCACCATCCAATTCTATCGATAGAAGCAAATCCCCTGGGGGGTGAAACGCAATTGCTGCAAACAAGGGCTGGTTTTGGTTTTGTGCATCACATGAGCAAGCAGCAGCTTGGAGAAGTTTTTTCCCTCACGGTGCAGGCACCATCCCTTCCTGCGTGGTGATAAATGAGATAGCACTTGCATGGCACTTCACAGAGGAGCCAGGCCTTTGCTCTTCCTCCTCCCCTTGTCCCCAAGGCCCATGTACTTATCACGATGGAGCACCTGTGGTGGGCAGTGGTTACCCTGCCTCTGTTGTTAACTTACTCTGGCTTGCGTCTCATACCCAGATCTGTCCTCTTTTTCCTCCACACTTATCACATTTTTCCACACGCTCTGTACTTTTGAGGTCAAACATAGCCACACAATAAGGCTTCTTCTCCCTGTAAGAGAGCATTGCCATACTGTCGTACTGGGAAGTGGCATAAGCTCTATCAGTATAACTGTACTTTTAAGTACAGATTAAAGATTTAAAGCATCTACCTCAGTGCTTTTATCTGCCTAAGCCTCTTAATATAAGTGGGAAAAAATCATATGCTCTCCTGGCAGAGCTATAGCAATGATGTAACTAGACCTAAGGGCACATTTACTTTTAAGTTAGGTTGGCTTAACACAGTATGTGATTTCACTTAAATCTTCTGAAGTATGTGAGGACACTTCTATTTATGTCCCATTCACACTAATTTTAATTTATATTAAGTCCATCAGAATCAAGTCTGAGCTAGGTTGAACACAGTGTTACTTTTCATACTGCTTTGGATGGATTAGAAACCACAGAGCTAGATCACCACAGTCCCCTGGCAGCGCAGTTTCACTGACAGAAAGAAGCTCAGGATTTTTAGCTATATTAATCAAAACAACCTGCAGACACAGGCACACTTTCATCAATGTCACTGTGTCCATCTATCACCCAAATGGCCTTTAAACTGAAATAATCACGCTTGCAAAGTGGGCTGCTCTGGTTTACTTTAGTCTAACTGGTTTTGATTTAGATGGGCAACGCTGGTTGCTTATGTGTAGACAAGACCTAAGAGAACTCCCTGCGGTGGGTAGGGACTGTAACCCTGCTGCTACACAGGTCCTGCCAGAAGTCCTTCTCTCTGTAGAAATCCCACGGCTGGTGTCCATGACAGCTCTTGCTCATGGTTCCCGGAGCCTCCGTGCCCCTCATTGTTGTGCTGGCCAGGAGGTGCACATCACAGGGACACCGGACACCCAGTTTCACTCAGATACCACTGTGGTGGGGGAGATAGCTGGGAAGGTAAGGGCGAGGGGAGACTCTGCAGTGCTCAGAGTCTGCTCTGACATCCCACCGTAGACACCACTGGTGCATGGCCTCTTGGACCCTCTGGGGCCTAATGTGAACATCAGTGTCCCTGTGTCACCTGGACCCCAGGCATACTTGCACTCTGGGGACTCCGGCCTTTGGAGTGTCTCTGGAGAGAGCCGAAAGCTCACAGGCAGGTGTTGTGCCCTTGCCAATGCTAAGAGACTAACCAGCAAATGGTTTGAGAGCTTTCCGGCAGCTCCTGGGAGGCAGGCACTGTTAATTAAACCTCACACTTTGCAAGGGCAACACAGGTCCAGCTTTGCCCAGTGGGAAGTTGAATCTGCATCACAGTGAGGTGCTGTAGCTATCAGCAGGATCAGACGAATGGGCTGGGCTACCCACACGTACGAGCCATCCTCAAGCACCACTGCCGGTTTTTCTGCGGCTGGGGAAGGAGACATTGCGATGGCACAGAGGTCTGAGCTTTCACTGTGCTTTAGCTGTTAATAAAAGCCATAGGCATGCTACCCTGTGTGAAGCAGTGTGTTTCTCTCCTCTCAGAAGCTTTTATATATACAGCTCTATTTAATTTAATCACATGGAAAAAGTCGTCACACACCTAGTGGTACCCTACCCAACCAAACTGAAGGTGAAGGCTCTTCATTGAAAAAAAAGAGTAGGGGAAATGCCACTGTGACCTCTTTGAATGGATGGATTTTATTTTAGTGGCCTTTTCTTTCTCTTCTACCTAATGCCCCCGCTCCCCCCACAACACATCTCAGGACTTGTCACATCAATCTTCTTCATTTTGTGCTGGAGGACCTGCTCTTGGTCCTTCAGGTCTCACCTGCCGACTGAAAGCCCAGTGATGATAAATCTTTAGCAGAGGAAGCCTTTCTCACAGGTGTTTCTTGGCCACATGAGTTAAATTGAAGTGCACAGGACAAACAACAGAAAAAACACTGCGCTTAACAGTGATTCAGCTGTGAAACACAGCTGATGAAGTCTTGCTGCCAGTACCTCCAGTGACGTTATCTTACTTGTTCTCCCTGTCTCCAGAGTATTCCAGGGGGAAAAAAATGAATAGGCAAGTCCTGAACAAGAGTGCCTCAATCCAATCTATTTTTCTTTTGCAGGTCACCTTTAATCTCCACCAGAGTGGAAATTCCTTTTTCTTTTCTTGTACTTATTTTCAGTTTTGTTCTTACTATATTTCTTTTATGTTTTTTGTTCCTCCACCATGTTCTACTTTGTTTGTGCTGCCGGCAGTGGAAGTGATTTAAAAATGCCCAGTCTTTGAAACAAGTGATCTACAGATGAAATTGCTCCCAAGGGCTCCTAGCAGCTGCAGGGGCAAGTGGCATAAATGTAGATTTAAGACCAGTGGGTGAAGGCAACTGTAAATAAAAGTGCTAGCTGTGGAAAATATGAGACAGGTTTCCGGGAGAAGGATATTTCAAAGAAGCGGTGTGTCCCAGTAGCGTAGCTGGCAGCCTGTGAAGAACTACAAATATGTGGGGCATCATCTCTCCCTATGCTGTAGGGCTGGCTCATCCCACCTTGACTGGGAGTGATTGCACAAGGCGTCCAAGACAGGGAGGAGGCCAGCTTCTGGGAGCTTCCCTAGGGAGAAGCCAGCGAGGCTGGGAGGTGATCATGTTACTGTGTATTAGCAGCACTGCCACTGCTGACGAAGCAACCCTGGACCCCATCAGGAGAGTTTTCAACAGGGGCTGGGAGTCCTGTATAGCACCTGTGGGTGGAAGCTGGGAGGACTGAGCACAGGAATTGTCATGCTTTATCACCCTGGTCTTATACATTTTCCCTGTTTATACCCTACTCACCACCATTTTAGGGAGGATGGCTTGGGTGGCAGAAGGCAGACTGGAGCAGAGCTCTGAGCCTGCTCAGGGAGGAAGGAGGGCAGCCAGCTTGGCCCCCTCCGCAGGCTGGCAGGATCGCTGAGGTTGCGGAGGAGAAGGCCATGCCTTAGACTGGCCTCAAAAAAGCGATGCCTGCCAGACCTGCTGTGCTGGCCAGCTTCCATTCCCTTTGGAGGTGGTGGACGTGGTGGGCTCACCCAGAGCCAGGCAGCCTCGCAGCCAGTAACAGCTCTTTTCCCTGAGCGCAGCCCTCTTCCTCTTCGCAAATTACCCTCAAGTGATTATCCCCTTGCTTATTTTACAATGATTGCGCTAATGATTTCTCCAAATGAATTTTAAAGCAAGAGATGACTAGCCTGATTATTTGGCTTCTTTTACTGCTATCATCACATCCAATAGCAGTTATTCAAAAAACACTCTTTGCACTTGTGTTTACTCACCCAGATTATATGGTGGGGTTGGGCTATTTTGCTGGATACTTCCCAAGCCACTAAAAGCTTTGGAGGTGGCAGCCCAAACGCTTCAAATGCAAATACTGAAGCCAGTGAGTATTTGTTGGAGTATCTGCCAAGCTCCCATTTTCTGGGAATAAGCTGGTGAATCAAAATTTAGTCTCACGAATATTTATGGACAACAACCAAGAGAACAGCTCCAAAACCTACCCTTCTGAACAAATTCTGCTTCTCTTCTAGGGCATGGTCCCAAATACATTTGGGCTTACCAGTCTGTGTTTCGTTCTAGCCAAGTATGAGATATCCATGTCCTCTCTTCTTTTCTTGGTCCCACTTTCCTTTCTTCCTTTCTTCTGGGCAAGGAAAGAGTTGCTCAGACTGATGCTGAGAGAAATTCTTGCTCCCCAGTGCCTTTGATGCTCGCTGCCTGCTTCTGCCTCTAACCTGTACAACAAATGTTGTACAGAAAACACTTGTTGCTTTCAAATTCAGTTTTTATCCCTTCAGTGGAAACGGCTGCTTTCTGGCCTGTTTTCTCTCCAGGCCAGCAGTGCAGGAGGTGGGGAGATGATTTGCTGTGCTTCCAGTGAAAGGTATGGATGTCTTTGTTTATGGCACCTGGTGTTTCCAGCTGACCCACTGCGCTCCTCAGACGTTCCTCAGCCAGGACTGTGCGAGGGAGCTGCGAAAGTGCATATAAGCAGGTCAGTTTCCTCAGGCCTGAGATCTGCACCTGTCCAGCAAGCAAGCCACTACCGTCTCTCTCTCTCTGTCTTTTTGTTTTAGGAGGTGTCACATCAGCAACGGGGCTTGAGGAGAGATTGAAGACCAAGAGAGAACAGTGATAGACAGGCTACTGCCAGGCATGATGTGCTCAGGAAGGGGTGAGTTATGATAACTCTTAGCTGGATTTTTTTTCCATTTGACAAAAGGAGGCCAGGGGCTTTGCTGCTGGCTCCCCACTGAAACTACCATCTGCAGGTACCTGCTCTAATTTGGCCTGTTTGCCCGAATTAAATCTGATGTGGTAACACAGCATTATGTTCAAAAAGCCCTTTCCCAGCTTAGGCGCTGTGGCAGCTGGAAAGCAAGCCTGGCCGATGAGGGAGAGCTGAGCCTCCTAAATTGTCTAGCACACCTGGGGCTGTGCCTGCATGCTGCCCAGGACACGGAGGGAGCACATCTCCACTGTTCCTGCTTTCACCAAGGGCCATGGAGAAGCTCACTTGCATAAATGCAGGACGGGTGTGCTAGGGATCAAGGGCAGCACAACATTTTCAATGGCTGTTTTTTACCCTAGACAAGAGTCTAAGGGAAAGATTTCTGAGGCAGATGTAGTTTACCTCTCTTTTAACTTTACTAGCTGCTAAACAACAGGTATTCAAGCTCACAGAACGGCACAGGGAACGCAGGCTCACTGGTAGGGAGAGGGATCAGGGTGCTCCGTCAAACTCCACAGCTCATTTTCAGAAGGCATTCCCGCTCACAGCATTTGCTCCAGCTCAGAGAGCTGGATACCTTTTTGTCAGGATACCTCCAGCCTGCACATGATCCTCCTGCTCAGCTCTCAAACCCTCCTGGGTTTACCCAGCAAAAATAGTTTTCGCTCTCCATTCTCCCTCTTGCCAGCACTCCTGGCACCATTGTCTTTCTCCTTTGCCTGATGGCCAAAACAACTCGGTGGGAGTCTTAGTGTTTCTTTCATGTTCCTCTAGTGCCTACTTAGCCTGAAATGTGACCTTTCAAAATAGCCCCTTGGCAGGATATTGGCACAGACGTGGATGGGACCACAAGCAGCAGCCTCAGTGGAAATGTCAGGCAGCACTTTTTCCCTCCCATCCGTACGGGTTAAGGGCTTTGGCAGATGAGCTGTGTTAGGTTTAGCTGTCATGGGTTATGGGTGTGATTGCCTGCTCTAAGGAGACACGGGGGACCTTTGAAGAAGGTTGGTTTTGCTAACAAGGAATAAAATGTGTGGGATTGCCGGAGTACCCTCACCCACCTGAGCACCTGGGAGCTGGTGTGGGGTCACAGCTGGGGTGAAGCTGTGTACGGGCCGAGGCGTACGAGGGAATCCAGGTCACTGGCCATGTTGTCTCCACAGCACTGAAAGCCACTAAGTGTACTTTTGTCACTAATTTAAGCACACCTAGCTCCTCTTTCACACAAAGAGAGAAGCTGCTAAGTGAGAAGGTGTCATTTTTGTCAATGATTTCCAGGCAGAACTATACTTTAATTCACTTGGGCTCCTTCCCCTGCACCTCTGAAAATGCTGCAGCTAATGAGGCGATGCTCACAGAGTTGGCACCTCACTCACGCTGCCTTTAAGAGAGACTTCTCTGTGCTCCCAGGGGATGCAAATTGTCTTGGGCCCCAGAAAGAAAAAGAAAAAGGAAATAAAGGCTCCATGCAACCCCTTTTAGAGCCAATGACAGGATTTACACACTAAGAAACTAGTCGTTCGCATGTGGCTCCTTTTCTTGGCTGCTGGCTGATATGGGACACTTCAAACGAGAAGCATCTATCTTCCTCTGCCTTCCCCCTCCGCCCCAAAAGCCTGACCCACAGCCAGTAGGGCACCTGACTGGTGACACCATGCTGTCCTTTGGGACGATTCCTCCTGAGCCCTGCCTGCCCTGTTCCCCCTTTGCAGGGCTGCGCTGTCACAAGCCTGGCCCTGTGCAAGGGCTGTGTCGGGCAGGGCTGTGTGAAAGCAGGAGAGGCTCACGGACAGAGACCCAACCTCCCTGCCGCGCATGGCGTGCCAGACCTCTGCATCGTCTGTGGGGCTGCTTGTGGAGAAGATGGAGACCACTGTCTGACTGCAAACATGGAGGGCAAGGGGTGCATGCACTGCCTTTAGCATGACCTCTTATCTACTGCTGCAGCCATCCTTGCAGGAACTGCTGCAGCAGCATGGGTGCAACCAACCCTACTTGCTGCCTCCCCCACTTTTCGGCACCAGGTGCTTTGCCCCATGCCCTTGGAGACTCTTCTCTCCCAGCAACGTGTATTTTTCCAGTGGCTCTGGGTACCCCCCCGCCCCACACCCGCGACATGCAGGGTGTTGATTTGACTGGACGTGAGCTCAAAGCTCATTAAGGGCTCGTCAATACGGGCAATGAGGAGCTGTGTGGGGTCAGGCAGGGGGAGAGGGGCCTTGCGGCAGGAGGGGCTCATAGCTCCCCCCTGCACGCCAGAGCGGGTCAGTATGTGCCTCCCTGGGCTGGCATCTCCGTGAGCGTCTCTGCACACCCCAAGGACCCGCAAGCAGCCAACGCCGTGAGGTAGGTGCATCCACTGGGTCAGCAATGTCTGGTCTTGGGGACATGAGTGCTGGGGTCAGAGAAGGGAGGATTGCAGCGGTGGTGGGGAAGAGCCATCTGCCCGCGTGAGCATCCCTGGGGAAGGGCTGCTGCAGGTGCTGAGCTCTCCTCCGTCTACGCTAGGTTGGATGTGGGGCTGAGGAACTCAGCATCCTAAGGACAAGGCAGGGTGCAAGCTGGTTTCTGCCTCCCAGAAGGGCTGGAGAAGTGAGCAGATTGGGGCAGAATTGCCTGCCTGGTGTTCCACTGGGGCATGCTGCCCAAAGCGGGGGCAGGCGTTGTCTATACTTAAACCTCAGCTGCACCACTGCTATGCCTACATGTCTTCTGCCAGTTGCCATTGCCATGGCGATGTCCTCTTGGTTGAGAAAGACACCAGTTGCTGGGAAGGCAGTGTCTTTCCCATTTGTCACTGCCATGCAGAGCTAATTGGATTCTTCTCCATGTTTCAGGCAGCTGCAGCAACCAACATCCACTTGAAAACCCCCTCACCCCAAGCAAAAGCCCGGGCTGGGGAGGGTGTTTCTGCTGCAGTGGAGAAACAGGCCATGCTCCATCACCCCTGCATGCTGCAACAGGGGTGGCTGGGGGGCCTGCCTGGTAAGCAGCCCCCTGCTCCCATCCAATGGCCAGCTTGTGGCAGGCTGATCCTAGACAGTGGGGGATGATGCCCTTACTGGGTATATGAGCACATTTTCTGGGCTGTTTCAAGGAAAACCTCAGCCAAGGGGCTGTTGGCTAACAGTGCTCATGCGTGGTTCCTGTGGAGGGAGTTGGATCTGCTGTTCTCTATTTTCCACCCCAAAAAACGTATGAAAAAGTGGAACCTTGCAGCAGCCTCGGGGCTCTGGGGCATGATTATCTCTCCGTTTTCATGGAGAAGGAGAACAAAGAGTTTGGCATCTGAAAGTGGGACACAGATTTCCTCTCTGGCTTGGTTGTTCTGCAGCAGGAAAATGATGTTGTCCTCTGCACGGTGAGGCCCTGGTCTTATGTATGTGTGCTATGTATGTGTGCTATGTATGTATGGAGTGGCACTGGGCAGTTTCACAGGAGTCACGTTTTGCACAAGTTCTTGGTGACTTGAAGCAGCATTTGGTAGCTGCCATGACCCCTGTCCAGAAGGAGCAGGGGGAAGATCTGCGTTTTTCCTCCTCTATCTCCCATCTGTCTTTCCCTTTGTGCTTTCAGCCGAATGGGGTAGCAGAGATTTTTGAGGCAGTGAGGGGGTTTTACCTGCTTGTCTTACTCCAAAAGCAGCACGTGATGGCTGGCATGGAGCGAGGTGGCCTCATCAATACCCTGCAGAGGGACCGTGTCCCTGGCTGTGAGCTTCCTGGCCACAGGGGAAAGGCACAGTGGCCAGTGCTTTGCTCCTCAGCCATGCAAGGTGAGGAGACATCACTCCCCTCACATGCTGGACACTTCAGGGCAGTCTCTGGATCATTCTCACAGTTGTTTCTCCTCTTTCCTTGTAATTTTTTCTTCTTTTTTTTTTCACTTTTTCTTTCTTAAATTGTGGCAACAGACTCCAAGATGGCTTTCTCAGGTCAAGATTATCACTTTCTATTGCAAGACCAATTTTGCCCAATTTGGTCTGTTCAATGACTTCATAAAAAAAAAAAAAAAAAAAGAAAAAACTAAAAAACACCCCAAAACATATCAAGTGCAACACAGCGAGTAACCACTGACATTACTTGCAATGTCTCTGGAGGTGTATCAAATCCAGTCTATGTGTATGTAGTTATTATTTCCCCCCTTCACACACAGCACAGCCAGTACGTGTGACTCCTGGTGAGATGTGGAAATTTATCTCTGTGAAGGCCATGGTCCAGCTGAGGATGTTGCTGCAGCTCAGAGTTTGAGCTAAAATCTTAGCTCAGGGGCGCAGTTTTGGGAACGTAGTGGCTGGCAAGAGCGGTAACTCACGCTGCATCGGCTGAGCTGTGACACTGCAGCCTCTCTAGGGGAAAGAGTGAAGGGGATGCCTGCCCACACAGTGCCTGGACACCATGCTGGGATGTACTGAAAAGGAATAGGAGGTGTAAGGCAAGTGAGAAATTACAGCTGAAATTGCCCTCTGTGTTCATTTTTAGGCACTTCTGTCCCAGCAATGTTCTAGCTGAAGTCACCGGAAGGTTTTTTCCATTAGCCTCCCTGGAGTGGGATTGTCTCTTAGCAAGGAACAAGGCAGGCAGAGGAGGCCAATAAATGCTATTCCTGGCTTGTGCATACAAAAAAAAAAGTGGAGAAGTACGTGCAAAACAGCAACTTCTGTCCTAGAGAAGGAATAGTGAGTTGGGTGATTTTTTTTCTCAGCAGAACTAATGATACCTGCTTTTAGAATCATAGAATAGTTTGGGTTGGAAGGGAACTTTAAAGGTCATTTAGTCCAACCCCCCTGCAAGCAGCAGGGACATCTCAAGCCAGATCAGGTTGCTCAGAGCCTCATCCAACCTGGCCTTGAATGTTTCCAGGGATGGGGCACCCACCACCTCTCCGGGCAACCTGTTCCAGGGTTCCACCACCCTCAGTGTAAAAACTGTTTTCCTTATATCCAGTCTGAATCTACCTCCCTCTATTTTAAAACCATTACCCCTCATCCTGTCACAACCGGCCCTGCTAAATAATGTCTCCCCATCTTTCTTCTAAGCCCCCCTGAGGTACTGGAAGGCCGATACAAGGTCTCCTCCGAGCCTTCTCTTCTCCAGGCTGAACAGTCCCAACTCTCTCAGCCTGTCCTCATAGGAGAGGTTCTCCAGCCCTCTTATCATCTTCATGGCCCTCCTCTGGACTCTCTCCAAGAGGTCCATGTCCTCCTTATGATGGGGGCTCCAGAGCTGGACAAGGTATTCCAGGTGAGGTCTCACCAGAACAGAGTAGAGGGGCAGAATCACCTCCCTTGACCTGCTGGCCACGCTTCTTTTGATGCAGCCCAGGATGAGATCAGCTTTCTGGGCTGCAAGGGTGCATTGTCGGCTCATGTTGAGCTTCTCATCCACCAGCACTCCCAAGTCCTTCTCCTCAGGGCTGCTCATGATCCATTCTCCACCCAGCCTTTATTTGTGCCTAGGATTGCCCTGGCCCATGTGCAGGATAATTTCTCTTGATAACATCCCTTGTCCCTCCACCTCTCATGACAGGTCCCTTATGGCAGTGTTTACTGTCTCTCTAATCCCCGACACCACCCCATCCTTAGTGCTCCTGCCTGTCTGCCATGTCTCCATACTGCCCTCCTAGGAGCTGCATCCCTCTGCCCTCACCCTCTGCATGCTGGCTGGATGGAGCGTGATGCCCAGTGGGGCACTGCCAAGGTCATTCTGCAGCCCTTCCTCAGAACAAGCACTAACCTGAGTCTCTTCCCTCTCTCCATTCCCTACTTCTCAAGGAACTGGATGTCTTTGAGGGCTGTGCTCCTTGTTCAAGTACAGGTGAAACTCGCCAGTAAGCTCAAAAAGTAACCGGGGTTGGGAATAGACAGATGGGTCTTTGTACGAGAAAGCTGGGCTAAATGTGTTCACGTTGCTTCAGGCAGGGCAAAAGAATAATGTGGAAAAACTGTATAAACTACTACTACCATGAAACTGGCATCCCAGTGTGCCAGCTTGCACTATATAAGAAAAGGAAAATGCTTCTTAATTTCATCAGCACATTTAAAATGAGCAGAAACAAGCCTTTAATCTTTTTAATGTGGTAGTTTTGCTGAGGAGGATGGAGACAGGGATGCCTTTAAGCCACTTTTTCTGTCTTCTTCAATCTCAAAGCTGGCGGGGGCCCGGGGAGCTGCTTGCAGTCTGCTCGGAGGCTGCTGGGAGGGGAGCGGAGCATGGCTCGGCTTCAATCCTCACACCACTGTGGTTGCTCAAGCTGGGTCTGGATGGTCTGAGGGAGCCAAGGAAGAGCCCTGCTGGCTCTCTGCTGCCTGGGGAAGCTTCCAGGATGAGCTTTAAATGAGAGGGCTAAAATGGCTCAGAGGCTGCATCGTTTGCACCATTCCAAAAGGCACAAAAAACCCCCCAAATTCCAAAAACTCCCCACTTTCCAGGATTCTGACTCCACTTCCTCCCACGGGATGAGGAGCCAGAGGAAATCCAAGTGGGTATCCACAGCCAGGGAGGACGTTGCAATGGCTGACCTGATTCCCGCTGCTTGTGCAATGTGAAAATCAAGGCAGTGCATGGCAAAGTGACCATGCGGTAGGCTGCAGCCAGCGCTAGCGGCTCCACAGTTCTTTGCCTGATTTTTTTAAGTCCGTGAGGGACTGCCACAGCCCTTTCACGATTGTGGCTGGGGGCTGTGAGATATGTTCTGGCCTCATGTGGACGTCCTGCTTGTTTAATGGTTTACTAAACAGGGCTTATGCCTCCCTTTCTCCCTCCACTCATCTGGATAGGGTTGTGGTCTGGTGCCAACCTCACTTGCCACATTATCAGGAGCGATGTGGGTCACCCGGGGCTGCTGGGGGAGGAGGCAGGTTGCACAACAGCAGCAGGTCAGACTCGGACATCGACAACCTCATGCTGGAGGGTGGAAAAAGAGGGTGGAGGTGGAGGCCACCCAGCAGCTCCATCACCCGGGAGAGCTGATTTATTTTCTTCTCATGTTCTCTATGAGCGTTGCTTTCTCCTGTAACCAAGCAATCACCGCTTTTCAGGAGAAGGGAGATGAAAGGTTAGGTGGCTGTGGTGGCTGCTTCTTGGACACCACATGGAGATGGCTGTGAAACACAAGCCCCTCTGTCCGCCTGACCCAGCTGGGCAGGACAGTGATGCTCCAGCCCAGAGCAGTTCCACGTGGGGCCAGCGCCCCACCAGCATCCTCAGGTTCCCACGGGGTCCTTCCCCAGCCTCTCCAGCTTTCACCAATGCAGGAAGCTCAAGCATATACTGCTGCCGCAGCGAGCAGAAAATCGACCGAGAGTCTGCTGTGCCCTGATCAGCTGGTCACAGCTCTAAACAAGACACAAGAGCCTTGGGGCTACTTGGCTGTCATCAAAATGGCGTGGATAGAAGGAAGAGATTAATTGACTGAACAACAGCCTGCATCGTGTCATTAAACTAATTGTGGCTCTACCTGCATGGGTCAGAAGTGATTTGCGTGGATGTTAAAGCCCTGACAAAGAAGAAGTGGGAAGGTGTGAAAGTATTTCTTACATGCGTTTGCACGGGTAATTTTGTTGTTTCATTTCAGGCAATTTTTTGCCCTTGAAATTTTGGTTTCTGTCAAACTTGAGGAGACTTAATATTTCACACTGAAGCAGAGGAAAGCAAAAAGGTCACCATTGTTAGCAGTTTCAGACGGCAGCATTTCAAGTGGCAGTAATACTTTTTCAAGGCTATTTTGTTATTTGAAGTGAAATTCCTCAAAAAAAAGAAAAAAGGAAGGGGAGAATTGTTTTCCAGAATGTGTTTCGGCCTGGGTCTGCACCCACTGGGAACCATGCAATTGTTTTTATTGACTTCAGCAGCAGAAGACCAGGCCTTCTGCATGACTTGGTGAAACTCGGGTGACTACTTTACTGCCAGGGATTTATGACCCTGGCTTTCAGTGCTTGTTTTGAAAGTCTTAGCTTCAGCATATGATGTAATTAGAAGAAGCTGAATGAGAAACCTGCTATAGTGCAATTTTAAAACTCTTTGACCTTGTTTTCAAGTCCTTGCGAAGCAGAGGCCACCTCCAGCTTGTAACTCTGCTCTTATTGATTATCATTTTGAGTCCTTCAGGCATTTTACTGTGCCCAAAGCACCGCGTGCTTTTCAGAATGAATAATGTGACATGACAGAGAGCTGCCAAACCGACTCTGCTCTCTCTAGGCTGTCAGCACGGGGCCCCCCTCACGCTGGAGGAGACCCATGTGGATAAGCGGAGGGGCTGGTGCATTTCTGTCCCAGTAGGACCACTTGTCCAGCGTGTGAGCTGATGTCTAAACATAGGAGTCAAACACTTACCCTGGAGCAACAGATGCCTGGATTTTTCTGGTCAGAGCTGCATGTCTGGGGAAGGACATGGGACAGCCAGGACGAGGAACATGCGTGAGCCCTTCTGCCCTAATCATCAATCACTGTAGCAGGCAGAACAGTAGGTGGAAAGAACCTTCAGTGGGTCCACTTCACTCTTTTTCCATTTCTTGGCTGTGGGGAAACCTGTATAAGTCTAGCTAGAATTTGGCAGTTTATTCTTCCTGAGCTGGAGATGAAGGACCTCACTTCTCAGGTAAAAAGAGTATGGTCTGCTGCTCCTCTATCATCCTACCCCAAGTATATGAAATACGAAGTGTGGTCATCTAGCTGCAGTATCACTCCAGAGCCGTGGCAGCAAGAACAGGGAAAAAGCACAGGGAGAGCAGAATATATACATACTTTTTCAAGATACCAGCTTACCTACTGTTTTTCTGTCTCAGAAAAAAAAAAAAAAAGTGAGTCAAAATGGCTTCTGCAAAGACTAATTTGTTATGTCTCCAGGCATAGCTAATTATCCTGACTTAGCCCAGCTCTGAATTCTTCCCAGGGGTTTTGGTGCTATTTCTTCTGTTTTGATTTATAAAACGTCTTTATTTTACTTTCCTCCTACACGCTCCATATAATCTTTTTGCTCCCTGCGTTACCGAGGAGCCAGGAGCTGGCATGACAGTGCTATCACAAAGTGTAGGACAGAAAGGGGATGCATCAACCAATGCACGCCTTTGCTTTGAGTGTCCATCAATGCTTTCTTCTGGCATCTGCCATCAGGTCTCTTCTCCCCAGGAGGCTCTTGTGTGCTGCCACTGATTTTTAGGATTACCTGCAACCATCCTTGGGCTAAAGGAGTTGCAAGACTCGGGACTGGCTCCATCGCTCAGAAGGCTTTGCTTACAGCCTTCATCCCACAGCAAGTTTTCCAGCATCTCCGCTGGCGTACCAGAATGAATTACAGTTATGTTGTGGTTCAGTCATTTCCTTCACAGTTGACACAGTTTTTCTAACCTCAGAGACAAATTCTGCAGGGGAAGGAAATCCATCTGCTGTAATCACAGGATGTCAATTGTAGCAAGCAGGAGCCAACGCTGCTGTTGAGCCTGGGCTTAGGAGACCATCTCTGTTCAGGACGCTTTAGAAACGCTACTTAATGAGTCCCCTGGGTGTCCTATGGGCCAAATGGGTCCTGTTTGCTTGGGAGACAAGACTGATAAGAGCAAGCAGCTCAAGCTAGGCCAGCTTTAACTGCTAGAGCATGCCACGTCTTCATACCATTGCTCAGTTTCCTGACATACCCACTTGTTTTGGGTTTGTTTTTTTGGTTTTTTTTTTTTTTTTAATGTGTGCATCTGGGAATGTTTTTGTCAACAGACTTCTCTGCAAGACTGTAGTACTGGTCACCCTTACAGCCCATGGTAGAGGCTTAAGTTCAGCTCTGTGTAAAATGGGCTGAGAACGCAGTGAGAGCCAAGGCCATGCCAGTCCCAGACCCTGTCTTCTGCACTGGCCAAGGACAGATGCTGAGGAGAGGGATAAAACCAGGAGAAGTAGGGAGTGATACTTCCTTTGAAAAGCCCCTCAACCTCCAAGAACTTGCAGCTCAGAAATTTCCTGAACCACAGTGGTAGCTCCTGATGGATTTTTCCTTCCATTATTTTTTCCTCTTAATTTGCTTTTTGAAATCATGTAAACTCTTAGCATCCAGCATGTTCTGGGGTGGGGAGTCTTGCTCCATAGCTGTGCATGTTGTGGAGTATCACCTTTTGCAATTTTTGAATCTACCACCTGCTGTCTTGATTTAACCACCGGTAGTTCTTGTGTCAGAAATGGTGAATACTCGTATTCTATGACACTGATATGTTTATATACCCCTGTCAGTCTCTTCTTCCACAGGATGATGGATCCTAGTTCGTTTAGCCTTTCCTCACATGTAAGACGTTCCACACTTTTAAGCATCCTTTTGGCTCTCCTCCATGCCTTTTTCTGACTTTGCAATAGCTTCTACAAGGGGAAGGGAGACCTGCACTTATTTTTCAAGACAGGAATGCAATATTGGTTTAGACATGGATACAATGACATAGCCTGTTCTCTCTTTCTTTCTGAATTGTTTTGGTGTGCTGATTACACACTTCTTAGAGCCTAAAATCAATGGAAATATTCATTAAATTTTTAGTCAGACTCATTCAATTAATCCTCAGGACTTTGGAGTCCTGACCTAGTGGGATTTCAGTGGTTTGCAGGCTGGCTACAGCCACTAATGAATATCATCTGACTACACCTGGCAATTACAATATCACATGCGGCACGGTGTACAAGGAGGTGCTGAGCAGACCAGCAATTTCCTTGCCAGGCACTGCAGATGCACAGCTGTGATCACAGCCGTGTTGCTGCCGTGAGAGGGGATTAGGGCACAGGACTGCAGTGCCGGGCATGTCTGTAGCGGAGGTGCCCTTGCAAAGCTATGCTGTCACAGCCATGCCTGAGCGGCTGGGCCATGCGATCTCTCAGATGACTCTGCAGCTGGTGGACTCAGTTTCGGGCCACAGTCATGGGAGATACAGCACCTCCATCGTGCCCTTCTGCACCTTTGCTCAGATACGCTAGATATATTTCTCTGCCTGGACTGCTCTGTGGTGAGTCACCCGCAGGCTGTGCGTTCCCTGCCTGTACACTGGTCCTGGAGCTTTTCTTGTAGAGCAGGTGTTGGTAAGAGGAGGAGATAAGATACAAGGTGAGAGGTTTGCTGTGTTCTGGTAACAACCAGGTCGGAGGCTGTTGTTAACAGTCTGCGCGACTACAGCTCCTCAGGAGGGCAGCTATGCAGCAAAGCAAAATTACCTTCCCTTTAATCTCTGGGGAAAGCAGGGAGACATGGAGAGGCTACCCTGATGTACACCAGTCTATCCAGTGAATTCACCTCAGCCCCAGCAAGGCCTTCCCCTAAGTCTCCTACATTAACACAGGGTAACTTCTTTCTCTACTTTCTCATCAGGAGCTTTGTCCAGCGCTTCCCGTTTCATCCGTGCTCAGCCAGGGTGGAGGCTGCCCTTCCTACTCCTCCAGCCCCTGAGCAAGAGCAGCTGTACATCTGAGTCACAATGGGCAAGATGGACAACACCTCTGTGGAACTGAGCTCTCCCTCCGAGGTGAAGCAGGCAGCCCTAGAGGAGTCGGAGCCTATCGCCCCTGAGGTCGTGAGCACCAAGAAGAAGAAGGAGATCCCAGACAGAGGCTCCTGGAAAGGGAAATTTGACTTCCTGCTGTCCTGCGTGGGCTATGCCATCGGACTGGGCAACGTCTGGCGCTTCCCGTATCTCTGTGGCAAGAATGGAGGAGGTGAGAGAAACACTCAATGCCTGTGCTCATCCCTGAGCAGCTGTGTCCCCTGAACGGGCTTCAGTTTGGTGTAGGTCTGGGCAAGTGGCTGGTCCCCTGGCTGAGAGCTCTCCCTCACGATGTGAGTTATGAAGGTGTCAGGAGACTAATTCCCATGGTCTGTGGGCTTTACAAGCAAGTGCAGGTTGGGAGGAAACGACCCAAAGAAATATAACAAGAAGTTTGAGTTTTGCCAAGCCCTGCAGTCCAAATTTGCAGGACTACCACAAAGAGTGTCCAGGAACCTCATTTTTTTTTGACAAGGAGGCCTATGCACATAGGTACCCAGCTGGATGCTGAGGCTTTTCCTGGGAAATCAGTTTGTACCTGCTAACAGTGGGTGTCTCCTCAGTCTAGTGTGTTCTCAAAGGGTAGCAGCTTTGCATCTGACTTTGGGTCACTTGCCCAAGGAGCTGTGATTGGTAGCTTCACATGGACCATAGCAGGGCCCTGTAGACATACATACAAGCATGCATATGCATGTACATATACACAGGCACACATGAGTGTCACCATCCATGGAAGACAATGAACTTTGACTTACTACAGTGCTGTGAGAAGGGTCATGGGTATCTTCTCCATCATAATGTTTGGAAAACAGAGGCCATGAGAGAAGAAGGCAGCTGGTGAAAGACTTAGAGTAACTGGGGGCAGTTACTGAGAGCTCTCCTCTGTAGACAGCTAACACTCGCATTTTTTACTCTTTTTAATATTGCTCCACTACATTCTTTCCTTACTAGTCCTCAGCAGAGACTTTGCCGAACCATTGCAAGGCTAGAGAAAGGCTGGCAGACAGGGAAACAGTGCTGGGGTAGAAATCGAGATCTGGGAGATCAGCTCCCTGCCCAGCTACAGACTTTCTGTGTGTGCTGGATCAAGTCACAAAATACACACTTGTGACTCAGCTCCCATCTAAAATGGTGCTGTTTTTTCAGCCTTGGTAGGGCGATGCTTTTGTAGAGGGGAATATGTGCTTCTCTGGTGTCAGTAGAGTGGAGGATCTTTCTTCTCGACTCCATACCCAGCTGTCCCATCACTTGTGGGGAGAGATAACCTTCCCTCCCCTCCTAAAGAGCTGCTAACCTCCTTGAACCTTTTCTCAGACCCCCTGCACAAGCCCAAACCCCTTTGCCTCACCTTTAAAGTTGTATACATAATTTTAGCATCACCTGCTAGTCTTCTCATGTTGCTCTTTGCTTCCCTCTTAGCTCTTCACTGCCCAGAGTCCCTGCCCCCAGGGCCACGTGCATTCACGCTGCTCTGAGGGTCTCTTCTCACGCTTCTCCTCCACATCTTTTTTTCTTTTCCTTTTGCCTTGAATTCCCTTTTCAAAACCCACTTTGTCTCTCGCTTTCATGACTTCTCCTCATATCACCAGCCCGCTGTACGTGGTGTAGGATGCTCTTCTCCTCCCACCCTGGGAAAGAGGAGAGGAGTCTGGCTCCCTGCAGCTGTCTGTCCATGCAGCTCCATGGCACTTTCTCTGAAGCATGTGGGGCAAGTCCCAGTGGGACACTAGGTGATTATCCATAAGGACAAGAAGATTTCTGTTTCAGCGTGTCGTTTCGTGCAGAGGTCTGAGTGTGTGGCTGAACTGGGTGAGGTTTGTCGGAACTGGCCAGGTTCACCTACAGGAGCCCGTGCCACCGTCGCTGGAGCCACGGTGTGGGTCTGCCATTTTTAGCTAGCCGCGCTCCAGCACCTCCTCATACAACATTAGCCCCGTGGCTAAGCCACAGACACTGTTTTTTAGCCCAGGCTCTGCCCTGCAATTGCTGTGCGGTCTCAAATACACCTAATCCGCGCTGCCCATGGCTCCATCTCCTCACACATGAAGGTGGGGATGGTGATACCTATAATTAGATAAGGAGTGTTTTGAAGTTAAAATGAATCCTATTTATAAAGCCAGCTGAGATCCTAGGATGGAGGATACTGTAGAGGTGTGGAGCGTTATTATTAGTATTAGCAATGGCACACAGGGTGGTCTTTGCCCCAGCAGCTGCAGTCACGCAGAGGGATCAGCTGGCCACGAGTAAAAATGCCGGACGGATAAAACGTGGGAATTGGTGCCTGCACCGTCTCAAATGCCCTGCCTCGCCTGCCGGTTCGTGCTGTTCGTGGCAGCCTGTATCGCTCGTTCCTCTCACCCCTACCTGCTCTGGCTGTTCGCAGGCACGACTGTTCCTGCAGCCGGCAATAATAACGAGCAGCAAGTGGATGCCGGAGACAGGCAGGAGAGCTGACGCATGAAAGCGTCACCAGGAGCCGATATGGAGCAGCGAGGAAGGGTCGCACGGCATCTGATTCACAATCGGGTGGGCACCGTCTTGGCTCTGCCCTGATGGAGGCGCCCGCAGAGCAGAGCAGAGCAGACTGTGGGTGGGACTCTAATTTTAGCGTCCTGCATGTGCGCTGCTCAGAGCACGGCCGTGTGGGCTGCTTCCATTACGCACAGGCAAATTGAACTGAATGGAAATATTGTCATCTCGCTTACCGCTGTCACATTGTATCAGCTCACGGCTGATTCGCTCAGCATTGTAATGGGGCACATAATTAGGGGATATTCAGCCGGGGTACGGCAGCCCAGCACAAGGCTTCTCAGCTGCGAGGAGCAGGCTTTACCCAAAGTGATGCCTGGGCTCTCTGCTGGCTCTGCAGGCAGCTGAATGTGCCCAGCTATGACTAATGCTCCAGCCTCTACACTGATTTCTAACCTCATGTAGTCCTTCTGATGTCAACAGGATTTTACTGGACTCTAAATTGACAGTAGGTGCTAAAAATTGTCTGTGAGATCCTGAGCTTGAATAACTTGAGAGGAGAACGTTTCTTTAAATAAACATCATGCATTTCTCATTTGCACGTCGAAACTCCAAGCAACCGCATGTAACAGCTTGTAATGCTCAACTTTTGATCCGTGGGCAGTGTTTGCCATTTTAAGGATTAATTATTGTTTCTTGCTGCACAGCATTAGGGACTGGAGATGGTAGGCAGATCCGGAGCTGCACAGTGGGTGCCTGATGCTGCGTGACCCTTCCCTGCCCCCAAGGGCCAGTGCTCCCAGCAGGCAGGGCAGGACCAGTGCCATCACCCCTTTGACCCACAGACTTTGGAGACAAGTTTGGACTCCTCTAAGGTCACACACAATCACCTGTAGCAGGCCCAGGAATTGAACCAGACCTCTCAGCAGCCTGTCCAGGGCCAGCAATTAAAGACTGTCCCTCTCTCCCTGTGCCAAGGATTTAGGCACAGGCATACAAACTTAAGACACAGAAATTTCAGAACTGATTTTCCCTCTGGCTGTACAGCACCTGGGGATGTTATCTGTGCCTGCTCAAAGACCTGGCCTTCCAGATTGGCAGTGACATTGCCAACAGCCCTCAGTGCAAGGCTGCAGTCCGGTTCCCCTCATCGAATGGATTTTTGTCAAGCCAGGATAAATGACCTGGGTCAAAACGTTTGTCTGGTTTTTTTTCCTCAATAATCTAATAAAAATCTTTCACCTTCCTGGCCTGCTGTAGATGAAACATGGAGGGCTATGGCCAAATTTCATCAGCTGCTTGCACAGAAGCGAGCGAGTCACTGTGACTGCTGGTCTCCAAACTCTACAATAAGATACAACGGTAGCGAGGCAGCATCCGTGTCCCCGGAGCAGACCCTGGCTTCCCACAGGGCTCCCAGGGGGCTGGACTTTGCAGGCTGTGGCGGCTAGCGAGAGTGCAGGGGAGGATACCGAGCGGGCAGCACTCCTCCCGCAGCAATGCTCAAAGCTGTTGACTCCTCCACGCCAGGCTGCTGGTGAAGCCAAGAGCCTGTGCCTCCATGCCAGCTTGCGATTCAGGCTCACGGTCATCGAGCCGCTGGCCCAGAGAGTGTTTTCTCCTCGCCACCTGCTGCCAGCTCCTCTTGCACGCTGCTTCCCACAGATTCCCACGCTGGGTGCTGGCGCCCGCCTCTCCCAGCTGGGCTCAGCTCCCCACTTGGCAGGCAGCCGTCTCCAGCTGGGTGCCCCTGAGCCAGCATCCCTGGCTGTGCCTCGCCGCTTCCCTGCCCTCGGAGAGCAGCTGCTGGCGTCTGGCTCTGCCAGGTGTGAGCTGGGCTGCAGCTCTCCAGAGTGGCTTTGCTCCCTGGCTCCGTGTTTTCTTTTCCGCTGATACCTGGAGAATACAAATCAGGCTGACAGCTCAGTCCTCCACCTAGTGCAGAAACCAGTGCCATCCTGGACATGGGTAGCTCTAAGCAACTGAGTGTCCCCTCTCCCTCCCCAGCCACCATCTTCTGCAAGAGTTTGTCCTCTTCAGGGACGATGACATGCTCCAGCACATGCAGGAGGAAGCTGGAAAATGAGCTTTGTCCCAAGTCTTAGAAGTCAGGATGACCTGAACATGTACAGCCTTCAAATCACACGGCAAGGCTGTCCTTATTGCATTTGCTCTTCTAATAACGGTGTGCAAATTATATCTCTACTAAATGGCTGCACTGCCTCATTTCTAGTGATGAGATGGTTTCCATAGAGAGGAATAATGTTTTCACCAGTAATTTTAAGGGTAAAACCTAGAGGAAGGGTGAGGAGGTGTATGGGGCTGTTAAAAGAGCATCAAATGTAGTCTTAGCTACAATTTCCTTAAAAGTCTGAAATAGCTATAAACAAAGAAAGTAGTGGCCAGTGCTAGATATTCCTGTGTACTTTTCTCTCAAGGTGAAGATTTGGGAGCTGCTGCAGGTAAGACAGAGAACATCAACAAGAACAAGTTACCTGTGTCAGTGTCTGGGCTTTTGGGTTCATTGTCAGATTGGGCTTCGCATTGCCTAAATATCTTAACAAGTACATTAAAATACGTTTAACAACTACGTAGCTATCCCATAGATACAGATGCCAGCATATACGTATATATGATACACGTATATCCATAGTGACAGGAACAGACAAGGGGAAGTCAGCAGTGATCTCAATGGGAGACCTACTAAACACACCCACTCTGGTTGCAAACTGTTGCCTCCAGGAAAGTCTGCTCCTCATCACGTGGGTGCTGTGGAGTGAGAAACTGCAGCTGGAGGCATTTACTTCTTGGTCAAGCGGGGTGCCATCTGATAACATTGCTCCTTCTTTCAGGGGCCTTCCTCATCCCCTATTTCCTGACTCTGGTGTTTGCCGGGATTCCTCTCTTCCTGCTGGAAACTGCTCTGGGCCAGTATACCTCTGTCGGCGGACTGGGAGTCTGGAAATTAGCACCCATGTTTAAAGGTACCGTACTGTAAGTTTGTGAAGGTGATGGCACATAACTGCAGACAAATACTCATTAATGGTTTGGGAAGGAAATCAGCAAATGCCTGGGGACTAGGATGGGGTGGCAGGTGAGGGGAGTTTTTTCCCTCTGTCTTTATCAAGTTGTCCTTGGCCCTGATGTCTGCAGTCATGAACATCCCTGTGCTCTGTTCAGGTAGTCATGTGTGGTGACAAGGTACTTTATGAGGTACTAAAGGGGGCCTGCAGGAAAGATGGGGAGAAACTCTTCAGCAGGGCCTGTTGTGATAGGACAAGGGGTAATGGTTTTAAAATAGAAGGAGGTAGATTCAGATTAGACATCAGGAGAAAAATTTTACAATGAGGGGGTGGAACACTGGCACAGGTTGCCGGGAGAGGTGGTGGATGCCCCATCCCTGGAAACATTCAAGGCCAGGTTGGATGAGGCTCTGAGCAACCTGATCTGGTTGGAGATGTCTCTGCTTCTTGCAGAGGGGTTTGGACTAGATGGCCTTTAAAGGTCCCTTCAAACCCAAACTATTCCATGATTCTATGAGCAGAAGGGACTGTGATGGAGGGTCTCTGGTTGCAGAAGACCTGCCCCAATTCTCCCTATGTAGGCTTACTTAAATTACATGGGAAAGCTGTAAACAGGGGACGTGAACATGTTGCCATGTCTGGCACAACTGCATTCTGGAAACCGGTGGTGATTTAGAAATATCTTGGATGTGGGAAAGAGTGATTCTGCCAAGGAAGTGACTGGATGCTGTTTTCATGGAGCTCTGTCTCTACCAGTAGCATACTGAAAGGTAGCACTGCTCACCCAGTGGACATGGGTGGATGAGAGATGCGAGGGAATGAGCCTCCCTTGCTGACCAACTCACAGTGCAACGGCAACACATGCTGCGTTAATGAGCTGATTCACTTTTTCTGGCTGTGCCACAAAACTTGCTATGGTGCCCGTGAGCTCAGTGGGGTACTGGACACCTAGACTGATGCTGCTCTCTGCCTTCGTTTGCAGGAGTGGGACTGGCAGCTGTGGTTCTCTCCTTCTGGCTGAACATCTACTACATTGTCATCATCGCCTGGGCTCTCTACTATCTCTTCAACTCTTTCACTGCGGTGAGTCACAGACATGTCTACAGCACGGCATTGGCTGTGTTCTGGGTCCTTACTCCCTGCTTTATGGGGAGTGAGTTGTTTATGCCACAAAACATGCACTAACTGCTTGTATTTTGTGCAAAGAGCCTTTGTCAGTACTCTGCTGGACCCTTCCCAAAGAGGTTCGTCAGCTCTGGAGGCAGTTGTGTAGTGCTGATGGGTACTGATGCTTGTCCTCTGGAGAGAGTGGTCCTCTGGAGGGGCTGGTCCCATCCCCTCTCTGGAAACTGTTCCCCACTCACATCAGTCTTTAGAACTCACTCTGTCTCTCTTGTATTTCTGGAGCAAATCTAAGAGCTGCACATTTTCACAACATGTTCTTACTACCCATGACTTAGTCCTGACCTTAATTAGTTCTCAGTTATGCTTCTTTTGATAGATGAAATCCTGGGGATTTTTTTCTGCTGGGAACATGATTCAGAAAACATTTAGACATCTGCTAGTGACTGTCCCTTAGCAGGTGCTTTGGCATTCTGGTTTATAATGGGTTCCTCTCCCATAGCAGGGTCTTCTACCACACAAGGTTAGAATCATGCCCGATATTAACTTCTTGGTAGCTGAATGATTTGTTTCAGCCCAGCAGCTGGGAAGAGCTCACTTAACACTCTGAGCAACCTGCAGCCACAAAGACAGGTTTAAGCCTTAAAGCCTTAAACCCCCGTGGTTTAAATGGGATCTTTTTTTCATTTCATTTAGATATAACCCTGATATGCAGTTATGAATGATATACATCCAGTTTCACTTTTTGTTTGATCAAAAATTTCAAGTATCTATCAAGACTTTTGCTAAAGTATTTGGTGCTTCTACCACCAATACCCACTGGGTAGAGTCCTGGGTCTAGAACAAAATTGTCTGTTGTGGATGATTAGGCGCACACTTGAGGATTCCCAAATGAACAAAAGTTTACCCCAAAGGAACCCATCCCAACTGAAGCTTGGGCAGGATGGGTCTTAGGGTGAGGCTTTGGTCCATTCGGGTGTCACAGATCCGATGGATGACAGCGCTCGTATCCACACAGGCAGCTCCCAGCTCAAGGCCTTTCCTATTACCAGAGATAATTCCAGATTCCCCAAGGCAGCCAAGGTGCAAATGAAAAAAAAATAGGCTGATCCCTGTCCCTTGTCCCTCCTAAATTTATCTGCGAGTATTTTGAACCTGAGCAGGAGCCCAGCTTGCCTCCTCTGGTTTCTGTCCTCTGAAACTCAGAGGAAATGGAGCGGCAACAAACTGTCCCCTGCCTGCCCCTCCTCGTAAGAGCTGTGCAGCATCTCTGATGTGCAAACTGCTCGGTTAAAGGGGCTGCTGCGCAGCGCTGCTTGAGCCATTGCATTTGCTTCAGTGCAATTAGCAAGTCTGCAATGAAGTCACTGTGTGGGTGCAAACAGCCTGAGCGGTCACCGGCATGTCCGCGTCTGTCCCTCCCATAGCCTTTCTTCTGCCAAGCCAGTGTGCAGCTTGGGAGGTATCATCTGCTGGAGTGAACTGATTTAGATGGGAAGCAAAGGCAGCACTTAAAGGCACTGATGCCACAAAGCACTTAAAACATAGATAATATTTCTAAAGGGGTCTGTGTTCGTGGATGAGTAGGAATGGATGCAAACATCTTCTTAAAGCTCTGTTGAGCTGGAGCCTGAGTCCTTATCTGCAGAGGGAAACCATCCAGAATAGCCATTCTGCATTTATCTACATGCACTGCACTCAGGAAACGAGATTGGTGCACATGGGGACGTACCTGAGCTGCTCTTGTTGGGCTGCCCCGGCCATGGCACTACACGGCACGGGTGAGCTGCCCTGCGAGCTCGCGCAGCCCCTGATGCCGCGGTTTCATCGCTTGCAGCGCCGGAGCTGACTGTATTAAATCTGTGGCGGTGTGCTACCTCCCAGGAATCCCTTTCTGCTCCTTATAATCAGGGCAGTGGACAGCACGAAACACCTACTACACTTCAAATTTACTCCTGGGCTTATGTTGCAGTAGTTTATTTGTGTAGACAAACCGTTAGCCCCCATTCTCAATGCCACGTTGCTTTTTAAGCATTGAAGTTTGGGATAAATGAGAGATAAGAAACAAATCAGTGTTTGTTCTTTGCGCAGTAAATTCCAACCACTTGTTGAGTGAAGCTAGCCAAAAGCTGTAATAATTATAAACACAATATCCCCTGGTAGCTATTTTAATTAGTAGCTATTAATTACCAACTGTTAATCGGAAATGGCTTTCTATCTGGGGAATTGCTAACATTTTATTAGAGCTACAGCATTGCCCTAATCACATTGTGATATTGTTTCCTGGAAAATCCGTGTCAAAATTTATGATTATTTTGGAAAATTGTTTCACGCTTTTGACTGCAAGGTTCCCGCCCATCCAGAGGAGCTGCCCATCCTCTTTGCAAAAAAAAAGAAAAGAGGGTTTCAGTTTAAAAGAAGCCAATTTTTTTTTTCTTGCTGCTGCCCTTGGGAGACGCCACATCAATGATAACCCTGCTGTCTTTGTGCCGGTGCAGGACCTGCCCTGGCAGAGCTGTGGGAACGCCTGGAACACCGACCGCTGCTTCTCCAACTACTCCCTGGGCGACACCACCAATCTCACCAGCGCCGTCACCGAGTTCTGGGAGTACGTCCACAGTGTGCCTACACCAGGTTTCTCCCCCTCGCTGCGGCCATCGTGCCTGCTCACCGCGGCTGTGGCCATGCCCGCCAGCACCTTTTCTTGGACAGTCTTGGCAGGAGGGCATTCAGGCCGGCCATTGGCCGGAGTAGGCATGGGCATGGAGTGTGCTGTGCAGCCACAGGCCAGATGGATTGAGAGGATAACCACCTTTCTGCCTCTCTTCTCCTTCCTTTATCCCACCACGATAAGCCTCAGGTCCTTTACAGATTTTTGTGGGCTCTCATGCTTGTCTGCACCTGGCCCTTCACCCTCCAGCCACCTCCTCTGGTCCCTCTGTCCCCAAGAGTTGGACCTTACACTTAACGTAACGTCTCCCACTTCCAGGAGGAACATGCACCAGATGTCTGGGGGCCTGGGAGAGCCTGGTACCATCCGCTGGCCCCTGGCCGGCACGCTGGCCCTGGCCTGGCTGCTGGTTTACTTCTCCATCTGGAAGGGTGTGGAGTGGACGGGCAAGGTACGGTGCAAGAACCAGATGTTTTGGTGCTGCCTCTCATTGCTGTGCTCAGGTCTCTGCTGTGAAATGTCCTCCCGATTCAATTTTGTTTGAGTGCCTATAACTCAGTTTATGGTGTTTTGAGGCAGAATCGTGGTAGATACTATTAAATCCCTGACATCTGCCTTTCACAGTTGTAAATATTGCTACTGTGTTTACAGTAATTTTCATTCTAAGTGTAGAGAATAGTTCTTCTCTGTAAAGTTACAGGTCTGGGCACTCAGTCTCTTTGGGAAGAGACTTGGGAAGAGATTTTCAGAGATTACTTATGTTTCCCACCTCGGGAGAGCCCTTTGAGGGAACGACGCCTCTTCTGGGCTCCCCCCTTTGAAAATCATGGTGTTTTAAAATGCTGCTGGTGAAAAAAAAAGACTCACCACCTCCTTTGAAAATTTTCTTGGTCCCTGTTAGGTATTGGTGGGAGACCTTCAGATCAGAAGCACATTGCTATTCACTGTGTAGCATTTCAGGCTAGCACAGCAGAAAGGTAATTGCTTAGTTTAGTGAAACAGCAATGCTGAGACACTGAGATGTGTTATTTAGAGCACAGCGTGGCATAGCGGGACAATATTATGAAAGGAATAATCAAGAGGAGAGATCAGAAAGAAGCGCTTCAGGCGCAGATCACCTAAGCTGTTAACTTCCCCGGCGGCTCTCAAACAGGTTTTAGCCATGCAGCTGCAGCTGAGCCCCAGTGATTGCCGGTACGGGCCCATGAAGAGGGATGGCACACACCTGCCAGTCCCTGAAACAGCGCTGAGAAGAAAATGGTGGAGTCAAGATGACTCACGTTGCTTGATGCGTTGGACTAGAGAAACACCAGCTTTAGCTCTGCAAAATAAGGATGTGATGACTTAAAAAGATTACTTCTGTGGACTAAATTTATCCTTGTGCAATTCCCTTGTCTTTGGGCAATTCATCCAGACTTCAGCCTGCTACTTTTGCGATTACTGCGTCCTTGTGTGTCATTGGCAGGGAGAAACCTCACAGCCAGAAACGTTACTAGCATGAGAACGGGAGAGAGAAAACACAAGGAAATACTGCTGAAAGCGGCAGTGCATGAGGAAGCCGTCCCCACTTGCAGGAGGACATGCCAGATCCAGTGCCACCATGGCCAGGAAAGCTCCTGGGCACTGGCATGCTGATGGCTTCTCTCCCATGGTGTCTTTCGCAGGTGGTGTATTTCTCAGCCACCTACCCCTACTTCATGCTCTTCATCCTCTTCTTCCGGGGAGTCACGCTGCCTGGAGCCAAGGAGGGGATCCTCTTCTACCTCACGCCCGACTTCAGAAAGCTCTCCAACTCCGAGGTTCGTAGCCTAGTGAGGAAAGCTCCTGGTTGTCTCCACATTAGTCTCCCTTGAATATTTTGAGTATTAAAAATAAAGTGGAGTAGATCCCCATTGAAGCAGGCATGACCCTCACAGGCTGAGACAAAGCTGAAGGGCAGACCCTTCGTGGGTGGAAATCTGAGCAGCAGCTCTGCTGTACTGAAACAGTGTTATCCATAGGGTAGCGGGGGTCAGAAATTATCCCAGTGAAGAAACCTCACCTCTGGGCTGGGAATGCCTTATTTCACTGACTATCCCAGAACTGGTGACTGGGCCTTGATCTGGTGGTCCCAGAGTAAGGAAGATGCGGTGGCGCCGGTGCAGGGAGCTCAGAAGCAACGCAAGTGCAACAGTACACACACACAACATGGGGTTCCAAGGGGAGCAGCACCCCTTGGGGGGCAGCTGTGAGAAAGCAAGGGCACACACACAAATTCAGAGGATGCACAAGTCCTTCCCGACCTGCAGCAGGGGCTGAGGGACACGGTTCAGAAAAAGGGATGTGTGACACTTTCTCCATCCCTGGAAGTGACTGCGAGCCACAGGTTTCAGAGGGCTGGGAATGTACATCTGGTGCTGGGCTCTCGATGCACTTGCCATGTGGGAAGGATGCAGACCCCCTGCAAACCCCCTGCTCCTCCTCCTCCTCCTTCTTGGGGAGGCATTGCTCTCTATCAGGCTTTCTCCTGACACTGTAAGCAGGAGAGGTAAACACCATAGCCCTGGCTCAGGGCCCTGTGTTCAAAGCCCCTGGCAGCCCCGTTCCCCTCGGGGGAGGCAGGGGCCCTGACGACCCCACAGAGCTGTGGGACAGGTGGTGGCTCTGGGAGGCAGCAACACAATTTGTGACACAAATACACAAATACTGGGCCTGCCAAACTGTCAGGGCAGTGGAAGACAGACTCGAAACCAATTCCTTCTCCGCAGGTCTGGATGGACGCAGCCACGCAGATCTTCTTCTCTTATGGCCTGGGGCTGGGGTCCCTCATCGCTCTGGGGAGCTATAACACTTTCCACAACAATGTCTACAGGTCTGTTGGTGTTTTTTCTTTCCAGCCTCCTGGGTGGTGAGGAGGGCTCGCGGGTGAGGGAGAGGGTTACAGTGAGTTTGAGGTGACTGTTCTCCGACATCACCTCGCTGGCAATGCGCAGCCCAGGGAGCACGCGACACTGCTGTGGTCATGGTAGCTGAGTCCCCTCCTGCAAGACACTTGACACGTCACCCACCATACCTCTCCAGGGCACAGAACTGCTCTCGGCAGGGCTTGGTCTTTTCTTCACCCCACTCTTCCCTTCTGGCCTCCTGGTAGGGACCTGCAGGTGGTTTCTTTTATTTCTTTCTGTTTTCCAGAGACTCCATTATTGTCTGCTGTATAAACTCCACCACAAGCATATTTGCCGGATTTGTCATTTTCTCTATTGTTGGCTTCATGTCGCACATCACAAAGAAGTCAATCTCAGAGCTGGCCTCCTCAGGTAAGCAGAAACCCGGGTTCAAACCTTTGACCACAATTTGTCAGTGAGCATGGGATGGTCCTAGGCCTTTCCTGACCGGGACTCAAGTGTGCAACCCTCTTTGCACGGCCTCCCACCAAGATGGGTCTCAGGCACCTGTGGCTGATGTTCATCGCACACTGGCTGCAAGAGGCATCTCCACCTGCTTTTAATGTTCACCTTCTTCTATTGCTGAAGTTCTACGTGCTTTTGCTGCAGTGAAATATTTAGGCCTTTTGCTTTCTGAACCCTTCCTATAGAGAATAGATACTACCTATGTTTTCAGTAGATGTGATGAAAAATTGGATGCCCCTTTCCATGAGAGATTTTGAAACTGTAATCTCGGAATATTTTTTTTAACCAAGATGAGACTGTCTTTTTGCACAAAGATATATTTTAAAATTGCTGTCTTCCCAGAGAAAGCTTTTATCTCAAGAAATAGCATTTTGTGATAGAAAAAAAACCAGACATCAGGAAAGTTATAACCAGCTCTGAATATCAGTTTATTTTTCTAGCAAAGCGCTCCAGCTCCATTTGGTAGCAGTAATTTGATGAGTTTCTTGTTTGCAGGAAGAGAAAAGGCAAAGCAAATCTCTAGTCATTCCTGCCTCCCTACCCTACCCCTGTGCCCCCCTCCAGGTTGGTGTGTCATAGAATAGAATCATAGAATACTGTGGGTTGGAAGGGACCTTTAAAGGTCATCTAGTCCAACTCCCCTGCAAGGAGCAGGGACATCTTCAACTAGATGACAGTGTCATGGGAGAAGGCTCAGGTTTTTCTAGCACCTACATTAGATATCTGCAATTCTTGACTGTGATCATTATCTCTCTGTTCAACTGCTGCCCTTAGCTCAGACTTTCCATCGAATGCTTTATAAACATGGGCTCACCCCTCTTTTCATTACCACAGGCCCCGGACTGGCTTTCCTCGCTTACCCACAGGTCGTCACACAGCTGCCCCTGTCCCCACTCTGGTCGATCCTCTTCTTCTCCATGCTGATGATGTTGGGTCTGGATAGTCAGGTGAGACGACCCAGGGACAAAGTGGGTTAAGATACTAAGATATCTTCAGATACAGTGGTGCTGTCCCCTTCTACACCTTGGGACAGTGCTGAGCAGAGTCTTTTCTTACTCTTAATGGTGAGATGCAACTGCACGGATCAAAGTTCCCTGCGTGGCCATTGCCTCTGCGCTCTTCCCTAATGTGGGCATACACTGCAAGTATCTGACCACTACCCAATGCACCAGTCCTTGTCTTGCTCCCAAGGAAAAATCAGAGTAATAACCAGCTTCCAGCAGCCCGGCAGAACCAGTCAACCTTATAAGATGATCACCACTTCTCTTTAGGAGGAGAGGATCTTTGGGAGGCTTTTCTCCATTCAGATCAATTTTTGGCCCTAGTGGAGTGCCGGTGCTGCTGCGTGGGCACAGCATGTCCCCATCTTGCTGGGTGACCCTGGCAGCTGAGTTCATAGGCTCTAAATAGAGCTAGTGGGAAACTATCCCTACCAAAATACTCTGGGGCAAGGGAAATAGGAAAAGATTTCTTTCAAGTAATAACTTGTTTGTTCTTGTAAGATGTGATGTTTTTCCCCCCAGAAAATAGATGTGTGAAATAAGGGAAACCAGTATTAACTGTTTCATTTCATGTCTGCATGATAATAGTTTTTGGTCATCACAGCTGCCTTGGTATTCTCTGAGAAGCTCAGTTTGGATACTTTGGATTTCCTAACTGTGTCATGGAGCACCTTGACCAAACTGCATTTACTGTGAGGTGCTATCAAGAAAATGCCATTACTTTGGCTAACTTTCATAGGTTAGGGTAGAAAGTCTCCATCATCTCTACTCCCAGGAGCTGGGAGGAGCATCTCTGCACAAGGTACCAGTCTCCAGCCAGGCCACAGAGTTCTGACGTGATATCGACATGTTGCACTGAGAAAAGCAGTGATGCAGCGTTTGAATTAGGGTTCTGCTGTGGTGCGGGAACGGTGGTTTGATGCAGCGTTTCGGCGTTGTTGTTGATAACAAAAGTGGCCCTGAGCAGAGCAGCAGCACCCTGGCCTGGTTTGTAGGTAACAAGGGATAGATCCTGGCAGAAGGAAGGAGCCATGCCTTGGGAAAAGCTGATGCCTGAGTGCCCTGGCTGCTTTGCCATTAGGTAAGTCTTTTAAGGTGTTTGAGGGGGAAGCAGCTGGCTGTACAAAATGTCTCCACTCTGCCTCCCTCAGAGCCCTCACAAAACAACAAAAATCATAGCCTCTGTATTTTTACATACAGTGATGCTTTTTTTCTGAAGCAGTGCATTGCAGCGTGCCTCCCTTTTGACTGCATCAAAATCAAAGGCTCCTTCCAAAGCTTGCACTTGGTCTGTCTTGGTCCCCTGTGCCCACGTTTGCTCTTTCCTCGCAGCGCAAACCGCTGGCACAAAATGGATGCTCTCTTGGATTACAGGTAGCATTCATAAACCCAAGTCTAGTTCATAATCAAACTCAGACCTATTCCTGAAATGTCACACCTGGGTTCCACGAAAATCTAATCAACCTAATCTGGTTTTCAATTATGGCGCACTCCCATAAACACATCATAAAGCTCATGTCTGTATTACCACAGATGTTATTTGTCAAATAATTTCAAATAACAACTAAATGCTCCAAAAGAAGCTACATTTACAGAAAAAAAAAAAAAAATTACTCTCCATGGATTATTCACTCAGCGCTGGTAAATCGTTTGAGACATGACAATAAGCCCTCTAAGCACTGTGTGGAATTTATTTGCTGCTTTTGCTTCTGAAATACCACTTGAAATTCTCCAAGTCCCTTCTGACAGCTGCCCTCGCAGGGCCAGCAGTCTGTGGGGGGCTATCATTGCCTGGAGGAGGAGGAGGAAGGGGCGGGGAACCAAGTATCAAAAGGAAAACAAGCTTTTAAAAAAGCACGGAGAAATACATGTGAAGAAGCTTTCTGTCTGCAGGCTGGAGCACTGATTCAATCAAACACACCGCTAACAGCATGGCAGCTTATGTGTGTAAAAGAAATAACGCTGGCTCCAACAACGGCTGCAACTGGACATGCATTTTGAAGCACCCAATTTAAAAAAAAATCAGCTATGTCCTGATCAGGTATTGTTTGTGGTATTTGCAGAAAGGGAGCAGCCATTTTCCATTAGAGTCAGCAGCCCAGTCCATGGGGCACGGCAGGGCCATAGGGCATTTCTTGCACCCTACACCCCCAGGGCTGGGGCTGCCCCTTGTCAGCAGCCGGGCACGGGGCTGTGTGCACAGCAGAGATACTCAGGAGCCCAGCTAGCGATGGAAGGCAGGGCTGAGATCTGCATTGGCAATGCAGCAACAAGCCCCAAAACCTTTAGCGATGGTGGGAGTGGGTCCAGCCCTGTCCATGATCTTCAACAGCGAGTCTTCTGCAGATGCAGCACAGCTCCATCTGCCTCTTTCTGCCAGGGTGCTCATCATCTCCTCTGCAGTCACTTGAAGGGGATGAATGACCTATATCGACAGACACGCGCCTCCCTCCTGTGCCCCCACTTGCCGCTCGTGCGCTCTGCCTCTGATCCACCCGGGCTTTCGCTCTCTTGCGCCAAGACCCTCTTGCATAATATGCTAATACTTTCTTTTAACCTACCAGTTTCCAGGTCAGGCGTTTTTCTCCCCAGGGGAGCTAGCAAGCCTTGTGACTGCAAGCCTGCATCTGTCCCATGTGAGGCTGTCTCACAGGTTATTCATGAGGAAGAGCAGCGAGACCCAGTCTCCTGGCTCCCTGGTGCACATCTGGCAGCTGTGATCGAACCTCCTGTGGGCCTGTGGGTCTGGTCAGGGTGCTGTGTGTGGCTGCGGAGGGGATAGCAAGCCCCTGGCACTGAGAGAGGATGGGAGACAGGCTTTCATACAGACCGACGTCCCACCTGTGTTGACTACCAAGCCCCGATTGAGGCTTGTGTAATGATTAAGCCCCTGAAGGGAAAAAAGAGCAAAAGAGAAAAGTGAATGTAAATAAAATAATTATGGGAGAAACTACATCATGGGTTGAGGCATGAGGAAGAACAGAATATATGCTAAAAATTGTTGCTGGAGACAGTCGGTGAGAAAAATGGAACTTTTTGGCCAGCAAACTGAAGTGTGCATGCACGTGCATGTACGTGTGCGTGTGTGTATCCACCCGCACATGCAAGTGCTCACGCAGCACACAGCAAGGGCAAAACCAGGAGGTATGACGATGGCCAGATCCTCGTCACTCCTGAAAGCAGCGTGCTGTCACTCAGCTGCTTACCTATCTTGTGCAAGAGTCTAAGGGTGGGTATGCAGGCTAGGAAATTTGGACCCCAAAGGGCTGTCGGTTTTGCTCGCTCCCCTTATCTGATGCATCTTTTTCTTTGCTTCTTCTCTGATAGACACCTCTCGCCTCCACCCTCTGCCTCTGACCACCTCTGTCCCTGCTCTGAACCATTTTCTCTCTCTGCCTCACCTGGTGCCAGACCGCCTGGCCCTGCCTATGGCTCCGGCAGCGCCTGGCCATGCATCCACGTAGAAGGAATAGCTTTTGACTGTTTTTTTTTGTCACACCGGCTCTTCACACTGTGGTGCCAGCTCAGTCCTGACTCTTCCAGTCAACGAGCCGGGTGGGATGGGGTAAAGAGCTCGCTGTCAATGAGTATAAAGGCAACTTAACCCATGCCCAAATGGTAAAAGATGCTTTAACAGCACTTGTGGCCAATATAAAAGGCTTAGCTCATTAAAAATTTGAGTTGAAGTAGTTCAGCTCTGACGCTCTGGGAATATCGGCTTTCCGTACTGTACCGTGTGGATATAAAACCCTGGGCAGAAACATCGCCCTTTGCCTCGTCGCTCGGTGCCCGGGTGGAAGCCAGCCCCAGCAGCCAGGGCTGTGCGAGCTCTTCCACCATCCCTGCCCAGCCGTAGGCACAACCCAGACTCCCTGCTTTTCTTCCATACATCTTTCCAGCCCTCTGCTGCTCTTTCTAGTCCTTGCACCCCTACCTCCACCTCCATTCTTGGATTCTTTTCTTCCTGTCTCCCTATTCAAAGCTGACTTTAAAAATGCCAGCGCTTTCTAGAGTGCTCTCCCAGGGACAGGGAGGTCCTTGACATCCAAGAGCAATGAAACCTCTTTCATTTTCATTGCACTGCTTGTACATTTACTGAGGGTGACCAGGGAAGCTAGGAGAGCTTGCTGCCCTCATGAACTTCCCAGAATTTTTGCTAGAGGCGTGATACGCTCTCCGAGAGCTCTATGTTTCCAGTGGTTTCTTGGAGTGAGATATAAAAGCGAATCTCACAATTTATCAGGAAATAGGAGGGAAGGATGCACTTCACATACATGCAGTCAAACCGTCCTCATGCCACAGGACAGAACTAGTAGGAAAATGGATTTGAAGGTAACGTTACGTGTTGTGGTGCAGACAACATTAATAGACTGGTATTGCACTGCACAAGCCATCCAGGTGATTTCAGCTCTAGAAAGACCATGTGCTGTCAGGATGAGCTTTTGATGTGCTATGTGCACTTAATGTAGTGTGCTCAAAAAAGTGAAATAAAGCCAAGGACTGGGTGGTCAGAGATGTTCTTATTATGCATATGCATGTGAGACCAGGCAGTAGCTAATGCAGCTCCTTAACAAGTGTTTTAGGTCATTAAATAAGCACAAGCGCTGTTGCAATAGGCTGAGAAGAGCACACATGGGAAAGGAAGAGCAAGCAAGGTCCTACACGTGTCCCAGCAGCAGACAGATGCATTGCTGTGACAGAGAGCCTGGCAGCGTGGTGGAGCAGGGCAGAGGTGAGAAGGCCCTCAAGAGTTCAGAGGAAGAAAGAAGAGGCCTTCCACGGGATGTAGAAAGCAGAGATTTATTTCAGATAATTTTAGGTAGTTAACCCTGATGCTTTTATCTCCCTCTATATTCAATGGAGGGAGAGATGCATTTTCAGAAGATGGTTTGGACCAGCTTTGTGCAAGGTGACTTTTTTCTAGCGTGTGCAGAGAGGACTTAAAGAAATGAGGCTCTCAACATTAGAGTTAAATGTCAGCAGCAATGACGTCAGACTAAAATATTTATATAAATGACTTTGATGTGTACCTTTTCCCACAGTTCTGCACCGTGGAAGGGTTCATTACAGCCCTGATGGATGAGTATCCTCGTCTCCTGAGAGCTAGGAAGAAGGTTTTCATCGCAGTAGTCTGTTTCATCTCTTACCTTATTGGATTCTCCAACATCACCCAGGTACAGATAGATGCACTTGTATCTCCAATCATGGCACCTTTCTAGTCACTTTGGCATAGCACAGCAGCACCAAAAGCTTTGAGAGAAGTGACAGCACCCCTAGGAGCATCCTAATGCTGGATACATGAGCTTACTCATCACCTAATTTTTACAGCCATCCTGTTGTCAGTCTGGCTTGGTTTTTTGCTATTCACAATAAGGGGTCAAGCCAACAGAGCATGAGCTGAGGGAACGCTTGGTACAAAGGGTTAAGATAACATGAAGAAGACCAGTCCGTTGGGGCCCTGAACGTCTGGGGCTGAAGCAAAGGTTCATGTGTGTGGAGGTCAGGGCTGAGTGTTTTGGACACTGTTTGTGGAGTACTGTAGGTTCGTGAGGAGGCAAGGCAGCAAAACTCCTGGGAGGGGCAGAGCAGAATAAATTAAGTGACTCCATCTAAACTCAAGACAAGTAAAAAAGCTCGTGAATCCCTGCTTTTCTCCTCACCATTGGCCATGCCTGAACAGTCTGCAAGAGCACATCAGTGTTGCTGCTGGGAACCAGATTCCGATGGAAAACATTGAAACACTGGCTCTATTGTCCAAGGAAATTAACATTAAAGCCAGTGGATGCAGACAGTAGCAATCCAAGCATCCAGCTGATATTGTTGACCGTAATCTATAACTAAACTCCTTGACCCTTGTTTTGTCTCCTCAGGGTGGCATTTATGTCTTCAAGCTGTTTGATTACTACTCAGCCAGTGGCATGTGTCTTCTCTTTCTTGTCTTCTTTGAGACCATCTCAATTTCTTGGTGTTATGGTAAGCATAAAATACCTTGTTCCTTTGTTTTCTCCATGGGCACGGTGAGTTATTTCAGAAGCCTCTCACGATGAAGCCAATGAAAACTTTGCAACTGAAAATAAATCACACTGATAACTCTAGAAAATCAGGAACAAGAGGCTGTCATTTCACTTCTCCAGGCCACCATGAAGGCCGCTGCACAAGCTGGCAGATGCCTAGGGTCCTGCCCTCTGGTCCTTCAAGAGGACACCAGGAACATGGAAGCTGCTAGCACGAATCTGCTTTTGTGCCCCTGTACTCCATCCCCTCCAGATAATGCTTCTTAATGCCACAGCATCATCACTGTCTTGCTGTGGCTGGCCTGTGCTGTGTCACTGGAAGAGATTATGACCATGGTGCAGAGATGGGATGTTTTTTTCAACCTCATTTCTTCTTGTAGGGGTGAACAGATTTTACAGGAATATTGAAGAAATGATTGGCTACAAACCTTGCATCTGGTGGAAGATCTGCTGGGCCTTCTTCACTCCTCTTGTCTGCTTGGTAAGAACAGAGGAATCCCATCTGCAAGAGTGGATCCTTTTGGTTTGGATGGGCTATAGGGGAAACACTATGTTCTCCATTCAGTTTAGGTCTGATGCAAGGTGGTGCTAGGTAGACCTGAGATGGGAAAAGTAATACAGGAGCCTCTTTCACTCTGCCTGCTGGAAATCAACCATAAGAAATGCTCTAGATTATTGTTTTAATCTAAAAGATGCCATCAGTTTTTCCATTCTTCTTTCTGAGATGCCAAAAGATAAGCAAATAATTTACTGTTTTAAAAAGTCATTATTGGTGCTGGTGAAGGCTCTCTGCTACTCGAGCTCCAGCTTCAGTCCCTGATAGGCTTGTCAAAGCAAAAGACATCAGCAAATGCAGTATAGCTGACCGTGGAGCAATTTTGCCTTTGCTGGTTCCTGCACTTCCAGCAGGAGTAGTACAGGGAATGATGTGAGATGGCCAAGGACAGGAAGATGATGGCTCCCGAGGCCAGCTGTGAGGATGCCGTTAACCCACTTAAGAACCAGTGTGGAGGCACCACTTGTCTGAGTAGTCTGGTGAAGAAGGAAATCAGTGGTATTCCTGTTCTAGCTTTTCACATAATAATGGGAGGAGAAATTATATGAAAGTACCAGTTGGTAGGCTGAGAACACCTAGACTAGTTTAAGGAGCTATAAGACTATTGGGAGCTAAGAGGTTAGTGAAGGAAATAATGGATAGATGGACTCCAATTTTGCATGCCTTCACCTGCAATGGCTGGTGCTCTTTTCCCAGGGTGTGTTCTTCTTCAGCGCAGTGGAAATGACCCCTCTGACACTGGGAAAATACGTCTATCCTGCGTGGGGACAAGGCATTGGTTGGCTTATGGCTCTGTCCTCCATGGTACTGATTCCAGGATACATGATGTACTGTTTCTTCACCTCAACGGGGACTCTCCGGCAGGTATGAACATCTTCACCACTCCATTTCTGCTGTCTTCTTAGACTAAGCCCCCCACTGAACTCAGTTTAAGGAGAACCAAGTGGACTCTACTCTGACAAAGCTGTCAGATTACTTTGGGCTGGTGCTGCAGGAGCTCCGCACACCCTCTCTCCAGAAGGGCTCAAGTCGGCCCCAGCACACAGAACAGCCTCCCGCGACACGGGCTCGCTGGAGAGGAGTTACTAGCACAACTGAGCACCAACACACCTAAATGTCTGGCAGCACTGTCGGGCAGCACGTAGCTGGCTGCATCTGGCCAACTGGGTAGACCTTCAGGTAGTCTCTGCTTAGGTCACTCTGTTGTCCGTCATTGAGCTCTGGTTTGTCATCATCACAAAAAAAGGAGCCCTCTTCCCCTGGATATCTCTTTGGTGCAGGGGACTGGAGCCCTGGAAGAAAATGGGAAGAAACCCTTGAGTTTCTTAACCCAGAGAAATCCCAATCCCTGGCAGTCCCTGATATGATTACCTGGCACTTCTCAGCAGAGAGATCGGCTCCCTCCGAGCAGGAAGCTTGAAATATCTCACGGCTCGGACCTGCTAGCAACAGAGACGTGCACAGTGGTAATTTGTCATGTGCTTTGCAAAGGGCACGCAATGAATGATGGGTTAAGAAGCAAGGCAGACTTTTAAGCAAGACCCATGGTACCCACAACTCTGATCTTGTTTAAAACATTTTTTTTTTTTTAATTTGAGCAGGGTTTTGTGTAGCAGTGAATTGTGAGTCTCTGTATGTCATACCTAGGAATAACTGTTAAGATTTTATTTACAGTGTTGACATACAGTCTTGAGAGCACTGTGCACAAAGTCCCTAGCTCGATGCTGTCTGCTGCGAGCTACAGGTGTAAGAAGTTGCCACAGGGGTGCTGACTTATGGCTTTCGCAGCCCAGCTGCAACAGCCACCAGACACCATCCAGATCCCATGAGTTTACATCATGGATGTTGTATTTTGAGTAATGTTTAATTCAGAAATATTTTGGCTGGAATTGCTGGGCTGAGGTCAGCTTCAGGCTCTCTACCTCTGAGGTCAAGGTGCAGGTGAATTTGACTTTCCTTCCCCCCAGGTCTCCATTTAGATAGGCTCTGATGTGGGAATGGGGTGGGTTTGCTGCCTCAGATCTACTTTCAGTTTCTGGTCTCTCATCTGAGGTTGAGTTTAGGTTCTTGCCATTGGTGTTGAGATTCGCATTGGTGTTGAGATTTGCATTGAGGTTCCTGCAGGACTGAAGCCAGGGTGTTATGTCAAGCCACTTTGGCGATTTTGGGTTGAAGGCCAGAGGCAATTCCAACAGTAGGTCCTTTATCAGATGTTTCAAGGGCTCCTTATCCCCTCATAATATGAGCTGGAAAAGCAGCAAAAGGGAAGACTGCAAATACAGACAATGATTCAACCCTTTTCTTAGTCTCAATCCTGTTTCCACTAGGGATGGTGAAATTATGTTCCTGGCATCTGAGGGCAGCGCATGAGCATCTTTCCACCCATCCCCTCAGCATCCCGTGTAACCAGCAGTGCCAGGCAGCAGCGTGAGTGGTTGGTGTGCGCCCTCCTCATCCCACTCTCCCTCTAACAGCACCCACACACATCAGGAGACCCAGACCTCCTCCCCACTGCTCATAGACCCAGGAGTGAGCAGCAGATGGCAGCAGGAAGAATGTAGACTTCTCTGTGTGTGTGTGTGTGTGTATTGTTATCAGAGAGACAGAGAATTTTTGGCCTCTTACATGCGCAGATCCTGGATTAGTTTGTAATAGAGCTGGAGCTGGAGGGAAATTAGATGCCAATGCTGAATAAAGTGGTTTTGACAGACAGGAAAGATTAAAAGTCATTTTGATCCTACTGAGCATGAATGTGAGGGGAAAAAAAAAAAGACCATGAATGGCAGAAGCAGCTCAGTGAACATTTCAGGGACTTCACCCAGCAACAGCCACTTCAGCGGTATTGCAGAGTAGGGGCTTGTTTCCCTTTGCTGGAAAGAGCTTTTTCCTGACTTAGTGGTGTCTATTCAGGTCAGACTCAATTCTTCTCTGCCTTCTCTTCTGCAACTTACAGCATCAGTCCCTCCCTGACAGGCAAAAGTGATTCTTTCTTCTTCATCGCTCCTGATGCTCAGTCCACACACCTCCAGTAATGACTTGCCCCTCCAAATTTTCCTAGGTTCTTGCCTCACTTTACTTGGCTCTGCAGTTTTCATTTGATCAGCTCAGGATGACAGGAATGGCTGCTAGCACAAAGGTTTATGCAGGTGGACCGCTCTGATCTGCGCCGGTGGCACAGACCGTAACCTTGTCAGCACACTGTAGCTAGTTAGCAATGCTTTATAATAAATCCTAGTTGAAAAATTACGGAAAGTGGGAAAATGGGTCTGCTCTGAAGCCTGTGACATAGCAGCTGTCGTTCCTGTTTGCAGCTGGCATTGCCTGGTAACAGTTTGCCCATGTTATAAGGGTGATCCCTGCATTTCGGATAAAAGGAGGAGCTGCTGTGCTGTGCACAGCACCAAAGCAAAGGTGACTTGCAGAGGCTTGCAGCAGATTGCTGAATGGTGCTGGAGGAGTAATTCCTGCCCCATGCACCATCCCCTCACCCTGTAACTAGGGCCACCTCAGAGGCTTGGGGCGAGGGGTCCCAACCCTCAGCCACTGCCATGCCCTGGCTGTCCCACCACTGTTGCCCCTGGTCCCCCAGCTGACGCACTCTCTCCCTTTGTTCCCGGGCAGCGTTTGCAGCAGATGACACAGCCCAAGCCAGAGGTGCACGCTCAGAACAATGGCCTCCAGCCGAAGACATCCTTGAACGGGAGGGTCTTGGATGCCGCCGTCTAGGAGGAGAGCCCAGACCTCCTCGCCCTGCCCCGTAGCTGCTCACGCCATGTTGTCCCCTGAATTCCTCCAGCACAGCTCATTGTCCCCAGCTTTGCGGTGGCTTTTGCTTGTTGAACAGAGGACCTACTGGAGGAACCCTCCTGCGTCTCTTCCTCCTGGCCCAGCTTACCAAGGGTCTGCTTGAGCTGCCACCAGGGTGTTGTGCGGTGACTGTCTCCATCATGCAACATCCTGGTCCAGGATTTCAGAGAGGAGTGGCTGGTGCCCAGGTCTTCCTCCTCCTGACAAGAGGTGATGTTTCTAGACAGCTTAGGCTGATGGCTGACCACTTCTCTGTTCTTCTTCTTGCCTTTCCACGTGAACCTCCATAGAGCATCCTGTAGCATGCAGCCATGCTGTCACCCCAGAGAGCCAGCTGCCACCACGTTTGAATTGCAGACGGTTGTCAATTGATCCAGCATAAACCAACACTAGCAAATCCGTAACTGGAGTGGATGTGGATACCAATGAGGAGCTCAGCCTGCAGGTAGCTGTAGGATATCACCTCAAAACTGGAGAAGGGCATCAGGAGAGGGATCAAGTGCCACGTTTCAGCCCTGTGCAGTCTCCAGCCATTTTCACCGCATCCGTCAGGGCTGGCACTATGAGCCTAGCAGAGTAGGCAGCCTTCTTCCTTCCGGAGCATCCTGCCCTCTGCAGCTGTGTGCGATAGCCACTCCCTGACCCGAAAATTTAGTTAAGAGAGTAAGTGGAGGGCCCTTTGCTAGAAGCTGTCCCAGTCCCCTCCACTGACCACGCTCTGCTGCGATCAGCTTTATGTGGAGGCAAGAGGTCTGCTGTGTGACGGGGAGACTTTCCAGCACAGTGCAAATCTCCCTCCCAGCTGGAACAGGGCAGTTCCTGCCAAATACCCTCCCTGGCTGCGTCCCTGGGTGGGAAGCAGTAAGATGCAGCATAGTTCGCACATGTGGTTTAGCTTGTACCTTTTTTGGGAAGTGGCAACACCCAAATCCTAGCCAGTGGAAGGCAGGCGCTCCTGGGGGAGCATGTAGGCACCATCTTTAAACCCACCCCTGTGAACCAGTGTTGACTTCCCTTGGGAAGTGTCTGCACAGCCAGCTGCTGGTGCTGGCACATCCCAGCTCCCAGCACACACAGCATGGAGGGGCCGTGAGCTGTTGTAGGTGATGCTGGAGGAGTGTATAACACCTCAGAGGAGGCTGGGAAGTGTTTCAGAGCAGTTCCAAAGCAGCAGCAGCGTATTTCTGGTTTATGAAGCCTCGAGAAAGGAGGTGCCTCATCACAGCAGCATGTGCAGGTGTGGCAGTGATGCTCCTGTTTGTGACAGCCTCCCAATGACCCCATGTGGAGACACCCGTGCACTCCGAGCATTTGATGAGCACCTGTCATCTGCATGCACGCACAGCATGGCTCAGTGCAAATTAGTCTCTCCCCTCCCTTGGCACCCTGACAGCATCGCCAGGTCTGCTGGCCCGCCTTCCCACCAGCTTAACTCCCAGGCTCAGCTCAGAGCCGACAAATTCACAGATGAGTGTCCGAGGAAAAGGTATGTCCCACTGACGCTGTGGAGCTGTGACATGGCGCAGGCTGGCCCCGTGCTGCCCATCTCTGGGACCAGCCGGTGCGCGGGGCCAGCCTGCCCTTCTGCTGGTCTCCCAGCCTGAGGAAAGAAGTCGTCCGGTGATTGATTAAAGCTGAAGTTGTTCACCTTTGGGGTTGGGTCCACTGCCAGCTCGCCAACGCATCTCGATCAACGTTGCTTTAGATGTGTAACCAACTGGTGTTTGTACACGTGGCACGCGCTGTGTCCCGGCTCTGAGCGGTCATGGCTGCCAGGCCTCCAGTGCATGTTTTGCAGTCCTCAACACCACAGGCTGAGATCCTGCCCCGTCCCACATCTAATCGTTAGGGTGTTTACGTCCAAAAAATCGCAGCTGTTAAAAAAGAGATGAGGAAATGCTGAATTTACAGGCTTGGTCTTATAAAGCCAAAAACCAAGCACTGAAAGCTGCAATCATAGTTCATCACAATTAACCTCAGCCAGTCACAGGCATGTCATCTTTCCTTGTCTCGTAACTGCAAGCGCTAGTGGAGCTGAAATTTTCTGTTCCCCTTTCACCTATTTTTATAAACCGAGGGATAAAGGAAACTACTACATTATATATATGTATGTCCTTTGAAAGGGACATCTATATTGAAAAAAGATGCTAACCTCTGATGTTTGCAGTAATGACCTTTACTAGAAACCTGCCTTTTCCTGTGCATCCAGGTCATGTAGTCTCCCTCCCTTTAAATGCAGACTGAAAAGTTGCGCAGGCAGGTGATGGGCATAGGAGTAAATTCTTGAGTGAGGCCTTAAAACCATGGAAAACCCCGATTTTTCCAACTTTATTGGGGTAGCTCAGGTCTGAGGTGGAACAAATCAGTGGCAGTGGTCATTTTTTAAACTCTTGGCCAAAGAGTTTGCTGGGAGAGCTGTTCAAAGGATTGCACTGTCCAGGTTGTTCATCCAGGGGAGGGCAGAAGGAAGGGTTTAGAAAACAAAGTCCCTTCCCTGGTGGCTGAGGAAATCCCTAAATCTCCAATTCCTTTTTGCTGGGATTTTAGTCCCAGCATCTCTCTGTCTTGTGGCCTTGTGTGTGGCAGATGCAAAACATCACTCCAGGTGTAGCAGCAGGGGCTATCCCACACATGCGCCGCTCACAATAACAATATTTGATGAGATTTAACCATTTGCTCAGTTTTCTGCCTGTGACCCTCTCCTTTGCTTTCCCTTCTGCCCTGCTTCTTTTCCTTCAGTTACCTCACTGCTTCCCTACTATCATCCATCCAGTGGAAATTATCTACCTCAGCTTGCTTCTTCCCACTTTTTTGCTTCCAGTACTGTCAAATTACAGCTCTCCTTCCCTTCCCTTCTTCTTTCTATTCTTTCCTCATCTCTATCTCTCACTTCCCTTCTTCTCTCACACGCACTCCTTGCAGCCTTATTCCTGCGTGCCTGTGGCTCAGCCGCTCGCTGTGCATGCTCTCAACCCCTCTGGCTGCTTAAAGCTGGACCCCACAGAGGAGCTCAACTTTTTTTGCAGGATCTGGTCCCTAAGAACCAATTTCCATCCTGATATCAAAATGTAATGAAGTTCCAGCTATCTTCTCTTCCTCCTTGCGCCAGAAGGCACTGTGCCAAGCAATGCTCTCTCTTGGTGTGACTAGAAGAGCCATTTCCACCCATATTCCACCAGTCTCTGCAGAGCAGTGCCTGTTCTGAAAGACGTTGTGGCCTTTCCTGGTTTTGCACTATTTTATCTGCACCATGAATGTTTCGATCTGCAAAGTCTGGCATTTGTAGCCTTGCAGGGAGGAATTTGCCCTTCAGCAAGCTCTCTCTGATTGATCGATCTCCATTCTCCAGCATTTCAAACCCATTCCATCCTTAGTGCTAGAAGAGCCTTCCCACCTCCATCACATGCAGGTGAGAAGGCGGCAGGGATGGGGCTGGGCTCACCCCACACCTCAGAAATGCCACTGTGGGCAGGTCAGTGAAGCAGCCATCTCTGCGTGTTTACTCTGTGACTTCAGACTTTGGATATCAGCAGAAAGGCTTGTGCTGTGCTCGATGCCAGTGACTCCTTCGTAGGAGCCACTTTTGTGCCGCTCCCACAGTGCGTCACTTCTGGTGACCACCCCTCCACTCCCCGCTCCTTTTGGCTCACCCAGCAGAGAGGATATGTGCGTGGCCAGGGGGTGGGATGCTCCCCTCTCCCCCATGCTGTGGTTCAGAAGAGGATCCCGCTCCCCTGTGCTCACCAACAGCACTCCAGCCTTTTCTCTGCTCCCTCGCCCCCACAGCACCTGCCAGCCTCTCCCTCCTGCCATGGGCATCCACTTGAAATAATCCTCCATGAAACCTCTTAATTCTAAGGAGCTATTTAGGGAGCTGTACTCAAATCCCTCTGAAATCCTCTTTTTCCTGAAGGCTCAGAAAAATAAAATAGATGCTGTTGCCCCCACCCTCTGCTGCAGCAGTGAGGGCTGAGGGGGGCGATAGGAAAGGCAGGATTGCGTTGTTGCTGCTCAAGCGCCACTTCCCCTGGAGATGCGGATGCAATCTTCTCCCATGGGAGAGGGGAAGCTCCTGCGGCTGCTGTTCTCCCAGATGTGCTCCAACAGCTGACAGCTGGTCGTACAAACACATGTGCAACGTCCACATCACGATACCGATGCCGTGCGGCACAGTAAGGCTTCGGCTAGCCGACCGCCGCGTAGCTTGTAGTCTCTCCACGACTCTATTAAAACAATTGTGCTGTGCGTCAGGGGATGCACTGAAACCTGGTGTCCTTCTGGATGAGCAACTTGTCCTTATCCCTCTCCTGTCCCAGGGGTATTCTCTCTGGATTGGGGGACTCTGCATTTGGTGGTGATGGCCAAATGGGAAGGGGGTCTATGCCACTAAGGGGCATGTTCACTGTGGTTTTGCTTGTATTGAGGGCTACCAGCCCACCCATGGTGATGGAGCTTGCACCAAGCATGCTGCCTGCTTTCCTCAGGGTCTGAGCATTTGAAACACGGTGCTCAGCATTGGATGCCGATACTGGCACTGGAGGCCACGTGTGTCCATACAGCACGGTTTTCCTCTCCTGATGTCTGATCCTCTCTCTGTACAGCTCCAGCTATTGGTCAGAGTCCACCTGGGCAGCTCAGGGGTAGGACAAAAAAGCCTGGGAACTCTGAAACCTACTGATGACACCTGGGACCTAGCTCTTAAAATGGAGTGCAGAGACCATTCTGATCATTGCACACTCTCAAAGCCCTTGGAAAGGGGAAAGAAGGGATGTCAAGGGAGGGTTGAAAGATGGGAAGTCCTTTAAGGGCTGGCTACCATCACCTTGGCCACTGCAGCAGCCCGTTCAGGTACCTGTCACTTCTTCCTCCCTTCTCTACTTTGCATCCTCTTGCTCATCTGGCTCACCTTCCCTTTTTGGGGAGAGGCTTCCCTGCTTGTACCAGCTTTTCTCTCCTCCTCAGCCCTACTTTGTACCAGTGACCCACAAGCCCCAAATCGCTGGACAGGTGACTCATCCAGTCACCCCTGTGCAGGGTCCATGCCTCCTTCCTTCCCCGGAGCTTCCCACCACCTCTGCTGGTGCAGGAAGCCAGTGCTGCTTCATTGACATCTGACAAAGGCATCAGATGTTTTCCTTTCCCCTCCTGACAGCCCTCCAGAGCCTTGATGGAGGGGAACAAGGGCGCTGCGAAAGTGAAAGCTGCAGCGCTGCACACCCCATGGGTTTTAACACCCCACAGACCTGCTCAGAGCTGCGTGGCAGCAGTGATGTTACCACCCTGGTCTCAGGGTTTGTTCACCCCATCACGAGCAACACCCAGGACTAGTGTCTCTCCTTCCAGCACACTGGGCACCCTCTCACCTTAGGTCCCCACATGTCCCCTGGTGTGCCCCGGCGGCAAGCATTTGGAGGGCTATCTGTGGAGTGGTGCAGAGTTCCCCCCAGCTTTAGCACTTGCCCTGGCACATCCCAAGGGGTCTGGGACCCACATGCTGTTAACCACTGGATAAAGAATTTTGAGACCCAGGGCTGTGCCCACTGGGGAACCCAGGTAGTGGTGCCAGGACAGAGGCCTGGAGGGTGGCAGGGGACAGGGGTGGCATCCCAGTGTCTCCACCGCAGCACTGGCTGAGGCAGCACCGCCAAAGGCAGTGTGGGGCTCCTGCCAAGCATGCATCCATCATCGCCATGATGCTGTCTGCCAGGAAGTGTCTGTGTCTGGAGATGCTCAGGAGAGGTTAGTGCTCCCCACGTCGATACCTGACGGCTGTGACGCTGATGGAGACGCTTCCCGACAACCCAGCATGATGCCGCTGCACTGCCAAGAAAACGGCACCAGCCTTCACAGGGGCCCCAGGGACCAGCCACGGCCTCTCAGCTCGCTGCAGCCTGGCCATGGGGCAAAGCCATGGCCCTTCACAGGGTGGCACGTGTCCCCACTGTAGCCTCTGGGGACCAGCAGCCCTCACCTCCACAGCTGCAGCCCTGTGCAGAGCAGATGTGCAGGGGTTCGTGGTTCATCCTGGCCATATTTGTGTACCACAGGCGCTTTCGTCAGTGGACCCTGGGGTGGGGTCTGGGTGTTTCTGCTTCCAGACAAGGAAACTCGACCCAGTGGAAGGTACTTACATGAGTCACTGCTGCAATGATAGCAGAGGGGGGAATCGGCCTCAGAGGGCCCATGGCCATAGTGCGGGGCAGGTAATCTGCCCTGGGGGGCACTCCTGCCCAGACAGCACATCTCCTGGGAGCCCAGGGTACGTGAGCAGGGTGTAGTTGAGCCCAGCCGCCTGCCACCTCTTCGCCTGTGCATCCCCCTCTGACACACGCTGGAGCTGACTGATGTGCCTTTAAAAATAACTCCTCGGTGGGGACGAGGACAAGGGATGGAGAGTAATGGGCGCTTTTGGTGAGAGGAGGACAATATCCCCTTCCATCTCTCCCTGCCCTCTCGATGTCCTGGTCGAGCGGCTGCTTTGGGTCGCCGCCTGCCCAGCCCATGGCATGAATGCTTCAGTGCGTTTTTGAAGTGAAGCGTGTTTGGTCTTGCAGGAGGGACAGAAAGAGAGCTGGTATCTCTCTTCTCTCTCTGCACTTACTGCAAATGAAGAGATTAGGAATTACAATCCAAGACTTATTTTAAAGCGGCTTTTCAGCTCTGTGAGGGGAACTTCAGTGTGATGCTCCACGGGGAGCTGTGTGACAGAGCAGCTGTCACAGCCCCAGCCATGGCGAGCGCTTGGGTGGCAGCAGTCGAGGCTCGGCAGTGCCCTCTGGGCTCCTGCAGTGGCTACCTGGGGTGCCACTTTGGCAGGGAGGAGGGTGGGAGGTGGCAGAAGGCTCTGCAGCTGGACACCCGCCTTGGCACCACAGAACACGTCTGAGTGCCAGGCAGGTGCTGCCGTCGGGCTGTGCCAATGGATTTTCAGGGATTCCTGGATGCTTTGAGCTTTGAAAAGAAAGACGGGGGTCTCTTTCTTTAGGCGTGGAGGGTGAGTGTGTATTAGCCACCACTGTTTAAATGGGAGTGTGCAGGGTGAGTGGCACAGCTACGATGAGACAGCACGGTCCCCCGGCAGCGTCCCAGCCACATGAATCCAGCCCCACTGGGGCTGCCCCAATCCCCAGCAGCACCATAGCCCCCGGGATGCTCCCCCAGCCATGGGGACTCCTCCTTAGGGTAGAGCTTTGGGATCTGAGAGACATCCGCTGCTGCTGGGCCCCATGGCAGCATCTGCTCCTGGGATGCCAAGTGCCAAATTGCACCAGCCCAAAGCATCCTGTGGCCCCCGGGGAAGTTTCTGCCCCATACCACTGGCAGCATCTGCCCTGCTGAGGCAACGTGCTCTTTTTTCTTTTGCACTTTTCCCCCGTTTCTTCCTCCCACTGCATTCATGGCAGACCTATGCTAAATGTTAGCAAACTGCTGGGTCTTTTTTCACTGGCATCTCTACCACCTTTCCCTCCGCTAATTATTATAGCAGTGCCTCTTCTAGGGCACAACGACAGATGGCTGGGGTTTTATCTTTGAACAAGCTATTTAATAAGGGCTCCTGCTTTTCTCTTGCACATTTCTTTCCTGGCTGCTTGTCCTGAGCTGCCGGATGGGTTGTCCTTTTCACTGGGGATGCCAGAAGATGTGAGTTGAGGCTGAAGGCTGAGGTCAGATCCCAGGGGACGGGTTTTTTTCTTTCCTTTTTGAAAGGGAAGATAATTCTGCCTGGATTCGTGTGGACCTTACTGAGCAACTCTATCCCTCCCTACAAAAAGATGTGATGGGGAACCAGTCCCCGCAGGCTTTCTCTGTACTTGGTTTTCCTAAAGAGTTTCCAGAGCCAAGTGTCCTGAGGACTTAGTACCATTAACACTGAGCTGTTTGGCAATGCCTGCCCCAGCAAGAGGGTTAGTGTTGGCTTTGGGCTCCCTGCACAGCAGGACTGCAGCACCACTCACTGTTTTGTTTTCCCCTATTTTTATTTGCCCCTCCCTACGGAGCTGCAGAGGGTTTTGGTGGCTTTTCTTGCCTTTTACTTGGATAGTTACAACAGTTGTAACACCAGCTGTCCCAGGTCACCCCTACTCCTGCCAAGGCTTTTTGTCCTGGCAGGGAACAAGCCCTGCTCGCAGCATCCCAGGAGGGCTGACATCCAGCTAGCTGCGGTCAGAGCCCGACTGGCAGCACCCGTATGCTACGCCCTCGTGTTGGCATGGCCTGCCTGCACCAGGCTTAGCTGTTTTGGGCTTAGCCAGAGCCAGCACAGAGATGTCTGCTCAGAATATATGGATTTGTGCTGTCCTACACGGAACACGTTGTCCTCCTTCTCCTGCACTGCTCAAATACTTTGCTTCAAGTTGTTTACAAAATATAATGAATAACTCATTTCAAAAAAGGTGGCATGGGGAGGAAAGGGGAAGTGATTCCCCTGTCGCAGGCAGCGGTCGGAGGCAGGAGGATGCAGAGGCAGCTGTGTTGTGGGCGTCCCAGCAGCAAGATGGTGGTTGCGGGAGGAGTGAGCATCCCCGTACCATTGGGCTGCACATCACGTGACGAAGCGTCAGCGCGCTGGTGCTGGACTGACCCAGCTCTTTCCCAGCCAGCTGTGCAAACGGCACAGGGTGGCAATGGAAGGACACAGATGGCTTTAGTGCCCCATGGGTGACACCAGTTTGCAGGAGGGTGTGGGAAGAGGCTGGCCTGTTCTACCTGATTTAGCAATGGGAAACGCATGAGAATAGAAAAATGGGTCTGTCAGCTCGGGAAAATAGTGGGTGTGCAGCTGGGAGAGTAGAGGAGAGGGACAACTTCTCCTGTTGCTGGCACTGTGTGAAGTCCTGTTTGATCAGCCAGTCTGTGAGGAGTCAGCATGAGGCTTTCACATGTTTGAGATGAAGAGCTGAAATGTACTGAGACGTCAAGGCTTCCATAGTGGGAGGGAAGAGGAAAGTGTACCTGGAATGTTAGGACGGGCACACTTCATTTAAAGTGTTTTGGCTGCTACAGCCTTGGCCCTACAGTCCCATGGAGGAAGATCCTTCCCTCTCCCCTTCCACTCCCTGTTTATTTTTGAAATGAACTTGATACTGTTTGGGAGACCTTTCCCTTCATGAGGAGGAAGGCTTAGGAAGACAGGACTCTTGTTTTCAAGAAGTCACTGATGACTTTGCCATATTGTCAGATCCCAAGGCTAGAGCATGAGTGTGGCATAAAATAAGATCCTACCCTACATGCTTGGGAACAATCCCAGGCTGTGGATTGTATAGATTAAGGCAGAAAACACACCTCCTCAGCCAGCTTTTAACCTCAGTTGCACTCATTAGCTGCAGGAAAGATGCTCCGAGACTGGCCAAGTGTGACAGAGCTGCAAAACTGCTTAAATCCCACAGCCCTGCTCACCAGTCATCCTCATCCTTGAGCCACCTTCTTCATCCTTCAGCCACCTGCCTTAGGTCAGGCAGGAGAATGCACATGAGTCTGGGTTGCTAGACTCAGGGTCTGGGCAGTGACTTACAGAGGGACACCTCTTCCCTAGCAGCTGACCGTGCCAGGAAACCTGAATCTGTGGGGAATGGTGGAGCCCCGTGCCGTGATCAGTTGTGCCCCAGGCACCTCCGAGGCATCAGCACAATTTTTCCAGAGTCCCCCAGCTGAGGTGGAAAGGGGCCCATCATGCCCTGGACACAATAGTGACATTGCAGGCACAATCCCTTTGCTGTCCCTGATAAACGACTGTGACGCAGCAGCTTTGGGGTTGCGGTGGCCTTCCTGCCACCACATTGCTCCCAGAGAGCTCCATTCTTTGCGTCAGGCTTGGATGGGTATCTGATCCCGGGGACAACCGCTGTGAAGTGGGAGAGAGAAGGCTGTGTAGTGTTGAGTTTGGCGGCAAGTCTCCTGCATCTTCCTTGACAGGGGGTGGGTGGAACCCAGTTACAGCAAAGCACTTGAGGGATGTGCTTGATTTAAAGTCCATCTCAAAAGTTTGAGAGAAAAATTGCGTCTCAAAATTCTCTGTGGAAAAGAGCGGCATATTTTTATCAACTCCGAAGGCGCTATATGTATGTTAGTGTACATTATGCATACTGCAGATATAACAGCGTACAGCTGCAGTGTGACAGTGGTGGTACATGCTTTTTGGATTATCTGCGCTTTGTACCAGCATTACCTGTGTGTGTCTACACAGTATTCGTCCCAAAGGGACCTGCCATCTTCCAACTAAGAATAGCACCTGCACATTGGAGCAAGTTAGGAGTATTTCACATATAGACAATCTGGTTTTATTGCTTTCATCTTTACAGCCAGGTGTGTGATCTAAACATCAGGCAGAAATTTCTCCAGTAATCTCCTGTTTCAAAACATCTTAGAAAATGGCTGTTTGGGATGGGCTGATTTATAATATACCCGTGGCACACAAAAACATAAATGGAAGCCTCTGAATCCCTGGGAAATTTCCTCTCTGTGTCTCGGTGGGATTTCTGTCCCACCGAGTGTTTCATCATGGGTCTGGAGATCTACGCGATTCTTTGAAGCCAGCAAAGAATTTGCAACCTATAGACAGGAGTTTTTAGCAGGTGCAATCTGAAGCCAGCATCTGTTTGACACAGCTGCAAAGATGTAGGTTGCCTTCCCCCATCCATTGCAGAGGAGAACTTGTTTCGTGTGCGCGTGTGCGTGTCTCTGCTCATCTCTCTCATCCCTGTGCAGAATTTCACAAAGGTCAGTTTCATTAACCTTGGGGTTATGCTTTGTGTAAATATGCATGTAGATCTGATTTGCATGGGAAATGTCATTTCCCTTACGTGTCTCCCATCCAAATGTTAACCAAACCCGAGCCTACATTGCTTGTGAGATGCGCTGCAACGGCAACCACAGCCAGCGCAGCTGTCCTGCTCAGGCAGCGCGTGGCTGCAAATGCCTGATTGTTTTGCACAGCATGTTCAGCTGCGTGGATAGTAGAGGTGCCTGCGTGTTATCTGCCCTATAGTCCTACACGTTGGCAGATGGTGTGTGCATTAACACACAGTATGTGCTGATGTCTCTGAGTGCACGAGTTTCTCTGTGGCCAGCTGGCGTCCAACACATGCATTGGCACATGCAGCTTGCGAAGTTGCTCTCCTCGCCGCAGCGTGCACACGCAGCCACACGCACTTTGCATGGATGTGTGGGCCTCCTTCCCCAGAGGTGCAGAGCTACTGAGACGTGAGCAGAGGGCTTGGGGCTGGCTCTGCTGTGTGCCACCAAGATGGAAAGGAAGGAGCTGCAGCACAGAAGGGCTTTGCCTTCCCCCTGCCCTGTTTTCCTCTCTGCCTCATTGCAGGGGTGAATTCACATTGAGTTACCATCTCTTGGACAAGATTATTTCTTCCCGGTTTCCTCTGGATCTGATCCTCAGAGAGCTTGAGCATTGAGCTAGCTCCTGCTGAATTCAATGAAAAATCAGCAGTAGCCACAGCAGGCTGCCACTGAGGCCAGCAGGAAGCCATGATGCTCAGCGCTGCTCAGCAGTGCACCCTTGGTGTGTCACCCGTGCGCCTGCCAACGGAGCCCAGGGACACAGGGAGCGGGGACTGAGGCAAAGAAGACATTAGCGCACAAGTGACATATCTCAATATAATTTCTAAAACTCTATTAATTGAACAGATAAAATACCTCTGATCTATTTTTGTTATTTTGTTACAAAATATTAGCCATTTGGACTCTTCGCTAGGTGTGACCACACCACTTTTCCCAAAGGAAGCTTTTCTTGGTGATATTTACAGCAGGAAACAGGTACAGACAGACAGGTGCTTTCAAAAGCCTACACACAGGTAACACTTCTGTTGTTAGTTTTTTTTAAAAAGACACATTCAGATGGGGTTGTGACTAGTGTTGAAGAGCTGGGTGTCTTCAAAGCTGCTGTCCCAGGCATGGCTGTGAAAGAGCGGGCAGGACAAGGACAGCTCTAGCTCACGAAACACTGCTGGCAGTCCCTGGAGCCTACACTAGCACAGTGAGGAGGCTGCTGGAGTGGGAGATCAACAACTCGCCATTCAAAGCAGAGACTCTGCCAAGCAGCAGCTTCCCTGGTTTAGGGCTCGTATTTGTTTCGGAAACCTCACAAACACATGCAGATAGTTGCAGGTTGAGCCTTCTGAAAAACATGTAACAAAACTCAAGCTCTTACAGCTCAGAGGCCCTTAAATACTTTCAAATGTGGTGGTACCTTTTTAGTGAAGAAGTTTGAGTAGTGATGATATTCTGGTTGTGGACCATACCCACACCTTTTACCTACAGGGAGGAGAGAAAACGTGAAGAGAGGAATGCTTTGAAGGTCTCATCGAAAGCACGAAGTGTTGCTACCACAGTGGCCCAGATTATGGCATCAGAAGTACTACAGTAGCAGACAAACACTGCATTAAACCCAAATTGTTTGTACTAAGCTTGATTCTCCTGTAGCATTTTTCCATCCCTTTGCTACTGGTATAAACAGATTAATTGCACTGGACCTGCACCAGCACAGAGCCTGACAGTTTGTGTATGCAGCTCTGTAGACTTCAGCAACACCTTGCTCTCCTCAAAGCAGAAGCTACCTTCTCGCTTGGCTGCTGAGTACCTGACACTGCAGAATGCTCTTTACTGGGTTTTTCTTTTCTCTCTCCGTCCCTCCTTTTTTAATACAGAAGGATATGAATGCAGCAGCCAAAAGCTACTGGTTCATTTGAGTCAACCTAATCTCTGCAGCAGCTTCCTGCCTGATCCCACCACCCGAAAGATTGTGCTAGGTTCACGATCAGAATCACCGCTGTCAAGAGCTGGTGATTTTCTTTTGGGCTGGTCCCTCAGGGCGAGCTGTGGTGCACATTTGTCCTTCATTAGGTTGTCACTGACATGCTCCTTCTATCCTGTGCCCTGTCAACAATCAGCCTGTGTGCAAGGGTGCCTATTCGCAGTACTACAAGTACACTGAGTCTGTGTGTCTCGCTTGTGTATGGGAGGGCTGTGGGAGCAGACAATACAATAGATCAGATGAGGTGTAGACATGCTTTAAAGTGCTTGTCATCCTTCAAGACCAACCTTCAAAGGAAAAAAAAATATCCATATTTTGAAGTGAAGTCCGAAGGGCTCAGCTACACAGTAGAATTTAGAGCCACCTGTTTCATGACAACCTGGAACAGAGTGGTTTGGTGTCTCTCCAGCTAAACCTGACAGAAGATGTTGTAGCCAGCAGGCTAGAAGACAGCAAGGGTTATCTAAGTTGGCTTCTCTGTCCAAAGCTCAAGGGCAGCAGTAGCCCTTGCAAAGTCAGGGAAATGGAGCCAACTCGCCCTCAGAGACTGCTGTGCCTTGGGTACCTTAGTACTTCAGCTAATTCGCTTCCACCCTTCATCCAGCACGAAGAAGGGAGTCTCATGGAAGCTTCTTTCTTTCTTCTTTACATTCTTGTATCTCTCCCAATCAATTATTAAAGCAGCAAACCTCTCTTGTAGAAACTTCATAGACATTTTTGTAAATATTTTATCTAAAAAAATTATTTCATCAAGTACCTTAAGGGTTTTTTTCTTGTCACTCTGTGTTAAATGTCAAGTAAAATCTAATTTATTTATTTTAATACACACAGAGACCTTCAGTGGCTCACTGCACTCTGGGAAAACGCAAGCAAGTACTACCATTCCTCTCAGACAGCAAAATAACTGCTAAGAAGGGAAGGCATTGCCAGTGCCTCCTGGATACCACTCCTTTCACCACAGCAGTGAGTAAAAATAAAATGATAGCCACATACTACACTGACTGGACAACGGCAGATGTCACACGTATGCTTTCCCAGGAAGCTACAGGCAGGTCGGGTGAGATCCCAGCTGCTGTGAGGTGGTGGGATGTCACCCTGGAGGGAGCCAGCAGCAGATCAGGCCAGCTGTGCCTCACAGCTGGCTGGAGGGTGCAGGGCTGAGCCCTGGTTGGGAGTGAGGACCTTTCCCTGGGCTCAGCTTTGATATGTGAACCATCCTCACTAGCACGGGGGGGCCGGCTAGAAGAAAGCTTCTCTGGTCTGGAGGGAGACTGGGCTTCTATTCAGGGTTTTCTTACAATCTTTTCTGTCTTCTGCTTCCACAGTCCTCCCTGAGGCTGTGCCTTTTAGCTCCTGGTCAGTACATCTGCTATTGTGTCTAAAAGTGGCAGCCTACTGCCCTGACGCAGACAGCTAAGCAAACAACTTAGACCTGTTGGCACATCTGGGTACATGGGTCAGGCTCAGAAGTAAGGGGACCCGGAAGTGAGCAGGCTTCTGTCCCGGAGGGCTTCACTCCAGGCCCTGTCTGCTTCCCTCACCCCACCCGGGCTTACGCTCAAGTCAAATATGTGAACTCCTTCATCCGAACATTTCAGCAGAGCCAGCAGACATTCAAAGAGCACTGAGGGGAGCCAGTTCCTGGTGCACCATGGCTTTTGCCACTGGCAATAGGCTCAGAGATGAGCATACTGGCATAGTCCCTAAAGAAATTGCTGTGTGGTTTTTACCTCACAAGGTAAAAAAAGAGTTTCCTGCATCTGTCTTCACTACCCCTCTTTCCCCGACATTCTGCACATCCCCACCACGGCCAACAACTCCTGCCACTCCTGACCCAGACTGTGCCATCAGCACCCAGTGCTCATGTCTCAGCTTTTCACGGGAAGGAAGTTTTTTTTTTCTCCTTCTTAAAATAAAAATAAAGGCCCTAAAAGGCATTCTGTCCTATTTTAAAATCCTAAAGTTGATCTTCTTAAGGCTCGAAGGGAGATAGAGTGAGCGAGACCAAAGCCTTTAAGCTAATTAATACCTTCCCCTCCCTACTGCTCAAAGAGACTTTTTCTAAAAATACATCCATAGCCCATTTTTAATGCCATCTTCCTTCACATCAATGTCCTCAAAAAAGCAGAGGAGCTGAGCTGTCATCTCTATCTCAGGATCTTCCCCTCCCCTCACTTTGAAGCTGGGATGGGGAGGGAGAGAGAAGAGGCCTTTGAGTCTGATATCTGGGCAGCTGTCCTATAGAAAAGCTGATGGAGGCAAGAGTATAGGCAGGCAAGAGATAGAGATGGGACCTCACATGGGTGGTCTCCAAAAAGCCCCTTCCCTCTAACACAGGAGGAAGAGCCCAAGTGAAGGGATCATCCACCCCAGAAGGTGAATGTAACACTTGGCTTTGCTTTCAGAATATAAAAATGCAGGTGGGCAGGAAACACAAAACCAGCTAGGAGGAGGACAGCAGAAGTGGGTCTGTTTTATGGTAGAGAAGACAATCTTCATGTGTGTGTGTGTGTACTGAGGTGGGAGGGCGTCTCTTGGTGCTATCTCTTTGGAAAACTACTCAGTCATTCCAGAAAGATCCTTAGGCTTAATCCCTCCCTTCTGCTCCCTCAGAACTGCTTGGTGTTTCCTTTAGTAAGCATGCGCCATACATATGCTACCATACAGGTGTATTTACATGTGATGAGGTCTGCTAGCTCTCAGCAGAGGTCTCTCGTACAATGCTCCGATACAACAGAAAGAGTTTTGGTGTTCAGAGTGAGGCCAGCTTTGCGCTGTACTGCAGCTCAGGACAGTCTCTCCTCCTCTTGAGCTCTTTCACTCGTGCACTCCCTCGCTTGGAACCGGCTGCTGCAAGGAGATAATATTTGAAGAGCGATGAGGAGAAAGCATGGCAAGTGGTACAAGTTCTCAGCTCCAGCTTAGCAGGCAGCAGCAGCGGTGGCAGGGGGAACTCCACCCCCGGGAGTGCCCCAAGATCCGTCCTTGGCACAGCTGAGTCCATTTCTCTCCGAGGCTGGCGAAGTTTTGGGGTGGGTACAAACCTATGGCCAGGTAAATGCAAGGCAGGGAAGGAGGATGAGGAGTGGCAAACGGAAGACACAGTGCCCACAAAGCAGCAGGTCATCAAGCCTCTCAGGAACAGGGCAGCAAAGTGCTACATGGGGACGGCACGAGCAGAGGCCAGCTGGGCTGGCAGGGTGTGAGGATGTGTGAGCATGGAGGTCGGCAGTTTCTATAGATGGCTCCTCACAATTAGCATCATCTTGAGGGGAGACAGGGTAAGAGTTAGGTCAGTCAGCTTTTTTTTTTTCTTTTCTTCTTCTTTTACTAAAAAATAAATCACAAACTAGATCTCTGTAGGCAGAAAGGGTCCCCGGGAGGTGGTGGGGAAGAGAAGCGGGGAAGTCTGTGCTGTTCTGGTGCTGGTGGTGTGGCTACACGAGGCTGCGTGAGCCACTGGAGTACCTGCGCCTCTGAAGCAGGGAGTTGGGTGGGCAATACTGGTGGGGGTGGTTGTAGGGAGGGGGTGGAGGTGGGAGAGGAGGCTGATGGACCAGCTTCATGGGGGTCCCGGGGAACCCGCTGCCCACACCGCGCCAGGGGGTGGAAGTGCAGGAATCGGAGGTGACATAGCGTGTCAGAGTCTGGTTGAGGGCCGGCTCCATTCGAGCGAGGCACGGCTTGTCCAAGACAATGACTTTGACAATCTGCTGGCACTGTACAAGTGTCCCCGCCGAGGCGGGGTGCGAGGGCACCAGTGCTGTCTCCAGCCGCTCCCGTGGCATGTTAAGATGCATGCTGGGCTGCATTCCACTCTCGGGCCCCAGGGCGGAGTTGTGCTGGTACGTTTGAAGCCTGTTGTGAATTGACACCTAGTTTAGAAACAGCCAAAGAAGCATTAAATGTTACAAGACTTCCCATCTGCTGCTACTGGCTGCCCTGAACCTCTGCCACTAGCTGGCCTCACATGCATTAAACCCTTCCTGCTTCAACAAACTGGAACAGGCACCTCCCCTGGCTGCACAGTTCCTCCCAGTAGCTCCATTGTCCCCAGCTAGGCCTAAGTGTCCCTGTCCTTTCCATCATGTCAAAGGCGGAAGGGCCAGCGTTCCCAAATGCAGTGCAACTTTGATTATCCAAACAGCTCAAGGAACACAAGTCAACTCTATGAGTTGGAGGCGTTTGTGAATTCTCACGGTAATGAACAGACCTTGGAGGTCATGCCCTTGTCCCCACCAGCAAAAAGGAGAGGGGAACCAGACAGCAAGGTTTCAGATAATCGAGGTTGTACGTTTCAGCAAAATGACGGTAACTGAATCTGAGATAGAGAGAGACAGAGAGACTCAAGCCTTTCCCAGCTCTTTGCCTCTCTGAGTAGGAAGGTATACCACATGACTGGCTAATCTGTTTACAAAGGAAAAAGCAGAAATCTGACATACTCTAGCAAAAGGCAGCTCCCTCTGATCCATTTGATGGTTTGTCAGTGAAAGGAAATGATTTTCAAAAAAAGGAAAAAGAAAGAAAAAATGCCCGTCTAGCTCATACAATGATAAAAGAAATTCATGATGAAATGGCAGCAGATTAGATAATCTCAAAGAAATGGAAATGCTTCTCTGCTGGCAGAGTATTACTTGGGCAGCTGAAAGGGGGAAGGGAAGCAGGAGGTCATCAGGGTCCCCACAGAGAGATAATGGAGTCAAACAAGGGAGCTCACTGAGTCCAGTTTGAAAAGGAGGAGCTGGCCTGGACCGGAGGTCCCTAATGGGGGAAGCATAGCAGGAAAATGGTGCTTCCCAAATGGCAGATGAAGTTATAGTTCCTCCTGGCAAGGACATGGGCTGATGGAGACCCCAAACCAGAGCAAAGTTGCTGGCTCATAACAGAATGTCAGTCAAGTGACAAACCCTGGGTAGGAAACAAGTGCTTGCAGATTGGAACAGCACTTCCAGCTAGGCAGGGGTACAGATGGGCAGATAGGACAGTGGGGGTACCCTGATGGTCTGGCATGGTGGGCAGCAGCACCAGCAACTGGGAAGGAGAAGCTGTGGAGTGGCCAAGCTTCCCACCATGCTGGAACAAGGATGAGCTGTCTGTCCCTACTCAAGCATGGAGGTTGCTCAGACTCACTGCACAGCAGGACAAAATATTGTGTCAATATTTCTTCAGGCAGTGGAACATCCCCTAGGAAAAACTGGTTGCTGGGCCATGAAGTGCTAATGATATTAGGATACATGGAAGCCATTCTCCACAAGGAAACACACCTCCCAACAGGCACAGGAAATTGGCTGGGAGAGGCATCTTCCCCAGGAAAGGGGCATCTGCAGAGAAATGGGGTGCTCTTCAGAGAAAAGAAGCAGCACCCACTCCTCACAGAGAAGTTGAACTCTTCAAATAAATTTACTCTGACAAAAGGGGAAAGAACTACCCTGGAAAAGGGCAAATTCAGCACAATGGAGATATTCCAGAAAGGGAGAGAGTAGGAAGTAGTAGATAAGATTTTCACTGTGAAGATCACATTTTCCTGTTTCCTCACAGGTGTATGGGTGTCTGTGAAGAAACAGGCAACCCACTGAATGCTAGACATCCCTGCAAAGATAGATGTACATAGGACAGCCAAGCTCCCTACCTAGGAAGGTGAAGCTGTAGGGAAGGTCTCTGGTATACAAAGGCCATGCTTAATCCCCTTCAAGGGGGGGTGGAGAGACAGAGCTGCAGAGATAGTGCAGGAAAGCTGGGCTGTGGGGAATTTGCATGTGATGCTGCATGGAGTTAGCATGTCAGGGAAGTCTTTAGGGGAGTTCTCAGTCTCCCCGTAAGCAGTAGGGTGGGTTAGTCTACAGCGTTTGGGAGCTTGGTCCATGAGGGATGTTACAGTTATAAAAACGGATTGAAAATGCTTTGAAGTTTAGTTTGGATTTGAAAGTTGTATTACCCGTCCTAGCAGTAACTTTTAATTGTATCTCTGGAAATTGGTAAAATTGTCAGTCTGGCTGGGGAGGCATTGATTAAAACCTGAGAAAAGAAACAACAGAGAATGTGAGAAGAGCTGAAGTGAGAGAGAACTACTTACCTCAGCTGCTCTGCACTCTACTTACCTCCACTGTGGTGTCCGAGACCTTCTCCCCCAAATCCTTCTTCCCTTTGAAAGAAAACAACAGATCTCACTCACAAGGTCTGTATCTCTAGTCAAGGGCTGGTCCTCATACTGTGGACTGGAAAGCTAAAAGGAGAGGTATAGGGCCAAACAAGACTCTTGACTGCAAGAACAAATCCAGACCCTCTTGCAACAGGGGGAGGCCTCTTTGCGGTTCCATCCTTAGGACCTGATCTCAGTGGCATTCCAGTGAGTTGGCAGCCACTCACCTCTGCACGTGATTTTTGCTGGCATACAAGCCAAGGCATGAATGGACACAAAGCCTTTGATATAAAGAGGCTGATCCAAAGAGTTGGTGCAGAGATTGGAGGAAGCTGATAGTGCAGTTACTATGTTGCATCAGTTCAGGGAAGAAAAAGCAGGCTAAGTTCTCCAGCACTTACCTACGCTCCATCAGCAATGCTTCTTTGCTAGATGTTACAGCTACAGACTGGGTAATGAGACTTTAATGGCTTTTCTAAGGTATTTGAAGAACGCATGTGTTCTCCTATTTCCACTATTTGCCCAAGGCTAAAGGATACAAATCTGATCATTTCTTTTTGCAGTTATTCTAACAGGAATCAATGAGAACACATTAGCAAAGGCAGCACTGCTTGACCAAGAGAAGTTGGGTGTACTCTTACCTGTTGGAGAGCCTTGCTTAGATTGCAGTTCCATCTGGGCTCCATTGGTCCTTAATGAGAGAGTCTTTGCCCCTTGTTGTTTCTCCAGCTCCCCTGCAAGACAGACATACAGAAGTGAATGAGGAGAGGGATGAAGGGAAGGACACTAGGATATTGAAGCAGCAATATTGGAAGTCAGCAATGAGAACTAATGCAAGCAAATTACAAGAGAGTGCCAAGAAGGGAGGGAGAGAGGAATAGCCAAGAAAAAAAAAGAAACTGGAGAGGACTTGACATGTGAAGGAACTTGTGTATGTCCACACAACCTTCTACGTGTGACCTGCATTTATACAGAATAGACTATTGCTGCACAGGAGGGGACCACTGATGCTACTTTGGCTCATCAGTTTATACATGGAAAGGCCATCAAAAGCTACATGGACCTTTGACCAGTGTAAGACAGGTCACAGGATGACACACTACAGACTGCTTGTCTCCTAGACACTCCTGGAGTGAAGGACAACTCTGCTAAGACAACTAGACCTGTCCTGTGCTTCCCAGCTATCTACAGATCACATTTGCATAGTCAAAGGAGTATGGGATGGAGAAGAGTCCTCTGGGTGTGACAGTCCAAGCTTCACTATTCCAGACCACCTTATCATACACTCTGTTTCATAAGCATCACAAGTAGTTAAGTTCTTCCATTTCTCCTGCTGGCAGGTGGTCACAGAGCCTGACTGCTTTTTCACCCTGTCGGTGAACACAAGAACAATCCTGTACAGACTTGTGCTACTCATCCTCTTTCCCTCTGTTCCTGAAGAACTCATTTCCTTTACCCTTTCTCCCTTGAAGGCACATACACTGTGATGGTATTGGAGTGTGAATTGTATTAGAGGCCCTTACATTCAATTCGTATCTGCTCCAGCTCTGTCACTTCTGCTATTGACTCTTTCAAATCTTCCACAAACTTCTGCATTTCCTCAGCACCCAGAGCACAGAAGTGTAATACCTGTTTCTTCTCTGAGCCTGAAACTGGAGTCACCAGTGTGATGCCATGGGGGTAATCTGTAAAGAAGACGTGTTAACAAAATGAAGAGGCATTAGGCATTCTTGCTGGAGTAGCTGGCTGCTTTAGTAGCTCTGCAGGACAAAGAGATTCCAACATGAGTCCAAAGGAATGGCACAGCTAGAGTTTGTCACACTGCAAACTGTGGGAACCTGAAGCATTGCAGCCCTCCGAGGGAACAGAATGGCCAAGCTGCAGCAGCAAGGCAAGCGCTACCAGCACCACAGTGCTGCCCAAACCAGAAAAGTCTAGCTCTTCGGTACACTTAGTGCAACATTGGCTCTGGGAACCTGAACACAGAAGTAGGACTGTAAAGTCCTTCTGAATCTGTGGAGGAGTAAACAGTATATATAAGAGGCCAACACCACGACTTCTCCTGTGGGAGATGCAGTAGGAAAGGTTGGCTTCTGTAATCAAAGTCAGAACAATCATTAACATCCACAGTGGCAAGACTTCTTCCCAGTCTCTACTTCCATTGGCAGAGAACATGGCAGAGAATATGGCAGGGGTGTTAGCACAGCATGTGTGGGGAGCCGTGCAGAAGAGAACGGTGAAGAGAAAGATGTGGGTTTGTAGGTCTCCATGTAGTAGTCCCCAACAGGCAAAACACAAGGGAATGTCAATTAAAGAACATGTCCAGAGACATGTTCACAACAAAAGGTCTTATGTTTTAAAGATCAGTCTGGGTGCAGGGAGGTGGTGGCTGGAGATTCACCCAACAGAAGGAAGAGAACAAGAGTGTGCAGAGAACTTGCTATGCTTGTGACTGGACTTTCTCTACCTTTTGTTCAACGGCCAGTGGTTTCAATCCCTTTTCTCCTTCTCTCTCTTCTTTCTCTACATCTAATTTCTCTCTTCCTCTGTCATTCTTTCTCTCCTCCTCCACTGCTCCTGCATCTGCCCGCCTTCCCGATCCTCTTCTTTTATCAGTCTTTACCAAACAAGTCAAAGGATGAACCCGCTATTCACTGCCAGCCCTCAGCTCCCCTTGTTTGTGTCCCAGGCTGCTTTTTCCACCCTATGTCTGTCTCATCTATTCAGATCACAAGCTCTTTAGGACTTCTGCTTTTCTGTCTCTGCAGGGGATACACAACAGGATGCTTTTGCCAGAAGATCCTTTCAATACCCTTGAAAGCTGATCCCAGCTCTAGTGGTGCCTCCTGGGGATGCTCAGTTATGAATGACTTTTGTATGTACAGGGATGTGAAAGCCTCTTCATGCTGCAGAGGCTAAGGTGTTGAGAGAGTGACTCATGCTGCCAAAAGGGTAGAGGGAGGATGTAAAAAGTATAGCCACAGTATTGCTAGCCTTCCTTCCTTGCAGCATGTTCTGCAGGTGCTCACAAAAACCCCAGTGGGCACCCCAGCCATCCTTGCCTGGGATTGCTGTGCAGGCCCTCTGCCTGCGCCAGCAGTAAGCCTGCCTGTTTCTGGAACTCCTCCACCACACAACCAGCTTCAATCATGACACATCATGGCTCTATTCCCAGACCATCAAGGTCAGGCTGACTACAGCTGGCCTCTCGCCATGCTTTGATGGGTGCTGTTCCAAGGGCTCTGCTTCTGTCTTGGGAAGCTTTCAGCATTACACAGTGCAGAGAGGTGGCAGCAGCACCTGAGCCTTTATCAGTGTCAAAGGTGGAGGTGGGAGTTGTTGGGCATGAGGGGAGAGGGGCTAAAGCTGGCAGCAGCAGTCTTGTCAACGAGGTTCTCCACCTACAGTTGTCTCCTGAGAGCTCAGTGCAATGTATCTGTGGATTGATTCCCTCATTCCTCGCCACTAGTGCTCTCTCTACCACCATGACAAGCCAGATCATTCAATGAGCTTAAGTTCAGCCCTTCTGCAGGTGCTCAGACCTAGCAAGAGGTACCAAGAACCCCTTCTCATCATACTGTACCTGCACAGTGAACTCCTTACCACCAAGCCTCAGTTTTCTCCCCTCCACTTTTCACCCTGATGGAATCTCTCTTCTGACACAAATTCACTCTGAACGACACAGCTCCTTCCCTCCTTCCCCTTTTCCCTGCCAAACCCCTCCAGGCAACAAAGGAGAAATGGACTTACATTCATTCTCAAAGAGATGGAACTGCATCCCTAGCAGGCCGACAGACTTGCAAAATGTGTACGTTGAGGAGCTTTTCTTCTTGGGGCAAAGCTTGAGGATCTGTTGGAGGGAGAGATGCACCATTGGGCAGGGTGCTAGGGAACAGTGAGGCAAGAACAATGCAAACTGCTCAAAGCAAAAAAGCTTTTTGCAAGCTCTGTTAATTGTACATGGGAGTAACGGTGACTGACAGGCTCTTTGCCTGGAAAGCTGCCTGGCATGCTGCACTTGTAACAACACCTCTGAAATTCCGTATGTATATCCCTGGAGCCCACCCAACTCTCGGTCTCCCAGAGGTGCTTGCTTTTTGATGCCCACATTTCTGATCGTGCAGGGCAATTCTTTTCACCAAGGGCCAGATCAAAAGATGAAGGGAAGCCTGTCAGAAATACCTTAGAGCTGGGAACAAGAGCATATGTGAATGCTTTGCTGCCCTCCCTCCTTCAGCACTAGTTCCTATGGATCTGATTTATCCCATTGAGTAGAGGGATAGTAAGGAGCAAACCCTCTTCCCAGGTTTACAACTGTACAAATGGGTGCAGAGGAATAGGTGGGGAAACTCTCTTGTCCTCTGCTCCTGCAAAAGAGCTTGGTTTTAGTCTTACATTTGCAAGATCCACAGTTTAATTTTGCCATTAAATTCAGCAGAAATTCCATCTTGTTTGGCGTCCTCCTGTCTCAGCGTACATCTGCCCTCCCTTCTACCTGCCTGAACTCAGTTGCAAGGTTGCTGGGGCAGGACACTTTAAAAAGTACTGAACACATTTGGAGCTCCACTAAGTACTATCTACTCTCCTACAGCCTTTGCAATGTTAGAAGGTAGTGGTTTTAAAGTGTCTGGCAGGAAAGATTTAAAGTGCATGGGAGGGCTCTGTCTACTATAGTACAGACAAAGAAATGAACCTCCCTTTCATAAAATCAACCTCCCTGCTGGCAAAGGCATGAGAGAGAGCAACGACATTGCTTGGATGGCTGTGGGATGTGACAGTTTGTTTTTTCAAGTAATAGAGGAGTTTTAGATTTGGTAGGTTTTTAACATTGAAGGATCCAGAGCTGTGTCTTACAGTGTTGATGATCTGTCCTTAGGACAGGGGTGAAATGGATGCTGTGGACTGGTTTTAGATTCCTCTATAGAAATCAGGACGAGTTTTGTCACTGCAGTGCCTAATTGCCAGAGCACACTCACCACCAGCAGGTCATTGAAGAGAAAAACTTCCCTCTGGTGAGCTGCCTGCTTCTGCACTTTGTTCACATCAGTCACTTCGTACAAGCGGCTGCAGCAGACCAGCCGGCGATGGGGCACAGACAGAACCTGCAGAAGACCCACAAGAGCATGCAGGGGCTGAAGGCGGTGCCACTGTGGGTCTCCCTCACTCTCAGCCTGCACAACTCTGCCCAGTGACAGTACCACAAGCCAATTCTGCCCACTCTGCCCACTCAAATTGCCTCCTCACCACCACTCCTCACCATCACTTTTCCTGCTGGTGCAATTCCAGAGACAGCTATGCCTTTGTGATCTGGATAAATTAGAGGAGTGGGACAGGCTATAGGCAACCCTCTTGCTCACACATCCTATCTTCATATACCTCTGGCTTCCAGTCACTGGGTGACTGCTCATCCTCTCACACCCCACTAGACATCGGCAGGTTTCCTGGGCTTTGAGAAATTATTCTGCTCATTTTGGGTAAACAGTATGTCTGCTTTTGTATTACAGATCAGTTACTGCTAAAGAAGCTGTCTCTGCACTTGAGGGTCTCTTAACCCCAACAATCCTTAGGGAACTCATTAGAGACAAATGTTTTCTATCATTTTGCCTTCCACTTCCTGCACTCCCACAAGACCCGAAAGTTTGAAACACTGCAGGGCTATCACTGGAGCATTGGCAGGCAGGACCTGCATTGGCAGGCAGGATCTGCAATGAGATTCTTGGGCAAACAATCAGTGCACCAGATACTGTAAACTCTGGCCAAGGAGATCCCACAAAATAAGGAAAGAAAGAGATAGGAAGGAAAAAGGTGTTTGGAGAAAAAGAAGTTAATTCATCAAGACAAGCAAGGAAAGTATTACAGAAGAGGAGTAGGGGCATAGAGGAAAAAATGCAGAAAAAAGAGCCAGTGAGGGAAGTGGGGTTGAGAGGGGTGAGTGGGTGCCAGTAAGGTTACGGGTGCTCACCGTTTTCATTCCAACTATGGACTTCTCCACTTTGGTGACGTAAGTCACATGGTCTTCATTGGATTTTAGCTCTTTCTGCTGGATCCTCTCATAGATACCCACCACCAGCTCCCGTGGGATGTCAGCACCGTCGTCCACCCCTGCCAAACACAGAAAATGTTGGGCAGGCTAGGCAGGGAGAAAAGAAAAGAGAAGAACTGGTGGTGCCTGACAGGCAACTACTGCCTCTGCATTATGCAGTGCTGGGAAGGTTGAAAGAGCAATATTTCACTTTAGGCTATCTTCTTTCTTGCTCTAACACACCTAATGCACCAGCAGGAGAGACTGACATCTCTAAGGCCAATGCAGAAGATTTCATTATTCCTTTGCTCTGCATGGTGGCTCCTTTCCATATGTTCCTAAGGTTTTATAGCCACAATTTCACATTCATATATCTTGGGCCACTCTGTAGCAACCCCTGCATTGATTTCATATCATCAGAAGTGCTAGATGTGGATGAGATCTACGATGAGATCCAGCTGCTCCTCCTGCCAATGCAAGTGTCAGCTCTCCTGTCTGCTTGGTGGCCTCCACAATTTTCCTTCTGTGATGTCTCCTAGGAGTAATACTTTCCTGCCACTCTGTCTGTGATATCTCTGTCTTGGCCCTGTCCCTTTCGTCTTTCACATCTCCTTAGATAACTCTCCAAATTTTACTGTCTGACCTTTGCAGAGCCTGGCAGAAAAGTTTTCTTTCACCCTTCTCTGAGCCAAACACCACAAATTAAACTACCAGGCTTCCCTCTAAACAGAATTCCTTCAGTTGTTTTATATAGATTTTCTCTGCTTTCGCTCCAACTCCCTGGTCTTAGATGTACTACCCTGAGTGATGCAGGTGAGGAACTGCTGAGGAATGGAGAGGTATTGTCATCTCCTGGCTCCCTCGTCCACGCCCTTGCAAATGTAGCCTGAATACTATTTCTTTTTTCAAGCACAGGCTGACGAAGCTACTGACCTGGGCAGTGGCCTGCAGGTGAGTCTGCAATGAACTGTCTCCCCTTGTCTGTAATGGGGTGACATTCATTCTAGTGAGTTGTGGTGTGTAACACACTGAAGGTGAGTGATCCTTATGTTGGCTGAATTCATTGTGATGTGAACTGACAGATTTTCAAGCAACTCTACGTGTAAGTTAACATAAAAAACCCTTTTGAGTTAGTACTATCAGCTGTGATACCAAAGAGGATGATGGCAGGTATCAGCCCCATTCAGTATCTCAGGAAATAACTTGAAAGAGGGCCTCACTGTCACATTATACCAGCCTGAAGTGGATGACAAATTGGGGAAGGTGTGGGAGGCTGAGACAACACTTTCTGCACAGCAGTCAGGACAAAGAAACAAGTCAAGAAGTTCAAAATCTAGACAGAGATTTACACTGGAAAAACTTTGAGGGAGCTTCATCTGAATTGCAGATGTGCAGCATGAGACACTTGGAAGATGACTGACCTAGGATGACCTAGGAGTGAACATGGCTGGGAAATTAGACAAGAATTTGTCTAGACATGATGTCAAAAAGGCCAAACAATACTAAGCTACATTAGCAGATCTGAAAATAAGGAGGCAGCAGTGGCTCTATATATGAGTATGTTGTGACCACATCTGAAGAACTGCTTTTAGCAACCTATTACCAAGATGGGAAGGAGCGACCTTGAAAAAAAGAAGAAAATTGATTTGGGGAACTGATGTATCAGAAGTTGCAAAGAGGTAATGTATGCATGAACTCTGTCAGGCCTACAGTTACTATAAGTAATTGCAAGCAATTAAGAAGAGAAAGATTTAGCCTGAATAGAAAGAAAATATGTTCATATATTCAAAGCTGCAAGGAAGGGAAGGGCTTGTTTAGCACAATTCAGCAGGGTCTAAGAAGGATGGAACTGAACAATAGGAAAATGTAATACAATGGACTGCTTCCAAGCAGTGAGATCTATTAAAAGATGAAACTATCTCTCAAGGAAAATGGTTAGTTTCTGAGAAGGCTGGATAGCTTTCTGCAGAAGACAAAGCTTAGATTTTCCCTTCCCCAGCATCCTAGAAGACACCTCAAAGGGCCCTCCATGTCTGGGTCACAGGGAGCAGCAGCAGCCCTGAAGAAAGGCAGCTCCACTAGGTTTTTGCTGTCTTCACCTGGACAGAACTTAGAGCAGAAAGAGGGTAAAAAAAAAAAAAATCAAAGTAGGACCCTCACCTCTCAGATTGCGAATGAAGTCCTCCAGCATCATCTTCCTGTCGGGCTTGATGTTGGGGCTGTACATGTCCGTATTGAGGAGGATGATTGCAAAGGCCAAGATGAAGATGGTGTCCGGATTGTGAAACTGCTGGACCACATCTGGATTACACATGCAGTACCTCTGGCTGCAGCAGGAGGGATGCACACACTTAACATGGAACATAGGTGTCCTCTGCTCCAGGGTGGCAACAGCTTCATCACAACTGGATCAAATTCCTCCTTTCACTCTACCTCTCACACAAATGAGAAGGAACTGACTGCTCTCTGAAGGCAAATTTACCCACCAATGGCTGAAGTAGGCCACTGAAAATTCAACCGTCTTGTCCTCAGGAACCAAAAGTGCAAGTGAGACCAGAGAGGACTACTCAGGCTGGTGTCACTGTGTAAGAGTAATATAGGAGGTGCCTACTCCAGCCTGCCTGGCTAAGGGAAAAGCACTCCTCTGGATGCACCAAGGGAGCGATGCAGCACCCCTGCAAGCCCCAGTGCTGCTCTTCCTGTGACTCACCGATGAACAGGGAGTCCCTTGCTGGCAGGGACTGTCAGGACTGGCCTCACTCTGGCCCTTCGTGCCCTTCATGCCGCTGGACATCTGACAAGGACATGGCCCTGCTGCAGCAGTGGCACAGAGGACTGTGCTTCAGAAGCCAGTCTAAGATCACCTTCTTTGGAAGGGAGGTCCCTGGCCATTCGCTCCATGGCTGCTGCATCTTTTTTGCCTTGAGTGTGCTCTCTGCTTCCAGCTTGTTGCAGCAATGGGGCTGCAGGGCTCATTCTCTTACCTGAAAGCCTCAATCAGTCGCTCGACCTTCTGCGCCTCCCCCTGCACGCGGATGTGGGCCTGGAATTTCCTCAGGGCTTCATCCAGCTCCATGCCTGAGAAGTCCATCTCGTCCACCACGCAGCTGTGGGAGGGGGACACAGCCTTGATCAGCACCTCCTCCCATGGAGGACACAGGGCAGGCTCCTTCACTGCAGTGCCAAGGCTCAGTTCCCAAGGGAAATACTATGGGAGAGACCCTGAGACATCACTACAGCTGCCCAGGTCTTACTTAACATGGGCAGTAATTTCAGACAAGTGATTCCTGGATTCTATAGCAGGTGAGCAATTCTTGTGCCTAACCACACATACACATATATATATATACGCATGTGTCTGTATATACACCGTGATTCCTCCCTTCCTCTTAGCGCATGCACTTCATAGAATCATAGAACGGTTAGGGTTGGAAGGGACCTTCAAAGGTCATCTAGTCCAACCCCCCTGCAAGAAGCAGGGACATCCCCGACTAGACTTGTTCATTACCTGCTTATCCATCCTTCTCTTATCTCTGTTCACTGGGCTGTTCCTGCACTTGTCCTCTCCTCACCTTCCATTCTGTCCCGTATACATCCCCATACCTTTTTCACCACTCTCCACTCTCACACAACCACTGCAGCACAACATTCATTATGTCTTTAAAGACCAGAGCCAGCTCAGAGAAAATAGGAAATGGAGGCTGTTGTACAGACATAACATCACAACATCAGCTGACTTGTAAAATCAAGCGTGGGTAAAACTCTGCCCATGTAGTCAAACACTAGGAGTCCCCAACAGTTAATTCTGTCCAAACCCCTATTAATTTTATACATTTCTACCCATTCCACATCATCTTTTCTATTTCTACCGCACTTTAGTGCCATGCTTCCCTGTTATCTGCTGGAAATCCTTCATCTCATACATCTGGTATCACTTCTCCTTTCACAGTGATGCATTGCACGCTGGTTATTCATAGCCAACACAGATACCCAAAGAAGGGGATGTCACCTCCCTTGTTTCCCACTAAAGTATTCTCAGCTTACAGAAGTACTACCGTTAGACTCCAAAACCTACGAGTACAGTTCTTGCTGTCTGTATTACTCAAATAATCTAGTTCTTCTTACTCTTACTGCATGGTATTTTGGTCATTTTGAAAGACAACACCTTCCCCGTGTGGCTTCAGCACATTTGGTTAGCATATTCCTATCTTTTGTGTCCAGGTCATTACTGCAAGCATTAATCAAAAGACTAGACTCAGAAAATTCTGCTCATAACCTCCCTTAGGCCCAGCTTCCCATTTCAGCCGAGTGTGCAGGCACTAATGTCTGCATCAGCCAATTCTCTCCCCCATTTATGATTCCTCTGCTAATTTCTCTTTCTTCCACTCTCAGCTAACAATTTCTTATGTCAAATGCTTTGCTGAAGTCTAGAATTACCTTCTGCATGTCCCTTGTCTAGAAAACCAGTTATTTTAACATAGAAAGACATTGAATTAATGTACTTTCCACTGGCTTGGCTATCTACCATTTACCTTCCTGTCTGCCATTATTCTTTCCCATAAATAAACTTTCAAAGCTGACAGTCTATCTGAGAGACCAAGAAATTCATAGGTGCCAAAATCTCATTTTCCTTAAGCCTTCCTTAAATACAAAGTTACTAAATTGCTAATCTTCAGTCATATGGCATCACCATGATACTACAAGTGTATTAAAAATTCAAAGACTTCATATTTTCCACCTCTATATACCTTGGATGCTAACACTATCTACCCCTCCCCCTCTTTATTTCATGCTCTTGTGTTTGGTTTGCTTTCTCATGTTGTAAAGGATAAACTGACCCCAAATTCAAGGTTGGGAGGAAGTTTTCTCCAAGACACGCTGTCTGGTACTGTATCAGGAGCGGTACAGAGAAAATAGAGGGGGAGGGGATTAGCTCTCTTCTGGATCCTTCCATTTCTTAGGATTATCTGGAAATTTTACCAAGCAAACCTCTGCTAATAAAGGAATGTTCTGTCATCAGTTTCTTCTTCCTTCCTTGATAAACTGGAGTTGGGTCTGCTGGTCTTTTCTACAGTGCTGTAGTTGTTGCAGGCTGTTGGGTAGTGTTTTGTGAGCTAGGCTGTTGAATGCCATGTGCAGTCTTGCTAGAATAAAAATCCACTGCAAGATTTCTCAAATGGGTGAGGGACAGGGTTCAAATACTCAGAGATGTCTCTCCATTCCTTCATTTGCCTATTGATTCAGGAGTTGAGATACCATTGCTTAACTGTAGTGACACGTACCAAGAGCTCTGGCTGAACATAGTGTTCAGTATCTTCTAAGTCTGGAGCTGTTACAACCTCAACTAGGAAATGTGGGCTCTTTCCCTGCACAAACTCCATACAGTCAAAATGTAGGAACAGCTGGTGAGGAGCAAGGGCAGAGAATCAATGGGGCTGCTCTCATAGGAAATCTTATGTGAAATCTTTTTTTTTAGCTCTCCAAGAGGTGGACTGCAGAAACACTCATAAATGGTTTCTGGCAACAGCAAAATCTTCCTCCACTGCCTCTTTCCTTTGTTATTTTCATTTTTCTCATACTTACACTCACATGTCCCTTGGGTTGACATCAACGCATTCTGCTTCTTGGAATTTATCTTTGATAGCAAGAAAAGTTTTTCTCTGGTTAGTCATTATTGCGTTCACAGCTGCAATCACCTCTGCAGTCGGACTTTTGTTATTATTTTTTAATCTTTTCCAATGCATGATGGTTCTCAGCATCAACCCCAATGATTTTGCTGTTATTGTCTGCTTCCAGACGAGCGAAAGCAGAGTCCTTGCACACACCACTGAGACCTGCTGAGGTCAACCTAGTAACCCCACACCACCAGTATTAAATCATGTATTTTTCGGTCCCTCCCTCATTGACAATCCTTCCCCCTCCACACAGGCTGCTCTGATACATCCTCCCCTTTGTGTACGAATCTCAAATAATAAAGTCAATGCCCTTGACATAGAAAGCATCAAGCCTTTATTAGGACAAGTAGGACAAGGCAGCTGTTTATAGCTCTTTTGAAACTCAAACAGGCATTGCTACATGAGTTATGCTCAGCTTCTCCTTTGAGAGTTTCTTTCATGGACTGACATATGCAGGTTTATTTTGTAAATTCTAAGATATACTCCTGGGAGTCCCTTCCATTTGTCTCTCAGCCCAAAGAAAGGTTCCTCCCATCCTGCTCCCTAAGAAAAGTTGACCAGGCAGAAAGGACAAGTTAGGAAGAAAGTTTGACTCAAGCAAAGTCAGTCTGAGCTTGCATTTGATTTATCTGACAAAGCCTGTGCCAAAGGCTGTAGGAATAGCTCCTAGAGGAGCCATCAGGTATGCTGCTACTTTTTGCTTCTAGACAGACAGATTATATTTGTCTGATATTTTTTGTGAGCAAATTTGACAAAGCAAAGTCCATTCAAAGAGCCAAAGAGCCTTGTACCATGCAGCTGCCATGTTCCCACTCCTGTTCTAGGTGGGTACAAGTTTTGCTGCCTTGCCTGACCTCAGACTCCCGTACAGACCCTCGTTAACTTTCCACATGCACTGCAGCGCCTGTAGCAGAGTTCCCCTGAAACTTCCCAAAGTTCCCAACTTTTCTTTGTGAAACCAGAGCAAGGATGTCTTTTCCTTCCAAGATAGAGACCCTAGAAGCTACATCTTGGCAAGCATACTGAAAAAAACTACATTGATCTTGTCAGCCTCCAGCGCTGCAATGTAAAAGGCAGTGTAACTGCATGCATGAGGGAGGTGTCTCTCCCCAGAACTACATTTGCCAATGTAAGAGACAAAGGTTGAGCTGAGAGCGGATGGCTCTCCACATCCCAGGAATAAACCAGCAGCTTATGTGCATGTGCCAAAACCTGTGCTGAGTTCATTTTTCCACAAACAGCAGAATGCCTGTGAGATGCCTATTCCAGAACCACCAGGAGGCCTGCAGGATAATGGAGCAGGGGTAGAATAATCACCTTACAAAATCTCCTCCTGTTTCAACTTCTTCCTCCCCACAGACTTGCAATAAGCCATGTGAATTGAGCTCATATCCAGAGATGTGTTCAACCCACAAGGACAGGATTTGGATGTTTGGATCATGTTGCTGAAGTGAGCAGGAAAAGTGCTGACACCTGGCCTCATAAACAAGGTGATAGAGTTTGAGGGCTCTTGTGCCACCTGTATACATGGGAAGCTTGGTCTGTCCTGAGGCACTCAGTAGACAAGCACCTCACAACTGCAGAGAATTGCACACCAGATGCCAGGCGTCAGGACCAAATGATCCAACCAAAGTTGGATCATTTTGCTCAGCTGTTACCTCTGTGGTGGCCATACTGCCTCCTAGGCTGCAGGGAATAGATCCCCCCAAAAGGGTGTGGACATAGTTGCATCAGAGCTGCAAGGATTCAGCACAAGGCTAAGCATGGCAAGAAAGCCTTGTGGCGAAAGAGTCCAGTGAAGGCAGGAAGCAGCTGTATCGTGCAGGGCTGGGATCTGCTTGCCCAAGCGTAATGGCCTACTTTCCAGCTTTTCCGCTCAGGTGACAATGCAGCAGGAGCTAGGCTGCAACTAAAAGCGTCTGTAATGAACCTTCAGCTCATGCTCAGGGAGGGAGCAAAGGGGGAGGCAGTCAGGTGGAAAGTTTAAAACCAGGAGGCACAAAGATATTAATAAAAAACATCCCTCTTCTCAGCTTCCCTACCCCTACAAGCTTTCTGAAGATGAATCAGGCTTAGGGTAGACTGCAGAGGAAGAGCTCAGCTCCCCGTGAGGAGGCTGTCTTGCATGTGTTAACTGAGGCTTACAGAAAGATGAGTGAGCAGGACTCACTGATCCCTTGCACCAGTGGCCACGGGCATGTGTCCCAATCCTCCCTTGAGTGCCCTCCTTGTCTCTACAATGGAGACCATGGTCCACACCAGTCTTCCCTTTCTGGAGGACGCTCGTCTACATGCATTGTCTGTTTTTTCTCTGGGCCTGAGTCATGCCCTCTTGCCCTCCCAGAGTTGTTGGTAGCTCACATGGCTACTCACTTGGGCATCCACTCCTTCCTAAGTGAGAAATTGCCTAGCGTAGCAGGCCTTGCACCAGAGCTGCCTCCCAAGGTGGAGACCTGTTCCCACTCAGGCATGTTGGCCATGCAGGGGAGGGTTCTGCCCAGCCTTTATCTTCCTCGCCAAGGGACACTGGGAACCCTTGTCCCCCAAGGTGCAAGGGAAATCACTAATTCCCTGGGCACCTAAGCAGGTTCAAGCTGCACCTTTAGCCTTTGCAAGCCTGGCATGAGAAAGCTGCTGTTGTTCAAAGTTTGATCTGTGCCACAGTTCTGCTTGCAGCAGGAGTTCAGAACTGCGTAACACATTGTTCCCTCTGTCTTGTTTCCATCACATCATTATTGCTCCACAGCACAAGATGCAGCACTGTGCTGCTCAAACCCTCCTGTAATGCAAGTCCCCTATTGATCCTCTGTAATGTCCTCAGTGAGAAGGGGAAAGGAGGCTAGTTTGGGCTGATCTGTCAAGTTCATTCTGTCAGTCCAAGAGGAATCTAACACTTCTTTAAGAGACAGTCTCTTTACTGGGCTCCCAGCTCTGCACTTACACTCTTAAGAGCAGCTTTTCTCTCCCTGACTTCCCATGAGAGAAAGCGAAGACAACACATACTTGACAGACAGGAGAGCTGCTCACCCACAGGGAGAGTGCGTCTAACAGCAACTTACAGTCTAAAACCAACCACCCCCCGACTCAACACAATGTCTCCTCTACTTGAATCCCTGCTCCTTTCTCCTCTGACCATAAATGCACCAGGATAGCCACTTCTGCACTTCCAAGTCCCACAGCCTGAACATCCATTACCAGTAGCACAGCTGACTCCATTCACGGCATTACTCACGTTATCTTGTTAATGAATGAACTATAAATGGAAGCAATTCCTGAGTCAGAAACAGGTGGAGGGGAAGAATGAACTAAAGTGAAGTATGAATGAAGGAGAACAAAAGCAACAAACACAGAATGAAGAGGGCACAAAAGGAAATAATACATCTGAGCATGTAATACAAAAGAAAGGAATGAAGAAAGGATGCAAGAATGATGATGTGTCTCGTATCAAAAATATGTTAATGCCTTGGGCCTGACTTTTTCAAAGTAACAAAATTATTTTTCTGTAGTATTTGTCAAGTAGATTTGATAAAAACTGCTCAGTACCAGATCAGAGCTTTAATGGCCCAGGCTACCTTTCTACAGCTGTATTCCCTGCACTGGTAGACATCGAAACCCTAGGGTAAAGGCCCAGTGACTCCTCCCAGCTGACTGCAGGGCAGGCTATGGAAGCAGATTCCCAGATACTGTGAGATGCTGGATCACAGTGACTGGTTGTTACTGGGGGATGCTCAAAATTGGTTACAGACGGGATTTATCCCCTATAACATAAAATGCCTAAAAGCTCTATGTCCAGCCTAAACTAGCACATTGAGAAAAACAACACCCTTGAGGGAGCTGTGTCTCTCCATTGACTAAAGGAATTCATAAATTGATAGAAGACACTAAACTTGGTGGTGGGTAACAACAGGTGAGATAATTCCTGCTTTTTAAGATTGAAGCCTCTTCTGCAAGAGAAAATGACATACTGCATCTTGCTAAACAGACAGGCTTGAGCAGTTTAGTGTTATCAAAGAATGTGTCGATACTGTTGAAAATCCTCTGCTCTCTCCCTTGTCCCTCTGGCTAGCGTGTATAATTACTTGTGAGTTATCCAGACACCTTTTCTGGGTTCCAAGAAAATCAGTTAAGTGTTGAAAGACAAGAGTAGGAAGATTGAAGGGACCATATAATTTCAAGGCATTTAGGTGCTGGGCATGCAGGTGTGGGAAGGCAAAATAGCATACCAAAGTGCTCAAACCTCCTACTATGCTTATCCTCACTCACTCCTCTGCCCATGTACATAAGAGGCTTTGCAACGAGCATGGCACTTCTCTGGAGTTTTGCATTTGCTAGGTGGGCAGTAAAGAGGGATCATCTTACCAGTGCCAAATGCCACTGTGCATTCCTGAGCTCTGTTGCCTGATGCTAGGAACAGGCAGTGGTTGGCTTGTTTGTCAGCCACGACAGCTTCAATACCTATGGAAGCCAAGAGAAGTTTGTAGAGTATAGACTTACAGCTGGACTTACAGCTGAGTCTGGAGTTTACAACCTGGGCAGCTCTGCCCCACTTCCAAATGCATAAAGGAGGCTGACACTTTTGCAGATGTTTTAAAAGCTGTCCTATTATTTATTCATGCAGTTGGGTTAATTCAACCTGGCTGCAATAGAAACAATGCTTACAATACACAATTCTAACACAAGTTTTCACATCGAGCGAAAGCTAAACTAACACAGCAAGTGGCATCAATAATTGAAATTGCTTTCGGGAGGGAGAGGATGGGCCAGGAAGGCTCTAGGGACAGGTCTGGGATGTGAAAGAGCAGAGACATCTCCCCCTGCATAGAGGCTTGCTCACTGCAGGTCAGAGTCTGTCGAACAACTACTGCCTGCTCACGGCCGCCCTGCCTGGGTATTTGAGCTTGCCAGTTCCAGCAGTGATTGTTCTCCTTCTGCCCACTTGGGCCACAAAAATGACTGTGGTGTTGGGCAAATTGTGCAGAAGCTACTGTAGGAGCTATCCTGCCTGCCCGCTCCATGGAATATCATGTACCCTAACACTGGCTTGCTAAGTGTGTGTAGATGTGGGGATTGCGAGACAGCCCTTGCAGAGTCCATTCTCTCAACCCGTGTCAGTGTTCCTAAGATAGTTTGATTTGAGTTGGATGGGGAATGAGAACCAGACTAGGTCTTAGACAGGTCTAAAATGCCAAAAGTGTTTGAGCTGCCTTTTACTCCCACACAAACAGCTCAGAAGTTGTGACTAGTCCTTAAGCTATAGCGCACTGGACATGCCAGGATACTATACTACACTGCCAGCCCTCTTCTTCCTGCAGCATGGGCAGGAAAAGTATCCAGGATGATAAATCTGGGCTAGAATTTCTCCTGGCAATGCCTTGTTTCCAAGCATGTCACACCACTAGGTGTGCAGCCATTGCCCAAACAGCTCTCAAAAGCAGTTGATGAAAATTTGCTTGCAAAACCCACCAACCATTGCTATCTCCAAGCTCAGAACTGACACAGGAAGAGTGAAAGTACCTGCAAACAGCACAGGTATAGCCAGTTGAATGTGTGTGGTTTTTCCTTCCTGGTTTAGAACATTTTGTTCTAAATGTAAACATTTTATGTCTACTTTTATCTTTGCCTTTAAGGAAGACGAATCAGCAATTTATTTTAAAGAGTGGATGGCAGCACAGATTGTTAGTGCAAGAACATCATCTGTTGCCTGGAGAGATTATAAACAGGTTTGAACCCTGAATTCAGACTCTGTTGGTTGATACACATCGATGTCCACACACCCCATGTCCAAGATATGTCCATGTACATACAGCCTCAACAGCTCAGTTCCCATCTTTGAGCCTTGCTTTCTACATCTGTAAATAGGACTGTAAGATCACTGTTTCAGCCAACATCTGGAGTGCTACATTGAGAGATGCAGTGGAAACTGAGAGTAATGAGCATGACAGAGTAGGGCCACATGCTTTAATGGCCCTCCTGCAACATGCAGAGTCAAGACAGGCCACCACAACATAGCAGCTCCCAGGCATTAAGGCTCAGAGGAAGACATCAAGCTTTGCAAGAGGGACTGTTCCCAAGGAGCTGCTGACACAGAGTTTGCAGTTACATGTGAGGCAGAAGAACATGGTCATTTGCAGGGATGATGTCAAATTTAGGACTAGAAGGAAGTGCCAGCCTATTGCTATTGCAATATTTGCCTGTGCAGAGGCTAGGTTTGGACTTCAGCAGAGTATCTGTCAGGGGAAGCATCCCACACATTGCTTGCTGGAGAAAAAGAAGCAATTACTTTTAATTGTAGCTCTCAGCATCAAGAAACTGGAGAGAACATGTGTCTCATTGCTGGCCAAATCAATACCCATACAGTATATTAAAAAAACAGCTGGACCAAAGGTCAGGTACCTGCAACAATAAGCAGCAGCAATTGCAGCAGGAATGAATTCTGAAATTTTGGCCTAGATTTGGCTCTTGAACTGGCATCCTCCAGTCTTTCTCTGGAGTAGAATTGGTGTATGTATTGGATTTAGGGTTTCCGTTTGGCTTGGTTCAAGAGAAACTACTGCAAAATTCAAGGGAGATAGAGAACATTTTGGAGAATGGGAGAATATAATAAAGGATCCAGTGCAAAGGACTTCCTGCCTAATGGAAAGGCAGCTCTTACTAAGAACTGCCTAATAAAAGAAAGACCCAGCTGAGTGCTGGTCATCCCTTGAAATGGGTCTCTGAACAAGCTTGTTGGCCCCTGAGTACACAGGTCACATCACTTTGCATGGCAGCCCTCACATTCGCATTCTGGTGCAAACTTGCCTTGCTTTCACTGTAGCAGTTCTCAGAGTGGGAGAGGTGGTGTTCCCTGTTCCTGATGTCCCCTTTTTATCATACAGAGAGCTGTGCTCTCTCCTTTTCCTTCATCCAAAGTAGATCAGGATCAAGCAGGAAACAAAGGCTCATCTCAGTTCCCTAGGCCTATCTTTGCAGAAAGCCTGTCCTCTTGGACAATGCTTAGAACAACAGGTAAGATATTTTTCTTCCCAATGCTTCAGACCCTGCTTCTGCAAGGCTGGGGGCTGACAAGTTAGCAATAGTTACAATTTGGAAGGCAGAGCAACAGGCAGGCACTGAGGTAGTACAGGTCTCAGGTATTCACAGGATTTTGCAGCCCGAATTGCAAGACTTGAAAGAGGAGAGAGGTGTAGGCTGAGAGATGCATGGCTTGTGTGACCAGGAGAGGGTCATGGTGAGAGAACTGAAGGGAACAATCCAGCAAAGGCAGTCACTGAACAGAAGCAGGGAGGAAATCTGAGATGAGATCAGAAAAAGAGACAGCTCAGCCCATTGGAGTTTTGGAGTGGGGATGTTCTTCAGTGCTCTGTGACTGAAATGGTCATGACAAACCCTTAGTAGCATCCTTCCTCATGCAGGCCTCTTCATTACCACAAACAGGATCAACTCCCCTCTTATTATGCCCGTAGTGCAGTTGGACAAACTGAAAAGGCCGCCCACCTCAAAACTGGACAGAAAGAGAATCAGGTTTAGAGCCAGCATTCACTGCTCCCTACTGGTGTCACAGTAAGAAGCAGGTATTTTTTCTCCTCTGCCTCTCTTAGTACTTCCCAGAAAGTATCAGAGATGCTTTATGTGGATGAGGTGAGACCCCAGGCACAGAGTTTCCCAGCCACAAAACCTCCCAGCGTCACTAAGTCTACCACCCATTGGTGCAGAGCTCCTGCTAGATGATCTGGCAAATCCTTTACAGTGTAGGGAGGAGGGGAAGAGGTTTCCACACTTACTCCAGGACGTCCCTGTTGAACTGCTTCTTGCTGTTGCCCAGGAACTCTCCAATCATCTGGCGGCTGAGGCCCTTTCGCTGGAGTAGGAAGTGTGCCACCCCAATGGGGGTGTCTGGGATGAAGCCTCGGGAGATCAGGAACTGGATCCCTTTGTCTGGGTTTCTGAAAGGGAAGGACAGAGACATGGTGAGTTTGCGTAATCTCTCTGAGGCATTATTGCCTCCGGCTCACCTCATGGCTTGCAGCAATGCAGCCCTCAGCATGTGCATGGGTTCCTATGAGTTCATGCATGTGGCAAGGATGGGACTGGTGGGGGCAGGGAAAAGTGACTTGGAGGAGTCCCGTTCAGTTGCCGCTGAAGACAAAAGGATGCCATGGGACCTGCTGCATCACTTGCAGCACCTGCTGTCACCTGATGATCACAAGTGCCATGCCACTGCCACAAAGAATCCTGCTGCATGATACCAGCCTCATCAGTGACTCTCTTCTGGCATCAGTCTGCTCCAGAGTCAAAGGCCCTTGTATCCTCCCTGCCTCAGCTTGGTTTGTTTAGGGTCCCTGTGAGGACATGATTAGACTGTGTCCCACACAGACAGCACAGAAAATATCAGCTGCTCCAAATGCAACCCACAGAGAGCTGTCCCCAGGGATCAGGGGTGAGAGCTCAGCACGTTACCCTTTGCTTTAGGGGAGATGGGGGTGCACCTTCCGTAGGGCAAAGGCAAAGGGAAAAACGTGGCTTTGAAGAGACTTAGGAGACATTGCTGCTACAGTCCATGGGCAAATGAGGCTGAAGACACAAGAGGGGCTAACCAAAGGTGGACACTTTCCATGTAAAAAAAAAAAAAATTTCTTTTTCATACATTTTTAGTGCTCAGTGTTGAGTCACCCTTTCTACTTTCCTCACCTGAGCCTCCTGCTGGCTGCCTGAACAAAAATCCTGTGCTCAGATTTCCTTATCTTTTCCTCCGCTTCCCCCACCCTTAGCTGTGTTATTCTTCCCTTCTCTATTGATTTACACCTCAGGCAGAAATCTCTTTGTGTGGGTGGATGAGAGCATGCACCTGGAGAACGCCTGTCAGAGCTGGGAGAGAGCGGCGTGCAGCTCCCAGACAGAGGGTGTTTCTCCCTCTGCGGCTGTGAGTGCCTTTCTGAGAAAAGGCCTGGTGCTGAGTGGGCCTGACTGCCTGGTTGTGGGAGTGATTTTCTGCTGGTTAGTGTGCCACTGTCTGTGCTTGCATACGCGGCTCTTGGAGGGTAGTGCATGTATCAACAAGCACGTTTGTGTGCGTCTATGTCCTGTACATGCAGATTTCTCTTGCTCCATACATGTTCATCAGAGCCTGTGTGTCTGCACATTTTGGCTTTGACCTCATATCTCCTGTAAGCATACATGCTTCTATGTATCCTGGGAATGGCCGTGAGCCTATGTGGTGCCTGCCCCACAGTACAGACAGGAATGAGTGTGTACGTGTGCACTGTGCAGGAGGTTTTCTTCCTGTATTTCAGTCTGCCCCGCTGAAGACTGTCTGTCATGATGTGCTCTTGCTGAGGGGAATTAGTGCAGTGCCAGGGAGAGTTCCACATTCCTTTGGTTCTCTGAGCTGGTGAGTGAGGAGAGGTAAGAGGGTAGCTTCTTCATGAAAGGATGCCATACTTCCATTATTAACCCGAATTCAGGGATCTTTTTTTTCAAGGCTCAAGGAGTGAGTTTGCTTAGGCAGTTTCCTAGGGTGAGGAAAGGATAGGATGAGATCTCAGAGCACGTGAATGCATGATATGCACAGGCACAGACTGTGACACTGTCAGGTGGTGAAGGATGTGGGTGAGCAACATATGTCTAGCTGTAAGGGGATCAGCATTTAGGAGAGTGGCCTGCTCCTTACAGGGGCCTCATGGGTACACAAAAAGTAGATGGGCTTTAAATAGTTCTGCTTACTCTGTAGTGTCACAAAAAAAAATATCCTGGGCAGTGTGGCACCCCTGGGGAGAGTGGCTGGGAGAACAAGTCAGCCCATTACATTTATGAACAGGAGAGCTGTAAGATCCGATATTGAAAAACCCAGGCACTCCTCAGGGAAAAGCAACAGTGTACCTTCTGTATTATCACACAGATCTCCTCATTCACCTTTGAGGAGCACAGCCAAAGTTCTCTGCTAAGTGCAAAGGTCATATGATCAGGGCTAAAGTCAAGCTAAGTAACAGAGATTCATAAAATTCACCTCTACTTCCACTTTGGTATTTGGCAAGTATGGTGTTCACAGCACGAGGATGATCTCAGCTACACTGGTGTGACTCTGAAGCCACTGGACTGACTTTGGATTCACTCCAGAGGAGCTGGGAGCTGAATATGGCAAGAAAAATGCAGCTCATACAGCAGTATGGATGTGCAGATTTCAGCAGAGATGACACACACAATGCAAGAGGATGTAGGACAAAACAGTCCAGCTGTGACAGCCCTCCTGCACTGCCTAGACTATAACTCAAATATACTTGCACACATTATTCTACCACTAACAGCAACCTTTCACCAGTTTTTCCCAGAATTCAATTTGTTCCGCACAAGATCCTGATAGCAATACAGAATCTCTGTCAAAGAACACCTGCAGATGTATCCCATGTACTGCAGCTTGTGGCTTTTACCCAGATGTGCAGCAGACAACTCCACTTCCATCTCTCCTGAGCCTGGTGCCTGCTATTTTCTTTAGTGTTGCAGAGGTGTTAAGCACGGCCAACAAATGCTGCGGGATTCCTCACGTCCTGCTGGCTTTCCCTCTGCCCACGCAGCCAGCTGCCCACACACAGAGTTATTACAGCAGCGCTGCATAATGAAACACTCTCCGTTCCAGGGATTCCACCCCCTCACCGTGGAGTGGGGATGGGGAAATTGCCACAGCAGCACAGCATCGATGTGTTCCCAGGGGCCTGCTCAGAGCCAGAGCGCTGTTTTCTGAAAACGCAACGCAAGGTCAGATAGACTACTGCAGATGCTGCTAGCAACTGGAGGCTTTCAGCTCTTGGTCCAGGGAAGTGGTCAGCAAAAAAGGATGTGTGCACAGGCATGCATGGCCTCAGTTCCATGCCCTGTGGGTTGGTGCCCACATCACAAACCCTACAATGGTAAACTGGCTACTTGTTAGAAATTGATGGGGAAAGCAACAACCAAATAACTGCACAAAGCTGAATGGCCTTCCCAGTCCCTTGGATGGAGGTGCACTACAGTGTCACAAAGGGAGTCATGTGTCCCTTAGATCCTGCTCAGAGAATAAAAAAAAATACTTCACTCCCCAGGGCTAACAGGTCAGTTCTCTCCCTCCCTGTCCTCCCAATGTTTTATCAAGAAAACTGAGCCTTATAGGTTACCGCACATTATTTCAGCAGCTAGTTTCAAGGGAGCAGGGGAGGCCTGGCTAGGAAGTTGTGGTTTGGAGCTCCACAGTAAGGCTTCTATCCCACAGGGACCTGCAAGATGCAGTGAACCCAGGTGACTGAATGAAGGAGGATGGCAGAGTTGATTCCTCAAAACAGACCTGGTGCTGCTCATCTGTCACATGAATGTGTGCCAGGCAGACTAGGGGAGGAGGAGAGGCTGGAAAAAGCATTTTCACTCCTGCTTTATCGTCACATCAGTGCTCATGTCAACTGTCCAGGAAATAAAGGAAAACACACTGGGTGGACGGACTCCTGCCAAGCATGGCTAAGAATACTGAAACACTTAGTAGCAGAGATGTGAGCCCCACATCCCCCTCTAGAAGTACAACACAAACACCAGAATACCCATGTGGACCTGGAACTAACTCTATCATAATCAATCCTCCACCAGTATCTGGTGCCTACCTTCTCTTGTTCCAGCCTGCTTGTGTTCATCAGGCAAATCTCTGTGCACTGAGAGCCTGACTTTGATGTATACACATGGAGCCACCTGCTCACAACATGATCTCAGAGCTAGGAAAACATCCTCCTCAGTTCTGTAAGAGTCCCAAATCTGTCTGCTCTAGCATCACTTCCATTCTAGATGCTCTGAGCCCAGCCTTAAAAGCCTTTCTTCCAGGTTCCTGCCTCCTGGAGTTCACAGCCTCCATAATAACACATATATAACTCCTATGCATTGCCCCCTTGTCCGTGCAAAACTTCTGCCTCGGCCTATGTAATCTTCAGTCCTCACTCTGACCAAAAGGGCCATGCTAATATGTGGCAAAACATTCTTCTAGAATGCATGCATTAAATCCCCAGCACCTTCATCAGGGGACTTAAATGGAATTGAAGACAGCATAAGATGAGAGTGCAATGATGAGGCAAACCCCAATATTTCTCATGGTTTGCTTTGATGAGAAAAGTCTCATTGAAAGGCAACGAACAAATCTAAAGCTCCTTATAGGAGCTCAGCTGCTTTCTGTCAATCCAAAATAGACTATGTGTGACCTCTCGAGTTAACCTCTTCTGACGGTAATCTCTGGGCTGCTCTGCTTTTGCTTTCATACCTACAGCCTTTTCACAGGTATCAGACTTGGAGAATCTCTATCAGTATGAGAGACTGAGATGACTAAACCTGGTCTGTCAGATGAAAATCTACCATAGGTGAAATATCAGAAGGAAAATGACAGTCAAAGTACTCATACTGGGCTATCTAAGCTCAGTTCTACCTCTTTACTCTCTCTTTACTTGGAAATGCCCCATGTTAAGTAACCAGGGCTAGGTTTACATCCCCAGCTACACTTGCTCCTTTGCAACAGAGTGGAGCAAGAGCCTAGATCCCAGGCTCAGCTGGTGGATGCCAAATGGACAGCAACTGGGACTGAAAGTTCAGAATTCAGGAGAGCATGGGCACTAACTCATGGGGCACCGGGCTTGTTCCTCTGTTGGGCAGAAGATCAGGGCAGCACTTGGAGAACTTCAGGGAAAAAGCTTCTGGGCAGCCAATCTGTGGTCTGCATTGCATACCCAGATGGTCATGCCCTTGAATACAGAAGAACTTCACTGGAGATGGATCTAGACCAAGAGCCTGCCATCACCTCTTCCTGTGAGGCATGAAATAGGCTGGGAAACACAAAAGAGGAAGAGCCACTTACATATTAAAGAGGTTCAGCCCAATGCGGTAAAGGCGCTTCCTCATAGTGTCCGTGGAAAGTGTGGGGGACTTGCAGCTAGCTGGGTTCTCGCAGTGGTACCTTGGGAGGCTGAGAATCATGGCCTGCAGTGCTTCTTTTGAGGACACCTCAGAGGCTGACTTGGCTGAAGTGGAGGTGCTGCTGCTGCTCAGCTGCTCAGAGTTGTCTGCATTCTCAGACTCAGAGCCTTTGCTTTGCCCCGTCTCGTTGCCAGCATCAAACTGGAGCTTCTGCACTGCCATCTGCCCAGGCTCAGCAGTGCTGTCTCCCGTGCCATTAGTAGTGACATTCACCTCGGTGAAAGTGTGGCTGTTCTGGAGAGCTATGGACTCAGATAAGCTCTCTGGGGCAGCCGGAGGTTCACTGGCTTCTCCCTCCCCTTCTCCTGGGCTTTCTTCAGCCTTGGTAGCTTGAGAGAGCCCAGCCTGGGCATTGCTACTGAGGCAGTTTGCCATGGACACCGAGGTAGACGATGAGACAGAGATGTTCTTGTTGTCAATCTGGACTGTGACATCTCGAAAAGCCATCATGAGAGTGCTACTGCTCTTGGGTAGGGTATCTGGCAAGAGCCCTTCCTCCTTCTCCTTGTCCTGCAGCTCAGCTTCTAAGTCTTGGTTTGGCTGCATTGAGCTGGCACTGAAGGTCTCTCTTATCTGGTATGAGCCTCCATCTTGCAGTGAGCACATGGTCTTCAGGCTCCAGGTGCTGAGGGCATCATCAATAGACTTGGCCAGGGACTGAACTTGTTCTGTGAAGGAGTCCTCCAGTTCGGTCAGTGCCCCACTGATGGTGGCTGGCAAAGATGGAGATCTCACCAATGGGATGCCCACAAAGTTGTACCCCTCCACCAAGGCTTTCTCAGCGGAGAAGCTCTCTGAGTTCTGGACCCGGACTTTCCTCAGAGAGATGCGGCGTGGCATGCGGCTCTCCAGCAGTGAGTTGCGGATCTTCTCAAAGTTCTTGCTGAGCTGGTACTGCCGGAAAGCAGTCTGGATGGTACAGGCTGCCCTGCGAGATACCAGGTGACCTCCGTATTTGTGCTCTAGCATTTCGATCTGAAAGACATACGAACAGGAGAGGTTATTTTTTGTTAATTGACTTCTGATGGCTTTCTGTTACCCCAGTTCCTACACTGATTAGTCTGTAATCACTGTCAGAGGAACTTCTAACACTGAACTAGTTTTTTCCTGCACCGACCAGGCCCCTGATTTGAACAGAAGGCCCCGCTTTGGTCATGGCTGGCTAAAGCACCAGTACTGTGAGTTTCCTCACAGCTGTAACATGACCATGCCTCTTCCTAGAGTACCAGCCATACCAGCTGAAACCTAGAAGTCCCCTTCTCTCGAAAACCTACTTCTGATGGCCTTCAGGGCAAGCTCATCACTGCAAACACAGTGTTCCAACAACGTCTTCCAGCTCAGCAGTACTCTGGTAATGTCAAGCATGATCCTTTGTCTCAGAGTCCTTTATCTCAGCTCCTCACCTCCTTAGTCACCTTAGGAAATACTGTCAGGGAAAGGAGAAACCATTCAGAAAAAAAGGGAAGAAAAGTTAATTTTTAAATGCAGAAAATGCAGGTTTGATCACAGGAGCTAGTGAGGAACATCAGCTTCCACAGAAGTTAGTGGAGGCTGGGTTTGTTCCGTGTCTTTTAAAAAGCACTCTGAATCCCAAGTGTCTTCCTTTCTGATATCTGAGTTTTTCAGGTGTCAGCCATCAGTGAAATGAAAACTACTCAGGAAAATAAAGACTCGGTTTTGAAAAGTAAAAAAAAAAATAATTTTAAATGTTGAGACAAGATATTAAGAACAAGTAGAAGGAGGATTTTACTCCTTCCTGAGCTGGTAACAACAAACACACTTGTAAATATATACCCACACAGCCAAGTGGTAACTCAACAGGCTTCAACAAAGCAAGTATGTATGGTGATTTCTCTTCTGTAGTCTAGTATTTATACTTCCTGGTAATCCCTTTACTCTTCCTCTGCAGCTGGGCCTTCACTAACATGCTACAGGAGAACGTTAGATGACTTGGTTCCAGTGAGTGGCTGACAGAGAATAAGGGGGACAGTGTGAAGATAATGGTGGATGATGGGATTGAAGAAAAAAGAAGGATGAACTTAAATTATCTTTACTGAGGTTTTGGATGAACTATGAGCTAAACTCTGCATTGCTGGCACTTCACAGGGCAGAGCACAGGTGCAGACTGTAATGTTTATATGTGTATGCACGGGTGGAAAAGCCAAAAAAAGGTGAAGTGCAGGACTGGGAGTGCTGGTAAAATCAGTACTGAATTAACAGAGCATTCACTGCATCATTGATGTGGTGAGTGTGAGCTTGTTAGCAGATTTCTGACTGCATCCTTATCCCCAGGCAGATATCACTTGCCTCTCACCACGCCTTGCCGGCCCAGTACTCACAGGATGAAGGACTGAGCTCACAGAAAATCTGAATTTAAGTGCAAACTGGTTTTGTAGTCTAAGTGAGACTGAGGCATGAACCTGAGCTTGCAGAGTCATATCATGTCATCTGCTTCCTTCTTCTTTTCCTTTTTTGTAACACTATATAGGTTGCAGATAAAACTATCAGTGAGTGATCTAGGTACAAATGAAGGCCTGGAATGACAGCTGTAAGAACTTTAAATCACCTCTGGCATCTTTCCAACACAACTCCTTTGGAAGTAGGGGAAGATGATATGACCTTTGGAGATGACAGGAAGACAACATGACCCCAGCCATTCAGTCCCTGCATTGGTATCCTGGCTGCTGGAGTAAGTACTTATGGCCTTGCCCACTGGCACCCCATCACCTCAGGCAGCAACAGGTCTAGGGATCCTGCTGCACTGGATGGAGGGTGCTATTTCTGGAAGGGAGCAGTGGGGGGACACATCCTTTCATATCTACCTTGCTGTAAATGAAGCAGGGACCCTTTGCTTTGTGGTCAAACATAAGGTAGGCTTCTGTTTTCTGTTTGCCTTGCCCTTGAATTCATATCTATCCAAAGCAAGCATCAAAGTCCAGCACCGAGAAATACTAGTAATTTGCTTAGCAATGGGGTTGGCCACTGGGGTTGGCTCAGAGTTCTGCTCAGCCCTAATTTCAAAAACATTGGCCTGCTGCCATCCCAGAAAGGGTCTGCAGAAATGGTGCTAAAAATCACCCACGTAATGATCATGGATTTAGGTTCATTTACCACAAGACCTGTCAGTAGGCTTTTTGGATAAACAAGGTCTCTGCTTATCCCCAGAGTTTGATGTGGCACGAAAGAGTGATACAGGGACAAAAAGAGATTCTGAGTAGCAAGTAGAAGGGTTTTGCTGGAGTTCTTTGTCCTTCTTTCCAAAATGACCATCTTAAATACCACCATAAAACCAGCACTCCTGCATATCTCTTCAAAGTTGGCCTCTCTAGAAAGAGACTGAGTTATCTCTTCGCCCTTCCCTTCAGGAGGAAGGCTCATACAGATAAATGCAAATTAAACCAACAACCTGCACAGGCCTAACCCAGACTGTTATTACTGACAACTGACCGTGAGCACTTAATATAATGGTCTGGTTAATCAAAATGTAGAGCTGATTGTGTTGGGAGGGGAAGAGGAACAAATGGGAGGGAGAGACAGCTATCTGAGGGGCAGAATAATAGTAAAATGCAAAATAAGGCAGAAGCAAGAGCCTTATAATTATCTGAGGTTTCCAAGGAGGTGACAGCCATTCTGAAAACACGGAATTCATATGCTCCGATCTTATTGCAGGCCAAGACAAGATGTCATTGCTGATCTGAAGTAAAAGGCTAGTTTATCTCACGCAAGTACAGTTCCCAAAAAGGCAGACTTTAATAACTACTATGAGGAGAGATCCTTCTCAAAGTCTAGAGGATTGATGCAAGCTGTCAGTACCTTGAAAAAACATCACCAGCTTTTTGCAGTCCATTTTCTCAGTCCTCCCAAAGTGGCTAAGGCATTAAGGAGCAGAATAAGATGTAAAGTGAGAGGACTCCCCATCTAGTCTGTTCGCCAGTTCATAGCAGGTGTGCAAGGACAGGTTCTGCATGTGGTCCGTGGCCATCTGGCCCTGTCCAAAGCAAGAGGAGTCCTACGGTGTCTCGTGGCTAGGATAACAAGGACCAGGGACTGGTCCAAAGGATGCTTGAAAAGACTGGCAAAGCCAGAAGCAGCACACCCATAGAGAAGTGCCCTCCCCACCCTTGTTTGATAGGAGTGGATCTCTGTCTCTTTCTCCTTGATGTACCTCAGTCATTTACTGTTTACTGATGTCTGAGACATCCACATTTGCTATCAGGTCGAGCTAACTGACACTCCAGAGGAATTAAGGATTTCACACAGCTGTTGGCCTGTTTTCTTCCTCTCAAGAGGAGGAAAGGGCATCCATTAGCACCACAGCAGTCATAGGTAATGGAGATGTATGTCTGGATTGCTGGAGGAACCTTGTCTTCCCATTTGAGAGGCAAGAAAGGCCAGACATGATTTGGCTTCTCTCACTCCTAATATACCCTATGAATCACAAATAATTGCCTACTTAAAGCTGCTCTTCTCTGGGGAATGATCTGACAGCCAGCGCCAAAGAAAGGGAAAAGCAGGAGGGGGGTCAGGGAGATTTCAAAGAATAATTAGCTTAATACATTTCTAGGCTTCAATATGAACCCTCAGTTTGAGCAATTCAGGCATTGTGGCTGAATTAGAAATGGCTGGGAAATATCCATTGCCATGAGGGACTGCACATGAACAACGTTTTAACAAGGTCAACCCAAGGCAAGCCAAAGTGCCAGGCCTGGATATGGCGAAACATTTAAGGTTCACAGCCCATAGCTTTGTTACCCATAGGCATAAGTTCATAAATCTGCCAGGAGAAAATGGGCCTGATCTTATTCTCAGTTAGCACTGGTTTTCCACCCAAGTTGCAGCAGAGTATGGTGACATGCCACCATGTTACTGAGAAGAGAATCAAGCTCAGTGACAGAATCTGAGTCACTCAAGTCAATGCATGCACTGTAAAAAATAATTTTAAAAAGACACACAGAGCATACATGTTCTCTATCACCCATTCATACCACCACTCGCTCCCACCAACCTTTCACAACAGAAGGACATTGCTATAAAGGCCATGTGTTAATGGGACGTTTTCATTCATATATGGGACACGGGCCACCCTTCAGCACAGCAAAAGAGTATGTAAGACTGAAAAAAGGCTTTTCTCTCCTGTGATCCCCTCCATTTTCCCAACATTACAATACAACCTAAACATAGGGGAACTTCAGCACTTGAGTTTCCTTTCCAATCTCCCAGCATAGTGCACTGTCAGCATGCTCTGTTTCATGTGATAGAGAGCAAGGAGAGCCATGACCTCACACACCAACCCTCTAATATCATGCTGAGGGCCAATGACTGGTAGATGACCTGCACCTCCAAGCCCTGCAGAGGAGGCTGTATGCTACCCTCCTTCCTTACTAGCACACAGTCCTCTCCCAACAGCTAAATGTGACTTCAACTGCACTGTGAGACTAAAAATGTCTCCTTCTACCTGTTTTTCTTACTGTAAATTTTATTAATGCATTACAATTTGTTCTATGACTAGGGAACTACTGAGACAGCCCTGTGAGAGTCCTATCACCCTTATTTCCATTGAAAAGAACTCCCTGACAAAGAAGTTGATAGGAATACCTATGAAAACACATATTGGAGTGCAAGACTCGAAGAATTAATACCCTCCACTCCCTGAAAATCTCCCCTTCCAGAGCTGGAGGCAATTCACTGAGGACATGCATCAGGCTGGAGAAGCACACATACTGCAAGCCCTCTTTGCTGTGAGAAAAGTGGTTTCACCTATGGGATAGGCTGGGGCCCTGCAAAGTCAGTACTGCGAGGCACCAAAACTTAATGAACAAGCAGCTAACATGTCTCTCTGTCTCACATGCATCCAGGGCAGGTCTGGCCTCTACTGCAATAACAGCAATAGGACAACATGACCTTAAAGCTAAAATAGCACAGGACAGACACTCCCCAGGACAAATCAGAGCAGCTCTAGGACATCAAGGAGGCTGCCCATATATAGCAGCCAAGATCTGGCCCACCCTGAGGATACGTCGCATTAGTTTGCGAAGCTAGTTAATTAGTCTCTCTTGTTTCTTTTCCTGGTGTGAAGGAAGAATTCTGTCCAAGTTGAATATGCAGTATTTTGAGAAAGACAGAGCTAAAGAGCCAAGGTCTCTTTTCTGCTCAGGAATTTATTGGGCCATTGATCTGACATGTATGTTTAGGGACAGCAGCAATGCCTTGAGGGAAGCAGCAGAGAGATGTCCCAGAAGCAGCAGCTTCTTCTGTGGGAACCTCATTAGCTGAGACCCTTCATCTGCAATAACACAGCTCCCACTGAATTCTCCCACTGAACGTAATCTGGACACTGTCACTAGTGCTGGCTTGTCCTCCTCATCTCACATGCTGCAGAGTCTGCATAGCAGTCTCTGGCTGAGTTGCCATTCCAGGGAAAAATCAGAAATAATTCTTTAGGTTTTCCTCTGCACAACAGCTCTCCTGGGCTGTAATCAGCAGAGACACGGGGTGGGGGGCACATTCCACCTCATTGCCTTTGAGTGAGGAGGCCAGCTGCTATTAGCCCCTGTCCCACTATCCCCTGCTGGGAGCCCATCAGGAGATGCAGATAGAGATGGGTACACTTGTGCTTTGGAGCTAGGCTGCAGCCTCAGGAACAGGAGGCAAGCCTTGCAGCTTCAAGAACTAAATAATTTTCTCTCAGCCTGGTAGACCTGCCTGTCTCTTCAGCATGCATCACTGTACTGAAGGCAGTGATGGTAGCAATACGCAAACATTGTTGTAGACACCGTGCAAGACATTTACTGAATAAACCCCACTTCCTCTGAAAGCTCATGCTTTGAAGAAGCTAATGTGGAAGTGCACTGGGGGCCTGCCACTTTCAAGAGGGCAAGATGGCTCTTGGAGACCTCTCCCATGAGGGAGGTCTTTTGGGACAATCAGTTGCTGGGAGCCCTACGGGCACTGTATGCTTGTGAGCAAGGCAGTATCTCTGGATGCCGCAGCTCTTGGCTGCCCACAACCCATCTCTAAGCCTACAGTCACAACTGAGTATCTAGGTCCATTCTAGACCACAGAACCCAGGCAACGAGGAGCAGAGCGCAGCAGGTTTGAGTGAAAGGGTGTAGCAGTCAGAGGTGGGGAAGCTACTTCCTCCATGAGCCCCACGTAACTGAAGGGCCAGGCCTGTTAAGGCAGGGCAAAAACTTAAGGTTAACAGAAGGCTAAAGTATTTGCTGAAAGACGTCCCACCACAGTGTGAATGCAGTCCCACCCACCCCGTCCCCTTCTCCCACAGCCTGAGGAGGAAGCCTCTGTACCTGTTTATTCTTTAGGTCAAGGGAGAGCTCATAATCGGAGGCAGCTGCATGGGAACACGAGGCCGTCCCTTTGCTGCGCTGCACTCTCACTGGGGAGCCCGTGTGGTGGAGGCTCGCCTTCTGCACCAGAGGGGAACACCCCGCTGCCTGCTCTTCTTGGAGCTCCGCATGCTGGGCTTTTAGCGTCAGGGTGTCGGACCTGCCTTCCTGGCCACTCTGTCTGCCGGCCTCCTTCGGATCCTCCGTTTCACACCCGGCTTTCTTGCTTGTGGAACCGCTGGGATCGTCACTGTGAACAAAACGCAACGTTTCGCTTTTTTTATTTGTTTTTATTATATTTTATTTATGATTATGTTTATTGTTGTTCACTATACTCATTCACTGAGCTGCATTTTAAATATTTAGGGAGCCTGGGCTGTAAGGAGTGTCTCTCAGTGATGGATCAAGACTTTAGATTGACGCAACCGAAGCTCTGATCCCTCCCTCCCTGAGAGCTGGCACCTGTGCTGCACACACTATATGAACCAGTCTTGTGACTTCTGGAGCTGCCTTGCTGCCTCTGCTTGAGGTGCTGCAGTTGGAGGTGAGGGGCCAAAGAGGGTGTCATGGCCTACAGCACCTCTCCTGCTCCCTGGAGCAGCTAGCAGCTGGAAGTCATCCCTGTGCCCTTGCTGCCTATTGCTCAGCATCTCCCTGTGCATCCCAGAGTCCCACCTGGCATGAAGCCTGGATCCCAAGGATCCGGTTTTCCCCTGGAGTTCCTAAGGGCACGTGGGAAATGGTGCAGCTGAATGTTGCAGAGTTTCCAGAGGAAATCGTGGAGAGCTGAGAATATAAAGATGCAACAGAGCCAGCCAGCCCTGAGATCCTGACTCTTTAAAGCATGTCTGCAATACAGCCACAGCAGACTGCAGAGCTCCCATAAAAGAAGCTTTTTCTCTCTGACCCATAGGACAGATTGCTGTGCCACTGAGATCTTGTGGAGAAAGGAAAACACCCTGTTCTCCTGTCAGCCAGAGCAGTAATTGTGAGAAACCAGGGCCTGACAACACTGCACTCTAAGAAAGCTGGCATGTTGCTCCAAACAGGATGGGATTAGCATATGTCTGATGCACTGAAGTACTGAGGAACTCTGTCGTTAACCTCTCTTGCCGAATATTTTCAAAAATTACCTAATTTCAAACAAGATTTTGGTATTCTGGGGGACTGTTTGAACCATGAGAGTGTCTGTTGTTACATTAGTCTCCTTCCAGTGCTACAGAGGAGTAATTTATGCTTTCCGAGAGCGTGCAGGCTAGTCCATATGGACTCTGGGTTCTACTACACCGTATGCATCAGATACAGCTCCACTGGTTTCCTGGGGATGAGTATTTAGCTGAGAGAAACATCTAGTTTGGAAATAATTACTACAGAACCAATGCATTTAATTCCATTGAAACCAAGGACATGTACTGCCTCCCATATTTAAACACCATTAAATTATTTCATTCACTTCTGAATCATATTTCTTTCTCTTGGATTTGCTCCACATACGACCAGTTCTGCTGTCATCTAGATAACAAATAATTTTATGATTGCTGTTGATGTCAGAGCAAAATCAGGGAAATTAGATATGATTTTCTGTAGTGCCCAAATTACTTAGAAGCATTTAAGTCTCACTTTCAAAAGTGCTGTAAGCACCTAAGAGCTCAAGTCTTCTAACTGTAAGCAGACTTTGTCTCCTAAGCCTCGGAGCACTATTGCATGCTTACTAGTACATTAGAAGGAAGTTTATTCTCTCAAATGGCAGCTTTTCTGTTCAGTAGATTTAACAATCAAATTTAGAAATATTCTCACAGTTTCTAAAATGGCTTCAAATCTGATAAGCCAAAGACGGTACCACAACTTCAGAACTAAGAAAGATTAAGGATTTAAAGGTAGAAAATTTCTTCTTTTATACACATGCATGTAGTTACCAGTTAGACATAAGAAATAAATTCACAGAATAAATCAGTTTCTTACATAAACACTATATAACCAACTTTGTCAAAGGATATTAAAATTATATATCTGCATACTCATCAATCAGGAAATGCTACCATTAAAATGAGGCATAAAACTGTCCTTTTAGGTTGTACACCTTATAAAAGCTTCCCTGTTCTATTCCTGCTACTATATAATTGAATACTCTTTTTTCTGCACCTAAAGATGTACATGTAAAGTATCCATTTTTAACTCCTTCTGCTCTATGTCCATTCACATTGCATGAAATATTAATAAAAGACTGTTCCTTTACAGCTCTCACTGTAACCTTTTTATTGGCGTCCTCTCTTCTATCCATTCTCTTTGTAACCAGCAGAGCAGTAATTTTTATCCTCAGCTCAAGGAATGACCAGATGAACACAGATTTGATCATGTTTTCATTGAAGTGCATGTCAAATGCCTCACAAGTATTTCAGTGGGAACTGGACTGTGCCCTACAAAGCAATTTCAGCTAGATCCATAAGCTCTGATTCAGCAAGCCACATATCCCAAATTGCTCTGCTGAGTCAAGGCCACAGCGCACAGTGTGCTATGCAGACTTTCTTTAGGGCAGATCAGCGCCCGAGGCAGTAGACAAGAGAGCTAGTTGACTTCCCTTGGAGCATGAACGGACTCTAAATGCCAGCAAATATTCCCTGATGTGATGGTCCTCTAAACACTAGCACATATGCTTAACTCTGTTTTTCTGATGACCTCCACTGACTGCTTGAGATGGAACGTGAAGTGTGTGCATAAAAGTTTGCAGCATTTGGGCCCATTGCTCTGTAAGGCTGTACATCATCCCTAGTGCATGCTACCTATTTGGTTTTCTGTCGCATACAGTTTAGAGTCTGAGTGAGGAACATTCATAGTGACAGGATATCCTGCATGTACTGCTAATATAGAAGGAAAAAACAGCAGGCTTTGTAGAATCACGGAATAACCTAGGCTGGGAGGGAAGGCTGGAGGTCTCTATTCCAACTCCCTGCTCAAAGCAGGGCCATTTTCAAATACAGATAGTATTGATCTGGGCCTTCTCCAGTCAACCCTTGAATACCTCCAGACATGAAGATTCCCTAGGCTCTCTGGAAAGCCTTGTCAGGGCCCTTAGTGCACTAATAGACCTTAATGGCCTGACCAGCCTCATCTCGGGCCCCCACAAATATCTCCCGCACAGTTCCCCCTTTTCAGCCCAGCCTGAAGCAGTCAGTCCCTGCTCCAGCAACACTGTAAAAGTGCTGGTCTCCAGTTCTGCCACAACCTTCCCCTTTCCATGGCCATGGACCCACTTACCTGGGCCCTGACCTGCAGACTGACTCCTCAGCTTGACCTTGGTCCTGCTTCATCTCCATGGACCTACCCATCAATGACTGGGCTGTGTCTCACCCTAGGTACTCTCATTGGACATGATTCTTACCCTGAGCAAAGAAGCAGGGGGCATTGGTCAACCCAAAATGCTCATAAGCCCCCTTTAATCTCATTAGGTATTTAGGATATTCCTCAAGACACAGGAGGGCCCGAAGACTGCAAGCTCTAACTGAGAAGCACCACCAAGCTCAGTGCTTTTACTCACAGTGCATAACTGAAGCCCCTAAATATGCTGTGCTAGGATAAGGACGTAAGCTAACCACACGTACACATATAACCTTGCCTTGCTCCTCCATACATGCTCTGAGCCCAATGAGTACACCCATACAGAATGTATTGTGCTTATGCGTGGAATTTTCTGAGGGTCAAAACTCGGTCAAATCAAAATCTGATTCCACTGAAGCACTCAAAGGCATTTTTCAGCTAGATGTTTTTATGCTAAATATAAACTTTTTAACCCCGTGCTGGTTTGGCTGTTCTGCTGTTCAGAAAGAAATAGCAAATATTCCTGCTGAAGTGGGAATAATTTCTACATATGACCTTTGAAGGTCCCTTCCAACCCTAACCATTCTATGATTCTATGATTCTATGCTCTTTCATGGGAAAAAAAAAAAAGAAAAGGCTGAATCACTTTTACTTAGGGGGAAAAAAATCTCAAAAAAAAAGACAAACCTACTTCACCTTTGCACCTTTGGGCAAGACATCAAACCTGGGAAATTTCAGCTTCAGCTGGTAAACTTCAGTGACTATAAGCAATGGAAAAAAGGGGTAAAGACAAAGTTTGCTTAACAGCCTGAATGTTAGCATTGTAGCCCTATGGTTCCACTACCACCCTGTATTCCTCCCAGGTTTATTCCCACCTTGAACCTGTTTCTGAGGAAGTGCTGTGGAGAGGTCTATTCTCTGTTGTCCAGTAGCAGCAATGGATGAAGCCCCAATATGAGACACAAAACACACTGCTAAGGATCAAAACTGATGCTGCAGTGAAATGTAGGCTAAAAACTTGACAATTCTGATTTTTTCAGTCTGTCCTGAGTGACACAGTTGATTTGCATTGAAGGCTCATGAGGTATTGTAATCACAGTAACAAAAAAACCCCAACGGTAAGAAAAGTAAGTAGGGCAAGGATAGACACTACAGCATGGAAGGTCTCCAGGAAAAAAAAAAAAAGTTATTAAATAAACTATAGGGATCTACTTGCTTTCCCTTGGCCAGCGAGCAATCAAATTCCCTGGCTGTGAGATGAAGGAAGGGAATGGAGCTGTTGCACATTCTGTTTCCTGGATAATTTTTCTAACCACTTGTAATCATTAAAAGTCCCATGCAGAGTTTAAGGTGTGAATCCTAATGTCCTGGCCAAACTCCAACTAGGTTAATTTAGTTCTGTTTCCCAGCATCCCCCCTGCAGTTTCAACTGTAATCAGTGTTCTTTACTTGCTGTCCTGAAGTATCACATACCACCACCTTTCACAGTTTTTACAGCTACTCTTGCATGATAAATGAAGCAATTTTCTTCAAGTCATGCAATCAGGTAGAGAAGGTTTGTAATGTCTTTGAATTCTGTGTGATTGAAAGTTGTAATATTAATGTAAATCACTTGCAATCAGATAAAAAAAAATGGAAGACTACAAAATCAGCTGTTCTGTTCTTCCTAGATGATCCTACATAACTTTTATGACCCATAGCAACTAGCTTAGTCATTATTACAAACAGATTTCACCTGCTGTAGAAAACACCTCTAATGTTTCAGGTATCTCCTGCTACTTTTGCACCACTGACTTGTATATGCTTGCTGCAGATAGAAACCAGTTTTGTTAACAAAGACGGTGACTACAGACAATCTGACTCAGGGCTTATATGAAATACTGTAGCTAGTCTAGCATTTCAAAACAGGGATATTGGGGTTCTGGGCTGAATCCTAGTGCTTGTTTCAATAAAGCAGGATGGTGAAAAAGCTCTCACTGAGACAATTCAGCTGGGCACCCATAAGTATTTTTGCCTAGCACAGATAAGCGAGACTTCTGATATTTAGCTTCTACATGCAGATATTTAGCTTCTACATGCAGATTTCTCAGGAGGATTTTCTATAAGAAGTACACCGAGGGAAGGATGTAGGGAGATGATAGAGGAAAAATGGTATTATGTAGAGGTTTTCTTATGACTTCCTTTTTATTCCCTTCCTGGTATTTTGGAAACCTAAAGCCCAAATCAGTGATACTAAACTATCAAACCAGAGAAACCCATCCACCCACTTCTAGTAGTATCAGCTCCTCATGTCTGTACAGAGCTGTTGTATCATACATAACCTGTCCTGGGAGAGATTTGACTGCTTTTCAGTTCCTACAGCATCAGGATGGTGGACTTCCTTGCATACGCCTCACCACCTCCTTGCTGCTGGAAACACGTTTCCAGCTTGGCAAGGGTCTGGGCTTCTAACTGCCAGCTATGGAGCTGAACCATGGTTATCTGTTGGATCTTGACTGTCAGCCTTAAACATTCCCATACCTGATGACTTGAGAAAGAATATGCAGCCTCTTCCCCTCACATATTTCGAGACAAGCTAGACCTGTTGTCAGGAACACAGAAGTTAGATGCTCCAGACATTACATTCCATTGCCTTACTGTCAAATACTAGAATCACTTAAGAGTCTGAGAGTAATTTTTTTCAGAGCTCTCAGAAAGGAGTTTGCAGGGTAGCTGAGTGAATAAACAGGGCTCTAGGGCCAGGAGAGCTACTTTTCTCAAGGACAGTAATGTTGGTCCTGTAAGAAATTAGAACTGAGCTTTCTCACTGATCACTCCATAGTAACAACAGCTCCCATGTGGTCAAGACACAAAACTCATCTCTTTGCTCCTTCTCTCCTACAAGAAGAAAAATTATTGCAGATAAATAAAAGTAATAACAGAGTAACAAAAATAGCAATGAGTCTTCTGGACTTGGTCAGCAGTGTAAGAAACCGGTCACTCAGAGGATGCTCAGAAGCCCTGTTGACAGGTATAGTGGTCTTGCAAAAATATCTAGCTAATTGGATAGGAGGAAGCTATGGGTGTGAGGTGTTACAAAAGAACTACAGAGGCTGATCTCATCTCTTTGTGTCCCTGTGTCACTCCAGGAGAAGACCACATTGCTGTTTCCCACGTATAACTTACCAAACACCTTGTTCATGATATTCAAGGTCAGCATGTAGGATTGTGACCTGTAACTAAGGCAAAGACTACATGGACTAGTTGTGAAGAATGACAAAAATTTATTAATCCATTTTACAGGGCTCCTTATGAGGATCAGTTGGTTATTTTGCAGCTCTAAAATGTTGTAAGTGATTCGTATTATCAAGGCCTGAGAGTCACATGAGACTTCAAAGCTTCAGAGATGTCAATAAAAAACCCTTAGAAAGTGTCAAATGGCTGAGACAGGCTTGGTAATATATTATGGGATCTTTTTAAGGTTCAGAGATTTCTAACATACTGGGGGTCTGAGTGCAAAAGAATTCCTTCTGATTTGCTTTTAAGTCCAGGTTTTAGGGTGACTTGGAGGCAATGCTCTCTGGGAGCATGCTGAAAATGATGGAAGGCAAAAGTCTTTCCTGCCAGAGAGGCAGGGAACTTGGAACTTGATCTTGGCAAATCATCCCCTGCCAGCCAAGCTGCAGCTTTCTCCAACAGTCTCCCCCAACACAGACAAATATAGGAACAAGATTCTGATTTTGTCTACATTCACGTAACACCTTGCAAAGCAGTGGCACCAAGCCATCTTCTCACACTAGTTTTACCCAAGAGGAATTAATGATAATTAGCCAAGCTTATTACCCATCCCCAAATATATTACTTGTTTCATAAAAAGGCTGGCACACACACCTGTAAAATAGATTCGACAGAACAGTACGGTAAATATATTGGAAATCAATTAAATTTAACATCCTTTAGCACAGACTGAACCAGGCAACATCTTTTCAACATAGATTAAAGTTATTTCAGTGAGATGTATATTAAGCAGACAGAAAATTTCATACGACTAGTAAATGCCTCATGTGCCACAGGGTCCAACACGCCAAAGTCAGGGCCTCCGTATTGGATTTGATATTTAAACATGATCCCCGCATGCTGTGTAATTCCCACATTGTTCTGTTTTGCCTTTTGCTACACAACAGCACTACAGGAGCTAAACTTTTCTAATGCACTCCATGCCTTCGTGGTGCAAAGATGATTGTCCAGGTGTCAGTCTGGGCTGGCTGCCTGTCTGAAGGCCAGGCTGTCCATGACGAACTTCAACCACTTGAGGACTGGGATCTCTGCTTTTTCATGGAGACATATAGGCTCCTCCGGAGGGTGACGTAGAACAGCCAAGGTAGCTCCCACTGAATGAGAACTGGTGTTCATGGTGCAAGTCTGGCTGTGCCCGGTAGTGTGGTTGTCACACAGTTTTTTTCTTACATTTCCTATGTGTGTCTGGGTGACACCTCAGAATTACACTTGGGCCACCTCTCTGGCATGTCCCTCTTTCCCCTTCCATTCCTAGCCATTGCTCCTGTTTCACCAGCTGCAGGAGCACAGGGCTCAGCTTAGGAAGCACAGCCCCTTTCTCAGCTGCACGACACACTTGATGCTTGATGCCCCAGGGTCGTTGCTGTGTTGCCTCTGCAGGTTACACCAGGAGGATGTCCCACAGCCTGTCACTGCAAAGGGGGTTACTTGTGGCTGTGACAATCAGGGCACCTGTGCTTATCATTGAGGTGTGAAAAGCACCAAGTGGACAGTGAAGGCATAGGTGGCCCTGGTCTGCAGAGTTTAATTACTTTTGCTTTAACCCCAGACCTCTCTTGCCTCTGCAATGTTTGGGAAACACGACCTTTTAGAGAAGGAAAAAACAGATGGCATCCTGCATTAGTGTAACTGCCTGCTCAGCACCCCAGGAAAGAGAAACTTGGCTTCTCAGCAGCAGTCTTTCTGCCACTTCGACTCAGATCTCTTGGCTCCTCATCCCTGAGGCAGGTTTGAACATCATTGAATTCGCTGACAAAAGCCTGCCGGTGCAATCATGCAGAAGATAGAATTTCACTGCTAAAATGAGATGAATTCAGGGCTGGGAGGCAGCAGAGCCTTTATGAGGCAAGGAAACTTTCCATATCCCCTCAGCACATTGCTTTCCAATTGCAGCTGCCTGTGAGCTGGACGAGGAACACAACTCTGGGCATTTATAGACCTACGCAAGGGCTTCTGTGGTCTTCTTTTTCTACCTGTTGTGATAGACCCTGCGTTGGACTGCACCTCGGGTTCCTTCCTAAGGGATCAGGGTAGCTGATTACTGAAGGCAGTGAGTGAACATCTTCACAGGAAGATCTTTGTGTAACCGAGATAAATTTTGTTTCTGTTCTCAAGTGTCTCAGCTATTTTGTCTCTTGCAATTGCTGCAGCCCAGTAGAAGGCCACTGCTTGTGTTAAACCAAGGAGAAGGAAGTCCAGTCCTCCTCAACACAGACAGTAACACAGCCTCAAATCCTGATCCTCAATACAGAGAGTCCTAACACCATTCACCAGCTTTAGGAAAGCAGATATGATTGAGATTTTAACTTTTCCAGTGTGTTGAGATCTAGGGGTTTGGGCTAGCCTATGGCTGAAGACCATCATAGAATCAGCATGGTTATCATTCCTTTCTCCTTTCCCCAATCCAGTGAACACCCCTACAGCCTTGTGTAGCGGGCAGAAAGCTCTACTTTTCCGAGTTCTAACCTATTTTGTCACTGCTGCTTCACTCACACTCTGAGCTGGCAGTGTGCCCAGGGGGCCAAGAAGGCCCATAGCATCCTGGCTTGTATCAGAAATAGTGTGGCCAGCAGGACAGGGGAAGTGATTGTCCCCATGTACTCAGCACTGTTGAGGTCGCACCTCAAATACTGTGTTCAGTTTTGAGCGACACACTACCAGAAAGACATTGAGATGCTGGAGTATGTCCAAAGAAGGGCAACGAAGCTGGTGAAGGGTCTAGAGAATAAGTCCTGTAAGGAGCAGCTGAGGGAACTGGGGCTGTTTAGTCTGGAGAAAAGGAGGCAGAGGGGAGACCTTATCACTCTCTAGAGCTACCTGAAAGGAAGCTGTAGGGAGGTGAGTGTCGGTCTCTTTTCCCAAGTAACAATTGATAGGATGAGAGGAAATGGCCTCAAGTTGTACCAGGAGAGATTTAGATTGGATATTAGGAAAAATGTTGTCAAGCATTGGAACAGGCTGCCCGGGGAAGTGGTGGGGTTACCATTCCTGGAGCTATTTAAAAGACATGTAGATATGGCCTTCAGGGTCATGATTTAGTGGTGGATGTGGCAGAGTTAAGGTAATGGTTGGACTCGATGATCTTAAAGATCCTTTCCAACCTAAACGATTCTATGATCCACCTCATGTCACTTCTCTTCCCTGAGGCCTTATTCCTTTTTCTATCTTTCTTTGTTCCCTTTTGGAAAATAGGATGACTTAGTAGCTTACGTATTTGGTCATACAAGCTCAGATTCCCCTAGGGCCACTTAAACTTTTCTTCCTTATGACGAATGAAGATTATTCCCATGTCTATACTTCATATGTGGACATAGACCTTTTGGGGCAAGACCATTAAGAAAAATAGGAGTTTGCCTTGACACAACCAATCCTACTGTGTTGTTGAGCAGAACTATGGCTGGTGCTAAATGCCATTATGCCAGTGGACTGCACCAAAGTCCATGGAGGATGTAGCCCAGTATGCTATATTTTTAGACAATCTGTAATATGATTATCAGATACAGTTGTGCTGCAAAAGCACAGCAATACTTTTCATGATGCAATTCTGCACCATCCATTTTTGTGCATCTTGACCTACAACTCTCACATTAGTGTATTCTGGGAAATTACAGGCATCTGTTATATTTCACCAGTCACTCCAGCAGACATGTACAAAAGAGTACCAGCAATTCCTACAAAGGGCAGCCTATCCCTATCTTCCCTCTTTCCCAAAAGATGGAATGAGAGAGATTGCAGTCAGTCCAGATACACAGGCAACAATAACAGCATCATAACCTGTTTACAGGAAAGCAGCAACATACCAGTGTGGGACATGACAAAGGTGACACTTGGCTCTAGTCACTAGGCAAATACTGTTTCCGGTGGGATGATGACACAATCTGTGTGTGGAAAGAACCAAGGTGCCAATCAGAGATGGTTAAAAGTTACTAGAACACACTTCCACATGGTGTGGCCAGAGTTAGGTTTCTCAGTTTCAAAAGAAAAATGTCACTGAACTCTTCTCCTGCTTATGTCTTGATGCTTTTCTTCAGGATGATGTTTCCTCACAGAAGATGGAGTGGTCTCCAGCTCTTTTGCAGTTTTTGAGAAGACCAGGTGACAATCCCAAAAATCTCCCAACTTTTTTTACAGCCTCTTTCTCAGCTACCTAGCTGTTTGCAGAGCCCAAATAGAACAGCCTAAGCAGTTGTACAGTGTTTGGCCTCTCAGATTCTTCTGTTCTTCCTGGAGCATATGAAAGTCTTCCATGGCCACATGCAGAAGAAGGAACACTGGAGCCCAAACATGTTTTTCCAAAAGGAGAGCTTATTGTATTTGAATACAGAGTCTGCCCCATGGGGATGGCCAGAAGATGAAACTGCATAGGAGTGAGTTAGTGTTGCAGAGCAGAGAAAAGACAAAAGGCCTTTGGATTGACATCATACTGAAAAAAAAAAAAGCATAATAAAAGGCCACAGCCTCATTGCTGTCACTGCCAAAGAATGCTGGCCGGAACTGCAATTTTCCAACCAAAGGATCTGCCCATTTATCTCCTGTTCGTATGTTCTTGTTCCCTTCTGTTTCTTCTTTCTACTATTTTTTAATTTCTTGCTTTTCCTTCTCTCCTGTCGTTCTCTTTCTCTGTATAGCACATTTGCCATCCATTTTCATTACAATAGCACTGCTATTTTTGTTGGGGTGAGTCTGTCTCCCTTTCTTTCTCACTGGCTCTTTTTCCATCTCTTTGCCTTATGTCTCTCCCTTGTAAGCCATGAAAAATTTATGGACAGAGGGTCCACAAAAAACATCTGTCACATTCAACAGAACACACTTTAGTGTACAAAAGATATAGGATGGCTGTATTTTGGGGGTGGGTACATCTTGACTGATGAAGATCAGGTCAGATGATATCAGTAGAGGATCAGAATGAATGGTGTGAGCTCCACCATAGTCCCTCTGCTATTTCTTTATCAACCGTCTGTGCCCGTTTTCCAGTGTCAGATACAGGGCTACTTCCAAAGCTGTCACAGCTTCTTCTCATGTATCTCTGTGGCATTATCACACCAAAAACACAAGGTACAGCAGGTGTTTATGTTGCATTCCACTGGTACCAAGAAGTTGCCATGTTACAGACAGGGAATTCTTTGAAATACAGGAGAGAGAACATAAGGATCATAGAATCATAGAATCATAGAATGGTTAGGGTTGGAAGGGACCTTCAAAGGTCATCTAGTCCAACCCCCCTGCAAGGAGCAGGGACATCCCAGACTAGATCAGGTTGCTCAGAGCCTCATCCATCTGCAAGCCATGAGTGAACCATCTAGTATTAAAGCAATTAACTGATCTCAACAGCTGTTGAAGTTGCTCCTACAACTGTAAGGCTGGCTTACAATCAATTCTCTTTCACTGACATTACCACTGCTGTGGCCCAAGAAATGGCAAGCACTGTCACATACGGGAGAAGAGTACTTGAATCCAAGTCCAAATTCCTCTAGGGCAGAACCGACATAAGCAACAGAAGCAACAGAGGAAAAGGAAGGAGTGGAAGAACACCAGGCCAGGCAATGACTGGATACAGCTTCAGGGTCTCAGAAAGTATGTGTCTGATGGGTGTCTTTGCAGTTTCAAAAGAGGATATGTCAGATGGGTTTTCTTTGGCCTCTCTCTCCTGCCATCTTCTTCCTGAAGAAAGGTGTTGATAGAGGCAAACAAAGCAACCAATGTGACAGGGAGACCCCAGTTTCTGCTAGAGATTTTTTTTTTCCTGTTGAAGAGCCCATCTATTCCTCACTTTACTTCCTTACCTTAATGTTCTCCTAACATGCCTGGAAATGGCTGCACCAGCTGTTGGAGAGAAGAAGCAGATAAATGCCTGTGTGGGAGATAATGCCAAAATGTCCTGGTGGATCTACTTTACAGAACTGAAATGCTGCATCTGAAACTCACCTCCTGTTTCTTTGGATGCTTCCAGAAAAAGCCATTCCTCCCAGGTCATAGTACTACAAGAATTGCCAACTATAGCTCCCTGCAAGAGATTCTCAAGGTTGTTGCTAACTATGATGTTAAGGATGTTCTCTAAAATAGCTTTTGCTTATAAATTTGTTTCCATATTTCCCCCAAATCTACATGCACTAAATACCTTTGCGGTTCTGGACCTAGGCTCCCGCAAAGCAATTAAAGCTGCTAGTCCTGACTGTACAGAACACCCAGAAAAAGTGAGGAATCTACTCACTCCCAAGTTTAAGAAGAGTTCAAATCTGGGTCTAGACATTACTCCTCACCCACATCTCTGTGTCAGACTAAAATCAAAACTCTGACAACTTGTGAGCCTGGGGAATATTTATGTGAACTTTGCTGACCCATCTCTGTTTGCAGCATCCCCACAACCTCCAATCGTAATATCTTGAAAAAGATTATTAAGTCTACAGGGAGGAAAGAATAAGAAGTAGATGAGCTGTTAAGAAGCAGGAAAAAAATCCTCTCTTCATGCCTGTGACCTCAATAAGGAAAAGAAATTACAAAAGAAGCACAAACAGGATGTGCTAACAAAGCAGAAATCAGAAATGTTGCTCAAACTTCTCCTGTGTGTTTTAAAAAACAGTGCTGTGGAGGACTGTAGCACAAATGAAACTCAGATTGTACAGCTTTGTATATGAAGTTGTTTGTCCTTTGAGTGCACAAGGCACAGACCATGGGCACAGAGGCTTGCTTTGCACTGGCGTGTCCAGGTGCTGTAAGCCTGACCTGGAGTGTTCTCCATCAAGAATCAGAGGAGAATTCAGTCTCCAGGGTCCGTTAATCGTAGGAGCTTGTACTTGACATCACCAGCTGGGGGCCAATTATTCAGAGTTGCTATGCTGTTTTGTGTGATAGGTTACAGATCTGTTTGATGCAGACTAGCATCATTATCATGTTTCACAGCTGGGCCAGAGTCACTGAGTAACTCTGAGCTGAGAGGAAGCACTGACCTCCAGATTATATATCCAATATCCTGCCAGCAATCCTAAACCAGAAAGACTAATTTCCCATTTCATGAATTGGATTTGCATTCTTTCTGTCAGGCAAGGTCAATCTTTTACAAGTTCAGACAAAATGTTGGGTAGCTCAGTTGTTTTCCTGTAATGCTTAAAGAGTGATGGATACTGGTGAAAAATCATCATTTCCCATCTATTTTTTATTAAGATGCTTCAGTGGTATCTAAAAGGAGAATCGACTCAGAGAGCGGTTCAGTTCTCATCAACTTCATGGACCTCAGCCTTAAGGGGCATTGCGTTCACAATCCAAACAAAGTCTTGTGAATTTCTCAGGAGGATCTAACTGTTAGAGAATTTAGAGTGACCCAAGGGCAAAGTGAGAGCTGTACTGGGAGGAGAGGCGCTCCTGGGCTACAGCACTGGAGAGCCAAAGAGGGATATGACGCCGTGACTGTGCAGTGGATCATATTTGTGGCTTTTTTTGTGCCAGTGCCTTCCAGCATTATTTCATAGGACAAAGAACAAATGCATGTTCAATGGAAACAGAGAGTTCAGGTAAAGAGACATGAAGAGTCAGAGACAGCAGACCTCCATAAGCAAATGAAATCAATTTTTTTTCTTTTAATCGTGTACTGCTTAGGATGTAGCATACTCTTACGCAGCTCAGAGAGCTGTCAAGAAAGATGTTTGAAGGTTTGATTTCAAAGAACTGTCCAAAATCTGTCCATCCACTTTTTACCCTCCCACACACAAAAATGGAGCAACAAGAACTGCAACTACATCTTCCAGCAAGGACATATTTTTATTTGAGTACTTTGGTAAGTCATAAGTGGGGCAAGAGGGAATTTCACCAGAACTGCAAGGAAGGCTGGCTTGGAGATGTAGCCAATGGCTTACATGTCTCCTTACCACTAATTGGTGCTTTGATGCCAGGCAGTAACCAATCTGTGATGGTGACTAATCCAGCAGGCACTTTAGAAATGAGTACACAGCTGTTTAAAGTCTAAACTATATTGAGTTACAATTTAATTGGTCTGTAATCATGAAGTAAACACTTGCCAGTAGCACTACTCGTGTTTCAACCCTTATCTAAGCAGTAGTCTCCCTACTGGAAAGTGAGGAAATATTATGGGCAAATATGAGGCAGAGCCTGCCCAAATTTTCCATAAATGTTTCCACAGATGTTTCAGACCCTAGCCCTTCTGCTTAGTATACATCCAAGCCCCTCCAGACGACTCTGTTCAGATCCCCAACCTCTCCTTTTCATGGGAGGACTCTGTCTCCTTTGCCTTAAAAGCAGGTCAGGTCTCATCTGCACTTCTTTCAGATAGGAAGGACCTTCTCTCTCCCACAAATGCAGGTGGAACATCCCCCCTTCTCAAAGAGCTATCTGGCATCTCATCCTGCCCTTCACACAAATGTACCCGGATCCCATCCAGTCTCCTTTATGACACGATCCTTCAGCCCTCCAGTGCTATCCCCATGTCCATTGCCAAAGTGGACACGCCCCAGGTGCTTAAACTTTTATGTAGAACTTCTCCCATCATGGGAGCAGGGGTGATTTTCTGCTGATTACCTATTCAGCGCCGCAGGCGAACCAGAGGCAGGCTCCAAAAAGCCTATGAAAGGCAACTGAATGAATATACTGTTCCCTCCAATTGTGACTCCATCATTTCCTCTCATTACTCTAATAGAAACAAATCTTTCTCATCTCAGCCCTATTACCTCACACAAAGGAAAATGGTATGTAATCCTGTTAGAGCTGGGCTGCTGCTGGACACATTTTAAGGTCATTGTTCTGGGATGCCAGTCTCCACTGTGTGAGACTGGGAGAAGTGGGAAATGCAATTACTAGGCTATTCAAATCCCTAGAATGAAACCCTGCCGTTAACAGGCAGAAGCTAGCAAGAAAAAGAGCAATTGCTTTATGAAATTATAGGGTTTGGCTAAATCAGAGTCTAATCAGCACCTCAGCAAAGGAGCAGGGTTAGCTCCTACTGCCATCCATGGAGTCTCCTTATTCACCTCAACCTGGTCTTTGGCATCCCCAGTGGAAGCCAAACCTACAAGATGGGTTATGGTCATGAAGCCAGTGGTGTACAAGTCCAGTGGAGACAATGGAGGTCCATGTCCAGGATTTACACTGTACTTTGAAATGGGGAAGCCCTAAGAGTTCAGGAACAGGAATAGGAATTTGCCTGCTGCTGCCATCACCTCATACTGTACTTTGGCTCCGAGATTCTTGGGGGCAGATTCTGGGATCAAATCTACCTCCTAATATTCATGGCCTACAGCACCAATCTTGCTGATTGCTGGTGCAACCCACCTAAGCAGCCACATAGGAAATTCGCATTGCTAAACTCTGGAGCTGTAGCCTCCCCCAAAGGAATTCACATGCTGGAGGAAAGAAGGGCGCTAACACTGCTTGTAGCAGTCAGTGAAGCAAAGTAGAACAATACGAGTGGGAATGACTGCAACTGCCTCATTGAGTTGGCTTCTATTGAGTGGTTAGACACTGACATGTTCCTAATCATTCCCACTCAGGTGAAGCCAAGGCATTTTTAGCTGGATGGGTAGCAAAGAAAAAGTCAGGAATCTTGGAGGACGACTATTAGGGAAAACTACACAAGAACAACAATGACCATCACAAATCAAAAGCAGAGAGAAACTTTTGGCCCAGACTGTTCCTGACAGCCAACATCTTACTATTATGCCCTGTGTTTCCTTCTCCTTCTGCCCCGCACTTGAGCTGTACGGCTGGCTGTTCTTGCTGGTCTCTCCCACAATCAGGTAGTCACTCTTCTTATTGCCTTGATGCCCCTCTTTATCATCACCTTCCCTGCTGTTTTACATTCCAGCTGCCCATGCTCCCTCAGTCTCCCAAAGGATTTCTGTCCCACAAGATAAGGCTGGGTTCCTGCTGAAAGCAGGATCATTCTTGCAGGTCTCAGAAGGAAGTGATGTGGGCTTAAGTAAGGTTCCTGGTAGAGGAGGAGAAAGCAACCGATCGCCACTGGAGACTCCAAGTCCCTTGAAGAGGCGAGAGTCACTTCCCTGTTTATGGTCTTTATTAGTCCCTATTCTCTTTAATAAGCTTAGACTGATGAGCCAAGGCAGCGGTAGGGATCAGCTGGGCTGTTTAATTAAAGGATTGCAGCTCAGCCCTGCAGTTTGGGGGTTTGTGTAAATGAGCTGCAAGTACATTATTTAATCTGCTGTGCAGAGAGGAATTGGGGCATTAATGAAGCAAACTCTAATTAAAACTAGATGGCTGAGGGTTATTAGTGGCATCAGTTCTGACAGGATTTATCTCATTTAGGGAAACGTCTGATCATGGAGAAGGAAAAGAAAAAAATAAACATGAGCTGGTTTATCAAATTCAGCACAGCATGACTTGTGACTGGCTGTCCATTCAACAGGGCTCAGGAGAGCTGCACAAGGAGTCCCTGTGTCGCAGGCTCTCCCATCAGGAGCCCTGATGAGCTTATTTAGGGATATTCCTGGCTCATCCAGTAACTGATTGCCTATTCAGGCTGTCTGACCCACATATTTCAGGCTTGACTGACTTTTGTTCTGCCTAGGTTCAATGGGCAGCCCGTTCATGATTTGAGCAGGGTGACAGGCTCTGTAAGTGATCTGATGAGCTTATCCCAGCAATGTATTGAGCCATTCCAGAGCAGCACAGCTATCAGCTATAGACATCAGCTCCATGGTGACCCTGTGTTTTTCCCTTTCTGCCATTTTTTTTCCCCTCCTCACTGCATTGTATATGTAACTTCAGATATGAAGGAAACCCATGGCTGACTGCAGGACTTGGCAGAGGCTAGGAGGTGTTTTCTGGCCAGCATAAAGCTGACCGGTGAGTTCAAGAGTCCTGCATGTGCTTTGCCTTTCTTCTGGCACAGTGTGGGAAGGAGGGATGCTCTTCTTGCCTGAGACAGTCACAAAGGAAGATCACATATAAAAGCTGCTGTTTCAAAAAGCAAAAATTCTGTGTGCCTGTTTCTCACCTTCAAATAGCCATAGTGGCTTCAACCATCTCTATCTCTACATAGAATATTGTGTCACGCACAGACAGATTCAGGACTACTCTTGAGGCACTAGCAATGGCGAGGACAAGAGAAAGCCTTGGGAAAAAAGTAAGGAAAGCAGGAGGCCTGAAGAGTGAGACAAGCTACAAAAGACATAAAATGGACAGGCATAGACCAGTATGAGAAACACCGGAAGCCCAGATGCAACATGCTGTAAGGGTCATTGTAATTCATTTCCACTTCTGACTTTCCTGGCTAAAACTCATTTTTGGATGCAATTTGCCAAAGTTGTTAAATTACCGAAGGAAATTATTGCTTCCTCTTCAACTTACATGCCAAACTGCAGGTGAGAAATTTGGTGGTTCCAAGCACAAGCAGGGCAAGCAAACTCAGGCTAAACGGATGGGCAGGGCCCTGGGAGTCACTGGGACAAAAAGAAGGCCTGAGGCATGAGTACGACAAAAATGACCCTAGAGCTTAAGATACTGTAGGACTAACAGCCTTGTAGGATAAGAAAATGCTAGAAACAAAGGGGACTGATTAGAAATAAAATGGAGGCTGAGACAAGAATGGGGCAAGGTCAAAGATCAGGGTATGAAGTTATAACACTAAAGCAAAATTGAGCCTCAGTTCAGACAAAATAGAGCACATAACCAAAACTCTCTCTCACAGTGCTCCAGCGCTCATACTTTTCCTTGGAAGGAAATTAGAAACCAGTCTGCTCCAGTGAGCAGAACAAACAAAAGAAATATCATTTAAAAAAATGCTATAGCCTCACTACAGCAATTCAGCTGCCCAATTCTGTCCAGAGCCCTCCCTAGTTATGCAGGCTTCTTATACAGATGCCAAAGGTCAGATGTAAAAGTCTAGTAGTGTGATAAGGGAAATCTTTAAAGAGAAACCTGTTTGCTATTGACAGAAGGGTGATGAGGCATGAGAAAAAAGGAGTAGGTTTGTGAGATGGAGGTGTAAGGAGCTGTAAGAGAAGGAGATGGCAAGAACAGAGGGACAAGGCCGAGCATGAAAGCTATATGCAGTATGTGCATCTCAAGGACTTTTGAAGCTCTTCGGACTTGTTGGTCTTGGCACTGACTTCATTCACTGCCAAGGGAGTGCTACGACAATTGTTAGTGTACCCATTCCTGGCTGCACTGGATACAAGTTGGTAATAGTTAATAGTACCTGTCTATCGCTGTCCTTCATTGGCAAGCTCAGACCATTTCAACCCATGTAATACTGCACCCCCTACTCTGTCTCAGGGTGTGAGACAGAACCCTGAGTTTGTTTAGTGACTTTTGCTGTAACTTAAAGGTTATGAGTCTATACTGGTGTGTGTCCAGGCACGTTATAAAGTGGGATAACTAATTTGAAGGAAAAGAGTGAAGCATGTGTATGTCGGTGTCAAAGTGATGCACAAGGGTAAAGAAAGGTACAGGCATGAATGTGGGTTAACAAAAGCAGATGTTTGAAGAGAGGCTGAAAGTATGCTTTTGTAGGTGCATGGGTATGTGAGTGGAGACCAGAGGGGGCTTCTGAGCAACTACACAACAGTATGAACAGTAATCTCTGGGGATATGGTACGTAAGGGAGGATGGAGGAGGATGGGCGTGAATAATAGGTGAGTTTTGTCTGGAGCAGGAAGATTAGTGATGGATGATAAGGAAGGAGGGGATGGAAAAGAAGAGGTCTTGCTGGCAACAATTTCCCACCTTGGTGCGGAGTCCGGAGATGAAGGCTTCTGCTCTGCATCAGCTGCTGGGCAACAGAACTGGTGTAAAACAGTTTCATTCCTGTAAGAAAAAACAAACCATAGCAGGTCAGTGTTCAGTTCACTCAGTGGAAAATGCAAGGGAGAATGCCTTTTCCAGGGCTGTTCCAAGGGGATAGTGACTCCTAGAGATGCTGAAAGAGACATCTGATTATTACTTCAAAGTTTTGCACTCTGAAGTGGTGGGGAGCAAGAGAGAAGGGGACTGAGAATTCTATTCCCATACCTTTCCTGTCCCGCTGCTGATGTCAAGCTGTAGAGAATGGGGCAAAAGCACCTAAATAAGAAGTTTACTTTCTATCAGTATCTGTCTCATGATCCCATACATTTAATGAAAAACAGTTTTGCCTGTGTCTAACTATTATTTCTTTTGGGACAGAAACATATCTTTAAATGGGTTTCCTTAGATAGGTTTCCTGTACATTGTAAGGCAAAGAAGTTGATTTTTTTTGTTGACAGTGGCAAAATTAACTCTGTAGATATTTCTCCTGAAACCTCTCTAGAGTGCAGAAATGGCCTCACACAAAACTGACAAGACAAGCACAAGTAGGAGGGCTGAGATCGTGACGAGAGGAAGAGATCAGAGCAAAGAAAAGAAATAACAAACAAACCTGAGCAAAACAGGAAAACGAAAGGCTTAAAATGTGTTTATTAGATAAGAAAGGCAAAAGAATTCACCCAGAGGAAGAAATCCTAGACCAAACTTCCGAAACTGCTCACTAATCTTAAGTGACTTGTTCTTGGTTCTCTTTCCTGGAAACATTTGTAAGGAGCCTGATTTTCAGGAGTGTTGGACACTTATCACAGCATTGGAACCAGGCAAGAACTGCTCAGCACCTCTGAAAATGAGATCCTTTTAAGATACCTCCAGGGAGGGTCTTCAAGGTGTCATAAACAGCACAAATCAACAGCCAATTTTGAACACACTGACCTTCATCAATGAAAAGGAGTCACCAGAAAGAGACACAGTGTCAAGGGGCAAAAGTACTAGGGGAATGGAAAAGAAAATGAAAAGAGAAGAAAAGCAGGGGAGATAAATCAGACTGAGTAGACTGAATCCTTAGATGGCATAAAATCATCCTGTCTCCAAGTCAGTGGAATAGCACTTAGAGCTCTGTTCTCGGTGCTGCTGCGGAGACCTAGGGCTCAAATGAGGTCATCTCCTTTTAAAAATATTTTTGCAGCTTCTAACTCAGACATAAGAAATAAAGCTAAGATTTCTGGCTTGTCACGGGATCTCAGATTCTTCCAAAGGCCCTACCACACTTTCCATCACTCTGAAATACAAAGGTTATCACCTTTGTCTTTCTCAAAATCTGACAGACATGGCCACAAAGATAGCTAAATTACAGACAATGATGATACTGTTCCCAGCCACCTCTTTCCAGCCTCCCAGTTAGCTTAACACAACAAACTGCTTAGTTCTTCCACTTCCTTGGCTTCCAATGCATTCTCAAAATGAATCTTTCCTTAGAAACAACACTGGCAGGACTGGCAGGAGCAACAGAGCAGGGGGAAGATTAAAGTGTTAGCTTTACCTCACTGACCTCTGCCCATGCCTTCAGTCCCTGCCTGTGACAAGCAACCTGCTGGAAAAGACAGGACATGTTTGTGTGACATATCAAATTCATCTCCTGGTCTTCTATTTCTGTAGCTACCCAGCTCACGTCCTTTCTCTCCTGCCAGTCACATTATTGCTGGTTCTCACTATGTTGTTTCTAACTTAAACTTCTCAGGTGGCAAGTACCTATCTGACTGGTGTGTCCATAAATTACTTGTGTTGTCTTTTTACTGAAGCAAGTGCTGGGATCACATTTGAATCTATGTTCAAGCAGGCTCACACAAATACTCCAGTTCCTACATCTTGTCACTCTGCTTCCAGCTATAACCCATCAGGATTTTTCTGATGAAATTTTGGTTTTGCATAAAAACAGATTCATCACATTTAAATTATCTATCTGGTGAAAACATCTTGGGTTTGATAAAGATCCTTCAAATTACAGGGCTTTGCTTGGACTTCTTGGGAGGCTGCTGCAGGGTCATGCCTCCATATCCCACATCTCTAGTGCAGCCATGCCATACAAGTAGCCCCTCAGAGAGCAGCCTTCAGGTTTTCCACCCAGCTTTTTGTTCTGCCCAGCTTCCAGAGCAGCAATGCTAGGAACTGGCTAGCCCAAGAGGCCTGGAGCACCTGCGCCAAGGCAGTCGGCTCTGCAGAGCAGCCCTGGAGTCACAGACATTGTCACCTGCAGCGTGGAAATGCACAAGGCTCTCAGCTGATTCAGCAACAGCCAGCATTCATTCTGAGAGGCATGCTTGGTTTCAGAAGTATTATATATTGGCATTTCCTACTGAATTTAATCTCTACAGGAACTATAGCAACATATTTTGAAATCATAGAATCATTTAGGTTGGAGAGGACCTTTAAGATTATCGAGTCCAACCATTAACCTAACTCTGCCAAGTCCACCACTAAACCATAACCCTAAAGGCCATATCCATGCATTTTTAAATAGCTCCAGGGAAGGTAACTCCACTACTTCCCTGGGAAGCCTGTTCCAATGCTTGACAACCCTTTCGGTGAAGACATTTTTCCTAATATCCAATCTAAATCTCCCCTCGTGCAACTTGAGGACGTTTCTTCTCATCCTATCAATTGTTACTTGGGAAAAGAGACCGACACTCACCTCCCTACAACCTCCTTTCAGGTAGCTCTAGAGAGTGATAAGGTCTCCCCTCTGCCTCCTTTTCTCCAGACTAAACAACCTCAGTTTCCTCAGCTGCTCCTCATAAGACTTGTGCTCTAGACTCTTCACTAGCTTCCAAATGGAATCTTCAAAAAAATGTACGCTTCAAATTTCAGCCAATCATTCTCTAATCTCTACAGTTCCCTAAATGAACTACACTGTTCTCTGTTTTGACTCAAACAGCCCCCTCTGGGAGCCATGATTCCCATGGAGAAGCCACCAGGGAGGTGGTGAGGAGCAGACACTGCCTGATAGAGGTAAATACATGAGGTGTAAATGGGTATTCCAAGACTGTGCTGAAAGCTCTTCCCCAGGACTGGGGGCAGGGAAGGATATCTTATTACTCCTATTAAATCTGAGTTCCCCAAATGCCCAAGAGCAGTTGGAACTCTGGGTCTATTTACATTCTTATTTTACAGCTTGCTTCTCTGGAGATTGTCCCTGTTCATTTTCCTCTTTCTTTCCATCTCTTGATTCTGCATTTATCTGATATTTTTCAAATCCATGCCCTCACCTTTGCAGCATAGCATGCATAGCCCAGACAGGAGCTGGGAGAGAGTTAACTTGCTATAGAAGAAGTTGACCTGTTCCCACCCTGAAGAGGTTGTATTAATTGCTATCTGGAGAAAGCATTTCTTATCTGGTTGCAAAAGGCAAGTGTCCTAGGGCCTTACTATCACTTCTAAGCCTAAAGTGCATGCTCTAGGAAAGCAGCTGTCTTCTTGACTGTGCCAAGTCTTCAGGTAAGATCTTCTTCTTCTTGTGATTCAGGAGGGCCTGGTGGGGTTGCAATGGCTGGTGACTACCTGGATTTCATTCCGCTGTGGTATTGTTAACCTTTGCAGCTTTGAAGTGAGTCTTGAGATACTTAGTATGTCTGAAGTCAGTGTAAGACTTTTGATGGTGGGTTCTGTTTTCCCTTCTGTGCTTTCTTTTTATTTTGCTTTTAAACAAGTCTTACTTCATAAGCTAGAAAGGCTACATAAAACTTGAATGCGCAGCCTCTGCAGAGTTAAATACCAGAAAGCATAAGACTTGTTTTGCCTTTGAAAAACAGGGAGGAAGACGTCTTCAATCCAGTGACAGTTGATTCAGACTCATTACTTTGAGGTGCTGATCTGTAATTTTTTTTCTTTTTAAACACTTCAAGTAGGTGGCAATGGTCTACCAATTAAAAGGGTAGGTCCAAGGCTTCCTTTTTTTGCCTTTCTGTCTCTTCCTCTACATCCCCTGCCTTACTTCCTCAGACTTGCAAACCATCGCACAGACTGCAGCTAAACAAACACTGTTGTGGGCAGATCAGGCAGGTTGATGGGAAAAGAGATGATTTCTCCTGTCTGTGAGGCAGGAGAAATTGAACTCTTCTATTTTCAATTTATTGCTTTAAAAACAAACAAATTATCATCTCTTAGGCTGCATCCTGATGAAAGCTTGGAAGGGAACGGCAAGCAAGAACAAAAGTTGTTCTGAGCCAGTGAAGAGGAGTTGGGTGGTAGAAAAGAGGAAGAGGCTACAGAGAGGGGGAGGCATGTTGAAGGGCCTGTTGAGGTAAATGTCGCCAGCAGTATGTGAGTTGTTCTTGGAGGAGCAGCAGAGGAGAATGGCGAACATAGATGCAAAAGGAGGACTGGGAACAGCCTGAGCCTGTCAGTGCCTTGCTCTGTCTAGCTGGGGTTCATGCTCCAGAGGCAAGAATTTGACAGTTCAGACCTATCTTAAATGCAGAGAAAGCTGTGCTTGGCCCAGTAGTAACCTGTGCTGTCAATTGAAATGTTAGACCCCTCTCCTCTGAGTCAAAACAACTGATTGAATTTTATTCAGTTTTTTTTAACATTGCTCCTGACAAGAGGTATCCTCCAGCCAGCTGACTTCAGCCTCAATGAGGGCATCTCTGAACGAACTGTCCAGCCACAGCAATTCCTGCTCTGTGTTGAATGTCATAGAGAAGCCTGTGCAAAACATCCTGACTAGCACAAGCTGTCTAGTCAGCTCAGGAATTAGCTCTACCTTTCTGGCTTCTTAGAAAGTTGAACTGTGCTGCAAAGGAGCCCCCTGACTAATGCTGCCTGTCGTGGTTTTGTTTAGTAGGGGGGGGCCTAAGGTGGTAGCTTCTGTAGGAAACTGCTAGAAGTCGCTCCCCTTTGTTCAGGGGACTTGGCCAGGCCTATGGCGGACCCACTGCTGGCCAAGGCCGAGCCGATTGGTAGCAGAACGTCCTGTGATAACGCCTCTGCGATAACGTATTTAAGAAGGGGAAAACAGGAAAAGAAAAAAAAGAGAGAGAGAAAAGAGAAGATGTGAAGAAGCTGAGCGGGGGCAGAAGCGCAGAGGGGGAGGCGCGAGCCTCATGGCCCTTGCAGGCCTCACCCTCTGGCCTCTCTCCAGGCAGCCGATTGGGCCCGACTCGGTCCAGCCCAGCTGCAAGAAGTGGAAAGGAGATGAGAAGTGAATAAGATGTAAAAAAAGATCCTGAGAGACATCTACCAGCCTGTTGTGAGGAACGGCTGAAGACGCCAAGGTCAGTTCAGAAGGAGGGGGAGGAGTAATGCGGCTCCTGGCCAAGATTCCCCTGCAGCCTGTGGTGATGACCATGGTGGAGCAGGTTGTCCCCCTGCAGCCTATGGAGGTCCACGGAGGAGCAGAGATCCACTTGGAGCCCGTGAAGGACCCCGTACCGGGGGAGGTGGATGCCTGAAGGAGGCTGTGGCCTGTGGAGGGCCCGCTGGGACAGCTGTTCTAGAGGGACTGCACCCGTGGAAGAGATGACCCACGCCGGAGCAGTTTCACAAAGGACTGTGGCCTGTGGGAGGGACCCCACGCTGGAACAGGGGAGGAATGTGAGGAGTTCTTCCCCCGACCATGAAGCAGCGGCCTGAAACAACGTATGATGAACTGACTGCAACCCCCATTCCCTCTTCCCCCCCTGCGCCGCTCAGGGGGGGAAGGTAGTAGAGATAATGTTAAGCTCGGGAAGAGGGAGGGGTGGGGGGAGGTTATCTTGTTTTCTGTCTCATTATCCTGCTGTTTGTAGTAATAAATGAATAGTTTTCCCCAAGTCGAGTCTGTTTTGCCCGTGACGGTAACTTTAAGGATTTCTCCCTGTCCTTATCTCAAACCTCGAGCCGTTTTTCCTTATATTTTCTCTGCCTGTTTTTCTCGGAGTGTGGGGGGAGTGAGAGAGAGACTGCGTAGTCTGGTCCGATCGGGGCTGAACTACGACACTGCCTTGGTCTTTACAGCCATAGATCTCAAAAAGCCAAGCCTCCTTTCTCTTAAAAACTGGTGGTGTGTCTTTTCTCTTAAAAACTGTACAAGAGTTGAGCTCCAAAAATTGAAAGTCTCTGTAGCTACCTAGATTGCATATCACAGGTCCAAAGGAGTGCAAACTTTCCTAAAATTGCCTTAATGCTGTATCTTCCTTTAGGACAAGTGCCTGGGGCTTTATGCTCACTCAGTGTTGTTGTCCATCCTAAGCATCAGGGCTCACTAGTTTAGCATGGATTACAGCTGTTTTGAAACAGAGATGCCTGTCTGCTGAGAGCTGTATTACGGTAAACAAGTCTAACCCCTTTTTCTTCTTCCTCTGCCCCCCGCAAAAGCAAACGCCCAACCCAGACAGCATATGGAAAACAGTGGTACTCCCTGCTCTCCAGCAGTCAGCTTTAATTAAACAAATATCCAGTGTGGCCTGTTCCCATAGATAAAGAGAAGCTCTGTGTTTTTCTGCATGAATCATTTTAGACTATAAGAAATGCCAAAACAAGACAGAATGAAAACTGCTGTCACGACAAGTACACTGAGCGTGCTTCTCTCTAACATGCTACATCACCCCTGCATCCCACGATGACTGCTGCCGTGGTCAGTTCTGTAGGATAGCTGGCACGGCCCCTTCTCCAAGAACAATGAAGATCACTGGATTCTCCAAGTGCTGGTACTTGCTTAACCTTTGTAGCCTGTTACTCAATAGCCTTGCCCTTGGCCCAAGGGCACATCAGTTCTTAGAAATATGACAATGCTGAAAGGCAAATAGTGATCCTTCAAGCAATGTTCTATCAGTAAATAGCTAGTCCAACTTATATAGCCTTTCTAGTTCCTCTTTAAAACTCCACCTTTTGAAGAAATGCTAAAGGCTTTGACCAAAAGTCATTGTTTGTAGTGCTGGATATCTCAGCTTTCCTAGAGTCTTTTGCTACTTGTCTCTATCTTGCATTTTTTCAGATAGCTGCCAAGAGAACAGATGGACTCACAGAAAATAATGGCCTAGAAGGGGAAGATTAAAGGCAGAAAGAGTCAAAGGAGAACTGAATTCATCTCAGATGAAGTTTTACTGGCTGTTATCTTTCCTAAGACGAGGACTGGAGAACCACAAATAGGTACTATTTAGCAATGTTAAACTTATGAAAGGCCAGTTGCATGGTCTTCTGACTCCCCCAAAATGTATAGCTCAATGCTACCTCTACCTACTAAGGGAGCTGTGACACAACGTAGCTGAAGTTAGCTACAGGCCTTCCTCCTTCTATCATCTCCCTCCTGTGCTAGATCTATTTCTGACTCCAGTCAACCTGGAACTGAGAGTTGAAGTGAGATCTGAAAGAGGCAGTGTTTCCAAAAGAGTACCTTCTAGCAACTAGCTATTTCTCCCCTGGGTCTTCACTTTTCATTCCAAAATACCCTCGCTAAAAATTTCTATCTCTCTTAATTAGTCATCCCAATTGCAAGTCATTAGATTGGTGTCTTGGAGGGAGCTGAGTATGGGCAGAGTTTATGTTGCAGGGAAACCATACATGATTAAAAATAAATTCAAAGTAATTTCTAGAATTTAAGTTCTTTAACTCCTTGTTAAGTCTGACTTCTTGTAAGTCCTGATTGTTACGGGATATTGTTGATGGCAAGAATTTGACAAGATTCAGAGAGGAACTGGACATTTTAAAGACTAACCTATGAGAATACTTAATGCAGATCCTTCCCAAAGACAATGTATAGGACTCAAATATTTAGAAGAAGGCTTTTATGGGTGTCCCATGGCTATCTATTGTGGCTCTTCTTGCTCTTCCCTCTTGAACATTTGATGTTGGCTGTCTCTGAAAAACAGCTACACAAACCAGATTCACAAATCAGACTATCTGAGAAACCCTGTGTTAAAGGGCAAGGGGCTTAGTAGCTAAGATACTGAAGTGTAGGAGTGCAACAAGACTGAAACTGGAATTTGATTTTACATTCCCAGTAACTACAACAATCCCAACCTGAGTGTCCCCGGGATGCATCTTAGGAATGGACTGATTTGGTAATCTTCTCTAAATTGTCAAAAACTTCTGTATTCAGTCAAAAAATGTCCCAGTATTAATCCTTAAAGAAAGGAGGAGACTAAAGCAGCCTGGAGTCAGATTTGCATAGTAGATTGCTGAACAACAAATGAAGCAAAGGGAAGAATTAAGCAAAAGATGATAGGAAGATGATTTGGAATTTGTGTGTGTTGACCCAGCAAGCTCTTACCAACACCTTTAGGTTACTTTGGTTTTACTTCCCATTCCTTAACTGCTTAGCCTCTGCCTCTGCCTATACTCCACATCTGTTGGTTTTACTTTGCTCTCCAAGTCATCACTGCCTCAATTCCCCTATCAGAAACATCCTCTTAAGTGGCAGTGCCTATCCTTAGTCCTTCAGCCATAGGTAGGTCAGTGCCATATTTATAAAGGGCTTGCATATGCCACTATAGACTATGAAGAACCACTTTATATGTGTTCTACATACTTGTCATTGGCTCTCTGGTCTGTTGCCTACAGGGGTAGATGTTCATAATGTATCTATGTGCAGAGTTCCAGTTACATCATCCAGAATGAGGATTGTCTTATTTCAGGCCAAGGACTGTCTAGCTCTGCCTGTAACCCTTCACAGGCTTAGATATCTAATTAATTGTATGAAAAAAAAATGAAGATGTGTGTAGATGATGTCTAGATGCCAGCACGTAACTACTGCCTACAAAAACATATTGCTGAAGAAACCGCCTGGCAATGTCAGCATGATGGATGAATGTAGAACATACACATAGATGCCCAGCTTTGCCAGGATGCACGGTAGCTCTTCTTTCAGTCGATGTGAGCGCCTATCATTCCACAGCTCTTTCTTTAGCATTCTCAAAGTTGTTCTTTCTTCTTCTGTCCGCCCCCTCAAAGTCATGCTGGGAGGTGTGAGCATACCAGGAGCATCTATTCTCTATGCTTCCCTGCCAAAAATGAAAAATCAAATACGTTTTGTAGTCTGGAACTTGGCCTGCCTTGAACACTTCATGAGTGTTGGAGAGAATGTCTTCTTCCATGATGCTTCCTTAGCAATCTGATGATCAAAAGATCAGAGCTTGTCCTTTAAAACCTAGTTAGCACCTGCTTAATCATCACATTGCTTCTTGGTACAAATTCATTTAAGGTTATAAATCCTTTGCATAGCATTACTATAATTTTGTTTTTCTAATGCTAGGGGATAGGATGAAGATGGGATTCCCATTGACAGAGTATTTCCCGTTTCTCACCAGAATATGCTGATTTGAGAGACCCTATTAAATATCTTAAAACAAATTCACATTAGTAGTATAAAATACCATATGCATACACTACTGTTTGGAAAGTAAAAATTCAATGTGACACGCTGACGCAAACATGTATCTTTGAGCTATTGTGGGTTCCTCAGAACAGCACAGCTTGGAAGGATAAGCTTGGAAGGATAAGCACAAGGCACCGTGCTGAGGAAATGGAATTTCCTGTGTCGGAGGAAGATCTGAGCCAATGCTGCTGTGATCTGATCTTTTTTTGGTTAACTGGTTGGGAGACTACAACAGATATGTCAAATATGCCATTCATTTATCACCATCTGCTTTTAGGGATGGAAATATAATGCTATATCTTGGTTTCTCAGCTTACTTTACTCCATAGATGTGGCAGGCAATTCTCCTGTATATCCTTACTCCTACCTTCAAGAAATTCATGGAGAAAAGTGTGGGCATGACTGGCAGATGAGTGCATCAATTTTGAAAAGAATTTGAGGTGTTTTGCATCAACTTCAGTGTGAAGAACATCACCAGTGGACCAATGTGTATGAATGTGTACTAAAGAGGGTCCGAGCATGAAAGGATGTTCTGAACTGGCATCCCTGGGCTTAGGGTCAGAGTCAGCAATGTGTCTGGGAGATGGTGAAAATGAGCTGTGGCCTCTTGTGTTCTGGCTCACTGGGGTCTGCTCCTGTGCCACAGACCTAGACACTCTTTTTTCTTGTTGGTGACAGGCTACTTGACAGAATTTTTCTTACCCAAGGACCTAGGCTCCAGATATCACTAGCAAGAGTGAGGAAGACTGGAAAGACATCACCTGTGGATTCACTGTATTCAGTGAAAATTGTTGCTGATGAGTCCATTTCGTTACCCACAAACACTTGAAGGAAATCTAATCCATTTGTTAAGCCTGCAAGGAGTGGTTGAGCTAACTGCCAGATTTCCCCTATGTGCTAGAAATGGGCAAGAGCAGAAAAAGGAATGGAAGAAGCAGTTGGTATTCATACACGCCCCAGGAATCGGCTGGAGGAGGAGAGTCCATACTGCCTTCTGAGTCCAGTTTGCCAGATAATCTCCTTGTGACAGCCAGAAGCAAAGTCTGGGGCCAGTTTTTGGACCCACTTCCAGCACTTCTCATGCTGGGTGGTGCATTTCTCTGTACAGTTTTGTGGCTCTTGGTGCTTCAGCTACAGTGAGATGAAAAAACTTAAGGTGAACTAAGGATGATAAACTCACTCTCAATTATCTGGGGACTAACTTCATTATAACCAGAGTCAGTCTAGGTGACAGAAATTGTCCAGAGAAGGAAACTTAAGATCAACTATCTCCTGTACAAAGAAAGTCTGATCCTTAAAGCGGTAAACATAATGTATTGCATACACATGCAGTGTCTTAATAAAAGGTAGCAGCTTGAAGAGATTTGGAAATAGTACTCAACTTTGACAGAATAAAATACTCAGATTTGGGACATATGGATGGTCTGGGAGAAGCTAGCATTGCTGAAAGTTCTTGTAGAGGTGTACTTGTATCTCTGATGTAGCTATGTTGCTGTCACTCACAGAACTACTAGTTGAGGAAATACTCTTTGGGCTTACGGGAGATGCTTCTCATGCTTTCATATTTGCCCAGCGGAAGTGATTCACTCAGAAGCTTCTCTTCTTGACATTAATTTATTTCCTGAGGCACAGTAGGAATAAGGATGAGGGAAATTATTGTACTTGCTAAGCAATTCCCACGAAGAAACTTCCTGGATGGAAGAGTTTGTCATCATCTCCTAGAGGGGTTAGAGGGGACTGCCTCTCCTGAAATGTCTTTGAATTATATGTCAATGGGGAGTCCGTTCACTTCATTTAAATTGGATTTCTCTCTTCCAGAGGAATATCAGACAAATAGAGCATGGCTGTCTGCTAATTGGATTGGTGCTTTGTAAGCACTAAGAGGAAGAAGGTGAAATGGCCATGGTTGGAGGAAATGCTGTATGTTGGACTATGCAATAGCCCAATGTGCTCCACCAGTCTTGTTCAGATTCTCTGTCAATGGTGCAAACAGTTGATGACTTATTGTGATAGACAAGTCACAGCATCATTTGCTCTGGCTTGCTAACAGGGTGAATAGCAGTACTCTGGAAATCCAGCTACTGTATAAAAGAGCAATCTGATATTCTAAGCATACGCGCACAGCTAATCATGTGGAAGGGATCCTCTAGTGATACATGCAACACTCACTGGGAGCGAGCAGAGGTTTAATAAGTTGTAGCCAAAACTATACTTCAGATATCACAACTAGGAAGCTGCTATGTAAATCTGAAGCATGTGTGAGGGGGAGTTTGTGTAAGTTCCTGAAATAATTTCAATTAAATAATTACCATAAACAGAAGTTGTATCCATTTGTTTCTTAATAGAAAGATGGTATATTCATACAAAACTACTTTTCCAAGACAACATGTGACCTTTTCCAAGACAGCATTCCTCACTTCCAACTATCTTCAATATCATAATTTCTTTTAAAATTTATATATGTAATGGAATAATTACATGTCTGCAAATGCATGCTGATAGCAACCTTCTGTAGCTTTGAAACATCTTTCATACTCTTCTGTTTTGTACTATACAAAGGCCCTTTCTTCTTTGTTCAAATTATAGATTTATAACTACATAAAATGGAAATAGCTGGCAAAAGTTCACTTTTAATTACACTGATGAGCACTCTCCAAATCCCCTCCAGTTCTTCATATAATAATTATAGTTTGTCAGCCTAATACGAATGAGTACATGATACTCCTAAAGAGATCCAGAACTAGCACTCTGCCTGAATGCTCTGCTAGCAGAGTAAACACCTTTTTTCTTCTCTCCTATTTTGGGCTAATATGTATGAACACTATAAAAAAGCTAAGGCTTGTGTTAGTGGAATTGGCAACCCTTTTTGTAATTACTGAGACTGTGAGATATAAATGGAATTTAGGTCTCTTCCTCAATAAGAAAAAATTATTTTTACTTTTTGAATAAGTGTCAGAATTGGACTCAGTAAAATTATTTTTCTTATAACTGAGTATTAGATCTGTTTTTAATCAGACTTAGACTTCTTACTGGGTTCTCACTCATGTGGCTTATGTTTAACCCCTTAGTACAGGAAGAAAGCCCCAGAATTTTCTAGAGGCTAGAATCAAACTGTCCCTCAGCACTGGAGAATGACACAAAACTATATGAAGGAGTGCTGTTCAATATTTCAGAATCCCATAACCGTGTAAATTAGCCACATACACAGAAATGTCTCACTAGTGAGCTCTTCGTGCACCTTAGCAACACTGTCTTCCGTAGACTTACCCCTGCATGGAAATGCATGGCCAGATTTGCTGCAGTGTGCAGGCAGCTCTGTATTCGATGCTGGATATGCAGCTCTGTATTCAATGCTGGACACCAGAGTAGCATGAGAGTGAATTGCAACAGCTATTAAAGGCAAGCTTAAAAGCTTGTTACTAGCACATTGGGCTGATGAACTAAATTTAAGTAGAGGTTTTATTCTGTGTACTCACTAAAGATTATAACGATTGTTCTGTGGGACAAGTCATAGAGTCATAGAATGCTTTGGTTTGGAAGAGACATTTAAAGGTCATCTAGTCCAACCCCCCTGCAAGAAGCAGGGACATCTTCAACTAGATCAGGTTGCTCAGAGCCTCCTGCTGCCTAGTACTGAGCTGCTCAGCCTCTACTGTATGTTGAGGCTTGACACAAAATGGTATAACAAGAGGAGCACAATTGAACGCAGTAAGAAAGAACATGGCTTGGCTTGGCTTGCAGAAGGTTGCTTCTGGCCCTTGGTCTGCGGCCTTGGCTATGGAAACCCAGTTACTACCAGACCTGCAGGTATCTGGGGCTGTTGCTTCAAGGACACCTACAACTGAAAGTGGAGTGGTTTCCTAAGTGGGAAGGATAACAAGGAGAATTAGGAATGCAGAATCAGACATAGGCTACTTGGTGGCATACACAAGCCTGAATTTTGCTGTTCTCTGATGCTTCAGAGCTGAGATGTATCTGCTATGTGAAGGAAAAGAGTAGAGGAAAAGGGCAGGATCAGTTGCAGAGCTGACTGTAATGCCTCAGGTGACAGATAGGAATAGTCACCTTGTTTAGGGGGAAATTTAATTTCCTCATTTCCCTTCCATACACTCCCTTGTGCTTCCACCAGGGCCTTGATATATGGAAAGTAAGGAGTGTTCAAGACTGCTTGTGGACACAGGAGCTGGTTGACACCCAGAGCAGCTGAATTTGCATATGTAATTGCCCTGGAAGGAAAGTATCATTTGGCACTAATACAAGTGGGGAGAGGATGCAACTTGCATCCTCAGCACTTGACCATCATAGACACTTGGGTTTGGGTTAAGAGGAAATTTCAGTTTCTTGAGGGTTCATAAACTCCTGACCTTGCTAAGGTAGCAGAAGGGCAGGTAGAATTAATGAGACATCCTAAGACTTGGAAAAACTGAGAAAGCTGTTCCCTTTCCCCCTTTTAACTGCTCAGTAATTCCTAGAATTTAAAACCAGTAGGACTTACAATGTATTGTCAAGTCAATTTATCAAGATGATAACAGTTTAAGTTAGTCTGAGGAGTTGGATTCTTTTACACTCCTTGTCTGGTGCAGTAGCACTGGAAAAAAATAACCACAAAAAAGAGAAATCATCACTTTTTAACCTGATGTGTTGCATATACTAATTGTTCATCCATGCCCTATCTCAGAACTGAGATACAAATGTCAGCTTACACTCATATATTGGCCCAAAAGAGTGGTGCTTCAGTCAATGATGACTATAGTAACATACATAGCCTAAATCTGCAACCAAATGTACAGCTCACCTTGAATTAAATGTGCTGCTTACGTCTGTCTATACTACTGGATCTCTCTGTAGTGCCTTATTGCAGCTAGCTTGTGCTTCGTGGGCAGTCTTGACTTGCTAAGCACCTGACTGACTGACAAATCCATTACTGTTCGCTACTTAATAAAGCTTTGAGCTTCTCACCATTTGCTGGAGTCCTTTATTTCCTTTCCTTTATTTGGAAAAAAAAAAAGAATATATAAGGTGCGATTCTAGAAACATAAACATTTTTTCAGGAAAGTTGCAAACACAGTTACTAGAAATCAGAGTGACGAGCTGCGGGACTGATTATGTTTCTGCTCCTAAAACAAGATGGCTGATGCAGACCTTCTGAACCTTGTGACAGTTACAGCTGGGCAACCTCCTCTAACAACTGAGATTTAACAAGTTTGCTCCAGTACCCTGGTGCCAACAGGCACACCATGTGGCTCAGCATAAGCTGGCAGTGCTATTTGTGCTTTCACATTTCAGCTGTGAAGCTACATCAGTGATGGTCCCAGACCCTAGACGCTGGGATGTGACAGTACTTCCCATCTTGGGAAGAGGCAACAGCAGTGGCAGTATCTGCATCTGTGGTTACTTTAGCACTAGGGGCTGTTGAAATCTTGATTCTTGTGATGAACAGATTCTGAACAACCTAGTAAATAGATTTTAATCAAATAAGTGTCGAACAGTGAGAAGCACAGAGGTAGAACTCTGGATTAGAAAAGACAGACCACTTCCTTCCCATTCTCTAAACAGGTATGAATAGGCGAAAGCAATTATCACACTCCCAGACTAGGAGGATCAGCCTTGCTTGTAGCTGAAACACAGCCCCCTGCATCGAGGGAGTAGCTACACGTAACAGTTGTTCTCAGGGTGACTCCAGAGCAAACGAATTATCACAGAGATTCCTTACTCACTGGACTTATTTCATGGCAATGAAATAGAGCTCACTCAATGCATCATGGAGACTAAATATCCTCCCTCCTGTGCTAGGAGGGGTAGTCTATCTCCGGGGTGGTCTAGTTCTATGCCATTTACATGTGGCATTTACATGCCATTTACTGCTCCACCCCAGTCCTACCCTACAGGGAGATATGATTCTTCGTGCCTCGTGTCTTCATTCTGGATTGCCAGAATTCCTGTCTCCCCATGGCTGCTGCTTCCTCTTCTAAAGGATTAGTACCTGATTCCTTACACAGTTAAAAGAGACCAGCGTGTTCACACAGCAGAAATACTCTTGAAATGTATGAAGAAGCAGGAAAGCCGTCCTAGGCTCCTGCCTGTGTGCCCTTGACAAAGGCAGAATTTGAGTTGCAGCTGCAGACCACTATTTAGTCTCTACAGGCTGAGGCCTCCAAGGACATTTTTGACAGTGATCTGGGGACCATCTGTAAAGTGAAATTCTTACTAGACAGTCAGAAATAACCTGATAAAAAAAAAAATCAGAAGTGATTCATAGTGGAGTGAAAGTAATACAGAATAACATCCATCCTTGCAACAAACTTGACAAAAACATCTAAATGAGGTGAGAAAGGGACATCCTCTTTATTTTTAAGATAAAAGTTGTTCTGCCTTGCTTGGAAAATCAACAAGTAAATAACACTGAGAGTCAAATCTACTTTTTATACACTTGCCTTCTAGTTTAACTGGAAAAGCATCTCCTCAGAATTTTTCTTATCCCTGCCTCCTCCCTGGTCATGATTACTTCAATACAGTGGCCGACCTCATATCCAGACTAGATGAAAATTGTTCTCCATCAAATAGCAGATCTCCTAGCTTAGTTTAAACTTAACTCTCATTGTATTTTATTCTCCTTCTCATTGTACCTCTCCTAATAGCTGTTCCTCAGCTGAATGTTGATTGCTTTCCCCACTGCTCTGGTCTGTGCTTACTCAAGCCATATAAACTCATACTTCATTGATGTGTTTATTACTCCTTCTACCCACCATATTTTCAAATTAAGCTTGATGCTAATAAATTAATCTCTCCAGTCTGTGTGGCAGCAGTTATGCCCACAGTACAACTGAGATGGGGCTCAGCATAGTGGTCCTTGCTGGGATCTGAATCATCATAAGCAAGAGATACTTTGGCAAGAGGATAATAACAGTGGTCACTACAGATTATGTGATGGGTACTTGATAAGGTAGTTTCTATCAGGGGGAGCTTTGCTTTTGCAAGAAAGGATGCATTATGTGATGTTTACAAAATTACCAAAGAGATGTCATTAAAAGTACTGGTGGGTGTCTGTGTGTGGTGGAAAGAAGCAGTACATTACAGTCCTGAGATACAGGCAATTTGTATAAAGCTGAATACTGAAAACAAAGTTAAGTTGATTCTTGCAAGGCAGAAGTTTTCTAATTGTGCTGCTGTGCAATTCCCTCTGCTGGAGCCAAGCTCCCTCCTTTAAGGAAGAACAGCAGAGTGTAGTTGGGGGCAGCAAGGTCATAGAAAGCTTTAGGTTTTGTCTCTTTAAGGAAAGGGCAAATTCTGAAGCCTTTTCTCCTCCCCTTGCATAATTATCCTCTGGTTAACTGTGGTATCAACTGCTTTGCTACTTCACACTATGACTCTGTCTGTAAAGAACCATGTCATAATTGGCTGTATTTTATTTGTTCTGTTTCTGCTTTACTCCATAATTTGAAGCATATCTTCCAAATTCCCAAGCTTAGGGTAACTGATGCCACTGTGAATTTGAGGGCATTTGCTTGCGTTTTGCACCTTTGTGCAGAACAAAGTAAATCAACAGAATAACAGAAATACCTAAGACATTTCAGACCCTGTTTCTATGTCCTCAGTTACTAGGCACTTCAATTCCTATACCTCTAGGAACAACCACTGCCTTAACAATTTTCTTCTTATGTACCACTTGTCTCTGCACTATACAGTACTAAGACAGTGAAGATCATATTGCCAGAGTTTTGACCCAGCACAGCCAAGACTCACTGGAAGAGTATGTTGGGATGTTCCCAAGGGATGTTATTTTGGAACTTGCAAGGTCTTAGAATAGCAATAATTTTTATTTTCTTGCCAGAGTAATGCTCTTCAAATTACTTAAGTGGAAAAGACTGTCTTTCTCTTCAGGTCTTACGATAGCAGGACTTGGATTCTATTCCCACATTCACTTCCAAACAGTGACCCATTCTTAGTTGGATGGAGAGAGAATTTCTCATCTTGAAAAACAGGTTGTGTTACAGATTGGAGTCTGATGGTTAGGCTGCACTTGGAATGGACCACGCTTTTCTAGCATTTATTGAGACTTCATAGTGATTACTGTCATAGGGCAGCTCAAGCCTCTTCGCAAAACAGCGCTGAATTGTACAAAAGGCATCAATAGAGAAAAAAAAATAGGAATTTTTTGCTGCTTCAACCCCGGTATGTAACTGTATGTCATGATTCAGTTGCATGTTTCAGGTACCATTGTTAAAATGTTGTCTGGAGTAATCAGCTTTAACTGCTTACATAGCTGAAAATGCCCAGCTGGTTTATGTGGTTTCAGGATATAAGGCTATTTTTAAAAAATCAATAGTCAAACATAGGGTGAATATGTGTTACAGTGAAATTAAAGTACCAATGGGAGACTGGATTTTGTGAAGAAGAATCATTTAAAAGGACACTTAAGACAGAATACAACCTTGCTGCAAATTTATTGGCACCAATGGCATTTACACAGCCTATGCACAGATGGATCTGGTTTGGAGACTTGTAGCTACTATCTAACCAACAAGTTTAATGGGAATGTCAGCCCTCCATATCAGGAGAAGCAGGATTCTGTTCTTATACACTAGCTAGGCAAATGGCATTAACAGAGACATTTTATAGTTTGTTTTTATTCACTCTGTAATAAATAAAGTAAAAATCAATTAATAATATAGTCAGTGAACTTTGTGAGATTTCTTACTCTAGAATCTGTTTGTCCAGCTCTATTGGAGAACTTCATAGGTAACATGGTAATGTTTCCATGCAATCCACTTATCAATAGTTCTAAGACAGGATCAGAGATTCTGGCAGAGGTTAACTATATTAGAAGATACTCCATAAATAAAACATAAGCAAAACATGAATGTACTAGGAGATTCTCCATAAGCAAAAAGACTGGAAGGATTCCAGAAGACCGAAATGTTTCCAATGATGCACGGGGAGACTTCTGTATAGAGGCCGAGGTACAGAACATAAGGGAGGAGTTTGGAGGCTTCTGTGTAATTTTTACTCTTTTCAGAGGGAACATACAATAACTGCCATCAATATGCTAGCCAGAAAAGAGTAAATAAAGCTTGTAATGTCTTTGACCACCTACTTGGTACTCTACATCCAATCATCCTTTGTCCTTGAAGTTTTCTCAAGGTTTTGATTGAAACAGAATGTACCCTGGCGGGCTATATGGAATCCTTTAATATCCCACTCTTAAACCCCAAACCTTGGTCTTATTAAAATTGTTAGCACGTCTGGTAGAGTGAGAGAGACAGAGAATGCCCCAGAACTGTGATAAGGTGCCACATGAATACTGTTTCCAAACTTTTTAATCTTTCCCAGCACATACAAAAGAAGCAGCTGGCGAAGAGTAAGGGTTGAAATGGAATCTGGTTGTTATTCATCTGGGATCTCCTCCAACTTCCACTAAAACAGTATTTCCACTGAGTTTGTATATGATCTGATTTCAAGTCCCATGCAGTGAATCCTAGCCAATTCAGCTCTTAAGGCTTGTCCTGACTCAAATGCTAACTATCTGCATTCAAATGAAGGCTCTTTCTACTTAGGAACAGATCTTATTCTTGTGTCTGTTGCATGAGAAATGTCATCTATTGCCATTTCAAGTGGGAGAATCAATAAACAATATGTCTTCCCACACAGCAGCCTCCCCTAACAATGCCTATGTTGTCCTCTCTATCTTCAATCTTTTTACATTTGCAACTAAACACTTTCAAATGGGAATATTTTCCTACGGGCAGCAGAATTAACAGTCTTAATCCTAAGAGCCCCTAATGTTTCCATGATTAATATTTCTTGAACAAGGGTTTAGAGAAAGATTATGCGGGCAGGTATGCAGTTCTGAAAAATCCATGGCTCACATATAATCCACAATACATGAACCAGCACAAGCCACAAAAAGACTGAAGCAAGAGCAAGAGGTGCAAACTGTCCCACTTATCTGTACAGAGTCTGCGTGCCAGTATTACAAAGTTCTACATGACTTACTGTGTCCCACTAAGCTGATGCTGAAAGCAGGCACAGCTTGCAGTAGAAGGCGGTGCGTGCTTCACTTTTAGGAAAAAAAAAAGCAGTAGCTCTGCTGAGATCAGTGAACCTCTTGTAGGTGCAAGGCACATCATTTAGGAATGTCTGGAAAGACCTTTGGTCCTTGGGCTGAAGAAACTGAAAGAGCAAAGTGGTGGTTGCAAGTATACTACTCCTGTGCTCCTGCGGCACGTCCCTTTGGGTGAGGGCTGATGATGATTTGTTGAGGCACATTGTGGAAGCCTGAGCTACCATGACCTGTGCTATCCTTGTTTTCTGAGGTAAACAGGAAAACTCAGACCTTAATAATGTCAATTCTGAACTTCTCACCAGGGCTAAATTCCATTTGAAGGGAAAAGAGCAGCAGGAATGATGTCTGTGTTTAGTTATCTCATATCTTGTCTTACATTGTCCTCTCATGAGTGTGCCAGAAGGCCAAAAGGAGACCACTGATTGTCGTGTAAGAGCTGCATAACAGACTTTTCCAGTTGTTGATATGGCATGTGGAAGAGTGAGTGAGCTGTGTTCCTCTTCTACCTAATTCAGAGTGACTTGAGAGGAAAACATTTGCTCTGAATCTGCAGGGACTTGAACCTATGCCTCTCTTCCTTCCCAAATGAGCTCTGAATCCAAAAAACTTACCTGCAAAAATGCTAAGCTGGATCTGGATTTCAACCTCCAATTTTTTTTCTTAATCTTCTTACTGGCAAATTGTACCAATGTATTTGGAATGCCATGCCCATCTACAGATTCAAGTGTTGAAACATATTTAAATATCAAAACTTTTACTAATCTCTGTCAGAGACAATCTGACAGAGAACAGCAGAACAATCTCACTATTTTTGTTTTCCTTGAGCTTTCCCAGGCAACTCTTGCCTCTTTTCAGAGTCCATCTTCCACCTGTTGGAATAGGAAGTTGTGTTGTCACCCATATGTCTTAATCACTATGCTTGCTTTGAGGTGCTGGGAAAATAGGAACATGGGTAAGCAATTTAAAACTGACATCCTGAGAGCTCTCTCACCAAACAGTGTTTGTACCTTAAACTGCTCCACCTAACCTGAGTTGAAGAAAAAACTGAGTTGTTAAGCATAGTATGTGACTCTCTCTATCAGAGGCTCTCAAGACCCAAAGCTCAGTGCTGGCTCTGGGGCAGCACTAGGAATGTTCCAGTACGGCTGCCTGATTCAGCCTCTACTCTAATTTTTGAAGTTGTGGCACCTTGTATTCTGCCTAAATTAAAATATATTCTTGCATTAAAATGATATATAGAATTCAACTTCCAAACTTGTCTCAGAAACTGTTTCCCCTTTGTGACAATAACACTCAGTCCCACTCGTTTCTTTGCTCCACAAAGTGCTGTCAAACATGTCCAGTCATCCAGCGCTCACTGCAGCAAAACTGCTCATCTTTCAAAGGCAGCATTCTCAAAGCTCTTTATAAACCCCACTGGCAGGCACCTCATGCTACCCTCTGCAAGGGAAATGAGTAACACTCCTCTGCTCACACAGGGGGACGCTGAAGGAAAGCGAGGCAATACAATTTGCCCACTGTGACACAGCAAGCTTGTCTGTAGCATGAAGCTCCTGCCTTTCTAACACCTCATTCCTGGTTTCTAAGCAATAGCCCAAGCTTCCTCTCTATTCAGCAGCTCAAACTACTGCAAAGGATTAAGTAGGTACTTAACACCATATTTAACAGAAGCCAAAAGAATTCATTTCACAGGAGAGGAAGAAACCAGCACAAAGAATTCAACAAATTCGAGTGTGAAGAACATGTGTACTGATTAAGAGACAAAAGCAATCTACGCCAAGAGAACCGAGTGCAAGTCACTTCTGCCCAGTAGCTCACCTGGCCAGGTGCTCCCCTAAAGGTCACTGTAAGTTCCTTTACTGGGTAGCAGCCCCAGGGAACAGAACTGGGCACTTCTCCTTGGAAAGAATGGCATCTGAATCCTGGTGCTCTTCTACATAGCCTGAACTGTGGTTCAGAAGAGTACGTCTGTCTCAGAAGTACTATGCTGTGCCTATCTAAATTAAGTATTATCCTTGCTCTGACAGGGCTGCAGATGCTATGTAAACTGTCACTGGAATAGCAAGTGAACTCACATAAGCAGAAAAAGGCCTTGAACCTGAGCAGGATAAACCTGGTCCTTCCAGGCTGAGCAAACCAATGCATTCATTACAAGTAGCAAACACATTACAAAATGAACTGGAATTAAGTGCACATCACTAATAAACCACAGGAAAAGGAAGGAAGCTGACTTATACTGGTTAGTTGTTACTAATAGGCTAGCTTTACAGGTATTTTAACCAGTCTCCTCCTCTCCAGAAGAGAACATATGGCCTCAATAACACAGTGAGAACCTCCAGTTATTTGTCAGTACACCAAATAAGCAACATCTTACTGTTGAAATCACCACTAAAGCTCACTAAAGCAGTGTACAAATGGGCACAGCAGCATCTGGCTAAACATCTGCTTGTATGTTGAGAGCAGAGAAATGGAGCCCCTGATGTCTTCTTATGGAGAAAGAACCCTCTCCTGCTTGAGCTAAAAGAGGATCTCTGTGAGAATGCGTAGGTGTCATTTGGATTACTTCCTCCAGTCTCCAGGCTTACTTAAACCAAACATTCTCCATCTCTCCTACTACACTTCAAAAATCAGATGCACGTATGCACAAAGAGAACTAGAAATAAAGAATATGTCTGGAACTTGGATCTACTTCATGGGATCATTACAGATGTTAACTTTCCCCAAGGCACACATTAACAATCTACTGGAGTCCTCACATTCAGGCAGAAGGTATATCAGGAGGTGGGAAGTGCAGTATAAGCAAGATACTTAATTTGGGTTGATATAATAAAATAATCAGACTGAAAAGTTGCAACATGCCCTAACAGGTAACAATAAATCTCTTTTACTAACTGATTGTCACTAAAAGCTACTGCAAGTAAAGGAAAAAATAAAATGGAGAGCCAACAAACTGTAAGCCTCAGCCAGCCAACAGGAACAAATATCAACAAACTTTCATACAAGCACTGGAAACATTCTCTCCTTATCAAACAACACAGACATCAAAATGCAGCGCCCACATAATGAGGTTTATTCCCTTCTGTGATTGATTCCAACACATATTCCTTTATGTGGAATTTCCGGTAGGAGGAAAGAACATGAAAGCAACGGGCCATATGATGCACACAGAGTGGAAAGCACTTTCTCCCTTCCATGTTGTTCTAGCATTGTGCCTTGTCTTTGGTTTTAGGTTCAAGAGGGTTGCTAGCCTTTGCAGATTCCTACAGGTGTGAGTTCTTCTGCTGAGCCTACCAGCAGGAAGGCCATCTTGCTAGAACTGTGCTTAGTCATATGGAACAGCTAGGAGTTTTCATCACAACTTACGTCATCAGCCCTGAACACCACATCACTGCTGTGCAGGCTCCCTCCTCCTGCAGACTAATCTTGCTGCTTGGCGTCAGTAGAAGAGCTTTCAGAGTTGAGGAGTACTGGCACACTTGAAATTTCAGCTAAACCCCTTCCAAAAGGGATTGTTGCTATTCTTAGAATAATGAGTAGGAAGTTTCCTTGCTCTGTTAATGGGTACAATTAGAGGCAAAATTGTTGAGTTGGTTTCTGACAGCTTGCTCCAAAGATCCCATGACCTGTATCACTTCTAGTTGAAGCAAAAGAAGTGAAAGCATTCAAGTTTTTGTCTGAATGACAATTCATTAAACAACAACTGGTCAAAAATTGCTAGAGTCCAAACATTCTTCTGACAAGAAGTGCTTTTTGGCCCAGAAGGAACACTTAAAAATTTTTAAATGTTGGTTAACTTTTTTTAACAATCTTCCAATGGAAAATCTAGGAAGAAAAACCAGTTTGCTGTTTCTTAAGTGTCACATTTTATTGAAAGATACAGGTTCTCATGAGACCGTATCATGCATTGAAAATGTGTGGGTGGCTTCTTAGCCAGTTTTAGTGTTCATAAATATTCTCAAACAGTGCCAGAGAGAGATTACAAGAACTCCTTATGCCTGTGCTCAATGGAAAGAGCTTCTGAATTCTAACTAATCTGTGTTATTCCTTAATATGGAGAACCTATCCTCTTGGAGACTAGCCACTGGATGCTGTTATTCTGGTAGCACAATTCCATCATCACGGACTAAGTGCAGTGTTTTCTCCCTCATTTAGCAGCATGATCCATCTTGGTTTAGGGTGGCTGAACTTCACCTGAGAAGTAAAGTTTACCTTCCTGTAAAACGGTGTTAGTACAGTTCAAAACTACCTGTGAAGACATGCTCACCTCCTCTCCCCCACCCACCCCATGTACTGGTATTATGATGTCTGCTTTCACGCTGCAGCTGTGAGAAAGACATGCAATGCTATTCATTGATCTAGGACTACCATGTGCTCTTCCTTATGCAGTAGTGGTGACCATGGATACATATGTGCCTGCATTTGTATTAGGGAGGTGAAAATATTAGAAACCTGATTGCTGGGGAAGATATGAAAAAGATAAAAATTAATATCTTGATGCTCAACTTAAATGTCTTAAGTCCCCAACCTGTCTGAGGGGGCATAGCTGGGCAAAGAAGACAGTGAATATACCTTACTCTCTGTGGTGCTACTAATATATTTTGCAAAATTAAGGCAGAGCAGCTGTTTGGAATGAGAACAATAAGTAACTTTTAAAAATACTTCCATTAAACCCCTAAGTGCTTTATAAGGGGAGTAGGAGGGAGAGAGAAACAAGAGTGCCATTGATGTCTAGCCATCTCTTAGGTGGGATTTGGCAGTAATTACGCTGCAGAGCTGTGTAAGGAGGAACTTTGAGCCAGGGATATCTAAACAAACTCTTTCTCTTGCAAAATATACTAGAATATTCAAGTGTGCCTAGGAGGATCTAACTGTTCCTTTTCCATGAGTGTAACTGTAAACCAAGCACTTGAAATCTCCTGGTGACTTTGGAAGACTCAGTCTTTTTAACTCATTCAGAGCAGATGGGAATGCTGCCATTCAAATTTCAAATCTGAGATTTGCTGCTCCAGCGTGAGCTCCTGAGAAGCCAGTTTCTTTGTCTTTGAACTGAGCCCCTTTTGAAAATCAATGCTCAGATCACTAAGCCATTTTGGATAGGAACTAAGAGCTGTCCCACTTGACTGTAGATTGCAGGTAAGCTGAAGATCCTACATGTGACTGCAGTATGTCCTCAGAAACTAGCATTTCCTGAAAGATGACTTGTTTCCTTAAGCTTATTCTGCTGTCCTAGAGCAAGTGTACAGGCTGGATTATGTGAGTTCCCACAAGAGTATGTCATTTTACTGCTTTTAGACTCTCTGTAAGCTTCATTGTGATTCTTTATCACTTTGCACTAGTCTTTCTGCACTTATGACTAAATCGTTGCAGTTGATTGGATTACAAAAAGGGAAATTACCCTTTCACTTCTGTTTGGTAGCTTGTTTCCTCTCCCTAGTAGAAACTGCAGCATGAGGAGCCTTTATATAAGAAAAAATGTGAAAAAACTGAGACAGGCACAAATTGAGCCTCATCTAGTTCAAGACTAGCAGTTGGAACTGTTTTAGAAATAAGACTGTTGTATTCTTGCCACTTGCAAGGGTATGTTTCTCTCCTTTAAAAAGAATCAGAGTGAAATCCTTGTGTTTAGGATGACAACATTCATAGATAAGGCAGATTCAGGGTGACTCCAAAGCAGACAGACTGTGACAAGTTTTCGCTGCAGCTGCTAGACCTCCTTCACCAAGTTGAAAAAGTCTTTTTAGCAATGCTCAGTGGCCTACAGCTACACTTCCTCAGGCTGCACTCATGTCAGCTATTATGAGCTAAGTGAGTCAGTCTAGGCGTGCAGTTGGATTGAAGACTTACAATAAAAACTGAAGGGGGTGCTGCAGTAAGTGATAGTGAAACTTCTGAGTCATCACTGCACCAGTTCCATGGTGTGGTGCTATAGAATAGGATGATAGAATCATAGCACATACAGCACAGTATAATATTCAGTGTCCCTAGCAAGATGTAACGCTGAAGTCACTTGAACTCCTAGTAAGATTAAATGGATTTGTTGTCGCTGTTGTTGTTCTATGCTTGCATGTGTAAGCTTGGAGTCTTCTGTCGAACTCCATTTGGTTAACAGAAATCACTGGGGCTATGGTCACAGGCACCAGCTAACGGCCTGGTCTCAGTTGGTTAGCCTAAAGACTGCACAACAGATTTTGTGGAAGAAATGGCAATTCTGATCACAGGAGACTGCTGCCTTCTGTCCCAGAGGCAGCTGTGTCTCAGTGGCAGGTAACAGTCAGTCTAAGTGCTCAGAAAGAAGAAGGGTTCTGTCAATGGAAATTAATTTTCTTCTGGCTTGGAAACAAAGTACAATGTCCCTCAGGGCAAGAAGGGAGTTCCAGTCTGCAGCCATTATTGGATAGCACTGTTTCCAGTTACATATCCTCTTAACTCTTTAATTCACAAACTCTTTTTTTTGTAAGGGGAATAATGCTTCTGAAAAGCCTCGTTAAGGCTGGGTATGGAGGGAGAGAATTTCTTAACTGCTTCAGCTAGTGCTTCAGTGCAGAATCTGAATGCCAAGAACCATTCTAAAGTTCACGCAACTGTTGGATACTAACAGAAATTTAATTGCACTGCTGTGTAAGAGCCCCTGTGAAGGGTATACCAAAGCCTCAAGCAGACCATAGAACTGGGATCATAGAGTAGAAGTGGAATCCACTGGAATGGTAACGGGCGCCTTGAGAGCATGCTTGGAATAGAAGGTATTGCATGGTTGTGTCAAAGGGACGCTCTGTGGATGACTTGTGGGGCTGGGGACAGCTGACAGCCATGCATAGAAGGGAAGTGCATGCCAGACTCTCCTTAGGAAAATTAAATAGCAAAGAGACTAACAGATGAGCTGAACTTTCAAACGTGTACAGTTCCGCATTACACTGATTCTTGAAATCTGACTGGAAATTAATGATGGCTAGCTGGAATGGGTAAGATATTAGAAGTTGGCAGGATATTCTTCAATATCGTTTACTCAACAGTTCAGCATCTTAGCCTTACATTTTCCTTCAGAATGCTTAAACTGGGAAAGACATTTTTTTGGGTCCTTCCCTATCACTCTGTTCTCCATAGCCCAGTGCTGAACTCTTAAACCTCTGGAAGTATGTCTGTAACTAGACTAACTCCTCAACTTTTAGAAGCTAAAACACAGATGAGGGCAGGAGGTGCTAATGGTATGCTAGCAAGCAGAGGAGTGATGGTGTTTTGAACCCCTATAGGGTTGAAGGTTTCCTCCTTTATGTGGTATCCAAAGTTTTGTAGTCTCTGTGTAGACATGAAACATGCAGGCCATCTTAGTCCAACATAAGTTGGTCTTTTCATGTGCTAAGTGCTCTGAACAAGATTCCATTAATGCCTAGAAACAGATTTAGGCTCCTTAATTGTGGGCTCCTGAGGTGTTATGGTTGGGGTCAGAGAAGTTTAATTATGTGTATGTAAGTCTGTGCCACTCCCATTTTTTTCTCTGGGAGATTCTTAAGCCAAAGCATTTGTCATATTCTTTCATGCTGTTCCACAGTCTATCATTATTTTCCAATCATCCCTCTCTCCTGGGGACAGAATGGCTTGTGTTCTAGGGTCGTTGAGTTCCACTTACCACACCTTACCTTTACAGTAATTAAGACTTGTGTAGTAGTCTTCATTTCCTTTGCTCTCTTTCGGAAACATTTTCTATTTCTGGCTTTTGTTATTTTGCTCTTTTGATAGAGGCTGCAAGTTTTTTGGAAAGTGTTTTGCTGCCTGCAGTACACATAAAATAAAAGTGCTGTGGATTTTTGTTACTAGGTATCTGCTGCGCGACTGCTTTTGACTGCAAGGAACTAGAATCAGTGACTTTGTAACAGCTGGTATTGAGAGCTCCAAGTGTCAGGATGAAATTAGGAGTGCCTGCACTTCATTCCCCTTCCTCAGCCTTTCTCTTGCTTGTAATATCTCAGGGAGACTGTGGCAGCCTCAGCATCTCAAACAGCTCAGGATGGCTCTTACATTTATTGTTTGGCCTTAGACAAAATAAAAATCCTCTGTCTTTCAGGTTATGTGATGTTTTTGATCAGTGGGAGACTCATAGGAAGAAAAACATACAAAAAGCAACACAAAAAAAAGACATGAACAGAACGTGATGGAAGTAAAAGAGCTGGATGTGGAGTGTTATCATAGGGTTTGGGCATCCTAATTCTGCCTTGGTGACTAATTAAGTTAGAGCTTTTACATCAATCAAGGAGTGCTCCAATGAAAGATAAGATGAGGAATTGTTAATAATGGAAGGAGAGGATATAGTCAGGAAGAAAGAAAAAAGGGAATTGAAATTCAGATGCATTTGGAGATAGGTGCTTAAAAATGAATCTGCAGGCTTCTCCATTGATGGGCTCCATAGGAAATACAAGAAACTGTAAGATAATTGTGAACCTCCGGGATCAAGCAATACTAGCACGTTTGAAAATGGGAAACTTGCCACATCACCCTTAGCTCTCCATGGAACAACAGTGCTGGCATCTGAGAAGAGACTGCTAAACATGCAACAGCAATAAGGCCATCTGGCCCAGAAGCAGAAACTTTTGATGACCAAACGCCAACTTACAGAATGTGCTGAGGCTTTGTGACTCCTGGATAGCACGTGCCTCTGAAATGTAGCGGGTCTTATCAGCTGATAGCATTAGCTACTACCTCATCTTCTTCCCCCAGCTGTTTGTTGTTTTGCTTTATTTTGTTTAATTAATCCGGCCTTCTGAAGGAAAGGGCTATGCAGCAGTCACTCTTGTGTTTAACTTCATAAAAACAGCTCCTGCCAGACAGTGTTGGGGTTGGAGTGATTATGAGATCCTTTACATAAATCACTCTCCTGAAACTAATTTGTCTTAACAACTTCTTGTATCAATGCTCTCTTTATTGTCTCTCCTTAGGAAGGCTTGCAGTCTGTCTCAAGACCCTCAGTCTGTTAAAGGAGGAGGCAAAACAAAAGCAACCGAGTAAGTATACTAAAAACTATGCATGTATTACAACAAAATTACTGTTGCACTCATGTGCCCCTGTAAATGCTTTCTGGGGAAATGCAAGGCAAAGTAAAGTGTTTTGGTTTTTGCTTCCTTGGCATTTATAAAGGCTGCCTTCATATGACATTGTATTTTTAATTTCATACCTTCTTTCCTCTCACAGTTTTTATTCAACCTTACCTCCTTTTTCATTTGTGTCACATTCTTACTGAAACAAATGCGAGGCTTTTGGTCTTGACAGTGCATGTCAGGGAAGAAGTAGGGGATGAGAGATAAAGCAGGGTGGCTTTTATTCCATTTTGGGATAGCGTTGGTGATTATGACGATGACGATTTTCTTTGAGGTTTTTTTTGTACTTAACTACTGGAGTGTGGAAGGAAAGCAGTACTGTCAGTGTTGGTTTCATGTGATGTTCCTATTTGTGATTCTCCAGTATCCTTGACCGAATTCAACAAAGAGGAAGAAATAGGGGAACAAAAAAAATATATCTTGAGGTTAAAAAAGGCAAGTTAAAAGAAAAAAAATGTTTCTGGATGCATCTTTGTCTCACTCATGAGAGAACCAGGAGGGACATGAACTTTGAGATATGCAGCAGTGCAAGGAACAGCTGCTGTGGTATTGGGACCCATGCCATGTCCATTACTACAGCCAATTGTTCTCTTACAGACAACAGTCACTGTTGACTACAGCACTATCCTTCTTGTTTGCTTATTCAAGATTTTTTTCCAGTTAGCAATGCAGCCTGTATTTCTACCAAGGCCGAAATAGCCTTCCCTATTAACTTTTAAATCCAGCTACTAAAAGTTTAATTAAATCTGCATCTGTTGCCTGTGGGCCCATTAGAACTCTAAGGGCCTGTGCTCTCTCCTCACTTTTATCTGTTCATGGCTGTGGGCTTCCACTGGATTGGTTTCATTGTCTTCAATGGTTACTCTTTATTTGTGCCAAGGTAAACAAAACAGGAATTACACACTAAGTGTCTAGAAGACATTGGGAACAGACAAAATATATGAGTAATTTTCTTGTTTAGATCTATAGTTCATTCTGTAGAAAATCTGTTTTGGAGACTGGTCTGAATGCTGTTTGGGAGACAGCTTGATCTATCTTTTCTTGAAAACCTATTCAAACATAATTAATAATTAAAATAACAACATCAAAAGCCTGATTGAGAAAATTGGTTTGGATTCTTCATAGTCAAATCCCCAAACAGCTAGTGAACGCATACCCAGAAATTGTGTGCCATGGAAATTCAGCAAGTCTTTCTACCCAGGAAATTTTCAGCTATCTATGGAGTTGTTACACTCTCTCCGCCACCATAATTACGGTTTGGTGAGCGATGTGGGGCATCACAAGTTTTCCAGAGTGCATAGACTGTTTGTAACATGCACCTACACAAATGGGTGCAAGCATTCCCACTCATGTGCCAGCACTGTGCCATTAAAAGAGCATTCCTGTCTTGCAAAGCAGGCCAGAAATATCCTCAGTGGATGGATTTGCTATTATTAACTAGAATACCTATTAGCAAATGAGGTGATTTCTGGCTTGGTGCTAGTGGAAATCACAAGGCTGAAAGGACAAAGAACAGCCTGAACTATTCAGTGACAAGGAGTTCCCTAAGAAAGAGAACTTTACAAAGGACAAGGGAAAAAGAGGGGTCAGTAGCAAATAATCAACCCACACTTGCACTAATCATCATAATAGGCAGGATAAAATTGAGATGTCACTTTTCCAGACTCGTATCAAGCTCTCTTTTATCTAAGTTCATAAATATGAAGCTAAAGAGCCTTTCCTGCTGCATTTGAGTAATTTTTTTCTTCATAATTTGTATGAGTATCAGTGCTTAGGGAAGTGAAAGATTAACAGCAACTGTTTGGTGCCAAGCAGAGCGCAGGCGAGCTTCCTTTGTGCAGCTCTGCAGTTTCTCCTCACCTGCAGCACCTCCACTAGCTTAGTTCCGAGTGCCTGTGCAGCTGCCAGTACACCCAAATTCTGCTAGCCCAGATCTATTCATCCACAGAGCTCTGCTGCTGATGCAAAAAGCTGCCTATGTTATCACTTGTTCCAGTGTGGATGGTCCATGCAGCTCTGCTGATGCATTAGAATCGTCTTACTGTTTCCCATGCTATTGCAGTCTGGCTCTTCACCTGTCTCACCACGTTCAGCATTTGCTAGTCCTTTGCACAAAACTCAGTCTTCATCTTAATCCTGCAGCATCACGCCCTCCAGTTCTCCAGGTCTCTTCCTCAAAATGCAGACCTTTTGCATTCATCTCAATTCTGCCCAACATCTCTTACCTCACAAATGCAGTTTGGGACTTCCACAGCAGCTCTGCTCAGCCAGCTTGAGTTTGCCACCTTGGGAAATACCCACAATAAAGGGTAGACTAACATCACTAAGCTCATTCCAGTTTATCTTAACGTAGACCCATGGTAGCCTGTAGACATGTTAGCCATCTATGGACTTCTTGCCATCAGAGCTCTCCCGACCTAGCAGAGGGTAGTGGTAGCTGATAAAATGTACTTTTTCCATTTAAATAGGAGCATCCCCTGTTATGGTGTTAGTATCAATAAATACATCTCTATAGGTTGTGTCAAAACAAAGCTGTGGCTGCTGATGATCTTACAGCACACACAGTCTGCTACAACAGCTCAGAAATGGAGTAGCAAGAAAGATTGATACATCTTTTAGCTCCACAGACTGTGGTCTTACAGGTGATACTGACGAAGGTTACGCTTGATTTTAGTAGTATACGTAACTATGGCTCTTTGTTTCAGCATATAGCAGGAATTGGGTAACAGGTAGACACTCAGCATTTTGCTTGCCTCAGTCAGCATTTTGCTTGCCTCCTGAGCACTCCCACCTGTGTTTTTTTTTTGTGCACTGTCAGAAGTTCCCAAAGCTCAACTTCCTCTTGCTTAGAAGCCTCTACTTAGTTCTTTCCTTCTTGCAGCATGACTTCTTTTTTGCTTACTCGGAGTTTTTTCTAAGCTGTCTCTGGAGCCTTCTTAGTCCCAGATCCAGAATGCGGTCACTTACTCTTTGAAGCACAAAACATAGGTCAAAAATTCTGATTTTTTTTTTTTTCCGTGGTCATGACCACAAACACCACTAAACAAAACAATTAAATGTAAGGGGTTTTTAGAAAACATTGGGCAAATCTTCCCTTCTATCTTTCCTTATTGGTGATTTCATTAATTCAGTGAAACACATGTAAGTCACCAGAAGCAAAAACTGGATATATATGACATAAAGCACATCTCACTTAGACTGTTCACCCTGCCAGTTGTGAGTGAATATATATGTTTGTACACTTTTGAATCCCTCATTCCTTCAGACTTCAGTTCTCCACACAGGCATATATACCTAGAGGGAAAGAAGACATATTCTCATGGGGATACAGGTGTACCATTCACCTGTCACTTCACTCTACCCATTCACTGTTCAGTACACGCAGACATGTCATGCTCCTCATCCTCCCAACGGGTGTTTGGGGATCCAGCAACAGAAACCTTCATCATAGCCTTGTTCTCAGCAGTGCTGCATTCATATGCTGCCATTGTGGTGTAGCTGCCACCTACACTAATCTTGCAGCAAATTGAGGTTTTGGGTGAAAGAGAGGGTGCAACTACCAGTCAGAAAGAGGAACAAGGGCAAGCTAAGTAAGGATGAACAGGAGGTGCTGTCTGGAAGGAGCCAGGAGCCAGTGAAGTTTGGAAAGAGGCTCCAAACTCTTTTCTTGAAGGCCAGTTTCATTCTTGCTGCTATCTTTGCAAATGCCACTGTGCTATCAGGAGTGACTCAGGTCCTAACTTTTCTTCATGTCTTTAATAAAAGGAGTGGTAACAGAGAAATGTTATTAAATTGGTCATTTTTAGCTTTTTTTTTTTTTTTTTTTTTTTTTTTGTGACATGTCTCCAGCTAGTGCCATACTGCATCCCAAGGGAACAGTTACTAATTGTGCCTTTGGTTAGTGTTCACCTCAGGGAATTCAAAACAGCAGCAAATAAAATCAGAATGGAGAAATAAAAAATAGAACTGGAAGACAAAGGAGAGAGAGTGAGGTACTGATCCTCTGAGGTGCTGAGTCCTTTCAAATTGAAGAAATCTGTATAATCGTACAATACAAACTGAGAGGAAAAAGTAACCAACATAAATAGCTTCTTGCTGGTAAGAGAAAGGAATTCCAGAAACATCCAAGGCACACTCGCATCCTGAAGGCATTCTTGCCCCAGTCCCACATCTCCCTTGCCATCTCTGTCATTACCAAATGCAGCCTGGGTCTATGCTGAGTGCATCCCTTGACTGTGGGAAATATATTCAAGTTGTGTAAGAATTCCCAGAGTGTGTCTCCCTCTCATACATGCACAAGAGTCTGCCAAGGAGCATCCTTTGGGTTTACAAAACACTGGGGCTTGCCCCAGTACTGAATGAAAAAACAGGCAGGATGGAGGATCCTTATCAATGTGATGTCCCCAGGTAACAGCTAATCAGACTGAGCTAATGAAACATTGTTACCATCAAGCCCTGTATCACAAACTAGAGGGATGGAGGATCGCAAATGCTCTTCTTATTACTGGAAATTAAAGCCTCAGCCCAGAATCCATTAAAGCACACGTATCAGTCATGCAAGAGTTCTCCTTGGGTGAGGCAGGAAAAATCTGACAGAGCAAGACTCTGAGTCCGTCTGCATGAGTTGGTGATTGCATGTACTGCTCTGATTGTGTCAGGAGAGGAGGGATGGAGGCAGCAGACCCCAGTATGGTTCTGTATTTAAGAGGAGAACAGGGGGAGGGAAAATATAGCTGTGGGAAGAAGAAACCGTGTCTTGCTAGGCAGTGGTTTTTGGAGAAGGTACTCTGTCAACTTACTCACATGCACAGATGTGATAATTACTTTCCGCTTCCCTAGCTCACATGCAGTGCCTACCTCTGTGGGAGGCTTTTCCTTTTGCTCCCACAAGAGGAATATTTTTGGTGTCTTCCATGTGCTTCCTGAGCTTTCTCCCATCAAACCAGTCTGAAACAGCAGAGACTACAGACCCTTAACCTACCTTCTCTCCTTACCCCCTCCCTTCATCACTCTATGCGACCCATAACTGGTTCATTGCTGCAAGAAACAAAACAAGCTCCCATATGTGTGTGTGGTTTCTTGCACTTTTTTACTCTGACACATTTATACCACTTTTTTAGCCCAACACATCTTTTTGCTGGACTAACTGCTTGTGTAAACCTTGCTCGACTTGCCTGCAATACACAGCCCTGCCAACCTGAAACCACGTGTCTCAGTTCCTCCTCAAATTCAATATTCAATTTTACCTCCAGCCTCCACTGCTCTTTCTTTCTAATGTACATAACTGACACCAATCACGAATGGCTATTAAGGACTTTGGGCCAAGTAATAGATCTTTAATTGGCGAAAACTCTTCCTGATATCAAGCTGTCCAGGGAGTTAATGAGATTTCAAGATTTGGAGCATTTTTATGTATGCCATGGAAGTGACCTCGTAAGATTTAACACTTCTTGTCCTGTTTGTCTCCTTCTTCCAAGGCACTGTAGCCTACTTGACAGATCAGAGCCCTGGGACACAGGTTTTACTCTCAGCTTCGACTAGCTATGTGAACTCAAGCACAACATTTTCCATATCTTCATCCCCTTCTGTAAAATGAGGACTACCTTTGTAAGCACTGAAGGGTCTACTGATAAAGAGTAATACAGAAGAGTCGGTATTATAATAATAATTACTATTATTACCTACTTTTGCATGGTATTTCTATCCTTCATCCTGCAGCAAGATCTTGCCATGCTTAGAGGTGTACTAGAGGATTAGATTCTCCTAGATTCCCCTTCCCTTTGTAACTCCTCTCCACTGCTGTCCACTCTTCCACCAGCTTGTATCTCCCTGCACAGACAACCTCTGCAGAAGCCAGAAGTACGGTATACCCTGTCTTATGATTGCTGCAGAGGCTTTGGAGAGCACGCAGATGTTCACACTGCTGGGATGTAGTCCTGAGGCAACAGTCCAGCCATGCTTCCAGCCTTGGGATTTGAAGAGTAGGTTAATACAGACTTAAAACCAGCTTGAAGGTTGCCATTAGCAGAGAGTAGATGCCTTGCATCCTCTTCTTCCCCTCTTCCCCTGTCACCAATATTTCCTTTCTTCTATCTACCTATAAAAAAACTTGCTGAAAGCAAATGGAGTTCGGCAGAAGTCTGATCCCTCCCTTAAAAATGAGTAGATTCTTTCTTCCACCTTTGGGAGGCTAAATACTTTTAAGTGTCTGAGAATGAAACTGTTTGCCAACACTTTTCATCCATCAAGGATACAATCTGGTATTCCCTATCTGCTTGGCTGTGTAAGAGCTATGGTAAATGAGGTGATAAAGGTGGTATAATAGTTCCAGTCAGAGCATGTCTAGTGAAGTCAATATTTATGTATTTAGCTTGACAAAGATGAGAAACTCACTCCTTTCTTGGCAGAAACAAGGGACTAGCAGTGGATGTTGCTGCAGCTAACATGGAGATCAGTATTTTCCCAAATGAGTAATAAAGAATTCTTGGGGGAAACATTACAGCAGTTGGCTGTGCCATCCCAAATGATTGCCACGGCAAGTATGCATAGACTTTAATAAGCTAATAGCTAACTCAAACTAACTCCAGCAGTGGGACAGAAGTCAGTTCAAGAAGATCTGTTACATCAGAAGTTATTTACGAGTCTCTTCAAATTCAAAGCCACTTAGTTAAGTCAGTTCAGCCACTCAGATTTATAGTTAAGTGGTAACAGAATCTAGATTTGCCTAGATTGCAAAATAGTGCACATTACCAATAAGAGCCATGTAGTCTATCTACATCAGGAGTTTGACTGGATATAGATTTATTGGCACAAAACATTATAGAAGAAAACCGCTTGAAGAGATGTCTTTGGCATGAGAACCAGAAAATGATCAGAGAAAAGGGAGAAGATTCCTCAGATTCTTTGCTAGTTCAGATGAAGGTTAGTGGTCCAGTGTGCACGGACATCAGCATGGGCCCTTGGGACAAATCCAGATATTTATTTACTATGGCGAAGGGGCCCATGTGAGGAGGCCCTAGCAGACATGCACAATTTACTGGTGTTCTACTGGGAATGGGTTTGCAAATTTAAAACCAGCAAATGAAAGACAAGGACATTTGTGAGAATTCTGAACTGACTGCAGGGCTGAAACTTTTCCTGGAACAGCCCAACAGAGGCAGAAACAGTATTCCTCATAGAGGGGCAAAAGCAAGGAAAGACAGATCTGAGCTTGGTTCCATAACTGAAGTAGAAAGGTAATAATCTCTATAAATCTAGAAAGGTACTTTCTCTTTTGGAAAATGCTATCATGTATAAACTCCATTAAGAACTTCAGGGCCAAAACCACAATGCTCCGGGAGGCAGATCCAAGGATGTTGTTCCATGGAGGCAGTGTCCACCCAGGCACAGCAACACCAAGATGCTGGACACTGAGTCTAAAGGAGGTGCTGTCAGAGCAGCTCTCCCACTGGAGCAGGATAGTGTGAACCGCTCTGGAGGACTGCTGGAAATCGACATCACAGAAACAAAGAGATTGACAGCCAGGTCCTGAATTTTAATAGAAAGGTCAGAATTTGAACAAATATCCAAAGTACAGTAAAACCTGGAGAAAATCCCAAGCCTCCTTAAGATCTATAATAATTTCAGTGTCAATTTTCTGCTACTCTTGAGAATGACATAGATGCTTTAGTGTGTTTCAGCAAATATAAATTAACCTCTCCAATAGTAACTGTCTCAACACCAGCCCATGCCCATGCAAATGTTGGCAGGTGGATTAAGATGATCCCCCAACTTCATATGCAAAGCCAAGAGGAGCAACAGACTCCCATTTGCCAATGGTAAACCTCCACCTAGGTGCACCCTGAATTCCTACAGTAATTTCCCAATTCTTTATAACTTCCATATTCAAAGACTTTTAAGAGGCTATTACACACAGAATATCAGCTCCAAGAAAAGGTCACAGATTTGGAGTAGACTGTTCAGCCATTTTGATGTACTGGTGAGCTACATTAAAAAAATATCTAGGGCTTGGTCTTTATTACCTGAGTTCCTAAGCAAAATATGTTTACTGTAACCATATAATCTTTTCCTTTTTCCTCCTATGCATGCCTCTCTCTTTCTCTGTGTGGGTGTGTGTGTCTACTTTGGTTCCTACTTTGTAACTGCAGATCCCACTGTGAGCTTCAACCAAGTCTGAGTGAGTAACAGTGATCTCAGAGATACTAACCTCTTATGAGTTCCATGAAAATGGCTGGTGGGGTGTAACAGAGAGAATTTTGTAGGTTCTCCTCTGAGGGAAAGGCTGCCAAGTGACCAGAAGCCATTACTCCACGCAGAAGTCTCCATGTTGGAGAGAGATGTTATAAAAGCCTCAACACCAGGAGAAGCTTAGATCAGAACTCACATCTTGTTAGGCATCAGAAAATGTAATTGTGACACAAATCTTCTGGAAGCCAGGCTTCATTAGCTCTGCAGCTCACAGGCCCCCTTGTTTTCAGCTAGAAGAGGGCAGGAAGGATAAGGTTTGCCATTTTAAATTTCTTATTCAAAGTCACTTCAATTTCACCAAAATGTCCCCTCTTAGATGCAACTAATCATGGAAAATATTGATCCTCTTCTGTCCCTCTCAGAAAGTGCAACTTCAGAGCACATGGAAATAACAGCTGATCAATAAGCATAATCTTAGCAAAGCAAAATCTCAGCACAAGCAATAAAAATAATACCTGTGTGAGAAGCAGACTGAGAGTGCATGCATAGGGTAGAGAAAAGAAAAAAAAAAAACACTATTAAACGGAGCAAATATATCTTTATAACCCTGTAGCAACAAAACTCCTACTACCTTATATTAAAATACCATGAGAAAACATTAAAACCTATTATACAAAGAATCAGAATGTTCTTAGTGGTTTTTCCATTGTTCACTGTTATTTCTGTGATGAGTTGCTATCCATTGCTATTGTCAACACTCATTTACACTAGTGGATGTATGTGTATTTGTGTGTGAGGACAGATACACAAAATCTGGTGCAGATCCTGAGGTGATGTAAATTGTCACAGCTGTACTGACGTCAGTAAAGATACACTGTTTTCCTCCAGCAGATAATTTGCTTCTCTGTATGTAAAAAGCAGAGAAACTAGGTGCTATTTCAACTTTGCTCTTAGACACTTGCTGTAGACAAATGCTCATGCATATACATTTGCTCTTCTGTGTGCAAATACACATATTGCCTTGCAGTACACATTGCGAGTAATGACAGGAGCTTTATGCTGCTTCCTAGGCTGAAATTTATAAAAAGGATCGTTCCTGATCTATCTGCCCACTCTTATCTGTAACAATAGATCTCCAACTGCTTTGCTACAGATCTTAAAATACACAGAGATGAAAGGGACTGTCCAGTATCACAAGCCTGTTAAAAATACATTTAGGAGGAATTAAACTTTTATTTAAGACTGTTAGTCCAATGCTCTAACTAAGAGATTTTAAACAGAGCCATTGGGCAGAACAAATCCAACAGTCAAGACTCTCATTTTTTCACCTACAGCTTAGCTAACTGAAATGGCAAACTCCAGAGTAGATTAATAAAAGAGTGTTACTAGTTTGTTTCAAGATATATCTCTTTGAGGGAAAACTGTATATATAATTTTTAAAAATGTACGAAAAAGAAAAGGAAAATGGTCATATTTCAGGCTCTGCCTTCACAAATGACACTTTTTTTTTTTCCTTATTTGTTCTTATATGGTTCCATGGAATGTGGACAAAGTAGCAACCACAGGCTACAGGTGATTTTATAACAAATGAAATATTTTCCGTCTGTTAAACAGAGGAATATTTCCGGCTTTCGATAATGTTTTCCTAAGGGAGAAACAACAAAAGGTTTCATAACTGAGAATGGAAAAAGATAAATAAACTACTGCTGAACTAGGAAAGAAAGGAGAAAACAAGCAACCTAACAAGGCATTTATAGGGAAAATAACAGGAAAGCAGATTAATAAATCCTGTGTACACAAAGATTAAGGTAGAGAGACAGTAGCTCTTTTTTACTGTTTCTACTTATATTCCAAGGCAGAAGAGGAAAAAATAAAACAGGGAAATTTCTACAATCTAATACATCTGTTTGTGTAGAGGTATTTTTGCTTGCAGAAGTGTATTTCATCTTATCACACAAACACTTTTTTTTTTAATGAGTAGATAGAAGCCATAATTAATAGAAGAGCAGACTTCTTGCTGACAGGCACCATCTAAGGACCAGAAGAGCCTCCGAAGGTTAGATTTCTCTGGCTTACTCTGACTATAAGTGCAAATAATTTCAAGTATGGTGTAGGTGGGAATGTGTACAGTCTGTGCCTCATATAAGTAGCCATTTGCTGCATGCATAAACTGTATGAGCCATGCCTAAATTGTATACTCCTATGTGCGCATCATTTTATGAAGGACACGGAAGTATCAGTTGCTTGTTGCAATCTCAGAACAACAGATGTCCTTCCACACTGTACGTGCTGCAAAGAATGGGATAAGGCAGCCCGAGTCACCTGGCACTGAGTCCCTGGCAGAAATTCTCAAGGGTGTTGCTAATACCTATTCATTTGGGACATTTTTCCATTTATACCTTTTTCAAACAGCCATGTGTTAATTATTTTGAATGCTAACAGTGTTGCCATGTGAGCCCATTGCTTCTAAAGTCCTCTCATAGAGCCTTACCTTGGATCTGCCTGGGAAGTGACACCAAATGTGCCAATACAAAGTGTATGGAAGAAATTGCCACCAGAGAAGAGCAGCCTGGCTGCAACGGAACATATAGCTGAGTGACATAAAAATAACACCATCTTATCAGACAAAAACAAAATAATGCATTTGGATTCCTCCTCATTTAAGCATCAGAAAATTCACCTTTTTTTTTTTTGCTGTTGCTTTCAGCCCTTGGCTTCTCTGGTTAAAAGACTCATATTAGTCTTCGTTACTCCAGGTACTGTTCTAACTGGGCTCACGACACAGATACACAGGTAGTATCTGTCCAAAGCACCACTAGGCAGTATTTCACACAGATTCCTTCCTTGTTATTACTTCCTGATGCTCCCATCCCACCAGTGAGACTTCCCACAATAGTATTTTCAGCTTTGACACTGTGCTGCTCTGGCCGGGACTTTATACAGCATCATACTGAGGTGCTATCCTTGTGGGTGGAATTCTTCATGCTGTCTTTACTTAGCAATTTTATACCTAGCACTTCACCCTGAACCCTTCCTAAGCTGAGATCTTTTCCTTCTCTCACTTCATCTGTTGTTCCTTAGATATTGTTGTGAATCATTAATTCCATATTCTTCTGTCTGAGATTTTACAGACCCTGATGTACATATGACACAGGTGTGTTCATGTCATAAAGTAAGTTTACAATGTGAATGGAACCAGTATGGATACATCTTTACATGGGATGTAGTCACAGACACTGTACTTGCTTTTCTCGTCTCATTATGCTCTTTATTTCAAAATCATCTAAGCTGGGCTTTAGCATCTGTGTAGCTATGCCAATGCAGACTTCTGTCATTTGAAACCAGCTTACAGTACTCTACTCCAAATAACTTTTGAATGCGAAATGGTGCAGGGATGTGCAGAACCCAGGGCAGCACCAATGCAACTATTTCTGGTGTATGAAAGCTCAAGGGAGTTAAACCTTGAAATAGGCTGGGGGAAATCTGAATCTGAAAGAATGAAAGCTGAGGGCAAACGTAGCATTCCTTGAGCACCCAAAGTTAAAAAAAGGGTATCTGGGGTACACAAGCCAGTCAGAATTGTTCTGGTCTTCCTTTTTTTTTTTTTGGCCTGGTGCAATGCGCAAATATAGCAAAATATGTTAATAGTGAGCCATAATATTTACAGTTATTGTTAGTATCCATTGAAATCAGTGGGATTTTCTCTAGTGCCTTTACCCTGGAGATAATCCATAGAACAGAACATTAATGCATAGTTAAAAAGAAAAATTATGGAAAACAGTACCTCTGCATATGCAATATCTTCATTTTAAAGTTACATAATTGAGCTTTTGAAATTAAACAAAAATACAGCAAACAGCCTCAGACCACAACAGCAACTAAGTGACTCAAACATTGTCTTTTAAACTTGCCTCTTTACTAAGGTAAAAAACACTATCCTAAACCAACACAAAATAAAATAAAATAGTTTTCAGCCCAATGCAAATCCAAATGAGCTTTAAGACCTCTGGGAAAATGTGATTTTAGAAAATTTCTTGCAAGAGTTCTAAGAGTTTGTTTTGCATGGGGAGATGTCTTGTAGAGCAAATACAGGCTAATAATTTAAAGGCAGTACTTAGATTCTTTATGTCATGCTAGACAAATACTGTTTCTATGCCTTGTTTTCACTGTTGGTGACACAGTTAAAGGAAGACTTTAATGCCACTTTAATGCAGAATGTTTGCAAATTGCATCCATGTCTTTTGATGGAAGGAACCATAACAGATTATTAGCTATTATTCTAATTGTCTTTATCAAAGTGAGTTTTCCAGCTAATGCATGGGCTCAAAATCCAAAGTCCTTCCGTAGGCAAAGCTCCTACTGAGAGTTTCATGGATAAAAACCAGCAGGATTTGGGCCATTTAGACTTAATCTGCTAAATTCAACCCTGTGGCATTTCCCTGATACTCAACGACGGGTATTGGGGATTGGCAAAGAAGGTAGTATTCTGATAAAGAAGGGAAGGAAAATTTATGCTCACTGGATTTGACGATACTTTGGGATGGTCCCTTAAGACAAGAGGCTGCCTAGTAAGGGTGATCTAAGCTATGCTAATTCGGCAACCTGTATTTTTGAAGCAAAACATTCCATGATGAATGACCTTATTTTTTTGTTTTTAAAGCTGTGAGGCGCTTATGCAATAGACTCCTAAGGTAGAAAAAGACAGATGCCGTGGAATAATAATCAGCCTAATTCTTGCTGAGAATCTTTGCAAAAATCTTTCTCCTTGCTTCTCCTTTCATAGGTAAGCTCAGTGCCACCTTTATCACACAACGACATGCAGCAACAATTAGTGGGCTTCTGCATAACTCAGGAATTCTTCCCTTTCTAGAGGCAGGCTTGGGTTTGTTCCCTTTTAAAATGTAGGCTTTTTTATTTTTTTTTAAAAAGAGCTTTAAGAAAAGAAAACTTAGCAGTTTTTTAAAAAGAGAACAATGAAAATAAGACTGAACTTTTCTTTAAAACAATAGAGATCCTTCAGCTGTTTTTACTTACGAGCCCCTTACAGAAGACTGGCCCAGTTGACATGAATAGTCACATGTGTTCAAAAGCTCTGGTCTTCACTTATATCCAGGGTCTGAGGTGAGCTGGGCTGCAAAAAACCCTCAATCCTGACTCAAAATGAGCAAAATCCCTAGGCTGTGTCTAAGGTGAGAAGGGCCAGCACAAGTACACTTAAACATGCTGACAGAACCTCCTGTTTTGTGAGAGGCAGAGGAAATTCCATTACCGGGCAGTGAGAGCCAGGCACTGCCCAGGTGCTGCTTTAACCCTTGCTTTCAGACACGGCATCCTGACATGCTAAAATATCATTTCTGTTATGTTTAGAGTGGCCATTTTCTGTAGTGCGCAGTTAGTTCCTATGCTCTTGGCTATGAGAAAAAAAATACAGATAACATTGAATTTCAGGGTTTATAATAGAGGTAAAAACATGCTCAGATGCGGGGAGGAAGGAAGAGAGTGCAGATACAGAATCTGTCTAGGTATTAAAGTATATGTCCCCTGCTGTCATGCAAAAGCAAAAATACAACTCTCAGCTTGGTCAGTTGCATCATAAGGGATATTGCGCACACTTTCAATAGGTGGTGAAAGATTGTTTCCCCATCCTACATCCAAGTTGCCTTTAAGTTAGATTTTGCAGTCTCTTTGATTTCCTTCTAACAGTCAGAGATGAGAGAGGATGAAACCCAGTATATACAATCAATGGGAAAAAATAAAGAACCTGCAGGAGTGAGAAATGTAGACTGTTTTGCATCTCTCGTATTTCCTTTTCCATACAAAGATTTCGGTTTGCCTAAGCTATAGAAGGAAACAGAAGCAGTCTATTTTAATCTTTCTGAGTGAAGAGCGCTGCAGGGATTGCTCTGTTATCCCCAGCAGCAGCCCTGACTTTCCACAAAAAGGCTACATCCAGCCAGCCATCCAGCCATCCATCCATCTATCTATCTACCCATCTGAAATATAAAGATTATTGTATGATATACCAGCAATCAGCTGTGTTGTTAATGCACTTCTCTTTGTGCATTTTGGTTGGAAGAAAAAAATCTACAATTCTTCCTCCAATCAAACCCCACTGCAAAAAAAAAAAGCTCAGATAAGAAGGAGGTATTTAGACTTATGCGTAGAAATTGATTCTTCAATCTATGTAATGACGTATGTTAGAAACTCTCTTCAGAGGGAAGGAAAGCCCTTGCCGATATGATGTTTCTAACAGAGTCGTCACTGCAGGGATTCACTATTGAAAAAACAATGAGGTTGATTATGCATTTTTCTACGGGTTTCTTACAGTTTTGACTTCAGTGACTTAGACTATGCTATTCTGGATTTACACCAGTCAGCATGAGTTCAGGACCTGGCCCTAAGTCTTTTTAAAACTCCATCTATTGCACAACACATAAGGGCCAGATCCTGCAAATGCTTACAACCTGTATTAATACTCTGAGTAGCCCACTCACTTCCTTTAAGTTGTGATTGCAAAATTGAGTCTTACAGTGCAGTATTTTAGAAGTATGGATCTGCCTCTTGGGATTCAAGCATGCCTTGATTGTACATATTCCTTTAATAGTATTTCTTTCAATAGTAATTTCTCCACTGATTTTCATAAAATCATGTGATAGATGCTTAGCTGTTATGAAGTGGTGTAACGCTACTTACACCAGCTGAAAATCCACTCCATGTTGTAGCTATGCTTGTGTACTCAAAGTAAATGTGAGAGAGAAGGGTGCCTTTTATTTAAAGCATCAAAAGACACAGGGAAGATGTTTTGGGCTATACAGTGTGCTGTGTACGTCACTTGTTTTGACATTACTATAACTAAAACAATAGAGTTCATTCTAGGAAAGAAATTCCAATCCAATTTTATTACCTCCATTAGCTTCGTTCTTACATAAAAGAAGCCACATCAGAAACTATGCTCCTTCTCTTCCTAACTTTACTAACTCTGGCTTTCAACCAGATAATATTCCTCTGCTGTCAAAGTGCCTATACAAAGGACAATACAATACTGAGTGCAGCTGTAATTACCGGCTGGTGAACTGATGGCATATACTGGATACGTAATCCAAGAAAATGTGACTCTTCAATAGTACCCTCTTCCACCACCTATAGTGCTGGAATGCTCATCCTTGTTTACTATACATGCATGCACATAGATCATTATCAGTATTCAGTACTAGTAGTCATGCTTTCTTCACTGAAGAGGAAAGAGCAGCAAAAAATACTTTGTCCTTTTGAAGAGCTGGATCAGTGTCAGGTGCCACTCACCAAAAAAAAAAAAAAAAAAAAAAAAAAAGACAGACAACCCACACACAAGTGCGATAAGCATCCCAAATGTCAAACATGTACAGCATCTGTATCTCTGTGAACATACATACATCATGTGCAACATAATGCATACTCAAGACCCCTAACATCAGTGAGGGCAGGAAAATACCAACTCATTCCAGGGATGATGGGGGGTTTTTGACAGATACCAGTGACTTAAGGCAAACAAGCTGACACAATGCTGCTGTCCTTTGCAAAGCTTCTCCCTGTTTGGACTAAACCACACTCACCTTTGATCAGACTTATTTATTTATGGCAGGCAATGAGGGCACGATGCTGTGTGTAAGCACCGCGGCTGAGCAGCCCGAGCGGGTTCAAACGGGCCGCAGACACTTGTACATAAAAATAGAAGCGGTGAACTAGGAAGCAGGTGCCTCCTGGAAGCAGCATCCTGGCTCCTCTTTGCACTCTGCCTGCTCTCCCCGAGAATGCATCGAGGGAGGGATTCCCCACCCACCCACACACCGCCTCTCTCCGTGCAAGGCTGCAGGGGGTATAACCCAGTTCCCTCTTGGACCCGGGCCCGGAAAGAGCCCGTTACGCCTGTGTTCCCCCACCGCCACCCCTGCCCGCCCCCTTTCTCCCTTCTCACTTACTCCGGTCTCCTGCTCAGGACGCCTTTGCCGATGGCCTGGGGGGTCTTGTGCTGAAGCAGGGCGGCGCAGCAGCCCTTCTCCCTGCCGTCCTTCTCCGAGGGGTGCTGGTGGGGCTGGAGAGGGGGGTGCTGGTGGCCGGGAGCCCGGCCGCTGCCGCCGGGGCCCGCCGGTGCCTGCTTGCCCGCTGCCGCCGGCGGCTGCTGCTGCTGCTGCGCCGGGAGCTGTTGGTGGTGCTGGAGCGGGTCGGGCTGGCCCGGCGGCGGCGGCGGCGGGGGCTGCTCGGGCGGGGTGCCTTGGGGGGGCGCGGGGGCCGCCGCCGGCTCGGCGGGGGCCGGCTGCTGCCCGCGGAGGTTGCGGTTCTCGGTGCTCAGCTCGTCCAGCCGCCGCTCCAGCTCGTCAATGCGCTGGCGCTGGGTGTGGATGAGGCTCTGCTGGTTCTGCACGATGGCGGTCAGCTCCTTCAGGTAGAGGACGGCGCGCACCGGGTTCTCCAGCAGGCTCTCCATGCCCCGGCCGCCGGCCCGGGCCCCCCTGCCCGGCCGCCGGCGCTCCGGCGAGAGCGGCGCGGGCTGCGGGGAGGCGCCTCACCGCCCCACGCGCACACACACACACGCGCGCGCGCGCCCGCGCACGCACCCGCGCGACCAACGGCCGCTCGCTCGCTCGCATGCCGCACGCGCGCAGGCGGGAGGGAACGGGAGGCGAGGCGGCGCGGCGCGGCACGGCTCGCGCGCCGGCCCCTACCCCCCGCGCGCCGGGCACGGCGAGGCCGGGGAGCGGGGAGCGGGGAGCGGGGCGGGACCCGCCAAGGAGACCCCGCCCCCCCCGCCGGCCGGGCCGCGCAGGCGCGGGAGGGGACAGGGGGTCCCGTCCGTGTGCTGGGGTCGGACCGGTGTTGCTGAGGGGGAGCTTCGGGTGGTCGTGCCCCGCTGCTGCCCTCCCCCACCCCCGCCTCAGCGAGGCGGTGGGCGCTGCGGAGGCCCCGTCTGCGGAGCGGCCGAGGCCGAGGGGAGCCCGCGGCGAGTGGGGGCGCGGGCAGCGCCGGCGGGGCCCAGCCGAGCCCCTCTGCGGAGCCCTTCGCAGCCGCTCCAACGCCCTTCTTCGCCCCTCCCTAAATGGCAGTTCTAGCTGTTGCTGTTCTTTTTTTACCCAGAGTGACTTAGTGATTTTCTTTTTTTTTTTTCCAAAGCAACTCGAATAATTGTGCCTGCTTTGGCTGCCCTGTTGATAACGGTCCTGTTTTTCGCTCTACCTCATTAGCATGCAGAAGGCACGGCTAAATCTGAACCCGAGGGAAGGAGTTCCCGAGGAAAATGGATGGTGGAGGAATCTGCTGCTCCCTTGCAAGACTCCTTTGAGTCTTTGCTGTCCTTTAGAGTCCTAGGAAGAAAACTACGACTTTACTGTGGAGTTTTGCTGGGGAGTGTGGGGACTGTGGATGTAATACCAGAGAAGTGGTAGGCAGGGCCTTTGCTGTTAGACTCTGTGCAGGTTTTGCTCATTTCTCAATAAATACTTTCCTTTGCCCTTCCTCATTCACAGCCCTAAGAGTTCTCAAACTTACAGTCTTGAGACTGAGAAGCTATCTGTGTGCTTTCTGTTATATTAATCAATAAGTAACCTGGCTAAATGTAATAAACTTACTTTCAGGAACTCCTGTGTAGATCCATGAACAACTTCCATGATTTCTGTAAAGGGTAAAAAGAGTGGCATCCTTTCCAATCACTGTGGGTGCTGAAGATCCAGGAGGAGTCATGATCAGTCAGACCTAGTTTTAGGCAAGCGTGTTGGTAGATTCGACTGAGTGTACAAAAGGTGCAAGGCCACAGAACAAAACTGTTTTTAAGTAGGTGATTTTGAGTATAGAACTGCTCCTGTTTTGCCTTTTCAGATCAGCAAAACCTGCACCATAGCAAGAATTTCCTGAAGTGAGGAACCAAGCAATGTAAAGGAGAATCTCTGTTTCAGATGAGCTGAAAGCTGTATTTCCAGTCTTTGCTGTTCACAGATAGCCCTGGGAATGTAAACTGATGCAAACAGGATCACCAGGATTAGAAGCTATTCACAGACTCCTCCTAAAAAAGAACTGCTATTCACAGTTCTCTTGCAAGCACCTAGAGATGGCTTTGGGGATCGTGAAACATTGCCATATGTCCCATGTATGTTGGGGAAGACCCCGGACTGAAATCTAAGGAGTAAGAGCATTCAAATCCCACACACTTATGATTATAACAGAAAGTTTTAGGGGAGACCTTCCTCCATCTCATTACCTAGTGTGTCATTAATGTCTCGTCACAGGGGATTGACTGAGCAGGAACTGGCATTATTTAGTAAGGGGAGAGATGGTTACAGGGCAATGTGAAAAAAGGCACACACAGAAAGACGAGGAGGTGAAAATATTTGGGGAAGAGTGGAAGTGATCGTTTGGGAAATTGTGCTGATATGCTGACTCTTTTCAGAGACACCACTGAGCAGCATCATTTCAGCCTTGCCTCACAGGAACACAGTCCAGGGACACCAATGGAAATAACAGGCTTTTAGCATTAACATATTCTGGGAAACAACCAAGGATGGCTATGGGTATGCTTATGTATGTACATACGCACAGACACACACAGAGCTATCTTGTCCTTGTTAGGAGAGACTTTGGGCAGAGATAGTTTATCCTGCAGAATAGAGGAGGCTGTTCTAATGCCTAAGGCAAGCCCAGTGCAGAGTTCTGTCTTCACAATGGGCATCATGTTTCTTTGCAGCTCAGCTGGATAAAAGCGATGAAGAAATAAGGGTCATCCCTGGTACAGGTATAGTCAGCGAGGTCGTGGCATGTATTCTGAAGGGAATACTAACTAAAAAGAAAAAATCATCCTGGTTTGGATGATTGGGGATGGGACAAAACAGCTTGGAAGTCTTGTGTGACAGTGCTTGAATGCCTATCAGAAGATGTGACTTCTGCTGTGCAGAGTGGAGGCAATGTATTCGTTCCCTTTTTCTGCACCTTTAATTTGCTTGACTAGCCTCATTAGCCTAGTTTCTGCTAATAAATCTTTGTCATAAATTAAACAGAGGTCTACGGCCATGGATTGGTAAGCTAAAACCAAGCAGGCTAGGAGAATCAGAAAAAAACTGTTTTCTGTGCAGGTGTGATGGCTGGTGGACAAAACCAGTAAGACCAGCCCTGACCTTCTAGGTTCCTACAGAAAGCATGTGCCAAAGGAAAATGCAGCAGAATGCTTTTGTGCCTAACATGAGAGACTATGCAAGGATCTCCTTACAAAACTTCAAGAGGTAAACAGAGTTGCATAATTCTCCACAATAAGAAAATTCAGTGAAGATGGTATTCATTCAGGAGGAATCTGCAAGGTTATCAGAAGAAACTGCGTACCTTCTTTCACTTGGTAAGCAAGAACCCTGCATAGTTAGGAAACGCCTCCTCTTTTATCCAGCCATCATTGTGTCGCTTTTATTACGCTGCCACAATACCTAGCATACATCACTTCCAAAGCTCTGCACATTAGTGAAGTAAGCTTTACTGTTCCGTAGAAGGTGAATGGTAGGATTGTAGCCATCAGAAACAGGGAAATAAGGACACAGAGTGATTAAGTGACTTGTCCGAGGCCACGGAGGAAGCCAGGGGGACAGCTCTCTGATTTCAAACATCTTTCGCATATAGCTCAATCTTCAGGTTATTAATTGCTGCTGCTTCTCTCTCTAGGAGACATGATATCTAGAGGAAAACAATGGTGAAGATAAGGAAAGTATGAATTCTGTTAAAATTATTTTTGCCATAGATAATTTGTTGGTATTACATTTTTCAAAGTCCTGATTCTTTTCAGATCATTCCAGAAAAAAATAATAATGAATAATAATGGATTAATTATGTCATTATGGAATAAAGTGTTTCCCTTATCCACTTAGTAAGGTGCTTGGGCATTGCACAGACAATTATAAATAAAGTGCAGCAGTAGTAATTAAAAGAATCATGCATTGTAAAAACAAAACAAAATGCAAATCAGTCAAGCCCGAGGATTTAACGGAAAGGTCTAATACTACATGATTTAATTTTATATTTATTTAGCTATTTAATTCTGTCAGAGGAGAGTGAATCCATAAATAAGGGCATACTAATAAGCATACATAATAGGGAAGGTAGTAACACCTTCAGGTGTTTCGTCTGCAGAAAAATTTTCATTCGAGAGTGTTTTTGCATGTTCTGAGAGGTCCTAATCCCACTTTAATTTGCAACAGCTCACTGAAACTTGATGTGAACAAATCGCTCCAGCCTTTTGACAGGTAGAGACTTCCTGTGTTTTTCCATTTGAAATTCTGTTCAAGGCATTTCCCATCTCTCAGTTACACTCCTTCTCCTGGAGAGGAGCTCCTCACAGCAAATCCATGCAGTTTTCTCCCCATTTCTTGCATTTGACCCCATTACCCTCTACCTTCCATGCCTTGCAAGGTAACAACTTTCTCCTTATAATTTAATATCCAAAGTGCTACCAGTTTGAGATGCAGGGCATATAGCTTACGTTTTCAGCTGATTTTATGGTCTTACTATCATAAGCTTATGAGATAATGGGAAGGTTTTTTATACCTCTATAAGACATGTATTTCTATCGTCTTTCCTTTAGGAGAAGGAGAATTGTGTACAAGCACACCTGAAGAAAACAAAGATTATTGGTGTTCAAAGTAAAGTCCTCAGTACTCGAGGAAAGTCAGATTTAATGTTGGCCAAGCCACTGTAAGTAACCTAATGTTTTCTCCCTTTCTTTCTGTCTCTCTCAAAACCGTGGCAGAATCTTGAGTGAAATCCCCACAGCCAGTGTTTCCCACTGCATCCATTCTTATCCAGTTCTGAAGAAGTACACACAAGGAAGCGTAACACAAATCATATAAAAACCGCAGAATTGGAGTAAAAGATGGGAGGGAGGAGATGCAAGAGATGCAAGAATCACAGTCTTGTGTTGCCACCTTCCATTTTGATTTCTGGGGGAAGACAGGGTGTTTTCAGCCCCACCTGGAAGTTAGCAGCTGCTTGAGTAGAGATTCTCAGCACTGCTTGCAAATAGCCTACAGACCAAAAAACTTCTGCAGGAATTAGATGAATAATTTCAAAATAGAAGATAGAATCAAGACAATCACAATGTACTCATGCATAATTCATGGCTGGGGAAAAAAATCTGCATCTCCTGAATGATTCTTTCACTCGGGCTCCTTTCACTTCAGGCCTCATCCAAAACTATTCAGATCAATGAGAGATGTTTCACCATCTTGAGTCTAAGCCAAGTCAGTATCTGCTTACACCTGTTAAACAGACGGGTAAAATGAAGCTGAGACCAAGTAAAGTGCATTGCCCACAATCACATAGGTCTCCACTGAGGGTCTGTAATTAGGAAGCATTGGAAGTCAACAGCAGTGCTTCTTCTGCCTCAGATGAGCTACGGGTAAAGGCAAGAGGAGTCCTCTGGCATCTTCTACCTCAGTCCAGCACCTAAAAGCCAGGTGGCATGGTCTGCAGTCCTACCTACGTTCTTTAAACTGAAATCTGCAGCAAGGTGAACTCTATTTCTCGTGTTGGGGCTGTTGAATTGTTAACTCCTGCTGACACCACAAAATCAGAAGCAAAGGGGAAATATCTTACTCTGTAAATCAGTCAAAAAGAGCTGAGGACAAATACTTCAGATTCTTTTAACATGGAGTGGGGTTTTTTTTTATTCTCTTCAGTGGAGTACAGCTAAACTAACATATAAATATTTTAAAACAGCTGCTCATCAGGAAAAAGGTACAAATTCTGTATGGTAGCCTTAGCTGAGATGTGTAGTTTTGACACATTTTAAAATTGTGACTGTATTTGAACTGTGCTATTGCAGCCTTGCATTATTTACTGCAGATTAAAAGGAATCAAAGTCCCTCTTTAGAATGCACTTTCCTTTTTAATGTTGCTAAATGTTACATTATCGCCTGTCTTTTTCATGAAATTAAGCTTTGACCGCTTAATTCATTAATTCTAGAGACCAAAAGCTACACAGAGACATTTTCTTCAGAGTCAATCAGGGTTTTGTTTGAACTGACAGTTGTTCAGTCTTTTGTAAATACTGCAGTAAAATGAAAAAATGAAATATGAGCTTTATTCTCCAAATCTTATCTAACTAGTCCCACTGAATTACATGGAGATTTTCAGATGGGACAAGTTTGTGTGATCTGACCTTGCATAAGATACACAGGGAAAAAAAAAAAGAGAAAAAAAAAAAACCAACATAATAATGTCTCCAACTAGAAGCTTTTTCTGCAGTGATAGAAATCAAATACTGTCAAGAAAACAAAAAACATGCATGAACAGTATACATTTCAGCTACGGCTACAATATAGCATTTTTTCTCACGAGCAGCTGTTTAAAATATTTATTTGTCAGCTTAGCTTGTTCCACTGAAGAGAAAAAAAAAAACACATTGAAAGAATCTTAAGTATTTGTCCTTACCACATCTCAGCTCTTTATGACTGATTTATAGAACAAGATATTTTCCCTTTGCTTCTGATTTTGTCGTATCAGTATGAATTAAATATTCCACATCCCCAACACAAGAAAGAGAGTTCACCTTGCTGCAGATTTCAGTTTAAAGAACGTAGGTAGGACTGCAGACCATGCCACCTGGCTTTTAGGTGCTGGACTGAGGTAGAAGATGCCAGAGGACTCCTCTTGCCTTTACTCAGTGTTAATCTCAGTGTTAATAAGAGGTAGCACTTTCTGATTACAGACGCTCCGTGCTGTCCTGTGTTTCACCTTGAAAGCGTGGCTTGTTTGGTCTGTGCTCCTGTTGTGTAACAGGGGTAAGCAGATGCTGCCTTCTCAGGGAAATTAAGGACAGGACAAATCAATAGTGCATCTGGCCTGACATGCTACACACTGTATAATCTCATGCACCCACTGAACCTGGAAGACGAGTTTAAGAACAATGTATCTCCAGAAACGCCTCTGGTACTACAGTGGAGATAGTAAAAGGTAGAGCATTTGTCTGATTCCTTGATGATTTTGTCACTATAATTAATCTCTTGTCATTGTTGACAAGTTGGAATATTTTTCTCGTTTGAATTTATCCTTTTTGCTTTCCAGCCGTGAGTATTTATGCCATTGTCCACTAGGGTAAAGAGCTCTTTAGTCCTAAAGCATTTCTCTCCTTGAGGGTGACTGATCAGCTCACCTGATGATATTATTTTTAGCAAGCTAAACGGATTGAACTCTTTAAATGATGCAGGTTTTTTTAAACTTCAGTCTTTTATTTTTGCTTCTGAGGAATCCTTCAGACTTGCTGATACACAGTGTGATCCAGCTAGAGGCAGGCCAAATATTTGCTGAAGAGGTCGCTGCTCAGATGTGTTCCTACCTCTTGTTGCTCATTATATATGGGCTCAGGCTTCTGCTCAGTTTAACCTTTGCCTTCAAATCTGCTTACAGACAGGATCCCTTGTACTCAGACATGCTGACTTGTGATAAATATTTCTGTGTTTTATCTTGGTGTCTGAAAGAATTTCAAGGAGCAAATGAAGAGACAAAAAGGATCCTGTGACTCAAAACCAACAGAACTTGCTCCAGACTCTTCTTTGAGGAACACAGCAGAATTGCTTCAGACAGCCACCACCATGCACATTCCTGCAACTGATTCCATACAGTAGGACCCCTGTCTACACAGCCTCTTGCAAAAGACTCAAGACTCTGTTTTGGGAGGCACAGATGTAGAGAGCAGGAGATAGGTCAAATGGTGGCAGGCCACAGCTCTAGTTTTTGTGTTGCATGTATTAGCCTAACATAAGGTTAAACTCTGGGTGCAAGGCATTGTGTCTTGTGAATTTCTTCACAACTGATTGAATTTTGGCAATGGTTGAAACCAATCTAGTGGCAAGGCAAGCAGCTGAAACCTTACAATATTTAGCTTGACCGGAGAGAAATTCTCCACTGATTTGCTGGCTACTGTATTTGCCTATCTCCCAAGCAAAAGCAGCCTAGCAGACAGTGAGCAGAAGTATCTTCTCAAACAATATTACACTCATTTTTAAAAGAGGCAAAAAAGAAAAAAAAAAATCCCAAAAGCTCAAAGCAACACTACTTTTTCTTTCCATCCCATGCAGAGATGACAATTCAGTCACTCCTTCCCTCTACAGGACTCTCTGCAGCGCTCTCCTTGGGAAGGTGGAGAGAGAAATGGCAAAGGATAACAGGTCTTGTCCCTAGAGGAAGGAAGGACTTAGGAGCCAGAAGCAGTAACAGTGGCTGGATGGTGGGGAGAGAAAACCAATGTGAATTGGGAAGCATGATACATACCGTTGAGAATTGACAGGGGGCAGGGGACATAGGCTGTTAGTTGCTGGGGCGGGCAGAACTGAGGCAGGAGGAAGACTGACGTTTGATCTGCAGGCAAGACTGACATGGAAGTTGTGGAAGAGAAGTGAATATGCAGAAGGAGGCAGAAAGGTGTGAGGGCAGGAGGTATCTGAAGTTCTTTTCAGTGAACTGAAGAGAATGGCTGAATATTTGTTATAAAGACATGCTGAGCATGGTTAAAAGGAAGACTCAAAACCTGAAAGTTAGGTTGAAGCCCACTGTGTAAGACTTTAAGAGCGTATAAATAACAAAAAATCAGATGCCTAGGAAAGAGAATTACAGTGGGAGCAGCACAAAGTGATACTTTCTCAAAATATGCTTCCAACCAGTCTTCCTGAGCCAGAGGTGATAGCCTTGCATTAAAAAAAAACCCTCAGTAGTTTTCTCTTCTGTCAGTTTGGCTGGTCTCACCTTGAACCCGTCTGAATTTTTAGCATTCGCATCATCCTGTAGCAGGGAGCATCAGATCTTTGCTCCAGCTGTACTTACCTAACACTCTTGCCGTGCACTACTGGGGAACAAGGACACCATCGCACACCTGAACGAGAGATCAAGGCCACATGAGCAAACAGAGTCCTCTCTCCAAAAATGTCATTGCACAGGAGCATGTAGGTACCTGAGGCTTGGTCAAAAGACAACACCAGTCTTTCCATCGACTGTCTTAGTTTCAGGTCTGGATCCTAAAGCAGCCAGAGTTATTTGCTGATGTCTTAAGTTATGATTTGTTTAAAAGCTTCCCATCTGTTCAGGTTTGTACTCTGTTTCATACACATTTAAATTACTGCTGGATGGATGTGGTATAGTGATGATTTTGGAAACATTCTCATTGTTTTCTAATTTCTTATGTGCTGTGCTTTTTACAGACATCGGCACAAAAAGCAAAACAGAACCAACTGTGACAGAATATATAAAACAGCATGAGCTGCCTACAGATAAATGAAAACAGTCCAAAATAATAGACACCAATGTGAATCATGACCAATGAGCATATTTGTAATAATAAACATGTCATCTGTGTCAGATAAACAATTCACAAATATTTATTAAGATAAACAGATTATTAATAGAGAGACATCCAAAATTCAGATCATGTCTTTCAGTCCTAGTATATATAAATTAGCAGCCAAATCTGCCGGAATAAATCTGGCACTCTCACAGAGGTCATCATACCTAACAAATTAAAAAGAAAAAAAAAGGAGAGTACAAAGAAGGAGAGAGCACACAAGCATTTTTTCCCATCTACTAGTATGACATAGTTTAGAGAGATCAGGCTGCATTAGTGCTACTAAAGATGATATAAGCATGATGAAGATAAGAAAAAACTGGAGGCAGAGTTGAGGGAGAGGCTTCCCCTGGTAGCTGCAGTTCTGACCCCAATCCTATAAGCTGCTCCAGGCAAGCAGGTGCATGAGGTCTCATTTTGAAATCAGTGGGTTCAAGCCAAGCACAAAAATCTGTGTAGCTGGAGCATCACCCTGCAGTTACCATTTACCTCCTTTTGCCAGTCCTTCAGATGCAGAGAACACTTTGTTGGTATGGCATGAGTTCTGATGTCATGAAAAAATGTGACAGAGTATTTATTCTTCAACTCTGATGGTTGCAGAATGAAGCCAGTCAGTTTAAAAAGTGAACCACAGCTACTTTTCAGGAGGAGCTAAATAAAAACAGTTGTTTCTTTATGCAAACCTGGCACTAGTGCATCATGCAGGTGATAGATGTACAGATCTGAGCTTCTGGAAACGGAGAGGCTGGGGTTGTAGCAGCAGTGGGAATTCTTCCATAACGCACATTCTGTATGTTTCACAGCACAGATTTCAGTACATAAACAGTAGTGTACCACACTAAACAAAACAGGCCTATAAAATACTAATTGTGAATGAAACAATACTGGTTTTGGCATTAATGTTTTGTATTCTTTTCCTTCTAGGAAGGTGCATAGTCAAGCCCAAGCTCCTGCTGCCTCCACAGAGATATATCCAAAGATGGAAAGGAGGAACTCATAATATGACAGTCTGCCTGTCCTGGATAGGAGTAGGTGCAAAAACCTACCTCCTCACTGCTAGTGTTGGTTCAGAAAAACTCAGAGAGTTACTGTGATGGGAACCCAAGTGGAGATGATATTCTGGCAAGTGCTGGTATTTTTACTACCCACCATGCTAATTAACCCTCTTCATCCTTTCTGGCACTTCAGTGATGTCACTGTTGCTTCAGCAGAACTGGTAGGTAGCCCTGATTGGAATTTGTCCTGCTTAAATAGCTATGCTGTAGCCAGCAGACTGTTCAGTGGGCTCCTGGAACATTAAAACCCTCTCTTACAAGTAAAAGTCGAGCTATGCAGAGCTAAAGGCAAGGGTTCACTACATGCTTTCAAAGTCAGAGAGTAAAACTCCCATTGACTTCAGCGGCAGCCAAGATTTCACCCTGCATGACATCTGCATTGCTTTTGTAGTGGTTCTGGGGTAGTGGTGAATATGAAGTACTTTGCAGTGATAAGAGACAAGGTGGTGTATTGTGCCAGTTTGCATGACTATAGGGAATAAAGCGCAAAATAACATCAGGAGCTCTCAACTGTAAATACCAGTCAGCACCATAAGAGGTAGGTGCTACCCCTACTCCTCGCCGCAACTAGTGCCATCACAGCCAGTTCCGTCTGAATTTTAAGGAATATTCTTGTAGCTGGTTTATATTTTCATTTGCCTTCTGAGAAGTCCTACTTACTCATTTTGAGGTACCTCCAAAAACTCCTCCTCTTCCTTTATGTTTATACATTTGCATCCTTCCAGATATTCTTTCCCACCTGCAGCAGTTGTTTTGTGGAAGTCCACGAGCCCTTTGACTCTTTTCCTTACAAGCCAGCTTCTTGCTCCTAATGCTGTTTGACTTACCTGTCCTGGCCATCTCTGCGCTTAGCCTACTTCCCTGCGTGCTGTAAAGGTCAAGCCTGTAAGTCCCCCGCACCGTACAACGGACACATCCACAACTGCCCATTTTAAAGGCAGGAGTACCCCACGGCTTTTTGCTGGCAGAGGCGACCTGTGCTGCCTCACCGTTCAGAGCAGGATGCAGCTTGTCTTTAGCAATCCAGCTCGGCACCTCTGCCTGGCAGCAAAATACTTGGATAAAATTAGATAGAGAAGCTCCGTCCAAACTTACGGGATTTCTGGGCTCCACCCCCATTCTCTGCATTCAACGGGAAATTCAAGGACATATTAGTGATCTGTATAGATTTGAGAACACATCTTTCATTGTTGATGGAAGCTCAGCCTGAGCTGAGAGGTTAGGAGCTTGGCTGTGGTCCCGTCTTCCTTTCTGCTGAAAATTCTTGGTTCCTGGCTCCTGTTAGTGGATGTGCTCACCAACTACCAAAGGCCGTGTTAAAATGGATGTACTGAATTGTTTGTCATAAATTGTTTAGTTGCCAAAATAAACATTCAGTCAATGCAAAATTATTTGTGAATTTGAGATGCATTCACTGAACGTTTTGGACATTTAAAACAATGAGGACAACATCACAGGAATGATTAAATGCTTCTTTTTGATGTGTTTCTAAGCAAATTGCTTGGATGTCCTAGGTGAAGTCATAAGGTGGTAGGGACAGAGGGGAGTCCTGCACCATCACCCAGCTACAGTCCTCCTGTGCAGCTGCACCTGGTCAGGATGCTTACAGGGACCATGTCAGAACAATGTCACATACCACAAGGGGGGGACAAATGTAGCCCATTTCTCAGGGAAGAAGGTTTAACATTGGAGCACAAGGTGTACCCCCTTCCTGCTTTCCAGTTCATGTGAAACTCCCCAGACTTATGAATTTTGAGGGTGTTGTTTTCTCCTAAGCCCTTTGTCTTCTCTCAAGAACAGGGAAGAAATTAAAACCTGGAGTATTTATTTATTGATGCTTAGCTTTACTATTTTTTTAAAGAATGAGCTATGCAGTTTAGCTAGCACAAAGAAGTACTATTCAAAATACTTATTAAATAAATGCACTGGTTTTATTATGAAACAATGATAAAGATATTGATAAAATGGATGTTGTGTTGCACATTATTTTTTTGCCTCTTCACATCTCTCTAAAATGGAGGGGGGATTTAAAGGCTGAAGTGGGAGATGTATATCCTACCGCTTTGTAAATGGAAAGGAAGATTATATCTGTAGGTCTTAGAAACAGAATTAAGTAGGGACCTGATGATATAATACAGATGCAAAATAAATTCATGTTTCTAGAGAAAAATCTTGTGAAATTAACACGGCACCTTGGTACACAGTTATTACAAGGCAGTTAATATGGCATAATTTTAAGGACCACCAGGAAATTTGGCCTGTAGCACAGAGGAATTATAATAGCTTGATATGGTAAGCTTTGAAATGAAATAACTTCATGTGAACGCTTACCAGCAATAGAAAGCATTTGAAAGACTGAAATGCAAGAGTAATAATGTCACTGGAAATGTTTAACATGTATTTCACTGCTCATTCAGAAAGAAAATATTTCACGTAAGAATTTCAAGTTTTTACTAGATTTCCAGTTGAGTAGAAATTGGAAAAACACCTCTGAAGGTCAAGAATAGGCTCTTCTATTAATCCAGTCCTTTGCTTTTTTTGCATAGACCTGGAAAAAAATGGCAGAACAAAAGTTGGTCTCAAGCAAACAGATAGCAAATAACTTACCATTATTTTTTTATTCTTTACCAAATACACTGTAAACAGTTTGGTTTGGGGTTGACTTCCATAAAAAAAAAGCAGAGTTTAATTTTTTGGTTCAACAACTGAATCAAATAATCAATTATTCACACAACCCAGCCATTTGAACACCCACTTAAATCCTAAAATAGGAGCTTGCCATTGACAGCAAAGAGTTTGGATGAACTTATTCCACAGAAGTGAGTCTCATTCCCAGATAATATTGATTTCTTTTATTTAGTTTTTATATTTGAAAAGATGAAAAATTGTTTCCAGCTTGAAACTAACTCTGCAGGAACAAGCTTTTATTTAAGGAATATTTTCAGTGCAAATTTTTCTTTACCACATATGACTTCATTTTCTGAAATATGCTTTTAGGAGGCAACATCTAAAGTACAATTAAGTGGTGCAGGACTAAGTCCTAATTGATGGTGACAATAATTAAAATGAATTATTTAATGAAACTACTTTTTTTTTTTTTCTGCTTTCACTCCTCATTATTCTATTTGGAAACACACTGCCTTAAAATGTATTGAGTGTCCTGCTGTCACTATTTAGACAAGCATTTGTCAGTAGCTTCTTAATATACACTAATATTTTCAGTAGGCTTTTAATAGAACATCTTTCTCTCTCTCCAGTTATATTTAATGCTAATCTTTTAACGTATGGTCTTGTAACACTTTTCATGCTTCTCTTTTTATTAACTTTTCAGATATATTCAGAAATTCCCTAATTTGCATCCAGCAATGACTTATGTCTTGAAGCATTAAAATGTACATTTAAAAACATTGAAGCTAATGTAGGAAACTGATAAAATACTATTAAAAGTTCCTAGCTTAAATATACGTGATTTGAAAAATATGAATTTTTAAAAGAGCTATTTTTAAAAAAGGAATAAATGCTCTTAAAAATTCCATCTCTTTTTCTTCTTCCTTTTGGAATTATAAGTCCAGAAGATTTTTAAAAAAAAAAAAAAAAGGCATGTCCAAAGCTGGGTAGGGAGTGTAGTGAATTTTCATCAGAATGCTGACATTCATTTGAGCCTTTCAGGACAGGAAAAAAAAAAAACCAAACATCAACTTTTTATGAAACACAATTTAATATTTAGCACCCACGTCATTCTAAAGGAACTTAGTGGAGGTGATCAGAATCAAAAGAAGAATGATGTTCACAACAACTTGCTAACACAGTAGCCTGTAGCTGTAGCTGGCTCCTTCATCCTTGGGTTAATGTCCTCTTCACGGGGCAGAAGGGGACTAGGCAGTGCGCGACAACTCCTAACTTTATTACAGCAACAAAAGCACAGCTCGGCAATGGAGTTCATGTCCCAAACAAAGTGGAGAAGGTTTGGATAGCTGGGTTTTGGGTTGAATATGCAATGGGAACTGGGATTGCATGGCCAAAAGCTGGATGTCTGAGAGTGTTGCAGATTCTGTGAGTCTTGCATGTGTTGACTTTAAAATTAAACAAGTAATCTATGCCTGTTAGGAGCATGGCTAAGTGGATGCCTTAGAATACTTGTTGCTTTTCACTTACAGCCATGGCTTTTCTTAATATTTCTCCCTTTCCTTTATTTTTTTTTAAAGGCCTGGTATGGGATGTTTGATCTCTTGCCAGGTAGCCTAGCGGGAATACTCTGTTCAGTTATGCAAGAAGCATGGATTTGATCCCTAACTCCTGTTAACATGCTCTTAGGAGTACATGGTTACAAAAATAAAAGCATTAGCCTGCAGCCATTCTGCTGTGTGCTGTGCTCTCATCAGATCTCACGTGTTCAGCAAGGTCAGCCCTGCTCAGGACTCACAGAGTTGGGGGTGCTGTGGGCACGTGGAAAGGAGCCATGGAATGCGCGTGAAACATTGTCCTCATCTGTGCTTCATTCCAGGGAGTTTCTATTCACTTGTTGTCTATTTTTTGTTACCTTTTTTCCTTCATATGTACCATTATTTCCTAAACATGCTTTTTTTTTTTTTTTTAAAGTCAACAAAGGCAATTAGTGTGAGCACACAGAACTGTGTGGATGCAATGCTAAGAATGGCATTTTGGAATTCATAGCTAAGTGTCTTCCCAGCTACACTTAGGATGGAGACCTTTGCAATCCAGCCTTCCCTTACAGAACAGTTCAACGTGCATCAATAAGAGACACTAGTTTGGTACAGCTGTACAAAGAGGTACTATTTTAACCTCTGATAGTAATACACGGGTCATTTGCAAGTCATGCGTGCATGGAAGAAGTTCAATTTATTACTGCTAATAATGTGGGGTTGTTTTTCTCCCCCAGCAGTGCCTGAAAACTAGCCACAGCCGGAGCCCCACGTGAAACACTGCAGTGCGTTGTGCCCCGGCGAACTTACAGTCTGATGGGCAGTGCAGGCACGGGATGTCAGAAGGGCTCTGGCACCCATGAAGAATAAGTAATGTGATGCTGGTGAGTGACGTTTAAAGCTGTGAGTCCAAGGCTGAGGAGGAGGCTTGGATGATAGGGAAGAAAGCGTAGAAGCAGAAGGGGTTGAGGGGGGGACTTTGACAAGAGTGGCACAGGAGAAGGCAAAGGGGGACAAATACAGTGCTTCTGTCAACTTAGGCTCTAGTTTGTTCCACTCCACTCCATCTTACCCCAAAGCTCCATTACTAAAGGAAGAGGAAGGCCACATGTTTGGGGGAAGTGTGTGGGAAAAGTGTCTCATCTTCACAAATTTGAGTCAGAAGAAAGCTTGTGCAGAAGGACAGGTGGCTGTAGTTGTCCCTTATTTTATCCCCCTGCAACAAGAACACCTCAGAGGTAATACAGATATAAATGTTACAATTAGAGTATCTATACCTCTTGGGGGCTGGGGGAAGTACTTCATATATTACTTTCGTCTCCCAAATGACAGAACACTGTTTAGTTATGTCTAGTTTTAACATCCTGTGAGCATATACTGATCATTTTAGCGTGCACTCACAGGGATGCTAATTGTCACCAGAGAACAAGGGACAACTGTTCAAGGAGGATCCTGCCTGATCCTCTAAGGCAACACTACAAGCAAAACATGAGAGTCAGACCTGAAGCAAAACCCGGGGTCTAAACACTTCTAAATGTTAAGTGAGCTCAAGCCTATGTCCAGCCGCAATAGCAAAACATTCCTCAGATCTGAAAAACTGCAAAATGAGAGGGATGTCTGAAGTAAGATCTGATCTGTTTTCTGGCCCTCTCCTGACCTTGTGCAAAAGCGACTCAGCCAGCTCTGCCTGCATGTTTGACAAACGCTGTTCAACAGACTGCAAGAAATTTCCAGCATCTTCAAAACACACAACCACAGCAGCACTCTGTATTCTCCTCACCTTCGTTTTTCACATTTTCCCTTCAGGTTCTACGCTTTATGTTATTACATTTTGGTGTAAAACATTATAATAAATAATAAGTAGCAACATTTTCCATCCTACAGATAGCAAAGATGGAAAAATATTATTGTTTCCATTTTTCTAGTGAGAAAAGTGAGGCACTAATTACTTGCCCAAGGTGACTTTGCTCAGTAAAAGATACTGCAGCAAGAGAAAGAGCAAATTAATTTAATGTTTTGAAGGTTGGGTTTGTCGGTTTGCTTTTTTTTTCACTTGAGAAAAAGCACTCTAGTGGGAAAATGCAGTTTCAGAAAAGTAGAAATGAGTTCAAAAATACTGTGAATGTAAAAGTGTTGGCTCTTGCACATGAATTTGTGGCTGTGATACAGCAACAGATGAGTGATCAGTTCGCGTATAGATAATTGCAATGAATTTAGCCTACAGGAAAAAAATGTCTTTACGCAAGAGTTCTGGACACAGTAGAAGTGCTTGAATATTGCAGTGATGGAAAAGCTGACAGGATAAGCACTGTAGACAGTTAGCCAGAGCGGCATGCAATAGCACAGAAAACCTGATGCGCCCTGAGCTGCTCGGGATCAGCCAGTTGCTCACAGTGAGGATTGTGCCGGCAACTGACAGCAAAGCAGAGCGTGCAAAGCCTCCACGCAGCCCGCAAGAAGGCCAGTGGAAACACCTGGCTTCATTTATTCAGCGGCCCAAGGACAAAAGCAGGTTCTGACTGAGGTGAGGGGGCAGGTCAGTACCTTACCACTGCAGAACAAAGTGACTGAAAAGTGGCAGTGCCACTGTGCTTTAACAGGATTTCTCTGCAGCCCCTCCCCAACTAGTGTTTCCCATTGGTATCGACTTGGGCAATGGCTCTGGGAAAGCCAGAAGGCATTTTCCAAATCAGCAGTTAACGCATTTCCTAACTGCAAGTGTGACTTAGCACAACATGAGTTGCTGCTTTTTGCACCCTATGAAAAATCCTATCTTACTGGCTGCACGGGAGGAAGGACCTCCATCTAAATCTTCCTGTACCTGGGCAAGAGTGGGCAGTAGCACTCCCTTTGTTAGCAGAGAAAAATACCATGCATTATTTCGGTTTTGTTGGCTGGAACGCGCCAATGTAAAGCAGTGGCAGGGCGAGCTGAGAGGCCACAGGTGCCAGTCAGCTCCCCGAGAGCAGCCCTTGCTTAAAGAAGAGGATCCTGTCCTCAGGACCACTAAAAATGAGCCAGTGAAATGTTACGAAATAGCCAGTAAACATTCTTCTGGAGAGAGAAGAAATTGCGTCCGTTATTCCCCTGGCTGGGAATGGTGTTGCTTGGTCACCACCAGCCACTTGCGTGGGCTGAGACACGCAGCCAGCCAGATACAAGTGCCTCTGTGGTTGAATTAGACACTGTGTTAAGCAGCTGCTCTCCTGATTTGCCTCCAGACACTTTCTGTGCTGTTATTAACACCTACCTGTGCCCAGTTAGGTAGGTCTTATCTGCACAGAAAAGATGTTTGATATAAGATAAGGTTTCACAGGAGTTTGCTACAGTTTACAGCCTCTCATCTGCTACCAGGGTCTTCCTGGGGCTTTGTCCAGTCCACTGGCTTCTCATGTGGGACTCAGGGTATCCCTGTTGCTCCATCACCTCTCTGCCTGCCCGGCCTACGATTCACTGTGTTCCCTTCCTCTGTCTGTGTTGGCTCTCTTTTTGCCTTTTAATGACAGATTTTGCAAACCTGCTGGCTGCTCTTCCTCAGGGTGGATGGGAGGGGGGACATGGGAAGCGGCTGCATCAGCCTGCCATCACCTCTTGCTTTCTCTTGAATTTTACAAATGCATTGAATTGGATTTTTATCCAAGGAGCCGGAAGCATTTGGAGGGCTTTCCGTCAGCAGGATATAAATAAAAATGGATCAGAATAAATTGGATTGTTGGTTCTTACATCCGCTTCCCTATTTTGGTTTTGACAGGTCCCGACACCCACACACACACTCCTTGCTCAGACTCAGCTAGATCTGCTTTTTTGTCTGCTTTGAGTTTTTTGGCAGGATTTTCCATTCCTTATAACCTTCTTCCCTTACAGAGGGTTTCAGTAGCGCTTACCCTGATCCTTAGCTCATAGGCCTTGCACTCTTACGCTCTCCATACTGATGGGTCTTAGCAGGCCCATCATTAAAACATCACAGGGGCAAGCACCGCACCCTCCTGCAGGCTCTGAAACGGGGAAGCCGCTGCTGCTGGCTCCTGATCTCCTTTGCAACTCCCTTGGGTGTAACAGTGCTCCCTTGCTTCAGTCCACACTTCCCACTGCAAACTGGAGTGGAACTGAGCAAATAATCTGCAACAGGTAATTTATGTAACAGACTTACCCTTTCTGCCTGAGTTGAATATGCATGAGCAGGTCCTGATGTCTTCAAGTGTATTCACTGTTTGAAGAGGTTGCCTTGTTTTTTTTTTCCTTGTGCACTGTTTTTAATGCTATGTATCAATCACAGATGTTCCCTGTGTGCATTCAAAAACTGGTATTTGCTATTCAAATAGTGTTAAGTTGTAACTGTTTAAATAAGTCTTGAGGAATTGTTTGTGATCCGAAAGCGGATGAGCATGCAAATACCTCCGTCATGTGTAGCACATATCCCTTTAAAATGTGGTTTTAATATTTACAGATGCACTCCTGAAATTCACTTTCCATGAACATTTGTTCTGGAATAACTTGGTTGCTTGAATGTGTGCATAAAGGGGAGTAGAAAAGGGATATAAGCACAAACCAGAACATACTTAAAAAAAAAAAAGAGAGAATAAAATATTCACTACTTTATAAAGTCAATTTTTAAATTGCCCAAATCTAAATATGAACACTGCAGAGAAAACAAACAAGTGTATGAGTCAGAGATTCCCCCTTTTGCTTGTCATGCTCCCTACCAGATACGTGGAAGCAGAAAAGCAGCCAGGCGAAGAAGCGGGGCTGAACGTGGCAAGAAGAAAACAACATCTGTGGGATTTTCTCTCAAGCCGTGACTCTGCAACGCGTGGGCAGGGACCAGGCCGAGAGCTGTGCCAACACCCCCTTCTCCTCACAGTGGGGTACTGCTCACAGAACCGCTGTGCTCCAGTGGAGCGGCCATCAGCGGAGACAGGCTGGAGGCCCCTCGCCTCCCTCGCGAGGCACCCAGCGATGGTCTGAGAGGCCTCGGCGGGGTCCCTGGGCTGCCTGTGCCCTGTCATGGGGCAGGCAGACGGCCAGCTCCTGCTGCCCACCCCCAGGGGCTGGCAGGCCACCTGGGGCCCAGGGCGGCACAGGGGCTGGGGCGCGAGGGAGGGTGGCAGTGCCACGAAAAGGGTTCAGGTGGAGCAGACTACACAACGCCTGGCCCAACACGGCAGAGAGCAAAGGGCAGGGGAAGGTGCTGGCGGCCCACAACATGGCCAACGCTCCCCTCCGCTGGGGAACGCCCCACGCCTCACGCCCGACGCCCCACCCTCCACCGCGCGCATGCGCAGCCCCGCCCCCCGCTTGGCCCAGGGGCATACCGTGAGCTGCAGGGGCGTGCTAACCGGGCGGAAGTGACGCACAACTGAGGGCGGAAGCGGTGCAGGGCGCCGTTTCCTGCTCGGTGCCGGGGCGTGGCTGGCTGGAGGCAGGTGAGGGGAGCGCGCGCGGGGCTCGGCGCGGCCGCGGGGGGCGGGGCTGGGCCCTCCCGGCGGTTCCGTGCTGGTCGCCCGGGGCGGGCCCGGGGCGGCCGGGTGGGGCTGGGCCGGGCCCCCGGGGATACTGGGGGGAGGGGCGGGGGTTGGGCGGTGCTGGCGGAGAGCCGAGTACAGGGGGTGTCCCCGCGGAGCAGCTTCGGCCGGGCTCGGCGGCGAGGAGCCGGGGTTCGGGGCGGGTGGGGGTCGCTTGCCGTTGGGCCTGAGCGCTGGCAGGGCCCTGTGAGGGGCCTGCGGCCGGTCGCCCACCGGTGAAGCGCTTCTGGTGGCCGCAGGCTCTGTCCGTCGGGGGCCCGGTCGGGTCTTGAGGAGAAGAGTTTGGTCCTGTGAGATGAGAGTCGTACAGTGCCTGTTTGGGTGGGATAATGCGTTTGGAAAATCTTTCGTTACACTTCTTACACGGTGCTTCAGTGCTGAGCCATGAAATCAATTGGAACACCTGCCAGGCAGGCATGGAGCGTGGAAATCTCAAGTTGGCGATGACACGTGGGACGCTTGGAGTCGACATAGCACTTTGGGGATGGGGAAGGGTGATGCCTTCTCGCCATGTAAGTTAGGTACCCTGGAAGGATAGACAGATGCTGCAGCCTGACAGGAGTCACAAAAAAAAGAGAAAAAGATGTCCAAGACAGAGGGTCAGAGGACTCTGTGTTGTGAGTTGCAGAATTTTTCCTCAGAAAGTTAGCTCATGGTTTGTAATAGACTTATGGGTGTTTTGTACTGTTCCAAGTACTGATTGGTTACTATTAACTATCAGCTAATTGGAAGAACACCACAGACTGTAAAAAACATACTTCTAGTCCATCGGTGCATCAATACAGTTTGCTACCCGGAGTACTGGCAAATCCGTTTTCATACGGATTGTCTTGGAAGTTTCATGAGGGCATGTTTCTCACTCGCAAGCTGGTAGCTGTGGTGGTGTAATGATTTGTCAAATAAAAAGATGTTGTCAGTGTTTGCAATTGAACCCAAATGCTGTTGTGATGAATTCATTTATTGTATTAATTTTTTTCTATGTTCAAAGTAAAGAATGAGTCAGCCAATAGTAAAAAGACCAGAGGGCTACTAGATGTAGCTGTACACATGAAGAAAGGATGCTGATGGATGCAGTGGAAATCCACATCCAGCACTGATGATCAATGTTAGTATTCATTTTACTAATCAACAGAAGTCTTGTTGTGGTGAGGTTTTCCCCTCTATCTCTTTTTTTTTGTTTGCTTGTTTTGTTTTTTAATGGTGTGGTTGGACAGCACCTGGATTCTCCCAAAGGCCTCTTTCAAAATAGGAGGCTTTTCATCTCTGGGGAGAGTAGGCTAATTCTCCACTTTGCTCGCTTTTTTGCTCCAACAAAAAATGTGGGATAGTGCCAGCCATGGTTGCGGCATTTCACATGGTTCAGGCAAATGTCGGCGAGGAGTTTGCTTGAGATAACCTATTTATTTCATTTAGGTTGCGCAGTGAGTGTTGCTGGCAGTGATTTGCAACCCAGATTGACCTATCCTGTAGTAGATGAAGCAGAAGCTAAAACTGTCCCTATTTCTTGCCAGTTCTCTGAAATACGGAGCCTTCCTTGAGCAGTGAAAGGAAGCGGAGCGGATAGTGCTGCTCTTGCCAGAGGCAAGGGCTGGAAGCAAGCTGACTTTGGCATGTCCTTGTAGAGGCTTTCTGCATTTCAGTTTTCTGGGGAATCAGAGGTGCTCCAGTCAACTCTCCCTTGCTTGGACTTCCTTTTAGGAAGGTTAGCTAGGGGCTGATAAGTTCCCCTGATATTTGATTATGTTTGTCTTCTCTGGTCAGTAAAGCTGGGAGGTAAAGGCTGCCCGATACACCTCTCTATTCCTGGACTGCTTTGGTTGTGGGGAAACAGCCACACCTCCAAAGAGCCCTCGGGCAGAAAAATGCCCGAGGCACTCCCAGAGCAACACAGGCTACCAGGCTTAGCATCTGCCCTTTTTCTATCACTCTGGATATTTAAACTGAGTTTTTAATCTTCATCCCTTCAGATAAAAAGTACTGTTCTCTTCTCTCAACTCAGGAGTTGATTGGCAAGAAAACTGAAAGCAGATAATCCCTGGGAACTACTCTGAAGTCTGGGTTCTGGTAATACCAGGTAACTGTAGTCAACTGCACACTCAGCCTGAGCAGTAAAAGAGAGGGGTAGAAATTGAGGGCTGGGGAAAAATAGTGCTGAGATAAGCCTCAAAGCAAGGCAATTTTTTTTTTTATAACTTTTTTTTTTAGATTAAAGGTAGTGTGCAGAGGAAGAAGAGGATTATGTCTGAAATTGTGATGTTTCCCGTGGCTGTGGTGTATAAGCTTGAAAGAAATCATTTTTTATCACTCAAAAAGCAATTTCTGTAGCTAATCAGCTCTGCTTAGACCCCTTTGCAAGATAACCTTTGCCAGAAAATAGTCCATCCAGCAGTTTGTTTACTGGGTTATTGATTTCCCAGGTGCCATTCTTTTGACCCAGCTCTTTGTCAGCTCCTGTCATCTAGGCCACCGGATAGGGATAGTCCTTCTGCAAATGTGAACGGGCTTGGAGACGCTTCCTTATAGTGAGTGAGTGAGTGAGTTCTCCTCCTGTCATCTTGCAGAAATGCAAACATTCCATTTGCTTTTCAATGTATAAAATGGGCAGGAACTGCTTTGGTCGCCAGTTTGATTTGGTTGTTGCCTTCATTAAATATCTCAGGATCTGCTGAAGCACAGTGCATGTAGGGTGTAAGTGCTGTAAAACCCCCAGACTTTGGAGCACAGGGTACTAAATGTGGAGGTGAAAAATAGGACATTGCTGGTTGGGATTTGTTGCAGCGAGATGTGGCAATGGTTGGATCTGCAGCTAAGGTCACTCTGCAGGAGACTGAAGCGCATTTTGCATCAGAAAATTAGAGGGAAAAATTAACTGATTTTTTTTTTTCTTTTTTTTTTTTCTTTTTTTTTTTTTAGGGAAGTGCTATGTTTTTGGAATGTTGCTGTGGTCTGATAGTAAGATTGAGCAGTTCCTCATTTTTCTGAACGAAATGTTCTGGAGGAAGCTCTACAGCAGCATTTCAGCTAGCCTGCTTTTGAAACGCTCCAGTATTTAAGAGAACTTACTGCAGGGAAGTGGCCTTCCAAGGGACTTTTGGCATAGCCAGTGGCTTCTGTGTACTTCAGGCACAGAAAACCGAAATGCCCCCATTTAGGAAATCTAATGAAGAGCTGCATCTGGATGTTTAGGCTGGGATTCTTAGCGTTACTTTTGATGCCTGTATTGTAGGTGTAGCTAACTGATTTGCTCAGACTTTTATAATAAATAGTGGGAGGAAGGGAAGGCAGGCAATTAGCACGGTACTTTTGGTCAGTTGTACACGGCTGCCTTAGAATCAGATCAGTTGTTCATTAGAGCACTTCATTGTCTCCATGAGAGCCAAAGGCGACAGTTGCGGAGTAGGGTACCTGATTAACTCTAGATATCAGCATCTGTCCATTAAAATGAGGTTTATCTATCCAGCTGAAGGAAATAAATTCCAGCCTGTGTTTAGAGCTGTGCTTAGGGCTTTCTCAGCAATGGAATGCAGCCTGCAGCTCAGTGCCTCGTGGCAGTGAGGGCTGCTGTCTGTGCTTTGCAAAACAGAGCTCTGTGTTGAGAGAAAGGGTTGTCTTGAAGACAAGGGGCTTAGAGGCCATCTTAGCTTGCAGAGAGGATAGAAGTGCACTTCTAAATTATTTTAAGTCCTTGCATTTCAGATTGTCTTTAAAAACTAATTTAATGTAATAGCATTCTGTCTTCTGAGAGAGTTGATATCATTTGATTTTACGTGATCCACCTTTAAATGTCAGGTATTTTGCAATTTGCCAGGGAGTTGCCATATGCTATTATAAAGCTGGGCTCTGAGATCTCAAATTTTTATTCTTTTTCTTTAGCTGAAGTAAAATAGGGCAGTGTAAGATAGAATCATAGAATGGTTAGGGTTGGAAGGGACCTTCAAAGGTCATCTAGTCCAACCCCCCTGCAAGGGGCAGGGACATCTCCAACCAGATCAGGTTGCTCAGAGCCCCATCCAGCCTGGCCTTGAATGTTTCCAGGGATGGGGCATCCACCACCTCTCTGGGCAACCTGTGCCAGTGTTCTACAACCCTCAGTGTAAAAAATTTTTTCCTAATATCTAATCTGAATCTACCTCCCTCTATTTTAAAACCATTACCCCTTGTCCTATCACAACAGGCCCTACTGAACAGCCTTTCCCCATCTTTCCTGTAGGCCCCCTTGAGGTACTGGAAGACCGTGTGACAAACCAGCAAATCTAAGTGGCTCTGCATAGATTTTAGGGAAAGAGAGAGTATCCATTTGAGAATGATCACCAAGTCTGTTGATGTATTGGTTCAAGCCCACACTTATTTGATCCAAGAGACAGTGCTGCTAGTGGGAAACCAAATCCTCGAGTTCATGTTCATTTAGTTACCTGTCAATAATGTCTTTGCTTTAATGTCATATTTCTCATAGATTTTGTCTGTCTTTAGTAGCTGCAATAGCTGCTGTTTCTGGGTTCTTGAGAAGGGGCTGCCTTAAATACTGGGCTCATGCTTTCAGAAGTAGATTTTTTGACAGGCCAGTGCTTTTCCTTTGGTAGCTCTGAGTGCTCAGGAAGGATCACGTACAGATAGCCTTTTATTCCGGAAACCGCAGGATAGGATGAACACCTAAGTAGCAACGGGTGTTTGTTGGTCTCTGACACAGCCCGTGGTCCAGGTAGACGTGTTCCTATCAGGCACCCACTTTACAGAAATAGACAGTAAGCAGCTCTTCTGCTGCAAAACAGCCTATCTGTTGTGTTCCCTCTGCAACTTAGGGAATTAACTGAAAAAAAAAAGCTTAGGAGTTTTGGGTGCAAGCTTTGTACCAGCTCTTACTGCTTGCAAAAGTTAATATCTTCATAGCATTACCTTCATATCTTTTGCTGGTAGTCAGTAGGTTGAACAAAACATATATTTCCAATTGAATGGACTGGAAGTACCTTTCATGCAGGTCGCAAGGTATGTTGGGTTGAACTGTCGGTAGTACATAGATTCAGCTAACAAAAAGGCACCTAGCACTGCAGGTGACATCGTGGTGCAGCATGGTGTTCTTGTGGTACCCAGATGTGTGAGATGACTGCATATGTGGTAACTGCCAGTAATTCCACGCCATTTGGATATGTGGAACTGAGTGGCATTATATCGCTGGATAGTTAGTGGCTGCCTACCAGTGGAGCAGAAAAAGCTTTTCCTTTTCCCACAGCTGCTGCTAGGACACGTGAGGTGAGACTGCTTCAGTAATGAAATCCACTCCTGCCATTTCCAAGCAGAATATTGGCCCACAAGGCCAGGATGCATAGTGGGTGAAATGCGGTATGAGCCCCTGAGTCCTGCTGAAGGTCAGGTCAGGCTCCTCAGTGCTCTGCTGTTTCTGCCGGGCCGTGGTGTGATGTGGGAGGCTGACTCCTTTTGAAAAGATCTTGTCTGTTCGGGCAGTCCCATATCAATGAACGACTTTTGGAAGTATTGGCATGTAGCAGGAGATGCCCTGTAGGATTAATTTTCTACACAATCTTTTAGTTGTTATTCTTCTGAGATAGTGCTGTACTGTAGGGACAGACTAAAAGTATCGGGTTCATGAGATTGAGAAAGTATCTCTGTTTCTAAAGCTGGAGCAGAGGAGCAGAAACGGCTTTTATGACTGTGGCTAGGTTAGCTTTGTGATGTAGATGTGGCCATGATGTGCTCCTCCTTCTCTGAGGGGGAGGGAGAAAAATAGATTATAAAGCTTCTCACTTTCCTGCAGCCCTTGCCAGACTCTGTGCCTGGGGAGCTCCAGCTGCCCAGTTTAATTCACTCATTGAGAGTGGAGAAGATGAGACAGCTGGAATGGAAAGCTCTCTTGCTCCAGAAATGGTACTCCTAACCAATGCCAGGCCCTCCAAAGATGGAGAAAGCCCACTCTTCATAGCTTTGTCTAAAATAGCTACTAGAGGTCTTGAGACCAAAAGCGGTAATGTCTACAACAGAGTTTGAGGATGCTACTGTAAGAGACGTCTAGTAACATGAGCACCTCGGTGGAGTACAGCCCGCTACAGGGCCTAATTATGGTCTTATTAATGCTTGCTTTCATCACTGCCTTCGAGCCTTCAGATGGTGATTAGACCTATTTATAGGGGCAGAGTTCCTTAATATTCAGCACAGTGCACCTCTTGCCAATCAAATCAGTACCATCTGCATCTTTGATTGCTGCTTAATAACGCTGTAGAACATGGTTAATTAAAAAATATAAATAGACTTTTCATCCTCTTAACTTATTGAAGTACATTTCTCCTCCTCCCTTCCTCTGTCTGCCCCCCACCCCTAAAAGGGTAAAGTTGGCTTAGTACAGAGACTGTGGTGAACCTCTCGTCTCACTGCTGGAAATGCATCCTGCTCTCCTACCCGGGATACTTACCTCTTGTGTGCTCAGCTGGAGGACTGAATTTCAACCCCTCCAGTGAATGTCAGCACAAGGAGGAACAATCATTTGCTGCACAATAAAATAGGACTTGCATCTAGGCTTTTGTGCTGCATTTACCACCAGAGTGTAAGCATCTTTGAGCTTTCATTTCAGTTGCATGTCTACACCCGTGTGAGTGCCTGTGAATACACTGCCTTATCCTGTGCCTTAACAGGAGGAGCATACGCAATGACATGTTTTGCTTTTCCAGCATTTTAAGTCTCTTTTAAAAATATAGTTTCCTGGCTTTGCACCTGCTAAACTCACAGGAGCGTGCTTTATCTGTGGAGGGCAAGGTGATAAAATTATATTTTTTTTATTTTTTTTCCTTGGAGGAGTTCATTCTGATATTTTTTGGATTGGCCTTCCAGGCAAGCTTCTAGCACAACCAAGGAATGACCTGAATATGCCAGCAGATTTGAAATTCTGTAGGAAGCCTGTGTGGAAAGTAGAGAATGAGGATGACGTGGTAGGATATTAAGTACTGTACTATAGACTACCGTAGTTAAGTGTAGGGCAGTAGAAGTTTGTGATGAGACACACAGCAGACATTGTAGCAGCTGGCAGCTTTGTGAGCTCTAAAAGCTGCATTTAGGTGTTGTGAGCAATGTGCTGATGTCGTATGCTAGACTGGAGCAGAGGAAAGCGAGAGTAACAGAGGTCTGTTATTGTCAGCCAGAGTGGGACAACATTTGTCCAGGTAAAAATGATAGAAAGTATTATGTGTAAGAAATTACTGTAAGAAATGACTGTCGGTGAGGAATTTGGGACGACTTCTCACTGTGAACCAAGTTATGGATGTGACTTTCCTCTCTCGGAGGAGACAGTGTCTTGTGATAAGCTATGCCTGAAGCCTATCTCTACTTCATCTTTTGAGTGTGTTTAATCTTAACCTGTGGTTCATTTGTGACTTGGTCGCTGTGGAACCATCCTGGTGGCAGTGTTGTAGTGGTATGTGCTGAGGGCTACGCAGACTTGTGTTTTATTGCATATTGCTGGTCTCTGCATCCTTGCAGGCGGCTACAAGGCATTGATCTTCTATTAGGGTCCTACAAAGGAGAAACAAAGGGCTTGAGATACCCTGCCACTTCTTCTTGGAGATGCTACAGAATGTGGGGATTAAAGGCTGTTAGTTCGTGCTGCCTTTCCAGTGCAGTGACAGAAGCAGCAGCAGAGTAATTGCTGAAGCAGCCCTTGTGTCTTTGAAGAATATACACTGATATTTTTCAAAGTGTTTAAGGCCTTTTCTCTGCACCTCCTTTTTTTTAATCCCTTGAAGCATGTTAAGGAAGGAAGTATTGTTAGTGGCTTGCTTTATTCTCCCTTTATTTTCATAGCAAAGTATGCATCTGGTCAGTACTTGTATGTAGCTTTACAGTCTCTGCCTGTGTTGAGGGCAGCCAAATTATTTTCTTAATATTGCCTTTGTTTATGTTCCCTTGAAAAATTAAGGTATTTTAAGGTTGTGGAGGTTTTTTGTTTGTAGCTAATCATCTCGGTGATTGATCCTCCATAGAACAATATTTTCTAAAGAACTTAGAGGAGCACTGCTTCTTTTACAGACTCTGTTTGCTCTGTCACAAGTTCTCTTGGGCTTAGCCTTGACATAAGGAGTTTTATTCTTGGGTCCGGGGGAAGTAACCCAAGAGGTGAGCAAAGCAGGTGGAGTGTTTCTCTACCTATCCAGAGCAGTGAATTGTATACTTCCTTCTCTGGGTTCAGAGCTGCAAATCTCTCTAGCCATCAGAGTATTAGACTTGCCTGTGATGATTGAAGACTATGACCGGTCACTGGTTCCAGATGCCTGAAAACCCTGGCGTACTCAGCCTGTATCTATCCTGGTGTAAGTCTTTTGGAAAGGTGAGACAATCTGGTGGAGGCTGATGTTGCATTTCCCACTGCTGTTGTTTCACTCCGCTTTTGCTAGCGTGAATATCGGAACAGAGAAGGAGAGAGCAGCTTTGGGTGCAGAGGGATAGCCACCAGCCCTGACAAGCTTTGTACCAGCTTGCTTGAGGTTAAAGGCATAGCCAGCTTAAGGCAAAAGTGCCAATCTGAGCAGTTGCTAGCTCTAGTCAGAGCTTCTAAATCAGGATATAGCACTTGTAAGCAGGTGGTACAGTGAGAAAACAACCTTTTCCTCTTTGTTTGCGATTTAATAAGGCAAATGAGGTTATTATATAACACCAGAGCACATTTGTCTTGATCGTGAAAGCTGACATAGAAAAAGTAATTTAATAAAGAGTGGCTGGAGCCCCCAGATGCTGCAACTCTTTTTCAGAGCCTCTTTGATCACAAAAAGAGCTGTGTTGCTGTTTCTTCTACCTTGTGTGACCCACAGGTGGTCACACCACTAGTGATGAAATCTCTTGGGTGATCTGACATCTGCTCTTCTGAATAATACTTGCTTTTGGGTTAGATATGCCCATTTCTCACAGTAGCATCTAAGTATTTCATGTTGGCCGTCGTAATTCCAGAATGCTATGCTTTCTGCTGAAACACACCAGCTCCCTCTTTAAGATTCTGGAGGGAATCTGGAACCAGTTTGTTACTCTGTGGAAGTCCCTTCTATGTGTAAGATACAAACAGTTTATTTGCACCTTTGGCTTGGCATCCACAGGGCAGAGTGAGAGAGCTGATATATTTCTAATCTACAGCGCTTTGTTTTTAGGTAATACCTAATTCTGATAATGGAACATGGCAAGGAGATGTGCTGCTGTCTTCACAGTGCACTGGAGGTTGAGATAAAGGAAGAGTCAGTCCTGCTGGGTTACATTCAGTCTCTGCTTTCCTTCCTGACTTTTGTTGGGAATATTTTGAATTTTCCCCTCTTAAAATCTTCTTTGTTCCTGCAGTCCCTGTCTGTTATGGGAAGCAATTCTGCTTTTATTCTAAGCGTATGGTCAGGCCTTTATTCAAAGTGTTTGTAGAACTGGCTTGTTTCTTCAGTTAGTTTGGTCACAAGAGGTAATAAATAGCAGCTGTAGGATGGGATTTTGCCGGAGTCTTCAGAAGGCTGTTGCTGTTCTTCCTCTTTCTTGCTATAATTCGTTACCTTGCACAGAAAGATCTGTTCCTTGTATCTGTCTCTGATAGCAGTTCCCACAAAGTCTACCACGTTTCTCTAATATGTTTTTTTTTTTAGGAAAGGTGAGAATCTGGAGCTCGTGTGAGAGGCTGCGTTGAGAACCTGTGAAACCAAAGTTTACGGGCAGCCGAACTGTGACAGTCGGAGCAGGAGGACCCAGGCCTTTTCCTGCTTTGCCCCACTACTGTGCGCTCTTCTCTTTGCAAGGGATCAGTGCGTCCTGAAGAGCAGTCTGCAGTTTCTGAGCGTGCGGAAGGAAACAGTTTGGTAGTAGCTAGGGGAGTGCTGTTTCTGAGCGTGAGCATCTGTCAGTCAGCAGTTGAACTGAGCTTGGCTTTAGAAAGGTCACTAAGAGAATTAGGATTGGTGAGTCTGTGAAGTCATACTGGGACTGTATAATCTCATCTGGCCTCAAAAGGTGAAAAGCTTGGCCTTCTCATCCTGCGGTAATGGTTTTTGATAGTGAGGCAAGTTTACAAAGCTCCCTTCTTGCCCCTGCTTCCCACTCTGTTTAATGACTGGGCAATTACAGCTGTTTATCTGGCTGCAGTAAATTGGGTCATTGAACTGATCTGAGTTAAAAATAGGCATCCCAAACATCAGCAGCATTGATGCAGCTGAAGAGTTGTGACCAGTGACAGGGAGGATCGTAAACTTGTTTTACTGCTGGAGCTAAAATATCTCAAAACTGCGCACTCGCTGTGTTATCTGGTTGCTTTGTTCCATGTTGTCAGTTAAACAGATTTGAAAGCAAAAGTATTCAAGCTTGGTTGTGGTCAGCAGATCAAAAAATGCCATCTCAAAATTAGCTGTACTCCTCTCAGATTAACTTCTATGCTTTACGACTGTAAATAATAATTTCCTGCCTGCTGAATAGGCCCAGTCAAGAAGACTAATCAGTGTGCAAACATTGCCACTAAAGAGTGTGGATACAGAGACTGGCTGCCAGTGATGCATGACGTGAAACAGAATAGGTTTAGGCTTCCTGCAGCAGAGCCAGGTCTTCTGATGGCTGGGCTTGATTTTGCAAATTTGTTATCTGTGGAAAGGCTTCTAGGTTTTTTCCTTCTTTTAGCTCTCATGTGATTCATTATTAAACACCCTCTCCCTCCCCCTCCCCTCCTACCTTGAAACAAACACCAAAACAACAGCCACATCACACTAACAGAAAGTCTTTCCTAACCTGCTGGGGTAGGATCAGAAAGGACAAATTCAGAGAGGCTGGATGGTGTTTCTTAAATGTACAGGAGTGGCTGCAGGCAAGTGTAATCAGATACCTTTTCATTTTGTGAAGTGAGATAAGGAATTTAAAGAATGTGTGAAGAGCCCTCTAATTTTCGCCTGTTAATCTGATTTTTATGCTGTAACTATCTCTTCAGGCTCTTGCTTTGTGAATTTCTCCATTTGGCTGTGTTTCTATGTTTTTCTCAGCCTTCTCTGCTATACAGGCTGGAGTACAGTTTGCACACAGCAGTGCTTCCTGGACTAGATGCCGCAGACCTCCGGGTACCACGGAGGGAATATGTTAAGTCCTGAGATATCTCCGTCATTCTGATACCTTACTTTTTGATCGGCCTTTGTTTTGCTTCTCTTCATCTTGATGAATATTTTCTTATATGGATGTACAGCTCTCTGCGTCATTAAACCCTGTAATGAGCAGCTGCTGACTGTGGTTTTTTACAGTCTGAATGAGCAAGACACACAGAGAAAACAAGTTTGAAGGGAGTTGTGTAGACCTAGCAGCAGAGTTTGGGTTAGAAAACTGTATGGACATGCTACTCTGTTCATTAATCAGTCTGTCCTTACAGTAATGTATTTGTGAGTTTACAATTTCTAATGTGGTCAGATAAAAGGATTTCTTCGCTATACCCTCCTCCATGTCCCAGGAACTTTTTTGTTATTGTGAGTGAAAGCATGGGAGGCAGACTCTTTGGGAATTGCTGAGGCAGAGGCGAGCAAGACTGACAGGATGGAAACATGGGTGATGCGTAGCCTTCTCCTGGCTGAACTGCAGAGGAGTCGTATTGGCCCAGCTGCATTCAGGAGCACGCGTACTGCTCTAGTGCATGTGTTGAACATGACTGAAAGATTTCAGTAACTGTTTAGACTTTATATGTGAAAGGATCCTAAAATAAGGAGGCTTCTTTCAAAGTACTTACTAAGGAAAAAACCAGTCACCAGAAGCAACGAGCAGCTCCTGGGACTCTCAGAATGGAAGAACTCTCATTAACCTACTTGGAGCGAGGGCATGTGTGCACATGCATACCCCGTAATTTCATAGCTGCTGTTCTTGGAAGGGAGTGGTGGTTGTGTTTCTTGGAGCAGAAGTGTAAGATGAAATACTGCATTTTGCTAATAGGGTTGAATGACCTGAAATATATCCATCTGGAATATGAGGATGGGAGGAGGGGACAGCGTGATTTCTGATGAGTTATCGCCACCCTGAACTGACTTTGCTCCAAAGTGTGGTCTTTGTTTTCAGCACAGTACTGAGATGAGATTTTTAAAGTATCATGCGAAAAATAAAATTATGGTTCCCAAGAGGAAGAGACTCCCACCTCACTGTAGCTGCCTTGGACTTATTAAAAATCCAATATGTCAGCCTTACTACTTGTGCCTTTTTCCTCAGCTCAGCAATTCCATTGCAGATGCTTCCCTAAAATAATTAGGGGAGCGGCGAATTGAAGTCTCTGAATAAAGGATATGATAAAATTGAAGTGTTTTTACTGTAATGATCTATTTGCTCTTTCTTTTAGGCACAATGGCTACAGTAGCCCAGAAGCACTTTTTGGAAGGGCAGACGTACTCAGTCCCCTTGATCCAACCGGACTTACGCAGGGAGGAGGCTGTTCAGCAGGTGGCAGATGCACTTCAGTATCTGCAAAAGGTGTCGGGCGATATCTTCAGCAGGTATGGTGCTGTCACATGGGGGTCGGGGGCTTAGCATTCAGCAGTAGGAAGCAGAGTGCTGTGATAAGGCTGCAGCAGTGAAAGGGCATTGCATTGGCAAGCAATGGAAGTTCAGAAAAGGGATAAAGAAGGATCAGATGCACTTCAATAAAAGTTTATTGGATTCAAGTCTGTCAAAGTTCAACATAATGAAATGGCTGCAGTTAGCCAGAGACTGTTTGTTATTAATTTTTTATTCAGTGGCAGACTCCCACAAATTGCATTACTGCTTCTGCTGCAGTTATCCTTTATTACTTCCTGCTCATGCTAAATGGGAGACTTTCTTATTTAGAGTATCTTGAAGATACGTCTCTTTCAGTCATTGTACTTGGAGCAGTGGAGTAGAAAATGTCTCTCTGTTCTGATCTCTGGGACTTACAAACTGTCCTCTTTGGGCTTCTGGGGTTTTGCACTTTTCTTTTTGTATGTTGGGAGGGCTGAGTGCATGGGAGTGTCTGTTCTTCTTGCCACAGTCTCATAATCCATCTAAACTGATCTCTTCAGGAGTTCAGCCCAGACTTGCCACCTTTTATGTATGGTCATCTTTAGGATTGATTCTGCAAGACTACCTGTATAGCAGATGAGAGAGATTCTTGTATTTGTCTGCAAATGATAGTAGATAGTGTGGTGCCTTTTTTTATCCTTTTTCATCCTCATGCTTTTGTGCACTTCTCAGTAGGGGAACCTTCAAGATATAAGGCTGGGAGAAGGCTTTACAGAGCTGCCAGAAACATCTAGAAGGCATCTCTCAAACGTGGGACTGGTTGGCAGTGTTGTCCTTCTCTGTGGGGCAAATAAAGCTATTGATAAAACAGGAGTGGTTCTTTCTCTATCTCTTTTCTTTTTTTTCTTTTCTTCCTTTTTTTTTTCCCCTCCCACTCCCTGCTTTGTAACGCAGTACCCTGTAATTTCCCTGGGGAGACAAGCCTGCTGTTTTGTATGCAAGTCACTCCTGAGTCCTGAACAGTGACTGTGATTCTGTTCCCTCGCTCTTTGGTGCACTCATGACTTTTAATTACCAATTTTTTCCAACAACAGAGGAGGCTTCATTGGGCTCTTTGTTTGCTTTGCCTTTCCTCTGAGGTCTCGGCTCTCTGATATAATTAATAACGATTTAGTAATTATGCAGGCGTCTGATTAAAAGTTCCATGACCTTGGCTGTTACATGCCAATTAGGGGCAAAGCTTTCAAGGTGAGAACTTTACCACTTAATGAAGAGTGACCTTTTATCTTCCCTTTCCTGAGATAAGGCAGCTCTATCTTCCATTTCCAGGAAGGAGCTGCCTTATCTGGGGAAGCTGACTGTTCTGATCTGCAAAACGGCAGCTTGCAATGTTGATGGAGAGGAAACTTGTTCAGTATGGCAGACTCAGCTGAGTGTGTCAAACTCATTACTTCAGTACTACAAAGATGCAGATGTTCTGGGGTGGTTTTGTGGGAACACTTGGATTGGTACGGTGCTTTCAAGCTGTCACTGGCAAGCTGGCAGGCTGATTTATGATTTGTTGAAGGTGGAATGAAAGAATCTTTCTTACTCTCTATGGAAAGAGGCATCTTTCACAACTAAATATTTTTTTTTCCCCATGTTAACTGATCAAAGCTGCTGCTTTGAGTTTTTGCTGACGTGACAGTTGCGCATGAATTCTTAAAATGAACACATCCATCCATTGTGCAAGGAAGGTGAGCTTTTTCTCTTTCTTTTGAAACTGACTGAAGGCAACTGTGGTACTGTTGTGGTTGTAGAAGAGATATTCCCTGGGCCAGTGTCGTAGTTCAGCTCTGATTGGGACCAGACTATGCAGTCTCTCTCTCTCGCTCCCCCCACCCTCCAAGAGAATAGAGGGAGATGATATAAGGAAAAATGGCTCAAGATTTGAGATAAGGACAGGGAGAAATCCTTAAAGTTACCATCATGGGCAAAACAGACTTGACTTGGGGAAAACTATTCATTTATTTCTAAAACTAGCAGGAGAATGAGACAGGGAACAAGATAACCTCCCCCCACCCCTCCCTCTTCCCGGGCTTAACATTATCTCTACCACCTTCCCCCCTGGAGCGGCACAGGGAGGAAGAGGGAATGGGTGTTGCGGTCAGTTCATCACACGTTGTTTTATGCCGCTGCTTCATTGTCGGGGGAAGAACTCCTCGCATTCCTCCTCTGTTCCATCGTGGGGTCACTCCCACGGGCCACAGTCCTTCGTGAAACTGCCCCGGCGTGGGTCATCTCTTCCACGGGGTGCAGTCCCTCCAGAACGGCTGCCCCAGCCGTTCCTCCATGGGCCACAGCCTCCTTCAGGCATCCACCTCCCCCGGTGTGGGGTCCTTCACAGGCTCCAAGTGGATCTCTGCCCCTCCGTGGACCTCCATGGGCTGCAGGGGGACAACCTGCTCCACCATGGTCATCACCACAGGCTGCAGGGGAATCTTGGCCAGGAGACGCATTACTCCTCCCCCTCCTTCTGAACTGACCTTGGCGTCTGCAGCCGTTCCTTGCAACAGGCTGGCAGACGCCTCTCAGGATCCTTTTTACATCTTATTCACATCTCATCTCCTTTCCACTTCTTGCAGCCAGGCCGGGCCAAGTTGGGCCTAGTCGACTGCCCGGCAGGAGGCCAGAGGGTGAGGCCTGCAAGGCCCATGAGGCTCGCGCCTCCCCCTCTCTGCCCCCCGCTCAGCTGCTTCACATCTTCTCTCCTTTTTTTTCCCCCCTGTTTTCCCCTTCTTAGATACGTTATCGCAGAGGCGTTATCATGGGACATTCTGCTACCAATTGGCTCAGCCATGGCCAGCAGCGAGTCCGCCCTAGGCCCGGCCGAGTCCACTGAACAAAGGGGAGCAACTTCTAGCAGTTTCCTACAGAAGCTACCACCTTAGTCCCCCCTCACCAAACAAAACCAGAACAACCAGTTAGTGGCTGTGCAGAAGCATCAGTGGTGAAAAGTGCCTGTGGATTCAGTCTTCTCAAGGGGACACAAGAAACCTTTGCATTTGGAGAACTGGGAGAAAGAAGATAAGCAGCTTTCTTCCCCTTCCCCCTGGTTTGGAAAATCTAGGAAATTACCCCTGTCAGTATTCCCATCCTTTAATGTAGTCCTGTCCTCTTGGTGTTAATATCAGTCTTGTGAGGAGATCAAGAGGCTGCACATACTTTCCAGGGTTATGTTTTGGAGTAATGGAAGTTTTAACCTTGTGTATGTTAACTGAATTCTAATCTGCTGTGGAAGCTGCTGTAAAGATCAGATTCATCGCCTGTAGCTACTGAGATTTTAATACACATCATTACTGCTTAAAACATAAATATTCTAACATAGCCAATCTGACATAATATCTATATGAGTTTAGCTCCTGGACTTTTAAGGAGGGCTTTTGATATAGGTCACAGGAGGCAGAATGACCAATTTAAACAGTCATTTAACCAGTGGTCTTTCATCTATTTATTTCATCATTACCAGCATTTTCTGGGTAACAGCTTGTGTTGGAATTGCATGCTGTGGAATTTTTTACAGGAGTGTTGTTGTGATAAGTACTTCAGATTGGTGGTGGGTTTAGCTTTCTTGAGATGCCCCTCTGGTTAGCTAGGCTTGGCCTTTGGGATATCTCAATTTCTGAGGAGAGTTTTTGTTGCCAGGAAAGGTTAATAAACTCTAATACGTCAGTTAATTATTCAGAGTATACACTTTTATATAACAGATTTGTGGAAAATTGCCTATGCAAGTTATCTCATGGAGTCTTATAGCAGTAGAAAGAAAACTAATACTTGGAGTTGGAATGTTATTATCAAGTTCCTAGTCTCCTTTGCCTGTGATCCAACCACAAACTGTCCAGTATACAGCATTTCTCATCCTTGTGCTTCTTTTTTTCAGTTTAAGGAAGAATTTCTGGGTTGATCTTTTTAAAGATCTTTATTCAGTGTCTTTTGCTTACCTGAAACAGTATTTTGCTAAATAGGCATATCCTTCTTGTTTCTCCTCAGTTGATTAAAATTAATTTCATATTAAATATTTGAAAAGGATTTTAATATTAAACAAAGGTTTAACTGAGAGCCATGCTTCTGAAAGTGGTAGTTGGAAAACAAAAGCACTGTGGAAATGCTGTTTAGCATAGGGAAGAAGCCTGGTAAGTGTGATTAAGGAAGGTAAGGAGTGGCTGGTTAGGCAGCAGAGCCTTCAGGAATGTCTGGGACCAGGAGCAGGGTTGAGATGCAGGTGGCCCTGAAATTGAAAATGCAGACAAAACCTTAATCATGAGGTGCATTTGGGTGTTCCCCCTGTTATTTTAAACTTATTACTGTGATTAGTCATGATGATCAATGATGGAAATGGTTGAGTGAATTTCTCCATAAGAATGTGCTCAATTTAGGAGGTCTGTGGAGTGTCCTATTAAATGTTCAGGGAAGTTTGCAAAGACAGGCCTTGCTGCAAGCTGTGGCTCTGGGATGCAGCATGGAGCTTGAATACTGCATGGTAGTTCTTCCTCAGATGGCTGTAAGGGTTTGATCTTACTTGGAGGAGAGCTGTCAGGAGGACTCCATTGTGATGGGTTGCCATTCAGCTGAGTTTACACCGGGAAGCTGGCTGTAGGACAAGGTATCAATTTTTCTCCAGTTAATTTGAGACTGATATGGCTCTTGTTAAGCAGCAAGTCACCTCACGGTACTTTGAAGTTGTCCCAGAGTCCATCTGAGAGAAGATGCTAGGTCTAGTTTAGTTTCGGATACCTGTCTTAGGGGGCTCTAGGAGCAGTCATTTGCTGCCAGGAAGATTAAGCAGAAGCAGTGAAGTAAAGGAGTGAGCAGAGGGTCTTGCAGACATGAGGACATACAGCGGGGAAGACCGAGGGAAGAATTTTGCCTGAAGATATTGGTTATTCGTGTAGAGGCATGTCCAAGTAATGTGGATTTTTTTAAAGTGTAACAGACACTTCATTAAAACGTGCTCATTTACTTCAGCTCTCATGGTCCTCTGGAAGGTAAGTTTGAAAGCTTATAAAGATGTAGCTTGAGAGACATTCTCCAACTATTGGGAAGACTTTAGGAGGTGACATATTGGAGTCAGATCAGCATGCCTGGAAGGTTGTTGGCAGCTGGAAGTAGCAACCATCCTATGCCCTCCAGAAGAGGTGAAGGAATAGTGACTATTCTGCAGAATTACAGATTATAGCTCTTTCTGGATGCTGCTAAAATCCATAAGCTTAAAATCCTGCGGGATCTGAGGCCCAGGCTCAATTCAGATGCATTGACAGCCCATGGAGTGGGGTAGCGGGTAGGAAGGGGCACAGACAGAGCTGTCACGGCTTCAAGTGAAATGGGTATAGCAGGAAAGAGGAGATTGAATGGTATTAAGTCATTAAAAGATTAATTCTTCAAAATGAAACAAGTATGGTGGAGAATTAGCAAAACAGGATTCTTGCTCATCTCAAAGTGCTGAAAATCTGTGTCTTTTGGACTTCCAGAGATGAAATGTGTCTTTTGAAGGACAGGAACAGAATACTAAATTTGGTTCTGCAAGCGAGATGCTTTTTATGGCATTGTCATTGAAATATAGTGATGGTTATTTAAGCCCTTGCTCTAAGTCTACTAACAACAGCTCTTCCACATCAGTTTCTTTCACTAGCAGTCTGCTTATCTTTGAATCTTATTCCCTCAAAAGGAGGGTGATCAACCTGTTCTGCCTTAAGTGATTGAAAGGCAGGTTTGAACTTGATAGGAGAGCTAGCTCTAGCCTTCTATACACTAACAAGGCCTTCAGCATAATTTAAAATGAGCAATTTAAGGAAATCATTGAAGTGCTTCACCTTCAATATCTTCCTCCAAGCAGACTGGAACTTTTCGCAGCAGGTCTGCAAAGAGAGGTACATTTTAATGAATAACTAAAAGACTCAGTACCCGCATTGATGCAAAATGTTGCTCAAAGCATGAGATGACTTTGCGTTAGCTCCAGAAAACATTCTGTGATGGGGAGGGGCTCTTAATGCTTGATTCTACGTCTGAAAAGAAAATGATGGACTATTGTGTCCAGGATGCTGAAATGGCCATCCAGGAGCACAAAGGAAATACAAGCCTTACCCATATCCTCAGTCACTAAAAATAAAATGAATGGTTTAGGTGCAGTCATGCTAAATTGCTGATATATCACTTTGCTGTAAGTAAAAAAGTAAAGGAAAATGCAAAAGTTGCAGAAGAGGTGTTCTTCTGGAATAGGTCTCAAAGCTGCTTAGCAAAAGGAGGCAGGCAACAATTTCAGACTTAATGGAGCTCTTGAGAGGATTCTCTCTGCTCTTATAGGGCCTTTCATGGTAGTGGAAATATGAGACAGTTTGATCAAAACAGATGGCATGTACAATAGGAAAGGCAAACGGTCGGGAGAACCTGTACATATAGTTTGTTGGTTTTAGTTTTTGGTTTTTTTCTAAGCCTGGCAGGGTAATCTCTTGTTCATACTGCGTGCCTTGTTGGAGAAAACTCAATACTGAGTAGCAGCTTTGAAGTTCTTTTGAGCTAATCCTCTCCCTGGTCCTTAAAAACAGGACAGGACAGAGTCCCTGAGAATGCATGTAAGAGATTCAAAAGTGGGAAGAAGTGTAAGATGCACCCACCTACCAAAGTGCAACTTGGTAGCTGGAAGAATACCTGGCAAAATATGCATTGTGGCTTGCCCATCCTGAGGCCTGAATCTGTTCTTCCCTCTCTGGACAACTTTTGTTCTGCTTTTGTGACTCGGGGGAGATCAGATCCATGCTCAGGAGGAGGATTTGCTGCTCCTGAAAGGGTGAAGGAATGATACCAAAAGAGAACAGAGGGAGGCAGGCTTGCCATTTCAGTAAAGGAGGGCTTTGCTTTGAAAGTAATTTATTTGGTATTTCATTTATTTTCTTTGTTCAGTCCTGAGGAAGGAGAAATCTCACCTTAGCTTCTAGAGGACTGATTATAGAATCATAGAATGGTTTGGGTTGGAAGGGACCTTTAAAGGTCATCTAGTCCAACCCCCCTGCAAGGAGCAGGGACATCTTCAACCAGATCAGGTTGCTGTTATGATAAATCTTAACACTTAATAAAAATAAGTTCTTGATAACATAGGAACTTCTTGCTGTGCAGACTCTGTTCATGCAGCAGAACTTTGCATCTAGAAGAAAATAATTAATCATAAGAAAAACATTTGGTCCTATCACATGCAATTCATAGGGGCTTTCTGACTTAATTTTCTTCACTTTTCATTCATATTTTTATGTGCCTGTAGGCTGAAATCAATTTTCTACCATCTATAGACTCCCTGTGGCTCAGCAAAATTTTTAAAAAATGTTTAAAGAGCTACGATTTTAACATGAGAGGTGCCACATGTAGTAGCTACCATTGTTTATTATTCAAGGGCCATGTTCCAAAACAGATAAAGCCAGTTTCAAATCCACCTATGGAAATAAAGCCTGTAGCAGGAAGAAGCAAAAGAAACTAATGTTAGACCCCGTTTGTGGAGGTGAGCGGTAATTATCTTGACAAATGTTGCCTTCTTTCACCAGCAATTATTTTAAAGCACAGTCAGTTTGAGGACAGAGCTGTGACTATGTTGAAGGATGGATCACTTTGTGTACCCCCAACTGCTATAAATTGGTGTAAACCTTTCTGAGCCATACTGTAACAAAAAGTACAGAGAGATAATTACCCATGCTTTTACTGCTTTAAGAAGTGGAAGCCCAAGAGGACCTCTCCGCTATTGACGAGAGGTAACGTTTTGCTTACCGAAGGGTTTCTGGATTGAAAAGGTGAATAGCCTGGAGCCCAAGCACCGTGCAATTGCAGTGAAATAACCTTATTTGAAGCTGAGTACAGCAGGATCTGAACCATCTGATGCTTGTGGAGGCTTATGGACTTCAGAAATACTGTCTGATGCATTAATGCAGTGAGGTTTTAAATGGCTGAAAGTTGTAATATTCTAGAGCACGAGAGTAATGTGTCCAGAAATAATAGTGGTGATGTTGTATCCGTAATAGTTTAAAGGTATGTGAAAAGAGAATTCCCCACCGAACCCTTGTCGGAGGTTGGCCCTGCTCAGGAACAAGCCACACAGTCTCTCACTCACTCTCCCCACTCTCCAAGAAAATGGGGGAGAGATAATATAACATAAAGGCTAGAGGTCTGAGCTAAGGACAGAGAGAGATCATTCAAGTTACCATTACGGGCAAAATAGACTTGACTTGGGGAAAACTATTTATTTGTTATTAAAACCAAAGCAGGATAATGAGGAGGAGAACAAAAACAACTTCTCCCTGCCTCTTCCTCTTCCCCGGCTTAACTTAATTTCCATTATCTCCACCTGCTTGCCCCCCCTCCAACAGGCACAGTGGGGGAAGAGGGAATGGGTGTTACGGTCAGTTCATCATTTTGCACTGCTCCTTCCTCCTCGGGGAAACAACTCTTCACATTTTTCCCTTGCTCCAGCGTGGAGTCCCTCCCACAGGCGACAGTCCTTTGTGAACTTCTCCAGGGTGGGTCCTTTTCCACGAGGTGCAGTCCCTCAGGAATGGCTCCCACAGCACAGGCCCTCCACGGGCAACAGCCTCCTTCAGGCATCCGCCTGCCCCAGCGTGGGGTCCTCCATGGGCTGCAGGTGGATCTCTGCTCCTCCATGGACCTCCATGGGCTGCAGGGGGACAACCTGCTCCACCGTGGTCGTCACCACAGGCTGCAGGGGAATCTTGGCCAGGAGCCACATTACTCCTCCCCCTCCTTCTGAACTGACCTTGGCATCTGCAGCCGTTCCTCTCACAAGAAATTATTCACAACAGGCTGGCAGACGCCTCTCAGAATCTCTTCACATCATCCATCTCATCTCCTCTCCACTTCTTGCAGCCGGGCTGGGCCGAGTCGGGCCCAGTTGGCTGCCTGGCAGGAGGCCAGAGGGTGAGGCCTGCAAGGCCCAGAAGGCTCCCGCCTCCCACTCTCTGCCTCCACTTCTTCTTCTTCATTCTTTTTTTTTAAAAAAAAATATATTTTCCCCTTCTTAAATACGTTATCACAGAGGCATTATCACTGAACATTCTGTCACCAATTGGCTCAGCCCTGGCCAACAGTGGATCCACCCTAGGCCCAGCCAAGTCTACAAGACAAAGGGGAAACTTCTAGCAGGTTCTTGCAGAAGCTATCACTGTAGCCGCCCCCACTAAACAAAGCCAACAGAACTGTAAAGCAGGTTGATAGCCTTTTAAGAAAGAAGAAAAATATATGGCCGAGGATGGAAATGGTGGTGATCTGTCCTCTTTACTATGTGCCAAAAAAAAGACTTGTTCTGGTGAGCAATGCTAGTCATCACAGTGGGACCAAGCATACACCTTTGCATGTTCATTTTCAGTAAATTCTGAAGCCAGAGCTGCGTGGGCACATTGACATCTTTTCTAGGCTCATCTCCTGAATGTCGTTTGAGAGTTTCTATCCAATTCAAGCAGATGCTAACATGTGAATCACTTGTATGTGGTGTTCATAAATGTTCAGAGATGCCTTAAGGGTAATGTTGGGTTGGATGTAGGCAACAGTTCAGTGAGTGTGGTGGGAAGCTGCGGTAGGGAAACGAGTGTTAGTAGAGGGTGGACAAGTTGGGCCCCAGTGCATCTCTGGCTGTGTTTAGCTAACAGCTGTGGTGCCAATCCCTCAGTAGGTTAGTGGGATGTCAGTGTCAGTTCAGGGTCCAGACAGTAACTTGGGCCTTGAGGGCTGCCTGGAGAGCAGAGGTGGGTCTGACCTCCCGGACACAGCTGTGAGTGACTAATGCAAAAAGGTCTCATGGCTGCAGTACTTAGGCATAGAAGCATTAAGTGTTCTTCCCTAATGTCTTCCCACAGTTGTGGTGCCCTGAGAAAGTTCTCCAGAACTCTGAAACTCTGCTTATTGTGCAGAGTAAACTTCCTTTCCTTGAGGTACTCTGCATGGCTGTGGGTTGGAAGGATCCTGATCCACTTGATGGGAGATGCAGTGGCTGAGATTTTGTCCAGCAATGAGTCATCTCTATAAACTACTAGAGAAGGAGGTGGCTGTTAATTAACAAAGATTTGGAAAATATCTTATTAACTTTCCCATCCAGAGAGGCATTGCCTTCCCCTCAGCCCCCTTGCTCCAAGTGGCTGTAGCTATTACTCTCTGGAAATATCCAAGGAGAAGCAGATCATAACAACGAGTTGGTGTGTGCCTCACAGCAAAAGAAATGTTCCCTTTTTTCCTAGTTTCTTAGCCTGCAGGTTTGGCAATATTTTCAGATTCTCCCACTCCCACTCTTCTTGACACAATTGCCATTTCGTTCTTTTCTTACACAAAGTGATAGCTCTACCTTTTCAACCAGCTTCAGATGCTGGACTCTCACACATGTGTTGGAGTCATTTTCTGTTCCTATGGATGAGTTTTGTCTACTCAGTCAGCCCTGGAGGAAGAAATTCAAGTAAGTCACTTTGTTTTACAGGCATGACTTCCATCAGGGATCTAGTGTGGAGAAAACTGTCTGGAAAATAACACTGAGTGGCTTGAAATGCATATAAAAGGCTCCCCCCGTATAAGCGGGAGTGTGCACACTGGAGGAAGAATTGGGGGAGGGAACATTAGTGCCAAAGGTCTGTTCTTCACACTTGGCTGGTCAATTAAGTTATCTTTCCATGGTCCTTTTTGACTAGCGGTGGTGCTGTCACTGGGCTCTTCCAAACAAGGTAGGTTAGAGTTTGGGTGTAAATGCAGCTGACAGTTAAGACAGAGCAGTGCTTTTGGAGAAAGCAGATCCATTTGAAGATGCTAATGAAGGAGTTCTTGTTTTTCTTCCATCTAAATGCTCCATAAAATAATTTTATTGAGGGAATCTACCATGCTGTGCCATTAGGAAGAGGAGGGGATAAAAATTATTTTTGGAGCCAGGGATGAAGGATTTGGATGTTAAAGTGTCTAAAGCATCTCTCCTATGAGGACAGGCTGAGAGAGTTGGGGCTGTTCAGCCTGGAGAAGAGAAGGCTCCAAGGAAACCTTATAGGGGCCTTCCAGTACCTAAAGGGGACTTATAGGAAGGATGAAGAGAAACTCTTTAGCAGGGCCTGTTGTGATAGGACGAGGGGTAATGGTTTTAAAATAGAAGGAAGCGGATTCAGACTTAATATATACAATGAGGATGGTGGGACACTGGAACAGGTTGTCCAGAGAGGTGGTGGATGCCCCATCCCTGGAAACATTCAAGGCCAGGTTGGATGGGGCTCTGAGCAACCTGATCTGGTTGAAGATGTCCCTGCCCCTTGCAGGGGGGGTTGGCCTAGATGACCTTTAAAGCTCCCTTCCAACCCTAACTATTCTATGATTCTATGAAAGAGAAACCCCAGGGTGGATAGTTTAGTATCTTCTGAGCTGGATTCCATTTGTAATTTAACCGAGAATATGATCCTGATTCTGGATTAATGTATATTTTAAAATGCAAATACCTGGTTTTACTTTACTTCTAGGACTTTTACCATCAAAGCTGAATAAGATGACATGCTTGATGGGCTTAAGAGGCATAACAGGACATTCATTTTAGAAGAGAAGGTAAAGCTGTTGCACTTCTGCTCTGTGATTATTCATGAAATATGTATGATACACCTGTCATTCCAGTAACTCGGCACCAAGAAACTGGAAAGTTCATGATCTCCACAGTTCAGTTCTCTCTACCACTTTGTCCCAATGACTGGGTTCCTTTGGTTTTGCTTCAACAACACTTTTGACAGTGGCATCCTGGATTTTGTTCTTTCCAGAAAAAATTCAGACTTTGTGTGACTTTTTTGAGGGAGGGAGGGTAAGAAGCTCCCAGATCCTGTTGAATTACTGAGCATCAGGCAGGGTTTTCTTTGTTCCTTCTAGCACACGAGCGATTTGGCCGAGGGGGGGGGGGAACCTAAGCAATCCCACAGCCAAAATCATGCCCTTCGTTGTGCTTCATGCTTACTTTTAACTGAGATGAGCAGATTAGCTGCTGCTAAAGGCATTGGTCCGTGAGAACATTTATTGTGTGTGTCACAGGGCGAGTGGTTAGGCTATTAAAACGGATGAATTTATGGTCCTGGCAGTTTGGAGGTGGTGGGGAAAGAGGCTTGAAAAGTATACTGTACAAATTTGTTCTGGTATTATTGTAAAGCCAGTATTTCCATTCTTAATGACTATTTGTGAGTCACTGTGTGAGGAAGATGAATTTTAAAAGGCCAGTGAGGAAAATTAAATCCTGTGTCTAGAACTGCTCTGAAGGTGATGTCTGATCACTGATGTGCCACAGACTGTTCCATTGAAGTGGCAGAGCAGCTGTCAGTCCAAGCAGAGAGGCATCTGCTTTTTGTTGTTAGAAAAATCTCTGCCTGAGGCCTAAAGTTTTGTGGGGAAAAGTAACTAGAAATCATTCAAGAAAGTGCTGTAATCACTCAGGAAAGGTGTTAGATGGATAACGTGTCATGAAGAGTTACTCTCATTTGTTGAAGAAGCACTTATGCTCAAATTAGCTTGTTGATGGGCATATCATCTTTTGAGATTTGAGTGTGACTGCAGTTGATTGTAGGAAAATGAAGAAGCAACACTAAACAACCTCTGTTTCTGAAGAGCAAATATTTTGAAATAAAAAGCTCAATTTGCAAAAAAATACGGAAAGAAAGCTTTCCTTTAGGAGAAGGAGACCTATTTTGAAAGGGAAGGATCTGTCATGAGAAGTTCAAATTGGAAACATGAGTGAGAAAGGGAAAAGATGTCATTAACAATGAGGATTCATAACTAGCAAAGGGCTAATACTCTTTCTCAGAAACAGTTATTTTCCATGTCTGGGCTTGTTTTCATTGTACCAAAATTTTCGGAGAATCTTGGGAATCGGCACTGGTCCTCACAAGATGCTGAGGAGGATCATTGACTGCTGAACAGAAGCAGCAAGTGGCAATGCTCGCCCGGGCAGAAGTATCTAACTGAAGGAAGAGTATAAGGGAATAAAAGAAATTTGATTGAGTTGTAAGCTATTGAAAGTACAGTGATCGCTGCAGCACATAGGGTGAGCAGAAACACAGTACTGAGAACAAAACAAAATGACCTGGATACTCCAAGTCGTCCTTCAAAAGCTAGTTAGGTCACTTGCCAAGTATCTGATGACAGCCTCAATAGGTCAAGACAAAGTGAGGAAAGAACACAGAGGCGTCTTATTATGTGGTTGAAGTCAGAAAGGAACTAAGAGTTACAAGAAGGAGATACGAAGTGCAGTTGTTTTTGAGGGTTTCACACTTGATGAAATAGGCTGCTTTTGGGTAGCAAGTCCTTTTTCTTGGTTAGGCTTTCCTTCTTCTGAATGTGAAGCTCCAGTTGTGCAGGACAGTGTTTTTTTATAAAGCCTGATTTTAGTTGGTGACTGTTCTAGGATTACTAGCTTGCAAATGATAGCTTTTAAGTATCTGTTACTGAAAAGGGGACTGAAGGGTTCAACTTGTGGCATGCAAGTCAAGTTCCATGTGATTGCCGTCAGCTACTGGGAAGTGGAGGAAATTTAAAGCTGCAAATCCCTTTACCTCCAAACTTGTGTCTTAAATGTGTGGAGAGGGTCTGTTTTGGATCCAGAGAAAGAAGTGGTGATGGAGAGAGAATGGTCAGTGTTTTGCATCAGTGCTTGCTGGCTGTAGTTAATTCTAGAGAGCAGCAGTGGGACAGGTTTGGCAATGGGCAGGCACTGAAGAGTGTAGAAGTACTTGCACAGGTGGTCTTAAACTCAGTAAAACTGAAAAATAAACAACTACTGAAATGTATGTGTTAACTTCTATGAATTAAAACAAAAACTGTTCCAATCAGTGAATGACAGTCTGAAAATCTGGTCTGCTAGGACTGTACTGTGAATTTCTCCAGATTTCCTTTGTCACAGGGGACAAACGATTCCACTCTCGGTGTCACAAACAACTGAGACTTAATGCTTGGGAAGTGCTTTGAGGTCTTTGGGTGAAAAGCTATGAAGTTCTAATGATATTTGATTAAATGCAAAGAAAAGCAGTGGTTTTCTCTGAGAACTATTAGAGTTTGAACTTCTATCACAAGGAACAATTTTCTGTTCCAGAGGCAGGCATGTTTTGATTTTTTTTTTTTTTTTTATTTTGGTGTTTTGATTTTGTGTTTTCGGTTGAACTTGATGATCTTGGAGCTCTTTTCCAACCTTAAAGATTCTATGATTGATCAGCATTCTTATCCTTGGTGACAATGACTGTTTTAGTAGCAGAGATAAACACACGAGGAGCAAGCATTTGTGCTGTGTTGGTATAAAAAGCCTCCATCCCAATGAATAAGTGGGAGCTCAGCTTACCTGGTACGTTCAGCCTTACATTAGGGCAAGCCCTGTAGTAGAACCTTTGGGGATGTTCACTAAATCAGTTCTTATCACATGTGTGCAACTGGGTGCTACTTACCTTGGTCAAGAAAACTGATTTAAACCACTTGGAAGGTGTGGGAGAAAGCTAGGAGTAAAGAGGAACTTCTTGATCTTCTGATATAAACCAGGTTGTCCCCTTGTTCTGCAACACTGACTCAATGTGGACTGCCTTGCCAGTGGGGAGAAAGGCTCTGCAAGTGTCACTCTTCCCACGTTATCATGGCGATGTAGCGAGGCATCTTTGACTTAAGTGAGGCATAGCCTAAAACGGCTGGGAGGCTACTGTGGACTTGTCAGTGCTAGTCTCCTGCAGTTGCTCCCTTCAGGTGAAGCTCAGAAGAAACATCAGCTTTGGCTGGTGGCTTGTGATCTTTTGTCTTGCAAGCCCACCTGGGAGAAGGCACAAATCAGACATTGAAATCCAGGCTGATCTGTCTCCTGTGACTACTGCTGATAGGAAATGCAGAGCGTCATGTTGATTAAGAGCGAAGTGTGTGATAGAACCATTGTTTGTGTAGAATCAGACATGGTGCCCAAATGAAGGCTGGGAAGGAGTTTCTTCCACACTCAGTGATCCAGAGGAATCAGACCTTTTTAAAGCCTTTAGCTCTCCCTACCCCCAGATATCATTTGCCACAGGATCACCTGGGCATTTCTCCACTACTGATGTTTCCTGAGACTCTGTGTGGTGATACACATTTTCTGTTGTATGGGGACAGGGAGGAGGATTTTTGGCTGTTCTAAGGAAGGAGCTTTGATGGGAGAAAGAGAAATCTAATGTTTGTGTACACAGTTGATTAATTTAATGTTACAAGGTGCCAAAACACCTTCCCAAGCTATCTGCCAAATTTGATCCGTAACTTCAAGCAACATGGAAACAAAATTTGCTTCTGACAGCCTTATAAAATTCTGTCCAAACAGGATTAGCCTTCCTTTCAGTAGTGATTTAAAAAAAAAAAAAAAAAAAAAGGGAAAAAAAACCACGTAAGGCTATTACTACAAAAGATTGAGCTTCAGTGAGTAAATACTTTTGAGAATTTTGGGAGAATGAGTGAAGATAATATAGATAACAAATCAGTTACTAGTACTTACAACATCTACTGTCTAATATCTCAAGACTATTCCTGTGGCTGCTGCCCTGGTGTTCTTCAATATCTGACCCCACACTGCCAGTAGAGGAACTCAAAAGGTCACCTATGAAACTGCAGCAGTACTGGTAGAAGAACCATTTTTTTCCCATTACTTCTTTTATACCATCCTTCCCAAGAGCTGTCACTGTGATGGTAGAGCCTGTTGTGTTTATATACCTTCAGACTACTAATGGAGAACTAGTTTGACCAAAAGTAGTTTAAATAGAAGACCTAGTTGTGTAATTTATTTTCAAACACAGACTTTGTACTTAGTACATATTTCTTCTGAAAAACGGAAAGCCTGTCTGCTTTCAGATCAGTCAGTGATGGAAGGCAAGTAAAAAGGTTGGAAGGTTAAAAAAGAACTTGTTTGTGACCTCTTTTTAAAGAAAAAAAAAAACCAAAGAAACAAAGAAAAGCTGCTTTTCTAGGGCGGAGAACAAACTGCGGGGGAAGAGGGAGGACGGTGCTGTGATGACAGGTCAAAATTCTAAGTTTCTAGTTTTACATAAACTTAGTTCACGGTAGCAGAAGCACCTTGTGGAATGAGATAGTAAAAATCAAAACAAAATTATTATGAGCTGTGGAGAGTGATGTATGCCAGATCTTGCTGAGGATAACCTGGCAACCTTGATCACCCTCCAATCTGAAAAGTCATTTGGCATCACAGGAACAAGGCAATATATGGATGCTGAAACACCTGCAAATCAGGCTCAAGGAGCAATCAAAGTGTGATAAACATTAATTAGTATAATACCCAAACCTTAATGGAGGAAGGAGCATTGATTACACTATCTCACTTGGGATTTCTTTCTGTCAGAGATGGTGTATGATGACAGTTTCTGATTACATTTACTCAGACATGAAGTAAGACTTTAAAAACTGCTTAAATATGAAGGAGAGAGAAGAGTAGAAAGCAAACAAGTTGGTCTTTCTTTGAGTGGTTGAACATATTTGGCTTTTTATAAAAGCCTGCTTTTATTCTTTCTCCCTTTCAAACTTTTGAGACAAATTGCCATTGTGAACTAGCTTTGAATGCTTCCCCGGATTGCTATAAACTGTAAATGCCTCAGCAGCCTTTGCTTTGTTCTCTCCATCTTGATCCTGTGATGTTGCCAGCTGCTGAGGCAGAGGCGCTGTGTGGGAGTGGGGAGGGTGGGGCTTGGGCTTCTCACGGTCCATTTCTGATTGTGCCAGTCTCAGTGTGTAGGAACATCCATGTACAGTAGGGCTGTTCATACAGCTCACTCTAGTGCCTCGTAAAACGCTATCCTTTGTTAGCCAGCCCAAGCACACTTAGATATTCTAGCCTAGCTCTGTAGACCTGCTTCAATCTAGTGGATTGTGCATTAAAGCCCTGAGTTATGGGTACCCAAAGTGATTCATTGATGTTTCTCCATCACTTCAGCAGCCTGGGTACCGTAAAAGCCCGTGGTCTTTTTTTCAAGAAGATTCTTAGACAAATTAAAACTTGAAAAAGTTTGAGATTTTCTTGTTGTCTGCAGCATACAAGTAGAAGATAGTAGTGATGTGCCTCTGGGTCCCAGGAAAGAAGTGGATGAGGAAGAGGCTTGGTAGCCTGAGAAGAAAAGCAGGCATTTAGCTCCCTCAGCACTACCACCTTCTGCTGCTTTCATGGTGGGGTGATGTCTCCCCTCCCCTGGGGAGTAGTCTGTCCTCACTTCACCAGTGGTTCTCTCACTTCTGGAAACCTACTGAAACTTGTCCTAGAGCTTTAATGGTATCTCACTCATCAGTAGTGGTATCATGACAGTTTTGGCACCGATACTGTGGAAGGATGAATGGCAGCCAGCGCTGTTATCTTCCGTTGTTCCCCTGCTCCAGCACCAGCCACTTGGAGAGTCTGGGGATGTAATAAAATATAAGAACCGTAAACTCCGTCCCTCCTAATTCATGCCCCCTGCAGTAGGGGAGGAATTTAATAAAAGCACACTTTGTTGGAAAAAAAGCAACTTGACTTTTAGGCAAAAAGCCAAGGTTTTATAGAACAAATTTACTGTATGTACCCTGAAGTTTAGCATAGCAATGCCGAGCATCCCCCTGCTATCTCTCTGGGCTGGAGCCTGGGCTGGGAGCAGACGAAAAGCCTGACTTGCTGTGATGTGTACAGTCCTCATTTAAGGAAAAAGTCATTTAATACTTCGGCTGCCTTATCCTTCTGAGCAACTTCATTTCTCATTTCTGCTCCATAATGTTCTTTCTCCTTGGTTGATCGCTTACTTTTGTACTTCAGACATGAAATTGAAGTTCTTTGGTATTCTAGAGAGGTTTGCTCCCAGCCTCTGCTGCCTCGCTTTTCTCATTCATCTTGATGTGGAGCTCACCTCTTCTCTCTCCTACTTGCCAAGTTTTGTCATCCCTGTCGCTTTTGGGTGATGTGTACATGGACAGCAAAGGGTGTCCCGTTGCTGTGATGCTTCCTTTCAGCTGAATTCTGTCTTGATCAGCCACCTTTCTGGGAATCTGTCAGGCTGTCTTTAAACCTGCTCTGGTTTTAAACTTTTTTTTCTGATGCTGTCTGATCCCTAGAAAATGGTATTGGGTTTGCATGGCAAGGTTTTGGTAGCAGGGGGGTTACAGGGGTGGCTTCTTTGAGAAGCTGCTGGAAGCTTCCCCTATGTCCGATGGAGCCAATGCCAGCCGGCTCCCAGACAGACCCACCGCTGGCCAAGGCTGAGCCCATCAGCAACAGTGGTAGCGCCACTTTGATAATTTTTAATTAAGAAAGGGGGAAAAAAAACCAAGAAACAGTAGCCAGAGAGAGGAATGAGAATATGTGAGAGAAACAGCTCTGCAGACACCAAGGTCAGTTCAGAAGGAGGGGGAGGAGTAATGTGGCTCTTGGCCAAGATTCCCCTGCAGCCTATGGTGACAACCATGGTGGAGCAGGTTGTCCCCCTGCAGCCCATGGAGGTCCACAGAGGAGCAGAGATCTACCTGCAGCCCGTGGAGGACCCCAGATCAGGGCAGGTGGATGCCCAAGGGAGGCCGTGGCCTGTGGAAGCCCGCACTGGAGCAGGCTCCTGGCCAGACCTGTGGCCCTGTGGAAAGAGGAGCCCATGCTGGAGCAGGTTTGCTGGCAGGACTTGTGACCCCATGGAGGACTCATGCTGGAGCAGTCTGTTCCTGAAGGACTGCACCCCATGGAAGGGACCCACCCTGGAGCAGTTCATGAAGAACTGCAGCCTGTGGGAAGAACTCGTGTTGGAGAAGTTCGTGGAGGTCTGTCTCCTGTGGGAGAGACCCCGCGCTGGAGCAGGGAAAGAGTGTGAGGAGGCAGGAGCATCAGAGACAACATGTGATGAACTGACTGCAACCCCCATTCCCTGTTCCCCTGTGCTGCTAGAGAGAGGAGGAGGAGGTAGAGTACTTGGAAGTAAAGATAAACCCAGGAAGAAGTAAGGGGTTGGTAGAAGGTATTTTAAGGTTTAGTTTTTATTTCTCATTATCCTACTCTGATTTAATTGGTAATAAATTAAATTAATTTTCCCTAAGTTGAGTCTGTTTTGCCTGTGATGGTAACTGGTGAATGATCTCTCCCTGTCCTTATCTCGACCCACAAGCCTTTCGTTGTATTTTCTCTCCCCTGTCCAGCTGAGGAGGAGAGTGATGGAGCAGCTTTGGTGGGCGCCTCAGTCAACTCGCCAAACAAATATGGATGATAAAAATCACAATTCTTTTTTGGCATTGTGGAGTGCTTGAAGACCCTCATAGAAATGTAGTATTATTGCCAGTGCTGACAACTGACGTCAGTGTCCAGTGTCCCAGATGCCAGATTCCTAATGCCTCAAATCTGTTTTCCTATGGGAGTAAAAGAATGGTAATTTTTCCTTCATGGGCAGGCACAGATGCAGCAGAGGAGGTCCTTCAGTAGCCGCCTGAATGTGAGATTTATTAGGGGAGCGATAAGAAAATAACAGGGAGCGATTTGCTGTGTGGCTGCAGATGGGACAGAGGATACAGGGCCAGCGAGGGAGGTGGTGAGGTAGGAGGAAGGATTCCTGAGACCTGCTGTGAGTGTTGGAGAGAGTGGCCTCTAAAATGGAAAGGAGCTCAAGGCAGCAGGATGAGGGCTTTAGGAGAAAGGAGATCCAAGTTGGGGGTGAGGCGCAGGGGGTTTGGCTGCAAAAAGGTCTGAGAGGGACAAGAGAATGTGAAAGATTGAATCAAAGCAGCTGAAAGATTGGCTTTGATATCTGCTTAGATCAAAAAGAAAAGTCTGTATGGATTAAGAGATAATCCACTAGATAAATTTAATCTGCCACGTGTATTACTTCCCCAAAGAAAAGCGTTGGGAGGGGAAGGCTGATTTGGCTCAGGGCCTGGGATTGGAAGGCAGGTAATACACTCTCCGTTCTTCTGTGGGCCCTCTTTTCGCTTGTCCCGAAGCCCACGTCCTGCCCAAAGGGAGGGGCTGTCGCTGTACGCCTCCTGCTTCTTTGCAACCCTGAAGTCACATTGAATCTAGCTAAAGGGGTTTCTCAAGCAGAAAAGCGCACCGAGAGCAAAATAACACAGCAATGAGTAATAGGACAGGCGCGGGGTACGTTCAGATGCTGCTGGTGTTTCTGGCTGTCTGGGAGCAGGGCTCTGAGGGGCAGTAATGGGCCATTTTATTAACACTTACCCCTCCTGTCCTGATTGCAACTGCCTTTCAAACAAATGTCGCTCAGTAACACGTTCTTTAAATGGAGGTTGAGGTCTGAATGCCACCTTGCTCCAAACACTTTGCTCCTGAAATCCTTGGCAACAGCCCTCTCCATCCCTTCCTGTTTCCTTTCTTTACAAACACCAGGTTGACTCCTTGGAGTAAGTTGTTTGCACAGCAGTAGAAATACTAAAGTTACTGGAGGACACTTGAACATGAGGGGTTTTTTTTTCCCACGGTTTTTTTTTCAGTATCAGTATGGTATGTTGTCTCTTTTATCTAAAGCGTGCAACTGTGTATTAAGCTGTACCTGCGTAACAGTCATGCACTTTTAGGAGCCTGTACATGTGATGGAATTTGGATTCGTTGGATTGAGAGGGTTTAATAATTTTTTTTCATCATTATCTTGCTCAGCAACAAACAAATTAATTCTGTAGACTGGTGTGTATTCCTTCTGTGTTGTGGACCTGCATCTGTACCACCTCAGGTGAAGGTTTTTGGCCGATCTCCTGAGGTCAATGGGATTTGGTCTGTCAAATCCTGGAGTAGGAGATCACAGGAGAAAGTACAGAGTGCCTCAGAGAAGAGCCGTCATGCTTTGGAACACCTAAGCTGGCACTGGACGGCTTCCTCAGCCGGGTGTCTGCCTGATACTGTCCTTTTGTGGGTGAATGTAATCAGTTATGTTTGGTGGGCAGAAGGGATGGATGAAGCTATAGATGTCTTCTCTCAATTCTCTTCTAGATGCATCGTTACTGCTGCAGCTAGGGCACAGTAATTGCCAGTCACACTCTGTTTTTAGGGATGCCTCCTTTTTCCGAGAGGTTCCGGCAAACCTTAAATGAGAAAGGTGTATGCAGCGCTGTGGGCTGAGAGGTGCTCTGCTTTCTGTTCTTCACCTGATGCTGTCCTTGTGCTACTGGAGGTGTTAGTCCTCTAGCACCAAGAATAACTTTGTAATAGCCAATGCTCTGCTTGTGTTTGGTGGGGCTGTAAAGGGAGTTGTGGCACTGTTCCTCTCCTAAACCAGGTGTTTTAGAGGTTTAATGTTAAATGCAGACGTGATTAAGGGTAAAAGGTAAGGATAACTGGGATCCTCAGAAACTCCTTTGCTTCTTCACAGCTAGCGAAAGAGTAAGTGTGGGTAGGGAGAGGAGGAGATGATACCTGGTGAAGCAGTGGGCGTAACATAGGGCAAGAAGGGGAGTGAGGGAAGCGTTTGACTGTGTCACTTGACCTGCTCACACTCATGGAGTGGAAGGGAGGAGAACGGTTGCTGGTTTCCAAGCCTGAGTTTGCATAACTCTTTGCTTCACGTTTCCTTCTGGGAGAGGGGCGTGTGCCTGGTCGGCCCCTGAGAACTGTGGCTGGGAATCAGCAGGGTACTGGCTAAAAGGCAATTGATACCTTGCTTTTATTTGGAGCTTCAGGAAGGCTTTGTCGAGCTCTTCTAGGAGAGAGGTCTACTCACAGGTGAAAGGGAAAATTGCATCATTGATTTGAGAGAGAAACGCAAAGCAGAAATAAATGACCAATTTTTTTTTTCAGCTTTGAAGGAAGTAAAAATAGTCAACTGCCCCTGGGAGCAGTGTGGGAAATAGTGTCAATCAATACAATTATGAAACATCTAGAAAAGAGGTGAACTGTGAGGTGGGAAAATTTGCTGGGGAGAGCAGTTAGGGAAGACTTAGGTCCTTCAGAGGCGTCTCACACTTTAGCAAAACAAAGCAAGGGGACAGCCCTATGACACATGAAATTTACTGCAGGCAGGTGCTAGGAAATGCACACTGAAAGGAACAACAGAAACTACTCTGAGAACCTATCAAGTGTAGAAGTGATGTGGACTTACTCCACTGAGACAGAGGGAGGGTGTGGGAAGGAAATAATGAACAGATTTGTACTTAGTGTTGGTACAAAATACAAGCTGTTAGGCTGTATTTAAAATAAAAGGATGGGGAAATGGAGAATAATTCCGAGAGGGAGAATCTCATGAGGTTCAGTTTTGCTCCTCTCCCACTCCAAAAAGAATAAAGTAGAAACAGGCTGTATGCTCATGCATAGGGAAGGATTTTCATGCCTCCAGAAAGAGGAGAGCATGACAATAAACAAACAGAAACACTTAAAGCTGTTTAGAGAAAGAAGTGGGAGTCCTTCAAAGTGGTTCGAGGTGAAAAGGCTGCTCATACTTTGTTTTTTCACTGCCTACAATGAGGGGGCCTTAGTGGAGTCCATTTCTCTGCTGTAGTAGGGAATGCGCTGCACAGAGTGAAAATATTTGAAAAGACAGGTTTGGTGCAGTTTGAAAATGGGAATCATGGATCACTGCTGATGTCAAATTTGTTACTAAAAGGAATTATACAGAGTGGAAAAAAAGCTTGGGAAGTCTCGAGAGCAAAGAGGGACTTTTAGTGAAAGTTAAAGACAATACTTGAGATTGATTTTTGCAGGCACAAAATGATCTGATGGAACTCATTGCTACAAAACAATGCTGAAGTGGAATACTATCTCTCCTAATGGGTTGCATGGCCATAAAAATAGTCTTTGCTGGTTTCATTAGAAGAGTGAAGATTCAATTTTCAGCTTTTGCGCTTGAAGCTAGGGAGAACCTGCCAGTTATGCATAAGAAAGGAAGGTCTCTTCTGAGAAGGTGACTCCATAGTTACCTGTAGGTGATACCTGGTCCCAGTGTCCCTCCTAGTCTCTGGTTGAACCTGTGTGACAGTTCCTGCAGCACGGTAGCGACGATCGTGCTAGGTGTCTGCTGTAGGCTCTGTGGGAAAGGAATACGTCCACGTGGTGAACGCAGAGGTACTTAAGCACTGACTGCTGTCCCTTGCTGCCACAGAGTGCTTTTCACCTCAGTCCCAAAGCATTTTGGTGCTGATCTAGTTGTGGAAAAATTATGCAAGTTAGCAGGCTTTATTGCACCAAATGAGGACCTAATGTTGTTTAACTGATGTGGAAACCAAATCGCAAAGCTGCGAAGCAGCGTGGAAGAAGTTGTGCAACAAACTGCTGGTGTAGTAGAGGACAGGATAAGCCTTGTGAGTCCTGAACTCTGCTCATTAGCATGTATTGCTTTTCATTTTTAACAAGGCATTTTTATTAAAAATGTGTTGGCAGTTGCTAACTGTCTGTGGCTTCCTTGTTAGCAGTACCTGCGGAGAGGCATAGGGCTTGTGGCACTCTAGTGTCGCAAAAAGAGCTGCAGTTCTCCATCTTCCTGTGCTGTGCCTCAAACAGCGCAGGAACATTGTGCTGTGTCATGGAGTAGACCTGCCTCCATGCTGGAGTACCCGAAACTCTCAGTGGTAGAGAGACAAGCATATCTCAGACAGCACTATTTTGCCCAGTCCACCGAGATTCACATCATTCCCTGAGGGCCTGGGCACTGGCTGTTGCCAAAAAATCTCTGGCTCTGGATTCTTCATCTTAAGAAAGGTGCTTGCCTTCTAGGATCTCTCAGCGGGTGGAGGCCAGCCGGGCACAACTTCAGGCAATCGGCGAGAGAGTCACGCTCGCCCAAGCGAAGATTGAGAAGATAAAGGGCAGCAAGAAGGCTATTAAGGTAGTGACTTCAGTGAAGGCTGCATGGCCTCCCTTCTTCCTTCCACCTTCTCTCTTTACTCCTGATGTAAGGTCTGGAGAAGTACAGGTGTTCGGCTGCCACAGCTGCTGCCTGCTTACCTCTTCATGTATTGCTGCTGAGCAGGGTTGTGATGAGAATCCCCTTCCTGACTTGGCCAACTGATGATTTTTAGACCCATGAGCCACACAGCTCCAGGCCTTATGAGACCTATACAGGATGCTGCCCTAACTGCTTCCTGAGAAAGAGAAAAGGCATGTGCTGAGCTAAGCCCAACACCCTTGCACTTCAGGCTCATAGACACTTTAGCTAGTTGAATAAAAACTGCTGTTAGAGAGCCTCCCCGTCAGTGCATCTTAATCCCCTTAAGCCAGTAAAACTGGTGAAAGTCTTTCTTTCCCTATTCTTGCTCCATCTTATACAGTATTTTCAACTCCCTGCAAATGGAAGCCTTTTTGCCAATGATCTCCTAGTATTTATATATAGAGAGAAGCTCTGGCACTTCCATTTTCCGAAGTGGTAGCCCATGCATGTTTGGGTCTGTGCAGATAGCCCTTAGGAGCCTCTTGACTCCAAGGCTGTCCATTCCCACTGGCAGCGCAGATTGTGTGCTACTCCACTCCATGTGTTTCTGTAGTGTAGGATTGCCTAGTTTTTGGGATTTTTCAGTCTCTTCATGTTTCTCCACAGGTATTTTCCAGTGCCAAGTATCCAGCCCCTGAACGGCTGCAGGAGTACAGTTCAATTTTTGCCGGTGCAGAAGACCCAGCTAAGCAGAAATGGCCAAGACACAAAATTCAGAGCAAACACCGAATACTGGATGAGAAAGCTCTGCAGGTAAGGAGGAGGAGAACAGACCTTGAGATGAACAAGCAAAGAGAAGCTGTTAATCTCTTTGATGAAGTAGACCAAGGCTTTAGGATTTAGTCTGGGAGCAGAACATCTTTTCAGCTTGGACTGTTGGCGGAGGTGCGTGAGGTCAGGCTGGGAAGCTTGCAGAGCTGCCGATTTGAGAGGGCCGTGTCAGTACAAGACCTTGGCACAGTGATTGAGTGCTCTGGGTGGCTGTTGGCTGCTAACTGTCCAGAGCAGTTCCATTTCCTGAAACGCCACTGTTTCCTGCAGCAGTGCTGGTGGGTGCTGCTGGCTGGCATAGCAAGGCAGCTGGGATCAGGGTCATAATTGTTTGAAGAATAGTTTCTGAAGGCTCTAATATAATTGATGGTGAGAAGGGAAAGGTGAAAGTGCTTGTGAGTGTGTCAGGAGAAAAAGGAGTCATTAGAGCATTTTTCTGTCCCAGGAAAATTGTCCCTCCCTCATTCCCAGCTAAGTTTTACATTTTGGCAGGGACGAATAAATTTGCCTCCTTACGTCTTTTGTTTGTGCTTTGTTTCTCCTTTGCCTTGCGTTCAACTATTGTAGGTTGCAAGCCCTTCAGAGAGGAGCTGAATATCTTCGTACCCAGTGCATGTGGAGCTTCCAGATGTGCCCATAGCAAAGATGTCTGTAGCTGGTGGTGTTGAAGGAGATCCTGAAGTGCTGAGCTCCCTTTTAGCCTGTAGATTGAATGGCAGAGAGGGGCTTCTTAGGGAGGTCTGAGAAGGGGTAGGTTTGGCAGGAAATGCTACCAAAGGGTTCTCCAACAATTTGTGTCAACATCCCCGGGCTGGAAGGAGGGCAGGAAGAGTTGCTATGTTTAAAGTTTAAAAGTTGCTGTGTATGCACTGTGCCAGGAGTTGCAGATGTGCTCTTCCTGACAGGTTAGGGATCAACCTGACAGCGTCCCGGCTCTCCACCCCTAAAGAGACTTCTTTACTCATCCTTGTGTGCCTTGGCCCAACAATAAAGCTTCCACTGAATAATTTATCACGATAAACTTTCTGGAGTTTTAATGGAGCTGAGACCTCACACAGTGAGGTAGTTATGAATATTTCAGCCAGGCCAGGGAAGCAGGGTTGCTGGTCAAATGGACAGCTGACGAACTCAAGCAGGGTTCGTGCTTCATTTGAGCCCTGGCAGTAGCGCAGGGCAGAGCGGCGTGGCACCTGCTACTGGCCAGCCAGGAGAGGCCAGTTATGGCTGTGCTGTGTGGCTGGTGGCCCCATCCCGTTGGAGAGCATGGGGGGAGCAGAGGCAGGCGGTGAGTGGGCAGGGGGGATGCTCTCCCCTCCTGCAGGGCTTGTGCCAATATACAGCCCCTCGCACAAGGAGGGGATTGAGAAGAGCATGAGCTGGGAAAAAGTAGTGTTCTACAAAGAGGAAATGGTGTGCCCATCCAGCTGGCCCAGTGGCTCCAGTAGGCTCTGCGTGCCCTTCCTTGCTGCCCCTGCCATCTGCATCCGATGCTGCTTCTTCCCTGTACCGTTGCCATGTTCTGCCCTTCATGACCAAGGCTGCCATCACCACAGGAACTTTGTTGCAGGCCCCGTGGGATGTTTGTATTCATTCCTTCCCTCCTGCGACCCATCTTTTGATTCTCCCTTGTGATTGTTGATCTTTCTCTGGCTTTCCTTACCCTACCTCACACGGTAGTCCTTTTACTCTTGCCAAGCTCATGCATGCACTAGCTCCTGCAGCTCTTCTGTGGGGCAGAGGGACACCGCTGTGCTGGCAAGTGGCTGTCAGCTGATGAACGATGGAGGGGCCTGCTCCAGGAGCAGCTGGTGTGCTGAGTGGGGCTTGGTGCGGCCGAGCTCTGACCACGTTCCAGGGGGACAGGCCCTTCTTGGCCATAGCTGAGCAGAGAGCCTGACGTGCCTTGCAGTAATGAAATGTGACAGAGGGAACTCTAATGTTTGCAGTTATGCCCTCCTCAATTATTCAGGGCTTTCAGCAGAGGCTCGTTGCCTGTTTTCACTTCTAATGAGGGCCTCTTTGCTGGGAGCAGTCACAGTGGCCTTTGCTAACTTCACTTACTCATGCACACACACACCCCACCAGGAAAACCAGCTCTGCTCTTGTCAGTTTGAGGGTAAGTGGTGGCAGCCTGTGCTGAGTGCTGTGGGGTTGTGCTTGGGGGGGAAAGCAGCTGAGTTGGAAACATGCGTGGTTCTGCAGTTCTATTTAATGCTTTCCTCCTGGGAAATTTTCCTTTCCCCCTCCACACCCCATGCAAATAAAAACTCAGCTGTTGGGAGGACGCTGTTTAGGTTGGTAAGGTAAGCACTGATGGATAAGAGGGCCAGAAATGGGGTCCTTTTGGTAAGCCTGGAAGGCTGCTTGCTTTGCACATCACTGTGGTAGCAGCTCAGCAGGGTTGAACAGTGAGTTGACTGGAGCCCCGTGGGGCTTCTCAGGTGCTGGGCACTGCGTTTGCCCTTGAGACCTGTGTCCAGCTGCTGCAAGTGCCCCCCCTGAGGCAGAAGAACAGAGTGGGAGATGTGGTCTGCCTGGGCTTGGGAAGAGGTCCAAGCAAAAGTTACAGTCCTCCGCTAAAGTAACCTTGCTAGGCTTCAAAAATGTCAATAACTTGACATGTCCTTGTGAATTCTGCCTCTGTCAGAGTCCACCATGGGCAGGGGTGGGGCTGATCTGGGTTTTTGGCACTTGCTCATCGTCAAGTGCTTGTCCAGCTGCCCTCAGCACTCCGTTGGCGTGAGTGGAATGGAGTTTCTGGTGTATCGCACCAATTCACTTCGTAAGAGCTTCTACTTCATTAAACCTGAGAACCAGAATGACTTTATATATTTGTAACTGCATGCTCTGAGGGAGAAAAATACCTGGAAATGCAGTGTCCTTAATGCTCCTGCCAGATGCCAAACACCAGGTTGGGGTGTTTGAGCCTTTAAGCACCCCCCATGACTTCAGTATGTCAAGGTTGCTGAACCTTTGGGTTAATGCATTAATGTCCCTATAAGAAAACTAATTTTTAAATGGCATATTAACTTGTGGAACTCACAGTTGCAGGATATTATTGACAGTAGGTCTAAGATTTAAAACAGATCTAGGTACTTGAATACAACTAGCATTTTGGTGGCGTTTAAATTAAAAGGATTATGTAGAGCCTCATGTTTCAGCGCAATACTCATGCTTCGTGCTTTTATAACTGCCTTAGATGAGACTTAAAAGTAAATGTAGGTAATGGTTGGTTTCTCACTCCGCCCTTAAAGTGACGCACAGTCTTCTGGTGCTAATTGAAATCTACAGAGAAAGAATTAAAAAAAATATATATGACTTGAGGGCTAAGTGTGTGTGAACAGTTCTAGGAAAAACGTCAGTACTCCCTCATGCTTAAAAAATTAAACATTGAGAAATGAATATTAATGATCAAAAGAACCTTTATTTCTGAATCTCTGCTTCTATGGTCTCTAAATAACAATTTCTATATTTTTGCTTACTTGCTGCTCTAAAAATTCAAGATGTTTATTTCAGTGTATCTTTCACAAGTTGGAATGTGTTATTTGGGGGAGAAAACATTTAAATCAAAACCTCCCAGGTCTTTTCTTACAGCATTTTATAGACTCAGAGCATCATACAAACTCTTAGTGGATTAACTGAGCTGTGACTAAGCCATTTCCCAGGATTTCTGGCTACCAAATTCAAGGCTGAAATTTCAATCAGCAGAAACTGCTTCAGTTGCTGAGGTGTGGTCTGAACCAACGCTGGTCTCCAGCTCCCCCGCAGAAGTACAAGGAGGGAAGAAGGGCTTGGAGAAAGGGATCGAGCAAAGATGCTGGAGGTAGCAAGGCAGTAGGAGGCTGTGGACACTGTTTGAAGTGGTCATCTTCTGGTGACAGAAGAAAACCGCTAGAGCGTGGCCCATTATTTAACCTGACAAACTGTCCTGGTTAGTGCTCCGGTTTCCTCTGGTACGAAAGCTTACCCCCTCGCGGCTGCCGGGCTGCTGCTTGTCCTAGTTTGTGAAAAGAGAACAGGAGTAGTGAAGGGGCTGTGGAAGGGTGTGGGGAGGGGTCTGGGATGGAGGTTTGTCCATCCCAGGCTGTCTCTGGGTTGAGGAACTGATGCCTTCCCTCCCTCTACAGCAAACGGTGCTGTGGGCACTGAGCTTCATCGCCCTGAGCATCTGGCGGCGGGCGCTGTCACGCTTGCTGAAACACTGGGCTGATCGGGGATGGCAATTCCTGTTCTATATATAAGTCAAGCAGTTCAGATGTAATAAGTTCTTTTCTAAAGGGAGCTCTATATATTATGCATGAAGTTTTAGAACCGAGAGAGAGGAGATTTCAGTTCATTAGAGTTGAAAACTCCTGCAAATCCCTCAGGCTTTGCAAAACCATCTGGCACACGTTCCACCCTGCGCACTCCCTTCTGCCTGATCTCTTGCCTAGTGCAGGCACTCTGTTTTCTCCTAACCTCCTTTTCCTTCGCCTGCCCCGCATACCCCACCGGTGGGATCGCATCTCTTAAAACATCAACTGAAGGCAGCAGAGGGGAGGTAATACAGATGTTTGGGGAACTCTGCCTGCATGAAAACGTCTGGTAGTTGGAGACACTGTAACAAATGCCTTTTAGGCTGTGGTGCTTGATCCCTGCCTCTGGCTGGAGAGCCCGAGTGATTGGTTTATTTTGGTGGATCCTTGCCGCAGGAACACGTGTTCAGTATGACCCAGCCACGGCACCAAAAGCACATGCCATGGGTCTGAACTGCTGAGATTTGTCACGAGTGTGAGGCTGCAGTGTTGTCCGTGCGCTTCCTTGCTCAAAGGAGGTGAAGAGGAAGCAGTAGGGTTCCCAGACCACGCAGTGGATCCAGCAGTGTGGGTTGTGGTGGCTGGGGAGGGCTGTGGTTTGAGTGTCTTACCACCTGTTATCTGTCTTCTTGCAGGAGAAGCTCAAGTACTTCCCTGTGTGTGTGAGCACCAAAATTCACCAGGAGGATGATGCAGAAGAAGGCCTTGGCAGCCTCCCCAGGAACATCAGCTCCCTCAGCTCCCTGCTGCTCTTCAACACCACGGAGAACCTGTGAGAGCTGGAGCAGTGCTGTGCTGCTCACCTGCCCCTGCTTGTCCTGAGAGGAACTTTCCCTTCCCCAGGGGCAGCAGTAACTGCTTGCTTTCCTGGGGGTCTTACATACCAGGCTCCTGATAGGGCTTGGTACTTCTCTGCACTGTTTCTTCTGGCCTTGGCTTTCAAGGTGGCATCAGTGAAATACTTGTCCTCTACCCTTAGGTACAAGAAGTATGTTTTCCTGGATCCTCTGGCTGGAGCAGTGACCAAAACCCATGTGGCTCTGGAAACAGAGACAGAAGAGAAGCTCTTTGATGCTCCTCTCTCCATCACCAAAAGAGGACAGTTGGACCGACAGGTGAGATGCAGCTGTGGGAATGCAGCTGCTTCCCTTCCAGGGGTTTGTGGTCAGCTCTCTGAGAGCAGAGGGCTTCTGTGGGGTGGAGAGCAGGTAAGAGAATGGCCCCTCATGGGGCTGCAGAGTATCTCACTTATCGGAAGGACCTTGCCCGTTTCTGTGCTGAAGCTTGATGGGTGAGACAAAACTCTCAGGTTTTTCCTCTCTGCTCAAGCCTTTGCTGAGTGGTGTAAGAAGAGTAGTATGATATCGATTCACCTCGCTGATAGACCTCGGGTCTGTAGAGGAGTTTGAGGCTCCATCACCTGATCATCCTCCTGGTGCTAACTCCTGAGCCTCATGAGAAGTCTGAGAGTGAGGTGCCACAGCTGGAATGTGGCTGGGAAGAGGTCTGATCCCCATCGTTCCTGCTAGAAAGGGACAGCTGCTGGTGCAAACAGAAGGGCCAGCGAGCCTGAGAAACCGTTTGTATTCGGTGTGGGCGTGAGGCAGGCAGTGCACCAACCTGGCTGCCTCAGCATGTGACTGACCTTGTACCCAACACATTATAATGGCCATACCTGGAGCTTTGCTGGTGCATGGTTGAATGTGTGTTTTAGGGCTAGGGAAAGGAGCTTGGGAGCCATTTGCTCATCATAGAATCATCATATCATAGAATGGTTTGGGTTGGAAGGGACCTTAAAGGTCATTTAGTTCCAACTCCTCTGCCATGGGGTTGGTTGCCATAGACCAGGTTGCTCAGAGCCCCATCCAACCTAGCCTTGAACATTTCCAGGGATGGGGCATCCACAGCTTCTCTGGGCAACCTGTTCCAGTGTCTCATCACCCTCACAGTAAAGAATTTCTTCCTTATGTCTAATCAAAACCTACGCTCTTCAGTTACCCTTTGTCCTATCACAACAGGCCCTTGTCTCTGGCTGCCACTCAGGCTGTTCCCTGCAGTGCCCCTGTTTGCTGCAAAGGAGAGCAAGTCATTGCCTTATCTTTTTGGTTTGGGTTTCTCCTAGGTAGCTGAAAACTACTTCTACGTGCCAGATCTGGGCCAGGTCCCTGAGATTGATGTGCCGTCCTACCTGCCAGACCTGCCTGGCATTGCTGCAGATCTCATGTACAGTGCTGATCTGGGCCCTGGCATCGCACCGTCTGCCCCTAGCAGTGCTATTCCAGAGCTGCCCACGTTCAACACTGAGTCGGTGGAACCTTTGCAACCAGGTATTTGCAATATCTGATCCCAGAACCCTGTGAAGGAGGAAGGCAGGTATTGCTAGAAGATGGAGAAAATGCAGAAAATCCATTGGTGGAGATTTCAAGATGGATGTTGGAGATACCTCTGGCTTGTGCTTGGGCCTGAATCAAAGCTGCATCCTGCTCAAGTGCTGGCCAGACTCCGGGCCCCTCACCTCCCTCACTCCCTGCACGGCCAGGGAGGAGGGAGCGTGGTGTGCAGGGACTGTCCTTGTGGCAGCCTGATCGGATGCCCTTGGACAAGCTGGGCAAGCCCAGTGGGATGCAGCTGGGGAGGGCAGAATAGGCCCTCTGCCTGGGCCCTGCCTGCTGTTAAGAGATGCTGCACAGGGTGGGAGCACTCTGCTGCGCGGTGCCTGCTGAGGACTCTGATTTGTTGCCACTGAGGCATGCAAAGCTCTCAGTGTGCTGTCCTCTGGGATGCTTCAGATGCAACTTCTTTCATCTTTCAGACCTTCAAGCTGCTGAGCTATTGCCGCCTCCTCCACCACCGCCTCCCCCACCACCTCCTGTTATGCCAACCACTGTGCCTCCTCCGCCGCCCCTGCCCCAGCCCGCAGCCCCCTCCGAGCCAGCCCGGACAGCGAGTGAGGAGAGCAGCAACACAGTGCCTGCAGGTAAAGGCTAGGCATCTCCACAGCGTCACCAGCCGAGTCTTAACTCTGACTTCTCGGCTTCAGCCCGTGCCCTTGGTTGGTTCTCTGTGGCTTCCCAGCCTTCCAACAGAAAAGGGAAGCTGCAGTGGGAGGGAAGCTGCTCATGCCTGCCTGGGAGCTGCAGTCCTTCAGTTCCCCCTTAGCAGGGCTGCTGCTGGCTAAGAGGTGTCTGGGACAGGCTCACCATCCCAGGCAGAAGCTGGTGGGGTACTGGAGCAGCCCTTTCCATGGGAATTTGGCTGGGCCTGTAGCTGGTGCACTGACCCATGGCTGCTGCCTGTCCTTCCTGTCCCTGCAGCTTTGGTCCAGGGAGCCCCGAAGGAGGTGGTGAACCCCTCTACGGGGCGTGCCAGTCTCCTGGAGTCCATCCGCCAGGCCGGTGGCATTGGGAAGGCCAACCTCCGCAGCGTCAAGGAGAGGAAGCTGGAGAAGAAGAAGCAAAAGGAACAAGAACAAGGTGCTGAGGCTCTTTGGCAGAACTGATCTTCCTTACTGTCTGCCCCAGGCTGGGGAGGTGTAAGTCTAGGGCAGACGGGCAAGCCAGGAGCACAGTGAACGTACAGAGGGGAAAGGTGTTGTCTTTCCTCACAGGCTGGTGTAGGTCTCAAGTGTTTCCCATTCAGTCAAAGCTCTGTGAACGTGCTAAACCTCATCTGCCAGAAGGACATTTGTGTTCTTGATGGAGACCCTCTCTGTCTCAGGGCATGCGTAGAAGTTTCATGTGTGCTGCATGGGAAGGGACACACAAAATGGTGGCCCCCTGGGGCCAAGAGGGGCAGGGCTGAGCCAGTTTGAGCACCTTGGCTTAGATAGCTGGGGAGGGTAGGCATGGAGCTGGTTTGGCAGAGTGAGGCTGCAAATGCCCAGCCCCTCAAGGATTTCCACTCTTGCACCTCCCCAGAAGATGCCATTACCCTGTGGTTCCAGGTATTTTCCAGACCTGAAACTGGATGATGGGGGGAGAGATTAGGAAAGGGATACAAGATTAGAGGTTTGGTGGTTTGCTTTTTTTCTTTAATCTGAAGGCAGCATTGCAGAATGCTTTCACCATAGTGCTGGGGTCAGACTGACACTTCTTGTCTGATTTGTGGGGTTTTGCTCTGTTTCAGTGAGAGCTACGGGACAAGGTGGAGATTTGATGTCGGACCTCTTCAACAAACTGGTGCTGAGGCGCAAAGGTACTGTCCTGGGAAAGAGGGAGAGCCCTTTCTGACACCTCACTTATGTCAGCCACAGCCCTAGAAACAGGAACAGAGCCACTGTCCCTGGAGAGTGTGCTGCAGCGTGGCTGGGAGTGACTTTACAGAGGGTGAGCAGGGAGGCCTCCATGTCAAATCCAGCTGGAGGTGCTGGAGGAGGTTGTGCGTCTGAGGCAGAGGATGGACTCTGAAAGTTGCCCGTGAGGGAGGGACAGTGGTGTCTTTTTTTAATTCAGTGCTGAAAAGCTGGGCCCCTCGCCCATGGGGCACCTGATTTGCCCTGTACCTTGGCATTTACAGCCAGTGTAACCACTCAGTGCCTGGCACGGGGCAGAGGACAGCATGGACTTGCTCAGGTGGAGCGTTAGTTAAATGAGCCCTAGTGCAGGGCTGTGGTGGTGTTGAAGCGTGTTGGGCATTCTGCTTGCCTGGATCACCTGGGTGCTGGTGGGAGCCGTGTTTTACCCACCCCTTTGCTAAGCCTGTGTGTTCTTTAGTCACTAGATGTCACCTCATGGTGCTTTTTCTTCCCTTACAGGTATTTCGGGGAAAGGACCAGGAGCCTCTGGAAATCCTGATGCTCCTGGAAGTCCTGCTGGTGCCTTTGCTCGTATGTCAGACTCAATACCACCCCTCCCACCCCCACAGCAGCCCGCAGGCGAGGAGGATGAGGATGACTGGGAGTCATAGATGGCGTCAGTTGAGCGTCAGTGTGAATCCCAGGACTCTTGAGCTAAGCACCTTTGAGAGACACCAGCCCGTGGAAGTGCCTCCTGGAGGGTGGGCACTGGCATGGCAGGGGGACCCTGTCATTTCTTTTTGAAGAGCAGGAGCAACAGGAGCTAACTGCTGCTGAGGCTATAGGTATCAATGAGAGTTTTTCTTCTGCTGTCTGCTGCTCTCCACCCCAAATACTACATTCCATCTTGAATGCTGCTGCTCACACAGGCACCATAAATCCTGCCTTAGCTGGTGGGTATAGCCGGACGGCTGGTGCTCAGAGGATCAGAACTAGCACTGCTCCTGATTTAAAGGGCCCTCAGTCTTTCCTAATGTGACTGGTGATGACTGCGAAAGCATCTCTTGCAGGCAAACAGCCCTTGCCTCATTTGTCTCCTTGCTGCTTGCTCCTGGTTGCTTGGTTGTTGCTAGAAGAGAGAATGAATGTGTGTGTCCCTTCATGGGGGTTTAATTCCTGGTGCCTCTGCCCTTGAGGGTTTCTTTCTCTACCTGGCTTGTCCTATTCCTCGCCTGTCGCTGTCGGAAAATTTCAATAAAGTTGAAGGAAGCAGGTTCTTGCAGCCTTCACTTCGGTAAAAGCAGGAAGTGTGCTCAATTAAAAGTGTCTTAAGGGAAAGCCCAGCTGTCTGCTGTTGTCTCAGGTCAGGGCTTAGCTTTACAAGCCAGCACCACCAGCCACAGGACTGGAGGGGACCAGCTGTTACAAAAGCCAGTGTCCCTCACTCCCGCTGCTGCATTCACTGGGGTGAAGGCAGAGCTTTTTGCCAGACAAGGGGTTTTGCACCCATTGAGGGGGCAGGACATTTCTCAGAAGCAGCTGTTTCTTTCCCTGTGGGGCTAATTAACATATAGGGAGTGGGTACCAGCTCTGTGTCTAATTAGAAGTGCTTTTTTTCATTGTGAAGAGCCCTGAGAGGTAGCATCCAGCTGCTGAAACCAGCAATGAGGCAAAAGAAGCTCCTGGGAAGAGGCTTGCTCAGGTTGACAGAAAAAGTTGGGGAGGGCGATGGGATTACACAGCCGTCCCTGTTGTTATCGCTGCCCTCCAGCACTGACCCATGACCTGGGAATGAAGCCCAGGAAAGTTATGCTAAAAAAAAAAAAAAAAAAAAAAATTTAAAAAGGCCTTACCATTTTCCACAGAATGTTACTTTGAATTTAAAAATGTAGGCAGTAAAAAGAGCAGAGCAATCCTGTGCTTAAGCATGATCAAAGGAGAAGTGCTGTGCTGTATTATGGCCATTCCTTTATTCCCCTTGAAAGAATGAACCGCTCCTTGAATCTATTGACTGCTTGAAGCAAGGCAGAAAGAAGGGGATAAGAAATGTTACCCATAGCTGCCCCGTGTCTTACTAGTCTGACTGTGTGACACAAAGTAATGGCCTGATAGTTCACGAATCTTCTGAAAAGCTCTGTGTTTTCATTGGTCATCAAGCTCCCTGCACTTGGTGGTTAACAGAAAAATGCATATGTGCTCAGTCAAAATTATAACTATACTCACCATACTTAAGTGTTTGGGTTGAAAATATTTAATCAATTTAAATAAAAGCTTAACAGCTGTAAACAAATAGGATCCTGCTGCTACTACTTTCACCTGCCTCAGCCCTACAACCGGTTTCCCTCCTGGTTATGGTGCTGAAGGCTGTCTCATCATCATAGCGCTCAGATACTGAACACCAAACATCCACAAAGGAGGCAGAAGGCAGAGATTCACAAGCTCCTTGGAACAGAAAAGCAGGAACTTGTATTGCTTCAGATGTTCTTCAGAGGTGCAGCTCACAGAGTTGACCTACAGCCTATTTTCTGGTCCATATCACAAAGCATCCAACTTCCCTCGATGGAACTAGGAACACACAAAACAGACAGTTTGTCCCTGGCCCTACTCTATAGTGGAGGTTTGATAAAAATACAAATGAGTAGTGGGAAACAGTTTCAGTAGCAGTATGTAAGATACAAGTTCTGACCTTTCTTAACTCCGCAAACGCTGATCCAAAGGAAGGTTTCACCTGAGTTCTCTCCCTGATCCACTGTGGCAGTTTGTTGAAGATGGCAGGGCGTGCGTACCTGTGGTCCAGGAGCAGGATGCTTGCAAAGTCCTTCTGATGGCGAATGGCTCTGCCTGTACAGAGTGTACAACCGCATTAAAATGGCCCACTCAAATGTTTGTTCCCAGGCAAGGAAGCTCATGTTCCCATCATCTGTACTTAAACTGATTGGTAACGTGTCCTTTTTCCCACCCTCCTACTTCAGTGCAGTCCCATTTCGTATCCCCCAGCCTGCCCAAGGAAGGATGAATTACCTATCGACTGGTTTACTGCCTTCATGCACAGGTTTTCAATCAGCATTCTGCTAGGTGCCTGGCCAGCAGCTCTGGGCTGGAAAGGAGAAATAAGTAAGCCTGAACATGAGGCAGATGTAAATCAATCAAGCTGGGGAGTCTTAATAACAAAGTGAGGCAAATGCTTTTACCCCTGCAGAGTGAGTGGGTGGCCAAGCAGACCACAAGCTGAGAGTAAGGAGGGGCAGAGAAAGGTTGCAGTAAGAAAACTATGTTGAGCATGCACAAAAGCCAGCCCAAGGCCCCCTGGAAGGCAGAAAACTTGTCCCCAGCTGCCCGGGAACAGCATCTCCAGTCAGCAGTGAGAAAGAACAAGTGAGCCAAAAGGAGAAGTGATCCTGGCAAGCAGCTTCTACCACCCTGCCACCTCCTCTGGGGTAACGGAACCTTGCTCCGCTTGGAACTTGGTGTTCCCAGGGAGCTCCAGTGGTGTTTCCCTCCATTGAGCTTCTTCCCTGTGTTTAGGGCCACCTGTGCATGTGCAGTGTGGAGAAGTCAGTGCTCTCAGTATCACATAGTCTGAGAAACAAGGGCAAACTCAAAGAAAAAAAAAAAATCCTTGAAGGCAGCCCTAGGACTCATGTGCTGGGAGGAAAGTTAATCCTAAAAAGCTGAAGTGAAAGAGGCAGAGGTGTCTCTATTACCATTGTTTTGTCAAGCCAAGTCATTTTTTCTTGGAGCTCTGGAGATTTAATGTTGGGGTAAGGCATTCCCACCATAATCACACACCTGCAAGGGGCAAGGGAGGACTGCATTATTCTTAATGTCTCATCCTAGAGCACTTTGCCAATAGACTGATAAATTAGAGGTCAGCGCACCCCTGAAAGACGGCCAGCCCTGAAAACCAAAGGCAGCAATAAAGCACAGCAGTTTGACAAGCACGCTCTGAACGGAAAGCTGCAGAGGGATTCCGGGTGCCAGAACAAGGGATTATCTAGCACAGCAAGCCTAACTGCATTACTCACACAAGAAGTACTCTGGACAAGCTGGTTTTACACCACCCAGCAGACTTGGACCTGTTGGTTTAAGCCAAGCCACGTGCTCCCCAGGATTTTCCATCTATGCAAGTACTGACGTGTTCATCCTGCTTGGAGTCACCGCACCGCAAGCCCAGTGCTCGCCTTCCAAGGAGCAGCCACCTTACCTTCCCAGGTCGTCAGAGAAGTTGATCCCTTCGCTCATTTTGCCTCCAACTACAGAAAGCAGCAGGGCCCCCGTCATCTGTCCTCCTGCCTGGCTGCAGCGCTGCAGGAGAGGGACCAGCAACTTAAATCACAGTAGGGAAGATTTCTGTGCTTCAAAAACACTCCCACACCTGGGCTAGAGCCCTCTTTCCTTGTTTAAAGCTGCAATGCCTTCTTTTAGCAGCACTCCCATACACAGTTGGGATACCACGCACTCACCAGCCTGCCAGCTCCGCTTACCTTGATGCACTTGGCATATTCCACCAGCACCTGCTCCACCTGGTTGGCTTTCTTAGGCTCCTGAAAGATCTGTCACAAGAAGCAAACAGTTTAAAGAAAGCAAATCATTTTACTCCCATGCCATTAAACAGCCCATGGAAGTAAGATCAGGGAAAGGCAAATTGCCTGGAAAACCAACTAAACCAGCATCTTTCCCCTGCACCCTGGAAAAGCACTGCATGCTCACTACAGCACTTTCCAACTGGGCTCTGAAAGGAGCAGCAGCTGCTCCTGCCCCCCTTTCAGCTTTGGCAGGCTTATCTAATTCTGCAAGAAGTTACAAGTCATCCGAGAGCTGAAAGGCAGGAAAGCGATGAGCACCTCTTCCATCTGTGCATAAAGATCCAGCGGGGTGAGGAGACTCGCCAGCTGCAAGAGCTTGGAGGACAGTGACGGGACCAATCTATTCGAATCACCAATTAATTCCAAGTAATAGCTCCCCTTGCCCAGTGAATAAATTAGTTCTCTATGCAAAGCATCCATAAAGTAATACTTCTTTATGTTATTCTAGCATGCCTAATTAGTTGCTGAAAGTGCCTGTAGTTAATTGAGTTGCATGTTGATAGATGCTGCACCTTGGCCTAAATCACAAGTTGTTTTCCTAGTAAACAAGAGGTGCAACATCAGTCTTCTCTGCGACAGTAAAGAACCTAAAAGATGTGTTTTCTCTCAGTTAGCAAGAAGTACTACCAAATTTTACCTGCCAGAATCAGTCTTTCAGTAGAAAAATAACTGGCAGTAACAAATATAAGCCAAGACTATTTAACTTATTAAACAGTAGCTATTTAATCCTCTGGTTTAAATTAATTTTCTCTGTGTAGTTTTATATATAATCTCAATGAGATCTCACCACAGCGACCTCAGGAAAAACTTCAACATTCCTCTGCTATGATACGATCTTGTGTGTGGGCAGCTGAAAGTCACACTTGCTGCTCTTTTACCAAATGGCTTTGCTAATGCATACCCAATTTGCTGGAGACTGCAAAGGCTGAACAAGAACAAATCAGAGCTGAAAGGTAGAGCAAGCTGCATGATCGTGGCACAAAGCCTTGGAGGCATCAAGCAGACCGCTGGGACCCTGACAGAACACACCTGAAAGGCACTCTGAGTGACAGCTCTACAAACACATGCAGAAGCTGAAGCACAGCGCTTCCACCACAAAAATCTACAGGCAGATCCACGTGCCAGAATGCCTGCACCACAGCTGTGAAATATCTGGGACTGTGCTCTCCTAATCCACGTGGTAAGTTATTTAGCTTTTAGTAAACACCAGTTGCAGCCAGGGTATATGTAGTTCTCTTTTCCCCACCCGGCACACGATCCAAGACCCCTGCCTCACACCCTGAGACTGTTGGACTGCCTGACCTTCAATACCGAACCTTCAAATAGTTGTGAGAGTCACTGCAGAGATTTCATATTTGCAGTGATGTCCCCATTTCATGTTTCTCATAACTCCTTCAACAGGAGTCACCACTGCTAGTCTTTCAGTTCTCCATGCTGCGCTTCTACCAGAAGATGAGCATTTGTCCTATGAACTGCAGCCTGGTCCCATTCTGCCTAGCCCTTAGTTGTGCTGGTCTGTGTTCAAGGGGCGCATAGCTGCGCCTAGGAAAAACAAATTCCCTATAAGAGCTCAACCTAAACAGCCCCCCAGCCACACAGGAGCAAGCTTCCTGGTTATAGAAAGCAAGGATTGTCACCCACCATGGCCACTACACAGACTGTGCGCTTAAAGAATCTATAGCTGCATTTAATCTAATTTAGATCCCAGCTCAGTGATCAGCCGCCCGGGAAGTATCATTTATTCATTACTGGAGGGATTGGCTAGATAAACATCCGCTCTGCTCTGCTGTGCAGAGTATGAGAACAACTCAGCGAGAGAGGCCTGTAATGCATAGATAATTGTTTGATTTTTGAAACCTCAATTTAAAGTACCAACTGCCCCTGGCTGCACAATTACCTTCTTCTTAGTTGCCAGGCGGGCAAGCAGCCCTGTCTTCTCCCAGTGCACATACACCTGCTTCTCATATTCGTAGGAGGGGAGGAAGCACACCACACCTCCTGGGACCACGTTGCACAGGTTGCAAAGGATTCGACCCGTCTCATCCATCTGCAAGAGAAACAAGAGCATATTGCAGCTGACAGGAGCTCCACCTAATGCCGCTCCGACTCTGTGCACAATCCCAGGATCACACCTCCCCTGAGACATGCCTTAGGGGAGGAAAGATGTGGGAAATATGCCAGGTCAAAGAAAGCTCTCTACAGGAGCTGGGAATCACCAAAAAGCTCTTCACTGCTTGGCGTCTCCTAAATCCAGGGTTTCTATTACTGCTGTGGAGCAGTGGTCGTTCAGGAAAGGAGCGTTTGCATCCATTGTCCCAGTGGATGGGACCTGTCACACGAGAACAGATGTGAAGAGCTAGCTAGCACATCTGGTGGAGATTCAGCAGAGGCAGAGCAGATCTAGTGTCTGGCCTTGGGTGTTTAGTGGCTCACCAAAGGAAGAAGGAAAAAGTGCAGAAACATCTGCTGCCGCCCCTGCCGCCATTTGGCTGCACTCTGCAGGGCTGCCACGCTCCGCTGTCACTGAGCCCTTCAAACTGTGAAGCACAGTCAGAAATCTCCTTCTGATGTCCAGTACACAAATGCAGGATCTCACTACAGCCAAAACAGGAGTTGCTAGTATTCCTCATCTCCAATAGCCACTCTGAGCAGGGAGCTCAAAACCTCTTTTGCTGCTCCTCTTTCCCAGTTACTTGGCAACACACTCGTCCCAAATCCCATGGACTTCCCTTGCCAAGGCTTTTGAGTCACCCACCTTTCCAACAGAGAGCACACTGTCCTATAAAACACAAGCATGTGAAGCAAAAAAAAAAAAAGATACCAAGGAAAGGAACAAAGAAATGACTGACCATCTGGGGCAGGTCTCTCGTCTGGTAGGTGAACTCCAGCTGCTGGTTGGAAGGACTGCTGCAGAGGATTATAGGTAAAATGTTTTCTGGAGGTATCACATGTCCTGGAGATAACAAATAGTGAGAGTCAACATCGCTGCTGTGTGCACAAACCCCACTAGCTGAACAGCTTTATCTGCATGCAGCGAGGCACATGTTTGCCTAAGTCACTCAGCTGTTCTGACTTCCATTCCCTGAGCCCCTGGGAAGAAGGCAGACACTGCCTGCTGATCCTGGGGAAGCTCAGAGTGGAAGGGACCTGGCACCCCCTCTGTTGCCAGGAAAGATACCATGTTGCTTAGAGTGCTGACAAAAGAGTGCAGCAAAGGCAAAGTACGAAACTCGGGTCCTGCAGAGACAGATGGCGACCCCTCCCTACCACCCCAGCACACTCACCACAAGAGAACTCCACCACACGTGCAGGGTCCACACCAGCACAGGACAGCAGCTGCTCTCGGAAATCAGCCACCTGTGAACCACAAGCCAAAGTGAGGCAAAGCACCGGTGTCCCAAAAGACATCGGCAACATCCGTGCCGCTCCTTAAGTGCCGGTGTTGGGGGAGAGCTGGCACAGGGGAGACGAGAAAAATCAAGGGCATGGGAATGCTGAGCGCACAAGCCAGGGCTGGGAGGCGCGTTGGGCAGCCAGAAGGAAGGGCCTGCGTACACCCCGCCAGCCCAGCCACCGCCTGAAGCGCGGAGCGCACCCCCCCGCCGCCGGTACCGGTACCGCCACCGCCGCCGCCACCCGCGCCTCCGCCGGGCGAGGAGCCGCAGCGCCCCCTGCCGGCGGCCCGGCCCTTCCCCAGGCCCCAAAAACCCGTTACCGGGACTGCCGAGCACTGCACGGACCACAGCTTGGACTGCACCGACATCCCTTCTCCAAGCTGCGGCCTGAAAGGTTCAAAGCAGGAACGGTGGCCTTCTAAAAAGAAGGTCCTGCACTTTACACCCTCCTTCCTTCCCTTACCACGAAGGCAAAGAGGAAATTTTGGGATGTTCCTGTCCAGGAACAGGATAAGCAGGACCAACTGGGATATCTGACACACCCCGCTGCATCTGTACAGCACAAACACGCTGTATTTTAGGCACTAAAGCAACGGGAAAGAGGATGATAAGCTGCTTGCCACCGTACCAAGACCGAAGTCTCGATTTTTATGAAAGATGCCCTATGGGATGGTCCCTGTGGGATCCCTGTCCCTCTAGAAGGTCAGATGGTTTTACAAGGTCCTCTAAGTGCTACCCATCCCAGTTCCAAGCCACCAGGAGCTCAGCCTCAGCCTGTATCATCTCGAGGACAAGAAAGGCTGAGAAGGACAATCCTGCCCTTACACCTACAACTTTTTGCAGGAACGGGCAGCGTGAGGCCTCACGCAGGGAAATCCTATCAGGGAGATGAAAGGGGTAGGTAGGAAAGGTCTTTCCCCACACATGCCATGGGAAATGAGAAGAGCACATCCCAGTGGGGCCAAGCTGCTATCTGTCCATGCCTGCTGGTAGACAGCACCAGAGACCTCCTGAGAGCCCAGCACAGCATCCTTATTCCCTCACCGGCTGCATGGTGCCCCCAGCAATGATTACAGCACGGCATTCTTCCACCACTTTGGCAAAGTGGACAGCTGGATTCAGCAAGAGGAATTTGAGGCTGCTCTGACCAACTGTGCCTGGGAAAAGGAGAGAGACAACATCAGGAACTGGCTGTGACACACACTCAGGGATATCAGATTCTTCCTCCTGTCCTGGCCACCCTGGCAGGTCCCCACCTCTCAAAACAAGGACGTGCTGCTATTCAACACTGCCAGAGGCAGCAACAGGTAATGCCACCCTGGAAGTTACCTGCTGCTTCCTAATCCTCCCGGAGCTGTGGAAGAGGTGCAATAAATTGCAAGACAAAAATCGACATCTGAAGTGGGAGCAGGGCTCTGCGAACCCTGGCCCCAGTGCCCTTGGCTGAGAATTCTTCTGGGTTCACGAGAGCCCTCACACAGATCGAGCCTGCCAGCCTGCACCACGGACAACAGAGACATTCTGGCAGGGTTGCAGGCTGCCCCCCGGCTCAGGATCTTCTCCTTCACTGCCAGTGAAGCGTCCTGCTTCCAACTCATGTTCCCACTTCACAACTTGCCCTTTCCAGTACCTTGCCTGTTGAGAATGATTCGGCCATCCTGGTTTGCATTCGTGAGGGCTGAGAGAAATCCTTCAATCTGCATCAGTGGAGAGGCAGTTCGGAGCTGGTCATTCTCAGCCTCCACAGGAGGGCTCTGGGGAGTACCTGCCGGCCAGAAGAGAAAAGGAGAGGCAGGCAACATAGGACACGTTTCTGAAGACAGGGACTAAGCACAAAATATAGATGGGTCCTTTCTACAGGAACATAGAATCATTGGATAGTTTAGGGTTGGAAGAGAGCTTTAAAGGTCATCTAGTCCAACCCCCCTGCAAAAAGCAGGGACATCTCCAACCACATCAAGTTGCTCAGAGCCCCGTCCATCTTGGCCTTGAATGTTTCCACGGATGGGGCATGAACCACCTCTCTGGGCAACCTGTGCCAGTGTTCCACCACCCTCAGTGTAAAAGTTTTTTTACTTCTACCAAGTCTGAATCTGCTTCCTTCTATTTTAAAATCAACATGATACCTCGTCTACATATGCAGGCAGAGAACAAAGACCCAGAGAACAAAGACCCAATAAAGCAGAGAACTCAAATTCTGTCTCATTGCTAGGAAAAAAAAAATAAATAAAAATGACCTTGGCTTTGGTAGGTGGCACCACTAAACAGAGCTACCCATGGCAGCTCAGGTCCCAAAGCCATCAGGCTACAGCAGGGCAAAGCTTGTAAACATGTGTAAATAGTGTAAACATGGAATCGCATAATTCAGCTTGGAAGGGACCTCAGGAGATCATCTAATCATACGTATAGTTGCCTAGGTCATCTAATCATAGATATTAAAAAACACCTGTGTAGCATCACTCTTCAAATCTGCCTCCTCCCTTTCCTCATGCAGATAGATGCAGGTTGCACACCCTCACTTTGTCCGCAGACGCATAAGTGGAAGACGTCTGAACTCACCTTCTTTATCAGATCCCTTCTGGAGGGTCAGAAGAAAGTTCTGCAAACCAGTCAACTTTTGGTTCTCCTTGTTGGTCTTCACAGCTGCGGCAGGGCCTCCATATCGCTCCACAAACCCAAAAAGCTGCCAAGCAAAAGTCAGTAAGACTAAGACTACCAACAGCACAAATCAAGACAAGATAAAACCAGGTTTGCTGGCCTGCCACAGATAAAGTTCCTTGGCAGGTGTTTGCAAACCAGCCCAATCATAACCTATCAGCCCAGAGCTCCCATTACTTTCCTTCACTCATGAATCAAAACCAAAGCAAGTCTCTGATGCTTGTTCCCTCAGTGCAGCCTACCAGGCTGGTGAGTTTAAGGCCAAGCAGCACAGAATTAGCACCCACTGAATATTACGGTACACCATGTTGTATGCTGCTTTGCTGTATAAGCAAAAGCAAACCTGCCCATGTAGTGCTTTTTGCAGGAACCACTTTGTTTGCAGAGCAGGGTGGAGAAGATAGGCTCCCACCCTAGCTGCTGCATTTTCCACTTCCAACTCAACGTGTAAAACAGCATTTGAACGCTGTTGACCAAAAGTCACAGGGGCAGTACCTTCCTACTGATGAGGCTCTTCTCACAGTAACGCTGAACCTGTTGGAGGAAGACAGAAAAACGAACTGGCATTCAGCATCCCTTCTCCCATCCTGCTGCCCTTCATCCCTCTCCAGCGCAGTTCTTCCTGAGTGCTGCTTCCCAGACAACAGTTTATTCAAAGTCATTGCTTCCAGGGCAGAAACACATGGTGCTATGTTTGGAGGTTTGAGGGATGGGTTAGGTTACTCAACCCTGTATTCGTCTACAGGCAGCCTCTACACTCGTACATGCTTAATTGCTTGCTCCCCGCTACCCCAAGACCACCTATCCAGCTTTAATGCACTGTTATCCAGACAGCAGCAGAAGAGATCTATACATTGGGGAGAATCTGCTAGAAAGCAAATTCTGCCGTGTGTGCTTTGGTTGTACTTCAGGCTCTCACACACGCCTCCTGATAACCTTGAACAAGTCACCACCACTTGCGCCCTAGAAGATGACAACATTTGCATTACCTTGAAGAGGTTGATATTGTCAATCTGGCTCTGAAACAGAAAGTCATTTATGGATTTTAGCACTGTCCCTGAAAGAAAGAGGGGGGAAAGTAGAATAAAAATTATTAGCTGCTGGGCCTGCAGCCCCTTACTGCCCACCCCCATGTCCCTGACTGATGGCTGCATACCCCAGGTGTTCGCTCCAGTCTTACCTGTTTGGGAAACTGCCTGACAGTTAGGATTTTGGTTCACGTTACCTGTAAAACATGAAACCAATTCAAGGAAGGCTTACAATGGGTCTGCCTTAAAAATTAAACAAGAGACTAACAACCGAGCTGAAAGGGACACCGCATCAGAACAAAAACCAATAAATAACTACACACCTGCAAAATGTAGCTGTACAGACAAAACATCAGCTCCTGCTCAGTTTTAATTTCCTCTGTAGGGTAGGCCTACATTGTAGGACAAGTGTGCTGCTGCATCCTAAGAAACACCACCTATATTCCTTCTGTAGCAGGAGGCAGCAGGTAAGGTGGGTGCATACAAATGCTCACATGCTACGTAGTCATAATGCTGCAAAGATGAAGGGACAGGGACTGCAATGCATCCCTCACCCCTCCTCAATGCAGCAGTGGGGACCTGGGAGGCGCACAGGCTGGCAGGCGATTGGGAAGAGGGGAAAAAACTGAGGACAGCTCCACATCCAGACCCCGACAGCCAGAACAGGATGAATTGCTGTCACTCACTGCGTTTTATGTCCCAGCGTTTAACACTCACCTCACATCTCGCTTTTGCAGCCTCAATCATGAAGCTGTACACAGGCTGCATTTTCTAATGAAAGCAGTTAACTGAGTGTGAGGAAGAGAAGAGTGGCAGTAACAGAGAGGGAAGAGAAGAATACATTTGAGAAAAGGGCAGAGGGCACCACCAGGCCCACGCCCCAGAGAGCTGCATTTCCCCTGGGCAAGGAGGAAGCTCTTTATGAACTTAGGACAGGCTCTCCTCAAGGCACACTGAGGTCTCACAAACAGATCAGAGGAAAGGAGCCCTGCAAATGCCACAGGATTTAAAAATCACAGCAAACCAGTTATTTCTCACAAAGGAAAGGCACTACTCAGGAAAGATTCATTCTGCAGAGGCATGCCTGACACAGGTAGAGGCCACGCCACAAGGTAATTCAGGAGATTTATTCTGTGCAGCTCTTGTGCTGTCCTGATCACTGTCACACATCTGCTGCACTCCTCACCTAGCACCCTACCTCATCCCCACTCAAATCAGATATGAAAACCACACAGAGAGGGAAACTGCCTCTAATAACTTATGATGTCATCTGCTGCTCCTCAGCTAATCAAAACAAAGAGAGGGGTTCGGGCAGACACGTCAACATCTCCATGTTACAAAACAGCCTGAGAAATAAAATTACTGGCATCTGAGCCTACACATGAGCAACATCATCCCACAGATTCTGCAGAGGGGGAAGGAGGACAGTGCCCTGAGGAAGCACCAACTAGCTCAGAGTTCCTCTGCATCACTGGAGATAGAAAAGGTTTGCTTACCTCCCAGAATGGCCACAAACCGCTCCAGCAAATACAGGATCTGCTTAATGTACATCAAGTTCTTTGCCTTCAAACGTTTCCTATGAAAAATGAGACAGGTATTAGGCCCCAAAACATCTTCAGGGACTAATTCACAGCAGCTGAGCTGCAGAGACAATTTCCTGAACTCCCCTTCATTTTGGGGAGACAGGAATGAAGCATAATTTCTCACAGGCTTGCTCTCCCTATTTGTGACAGGGCATAGAGTGCAAAGCACTCACTCATGCACCCCACACTGTTCCTACCATCACCTTTCTCCTCACACATTAATCACAGTGTGTTTATTACAATGGCAGTGATGTCTTGAGTCCCTGTTACAATAATGCTCCACAAATTCAAAGTTATTAGCATTGAGCACAACAATCAACCACTGCAGGGATGACAAGACACAAGACTTGGCCAGAGCCAAAAACCACATATAGCTCCCTCCTCCTCAGAGCTCACTGCCTCTGCAATAATGCCAGTCAGCACATGAAAGACTAAGGTCCTGGAGAGACATGAAAGACTGAATCTTTTGAAACTCTGCATCACAAAGCAGGAGCGAGATAAAGAGGGAGATATTGGGAGAGGAACTGAGAGTACAAGGGAAAGCCAGAATCCTCAGGGTATCCCCCTTCTCACTGCTTAATACCAGCCCCAGGAGTCTGACTTAGATGGATTCTAGACAGAGATAATGAAGCAACCGGCTTTTCATCTGCAGAAGTATTAATGCAAATAACTTTCCACTGGGGAAAAGGAAAAAAGACCCTGCAGACACGAGACAAGCCATGGCATCCACGTTGCCTGCCACTGTTGTGCTATTTGACTCCAAGATCCTCACCTGTATCGCTCCATGTACTGTAACAGCTGGGAGTGAGCACAGCACAGCTACACGAACAACAACAAAAAACAAACAAACAAACAAAAACCAAAAAAAAGGAGCTGTTATTACGCAGGAGTCAAGAAAGGGCGCTCTGCTGGATGCAGAGCTCACTCACAATCAACAGGCCAGGCTATGACTCACCTGAGAGCCAGTGACCTCTGCACTATGGATACAGGTGATGGTGTCTATGAGGTTGTGGGCCTCATCAATGATCACGACCTGGTCCTTCAGCTTGATCCCAGCAGCGCTCCTGGTAGGCTCATGCAGGAGCATCTGATAGGGCAGCACCACAAGCTACAGGAGAAGCACACACTGCTCTGACTCTAGCTCTCATCCTTACAAACATAGAGTACTCCCCAACCACTCTTTAAAGGCCCATAGCAGACTCATTAAAGGCCGGTATCAGATGGCCTCACAGAATTCAGTCAAGTTACTTACTCTTATTGTGGGAAAGGAAGGAAGAGAAACAGGAGCATATGCTTGAGAGGGGCACTGGGATGTAAGCTAAAGAGAAGAGATTATGCTACATCTGCATGTCGGCTCAGGTTACCTTCCAAATCCCCTTTGAAACACTGAAAGCACATCTTCTGAGAGAGAAACAAGCAAGCAAGAAGAACGGTGGCAACAGCTAAGATTACACCCATGTGTTAGTATTGCCTCAGAGTTATTGAGCCTTTCAGGTATTTCAGAATGCTGAGACATACTCACAGCCTCCCTCTTAACTTCAAATGGGTATTCTCACATTCCTTTGCTTTCTCAGCAAAACTACAGCTGACAGAAACACAGCCTTGTTTACAAACTCCCACAATATTGAGCAACAGTACTGGAGCGAGCAGGCAATTGTTTAATTCTTAGAGCCCCTGGCATTAATTCTGCTAAAACTGTGCACACCTTACCTGAGCAGCAGGAATGGCGTACCGACTTCCATAATATGGGCAGGCTTTGGTCTCCCTTCCCAAAGTCACCAGCTGCTCAATATCCTTCACTTCCACTAGAACTTCATCACGGAGAAACTGCATTTGCTCATAGGAATAAAACGGGCATACAGTGCGACTCACACGTCTCTTCTTCCCTTCATTCTCTTCATCAGTCTTCTTTTCTAACAGCAGAAATCAAAAAAGAGCTATGAGCAACACACAGAGTAGCCTAAAACAATTGCTTTGCAGAACCTCCTGGATTTCAAAGCAGGCTTTGTCATACCTATTTTTGACCTATCATCTATTTTAAAATTATTCATCAGCAATATTTCCATCTCCACAGTGGGCACCACTCTCGCCAGTTAGATTTAGCCATGTGGCATTTTCCAACATTTCTAGTACTGAGTTACAAAGACAAGTACCCTTCCATTGCAGAAGTCTTGACCAACTTAAGACACTCAGAAAATACATACAGATCTCAGCATCCTAGTGTGGAGGTCAAGAAAAGTAAAAGCGCTGAGGATCTCTAGCTCTGCTCCTGCCATTTTCAAGCTCCTACCACCCTCTTGCTAGAACTGGTTGGCAGTGCACACCGTCTCCAGACTCTCACACCAGCTTCATCAGTGATTGCTTTCCCAGGCTGGAAGTGTTCCTACCATGTTTGTTCTGCTGCATCTCCATGCAGCGGTCATTGATGAGCTGGAGAGCCCCCAAGCGTCGCACCTCCTCATTCACACACAGGTTCTTGAACATGCAAAAAGAGGAAGCGGTAGGAAGTCGTTAAGCACTGAGTGCCATGTGTGCACCCTTTGCTGTAAAATAAAACATTTCTTTAAAGCAATCGCAGGCCAGATTCCAAAATGGGGAAGTCTATAGCTCAGGTATTGTGCATACTAACTGCTACAAATGTGCTCAAATCTCATAAAAACTTAGCAAGGAGGAAAAAAAAAAATAGAAAAGGTGCGCCAAGATGGCTCACTGCTACACAGCAGCTTCTAAAAAAATGCTCCCAGAAGTAATAGTAAGAGCAGCACCTTCCCAGTGACTCAGACATCTGTAATATTCCACATCAGAAAAGGTAAAACAGATTTTTGCATTTACATCAAAGGGTAAATGGCCAAAACATAGCTCACAGGAAAATGTACATCACACAGATCTGTGTAATGACCCAGGACTGCTTTAGTTTTCCAATGGGAGATTCAGTCAATCCTCAAGATGCTTTCTGTGATGTCACATCCACACATCTCCTCACAGTCTCTCACGTTCAGTTAACATGTGCTCTGGGTCCCTTGTGAAAAATACCACATACCTGCCTGGATCCCAAGGAGACCAGACGTGTGTCTTTGCCAAAAGGACTTTTTTGCACCTCACGCACAAACTGAGACAGCTGGGAGTGAGTGCGGCTGCAGTAGTAAATCTACAATGAGGAGGAACAAAGGGAAGACAAGAAACACATGGAAGACAAGCCCCTACCTACAACAAATCCCGCAAGGAAGCAGCCAAGCACCTCAATAAGGTTAATCTTGCTCAACCCTTCAAAAACACAAGGGAAGGCACATGTTTGAGTGTCACCTTACAACTGCTGAGACCAACAGCCTTATCTTTGTTTTCTCCTATGCATTTACCTTCATTTGCATTTTTTTCCAAGGTCCCTATAAAAACAGGGACTCACTGCTTGAGAGTAACAAAAAACTTGTGTTGATTTTCTGTAGCAGGGGTGGAGCTGCAGTTTCCCCTTTGTCTGGTGAACTTGGCCGGGTCTAGGGCAGACTTGCTGCTGGCCAGGGCCAACCCAGTTGGTGACAGTGATAACACCTCTGTGATAACATTATTTAAGAAGGAGAAAACAAAAAAAATAAGTGAAGAATCAGAAGCACAGGCTGAGAGGGGGAAGTGCGAGCCTTGTGGGCCTTGTGGCCTTCACCCTCTGGCCTCCTCTCGGGCACCCGTCTGGGCCTGACTCAGCCTGGACAGCCTGGCCCAGCCAAGAGAAGTGAGGAGAGGAGATGGGAAGAGAACCTGAGAGGTGTCTGCCTGAGCCGATTGTGAAGAATTTCTTGTGAGAGGAATGACTGTGGACACCAAGGTCAGTGAAAAAGGAGGGAGGAGTAACGTTGCTCCTGATAAGACTCCCCTGCAGCCTGTCGTGAACACCACGGTGAGGCAGGCTGTCCCCTTGCAACCCACGGAGGTCCTTAGAGGAGCAGAGATCCACCTGCAGCCTGTGGAGGACACCACGCCAGAGCAGGCAGATACCTGAAAGAGGCTGTGGCCCGTGGAGGGCCTGTGCTGGAGCAGCTGTTCTGGAGTGTCTGCATCCCATGGAAAAGGACCCCACCCTGCAGCAGTTCATGAAGGACTGTAGCCTGTGGGAGGGACTCCATGCTGGAGCAGGGTAGGAATGCGAGGAGTTCTTCCCCCGAGGAGGAAGGAGTGGCAGAAAATAACATGTGATGAACTGACCATAACCCCCATTCCCTACTCCGCCCTGTGCTGCTCGGGGAGCCAGGGGAGAAGGAGGTGGAGATAATTTGAAATGAAGTTAAGCCCAGGAAAGGCGGAGGGGTGGAGGGAAGTTGGTTTTGTTCTTTCTCTCATTATCCTGCTTTGGTTTTAACAGTAATAAATTGAAATAATTTTCCCCAAGTTGAGTCTGTTTTGCCCATAATGGTAACTTGAATGATCTCTCCCTGTCCTTATCTCAAACCTTGAGCTCTTTGTTATATTATCTCTCCCTCATTCCCTCGGAGAGTGGGGAGAGCGAGTGAGAGACTGCGTAGCTTGGTCCCAAGCAGGGCTAAACTGTGACAAAACTGTTTCTTGCAGTGTGCTTCTACAGCAAGTCACAGCAGAAATTCAGCAGTGCCAGCAGAGCAAGCTGCTTCAGCAGCCAGTGTAGTCCAGAAGGAGATGAGCACAGCAGAAGTGGTTGCTACTATCAACAAACTCTGCAGTTCTTGGATGCTAAATCCTTCTGTACACCAGGACTCTGGGAAAGGTGCAAGGAAGCCATAGTTCTGCTGACTCCTATGCTGTTCTATGAGGTGGCACTATTTACTTTCCTCCTCTCACCTTAGTGACATGCTCCTCTTCCAAATCATCATCATCTTCTTCCAGCCTAAGAAAAGAGAAATCTCAAATAGTTTCCTTTCAGCAGATCGCTGACAGGTAGAATCAAATGAAGCTCTACTACAAAAGAGAGGCCTCAAGAGAGATGATACTGTCATCTCAAGAAGAGCCTCAGATCTTAACTCATGACGTAAAAGAAAAGTCAACTTTTTAAGAATAGCATAAGCGTGCACAATCAAGTCAAGCCTTGCTCTTTAAAGGAAAAACATCTGTAGGACTGTGTCTTTAGCAACCTCAAGAATTTTTTTTTCCTTCTAAATCTGGGGCTTCTAAGCCCCAGGCATAAGCTAATCAGAGCTATACTATTCTTTGGTGAGCTTATTTATTTATTTTTGCAAAACTTTCCCTTTAGAGACAATTTACCACCCTCAAGCTATTGCATAAAAAAAAAAAAGCTTCAGGAAGATACTTAGCTGCCATAGAGTTCCTCAAAGGCAACAGCAGTTTAATGTTTGATAAACTACATATAAACTAAGTAGTTAAGTGTCTTGCAATTTTTAAGGCAGGACGATCTGTCTAGATACTAATTAGTAAATTTGTATTTTAAATGTATTTGACTTTTCATGCTGAAGGATGGCTCCTGGCTTTCTGCATAAAGCAAATGTATAAGAGAGAAAAGCGTGCACAGAGTTTTCATGCTGAAGATCGGTCTTTAGAAATGCGAACACCTCTCCCTTCAGAATATCAAAAGATGCCAGTGCTAACCTGCAGGACTGATAGCTTCCTCTGACGCCCTGAGTTCCATTTTGCTTTTTTAATGCAAGGAACTTGAGATCAAGTCGTTCACTCAGCATGCAGATGCATTCTTTGGGACACTGGGCATGGATAAAGGCAGGACATTGCCATACATTTTAAGAAAGGTGCACTTTCTCAGAAAACACTTGAGGTCATTCTGATCATTCTAACAAAAGCCTAAAAAGCAAAACAAAATCCCTGAAAAAACACTAAACCAACCAATTAAGCAAACAAACCTCTAGAACAACCAGCTTGAATGGAGGAGAAACTCCAGATCTGCACAATCACAGGTGAAATCTCTTCAATCAAGGCAAGCCAAAAATGATACAGAAAATGTTTCCTTGTCACAGAACCCCCTCAGTCCCTGTCCTTACCCAGATACCACTTTCTTTTCCTCGTCACTCTCATATTCAGCAAGAATCAGCTCCTCCTCATTGTGATCCAGCTGCTCTAGAACATCCATTCCAGCTCCTTCTGAAAGAACCTCCTTGCTGAGCTGAAGAAGGCGCTTTGTCTCATCTTCCTCAGATCTCTGAAAGGAACACAGGATCACATTATTTCTCATACAGAAAGAGAGGTAGCACACACATCACTTTATGCCATGGACAAATCAGAAGACAGCACAGTCCCTCCACCCGTAAGACAGGGAATGGCTTGCTGGGTAAACTCCCAGCAGAACAAGCAAATGCACCAAGGGTGTCTGGAGCTCTTCAGCCCCTCAGAATGCAGCTGTTACCAACAACCAAAGACTTGCCCACACAGACACATATGAAGAGGGCAAAAGGCCCACTGAACTAACAGATCCTGAAATGAGAATATCCATGTGATCCAGTTGCTTGAAGTGGCCCATAAAAGATGTCTGCCTGAGAAAAAATAGTGTGTAAACCCAACCAAACATACAAGGACATAATCAAACATTCTGTTCACACTTAACTCAAACCAACAATAAACTCAGCACCTGTTTTAGAACAGAGAACACAAAACTTCTCTTGCTGTTTTTTCCTCCAGTTACATGGTTCTTATTTTAACACAGGTATACCCCTCTACAAAAATTCCATTGAACTGTTGAAGAACAGTTTTCTGATTAACTTTGTGTTCTGATAAAGAAGTTTGTTTTTTCAGTCTGAAAATGGTATCTTCCAACTTCAATGACAGTTCTTTTACCACAGCATTATGAAGAAATGCAACTAGTAAGCATTACTGAAGAGATGAACCAGTTGCTTTGCCAAATCTCTGTAATATTTCTCTCACTTGCCTTCTTACTTTTTATTATGCTTCTTATTTCACATGCTTTTTATCCTCTTTTAAGGGACCAAAGATCTTTGTTCCACTTTTTTTTTTTTTTTATTTGCCATTCACCTCTGAACCTCTGCTGTTTCTGCCATATTCTTTTGACAGGAGTTAACCAAAACATAACACTGGACTTGGGATGGACTACACCAGAAACTAATAGCATAGCAGCCTAATAAGTTTGTCTGTTTGGGGATCTGAAGTGGGTATTTCTGGGAAGTTTGACTCATACCATCCAAAAACTCTTAGAGCCAAGAGTACTGAAGCCAGTTCACTCACCTAAATAACAGAATATATGTGCAAACTTTTTATATGTAGAAAAGAGATATTTCTGAACAATACAATCACATTTGCTATGAAAGTAAACAAATATAGTTGCTCCCTAGTGGTGGGCAAAGTACAGTTAAAGCCTGACCTGGCTTTTTTGGAGGGGTCTTCTGTTCCCATGATCTTAAATTTAACCACAGTTCTACAGGTTTTATTCCAGAAGTACAGAGTGCTCACATATGCTCATAAAACAGAGAGCTTAAAAAAAATAATAATAATCCAAGTATTCAAGCTATTAAAACAAAAGCAGAGGGCCAGAAGGCCATCAGAACATGCATCCTTTCTATCTACACACAAGCACTGTCACAGGAAATTCTCTATGAATAAATTGTTTTTCACATCTGTACTTCAAAAAGATAATCTAACCAAAAATTTTCAGTGGCCAATTTCAGCAACCTAATACAAAGAGCTCCCCAAACAGACAGGTTGGAAAATTCAGAGTGAAGTCGCAGATATAAGCAAGTATGAACCACACTCGAGGTAACCAAAACAGAAAGTTCTAATCTCTGCAGCATAACTCACCTTTCTTTTTGCTGCATATTTTAACTGCACATTATGGCGAATTTTCTCAAGACGATCTTCTCGCTTTTTCCTCCTGATCTGCTCTTCCTAAAATAAAGGGAGAGTGAAGGAAGGATGAAGTATATTTAGTCCTAAATCCTTTTCTGTTCCCTGGGTATAGAAAAAAAATAACTCTGGAACAAAATTCTGAGTACACAGTCTCTTTCTCCTGGAGTGCACACCTATTGCATGTTCAGAGTAACATGGTTTCTGATCTTATGCAACCTGCACAGAACTGCATCATCCTTCCTAAATGAAACAAAGTCCTGTGAAGGGCAAAGACCACCATCAAAGTTTGCCTCACTTGTTTTTGCAGTCATCACCCTGGCTATCAGCCTTTCTGATCCTCACACCTCGTTATTTTACCCATTCTCTACAAACGAGTATTTCTCAACCTTTAGCCTGTCCACCATGTCCCGCTCTTCTTTCTTCTGCACAAATGCCGTAATCCAGTCTGGTTCCCCGGCAGTGTCCGTGCTGTGCGGGTGCCCTGGCTCAGCTGAAGCCGGCTGCTTCTTCCCCTCCTGCCCGCTCTCCTCAAGTGCCAGCAGCCGTGCCTCCTCCTGCCGCTTTTTCTCCTCAAAGTCTCGGAGCCAGGAGAGGGCCCCACAGATGAGACTCAGTGATTTTCCCTGCCATAGAAAACAAACAAGACGAGCAATTCAGAGGAGGGCCACGAAGATGATCAGAGGGCTGGAGCCCCTCTCCCATGAGGGCAGGCTGAGAGAGTTGGGGCTGTTCAGCCTGGAGAAGAGAAGGCTCTGAGGAGACCTGATAGTGGCCTTTCAATGCCTAAAGGGGGCCTACAGGAAAGACAGGGAGAAACTCTTCAGCAGATCCAGTTGTGACAGGAGAAGGGTAATGGTTTTAAAATAGAAGGAGGCAGATTTAGACTTGATATAAGGAATAATTTTTTTTTTATCATGAGGGTGGTGGGACACTGGAGCAGGTTGCCCAGAGAGGTGGTGGATGCCCCATCCGTGGAAACATTCAAGGCCAGGTTGGACGGGGCTCTGAGCAACTGGATCTGGTTGGAGATGTCCCTGCTCCTCGCAGGGGGGTTGGACGAGATGACTTTTAAAGGTCCCTTCCAACCCAAACCATTCTGTGAGGCTCCCGCGGCTGGAGCAGGGCAGCCACCCGCACCCACACGGCGGTGCCGCTCCCTCCACGGGGACAACCCGCGCGGTGACAGCGCCTTCTCCGCGGGTCAGGCCCACGCCCGACCCCCTTTCCCCAGCTGCCGCCGCCCCTCCCCACCTGGCGTGGCCTCCCTCCTCCTCCTCCTCCGCCTCCACGTCCCTCCCGCCGCCCCAAACCCCTCGGCCCCGGCTAACCGTGCCCGTGGGGCTCTCGAAGATCCCGACCCGGCCGGCCTCCAGCGCGCCGTACAGCGCCGCCATGAACCGCTCCTGGATGAGGTAGGGCGTGTAGGGGAACGGGAACCGGCCCTCGCCAGGCCCCGGGCCCGCCGCCGCCTCCGCTACGCTTTCCATCCCGCCCGCCGCCGCCCGCCCCGCTTCGAACCGAGCGCCGGAGACGCGCCGCCCCCTTCCCGTGACGCTGCGGTGGCGGCCGGAAGGCCCGCACCTCCCCCGGTGCTGGCGGGACCGGTTTCTCTCCGGGAGGGGGCGACGGGAGCGCGGGGCCATCCAGCCGCGGCCTCCCCGCCCCGCCCCGCCCCGCTCCGGCGGGCCCCGGCCTTTCGCCGGGCCGTGGCTCCTGCTGCGGTGACACCCGGACAAACCGGGGTTGCTCCGTCCTCCCAGCCCGCAGTCCCGGTTCCTTAAACCGCCGTTGGCTCCAGGTATGGCTGCGCCGCCTCCGACAGCGCGCCTGTGCCTCTCCCCAGCCATTTTCCGCTCTTCAGCCGCTGCCAGTGAAGCGCCGGAGCCGCAGGGCCGGGCGCGGGTGTCTCCAGCCCTGCGGTGGGTGCCTGCCTCGGGCTTTGGGAAGGCCCCATCCTCCCCTTTCTGGTCAAATCGCCCTTCACGATCTCCCCACCACGTCAACTCGGCGTGGGGCTGACCCCCTCACCCCTCCCCACGTTTACAGTTTCACTCCCATCCCACTCCGGGACAGAAAACCGAAGTATACGGAGAGAAAAAGGGTTTATTTAGGATGGAAACACATAGCTAATGATAAAACACAGCAATACAGAGGAGGTTTATGTAATATACAGTCATTAGCACAGTAATAAATGCAAACACAGTAATTCCTAACTGTTAACGCTGAGCTTTAGATGTTAATACTAACCATGAGCTAAAGAACTCATCATAAAAAGGACTACAAAATTGCCAGTCTCTGGACTACCAGTAGGAACTCACCATGTCCTGGTTCAGACTAGGACATCCAAGGGGTGAATACTTTTTTTGGTTAAATAAGTTAAGGCCACAATTTTGCCCATGTTTTGTTGATGTCCCAAGTTGGAAGGTGTTTCAAACCAGCAAGGACAAATTCGGGAGGAGCTGCCACAGACAAGTAATGGGCGGCGTTCCCACTGGAAATGCTTGCACATCCATGTTTTCTGGGAACAGCCACAATAGTTTTGCATTACTCAGCTATTGTGTCAACCAGGCTTTGCATGTGGAGCTAGGAATTCATTGTCTCATGTAAGATTTAGAAAAGAGGAAGAAAAGACAAATAGATTGAAGTTCAGCTCCAAAGTCAAAGGTTTGGAAGTACCTTGTCAAACACTGGGTAAACTTAACGGAAGATAACAAAAAATAATACCTAAGGCTGCTATGGTGTCTAACAAGCCAAAGTTTTGAGTCAGAACTAACCTGGAACCTTTTATTTTGATTTTTGCTTTCGTTGAAAAGTTATTTTACAAGCCTGATTCTCCCAGTTCTTATTCTACTGCATACTCTCAGTCCCTGGTTTACCCAGAAGCTGGTGCCTGTTCCTTAAGCTCCCAGCACTCTTCCTAAAGCACCAGCACTCAGCTCTTAGGACTAACTCCCTGTTTCCAGACCTTCTAATGGTTTTTGTGCCACTGGGGTTAAGCATCCAGCCCTGACACCAGAGTTACCATGTCTCCAGTCAATCTCTTCCCACTGTGATTCTCATCACCCACCTTCTTCACGTGCCCCCCAAAACTGCTGTTATTTCCTGCTCCAAACACCTACTCCAGCCCTATGGCAAAAGCGAGCGGGAAGTGAGCATTCTCCTACCCACCACACATTTATAAGGTTTCTTGGCCACATGGGTTTTCAAATGCACTTTAAGTGTCGAGCTTTTCCGGAAGCTTTTCCCACACTCACCACACTCATAGGGCTTGGCTCCTGCGTGGATCCTCAGGTGGGCACCAAGGGCTGAGCTGTGCCTGAACGTTTTTCCGCACTCCTCGCACTTGTAGGGTCTCTCCCCGCGGTGAATCCTCAGGTGCACGTTGAGAGCCGAGCTCCGACGGAAGCTGTCCCCACACTCCACGCAGATGTAGGGCCGTTCCTCAGCGTGCGTGGTCTGGTGCTTGGCAAGAGTGGAGCGGTCGCTGCACCTCCGGCCGCACTCGGCGCACTGGTAAAGGTTGGGCAGGAGGCTGCCGTGGTACACAGGCAAGGCCTTCCCCCCGTGGATCCGGCGATGAGTGGTGAGCGCCGAGCTCTGGCTAAAGCCCTTCCCGCACACGGGGCACTTGTAGGGCTTCTCACCTGTGTGTGTTCGCATGTGCGTCACCAGCGAGGAGCTCTGCCGGAAGGTTTTCCCACACTCAGTGCACTCATAGGGTTTCTCTCCCGTGTGGATCCTCTGATGCCGAATGATGGCCGAGCTGTCCCGGAAATGCTTCCCGCACTCCTGGCACTTGTGGGGCTTCTCTCCAGTGTGGACTCTCCGGTGTATGATCAGGGAGGAGCGGTCGCTGAAGCTTTTCTCGCACCGGGGGCAACTAAAGGGTTTCTCACCCTTGTGGCTTCGCTGGTGGACGATGAGATGCGAGTTCTGGCTGAAGCTCTTCCCACACTCATTGCACTGGTAGTGTCTCTCTCCCGTGTGGGTCCGCTGGTGCCTGATCACGTTGGACCTCTGGCTAAAGGTCTTCTCACACTTGTTGCACTGGTAGGGCTTCTCACCAGTGTGGATCCGCTGGTGTTTGATCAGGTCTGAGTTGCGAGTGAAATTCTTCCCACATTCGGAGCAGCCGAAGGGTTTCTCTGCCAGGTGGATCCTCTGGTGCTGGCTCAGGTATGAGCTCCGGCTGAAGCTCTTCCCACACTCGGGACACTCGTAGGTTTTCTCTCCCACCTGCTGAATCCAAATGGCACTGTTTCCACACACAGCTGGGCCTGGGTTATCTCCAGCAAGGATAACCTTGCCGATGTGGGCTCCACCACTGTCCTCGCACTCCCAAACTTCCATCCCACAGGAAGTTAAGGGAGTCACCATTCCCTGTCTCTTTCCAAGAGACGTCTCCACCTCACTTTCTGTCTCCAGCTCCTGCTTGTGGTCCTGTCTTTGATAGGCGTCCTGGAGGGTATCTCCTGTGAGCTTTCTGGAGGGGAACAGATGCAGTTCAGCTCTCACAGGACTTTCCTGATGAAGCTTCCCCTTCTGTGTGTCACCCATGGTCCTGTCACCTGCTGGAGTGAACAGAGGAACTAGCAATGAATACCTGCCCCCGCCCTCGCCACTTCTCTGAGGAAGAAGTCCGAACAGGGCAATTGCAGAGACCTGCTGCACGTCGGCCACCATTAACTAACAGCGCAGGAGCCAGCCCCTCCGTATCTTCTGTGGGCAGAGTGAGGGCATGGAGGCTGAGGAGCACAGGAAGGGTGTGTGACCCAAGGAAGGGCGGCCACCGTGCCATTGATTGCAAAGAGGGTTCTCTGTCATAAAGTTACAGCCCTAAAGGACAAAACCTGTCTCTTGCTTGTCCTCAAAGTTCCCATGTCTAGGGAGGTTAGAAGAACATCATCAGTGCTCTCCTCAACAATCCCCACCATAGCTGCTTCTCCCATTGCCTATGAATCACTGCTCTTCGTCCAGCATTCCCATGCTTAATCAAGGAAGAAAGCAGCCAACACCACAGGAATATCCACTGTGCCAAGTATACTTTTTTCTTTCTTCTTTCCAGTCACAGCCCTTTTCCTTAAAAACAAAGCCCTACATATTCTGCAGCAAATTGTATCTAATTTTGTTTATAGAACAGATAGGCAAGTAAGTGGAACGATAAACTTTTATTAATCAAGCATGGAAATTAACATTTAGACTGAAACATTTAGAGGCTCCTGTTTTTTTATTACTTATACTCATATGGAGAACACACCTCAGAAATGGATCCTGGCATGTGAGGTAAGCCGATTAGCTGGATGGCACTGCTTATGGAGTTAACAACATCCTCTTACGTGTGGGAGGTCCAAATATGAGATGAATGCAGCAGGATAAACCCCTCAGGTTTTGTTGCAAGTGATCTGCTGATTTTGGAAGACAAGAGCACACTGGTTATGCAGATTTCCAAAGTTTTGTTTACAGCACTCAGGGCTGAGAAACATTTGTAGTAGAAATAGAGGTACAGCACTGGCCCAAGACATGCACCCCAAGGCAGCAAAATGACCAATAAAACATTAAAAATACGGTCACCAAGAAAGGAAGAAGAGGCCACACTTTGGTTCATTATGCCTTCCAACATTCTGAGTATAGTCTTTGCTGAAAAATACACAAGATTTTATTTCATTTTGGATAGGCTCTTTTTGACAGGGTATTAGATTCCCCAGGAATCCCTGTTGTACCCTGCCTAAGAATCTTCCTGAAAGCAGGATCCATATAGCATGGGAGCAGAACAGACAGGATGAGCGCAGAGCGTGCAGCACACCAAATTTTCAGCATTTGGCTCTCTTTTTCCCTTCCCAGACATGATCTATTCAATTTCTCACCTTGTGAGCAATCTCTCTACCGTCTCAGTCTTCAGCTGCTTCTGGCCACAAAGCTGTTTCCCGTCACTCCATCCAGGAGGTTAAAGCCAAGTCAGGGACTGCAGATCCTGATCAGAGGAAAGAAAACAGATGTAATAAATACTCGCCATAGTAGCGGTGCTGTTGAGCGAGATTACAGGAGAATAAGTATTTAAGAGACAAAAGCAACCAGAGGAAAATGACACCGAGAAACATGAGTCGGGGTCACCGCCTGTTTTGCCACGCACACTGTGACACCACCATTCGGGTCCAATAATCAGGGCCAGCTCACGTAGCAAAGACCGAGTCAACTACGCGTGCTGCGGAGAGCTGCCTGCCAGCTTGCTGCCGTCTCACAAGTGTCTGGATGTTCCTCCTGCTGCACTTCCAGACCAAAAATGCCTCCTGCTGAGTTTTGTATAAAAATATATCAATTTCTCAAACCATTTTCTCTCCATCACCTTTCTTCCCCGTGAACTAAATGAGAACACAATGTAGTTAATGCAGTTCTGTTCTGCAGGCGGAGGAAAAATGCCGTCTTCACAACTGGGCTGTTTTCTGCGTCTGTCTGGAGTCCCATTTATTGCCTTTACCGAAGGAGTATTTTGCTTGGTTGCTCTCAGTGGCTCAGCCAGGCACGCACAGGTCTGGGCAAGAGAAGAGATTTTGGTCTGTTCACACATTATCGACAGAAGCAGTCCGAAGGCAGAATTTCCTGTCCTGCGCTCCAGAAAAATGGCGATTTGGCTGCCTTGTTCCAGACGGAGTTTACAGGGCTGGCAGTGAGTAGAAAAAAACAGTCACGCACACCTGTTTATGCATGAACACTGAGATGATTTAGGCAGCCAACACACAATCCCACTTCTCAAGGATCTCTTCTCAGAGCAGAAGTACGCTGCGCGGGAGTGGGGTTTGTGGGATAGAAAATTAGGTCACCCATTTAGCTTTAGCACTGTATTTGTGCAGTGGTATTTGTACAGAGGAATTTTAAGATGCTGAGAGCTCAGCGACGTCCTAGAAATGTGCAGGTTACAGAAAGAAAATGCTTAAAAACTGCACACGTGAATGCCGGCTCTGCAATGGCATTGCACCATTTTGGTCACATGGACTCCCACTGTGCCGCTAGGAACAAGTGTAAAATTACTCATGACTGGGTGTTTCTAAGAAAAGGAAATGTAAACCAGCATCTTTTCCTTTCAAAAGTAGAAAGAAACTGAACTGGCTGGTCAGTGGTGTACCAGAGGAGTGTACTGCAATAGATGTCAGTTGCCAGACCCCCCCTGAGGACAGAGGGAAGACTTCCCCACCTGCAATAATGCCACCGCGATAAAAGAAGGCTCCTGATAAAACAGAGACCTGACATTTTGTTGGCTATGCCTCAGCCTGGAGTCACGTCCTTCCTGCTCCCCAGTGCCTCCTCCACAGTGGATTTGGTGGGCACCACCCCAAATTTCCACTCCTCCCGGCAGAGGTAGCAGCTGCAGGCTCTTATGCCAGGTAAGAGGCAGGGAAGCTGAGGTCTCCCTCCCCGTACAACCCGCATCCACCTATGAGGCAGTGCCGCTCTGCAGCCTGGCCCTGCTGAACCATCCTTCTGATTTTAGGAAGAGAGAAATGTTTTTCTGGTTCAGTCCCTTCCTGCTGTCGTTTGAGAGCTGTTGTGAGCACAGGGTCAACACGCACCCTAAAATGGTGGGTGAGCACCTACAGAAGGCAGAAAACGGATGCAGGAGACAGCTGATGTACAGAGCCAGGCGGGTTGCGGGATATGGCAGAAAAGCACATTGTGCAATGGGTAGTAAACATCCATCCCTGAACAAGATGGGAAACCCAAAACACTACCAAGCACCAGATGGGGACAAGGTTAGACATTAGGAAAAGAGTTTAGACATCAGGAAAAAGGTTTTTACACTGAGGGTGGTGGAACACTGGCACAGGTTGTGCAGAGAGGTGGTGGATGCCCCATCCCTGGAAACATTCAAGGCCAGGTTGGACGGGGCTCTGAGCAACCTGATCTGGTTGGAGATGTCCCTGTTCCTTGCAGGGGGGTTGGACTAGATGGCCTTTAAAAGGTCCCTTCCAATCCAAACTATTCTATGATTCTATGATTCTAAGCCAGTCTCCAGAGCAGCCATGTTTGGACAAAGCTGAGTCCCCTAGCAGCATCCCGGCTGATGATGTAACCCAGTCCTTACGAGGCTGAATGCGGAACAAGAAAGGTGACCTGTGGCACGGGGAGGTGATGGGCTGCACCGAGCCCTTGTGATGACGGACGGACAGAGGCCCGAAAGGGGCTGCTCCACGAAGGACGTGGCTGGCTGGGGGTGGGCGAGCTACCACTGAGACCACAAGCCTCAGGGAGGCAGGAGAGGCACAGAGAACAGAAAGCTGCAGTGGACTTCAACCCTGGGAAACTAAACATCCTCCGTGGGGGCTTTCTCTTGAGTTTGGACCCGGTGGTAGACAGAGGTGTGGGCGGGAGGAAGTGAGAGTAGCAGAGGGAGTAACAGATGGAACAGCTGTCTGTGACGCCACGAGCCACGCTGCCTCTCCCAATTCTCCTGGGTGAACCTGGCCGGGCAGGAGGAGGGCACAAGTAGGCGAGCAAAGCAGCAGAGGTGACACCTCCAGCAGTGCAGGGGGTCCCAGGCTGTTACAGGCACTGCTCACAGTGTGATGTCAGCCATCTGGGCTTGTCTGGTTTTGTCTGGTGAGTATGAAACATCTCTCTTTCAAGACAGGTTGTGAGGAAAGGTGGCTGACCCGGCTGCTCTTTACCCTTCCCCATCACTCCTCAGCTTTCGTAATTTGGAGGTGAGATGAAGAGATGGGAGCACCCTCAAATACTGCAGGTGCAAAGTTCTCAGGTGCCCAAAATTTTGCTGGTCTTCACCCATTGGAACTGGTGAGTCATCATGGAGGACTGGAGAGTGACCTAGGAGCTGGGGAGGAGGACTTGGAGTGGATACAGTAGGCAGAGGCTGGAGCAGAGGTAGAGGCTGGAGATGCGATGATGGGGACAGCTGGGCACGTAAACAAGACACGAGCGCAAAGGCGGAGATCTAGACTGGACCCACAAGGCCAGAAGGGAAGAGCTGGCCAGGTGAAGCAACAGGGGAGGCAGGAGAAAGAGGTCTGAGAGAGAACCTTGGTTAAAGACAAACAGAAAGCGATATAGCTTGACGAAATGGATAGAAAGGCCAGGCTGCTCCAGACCTTGGAGGGGTCCTGTATCCCCCAGTCTCCTCGTTCCCCTGCTTTCTGCCCACACAGTCACCTGGCAAAGCGTGGTGCTCTCCTCTCCTACTGCCTCACCGAGTGCTCAGTAACCCCCCCTGTTAAATGCTTTAGTCTGATCCTGCTGCATCTACAGACACCCAGGCCAAGATGCCATAGATGTTAATAAGATACAGGCCATGAGGAAGTTTTTGAGTTTGTTTTTACCAAAACAAAACAAAAGAAAAACATCATAGGTTAGGAGACTGTTTCAGAGGTTGCAAAGTCAAACTTGGCATATGCCTGAATCACAGTCATTTTGCAGCCTTAGATTTGTTCCCCTTGTGCATGGACGTAGTCGTCCAACTCTGTAATTACCTGGCTTCACTGTTTTCACGTAGGTTTTGGCTTCTTTAGTCCCTGGAAGCACGCTGCCTGTCTAATGAGCAGTTATTCAGCATGTTTTGTCACCCTTATTGTTCAGTGTTTGGCTCTCTGATTTATTTAGTGATCCCATTTGAACTCTGCTATAGACAGAATGACTCATTCCCTCATTAACTTTTTACATACTCTATGTTTTAGAGCTGCACAGCTATTAATTGTTGTATAGTGATTTTGCAAATGGCAAAATAAGGGCAGAGAGGGATTAAAGTCAAAAACATCCACTACTTTTAGAATCTCAGTTTGAGATTATCTCAGCCCCGGCTTCTCAGAGCAGATATGCTAATATAGCATTTACTTGCCATTCAAAATACACCACATGCAGACTCCGAAACTGCAAGAGGGCTCAGCCTTCCTATAAACAGCAAGCCACAAGGTAAGGAAAATACCGTTAATAACACGCTAAGAAACCTGGTACTTGCCTAGCGTCACACAGGAGCCTCTGTGGTGTAGCCAGAAATAAAACCTACTTCTTGGAAGAGTATGCACAAAACTACCCTTGCCCTTCCAGCATCTTCCTGACTCATTCTTCCATACACCTTCCAAGCTGTGGGAAATGAGGCAGATGTCCTGAATATAGTAAGGTGCCTAACCTGGGAAACCAATTCCCTGCCAGAGCAGGTCTGGTCTCTACACTGAAAGAGCTGCTAAGTCTTTAGGAAAGAAGAGTAGGTTGCTGCGTACTTAAAGAATGTACAAAAAATGTATGCAAGAGGAGATTAAATTAAGATTGCACATGACTCTTTTATTTGGGCACATCTAACATCCAAAGGTTTGCTTTCACAAGCTTTCATAATGTTCTTTACAGGGAAGAACTGGCTTTAAGTTTTGCATAAGGGTTCGCTGAATGCTCGGACCACGTAAGGGCATCCACCTCCACTGGGGCATGCTCCATTAACTCAAGGGGTCTGGACCCACTTAGAGGAAGAATATTTGCAGAGGCTAAATTCTTGAAAGGAAACAGTCTCCTTGCTCCAGCCCCGACAGCAGAACTACATTCCCAGTTTCAGCCATGACTTCCAAGACATTTCTCCCAGTTCAAGATTTGAATCTCCAGAGCTTTGGGGAAGGTCCCTCAGCCATGTACTGTCCCCAAAATACTTCACTCCTTTCAACATGGGTGGAGCAGCTTTTCCCTAGGTCTAGACGCCCCCACCTTGAGCCCGTTTCTCATGTGCTGGATCCTGCACCCAGAGAAGGCAACGGAGATCTGGGTTCAGCACTCCAGCTCTTCTGAGTGTGCCATGGTTAGCACCTCCTTCTCCCTCTGACTCCCTGTGTTTTATTTTTCACCAGTGCTCTTGGGCTGGGGCTGCACAGCTGGCCTTCAGGGTGGGAAGGTGCAGCAGCCGGGAACACCACTCTCCGATCAGGAGTATCAACAGTTCTTCATGTCCCTCCAGACTGCCCGCCGCGCCAGCACTGCCTGCTTCCTTCGTGCACTGCGTGGCTGCCAGAACCCCCTGATCCGGAGACTGGACGAGTACGAAAACCATGGAGTCATCCCTGAGGGTAAAGCCAACTGCGACTCCCAAGGGTCCTGTACAGCCAGCACTGGACATGATCACTGGGAACGGACAGAGACTCAGGACCTGGTGGGGGAGAGGGGTGGGTAGCAATCCTCCGATGAGGAGAAGATATTTGCTCATGAGCATCCTCTCTCATGCTTGATTGCATCCACGTGTTCCTAGGACCAGCCTCCTCTCACACCTTAGGTTATGGAGATGACCTAGGAGTGGTGGAGTTTCTCAGTGAGGTTCAGGGAGACACCCAAACGGCACGAGGGTTTTCAGGGAGGGGTGTCATTTGACAGTGAGGTTATTGCTGAGGCCTGGTGAGACTGTGTCTTTATTTGCCTCTTTCTAGGGCCCATATGCTCTGAACTGCCAGGAATTCCTTTCTTCCCCAACTTCTGCACCTTTTCCTTTTATCGCTGTACTATGAAAAAGTATTTCATTAAGGTGAGTTATTTAGCTATGTTCTGAAGACCACAGTGTGCTCTGGGCAATGATCAGGCCAAAGGGAGAGCCCTGAAAATAAGGAAGTGGGAAAACAGGAGGCTAAAAGACAGGGAAGACAGAAGAGAGCCACGGGCAGCCCACCTTCCAGGGGTACTTACAACAAGCCGACTAGCTTACACAGATGGCACCTGCAACCACTTTCCAAAATGGAGACTTTGCGGAAGGTATTCTTGAAGAAAACGAACCTTTGAGGACAACCTCAACCCTTATCTCCAGCTCTCATTCCCAACCCAGTTGAGACAATCTAGGTTACTGCAGGAGAAATGGTGATTCATGCAGGTTAGAAGAGAAGGAAAGTAAAGAGAAAGACAACTGGGCATCACAAGAAGAGAACTAGGGGGAGACTTGACAAGGCAAAGAGAAGAAGGTTTCTTTCCTTCCTTGGGCTCATCTTTGTAGGGAGTAGGAAAGATGAGTTTGGGCAGTGAGTTTGAACCCCACAGAACACGGGGGTGGGTAGGTGCCTGCTCCTGAAGCCCACTGCCTCTACAGAGGTGTGTTTTCTCCTCCACAGAGGACTGAGTGCCCAGGAGAGACCAAAGCTGAGCTGGGCAGCACACAAGCCTTCAGCGATATGAATGCTGTATTGTCTGGCATCTTCACTCCCCAGTCCCATTTTCCCACGTCTCCTACAACTGCCCAGCCAGCCCACTCCAACCCCAGCATGGAAGTAGCTGTGATCCCCACCTCCTTACCTCTTGACCCACATGCCACTAAGGTCACAGCCAGTGGCCAGCAGCAAGGACAGTTGCCCATCAGTGACATCCAGGACCTCGTCCTGAGGCTACAAGATACCCACGTGCAGAGTTCACTGCAGACACTTCAGTGGTTGTTGACCATGGGGAAGGCAGTGGGGGAGGAAAAGTTGCAGGCTGCTGCCGTGAAGCTGCTGGTGGCCCTGAACAATGCAAGCATGCCCCAGTGGGCAACCAGCACTGATACAGGGCATGGAAGAAAGAACTGAGCAGCAAAGGATCAGCAAAGGATCAGCAGCAAAGGATCAGCCATTGTGGCTCTTCTACATGGTGTCAAGTCATGAGGGGATGTATGGGAAGATGGAAACAAGAGGAGTCTTCCTTCCTAGGCCCGAGGCATCGTCAAGGTCAACAGTGCTTCCCCAGGCCAACAATGTGGGAAATAAGGGGAAAAGCCATCTTTTGCAACTGCATAGGAGAACCCAGGCATGTGAAATAGTATTTCTCCGGGTTCAAAGAGAAAGATGTTATCCTCTTGGAAATAACTGTATTGAAGAGATACTATCCTCTCTCACAAAAACTGTTCACTCGCTACTGTTTAATCTGGGAGATGGCTGTTCTTGAACAAGGCAAGATGGAAAAATCATTCATTTTTCCTGCTTGGGGTTGTGCCGCCATGACTAGCTCTCTGCCCTGGGCAGAGACATGGGGTTTGTTGTGTCATTCAGTGAATGTGATGGGAAAACAGTGGCCTTTCTTCATCAAGTATAGATGTTTCTGCTCAGAAGCACTGAGGGAAGAATCTTCTTTGGAAGTAGGTGTGTGCATATACATACATATATACACAAGGGGTGCACTCCAAATGCAGGAAAGCCTTACCCTGCAAGGGAACTGCTGGTCTAGCGTTCTCCTTGTACTGGTGGTTGCACGTGGTTGTCATCTACTTCTGACATGGATGCTATGAAACGCACAGGATGCTACAAAACTATTCATATTAAGAAGCTCCTCTTGTCTCTCTCAGAAAATCAGAGAGTCTGATTTATGGGAACTTTGGCTGAAGTGCTGTTCCTTTTATAAACACTGGACACACCTGTAAGTAAAACCATGTGAAGCCATCAGAGACAGCACTCGCTGCTAAAAGCAGAGTGGGAACTCTTCAGGAACCAGCTCCAGTTTTCTGAATCTCCACTCAGAAATAGTTTAGAGCCACCTCAAATCTACTCTAAACTCCTGTGGTTGGTTTTGGCTTTCAGGAGATCACCGTTAAAGTGAGAATCCCCTGTGCACCTTTCCTCCCACAGGCCTCCTTGTAACCTGTTCCACCACGGGCTGTGAGGAGAAAGGGGCCGAAGGCAGCTCTCCCTGGGGACACACCACACCAAGCACCACACCAAGACCGGGGATGTCTGTTCCCTTTACACTGCATGAGTGACACAAACACAGCTGCATGAAATACAGGCTCTGTCTCTATCCATTGAAGGAAATACTTAGAAGAAGAGTTCCTTAGAAGAAGATCTCAAAATCACAGGTTCTCCACTAGTCCTGGAAAGCATAATCTGTCGCAAGGCTGAAGGCAGGTCACACGCCAGAGATGTGCAAGCCCTTGAACAAGGGTGCTTGCTTGCTTTCGTGGAGGACTGCCCAAGGCATCGTCCTTACTGGGTGGGACCCCTAACAAAACGCGGGCTGCCCTGGCCTCACCCAAGCTCCTTCTCCCTAGAAAGAGCCCAAAGCTGCCGGACCCCTGCCTGAGGCACCAGGGCTTCGTGTCCCCTCCAGCTGCCGGGGGCAGCGACAGCCCCAGCAGCGGGGCGACCGCCAGGCCAGTTCCAGCAGCAGCCTGCCTTGCCATCGCCGCCCGAGGGTCCTGTGGGCTGGTACACGCGTGGGGTTGCCAGACTTGGCCTCAGGACAGACGAACGCCAGAGATTTCCTCATCAGTCGGCTCTGCCCAGGCCCTCCACGATGCAACGGCCCCCCGCCGCGGGCCCGGGGCCACCCTTCGGCCGCCCTCTCCCCGGGAGGGTGCGGGGGCTGAAGGCCGCGGAGGGTCGCTCACCTTCGCAGCCACCGCCCGTACCCGCACGCTACCGGGCGCGGTCCCCCCGCCACCTGCCCGGCGGCCGGCCCCGACCGAGCGCCGCAGTCCCGCTCCCCCCGGCCCGCCTTCCCCGGGCACCTCGACAATGTCACGCCGTTTCCCGCTCGGCAGTCCCCGCGCTCCCGGCCCGTTACTTCGCTGGGCTCCGCTTTTGTTGCGGCCGGTGCGGAGGAGCCGCCCTTCCCCCGCTGGACTTACCGGGGCCATGTGCGCGGCGGGCCGGGGCCGGGGCTGGGGCTGGGGCTGAGGCTGAGGCCCGGGCGGGGGCAGCAGCGGCGGCGGGGCCGAGCCGAGGGGACGTGGGGGGGCCGGCGGCGGCGGTGGTGGCGGCGGCGGGGCCGGGCGGCGGCGCTGCGGGGCCGCTGTGCGAGGGGCGGCGCGGCCCGGCCCGCTCCGCTCGGCCCCGCTCGCTGGTGTTAACCCTTCTCTGCGCCGGGGCTGGGGAGGGTCCTCTCGGTGGGAGGCGGGAGAGCGGAGACCCTCCCCTGGGGGCCGGGGATGGGGGGCTGCGGGGCCCGGGTCGGTCAGGGAGGTCACAGTCGCCCTCCGTGCCGGGGGGTCCTGCCGGGATGGCCTGGCGCGGCCCGCGAAGGGAGGTGGCTGTGCGCGGATGGAAGAGGGCCCGCGGCGTGGGTTTGCGTCCCGGTGGGCACGAGGGGCTCCCCGGGGACGAGAGCTCAGGTCACGCCGCGCACCTGCCCACGCACACGGCAGTCAGCAGCGAGACGCCAGCCCCGGGGAGCCGTGCCCCCTGAATTCTCAGCGTTCCTCGCCCGTGTTTCCTGCGCTGTGCCGTGCCTGCAGGCCCTGGCAGGCGGGGAAGCACCCACGCTAAAGCCCAGAGCTGCTTTCTGTCACAAACCCTTGGTGACAGGGCGGTTATTTTTTTTCTTCAGGGACGCTTTCCTTCAGGTGGGCGTTTGGAAGCTTCACTCCGCTAACTGTGCCTAGAGGTTTTGTGAGAGGAGGGTCACCACAGCATCTTTTGCTGTTTGGGGACAGCTTGATACATGCCAGAGCACACACGCGCACAGCTTAGGCCAGAGGAGAGCATCCATCCACCTCAGGCAAAATTTCCCTGTTCGTGTACATCCTGCAAGTGCTCCTGATGCACTGGCACTTGGCTGGGTACTTTTTTCCCCGGAGGAAATGCAGGAATGGCTGATGCCTTTGAATGAGATACAGCAGTAAGTAAGGGGCTGAGGTACATGGCAATGAGTTTCTAGCAACGACTGAAATATTTTCTATGGGCTTTCAAGAAGTATGATGGGAATGTGTTTAGCAAGCCTTCCATGCATGCAGCTGAAGACAATTTTTTTTCCTTTATTCAGAGAAGTCAGTGGCCCATGGATGATTCGGCAACTCCTGCAGAAGTCTCCTGATCTTGGGAGACAGAAAAACACTAGTCTCACAAGCAGAGAACAACAACGTGCCCAATAGGTGATATCAAGGAAATGGACTTATGATTCAGGAACTTGATAAATACTGGGCCATTTCCTTATTTCTAATTGCCCTCAGCAACACTGAAGAAAATTTTGATCTCCACCTTAACAAAAAGAGGCCCACTATCTTCCCTTCCTACCCGTGGATAGCGACTTTTCCAAAGGCAGAGAGAATAGGGTTATTCCTAAATACAAAGTCTGTCCTGAGCAATGCAGTTGCTGACTCTGAAGGTGTTAGACAGACACGGAGCTTGAGCAAATCTAGACTTTGCAGCCTTCCCTTTGCAGAGGGCAGGACTTTGCAAAGAGCACACATTTTTTCTTTTTGAGCCCTACCCCAACTCCTTCCAGCTTTTTACTTGCCCTTGTAGGACAGGCAAGTAAAATTAGTACCACTGGTAGGGAAAACCAAACCAATTGTGCAAAAAAGTCCAGCTACCAGAGCATAGGTCCGAATAATGAAGGGTAAAGGAGGGAAGGGGAGGCATTTCTCATGGATGGGTAGAGCGAGATCTTTGCCTTTTATCACAGAGAGTGCTGCAAAAGGCCACATGCAGCACAGCTGTGATAACAAACTCAAAATGACATGGGAAAAAAATCTGTTTCAACAACGGTTTGTGTCAAAAGCAAATTGTGAAAGCGCTAAATTGTCACTTATTACTTTGTGCTAATCAGTGTTCCACAGTAAGAGCATTGGTATTATCAGAGTTGGCCATGTGATTTATGAGCCCAAGCCGAGTTATCACCTATGGCCTCTGCTGCAATCTTCCACCCTGTCTACATTTTTGGCTTTCACTGGCATCTTGTTTTTGCCCCCTGAGAGCATACCACAGTGAGTATCCTGTTCTTGAGTGGCTTGCGTCTTAAGTGGAACTGTCAACTGGATTTTTCAAAGTCATACCAGGGCATTAGCTAAATGTCCTTGAATAGTTTAAACACCACTCAGAAAATCTCTATTTTTATACTCAAAATAAGGACCTGATGATCCTACCTCTTACTGTTCGCTTGTTGCCCCAGTGTGCCCTGTAAACCTGGTTTCATACTACATCAGTTGCACCATTTTTTTTGTCGGCTGTGTCTCTAGCAGCCCAGTGTAGTGGGTCCCTCCCTCCACAGATGCCATCCTTAAGACATGAGTGACACTGCAGGCATACATGAAAGCAGAAATTGTGAAAATGCAAGTCATCCCACTCACTAACCCCATGAAACCTCACCTCTTTCCGCACAGATGCTGCTATCTGTGAATGAATGTTAAGATTCACCAAACTCACATCATAATAAAGAAATCTTGCCACTCGTTTGGGCAGAGAATGCCTCCACATCTTTTCAGCACTGTTTCTGACAGCAGTCCCATCGGGGGTACATAACTGCAGGTCCCACCGGAGTGCAGCCCAACAAAGCAGGTTTCATGACATCTTTATCGATCTTCTGCTGTCCCATCTCCTGCACAGGTAACAGCTGGTTGCACCAGGCAGAAATTTTCTTCACTGGGGATTCAAGAGCAGTTAATGACGCGCTTTCTCCACGTGCCGTTTATGGAACATTAAGCTTTTGTTGGGGTTTAATTATCTCTACTTTCTCTTACTCCTTCCTCTGCACTGTGAAATACCCATGGCCAAAAAAAGTAGAGTTCGCCATCACACAACAGAAAATGGCTTTTCTGAGCCACATGACCTGTCATTCCTGCTACCTTTATTACAAATCAAGTCTTAAAATATTTTCTCTGAAACTGAGGACAAGGGCTATTAATTCCAGATAAAAGTGTATCACACATCAGCCTTCACTGATTTTCTGTATGCCTGAAGGTTAATAGCAACAGCAACTGTATTACACCATATAGTAATGAAAAAAAAAAGGAAACATCACACATTCCAATTTAAATGTAAAGGAAACTGGAATCGATGAAAAAGGTTAACAAGCCTTACTTCACTTCTTCATGAATGTACAAAAATGTCTGGATCAGTCTCCTCAGATTGTATTCCACAGTCTCGCCATACAAGTTCTCACCCCCATTTTCTTTTTAATCTCAGCAGTAATAGGGTCACTATTTTCTCATTTCCTTGATGGTTATGATCTTTGTCAGTCTCACACATCTCAAGAGCATATTCCTTCAGTTAAGGACTCAAGTCCTTAAAAAAATCTTCTTTGTTAGTTAAGAGGTGAAAAAGCCCAGCCCACTATATATTAGAAAGGAATACCTTAAGTAACTCTGAAAATTCAAACATGAAACTAGAATCAACAGTTCTCAAGTCAGTGAGTCCAATTTAATTTTTTTTTTCCAATATTCTGAAAAAACGGTCTAAGTTTTTCAAAGCAAACTGAAGTTGAGTCAATTATTCTGGGTCCCTCTGACATGAACAAGTTTGTGGCTAAAGTTGGCTACAGTTGGCTGGAAATGTTAATTACTTGTTTGCCCATTAGGCACAGCCTTTCAAAGCAAACAAGATCTGACTTTGTAATTACAGGTATTTTACTTGAGAGATTTTCAGAAAACTGAGAGGTACGTGGAAGAAGCAACAAGAAACTAGTTTCTTTGCAGGCAGCTTTCAAAAAAACCAAAACATTAAAACATTCTGAAATACACAGTAAAAAGTCTCCCACAGACCTTACTGTGCTCCCGGAGTGATGGTTTGAGGATGCAGAGAAAGTCAGGTTTATTTTTCCATAACCTTAAAATAAACAAGCTTGTTTTTCCTAACTTCTATTCATGTAGCTGGGGAGTCTCATTACTTTCACAAGTAATAGAAAAGTAAAACTCTGCCTAGTCTGTGAGGCATTCATATCCCATCGCTCGGTGACCATGAATCCCTGATTGTACAGGTGTCAGCAGCCAACAAGGCAGCAGTTTCTCCTAGTGAACACCTGGCTGAAGTCACACAAGTGGGAAACAATGGTGCTGAAAGGCAACCTGTTGTCACAAGAGCAGTAAACTCAAAGTCCTGTGATTTATATTTGTGTATAATTGTAACCTGCAAAACTATTTTTGTCTTCTATAATTTTAAGATAAGGATGAAAAGGCTTGAGTCCAAGTCTTAAACACAAAGGTCCATCTAGTCAAGCATGTTGTCTCCAGCAGTGGTCAGTAAGCTGTAGGAGAAATATGACAGACACGGTTACATGCTGTAAGTCTCCTAAAGGTGTTGCAGAAGAAAGTTATGTGGAAGAGGGCAGTAGGGAACAGGGAAAAGAGATTCTTCCTTTTGGAGCGTTCATGTCTGTGAGGTGCAGCTGTCCTAAAAAAGCTTACGAACAATGGAGATACAATGGGTACCCTCAGCATGGCAACATAACCACTCCAAAGCTAAGGAAAAGACAGAAGGGGGAGTTGAATATTCTGCTGAAGTTTCACATCCAACAGGCTGAAAACACCATTTATCCCCATATTGCTCTGGTAACACACAGTGCCCATGGAGTTAATCTCTCACTACTATCAAACAAAGGCATTCTTTGAGTTTATTTCCCCGAAGTACGGTCTGGTACAAATGGTTTCTTTCCTCTGTAGAGGTTCTTCAAAGTGAAATAAGATCTGAGATAATGCTGAGGTCTCATCAGGTTCAATACACACTTGGCATTCAATTTGCTGATAATGAGAATCCCCATCAAATTCCTTCTGCCCTTCCATCCAGAAAGACTCACCCTTTCTTGCCTGAACATCACCTCCGCAAGAACTGCTCTACTGGTACATGAAAACAGGCGCTATAAACAAAGCCATCATTCAGTCATAGTCAAAGATGAGACAGCAAAATCGGGCTAAATTTAAATGTATTCCCAGCGTTACGGTAAGCAGACTGTTTACTAAGACTTCTGTACCATAATGCCTTGCCACAGAATCCAAAACATTGGCCCTTTTATTTTGCCAAGACAACACACTTGCGCTGTACACAACCCAACTCAACTCCTACCTGCTCCTTCCAGATCTTGTCTACCCACCACATCCACTTGCTTCAGCACCCCCCAGCAGTGCCTCGTCTTCCTGGGAGAGCGGAGTCAGAGTTTTGGGCTGCATAAGCAGAGAGGTGGGAGCCCTGGAGATGGGAACGGCCAGGGAAGGAAAGAGGAGCCAGAGGGGGTGAAATGGGTGATGGCCATGGAAGTGGGATGGAGTTGGAGGTGGCTGAAGGGTTTGCTAGCCAACCACCACCCTCTTCTGGGCAAGGGAGATCAATGTGGCATGGGCTTTCCCCACAACAGGCAGTAGGAGAAGCAGAGGGTACACAGAGATCCTAAACTGGTGACTCCCAAAGGTCTGGGGCATTTGGTGAAACATGGTGACACTCCTGCTGGAGAAATGGGGCTTATAGTCGGTCACACATCTGCTGGGACAGACACTTGGGAGCTGTTGTCCTCTGCCTGGTTGGGCAGGAGCTCTGGTGAGACAGTGCTTGTGCCAGACAAAGAGCATAGCACTGTGGCTAGAGATACGTTAGTGGCATTAACACAGGTGGAAAAATACAGACTTGCAAACACTTGCAAAGTTACTTTTAGCTGCTCTTTAAACCCTTGAACCACAGCTTCAAAAAAACAAACAAACAAAAAATCAGACCAAGAGCATCCAACCATCCAGGTTCAAAATGCTGTTTCAGACAGACCTTAAGTAGGGTTTACAGTAGGGAAAGTTAATTCAAGTGTAGGCAAGTATATGTATCAGAACGGGCCCCTCTGCCCCAGTTTCTCTCAAGTTTGATTCTCTCAGGCCAGTCCTGACTGATCTTCTTAATAATAGCACGTGTTACATCTCCCTCTTCCTTTTTTCCCCCTGCTACAGTTCTTACAAAGAACAAAAAATAAAATGGCATTAGCTGCTCTAACAGAATGCAAAATGCTTTTCAAGGAGCTCCTACTGTTCTCTGCCTGATCTCAGTAGAGTCTTTTCAGATGCTATTTCCCCAGGCTTCATCTCCATATTCTTCTTGTCTCCCAAAACCTGCTCCTTCAGGCATTTGTACTTTGAAGGAGAAAGAAACAATCTCCTCGTCAGGCAAAGCATTGTGAGTTCGTGAAGTCTTGGTTTTGTACGCGGGTTGCATCTCCTTACGCTTTAGTATCCCATGAAGTAGTTCCCCGTGAAATAGTATGACTTTTGCATTTCTTCATCCATATTTATAAGCACCCAGAGTAGCCCTGTACTAGTAAGTTCTGGTTCTCAACCACCTCTTAAAATAAAGGGAGATAAACTGTATTTTAAAAGCAATCTCTCAAGCTCGAGCAGCAGAAGAATCTCTTTTAGATCTGGTAGATTTTTAAAGAAATCTGAAGTTATCAGATTTCAATACAGGGTTTGTGGGACTAGATGTTACATGGTGGATTCTGCCCTGTCAGCCCTTGAAAATGGTTGAAGATCCTGTCCCTTGAACCACAGCTCACTACTCAGCCCCCTTCTGTGGTTCTCTGCCTGGCAAATGCAGATACGATGGGTGTTATGAGATGCTCTACTGCTAGATTCCCTATAGCACAGCCACAGGGAAATGCAGATAATGATCCAACGCTGCAATGGAGTCGCTGCCGTAAAAGCAAAGTATAAATATATCTACACTTACTTCATGCCGTGGCTGTAATATGTCCTGATATATCAGCATGAGTTCTATTCTTTTCTAGGCTGATATTTTGAACAAATAGCTCATTTTTACAATTTTCTTTATCTCTGGATTTTTATGGAGCTGCTGCATGTACATAGTTTATGCTTGCCATTTACATTTTTCTATACCCGCATAAGCCTGCTGAATTCTCCAAAGAATATCAGATTTCAGTGCACTTTGCACTGCTGTTCTGTCACCTCTAAAGACCAGGCCATTCTTTAGAGCAAACTCCAGTTTGAATTGGTAATGTGAGCTTGCTGTATAATTCCGTGTCTCCTTTACAGTGACAGCCCTAATGCCTTTTTATAATCTCTCATCTTTTACTGTGCCTCTGCAAATTTATTCCACATTTCTGAGAGCAAGTAATTCCCTTTTCTCATATTTATGTGCGCTGTATTTCTGGGTTCCTTTATCTTATATAAGTTATGTTTTCTAACCTAATATTGGCTCTTTGTTTCCAGCAGCTATAATAAACTAAATATATAACAAAGAGTGTAAGACCAGGGCAAATGTATATTTCTGTGCCCAACTTGCTTAGACCTGCTCTCACTGCTCCTCTGAAAGAGGCAATATTATCTTCTTCACGTTTTAGTCTCTTTGTTCTCGGCACTGTCAGGAAATTAAGGCACTTCGAAACTCCCTCCTCAGCCCCTCTATATGTATCTATGTTGGATAAAAACATATTTTTCCCTTTTCTGAAGGCTGAGATTCTTGTGTAAAATCACAGGATTTCAGACACAGAGGACTGAAGGAAAACCTAAGGTCTCTCCCTCTCAAAAAAAAAAAAAAAAAAAATCCCAAAAGACAGAAGCACTGCTTCTCCATCCCACATCACCAGTTGCTTGTAACGCCATCCTTTACTTCAGTCAGACCCCCTGCAGCATGTTACTTTATGTAGGGAAAAGCTCGTCCCCTCAGAGACTTATTATGTCTCCATGGACTAAAGACGACCACCATGGGAACATGCAGGACAGGGGAGGTGCAAGGGCTGGATCCAGCTGAGAGATTGCTTTTTTTTTTGAGAGAAACAACAGCTATGTATATAGGTTTGTAATTGCACATTCAAATACTCATTGCTTAACGTAATCAGACATGTGGCAGCCACCTGTGGCACATTTCTATGAAGCCACAGCGTGGATGCTATGGAAGTCACCAGTGAGATGTTTGGTCCTTGACTTGTGCTGACGGAGAACGCACTTTTCTTGAGACTGATGTCACAGGTTCACATGTCTCACATACTCTCATGTGGACTACTTACAACACCTAAGGAACCACACCACAGTGTTACAGGAAAGTCTGTTAAGATGCTTGTAAAAAACCTTGACTTGTAGTTCCTGCCTCTTGGGCCACTGTCTGACCAGTCAGGGTTCAAACTAACACTGAGCTGGACCCACCCTTTGGGGCAGGGAGGCAGTACATCAAGCGTTGCTTTTCCCAAACTTTTATCTCAAAAAAAAATTCTGTATGGCATTGCAGGTCTGATATATAATTTACCTATGCAATTGTTGACAATGTAGTTATTTGAAATATAGATATTATTCCAGCTGGGTGCAAGGTTAAACTTAGTGTCCTGGTTGTTATGAGCACTATCCTGAAAGCACATCCCATCAAGAATTTTGTGAATGGTATTTAAGATTGCACATGATATTCTAAACCTGAAATGTTATCAAGTTGAATGGTTAAACTAGCAGTTAGGCTCTTACTCTTATATTTAATTAAGTCTTATATATAGCTTGGTGAGACCTTAATTATTTCACTGTCTTGGAACAAATCCATAAGTCTAAGGAGTTCACAGGTATATTTGGTAATACAACCACTATAAATTCCCAAGGACAAAGTGTAATGAATAATTTTATTTTCTCATTAACAGGTTAGATGTGCCTTACATAGAGTATCAAATCTGGGCTGAGCAGAGAACTAGAACTAGAAATGCCTAGAACACATCTCTAAAAGTTCAAAGTCCACTGTATGGTTGTAAAAATGTAGTCAAAATTTATACAGTAATTTGAGGTCTGCGATACAGTCCCTCACTGTGAATCTCTCTACAATCTCCAAACTGATATATTCACTGAGTTCCATCTATGTGCTTAAAACCACTGCCACAGTTTCATGTTCCAGATGTTGCAAATATACAGCCAGATTTTCCTTTTCCATGCTGGCATCAAATACAAAATACATCTTTTTTCCTTCAGTTTGGTACCTCTGATGTCATTTCACACATAAATCCTGCTTGCAGTCAGCTCCCAGAATGTGTCTCCACTGCTGCCTTTCTAGGGTGAACTTTTGTATAAATCCTTCTGATCATTGCCAATCCTGATCCAGAGGTTTTTTTTCCAAGTTATAGGGTGCATCTCTAGTCTTTCACAGCAATTTATAGTCTTAAACCACAAAAGAGTGACCCATGGAGTGAAGCAAAAGATACCATTGCAGGAGTGCAGCGTTCCGATTCTTATTTGTATATACCAGAGCATTCTCATTTTCTTTTCATGGTTATTCCATGGCTTATCTTCAGTGGTTTACTGCCTGCTGGGTAATGGCTCCTTTCTAATCAATTTTAGATTATTTTGCTTCATATTTACTCCCGTCTTCCTTTACAGCCCTTTTACACCAAAATCAATTTTACTTTTGCCTCAAATCGCCATCCTGGCTGTGCAAAGATAGATTCTTGAAATCCATTCCTGGAATCTAAATTAAAGTCCGCACCGTATTAATCCTGGCATTAATAGAGAAGCCCACCCACATTCAGCTCTTCTGAGATTCTGGCTAAGGCACACTGTAACCATCCACAATTTAGTTCCTGTTTGTGCAGAGATCCCAAACAACTCCGGAGTTCAGCTTTATGTTTCAAGCATCCTAAGTCTGAGTTCACATTCAACATGATAAGCCCATCCCCAGGTGCTCTTCCAGTGCTAACAGCACCTCTGTACCCAGGTAGCGCGTGCAGTGCCATGCAAAGCACTGTTGTATAGCAATAGCTTACCATGCCCGAAACACACTTATTCCTACCCTGCCTTTGCATGGCACCAAACAAGCGCTACGTACAGCTTTGTGATGGCCGGCACTTACTCTGCAGAAAGCAAGCAGTGAAAGAACAATGTCCTCTACCGCTGCACATCCTTAATTAAGGTCCTGATTCGCAGTCATGAGCTTGCTGACTATCCTCTGCGCTCTGCTACAGCAATACGGGAGGCTGGATTTCTCCGGGTATCTGGGTGCCTTTGCCCTGTGACTGTATGGGACTGGTGGCAGGACCCACCCTACTGCCCCTTCATCCACAAAGTGATACGGTTCACCTGCAGTACAGCAAAAAAGAGTAGGTCCCAGGTGGGAGGAGAAGGCATGTGGTCCGTGAGGGGACAAGAGAAGGAAGGGTGAATGCACACATGTGTTGCTGGATGGAAGAGAAACTTACACTGAAAGGCAGGAGCAATCCCAAGCCTGCCATGCTCAGTTGCCTGATGTCCTGTGGGGACACTGTGGAGCCATGTGCTTTCCCAGGAGATGTCCTCTACCAAAAGGTCCTGAATCCAACATCTCTTGCCTAACACTAAGATAAGCCACATAAGAGATGAGTAAAACAAAACACAGGCCACAGGGAAGAGGTTGGCACAGAGGCATGTGCATGCCCACAGTGCTGCGTGTGCCTTCTGGAGGAGCTGCACGCATGCGTGTCTGTGTCTACTGCTGAAGCCCATGGAAGGGTGGGCTGTTGTGGAGTGATTCCTACTTGTGTTAGGGTATCAACTGCTTCATGGTCCTTCTCCTCTCTCGTCAGTGCCTGTGTCCATCCAGCTGTGATGCTTCATGGTATGAGGCCACTCAGGCCAGGTGGGGAGCTGTGAGAGGAGGAATCGACAATGACAGCTCACAGACCATAATGGTGGGAAAAAAACAGGCCAAGAGATGGTAGTAAGGAAATATACCTAGCAAGAGCGTATGTGGTATCTTCACAGAAGCCCTGCAGTTCAGTGTTGTTATCCTTTCTTCTCTCCTGACTCCGTGAGGAGGAGAAGGGACCCTAATGCACCCATCTGCAGCAGTACCTCCTGCACATGCAACCATCGCTGCATTAGAGAGGCCTCTCTGTTATTCAGGGCCCCTTCCTCCTCCTGGAGGCACTGTAAGAGGAGAGGTTGTAGGTGCCCTGTGCTCCTACAAAGTGGGCAGATTTTTGTGTCAACAAGAAAAGTCAAATTTATCCCTAAAAAACCCTAGTGGAAACATTATTAAAGACTAATTCACACCCAAGGCAGCACTTCCCAAACATAATCTGTCTCCACTCTTACCTTCCTTATTTATGGCTCTCTCAGAACAAGACGGTGTATATACACTAATGCAGTCTCTGACTTACCTATGGACTTTCAGTGGTGGGGCATGGTGATGTATGACACTCGAGTGAGTTTCATTCCCATATAAGAATAATGCATTTTTTAAGGGTGCAAGTCTTTAGATGAAGCAAGAGAAACACCTAAAAAGCTGGGTTGTAGGTCCTAACGATTAGGAGCTCCTGGATGTCTCAGTGCTAGAGTTCCTTCCAAATGAAAGCTGCTTTCTTCTCTGCAGTAGGGAGGTTAAAAGAAATAACCAGCGGGTGAGGGAAAACAGCACTGTTGTAATGAAAGATGAAAGAGAGAGTCTAGACAACAAAGTCTATGCAGAGAGAAATAAGGCAGATTTCAGATAAACTATAGCGAAAGAGAGAGAGAGGGAAGAAAGCCAAATCTTCAGAGGTCTGAAAAAGTTAGTAGCAGAAATATTCTTTATGTGTATGCAGGTAAATCCTGGGTTTTTTTCTCCATCAGCAATTTAATGTAATAAATTAGGGGAAATGGCTGATAACGTTTAAAAGTGCAGATACTTGATATCCCCAGTTCTTTTTCCTGGCTAGGCATAAAGCTGTCTGCATCTTGAGACAATGAAGAAGTGGACTCATTTAAAGGTGAGAAAAGATTTAATGCTGACTTTCCGTCTAAGCACCTCACCTACAACCAGGCCAGCCTGACAGCCAGTAAAACCCAAGAGCTCGTTTTGGGACTCTGAATTCTCCCATTTGCATGAGGGAGCAGAAGAAGCTCAAAAGCTTCCTTAGAGGTTGCAGTACGTTAGTGAGGGTGGGTGTCACAAATGAGTGGAATGCACCACAGTCAAATGAGAGAAGCAGCAGTATGTTTTATTGAGGTAGAATAATAATTTGTCAGAGTTCAATAAATTCAATGTAATTTAGCAAAGTTTAACAGTGACTTACCAAGGTTCGATAAGTTTGATGGCAAGGTTCACCTTATTAATTACCACGTGGAAGAAACATAAAAAGGAAAATTGAGTTAGAAATGAGTTAGAATGATTCACACAGAAACTGGAGACACAAAAGAGTAAGGAAGACCCTGCCATTAAGTCACGAGGTTCAGAGTGGACCCCCTTGCTTTCTAAAGTCGTTATGTGTGGCTAGGTGTGGCTAGGTCCAGTCTTAGTCCCAGACTTGGGCAACAGTTTATGCCTCATGGAATTATACAGAGTTTGTAATAATTAATATTGAGTAGCTACATGAATTAGTAATGTTTCATTAATATTAATTCACATGCTATCAGTCACTTACCAAATATCTGCCATTGGTAAAAGGTCTCTCTGTTCTTGAGGAGCAACCTGGAGAGGCATCCCTGCTCACGTGGAGATCACCACTGTTGCCTAGCAGGGAGAGCTCAAAGAAGGCTCACTTGGGCCGTCATGTTTATGGAACAAAGTGGTTGGCTCATAGTCAAATTACATGTGGTGGGAAAGGTAAGCATGAGACTCCTTGTACCCACAACTTTATTTGTTCCTTGATAAATGAGTCTTGGAAAAGCCACTTGCTATTCATGCATTAGGTACACTGCATTATTTCCTGCATAGAGGACAAGGTCAGACAGAGTTGTCAGGTTGTTGACCCTTTCATTGAGCTGTGAGTTTCAGAAAGGGCCCCCTTACTCTCTAAACCTCTCAGAGAGAAGTCTAGGAGCTACTGGATACACTCCTAGTCCCAGACTTTGTCAACGGTTGATGTCTAAAGGACCATATAGGCACAATCAATCCTTTATATCACTTTCCTAAGGTTTCAATGTTTGGCATCCTGTTAGTCACTTACTGAGGACCTATTGGGGCAAGGTATCTCTCAGCTCCAAGGACTAACCTGCTGAAGCATCCCTACTGAAGGGGAGATTCTGGCGTGCAGCTGACTCCTGTACAAAAGAGGTCAATGAGTCATAGGCTGTCCCTGCTTGGTAGAGTAAGATGATTGAGTTACAGCTATATTTGCATATCAGCAAGATATCTGGCCTACTTTTCCAGAGAGCCCTTGGATAACATGTTCCCATCCGTCCCCCAATATCCAGCTTCAGCTGCATGCAGCCATCACAACCCCACTGGTGTTTATGGCTTAAGCGGGGTGGCGAGCACACAGCTGTATACTGTCGTTCACAGGATGCCAGGTGCCTTCCCCCATTCCCATGTCCCCAGCCTCCCCAAGTAGCCCCACTATCAGCAGTGAGCCCAGATGCCCACAGCAGCTCCCACCTGCTTTCGGCAGCTTCTTCCTGAGCAGGAGCAGGGCTAGCAGGGGGAGAGACATTGATTGCACTGTCGCTGTTAATACCTCTGTTTCCTTTTCCCTCTTTTCTTCACAGAACGCGCTGCTTCCCACAGGCTTTTCCTACATCAAACTTTTTGTGAAGAACAACTGGGGAAACCCAGAATACACCTGCATTTATCAAGTGCAGGTGCGTGGGAAGATGGCTAAACCAGAAAGCCTCCACCGAAAGCAGAGAAGAAAAAGAAGGACAAAAATGAAAGAGAGAAAAAGGGATGGAATAAAAGGAAATGATATGTCTGTTTAAAGGGATGTAGAAGCTTTGTCTCCAAAGGGTGTCCAAGAAGATCCATGGAGAAGGAGAGGACAAGAGTGCCCATAGACATGGCTACTGGGTAGCCCGCAAGTGGGTGTTGCAGGACAACCAACAAGCAACAACTCTTTGGGGCTCCCAGGGCAGGGGGCTGGGAGCTCCTCTGTTACTTTCCTGATAGTGGGCCCAGAGGAGTGGATGGAATCGTTTGGTCTAGCACCTTCCCACTTTCCATCATTTGTTGATCAACCCATTATTTCTGTACAATGGGTGCGGGGATTGTGTCTGACCGGTCTGTCAGAAAACCCATTCCTCTTGCTACAGTGTAAAAAATACAGTGAGCCTATTATTCCCTCTGATTCTCTATGCAGTCACAGTGTCGCTAACCGGGGACATTATCTCCTATGAAGAGTTTTGCTAACCTTCATTACTTTAATGAACATTACATGCACATGTAACAAAGTTTTTTTTTTGTTTCTCTAATGTTAATATACATCAAACAGACTTGGTTAATGTCAATTTCTGGTGCTTATCTGACCATCTCAACCATACATGAGCAACATCATCCTTGTGATCCATCATCTGTTTCTGGTTAGCTCCCTAGTTGATCACCAAGGACTAAGCTATCTCCTGTGAAGTCTTATCTGGAGAAGCAAAAAGAAAATTCTTAATAGTTTTAGGACAATCAAGATAAGTCTAGAATCAGGAAATCTAGGACGAGACACTCAGGAAACAAAGACACAAATAGAAATTTTTTTTTTTTCATAATATAAAAGAGAGCAAAGACTTAGCAAATGGTGGTCTTAAGCATTGCCCTTTGAGATTATGCCACCCACCTTGTCCCAAATGCATGGAGCTTGGACCCCTCAATGGTCAGGGAACAATGGTTAGACATTCACTGTTTTGAGGCCTTTTTTTCTGATGGTCTAACATTAACCGTAACCCTAACCCTAAACCTAATCTTAACCATAACCGTAACCCTAACACTGAGCTTAATCCTGAACCTATACCCTAATTCTAAATCTAAAACTAACTCTAACCCTAAACCTAAGGGCAGAGCCCAAGTATTTGTGGGCCTGTACATGTGCTGGCAAGTGATAATGAGGATGAGCAAGAGCTTTCAATGATGGCAATTTTTATGTGGGAGCAATGGTCTGACATTCGCTGTTTTGAGGCCTTTTTTCTTATGGCCTATACATAAACCATGACCCTAAACCAAATACAAAAACCTAAACTTAACCCTAACCTTAACCATAATCTTAAAGCCTAACACTAACCCTAACCTTAACACCTAACCCTAAAGCTAGCCATAACTCTAATCCTAACCCTAACCCCTAAACCTAACCCTAATCCTAAACCTAACCATAAATACTATCACCAAGCCTAACCCTATCGCTAATGTTCGCTAAACCAAACCCTAACCCTAATCCCAACCCTAATCCTAACCGTAACCATAAACCCTAAAACCAACCCTAACGCTAACTTTAACCCTAATGTTCACTACCCTAACACTAAACCTAACCCTAAACCTAACACTAACCGCTAACCCTAACACTAATATTAACCCTAAATCTATATGCTAATTCTAAATCTAACCCTAACCCTAAACCTAAGCACCGAGCCCCACTGTTTGTGGGCCTGTAGATGCACTGGCAAATGACGATGAGGATGAGCAAGATCTTTCAGTGCAGGCACCTTTCAAGTGGGAGCAACAGCTTGACATGCGCTGTTTTGAGGCCTTTTTTTTCTGATGGCCTATACATTAACCATGACCCTACACTGAATCCAAAATCATAAACCTAACCCTAACCCTAATGTTTGCTAACCCAAAACTTAACTCCTAACCCTAATCCTAACACTAACCCTAACCATAAACCCTAACCCCAACCCTAACCCTAACTCTAACATAAATGTTCACTAAACCTAATGCTAACCCTACCCCTATACCTCAATTCTACCTGTAGATGCGCTGGCAAGTGAAGATGAGGATGAGCAAATGTCCCCAGTTAGCTCTTCCCAGCTCAGGTGAACGTTAACTCTATCCTAGCCAGAACCAGGACAATGTCACTCAGTGACCCAGCCACGAAAAACTGCAGCAACTTCATATCCTCTGCATCACCCTCCCCTGATCAAATCTGATTAAATTGGTAAATGAACTGACAAATTATGAGGGAATAGTTGGTAAAGTGACAGCAAACATGGACAGAAAAAATGCCATTCTTGGACAAGCTTATTTTCCTTTGGACATCAGACTTAAACCCACTCTGCATTGAATGTGTTTCCTTCTCTCTGAGAATTCTCATTTAGGCAGGGCCCGGTGGACCATGCAGGATTCCCAGTGCCCTGCTCCATCTTTTACCCAGGACATCACACTGTTTCCCAGCAAAGCCACGTAGCCTTCCAGATGTGCACACAGCACTTGGCGCACAACCAAGCCACCCCGTCCTCTTTGCAGGTCACACTTGTCCCCATTAACATCCCCCCTACCAGAGTTGGGTTATACAAACACCACCCAGTAGCTGCCACTTGTCTTTTTTACCTGAAAGGTAACAATCCTCAAAAGGTGTCGGCTCTTGCTTTCTTAGGAGGAGCTAGGTTTCCATTCCTGTGCCCCGCAGATTTTTGGCCAAAAAAAATCTGAGAGCCAAGAGTTGACCCTCATGCCCCCAAGTGCATTGTATGCAGCCCAGTGTTGTTCTTGCCCAGATGAGAAGAGTTCTGGATAACTAGAGAGTAAAATACTGTTGTAAAATATTTGGCCTCCACAGTGGTTAATAAATCATATTTTATAGGGTGATTTTACTGTATATTTGAAAAACACCATATATTTATAATAGCAATGGTTCTGAGAAAGGTTAAACGTGTCACTGCTAAAGAAAATGTATTACAAACCTGATATTGCTGGAAGGGCAAGTGCTCTTTTCCAAGAAACCAGAAACAAACTAAGGTCTTGAAAAATGACAGGCAGGAGCAAGGCTCTCACAGTTTTGTCCCTGAATGACACGGATCAATTTGAAGAGAAATAGAATTACTGTTTCAGATGCAGATGCAGAATGGCAGGCCGAGCTGGTCAGTTCTCAGACCATCACAGCAGCGGTAGCAGCTCTGTTTAAATATGCCTAAGCTAAGCTCTTCAGCTAAATGAGAATAGGGAAGACTGAGTTAACATTACTTAGCCAGGCTCCTTTTTTGGATGTCTTAGAATTATGGTTCCATTAGGATCAAAAAAATTGCAAAGAAGTCTTCAAACAAAATGCTGAAACACCTCATTCAGCACTTTGCTACCAATAATGAAGTCAAAGCTGATGCTGTAAAGCAATTTAATAGCACTTTAAAATCTAGGATGCGGAGGTATTTTACAACTCACAATGCTTCTTGCTCCACGGATGCGTTAGCAGTGTTTCTGTACCAGAGCTAACTGCAGCTCTCACAGAAATGTATACGGCAGCCTTGAGGGTGTGACTACCTTGTACTCCCAGAAGGCTTGGGAAAATATTTATGGAAAGTTGATTTTGTTTTGTTTTTAAAAGACATGCTCTGTCTTTTTAAGAAAAGAGACCATCTGAAATCATCTAAATCCAAAGGAACCTTCAAGTAAGTTTATGGATGGTTGTTCACGGATGACATTTTCAGAGTGACTGAAAGCATGAACCTGTCATGGAGAATCACTTATCAAACAAAAGACTACAAAGATGGGGTGGTTCTTGGTTATTTTTACCCTGAAGAAGTACAAAGCACTCATGCCAAACAGCATGACGCTTGCTGGACTGAAAGAGTTGTACCTCTAGAAACAGAAAAGGGAGAAGGAAGTTTTGCTGAGTTGATTGGAATGGCTTCCTAAATCCCCCACACAGGAGGATTTTTCCCATGGCTGCAACACTCAGATGTGATGCTTTCCAGAGCAAACATGTAGGAGGCAGGTTTCCATCACTTTTCCCAGCAAAGTCAGCACCTGAGTATTCCAACAAATGCCAAATGTGCTTCTCCAGTACAGTTAGTTACACCCTAGGATCTCTTGGGAAGCAAGTGTGATGGAAATGCATGAGCCCTATGACTGTAAAATAAAGTTTTTCAAAATCTCTCATACAGGTAAGAAATAGTCATGGCTTTTATTTAGTCCTTCAAGGATTACTTCTCCAGCATTTAACATGGCAGTCCATAACTTCAGAGCTAGCTCTAATGGATGATGTGCTTGGAGAGAAGCTAACCTGAAAGCTTTGGATAGCACTTGTGCATTTTTCATCGTATGTCATCCAATGGACACTACTGCATCACTAAATCCTTCACGTTCCTTTTTCTGCAGATGTTTCCAAAGGATTTAACTTTTTAAAGCCATAAAAAGGCACTGCAGAATACCAGGGTTTGAGGGGCCATCTCCATCGCTGTTGCATTGCATACTTATCCAGGACAAAAAAGCCAACAAATTTGTTGCCACTGCCTTTCACTGTCCATATTATATTCTTGTGAGTAAACATCCTACTGGCACCACTTCACTGCAATATTCTCCGTTCAGAACCGAGACATTTAATTGTGTAGCCTGGATGGGATATTCCTCCCTAGTATATGGGATTCTCTGTAACCTATGGAGGCAGGGCTGTTATCCTTTGAAAAACTGCAGTTTGGGGAGAAGGAGAGGTAGAGACTACTAAGTGGTATATTAAAATAGCCATATAAAACATTGCCAAAGGTTTTGGAGGTTAACGTCTTCAAAATTGTCTTTAATAAGGAGGTGAACCTGCTAAACAGAGGATTTCAATAAGTCTTATAAGAAATGCACCTTACCTCAATACACAAGATACTTCTAAGTCTCTCAGAAGAAAAGCTGTGAAACATCTAGTTTGCCGAAGATGAAAAACTTAGAAGAAGCTGGAAAGAAAGAGGAAGAGCTCTCCTGAGGGTGAAATTGGACACACTAAATCTAAAGCAGATCTGTTCCAAAGAACTCCCATGCAGACCCAGAGAGAGAGAAAAAACTGTGCACTGAGGTGCCAGTAATCAAAAAGATAGCAAAATTTAACTTCAGTCCAGTATAACTCGCATTATTTCAGCAGCTGTTTTAAGAGAATACCTTTTATTACTCATGGTTTTTATTAAGGTCTTTTTTTTTTTTTAGCAGCCTTGTCAAAAGCATGTTTTCTTTCAAGATGCTGAAGGCTGGTTTTGAAATGGCTGCTACTAAATTGTCCAAGGCAGAACAGAATATTGCTTTCTTGTATCAGAGGAGGTGAGCAGGTTTAAGAAGGTCATATTTCTCTTAATGCAGCTGAACAGGCTCTCTTTCAGCAGGAGAAGATCTTAAAAAGTGTTTGTTGCTATATCATCTCATTTTATGCTCAGAGATAGCTTTTCAGAAGATATAAACCAGTAGGCAATATAGAAGGAAAAGTCTAAAACTCTGGGGTGTAAAAGCATTTAACACAGATACTGGATATTTGCAACCTCAAAAGCTTCTGGAAGGAACAGAATGACAAAGGTTGCATTCCCATGAACAGCTAGTCACAGAGTGACTCTTCTAGTTCAAAAAATGTTATATCAAGGGAACAGGTATGTTGCAGATTGCAGAGGTGGTCACATCTAGCAAAGGCTGTGGCATGTCTCCAAATGATGTTATCAATGCGTTGCATAGTAAGATCTCAAGATCTGAAGAAAACAGCTAGTGAAAGAGTTCATCAAGGTCTCCCACACTAGCTGGGTTGGAAGCTTTATGCTTTGGCCAAATTTCCCTCCTAGACAGGAAGTGATGGAGCTGTTTGTCATTCCTCCATCCTTGTCCTGCAGCTCCATAAATGCACCTCATCTCATGTATGGAAACCAATAGCAAACTCATTTTCTTGTCCTTGATCTGTACACTACCTGGGACAACACACAGCTTCTAAGAGAGATGTAGTTTTGTTTTTTTCTATTCCAGCTGGAGGCCAGTCCCCAGCAGCATATCCCAGAAGTTGACAGTGGGACCGATACTCTTTAACATAGAATCATAGAATAGTTTGGGTTGGAAAAGACCTTTAAAGGTCATCTAGGCCAACCCCCCACCACTGCAAGGAGCAGGGACATCTCCAACCAGATCAAGTTGTGCAGAGCCCAGTCCAACCTGGCCTTGAATGTTTCCAGGGATGAGGCATCCACCATCTCTCTGGGCAACCTGTTCCAGTGTTCTACCACCCTCAGTGTAAAAAAATTTTTCCTTATATTCAGTATGAATCTTCCTCCTTCTATTTTAAAACCATTACCCCTCATCCTTTCACAACAGGTCCTGCTGAAGAGTTTCTCCCCATCTTTCCTATAAACCCCCTTTAGGGACTGGAAGGCTGCTATAAGGTCTCCCCGGAGCCTTCTCTTCTCCAGGCTGAACAGCCCCAACTCTCTCAGCCTGTCCTTGTAAGAGAGGTGCTCCAGCCCTCTTACCACCTTCATGGCCCTCCTCTGGACTTGCTCCGACAGGTCCACATCCAGAGTGCACCTCAGGGGATCCAAAATTGAGAGGAGTAGTTGGTATGCCAGAGGGTCATGCTGCCATCAAGAGGGACCGCGAAAGGCTGGAGAAACTGGCTGACAGGAACTTTGTGAAGTTCAACAAGGAAAAGCGCAAAGTCCTGCACCTGGGGAGGAACAACCCCATGCACCAGCAGAGCTTGGAGACTTCTTGTCTCCAGTGAGTGGGATTTTATCCATGTATATAAATAGCTGATAGGAGGGAGTAAAGAAGACAGAGCCAGGCACTTCTCAGTGGTGCCCAGTGGCAGGTTAAGAAGCAATGGGCACAAACCAAAATACAGGAAATTCCAACTAAACACAAGAAAAAGCTTTTGATGGAGTTCCCATCCTTGGAGATATTCAAAACCTGACTAGACACAGCCCTTGGCAACTTGTTCTTAGGTGACCTAGCTCTGAGCAGGGGTTGGATTGGAGACCTCCAGAGGTGCCTTCACACCTCAGTGATTCTGCAGTTCTGGGGTGATAACGGTCAGCCTGGCCCCAGGCAGCAGGATGCACCAGGCTTGCTCTCGGCACCTTTTCTGTTTAAGGCACTTGTGGACAAGGCCTTTTTAGAGCATTCCTGTGACAGATGCTGTCACAGGAGCTGAAACCAAGGTGAGCCCCAGAACAGCAAGGAAACCTCAGGCAGGCCTTTGATTGGTTTTGCTCAGATGAGTCAGAGCTGGAAGTTTTGCTGAATTCTAGATGCGGACATCTCTGAAGACCAAAAGAAAACTCTCAGTATTTTATGATTTTATTCTGTTGGCCAGTAGAGGGAGGAAAGAGAGAAAAAATGGAATGAGAGTCTTGATTCTCTGAGGCTGAATAGCAATTCTCTTTGATATTGGCACCAGGACTTCGTAGCCCCGGGGCAAAACTTGCCCTGTCAGAGCTATTGTAATGGATAAAACCACATGAGATTTAGTTATTATTTCAGGTACTGCAACCACACTGAACATCCTGCTATGTGGCTAATATCAAGGACTGAATCCAGCTGTGATCTATGCTGACAGCTGGCATATCACTGTGGACAACTGGACTCAGCACAGCTTTCCATACACCTAGAACTGCATTTGGCACATTAAAGTCTGTGTCTCATTTAATTTTTTTTTTCCCCTAGCAAAACTGTAAAGTGATCAAAGGAGACCGCTCCAGCCATTCACAAGGATGTTCTCTGATACAAAGTGAGGAAGAAGCACTCTCAGGTGCCTGCTTCCAGCAGCTATGGCTGAACTGCATCCTAGACTGAAGGGGGACAGGGGAGAAGATCAGTCCCCCACTCCTCAACCTACCTATTACTTTCAAAATTTCATTGCTGAGGGAAGGAGTACTATTCTTTTCCATTCTGATACCCTGTCACTAGGCGAAGTAAGGACTTGCTGAGTGTTTTGCTCGTGTGTAATACTGAAACAAGCTAACTTCACAAAAGCTAAGGTTGCAGGACCTGCCCAGCATAATGCCACCACTTCTAACACAGTTGCATTTATACAGTGCTTTTTGATATAGCGGCAGGTTATAAATGATGAATTTAATGCTGACATCTATTGATGGAGAAATATAGGAAAATAAGTTATAGTTTGATCTAAAATTAGATCATCCTTGTCTGCGTCCAATTTCAAATAAAGTTATTCACTTGGCTCTGGTCTGAGTAAGCCCCAAGGTGAACAAGAGCCAGGTTGCACTGCTGCACCAGTGCTGTTCTGTCATTAAACTCTGTGAGCTGCACCAGACATCTTCATTAGTCCCTCTTCTTCTCCAGAACTCCATGTTGGCAGTTTTAATAGAGTTCTGCTCTCAAAATAGTATTTCCAGGAGTGCATAAATGGTGTCAAGTCCCAAATGCAATTTTCAGAGTTGAATGTATGGCACGTAAAAGCCCGTCAATCAGCCCTCAGTGACACAGATTCTTCTGCATATAATTGCCTCTTAAAATGGCCCTTTGGAAAAATTTTGGTCAGGCTGAAGCGCGGCTCTTGATTGAGATGTCTGTGAAACTTCTGTCTGAGAATTGTAACTTGCTATGCACAGTCAGTTACTCTACATAACCTTTTCTAGAGTGTGAAAAATGCACACCCTTTGGAAGTGTTTCAATAGAAAAACTGGAAAGAAAAACACAATGGATATTCTCTCTCTCTCTCCTTGTTTTGTTATTTTAATGTGTCAGCTTCCTCCCAGCTGAATTTGATGGCAAATGAAGAAACACTTTGTGTACAGTTAAAAACTGCAAAACCGTCAAGGATGGAACATACTCTTCTCAAAAGATTACTTACTACAAACCTTAAATGAACACGGAGACATGTCCACGTGGTGGCAGCAGAGGAGGAAAGTGAGAAAACATCCAGAGGAAGCCCGAAGATAAACATTAGTGACCTGAGCTGGAGCATTTCTTAGTTAAGTGTACACTTCAGGACTGTGAGCCAATGCATCGGGCATCCATGACTACCAGAAGACAGATGTCTACACCCCATCTCAATGACAAGCACATCGTCACCTGGCACTGCTTGGTCATGAAGCTGCTCTAAAAAAGGAAAGCAGATGTCTAAGCTTACAGCACACCATGCCACCTACCATAAAGACACATTTTCCTTCCTGTGCCTCACAGAATCTCTCAACATCTAGCAGCATCTACAAGTGAGGAGCAGATTTCACTAGCTGGAACCAGAGCAGCAACAGCAGGTAGAGGGCAGCAAGAACTGGCAGAGGTTTCCCTCTGTAGCCCAGAGGTACAGGCACACTGTGGTGTGCAGCCTGCCATTTACATTAGCAATGTGGCATCTACCCGTAAGGAGTCTCTCACTATTGCTAGTAAATCTGGGAAATAAAAAAAATCTTTGCTTTAAGGAAATCTGCAGCTCACTTGTCTTTGGTTAAGCAGGATGGAAGAGCTGGGGGTGGGGGGGGTGGCGGGAAAAAGTGTGAGGACCTCCTTGAACTCCCAGCCTTGTCTGGGAACCACAGGACAAGGGTGGTCCATGTTGAACCCAAACTGTAGAGCATCCTTCACATAACAAGCTGGCCTGATAGCTATTCCCCGGCTGGTTGCCATGTGCGGGAACACAGACTCATCTCTCTCTCCTAGGAAGACCGTTTCAGCTGTCACGGGTCACAGATAAAGAAAAATGAGCTTGATAAAAACAGAAGCAGACAAGAAGAACCCTCAAGAAACTAAATCATGGTTTTATACTCTGATAAATACCTGGTATAATTGAGTCTATTGCATCTTTTTAAAAGTCAGTTCTGCTTTGTCTCTTGCAAGCCAAGTGGGTGCATCCTTTCTTCTGCCTCGCCACTCTGAGATGCTCCAACAGCTAAACAAGGCACCCAGCAGTCCCCAGATTCCCAACTGGTACTGGACTGTGCTGGTATTTCCAGCCAGGTCAACTCTGAGCAGATTTCCCGGGGAGCTACAAGGCAGGAGTAGGCTCCAGCACATGCTTTTGCTAAATTTAGTGCTTTTGCTTTGGTGCTAAAAAATGTACTGACTATCAGCCAAACTACAGAAGGGAGTGGTAGAATAAGGCACTCCTCTGGCTTTTCATGGGAACTGTATTTCCTCAGAAACTGTTGTGATGAGAAGAGGGACAATTACAAAGGAATTGAACTAAAATTGTCCCCTTTTGAGTGTTTTCATTTCCTAGACAGAAAGTGAGAACAGCTCCCCCCCAAATGGTTTCATTACCAGATATCCCAAGCAGCACTGTGCTCGTGGGGGGACAGGCTCCTTTTCCAACCCACACAGTGCCAGCAGTAGACCAACAACAAAGGAAAGGCCCCGGTATCAGTTTCCCAAGTGCTTCCAGCTCCTCAGGAAGTTCTGTCTGTGCCATCATGTATGATGGGGGTATCCGTACCTGGGACACAGGAAAGCAGAAATGTAGCTCTCCATAAGGATTGGGGCTGAGGACTGGCATTAATGTTTAAGGTAGCTCTGTATCATGGAGACCCAAAACCCAGTTTGAGCACAATATGCAGTTGCCATTAACTAGGATTCTACTCCATGGCCAAGGCAAGAAAGGAAGGAAATATCAGTGGTTAGAGACCCTGGGACACCTATTGTTGACTGCCCTCACTGATGACCAGCTGCAAGTTATCAGGACCCAGTTCTACTCTCCAACCTACTGCTAAGGCTAAAGAGCTATCACTCCAAAATAAAACTTCCGTGCCCTCCTCTTCTGGAACCTGCTCTCTTGCTTGCAAGTCTAAACATGGAGACTGTCATGATCTTAGAGCACGGTGTGCTCCTGGTGCCATGCCTACACATACGAGTCCCCATTCTCTGCCTACAGCACACACCCCTTGTGCCTCTTCTTTGGGATTATTCACCATACCTCATGATGTTCCTGTCCCCCTCTAAGTACTAAATCTCAGATGCAAATGCAAATTAAATATAGTTTAGGGTAGATGCTGGAAACATTTACCTGAAAAAGGTGGAAAGCGGCATGTCACCTGCCAGGAGCCTCCCATTACAATTTGCCATAGAGCAGACACCTACCCATAACACACAGATTTCCAGAAGGAAATTCAAAGCACTTAAATCTAGCACAATTCCACCTTGCTGGTCAGAGGCAGCAACAATGTCCCATCTCAACTGCCATAGATGGAGCCTCCCTTATACATCAATGGGGGTGATACAGGGCAGCAGCATTTCTACAAGATGCCTTAGGCAAGGGAGAGAAAGGACCTGGAGCTTCAGACTGTGCTTTGGAACCACATAGGAGAAGGATAACAAAGACAGATGTAGCTTAATGGAAGACAAGCCAATTAACAATCATATCAGTAAGTGCTGTCAATTTTAAAAGGTATTTTTGAATAGAAGAGAAGCCAGCTCCTACCAGCTCTGCTGAAGCCCCAGCTGATTTCCACTTTATATAATCACCTTTTTGAATAGACTGGATAGAAGTTAGTATTTACTAAGCCAGAGACCGCTATTATCTCAAAAAAAATCACAGACTGAAACTATTTATGCTACCCTTGATACGCATGAATTTCAGGACCTGCTAATCAGCAATAGATTTTTGCTGCCCTTTTTTTTTTTTTTTTTAGTAGAAATATGGCATTTAATAGGTCCATTCAGGACTAGCAGCCAAGCAAGTGTGAGCTCTTCTTGAGCAGGCAGGCCCAGCTAATTTCAAAATGGATTGCTCTGCGAAGGAAGGATAGCACTTCCCAGATCACAGAAACGGTTTACTGGCCCAAGTCTCATATAAAAGAGTCTCTTGGTGAAGAGCTAAACAGTTTTAAAAGGTGTCAGAGAAACCATTAGGCAATAAAAATTCACAGAGCAATTTTGCCAGAGAAGAAGCATAAATATAAAGTGCAGCGTTTCTCTCCCAGACTTTCTTGCAAGTCAGCTGCATTGAGAGAGATGTGCCACAGCTTGCCTTGAGCTAAAGGCAATTAAAAAGTGTTGGCTGTCTTGCGTCGAACTTTCAGCTTGTGCTCACGCACTTTAATCAGAAAACCAGCAATTGTATAAATGGTGCCACTGAAGAAAGGGAGAGCAGAGAGTACAGCAAGCACAGTTCAAACTCTGTAAGTATATTGAGGAGAAAAATAGGAACTGATCCTTATTTCTGTGTGAGTGCATTCATTCTGTACCCAGAGAAAACATACACACAAAGAACTGGCTCTTGCAAGGAAATGTGGACACAGCTCCCAGTCAGTTTAGGCTATTTTTCTTCAAGGATGTACTGATCTGCTTTCCAGTTTATAAGTTCTAGTTCTGTCAAATGTTACAGGTTCTTCTTGGAGGCCTTTCAGCCTGTATACAAATCCGACAGGCTAATTAGAGCATTAAAAGAAAGAAATCTGAGCCCCAGTATTAAGCATGAGCTATTTTGGGAAAAGACTAAACAAAAATTTTAATTCTGTTTGTGCTTTTTCTCTTGAAAAAAACCAAACAAAACATCATGCCACTCATCTTAAACCAGCACTTGCTAATTTTTTTTTTTAAATTGGTTAACAATGAGCAGCTTGTAGTTTCAAGCTAAACTACTTTTAAGCAAAGAGAAATTCCAAAAAGCGAGAACAGTGAAACAGGATAACATCTCTATTGCAATTAAGTAGAACGTGCTTCTGTGATAGGACAATCAACTTTGTGCAGTAACTGCTAATGGAAGGACATTTCTAGAAGCATCAGGCCGTGCTGTGTTCCTGGCTACTTGAGAAATTTTTAATGGTAAGCCTATTCATAGTCCCATTTCTTATGCCATAAAAAACCTGCGCACGGCATTCAAGCCCATCCAGCTAGTGCCAGGCAAGAGCCCTCCCTCTCCCTCCAGACCTTAGTACGCAAACCCATGGAACAAAAAAGCCAAGGTAGCTTGAACTGCAGCTTGGGCTGGTGGAGGAGTTGGTGGTAGGGAGAACTTCCTTCTGGTTTTGAGTTCCTGGGTTGGCAATATAGTGACAGGGCACAGAAGAGTTACAACAGGTGCAGGATACACTTACCGTGCCCTCTCTAAGCAGAAAACCATCAGTGCTGTGGGATTTGTACACGAGGTATTTCTGAAGGGATGAATGAGGAATAACATTTGCAGTGTGGTAAAGCCGCCGTCCTGGAGGGCAGAGCTATTCCCCCAAAAAAGCAATGCTGTGTAGATTAATTTATGATCTGCTCTTGCTTCAAACAAGTCTAGAACTAGAGAAAAAGAGCTTGTTAGGGTACAGGCTTTTGGGAATTACTTATCACACTCTAATTATGCAACTCTTCTTATGACTTCTCCCCAGTCATCTACCCCTCCTCCTTCAGTACCTCAGTGCTTCTTCCTTCAAAAGGTGCAAATAATTCTTGGTTCTGCTGTTCCCTTTCCCTCAAGGGGTATATTTACAAGACCCAGACTTGCTTCTAAAAAGGTGCAGAAGGAAAACTCTGTACAAAGTGTGCACCTCACCCTGGACTGGGGCTATCCCTTCTCTTATCAAATGTCTCTGCATCAGGTGGCCCAAAAGGAGACCATGGAGCAGATCTCAAGGGACAATGTAAACAGCAGATACCCTACATGTTCATTTCAATTCTAGCTCCACAATGGAAGTCCAAATTATTTCACATGGTGACACTTTCCTTGCCAGGTCAGTAGTTACCCCCCTTAGTACCTGGCTGCCCATTTCTAGGTCAATAAAAAAAAAACCTGATCAGATGAATATTAATTGCTGTTCTTCAGCTTTACCAGAAGGTTTCCTAACACTCTTCTCTCAGTGAAATTTAAGGTATAAAATGCTCCATGGCAGGCCAGGGGTTTCTGTTGCCACCACAAGCATGGCCCAGAGCTGGTTTCAGCCTGCAGCTTGGCCGAGCTCCCAAGGCATGGGCAGGACCACGGCTGGGATGAGGCTCTCACTTCACCACTTCCCAAATGCAAGAAGTGATTACTGGCAGGTCAGGAGTCCCGGAACAGGTTTCCTTCTCCCTAGAACCCTGCTACCAAGAGCAGACATGGTGGCCCATCCTACCCCCACACCTTTGAAGGTTTCAGCGAGTATAGGTTATTCACCTACTGCCACACACATTTTCATCGTAGGAAGCCTCCCTGGTCTGAGATACGGCACTGAATTACAAACTCTAAGCTGCTCTATTTGCACAGCTGAAGACACATTGGGGAAATCACATCTTGGAGCCAAAACCCACAACACATTTGCTGTCATGATGGCAGAGCAGTTTTTTCAAGTTAGTGATAACACAACAAGTCAGTCATCATCAGCAGCAGCCTGACAAAATACTGCAATTTACAGTTCAGGGGACCTATTATTTTTGTGGAGATTGACTGATGTTTTCTGAATTGTGCTAGAATGTGAGGTTTTCTTTCCAAAAGCAGCATGGGATGGCAATAGGAGAGAGACGGGTTTCTTTTAAACAACAGAGACACTAGTATTTGGTAAGTCGAAAGATCAGTGCATAACTCTTGAATTATTAAACTATCGTACCTCAATGACCTGGTGTGAGGGCAGGCAGTAGTTCTTCAGCTGTTTTGGCAGCAGATAGTTGCCAAGTTCACTTGGCTAGACAAAAGCCATCCAGTTGTTTCATCACAAACACTCCTGTGTTTGTCTTTCTGTATTTAAGTGGACTGCAACATACAGCACGGAGATGGAAAAGAGCCTGCTATCTTCTGTTTAAAGGACAGAGGCGTATGTAGTGCACAACAGTGCTGAAAGCAGAGGAGATGGATGGAGGCAGAGGTTTTCTGGCTTGTAATTCACTGCTACATGCTGATAGGGCTAAGCATTAAAACCATTCTTCACAAGTGCACTTCACTTCCAAGTCTAGTTTTTAGCTACCAGCTCATAGGAAGATTTAGATAAGTCAAACACCACCTTTTCCTCCCCCAGTAAAATATATTTAAACCCTTCCATTTCAAACAAAAAGACAAGCTTCTGGCAAATAGAATTGTGTCAGTATGGCCTTCCTAATATGAGAGACAAGGCTAAGAGTTTGGTATAGATAAATCTCTCTGAAGCCTGAAGGTATATTTACAACGGATGAGCCATCACACCAAATTCCAGATTGCTTCCTTTTCAGCAAAGTAACACTGCAGCTGAAGCAGTCCATCTTAGCTATCCCTGCTGCTGCAGCAGCTACTTCCCTTGGTAAATCAGGTTATCTGAGATGAACAGGGGTTACCAGTTTTATTTTGACAGATGAGTACCAGCTGTGTAAAGGACTTGACACTAAACATGCACCCAAAGACTGAAGGATAGTATTTCCTAGGCACCTTTCAGGAATTGAATTTATATCAGTGCTACAGCACCACAAGCTTTGCCGCAGTAAAAAGAGGATTTCTGAAACTGAGGGCTTAAGTTTGAACTTCCAAAGAGGAAAGGTTTGCAGGAAGGTGACCTGAATCATGAATATTTACCCAGTATACATCACAACCTCTTTATTGAGGAAAAATACACAAAAATTTTAAAACCTCCTGTTCGTGTTAATCAAATGCGTTGGTTTGTGACTGATGAAATCCAGTGTCTGTAGGCAGAAAACCTGGTGTAGGCTGTAGGTGACTCTGGATGGCACTTGTCACTGCCCCAGCTTGCAGTACCAGCCAGCTTACAATGCACGTCAGTCACACAGATCAGCGGCCATCCAGAGTCTCCCTGAAAGAAGGAAAAGAGGAAAGGGAGAGAAGGAGAAGGCAAGGAGTTATCACCTATCAACAGCTTCAAAAGCATTCACATCCAGGAAGCTCAGAGAGGACATGGTTTTGGGTGTTGGTTGTGTGTAGCACAGTATTCCCACCCTGTTGGTTACATACCGTGCAAAAAGCTGCCCTAGCAGCTCTTCCGCAGATGTTGATCCCTTCAATATTTCGTGCCCAGTTGTTTGCACAGTCCTCGCGGGAGAGGAGAGAGATCTATGCTTGCTGGAGCCTGGCAGCCAGTTCTTCCTCCGGGAAACAATAGTGTCAGGGAGGCTGCAGAGGTAGAAGTCACAGCCCAGCAACTGCTCCTCATAGCTGCTGAATGCATTTTTGGGGGCAGACCTCAGCCTGGGGATTATTTCCCTTTGCATGTGTGTTATCTAATATTACACAAACCAGTATTTCATATGCTTCAGAAGGAGTCTCTCTCCAGACAGTTGTATGGAGCTACCTTGGCTTTTGCAGTCAGTGCAGCTTGGAGCGGGGCCCTCTGAAGCTGGGAGGTGTGCAGCTGGTAAGGGGAACCAAACCCATCAACCAGGAGCAGCAATGGGGTGGCAGTCACCAGTGGGAAGTGCGCATGATACATTAAGACCTACAGTCCTCATACCTCTCCCTTGTCTCTCACGGGGGTCACCAAAAGAAAATAAGGGTTGGAGCAAGCCCCGAAAAGAGAGGAAAGGCAGCACACCATCAAGGACAAAAGCCACTTGCAGGGCACAGATGAGTACTCACAAACCTTCTGGCAGCATCCACAAGTCAATCATCACCCCACCAGCTTTCCCAGATTAACCTCCAGCCAGCTGTAGGGTGCTTCCTTGCTGCTACCTGTGCTAGACTGTGGCTAAGGGTCGGTGAAATGGGATGCAGACAAGCTCTGCGCCGGCTGCATTCAGGCACATGTACCCTATGTCTGCTGGCAGAGGAGTCCATGGCTGTTTTGAATGAGGAGGTGGTACGGCTCTCTTCAATTCAAAGATGAAGGAGAGAAGTTTCTACTCTTCAGCCACTGAGATGTCCCAAGGAGACAGGCACCAGGAGGTATCTGACCACGCTGCTGGGCAGAGGGGGTGACACAGGCTGGTGGTCCTGTGCATTGAAACACCATGGGAGTGATCTCATCTCCCTCCAGTCTGTTCCTTTTCACTTAGCCTTCGCCTTGCCTTTGCCTTTCCAGATGTGACAGCTTTCCAACAGAAGAGGCAGCTTGGCTCCTGTCTGGAAAGCATTTCACATGCTGCAGGAGGTCGGAGGTCTCCTCTCCTGGTGTTGCCTCCAGTCTGAGCTGCCGCTGCCCTTGACAGGTCATAGGTGCTCTTTCATGTCAGAGTAACCCCTACCCATACTTACTGCCAGCTCCTGTCTCTCCCCATCCAGCTGTTAAGCATCTTGCGGCAGTGCTTGCGTCCTCCCTGCTGCTTGGTAAGTGAGTTGCTGCTGCAGAACCGCCTGTGTTGGAAAGCAAATTCCCATCAACACCAGGTACAGCTTCCCTGCTTTTCCTTCTGTCAGCCCCCTGCTTTTCTTGCCTCTTAACTCGCTACTTCATTTCCCCCTCCTCCCAAATATCCCACAACCAGACTGCAAAACAGATGAGACAGAGCTTTAATAATGTATATGCTCCCTCGCTGTACTCGCTGGATGCCTGAGAGCGCTGTTTTAATGAGTCAAATCTGGCTTTCTCCTAGTACTGCTGTCTGAGGCCACAGCACAGTCAAACTGAACATCTTTTGAAGGCCGTTTCTAAGAAGATGAGAGAGGAGGCCCTCCAAAGAGGCGCGGATCCAGGGGGTTGAGGGAAGACACTTTCCTCAACTCAGTTTGCCCCAGGACCTCACTCCTCTGAGTGCAGAAGCCTCCCATCATTAGTGCACGTAGTTAAGCAGTTCTTGGAAGGACTGTGGCACTTTCTTCATGGATGCTATTAACAGGACATGGCAAGAACCATATGCTTATACAGCCTCCTTATTCACATGCTCTGCTCTTGTGCACCAGCTGTATTTAGATCACGTTTCCCCGCTCCTTAATCTTTGTCTCTGGTTCTTCTCCTTTCCTTCCCCCAAGTCCTGCCCCAGGTTGCACATAACAAACTGGAAGGAACAACTTCTCTCAGCTCTATCCAAGCTTTGCACTTTATGGTATAAAATAAAAATCATATACTGCAGCAAAATATTCCTCTAACAAGAATATTCTGTGATTTAGAGGAAGGGTGCAGGCAACTTAAGAGCTTTTTCTTCACATTTCAGCCCCTGCTCTCTTAGACATTACTTTGCTACCAGCACAGAGGTGCATATCGTATTAGTGCTGTGCATACCAATCTGTTTGGAGAAAAAGAAAATAAAAGCAGCTCCCTTGGGACATGCATGCTTATTTTTGGCTCATTAACTTTAATGGTCATAGTACAGCTGTAACAGGTTGGGAAGACAGATAGAACAGGTGATCTTTGCTATTCTCTCGATCATGTCTAGCCTACACTTATATCTTAAAGTCACAGGCAAGTCTGCTTGGAGGAGCCTCATTCAAATCCTGTTGACAACAGCAGAAGCCTTCCTAACCTTCACCCTGTGCTTTAGCCAGATAACAGGAAGCAAGCCTCCACGAAGGCTCGCTGTTCATTTCACTCTTAGCATCCCTTAGCGTGTAACATACACAAATGCCCTCCCACCCCTCTGCCCACACACATACTAAACACTGTGCCCCATGTCAGAGTCGTTATAATCATTAACCCCTGCACAGCTGAGTATGATGGGGCTCCATCGGTTTCTGCAGCTCCAGGAGGGCCAGGTCATTTCTGAAAGGAAACCCACCAAAACCATAGTGTGTATGCACAGATTTCACAAGCATGGGGTTATCATCCTTCACATTTGGTGAGAAGTATTTTTTCCTCAGAGCTGTTCTGTCTGAGCACTGGACAAAAAGAAAAACTAATTCCTTTTTCAGTCTAAAAAACCCCATAGTTCAGACAACAGGAAGAGTCCAAAGTTCACTTGTAACATTTGCTGCCAGCAACACTCATGCTTCAAGACTTGTAACCACTTTTGGGAATCCCAGTTGAGGTATTGGTGCTTCTTGTGCTGTGCTGACAGAGCACTTTGGCTTGTACCTCGGAAGATTTGCTTCTGTTATGATTAACACAGTGAGTCCGGAGGTAAGTCAGTTGCTCATCTTCCCAGAAACCAGACCCGAGGATGGATGGAGCTTACATCCAAGCTACAGATCTGGGCTGTATAACTAGTTTGACAAAACGTTAGAGACCTATGCCACCATCATGGATGTCTACATACAACAGAGATGAAGGTTCAACAACAGAATATGGTACCTCAGCCTAACTGAGGCCAGTAAGCACATAACGGGGAGCCAGAGACACAACACAGGCATCAGCAGTTTTGGGGAGGGCAGAGCACAAGCTGTCCCAGGACTGCATGCATACATTAATTACCAAGTACACATCAAAGCCTGTACTCCATCTCCACTGCCACTATTGCTAGCAGCACAGAAAGCTAGACAGGAAGGTGTAATTTGCTGAAGGGCAGCTCTGGATGTACGTAGAGAGGGGAAACAGTACGCCCATCTGTATTTGCCAGGACTGACAAGATGGCTTAGAAATTGTCCTGTCTGGAGGCTAGCAAGCCCTCGACATTCTGAGGTGAGAGGATGTTGCCTACCTGAAGCTGCAATGTGTGGCTCTCAAGACCTATTTTTCATCAACTAGAAATCCTTCACAGAAGTGTTGACCCTCATATTGCAGGCTGGCATGCCAGGGCCAGGACACCAGGGTTGACTGGCCACTTTCATCCATCCTGGGCTTCCTGCATGGGTCCACCAGCGATTCGGTATGTGTTGCAGGCCCCAGCACAGCTGAATGGATCCACCACTGGAAATCTGTATTTCTCTGGAATTATTCTCTCACTGTTAGTGAGGATTTTTTTTCTTTTTTTGTAGTTAAAGAAAACTGGTCACAGCTGGGTGAACTAATATGCTCCAGCACCAAACAAGCACCAGACTCCTTCTGGACAGATGTGTCCACCAAAGGTTCCACACTACTCTGCTGATGGGATTGAAGCATGTGTACTGGTGAGAGTTGGGAACGCTTTGCTCTAATTTTTCCTTCGAAAGAACAGAAGTTGTCCATACATGCTATACCAAAAAATAAAGACCTCAACTAATACCAGTTGAGGAAGGACTTGAACCTTGATCCCAGATGTGCACAAGCTGGCAACATGTCCCTGTGTAAGCAGCTCTCCACAAATTTTTCAGGAAGTCACATTCTGTAGGTGAGAGGCATTTCCTGACCCCTTTTTTTTCAGTCAAAACTGATATTTATGAAGTGTTTCCATTATAGTAAGTCTCCGTTTTCCAAAATTAGTTCACTAAAGTGTTCCAAACTGTCTCCAGTAACAGCAAATTAAACAGTGCATAAATAACCTGTATCCCACCACCACCAGCTTTTGCTGATCACAAGGGGTGTTAGCATGAGAAAGGAAAGAAACAAAACCAGAAGTGAACAGTATTTACTTTCCTCAGAACCTGGGAATACAGAGGATGAGTCTAGGGAGCAAAAAGGTTTAACAGAAAATAAGCTTGTAATTGGTAGAGCTAGTTTAGAGAAACCCCTTCAGAATTTAAAGGGCTGAGGTACAACACATCCCCCATTTCCCCTCTTTTGATGGCACTCTAGATCGCACCATAGGAACTAACCTTTTAATATTAGGCTCCCTCTATCCCTCTTGTGTGCCCTAGGAAAAGGGACAGCCTCCCCAGTAAGAGCAGCCAAGCTCTTGACCAAAAGTTAGCACAGACAGGTTAACTGTTCAGCGTTCTTCTTCCTGTTTACAGTGTCAGGTTCCAGAGAGTGGTTATTAATTAATCAGAGGTCAGTTACATGCTGAGACCAATCATTCCTCCCAATAAGCATCTGTTTTAAACAAAAACAAGCCAACTCAAAAACAAGTTTAAACAAACAGTCATTCCTTAGGGACGTTTCTGTATTTGGCTTGGTGACAGTAAGAACCGCAGAGATGTGAGGACTACCACATAGCGTGAAGTGCCTGGGGTGAGCACTGAATTAACTTGCTGCAGTTTTGGATACATCAGAGCATGGAAGAGTATCTTGAAGTGATCTCAGGCAATAGCTTTAGAAGAAGTACATTCAGCAAATAAACATTACGAGTGTCCCTGCCTGTAACCTTCAAGACTATTTTAGCAACAGGATTGCTTTGTGACATAGGCAAGGAAAGACCCAGAGCCTTATTTACTCTGGTTGCTGCCTTCTAGCTCACTTTGTGTTGGCTGCTGATACAACTCTTCAAGAAGGATTTTGAAGCCTCTGTATCTCTGTACAGATTCTGAAATGCTGGAAGGGCCAGGAAGCTGCTGCTGGAGAACATGCTCAAAAAACATTTTCTGGCCACGTAAGTTTGCTGGTGGGGGAAAGAAGAAAATCCTGCAGTTGTAGTCATTGCCAGGTAGTTTGAGACACAGTCCCTACATTTATTTTCAGGGATAGATTTTTTTTTTAATCCAAGGGTTCTGATACTCAAAGGTATTAGTGGATGCCAGGATTTTTCTGAGGTCTTTCAGGAGGTACATCTCTAGTGGCCTACACTGTATCATTCCTTATCCAGGCTGAAGAGGTGCAGCATAGTGCAATGGCCAAATTGTTCTCATGCTCTATATGAGTGCATCTCATACTTTAAGCAGTTCTCTGAATGTCTGCGCACATAGGAGAAGAAAGGGAGGAGACAGTGGGAGAACAAGGAAGCCAGGAAGCCATTCCTGTCAACATTTCTGTACCCAAAAATCCTGATGTCCATATGGCACAAGGCAGCTTTGGTACTCACAGCAGCATCTGCTCAAACCATTTCACAGACAAGTACCAAAATACAAAGCATTAAGGAAAAAAGGTTTTAAAAGAAGGATTGATAGAAGTATCCTCTCAGATACAGCCATGATGCTGGAAGTCAAGAGCTGCTGAGTCCAGGCCACTTCTGTTGAAGAAGCCCTGGGTGACAAGAGCTGCTCTCAACAGTTCTCAGGAAGCCTGCTGCCACTTGGCCCTGCTGTGCAGGCACTAATGAGTGTTGCCCTTCTCTCCACCTCCCACACCCCACAACTGAAGGGAATTTGGCCACCTTCGTTCAAGAAAAGGAATCAGAAGAGGAAGATAGTAAATGAACATGTAGTTCAACCTAACCAGAAGCCTTGAAGAGAGATACGGTCCATCATAACACTCAAATAATCCCAAATGCAATCCCTTGCATCCTCACTTATAAAAATCTTTATGTACAGCCTTTGGCTTATTTCCTGAAGTAGAATTAATTGTCCAAGTACAGTTCAGCATGTCAGGGTAAATGTCAGGGTAATTGGGAGATGTTATTTCAGTGGCTGAAACTGGAATTAGATCAAAGCCTGGGCACTGTTAAAAGAAAGAGAGAAAACAATCATATCACAAAGAAAAACCTGTTTCTGCCTGAATTTCCTTAAGCAGGCCTATTAATATTGGAGAAAGAAGAGATCTTAGTGTTGGGTTTTAAGTTCTGTTGGCTGAAGTGAACATTTGCATGGCTTCAAAGCACAAGTCCTACATGCCATTTACACAGAGAACTGTTCAACCAGGAAAAGGGCTATGGACTTGGGAAACTACTTGAACTCTGAAGAGTGATCTAGAGGCCAGACACTGAGCTCTTACATATAGGATCACTTGGAGTAAACTTTCCTAATGGGCCAAATCCTAACTTAAACATTCATTAGCCTCTTCTAAAGTGTTTCACCTTGCATGTATAGTTACCACAAAGCTGACCAAAATGCAGAATGCCATGTCATAGGCATGTTAATGTTTTTGTGGAATAGTCTGCATTGTTTTCAGGAGTTCCATAGATAAAACTTGCTACCATCGCACGCCAGTTTACTGGGGTGAAAGGAGACAGGACTGACATCATACTTCCTGGGGTGATGAGAGAGAGGAGACTGAGCCTGCTGGCAACATGAAAGATGTGGAAGCTTGACTAGGCTTTTAAGCTTCCACCTTGAGGGTTCCTCCGGCTGAAAAGCTGGGAACATGCTTCAGGCAGGCTGGTCAGCCTGGCTGAGGTTCAAGTCCTCATACAAAGTGCAGAGACAGGTTCAAGGATCTTGATCAATGTATTTGAGATTGTTGTATTTTTTATGAGGTTTTGATTTGTTTTTTTTTTTTTTTTCTTTCAAGTAGCCATTCATTTCTCCAAGCATACATAGCAGCTCTGGCAGCAGGAATTGAAAGTGAATATAGCAAAATGGGGATGTGCTTAGTCAAGAAAGTACATTTAGCGCTGACATAGCTAACGTTGCTAGTGACAGTCTCCTGAGTGTTCACACTTAGCTGTGACAGAGGTTAACCCCCAAGCCACAAGTATGGAACATGCATAAAAGGAGGTGGTGGCAGGAGGGTTTTTTTTGTTTGTTTTGTTTTGAATAGTCTTTTTGCTCCTTCCCTCTCGTTAAGCATTGTGGAAAGTTAAAACCAGTCTTACCTTTGTCAGCAGCCTTGGTGTTTCTGTATTCCAGACCTAGAAGGAAAGCACTGCCTTAGCTGAAGCACACAAAAGCAGAGGAGGTTACAGGGCTATTCTGGGGAGGGGAGCCTGAGCCAAGAGCAGCTTTGAACCAGGCTACAGGTGAATGGAAAAGGCATCTCCTGGTTTTTAGAGCTGAGGCTTGGAATGTGTCTTGGAAATGTGTGCACGCACATGAAAAAGCAGACAGATTTCTGTTGATGGTGCTGTAAGTCTGACGAATTTTAACATGAGAAATTTAATCACTGCGATTTACTTCTGAAGCCCAACACACTTGCCTGATACATGAACAAGCAGATAGAAAATCATAGAAAAATCATAGATGTGCTCATTCACACAGCAGTGAGGAGCACAGGTAAGACAGGAGAAACAGGGATGGAGGAAGGAGATTACATGTGGCTCAAGTCACCAGAAATGCAAAACGGTTTGCTTCCACTAAAACACAAGAGTCAGACTGGACACATCTCCCCAGCTCCAAGTTTCTTTGATCTGAGGCATTAAGGTACTAATTTCCTTAATGGTGCCAGGGCAGTCGTATTGATAGAGAAAACACAAGAAGCAAGAAAGCCAGGGAGGTTTCCTCTGGTCCTTAAGCTCTGAGCCCAGTCAGCTCTCTGGACGTGCAGCAGAGGTGAGGTTTGGGGGAGAGCATTGGTAGCAGCAGCACCCAGCAGCAGTGTTGCCTACCAGGTAAAGAAGCGGAAGAGAGATTATGGAAGTAATAACAGAAAGATCATGAGGACAGGTATTTCTGATTTTGTAGAGCAGAGTGGAAAGGAGCATACAGAGAGCAATAGCTAGGTTAGTTATCTCCTTTTTACAGGTTTATAGTGAGGAGCACAGGAGTTAGATCACTACTTATGCATTTAATCTTCAGCACTCAAGACTACTAATAGATCTCTTAATGGCTATTTCTTTTCAGAACAGATAGATCTGAGAGTGTTTACTACATCACTCAACATCTTCAGAAAACATCTAAACAGCATGGAAGTGTTTTTGGTCTTAAATAACACTTTTTTTTTTTAATTTTTAAACATAACAGCCATACTTTAGGCTCTACTTCTCCACCCCAAACTCAAAATCTTAATAGACTTACCAGATAATATATCCTGAACAGAGTGAGTCAGGAGAAAGCCTTTCATGGCTGCCTCAGCCCTGGAAGTGAAGATCAGTCACCACTGAACCTCAAGATTTTGTGGGACAGAGCATCACCACAGAAGTTGTCTGCAAATTAGACCAGGATGAGACACGAGCCTTCCACATTCCTTCTTGAGGGCTGTAAGGCTAAGCCTTGCAAAATGCAGTGTCAGAAAATATTTCCTTTTCTAAAAGCCTCTTAAAGATGGCATTCAGCTTTGAGTTCATGCATTGGACCTCAGACATGTCCAGAGGATAACTTGCTATACTTGTAACCAGAATGGTAACTATTTTTCTGTTCTTCCAACAGAAAAATAGTTAGAGGTGCCAATTATAACCACTACAAATCACTAGTGGCAAGGGCCCACTGCCTGAACTACTTCAGTCAGAAGAAATCGCTGCTTGACAGCTGCAGGAGGCAGCTCCCTCCTTCGACTCTTTTGTGCAAGACACTATGCAATGACCACACGACCATGGGACATCCCTATTCCCCAGAGAATAAGTCACTTAGCACTGAAGAGCCTTGTATCCATGAGTGCCTGAACAGTTTACATTTTCAGTCTATGCTTTCTCCTCCCTATACAGAAGATACCTGCACGGCTCCATTTCCCCAGCAATATCCTACCTAACCAAGCAAATAGCTCCTTAGGTCAGGGTGGGTAGATACCTTCCCTGGTGCAGCAGGGCAGTAGTGAAAGTTTCCCTTCCCTTGGCCCCATCACTTTGACCTGCTGCCTTTGGCACACAGCTTCAGACACACACAGCAACTTGTCATGCTGCACGTTCAAGCCTAAGAAAGAGCAATCCAGAGAGACTCACGTTGTTCGGAGGCACAGCCATGCCATGATTAGGACCAAAATATTTGATTACAACAGTATTTCTAGGCAGGGAAAGACACTGAGCTAGCTGAAGTAGCTCCAAGTGTTATCAGAAATCCCTCCTGGAGCATGGCAGCCTGCCATGTAAAACCCCCCATCTGTCTGGAGAAGAAACTTAGTTCAGCTCCTCTCTTTCTCTCACCCCAGCATTAAGGTGAGCTCTCTCTCACTTAATAACTCTTTGGATAGTCCAAATCCTTCGCACGCCATCAGTTGTCCATGAAAATTAGACAGATTTCTTTCAGTCCAGAATTCCACGACTTCAAGCCAAATAATGGATTTTAATGGGGCTACAATTCTCCAGTGGCAGCTGCAGCACAAAGCAAAGAACAAAGTCACAATGCCGGCATATTTTACAATTGGCTCTTATTTCCTAGGGATAGCTATCAAAATGTGAGCAAAGGAGAAAGGGACTGTAATGCCCATTAAAAGAGAAAAGAAAAAAAAATCAAAGATGGGATACTGGTCCAAATCTATTTCGGTTGTATTATTCATTACTTCTGAAGTTAAGCTTTCAAACAGTTTAAAAGTCTGTGCTATTGCTACAGTGAATGGAAAGTTATCTCTTACCCTAACTAAGAAAGACAAGAGAGGAAGAAAATGAAACAGATGAAAGTGCCAAAAGATTTCTAGTGACGTAGTTTAGCATTGCCACTGTTAACCCCTCAGTACACCACGTTCAGGCCTCTGACATGCTCAGAGGTGTCAGATTTGTCCTTTGTTTGCCAGAAAGAAGGTGCTGATGCCCCCTAGCTTTCCTAACTCTCTTTGAGGAACTTGCCCAGTTTTCTAATATGCACTGAAATACTATGGATTCATTAAAAACCACATCATGGATATTTGCAGATTTTCACGTGTGAGTTACAAAAGCCAGAAGAACTCGGGTGCTCACTTGGTGATGTTTGTGTATCTCATGGGGTATCCTAATGACTGGATCATTCCTTCCTGATCTGTAAGGATGACATCCATGCATCATGATAATTCCAAGCTCATCTCCTTGGGATTTTTGGGGTCATTGCCAGATTTTTGTCCTGGAAAGAATAAGAATGTACAGCATTAAATTCAGCTTTAATATTAAGTTTTAAATAGACTTTCACCAGGGACTAGGACAAGTCCTATACCACGTCACCCACGTGGAAAAGCATGAATCATGGGTGAGAGCCAATCTGAAGAGCAGAACCTTGGAATACTCATTTTAAAAGCTCATTTGGAGAAAGACGTGTTCAATTAGAGGACAAATCAATTAGGAAAGCTACTACATTCCTATTCTACCAGGCCAGAACTTGTTTATCATAATCCTACAAAACTCAAATTCACTTTATCCTTGTTTCAAGCTTCAGCATTTTGCATAATGGTCAGTTTTATCCAGGCTGGAGCTTCAGAGAGCTCTGTTTTTTCAAATGTTTGGAGATCATCTGTATGAGAACTTTCTGGAAAGTCCACAAAGGCATCTTGAAAACAAATACATCCTTGAAGCTTCAATCAAGCAGGTCAGTTCATCTTTAGAGAGAAGTGGTTATACAGATGAACTATTCCTTGGACTTTGAGCATCAAATATGCAATGCTGAAAGCAGTAGGGCCAGTGGAGCAGAGCACCATCTTCACCACAGGTCCAGGCCTCTGGAGAACCACAGAAGACTGCATGGTACCATATAGCATGGCTAGAAGCAAATACAAGCACACCACCACCACTGTAAAAACAGCATTTGATACATGTAGGCAAAAGTCATACAAGTTATTGTGTGGAAAGGCAGAAAAGGGAGGAACTAGTCACATCTGAAACATGTTCAATGCTGGTAACATAGGGCTACTAGGCAATCACCTCCTGATGAGGCAATCACCTCCTGATGAGAGAACGGGCAGTGCCTGCAGTACCTGACCTGCAAGAAGTGCAGTTCATTGTGCAGTATCAGCTGCCCAAAGTTTACCTATGAGGCTAGGTATTTTTTTTGCTTTATCTGTCCTGAAAAAAAAATGCTAGACTACTTAAGGGTTCATTCATGGACTTATATTGAAAATGGGATGGGACAGGGAATTTTTGCCATTACTCTATCTCCTCTGATAAGTACTTTCAGTTTTTAAGCACGCTAAATTGTTTTCAGGTTACTTTCTGGTTCTCTGAATTTTCCAGCCTCTTTCTCCCTTGTCATACCAGTATCATACAGTTTTAGCTCATGCTGATGTTAAAGCCCAAGTCTGTGTTTTAGCATCCTCAGTAAATTGGTTTAGAGACAGGTACTCACTGACTTCTATTGCTCACTGGCTCTAGAGAAGAAGAGGGGAAAAAAAGCAAACGGGCTGTTTCAATATGTTGGCATATAAATAGACATAGCAATCTAGTTTAATATATCCAGCCTTGAAAAACTGCCAGCCATAACAAATGCTATTACATAGCAGCGATTCTGTGTGCTGGAGGATGCTCCAGGGAGCTATCTGTTAGACTCCTATTCAGGGAAAAGTTTGACTGATGGCCCCATTTCTGATAGTATTTTCTTCTGTCCTGCATATAAATAGTTATGAGACTTAAAATGTTATTCTCAGTTGCAATAGACATACTTTTAGATTTTTTGTGTGTGTGCTTTTATAAATAAGTTCTTGGAGCAAGATAGGCGTGGAGTGCTCTAAGAGCTCCTTAGCACATCCTCTATCTTTCTCTCTCCTGTCCTTTCACATCCAACTGAGAGTTAACTGACATGCTAAACTTTAGATTGGGTGGGTGGGTTGGTTTTTTTCTTAATGAAAAAGTATTCCTAGCATGTTCTATTACCCTAAAGGTCTTCATCTGGAAGCATTACTACTGTATTTGGTAACAGAAGTGAGTTCTTATTCAAGCATCAGGAAAGCAAAACCAGCTTATTTCCCTTGTCTGAGAGCTGTGGTGATCATGCTGTTGTGGTTTTGTTTAGTGAGGGGGGGGCCTAAGGTGGTAGCTTCTGTAGGAAACTGCTAGAAGTCGCTCCCCTTTGTTCAGGGGACTTGGCCAGGCCTAGGGCGGACCTGGTGCTGCCCAAGGCCGAGCCGATTGGTAGCAGAATGTTCCATGATAACGTCTTTGTGATAACGTATTTAAGAAGGGGAAAACAGAAAAAAAAAAAAAGGAGAAGAGATGTGAAGAAGCTGAGGGGGGGCAGAGGGGCAGAGGGGGAGGCGCAGGCCTCATGGGCCTTGCAGGCCTCACCCTCTGGCCTCTCGCCAGGTGGCTGACTGGGCCCAGCCCGGCTGCAAGAAGTGGAGAGGAGATGAGGTGGATGATGTGAAGAGATTCTGAGAGGCATCTGCCAGCCTGTTGTGAAGAACTTTTCTTGTGAGAGAAACAGCTGCAGACATCAAGGTCAGTTCAGAAGGAGGGGGAGAAGTAATGCAGCTCCTGGCCAAGATTCCCCTGCAGCCTGTGGTGACTACCATGGTGGAGCAAGTTGTCCCCCTTCAGCCCATGGAGGTCCACGGGTCCACGGAGGAGCAGAGATCCACTTGGAGCCCATGAAGGACCCCATACCAGGGGAGGTGGATGCCTGAAGGAGGCTGTGGCCCGTGGAGGGCCCGCTGGGGCAGCCATTCTGGAGAGACTGCACTCCGTGGAAGAGACTACCCACGCCAGAGCAGTTTCAGGAAGGACTGTGGCATATGGGTGGGACTCCACAATAGAGCAAGGGAGGAATGTGAGGAGTTCTTTCCCCGACCATGAAGCAGCGGCGTGAAACAATGCGTGATGAACTGACCGCAACCTCCATTCCCTCTTCCCACCTGTGCCGCTCGGGGTGGGGGGAAGGTGGTAGGGATAATGTTAAGCTTGGGAAGAGGGAGGGCATGGGGGAGGTTATCTTATTCTCTGTCTCATTATCCTGCTGGTTTTAGTAATAAATGAATAATTTTCCCCAGGTCGAGTCTGTTTTGCCCGTAACAGTAACTTTAAGGATTTTCTCCCTGTCCTTGTCTCAAACCTCTAGCTGTTTTTCTTATATTATCTCTCTCTGGAGGGTGGGGGAAGTGAGAGAGAGACTGCATAGTCTGGTCCCTATTGGAGCTGAAATACAACACATGCACATAGCCTTCATCCAGACAGAAGTTAAATAGGGCCTTTTCCCTAGAGCATTAGCCATCACCACTGGTGTGATGTAAGAGGATGAGGGTCTACACAGAATAGCTGTTATCAAAAAACTACCTCCAGAGGCATCACTTAGTTTTGAAAATATCTGGAGAACACATACCCTAGAATTTATCCACAGGACTCCCAAAGGCTAATGGTGGATTTCTCCAGCATGCTTTTTCTACCAGGATGTCAGTGTGGATACCTACCCAGGAGAAACACTTCTGTATAACTAGCGTATAACATCTGTAATCACAATAATTTACACCTATACAGGGGATGAGGGAGGGGAAGAAACAAACACATTGAAGAGCTGGGAGGGGATGCTGGAAGAAGGAACATCTTCGCAGGTCAGAGATCCTCCAGCATACCCAGAAAAACCTCGACAAGATCTAGCCTTCGTGAGTTTTCCCCCACTCCTTTCCTATTACTTCCCCCATCTTCATTTACATTTTGTGCCAACAAGTTCCAGTTAATTCCTTTTGCTTTCAAGTTGCTGTCTGATACTTCCCTTTGATGTCCCTTCTCCTTACCTTGCAAAAGTTAGTGACTAAGCATTCCTTCATCACCGTTCTGTGCCATTCATAGCAGTCTAGAAAGTCATTGTGTTTTGTCTCCATTATCTTTTCCAGCTTGTTGAGTCTGTTTAGTCTCTCCCTGCAGAGAGCCAGACTGATCTCTGGATAGCTGTCATGCTTCTCCGTACTTACAGATCCTTTTCAGAATGACTGTGTGCAGGAGGGGGAAGAATTAAATCAAACCTGCACACAGTATTAAAAAAAAAAAGGTTCCTCAGGTTTGTACAGTAGAGCATGTTTTATTCTTTACCCTTTCAGACACAGACACTTTGTTTTGCATTTTTCATGGCTATGAATCTGCTCCAGTGACTCTACAAAGTTTCTGTGACAGTAGTTAAATTAAAGCCCATCACTTGTGCACATAAAGGCACGATGGTCCTCCTTTCTGCCCCAAGACTTCAATATAGGAAAGGTAGAGATGGATTTTCTGTATGTATATATAAATGTTTGTATACACATAGCTTGTACAGCAGACAAGAAAGCTGGCATTTGACTTGCCATTTCAAACAGATGTAGGAGTGTGCTACTGCCCTGCGTCTTCTCTCTTCCACTTTTTCCCCTACTCTGTGTACAGAGCCTTTAAAATAGGAAGCAAAAAGCATTTCCTCCATGCATTTCGACTAGATTTTACCTAACTGCACAGTGTGCCGTACACAAGCAGAAATCTAAACTTTCTGGTGAAGGGCATTACAGCTCTCATTTTCATTTTAATTTATCTTTCTTTTAATTCTGTGGACTGTGTTCATCTAGACTAGTGTCTCAGTGACCGGATTGCACCTCAGCAGGGTCAGGGTGAGGAAGACCATAGCCCCCTGCACAGCGGGTAATGGTATAAAGAGACACACCCCTGTTTCCCAGACACTAATGCTTCAGTGTCATGCATTCTGCCTCCAAGAGGCAAATAATATTAATTGCATCTCACTTTATTGTCTCAGAGGGTATGGAGGAAGGGAGTTGACTTTGAATAAGTCACTTATATAAAAAAAGTGTCCATAAGAGTTTGCCTAAATACCACAGCTTATATCTACATAGCCTCTTCTAACATTGTCTAGCATACTAAGAGGGCTGTTCTGCTGGGTCACTGCAGCATGATTACGCTGCGATTAAGGTCTTCAGCCAGGTTTACAACCTGGGCTCTGAAGCTTAACTTAAGGTTGCCACACATTGGAGCCATGCAACTGGGGCTGGAAACCGTTTCTGAAACTGGCCCAAGCGAAAGTGAGAAATTTCTAGGACTGAATGTCCTCAGCTAGATCATTTGTTGTTACCTAGTACTTCTCTTCCCCTCTGGCTCTCTTCATAAATCCCAAGAAACTCCTCTTGGCAGCTCGGTGGTGATGGTATTGACAGATGCTTTACTATAATCTTTGCCATCCCCTTCAGAGACAGTCAGAGTATCCAAGAGAACTCTGTGCTTCCCACGTATCCTGATGAGGAAGGAGCAGAGATAAACCCCTGGGGCTCTTCTAACTCCACTTCTGACGCACATTCGGTGGATAAATGTGCACTTCAGTGACAAAAGCATTAAGAAAAGACAGTCAGGTCTTTCTACAAAACCTGCCAGTTTTGCCCATGACTGAAGATAGTCTAGCAAGTCAATAAAGTTAGTGGTTAGGGCAATGGTTTTTCAATATTTGGTTGTTTTTGGTTTTTTTTTTAAACCTGTTCTGCTCTCCCTCCCAGTATTACTGGACTTGCTGGAAGTCTGGATATCCTGATATCACAGGCAAGAGCAGAGCTAGAAAGGCCAAAATGAATGGATCTGATTAAAAGCTTAACCCTACATAGGGCAGATAGATACAGATATATTTAAAGCCTCCTACCTCAAATGCTCACTCACTACTGAGGAAGAAATATAATTCTTTTTCTTAGTTGACCTTGTGACCAGCCCTTGACAAGATATATGAAATATTATGCTTTTGTTTATGCACTCTCTGGTTCTCCAGAAACACAGGAGAGCAGGCTTAGCCTGTAGCTGCATGTATGCACAGTGCAGTCAGGGTCAACACTCGTTAAATAAGGGACCAAATCAACAGGGAAATATCTGAAAGCATCTGAGTGGTTATAACAGAGCAGGAGGAGAGAAAACAAGATCACTAACGAGAGCTGTATGTCCCTTTAGTACCAAGCATGATAGGGTTGTTTGCCTCCCAAGGCAGCAATTTTTAAAGTCATACCCTCTGTAGAGCAGCCTAAATTCTGTTTAAGTGTGCTTTCTCCCACACTGATGTTTATGAGCTTTCTGCTCAGAGTGGATGCTGACACGACGTCGTGTCTCTGTGTACCTGCATGGGATGCTGAGAGCGCAGAGGGAGAGACCTGAGCCCTTCTGCTGGGTAGAAATCCTTCAAATCCAGAAGGGAGATGAGGAGTATTTGCCTCCTAAGGAAGGTGCTGCGGTGTGAACAGCACTTGTCAGAGGGCACACGCAGGGAAGCATGATTTGGCTTAACCCACCATGGAAGAGAGCTCGGCCAAGCCGAGTTGTGAGGAGGGTACCCTTCCTCAAGAAGAGCTGGCCTTAAAAAAAACCAAACCTCTTCCACCACAGTCTAGATTGAAAAGCAACAAGTTAATCACACAGCTTTGCACAAGGGAAAGGCAAGGGCTGCTGCATGTACTCCGCACTGCTGGAGGATCTGGGCCTCATGCTTGCATTGGAGGACAGCAAAGAACAGCAACGTGGGTGTGGGTACAGCACAGCAGGCTGAGCCACAAGAGTTTGTCTGTAGGTTCAGTTTTAAAATCGTTTTTGCATCCAGGGTGACTCCCACATTCAGGTCAGTACAACACCACACACTTGCCATGACTTTGAGCTCACCCAGCGATGAGCAGCTCCACTGAGACAAGCTCGCTCCAGTACGGGTCAGAGCCTCGAATGCCTTTCCAGCCCCTGCGCACCAGCCCTGGAGCTGCTGTCCTAATGATGTCCCCGCAGTCGCTGGCTGTGCTGCACTTTCCATAGGAGAGAAAGCATCTCCACCTCCTGTTGCCTATCACTTCAAGGGACCCGTTTTTCTCTCAGTAGTGTGGTGCGTTGGAGCACCAGCAAGTATGCCAGTAGGAAGAGGAGGAAAGCACACACTGCATGCCAACACCCTGGCAGCAGCACAAGTCTGCAAGCAGAGCTGGTAGCACATCCCCTCCTCAATAGGTCGCTTTTTAAAGCTGTGAGCAACAGCGTTCTCCAGTTTGTTGCCTGAGCTAGGGTCACCCAGTAACTCAGGGGTACTTCAGCCTTTTCATCAGTCTTCGTCCACCACTGACACGGTATCAGATGTGGAGAAACATTTAAAGGCTTAACAGGCAGGAGGAGGAACATTAGTAGGACATGGCCGTTTGCTGTGCTTTAAAAGCAGCAGGAAGCTGACCGAGTGCCTCACCCAAACAATAGCACTGGTTATGTTAAGTACATGTGTAAGAGATTAAGTAACTGTCTCTGCCCTGGGGAACTCAGTCCAAAAGATGGAAGATTATTAAAAAAAAAAACAAAAAAAAACAACAACAAAAAACCTCATTACAAGCGTGTAAGGGGAGAGAGAGAGAGCAGATTAAGCAACATACCCAAGTCCATGGGAAACCTGCAGCATCAGTGTTAACGGACCCCTGGCTTCTCCATGCGAGCCCACTGCTTCTAGCTACAAGACAGTCTTTCTTCCCTTAGCTGTGCTCACCAGCCTCCCCCGCTGCCTTTCTCTCCCTGTGTACGTACACATATGCTCTTCCCAGGAAAAAGTCTAGGGAGCTGCACTGAGATGTCAGGAGACTCAAACTGGGACAATACCCAGAGCTGCTCCTGACCTGAACCAGCCCCATCGCCTTCTGCAAACCGAGCGCTGCAACCTCTGGCACGCGACAGCTCCGCACGGTTCTGCAGCCACCCTGCGTGCACACCTGCCCTGTTAACTTTGTGGGCAGCTTCGCTGGCTGCTCCTGTGCTGAGGTCTCCAATGCACTGCCACTTCCCTGCAGCATGCTCTGTTCAGCATCTGAGGAGAGGCACAGCACGCTTGGAAACAGTTTAATACAAAACTCAGGAACAGTCAGCACGGTCAAGCACTTCCGCTATAGAACAGCAATCGTATGAAAGTCAGATAAAGGAGCCAATGGTCAGTATCTGCCTCAAAGAGCCCTCAGAGCTTTGAACATTTTGTATGAAACTGTATGCAAAAGCTGTATGCAATGCTACACCTCCACCTCTGGGAAAGATTTACAGCTACAGAGCTGAGCAATTCCCTGCATAAACTGCCTGACCTACAGCAAATCCATGAAAGCCATTACAGCCTTTAGAGAGCCAGCGGTCAGCAGCCAGTTGTGTCAGATCCAAGCATATTGAAGATGTCCAGCCAGCTCCCAGCTTATCTGTGGGGATGGTCTGGCTACCATACAAGTGATGACTTGTTTTCTTAACTGGTTTTAATTTAGGAGAAAGTTCTCCCTTAGTCAGCACCTGTACTAACATTTCTGTTAGGTCAGTGTGGGACTATGAGTGACGCCATGAGGGAGAAAGATCAGCAGCTGCGACACAAAGCAGGAGAGTCCAAGTGCTCATCTGACCTGAGAGTGAAGCATTATCCACGCCGTGCTCTTTTCTTTAATATATACTTTAATTTCCTGCTCATAAGTGCAACACATTTTATTCAGGATACAGGAGAAAGAAAAAAAAAAAAAAAAAAAAAAAGAAAGTACTCTTGTTAACAAAAGTCCTCCATTTTCTGCTGGCAGCAATAGAATAAAATATAGGATGGGCAGTAACATGAAAACTCTGTCCAGAATTAGCTCTTTCCTCTTTCTCAAGAAATACTCTATGACAATCACAACTATTCACTAAATGGAGAATTATATATTTGGCTATATGTGGCCCATGCAGGGCAGGAGGAGGGATAAAGCTTTGGAAGATAGATGCTTTGCATCAGCAGTTTCCCAGTGCAACTACTTTGAGCAAAAGTTCAAAGTGAAGCATTTCTCTAGAATGACAAATCAGTGTATTTAACATAGAAAAGAGACTTGAAGATATCTGGTGCTCTTTGAAGTCTCTCAAATCCCATCAGAGTGAACAAGCTGAAGAGGTGGACTTCTCCATTGGCCAATGAAACTATACAGCCAAATTCACCTTGATCTGAGGAGCCTCAGCAGGAAAGAAATTTCTGGGAAAGAAGAGAGAGCGCTAGTGCAGGGAAGCAGTATGACAATGCTGGGTTCACGTGGAACACCTCAAACAGGTTTGCTCCCCTCATTTCTCTGCATGGGAGAGTCCCCAGTTTAAGAACAGGGGCCTCTTCCTTTTGTAAGATACCCAACCACTTTCATGTAATCAGTCTTTATTCACTAGTATATGCTGCTCTTTCTCTAGCACTTTCTCCGGTGAAATTTATCCTGCAGACTTCTGAATGTGGTGCTAGTTATATCTGGATACACACACATGCACAAGTTCAGTTTACAGTGTTATCCCAAACTGTTCTACCCATTGCGTGGGGTTGGTAGGGGTTTTCACAAGCAGCTAATTTTACTGCAAAAAGTATCTGTCCAGAAATTATATTCAATTTGAGAGCCAGAAACATTAAATACAGGTCTTATACTTCTGAAACCCCCATTCTGATTTTCAGTAAGCTTTGTTTAGGGGGAAGGCATGAGGAAGAGGAGGAAGTGGAGACTCTCTGCAGGAAATCACCTGCAGATTTTTGTTTTTTCCTTTCTCTTACGTTGCTTTAAAAAGTCTACCAGACAAAAACCTCAATGCACTTGGAATATTTTATACAAAGGAGTAATACTCAAGACTCAACTCACTTAGACAAAGAAAACTCACCTTTCATTGGCAGTCTTATTGAGTTCAAGGAAACCATCACCCTTTACTTGACCCCCTGGTTTCTTTGGGCTGGCACAGCCAACAGCCCAGCCAGCAATGTCATCAAGAGTAAATGGTCCATTTTCCTTGCTGCAGACCAAGGGGGCACCAGAACCACCCTAGAAATCTAGAGAGAGAGGACTCACAGTTATCTCGTTTGGCTTCCGCACTGCTGTAGCTCAGAAGACAGCTGTCACAGATCAGATTTGCCCATGAAAAAGCCTCCTGCAGTGCAGGAACCGGGCACGCCGCCTCTGGTGCAACTCAACCCTAGTCTGGAATTAAGAGACTGATTTAAAGACTTGCTTATCAGCGTGGAATGAAGACTGAGCACAGGCTGCAGGTAAAATATGACTGAATAGTGCTCCTTAGTGTTACACATAATTTATTACTCTGCCATAAGATTGTGGTGTTGAGCAGAACTCGCTGTTTAGGTTGACAGTGCCTCAGTCAGAATAACTTTGCCTTTTATTTACTCAGCTGTTCTTACCTGCTTGCCTCATGGTTTCAGGGAGATTAGTTAGTTCTTGAACAGTGCTCCGAATACAAGAGTTTTATAAAAACAATAGAAGTCATCATAGTTTATCTTGACAAATAGTGCCACGAAAAAGAGTGCCAAGCAAGCTACAATGGGAAGTGTTTCACTGGGATAAGAGATGGCACTCGGGAAGTGCAAGGGAAGAAAATCCTCTCCTCCACAAGTGTAATGAAAATTAGAGTCCAGTACTAAGCTCTGTGGTCCCACTTCCAGGCAGCACTGCACATTGCCTGTATCTCCCATATGGATTGATTCAACCTATTGCTCTTATAAGTACTGTCCACTCCAGGGACAGCAACTTTTTGGAGCTTTTAACTGTCCCTTACTATATGCTATGCTGCCCTCTGTCCTCCTCGGTCTCTCCCCCTAAATGATCTACCAACATCCATACGCAGGCACCTTCAAGAGTGCTCACCTTTGATTTTACCCCACCTGGCAGGAGTCCTGGCCTCCCACAGAAATAAAGCCAGCACAAAGGATCCTGGCTGTAACCCCTCCAGGGTGGCTGAAGTAGTAATTTCTCTCACAGATTTCATTCTCGAGAACAAGCACTTGTGCTTGCTGCAACTGCCCAGCTCGGCTTCCATCTGCTTGGGAAATAAATTCGAGGTTAAGTCTGGGCAGCAGAATAAAATATGAGATGGAAATATAAGTTCTACTCATAACAGGCAAACATGTAAAATCAGAAGAGCCACCTTCTTCAATGATCCCCCATCCAGACACAGTGCAGAGGGAAGAGAAGGATATCTCTGTGCTGTTGGGCAGACACACCGGCCCCGCAGCAGCGTTACACTCCAGAGCGACCCCCAGCTGCATTAGGGTAATGTTGGAGTCATAGCTCACCATGCCCAAGTGGGGATGCACTGCAATGTTTTTCACCTGTCTCATCTGTGACCAGGGCAGAGAAGGAACAAGCTGCCCTCTAAGTGCATCCTGAAAGCATACTTGTAAAGGAGGAGGGAAAAGAATCCCACAAGCAATGACCAAAGCACAAAATAGGTCATGAAAAGAAACAAACAAGGTGCGAGGACTTTGAAGACAAATCCCCCACTTCTCCGTTTTTCAGTTGAGAAGGTTGCTGGGACAGATCATGTAGACCTCCTGAGCCTAAAGTGAGAGCTGACTGCTTCATCGTGCAAACACAAGCCACTAAGGTTTTGCAGAAGATTACTGTGAGTCACTTGTGCTTCTTTTCTGTGTGTATTTCTTCCTGCTCCCCGTTAGGAAGAAAGAGTCATCAAGCTTTTTATAGAGAGATATATTGCTCAGCACCAAGACAGTAAGATGCTGAGGACACTCAGTCATCTCTGTTAAAGTTTGAAGACTCTTTACTGCTAGTAATAAGAACCGGATATAAAACATACTTCTATAAACTGCAAGTTAGCCGAATGAGACCAGAGCAACTGTCACCTGTTCTGTTGACTCTCTCAGGACTCTATCATGGTCTGCTACTGTCACAGTCCAGTGCAAGGGTTTATTGGATCTGTATGATGAAAGCAAACATATTGGAGCTACTTACAGTCAGCCATACAGCTTTCCTATTCAGCAGTCATACATCCTTTCTGGTTCTTCTCTAATTAGCCGCTTATTCCCAGGACTGCTGAGCAAGCGCTTCTCACCACGACGAATGTGTTGCATCAGTTCTGGCTTTGCTACAGCTCCGATAGCAGACAGTCCAATTAACTTTAATGGATCCTGTACAACTGTTGCCATCTCTAAAATCAGTGATCATGGAGGAAGGGCAGAAGGAAAGTTTCGTAGAGGACATGAAGGTGTGAATATAATTTATAGCTCTCCAGCTGTTTGCACCTCAGACTGGAGGAGCAAGGGGAGTGCACAGCATGTGGAGAGGAGCAGAGGTGTCCCGGGGATGTGGTCACACTCACAGCTGCACACAGTGGGTGGCTGTCAGCAGCTACGTAGGGCTGATGACAGCCGCATCGCACTGGTAGTCTCCAAGGAGCTTCAGGGCAGTGTGCCATGGCCAACAGTGAGAACAGGCCTCCTCAGGCCCCACTAACACACTTGAACAGCCACTGGGGAGTAACTGGGGGAAGGTCACAGGTGTCTGCAAGACAGAACTTCAGAGAGAAAAGGCAGCTCTGGCACTGAAAGTGGGTCTCTCCCATCCTCTACCCTCTTTTTCTGATCCCGGAAGGAAGTGCGTGCAACCAGAATGGAGAGGATGTACCACACACGGAGAATGAGAGATGGGGCACCTGCCTATCACTTTTCATCCATGTAAGAAGTGCACAAAAGGAGACCTGAGGTCAGAAATCATCTGCCTCACTGCATAATCCTCTTAGAAGAAAGCTCCTCATATCAGATCAACTGAGCAGAATTTAATTTCTTTACCTAAGGGGACATCCTTCGGAGGCAACATCGGCGCAGTAGTTAATTCTGAATCTTCTCTTCCTGCCTCCTCTGCAAGAGAGGAAATAAGAGTTAGCTCTGACTTGGGTCAATAGCTCTGGCTTGTCCCCTCAAAAACATTCCCCTCTCTGGAAGGGAAAAGTTATTCATCCCCTCAAGCAGCAGCTGGCACACATTCATGAAAGCAGAAAGCAACAATAGCAGACTAGCCCCCAGGATTGAGACTCTCCTCTATAATGAGATTTTCAAGGGGAATATCAAACTGACAGAATTAACAAGGCTGCTTGTTTCAGGTAACAGAAGTTAGTAATCTCGTTTCTCAGTGAGAAAAAAAAAAAACAAACCAAACTTGATTCATCTTCTTAGTCAGGGAAAGGAGCTTTGTCACAAGTAGCTATTCTGTTTTAAAGTTACCTTGACAGAATGCAGCAGGATTAGCCTAAAAAAAATAAGCTTGGGTGTCTAAGAATAGCTACAGATGATGCAGACATTGTTAGACACAGCAAGCATCTCTCTACTAACCTGAACGAACAAAAGTCAGCCAGGCTCTGAACCCTGTTCACCCCATCACTTTCAAAATGAACCAGCATGGTATTCCCTGGTCTCAGTACTGGTTTGGAAGTTGAGAATCTGGAGATTAGCTGTAAGAATGAACAAGAAGCTGTATTTCTAAGATGAGAAATGTTATCTCATAAGCACTTATGGCTTTAGCTAATCTAGATTTCTAAAAAAAACCCAAAGCCCTAGAGTCTTGGTGACTTTCTGATTAAAATGAGAACTTTGCAGAAGAGGTGCCTGCAAAGCAATGATAATCAGTGACATCAGTAAGCAATAGCAGCCAAAATTAATCTACTACAGTTATGCTAAAGGTACACAAAAGTAATCCTAATTTTCTCATAGTGGAATTAAAAGTAATATTCAACAATGTGAATGCCTTTCATTGCACAAAAAAAAAAAAACAAACCCACACTTGTATTTGCCACCACTGAGGGGTGCAAGCCTCTCTTGAGTGGTTTACATATACAGATTGAGGACCTAGAGAGCAGCTGCTGGACCTTTCTTTTCTATTGAGAGCACTCAGTTTGCATAGCATCTGGAAGTCGCATAATTGCAGCTGGATAGGAAGCTTGCACTTTATTGCAGAGAAGTTCTCCTGTAAGAATCTGAATGTCCGATGGCAAAGCTGTACTGGAAAGCATTGAGTGAAACATTCCAGGATACTGAAAGCTCTCCCCTGAAAGATTCCAGATCCAAATTTGTCAGCCTTCTTCACCCCACTTAAATACGCCTTTTCAATGGAAACCAGATTTCTTTTCAAGGGAACTGTGGCATTAATACTTACTTATTCAGCATTTGGTAAACACATGTGACTAAATTACCACCACAAAATAGATGGGGAAAAAATAGAAGCAGTTTGCCAAAGATCACTTGTCAGTGGTGAACCCAGGACAGTTCAAGTATCTTACCCAGCTTATTCGGTGTAAAGAAAAGAGCACCAGCCCCTCATCACTCTACTTGGTCTTTCAGTTGACATACAAGGCTGTAAAGAGGTAGCCAGAATTCAATTCAAATATCTTCACTTCTGAGTACCAGATTGCTTTTCACTTTAAGAACAGATATCAAGCTCTGCTAAAGTGAGTGCGGTGCCTGGAAGCTGTGTTTTTTTTAAAAAAGATGGGGTGTTACAACATTGTTACATTTCATCCAGGTAGGAGGAATTGCTGGAAATACAGATGTTGAAGACATAGGAAAGTTAAGAGCATTTATTGCACTAAAGATTTTCATATGGATAAAACTGAAACAGATCTAAAGTGAGGAATTAAAAAATATTTCCTTCTGAAAGTGTGGGAAAGCAATGCCTCAGGTTAGCAATTTTTCATTAATGAAATTCCAACAGAATTAGTTTAATTCATAAAGAATTCATGTACATTTCAGTAGAATTAGACACCCATCTCTTTCACTCTGCCTTACTTTGAACATTTGTCTACTCTAGCAACACTTGGATCAAAGTTGCTCTTGCTTTCTCCTTTGACAGAGAGATGCAAAGTGGAGGCCTGATCCAGCAGCACACACTTGTGTGCTCTGCTGATTCTGCAGCAGAACATGAGCCACAGTCCTACATCCAGCCCTGCAACACCAGCTGGCTCTCCACGAGAAAGCACAGCCTTGGACCGGGAAGAGAGATGGACAAACCTTAAGGCTGCTGCAAAAGCCCTAATATTGCCCTTTCAGGAGTACCGAGTACCACATCACCAGAGAGGGAGTATTTTGGTGATAAATACATCTGTTTCCACCGGGATTTCTAATTTAAGACTGAAACAATTAGTGCTCACCCAACTGATTTTCTTCTTCTTCATCACCGTAAACAGTAGCTGCATCATAAACGCAGCCTGGGCCAAGTTCCACATCAAAGTCTTCAAACTCCAGCTGCAAAGAGGACAAGCAAGAGGAAATCATCAAGACTGAAACGTTTACTCTTCTAAACCATGGGCTGGAGAGACACTAGATTTCAGAGGACTTTGAGCATGGCATCTCTTGGTAAGTGTGTCACATTCTGCATCAAAACAGTCTGTTGGCAACCTTGGCCTGACTGCTCCCTCCTGCGCAGGGCTACAGACAGGTCTGCAGAGGATGAGGCTGGCCCAAGCTTTGCCTTAGGGGATTTTAAATGTCGTCTTTACTGCCACACTCAATGCTTTGTGCTTCTGAAGGGTCCCATATGGAGTGCTCTTCCAAGAGCTTTTCCTTCAAGCATGGAGTGGGTGATTGTTCCTTGGTTTGTTTTAGTTTTAGTCCAGACTGCAAGCTCTTACACCAACAGAGCAGCAGCAACCCAAGCAATAGATCTGCATACCCTCGAGCATCCCTGGGTTTAACACTGTTTTCCCACCCCTCAGCCAAGGCAGCAGGGGAGGAGAGATGCTGCTGCTTTGAACAATGTAAGATGGCAATGTGACTCATCGCAGGCTGGCCAGAGCTTGGTGGGATGCTTACTGCGTGCAAGCAGCAACAGACGATGTAAATAAGCAGAGATGCTGGTGCTATAAGTGGGAACTATTGTAACACAACCCATGCACAATGAAAAACAACCTTGGTATGGGGCTAAGCTTGAGAGTTTTGACACTGCCTTGGGGAAAAGGCTGACTATATGTTTTGCAACATGATCTCTACCTTCCCTTTACCCCTAAATGTCTGTGCTAGACTTCAAGATAAAGCTGTCTTAAGATGAGATCGGTGCCTACAGCCTTCAAGCACTTGAAACAGTCAAGGCCCCTCCATACATGACTTCAGAGGTGCTATCTAATTGACAAAATATGTCCTGCAAAGAATCAGTGACCTGGAAACCTTAGGATTTACAGTCTTGCGTGTCACAGATGTTTGTGGCAGGGTTTTATTGAATCACTCCCCTGAACAATTCTTAGTGCAGAGATTTAAGTGCAGTTTCTCCTTTTATTACCTTTACGACATACTCTGCTGGAGCCTCAACGAGCCGGTGGCACTTTGTGATCCTGGGACACAAGCCAGGGTAATTAGCAGCATCAGTCTTCCCCTTTTCCACTAACATTGCGACAATCTCTCAGCCCCAACTTGCAATATGCTGATGAGAAAGGAAACAATTTAACAGATGGGATTTTACAGTACTTTTAATAAACCCAAATCAACAACTTCGTTTTTAAGGAACCCAGGCACACTAAGCATAGTTGTTATTTTAAGGGGGTCGGGAAGGAAGAGAAAGGAGTTTCTACAGCATAGGCGAGGTCACCTGCTTCAGCGTTCTTCTGGATGGCCATGAAGGTGAGCTCAAAGCTGCAGCCATTGTTGTGCCCACCAGAAACAAATGTAATGGTGGTCTGGTCCAACCGTACCAGCAGAAGGGCTGGGAACACCTTCCCATGGGATTTACCAGAGGGAGACAAGAAGCTGGTGGTAAGGGTGGGCTGAACATACTTTTATTCAGGCAAATCTCACAATGGTTTGTTAGGCTACATCCCATAGGGAAGGTCTCTTACATTGAGTGGAGAAACTATTTGGCTTTCATTACCTATAAAATATTTAATGGTGGTAGAGAAAAATTAAGGAGATGGGACTTCATCCAAAACAACCATAGGAACAATCAAATATTCCTAGAGGATTACTTGCATGGACTAAGGATTAACATTATTATCAACACATCGCCATCAATACTAAGTAGTACTGATGTAGAGAGTAGAGAGGCAGCCAGTATTTGCAGGAAATATTTATTTTCTCTTGGTTCAGTATTAAGTGCACCTTACAAAGGGACAACAGGCCATATTTCTTTCAGTCTTATCTGCACAGTTACCCAGTAAGCTGCATGCTTGTTGCATCATATAACCAGTTTTGAACCAAGGAAGAGCTGGCCTCTGAGCTGTGTCTCCAACCCACATGACGCTGGCTTTGCTAACACATCAGATACTCGTCTGGACATGCACCAGCTAAGCAAGGCTAAGCAGTCGGTTTATTCTGGTACCCAGGGTTTGTAAGAGTAAAATAGGTATATTGTAGACAGGGCAGAGGGGCACAGAATTATGTACAGCTGAAAGAGGTTTTTGAGACACCCACCACACTGCACTAGATGCCAGCACAAACACGAACACATCCCTCAGTCCCACCTGCTCTGCTCCATTTGGGTGTTGTCTCTACCTCTTTACATTCATAGTGCAAAATACAAAGGCTACTCAAGAGCCAGCTAGATTTGCTGCTCTTCATGACAAGAAATTACACTCAGCAACCCTCACTCCAAGGCACCCTGACTTACTGATCAACTCTCTTCCTTTCACATAGAGGGACACATAGTCACGGTCACATCCAACTTGGTACTCTACGTCTGATTTGGTGAAGTGTATCAAGATGTTTTTCTCTTCCATCACTGTTACATCCCAGGTGCAAGGCTAGGAGCAAGCAATAGTAAATTCGTGTGTCTGCATGGCTGAGCTCAGCCCTTGTCAGTCCCACCATGGGCTCAGTCTCCAGTGACTGCTTTCCTGCAAGCATGCACCAGAAGCTGACAACTGAATGTCACCAGCTCCACCTGGTAAATTTTATCACCTTCCCCCTTGGCATAAGCCATCTGGGGAAGAGTCAATGATAGCAGAGGACTGCTGTGAATTTGCTCAGTACTAGGCGGGGACTGATGCTTCCTTACAGCAGCGATAGCTTTGTGCTGTGCGACTGACACACCGCCAGCCCAGTCCATCTCATTCCCCTGCCTCTTGCAGGGGCTGAAAGCTTCTTTGTGCAAGCTGACATCGATATGGCCGGACCAAAAGATAAAGGGTACAACAGATCCCTAGAGAGCCACAGCCGTTTTGTGAGCATGTCTCCTACAGAATCTGTAGTACAAATAGGCTTTGTGTCTTCCTTCCTTCCCCCGCAGCGTTATCCTGCCCAGCGAGCGTAGCTGGGGATTTGCTTTGCAGGGAACACACAGCCCTTGTCATTCAGACACGGCTGAGACCAGTGTAGGGCTTGAGCCCTGGAAACCACTTTGGTCGGTGCCTCGAGAAAAACCCAGCATTTGGCTACTACAGCAGTTACCTGTTGTCAGGGTAGTTATCCTCCAAAGCCTGGAGATACTGAATTTGGCTGCTTTCTCCAAAGAGCAGGATGCCCTGGGAACTGCATTCCGTTAGCGCAGGGAGAGGGCTTGGCAGAGCAGCTAGGGAGATAGAGAGAGCTGTGTGGGGTATTTCAGTACAGGCACTGTCGGTCAAGGCATGGGCTACAGCACTGCAGTTGTTTGAAACACAAAGTGCTTGACATACAGCTGAGAGAAGCCTCAGATAATTTTCACAAAGTCCTACTTAAAAATCCCCAAACTTTCAGGAGCTGTCCCACCAACACAGTGGCTCGCATTAATTCAGCTTGTCAAGAGCCGACGCGGCTACTCCAAGCTCAGTTTTAACAAAGCACCACTTTTATGTTGGCCTTCTCTTCATCTTCTGTGGGCATTTGGTCAGCGTGAATCCCACAAGTTCTGCTTTGCAAAGGGTAATGCACCCACTTTGTAGCCACATGGCTTCTGCTCCTTGCAGTTACCATTCCCAATTAAGAGGCACCTTCTCAGCTGCAGGCAGTTCCCCTTTGAAAGCATAATCATTAAGGATCCCTAGCAAAGCCATACTTAATAGGCTGGGTATTAGTTAACACCAACACCTAAACTTTGATGGCTATAACAGAAATAACATCATCTCTTTAATAATGTCTATTAGCCCTGTAATCATCTGTAGAGAAAAATACAAGCGGCCAGTGGGGAGTCGCTAGACCTGTGCCTAGCTACAAAAGGCACTGTTTTTTGACAAGCCACTAAAACTGCAGCACTTGATACAGTGCCCCTCTTCCCATATGCATTCAGAGTTGTATTTGATGAGGAAATTTGATGATGTATTTGATGATCCTGCCCACTGTTTCAGGAGCACAACAGCAATTTAGATCTTGAGCTGGCAAGTGCTGAAAGCAAGCTTTTATTAGAGCAGGGCTGATATGCGGTGCTCAAGGGACACCTCGCCGAGCTGGAAGGGCTGCATTCAGCCTGAAAGAGGGCAGCTTGAGTAGCCTTCTGCTTTTCCTTTAGAGGATGCGAGGGTCAGACCTGCTATTACAACAGGGTTTCTGAAGGGAGAATTATCTGTTTGAAGCTTTGGTTTTGCCATCGCAAATGAAAAGGTGATATAACTTGCTGCTGATGCAGCAGCTGGAAATTGAACAGAATTGCTGTGGGTGCAGGGGAGGGAGGCAGCAATAGCAGGGCAATTTGGGTCTCTACAGCGCTAAGCAGACAGGAGAGGAAAAAAACCTCCCAGTACTGATACCTACCTTGTGCCATGTGCTGGGCAGTGAAGTCCATGAACGCAGCCACCCTGGAGAAGATGCCCCAGGTCATGGTGCTTCCCTTGAGGGTGTCCCATCCTCTGGCACAACCGATCCCCTAGGACACCACAGCAGCCAGAGACCGGGTCCCTCCAGTCCTCAGACATGCAAAGGGGCCTCCTCCAGCATTCCCCTGTCCACAGCCTGTCAGGGAGGAAAGGTGCCATTTGTTCCTGTGCCAGCAGCACTGACCTTTGATGGTGTTGCGTGACAGACCAGCTTTACCGCAGAAGCCAACACAACCTTGCTTGCTTCTCCCCAGTCACGGGGTCTGGCACTCTCCCTGTTCATTCAGCTGGGCTTGTTTAATCGAAGCTCTGTTGTTTCACTCCCCTGATCTGACTTGCCATTTGGCACCCTGCCCTTCCCCGTAAACAAACACCTTTTTTTACCATGAAAAATATAGAAATGAAAGCCATTTCACTAACATCAGCTGCAGCACTGCTTTGAAAATGTTCACACAAGGTATGACAGAGGGTAGGGAGCTTCCCAAGCTATTGTTTGGTTAAAAAATACTCATGCAAGTACACACCAAGGGGACTAGTGACAACCTCGTCAGCAGCCTTCGCTAGGGCAAGGCAGGACTGGCCCCACTCGCACTGTCAGGACCAGCAGAGGAGAGTTTGGCACTGAACAAACTCCTCTATTGCAGCCCAATGCCCAGTGGGGCTGCCTGAGTGAAGGTACCAGAAGGCTTGAGTGTGAGTAAGGGGACACCGAGGGAGAGGTGGGAACTGCCTTCTTTCCAACCTCCTGGTCTCATTGCCCATGCAAGGCTCCCTTGCCCATTTCTTGAAGTCCCACCATGGAACGCCCTGGTTTCAGCAGAGGTGGTGGCCCCTGCTGTTAGCAATGCCCAGGGCAGGTCCAGGCAAGGGGGACATCGTGCTTTAGTCTCCTGCCCACATCCATACTCCCACCCACGAAAGACTCCTCCTGCCTTTGTTATCCTGAAACTCCTTGTAAAGACCTTGCTCAGCAAAGTGCTGACAGCACTGTCAGCACTGCTGCTTCCTTTTCTCCCCAGGAGAGGAGAAGGTTTGCAGGTGGACAGGACAAGCCTGCTGCCCAGCGGGAGCCAGGGCAGACAAGCTGTTTCCTTGCACACATCTCTCCTGCCATCGGGAAAGCCAGCGCACAACGTGGAGCCCCACACTGGTGGCAGGTTCGTGCCCCTCAGCTGCATGCTGCAGGTCTGGCTGTCAATGAGGGGCAGCTCCACTGCCCACAGGACAGGAGCCAGCACCCCAGCCTCTGCAGAAGGAACCAGGCCACATCATCCAGCATCTGCAAGGCAGCTCACTCCTCCAGCTGAATGATAGCAAACAGCCCCGTCTCCTGGGAGCCACATCCACCCCTTCCCCAACACCCCGGCACGAGCAGCTGGGGGGTCCCACACCATGTGCCTGTCTGGTTTTGAGGCAGTTTGGGATCACCAAGCACTGGCCCCCAGCTAGGCAGGTAATGCATTGATTTGCCCCCAGCCAGTGCAGAGAGAAGTGCCTCAGAACAGGGTCAGAGCAGGTCATTCCTCTGCTGGGTGGACAACAGACATTGCTTTCTTCTCCCAAGCACCCTACTACAGGACTGGAGACTTTCAGGGGCCAGGATGAAGCCCCCCAGCAAGCTGCTGGTGTCAGACACCAGTGCTGGCTGGGAGACAGCGTGCTCTGTCCTGGGAGGGCTACTGGGGAGTAGAGGACAGGCAAGTCTCCTGTCTCCTCTGCTATGGATGAGCCCCAAACCACTGGGGATGTAAAAATAAAAAGCGACATTCACAGACATTCCCATCACCTTTAGAATCCAGCAAAATTCAAACAAGTACAATTCCTTTGAGGGAACAGTTTTCTGATATCTAGAGGAGAGAGTATAAAAGAGCACACGCTTTTATGTAAAAGAGAACTATTCCCACTTTTGTAACACCTTGTAATGACAGCTCTGCTTGTGAGAAGCTCCGATACGCACACATGAATATGCACAGCAGCACTGCGAAGTGCAGCCTTCCCTAATGTGCTCCAAGGTCCCATGATGCAGGAAAATGCTGATCTGCACATCCCTACAGGGGCTGGTCCTCTGATAAGGAGACCTGATGAGCAAAGGTGTACTTGAATTCTCCATCTGGTAGGAGTCACCTTCTCTTCATTTCTATCTGAGAGAAAGTGGCTCCTTTCCCTTATCCCCTACCCTTCACTACTGCGACCGTGACCAGAAGACCCTTCCATTTGACTCACCCTCAGACACCTTGCCCCAGCCACTAGCCACACACAGTGTCCCAGCCTGGAGGTCTTCATCCTTACGGGGAAGGCGGATGGGCTGAACCTCATCCCCTGCAAAAGAAAGGGTGCACAGATGAGCACGTGAACTCTATGCTTCCAGGAACATGTCTGATTTACAGGTACAAACAGCATCCTTCAAATCACACTGTTCTGTTTCTCCCCTTCCTAAAATACTACAGTCTCATGTGGATACCTATAAAATGGGAATACAAACTGAAGTTAGTTGTATGTAATTTATTTCATACATGAGGCAAATTCAGAGAGAGAGATCAGGAAGATTGTTAGCTATCTTTGAATGTTAACTTAAGCAGAAGGGAATTTTGGAAGGAGACAAAAGAAGGTGAACAGCACAGCAGGGACCAGGAAGGAAGGAAAGTTGCCTCTGCATCAATCTCATACAGCATGGAAACTGGACAGTGCTTGGGAAACTCTTTACACCATTCTCCCCAAAGACCAGTGCTGATCAGATCAGAAGAGCTATGCAGGACATGAAAAACTCAGCTCAGTTCAATCCAGACTCTTACTGGTTGTTTTTTTTCTTGATTTTGGGAGAAAAATGGATCACAGTTCTCTATGTCTGCCCTGATGGGAGATTGGCAGTGCCCAGCCTTCAGAAGGACTAAGAGGAGACCCCTGTAGTTTCCTCAAAGTTTGTTCATAGAGCTCAGATGCTGCCAACCCCAGTTCATGCCTAGAGCATGTCTGAGCCCTGAAATGAACATTTCTTGGGTCTTATTTCTGGCATTATGGGCAAACCGTAAGGCAATCACCATCCAGGACAGTGATTTGAGACATGACAGTGACAGAAGGTTATTTTATGTCGGCTGATCTGCCATCTGACGGTCACAGGCGGTCACGGCCAGTTGGCTGTAACCCATCATATCTCCACATAACTCAGGGAATTGCCTTTGAAAAGTCTAGGAAGTTAGCGACTTGTGCCACTTCCCTAACTCCAACACCCTACAATTACCTCCAGAGGCTTTGCCTTTGCCTGCAGAAGTCCTTGGAGGGAGCAGGTTTTAATCCAGCCCCCTTCTCAGTGGGCAAGACCCACTGCTAGCTAATAGCCTAGGGAAAGGGCCAAAAGGAAGCTGATGGCTTTCCAGCAGCTAGCCGAGAGCGTTAGCACGATGGGGCCAAAGGAAACCGTGCTGGTATAGTCTGTACGAGGGGAACACAAAGGCACACAGGAATCTGGCGCACAAAGAAAATATGGGCATATCCAGAGCATAGACCCTGATCAACAGATAAACTTCTGGGACAATTAATCAAAGCCTAAGACAAGAATTAAACTGATTGTGTTGCTTTGATAAAAATTAAAGGCATAACTGAGGGGACATTTCTCAAGCATGGGAAGGGAAGGAAGAGGGGTAATTTTTCTGAACCACTGCATGAGATGAGGACTTTTCCCACATAAAGCACCCTCCCAAAGAGGCAGTTCATCTCCAACACTTGGGCTCCCACTTACCGTACTGGGCTGGGTGCTGTAGGTGCAACAGGCCCATGTCGCAGTCCATGTAGTGTAGCTGGTTGATGACATGGGGTGGATGATGACACGTGAGACTAGGATGCTCTACTGCCTGTCCACCCATGGCAGGTGACTCTCCCACACAGCCACCATCAGGCCCTTCAGGAGTTTCCTGATAGAAAAAAAAAAATACAAAACAGTGCCAGGGTGACGAGGGAAGGGGCTGCCACCGCAAAGCAAACCCTGACAGTGAACCTGCAACATGCTCTTGCCCTGGGAACTGGGTCTGGCCTTCAGTAACAGGACTTTCAGCCAGGCTGACTTCACATTGGCAGCAATGCAGAGGATTCCCTGAACTCTAGCTGGAGAAGCTGGACTTACTTTTAAATGGATAAATAGTCTTCTTGTTTTATTTGTTATGCGTCAAGCCACTGTTCATACCTGGGCAGCAGGAGCTGAGCTACCTGAGCTGCCAGGAAGGCAGGGGAGGTGCCAGCAGATTTCATTGCAGCCAGCTTGGCACAAGGAAGAGGACAATTTATCTTTCACCTTGGGACTCACAGAGCCCCTGTGCTGTTTTTTGCCTTAAAACATGAAGCTCAGCCCTTGTTACCTGCAGTCTGTGATCCTAAAAGGCACAGGAGAAGCCTTAAAAGCAATGGGAAGTGATTGCCAAGGCATTTTGGCCTCATAAATCCTCCTGTCTAATTTTGTTATGTGTGCATTTAGGAGATGAGCAGAGGCCCACATTTGAGAGCTTCATGATTATTTTAGGCAGTTACATGTAGTTTAAATTAATGCTTGTCATGGTTTAACCCCAGTCGGCAGCTCAGCGCCACACAGCCACTCACTCACTCCCCACCAGTGGGATGGAGGAGAGAATCAGAAGGGTAAAAGTGAGAAACCTCATGGGTTGAGGTAAAAAGAGCTTAAGAGGTAAAGCAAAAGCTATGCAAGCATGCAAAGCAAAACAAGGAATTCATTCATCGGCAGGCAGGTGTTCAGCCATCTCCAGGAAATTAGGGCCCCATCATGCGTAATGGATGTGTTGGAAGACAAACGCTATCACTCTGAACGTCCCCTCCCTTCCTTCTTCTTCCTCCCAACTTTATATCCTGAGCATGACATCATATGGTATGGAATATCCCTTTGGCCAGCTGGGGTCAGCTGTCCCAGCTGTGTCCCTGCCCAGCTTCTTGTGTACCCCCAGCTGACTCACTGGCAGGGTGGTGCATGAAGCAGAAAAGGCCTTGACTCTGTGTGAGCGCTGCTCAGCAGTGACTAAAACATCCCTGTATTATCGACGCTGTTTTCAGCACAAATCCAAAACATAGCCCTATCACAGCTACTATGAAGAAAATTAACTCTACACCAGCCAAAACCAGCACACCACTAGACAAGTGTATGCCCATTATGGCTTTTCTGCATATTTTATTAGCAATATAATGTCACAGTTAAACTTAGAGCAATCCACTCCAGCAGAGTCAAAACACCATTTGGGATTTTTTTTAGCGATTAGGTAGATAGCTGTGCTGTCAGAGCAGTTACCCAGTAAATAGGTGGGCAGTAGATCCCATATTTAGTAAACCAGGTCTTTACAAAGAAGCTTACTCTCCTCTAGGGACTCCAGCAAGTGTGCTGGGGTGCAGGGTGGGACAGTTTTGCACTCAATGGGAGAGAGGAACTGGGTTCATTGACCTCCTGTGGTGGTGCAATGCCCCCGGTTTCCAGAGTCCCTTGGTGCAATTCCTCCCCTCCTGGGCCACACACCAAATGGCGGTGGGCTATGACCAGCATCTCCCTTGATCTGGGATGCCTCTCAGGCAGAGCCTCCTTAGACCCAAGAGGTTTAAGAACCGTCTGCTGTCAAGGACGACAAATGGCCAGGGCAAAATTCTTCTTCTTGAGGCTCAATTATTGCCCGTTGAGGAATGCTGATGCAGTGTGAGTATTTACTCTAAACTCAGGAAAAGAGGAACTTTTCAATATAGACTAGTCTCCTCTAGTACACACGTGTATTTCACTGGATCCAAATATTTCTGTCTGTGTTTTGTGTTCATACATATATATATATATATATTGATTTAGGCTACCTTGTAGGAAGTTCATGTGAATCTTGTCATACTTGAACCTGTCATTAGATCACTGTTTTGATCATAACATATTCTAGTGAATCACTTTGTTAATCTTTGAGTTGGATAGTGATTAAATGCTGCTAAATTCAACCTCACACCATTAATAAATCTAGAATTGCTGCTAAATCATTACCATATGAGATATGTCATCCGCGACACCTGCCCAGTACCAGGCACTGCTGAGACACCCACAGGAGCCACACGACTCATCTGTGCTTGGCTGCCAGTGTTTCCCATTACCAGCTCTCACAGCACAGGGCACAGCACAGCAGCGAGCTCGTCTCAGATCTTTGCAATTAGGGCTAATTAAAAGGTCTGCCTGAACTATTATCAAATTGGGACAAAATCCAGACCTGAAGCGGCAAATCCGGGCAGCCCGGCTTGAGGGGGCTGGTAGGCACACACTTTTTTACATCTGCCTGCCCTGAGGTGTGGCCTGGAGCATTTTGTATCAAGGTATGGGGCGGGGGGGGGGGGGGGTCAACCTGAGCCTTTGCTTCAATGCTTTCTAGTAAATTAAGATTTTTTTTTTCCCCTCACTCAGGGAAACTCTTCCTCTCTTTTTCTAATGACTTGCAGCCATAAGTAACGGATCCACTAATGGCACAGCTCAGCTTTAATCCCGGGCTGTTTACTGGAACTGGAAAGTTCCCGTACTTCCCAGCAATGCCTGACACCGGGATTGCCTGGCAATGCAAATGCCGCAGTAATGGGAACATAGGAACAGCACTGGCAGCATAACATTGGAGAATAAAAGCATGGGCTAGTTTTGCCTTGAAAGGAGCAACAAGGAGGTGCCTCTTTATCAAGGTTGATCTTGCACATTGAAATTTTTAGACCATAGCAGCTTTCTCATTATTCAACATCAGTCCTCAGAAACGATGCTCAAGTTGAGCGAGAAACAGATGTGAAGCTGACTGGTCTGCAATTACATTATAATGGATTATAAAAAGGCTGGCAAAGGGGCCACTTATATCATTGTCTCCTGCCCATTAAGAGGTCTGTAGCACGACCTGTAAAGCTGGTCTTGCATTAAAAGCGCAGAAGCCAATGTCATTGCTAGGAGTAATGGGACAGTTGGCAGGGCTGCTTTTACCAGGAAGGTGCAGCCCTTCTCCTTCTGCCTCAGAAGTGTTCCTCTGGTCTTTGGGCTGAACAGGACACTTGAATTTGATTTGCAGTCTCCCTGCGCAGGCGAGCCCTCTCCCCAGGCTTTGGGGAGAAACACGCAGATACCCAGCAGGAGCAAGCACTGTGCTGGGAGAGTGCATGAGTGCTCGAGGACCCATGGCAGATTTGACTGTGGCAGAACACTGGCCCCACTCAGCCCCACGGGAACATTTTCCTCCCTAACTGGGGACCAGGCACCTGGGCCCAGGAGTTCCCCATGGCCTAAAAGGAACTTCTGCTGCAAGAGGTGCCAAGAGTGAGTGAGAAGGTCAGGCTGATTTACTGCTCCATGTTGACCACGCAAGTGAGGAGCAGTAATGACCACATCTCAGACCAGATCGCCACCACAGAAATGGAAACAGCTCAGTTTGAGGGATACCTTCAATTAAAGAGTCAGGTACATTTTGAGACAAGATGACTTCTGTTTCCTCCCAAAATGTGAAATAACAAAGATCAGCCTAGCCCAGAAAACAACTTTTTCCTCCTGGTCTTACTGTGTGGGATGTCCAGCTTCCTCTAGTCCAGAGTAGTCATTTCCAAGCCGTGGCTGACCCTTGGCAGCCACCTTCAGCCCCAGTGGTGCATGAGAGAAACGAGACCCTGGAGTATCCCAAAACAAAGGCGACTGGACAGACATGTTACTCCTCTTCCTTGCTTTCCTGAGCTCCCAGGACTTGATGCTAGCCAGGGGCTAGAGGATCCATCTGCTGACACCAGCACCCTCTCCTCTCCCTACACCACCCCTCCTTTGCCTTCCTGCCCTTTGCACTACTACCTGCATACATTTTCAAGCTGCTGCATGTGCAGGGACTGGGTTGTGGGGAGAGGAAGGTGGCAAATACTGTTTGCCACAGGTGCCAGTGTTTGCTCTGGCAATGTGCAAACAAGCAATGCTTTTCTGAATAGAACCATGCCCTGCTCAGTTACTCAGAAGTTATCATCCCGTAGTCATTGCTCTGTGCTTTTCCTTATGGGAACACAAACTGCCACGCAAAGTAACTTTCCTCTGCAGCAGGAGAGCAGGGAGGCATCCTTCCTTCCCACCTCTGCAGCCTCTTTCTGTATCATAAAACCCAGCAAATTCCTCAGCTGGTGCACACTATAAAAGCTCTGCAGCTGCACTATCTCACACCAGACAGAGATCTCATCTTAGTTATTAGATCAACTCACTTTGGGAGGTGGGTCAGCCTGGGAAGCTGAGCAAGAAGGACTTTTAGTCCAACTTCCTCTCCTGGGTGAGCAATGTTCAATGACTTGAGGATGAAAAAGAGATGGCTCCTGCCTCTCCTCACCCTTCCTCAGGAGAAAGGCAGCACGCTGCACCACAGACCTGCCAGGGCTGCCCTCCGGGCACTGACTCTCTCCCACCAAGAACTGGAGAGAAGAATCCCAGCTGCAGAGCATCCTCTGGGCTCTTCCGGTCAATGGGACAAAGTTCACACTTCAGGCCTACACAGAAGACAGAAACAAGAGTGTTTTGCAGTGAGACAACCACCCACATGCTTAAATGCATCACCTCAGCCTCTTCTGGCAGCTAGGGAATTAATGGGACAAATCCCAGGTGTTACAGCTTTCCTGGCTCCAGCGAGGAAAGACAATTATATGGAGATAAATGAAAACACACAGAAACTGCATTTCTTGATAAGAAGCTGTTCTGTGCAAAGCTGAGGTCTCCTGTGAGGTACTTTCATGATGTGTGTGCACAGTCATATAAAAAAGCAAATATAGATTTCATCCAGTAATCCAATTATTCTAAATGAAATGCAATTGGGACTTACAAAATTAACTAACAACTGCAACCAGTTACAATGATGCCCCCAGACTTTATTCAAAGTTTATTTCAAAGCTTCCATACCTTAAGTGCCTTGGCACACTCAAACTGAGCAAGTAAAGTCATCATGAAAGATCTTGTGTCTGAACTGAGCTGGCCCAGCTCTCGGTCTTGGCTTTGGCTCTGTCAAGGAGACAGAGCTTTCTCACATCATTTTTGGCACAGATTGTGCCTTGAAAAGGTGGACAATGAGCATGGGGAAAGTTTGACTTAGAGCAGGGTCCAGCCAGGGATGGCTGGCTCCAATTAAGTTTTAGATGCTTCACTGAACTGTGCAGTTTGAGATAAATTTGTGGCAATGCCATTTATGTTCTCCAGGAAAACCCCCCTCAGCAGAGAATGATGTGCATATTGACAGGCATGCTGGACCATGTGTTGGGTGGAGGAGGAAGGGGTGTGCTGCTCCCCTCGGTCAGCTCCAGAATGTGGTCATCACAGCAAAGATTGCACAGGAGGTGTGATCTCAAATACTTGGGACACAAAGAAAAGGAACCGATCTCATACCAGATGTCTGCTTCTCTAGGCTGGGTGATTTCAGGAGAGGGGTAGCATCAAGCTTCAGGCTCCTTCACTGAGAGGAGGACAGCAGCTCTTCCGCCACTCCCTTCAGCTGGCCTGCATCTGCACTAGCTAAAAAACGCTTTGTTAATCACTCTTGTCCAATGTGTTTCTCATGCCAATAGGAGGGGTCTCCCTGCCTCTTCAAGCCAAGACTGCAGTAAGACTTCAGTTCGTAGCTATGCAAACATGAGCAATATCATGCTGATGATTTAGGAGGTACTCACACTGTGTTTTCCCTTGCAAGAGCCTCGAATAATTCACTGGAGTCACCAGGAGACTGAATCTGGATCCAAAGTGCTACCAACAATCACAATGACACCTCTCCTGCCCCCTCTAACTTAGGGTCCTAGGCCTTCTTGAAGGCAATGCTACTTGCTTAACCTTCCCATCAGGTTGACAGGCATTAGAAAGCTCACCAGTGTCTCACACCACCTTACCCAAGTGCCAGTGGACTGAGGACCCTCACATCTTTCTCCTCTACCTAGATGGCCAACCACCCCAAGACCTCAGCAGCAACACATGGGACTCACCCCACAAGGCTGTGTGGATCCTTGCACAACTCCTGCAGCGCTCCTGGCTGTAGAGGGACTAGGGGAGCTCCTTGCTGCCCTGTTTAGCCCAGTCTCTGTATTTCTCCCTCCCTTTTTAAATAGCATTTTGTCATATTCCCAGGGCACTCTCTGGTCTCAAAGCATTTAACTACTGCAGGAAGCTCAGTCACAAAATCAGGCACAATTTTCTAAGCCATTGACCTGGGCCAAGCTCTCCCTAGCCTTCACTGCTGACGCTTTTCCAACAAGAGACTGTGGTGATTATTGCTATAGCAGCAAGTCTACTAGCGAAGCAGAAAATAAATAGACTTTATCAAGGAGGTAGATGATGGAGAAAACACCATTCCCTAAGGTGGGGAGAGAAATAGCATTAGCAACAGCAGAAGGACCAACATCGTATTGGAGCAGGATGGGGGGGATGGCAGTTAGCTGGTTATCTCTCCTCTTGCCCCAGCTGGGCAGATTTTTTTTAGTACCGGTTTCATTAGCAGGAGCAAGTCACTCTGAAGATCATCATTCTTCTCCCCAGCCTGACCACCTTTGCAACCTGCCCTGTGCTTATTTCCTTCTTGTGCCTAAAAGCATCCCTAGCAAAGAAATTTTTACGCAGATGTGGGAGCGGGCCAGATAGGGAGTTATAAATGCAGGAGGCTGTGCAAGAAGGATTTGAGAACAGGCTGCCATTCATTGCTCTCATAGACACTTTTCTGACCTGAGTGCCTCAGCATCACCACTTTGTGAGCTCAGCAGGACCAAGATATTTCTTTCTCTTGCACAGCTAAGGGACCATACCGCAGCTGAGCAGGCTGCACGGGGAACGGCTCACTCGCCACAGCAGCCAAGGCGAGGGCTGTGGTGAGCAGCACCTGGATGGAGAAGTTGAGAAAGGCTTCCAATCCCAGCAGAGCTACAGCAAGAGCAGCCCAAAATCGCTCACTGGGGCAAGCACACCAAGCCCTGGCATGATTTGTAAAAACTGACCAGTTACATTCACTTACTTGGTACCTTAGAAGAGCAGATAACACCAGTGCTCACTGCAGTGCCTCACACACAGGGAACAAGAAGTGACACCAGCAGCAAGAGGAACCCAGATCCCACCATAGCCCAGTGAAAGCACCCAGTACTGGTGCTCAAGCTATGCTCTGCTACACATGGCAGAAACTGTCCTTCCCCAAGCTGAGGAGCCTCCTTAATAGACGAGGGGCTAATCGGTTTTGGCAGGTGAGGCTGCAGGCCTGGAGCTCAGGCAGATTTGGAGGCTTTCTGTCTCGCTGGGGGTCACCGGCTCCCTGGGCTCTCCTGTTTGCTACCCGTTCCCTATGGGGCCAGCATTGCCCCCTCACCATTGCCACCAGACCTGAGCTGCCTCAGCCCTTGCAGTTTGAAAGAACTCTTGTTGCTTTTGCAGAAGAGGGTTAGCACAGGCAAAGGCGAGTGCTGCCAAATTCCTCACCCTGTGGTCTCTCCTCGCCCAGGCTGGCTGGGAGAAGAACATTATTATATAGTATGGTGGTATGTTTGCCTCTTCCTTCCCAGAAGACACCTAAAGACTTGGGCACCTCCAGCAGCTTTTCATCTGTGAAGCAATACACGGGGTTTATGAAGAGGCCTAAGTAGTTGCAGTAAGGATGAAAATTATTTGGCCTTTTTTACAGGGAGAGCTGCTATCCACAAGCTGCAAAAGCAACTAAAGCATGGAGCTGCCTTTTCTTTTTGGGCCAGGAGTGGCAGAGCCCTCTCTGAGTGCTGCGGTGCTTCCAGGCACACAAGGCCCCAGCGTCGCCCACAGCAGAGCAGACGTCTCCAGCCCACCTCAAGGAGCTGCTGAGAGGCCCAGAGGAGGCCAGCGCTGCCCAGCCTGTCCCCACTTGCCACCCCACTGCCTGCCCTGTTGGCCAGCTGGCAGCGGGAAGGCCCCTCTCCTGTGACAGTAACAGTGCCAAAGGCCAACTCTATCTGCAGGCCAGGGAGGGAGGCAATACCACCACGCTGTATTCCTTGTTCTGCTGAAAGGACAAAACCTGCATGCTGCTCCGCGGGGCACGGTCCAGGCTATAACCTGGCCGTACATCTTTTTTCTCCATTGGTACAAATGAGGACCTGGGCAGGGGGCCGTTGCGTACCAAGTCCCATTAAGAAACCCTGTGCTGCTGGGATCCAGAACTACAGGGAGAATGAGCTGACTTCAAAGTGAGCGTGCAATTCCCCTTCATGCTACAAAGGGTTTTGCACACACCAAGATGGCAGAAAACAATATGGCTGGTGTTCATGGCTTTTGTTTCTCTTTCAGGTCCATTTTCAGCGGAGGTCTTTATCACCATCATGACCCTCTGAGTGAACCCAAGCCCTAGGAGCACACAGGAGCATCTGGGAAATGTCTGCCAGGAGGAAGGGAGTTAGAACAAAAGGAATTTATTCTTAATTTGTTCTGGTTTTCTCTTTGCGTTCTGTAGACTTGACATATTCCTGACATGTATAAAGCCTGACACAAAGAGCTTATGTCAATATAACATGTCCAGTCATCAAGACCATGTAAGCACCAGCCCTCATCCTTTCTCATGCTCAGGCTCCAAAAAAAATGCCTGCTCCAGTATTTTTATATGGCCAGACTCAAAAACATGTGCTGCATAGTTGCTCCTACATGACCAATAACTGAGACTCCTTGGGCAGTAAAATGTAAGCCAAGTGGAGTAAGAAACTTTGGCCCTTCCACCTCCAGAAGAACTTGTTCAGGGTTGGTCCTAAGGAACAGACTGACCCCATAACCCAGAGAACAAAACCAGACACGTCACTTACTTTTCTTACTTTTTATATAAAATAGACATTTACATACATTTTCTTTTGCAAAGACTTTGAGCATAACTCCTTTACGTGAAATCTTGTCATAAATCCCGCAGTGAAAAAGCAAAGACTTTGCAAATTCCTGTACCACTGACATACATCCAGCTGCTGCTAAGTGTGAATTTGTTTTTTTAAAGATTTATAATCCATGGGCTGTTTTCTTGCTTTGTTTTTGTTTTTTTTTTTTTTTTAAAGATATGCACAACTGATTTAAAAAAAAATAGATACAGAAATAAGAACCATATGAACAACAGGCAATGCAAACAAGTCCCACATAAGAGGAACACGCAGCGTGAGATCCACTGCAGGCAGAGATTTCTACAGTAATACAGTTGTAGAAGCCGTAACTTTTACAGAGGATACCACTGGGGGTATTTTCCAGAAGAAAAAATTTTCAGCAAGTCAGTACAAACATGGCAATGAACTTTTGCACAAAGTTATCAAGATTACCTGAAGCAACTTTGCCACATTGAAACACTAGTGAATGCCAAGCACTTTTTTTTTTCTTTTTCTCCAATTTTTTTTTTTTTTTTGCTGTTGGGTTTAAATGTACATGAAAGCAAAATAGTGCGTTTTGAAACTGTTGCAACAGACTGAAGGCTGGGGGAAAAAAACCCTCTAAGGGCTAATTTTTTCCAAAGATTGTGCAATATTGCATATCTGAAAGATAGAAATTGAGCACTTGGTCAACTTAATCACAAACAGATTGAGGAGACTTAAGCATATACCAACTGTTTCACTGAGCTGGAGGACAAGTGGGGCAAAAGATCATACAACTATATTCCAAATTGCCTAATTATTAAAATTAGAATGACAATTATCTTCTTTCACCAAATTTTGTACACCATATCTGGCCTGGTTTCTATAATGGTTGAGAAGCTTTCATAGTTTTTAGAGAATTTTAGGGGTGTCCAGCTTCCCCTGAAAGTTAGGATCTTTATTTGGGGTTTTTTTGACTTATAATTCTTCCACCCATGCGCACACACACACACCCCCACCATCCTTGTCGAGATCTCTGGAATGAAGGCCATTTGCACTGCTGCATTCACTTACTGTTTGGCCAAAACAAGTTGCCTGCACATTTGTAGGAAAATCTAGTCCAAGGAGTCTATGAGAGAGAGAAAATGCTCCCCATTGTATCATTTATCCCAGAGGATGGAAAAGGAATGGAAACAAACAATGCTGGACTTTAAATAAGCCATAAAATAAAACAAAATCCATCAGCTGAAAATATTATTCATGGGGAAAGGAAAAAGCAACACAGTTATTATGTTTTTCATTTAGGATTAAAACGCACAGCGAGTACACGAGAGTCCTGGCTTTGCGTTAATTCTCCTCTTTAATATTGGTGAGCACTGAGGTTTAGCCAACACAACTTGGAGAGCGAGCGAACTCTGCCCCATCAGACAGAGCTTCAGCCATTTATTAATTTGTAATCTCTGCTAACCATGCAGAGCACCAGAGCTGGCAGAAAACAATGTATTTATAACTCATTATTTTAGAAACTGTGCAACGCTAGAGGAAGAGGACGTTTCCTATGATTAATTAGGGTAATACCCAGTTTATCACAAGGTACGTAGCTCTATTTATCTTCCACAATGGCATTCCATTTTGGTGGAGGTAACCCGTTTTATATTATACTCCATTCTTCTTCTTCGCCTGCAATAAACCTTTCATGAGATTAATGTCCTGAACAAACACAGCATTTCAGCATGGATGCCAACGAGACAGAGTCAGCTCAAAACTTCACAAGGGTTTAACTGCTTTGATAGCTCAGGCCTGAGTCATTCTCCAAATACGCTGCCATTTCACAAACCTTCATCCTGCATAGATGGGGTATAAAGTGCTGGTTCAGGAAAGCGGGGTTCATGACCAAGCCTTCCTCTCTCCGTAACTACCATAAACCCAGCTCCAAAATGTGGAAAGTCAGCCTTTCGGCATACAAACGTAATCCAGTTCAATTGGGACTGAACTCCATGGATATGTTACCTGCCTAATTCAGGCGAGTGGATGAACATACGGCACGCTTTCCAACCAAACCGCCTCCCTCACCGGGAGGATGGTCTCATCTTTCTACATTATTCTGCAAGTAAGACAGTGTTGCAAAACCGGTAATCCTTCTCCAGGATCTGGGAGGGAGGCACACAAAGCTATGTTAGACTTTTACACATGCACCGGTTTTAGGAGGGTTCTAGGACAAGAACGAGGCAATTATTTCTACCAAGTCTCTCAGGAAAGACAAACTGAGCTTTAAGCTGAAGTTAAAAACACAAAACCAAGTCATATCCCCCTCACAAAGCATTGCTATAAAAAATACAACTTTTTTTATATTTGAAAAAATATGTTTCATTGGCCACAATTTAAAGCCACACTGTTGTGGGGCTTGCAGAATATATTGTATTTATTTAATATATCTTTATAATATGAAGTTTATAGCTGATACACATTTTCAAATGAGATGTATCTCCCCCCACCCCTATCCTCCATGCTTTGGCTACCCATCAGAGCACTCTGCAGATGCCTGCTATGCAGGGGGCTTTGCACAGCACCGCTGTTGGGGGCTGCACTAAACACCGCTCTGCCAGCCCCCAAACTCCCTGCCATACAGCTGTACCTCAGGCAGCCAGCCAGCCTGCGTACACCAAGCTTTGGTGGAGGTGCCTCGAAAGCAGGCTTGTCTTGGGGAAAGACAGAGCTTTATGGTCCTCTGAACACCCCGGTAACGAGCTATCTACAACTTCGCAATGCACAGTGGGGAACCGATTGCTCTCAGAGACCGTTTAAGCTTTGGTTTCCCCACCCCATGGGATTCTACTGGTGTGACCCCATCTCCTCCCGGCCATCCTGGCAATGCCAGGGCTGTGCAAAGCTACTCCATGCATGGCATCCAGTGGAGCACCTGCACTAGGAACCCGTAAAAACATCAGGTCAGCAAGTCCATGGCTGTAAAAGTTGCACGACAAGACAAAGGTTGCCAACCTAGCCCCAGGCCCTCAAAACCGCCCTCAGCCCCAGAAAGTAAAGTAGGCTACTTGACCTAGGGAGAGAAGGGAAAATTCACCAGCAAGAGCTTATTTTGGTTCCAGCTGCTCCCTTGGGAAGCTGGTTTCAAGGGAGAGCCCAGAAATGTGTGTCACCACTTTCTTCCCCTGATGGCCTCTCCCTCCCACCTCTGCCCAGCTGTAGGCACTGGCTGGTCTCCTTGGCCAGTAGGGACCAGTACCTCCCAAGCCCAGACCCATCTCGGTGGGTGCACAGCCACGGCTCTAGCAGGTCCACAAGCCCTGTCAGGGCAGACATTTGCACCAGTCTGGGCTCTCTCTGAGCTCCAAACACAGTCGGACTCATGTTAATAATTTGTCAGTAATTTGACCACCACCAGCAGCCAGAAATTGAGCTTTTTAAACAAAGCCAGCAGAGCCACCAGTGCACGGCTGTCCCATCACGATGAGCAAATCTGGAGCTTGTTGAGGTGCCATGGCCAGCACCAACCAAACCCAGGTGCCACATGGGTCACTGCCACACAGGCTTTTCCTGACAAATGTGTATCAAGGCATTGCACAGCTAATCTGAACTGTCCTTTACTAATAATGCTAAACCCTGGGCTGCTCTTCTGCAGCGACTGGCCACATTCAAGCTGCAATATAACAACTTCAGCGGTTTCTGGCTGCAAGAGGAACAAACTGATGACCTACCCTGATGTCCAAACCCAAAGGCAGTGGCACCAAGCACGACCCCACCAGCGCTCTCTGTGAACAGGTACAAACTCTGGTGGAAGCAGCAGAAGTGCTGTTACTGCAGTGGCAGTTTGGTCCGATGTGCTCTGCAGCCACGTGCTTTAGAAACATCCTTAGGGGGAGTTATTCAAGCACGCCTCAGCGGTCCTGCATTTTTCTAACTTCAGACAATACAAGTCACAATGCCCAGCCATGCAGCCAGCTGTGAAGGATACTGCCCAATTCATATAAAACAGAAAATATATTAAGTATTTGATTATTATAAGTTAAATAAATAAAGCTTAAAAATAAAAGCCCCAGTTCCAAAGAGAATTTGTTTTCCCACTTCAGTATTTAAAAATATAGATTTATGACTGATCAGCTATAGGTCATTTTCTGTATCTTCTGGGGGAGTGAGTGAGAACACTTTGACAAAGTGTTTTGTCAGTGTTATCACCATGATAAATGGGCTTTGTCCCTGCACACCCATAAAAAAAAGCCTCCTTAGTACCCTTCTGGCCTACGAAATCTTCCCTAATCTCTCTGTGGCTATACATTACCTCCTATATTGATCAGATTGGTTGGTTTTTTTTTTTTTTTTACTGGGGACTGGACAGGAGGACAAGTAATCTTAGAGCTTCCCGTTGCCTTTGGATGCTTCCAGTTTTTTTCAGAATAAGAATTATTTGGCCTGGAGGGAGAGGGCAAAGGGTAAAGCCATAAGATATTTGACAATACTGACATCATGAACCTCAATTATTACAAAATTACTGTCATCTTATGAATAAAACATTCAGCTGAGGTGTTCCCTGAAAGGATAATTTGTCCTACTTGTAGAATCATCCTTCTAGGGTGATATTCAGACACTGTTTTCCCTTTCTTTAGAATAATTTCCAAGTTACATTTAGAGCTGTAAAAGGGGCCACCATTTCCTTAGCATTAACCGCTTGAAACCTTTTTATGTGACCATTGTGACCATCTTTCCTGGCTCAGAAAGACCTGGCAGCACTTGCAATGAAGCCCATCAGTGGTACTTTACGTGGATGAGATGAGCCTACGTTGAGTAACAGGAGGTGCTACTTCACCCTCGCTGCAATGGATGAGTGCTTTGTCTCCATGGTTTTCCCAGTGATCACCAAGATACTGAAGTATGTGTCCCACCCACACTCCCGGTGTGATTAAAATGGGTTCAGCCTAAACATAAATCTTGATTAAAGGAAGGTTTTCATTCATTCTCCAGCATGTCCCACAGGAGCCGAGCGCCTCCTGCAACTTTGGTCAAACATAAGCATGCATTCAAAATTTGCCTTCCGTGATTCTCAGTCCCATCAAAGTTCCTTCAGCATCACTTTGAGCAATAGGCTTCCACCATACTCTTCTCTAAGGGGCAGGAGTTTCCTTCCACTGGTGACTGAATGCTATGTTTGGTCTTTCTCCTGGACTTCCTGAAACCGCTTCTCCAAGCGATCCAGTTTGGCCAGATTCTCCTTCAGCAACTTGCTGTTTGGAACCAGCTGTAAGGCTTTCTCATAGTAGCCACGGGCAGTGACGTAGCTCCCCTACAAAGAAAATGAGTGACAGACCTCATTCGCATTCCTTGACACAGAAAGTTCATTCCTTGGGAATGGTGAAAACCATAACATAAAGGAAAAAGAGTTTATAAAACTTAATATTGTTAGGAACCGGGAATAGTTCTTCACTATGAAATGGATCACTGAGTGTCGTTAGTCTAAATTTGATCAGGCACACATGGCAAGAAGTAGATTTATATTTTTCTGTTACGTTGTACCAGAAGAGTTAATTTTATTCAGTGATATGATAGCTTGCGGATATCACACAATGTGACTCCTTAAGACCCAAATCATAATGATATGCTGAAGTATTCAAAAAGATAAGCAACCACAGGGCGGGCTGTCTATTTCCATAATTTCATGCTAGTATTCTGTATTAGACATCTTTATTAAATTAATTAGGCAGAGAGGAGCCTTAAAAGTCAACTCACGGTGACATTTTTCTAAGGTAGGTCAACAACTGAAGCAGGAAAACTTAAGAGATGGGCAGACTGCTCCTTGCAGCCTACCCTCTTACAAATGTGGGATTTGCATTACAGGATACGTATTCCCATGCAGCCTGGCTGGGAAATTCTAGTTGGCGTGGACAGACTTTCCTCCTTTTGGATAAAATGTTAAGGACACTCAACTGTTCACAAGCATGCAGCTCTTGGTAGTGTGAAACAAATCTAACTTTCTTCCCTGAGTCTCTGCAGTTGACAGCTTATGGAAAAATAAAATTGTCATACCTTGATGTGCTCAATGCCTCCCATATTCATCCAGGCCTGCGCTTGGTCTGGGTTGAGCTCCACAGCCCGTTTATAGCTCTACATAAATACGAAACATTTTTAGGTTAAGAGTCTGAGTCTTCAAACAAAAACACTGCTGAAGGGCAGAGAGAAACTAAATTTCTTCTTCCTCTGAATCCATTTAAAATATAATTTTGAATTCTTCTCATATACAATGCACAAGCTGAATTTCAGTTTCTTTACAGCAGAGGTGACATATTGCTTTACTGCTGAGCTCATCTCACATGTCTTCCTGCCCATGGCACCACACAAGGAGCCACACCAACCCCTGCGACCTTCTCCCTGCCACCCAGCACCACTGGGGTCTCCTGCACATCAGGGTCATTTCCCTGGGCAGGTGCCTGCCACCCACAAGCCACGTGTGGGCTGCAATACTCCTTATCTGCAAGGCTTTAATTTGGAGCTGGCAGCAGACCATGGTACAGCCACCTGTGCGGAGGTTTCACAAGGATCTAAGGGCAGTGCTATCCTTCGTCATTGCTTCTGCCACTATATGTGGGAGAAGAAGCAACAAGAACCTTCTGGACTCTCAAATAGCACCATTTCTATCATGTCACAATGGGAAAGGATCCAATTCAGGATTAAACATCTCTAGGGATGTTAAGAATATTCAGAACTGTCATAAAAACAATATTCTGTGTTATTATTTAACCCTAACATAATTTCTGAGCTATCAAGCCTCCTGCTCCACAGGATAAGCCAATTTCTCAGCTATTAGGTAATGAGGTGAGATATAACAATGTGATGGGCTCTCACAGGTCCCCAAGCTTCCAGCTGAGCCACCCGGAGTTGGCCATCACCAGCAAGAGGGGCTGGGGCTGGATGGACCAAGGTTCTGGTCAACGAGAAAAGGCCTAGGCACCTCCATAATCCCACCACGACTCTGTACTTAACCTCCCAGAGCAGGGAGCTGTATTTCCACACAGGAATGAGGAAAAAAGTTGCAACTCAGCCTCGCAAAGCTAGCTGCCCCATAGCTTAGCTGTAGCAGTGGTGAACTGCTGAGCTCCCAAAGCCAATAGCCAGGGTGCGTGCAGCAGGGAGCATTAGATACAATGAGCTAACTCTATCTTTTAAGCTACAAAACTATCTGTAGGGCTCAGAGCAGTCATACCTCGAAAGCCTTGTCAAGGAGATTCTGTTCTCTTAGCTGGTTTCCTTTAGTGAAAAAGAGCTCTGATATGACTTTTGGATCCTTTGGTTTTAGATGAAGAGCTTTTTCTATAGCCTCAAGTGCCTGGGAAAAAGCAAGATGACATTGTGTTACTGTATTCTGTGCCCTTCTGCTCCTCATGCTCTCCTCACCACTAGGGCCTCCCAGCATAAGAGTCATCTTCCTCCTTCCCTTGTTTCTCCCACACTGTTAACACACGTAGAAATGAGTTTTTTAGATGCCTGTGGCTGATGGGCACTGGGTCTGACAGCAGCAGGAGCGGTAAGTGTTAAGAAAACTACACTGCTTTGCTTCAGTCCCAGTACTTAGATAAACAGAAGGTTTTAGTGAAAAAAGTAAATCTACTGGATGTGCACTAAGGCATGTGACATGTCTCTGGAGAGATGGAGTGTAAAATTCAACCTGAGCTCTGCGTGTGAGCTCTTGGGACAAGAGTACCCCATGACCACAGTACCTTGGCATAGTGCTCCTGCTTGCTGTAGATGGCTGACAGAAGGCGGAAGCACTCCAGACACTCTGCATCCTCATTGAGTATATGGTTTGTCATCTTTTCAGCCTCCTTCGTCCGCCCCATCATTGCTAAAACCTGAGCCTACGGAGTCATATTATAAAGGGTTATGATCTTAAAAAGCTCAGCCCTCCTTAATACACAAAGCTGCGCCCAGTGGCTGGTGCTCCACTGTCGTGGCCCTGCCCTGGCCGAGCTCATCCCACACTCACCAGCGCCAGTCGGATCTCTTTGTTCGAAGGCTGCAGTGATGCTGCTTCTCTGTAAACCTGCAACGCTTCTTCATACCGCCCCGTGTTGTAATACAGAGCCCCCAGCGGGGACAGGATTTCAGCCTTCCGGGATACCTTCAGTGCCCTGGAATTTGGGAAAAAGAGATGCCTCCAGGTGGTGTGGGGATCAAAGCAGAAAAGCGAGGTGTGGCTTGCGCTGGGATGGAGCAGTGAAGCTCTGCACCCTGCTCATCCCACCCTGAGAAGCACAAGTTTAAGGTTCCAGGGAGGGATGAGCGTGCCCACAGCAGTGATCCTTCCGGCCACCTGAGAAGGGGAAAGGGCCACCTCCAAAGTGCATACGAGCATGCAGCAGGGGTGGGGATGGCTGACAACGGCAGAACCTGGGGAGTGTGAGCACAAATCTGGATGCCAAAAAGAAGGCAAAAAAAGCCCAACCCAGTCCACTCTGCTGCATACTGCTGGCATGTTGCTGGGAAGGGCCAGAGTGCCTGATGGTGCTGGGCTGTGCAGCTTCAAGCAGTGTAGGAGTCGTGCTAACAACCTGCTCATGCCACCAAGAAAACTCTGACTTTATAGTTAGAGCCAAAACCAGGAGTGTTTCCATCCTGGGGGCTTGGGAAAGCTCCAGGGAAGTCAGCACTGCCTGAGTGTGTGCTGCCTGCACAAGCACTTACGAAAAATAGGCAAATAAGCAAAGGTAAATTTGATTTCAAAAAGATGGAGAAGGAAGGGGAGGAAACTCAAACATGCATTGACAGATTCATGTATCAGAGGCTCTTCAGAAGAGACAATCTGTACAGAGGGAGAAGGGAAACCTCTGTCTCCCATCCCAAATTCTTACCGCTTGTACCACACTTCAGCCTCTTTGTTCTGCCCCAGGGAGCGGTGAAGCCTGCCCAGGTTCACCATGGCCACATGGTGAGTGGGGCTCAGGTGGATGGCCTGCCTGTAGTGGGACACAGCTCGCTCAGGAGCCCCTGGAGAGAAGAACAACTGTTAAACTGGTGCCTCAGAAAAATCCTGTCGTGAATTCAGCATGCCATAACGCTCTGGGTTTTCTTTCAGCTATTGCTCTGTGCATGGGAACCATTTTGAGAAAGAAATCCTGCCTCAGCCTTTCTAGAGATTAAAAAATTGCTGTCCAAATTAAGATTGAAGCTCCAGTATCCAGAGACAATCCTGAGAAATAGATTTTTCTAGGGGTGGGTAAGTAGAGGGTACAGTCACCAGAAGACTGCTGACTAAACGCGTTGTCCTATCATGCTGCGAGGAGGGATGCATCCCCTGTGCTAAGGACAGAGCTCACCCAGAAAGGGTGCTGGGGCACATGTCCTCTTGGGAAAGCATCCTTCCACCGTGGCCCACTGGAGAGATCAGCAATGGAGACACAGAGAACAAGCCACCCATTATTCCCCACAACCTCACCAGAGCTGCAAATCGTTTCAGCTCTTTCCAAACAGAGACTCTTCCCTCCACCTCAGCTGCATTGGCTCTGCTCAGTCTCTGTGCATTGCTCAACAGGCATTATCTGCCAGTGACCAGCTAATTCCCACCGTGGGGCAATAAATCCCAGACCAGAGGTGTCCAGGGGCCTCTTTTGGAGCACGCAGCCACCACCTCTGTATTGCAGAGGAGCCATTGGGTGGCACTGCTTCGCTGCATGAAAGCGTCTACTGGTGCAAGGTCTCGCAGTCCATGACACCACCAAGCACCACAACAAAATACAAGACTGTGCGTGCAAAAAGAAAGGTGTCAGACTACTAGCCCAAAAGCCTAAAGTTCTAACAATGTATTTTCATTTAGCTAAATAATGGCTTTCCTCAAGAAGGATCTTGCAGTGCTTTCCTCAGGCGGGGCCTGCTGACTACTACTAAATAAATTAATGGGGCAGAGTATAAAGTTCCAGCATTTCAGCAATGCTAATATTGAATTTTTAACGCCAGTGCTCATTTAATTGGTTTGCACATTCTAGACCAGATAATCTCCTGATGAAAACCAATACTTATGGAGCTTTGTCCATCAACAAAGCTTTTGAGTATCGGTATTTTTTAAGCCAAATCACTTCACAGTGTATTTAATTCCATTTCTAACTGGAAAGCAGAACTTGAAAACAGCCAGTGCGTGTTAGGGCATTGAACATATGCTGCCGTGGGAATTTTGTTTTCGTAACTTTTCAGATCTAGTTTGGTTTTCTTGAGACTATCTATGCAACATAAAAGTAACATCAATGCTTCTTGGCATCTCCTTTATACGAGAGAGGAGAGATCTCTGTAGGGAGATTTAGAAGCACTTAAGATTCATCCAAGGACAACAACATATTTTTCAGGGTAGGACTTTTCCAAAACATTCAACAGCAGCCTCGGTCTTCTCCCACCACTGAGCAAACAGATGTTTTTGAAAATGATATCTACAAAACATCCTGGGAAGCAGCTAGGCATGCACCGCAGTCCAGAAGTCAGTCAGTGCCTCCCCTGCTCAACACACAGGGAGAATGCGCATCGTTAAGGGAGACATGCTGAGCATCTATGACCGCTGCAGAGCTGTCTAGAGTTATGGCTCCTCAGAGGTGACACTTGCTGGAGGCTTGTTGCACAAAATCCTGCAAGTTAATTGGAGTGGTTCTTCACAGCATCTCCCTGTGCCCGCTGGGGAAGAGCACAGCCTGTGATGGGCTCGCTACCACTCACTGCCTTCACACCTCGTCTTGTCTCCAGGAGGGTTATTTACACATCATGCCTGAAGTATCAAAAGTCAGTGGGTTTTTCCCCTGTTGTTTGTGTAGGGAAGTGTAGGAGTAAACCAGGAAAAGTTGGTTTTGACTTTGGCAGAGTACACAACTGCAAAAAAAAAATAGGAAGAGCACTGCACTGTGTTTGAATCACAATTTTTGAAGGGCAGTTTATCTGGGTTGGGAAGCAAAGACGAGTAAAACGTCAGAATGCAATTACTGAGGAATTTTTATTATTTGCAAGCTTGAATTTTGCCAGGGCACAAATTCAGAACCTCAACCTCTGTTGCTAACACCGTAATGCCTTTTCTGATTACAAATACTCATTTTGGATTCATTATTTATTTCACACTGGTATTACAGAAGAGCCATGGCTGAGCGTCAGCTCAGAGGTATGACAGCCAGCTGCAGACTGATGGACACCATTGTCCTCTCTTCCCAAGCACCACGCAGTGTGAAAGGGGCAGAATGGGTAGCAACCACACACTTTAAGCCTAAAATATTTCATCACTGAGTCTCAGCTCTGTCCTGGAGGGACTGGAGTGAGACAGTCATTTGGTTTCCACTAGTCATTTGTCAAACTTGGCCTTGCTTATAGAGCTGTCAATAAAAGGCAGCAATTACAGTGGCATCTTTTTCTGTTGTTGTTACGTTGTTATGTGGATGCCAGGAACTGCCTGAGTCTGGGGAAGTTGGATGGGAACCAGGAGCCCAGAAAAGAAAGGCTTTGGATGTCATTATGGAGCTCCTGAGAAATCAACTCACCCCGTAGTATCTTAGGTTTTGTTTTCATAGCTGATTGTGGTTTAAAAGCCCTGTTTGTTTTTACAGCGGCAGCACTCAACCTTTACAGTCAAAGAGCTGCTTTGTCACGAAGTAGAGCTGCAAGTACTCCAGAGATCATAATGATCCACTTGTGTGCCTGGGATTTGGCCATACTTTCCTGGAGAAACAGCAGTATTTGTCAGGGTGCTGCCCAGCTGAAATTGAAGGGGACAACTGCCTGTGCGAGATGGTGAGAAACACTGAAGGAAACAGCTGGGCTGAATGCCACTGCCGCATAGTGCCTGCATTGATTACAAATTTCAGTACACTGTGCCATCTCAGCAGCACAGGGATATTTATTTCCAAGCTACAGTGGAGGCACATCTATTACTTTGGAAGCTTCTGACACCCTTTTATATGTGTACCACTGAATAAAACAAATCAAAGCAAATAAGGCAGAGAGGGAAAATCCCTTCCTCCTTCTCACTTACCGGTATCAACCAAGAAAACCCCATAGTTGTTATGCAGATCAGAGCTCTCTGGACAATTCTCTATGCCAGCCTTATAGACCTCCTCTGCTTCCTTAAGCCGTTCCTTAAAAGAGACGGAGATTTCTTAGCTGTGGCAGAAAGGCTGTCAGCACCATTTGCAACACACCTGCATTTTGTGACAACTCCCTCACTGCACGGGGAGCTTGGGGCACCAGCCCATCCCACCTTCTAGGATGTCAAAATTGTACCCCATGGCATGGATGCAATATAGCTGCCATCTGGCCATCTGTACCCCAGGGCAATTCAGACAGCTTTCCCCCATACATTTGCAATGGGAGCTACCTGTGAAACAAAAATAACAGCTGGAAAAGGTGGCTCCTGTGCAACATCAGCGACCCTCAGCTGGGCATGCACCCAGCCGGGAAACACAAAGCAACAGGGGTTGCGTTGGGAAATATCTGTCATCTGAGAGCTCATGTATTTTAAATTTATTTGTTTAATGAGCATCTCGCTGGCTAACTTTTCCCTTCTGGAGCTCTGCTGTTCGTTCCCTAAGCAGCGGGGAAAATACAAAGAACAAAAGCTTGGCGTATGTGACAGCTAGAGGATGGGGAACTTGTGCAGAGGGATGAGGGAAGCTGGAGGAGGATGGGGGGCAATGAAAGAGCAGGGAAAATCTGACAGATTCAGATTAAAACGAAACATTGTCAACGTGTGAGATGTAGTTCACTGGGACTGATGAGATGTGCCACCGCGCTGATTCCTGGATGCAGAGCCCCTACATTTTGCATAGATTTCACAGAGGTTTGCTGGTGCTGAGCATTTCTGGAAAACACAGATCTTTTCTTTGGGAACACTCTGCCTATGGAAAGTGTTCCACTGGCTGGGGTCTGTCTGGCCTGTGCTATGGGCAGCCTGGTCCTGAAATGCTAATAAGGTGCCTCGTTTGGATCAAATAGCAACTTAATAAGGTTTCCATTTCCATCCATCCAGCACCTGCCCACTGCCTGCATGCTCTCTAGCACAGACTATCTAGGTCTTCCTCCCCTTCTAACCCCAGAGCCTTGCTGTTGGGTATATTTATCGAAGGAGGCTGTGCACAGCAGAGACGAGCATCATGCAGAGGGCTGTCAGGAAAGTTTCCAGCACCAAAGACCCTTCTTTCAATTCTTCCCCTTCTGTGGAGCAGCACAGCCCTACGGCAACAAACTCCACAGCCTCCTGACGATGCTCCCAAGGGAAATCAGCCGTCTGGGTCTCTGCTGAGGAAGGCCACCAAGGCAAACCTCCTGCTTGGGAGCTGAATCCATGTTGAAATAAGAGGTCAGTTCATTCCCAGCCATGGACTCTCCTCTCCTCAAGCCCTGTAAATTCCAGAGCCTCCGGGGCTTTCTCTGGATTTAAAGGCTATACCTGATGACATCTGTTGCTCTGTAGTTGCATAAATGTGTGGACTCCTATCACACCTCCTATTTCAGAACTGGAGAGCTGGAATTAATCGCAGTGGAAGAGCATGACTTGATGAAAGCACACAGTTTGCCATGGTTAAATGCTTTCACATTTACATGATAAAGGTCAGACAGCAGAAAAGACAGTGCGTGATAAAGCACAGAAACACATTTTTTTTTAGAAGTGCTTAAGTTTGGACATATTGGATATATTTATGTGAATTTGACATCAATATCCTGCGAGGTCAGGAAAAGTGAAGCAATTGTCAGAATTGACTAAAATGAAGAGCAATTTTTTGAGAAAGCATCTCTGTCACTGAGACATTAAGAAGCATATTCTCAAAGATTTCTGTACTAATTTATTTTCCGTTAAACTGGATTAACAGTGTCCCACATCAAAACATTCATACTCACAGATATTGAGCACTTTTAGCGTTTTTATCATGGTTGGATTGCATTTTTGGCACCTAACATCCTGCGCCCACAGGCCTGAGGCTCAGTGCAGAGTTTGGGATGATTTCTCTAACAAAGTGTTTGCATTAAGTGCAGTCAGAAAATGTGAAGGGTGGGCCCAGCATTTTTTGCCAGAGCTTTCTGCCTCACAGCCTCTCCTCTTCTTGGGAGAAATGCTGTAAGTTCATCAAGGCTTGATTCTCATTAACACTTAATAATGCCACTCCCAGTCCTTCATGAAACATTCATCAAGCTCACAAAATTCAGAAGATTGGCTTAAAAAATGTATGAGATTTTTATTATATTAAAAAAATTATGCATGTGAGGACCTCTCAGTTGAACTCCAGGGTTTTTAAGTCTGGTTTTTTATGGCTCAGTTTTTCAGGCCGGTTATGCCTAAGTAGGCTCTCCTCTGCAGCTAAGTGGGTTAAAAAGCTTCTTTTCCTTAGTGTAGGCTGATATTACTGCACACACACACACACACACACACCACTTGAACCCAGAAACTAGAGCCTGAAAACAGCCATCAAGTAGCATGAGATAGATGATGACACTGCAAGAGCCGGGAAGAAGATGCTGTTCAAGTGCATCAGACTACATCCTGCGGAAGCAGTGCTACAGGAGTGGCGTGGAAGCGGCTCACAAAAATGTTTGATTTCTCATTAGCACTGCTGCGGTGGTCATAGAAAACAACAATACATTGCGACTGAGTCACGATATCAAGCAGAAAGAGCAGTAAGAAGGGCAAGCATTTATGAAAGGCACAAGCAAGCCAAACTATTTTATACAACATGGTGGGGTTTTTTTCCCACGTCAGCTCTGGCTTCAGAGTCAACTATCAAGGAGAGCAAAGGGCAATCACATTGAGTTACAGCCTAATTTCCTGGCGCATGAGACATTCCTCTCAGGAGCATTTTTTACAGCTATGAGAGGAAAGGACCCATAAGCCCCTTTTTGGATTCGTCATCTTTAAGATAGGGGGGAACACATGGTGTGGGACCGACCCAAGGCAATCTCCATACTACTTCACTGAGCCACCTCCACTCATTTAAAGCTGGAGGAGCAACAATTTGTCATGGGCACAGTCACCTCATGCAAGTTATTTTGATGTGCCACTTATGGCATTTCAGTCCCTTTCTCACACATTGCATGGAGAGGGAATCAGTTTGTGCTCCCTTCCCCAAAAAACCACAGAGACACTGTCCATACAGCCCACTGCATACTGCCTGGCATCACAGATACCCAACAGCTGACAGACCAACTCTCGGCTACAAGCAGACAGAAAAACAGGTTTGTAACTTTTAGCCATTTTAGATGCTTGCTTGGGCAAAGAGGAAAACCCCAAACTGAAAAATGGGGCCCCATTTCTCCCTCCTGGCACATACATCATCCTTTGGGCTGAAGATGCCAAAATTTCTGCCCATGCCCCTCCAGGAAGTGCACAGCGTTAGGATGTGATTCTGCAGCCCACAGCCACGGACTGCAGCACGTATCTGTAGGCCATCCCCTACTGTGGTCACTAGGATGAGCGTGCAAGGCAGGAGCTACACGACCAGGTAGTCATCTGCTGTGGTTGAACATGAGAAGGTGTTAAAAGCCTGCAGGGAATCACTGTTGTCTGAGGATATTGTACTAACTATCTTTTTTCCCTACCACTTACTCAAGTCACAAGAGGATGAACAATCTATACGTAACAGTACATGAATTATTGCTGGACTTACTAATGGCATTTGCTTTGGGCAGGCAGCCTTGGAACTCTATAATGGTTTTATTGCTCTGTTGACCTTACAATTGATGGTTCTAATTAATAATTTCAATTAATATTAAAACCAGGTATTACTGTGGAGGACTCATTTCCTATACCTGCAGGAGACTCTTCATTGATGGGCTTATTCCGAACACAGTTCCCATTTAGTAAGGTTCTTCTTTCAGTTCATACACTATATTTCTAGGACCCTGCAGCTGATATTGATAATATTCAAATATTTGAAAGTCACTTAAAAGGGAAAATAAAATAGCACATCTTTCAGTAACCCATATATATCATAGGTGAATTTTGCAGAGTGCCTACGTCGTTAAAAAAGCCTAAACCAGAACAAGACCTGTGCTTATATTTTTGCTGAAATTTATCCACTTCCCTTACAGAGAGATTTCGCTAACCAGATTAATGGAAAAACAGTGAAAGATGATACTCCTTTGCTTTGTCTGTATTTGCACTTGGCAACCTTTTAAGAGAGCTTTAGCACCCCGTGCTATGGAACAGTTAGATCTGAAACTTGAGGGGAGAAAAAAATAAGGTTTGCAGAGGTGTGCCAGAGCTTTGCAGTTATGAAGACCTCGTCACCCACCCCTGTAGCCCCAGACTGGGGCCACTGGTTGTGGCTGCAGTCCGTGGGAGCAACACCCGAAGCACAGCATCCCTCTGCTGCTGCTGCAGGTGTGGAGGAAAGCACAGCTTAGTGGTATCGACATGGGCACCCACACCTCATAGCTTCTTCTGAACGCAAGCATTTTGTGCCTCAGTTTCCCTTTTCCTCCATGGGGACAATACTTCACCTCACAGGGACAAATAAATGACCTAACTACACAGAGTAGGGCAAGCCCAAGTAATAAGCATGGGGAACAAGCCTAAGAGGAAATTAGTAATCCTGCCTCCAGCGTGCAGCCTGCGCCAGGCGCAGTGAATAAGGTCTGGGGGCACATATTGAACAATGAGGTTAAATAAAATATCAAACAGCTGCTCATTAAGAGCAACATAAAGCTAGCGAGCCCTCCCATTCCCTCTACGTGATCATCTGCCACGGTAAGTAAGGGCTGTATCCCAATGTGTGCATGCAAGGGGCAGAATTCAGGCTGTAAAGGTCACCTGGTTTCTGACATTTCCTAGCTTTGAAGTAATTTATTATGAAATCTCAAGGTTATCTACATAGGCGTATGCGTCTGAGGGGGAAGCACTCGCCTATTCTGCTGTCACAACATTCAAGGTGAGATTGATTAAGACTTCGCCATAGATGTGGGGAGCTGCAGAGAGGATATTTACTCACAGCTTCCACAGTGATGTAATTCAGAGCCACATCATGTGGGTGTAATTACTCACTGCAAATGAGTTGCCTCCTATCCTGAAGAAGTCATCGCTAAAGCAGCCCGAGAGCTCTCTGCAGACAGCCACGAACCCAGGCCTGACACCACTTGTGTGCGAGGCAAGGGTGCTCCCAAGCACTGCGACGCACAGGAGGTGTTGCGACTGCGACAGCAGTAGATCCACACCCATGCAAGGCACAAGAGCTTGAGCGATGTCTGTTACCTGTTCAGCTAGCAGCGACGCCAGGCTTGAGTAAGCATCTGCGAACTCTGGGCCGTACTTAATGGAGTCCCGCAGTAAGATTACAGCTTCTTCCTTCTTCCCTTGGGACCTGCAGCCAAGGAAGGAGACGAAAAAAGAAAGAGAAGTTCCTGTAAGCGCATGTTTAGGTCATCCTACTGATTTAACTACTTTAAAGAGATGTGACAGTCCCCGGCTTGACCTTTTCAACAAAGACTAAATTATTTCCTTGCGCCTTGTCTCTGTGTTGGGCGTACCCAGCATCTCCTCAGTCCACTGCTGTTTCCATACATTATTCTCAGAAGTTGGAAGGACACCGGCTTTAATGAACCTGCCATTTGGTCTGCTATTCTTGTGACTGTCATACTGGGCATTACACAATGATCCCAGTGAAGGCAAACCCCCAAAACAGTGCATTCATCAACCCCACACACGGAAGAGCAAAAAGTATGTTATTTTGGCTATGAGGCAATCAGTACAGGTCACGTGCTCTGCCTGTTGAGTCATAATCACTAGATTTCCTAAACTTCTCCAGTCCTACTGTAGATCTCCTCTCAGTATTTCTCTTTATGGAAAATACATCAAATTCTGCCCCATTCATCCCATCAGGAGTTACAGGTAAAGGAAGGACAAGTCAGCAAAAGTGTCCTCAGGCATGAAGTACTGCGCAAGACCCTCCTAGCGATGTCATTGGGAAGTCACGTGCCCTACAGGAAGGGATGCTGTCAGGGTAACGCTGGGTTTGCAGTCAAGTTCTTGAGGTGTGACCCCAGTCATGTCACTGAGGCACCAAGTGACCTGGGAACAGGACATTTGCCAGCAACCCTCTGTCGTAGTTCAGCCCCGATCGGACCAGACTACGCAGTCTCTCTCTCACTCCCACCACCTTCCAAGAGAATAGGGAGAGAAAATATAAGGAAAAACGGCTCAAGGTTTGAGATAAGGACAGGGAGAAATCCTTAAAGTTACCGTCACGGGCAAAACAGACTCGACTTGGGGAAAACTATTCATTTATTACTACAAACAGCAGGATAATGAGACAGAGAACAAGATAACCTCCCTCCACCCCTCCCTCTTCCCAAGCTTAACATTATCTCTAGTACCTTCCCCCCTCCGAGCTGCACAGAGGGGAAGAGGGAATGGGGGTTGCAGTCAGTTCATCATATGTTGTTTTACGCCGCTGCTTCATGGTCGGGGGAAGAACTCCTCACATTCCTCCCCTGCTCCATTGTGGGGTCCCTTCCACGGGCCACAGTCCTTCATGAAACTGCTCCGGCGTGGGTCATCTCTTCCACGGGTGCAGTCTCTCCAGAACAGCTGTCCCAGCGGGCCCTCCACGGGCCACAGCTGCCTTCAGGCATCCACCTCCCCCGGTATGGGGTCCTTCACGGGCTCCAAGTGGATCTCTGCCCCTCCGTGGACCTCCATGGGCTGCAGGGGGACAACCTGCTCCACCATGGTCGTCACCACAGGCTGCAGGGGAATCTTGGCCAGGAGCCGCATTACTCCTCCCCCTCCTTCTGAACTGACCTTGGCGTCTGCAGCCGTTCCTCACAACAGGCTGGTAGATGTCTCTCAGGATCTTTTTTTACATCCTATTCACTTCTCATCTCCTCTCCACTTCTTGCAGCTGGGCTGGACCGAGTCGGGCCCAATCGGCTGCCTGGCGAGAGGCCAGAGGGTGAGGCCTGCAAGGCCCATGAGGCCTGCGCCTCCCCCTCTGCGCCTCTGCCCCCGCTCAGCTTCTTCACATCTTCTCTCCTCTCTCTTTTTTTTTCTGTTTTCCCATTCTTAAATACGTTATCGCAGAGGCGTTATCACGAGACATTCTGCTACCAATCGGCTCGGCCTTGGCCAGCAGTGGGTCCGCCCTAGGCCTGGCCAAGTCCCCTGAACAAAGGGGAGCGACTTCTAGCAGTTTCCTACAGAAGCTGCCACCTTAGGCCCCCCCCCTACTAAACAAAACCACGACACCCTCGCATCAGCAGGTTGGAGATGCCAAAACATTTGCATTTAAAAAAAAAAGCATGTTCCTAGACAATGAGTGCTGTTATATGTCCACTAATGACTTGGTTTAATTAATACTTTGAAATTAAAATACTGCTTAGTTAAATCTGCCTGGGATCTCTAAATAATTCCTTAGCAAGTCGATCATTAGCCTAGAGGAGTCTGTTCTTCAGATCCTACGGATTATGAGGAGATAGTTGAGATGGCTATTCTGATGAGCTCAAGTTTTTTTTTCCACCATTGCTCTGCATTTATTGCCATGGAAAACAGAAAAGTTTTCCTAAACAAAAATCTAAGAATGTTTATTTATTTCAGCTACAATTTATCCAGTATCGCTCTGTATTTCTTTCCTTAGAAAAATGAGAAGGTTTCCTGAACAAACACCTAAGGGTGTTTAGCTGGACTGGAACAACATTTTCCTTGTGTTGAGTGTACAAAGAGTATGAATAGCAGGGCTTACAAAAAGAAACAAAGGGCTCTGGGACACAGAAAATATGTGAACACCTTGCTGCTTTGGCCTTAGATTTCATCTGAGTGACATGGTCGAGTAACCAGATCTTGTTTATAAGGTGCAAATTTCAGCTGATAATATATGTGGCTTTGCAGATTTTTTCCCTTTCTAGTTGTGTAACTGGAAGAATATTTTGCCTGTGCACTAAGCTAAGTAAAACCAGTTGTGCTAGCCTTTTTCTTCTTCCAGTGGTGTTCTATATAAATTACACGAATGAAGCAAAAACAAATAAAGGACCATTTTTCTCCTACACTAATTAAAGCCTAGCTAGCTTGTCAATTTATAAAACTTTTGGATCCCTTGGCTGGACTCTCAAGACACATTTTTATAAATCAAGAACAGATGACTGCTTTATAAAGGTATTGATGTTTGGAAAAAAAAAATGTAGGAAATGCCAGCTACAGAAATAAAAGGATTAAGTGATCCACTCAGCAGCAGTAAAAGTTCCTATTAACCACAAGCACACACTCTGAACATGGGGCAGCCCTCTTAATCACTCTTTTCTTCAAAATGGTCTTTCTTTTTTTTTTCTGTTTGATCCAAGAACAATGTTTGTCTCCTGAAAGCTGGGGTAAAGAGGGAAAGATTATGGCATTTTTTATGTGACAGACTGAATTCTATTAACAAAAGCAGATCCAGTAGTTTCTCAGAGGGCTCAGGCCTGCAAGATACCAAGCACTCTGGCCAAGCACTTAAACGCGTACTTAACTTTTATATATGCAAGTTGAAAATTAATTACTGGCTGAAGTGCTTTCCTGGATCAAGGCCAATGCTTTGCAGGATCGAGGCCATCGCTTATATAAATCTCATGCAATTTGGGAGAGCACAGAGCTTTGGAAGAACAGTCCAATACACTAATTTACCATAAACTGGGGATCTGGAGCAGGAAAAGCTAGGTAACGTACACCTTTGCTATGACAGAGAGGGGAACAAATTCAACTGACATGAGAAGTCTATGATCATTTAATCCAATTTTTCCCCAAATTACCTTGCTTTACAATGCCCTTTCCCGATTCCTTCTTCCACTTGAGCCTCCAGCCTCCCCTCTACGATCAGCCCATTCGAGCCAAGAGCAGGGAACAGCTCTTTCCACTAGTAGCATCTCTTGCGTATTTTTGCAAGTGCCTTGCAGTTGGAGAACCATCAGCTTAAACCACGCCACAGAAGTCTGGCCATGCACAGGGCTGCGTGTCGGCTGTTAGTACTGGAGCAGATTTAATTTGCAACAGAAAAGAGTAACCTAGGGATCAGAGGACTTTTTAACTTTCAATATTTGTTTAATTTTGTGAAGTTAGTTTGACTGCATTAAAGCCAGAAACACAGAACTCAACAAGTGCTCCACAACTGTTCTGAACCTCTCATCTCTGTTTCACACCATAATCCAAGGGGAGCTTGCAGTGTCTAACTCTGCCTGGCTGAAAGGAAGCCTCTAAGCCTGTTCTGACTCCCTGGGTTAAAATTATTCAGATAATTTAGATGCACTCCTTTGCCATTCATCTGTCCTGTGTGGATGACACAAAAACAGGGGTGCAGGCAATACACTGCAAGGCAGAGCTGCTTTTCAGAGGGACGAGGTCTGACAGGACCTGAACTCGTGAAGTTCAACAAAAGCAAATGCAAAGTCCTGTGTCTGGAATGGGATAACTCTGTGCACAAACACAGGCTGGGCAACGACCATCTGGAAAGCAGCTCTGCAGAAAAGGCCTTGGGGTTCTGGTGGACAACAGGTTGACTGTGGGCCAGCAATGTACCCTACATGGCAAAGAAGGCCAACAGTGGGTCCAGAGAAGTGATCCTTCCCCTTTATGTGATACTTGCGAGACCACATCTGGAGCAATGTCTGTCCAGTTTGGCTCCTCAGTGCAATGTCTTGCACTGGAAACGCATGGACATACTGGACAAAGCTCGACAGAAGGCCACTAAGAAGGTCAGGGCTGGAGGACGCGTCACATAAGGAGAGGCTGAATGAGCAGTGTCTGCGCAGCCTGCAGCCGTGGGTGACTTCGCTGCTGTCCGCAGCCACCTGGTTGGAGACTACAGGGAAGCCAGAGCCAGACTCTTCTCAGAGCTGCATGGTAAAGGATGAGAGGCAGTGGACATAAGTAGGAACACAGGAAATTCTGATTAGATACAAGGAGAAATATTTTTCGCCATGAGAGTGGTCAAACACTTGAACAGGTTGCCCAGAGGGACTGTGGTATCTCTGTCCTTGGAGGTGTTCAAGATCTGGCTGGGAACTGCCCTGAGCAACCTGACTCAATTAGACCTGCTTTGAGCAGTGGACTTGACCAAATGATGTCCAGAGATTCATTCCAACCTACATTATTCTTTGAGTCTGTTGTAAACTTGACACTGCCAGAGTTAATTTTTTTCTATAAACAGGATAAAATGTGTATGTGATGCTGATGTATAACTTCAACACTTCATGCAACACAGAGTACCCTAACCAGAGACCATCCAGAAAGTCAGATACAGTATCACAAAGTGTTATCGCGCAGTGTGCTTCTTTGAATGGGACGGAGGAGTGTTTCAATCTCAATACACGTAGTGTCCATCTGATGTTTTTCAGCATTTTCAGACAGTTACACAAGCCTATGTCAGCACATTCACAAACATACATACCCAGAAGCCTGTATCAGAGAGGACAGACAGTCCTCTTTCTTCTGATTAGAGGCGTTTGCTAAACTTGAACTGAATCACGGCCACAAACGCACAGGACACCTTGTGTGTTACTCTGCATTCAGAAGAGAATCAGTTCTCTGAGTAAAGTCAAGATTTCAGTGGACATTGGTTCACTTTCCCCTTGAAAATGCAGCCATAACACCCTCAAAGCACCTAAGAGTTATGAGACTTTTCTTCATAAGAGATGGTGTACTGAATATTGGAGTGCTTTAGGTACAGATACAGTAAAGCAAATAAGAATTTCTCTCCCATTCTTCCTGCAATAGAAAGCCGAGAAAAATATTTACTTCACGTGTTCATAATATTTTATTTCTTGTCTCTTTACAGAATACCCCACAGTCTATAAATCTGTGGGGTATTCTGAATGATACATATTTATCTCAGTTTTTCAAGCTTTATCTCAACAAAACTGAATCTATATAGAGGAGTTAAATATTTATATAATGGAAAACTTCAAAACAAAACACAAGAAAGTAGCATCAGGCTGCTCTGTGTCACTGATCACGGACCACAAAAGCAGAGAAAGAGATTTCTCAGTTTTAGGTAGGTCATCTTCTGGGCCTATTTTAACTAAAAAATCTGTCAGCATTGTTTAATTATCTACTCTCCAATATTTATATTAGGCAAGAAAATGATAACATACAACTTTATTTTAGGATATGTAAACAAAACCAAAGGCTTATTCAGCCATTACTCTGCAATGCTTCCTGAAAACATTCATCTTCTGGCACATAGCTGTCTTCATTATGTGCAAACAGAAAACGGAAACACCCTTTTATATCTAGGACTTCCGTAGAAAAAAAAAACCCTCAAAATTCCATGCTATGGTCCTCAAAACAGATTTTTATCCAAGCTTAAATCACAAGCAATGGATGCTTGAATAGAGAACCTATTTATAGGGAATAACGAGAGGCAGATTTCCACATGGGAATAGCACATCCATCCTTCCAAAATTCCAGAGTTCCCCTTTCTCAGCACTCAAGAGGAGATGAAATCTAATATCCACCACCAAATTTCCACACTATGAGCAGGGTTGGGTATAGGGAACTCAGCAGAATTCAACTGGGAATTCGCCATGCCAGATGGTCTCGGTTTTGTCCCAGTACCAGTATTGCTGTTACTGGATCTGCCTTAAGTGCTGCAGATCTGGGTCTTCCTGATCTGCACCACACATTGAAGCCTCTGTAGAGGGGACAGAAAATGCTTTTATGTCTTGACCATTTATCCTCTCTCTGCCATACATTTAAAAATCAATCTGTTGTTCATAATGTCTCATAGCACAGACAGAAAGTAATATCTGCCTGTAATATTCTGCAGATTTTCATTTATTACCCAGATTATACCAGCCTTTACTGTCTGCAGAACACTGGTTGCCCTATATACATACATATAAAAGGACAATTTGGAGACTCAAGTAGAAAACACAAAAAAAGACAAAGGTGTAGGAAGGAGGAGCTTGAAATCTCTACCTCGTTCCGATCTGGTCTTCTCACAAGTATCCTCATGCTCTAGCATGGCTGATGATCTCTGCAAAGTTGGTGGATGATCCAGGAAAGGTCCTGGCAAAAGGGTTTGGGCTAGTGTTTTAGGGGAGACACTCATCTAGGATCTGCCCACACAGTGTCTGTTTTACATATGTGCTAATCCCTCCACCATGAACTCTACCTGGTTTTGAGCAGGTTTTTTAAAGCTGAATAGGGAGATGAGGACACCTGGTTTCCATGATAATATTATTGGTGTGTCCAGATGCAATGGGTTGTTTTGGAAGCCTAGAAACAGTTTAGAAGATGGGAGTAAATGGGCATAGGAAAAGGGCAGGTGGAACCTGAGTGCTTTCTTTTAATGAGTTTAGCACAAGCATCGCACACATTTAACGTATTGCAATATATGGCATCACAGAAGGATGTAAAGCACATACAATCCAACAGGACACACAATATCTTAACTATCACATTAGGAAAAACATGACATATTGCACAAAAAACAGCAGTTCTAAGAGATTCTCCCACATGCCTCCTTTGTGCTTCTCCAGTGCAACAAATCCAGTTTCTACGCATCTGCTGGGTCATACGAGCCCATCAACGGGCCAGATTTAAGTGTTATTCACATGGGATGTCCTCGTGCTGCTTCTGGCTTACGTCTTTATGTGTTAGTATTTTATATTTAAAAAAAAAAAAAATCACAGAGAATAGTAACTAAGGCAAACATGATGGATTAAAAGGACAAAATGTATTTTTAAACAGCATTGCCACCTAAGATTAATTTCAATCAACCAAATCTGATGAATAATACAAAGACCTTCCATTTCTCTTGTAATAAGACTATCTTCACCATTTTCCTTTCTTGTGAATATTTCCAGTAAAGCACTCACCTACTTTCTATTTAAGAATGACTCAGCTGCCACATGCTAACCCCAAACCATCAAGTTTACTCGCAATATTTTTTTGGTAGCTTTTCCACTACCAAACGGACCAGGCAGAACTTCAGCAATCCACTTAATATCTGTCACATAAACTCACACTCAAAGTAACATTTCAGAACTAGAGAGATCAAGCATGTTTTTCTGAGATAGTGCCACTTTATAACCATTCGAACACTAAAGCTCGATCTGCTGTAAAAGATTTACCAGACACCTATTACCAGCAAAATAGGTGCAGTTTGTATTAGCAAAAATGTACTTTTACTGCTGTAGTTTATGCAGTTGTCAGCAAATAACATGCTATTCTCACAAAAAAAAAAAAAAAGGGTTGTTTTTTTCTTCTGGTGAAAAATAATAATGCAAGACTAGAGACATTTTACTTTTTTTTAATTGCACTCCTAGCAGACCTTATCATACTGGCAAAGCTTCTCGTGTAGATCTAAGTTCAGTCTTCAGTTAGTCAAATTAATTTGCATGATTATAATTGTCTACTATTCTTCTTGCTAAAGGCTAACACTCTAAATAACAATGAGCAAAATCATGAGCCGATTAATTTGTTTTCTTGCTCGGCAGAGTAACAATATAGGGATGCAAAGCAGCTTTCCCCTCAAATCCAGACCCATCATCTCTGCAATGGGATGAACTTTCCGCTGCTCTGAGCATCTCAGAATTAGGTGCTTATACTTAAGCTATGCACCAACCTTCCACACAGCTAATGAGAAGAAGTGGGAATTTGCAGAGAGGGATTTGTTGGATCTGTGTTATTTATTATTATCTTTGAACAACATGGCTTGCTCCACTGGAAAGGCTCACACCTCTCCACTGAGATAAGAGTCTCAGGTGACTAGTTGGGTTTAAGGCATCTCATTTTTTGATGCCTGATTTGGAACAAGCAAATTCCCTCCAGCTGAAACACGATTGTAAACAGCGCCTGAAGTGATGTGGCAGGCAGCATAAGGATATCCAAACTAAGCCTCACCTTTGTGCCGGCACTCACTCTTGACCGGCAATAAGAAATAAAGCCGTTCCTTTACCAGTTGTCAGGAAAAACTACTTTGGTGGTGTGCATAGAGAGAATGCTAATTTCCTTTGTGCCAGTTCTGCATTCAACTTACTTGAGCAGGTTGCCAAGATTGAAGAGAGCTCGATTGTGCTGAGGATTTAACTGAAGGGCTCGTCTGTAATAGTCCTTTGCCTCCACCACGTCTTTGGTCAACGTCCCCAAGTTGTTGAGAGCACTTGCGTGACGAGGGTACAGTCTATGAAAAATTAAATATCAAGTTACAGAGACTCATTAATTGATAAATAAAGCTGAAATCACTAAAATGCTGCCACCACTGCTGTTTGGCACTGTGATGTCAGCTAGGAAACACTGTTTTCCCTTCATTTGCTGCAGGTCCTGACGGGATCCTGAGGAACCTTTTCAACCCCCAAAGAGAATACAAATCAGATCTTCTCCTACAGTTCCTGCATGCCTTCAGGGCAAAAGTGAACACCAAACAGTTTTGAAAGCCTATTCCACCCTTCAAGCAAAAGGCAAAGTGATTTAAGCAGCTTGAATGTCTTTGTTCAAAATGTTTTTCAAACAATCAAGAACTGCTTTGTCAAAAATATGTTTCCAATGGAAATATGTTTTGACATATATAGAAAAAAAAACCAGAACATTGTTTAAATTGATCTGTTTTGTTTTTTTAAATCAGTTTTCCACAATAAAAGTCATAATAAAGTGCAAAAGGAAACTTGAAATCAGCTGTTGAACGTTTTCAGGACCAAGCGAAATGATAAAATCTGGAAATAGACTGCTTAACAGTATGAATCCCCTAAGCTTCTAGTTCTATTTATTTTACCATTTTGTTTTGGTTCTCCTTTTAACTGATCTGTTGATCTTTACATCTACCTGTTTCAGTTATAACACTACATATTGGGCCCAATCCATCTCTGTTAAAATTCTCCATAAATTAAGAAGCACACCATGGTCCACTCAGCTGCTTAAATTCTCAGACAAAGCTGTACTCCTACATTAATATTTTGGTTTGTAGGTCTTTCTTCAGAAAACTCCAGAGGTGAAAGTGATCCAGGGCAAGATTTCACACCCTGGACCCTTGTGTTATAGATGGGTGAAAACTGAGGTTCATTATGGTAAAGAAATAAATGGATGACAGTGGCCCACAGAGGTCCCAGGCAAGCTGGGAGACCAGCTGTGTGAGTATGTCTGATGCTCTGGTATGAAATGGCCGATGGGTGCTTGCCCACTGAACCCCTCCAGATGATCATTTCATTCATGACAGGGAGGAAGCGGGTCAAGATGGTCAAGGCTTCGGTTTGAGAAGATCTAGTTGCAAATTCTGCTGCCACTAGAGATTTTTCTATTTTGGACCAGGACAAGTCATCTGATGTTGCGTTGCTTTAGGTCACTGTTTAAGGGAAAGTGATGTGGATAATGACATTAAAAGTAGTTGGCTATGATAGCCCAGGGTACAGCATGAGGAGGGGCACTTAAAAGAAGAAGGGATTAAGACTATAATACAGGCTGATTCTAAAATTTTCAACTGTTTTTAATCTAAGACTTTCTATGGTGGCTTTTTTTTTTTTGCCTGAAGTTTTTCATTAAGTCAGTTCAGCCCTGGGATTTTCTGTGCTTAAGTACCATGAATAATTTAGCATTTTATACACAGCTGCAACATTTGTATCAGTCACATTTTCTCTTCACTGCACATAAGTGATTTTGGCAAGGTCTTACTTGGGCCTGAAGCTGGGAACCCACCAGGGAACTCCAGAAGAAGTGGACATGCACCAGTAACAAACCCAGGATGCTTCCTACAACTAAGTAAGAAAAATTCTTTTCCCATCTGACACCAAGCCTAGCAGGCAACAATCGCAAAGCCACATAGTTGAGGAGAAAGTGTTCACGGAGCAAAGAGTAGGAAATCCAAGGCTAGACTGCAGTTGGCACAGAAACAGCATCACTTTCCATCACTGAAGCTATCCAGTGAGCCTGCATATGTCAGGACGCGAGAGGCTGCCTGCGGCTGGAGAAGCATCAGCAAAGGACAAGACAGTGATGAGGGTACAATGTTGAGTCTTGACCTTGTCCCTAAAATCCACCACTTACCAAGTCTAAGCCTCCCCAGCTGAAGCAGGCTGGGAGAAATGCTTCCCACAGCAACAGCAGCAGAACAATGGAAAGGACAAAGCTTGCTCGTTCCTCAGCACTCGGGACGCAGCTCTGTGTGCTACCTTGACCAGCATGTTGAGCAAAGAACATCCTGTCTACCTTAGGGCAAATCATCGAGGGCTCAACCTTGTTCCCCATCTCTTCCACGGGATTTTGACATTGTTTTGGACCAAAAAAGGTTTGGGAGTTATATTTTTGAGACTTTTTTTTCCAGTTGGCTATGATAAAAGCCGTGCACTACTTCTGTCAGTACTCACACATAAAAACACCTCTAGTATCCGACATGAAGTCGCTTGAGTTATGCATGGGCAAAAGTATTTCAGACAATTCTTGAGAAAGCCAGAAACAGATTAACATTTTACAGCCCTAAACCTGATGGTTTTGCTCTTAAAATTTCAGAAATTAATTCTGTTCCTGGCCTCTACTGCTCCCATGACATTTCAGGCCCAGGAGATTTGCTTGCACCAATTTGTAGAGGAATGAAAACTCAAGATTAAAAAAAAAGAGAACTGATTTCACCTTTAAATTGCACATTTCTGACCAGCAGCTCCATAAATACAGTTCTGAGCTCAGCACTAAAACCTCTCGACAGCAAATCACAGGATGCAAGCACGTCTCCCATGTATCCTGGGCTCTATGTCTTGTGTTTTACATTTATTCATTACACCTCACTGTTCTTTCCAAGAAACGTAAGTGAAAAACCAGAACCTCAGCTAGCACAAATTGTCAGCTTAAACACACTTAGCATCTGGCCAGAAGAACTTCCGACATTTGCAATTCTACGCATCTGAACAAAAGGTAAGAGAAAAATCTGAGCACAGTGAGATAAGGCAGTGGTGTTGAGCTTTGCCATTGGAGCTCAGTTCTTTAGCTTTATTTGGTGTATTACTTTATTTCGGTGGTAGAGCAAGAAGGCACTCGACTGAGTTCAGCAGAGAGCACAACCATGCCTTAAGAGAGCACCACCTCTAGTAAAGGAGCCAGAGTCTGAGCCCCTGACCATCCATGCTGTTATATTGTTAACATGGTCCCTAACAGTTTCACATCAGCCTCAAATAGTTCCCAGGAATGGTCCAGGACTGAGCCCAGACCAGGGTCTGGTCCCAAAAGCCAGCTTGGGCTCAGCCACTGGCTCTTAGAGGACAAAAACACTTACTGAACACTTGCAGGTCAATTTATGCCAGTTGGCCTCAGGGATAGAGAATGGGGACCAGATCCTTTTTTATTTATTAATACGGATGTTGACTAAAGGACTAATGGCCTTATTCAGACTACCCTCTCTTCGTGCACACCCTCTGCTGTTAATAACAGCTTCTTGGAGATAAACCCAGAGTAGAGCAAAGTCTTGTGGCTGGATTTACAGAACAGCTAAAACTTGACCACAAGTGATGACTAGTTAAACCAACATTTACTCAAGAACTCTCAAAATGTTTCTGCAAAAGTTGCAGATACACCATTTGCAAAATGATTTGCTTTTTGTTGTATGTGATCTATTATTTTAACGAATGGAGGCACATGGGCTTTTTTTTTTTTTTTCCATTTTTATATTATCAGGAGGTTCATGCTGTTTTTCAAGATTTTGGAATTGATTACACTGATTCCTGATATCTACTTCGCTTACTTTGACAGTAAGCTCTCAGAAGTGAAGATTGTCTCTTCCCTGCACATATTTATTTCTAGGAAGGGTCAGACACACATTATCAAGACAAGGAGGTCTCCTGTTAACATGGAGTCTCTCCATGCCACAATAATGATAATACTCAGAACCCAGACTTTTACAAATAGCCAGGACACTCTGAGATGCAAAGAATCAGTTGTTGGAACACCCATACCTTGTTTTGCAACTTCTCTTAAGAAACAAAGCTTTCTATCTGGATGCATAGGGAGCTGTATTTTCCTTGCCACTGCCATTGATAACGGTAACAGTCTGCAGGCAATATTCTTCTTGCTACACATCTGATTAGGTAGAAATTCCTCTAGGCTTCACCTAATCAAATGCAAGGGCTGCATTATTTATGAAAGAAAGCTGAATTTCATTAAACTTCTTCTACAAGAAGCAGTTCGTGTAAACAAATCAATTTCTTCTCTCTTTTAGAAATCAGAATCATTTTCTTTAAAATCCTACATTCACAGATAACTATAATAGAAGTCTTGAAATGGCAAAATTACTTTTAAAAAAAGAAACCAATCCATAAAAGTGTATTTTAAATCAGATGGGAATTTCATTTCTAAGGAGAAGACAAGTGGGATGTTTCCTTGTTGCAGAATGAATAATTCAAATGATTCCTCCAGTGCTGTATCTGCAATTGTCAGAATAAATTTAAGCAGCTTTCCCTCTAACTATTACAGGTATACACTGCACAAGAACTCCTGCTAGTAATTATCCCCACTTCTTTTAGGCTAGCAAAATTCCCTCTAATACCATTGAACAAAAGCCTTATCGACTTGCACAATCAAGAGATTTCCAGTTTCACAAGAAGATACCAAGCATAAAACACACACTGTCATCAAAACACTGATGACTATTTGTTTTGGTTTTTAATGTAATGCTGTTATTACCTGAAATATTAGTTTAAAAAAAATTGAGGGGTTTTGTTTGGCAACATATCTGAACTACAAGACAATTCCAGAAAAAAAGAGAAAGGAAGGGAATTTGTTGTCAGGACTACAACCTATAATCCACCAAGAATTTTAATTCTTTTAATTCAGATCGAGAGAGACCACTTAAACAACTGGCAAGCTCTGCTCACAGTCCTGCCTTCAAACGACCCTTGGTCTGACGCCAGAGGTATTCAGGGGGCAAAAACCATTAACATGACAACTCCCCACTTGCTCGTAAGAGCATTACGTGGTTTTTGCACAGCCATCGCAACAGGGGATGGGGCCAGACTAACCTGCAATTAGCCCAGGAAACAACCACAAACAGCACAGAAAAGGCTGCAACAGTGCCTTTCAGGTATCCTGGCAGCCCCCCACAGTCACCGCATGATAAAAAAAAGGTTATTAAAAGCTGTTCAGAGCCACCTCTCAGAGCTGGGACACCCCTGATGTTGCAGACTGGGGTTACTCTCCCTGATGCCCCAGCCCCTTCGCTACCCTCCAAGCATCAAGGCTTGGAGGCACACGCCTGTCAAAAGCACGTTCCCAGTGACTTAAAACATGAATCCTTAAAGTCATTATAAAAGCTGTAAGCAACACTGGCTATCGTTAACCTAACGGCCCATACCATGGCAGGAGTAGCAGAAACGCCTGCATCCTTTTGCACAATATTCAAAGGGGCACCAAGCACATTCATTTCTGCTGGAAAGAAAAAAAAATCAGCAACCGATTCAGCTGGGGAGATCCAGTGTGTCTGGGTTTCGTTAACGCATCTTTTGATTAAAGAATGCATTTAAACCTAGTGCTCGTAGGGAACGCTCCACCTTTGAAGCAGCTGTGATTAAGTATCACTGCTGCGCTGCCTTGAGAAAGCAGGTTGTGTGGCCTCTCCCGTTGTAAGAGGAGAAGAGGGGCTGAAGAGCCCTGGGACAGACCCCCTCTCACTGGGCCACGGTAAGGCAGGATGCCTCCCTGCTACCCGCTCTCGGCTCTCCCAGAGCCTGTGCAAGCCTACCGCAGTGCTCAGCATCCAGGAGGCTCACTTCAGCCAGACTGAGCGCGCACAGTCAGGTCTTAATTACCCAAGGCCAATTACTTGCTGGCAGCGTGGCAACTTGTTTTTAAGGCATGTTTTGCCCCATTCCGACACACACTGTAATATTTTATTAGCATCATTTTGCCAACAAAAGTAAGATTGTTACGTGAATAATGATTCACCTGTGCCAAATTTTTACACTGCCCATTTTATATTTACTCTGGTATACTACCTCAAGCCAATTTTCCAATTTTAATATTACATCACACTAATTTTCATGTATTTATGTATGTTCTCAATAAAGCTCTATGTCAGGTTGAATTAAAACTTGATGTAATTCCGAGACCAGTCACCCTACCGGGAACAATCCTGCACTGGCAATAACTCGGGCCATGGCCTCATGATAGCATGGCACCTTGTTCCGAGAGCTGCTCTACATGATGTGGAAACGTGTAGGTCACAGAGCCAGATCCTATGTCTTTCTCAAAAACGTCTGCAATTTGCAGCGTTTGAATTTCTTTTATAAGAGGGAGAGATGATCCTCCAGCATTAAGCAGCAGCTGGTTTTCTCTTGAAGAGTTCTAGTAGTTGCATCAATATTTCCTCAAAGGTAACACCCTTCAGCTTGGCAGAAGGTTTGTGGCAGGCTGGGACTTTGGGTTTTTTTGTTGTTTTTTTTTTTTTTTAAACAGAAATCCTGTTGAAAGTCAGGCAACTGAGAGATCTAACGCTTTTAGGTTCCTTTGAAAGCCTCAGGCATAATATTCTTCAGGGAAAGCATGACAAAGCAGCCGGACTCCTGGCTGTACGCAGGACAGCCCAGCACTGGGTATTACATCATGTCCATTTCCACGTACTCGGCTGTGAGGTGGTCTGGCTCAGTGCTTGACGCAACACTATGAATAAAGCAGGGAGCAATCCCACCCCAGCATGGAGCCAGGTCGTCTCAGAGTATCTCTGAGTGGTTCTACGGGTCCCGTTAGGGTCCTTGCTGGCATTATACGGACCAGCTGAGGTCCAGATGGAGGTCCTGCTCAAAAAGTCAGAGAAGGGGGTGCCTGATCACCCTTGCCTATGGCTATTTCAGACACCCACTCAGGGTGTCCTCCCTCTGCTGCTGCTGAAGGGCAGGGAGGTCCCCCTCAGATGTCTTGGGTACCTCAACCCACCTTCTAGTGGGCAGAAGTCACACATGTTTCGGCACCAAGCACCTACAACATGAGGCTGAGAGATAGTATTCATCTCTGCCAGTTTCTCACGTGACCTAGGACAAGTCCATCTCTCAGGGTCTCCATGCTCCGTCACTAAAGTGACAATAGTCAAACTTCCCTTCCCCATCCTGTTGCCTCTCCGCTCACAGCACAAACCCTCTGCGGTGATGACAACTTCCAGCTACAGTCAGTGGCCGGCACAGCACGATCTTGATCTCAGCTGGGACCTCCAGAGGCCAGATTGGTATAAATAGTAAGTGCTGAATCGCAGCCAGGGATCCGTGGAAGGAAGAAAGGTCCTGGCTGTACAGCTTCTCCCCCTACATAGCAGCCCAGCCAGCAGGAACAGCAGCCCACAGGCACCCTGCCACCGGCAAACCCTTTTACCAGGGGGAGCATCCAAGGCTGAGGGGCAGAGCACGGGGAATGGCAGCCCTGCTGTACCCTAATATCAAAGGAAATCTCTCCAGGACAGAAAAGTGAGAAAAAGAGAAGCTGAACAGGTTTAATCTACAAATTGACAAAAGCCCATGAATTCTTTGAGCCCAGCATCCATTAAGAAAAAAAAAAAAAAAACCAAAACCAACACATATCTAGAATCATGCCCTTTAAAAACCAAACCTGTAGCACATTAAACAATACTACAATTCAGGAATTTTCATTGCATTTTCAAACTTGCACAGGGGTAGAAGCTTAAGAGTTAGAGCTGAGGGAAAAAAAAGAAGGATTTTAAGCCAAACAACATCACAGCTAAATATAAACAAATAAAACCTTTCCTGCTAAACTCACACGTTCCCTGCAATGCCGAGGCAACATGAAGTTATCAAACTGAGCTGCCTGCTTATGCTCTCACATAAAGAATTTATGCAGGATGCATGTAAGACCTGAAAATCCCAGAAACCACTCAACCCAACAAAGGACTAATAATTCACAACATGTCTGACTTGCATACAGCATGAGCAGTGCAAGAGCCTCCGTAGAGCCCACAACTAGAGGAACACCGCGGCAAACAGGAGACCATCAGGTGAGTCCTTCAACCAAACTGTTACATGAGGGGATGAAATAACATACATCTCGTTTAAGCAGATTGGGTGAAATCACGCCTGTCATCTCCCAAGGTTCACAGATGCCGGAGGAATCTGTACAGCCCCATATTGCCATCCGTGATCACGGCTGTCTTCAACACGTCTGGGGGTTGCCTCAGTCTTTGGTGTAAATCAGAGCAGCCCCATTCCAGCACTGTCCAAATCGCTTGGAAGGTCCATTCCAAAGTCTGGGGATAAGCAAAGCACCTCAACTACTCCTGCCAAGCCTTCACAGAAAATCTCAAGGTTATTCCTTACAGAAGCGCACTGGGAACCAATTTTTCTGCTACCCCTTGGTAAGGACTGGCGAAAGCAAGTCTCTGATGATTTAGCACCACAATGATCAGTACTATCTGGTCATTTTTTGAGAAAAAATAATCATACAATGTTTTCATAAAGACAAGGATGACAAGCTAGGAGAAAAGAAATGGCAGTGGGAACAACAAGTAATTAATCCTTGGATTTGAATTCTCATTAGACAAAAGTGAAAAGTAGACTCAAACATCTGCAATATACAACTGCAAGTTTCTCTCTGCATAGCCCACATAAAAAATGAAATAGATCTCTTGTCCCAGTAAGACAACAGCTTTGCAGCTTCATTAAGGAAGCATTTTCCATTTCCCAGATTTTTAGCATCAGTTCCTGATACGTAAGTAGTCAGTGCAATGCCAAAGTGTCTGAGGAAGGCTATAGAGCGATCATTCTCATAGCTATGGGGGCTCTTCTCCAAGATGATGTGTTTGAAAAGTCAGCAAGTCCCTCAAGGACAGTGCAGGAGGACCTGCAACCACAACAGAAGCCACGGTCTAGGAAAGCACCCTGCCTGTAAATACCAGTGTTCAGGGGTGAGTTATACACACATCTGCGCATCCCAGCAGGGACATCCAGTTTCCATCGCTGTCAACGCAGTTACACTGCACACGTACCGCCTCTGCATCAGGGCTCATGATTGCACTTACACCAGTTTGGTTTTGAGTAAATAAAAGCCTGTGCCTTGACTGACTGATCAATTAAAAGCAGAAAAACTGAACAGGGGTGGAGCACATCCCAAAACAGGCAGAGATTAGTGCTTTCTAGAGAAGAGGTTCAAAACTAAATTACACTGGCTGAAGTAATTTGGCCATCATCCCATGCACTGTGTTGTAAAGGCCATTAAGTCACTGATTCAAATTATCAGGCAGCCTTTTCGGTCATCAGTTACTGTTAAATCACTCAACAATTTTGTCTAGCTTCGGGACAGCCACCACATATGTACACGAGAGCACCAATTACCCCAAAGGCCTATTGTCAAAGGGTGATTCAGAAGAACATGGCACAAAGATGCTTCCGACAGCTTGGACGCGATCTGCCTCAAGTCTGTAACATCCACTAGCACAGGGTGTTACGTGAAGTCTCTATGAAGACGTTTCATCAAATGCCTAACCAGAGGGCTTGCTCCAAGGGTCTGACCTAAGTAACATTAAATGTCAGAAGGGCATTCATGTTTTTGGGAGCAAACTCAGACCTGGCAGTCGCAGCAAAACAGTGCTGCACATTTTTGACTCGCTGTAAAAACAGGCTAACAAATGGTGCTGGTATTTTAATTCTTTCCAGAAATAAATCACAGATGGTATCCAAGGCCACCTGCAGTCCACGCTGAGAGGAATTTTCAAGGCACACACACAGACGCACACACACAAAGAGCTGTATGAACACAATTTTTTTACTGCATGGAGAGTGCTATTTAACTGAATTTAAACAACCCCCAGATACTGTTGATTTAAGCTATATAAAAACCCAGTGGGTAGGTGTGTGGGAAAGCTTAGCAAGAAACCTGAGTCTCCCTTACAGCATTAGGGCTTTTTTTCTAAAGTGGAGTGAGGAGAAACAGCAGCCTCACTTGCTCCTTTTCTACCCATTCCAGCGATGTTAATGCACCAATTTTATTTCCTCAGTGAGGGATACAGATAAGGTACCCACACTGCTTCCTCCTCCTGCCTCCCCCCTCTAGCCTATGTTTGAGTACCAAGTATACATGAGCATGATTTCATAACACTTCTCGACGCCACAAACCAGTATTCCCAGTTTCCATGCTGTGAGCAACACCCTCAGCCATATTATTTGCAAACTCTACAAGAGTCAGACCACACATGTTGCAGCACCAAGTGTTTTCATACTGGTTCATCTGCATCCTGGCCCACTCCCTCCTCTCTCGCAAGGCTGAGCATCAGAGCAGCTCCCTGAGCCACAAAGCAAGGTTCCTGCTTGCTGCCCGGAGGCTTCTTTCTCTGGAGATTGCCAGGAGCGAGAGCGGAAGTTTCTGCATGGATCTGCTCATGGCAGGCTGGTCACTTTCTCACTCTGTTTGGTCAGCAGCGTTTAGCAGGGAAAGTCCAAGGGAAGTCTGTGGCTATGAACCTGTTAATGGACAGGCACACACACAGAGACACACTGCAAACCTGCACGCACTTTCATGTAAACATATGAGTGCATTTATGTGGATAAACTCACAGTATTATATATAAGGTGGACACCTCCTCCAGGACTCTGTACTATTGGATTGTAAAAGTCAATTCACACATTTGCCCATCCCTCCCCTTGGGAAAGAGCAGCTCCAGGTTGCTCCAGGGTGCCTGATGGTTGCAGGGAAAGCCTGAGTCTCTCTCTCTCTCTCCTGGCCCTACTGTCTGTATTTATTTCTTTCCAGCACTTTTTCTTTTTAAGTCCCTCAATCCCAGTTCATTTCTGTGACTTTCATCTGGCAAAAACAGAAATAATTCAGTTCCGATTCAACCATTTTGTATCACTTCTTGGTCACAGTGTCTGCCTTTACAGAAAGATAACCCTCCCTCACTATTAGCTTAAACACAATACTCTAGTGACATTTTTTAATTAAGGGCACATCTCTATGTTTCTATGTCCAAAAGTACAAACATGAAATTTTAGATGTTGACTTCTTGCTGGATGCAGAAATGTAGCTCGAATAGCACAGAATTATTATTAGCACATTCATTCACCCAACTCCAGCAAGAAACCCAGCAACCTCCTTCAGCCCCACCTGCTGTTGCTCACATCGATTCGCCATCCATGGGAAGCACAGCCCTGGCAACCAGCACAGAGATACAGAGGGTAAGACAGAGCCTCGCTGGGAATTAAAATTTTGAATTAGTGCAATTGTAGCAGGGAAGGTGATTTTTTTTCCCCCCTTTTGTTGTTAAAAGGGTTATTAAATACATAATGAATCTTCATCAAATGGGTTTTAAGGCTCTGCTCTTTTTCTCTCTCTGCATGTCAGCTCACGTGCATTCCTAAGCAGCGACAAAACAGTCTCAACAGCAATGTCGAGAAAACAAGGCTGGGGAGAAGCAGGACAAAAGCTTGGTAACTATCAACAACAGCAAAAAAAAATCTTCAGTAGCACATCAGAGTTGTTCTTCATATTCATGTGAGGTCGCACGACCTTATATTCTCACTCACAAACACGAGAGTGGCGAGACAAGTTTTCTTTCAGATAAGACCCGCACTGTTTGATCTCCAGCAGCAGGGGCGTCTCTGAAATTCCTAGCAACAGCCACAAATCTGCAGCAGAAGCAGCAGCAAGAATGTTAAGGCCAGCTTTCAGAGTAGCCATGGTCAATTCACATCTCAGATGGAGTATTTCTGGCCTTTACTTTTTGCAGGAAAAAACCCAAGTATCTCCTGGGGTCACTACCATATGCCAGGCATACCAGCGAAGCAGTCTACTCCAGCAGCGTGTTTTTCTCGTTTCACTGCAGGTAAGCTGAAAGGTTTATAACCCACTGCTACAATCGCAGAACGCCAGCTGTTCGTCAGGTCTGCTTTACAGGCAACTCATTTTGCATCTCTGACGGGCTCTACTTCCATTCCCTGTTTAGGAACCCTGTTTAGGAGCTTTTCCTATGTACACAGAACTTTTTTTCTTTTCGTTCTCCCCCTCTCCAATTCAAATGTTGTTCTCCAGTTTTGCATTTCATTTCAGTTTTCATTTCCCTTGCTCTTGGACAGTATGATTAGATTGCACTAATTACCTAAGCCTCAGTCAAGGTGTTGTGTCAGTGGCTCCTGGGATGTGGTGAGGAATGAGTTTTTTGACGGGCCACCTGCAATGGCATCAACAGGTGGTTGTCGAGATCACTTGCTGAGTTTGCCTTGGAAACCTGCCCTGCAGTTTCACTGTCAGAGAAAACACATTCTTCTCTGACACACTTCTGCCCTGCAGTTAACAGAGATACACCCACACGTGCCAGGAAAGGATCCTGCCTGCCTTTGACAGCAGGAATGGGAACAAGCAATTAAAGCACTGGGGATCAACTTTCCCAGGATTTAGTCTCAATTGCTACTATTTCACTACGTAACCTGGGTGCACTTCAACATCCTTTCCCACAGCTAAAGCTACGCATCATCTGCCTACTTCATAGCAGCAATGGGTTGCTTCACTAAGCAGCTACACGGCAACTGACACTTCTGGCAGAGAAGCAGCATGTGGGAATGCGTCGTTATGTTGGTGGAATGGTAATTGCGAGTGGTTCAAGCAGCCGAGTGCAGACTGACAAGACCACTTTTGTTTAGCAAACAGTTAAACTCATTCCCCAGAGATCAAGCAGACCTACACTGTAATTTGGTATAAGCTTTAGAAGCGAGCTGGAATGATGGATGAGCCACCACCCACGTGCCTCAGGCGGAGTTGGTACGAGGCAACACCACTCTCACTCTCCTACCTCCCAGGAGCTCCTGGGTGATGGTGGCGCAGTCCGTGTCCTTACTGACTTCATTTCATTATTAATTCCCTTATTGATCTGCTCACTGCGCACTAGGCAGATACAGTATTTTTATCTCCTACACTTCTGACAGTGCTGTTGCTGAATTGCGAAGCCTCTTGAGTAGCTTGCATTTTCTGTAATCTGGGGAGTGTGGATCCACCTGGACTCACTCGGAAAGTAGACACCCAGTGAGAGGTACCTGGAGGAAATCAGGGAAGCTTGTTGTGTTAGCATCTGAGCTGCTGGGCTGCCTGCTCCCTGATGAGGAAATTCAGAGTGATGTTTCAGCTTTCCAGCTGTTCTTCCATTTTCAGGTCAGGCCAGTGGCCAAAAATACCCTGAACCATCAAAATCTGGTCAGGATATTACAGCTATTACTTCCTTCTCTCTAATTGTAGAGTAATTGGTTTACAATCAGAGCAGCGATTGCATAGCTGGAGTCTGTGAGCATGGGTAAACAGCTTAGACATGAAATCTGTTATTTGCGATACCTGTCTAGGGTCTTCTGCTACATCCACCATCAGGTTGCCTGTCCCACATCCATCACCTTCTCCACCGCTTCAACACAGCCATCACGCATAGGCACCCAGCGGAGGCTGCAAGGCCTACACACAACCCCACGCATTTCAGAAGGAGCATGTCCGAGGGGAAAACACGGAACGTAATTCTCAACAGTAGAACAGACTCAGTTTTTTACTTACGCTGTTTTATTGCTTATTACACAGGCCTCAAATAATTTCTCTGTGACAGGAGTGGGAAGAAGGAATAAAAAGAAGGAAAACTCAAGTGCAGAGAAACAAGGTGGTGGGATCAAGTAAAGCAGCTTCCCAGTGATGGGGCCAGCAGGAGACTCCGAACTCCTGGTCTGCACTACTGGGTCAGAGAGCAAACATGCAAGATGGGGACAGGGGCTCATGTTTCAAAAGTGCCATAATCCTGAAATTACTGAAGCAAGTGGAGCACTAGGACTGGTGCTACTGAGACACCCAGCACCTACAGAAGAGCACGTGTGTGGCTCCTACACGGGTGGCACCTACAGAAGTGTTCTGTGTGGCTCCAAGCCCCAACAAGGCTTCGGACGCTCTGTAAAACAATACCATCAGCACAAACCGTGCTATCTAATAAAGTTGAGGAAATGTTTGCAATCAGTTCTCAAAACAGACTCTTTCATAATCGAAATACTGCAGAGCAGAAGACAGCATTATAATTATACTAAATGTGTGCTGCTGAGTTAGAGAAGAGCAAAATCTTTTGTCAGCAAATCCCATTTACACAAGCAGAGACAATGTTGGCAAGAACAGTTACGTTACGCTATGTACTAGCACGTTCACTGCACGACTTGAATAATCTTTGTTAGTCTCTCTTCTTTTTAACTTGCAATGGGCTTTTCTAGTAAGCTGGAGAAAGTTCAGAGACTAGCTACAGGAACAATTAGAGGACTGCAAAAACTCACATAACACTGAAAATGCCAGTAGCTACATCAGTGGTTTGTAGCAAGCAGCAGGTTAAGGGAGGAGGTGATCAATCTATGGAAAAGAGACTTTAGGTAATGGGATCTTCAGTGTGGCATTTAAAGGTGTAAACAAATCCAATGACCGGAAGCTGACCTTAAACAAATCGGATTAAAAATAAAGGAAGACATTTTCAACAGCCAAGGTAATTAACATTCAGTACGATTTATTGATTGGTTGTGCTGGATTTTCCATTCCTGGAAACATTAAAAATAGGATGGAAGTTTTTCTAATTGACTTCCTAAATGCCCAGCACGGTAAAAAAGAACAGGATGCTGCTTAAAAAAGCTAAAAATCACCTTCACCCAGAGGTGCCTTCAGGGCCTCCTCAGTGACAATGAACTCCTGTCCTCCCAGCTTAACCTGGGCGAATTAGGAGCCCTTGGAGAGCTTTTCTTATAACCCTGTCAGCTGGCCAGAAGACAAAACACAGATGTAATTTCTGGAGCTTCCTGCCACACCACATGTCAGGAAAGAACATTTCTTGCACCTCCTGACATGCCCTATGGAGCTGAGCTCTGCCTCTGCTGTCCATCAGAGTCACTCCTCACCTTGTCTGTCCTTCCCACATGGGCTTTTATTCCCAAAGACATGATCTGCACCCTCCACATTTACTTTCCCTTGCTACTCTCCCTCCACCCTTTTCCCTGCACTCATTCCCCTGAGAGGCTTGTCCCTTCTCCCTTCTCCCAGTCCCCCAGGACCAGAGAGGAGAGTTTTGGGGAACAGAGGTGACCTGCTTGCTGCATCAAGCACTGCCCAGGCAGCGGTGAGCAGCCAAGGCCCCAACTGTGCTGGACTAACCCCACCAGCAGAAGCGGTGAGTGGAGGGATGCTGCTTGCAGGGAATGACCCCATCAACACGTGGCTGGGAGGGTCCTTCAGAGGTACCACAGGAGATGTCCCATGCTGCAGCCCAACCCCAAGCCCAGATTTATCATGCATCTACGGTCTAGTCAAGTCTAGAGGAGTCTGGGCAATTCACCCTCCTGCTTCAGCTCCATCCTATGCAGAACCACAGTAATGATATTTACCCTGCCACCGCACAGGAGCATTTTTAGGATCAATTAGTTTAGTGTTCACATAAAGCTCTGTGGACAGAAGCCTCAGTACAAGTAGTAAGTACTATTATTATTACTGCACTTCAGATAGCTACAGCACTGGCATTTTCCAGACATGCACCATTAACAATTTACTAAGATAAATGGCCCAGGAACCTGAAAATGCATTTATGACAACTACCTCCTGCTTACCAGCATACATTCAGCTGCGTATATGACACCTCATTGCTCAATGCGTAGCTATGGTAACATTTCTCTCTCTTATATTGAAGCGTGCACGCGCGTGCATACACACACACATATACACACATGTGAAGCTGGAGGGAAGCCAGGCTACCCCATTTAATGACACTCAAACACCAAGCCAGGAAACTTTCCCAGCCCCTAGGAGCTGGGGGTGAGCAGCAGACAACCCCATGCCCCGCAGGCTGCACCACACAGCCAGAGCCCCATCAGGCCCTCAAGGGACTTACTTCAGAGCAGTTTTGTAGTGGTAGATCGCCTCAACGTTACGGCCCTGGTCTTTCAGAAAATTGGCGTAGTTGTAGTGCACCTTGGCATTGTGGGGCAGGGTCTTCACTCCTGAGCTGCGAAGAGAACAGAAGGAGGACGCTGTTAGCGGCCAGGTTACCTCACCTTCCCCACCTTCTTCTCACAGTCCCTTTTTCTGAAAAGCGTGCTCGCATTTTGAGTGCCTTGTCACCTCCTGCACACTCATGCCAACACAACTCATACTAAAACCCCAAGCTTGCCCCATGCACTGGTACACCCCGTGCCCCAGGAGGACATAATTATGTGTCAGCAGTCCAGCTCATCCTGGCTGCTGTCACCACAGGCACCTCTAGCACTGCAACACTCCCTGTGGCCAGGTGCTGTTGTATTTCAAAATCTGAATTATTAAATTGAAAGACCCTAAAAAGGCTAATATTTAGAGGGAAAGCATGTAGTACTTTCTATGATATAGCCATAACAGGCTCCCTGCTTAAAGCTGAGTGTCGTGAGGCACTTCAGGAAAATCTTGATTTAAATCTGTCAGGTACCAGAAAGAAGGTATCTTTTCCATACGCATCAGCCACTAGAGGGGATGCACAGCATACAGCTGAGTATCGAGCCACCACATACTCACCGCTTAGCACTGAGCCGTACGGCCAGGAGGCAAGGGCTAACGGGACTCTTGCCCTTAGCTGGCAAGTTGTATGCTCCGGTGTTACAACACATGACTGAGGACATGTGGCTGCACAGCCACCCCGTCCCTCCCTTTCATCTCCCCTGTCACCTGTAGATGGGACTCAACATTTGGAATTAACAATGAGGGCACAAAGACAAAAGGAGACGAGCAAGCATATGTTTATTTACTTCATTGAGAGCACAGAAAGCAAGGTATACCTTGCACAGCTAGAGGAAATGCTGTTTCAAGGTTAAAGAGAGAAAGAAATCACAGGAGCATGTACACCATGGAAACATTTCCCCTGCAAGAATACAGAGAAGTCAGTACTCTGTTTAATGGGGGAATCCTTTCAAGCACATAAATAGGGGCTCTTTGAGATAATGGGAAACAAGGATGGATGAACTCGTTCACGTAAAAGCAGACAAAGTATTGCTTCTTGCTTACAAGCAGATTCCTGCCATGTACTCTCTTTTCTCACCGCCATCATCTCTGACCTTTCTACCTCAGGTAGGAAAAGCAAGGATCAGGGAATTCCCAAGTCTTGTTGTTTTGGCTTGTCTATCTCTCCTGTCTAACCTTGGCAGGCATGGAAGTTAATCATAACAAGATGGGGTCACACACACCCCTACAGTATGGTGCACACCCTCTCCTGTGGGGAGAATGCACCCACAGTTGCAGAAACCCTTTGCCAGGGATTTCACTGTAAAATGGTGCTGGAGAATCGTAGCAGCAAATATGAGATCTTTTTGGTTATCTGCAGTCAGCGGTATCAAGCATCGCTAATGCCTACTTGTGAGAGCTTCCAAAGCTTCGCCCACGGCTGCCTTGCAGAGTTCAGCACAACACAGCCACGGTTTGCCTACTGAAATTAAAAATACACCTTGCATTTGGCTGCCTAATCATCAGGTATTTCCAAATTACTTACTGGGAGCACTACAGGAATAAGACATTTTGTGACTAATCACTGAATTAAATCAGTTAATTGATGCTATTCTTAAGAGAATGATTTTCTATATTAGTTTTCACAAAGATATACTGCACCGGCAGCAAGTAACGGGTGACTACTATGGCTGTGTTAATTTCCATTGGCCTTGGGAGTTATTAACTACACACTTACAACCTCTGGGCATTGCTGGAATATTAATTCTTATACAGAGAGGGTTTCATTACATCGCCAGCATAACAGGCAGAGACAGGGACAGGCACTCACAACTGCTCTCTCAGAGCTACGTGCAATGAGTTGCTGGCTCTGCTACAGCCCCTGCTGAAACAGAGCGAACTGAGTGAACGCTGAGGAGTACATTACATATGCACAAGTACTTCAGTTTTAATGAGATACGGTTTTAACGGTAAGATGCATACGTTTAAATATTTTAATTCTGGACTACTTCCCTTTAAATAGAATTTATTATTAATCCTGCTGGTCCCATTTATTAAAACGGCACTAATAAAGCTTCTTGCATCTGCGTGCTTCTGCTGGAGGTGGGAGTGACACAGGAAAGGCAGAAATCGGTTTGGGTCCTTATGATGCTCTGTTCTGCATCGCACTTCTCACATTCTCTGACCTATTTATTCTCCTTGCACCAGCGGGGAGCGGGGTGTTTCATCCTGCAAACACACACAGCAATGACTGAGGCTGCTTGGCGTCTCTGTGCTGTGGGAAGGAGTAGCAAACACAGCGCTGGACACGGGGGGGATTTTTCAGGAGAGTTCAGGCAAACACTCCTGCTAATTGATTCTTGACCAGCCGAGAACACTGTTTGCTCATCGAGAGAGGAAACAATAATGTCCATAACGAAAGCCAAGTAGGAAAGGGTGGAGTATAAATAACAAAGCAGAACACAATGTTTTTCCATTTCTGCTTCCCGCAAGGCCTTAGTCTCTCACAATTTCAATCTAATTTTCCAATATGCTTTTCCAAACTCTCCTATATCCTTCTTCCCTAGTCCAGCACACACGTGCCCTTCTGAAAACCTACGGCACCGATCTGGTTCCAGGCAGAAACAAGCCCACTGAGATCAGATGTCACTTCTCCAGAGGATTTCCTTCCCTTCTGACTTCTACGACAGCAGTAAGTGACATAAATGGAAAATAAACAATAGGCAAACCCTTTTACGTAATACTTCCTCTCCACGGAAAGGCAAAAGCCTATTAGCCGTAAATCAGAAAAATAAAATACCACTGGTATTTTCCAACCTCAAATACCAGCATTACCCAAATCCCACTTCAGTTGGGAAAAGCCTCCTGCGATCCCTTGTTGTTTTCCTAAGTTCATGTTCTGCTCTGAAAAGTGACTGGGTGCAGGGCAGAGGCTTCATTGATTTTCTGTGATTTCCACATGAAAAGTGCTCAGTTTCAAGGGAAACTTAAAGGCCACTCCTGCCTCAGCAGGAGCCCTGGGAGACCGATGGGGTCTCCTCCGCTTTGGGAATCATTATCATCAATAAAGGCTCTCCACAGCACGTTATTCCCTGGATGCACAAACAACCACTTTCCTTGGCCTCCTACCCTTGTATTGATTTCACAGACATCAATGTTGGGTCACATTAAACTGTTCTCTAGAAGATGCACAAAATGCAATAGGACTTGCTCCTCTCCTCAGCTGAGCTAGCTTTCAGACTTAACGAAATAAGACAGCAGTCAATGCCACCTTCGGGACTGGGCTGGTGTTTGCAAATTACTGAAATCAGCAGACCTGGCTCAGGAGGGAGAACTGCTGACTAAGAAAGTGCCACTTTTATACAATTCCTTTGCTGCTTACAACTGCATCTCCAGGCACTGTCACAAACGTGGGCAGTGCCTGCAGATGCTTTCCAAGAGCAACACGAAATGTGGCAGCTTGAGAAACCTTGAAAAGGTCGGTACAATGGATGCAGAGTTTAGCCCACAGCCCTCGCCTCCCTCACTCTTGCTTCAGACATTAATACTGATCGAGGCTGGAGCCTGACCAGGCACAGCCTGGCCTGTGCATTTGCTCTATAGGCTAATTCCTTAGATATTTAACAAATAAGCCCTCCCTGCTCACCTGCCAATACAGTGAGACAAACCGCTTGGGGCTTCTAGAGATCTGTTGGAATAACATGCCTCAAATATCTAGATCTCTATATATTTGGCCACTTCTTACACTGTGGTTCATTTGCTTCTCATTTGATCCTTGCACATATGCTTGTGCACCTGTGTGACGATGCATCCTTTCCTTGGACAGCAGTATCCTCCTCAACACTGCTCCTTTCAGCCAGGTCTCGACGGGATTTCTGCATCCAGAAAACTTGACCCTGGGCTGGAGACTGAGTTAGGATTGCCCAGAGATGGCAACGGTGCTGCTGCACAATGTCAGAGCAGGGTAAGCCACGAGAACAGGACAAAATGGGGTACAAGTACAAAACTGATAACATGCTGAGTATACAAACGTCTCCTGGACTAGCGTACAGAAAGTGTGTATAAGAGAACAGGTCTCAGTGAAGGGAATCAAGACAAATCAACCCCAAAGAAACACATCCAAGCAAAGACAGGAATGCAAAGTAGAGGTGAAGGGAAAAAAAAGTAAGAGGAGAGAAAAAGCAGTAATTAACTAAAGCAACAATTGGAGAAAGAAGAATGAAGAACTAGAAATGGGAGTAAGGATTCTCTCAGCACATACTTCTTAAAAAAAAAAATTCAACACACACAGAGACTACCAAGCAGGTTGATTTATGTCTCCTTTCTCACATCTACAGATTTGCTCTGTTTCCTTATTATTTTCCCTCATACTTCTTTACTGTTCCTTATCTCCTCCTCCTGCACTGTCCTTTCTAATTTATTGCGGTTGCACATGCCTCCATCCACTTCTCCCTCCTCTCCTCATCAGCCTGTATATAGCCTTCTCCTTCTGCCCCAAAGAGGAGATCTCCCACTCCTGGGATGACATTATGCTATGCTATTCTTCCTTTGCATTTCCTTCCCATCAACAAGAGTCTTACCGTATTATAGACTCACAAGAGATGTATAACACCTATCAAAGAAGACCTTAAAAGGACAACAAAAAGGCCAATACAGTTAAACAGCATAGTAAAGAAGGCTATGAGAAATGAAAAACACCCTTTAAAAAGTGAATGTCACAGCTATAGAAGGAAAAAGGAAAAGAGTATAAACTTCAGCAAGTTAAACATAAACCATAATTAGGCAGACCAAAAGAGATTTAAGGAAAAACTTGCTAAAGCCATCAAAGCTAATAATGGAATACACATCAGATATATGAAACCTGCCAAAGATCCCCTAAGGCAAATAGATGATGAAGGTCTAAAAGTAGTGCTTGAAGAAGAAAAAGCCATGGCAGAAAAGCTAAATGTATTATCTGCACCAGTGCTCACCACAGAGGAACTGAAGGAGGTTGCCATATGGGAGACTTTCCTTACAGGGGCAAGTCCAAAGCACTGCCTCAAACTGAACTGGCAGTAAAAGAGGCTTTAAAACAAATCAACACCAAGAACAGTTTTAAATGCATTGGGCTTGGTAGGATGCATCCAAAGGAAATCAAGTGTGAAGCTGCTACTAGCTGGGGTATGTAGCCTATCATTTAAATGAGACTGGCCCTAGAGAAATGGGAGGTGATGAACATGATGTCACTTGGCTCCAGGGGAGGGATCTGGGGGGCAAAAGAACAAGTCTGATTTCCACTCCACGTGATTAGTGGAAAACTGTAATAAAGACTTGTTCTAGCAAACTTCTGGATAGCTACAATGTAACAGAGAAGAATTAACCTTGTATTTTGCAGAAAGAAGTTAGCTGGGCAGATCTGTTGTTCTTTAATAGATTCAACCCCCATATGGTACTGAATCTACAGAAAGCTTTTATGAAAATCTAAATATAGCCCAGTCAGCCAGAATCACATACATCAATGTTGTGGACTTAAATGTTCAAAAGCGCTTTTGATAAAATCCCTCACTAAAGACTTCCAATTTTTAAAGGCATCATAGAGTAAGAGGGAAGGTCCTCTCCTGAATCAATACCTACTTGAAAGACAGCAAGCAAAGAGGATGTCTTTACAACTGGAGAAGACTGCAAGCAGGGTTCCCAAGAGACATGAAGTGGCATCCGAGCTGCTCCACATGTTCACAAAAAAACCTTAAAAAGGGAGCCAACAGGGAGGTGACACATTTGCTGATGACACCAATGTGAATCACAGTGCAGGAATTAAAGCTAACTACAAGTTGTTGCAGAAGGATCTCAGAGTATTGACAGCTAAGCAAGAAGATGGCAGATGAAATGCAATTCTGGTAGAGACATAAGTATCAGAGAGTGTGTACACACACTCTAAATCTGCATAAATCTGCACACAGATTGATGTCTATAAATCAGACACTTCCACTCACAATAGGTATCCTGGAGTTCATGCAGACAGCGCTGTGAAAATATCACCCAGTGCTTAGGAGGGGTCACAAAAGGCAAGCGGAAGATCAGCAATTAGTAGAAGAGAAGAAAAAACAGAAAGCAGTCCTATATTACTGTGCTGCACATATCTCTTGAAAGGTGATTCTGGTCTCCCTCTTAAAAGGCCAGATTAGAGTTTGAAAGTATCCAGTGAAGACTGACAAGCAGAATCAGAAATGCAGAATAGTTTCCTTATGAGGAGAGTTCAAAACCAGCAGACTCCAGCATGAAAAAGGTACAGCCATGGGTGAGTGCACGGGGGTAAAGGCATGGAAGGCAGAGGACAAGCGACAAGCTGATGGTTCCTCACTACTCATTCAGCACACCAGAACTAGGGGACACCAAAACAGATGATCAGGCAGAAAGCTCACAGCACACAGAAATCTTAGTGTGCACACTGGGTAATTCAATGACAGAGCCCAGGCACAGGATGCTGTAGAAGCCAAAACTATAAATAGATTTGAAAAAGCTGTCAGAGACATTAATGGAAGAAAAGTCCATCAGCGTCTGTTAAAAGCCAAAAAAAAAAAAACCAAGTAACTCCTGACTCAGGAAGTCTTTAAACTGCAGATTACTGCAAGCCGGGAAAGGACTGGAGAGAAGCATCACTATTGCTGGCTCTGTTCAGATATTGTTTTTCTAGGCATCTGCTGCTGATTGCTCTCAGGGGCAAGGCACAATTTGAGGTGACCCAGCAGAAGGCACACCTACATTCTTCCCTTCTCCTCAAAAGCCCAGGACAGATGTGTCTCCTGCAATTGGCCCCAAAAGACCTGAGTTGAACAGCGAGCCAGCTCAACCCAAGCCACCGAGCCCTGTGTTGTACTACCCCGGGCAACACCAAATCCCTGCCCTGGGGCAAGGTGCGTTAGCTCCAGCTCAGTGCTGCACTGAAGCAGTGGCATGGTTTCTGAATTTGAGCTGGTTTGTAGGCAGCCACCCTGCTTTGAACAGAGGTAGGATGGACAGAAGTCCTTTTATGTCCAATTTAGCAGACATAACCTTATCCTTCTCTTCTGCGACAGACCCCCTGGCACCCGATATCCTCCTAAGAGTGCTCCTTAGTAGGAGGAGATGTCCTGCTGTCATCTGTGCCAGTTCGACTTCATGGTTCTTAAAACACGCGTGACCACAACTGTATGCAACGCGACACCAGATGACACCTGCAACTTAGCATATCAAACTGCCATGTTCCCAATCCCCTTCCAACAAGAGAGTCGTTCAATTTGGAAAGGTGCACAGCTTTTCTGTGAGGGGCCACCATTAGCCAGAAGGGTTTGGACTGGAGGTGCGCTTCGTAGGGATCGGTGCGCGAGCCCAGACTGGTCACCATGGCTGCTATTGTTTCAATAGCAAACAGCATTTCAGGGAGATGGGCAATGAATCATGTCAGAGCGAAGGAAACTCTATTCCAATTTTTTTTTAAAAAAAAAAGTCTCACTAGCAGAGCTCCAATCACTTCAATAGTGTTTCCTGAAGACCAAAGGGTACACACAAAAAACAATTTCATACTCTTCAGTTACTTCAGTAAATTAAACTTTGCTCTGGCCAGTAAGTTAGAAAATAAAGCTAAGCAACTTGTGTGCAGATCACCTGCATTTCTGCAATTACTTCACAATTAGACAACTGCTGAAGGCAAATGCAATACATTTGTTAGCAAAACACAAAATGAAACAGTCTGTTTCAGCGCAAAAAATATATAAATGAGGTCATAAAGAGAGCTGTTTGGCAAAGAGTAATCAAATAAAATGAAATATGGCACATTAAGTTTGGCACTTCATGGTATTTCATTTTTGTCGTTAAGAACATCACTAAAGAAAATTCAGTATATTCAGTGGTGTTAGTATGGTGTTCTGGAGGGTTGCAACGAACTTTTACTATGTCTTTAAACAGGAAAGTATTACATTATTGGTAAATCTACAGAACTGAAGTTATTTTAAAACAGTGTGTCTTAAAAATGTGATTTCCAGAATAAACGTTTGTGCATAAGCATATAAAATGCTGACACCGGTTTTTACACAATTGCCAGATAAAAGAAAGTAGGTGTTATTTTATAATAACCAAAATGTTAAACACAGCAAGACATCAATAGCAGGACTCATGCTAAAGAAAACTATTCCACATAACAAACTTATTTTAAACAATACAAAAATGCAAGTGTTCTCTCACAGTCACTCATACCTGAAAAGGGATTCTCGTGACAGCCAGATTTCGTTCTGTTTCACGGTCTTCCAAGAGAAGAGCAGCAGCAGTAAAGCAAAAAGGGTCAGGACAGTAATTCTCCACTTATTTAACCATGTAGTCAGCTTTTTTAGACCGTGGACAAAAAGGATGCAGTATCCCATACTGGAGGAAAAAAAGAAAAGGAAAAGGTACCAAAAGTTATCTTCCAGTACTCTGGCTTATATGCAAGACCACTCAGTATTGCATTTATTACACAATTACAAGGGTTTTTTGACTAATCATATTTTCCAGGTTAACAAACTCCAATTCAACAGCAGTTTTCCTCAAGTCACTACACAATTTCCAAATTACTCTAAATGACAGACCCAGATGCCAGAAGTACAGTAGCATACATAATACGACCCAGCATAATGGTAGCTTACACCAGCTCGCGAAAGGCAACTGCTTTTCTGAACAGCAAGCTAAGAAAGCACCAAATAATAACAGTAATACTGAGCATTACTGGAGCAGCATGGAATTGAAAAACATTTTAACACAGGGAAGTCTCTAAACAACGCCAGTGGCGGTCGCTATTCGGGATGTGGTTTAGTAGGCATGGTGGTGTGGGGTTGATGGTTGAACTTCATGACCTTAGAGGTCTTTTCCAACCTTAATGATTCTATTCTATTCTATTCCATTCCATTCTATTCTATTCTAATTGCAAAGCTGAGGTGGGAAAGTGAGTGTTGTAGCCAACACCACAGCGGGAGTGGGTGGCAGAGGCTGTGTGAAAAAGCAAGAGTCCCTGCCCAGGTCTTGCACATCTCCATTCCGGCCAGCTCGTCTCTTCTAGTGCCTGGTTCAGAACAGCTGAGATGCACTAGCAGAGCTTCCTCGCTGCCCTTCCATGAAACCATGTAGTCTTCCCCGGCGTCCAGCCTCCTGGCGCTTTCACGGCTCTCCGCACCTAACTACTGAGGTGTTTTCTGTGAAGCTAACCACATTTTGAATCGAAGTCTTATTCCTGTATAACTTTAAATCAACTCAGTAATTATGCACCTTAATTCAAGTGTTATGTTAATTCTTCCAGTGATGCCCCTCTGAGTTGGAAATTGAGTGCTTTCAGTTGCTGTACTTAGTACGCTGCTAATTCTACTTGGCATTTTTAAAAAGGAATTTCAATCCCTATTGCTCAAGGAATTTCATTAGCCTGTAGATAACTCTTCAATGCAGTTACTCAGCACCTGATTTAGTTTTAAACTTAAAAGCTATTTTAGTCCAGGCAGCTCCCTCTGTAGAAAAAAAAAAGGAACAGAAGTATCTGGAATAACACGTGGGGACCACCAATACATGGGGACAAAAGAGTAGCCCTCCCCAGACACAGGCACACCTTGAACCTCAGCTGAATCCCACGCTTGAACGCAGGCAGGCTGCAGGCAGACAGCTCATCACACCTGCCCGTGCTCCAGCAGGAGATCTACAGGCTCTCCTGGTCTGTCCTGAGACATCCGAGCAATCTCCCAGTAAGACTCCTACGAGGTAAGAAAATCTAAGAACACAATTCCTGTCAGAGGCGACCTTGCAAGCAAGCAAGCAATATGGCAAAAGTCAATCTGGAAATCAGAAAAAGAAAAATGTCCCATCTTCGAGGAGCGGTAAGCGTGCTTCTTGGCAGTTTGTCTGCCCTCTTGGAGGGCTGGGCACATTGCTGTTGCCTTGGCTTTGTAAGGACGGAGAGAGACAATGATTCTTGGTTTTACTGAGTGAAAAAGTGCCTCTGTTGTACAGACTGATCAGCACCAGGCAGTGGTGCTGTCTCTGGCACACTACTGGTGCCATGTAGGACACAGAGAGGTACAGACATAGGGGGCAAATCCAGAGACAACATCAGATCTGGCGATCACTCAAAACTTCTTCATTGTTGTTTTAGAGTTCTCCTGTTTTTCAGAAGCGGGTATCAATATTTTTTTTCACTTAACTATGCTTGCATTTTGCTGCAACACATTTCTGATGGCACTCGCACTGTTATTTTCCATGAATTCTTTTGCACACATACATTTATTGCACCTACATTAACTGCAAGCAGACATTTAGAGCTACAAAACGAGATGCCGGTGCCAAACAATCCAGCCTTTATAGCTATTGAACTCTACTTTAAAACCTCTGAAAAGCTAATCTCGGTAATAAGCCCTCCCTTTCCAATAAGAAATGCCTCAAAAACCTGCAGACTGTTTTCAGTCCGTTATTTTGCCTTTCAGCAATTTCATCCTTCCCTTGGAATTAATTATCTGACATAAACATTATTTAATTGCTTTAGCACAAGGCCATTTTCAAAGGAATTTCCCTACACCTTCACATTTTCAAGAACATGCCTTTTCTAACAGAATCGTGAATGTGTCCAGAAAACAAAAAATGCAAACATCAATGTCTTGGTATTCATGCCAAACCCTGCCCCAGCTGTTGGGAATTCTGCCTTAGCAGCAGCACTCAGTCTGCTTGGCCAGGGCACAGCCAGCACCGTATTACAGCTCACATAGCCACTGGAAGGGTGCTTCTTCCAGGGGTTATTCTCAAACATCTGCAGTGCATTGCCACAATAGTTACAGAGAGATGCCGGGTGCTACAGAGGAGTAAGGGTTCATCTCAGACTGCAGCTCCCATCCTGGCGGCCCTGGCAATGCAGGTACGTAGCAGCTCCCAGCTCCGCATGGTACTTTTCATCAAGGGCTCCCAAAACACTTTGTTAGGGAGGTCCGCCACAATCTTCCTCATTTTGCAGAGCAAGAATCTCAAACATGGCAATAAAGTGATTTCCTCTGCTGACAGGGGACTAGCAAACAAGGCACTGAAGCTGCAGTCCAGGGTTCTACCCACAACACAGGGGAGTACACAACAGAAACCAAGGTATCTTGCTGAAAAGCCCACAGGACTCCCTGAGAGATAAGCAGGTAAGTAACCCAAAGACAAGCTCTACATCCACACTCAGCAAGGCAGCACAACGATGAATACAGAGGGGAATGGGTTCCCAAATGGCTGCTGGAAGGGGATCGCATTGCTAACATACCAGAATCCCAAACCGCAAAGCTGCTAAGGCTAAGGTTAAAGGAGTGATGCTAAAGAGGGCAGGGATGAAGCATGATTTACACTCTAATGAGACAGAGATACTTTTGACAACATTAGGGCAGAGTTGTACTTGTGCCACAATTACAGCCTAACTAGCCTACAGTCAATGCGCCTGCACTATAGAGTGCATGGGAACCCAAAAGAAAGGAAAGAAAGAAAAGGATCAGAAAGCATGAAGTAGGTGAATACTTTTATTTTCAGAACCTGGTAAGTTCGCCTTAAAACTTCAGATGATTTCCTGCCAGAGATCATCAAGGAAAGGGTGTGGAGGACACACCCACATCATGTTGTCAGGGACCTTTCAGTGCAGATATCAGGCGGAGCCACATCTTTTTGCATGGCTTTTTTTATAACATGCTCATTTCAAGCCCACCCCCTGGCTGAGGGCAGACGTTACATTCCTGGCTGTTGGTCTTTTGCAGGCCGAGGACTCTCAAAGCACAGAAGGTGCTTACGTGTCCTTTGCTGCCAGGAAAGTACGCGTGTTTTTAATTTCATGCCATAATTGTTTGCAAAAACAACAACTCCCTGCAACATCCCCAAAGCTGTGATCCTCAGTAATTATTGCATCTCTCTTAACATTTCTACCTTAAGGTCAAACAGTTATGGTGAAACAAGGGCAAATCCAGACCCCTCCTCCACATCCCATGGTCTGCTCTAAACCAAAAAAGCATCCACACCAATGTATTTAGCATCTCTCAAAAAGTCGTAATTATATTACCACACAGGTAACAGAGGTATTACATACAGCCCATACAGGTGAGATTGCACTTATCTAATTAAAGTAACTTGCTTGGTGAATCTAAGACACTTCCTTTGTGGTTAACTCTGTCATGACCCTGCTATCACCTACAAACACAGAGAACATTTCAAATACATTAGATTTTCTTCTCAGAGTGACAAGGGACTTGACTCAATATCAAACATTAGCACTGGCTTGCCAGGAAATCAAATTTTACTCACATACACTTATAAAAAAAAAAAAAAAAAAGAAAATGTCTCAAAAGGACCTTTGATCAAAGACCTATTTGCCACTTGAAAAACTTACCCTTAAGTACTACATACCAGTCATCTCCCTGTCTATCTGCATATGTATAGAGGCTGTGAGAAGAGGGGCTAAGGAAACTTTAGTAGATATGGCATTTATTCATTATTGCTGTGCATGCTAATATAAATGGCGCTTTATGCTTTGCTAACTAGCTATCGTAAAAACTACCCGAGGGGGGGGAAGTCTTGCATTCCCCAACCGAGGGGCCTTGCTTTGTGCTTTGAACTCTTTATCTGAAGTGAGAAGTCCTGCACCTCCCACACAAGGACAGTCCTGATAAGAACCAAAGGGCCTCCTTCAGGAGCCAACTAAAACTGGCCAGATGACCTCTTGGAACTAATTGTAATACCTAAATGACCTCTTGGAACTAATTTTAATACGGAGCGGGGATAGCTCATGCATATGTATAGGCGTGTTTTTTTAACTTCATGCATATGTAACACTTGCTTGTATAAAATTCAAAGTGAATTGCACCGAATAAACATATCTACTTTACAGTCTTACAGATTGTGGAGTCTGCTTTCCGCACGTCAGCTGTATGTTTGTGGGTTTGGGTTTTGGTTTTTTTGTTAACCCTAGCATTTCCTAGGGAAAGGACCATTTCTCCTGAAGGCCTTTTCTCTTAGCATTATCATCCCGTCATGCAAGCACTTTTCTGTAATACTTTGGGGTTTTTTTTTGCTACAAACAATGGGAAACAAGCAAATTCCCCAAGCCACTATTATTTTTTTAAGTCTGTTTTCCACTAGATTACTACAAAACTGCTAAGCTTTTTTTTTTCCTTCTGTAGGATAAGCAACAGCCTGCTATAGCAACTGTTCCCCACTATGAAAAGTCCATGCTAGCTTGGTTCCTGAAGTCAGATGCAAAGCAGAACCTGAGGAACAGCCCAATGGGTTAAAATGGTTATAGTTTTTCCGTGGGCTCACAATGAGCACAATTATTATGGGAGAACCTGTGGCTTCAGAAATTCAATGATGCTGCAGGTGTGCTCCCCAAACGGATCAACAGGCCAATGGCTTCACAATTCCTCATGTTTCAGACTCCTGCAGTACTAAAGTGGTACCTTACCCACATCCTGAATTGCAGCAAGGGCAGGGCTGCACCCAGCAGGTAAACTCTCTGTGCCATTGCCATGCGTTTCTGCCAGATCGCACGCAGGGAGCTGTGCAGTGACAGATTTTCATCTATAATTTCCACAGTTTGTTAATATTGTTCCACCTGCAAGGAACTGAAGTGAAAGGAGGCACAAGCAGATGGGAATGAGGTAGCACACAGACCCTGTTTCCCATGGTGTGCCACGTGTATTGCCCAATTAAAATAAGAGACAAAAACAGCAGATACTTAATATTTGCAAACATCTTGGGTAATTAGATCACAAATTCAATCTTTTCTTTGGCCATTATTGCTCCTTTCCCAAGGAGAGGTTATTACTGATGATGCTTAGACACAGCTTCTCTCTCCCTCTAAGGATCAGGTTTCTCATTTTTTAGTTAAAGTCAGGAACAGCTTCACTACACTTGGTTCTTGGCTATGGCATCTAATCAAAGACATGTGTGGTTAGTGCCACAGCCCAAGATTATCTGGACATTCTGCTGCAGCAATCTGCTTGCATCAGAAACCATCTTACCTCCTCCAGAAACTGCTGGGAGACCTACTGCTGCCGAAAGCTCCTGAAAACTGAGGCCTGTTCTAGCCACGCATCTTACTGTATTTTCTAAGTTGTGACTCTGCATGGGCAGAGCAGGCTGAGCGCTGCAGTTTGGAGGTACTGCGCAAGAGGGAACAGCCCAGATGCCAGTGCTGCAGCACCAGCCTTTCTAACTCACCCAGGTAGGGCTGTAAACTCCAGAGTTAAAAAGGAGAGGAGGAACTACACGGAAAAGATGCCTCCTTCACACTTCTTAATGGTTATTTTGGCGATGTCAAATCTTACGAAGTAGTTGGGTTTTTTTAAAAAACTGATTTAATCTCAACTACATGCATGTTAACTCGGAGTAAATTCACTGATTTCATCAAAGCACTTACTCCAGATTTCAGAGCTCAGATAGATAAGAAACCAGATGCATACATACATATGTATCAGTTAATAAAGGAACTGCCTACAAGCAGCCTGCCAAAGTACGGAAGAAATACTGCCCTGTTCAGGGGCTGCCAATGCAACAAAAGGAATTATCTCCAAACTATACGGAGACCAGAAAATGCTCTTGGCTTTGACATTTCACCCCAGAGGCTCTTTCTGGGCTGCAAACCTCCTTCTTGATTTCCAGCACTTATTTAAGATGATTCCCTTTCCCTCCATAAAAACTAACCCTCACTTCTAAGCTGCTCTGAAGCAAATTTAACCCTTGCGTGCATGACTTAAATTAAGGGCATACTCTGCCACTGCTGCTGCCCTTCAGAAAGCGGGGAGAGCAGCCTTCAGAAAGACAGTGTCTGCTGCCAGGTCCAAACGCTGAACACAAATATTTGATTCTCTCTGTTTTAAAGCTCCCCACAAGCTTCCTAGCCCCAGTCCAACACATGTTACCTGGCACGACACGCTCTTCATGTTCCCGGTCCAGGCCGCTCCAGCTCTGAAGCCTGAGCTGAGGAAACGCACTGAGAGGAAGAGCCAAAGTCAGCTGAAATGCAGCTTGCAGGCAGGGCTGTAGCTGCAGGGGAAAAAGGCAGCTCATCCCTATTAAACTCATCGCCTCGGCTCACGCTTCTCTAATGGGGAGACTGCAAAAAGCGTCCCTGGCACACTATGTGGGCTGCTCCTGCCTCACTACGCAGCAGTCAGGGGCAGAAGGGAGCACTGGCAAAAACAAGCATGGCCAGGGTGGCTCTTTCTGCCCCAAAAAGCATTATCAGGCACAGAGCTCCAGTGACAAGCAGTGCTGGCAGGGTAGGAAAGATGCTGTTTTATGAATAATGTCAAGTTTTCCAAGGCTGGGGCTATTTTAAGCTAGGATAAAATCTGGACTTCTAAAAAAATGTTTTCATCTGGAAAAACAGTGTATTTGTATGTGTGTGCTAAGATGCACCTAAGTCACCCAGAAAAGTCCAAAACTCAGAAGTTAAGGCACGCACTGTGACCTGGATCACCCAGATTCAAACTGCTGTGCCAGGTCAGGCTGAGAGCTGGGGGTGCAGTAAGCGAGTGCACGTGTGGGGCTCTGAGTTTGCAGTCCCCCAAATTCTCCCAGCCATCAAAGCCCAAGTGCAGATCTGGAATAACCATGCTATGCTGGTCCAGAGTCCAGAAATTTTGAGAAGGTAACTTCGTGCTGCCAAGCTTACTACTGGATGAAGATTTTTCTCTCGCAGCTGGTACAAGGCTAGCCTAAATTCAGTGAGTTATCGGCTAGCTAATTTGACAGAAGTGCAAGCATGGGCATGGATCAGGTTTGGATCAAACTGCCACCATCAACTGATCCAGCATTGTGTAGATCCAGCGCTAATGATCCTGAAAAAACACCGGCGTGTGAAAAAACGTGAAAAAACGACAGACCATGACTTCCCAACTCTTAGATAAGCGTGTCTGCCAACGACGCAATTCTGGGCCACATCTACCCAACTGTCCATTTCTGTTGTCCATGTCTTTTCGACCACAAACTCCATCTTGGGTTGGAGATGTCTTTTTTCCATCCTTTATATCTAAAATTTCACTGTAGTCAGCACACCTTGGAAAAAAGTTTTGAGTTAACTAAAATGTCGTATTTTCCATGGGAAAATCTTGTATCAAAACTTCCTCAACCAGTCAGAACTATAAGGGAAAAACCTGTAGGAAGAGTCATGTCTTTAGACTAAATGTCCAAAGGTAAGGAGGATGTGGGATGCATCTCTGTCACGTGGACAGACAGCAGCATTCACTATGAATCCCTGCTTCTTTGCTGGTATTGAGCTGTGGGGACAAGGGGAAAACCATTGTTTAAATCGCTTGTCTCACAGTAATGATGACACGAAATTAATATATTTTTTTTTCTTGGTTACTAGAGGTTTTAAAAGACTTCAGTACCACTATCAAGGTGTAATATTTACCATACAAAATACATCCCATTGGAAAAAAAACCAACTCTTACAGCTCAGAAATATCAGTGTGACAACCAAGTAACTGGCAGCGTACTTAACTTACTACAGAGTCTGCTGAATAAAATGTCAAATTTTCACCAGATTTAAGAGACACTTTCCTGGAATAAGGTCTGCAAGTCATAACACAAAGACACAGAGAACCAAAACACTGACAGAATGTATCTACTTTGGAAAGGTACCTTATGAGTTAGTGCTAGGCTTTGTTCTTGGCTCTAAATTAAAAGCTATGCAGGCCTATATTAAAGACATTTAGACATGATCGGCTAAGTCATCAAAGTGATTTACCTCCCCTAGCAATGTGGTCCTCTAGTCAGAATATGATGTAATTAGAGAAAATGCAGGAACTCTTACTTTCCTTATTAGAGAGAAAATATAGACTAGAAATGAATGATTTCGCTAACCTTTGAGTGGGTATTTAACATTTGGACACATTTCCCTTCCTTTCTTTCCAATAAGTCATGTGATAAACAAATTCACTTCACTAGAGAGTTGAGTCCAAGATTTCACTTCCAACAGATTCCTATCTGAAATATTTACAGGTAATGCAGAAACTTTTCAGGCTTTTGATTACTATATGCATTATGGAAAGAAAACATTTTATAAATGAAAAATCCAATATAACTCTATGGGGATTCAACAGAAATTTCCCTAAATCTTATATACTTTACTGGAGAAGCGTCTGTATGCTACAGTTTTAATTAAAATACTGTAATAACTTCTGGAATTCTATAGTAAGGGCATAATTTCCCATTCAATTCCATCGCAAGTCTCCAAAAACTTCATGTAATAAACTATCTTCTATGAAAATTCACAAAGCATCTTCTTGAGGGCACCATATTCCCTTATAAATAAGAATTCCTCTTTTAATCAATGTGACCAAATAGATTCTTTCCACAAGATGACATTAACTTATTACTGTTTTTTAAAAGCACTATTCTTACATACCTGCATTATTTTCAAGAGCAGAATAAATGCATTTGAAGGTTTTCCTTTAACCTAATATATCACAATGAAACCAAAAATCTTTCCAATATAGCCATTAATGCTCATACACCACACAAATTCAGCTTTTTCCTGAATCAATTGTAGATGGCCAAAATGCAACGTTTCTCAAAAGCATGTTTCAAATTTAGTTAAAATAACACAAGACTGCAGTCTAGACCAAACGCGCCATGAGCTAATCTTTTTCAGCTTTGCAGAATCATTTCAGCTTTTATTCCTACGTCTTTGCTGCCTTTTGCTAAAATATATGGCACAGCATCTCAGCATTTCTTGCCTGCATTAAGAGAGGAGGGCTGCTTTGATTTCTCCTTGAAGTGTTTAATAGGAGTGGGCAAGTCTTCAAAGGCTAGGAGATTAGGTTTGGATACGCATCTGAGAGATAGATGCTTGCAGCATTGCAGCATTTAGCCTTTCTATAAGCAGTTAATTCTCATTAATTAATGAGAACTCTCTCTGCCCCCTTCCAAAATGCAGAGTGGAGTCATTATCCCTCTTTAATAGACGGGGATGCAGAAATGGCTCCTTTCAGACAAGGTCCATGCTGCCTCGCCTCCAGCCACAAGCCATTTTGCAGACCGCTGCTCTGATCAACAGCCTGGAGCAGGCACAAGCAACCCTCAAGGTGAAGGGGGACCAAGCTGGGGCTGGGGTCTGGCCTGCTGCCATCACCTAATGCTTTCCCAGTCCCCTCCCAGTGCCCTCAGGTCTGCAGCTGAATTACAGGGAATATAATCCAGTTCACTCCTTCTAAACTTCGGCTGCTCCATGGCCCTCACAAGAACAGCAGCAATAGTGTAAGGCATTAGAATAACGTTTTTTTAAGTAAATGGAACAGGTGTGACTTAGATTCCATATCCAAATCCCAAATGAATTGTGGATTTAATTTGAAAGCAGGCAAAAAGCTTAATTATGTTGCTGAATTGAGATCAGGGAGCAGATAAACTGTCTCCATGGAGTCAATGGGACTTTCTCTGCCCTCTTTGCTGGGGTCAGGATTTGACTCCAAATGAAAAGAGAAGCTGCTTCTGTAAATTAGATCATCCCTAATGTGACCTGACCTAATACTGAAGGAATTCCGAATAGCTAAATAGGAATTCAACTCCTGGTGAACTTGTAGCTTCTAATAATGTTCAAGAAAGGAGTGGCAAAGGAAACTGAAAATACAGCACCACCCCATTACACAATTGGTCTTTAAGAAAATGAAGATAATGTGGACAGCATAACATGCTCCCAGAAAAAAAGAAGCACCAGAAAATCCCATCCTCAAGTGGCTGCCTTGTAAGCCAAGGGGACTTCTGCTCAGGGATATTCAGGTTCATAAAAATTACAGAAGATTCCACTACCTACCAGGTTGGGTTTTTTTCCCCAACTACAAAAGTTTATAATGTATGGAATTACACTAATTGGAACAAAGGCTTTAGCACAAAGAATCAAAAACATGCTCTATGCAAAGGCAAAACTTCCATATCATCCCTACTTTAGTATGGCATGGGGAAAGCTTTAACGTGATGTGTCAAGTTCCTGAAAAATACAAGTACACTTTTTTCTAGATGCTGGCTTTCCTGCAGATTTTGAGATAGATGCTGAAGTAAATGCCATCCTATATATAGCAGTGATCTCATCTTCTAGTACTGACAATTAGGGTTGCAACATCAACTCTTGATATAGTGAAGAGCTGGTGAAAAAATGACAGCAAGCCGTAATTGCCTGTGTTGGGAAGGAGTAACTGTGCACTCTGCAACCCACTCATTGCATTATCCACCATGAATAAGTTGCCATAAAAATGGTGCAGGTCCCACTGGATTGCCTATCGCTTTCAGCAAATTGGAAATAAGCCACGTAGCAATGTTTTGGTTGATTTGTGCTTGTATGAGGTTGTGAAAACAGGTTAAGTCGTCCAGCTACATTACAGTAGCCCAGCCAGGAGTCACTGCTATCAGAGCAGCAAGGAAAGATGAGGAAAATGTAGAAACTGCTCCGGTAGGAAAGGTCTGATCCCATGAGGTAAGAACAACCCCAGCTCTGCTGATATGTATTAGGGCAGGCAGCTCCTGGATGACCCAAGGGTTTGCATTGCCTCTCCGGGTTCTGCATGGTGAAGGGCAACACAGGGGAAGAGGTAGTGCTCCTGTTTTAAGTACAGACAAATTGCTCATGGCTCAGAATAACTGGATGCACACAGTCGTTCTGGATTTTCAAACAATGAGGTTGTCTGTGGTGCTCTAAGCAGCATTAGCAGATACGCAGTAAGCATAATTACACTGACATTTTGAAGAGAGAAAAACCTACAGTAGTTTAATTCTTTGACTCATCCAGTTACTTATTGTGATGCCTCTTTGGAAAACTGCAGCCTACAGAGTTGTATCCTGTCCACCACTCCCCAGATATGTATTTCACATCCCTAGCTCTCCTGGAAACAAGTTTTCCCCTCTTAAGGATAAGAAAACAACAACAAAAGAAATAAAACCAATAAAATAAAACTAAAATTAAAAAATAAAATAAATAAAATAATAAATTGTTTTCCTGTTAAATTTTTCAGGCTAGAGTAATACTAGTCGTAAAAATTCTGGACTTTAACAAATAAGTGCTTGTAGCCTTCAAATAAAAACTAAATACAAAAAATATTTTCTCCAAATATTTCTGTTTCGCTAAAGCCAATTAAAGAAAACATACAGCCACCATGACTTCGCTTACATCCCTCTCCCCTGAGGCACAGCTGCAGACAGAAGAGGAATTGTTCCAAATACTCATCAATCCCCAGAAGGCAAGGCCCAGACATATAATTAGATATCAAGCAAAAGGCTTATTATTGTTCCTTTCTATTTACAAGAACTTTTACATAAATCCTTGGGTCCTTACTTAAATTTTATCAAAAAGGAAATGCTTGACATTTTGCCCAGGTAACTACTGAGCAACAACGAATTAGGACTTCAGGCTGCGACGCCCATACACAACTCTACACAAACATTGATAAAAGGCTATTACTCGAAACAGAGCGAGAAAAGCACCTTTCAGCACAAGCCCAAAAACACAGATCACCAATTTCTCCCCATCTGATTGAAGAGTTTTGTCTAAGTAAAGTCAAACTACCACCTCTGACTTGCTAACTGAGTTTTAGAGAAGGAATATCAATGGATAGGAAAAGCCCTTTTCAACATGTAACACAGGAAACCTGCTAAAGCCTTTTCTAAATAAAGAACGCAAGCCCTTCCTAAAGTCATCATTATTAAACTGCCACACTTCCAAGGGGTGGGGGGGGACCCAAAACCAAACCCACATTATTTTTGTTCTGCCATAGTCATGAATGTTCACAGAACTCCCTCTCACCGCTCATGTCATTTTGCATCCAGAGGACGTAAGAGAGCTCATTTCTTGGTAACTGGGAGCCAACAGCTCAGCTCTCCCTAGATCCTTTGGTTGGAAACAGCTCACTCCTCCCACAAACTGCCAGGGTTTTTCGTCCCTTTTCATGCCAGCTGCTTGCCAGCCTGGGGTAAGAGCAAATACCAAATATTGCAAAGCAAGACATGAGCAATCTGACCAAAGTGTGAGATCCAGGGACTCTGACACAAACTTACTCCGTAGAAATCATTTAATCCTTCTGCCTCAGTTTTCCAGCCTGAAAAAAAAAAGTGGTAACTATCAATTACCTACTTTGTAGGTCATATATTTGCAAAGCCCTCAGGGGGATGAAAAGCATTATACAAACTATATGCACACATGTTAACACTGATTAATTTTCTCTGCGCGAACATATCCTTTTTTCTTCTTCATTGCCCCTCCTCTCATTATATCAGCAGTCTCATCTGGAGGAGGACGAGGAACTGCTGACAGCTGAAGTATTTTCCGCAGTTGTTCTTTTGAGATTCAGAAATGCAACCACTCAACACAGCCCGGTGTTCAGCTGACTGTTTCCTTAATAGCTTTGCGCTTTCATGTGTTTCCTCATTTTCTGTTACATGAATTTAAAGCAATGTGATTTCCAAGTTAATTTGAAATGATGTGAGATCCATTAGTTGAGGGTATCGTTTGCAAAATAACTCCGAGGGACAACTTTCACTCACTCACTCTACTTTCAGGTATACTCTCAGCAAACAAAAGCAGGGCTACTGATGTGAATAAAGTCAGCAGGATTTGACCCAAAAAGCAAGTCAGTATATAGCAGAACACAGAGATACAGCCTAACTGCATAAGGAACTTGTAATAAATGCAACAGCTCCTACACAGCTTGAGTTCTACACCAACGAAGAGCGTTTTTGTGACAGTGCTTATATAAATGACGATCAGAATATGCATACAGCTTTGCAAAAGACCACATAAAAGCATTTTTCTTAGGATTTTTGGCTCCACATTTTTCTGAGGAATACAATTTAAACATTTTGTGGAATAAAACTATTGGTTCAGTTATCACAAAGTAATCCAGAGTGAAACTGAGAACTTATACTTTGTCAACAGCTCCACAATGGCAGTTCCCATTAAAGATAACAGGTGCTGACCCTCTGCACCCAAGGGTAGAATCAGACCTTCTGACTTGCAGCATTCAAGAACTACCATTTACGCTTATGGCTAGAACAAACTGCAGTGGCACAGGTTGTCCAGAGAGGTTGTGGAGTCTCCCTCCTTGGAGACATTCAAAAGCTGTCTGCACATGGTCCCAGGCAACTGGTTGTAGGTGGGTCCTTTCCAACCTCAACCATCCTGTGATTCTGTGAAATGGGCAATGGTCTGGTGCATCTTGGAGAAATGTCCTCTGACTGCCACTGCAGCCTCTGGTCTGGATACCGTGGAGATGTCAGAAGTAACACCTCAAAGTTGTTCTTGAGTAAATACAATTGGAAGCAACCAGACTGCTGAAGCGACAACTGTAAGAGGCTAGAAGCTGAGGGAAATTGCAGGGCAGAGGCTGAGGGATGGGGAAGTGGCTGGATTTTCCTCATTCACTTCAACAACTGCACATCCTCCACTCTTAGATGTGTATGCAGTCAATAGCTTACAGGCAGGAAGTCATGCACATATTCCACAACTGAAGCCAGCAGCCTTTGAAGACAGCAATAGCCACCTTTGTTTTTACAGACCACCTAATGTAGTGGGAAAGCTGAGCAACACCACAATAAAAATATAACAGGTTAACTTTTCAGGTGCTGTCCTTAAGGTAGCACTATTAATTTAAATTGTCCAATGTCTTTACATTGGACAATTTAAAATAATAATGCTACCAAGAAAATAGTCTTGGAGGACAATCCTCAAGAAACATCACCTCATCTCTGTATGGAGCTATTTCAAGCACACACACACAAAAAAAATTGTGTTAAAATAAAAAAAAAAAAAAAAAAAAGAAAATATTTTGGGTAGCTTTGTTCCTGCCAAGCAATCTGCTCTCAACCAGCTAAAATCTCTCATGCTATCATGCCAAAACTCAAAGGCAGAGAACACACTGTTTAGCAGTATAGTGTTTGAAGTATTGAAAAAGGGAAGAAGCAATCACATCTGCTTTTAGAAAATGGGATGGTGGTCTCATTAGAAAGGAATTCAATTGCAATAGTTACCTCGGCATGTAAAGGACTCGCTCTGCCACCACAAATCCCACCCTGAAGAAGAGGTTGCTGGCTGGGATGAATGGGAAAACCAGGAACAACAAGCCAACCAAAACTTCTTTGTGTTCCAGTTTCTGCAATAACACAAAATTAAACAAATATCAACTAAAAAAATCCGACTTAATTCACAACTAACTTTCCCCTTTCCTTTTCAGATTCTTATTCATAAGCAACTTGGATTAACGCTTGATATGTTTTACATTTAAAAGAAATTATTCCAAGACACTGTTCTTTCATCTTTACACACTGTTTGTGCTTCTGATATGCCCAGAAAGTGCACAAACACTAACCACAGTGTGCATTATTACCCTTGGTATCTTTTCCAAGGTCAGCTCTATCGTATGCAGCTCTCTTGAGATGGCAGAGACAGTACTTAAGATGTACCCCATATTGGTAATATGTAAGTATAGTATAGTGTGAATGTATATATTAGCACGTCTACCACAGTGTGGCTGCATGTAAATACACAAACACATATCACATACACACAGACTGCTGCTGTGTTCAATCCTAACACTTATAACTGAGAAAAAGCTATTCAATTAGTTACGTTCCGTGTAAAGAAAAACAGCCTCAAATGGCATGGTAATGCAGTAATTGTATCCTGTTCAAGACACTATCTAAACTGGAAATGATACTTTCGCACACGAGGTCTCCATACTCAGAGCTGGACATCTGAGACATGGTATATGTTAAAACTAATGTCATTTCACTTGAGCTCAGTTAATGCCCTTCACTTGAGCTTACTTTAATGTTGGCTCCCTCTTTGAGGAGAAATTGAATTGCCACACGCACTTGAAAACAACTGTAATCTCACGACTGATACAAGCATCTCAGGACGCTGTGATCAGCAGCAGCCACCGATCCTGCCACGGAGAGACTCAAGCCTCTTTGGGCAAGTCGGGTTTCAGATATAGCTCCACTCCAAGAGACTGAATCAGCTCATGCTTTCTCTTGACGATCTCAAAAAATAACAATGAGACTAGCAGAAGTGTAGCACTAGGTCTGTTAAATCACCCAGGCGCTTTCCAGTTCTGCGATACCGCCGTCTCTGCAGAGCCCTTCTGCAGCCATAGGGAGAAGCTTTGTCACGTTCAAAAACAGATGCGACTAGAATCACTTAATGCTTGCAACACTTCCTAATTGTTGTGGGCAATTTCTCAACTTTGGAGAGCAAATTGACTGAAAGGATCTAAATTTAGAAACATTGAACAAGACTTCTGAGCAGAGGAACGGAGCTCGATCAATGATGCGATGCCGAGCAGTACAACCTGTCTTACTTTTGCCCACCTAGAAACTGTGACGCAGTTACCACAGGCCTAGTCAGTGCCTGAAATTCAGAAGTCCCAGTATTAAAATACAGTTATCTTGTTGTGTGGGAAAGACAATGAACATTTTCTACAGGTACCCAATGCAAGGGTACCTGTGAGGAGCCTCTGATGTTGCTTTAGAGGAGCTGAACCACAGGGTCACAAAAACATACATGGGCTTCCCCTGGCTCAAAGAGGAAACACAAGGCGGAGGGGAAGGCAGAATTCACGGCTCCAGACTTCTTTATCAATATCTTCTTCAAATAACACCGCAGTTACCTGCTTCTATTATCTACTTTTTCAGTGTGTTGACTCACAATTGCTAGTGCATTCTTGCAGTCAAAACAGCACCTAAAAGACATTATTCCCAGGGCTGAAGCTGACACCAATCCATACAGCTGATGAGCAGATGTGCCCGGTAATGGTCATTTTGGTGTGTAATTACAATAGAAAATTGCATAGAAAAAAAAATTGATTAAAATTATTTCTCAACTCTGAATACAAATTATCAGTCCTAGCTCTACTCTAACTTCCCTCCCACCCAGCTCAGGACATATCTCCATTTCGCTCCTGCCATTTGACACTCTCTCCCTTTCCCACCTTGTCTGGCCTAATTATGGTGCCTGTTTGCTGTCATCACTCTAACCCAGGGGTTTGACAACAAAGACCCGGAGGCAAAAGAAGGCATGTTGGGCCAAAGGGAGCGTACTGCTAACGAATAAAATGTTCTCTGTCCCCAAGATACACTCCTGCTTTCAAATGAACTAGCTATCAAATACTTCTCTGGCTGTTGTTCGTTAAATCAATAATTGGGAAAGCAACCCCTAGTTAACATTTCTAGGAAGGACAGGGTGTTGTTCAAGGCTACAGCATTGCAGATCAGCAAAGGAAACTGAATGCTAGAGAAAGACAAATCCTGTACATCAACCGGGAAAGAGGAAAATGTGGGAATTAGCTTGGCTGAAGGAGAAAATGGTATTGTATGCCCTTTCTCCTTCCACAACAAGTCACAGCTCCAGACTAATGCCATTGAGGGCTGCCAGCTCGGTCCCTCCAGCAAGGCCCAGCACACACGAATCAGCCTCACAGAGCAGCACAGCCCTCCATGGTGCTACTTATTTCTGAAATAAGAGACATCTGGCAGCGCCTTTTCCAAAGCGTTCAGCTCAGGCAGAGGCTTTTCTGAAAAGCTGGTCCTTGAAGGCCAGGCTTTGGCTGATTTTGTGCCATGCGTGGTCAAACCGCTGAGCTCATGCTGCGGTCACTCCAGAACTCAGCTTGGGTTTCTCTCCTCTACCCAGCCGCTAACTTCTCCAAAATTTGTACAGGCTCTTTGTGTATTTGACACCTTGGCCCTGTGGCTGGGTCCTGCCCAGAAAAAGAGGCTGGTTAGAGGGCAGGAAAAGCAGGTGCGGTTGCTGGTCATCTGAAACGCATCTGTGGCCATTAACGAGACAGTCTGGATGCAGCTTCTGCCACAAGCAATCCCGAAATCACTGGCTGCCCATAGTTCAGAATTTATAACGGAGAAAAAAAGCTACCCTATTCACAGCCACATCTTGTTTCTCACTTCCCTAAATAGTTTCTACTGATTGATTAGATATTGAGCAAAACCAGCCTTTGCCTTGAGCCGCACATTCTTCTGTCCCAGCCTTGCGAGGGCCGGAGGCCCAGCAGAGCTATCTGTCCCTGCCTTCCCAGCAAGGGCCAAATCTGCTCACCTAGGCAGCTCAGAGAAAACATTAAAAAAGGACAGAAACACAACCATGATGTGTTGAAAGGGTTGCGTGTACCACAGCTGATAACCATAGACAGTTAAAAGCTAACAGCACCAGTCTCATAAGACACCATATTCTCTATCTTTTTTCCTCTCAAAATTTACTTAGCAGTTCAGCCCCCTTCCCTTGGAGGGGCCGACAGATTTAGAAATGAGTAGACAAGCAAGTCGGAATGATGCAAGAATGTCAGGGCTGGTACTGTAGGGCTGCAGGAACAGAGGGCTGCAGGATCTTCCACCCAACACAATCCACAGGAGATGCCCTTGATGTGTTTTTTAAATTAAAAAAAAAACCAAAAAAAAAAACAACCTGTGGCTTGTTACATTTTTCCAGAGGAAAAAAAAAAAATATTGGGACCATTTATTTGGTTTAACTACTCTGGTCATATGAGCCCACTTAAGAGACAGCTGAGCTAAAGGTGGCAGAACCACCATCTCCCAGTGCCTGGAGCAGTAGTAAAAGCTTTCAAAGAGTAGTAGGCAATTTTGTTTGTCTTCCTTTTTCCCTAAAATAAAAAAAAGCTAGGTCTAGAAATTATAGATCTCTTCACACATTTTACAGAGAGACATCTCCTTTCCTCTTAAAGGCTGTGCTTTCTTTTGGAAATATAAAACTTAGCATGTCACAGAGGTCTCTGGGGGAAAAAAAAAGCCCCTTTGAAATAATGTTAGAATGAATCTCTTTGTTAAAAACAAGTCAACTTCAAATCAAACTAGCACTCCTTATAGCAGATGGCTTGGTGGGGGTTTTCAAATTCACATTTACCTCTAATTGCAATTAGGCCTTCATTATTTTGTACAAAAAAAAAAAAAAAACCAAACCCAAAACAAACCAATAAACCAAACCAAAAACTCATCAAGATTTTTTTTAACCTGTTACTTTTTATAGACTTATCAAAGAACTAAAGAACACCAGTTCTTCTCCCAAAGGAAAGGCAAAAACTTGTCACACTACCTCAAACAAAATAGCAAAGAATCACTCCAAGGCCAAAAAAACATCAACACAGCAATAAATCTCAAAAATTGCTACCTCAGCAATTTAGGGGAAAAGGAAGAAAGGACTGCGTTTTCAACTGAAAGAGATCTTCCTATATTACATGTAAGACATATTCCTGAGCCACAAATAAGTATTTGCTGAATACTGTTAAATCACAAGTCTTCTAGAAGCCAAAGCCCACAAAGTACAAGCGCATAAGGTACACAGATTACTTCGACATAGCTGTCATAAACTATGGACTTGTATAAGCCCACTGTAAATTCCCTGGTTTTCCCATTCAGAAAGCATCATCTAAGGTGCCAGATCCATTAATTCTCACACTGTGATGGCAGGACTTATGTTCACATCCCCTGGCACCTCCAAAGGCTGAGGCATTGGAAAGTGAAGCCGTGAGGACAACTTTCCTCCCGGCTGGAAAAGTTGCACCTCCGGGAAGACAGCAGCTGGGCAAACAAGTCCAAGCAAATTCTGTTCTGTTCTACCTTGGAATGTTTCCGAAGGTGTTTATACATGCTTGCCTGTTTGACAGGAAGGTCGCAATCAAATGGGTTTAATTTCTTCCTCTAACAGTTTATTTTGAGAATGAGACAAGTGTCACCTCTCCACCATTTAGAACCAACAGCTCCATGGAGTAAAGACTTCCTTCCTACCAAAAGCATAAATCACCCTCTGCCAGCGAGCTCTGGATGGTCCACTGCGGCCAGTGAGATGTTATGCTTGGAACATTTGACTGCAAGCGCAGAAAAGCTGGTATCCAGAAAAGTTGGTAGTGCATGGCTGTATAAAAGTGATGATTGCTATTACTCATTTTCAAATGCTTGCAGGCCTAGGAGGTAAGTGCGCAATCCATCAAAAGAGACATAGAGATTCAAAGAAGCTATATGACTGTCTGTAGACCTCAGACAGAGGGTTACACTTCTTCATTTTACTCCTAACATCCATTTGTGCAAAGGTGCAGACTGCACACAAACTTAATTCATGTATTCATGTTGTACCAGTCACTCGTGAAGCCACAAGCAACTTGGCAAAAGGACTCCTCACCAGCCTGCACCAAACCACTGGCAGCACCTCACCTGGCAAGAGTTCAGGATCTGCAAACATCTACTCTTGCACTTTCCACATACACAGTATTAAAGGCAAAACGGACAGTGAAGAAGCGTGTCAAATTCACTTAGCAAACTCAAGCTAATCAGGAATCAACCCTAGGGATTCATTCCTTCACAGAAAAAAAAAAAAACAAAAACCACAATCTGTTGATGTAAAGCTCACAGAAACAAGCACTGGGTGCTCCTAAGTCCCACCTCACTGGTACAGGCACAGACAGGTCATGGCAGACCTCTACCACGCTCCATGTACGATCAGTATGGTCTCCTTTAGGTAACCAGCAGAAATATGGATGGGACATGCACATCTTTATCTTCTGTTGCCAAACAGGAGGGCACTGCGGAGCTGTGGCTGTTTCACTCTGCTGCCAGTGCCACCACTTCTGAGCAAACGGTGCCAAAAATCAGGTATCAACAGATGGTACGAAAAACTCAAACATTTGGTAAAGAAAAGGTAACTGCCCAGCTTCAAATCTGGCTCAGACATCCAACTTAATCAGCTTGCTCCTACAAAAAGAGCCACAAATTCCATAATCACTACAATTTATGAGGACTTCTATTCTTTCATCTCATTATTAAAAAAAAAGAAAAGTCATCATTTTCAGTAGCACCAGCTGCTTGAATGCCAAGCTTAGCAACTCACTGTCTTCCTAAAATAACTCAGCTTTCCTTGGTGATCATCTAGCTCCGATAAAATCACCCACAGTTACTACTGACTAGAATTAAGCAAATCTCATACTTCACAGATAGTCCAAAGCCATTGGAGAATTCTAATGCTATTCTGCCCATCACTGCTGTCTGCTTATTAACTACCCGACACTTTGATCTTATGTCGAGCATTCAGCAACAACAAAAACTACTTTCCAGTTCACCAGCAGCAGCACCTATTCAGAAACTGGTGTACAGGCAAACATACACCAGTCAAACTGAATCAAAACCCTTGAAAATATTATCACTGGCTTCCTAACCCAGGATTATCTGAAGATAAATCCTTGGCACATATCTCAGGCCCCCTAATGAGATTGTTCACTTTCCATTTCCAGAAGGAAGCAAGTCCTGATCTGTAATACTAGGTAAAACAGCCTATTTTTCAGAAATGTTGAAAGTGCCTAAAAACTTTATTTACATCAATGGAAACTATGGATGCTCAACAGCTCTGGAAATCAGGCTTTCAATCATGGAATAAAAGCAGAAAGTAGTCCTTTCCCGATTTCATAACCCACAGCAGGGCATATAAGTATATTCTACCAGTATTTCACTTTTTATTTTAGTATCTTAAAGTAAAATTTTGATACCTGCTACTTTATTTTTCCCTGTAGACCTAAGCTACCCATCCATTCAGCTGTGTGTTTACAGTCTTTCTTACCCAGGTTTTTAAAATTCCCTGAAGATATAAACTCATTTTCCCAATCCTTAATCTCTGCAACCTTTAATTCCACTTGACAAGCCAATTTTGAGCAGGATGCAGAAGCACACGAGTCTTTGAAAGAGAAGTGGAACATTCCAAAAGGAAACAGGAAAGTCAACAAATTGCTCCAGGAATTAGAATAATACTTTTGACCTTGTGGTTGTTTTTCCCTCTTTCTTTTCACTCTGTGACTGCAAGCTGCTTTACTTGTGAGGAAAAAAAAAAAAAAAAAAAGGAAAAAAAAAGAAAAAAAAAGGCAAAATTTAAACACATGCACATTGCTTGTAGTACATACAAGCATGGTCTTTAGTAAAGCAACTCTGTTCATGGCGAGTTTGCTCTTAAGAGGTAGCACTGAACAAGAGGATCCTAATCAATCACGCAACAGTTTGGCACCCTAATGTTTAACTCAGACCAATTAGGAACCATGAGGACCATCTCCTTCCTCAACTGTAAATTTCTTGGTCCTCATTCCACCTGCCCTCTCCTTCTCACTCTACTTTTGTGGCACTTCAAAACCATTCAGCTCTTGAGCAGGTCTTGAAATATTAACTCAAATAGTAGCACACAAAAAGAGTATCTTTGAAAATAAAGTAATTCTCTGCTAATATGCTGAAAATGGCAGAACTACCTACCCCTGTGAAAATGACCTACCTAGCATGACAAACTCCTGCAGAGGTTAAGAGCCCATTTGGTGAGATGCTGAGTATCTTCATGGTGAGCCAAATCAGAACTACTTCAGCTATGGTTGTATTTACTCAAGAGTAGCACACTCCAAACCTATTATTTCAAGAAAAAAAAAAATCTGATACAAAAAGTATTTTGATAGTTCCTGTGTTTGCTTTTTTAATTCAGAACGGCAATCCCACACATACAGACAGACTGAGGAAGGTTTCTTCTTGTGCTTGTTTGTTGACTGACACAGTAAGCACCCTGGGAAGACTTTCCTCTTTCTTCCAGTCCCACCACAGATCCGCAGCTGATCTGCTGGCAGTACTCGATGGAGCAGAAACGCGGCCGGCGAGGCACGCAAGGCGCCTGCAAGGGGCTCCCCCGCTTCCTCCAGCTTTCACTAAACAGAGTCTTTCTGGTTTATTACTCTCTCCCTGCAGCAAACATTAACAACAGAAGCTGCACAGAAAAACCTCGCTGCAAAGGATTAAGAACATCAGTCCTGACCTTCTCTCTATGTGAAAGGAATTCAAGTGGGCCCTCAGGAAAATGAAAGCAGGATTTATTTTAAATGGACCTTTTATGAAAATGGCTGTGGGTTTCCAGCTTGTCAGATAGACTCCGTCGATAAATAGCCTTATTCACCTTGCCGTGCCTTTGAAGCAGGTATTGTTCTGGAAGTATTGCGGCATATGAATTTAACTAGACATACTTTCCAACCGTGCTGATACTACTGTAGAATATTACAAAAGGCAATTGTTCCCCAGAAAGGTCCATAAGCTGTGATTTATTAATGAAATGCCAAACCTGGGAAACGAGGCAAAGGTCTCAGGAGTGCAAGGTAAAGTAAATAACACGATAGAATACATCTAATGAGTGCTAGCAAAACCAACATGCACACAAAGAGGAGATGCAAATGTGTTCCTCTCCTCGATGGTATTAAACATTGTCAGCTAAGAAATACACTCTGCAAGTGAGTAAGGCATGTGCTTAGATTATATTCATACATATAAACCACCAGATAAACAGCAATATCATGCCAATTACAGCACAAATTAAAATCATAATAATTTACTATAGAGTGCCTTGTCTTGGCTAAGAAGGACTATGTAGAGAAATGTAAAGAGATAGCATTACCTTAAAATTAGACCTGAAGTAAAAAACAACCAACTGTAGCATAAAAAAGAACAGGATAATAACATACATAATCTCAGATGCCTCTAACGAATACAAACTGAAAACCATCACGGCTTCCTGTACCATATGCAGCCATGTCACACACAGCAGCAAAGCGTGTTCTTTGAAAACCTACATCCTAGAGGACACTAGAGATTATTTTTTTTTAATTGATGTAAAACTTAAGTAGCACTCCGTCCTCAGACATGAGCAAACCATTGCACATCATTACGTGTTCCTGCAGTAGAAGGTGCTGCAAAGCACCATAAGGTACCACGGTAGAACTGGTCATGAGTATAAATGCAAGTTTGAGGGCTAAGCAGTACGAGGTGCAATAAATTCCCCCAGACTGGTCAGGTACAAGAGACACTGTTTCAAATTATTTTTCAGATCACCTTGCTCTGAATTATCCATCAAGCACACCTGAGTTTTCCCAGTATCAGCCCTTACAGGTGCCCCTGGATAGGGCTTTTCTCCCCAGGTACCACATAGAAAGTGGAATCTGATCCATCACAAGCTCCATACATACATTCACAGCTACAACTACGGGACAAGCTGCATTTTAATCAAACTGCTAATTAAGCAGTGACCTAAAAATGCCATGCAGAGTGGCGTTTCAAACATCTGAAGGGTTTTCCTTTCATGGTCATTAAACTATTACAACATGTCAAAGAAATAACTGCTGTCCTGACAATACGCCAAGAGTTGTTGTCCTCTCTCTAGTTTACCGGGTGCTCACCATTTCTTCCAGCACAGAAAAGCAGCCCTAGGGGCCCTTGGGTATGCAAGTGGCCATTTGAAGCATCAGACAGATTATTTCTCTGGCCTTGTAACTGGCGTGCCTGGCAACCAAAAAGAGAGTCCTTTATCCATTTCACTTGTAGCTTTGTAATCTACCTAGTCCCAAAGCTGGCAGACAGACCACATCCATTCCTTGCAGCTGAGACTGTCTTTGAAAATGAACAATAAACAAATCTCATCCTCTTTTCCCAACTATTATTAATTCTCTGGGACGCTGGCATTTGCAATAGCATCCCCAGCATGCTGCTCAAAGCCCAGTCAGACTGGGTGAGGAAGTTCACCGCAAAGAGCTGAACAGAACCTGAGGATTTCGAGATCCGCCAGTGACTCCTGGTGCCTTGGCTAAAACAGCTCAAGAGAGGCCAATTTGTAGAGCATGCTGGGCATCTGCATGGTGAAAAAATCAAGTCTCAAAAGGTTTCAAGGAGCTGCTTAACAATGGATTGCCACAATAGTCACTATGGAAGAACCTTGGCCAGAGATGACAGCGAGGTCCTTTACTCCCACAGTGGGAGATGTGCCAAGGAGCAGGCCTTTTCTTCACTCCTGTCAGGCCTCCTGAAGATGGACATTGTCACATGTGACAGGGGCAGCTGCAGCAAGAGAAGAGCATGGCTGTGCACCTAAATACTGCACAGTGCAACAGGTCCTTCTTGGAGAGCTGCTCATGAGGAGCTCTTCAGCCAATAAGCAAGAGGGATTAGCACTATACACAAAAATCCACTTAGTGAATGGAACTTATATATAAGGAATTAACAAAGTAAATTTTCAAGTCACTTCTTCATTATGTAAGGAGGAGGACAACAGTGAAATTGCACAAGGAGAATGAGAAGGGAGGCTTCTCACTCCAAACAACAACAAACTGGAGAGCTGCCTTCTCTGTTTCTGCAGCTTTCAGCACTAAAATCCCTATCTAGTTCCAAGGAAAGCACTTAATGGGTAGAAATCTTGCACTGTTTCTTCTCCTTCTGAGGTATAACAACGTTCACAAAATGAAATGGAACAAGAAAGCTTCACGCCTTAGATGTCCTTTATCAGCACTACACAGACATGCCAACAGGGTTATTACCGTAATCACAAATGCCAACAACAAATTAGCCCTGTTTAAAATTCAATGGCAACAAAGGCAGAAATCCAATACATGCATCCTCTAATTACAGTCCATGTAAAATATGCTGCAAGTCTCCTGTTAGCTCATTTTGCAGATGCACAGGCATTGCCTCTTGCCACTGAAAATCAGTTCAGCATTCACCACACAAATGTCTTCAGTTGGCGCATGCCTGTTCACTCTAAAACCATTCCCTAGAAAATTGCAAGCTATTGCTTCCAGCTCAGACATTGCAACGAAAAAGGAGAGAAACATGACTGCTAAGACAGTTCCGTGTGTTTGCCTCAAAAGAAAGCCGAACACCTTACACTTTACAAAATTTGAAAAATCAACTGATGCGTCTTACGCTGCCTACAAGCTGCAAAATACTGAGAAACAGCCTGTCTGGGGTTTGACTGAAGGATGGTCCTTCTTGGGGGGAGTATTGTCATATGAAAGGCCACTGCTGTTGCATTTGGAAGTAAGCTTTCTTAAGAGTCTAATACAATAAATTGTGCCTGCAGTTCACGTGTCCTGAACGTGTCCTGTCCTCTCCTCGTTGTAGAAGTCGTGTCCAAAGTCAAATAGGATAATTTATTTCCACAAAAATGTGCCTCTTGCTCCTGTTTGCTTTCCTCACTAATTCATACTACTCGGCACAACACAATCATCTTCATACCACTTAATGGCAGTATTGCAATTGGGTTGTTATGACAGTCATTAAAAATAAAATAGAAAATAGCTTCAGAAATTTAGAATTTCCTGAAAAGTAGAACATTTCGGCTATCTCTAATTAGACCTAAGGCTGGGGAAGCACGTCCAGCCTGACCCCCAGGAACCATTACCAGTTCCATGTTCACAGTGGGTTTGCTGGGAGGCTGTGAGTATGACCAATTAGAAGACTTTGTCAAGAATAGGTGATGGTTCTGGTTTTACTTGGATTAGACACAAAAGCAGATCACTTCAGATCCAATTTATTCCGTGTTTGGGATTTTCAAGGATAAACACAAAGGAATCTACAAGATTCATTTCAAAGCATACAGTAAGTAAATGCCTGGAGAGTGAAATTCATGTGGCTTAATGCAACATTAACAGTGGTTAAGAGCAAAGCAGTGAACTTAATTCTCACAAAAAAAATTAGAAGTTACAGTTTCAAATCAAAGAGTGGTGTTCATAAATCCAAACTGAATTGTTTTGCCTTTAAGAAAAAACAACAGAAGGAATTAAAATATGATAAAATCAAGACATGTAAGGCACAGAGTGTTTGGAAATATTTTGTTTTGCAGTTTGACAGTTCAGTTACCCAAAGGAATCCTTTAGGTAACTGAAGATGTCTTTGGATAACCCTGAAAGATTTTTTTTTTCCCAGCAAACCAACAGCATTAATATTAGACATAGTACCAATTCCAACAACTGGAGAAGAAATAAGAAGCAACCAAAACTTCAAAGAATATGGGATAGGATTTTTCAGAAGTGTTCAGTACTGGGCTAATGAGAATTTTATTATCAACTTCCCTGGGAGTAAGATTAGGTCTAATACAAACACTTCTGTATATCTCTAAGCAGTGAGTAATGAAAGCAGGAGGAATCCAAGATGATGTGCAACTTGCAGGCAGAACTAGTGAAAACCTAGTAGGGTATTTTTCCCATATTTCCCATACAGCATCTGTCAATGTATAATCTAAATTAATGACTCTGTAGTCTCAAACTCGTTCATTTTCTGTCTCTTATCAGGAGCACAGGGAAGACTGTTGGGGTAGACTGAAGCACGTACATGACCTGCACATTTTAGCATAACATAGGTATTAAAAACCTGTCACTCCTCTACTATGTTTTTCAGCGATACCTATGTTTAAGGATGAGAAACTTTTGTACTATTTAAAAAATTATTACCAACGTCTTTCCTAAAGAAGCTTCCACAACACAACTGAAGGGGGAATAGCTTGTAACTCCCTATGGTCCACAAAAAAACCCCTTTCCATGTAAGTGCATATCTCATCTCCAACAAGTCTAGTACAACCTCACTTTCATTTCTACAATATGATTAATGATGGATCTGAAATGCTGAATTGTGAAGCATGGCTTACCAACTATATTATTTACGCTAAACAACTATTTCCAGATCATTTCAGATTTCCCACACTCCATTACTCTGCTGATGAGAAATCTTCTCATCAAGATGTATCTGGCATTTACGTTTTAGAAGCACAGCAAAGGTACAAATACAGTAATTGACTTCATTCCCAAACGGCTCTGCAGCTGACAGTTCCCAGTCCTGTTTGAAGCAAGTGACAAAGAGCCTAATGACTATGGGAGAGGCAGAGACACTTAACAGCTTCAGTGGGATTTGGATCATTAACAGTAATTGAATACAGGACTCCAGGCCAAGTTTTGCCCTCAAATCAGACCAATTAGAGACTGAGACACTCAACTAGAGGGACATTTTCATCTGTTAAGCTCGCTTGCATTAGTTATGTAGTGGTGTGTTTTCTTCACCTCAATCCAATGCACCTGAGAGGGAAAACTTGCACTTACTGACCATTTCATCTGAAGATTAGGAAACAAAAGATCTTAAAAAAAAACCATTTTAACGTGCATCTTTTGGCGTTACCTTGAATGCTGCTATGCAGTGTAGGCTGAGTAACGTCATCACCAGCACCAGGAACACTGTGGCTAGGTTCCTTGCATCCCAGATGGACTCGATCAAAGGGATGCTGCCGACCTGCCAGTCGTAGCATAGGGTGATCGGTGCCAGCAGAAGCCACGCATTGAAGGCCAGAAGGTAGGAATAAGTTAGAAACCTGCAAAAGAAAACAGGTAACATAATGCATGGAATGACTGCCAACACATGAAACAATTTCCTTTGGCAACTACCACATACTATATGGGGGGGGGAACCCACAAAACTGCAACAACTTTGCACGCACAGGCAATACCTCCCTGTCAATAAAGAGATGCTAACATAGGTGAGGAGCACTTCAACTGGTCATTTAAAGAAATAACATAAGAGCAATAATATTTACGTGGTTTCTATGCACTAGCCTTCGAAAAACTAACAGATCTTCATCTCCCATTTGAATGTTTGATTTTTGAAGTGACTTTCTAGCAGCTTCAATGACAAATGAATAATAACTAAGCAGGTACATACATATATTGAACTGTTACACGGTTCACTGCATCAGTCCTGCAATACAAAATATTTCCCTAGCTGGGTTTAACTTACAATTTAGGATTTCTCCTGTGTGCACGATATTGAGCAATTACGGGCAGAGCTGGCTGTCTTTTCTCTTTGCATCCTGCCACAGAGAGAAAATACAGAAGAAAGGAGGCACAGGGTGATTCTTGACTGATCCCATCACAGCTCATTAGGGCTGGGGACAGCTTGAATGAGATGTGCCACAAAAGTGATGAAGAAGTAGGGAGCCTTTCCAATTGTTGTAATCTTCATTAATTGGTATTCTCAATAGAGAGGAAATTAATGGGAAATGAAACTGGGGAACATGCTGCCCTCTGGGAAGTATGCAGGGTTTTCAGAAGACTGAACAGGAACAGCATGCATACAACTGGGCTAAAGAAAACAAGAAAAAAATAAAGTCAAAACAACATCCCCTCTCCTCCCCCGACTCTTTTGCTGCTTGGCACCTATTTGCCCAAAAATGCATGCCCTTCAAACCACATTTACAAAAGTTCAAATACTTTTGTATGCAAGAGGCTGGAGATTATTCCAGCAATTGTGAAGTCACCCAATTAAAAGTGCGACAGCCTTAGAACAGACAAACTCTTCCTTGGTTCACAAATGGAAAAATCCACATTGTACACAGCACCAAAGACAGCAAATATTTAAAAAAAAAAAAAAAAAAAAAGAAATTATATTCTATCCTGCATAGCATTTCTTCCATCTGAGCCTGCTTTGGCTGTTATTATCACACCCAGTTGCCATGGCACCTCAGCAGGTTTATTAAAATGGTAACAAAGGATGCCCAAGAGATGCCAAGCCATGTAGACAGACAATTGTTTCACTTGCCACTTACAAACATGCCTCTTTGGGGTCAAAATGCAGACATTATATTATATTTGACATTATATGTCAAAATGCAACTTTATATTTTATTTGTGGCAGAAAGGGTAAGACACTGAAGCTAAATGTGACTCCAGGCAGGCAGGATGGAAGCTCCCAGATGGATGTTGGGCCAAGACAGGGGGATGAAACAGGCTTACACTTTCATGGAAACATTTTTAAACAACCACAAGCAGTTAGGATATCAGTTTCTCTTTTCATCTGAAAAACAAACGTCTCCAGCAGCAAAGCAACCCAAAAGCAGAAAGGCTTACAGAGTTGGCATAATGTTTCATGGTAAACAGTAGAAAAGGCACATTCTCATTTCCCCGCAAAGCTTTCTAAGCTCCAATTCTGATGGAAAATGGAATATTCCCACATTTTTAAGGTTTTTAGCTATTTGGTACATTTCTCTTCCATCCCCCTACTTTCCTCCCCTTCCCCACTCTGAAGTAGTAAATAAGAGGAAAAGCAAGAAAAATCCATCTTCCTTCTTAGCAGAGGCAGCAATTAAAAAGTCAGTTTCTATTTAAGAATGCATCCCTCAAAAACATTATCTAATTTTACTCAAATTCTTCTTACAATTTTGATTGTTCACTATTTCTAAAGAAACCAATATGTCCTTTCTAGTCATCAAGCCGAACTTTTCTGGCCCACATTACCGAGAAACAACACAAAATCTGGTCGAGCTTTATCACGCCAAGGCGCTCACTCGTGATGTTGTGTGTGCCCTGGCCTCATCTCTGCTCAGCTGCAATACAAAACAGACTCCTTTATCAGCTCCTCAATACAACGTCAGCTCAGAAAAGGCTGCCAGCATTTATTTGCAGCTACTTACTCAAAACCCAAACTGAGACCCATTTCTAGCTTCACTTTTAAAAGAAAAAGCATGTCCATTTATGTCAACCCTAATCATGGCATACGACATTGTTACAAGTGTGTATATTAGACAGGGTTTTCAGAAGCGTTGAGTTAGTTTTGCACTTGATGCCTTAAGAGAGCCCAGTTTTTGGAAGGAGTGCCCCTTTTATGTCCTGGCATATTAACATTTTCAATAAGCATCATAATATTCACAGAGGTTTGTATGCAAACCACAATGCACAGCAGAAACCCTTCCCTACTTACTCAGACCGGGCTGCTGGGTAGGAAGGAACAAGATGACATTTGGGATCTTTGCAAACTGCAGCATTGCAGTTGAAGACAGACTAGGTGCTTTTCTGCATCTTCACTGATAAGGCAGGAGCTGATAAATCATTACACAGCATAGAATAAATAAATACATTTTGCTGCCATAACAAATTGAGTCAGTTTAACAAATTTTAAGGTGAATTTGGGGTAGCCAGATTAGCATGTGCTAATGCATTTCTGCTGGAAGGTGACAACAAACTGCTGTTGAAGATGAGAAGACACACTCCAGGACATGCACCGATCAGAAGAGGTTTGTAAACAAGTGTCCCCTTCCATGTGCTTGAGGGGTTTCCGTCTTCCTTGGGAGCCATGTGCACAACTTGCTGCCAGAGGCAGGTCCCAGAGGAGATGGACAATCGCTCCGTTCCACTACGGTAATAATTAGTGTCTCAAACACGCTCAGTGAACTATTCAACAGCAGTGAACTATTTTAAAGCCTGTGACAGTCATTACCATCTATGTACGGTCGACCGGTTCGCCTCTCCAGACACTCTACTAGAGAACCTCTCGTCGTCAATCCTGAACACCCTCATTGAACATGCAAGTGCCATCGGCAGGCACGGAAGCAAGATCCAGGAGGGTGCTGCCTGATTTTAGGAGGCACTTGTGAGCTGCAAGAAAGCCTTGAGCGACCTCTGTTCCAAGCAGAAGCCTGGATATCCTTTCAGCGTTGGTAACTTGTCCTTGAATGCAACGGATGGCTGTATAAGATAAAGCAGTACAAACTATCGCTATTGTAGGTACTAGGAAGAGAAGAATAACGGGATGCTAATAATAGGTACTGACAATTCAGTGCTGCTTTTTACTTATGGCTCTCGAAAGCACGTGATATTCCTTTGCAGCCGTGTGGCTCCTGAATCACAAGGCTAACCAGGGAGAAAGCTAAACATAGGAGAAACTTTTGAAGAACTCTCTTACCAAAGCTGACACTGCAAGGAAATAATTTGCAAATTTTGAAAAGACTCAAAGATTCATGGAATCATTTCAGGAGCTAATTACATTTCAGCAGCCTAGCTGCAAATGGCAACAGAAGTATTTTCTTTTAATTAGTCGACTAAGTGAATTCCATTTTAAACTAATGATCTTCTCTATATTGCTGTTCATGTCTGCTGGAATTCCAAAGGAGACAAATACCTGCCTGTAACATCTCCCACTCTATCAGTTAATCCCAGGCAAGGCAGAGTATTACTGGTGAGGTGATTGGAAGAATCTGCCTCTTAATTGGCTGTCAGTTTCCCCCCCACACTGGTTAACAGCCTTTGCATTACAGCAAAGTAATTTTTTTTTATTTGCAAACTGAACATGGAAATCCAAGTTTCAGCAGGTTATCAAATGTTTCTTTTCATTTCTCAGCATCTCCGGCATTTTCAGAAAAACACAGCTTCTCCCTCCTGCAGGTAGCAGGTGTTGTCATGACAATCTAGTTTGTTTAGTTTTAAATTTTTGAGTTTAAATGTGCTGTTGTATGTTTTGTTTGCGATAAATACAGGATGACTCATATCTAGAAACTGTCACAGAAAACAACTATCTGAACTGATTGCTTCTGCTGAAAAAAAATAAAGGGTGCTACTTAAAGCCATAAACAATATAACAGAAAAATATTTGAGGGATTGTCTGTTACCCTTTGCTGTAATAGAGACTAACGAGCTTGGAAAAGCCCCAGTCTCAGCTCTGCCAGACCCAAGCAATCAGAAAACGTGGAAATTGTGAGACTAGCCTAAAAAAAAAAAAAAAAAAAAAATAGAAGATTGATAGAAATTTATGAGGAGTTTCATTTGCTTTCTGATTTTGGAGCATTTCAAGCTTTTTTGCCCAGCTCCCAGGGATGGAGATTATAGATTTCTTTTTATAACTGTGCTACACGAGTGATGACAAGACTCAGACCATGCCACACCGAAGCTGCATGGAAAAGCAGGGGCCAGTGATCCTGTTCTTTCTAGATGCATACAGTGGTGCGATCTACCGCCTACCCAGTTCTGGGACAACCCGTCCCACTCCTGACAAAAAACCATACCGCTATAAAGTCCCAGCAGGATATCCACCTGCAAGTGGAAGATCTTCCTGCACTGGGGATTTTAGCAAGGCAAAGGTAAAATATCCTCCTGCTTGGGAAAAAAAAACAGACTTATCTAAAAGACAGGTGATAACAGCGCATTTAACTGGTATTTAGGAGAAGGAGGGTTGTACGAAGAAGGGGGGAATCTGAAGCCTAAGCAGGAGGATAGTTGTTGTCCTTTCAGAAATCACAGACCCTGTTAATGCTTTTCTGAGAAGACAACCTGCATGCTGCCAAGGCTTCAGGAAGGTTTCAGTTCACTGTAAGGGTGAGAAGAGCTGCTGCGTTAGGGAAAAGAGCTTCTCCCTTGCATTAACCGCTGAACTCTTGTCAGCTCAAGGCTCTCTTCATCCTCTACAAAGCCCTAAAACCAAGCATGTTTGATGAGCTGCTTCTCAATAATGTCCTCCTAGGACATGTGTGGCTGCAATTACAACCAGCTGGTGGTATTTAAGGATATTATCTTAAAATCATACCTATTTGCACTTCCCCTGGGGAACTGCCAGTCCTGTCATACCTTCCCACGTGAGTTTTTCTGCTCTGTATATTGTCAGCCTAAACATTTTCTTTTCATAGCCTTAGAAGAAAAAAATCACACTGTCTATCCAGCACATACGGTGACAGTGGAGTAAGACCATACAAACAAGCAACAGACAGACAAATTCAAATTTAACATCCAAATGTGAGTATCAGCTAGACAGAAAATACCTCCTAACTGGAAAAAGTGCCTGTGTATTCCTTTTGATCAAAACTTTTGCTTCTAGGGGAAAAGGGCTGCCAGTCAAGAGAGGATAGGAGCAGGAAAGACAGAAAGGCTGCAGCTGCAGCCTGATGGAGAGCAAGGTGACTCCTCTGGAAGGTAGGTTTGTGTGCACCAGGGGCACAGGGGGAAAGGCAGACTGTTGTCCTCTATAGCTTCACAGCCTGAAGAGCTTTGATCTGGTGAACTGCTCACTCTCAGTTGTTTCAACTCTGTGGCTAGGAATCTGAAAAATATCAAATTCTTCAAGAATAAAGACTTACTGTGAATTTCCAGTGAAACCCAAGCCCGCTGTCAGAGTCTCAGTGCTGGAAAACCTGGCATCAATCTTGTTCTGTTTTTCTTCTGCAGCCCTCTGTATGCTGTGGGTGAGAGCGTGCCTTGTGATCAAACACGGTCCTCAGCTCGCCACCGACAGCAGCAGGATCCAGAAGTCACACAGCTTAAAACCCCAGCCACCGGTGGGCCACGGCTTCCCACTGAGGCAGCAGGGGAAGGAGGGTCCTCTGGACAGCTGCTGAAATACTGGTGGCTGATCCTCAGGAAATGAAAACCAGAGCTCATAAACCCACTGTGACAACATTTTTGGAAACAGTCTGTTGTACCCCAGGGTGTTACCTACCCCACGCCGGCAGGAGCCAAAGGGATGTTCTGGGCATGCTGCTTTGCCACAGAGACTGGCCATGGTCTAGCCCTCCTGTGTGGAAGTATTTTGAAAAGCAAAATGCATTGCCTATAGGAGTCATTGGCCTCTGCTCTGGCTGTACCCTGCCACCACTCCATACACAGGCTTTCGGCAGAGAAGGTTTGTTGTGCAACCAGCACTTGCAGGAAGCACTGAGACCCACTAAAAATGCCTATCAAGCTGATTTCCAGAGCAGCACTACCTACCTGGGTTTGCTCATTAAACCAAGAAAACCTAACTGAGAAAGACGCTCAAATCTTTCACTTGGTTCTGAGAAAGCAGGTTCCTCTGGGGAGCTGCTACTGTAGAATGGCCTTTGCTTTGTAGCACCGTTTTCCAGATAGGCTTCCACCCAATCCTCAGCCACCTTGAAATAAAAGACATATTTTACATTCAATGTATGGACTGTCTGGCCCCTGGGTGGGCATGACAGCAATTCTTCCCAACACTGTTGTCGCCCTTTGGTCTACAAGTGAGCCCTGAATGCTGGGTGCCTGCAAAAAATACACATAGGGCTGAAGCTAAGCACTCCTGGACATGCAACAGAAGGCACTGACAAAACAGGCAGAACTTTTTGACTCAGGAAGCGTGTGCAAGCCTGGCTGATTAAGAACCGATATGTCACGGGGGTCCATTTTAATGCCATTTCCTACCCTGAGGTCAGTGAAAATCCTATACCAGAGTAGCTTCTGCATTTGACTTCTATTGCCACGGCAGAACTGACTGGCACAGGGACCCACTTCTCCAGCACAGGTCCACCCTGTGCCTCTCAGTAGTTCATTCCCTTTGAAGTTACAAACGGGATGATTAAATGCATTGCTCTGAAAACAGCCGCAAATCTCTATGAAAAGTAGTATGTGCCAGTTTTTACGTATAAGCATTTCTCCATTTTTTTGCAGCACTGAATTCTCATTTACCTGATTGAAACAGCACAGAAATGCAGAAAGCCAGCTTATAAAGAGAGCAGTTCAACCACTGGATAATGTTATCTCAAGGCAGTCTTAGTAGAAATGCATTAACTATTCAATGCAACAACACAAATAAAAGCCTGCTTGATGTCCAGAGTGATCAGCCAAGGGACATCACAAGGCAAAAGCCACAGCAGAAATTGATGTAATTTGACTCCTGAAGATAGAGTTTAAAAATGCATTTTCTTAGTTTGAAATTACTGGTAGGATTTAATCTGTTTCACACACCTTGAGACATGCTGTACAGAGGAATTTTTCCTTTTCTTACCACAGTGTTAGTAACATAATCTGTTTATTCACAGGCCTCCTACTTCTTTCCCCTCAAGAACAGCAGAAGAAAGAAACATTGTGCAAAACGTCTGGAGCATGACAGCCCCACAGCTCCGTGCCCTGCTAACACTTGAGCTGCACTTCAGTATGCTGTTTACCTAAAGCTGGGTAGCTCTCGAAATCCTCCTAATTGCATTCTCCCTCAACTTCCACCTAATACAAGCAAGAATGTTGTAACAGATGTTTGGGGGCTTTTCTATTGCAACGGCTTATCCATAGCAGATTTCAGGACAGCAAAGCACGACGAGTGCCAATCTGTGTTCTTTAAGGTATGTCACTGGAGAAGTTACACCCTTTCTGCAGCAGCCTACAAGAGCCCGCATGGACAAGCTCTAATGGCAGCATTTACAAATTGCAGCAATCCCAGCACCTTCATTTCTGCCTTCGCTGAGAAAGGGAGTGATGGACAGATTTCATCTTCTCAGATCACCCTTGCCAAGCACCACACTGAAGGACACAGAAATGTGGCTTTCATTTATCTCACTGGAAGTTTTAAGGTATTTGGGAATATCAGAAAATTCAGTATCTTACAGGGACTGAAGCATTTATATTCTGACTTCCAAAGCATTTACTTGCATCCCCATTCACTTGTAATTTTAAGGAGAATAATTTAGTGAATACACTGAACAAAAGATGAATTTTTTTAAAGACTGAAAAACTGTCACTATTTCAGCATGTTTCATCTTCCAATGGTTAAATAAATCAATTCTCTGTCTACTTTAGTTTATACATTTGTGTTGTTCAAGATTGGAGATAGGTTACACAGAACATATAGTCATGTCATTCTTCCAGTACCTCAAGGGGGCCTACAAGAAAGATGGGGAGAGGCTGTTCAGTAGGGCCTGTTGTGATAGGACAAGGGGTAATGGTTTCAAAATAGAGGAAGGTAGATTTAGATTGGATATTAGGAAAAAATTTTTTACAATGAGGGTTGTAGAACACTGGAACAGGTTGCCCAAAGAGGTGGTGGATGCCCCATCCCTGGAAACGTTCAAGGCCAGGCTGGATGTCCCTGCTCCTTGCAGGGGGGTTGGACTAGATGACCTTTGAAGGTCCCTTTCAACTCTAACCATTCTATGATTCTATGTTCAAAGGCCAAACTGGGCCACACCAAAGGTCTGTCCAGACATTATCCAGCAGTGACTAAAAATTAATGCCAAGCAAAGCATACAGAACAGGATAAGAACACAATACTTTTTTCCAGTTTCTAGCTAGCATGATGTCCCTGAATTGGATGTGGCTTCTGCATATTTAGTAGCCTGGAGCTCTTTTTTTAGCTTGGCAAATCTTTCTATGAGCCTGCATAAACTTTCAGCACAACCACAGCATTCTGCAGCAAGGCGCTCCCCAGCTCAATTATCTGTTGCAAGCCACCTCCTTGGCTTGCTTTGAACCTGCCTCTTCTTAAATTCATCTGATACACATTAATTTCTATATGCTCCCCTCCTCCACACAATCATGGGCGTATAGACTTCTCTCACACCTTTTGTCATCTAATTTACACTATAAGCATCATAAGGACTGACAAAATCTTACATCATTACTCAATACTTACTTACACATTACTCATACTTACAAACCTACCCCTAATCTTAGCCACACTCCAATAACCCTTGCCAGCCTCTGGACAAACCATGCCCATGCAGCTCACCAGAAATCTTGCAAGAGTTAACAATACTCCTTTGGGTTCATCCTATGTCAGCCAAGATCCCAACTCCAGATCTAACTTTATGCATTTCACAAGGACTGCCACACATTTCCAAACTATTGCTTTTCTTTAGTTGTTGTCATCAGGCTTCCTCCTAGCCCCACAGAGTTGGCCAAATCTTAAAAGTACCATAAAATTTACCCTGGTGAGACATGCACAATAACCACATTTCCAGCTCATCGCAAATAATGACAACTGCTTGCAAACAGAAACTCCCATTTGTGCCCTGTGTGATCTTCAGAGAGGTACAAAACAACTTGCCTGCTGTCTGAGCGCTACCCCTTGCTTCAGTCATAGTTAAGGTGTTGGTAAGCACCTAAAGATCACCACCCAACACTGGCCTTTCTTTTAATTTCATGGGCCTTCTCCCTTCTGGATTTGACACCAAACTTAGCTCTTCTACTCCCTTCCTCCCAACTCAACCCAAATTGCAAATAATATCCTGGCTCTAAATTCAGTGCTGTGACCTAATTACTGCCTTCAAAACCTCATTAAAAGCTTCTCACACCAGCTCTTCATATGCTGCTGCTGTAGGTGTCCACAGCTGAGGAACACACAGTGCTTAGCAGCTTCTCTGAAGCTGGGCCATAACCATGAACTTTGCCATGTGACTGGACACTTACCAGTTGGGCAAGCAACCACACACACCAGCAACTACTTGGATGCTGAATATCCTCAAGCCTTGATGTCCTAGACCCTAACCTAATGTCACCCCTAACACTGGAGCCAGCAAGTTGTAGCACCACCAAATCTACCCTCAAACAATTTACTCGGCTAAAACCACTTCTTATTTCCACCCTGTGGAAATATCAGGCTTTAAAAACAATCTTATCTCTTCAGCCCCGCCTCTTCCTCACCCCTAAGCTGAAGGACAGACCTGCACCTCAGCCTAGCCTTCCCACTGGCCAGACTCACAGATCTTTCCAGAAACCAGGCCAATGCCACTCAACCTTGCTGGCTCCATCTGACATCCCAACCCTGCACTCATGATGACTGGCACAATGTCAGTTCTTCAGCAATAGCTTCAGCTCTGAGCACACTAAGATAAAGTCTCAGGTGAGACTTACAGCTTGAGCCTGAAAGAGGAGGTGAGGAAGGAAAAGGTCTGTTGCCGAGGTAGACTGTGGTCAGTGGGTTCATCATGGGCTGTCAGTTCAGAGACAGTCACCAAGTCTCTGTCTACCTTGAAGGATTGACCACTCACCCATTTGGCAAAAACTTGCCACCCAGCTGTCCAGAACTTACCCTAAGGTAGCATCCACATTGACCGACTAGTCTTCCCACAGCTCTGCGATAGTGGCAACACACAACAATAAAAAAAAAAACCAAAACAGCTCTCATTGCAGATTTCTTAGACCCACAGGTCTAACATGAAGACTACTGCCAGCAGCGCAGCTGGACCTATAGCCACCTCTGAGCAAGGTAGTGGTCCACTTACAGTTTGAGTTCAGAGAAACAAGAACTGCAGAGAAGCATTTCTAGGCAGATTCTGCAGGTACCTCACATCTAAGATGAAGGCTTATGCCAGGACACCAGGGTTAAAATCAACAGAAGCTCAGGACCCAGCTTTTTTCTATATCTTAAAATGTACAGACGTTGAGGACAATGACTATCACAGAAGATCAGCAACAATATCCATGTGAGGGCAAGCAGCACATACTGAACTGTGGCAACAGGCTGTCAGAGCCCTGACAAGCCTCATCTGGCCCCACACCTAATGCCCATTACTCTAGGAGCCCCATTTCAGCTCAGTCCTCTTTCCCAGATGGACATTGGACTTGTGCTGTAGGTAACCCGTCTCCTGGATGGACCCCTTCAGACACATGCTCTCATTTGTCTCTACTCCTGCCTCTCGCCCTTTCTCCTGGATGGACTTCAGGCCAGTGCTGTAGCCTTGCCTCCAGTCCCATCTCCTGACTGGACTCTGACCAGGATTCAGCAACAAACCTACTTTTCAGCTTCTCTTGCCAGGACCCACTCCTGAGCATCAACTGTGAGAGGCTGGTGCTAAATCAGCAGAGGAGGAACCGCAACCCACTACATTTAACTCTGCCTATTAGGAAGCCTCATAACAGCCAGCATCCGGGCTTGCTGAAGGGATGGGTTTTCTGGACAGAAGCTACAGGTTTCTGGGTAAATTGGCTAATGTGAGGATTAAGACCAAGCTCAGCAGAAGTGAAAGAGCTGGGCTAACTACAGGGTTTTAGAAGCCCCCCCAGAACAATAATACTGGTTTTTACTGGCAAAGGTTTCCTTAATTAGGTTTGGAGCAGGTCGGTGTTGCTGGACTGCAGGTGAAGCCAGGGCTGCTGCTGGGGACAGGGAGGACCTCAGCCAGCACCACTATCACTTGTCTTGCATAAGGCTGTGTCATAGTTCAGCCCTGATCAGGACCAGACTACGCAGTCTCTCTCTCGCTCCCCCCACCCTCCAAGAGAATAGAGGGAGATGATATAAGAAAAAACAGCTCAAGGTTTGAGATAAGGACGGGGAGAAATCCTTAAAGTTACCGTCACGGGCAAAACAGACTCAACTTGGGGAAAACTATTCATTTATTTCTAAAATTAGCAGGAGAATGAGACAGGGAACAAGATAACCTCCCTCCACCCCTCCCTCTTTCCAAGCTTAACATTATCTCTACTACCTTCCCCTTCCGAGCGGCACGGGGCGGGAAAAAGGGAATGGGGGTCGCGGTCAGTTCATCACGCGTTGTTTTACGCCGCTGTATCATTGTCAGGGGAAGAACTCCTCGCCTTCCTCCTCTGCTCCGTTGTGGGGTCCCTCCCACGGGCCACAGTCCTTCCTGAAACTGCTCCGGCGTGGGTGATCTCTTCCACGGGGTGCAGTCCCTCTAGAACAGCTGTCCCAGCGGGCCCTCCACGGGCCACAGCCTCCTTCAGGCCTCCACCTGCTCTGGCGTGGGGTCCTCCACGGGCTGCAGGTGGATCTCTGCCCCTCCGTGGACCTCCATGGGCTGCAGGGGGACAACCCGCTCCACCATGGTCTTCACCACGAGTTGCAGAGGAATCTTGGCCAGGAGCCATATTACTCCTCCCCCTCCTTCTCCACTGACCTTGGCGCCTGCAGCCGTTCCTCACAACAGGCTGGCAGACGTATCTCAGGATCCTTTTTACATCTTATTCACTTCTCATCTCCTCTCCACTTCTTGCAGCCAGGCCGGGCTGAGTTGGGCCCAGTCGGCTGCCCGGCGGGAGGCCAGAGGGTGAGGCCTGCAAGGCCCATGAGGCTCGCGCCTCCCCCTCTCTGCCCCTCGCTCATCTGCTTCACATCTTCTCCTCCTCTTTTTCCTGTTTTCCCCTACTTAAATACGGTATCGCAGAGGTGTTATCACGGGACATTCTGCTACCAATTGGCTCGGCCTTGGCCAGCAGCGGGTCCGCCCTAGGCCCAGCCAAGTCCACTGAACAAAGGGGAGCGACTTCTAGCAGTTTCCTACAGAAGCTACCACCTTAGGCCCCCCCTCACTAACAAAACCAGAACAGGCTGTTAATAAAATCCACAGTGCCAGTGGTAAAAATAGTCACTGTTTCATACTCCAGGAATGACTTAGCTTTGGAGTTTAAAAAAAAAAAATCTTCCCCTGTCATTACAAGATGTAAAGAGACAAACAGACGGAAAACATTTGCAGCACTGAATACGTAATTGGAATCAGGCCAGGATCATTTATGACTTGGTGACCCCCATCTCAGCATAAACACATCAAAAAAGGATAGCAGCAAATCCTTCACGCTGTGCCACACAGAGTCTGGTATTAACGACTCTGCCAGAAATGCTGCGAACAGACCAGAGCTTTCCAAATTGGACAATGTGCTTCCTGGAAGCACTTTTAGCCTTGATGGTAATAGGAGCTGTTGTCACACTATCACAAAGGTCAAATGAGATCCAGTTCAATTCTGCAGCAGATGTTGGATAAAGATTGCTTGATCTTAACCTGTGTCTCAGCTGCAATTCTGCTGCTGGAATGAGGAGCCAGCAAGGCCAGAAAGTGAGACAGAGGAGGACGGTTCCCATTTCACCTGAGACATCAGGAAATTTCTCCTGAAGGATCCGAAGTCTCTTTCCCTAGTTCAGGAACTAACTAGAGCAAACAGTTATGCACAGTTATCGCCCTGTCTCAAGAGGCAATCAACTTCCTACCACCTTCTCAGAGTGCTGGTCTGGTTAGGTCTGGAGAGAAGAGCTAAGTTGCAGCTGCCACTGCCTTGCTGGTCTGGCCCTGCAGAGCCAGAGGGATGTGGTATCAGCCCACCTAGCCATACACCGTGTCCCAGGCAAGGAAAAAAATATAAATGCTTGAATTTGGTAAAAATATATCTTTGGGGGAAAAAAAAGTGTGATAAAATAACAAAAAATTATTAACACAATTTTCAGGTTTGTTGTTTTTAATTAACCCATGGCAGCCCATCTTATGCTTAGCCAGAGCTGCACAGTACTCTATTCCTTCCACCTTCACAAATCCGCCACCAATATTCCACCAACAGGAACGGTCATTCCCTTTTTATACAGACGTCAGCTGAAGCCAAAACTCTGAATGCACACCTCACGAGCAGCCAGTTTTAAGGTTCAAGATAGACTTCAGTTACTGGGCTTTCCAGTCTTGTGCTGAGGCAAATAAATCATATTCTTTGGGCTTTGCATGAAAATAAGCCCAGAGTAAGCAAGCATCTGTAATACAATTCCACAGGATCCAGAGCGTACTTTGAGGTTCAGATAATACTGCTTGCTTTCTATTCTAGACAGAGCAATAAGGAGAAGTAATTAAGTTAAGACAACAAAACAAGTTGTCTTATTTGCCATCTGTAAAACATTTTAGTGCAGGGAAAAAAAAATAATGTCAAGACTACACTTTTGAAAACTTTTGTTTGATTAGCGGCATTGTACCTCGTCAGTAAGTACGGCGAGAACGAAGCTGGATTGTCCTGCTCTGAAAACATCGGCATGGATCCTCCCATTATCCAGAGACGGAAATACAACACGAGAATCACCTTCAAAGAAGAACATCTTGGTTAGTGGTGCGCTACTAAGAAGAACTAAGGCCTCCAGCAAATATTTTGTTGTGATAGCTCTCCATGCTCCGCTCTGTGCCTAGAAGTGAGTCAGCTCAGCGGTTTATGCAGGGTGACAAACATGCCAACCCTCAGCACAGACAGTACGCTATGTTGTTGTGTCTCCTCCTGCTTTCACGTGTGCATTACTGACAGCAACTGGCATATCTCGGCTACCCACGACAAAGGCAGCGTTTCGAAGGACAAATCCGTCACCCTGCTGTGGCTCAGACTGCAGAGTTTTGCTATTGACCTCTACCTAAATACAAAGGGGAAAAACAGGGCTGATGTCTTAGAAGCTATTATCATTCACTCATGCTGGCACAGGTGTTAAGGACAAGCTCCACTGCTGCTTCTCATGCTGTGTAATCCTAATCCCTGGAAGGACTTCTGCAGGCTGGCACTCTTCCACCTTTCTGGGAACCACTCGTCAAGGGACAAGCAAGGGGATCTGGCTCCTAGAGCAGCACAGGGAGTTGCATGCCCAATAGACTTGTTTTCTCCCCTGCAACATGTCAAGTCCTGGTTGGAGTGCACCAAGCAGCAGGCCATTTGCAGGCAGAGCTTTTCTTGTGACTTGTAGTCAGCCCTGCACTGATACTAACAGCATGCTGCCAAAAAGTCAGCCCAGCTCCAGAGAGTCCCTCTGTACTAGGGCTGGAAATACTTGCAGATGATTACATGGTTGTACGGGCAACCACTATAAATTAAAAGAAAATTTGGACTGGAAACACAGCAATACTCTTGCCTCTTCCCAGCTGAAGTTTTCTAGACTGTCTTCCAAGACTAACTTTGTGTTAAGATCTACCATCTAAGCTTTCTGAGTCTTTTAGTATACTACCATGGACGTTCACTCCCATCACACACACAGAATAACCCAATTGAGTCCATTCATACTTACGTAGCTTATCACCAAGGCAGCTCTCTTCAAAAATGGCCTTGCAGTATACAAGAAATTCTGGTTGTTATTTGCAGTCAGGTAGCTGAAATATACGGAAACAAATATTTGTTGGAATACTTTGAAACAATAGTTCATTTTTCAAACTGGAAAAAAGCTGTACATTGTTTTAACTACCCTAAACTAACATGCAGTAATAATGGCATTACTCTTCCTCCTCAAAGCCCTTTCCACACGACTTAAGTAAAATATTGAGACCAATTCAAATAATATACACTATGATACGTTGCAGTTTCCGCATCAAAATCTAGGAGGTTTGGGTTTTATGTTTTGTTTTATTTTTCTTAAACCATCAATTAGCTCCTTAATCCTCAGAAAACCACTATGTCTGTCTCACTAAGATGAGACAGTCTTCTCCCAGAAGACTACACCGAGACACATTTTTAAAAGGTCACCCAAACAGAGCAATTCAATTTTAGGCCACAATTAAAATGCAAAAACTCCTCGTTCCCAGCTCTCTGCTCAGCTTCTAGAGGTGGCAATAACTGTCTAGCTATACTGAACTTGTTTTAAGCCTTTTTTTTTTTTTAAAGTGTATTCTGCATGCTTAAGTTTCATTATAAGTCTGCTGACAAGGTGTTGTGATAATTAACTGCGCAGAGACAAACACACAGGTGGCTTACTGTTGTAGGAGTGTTCATAAAAACCTTCCTGTTTCTCAACGAGTAAAATTAAACTGTATCTGGAGCCAAAACGACACATTTATTTTAATATAAGGTAGAAGCACTTGCCAAATTCTAAGGAGCTTTCTTAATATGACAAATGGTGCCATACCTACGACATTAATTCAATGATAATTCCAGTTCTACTGAACCTTACAGAGGCTTCATCATTGTAATAAAGCAATGAGAAACAAAAAGAAAGACATACAGAAGAGACAACGGGAATATTTTAAGCACAGAGGAGCTAGAAAACTATTGAAAAAAATGACAAATAACTTTAAGAAGTTACAAATACCAACTAAACAAAATAAATTCAGACTGAAAGCATTAGCAGGTTCCTCTGTGTAACATACAATCAGTATCAGAATACTCTATTTAAATGATTTGCAAAAACTGCAGCATGAATCACAGCACCTGCATGCAAGTTAGCTTTCCAAGCATGAAAGGATCATACGTTTCTCCCATGAGCATCTAGCATATAAAATGCATCGTCTTTCCTCTCCAAATTCCTCAAGACAGTCTATCATCTGATTGTTTCCACCCTTCAAGTCCTTGAAAAAACAAGATTGCAGCACTTCCTAATGCTGCCAAGAGTCCTTAATATCTGACTTTTTGTTCAGATTTTCTATAGTAGGAAGTTTGCAAGCCTAGTCACCATGGCAAGATGAAGAAACGATTGCAACACAGACAAAAGCACCAGGGGCAAAGCCAACAAGAAACAGAAGTGGCATTTAACAAGAAGAAAGAAGTACATCTTGGTGCTCTCTACAAAATAACTGCTCTTCAGAAAACTTTCCCTAAGAGTTGTGTCTAAAACTTAAGAACCAATCCATATATTGCAAAGTAAGCCAGATTACTTTCAGCCTTTGGTGTCTACTTACTTACAAATGTTGACATTTAATCACTGAATCTGACTGAAATGTCAGACTAGTCTTCAAGGGCTGAACTCTGCAAAGTTTTTTGAGCTCCCACTGATTTTAATCAGGCTCCAGCAAGTACAAGTGAGATGAAACTAAGCCTTCAGCTTCCTCCCTCCATGAAAGGTCAGGTTGGCCTTCAAGGGTTCACCACAGCCCTGCTCCAAAGCCCACCGGAGCCAAAGGGAAGGGCTCTCGGTGACTTCAACAGCATTTGGATCAAACCCTGGTCTTTTGTTCCCTACTGGAACCTTTTATGAAACTCAACCCCCTCACGATTTGCAGCAGGAACAGAAGTGTTGGGTTGCATTTTGTTTGTGTTTTTATGGATGGAGGGAGGAGAGCCCTCTATTAATCACACTGCCTGACTCTTTTAAAGAACCTGTTTTCACTTGCTTGTAGTTTTAACTGCAACACTTTGGGCAGAAGTATTCCATTACAAATATTTGCTTTGGGTAGAATTATTCTGGGAAAAGATCAGCCAGAACAGTTCAGCTTTTTCCTCCAAGACTTCAGTTAGAGATAGAGGAGCACTTTTATTGGTGTCAAGAAATCTGCCAACTTCAACCTTGACAAACTGCATCACCCGGCACCAGTGACTTAAAACTCATGAGATGGCCGTCATCTCCAGGCTACATGTTTGCCACCCTCCAGAAGAGCCACCCATGGGCGAACAAGCTACGAGACCAGGGGCAGCACCTGCGGGGAGGTGGGGGCACGCAGACCCCGCTGCTTTGCCAGGCTCGGCAGGGATCTGGCTTTCAACAGATCAAGTTTGCATCAAAGATGTTCCAGCTGGAACAACTGCTAGGGACAACACGCTGTTTGTGAAGGCAGCCCTTCACCAAGAAGGGTATATTTCATTTTGGGCTGCTGAGGCTCAGGAAAGCGTGTCTGAGCTTTCTCATCTTTCCCCCAAATGCTTTTGCTACCTTGCAGCTTCAGTTAAGAAATGTTTTTTTTTCCACGACAGTTCAATTAATGAGCAAAGCTCTTCCATTTTGAGAAAGCTGCTGTCCTGAAGTCTATCCGGAAACCACCAAAGATAACATGGCTCATTGCTTGGTAATCCACCTGCCTGCCCATCAGATCACCCTGTACAACTGGCATAAATCCATTAAGTATGGGTTAAGCACAACGCATCAGAGCTTTACAAGAACCCTGTGGTTTTCCAGAGTACCTTGCTGAGGCTATGACTTGTTTCAGGGAAGGTAACTGGGAGAACATCTCATGTGTGGTGCAGATAAAGAACAATATACAGTTCATGTAAAATCAAATGAACCGCAAATGGGACCTGGATGGGGAAGTTTGCTAAATGTCGGTGACACACAGCATGTAAAATGCCGGAGTACTTTACATGTAAGACTGCAGCCCACAGAAACATCTGAAGATACACTGAACTTTGCTCAGACAACCTTAAGATCAGCCAAAGCTCTTTATTTTTTCTTTAGCTAGGACACCAAAGAAATTACTATTACAACAGTTTAACTGGTTTATACGTGTTTTAAACAGCTCCCTTGTATAAAGTCATTTACAGGTCAGATTTCCACACATTTGCCAACCACACCAGGCTGCCAAACATCCCACTGTTCATGGGAACCACTCCCTATCACCTGCTCCACCCCGACCAGCGTAATGTGGCTCCCAGTGCCAAAACACACACACATTCATTCCCATATGACAGCAGGCGTGGGACATGCGTAGAAAAACTGTATTTACAGTAGCTCTGTGCAGAAAAAATCCTACCGCTGGAGTAGGCGAACATTTCAAGGCGTGGGTCTCGCAGATTTTCATAAGGAAAAGATAAAAATTAAGAGGAGGAAATCCAGATTACCAGGTTTGCTAAACAAGTGTGAGAAGAGCCCATGTGGGCAGCGGTTCCACCTCTGCCTCATGCCAGCGTTCCCACAAAGCGAACCAACGTGTAATTGCCTACTTGCTATCTTTTAAAAGCCTTTCAGGAATACTCCCTGAAGCAACCAGAATCACAACAAACAATAAGTCCCAGAAATGCTTAATAATGCAGGGACTTCTCTTGCACAGTTTGAGCGGAGGCCAAGACAGATATTTGGCAGCTCCGGCTTCCTGAAAAGCACGGCTCATCCCGAAATCAGTTACATCACCAGGGTACTCAGAGATTTTATAATTGAAGACAGCAGGGTAGGTGGCCTAGTAAAACTCAATACCGCACAGTTTACAGGAATGTAAACTTTGCTGGTACCAGATGGACTCTGTGTTAATCAAAACAAACTTCTCTGAGATACAGGCTGCTTTTTTAATTTGCACATAGCATTGGAGACATCTGGAGTTCACAGAAAGGAGCAGGGCAGCAGGGCAGCTCCTCAGCTGCCACTCATTGCCACGGCTGCGTGAGCTGTCACAAACCAGTATCGGCAATATATTTATCCCATGCTGCAGCTGATTCAGCTTCGGTATAAAATGTGAAGTCACTCTTGGGTTCTCTTTGAAGGCTTTCTCAAAGGAAGCGAAAAACTATTAAGATGTATGATGGATGCTCCCCATTCGGGACATCTAAAAGACCAAGATAAGTACACAGTTGGACAAACTTTGATATTTCAAGAGCTCGTTTTGGTCAGGTCCCTCTGCTGTGAGAAGATCATTGCTCCCATTTATATTCTTCTCAGGAAACAGATCCACTTCCCAGCAACTGCCAGTGTTTTGAACTAACACTTTCAAAACCCTAATACTACACGAAGGCATTAGAAAGATGAGTATAAAAGCAGGGCTATTAATTTATTCTTAATTATTGATACAGTAAAACATGTCTAATCAGGACAACTTAGAAGGGGCTATTTTAAGTGAATGTCAGACCTTTAGGTCACTGGTAGATGCACATCTTACTCCAAACCAGTTTGACAGACTCTTCTGCTGAGAATGCAGAATTTTTTACAGGAGCTATATTTTGTCTCTAGAGACCATCCTTACCTTTACTACTTTAAAGATTACTTCCTTATAATCTGTCCAGCCAGCTACATCTAACATTGGAGAAGTATGTTTTCAACCTAGCTCGGCCTCTGTTCCTCCTTGAGGACAACCATCAAGGGCCAGTTGTACGTGATATCCCAGCAAGAAAACAGGAGTGAAAAATCCATCATGGAGTAAAAGAATTAAAAAAAAAACAAAAAAAAAAACAACCAATACATTCCAGACATGTCTGGATTTTTAACTTGATTAAAATACCTGTCAATGCAGGGAAATAAAATACAAGTAACAGCTACAGGCTTTGCAAGGGAAAGAATGACAAGCCCTCCTTCTTCCCTCTTTATGAGCAATCTTTGACATTCACCGCAACACACGTGTGGTATCCTTGCTCCTTATCTCCCCAGAGAGCCTTAAACCCCAGCCACCACTACCCACGCAGACCCAGATACATAAACACACACAAACAGAAGCAGTTTTACAGACTCTTTAGGGGGCCATGGAGAGATTTTATGAAAGTCACAGCGGGTTTAACTCATTCGCACTGACAATGGCGCATATTCTTTGTGTACATTTTCAAATGTGACCACAAATTTGGGGTTCTTGCTGTTTATTCGTTTCTCAGGAAAAGCAGAGCAGGGAATAACTGCATAGGCATATACAGCAGAGAAGGCAATCCCACTCGTGGCTTTTCCTTATTCTTCTATGCAATACACTCCTCATTGTATGCGGGATGAAAGTGGAGGAAGAAAACTGGGAGGTACAGGGAAAGGAAGAGAGAGAGGCACAGTAAGGAATCAGGAACAGAAAGAGAAAAAAAATAAAGTAGCAAAATGCACTTAACGGATCAAAGATGTGATCAAGAAGATGAAAAAGGACTTCCCTTCATACCAGACATTCCATTGACGCGACAAGGAAACAAGGTAGAGCAGGGCTAACAGGCAAAATAAGACCTCATCAGAGCCCAGCCACCTTCTGCCAGATCTCAGGAAACCATAGCACCATGCCTGCAACTTAAAGCTTCCATCTATTTCAGCCATTTTATTTCCTCTGCATCACACACACCTGAGGCATTGAAATGCACCGTTAGGTTTGTTATTCCCTGTCCTAGCCCAGTTAAGGGCTTGTATAGAAGTATTTCAAGTAACTGCATTATAAGCAGTAGTGATAGCAGCTTTGGCTGCTCCACACATTCAACTACAATCCGCTATTTTCAGCCGTGTCATAGTTCAGCCCCGACTGGGACCAGACTACGCAGTCTCTCTCTCACTCCTGCCACCTTCCAAGAGAATAGGGGGAGATGTTATAAGGAAAAACGGCTCGAGGTTTGAGATAAGGACAGGGAGAAAATCCTTAAAGTTACCGTTAGGGACAAAACAGATTCGACCTGGGGAAAACTATTCATTTATTACTAAAAACAGCAGGATAATGAGACAGAGAACAAGATAACCTCCCTCCACCCCCCCCTCTTCCCAAGCTTAACATTATCTCTAGTACCTTCCCCCCTCCAAGCGGCACAGAGGGGAAGAGGGAATGGGGGTTGCGGTCAGTTCATCACGCGTTGTTTCATGCCGCTGCTTCATGGTCGGGGAAAGAACTCCTCACATTCCTCCCCTGCTCCATTGTGGGGTCCCACCCATACGCCACAGTCCTTCCTGAAACTGCTCCGGCGTGGGTCATCTCTTCCATGGGGTGCAGTCTCTCCAGAACGGCTGTCCCAGCGGGCCCTCCATGGGCCACAGCCACCTTCAGGCATCCACCTCCCCCCAGTGCAGGGTCCTCCAAGGGCTGCAGGTGGATCTCTGCTCCTCCGTGGACCTCCATGGGCTGCAGGGGGACAACCTGCTCCACCATGGTCATCACCACAGGCTGCAGGGGAATCTTGGCCAGGAGCCGCATTACTCCTCCCCCTCCTTCTGAACTGACCTTGGCATCTGCAGCCGTTCCTCTCTCACAAGAAAAGTTCTTCACAACAGGCTGACCAACGCCTCTCAGAATCTCGTCACATCATCCAGCTCATCTCCTCTCCACTTCTTGCAGCCAGGCTGGGCCGAGTCGGGCCCAGTCAGCCGCCTGGCAAGAGGCCAGACGGTGAGGCCTGCAAGGCCCATGAGGCCTGCGCCTCCCCCTCTGCGCCTCTGCCCCTGCTCAGCTTCTTCACATCTTCTCTTCTCTTTTTTATCTCCTGTTTTTGCCCTTCTTAAATACGTTATCGCAGAGGCATTATCACAGAACATTCTGCTGCCAATCGGCTCGGCCTTGGCCAGCAGCGGGTCTGCCCTAGGCCCGGCCGAGTCCACTGAACAAAGGGGAGCGACTTTGAGCAGTTTCCTACAGAAGCTACCACCTTAGGCCCCCCCTCACTAAACAAAACCACAACAAGCTGCTTGTTCTTTTGACAAGCTTTCTTCATTCAGGCTGAAAGTTTTCCCTTCCAGGAGCTTGCGTCAAGCTGAAATTGCTTTCTTCCTTGGAAGTATCATGTAAAAGAGTTAGGCTGTTAGGCTGTTCCTGAAAAAGCAATTAAGAGAGATTTGCCCATATCAACACTTTATTGGGAAAACTTCAGTGGTTCTGTACTTTGGAGCAGGGATTTGAAATTTAGTAGAGGGACTGCAGAGATGCTCCCATTATTGCTTTCAGCAACAACTCACTCTGCCTCTGGCCACTGGGAAAAAAAAAAAAAAAAATCTCCACTTACAACACTCACTAGAGATTTGTATCAATTCCCCAGGGTCTCTCGCCCTACCAAACACCATCTAGCAGGAGCTTGCAGGAACAGCATCAGACTCTCCTTGCATTGCTCCTGCAAAGCCATTGAGATAAGAGACTGTCTCCTGCAGTGACTCTATCCAACCTGGAGGAGACTTGGACTGCAGAGGGCTGAAAATTTGCGTCTGAAGAAGAGGCTATGTGAGTATGTGTTGTAAGGAAGAGAAAGACAGAGATGCCTGGAGATTTTCAGAACTCTGCTGCTGTCAGAGATCCAGCTGCAGTATCTGAGTAATCAGCTGCCACTGGAGCTCCAGTCACGTGTATCCCCAGTAAGCACTCAGGAGCTGGACCTCAGCACCGGAGGCATGGAAGAGCCCACCTTCCTCGGAGCGGCCCCGCTGAAGAGAGCCGACTGTGCTTTACACGACTCAATCTAGCACGAGCAGATGGACCCAAAAACACAGAGGATAGCCAGGACTCCTAGAGACTGACAGCTGCCTTTGTGTCTTTGCACAGAAAAGAGCTGGCAGCTCTTGAATACAGCCTTCCCCAAAACACTGCACAGCCTTCAGGGGCCACGCTCACTCTGCAGAGCCAGGCTTGGTAAAGGGGCTGCCTGCAGACCCACCGTGCACAGGCAGGGAGCATGGGGTCTGCCAGGTATCTAAAACACTCTCCCTAATCACAAAAAAAAACCAAAACCTAGCTTGCTTGCCAGCTTTTATATGAAGAGGGGAGGAGGTTATCTTCCACTCACGCACAAGACTCTCTTATTGTGAGTGGAAATTATTGAGGTGTCCCTGGGAATCAAGTGTCCTAGTAAAAATTTACAAACAAGCCATAAAAGATGCGGAGGCCTGCCACGTTGCTTTGATGCTCTCCATAAAGCATTTCATGTCAGCAAACACACACTGGTCCAACTATTGTGCTAAATTACAGAAGGGACCATGGTGGCTTTAAAATTATGTATGCGCAATTAGGGAATTGAGGCTCTAACTTTTTCCTGTTGTCTTTATCCAGGACCTCAGTAAACAAACTTTAAAAAAAAAAAAAAAAAAAAAAATAGAAAAGTTTACAACAGGACATAAGAGGAGGAATAAAAATATTAAAGAGAAAGAGCACAGAAATCAATGTCTGTGAGATTGTCAGTCCCTTTCTGGTGAGTCTCCTGCACTCCGCACAGGAGAGGAAAGATATGCACCTCGAAGGAAGAAATAATACATACCACTGCTAGCAACAGCAGACCATCCTAGATTCCAATACAGTGCCAAAAAAGATCAAATAAGGAATGTGAGGGCAGGGAAAAAAATAAAAATAATAAAAAAAAGAGAACAGGACAAAACAGAAACCACCATATTCAGGCAGTCCACCTACTTCTTGTGGACAGACACACACCACCATGCAGACAACCAGTCCCTAGAAAACACAGTGAGAGCACAGTCCAGTGGTAAACATGCCTGGCGAAGGCAGGAGCCCAAGCACTCAGTCCTGAGGCAGGGATGAATGCACTTGCCCCTACCACAATCAGCAGGATATGCTGGGAAACAGAAAAGAGCTCCCCTAGAGAAAAGGCCCATCACCTCCTCCCTCCTCTAATGCATCAGCCCTTAAAAACAGTGATAAGCACTAATGAGAATCAGAGGGGCAGGTGAGGGTCAGCTGGTCCAAATCCCAGCTCCTGAAACAACTCTTTAGGGAATTTAAATAACAGAGTTTGACTTGAGGAAGGAGAGGAAGAAAGCAAACTTTGACAACCGAGCCCACTCTCAATCAGGGCAAATGCTCAATTGTTTGGTTTTTTTTCCTTAAATATGTTTGCTGAACTGAATTATATTTTTTAAGTCATCATTTGGGGTCAGCCCAAAAAGAAACTTTTGCAATGCTTGGAGAGGCACATAATGTTTTAGTTGTCAGTGTTTCTGGTAAATCAAGTGAAAGTGGTAAGTGAAAGTCTGGTTTCAGAAGGAGACATGGGCACAATTTGCAAAGAAACGCGGGGAGGAAATAAGCGCCTCAAACTCCCTGTAAATGTAGCCTGAGAGTATTGCTTTATTTCAAAATATGTTTGTTTTGATTTTTTTTTAATTCGGCCAGAATTTTTTTTGTAATCCAAAACTACTTGTCAAATTCAATTTAAACTCACATTTTTCACTTAATTGGAGAGGGGGGGAAATCACGCATCTGCAGTTTGAATTCTTGACTGAGACAAGAAGATGGAAAGAGGAGCAGTTATCACACTGCTGTGATGGGGTGGAAGGACTGTGGACCTTCAGGAGAGTAAAACAGAGTGTGTATGGGGAGCTCACAGCACTAGTGTCCAAGAACCAATTTATGGACATCTAGAAAGAAACAGCAAACAATAATAAGAAAATGAATGAAAAGAAGCAATAGGCAAAATTCAGAGGGGAACATTCATGCATTTGATAATCTTCCCTCCTCCTCCTCCCCTGGCTGCCTCTGCCTTGGGGACAGCAGTCTCTAAGGGCTGGGTTAGAGGACCACGTTAGCATGGACTTTGTGGGAGCAGGTAGCGAGCAAGGAGAGACCAAGAGCTAGCGTACGGGGCACTATTGCAATAGCAACAGTTTGCTTATAGGAGGTGTTAATGAAGACTGAAAAGCTTGCCTGGATTCTCCTGAAGATGCCCTCTAAATTAAAAGAGGTTATAACCTACTCATTTACACTGAGATTTTTCCCAGGTTCACACGATGGAAAGGGATGGTCCTTGTTTGGATCCAGACTGCCCGTCAAAAGCCATGAGTGGCACAGACACTAAATTCAGCTGTACTGTCCTCAAACTGAAGCTTCGCCTGTTTTCCACAAACTTCTCCTTCAAAATGAAACACATGCATCAGCTACTTGAAGAACAGTTTACTGGATGTCAATGCTAAATACTTCAGGAAGAAGGCATCTCCTTTCTGGAAAATTCTTAATCTGACATTTGATCTGGCATATCCCTTTGCTTCTGTCAGATTAAATGAAGCAATCCATAAATATGTCACAGCCATCTCTAAATACAAAATAAATGGTAAAAAAAAAAACAAGCCCTTCCTCACTCTTGTTAGGAAGTCGTCTGTTATATTTAACATCCTCAAAAATAGCTTGTTCTTTTAAAATATGAATGACACGAGTCTGTTAGCAATATAGTGAAGAAGCAAAATAACATTCTTCAGAGCTGGTACCCTTTCAGAGAAACTTTTTGATGTTTGCAATCAAATGCAACTCAATGCCAAAGTTATACTGCAACACAGAAAGCATCTGAAACAAAACAATTCAAAAATTGGCAGCAAATGACTTCTTTTGTAAGGAGCCCTGTAAGTAAATTGTGCTTGTACTACTTGTTGGCATGAAATACCAAACACTACACTTCCAAAAACTTTTATCTCTGTCGCTTTTCCACACAATCATCTACAAACAAATCCTTAAATTCTTCAAATTAAAAACGGACTGATTCTTTCATCGCAAGCACTCATGGTTCGGTTATGATAGGGTTCATCTGTACAAAATAAAAATTAAAATCCACAATAGCCAGTAAAGATTAGTGGCTTGCTTTAAATTTATTTCCTCTGCAAAGCTATTCTTTATATCTCATCTAAACCGATAATAAATGGTAAAAACCAAAAGCACATAAATAAAAGAATAATTCTGAAACTTGGCAGAATTAGAAAAAAAATAATTACACTTTATCCTATTTTGATCACAATTCAGTCTCATCTATTGCCAGAAAAATAAGACCACAAATATTCCAGTCTTCTTTAAGTCACTAAGATACTTGCTTTGAACTGCATTGGCAACTTCCAAAAATAAGCAGTAGCAAAAAAAACAACATCATTTTGTAGTCTCCATCTCCATAGAAGTGGGTTTAAATTCTGACATCTAAAAGCCTGGTAAGCATGAAAGATCCTGCACAGTTGCTCACAGGAAAGCTTACGGGATGTTGCACTCAGCTGAAAATACGAGCAGCTTGTGCCCTGGGGATTTTGCAAAGCACCCTCCAACCACATCAGACTTTCACGGGATAGGGCTGGAGCTAACACTCAGTAACGCTCAGATGCGTACTTGCAGGGACAACCAAACCTTCCCTCATAACTCACAGCCTCTCTTCCCCAGATGCCCCATCCTAGAAGGCACATAGCCTGTTTGGCTTGAGGGAAACCCATGAAAACACATCATGAAATTTGTTCAAGGCTTCGCCACCCTCCAACAATAGCCATGGTCTGTGTTGTTCTGGCAAGCCACAAGCAAGATCAGTTTAACAAAGTCCCTTCCACAGCCCCACATCTCTGCACTGCCAAAGGGACGCCTGCTCTAGCTACCATGTTAGGCACCCTCTGGCATCACACATGTCCCACAAGGCAACCAAAAGGAGGGTGTGAGGGTGCGGGCAGACAGGCCCTGGTGGGCAAGGAGACAGAGCCACACATCATGGGAAAGGTTGTGGGTCCCAGAGAAGATAACTGTGGTCTGTGCTTGTCTGGACTCCAGATAGCAATGGGATATGGCCAAAAATGACGCAAATGCCCAGGCAAGAAGACATGGGTAATGGAAGAGGGGAAAGGTGAGAAGTGTTATGAGAGCTACCACAAACACATCTGCTCATTCTTAAAGAACGGCGGTGGCTCTTGGGACCACTGCTGCACAGATGCATGGACCCTGGCCTCAAAGTCCACCAGAAGAGTCGCTACGGAAGAACAGCCGCACAGCCTCTGCAGCTAAGGCAGGAGAACGGATTCTCCCAAATTCACTTGTAAAGAAATACCAGGACAAGCAATACTGCCACAAAAATGATCTAAAGGCTCATAAATTTGCTCACAGGAAACAGACATTTTCATTAAAATAATTTTTTTTTCTTGTTCTCCTTTAATATTTGCACTGCATTTGTTTGATTCTCTTAGGGCCTTGCTGAATAATTAAGAAAAAAGTACCAGCCAGTGGTGGTAATATTGTCAACCAAGACTGAAGACAAAGAGCTGCCATTATTTCTGTATTTGAGTTATTGATTAAATGTAACATCCGCAAAGCAGCAATCAGAATTGCTATGCCACAAACATTCCCAGAGAAATAAAGACTTGGAACAAGTGCCAATCACGTATACTCTTGTGGTTAAAATGCAATTAAACAAGTAAAGCATCCAATAGACCCATAAGCTAAACAAAAACACATCACAGAAACCTGAACTGCGGAGCAAAAACAAAGGCAAGATTTTTTAAACATAATTCACAAATGAAAAGTGACAGTGCAGGCTGTTGTTTGTAAGCCATTGTAAAAACTTTCAGATCAGATGTATATATGTGTTATTTATACAGAGGGAAAAGGGTCTTTTTCCAAAATATGTCTCCATGGGATAAATCCTCTGAAACAGTAATGCTACAGTGATTCCAGAAAATTGTCTCTCTTATGCTTCCTGGTTTACTTTTGAAGGTTTTTAAGTGATGAAATGGACGGGAAGAAAATTATTCTTGAATTAACTATGTAAAACTCTTGCCCTCAGACCCTGAGGAAAGATTATTCTGAGGAAAATAAGAGAGTAAGAATAATAGCCAGCGAATGTACTCATTTCACAGTCTCGGTTTGATCACCAGAAATTAATACAGAGAGCATCATCCTCACCGAAGGCCGTCAGACTTGCAGAGAGCAAAGAGCCAGAGGCAGAAGCCATGCAGCGGGGACACCAGGGATGGCTCTGGCAAGACCCTGCAGCTCAACCAAGAGAACGGCGAGCCCCGCGCACTGCCATCTCCCGCAGAGGGAAGAGGCCAGGCGTTTTGGAAGAGGACAGCCACGCATCTTCACTGGAAGCGTAAGCTTTCAAATCACACTTAGCTTGTAGATGCTGCATGGGTAAGAACAGAGCGATCTCCAAAGCAGCAGCAGTTTCTATTAAATTTGGCCACCGCAGGCCCCTCCCATGGTGCTTAGCATAAGAGGCAACTACCCTAGGGACACCAGCCCTGGTTTGGAGTTTCTCCTCTTTGGCGAGGAGTCTCCAACCCAACCTGCCTCAGGACAGGCAGTTACTGCAGGGTGTTCCAAGGAGCAGAGAAGCGGTGGAGTGGAGTTTACGTAAGTGGCTGCTGCCTGTTAAAGCTTCCTCCAGAGAAAACAAGCTCGCCCAAGTCCACTTTACTTGAGCAAATCTATTTTGTCTGCTTCAGTTTTGTTTCCTTGAATTGATAGCTCAGGGCTATGATGGAGAAGGCAGAAAAGGGCACTTTTCACAAGGGCCAGAAAGAAATAGATTTTACAAGATGGATGGAGCGAATCAAGGCAAAGTGTTGATGAACATACTGTGCTTCGGGCAACTTAATAAAACACACATTACAAAAATCACTACAAATCATCTGCATGAGTTTAAAGTCTTGACCAAACCATACGTGCTGCATTACCTCGTAGGCTGCCCGCCTCAGGTAAAAAGAAAAATTCTGCCCAGTTCACCAGTACCTACTACAGAGCAATAACCCACTTTTTTTGTTTGTTGGGTTTTTTAACCTCTAATGAGCTTGTTTCAGTGCCCTGAGCAGATCCAGGAGTCTCTCCCTTTGCAAACAGCCACCTGACAGCTCACCAAAGCGGCTGTCTCCAGAATTAGGACAGAGACGTCGAAACGCACAAGAGGCAAATTGATCCGATCGATCTCTCGGAGAGTTGAGAAGCACATGGTCCTCAGAGACCTTTATTTTTTCAATCTGCAATGAAAGGGGCTGGCAGTAAACTGGAGAAAGCCAGTTTTATAAGCTGGGAGGGAAATGATTATAGAAGTGTAGCAGTTCTGGGATCTTCCAGCTGGTTTAAATGATTTGGCTTCCTTACAAACATACTGAAGGGGGGGGGGGGAGAAGAAGGAAAAAAAAAAAGAAAACTCCTGAAGGTCAGCCATGAGTGCTATAGGTATCACATGAAACAGAGTCCTCAATTTATTCTCAAACATTTAATGTAGAGATGGGGACAGGGGGAGGAAAGAGGAATACAGAGGAGGAATGGAAGTTACTGCATCCATATGTAAATATGGATTAAGAGAGAGCTGAGACTGAGAGAGTTAGGGCTGTACAGCCTGGAAAAGAGAAGGCTCCAGGGAGACCTTAAAGCAGCCTTCCAGTACCTAAAGGGGGCCTACCGGAAAGACGGGGAGAACTCTTCAGCAGGGCCTGTTGTGATAGGACAAGGGGTCATTGTTTTAAAATAGAAGAAGGTAGATTTAGATTAGATATTAGGAAAAAATTTTTTACACTGAGGGTGGTGGAACCCTGGCACAGGTTGCCCAGAGAGGTGGTGGAAGCCCCATCCCTGGAAACATTCAAGGCCAGGTTGGATGAGGCTCTGAGCAACCTGATCTGGTTGGAGATGTCCCTGCTCCTTGCAGCGGGTTGACCTAGATGACCTTTGAAGGTCCCTTCCAACACAAACCATTCTACAATTTTGAGATTAAGGAAGCAGACAGTCCCCTGCAAGACTTCAGACAAACGAGCAATATCAAGAGAGGGATTAGAGAGCAACACTATCTACACCATGAGCTCCTCTGACCACAGCAGCCAGGCGCTCAGGTGAGGTATAAAAATCACACCCCTCTGGAAAGCACTGATCTGACCCCACTCTGCCACGGCTCAAAAGGCGGCTTTTACTGCTGGGTGAAATACTACTTCCCAAAGAGGACAGGAGCTGATTCCCTGATTCTTTGCCTCCTTCGCTTGGTTCTCCCTTTTTATTACATAGGCTGAGCTATTGTCTGTGCCATACAGATAGTTTCACTACTGCTTCATAGGGAAACAGTAACATTTCTAAAGTGCTCAGAGAGAAGGGAACATTTGTTTCCATTGAAACTTTTTGGTTATTTCAACCCAGATTTGCAAATCACTTTGCCAGCTCCACACTGCACTTTTGCAAGCACCATGAGAAAAAGTAAGTGGAGTTGCACTGACTAGCCTTCAGCAACCCAGGCTGATGGGGATAAGGAGCAGCATCTTAATAGCCTCCTCTTTCTATCCCAACCCTGGGAAAAGTGTGATTGTTATTGAATCTAACTCTTTTTCCTACATTCCTTGTTTAGAAAACGTCCAAAATAGAAACAAAACATACTGTTCATTGAGAAAAGCTTTTCCTTTCTTTTTGTTTTGTGATTTCAGGGTGGTTTTTTTTTTACAGATGGTTAGAGTTAATGAAATAAACAGTTTGGTTTAAGCAAAGCTTTTTAGGAGGTCCTTTTTTTTTATTCCCCCATTAGGGCCAATCTAATGAACTAATTTTCACCCTGTTGGGAGTCAACAGGAGCTCGTGCTTGTTCACTCCTTCCTCCAAGGTCAGCAGCCTGTACTTTGCTTTGGTTCCTTGCTGGCACAGGTTGCACGCTGATTTTGGCAGCTCCCGTGCTGGCTGGAGCGCTGCAAACCCCAGGCTGCCCCGCTGCCCGCTCACGTGCTTGCGCAGGGGTGGCCAGGCTGGCAGCAGTGGCCATCTCTGGTACACGGCACAGCACCGCTGACTGCACGGAGGCTCTCCATGCCCTTCGCCCATCTCCTGGGCGAGGCCTGTGGCCACTTCGTGGTTTTGACCTGATGCAAACATGGGTGTGTGTGGAAGTGTTTCAAACATGTAACTGGGATCCTGTGTATGCCTCTCCAGAATAAGGACTGTATTACACCAGATCACACCCTTTGCCGCAGCTAACCATCCCTCAATTGCACACAAACTCACATTTAAACTCAAACATGCCAGATATTTCATTTATTTCAATTTCTTTTTTTTTCTCTTACTGATCTCTCTTACCGACTCTGCAAGGCCACATCTGATATAAATAATATCATCATCCACCAAGTTACAGAAAAGGAAGCCAAAACCCTACGGACTCCATCCCACTTTCACTTCTGTCAATGGCTGCCTCTTGCTGATTTCACAGCAGGAATCCTGACTCCTTTCCACTTCTTTATTATTTTTTTTTTAAAACAACTTTTGGTAGAGGGCCAACACTTGATGAAGAACGAGACAATCCCACTGGGTGCTGTTCATCCATGTCCTGCCAGCATTCCTGCCGCTAACCCGCCCGCCACTTGGGATTTACAACGCTTTTGCGAACACGTCACTGCGCTCACACCCAGGAGGGCATGCTCCCTGCTCTGCCCTTGCAACTGTCACTGGCCAGCGTGCACCAGGGGTCCGAGAGACCCGCTCTCCCGAAACAAAGCACTCCAAGCCACATACTAAAATCCTGGTGAAAGCTGTTGGAAACCCCTGCAAGAAGAATAGCAGCAGCAGAGCGGATATTCAGAAAGGTTAACTTTCCCCAAGGGAAATGAGCCTCCCCACATGCCCTTTTTGATCAGCAGTGAAAGGGGAGGAGAGGGGAGAGCTGATGCAGAGCCATCCTTCCCTCTGAGTCACCCTCTGGGGACCCTCTTTCTCTCCATCAGCTACAGATGGTGCTCACCTCTCTCAGACTCAGCTCCCTCAAAACTCACACTGTCCAGACACAGCTCAGGCTCTGACAAAAATAATTAGAACTACTGATGGAGAAAAAAAAACACCTTTTGGGTCTGGTGTTTATTGAGCAAAAGAGTGTAGGATATTTTCACCCTCTTGGCAACCCTGCTTTTTGAGTTCCCAGCAACTGACGCCAGCTTTGATGGAAAAATAAGTTGCCGAGCCGCAAAAAGCGTGGGGCTAGCTTTTCCTTTGCTGCACTGTTGGTCAATCAAAGAGACAGATTCATAAATGGAAAAGCTTCATCTCACAATAGTCTGTGTATTGCTGCCTGTGGACAGGAAAAAAATAAAAGACTACAAATAATATTGATATGGTAACACATGTTTAAAATCAGTAATGAGAGAGCTGGAGGAGAGCTTATCCAGAGCCGCAAGTGCCAGCCAGTCTTATAGCGCTTTGGCAGAGGCAACTCCAGAAAAACAAGGTGGGGGTATTCGCTTTGTGGCTTGCAGACTGTCTGTGTCAATGCAATCATACCTCAGTCATCTGCTCCAGCTGGGACTGAGACCAAGCTCTTTGGGACCACGCACCTCAGCTCTGAGAGGGGAGCGCCTGACTGCCCCACAGCTGCTGCATCTCACCAGAGAGTCCACCTCTCAACAACCACTGCTGAACCAAGCATGAGTTGTGCTGCTGGATTTCTCCTCAGAGACAAATTTTGGTAACTATTACCTGTGTCTCTTTGTACATAAGCAAGTTGCCCAGCCTTCAGTCTACTACAGTACCTTACAGTACCTATCAGGTGGCTATCTAGAAATGTATAACCCATGGTCATACTTCCCATCAGAAGTTTCAAGGACTTCACCTCCAGAACGGCAGAGTGAATTAAACCAAACAATCCATAGCAATGACTAGGCACGGAAAAAAACACAACCTCACCACCACAGGAAATGAAGTGGGAGGGCATAGGCTGGGAAATTCCTTGCACTCTCAAAAAAGGAGCTAGGTGAGTGAGCTTGCTACAATGCATCTCACCAGCAAGTAAATATTTCTGTCAAACTAACATACAGCTTTCCATCCCAAATGACTTCCCTGCTTTCCGCAGAAGTACCAGTTATCTAGCATTCCAGATGTCCTCAAGCTGCTTCATGGCCACTTTTCAGAGCAAGCGTGTGGAAAATGTAGAACTGTTCCTAAAAGGAAGCTAACCATTTTACAGGAACCGCAGATGTGACTCCTAACATTCCTAAGAAAAAATACACTTAAGGAAACCAGTGTTTGTAAGCAGTCACTTCATTCCAGTCAACTATGCAAAAATACCCGCAAACACCCAAACCAACACTCTTATGAAAAATGACAGCTGAAAAAAAAAAAAAAAAAAAACAAAAAAAAAACCCAAAAAACCAAAAAACACAAACACAACAAAAAACACAAAAACAACCACCTGCACAACCAGTGTTTCTTCAGGACTTCTCTGTCTATGCTGTTACAGGGAATTTGCAAGACTATTTCACAGCGCTGCAACATCTGCAGCACGCATGCCCACCCCACAGCGGATCCATGCTGCTGGGGCACTGCAGGACCCAGGGCTGTCAGACACTCCGGGACACCACAACAGCCTCCCCATAACGCATTACAAACTCCGTTCTTACATTTGGGTTTAACACTGAGAAGTGGGTGACTATTTCACCAGTCCTGTCCCGCTCACGACTTTACAACTCAGGACTGTGGCAACAGCCTGAAATGAAGACCTGTTTCAAAGCGTTAATATCGGAGACCGAGAAAGAGGGCTGGTACAGACAGCCAGACAGCCCTGGCATAGTTTATATGGGATATATTCAGGACCTTTACCCCACTATGGACTGACAGCAGTTCAGAGGGTTTTGTGGTTTCTGTTCCTTTGACTGCTTAAAAAAGGATGCACTCTATCTTTTTTAAGACAACAGCTGACCGGTTTCAACGTTTCCTTTTCATTTCTGTCATGAGAACAGAGAAGCAAAGGGTAAGGCTGTGCAGCGAAATACTGTTCCAGAGGTAAACCAGTGCAAAATTAATATTGTTCCTAAAATTTCGACAGGGATGACTCCCAGCTCCAGAAGGAAAGATGCCCCATTTAGTAAAAAATATGCTGTTATGAGACTAGAGCTTCAGACAACAGGCGTCGAAGAAAAGCAATTTTTAAACCCCACTGAATTCTTTTTTTACCTGTCTATTTCTAACCTTAAAAACCTGTTAGATTTTCTTTTTTTCCTACACTCTAAGGCATACACTTTTCTCCAGGAGACTGAACTGCTGCCAAAACCACACCACTATCCAAGGATCTTAACACACTTTGCAAAAATATTAATTAAAACTCACACAGCAAGAAAAAGGGAGTAAGGCTGGATCCTTTGTTTCACAGCAAGGGAAACACTACCACCAAAAAAAAAAAAAAAAAAAAAAAAGACAAAAAGATTTGACAACATACCAGCCATCTCAAAGAAAACACGCTGCAGAGGACAACAGAGAGGTGATGCTGGGAGGGTAGAGAGGTGGGAGAGGAAGAGTAAAACCCAGGAGTTCATCTCTCAGCAGTGCTTTTACTAGACTATGCTTCTACTATGCAATATTAGGTTGGTTGAGATTGAAAATGGAGATTTAGGAGCCAGTTTTCTTAATCCTGCTTTCTCACCACACCTACGCAATTGCGGCATCCAAACACACCACCCAAAACAAAGCAGTGGCTAATTATCATATCTCATTATAAGGACGCCTCATCTGTACTTCTTTCAAGATTTTTCACAGTGTCATTATTTCTCTCTGCAGCATGATTTCCCACTCAAGTGTGGGGAAAATGAAGGCAATAGCTATTTAAACGCAATTTGCAACATGGTCTGTATGTATTAATTTCTTACTGTCTTCTGGGAATATTTTCCTGCATCAGGTACCTAATCCATAAATACACATCCATTTGCTTAACAAATTTGTGGACAAAAGAAAAGTAGAACTAAAGCAATAATTTAATTTCTACTGAATAGTGCACATGTATTACTTTATAATACATAAACATCATTCCATCAAAGTGAACTAAGGTTAGGAAAGCCATTAATATATCCTTACCAACATGACAGGGCTAGAAAGTAAAATAAAGTGGACTCGTTCACATCAGACATCATTTGCTGGTTTTGTAGTTATTTCCCTCAAAAACAACCACAAAAAGCAGTCTCTCAGGGAGGGGTGACTGATCAGTAGTTTTGCAGACAGAAAGAGCAACCTGAAAAGCTACAAGCTCAGCAGCGAAAGGGCAATGTTTTCCCAAAGGCAGCCGGTCAGGGGACGTTGCAATTCGGCACACAATGCAGCAGGTCTCTATTCAAAAGGCTGGCACACGTCCTAAGCAGAGATCCTCTCCATTTAGGCCACCCAGAGCCAGGACAGCACAGGAGCAGGAGGGAGGAGGAAATCAGAGGAAACAGAGGAGCAGAGCCGTTTAGGCTGCACTTCTTCACATAAGGAGCTCCATATACAAGATTTTACTGAACCAGGCAAAGAGAAAACTAACAAGGAAATCTGAAACCCCTCATGCTTGTACATTTTCAGCTCTCTGGACTCCCATACGTATCCGATACCATGGCTGCTACTCAGAGCAGATAGCGTGGCACCCATGCGTGAAGCCCTCTACTGCCTGAAGCCAAGGGCATCAGAAATGTCCAACCTTCACATCAGGTCTAGACATAGTCTATTTTTGTTATGGAAAAGAATAATTTCAGATCCAATTTGTTTCCAAAACAAAGGAATTCGCCTCCCAAAGCCTGCCAGGAAGAGAGGAGGACAACATTCCTTCCTCTGCTCTCAGGAAATTAAAGTTACCCAACTGCTGGGAGGTGTTAAGAAGCCTCAGTCTCTTCCTGGTGCCAATATTGAAAGGTGTCAAATGCCTTCACCTCACACTGCCCTCAGAGAATGGTGAGAGAGCAGAGTACCACACATCCAAGCTCATGCAGAAAGTTTATTTTGACTCCTCTGAACCACAAACACTTCAGACCACGATAACATGCAGTTCCAAGTTATTTCCTCTTTAGTTTGTTTTTTTGGGGCGTGGGGTTTTTTTTTTTTGTTGGTTTTTTTTTGGTTTTTTTTTTTCTCCTTTAGCTAAAAAGGAGAAGGTACCATGGCTGAGTGATGGGTGCTCCTTGGAGCACTGGAGCAGAGCTGGAGAGCCATTCCTCTGAATGCGTTGCTCCCCAGCTGACGAACAGAACAACCCAGCCCACAGAGGACTTCTCTCACCCAGCAGCAACCTGAACTACAACCTATCAAACAGCAGCTACGTTATTGTCTCACGTGTCTATAGCGACCAGCTGTAGCCAAGGAAAATCCCCAAATTCAGCTGGTGCTGAAGAAATGTCAATGAGCCCTGGGGTTGTGCCAGGCATGAGAATGATCATGTCTACATACCTTCCAAGGGAGACAGAGGTTACAGAAGTGCACACCGTTCCCCTAGAGATCCAGCAGCCCTTTTAGACTGTCTTGCCAAAAAGGAGCAAGTTACCTGTGCTCAGTAAAGGCACTCTTTCTACGGGACTTCGTGGATGGAAATCCATAGCAGAGACAGCAAAACATCAATCGTTCCTCTGGGAAGTACACTACCAGGAAAGGAAAGGCAATCATCCTTATCTTAAACTATGATTCATATTATCTTTGCTTACGGGCTACATCATTTTCACACCATCATTCAGGCTCTGACATAATGGGCAAGAAGCATCCTATCAGCATGGCAAAGGAAGCCTATCCAACAGGCTCATGAAACGGGAACTGGGGTCTCCAAAAGGCCTGATATAATGACAACTAATGCCTCTGGGCATCCAGAAGAAAGCAAGAAGCAGCAAGTTTCTTGACGAACGTGATGGGAAAGTGTTAAGTTTTAGGTCCAGTTTAAGTTTCAATTCTCACCTCACGTAGACTTGCTTTGCACCAGTGTACAACAGGGCATACGCATGAGCCACAATCCAAAGTAATTAAACTTATTTTTTCGTTTCCTCCAGTTGCCAAGATAAAGCAGGAGGTTCTATACCGCTCCACTCTCCTATAAAGGGACCTTAAACATATTTGGTGGGGATACTGATAGTATGTTTTTTATCCCACACATTTGCAGTCGCTGATTTTTTTTGTTCTATGTTTTCTCAAAACATCTGCAAGTCAGAATGAAAAGCATAAGTTTCTGAAGCTGCTGAGATTTCCGTGGCACTTGACCAAAGGAAATAAATAAAAATAAAAGCGAGCACTCCAAACATACCCTTCTCCTTGGCAAATGCAAAGGTAGCTTCTCAGGAGAGTCTCAGCAGTTGTCTCTACACAAAGCTTGCCTAGACTATGCCAATAAGAAGGGTATTACATTATTTAGTAACAACTCATGACAATCGTCTGCGTCCCCTCCCCAGGAACACTTATAAAATAAAGAGTTGCTGCTGGGTTCTCACATTTCAACACAGTTTTGTACCTCACTGGACAGTCTCTTCAGTTTTGTGTGCCCACACATTAACACGCAGACACACAAAGGAAGGAAGACAAGAGATGCACATATGGTAAAAGAAGACATCAACACAAGGGTTAAGTAGGCATAAATTGGCCACAGAGGCATTTAGGCTGGAAAAAGAAAGCTTTCCAGACAAACTTGTCAGACTGGAGCTGCCTTCCAAGGGATGGAGATGATCCAACTGGACACAAGGCAGCACTGAGCCAGTCTATGAAGAGGATAACTGGCTGTGGGCAGTAACAGAGGACTATGATGAGCCAAGTAGTCCCTCACTGTCTGATGTTCCTTTGACAGAAGGAAGGAGGTTACTCTAAGAAGTGGTTTGTTTAGTTTGTTTTTTTTTTCTTTTACTGAATCAGAGAGTATACCTCTCTTCTTGCTAAAGCGATCGTAACTCCCATTAGAGAAGCTATTTAAGAAAATAAGCATTAACAGGTTGGAAAACGCGTTTAAAATTAATGGCCTAAAATTCACCAAGCCTAGTTTAAGAAGGTGAGAAGAATCCCACAGGCAGGCTTAGGGAGCCAGTCAGATCAGCACTGTCAGCCATCCCATTCACTAAGCCTGCAGGGGCCTGAGTCTCGTCATGAGGATGCCGGAGATGTGGAAACCTCAGCTGTACCCAACACAAACAGAGCTACAGCTGTTTGGCTGCAATGACCCAGTAATCACTGTGATTACGTGTCCCAGTTACTGGAGGACTCTGCTAGAGGGATTAGCAGGTCGTGATCATCACACTAAGCTCTGCTCGAAAAAGCATTAAACATGAGGACTAAACATTCAAAATAATTTCCTGCTCAAGTACCTCAATGTTTGGGAGCCTGAGAGAAGGTGAGTCCTAATTGGCAGAGAGCATTACCGCTTCAAGTGATTGCGCCGGGAATCCCATGTCTCAAAAGCAAGCCCTGGAAGAACCATCTGGACTCACTCAATAGCCCTGCAACTTTATCCAGTTGAAAACTCAAGTCTTCTTCAAACATAACTTGGGGGATGACCACGCCATACTGAATTCCCAGGACTCCTGCCTCCCCCGAAGCCTCCTCCATGTCCTAGCAGAATTACCAGGGAGCCAGTAACACACTGAACCACCACACTAAATTAAAGGCAGAGAGGCACCTTTGATGACTATGCAAAACATCTCCCTTGACATTGACATGGAAACAGCTCCCTTTTTCAAGCTCTCACATATGCGTTTTCTTCCTTAATAGTTTTTTAAAGAAGATATTGGACATAATATCTGCCATCTATTAAAATAAAAGCTTTGAAGGTAGAAAACACTTCTAGAAATTATCTTGGGAATCTTGCTGAACTTTATTGTATTTGGAGTCATCATTCTTTCTATACAAGTGTGCACTTCATTACCTGGTAACGGAACAATAATTGCTCTTCAGTTATGCAAGATGCACCTCTAATTTGTAAGGGGTTTCTGAAGAGGTAATGACAGACGCTTAAAAAAATGAAATGTGAGAATATGAAACTTGTTATGTAAAAGACAGTGGTACCCATGGAGTAGTCTGCCAGCTGGGTCACAGTCTCAGCTGGTATAAAGAAACAATGCTGATGTTCTGTCTTGTGTATTCTTAAATACTGAACCTGGAGCCAAATTAATCATATTACTTTGTGCTTTAATCAGACTAAACCTCATAAGTGAAGCATCATCAGCGTAGGTCAACACCTGACATCCCTGCTTTCCTGAGAGCTTCCTGCGGACTCTAGGTAAGGGTACCAGCAATTCATCAGAAGGCATTTTTCTCCTCTGAAATTATACTTCCTGATTATAAAACATACTGAGTGTGAATAAAGATATCGATCTATATCTTTTCTTGTTTCTAAAACTAGATTCAACAGAAAACCTGCTAAGAACTATATTGTAAGGGACAACCTTGTGTTAAAAAGGATGATCTATCCAAATTTTCTCCATCCCCTTTTCTCCAACTTTACTCCTGTGAACAAGTGCTCAGTGCAGCATTTTGAAGACTGTGTGTTCACTCAGAGTCCTTTCAGACAAAATGTGAACTCCAAACTCTGAGAACTTGCGTTCGTTAAGGATTCCATGGCAATGCTCCCAAGATCAAGAGCAGCGCGCCATCCAAATGTCACCTGTGTGTACAGATGCAGTATTGAGTGCACCTCCTCATATGACTAATTTTCCAATTAAGACGGAAACACTGTTGTGCTAAAAACACAACAAGCACATGGGAAGATCTCATTCTTGCCCCATAGGGACTTATTATCAAAGATATGCTAATTTTACTCTAATCTACTTGTTTTTACTCAGGAAAGTATTGACTTTGACAACATGCAAATTTTGCGTTGCAAAAATTAACTGTGTTTTACTGTTTTGAAACAGTTTATGATGACATCCACAGGAAAAAAAAATTAAAAAGTTGTAAAAAACAAGACAAATTAAAATTGACAAATGCTTAGAAAGCTTGCTTTACCTACTCTAATCTCCATGCCATTGCAGAAATATTATTAGCAGGACCCAAGCCACCTAATCTGAGACTTGTTCGGATCTGAGTACTTAAACTGCATCATAACAGCAACTGCTGGGTAGGTGTACCCTGAGGAAGCCCAGCCTTTCAGTCTGTCTGAAAGAACAACAGAACTATCACAGACTGCAAAACTTTCAGCTAGAAGAGTCCTGTTTAATCCAGTGGAAAAAGGCATAATGAGATGCAGTGCTTGGAAGCTGAAATGAGATAAATCAGACTAGAAATAGGCACCAATTTTTAGCAGCAAGAATAGCATACTGCTGCAACCATTCACCTCAGGATACCTCAAATACCTCACCACATCAAGTCTCTTAACGTCAGAGCTGCGCTGCCGCCCTGATGGATGTGCGACACAGCTCAAAGAGAAATGCAGGCTTCACGTGGTAAATCTTAAATAAAGCTGTCTCTTGCATCATGCTCCAGCTCAGATTAAATGATCATAAATGGTCCCTCCTGACCTTAAAAACTTACCATGACACTCCTAGTAATGGTAAAAATGTCTGCAAGGAGTTGTAGCTCTGCACAGCCTCAAGAGATCGCAACTGCATGGAAGTTCTGCGCCAACAGCCTGTCCTACCCGTACAAACTGTCTGAGAGCCAGGGACAGAGCCAGGCTGGACAAGTGGCACCTGGGTGCCAAATTTAGTCCCTCACTCCTGGGCTGGCAGCAGCTGAAAGAACTGTAAAAAACTGGCATGTATCTTGATGAAGCAGCTTCCCCTCAAAACATCAGCTGCCTGACAGTGTCTGGAATGACAAAAAAAATTCTCTACTTTCCAAATAACTAAGCAATTTTAAAACAGTTAATGCTGGAAACACTCTCAAAAGATTAGCCGTGGCTCAACAAACTTTAAAGATGATCATTTTTAATTTAATTTAAAGTTGAACATCCTTGTGTAATCATGGCAGAGATGAAGGACTATCAGGGAATAATTTTGTTTTCGGATCAGTGATCTCAGAACATTGCCAAGGCACTGTGAAACACACTCCTTATTCACACCTCATAATTAACTGAGTGCTCTGTGGAGACAGGATGCTGCAATATTGAAGTCATCTTCGTTATTAGAAACCTGCTCATTTGGGCTGGGATGCCACTGGCGAGGGGGAAGTGGGGGGTGTCTCATTCGGTTCTGGCATTTCCAAACTCCCCAAAGAAGGTACCTTCAATCCATCAAAACAGTAGACTACCAAAGCCTAACAAAGGGCAGAGAAAGCATTTGGTCTACGACAAAAGCGTGGCTTGCGCAGAGAGAAAAACACCTCCCCGCTTCCCTAATGCCATCTGGAAGCGTTTCTCTTTTAGAGGCAATTAAAAGAAGAAAATACAGTTCTCTTAATTAATTCACATTGAAAGGTGCTTCGGATGGAGTCAAGAGGCCAAAACAGATCAAAGTAAATAATGCAACAAATAGTGACATGAAAGCCCTGGTATAGCAGCTATCATGGCTTCCACTGTCTAGATCTTCACATTTAGAAACAACAAATGCTGAAGCTTCTGGCTTGTAGGAAAGGGGAGGGAGGATAGGGGGTTCTATCTTTGCAGCAAATTTTAAGAGAGAAATTGTCCATTTACTGGCAAAAATAGGAAGACTTTTGCCAAAGTAGATCCGCTTAAGATTTGGGAAATCCTGGATTAAGTCTGTGGTTTATGTCATATTTTGTTTGTGAATTCAGGCAAATGCTCAGACCTTCCGCCCATTGGTTTAGGGAGGTAACGCGCCTCCCTGGCTGACAGAGCACAGACACTCGGATGGAGAGGACACGCTCACCCTGGGTCCTGGGCAGCTAAGACCCTTTGTGCTGTTACTACACCGCAGAGGAGAAGGGAAAACCGCTGAAGCTGAGAAAAAGCAACGAGAAGGACTCAGCCTCGTGAGCAAGCGCCTGGGGAAGCCCACGAACTTTGCCCAAGCCAGGTTACTTTGAGTTATTACTCATTCCAAAATAGCAGTTAAGAAAGGGAGGATAGATTTTAACCCCTGACTAGGTATCCAAGGCCCAGATACAGCAGCTACAGCGTTTGATGGCATCGTCTCCGGCTCCAAAATCAGCTAGGCCCATCTTAGCTTAGTGCAGTGTCTTGCTCCAGCTCTTCCCCTGTAACGGGGAACAGGCCAGGCAGTCGCAGGATGCTCTTCCACCAAACCCAGGGCCCAAAATGCAAAACACAGTAACAACAGATACTCAGATTTTCCACTCAGGTTTTTGCTGTACATCTCAATTACCTACACAGACTGCAGTCAGAACAAAAGAACAAATAATAAAGAAAAAAAAGGGTGGTGCCATAAATCAGCACTGAAAATGCAGCTTATGAATAGCAAGCATCCAGCACATTTAGAAATAAATGAAACAGAAAAAAAAAACAAGCAATAAAAATCCAAAGTGCCTCTGCATCTGGAGTGTGGCATGTTATTCCAAGATGCCTCCTTCCTCTGCCCAGTTTTCAAAGGATGTAACAGAGATCAAAGAGGTACAGGAAAGGGCAATAAGGCTCATCAGACACACAGAATGGCTTTTACATGAGGAGATACTCAACAGAACAGGGCTCTCCACCCTGGAAAAGGAGTACACATAAAGATCCTATAAAATTATGAAAGGCTTGGGGAAATGAACCAGAAAAATTACTCTCTACTTATTATCACACAAAGTCAAAGGGCCCAATGAACTCATCAGTTTTCAAGCAAAGGGAAAGATTTCTTCATACAGCCTGTAACTAAATCATAGAGCTCACTGCGATGTTGTCAAAGCTGGAGGAAAGAAGGGTTCTAACAAAGGGAATTAGGCAATTCCACAGAGGACAGGTCCATGGAGAGTCTTAAATACAGTGCTCCAGATACAGCATCCAGATCCATAGACTCTAAATCGCTGACTGGCACATGTTCAGCATGCATGGTGAAGAAAGACAACCATGTACTGGCCCCGTTTCCACTCTTTTCTTCTCTGTAAGCATTTAGTAATGACCACAGTCAAAAACCAGATACTAGAGCTAGCTGGACCATTGGTTTGATATGGTATTCCCACAATGTTCTGCTGTATATTGAATATACTGATATGAGTCCAAGAAACAAATCCTAATACAAAGTAAAATAATACTTTGTATTATTTTTTTTTTCTGAAGAAATACCATGCAAAAATTCCTATATTCATAGTCATGCATAGCACTAGACCAAACACATGAATAAATGTCTTCTGAGTAGAAAGTTATCCACCATCTCCAAAAATTTATACAGGCAATGAATGAAGGAATTTGGCTTTCCATATCAAGTAATTCCATGATGGAGATACCATTCAGGATCATAGGCAGAGTCATGATAGTGAATCCACAGTACATCAGCCAAGATCATCAAAAGCATATTGATCTCTAACAGACAGACTAGAAAGACTGACATTAGTAGCCATTTAGATCACAGACCAGGTGACAGCTTTATAAAGATGAAAACTCCTGATGCTTGTACCAAAAACATTTGTACTCTAAGCAATTCATCTTTTGAAATAAATGTGTGACATAATTAACAGTGGAGAGAACAGGGGAGAAGAGGGAGAACAACAACAACAAATGAACTGAGCTTGCTACCAAAATACAAAAAAAAAAAAAAAAAAATCTCTGCTTCAAACATTCACAGATAACTCACAGGCACAGCAGTGATACAAGCTGCTGTCATGAGATTAGGCAGAGATTACATAAATGCAATTAAATCAAGCAATGGCAAGATATTGCAAGAGAATCCAAGGCCATCATTTTACAGCAGCTTTGTCTCTGCAGAAATTCCGAACACAGTCTTACAAGAACGAGACGTGTAATGGTGTTGTATGATTGGACAAAACTGCATTTTATGGGAGGGAAGGAAAGGTAGTGTTCCCTCTCCCTTCCACCCCGACCGATAATTACTCTTTCCCTGAATTTTATTTTGAACAATCAATAAAGCCCTTGTCTCCATGGAAAACAGAGAAGAGAGAGTTTTTCTTTCCAATTTTTCTCTTCTAAAATGAACACCCAGCACGTTTATTGGCATCTTCCACAGATGAAAAGGAATTGCATTTTATTCCAGTTTTTGTACTGGTACAACCAAAATGCAACCAAAGTTAAGTTTCAAATCATACATTTTAGGCTAATATTTCCTTACTCTACAGTTGATTTGCAAAAACAAGGGATTCATAGGTTACAAAAGGAGAGATCTGAGCTGACTTTCAGCCCCAGCCTGAACAGAGGACCTACGGCAAACACACTGCCAACCAAAGCTTTAAACAGAGGAACAACTGCATCATCCATACAGCAACAGAATGAGACTTTAAGACAATCAAACCTAACTTTAAGAAAGGAGGTTTAAAAAAACGCAAAACAACAACGACAATAAATTGCAGTGGAAGATTTTCATTTAAGCCACTCTACAATCAGTTGTGGCAGGTAATGAGAATTCATAAGGCACAGCAGAGCATCGCCAGATGCTGGGAGACCTGTCAGACCTGGAAAGCAAACACTCGATATCAGCGTTCCAACAACCCAAGAGCAAACCTCATCTTTCAGGGCTCACTTCGGACAGTATCTGAATTTCAGCACGGATTATCTGGGAATGTGGAATACGTTTACAAGAGTCCCTTCTATGTTGCAGCTTCCTGGACATCCACATTCTGGAAATAATTGCTTAAAAGAATAGCAACAAAAAATCTGCATTTCAAAGATCTGCAGTGGGGAGAGACATGTGCATTCCAGCATTTCCAAGCCAAGTAGAGGATTAAGGTTTCTAATGCACTAGTTGGAAAAGAATATTGGGATAACTGAATTAGAAATGTGAAAGTGGATTTACTACTCCTCCTCTTTAGATTAAGTTGAAGATTAAGTCTCTAGTCAGGGAAGGATCTATTCATCTTGGAAAGCATACAGGGAGGATGGCAGAAGCATTAGACATGCCAGCAGATTCTGTCTTTTGAAACCAAATATTAAATCTCAACAGCTACTTCATATTACAAAAAAAAAAAAAAAAAAAAAAAAAATCAAAGTAACACACATCACACAACTGGAACCACTCACCTACAGCCATATTTGATGAGACTGGTGTCCTCACGTTTTTGAGCAAATGATTGCTTGTATTAGCCTGTAAAAACCTAAGGCCACATACCTTAGTCCTGAGAGTCAGCTGTCCTTCACTTAATACATGCTGTGATTACTCTCTGTGATTGTGTTCACACAGGAGACATGGACCAGCTCAGAAAGCATCAGTCATTAATGAGGTAGGTAGTTACAGCTGAATCCTTCACAGCCTAAAAGTTTCCGCTAGACATCTAAAAATGTGCCTGGAAGTCAAAGATGTAAGAGAGAAACTGTTCAATCAGATTAGCTCCTGAAAAATACTAACAATAATCTTGAGCATCATTTACCTTCAAGTGTTGTGGTTTACTTTTATTTCCTGGGTTCTATGTCAAACTAACCCAGATTTACTGCAAGAAAAAATGACCTGGCAAGCCATTAAGGTTTTTCTGTTTCTCAGCCGCTGTTAATTCCTTGACACTGGTTTACAAGGCTTTCAGAAAAAGCCAATGAACATGGGGACGCCGCTATTTCAAACGCTGGTTTAATGAGACTGCCATGAACTCTGAATAGAAAGGCAGTCCTGTGAAGTACAGGGAACGAACCGAGTCTCCTGTGAGTCAGCTCTGGGACATAGAGACTGCACCTACAAATTGAGGATTTCCAATTAGCAACACAGGGAACAGAAGAGGCCGACGTACAATGAAGTGACTGCAACTGCAGGCTTAAATGCAACTCCCGTTAATGAGAGAAAAAAAAACCCATGCCCTCTGCACATGAATGAATAAGCCATCATCATCTTTCAGAAGATGGGAAAAAAAAAAAAACAAAACAAAAACAGCCGTTAACTTTTCCTCCTGATTCTGTTTTGCACAGTGTGGTTCTTTGTCCCAGGCACAGTTTCCAGTTATGAATTCACCAAAAATGGATTTTCATGGACAAAACAAAAGTCTAAAGGATCTTTAAAAGACTAAAAAGTCTTCCCTTAGAAAATTTAAAAAAAAAAAAAAATAGCTGAAACATGTTAAGACCTCATCAACTAAGAAAAATAACGTCAGACTCAGTCTTGCCCCTTTTTTCCAACATTTAATGTACACGAAGCCAAACTAAAGTTTATTTGCTGCTTACTGAAATAAACAGGGCCTCTTGAATACTGTCACATATTAATAGTTCAGGGGATATTATTTACTTTTCACGTCCTTCTCAGAAGGGTTTGAAAAGAGAGAGAGAGGTGTTTTCTTCATACTGCAAGACAAAAACCACTATCCAGAATAGCAGCTAAAATGATCCAACGAAGGAAGCAAAATCTAAAACCAAGCCTCTTCTATTCAATCAAGCGTGTACACAAGTGCCTGCTTTTCCACACGCAAATAAGCCAAGAGTGCAAGCAACCATGGCCCTGCGCCACACCCAGCACCCCAGCAGAGCAGGTCCTGGCTTCTGCCTGGCTTTCCACACAGGCAGCAAGCACAGGGAAACCTCCCGAGTTTGATACAGGACGGAGGACATCCGAAACACCAAAGCTGGAGAAAAGAGATCAAAAAGAAACCAGTCTTTGCAGCCCTCAGAGCAGAAACCCAGGCAGAGGGGAGGGGGAGATAAGCAAAGAAGCAGCAAGTGCTGGTAGCTGGAAAACCCCGGAGGGACCTTGCCCTCTAGCTGGGCAAAGCTCCCACAGCAGGAGACTCAACCTGGGAGACAGGAGGAGTGGGGAGCACATGGAGGATGCGATACCCAATACAAGAACATCACTGGGGGCCCTTGAATTGTCTGGGCAAAGACTTTGGGGCTAGGAGTATAGGAGGGGCCCTGGGAGGCAGTTTATCACAGTAGCTTCTGAGGAAACCAACAAGATCCAAAAGGTAAAGCCTGAGGAGCAAAGATTGGAAGCAGTTAAATAACTAAGGAGAAGCAAGCAAGGGAAGAGATGAGGACAGGCTGGAGTAGACAAGGTAGGACAACAAACTGGGGAGAGAGGCAAAAAGGGGCTGCCAGAAGGAGCTGCACATGCTGGGGTTTATTCCTCCCTGAGTCTGGAAGGGAACATCATGTCATTGTGCCTCCTCTGTCAGCAAAAATCTAAAGGGAAGAGCCCCCCATCTCTTAATATTGACTCCTATAGAGCACAGTCTACTGCTGCCACCAGCTAGTCTGCTTGCTCAAGCGACAGATGTCGATGAGGTGGATCCAAAGGTTTCAGTCCAACTGTTCACACCCACGTGGCTCCCCACTGCAAAATTTCTGGCTATTCACTTTACTCGTTTTGAAAAGCAAGGAAATTACACATCCAGAAACTATGCCAAAAGTACTTTAAAAGATTACAGACTGAAGCAACAAACTGCCAGGAAATACCGGCACTTGGTAGTTTGTACACAGAGAAACTATCGAGAAGTTGTTAATCTTTTTAGAGTAGGACTTGAATAACATGAAATAAATAGGGCATGAGGCCATGCTCTGGACAAGGAAGGAAAAAAAAAAATTGAATAGTTGCTCATTAAGTGAGCACCATCCATTCTGGGCAATGAATGGAGCAAGGATCATGCAGAAAAAAAAAAAATGGTATGTGATAGTGTAATTAAAGACTGTCATAATATAAACGCATAACAGGGCCAAAATTAAATCAGGCCTTTCTTACCTGGTAAGTGCATAATTTTGCAGCCTAATGATGTCTAAACATGGTTTTTTTGTGTGTGTGCATGCAACATGAGTCATCACCATACCAAAGCAGTGCTGTTTTTAAATAAACTTTAGTTAGCAAGCAATGAGTTCCATTACTTGTATTGAAATAGCACTTGCAGATTTCAAAGATTAAGACACATAATGCCACAAGTATGCATAAAAGAGAGTCCTTGGCTTTTCTGGAAGGAGTCTTAAAACAACCACCGCATAGCACCAACAGAGGTGGAAAAGAAGTATGTGTTACGGTGCCTCATCTTCCAGCACACGCCATGGGAACAGAGAGATGTAGTTATTTTCCCAAGATTACACAAGGTTTCTCTGGAAGACAGTCACAGGACAGAGCATGTAAATCCTTGGCTGAATCCAAGGCCTGGGGGCACCCACCTCTCCCATGTTTCTGGACTCTAGCAGTGTATTCTGGTGGCCTCACCTACCATCTGGGCATGACAATAAATACAATCACTGACTGCAGGCAAAGGAGAAGATTCACGTATTATTGCTAGTGAACATTTCCTAAAAAGATAGGACATGGACACAACAGTAGCTAGGGCTATTGCTCAGACTCACAATGGAACAAGGATCCAAAGAACTGAGTTTAGAGAAGAGTAAACCACAGGCCAAATCCACCCCTGCAATACACCTCCCCAGAGGGGGCCAAACTTCATTCGTACCTTAAGCTTACTAAGTGGCAAGAATGGCAGAGCTTTAGCAAGCCTGTTACAATTTTTAAAAGCTTGCCACACCATAGAAGAAGCATCCCACAGCTAGCAGGATAACATTTATCTAATCTGCCATCTTTCAGCACGCACTGTGCCTTCCTAGGCCTTGGGACTCAGGGTCCTACTTGCCTTTTGGGGTGAAATTGTGTTGTCCTATTCTCAGTTCAATTTTAAACATCATTTCCCCAAAAAATCAGCCTACGACCAGTGATGGACAATTCAGCACCTCCTTTTCTCTCCTTTCACACGTAGGCAATCCAACACCAGCCTTTACTCACAGCATCACAGACTAGGAGCCTGTTCCTTTATTTTCAAGACCTCACAACCCTCAGGAGATCACCGGTGAGAGAGGAAAGCTTGCAGTGCTTTTTACTGCTGTGCTTTGTCTGTGAACACAACTGCCACTGACCTCCAAGGTGTCTGAGTGCAACTAAGAACAACTACTAAGGTTTAAGAAAGTTGTACCAAATCTAACAGAGAGTGTCTTCCTCACACTTCTACAACTCAGGCAGTTTCACATTCTGAGCCACATCTTCGTATAAAATTCCCTCTAACAAATTCAAGAAAAGGTAAAGTGGGCACACGTGAAATCCCATATCTGGGAAAGCGGTCGCGCTATTCTGCCTATATTGATCATGAACCCAGGAAGTAGCGTCACACTGTGTGGCAAGGGGAAGCATTAGAAATGCAGCTGAGACTTCTGCTATACTGTCAAAAGTCATTAAAAAGAAAAAATCATTTCTACACAAAAACTGGAAATAGAAGCACCCAGTGAGAAAAAGTAAAATTAACACCAAGCAATCGCTATGCAGTCACATGTTACGTGTGACGATGCTTTTTCCCCACTCCCTCTGCTCTTCCTTCATGCTGGAGAACAGCATCTGTTTCAGCTCAAACACTGACCACGCGTGCTGCGCAGGGACTCAAGGAAGACACATTATGACCTCAACATACTTCTCATAGTATATCAGTCTTGGGGTTAGCACAGCCATCCCTGGAATGCACCACGTTCTGCAAAGCATTTCCATTTTCCTTCCCCTGCTACTGCAAAAGGAAACAACATTGCTGCTGGTTTAGTCATCAGATCACATTTATCCCTGCTATAGCCTTAAGGATTTCATTGAATTTTGGATCAATGGCATTTTGTGCCTGGATCCCAAAGTGCTAACAAGTAGTGAGCTCCCTCACTCACTTTTGCACATACACAGAGATTTAGAGTGACACCATTGGGCATAGCTCCAAGTACACCTGCTTCTTCTCTCATTAGGTCGCTTGGGGAAAAAAAAAAAAAAAACAAAAAAAAACCAAACACTAAACACCCACCAAAAAATAAACTAATGCAAAGGTTCACGTACATGGAAAATGGCAGCATTAAACACTATTGTCAATTCTAAGAGAAGAGTCTCACTAGCTAAATAGTCAGATGCAATAAAAATCAGTTTCTAGGTCACCAAAGAGAAACAGAGATTTCACTTTCAAAAGCATGCAAGCTGTTGAGGAATCTTGTTTTTCAAGAATGCCTGAAGCTTAAGACTGTGGCCTTACCAGGCTCATTTACAAAGCTCAAAACTATCAGGGTGACTAGGTAGTACGAGGTGGAGGTCACGGGCTGGAGAGCATTTAGCAATGCTGAGTGTTAAGGCACGTATGACGTAACACAACTACAACTCTATGTGGCCTTGGAATTAAAAAAAAATAAAAGTCAAAAAATAGATCTCAGTTTTCGTGGGTTCAACAAATCAAGAAAAAGAGAATGAGTGACAATAACTACAGACACAACTTGCACAAGGAACTGTGACAACTTGTTCTTTTATGTGTTCTTGTTAACACGCCCACGGATCTAACAGAGCATCGCTGTGGTGAGCAATGAGGTGTTGGCCCTGATACAGCTTTTAACAGGACACATGTACATATACTGCACCATCACAGTGAAAGCTCTGAAGCTCTGGCCTTATCCCAAACAGAAGTACAAGCCTGACAGGAAAGTTCCTGTCTGCCCTTCTCTATCTGTGTCATACGGGAGGGCACATACGGTCACAAGCCTCTTTTAGGTCTTAAAACTCAGGGAGATGGATTAAACTCATAAGAGATCCTAGTTACTTCGTTTCAGTAGTATACGCCAGCATCCTCCAAAATTGCAATAAACTGCGGTGATTAAACTTACAGTGTCATCCCAGCTAACTCATTCTTTACTCCTGAAGGCATCCAGTACTGCAACGCGCGCATTCAGATAGCTGAAGATAAGAGCAAGTGACAACGAAGAACAGAAATTTCTACAGCAAGAATTTACATAACTAGCTTCAGTTACTGCTAATTAGAGTGATTCCCTTAACTCCTCCATTATTACTTTTTCTTGCATTTTTCAGTTAGCTCTAATAGCAAGATACATAATAAGTTATTATTAAATAGAAACCTAATTGATCACATTACAAGTAGTTTAAAGTACAGATTAAGCAGTGCACAACTATTATTCTAATGAAGACCTTACAACTAGCAACCGGGTGCACTAGACAAGGTACCCGAAGCTACTTCCCTGTGTCCAATGTGCCCTCCAACTTCGGGGTTTTTGAAATATATAAAATCTTTTCCCCTCCCTTTTGCCATGGAAGAGACCTACACAAGTCAGAGAAACATTGATTACAGAGGAGAAATTGTGTAATTATTTTTCTGTATTTGACAGCAACTTCAATTTTTTTCCCTCTATCTTTTTTTCAATCACAGCAAGGATTTACTGGTTGTTTTTTTTAAGAGATGGATTGTATTTTAATAGAGCAATTGCATTGAATGCTTCCTACTTCATATCATATAACGTGCTAACAGCACGAAAGAAAGACTGTGTACAGAAAGTACTTCGACTATTTTAATCTGTCCCATGAGAGGAGTCAGCAAATAAAAGTAAGGAGAAGACTGCAGTCATACGATCAGGTAGTGGTCCCCAGACTTCCACATGGCACGGACAGTCAGTGAGCTGCAATGCATTTAATCTTGCTGTTCATGCTACTGCAAGCACACTCCATGTGGCTGAGAATTGAGAAGATTTCTTGAATCTCTACAAGTGCTGTGTAGCAGTACATTTATTTTTTACAGTGACTAGCAAACATTGACATGCAGGCACTGGTCAAATTGCCCAGGCTCTATGAGGCTGTCATTCCATGCCACAATAAGTTAACCAGCCTCATCCTGCCTTCAGAGGAAACAGGAATTCAGAGCAAGGGAAAAACTGGCAAAGAAGGTTGCCAACAGTGTTTTAGAGCAGTTTTTTTTCAAAGCAGCATCCATTAACCCATCCCAGGCTTTCTCCCAAGGCTCTCAGACACAACTCTCACACAGATGTGTGGCAGCAGGCTTCCGTCTCAGCCAGGAGGACCACACCAGCTCTGCTCTGGGTATCCCACAACAAACCACCACGCAACAGGTTACTGCAAGTGTGTTGCACACAGTCACTTGAAAAGCTGAGCAGCTTACACCATGAGAGTGCTTTTTTAAAAAGAGAGCAGCTACGTACATGCAGAGCTTGATTTGCCATGTGCAGAAATCCTTTACAATATTTGAAGAGGCAGCTGCCAAAAAGCAAATGCCAGTTGGCAGCGCAGACAAGTTCCCTCTGAAGCCGTCCCACGTGCACGATCTCTTCAACACAACTTCTGCAACCTCTCCTGAAGAGGCTGGAAAACCAGAGGCTTTCCCCTTGGTGTAAGAAAGGGATGTTCCCAAAAGTGGAGGCAGAGGGAGGATGTCTGGAAAAAGTGCAAAGCAAAGGAGGGAGGAAAGAAACAGGGGAAAAAGAAACAAGGAATAAGAAGGTGGAGCAAGACAGGAGACTTTTTTTTTATATTGATACTCTCCACCATAGTATCTGTCAGGGAAAATGGAAACAAATACAAGTGTTGAAGAGAACAAAAGCACTGAGAAATGTGGAGAAAGCAAAGGCCAGGAATAGCAGCTGCACTGGCATCATGCTCACGTCACTCCTCCCCACCAGGTCCTACACTGTAGAGGCAAGATGTTAAACGAGCCTTTTGGACAGCCCATTCTGGCCTGGCATATCAGAAGGAACTACAGTCATCCGTGCTTTCTAATTGTGCTACTCATTTGGGGATACAGGAGAAGAAATAAATTCAAACAGATACAACTTTAGAAGTCATTCCTAACGGCCAGAAGAACCTCTGTACCAGAACTGCTAGCACGTATCCCCTCTGAAAAGCCTTGACTTCCTTACCATTCTTGTGTCAGTTTCCCACGTGGAGAGGCAACACAACAAAACTCACTTCCCTCCTTCCTAAAAACCAGAAACCCAACCATCTCCAAGTAAGACCAGTCAGACAAATCACCTGCAGGGCAGAAGCCCTCAAGTGGGTCAAACCATTAAACTACAGGCAGAGGAAAGAGACTCTGTGATCTGAGAAGTTATAGATCTCATCTAACGCCTATCTGCCATCAATACTGATGCAGCAAGAAGACCATTTAAAAAAGAAAACTAAAAAACCAAAACACAGCTCCTCCTAAACTGGTTAATGAGGGGTGTTACGTAGGAATAAATCACTCGTTTCCTAGGTTTCAAGAGTGCTGCATGGGGCCCATTCAGGTGCCAGCTGTTAAACGATCAGAGAACTGGAGCAGGTAATTCCTGATCTACTTAAGGAGCACAACATTTTCTTCAAGAAGAAAGTTGTGTGGGGCAATTCATTATTACAGCTCTCCAAAAGAAATCATACTGTGAGTGTTTTGTAGTTAAAACCAAAAGTCAGCAACAAAGGGCAAGCTGGGCAAGGGCTACCAGGGAGATCATGCAAAGGTCAAGGTTAAAAGAAAAAAACTCCACACTCTGCCACACAAGTCTTTGGGGTGGCTGCTGATTCACATCCCCTTAAACAGTCTTACTAACTCAGAGCTGTTCCACGGGACTAAGAGCACCAAGCACTGGTCTTGTGCCAGAGCATGACCCTGAGTTTTGGGAAAGGCCTTCCTTCCCCAGTGAGGTGCCCAATGAACATGTAGAGAGCTGCTGGACGCGACCGGTGAAAATCCTTCTGTTACTGCCTGAGCCCAGCTCTTACCGCGATGTGCACATTCTTAGGCAGAACGCAGAAGTGGGCATCACCTCTGCTTTCATATGTATACGTAAATATGCATACATGCACACATCTACATGTATGTATACCCATGTGCAGAAATTATACCTACAAATGTGTAGATATAGACATACAGCAATATCCCATAGTACGCTGCTCGCACCGCACTCACCTGACTTCAGGCATTACTGTATACACGCGCGTATTCTCCCTCTTCACATTCAAACTAGCATTACGGTTTTGGCTTTTTCCATGGAGAAGCTCGGAAGGAGAGCATTGCCTACCAATATCATATTAGGATAGAAAGTCTCAGGACATGGACAGTCCTCAGATATTCTCCTCTTCCTAAGCAGAAGAAATGTACTTTTTGATTCCCTCCTCTTTCTTCCCTTAACCCTCCTTCCACCTTCTCCTCAATTCCTTCTTCAGTAGCATAAGAAAAATTAGAGCACATTTCAGGATAAAAATAGCTAAAACAAAGTGAAAGACTTGACATTTTAAGGTAGGATCAGCTGCAAACTAAACCACAACGGAGCGGCAGGTGGCCAGCAATACCTCCGAATGGCCCACATGGCTTTGCTGGGCACGGAAAGGCCACCGCTCCGCTTGTCCTCAGGTGACGCTGGGTGGCAGGAGCTCCAGGTGCCCCGGTGAGCGAAGCGATGCTTCCCATTCTCCCGGCCGGCTGGAGGGACCTGCAGCGAGGCGGAGGGAGAAGCTGCGGGTGGACGGGCAGGTCTCTGGTTGATCCTTCCATTTCTCCTTATTACACATGCAAAGAAAAGAGGCCAAAAAAAAAGGGGAAAGAAAAGGATTTAAGGATTTCTATTTTTCACGTTTACTTATCAAAAGGTTAAACATTATGAAAACAGCACAGCATGATATCTAACTACAACAAACAACATTTTATTCAATCCAAAATACAAAGTCTTTGTGTACTGGGAGGACAGGATTTATTAGTTCCTAACTAGATCTAGAGGAAGACACCCAACAGCAACAGAAGATGAGCACTCTCAAATCAAGCTGTTCTCTGGACCTCTGGTAAGACGGGAAGCACTGTGAAGAAGAACATGGTGCCATTCCTGATTTTTTTCTTCAGAAAATAACTGATGTTCTGTCTCATTTAAACAGAAAAATAAGTCTGTACGGGTTGGAGGAAGGAGCAGGAGGATATGAGTTTCAGCAGCATGTAGAAGGCTGCTGGTTTTCTGGTGCCCCTGAAAAAGTCTAATACAGCTATACAACCCTGAGCACCACAAAAGGACAGAAAAGTGCAGAATACATGCAACCAGAGCAAAGATGAAAATGCAGCAAATCTGTTCTACAGAGCTTCATTCCTGCAAGCTAAATAACTGTCACATCTGGGCAACTGGATGCCACTGAAGCAAAGAAATAACCTGAAGAGGCCACTGGAATGTGAACCTACAAGAAGCGGGGGAATTGAGGGGAGGGGGGAGGAGGGGGGCACAGGTCCTCCTCTGATTAATTAACATGGTGTTACTTTTAGCCAGGCAGCTCCGGGAACACACCTGGCAGACTGTAAATGCAAGTGTTAACAAGCGTGCCACCTGTCAGTCCCCAGAAAACTCCTCGCTGGATGCTTGCCCACCAGTTACACCGTTACAAATTACTTAGCCCATCAAAATAGGAGAAATCCTCTACCAATCCATCGTACCTGCCTTCTGACTGCTACGGCTGCTAGAGGGGCCAGAGGGAGGGCAGGTGGGCCAGAAACACAGTCCATCCCCCATTAGGACCTAGAGGAAACGTTGAAGCAGAAGGGAAGCCAGGATGCTCTTGAAAAAGGTGAGTCCCTCTTCTCCTCCCTGCATTTTCTGCTGTCGCATTGTGCCAGCTCTGGCATTTCCCAAACCCTTCTGGGATCAGATTTAACTCATTACCACAGAAACAGGAATTCAGTGTCCTTTTTTTATAACCTAGATACACTAGCTCACACAGGGGCGTGACAGGCTCCAGAGCCTGTGGGGTGGCACCAGTGGGAAAACAAGAAGTGATGGCAGGAGCGAGACCTTCCATTCTCAGTGGCAGTAAGCTTTTACGTTCACTTGTTAGATCTGCACCAGGTATGGTTTGGGAGAGAAACGGATGAAAAACAGCTTCTATCAAACAGAAGACTTCCCGCTTTTAATGGAAACACAGAATAGCATAGATATTTGTGACACTAAGTGGGTGAGGGATACAAACTTCAAAGTATTTGATTTTTCTCCAGTGACTGCTCAGAGCTGCTAATTATTCTAATCATTCCAGAACTGGCTGGATATTTTCCCTCTCTTTCCATTCTGTAAGGACAGAAAGGATCAAACCTCATTTTACCGCTAAACATCGTAAGATATTTCTACAACCATGACATTGTGACTGAATAATCAAGCAGACACTGCGAATGGAAGGAGTTAAGCCAGAGAAATTTTAAAACATTGGCGCTTCAGTCAGAACTCCCACGGAAAAAATAAATGTTAGTCTTGCCAGAGTGAACTGAGTATTTTAGAGATCAGCTCTTCACATCTGGTCTATCTACCCAGCAAAAACTATTAGGCAGCAATAGACTAACAAAAAAAAAACCCAAAAAACCAGAATGAAACCTTGATGCCCTTCAAATTTGTCAAGTGTGTGCCATCTAATTCAGCACGGCAAGTCCATCTCCCACAGTGCTGTATATAATAGTATATATTTTGCACACACAGGTGGCAACATTTGAAAAACATGGCAAGCATAGCAAGTTACTTACAGTTTGAGTCCATTGCGGGAGAGGGAAAAGAAGTCATAAACCAAGCACACACCAAACACAGTGACTCCAGTTTCTTTCACCAGCATTGCACACGTCCCAAGAAATAAACTAAGCAGCAAAAAGAATGGGGAGGCAGTGGGAGGGAAATGTTCCCCAACATAAAGCTGATCCACACTCCTGAAAAACAGATTTGACATAAATATTTTAACTCCTCTGTTATTTTAATGTTTTCTGCATTCACACAAATATTGAGACACTTTTCCTTAATTTCTTAAGATGCTGGTAATAAGAGACATGAACAATCTACACTGTTTGCTGATAAATGAGGAAAGGTTTAGACACAAGACTGGAAGGGAAAATGCAAAAATTGAGAGATGCACCAAGAATTTTAGCAGAGGAGGGAAAAAAGACAAGCAGAAAGATAAAGTGGACTTGAAACAGGCAGAGGAAGGCAGAGCAAGTACAAAGACAGAAAGGGCAGAAAAACACCTGTTTTCCATCATCTAGAACACACATGCTTAATTCTTGTTATGTGACAAAATGCACTACGCAAGCAAAAATTCCTCCATCCCACCCACGCTCCCCTGGATCAAAGATGTGCCCTAATCATTAATAAACTGGGCAGCAAGCCTGTATGAGAGGGAAGAAGGTAAGAACCAAAATCAAACAAGTCGATTCCTGCAGGGTCACTACCAGTTTTACACTTCTGAAACCTTCTGATGAAAACAGGGGAAGAGACCCCACCTGAGTAAATCTATTTCTTGATCTATACTTGCTCAGTCACAGCTTTAGGATACAGATCGGCAAACATGGTGCCAAGTTTCCATCTGAAAAGGATGACTTATGGTCTAGACGCAATCCTTAACTCTCCCAGACTGGGTATTTCAGAGACTCACAGTCACAGCATTTATTTCAAAGGCAGGCACGTGTCTGTTCTTCATTCTACATTCAGACAATTTGCCTTCCGTCGAAAACAAGAAATGTTTTTTAGCTAAAAATTATCATTTTTAGCTAAAGGTCTGCAAGCCCTCCTCTGGTGTATGGTCAGCTGTAATGTCAATGGAAGAGGAAATCTTAAATGTTGAGCTCTCTTTTTATGTTTATTTGTTCTTAAAAGCATCACTTATTTGGCACCGCAGGCTGGAAGCAGGGGCCAGGGCACTTAGACACAGCAGGGCTGGTGGAAGTACCTCTACCAACAACAACCAAAAAGTGACAAGTTTCCCCTTTGTCTCCTCCTCAGACTAGAGCATCTCATCACATTATCACAACCGACAGCTCAGATCCATACCTATTATAGGAGAGAAAAGCCAACAGAAAGAGTAGACAGGCTAGGACATCCGCTCTGCCTACTATACCTGTTACCTAAAAGGAAGAGAGACACACAGGTGTAAAAGCACGTATATTAAAAGGCATGCATATTCAGTGACTGCTTCAACTGCTGCTATTATAAGCTTTTTATCTTTCAGTGTTATCCTCCCTCAACGTACTGAAATGTTACTTGGTTAGTGGAGGATATGCTCAGTTTTGTCTGCTGCATTTCTCGCTTGGCAAAACAAAGAAGAAAGCCAACAGTTAAGTCATTCTTCATTTTCTTATTAAAATATTAATAAAGTTACATAGAGAAATGCCAGCTTTAGAGATCTGGTTTCATTTTGTATAATAAGGCTCAAATAAGAAACACATCCAACTCCCAGAACTGAGATTTGTTAAAGAAAGAGACTAATGAAAGAGCAGCTCTTTGGAGAAGACTTATTATACAGGAATGAGTTAACAATTAATATCTGAATAAACTTTATCACTAAAAAGTGATAGAGTGGTATGTAATTTATTCTCTTTCTGAATAATCTCAGTTTATCAGAGTTTTTTCTACGTATTAATTAACCAAATCTTTTTATAAGAAAAGGAATAATGAAGAAGAATGTATAAAAACGCTTTTTACAAACTATTTCAATATTCCATTTCATGAAGATCTAAAAATTGCCCATAAAGCAAATAAAAGGCCCTTTGAAATTTCGCCTCTTCTGAGACTACATAATTAAGCTATATTCAGCACTCTGGCATTTATTTTAACCTTTTTAAGTTCTGATCCAGACAAAAATAAATTCAAAGAGTGCCTCTTCTAAAACCTCCCTTATAATACAAAGCTCTATTATCAGAAGGAGCCTAGCTGATTAGTTCACATGAGACAGCGCAGGGAGTAACTGTAAAGCTTGTGGTTTTTTGTTATTAAGGTAATCTCTCCTCAAAAGTTCTCAGCCATGGCAGCCGTTTCCCTCCTCATTTACAAAGGCTCCTAAGGCGAGCGTGAGATGTCAATGGTTATTGCAGCTAACGAGTGCGATTCTTTCTTTGAGTACGGATAGCTAGGCACTGCATTTCCTCCTCAAAGACAGCAAGACTCATTTTATCTACAGAAGTACGCTAGCAGACTGCAATTTTAGCATGACTATGTTTTTAAATGTCTCCTTATAACAAACAGAAAAATGTCCAATATGAGCTGTTGCTCTGTAAACTTACCGTAACATTTATTAAGCTAACAAGTTTTTTTTCTGAAGGTGATACGCCTAGCTTTTAACTGACATCAATATAAATTAATCCATGGGTCACATCACCTCTATCTGAGGGATCTCATCCAGAATACACACTAATGCTCCCTTCACTTTTTCTGCCTTAAATTGATGACTATCAGAGATGACTGAAGGCATGCAACAATGTTCCAGCAGGAGAGCGCGGCCCCACCGAGGTCTTTGGTTTCAGAAGCCTTGACATTTTCATCAGCTGAATGACCACCCATTTATTCCCAGCATTGCTGATTAGGACTGTCAATTAGAATTTAGTGCCAGAGCAGAAAGACGGCAAGTATCAATACTTTTTTTTTCTCAATGACTCCTGCAAATTATTTTAAATATTGTAAGTTCTCACCTTTGCTCCTCCACAGCAAAAGTCACAAGTACCATATTCTGTATGACTCAGAGGTTTCTTTAAAAAAAAATAAATTTAAAGTATGCATTTATTTTTAGCTTCTGTGTCACCCTTTTTTTTGTGTGTGTGTCACATACTTACAGCCTCAGTGTGAATGGGATGCACAGCAAAGAACAACGCCGTGACAAAAGCAAGTCGACAGTCCTTGAACACAGCTTTGTCACAAGTGTACATCAGCACGAGAGTCACGAGACAGTGTAAAATTACATTCACCGCGTGGAAATAGAAGGGGTTCATACCAGCCAGCAATATGTTTAACCTGTAAGAAAACAAAACAGAACGGTAACTGGACTGGAGAGGTCTTGTAATAGCAGGACATCTTTCAAGTACTGTAAACCATGCTTTTTGCCTGATTTGCAGTCTTCTAACCAAAGCGCTATTAAGCTAATTAGTGAAAATCGCTCTGAACTTCAGTTTTATCTGATTAAAGAGAAACCGCTTCCCCAGTTTTTAAAATACGTGGTTGGATTTGGCAACCTTCTCGACACCGAGATGAGAGAGGCTTGTGCCTTCCCGGTAAAGTTTACTGCAACAAGACGATGTCTGCGCTTCCTTAGCGGCAAATAACACGGGCCACCATCAGAAGCACCGCACTTGCCCCATTTCCCTGTTGGCACCTTCTGCAGTTGTCTCAGCCACGCGGCAGCTTTACAATACGGGTCATTATTTTCCACTATGGAGTAGATGCTTTCACTTGGAAACAGCCAAGACAAGGACTCGGTAAGGCGCGGGAGCATCTGCTTGGCAAGTTTATTCTCATTTAACTTTGAAAATACTTTCATATGCTGAACGTTAAGCATTTATTTAAATGCCTTACTGACATCAGGACTACACCGAGAAGCTGGTCTAACAGTTAGCATCATTTTTATAAGGACATTGACGGTAAAGCAAAGTTAGCTAACATCACCCTGGACTCAATGAGACAATTAGGGTTCATTATTTGTGTGGATCATAAAAATATATATATTTATATATATATGTCATAACAGGCTGTTATGACATTTGTTTGACAGTGTGTATTAACACATTTTTCTGGACACTGGTTTTTACAGCCAGCTTGCTTAACAGCTGCTGACAAGCTTTACTTTACATGCCGTTGAAGATAACTCAATTCCCTTTAGAATTAACTGCATCTGTACATTTGGACAAATATATACACACATACATATACATGGCGTCTCTGACCAGGGAAGACTCCATATATGAACAAGGAATTTGGAAGCACTAATGTGAAAGGATATTAAAAAAAAAAAAACAAAACCTCAACAGAAAAAAAAAAAAAACAAACCAGAAAGACACCCAGGGAAAAAAAGACACAGTCTAAATATTTAGCATGTAGCTGTAAACATGCTAAAGGGTCAATAATCCTTCCTGTTGTTACTAACAGACTCCAGGTCTCCCAAGACAGACACGATGCAACAGCAAAGCCACTGAGCTGTTGCTCCTGTGCAAACACCTTAGGTTTTCTGTAAGACAGAGGAGGTATGGCGTGCCTGTGAGGGCCAGACAACATATGCTTTTTATAAATACTCTCTACATTCCTTACTCGTAAGCAACAGAGTGCTATCTGTCCCGGGCTGCGTTTTCCAGGCCAGTCTAACTTTACCAGACCAGGCGTCTCACTTGTGCATTTCTGCTCTGCTGCCGCTGGAGTGTTCATGGAGGTAATAGCTGAAACCCAGAGAGTTTGGGAAAATTGAGATTTTAGCATGACTTAACCTTTCCCTTTGAAGTATGGGTTGATGCAGCGATATTTGGACAAGGCATCGGTCTGTGTGATTCAAGAATACATGAAGAGTTGGGGCTTTTTCTTTTTTTTTCTCCCTTTCTCCTGCAAGCCACTTCAGGACAGCAGCATACATCACTTTCCCTCATTTCTCCCACCACAGAATGACAAACCACAGCAAATGGCAGTAACAGACAACCAGCCAGAGCTTCAGCTGTAAATACGCTGCGGCAGCCGGAACCCCCAGGCCTAAATCTTGCTTTCAGCGCACTGCGGAGAACAAGGGGCAGACAGGGCCACCCTGCCCCAAAGGAGCCCAAGTTCCCGCTCGGAGGCACCTGCAGATGTGTGCAATGGCACAGACCACCTGCAGGACCCGTTCTTTATACAAATGAATCATTTCTGGCAGTAAATCAGCTGGACGTCGCACAGTCATCACCATCACTCCCACTCAAATGCCAAAGTGTGCTCTGGCAACCTGGTTTCTGGAGAAAGCAGAGGCGGGCAGGTGAGGACAGTGATGATGAGTGCTCAGGCTACCAGCTGATACAAAACCATGCACCAAAATGTGAGAGATTCTCATTTACTTATTTATTTGGCCAAGATGTGAGGACCAATCACTAAAACCAAAACATCTGACAACACTCTTGAAAAAAATCTTTCATTAGTCTCCAGGGATCACGTTTGATCCCTTCCCAACATGCAAAACGGGTCTACTGGCAGGAGAGGCAGAACCTTGGAGGGGACGGATCTTCCTGGCCCCATCAGGTCACCCATCCTAAACGCAGGGTGTGCTCTCACAATCCTTCTGGAGGCAAACGTGAGTCCAAAAGGCTTGTTAACTGCGAATTACCTGAGGCAAGTTAATGAAAAACAGTTATGTAAAAGCGCCAGCCTCACAGCTTGGCTATTCCCCTGTGTCTACTTCTAAAAAAAAAAAAAAATTAAAAAAAAAAAAGAACAACAAAACACAAACATAACAGCACCATGGTATTCTGATAAGCCTGCCATTAAACAGCAAAATCTGACTGCAAGCATGCCTCGGTGTATGTTTTACATACCATCTCTGGTGGTCCATTAACACTAAACGTGAATGCGTGCAGGTGCTATATTCACACCAGTGTTTTTTGCTGCTAAAGCTCTTTGTCATAAGAAATTAGGCCAGATGGCAATGAAGGAAACATTCTTTTGTCCTGAAACAATCCCAGCAGAATGATTTTTAAATGTTAGCAGCGGCTGAGTTTATGGTACATCAAACAGGTGAGCAAATCTAGGGCTCCAAACAGCTCTAATCCCAATCACAAGAACTTCGCAAAGCTCCCCAGCACTCACCCACCCGTGGGGGAAAAAAGACAGCCTACTATGGAAAGCCAAATTTGTTCCACTGCAGAGCAACTACAGAGCAAGTTCTGGGGATGGGTAAATCAACAAAAATAACTTCTCCCTTCTTAAACTTTAATACCCTTGAAGTCTTGTCTTTGTTTACTGGCAACAGCATGATCACAGAGTCGTGTAGTAATTATACACGGTATACAGCTCAGCAAACAAAGGAAGTAAAAAAAAAGGGGTAGGAATCTCAAAATTAAGTAAAAGTGGTGTTTCTCCAACATGATTTTCATGAACAGAAGCTCTGAGGCAATAACTGTACTCTGCTACAGAAGGGGAGGTTTGTCCTTATGTTTCCATATCTAAACTGGCTCACAAATTGGGAAAAATCTATTATTTTTTAAGTTGCAACCCCAAAAGACACCATGGCTACCATCATTTCTAATCTGCAGCATCATGTGGGCTGGAAGACCTCAGCCACCTCTGCATGAAGACTGTCACATCTGTCTGAACTAAAGCACAACCTGTAAGATACGCGTCATGGCCTTGGTAGAGCAGGCAGCTAGGAGAGCAGATGCTTTAGGCCGGCCAGGCTTTTTGAACTGCCTGCTTGTCAAAGCTGAGAGGTGTGTTGGCAAATAGTATCCCAAAGATTCTGGGCTGAATAAAGCAAATTACCACACTCTTAGGAATGGAGACCCTTGAAAGAGGAGACACCACCATCTCAGACAAGGAGGTCCTTCCTCCACCCACAAAACACTCAGAGAAAAAGACTTTTGCATTGCTTCAGCACTTCTGCTGGAAGAGTCCCTGGAGGCAAAGAGTGTGTTAAGCCTCCGGAGAATGGCAGTTCAAACACAAAGGCCCTCAAAAAGCCCAGGGGAAAGGAAGAGCACGTACACCATGTGTCTTGATACCAGATGACATTGTCAGGTATTTTCTATTAGAGCTGATCAGCATCGCCCAAGCTACCACCAAAATAAAAAATCAGGACAGAAATCTCAGCACTGATCACATGCCTCATCAGGGTAGAGGAGGCTGCACCAAAACATGTATTCAAAGCAAAGACTCTTGTCCCGGCACCGGTCTTTGTGTCCAAGTGCTGCAGCATGTGTGGTTCAGCAGGTCACACCCAAGGCAGAGTGTCGCCAAAACTACAGAGGGTATACCAAAATAAGAGGTATATGTCCTAACACAGAAATCCCTTGATTTTGTTAAGGCTAATGGATGTTTTTCAGGAACAGCAGTGTAGTTTGCCTTGCCAACCTACAGCAGGTTTTCCGTTCCTCCAGCATCCACTCTAGAAAAAGGAACTGCATAGCTCTGCTCTCGGAAGGAGACTTTCACAGGCGCCAGCTGCTGAAGGTCCACTGAGCAGAGCTTGTAAAAGAGCTCCCCAGAAGAAAGCAAATCACTCTTGCTCTTAAAAGAATAAATTAACCACTTGCCCTCCCTGCTCCCGGCACAGCCACCTCGTTTGAAGCATGCCATTTGTAGAGCAGGGACCGTGCACCACGCCACCCTCAAGCCACGGGCATTTACTGCTCCTCTAGATAGGTCGTCAGGCAGGGACACATCTCCTTGGGTAAGCCATTCTCCGTACAGAGGACCTGGAAATCAAGTGGCATTCGGTGACTGCATCCTTGCAGACCCAGAACCAGAGGGGTCTACACCGCAAGAGTACGGGTTCACAGACAAATTCCATACATATCCAGTTACGGTATATAATCACCAGCACCCCCGGGCTCTAATATAGTGCTTTTTATCCACTTGTACACACGAAGACTCACTGAACCTTTTTTAAGACCTCTTATGATTTAATAATACTGTAAATCATAATTGGAGAGTTTTTTTCTTTTTATAGACTTTGTTATTATCCCTGGGCAGCTCTTGTTTAGTTTAATCTGTTTTATTATTTTCAAAAGACTAACAAAAACCACAACATGTTATGAAATAGAAATGCACAGGATAATAATGGTAATTTGTTACAGTGAGTAACACTTAATGGAAGGTCTCAGAGCACCCCACACCTCATAAAACCCCAACAGTTTTTATAGAGGGAGGCTCACATGCAGATTTATATAAATTAATCTAAGGATGGATTAAGTTTCCTGTGATCTTCTCTTTCTTTAGGAATTGTGTGATATAAATGACAAACTTTATGAAAACTAATGACTGATTTCAGCGCACAGTGGAATCTCCTTATAAACTCCACAGATGCATCTATGATGTGCCAGGAAAATGAGCATTTGCACTCCAAAAATGGTGCAGCTGCACCAGTAGTAATAACAGCTAAAACTCTCTATGTGGAAACAGCTCAAAGATTAATGAAAAAACCCGCAGCGGTAAAAAGAAAATAAGTCCCCTTCGAAGCAGCATTCACACAATGGCCAGCACAAGTGGGGCAGAGCTTCCACCACAGCGCAACAGCACTTTGTGCTAATTTGTGCTGATAATCTTTTCAGAGTACGCTACAATGCCTCAGAATTAAACGGCCAATAAGGCTTAAATGGTTTGTTACTCAATTTGCTATAACGGAGATAGGTGAGAAGACAGAGGCCGTTATCAATTCCCAAGCCGTAGCAATTCCCTTAGAGCACAACAGTCATCACTGACAAGAGCACTGGTTAAGTGTTGGCATTCAAAGCAGGTTATTGCTTTCCAGCACAGCGTAGGAAAAGAAAACAGAACTCACAATTAGACTGGAAAGCAACAGCACTTTGGAAGTGGCAAATAGCCAGAGCAGAAATTTCTAGTGAAAGCCCTAGAAAGCGTGGCTTGATGCTCATTCCTGGCTTAAGAATACCAAAAGCATCGTTCACATGGCTTTAGATTTGTCTCCACAAACGGCCTTGGGAAATTAAAAAAAAAAAGCCAGACGATGGCAATTTACAAATTGACAAACCAGGTGTTGTTTTACCCAGATTTTGAACAAAAGAGTTTGTATTCAAAGTTCTTATTGAGTATTGTCTCAGCAAGACAACCAAGTGCAGGGAGAGTAAGAGATGGGACATGATCAAGAACCAAGCCAGGACAGTTACTCATCAGGAACAGAAAACAATGCTAACACAAATCTAGACTACAGTTATTACGTCTAAACAAGAAAATTTTTCAAACTGAATAAAAGAGCTTTTCCACCAAATTTAAAATAAGTTTGGTAATCTTTCAGCTTGAGCTGCTAACCACAGAGGAAGCGCCATTTTAATTTATACAGAAGCGAAAAAAAAAAACACCACAAGTATAGTGAGTGAAATAGAGAAGAGCCTTTTTTTTTTTTTTCTTTCTTTCTTTCTTTAAATCTGAGACAATAAATGAGAAAACCCAGGAAGGCAGTCAGAAACACCGTGAGTAAACGCAGAGAAATGCTTTTAGCTAACCAGCAGCAGCCCGAGCACTTTATTTTCATGGACTCTAAAGAGTATTGACAGGATGACCGTACTCCTGTGGGGAAGAAGGTTGGTCCAAAGCTGAGCCTTTTAGGTAAAAGACGACAAAAGAAAATTAAGGGTGACATTGGTGCAAGAGGAATAGTATGCCGAATGAGAGAAAATCCCCAGGAACTGGTAGGCATTAAATAGAGACAAAACACCACTGAAGGAAGCACCAAACATAGGCCTGGCTGGATGCACGTCAGCCAAGTCTTTCAGGAGAATCTGCCTGGACGTTTTAGTGAACTCTTCCCCTCAAAATAAAAGGCTTTTAATTTAAGAGACAGACAAATTTTACTATTATGGACTGAGGAAACGTTGCGACAAGGTAGAAGTCCTACCTGTTTCATACAGACCTCTCCCGCCGGGCAGATCCTCACCTCTGGGCATGGCTGCAAGCAGTGCGGCAGCACGGACCCTGGACCCCCAGTTGGGTCTGCGCCCTCCTCCCCAGGCAGGGAGCTTCCCCCGACCCTCCCCAGGAGCCCTGTCTCCCTTTCAGAGAGTGCAAGCAACCCTGCCAGTCACCTCAGAGAAACACAGCCCAAACACACCACTGAAAAACATCAGATACCTGCTACGGAAATTACACCAGGCAGGAGGAGGAGAACTTCTGTGCACCTGGAACCGGGGAAAAAAAAAAAAAAAAAAACGAGCTTCGAGGTGCACACACTCCCTCTCCCAGACCTGGAACGGCAGCAAGGCACCCCACTCTGGATCAGAAGAAAAGCTTACATGGCTAGAAACACGTCTGTATATTCCAACCATAACACAACCAGTCTAATGAAAAGCAACTGCCTCTCTTCACAACTCCACCTCGCCCGGTGTGTCTGCACCAGTACTACATCAATTTCATGGCAGGTATCACAGCATCAGTATGGAATGGAGAGTGATGGCTATAGCTAGGGCAGAAATATTAGACTAAGCTGTACAGGAGAAATACTGACACAATCTTAAACATTGTGATATTGCCCTAATATAGATGTACAGAGGGAAGAAAATACTTGTGCACTGTGTATTTAACCTGACACATTATAGCTCCACTATATTACCTTGTGATGTCAAACTGTAATATAGCATTAAATCAAGAACAAATAAAATCCAAGGTCTTTTTTTTTTTCTTCCTTGGGTTGTTTTGGTTTTCTTAAGCTCCTTGTCCTTGAAACACGTGCCACTGATACAGCTGAAAAAACAAAGGATCAGCTGTAAGCAACTAGATAGATCAGAAGGCTGGCAGTGAAGTATTGAATTAATTCTCTCTTTGGCTATATATTTACAACTAACCCAAGCAGAAGGGTCCCATTTATGTCCTAGGCATGTACGTACCCAGCCATCACTGGCTAGCAGCCTCGGTGGGCAGACCTGCAGGGTCATCCATTCTGCACACAGCAGCTAAGCACAGCCTGGGCTTTTTAATTTATCTTTTTCCCCCTTTTTTTTTTCCAGCCAGACTACTAGTAGGATGGCTCTGTGCGCAACCTGTGTGTCTATGTCTCTTCTGGTGGGAGAGCTGTGTTCCCCTTTGCAGCTTGTCTCCCCCAGCTCCTCTCCTCCTGGGCCACCAGAGCCACTCAGCAGCAGCTGGGGTGGACACTCCTACACCCTTCCCATGGAGCTAAGCTAAGTGAACAGGAATTCCCACCTCCTTTGAGGGAGACCAGGTGTCTCCTGTGCTTTTGCCCAGTCTTTTGACCCTGGCGAGCTCTTACTTGAGATACCTTCTTTACCAGCATGGGCCTTGACAGTGCCCTCCATCCCGCTTCCAAAAATGCTGAGCAGGCAGGGCCTTCCCCTCTCGACCACCTGCAAAACAGAAGGCTGATTTCTGATTAAGAGTCTTTAAATTTTGGCATCGGGGTTGTCGTAGTTCAGCCCTGATCGGACCAGACTACGCAGTCTCTCTCTCACTCCCGCCACCCTCCGAGAAAACAGGGAGAGAAAATATAAGAAAAACGGCTCGAGGTTTGAGATAAGGACAGGGAGAAATCCTTAAAGTTACCGTCACGGGCCAAACAGACTCGACTTGGGGAAAACTATTCATTTATTACTACAAACAGCAGGATAATGAGACAGGGAACAAGATAACCTCCATCCACTCCTCCCTCTTCCCAAGCTTAACATTATCTCTACTACCTTCCTCCCCCGAGCGGCACAGGGGGGAAGAGGGAATGGGGGTTGTGGTCAGTTCATCACATGTTGTTTCATGCCGCTGCTTCATGGTTGGGGGAAGAACTCCTCGCATTCCTCCCCTGCTCCGTTGTGGGGTCCCACCCCTACGCCACAGTCCTTCGTGGAACTGCCCCGGCGTGGGTCATCTCTTCCACGGGTGCAGTCCCTCCAGAACAGCTGTCCCAGCGGGCCCTCCACGGGCCACAGCTGCCTTCAGGCATCCACCTCCCCCGGTACGGGGTCCTTCACAGGCTCCAAGTGGATCTCTGCTCCTCCGTGGACCTCCATGGGCTGCAGGGGGACAACCTGCTCCACCATGGTCGTCACCACAGACTGCAGGGGAATCTTGGCCAGGAGCCGCATTACTCCTCCCCCTCCTTCTGAACTGACCTTGGCGTCTGCAGCCATTCCTCACAACAGGCTGGTAGATGTCTCTCAGGATCTTTTTTTACATCATCTTATTCACTTCTCATCTCCTCTCCACTTCTTGCAGCCGGGCTGGACCGAGTCAGGCCCAGTCGGCTGCCTGGCGAGAGGCCAGAGGGTGAGGCCTGCAAGGCCCATGAGGCCTGCGCCTCCCCCTCTGCGCCTCTGCCCCCTCTCAGCTTCTTCACATCTTCTCTTCTCCTTTTTTTTCTGTTTTCCCCTTCTTAAATACGTTATCGCAGAGGCGTTATCACGGGAACATTCTGCTACCAATCGGCTCGGCCTTGGCCAGCAGCGGGTCCGCCCTAGGCCCGGCCGAGTCCCCTGAACAAAGGGGAGCGACTTCTAGCAGTTTCCTACAGAAGCTATCGCCTTAGGCCCCCCCTTACTAACAAAACCACGACAGGGGTTTTTCAAAAGGCTTCGTTCTCATCATTTCCTATCACTGCACACCTTCAGGCTAGGTCTGCTGTGTTGCCGACTACATCAAATCTCCATCAATTCTTTGTTTCTGGGCTGAAAATCCATCTAAATTGAGATTTGGCAGACAAGAAGAGAAAGAGGGAGGCAGATAGCACTGAGGATTGCACCTTCTGCTTCAACAGTTGAGAAACATTTTTGCTAAACCACTGGAACCAAGGAACAACTTAAGTGCTACTGAGGGAATAGATGATTCACTGAACTTCTGTTAGCGGAGGCAAGGTGTAAGACAGAAAGTACCCAGTTTAAATATAAAATCCTGAGTGAATTACGGAACTGGCAGGTCTTTTTTTTTTTGTTTCCTCACTCTTCGTCTTAACATTTTATACGGAAGACACCAAGAAATAGTATATCCCGAGAAACACCTTCTTTAGGAAGGAGTATATTGAATCACTTCTTGGAGAAGGAAATAGCTGCAGGTAAACATCTCTGAGTGACAGCAACTGGAGAAGAGAGCGTGAAGTAAGTTTTCCCTAAGGACTAAGCAAAACCATTGCCTACCATCTCAGCTCCTATGCAGATGAAGAGTTGTGCTAGACCTGTCACTTAACAGTTACCCACATGTAATAGGAATGTTTCTGACCCAATCAGTTTTAACACTCCTTTCCTTTATCGAAGCCAAGAGAAAAGGTGAGAGAAGTTCAAAGATGCAAAGCAAACATTATTTAATTCAACAGTCCATGTGCAGGCTTTTTTTTCCCCCCTTCTGATGTTAACCCACACAAAACAATGCAGCAGTTCTGTAAATATTCTAAGTTTCGCTTAATGGTTCCAGTAACACAGGCCACTCTTATTTTCCTCTGATCATTCATACTGACAGATCTGGTGTGAACAACGTCAAACACTTGAGCTCTTTTCACTGTTTGGCTCCAGAGCATTAGTCTACAGGAATGAGGACTGTCGCTTAAGATTTCCAGTTCATCAGGGACACTGAACTACTGTTACAAAATTTCAGCAATGTCTGCTTAAGATTTTTCTGACAGACGGGTGATAAATTTTTTTAATTGAGAACATTTCAGGAATACATAGCATGTATGTAGGATATGTTCAGCCTAATGAAAAGTCCACGGGGCATCATGAGTCCTTCCTCTTCCTTTCACAGCCACAAAGGACAGAAGAGACTCAAAGTTTCTGTAGCTGGATGGATCTGAAGATACAAATTTCAGCCCACCCTTCACATCTGTTCTGTACACGCAGTTTGGAGATCTCCCAGATTTTTAATCTTAGTACAGCAAGAGTCAAAACAAGCCTTTCCAGATGAAAGTTTCATGCAACAGTAGCAGAGCGACTAGTTAGATATAAAGAATCATGCTACTATTAAAGTGCCTGGGATTTGACCAAATTAGCAAAAGAAAATAAATAAAAATAAAACAAGCAAATTCAAAAAAAAAAAAAAAAACCTGAGACCAGAATACTTTGGTCCCCCCTTCCCTTCCTCAGCAAGATCCTGCAAAGCACACGTCACGCAGTTTTCTCAGGTATCCTAAGTGGAAGCACTAAAAATTCTAACAAGAGAATTAACAAACAACACTCATTTCCATTCTGTTAAAAGTTCATTTCTGTCAAGCATTTTGCAGCCAACAGGCTAAATCCCTTTTCCTTTTGCAAGCAGACAGAGCACAACCAGCAACGTCCCACCGGGCAAGGCAGGCAGAGCACGGCTCAGCCACAGGCTCAGTGTCGCTTGGCAAGAGCTCCCCACAGCCTCTTTGGAAGAACTGGGCTTGGAGGATCCACTCCATCCGGATCTCAACATCTTCCTCTGACACCCGACTGGTAGAAATGAAACGGGAAGAATGTGGGAACTGGAGGGACAGAAGGGTATTGGGGATACAGCCGAAATAATTGTCCTCTGCAGGCAGGGAAGATAAACGATTCCTTCCCTACTCCAAATGCAATGCTGAGCGGTGAACAAATGACTCTGCCTTTGACCCTATGTCTCAGTTGTAGGATTATTATAAGCACTTGAGGATGAAATCGTGCTCACAAAATTAGTCTCAGTAATTTCCAAAAAGGACTAGATGGGGACAGCCCTTCATTCTTTTACCACACCCCTACCCCTGCTTGAATAGCAGAGGCAAAACCAGTTCAGAGTCAAGACATAAAAACAGGAACTAAAGCATCTAGTTTCCATTCCATTATTAAAGTTTAAGATTCTTTTGCTAATTAGCAATAGCGTAACCTCAATCCTGCAACCTGATCTAGGAGGAGTCCCAGTCCAGCCCAAATACCACATGCAACACAGTCAGCGGTGATACAGGTGGGTTCACTCACCTCTCAAATTACCCCTGGAGGTATTGCTGGAGGCATCGATTAATCAGGCAGCTCCCCAGACTGCAAGAGTTTGGCTGGGCACCTGATGGAGAAGGCTGCGTGCACAAAGCCAGCTCTGCCCATGGCTGCCAACATCCCGTTCGCTCTCTACAGAAATCTCCTGAGAGCTCCTTCAAGGAGGAGGTACAAAACCTGTCCTAAACAATCCAGCTTACAAGGGTCTGTGCTGTTCACAGTTTTGCTTTATCGGGGGTATTCCACGCAGTGCCCGTCCAGCCCCGCTTCCCAGAGAGCCAACACTGATCGCTCTCAGCTCTGAGCCCACCCTTACAACCAAAGGGCGGCAAGGGCTGCAGGGATGCTGCACTCCCTGAAACTGCTCTTGTCTCGCAGAAACAAGCTGTTTTAACACAGTTCATGAAGTGTTCCTTACAAATCAGGTATTTTTTAGTTTCTCTTTTTAGTTTCCTTTATAGTTACTCAATTAGCAGACTCGCAAGGTTCCAGTAACACCTCCTCCTGCCATACTTACCACTGCCTATACAGTGTGTTCCCTACGCCTGCCATAGGTTTGCAACGAGCATCCACCGATCACCTACCAACAGCAGCCGAGTGCTAAGCATCACCCAGCTCCACCAGCTCTTCAGCATGGTTCCCCGCAAACGCCCACCTCATTTTGAAATACTGAAGCGTGGTGAACATTCACCATCAATGCCAAGCTCAAGGGAAGGATGGCAAACTGTTACGAAGCTGATCCGCTACAAATTATTCTCCTCGGGGAGAGAAGCAGGCGCCTGAGTTTTCCTTCTAGGATTAGGGATGGGAACTGTCAAGTTACTTCCCTGCTACCCAACTTCTCTTTATTCCTTGTAAAACAGAAACTCCTCCTCAACAACTCTGCCCGGTAGGCAGGGAAGATCTGAAGCAGAGGCAGCTGGCAGGGAACTCGGCGACTGACACCGGAGGTTTGCAGCTGCCAGGCTGGCTGCAAGCGACGGCCTTGCGGCAGACCCCTTCGCTTTGCCTCAAAATGAAAGGGGGGGGACGGCAACGGGTGTGCTTCAAAACCGCACCAGGGAAGTTTCTGGCACGCTCGTTCGATTGCAGAGAAAAGTGCTGGAGATGAAGCGGAGGGGACGAGTAAGAGGAGGACCTCGGGGGGGATTCAATTTGAACACTCATCTCAGCCGAAAGAGCTTTCCGAAAAGCTCGGTTTTCCCTTTTATCCCCCCCGCCCCAGGTGGCTTGGGGAAGAGGCGGCACCTGTTCCCAAATCGCCAGGGACACCCGCCGGGAGGGCAGCAGGCTCCCCCAGAGCCGCTCCTCATCCTCCGTCTTCTCCAGTTAACTTCCACCTGCGGCCGGGACGGCCGAAGCACCCCCCCAACACACACACACACACACAACGTCCCGCACCCCGTCCCGCACCGCACCGGGCAGAAATGCTGAATCACGAAGGGGACGGGAGGCGGCGGTGCCGGGGGACTCCCCCCGACCCCCCCACCCACGCGTGCGGGAGATGGGGCGGAGGGGGAGCCCGCGGCGGCGGCGGGCACTTACTTGAAGGTGAGGACGCAGAGGGGCCGGTAGGACTTGTGGCTGGTGTTCTCGGCCATCCGCTTGCCCCAGAAGTCGTTGGCGAAGGCGGCGGCCACGGGGGCGGCCGCCCGCACGTCGGGGTTGTTCACGATGGCCCAGACGTCGTCGTGCACGAACTCGCCCCGCAGGGAGTTGCCGTAGCAGAGGGCGCACAGCCCCGCCAGCACCGCCGCTGCCACCGCCGCCACCGCCGCCCCGCCGCGCCGCCCGCCCGCCGACGACGACGACGACGACGGCGGCGTTGGCGGGGACGGGCAGGGGGGCGGCGCGGCTCGGTCCCGGCTGCGGGAGCCCAGCGCCGAGCCCGTCACCATGGCGCGGGAGCGGGCGCGGGGCGCCGCGCTGGCTGCCCCGGCTCCGGTTCCGCTGCCGCCGCCGCCGCGGCGCGGGGAGGCAGCGGCGCCCGCATGGTGCGGGGCGGGCAGCGGGACCGTCGCCGGCCGCTCCCGCTCTGCCGAGGCGCAGCCTGCTCGCCTGCAAATAAACAGCGGCCGCCTCCCCGCGCCATCCCTCCTCCTCCTCCTCCTCCTCCTCCACCCCCCCGCCACCGCACGCATGCTCCTTGCCGCGATGTCACCCCCGCCGCCACCTCGGCCGGCTGGCGGGGTGGGCTCTGCCCCGGGGTGGCCCCCGCGCAACGGGGACGGAGACACGCACGGCGCGGCACGGCACGGCACGGCGGCACCCACGCGAGGCCGTGCTGCCCGCGGGCGGGCTGTGCCGCGGGGCTGGGAGGGTCACCCCTGCCACTCGCGGGAGGTAGGGGTAAGGCTGCCCTGCCTGGTGCCACGGCCTCCGCGGGCATCCCCCTCCACGGCCGGTCACGCCAGGACCGGCCTCCCGTGCTAACCTGGGGAGTGGGAGCGTCCCAGCCGGCTCCACGGCATCCACGCTGCTCCATCCACAGCATCCACAGTCTGCATCCTGATCCACAGTACCGCTGCTGCCCCACGGCGTCCACGCTGCTCCGCAGCACCCACACTGGTCCACACCATCCACGCCGCAGCATCGTTTGTGCCAAGCAGTCCCCGCACTGTGTCCTGCCGGCGAGGAAAGCGTTTTGGTGCCGTGGAACTTGTTTATTCTGGTCCACGACCTGTCCCTCTTCCAAAATCACCCGAGAGCTGCCTTCTCCGCAGCATGACTCTGATGACTGGAGTGGGTTTGTCCCCTCCCATACGCGTCCCCTCTTGTGTTGGTGACAACTCTCAATAACTTTTGCTTAAGGAAAGTCACACTCAGAGCACCCACTCAGCCACCTATAAAAAGGATGTGCACATGGCTTTTTCAGAAAACAGAAGAACAAATATTCTGTTAATGCTTTTTCCATTTAAATAAAACCTCCTGCTTAGGTAACCAAACAAAGAAATAACACTGCCTGGCAAAGAAGCTTAGAGTCAATTAGGTGAATGAACATACTGGACATACTCTGAATTTGTTCCTGAAAAAAAAAGATGTGCTGAGCACAGTTCACCACCAGCCTGTGCAGTTCCAAGCTGCTCAGTGCGTGCGTGCGTGCCTGTGGGAAAAAGAGGGGAGCGGAAACCGTGAAGTGTTCGTGCGGGCTGTCCTGGGGCGAGCCCTCCCCAGGAATGCTTTTTCCCCCAGCATATTTGGCGCTTCGAGTGATCTGGTATTTTCCAAGTGCAAGAGAACAGGCTTTTCAGATGCATTTCTGTCATAGCTAAAAATAACAGCTAACTCCGACTAGGACAGTATGTTTATATCCGGGACAGAAGGAAACTCCACCAGAAGCAGGGCCATCACTCAAAACTTTCCCTTTAAGTAGCTGATGAAATTTTTCCAGTCAGCTCCCCGGAGCTTTCCCCAGCATGGGAAACCAGCCCTGGTGGTGTGCTGGTGTTCATTTCCACCGAAGTTTCGAAGCCTGGGTACATAAAGCAGAACTACAACGTCTGTGCCTGGGCACAGAAACAGCCTGGCATCCACAGGCACCGAGGTACCAAAGCCCTCCAGTGCCCAGCAGCTCTGGAAGCAAAGTCCCTGTGGCAGACATGCCTAAAAGGTGGAATTGGGACTTTTTCTTGACATACATAAATTAAAATATTTTCTGTTACTGGGGGCGGGGATGAGGGGAAGTATGGACTGTAATGCTGATGAAAGCAAAACCAACACGTTTACACGGTTTAAAGGTTGAAATTGCCTTACAGTAGACTCCAGGTAATATGTGAAATCCTAAATTACTCCACCAGACAAAACCTGCAATCCCCTGTAGCTCTGAAATGGGCAGCTGAGGGTCTAACTATTCTCTGGAGCAGATGTACCGCACATGGGTGAGCTAGGCAGCCTAAATGGGGGGGGGGGGTCAGTGGCACTGCTGATGTGACCTCAACAAACCCAACACACCTGGCAGCCCAGCTGGGTCGCAGCAGGCTGTCCCTCCCAACAAGACCCCTGTACCTCTGGTCCACCCCCTGTGGATCTGGGTCCACACAGCCTTTCCCACTGGTGTCTTTCAGCCTTCTGTCCTTCTCCTTCGTCACAGGTTGGGGACAGCCCACCGGTAGCCCACTCCTGCCATGAAACAGGGCCCAGGGCTGCCATCAGGCAAGCTGATGCTGGGGCAGGGGACAGGTCTCCATTCTCTACCCAGGACTGTGGTACATGTCCCTGTCGTGTCACAAGTCCTGCCATCCACCCTTTGAGCTTAACTAGTTCACCATATAAAGCTCACAAAAAATGCAGAGTTCTAAAATTGTAAGTTATTAAGAGGTGATAAAGTACCAGTTTTTAATCAAGGGATTTGCTGATGATACCTTGTGACAGTAACATACACAGCCACGTAACACTGCACAGAACAACAGATATATTCTGTGGAATAAATAACATCCCTTCCTATACAGATGGATGATCTCCCGTTTGCTTTCGTAACTCGCCATGCTTGATAACACCAAAAAGCATGGAAAGAGAAGGCAGTCCTGACCCATTTAGCACTACTCCTCCCCTCACTCTCCTTGGGAGGGCACCAACCCTGGCCATTGGCTTTCACTTGGTGCAGAAACCTAGAGTTTGCAAGGGAGAAATACGCTATTTATTTTTTCATCCATTTTCTTATGCACTTATCGAAATGTTATACGCAAAGTGTAGTTAACACTGATTCGTCAAGTTTCTTTTATGAGAAGAAAATCTATTCTCACTTCCCCAAGACAGACTAGATCTTGCCTCTCTTCCCTCAAGCAAACATCTGAAAGGCACAAAGCCATGCTGCAGTCACAGGCCTCCTGTTCTGAACACCAGGACCTGCTGAAATGCAAGCACATAGTCTTCTCCTTTCGCTTCACAAAGCGAAACATTATCTCATCACGCAGCAGTCACCATCGAAACTGAATTCAAGATGTTGCCTATTGCTAGAAGCCCTGACCACCTGTAATGAACCTGTCCTGGTTTCAGCAGGGATTGAGTTAATTTTCCTCTCAGTAGCCGGTGTGTTTTGGGTTTCGTGTGTGAAGAATGTTGATAAAAACACTCTGATGATGTGAGTTGTTGTTAGTGAGACCAAGGACACTGTCTGGCTTTCCAAGTCTCGTTAAAGTCTCATTAATGCGCAGATGCAGGAAGCTGGACAAAAGACAGACAAAATAATTGACCCATACTGGCCAAAGAGAGTATTACATGCCATAAACGTCATGCTCAGTATATAAGTGGGGGTTGCCCATGGGAGGGGGCATCCATTCCATTCCATTCCGGCACCCATTCGGGCACCCTTGGCACCCTTTTCTTCTCTCTTGCTTGCTGGCATCGTTCCCTCTACCTTGCTGGCTTGCTCTCCCCTCTTTTCTTGCTGCTCGGTGCCATTCCCATGACTGCTGCTCGGGACGGACTGCATCAGTCATTCAGACATCGGGTGGTGAGAAATCATACATTGTTCATTTTGTATATTTTGTATATATTAATATCCTTATATTCTGTTATCTTTGTAGTTTTTAGTATTTTAGTAAACTGTTTTTATCTCAACCCACGAGTTTTCCTTTCTTCCCAATTTCTCTCCCCTGTCCTGCTGGGTAGGGGGTGGGTGAGCGAGAAACTGTGGTGATCCGGGCTAAACCACCACAGGTTGGTTTACCTGACAGCAAAAAAGTCAGAAATCAGAGAGCAGGAGGACCCATGTTGAGTATCACTGTGTATTGAGTCTTAAGTTTGTACACATATAGGCAGCCATATACATAGGGGGAGAGGAAAGAAAGAAGAGAATCCAGTGATGGGATGGTTTGCTCCAAAGCTGCTTTGCTGCTTCCAGAAATATCTGGTCTGATAAGAAGTATTTCCTCCTCTGGCAAGACTTGATTCTTTCTCTCCCTGAAGTAGCCATGTCATTGCTTCTGAAACGTGAAGCCGAATTGCTTCTCAGAAAATCCTAGCTGAGTTCTGGAGTCATGGGTGTAACTGAAGCACTCCAGCGATTTGACTGCCTGCTTGTATTTGAATCACACGTTTCGTGCCAGATATATAAAAAGATTGTTAACAAATGGCTGTTAAAACTAGAGACCTTGAAACTAATTACGTGTGGTGCTTGAAAAAAAAACCTTGCTCTGCTAATTGAGCAAAGCTCGTTACTTCTGAAGTAGGAAAGTTTAGCCTCCGCTCGGAGTAAAACATATGGCAGGGTATACAAGGCAGTAGACACATTTGAACTCCTGCACTTCAAAGGGTTGAGCACTGATTGATCTGTTATTATCTGAAGATGGCAGCCACTCAAAGGCAGAGAGAAACTGCAAAAGTTTTGAGTTTCGAGCTTAAATGCGGAGTTCTGAAGAGTTTAGCTTTGCGTCGACTGATTAAAGTAGAAGAATGCGGTAAATACAACTTAAAAGTTAAATTACCATATGGTCATAGCTAGAGGTAAATTTTAAAAGTAGCACATGTAAATAGTTTCTTGCTGTCTGAAGAAATAATTTTACATTTAAACTAAGTCATTTGGTAACCGGTACAATTGATTTCTGCTTGTAGTCAGTTACTGAATGATTTTGCAATTTATTTCAGTAGCCCCAGGATGAAACTCTGTATCTGCCACACATATAGTCTTCAGTTGATACAGATTATGTTCATATGGTTAAAAGCAAAAACAAAAAAACAAAAAAAAACAAAAAAAACAGAGAATGAGCCAGCCACCAGGTTCTCTAGCTATTAAAGGAAATTGCCATCTTAAATGAAGGAGTGTTGCAAAACCTGGAACAAGTTTGCCATCTTTAATCCCGTGTGCTGTCTGCGTTGGAAGAGCTTTGGAGAGACAGAAAGCAATCCACAAGGTTCAGAGCCCTTCCAAGGAGTTCAGTGCAGGCATTGTTCTGTTTAGTCAAGTAGGATTTGAACTTTGGAGTTACTGGGAGCACAGCAATAGTGCATTGAAAAACTGAACTGGACTGGTCTGGAAAAAAGCCTCATTATGATCCTTTTTGCTCATTACCAATTTGCTTTTAGGTCTTTTAGTTTCCCTTCTGTGAATCCTTCCCAAAGTCCAGTGAAAATTCCTTTGGTTTTTCTTTCATTTGCTACTGTAGCCAAGAGCCAGAAGTACTTACAAGCAGGAGAGGAAAACTTCTTGCTCTTAGTACCCTGGCCCTGTGATCCTTGGGAGACAAAGCAATCCGGTATCCTCAGGATGACCTCTCCTTTTCAATAAGGATGTAATATTCCAAGTTCATCCCACAACTCCCTAATAAGCCTTCTCCCTGTGGCAGTCACAGAATGTGCTAAATATTAGCCCCGAAAATTCAAACCCCTCAGTTTTCACAAAGCTGTATCAACAAGAAGATATCACGTGCTAAGCGCTGCGGGGTAGATCCCCATGGATGCACATTTCCCATCCCTGACACAGATGGCAAGTAACACAGAATCCTCCGTGACCCATTTTTAGATCCATTTGTCACCTGTTTCATATGCTCGTGTCAACTGAGAGATTTCAAGCTGAGAAAAAGCTTGCCATAGTTGTTACTGGATTAGAGGGAATCTCTTTTTCAGCTCACACAACAAATACATTTTCTGCCTTTGAAGGGAGCCAGATAAGCCTTAGTCTATGGGCAGGATTGTAGAGGGGTTTTGAACCCCCGCCATGGGCGGAACACCCACGATTTGACAAGGGAGAAGCATCCAGCAAATGGTATGGAGTGATTTGGGCTTGGTAGTCGCAGTTTAAAGGTCAGGGACAATACAAAGGTGGGACCGGGACAATACAAGTCTTAGTAACCAGAACAATGGAATTGTTCCCCTACAGAGCAGAGGCAGGCTCTGGCACAGGCTGCTGAATTTGCCCGCTCCAGCGGATTCACTCATCGGCTGAGGACATTCGTACTTTCCATTTTCACGTGCATGATTTGGGTGCGCAGAACCCCATGATGGAATGGGGAGCGGAGGAGAGAAAGCATTTTTCTTTCCTTCTTGAGCATGGATCTGCACCTTTCCTCCTCTAGAAGCACTGCAGAGATTTCCCAAAGCCAGAGAGAGTTCTTAGTCTTGCCCTTGCCTGAAAGAACTTTTTTACTGCAGCAGAGCAAGGGAAGAGTGCAGTCTATAGGTTTCATCTATTTAATGCTGATTAAGTACAGGACAGCTTAAGTTGAATTTTTATGTACTTTGTGGAAATCGGCTAACGGCTCAGAACCACAAAAATTAGAAAGGAAAAACTCAACTCAAGATAGATGCATTTCTGGGTGAGCAAATGAAGGACTCTTAGATGACCCAATGTTTTTTTTCACTTAGAGTGCATAGTCCCAGACTGCATTGTTGGTCTGCCTGGAACATTGTTTCTGAGTACAAGCAGGTCAGAATGGGTGCGAGGCTGTTTAAAGTGGGGATCTTCCTAGCAAAAAGTTATTTTAAAAGGACAACTTTCCTGAGAAATGAGCATTAGTAACTCAGGCACCATACGTTTCTTACAAGGCTGTACAAGGGCACAAGTAAATTGTCACGTGGCTATAAAGATGGCTGGAGCACATCTCCTATGAGGGCAGGCTGAGAGAGTTGGGGCTGTTCAGCCTGGAGAAGAGGAGGCTTCGGGGAGACCTTACAGTGGCCTTCTAGTACCTCAAGGGGACTTATAGGAAAGATGGGGAGAAAGTCTTTAGCAGGGCCTGTTGTGACAGAATGAGGGGTAATGATTTTAAAATAGAGGGTATCAGGATATCAGGAAAAAAAAATTTACACTGTGGGTGGTGGAACACTGTCACAGGTTGCCCAGAGAGGTGGTTGATGCCCCATCTCTGGAAACATTCAAGGCCAGGTTGGACTGGGCTCTGAGCAACCTGATCCAGTTGGAGATGTTCCTGCTTCTTGCAGGGGGGTTGGACTAGATGGGACCTTTAAAGGTCCCTTCCAACCCAAACTATTCTGTGATTCTATGTAAATCTGGATGCTGAGCTGCTGAGGGCATTGAAGTCAAATGCAGTACAAGAAACAGGTTTGGGCACAGCACTCTGATCAATGTTTAGTGGTTGGGATTCATATTGCTCCTGTAGGGAGGTGTTGGATTCGGAAGAAGAATCTGATTTTGGTGAGACAAAGGAGGCATTTCCAGCTTGGACTGATCTGAATTGGTTTATTTTGACCCTTTACTCAGACTTCAGAGTTGGCTGTACGTTCCTCAATGTAATTGTCTCTTGGAAGTTTGTATGTCAAAATAAGAACAGCGATTAAAGACTCAAAGTCTTTTCCCTATTCAGATTCAGTCGGTTTTGTTTTCTGGGCATCTTTGAGCTGGAATTCAGTAGTACTTCCCTCCTAACAGCAACTGATTTATGTATAAGATCTTCTGGCATCTCTCGTTTCAATTGAATCACAGTCACTGCGAATGGTCTGATAAAATCAGACAGTTGGATAAAATCAGGAAATCTTTACATCTATTCTCTGATTACCGAGCAAGCTCAATTTCATCACGGTGAAGTAGAAGCCCGTGGTTACAATTACCTTTCTTTCCTTTCATCTGTTTTTTAATATTCGGGTTTAAGATGGAAAAATTACAAATTAATAAATCTGCACCAAGTCCAGTCAAGACTCTATACAATAATACTATTCATATCTCTATGATTAGCAACAGCTGGAATAAATTTTAGCAAAAATATTAAAATCTATATTGTAGAATAAGCCACATGCAGTCATTGTAATTTGAGAAGGGTGAGATTTTCCATAAAAGCTACTGGGAAAGGAATATGACTTTTTCTTTTATTTTCAGGTTACTTCTTTGGGTTTTATTTTTGTAAGTAGATACAGTTTTATTTTGCAGTGCTTAACTTCCTAGTGTTTATGTGGAGCAAACACTCCAGATGAAACAACGCATCAATCAGCCACTCTGGGCACTGCTTCTTCTCACTGGTCCCCCTACACCAAGGTGTACTGAGGACTTCTGTCTGTGTTAAAGCAAAAATAAGTTTTCAAGCGCAATTACAACCACCTAAGCCAACACCAGTGCTCCACTAGCTGGAAAGCTGTTACACAGGTTTTCTTTTCACCTGCAAACATCACCATGTGCCAGCTGCTGTTTTCCCCAAAGTGTTTGAGAAATTCATAGAGAGCCAATAGATCACTTAAGATCAAAGCAATACAACCCTGTACAGCTTCTCAAAGGAAACAATATGAAAGCCCAGTTCAGTGGCTGATTGAGAAGGGCAGTGCCAGGAGGATGTGGGATGGAGAAAGAGGCAGCTGGGAATTACTGGAGTAGCTTTTCAGTGCTCCCTTTTCCCTCTCCATTGTTTCCACAGACTATGCATCTTCGTGACTGTCGTGGTTTTGTTAGTAAGGGGGGGCCTAAGGTGGTAGCTTCTGTAGGAAACTGCTAGAAGTCGCTCCCCTTTGTTCAGTGGACTCGGCCGGGCCTAGGGCGGACCTGCTGCTGGCCAAGGCCGAGCCGATTGGTAGCAGAATGTCTCGTGATAACGCCTCTGCGATAACGTATTTAAGAATGGGAAAACAGAAGAAAGAGAGAGAGAGGAGAGAAGATGTAAAGAAGCTGAGCGGGGGCAGAGGCGCAGAGGGGGAGGCGCAGGCCTCATGGGCCTTGCAGGCCTCACCCTCTGGCCTCTCGCCAGGCAGCTGATTGGGCCTGACTCGGTCCAGCCCGGCTGCAAGAAGTGGAAAGGAGATGAGAAGTGAATAAGATGTAAAAAAGATCCTGAGAGACATCTACCAGCCTGTTGTGAGGAACGGCTGCAGACGCCAAGGTCAGTTCAGAAGGAGGGGGAGGAGTAATGCGACTCCTGGCCAAGATTCCCCTGCAGCCTGTGGTGACGACCATGGTGGAGCAGGTTGTCCCCCTGCAGCCCATGGAGGTCCACGGAGGGGCAGAGATCCACTTGGAGCCCGTGAAGGACCCCATACCGGGGGAGGTGGATGCCTGAAGGCAGCTGTGGCCCGTGGAGGGCCCGCTGGGACAGCTGTTCTGGAGAGACTGAACTCCGTGGAAGAGATGACCCACGCCGGAGCAGTTCCACAAAGGACTGTGGCCCGTGGGAGGGACCCCACGCTGGAGCAGGGGAGGAATGTGAGGAGTTCTTCCCCCGACCATGAAGCAGCGGCGTAAAACAACATATGATGAACTGACTGCAACCCCCATTCCCTCTTTCCCCCTGTGCTGCTCGGGGAGGGAAGGTAGTAGAGATAATGTTAAGCTTGGGAAGAGGGAGGGGTGGATGGAGGTTATCTTGTTCTCTGTCTCATTATCCTGCTGTTTGTAGTAATAAATGAATAGTTTTCCCCAAGTTGAGTCTGTTTTGCCCGTGATGGTAACTTTAAGGATTTCTCCCTGTCCTTATCTCAAACCTTGAGCCGTTTTTCCTTATATTTTCTCTCCCTATTCTCTCGGAGTGTGGGGGGAGTGAGAGAGAGACTGCGTAGTCTGGTCCGATCGGGGCTGAACTACGACAGTGACCCTCAAACTGGAGGTAGGATAAATTGGATCCTCTCTACGGTCCACTGATCCTTGCTCTTCAGCACTCATCCGCACTCCTGTGAGCTTGTTGTGGACAGATAAAATATGTTGCAATACTTGAGGAATTTTTAATAAAAATAATAAGCTCATTCTGAATGAAACTGATTATCTAGGGGTGCAAGCACCAAAAGGACCAGTAGAAGAGGTGCTGTGAGAATGGCAGGTGCAGATGGCACCTTGGTCCTCCAGATGCCAGCACATCTATGTGCAGCTTACCTGGAGCTCCCAAACTGAAGATAGACTACACACAGAGTAAAACAGAGGACAAACCATAAACAAAAGCTCTGTTTTGTTTTGGGTAAAATCACCTTTCTGTCCTATATTAGCTCACATTGAGCTTCGTTACTGCAGTGTCGCAAAATTAATTTTGGGGCTACAAACCTGGCAATGTTAGTGTTATGAGCCATACGTGCTAACAATACTGATACACTTTTCCCCCACATGAATGCAAACTCTTGGCTTGCCTGAAATGCTCTGAAGAGACATATGTGTGATTTTTCTTGGTTTTCCCCAAGATGAGTGCGCGTGTACGAGCTCAGGATTTTCAGCTCCTCCTGCTAATGGGGAGAACCTCCTTTCAGAGTCTGGGAAATCAGTCTCTCTCCAAGGAGATGAGACTCTTTCACTTTCTTATGCCCACCCACATTCTCTTCATGTGTTTCAGCTGACTTCTGCTGGCTGATTCCACCCCAGCCTTCTTCTCATTCAGTAGGAACATGTAACCTTTGAATTTCTATTGTTAAACAATTTAAAAAACAAATTACTGAGTTTTGCCTAGTTTGGAGTTTACAAAATTTCCCGTGGCTTCAGCCCAAAGTCAAAAGTCATCTGCAGTTCAGCTGTAACACTCCTAAAATCCCTGCAGTAGGAGTCTGGAAGCTTTCTGGACAGCATGCAAAGCCTGGAAGATGTAGAAATCAAAACAAGCCACAGTTTGAGAGCTCACTGTTACTAAACCTGCTGAGGAACCCTCTCTAGGGTTTTCTGTCATCTCCAGTAGAGCAGTCCCAGCACATTACACCTGCCCTTTTCTTCCATGCCTGGGACATCCCATCAGATTCAGGGGTCTGGCTCAAGGTTCATATGACCTTACTGCCACATCCTAGGTCCTTCTTAGTTTTTCCTGCAGGCTTTCAGAGATGCACCATAGCCCAGCATATCTTAACTGTTACCAAATTCGTTCCTCAGGCACAAGGCAACCTTTTCCTTTGGAGATTAGAGGTCACGTATGCTGAGACAGACCCTTCCCTGAGAGCTCCTTCAAGAATAACGAGTGATTCTCTGCAAGACTCGGGATTTTCATGACCCTCATCATCATCTTTTCAGTGCAAAAAGGCAACCCTCTCCAGTACAAACAGAAAGGATAATAATAGCAAACAAACCACTCTATCAAACCACAATACTCCTCTGTACTCTTAATCCTTCCCTGGGAAAAGATGGAGAGGAAAAAAAAAAAATAATTACCTGACAGTCACCATCATTTATATCACTACTGCTTAAACAGACCTGTTGATAAAAACAGTAAAAACATAGCAAGCTTGCTCTGAACAGTTTTATAAAGGGAAGGAGAGGAGAGGAGCCTGAAGGGAAAGTCAGGCATAGCCCAACTTGAAAGAAGTGCTGCAGAGGTCCACCCTTTGTAATTTGGGCCTGTTTCTAGTTATCGCTGTATTTACACGGGTTGACAATTGCAAAGAAGAGAAAAAATCATAAAGACAGGGTTAGTCTTTTTCGGCATGAGGCTGGCGTCTGCCATGGGAAATTAATCCATGCTAAGCTGCAGTAAGCTGAGCTGCTGAGTTTGTATTCGTGTCACTGAGACCGCTTATACTCGCCGCTGGTCTGCAAACTCTTATTAGTCAGACCTGACAGTGGGTGACATCTTGATGAAAAGAATAGCCTATGGATCACAATCTGTTCAATAGGTGTTTATAAAAATTATATTAAATGAGCCATTTTTCCTAAGCCCACATTCCAAAATATTTTGGGGAGATGAGTAAAGCGATAGTGAGGGATTTTTTTTTTTTTTTTTTTTTTTTTTTTTTGGAGAAGAAGATTATAAGGTCCCAAGGCGCTTTGTCACTGAAATAACCACATCTGTCAGCTAAATTGGCAGAGCTATTATATTTAGTTTCTAGAAACAGTTCCTCAGACGCTGAGGTCTTGGATACCTCCCGAAAGATTTGCTTTCTGGACAGTCAAACCAAAATAACATTAAGGGGGGAAAGTAGTTCACAGCCACAGCTAGCATTTTATTATTTTCTGAATATCATATGGTCCAAAATGTTGATGAGAAAAGAAGGGCTTATGAGGGGTGACTTGACAGGAATTACATTTTAATTTCCTTCATAAAATTTTGGAAGCTTTTCTCCCTGTCCAGTGGCCACCTTGCTGTTGTTGCCTTTTGGGGGCCCATATGATCCTCCCTATCAAGAAAAGCTATCCCAAGGCATTTCCTATTTTTCTTTTGCAAGACGCAGTCAGAGGATCCCATTAAATTTTTTAATTTGTTTAACTGGCTTCTAAATTTGCAGACTCCTGTTGTGCCATAAAACTAACTGATGAATGACAGGGCCCTGCTAGGTTTGGCTAGGGTGTAACATGAGCTCCCAGGGCTGGAAATAATAAAACACAATTTTCTGAGAAATGGGGTTTTGCAAGGGACGCACTAGCCCTGACTTCACCACACCCTTTCATTTTGTTAGCTCCAGTTCAGCAAGTCACAGCTGGATTTTGTTACATTTTCTGTCATTATGAGCCCTCTGTTCTCAAAGGTAGGAGAGGACTCTCTGGGTAGGTCAAGGTCATTTAGGTAGGGAGTTGATGAGTGCTGTGCTGGGGACTTGCATGTACGGGAGCCAGTGTTTGGGTTGTGACGACAGGGCCAAGGCTCATAGAGAAGAGTTTGGGAGAGAGAAGAATTTCAGATTAAGCAAAAGGCAGCTTCTCCTCTCCCACACTGACCTTCTTTGGAGCTGCTCTGTGCTGAAAATCCTCCCTCATCTATCTTTACGTCTATCTATACATTTTTCAGAGGACTGTAGGTTGAAAAGAACAAAGAAAGAAACATTAGAGTTCAACTCTCAGCTATCACTGTCACAGGCTGGTTTTGGAAACGAAGTGACGAGACCTTAATGCCACACTTCAGTTCACTGTCATTAACACCGTCGGGCTGTCCTGGAAGAGAAGCTTCCTCAAACTCACAGTACTGCTTCTTTGGCTTTCTAGGTAAAACAACATCCAGGCAGAGACCACGATAAACATTTTCACCTTGTCAGGCTGCCTGCGAGTAACCTAGTCGGATCAGGAACATTTTAGTTCGTAGTGAATTGGTCCACCCGGCTGAAAAGTGTCACGGAGCAACTGCGGTAGAGATCCTCCTGCCTGGACCATCCTGCCAGCTGTGCCATCAGCTGCATGGACACTGAGCTACCCTCAGGACTCAAGAGGTACCTACACCCAGGCCTGGCCCTTACCACAGCTGCCCACAGAGTTGCAGTCCCTCACACCTGCCCAGTGAAAGCTGCCTGGTCCCCAGCCAGGCAGGGGAACAAGGCAAAGAAAGAGTGGAAAAAAGCAAGCCTTAGCTTCATCATGGAACAAATCCGAAGCAACAGAAGCATAGGAAGGCTAAGAGACGTGCCCAAAGCTACAGAGGAGCTCCGTGGGAAATACAGGCAGGAGCCAAAAACATACCTCCTGGCTGGGAGGCCATCTTCTGCCCCTGAGGGCACACAAGGGTTGGGAAGGAAAGACCCACATACAGCGCAAACACTCTCTGCTCCGGATTTCACTGGCTCTCATGTTCTGGTTCACACTGGGACGAGGAGGCAGGAGCAAGGAAAGTGGGCATCAGCGTGTCGGAGCCTCTGGCAAGGGCTTCAGTAGCAGCTGTTGCCACAGGTCTCAGTAGAGCCAGCTGTGCCTCTGCCATGGCCAAGCACTGCTACAGGGCACAGAAGAGGTGGGAACAAGGCTTTTCCCGACAATTTTGAAGTTGTCATATGGACTTTTTCAGTCTTTGCCCTTCAGGATTTTGAGAGTGGAGTGGGACAGGACTTTGCTTAGGAGGCAAAACCTTGTGCTTGCCCACTGCTGACCTCAGGACATGGTTATGTGTAAGTCAACCCTGGAGCACAATCCCTAACCAGGAATATGATAGGATGTCACACCACTATAGCATCTTGCAGCAACTGGTGCTTGTGTCCAAGAAGCAGGAATGCATATGCCCTTACAGTGACAGCATAGGAGAGTTTTGTGTTGGTTTTGAATAAATGATTGATAAGGTAAAGGCAACTTGGGGGAACAGGGCAAACACAGCTAATGAAAAAAAGTAGACCCAGTCATCATCCTGTTATATCGCTTGCTAATAGAGCGGTGTTTAGCAATAGCTTGTGCGTTGTAAGGCTTAAGGTTATCAGCAGAGTGACTGCAGAGAGCTCGTTACAATTCACCCCGCATCTGTGACTGTAATCCTGCAATTTAGCCAAAAAACATGTACTCTGCATAGGTGCATGACATGGACTATTACTATTATTAATACAGTAGTAGTCATAATAAGTCACATATTGAGTGTGTTTGTTATTCAGAGGAAAACTTAATTATAATTTCCAAGCTGGTAGCATTTGATTTACTTTTTGCTGTCTCTGAAATCACATCATTAGTTCCGAAGTTACAACTCCTGCGAAAGCTCTGCCTTCTTGAGGGTAGGAGATGCGGAGTTACAGCTGCAGCCATCACTCTGGCAAAGATAGCTTTTCCTTGAGAATATTAATTTTTAACATAATAATGAAAAACGAGTAAAATTCCCCCCCCAAAAAAGGAGGAATGCTTGGAAAGTGCCTCTCAGGGAGCCTGCCCTCGCATTGCTGAGATGTCTTTGGTAAAAGGAGCTCTCTAGTGTCCAGTTGTAATACTGCAGTTCAGGAAAAAGATGCTGTGAGGACACAACCTAATCATAGAATGGTTTGGGTTGGAAGAGACCATAAAGATCATCTGGGGACACCTTCCACTGGTCCAGGTCTCTCAAAGCCCCATTCAGCCTGGCCTTGAACACTTCCAGGGATGGGGCATCCACAGCTTCTCTGGGCAACCTGTTCCAGTGCGTCACCACCCTCACAGTAAAGAATTTCTTCCTTATGTCTAATCAAAACCTACGCTCTTCCAGTTTAAAGCAGTTACCTTCAAATAGGTATGCAAAGCAAATGGAAGGCCTAGGTCTCTTTTAGGTCTAAGTGCTAATGTGTAGTGTGCAAAGTGTTGCTTAAATGTCACTGTCACCCAAGTGAATACTGCACTCAAAAGTTTTAAGGCATGGCACTGAGGTCTCCTTCATTCCCACATATCTTTCTCTATCTGTTTCTTAACAGAACTCCTGCTGCACTGATGAAGTGGCTCCTGCTTGGTCTGTGGGGCTAGGATATTGTGTGCACGTCTGCCAACACCCAGGCTGTGGAAAAAAAAAAAACAAACCACTTTTGATGTTTTACCATGTTCCTCTCCAAAGACGGCAAAGTGCCTGCCATTTGGGGGTCTAAGGCCATGTGCGCATACTGGTTTGAGGCAGTATACTTGGTACAAGCAAATGCCTCATTGCCACTGCTGACTTTTAATGCATGCGCCTGATTAAGTGAAATTGTCTCATGCCAGACAAAACAAGCCTGTGGCCACTAATCCTAGAAAGCAAATCCCCAAAAAGATGCCAGATAGCAGATAGCAGATAGCCCCGCTGTCTTTCCAAACTGGAGACCTTAACATCTTAATTGGCAGTTATTATGCAGGTTTGATTGCATGCTAGAATAACAATATATTGTCTTTGCACTGCTTTTAATGCTTGCATTTTGTTTTTTCCAGACCTTAGTGATGAGCTCACTAATGTTGACGAAAATTAATTTTTAAAACTATTTGGTTATCACCGGATATCACAGGTGGAGAATAATGGCTTGATAAATTGGCAAACTGAAATTATCTGCAAATATTATGAAAAACATTGGAAGCTCTTACAAAATACATAATCATTTTTAATAGCATTTTGCTATGATGGTACCTCCCTCATGGATACTGCAGTTTAGTCCTGCAAGTGTGAAAAACGATGCCATAGTTGAAGCTTTGCCACTGAAAAGCCCCATCTTGTGTTTCCTATGCTCTGCTTCCCACAGCAAGGCTTATTCTAGAGTAGAAAATAAATTAAGATGTCGTAATTAGCTAAATGTGTTTCAAAGGCAAGAAATCCCACTCAGGGCTAAGTTGCTCACCTTTAATCACTGCAAACAAAATGACAGTGGATTCCTTAGAATTTACTGTGAGCCAGAGGTTTAAACCTTTTGCCTTTAGATGGGTTTGCAGCATTTTTTTTTTCTTCTTCAGTTATCGACCTTTGTTTTCTGAGATCAGCTTGCAGAGAAGCCATAGTTCTAGTAGCTGAAAAACAATTTAAAAAATATAAGCCACAAACAACAATGAATCCTGCCAGATGCAGGTCAGTCATGACAATAATAATCTTTTCTCTGCTTAGCATTCCAGCTCAGCATTAAGGTGATCACTCTTGATAAACACAAAACCTGTCAGTACATTATTATGGCTTAGCACCCTATGGAATATGTAAGATGCAGCAGCCCATTTTCCCTTTATTTTTGCAAACCCACAGGCATGGTGGCAATAGATTGACAATTCTCATGGCTTTTTTTTTCAAAATAAAACAACCTATTGATATTTGCAGACCAGAAAACTAAAGCAAAGTGTTTCTTGCCCCCTCAGAACATTTCTTGTAAAAATGTCCTCTGATGCCTAGTCTAAAAATTGTGGGTCCCTTTTTCATTGAGATTTTGGTTAGAAGGGACTGTTAAGATCTTCTTGTCTGAACTCCTGCATAATACAAGGTGGAGAATTTCAACAAAGTCCATGACTAATTTCACTTTTGGGTCCTTGCAACGCACAGAGCCCTTACTCCCCCCTGCTGAGGGGGTTGCTGTTGAATTCAAGCAAACTAGAGCAGAGCCTTAGAGAAGAGAGCAGTTCCTGGAGTCCCATCACCATTTGTCAGGTAGAACCTGATATTTTACACTGTCTCATCTTCAAAAATGATAAGAAGTGTAAACTGAAGATATGTAAACTGTGTTTTAACAAGAAGAATAAAATTCATAATTTAGGACAGCACAGAAAGCACCTGGTTTCATGTTTCATTTCCATTTTAAACATAGAAGAGGCTCAGAGAAGCAGCTGCTGAGCTTCTGAATGGGTTTGGATCAGCTGAGAGCACCCGTTTGCCAAAAGGAAGTCCAACTCAGACATGAAATCAGGCAAATCTCAGTGAGTCTGGGTCAGTTTCACATTTACATCCCAAACTGATAGCAAGTCTGGATTGCTGGCAAGTGTATCTGACAAAAAAAAAAAAGCAGGAGCTTTGCATGCTTTTTGCAACAAAAGATTCCCAAATATCAGACAGTTGCAAAAAGGGTGTACGTAACCATTTGAGGTTTCATTTCTGTTTTTCTTTCTCTGCATTTATCAATGCAGATTTATGGAAATCTCCATTAGATGAACATTTGCAAGTGGAGAATATTGTTGTTCCATTAACAGTTTCAATCCAGTAAGGCAAGTATGTAGCTAATGTAAAACTTGAGACTCTGGGGTACCCACAGCACTTATCTGAGATCACGGACTTAAAGCCTGAGGGCCCCCACAAATTCAGTGGAAACTCCAGAGAGCAATCAGAATTTTTGGAGTGACGCTAACTGTATAGAAGAAATGTCTTCATTTGGTTGGTGTGAAGGGCTCCCTGAAAAAAAAAAAAAAAAGCACTTTTAGTACAAAAATAACAAAAAGTGTCCATCTTGCTTTCAGCTCAGCTGTGAGATTTTACTCTCCTCAGTGGGGTGCAGTATTTATTTCTGTGGTGGCTATCTGAGGAAGGAAAAGACATGGTAAGTCTGGAATCACTTCTGATCCGCCACAGCCAGCATGGATCAGCCAGACCAGGCAAAAACCAAGTTGTCTGACGTTCCCTAGGAACTAATTAGTATTTCCTTCAGAAATGCAGAAGCCATACACGATGCATCTGTGCTGTCACAGGCACACAGATGGCGTGACACCTTCAAAGGTCCTGATGTCCTGGCATCAGCTCTAGAAAGTCAGCAGGATCACGCTGCCCCTGAATTCACCATCCCATCTCACCAGGGCCTCTCAGCAGAGGCACGTAGTGCACGGGTGCAACCACAGCTTCAGAACTGGTTTGGTCTCTGCTGTCAGCCCTGCTGCTGAGACAGAGTTGTCTTCTGGAGCCTTGCAAGGTGCCTCTGCCCAACACTTCCCATGGCTTCTCTCCCCATGGTGGCAAATGTTTGCAGATTGGTTACATCTTTGCCCTAAGTGACAGTGATACTTTGAAACAGGATTTAAGCTCCTTTGGGACTCTTTATCCCAACACACAGTTACACTAAGTGTGTCCCCCTCCATGCACGTAACACGTAAACAACATTAGCAAATCCTAAAACAAGTGCAGATGCTTTATAATTTATACTAACTAGGAAGCCATTTCGTAGAGCAAGAAAAATGTGAATTGGTCTGCTCAGATCAGCACTTTAGAAAGCAGCGCACAGGTTAAAAAACTTCATTTTCAGTTAAAAACTAAATAATAATTTTAAAAGACAATCCAAGTAGCTGGTTGAAAAGTTCTCATGAGAACTGTGGAGGCTTTCCCTTGTCAATGAGCTAGACGTAACAGCACAACCTTTAAAGCTTCTGCCCGTCACCTTGCAAGCTTGCTCAGATTTTCCTGTGCTCTCATTTGGACTTGCTAGGATTAGTGTGGCCATCACGTCTGAATCCTTGCTGTCCTCAGCAGATCTTCCCAGCCAGTAGCACTGCGGTGGCAGGGTAGATTTCCTGCTGTAGGATGGTGGGAGATGCCAAAAGGCAAAGGGTCTGGCCTTGTTGCCAGTGTTGTTGTTGACAGTGAGTCACCCAGCTGCCTCTGCTCAAAATGAGTCTCTCTCCCATTTTGATTAATATTGATGAACTTCACAGTAACAAAAGAAGCAAAGGCAGGACAGCTATTTGAGGGGACAAACACTTCAGTTCTGGATTAAACTAAAAAAAAAGAGAGACAGACAGGGAAGTGGTTGTGATGAGCCAAGACAGTCTTCTCCCTCGTTTGTCAAAATGTGATTTACAGACACACTGCCACTCACCCTGTGGCTGCCAGTTTCCACATCCTATGTCTACAAATCTCTCTTGCTAATTGGATAGGCAATATGTGGGCTGCCTCCTCTATAAAAAGCTGCTCTGAACTGGGATGCTTCCCAGCTCATTTTAATAAATCATGACTGTAATTAAATTCTTTTGCTGCATATTTCTGCAATAAAATCTGTATCATTCACTTATTAGCCTTCTTTACTGTCCGGCTATCACTTTGTCTTTCTTCTGAAGCTGCCTTTCCTGCCTGGTCATTTGAAGAATGCCATTTGCTTCGAATCCCTAATCGAACTCAGCTGCTTCTTCCTTATCTTTGGAGCCTCTCCTCATTCTGTCCATCCCAAGAGCCCCATTTGTGCCTCCAGCTACTGTCCCTGCCATCAGTGACCACTTCCACTCACTCTTGACAGTGCTGCTCAATAAGGCTGTCCCACTGCCTCAAGAGCCGCTTCCACCAGCAGGCCAGCAAGTGCATCTGAGGCTACCCCTTCCTGGTGGCCAGCTGGCAAAAACACTTATTTATGTAACAAAACCCCTTTGTCGATGAAATTTGTTCCTCTTTTCTTCTTTTGGGGAAGTGCCTGTTCTCCCTTATGGACTTTCGCAAGGTTTAACACACTACAAGGGTTACTGCAAAGCAAAAAAATAGTAACCATCTCCACCCAAGCAGAAGACTGCCCCAGAGTTTTGCCAGACTCTCTACAAGAAAGTGCAACCTGGAACTACATTGCCCTCAGAGCTGTCAGACCCTGGAGGCCACCAAGTCTTGTAGTAAGGGGACATGGAGCCCCTGAAACTCTTGTGCTGGTTGCTGGGAGAAAGAAGTCAAGAGGTTAGGTTTGTCAAAGTTCCTTTTAGCTGCAATTTCTCTTTTACATGGGCAGAATGTGAGAAGGAAGCCCTTGAGCGGCATGCTCATGCTCCTTTTGGGTTTGGGGAAGGGATAAGGCTTGGAAAAACCTTACCAGTTGGAGTACCAGCTAGCTAGCTGCAGGCTAGAGCCATCTCAGAATAAATGCAACTGTCTCAAAAAAGGGCCGGTAATGTCAGTCATGATGGACAGGCACTGCTTTGACTAAGCCACATCTTTCATTATTCGTTTTGCTGACTTATCTGGTCAGAAGCCAAAAATCCATGCATTTGGAAATTCTTCCAAATTTCTCCATGGGAGCTGCAGTTAAAAAATATTTTTCTTTCCATGGGAAAATCTGACTTTTGTGGTTTAAAAAAAAAAAACCAAACAAAAGAAAATTAACTTGTGCCACAGTCTTACAAGGCAATGAAGTCACAGCTCTTGGAGACATCACAGTGATGGTCCACAGCCAGAGTGCTCAACCTACTGCAGCTTTTAGCTAGAAATTGGAGGGTCTGGTCAGAAATTAATTTTTTTTTTTTTTTTTTAACCACCAAAGTCAGAATTTCCTGTGGAGAGAAAAACATTTTCTAATGAGTTCTGGCAGTAAAGACCTTGAGATCTGGGCAAACTGAAGCATGGACGTTTTCAGCAATTTGCCCAGTGATCATGGTGAAGGCTGTGGGTACAGTCGGGAGAACCCAGAAGCCCCACCACTCAGCTTTAAATCTCACTCAATCATCACGAAACTTCTCTTGGTTTTCATTTTCCTGAAGGTCCTGTCAGTTCTAGCACCTAGAGGTAATAGGACTGATCTTAGGAGCCATGTTTCAGAAAAAAAAAAAAAGGCAAAAGAATAAATTAAAGAAGAAATAAATGAACTGAGAAGCTGGATCAGATCAAGCAGTGTAAACATCCAGTCTTTTCCTTGCTTTGAAACAGCCAGTGTTTCAAAGACATGGATGTATGAAGCAGCATCTTGTTTTGCACTTCCTCACAAAATTTATTAACCTATTTTTTTTTTAAAGAGGGTCATTTTTAAAAGGCAGAGTCCTTTGTCTTTCACCACCTCAAAAGTGTAATGTAAAAAGTTTTAATGTGTAAAATTATAATGTACAGTTGATTTTATACTGACACTTAGTTGGTTTCAGATTCAAAATAGATTGAGATATGCCTCTTTTTTGCATAACTCCAAGCTCAGCTTCAAACATTTAAGTGGGAAAATTAACATTAAAATGAATCCTTAAACTGCAATTACTTGGAAGATGCAGAGCATGAAGCATTCAAATGGCTCTCAGTGACCCAGTTAAAATACACAGCTCAGTACCGCAATTTGGCTGCAAGCATTTCAGAGACACAAGGATGCAGAGGCTCTACCCTACTCCCAGCTTAACTCTACGTTTGTGCTCTAAGGCAGCCCAAAGACATGAAGGGATGTCCAGAACACTTCTCCCTTGAATGCATTTCCATTAGGTTCTCATCTTCCTCAGGTCTGATGAGAGAATAACAAAATACTTGAGATTGCAGATGTGCTTTACAGAGATGTGTCAAGGCATCGTGTGATCATTGACAATATGATACTGGTACCATTTACTCTGGCATTGAAAATGCAACTGCTGTGCCACATTATTATGAAGTCAAAATGTATTCTATCAGATAAAAGAGAAATAAAATGCTGGTATTTTCTATCACATAAAAATGGCTTTGTTGAAAGAAGCATTGGTGAAAGTATCACCTAAATTGTAAGAGGAGAAAAAATGAATTCCTCTTTTTTCTATTTATTAGAAAAGGCATATTCCGAATACACCAATGGAGTGAGCTAATATAAAGCATTATGGAGCTGTGTTAGTACGAAAGCAGAGCATCCTTGCCCTGCAAAAGAGTAGCAGAGCACACAATCAGTGTGAAGGACCTCATGAAACCTTGCCATCGGGATCCCTGACTCGCTTGACTTCCTCCAAGAAAATTCACAGATCGTTACAAAAGAAGCAAAAGTGACAAAGCTGTCATCTTTTTCTCTCTCTTTTGCCTCCTTGTGACCAGCCTTGCTATTTTTAAGGGTAAGCGCAGGAATGAGGAAAGCCTGCAGCCACCATAACACCTCACTGTGGGCAGGGGTACCCCGGGCGAGGAGGGACTCCAGGAACTCCGGCCTCACGCCTGTCAGTGGGAACCAAAGAAATAACTGCATCAGCTGACAGCAGCAGCAAAGGCTTGTTCTCCCCACGGATTGTCTGCTGGGGCAAAAGGAGAAGGATGTATTTGGCAAATGTTCACGTTCTCAATGCGATAACACATCACGGCTGCATTCCCCTTCTCTTCGTTACTGGCTTCGGGTTTCATTTCTTTTTTTTCTTCCATATTCTCTCGCAGCTGCTAGGCAGGGTCTGAAGGAAGCCTGGTGCAGTAGTCACGAGCATGACCTTTCCCGTATCGCAGCAAGGATGAGCTGCAGCTGAGATAGGCAGCCTGATGTTCCCCAGGCATCTCAGCTGCAGCTCTGCCTCTGACTTCATTAAGGGACTAATGTCAACACCTCCTGACGGCTCTGGGTCACATTCATCCCAAAGAGCCTGCGCTCTCCTCCCTTCGCTCAGCAAAGCGGGCTCTTGCAGTGCCCTTTTTAACTGCCTTCGTAAATGACAGATTGCCTGATACAGACAAGAGCTGTGAAACAGTAACCTGCCTACCGATGCCCATGTGGGAAAGCATTCATCAGCTTCTCCTTTTGTGGGAGTTAGAAGGTGTTCCCACCTCTCCTCCTGCCATCTACGCCTGGCCCTCACCACAGGGTTTTGCCCTTTTTGTTGGATCGGGGCCACACAAGAGGTTAATCTGATGTTTGGCATGGATGAGGTGATGAGAGTGTTCTCCAGGAGAGCAGAGGTGGGGTGGGGCATGGTGGCTCACAGGGAACCTGCCAGAGCAGTTCCACAGCCCTGCTCCTTTTCAGCTACTTCTGATCTCCTTGGTAAACATCTACCGCAGTCCTGTCTACTATTCCAGGGACTGTAAGACAAGTGAAGGAGTGGAAACCACTAGTGAGGGAACAGGAGCAGTAACAGGGGTATTTTGTTCCCAAAATAAGTTTTGAGAATCAAATGGCAATTCTGGTTAGAAGGCAAAATGAACACACCTCATATGAAATGTTTATTTAAGGAGCAGCCATACAATGCTGTAAGGCAAAGGGTCACATCTGAAAGCTCTGATTTCTGTAAAGAGTTAACTGTTTGTTCTGTGAGAAAGTCCCCGTGGTGTCAAGAAAAACTAAATATTAAGGGCGATAGACCCAATGTCTCTAACGCCACTAAACACATTCAGTGAGGGCAGGACTGGACATACAATGCATAGCGCCAAGACATACCAAGGCATTCACAGGCTTAGGCCTACAGCTGTCTCAGGAGTTGTAGGCCACACCTGTTTCCTTTGTAAGATTACCATGAACAGCTATAACTCGAATATCTAACAGTCTGATAGAGAAATCTGATGAGCTAGTGTCGTGGTTTTGTTAGTGAGGGGGGCCCTAAGGTGGTAGCTTCTGTAGGAAACTGCTAGAAGTCGCTCCCCTTTGTTCAGTGGACTCGGCCGGGCCTAGGGTGGACCCGCTGCTGGCCAAGGCCGAGCCGAGTGGTAGCAGAATGTTCCGTGACAACGCCTCTGCAATAACGTATTTAAGAAGGGGAAAACAGAAAAAAAAAAAGAGAAGAGAAGATTGAAGAAGCTGAGCAGGGGCAGAGGTGTAGAGGGGGAGGCACAGGCCTCATGGGCCTTGCAGGCCTCACCCTCTGGCCTCTCGCCAGGCGGCCGACTGGGCCCAAGTCAGTCCGGCCTGGCTGCAAGAAGTGGAAAGGAGATGAGAAGTGAATAAGATGTAAAAAGCTCCAGAGAGACATCTACCAGCCTGTTGTGAGGAACGGCTGCAGACGCCAAGGTCAGTGAAGAAGGAGGGGGAGGAGTAACGCGGCTCCTGGCCAAGATTCCCCTGCAGCCTGTGTTGACGACCATGGTGGAGCAGGTTGTCCCCCTGCAGCCCATGGAGGTCCACGGAGGAGCAGAGATCCACCTGGAGCCCGTGAAGGACCCCACACCAGGGGAGGTGGATGCCTGAAGGCAGCTGTGGTCTGTGGAGGGCCCGCTGGGACAGCCGTTCTGGAGGGACTGCACTCCGTGGAAGATATGACCCACGCCAGAGCAGTTCCACGAAGGGCTATGGCGTAGGGGTGGGACCCCACAACGGAGCAGGGGAGGAATGTGAGGAGTTCTTCCCCTGACCATGAAGCAGCGGCATGAAACAACGTGTGATGAACTGACTGCAAGCCCCATTCCCTCTTCCCCCCTGTGCCGCTTGGAGGGGGGAAGGTACTAGAGATAATGTTAAGCTTGGGAAGAGGGAGGGGTGGAGGGAGGTTATCTTGTTCTCTGTCTCATTATCCTGCTGTTTTTAGTAATAAATGAATAGTTTTCCCCAAGTCGAGTCTGTTTTGCCCGTGACGGTAACTTTAAGGATTTCTCCCTGTCCTTATCTCAAACCTTGAGCCATTTTTCCTTATATTTTCTCTCCCTGTTCTCTTGGAAGGTGGGGGGAGTGAGAGAGACACTGCGTAGTCTGGTCCTGATCAGGGCTGAACTATGACAGCTAGGAAAAGACTAAATACAGGGCCACTAAATAAAAGTGAAGCATAGAATAACATGGAGAACGTTTACTCTAACCGTTCCATTCAAAGCAGGGCCACCTTCAAATTTGCTCAGGGCCTTGCACAGTCAAGTTTGGATAATAACCAGGGCCTCCAGCCTCTCTGGGCACCTCTTCAGCTCTGCATCTTTCTCTAGGGGAAAAACTTCTTCCTTAGGCACAGTAGGAATTTCTCCTGGTACAAGTTGAGCCTGGTGCCTCTTGTAATTTCTCTCTGGGCACCTCCCAGCAGCTCTGTTGTCTCTGTAACCCTCATCACAGAGATGGGTATTCAGGTTCAAGGCAGCAATAAGGTTCCACCTGAGTCTCCTCTTCTTAAGACTGAACAAACTCAGCTCCCTCAGCCCTTCCTTGAACATTACAGACTCCTGCCCCCGGCCCCACTAGGGCCATCCACTAATATTGCCCCAGTTTATCAATGTCTTTCTCATACATGCTGGGAGTCAGAACAAGATGCATTACACCAGATGTGGCCTCACAACTCCTGAATTACAGAGCAATCACTTTGGTCAATCTGCTGGCTGTACTGGTATTAATGTGCGCTGCGTCTGGTGTGGTTGGCTCTCACTGTTGAAATGGCACATTCTTGACTCATGTTCAGTTTGATGTCCATCAAGACCTCCTTGATGGACCTTTTAGGTTAAGCTGATTTCTAGCCAGCCAGTCCCCAGCTTGCACAGTTGCATGGGGTTATTATTTCCCAGGTGCAGAAATTTGCATTGACCTTCTTGAATTTCATGATGCTTCTGTCATCCAATTTCTCCAGCTTGTTCATGTCCCCCTGAATGACGGCAGCCTTGCCCTCCAGCATATCAGCTACTCCTAATATACAAAATAACTGGAAGCAACATCATGAAAGAGATGATAGTCAGCTTAATGGTACTGTATAAACTCAGAATGGAGCAGGACTGACAGTTATGCTGTATTCATTCTTCTACTGGAAAATACTCTGTGCTCCTGTCCTTCACGGAGTAGTTGGTGTCCTTACTTTGGAAGATGAAACCAAAGGATGATGCGGTTGACAGAAAGAGCTTACAGAATTCCTCTGAGAAGATTTAGCAAAGACTAGTAGAATTAAGGTGCCTTTTATATCTCTACCTGCAATCCCAGAAATCAAAACTATCAGCATCAGCCCAAAGCATGAAGCACATCATCTAATATGGGAACAAAGATGCACTTTCCTGTGACCTTAACTCAGTCATGTAGGTCAGGCAGCAAAAATTAGCTTCTTAAAATAACATCTAAGCTGAGCTTCAGTGCTCCTCTACACAGGCATTTGTCCACAGGAAAAATAACCAAACCACCAAACAGCTGTATTTCCTCTTCAGAGCTACTTATTCATTCAAATAAAAAGACAATGGCTAAGTAGCAACAAGCAAGAGTTAAAGGGAAGATAATGCTGTGTTCTTAGTCATGAAAAGCTAAATAGCTATTGCTTAAGAGTGAAGGGGAAAATGGGTCCTCTCCATGAACTCTGCTGACAGCACTACCTGCATCTTCCTCTTCCTATTTTCACTTCTGCACACACAGCCGTGACTTGGCCATTTTGAAGTGGGACATGTGCACCACTGTGCCACGTTACCTTTTCTTTTTTTCTTCTCTCTCCTCTCCAGAGGATGTGGAGCTTGGGGAGGGACTCTCCATCTGGGGACAACTGCAGGAACTCAGTAATTACTCTGGGTCAGAGCCGGTGGGCTCTGGAGGTGGAGTAGTGGTTCAGGACTCACTGCCCCTCGCCGCTGCAGCACCTTGCTGAGGCAGCCAGACATGGCCTTGGGGGGCAGCAGCTCTGGATCACCCTCCTCTCTACCCCCTCCCCGGCCTTCTCTCTCCTATGGCTGTTGAGCTGAACAGGGCAGGAAAATCCTGGCACTTTCAAAGCAAGATCACAGTTTTTCCTGAGCTCAAAATAGAGTAGGCACTTTGGATCCACAGTCTTGCTGCTATGAGAGAACTGACTGAACTGCATCAGCTTCACCAGGTAGCCTTGGACTACCAGCACTATCCCATGGCAGGGACAACCAAGTATGGTGCTCAGGTGTCTGGGAAGCCCTGCCAGCTACATGTCAAAGACCTTTGCACTCACTCAAGGCAGATCTTGTTTCTGTAAGAAGCAGATTCCTGACATCTGTGTCCCACTGATTTCAGGACTCAGCAGATTCCTGCCTCCCATGGCATCTCTCTGCTGTGAGAAGAAGATACTTTTGGCTGTCTGCTCCTGAAACCGTTTCCTGCTTGAGCCTGAAGCCACATCCCCTCTCCAAGGCTCCTCACAGCAGCAGCACTATACAATGCAGGGTAGAACAGAATTAGTAATTTTGCCACTTAAAAACGCAGTTTCCTTGAAACCCCAGCATGTCTGCAAGCAGTTTCCACCAAAGAAAAAGCATAAACATAAATTTCAGCTTCATCAAAACAAATTCTTTCTTTTAGAGGATCTCCATTTGCAACAGCTCTTGCCAGCATTGAAGAAAGGAGATGCTGCCACAACCACTTCAGGTGACCAAGTGTCTGGCAGAGTCAGTTGGGATATGGGAAATCCCCATCCCTGAAATAGAGCTGGACCCACAGACTCCAGCATCCTTGCCGTACCCTGTCATGTAAAGGAGGAGTTTTTGGGATCTCTCTGTTTTGTGGGACAGGAGAATGCTGCTGTCACAAAGCCCCATGAGCTCCTGTCCCAAGATATAACAAGGAGGAGCTGGAAGGTTTGCTCTGTCTTTTGAGACAGTCTTCAGCTACAGGGAGTCATTCCTATGGTAGAAAACAGCCCTTCTATGGGAGTCAGGATCAAAGCTCAAGTAGTTTTGCTCCGCTGTTTACCCTAGACCGTTTCCTCAGAATAATCCTTTTGTGCATGGCCATTTCCTTGGAGCTCCTGCTTTCTTGTCTCTGCTTGCATATAATCTGAATAGCTACCTTGCTTTTCAAAGAGCATCTCTCTTTCTCTCCAGAGGGCAAGCCAACCTGCTCATTTCTTCATTTTCACTCAGTGAGCCATTAAATCCAGGGAACAGAGTCTGTGTAGTGGAAATTCGCTGAAGTGCTGGCTGCCAGACCTGCCTGAAGGAGATATTTTGTCCCAGTTCAGCTGCTAGGCCTGCTTTATTCTTTGGATGCAAGCGCTGTTGGCTTGTTATCCCCAGGACAGAAAAATAATCAGCCTAACCACAGAGAAATGACATATATTGGCTTATCAGGCATTTCCCCTCTTCCACAACTCCTTTTGTTACAAAAAAAAAAAAGAATGCCAAAATGGGAAAGAAGGCCCTTGTTTATCTTTCACGTGCAGTGAATGTGAGCTCGCTTACCCGCTGAACCCACAAGGATACCTGCATGTTGTTCCTTCCATTAGCAAAAAGCCGCTAACTTTGCTTGCTGTCTGCCCAGCAGCCACGCAGAAGGATCCAAAGGAAGAGGCAGAGGCTCAATAAAGTAGGCGTCGTGGCTCACTCTGAAATAGATACGGCAAGATGAGCTGGCGAGGAAGAAAGAGTCAATTTGTCTCAGGCCCCTGTAAAATCCCAGACTGTGTTCTTAGTAATATGATCAGATTTGGGGCTAGATGATCAACTTTGGCAGTTCTAATAGAGTCTGTCTGCCAGCACTGTAATTGTAAACACAACCACCATCTGAATATAATAATAATAATGATAAAAACTAATGTTACCATGGCCCAGGCCGACTGGGACGTCTCATTTTTTCTTTGGCTTTAAGATAAAGGATGATGAGGATGTTTGGATCAACAGCGTCATTTCAGCCAGTGTTTTTGATAAGTCTGTCACCACATTTGTCTCTGGAAAATATTAAGGACAACATAGAGCTCATTCCTAGATGATGTACAAGCAGCTTGTTTTTCTCATTTCACCACAAATCTTATTTATATATACACTGCAAAAAGATTGATACCACACACAGAGCGCATCTATAGGGCCTGATTTTCCAGTGTTACATGGGATTTATGATCTTGTAATTCCACAGACTTTAATGAGTTTTGCCAGAAGAAAGCTTGTTCCTAAAGAGAAAGGATGTATTATGAACTTGCACATATTACTTGTGTACCCACCCAGAAATGTTAGTGTAGGCAGACACCTGGCACACATGACAATAGTTAAATTTGTACTCCCATTTATAAGACCCCGATTTCAAGTGCTTGCAACTGTCAAACATTCGTTGTTCAGGCAGAAATTTTCCCTCTAAAGTGCTTGCCTCAGGCTAAATATTTTCAGACAGTTCCAGCAAAATTAGTCCAGTCATTTTGAGGATGAATTTAGGGAAAATCACAGTGTTTCACTAATATTAAGAAAGGCTCCAACTGCTTTATTTAGAAGCTCTTGAAGCTTTGAAGCAAGGCTTCAAAACACTGAAGGGAAGTGGTATGCTGTATCCCAGAAGTGGATGTGCTGCTGCCTTGGAAATCCATCCACAATCCAAGAGACATGCCCAAAACCAGCAGTTGACACTCAGGTGGTGACTCCAGGCCCTGAGTCACCCATGTGTGCTTGCACCGGCACGCTCTGTCACAATGGGAGGTCTCTGCGCTCGCACAAGGCATGTGGCAAACCCACAGTGGATGTTGATAAAATCACTTACAAGGAGCAGATCAGTGCCACTACACAACCACGTCGTGTTTGCTCTGCAGGCGTCAGCGAACAGAGGCTGGCTGAGTCCAGAGGGCCACGAAGATAGCACCTGGCCAATATGGGCAAGCAGCAAACTTCAGAGAAGGCCAGAAAGGAGGAATGAGACAGCTGCCCTACGTTTGGGTTGTGTTGGTTTGGTTTTGGTTTTTTTTGGTGGTGGTGGTGGTGGTGGTTTTTTGGTTTTGGTTTTTTTTTTTCTTTAAAGAACTACTGGCAACACCCTGGTTAGTCCTGCCAAAAAATCCCTGCTATTGTCTTTGCTTAGGCAGGGCCACATCCATTTCAGCTGCTTACCCCTAAGGAAATACAGAAAATACTGAAGAACAATGCACTTTTCTTGGTGCATGAGCACTCTTTAGACAACACGGAACAGAAAAATTTAGAGTGGGCCAGGCCTCTGGAGTTCAAAGGCCCAACAGCCCACCATCAATTTAAAGCAGGGCCAGGAACCAAGCAAGGCTTTTCTGTAATTCTCTGCTGCTGGGGATCACTGTGGCATAAGACAGAGCAGCAGCATGCACAGACAGCACCTCTCCTTCGGCCATCTCATTCTTGGTGACAACACAGACTGTGCAGATAGAAGGAAGCGACCACCTTTGCAGGCAACATATTGAGAGACAGGAGCTGAAACAGGAGGGATGTCTGTGGATGCACTTCTCCACAACAACTCAAATCAAAGCCCAGGTTCTTCAACCATCTGAAGAACTCCCTAGCAAAGGTGGCCCACCTTCTTCTAGCAGTTGGCCATACAGACCAGTGGTTCCCAAACCCTTCAGTCCAGAAGGAGAAGGTCCAGAGGAGGGCCACAAAGATGATCAGAGGGCTGGAGCACCTCTCGTACAAGAACAGACTGAGAGAGTTGGGGCTGTTCAGCCTGGAGAAGAGGAGGCTCCAGGGAGACCTGATAGCAGTGTTCCAGTACCTCAAGGGGGCCTACAAGAAAGATGGGGAAATGCTGTTTAGTAGGGCCTGTTGTGATAGGACGAGGGGTAATGGTTTTAAAATAGAGGGGGGTAGATTTAGATTGGAAATTAGGAAAAAATTTTTTACGATGCGAGTTATAGAACACTGGAACAGGTTGCCCAGAAAGGTGGTGGAGGCCCCATCCCTGGAAACGTTCAAGGCCAGGCTGAATGAGGCTCTGAGCAACCTGATCTAGTTGGGGATGTCCCTGCTCCTTGCAGGGGGGTTGGACTAGATGACCTTTGAAGGTCCCTTCCAACCCTAACCATTCTATGATTCTATGATTCAGTCCAGTGGTTCACAGTAAACCCACAGCACACCCTACGTTTTTCAAATAGGGCATTCTACCTTCAACTTACACTTCTTTTAATGGTTAACACAACTCTTGCAGACTAGCTGCTGACCCCTCACTGCAGTCACTGACAGTCATGGACTGCAGACCACCCTGCCAGAGCAAAGATCTCTCCAGTGCTCTCACTGCACGCTCTTAACTCAACTGGAAGTCTCAGCTAAATCTCAGTCTAAATAGCTCAGCCATTTTGCTGACCCCTGTGAGGGTACATATGGTTCCATATGGTGGGAAAGCTGTTTTTTTTCAATTTGCTCCTAAGACCAAGTGTAGGAAATTATACACAAACCAATGTTAAGAGAATATTAAGATTGCAGAATGAAGCAGTTACAAGCCAGGACACTGGCTGACAAGGTCTTAGTCACATAAAAGAAAGATCTAAATAGATGTGCTTTGATAGCCAAAAAACACTCTCTGAAAGACAGACTAGATAAATAGAAACAAAAAAAAATTGAGGCCACTTTGAGAACAGCTTCTTAAATCATGATTGTTTTTCCAGACCATTTCCTTCTCTCCTCCCTAAACTCCTGCCAAATTGCAGCTAGGTTTAACATGAAGATTTCACAAAAGGTTAATCTTCGCACTTGAGAAGTAAGCAAAGTTTGGACTTCAGAGGTGATTTTCTTAGATCTTTTTGAAGAGTTATAATGGTGTAAATTGAGTACCTTAAATTTACCACACTGAAAACCTGCAGGACTACATATTCCTTCCCGTAATTTTTCTTCCTCTATAAAGACAATGTTCATCCCTGTGGTGGGTCTGCTATAGTTAAGGGTTAGACTTACGGTGAAATCTGCTTTCAGCAGAAGGAGGAAAAAAAGATTTAAAAACAAGTCTGTTTAGGGTTGCACAAACAACCCCAGATTTCTCCCCCTTCTTCTCTGTCGTCAGAGACATCCCAAATAAGTGCTGCATTTGTTAAGTTTCTGTAAGGGAAAACCATTTCCCATAAACTCAAGGAAGGGTGCTTGCTGCGAGGCAAATGGAGGCCTCCCCAGTCCAAGTTGCAGCTGGCTAGGAGGAGAGTAGCCAGTAATGGGCAACCAGGTAGCCTGCGATGGCAGAGGAAGGCTGACCGGCCCCGCAATCCCCACTGTGCGCTGCCTAAGCATCAGCCCAGCGTGCACCTGCTTCTTGCAGCAGAGCCCACATGGGCAGCAGATGTTCACGAGTTGGCACTTGCATCCCAGTCTGAAACGTTAAATTAGCTCACACTGGATGAGAGGCGGGATGTTGCCATTCCAGTTCCTCCAGTGCATCCTGAGCAGGGTTGTCCTCGGGGTCCTGTGGTGAGAACAGCAATGAGGGCATGAACAGAGGAAGGCAAAAGTCACACGGTAGGAAATATCTTTGGAGCCAGTGCTGAGGATCTGTTGGGTCCCAGCCTACAGGAGACACTAATCAAAAGGCTTTGACTACTGGACAACACCAGGGAGGCTGAAAAAAATGTGGCAAAACAAACAAGAAAGTCGCATGAAATAAAAATAAATTCAAACCCTTTTCTGTGAGAAGAGCTCCTGCACATTGGAAGTCTTGCAGCAGCTTATTTCCAGCAGCTACAGTCACAGGCTTCGCAGAGCCGTATCTGCAGGTCAGAACGGACAGTTGGAGCAAGCAGTCTCAAAGACTGGTGACACTGTTCACACAAATCCTGTTGAGGAGGTGAGTAGGATTTTCAAATGCCAATCAGGAATTTCAAATGCCTCAGGTAGAGGAAATGAATAGGGAGCAGCACAGGCTGCAAAAGGCTGGGTACAAAGGAGACGGTGATTAGTAAAGGAGAGCTCACTTAGAATGGGAACAAGTCTTATTCCTTCCTTTCAAGCTCCATCTTTCACTGATAGAAGCGATGCTTTTTTTCCTCAGAAGCATTTTCGCTAGAGCCCCAACACTGCAGACATCAGTGCAGGCAAGATCATAGCTCTGGAGAAGGGCCAGCAGAGTTCAAAGCCCCTGCTTGGAAACCAAAGCAATGCTGACAAGCATTGAGAGAAAATTTATGAGGACCTGATTGCTAAGAGCGTATGTTTGGGATATAAAAAAGTAACAATTATGCCACCCACACTGTTTATTCTTTTCTTATGTGTGGTGCTTTGGGCTAGCATGTTGAAACATAAAACAATCTGAGCACTTTTTAGATAGGATTTATAGCATTCCCAGACTGACATTTAGTATCATGGCTTGCAGTTGAGCACACTACTCAATAAGCCACCTGCCTCTATAAATGTCACTATTTGGGCTCAAACTTGGTTTATGCATAACTCAAAGGAACTGCTGTTCTTTCTGTTTCCGCCCATATACGGGGTGGTTTCATGGCACACAGTGCTGAAAAAGACAATTTGTAGAAAATAAAGGTTAAAGTCTTGGGTGATTTATCCTGTTTGGAAGCAGTAGAAACAGGCATGTGAAATTTGCATTCCAGTAAAGATGCAGGACTGCCTATAGAATAAATTGGTGCTGGCTTGTGCAACCAGCAGCCCTGTGAGAAACACAGAGAATGACCCACCTGCAGCGGAGAGCAATGGATTGCCAGCTGGGGTGGCAGGTTGCCTTAGGTTTTCACATTGGGCAATTCCTGAGGCTTTTACAAAGCATCAAAGGTGCTCAAAGGGGCTCGGTCTGGCTGCTTGAATTCCTCTTCAGTGCTGCAAAGAGGCAGTTGGTAGTCATCCAGCCACATCCATGGTGGCAGGCAGAGAACCAAGTGCGAGATGCAGCGAGGCAGGGACGTGTCAGGACTACAATGTGCCATAGCATTCAGACTGCACAGTTGGCCACACCACAGTGCAGTCCCAGAAACCGTATCTCCAAGTGCCTCCATGGTCATCAGGAGAAACGAAGGCAGGACTTGGAGGGAAACCTCTGTCCAAGAGCAGCTGCAGCAGCAATGGCTCCAGCACCAGTTGTAGAAACCACCCTTGATTCTGGCTATATGCTCAGACAGCTGTTTTAGAATCACAGACTGAAAGGGACCTCTGCAGGTCATCCTGTCCAATGTCCTGCTCAAAGCAGGGCCAGCTTGATTAGGTAGGTCAGGGCCTTACCCTTGTTCATTAGGATGAAACACATGCTGCCACAGCTAATCTGTTGCCTCTTCAATCACAGAGATCTATTACCTAGATATTTGCTCCAAAACCAGAACATTTGCCATGTGGTCTTAGGGTGGGGATCCTGTTGGGCAGCAGAAGCCATTGGTAAATCTACTGCATAGCCTTATATCACAGCAGAGCACAGCGAGGGCTCCATCAAACTCTCATTTCTTTGCTAATGCAAAACTGGCAATTTCTTTCTTTACAGGGAAGAAAAAGCACATATAATGTTTCCCTGGGGCCTAGTCACACCAGAGACCAGGGAAACTAGGAGGTGAGATAGCTCACAGAGAAATTGGGGGTGCTCCATGTCTCTCTCTAAAATCTCCATATGAGCAATCAGGTCAGAAAACTAGTATTTTGTAACAGGGACATAACAGACATTGCTCTGCTTTAATGAAGCTCCCTTCCACCTGGCAGAATATGCTGGCCTGACAGAATAATATCTTACCTGGATTTAAACATTTTGGTGTTCAAAAGTGCCTGGTATCTTTCTGTACCACCATCAATTAAGCTTTGAATACTGCAAAGGAAAGGGCAGCTAAGCCTAAGCCTGTCACCTCATGCAATGAAACCTAACCAAAAATCTAGGCTTCTGGGAATGACAAATTGATGACATATAGAATGAAAATGGTCTTGATGGCTAGCTGAGCTCTGCCTGACCTGATCTTCCTAACATGTTCACTATTTAAAAAATGTAAAAGTTACATGTACACCATGCCTGAAAGATCATGGGATGAAAAATCATACATGATAGAAATTCCAAGGCACGACTTCCAGCATGGTGTTTTGTTGCAGGCAGTTTATAAATGGTTGTACTCCACTCTTGGAGCTTTTCCTCTACTGTTGACTCTTCCTATGTAGAGAACATAGTCGTGCAGGCAAAAACTGGGTGATGGCACACCAAGTCGTGCAGGCAAAGACCGGGTGACGGCACACCAAGTGCAGACATGAATTCTTGCTTGGCACAGGCAAGATGAGTAGTCTCCTTTATAGAACCATTGTTTGAACATGTGGGAGAAATGAAGCTGAGATTTCTAGAATCACATGAATTCTAACATATACCGTAAAGATGTCCTATGCTAACAATAATCCTGAGGACAAGCCCTTACACTAAAAGCAAGATTGTTGTAGACAAAACTTCACACTCTTCCTGCAAGTGAAGGGAACAACCCATACAGAAGTAAAGCTTTTGTACATCAAGAGTTGCAAAGCAATTTTGTGAACCTTACAACCAAGGTTTGCTGCTCTGAATAAAGTCATTCTGTCATGCCGTGAAATAAATGGAAACAGCGTCAAATGCAAGATAAAGGTAGGAGCAGGATGAAAAAGTGCCCTGGACTGCTGACAAGGGCTTTTCAGAAAACTGTTAAAAGGGATGTTTGACAGAGGTTACAGCATCAAAACAAATGTGTAAGGAGATCTAGGACCTTCTTCTCTCAAATTCTCCTTCCTTGGATGCTCAGTTGGCCCAGAGAATCAAGGTGATGATGGATGTGGAGATTGCTTCTTTCCTGAGCCCGACTGGCATACCCACTCTGTCAGAAGGAACCCATGAACGTGCCAGCAAAGTGAAAAATAAATCTGTATTCATTTTAACAATGTTAAATCTTTAAATGTTAGCCACCCATAGAATGGTATAGCTGGGATTAATACGATCTTCTCATGGACCCAAAGGTTGCTGTAGACCAAATCACAGTGTCAGAAGTAGGTAATAAAACCGATAGAAATGTCTTTTGCTCTCAGCTTTCCTAGGAAATGCTGGACTTGAAGCAGCTCTCCAACACCATCAGAGAGATTGCACCAACTTAAATAATTATACTTCACAAAGAATTTCTAGTACTACAAAACTCTGAACAACAAATGGATCCAACAAGTTGGATAAGTAATAAGGGAACCTCCTTTCAATGTCACCCCTGACTGTCTGTCTCTGTCTTCTGGCTCCTGTAGGAAGTCAGACAGCCGGTGAAAAAAATGTTTCAAGCCAGTGGGTGGCATCCAGTATTATATGCTGGATGTGTCATTGATAGTTTGAATATATCAGATATTTTTAGCTACTGTAAGCAGTTCTAGGCAATCAAGTATTATAATCAAGAGCATACAGAAGCTCAGCTATATCAGTTCAGTCAGGATTTTAAGGATTTTGGTTTTGCAGCTCTGTCAGTGAAGGCGCTGGGATGGTACGAGCACAGCTGCTCCTTGCTTTGGTGTAGCACAGCCATTTTCAGAAGAGGGATTTTCCTGAGAGCTCCCTGCTGTGCTCAGCTTGGCAGATAGTTATTGCAGTAATAGTAGCTTTCTGCAAGGAGAGAGGAAAGGCAGCCCTGGTTGGAGGTATTCAGAGTTATCTGCCATGGTGAAAATCTCTGGGTTCCAGTGGGCCATGAAGACACACCATTTGAGAAATGACACAGAGATATTATAGACACAGGAAGATTACAGAGCAGCTGATCTTTTTCGGACCAAGCAGGAAACCAACAGAAACCCTGTGATTCCTGCCCAGCCGAGGGGGTCTGCCCGAGCAGAAGCATGGTGGGGAGAAGCCAGAACCCCCCTCCGCGTTTCCACCCAGAGTTTGCGAAGCAGCGGGACCCACGCCGCCCCCGGGCTGGCGGTCAGCACCGCGGACAGCGGCACGGCCGCTCCCGCCCTCCCCACGCGTGTCCCGGCCCCCACAGCCGCGGGACCGGCTCGGCGGGCAGCCGCCCTCCCTGCCCACCCCACAGCTGGCAGAGTGGATTAAACACCGGCGCAGAGCCGAGGTCCCACGGTGCCCCCCACGCGTGTCCCTTCGAGGAGAAGCTGCAGGCAGAGCACCTAGAAGGAGAGGACCCGCTGAGCTCGGGTGTTTTGTGCAGGCTTCTGGTCTCTGGTAGCAACCTGGTTTTGGTACCAGAGCAAAAACGTTTCCCCCACAAACGACAGCAGGAATTTAGGAGTTACAGATGTGTTCTAAATTGCTGTGATGGAGAAAACACGGGCTCTCTAACTCTATAAATAGCGCTGTATCTTCTCCCTAAACTTGCACATACCTATGCACCCCCTCTTCCTCACTGCCACATTTTCATCTAGAGCTTCCCCCAGCCCAGCGTCTCCTATCTGGCTTTCCAGTACATCCATACAGAGACAATACACCTGCACCCCTCCTTGATGGAAAAGCTTGAGGCTGGAAGGCACGGTTGTGCTGGTTGTGTATCTCCACACCAAGGTTGAGCAAATACTTCCAGGGTCAGGAACGTGCCTCTACTTTCCCCTGTAGTAACAGAAAGGCATCTGCAAGTCATTGACTCTCTCAACCTTCAAAAGGTCTAGCCTTTTCTCCTTCGCCAATATGCTTTGTCATCTTGGAAAAGGTTAAGAACATGAAGGTTACAACCCATCATCTTGAAACCTCCAGAGATCATTCCCATTCATCTCGTTCTTCCATGCTTAGATCATTGGTCAGTGAGATGCTCCTTCTCTTGTGAATGAGCTTCCTGCTTCCCTCAGCAAGCAGCACCCACCAGACACCTGCCAACACTTTGCAACAACCCAAGTAGACACTGATTTCTCACACGGGTTCCCCTTTTACACCTCCCCCTCCCACAGCACTCCACAGTTCATGAGAACATAGAACTCTGTAGTTCATGCCTTGGCTTTTGGACTGCTCTGAGGAAGTGATGTACCCTTGCAATTTAACCTAACACTACTTTAAGCAAGCTGTAGTTTCCAGGGTTAGAAATTGCACGGTAGTGGGACTCATGCCTAATGCTTATTGCTTTTTCTGCTCATTTCCTTTCAAATGCAAAGCCTAATCATCCTCTGTCTGAAGCCGAGCCACTTTATTCATTACTGCCATTATCACATTTTGAACAAGCCAAACACCTGCCCTCCTCATCATCTCTGCTCACACAGCCCAGCCAAGCTACCCCACCACTGCTAAACCTCAATTCCCCCTGCCTGTCCTACAGAAAGAGCAGCAAGACTGACAGGACAAAATCCTGAGCAACCTTCTCTGATCTCCAAACTGACCCTGCTTTGGGCAGCAGGTTGACTAGAAACCTCCTAAGGTCCCTCCTAACCTGAGCCATTCAGTGGTTCTAAGTTTGCAAGCAGGGATAGTAACAGAAAATGATAGAAAACCCAGCTCTGTAACACATGCCTCCCCCCCTCCCCCCAAGGTTACATGTTTCCTTCTTTAGGATTTTATCCTAAATCTAAAGGATGGGCTAATGGTCACCACACACGCAGGGGCTCGCTGCATTCAGTAACTCATAATCAGAACCTCACCTACCTTTAGGTGTTCGGCAGATTTCCAAACTGTTCCTGCTGATTGCCTTTCTTCAAGGTCCTACAACTTTGACGTTCGTAGATTATCTTTCATAGCCCTCACTGATGAACTGCTGACCCGAACACAGCCTGACAAGTTTCCTGAATGCTGAATTACTTGGGTTGGAGCAGCCACAGTAAAAGACAAAAATGAAAAGCACCAAAAACGTCACGATAGATGGTGCAATTAATGCAACATAACACCCGTAAAAGAGAAGAAAAGCTATAGCTCAGTTCCTGGGCAAGGAAAGGCTGTGGTTTACTGTAGCAAAACAAAGCATATGCATCAAATTACTCCTGTTATAGAATCTTTCTTACATATGAGCATAAGCAAAACTGATAATAAACTTGCAAACAAGAAGTCAAGAGCTTTCTTCCTCCAATTACTGTTGGCTATAATCCTCTTGAGCAGTTCTCTTTCCCCTCCAAATAAGCCCACTGCGGGTGTAGTCACTATTTGCAGAATTACCCACCCAACACTGGGTGGTTCATTTCCCTGAGCTGGCTTTGTAAGAGAAGGAAGCAGGCTTTGCCAAGGGTGATTTAGAGCATCCAATGGCTTAGAAGCACAACTCTGGCTGTTCCTCACTCTCCTACAAATGCCTAATGGGATAAGCCTCCTAACCTAAACTAGATGCCTAAAATCAGGTGGTGTGCTGATTTTTTTCCTTATCTCCCCATTAGCACCACACACAGTAGTACTCACCTGTGGGTCTTTAAAGGTCATACCCACAGTTGGTGAATTTTTCCCCCCCTATTTGTCTTCAACAACAAAAAAATATTATTAGAAAACCAGTAAGAAAATAAGATTGTACAAAATTATATTGTGAAAGAAAAACCATTCAGGAAAGGATTAAATGCTTCCCAGTGCTTTAATATGGCTTTGGAAATTCATTAGATTATGAACTGTTAATGTCCTGTTAGGCAATTTCCTGCAGCAGAATAAATCTTGGACTTGGGCATTCCATAACACAAGTGGCCTTGGATCAAAGCCACAAAGGTGGCAACAGAATAACCTAGCACATGTCCTGTGGCATTATGTTTTAAGTAACTACTGGGTTTTTTTTTCCTGCAGCAGTACTGTCATAAAGTAAAATCTGGAGTTAAAAGTCAACTACAACTCCATACCCAAATGAAAAGTAAAAGAAAATTAAATCTTTTTTTCCTCCCTAAAATCAGGAACAGAGCAAGAATATTAAGCTATAAACAGAGTATTTATAGTTCATAAACAAAGTAATACTATCTTTTTCTTTTCACGGTTAACCTTGGATTTGTTTGCCTCATGTTTTCTGTATCTTCTTCAACCTGCTGTACAGTTACAGAATTTAACTCAATCAGGATTTGGGCTCCGATTCAGTGATTGGGCCCTGAAATGCTGAAAAAAAAATCAACAAAATCTATTTGAAAACATTTTACAGAATACCATATGTAAAGAAAGAAACCAAATAGTAAGAAAACCTGATGATTAATAATCCATGCTTTCTGGCATCACTCAACAGTTCTTCCTAATTCAGCACCTCACAGCCACCACTGCCAAGGGGTGCACACGTGAGAGGAGGGAGACAGAGGAATCCAGAATCATGATTAAGTGAGAATATTCCTTTGTTTACAAAAAGCAGAAGCTGAAGATCTAAGGCAAGATCCTTATGCCCTGGAAGACCACTGCATCCTAAAGCTATAGGACAGACAGCAAAACAAGAGGGTAACAAAGCCTAATCAGAGGAGACAGGAGACAAATGGAAGCACTCTCCCCCACCCTTCCGTGACAGGCAGCCAGGCATGATTTGCAACCACAAACAGCTGCTACTTCAGCCACGCAGTGGCAGTGGTTTTTCAGTATGTGTATTTTATTAGAAGAAAATTAATCACTTTAATAGAAGATCCCATTTTAAAAAATCAAATGCGCCTTTGCAACAGTGAGGAAAAAGCAACCACAGGAACTGAGGCAGCCTGAGACTGTGCAGAATTCTCCCTTCTTGACAGAACAACCTTTGGCAGCCAGGAAAGACCTTTAGATCCTCCAGTCTGGTGGCTCACACAGCCCTGGGTTCTGAAATTGGCCACACTTAACCATCAAAGGAGCACAACGGGAAACTATTAGAAGCCTCCTTACCTTAGTCCTGCCTCCATGGGATCAGTAAATCTTTTGATTAACAAAACAATGGAATAAATATCCTGTAACTGATCATTAGGAGTAGGAACTCATCCTTGAGCAATTTCCATGCTTAGTCTTCCAGTTAAATTGATGCCCAGGGGACAACTTGTGCATGGACACTCTCTTGGCCAGGATTTTGCCCATCCTCCCCAAGAATGATGCAGACAGATCCTGTCAGTCTTTCTTCAAAACAATAATACAAACTGAGCTAATTATGTTGTTCACCCTGAGTTGATTCTTGTTTGGCAGAATTCAATAACTGTGATCTTTATTGTACTGAGGAACTAGACTCCATGGATCTGTTTAATCTCTCATGCTGACAGATTTCTGAGTGGTCTAAACATAGAAACGGATGGCAATAGCTGGTTCTGTTCAGTGCACGTTCAGATGCGTTGTGGTGTTCTCCAATTACTCTTGTTGCGGTTTTGTTTAACCCTCTGCGTCCTTCAGACAGATATTTATAACAAGAGGAAAACGCAACACAGTGTTTGCTTTCGCCATACGGAGGTAGCTCTTCCAGAGCACAGCTGTAACTGCTGCCGAGGTCCAAGTGTCAGCCCCACAGCTGTGGTCAAATCCCTACACAAAAGTGCAGCCATTTCGCTCCATTATCACATTTTGCACAACAAACTGTGGAGGCAGTGAGGTGCAAGGCAAGGTACGTTGTGCTAAAAAGGACAGTAAGGATTGTTTATATTTAATAGAGTAGGGAGACTTGGAGGCTGCTTAAGGCATCCTTATTTGTTGCAACTACATACTCTGCTCTACAAGGTGCTGAGAGATAGAAGGCCAGTATCTTTAATAATAAGAAAAACATCCATTATTCATGTACTGATATGACCTTTCCAGACTCTCTCTATATATGTCACTCTGAATCTCATTTATATGACTACAGAGAGTTTTCCTGATGTGCACACAAATCCATGTAGGTTGAACTCTGACAGAAAAAATAGAAATTCAGTAGGAAACTGCACGGGATTGGTTGAAGTTCCAGTGATTTTATCAAACAGGTAATTACATAATTTAAATTATTCATTCAACATATCTAATACCAAGAGAAAGCAAACACTGATCATCTTTCACCCACGCTGCAGAGCAACCAAAAGAAATTACTATTTTAAGACACTTGAAGTTAGAATTCAGCTTGACAATGTGATTCTAGCTAAAAGAAGATCAATGGTCTGTCAGAGGGCAGAAGGAGGCATAGGAGCCATATATTTACTTTGGTGAAAAATACACTCTTTAGAGCCTGTTAAAAATGGCAATCACAACCTACAACTTCACAACCCATCCAGTGTGTTTGTTAATACCTGCAGAGAGGCTATAAAGCTTCCCAACACCCCGATACATTGTAATGATACCGTAAGCCACCTGGAGTTCTGCTCCCACATCATCAGGTTCACTTCAAAGCCCGGAGAGGAATTAGCGATCGGGATGTCATTCACCACGTAGCCAAGAACCATTTTTCCACAGGAGAGCTCATCATACCAAGCAACCCACACAATATACAATTAAACAATGTGCTGTTAGACAGATTAAAATTGCAGCTCAACAGAGGAACTCACTGTTAATCAGCAATTTCATAAATTAAATCTGTTCTGGCAGAGCTTCTCTGGAAGGTATTAGCAGTGATTCAAACACTAGGACCTAGCAAATTTCTTGGGTGAAATCCTGGCTCCATTAGAGCCAAGGGCAAAGCTCCCAGGCACTGCTACAGAGCCTGAATTTTAATTTCTCATGCCAGCTGCAACACACTGCTACGGCGTTGGGTGAACTACACTAACTCAACCTCCCCAGTTATCAAAATGGGCCACTACCCACTGCTCTTGGAGATACTGTGGAGGATTCACAGAAGCGCCCTGTACAGAAAAGGGCAAGTATTATCAAACAGCACGATGTCGCAAAAAGGCTACTTCAGCAACTCACCGTCAGGGAAATACTCCACTGATACAAATACCAGGCTTGCAGTTTCAGCTGGATTAATCTCTTGTCTGTGAAGACTTGGTAAAACTATCTTCTCTATGAATTCCATGCACAAAAAAACTGGCCCAAGCTCTAGTGCAATCCCCTCTCTCAGGACTGCAAGATGACTATCTTCACTATTTTGGTATTTTGAGAATTGTATTTGGATGATCTGTAACGATCTTATCTACATCAAACGTCAGTTATGTTCTTTTGCAGACCAGGCGTGCATGTGAATAGTTGCCTTCACAAGTCAGAGATTAACAAACACACACTGCTACACAAACGCACATATTAACTCTGGGTAACGTAAACATTTGTTTAAAATTAATTCTGGGGTGTTATTGCAAGTAAGTTTTATGGCTGTATGAAGAGAGGCTATAAAATGAGATCGGGCTCCTCGGTAGGTGGCATGTTACTTTTTTTTTTTTTTAAGAAATATTATTCCTCCCATATAAATGCACAACAGATGTAACATTCGACCTAAGCAATAAGATTTATTACTATTTTTAAAGCAAATTCAGCACAGTTTGAGAGAACACTGTACAGAATTCTTTAAGCTAGAAAGAGCTTGTTCTTGTCATCGATGCATGCTTTGCATTTGTCAATTCTTGCCCTCAAAGCCAACTCACAGTTTAGTATTTTAGGCTTCTTACAAAGGTGACGATCCTGCAATTCAATCTGCTAATGTAGCATATAGTGGTCTCCCCCCAGTCACTGCAGGCATGGTCTCATATCTTTGCTTTTAACATCAAAAGAAATCTGCATGGCCTCTTTGGTCTTTTTTTTGAGCCCAAAAACATTTCAGGTGATTTACATTAAGCGTACTACCAACAGCACATGCAATCAAAAGCAATTTTCACACATTTTTTGACAATGAGAAAAAAAACCAAACACATTACAGCTGTGATTAAAGAACGGAGTCTCACTTACATTGTCTTATACTAATTTCTTTACCTCATGCATCTTTGTATAAATATTGTTTCGTATTTTCTTCAGAGGCCACAGTTGTTCTGTTTTCTAAAAATAACTTGTTTATGCGTAGTCTTCTCTTTTCAAAGCACTGCTGCTCTTCCTTTTGTTAAGTTCATTTCCAAGATCTCTGCGCGTGGAAAGTAGTGAAAGAGGGATATGTGCACCTTTACTAACAAACATGTTGAAAACATCTAAAAATGAGGAACAATTCTTGGATTAACACCTTCAATGGTAAACAGTCCTGTGAAAAATCAATAGGCCTTCATGTCATGTAGTAATTTTGCATTTTGTGTAAGGGCAAGAAACCTGAAAATTAAAACATACCTGAACACAATATTAAATCAACTCATGTGAAAGTTCATCTCCTACCCCACCATGCACATAGCCAAGCACTTAACATTGTGAACCTCTATACAGCCTGTGAAGAGAATCCTAGCATTAACATACCACTTCCACCTCAGTTTTCTGATACAGACAACTACCAGCTTGTAATGAAAATTGCTTTCTGATCCCAAGTTCAAAGCACTGCACCAAATTTGAGGCTGCTCAAGAAGTCAAGCACATTCTCTTCCTGGAGAAAGGCACGGGACACAGTTCTTGGACACTCCTCTAGAAGATCCAGGCAAAACCAGATCTGATATCACATCGAATGCATCACCTCAATTTAAATGGATGCTTTCCCAGTTCATCACAATTACATAAACCTGCAGATTCTCTTTGAACTGCTTTCCCCAAAACTCTTCAGTTGGGGAGTGGTTCACCAGGTAGCTCCCTAGACACAGAGCACTTTAGGTAGCCCTTTGGGAGGAGGTATGCTGACAATCTTTAAGAAAGGCTGTAATCCCACTGAGCATCTCCTGTTGGTGACTGCACGTCAGCCAGGACAAGAGGTTCCCAGACTTTTTTAAGGGATGCATCTGCTCTCTGCCAGAGAAAAATCACACCAAGTCTTTACCTCTCGTTAACGGCTGTCAGATTCAGGGTACTGATAGCCGTACAGATGTTGCATATTCTATTTTAAAAGTGACGGAGTGCATCTGCAGTGAGTATTGGGATTAGATCCACAGGCCAGGGAAGTTTCTACCTGTCTAGTACACAAGCATTACTTTAGTTCCCTTTTGTTTTACACTGGTTTTGTTTGGTTGTTTCTACAAAAGTAATAGCAGTGGGAGAGGTGTCAAAAGAAAGCAACCTGGCCTGTTCATGTATCCTCTTTAAGATACAGCTTTATGCTAAGGCTTTCTGGTATCTGGAATAGTGTCTGGCTTCCTTTAACACATTGGGAACATCTCTCTCTACTGTATCCCATCTGCTTGGGGTAAGATTTGACATCCAAGAGAAGATAGTGCTATTTTCACTTATAACGTCAAGAAGTTACTAGCCATACCTGCTGTATGCTTTGCTGCAATGAGGGAAACATGATTCTCTGTCCACCTGCAAAGATACAGAGTCTCTCTCCAGTGGTGGAGATCCTTGAGGAACCAGGCACTAGACTGTCAAGCATTATCAGAAGACTGAGTAGGGCATGTCTCAGAACTGGGAATGGGTACTCCATTACATAGCGCATTTTGGCCTATCCTTTCAGCAAATTTCAGTACAAGGTGTGCAAATCACAGAAAGGCTCCTCTCAAACAGCAGGCACGCGTGAGGGATTTTTGTAGTCCTGTATCAGTTGTGTAAGTCAAACTCGAGACTTCGTTCTATTGATACAAATGCAATGGACAGGTTGCGTTGCTTCAAGAACAACGGGATTGTTAAAATTTTCTTTAAGCTTCACCTTTTCAGATATTTTTAATATCTTCTGAAATATCTGATAACATAGTGGATGGTGAAGGAAAGGAAAGGAGAGAAGAAAAAAGGCTGAAAAGTATTCTGGAAACAAAATACAGTTAATTATTCATGTTGTCTACAATTCCTTTGGCTCACAAAAGTCCCAAGACAGACTCTTGCTTTACAGTTTAAAAAAAAAAAAAAAAATCCTTTACTCTCCTACCTTCTCTCCTCTATAATGTATGACGGAATCCAGAGTCACAAACTGCCCGGATTTCACAGGCAAAAGGTACATCCTAAAGCAGTTCATTTCATTTCTCCCTGACACCCTGCAGGCAGCCTTTCCCCTACAGCAAAGAAACTCGCAATATCATTTTGTGTAACATTCTTTACATATTTTCACTTACACTCCCAAAGCACGTTATTTCCATCTGACTGCACACATGTGGGTTTTCAGGGATTTGTTGGCTTTTTGGGGGTTTTTTTTTAGTTTTTTCTTTAGCTTGATATTCTGCACCTATTCTGAAGTGGGCCATTTTGATTAAAGACTTTGCTTTCTTATGAAAACAAACCAAGTACTTCAACCTTGAAAGAGAGAGAGAAAAAAAGAAACAGCCAAAACATGCAGTGATTCTTATTTTCCTTTTAAGAGTGACAAAATAGCATATGCAATTCAATACCCCAGATCACTTAATTTTATCTGAAACAGCAACTTATGTAAGTTAACATTTGCGATGATTATAACCTACACAATGCTAATTTCCTGTGTAAAGCCCTCACGGTGCTCATATGAGTCACCTTCACACTTTGGGAACATGGGCATGGGGCAAAATAGGTCACCAGTTACCAGCCTTTCTTTTATTTTACAATACATTCGTGATTCTCTGTATTTCCAACAGCACATACATCATCCTTGGTTGGCTGATGCTGGCATCTGATACTCCATGATTACCTTGGCTTCAAAGTGAGACAGTAATGCACATTTGTGTTACTCTCCCTTTAATGTAGTACAAAGCTGGACACAGCTCAGAAAGAAATCCCTAAAATCCATTACCTATTTATGATCATGTACAAACGGATATTTATCATATTAAAAGAGAACCATATGTTAAAGTGGAGGCTAGAGCCCAATAAATCTTTTTGGATTAAATCCCCTTTCAAAAAAAAGGAATAAAATAATTAACATTTGCTTTTGCCAGTAGAAACATTTGCTCATGAATCTCCTGGGAAGGGAAGGGAAGGGCATTTAACCTTTTTACATGCCATCCCCTCAGACATTTCTGACCCCCACTGCAAAATGGACAACAAAGATTCCCGACTCCATGCTGCTGATTAAACCCCTTGTAAGAAACATCTGGAAGAAATTTTCTTGGCAGTTGATTTGAAAAGTACACAAGAAGCAGAACTAGGGAGCAGCCATAGTTCAGCTGAGTGACAGAAAGATGATGCTATGCAAAAGCAGATTTTTCCTTGAATACATTAACTCCTAAATATGAGCTTGTGACTGCATGAGCAACCTCATTAGCAGAAGAAAAATAAATCCTTCTTCCACTCTGTATGCCAGCATAGAGAAGGAAAATGGGCTTTGAAAGAAGTCCAATTTGACAATCTAATTTTTTTTTTTTAATAAAATAATAAAAGGCTTAAACAGTTTACTTGCCTAATACTTAACTTCAATTGTCAGGTAAGAGAGAAGTCATCCATGTCCTTAACTTCCAGAAAACATCTCTTAAATTCGTGAAGGATTTCAAAACCTCTATGGGTTTTGAGAAACTCGTTAACAAACTGGATGCAATGCCCTCCTACTCTCTCAGTCAATACACCCTCAGGCCTACATTAGAAAAAGTCACCTATGATTTCCATGGCCTGATGTTCAAAATAAAGGATGTATCGGCCCTCTGTTGCTTGAGCTTAAAGAGCCTGTCCAAGGCAGCTCAATGTATTGCTCACTTTTGGAAACACAGACCCTGGAATTCTGAGAGTCTTCCATACGTATGATGGACCTAAAAGTGAGAAATTTTCACTGTTGCTATTAAGTGAGTAGCAGCAGTGAAAAACCTGAACCAGGCCAACTTTACCCTGCAGCTGCTCTGGGGGAAAAGAAAGAAAACAGCAAGCTGCAGCAGAGAACTGCACTAGAGAAAGTTTGACACAAAGGTGCCTGAAAAAGAAAAGCAGTGGGGAACCTTCTGCCCCACAGCTGGCAGACTGAGATAATTGCAGGGGATGGGGCAAGGAACAGGCAGAGACATTTTGGCCTTTTCTAGAAGCCAACGTGTAGAGCACTTCAGATTTATCAGACTGAATTATAATTACTCTGACATACAAAAAAATGAAAGCTTCAGCAGAGTGCAGGGCCAGCAATCTGTAATTTGCTACAATCATTGAAAATTTGATGGGGTATGGCAAGGGCTTCAGCTTTTCAGTTGGAGCACTGCTCTAAAGAAACACATTATCATTATGTACTTAAAATTGCTTTGTAAATATTTTTACATCATAAAGAAATTAACACATAGAGACAAAATCTGGTCTAAACATTTTATCTCCAATCCAAACTTCATATCCTAAAGCACCCCCACTTATTTTGGCTATACCACTGTGACCCCAAATAGATCCAAAGGAGGGGCACCTATTCAAATTAGTACTGCTATCAGTTTCTCACTACATGAACATATTCACAAACACTTTGTTACATGTGTTTCAATTTATGAGAAATCAGCCTTTGAAATTTAGGAAAAAATCTGGCAGATAATGAAATTTCAGCATGGGAAAAGAATAGCCAAATGGAATGTAGACCAGAAATTTAATCACAGAAGTGTAAGAGTAAGAAGAAATAACTTTGGAGCTGTTTTTCTTCTACCAAGATAAATAAAATATCGTAAATATTTTGTACCACATTATTCAGTACTACCACTGGAATGGTAATGAATGAATAAAAACGAAAAGAGGTTTATAGAATCTCAAGTAAAATGCAATATTCATCAAAAATAGTGGAAATAAAAAGTTGTCATGTAGAACATCTACATGCAAGGGCCACACCACTTAGCCAGGCAGGAGGTGCTACCAATGTAGATTTAGGGTAGCCACCTGCCACGCTCATAACTCAAGCAAGTTGATTTCATGGTTAAGAGAAATAATTTAAGACTACTGCATCAAGGGAAAACCTGCAATTTTGTTAAGTCCCTTTGACGTAACCAGTGTATGCTTTGCAGCTCAAACAGACACCTCCCTCTACACATTCGGTCTGTACCAAACAGGGAGGATGAGATAATTCTCTGAATCCAGCAATGTGTATGCAACCAATGAACAATTAAACCAAGCAGTATAAAGCAGGTGACAGGAAAACATGGAACCAAGGCTTACAGTGTATCAAGAAATGTCCTTACACTTAAAAAATTATAACGCACTCCAAAATCCATTTGTTCAGGCAATCCATGTACAACAGAAGGCACTGTTATCCATATGAATATCAATTCTGCACAGCAAAAACCTGAGAAGTGCAACTCAATTAGACGCAGCCTGGCCCCTCCCAGTCATTCGGGTTCCTTGAGGACAAATACTTCCTTTCAGTCCATCAAATTACAAAAACACCACAAAAATTTGTACATTACAGTAGCTGGTTAGAAAGAGCATTCTGGTGGGGGAAGCACACTGCTATTTTCCAGAAAACCTTCAGCAGCATTAAATTACCCTCCCCTATCACTCAGAAGTCATGATGATTTCAAGAAAATGTAATGATGAGACCCTTCCCATTGACCTTTGTAGTCGATCCTTCAGTTGCCACCAGGAGTACTTCCAGCAAAGTTAAATGATGTGATCAGTCCTTTGTTGTCAAATGTGTAGCCACTTTGTTGTTCTATTGTCTTAGTCTCTAGAATTCAAAGAATGGAAAGGCTATGAAAAATAGTCCATAGAGAACGCTTTTGCCAGAGACAATACAGCTCAGCTAAGAATGCAAAGTTGTGGAAAATATTCTTGGTTGAGTAAAAATTTCATTCCCTAAAAATGCAGTGACAGTAATTAATTACACTCAGATTTTCTTTAAATGCAAAAACACGCATACCTCTACCACAGAGCTGGGAAACCAATCCTCTACATTATCAGTCTATGTTACACTATTCTGCGTGCTTTTTGATTAAATCTGGATTTATTTTCCACGATGCAAGCTTTTGAAACATCTAAAACCTTACACTGACTGTGAAGGCAATGTTAGTGGTTAAAAAGTTACAAAACTGTTAAACACATAATAATCTACAGTACTCTTCATCAAATGCCTGGCTGACAGCTAGATATTGCCTTAATTTGCTCTTAATTTCAAATGTCAGATTGTGCAAAACTAGTTTGTACCCTGTTCAAACAGCAGTCATGTCAATGAGAAAGCAAATAATTAGAAGCAACAGTAATCTCTCTGAATAACACACACTTTCAGGCAAGGGATAATATAGGTGCAATATCCTGTTCACGCTTCTCAGAAAATGTTAATTAGCACAGAGATTTATTCTCTCTGTTATTACAGATTAGATGCGGTTCCAACATCCCTGAAACAGATACAACGGCCCCAGAGAAGTGACTCACCTGCAGCATTTCGCCGGTGTTCTGCTAATGTATAGATTTCCTGCAGCTGTTTCTTCTGATCCTCACTCAACGGTGCTGTCAGTGAATGGTACCAGGCTGCATCTCGGCTCTGCACCGCTGTCACAACAGGAAGGGATAAAAAGTGATTATCAGGTTACACTGCAAGTTAACTTTGGAAGAACAGAATTAAACACATGGAGTTGGTTTTAAAGCGGAATTTCCACTGCAAAACAGGTTCAGTATTCCTGTCAGATTTCTTAGCACAGAATCCCCACTGCAATAGAGGCAATCCATTTTGAGGAACTTAATTACATCCTCTGCTTTCTGAAACAGAAAGTTAACCATGTGGCTATTATTCATGGACAATGATTAAGTGAATCTTTTAATTTAAAACTTATATCAAAACTAAAAGCAACAGGATTAGTCAAACAGGAAAGAGAGAAAATAATTTCTCCATTATGATTTTAACACTTAGAAAGGGACAAAAATTTCTATATATATAGAAGTCCCCCTAGTGACCGAGCCCTGCTTATTCAGGCTGTGATGGAAAAGTTCTGAAAGAAAATATGAAGGGAATTAATCTCTGGCTGTATTTAGTACCATTTGTTTTTGCAGTACTTGTAAATCAGAAAATCTTAGGACTAACATTACAAAGCAAGATCACATTTTCCAGTTTCAAAAATCCAAATTATTGCTCATAACAAAGAAAACAGGTTTTCTCAGTGACGACCATAAACCTCTCCACACTATTTCATCATGTTACATCACTCTGTTAACTAGCAAACACATACCTAAAAGTGCTTGTGTAAAAAACTGGTATTCATCAACACCATTTTCAAGGTCAAGAGGTGTGCTGAACCCTTCAAGAGCAGTCTCTTCCAATGCATCTTCATCCCAGTCGTCATCATCATCATCATCTTCATCCTCTTCCTCTCCACCTCCACCACCACCACTATCTCCTCCTCCTCCTCCACCATAGTTCTCTTGCATTGCCTGGGTCACCTCATTTGCCTCCTCCTCATCACTCGGTATCTCTTCTGCAAAAGCATTAACGTGTTTTGTCAAACTAAGTTTAAAAAGTACAAGGAAACAGTGACTTATGAATGAGGAACACTTAATAAATCTAGGGTTTGGCTGGTACATTCTTCCCCCAAAATCTTAGAACTGGAAAATTGAAGCTGTTAAATGTTTTCTACATTCAAGATCAGTTAAACTTTTGTTTCTAAGCACACCTGGGGAATGTGAAACTGCCATCTTTTTTCTTCTTTCATTTATGCAGTCATTGTGCAATATCCAAAAATTTTGAGGAAATGTGTCTTTGACACAGTGTTCCATCACTACACTTTTAAAATTACAAACAGAGACTTGCATAAACTTCACAAATTGATGCAAAACAAAGAAAACCAGATGTAGACCAAATATCTGCCTGCTATTCTTCAGAGTGCTCCTTTATTTTAACAAACTTAAAATAGCATATTTCGCTTAGCTTTACCTTCCATTCCTCTTATGAAACAACTATTACATCTTGAATTAAATGCAACTCCAACATGCAATTCTCAACACTGCTATTTCTTACTTAAGGAAAAATATTTCTGACTTACAATTAAGATTTAAAAATTTCCCCTCCAAACCTTCAGCTCTTCCTGTGTTAACAGTTTAGAAAGAATAAAGATGACTGTATCTGCAACAAGCAGAGGGATTGAATCACAGACAGAGATTTGAAAATTACTGTGTTGTTTCCATACTGTTTTCCTACGGACTGAGAAGAATTATGTAATTCCTTTACAGAACAACCATGTGTGAAATCTGAGTGAAATACATAATCTGCTTACATCCAATCTAATTTTCAGACCTCAAACCATCTTCCTCCTGTTCCAAGTCAAATACAGTCACACATATCTGCCTGCAATGTTGTGTAAAATTCACTCCCCACAATACCCTCCACAAGGTATTCTTTGATGGCTTTTTTTTTGTTTTGTTTTGTTTTGTTTTTCTGGCAGACACAGCAATAAGAGATCTATCTGTTCCAGGAACGTCAGTTGTCTCAAACCCCACTTACAAATCGCCTTCCATTTGGACAAAGAAGACTTACTAGGATTTCCTGCAAAGCTCACCAGAACAAATCGTTCAAATAGTTGGGTACTAGGAACAGCTTCTTTCCAGGAATCAAGAACATAATCAGTGCAGTTCTAGCAAATTGGTAATAGAAGAAGCACATTCACAACCCATAAGAGTGGACTTGCAGGTTTTATTATCACTCTTAAACCAATACTATCCTTTCACAAAGTGTTAGCTGTTATACATTGAAACGTTTTAATTATATTTTGGGAGGAAAAATCAATTCCTCAGATGATCTTTCAAGCACCCAGTAAGCCTAGCTATTTTCAGCAGACTAATGAGTCTTAAAAACGAACTGCAATTTCTTACCCCCTTTAAATTAAATCCAGACAAAATCCACAATGTGAAAAGGGGAGATTTTACCATTATCTTCTGCAACGTGTTTTTCATCTTTAGCATGATCCTCATGTTCTGTGAGTTCTCGTGAGGCGCAAACTTGTTTTAAGCCCAGGAAGAGGAGGAGGATTGAAGGGACAATCTGTGCAGCCACTGCATCCACTGCAGGCGGTCGGTTCTGCAATTCCATTAGGATGCTCAGTCCTATTATACACATCTTTCTGTCATGGAGTCTGAAAAAAACCACACACTTCTTAGACAAAAAAAACCAGATCTTCACTGCAAGGAGATGTAGAGAGCATTAAAATCCTGGTGCTTGACATGGTAGGAAACAGAGACAATGTCACAGAGACTACATTCAAAGTCTACGTTCGAGGCTCCTAAACGCATTGTTTCCTTTGGTCTGAATGCAAGTTCCCCGCTGGAAAGTACTTGTCCAATAACAATTAAATACCTTTCAAGCACTGGTCAAATTCCCGGAACAACTGTTTCTGATTACTAAATGCAAAGTTTGTAATGCTAAATAAAGGCTGTTTAATAATTATGTAGAGTATCTTGTCTTTAATAAAGCATTTGATACAGATTATCATCATTAAATAGGATGGAAAATTAATTTGCCTTGGCTTCGATAGCAGTACTAGTTGCAGGGATTGAAATTAGCAAAAAGACTATTAGTGAAGAGTAATGATAAGCAGGAACGCACTGAATTGCAGCGTGCTTTTATGAAGTGCCACAGGGCTAGCTGTATTTAAACATGTTTATTAAGGGTCCATCAGAATGACTGTATTATACACCCAATTTCTGACACTATCTTGAGACACATTGCTAACTCCAGTGAAAGCAGGGAAATAAATTCCATCACATCAAGAATAATTGGCAGCACATTCAAACAGGGAACTTGCAAATGAGTAGACCTCCAGTAAAACAAACAATAGATAATTGAAGGGAAAGAAATTAAGGAAATTATTAGCAGAAAGATTTTTATGTGGCCATAGCCAGGAGACTAGGTAAGAGCCTGTGCTCTTAAAAATAAGAATTGATTTTAACTTCCAGAAATGTAAGTTATTTGCAAATAAGACAAGGAAAAATTCTCTAACCGCCTCTGCAGATATTCTTTGGTTCTCCTTTGCTAGAAACACCAGTAGTATTCAACTCTTCTCTAACATTATGGTATTTTGCTGTTAAGGACTTGAGAGGAGCTTGTTTTGTTTGAACTATTCAATGTGATGCTGACAGCTTCTGTACAAGCCTTCTGCAGGACAAGTAGTTCCAGCAAGAAGTTCCAGCAATACCTACAGAAACCAAGCAACCCTCCAGAGCTGGCATCCTCCAGACTCTTGGTAGATACTTCTGTTACTGAATCAGTTTTACTTTGCAATAAAGAGGATACAAGTTAAGAGAGAACAAACTAACAAGATGTGCGCCACAGACTGCAATAAAGCTGACAGGGGAAGAGGCAGCTCAATCCAGCACTTCAAAAATTGCTATAGAAATGCAATTTTAAAAGTGCTTAAAATTTCATTACCAAAGATCCCGTATAACACGCTAATGAACTATAATATTCTTCAAGTAATACAAGTGATTATGTATTACAGACTTTTGAACCTTTCATGTGCTTAAACAAGGCTGAGGATCTGGAGGGATTTCACATCCCTCATTTTTAGTCCTGTTAGGGCTTAGTCAAGTGATTCTATTCTCAGAGTAGTTGACAATAACAATAAATTATATATGTCCATGAGTAACATTATGATCACAGGAGACCTTCCAAGAAAAACAAAGTCAACTAGCATATCAAATGACATGCTTTGTCATGTTGGCTTTGGCTGCTCCATTACACGTGTTGAAAAACGTACCAAAACGCAACCAGGGAAGAGCGACCTTCCATCACTGCTCACTGCAATACTTCATTTTCAGAAGGAATGAGACACAAAAGAGGGCATACAAGCCAATGAAGGAAACTGAGTCAGGGGAACAGGGTCTGCTTTCACAAAAAAAAAAAAAAAAAAAAAAAAAAATTAAACCCCTTACTCCTGCTAGTTTATCTGTATTGAAAACAAGTTCATCACCATTTGCTCTCATGCTGACACTATGAAGACCAAAATCGAAGCTAAAGATGATGCTACCTATGAACGAAGCATAGCTGTTTTGTGAGAGTTGTCCTTACTGCAAGTACAAAAGGAAAGAACTTTTTCTACCTCCCCTCTCTGCCAGCACCTTCATCCAAGTTTGACCAAAGCTCTGTAATCTATGTACAAGACTTCTATCCTGCATCTTAACACGGGGAAGCTATGAAATTTCTTCAAGTCCCAAATGTATAATGAAGCAATTTCAGTGTACATGCGCCAGAGCAGTTAATGTGGCACTACCTTTTATAATACATTTGAAAAAGCTACCATTACACAATGTCAATCGCAAAATGCAACATAGTAAAAAGTAAAAAAAAAAAAAAATAATAATCTTAGTAATCAATGGCTTAGCTTCATACTAAATTACGTCTTCTGGACAGTGCAAGAATAAAGCGTTGCTGTTTAAAAGCCTAAATGGCCAAAAAAGGCAGCATATTTGTCATGCTCCATTTTCAAGCTTCTAAACAGAGAAGCTGTAAGAACGAACACATGTCTTCAGAATATCCATGCTATTAGAAGGCCCAGCAGGACAGCAGAAATCCAGGCATCAAGCCATCTTTAGTGAACCTGAGCCAGAAGGAGACTTGTTTCTTTCACCTGCCAGCAGAGACGAACAGCAGGACAAGCATCCTAAAGCCTTGCCTGAAGTTCAGCACTCTGCTACGCCCCAGCTGTATTAAGTACCCACAGGACTGAAGAAGCAAAACAGAGCTCTATAGCATTTACATATTTTTGTAATGGCAAAGAATGGTTTCAGGACCACTCCTTTGCTATCAAAAGGCTCATTATTTCAGCACCCTTCCGTCTGCACAAGGGAGCCTGGATACAATTCTCCTTTAGTGCTTTGTGCTCCGAGACCCGTACTTATTTGCTAAGCAGCACACAACAGTCCTCCCTGAAAATCATGGACTCTGCTTGCTCCCGCAATGGTCTATCGAGCCCGGAGCGCTAAACATGTAACACACGGCAGTGCGACGCACGAGTCCTAGGCAAGTCTATTTTTAACAAGCCGTGTGTGGTCTTCATAATCTGCACGACATTTTCTTGCTAATACACTTCCTTCCAGTACAGGACAAAAAGATCTAAGAATCTTTTGTATTTAAACCAAGCTGAAAGGATTTCAAAGGGAAATCACTAAGCCTTTCCTTCATCGGTTTGCTGTGCTCCTTTTCGTGAGGATCAAGTTGCTTTCTGTTACACTAACCCAGTTCCTGGACAAACTGCAAGTAATTAGCCACTTCCTTCTAGCTGCAAAGTTGGAACCAATCCTGTTTACCTGCATAAGATTAGGATTTTATATACATCTCTGAGAAAACTAGGATTTCTATTTAAACTCCTATAAAATAAATCCCCCTATTCAGCTTCTAAAAAAAATAACTAAATCACTTACTGTCGTGGTTTAACCCCAGTTCGCAATCAAGTACCACACAGCCACTCGCTTACCCTCCCCCTTCCCAGGGGAATGAGAGAGAGAATCAGGAAGAAAGGGAAACTTGTGGGTTGAGATAAAGACAGTTTACTAGGATAGCAAAGGAAGATACAGTAATATACATATATATTAATAATTATAATAATAATTAAATATAGGGATAATAAAATACACAAAAGGAGCAACACACAATTTCTCACCACCTGACAACCCAATGACCAGTACAGCCCATCCCGAGCAGCAATCACAGAACGAAACCGAAAGCGATCCCGGAAGGATCCCAAGCAAAGAGAGAAAACGTGAGAGAGCTGCCCACTGGCCAATCTCCACTTATACACTGAACATGACGTTTATGGTATGGAATACTTCCTTTGGCCAGTTTGGGTCAATTGTACTGGCTATAGCCCTCCAGCTTCTTGCACCTGCACCTTAGTGAAATCTGGGAAGCTGAAAAAGTCCTTGATCTCTTCAGCAACAACTGATAACATCAGTGTATTATCAACATTCTTCACACACCAAATCCCATACCAAATCCAAAACACAGTAGCTACTGGGAAGAAAATTAGCTCCATCTCCCAGCCAAAACCAGGACACTTATTCGGGGTTTTTTGAGCAAGTTAGATTTTCTTTTCACCCCAGTTTCTACAGAAGAATTTATAGTATAAGAGTAAGCATAAAGTCACGCAGAAGTCTCACCCAAATTTCAGGCTGTCAGGGATAATGGCGGAAAGCAGTAGGGAACAAACGTTTCTACAAATGGCTTTTCAGTCCCTTGACCTTATTCATTTTTAAGTTACTGTAGAAAATGTTTAGAAATAAATAAATACAATATACTGTGGTACAGAGGCATTATGGGCACCCATCCACAGATGTGCAATATCCACAATGACATACTGGATTTATGCAGTTTTACGAGTTCTGAGCTCTCCTTGCCTGGATAATTTTTAACATTCCAAATTTCTAATCAGTTTTAAATAGTCTTCATATTTCTAATAACATGGAAGAACAGTTGCTTATCTTACTGGAACTGCTTTTGCCCTTCAAGATGTATTAGTCTCACAGATTCCATCTCATGCGTTCACAAGCACCGCTCAAGAAACACGGCATTCTTTTGGCAAACACCGTTGGCTCCAGCCTGAGAGCATGCAGACATGCACAACCTTGCTGCTGGCAGAGCAGGATCTATGTGTACTAAGACTTCACAGGAGCAAAAGGACAGGGGGGTGTGAGATTTCTGTGGACAAAGCATCTTGAAGAGCCACTGTTACCCAGAAGTCACATATTTCCTGCACAGCTGACAAATAAATGTCAGCAAGATTCACCTGGTCCTTCAGACCTGCAGGTGGATCTACTTTGATCTTCTCCAGTTTCTCTAGGATCTGTGAGTCTTCCAGCTGATTTGAATGTAAGCCTAAAACTGCCTCTTGCCGGAAAGTAATCCAGCTGTAAACCAAAGCAGCAGTGAATGACAGCTGGTGAGAAAAAGGACTCTACAAATCAGCATGCCCACTGCCATTTTCACTGTTGAACACAAGAAATCTGCAGGGGTGGACTCAAGGAAGAGTTTCAAAAACGCCAGGTTTTATTTGCGTTTCTGTCTTTTCCTGTTCAGTTAGGCCTCTGAATATCTGGCTGCCGTTCAGATGATGACCCTTACAATCCTTACTAAAACCAACAGTCTTCCAGGAGCAGTGCTGTCCTGACAGGAAGAAGCCCCTTACCACAGTGCCTGACAAGCGGTACTACAGAAAAAGCCTGCGAGCCACATACTGAGGAGACAGCACTGAATGAAGAATAAATTTTAGATTTAAGCAATATTACATATATTTATTTCACTGCTGGTAGCAGCAGATCAAAGAGATACATTTTAATCTGCTGCTGCTGTTCAAGCGCAGAGTCTGAGCAGAATCTAGTACGATGATCTCTGTGTTTCATTTTCACAGGCTTTGTCAGCTTTTGTCTCAGCTCTGAAGAATTCAGTTGAACAGGAGCTGCAGTAGCTGATGCTTTTTGAAAAGCAACACAAAAGAACTGAAAGTTAAGCTGTAGCTCACGGGCGTACTTGAGGTCTAGTCAGATCTGCAGCATTTTTCCCGTCTGGATCTGACTAGTTTCTCACCAAATACTATAGGATGAACTGTTTAAGGCTATAAATCTCTTTCATTTTTACTTGCTTTAAAAAAGGAATGACAAGTTTACCACCTACAGGGAATATCTTATTTCATACTGTCTCTGTATACATTCAGCATTTGATATGCAGTAGAAAAAATGACGGCACAAAGAGCTGAATCTCAAGAACTTTCCTTCAACCATAAAAAAGTTGGTACATGGAAATCCTAAAAAGGGTTGCTCTTTTCTGAAGTTGGCAGATATAAAAATATTTTAGTAATTAACAATAACATTAGTACAAGGTGTGGGAAAGATACACTTAAAGGTGCCTTTTTTCAGCCACTGGCCCTCCAAAAGAAATGAGGGACATTGGGTCCTTTATACTTTCTCTGCCACCAACTCAAGTAACCCCTCTAATTTATAAGAGGTATATTATTTATGGTAAGATATAGCACATACTGTAGATATTTTGTATACGCAGCAGGTAGAAGTCAGAATGCTAGTGATAACACAAACTGTCTGGTTTTGTTAGAATGAATGAGAGGGGGTTTTTTTCCAATTTTTTTTTTTTTTTAATTTAGAACTTTTGATTTTTTTTTTCTTCAAGGAGAGAAGAAAAAAGAGACACAAATGGGGGATCTGCACAAAGCCTGTACAGGCCAAAGTAGTTAGTTTCTGTTGTATCTCCAAGTGGTTTTCATTCTAATAAGACAGAGAGAATTAATGTGCAGACGTGAAATGCTGCAGTTCTACAAACTACTGCACTTTCATCCTCATCCCACTAAACTGTCTGCTTAGGACAGAGGAGGGAGGAAAACAATTTTTACTGTGTACATTTGGTACGTGTTTTAAAAATACTGCAGAGGACATGCTGAGAGCAAAACCCCCATATACCAGTTGGCCATTGATTGACTAGGAGTCACTATTTATTAGAGTTATGAAAAAGTTAATGCAGTGCTATAATGCACCACACAGTTCTAAATTAAAGATGGAAACCGAGGCAATAATGCAGCTATACCAAGATGGCATATAATTCTGTTCAAGAAAGATTAACTCAAATAAGAATTGGTACTGAGAAAAACTCTTTGGATGACTGGGGAGTGGAAAAAAGCCCCCTAGAGACTTGTTTAGAATAGGAGAGACAAGACTGTACCAATAAAAAACTGTTAGGAAAAGAATGACAATCTATAATAAGGTATGCATCTATGGGTCAGGAGCTGCCTGTCTCAGCCCTTCTCAGCTCTCAGGAGTCATTTATGGCAAGACTCCTAACATGCTGACACTTCACTCAGTCTGTTGGCACAGACTATGCACAGAGAAGACACGTTCTAAGCCTATCTATACACCTGCAGTCACATGTCAGCCTCCAATGACAAAACGTAACTCACAGCAGGAAGGTGAGAGGTAACTGTTAACTACATATGACTGTCTGCTTTGCCCTTAAGTCGATTTGAATCTCCCAGTCAGATGCCACATCTTAGCTGAGAGGCAAGCACTACCTGTCGAGCACTGGACTTCACATCTGCCCAGCATCAAGTGCCTAGCTATGTGATGACAGGCTTTGTCCACCTTCCTTTACTTTACAAACGTTCAGCTTCTGCCCAAGTGCACGCTACTGCAGTGCACACACATGTTCAAGGGAGGTCAGAAGAAAGTTCAAGTTCAGGAGTACGCTAAACAGTCAGTACATCAATGGCGTAATGATAAATAAGCAAAGTTGATCATGAACAACTCACAGGGATTAAAATCAGAGTGTGGGACTCAATGGACAGAATAATGGTTTTTTAACATTACACAGAGCAGTTAAAAATACTTAATAAATTGTAGAAGAGAAAATATGTATACTCTGTTTCAGAAAAAAGTTATCATCTTGCTGAAATCTTGCTGGTCAGCTCTCAATATTACCATCAATGCATGCTGAATCATCTCTTGGAGAAGGAGATAGTTTGTGATTAAGAATCCTGAAATATTATATGTATTGTACCCTTGTATTCTCAAAACACAAAAAAAATCAGCATGTAGCTCAACAGACCCAGAAGAGTTAGATGGACATAGGACACCTTTACTGGCATCGCAGCAATTAGACCTGGTGTGGATTACTGTTATTTAGACTGACCAAGGAATGAGAACTCTCACTGATGAAAACGCAACATGACTAGGGTCACAAACAGAAGTAAATAAAAATATCAATATCATGGACTTCTAAAAGAAAGAAACACAATACTTGCCCAAGAAAACAGTCTGTGTCATTCATCCACTGGTTTATGAACTGTGCAGTGATGGGCTCAGGATTGTGTGGAAATCTGATGTTCTCTAAGGTATGCAGAAGTAGGTCAGGATTGTAGTAAAGTGCAGCTATGGCAACCTGAAGACACATGGTACGAAGCTCGCTTGTTTTAACTCCTCTAGTTAACCGCTCCAGAACAGCCTCCACAAAGAGTGGAATACACTGGGCATATAAATATAAAGGATAAAAAAAAAAAACCAACAGTTTAAAATACTTTTATCAGAATTGATCTCCAGAACTAACTGAAGTCCAGGTATGACCTAGGAATGCATTCTATTCACTTCCTTGTATAAAAGCATTTTAAGCCTCTGATTACATGCTTATAAATTTTCCTCAAAACAGCTCTTCTCTGAGCTAAAAACTGCTGATGTTATTCTCAGCACGGATGAGAATATTTGTGGCCATTTGGTGGAATTTGTTCCAGTGGGTATAAAAAGTTTAGAAGAGAAGTCAAAGACATTTTAATCTTTCAATAAAGGTACTCAACAATTTCAAAACTAACAGGCATTAAAAATGAACTTACCTAAATCTACAAGAAAAAGAAAAAAGTTTTTCCTAATAAATATAACATGATGGTAAATTTCTTATAAAAGTTTTCAATGAGTGAGTTTAGTCAGATAAAAGTGAGTATGCACAAATTTCTACACAATGAAATAAACATCTACATGTATTTCAACGTGCAGGTTTATGCTTTAATTTGGGAAGCATTATGAATGTTTTAGTTTATGAGTTTCAGTTCAGTGTGCAACTATTTTAACTCACAGACTTGTGGAGCTCAATTAAGCCTTCCACCACAAACTTATTTCAATGCAAATGCATGCAATTCACTTTAATCCCTTCCAGATTTCTTTTAGAAATAAAATCTCTCAGGGAACAACATTTTAGTCTTCAAATACTTCAGATTTACATTAGCAAAGTTAGGTTTGTTTCAGTGAAATTAACTGAAAATTTATCACTGAAGTCCATGGATTGCACTGTGACAACATCAAACATGATATGTTAAAGTAATTCAGGCTGGAGTGTTATGTAAAACATCAGACCACAATTTAGCCCTTAGTAGGTAAAAGACTACTATCTAAAAGAGTGTTCTAAGAAACTTTGGAAAATTGTGATTATGTTTTTCCCAGCAATCACAATCCAGCCACGCTAAAAATTCTTGATTTCCAAATGCACTGAGCAATTCAAAATATTAAAAAGAACAAAGTTCATCTTGCTTGAAGAAATAACTTCAGTTGTTGGATATGTATAGTTAACCTCTCAGCCACAACAGTTTTAACAACGTGTGTTTTGTATCAAAAGGGAAATTGTTTTAGGATAAAGCAAAAAAAGACAATCTTGCACATCATACGATATCCTTACTGTTCAGTCTATATTCATTTTCCAGTCATGCCTCCTAATCTCAAAAAAAATACCAAACAAAAAAAAAAACCCACAAAAAAACCCACAACCCCAACGCTACAAACTCTCCTGAGTTCATTTACTTCTTTCTGTATTTCTCCCCATTCCCCTTCAAATTCTCTAACTCCAACTGCTTTTCTCAGGAATCACACACATCTCATCGGAAAGCAGTAAAAGAGAAAACCTGTTCAATAAATATCACCTGGTCAATGCCCCGTCCTTTGCACTGAAGAACAATAACTTCTAGGAGTTTGGCTGCATGGCACTCCGCATCTTCACCTGCATCTCCTGTTAATACCTAAAAACCAGAATGACAATTTAGTTTACCACTGACAACTTTGAAAGCAAGTGCTCCTGTACCTGCATATATCAAAAAACTTCTACATGACATATACATACTATTCATGCTGTATTTTGTAAGGAATTAAGACACATTAAAAAATCACCTCTGCAGGACATAAAGAAGGATAAGTGGCTAAAGATTAAATTTTAAAATTTAGAAGAAATTGATACAGTTCTTTATGAATGTTATCATTCTTTGTATGTGATTGTTTTCTTTTTTTTTTTTTAAAGGAAATCTTAACTTACAAGAATCATTGATGTTTTCCACATTCTGATTCCATTTTTTGTCTTCAGTTCTAATAGATACCGCCAGATTAACAGCCTGGCAAGTGAAGTCCTATCTCTAGGCTAGTTTCTGATTAAAACCAAGATGTATGCAATCACTCTATGTATATGCACACAGATGTGAAACTGAATGCTGCTTGTAAGTACGTTCCAACCCTGTGGTCACTGTCAACCAAACCTGACAAAGAAGAATTATTCTCAAACACATTCAATCTCTGTAAGTTTCTTAAAAGTAAGCAGGTATCTAGATGCCTAATATTCTATAATGCCCCAAATCAGAGAAATTCTGCAGTGTGTCTCGTATTTTATTATACATGAGCATAAAAGAGAAATATTATAAATGTAGGCAGAACTTCAAATGAGTTTGCACCTTAGCTGACAACTAGGGAATCCAATCGCAAGATACACAACCCAAGGAAATCAGGCTTCGTTAATTCCTCTACTTACCAAAATAGCTGTTCATAGAAGAGAGTCAAGACAAACAGCAACTTTCTCCCACACAGATTTGTGCATGTAATTTTTTAAAAAGCATGTAACTTAAAAAGTATGAAGATGGTATGTGTACTCGGAACTGAGCTGAGACCAAATTTCATTTTGTTCTGAAATGACTAGCCACCACCTGGCATGTTCAGGCCACTCTGCAAATCTGATTGCTAAGTACCAGTGATAAGTGCAACAGTAAGAATCAGAAGCCTTACCTTTTTACACATAGCATAAATTATTTCTAAATGCTTTGGGTTAGACAGTAAAGTATCAGTGTCAACGGTCACATAATTATGCAAGAGAGGCATCATATCTGCAGAACAGGGAGAGCAAAAGAGAAAAAAGCTACAAATTAATCCATGGAAGTGCTGACCAGTGAGGTTATAGTCCTATAATGGGATTCATTAGCTCAGACCCTTGGATATGGTTGGAAATTCAAATTCTCCAGAAATCAATTCTAGCAGAATTCTTCATAAAGTGCACCATGCAGGGTACATTCTCAGAACAGGAAACAGAACGGGACTACATTTTAATTAATTAATTTGCAGTTTCTCATTTACTTTGTATATTTCAGCTTGCTTTCAGTTCAGGACCTCCTACAACTAGTGATCACACTGACAGATTTGAACACGCTTCTCCTACTTAAATATGCTCCTGTTATACTTCCACACTAAACAGATGGTCAGGGCATGACTCAAATACATGATCATTTTAAACCAAGACACTAAATGGAAGTGACCCTTCTCAAGGTGGGTTTTAGAGATGAAATCCCAAACAGTGAAAACATCAACAGAATAGAAGTGATCATACCTGCAAAGTACTCAAAGCAATCCTGCTGGAAAACCTCATACAGAACACCTAAAAGCTGCCACATTTGAGGTGAAATCATCTGGCACGTCAAACTGTAGGCCAAGGAGAGGATTTCTTCATAAAACTCTGGAAAGGAGAAACAATTTGAAATAGGGTGCTCTAAAACCAAATCTAACTTGCAAATACCTTGAAATTTGAAACTAAGCCCTGAGTCATTACAACTAGAAGATAGCAATTAGTAACTAAATCAATACATAGAAAAAATAATACAAATTGGAAAATACTCTTTTATACAGGCTTTATGTTGGCTATAGTTACAATAATAAGCACATATTCTCATTATAAATATACACCAGAAAAATATATTACCGGCACATCAAAGACTTTTTTTCTAAATTATTTACTGAAAAATATTTTTATTTTCTCAACCTTTGTTTTTTTCTTAAAGGCCTTATCAAAAAACTGTGTAGCTCTTTAGTGCAGTGTGCTGATAAAGCAGTAAGTTAATTGCAGACCATGTCCATAAGATACTAATGTAATTGTAGATGTTGTCCTTTAATACAGATAGCTAGAATCATAATCAGAACTGCATCTTCTGCTTTTAACTTCCAAAACACAATAGCCAGCCTGACTGAGAAAAAAAAAAAAAAACAGAACTGAAAATTAATGTATTTTTTTCTTTAAAGAAGCACACACAAAAAAGATAAAGTTCTGTTCAGGAAGATAGTACTGTTTGCAATAATTGAAGAACTTTTAATTTAAAAACATGAAATGTTTTCCTAAAAATTCTCTCTAAAGCATACCTATAACGTGTTTCTGCAAAACAAGGCCAATGATCTGTAAACAAATGCTCTCGAGTTGTTGAGTTATCTGAAATAAAAACATAAAGCAGTTTATTTAAAAACTTAGAAATACAGTAATTTAATCAATGTATTTGACTAATTCAGTTTTATATGTTCTTCAAAGCAAAAAGGCTTTTATCATTTTCTAAATGCTGCACTAACCATCACAAAATGAAATAAGGTCTCCCTGATGTAAGCAGTCAAATATTCATTAAAAGTATTGCTTTAAAATTTATCACTTACAGCATTTTTCTTTATTTTACAGTTATTCTACAGATCCTATTAAAACCTCTATCTGTTGTCCTGTCTGGACAGTACTCAAAGTGTTTGAGATAAAGCCTCTGTTCAAAATCTTTGAAATAGAAGGTGTCAAAAGGAAGAAAGGAAGAGATGCTTTTGCCTAAGGTCTATGGAGAGCTTCCCAGATGAGGCTCAGCAAGAGGAACATACGCAGAAATTGAAAGCATACAACTGTGTTGAAGTCAGGATTCAGCCTTGCCACATTGGAGAGAGAGACTACATTTACGAATTAAACTAAATTACAAGGAGAACTATATGGCCACATTATCAGTCTAATTAAAACCAGCAAATACAGACATTTCATGTTATTACCACAGGTCATTCATTACAGACATAACCTTGTAGGATGTCAGGCTTTCTAGGCTTGTTCTAGCAAAGGGATTAAGTACATGACCACAGATCCATTCACCTACCTTCAGACACTTGACTCAGAAGTGATCATCCCCTAAACTCTCTCCATACTTAATGGTGAAAGGGAAAGGAATTTCTAAGGAGTTTTCAGCCTCTTATATAATTTCTAAATAATTTATATCACTTCTAAAATGATTTAAGATCCTGAAATGAACAGCACTCTGCACAGTAATTTATTTTGTGCTTCACACTGCAGAAAAATAAGCTGTTAAGTTTATATCAAAAATACCCCGACTCCAAAGGTTTTCCTAGGCTAAAACCTAAAGATCCACTTCAGACTATCATTCCTGATGCTCACCTGAGCTACCAGATTTCATTTTACCTTTCAAAAGATGCAAGAGATTCTTGTGAAGGAAGGAAGGATGTTTTGAAATCCAAAGGAACACAATGCTCTTACAAGGAAAAAATTAGTATTTTAATTAATGTATTTTTTAAATTATAAGCTTCATTAAAAGATTTCACACTTGCAATGAAACATTCTCACTGCAAATCAAGGAAGTAAAACAACCTAGGACAAAGCACTTTTATGCCATATGAGCTTAAAATTATTAACCGACTTTGCCTCTCTGGTCAGTAACTGAACTCCTTCCTACCGCAGTCAGACCAGGCAGTACGAGAAGAAAGAATCTCTTTCTTCCCTGAATATGAGAAATGTAGACTTACATTGCACCACAACTGGGAGACCAACTCCTAGGAATTCTATCCACTAAATTGCTTGGTAAATAGCAAAATATGAGTAATACCATTGTAAAAAATTAGCCTTATGCAAAATATTTCTCCCTAAAACCTGTTTCAACAGTCTGTAATACAATTATCCGATGAAGTGTTTACCAGAATAAGGGCTAAAGATTTTACCCTCAGGATATAAATTTCCATTGAAGGTGAGAGCTAAACAATTAGGAAATTACAAAAGTAAACTGGGTTTTAAATTCAAATTTGTCAGAGACCACTTTGTACTAATTCACCATCCCACTATCGTAAATGCACGTTCACGTCAACTCAAGTGCTGCAACATACATAGAAGCGTCTGTTGTCATGAATGAAAGGCACGAGGGAACAGCAGAACAGATGTGTCAAAAAAATCTCACCTCCTTGTGATCTTCCACAACTGTCAAGATAGTGTCAATTGTGTGCAAGATGCCCATGGCCATAACCGTTTTGTCCTCTACTTCCTCATACTCCTCACTCTGAAGTACTTTACCAAATATTTCAGCCTATGAAAAAAAACAAACAACTTCAACATTCAAGAGCAAACTCACATTTCTAATTTGTCATGCAAAACCAAGACAGCTAACGCAACAGCAGCAACGCCTTATCTGTAAGAGCTGTCAGCGTTGAAAAATACACTCCTTACTTTTGAAAGGGGAATACAGAAAATTAAAAACTCTTCTTTTTTTGAGAAGTCTGGCTATGTTAACTCATTTGAAATGTTAAATAGTTAGCACTTGGCTCACTAAAACCAATGACAAAATTCAGTATCTTTGAAAAACCTACAGGTTTTAAAGATGCTTCATACAAAAAAATATTGTGAATATTATAGGTGGACCTTTATAAAGATTACTTTAAACAGTGTGCACTTCAAACAAAGTTCATTAAATGCTTACCAAACTAGGCATGTGCTTCTGACTGGACTGTTATTCTACTATTGTCTCTTACCAGGTGTTGAGTCATGTCAACGGCGATGGTAGCTACTTCCTGACTGTACTCACAGATCATCTTCTGGATTACATTAGTAAGATCATCATTTTCCGTCTCTCTAACAATGTGCAAGAGCTCTTGCATAACTGGCCTTACATAAGGCTTCACATATTCCTTGGCTAAAAAAAAAACAATTGGAATTAGGTGAAACATAAACATAAATATACAGTACCTCAAAACTACCAGGTAACTGACTACTCTTAAACAAAATTATTTTTTAAAGTTTAATTCGCTAAAAACAAAACAAAGCAAAAAGCTACCCAAGGCACTTTTACAGTGCACTACTAGTAGCCTAACAAAGTAGATAAATTGTACATTTACCACATTTAATACTGAAATGCCATCTACATAAAAAATCCACTGTTTTGGGGGAATACATGCCCTCATACACAAGCGGTATTCATTCCTCAATATACACACTATTTCACTAAAGAAAAATAAAGATAAATGCTATTTACTTTATTAAAATAAATATGTTGATGCTAACTTCTTTTGTGCAGAGGCCTGCTGTAAAAACTTGAAGTCAGAATTCTAGGATTTATACAGCAACTAATGAGGAAGTGAAGCTGTCTACACAGGATGAAATGTTCTGAAATCTATGTCTTTAAACGGTAGAAAAGTTTTTACAAATCTGCACCAACCTCCTCATTTCTAAAAAAAAATTGAAAATAATCACTGTATAAAACTGATGAATCACTGTAGCATACCTTGCTCTTGGTTGCTTATTAGGGTCTGAAGAGCTATGGCTGCTTCTACTTTGACAGGCATTTCCTTATCATCAATCAGGCTCTTCTTTGCCAGCTCTACTGCATTCCTCAAGTTTAGCTCATTGTGAAATTTCAAAGCACTGAATGAATGAAGTACCCAACAGGACTGCATGACAAAAAGAAAAGCAAGTTAGGGACTATTGCAATTTCTAGCATTTTTAACTGATTCAAAAGCAATGCTAACTATATCTCTGTTTGCAGGTATTGCCTTTTTTTTTTCCTTAATTATGGTGTATTCATACAGTAAATGTAACACAGTTTTTGCACTCAAGCAGCTCTTTATCTTCCTTTCCCAAATTACAATAAGTTCAGTATGCATATAATTTGCATTCATAGTTTTGGTCCTTCTGGGAGAAAAAAAAAAATCAGAACAGAATTTAAAGAAAATTAACTATTTGTTTGTCACTGATATGGGCACTTGGGGATTTTCTTCAAGCTACACTCATACTGACATTACCCACTCTAGAAATTCCACCTATTCTTCACAGCTATCCAACTGCTCTAGTTATTGAGATCTGCTAGTGAAAAATGGTCACAAAAGAGCCACAACCACTGCTCAAATTCTCCAGTCTGATCCAAGAGGTAAACAATAATACCACATAGACTTTCCATCAGGTCATTTAACTGACAAATCATTTTTTAAATCAAAATGTTGACAAATTACTGTACAGGGTGGTTATTTTAAATTTTACCATGTATTTGCTTTATTTCTTTCATTGACATTCAGAATGAAGCCAAACTGCAAAAGAAAGAATCATGGCAAGTAGTGCAGTTGATATAACTGGTGAACTTACTCTAGCTCTGAGGTACCCCAGGTTAGACATGAACAATGGAAATACATGATTCTGTAACATCAGCTCCATTTGATCCTTGAAGACACTCTTCTGTTGGTATAAATAAAAAATAATTTTGGTGGCAATTCATTATACATACTTCATTCTAGCCAGTAATCCATTTCAACCATCAACCTCAGGAAATACAATGATTTGTCTATGTAACAAAGGGACTCTCTCATAAATTGATCTCCATCTCCTATCTTTAACTGAACAAACCTCATAAGCATAGCAAGTTCAAAGACAGATAAGTGAAAGATCTGTATACATAATATTTAACTCTACATTACTCATTACAATACTGTAAACTGGAATTTTCATTTTCTTTAAAGCAATTGATTCCAGTTGATTTTTATTAAAAATTAGTTGGGATCAATAACCTAGTGCCTCCATTCTTCCTACAAAGGAGTGTATACACAGCTGAAGATAAATATAACTTCAGCATGAAACAGATCCAGAGTTTCAAATGATCTCCTGTTACTACAAGCCAAACTAACTAGCTAACTAAAACAAATTATTTTACGCACTAAAACAATAACTCACATATTTGTTCATATTTATTAATGGACTAAGATAATTCCTTTGTAATAGAAATATTTGGCTGGAAAATATTCAATGAAAACTATCCTTCATTATTCCAACCTTGGTAAATCCCAAGATATTCACAGGAAGCCAGGACCACCAGCATGGAGACTTGGGATTTTCCTAACGCCTAAACCCCCGGGATACTAGAAAAGATACATGCTGGGGACTGTGTTACCATCTAACGGAATTATTCGACGGTCAAGATGGGAAGAAGGTGGAAGAGGATATTCAATACAAAATGTATCTCAGGTGATCACATTTCTACTTCATCAATGCATACATCGTTTTTTCCCACACTGATTCCCAAACTGTCAGAGAGGCAGATGAAGAACTGGGCAGTGAAAATACAGGGAAGGGAAAAGAATTTTCTCTTGTGCACACAGGTCAGAGGTTTGCATGCACTAAACTGGAGCCGCTGCAGAGAGCCAGGTGGCTAAGGCAGGGTCATTTTGTCTACAAGCTCCTTACAACCTGTATCTCAGCCAGCTCACTAGCCTGCAAGCACTTACAAAACAAGTTTTTCACACGGAAAGAGTTTATGGAATTTTTAAATCTGCCAAATACCAAACACAACAAATTCAGAGTTAGGAGGAGTCGGTAGTGTTTGAGTATTATTACTCTTTTATAAAGCATACTATAACCTCATGTTTCAAGACTGAAAATTTCCAATAGGAGCAGTATACTGGAATAAATCTCGTTTTCCTCAGGACAGAGATAAATGGGTTTAGAAACTCCCAGTCAATATGAAAGGCTCCTCACAACACAAACCATGTCTTCCTCTTTCACTGTTACACTCCAGAAGGAGGGAGGGCATTTATAATCCAACATAATGTACCAAAATCCTGCAAAAGTTACTGATACTTCAGATCAGATCATAGATTGGTACATTGGTAAAAAATAGATGATAAATGTTGATAAGATGTTGCTTGTAACATGAAGAAACATCCTGCATAGAGAGATGACTCATATCAAATAAAATAAATTACTTTTAAAAGGAAGTATCCAGCACAAGGCTGCCGTTCTCATGCTAAAAGTTTTGGCAGTTACTTTTGATATGAGGAGAGGGCATATTTATACTCTGAGACTCCACCATCTACAAAAGCGTAAGGGAAACTGTAACCAATATTACACTAGAGAGCAACAGTGTGGATTAAATGTGTATTCAAATCCCAGAAAAATACTCAAAATTCTGAAGTTGCTGTCTACAAAAAACGGAGAAAGGATAGAAACTCTGTGCTCAAAGTTATTTTCAAAACTCCCAAGTGGCTGGTGAAATAAGACTTAGAGCCACACGTTACAGTGTAAGCAAGCTAGACAAAACACTCCTGCAACATGTCAGGTAAACATTTACATTTAAGTAAAAAGAAGAATCCACAACAGCACAGGCTGTTGGAGGGTTTGCTAAAGAATCATTGCCACTGTTACTGACGGAAGGTAGGTTCGCTTTTTTAACACCCTTCCATTTTACTAGGTAAGCATGAGAGGACCAAGGGACTGTTCTGTAGCAAACAAACAGAGCTTTGGAGAAACGTGAGAAGAAAAATCTGTGTATAAAATAGGAATATAAAAAACAGGACAGAATGTGAATATTTTTAAAGAAAGAAACACTCGTTCTTATTGCACAGTGTAATCTCGCTACAGACTTTACAAATATGGCTAAGTGTTAGCCATAATTTATAAGCTAAGACTTTTTTATTGGAAATGGCAGTTCATAATAAGAATTTAAAAACCTCTTCTCTTCTTTACCCACTTACCTTCAGTAAAATATCTGCTAGGGATCCTATAACATGCAAAGCTCCATCTTTTTTCCTAGGATCAATGTTTGGCTCTGTCAGAATCTGGTAGCAATATGCCATCATTTTTGGTAATACCTAGGCAAGACAGAAAACACCATCTCTCTTTATCAAATTATTTTAACAACACTGTTTAAGTTAAAAAATTCATATGACATTTTCAAGTAGAGATTTTATCTTCGCCAAAAAAAAACCTGTGAGGTACTATGCGTAGCATCTTTCCACAGTTACAATTTAGAAGGTTCCTTTTCCAACTTTTCACAGAATCATAGAACGGTTAGGGTTGGAAGGGACCTTCAAAGGTCATGTAGTCCAACCCCCCTGCAAGGAGCAGGGACATACTTTTCAGCCAAACTTATTGAAATTAAATTAATTAATCTCCTTGAAATTTCACATAAGTAATAGTAAATAAGGCATTTTTGCTGTTGTCTTGAGGCAAATCCAAAAAGGTGATGAAAAGGCAAGAGGCTCAAACAGTACCTCACCCATTTTTTTCCCTTAACTTCTCTTCTGGCTTGTCTCACACATATATAAATACATACATGTGTGTGTATATATATATGTATGAACATATACATATTCAAGAATAGCTTGAACTAAAACCTCATAAACTTATTTTAATCTACCGATTTTGGCAGCAACTTCCAAAGTTGACTAGACTTAGAAAGGTTTCTTGGCAAAACCAATTGTTTAATATCATTTCCACACCCATTATGTGCTCTTCAGATAATATGACATTTTGATGGTCTCAATATAAATTATGAAAACGTGAAGATCAGTGGACAAAGACTGTTTTGACAACAAAGAAGTAGAAAGGTCATAGGCTACTGTACAAGACTATGTTCTTCTCTGAAAATCCATCTGGAAACAGAGCTCCGTGTTTACTGGATGTTAAAATGATACCCAGAAAATGTTTGCAGTTTTAGTAAACTGACATATGCTTTCCAGGGCTTGGCCAGGTACTTTTGCACAGATCACTGCAAGTATAGAAAGATCTACAGAAAAGTTATGTTCCTATTTAAAGAGCAGCTGTATTGAATTGTTAATTTCATTGATGTCAATAGGATTTTAAATAGCATCAGAGAAAATTAATAAGGATCAGGTTTACTTTTCCCCCTGCTACACTTTAGGAAGCTCAGAGCAGCTGTGACAGAGGCTGTTTGTAAACTTGGGAAAACACCAGTACATCTATTCCAATTCAGTTCATATCTGGCAGGTTAATTTTAAAGCTGCAAGGGGAAAACACTTATTTATTTATTTACACATACACACATATTTTAATTCTCCCAAAATTGACAGCACTCAGCCAGTAAAGTGTTTGACTATGTATTAGGAAGTAGATTTTTCTACCTTCCTGTAGCATCTTCAAATTTAAGGGAAAATGACATTATTAAGGAAACTTAAAATCATTATAAACTACTAGTTTCGTACCTCTTTTCTCTTCTTCGCAGCAGTATAAAGAAGATTCTGTGCTGCTGTTGTAGTGGATGCATAATCCTCAAATACATCTGACAAATTAAAAAAAAAAAGCAAAAAAGCAATAAATAAATATTTCCTTTTCTGAATGACATAATAATAAAATTTTTATAAACCATCTTGTTTGTGGGATATCACAAAATCAGGGTGAATATGTAAGTTCAAAACTATTGACACAGCTGTCTTCACTTCATGGTTAAAGAGTCAGACCCAAGCTTATGTCACACAGCTTATGAAAGCATTTACTTTTTGCCTTAAAAATCTACTGACCACTCATCACTCTCTTTATTAGGAACGTGTTATTTATTCATTAATCCATTTGAGACCCTGTATCTAAGGAATGAAAAATTCTGGGTTTTTTAAATTAAAACTACTATAGGAAGAAAAACAATACATTCCAGTACCATCTGTATACCATATGTACAAAATTTTGGCTTGATTTTATTAAAACCTCATGGGAAACTTTTGTATGTAAAAACTACTTGGACCTGGGATAGTTTTAAATCTGCTGGAAGTTGAAGCTTTTTAGATTCATTCATTACAAGTAAACCTCCTTTAATCATATTGCAAATATAATTTATATCTTAAAAAAAAATAGTCTGTGCTGCCAAACATTCTAATCCAAACATCTCTACACAAATTCAATTAAATAAAAAGATCTAAAAAGGTAGTCTTAAAATGTAGGTAAAATTACACACTAACTTTTCCTGAGAACTTGAAGATAAAACATGATTAACAAGTACAACCAGACTACTGGAATTCTTGTTCCAAACTCAAATATGTCTTATTAAACTTCAATTTAATGTACTTCCATCCTTGTTTGTTTTTTTTTTTCTTTTACCTTCCACAATACAACTTAAATCTGTATTTAACTGTCTCAGCTGCATGTAAAAATAGGATTCACTACTTACACAGAAAGAGCTAAATTCATACAGTAAAAATCAGCAATGTATTTGTACCCCAGTGATCAACAATATATCACTATTAATTTTTTGCACAGTAACTCTCTAAATTCTTTTTATTATTCTATGAGCATTTACATTCTGTTTTCACATATGTTAATCACAGATTAACCAATTAAAAATTCCCAAATGCTACATATCTCTGTGGTGTCTGGCTTGCTGGAGTTTTCCAGCTAACTTTGCTGGAAAGTTAGTATTTTTAGTATTTAGTAGTAAGTATATTTAGTATTTAGTAGTTAGTATTTTTAAAAGTACCCTTCTCTTTTTCAATGACATGCCTCTTTTATCAAAAGTAATTTTTCATAATATGGTCCTATGTGATATTCACAAGATTTTGCACTGCGTCTTTTAAAAGAATACATATATCTAATTACCTTACAATTTAGTAATAATAATTGGGAAAAAAAATGCTGAAAACATTAACAATTCTCAACAGGGAAAGAGCAAGTCAGGCCTCTTCTGGCCAAAGTGAGAGCTGCAAGAACTTTCAGACAGCTGGCACATCTGCAGCTCAGGATTCTGAAACCGGCATTAAAAAGTGAGCAAGTCAGTTTATTTGAGTTGCACTGAGCACGTGTGAAGAAAAAAAAAAGTTAAGAGAACCATTTAGTCGCACAGTTATGATGAAAGCAGAAAATAAATGCTAAACACAAACATTTACCAAATTTCATGCGGATATATTCATATGGATCCTCTTGCCAGAGCTCTTCATCCTCATCTTTGTAGCACATTAGAGAGAATATAACTTCTTCTGTTATACTCTAATATTAGAGAAGTCAAATATACATAAGTACACATAAAATAAAATTCCAGTACAGCTTCCCTCCACTATGCACTCATTACTAGACCTACTTTTCTGAAGATTAAAATTCTTTTAACTAGTGTTTTCTCATTTTGACTAACACAAACAAACTTAAAATATACATATTTTCCTCTTGCAACAGTCCCAGACAGCAGTAGTTATATAATCTAACTTTATAATAATACAGTGCTATGCACAAAATATACTTCAGGACACAGTCTATAAACAGTAGAACATCACATTCTGCAGAAGGATCTCACCAATGCCAACACTTAACATGAGAATGGATTTCAGAGTTCTTCCTCTTAACACTCATGGCATTAATTATCTACAACAGGGGAGCTTATGATATGAAAAAATAAAAGCATGAAAATCACTTTTACTTGTTTTGAGTTCATTCATAAAACATGCCCTTGAAACAAAGTACACTTCCTCACAGCTCACGTTCTCTTTGCCCATTATCTTTGCACTACAATTAATTATGAATTTCTAAATCTATAGACAATTCTGAGCACTAGCAACTAGTAAAAGCCAGAATATTATGACTTTTTGTCAGACTTCAAAAATAAAAACAAAGAACTTATGGAACTGAATCTTTAATTTGCTTAACAATATCTGCAATAAAAGATAATCATAATACAGAAAAAAACAACGACATTAATGTAGAAATGCTATTTTTTGCCCAGATCAATTGCTGCATGAAAGATTCATCAGCCTTCTTTAAAACTGCAAAACTGGTGAGGTTTTTGGGGTTTTTTTAATCACCCTGATGACATGCACTTTTTATGACTGGGTTTTATGCACTGACCTGTATGTGTGGCTTCATTTGCTTCCATGTTACAGAGTGAATAACCCCTTGGTTCAGATAATTTAATGTTTGCTGAAGAACACGTGGCGCAACGTAGTCTTTTTGCCTGTATTGGTCTAAGATTTTTAAAAGAACCTGAAGAAATGACAGATTAATATTTTTAAATGAATACTGAAAATTCTCTCTCACGCGTAGACATCCAGTGCACCTCTTCAGTGAATGTATGTGAACAGATTAATTAGTTTTACAGCAAAGGTTCTAGTGTTAGTAATCACTGTCATGCCTTTGATCCAAAAATCAGAAATAATTTAAATATTAAGGATCTAACCCTGCAAGCATTTATGTATGTGTTTACTTTTACTACTAGTCTCACCATGTGATCACTTGTGATTGTAAAACCAAGATATACTTCAATATTCACAGGCTCACAGTTTACAAAGGCCTCAGCCAAAATTGGAATAGATAAGGAAAAGGCCCAGTGCGATTTTCAAACTGGTTGGCTTCTAAATCTGTTAGTAGTGTCTGTGTTCATATTTAAGGACAGGCCTCTAAAGAAGACAAATTACTTTGGAAGAACAGTGATAAGAATAGAAATGCTAAACCAGAAAAGAAAAATAGGTTAGCGTCTAAATCTGCAAATCAGAAGAGATGCAAATCCCTTAACTTCAATTACCTGTTGTAACCATAATGTATCTCCTACGATGCTATCACAAACTCTCTCACACAATGCTTCCTTAATACAAAGGATTGCTCTACTAAGAAAAACCGACAGTACAAAGCCACTAATCTGCACTAATGGCATATGAATTATTAAGTGTTAGTAAGTGTAAAGAATTGCAAGTACACGAATAACAACAAAAATCAAGGGCAACGCATAACAAAATATTCAGTCACATATTTTCAGAAGGACAATTCTGCTTTATAATACTTGACAACATTATAATAAATCTTATTTTTAACATAACTCCCTCCTTTCGAGTACTAAGTCTGATCTTAAGTCTTTTATATAATATGCTGCTTGGGCAAGAATTGTCTATATCACATGTAGACTCTAGCACAATGTCAGCACTTAACAACTGATAAATAAGTAATGAAGGCTCAGTAATGTAATATTCACAATAGAATTCTTACTAACCCTGCAAGGAAACGTGACAAATCAGCACTTAAAAGCCAGAAACAGAAGAAACGTGCAGATCGTCCAGTCCATTTACCTTCAAAGCTAAACTGCTCCCTCTACTATGTAGCCTAATCGCTTAACAGACAAATTTTAAGTATTTCAAATGACAACTGCCTGTGGGATTCTGTTTTTCCCACTCAGGAGTTAAATGTTGCAAGGAGTTTGGGATAGATATTAGACTATTCCCCTTTTCATGTAATGCTTACAGCCTTAATCACAATCATTCCTCTCTTTAGTCCTTAACATTTACGTATTTACACAGAATTAACATGCTGATGGATAAACTGTTCTGTTGTCAAACTGGATGGAGAAAAGTAATTTTGTTTTGCAGACAATCCTGGTATTTTGAAATCTAGTTTAAATTTGACTTGAAGTGACAACAACAGCCTGGCACTCTGCATCAAAGACACTGGAAATTTAAACTGTAAGAAGGCGGCAGATGCCATGTCAGGGATATTTAATCTGGCAGCATGCTGAGGAGCCACATATTCTGGAAACACACATTATCCAAACACTTGTCACTTCAAAAACAGCATCCCCAGGTTTTTTCAATGTTTACAGGCCAAAGGGAATCAAGGGCCCATAATCATGAGCAGGAGAGCATACTGCATTCTCCTGGCTTCTTAGAAGCCTGTTTGGAATATGTAACCCAAAAGCCTGGACACCCAAGAGCTTTAGCTGAGCTGAAATCTTGGGAACTACCACTCCTACTCATCTAGTGCATGGCAGGCTGAATGAGAAACAGGAGGAGCTGTGCCAAAAACATCTGAGCTTGGGAGCCAGCACTCTCAGAGCTTCCAGGCACACAATTGCTATAGCCATTCCACCAAACCAGGGAGATGCTGGAAGCCCACATACCAGGGGCCCATAGTATTGCTGTCAGAAAAACACAGAAAACTCTGACAGGAACTGCCTCTCTTCAGTGCAACTTTATCAGAACTGAACTATCTCCACAAGATCATGTTAATAACAAATAATTAGCATTCCCCAACAAAAACAATTTCCTTGCAAACTGTGAATTTATGTGAATTTATGCTATATTTTCATAAAATATATTTTCCAGGTATCAAATAACTTTATCGCTCTTCTCCAGGCACATTATAATCTGCTTGTATCTTCCTGGAATAAAACAGGAAGATATATATTATTATAATACCATTTTATCAGCACTTGCCTTCTCTTAAAATTTTCCTGCAGGGTTTTTTTTGAATTGCTGAACATTTGTGTTAGTATACCTCAGTTGCGTATGGCACTGAGTTGTAAAGAACTTTTCAGTCACTAAAAGGAAAATCTGCCTGACTTTGTTCATTTTTGTTTAACGAACAAACTTTGATATAAGCACATCGCTAAAAAGTAATGCATGTGTTCAGCCAAAATGATCTAATTTAGAGACAAACAAACTGTACTTACTTGTTGTATGCCCACAGCATAGGTTTTTAAAAAAAACTCTGAGAATTCAAAGTATTCTTTAGTTACATTCCCAGGACTTCCATACCTTTAAAAAGAAGAGGACACAGATATTTACACAGAAGTCTACTGTGTCAGGAAAACTGCACTTTCTAAAACACAAAAGACTCCGAGTAGTCTTCCATCCCCAAAGGAATCCTTTCCCACAGGTTCCTTCTAAGCTATTATGTCCCATATAATGCTCCACTTCCCTTTCCTTTTCTTAGAGTCTCATAAGGTACAATACTATAGTCAAGTAACTATAGCCACCTTTTTGTCACAAGCTCTGTAACTTCCATGTTTATGGCTTCCTTTTCAAATCTTTCCTGCCTTTATATTTGAGAATACAAGCACCTGTAGCTGGATGTAGTTAAAAAAAAAAAAATTAAAAATTACTTTTCCTGTGAGTCCAGTTTCTTGCCATTTTAGAGAGTCAAATCACTTCACTAAGAGCTCAGACCAGTGGCTGTGCCAGTGCATGGCAGAGGACAGCAGCAGGAATACCTTTTTGGTGACCATGAGCTGTCATGTTTGGTCATGACACGACATGTCATGACCAGACTGTTTTGTCTAATTGCACCTCAAGTAATGTTACAGATTTGTAACCCCAACTTGCTTTTCATCAGTTTGTCAGTTTGTTACCGTTCAAAAAGACGAGCTACAATATGCAGCGCCCACTTCTTGCATTTCCACCACACTAGCTCTGGTCTATCATCTTCATCAATTTGCAAAGTCTCCTATAAATAAATACATTTATTTCAAATTAGTTGTGTGTATTGTTGAGAGAAATGATGCTTTAAACATTCCTTGCTGAGTAAACTAATACAAATGCACAACATCGACTAAATCTTTGGTTCTCTCAACAGTTATATAACATTCAGGAACTTTAAAATATCTTAAATAGTCAGTATAACTGTATATGTGCAATACTGTACAATGTACTTTAATCTTCAAAATTATGCATATTTAAAAAATTGAAACTCTCACATATACTTGAATACTACACAGTGGTGTGTACTCTGGCTTAAAACTTAAGCATGATACTAACTCCTCCAAATATATACCCCCTAACCATATACTAACACAAAAGCTATTAAAACAGCGTTAAGGTTGTGAAATAAATTTCTAAAAAACTTAGGCAATGCCAGTTAATGTTGTACACACACAAACAAGATTACTGCTTTTATTTTGTTCTTCAAGAAACATGAAGGAAAGAAACTGGCTAAAATATTTTGGAAGCTTCCAAAATATCTCAGATTGGAGTTTACATGGCTTTACTATCCCAGACAAGGAAATTCTGACAGCTTACATGATCTTCCTGCGTTTCTGCCAGAAACACCACTTACTCCAATGGTAAGAATATTAAATAGATGACATCTTTAAAAAAGAACACTTAGAAAACCTTCACATTGACCGTTCCTCACATGCCAACACACAAGCATCAGAGGCCCTTACAAAACTAAAACTTACCGGAGGTACATTTCTATCAATTATAGTACGGAAGATCTCCATCCACTGAGTCATAGTCTGGTTATTCACCAACTGGAGCGGCAATGCATACTGAAATAAGAAAAAAACCTCGTGGTCATGAAATACTAATTTTCTCTGAAAAAGGTAGAAGATGTTTCTACAGTAGTTACGTTCTGAGGAAGATGAGGTTTTAAGTAAAATTAAAACTAACTAGGTTAGATATCAACACTACCCTAATTGCATCCTTCTTAGTACAATTTACAGAGGAATTTCTGAGCAGACACTATTTGAGGAAAGTTCCTTGGTCTGAGAACTTGCTAATTTTTTTTATTTTTTCTTTTTCTTCCCGATCGGCCAGCTGACTTTTAGGGACCACAGCGGCTGCTATACTACAGGGCTTGGGTAAACCAATAGCATTTTATCAAGTGAAATGGACTCCTAATTACTACCTGGCTACTATCTAGTAAATCTTACTTCTCTACAAAATCCAAAGCAAACTGACAATATTCAGGCAAGCTACTGAAAAGTAAAATAGGATCCTGGGATCTTTTTAATCCTCCTCCCATCTAATAACAAACTATTTTAGCTTTTTAACTCCCAGTAAGAATTTTCAGGATGACCCTTACATAGGATCTTGGTTTGTTTCTTATTCTCTACAAGTAATTCCTCACCATACTCATGCCTGTAAAAGCCAAATTCATCTCTGTAAAATGCATGTGCCTCAATAAATAATTTCTGCCACATCCTCAGAAGATAATCAGAAATGTCACCTACTGAAGTACACTATTTCACAATTATACTACAATATGCCCTACTACCACTGTCAGAGGCCAACAGCACAGCCTAGATACTCATATAGTTTATATCGGGTTATGTGTGACTTTATATAAATAGGAACATTTCTTCAGCAAGCTTACAGACAGGATGTGCAGCAGAACCTAGATTCATTAAAAATTTCATCTGCGGGATCATGCAACAAGCTTTTATGCAGAAAAATCCATAAAGATAATATTTTTTTAGAAGTTATTTATTGTACATGAGTTTTCCCATCCAAATTGGTATTCTTATTCAATCACACCCATGACTGTGCTGAAGGGGGTAGTTATGCCCAGCAAAGTAAAAGTTTTGGTTTTCTTGTACACAGATGCCAACCTGAACAAGAGCATAGAAGATTTTTAAGATCTGTTTCTGAAGCAGTACAGAGTAATGGGAGTTATCAGGCAGAAGCTGGATCATCTGCTGCTGAATCCGAGGCAAAAATATTTGCATTGCTGCTATGAGAGGATCTCGCTCCTCTGCTTTTTTGTATCTGCAAAGGAAACAAAAATGTTGGTCCAGGATTTACACACTGGAGATTCTAATGCCTGTTCCCCACTAGCAACTTAATTTCTATACCCTAAAAAAAAAAAAAAAATTTAATATCCAGCACTCACTCATTCACCTTCTTCCCCTCTAGCCCCCATCTCAAAAATTTGTGCAAATTCCCTAACCTACAGAGGAACTAAAAAACAACAAATGTCACCTTATTTAAATGTAGCCATTGGAAGGAAGAAATAGTGTTCTTTACTACTGAACTGTAAGCTCATGGGAGCAGGGACTTAGATTTCTGACATGCATACCAATGCCAAACCCAAGCTGAGTGCTGGACAGTCATTGAAAGGGAAAGACAATTCCTTTGTTTTGGCAAGATTCTCTCTTCCTCTGTTTACATTTTTTTTTGTGTGTGGTTTATACATGTTTCTAACAAGAGATTTTTTATTTTTTTTTTTCCAAAACGCGTGAGAGAGCACATACACTTCTTCTAATTTACACTCTGTGGATTTAGACTATCAGGAGTATGGTACAGGTAACAATATGCAATAGGAGTACAACAACAGTACTGTATTCATGACATAAAAATAGAAAATAATTTGCATTTATATATCCAACATTTGGAGAATCTTCAAACAAAAGAAGTTACAAACATTTAAGAATTTTTCACAGATGACTTAAATCAGATCAAAAGTACCAAGCCTTAAAAAAAAAGTCAGTAAATATATATAGGTTATTGCTGGCATCTCTGCTTTCAACTCACTGATGATATAAAGATGACAAATAGTTTTCATTTATCTGCAGGAAAGGAAGCATATGACAATTATTAATTCTCATTTTCTATCTGAATTCCTTGTAGAACGGCCAATGCTCTTAAGAATGCCATTCTCAGTAATCAGCTGAGACTAAAAGTACTGATTCCTCATCTGCTGATGGACATCAACTTACTCGTAAGTCTTCACCAGCTGATACAGGCACAGGAGGCTCCCAAGCCAACTCCCACTGTTCTGAGACTGCAAGTAGTAGCCGATCTTGTCTACCACAGCTGTCCAATGGCCGGGAAAGTCATGTTTAATGATAGCACGGAGACACATTGTCAGCTGGGCTCTATGGCAAGAGGGAAAAAAAAATACATTGTAAGTAAATAAGATCATGGCATAGTATTTAGTATTAAAGGATAAATCCCAAATCTTGGTTTATTGGCCACAATATACATATTACATCATAAGTATCATACATATTTTGACAGTACTGAAAGAGTTCTAGAAGTGGCAGAGGAAAAGGAAGAAAAAACATCCCACAGGATTTAACTTTAAGGAAGAAACTATTTTCTGAACATTTTAGCTACTTTTCTCCCTTCCTCCTCTCTCTCCACGCCCATCAGGCAATATTTGAAAACAATTAATTGCTCACGAAACCAGCTAGCTTTGTACTTTGAAAATTAACATTTATACTTCTACATGCTTATGACGCTGAAAGCAACCACAAAAACACAAATTCGTACATTTTTATTTAAAAAATATTGGCCTGTATTATGCTCCAAGCCAGAGGTTCCTCGAGAAATTACAGTTTTCCTGGGATCTTATAGAACAGCACTTCTCAACCTCTGAAACATACCCACTTCTAGATGCCACTCACAACAGTGAGGCAGGACAGGATTGTTAATTGACTAAAGTGAGGTGTGACTAAAAAAGATCCCAAGAAACTGAGGTTCTCACATTAACTACATCCAGACTAGGAGGTCTGAAAACTTGAGCTACAGGAATATCTCTACACAATGTAAGGTACCTCACTAAATCAGGAGAACGAATTATTCCTTCTACAATGTTATCACGAATCTGCTGACGATCATTTTCATGAATGTTGAATGGAAATACTGCTCCTCCAGGAGGTGGTTCACGGTCCGGCCAGTACTGTGTCACCATGTTCTTCAGGTAAATGGCAGCTAAGTACAAACATTGGGGAAATGATAATGTAATTCTAACACATTTCCACATTACTCTGTGCTCAACATGTAGCAGAGTTGAAAGTAGAACGACAAGTTGAAAAGACAACTAAAAACAACTGCATGAATTCTTAACAACTATATGCACTAAGCACAGCTGAGTCAGAAAACTATTTTTTTTTAATGTTTCCACACCAGATCAGGCTCAAGTGCCTGGTCCTACACAGAACATAACAGTATTTCAGCCATCTTCTATCAGGGTACATTCTTCATTACAGCAGTCCTCCATATGGACATAATATTCCATCGTACTAAACAAGCAAACAAAAATCTACTTATCTGCATTTTTATTCATCCCTAAAATAACTACTCAAGCTCAGTAAGTGACGTTTTGGAAGGTTCGTGTAAACAAATCATTGCACATGCAGATGGGACACTGTTTGGGGAAATGCCCAGTATGAAACTGGCACATGGCCTACCTTCTATTCAGACAGAAATGTTTGTTGTGAATTCCCTAAGCTTTATCTCACTATTAGGATTTCCCATAATCCCTTAGAATTGTTCCCTTCTGTCTCACATGAAAAACCATGAAAAATAAAGTTAATCTTCAACTGAAAATAAAGCAGCATTTATGCCTCAGTACTAAAATGCCTGTAGGCATTCTTTAAGAAACACAGGAATCGTGGTGTAATACATTAAAGGAATGTTCTTCATAAACTCTTATCCCTGTACTATTTTGGTTGAATACTAGCTAAGGTTGCAAAGTATAAATAAGATATGCTAGGGTACAGTCATTTTTCTTTGTGATGACAAATTACGAAGTATGAAAAACACATAGTTTGTAAAATATTTTTATAAAAGCAAGAGGAAAAACAGTTCTTTGTCTATGACATGCCAGAATATTCAGACAAGAAACAGGTCCAGAAAGACCAGCCCAAGACTTTAATTTACTTTGTTCATCGCTCTTGCTGTTACACAAATTCTTGGCTTTTAAAAAATTCCCAGGGAAATCTGTCGATTTACAAACGTAATTTAAATATGCTGTTGTATTTTAAACCTCCACTTTGTAAAAAAAAAAAAAAATATATATATATATGCTATGCATACTTTTTTTTCCCCCTGAATTATACTGGAATGAGAGATTAATTTATGAAAATGACCTTATGGAGTCTAGATTAAGCATCAAACTTTACTACAGAATGGTTTTACAATGTCATTCAAAGTCGGATTATCTTTGAAAAAATACACGCCAGCATGACAAACAGCCTATGTCAGCATGCCCCAACACACTCAGGGGATTAATAGGATCTGTTAAAAAAAAAAAAAACAACAGCGCTTCTATGGGAAATGCTGTTCCATAGGATAAAAACAGAGCTGTGAATGAAACACAGCTGAATATTTCTTGAAACAGCTGAATATTTTTTTTATCTGTCAAAAATACTGTATAGGAGTAGTTAAAATAGATTATGAGAATTTAGAATCTCATCTTTCACAAATGCATACCCTAAAGTTAACTGCGTCACCGTACCTGAACTCCTACACACAGTTAGGGAATCTTTCTAGACGTCCTCAGACTACAAATTCAGAACTTACCAGCCATGTGAGGTTCCTTCATATCTACTTTTGTGAGAGGGCACCATAGATACTGACTAAGCGTATGTGCCTACCCTTAACCTAGAGAACTATGGGTGCTTTTCATTTTTCCAGGAAAAGGGATTAAAATAGAGAAACATGTATTCAAATGAGATCCACTTTTTTTTTTTTTAAATTGCCACTTGTCTTGGCATCACTGCTACTTCATCACCAGAAGAAAGAATATCTGTGGCTCCCCGGGTACTCAGTTTTGAGCAGAAATCATTCTCTTTTCATATCAGTATTGCAGTAATACAGTAGGGATCACTACAAACACAGGGAAGCCAAAGCGGGACTCCTTACCCACAGTTTTAACTAGACCCTCATGTAGGAAAGAAACGGCAAAGATAGATCCTTTTCATTTCCACATTTAGAATAAATGAAAGAAGGAAGTTCTCTCACCTGCTTGACGCACTGGAAATTCAACTTGATCTGACACTATGATTTGCAGCAGACTTGGAGCAAAATTGATGATCTTATAGGACTGAAATACATATAAAACACAGTTAGCAAATCACTAGGTTTTAAGAAGACTGTATTACCAAAAGCTGAATAAGAACTACAAACTAAGGATTTTGCAGATTTTGACCCTCCTCATAAAGTATGAAAGGTTTTAGCACTTGGATTTACCCAGATCTGCAGCAATCCAAATAATTACTTGTAAAAGCCAAGCACGTAACAGCAAATTGGTGAAATAAATAATGTGAGAAGAGTCTGTATTAGAGATTAGTGATAATGAATATTTAAATAATTCTGAGAATGCATAATGTGAAGGACTACAGATCTGTCTTTGAATTATTTAGCTTAGCCTTGTAAGTCAAATAGATAGTGACATGCTTCATCAATACATACCATTTATTTGCAAAACAGATTGTAGTATAAAAGCAATATAGACTTTTGAGGAGATTAAGAAAACCATTTAAAATTATTTTCAAGTGTAAACAGCATCTGTATTAGCATATATTATACAGCTATTTTTTAACAGACTAGAAATATAGTGCATCTTAACAGAAAAAATAAAAACTGAGGAAACACAGTGAAATAACAATTTTTAATTAAACTCAAGCGTAGACAGATAACATTTCAAAACCCACAGCCTTCCCAAGAACTTTTCAAACACTACATCAGCCACACAGCTGAAGAATTTCAAAGATAAAACAATGTTCACTGAACTTCTAAGCAAAGCACACCAGATTTAAAAGATGTGAAAATATGATAGCATTGTATTGTTGTCATTCAACAAGGGTCCTCCAACATGAAGAATTATTGACTCAGTATGGTGCAGTTACTGCTAGGCCTTGGCTACTAGGTCAGATCTTTCATCACTTAGACCCATGTACTTGATGTTCAAAGAGAGGTATTTCTTGGGGCTAGATGACAGAAGCTTTCTTTATTTCACCCTTTGTAGTATTTCTTTCCAACTTGACTATGTCTGGCAGTTCTGTGGCTGCTTCCAGAGCTGTGCTTTAAGTACAAGTACACTACATTCTCCTGTAAACTCTGCCTCATTCAAAAGGTGTGAAATAAGAATCATAGAATAGTTTGGGTTGGAAAGGACCTCTAAAGGCCATCTAGTCCAAACCCCCTGCAAGGAGCAGGGACATCTCCAACCAGATCAGGTTGCTCAGAGTCCCGTCCAACCTGGCCTTGAATGTTTCCAGGTATGGGACATCACCCACCTCTCTGGACAACCTGTTGCAGTGTTTCACCACCCTCATTGTAAAAAAATTTTTCCTGATGTCCAGTCTGAATCTACCTCCCTCTATTTTAAAACCGTTACCCCTCCTCCTATCACAATAGGCTCTTCTAAAGAGTTTCTCCTTGTCTTTCCTGTAAGCTGCCTTTAGGTACTGGAAGGCTGCTATAAGGTCTCCCTGGAGCCTTCTCTTCTCCAGACTGAACATGTTCTGCTCTTTATGTACCCAGTTCCTCGATCTAATATTTCCATAATGAGGTAAAACTACACTGCTTTCATGATGCCTAAGTGTAACAGCTGCATCACAACACTATCATTCAATAATTTTACCACATCACTTAACTTTCTGGCCCTCATTTTAGTCATTAAAACGACAGTCTAATTGTAACCTACTTTGTGCTCATAGACTCATTTGACATTTATAGAGTAATGTGAGATCTCAGATAAAAGCAGTAATGGTAAATCAAAAGCATACTTTCCCACAGTTCCCTTCTCTATAAACTTTAATGATCCATAAGAAATGCTCCAAATAAAGTAACAGCTGTAACACACAGCACAGGAACTCCATTTATCTATGGACATGCTGAAATACCAGCTTTCAATGTCAACTGGTAGAAGCATACTGGACTCCAAAGATCACCTTCTCATCGAGTATCCTGGAGTCCAAAGCTGGTCCTTCAGTCTCCACCAGACAGAATCTGTACAACACCGGTGGGTTCTGACGTGGGCTGCAGTAGGCTACCGCAGCCTCCAGCACTCAACACTCAACTCCCAGGGAGATAATGAAAGCACAAGCAATCCCAGCAGCACAGAAAACCAAAAATGTGTGTGAACTCTAATCATCCTTTTTCTTCTAAACAGTGCCAATATGCTGTTCTCAGACCCAAGCTACACACAGCTTTTACTACCATAAACACATTGATTAAGAATGCAATCTTTTTGGGGGTTGTTTTGTTGTTGTTGTTTTCCTGCAGTAATCCTACCAGTATCACATTTAGGGTGGACACAGTGATAAATTATAACACACAGTATAAATTATTTCCCTTTCTCTGTGCAAAGAGCTTTTATTAAATCTACATTAAAGTCACCGCTACTTCAGGAAGCTTTATTGGGACCACTTGTGCTGCATACAACCGCTATCCCTGAAGTTTTGCCAGGATGTATACAAATACGGTTATTTGGCCTGTGCAGAAAATCCTCTCAGCAAGCGCCTGGAGTGACAAAAGACATGTTACGCAGAAGGCACGCGCAGCCTCTCAGAGGGGGCCTCATCCCTACTGGCACACTGCTATGAAGGCTTCTTTGCACTTCTTGTATCAACATCCCTAAAGAGATGACAAGGACACGGTACCAAGCTCCCACTAAATCCTTCTACTCTGTATTATTGCCATTACCATAATTCACACTTCTACACAGCTTCGCTTTCGACTCATTATCAGAAAGACGAAAGCTGTACAGATCAACAGAGATTGTGTGCCCATTTTAGAAACAAGACACCCGATTCTGTTGCATTTGTGAAGCTCAAATACCAGCCCGCTCACTTGTGCGGCAACAAACCCAGCCAGGAAAACTACATGCCGCTTGCAATTTTTAGAACAGAGGACTTTTTAAAAAGCTGCGTGCAGCAACATTTTTCCTATACCAGCACATTCTTGTTGATTTAGTTGTCATGCTAATTGTGATCTTGGGATTTATCCTTTCCCTGCCTTGCTCGGGAAACCACACAACAGGCTCCTGGACACCAGCAAGTAAAGCTGTAGGTATCACACGAGTAGGTGCAGAGCAATTGTCAGGTGTGCACTGAGCAATCGGAGAGAGACAAGGAAGAGACCTCGGAACGAGACGAGTTCAGCAAGACAGTTATTTACATCATTACGGCTGCACCTGAACTTTTGCAAAGGGAGAGCAGGAATATCATCAGTCCCAGGGAAGGGATGGAAAGCTATCTGCCGATTTTGAAAAGCTGTGCCCAGGAGCCGCAGGGAGGCACCAGATGGCTGAAAAAGACCTTCAGCGCAACTCCCGTAACACAGCACATTGCTTTGTGCAGTTTGTGAATAATTACATCGCCTTGAATTCACACTGCTGTGATTTGGTAAAACTTTCTACAAAGGTGCTGATCGACGAGGGCATATGTTTATTCTAAACCAGAAAGTAAAAGTCATTGAAAAATAAACTTTCATTAAGTACTTATCAAGAACAGTTATTTTAAAGTTGTGTAAAACACATACTAACTGCTTTTGCATGAATCACAGAGCATTTATGCAAAAAAAACCACACCCAACTCATTTAATTTCCATTGGGATTAAAAGGATGGAATACAGCAATGTGCAAGGCCAGCAGCTAAACTGGGAGAGGCGTATAGCACTGGTAAGATACAATTGGGTAAATTTACAGCAATGAGCAAGGATATGCATGTGTTCACACAGATCTTGTTCCTCCTGGATCTGTCTCAGGATCAGTGCACTGCAGCTGCACAGCTTTCTGCACTCTGTCCTTTCACCTTTGGCCTAATATGTATTCTTCCCCACCTCAGTATCACTGCTCCAGTCTTCCAAAGATCAGAGAACACAACATTTTTTGCCTACTTGCTCTTCCATTTGATTAGGTATAGAAGAGATGGCACCCAAGAAAGGCTCAGATGGGCCACTGAAAAACAGCAAGACGAACACCATCACATGTAAAGGACTAGAATGAAAGGAGAGACAAGCAGGTAAAATATATAAGAATTTTCCCAAATGGATCCTACTAAAGCAAACACTTTTCACAGCTAACATTCAGATTCAGCTCCCAGGTTATCATGCATTATAGACTACTAAACTCATTTCAGTAAGTATTATTCATGTGTCTTGCTTGCTGTCGCATTTAAAGCCCACGGCAAGCAACTGCTCCATAATCACATTTGTCAGTAACCTTCCCACTGCACTGAGGGCAACCACGGTGGCTGAGTGCAGAACAGCACTAGAAGGTGCTTCCTCCTCTGCAGAACAACACCACGACAATCTAGGACAATGGATATGGAAAACCGGAGCCTTCCCTCGGGTTCTGCAAGCAAAGCCAAGACCATCATTCTCCACCAGCAGTGAACATCTCTTTCTCCATACCTCTGAATCCAAGTACGGCACAAAAAAAAAATTGCTGAAAAATCAAGGCACTACATCTTTGTTTGCAAAGACAAATACACAGAAGAAATCTGTACCTTGAACACATGAGCAATTAACTGTTTACATAGACTATTTTAAGGCTTACGTACATTTGATTTGAATGCTCAACTATCTGGTTTGCTGAGCTTTATTTTCTGTTTGCTGTGCACTGAAAATGTGTTACTCGGAAATGCCATCAGCATTTGTCACACTCGGGCATATTTTTGCAATTGTTAATAGTATTTTCTCTCTTGTTTTTTACACTGTCTGTCATAGTTGTTAAAACAAACTAGAACTTCAAAAGACACTTTCTTCTTTTCCTGTTCACACACAAAGGTATTATTTGGGGAGGGGAAAACTCGAAGTGTTTTCATACACAGTGAAAATAAGCCTGTGTAAGAATCTATCTGAGCTTCTTTCCTCTGTGGGTTCTGCTACCAAATTCATCCAGTCTCAAACAAACTCCACTTTCCACAGAACTTCTAATCATGCAAGTCAAGATCCTCATTAATTTGGTCTTCAATACAAATACCTGAGCCTCCTTCCTTAGGTAACAAGAGGTGCTCATTGCCACTTTCACAGTGGCCTTAAGACCCCTGCCTACTACGGCAGCCGGCTCAACAAAGATGTGGAAGATACAGACGGAAGTCAACTTTATCCTGGTCTCTTCTGCTTTTGGGTAATCTTCTCACAGTTCTTTCTCTTCTTCCGGTACTGTTACTCAGCTCCTGTCAAAGCCAAATTCTGCAACTCCTCCTCAATATTTAAACAAGCAGCTGTATTTCTGCAATTGTGTTCTTATTTGTTACAGGCCAAAGAAATGTATTACAGCTGGCTGAGTCAATGAAGATTAACACGTAAAAATTCTGTGGTAATCCAAGCCACTGGCCATCATATTTGAGAAACCGTGGCAGTCTGGTGAGGTCCCCGATGACTGGAAGAGAGGGAACATAACCCCCATTGTTAAAAAGAGGAACAAGGAGGACCAGGGCAACTACAGGCCAGTCAGCCTCACCTCTGTCCCTGGCAAGGTCATGGAGCAGATTCTCCTGGAAACCATGGAAACCATGCTAAGGCACATGGAGAGCAAGGAGGTGGTTGGTGACAGCCAACATGGCTTCACCAAGGGCAGATTGTGCTTGACCAACTTGGTGGCCTTCTATGATGGGGTGACAGCATCGGTGGACAAGGGATGAGCAACGGATATAATCTACCTGGACCTGTGCAAAGCTTTTGACACTGTCCCACATGACATCCTTCTCTGCAAACTAGGGAGGCATGGGTTTGATGGACGGACCACTCGGTGGATAAGGAGTTGGCTGGATGGCCGCACTCAGAGAGTGGTGGTCAACGGCTCGATGTCCAAGTGGAGACCGGTCACGAGTGGCGTCCCTCAGGGCTCCATGTTGGGCCCGGCCCTGTTCAACATCTTTGTCGGCGACATGGACACTGGGATAGAGTGCACCCTCAGCAAGTTCGCCGACGACACCAAGTTGTGTGGTGCCGTTGACACGCTGGTGGGGAGGGATGCCATCCAGAGGGACCTTGACAGGCTGGAGAGGTGGGCCCGTGCCAACCTCATGAAGTTCAACCAGGCTTAGTGTAAGGTCCTGCACCTGGGTCATGGCAATCCCAGGCACAAATACAGGCTGGGCGGAGAATGGATTGAGAGCAGCCCTGAGGAGAAGGACTTGGGAGTGCTGGTGAACGAGAAGCTCAACATGAGCCGGCAATGTGCTCTTGCGGCCCAGAAGGCCAACTACATCCTGGGCTGCATCAAGAGGAGCGTGGCCAGCAGGTCAAGGGAGGTGATTCTGCCCCTCTACTCTGCCCTGGTGAGACCCCACCTGGAGCACTGTGTCCAGTTCTGGAGCCCCCAACATAAGAAGGACATGGACCTGTTGGAGAGAGTCCAGAGGAGGCCCACAAAGATGATCAGAGGGCTGGAGCACCTTTCCTATGAGGACAGGCTGAGAGAGTTGGGGCTGTTCAGCCCAGAGAAGAGGAGGCTCCGGGGAGACCTGATAGCAGCCTTCCAGTACCTCAAGGGGGCCTACAAGAAAGACGGGGAGAGGCTGTTCAGTAGGGCCTGTTGTGATAGGATGAGGGGTAATGGTTTTAAAATAGAGGGGGGTAGATTTAGATTGGATATTAGGAAAAAAAAATTTTACAATGCGAGTTGTAGAACACTGGAACAGGTTGCCCAGAGAGGTGGTGGAAGCCTCATCCCTGGAAACGTTCAAGGCCAGGCTGGATGAGGCTCTGAGCAACCTGATCTAGTCAGGGATGTCCCTGCTCCTTGCAGGGAGGTTGGACCTTTCAAGGTCCCTTCCAACTCTAACCATTCTATGATTCTATGAATCCTATCAGAACTGGAATCAGAGATGACTTTGTATGTTCACATAATCAGACAGTACATTCCACAACACTCCAAGAAACAGCACATGAAAGTAGTATTTAGCCATTAAAAAAAAAAAATTAACTAGCAAAAGTCCCTGAAGTCTGTAAGACAGACCTAAAAAGAGTTACAGCCTAGAACAGATAGCAAAGAAAGGTGCACAATGCATATCTTTCCTGGTATGACAATTGACTGTTCTAGTAAGTACAGTGTGATTGATAACTACGATCATAAAGTACACACCAATCATGTGACAGAGCTGAAGAAAAAAAGTGGAGGGGAAAAAAAAAAGAAAGAAAAAGAGGGGCATGAAAAGATGTGTACACTTAGAAAAATCAACAGGCTAGAAGTGAAATGACAGCAGTTACACAATAGAGATTACTGACCCGGCAGGAAATTACTGCTCTAGTTTATCAAGAATCACATTTCAGACAAATCCCGAACACTGAAAGAAGTTAAGTTTGCTGATGAATTCAAATGGAAACAAGTGTGGAGAAGAGCTGTGCTCTCCTATTTCATTTCATAAATTCAGTTTCATGATAAGGCTAAGGAAACACAGCCTGTTAAGGCTAGGAAAACAGGCTAGTAGTGATCAGCCTTTGACAAATATGTCAGAGCAGGTACCAAGAAACCTATTCTAATAAAGAATAAGATTGGCACAAATGGATGTAAATGGACCATAAATTAATTTAGGCTGGAAATCAACACTTGTTCCTAGCTGCAGGAGGAAGTAAATTCACAGTCTTCCAATAGACATAATAAAGGCAAAGAAAAAGGAATCTTGATGCCAGTTCTGAATGCAGTTAGATGATAATCCAGAAGGCAGACAGCAACTTCACTGATTTAACTCTATCTTTACACAGGTGCAGGAACATACAGAAGAGAAAGAGGCATTTTCAAAAAAGCTGGGACTTTTTACAGGTAGGCAAACTTTAATCAATTTTAACCCCATTCCCCACACTCCACACTGTAAGCAAATTCTGGAGTCGGGACTATCACAAGCTTGTGGCTAAAGGACTCTGCATCGGTACAAGCCTGCAGAGTGCCTAGAGAGGTGCTGTACTGGTGGACTGGTAGGATTTATATTCTCTGGGAAGCTCCTGTCACTACCTGGATTCAAACCTGAAAGCAAACGTACACTGCAGACAGGCTAACACAAGAGAAGTTTTACCTCAATACCCTTTATCGTGTATCAGGAGCAGTGTGACTTTAACTAGTGCATAGAATAAAGGTGACTCCTGTTCTGTTTGGCCAAGTTTTGTAATACTTCTTCAGGTAGTTATTGTTGGAGAGTTTTCTGTTTGGTTGGTGGATTGGTTCCTTTGCTAGAACAAGATAAAAGCTAGAATAGCATCTGGATTCCAGTATTTGCAGGAACACAGTTACATGTCAACACTGTCATTAGACACATGGGAGTCTGACACGTCGCTTTGAAGTCTTCCTTCAAAAGCACTCAACGGCTTCAAGATGTCAAAGGCCTACGTTAAACGACATTCCTCAGGAGCACTTTTGTTCCACTCATCCAAAGAGTCATGTCAAACTCAGCAATGCATCAGTATATTATGTCAGTGAGATACATCATGCTTCATTTAGTAACAGAAAGCCTACACAATAGGTATGTCTTAATTCCAAGATTCATTCCTTATAATAGTTAGAAAAGAGAAAATGTGTCAGCTATTTTAAATAAAAATCTGTACCCCAACCCCTTCTCAATAAATATACTTGCGCCCTTGAATCTAAAAGCCGTGACTTTGATGAGAATTGCATTATCCACCACATGAACTTAAAACATTTTACAGATCTCAATCTTAAAGCACTTCCAAAACTTTTCCAACTTCACAGTAGTTGTTGGTGATGTTAAAAGGACAGTGTTAGGAGCAGGACCTGGGAATCCAGACAGCTGCCTCTTTGTTCTGAGCCTGCCAAACATGCATCAGTTTATTGCTGTAGTTTTGATCCCTGTGCAACAGGCTGCTGACAAATATTTATCATTTCCCTCTCGGTGCTTAATAGTAGGGATAAAAATAGGTACTGACGAATTGTTAAAGTAACTATGCCAAATAAAAAGTTTCGCATTTTTATCTAACTATCCGCAAGAGCATTCTCAGTGTCCAGCACTTAATCCACCGATTTACTAAAGGAACTTGCCAACGGCTAAAGCAAGGATTAGCTGTAGCTAATTCAGAAGGAGTTTTAAACTGCCTAAATAGAAAATTAAGCTGGAGTAGCAATCCTGAAGTAGCAGTAATTCCTGACAGCCAGTTCTCATTGACTGTTCTGTTCACACACCAGTGCAGTTGAAAAAACTCGGCTCCTCCAATAGACTCCATCAAATGCTCCACCGAAGTACAGAGGCTAAAGCTTTATTAACGTCGTGCAACAGAACTTTCTCTTCTTTCAAGCGTACAAACCGAGACTGTGGTCGCAGTTTTGATTCGGTGCACACCGCCGCTACATTAACTGTGGGATGCCGTGATAAAAACTACCCACAAAAATCTAATGCGCCTTTCTCGGAGTTTAACTTGGCATGCTGCTGCTGAACAGGGCAACACCAAGCCCCGAGGGCTGCTGTTAGCTATCACCGGAGAGAGCCCTGAGCGGAGCCGAGCTGCGTGTCACGCCTTCCAGCACCGCACACCGAGGATCAGGTTGCCGCACTACACTTCGCTACGCCCTGCTCCCAGGGTCATCAAACTTTAAGGACAAAACCGAGGGAGGGCAGCCATCCCGCCCGGCCGCCGGGCACCTACGGCGTACACCCGGGGGCCGGGCTCCCCGCCTGTGCCCCACGGAGGCCGGGGGAGTCGGCGGGTCTCGCCACGGGGGTCCCGGCAGCCGCACCGGGGCGGCCTTGCCCGCTGCCCTCGCCCGCCGCTGCGGCCGCTGACAGCCGGCGCGGAAGCGCCCGCTCCGGTGGAGGATGCCGCCGTCCCCGGTCCGGCCCCGCTTTCCGCTGCAGCCCGGGCAGGGGAAAGGCAGCGGCGGGGGAACCCCCCGCCCCAAAGCCCCTCACTGCCGAGCGCAGCAGCCAGTCCCGGCACCAAGGAGGGGGCACACTCCGACACCCCCCCCCGCCCCCGCCGCCCCCACCTCGGCCCCTGCCGGCGGGGCCGGGCGGCCCCGTACCGCGCGCGGCGGCCGGGGTGAGGCGCGGCGGGGCGGGGCAGGCCGCCCCCCCCTCACCTGATTGAGCTCGTTCTCGGCGGCGATGCGCAGTTTGGGATCTATGGTGCCCTTCAGAGCCTGGATGATCCTGTTGGGATCCATCTTCCCCTTCTCTCGCCGGCAGGCAGAGCTTCCCCGGGGCAGGAAGAGGAGCTGGAGCCGGAGCCGCCGCTAGCGCCGCCGCCCCCCCGTGCCACAATCGCAGGCTCGTGTCCCCCACCCCCCCTCCCGGTCCCTCGCCAGAGCCATTCACCGGTTTGCGACAGCTGGGTATCGGGAAACCGGCACTGCTTTACGGCCGCAGCGCCGCCTTCTGGCTTCGTCCAGAGGTTGGCGAGAGGTGGCCGCCATTTTGTTGTACGGATAGAAGCCAGCCGGCATGGCTGGCGGCGGGCGGGGTTAGGGGGTGGCCATATCGTGGTACGGCACGGCAGGCAGGCAGGCAGGTGGTGGAGCCCTACGCGCCTGTCTCCCAGGGGGAAAGCAGCGCCGCTTGGGGTGGGGAGGACGCTGCCTTTCACGGTGTATGTGCGGTGACTTCTCTGCTGTAGCTACTGCCTCCGGGGCCGCCTGCCCCGGGCTCCATCCCCGGAGACACCAACGGGAGACTCGCAAGTTGTCGCTGTCATGGCGATGGAGGGCAAGCGGCACCCGCGGCACAGACTCCGGCGGGGAGCGGGCCCGGGCGGCCGCGGCAGCGAGGGGGCGGCAAGGGCAGGGACAGCGAGGGCAGGGGGGGCTGGGTCCCGCTGCCGGTGCTGCGGCTCTGCTGAGGTGCCGCCGTCCGCCGCTGCTGAGTGGCCTCTTCTGGTACCTCACAGTGAGCGGCAGCGCTGGCTCGGCACGCCGGCTCCACAGACACAGAACCACAGAATGGTTTCTGTTGGAAGGGACCTTTAAAGGCCATCCAGTCCAGCCCCCCTGCAAGGGGCAGGGACATCCCCAACCAGATCAGGTTGCTCAGATCCCCGTCCAACCTGGCCTTGAATGTTTCCAGGGATGGGGCATCCACCACCTCTCTGCACAACCTGTGCCGGTGTTCTATCACCCTCAGTGTAAAAAAAAATTCTGCCTTATATCCAGTCTAAATCTACCCTCTTCTGTTTGAAAACCATTACCCCTTGTCCTGTTACAACAGGCCCTGCTGAAGAGTCTCTCCCCATCTTTCATGTAGGCCCCCTTTAGGCGTTGAAAGGCCACTATCAGGTCTCCTCAGAGCCTTCTCTTCTCCAGGCTGAACAGCCCCAACTCTCAGCCTGTCCTCATCGGAGAGGTGCTCCAGCCCTCTGATCATTTTTGTGGCCCTCCCCTGGACTCTCTCCAACAGGTCCGTGCCCTTCTTATGTTGGGGGCTCCAAAGCTGGACACAGTACTGCAGGTGGGGTCTCATGAGAGTGGAGAAGACATCTTGTTGCCCAGCCCACAGAATGCTTCCAGACCCTCTGCACTGTCCATCTTTGCCAACACGTACTTTCACTGCACTTAAAAAAAAAATAATAATCCTAGTTTTCATTCTTTCTAGTAGTTTTCCAGCTTGACTACCAGGCTTGATTGTTCAGTATTTGCTGCCATGTGAGTTGTTTGCACAAGAATTGAAGTGAGAATACCAAGACTGAATGGTGGTGAGGTCAATTCCATGATGGAGAACCGACATTATTGACATGATTATCCAGGTACCTAAAGTATGTGCTGCTGCACAAGACACGATCGCAAGGAAGAGAGAAATTTGCAGCAAGGAGCTTCCTAAAATGTGCAGTTAGGGCACACATCATGATTCCTACTATGCTTCTGACACTTATCCTCATCGTTATGTAGATTAGTAGACCCTGAAAGTGGTTTGCTTATCTTAATGGTGTTTGCATGTGACAGTGGGTTAAAGGTGCTTACCACTCAGGTTGTTCAGGAATATGCAAACACCTCTTCTAACTGCAAGCATTTGCCCCACTATTATTCTCAACCTCTGTCCAATTTCTCCCCTTAAATCCTAGAACATGCAGGTGAACCAAAGGAAGATTTAAACACCTGTGCAGCTATAAGATAACTGTCAAAGGTGCAGTTCACAGACCAGCAGCATGCCAGAAAAACCTCATGACTAACATGATCTTAATGAGCCAAGTCCTTTGGTTACTTCTGCAGGTAGTGTTTTACATAACATTTACAAACCAGAGATGTTTTATTAACTGTCAGAAAGAAGAGAAGGACTATTTGCTGTGTTTTGGAAGAGTCAAACACGAAGGCAATTAAAAGATCATACTTTTATATAAATGCCGTAGGAACACAATTTGACAGTATGTCATTTATTCGTTGTAATTACAGTGTAAAATGTAATTTCTCATTACTGCTCCTCAATTAAGAAAATAGCAGTACTTCCCTCAACTTATGTATTACCTGCCCTGTACTGAAGAATATTCTTCTTAACAATGGGGAAAGCACAGGAGTGCCATTTATGGCAGGGATACCCTTCTGTAACCAGGGGGACCATATGGTAATGCTTGCCACATCTTTACTGCCACTAAATAACTTCAGTCTCTAAATTGCCTACAACGAAAATGTTAAAGCATCTAATACTGTAATGATTTTATACAAAAATATTGTCCCTTAATACATTTGCCTAGAATAAAAGAAGAATCTAGCTGTAAAAATTAATTACACCTACCTAGCATTCTGAGATTGTGCCCTCACTTGTGGTTTTCATCACTTTTTGAAATGGTGCAGAACACCTGATTGTTATCGTTCAATAACTGTCTTTCTGTTCTCCAGTAATGCAGCTCTACAGCATCTAGCAAGAAATTGTAGGTACTTTCATTCACCTTTTCATTTCTTCCTAGAAGCAGGCGAGAGTATGTTCAGTGATCATATCTCTGCTTTAATCTTGAAGTTGTATCTCTACTTCCTTCTCCCAAATTAGCATGTTATGGACAGTTTACAAGCAGTTCTGTTTTATTCTGTTTCTGTCTATTCATTTGCGGTATGAGAACTTAAAAGTTATTAAATTGATTCGTTGAAGGACTTCAGTCTTTTGAAGCTGGTGATGAAAAACATATCAATAAAGAACAAAATATGCCTAAAGGCTATTTTAACATCTTCCTAAAATGTTTTTTTCAGAATGTTATTGCACTAACCACTTGTTTTTTAAATAGTACTTTTAACACACAACATTCACTGCAAAAAAATTGGAAATTATTTTACACCCAAGAGTGTAAGACCTGCTTTTTGTGCACACAGCCATCAATGAGGCAATTCCAGCAAGTCTCTAAAACTGAGTGACATCCAGTTCAATAATGTTTATTTCCTTTGTAATATGTCAGCAGTGATTTAGTTGTGGAAGTATTGTTGCAAGCATTTTAGTCTGCCTGTGCGCTGGGCTCGATGTTTGTCAGCTTTCTGTAAAACATGAACCTCCTTAGATAGCAGTGGCCGTGTTATTCTAAAAATAAGTTTAGTCATTAATTGAAGTATTTTTATGTAACTTCAAAAACTTCAGGATGAAAGTAACTTCTTATAAGAAGAATTCATAGGCCTTTTTGTTAGAGCAAAGATTCTGTTAATATTTTGGGCTTCATCTACTTCAAAATAATGGATCTGGGACTCAATTAGAATTATTTTTTTTTAAATCTGTTTTGTTACTCTGCAAAATAAAGAATCTGAGGTAAAATTCTGAGATTTTCCCGTCAGCTATATAACACTGCTGGTGAGAGAAGGGCCAATGTGAAAGGGACAAGTGATATACAAAGAAACTAAAAACAAGTAAGTGAAATCCAAGTTGCATGCAAGTAGAGAAAAAAAAGGATGAGAATAAAAGGGCAGTGAGGAGATAAGGGAAAGTGAAGATTTTTTTTTTTTTTCAAGCTCCAAAACTCTCCAGGTGCACTATAACAACAGTTTTATGAAGTATTTAGAGCAATCAATAGCATTTTGAAACTCAGTTGCTGAAACCAAGGATTTTTTTAAGCAACGTAGTGTGACTTCAGTGAAAATCAGACCAAGTTCCTGACAGAGTTGCTATCAATTAAGATCAAAAACTTTGTGAGGTGGAGAAAAACTAGAAAAGCTTTACATATTACATGTTACTTAGAATTAGTCCTTTGACTCTTGGTTGTTTTGAAATGCAGGAAGTGTTTTAGCTGAATGCGCTGTGTAACATACTTTCTGCTGGAGTAGAACAGCTGCTCCGTTATCATGCCAGCCAAGTCCCTTTAGGATAGCAACTGGCTGTAAGTTCTAGTTACTAAGAGAAACTCATGGAAAAGTATGAGAAAAGACCATGACCCTTTGTGTGATGTGCTACAAGCTAAAAGTAATCCACTGTTTTCAAATAGGGTTTAGTTAATTGTAGTAAACAAATGACAAAGTGATTGGATCAGTATCTAGCATAACGGCTGCATTTCATATCAACCACAGCCCGTACTCATCTAAGACCCAAACAGTCCAAAAGCTGTATGCACTAGTACTCTCCAGCCAAATTAGTACTTCACAATTTTTTTTTTCAAGTACAGCATCACCTGGAAATGTTCAGTCAGCAAGTACAAATGTATAAGCTTTTTCATTCTTAATAAAATTGTTTATAGTTGTGAGATAAGACACAACGTTAAGTTGATCAGAGACTTGTGAACAAGTGCATAACTAGAGTTAACTCATTTTTATCTGGTTATGGTGTGGTACATTTCCAATTAGAATACACAACAGACTTCTCATATCCTCCACAAGATTCTCAAACTTAATTTTCTCAGAAGATGTGCATAGATTTGATAAAGAGCGAGCAAGATAAATGTATGTGCAGCAGATAAACGTACATCACGCCTCCAGATACAAGACTTTGATCAGAGTTAAAATTCTGAAGCAGTCTCCCACACTGACTGTTTTGATGGAGCAGCCGTAGGTAATTTGCAGCAGTCAGGGAGGAAAAGGTAAGTAAACTGAATCAGTACAACAGAACAGCAACATTCTCTGCAGTACCACTGTAGCCTGCAGGATGGAGATTTCCTCAGCTGTATGACATCAGCCATGACTGTTCTGGTAAATCATTCATAGTCTCCTCTTGCTTCTGTATTGTGGAAAAAACACAAAAGTCACAGGACTGTTAGTATTTTGAAAACATTAAGAAACCCTTTGTTGTGGTTGGACCATACGAATAGGCAGCTCAGCACCATACAGCCGCTCGCTCACTCCTCTGGTGGGATGGGGAAGAGACTCATAAGGGCAAAAGTGAAAAACTCATGGGTTGAGATGAGGACAGTTTGATAGGTAAAGCAAAAGCTGCACACTCAAGCAAAGTAAAATAAGGAATTCATTCACTACTTCCCATTGGCAGGCAGATGTTTAGCTGTGTCCAGGAAAGCAGGGCTCCATCACACTTAACAGTTACTTGGGAAGAACACCATAACTCTGAACATAAGTATTAGTCTAGAAACATAAGAATGACAATGGAGGTATCAATATTCTAGTGTTTATCATTATGAGAAATCATATGAAGTCATAGTTATAGGTATTTTTAAAAATGACTAGCAATTTTCTACCTGTGGATTTTGGCTATTGGTACGAAAAGCAGATGTTTTGCTTGGTCTTTTGCAGGTTTTTGGTGGGGTTTTTTTTTGTTTTTTTTTTTATACATACAGCCTGAACATTGAAGGTTCAGGACTAACCTTTTGAAGCCCATCTAGTCTGAAAACTTTATAACCATACCTGTTCCGCTTTAGCTAACCTCTGTTACAAAAATGAATATAAGTAGAGCTGTGTTCACAGCTCCAATTAGAAGCACCGTGAAAGCCAATAGTTCTAGCTCAGGAAGTACCACATGAGAACCCTATAGGATAAAACTGGTCATATATTCAGTTACTGTATAGAAGAGAATTGTCCAAGTTGTTTTGTTGGTTTTTTTAAAATAGCAAATATCAGGGGAAAACTAGAGATTTTATTTTAATGTAGCTGGTACTGTAGAGATGATTCTAGTTCATGCTGATAAATCTTACAAAAGCATGAAATCTTTTAAAGCCATCTGTTATATGATTTACAGTTAAGTTTACTAACTTGGAATGGTATAATGATAAAAATTCATGCTTCCTATGTTCACACTTCTTGCTGTGAAGCGTGTACTCCTTTAGTTAGAAAATTAAAAATCCACCTTGTACATACAGACAACCAACGCTAAAATTGAGATGCTTACTGCAGATACCTTAAAGATATGCAAGCTAGAGCTATGTAAAAGCTTTGCTAAATAAAAAAAAAAAAAAAAAGGTAATCCATCAAACAAATGGATTCACTAAGCAGTTGTCCAGACTTGATTGAACTGGAGCATCAGAAAGCAAAATGTGTTTCATATATTCACAGTAATCACTGTATGACATTGCCGAAGGCCAAGCTCATTAGCAGTGCTTAGAAGTACTGGGAACTTGTTCTTAAAACTAAGAATTTAATCATACAAATACATATAATAAAACCAAGTAGGATAAGCTGCACGCTAAGTGAAGAAGCCTGCACTAAGGCAGTCTGAGGCACCAGGGATACCATGCACACTGAGTGAGTTCATTTATTTACTGGTCCCTATAGAGACAGCATGAAAGGAGTGACTGAGTCAGTGCTCTAGATATCTAAAAATCTTGAGTTCCAAGTCTGTTAGAAAAAGCCATAAAGTCTCTGTCCACAGCTGCATAGCTATCACTACCTGAAAGTTATCCTAGCACCTAGGCTTAGCTACCATATTCCCATATTAATATACAAGGAGAAAAACAGTCTAAGAAAAAAGCGTTACTTAAACTCCTGCCCCTTATCCTCTATTCAGTGTTCTAGAAATAAGTGTCTATTAGCTAAAGTCAGAATTAGCATGTTTAAAAATACAGGTTTAGTAGTCAGTGGTTAAGGCTTGACATTTGTGTGTAGTGGTAAAAAGCTAGGTTCCCTAAAGCTTTATCCCACCTAAACTTCTCATCTCATAACTTGTTAAAGGAATTAAACCAATACTTGAAGTATGATCACCCTCTAAAAATCTATATGAAAAAAAGGAACCTGAGCTGGAATAAGTGTTTAGATTAGGTAGATTAGACTCTTTAGAGCTATTGATCTTTATGGCAGTAACTTTTGTTTTGGCATCTGCATGGTAGCAGGGGGAGAACTGTTTGAAGGTGGAAGTTGTGAAACCAGTTACTAAGAAACAGCAACTTGATATCAGGTCTGAAGTACATTCATTTAGGTTTTTACTTTCATTTAAATAAGCAGATAAGTGAACTGCTTTTACTTTGCATAGTTCCAGTTCATCTTAGATATATCAGTCAGGCTTTTGCACCAGCTGCTTTAGTATACTGATAAAATACTTCCTACTGCTAAAACAAACTATGAAAGCTTTTAGAATTAGAAAGAGCCAGTGACCTACAGTCTTCTTACTAGTTCATCCTTCCATTTTAAACATGGAAATGCTTTATAGTATTTGACATGCCCCAGCTTAGACAAGGACATACATCCTGGCTCTTCAGTTCCCAGGCCACAAGAGCCTGCTGAAGACTGGTTGCACAGCCTTTTAGCTGTTAGAAAGGGATTTCATAAATGCTTCCAAACATTTGTATTCAGGTTTGATTTAAAAATGCAAGCAGCAAGCTTCAGCTACAAATACCAAGTTCCTCAGCAGTTCTCTGAAAGGAAGAGAGAACTTAGATTGCAGGCAGATTCAAGCCATACATGTTTGTGCTTCACAAGGGTCAATTTTACCTTTAAAGTATATTGCAGCTGAATAACAAGCAGTGTGAGTCAGCCCTTCAGTGACTGTTTTGAAGTTTAAGAATTTCAACTGTATCACTACTGAAAGACAAGTGATGTGACAAAGCTAGATTTTGTCAGGATATGCATTTAAAATAACTAGTCCTAATGAAGCACGTAACATCTCACTAACTTCTTGACCTTGCAGTTAAAAAGGAAGCAGCTATGTACCTAAATCTTGAATTCATTTTGATCAAGGAAACACTCTTCAGAATGGCATCAAGCAAGAACTAAAGCAAGTAATCCCATTTAAACTGTACAGTTTACCCTGAATTATTGAAACTTGAAGACTAGTTCTATGTAACAGCACGCATGTATACCCCACATCAGGAATAAGCTCAGTTTGATATATTTTTAAAATAAAGACCACTGGCAAGATTAATACTAAAATGCATATTAACTTGTTTTATTGAGGCACAACAAGGCATTGTGAATAGCCCATACTTGAGGCAATCAATAGTGTAGTAAGCTGGACATTAATACAGTTTAGGGTAAGTGCAAACAATATACATTCACAGCTTTACTAGCAAGGCTACATCACAACTGATAAAGTGCCAAATTAGTGCTGATTCAGTACCCCAACTCCATGATTTCACCTTGCACAACAGGACCACCATTTCCCCCAGTAATGGAACAACATATCTTCTATAAAGTCAGTAGTAAGTGCAAAGCCAGTCCCACCCCCCTCCACCAAGGTGTTTGGAGCAGCTCTTTTGTAAACATCGCACTGGATTTTAGTCCTGATAAAGGAGGTATCCCGAGAAGGTGGAGTATTTCCAGCTACTTCCATAGATGGCTCCCCGATGCAGACGCAACCAGATCTGATCTCCCTGGAACAGCTGCAGGACTGCATGGTTACTAGCTGTTTCATGATCAGGAGCCCCATCATTTGCATATGCTGACACTAGGACCTCTTCATTCTTCATGAGGTTCACATACAGGGGAACATTTACAGCCAGTTTCAGCATGTGGAAGATGAAGACATATGTACCATTCACTGGACAGTTGAACCTACCAAGCTGGATATCAAAAGTCTCTCCAAGGTTGTTCAGCAACAGATCAAACACAATTGGCTGGTCTAGAGTTCCAGGGGCCAAATTAGATGTTCTAGCGGCAGAGAAGGCAACTCTCATCTGCTGCGGGAGGGGGTAGACGTGCACTGGTAGTATGGTGGCAGCTTGGCTCGTCACTGGCATATCAACAGGGGTGATGCTGCGGGAGTCTCCCTGCCCAGAGTCCCCACTGTTAAAGGTTTCATTGTCCCGTTCTGGACTGCTCACTTGAGAGGAATCACTCCACCCTGCTGTTGAAGATCATTAACAATGATAAATAACTGTTATAACAAAAAGACATCCTTTAAACCTTCAGGCATAATCTTAAGCAGGGGGTGTATGGGCTTTGCAGCAGATTTGTCTTTCAGCTACAGGAAGTTAATTAAAGGACCTCACTGAGAACAGAACTTTGAAGCCGATTCACATTCATCAGAGTTGCAAGATGGGCCATAATTTAAAAGTATGAAAAGTAATTGTTCACAGTTAAGTAGGAGAGGGTAGTAGCTTGCAATAATTTTAGTTTAGTATTTGTCACATACTTATGCCACAGCTTAAAAAAAGCATATGGTAACTTCTGAGTAGAGACAAAATATAATTTCTAAAAAAAGAGCCAACTAGTCATTTAGTCACCTTCAAGGTCTGAATTTGCACTTCAAGTTACCTCAATGCTGCTGATCTGGAGTTGCATCCTTCATAGATCCTACCAACTTATGATGCTAGAATATTTTAAGTCTAAAGAACTACAATTGCTAATCAGTACCACTGTTAACTCACCACAATCTCATGTTTCTTTTAACTCTCTTCTTCTGAAGTATATTCTATGAGTCCTCCCTCAGACAGAGAGGACCTGCTTTATCCCAAAACAGTTTCCATGATATGCCATGATTTTCCTTTATTCTTCAAAGTAGTGATCTACAGTTACTATTCATCTCACTTTTCATGCATAGCACTGTAAGTCCAGCTTTTCCCAGCACATACAGTAGGATTAAATAATCTTATTTACAGCTTTTCAAAATACATGCTATCCATGCTTGGATTCAAATAGCTAGTCTTGTATATTTCTTTAGGTTTTGTACTCCAGCATGGAAGTACAGAGTAAAGCTGTATTCCCAAACATATTATTTTTGATAGAAAAAGTTATCTTACAAAGTTTCTGGGATCTGATATCTTACTCAGAATCAGGAGAGACTATGCAATTAAGGGAAGAAGCCAAAACTACATACCATCCTGTGTGTGTTTATACTAGTCAGTTTATTTGTGAAGAAAGTTCAGTAAGGTACCATTGTGTCAGAACTCCAACACATGAAGACACCAAATTGAGAATAGTGAAATTAAATCCACTGCTATGCAATGCTATAAGAGCAGTACTTAAGCTCCCATCTAACTTCATTAATTTAGACCAAGCTTGATCTCTTTGATCAGTGATAGTACACTTTTTTCGTCACTATTGACAACAACACTCCATTTGCTATGCCCAAGCACATATATGTGCCACTGGAAACCTGACATTCGCCTTACCTCTAGAATTTGCTCGAGGGCCACTAGTTATTCCACCTCGTTTATAGCACTGCTGGTAATTAACATCCTAAAAGAGGAAAGAAGTATTAGGAAGATGGCTATAAGCAAATCTGAAAAAAAGCGAGGCTAACAAATCAGTATTTTTTCATTTGCACAATTCAAGCTCTAGAATACAATGATGGATTTCAGAATTAAGATGTAGATAAACAGCTTTATTTATGGAAAATTTACTTTTATAATAGCTTGTATGAAGTTAAAGAGCTATTTCAATGCTAACAAGCTAGGTTCTGAAATATACACTCAGCTCCATTCATTGAGCAGTACCTTAAATCTCAGATCTGTTAGGAGTCCATGAATCTGCACAGAAGAATATTTCACTTCAAAGCTGAAGACCCGCCTCCAACCAGGAACCCTTGCTTTCTTACACATTGGGTTTTGGATTTTTTTTTTTACCTAACTACATTCACAGTCCATCCATTTAGGAGTTCCTTATTTTATACTACAGAAGCATTGAGTACCAACTTTAAAATCCATAGTAAAAGAGACTCATACCACATCTTATTTGCCATCTGTTTGCGTTTCAGACATTCCCTTCAGACTAAAATCAACCTGTCATACAGAGATGTTCTGTCTGAACTGACTTCCTATTTCAACTGTTGTTCACTTGTTCCAAAAAAGTGTTTTGTCTAGTAAAAAAACTAATCTCTAGCTTGCAAAGAATAGTTCACCTGTTAAGATAAGAAAGAGCTACAGCATTAGAAGACTTAACTCCTGTACAGTGCTCAAAAGGGCTACTGGAAACAAAGTCAATACTCACCCTCTGAGAATATGGCATTCCAGCATAATCTCTACCAGGGAACTGCAGCTGGCCATAGCTACCATTAGTTATTGAAGGTGAGCCTCTGTAAGCATCAAAACCTGTTCAAGTAAAGTTGATTATTCAATATCATTCATTGTTTGGTTTACAGTACAAGTTCAAAATATAACTAGAACTCTTTTGGCAATTATGATGTGTATTAAGTTATACAATTACAAATCTATTCCTTAGTTCAGAATTTGGAGCGGAGTCTCACTACCCCTACAAAGAATGCTTGTAGTCTTCTGTAGTCTTGCTACTCGGAACTACCCACTATGGATGTATCAAAATCAAATGTTTAAAAGTATTAACATCAGACCTTAAGAATTGCCTGTTTGATACTAATAGGACTTCACAGAACAGCTGAAAATACTTGCTAGATCCAGTGACAGGATTTAACAGAGAATTAAGAAATAGTTTATTTTGCTGTTACAGATGCTTAGCTATTACTATTATACATTTAGGTGCTTCCATAATATTTAGCCTCTTTAGCCATTAGATTAACTACCACTATTTAGAGGAGCTGCAAGCAATTTAGTACCAGACACTACCAAACTCTTAACTGCTGCTAAGTTAGAACTATACAACTTATTGTCTGGTATGTGTTCCTACAAAGTACTGAGCAGTCTCAGCCCAATAATGAAGTAACTATGAAAGACTAAGTGCCCTTCCACTTCAAAGCAGAATAGGCCACAGCTACCAACAACCTTAAGTTAGTATCTGCTTAAAGTCCACTGAAACTTCCTATAGTACTTCAGCTAGCAGCAGAATAGCAACTGATTCGCAAATACTAAAGTCCTTCTTAAAACTCTTCAGTTTGTTCTTTATCCAGAAGGGCTCTCCACTAACAGGAACCTCTCTCCTCATCCCAGTTTCTGCTGGTAATATTAAAGGCAGTGCTAAGCAAAAAGTATCTTGTTTTGGGCAAATACTACAAGTGACAACTGAAGAGATAATACCTGCTCAGAACGTTAGCAAGACAGATACCAAGAGAAAGAATAAAGGGGGTAAAAAGTTTAGAATGGTAAATGAAACACCAGAAAAGTCTATACTATAAGTAATTTAATAACCTATTAGTGAAAGTTTCTACTTTCATAATTCAAAGGACTATGAAATCGCTCTGCCAGTTCACCTGACACCCAAAGTACAGGGACTACAAATAAAAGTCAGAATGAACTTGCTTAAATTCTACAACAAAAGACTTCATTCTCTGCACATTGCTCTTAAAGTCTTGTTTAAGAAGTTTCACATATAGAACCTAAAGTAATACAATGTTGTGTTAAATCATGTTCTAGTGTTACTACATGAGATTTTTTTCAAGGTGGTAGTAAATAGAGACATACCTTTGTACCCACCAGGAGAACGATATGAATTAGCCAGTGACCTTCCACCTCTAGCAGATCCCCTGACGGACCCACGATTGTTAATGTAAGGCTGAGGAGGTCTGGGAATAACATTAGTCTGTGCTGGATAAAAGGCAAGGCTACCATTGCTAACAGGAACAGCTCCATCAGGTTGATAATTCACTGCTTAAAACAGAAGGTACAGATGAATTCACAACTTTTATAACTGTAATAAGTTACCACACCTAGAAGTAAGGGAAGCAGTTCAGATACTGATTAAGCTGCTTTAAATACCCTGTTCTTGTGCTCCTTCATTACTCCAAACAAGTGAGGATCCTCCCCTTTGTTCTGTAATACTTAGAGTACTGTGGACAGCCCAGGCTCACTCTAAGCCTCTAACGCATTCGACAAGATTCAGTTGCACAGGAGGTCAGAGCAAGCATCATGATGCTAGCAGCATCAAGAATATAACTAAGCTACAATAAAGTCAAGTAACATCCAATTAGGAATTTTCACTTAGAACCAGCACTGTTCTACTAGCAAGACCCTGGTGGTCTATGTGATAAGCTAGATCACCTCAGTGTTGAAATCCTTCAAGATAATGAGAAACTCAGTCTTATCTAGGTAAGAAATAAGACAACAGTGGAAAGCTAGATATTTGAGTTCAGTCTCTTCAGACACTCCTGCAGTTGAACCCGAAGCAACAGGTATTCAAGAATGCTTTTCACTCAGTGTGGTTGAGTGGTTAGCTTTCAATACAAACCTTGCAACCACGAATGTGTTTCCACAGGAGCATGCTTTAAATCAATCCAAAAAGCTTAAAACTGATCAAAAGAGACAGTCTAAAGCCCTTAATGTTCCATCAAAAACTGTATAGAAGGCTGATCACCTGTAGTCTCAGTGATGAGAAGGAGCATTCAAGCTAAACATGCTTTCCTGACAGCTACACTTACATTGTTCTTTAGAGCTTTTAATCTTCATGTGTCTCACTGACTTCACACAGTATCAGTCTACTTCTACTATAGTTTTTTATGAAGAGTCCTCTGGTAGAAAAACAGTAATTTTAAGTGACCTTGAGTCATTTGATTAGATAGTCTTATAAATCCAGATTCCTTGCTGTCCACTTCCTTCCATCCTGTAATCTGTTTCAAGTAAATTTAGGGGCTAGTCTCATTTCAAGTGTTTAGTGTCAGCTATGTAAGTTCACCTGCTACAGTATCTGTATGTCAGGCATGCTAGTTCTGTGTTGAATAAGGCAGCTCAAGACTCCACTTATCAGAAGTTTAGTGTCCTTCAGGTCAGACACTGGGACTCAACCAGATAAAGTCAGTCTTTGTAAGAAGTCAGCACTACGTAAACAGAAGTAAAAGGATGATTATCTTTTGCTGCAGAGCAGGCTGTCATCTGCTTGTACCTGCTTCAGGCTAAAAGCACATGCATGAACAGTTCCTGCAGCTCAGCTGATTCTCAGTACCTCACTGAACTATAGTAATTTTTGTGACCAAGACCTCCTAATTAGGAAACTAGCCTTCCTCAGTAACAAAAAAGTGACATCTTTAGGGCCTAATTAGGAACAACATGGATCTCTGCTACAGAAAAATACAGCTGGAGTGATAAGCAGGAGTGGCAGACACGACCCATCAGTAACATCTAGAATGCTCATCTCTAATACAGTAAGGTGCAACATCCATGTGAAGATTTTGGCAAGTACTAGTACAGTCAAGATCAGCTATGTGTTTTACACTAATTATATTGATCTAAGTTCAAAGGAAAGATATCAGCCCATTCTTAGAACAAGAAAATTCTAAATCCTAAACAGCTCTCAGATGACACATTTTAGTCTTGTACCAGTAGCACAGACTACTTATCACTTTGGGTAATTCACCTCAGCAATCACAAAGCTTATCACAACTTTCTTATTTAGCATTCTGCAACTCCCAGCACTACAGACAACACTAGTGTCTGTTACCGGAGATCAAATAGTTCCAAATACTCCCAATTAAATACTTAATTACTGGTTCAATTCTAAGCAAATACTTGTTTGACTCTGACAAGTGTCACTACATACTTGTGTTTCCCAATAGGTGGAAAACTCTATCAGGCCTGTAGGTGACACTGTCCATACAACTAGTATAGAAACTAGTTTGAGGTAGCCTTTCATCCTGCTAGCAGTCTTGAAATTAAATTTACAAACCATACCATCAACCAGATTAGAGTTGATGTAACCTAATCATCAACAACATCAGCTACATAACAGTGGTTCAGAATTTCACTGAATTAGAAGAACCTGAATATACTTACAATACATGTTAACAAATCAAAATATTACTATACCCTAAAGAACTTTAGCTGACATACAGAGAGACAAGTACAGTTCTCACCTGAAGATAGAGATTCTTGTGAAAGAGAGGTTTGTTCTGCAACATGAGAAGACTGCAACTGGCATTGAGGAGGAGTCTGTGTACTTGCTGTAGAGAAACTCTGGTTATATCCTGCTGAATATGAAGAATCCTCTTTAATTTCCTGGTCTTTACGTGGAGGCAGTGGTGCGTTCACTTTAAATACCTACAACATATTTCAAGACAAGTGCTTAAGGCTACCAGCTAAAGTCTCTGCCTAATGCCACCACCCTGCAGTGTGGTTTCAAATCCACATTCCTAGATCAGTTTCTAGAATACCAACTGTTAGAAAGAATCAAAAACATTGTATTTCAACCCATTCTTCTCAGTAAGCTTCTAGAACTTACTCCTGTTATATGCAGCTACTGTCCAAGAAACATAGCTTGACTGATCATAGCTACCATGTTTGATCAAAAGAACAGCTGCCATATACTAAGCTATTTTGCTTCTACGGGAAGTCAACTGTTGGATTGAGTCATTGACTTCCTCTCCTACAACTTCTGACCTGAAGCTAGGACAGCCTAGATGGGATGAGATATTCATGTTTGGGAAGAATCTGGGTCTTTATATCCATCTTGGAACCTGGGGCAACTCTACTACCCACTCGGATAAATACATATTAGACAGCCTTCACACCTTTGATAAATTGAGCCTCCCCTTTCTTATTCTTGCTGTAAGTTCCCTTAGAGTAAACATGTAACATAAGTAACAGGGTCTCAATTAAAATTTTAATGTTGCAATAGCATGGTGCACAGGTATTACTGTTAGTTAAATCTAATCAACCAGAGTTCAGTCACTCAAGTGACTATTGCTTTATAGCCAATAACCCCAAATCACAATTGATGCTGTCAAATGACAGCCAGTATCAAAATCAACTTGGAAAGAAGTTTATTTTGAGTAAAAGGATCTAAATTCCATATAAAGAGCTGTCAGCAGTACTGATTCTAGAGGTGTATCTAACCGTTTTCCAAGACTATCAACTGTCTTAAGACAGACCAGGGCAAGACTAACTACAGCTAGATGCAAGGAACAGCTTGACAATTCCTATCATTTGCAGAAGCCTCTATAATTACAGTGGGAAATTAATGCTTTTTCCAGGGTCAAGCCATCAAGTGTTTCCTTTAAGAGGGAGCCAGCACAGAAGCCCCTCATGATACTGAAGTACTGAATATAAAGCTCGAACCATTATAAAATAACAAATTCTGGTTCTGATTTACCAAATTAAGTGATCAAAGTGATCCAAAGCAACCCTCTTTCTGAAAGAAATTTGAAGATGCTCTGCAGTCAGGCTGTCAACACCCACATCCTGGACTACCTGCAGTAAGTGGTCTACTTTTTCCTACCAGTGAGGGTTACAGGAGGAAGTACAGGAGTACTTAGGCTACAGGCAGGATCTGCTTTTAAGCTTCCATAAGCACAACAGCAGCAACAGAATGTTCAGACATCTGAGTACATGTAATCAGAGGCTTCCGGTACTGTTACTGTACTCTCACTATTTGGCAAGAAACCATCTGACTCCTGGTTATCTACTGAAATCCATTGGCTGTGCTTTCCTGGCAGCAATGAGACCCTAAGCAAGGTAGGGAAGAAAACCCTGCAGTGTGAAGTTAAGACTGCCACCACTACAAAAGGAATTAACATTCTAGCCATTTAGTGACAGATGTTTGCCAGCTTGACCCAAAAATACCAAGAGAAGTCTTGAACACCACAGCATTAATTCAAGTTAAATTTGAGTGATACCTTTTTAATCAAAAGCACTCTAAACACAGACACTAAGTTCAGATATAATCAGAATGACAGACCAAGACACTGTATGTCACGACAGATTGCTTATCTTACTGACTGGGTCCCCAGAAAGAGTCCGGATTCCTTGATCATAGCATGCTGCTATTTCTCCACTTTAATGAAAGATCACAAACCTAGCCACTTCGTATAACTTAAATAGATATGACCTAGAACCACCTCCCTACCACCACTTGCCTTATAGCATATATCAAAATTCTGTACCTCTGAGGAAGGTTCTACTTCAACCTCTCTTACAGCTATAGAAAACCAAAGAGAAAAAGTCATGGTAGTGATTTCCTACAGGCCATACCAAGATGTCATAGATGTTTTAGTCAAATGCCTGTGCTTTGAAAGGCTATTAGCTACCTTCTTCCACTAAATCCTACCACATGTCTCAATACTGCAAGATACAGATTGAAACTGCACTGGTACATTTGGTAACACAGAGAATGCCTTTGGAGAATCTCTGACCTCTTTTCTAAGCTTGCTTTTCAACAAGAACATTCAATTAGGGTTTCTAGAATCTGCTAAAAAAAAAAGGTATCAGAAGGAGTAGATAAGCCCAAATGCAGGGAACAAAACATTAACAACTACATGGAGACTCTTCCTCTGAGTCCCTCTAAGCTTGTACTGCAGATTACTAAACAGTAACAAAGTTAGTGGAGAACATTACTAATGATGTATGGCCTGAAAAAATTGTATTTATTTGTAAGAAACACTGTTCATAGTCTGTGTGGACTACTCCCTAGACATCTATACTGGCTACCTGTAAACAAGATAGACTGGTGAATCCTAACAAGGACACATTTTCCATCATTTCAGTGGATTGAGTTTTAAACTGTTTGCTTTAGTGGGGTAAAAAAAGCAGCAAGACAGATTCAGGCTTCAGAAGGCTTTTAGTCTTAATAGCTATATACTTCAGGATATCCTCTCTTCTGCAGTTTTTATTATTTGAAATTTATGCATAATAACAGTTTAAGTACAGCTATAGGGCACAGGTAAGAACCTTATTAATTAAGTACCTCAGGGCACAGCTATAATTCTGTTGATTTCAGGTCTGATTTCTCCCTTAGTTCCTTGAGGCTACTAAGATAACCTAGTATTATATTTCAGGACTATACAGAGCAAAACCAGGACCTCTATTCTTAGATGATGTTTTAAGTTCTGAAGGCACTGGAGAAGCAGTGTCAGGTTTTCAACATAGAACAGTGATCTACCAAGTTCTGTACTGTATCAAGAGAAGCCAGTTCCTCAGTATTAGGACTAAGTTATTAGCATTATTGTCAGTTATTCTTCTGTGGCCTCAAGCTGCATACTTACAGTCTGCATAGCCTGGAAGGGAGCTGCTGTTATTGTGACAGAACTGCTACTTGCTGGAGGAGACTGGAAGCTTTGCGCTGGTGCTACTGGCGACATGGAGGTGCTTGAAGTAGGCAATGGTGACTGTGGCTCACTTGGGAGGGGAATAGTTGCCTGAGGGAAGAACAAATGTAATGAAAGGTCACTTGATAGTTATCAGGCAGTAACAGAAGCAGTTAATTTGTTCTAAAGCCTAGACTGACAAGAGTCAGCAGTTTCTACAGGATGACATTTGGACATAGTAGAGCTACAAAATAGCTTTTGCTTACAATTTCAAATCTTGCTGTGCATTCTCAGCAAACAGTACTTCTATTGCAGTCTCTGCTGATTAAGGGAAATGTGCCTGAGCTACTATACATACCACTCATTGTAATAATTTCACAATAAAGAGACATTAGGTATTTTTCCCCACCACTAAGGAAACATAGAATGCCTTCTGTTATATTTATTAGAACATGATTCTCTGGCTGATATTAAAAGTGACTTCTCTTTTCCAAAGGAACTCAGGAAGTTTAGGGGGTTGATTTTTTTCCCCTCCCAACTTAATTATGTTTCAGATTAGAAACAATGCTGAGTTGTCCAGACAAAGTATTAACCAGCATTAAATCTTATCTGTGCAGATAGCAAAATGTAGCATTGATTTAGGATACTAATATTTATAGGAATCAGAAGTCAAAAGGCATGTAAGGCTCTAGACGCATTTCAACAACCAACATGTTTACCTTACCTGTATTGTGATAGCTCACCTGGGCAATTTCAATCTTTTTAGGTATCAGTGGCTCAGAAATACGCGGACTTGTCTGATACAGTGGCTGGGAAGCATATTTCTCAGTCTCTTGAGGGAGCGATGCTGATGCCTAGAAGAAGCCACACATGCACCTGCTATAACAAAGTATTGCAGAAAGCACAGAGTTGTCGTAGAGCTATGAAATACCAGTGCATAAGTTGAAACAAGTGGGTTTTGAAAGACCATGACAAAAATTAAGTCTAAAGTAAGGAACTAAATATTCATCTTAGCCAAAGCCTTCAAGAAATTAGCTTTAGAGATACAGACTTAGAGTACCCTTCTTACACAAGAGGTTGTACAACTAGCCCTTCAAATTCAGATAATTAAAAACTGTAGAGTGCTTCAGTTATGTACTATGAAGTTGTGACACACACTTCTCTCATTGACTAAATAGACACGTCTGATGTTAAACTTCTGGTAAGTTCTGTCAAACTTCAGCTTCACAAGACAAACTTTGGTTTACAGAACCTGCATGTTCTGTAGTTAGCTCACACATGTAATGCTAAGTTTAAGAGTTGCTTATACTTAGATACACAGCCTAGGGCTAAAGGCTACCAGTCCCATTCTCACCAGGTACACCCTCACAGGTGCAGACAGAACTGCACTTGCACACTGGGAGAGTGCACTGTCATCATGGAGTCTATTCCCTGGTTGTGCTGAACCAAACAAAACTTATCTACTGCTGTACATGAGAAGCAGGACTGGAAAAGAAAGACACCACACTTCAAGCCTAAGGGACTAGATATGCTGGGCACAAGCAATCCTAATTCCAAGTAGTAAGTTTGCAAAAAGCTCAGAACATTTTTCTAAATCATATATTCTACGTTATGGCACAAGTCTTCTGGATGCATATTAAACAGCGAAACTATTTAATCCTCATCAGCACAAGAAGTCTTATGACACTACAGAAGTGAGAGAAGGTGTCAAGAACCAGGCCAAAACTGCTGATTCAATAGGCAGAAAGACTAATATTCCTGCCAAGACTCCAAGACTTATATTCAACTATACAGTATATTAAGGAATAGAGTAAATGCTACATGCACAGTATACTAATAGCATGTACATCAGAAAAAAAGCATTTAAAAAAGCATGGACATCCCCCATTACAATGCACCTACACTGTATTAGAGAGTTCAACAGGAAAGAGCCAGCTGTGTTTCCGAATACAGCAACACTTAGCAAGAGATCTTTAAGACAGTGATCTACATAAACTGAAACACTATCCTCAGCTCTAAACGACATCTGAATGCTGCTTGAAGATTTAACTGCACATAAATACAGTTAAGAAAGTTAAGTTTGAGGTCTTGGTTGAGCATCAGGAAGTCAGATTCCCAGCATTTCTTCAGTTAGTCCTTGAGAGAACACATCTCAGTCTTCAGCTTACAGAGAAGTCTGCTATTTCATGACAATATCCATCATAACTTCTGCATCCTCTATATTGTAATTAGAAGTATTTTACACTGTAACCAAAGCAAGTATTTATGCTGCTCATATGTTCCCACAGAACACACACCATGCTTTCTAGCCTGCATTTTTCATCCCACATCATATCCATTTCAAGGGGCAGACTGTTCACTTTACATTCATGCAGTATTAGGAAGAGTTTTCCAACTATCTTTAAGTATTCCAGAATGTAGGCTGTACTATTGCTGTTACTTCCATTCTGTCTCAGTACATTGTTTAAGAATAGTTATTTAGGAGAGACCCCACCAGAGCTTTCTATCAGTGCTGGCTACCGCACAGATCTTTCCATGCCAGTGAGCCCCAGGGTCTATTACCTGTGGTGTTTGCGGTGTCACCAAGTCTTCAGTTTCAGAGCCAGAAAGAGTCTGATCAGCAGATGCTAGGGAAGTATTTGAACCATGCAGTGTCATGGATGAAGCAGCAGCCTTGCAAGAAGAGAAAAACGAGACAAGGTTTTGAAAGATTCTTACATGTTTGGTTTCACTGAAAGTCACACTCTGGGCATCTCCAAGTAAACCTCAGAATGAGGCAGGAGCTGAAGTGCTTTGACCAGTTAGTCTCAGTCTCTTAAGAATTCTTGTTAGTGGCAAGGAAACCTATTGAAAAGCCAAAGTAGCAAGATACGCAAGCGCAGCAAGAGAATTTAAGGTTGACTTAACCATGGCTGACAAAGCTTGAGACACTATCTTTAGCATAAGCAAGGATCTCAAAGATAAAGTCATGCACAAGCAAGGATCTCTATATAAATATCAAGTCATGCACTACCTGGGAAAGCAGCAGCATGTTCTCCTGCACACAACTATTAGCTATGACTTGCAAGCTACTAGGTTATATGAAATTTGTTACAAAACTATTGACAACAAGAAAAAACAATTAAAGTACTAAGTCTATTCCAGGGAATAACCTCTACATTATTCCTTGGTTACAGCTCTGCCTCTTCAGGACAATCTTAACTTCAACTTACTTGAAGGGGCTGTTGAAGAAAATCACTTTGACTTGGCAGTTTCTGTTCTTTTGAAGCTGTAAAAAAATGAATGCATTAAGCAACATTTACTTTTAAATTCAAACACAACATACAGTTTCAGTGTGCAGTTTACTTTTTGAAAACATTTGGTGTATAAAGATGCACACTACTTTTACTGTATGCACTGCAACTTTTTAGACTTCACATAAGTAAAGTATACCCAATTGAAAACTTCAGTTTCTTTTTTGTAAGAGCACAGGTATTCAATGATAAAAACATTTCTATTACTAGCACTTTCTAGATTTAAAAAGCAATTAAATATTGAATAAACTTAGTAATTGAATGCCTCTTGGGCTGTAAAACACAAGGTTTCTTAACATGGCCCATTATAGAAAGTTAGTTTTTTAAATGTAACTAGATAACTACTCTTCATCCTGAGCTCATTCACAGCTTGTGTCTATATACACCACATGCAGACCAAGTTTGTTACACAGATACAGCATGTCAATTCTGCAGCTGGGTTCAGATGCAAATGCCAGTCAGTGATTATACAAGCATTCAGTTTTAGGAAGATGCACCAACTTAAGCCTCCTCCAGCAACAAATAAGCAGGTAAATGGCTCAAGCTGCCTTTTTAAAATCAGACATTGGTATTCTTTATAATTAGACAAGCTGTCTTCACCACACCTACTGATCTCAGCTCAAGCAAACCCTGTTAGTGTTTGCAAAAACTTACATACAATTTACACTTACTGTATTACCTACCTACAGGACTACTTGCTGGAGTAACTGAAGGTGGTTGGGATGAACCAATGGCACTTGGTGAAGCTTTATCAAAATCCAGAATAGACTCCTTTTGAAAAAAGATCATCAGTTGGAAGAAAAAAATTAAACTCTAATTAAACATTCTAATTTGACAAGTTGCTGTTAGCTAATTACAGCTAGATTCATTCAGTCAGTACAAACACATTGTCAGCACTGTTTCCCTAAATCAGTAAGAACTAGAGCTTTGAGCTACACACAGTAGAGAAAAAAAAACATACTTGCATGAAGTTGTAAGTCCCTTGTATCTGAGTCATCAGATCCTGAAGTTTTTCCCTTCTCAATACTGGATCTTTTGGAAGAGTTGAAGTAGAGCAAAATTCTGCAGCTGGCTGATGTACAGGTTTAGGCACCTAATAAGGAGAAAAAATATTAAATCTAATACTGGAAGGAAGACAAGCTGCCTTATCCAATATACTTCCAGAGCAACCTATAGGTGTCAGATACCATTGGCCAAATAATTCTGTGCTGTTTTTGATGTCCCCTGAATCAAGCTTTCACTTTGTTAAAAAAAAAAATCAGCTTATCAGCTTACTGTTGCCACAACTAGTTAAGCCACATAATTGATTCATTTCATTCAGTTTCTTACAGTCAAATGTACAGAAGACAGTAAGTTCCCTGCATTTAGTGCAAAATTAAGCACCTCCATCTAAGGAAACCCACATATTTAAGTTGAAGGCCAAAACAAATGTAAAAAAAAAAAAATCGAAGCTGCATCACTCAAGGTTTAAAATATACTTCCACCCAGTAGATCCCATGTCAGTAAGTACAGATGTTTTATTAGGATGGTATTTCCAGACATTCTGAAGAAACTGCACCCAAAAAAAAAAATACATTGCAAGCAGGTTACTCAGGATTAGACCAAAGTGCTTCCACTAAAGAGCCAGATACTCTCAATGCACCAGCTCCTGCAGAAAGTATTACATTATACTTTCCAAAATTTGGCATGAAAAACACATGGGAGCCTAACTTTGCAGATATGCAAGTACTTCTGCAGGGCCTTATTATTCCTTGATTGTTTCAGATGATCCCTTAAGAGCTCATCACAACTAGTTCTCACTGCACTTTAAAAGAGGGAAATGTTTAATCACAGAATAGGCAAGCTTAAGGTATCAGAAAAGTCATTAGAGTAAACTCCTTAACAGAATTCTTCTTATTTACAGAGTGACAATAATATTAGACTGTCTAATTAGTCTAACGTCTTTTGAAAGCAACTTGAGGGAGAGGTAGGCTTGTTATAAGTATTTTAAAGACAAAATTTTTAGTTACTCTCTAAAGCTCTGCTGTTCTTCTCTTTGTCTATGCATCTAGAGGGAGGCAAATCTGAAGACATCAAGCAGTTGCATCATTTCAACTGGCCCAAATGTTGAGCCACACAGGAACATGTGAAAGCCTTTACTTCTCTCCAGTACAAGTATTTGTCTTTGCAATAGGAGATTACTGCTTCAGAAGACTGTATAGCAGTACAGTTGAGTATTTGTACGAAGTCATTAGAAGACTATATAGCAGAGGGTGTATGTGTCATGACATAACTGTCACACTAAATTCAAAACAAATTGATGAAATTCTCTTTGTCCAATTCTAGGACAACACACCTAAATACACTCTTACATTTCCTCTTCAACAGTTACCTGAAACTAATCACTAGCATCTGCAGAAATTCCAATAGCATGCACAGGGAAGAAGCTTGCAGGGTTTAGTGAGGTTCACAAAGCATAATCCATGTACATGTAGCACCTCACTAACAGGACGACTCAATTTTTAATATCTGTGGCTCACACAACAGCTACTTGTTTAGCTATGAGAAGTTTTACTCTATTCTAGATGAGCGCCCTCCAGAAGAGTGCAGCTTTGTACTATTCTACCTTAATTAGAATTTCCGATGCACAAACACTACCTCTAACTACTGACTATGCAAGTTTATATTACTGTAGTCTCCAGTAATCAACAGGAACTAAAGCTATTAAGAATCTAAATGCAGGACAAAAATACAGTTGAATAAAGTTACATCTCAGCAAGTTATAGATTAAGTTACTAGGAACCTAAATCTTCCTGTCCATCACTTTACTAGCCCTCACTTACAAGCAGACTTAATATTAAAACACTTGCTGTCATGGTTAATTCATTATGGGTCAAACTGATTAATGCTTCTATTACACTTTTCCTCCTCACTACAGTTTAGTAAGACAAGTACACTACCAAACTAGTTCTGTATGTTTGCAAATGGATAACAGAAGCTTTTCACATTTAAGTCATCTAACCAGTTCAAATCTGGCAGTGTCTGAAGCTATGAAAATTGTCCACTAGCTACATAAGTTAGACTTGTACACTAAACAAACAAGTGAAGACAGCCTCAAGAGCACGAAACCAGAAGAGACTGCAGGGCTTCACTTGTGGTTGCAACGATGATACAATCTTCTGTATGCTTTTATAATTTGTTGAGTCTTCACATCCTTCCCCAGCTCATGCTCTGTGTATTATGCTGGTAGCATTCTTTACTTGAACTAGAAGAGCAAGCATACAGGGTTACATATAGAGATTGAGATTCTATTCTGTAGAAGTTATTTTTCCAGTTCCTGCATATATTAAAATACACCAGCTAGAAGTAGCTATAGTGATGTTACCTCATATTGATTTGCTGTTTTGCTAGTACTTAGGTGTTCAAAACTAGAATATTCAAGTGCAATACAGAGCATATATGAAAAAGCATCAGGAAGTTAAAAGTGTTTCCAGTTTTTTGCTGTTATAGAAGAGATGCTGTTAAAAAAGAGAAGGTACTTGATATCCTTAAGATGGTTTAAAACCACGTTTTCTTTCTAGCCTACAGTTAAACACTGTTTCTGGAAGTCATTACAAACTGATAGCAGATTCTTTGTAACCTGTCAGGCCAGCTCACATCAAACTTACACATGCTGAGATCACTTAACACTAGTGGTTCAAGCAACATTCAGGTTAGTTCTACACAGCACTGATAAGTTTAGGGTCTAATTTGTCATAACAGTGTTTCTGAAACCTAACTTCAACACTACTTACACATTCAGCAAAAGCTGTTTCGACATATATCCAGAGAACTGACTAAAAATGGAGTTGAAAAACTTAGAATTTGTTTCGGACCTGTTAAACCATCACAAACCAATGTAAAGGCACACTGACCACTTCAGAATTTTACTGGTCAAGGTGCCAATATACTAGGCATGCCTGTTAAAGCTTGATTTGTTTTTTTTCAGAGACTGAAGGTTTATTTATACATAACACTATTAATATACATTTTAGCCACCTTATACTACTAAAACTCCATCCTATGATACAGGACCTCAATTTCTCTTTAGGGGTGTTAGTTATGGGGTACTAAAAGAGCTGGAATGGTGACACCTAAACTGTAATCACAATAGTGATCACCAGCTGTGCCACACAGATTACAATTAACATTTGCTTTCTACTCAGAGCAGCATTCACAGCAGGTATGAATTAAATGCCACTGCGTGACAGCAAAAGCCAAACTGTTTTGCTTTCACACAGCAGGCCACAAATTCAGCCCTACCCAAGTTTTCTGGTCCACAGGTTGCATAAACATTTAAACAGAATAACAGTTTAACAGGCTTGCACATCAACTCACTCTGCTGCCTTAAGCCCAACTTCTTAGGTATTGCATCTTATAGCCCATTAAGTTAAACAAAGATATTTTAAGGTCTCAAAACCAAGCAGATTATTAAAAGATGCTCAGAGCTCTAAGTTATTTCAGGGATTAAAGAAAGGTTAGTTTCAACTCCAGAAAGCAGCAGTGACATAGGCATTTTATCTACAATGCCTGGATTCCCACACAAGGTCATTTACAGGTTCTCCCTGGCAGTGAAATGGATCCAGCTATAGTACTGCATTGCTTCTACTTTCTTCATACAAGCAAAAGCAAGATCAGTTTCATTATCCAAAAGTTTTAAAATATTATTTTAATTGTTCTTTATACATACATCAAGTCAAATGAAGACATACTTATTTGAAAAGATGGTTATGGAAACTAGCTACTTTGACAATAGACTATTTTCACCCATTCAATATACTTTTGATACTAGGAGTTGTCAAAAATATAGCCAGCTGGTGTTTCACTATGGTCTATTATGTAAATCAAAGTCTGTATACTCTAAAAGTGTGCTTTGTTTACTTAATTCAGTAACCCAGATTAAGCAACCTTACATTCCAACACTCCATTTAGTTTAATTTGACTGACTTGCAGACCTGCACATTACTATGAAGATTCTTAGGCAGTCTGCAAGTTTTTCCAACTGACTGGAGACCTTCCTTTTTCCTTACTGCATCAAAGTTTTGTCCACCACTTAAGCCATCTGTCTTTCCACCCCGTACAAAAGTAAAAGCCTCATCTCATTAGCATCTTGCATTTAAGCTTTAAATTAATCTGACACCAGAAATTCCAATGCATCTTAAAGTGCTTGAGACTAATCCAACACATGATACAATAGTTTCAGTAATACCATGCATAGCTGGGTGCACAACACCTACTTGTGCTCAGAGCTACTTAGTGTGAGGCAACCAGAGTTTGTACCTGCACCACCACCACCAGTGGACACAAGATTCTACTCATCTTGAGTGTAAAGATGAATTAAGTCAAAACACCTTAATCCCATTTTGTTACCCAGTGCTGCATGTTACCTACTCTTTTAATTTCATGTTCAACCTTCTGTTTGCGCTCCCGCCTCTAGGCATGAAAATTTCAGTTATGCCAAGTTCACTGACAAATTTTAAGCTTAATCATTTGCTATGAGTAATATGGAATGAGTTGATTTCTGCCTTCTTGCAGAAACAAGGTAGTAGTGCTAATAACAACATTGTATACAGAAGAATTGCTCGGTTCCCATATTTTCTTCTTGAAGTCTAACTCTTAATTAAACACGGTTCTTAATGACATAACTGAACTCTGCTTTGCCTACCATCCTGCCTATTTTCACAGTATCAGAACTGTACTAACTCAAGCACAGGTGAGAAAGGTAACGTAACTAGAGGCTAGCAGCCTGCTCAGCTGTAAGCCCTGCAATAACTTTCATTTTAAATTTCTAAACCAAACTATGCTATTGTTACTCTCCAGGACAGTATGGCTTATGCATTCATCTGGAAATACATATTTAAGCCCCTGTACAGTTGGTATTGCTTGATCTAGATGTTAAATCTCTCTTGAATCAGCAGCTATTTTAATCAAAAGCCTAAAAAATTACTGAAGTGCTATTTGCATGCAGCCACAGACAAAGTATTTGATCCCTGGATGAGTCATACCTGCTTTGTACTGATAACAGTGGACAGACCCAATAGCTGGGGATGAACCAAGTTAATTCTTCTGTCTTATGCATAAAGCAATTATTCAAGGCTCAAACACAGCAATACTGTGTTGATGTAAAAAGCAAAGCAGACCACCTTGCTAGTCATATATAAGTTTCAATCGCCAGAATTACTTCCCCCAAGAAAGACTGAGTCTAAATACAGCCCTACAAAATGCACCTTATAAAGCCTCTGCTCATAGGTAGCTTTAGTCCCATACACTAGCGTGAAAAGCTTATGACAGGTAATACTACATAAGCCAACTCACTTCTTTGGGTTCCATATCAAACTTCTTTGGCCCCATCTGCTCCTTTGGCCCAACACTTGCAGCTCCCCAGGACTTCGGAGGGTTCTGTAACTGCTGTGATGACACTTGCTGCTGCCTGTCAGCTTTTTCCCAAGCCTCTCGAGTCTCCTGCTTCTTTTGCTCTGGCTCCTCCCTAACATGTGCAGCCCAAGCCTTCACAGGCTCCTGCTTCTTTTGCTCTGGCTCTTCCCTAACAGGAATTTCCCATGATTTCACAGGCTCTGGCTTCTTTTGTTCTGGTTGCTCCCTAGTTTGGGTTACCCAGGGTTTTGGAGATTCCTGCTTTTGTTCTGGTTCTTCCTTAACTTTGGTTACCCAAGGTTTTGGGGACTCCTGCTTTTTCTGTTCCTGCTCTTCCCTAACTTTTGCTACCCATGGCTTAGGCAATTCCTGTTTCTTCTGGTCCTGCTCTTCCCTAACCTTTGCTACCCAAGGCTTGGGGGACTCCTGCTCCTCTCGGACACGTGCTACCCAGGCCTTTGGAGGTTCTTGCTTCTTCTGTTCTTCCTCCTCAACACGAGTCTCCCAGGGCTTTGTAGACTCACGCTTCTGTTCCTCCTCTTTAACATGAGCTTCCCAAGTCTTTGGAGAATCTGGTCTTTTTTGTTCTTGCTGCCTAACACGAGCTTCCCAGGGCTTTAAGGTCTCCTGTTTCTGCTTCTGTGTCTGCTCTTCAATATCAACAAGCATCTCCCAGGACTTTGGAGGTTCTTGCTTTCTAGCACACTCAGCTTCCCAAGATTTGGGCTCTTCTGGCTTCTTCTTGACAGAGTATTCTGCTTCAGGCAAATAACGCCTGTTGAGAAACTATATAGACCAGAGAAACTTAATGGATCCCAAGAAAACATTTGGCTACTACAGTTCAGGTCAGTTAAGTTAGGTCACCCAGCTACTGAAAATATCTGACTAGAAGCAGAGCCTAGACAATTTAAGCACTAGTCATAGAAACTACATGGACAGTCATGGTTTTATCCTACAACACTGTAGACTAGCTTTGCTTGGCATGCCACAGAGCAGCATGAAACAGTCCTGAACAACACAAGTGAAACATACTTGAGCTGAGTGAACATATTACCCTTCTCCTCAATGCTAACTGATGTTCCTAGCCAGTGACAATATCAAGTTCAGTTGTGATTTTGATAAAGGTAGCTCTCCTCCTTAGCCTCTAAAATGCTGTGGTACTATACTAGTAGACATTCTGCTAAGTGTAGCAGCACCATCTCCCCCCAAATCTTTGACCCTTTGGAACTCCAATAACCGAGTATAACCATCATTCTTAATGGAGTTTAAATATCAAAAAGTCACCAGATTCTCAGATTTAGTACCACTTGGACTTCATCTTCAGGCTGTGTTTACTGTCACTAAGTCTGAGAGTTTAATGAAGATGTCCTAAAGTTTTCCTGAGTTACTGCTGTCATAAACAGGAAGTACATATATGAAGCAAACAATGTATAAAGCTCACTGGCTGAGGCTTTTTCTGACAGGTCACCAGAAAAGCTTTAGAGTCAGGTAACAGTGTTACCAGTAGGTTACAAAAGCTTGTTCTAGAGCACACCCTCTAGTGGGATACTTGGGAAACAGGGATTCAACGTTTTAAGAACCAGTATTTCCACTTACAAAAGGACACCCCTCCCCACCTTCTGAACCAAGTCTAACGGTTTTTATGCTATTGCCAGTTGAAGCTTGAGTACTTAACTCACAAGTCTGTAGGGCTGTTGAAACAGATCTATACACCCCTGTGCACACAAGTCTGTCTTAGGATCCTTACTTTTCTGACAAATCAGAGAAAGACCTACATCATTCTCAGCCCCATTAATATCAGGTTTACTGCAATAAGCTTAGCTTTTAGAGACAGCTTTAGTAGATGTTTATTTTCTCTGTCTCATAGTACACAAAAGATCAGTGTTTCCTCTCTAAAGGCTGATGCTTTTGTTTATTCAGGAAAGTGCCAGAGCATTAAAGTATGATACTGCTTCATGTAATCCTGCCCCATTTATCCCAAAACACTCTAGAGAAGCCATGAATTTGAGGTTAGAAATAGAAATGCAACCAAGTCTTTAATGCTTCCTACATAAAGCAACATCTAAGTTGCTGTTCAGACTCCCTTTCTAAGTTTAAAAAAGGGCTGCAGAAGTGCAGATATGTTTCTGATAAATCACAATACTAAAGGAAAGCAATTAGCAGTATAGTATCTTACCTCCTGTGGTTGTATTTCAGACTTCATAAGCTCCATAATGGATTCTAGAGAAAGGATGTTAATTTGTTTCAACTGATCAAATGCAGAAAGGCAGACCAAACAGTAGCAAGTCTGTAATTCTATTTAAATAGTAGTGCCAATTGCTAAACCAAACATTCTGAAAGCTCAGCTTGTCTTTCAACATAAGTTTTTAAACAAGCTTTTACTTTCTGATTCAGTTTTACATTTGCAGATGTTTAGAGTTAAGCAAGAAACCTTTTGTAGTATCTATAGTTTTGTTAGTGTAATATGTAACATTTCCTATACCAGATAATTCTCACATCTTCAACATGGAGGTTTGCTCAGAAGGCAAAAATATCCTATTACTATGAATGGGTTTGGCTGTTTGGTGTTTTGGTTTTGTTTTTTTTTTACAATATTAGCCAGTATAGGGCTGCAAACCTTGCAGGTTCCACTTTAGTTACTACATTGCAAGTAAGCTACGCACAGGATTAGATTTAGCATCAGGCTATGCAAAGTCAATGCTCAGTTCAAGCTTATCCCAACATTAAGCTACAGAAATTGAACCCTGTAATATTCCACCTGGTTCTTTGACAGACTCTCCTTTTGACATCTGTCTTGTTCTGTCAGATTTTCTATTTACTTCTTCTTCCAGTTCTTTTACTGGCACAGTGGTGCGAGGAGTCGGAATACTTTCAAAGTAGCCAGAGTCTAGAAGTTTGGATAACAGGTCCTTCATGTGTTTATCTGGAGAGTAAAAATCCATGAAGTTAAAATATGAAAATCTGAAATTGAAGAGTATTCAGATTACAGATCAAGGCTCCTTACTTGCTCCCTTCATATACACTACAACTTCTCCAAGACAACATATCTCACCAAGTTATAGCAATAAAATGTATTAGTAAAGTATTTGTTAGACTGCTTTATGTATTACAGTTGAAAATATCTTTGCAATCCAGAGGTAAGACTGCAGCTTGTGTTTAAACTCACACAAGGTAAACACTGAGCCACCTGGTCACCCACATGCTTAGGAAGGGATTTGTTTACCATTATAAACTAGCCAGCATTGATACTAAAAACATGTTGTGCAGACTCTAGCACAGGTAAAGCTAAACAAAGTCTCTATGGAACTGCCCTACAAGACTTCTTCCCAGTAGAGGGTAAGTGTCAGAAGGAAAAGCTAAAAACTGAAAAAACAAGACCCAGGGCGGGCAGGGTGGAAGCAAGACATTGTTCCAGACTGAAGTTATTCCTCTGAAGTTTGGGAAAAAGTTAAAGTTGACATGGTTGAAGAAAAACTTAACTATGTACTCTTTCCAATTAGTACTGTCCAGTTCCCTTTTTTTATGCAAGAGACAGAAGCTTAGTAGAGAGTAAGACCTCGGGAGTAGCAGTGATACTAGAAATTGTTTCAGAGAAGCTAGAGACAGGGCAACCTTGAGAACAGGAAGAATACTGAGGGAAAGATCACTCCTACCAGTGACAACCATATAAACAAAAACAGTACCTAGAATTTAATACAGATATAACAAATTTCCTTCCAAGGCAATGAACACTAATAAGAAGTCATAACAGCTTTATCTGAAGTTTAGCTTGCACACAAAAGGATGGAAAATTGACACTAAAGGGATAGAGATACTGACAAAATAGTAACAAAAGTTTAGATGGTAGCCAAAAAGCCACAGAAATTTAGAGTCTAAGATAACCAGGCAACTATCAGTTCTTAATAAGAGATCCAAGGCTTAAGTTACCAGCTTGTAACTCTACAAGGCCAGCTTGCACTTTATTCAGAACTATATGAAAAGGGCTAACACTCAGTTAGCTAAGTCAGTTTAGTTATATGTATGTGGAAGTTAGATAGGGTACATTAGTGCTCTCATCTAACGGTTTCAACAACATCGTTGTCAATGACAAATGAACAACTACTGCCACACAGCTATTACAAGGCTGGAGTAAATGGGGCAAGCAAGGTCTGTTTGCAATAGGGAAGACACTACAACTCAAGTAAGGACAGTTTCCTCAGAAGCAAGTTCTAAATAAGAACACAGAATGTGTATGAAATCAGGGTTTCTGAAACTAAAAGACAGATATATGTAGATTGCCATAGATTTTGGTATGCTTGAAAAATGAGGGCATTTGTAACAGGTCAAAGTAAGCCTGTACCATGCATGATTAGAAATCATAGCAAGTTCCATTAATGACTGTCCTTCCTCAGTGTGGTATCCTGGACTGCAGTTAGACAATGGGTATAAGCCTGGAATTCCTACAAGAGCAGAGAATCTTCAATGCTGTCAGACCTTCAGCCTGGGTCCACTGAAGTTATACAAATCAGCATACTCAACTAAGCATTTCACAGCTGGGACAAGTCTTCCAATCTTAACCCATTTCATAGAATTATAGAATGGTTAGGGTTGGAAGGGATCTTCAAAGATCATGTAGCCCAATCCCCCTGCAAGAAGCAGGGACATCTTCAACCACATCAGGTTGCTCAGAGCCTCATCCAACCTGGCCTTGAACATTTCCAGGGATGGGGCATCAACCACCTCTCCAGGCAACCTGTTTCAGTGCTTACAACCCTCATTGTAAAAAAATTTTTTCCTAATATCTAACCTAAATCTACCTCTCTCTATTTTAAAACAGGCCCTAGTCTTGTCACAGCAGGCCCTGCTAAAGAGTTTCCCCCCCGTCTTTCCTGTAGGCCCCCTTGAGGTACTGGAAGACCACTATAATGTCTCCCCAGAGCCTCCTCTTAACAGCTGAACAGCCCCACGAGTTATTTGCTCATAACTATCTAAGAAGCTTTCCTCTGCTGGTTCTGTAAGCTATTCATGCATCACCTTTTGAATTTCTACCATTATTATACCTCAAAAAGGTGCTAGTAGATTGGTAGAAGAACATGCTTTCTTTCTCCAGGGAAAAGCTTACCACATTGTTTTGATCTGTACTTAAACAGCAGCTGAAAAAACAGCAGCTCATCCTTAGATAATTGCATTAACACACAGCACTTGAAAGGGTTTAATTTAGTAGCCTTCCATATATACTCCTTTGGTTCAAGACGTTTAATTAGCACACAAAGTTCAGATCTCTAAGTTATTTCTCTAGATGAGACACTCACATGTTGTTCCAACCACAGGCTTCTCACTTCCTTCCAGAAGGTCCCAGAAGTAAAGAGATGATTGTTCCATCTGGTCTTCCACACTGAAACAAATGACAGTTTTACCAAGTAGAACCATAGCCAAGATCAAGTCTTGCAGTATCCCTGCACCCCTCATTTTAAGACAATGACCAATGTTTAAAGCCTTCCAAATTAAGGCAGCATATATAGAGAGTGAATCTTAAGTCCATTATCCATTACTGAAAGTGATGCATCTGTATCTGTTTGTACATAATTTAACCTAGCAAATTTTAAGTTATTTTGTTGGTAATTAAGACAGATGAGAGAGCCTAGCACTATCCCACAAGACCATATGGCTGGACTTCATTCCAAGCCAGGATTCCCAGACAGAGACAATTGCTGTTTAATCAGCTGATCACCTTGTTTATTGGATGCACATGTGCAGGGGCCACCATCAACAGCTGCCACTCTGCTAGTTATTGAGAAACTTTGACATAGGTCCATGATCCACCCCACTCCCTCCAGGCTACAGATTATCAAGTGCACCATGATGAAATTTAGTATCTCAAAGGAAAGGAGTATGGTTCTTGTGGGTGTGTAATACAACAAGAATAAGCTAGAAAAAGTTATTTCACTGGGATGAGAGACTCCTACCGTGCAACTTTTTATAAACAGCTATTCTTTAGAAGTTAACTTAAAAGCAAAGATTAGGCAAGTTTAGCATATGACAAGTGATTAAAAGTTTTAGGAACTTAAGTCATGTTTGAATACGGAAATAACTACTCTTATCCATAGAGTATTACAACTTACCACCTAATAACTAATTTTTCCATATTTAAATACAATTCTTACTATATCATCTTAAAACAGGCAGGCTGTCATGCTAAACAAACCATCATAGTACAAGCACGATGCCAAGTTAGCACTGACATACATTACATCTGTTGACAACCTGTTACCTTAAGTAGTATGACATTTAGTGCAGAGGTATAAAAAACCTTCAGTGAATTTTTTTTAAACTACTTTGAAGCTAACAGCAAGAAAGCCTCAGGACTACCACCTTAGATTCATTTGGAATAAAGAAGCATGTCTGGATCATCACATGAATGGAATATAAAACAGTTCTCTTGTGTTTTGCACACTTTCTTCATTTCACAAATAGTGAGACCTCTGGGAAGCAGCATGCCACCAGCCTCCCTGTTTATGATGGTGTTGGACTATCTCCCCTCAACTCCACAGGGAGACATACGATGGCAGGGCTTGTGTTTAGCTTGCACAACTGAGGCTGTAATTACTGCAGCTTTCCTTTAATGCTCAGAGTGAGGTAAATCTGGTACATTCCTAGTCTCAGACTAAAGCAAGCATACTGAATAGAATTTTAATTAGTGTCCCAAAATGCAGTATTTCAAGACATGCCAGTGTCAAACAGAGGACATTAACTGTAAGGAACGAAGCATACCAATTACACAAAAAAAATCTTGAACTTACCTCAAGTTCTCATTTCTTTCTGGACATGTCAGTTTTGCAAATCTTATGAGGTAGTCTAGTTCTTTAGAAGGCAAGTATATTGCACCATTCACACCACCTTTGAAGTCTTTCTGAACATGCTCTTGAGTGAAGTTCTGCAGCACGTACTGTACTTGAAGTATTGTACGCAGTTTTTTCTTCTCTGCTTCAAGCTTCAATAGACTCTCTCTTCGCTGAGCCTTCCTCTGTGCTTTCAGCAGCTATTTCAATACATGAATTCAACAGTTAAACACAGTGGTTTAATCACAGGATTCTAGGATAAAATAAATCGAGTTCTAGTATTGATCACCCTACATTGATCAAAACTATTTTGCTTATATAGCAGAAGCTCCTGATTCTCTCTTCAGATACTCAAGATCTTTCAAGGTCCTCCTCTGAAAATGCTCCCCATCTATCTACTAATCCTCTACACATCTAGCTTCTAGTCAAACTGGATAGCGGTAGCTTCACTTGTGATAGGCTTTTATGAAATTTAGATCCTGTTTATGCCTGCTAGTTGCTTTATTGCAAAAACTTTCACAACTGAATATACAGAATTGATAGAACCAATGCCAACACGCAAAACCAAGCCTAGCTGACCTTTAACATTTCTCACATGAAGTTAGTGATGCAGAAATCATCTCAACTTTCTCTGGTGAGAGAACTACCTCTTTTGAATATTCCAATTTAAATGACACAGCAGAATCCTACAGTTACTCTTATTTCTGTTGGCAGAAGACTGAAGCACTCATTAAATAAGTAACACAAGCCACAGAACATACACAGCCCTTCATGCATGTAAGAAGAAATTTCTCATCATGTACTAATGCAACTATGCAGCAAAAGCTATCCAAATAACTGCAGAATCTAAAATGCCTCAATAAGAGGCATTGAGTTTCTTCACAAGATCTATGAAAGTTTAGTTTTCTAGAACATGCTGTAAGTGTATAAGGATGCTATTGCCAGAACTGCTCCTAGTGTTCCAGTAATAGGTACTGGCTGCAGACCCAAGCTAAAAACAAAGTTGATTAGCCTTTAAATATAATGTAACTTCAAGAACAAACATGAACTAGTAGAAGTTAATGCCAGGTTACTAAAAACACCTACAGAAAGATACATTGGGTTATAATCCTTCATTTCTGATATTTTATGGGCAGCTGCACAGTGGGATGCCACAGGAAGCAATCCAAGTGTTGACGTTCAGCACAGTAGTTTCATGTTCAACATACAATGACTGAGGGAACCCAAAGCAGCAATACTGCTGAAGAGGCTCTTAAATCTCAGCTCACATAGTGCTTTGAGAGATTTACTGCACTAGCTGGAATTACTATACATACAAGAAAAGCCTCTCTAGAAAAATTGTTTGGGTCTCAGTCAACACCAAGACAAGCCATTTTACCAGTCCTTCAGCATCCTGTAAGAGGAGGAGAAATAATGCCAGAGCAGTGACTAATCATGTTTAGCATCCCCCAGCACTACCTTTGATCAGATTTTTCCGTAAGAAATAGCAGTTGCTTGAGCCAAGAGACTAGTTTCTCCAAAGATAAAACACTCGCTTACATAAAAATAATACATGTAGTGCTTTAAACCCTGAATAAAGACCTAAATAAAACACTAAATCTGTAACTTGCCATGATTAGAGACAACTACAGCAGAATAAGGGGCAAACTCCACAAGCTTCAGTAAAATTTTACTGAGAGTTGTACTTCTTACTGAAACCAAGTGATTTAACCCCAGAACTTTCCTTCACTGGAAACACCCAACATTCAGTTTGAAAGGGAACTTGAGATGTCATCTAGCCCAGCCTCCAGAACAAAGGCTGCACTGGATCAAGACCAGATTGCCTAAAGCTTTGTGCAGTCAGGTCTTGAAAAGATCCAAGGACAGATTTTACTGCTTCTCTAGGCAGCCAGCTCTAGCGCTCAGTTATCCTCAGAGCAACCATTTTCTTCCTATCTAGCTGGAGCCTACTACTTCAATTTATAGTCATCCCTTCTCCTACCACATCTCAGCAAGAAGTCCAGCTCCATCCTTTCAGTAATCTCTTTGGTATTTTAAGGCTAATATTGCATCTCCTTCCGAGCCTCCACTTCACCAGGCCCAACAAGCCTAGTTCTTCCAGTCTCTCCTCACAAGTCTCATGCTCCAGCCCCTTGCCATTCAGAGGCCCATCACTGGAGTCACTAAAGTTTATCTACAGCCTTTGCATACCAAGTGACCAGAAACAACACACAACTGGTTAACAAGCACCAAATAGTCAGTTTTCCTTAATCTACTGGTCCTCAGTTTAAGTCTAGCCTTCACTACTCTAGGGTACACTTAATTTACTCTACCTGCTGCCCACAGGGACTTGCATGTCCTTTTTCATAGAGCTGCTCCCCCACCAGTCCACACCAGGCACAAGCTACCAGCAAGATGGTTAATGGTTTCTAAATTAAGTAAATTGGAATAATCTCAAACATGGTTGAGTTCCAGTCACTCAATTTACTTAAGCAGAAGTTCTTACAGGTGAACACGGTGAATAACTAGATTGTGGAGGTCAGTGGTACACAAAATTGTCAACATTTACTCTGCTCTACTCGCTCCCCCAGACAGTTTAAGCATATTGCTCCTCCACGTTCCAAGATAGAAAATTCCTAGAACTCTGCATACTGGCATACAAATGTAGTCATTGAAAGAGTAGCACAAAGTTTGCAGTGACATCCTGACGATATAGTGAAGAGCATTTTATACTCACATCTTGGCTAAGTCCTGAAAAAGTCTTCTGAAGCTCCTTGGCAAATTCCAAGTTGTGTACTACTTCATCATATTTCTCTACTGCCTCCTACAAAGGAATAGATAAAAACTTATTTCATGCTTAAGACTACTGGCTGCATCTCAACCCCTTGTACTTAACTTCTCATTAAGAACTAATCATTTAGTGTGTACTTCTCTGAAATTGTAACTTTTTTAAAGGTACTATGTCTGTAACTGGTTAAATTTACTTGTGAATATCATTCATCCATGACTGACTGAGATGCAGTACAAAGCCAGCTCACACCACCATAGATATCTTACAAGTTTGTATTAGGCTTTCCAGGCAACGTCTTGTGCAATGCTTGGTATACTAATGTTGAAACAGGAAAGCCTGGATACCAGTTATTCCTTTTTCCTTTGTTCTCACAGGTCTCAGCAATCAGAGGTAAACAGCTACTTAAAATCAGATACTGATATGAAAGCCTGGAAGCAACGTAGGAGACAGACAAGTTCAGCACAGATCTTTCACCCTGATGCTTAGCTGAATGCCTTTACAGATAATTTGTACAAACTTCAAAAAGAAAATAATATAGAAGGCAAGTCATACTTTCAGAGAAAGTCTTTCAAATTCCATTTCCACAAATAACGCAGTGTTCCTGTCTTCACTAATGGCTTTAACCAATATTTTACTAGCTAGCCTTCAAAAGAACTACTTAAAGTAGATTATAAATTGCATTTTGATGTACCCTATTTTTTTTTATGAGTTCTCCCCCACCCAGGAGTCAGTTCATTTTCATAAGTCTCCTTGACAGCTCTGAAGACAGCAAAATGCTGTAGTTCAGACATGCTGCCCATATACTCATACCATAAGGCATGCCTGGGAACTAACAAGTTAAGTTTGATTTCAGTTTGTTCATATGTGCTTTACACTGAGTTTGGTTTATGCTCATGACATGATAGCAGAAGTTTTTCTAGAATGGGCCTGTCAGTCTAATAAAAAGGTCTTCCAAAGTAGTGTTAGTATTAAGTGTTTCATCAGTGAAGTGACAAAAGCTTAATTTACTGCCCCAGTAAGTCCTGGGACACATGCAAATTCTGTTTTCTAGTTGCATAGTAACACATACAAGTTACACATTTATTTGTTCAATTTGGTCAGTTACTTGTATTCACTTATTTGTAGTATACTAGACATTACTAGGCCCAAATGCTACTCATCACAATGAAGTGCATGAGTTACCATAAAACACTCATCTGATAGTTGTCCTCATGCAATTTATCAAGCAACTTTTAAGGACTAATTAGCACATTCACTTAGCACTTGAGAGAATTACTTCTAAGACCCTAATGGCCACTCATTTGAGGAAGACACACAATTTAACACCAACAACTTAAACAGATTGCAGTAATTGTGCTTTTAACCATGCAAATTCCAGAGTAAAGCTCCCTACCTGACAACATCAGGAACAGTTACCACTGCTCTGATGACAAGCTATAACCCAGCCCGCAGGAAAGCAGTAGTTTTCTTTTGTCACACTGGTTAATATTCATTAACAGTATGCTGGAGTTCACAGTACTGAGGAAAGTCTGCTCAGCTTGCACAACAGCATAATATTGCCAGTGAGAGCATTTAACTTGCTGGAAGCTCCTCATTTTTGAAACAAACACTTCCTAAAGTAAGACTAGCATACACAGTAGCTCTGGCAAGCATGCACCATAGGTAATTACAGTTTAATTTGAATTGCTTGCAAAACAAGTTCATCACCAGATGTGTACTTCTGTGTGAGAAAAGAAAAAATACAGATGACAAAGTTATATTAGAGCTCCACTGTATTATAGGCAGTTAGGTTTCTTTAGGTAAGCGTCCAAACTATTAAGCTCTGCTCTATCTTCAATCACCAGGTCCCAGTATTTGTATATAGACTGGGAATTTGTATCTGGAAGGTACAAATGCAGTATTTCTGTACCTTAACTATAAGAGCTGAGGTCTTTACTAGATTATTAGTTAAATATTGAGTTGATATGTGCTTCTACAATAGTAATCTGAACAGTTTGACTACCACTGGTCAGTTCATTAGCAAGACTAAATCTAATTCCTCATTTTAGAATCCTAAGATATCCAAGAAACTGGGATAAAAATATGAATACTTAAACAGTTAAGTTCAGCGGAGAATATGGCAAGTCAGAAACCAAGTTAATTGCCTATACATTTTCCAAAGTTAATGATTCTGAATGTATTTGCAAGAAAAACATCTACAGAATCCTTTACCTCTTTAGCTCCCTGTGTCTTAATTTCACTTTTACCTAACAGCTTTTCACAGTCCGGGGCATATACCAAAGATAAATAGTCAAATTTAGAAGTAGCTTTAAAATACGTTCAAGACTAATCAAACAGAACACTGTTCAAGTCTCACTGTTAGTGACAGAAGAAAACAGATTGTATTTAACATCTCTAAGCAAAAAGCTCTTGCCCACCAGATTCCAGATTGAGTTTAGAGGAACTAAAGGCCAGCCTACTTCAAACCATCAGATTTAATTCATTTACTTCTGCACTTGAGATGGCAAGAAGCTACATCAGATTTTGTAGTTAAGTTCTAAATGATCATTCACTCCAATAGGTCTACTCTACTTTTAAGTAGCAAGTTATCATTTCCCCATAACCCTTTGGATTATGTGACACTGCTACTCAGACATGCTTAAGAACCAATAGCTTTCATGTTATAGAAACCTGGTTTCAGTTCTAGAATCCATTCTAGTCCAAGACAGAAAAAGTCAGAATCCCTGTTCATGTGAGTTTAAGCTAGCTCCACAAAGCAGATCAAATTTTTTCGTTGGTGATCTTGCATCCTGGCATTTCAAACTTTAGCAGCCTTAGGTACAAAGTAGCCATACTGTTCTAACAGTATTCAAGAGTGCTAGCGACTTCCAGCCATCTAATAGCAGCACTAGAAGGACAGGAGAGTATTCCCAACTAAATTAGTAACTCATAGCTAGATTCTTGGATTAGGGAAGCCTTTGGATGCCATGCAAGTTAAACCAGTGTCTTCCTTGGTACCAACATGGACTGTTTCTTAGTTAGACTTTAACAGCCACTTGTAACCAAAAGAACCATGCAACCAACAGGCAATTTCAAGTAACACCTGTTAATTAAGAAGTCATGAGGATTAATTAGCTACCCCAGAAGTCTTGAGGTTTGTGTTTGAACACTGCAAGGCCTTGTAGATAAGCTGCATACAGACACTTCATCAAGAAATAAAGGTGCAGGAGTATTGAGGCTGAAAGTCTACAAAGCAAAGATAAACAAGGACCTTCTATTACTTCAGTACAGAATATGAATGTTAAAGCAGGAGACAAAGCTTGAGACTTCACCATTCAGCTTAATTACCAATAATTTGTCCGTGTGGTTTTGTGAAAAAATACTAATGATAGCCTGCAGGTATTACTTCTGTAAAAAGCTACATCACCACCTCCTTCAGCAACCTACCCCTTCTGACATGTTTGAAGATTGAGTCCACTCACTCCTGCACAAAGCAAACTTACCAACTGGTCTTGATTGAGTGCTTCTCCCTTCTTCAGGCGATCTTTGTAGTCTTCTAGTTTGAGCTGTAGAAAAATCCAAAGTTATTTTTTTTTATATTGATTTCCGTCTAATGTGGAGTACAGGGTATGAGTGAAGTTACATATTCTTTCATTTCAAGTTATCTGCATTTTGCAACAGAATAGGAATTTTACTACTTCCTCTCATTTTCAGGAGAAAGGAACATTGAAAGTTTTGCGATGCCTTTGATTTGCCAATCTCAGACTCCAGAGCTGCCCACTTCCCTTTCTTATCTTTGATCTTTCATTTCTTACTTGCTACCTTTGTTTCATTTAAATACTAACACATTGACCCTAGATCTTTAAGGGGCTGCAAACACATCCAGTGTCCTCATTTTAAATTAGGCTTTTTTAGCTTTTCAAAGTCAAGGCTGGAATTCAGTAATCTTATCCTTGAATATCCTACTTAGTTTTCCAGAGTATGTCTTTCAAAACCTGGCTTCAGTTACGCCATCAAGATTTTACAGCACTATTTTCTAAGTAAGTGGACTAATGTCTTTAGGAAAGAAACAACATTTATTTCTAATATACTGAAACAGTCTTTAAAAGTTGATGTAAACTATACAAAACTAAACTATTAAGTATTACAAGCTTCTTTATACACACAGGGAAAAGAAAGGGGAGTTCACTGCCATGAAGTCAAATACTATTTCATTTATTTATCTAGCCACACAAGGTTTACCAATACAGTACCTATTGCTGCCTAAGACTAGGAATACTTTTTACTCATTCTAGTAAGTCACACTTTCATTAACTGGTGAGGGCATATGTGTATTGTCATTCATGTAAAAATCAAAAATACTTGATAAATTCACAACAATACGCTTCCTTGGACAGAATTAGAATACAACACAAAGTTGGTTAATCACTATAAGCAATGAAAACATGCTTATCTGACATTATTCAAAATTACAGCATAATGTATGACATGAGACAGCAGTAATACTGCACTTCCTGCAGGTGGATCAAGTCCCCTAGCCACATGGGCACAAGTCTGCTCTATTCCTTCTCCTCATCCTAAACCAGACCCTTTTCAGACATTTAGAGAAGCACAACATATTCATACAGTTGCTTTACTTGTAATCCTGACCCAGCACGAAAAGCAACAGTATCATGATTTATTTTATCTTACAGAAAATAGCATTTTCCCAATTAAAAACCACACACATAGCCTTCAGTCACGTGCCGATCAACTGAAAAGTCTTAGAATGCAGAGGCCCGGCCAGCTATAGCCACAATATTTTAAGTGTATCACGATCTCAGTTCTTTTTCTCATTAACAGTATTCTTGGCTCCCCACCCTAGAAAAGCACAGCTCAAAGCAAGAGCAGGCTTCGGACACTTTGTTTAAAAGCTTTCTAGTGAACAACATTTGTCTATATTTAAAATATAGAAGTCAGATTTATGCAAAGTGAAGTGCAATACATATTTAATACAATTTGATATTTCCATGAGTCAGAGGAAACACTGTTCCTAGTTTCCAATTTTATATACATCTCTACATCCTAATATTAGATGCCTGTAATCAATAGAAGAAACATGAAGATTTCTGCAAAACGATAAAACATCACCAAATCTGTTCCAATTTAGTTCTGAACTGATTCAGCCTCTTAGAGAAGCATCCCCAGTTTTGATGAACATTCAACTACTTTTGCTAACTATTGGACACACACTGTAAAGCCAGCAGCTAGGAAGAGGTTTACAGTTAGCTGCATTCCTGATTCCCTGAAACAATAATGTTATGCTCACACAATGTCAAATGCAAGTAGTCCATTTCAGAACACTAAGAGCAAAGAACACTATTCTTTACTATACAGGAGTTATAAATGGTAATAAAACCCCACATTTAGCTCCTTTCAGGGTTTCTAAATCTTTTTTTTTTTAAATCCATTATTACTCTCTGTATACACACACAACCTTATTCTAGCTATTAGAAAACACGCACTGTGTTTCAAAATTAGCAGCTTAAATATGTGCCATACCAAAGAAAAACACGTTACCTTCTTTTTCTCAATGTTCCTGATCTTGTGTTTGAGGCAGATAAGCCCATTATCAATGTAAGTCTCATACGCCTGGGAAGTGGAGGCTGCTGAGTTCAGCGCAGATTGCAGGGGACTGGAGGGAGGTTGGCTCTCCCCAGATGGGTTCACCTGCTGCTTGGCCGCCTTCATGCTCTTATCCTCCCCCTCCTCTGACCGGCCTGAAGGTGATGGGCGACGGAAAGGGGCTTGGGAAAGCTGCACCATTGAAATGGATGGAGCTGCAAAGAAACTCCTTTTATTTAGCTCTCTCTCGACCTCCCTCCCCTCCCACTTTTTTTTTTTTGAAGTTACATCTTATAACACGTTCAGAACATCTATCCACAAAATTGAGCCTCAGTAAAAATGCATCACCATCTTTCACTCTTCTCCGTCCCCCTTTCAAAACATCCGTAGCAGGAATTTCAAAGCAAGGCAAACTTTGTATTGTTCAAGTCTCCCCACCCATCCAGACACCAGAAATCCTCTACATAGGCAGAATCAGACAGCACAGGGGATGATTCCAGAAACCCAATATAGTGTCCATATAAAACTAGGCGGGTTTCCTGCACACATCACCCACAAGGGAAAAAAAAACTGCAAGCAAGCAATTGCAAATCACGCCGCCAGCCTCACGGCCAGGCTGCAGCCTGAATGAAGATTTAGAAGTGGCACGCCTGAAGGTATAGCCCCTCTTCCCAGTCGTAATAAATCAGTTTTATCCCTTTGTGACCTTTGCAGCAATCCAACCGAGAATTTAAACTAAAGATATTTCAACGGAAAAAAAAAGTGGAGACAAAAAGAATTGCTTAATAAAGCCAGCAGCACACTCAGTTATAACAGCCTCATAGAATCGTGAGGAACGGTTCTCTGCCTACACCCATCCAAAAGATGTGCCCGTGCCACGGCAAAGCACCAGCTCTGATGGGAGGGGCCGGGCTTTAACCTTGAACAGAGAAATTCTGCAAGTGATGCTCCGCCACCCTCATCTTCAACTACTTACACCCGCTCCTGGAAAGCGATGACACCACATTTCTGCCTGCCTGCCTCCCTCCCCGCCCGCTCGCCAAGGCGGGCCGGCCTGCGGCACACGACCCCAGCCGCCCACGGCGAGGGGCCGGCTGAGGAGGAGAAAAACCCGCCTTTCCCCGGGACGCCCGCTCGACCCCCGCCGCCGCCCGCGGGCGGGGAGCTGCCTCCGCACCCCACCCCGCCGAGGCCGGGGTCAGCCCTCCACCACGCCCTTCCCCGGGACGGCAAAGGGAGCGCCCCTCGGCCGCCGGCCCCCGAGCATCGGCGGAGGAGAGGGCAGCGGCGGGCTCCTCCCGCCGGCCTCGCCGTCCCGGAGGATTCACCTTCACCTCATCCTCCACTACCGCCGCTTCCTGCGCCTGCTCCCGCTGCGGCGGGGGAACCGCAACCGGTCCCGCACCGCCTCGCTCCCGCCTCCCCGCTCACCTCGGTGCCCGCACACGCTCAGGCCCGCCCCACCGCCCGCCCCCCGCCTGATATAGGAGCCGCGGGAGGGCGGGGCGGGGAAAGGGCGGGGCCCGCCGCCGAGGTCACCGCCCGCCTCCCAATCGCCGGCGCCGCCGCACCTGCCCGTCTTGCCTTCCCGCTCTGCGCCGCCGCGCCTCACGTGACGCGGGGAGGGGCGGGGACCGTTACGCGGCGGCGCGTGCGGAGGGGCGGGGCCGGGCCTCTCCCCTGTGAAGGTCAGGGTGTGTCACCCGGAGCGGCGGCCGTGGATTTGGGGGCTGGGGTGTCAAGCTCTAGGGCACGGCCCTGGGAGGGGTTGCCACAGCTCCCCATGACCTGCTCTCTAGCCTTGTGTGTCGCAATGGCCTCTCAAAATGGTTGGTCCAGGACAGGCTGGCTTCTCTCTCTGGGCAGCCCCGAGAAAAAGGTCTCGTCACCCCAATGTCCTCTTGACATTCACAACGTGGGGCCCAGTCGCACCCGTTCTGTAGCGTGGGTCGGGTGGCTGTGGGACAGTCAGAAATGTTAGTCTGTGCCTGTATAAACCTACAGAAGGCTTCTTCCAGACCAGTACGGAGCCCATCGAGGAGGCTTACAGGAGTGGACATCACATTACGTAACAAAAGACGTGTATGTCCTCCGTAAATGCAACCCAGTCATGTAAACACTTGATAGCTATTAAAAGCACTTGAGTCCATTGAACATACACAATAAAATAATCACAAACTTTTGTTAACCTCTAGCAATGGCATCAGCACCACACAAGGAATCAAAGGCTGGAAGACTAGAGAAAACAGACCTTCCAAAGACCAGGGGACTAAGCTGGAATTATTGTAGCAAGTTTGGAGAGATTCTGAAAGTTATGAAAACAGAGACATTTTGAAAGAGACAAAAATGAGGTGGTAAGGAAGGTTTTACAGAGCACAAAAGGTGCTTATGTAGTACACAGGGCGGATGAGAGAACTGGAGAGGAAGGGCTCATACGAAAGAAAGATCGCGTTTAAAAGTAAAACCAAGCAAATGATCAGTGATTCAAACAATAAGGAGAATTCACAGGGTATTGCAGAATCATATTCAGCCATATGGAACCACCTGTAGCACCCACAGTCTTGCTACTTCTCCTGGTTTAATCACAAGTTGCAAAATACTTTATTTTTCTGAAATCCCTAGCTGCTAGGGTGAGGTCACTTTGTGAGGCTAGTTTTCATAGAATCATAGAATGGTTAGGGTTGGAAGGGACCTTCAAAGGTCATCTGGTCCAACCCCCCAGCAAGGAGCAGGGACATCCCTGACTAGATCAGGTTGCTCAGAGCCTCATCCAGCCTGGCCTTGAACGTTTCCAGGGATGGGGCATCCACCACCTTTCTGGGCAACCTGTTCCAGTGTTCTATAACTGACATCGTAAAAAATTTTTTCCTAATTTCCAATCTAAATCTGCCCCCCTCTATTTTAAAACCATTACCTGTTGTCCTATTGCAACAGGCCCTACTAAACAGCCTTTCCCCATCTTTCTTGTAGGCCCCCTTGAGGTACTGGAAGACCGCTATCAGGTCTCCCCGGAGCCTCCTCTTCTCCAGGCTGAACAGCCCCAACTTTCTCAGCCTGTCCTCATAAGAGAGGTGCTCCAGCCCTTTTATCATCTTCGTGGCCCTCCTCTGGACCTTCTCCAACAGGTCCATGTCCTTCATTACGGAGAAGAAATGCTAATGAATAAGACACAGCTTGTGTCCAGGATCAGCAACATACCCTGAAAGTCCTTTCAGTAGATTTCTGTTCTTTGTGTGGTTTTCTTCAAAGCTAGCACTTTGATGAGCTAGGAAAAGCTAGATCCTTGCAAAGTAATTATAAAATTAACGATCAATTAATGCATATATTAATAATAAGTCATAATTAATGTGCAGACACCTGGGACTAATCTATAAATCATAATTATGGGTCACAAACTACTTTATAGTGCACTTTTACAATTAGGAAATTGTATAAAAGAGAAAGAAATTCAAAGGAAGATTAATACAAGCCAAATCCATATTTAAAATCAAAGGATATCTGAACTTCATTCTAAAATAAATATAGAATAACTATTTCAGACTGATACTATATACATTTATAGGATATGTGTGGTCTCTAGAGTACTTTAAAGAGCATTATTAATGTGGCAAGGTCAAGTGCACCAAAGTTAGGAAATGCCAGGATTAAGCACAGCCTAAATTAATTAGTTTAATGCTATTTTGCAGATCCATTGTGAGATCATCCTTAAATAGATGATCACAGGTTATCATAGTCTAGCCACACATTGATCATAGCCACGGAGTCCTAGACGCTCAGCGTTCCCAGCCCGGGGATCTGTACCTTTTACTCCAGGATCAGAAGGGGATTGCACTCTAATGGCTGAAGAAAAACATGCTGTTCATTTCTTCATGTTTGTTTGGTTCTGCTTATCCCCTCCAACTGGGACTGCCCTGATTTCTCCAAGTCCCTGCAGTTTCTCCTACTCATTTTTCTTGCGTTCCTGTTTCCACTCCTGAACCTGAGCCTCGGTCTTTCTGCCCAGGTCTGCATGTTGTCTGAGTCACGGGCTCCTCTGAGAAGCAGTATCTCCTTTGCACACAATTCCAGCCCTTTGCCCAACCACTTACAGTTTTCCACACCTGACTACCAAAATCCTTGCTAATCCCAGTGGCATCCAGTGTCAGCCCGCCTCCCTCTGTCTACAGTGGACCAACCCCGAGGCAGACATGGTGAAGAGTGAGACCAGGTTCCCACTTTCATTCCCTGCCGTCCCTTTTATTATTGTATTGTGAAACTCCAAAAAGTAAATAGACACGTAGAATAAGATCAGCTGCTTGTTAACTTTAGGAGAGAAAGACGTACAGTAAGCGTGTTGCAAAAATTATACAGTGATGGACTAGAGAAGCCTACTCCAGTCATGCAACACGTCTCAGAAAGGAAGGCTGAGGAATTCTGGAACCAGAAATGGGTGAATAAATCAAATTTCACAAAGAGGAATATTAGTCTGAATTGCACCCCATTTATCGGAAGAACTTGGAAGATTTTAGGAAATACGTTGCTGCAAGGCTATGCTGTGCTGCAAGGAGTTTTTTCACGTGTACACCCTGTGGCTGCCTGTGTGCTGTTCAGAAGTCAAAGCCAGGGAGTCTGATGAAAGGGTGCTTTAGTCAGCGTCCAGCGTTGCATTACACAAGCTGCTGCACACCACAATTATTTCTAACTAACTTTTGTAAATGCTTCTTAAAGGTACAGTTCTCCCTTTACACTCCAGCTCCTTGTCTCCTGTGTTTTCTTCACATCCTAGTTTCAATTTTCTTGCATAGAAACTTTTTCTCCTTCCTTTTTTACCTCCACATTCAATCCTGCCTAGCAAACTGGTTCACATTCCTGCTCTTCTTGTACAACCAGTGCCAGGCACCCTTTCCAATTTCCAGCCAGTTTCAATGTCCTCACTCAGTCCTCACCTTGCCAGAGTTCTTGATTCTGTTGACTCCTTTCCATTCCCCTCATTTTGCTTTTTTCCCCTCACTTTCTGCATTTTCATGAGACATTTTATTCTTCTATAATATTAAAGGGAAAGAGGAAAGGGAGTCACGAAAGTAAGCGGAAATCGTTGCTGTGCCTGGAGGAGCTATTACAAGCTTAGTCAAATTTCACCTGTGTAGCTCCAGGCCAAACAGATTATGTTTAACTAAAGCCCATGTTAACACGTGTAAGATCTGCGAGGCAACAGAGTTATGCTCCCTGGCAGAAGCATCTTTGGAGAATTTACAAGTTCAGCTGAAAGAGCTCTCTGTGGAGTATGTGCCAACTGCCTACATATAAGCATACTGCACCAAAGCCACTCCTTGACAGCAAAGTTGAAATTCCTGTTCCCAGGCTGCGGGTTTCTGAAGTTTAAGTGAAAGCGCAGAAAGGAACCCGTGAATTACTTGTGTTTTCAGTCCTATTCTTGAAAATAGCTAACCCAGTGGGTCTCTACTCATTTTGAGGCAGACGCCTAGAACGGAAGGTTTCACCTGGAACTGAAAAAGCTGTTAAAGCAGAAGCAGAATAAAAAAAAAAATTGGGAAGTGCTGGGCAACCTTAGTAATAAGAAGGGCCAGCTGAGATGGAGAAAGATGTTGTGGTTCAAGCAGTGCAAGCAGCAGCACCTGCTTTTGGTAGTTTCTCTGTCCTCGCTCAGGACCTCATCAGACCTCAGCTGCAAAAGGGGAGACACTGCTGAGCAGGCATTCAGATGGGATTTCTGGTTTTTGTGTGCGAGTGAAAATTTCAAAAGAAATGCACTAATTTCCAAGGCTGACATTAAAGGGAACATTTGCCCATAAATGCTTTGCAATAGGGACTGTCGTGTGAAAGTGGATTTGTTATTTGTGTCAGAAGCATTTCTTTCATTCACCCTATGAAAGAAGTTTGCCTACTCATAAGTCTTGGAAGTTGCAAGTCACACCTGTACTTGTTGGGTTTTTTGGCAGCTAAACTCTCTTCAGAGTTTATGTGCAGAGAACATGCGGATTGTGAGGCTTTGAATGGCTGCTGCGCTATGCTGTGAGGACCACCCTCCTTTCCAGGACCGGAATCATACTCGTATATTTTCTGTGTTTCTGCTACTGAGCACATGGGCGAGAAGATGCTTAACTCGGATGCAGAGGAGATAAAAGGGAGGAAGATAATATATTGGACAGAAGACTAGTCTGAGTGTTAGACTATCGGGGAAACCTTGGAAATTTGATGTTAAAATATCAGTAGGCTTGTAAAATTAGGCACTGAAAAGTTAGAACATAGTGGAAGTTAATTTTCTTTTAAAACCGATATTAATTCAGTTCTTTTTATGTCTGTTGGCATTGTGATAAACTGATAAATTAACACATTTAGAGTGTTATTTTCTTCATGAAACCCCTCCCTTCCCCCTCTTTTGTTCTGTGCCTGCCTTGGATGTGGCCTTAGAACAAAACCGGGTTGTGCATTAAAACAGTTGTTGAGTTCAGGACCCTACCTAGTTTTTGCAGAATTTAGAAGACTTACAGTGAATGAGCAAAATAACTGCAGGAAAAGATGTTTTTATGAATAATGCAAGTGAGCACTGACCTTTACGCTAAATGTATCCCTAACTCTGCTACAAACTTCTGAAGAACTTTACATGGGTATGATCTTCATTCTCTAGGTGGCTTAGGATCTGGTTGTAGATATAGAGTGTTCACAGCTGCAAGTAACATAAACAGAGGGGATATTTTGTGCATGATATAGTCCTTTGCATACAAAATATTCCAGAGAATGAGGTATTAAGTGTCTCAAGTTACACACTCAAAGTTACTAGCATCTCTGACAATTTCTTAGTGTCTTAACTTTTGCCTGTAGAAAGGGTGGATAATCCCACCTCCTCTTCCCAGGAATGGTGACAGTTTATTTCCCTATTCAAAACCAACCTTGTTTCCAAAACAGATCTTTATTATTTCGGTTTGGTAGTCTGTGAAAAAAATGTTTTCTTTTCCTAAACATAAAGGAGAGTTCTGAGATGGGAAGAGTTTATTACGAATAGGAACCGCAGAACTGCACACCCTCAGCATTCTGCACAGGGATCTGCTGCTACGTGATGCTGTGAGCTGGGTGTGCTGCCTTCCTCTGCTCCTCTGGCAGCACCCAGATAGTCCAGTGCTTCTTTGCTTCCCAAGAGGTGGCTATAAATTTCTCAGTGATCCTGTCCTTCCATCACAGCTCTGAAGAGCCCTTCAATGCTGCAGATCTCCATTAAAAATATTATTCTGTTATGTTGTACTTCTTTGTTAGAGCACTTTTTTTTTTGCTATGGTTTTCATCTCCATTAAAGTAGCTTCCCAACTGTTTTTTAAAACCTTCCTCAAACATCTGGGATCCTTCTTTTTCAGATTTCTGAGTTCTTACACAAACACATTTTCTTCTTGCCAAATTTAATTTGCTTGCTTGTCCACGACTGAGCTGCAGGATCCTTAATTGCTAATGGCTCAAGTCTCTGTGCAGCAGAGGATCTCATGGCATCTCACAAGCCTGAATCTCTGTCTGGCTGTACCCTTATGACCATGGGTGCATGGCTTAAAAATGATTAAGTCAAATAGGTCTTAAAAATATAACAGCCTGACTTGGTTGTTTTCTTTACCCAATTTGTCATCTTAGGTATGGTTTAGATAGTAATGATTTGGACAGCTTAGTAATGATTTGGACAGCTTTCATTCTGTGGCCAATAACCCTAACTCCTCCAGAGAAGGTAATGGATTTCTGTTATTCCCAGGGAAATACTAATAACAGATTAATTTCCCTCTTATCACCACCTAAACGCCTTTGATCTCAGGCTTTTCAGGTGGACCTGTAGAAAATATTTTCACTTGTGTTTGCCTTTGAGTCTTACTATGTCACAGCTCCATTCTGGGACTTAATTAAACTTAATTTTAAAGTCTGATTTCAGACTGTCTCTGCAGTCTGGTACCTATCTCTGCATCATTACACAATATGTTCTGAGGAAATAAAATAATAGGCCCCACTTTCTCAGTTTTTCCTCAGAGAAAGAAAGGATGAGTGGCAGGCAAGTTGACATTCCTGAAATCTGTCTGTAACCTGAACTGAAGATTCAGTTTCTGTGGTTTCATTTTTCTTCCTTCTGCAAGTTCTGAGCAATTTCATATGCAAAATGTTGTGCATGTAATTGAATAAGAAGAGGGGCAGAATTTGTCAGCTTCACAAAGTGCTGTTATGAGATTCAATGAGGAAAAAAACCCCACCCAAAATGATTAGGGAAGAAAGCCTGAGACTGTAGAGACTTTTATTATCATTTAGTTATTTCATTAATCTATGTTTCTGTAAAAACTTAACATTTACATGGAATAATATTGCATTTTTGTGGGAAAGGTGTTAACAGAAGTTTAAAATGCATAGTAAATAGAAATTATGGGAAAAAAACCAGGAATCTGAGACCCAAATCAGCCTTCTGATAGCTTTAATAAAGAGGAGAGGTATTTTCTAAAAAGGTACATGCATATGCTTAATTTTATGTGGTCTGTTTTCTCACAGAATAAAACAATACTGATCACATGAATGCAAACACACACGAGTTGAAGTATTTGTAGGATAGGGCTCTGTTTCTTGAAGACCTCCAATGATTACTTGTGGAATTCAAAGCATGAAAAATAATTTTGGTCATAGTCCTTCATTTTCCTAGCTTTTAGTAAAATCCAGGCTGTTTATTAATTTGTAATCTAAAAAGATCTTCTATTTCTATCGCAACCACGATTTTCTTAGACTCACCAGCAAATAAATTACTGATGAATCCACCAATATATTTTTTAAAATAGCAATTGATTTTTATCAGAAATAGGAATATTGTTGACCGTTTATAACAGCGCTGAAATCACCCCAACTATTTCATAAAACTCTTAGACAGCTAGCAGGATGCATTTATCTAGAGATTCTGACAACTTGGGTCTTAATATATTTTATGCTATTAAAAGTAATTAAATATTGGACATTATTTTAATCACCTGCCTCACCTAACTCCCATTTTCATTTACTCTCAATATTTGTTACAAACAGTTCAAACAGTCCCTCTTAAAATGTCTGCATAGGAACTAATCTGTTTGTCTCTTGCCTTATTAAGTTTTGCCACAAGAAGCAAGCTTTCACTTGGAACAATTTGATTAAGTACTTTGCATTTTTATCTTGGCCGTGTTGGTAAAAGTGCAGCCATTCACAGAAGTGTGGGAACATGGCAGCCCTAAGCCACAGGGGAGTATAAACTGCAGTTGAGCCTGCAAATTATTTTTTTTTTGTTCAGGACCCTAATTAAACATGTGCATAAGCCTGTGCCTAACTTTGAGCATTTGGCTAATCCCACTGACTTTATTAAGACAATATACTCTACAAATTTCATTTTTATTAAAAATTTATATTGAAAAGCATGGGATTTTTTTGCATTTGCTTCTTTTCCTGCTCGTAAGAATTGTGACCTTAATGGGACAGTTCATCTTAAAGAGCAGCAGTAAGTGCTTTCTTCAGGTAAAAATCTTGGTACCTTTCCAGCACAGTATTTGTATGCTAATGGAAAAGTGACATGAAAGAACTTTACTTAAAGTGTTTGTGAATAAGTGTTTACTCTCTGTGTTATTCATATAATTTATATCATTAATATACATATCTATGATTATGTTTTAAAAGTTGTGAATACTGCTCAATTTAGAGATCCTATTTTTTTTAAAAAAAAAGGAAGACAAAAAACCCTGGTGTTTCTGCAGCACTTTGAACATGCAGAAATGTGGTTACGAAAAAATAATGAATAATGTTGTCCAAATCATACTGCTGTTGTACCTCCTAGAGCCAATGGAATATGAGGAATGTTTTCTGGTAAAAAACAAAAACCAAAACAAACAGAACCAGCTCTGAAGCTTGCTAGAATATAGGATAAGAGTTTATCTAAATTGTTTACAATTTTCCTGTTTTACAACCAGCTGTACACTAGCACAACTGAAGACAAAAACCTGTGAAGTAATCAGAGCCTTCAGCCTCCAGTCAAGTTAACAGCAGCGGAGTGTTTTCAGATCCTGGGAAAAGCAGACCAGCATTGTACTCCTGCACCACTAGCACTGCTGATAAGAAAACAAAAGAGCCAGGAGTGAGCCTGGGAGAGAGACAGACATTTAGTGACCATCTTACAGCTGGGAAGGAAACCTATAAAAACCCAACAAAGTACAACCTTGAAATCTTCTCTTACAGTAATGTTGAAAGGCAACATGAACAGCTACGGTTATCTTCATGTTTCAGTGATAAATAAATATGCATTCATTTCACAGACTAAAATGGCCTAGATTGACTCAAGTGTCAACAGCATGATACACAGGATTGTTAACACAGATTAAAAAAATACTTTCCCTTTTGAATGCTACCCTGCCTCACACCTCTAGCTTATGGCCACATTTTCCTTGCCATCAGCACATCAACAAGAGCAAAAAGTCCTGGGCCACACTGGATGCCTGGCCACACTTCCCAGGCTTCAGAGTCCTTTGGAAGCATTTGAATTGTTCGGTGTTACATGTAGGGAGGTGAGCTGGTGAACACTCTCCTGTTCTCCACTTGAGTTTCCTTCCCTAATAACCAGTTGCACAGACCAGGGCAGAGGCTGGGCGCACCTCAGCACAGGCTGTGTGACTGGTGAGTGGATCAGATCTCGCATACAGAACCAGGAGCCAGACCAGCTGAACACCCCTCAAGTCCACTGGGGTAGGTAGGAGCCTTGGTAGCCCTAGACTGAGCAGTCAACTCTGAAGCCAAAAGCCTCCACTTCCAGAAAAGCTGAGCAACCTACAGCTCCTCTGACACCTATTGAAACAAGAAATGCTCAGCCACTCTGAAAATAAAAACAAAAGCCCCTAGATCTGTAAACAGTTGTTCACAGGTTTATCTTGCAAGTGATCCTGCCAGGCAGCACCCAGCCTTCACTGAAGTCATTGGAAATATTGCCATGGGCTTCTCAGAGGCCAGTATTTTGTCCCTCGCTTCCACTGGGCTTCTTGTGTATTGAGAGCAGATCTAAATTTGACTTATGTGCTCACAAAAAAAAAGAAACCAACAAACAAACTGCTGAACATCTGGATATATTTTATGAGAGATATTTTAAATTAAAAACCTCTACATTTGCCCGTACCTTGCCGTAATGCCTACCTACGATGCTGCTGTTATTGTCACACTGCCAAAGGTTTACTAGTTTTAGCTTTGCATTTTAGTTGGCTCCTGCCAAAAGTTGTGCTGAGTAGTTCAAGTATATTATACCATCATAGAATACAAAATAAACACCTAAATAATAATTATTTTTATTTATATATTAGATAATATAAAATTAAATAATAAACACCTACCATGGTGGCTGACTGCAGTTAGGTGGCTGTTTCTGCTCTCTGCAGAGAAACAGACTAGAGATCTGTAGAGTAAAAACTCAGAGGATGTTAAAAATCTACTAGAAGCTACATCAGTCACCTTGATTTTATAAAGAAGATACTCAGATATGATAGCTGTATGAAATGCCAATATAATTTATAGCTGTTCTTTTATTATTATTATTTATATGTCTTACCTCAGGATGAATCTCAGTCTCTCTTGCTTAATAGCTGTGGGTTTTATTTTTCAAACGACGCAGGGGATTCACAGCCCTGGCACATCCCCGAGGATAAAAGGGCTCCACATAGGGCAATAGAGTACTGCTCAGCTCCTCTTCTGCTCTTTGCTTTACGTGGTGGGATGCAGCAGAGAAAGCCCAACATGCCAAATCCGGATGATTATGAATGACCCTCAGGGTGGAACCTAAATTAGTTGCCTAGATTTCCAGTGCAACTTAAATATTTTTATGAAGCTTCCCCTCCCCCAGACTCACAGCAGATGGCCTTTCTCACAGCTAATCAAGATAGGATTATTTACATTGAAATTCTATAGGCAGACTTCATCTTCAAGCAGAAAAATATAGCGGTTTAATGGGCTACAAAGCATTTCTAACCTTTTTTTCATGTTTAACTGATATTGCTGTCGCAATTGGGAACACCTTCAAGCCTGCAGGTGCAGTTGAACAGAACTTTACATGGGAAGTTCCCTTGAAAATTGGTGCCAAGGATTAAAAAAATATGTAAAGTAGCAGATTGAATTTTAGCAAATTGACCAGATGCTTTCTCAGCCTTCCAAACAGCCTGCCCCTCCAAATATACAGAGGAAGAAGTTGTTGCTGTTCTTTTACATTGCAATCATCAGAAGAGGAATATGTGCTTCACTCATGGGTGGGATGGTGGCGGGGGGGTGCTATTCACATTTGGTGGATTGAGAAGAAATGGGAATCTTTCTGAGTAGATGCATTTTATGTGATTACTATGTTGCCAGTTCAACACAGCACTGACTTAAATGCACAAGAAATTCAATTGACACCTTTTTTTTTTGGGTGAATTTTTAGTTTCTTTAGACTTTTTTAAAGTATACTGGTTAGCTAATAAGTGGTTTGTTAGGCTCACATTAATTGTTTTTCCAGCAAGTCCTGTAAGTGCAGTATTCAGACAGAGCTCAGTTAATTTTATCCAGCAGAGATTTTATGGGAATCTCATAGTTGTCCAGAAGTTTCCCACCCTGGGAGAGAAAGCTTTTGGTAATGGGTAGCATCCTAATGAGGGACAGAAGTTAAACTATTTTAAAAAATAATCCATTGATAGTTTAAACGTGTTTCCTTTTCTAGTCATCCTCCAAATATTCCACTGTCCTTAGGGGGTAACACTTGTGTCCAACATTTTTTCATTGACGCTTCTTCTTTCTAATAGCCTCCGGCTACCTGCTTCCCTTCTTCATCAGACAATTACCCAATATGAAGTGTGTAGCATGCAGATGAAGTGGTGCAAAGGAAAGGGTATCTTGAACTCGTTATTTGGAGAGACATGTAACAATGAACTATTTGCGATGCTGTTGGAATAACATATGAAATAAATGAAGTGGAAATGGCTTTGCCATTTTGCATATGATAATGGAGAGTTTAAAAGCAGTGTCTTAAAAAATTATGAAGTTGATTGAAATTATTATACATTTATTTTCTACCTCATATGTTAATAAAAGAGTTGTGACAGTGATTTCTAAATAGATAATAGAGCACAGTGAACTAACACACATGCTTTAAAACCGTGATTTGAAAATTTCTGACTTTGTTGCATAGTCATGAGGCCTGTTACTTGCACATTTAATTTCCTTTGACTACTTTTAGCCTGGGAATGATTATAATTATTAAATAAATGTACTGAAGAATTAATCATTTTTTATTTTTTATTGCTGTCTAGATACTAAGGTAGTTGGAAGTGGTGATGAATGGGGTTTTTTTAAAAGACAAATGTTTTATTTATTCTGTTGGGCATAAGTTTTCAACTAATTTGAAAATTTAAATTTAAATTTACAGCTTACCACAGATGACAGAAAGACAGTCCTAAAAACCAGAAATATCATTTTCCCTTGTATTGCACAAAACAACTGATGTATTTAAAAGGGCTATGGCCGAAAGTATGCTGTAGTGGTCAGCTAATACCCAGAGTTAATGTGTATGTTGGTTTTGTTGCTTGGGTTTTTTTTTTTAATTAAAAAACCCTCAAGTTTTTAGAAAACCTGAAATAAAAGCAAATTTTGAAATCAGGTAGAAGTTCCAGAGGTTCCAGAGCATACTGGGTTTAAGCGGGAAGGTTTTGGTAGCAGGTGGGACTACGGGGGTGACTTCTGTGAAAAGCTAATTGGAAGCTTCCCCTGTGTCCAACAGAGCCAATGCCAGCTGGATCCAAGATGGACCTGCCATTGGCCAAAGCTGAGCCCATCAGCAACGGTGGTAGTGCCTCTGTGGTAATGTAGTTAAGAAGGGAAAAAAAATGCTGGGGAAAGCAGCAATGGAGAGAGGAGTGAGAATATGTGAGAGGAACAAGTCTGCAGACACCAAGGTCAGTGAAGAAGGAGGGGGAGGAGGTGCTTCAGGCTCCAGAGCAGAGGTTCCCCTACAGCCCGAGGTGCAGCCCATGGTGAGGCAGGTTGTCCCCCTGCAGCCCATGGAGGCCCAAGGAGGAGCAGAGATCCACCTGCAGCCTGTGGAGGAGGTGGAGGCCTGAAGGAGGCTGTGGCCCTGTGGAAAGCCCGCACTGGAGCAGGCTCCCGGCAGGACCTGTGGCCCTGTGGAAAGAGGAGCCGATGCTGGAGCAGTTTTGCTGGCAGGACTTGTGACCCCACAGGGGACCCACACTGGAGCAGTGTGTTCCTGAAGGACTGCACCCCATGGAAGGGACCCACGCTGGAGCAATTTGTGAAGAACGGCAGCCTGTGGGAAGGACTGTGTTGGAGAAGTTCATGGAGGGCTGTCTCCCGTGGGAGGGACCCCAGGTTGGAGCAGGGAAAGAGTGTGAGGAGTCCTCTCCCTGAGGAGGAAGGAGCAGCAGAGACAACGTGTGATGAACTGACTGCAACTCCCATTCCCTGTTCCCCTGCGCTGCTGGGGAGGAGGTGGAGTACTTGTGAGTAAAGTTAAGCCCAGGAGGAGGGGGGACATTGGTGGAAGGTGTTTTAAGATTTGGGTTTATTTCTCATTATCCTACTCTGATTTGATTGTTAATAAATTATTTTCCCCAAGTCAAGTCTGTTTTGCTCGTGAGGGTACTTGGTGAGCGATCTCTCCCGGTCCTTATCTCAACCCATGAACCTTTCGCTACATTTTCTCTTCCCTGTCCAGCTGAGGAGGAGAGTGCTAGAGCAGCTTTGGTGGGCACCTGGCATCCAGCCTGGGTCAACCTCGCACACGGAGGATCTCAAGTATTGGATGTTCCTTTACTATTTAATCTCACACTACTGCCAATAGCCCTTACTGACAAGCCATTTTACTTATGTTGATTTTAAGATATTTCCATAAATATTTTAAAGCTCTGTGATCGACAGCTCTAATTCTGCAGATATTTAGAACTGGGTATGTGGCCTGATCCATCCCCCAAACGTTTACACACAGGGACTATGATGTTTTTCCAGATTCAAGTCCTGAATTTGTTAGCTTTAAAGTTGGTTGTAACAACCAAAACACTAGAAAAGATGGAGCAGAAGTGATAGCACAGCAGCAGTCCTGTGATGGTGCCAGAACTGGGATGGGACCTTCTGCGTGTGCTGCCATCGCTGGGTTTCCCCTCCCACAGCCTTCGCCCTCTGTAGCCTCGCCTCTGGCAGATAAACCATAACAAATAGCTTGTAACAAACTTGTAATGATGACCTGGACAGTAAGATCTCAAACAATTCGTCTGTTTGCCAACGCACATGCGCCTAAGCCCTAACAAAGTTGTAAAAATACACAGAGTGTACAACCCGCTGAGCACCTACTTTTTGTGTTTCAGTGGGCTTTCTTTGCATGTATGTTATGGAAGTGGTTAAGACAAACTGAAATAACTCATTCTTGTAACACAGCAAGAAAGCTCTTTCAGTGGGAAATATGATATTGTTACAACTCTATTGTATTTTTAGATATATTATCCTAACCCTTGAATAACTTATGCTCTCTGACAGATGCAATCAAGGGCCAAGGAACTAATGAGGACAGAGAAGAGAAAGACAGTTTGAAGTCAGAGAGGGCAGCTTTAAAGATAGCAAGGGCCCTGGGTAAACTCCCCATCCTGTGCACATATGCGTATAGCTTACACTGTTGCTGTATTGCAACAGTGGACCCTGCACACATAAATACTGATTTACTGTTTGTAAGTTTTACGTGTACATTTACAACCACTTTAAAGACCATTTATGTTGTCAGTACAGGGTATTGTGACCTGCGTGTAAACAGAAATCAGATTCTTGGTCTCTCTTAACTTTTGAAATAGCTACTCATCTTCAAAGACTATAAAATGAAAAAAAAATGTGAAACAGGAAGAGGTAATTTTCACTTTGTTCCAGTTTAGACAAAAGCAGAGGTGACAACATAATCTTTGCGCTCTCTTCTCACTAGGTTTGGCCAGTAACTTGGCAGTAACTGGCCAAACCACTCTAAATAAGGAGGCAGGCAATAATTTACACAGTTTAAAATCCCATCTCCATTCTTATTACAGAATACAGAGCTGGAATGGGATCCGTCCTGGGCCACGGAGCGGGTTCCCTTCCAGCCACAGGCAGCTAGAAAGCATAATCCCTCACAAAAACACTGCCTTTTTATTTTGGCCAACTCATGGGTACATAATCTCCAAGTTGGGAAACTAAGAGACATCTGCCTTGCCGTTCACAGCTTGCAGATATTGCTGCTTTTGACCTAGTGCAAGTGATGTAGGAAACAATAAAGAACTAAAGTGAAAGGGAGAGACTTGACTTTCCTGATTTTATGTCCGAAAATTAAATCTCATCTAACTACATAAGAGACTATCAGAACCATCTTACAAACAGCAGAAATTTCACTTCATAATTTCTTCCTTGCCCTTCAAAGCCTACAAAAGTCTGAATTACACTCCCCTGCATGGATATTAAATCATTCCTATTTAGTTTTTGTTTCTTTTCTGTTTGCAGGTAAAAAAGGGGTCTGAGGAATCTATACGGGTTTTGGAAATTTTGCTCAGGGCAGGACATGTGGGAAGCCAGCTATCTCCAGCAGATCTCTGCTTGGCTGCATGCCTTCTCCACAGCCCCTGCTGCCACCGCACAGCCGTCTGCAGCTCACAAGCTTCCCATCTAATCCTCAGAGCTGTACATCGTGTTGCACAGAGCACTGTTCACATAGGCACAAACAATAGCCGAGGGTTAGCTTGTATAAGCGATGAGAGGTGATGCAGAGGGGATGGGCTCTTCACTCACCCGCCTTCAAAAGAGGAGAAAGTGCCTGCCTAGCAAACAGCCTGTCTCACATGGAAAGCTGCGAATACAGATGAGGCGAAGCCCCTGCTTCCTGTCTGCTGACAGAGGCCTTCCAGAAGCAAAAGAGACAACGGACGGTTACTGTGCGCTAACACCACTGGAAATCTGTTCAAGTCACGGTATTTCTCAGCTCTCCTTATATTCCACGCTCCCACTTATCTCCATGTTCTCTCGAACCTCTGCTAAAAGGCACATTTTTTCCTCACCTGCAATAGGAAACCTGCATTATGCTAGTGCCATTGCTTACATTTAGAAAAATGTAAGAAAAAATATATTTTCTTTCACGTAGAGAACTTACTCGTTTCCGTTTCTTCCTTAAGAGCCACCTTTGCTCAGTCTTCCTGTATTGACATCCACTTGGATATTGTCTGTTCCCATTTTCTACTCAATCTTTGTCTTAAACATTCAACTCTTATGAGAACTCCTATCTACTCCCAAAGGTGCAGAGTCAGCAAGAAGAACATTATTAGTTATCACTCAGGCTTCAAAAATGTGTCCAATAGGCTACGACAGAAACAATAAAAGAGATAGAGGAACAAGACTGACAAAGATGAGAGAGAAAGTGGAGCAGGCGGGATCAGACTAAGAAGGTGATGTTGCTTAGGGGAGCTGGTACAAAACATGATTAGATTTTACTTAGTTCTTCTTTCTAGGGTACCTTGACCTCTGTTCATGACTGTTTTAAAATTTCTAGAAGCTCTGTAACTTTTGAATGTGAAAAATAGAAAAAGGAACAAAGGGGTTCCTACATTCCAGATTTATTTCAATCCAGTGTAAAGGAGGAAAATAAATCTGCTGCCCCTCCAGGCTGTAAAATAGTATGTTAACTTCAGCAGTCTCGGCGCTACAGCAGCTTCAGGAACAATTGTCTGTTTTGTTTCTTCCTCCCACGTTTCTGTCCCAATGGTTCCTTCAGGAGGAGCCGGTGCACTGGCTCGCTGGCACTCAGGGGACGTGCTGTGCTGTGCCGCTAGGCATACCGAAGCGTGCACACACATAGCACACTCCAGCCACGCTGATGCACTGGCCAGCTGCACAGCGGCCATCCTGCCCAGTGCTGCGTTGCAACCCCTGCCGAGTCCCCCAGCACGGTTCTTTGGCGCAGAGAGTCCCCTGAACCCCAGGGGTGTGAAGGCATCGGACCATGGGGATTTTGATAAATCAGACACAAAAATGAGGCTGCATTCACTGTTAATTATTTACATCAATCTAATTAGCTTCTCACGAACTCGCCCTGTGCCACCGTTACAAGGTGGTAGCCATTCTGTAAAGGGTTCTGGCCATGGTTTGCCCTCTGATTCCTCACAAGGTGGCCTTGCCATGAAAGCAGTCCTTACGAGGAGACATTAATGACCAATCTGTGATGCTTCACCTGGATTCGATCCACTGCATTTTTCCAATTACTTAGTAAGGTTCCTCAAGCAGGTGGAAGACCTCCTCATACTAGATCAAAACTCTGCTTCAGTACCAAACTGCTGTGGAATGCCACAGTCTAATTAAGGCAATGTTAACAAGTAGCAGCAGCACACGGCTGTGAAATCTCATTGGAGTGGGACAAAAGTTGTTGATCCTAGTTAAGTCGTGTCTGAGAATCAGCTGTAAAATTCACAGCCATTTAATGTGGATCTGTTCTCAGATGAAAGAACAGGGTCTCTGGACTCAATTGAAATGTCCTGCGTCCTTGAGCAGGATTTGGGCCTTGATACTTCGTGATCTCTGCAAGCAATAGATGCCATGCATGCCTCCTGCATGTCCTACACTTTCACTTCTTGAAGATAAAAATGACTGAAGGTATACCAGCAGCTCAGGGGCAATGTAGAATGCCAGGGCCTCTTGATATAGCAGCAAAGCTCACCTGCTGATTTATGACCTGAAGTGTACTCTCCTTAAAGCAGAGCTGAAAAAAGACTGCAAGGGGGTATAAGATCTGTTTCTCTCACTATTACAGAAGTTGCAGAAGAGGTTGTGGTCCCTGGTCAGGTCCCTTTCAGGCAGAAGGGGAATCCAAAGATCATCTCTTAGAGACAAATACTAAGGGTCAAACTATGCCAGATCAGGCAGAGCCACCTGGGAGCAATTACTTCCTAGATGTCAGAAGGTGAAACACTCATGAGATGCAGCAGTGCCCATCACTAGGGCATCATGCTGTTTCACAGTTTAAATGCTTGGCAACAGACCTGGCAGCAGGGCAGCATGCCTAGCATCTCTAGCCCAGCTTCTAAGAAAATTGCCCACTGCATGTGTCAGCTTGCAGCGGTGCTGGGACCGTAGCCTGTTTTGCTGTGGAGGACGGCCAAGCGGAGCGCTGCTCTCACAACCTGGCAGGGCTGCCACATACTCAGAACAAAAGCACCAGGGGCCAGTATTACCGTGAGCATAGCTGTGGCTCTTGCATCACAACACAGCGCTCCAGCAGCAATGAGAAAAGACAGACAATGAGCATCACCGACTGAGCTTCTTTCCCTGCTAAATGGTCCTAGTGGCACTAATTCCTCTGCACCTCTTATAGTTTCTGACTACTTTTAGCGGGCCAGATCTTCAACTGGTGCTGCCTGGCATGGATCAGACAATGACACTGATTTACATTGGCTAACAATCAAGCAGATCACTTCTGTATTTTGAATCTGTATCATATTCCCAGGCTTGATGGTTTGCTAGTTGCCTGCTGGGGGAGCACATTTACTAGCACGTGTACCCTTTGGGAGAAGCGCAGCCCCTGTGGTGCTTCCATCTCAGCGCTCTGGAAGCGCTGCAGGAGAGTGTGTTAAACCGTGCTCTGCTTCAGGGTGAATTACTATTTTGAGCTTTTCTGTAATGATTGTTTTCTAGCAATAAGGAATCTACCCCTGGGAATAGTGAGGGTGCTTTGTATCACTTTGGCAGTGTAAGGTTCCTCAAGATCAATGCACAGGTAACATACACCCTAAATTCTGTAAACTAGCCTAGAACAGCTGAAAGTTCAGGTACCTCCATAGAGTTCCTTAGCAGAGTCTTTCTTTTTTTTTCTCTCTCTTCCTTTTCGTCATATGCTAGTAAACTCTTAGGACTAAAACCTGGCTGATTTTGTCCATCAGGCTGGAATAAACTCATTATTTTAAATACTGGCAGTATAAAACTCTACACCTTAACAGTTGCCCATGCTACCTTTCAATTCAGCAGAAGCACATTTGGGATGTGATTCCTCAGACTGGTTTTAGATCTCAGGATAATTCAGGTTGGAAGAGATCTCAGGTGATCTCTAGTCCAGGGTCAGATAAGAGGTTGGATCAGGTTATCCAAAGCTTTGTCCAGTCTTGTCTTGAAAATCTCCAGAGATGGAGACTGCACAGCCTCTCTGGGCAACCTGTTTGGCTGTCTAGCTGTCCTTAGGGTGAAGCAGTTTCTTCTTATTGCCGGCTTGCTTCAATTTATGCTTCTTGTTTCTTGTCCTCCCATCACATGCCACTGGGCAGAGCCTGGCTCTATCTTCTTGCTGTCTTTGGGAAGGCTGTAGCTAGGTATCCCCTAACTCTTGTCTTCTCCAGGCTGAACAAGTCTAGTTTTCTCAGTCTTTCCTCATAAGGAAAGTGACCATCTTGTTATCCCTCTGCTGTATTCGCTCCAATTTATTCATGTTTTTCATGTATTGGGGGGAGTCAAAACTGCACATGGTATTCAAGTACCCGTAGAGACCCTTGTGACCATAGGCAGAGGTCCTGTGTGCTGCCTCTGGGCAGGGTTGTGCACAGGTGGGCACCAGCCCAGCCCAAAGAAAACCATCTCAGAGCGCAGTTCCTCGGAATCAGAGGGCCAGACTGTAAAAGAAGAGGTAGCAAAGAAAGGACTGGGAAGTGCAATCAGTGTTGCTGGTAATTTTTCCAAAAGTGTATTTTTTTATTTAGACAACATCCCGTATCAATCTTTTCAACCTTCCCCCAGTGTAGCATCTTCTATTTTAAACCTGTCCCCTGTGCTATTTCTCAAACTGCTGCAGTGCCTGAGTAATACACCCCAGAGCAGTGAAAACTGCAATTACGGCTTTTTATGTCCTCTTCCAATCTACAGGTTTTCAAATTACTCTACATCCTACAGTTTTACTTCATTTGTCATAAAAAAAAAAGATAAATGCTATCCAACTTAATAAGAGTGGCATTTCCTTTCAAAAATTATTCCTTTCTGTTTGAAGAGGCTGTTTTGGACATGAACATCATTGGGAGGTTTTCAGTCTCTTACAAGTGACTGTGAGTCAGGAAGGGGAGTTGTGGGGTTTGTATTTTGTCATTCAAGGCAGTTTTGTGTTTGGATCCAAGGAGCAATTAGAAAATGAAGAGTTATTTCTTGACTGTTTTCAATACAGCCTTATTTTTAGACAAACAAACATTTTCAAAATACCACAGAGTTTTTAAAAAGTATATAAATGTATAAGTATATAAAGTATATAAATTTAAGTATATAAATGTCTGTCCTTCAGACCACTGAAATTATTTTGAAAGAGATCGCATGCTAGAGAGGGACATGAGAGTGGCCTCTGTTTGGGGACCTTGTGCACGTCCAAAAGAATCCTAGTCTGGTGCTGCTCAGTCATTTAAAAATGATCTCTGTGATTTTCACAGGGACTTGCTAGAGCTTCCCAAGGCAATGATCCATTTGTAGTTTTCAAACTGGACTCCCCAGGGCTTGGGCATTCTCTTACTGGTCCTCAGATTGGGCATTTCCTATTCCTCCACGAGGTGGGACCCTGTGAGCATACTGAAATGAGCACAGAGGGGTCCTCTAGCCAACTCCACCAATTAAAACACTTTCAAAGCACTTTCTGCTGAGGGCAAGCACGGGATGTTTTCAGGATGGCCCTGATCAATGCCATACAGATGTTTTTTGAAATCTACCTGAGGAGTTGATTTCTGGGCACCCTCAAAATGTTCCCAAGGTGGAATTTTTGGAGTATTTTCTAGAATTGCCTCCTTCAGATAACAGTGCCTAAACTGACATGGCTGTAAATGAAGTCTAGCATTACAAGGAAACATGCATGTTGTAGAGGTCTGCCTTTAGACAAATTAATTTTATCCAGTTTCTTTACAGTGCAACTAAGGATGCTCATCATAATCCTTGTTCTCTTGGGATACTGCAAATACTTCACTATATGAGCTTTTGAGGGAGGCACATAAAAAAATTTGCCAGGAAAGATTTATCTCTAACTATGAACGTGTGTGCAAACCCCAGCTTGGCAGTGGATTTTCAACTAGGTGCAAACATTATTTTGTTTCATGGCTTCTCAATGACTTTTTTTTTGTGCTAGCCCTGTAGAGCTGTCTGTCCCATCTCTATCCCCTTCCCCTACGAAAAAGGTGTTCCTGTCATCTTCAAAACAAGAGGCTGAGCTTCTGATGGGTCCTCAGAACCCATCAGGATTAGACCTGCTTTAAGGCAAAAAAAAAAACAAAAACAAAACAACTTAGGTACCAAATCAAATATACTAGTTGTTCATTTGCATTTAGTTTGGAAAGCTATAGAGTGTGCACTCTGTAATTTAAAGTGCAGAGACTGTAGAAAACCAAATTCAAATTAGAATATGTAGGAGGATTTTTAGGACTTTGCTTTAACCGGAAATTTGATTGACTGAAGTGCTGATAGTCTTAAACCTTAAGTACCTGGTGTCAGCAAGGAGGTGAACGTTATGGCTGTGTTTTACAGTCTGAAAATAAGAGTTTATGTGAAAACATGCGAGAGGTCTTTAATGAAAGTGTTGTTACCAGGCACTGCTATAACAATACTAATGCTTCTGTGTTCTTACTTTTGACCTCCCTCCTAGTCAGACGTAAAGGTGCCAAGGGAGAAGGTTTGCTACAGTACAGGAATTTTGGACGATGACTCTCAAAAATAATGGATTTTTAATTATTTTATAATAGTTCACCTAGGCCTTCCAATTTAAGAAAAATAAAAATGAATCTGTGTATTTCTCTCTTTTGTCTTATCACCTCATACACATTAAAAGCTAGACAGGGGACAAAGAGTGCTTACAGTGGCACCAGCCTCTTCAGCAGCTTACCTCTGGGCAGGTGACAATCAGGGAACTGTCTCCAGGGGAAGGAAGAGGCTGCCCAACTTGTGCCCTGTAAAGGCTAACAGCCTGGCAAGGGTGCCAACCCAAGAGCAATCACGCAGATGACTGGCAGAACAAAAATGGAAGGAGAATTTAGATCCAAAGGAGAGGGAGCCTTTGCACCTAGCAGGGCGGGGAGGGCATGGGGAATGGTGCTTGGAGAGTTTCAGCTGGTTTGCTTTTCTTGGTTCCTAAGTGGTCATTTAAAGGACAACAAGTGATACCCAAGAAAAGGATCTGCAAAGATGTGAAGTTTGGAGTTTTGCTCTCCTTCTCCACAGTGGAGAAAAACCTACCGTTTAACACCCCTTCCTTCAGGAAGGCATTTAATGATAGGTATCTCCACTTCCACACAAAACACAAACCCCCTCACATTAAAGTGTTTTTAAGCCTGTCTCATTTTACCTTAAGCTGCCCTCTAGAAGTGGCAGGCAAATCTGGGAAGGTAGCGAGGAGAGATAGAGAGGGGGTGAGAAGAAGCCCCTCCATATCCATCACACAGGCCAGCTGAAGTCATCCAGAGAAAATACCTAGCCACTTCCTTCTCTGCCATACAAGCTTTTCACAATCTTTTCACCAGGCTGGGAGCACTGCTTCTTTTCTTACTCCCTCGCTATGTTCTAGTTCATAAGATTTAGAAGAGGGATGAAGGACAGAGACAAGACCAGGCCAGCAGGAGCATGCTTGAGAAGGCGTGGTGGCTTTCTGACCTGCTTATCGCTACTCCAGACACATGTGCGTTGATTAGTCAAAGGATACAACACTGAGCCCAACCGAACAGTCAGCATCTTGTGGTGTCCAAAAACATGCTGGCTAACTGGGACCAGCCCTTGATTTGTGCTGAGCACTATCTAGGCTCCTAATGCTTTCTGCTCCCTCTTCACCTCTTCTCTAGAGCCTTGGAGCCATGATGATGCTCACAATAAAATCCACAGAAGGATCAACTGACCATCATTAAGACAGAATAAAAACAAATAAACAAACTAGAACCTGAACAGTCACTTTATTCTGCTGATGCAGGTAAAATCTCTCAGGCAACGAAGGAGCATCTCCCATAGCCCTGAAGCTGCTGTCAGAGCTTCACAGGTGTACGTGTAACGGTGACAATATTACCTACAGCCACAGTGGAGCCTTTCCAAGCCAGGTTGGTACTCATGGTTATGCAAGTCCTCTGAAGCTGCCTGTGACCAAAGAGGCTCAAACATTGCCTCTCCCTTGGCCTCCTGCCCTCGCTCCTTGAGTCCTCAGAGCTCTGGCTGGCCATTTCTCCTCAGAAACGGGCCCCACATCCAGCCCTCCCCCCAAACTCCCCTTGGTTTAAGCACACCAAGCAGCTGTTCTTCACAGGCAAGAGATTTCAGAGACAGATCGAATACTTTGCTGAGGCCTGCTGATGCAAGCAAAATAAGAGCTACCTGTACCTACATGATGTTCTGCCTCAGTTTCCCCATTTTTCTGCAGAGTTTGGCACACGGCCTTTCCGGGATGCACTCACATGCTTTTCTTAACCTGGTCAGCAAGGAAGAGCTACCAACAGCCAAGCTCAGCTTCCTCAGCTGCCAGCTGGTTTCCCTGGCTGGCTTCAAACCAGTACCAGGTGGTCGGAGCTCCACAAGCTTATGATTTGCGAGTCAGTTACAATCCCAGCCATTAGGATTTCCCAGGTAAAACCATTTTTTTTTTTCTTATTTCTTTGTCCACTAACTCGCTGCTGAGATGGAAAGCAATTGAAGACTCGGCCTCGTGTGCACTGGTCCTGCCTGTGTGTGTGAGCGAAGAGGAGAAGGTTTATGCTCATTTTTTTGTGACTGGAACGCAGAGCTGGCAGTATGGAGAGCTGGATACTACCGGGTGACTCAGCTTTTGGAGCAAAGGGGCCATGACCGAGTGGGGGCAATTGAAAGCCCGATTCCCTGGGTCGAGCAGGGTGCTCCCGCAAGACGTCGTGACTGCCATCCGGGCGTGTGGAAACCGGTGCCTCCGGGCGCGGGACCCCCCTGCTAACGGCTGCTAACGGCTGCCAACGGCTGCCACCGCCGGTTCCCGCCGCTCTCGGAACGGCCCAACGGCTCCCGGCTGGGGCGGGGCCAGCGCCACCTTGCGGCCGCCGGGAGGGGAGGAGAGGGGCCAGGCCGGACGGAGCCCCGCGGCCCCTGACAGCGGCGGGCCCGGCCGCCCCGCCCGTCCCCAAGAAACGAAACATTCAGCGGCTGCGACACTCCTCATTCCCCTCCCTAAGCGGGTTCCGGGGGGCCGCGTTTCCACTCCCGCGGCCAGGCCACCTCATTTTCCTTGCACGGTGTAAGAAGAGCTGCCCAGAGTCGCGTACCTGGTGGAGCCAGGCCCGGGGCCATACGGTCACATCGAAACCTACGGCAGCGTGAAAGTTGGGGACACTGGCGGCTTTGCCAGGATAAAAGCATTTGTGGCACGAAAAGTTGTGAGCTTCCTTCCCCTGACGGGTCAGCTGTGCTTGCACCGAGGCCTCCTGCAGCGCCCTGGGGTAGGGAAGCTTTTAAACCTCCTCGTAAACCTCCACATTGTCCCCAGCATCATCAGGCCACGTTGTAGAGATCAGCAATAAACCTGCACCACACACCTCTGCAGATCCCAGAAATGCCCAGTTCCCACATCTCTTTCTAAGAAGTCTCACCCATGACAAGCACGTTTCCCAGTCCATTTCCAGCTCTCCCAGTACTCTGTCTTCCACAGAGGCCTGGGGCCACGTTCTCACAGAGGCTGAGACCGCTTGAAATGGCACCTGTGGTGAAAAGAAGGCTACAGCCAACAGTGAGGGCAAGGGCTGGGCGGCATCTTGAATGGTCCTTTCCCATACCCCACACTGAAGGCTCAGGACACCTGGGCAGTCTGTCCCTTTCCAGTCAATCTAATCTACTGGGCAAGAGGCTGAAGCAGATATCGCTGTCTTTTAGCAATAACCTCTCTTGTGTACATTAAAAAAGTGTCCTCCAAATAGTTCCCACTAATAAATAAAAAAGAACAGACCTGAAATTCTTTATGATAGATGGCATGAAGTGTTAGTGTCACCTTCCCTTCAAATATATTCAGGATTTGGAAGTACACAAGTGTTTTGCATACTGTTTTTTCTCCTGGAATATGTCACTCCCTCTTCTCTGTAGGCTCATAACCATGTAACTTACCTGTTCTGCACGAACAGAATTGGAAGCCATTGCTAGTCAACACAAACGTGAACTTCCCAATAGAAATACCAACTGGTTGGCAATCATAGGACCAGGTCTGCTGAACACGCAGCAGACTGCTCTTACCCCTCCATCTGGACAACCTACAAATGACATTACGTGCCAGAAGAACCCTTTAGAAGGAGCTTCCCTTTGTAATAAGTACCTTTATAATAATGCTTGCACTGTAAGGTAATTTTAGCAGCTGTAACTGTGACAGCTGATTCAGGTGAAGCACAGGAGGGTTTTACCCAGGATTTTGCCTCCTGAATTCATTTCAGATTGCTCCGAAGAGGATGAGTCCCAATGTTCCCACAGGAGCTTCCTTGTCCACAGCTGTAGCCCTCCATTACATTGTCTGCCTCACAAAAAAAAAAAAAAAAAAAACGCTCTGCCCATCAATACTGGTCTCAGCACCCAGAGGTTACCCAGACAGTACCTGTAGTCACCAGCATGCAGCAGCAGTGTAAAAGAGAGAAGGAAAAGGAATTCGTATTTGAAAATGGGTGGAAGTTGCAAAGAGTGGGATACTGCTTTAAACCACCTTTTGGTGTACCTGCTTTTCTTCAGTGACTTCACATACAGCTTTTCATTTTAAATGAACCAAGATGTGTACAGCAGATAATGTAAATATGTCCAAAATAGATGCTACTGTACTAAAATAACATGGTCTTACACTCTATGCAGAGTTTTCACTGAAATGATTTCTACATGAATCTCTGGATATCATTGTGTTCAACGTACAAGAAAATAGCCAGCGTATCAGCATGAATAAATCACTGTCTCCACTACAATACTCTCTTACAACAAGCCATTACGCTTAAGGTTGCAATGTTTTCCCCATTATCAGGGAACAGCCTCATCTTCTTCTAAACTCAGTTACTCACTACTTTCTCCCGCCAGAGACCTTGCTCCCACCAGTCTGCTGGAGCTTATCCAGCTGACTACGCCTGTCTGTCGTTGGAAGAAACACTCCAGGCTCCCGCTTCAGTAGAGGAGCGTTAGTCTCTTCCACTGAATCCACTGGATCTGGAAAGAGATGTTTCCACACGCTGTCAGCACCAATCATTTAATGCTATTTCTTCAGCTGGCCTTTGCTAAATGCTGGTGAGCTAGACAGAGAGCAAGCCCGTCAGGAACACCGAATGTCAGCACCACCCATTCCCAGTGAAGGAATGCCTGACACACACACAGTGCCAAGGGAAAGCTCTGCGATTCTGCCCTGAGACATCTGTCTATCATAATAAACACAATCCCCCTCCCTTGCTCTGCTCTTCTTTCCAAATTAAATAGGAAGATAATTATCTCACCCCTTCCCCCCCAAAAAAGTCTTAAAGTCTTGTTTAAATAGAAACATGGGTTGCCTGGGCTGATTGAAACACTAAGTAAAATTAATGGAACAGAGCTGAAATAAACAGCTGTTTATTTTCTAAATAAGTCTAAATTTATTCATTAACCTAGTAAAAAAAGTTTGGATTACAAGTGTCTGAACAGTATAAAAGTACAAAACAGGTTCCATAGATTTCTAATACATTAATACAAAGTGCATGACTACATACAGTTCGTTTTGCATTACTACTGGGAATGGAAGAGGTGGGAGGGAGTAGGGGAAGCAGCTGGCGGTTGAAATCTAGCAATAAATAAATAAATACAGAAGAGATGATCCATATCAGAGCACATCCTACCACCAATACTGCAGCCTTAGGTGTACAGAATTACTTATGCTGAAAACAAATTCAAATAAAAGCAGGTGTCTGCAAAAACAGCTAGGACTCTTGCTCAAGCCCTTATTAGACATGACCAACCTAGTTAAGCCATTGTACAGGCCAGTATCCATTTTATCTATGGTTGGACTTGATGTTACAGGTCTTTTCCAACCTAAATGATTCTATCATTGTTTGGTTGCAGACAAAAGCAAGGTAGGCAGCTTTGTCCTCCCTTCAGAATCTCGGGGAGTTTAGGAAAAGCAAAGTGAGACCAATGAAAGCTCTAAGCTGTAAGGCTGTGATAAGTCAAAGCCCTGTTTCCCCTGACGTTCTTTCTCTCCAGAGATTGGCTTACCCAACAGGAGGAGAGGTTAAAAAAAAAAAAAGAAAGAAAAATAAAAGCTTTGAGGGTAGAGGCTCCTCTTAAAACCTGCGTATCTTTCCCTACCTATATTTTCATTTACTAACCATTTCCATTTCAGGAAATGAGATTACATGGAAATGCAGTCCTAAGCCCTGCCCACCACAGTATTATGCCAATGACTCTCATGAAGAGGAAAGCTTGTAGCAATCCATTGTAGAACATCCCAAAAGAGTAATAGTAAGAAAATTCCCCCTCCCCCCAAACCAGAAACAAACAAAGCAGAATTCCCAACTTATACGAGTTAAACCTTCATAAAAGGAACATAAAGCTATTGGGAGCTAAAACTGCAGCACACACTTCCAGGAAGCTGCTTCCACCTTAACAGCAAAGTGAAGTTTGAAGGAGTGTCACAATGGTTTGCACACCAGTTTGTCTGGGAATCCACGTAAGAAGTACTATCTTTTGATCATATATGCAAACAGAGCTGCCTTGATTCAGTACAGCACCACTCTTAACAGAACTTTTCATAATTTGCAGCCAAGTCATTCACAAAAGCCTTGATCTGCTGGTTGTTTAAACAAACAAACAAACAAAATACCAAAACTCAAAACCAGAGAAGCACTGCAGGGGAAGGGTTCCAAAATGGCAATCGTGAATCCAGACGCCAGGCTGCAATCAGATTATGTCCCTGGATCAGAGCTTAATTTGCTAGTGAGGGGTTTGGTTCTGTGTCAGGTACAAAAGCAGCAGGAAGTCTGGTCTACGGTCACATTTCAGCTGCACTGGGCCAACAGATAGCAGTTACTCAGTTCTGGCCACCATCTACACTTGGGCATCAAGATGTTTTCTTGGTCCATCTCTAATCACCAGTCAGTTACTACATGAAGCCCAGGGTGCCTGCTGCTGGCTTAAAACAAAGTAGCCTCCCATTCTGCTATGTTCAATTCTTAGGTAAATCTGCCTCCCTAGCTAAGGAGGAGAGCTTTCCCATCCCTTCTCCAAAGCATTTTATGTTGGGGGCTTTCTCAGATAACTACCACTTGTATAGATGTCTGCAGTTTACCAGTCTGTATCACATAGGAGGGATGAAATACTTGTCTTTGTTACGTCAGTAGTATAGGGTGAAATCTCCACACCTTTAAAAAATATATATTTATATCACTAGAGAGGTGACTTATAACATTTCTATGTATTAGTTCATCTTACTGACTCATACGTGTCTAAGAATGAAATATTTTCTTGGGGATTTAAAGGAGGTTACCAACCAACTTTAAAAAAAATGCCTTACACCACTGCTTCTTTCAATACAGAAAGATGAACTACATATACTTTAATATACAAAACCCCATCCTCAAGTTCACTTGTGAAACGAGTGGGGGAGGATTTGAGGGACAACCTTGCAGCAGCATTCAGCTTTGCTAAGTGTTCCATAGCATCTTAAATATTATGTACAGTCTTTCTGAAAGGATACAAACTGACTTCAGGGTTTGTGGAATTGTAGCAGTAAAACCCAAAACAGTTCTAGGGAATAGTCTTTTGGCAGCATAGCAGGTGTCCGAAGTGAACAGTCCTGTTTCTAGTATTTTTCCAGAAAATAAGAGGATCTGTATAACCTTCTGCAGCTATTCAAGGAAGTCACCACTCCTCTTGGGTGGAGATTGCTGGAGATTGTGGTCCTTCTTGTTCTGGCTTCTCAGTGACAGACTTTTTATTGCTACAGCAAGGTTTGAAGAGATGAGTGTCTATGAGGACTTCCCCAAAACGACCTTTGTAAATAATTCCACAGCAAACCTTTTGCCTGGAAGAAATGGCATGGAGAGAGACAGATAGTTGTGTGTTTAGAATATACAGAAACGCAAAAAATTGGTTTGACCCAAGATGCTACCTTTCTGACCCTCCAGCTCAGAGAACAGGAACCCAAAGGCTGCTCAGAAAGGGAAAACAAGCCTGTGTCTAAATCCACACCACCACTTGCAGAAAATAAGAAAAAGAAGAAAACACCCCAGAATCACGTGCATACAAAACTAAGTGTCCCATTTTGCTTTGCAGAGGAGTTTCAGATACACAGCTATCTGGGCTGAACTAACCTTGACTACAATGCACTTGCAAACACTATTTGAGAGGAGGCAGCAAAGTCACAACAATTTCAAGAGAGCAATTAGCTAAACAAGGAATTACTGTGTCACAACATGCAATAAAAGCTAACAAGCCTGTCGGCTCTGAGAAAATCTTGTGGTTTTCCTCCCACTCCAAATTTTTTTTTTAAATGACTATCATCACAGGTCGACCAAATCAAATGCTATGTTTTGCTGGCAAGCTGAGAGCACTGTTGTACTTGGTAATCCACCACATCTACAGAGTACCGTTTCAAGACAAGACAATAACTGTGGGGAATATTATCTGTTACTCCCAGAAATATAAAAATATTTTCCAGCAAGGGTCTTAGTATTTAGGGAACTAGAGGGAGACAGGGGAAAAACACATGGCATTTCTTTCCAAAGACAGACAGATATTGTATAATACTCCGATTTAAATGATATCCTTAAAATAAATCAAGTTCAGCAGCAGCAAATTCCTGCAGAATCAAGTGTGTACATGAAGTGAATTGCTGTCTGCACAGAGTACACGTTCTGTTGCTTTTTACCTTTTCCAATATGTGAGATCTAAAAAGGAGAAAACTGGTGTTCTGCTGGACCCAGCACTCATCTCTGTGTCAGAGCCATCGTCAGACTGGTTACTGTAACATGGTGACTGAGCTGGGGAGGCACTTGAAGTGGTGCTGTGGGCATCGGAATCTGTAGGGAAAAGAGTAAATGCAAGAATCAGGACATGTATCCAACGACTTATCCTCTTCCTGATTTATAAAAGGTCACATGCAGATCGGGAACACAGAGACAGACTTTTAATTAACAAGAAAAATCCAACAACAGCAACCCATTCTTCGCTTGCCCCCACCAAAACTATCTGTCAGCATTTGGGAGATAGACCTCAGAGCTGGAGGGGGTCCTTGTACCGGAAAGAGATTCACAATCAGGATTCAGTTCCCAGCTCTCAAACATAGCCTGTGCAGGCCATGCTTTGGACAAGATCCTAGTCCTGCTCTGGAATCGCTGGAAGATCCTTGAAGACAATGGGGATCTGCGCTTCAGACCCAGTACTTTCTCTCTCACTGTAAATCTCCTTTCTTCCCCATTCAGTTAAAGTCTTGCAAAGCTGCTCTTGTGATTAGTGCAAGGGGTTAGGTAGTATTGAGCTTTTGCTGGATTGGGACTATGAATTACAGACTCAGTGCAGAAGCAGCACACCTAAACAGAGGGCCTACTAGCCTATGCATCAGCTATAATTTCTAGCACCTACAGTAACACAATAAATAAAGATTAACTATAGCATGTTGAATGAGGACCTACAAGCTCTTTGGGTCAGGGCCTTTATTGATTCTTTGGAGAGCTTCTCCCTCAGGTCAGGTAGGATAATTGCAAGAGAAAGAAGAACAAGTCAGCAACAGTTAAGAAGCTGGGAAGTTTGCCTTAGAGGAAAAACCTAAACTACCTACATATACTTAGAGCGTAACTGCCAGATGGCTTTGTTGGAAAGCTATGAATCCAAATCTATTTGAAGAGTCTAAGTGCTAATGGAAAGAAATCATTGAGACTGGCAGAAGAAGGTGTAAGGAAACTGTATAGAGGAAACATGTATTTAGTGCATTTATGAATTTAAAGGGGCAAAAAAAAAAATCTAGGCTGAGTAGAAAACCTACATTGAAAACATGTATGAAAAAAAAGGCCGATAGCGCTATCAACAGGATAGTGCTTCTTGAGAAAACAGCTGAAAATGGCTATAGTGCATTAGTGAGAGCTCAGGGAAACATCTTCCAGCTTCAGTTTCAATGAGGTTCTTGCCCAGGAAGTTCTTTCTAGAGACATGTCATTTAAGTGTGGAACAACTGCCTACACTTTCAAGCCAGGCTTCCCACTTCCCCACCTCTGCCTTGCAGCCCACCCTGCACACAAGCTCTTCCTCCTCACTCCATCTCCTTCCCAAGCCCTTGGAGAATGAGAGGCTGTGAGAAAAGGGAGTGCCCAAATGTGTCAGTGCACAATTGGATCTAGATGGTGATTCAGCTTGGCCAGTTAACAGTAAGCTATGTTAGGGGAGGCCAAAGTTTGTTGCCAAAATCTCTTTGAATCTACTTACTGTGCCGCTTGAATTCCTTTTGCAGTTTGCTGATTTGATTGCTCTTTATCCTGCTTCCAGACAGAGTTTTCATTTTCTTTGGTTTCAATGTTGTTTTAAGACTGGGTCCAGCCCTGGCATCTACCACCTAAAAAGCAGAAAATGTATGCATAATACTTCTGCATCATGCTCAGATACCACCCCAGTCAAGGTACTGACTTCGCTGAAGGTGTTCAAAATCAATTTCGTTAAACCAAGGCAGTTCTGTGCGCTGACACTCCTACATGTCATTTCAATCTGGCTTTTAAGAGGCTGAGTCTGTAGGAAGAAGCATCAAACTAATTTAAAAAGCACATTCAGTTCAACTTTTGCCTTCTTCCTATTTTTGTCAAATTCAGTTTAGCAGACAACAGTTGTTTACACCAATACAGGTTCTATTAAGAGTGTCTGCCAAGCATTTGCCCTGCATTTAAAAATAAATAAATAAATAAATAAATAAATAAATAAAACCAATTTAACTTCTGAATAAAGTTACTGGTAGTAATAACCATAGTTCTGGCTCCCATTACCATCAAGGCTTCCTGAATAAAGATTATAACATACACAAAAATCCTGATCATCTTCCCAGCCCTAGGCCCAAAATTAATTAGATGTATCAAAACAGAATATACGAGTGGCAATAGCTGCAAGATATTAGTCATTGTAATTACCTGACTAAACGACACTGATTTATGTGTTGCTTGAGCAAGTCACCTTGCTTGTTCAAACTATTTAAAAAAAACTGAAGTAGAGAGCAACCAATTTTGGATGGAGGCCAAATTTGAAATGTTCTGAGTGTCATAAGAGCCTTTTGGACAAAGTTACGAGCTTGTGAAAACAAGGAATTACAAGGTAGGTTAGTCTGTGACTCCATCCCGGGCTTGCACAACCATCATTTGCATGTAAGCCAAACGAAGACAGATAAAAGCCATGTAACAGGAAATGCTCCAGGAAGGATTTAGAGATACTGGGTGTAGATGGAAGGGATAGTGTGGCGGACACAGCAAATCCCAAACCCTTGCCAGAACCTCCTCTCTCTAGCAGGACGGACTAAGGCAGAAGACGAGTTAGTTTTGGGGTGCAGGAGAAATACATAATGGACTAACGTGATTCCAGTTTTTTTTGGATCCTGCTGGCAGTTTTTTCCATCTCTTCACCAAAAGGACACAGGCATTGCAAATATCTCCTGAGCGGGCCTCATGGAGCCTGGTAAAAAGAAAAACAAAGCAAAAATCACTTGATAGCACCTCCCCCTTGACAACAAGAAGCATAAAAACTGATGAAAAAGCAAGTTGGTTTTCAGACATTACAATTTCATCTGGGGTGCTTGAACACTGCCATTTAAAGACCAGGTCTCACTTCCAGAAAGCACTCTGCCATAGAGAAATAAAAGGTGTTGTAATCTGCCTCCAGAGGGGCACTAAAAACAATAGTCCCATCACTTTCAGTTGTCTTTTGTTTTTCTAAAAAAAACCCCAAAACACCCACCAAACACCATCACCTCAGCCCCCCCCCCCCCAACAAACAAACAAAAACAACCAACACACAGATCCAGTGGGTTGGCTGGTTTGTTTGGAGAGAGAGGGAGTAAGAATAATCATATTCCTTTAATGTACATTAAAGAACAGGGAACAGACCTCAGAGATCCAACAAAAGCTTATTCAGCTCTTAACTTTCTCACAGAGCTTCCAGGATGAGTAACAAATACCACCTAACCCACTCCTGCATAAGCGTAGGATAAGGTTTCAGAAACAGCAGTCACTGGAATGACAGCAATACTTGCTCCCTTTAACGAGTTTTTTTTTTCAGAAGTAATCTCTACTGCTAATCCATGCTAAAAGAAATATAAAGGGGATACACTGCAGAATTTTTCAGTTATTTAAAACAGGAAGACTTGGAAGCATTTATAGATGAACAGGGCAGGCTCAGATAAGCCATTATTTGCTCAGGGTTAAGACTGCATTTTTACCTTAACAAACATATTTCAGATAGCACAAGACCAAAGGCCCTGGTATACTGCAAGCTTCTTTACTGTAGCTTAAAAAAAGCTAACGAGCCTTCACACAGTCTTTCCACTGCCAAGGACAGTAGCCAAGAAATATGACAAGGAAAACTGTTAGCACCAGATTTATGTACAAAAATTTATGGTAAATACAAAGCACTATAAAGTTGTACATGAAAGGAGTGTTTCTAGAAAAAGGGAGGGAAAGATTTCAAAAGATTGCAAAGATCTACACATATAAGGTTAAGCACTGGAGATGAGTTTTATGTATATATAGTTTTTAACACCATGCATGAAAGTCCCACTTGGGGCTAAGATTTTGATGAGAGGTAATGCAACAAGACTAGAAAGAAAAAGCAGAAGATATATATGAACAACACAGACTTTTTTCTATGGGGAAAAAATTTCATGGAAAACTACAGCACGAACAGGAGAAATTGTTATTGCCTCAGAAAAAAAAATACAAAATAAAGTAAGAAATAATTACAAGCTATCGCAGAAGAATTTGCTTTGCTGACAATTCAGTGGCACAAATTTAGACAGAATTACAAAATTCTTAGAAAGTATTTCAAAAAAAGTTAAAGAGGCCACAGTAGCTGGTACAAGAAATGACTAGTATTTATCATTTTGCTTACCGATGTTTTCAAGTAACATTATGTGTAACATTATCTAATCGGAAAGCTGATTACTTGATGCTCACTTTTCATCAGAATGGGTTTCCAATAAGAAGTTTTAATAACATCTTGATATGCCCTATTTGAGCAAAGGCACCAATACCTGAAACAAGGTACTGTGCATAAACCCTGCTGGAACTGCTAAGTATTTACTCATCAAGTTTTATTTCACATTCTTGAAGGTTCAGAGCCACAGAAAACCTCCATAGACCTGTGCTGTTTTCCATCTTGTGTGGGAATTTACACCTCTAAGGACCAAGTGCATAAAAGCACGGCCTGAGAGGGGTCTAAATCCCTGTGATCCTCCTCCCTGTGAGGTGGAGGAAGCACAAGCCTGACCCTTCACTGTTAGTCACTACAGCAGCTCTCCATTGGCAACAACAGACTGACAACTAAATGGTACCACACACAGCAGCAGAGGATCCTGGCCTGGCCAGGAAAGTTGTGGGGAAGCTGAAGCCAGCCTTAAATCACCACCCACCTCTGCTAACCTAATCTTTCAGTCTCTCAGAGCAAGAAGGACAGCATGTCAGGTTCGTGGCTCGGAGAGCAGCACCACGACTCACCACAGTGTTGACTGAAGAAAGAATCTTACCCAAAACAATTCTGGAAATCCTTTTCGTAACGTTTGCTGTCAGTGAAACGAGAACTGGAAGACTTAGCTCTGCAAATACAGCAGCCCTCTATACTCCGATACATCTTCGGTTTGTGAAAGCCAAACATCTTTTCCTCCCAGCTGTAGCCTGTGAGAACAAACAGGAACTGGTGTTACTTATCACTGTTAGATACTGAAAGAAAAACCTGGGCAATTCACTAGGTAAACCAAAAGTAAATTATAATTCACGATGAGAAACTGCTAGATTAGGCCATAGCTCTATCCTGTACTGCCCCTGAAGAGCAGATGCACCTAGAATACACTTTCTTATTAAAAAAAAAAAAAATAATTAACAGCTGGAGTATTAAGCAATACCCACCAGGACTCATGACAAGCACTCATTTACTGCATAACTCTACGCTAAAGGCGTTATCTACAACAGCACAACCCAGAGGTGTGAATGCAGCTGACTCGGCTAACAAAAGCCCTATGCATGTGGCAAAACAGGCTGCAGGACCGGCGGTGTGAACCTGCCCCAGCCTCTGGGTCGGCAGCTGAACCACAGGTCACTGGGACCACCTCGTCATCACCGCTGGTGTTTGTTGGAAACATCCCTGCCAAACTTTGTTGAAAGTGAGTAGGAGTCATTGTAAATGAGCTGCAGTCATACCTCTAGGCTGTAGGGCAGACATACCTGAAAAGCCGCTCTAAAAACAGCAGGGTGGAGTCCCACCCAGCCCTCAATGGCAACGTCTGCACTGCAGGACTCAGGAACGCTTGATTCGCAGGCCTGGGTGAGCATCCCAGACACATCCCAGCTCCGTGTCAGTACAGGCTCAGTTCTCGCCCTCCCACCTTCCCTGCCCCAATTTCCATGGGAAGGAAACCCAGCTAGAAAAGGGCCCAGGGAGCAGGACCCTGAGGCGCATTTCAGCATGCACCTACCACACATCCCAGCCACCGCCAATGACGCCGGAGCAAGAGGTACTCCATTTACAGGGAAGTTGTTGCTTCTTAACCACCAGCTCAGAAAGCCAGAAGCCATACTGCTCTTAGAGGTCTGCCTAGCCTTTTCAGCAGACCTGGTCTGGGATTTGCCATCAGAGCAGGTAACATGCAGCAGAGGTGTTTTCCAGGCAGACACTTTTAAAGTTAGTGGGTTACTGCAGTCACCAAGACAAAGACCCCTTCAACACATGATGTCCCCACCACGAAAGCAGTTCTCCCCAGGCCCCAGTTTACTCCCCGGTGCAGACTCCTGTTAAGCACAGTCTGACATGGCATGAGAAGCTGTGACAGCAAAGAGAGCTCCCACAGCGCTTCATAAAAACCAGCCAACAACTGAGCAAAGCTGGTGCTTTCCTGGCGCTGGGCCTGGACACACAGCAAGTCCTCACAGGCCACAGCCTCTGTCTCGTAACACAGGTGGGGACCATTCCAAGACATTCTCTTTTAAACAGACCAGGGTACAAGGTTTGCCTCAAACACCTGCTGCAGGGAGAGAGCAGCCACCTCTGCTGCTTACACACACTGACTGCTCTGAGAGGGGACAGGCTGCAGGAAGCTGCATGAGAACACGTTCCCACTGCTGACAACTTCTGCTTTTAAAACATTAGAATTAGGTGGAGCCATGCAAATAACACAAGATTTCCCCCTTTCCTTAACAAAAGGCCAAGTTATTATATTCTTGTAGAAGCTAACAGAAAACTACCTCTCCTCCCCAGAAATACTACCAGAAGACCCAGTAGCTCAGGCAGGACTTTCAGGAGAGCAGCATCTCTATCACTCGTGGCAAGTTTGTAAGAGGGAGCTCCCAGTCACTTCTCAGTCACACGGACTGCCAAATCCCAGCAACTCAACTTGGGTAACTGGTGAATGTATGCAGCAGAGGGATCAGTCTCCAAGTCTTCCACCTGCAGCAAAGTAAGGGCTGTACTTCTAATATCCTCCAGAGAGACAGAGAAAATTAATCTGAAATCTTCAGTCTACAGCACCAAGACTTGCCATATCATTACACAGCAATAAAATTATTTCCAAAGCAGGTTCAGGTGAGGTCGAAAACATGCTTCCACAAAAAGACCATACCTAGCATTGTGCTTACCTCGCTGACAGAGATGCATACGAGGGAAAAAAAAAAAAAAAAAAAGATCCCATACATTTTGGCAGGACCACAGCAAAAGCTAGTGGACCACCCAGGTCTAGCTACAGCCCTCCACAAAGAGGTAGAAATATATCCCCCCACTCCAGAGGGGGAGATCAGAGCATGGCACCACTGCAAAATAAACACGTGAGGTTCTGCACAAGGTTCTCAGGCTCCTCAGAACAAAACAAAAAAGGGAAAAATTGTTTCTAATATTGTTGGTTCATATACTTAACACGCAATCCATTAAGGAACGCATATCCAGCTGAAAGCGTACATGTTTACATTTCAGTCTAGCATGTTATATACAGGACCACTTGGTGCCCACTGAGGTTGTGTCTCCTTGCAATTACTACGGCACAAACATGTAGGGAGACACAAGTCAACTCTCAAAAAAAACTTATCTTGACCAAATCCCTTGCAGAGCCAGTTGACAGTAAGTTGAAGAGAGAGATGGAGGGGACAGGTCTTTCCTTCCCTCCTGTCCCAACTCATGCTGTCTACCACAGGCTTGAAGTGCTGTATTTGTTTCTTTGTGCACAGCTGCAGCACAAGGAGTTCACCTAAGGCTGGGTTCTCACAAGGATGATTTGTGCAAATATCCAGCAAGGTCACCCCAAGTGCTGCCAGACTTCTTGCTCTCTCTATTAGCACAGCATTGGCCTGAAGGCCAGGAGCAGCTGTACTAAGTAAAAGAAGGTATCCAACTAATGACCTGCTGAATGAGTTTGCTGAGGGATGGTTAGACTCAGAACTACTCTCTGCTTCTGCCTAGGTATGTTTTCAAGGACACTTAGCAAATGAACTTGAAAGCACAGCCAAATCAGGTTAATATCCCAGAACTGTCAAGACAAATAAACAACAGTGTCTAGGCAAACACTCAGAGTATGTATCTATCTTGTTTCTTCAAGAGACAGTCTCTTGAGGACACTGTTTAACAAGTCTCTGGAGATCCAACAGCATGTTCACCCAGGAATTTCCAGCTACCAAACAGTGATTTTAGATTTCACTTGACTACCTCAAGTCCACAGTCTGGTGCTTTTCTTTAGAAAGTCAAAGGCTAACTGCAGACACAGAACTTAAGCAGCAAGAACATCTTTACTGTTACTGGGCAAGACAAAGAACTGATCTCAACAATCTGATTTACTTTCTAGCCCAGTTTCTCCCAGAAATCCAGATGCTGATGAGATGATCTCTGTCACCAGCTGGTATTTATACCACAGTAGAAAGAGATGCATGTTTTACAATTAATGTTCTGGCAAAGGCTGGCATCACATATATATATTCTGAAAATATTTTGTTTTGCATTGTTGCTGCCATTCTCACAGAAGCAGCCTTTCAACACAATCTTTCAATAGAAGGGAAACTAGTGCCATCTGTTTCCCACTTGATGAATGGTCAGCAACGGTATTACCATATATCATGCCTGAATGGGGAAGAGCTAGTAGCAAAACCACAAGTAAAACAGATTTCTCTGACAACTGGATCGACGTACAGTTATAAATGGAAGGCGTCAGCCCAGTTACACATTTAATCCCAAACAGTTGCCATTTGACCATTATACACTAAATATTCTGTCAGCTGGAGAGCTTAATAACTAACGTAGAAGCATCTGAGTCTAGAAGTACTTATCAGCGCTGCTAAACTTGAAAGCTCTCTGTCTCAACTTCCATTCTAAACCATAATTGCGTGTCTAGTGATGGGTTCACACTACATTTCTGTAGACTTAAGTGTACTTAGAAGTACATATGACTGGGCCCTTTAAAAGGTTTAACTTGAAAGCCTTGCAATTTAGATCTCAAATTAGAACTAGAGAGTCAGACTGCCAGCTACCATAACACCTGAATCTTAGCTGTGGAAGTTTAACCACGTGAAATTTGGGACAGATAAAAAGATGGCAAGTACATGGAATGTAGCTCCACAGAAGTTAAAAAGCATTACACAAGATAATTTTGCCAAGTTTAAGCATGTTATTGAAATATACAGTGTCTTTTAAATCAGCAGTTGCATACAAGCGAGAGGGATAGCTCACCAGCAAAGAGCCAGAAATCCTAGTGGAGTATGTGTGTCATTCTGCAGAAATGGGGATTTACCTGCACTAGTAAGGGAGCAGTATTCCCCCAAATCAGAGGAAAAGCGGTGGTCTTCCTCCCTGGTTTCCCTGCAAAAGGAGAAGTCACTATTCCCTTGAGTTCTGCTTTAAACAACTGCTTTAGTGTCCTGAATGGACTCAGAAAGGACTGCAGGAACAAGTTATCTTTATCCCTCTGCCTTCTCGCTTTTGGAAAAGCAGCATCAAAAATATAGACTGGTCTTGTAAAAAAAAAAAAAAAAATTTGGAGTCAAGCAAAGAACAGTAAAGTAGGTGGGGAATAAAAAACCAAACCTGCTCCCGCTTATTACATTTGTGAAAGGCTGGTACAAAGCAGCATGCATCATACATGTGTGAAAATTGTTTCATGCTTTTGTTACCTGTCAGGACTAGAATTTGGTGCTTAGTTTTCTTTGCAAAATTTAATTTGATGATCTAAATTAAAAGGAGGTATTGCTTCAGATGCTCATTAAGTTTTCACATTAGGGAAGAACTTCTAAACTCTTTTAGATTTTAAAATGAGAAAACCTGAGCCACTTTCATTTGCTTTTCCAGATTCCTCCTGCATTCTTTCTGATCACCCAAGAAGAATGAAAACCTTTTATAATAGAAAGGAAGGAATTCCTAGAAGGCAGGCACGTCTCCCTTTGTAACACAATTATCAGGCCAGTCGGAAGCAACATGCTCACCTGCTTCTTGCAAAGCTGAAAGAGAAACATTCCCTGGGGTTACGGGAGAGCAAAGGGATGCCAGTCCAACTACTCAATACCTTCCTCTCTTCCTACCTACCCACTCTGACCTGGAGCACTCAACCCTTTGTGCAACCCAGAACTGCCAGTACATTGCCAGAGAGGAGGAGAACCCCTGCAAATAATTTTATTTCCTCTGCTGTGTACAAAACACCCCTGGCACAGCCTCCCTGAAGTTGGGCTACAGAAAAATACGATCTAGCCTACACACGTTGATGCAGCCGGTTCCTGTCAGTAAAAATCTCCCAATGCTCATCTCTACAGCATTTCATTGGAACTAAGAAACATAGCCAAAATGGTACTTTTTTTTTTCTTTTAAAGGAAAAGAAACAGATGCCTTAATATGGAAAGAATATACATGCTCTGGCCTTTACATCTGCAAGTGCATACACCCAGGCACATGCACACACATGAAAAATGCTTCCAGAGGTGTCTACGGCGCCAGAAGCAGAGTTGCTTGTCTCACTAATAAATTCTTGCGCCTGTCCCTCTGCTGAAATAAACTGCAATACCTCTACCGAAAATCAACTGTACATCAACAGAAGAGCTGATGTGTATCAGAGACTGAATGTAAACATACCTCCCCCCTGAGTTTACATGCTGCAAAAAGAAACTTTGGAATAAAAGTTAAAATTGGAGCCCAGAAAACTGTATTTTAACACGTCCAAAGCCAGAATGCTCCAAGGAAGTAAAAGACCAAGCTAACTGGAGTTGCCTGAAAATGCAAATTCAGTATTCGCAAAAAACATTTTTTACACTGTCATTTGTCCTTACAGCTCAGAACAGAGTGACTCATTTCCAACAACCAAAATCTTAGACTTGCATGCACTGTACACTCTTCTGGTCCCCTGTATCCTCAGATTTTCCTTCCACTTCCCTTCCTCTCCACCCAAAACAACTTTACTCAGAGGAAAGTTGCGTTTGGCCACTACAGCCCAGACACATCTGAGCGAAACAGCATCCTGTGGAGTTTTCACTTGATGAGCTTAGCAAAACTAGTAAAAGGTCAAAAATACATCTTCAGGAATCTTTCCTCTGCCAAAATAAGTAACTCTCTCTTGCTGGTAGTCATCTGCAGCTACTGTTACACACTCAGGGCTGCAGTGAAATCTTAGCACACCAGATGCAACTGGCAGCAACTACCAGGCACGTATCAAAAAAATCAAACTGGACATGTCCTTCCTATGTTTGAGCCTCCACAGCATCCTGGCCGGGCCACAAGCTCTTCAGGGTGAAGTGTTCAGAAGCATTCAAGGAGCCTACTTACCTGCTGATCTTCAGCGGGAAATAAGTACCTAACCTATTTAGGCAGAAGTGAAAGGCTAAGCCACTTGGGTGTTCCTCTAAACTGCCATGCGGTTAGCGCTCCAGCAGGGATAGGCCAAAGCATGAAAACAGTAATCAGTAAGATTTGCATAAGGAAAAAAAAAAAAAAAAAAATCCCAAACCTGTCCCACCTGCAGACATTTCATCTTGAAAGAGGACTTCCTCCCCGAAACTCCTGTTGCATAACTAACACCACACTCCGCCTGATCAGGAGCCCTGCAAGGAAAGCCTGGGATGTTCTCAAGCAAGTGCTAGAGTTCGGTTTGTGATGCTTACCCAAGTACAGTCACTGCAGCTGTTACGATGCTGTTTGTAACAACTTGCTACTGAAAAATCATCACAGACACTTGAGATCATGAGACACTGAGGAGTTTTGTTCTTTGTGGTTCTTTGCTTTTTTTTTTTTGTTTGTTTGTTTGTTCAGTTTATATTTTGGGTTTGTTTGGGTAGTGTTACTGGTCATTTCGCTTGGACTTTGGACTGAGCACGTTCTGCAGAAATGCAAAGGTTTGAGTCATGAAATGGAGTCCCACCCATGCATTCTGCTTAACCCCTCAGTTTTCAAGCCCCAGCTCACTAGCTGCTTCTTTCTGTTAAACAGCAAGTGCTACAAGGGGTGCAAGTCTGAAGGAGAAGCTGGTTGTCACGTAGGACTGTACATGTCGATCATCGTGTTACGAAAGAAGTGCAAAGCATCAGGTGTTAAAAATCAATGCAAAGCAGAGTCTGGTGACACAGAAAGAGCTTTTCAGCATGAGTAAGACAAACTGTCACAGTTTTAATGTTACATATTTTTAACCTGTGTGAATTTATCAGTTCTTTTAACATCATCTTCTACTAAGACATTTTCTTTTTAAAGGAAAGACTGCAGATGCAGGCAATTAGCTCCTCTTTCAGAATCTCTGGGTTGGGAGAGAAGCAAGGAGGAATTTTTCCCAGAGGCTCTGGCACTCAATCCCACCTGCTTTCAGTGGGAGCTGGATGCTGCATGCCTGTGGGTGTGTCTGAAATGTTACTTGCTCATTCTCTAACACGGACCACAGATCCTAAGAAAACTGGAATTTACCTGGCTGTCAAAAGGAGTTCAGTGTCCACTGGTGTCAGCAGAAAGGCCTCCAGTTCACTGTCTGCCCCTACGCTGCAGGGTTCATGCAATCTTTCCCCTTTTTTTTTTTTTTTTTAAAAAAAAAAAAAGCTGTAAACTACACAGTGAATCTGGCTACGTGCAGACTGGGGAGAAGGGGGTTTCCAGAGCACACGCCCTGCACACGGCAGAGAGAAACAGTCTCACCTTTGGAAGCAAGAACACGGTAGTAAAGGGGTTTGCTGGGGAACCATCACCCTCCTAGCCTGCCTTGTAAAAGATGTCTCAATGGCTGTCAACCTACCACCTTCAACCCACACCAAATAAATATTCAAAATGAAAAGGAGAGCATTACAGTCCAGTTCTGCTCGAGTATGTTACTCGGCCTCCACCACAAATGTGACGCTGTCGAGGTTCTGGGCTCAGTTCAGGACACCGGGCCTTTTCTCCTCATGGAGAGGGGAGGGTGGCAGGGACCCTGCCCTCAGCCCAGCCAACAGACACATGCCTCAGGCGCACAGCAGCAGGTTGAGGGGCAGCATCCTGCCCCAGATGCCTGCACCACCACAGTGCCGGGGCGCAGCTCCAAACTGTTTGTTTTTTTTTTTCCCTTGCAATTGCAATGGTTACTGAATAATCTGGGTCCGAAGGACTGCCGGCCAGCAGGCTGACGGGGACAAGGCTCTCTGTAGGATGCACCGCGGCCGTTCCCGCCAGGGAAGCCGGGGGGCAGGTGGGATTCAGCCCCGCTCGCCGCAGCCCAGCGAACAACAGGTTTGGCAGGTCCCTTTAAATCCCTTCAGCTGCAGGCATCCGGAGATGGGGGTACAGAGGAGACGGCAACTTTTATCTCATGAAAGGGAGAGCGCGACGGGGAGCGTTTCCCTGCTGCAAAACTGCAAGATTTTTTTTTAAAAAAAAAAAAAAACATAATGAAGTCATAGTGCTAAAAGATGCCCGAAAAGGCAGAGTCCGGCCGCGCTGCTCCCGCAGCCTCCGCACCGGGCGCCGTGCAGGAGGCGGCGGCGGCGGCCGCTTTCCGCCGAGCACCGCGTGGCGAGGGCCGGGCGGGGGCACGGCGGGGGTCCCGTGACCGCCGGCGGCGGCAGGCTGGCTGGGGGCCGCGGCGGGCGGAGGCGCCGGGAACAAAGACCCCCCCTCCCCCCCGCGACGCCCCCCGCCCGGGGAGGACGACCTACTTTCGCGGGCGGCCCCGCCGGTCAGGTGGAGCCGCGGGAGCTCACACGCGGGCGGTCCCGCCTCCCTCTCCGGGTCTGCCAAGCGTTCAACTTGCCGAAAGGCGAATAATTTTATTTTTTTTTTTTTAAGTAAATTAAAACAGCAGAGGAAGGCAGAGGGAAAGCCCCCAGCGCGGGGGTGGGCGCTGCGAGGCGGCCCCCGCGCTGCAAACACCGCCCCACCACGCGGTCTCGGTGCAACCGCCCCATCCGGTGCGGGGAGGGGGAGGTAAAGCGGCGGGAAGCGGGGGTCGAGCCGCGGTAGCCCCCGCCGGGCATCCCGACCCCTGCCTCGGCAGGGGGACCGCTTCCCCCCACCCCACCCCCAGCCCCGGTCCGGTCCCATCCCGTTCCCCCGCCGCCCCGCGCGGGCTCCTCATGGCTCGGCCCTGACGTAATTCAAACATGGCAACAGTTTGCACTTCAAAGAGCCGTCGCAGACCTCCCGGCAACGCGGGCACGACGCGGCGGGGGCGACGAGGACCTTCCCCCCCACCCCCAAACCCACTCCGAGACCCTCGACCCTGCGGACAGCCCGGGGGCGACCGGCGAGGCTCCCCCCCAGCCCGCCCCTGCACCCCAGCGCGGTACCCAGCGCAGCGTGCGTGCATCCAAAGTTTCACCACCCCGCCAAAGTCCTCCAAAAACCGGCAGCCAGCCGCGAAAAAACACCGTCCCCCGCCAGACAAGTTTGACCCCCCGGATACTAACCCCCCCCAGCCTCCCTGGGGCTGAGCCCCCCCCCCCCCCCCCCCCGCCGCGCTCGGACGAGCGCCCGCAGCACACGCGAGTCCTTTGTTTTCCCTGCAGCCGGTCGCTGCCTACGTGCCGCGCCGGGGGCACGCCACGCCGCGCAACCCGCACTCCCCCCCGCGCAAACCGGCAGCCCGAGCTTGTCGGTGCCGGCACCGGAGCGGCTTTCACTCGCGCTGCGCCGCCGGAACGGCCGGACGCCATCGCCAGCAACGCGGCCGGTGGCGGGGACGACCCAGGCCCCACGCCGCGACCCGTTGCGACCGGCAGCACGTGCCACGCCAGCCCACGCAGCTACACGTTTCTCCCGTCTTCGGGCGCGCACGGATCCCGGCCCCTCCGCAAACACCAGTTGTAACTCAAAATAAAAACAACGGCCCCCCTCTCTCCTCCCGCGCAGCCCCCCGGGTGGGTCCCCTCCGCCGGCACCAACGTGTCCGCGCCGGCGCTACAGGTGTGCGGTGCGGGGCCGCACCTGCGCCACCCGCCCCGCAATCAGCGAGGGGCAGGGGCCCGGGCCGGACCGGCGTGGGGAAATTGGGCAGGGCAGCCCGGGACGGTGCAGCGTGGCACCCCCCTCACCACCGCTTTGGGGAGTTTAGTCACCGGGAAACCTGGCAGCGCTTCCTCCGTGAGATTAGGGGCTTTAATTTCACTTTTTGGGGGGGGGGGGGGGGGGTCGGAGTTCTACGGATGGGTCTGCCACAAGGCGGGAGGCGTTTATCCCCTCCAGCACCTCCTTTAAACTTCACCAACTGAAGAAGATGGGGGGGGGGGGGGGGGGGGGGAAGAGATGCGGCGCAGGGGAGCCACGCGTGTCAAACTGTTGCAGGCGGCAAAGTCTTTTCGCGGCGGCAGAGCCGGACACAGGCTCCAGCGTTAACTCGCGTTCAACAGAAACCACCGACCGATGGGGGGAAAACAAACAAACAAACAAACAAAAAAAAACCAACAACAAAAACAACCCCAACCAAACAAAAAACCCAACACCACACAGACACACACAGACACAAAAAAAAAAGAAACCGAAAAGAAGCAATCCCCCGGTTTAAGCCTCCCGTTCCCTCTCGGCTGTTACTTTCCCCCCCCCACAGCAGACAGAAGGAGAAGCCACTCACCGCCGCACGGCGCCCACCAACAAACGTGCGGTGCGCCCGCCGCTCGCGCGCTCCCCGCCTCTCCCCGTGCTCTACCGGCCAGCGCCGGCGGGCGGGCGCGAGAGCCCGCGAACCCCCGCCCCTCCACTCCGCCTATCGCTCCTCCCCCCCCCGGCGCCCGCCCGCTCTGCGCATGCGCCGTTCCCACGGCCCCCATTCTCCTCAATCAAGCCCTCTCGCTTTGCGCGCGCCATTGTCCTTTTAAGGGAGAAAGGCCGCGTGGGAAGCCTGGGGGGGGGGGGGTGTTGCCCATTGTGACGACGGTGACCGCTCTCTGCCGGCTGTGGGCGGGGCCGGCCCGGGCACCTGCCTTCCCAACGGCGCGGCCTGTCCGCTCGCCTCCCGCCCCCCGGAACGAAGCAAAACCAAACGGACGAAGCCGAGCGCGCGGGCACCGCCGCTCTGAGCGCGGCGCAACCTGCGCGTCCCCGCCGTTTTTAACGCCAGCGGCAGCTCCCTGCGGAGCGCGGCTGCCTTTGCACCCGAGGCACCGGCGCTAAAACCTCAGCGCGCCCGGGGGCGGGGGGTCGCGGCCCCCGGGAGTAAGAGGGAAACGGGCTGTTTGGGGTTTTAGTTTTTGTTTGTTTGTTTGTTAGTTTTGGTTGGTTTTGTTTTTTTTTTTTCTGGTTTTGGGTTTATTTTTTTCCACGTAGGGTTCATTTTAACGTGCTATAAAAATCGTCGTCAGCTCATCCGATTTTCCCTGCTGCTAGGGAATGGAGTGATTTAAAAATCCACGTCGTCACAACCTGCGGCTCATGCCCTTTGTGCAATTTAGGAAGCGCTGGTGGGTTGACGTTGAGGCAGATTTCCTCTAAAAACTCCCTCCTGCCAGAAGGATCGGCATGTGATGCGCAAGGTGACGCTTCGGTGGCTCTGACCGAGCACCGCTGCAGCCTGTGACCAGCCTAGAACCGCTCACACCCGAACACCGAATGCCTTCTTTCGGGCTGCTGAAGAGATAAAAAGTTTCCCACAGAATCGACGGCAGCTCAGCCGCGATGTGCAGTTGTTGTTTAATACTCGAAAATATTAAAATGGTGGGGATGAGTATTTCTGTAACAAGTGATTTCATCGTGGTAGTGACCTTCCCAGTCTAAACCTAATTCGGGCACAGGTTTAGCGACTCACGGGGAACGCTTGCTGAAATGATCCTTCTGCTCCCACCCGCCCCACTAGCTTACCCGGGGGGATTTCCAGGAGAGCAGGACGGTCTGCTTTTCCCTACCTTCCTCTGAGCACCTCACATCATCTCTGCTTGCTTGCAAATCCTTGGTGATTCTACGCTCTTTCCTTCCTCAGTGCTGCAGAACCACTCCACTCAGACACCAAGGGCAGGAGGATTTCTCACAAGGAAGTCTCCAGCTTTATTTATGAGGTGGCTTTTTTTTTTTGTTTGGTTTTTTTTTTTTTTAGTGATCAGTGCTTCCTTCCAGACACACCAAAACCAAATCACACTCAACTTGTGAGACAGGAGTGTAGCTAATGCTGAATAATTTCTCAAAATACATGTATAATTTTACTGGTTTTAACTAGTCTAGGCAACTCTACCAGCTCTTCTGGCAACTTCTGTTTGCATAAAACATGTGTCTGGTTTTATCTGCCTCCTTCTTTTTGGTTTGAGGGAGTGATTGTCCCAGATTCTTTTTCCCATTGTTTTCCCATTTTTTCTCCACGCTCCTCAAGGCCTCTCAGTGACATTCCTTTTAGTCCGGTGCCTACAGTGTAGTATTTAAATCCCCAAATGAGAAGGAAATGGCTTTTTCAAGGAGAATCCTCATGGGTGAATCCTCAAGGTGCTGCCTTTCAGCGCCCAGCTGAACAAAACTGGTCTGGTGCCTGTCACCACCATGCTGAACATGAGCAGAATGGCTCAGGGTGGGCTTCCATTGCCTACAAACCAGGGCCAGGGTGACTGCTGGGGTATTTATTTCGCAGCTTTATGCCCTTGCACCCCAAATCTCACGCCAGCCCCAAAGCTCAGCGGAGAACAGAGGCTTTCAACTGACAGCAGTGGAAACAGTTGATGCTGTAACCTGGGGAGGATCTGAGATTGCAAACACGATGCTGCTCTGGCCTGCGAACAGCTTCGCCGCTCTTCCCCTCTCCGAGGAAAACAACTTCTAACCACAGAAGTCCAAATGGCGATGCAGAAATGAAAAACATGGCCAAAAGTTTCGTTTCTGAAACGTCTCTGGTTTCCTTGAAGAGTTTGCTGATGACATTTCAGGGCTACCGTACACCTCAACCATGGTTTGAGTTTTCGTTTTTGGCTCATGGCCAGCTTGCAAATAAATAAAAGGCACTTAAATAGCTAACGAGCTTTCATCAAGGTTCCTCTAGCCCCTTCCCCTCCAGCAAGCCACCCCACACCATTGGAGGGACACCTTGTCTGACCTCACTGCGTGGAAAGAGGCTGATGAAAAACAGTCCCAAACTTGGAACAAGCCTAAGGGGTTTTAATTTGGAAAATGCAGACGTCTGAAATTATGCATGCGCCTTTACACTACAGGTAAAGCCTCATTAAAGAAGGCTCTGTTTTAAAAAAAAAAAAGTAAGCATCTTCCTTTCCACTCAGAGCTCGGTATAAAGGAAGAATATGGGATTTCACGGAGATCACAGGTGACCTGGAATATGAGCTTTAGACCAGAGGATTTGTTCTCATCCAGGTCAGTTCTAAAAAACAGTTACTTTAAGAATGCATGTGGTTTCTGGAAAACTAATGGGACCATTGCTGCGTTCCAGTTGAACTAGTCCCTTGCCTGGGTGGGAATCTTAATTATTTCAGCTGGGAAGCTAAATTATGTCAATAGTGTAATAACAAAGCTAACCACAAGAGGTTTTAAAATATAAAACATAAATGTGTCATGAATGCTGAGGCAGAAGCGCTAACACAGAGGAAAAGTAGGGCATTTGCCAGCGAAGACATCTGATCCTATTGTGTATTTTTCAATATTAATGAATAAGTAAATACAAATAGGCTCCTTGTTGTTAGGTGAAGAGCAGCTGTCAAACTCAAACCCAGGCAGCTGTTCCTGCTTTGAGATTTCACTGTAAAATGTTTTTTACAACTTGAGTAATTTGAAAGTTTGCTTTATTGGCCAAATGCCTGGCCAAAAGATTTTGCAAAAATTACCAGGAGTGTTCTTTCAGGGAAAAAAAAAAAAAAGTGTTGATTGACTTACAGTTGTAAATAAGATTTTGCCAAGGAGTACAATTTCAGAGGGAAATCATCAACTGATCATCAACAGATCAGTTCTTTAGCTCCTGCTTGCACCACTTGTCCATATGAGTGACAGCATATTAATTTTTTGAAGATGCAAAGGCTCACAAAACTGGTAGTTTAAAGCAAACAGGTTAATAAAGAAATGTGATTTTTCCGCTCTGGTTTATGTTTTAGGCCAAATGACAGATGACTACAAAGAAACAGTGACAACAAAGTTTGATGATAACAAAAATAGATATTATGATATTCACGCTGCCAGAATGAAGCACTCAAGTTATGTGGCTCAGCAAGACAGGATCCCAAACTGGTTTACTCCTAGGGACAAGGCAGACCATTTATAGCCCAGCCTACGAAAGCAAGCCATCAGGGCTTAACAGAGCATAATAACCTTTCTGAAGAGTTTTAAATTAATATTTCAAATTCCTTAAGAGGAAGATAATTCTCCTAAATTCTTAAGGATTGCTCAGATTCTAGAGCAGAATGATCCTTTTCTATTACTGCTTAAACACCTTTCGTGCAGCTTCTCAAGCGCTGCTCATTTCTTTGCAGCACTATTGCTTTCATCCCTATTAAAGCCAATAAGACTATTCTGTGAGGATTTATATTAAGGCGATTTGAAGACACCATTAAGAAGATCAGCAGTCTCTGCCTCCCAGGCTGTTTCCTGTCAAGAAAGTTATCCTCTCCCTATCCTGTCATTTGAGGCAGTTCTGAAAATGGAGACCAAATATTTGGAAACCCTGGAGAGATCTCTTCTCTGAACTGAGACCCTCATCTTTCTCAGCAGCCTGAGGAGAAGTTCCGGATGTTTTATCGACAATTTCAGGGTAATCTTCAGGGAAGAGAAAGTTATGAGGAGCTGCTTTGGAGAGTGTTGTGTAGGCCTGCTCTCACATGGGATCATGTAGGAGACAGAATTTGCTCTTTGGAGCTTCTTACTGAACCTGAGACTCCTGACCAAGTGCGTCCATCTCCTTAACCCTGTTTGCCACTGCATGGCCCCGAACACAGACATAGCTGGCTGGGAGAAAGAGAAAAGCAAGGGTAGGTAGATGGGAGAGCATCCATGGTGGCTAGAAAGCAATGCTTCAGCGTGATGACAGGCTTTTTCTCTTGACCTTTTTCTCAATAGGAACCAAACAGGTGAATAGGGATGCCTGGAGATAGAAAGACCTAGGAAATTTAATTGATTTTTGTCATGTCTTGAGAATGAGGTCATATCCTGATGCCTGAAGTCCTCTGCTACAGAACAGCCAGTGTGGTCAGCGTGGGGGGCAACAGGACTCCCTGTGGGAGCTGCCAGGAGGGATTTTCTTACAGGTGCAGGTGCTCCAGGCTCGTACCCAGAACTCTGCTAAATAAAAACAAGCAACCCGAGGTGTTATCTTTCCAAGTAAAAGTCTTCACCCACCACCATCCTTTCTTTGGAGATTTTCTAGCCTGCAGGTCTGTTTGAAGTGACACTGCTTTTAAATCTACAGTACCAGCAGACAGAACAAAGGTCCATATGTTCCCTTTTCAGAAAAAAAAAAAAAAAAAAAAGTTCCCAGATCAAGGAGGAGCTGGCTGAAGAATGAGATCAACCTAACACTGAGATAGCCCTGGGAAAGGAAAAAGGCACTTTGAGGAGGTGACAGAGTTTCAGATTTAAGACTTTGACTGCAGGGAGCCACAGAAACTACAGAGAAAACACATCTGTCTGTGGGCAGAGTTTTTACTCAGCCAAAGCAAGGCAGAGGACAGCTATACCTCACTGAGCTCAAGTACAAGTGACTAGTCTCATGAGGGGATAGCATCTTGCTGACCTTTATTGCCAAGCTGCCAAAGACAAACACAGCCCTTACAGGTCTTCTGGGGAGGAAGAACAACTGTGGGCAGACTTGGCTAACCAGGGAAAGAGGCAGTGGAAGGAGACGGTCCCTGAAGGAAATCTCCAGAACCTGGAGTCCCGATCACGAGCTTTGAACAAGCAGCCAAGAACCAAGTGGAAATCTACCACCGAGATCTGGAGGGAGGAGCTGGAGGCAAAAATTTTTGCAAGAGTAAGAGGGAATGGAGTTGGCTAACAAAGCCGCCACATTACACAGATAACTTCAGATAGCTTAATTGGACTGAATCAGCTAATTGGACAGCAACAAATCAACCAAATTTGACACTTAACATCCTCTAAGAAACAAGCCAAGGGCAGATAGAGGAAAAAGGCAGGCAGGGAGAAAGCAGCACGAAGGGAGGAGGCAGTGGGGAGGCTGTAGAATACGTCCCCCTCCTCAGGGCTGAGGCATCCCATTCTGAAAATGAAAAGAAGATAAGGAAAGGTGAAAGAATTTCCAGGAGGAAGTCTTCACTCACAAAACTGTGTAGATAGGGGGAGGGCAGAAGCAGGATGTGCAAGCTTCAGCAGATGTTGATCACGGGGATCCTCGAAAGCAAGTCAGGTCCCATAATGGATGTTCATGGTCAGGAATTAGCCCTACAAGGTGATGAAAACCCAAACCAGGACACACATCTGACCTTAGTGGCTTCCCCCAGATCTGACTGCCTGTTCGTATTGCAAATTACAGCATGCAGAGGAGTCAAGTGACCCAGATGCTGCCTCTAGGGCAGAAGTGTCAGAGCCTGAGCCACAGAGCTACTGTGCAGCATGAGCCCTGTCCTACATAGGCATAAAGTGATCTGACAGACATCTCAGGGCCAGCGGGAAAGTTCCTCCGTCTTCACTAACCCCATGATGCAGAGACCGCATGGGAAGCTAGCACCAGTGCCATGTGGGTTTGGGAGAGAAGGGATGCAAGAGGGTACTGGCCCTGCAGGGCCAGAGGAGATATTTTGCAACTTATCTAGATCTCCAGGAAAGATGTATGAAGCGCCTCAGTAAGAAGAGGACAGTTTTTGAAGCAGGAGGGTTTAGGACTTCCATTCCACATACCTTTCAGCTTCTAAAGAAATGTCTTCAAAAAGTGATGAGAGCCACAGTTGGGCTTTTCTCTTTCCCTCTGGCCTGGACTGGGGTGACTGGGCTTATTTGGGAGGGGTTAAGGCTGATTAGGTGCTGTGGGAAGAGACATACTCCGTCTGGGACCGAGCTCAGCTGAGCAGGTTGGGACCCCAGCCGAGCAGCAGTGCTCTGAAGCACGTGGGAAGCCCAGCCTGACAGGGCAAGGCAGGTGAGCACGTGTGGGGTGGCTCCTTGAGTGATGGTACCCCTAAGTGAGTTCCTGTTCCACTTGAGAGCCTGAGGGGCTCCTGGGGAAGCTGAAGGAGAGCAACCTGCAGGGATAGCCAGGTCATTAAGAGGTGCCCTGGGATGCCATTGTCCTTCAAGCATGGGCACTTTCCGAAAAACAGCTAAACAAAGTGATTGCTATTTACAGAGTAGTGAGCTGACTGGTCAGAGACACTTCAAAAACTGGCCTTTCTAAAACCAGCTAGCGGTGTGGTTTCTGAGATGCTATTTTCAGCATGCTGTCAAAACAACTCTCTATCCATAGCTGAACTGACTGACTCTTCTTGTCAGGACAACTACCCTTAGCAGCGGCTGAGCCAGTCCTAATGTAAGGCTTCAAAACCAAGAGCAATATTTACTGGTTGATTGGCATTATCTGGAGGAGGGAAGTGGGAAAACGAGATAGCTGTGAAAGTGACCTTGAACTGATCCTTCTTTGACCTGCGAATGCCGGAGCTGAGGACTTGCAGTGAGAGTTGAACAATTATTGGGCAATCGTGAACATCTAATTCACACCATGTAATAAAAAAGTATAAAAGTTTGAGCAAGGGTTAAATCCCTCCCACTTAGGCCAATTGCTAACTGCTTGATGGCGAGCAAAACAGTTCCAGGTTGCAGGCACTTTTCTCTGTGATGTCTAGTACGAGCCATGGTCCCAGACAGACCTGAGACTGCAGGCCTCGTGTTTCCTCTACTTCTAGATCCTCAAGCTGTTTCAGAACGGAGAGGCCCAACGCGTTTAGATGCACAGCTAAGGCAGGAGGAGTGTCTCAGTGTCTCAACTGCAGCCTTCAGGTGGAAGGATGCTGGTGCCCATCAAGCAGAGATATGCGTGTGCTGTGAAGGCCCAGGTCTTTCTCAGTTTTGAGTGTGTGTGTGTAAGCGTTCAGATGCTTCTCACTTGAATAGCTGGGCCAAGTTTACGCTCTTATAAAACACATCCTGCTGTAAATCAGAATAAGTAGCCATTCATAGGAGGCCTGCAAAACAGGAGGGGTTTTGTATGTGCCATTCTTTAAGGCAGCAGTGGCCTTTAAAGCCTCTTTTATAAGCTGTAGCAAATGGGCTTCCAGCATGCTCCTTACAACAAGTGGATGTGTAGATGGTGACTGGGACACTGGAAAAGAAGTTCTGAGGGTGTGCTGGGAGGCTTGGGGGACAGATACCAATTGCTAAACTCAAGAGTCCAGTTTAAATCAGTGGCACCTTTTTATCTGCCCCTAGATAGGCCAAGATGTTGGGTGTGATCCTCGTGCAGGCACAGCATGCCAGAGACTCAGCTTCTTGGGGACCGACTCTGAAATAGATCAGTGCCGTAGTCCACTTTCCTTCAAGTCTGCTGCATAGGTCCCCTTGTCTTTGAAAGCAGACTGTTTAGCTCTGGTAAATACTGTGTTGCTTTGTAATCTCTGTGCTGTGACAGTCCCCTCCCATACTCATGGTCCCAGACTCTCACTGCCTGTTCTTAAGGCTGTGTGATGCTCCTGTGCTGGCTTTTACTCCCTTCCCACCTCCTGCGGGGCAGCCGGGCTCAGCAATGCCTCCACAACATTTTGCCTTCCAAATGTTTTGGTGCATTTTCATGCTGGCCAGCTTCTGTTCTGCAACAGTACATCTCCCTGCTAGGTTTATATAATCCACCATTATCACTGCTTCCTGCTCCACACGTTTTTAATGCTTTAAATGCATGGAGAAAGACACACACTCCCCTCCAGCAGGTACATGCTGTCATGTTTTAGGTAAACCCCACTCTAAGTGATCCAGGCTCCTTTACAGGACAGATGTTACCATAGCAGTTATTCATTTTCCATTCTCCAAGTCTGCCATGGTAAGTAGACTGGAGCAGAAAATGTCATCTGCCTGTGTGAAACTCATAGAGGGTCCTTGCCAAAACACTGAAAGTACCCAGCTACAGCATCTTACCTACATTCCTCATAGAAGTTTAGACTGAGTTCCTGGAGTGCCATCTGTTACCATCGATGTGGAAGCCCTACTAAGTGGTTGGTCTGACATGGTGGGGTAACTGCTGCTTGAAAACACCCATAAATCTCTTGAAGAAGCATGACTAGCAGTTCCCTTCACTGCTAGTTCTCTGTTGGCACTGAGGGCTTCTAAAACTCACCTGTAGTCTATATATGGTCCTAAGAAAGCAGATGTTGCCCTCTCCACAGAGAAAATGAGAGACCCAACTTCTCAGAGATCAGTCAATAATCGGTTGCTGGAAAACTCATTTTTCTCTCAGGTAGGAGTGATAATGCCCATAATAACACCAGTCACAGAAATTAGAAGTAGTGCTCAGATCTAACCCATTGTATAGTGTATGTAACATAAAATGACCTTCCAACAAAACACCTTCCAAAGTATTTGTCAACCCATTCCACACAGTTGTCAAAAGAGCTATAAGACAATGCATGGTGTCTGAAGCAGAGTGGAGAATCTCCTGTTCTGGGTAAGTAAACCGCATCACTGTGTCTAGCAAAAAACTCCTGGTCTCTCATCAGGAATGTGGGGCTCGCAGAGAGGCTATCCCTTGTTCTCAGGTTGCGAGGTGTCTCTGATGAGCATGACCACATCTAGGGTGGCTAAAGTCAATAGGAATTAGCTTTTGAAGGTGGAAGAAAGCAGTACCTGCGTGTGTGCAGATTGGTTCTGGTGCAGAGCAAGCTAAGCACGTGCTGGTTATTCTCTGGTAAGGAACTGGAGACTGCTCTGACTGGATAGTCAGAGACTGCTCTGACTGGATGAAAACCACCTGGTCTAGATTGTATTGGACGTGGCTTAGTAAGAAGGGCATAAAACACTTGCCAGCTTTTACGGTTCATATCGTTCACAGAATGCCCAGCGTGTGATAGAAAATGAGAGTGATAGAAAGAGCAAAACTTGCTGATAACTACTACCTGATATTGCTTCTGGACTGTGCAGCTTGTAGCTCCATGAGCAGCTTAATCTTTATGGACTCATGTTGGTCGTAGTGCAAATTCTGAGCACTAGACAAGGCTAGGTTCAAACCAAAAAGCAACATCTTGGAGCAAAGTTTTTCACTAGACACAGAGATAAAATCTTCTTCCAACACTAAAACAAGACAAAAACTGTGATTCTTGATTCGACCGAGGAGTACAATAATATCTTTGGCCCTGGTCTGATTGCAAGATGGCAAAGATATTGACTTGGTAGGATATTTGTGCCTGTGGATCTGATACTTTGGGAGAAGTAACTTAAACTGAGGTCATACAATGAGATTAACTCCTAGACAATTCAAAGAAAATAAGTTTTAAAACATCTTTTCTCATGTTTAACTTTTCCAAACCCTTTATGAATTATTTGTTTCTGAAAGTTTGCCAGCCATAGGAGTATATAGGCTCACAGTTACCTGCCTGCACAAAACCTGCAAGACTGTTCAAAACAGAGAGAGCAGAAATTGCCTCTTAAATAAGCATATAGACTTAACATTTGTTAATGCCACAGAGGCTGATGCTGGCTCTCTGCCACCAGTTTGGAGACTGCAGTGCTTCAGGATGACAAATGCTTCCTATTAAAATTAAATGATACGAAGTTGAATCAGCCTATGAGGATGATAACAGAAGCTTAACCCCAAAAGACCACAACTGGAGGGCTGCCAGTCTTCTCTCACCTCCCAACAGGTAGCAGGTGTCAGAGCAGCACCTCCCTCACTGACAGCGTGACAACCATTTGAAAGAAAGAACCTACATGAGCTATCTACACTGAAGGGTTTTGACACTGACCTTTCAACAGAGAACAGATCTCGACTATGTTATTGATTGCCCCTGCGACAGGCTGCCGCATTGTAGTGGGAAGAATGAAAACAAATAGGTACTAGGACCAGGAAGTTCCTTTTCTTCCTGCGCTCATGGGTCAGCTGAGTCGTGAAATGATCTAGCTCTAGTGCAGGCTTAGTTATTTCAAACGTAGAGTGGCACGTGTGGCTTTCACTTTGGAGGGCAGAATAACCTTTCTGGCTAAGACTGCAGATGTGTTTGCTCTGGGCTGAGCTCATGGCTGGTCTGTAAGGTTGAATTACACACCCAGGCTCTCAAACAGCCAAAGTACATGAGATTCCTGCTTTGTCACTTATCATCTTGGCGGACTTTTAAGTCTGGTTTTATCTTTGCATTTCAAAGGTTTCACTTACATGCTGTTCTACTGCTCAGCCATTAGGAAAGAAGTATACAGGTACGTCCTCACTCCAGCTCTCTCCTCCTCCTCGGGGCCACCATCACCTCTGTTGATGTGCTGTCGTGGTCTCTGATGCACTGTTGCAGCTCTCAGCAGTACGGCTGCACAGCGAGTGGCACCGGGGGTGCCATGACAGACCCTTCTTCCCTGCGGCCAGGCCTCTGCTTTCATCGAAGCCTCTGACTCACACTCCAGCACAGCACTGGGGATTGAGCACCAGCGTTTTGCCCGCTCTCCAGGCACCGCTTCATTGCCCCTTGCCTTTTTCACCTTAAAAACCTTGTGGGAGAGCGCTGGCTGTCCACTTGTGAGCATCGGCCCACCACAGGCGCCAGCTTCATCCATGCTGCCCTGCAGGCCACCCCAGGTTGGTCTCTGGGCCATGGCATAAGGGTTGCAGCACGGCTCACCTATCCCACTATAACATAGCAGGACCTTTTATCAGACGGGAAAGGTTTTATTTCAGCTTGACAGGGCAGTTTGCTGGCAGCCTTAGTCGGCAGTGTCTTCAGGCCAGTGCAGGGCCTGGAGACTCTGTGCTCCTCTCCCCGGAGGCTCACAGCTTATCAAGGTCGTGGCCCCTTTGCTACCGTGGAGAGGTTATGGCTCTGCTTTCCCCTCGGCATTCACATAGTCCCTGTCGTGGCCTTCTGAAATCGCCGAAGGTGTCTGCTGGCTTCCTGTGGGCTGGCTGAGGCGGGATGGTGCAGTTTGCAAGGCGTCAGCCGAGGAAGAGGAGGCAAATTCATGCTCCATTTGCTGGTTTGCTGACAGGCCCAGAGCTGCTGCTTCCTGAGCCTCCCTGGTCCTCTCTAGCCCCAGCTTCCTCAAGCTCTCATTTTCTTTACTATTTATTTTGATCTTATGCTGTCCTCCTGCTGGTTTGTTTTTTTTTTTCCACTGTAGTTTTTATTTTATACCTTTGATAACTTGGACATCCCAGTTCTTTTGCAGCCCTTCCTCATAGTCTTGTTGGCGGGCCGTGCTTATCTGTACAGGTTTGCAGAAAAGCAGAACCACCTCTCTAAATGTCTCCGTGATTTCCATTTAGGGAATGGGGTGTTTAGGATTTCCACCCTCCAGCCCACCCTGTTCAGCTCAGCAAAGCTAAAGCAAGCACTTGGCTTCACACACTCATGTAATTTCACAGAGTTCTTCACTTAGTCATCTTTAAAGTCACTTTTAAAGGTTTTATTGACTCAGATTAGAGGGCTCAGAAGTTAGATCGAATCCTTTCAAGCCGGTCTGGCATTGCCACAACTGGAGAATAATTAAATCAGGCCTGTTCTGTAGCTTCTTTATCAGGTGCAGGGAGTAACCAAGAAGTTTCACTTGCTTGTTTTTACCCCAAGGGTTCATTTTGTGCTTGCACAAGACATACTTGGGTTTTGATATAAATGTGAATATGCAAGAACTGTGTGTCCTTATACTGGACTCAACTTGGTTCTTGGTGTTGGCTTCGCATTCACATTTTGTCCCTTTATTTTACGTTACGGCAGTCCTGCTCTTCAACACGTTGTACATTTAGCCAAAGGTTCAGGAGCAAACACACTATCTCATCCAAACTTTTTTTCTCCTGTTTGAATGTGTCTTGTCCTTCTATTTCCTTGCTACTTGTGCTAAGAACACAGTGCCTTCGGAGAAATCTTGTTTCACTGCATATACCACACTCTTTGTATCTGTGCTATCTCTAGAGACAGGCAAAGCACAATGCGAAGGTGTTCAGACAGCTTTGGCCCCTGCCAGCTGTTTGTCTTTGTGCACTTCATGCATTTTTAATCACACACACTTCTGTTTGTCCCCTGCTTAATGTTTTAATGAAGAAAGCCTGGCATTCGCTTGATTTGCAGCCATCCGCTTCTTCAGAAGCAAAATCCCGTTTCATAACAGCCATTCTGTAACTTGGGTGCTGGTTATACCACACAACAATGTTTTAATAAATGTTATTTACATTTTTCAGGGTAGCTAGAGGGGTTTTGGTTTTAATTAGCTGAGTAAGAGAGCCATGAGCGATTACACAGACACAAACAGAGCTGCTACCACCATCTCCCAGCTCCTTTCCCGTGGCTGCTCCTGTGCCAACGTAGCTAAAACAAGGAAAAAATAGTACATGCCCTTACAGGCAAGTATTTTTTTTGAAAGAGGGGTACATTGATTAAAATGTTACAGTGTATATTGTGCCTGAAGTCCTCAATTGTTTTTCCTTACCTGATTAATTGCCCAAGTCAGAGGCAGAAAGTCTCTTCTAGATTAGGGAGGAGCGAAGGGAGCGCGGAGCCCTCCTGCCATCCTCCCCCAGGCAATACTTTGGCAGGGGGAGCCAGTGAGGTTCTCGTATGGAAACGCTGCCTTCTGAGAACCATTTCAGTCAGCATGGTCAGCTTGGACAGCAATAGAACCAGATGAGGCATTAGGCTTGCAGTGCTTGGAAAAACTTGCTAGTAGCCCTGCTTTTTTTTTTTTTTTTTTTTTATGAAAACTTCTGAACACTTCAGACATTTGCAGGAGCTGGTCCCACTGCAAACAGATTTAACTTCCAATGTCAAAGGAAAGCTTCATTCGGCTACAGGCCAAGTGTGAGTGAAAATCTGATGCATGCAGGCTCCAGCTGGCAAAATGCTTCCGGTAACTGCAGCCTGGAGTGGCTGTGGAACGGAGAGAAAGGGCACGGCTAGACTGTTGCCTTGTGCTGCTGGGTCCTGCTCTGCCCTGGAGAACCGGGTCTCAGATTTGCCCACAAACATAATCTGTGATACTGGGCTGGGTGGGATCATAGAATTGTTAGGGCTGGAAGGGACCTTTAAAGGCCATCTAGTCCAACCCCCCTGCAAGGGGCAGGGACGTCTCCAACCAGATCAGGTTGCTCAGAGCCCAGTCCAACCTGGCCTCGAATGTTTCCAGGGATGGGGCCTCCACCACCTCTCTGGGCAACCTGTGCCAGTGTTCCACCACCCTCAGTGTAAAAATGTTTTCCTAATATCTAATCTGAATCTACCTCCCTCTATTTTGAAACCATTACCCCTCATCCTATCAAAACAGACCCTGCTGAAGAGTTTCTCCCTGTCTTTCCTACATCCTGCAGTTAGTGATAAGACAAACCATGCTGTTTACAACTCTACTGAGTCAACACTCCGGTAGTCTTCACGGTCAGTCTCCCGCTTCTCAGACACTGCGTGCTGCCTCTACTCTCTTCCAGGCTATCTTAACCAAAGAGATGAACACAAGGCTTGTGAACAGCATCACTAGGACAAGCCTGGCCCTTCACAGAGATAAGCACTTGTACTTAAAATGCTGAAATCACCTAGAAAGAAAATCTTAGGTGTGAGACTGGCTTAACAAACATCATGTGTTGGAAGCAGCAACAACAGTCACTTCATTATTTTCCCAAAAGAGAGTAACTTCTGTCTTGTGCACAAACTAATAGATTAGCAGACTGCAGCGCTCATGAATGCCTGTCAGTTTTAGGAACTTCCACTGACTTCAGCAAGCCATGGTGGATCAACTTTTATTTGCACTTCCTAGGACGCACATCTGAATTGAAGATCAGCTCGTTCATTCCTCACTTCTCAGCATTGTGCCAGTTAAACACAAATGACTGAGCCCAGAGCAGCTATCCTGTTTCTCACTGATCACAGCTACCCACCCTGCCCCTGTCTAGCACAAATTCCTGCTGACATCTGAAATTCTCTTCTAACAAAGTCCGTGCAGAGGATGAATTAATAGCTTCTCTGGTCTGCCTGTTTTTCCTGGTTCCCCTGTGTTCCTGTTACCATGAACAGAAACATTTTCTACAGCTTTAAGAATGTAAAAGCTGGGTAGAGCCACAGGGTGATGTTTCCACTCTCATTCCCTGAATGCAGTTTTTCTAAACGTCATTTTTTAGGGGAAGGGAGAAGGGGAAGGGGAATGTGCTGTGCACCACACCCACTTCCAGCCAGCTTCATACTATTTATACAGTGAGGAACCAGAGACCATCTGCAGGAGGTTTAGATCTCAGGCAAGCCAATAGCCACTAATTTCAAGCCAGTGGGTTCGTATTACAAGGTCTGATTTAGGGCCCATCCTATTTATCTCATTGGGCAATGACAGTTCAAAAGCTGCATGTGTGCAAGCAGGTAAACTTAATTTAGGTGAGAGCACTGAGCAGAAGAAATAGGCTAAGAAGACTTAATGCCAGACTATCTCATGTACAGGAGCACAGACTTTGGGCTGACATCCCAGTTCATTTGAAATTTATTCCATGCCTTTTTAAAAACAACAAAAATGATTCTCAATTGCACTGACCATTTCTGACTACTAATGCAAATCTCTTGCTAGCACTTCAGATGTCTTCCACCATGCATTTTCTGGTATTGGTGATGATCTACTTGGGCTTACAATGAGCAGGGACAGGTTGTGAGGCAAAGAGGGGAGAGGATTAACTTGATGTAGCTACACACAGCAAGGAGGTCTGCTATATTCTCAGACCCAACCCCGGCCACGAGCCAGACCAGGAGAACCTAAGCTTGCAGGCGTCCCCATCACCTGCACTGAACCACAACTACTGCTTCTTAGTCTGGACAGCTTGTCTTGTCCCACCAGCCACAGTTTCTAAGGTGGCTTTATGGATGGCTGTACTGCCTGAAAGAGCTTTGAACTCAAGATGAAAAGCCAGGGAGACTTGCTCTTGCAAAGCATCTGTTTTATCTTCCTCCCTTTTTTAGTAGGGAATCCATCACCATCCTCACACCACAGCCAAGCAAGTATTTATTTGCATTTCTGTAGTGCTTAATCACATTGCAGATAGTCACCGTCATCACTGTGTTGTAGTTAAGTATGAAGAAAGCCTGCTCTTCTGCCCTAACGATTACAAAACTCTCCAACCATACACAGCTAGACAGACTTGCACATGACCACACCACCACAAATCAACAGGTTTCAGAAATGCCTTTAAACTGGAATTAACCACAGATGAGACCTCAGGGTACTTCTGTCACAGTAACGTTGAAAGGCTGCTCTCAGTCACACACCAGCGGACGCTGGATGAGCAGTTGCTAACCCCAAGGCTGAACAGCTCAGATTGACAGGGCAGAGACCGGCTGAATCCAAGCCCCACCACTCTCTACCTCAGCTCCCTAGCTGCAAAATGGGATACACCGTAAGCAGCTCACTTAAAGGTCTTGGTGGAAGTCAGAGAGGCCTAGAAATTTAAGCCACATTTTCTGGTCTCTACCTTGTGCCTCTGTAAAGCATAAAGAATTTATTTTCATATCTAAATTATTAATATATTGTAAAACATACAGGTATCTCAGTCCATAGATTTCACTCTCATAAACTCTTATTTTTTGATGTGTAAAGTACATGCTAATGTATCACTTGGATGCCTTTGAAGAAATGAACTCAGTATGGGAGGATAGCGCTGGGGGGGATATTCATAAAGACGAATGCTAGCTTAGCCTCTGCTGGACTTCTCTAGGCATAATTAAAAGCAGCCAAGGGAGGTTCCTCCTCACAAGGCCTACTGAAGGAGCCCGTCTCTTCCCTCTGGCTGCAGAGACAGGGCAAAGCTAGCTTCCCTAGGCTAACACCAGCCTTGGAGAAAAACCTCTCATTGAAAGCAGGAGAATGCAAGGATTGCAGAGCACCAAACCTAACATCTGGCTGCTAGTGAGGGAGGAGTTTAATTTTATTTTCGTTCAGGCTTGCATCATCTGGCTGTGGGAGCAGGAGAGAATCTGGCACCAAATGTGCTGTGCAAAGATTGGGATGTCTCTTGAATTCTCCATGCCTGCTTCTTGCTGGGAGAATAGATGCCCTGTGATAAGCGCTTAAGCTCCTCAGGAATTACATCTGCTGAACGGTCCTGCCAAATGCACTTTGGAAATAAAACTCAGTTGTTCAATTCACCACATTCACTTGTTTAGCACTTCACCCTACAGCAGGGCTTGCACACCTGAGGCTCGGCAAACAGGCCACTCCATGGTTCACCCATTTTTGATGTGTTGCTCTGGCCACGTCTAAGAGTAAACGGATCATTCTGGGAAAAGGTCACACAAAACTAAGGAGTCTATACTGGGGAGAGGAGAGTTATTTTCTACGAAGAGAAAGAATTACAAGTTTTGGTTGTCTTCTGTGTTTACCCCTTGTGCAAGACAAGTAGACTTGCACAAGTCTTGGATAACCACTACGAGCAGGAGGAACAATATTTTACACATTACTTTGTTACTCATATTAAAGGAACTGGTGTGAATACTTGAGCTTCCCAGATATAAGCCACAATTATTTTACATTGTGGATCCCACTGAATTAATTATTGAATGATAACAAGGTCGTCACTAGATCATACAGCAATGAGGTCCTTTACAGCAACATCCTTTGAAAAATACGCTGGCGCTAAGGCTCGAGGGGGAAGCGTTATGCTTTTTTTTTGTTTATTTGTTTTTTTCCGCTTTGAGACAAAGGTAGGCTTGGTTACAGGAGAAAATAATTTATCTGGTCACATCCTCTTCTGACAGAAGTTCTTTCAGAGGAGCTGAGATACCGTGTGAGGTCTGCGGGGAATACAGATGGGCCTATTAAAGCATCAAGCTTTCCTGCAGAGCTACAGCTTTCTACTGACAAACCAGCTTCGCAGAGGCTTCGGCAGATAGGTTACCTTAACCAGTCACCGGAGAGCAGACCTGTACAGAAGTTTTCCCATTCCCTTCACATCCTGTGCTGAGCTCAAACCAGCTTATAACAATACGTGTCTGATGGAAGAGCAGGAGAGAAAATAAGAATGTCAGCAATGAAATGCTCCCCAACTGCAATGACAGGAGCCTCAACCTCTGTGCTGATGGGGTGACAGACAGGGAAGCAGCTCCACTCAACTTCAGCACAGGTAGTTCCAACAAGCTTACCTGAAAGGCTGGAAAAGAACAAACCAGATCAATGAGCTATTTCAACTCTTACCTGTGCAAGTTTTCTCTGATATTTTTCTTCTACTGACCCTTTGCAAAAAAAAAAAACAAAACAAAACAAAAAACCCCCCCAAAAAAACACTGTAGTGTTCCCAGATCACATCAACAACAGTGCAGTGGAGAAGAGGTTATTTGCACTTCCTCATCTGGACAAGTTTAGTCCTGCTTTACTTCACGTACTTACTGCCTTTAAGATGTCAGATGCTACTATCTCTACTTTACATACACATTTCATAAGGAGGTGTATTAAGTATGGCCACGCCTCCTATTGAAATTTGACCACAAGCAGCTCTATGGATTTTATTCACATTTACAGGATCCTATAATTTGCTGCTACGCTGTTGATAAACTTCAGTATCATCAAACGATGTACTTCAGGATTTCCACATATATGGTCCCAGGCTCTGAGACTTTCAGTCCTCTCCTGAGATTCTCTGCCTTATTCAAAACCAGGAATTAAAATGAGTGAACCAACATGCCCCACCTCACACACACCATGCATGCACACACGCAGGGAACTGCATTTCAAGTATGCAGTTTTCAAAAATTGTCATACTTTTGCCAGTTCTAGCAGAGCTAGAGCTGGGAGGGACAGGGTGGGGGAAACTTCTGAAAACCCAGTCCAAGTTAGAAAAGCCTTTAATTACTAAGCAGGGCATTCCACTATCATTCTTTGCACCTTTTTTTTTGTTGCTAGCACGCATCTCTCTCTTCTCTATCAGTCTCTTCTTATGGGACATACTGCCTGACAGACTGGAGGGCATGAGTTTCATTCCAGCTTTTTAAGCCCAAGTTCAAATATCAGAGCAACCCACGTGAAAAGAGGAAAGAGACCCTTGGCTGCAGTTAATCCCATGCTTCCCATTTTGCTGCCAACAGGATCCCACCTCCCTTCTCCCCACTCCTCCCCATGCGCTTCAGATAGTAAGGGAAAGCAACCCAGGCTGCCTAGCAAATGCCATGCTGCTAAGAGCTGAACTTCACTGTGATCCCAGTTCTTCCCTTCAATCAGCCAGGCTTTCCACCTAAGCCTTGAAAATGAAGAGCTGGGCAGGCTTGGCACAGTCAGACTTTTGTGCCAGGGGAGGCAGAAGGGCAGGTTTTGAGAGCAGACCCTCAGGCCCTCTTCTCCCGCTCTCTGCTCCAGCAAGTTCCCAATACCAGGACTCACTATCAGCTGAATTATTTTGTTCGACTTGTTCCCTTCATGAAACATGCCCTCCAGGTTCAGATCAGCTCTTCGGTTTGAGACTCGAATCTCTCGGTTCCTCTGCAAGAAGAAAGTGACACCGAGCATTATTCTCACAGTTTTATTTGTAAAGGACATAGCATGAAAAGCCGTATTTCAATGTACTTCAAAACCTGAAAAACCCATGTCAGTTTGTGATATGTATGTTAAAGTGCTTGATATAACAATACTTTTACTAATGTTGTCTTGAAAATAATCCAGTTCTTATTCAGTTAGTGATAATGTAAAGACAAAATATACTTAATGGAGACATTTAAGGATCATTTTAAGCTATACAGGGCACATTTGTACATTTCAAGTGTAACACACAATATTTCCCCTTAAGATGCGCACCTTCATTTGATTGAAAGAAGGAATTTTCTCAAATATGCCATCGCGCAACTATTCTAAAAAGACATTTTGGAACAATGATATCTAATTATACAAACCGACTCGGAATAAACATGAGTAGATTTTTCACTTAACAGTAAAATTTCATTCGTTTCAGAGAATTATAAATACATATTTTGTACAGTGAGGCATTTGATTCTCTGACTCCCTCAAGTTACCATGCTGGATGTTAGTACAACAGGACTATGCAAACTTAGACATCTGCAGATGGGTATTGGATAGGAGATTTTTTTGTTTGTTTGTTTTTAAAAAAAAAAAAAAAAAAAAAAAGATACCAGAGAGCTTTGGTCTTTTCCAAGGTTCCCTTTCTCAACCCATGAAGGTGCTTTAACACTGAAATAAAAACTGTGTTAGCTTAGAAGAATCCTGACGGGTTTCTCACCATTCTAGTGGGTAGAATGATTTCTGTAAACTTTACAGAAAAAACCTCACAGTTTCCAATAAACAAAAGTAGTCTACTAAACAAAAAATAAAATCATACATGGTAGAATAAAAATTCACTAGAAAGAACCGTCCTCCCAAGGCTGTCAAATAACTAGTCTTCTAGGAATCTGAGGCACTCAGCTGTGCCCCTTTTGACATATCTTAGGGTGCTTTATTGCCTACAAGGAAATATTAGACATACATTACTTTTATTGTATTATTACTAGTATGATGTGAAACCTGACAAAACCAAACAAGTCAACACTTGCTAAAAAAGCTGACATGAAGTTGTGTTAAGTGCTAAAAGTTCCCTAACTTCGTTTGAAATGCGGGAAGGCCCTGTTTTGAATTTTAAAATTTCTCAGGTTTTGACTTATTTTAACTAAGAAAGACTTTATGTAGTTATTGCCCTTTTCTCTGTGTGCGGTTTATGCATCTAAGCTTGACCTTTAGAGGTGCCCGCATTTCTACTTTATGCTGCTTGCACTTAGCCCGTGTCATGTTGGATGAATCTTATGACTGCTTCAGTCATAAATAGTCTTTGGAGAAGTATGCAGCAGTATACTTTGGAGAAATATCCAGCTAGCAAATGTGGATGCTGCTGCAAAGAAATCCAAGGACTAAAGAGGTTATTAATTTCAGTAAAATGAAAGTCACTTAGACTGGGTTGGGCGTGAAAAGATCACGTATAGCAGTCATTAGGCATGAAAGGCTTGAGCTGTAATAGAAATCAAAACATGCTAAGCAGTCATTACCAAATAATGCCACCACATGGTTTCTGGTGCTAAATGTGTTATTTACTGATAGAGTTAAGTACTAGGGACGCATTTTCAATTGGTGATGAAGAGTTGTCATGCATCTTCTGCTGACTTTAAGCAGACTTGCCTGATCACACAGAAAACCCTAACACCCCAAATTTCACATTTCTGGAAACATAAGAGAGATGTCACACAGCCGCGGGCTCTGGCTACTAACTCATGACACCATTCACAGCCTTTACGTTAGTTACTCACACCCGCAGCAGTGACATGGCAGTGCTGCCTACAGTATTTGGCATGAGTTTAGTCAGTTTAAGGAAGTACAAGCCCAGGAGGAAAGAACAGCTATTAAAAGCTGGAACCCTCATTAAAGTCAACGACTCCCTGACAGCATTACTTTACTTCTTTCTTAGAAACAAAAAAACTTCTGTAACATAAAACTCTCCCTTCTAATGAACCAAAGTCACATGAAGAGTTTTCTTCTGGCTGGGAACATGACGTGAAAACTTTGACACTAAAGCGAGTGCTGTTATAAGAACTGGACAGCAGAAGAACCACAGGAAAGAAGAGAAGCTTGAAAAAAGGCAGGTGAGAAAGCAAACCCTAATTTTCATCCTCTTTCCTTTACCTTAGCTCTCATCCCTCTCTCCACCACGTGCACGCTATACTGCGACCTGCTACTGCCCACCATTCCCAAGTCCCTCCTAATGCCACCTGAGAGGACAGTGCAAGGCCATACACTTACAGTACCAGTTAGGGGCCTTTCCCAAGCCACGGCTGACAGCAAGACATCCACAGAAACCCACTGATAAAATGGTCAAGATTATAGGGAATAAACAAGTGAAAACAAACACCTGTATTTAAACTAACCTCCAAAAACTAACACCAGATGAAGCTAACTATGCCCTCAGGTCCTTCCAACTCCCATCCACAAGAACAGAAAATACACTCCGTATTTGCTGCATGGTATCCACAAGATTATTTTAATTTAATCTATTGTTAATTTTTTAGCGTATAGGATTTCAGTTGCTCCTGGTTCCTCTTCAAGAGCTGTATCTATATATATGCTGTATTACTAACACATTAACTGGAAAGAGTGTAGGAGAGGAGCCTCAAAATACCAAAGTGAGATTCTTTTTTTTTTCCTCCATTTGCTTAATTCTTTTTTTTTTTTTTGTAGCCTGATAATTTAAGAAAAAAAAAAAATTAAAAGATCCTGTGCTTCCTAGGAACACTCATTCTGTGGGATAAAGGAAGACTCACAACCTGTCAGCATTTCAAAACCAGCTGATACAGTTCAGTAGCACAGCAACATTGGTGTTTGTGGCTCTACAGCAATGATTCTTCTCAAGTACAGCAAGAATTTGGTATGAACCAAATTCCTCAACGTGGAAAAAAAAAAAGTCATCCACAACACAAACTGGCTGAGGGCGAGGGGGAATCATCAGAACATCTAGACAGGCAAGGGACACACCGAGCGAGTCAAGCAAGCCATCATTCCCCACCCGAGGCTGCAGCAGCACTGCTTGAACAGGTGTCTCATACTCTCAAACTCCAAGGCTGACAGCAGTCCTCCTCTCCAGTGTTTAATCATTTCAACACTTGTCTCCCCTTCTGGGGATCAACAGAAGTGACACAAAAGACCTTACAGAAAAAATGATGACTCACAACTTCCATGCACGGGAAGCACTGAGTCTTCGAACAAACAAAAACCTACTGTTTTACAGTAGGGCAAAACAGCATATGCTTACAACATTTCCAAGAGTGAGACAAATCACAATGGCTACATAAGGATATTTGCTGTATTAATTTGCAATACCTGAAAAAAGCCCTGCTGAGTTTGCGCTGTATTTACACATTGATTGGCTTCTTCCTTTCAAGCAAGTAGCGGCATCCCTTCCCACCTCGGTTCTTCCCTCCCCACAGGCCGTCCCCTGGGTTTAAGCTACAAGTAGTCAGAACAAGGACATTCAGTCTAAGAAAAATTTCTTAGAGTAATATAATTTCTTGAAGAAGATAGCATATTTACACACATCTAACACATGAAAATACTCTATTTTATACTAAATTTCTGTTTCAAATAAACTACAATACTGCATCTTAGCTTTCTGCAGCTTTAGAGGACAGTCCCCATCGGGTACAAACTGGGCTTCCCGCTCCCGCTTCAACCGGCAGCTTTGCCTTACAGTGGTGCACTACCATCGCATTCAAGTCCTGACAGGTCTCCAATTGTGGTTTGCTTGCTTGCGAAAGGAATAATGAAGTTCTCAGCAAAGCCATGCTAAACATCCACTCCTTTAATAAGTGATCCTTCTAGGATGATGTTGAAGTCTTGCAATGTCTGTAGGACTCGGATAAGGGAGTTGACAGTCATGCGGTCCCGTAGAAGAGCGTTCTCCTCATACATCCTTGTAATGGGCGGGCACTCTGCCAGCAACGGGATCCACTGAGAGAGCAAGTGGTCCCTGCACGGGGGATGAAAGGAATTGTCTTAGCAGCAAGTACAACAGATCTCAAACTGCAATTCTTCTCCAAGAACACAACCCAAAACATGCAGCCTCTTTTTGCAGGTGATGCATATTGTTTGCACATGAAAGTTTCCTGTGTAATCATCACCCTTGACTTTGTTAGTAAAATACAGATAACTGAATACACTGTAGGTGTGAAGATGGAAAGATATCAGTACAATTGAAAAATTGACTTTGGAAGAATTCAGCAACACTTTCAGATCAGAAACAGGGAAAGTAAAATTCAGGAAAAAACCAACAGACTATTTTCCAACTGGTTTTCCATGTATCCAGACAGACAAGACAGAAATGGTACTTATTTCTAGACACACCAATTTCTACCCTTCAAAACACAACTAAGCCTCCGCCCTTTGCCTCTCCCCAAGCACAAAACAGAAAGCATCCTATTAAGAAAGAAAGATTCATCTAGAATAGTTTTGTCAAATTTGTAACAGACATCCCATTTTCATAGGCAAAGTGATTCAATGAGGATTCAGAAATGCACCAGCTCTTACAAAGGAACTCTGCATTCACAAAGTCAGCACTTCACCAAAAACACAATTTCAAGACAGATTTAATACATATGACTGTCAAGCTAACAGTTATAAAAGAGCTCAAAAGATTTTTAGCAGTTTAGACACTTGCCATGTATCATTACTGCTTCTTCGCTCCAATTCTTCATGTAGTATTAAAGCTGCCTAAAATAGGTACTGGATAACAGATAGGTATGAGAGGTCTTAAAATGGAAAGCTAAAGGTAATAACAATGATCTAAAAATATTCTTCTAGTCTAATGCAAGAGGACACACATAACAAAGAGCAGTCAGGTACCTTGTCCCGAGGCAAACCAGAATTTGGAATTTGCCGTCCTTTCCAATGTTTCTCGGAGCTGTATTGATGGCATTCACATAATGACAGAAGGTTTTGCATGAAGATCTCTGAAGCAAAAGGGCCTCCTCGTTGTCTCCAATCTGGTCACTGGTTTCAAAATAAGCAACAGCTTTCTCTGTGGTGGGGAGAAAATCAGAACCCAGTGAGCAGAAGTACTTCATTGTGACACAGAATTGCACAAGGGAATCCTTAAAAAAAACAGCCTGCCAAGAGTTATTGCACAGTTTAAATACGGATTCCTCACTCTGAAGACCATAGGTAGGTGGAGATCTCCACCTTCAGCAGCAGTCAGCAGACTGGCTGATGTCTACTACAGTTAGGTAACATCAAGGAGCCGCACCAGAGTACCTATCAATGGTTTCATTGTAAATGATACCATCAGCTTTGATTTTTCACCTTTTCTGAGTAAGCACTTATCCTCAGGCCAAGTATCTCAACTTGGGAACATGTTTTAAGGGAAGAAGTACTTTTTAAATTACCGCAACATAGGCCTTTGGATAAGCATCACCAGAAGACCAGTGCAGTGATTAGAAGGGTACCCGAACAACTAGAAATTCTAAACCTTTCACTCCCTGCCTGTTCCCAGCTCTCCCACTTACATCTAATTGCTACTCTACCCCAAGCTCCAGCCTATCTTCTTTCTGGGTAAAAAAGCAGCTGTTTGAACATTCATCTATGAATAAATGACTAGAATTTGAAGTGCTCTTAAGTTTCTGCAGATTCACACTCATCCCTTATTTAGAGTTTCTCATTGACTTTAAGCAACCTGGAGCAGGTGTTAGGCAGGAACAAATGGCACCCTAGCTGACGAGAATCCGAGGTCTGTGCATGAGTTGTCATTTTGCCCTCATCTTTCTTCTCCTTCTGCCTCCATACCAGCTTACCTATGAAATCCCAGATGAAGACATTCTTATGAAAAATGCGAGCTGATTTGAATCCATGGTGGAAGACCTGCTCCAGTGCTGCGACCAGACCGTTTTCTCCACACAACAGAATGGTAAGGCTCCCTCTCTGTGGGAAAGGGAGAGTCTGTAAGTACAACTTGCCTTGTTTGTATGCCAGAAGCTTAAAATCTAAAGGTTAAGAATCTCTACTGGTACTTCAATTCCATTTCTGCTTATAGAAATATTTACATGCATTGTAGATACCAAGCAAGTAATGAAAAGTAGGAAGTACCTCTTTCTCTGGCTTGTGAAAATGTTTCACAATGTTGTTTACAGCTTCCCCGATTCCCTCTTGGATCTGTCCCGCATTAGGCTCTGTGAAAGGATGGAGAGCATACTAGCTGAAGATAACAACTTCAAAACATTCACCAAATTCTCATGATGACTAGCTTCAACCACAGCAATCATTCTGTATCTTTAACAGAGTTCAGGCAATCATTTGTCTGTAAACCTGAGCCTTAATTACAAGCAACTGATGAGCAACCCTGGAATAGTCAAATAAATTGCCCTACTTAAAAATGCACAACCCAAGGATCTGGCTTAATAAATATTTTATTTGAGTTAATCACATCTCGCTCATCCCATAAAGTACAGCAACTCTCACACAAAGAGACATGGGCTCAAAGTTTGTAGCCCAGTTGTTTGATTCACTTCTATGTGGCACAGGCCAGAAAACCCAGCAGTCACTAATTCCTGACTTGAACCCACGATGTTTTACTGAGCCAAAACAAGAAGCTATTTCAGGGAGATGTCTAGTCATTGCAGCAGTGTGAGGGGCCACAGGCAGAGAATATTCCTTATTAATGGTTCCAAGAGTAAATTACCTTCAAGTGCTAGAATGTATGCCATGTTTCTGCTCTGAATCTGTTTAGCTGTATATGCCTCTGCTACTGAATCATGCTATGCCTCCACTTGCTACCATCTCATCTTCCTATGCAGGTACCTGCAGAAAATTATCTAGCCCTTCATTCATTTTCTGATTAAAACAGACTGAACTTTTAAAGTCACATTTTAAGCATATATTTTCCAAACTTCAGTCATTTTCATGGCTCTTCTATGAATCCTCTCTAGTTTTTCAGACACACGTAGGTTGCTATCAGTTTGTCCTACAATTATTATTTTGGATGCATAGAGTAATTCAGTATCATTTCAGTACATGATGAGCTCCACAGTCTTTGACAGGTCTAACAGAGGCTTATGTAGCTCACAAGACAGATGATTTATTTACCCTTAGTGTTCTTAGACCTAAGAAAATGCTCTGCAAGTAGTTCTGGTGCCCACTCCTCCAGCTAATATGGACTCAGAAACGCGAAGAGCTGCAGTGGTTTTTAAATGCTACATTACTCTTGAAGGCTAATCTTTCCTTGCTTGACATTCCAGCAGTAATGTCCTCTAATTGTACCAGAGCTGAGCAGATTTATGAGCAGGATCTACACTCTGCTCATCTGTATGCTTTTGCAGAGAACGTCTTACGTGGCTCTTACACTCCTGTGCCATGATGGAGCTACGTGCAGTTACTCACAAAAGCTAATTTTAGAGGCGTGAAGTTGATGTCCCCTAGGTTTCCCCTGGTGATGAAGTCCGCCAGAAGGCAGTTCACAGCATGCACATCAGGCTTTGAACTGCCCTCCAGAGAGGACTGTTTTCCCACCATCTGCAAAGTCAGCCAGGAAGCTGAGCAGCATCAGCTACCGCAAACTCCGCTGCTTCCTCCTCCCGCACCTCATATCTCTATGCTCCAAGAAACAGGTTATTCTCTCTCAGCTGTCAAATGGGGACATTGAAAGAGGCAATTGTGTACAGTCACAGAGCAAGCTACAGACACACAAACAGGGAGAGGAAACGCTCATAAGCTCATGGCTGTTCTCCTGCACCAAACCTTACTTCAGCAGGAGCTCTCCTGTTCACAGCAGCTTTATTTCTCAGCAGTTGGTGGCCCCTTGTCTAGGGCCCTGAGGAGAAAGGAAAGGACGAAAGGACTTACTGGTGTTCTTCCCTGTGAGGGAAGTGATGCTCAGTCGTCGAGCTGTGGTAGGAGATTTCTGCTGGGGTGGGGTACGGCACTGCTTTCCCAGCTCTTCATCAGACGTGGAGGACACCAGCTCTCCAATGAGTATTCGCTCTAAACTGCCATCGTCAACACCCTTTCCCAGCCATCGTCCGCAGGGAAACCTGCCGCACAGCCAGCACAAGCACAGGTCAGCCACACAAACAGTCTACTTGATCTCAAAGCTAGAGGGACGGCTAGCACCTATAAACACTGCTAATGGGCAAGGAATATCCTGTAGCCAGAAACTTTTCACAAACCAGAACTTAGCAGGCAGCATCCCCTGCACCACAACTGAGAGGACCAAACCAGACAACTACATTCACCTCCATCCTTAGGAAAAATGAAATATGCAAAGCTTGCATGAAAGCACGGAACAACAAAGTGTTATACTGTATTTCATGAGCCACATGTTGATTTCTGTCGAGTTATTTTTCACTTGCAACCACAACTGATATTTAGCCTTTAAAAACATTGTGATGATTAACAATTCAATCCCCACAGAGAACTCCCACCCAACTGAAGCGGTGACGTCTCCTTGTACTCCAACCTCATGTCACATTTTGTTGCTGTACTTTTGGACCCCATCCACAGTCCTAATGAAATCCATGCACATGTCCATACCCCCAGTGCTTGTACTCCATTTCCTCCTACTTTCCCCACATATGCTGTGGCCAACCTTGAGCTCTGGAGCTCACCTCTCTGAATTATAGTTTTCCAAGTCCACATTTAGAAGAAAAAAAAAAAAAATTAGGTTTCCTTAGCCAGATGTTTTGTAAAACCAGTGATGAATTAGGAGATCATTTTGACACCTCTTGTGTCAAATCTCTTTGTAGATTAAGAAATCATCAAAACCTTTTATTTTCTTGTAATACAGGTTTCTGTACATTTGTTATAGTACTTAGACATTTGAATATTTTTTAAAAGAAGTAGAAGAAACCAAAAATTTGCCCTAAACTATCATTCCAGCTCTTGGAAGTTTAAAGAGTTCATTTGTGCACAATTTTACCATGCTACTTTAAATCAAGAGGCTTAATAATTAGACACAAACACATTAATCACTTTAAAAGTACCCAGACTGCAAAAGAAAATCCTATGTACAAGTCTCATTTAATAATTATCAGATTATTTGACTTCAAATAGAGCTTCTGAAATGAGAGAACTGGAGGTAGGGGAGACCAACCCAACCCTACTGGGTACCCAAATCAGCCCACAGTGCTCCATCAACTGAGGAGAAGATGAATGCCTTCTTGTTTTCTCTAGATTTAACAAGTAAGAATTTCAGACAAAGAAAATTAAAACTTGTTGCTTACTTGTATGTGTGTCCTGTTATTTCATTTCTGACCATGACACAATCAACCAGCCACTTGGCTAGTAGCCCTGAGTTGTCATGACCAATCTGAACGGTCGTCAGCTTCCCTAAATTCTGGCACTGAAATGAATAACAGTTTTTACTTAATTTAAAAAACAACAGACAACACACACCCCCGCCCCACATGCACACATATGGTCTCAAATGTATGTTTGTATTCAGTTTCCTTTGATTTCTGCAGCAAGTATTTTCACCAAAACGTGCAGAGTTTTGAAAAGCAGAATAATTATTTTAACACAGGAGAAAAGAAATAACGTGAAATAAAACTATTAAAAAGCTTGTGAAGACATTACATTCTTTGTTGTGAGTACTCACTCTGAGTATTTCTGAAAAGTGTTAATTACAAATTTCTGAGATAAGGTGATAAAAAGGTGTGGTTTTGTAGAAGAAATCTTCAGTACAAACATATAAAAAATGCATTTTGCACACACTAACCTTCAGTTGACTCACTCTACACTATGAAGCAGTCCCTAGATCCTTTATTATTTTTGAAGATCGATTTGCTTATTGTTGAGCAAGGCAAAAAAAATCACTTACACGAGACTCTCAACATCACAAAGAGACAGAATAAGAGACCGTGAATTCCAGTGTAATACGTAACTGTAGGTGGGGCTGGCAGCAACATCCATTAACATCACCTAAACACTTCCTTGCAAGACCTTGGTTTTCATTGCTTCTAATACTGACAAACAAGCAGCTTGGGCTGACATTTTCCATAGTGGGTAGCTACCCAAGTTAATATTTTAGGAAAGCTTCAGCCAAAGGAGTGTTCCAGAACCATGTTAGCATAGTCCTTATAAATGTCTAAATATGTTATTTTGCTTGTTAGAAACCTGGAAATCTTTTCTACAAAATACTCTGAATCTCTGAATGAGAAGCAGCCATTGTATCATGAAAATATCCTCTCTATCTCTGTTAAAATCTACCTATATTTGGCAAGAGGGATTTTTTTTTTTTTTTTTTTTTACTCTTGTTGAAGCTCAGTCTGCATATGCTCAACGGATGCAACTTCAATTTTAGCAGCAGATTTTTCCTACAAAATCACTCCTTACTGGATATGGTACAGCCTGGAGCTATAGAAGCCTAAAGGGGCTTTCCCTGCAATTCCCGCTAGCAGCTGCTTTGAGGTGGCACCAAGCCAACCTGTAATTGATGGGTGGGAAAGTAGAGGGGAATGCCGAGTAGTCAAATGCAAAGAGAAAACCACAGAAAGCACAGAGAAGAGAGCCCGATGGGGATTCGCAGCTCTGTGGTTTGCTGGGGGTAGCACCTGAAGCTGGGAAGTTAAAGAGCCTGAGGGGTTAGACTGGCTGGCTGCAAGGAAAGCTGCAATGTCAGACAAGGAGCTGGAGGAGGAGAAGAAATTTGGGACTGGCCAGAGGCAGAAAGGGACCTGTGTGGTGGTAAGTGGGAATACAGATTGAAAGAAGGGAAAAGAAATTTGGAAAGGAAATGAGGAGTCAGAAAAGAGCCCTGCAAGGGAAATGAGGCAAGCAGATGTGGAGGGGAACGAGATGTGGAAATAGACTGGTGAGGTGAGAAGAGGAGCCCTGGGCTGGGACAGCAGTGGAGCCTGTGGTTAAAAGTGGAAGTGCTCACAGGAAACCTTCATCTAGCAGAGGAGGGGCAGGCAGCACTGTTTTGCGACCTTGAAAACCTGGACAGAATCTGAAATGCTGTGATGTTAAGACAATAAACCCTCACTGAATTAATGTTCATTTGGAAGCATGTTTCAAATCGAAGGGTACAACGTAAAGAGCACGTACTCACCTCAAATGTCATTTCTAGGTGGTTTTTAGGAATCTGCATTACGCCTGTATCTCCCAGTTCTCCTGATACGCATATCCACGGGTTTGATGTGGTTATTGCATTGCTTAGTTTTTTGATGGGAATTATCACTGACCTGTAAGGGATCACTAAGAAGAAGGGGCGGAGGGGAAGAAGTTAGTCTTGACTGGGTTCCCCCCCCCCACCCCTCCTTACAGTAAACGCAGTTTCTGAGCAAACCAGGCGCCTCCCTTGAAGGTAAGCACCCTCCTCTCTCACGCACAGAAGGCGGCGGCAGCGCTGCCAGCCCGCCACAAACCAGGAGAGGCAGCGACTCCGGGGGGACACACACAGTTTTTGGGGAGCTGCGGCAGCCCGGTGCGCTGCTGCCAGCACCGCCCCCCCCCGCCCCCCCCCCCCCCGCGACCAGGAGCAGCCGCGCGCTGCCGCCAAGGTGCTCGGGCCGCGCGCGGGCGGCGGGAAGCGCGCGGCGGGCAGGGGCGCCGCAGGGTGGTGCTGCAGCCTCGCGGCAGAACCGGCCGCCGCCCGCGCGCCCGCGCAGCAGGGCCGGGGGAAAAGGGATCGACACGCCCCCCACCCCCCCCCCCACCGCGGGAAGGCACCGCCGCACCCCCGCACCCCCGCCAACCTCCCCCCGGCAGGTCGAGAGGAGAAAAGGGGCACACGGAAGGTTCTGGGGGGCATCCCGCCACTAAAGATCACTTTAATTATATATATTTAATATAATATTTTATATTACTTTAAAAAATAATATTATTTTGCTTTTAAATTTGCTTAAGGCACCGACTGCCACCCACCCCGCTTTGGATTTGACTCGGATACTGCGCGCTAGCTCTGCAAGAGTCTTTCTCCTCATGCCTTTTTGACTGGCTAAGATAAGCCAGCCTCATCGCTTTGTGCGCGCCATGCAGTGATGCTGCACTTAAAAACAACAACAAAAACAAAAAACCCCCAAACCCCTCTAATTTCAAGCGCTTGTCCTACGAGGGAAAGCTGCCAAGCTGGATGCCTGGCAGAAACAAAGTAATCAGAGATGAATAAGTCTCTTTGCGCTGTGCTAGTTCTGAGGGGATTTAGCGCTTTAAAAGCATAAAAAAGCAGAAGGAGTGCCTGTTTTGACAGCCACGTAAAGCTTGATTCACTTCACCCGGAACAGGTAGGAAAATGAAGCCTAAGGGCTGCCAAGGTGAATCCAAATAATGGGGTCATCTCATGGGGTCCTGCCTTCTCCGCATTGCCCAGCGCTGGAGAGACAAAGGTTCGTTTTCTGATTTCGATCCAATCTCTGCTCTCCTCCTTACAGGAGAGGAAAGGGGAGGGAATCTTTTTTGGCATTTAAGGAGAGACAAAAAGAGATTTAAACTATACAGCAGAGCACAAAGTGCCTTGCATTTCATCCTCCAAGACTTCCATTTCCTCCTCAGTCTGCGGAGAACAGGTTGTTAGGATGCCCCATCCCTGGAAACATTCAAGGCCAGGCTGGATGAGGCTCTGAGCAACCTGATCTGGTCGGGGTTGTCCCTGCTCCTTGCAGGGAGGTTGGACTAGATGACCTTTGAAAGTCCTTTCCAACCCTAACCATTCTATGATTCTACGCATGCTGAGTGAAGGCCAGAAAGAAGCATGAGGATGTAGAGGACTTGGCTGGGAGGCAAGATGAAAGAGACCACACAACTCTGCGAGGAAAACAGAGCTACAGCAGTGCACTCTGCTGATGACTCTCCTTTGTTCAATGCTCTTCTCCAGAGCACTCCCACACAACCTTGCTTCTCCAGCTTATCTCCCAGAGCAACACCAAGCACCCACCTGATTGGCAGCAACAACCAAGGTTTCCAGATAAGGGCTCAGCCACCAACTACAGCAACATCGTCTCTTACAAATCATGACAGCAACTAATTTTTATTCAGGGGGAAAAAAATTGATTCTCCAACTCACTGATTGTGGTGAAGACGCTTGTGAAGCAGAAGTAATCCACAGCATTGAGCGAGAGCAGGTGATACAGAAATTGTTCCCGTTCTTCTTCACAGCGCAGGAAAGCATAACGCTTGTAAAGTTTCCTGGCAGAAACAAATACATTGATTTCTTGTTAAAAAAGCACCATGTATCTTAAAAGGTGTTTTGGATCTCAAAACACCAAATGAAGTGTTGATTTTCACGGGAGGTGTGAAAAGTGAGATTCCCCAGGTAACACAAGCTGCTAGAAACCCATAGGGGGCATTTACCCTCTACGCTAGTGTTTTACAGACCACTCTCAGCTCCATGCTACCAAAGCAAGGCTGCAGAGTTCGTGTCATGAAAGGATCAGTTTTGGTTTTGCTGCAAAGCAGAGATATAAACTAACTGCTCACGACAGCAGACCTGAACCAACATACAGCAACCCCATTTCTTACCCTTATCTTCCCACTGCAGAATAGCCTTGTCCAATAACCCAACCTTCCTTCTGCTCCGTACTGCGACAGAGAAAACTAAGCAGAAGGCACCAAACCAGATAAGCCACCAAGCAGCGGCAAGGGATCCTCTGCCACTCTCTCAGGTCCCTCCCAACCCAAACTATTCTGTGATTCTATGTATATCACTAGTTGCCCAAAGCGGCGCAAAGGCACACCAGGAGTTAACCTGGACCCGCTCTGAGAAAGCACAGAGCTTGCAACACTGCTTGTAGTCTGAAGGCAACAGACTCCCAAAAAGCTGCTTAGATAGACAGATGTAGATGAAACTTCTGGAAAAGACAGGTCTGCCACCATGCCGTTAGCTGATCACCCAAGAAGTGACTTCTTCCAGCTACTCCTCTTTCTTCCCTTTAGCAGATTTGAGAATTTGGGAGCTTCTGGCATAAATCATGTGTGTAACTCATCCCAGAGCCAGAACTGCGTGCAATAGCTAGGACATTTTCTTTTCATAAGGTTTGTTTTTTTTTTCCTAAATGCATTGCTTCAAGAAAATGAAGTCAGGGAACATCTACACAGGCAGATCCTTAATTGCATGTTCTTGCAAAAGGAGGCAAAGCTGGGGGAGCTGCTAAGTGGCTGGGAGGGCTGGCCTCTAAGCCAGCCCATCGGTAGTCAGGATGCATGCCTGCATTTGGCTTGAGTCAAGGTAATGCAGGGCTGCTGTGAGGAAAGGCACGTTCCTGCCCCTGCTGCTTCACTGGCAGAAGATATAGTGGCTGTAGGGGCCGCAAAGTGGCTTGGGTGGATGCAGTGATCTGACCAAAACCTAATGCCTCCTTCCTGAAAACTGTGATTTGTTTTTCCAGGCAGATGACCAGACTTCTGAGGTGCTGGGTGTGAAGCACCTCCTCCCCCAGTTACCCCACTTCTAGCTAGAAACCACAGCACCCAAGGGTGCCTGGCTGCACCCCAAGCCTGCAGACCACCTTGACACACCACTGAGGAAGACATGAAAGCAAAGCTTTAGGAAAAAGAGCCAGCTTACTTGGCAAGTGCCTGGTTGGAAAGCAGCTGTTTCAGGTGCTGAGACAAAAGCTTCTTCTCCAGAGAAAGCCTTATCCAGGCTCGGGCTCGCCCCACGTCAGTCTTTATCTCACTCATGTTCTGAACATGCCTGAAACAAGTCGGGGGGGGGGGGGGGGGGGAGTAAGAGATGAATCATAAAAACACTACATGCTTCAAATGACAACATCCAGCGTGATGTAGCAACTGAATTGGAAAACATCTCCTGACATCACCTCTAGAGACAGAGACCCCCAGCAAGGCCCTGCACCGTGGCAGAGACCCCCAGCAGCCCCAGGTTGCAACCCAGACACACTACAGCCTGTATCAGCTGCTCTCTGTCCCGGCATTTGCTTGGCCAAGGTGATCAGGGGTAGATGTGCTCACCCCTGCATTGCCTGGGGTCGATGTCCTCATAGACACTGCTAACATTTAAAAAAAAGCAGGCACCTTGTGAGACCTGGTTACATCACAGTCGCTCCCTCAAGCTGCTGACATGAATGGGTATGTCTGTGTGGGCAGAGGACAAATACACATCTTAAGAGTTTCTCCAAACCACAATCTACCCTAAAGGCTCCAGCAAACCCCTTGATGGCAGCAGCAATGGGAAATCTGAGAAAAAGAGGACTGTTGGGGAAAAACAGTGACAGGCAGTCACAAGCAGAATCACATTTTCAGGGATATGAGGCCCTCATGTAAGCGATAATCTTGGTTTGTAGGAAAGCAGAACTGTTCCACAGGGGCTTTCTTCAATGGTTTTGCTTTTCTTTTTTTAAACTTCCCATACTTCAGTTTGGAGAGTGCCAGAAACCCTAGTTTTAGAGCACAGGGAGCTTTAGAAGAGGAAGAGAACTGCCATGGCAGGATGAAGCTGTTTCCAAAAACCCCTCACTTGGTTAAATAAACAGCAAGAAAAGTGAGTAACAGTTTCCAGCAGGGGAAACAAAAGGCTGCAATTTCTTAATTTTCACACAGTTTGCATGTTAAGTGCACAGGCAATTCAGCCCTCCAAACCTCGGTGGCAGGCTCCAAGTACCATCAGCCAAGTTTGCACCGATTCGTGTTGCCATTTACAACTCCTACATCTTCCTTGAAGGCCCTCGTGCACTGCTGAATCTTAGGGAATGCGGAATGTGGCAATATTTACTCCAAAGAAAATCTAACAAAGTCATGCTGCGACTAATGCTTTTTCTGTTGACTAGTATAGTCTCACTGTCTCATGCTTTCCCCCCCATCTGTTATACCCAAGCGCATGCTTTGCGTTATATTTAGGCTCTACATTATTTGAAAAAAAAAAAAAAAAAAAACAAAAAAAACAAACAAAAAAAACCAAAAAAACAAAACCCAAAAAAAACCCCAAAAAAACAAAACAAAAACCCCCCTCTTGTTTATAGAGCTCCTAAGGCCTAGCCTTGCTATGTTAAGGGCAAGTTACAAAGTACAACTGAGTGCTGTCCAGAAATACATGTTTGCTCTACATTAATGAGGTGGGTACCAGACATAGCTCAGCAGCGCTGTTCTCTGCCTGGCTAACCTACTCAAATTTTCAAAATACAGGTCTACTTTTGCAATCTAAGCTGAGGCGTCTGTATCACATGGCTTCCTATCTGAAGCACCATCAGGAAGAAATAATCAACAGAAGCAATAGTGCTTGCCAGCAGCAAAACCTAGGTTACTTAAAACCTCTTTAAAAAAAAAAAAAAGGAAGGCAAAAAAAAAGAAACAATTTTTTTTTTGTTTTAAAACAAAACTCTCCTCCTGTTTCCTAACGTGACACATGGATAGTTCTCTGATGGACCAGGTGAGAAGTACTAACTCTCAAGTGAGCTGTAAAACAAACCCAGGAGGGCATACTACACTCACCTACAAGTCCTTGCCCTTTATAAGCAAGCTCAGCAGCCACCCTCTGCCAGCAGTGGTGCCTACCAGCTGAATCTCTGCCGAGAGCCTTGCTCCTGGCACTGGAAAGCCCTTCCTGGCTCAGAGCGTGGCAGCCAGCATTAGACCTTCCAGCCCAGACAGCTGGGCACATGATCCAGAGTCCTTGAGAAACAGGATGCGCACTATACTCAACTACATTGTGTTGAGACACTCTCTTCAGACATTTCAAGTCTTCTGAGATGGGAAAATCAAAGCACAGACTATCATCTCCCTCCCTTCCCCCCCCCCCCAGTGCTGGGCTTGAATTATATCTAATAGGAAACACCGAGTAGAAAGTGTTATTTTACTGTGAGAAGATTCAAGTACAGATGGACTCAGCCTTATTCTGTGCATGCTCTGTACCTACTCATTGCCTGTTTCTGCTTCAGACCACGTTGGCATTAATTACGCATTTGGGAAAAATAAGGATCTGCAACTATGCAGCTTGCCAGAAACATTAGAAGGATTCAGTCATCAGTCTTGTTGTCAGCAAAAGCAGACTGTTACAGAACAGAGCATTCAGGAACTCAAATTTATTTTGCTCTCAGTTGTGACAGTCAGAACAGCTCTATTTTTATCGGTGACCTAAGTGTAAGCACTGTATGCTCACCACCACATAGCAAACTCTTCTCGTCAGGGCACTGAACAGCAATTTCACTGCAACTCCCTAGGTTGGGACTTGCTTTTAATCCCATTAGCAATAAAGAAAAATCTATTTTCCCTGTCAAATGTAAGCCTGGGGTATGGCAAGATATACCCTCTGCAAATAGCTGTGCTGACAGAAGAGGTTACAGCTGCTCAGTATCGCCAAACCCCCAGGATGGTGTGAATGCTCCCAGTGCCAGCACAGACAGAAACAAGCCATGCCAGCTCATCCTGTCTTTGATAAAGCAGCTTCTTTTGACTGCAGCAGGTTAAGCATCACTGCTGTGCGCCTAACGCCTGGGACTCGCATCCTCCGCTGCAACATCTCCGCGGGAGGGGAGGTACAACACAGGCATGAAAGCAAGCACTGGTAGCAAGGAAGGGCTTGCCCAAAGGGGACGGACTCGAAACTGGAGCCCAGCTGGACCACAGGTTTCAGGGAGCTGCCTTGAGGCTGACTGGTCCGGCTGGGTACACAGTGATGTGCCTGAGGGATGAGGCCATGCAGGAGGAGTCTGCTGGGGAGCTGGAAGAGGGGCGGGAAAGATGCTGTAGATCCTTCCCCAGGGGGAAAGGCTGAAGGGCATAGCCCAAACACACTTGCGCAGAGACTCTCGGTGCAGAGAACCAAAATAAACATCTTGAGCATCTTCCTTACCACATCTAAGATGCCTGGCTTCGTGAGGGAGGCAGAGGACACACCACGTTACCTGTAGCACAAGCTCATCGCACATTCAGAGCGTGACTGTGATTCAGCCCTGCTTTTTAAGTTGTTTACATAACCTTGTGCGAGCCATCAAAAACAAGCTGCGCTTACGGCAATGCTTAATCCTCTAGCCATTAGTTCAGTTAGCACTGCAACCCTGGCAATTTAACAATTGCTCATCCTTTTAACTTCAGCACAAATCTGTGTGTGCAAACAAATATTAAGCAACATTCCTTCCAAGCAGGGGAAAGTATGCCACGAGATTATGGATGACAAATTCAACTCACTATCTGCCCAGCATTTTCTATGACCAGATATGTTTGTGGACTATTGCTAATACCCAAGATATTACAAAAGGTAGTGTTCTGCCTCTGTACTTGTTCTCTGAAAAGCAGCGGAAACACTCTTGTGATTCAAGCAAGAGCGCTCAGATCTGTGCTGGGCTTTCATTACTCAAGTGCAAGTACGTGGAAGTTGAAACCCATGCACGCAGCAGCAAGCGCACACAGCCTCCTCTGTCGGCAATCCCTTCCCAGCACGGAGTTTCCGCTCCAGATCCTCCTTCATCCTTTTCCTCAAACCGACCCCCTATGTGCCTGTCAGCCTCACAAGACTGAATTAAGTAAATAGCTGCCACGTCCCATGAGAGGGATGCTCAAATGACAGACACGTGTTCAAAATGACCTCTTGGCATTATACTCCTAATTACACTGTATATATTCTCCCTCCTTCTTCTGCATATCGTTTTAGCCCTGCGTGGCATGTTATATTCTTTGAAATCAGAGCACAAGACTCAGACTACATAGCATCAAACAAAAAAACATTGCACACTGCAGATGGGAAGTACGGTCATTTTTTTCAGAAAAGCCTGACTAATCTGTGTGATCTCACATCAGGAAAAAAAAAGTCTGTAATAACATACATGGTAAAAATCACATCACTGTAATCATGTTTTTGTGAACTAACTACAATTAATCTTATTTCTACCATAAGATTTGTTGCCATATTTTTTTATGCATTACTCCTCCCCTCTTTTCACGGCACTTTTACCCCACTGCAATCCTTCACCATGCTAAGTGAAGTGTCAAAACAGCAGCCCGACCTGGCAGTGGCTTGATCAAGGAGCTGCCTGGAAGAACAACTGCCTGGTGCTGTCACATCAACCTCTGCATCTTCTTACTCTCTAATCCTTCCATTTCCAAACCAACACTGCCTAAAAGCTCTCCAGAGCCAGGCTGTAGTCTCCTACAGAGCACCTGCCCTTACTTCACATTCCAGCTTTAAACCCACTCAAATACTAGGTTTGATTACATTTCTAAATCTGTACATTTATTAATATTTGCCATAAAATGCTAACTGAAAAGAAAGAACATTGCTCAGGCATTGCGAGCAGGTTTTTTTGTCCCTTTGCTTTCTCTATCAACTGTACTTGCTTGGTCAGTAATTTAAAACAAACAAAAAGAAACAAATTCTAAGTACCAAAGAATTAAACATATCTGCTGTTATTGTAGAAATTGACTTTATTGCTAGAAGAACCCCCCTGGAAAAACAAAAAATCCAGTAAAACTTGTGTGTTTTTCTTTGTCTTTTAGCTAAAATAAATCAACTAAACATGCCAAAAAGTTCTGTAAAACAAAAAGGCAACTCTTTCTAGATCTGAATGCAGGCTAAGGAGGTGGTTTAATTCTCCTTAGCCTTTGTAAACCCAGAGTCAGTGAGGATCTTTACCTTATGCTACACAATTAAACCCACAATTAGCGCTTTAGCAAACAAATTGTGTACCTCATATCTTGTATCAGGGAAACCCTCAAAGTAGGCAGAGTAATTCCTGTATCAGACTTTCGTCTTTCTGTTCCAACAGCAACTACAGTGGAGAAAATATATGAGGTTAATACAAAATGACAGTAATGGTCTGCAACGCGTTTGTTTTACATACAGCTGAAAGCAATCTTAAGTGGCTGGTAACTGCAATGTTTCTGTGCATTATCATTAACTCCACCCTGAAAATGCAGAAGCAGACAAAATGCAAATTGCTTAATACATTGCCTATTCCTTCCTTAATCCAGCACTGAACTCGGAGATTTAGCTTCCTTTTTTGTATGTGAAATATATTAACATAAATCTGTACGGCGATAAGTTTTATTAGTAATATGTTTTTATGGAAAGCTCACAACTGAGATGGACACGATAAATTTAAGCTACAGTAGCATATTCAACGCTAAGAATGCCACGCATTTCTGTGCTCCTCTACTCTGATCAAGCTGCTTTGTGGTGACACATTTTGCTCTCAGGAATTTGTGCCTGCCAGCCAGATTGCTTAGTGCATTACTCACTGAAGCTTATTAAAAAGCCTTTTTATGAGTGAGACTAGTTTGTCCATAGATGTATCTTTGAGGACTGACCATACAAGTTCCTATCTGCAGGATGTGGAGGACTGCAAAATCCTTAGAAGATGACCCACTGAAGTTCAGAGACTTTTACTACAATACACAGCAGCAGCCTGTGGGCATGGAGATCTCAAGGTTGTCAGAAACCCAACCTTTCTCACAACACAGAAGTAATTTAGTGATTGTCAAGGGCCAAACCAAAGCATAAACTGAGCACCTAGACTGATGGATAGAAATTACACAACTTCTGAATTGTACAGTCCACTAGTATGAATATTTATTGAACATGGAGTTATTCACATTGGGATCTGAGAGAGAGATTATGCTCTAAATGTCAGCTGTCTTAGCCACAAGCTCCACACCTTCAGCTACTTCAGAAATCATCTCTTGCAGAAGCACTGCTTCTCACACCTCACTTAATGCTGATTAAAAGGAAATGAAGGTAGCGCAGAGACATCAAGTGATTTGCTAGACAGGGATAATATGCCTCCAACGATGTCAATCTATTTTGTCCAGACATCAAGGCATTTCATAATGATTATGAAAGATCTCAAAATGTAAATGTGATATTAGCAAGAAAATACACTGAAAATCCTGCATGAGTTTTGTGTGGTTACACTGTTCTTTCCCAGGCCTGAGTTCATTTGCTGTGATGGACCCTTCATGGAGTCAGCTACTGAGTACTCACCTGGGGACTCTGCACTATGCTCTTGCTTCTCTTCTCTCTCCTGGTACTGAAGTAAATGGGACCACAAAGCAGATTTCCCCTGAAAATTGGATATGTAGTACGTAGCTTTAAATAAATCAGGCAAAAGAAAAGAGGCCAATGAACATGGCAAAATAACGGGATGGCATTTCAGTGTGTAAAACGTTCAGTAGTGACAATCAATCCTTCTCTCTCAGGCCATGAAACCTCAAGAGGAGAGGACCATCCCACTGACCTAGCAGTCACACCACCCGCCTTGTTTCTTTGTCCTCTCCCTGGGTTTCCCTTCTGAAGGTTGAAAGAGAAGAAACCAAACACATCTGGTTTATTGACACCATTGCAATTTCCAGAGGTACCCCTCAAATAAAAAAAGAAAAAAAAAAAAGAAAAAAGAAAAAATAAACCACCCCCGCCCAAAACCCAAACCCTTGAAATTCCCCAAGCCCTCACAACATACGAACCAGGGACTCTGAGTCCAAAGATACCTCCCACTTTATGTTGGAATGACACCACTGAGTAGCAGCTTAAAAGGCAGAGATGGCATTCAGTATTTAGCAAATACCGTACATGCAAAGTCCTCAGTTTCCAGTTACCAACCTGCTTGACCTGCAGGCCATGGCTCCAGATTCTTTCTAGCAGATCACAGAGACTGGCAATCAACGTATTTTCCTCCAGACCTGTTATGTTGGCTTCCCCATGGCCCAGCTCAACTGCTTCATGGCCCATCTTCTCTACCAACATACGTTTAGTCTAAAAAAAAAAAAAAAAAGTTTCTAAGAACGTTATCCAACAAGGGACAGAATTTATAGATGAGTTTACTTAAACATGCTTGATCTAGAGACCATAAAAAATGACCAGAGAAACTTCAAATCTCTCTATAGATATTGTAAATGAAAAATAATAATTAACAAAAAAGTTGGCATGATTGTTCCATACGGTCCTATTTCCATACCCCTTATCTATTGTCTTATTCCTACGCTGTTGATCTATTACCAACCAGTATCAAAACCAGAGTACAGAGCTAGAACATTTTCAGCATTTGTCTTGTTACAGCTATTAAAGTTTACAACTCAGGTAATAAATACACCATACCACCAACTGCAACTGACACAAAGAAGTTATATTTCCATGGCTATTCTTTAATATTAGAAACCACTATACTTCACTTGCTCTGCATAAACAAGCACAGCAGTTGCACATGCTGAATGCTTCCCTTTGGACTGAGGGTCTCGAGCCCGTTATGTTTAGGCTACATCTACATACAAACAATTAAAGGAAATCCTGCCCAAGATGTCTGATCATGCTGATTCTCCTTCCTGTACTTTTTACTTATTTCACAAACTGTCACTGCATAAAAAGAAGAGTGATAATACATTTCTTTCTTTTCCAGTAGTTGAAAAGTAAAACACTAAAGGGACATCCACCCTGCAATACCCTGGTAGGCCAACAGATCAATGCTGTTCCAGCTGTGAAGGACTTTAGGACACCACCTGCAAATGCTATTTAGGCTCAGTGTAAGCAAGGGGAGAGCACATGGGGGATGACCTACCTTCATACGACATTCCTTCAGTAACCCTTCCACAAATTTCCAGTTGGTCTGCGCAATCACAGCTGGAGAGAGGTCTGAGAGTTTCGGCTGCCTTAAATTTTTTCCTAAACTCCTTGCCTCCTGCATGTATTTCTAAAAATAAACAGAATAATTTTAGATTTTACAAGCCAGAGGGATTCTCCTCATCCTAATCCTAGGCAAGCAAATGCTGGTAAAAAGGAATGAGCTAGCGTTAATCTAGGAAAAACATAATGACTTGTCTGAAGCTTAGGTGTCAGGCTGGAGAAGTGTAATGCTCCCTTTTGAAAGTGAAAAAAGCAAGATATTTTCCTGCATGGAACCAAAATAGTCAACATTAGCTAGTGACCTGTGCTGTTAGCCAGTAGCACAAACTTAGCCACAGCAAGTGAATAAAAGTGTGATACCTTCACTCGGCAATAAAGTAAAAATACCAAGTTTATTTTCATTGTTATTCGATTCTCACTTAAAAAAAATAAAAACCATTTGTCTAATTTGTGATCAGAATACACACAAATTAAAAAAAAACCTTTGAAAAGAAATTATAAAAAGCAGAAATACACTTAATGAAGGAGAAAGATTTAATCCATTACTTTTAATTTGGATGGTTTATGTGGGAAAAGTCAGGCTTGATTTTATTCTCCATTAGCCTCTTAACTACAAGTGAAGCTCATTTTAAACAAAACTGACATTTAGGATCATTCATGTTTTTACTGTGGGGTGGTAATTGAGAAGTATGGACAAAAACTTTAAAAGGAGATCCAAGCTATAGTAAAAGACTTTTAGACCTTCCTGCTGCATTGCCTTATCGTAAAGGGGGTTGTTTTAATTGTTTGGGGTTTTTTTGTTAAGGAAAACCCCCAAACCTATCAACAAAGAGTCATCTGCCCCCAACATCAGTGAGGGCTATGTGCTGAGCAGAGCTAAGAAGTTAGCCGCATTTAGGTGTGCAAATATGAAGCCTATCAAAAAATTGTCCAACAAGCCTTATTTATGAAGTTTTTGTTAAAAAGAGTAAAAAAAATCCAAGAACTTTGAAATTAATTGAAATTGCTCACTTTTTTTTTTTTTTGGTAACAGAGGAGTACAGTTTTTCTGACACATCTGGATTTTTTTGATACAAAATTCAGACATGAGCATCAGTCCCACAGGTCAGACAAGAACATCAGGTTCTGTCATGGAAAGCTGTATTCAACAAAACTACTCAGCTATGTAATTACAGTTTCACTGCTATGGTAAGGACTTAAAAATAGTTGAAATATTACACGTGGGAATAAAAAAAAAAAAATCACAGATGATGAAAGCGTGTTATTCAGCAAGCAATCTCACAAGTGACTTCCATCTAACTCAGTGCAAAAAGTAGCAACGAAAACTGTGAAAAAGTAATACAGGGAATATATAATTAGGAAATCTAGTATTTTTTTTTTAAAGTAAAGGGATAAATAAAATGCAAAGTGTGGTCATAGTCTGAAGAGTACTAAACATGGATAACCTTACTTCATTCATTGTATAGCTTGTTACTATACCAAAATAAAAATTCAAAAATTATCAACTCTTATAAGTTCAAGTGAAGAATGAGGATGGGACGAAAGATCCAATTGACTGCCCTTGGCCTGTTCATCAGCATCCACACACCACCACCCTCTTCCACACCAGGATGTGACGATCCAGCAGTCAGAAAGCAGTACGTTTTGGATTTGACACCGTAAGCTGAATTGATAGGCAAGCAATGTGCAAAAAAAGAAGCAAAACAAAATTATTGCCTTTCAGCCTTGGAGCCATCATGTTTGCCAGGGAGCTGATGCAGAAGCCCAGAGCTACTTTTCTGATTATAACCACACTTTCAAGTGCTACAGGGACGTGCTCATACTCTACAAGAACGGGAGAGGTTTGAGACGCAGCGAAGACAGTGGTTCCTCACGCTAACAACATCTCAAAAGCAGCTTTCAACATGAAAAACTAAAACATACCAGGCAGCATTCTGAGAAGGATTTTTTAGGAGGCCGTGCAGGAGGGGGTGGTCCCTGATCCCACTCCCAGAAGGCCATTGAGTTCTGACGAAGCAAAAGCTCCTCCGATGGCTAAGAGGAGGCAGATGCCCCAATGGCAGAATAACCAGAAAGAAAGAGAAGACAAAGCAAAAGAAGCATGCATATGATCCACAGCCAAAAAAAAAAAGAAGAAAGTAAATACATGACAAAGTATTGAAAAGGCTCTGCTGAGATATACACGAGGCAACGTTTAAAATATACTTGCAAAGCCACGGTAGCAAAAATAGCAACAGACATGTGCAAGCGCTGTTTTGCTGTGTTTCCATGAAACATCGTTCGAAGCTGCAGTTCAAGAGTCCACTCGTTTGAGTTTTGTTGGAGTGCAAATGCCAACACTGGCCAACATTATTAGGCAAGACTTAACGCAAAACAGCATGAATGTTTTATTTTTGCTAGTGACATACAAAAGAAGCACATGGACATCAATGGAAAAATATGGCAGAAAATACTTAACAAAGGACGAGAAACTGAAATGATGGGAAAGAAATGAGTGTATGCGACTGACATTTACAAGATGCACGGGAGTTTCCAAGCTTTAGGCACTAAAAGGCTCCAAAAGTCTTAACCTTTCAAATAGGCTTACTCATGTCAGGAATCTACGTAAGAGAGAGAAAAAATTCCTTTAAAAAATAATAAAGTCCAGCCTCATTCGCCACCCAGGCAGGCACCAGGGCTCTGCTCTCTTCATTGTGGTTACATGACTGGGGTCTATATTAGCATATCAGGCATTTGACTGATGACAAAGGGGATATCTTATTCCAAAATAATAAAAACTTTTTATTTCTGTTGTGTGCTTTGAAGTTGTACAACATATACGGGCATCTGTGAGAAGCAGCATCTAAATGAAATGGTTGCAGAGACCCACACAAACTTTACGGTAGCAACAACGCTGCCCAAAGTAGCAACACACTGTTTGTTTACATTGCATGTCCTGGACCACAAGCTCGTGCCACCTGCAGATGATGCCACCTACCTCCCTCAAATCGTTGTCCAGCCCGATGTGCTCTGAGTGCTGCCGCAGGCGGTCTTTCCTCCGCTGTGTGGTTGTGCTGCGACTGGCCCAGCGGCTGTGAAGTCAGAGAGAGGGAAGACACACATGAGTGGAAAATACTGGGAAGGAAAGGCTGAATCAGGAGTCAGAGGACATCCTGCAGCAGGAGAAGCAAAAGCACAAACTTGGACGTTGCAGGAGACATGGGTCCAAGCTGGTGCCTGACCTCCCCGTGGGAAACTGCCCGGCGGGTGACAGGCCAGTGTGCACCCAAGGGACAAAAGCCCTGATGGAAACATGCCTCCTGCCTGCCAAGGTCTCCAATGAGAGCTTTTATGTTACCTGAGACACAGATCATTGATGCCACCAAACTGTTGTACTTAGTTACCCAACAATGCCCTTGTTTGCCACATTTACTGAATTTTGATAAAAATTATGTCTATAGGAACAAACAAAATACAACGATGTATTTTGAGTAACAACTTCTAAAATTTCCTCTTTTGTGAGAGGTGGTACTTCTGCTTTCTCCACTTAGTGGTCCTTCTAGGAATTGTTTCAGAGACCCTTCTCACTGTGATAGTAACTGATGTGACATTGGGTGCACCTATGCCTAAAGGCTATAAACAGTATTGACATCCCTGCGATTAATCATATTGCTGTCTTCATCGTATCTTTTTTTTTTTTTTTTTTGGCATTGAGTTTCTAAATACCACAGAAAGCCTGTAGTTTTTTCCTACATGTTCATATATGTCCAGCTGAATTTTTTCTCATCTGAAGCTGCTGGCAGAAAGCAGCCACTTGGTAACCTGGTTTGAAACTGAGCAACCTTAAAGCTCCCAAGTGTCCAAACTCCTTTATACCAGATACAATAACAAAACACAAACCAAGATAACTCTGTCCTGTGGAATTTCTAGTCTGATTGTAGAGTTTCTAATAATACTGTAGCCTTCTGTCAAATCCTTGAAAGCAAAAATGCTCAACTGGTGCAGAGAATAAATAAGTTAATACATTATTTATAAAAGAAAGCTGAAATAACACTGTATAAAGCAGCCTATCAAGCATTAAAAATAAGTATATTGATGCACATGAAGGTTACACCTTCAGAGTGATATTACTTAATTACTGTGGTTATGTTAATTAAAATTTAAAATATCTTTCAAATACAGTAAAATTTTAAAAAGCCTTTAAGTGTACAGCCTTACAGTTGCTTCATGAAATCATTTGTTCTGCCCCTCTCCTGCACTCAGAAGTTAAAGAGCAAAACCAAGGTGAAGTAGAACACAAAGCCTGCCTAGGGCAGCGCTCCAGCTCTGGTGCTGTGTGGAATGTACGAACAAGGCTCTACCTATGGGAGGAAACTGCCTGGCCGAATTTGAAGGGATAACCTAAATCTGGAAGAAAAATAAGAAAGAAAAAGAAAAAACCCACCAGCAAAACAAGACGCCACACTCCCCAACCTTAATACTTGAATCAAAGGGACTCTCCAAAACCTGTCTCCATCCTAGCCCCTCTACTCCAGATTGAAGTGTCCATGCTGGGCACCACACCAGAACAACTGCTGTGAGATGGCTTTTTCTATAGGAGCTGTGATCAACAGGCAGAGCTCCCTGGGGATTTGGGTTCTCTGCCTTTGATAGATCTATACAGAAGGTAACCTGGACATGCTCACATCAAAGACAGAAGCATGTGCTTGGAGAGCTTCTCCATGCCAGTGGTATTGGTGAGGACAGCAGTCTCCAGATCCCCAACTCATCTACTTCTGTGTGCACTCCAAACAGGAGCATATACAAATAGGACCTGGGATCTCAAGTATTTGGACAAGGAGTTTCAGCTGTCATCATGTAGTAAGATGCATGCCTGGAGGAGGAAACCCTTGTGCAGAGCTGGACTTGGGTCCCAACATGTCCAGCAAGCCGTCGGCAATGCGCATGGAGACCCAAGCGAAGTGCAGGGATTTGACCCCGGTAACCAAATCCTCCTGTTTCCAGAGAGGACTGCATACATGTACCTAACTATCTCCTCCAATTCCTCCAGTCAAGCAACCAAAGACCAAAGTCTGGCTAACTGCACAGGTAAAAAGGGAAAAATGTCACAGGAACTATCATTTACATGGTCAAAGCAAAGTCCCTTGCTACCTCCCAAATAATGTCAAGAAAACAAGTACAAAGGAAGAAAAACATCTAGGTCTGTATGCAATTATGGTTCATCACCTCGCCATCCCATATCACAAGAAATTTATTTTTAAAGCAATGTCGCCTCAAGACTCTAGCAACTAAACAGAACAGCCAATAGGTGTCTGCACAGCAAACGCGGATCCCTTCTCAGAGGAATACATTACTGACATAGGTGTCTCTGCATCTCCTCAGAAGTCTTTAAAATATACAGCCTGTGAGTTTAATAAGTCACCACTTCTTTTTTTCAGAAGCAACACCCAACACCTCATTAGATGACTGAGAGGGGGAAATAAACTCCTACATTTTAATAATTTCAACAAGTAGAAACACAGCAGAAAAAAACAACCCCCTCGAACAGAGGAAAGCAGATGTAAAAAGTAACTAGCTACCTGGCTCTGGAGAGCTTCCATTTATTGTAAGTACGGTACTAACTTGCATTTCACATGGTAGAATGCCAATAATACATTGGAAAGTTAAGTTACAGATCAACTATTATCCATATAATATTTTTCTGCTCCAATTTATGAGATATTTTCTGAATTCTAGACAAAGCTTTGATCCCTCTCCACCTGCATTTCTGCAGTTACTGCAAGATATAAGAATTGCTATAAGTGTCCTTTGAGGAAACATGTCTCACCGAAGGTGAAAATAGAATAAAAGCCACAAAATAATTACAAGTAATACACCATCATTAAAGCGTTTTCAGTTAATTCCAGCCCCGTACTCCATTTGGGAGAAGGCACAGACCATTCTCCAGATTATTAATCAGAACTATTTGAGTATTTTCATCATGCAAACATAAATATCATTGGCTGTTTATGGAGGGAAAAAAAAAAAAAAAAAAGGGAAAAAAAAAAAAAGAGACTGCTGCTCGTTAGCTGGAGCAATTCCACAGGCAACAAGCTGCACGCTCCCTCTCCCCAAACTCTAAGCTAAGAAAGGGAGCTGTCAGAGCGCTGGGTGAGGTCTGTGCATTCAGATGCTGCTCTGAATCTCTCCAGGAGATTTTGTGAAGATCTAACAGCAGATAAGCAGGATTAAGCAGCTAAATCTTTTAAAGCCTTTTCTTTACTGGGCCACATAGAATTTTCGAAAAATAATACTTCAGTATTACAAAAACCATTCCCTCTCCCCTCAACATCAGAGACTGCATTTTAAGCTACTCCTCCTTTCCCTTCGGTCTCTAGAAAGAGATTCTAAGAGAGAATAAAAGCCCTCCCCAGTGGCCACACCTCCCTTGGGTTGCCGAAATCCCATGCGGGTGCCTCTTCTGGCGCTGCCATCAGCTGCTGCCTAATTCACACCTCAGCCCTGGCACTGCCAAAGCAGTGAGGAAAGCTGTACTCATGTGGGCAAATGCCTGCTTGATTCCAGCCTTTACTCGCGGGCTTTTCAGCTAAACCACTACTGCCCATGTCCCTGTGGAGTGGGTGTCAAAGGAGACCAAGCTCTCCTGGCTGGTCCCTGCCTTGGGAGGACGAAACCTGAGCCGCCTGGCACCTGGGAGCATACATAGCGCTGCTGACTAGCCTAGATGATGCCCAAGTGCTCCCTAACCCAAAAAAAAAGGCTTTTCCTCCCCCTTTATTTTGTGCCTATGGAGCCGTGAGCACGGAGTACTAGTGTATTTCATTTATTCCTCACAGTGGAGGCATTGCTACAAGCACCAAGTCTCTGGGGACAAAGCAGCCACAACTCAGGTGCTGTGATGCGGACAGCCCATGTACGAGCCGCCCATATGAAGAAAGGAAAAAAAGCTTGTATCTGACTCCCACATCCAAAGATGAATGCTCTTCACCTCCAGGGACTGCAAAACAGCAGTGACACTTCAGAGGAGGGACCAGGGAAGACTGCGCTCTGTTCAATACTGAGAAATGAGCTGAAGACACCTCCAACTAAGACCCTTTTAACATTAAGACAGTAAAGTCTTGATGTTGTTTAAGGTCAAATTAGACTCAACAAGCATAGAAAGAGGTTTGCAGAGGTTGTAGGAAACGTAAATGTGACACTTGGAAAAGACGATACTTAACCTGTGATGCATAATTTCTGTAATAAAAATGGTAAGACAGTCAGCATCAAAGCTGGACTGTCAGAAACCAATCTAGCAAAACAGCAGCCTCACACCACTGCAACCATGCACACATCTTTTTCTCTCTCCCGCTACCTTTTCCCCCCGCGCCGCTTTTTAAAGCTCCATGGATAAATGAAGAAATGATGTCTACCCAAACCAGACATGAGTGTAACAGGCAGGATATATACTGCAACACATGCAACATACTGCTAGAAATCTTCATTCACAGATGGATTTAACCAATATTGCCATGACCACAAAAATCACTGTCGTAATTTACAATCTATTTACAGTAATAATAGAGAGAAGGAGGGAGACAAATGCACTCGTCTGTAGGACAGAACCTAAATCTCCTTATATAGACCATTTCCTGAGGCAGACTGCTATTCAGCTCTGCAAATCATGGCAATACCTCTTTTACCTACTTCCATCAGAGGAGTTATCTCCCTGCATTTCTGTGTTCATAAATTAGCACGGAGCTGTACTACGCTACGCCCTCCAGCAAATCCCCCTAAAGCACGTACGCATCCTGCGCACATTAAATACACATGGACTGTGCACATCATCTGCTTGGGGTCAGAAGTATGGGTGGGCTGACAGGGCAGGGGTTCTGCACTGTGAATCTGTTCTGCGCACACTGCTCCATGGTCAGGAGGACGAAAGCTCAAATAGAGACTAACGCACCTTTTCCGCCTCTGCTGGTGGGCTGAACAGGAAAGCTTTTAAACTGCTGATCGGGTGGACAAAACCGAGCAAAATGCCTTGCAGAGAGCGGTCTTGCACTGACAGGCTGTCTCATCAGATTAAACGAAAAGAAGCAATTTAAAAGTGTGGTACCCACAACCGCCATCCTCTCTAAGGAACAGTGGTAGCAAGTTGCCAGCATCACTCCTTAAGCCCTGACAAACCACTTTTCTAAGTGGTATTTAATTTGCAAACTCCCTTGAGACAGCCATACTCTTCAGGGGAGAGTAACTATAATAGAGGGTGGAAGGAGTCGACATACATTTTTCCCCATGAACTTTAATCCTACATCGCTATTTTAAAATGATGTATTAACTGAAGTAAGTTAATTGCCCTTTTAACTGCCTCGCAGCAGCTGAGCAGAGGATCGGCATGCAGGAGGCTCACCCATCAGGTTCCAAGTCCTCACAGCACACAGTTCCTATTTCAAGAACCATTTTTAAGCACAGATTGTCAAATGTAGTCACATTTTATTCTCAAAAATTAATGTATTTGACTATAAGTAGTTAATATTTTCATTGCACCTGTCCGTGGTTTGCTATACTAGATTACCTAATGTATAGTAACTACTTGTTTGAGATTTTTCATACTTAAAAGGTGAGCTTTTACTACTTGCAAAGCTTAAATAACATCAGTGTTGTGTGGATGGCTCATCGCTGACTCATTTCTCGCTGATGTGAATGCACTGCAGAGATGTTACTTTATACTACTTGAAAATGCAATTGCCTGGCTTGTTTGTTTGTTGTTGGGGTTTTTTTTTTTTTTCTTTCTTAAAAAGCTTCATTAAAGATGGCCAGCCTTAAAATAGTACCCAACATGTAGGGAGGTAGAAAAAGCACATATAATATGAAGCACTTTCGGTACAAAAGACAGACCGTCTCCCATTTTTAAAATTTGTTTAGTTAAAATGAGAATGAATGCTATCATCATACAGGGATTCAGCAACCACTTTGCATTATATGTATCTTCTTCAATAACATCAAACAACGTTCATGTTAGTGAATCAGAAAGCAGTAGTCCTATTTAAAAATGAGGAGAACCAGAGCAGCAGGGGGATAAACCCTGGGCAGTTCACAACTTGGAGGAGGAGCTGGTGATGGAGGCCACAGGACAGTGCCCATACAAGCTGTGCCATAAACGGGAGCACAAAAATGAACCAATTTCGTGCACTCCTAATGTATGATTTTTACAAATAAATCCTGACACAGTGGTGAGGTCAGCAAAACACAGCAAAGGAACAAATGCCTGGAGAATGCAAACAAATACTTCTGAAGTCTGCCTTATGGGTAAAAACAACATATCACATAGCTGAAGCCCGCGGTCAGGAGGCCGAGTACAGCAGGATCTGTGCTTGAAGACTTGGACTGCACCCTCCTTTGAGGATCGCTGCAGGGCAGGTAGGACAGTGAGGACAGGCAGGAGCACAAAGCTCACAGGAAGCCGGGATGCAAGTGAGAGGGCTCAGGAGAGAGAAGTGGCCAGAGCAGGAAAGAGGAAACAGGCTGGTCCGGGGAGGAAGCAAGGAGGAAAATGGGACAACCAGGGCTAAACAAAGAGAAAGGCAAAAATGGATAATTTAAGCCATTTTGTAAAGGTGTAACAAAACAAAACCTTTGTTTGAAAACCAAAATAAATAAATCTGTTCAGTTGTTCTTTGCAGACGTTCACTACAAATTGCCAAAATGCAAATATATTCCCAGGCTTGATGTGCAATCAGTGTTTTCCTCTGCAACATTTAATCTCATTTATCGAGCTTCTTAGTACAAATTAAGCTACAAGGTAATCAATTAGATTGAAAACACAGCTTGTTTCATTGTTTTAATTTTGCACTCTAAGCATATTCACCCTAATTTAACAATTAGCTAATCAAAAACCATGAAGTGTTTACGTATCTTGGCTTTTTGTCATTCAAATTCCTTTCCTGGATCATTGCAAACGCATCAGCCAGTGGAGTCCCAGCTACAATTTCAAAAGCCTGGCAGAGAATGCACGCAGGGAAGGAAGAGGGGAACATGACAAAACCACAATATGGTGCTGGGGTTTGAAAAAGGAAAGGAGGACTCCGGAAACCACTGCTCATTTCCAGATAAACAGACAAACTGCCCAAGGGACTGCAGCCTGTTTTCTCCTGGGACACTTTCTAGGAGGACTTATGCAGAAGCCACTGCTTTATGAGGTTAGAGCAGCATGTACGGGCTGTTTCTGAACCCAGAGGAAGCTGCAGCTGCTCTCTGTAGATTCAGAAGGTTTTCCCATGAAGTGGGGGATGTACTGAAGACAAGGAGTGCAGAGGGAGTCCCTCTCTCAGGTGGGACTTTGCTGCCTGATGGGAAAGAGGAGAGAACTGGGTGGGGTGGCTTGGAATATTTTTCTTTGTTTTGTTTGGGTTTTTTTTTGTTTTGGTTTGGGTTTTTTTTTTTTTTTTTTTTAATTGCTGTTAGCTGGGATGAATTGCCCTTTTCTTTACAGAAAAATAATGTTTCTTTTAAAACCATTAGAAATAGTTTAGAAATATTTGGATACAATAGTTATCTTTTGCTTAAGTTTAGGTCTACATATTCTGCAGCTAACGTCTTTCCATGTTCTGGCAGTTTTGGTAAAAAAAGGTGATTAGGGAAACTGCATACCTGGGAGCCTCTTCTTCAGTTCTATGGAGGTGGGAGTTTGGGCATTTTTTTGTTTGTTTGTTTGGGCTTTTTGTTATTGTTTTAAAAATTTGTTTGTTTTCAACTTTTCATTTCTTTTCAGTAAAGTGCAGTTTGGTGTTTTCAATGAAGTTCTTGCTTAGCTGAAGAAGTCAACGTTTCTGTACCACCACAAGAGAAGAGGTAAAGACAAACCCTAATGACACGAAGCATGCACCTGCAGTCTGGCCAGAATAGGAGCAAATGTAAAAAGGAGGCTCTCCAAACCCACAAATGACCAAGTGGATGAGAGAAAGCAGCAAGAAACATGACACCGGCTAGGGCTCGGGGAGCACCAGATCACCCCCTTGTCTGGTGTTTTAGAGGACCCCTTGGGGGGAAGTGGGAGGAGGCAACAGAATGGCAGAAGTGCAGCAAAGCATGCTGCCGAGCACGGCCACAGGCTGACAGATGAAACGTCATTAGACTTTGCTTCTGTGACAGACTTTGGTGGTTTAACACTTACACATGGTAACGTGACCAACACTTGTTTCCAGCTGCGTTTAAGTGGAAGTGATCCAGTATGACTGTCAACCCTCCCTCCGTCCCCAAGCCCCTCTCTCTCCATGCCCAGCAAACAAGAGCCAGACACCTCTTCCAAACACAATTTCTGCCTGTCTAGGCAATGTGATTTTCTGGGATCACGTAAAGGATCAAGGACTAAAGTGCTTGGTCTTTGCTTTATATTTCTTACACATAAAACAGCCAGCAGTGCTCTGCCTGGCTACAGGAAAGGAGTAACTAGATAACATTATGAGCTTTAGCTATATACTTGTTAGTTTATCTGTTCAGAAAGGGAAGCAATAACAATCTGACTGCTGATCAGTGGGGACAGGTTTTCATTAAAACAGCTTTGAATTGGCTTATTTGCTACTGTCCAACAACAATTGACTGTAGCATGGCAATGATTTTATATTTTTTTTCCTCCTGCAATCGCACTTCCTTACAACACTCGGGACAAAACTTGCTATGTAGTACTGAAGTCTGCAAAAGTAATTCTGATCTACATAGCAATATCCTTTGCATTAACTTTATGAACACACACAATAGCTACATGTGAAGTGCCTGGGAATGCAGCTGAAATATTCTCTTCCCCCATCCCCACACGCAAAGGCCCAGTTCCGTATGCAAGCATAACAGACCCCCAAGAAGTATACACTGGGAGATTCAAATTGATGGAGGGCTATAGTTCAATTGATTTTATGGTCAAAAGAATTATGATGTATTTACAGAGCGTGAAAAGGCTATCTTTTTTACATGTGGGTGTAAATTCAGCAGAATTACATGTCTTAAATGAGAGAGTCCTCTCAGCTGCTCACATAAAAAGGCAGGAAGCAGAAAGATACAAACAGATGGTCTTGAGATTTTCCAATTACAAGCCTTTTTGGCAATATACAGCTGGAGGAATTCCAAGCATTTGTCACTTTGACACCGCTTTGCAGTAAGTAATGGGATTTTGGTACTTACAAATTCTGAAAAATGCTGCAATTTGAAGACCAAAACCAGCTACTTAAATCAAAATTATCACTCAGGAGTCAGTCACTTTTTAGAATAGGTACCAATCTAACAGAAGCATCTCAAAAAGCATAAGGAAAACTATTTTTAATTTGATGCTTATTCATAGATTCACTAAGATTCTGCAATAGAGCCAGAAGACATAAACAACTTCAGGCAGGCTGGGCACGCTTACACTGTTGCTAACACTGTAAAACTGAAACCCACCATAAGGGTAAGAGGTAGACTGCTAAACACAGCATCCTACAAGACGAAGAAATCCTCCATTCCTCAAGGGAGCATTACCTGTAAACTTTCGTCTTGGTTTGCAACAAGACTGCAAAGGAACTTTAAAATATACATGCCTCCTTTTATTTATTTTTAAATTTCTTTTAAAGAATTGCAATTCTTTAAACATTTGATGATTAAGGATATCTTATGTTATCATTTGCAAGTCTTATGCCTAGTAGGTTATTAAAAAGGGATTAGCTAGCACTAGGGTGCACAAAAGGCGTATAAATAGAATTGAGTGGGCATCTCATCCAAGAGCTCAGAACAGCGTGTGTACCCGCTCTTGTCTAAAACAAGAGCTAACTTTAACATCTGGACAATCGCAGCTTTTGGAGCTCTCAGATTTCTCTCTGCTCCCACATTTTGACTTACTACAGAAACTGGAAGCGAGGGCTTGAGTCAATAATTTAATGAAGTAGTAATCATTGATACACAAATATTCAATTTTTGAAGGATGAGAAACCCTCCCTCATTCTTGGGTGTTGAGGGAAGAAAGAAAAAAAAAAGTAATTCACAGCACTTACTTATAATATAACAGTATAAATGTACAAATATCAGTAGTCCAGGTTCTTATTTTACATTAGGTAACATAGCTATGTAATGACATGCTCAATTCCACAGCTGTAGGTACCCCTACCTTCATATCAAAGTGCCCTACAGAACCTTATAGACTCAGAAGAGAAACCCAGGTACAGAACCACATACTTTCTACCCTCACCAACTTATTCTTCCAGGTTATTCCAACATGGAAACTGAAAGAGAGCCATAAAAATTTTGGGTCACGTAATAACAGCTCAAGAAGACAGAGGAACAGAATGGCCATTAGTTTCATTCTGCACAATGGTTTGGAGCTTTCAATACCAAAATTTCTTTCAGAATCTGAATTTTGGATCAGGTTTCCAAATTATCCTATTTGGTGCAAAACAGCTAATAAATTAATTTTAAATTTATTATGGTAATGACAAAACTGAAAATATGTATGAGAAGACACAGTACTTACCGCTCAACAGAAAATAGTACTAAGGAATCTTCCCGAAACCAGAGATAACGCTTTCTGACATAACCCAAATCATGGCTGTAACTTCAAAAATCACAGCCCATACAAACCAGAACTGGAAAGAGTTGCCAGGGTTCATTAGACTGGTCAGAACCCATCCAAAATTAGGACTTCTGTCCAATGGTGTGAATCTTTTATGTGAGAAACCTGCTTTCAAATCCAGAAAATAAAACCCATGCTTACTTGTTATTGGTGGGCCCTGTTGCCAAGACATCCGATTGCAGCTTCGGGAAAAATCCTTGTTCGTATTTCCCTTGGCCAATCTTCATATCAAGTAGGTGTGGGTGGATGGCTGTGTGATCGATCTTCATCAGCCGCTGCTCAATGGACTGGGCTGCAAGTTACAGTCACAGGTGAACAACCGTGTTAACTGACCACTGAAAGACACATCCTACAACAACAGAAATGGTCATGCTCCAATCCCTGAAAATGCTCTAAAAAGTTAAATAGTGACCCAGAAATCTGACACTTACAGAAGTGAGAAAACACCCGTGCTGTTATTTTGCTTTTAGTTTCTTCACCCAACGCAACTAGTATTGGCACAAAAGTTAGCTGTGAAGCAAGCAGGTATTTATGGGAGCCTACGAGATTGGTTACGAATCAGCAAGAGCAGCCCAATCTTTCCCTGAAATTTGGTGTTTGGCTTTAAGGCTCCTTTGGCAGGATGGAGACCTATGAAGCTGGCTGCAATTCTCTGTGGGGTCAGGCACCTTGCTTTGCCCCATACGTCTCCCTGGGCAGATGCATGGTGTGGGGGGGGTGATACCTGAGTTTTGCAAACATCTGGCACCTATAACGATCCTCCTGCTAAAATTAGATATGCCACTACTGGATGACAGCTCTTCAAAAAGCATAGCTAACTGTAGCAAGGCCTGAGCAGCATCGAGAAGATGAACAGATGCTTGGAAACAGGGGAGGCTATGGAAAGACCAGAGGGGGCTCTCCGGGAATCTCAGTTCCGTTGAGACTAATGCGGTCCAGTTGTTTGCTTCAAGGACGTGAGGATTTAATCCCAAATCTCAAGCAGGATAAAAATAAAATCTGTCACCCTCTCAACATTGAGTCAGATGCACTGTGAAGGAGAGGGGAAGGGAGGTGTATTGGGGACATCAGCATTTAATTAGCAGCTTTAATATTCAACCCTTTATAGCGCATCCATTAACAGTTAGGCCTGTTCTTGTCAGTATATCACAACTAGTGAATAAATATGCAAAATGTGGAAGCTAAACCTATTTTCCATTTGTCAAGAACACAGAACTCACTTCCTATTTTACAAACTGTGATGGGAAAGAAACTGTCATAAGATTTACATACATTATCATTGGAAACTTAGTAGCTTCCCCTTCACCCTCTTAAAAAAATAAAAATAAAAAAACAATCACTTTGGTTTTATTTTGGAGAAAAGGACTGGGTAGTGTGGGGTCAGAGGGTCTGAAGGATTATGAAAACAGTAGGTTAAACAAAATGGTGCTGGATCGGTGCTAGGGTCACATATGTGAATGGTAAATATGAAGGAAAGTCGGCATTACTATCAGTTCGCTGCTTTTCACAAGACAGAAAATGAGGTTCCGGTGCCACAATATCTACCAAAACTAGACGCTGAATAGACAGCTGACCTGCAAATTAGAATTGGTGTTAGACAGAAAAAGTTAAGCAGACAAAAGATTTTTATTTCTGTTCCATTTGTAGCAAGTAAAACACTCTGAAGGAATAACATCAACAACAACAAAAAAACCCCACGAGAAATGTGTTTGCCACAGTTCGTTAATGTGTCCCAACAAATTTAAGAGTATAATTTCCCTCTGTTACTTGGAAATGAAATAAATACTTGCACAGTAAGAAACTCAAGTATAATTTGAAAATGGATCCTGTGACTGTAATGGAAAAAAAATCCAAGTCTTCAGTACACAGTGTCTTGTTCGTTAACACTGAGCATCTACTGCTGGAGCTACTAAATACGCCACGCGAGATCACATCCCCAGCATCCCCCGCTGCTCTAACCAAATGGCATAAGGCAGAAAAAGGTCTTTTAACAGGAAGGGGGAGACAAGGCCAGTGGAGCAGACACAGGGGCTCGGCTCCTTGGGGTGGCTGGCGCTGGTCCCACCATCACGGTGAAGGAAAGCTCTCCTGGCAATGGAACAGGAGTTTCCTGAAATGAGAAATGGCAACCCTAGCTCTGTGTTTTGGTTTCTGTTTATTAAAGGCACCAGCCTAGGAGAGCTCAAAGGGAAGGTAAAGGCTCTCGCTGGTTTTGGTGTTTAAAAGCATGCTGAAGTTTTTGCCTAGGGAAAATAAGGACACTGCTGAGTCCTCCTCAGGTAGCTCTAGGGCCTCCTCATCGGCTGCAATGCTGAGAAGACTGAGGACCTATATTTCTTTGTGGCTGACATTGTACTTTTGAATATTTTACTAGCCCGTCTGAACATACCTGCTTCTTTCAAAGTGCTGCATTTCTGATAGTTGGAAGTCCGCAGTGCAGGGGCCCTTACATTATACAGCCTTATTTTCTCAATTCGGGAGTCAAAAACTCGCAGAAAAGGGTCCTTCTCTTCCCACTGGGAGATTATCTTATTGTCTATGAAGGTTGCAAACATCTGTGTTTCGATGAAGTGTGAAAGGAATGGGAGGTAAGGCTCGGGTTGGTCCGAAAGGAAGGAAGCCTGAAATACAGAACAGCTCGTTAGTGCCACGTTCCTGCCCGGCTTTGACACGACAAGCCACCCTGCGGTAGAGAACCAATCCAGCAGCCAACAGGAAGGCTTAAACAAGCCTTCCCCACCACGAAAGCACTTCTCGGAAGAGGTGTGAATCTATCTACAACGGGGTTTGGTTCGCGGCTCACCTCTTCAGTCACAACTGTGAGAAATAAGTAGCTGGGGAGGCTTTGTGACAGCCAGAGTAAAGGGAACATGGAGTTACTGAAGCAGTGCCCGTGCTGGCAGCTTTTTCAAAGCAGCCTTGCAGCTACCACCCACAGAAACGAGCCTTGGGCAACCGCCACGACATGTGCCCACCTGGGACCTCTGGTCTGTGCATCCCTGCTTGGGATCAGATCTTTATTAAGGTGTCATACATATCAAGGGGTGCACAGTGCTCTTTTAGCTAATGCTCTTTTGTGAAGTTACGCAGGGCAATTAATCAGGAATTTCCAATTAAAACCGTGTGTGCCTGAGTCTCAAACTCAGCTTTGAAAACCCTAACCTTACCACAGCCCATTTTATTGTCGCAGTAGTAGCAGAGATTGCCTAAACAACCCCCTCCTTTTGAATGCTGCACTGTTCAACACCTGAATACAAACAAGACCAACAAAAGGCATGGCGGCATTTTTTTTTTTATCAAAAACTGACTCAGATCAATATTTAGTCTGTTCCTGACTATTTATCCCTCTAACATTCTCCTTAGAGGAGGACTTGTATCCGAAAAAGCTGACAGCTGAGTGCTATCTATTTTGCACAGTCACTTGGAAATAATAACCGTGCAAGCTTCCCAACACTTCTCCTTCCTACAGTCACTTTATTGCCCAATTTCTAATCTGGGCTTTCTTTTCACTCTTGTGTACACACTACAACAGAGTCACAACAGTACTTTTCTGCCACAACAATGTGATAAGCCTCTACAGAACAACACTACCCATTAACAAAAAAAGCTCTACTGTGAGATTAAGAAACATGACAGACTGGATTTTTTTCTTGTCTTGTGTGTGCACCTCTCCTCTCAAAGAAAAAGGAAAGAAAGTAAAAAAAAGTCACTTTCCATTGCTACTCTCCCACCAAACCCACAGGAGAAGCCCCATCAGCTGGGCACAAGTCTGCCAGCTCAGTTTGTGCAAGCCAGAACGGCTCTGACCGGCTCAGTGGATCTGCACCAATTTACTTTGGCAGGCGATCTGGCCCTGCGTAATCAAAATGGACAAATCTCTCAGTCAGGCAGATGAAGAATGGCAGATTAAAAGAGTATCTAGGCCATTTATACATAATATAGCTATTCTCTCCCCCTCCCAAAAGCACTTTCAGATGGAAAAATGAATACACAGCTATCTTTACTTTGTCAAAGTTTTGCATTTGTTCCCTGTTTGTCAGCCACGACTCCATATCAGGGGCAGCTTGAATGACGAAAGCCTCGTAGTCTGCAAACATCTGCGTGAAGCGGTTGGCGAAAACCTCGCGAAGCTGCACATTCAGTTTGTAGTCCCTCAGCTCCACCTCCTCACACGGCAATTTCCCATCCTTCTCCTTCTCTGCGAGGGGAGCTGTGATGGTCATTTTCTCCATCGTCACACCCGTTCTTTTGGCGAGGGCTTGCAAGCGGGCGATTGTCTCGTTGCCTTTCAGCAGCTCGTACATGTTGAGGGCATTGCTGGGGATGTTCCCGTTCTTCTTGTCGTTCACCAAATCACTAAGAACCAGGTTCTTGAGCTTCGTGGCGCTGTCGCTGCAGTGCAGGTTACCCTCCGGTGGGATCCCAAACTGCAGGAGAACCTCGGAGATTTCCTGGATAAACTCCAGCTTGTTGGGGAACTGGGGGAATTCCTCTGGCAGCTCGATGAAATGGTTATCTATGTCTACAAAGCACAAGTTTGCCTGAAACACAAAGAAAAGTTTCAAAATGGACACTCAGCACTGAATTGGCTCCTCTGCCATGTAGCCCTATTTTCCCAGGGTGCTTCCAGACCGAAGGGCACACATGCAGGAGACTGGTGACATTTCAGACTTCAGTAAAGCTGAGGGCCAATTGGATGGCAATGATTTAACGAACAAATAAAGCCTCCTGCCCTCTCCTGTTCCCTCAGGACTTGGAGATCCCAAACTTCCCACTACAAAGATTTGATATCCCCTCCCAGATCAGCCAAGGACACAGCAGCAAGCAGAACGTGCAGCACCACTTCTCAGCCCACATAAATACTATTTGTGTGAATTACCACATCTCAAGGGCATGTTTATTTTACCAGGATTTAACTTAAAAAGCCTCTGTCGCTCTGCTACCAAGAAACAATGTTTCAGTGAGAAAGATGATGCTGCTACAAGTAAAGCTACAAAAGAAGGTCCCATGCAAACCCTTTGGGATCACATACACCTTGTCCACTGGAGGTCAAGCCCTTTTTCCCGGCTCCGCCTACCCCCTGTTTCCATGGAGGCTTTTAATCTTGGCAATTCCTCTTCCCGAGATTTAAAGAGAGTGCTCTTAGACAGCTTTGCTAGGAATGGAGATGGATTTCAGACCATAAGATTAAAGCTAAGTGAAGACATGAATCTAGCAGAGCAGAGACTTTTACTAGGAGTGTCAATGGGGGGACAGAAGAAGCCTACATAAAAATTAATTACATTGCAAATGCACCCTCAGGAATAATAGCAGAATGAAAAACAGTAATTGATCTTCTGAGCTGCGGCTTACATCTGAAATTCTCTGTCTGAGCGCACTGTGCTGAATAAAATCTTAAACCAGGTCAGATTCCCAAGATGCTGAACTCCAAAGGGTTTCACTCTCGCACAAAGCTGTGCAACGAGAGACGCGGGAACCCACAGGGCAGCAGCAGGTCTTTGTTAGCCTGACTTGGACATTGCCAGAGCTCCTACACCTTCTCCAAGGCATTTTTACTGCTCCTTTACTTCTCAGCAAACACTGTAGACTAATCTTCATATTATGTGAACATAAAGGACTCATTTTCCACCTTTTCTGAAAAGGCTAATTTTCAGCATGACAAACATGGTTATACTATATTGGATATTTCAGGGACATGCTTGAGATTAATCACCTTTCACACAAATACCTTAAAGGGTATTGGGGATCATTCGGTAAAGCAGAAGCATCCCTTCAGTTCACTTTTTCATAATAAATTTGGACTGTACAAAGAAAAGTATTTCTTCATACAAAACAATTTGCTTTATTTAACTATACAGCTATTAAAGAGTTGTGGCATGCATCAGTATGGTTCTTTAGCTCAGGGACTGTCTTCTTATCTATCAATATTTCATTTCAAAGGCTTTTTAATTTCAGCTCTGCATATCATTTACAAAATTTGACAAATGAGATTTGGATTCAGAAAACCCTTGGGGAATTGGTCTCACTTCTCTCTTCAAAAACATCTGATGATTAAAGTTAACGCAGAGACATTAGTAACCTTAAGACAGCATGACGGACAGTTGTTAGGATTTTTATCTCTAACAAACAAATGGCTTATAATTATACCAAGAGCTTGAAAAGCTACCCCCTGGCCTGAACAATAAAGGAACGCTGAAGCAAAGAGCACTTCATCACTGCTCGCATGTCGAAGGATTTTCTATTTTTTATTGTCTAGAGGAATTTGAGATTCCAGATCTTCCCTGTTCAATACCCCTTCTTTTTTTTCCCCTTGCCCACAGCTACTGGACCTGTGATGTTCATAAATGCTGTGCTGATATTTTTCACTCATTTGTTGAGCATTGTAATGGAGGGCAGGGTTTCCACCCCACTAATTCTCTTCCCTCACTGGTGATACTTCGTTATTCCAGCAATACTGCAAGCCGTTACAATTTTAATTTAAGGAAAATGACAGCTTAATCTGCTCACTGAAAGCATATGACTAATAATTTTAAAAAACACAGTAATTATTTAATATTAGCATGGTTTTACTGAAAACCGTAGCTAGATACCAGCTTTGTTTCCAAGCCAGTGCAACTTTCATACAATTGGGCCACTGTATCTATGAGGTAAGACTTGCTTTGCACTGTTACCATGCCACCAAGGCTAAGAATCAGTCGCCTCCACCAATACTTACAGCAGACCTTATTCAAAACCATGTTGTTGTCCTTGCCGTGTGCTTATCCCTGCACTTCTGCACACCAGTTCCCCCTCCTGCATATCTTCCTCTGCTGCTGCTCCCACTTGCCTTCCCAGTAAGAGCACCTATTCGCAAGCCTTCAGAACTCTGTCCCCAGGAGATGTCCCTGCACAGAGCTGAGCACAGCAGTGCCACCATCACAAGATGTTACAGACAAAACCCAGTTATTCTTAGGGTTCCCACTGATCTTAAGAAGAAACCCAAGTTAAAATGCACGGCATGCTCAAGAGATGGGTCCAGTCACCATCTTGAGTGCAGACAGGCTAGCCATATCCCAAAGACTTTGCAGTATGGACAGTGACCAGTAGCCAGCTTAAGAGTGAAGCGGTTTTAATCATCTTGGCCAAATTTTGAGGAGAAAAGTCTCCATTTCACCCTCTACCACCAGTGATTTTAGCACTTAGCACCCAGATTAGGATGATGACCTTTTCTTCTTTTTTTTTTTTTCCTCTGGGGAAAACATGATAGACCAGTCAAAGCTTTCACTTCCCATTGCATGGTAGAACAGAAGATCTTCAGTCTGAAGAGACAATCGTTGGAGTGAGTCAATATTTTAAAAGCATGTGTGCATGTATGCCTCTAAGTGGTTCACAGGCGCAGCATTAACGCAAACCTGGCTCGTTTGAGGCCAGGATGATGGTCTAGTAATACACGTTGACCTAACCAGGAACATGTGGGCTCACCCGTGGGTGAGACGAGGCTCACAGGATGGGGCACACTTCTCAGCAGCAGCGGGGGGACAGGGACAGGTTTATACCACCTAGCAACTGCACCCGAGATCCATTTTCATTAATACCACCCCAGAATGTGCATGCTTTTTAGCCCTCTATTGATGGGATTGCGACACTGATGGAGTGACAAAGCCTAGTGAAACGTGTGACGCACAGAAAGTAGAGAAAATTTCAGCATCGCAGAAAGAAATAGCAGGAGAAGCATTTAGAAGTGTAATTAGTGGCACTCATTAAATTCAGAAATGGATCAAGAAGGACTGCGGAGACTTCCCCCACTACCTCACTCCTGCTGGCAAACAGTCTTCGTGCTGCCAGAGAAGCCTCCTAACACCAGGCACGGCATTTTCTAGCAGGGATTCACACAAATATTAATAATGCATTTCAGGAGAGCAACACCAAAGGTAGCAACTGACCTCCTGAGGCAGCTCCAGCTTGGAGCGGTCAGTTCCCTCCTTGGACTGCAGCCCCATCAGGTAGGGAACGGGAGCATCCAGAAAATGCAGGAGAGAGGCAGGAAGGATGGGGACGTACACATGTTGCCACTGAAATGGGAACAGCAGTGTCGTGATCCCCTCCGCCACCGTCATCAGGCGCTGATAATCTAGATGGGGAGAGAGAGAGAGACACATTGAATTATCTTTTTCTGTTTTGTTTTTGAAATCTAGTTGGCAAGGACATCAGTGACAAAACAAGACAGAAACTATGTTTATATGGCAAGATGTTATTCTGAAAATAAGACAGTGCTTAAAAGCCTTAAACATTATTTAAATCGTTAACTCATTACCCCCAGGAAGAAACGGCTGAGCATAAATATTCATATCTTATCTAGATCTATTCTGTCACTAAATTCATTTATTGAAAGGATACCAGAAGTTCTCTCTGTAATACAGGATAATAATACTCTAATTCTATAAAAAGCACGTATTTTTACAAGGGAAAAGGAGGAGAAAGAAGTGAAACTCAAGGAAACATTGTGGTTTTTCGCTTGCTCCTGCCTGCCTGCTTCTTTTCCGCTTGCTACTACTTCTAAGGCTGACTGTACTTTCCAGAAGACTTGCCTTGGCCACATACCAGCAGAAGTTTACAGTCCCTAAGTATTTAAAAGCACTGCTTTTAAGTGCAATCCAAACAGAAGCCTCATAGATATTTAGTTCTCAAAAATAGTCTGTACAGCTAGCACATTTATATTGCATTGTTTTCCCAAATTTGTATTTAATCCTTTAGTTCATTGCTTTGCAATGTTTTGGTTCAAGTAAACACATCATGCATTATTTTTTAAATTAAAATTTATTTTGATCCTGCTGAGCTGCAAGAGTATTTCAGAATTTGGATAAGAGCAAATTATTTCTCAAATATCCAGCTGGCATGATGCAATACCTCAACCTATTTATTAATATAAATGAGGGAATCTAAACTTGAGAACATAATTTTACAAAAAATAAATAAAAAAAACCCAAACAATCACACATTGGTATTAAAGAGATGGTCATCCTTACAGTGAATCTGAAACTGCAGACAATCCATCAGGAAACAGGTAAGGACCCCGGGACTTGTAAGCTGCTGGTAAATGTGAAACCAGATGATTGCTCTACTCCATGTTACAGCAGGCACAGCATTAACAACAACTCCCTCCGAATTTCAAAGAAATGAAAGTACTTAAACCTCAATTCCTTAGAAATCTTAACGTATCATGAAGCAGCAGCACATCTCATTTAACGGTAGTGGTTAAATGCAGGAACACCAAAGTGCAAGTTCACCCACGACTTTGAACTTGCCCAAGGGGCACAGCACAGACAAGAGGGGGAGTCACATCCAACACCTCCACCACTTGTGAAAGCTGCGCTTCATGATTTGGAAACGGAGTTGTTACCCCCACCTTCAGTACATGGGTACATCGTCAGTAACCAGCAAGAGTGGCAGAAGGGATGTCTCCTCTGTAGCTGTATCCAAAACCAGTTCTCATCAGTGCCAGGCAAGTCTCAGGAACTTTGGCTTGAGCAGCCAACAGATTTTTCACTCTCACCAAGGCCAGACCCAGAGCCTTGGTAACATTTGGGTTGTTGCCATCTGTCCCAGCCCCTCTGTCCCACTCCATGAAATCAAGGATACATATATGAACTTTCTGGTTTTGAGTTGGGTAAAAAGGCTTCTTTCCTGTAGCCCCAGCGACTGCTTTTGCCTGGACAGGAACCCAGCCTGGCCATTCCCGTTTCCCAAACAAGCCAGCCTGATACCCTGGCAGGTATCAGCAACAGCAAAAGCACTGTCATCTGACACTGCTCAGCTATTAGGAGGTCACTGGGAAAATGCACTTGAATAAATACGCAAATTAAAACAACAAATTGAATAACCCATTCTCCTTCTTGCTAGCACCTCTCTGTAGAAAACCTGCCTCAATCTGCAGAAGGTCAGCCAGCAAGGCAAAAACATTTTTCATCTTGCCTTACTAAGAGCTAGTCATTCAATCTTCAAAATGATTTTCATGCATACAAGTCAGTCTCAAGGTTACACCTCAAAACCATTCCTAGCTACAGATCAGCCATTTACGAAAGTCTCCCTATGCAATGGTCTGTAATTATACACATCCGTTGGCTGTCTTGTTGAGGAGCACTTACACAAATTCAGCTTACAACAATTGCTGGTGAAGCTTAGGCATGTCATAACATTTCATAACTCTGAAAATTTTAAAGGTTAAAAAACCAAACCAAACCAAACAAATACATAAAGTAGCATGTCTTGGTATGCATGAGACTATTTCCAAGTCTGTTCTGATCTACATAGCCATGGGAAATAATAGGTCTTCACAGCAAAGCTGCAAGTGTCTTTTTGGAGAAGAGCATTCAAAGCTGGAAACAATTGCTCGCTTTTCTTTGATGCTATGGATATTTAACATGGTCACTAGCACAAGTTTCATAACCAATTTACTATAAAGGAAAGCTGTTTTTAAAAAAACCTAGTGATGAACAAATTATTAGGCTAATTATCACCATCTAGCAATGCTTGTTAGCAATTAGCAAGGACAAAAAGCATTTATGTACTCAGCAGTTTTCACTCAAGAGAAGGAAGTCCCCAGGTTCCTCCAGAAAAATAATTTTTAAAAAACCCTGGAAATGGTTATTTTGCTGTTTGTTTGAATGAAATAAGAAACTCCAGTAACTTTGTATTGACTTCCAAGCCTGTACAAGGTTAGACACCTGTCCTTGTAAGGCAAAAAAAAAAAAAATCTTTGATTGAGAAATTCTTGTACCTATCAGCATGTGAGGGAAGCTTACATGGTTACTGAGGACAACCTGGAAACAAGGGACTCCTACATTTCCCCAAACAAGAGAGAGAGAAATGGGCGGCAGAATGGAAAAAAAAAAAAAAAAAAAAAAAAAAAAAATGGAAGGAAGGAAAGAAAGAGTGGATGTAAAAATCAGGGTTTTTATAGATTGCGTGTGCTTGTGTCAAAGAAGAGAGTGTTTCCAGATCCTATCCCACCATCACTACTAGACTTTGACCACAATCTTCAACTGCAAGCCAAGTTTTGCCTATTATCTTATGAATGAGAGGCCCAGGTAGGAAAACTATTATCTGATCCTACTCCCAAGCTTTAGAGCTAGAATAGGTGATTACGTAGTATTCACCAGTTTAGGAAGGGCCTTTTGAGAAAGGCCTTTTTTTTGAGCAGAGTGAGGACACAACAGTCCCGTTTCCCATCCATTTGACTTCAAGAAACATCCGGAAAAGATACAAAAAGTAAAAACACTGTCTGAGTGATATCCACAGAAGGTCACAAACTCAGAGTGGGACAGGGAACACAGCAAGCACAGCCCCTACAGCAAGTTCTTTGTGTTTGGAGTTAAATGTCTAATTTGTACACAGGACATTTTCCAGGAGAAACTGCTCAAGGAGGATAATCTCAAGGCAAAGCGGCCCCTGGGGCTTCTATTGTGACTGCTGCCTCCTAACAACCACTTACCTGGATTTGGCATGGGCCTCTCACACTTAACCTTCCCCTTAAGTGAAGAAGGGGGCAGAGTTCAAAGACTCTGGATCCAAACCCTTGTTCTGGCAGCATCTGCCAGGAGCCCTTGTCCAAGTCCCTGCGTCTCACCGGACATTTCGCCTGCAGCGAGGACCCGCTCTGCCGCGGGCTGGCAGCTCTGCTGCACGAGCACCACATTTCAGCCACGCTTTACAAAAGTTGGGTCACATTCACATGGCTCTCAAAATAGAATGTAATGCTTAAAATGTAAACCCTGAGAGATTCCTGTATAATTACGAATTGTTATTTTGTGGTAGAGATGGAAATGTTTTCAGCATTTGAACATTATAAATGTTTTTCTGAAAGAGGGCAGAATTTGACAAATATTTGTCTTGATGTTGATTCTCCACAACACAATAACAGGACAATAACCAATCAGCAGGGCATTTCAGCAGATACTGTGCACGCAGAAATATTTATCTCAAAGAGATTGAAGTGCAAACACAGGCAGTGACTGAGAAAACAAAACAAAACAATCCTTCTCCTTTCATTTTACAGATTTGGTATAGAAGCTCTGAGCTGCTAAGCAATTCAGAAAGCTCAAGATAAAAACTGCTTTTCCTGCTACAAAGGAGCCTGATATATCGAAATCCTTCCCATGCAGCAAAGCAAAACCAATATTATTTGAGAGGGGAAAGGGACATTAGTGTTACCCCTGCCTAGAACAGCTAAGACCTCCTTCATTCAGGTGCTACCTCCAAAACAGGTTCAAATCTTCAGTCGTAAGCAAAGAGAAGAGAATTTCACCTGGGACCTTCTCAACAAATGCCCAACCACAGGATTTTTTAATATAAGGCATATGTAACGCACACACACTCATTCAAACCATTCAACATGGTGCTCTTACTGTGATCAGTACAGTGTTGTTCCAGTTCCAACACACCCAACCTTCCTGATGAAAGAACAATTCGGCAGTTTTCCAACTATCTGTTCCAGTAACCTACCAAAGGTAAGGTAGAAAGCCTACCGTGCAGCTGGAGTCTCAGCCTAGATCTTCTAAATCCACTATAATACTTTAAAAATAGACCGTGCTTCCTCTTTCTTTTCCAAGTCCTGCTTTATATGCCATTTGAAAGCACTTGGAAGCATTTGAAAAGATGGACACCACTGCCTTTCCTCTACTGCTTTTTGAACATGCATAAAGTATAACAGCAGCTTTGCAAAGCCACATTATTTAAATATGGATCCTGGAAAATGATAATCAGGTTATGTTCTTGAAGAGTACCTTATCAAAAGGAACAAAACAATTCCAAGCAATAGTTTTAAACATAACAATGACAACAACAGAGAGGGGGGGGAAAAAAAAAAAAAAAAAAAAAAAAAAAAAAAAGAATGATTTTCAGTGAATAAGAGCTAATTCCTCAGTGGGAAACACCTGAACAGGCTTTAAAACATTCCTGTGACTAACAGCTTTTCTATACACTCCCTCTTAAAGTATTAGAAGCAATTGCTGTTCAACAGCTCCTTTTTGTAACAAGATACGGATTAACTGAGGTAGGTGTATTGGAAAAACTGGAAAATAAAAATTAATATTTTGCTTTGAGCTGTGCATGTCAGTCAGGAATGGCGCATGACAGCTATGAGACCTGTCTGGTGGCTCCGTACCTTCAGATCTGCAATGTTTATATATAGCACACTGCAGATGAAAAAGGAAATCTGAAATTCACATCTGAGACACAAATGGTTTATGAAAGCAAAGGTTTTCAAATCAGATCTCAATAGCTCCACAGAAGCAATGCATGTAAGTCTGGCAGACTTCAAAACGTCCTGGAAGCTTCCACCTTTCATCCAGTTTGTATACCGGCAGCTGCAATGACTGACAAGCCAGACTAGGTGATTTTCCAAGAGATGCTCAGATAAAAATGCACAAAAATGCTTCAGGAAGTGTTTGTTTGCCACAGAAATCACCTTGCACCAGTGCTGCCTCCAGGGCACTTCAAAGAGGTCAGTGATGGGGAGCTGGAACCAGCAGATCGTCCTGTCCTGCAGAACAACCCATGGCAGCTCAATGCCCTTCAGCCCCGACAGAGGAAAGGATTTACCAGTGAGCAACACAGCACATGAATTACAAGATAAAAGCTGAGCAGCAATTGATGCAAATCTGAAAATACGTATGTTCTTCAACAGGATGATCAAGGCTAGCCTGCGTCTAATTGAGAATGAGCCTCTCAGCCTGGGGGTCAGCTCTGCCCCAAGGGAAGCGTCTTGAGGATGATATTCACTGAGGCCAATTCTTCCTGTTTTCCCTCGTTGGTAAATGCTTAATGGGAAAAAAAACCCCACAACTTCCACTTCAACAAATTTCTTCTAATACAATTTATCCATGTTGCAGCCTGCCATCAGTGGTTCAGCATAAATTAGTTTATGATTAAGAATTAACTCACAGGAAAACCTGAATTAGCTCCCATTAGCGGCACAGTTAAGCCTGCGAGAGCAGGGCAGAAGTCTGTGACAAGCTGAGAAGGCGGCAGTAGGACATGTGAAGATGCACCTGACAGCAGGGGGAGCCCCTTGCTTGTCCCCGCAGCGGTTGGGGCAGAGCAGCGGCCCTGGACCAGGGCAGCAGGGAGAGCCCAGACTCCAGCAGGCAACAACTTTGCTCAAGACCATTTTTGACTATCATGTTATTCATCTGGCATTTGTCATAGCTGGAATGCAAAGGCCTAATTTAACTTCCCCCTGCCCCGTTTTTAAAAGGTAAAGGTGTTTTACAATGGAAAAATCATAAGATCTAACAAAAAAAAAAGTGGAGAGAGGATGGAGTGTGTGCGTGCAAAGTGATAAAAGCAGCTTCCAAATCTTCCTCTGCACTTCACTGTTAGTACAAACAGGAGTGGGGATGCAGTACAGACCTGTACCAGCACCTTCTCCCTGTTTCCAGCTGCTTTAAAAACTTGACTTTTCAGGCCATATTGACTTCAAGCTAACAAAACGGAGCAGCTTCTAATTAAAAAATGGTTTTGTCTCTCCACCCAAGTTAAAAACTAAGAGGATATTTGATTATTTGGTTATTCTATCCAATTACTTGTCTCCTTTCTAGGGGAACATGCACGGCAGTCTGTGGACTGCGGTGCTCTTGAGGCCCTAAACTCGGGTCTCTATCACACCATAGACACATTTTGTCCCCGTGTAAATTGTTCACCATTAGCTCTGCAATAGCTTCCCATTGATTTTGATGAAAACAAGCATGGAATGTAACTATTTAAACAAGGAGCAGAGGAAAGCAAAGGTCTTCTGTATAACTATTCTGTGTAAAAATGCTTTAAAAGGCAAACACATCATGCCTGTATTAGTTTTAAAAAATCTCCCCCAAAATAGACTTTGTAAGAAAGATCTTTCAGAGACTAACTTTTTCAAGGCAATTACTGTATATATGCATAGTCATTTTTACTATAATTTCTAAGATTGAAAAAAAATGCAAAAAAAATACTTCAATCTCTGAGGAACCATTTGAAAAACAACCTGGGAAATGATCAAAATCATGATGAGTAGAAGTAGCCTAAGCTCTATTAAGTTTATCTTTGCCTCATCATTCACACGTTCCCTCTCACGTTTAAGTCCCTAGAAAGGCAGACATACAAAACGGATTGCCGAGGTTTCCGCAGAGCCCACAGTTTAGTTCATCTCTCTCCAGCAGACGTCTCTCGCCAGTGGCGTTCTGTTACTGATCCCTGGGAAATTGTAGCAGCTACTGCAGAGTGTTATTAACTTGGACACTGCTGGAAGCCTGGACATTCACTACACCCTTACATCTCCACGGGTGCACGGGAGAGCTGTGCTCTGAATAAAATAAAGGGCACTTGCAAGAGTATTACTTTCTACGATTCAATAAACCGTAATAAAAACACAACAGCAAGTCTGTTTCATAAATGAAAGTCTGTAAGCCCCGAGCTTACACCATGTTAGAGGTGTGCAACACCCTGTGCCTTGTTTAGTGATAACAAGTACGACTCTATATCAGTTTTTCCTGCTTTATTGGGTGTCTTGTAGTTCATATGTCCTTCCTTTGAAAGTCACAGGAACACATCATAATCCAAGCTTTGATTTTTTAGAGGATGAAGTTTATAAGGCTACAATCCAAAGACTGCACCCTGAAGGACTGCGAGGGAAAAATACCTAATCCCTCCCTTTGGTTTTCAAAGCCCCACTGTTAAAATTTGTCCCTGTTTAAACTTAAAAGTATTCTCTATACGCAGGAAAATGTAACCTGAAGCCACAGGAGTTCTGCTTCTAGTGCTTTCAGGTACAGCTTTCTATATCACCTTTGCGGGCCAAAGCTGGCACTTAGAGCAGGCTCTCACATCTACCCACCAACAGAGATTTTTATTAACTCCCTGGAAGTCCACGCTGTCTCCATTAACAGTAAGGACTTGTCTTTTCAGTCTTGCCATTCAGGCGCAAGCACGGGCCTCTGCCAGCTACCCAGCTATCCTCACCTTGCTCCGTGTTTTGCCCTAAAGCTGCCACAGCGCCATTTGCTGCTTCCAAGCTGCACAGATGGAATCATAGAATGGTCTGGATTGGAAGGGACCTCTAAAGGTCATCTAGTCCAACCCCCCTGCAAGGGGCAGGGACATCTCCAACAGATCAGGTTGCTCAGAGCCTCATCCAGCCTGGCCTTGAATGTTTCCAGGGATGGGGCATCCACCACCTCTCTGGGCAACCTGTTCCAGTGTTCCACCACCCCCATCATAAAAAATTTCTTCCTTATGTCCAGTCTAAATCTGCCTCCTTCTATTTTAAAACCATTACATCTCACCCTATCAAGACAATATTTCACACCTTCAGACTGAAACGCTTTGGTTGTAGTGGCTTTTGCCCCAGAAAAATACAATTATGCACACCAGCAGCTCCCAAACTGTGGTTTGTAAAGCCACAGTGATAGCTCCTTAGCACCAGGCTGCTTTAAAATTTAAACCGTAAACCTGAGAGAAATTGAGGATTAAGATAGTTGCCTGCAGTCCAAAACATTTGAGAATGAAAAAGCTTAAAAAGTTAGCTCAAAAAATGAGCTCGTCATTCTTTTACATCAGTCTCCCCACCCCTCTGCTTGCCCCCCACAGCTGCAAAGTGAAGTTACAGCCCGCTACAATCCCTTCATTTTCCCAAGCGATGGGATACCACTCACCCATAAAATGCCATAAGCAGAACATCTAGATACCCAAAGTTGACAGTAGCAGCCGTAGTACAAACAGCTCCAAATTGGTCCTGTCCCCACTGCAGAGCTGTGCCAGACACTCTTCTGTCATGCTGGGACCGCGTCCAGGGCAAGCTGGGTAAAGTCACCCAACACCTTCACCTCTTCATTTAGTTAAATACCTTTGTTCGGGCTGCTGGCAACATTATGCCTCAGCTACATGGTTAAAAATAAGCTTTTTCATCATCAGCTCCTAGTTCACTGGAGAAAAAACACTCCAGAAAAGCCAATACAGTCTCTGTGCTACCTTCCTGCCAGCCCTTTGCCACTGTTATCACCACCTCTGTCAGCAACCAGGTGCAACTCCACTTGACCACCATCCTCCCTGCACGCAGCACACTGCCCATGCTACCCCGTAAAGTTTGGAACTAAAGCTGTTTGACCAGTTGTGCACAGGGTTTGCAGTTTTCATATCCCTCCTGCTCTTTCTTGGCCTCAAAAAGTAACCTGCCTCTAGTGGACGGATGTTTGGTGAGAAGTTTAAGGTTCTCAGTAGACAGCCAGCGGGCTCATTATATGGTCAGGGTTGTGCAACAACTTGTATTTTCACTCAACTTTCCAAAACAAGTCTTTATTCTTTAAAAAGAGGAACACTTTTTTTTGGCAAGCTTGAATAAAAAGCTTTCTTCCAACAGGCTAGGAGAACCACGAAAAATGTTATCTTACTACTCTCTCACTGAAATAGTTTGGTGAACTGAAGTAGGTCTCAGTCCAACGCTCTGATTTGAGTATTGTAGCATTTTAGTGAACTCTGACTTTGGGTCAGTAATGCTGCCTTGCTTGAAATTGCACCCTGTGGACACAAAAGCATCTTTTGCTAATCTTCTGTTGAGTATTAAGGTGTTGAGTATTAACAATGCAGCAAGGCCAGGCCACGGGGAAACACAGTCCAACGAGTACATCTTCTTTAAAGAAAGGGAAGGAAGGACAAATTTGCAAAATCACTCTCTCATTCGTTACTTTGGAGCAAGACATACATAAGCCAAGAACTTATTTTTATCTTTTGCCTTGGAACAACTTGCAGTTGAGAAAGCGTTTCTCCCTGATGGATCTCAAAGCTTAGAAAGGAGATTGCAGGAGTACTGAGCCTGGTTATATCTCACATAGGGAAAGAGGTGTTTTGTTTTCTCTCTCAGGAATCGCAAGACTGACATTTAAAAGAAGCTGTAGTGCACAATTAGCCAAGCACTCAGCTATCAGGATATGCCAAAACTGAGGCTTTGCACTTGACCTCCACTTCACATTCCTTACCTCTGGGAACCAGCATTATGATGTTATTTACATAATCACTATATTTCCCTAATACAACTGTATGCTTTTCCCCATGCACCATCAAGTTGTGTCTATATTAGACAGAGAAGTAAAGATCATGTCAAGGACATTCCTAGATTCACCCATGGTAGAAGGGGGACGTGGGGGGGGAATATCTGAATTTTGGAGGATGGAGAGGATTAATTCTCATTATCTAATTTTTCTTTAAAAAGAAAACAAACAAACAAAACCTCCTAAATTATAGCCAGTAATCGGAAGAAAAACAACTATTATGTAACTTCTGGTAGCACTGAAAATTGAGTAAAAATTATTCAGTGGATATTTTGTATCTGTCTCAAGGACTATTACAAAACCAATGCATATGCAGGTTGCTCTCCATCTGCACAAAATATTACTAAAATGTAATCTAACAAGCAGATTTTTCCCAATGCCAGTAGCTTACAAAAAAAAAAAAAAATTTAAAAAAAAAAAAAAATCTCAGTTTTTCAGTGGGTCCCTAAGTGGGGACCAGGGTGGGAATGAGGAGCAGGGATGGGAAGGCATTTCAGTGGTGTAGCTGCTTTATGTCGAACCCCGGTGTCAAGTGGCAAAGGCAGCACAATTCAAACCGAGGAAGAAAGGGCTAAGCACACACACACCCCGATGCAGAAGGGAGGGGAAAAGCAGCCTAATCAAAACTAACAGCAGGATTTCTGCTCAAGCTTCAAACCGAGAGCTGATAAAGCCCTTCAATTTTTGGTTCTTGAAAGCAAACCCCTGGAGTCCGTGTGGAGAAGTGCTCTGTAAAGAACTGACAATCCTTTGAATTCGGTTGTTTTCAGAAGTACTGCCCTCCTTCCACCTTCCTGAAGGTTTTTCCCATTCTCAGTCATTTATTCATTACTAATAAAATAGACACTTTCTGACCTTTTCTTTTATATGACAAACCCAAGCGTTCATTACTCATACTCATTTTAGATGACTTCCCATCCTCTCTCCCCTCTCCATTTCAAACTGTCCGATTTTTGAGACGTTGCTTGAACCACATATTTACCATCTTCTCTTCTTTTTGTTAAAAGGTATGCGTACTTCCTGGCTTCATGCTGTTCATCCTAGTCTGACGAAACCACACCCCAAGCTTTTTCCCTGAGGCACATGTTACTAATTTAGGGTAAGCATCACAGAAGCCATTTGGGAATACAAGTAATTTGGACAGGCATCCAGTGAGACTCAGAGGAACCTCCAAAAAGTCTAGACAATCCCTTGAAAGTCAGCAGGAAACGGGAACTTGACTTGCACAGGCACTCTGATGCATTGCAACAGTTATAGTATGTACCTTTTGGAACCCAAATACTACCATGGCCAGACTCACAGCAACCAACATCACACAGGAAACAGTAATAGGGGCGTAAAATCTCAGAGCACGTCCAGCGCTAAGTCAAGACTCCCAAAACTTATAGCAGAGTATTGCACTACTGCAGAAAGACACAACTGGGAGAGAAAAGTTACAGGCCAGATTTTCAAAAGCTTGCTGGCATACTTCAGCGTTGACAGGCTCTGTGCAAGTAACTTCTGCCAATGTAGCCAGCCTTTGCCAATTACAATCTTAAATGCCTCAAAAAGAAGTACCAGCATCCCTGCCAGAAAAGTTCCCAAATATCTCAAGCAGGACTACAAAAGGATGCCCTGTAACTTCACTCCATTCCAAAACAGCATTAAAACTTCATCCTCTAGGTGCTAAAAAACTGTCAGTGCTTTAACCAGAACATATCCATCATACAGCAGTGGGGCAATCTCCCCAAACTTCAGTATGTGGCTGAAATTTGAAAAAGAAAGTAGCAAGAGAGTTTTATGCAAGATGTATTACTTTCTGCTGGTATTTTTGCAGAAGATAGGATTAGTTTCATGCTGTCTTGCAGCATGATCAAGGGCAATGAAAGGATAATAATTAAGTGAATTCTATTGCCGGCTGTCACAAGTGATAAATACAATGCATAATTAAACAACCGGCACGTAGACTGCCTGGAGAAAACAGTTATTTAGTGCTTTCATTAGGACAGTTTCATTTCTCTCACATTTTCTCATTACATTCTCATGTTTCACAAATCTGCTGAAAAATCAATCGCTTTATATTAGCTCCTGTGGCTGCAGCTACCTAGGAACTGCCCACTGGGAACAGACCCAATGTGCATCACTGGACCAGTGCCCACCTTGTGAGTACAGAAGGACCTGCATCTCCAGAAGAACGCAGGTGAAAACCTGGACCAAGTTTTCCAGGCCCAGCAGCTCAAAGACTTCCCGCAGTGGGTAGTCAGAGAGTGGCAGCTCATTGGGCCCAGGTCTCTGGCAAATGATGGGCTCATAAACTCCATAAAACTTCAGTGACCTCCCCGGGGGCGGCAGGGGCACCTCGTAGAGGATGTTGTGGATGTAGCTCTCCAGGGGAAGAGGCGGCGGCTGCTGGGAGGTCACTGCCTTATAGAGCTGGATCAGGAACTTCTTGCAGGCTTGCATGAAGGGCAGAGGGGTGATGAGGCATATGCATTTGGAGACGTACAGCGTGTCTCTGCTGATGTCGTAGGAGTTGTACCGCTGGAGCTTGGCGAGGGATGTGGCATCGCCCTCGTCAATGCTGCTGGCCAGGGAGTCCATGCTGCATGAGGAGGAGGCGCAGACGCTGCTGTATTGCTCTGCGTTGTGCATCTGGTAGAGTGTTTGCATGGCTGTGCAGATCTGCTTGCTTGTGACCTCCTCGTAGAACGTGAGCACAAACCCGTACGTACGAGAGCCATCTTCTCTGGTGATGATGAACGAATGCAGCTGTGGTTCTCTGTTATCCGCCTGCGTCCTGAAAGACAGCCCTTTGGGCATACAAAGCTAAGAAAAGAGAAAACAAATAGATATAGTTATCCAAGCTACAATTTTATTTTGTTACTTTTGCTTTATAGGCACATTCTTTTACCGCATCATAACAAGCCATTTATCATTAAACATAATCCCCCTGGAAAGTAGCCCAAGAACAAACAGCCTAAAACTGGTGCTACTTAAAGGAAGAGAGATGCATGAAGAAAGGGAAACAGCCTCCAAGATCAACCATCTATTAAGTCATTACAACTTATTTCCATTACTTTGTAAAATTATTTTCACTGCTGAAGAGTACTTGTCCCATTTACCTAAGCATCATATAAAAACATCTAGTTTTCTTCTCATTCACGTATCATGACCACAGTACTCTAAAATCAGAGAGCCAAGGGAGCATCTTATACCACTGAATTAAAATTACACAGACTTCTTGAAATTCTTTGATCTTCCCTAATTTTGTTAAAAGAAAACAAAACAATTGACTGGCAGCTATTACATTTACTTTCTTCCTTAAGTGCTACAAAATAGCTTAGACTGGAAGAAGTGGGGTGGGGGGAAGGGAAACACCCAAAATCTATGAAAGCCTTGTTTTTGGTTTACCACTCAGCAAAATATTTTGCAGTGATTCTGCTACACTGGGCGTTTCTCTGAAACATAGCCCAAGTGATAACTCGAGGCATTTTTCCAGGCATTCCTCAGGAATTCTATCAGCTGTCTAATACAAAATAACAAATATCCAGCAAAACATATTTGAATGTGCGTCAGCATGAAACTCCTTATGTTCTAGCTAAATCAGTATGTTTATAAATGAAGAACAAAAGCTTCCTTTGTACCTTCCATCTGAATAGAAAAGGAAAGATGAGAGGGAGAGCCTTCAAAGTGCTCCTGCTGTTCCAAAAGGCAATGCCAGAAGCCAGCTTCGGTGAGGGATGTGAACCTACACACAACTGAGCGCCTCCCCTAACGCCTCACTTTGACCAGGAGTAATTTCTACTGATGCTGGAAGAGGTAGAGAGAAATAACTGTATATTTTCAGGTACATCCTATCCTGAACTTCACCAGTGCACCCTGCACAGACCATTTGACAGCCTAATAAAACTGCTACCAGCCCAGCTGGGATTTAGGCAGACCAACTTCACAACACGCTAACAAATCCCTAAGTTATCTAGGACTGTTCTTGCATTTTGCTCTAAAAGCTAATGCACAGGGCAATAAGTAGCCTGGAGTTGGCAGAATAATTTAATTCCATTAATGGGCTTTGCTGACATAAACCATGAAATTGCAGCTTGAACCATTTTTGAACAGCAGCCACATTTTCATTCAAAAGGTTTATAGTTTTTATTGAGGCATTAACAGCAGTGCCATGGTTAAGGCTTCTCCAATAAAGAAGTAGTAAAAAAATTCTTGTTTCACGCTTTATTTAAATTTATTCTGCACAATAAATATCTCTTAACCACATTTTTTTTTGCAAGCTTGCTTGATAAAAATTTATTTTTAGAATGTATGCATTTGATAGCAGCTGTAGCCTTGTCAAATCTGATCAGCCTGAAATCATGGGTTTTTATCTTAACGCTGAGTCAAAGATTGTATTTTCTTCACTTTACAGAAAAATACCTCCATAAGCCAATCACACACACTGGCACAATCAAGAACAGATAAGCATCAGGGAAATTCAGATCAGCTGACACAGTTTCAGAAGGCTCTATTAAACAAATTTCCTCCAAGTCTTAATTATTATTCCCTCATCCTTTACATACAGAGTATATAATCTATTGAGTTTCAGCCATGGTCCAGCACATGCAGAGCACTGACATTTTAAGACCCTGACTGGAAACTGTGGCACAGAGACTGCTGCTGTCGTTAGACCTACATGAAAACAGAGGAAGAGGCAGAGAAAGAAAGAAGCCGGGAAAGTACCAAGGCAGGGAAGAACAACCCACGAGCCACTGAAGAAGCGAAGATCAAAAGGAAGGACCTGTGCTCATTTTCCAGTAACAGAGAAAGCTTCAAATTTGCAGTTAATGCAGGAAAACTTTCATCTTAGTGCCCTGGACATCAATCATTCCCCATCTCATCTGTGTTTGTCTCATGTGCCACAGGACAGCGTTGGGGAAGAGCAGCTTGGGACGTGGAGGGTTGAAAGCTTTGCCTGCTGGTGAAGCCGGCTGACTAACGGCGAGGAGGCAGCCAGTCACCTTTATTGCATCTTTGCATAAACACAGAAAACTATCCAAGATTACTGATCAAAGGATGGGATTTTGGTTTTCAGCGCACTTTACTATTTACATTTAAACATAACCATCAGCAGAAAGATGTGGAATTAAGTAATATTTGCAATACAGATTATAGTAAACATGGTTTGTAAAAACAAAAGGAAGCTGTGCAAAGACAGACAAAAATATAACAACAAATCCATATCCCATCTCCAGAAGTGATGAGTAGGAGATTCCCTTTTCCTAAACATGGAGGCAGGACAAGCACACACTGTAATCCCTCCTTCCTTCCTCCTCCTAGCCATCACCAGTTGCAGATATTTCTGAACCAAAGGTCCCCTCTGGAGCACTGCCCATTAGCACCGGTTCACCTCTTCTCCATTACATCCTCTATGTCACTTTTTAATCCCCTGTATATTTTTCATGTTCACAACATGCCACGGTAGCAAGCTCCATGCCCAAATTGTACCATGGGTGAGGGGGTGGAGAGAAAGATGCTGTTTGTACTAAAGCCCGCTCCTTCAAATTACACTGGGCAACCTTTAATGCTCTTAATTCAGTATATGACACATTAAACGGACAACGCTTCCTTGGACTTCAGAAATACAGGCAAAGATTTACACACCTTGATGAACCAGAGGGCTGAAATAGGAAGCTTATCTCCTAAAAATGTCACTTTCCTCTCTACTGAGAACTTCAATTTGGTACAACACATTACTTGTGGAATGGCCACAGAAGACAGTATGTGACATTAGGCAGGGGCAATCACAAAAAAGCAGTAGCGGGGAAAAAAATACTTCCCTGTTAAAGAGAACTCAATATACTTGGAAAGGGAGAGAAAACATGACTTGTAGGCAGAGTGATTTCTTGGGACTTCAGGGGGTTATTTTTAAAGCGACAGGATGGTTTCAGAAGGCAATTGAAATTCCTTAGGCATCCAGCAAAGCCAGAGTTCTCACAAGTTAACCTTGCAGGATTTATACTTTTTCTTCTCTGAGGAAAATTGCTTCTGGAAGCTCATATAAAGCAAACACATAGACAGAACTAATACAGCAAGGCAAGATCAGAAAGGACAATAATTGCCTCAAGGGATTCTGTGGAGGTGGATATTACTTTAAATGATGTTTCAGATGAAAACAATAAAGAAGTTTTTCAAAATATGATTTAAAAGACCATTAAATACTGCTGCTGTTAGTAAATGTGTTTTTTTTTTTCTCCAAGACACATTGAAAATAAAAGATGCGTTCTTCAGCTATTTGGTTTCAGCTAAACGCAGCTCTGTTCAATAATTTCATTTTAACAGGTTTCTTGCTGGTTTTGTTACTTCATTTTTGTCTGATAATATGACCGCACTTCATGCATACTGAGTATTTTCAACTGTAACACGAGAGACAATGCAGCAATTCTATTACCTCTTGCTGCCGTATTGTGTTGCTTGCACATCCCGCACCACTTCTCATCACCCTCAATTCAAAGGCAGAACTAAAAGGCGTAAGCAGCCTTGGTGGCTGAGTTATTACCATCTTAACTGTGCTGATGAAGCATCATTCAAAGTCCTTCATGCCTTCTGTATAAGCACAGTGATGTGGAGACCTGCCCAAATACCTCACCACCTCCACCAATCGACATTCAGAAGAAGAGGACAGAAATCCTCAGCTGTCAGTAGGCAAAGTGACTGATACTGGTAGTCGGCTCATCTCTGCCTTTCTATGTATGTGCAGTGCCAGAATATCAGCTCTCAGCATCACTGCTACTTCCAGCTCATGAGTTTTTATGTCAAATACCTGGCACAATGCTAAAAAATAAAATTCAGTGGAAACTGAGATGAACTTCAAAGATTTCTACACTTTCACAACTGCAGAGAAGTTTCAAATGTGAACTAATCATAATTCAGACCGCATTTACAAAAGTAATTTTCTTGTGGTTTTTATGTCTTCCTCATTTCTCCACCAGAGTGAGGTCCAGGAGATTCTCTTGACCTCATACTCATGCCATACACTGAGGTTTGAAGTAGCTAGTATGTAGTCCTACCCACCTCAAATATGAAGCACATCTAAACTAGATCAGGGGGGTAAAGGGGTTCCCTAATTTTCCAATTTTGAGTTAGATCCAACACACGGTTTTGAAAACAGCTGGAACTGGTAATATTGCTTTAATGTTTTACGTTATAAAATAAACAGCATTTTCTGTACTGGGAAACTCAAATACCAGTGATCTGTTCTCTTTGTCAGGACATGTGCTTAACAAAGGCTTCGGTGATTTTGGAAACATCCTTTGAATAGCAACTCTTTTGGAAAATTTCCAGGGGATCATCAGTCTTTTAGTTCTCACTGCCTCCAACTGTCTTCTCCTCCCTCCCCTGTTCATGGGACTTAGCCACACAGACAAACTCACACCAAGTTAAGCTGAGAGGAAAGAGATGTACAGATGATCCATTGGTGCAGAGGTGCTGTCAAAAGTGACCACCCAACAAAAGCCATGGTTTAAGTTCCAGCTTCTCTGTAAAGATTCCTCTCTCCCTTGTTATATTCAGCATCAAGGTTTTTGGTACTCAAAATTTTCACATGGATATTTTAAGACATTAATCTTAAAAATTCCTCATTTTGTCTCCTTCCACCTGTGGATATGTATCCTGGGAGACTAGACTCCTTCTCGGCCAGTCACTGAGCTGGTGGTTAGACTTGTTTCATCAACACAGTAGACTTAACTAGAACTAATGAGGGAAATGCAGCATTTTACTTTCGTTGTGCCTGAAAGTATTCTGTATTTTCACAATACCTCTACTTCTACAGCTTTTCAACCAGCTTGCCTCGTGGATGCACTTAGGCTCAGCAGAAGCACCTTGCTCATCACATCACAAGGGCTAGTTGTAAAAGACCCAGGAACCACTTGAGATTTGAAGTTGTCCAAAAAAGCTTGAGAAGAGTGTGTCTCTACCTACCATGTTGACGGCATCCTGGTCGAAGGGGTTCCACTCAATATTCTGAGGATAATGGGCCAAAACTTTGGACTTGAAGGTTCTTCTTAAGGGACTCTGGTCAAAATTCTCTCCTGCAAACAAATGAAGAAATAATGACTTGTCACAGCAGTGAGGCTTCAGAGAGAGCTGGCCTGGGCAGCTTACTTTCATTTTGTTGTTTGGGGTTTTTTTTAGTGCAATCTGAAGGGCATTTTCACTCCCAACAGATGTACTACTTTTAAAAGAAAAACAGAAAAGCTACATATTCAGTCTGATCACGCCCTCTTTCCCACAGAATCCTACTACTGTTGCAACACAGCCTCCAGCTCAGTATTTACTGCATGGAAATGTACCACAAAGAAAAATTACTGCTGGAGTTTTAAGGAAGAAGGCTCTGCAATCAGCTGAAATCTGTCTTCCCCTATAGCTTGAATACCAGATACTTAGATGCTGAAATAGCCCTTTCCCTCAAGTTTGTTAGAAACTGTCTTATGGTCAATAATAAGCAGGAGCACCTCTCAGCCATTATAAATTATTCAAGGATTCATCATAGATTTTTTTTTTTATCTTACAAGCTCTGTGTGAAGATTAAACTTTTTTTTTCTACATCAAATTTCAAGGACAGACTTTTTCCACACAAAGAATCCAGCAAGTGCAAAGAAAAAGACTGAAATTAGACTTCATGCAGAAATGCATCCAGTTATCAGCATACAATTAGTGTATTTCATGGTAATACTGCTAATGGAGTTTCCATCATTGGATAGTCTACGCTATGCAACACAGTAATCAAAGTTTGTAGGAACTATTCATCACACTACCATCTACTACACTTTTCTCAGGTATCAGGTTACTAATCTCAGGCTTCTTGCTGTAAAGATGACAGGTGGGTCTTTCCTGTTCAGTTCCTTTCTCACCTGAGAGGAGAGAATGGGATGAAAGCCTTATGTTTACAACATTAAATATTTCCACCAAACCTTCCTTTGCACTCAAGGGTGCCTTTTGGGACCTCTTAGTGTTACCTAAATACTTTAAAAAATATGTTACTGAAATAGAATTGGACTTCTTTCCTTTAAAAATAATAAAATTACTTCTCTTTATACTTAAAGAAAGAACCAATATTTCATTTATGCTTTTAATGGGAGGCTATTTTGGATGAAAAAATATTCAATCACTTGGTAAGCTCTACAGGCAATCCACTGTTCGGCAGAAAAGTTAAACTACAAGTCACTAACCCCTCTCTGAAGGCAACGTGGACTGTGGGAGTATAATTGGTGCTTGGTGAGTCACATAGGACAATTCAACCTTCATACAACTAGGAGCCTCCAGGTGATGTTGCAAAAGTCACAGTTCAGCACTTACTCGAAGGTTTCTGAGGCCACAGCCATTTGGCACATGCCCTTTGCTCCTTGCAAAGCACAGTCTACACAATCATTTGACTCAGGGTGAATGGAATTTCTCTACAAATTGATACCTGAAGGCAAAGCTTCTCAGCCTTTGCCTGGCAGAGCTTAGGGTCTGCAGATAATTGAGGGGAACACAGGATAATGGAGAAAAACAGAAGGTAATTCACAAGGTAAAAGTTATCCAGGCAGTTGTAGGAAGGTTGAAAACCACTTGAAACCCTTCACACATCTCCAATTTAGAGGGAATAACCTGTGCCATCTCTCAGGGGCTGCAGCACCAGGGCCATTGCAGCGGCACCTGCACAACAGAGGCAGGCGGAGGAAGAGGAGGCGAAGGTCGGGCATTTATTACACCAATGCCAGCCACCTGCTTGGTAGGGAGGGGGAATCAGAGGCTTATCCCAGAGCTCCTTTCCACAAGGATGCATACAGGCAGGTGGAAATTCCTCGAGATGCGTGGGTCAGCTGCGCTGGGACTGCGCCTCGCACTGCTTTAAGAGCCGCTGTGCCGAGTCAGCCGGGTGGAGGAGAACCAACCAGCTCTTCCAACAGCACTGGCTTTCAAATACATTCAGACGATGGTTTAAAAAAAAAAAAAAAAAAAAAAAATCTTTTCCTTCCCAAGAGATCCAAGATTTTTAAGGATACCAGTGTTTTTATACAATGCTCATTATTACCATATTATTTAGACACATTGCAGCATTACATTTTTCACTGCTATGTCTGTCTCATTTATTTTAGTGGATAACCGTGGGGGAGAAAAGGAAATAAGCTTCTACAAGGGTATTTTGTACTTGAGAGGAGAAAAGGTCCAAGATGATGCAACGCTGCTGCCATATTTCCCGGGGCAGGAACAAATGCAAATGGTAAGATGTGAGGAGCTCTGGCAGCCTGCTTCCAGAATTGCTCAAGGCAAACCAGAAATCCAGCAAAAGCGTATGCATCATAGAAATAAAGAAAACTGAAGGTATCAGCTAAACTGGATAAAATTAAAAGACATGTCAGGATTTAGCTGATTAGCTCATGACATCTGCCAAGTTGGACCAGTCTTGCCAGTAGCTGCTACGGCAGTCCAGACCACAAGCTCTATGAAGATCCTCCCCATGCTGAGCTACAAAGTTGAGACTGATGTACACAAAACCAGAGACTATTACTGTATTACAGAACATGGCAATAGAATAATCTCTTATTTTGGCCCAAAAGTTCTTTGCAGAGGCATTAGAGATAAAGATACAATGTCATCCATCAATTCATAAATTTTCACAAAATAAAAATCCCAACAAGCCAAGCCAACAGAAATTCTCTCTCCACATATGCACTTAAAAATACTTGGCAATATCTTTAATTCTTAGTATCAAACAGTAATTAATGTGCTTGCATAATCAAATTAATATGCATGAGGTTATTTCCTAATTAGATCTTCAATCTTTCTCACATCTGACACAGTTTACCTTACAACTGTGCACTAGCAGAAAGGTAGATATTTGATACTAAATTGTTTGGTTGCTTCTACTAAAAGTTCAAAGAGCATCTGAATTACTTCATCAAGTTCTCCACCGCTTACAGCAAGTGATTGCTGGAGTCTAAATTTCTTTAAAGCTTTCCTTTTTCATGACAAAAAAAAATGATGGTGTAACCTGGCGGATGCTAATTGGGTAAGTTGTGCAGTTCAGAGGCACTCATCACCTCTGCAGTTCACTGGTTGAGCTCTTCACGGGTTCTTTGGGAGCCAGTTTTCCACTCCACATCGTATAGGTGTTGCAAAAACACCTTTTGATTGAAAAATAGCTCTCAGTGATGACAGTCAACAACTAAAATTGATTAATCATCTGGTACGAGCACATAACTGTAAATGGGACTCCAGTGGCAACACACATTAATCACGTAATTTACTGCTCCTAACACCTGTGCTCACTTATAGGCACCAAAGAAATTGGGGTCAGCTTTGCCCAGTGCGCCAGGCATACTCTGGAGAGCCCCGCTTCCAGCACCCCTAAGACGTGGCATCTCAGGGGACGTGGCTCTGTGTGCTTAGGTTGAGTGGGACAACAAACCACCCAGCTTGCACCTGAATAACCTCCACATGCACTGTCAGACTCTGGAAGCACATCGGACTGCTCAGAGATATTTGGGAAGAGGTCCTGGAAGCCCTCTCCATGGGAAAATATCCTCTTCTCCTAGCTCGGTGGCTCAATTACCAACTCCACCAGATAAAGTTGTACTTATCTCCAAGTCAGACTGAAAACTACGTCATTGGGGATATAAGAGTGGGGAAGACCTTGATTATTTTTCTTATTATTGAACATCCTTAGTTTAATTTTCCCTATAAACCATGCCCCCATCTTGATGGGCAATACTCTGGCAGTATCTGGAACCAGTGGAGAAGAACAAGTTGCATCTGCCAATAAACCACTGTAATAATGAAAAACTGAGGGTTTCAATCAGTTTTTGGAAATGACCAACAATTTGTATGTGGCTGCAAATACTTGTGCAGTTGTTCAGACAACAGACAGGTCTAAAGAGTTTTGTTTATGAAGCACAAGCATCGCTTTAAGAAATCCAGTTTCCCAAAAACAGCAGCAACAATGTTCTAGTAGGCTGACAACATGGATTCATTTTATCCAGAAAAGTAAGTGGCACAAATAACTTACCTTTGCAGAGTCTCTGCAGGGTTTGCATTTTACTACTTCGGTGGTTTTTAAAAAAATACAAATTAAAGGTAAAACAGCGACACAGAAAATACTGTTTTCTCAATCAGCGATCATGAGACAAAAGAGAAGAGCCAAGAAACCACACTGGAGTGAATCAGTCGGTCATTAGCTAGAAAGGACACAACATCGCATCCTCCACACAAAGCTGCCTCCTGGGAAGCCAGGCAGGGTAAGCTTTTAGAGGAGATACATAATTTAGGAAAGAAACAGCACAAGGATACGACAGAAAGCAACCTGCATGTGAGGGCAAAATGTCAGCATTTGACCAAACTAACAGAAAATATCCTGACTGTCACTGAAATGAGATGGGGACCATGACAGCCAGTTCCACGTTGACAAGCTGGAAGAGAACCACAGGGAACAAAACCTTCTTGGCAAATATGAGGGAAGGAATCTGGACTGAAGGGTACCTGAAATTATCAGCTCTCAGCCTTGGTAGTTTTGAACTGCTGAGTCACACATGGCAAAAAAGTTTATTTAGCTGTTATTCTAGGGAAACAGCGAATTTTCATTAAAACTACCAGGTGCTCTTAAGTGCTTGCTTGCTGACTTCCCAGACAGGACTAGTAAGGCACATTAAAAATGATGCAAGTATCAAATGCGAATTGAATCCATATTCTAAGATATTAATGGCCAGATAACAGTACTATGAATACAGACAGAAACATGGTATTTGATGCGTGGTACCCATTCATGCAAACAGCACATCTCATAGGGTAAGCTGCCTCTCAGAGGCAAATTAAAAATTTGATTTTGAATGGCATCCTTTTGCTTTCAGGATATTTTTAGAAAAATAATGCAAGTACTTTTCAAAATTGTGTAAAATGTGTCTGACTCAAGTTCCAATTCAGTTGGATACTACATCCTATGCAACAGTACTTTTAAACAAATTGTGCCTTCTCTTTAAGGCATTCATTTTTTAAGGGATATTTAGTTTCAAATTAAAAGCAAACGGTGAAGTGATGGATGCTAGATCAACAAAAACCATGCTAACTTCATTTCAAAATGAAAAGATTTCTCAAAATTAGAAAATAAACATGATCTGTGTTTTGGATGAAGGATACAATTACTAGGGAAATGCAGCTTATGAGGTTGTCAGTCATGCATGGCTTTCATATGAGTGATCACAGTTAAAAATTTAGCAACCTTAAGGGTTAAGCAGCTCTGTCTTAATTATAACAACTATAGAGGCATACAAAAACATGCACCAAATAGGTAGAGGCATCCTCCACCCACACCCTCTGGTCCAGGGAATGCGAGCTATCTGTCGCTCCTTCCAAGCTCTGGAACGTAGACAGGAATGCTTGTGACCACAGAAATAAAAATATCTTTTATTCCTTTAGAGGAACGTACTGGGAGCACGACTATGCACAGCAGTACTGCACCTCATGGTGACAATCTTTTTGACAGCTATTTCTAATTAAAAAGCATTCAGCACATCCAGCTACGTCCTTTCCCTGCAGACAGAACTTTGTTAAGCACTGGATAACTGGATGACCCTGCATGAGAAGCAAGGAATGCTTCTAACCTACCTCTTGCATGTCAACGTGTAAAGGAACTGATGGATCATATTTAAGCAGGAAGCCATAGTGTGTACCCTATCAATACATCTACATGATTTGGCTTTTTTGTGTGTGTGTGTCTGTGTTGACCTCACTCATACTGCTATCTAAATCTAGACCGCAAAACATGCTTCCTTGATGTGTAGGAACCTTCGGGTCTCCGTAGCAGAAACTGGTGGAGTTGGACTTTCCAGTACCCTTTGTTCACAACCTATGTAACAAAGCCCAGTCACATCTCCTGATAAGTATCTCTAACACAGCCTCATGCAAGATATTGTTCAGTCTTTACCGATCACACTGAGATCTAGCAAATTGTATATCCATCAATACACCTGACACCACTAGTGGCATTTTGTTGGAGAGAGGAAGCACATCTGCCAAGAGAGCTTCAAGAAAAAGACTAAAATTTATCAGATATTGATTTAAGTTAGGTAAAAGAATGAAAAATTGAAGATTTTTGGTTTTGTTTTAAAACTCTGACTCTTAATTTGATTCCAGGGGAGTTGGAAGACAGAAAACAAAGAGATAGAGAGGGCCTGGTGATTGTTTTGTCCTTAATGCCCCTTTACCTGAGGTTTTGTCTGCAGTATCTGAGCGCTTGCCATGGAGATCTGCTTCTAGCCATTTGTACAAGACTACACAACATAACAAACAGATAAAAAAAAAAAAAAGCACGTATGAACAACATGAAAAGATACACAAACATGCTGGGGAAGGGAAAAATGTGAAGCAGACATTAAACACTCCCCCTTGCAACTTCTCTTCCCTCCACTACTGCCAAAGGGTAAATCCAAGCAGTAAATAAAACCCTCTGTGACTCTAGTACTATAAAGGTGTTGAACACATAGATAGACATTGTAGAAATACTTGTCAAAATTAGTAACAAGATTAAATTCTCAGTACTTCAAACAGCACACTGCTGTACAGCTCCCCTATTATGACAGACAGCTTGCTTCATATATTGAGCCGTTCCAGAGCCTGTGAAATTCGGGGGGGGAGGGTTGGGGCGGGAAGGGGGTGGGGAACCCATCAGATCTTTAACCGGTGCTGAACTAAACCCAAGAGGTTTTCTTCAGTATGATACTGTTAGCCCTGTTGTTACATCTCCAGTGCCGTACTGCATGCCATTTTCAGGACTTTCTAAAGTTACCCAATAGTTCAATTAATCATTTCTGTCTCATAATAAGGAGTTTTTAGACAGAGATTCAGATAAATAAGCTATGTTTATAACTTGGATTAACAATTTTAATCTTTTCCAGTAACAGCTACCCCAACAGGCACTGGTAGTGGAAGAGCTTCCTGCTGGCACATCTAACTGAGGTTTCTTCCAACTGGTTTGCTCACCTCCTGCAGAAAAACAAAAATGTTTTCACAAACACCATGGCATTCCTTAGCCAAAAAAGTCCTATTTGTACACTATGTAAATGCATTATGCAATCCTCCTCAAGTTACATCTGTTTTTATAAACCCAGAATGTATACTAAAGCTCCAGAACCATTCATCTCTCTGCTCATTCAGTTTCTAGGTGTAAATTCAGAGTATTTCCACCACGACCTCCTACTTGAGCTGTTAATCCAGGTATCATTTCATAGGACCTAGATAATCCTGCCAAGGCTGTATTTTCTGGGAAGGTAGCCCTTGACAGAGGGCACAGAAGCTCTTTCAATAAAGATTTATAGATCTGATTTTGGATTTTAGGACAATTTTCTCATTTAGCAGGCACCTGTAGATAGCTTAAGTCCTGCAGACCTGAATGTGGGTTATTTCATTCTACTTTTGAGCTGTTTGAACTAAAAACTCACCTAAATATTTAAGTTAAAGGAAACAAAACAGACAATTGCTTACTGATTTTCTGGGAAAAACACCGTCAGAGCATTCGTTTAATATCTTGGTCCAGAAGAGCACAATCCCTGCCACAATCAGAACTCCGAACTCTCCCGGTTAACAGCAGTGAGCCAAAGCTGGCCACTGCCCCATACCCGCAGTGCCTTTACAGGCCTCTCTGCCAAGCTGCCCAAACAGCTCTCCCCAAAAGTCCTTTCCTGTCAAATCATCATCCAAAGGGAATTTGGCACGGAGCTTCCAGAGGCTTAGCCACCACCTCTGCAATAGCAAGGGCGAAAAGTAAAGATGTAACAGCTCGTGAAGGGATGCACAGCCTGACATGCCAAGACAGGTTCTGGTTTTGCTACCCGGTTCAGTATTTTGACCATTTATCATCATCAACCATATGGCTAAGCAGTCACAGAAGTTACATAAACTATGCAGAAGGCAAATCACAGAAGATCATTGACAACAGTGATATAAATACAGAGCTACAAACACTATTGTACAGCCTAATTCTTTATACAAACACAATGTAATTGAACATGACTATTGCCACAAACTAATTACACTTAGAAAATGCTCAGTGTTTCAACAATCCTTTCAAAAAGGAGATTTCTTCACCTAAGAGCTACCACACAAGTCTAAATGAAGAGAAAAAAAAAGACTAAAACCTAACATGAGCAGTTTAGTTTGCCATCATCCCTTCCTTCTGACCTTGATTAAAATACTCTCTGCCTACAGGGTAACATTATACAGCACTGACACTCCGCTTTTTAAAATAGCCCCACGTCCCAGCTGCCAACAGACCACAGGCATCCCACTACACTAGCAAACAAGTATGAATTACACCATTCCTTTTTACGCAAAATTGCATCGTAATCTTGTCAAATACAAAACCCTCATGGCTTAAATTATATCGGTTTCTGTGATTTTTTTTTTTTTTTTGCAGTGGGGTGGGGGGAGTTTAATAAACAGGTACCAGAGGCAGAGTGCTCCTAACACAATCACCTTGGAGTCTGTCCCCAAAGGCTGGAACAGTGGAGCAGGTATAAAACTGGGCCTATACTTATAGGGAATTATTTATGCCTCAAGCCTTTATTTTCCCTAGAAATCAAGGTGTGTGGAATTCACTCATTCTGTTCATGCTGCCATCCTGCCTCTCCATGCCTGGGCTCCTGATCCACTGCAGCAGAGCGTGCCCCAGAGATCCTTGGTCTATCCTGTGTAGATACAGCAAGCGGCATATTTTCCTTTTTATTGCATGTTTGTATTCAAATCTGCTGTAATTCTGAATACTTGATACGGAATGGCTAAGTATTTTTACTAATACAGAAAGCAATCCTAGTAATAATTAAAAGTTCGTTTGAATTTAAGTTTCATAGATCATTACACTTAAATTGCCTGTTAACCTTTTGGCAAGTTACACAGCAAATGAGCAACATACATAACCATATGTAACTGAAGGGTTTGAAATCCATCTCTCAGGTCCCAGAAGAACATTAACGATGGCAAAGCAGAAAATGTTCAAGCAAGAGCAAGACACCACTCGAGTGCTCAAACACAGCAGGATGCCAAAGCCCGTCCAGCGAGGTGGTCCCTGGCTTTGGAGAGCAAGAGACACCTGACTGTAGCCTTGGGCTGAACTGCCAAGGAAGTGAAGGTATTTCAGATGCCATCGTGCCCTTCATGAAGTTTGGGTGTTTCCCACTCCTCTTTTCACATGTTCACCTCCCTCCATGGGCTGAATGCAGAATGAGGTATCCACTCATGCCTTTTGTGCAGGACTCCTTTCATGCTTGTGCTTTCTACTCATTTACAAGGGCAGGATGAATTTCAAATGCACCCGATTTCTGTGTTAAAACGTGATGCTGCATTCTCAGACTCATTTTGGAAACACACAAACATCATTTTCAATTCAAATGAACCTTAAAGCAGGTTTTATCCTCTACTCCCCTGGGACAGAGGTAGCACAAGAGTCTTGTCTTAAGATCTGCTTTATTACAGTTGATATTTCTGAGGATGAGAAAAGGGTAAAAAAAAACAAAACAAAACAAAAAAACCCCCACAACCAACCAGAACTTGTCATCCTAAAAAACCCTGTACAGTTACTGTTTAGGTTTGTGTGGAAGAATGCAGGACAGAAAAGGGAATTTTTCCGTAAATTTTGCTTTGGGGCTTTTTAAGTACAGGAACAAGTAGCTTTATTTTCATTCCTTATTTTTTAATTACAGTACATTCAGTTATCTTTTAAACTGGGCTGTATTAAGACAGATTTTTTTTTTTTAAACCATTCTGCAATGCACATAAATACCATGCAGTGATATCAGTTCCCCTTGACTCATCAGGACGGCAAGTCCCAGGTGTTTTGTTATTTGAAGTTAGAAGCTGTTTCACCAAAGCTGCGTTTACACAACAGCAGAGCGCAAATGAATTCACCGATAACACCTTCTGCCGCTGTCATTAAGCTCGGTTTGCAAATCAGTACGAGAAAAGAAAGGAGCTTAATTTGGCCTGGACCATTTTCAGCGCTAATCAACTTTGACATAAACAGAGCACGAAGATGCCTGTCCAGCAGCTCAAGTAGTCAGCTATGCCTGATCTGGGATTTTGTTTTTTGGTGACTTTCTTTTTGCCCGTCTCACACAAGCTTGAGGCCTTGGTTCACTGGATTTAGCACCGTTACGCTGGGCAATAGACTTTCCTGGTTTTAAGGAAGCCCTTGCTTTCTGATGTCTCCAGAAGCCACCCCTTGATGGGCTGAGACACAAAGAGGATCCAAAGGACTCGTGGTTGGCTATTTTTTTTACTGGTCACACAGAACCCAGCCTGTGAAACTTAGTCTTCTACATCCACCAGCACTCGCCAGAAGGAAGCTCTTCCCAGTTCCTGAAGATTTTTTTATTCTTCAAACAGCACAATCCACAACCCAGCAGCGGCACTCAAACTGAGAACGTAAAACGCCCTGGGCAGGGACAGCCTCTTCATGCTCCTTGAAGAGCCAACCCAGACCTGCAAGGTTTAGACAATCGGTTTTATCAACGGGGCAAGAGGCAGATTTAGAGAGGGTGGACCCAGAATTAGCTCTTCACCCTACTGAGTTCCTTTTTTTTGTATATCCTTGAAGTGTCCCTTAAGTGTCTATATACCAATGCACGCAGCATGGGGAATAAAAGCAAAGGGTTACAGCAAGGCAATGCTCACCTGTCAAAGCTGCAGCTGCTAAGCTTTATGAAAATGTAGTTATATGTGGTTTGGATGGGAAGAAGGTGCATCAAAAAAAGACCTTTCCTTCTTGTAATCAAGAAAGCTCTTTCATCTGCATGAAGTAGAAGCACTCCCTTGTGTAGCACAAACTGACTTTGTTTAGAGGTTTTTGAGAAGCTGCTCTTTAAGCTGGTGCCAACAATTACTTGTCCTTATGACAGTCTCCAAGAGCCAGTCTTCTGCCAGTTTTCAACAACTGAATCCTTTTAGACAAAGAAAAGACAAAAGCTTTCCACACACTGAAAAGTCACAAGCACTCAACAGGCAAAGTTTGAAGTTACCAGAGCTCCCAGATGGAGAATAGTGGCAAGCAGAAATGAAGATGTGGGCAGACAAGGACCTGCTGCCCACGCAGCCACATCAGTCCTTAAAGCTGATACTTCTGCTTAAGAGCTACCCAAGAAAGCATTTCATTTTGGAGATTGCTCTCAGATGCTTCAACCCAGGTGCACTACAATAATTGGAGATTAGCATATTGCTGCAAATGTTTCCACTGTGGGCAAACCTGCCACCGAAGGAACAAGACATTAATACAACATGATGGATGATGCAGTTCTCATTAGCTCTTGAAAAAACAACAGTGGAATTTTGTCAACTAAAAATTTAGAACATGGTTAGGAGGCAAAAATATCATCATACTGAAAGAAAGATCAGTTCTTACAACCATTTAGTTAAAATATCTCTTCTGCCACGAACATCTTTGCAAGAACCTACATGTCTTGGTCAACACCACCTGCATTTAGAAACTCTTTGAAGATCAGGCTGCTGCCAGTGAGTTTACACAAGGGATCACTAAGAAGTTATGCAATTACTGTGCACTGATACTTAAGCCACATGAAAAATATTCTCTATGCTCAAGTAAACCTTAAGTAAACCATTACTAGTTTTAGGTTTTTTCATTGCAGCCAAGCTCTATATGTTTCAGACAAAGCAAAACCAACCAGATTTATGCTTCATCACTGCTGACCATTTTGTGGCCAGTTTCCAAGTCTACTGAAAACACAGAAAGCTGAAACCAAGACTCAATCACCATGCTACAGTGAAGTGTCAAGACTCAAACCCAAAAGCACAGACTAATACTAATTTCTGGATCCAAACTAGATTCCAGATGGGAAACTGAAAGCACAGCAGTGTTTCTACCATGCCTCTAAATTTAGTTTAGATTCCTACAAAGGGGAGCCCAGAAACAAAATTCTTTGGCTTCCCTTAATGCCTTAGGGAGTACTGAGTACCACAGCATCTTTGTGAAGGTGGATCTCCATTGAGAAGGCCAGAAAAATACTTGTCTCTGGGGTTCAGCTTGCAAATGCCCCTCCACCTCCAACCCTTTCTTCCCTTGTTCCATTTGTTCCCAGACATCTGGAAATGGAGGCGATTCTCCAGGTGCATTCCTAACCTTTGTGCACCCTAAAAATACCACTTCAAGGCCTCTATCAAACTTAATGGCTGGTGTATTTGGGGGTTGCCTGCTCTCCCAACAACCCAGCCTTTAACCCCCAGATACACCTTCCACTGTCATCAACAAGATCTCTTAAAGAACATAGGTAAAGTCCCACAAACCAGGCAAAAAGGGTCAATGCAAAGGGCTCTGTATCCCTAAGTCACTCCTTTGCCAAAGCCCAACAATGAAAACCAGTCTTCTTGCCCTGTCTCCCCTCAAATTTCCACTGCCACCCCAGTAAAAATCCCTCTGTAGAGCAGTAGATACTCACATAAAAACAGTATGTGTTTCTGGGGTGGTTTTAGACCCTAAAGGTAAAAAGACCATGGAGAGCCATAAAAGAGAACAGGGCACATTTCCTGGTCTGAAACAGGGTTGAAAAGAGCCAGTGGGGCTCTGAAAAAGGAGCTGGAGACATGCGTAAAAGGGAGAGTAAGAAATTGAAGTCCACTTTCACCCCAAGTGCATATTTTGCCTGCTGTTTTAGTGCCCTGCTAGATGGAAGCAGCCGAGAACAGAGATCTAAATAACCCTAACATTACCTGGCATTTAAGCAAATGTTTCCTCTTTACCACTAATCCACTAGTCTTCTAGTACCAGGTTGATTGGTACACTAAAGATACATAGGTAGAAGACATGTCATTGCAGGTCTCATTTTTAAATAAGCATAAATTGTCACCGAATACGGAGAGGCTAATTCCCAAACAAACCCTTTAAAGTCACCCTAAACAGCCAAAAGAGCCCTGCCGGCCATGCAAAACCAACAGGAGTTACGTTATGGTATTTTACACTTGCCTTTCGCATGAAGGAGAATTTTGTGGAGTTAAACAGAACACTTCACGTGATGGAGCAAGCCGTACCATGCTGTTTTGGAGACCTCAGTATCTGTTGCAGCTTACATTAGAAACAGAGGGTTTCACACTGAGCAGATCAAGGCTGGATTAGGCACGGATGGCACCATAGCCGAACACTGTTTAGTACCTACCATCCCTCTGAGCGTACTAAGGTCTGGGAGGTCTAATAAATACAGAGAAGTGCATGCAAAAGAAAACAGAATTAACAAAATGTATGTGATTATGTGGGACAGCTAAATCTGAGCATTCAATTACAGAAAACAAGAGCATAATCATTTTGCATGGTGGAAGAAGTTGTTGTTCCTTCAAATCAAGACAGAAGGGAGTTGTTTACGGTGCATAAGAATGGGTTTCAATAGTCCCCACTCATGTTCCCTAGAATACATAAGCCTACCAACTAAAGAGCATTATTAATCACAGAATCATAGAATGGTTTGGGTTGGAAGGGAACTTAAAGATCATTTAGTTCCAATCCCTCTGCCATGGGCATTATTCTACGTAAGAACAAGCACACATATATGTGTAATGTATTCACTGTCACATACATGTGCCTGCTTCCTCTCTCCCGAAGAGATGGGACTGGCAGGAATGCTCCATTACAGATTCAAAAGCTGCCCCCTGCACCTGGGGCTCTTCCCAGCACCACAAAATGGCCTGAGCAACAATAGAGCCAGTCCTCAAACCTGGACACCAGCTGGCTCGTAATTCCTTGCAGCACTGCGGTAGCATCAGGAGTTCCTGCATTGCTCCCATGGGATTAGAATTCCCATCTCAAATCAGACAGGATACACACATGCCAGATTAAAGAGACGCAGGCATTTGCATATCTCTTCAGGGTTTGACAGGTTTCTGGCAATTTATTCTGCAGCACGCAAATCCACCGAGAGCATCCCTGGTGGGTACCTCCTCGATGCAAAGGTTAACAGGTCTGCATGCTTTGGATTACGTATTTACATTAAGGAAGCAAATTTTTTTTTATATACTTGCATAGCAAGCACACACAAGAGGAAAGACCCAAATGATAAATATTTGTGACAACAAATGATGCAGACCTCAGCAGTTACACAGCTGTAACGATAAGCTAAGCAGAGGGTAGCTGGGCACAAGTATTACTGGATATTTGCTTAACTAAAGCCTGCAGTTTTATTATCAGGCTGAAAAAAAAAAATACCTTCTTGTACAGGACTGTAAGATGATTCACTAAGATCAGATTACCACAGACTAATGAATATTTCAAGGGCTTCACATGAATACAGAGAATCAGTCCAACCGATCAGGCTGGTCTCTGAGTTGTCACAAGAACAGGCGTTGCATGTGGGGAACAGAATTTGCCTTTGAAATCAAAAACAGTATGTGTGTACACCACATTAAAGGGAGCTGAACACTCGCAGACATCCTACAGCTGCAAATTCAAGGGTCATGAAAGAATGACAAAACATCCAAACTTCTAGCAAAGCTTATTTATAAGCCAAAACAACAAAGCTTCAGAAATACACTCCTCCTGCCTCTCAGAAAGGCTGCTTGTCAAAGTAGGAGTCCACCCCAGGCTTTGAATTCAGCAAGGTTTATTCTCTGCTTATACCAATATGACAGCCTGAATGTGACTTATTTTAATAAAGAAATATGAAACTGCAACCTGAATCTGTATTTCATGACATCACAGTATCAATATATAAACAGCCTGCGGAAACAGGTACTTTCAATTAGTTATAAAACTAGTGCAGTACCAGTTGTGATGGTGCTTCTGGTTAACCCTTCCCCAAACAAACACCCTTTTGTCACCTGTCCTAGAGATCTGAACTCTTTGGTGTGTTTCTCCAGCTATCTCACTCACCTTTCCTGCTCCCTTTCTTATACCGGTGCTTTCCAACAAGGCTGGCTCAGGCTGCAGGTTAGTGCTGAGCCCCGTTTCATTCAGGTCAGCAACACTTCCCACTTTGCAGTGAGGGTGGAGGATGCCCTTGAAACAACTTTGCAATGGCACTATCCTGCATCAACTTCCCACCTCCCCATTTCGATGGAACCCACAGGTAGATGTTGAGCAGCTGACTTAACAGCAGCAAACCTTGAGCCCTGTGAGGGTACAGCTCCTTCTCCAGTTTAGATCAAAGTGCGGTCGCCCTACCCAAATGATAACACACAGACTCACATGACTCTCCAGTAGTCATCCAGGTGGACTCTCTATGTAAGAAAGTGCAAAACTCCATCAAACAGCAACATTGCTTCATCTTCCCAATCTATCAGGGCATGTTGAAGAAGCCATGCAGTCAACATGGTCTAAAATAAGTTATGTTTCCTAAGTATTTTTAGTTTTTGCTTTCAAAATGTGTTTAATCACAACCTTGTGTCAACCTGTAGAAGCAAAAGCACTTATGTGAATACATGTTCTGTCCTGACAGAAGGTCAGCTTTTCCCTAACCTTTCTTTTACTTAATATTTTGGCAATTGTGCTCTTTTGAGAAAGATTGTATCCCTATATGATGGTGGTTCATCAAGGAAGCTAGAGTAGAAGCATATCTCAGTCACAAAATAACAAAAAGCTTTTCAAGATACCCAACAAAACACTCCTGCAGTGACTTCTGAGAACAATCTACATCTGCAATTAGAAAAAAAAAAAAACTGCCTAAGTTTCTCCAGAGCTTTAACCTCAGTGGCTACACTAGAAAAAAGCTGCAGTGAATTATTTATTAACATCAACCCTGTGTCACCTCAGCCCCACACAATTCCCAGTTTGTCACTGGGTCCTTGGTTGCATGGCCTTTGGCGAGCTGCAGGCACCCAGCCGCAGCGGCAGCGATGCTTCAGGCACCACAAGCAGCTCCCAGCTTCTCCTCTCACGTCTCCTTATTCCCAGCCCTGCATCCAAGCTTTTGGTTCACCAGCTCAGGCGTTTCCAATGGGGAACTGCAGAGGTGAGCTGAGCCAGCTGAAGGGTACCTGGGGGAGGGATGAAGGAATGAAGAACAGAGGGGAAAGCGCTGCTTTCCAGTGGCTTTATCTTTCCATCCAGTTCACCACATCTGTACAAAATCTGTAGGACAGTGGGAAATAGTAGGTGAAGGAGAGCAGAAGGATTGAGGTCTGTACATGCTGGCACTATTACCCAGAAGAAGGGAATACATTCAAAGTCCAACAAAAACTACAGTGCCTCAAAACCCAAAAAAACTGCACATCTACGAAATGAATTTCTAAGCATCAGCCGATCCAGCTCAGAAAGAGTACAGGAAAGCTGGGCAATACAATAACTGTGCACTACAGCAAGAAGCATAAATGTGCATGTGTGTGTATTTTTTGAATATTATATAATTTTAAGCAGAATAAAAGTTTTTGACCACAGCTTCCCCCCCCCCAGTATTATTCAGAAAGCAAAACTCCCAAGTCAGACCACAAATTTGGAAGTTGCTGCGCCTCTGGACGTTTCAAGTCCAAGCTGTCCCTTTCTTTAAACTCCTGGTCTATGCAAGCTGGACACATACAAAACTTGAAACCCATAAACAGTCCTTAAGACAGAGGAAGGAGCTGCAGCAGGCTGAAGTTTCCTGAAGAGTCCTTCTCCTTGAAGATGAATAATTAGTTCCCTGACAACCAGAGCAGCTCTGCACTTCTCACAGAACATCCCAAGGCAGAAAAGGCAGCAATGCACTGCAGGCTGCTTCAGCCCCACCTGGCCCAGCTGGGGAGTTGCTGCAGGGTGACCTGCACCATGGGTAAAAAAGAGTTTCCAGCTGGGACATCATGCAGACATACTGTGGAACATTAAGGTGCCTCTCTCTGGTCTATAAGACAGACCTTTTCCTGTCTTAAAATTGACACCTGTTGTTTCCTCTCTCATCTTCTCTCAATTTCAAAAAGGTCACCAAATGCAAAATCCCCTTTTAGTAGACAATCATGACCTTTCAAGTTTTGTACAAGGGATGGGGAGGGGAGAGAGAGAAAACCAAAATTCGATAAAATTCAGAGGAGATTGGTTTAACCTTACACTTGCAAGCTCCATAAGAGTACTACAAATCAAGAAGCTGAGATCTGGACAGGAGGGAAGCCCTGGACATAAGGATCAAGCAGGAGAGCATGGGTAAGCAGGTAGGAGCACAGCACTAGCCATCACAGGGAACACCAAATCCCTTCCATGTTTGTCAGGAAAAGGGGATCTGTTCAAACAGATTTGCAGAGACAGCCTTGCTGCTCTGCTCTCTCCTGAAACCTGGTTTGTCATCACCAAGGTAGGAGTGAAATCGTTCCAGCATCCCTTTAGCTGCCATCTGCGCTCCCACAGGGAGGGGGCTCAAACCTGTCAAATGCCTTGAATTAAAAAGAATCACCTCTTGCATTAGAAATGGCAAGAGGTGGCAATTTCAGAGTAACAGCCTGAAGCCACTTGCCATCAGAGCACACTGCATATAATTAAGCACAAGAAACAGGCCCCCAGAACCCAAGCGTAACACCGCATTTGACAAAGTTGCTTTTGAATATCCAGAGACTAATAGAGAGACTCTGAAAATGCGGTAATTTGTTTGGGAAAAAATACCAGTCTTTAAGATAGAAGATAAAAGTGGATTTGGGTTACACCAAATCTAGTTTCTGCTACTGGCCCTCCCTCTTTTAAAGAGCTATTTTTGATTGCTTCTGTCAGGGAAAGAATGAGATGTATCATTAGCATGGTCATGGGAGATAAGAAGTTGCTAGAAGATCACTATGAAAAAGGGAAAGGAGAAACCCGAGAGGACACATGCTCTGCACAGCATGGTCTGGTTTGCCTTGCAGTGTGGGAGGTGAGAGGGACACCACCAACAAAAACAGAGAGAGCAGAGTTGGAGAGGTTCACAGATATGATGAACCTATGATTTATGATTCTTATGATTTAAGATTCTATTTATATTTCCCACACACACACACATGTGGGGACCAGCCATTTCAGGGACTATTCAAGGATGTGCATTGGAGGCTCCTTTGAAAGCCCATCCATTTCTGTTAGTGCCTAGCTGGACACAAAGTTTTCAAAAAATTTGGTGAGGTTTTTTTTTTTTTTTTGTGTTTGGTTGGGTTTTTTTAAACCTTTCACTTGTGCTTAAGAGTATTCCCCCAAACCATTTCACCTCCCTTTAGGAAAGCGGTGTTTCAGAAAGCACTGCTGATAGCCAATACTCCTCTGCCTAATTAATATCCTCACACCCACCAAATGCTCCACGCCATCAGACACCGCCTGAGGAGACCTCAGTGGAGAGGGCGTTCAGGCTTTACACAAGCTTTGCTAACCCATCGCTGTATCTTGTCACACCCTCATGCTCAAAGCACCTGGAGTCTCACCGAGATCCCCACCGGAGCTCTCTCACATATGAGTAAGCACAGGGCAAGGCTGGGGACTTTGGTCCGTTCTTCACTGATGCCTGATAGATTTTTTCCAGCGATGAGAGCACTGAGAAAGCTGTTCTGTCCCTGGGTCACTGTTCACTCATCTCAGGGAGGTTTGTTGCTAATGATTCTTCCTTAAGAAGGAGGATTTCTTATGCTGCATAGCTTATAATTAATTGGGGCATCTTAGACCAGAAGGTCCGCTTGCTCCCCCTAAATGAGCTTCCTAAACAACAAAAACACGCTTAACATGTGGCAGGAACACGGTTCAAGAGTTCACTTGGGCTTAGCTTTGTACTAGAAGACAGTTTTGATGCATAAATTTAGGCAGATACAGATTTACTTAGAAGTTTAGGAAGACAAAAAAAAGCATTTAGTGCATGGCTGTGCCCACTGAGGATAACACAAGAGCATACCCATTTTTTATGGTTATACAATGGATTGTTACAACTATAGCCAGAGGAAGGATGACTAATGCTGAGCAGATACACAAACAGACAGACCCCTAACAGAGTCAGAGAGGAAGCCGGAGCATTTTAGGCGTAGGATCATCCAAAACATGTACCTGTGAAAGCAAGGGAATCAAGATTGAGGGGATCAGCATAACAGGTTGGAAACGACCTCTGGATTCATCTGGTCCAAAGCAGGGCTGACTTCAAAGCTAAATCACAGTGCTCAGGAGCAAGACAAAAATAAATTTCAAGATGAAAAACTGCAAAGGCAATTCAACAGCTGTAGGAAGGGAAGAGCAGAGTAAGATGTCAACATTTCAACGTCTTTGGAGCAAAAAGCGTAAGTTAATTTAACGCTTTAGTAAAAAGCGGGAGACACTCTTGAACCTGCAGTGTAAATACCAAGCAAGAAAAGACTGTGAGGCATTAGAGCTACGAATCACCCCTTGCCAAGCCTCAGGTCTTACCTCAGAAATACTTCCATCTCCAAGCCTTCATATTGCTTAGTACTAACACATCTATCACTGTGCAACATATGACTAGCAGCAGCATCACTACCATCACCTTTCGGCTGGGGACCACATGCTGAACTTACTCATTCCCCACCGCCTTGCCTTTCCAGAAGAAAGCCCAGCATTTCTCAAAGGCATCACCTGTATCTCCTGGGTATTACAGCTCCACGGGCACCTTCTCCTCGTTTCGTATTTATGGTCACATACAGCAAATCACGCCGATTTCTCCCTGTGAAGCCACTTTTTTTTGGCAGTTGGCTAGGGACTTTCACAACAACAAGGCCCTAGAAAAACACTCCGCACAGTTTCAGTGCCCTTCCTTGCACAGCTGCATCCCAGGCAGGACTTACGCTAATCCCTCCTGAAACAGCCTTGTGGCTCTTGCCTTGCTATGGGGCAGCCTGCCGCAGCCCTCCTGACATCACTTTAATGCTGATTAGTCCCGACACAATTCTGGTGCAGGCTTCCTGCCAGGCGAGGGAATGAACAAAATTGGTTTGCGCACAGGCCAGACGACAGCTGCAGTCACTCCAGCTCAAATCTGTGGAATAAGGACCCTCTTCTTGTTTACCAAGATGAGGCTAAATTAGCCCAGCATGAGACAGAAGGACAGAGCAAATCCTAAAAGCCAGCGATGCCAACCTGGCTCTGAAGGTACGACACACGTCTTGGTCGGGCTCTGTTGCTTGGGCTCAAATAAGCCATAATGGGAGCGTAAGCTGTGTGTAAAGTGAACATCCCCCAGCCCACGTAAGAGCTAGAGTTTTAAAAAGAAAGGATTTGAGGGGGGAGAGAAGATTACAAGCAGAATGCCCTCAGGTTTTTTCCAGAGCCAGAGAGGCTGTCATTGCATACTTTACTTGGAGCATATTTTTCCCCATCTCTTTTTCCTCCAGCTCTAGAGAGAGAAGCCTCCAGCCTCCATAAGCCCCCTCGTTCCTCCAGTGCCCTTAAGGCAGTGGCAGGCCCTGTTCTCACTCCTACTTTTTCCTCCTGATCTGGTTTTCTCTTATGCTGAAAGACTGGAATTGATCTGCATCTATCCAGCTAACTTAAGATGCTGGTAGTACGGTACTGGGCAGCACTATAAGGCTTAACGAGCACACAGGCACCTCTAGAGTGCTGCCAAAGGAAAACTCAATATGCTTTCTACAGTCATTCTGGTAAATATTTAAGGATAGACAGTCTTCAGGTGCAAAACTATTAAGCCTGACAACACACTGTTCAGAACACAGAACATAACTAAAATTAGGACAGATTAAGATTGAGAGAAGCAGTATAAGTAAATACTAATTTAGATGATTGCTGTTCTTAGTTTAGAGATGGGGAAATAGGGAAAGAAGGAAGAGTTGAGAAAGATTAAATCTGAAGAGAAACAACCAATTTTTTTTTTTTGACATCCTCATTCACCTGTTCCCTGGTTTGGCTAAACCTGCATTATGCATAGCTGTGGAAGTTGCCTGAATAGCAAGATGTTAAAGGGATGCTTTTTGTTTGCTGGTGTAGTCTGAAGGGAGATTTCCATCATCACTTAAGCATATGCTTTCTTGTTCCTCTCCTTGGGGAGCACTCTGGGCTACTGTGGCCTGGCTCTCCATGTGTAAAAGATACTCACCAACCTCAGAGATGCTCTAACGAGCACCTACAAAGCTACTAAAGTTTCTAAAACAAGATGCCTTTACCAGCATGCTGTCAGCTACTACCTGTATAGCAGTATTAGCTATGATGCTTGTTTTTAAAATGTAGAGGGTATGCTGTTTGGAAGGTTTCCTGCTCAGGAGTGACCTATTGATTTGATCTGAAGCATCACCTCTGTTTGCAGAACGATGCACAGATCTCTTGACACGAATTACAGAAGCCATCATCTTCCCAGAGGCCGCACGCGCACAGAGGCAACGCTTGCACGAGAACTGCTTTCACAAACACTGTCAGCAGGCTCTTACAAAACAGATTTAATGGAAAAGTAACACCGCTGAGCAATCTGGTCTTTGAAAAAAAACTTTAAACCTATATCTGAAATTTCAGTCAGCATCACAGTTTTTCTTCCGTATATATGAAAAACCTGGCTTTTGGCATTTGCAGTGTTGGGTGCTCACTGATTGGGGATTTATGGATTCGTTAAGTAACTCCTCCTTTGGCCTCAATATTATTTGGGTGCCTCCAGCTCTTCTGCAGGATGCTTCTTCCCATCACATTTCCTTGCTCAGCCACCAGAGACAAAGCTCCTGCCCACACCAGCTACAGTTCGGGCACCACTTTGGCTGCTTTCCAGTCCCTGCATGGCCTGATCCAGCAAGCAAGCTTCAAATGCTTTACGAGCACAGTATCCTCACAAAATGTGGCTATAACTTCTTTCTAAGGGAATAGCAAGGGTCCGCTTTAACACAATGTAGGAGGTAGAACACTTGCCTTCAGGCATGTAAGATGTGTTCAGTTTGGTGTTTGGGGTCTTTTTGCTTGCTGGAGTGGGGAGAGACTAGGTCTAAATTTCCCTCTCACCTCCCAGAAGAGGTGATATCAATATCAACCAAAAATGGCTTACTACACACACACACACACAAAAAAGTGCACTATTAATACATTGGAAGGAGACATGCAAGAAGGATCTCAAACGTAACCCAGTGGTCCAGATTTTGAAGCCAGTGTATGAACACTCCTGGGCTCTGCTCCCTGCCCAGGTTCACACGCATGGGGATCCTCCTAACCAGGCCTTAAATCATGGTGTGACAGCAGCGACTGGCACCCAGACAGCTGTGGAGAAGGCTCTGGGTGGTACCTCGCAAGTGATGTGTCTAGCCACCAAAGGAGATCCCAGTAATGAAAGGCAACTAAAGAAAGATACTCTTTATTTAAGGTTTATGCCATATGTCACCTGCAACACTCCAAAAGAGCAATACACTGCCTTAATTACAAAGTTCATTTAATAAAAACCCCAACACTCTTATTCCTGTTAACGGGATTTGAATCTCACATGTTCTTGAACAGCAGAAAGAGCAAGGGAAGAAAAAAATTCATCTCTTTGGTTCATTTTGTTCAACACCACCAGAAGGAAGGCTGAGGTAGGGGAAATTGTGTCTTTGAAAGTGAAAAGGAAATGCGTCAATTAACCTTTCTTATAAGTTTATTAGTGGCTACAGAACTTCTGCTTCATACACGAACCATAAATGAGTAAAACCACAGAGCTTAATCAATCTATTTTCTTACATTCTACTAATTTTTAAAAAGATGCCCCTCCTCTCCACTCAGGTATGGCACCCAAGTTCTAGGATAACTGTAGCACGTTGACTATAAAGGTAGCACCTTTCTCCACTCTTTTAAGAACAAACAAACAAACAAACAAGACATGCCTGAAGGACTTGGCAGCTATCTTCATCGATAAATGGTATCTGGGTACCTGCAGAAGGAGGCATGTCACCCTTCACAGGGCAGAGTAGGGCTCTCAATATCACAGAAAGGTCCCCAGAGCTACTAGCTGCTACTTCATCATCCCCACAAGCAACTCCCATAAAAATCCTGCAAAAAGAAGGTATTTCATTAAACTCTTTGCTGGCTTATCTTAGGCTTAAATCTTACCCAGTAGGAAAACAGAAGGAATTGATATTTCCCAGTAGTTTTCAGTGTCTAGATGTAGACCAAAGGAATTTTGCATTCAAAGCCATTTGGGGAACTGGATGCAGAAAGACCCGGCCATGCAGAAATTACCCTTGGGTTGCAATCTAAACACCTTGCCCTCATCAGCCATTCAATAGACAGCTTTTACACACAGGGAAAAGAAAAAGCCAGCCTTACTGATGATGCTGGGAAGAAAAAAATAAACTTTGTTAAAAGACAAAAATGGACACAGAAGGGGAGGGGGAAGTACAAAGCAAACTTTTATATGTCTATATATTGACAAGACAGAAGTGTTACTAATTTTAAATTCAGAATTTATTCATGCATTTAACAGCTTTTCTGAAGTTCCCCATTTTATCCTCGAGACTTACTGTGTTTACATGAAGACAACGGTACCAAAGACTGAAGGAGATTTTAAGCATCTCAAGACGAACACCAACAGCTCCTGGAACAACAATTTCTCTTCCCTGAAAGTAGCAGACTGGGGAGAAAGGTCACTCTTTGCAGTCAGCAACCCTCATGAGTTATTTACTGCACCAGTGCTGGAAAGTCACCTCCACTAAAACATTATTAGAGATGAAGCTTTAGCAGAAGCACAGGACAAGCAGCGTGTTGGTCATTCCATCAGCCCTCAGAGAACAGGCGGTCGAATGAGTTTCTGTTAGTCGCTTCGCAACACTATTCCCTATGACAGAGTTGTATGTCACCTCCAAACCAGCCATCCCCTCGAGCAACTGGCTCTCATCATTGCTGGTCTCAAGGGAAACTTCATAGCAGGCAAGGTGCATTGATCATGGTTACACCCCAAATAAGTTTATAAGGTTCATATGGAAAACTCCAGCGATTCACCATCAGTTGGCTAGCCTGAAGGGTTAGCTGAGCACCAAACCAGCACACAGCTGGCTGGCTCCTGGGAAGATCAGGGGTGTCAGAGGGCCAGGAGGATCTCCAAGGCAGGCAGAGACAGCCAGCTGTCTGGCAGGCAGAAGGCAGTCCAAGAAACAATAGCTCTAGTTTTCCTTTCGTCCTTCTTCACCTGTTTTTCTCAAGTTTGCAACTATGTTGTCTGCATTTCAATCTTGTGATTTAAAAAAAAAATTAATCTTTTATGTTTACCTTTACAACAGAGAAGATTTTGAATCAAGTGATGGACACAAGATACTCCCTTTCTTCTGCATGGCTAGCCCAGAAACTGGGGCACTAGAGCACCATTGCTGTGCCAAACCTCTGCATATCCTGGAGAGAACAGCGTGGGCTGGCTCCCTGCGAGAGCACCCCAAACCCCAGGGAGCCCCGACCCAGGTGCCAGGTAACATCCACAGGTCAGAGACAAGCCACTGAATCCAAAAGCAATTAATTAATCAAAAAGCACGACTGAAAAATGTGTATATATTGCTACAGTTTGTTGCTTTGCTGCTTTCCCTCCCTGCGCCCCAACGGTTTACTGCTATTTCTAACCCCACCGGCCCCAGGTATTCTTGACATTTTATCACCAAGACACAAGCAAGGACTGCTCCAGTAGGCACCATGCTATATAATATTATAGCTTTAATTAATTCAGAGCAAGAAGCAGGTCCCTAATTCACAATCTGTAGTCCTTCCACTTTCCCTTCAGTCCCTCCCAAGCCATCTCTGTTAAAATTCTACTTCTTTACTGTTTTTTTCCCTTGGTTTGACAACTCTTACAAATTGCACATGACGTGAGTCACAAACAGTATTCTAAAAGAGGAAGAAAGCTTGCATTATGTGATTATAGTCTGACTTTCTTTGCTCCTCTTCTACGATGGTCTTCTATCCATCCTTTACAATCATCTCAAAAGCAAAGCAAACTCACACAGCCAGAGAGTAGCCAGAAAAAAAAAAAACACATTTCTGTTTCAATGCATCTTCAAGTGTTACTTATATAGACACCCTTGGCCTTTCGCAGTACAAAAGCTGACTTCAGCCTGCTTACACGCCGCTTGAGGATGCTTTTGCAAGGGCGATGCTTTCAAACAGGACCCAGCAGGAGCCCCAGGAGGTCAGCTCCTGAGCAGATAATGTGCCTTCGTACAGCCACCATTCACCCTGCTCTCCTGTGGAAACTGTCCGTGCTCACCAGTGTTGGCAAGATAGCAGAAGTGACATCTCAATCTGCTGCCCAAGGAAAGTCAGGCAGAGGAAGGGGCTCTCTGGGAAAGGCAGACGTACAGCAGGCAAGTGCCACCAGATCAGATGGCTGCCTGCTTGGCATCTCCCCAGTCTGAGGGGCTGCCCCAGCTTCTCACTAAGGCAGAGGAGGTCAAGAGGGACACCAGGCAGTCCCATCACTGACTGCTAAGTGCCTTCTCCCCTTCTAGCAGTCACGCAGGCCCCTCTCCAGCCTCTGGACAAGGGCAAACTGGTGCCCTGACTTCCTCTCCCTCTCTCCAGGGAGCCCGAGGGATGAGCATCCAGGGATGGTAGCAGTGACCCGGTACACTCCCGTGCTACCAAAAGTAGATTGCAAATCTGGGTAAGTGGGGAAACCCCTCTGCCAGAGGTGGGCATAAGATGGGGATGAGAACAGGAGGAGGAGACCAGAGCTCCCACCAGCACTACCAATGTGGGCTTTGCCCCTGAGACACGACATGAGGGAAACACCACAAAACGCCCCAGCTGCAACGAAAGGCTCCTGCTCATTTTCAAATGGCAAAAATCAATCACGCACAAGGCAAATCCACAGAAGACCCAGGCTCCATTTGTTCCAGCACTCAAGGAACTGCTGGCTGTTTGCTTTAAACATGTATTATTTCCCCACAATAGCAGTTAACGTACCACTTATTACGCCTACCATCTGATAGGATGGTACACGCACGTTGATACTGGTTTGCAGTTTGCATGCAAGTCACCTACAGCTATAACCCAGGAACTCTCTTAGAATCAGACATAAAGAGCACTTTGCAATTTAAGTTAACCCTGATAGAAGCGACGGGGAAAAAAAATAAAAATAAAAAAATTAAAATCCACCTGCAAGCAGAACAAAAACCTGTTTTCACAGGATCTGTCTCCATCATCTTCTAGCTACTGTGTTCCAACAGCAGCAGTCACTAATCCTCAAAAGGATACGCTTCCACTTAAAGATAAAATACTGCAAAGAAGATGAGAGAATAAATTGGAAATAGTAAAGTTGCAATGATGATAGCAACCATTACTGGAAGATTTTCTGTGCCCTTCTGGCTCCTATTTAGCAGGCTTCTGTTCCAGTGTAACCATAGGAACAGTGGTGAAGAGTCGCATTTAAAAGCCTTCACTTCAGCTGGTAGGTTAAGTTATGAGACTGCACTGGGCTTGAATATTAAAAGCATACAAACAGCTCTAAGAAAAGCTCAGTTTGAACGGGAACTGTATGACTGTATTGCAGGAGACAGACATCTGTGTTGTAAACAGACGCAGCGCCCTGCCAATGAATTGGCAAGGGGAAGCCTGGCACAAGCCACCCTAGAACAAACAAACCCTACTAAGAGAGGTTACTAAAAATCGCCTCAATAAACAGGTTAAGAACACAAATCGCGAATTGCTTAACGCACTGTGCCGCTAAAATTGAAGCCATGTGTTTCCTGTAGCTGTCGTTTTGTTTAACGGACTGCAGCAAGAAGACTGGTTGAACAGTGAAGGTCCTCAGGAACACGATGACTTCACTGCAACATGCACCCAAACCAGCGAATTTCATATATTTAATATGCCAGATTTTACTTAATCCTTCAAAGTATAAAATGACTCAGTTTCGGTTCATCATCCATCTTTAAAGAAATATGACCAAACAGAAGTCAGCTATCTTAAAAGAAATCCAGTCACAGAAACAAAGTCAACCCAACACCCAGCCCAAGTAGACGAGGGCTATTACAGGGAGTGCTCAAGAGCAAGCAAAATAAAAAAATATGGATCAAAAAGGTCTGTACCTATGGAATTACACCTTTCTCCCAAAGAACATTAACAGCTACCCTAAAGCATCTGTTACTTTTCACACATCAGCAATAAAACTCTTCCGAAAGCATGCTTGGAGACACATTCAATTATTCAGTAACAGCTTTTTTAAATGCTGTACTACAATAAACAACTGGACAAAAACAACGGAAACGCGTTCATGTTGCATTAGTTTCAAGGGACAGGCCCATACATAATAAGAAAGCATAACATCCCTTTTTTATAAATCAGCAAATATTGTAACTTTTAAGCAAATGCTATGTACACAATCTAAAGAAAAAGTACATAATCTTTCAGATATTATCTCTACAATTTGCTGCCTTGATTCAGAAGGAGTGTTGAAATATTTCAAGCAGTCACAAAAATTATGGGATCTCTGCAAGGTCACATCAGAGATCAAGCAGAATATAAGATGAAGCTTCAGTAACCATCTAAATACATGTTAGGCAACAGGATTTGCTGTCCTTAAAGTGGCTGCAATCTCCTGCTTAATTTCTCATTTGTGTCCCTGCTCCAGAGGCTCTGGCTGGGGAGGAAGCAGGAAGAGACGAATACACTGCTCTCCAAGCTGCCTTAGCATCATTTGTCAAGTATTTAGCAAGGATCAGACATATCCATATTCTTTCTCCTATGACTTTAATCACTACCATTTCGCTGGCTTGTTGCTACCGCTCAAACACGCTCTCCATGTCTGCCTTATGCATATTCACTTTTAACTAACGCAGAGGCTCTGTCCCCACAGGTCACTATCTGCTTTGCCTGTAGTAATCAGATTTTCAGGAGTGCTCAGGACCCCACAGCTCCTTGCAGAAGTACAATTGACATGTTAAGTAATGTTTAAAAATCTCCGTATAATGTCAATCACCTCTAACTGCCTCAGAGGTACCATCACAGTTGCAGAAGCACGATCTTCACAGCATGAAGGAAACCAAAGAAAACATAAGCTCGTGTCACTTAGGGTGTTTCACATCTAACCCAGAGCCAGCAGCCATTACTGCTGGACTGCTGTCAGAAGACAACTACTAGGTTTATCCTGGCTAGAAATAGGCAACACAAGCTACGTTTGTTGTTACTTTTGCCTTTGTTTTAAGAGAGAAATCAAAGTTTTCAATTTACTGTGTCCTTGTTGTTCTAAGCACCTGCACAGCTCAGTCGATTTACTTTGCTACGAGTGTCACAAAAGGATCTCAGACATCTCTTTCAGATTTTCTTTTGACTAACAAGTCTCATTATTGCTGCAAAGCCCTGATCTTGTTTCATTTACAGACAGTAAATGATGCTACATTCAGATCCACATATAAAATTTTCATGTTAAACATCTGCAAGTTAATTAAGATATAAAAGTCTCCACAAGCTCCAGCGCATTGCATGGTGGGCTAGCGATGCCTCAGAGATGGTTTCGTTTCTTCTGTTAAAAAGACACCTGGAGGATGGGGAGGACATGGGGAAAAGGAAGCAACTAGCACAGCTTTAAACAGTTCAAGGAAACTCTCTGGTTTCACAGGTGAAAGGAGTTTTAAATTTCTGAATAGTGGAAATTTTTACTTAAGAGGAAGAAAGATTTTACTGTGCACTGATTTGAAAAACGACAACAAAAGACAGACATTGTCTCTAGCATTTGAGATGCCAAACTTACAAAAGAAAACTTTCTGGACACAGAAGAAAGGCAGGGAAGAACGAAATATGTGAAAACCAATTTGAAATGTAGGATGATGAAAAACATTTAGTTATCTCTTTTTGAAAGAAGGTTCCCTACCTTACCAAAAGGCGGCTTAGGAAGGGGCAATCGTGGGGTTTTCTAAATATGTGTGACGCATATTTGTGTCACATAATATGACACTTCCTACACACACACTACTGCAAGGCAGTTCAATAACACGCTGCTATTTAACATTACTGCATTTATAATTTACACCAAGCCAACTGCTGCAGTGAGAGAAGCCTGCACCTGAAGAGCCTGAGGCTCTTCGCTGCTTTGGAACAGTCACCCCTGCAATGAGCTAGGGATTTTTATCACTACCTACAGTCCTTCAGAGCCTACAGTAAGGATTATGCATTACTTCAGATGGTACCAGGACATTGACAACACTTCAGTGAAGGAAAAATGCTACACCTAGCTAAGCCAAAAACCTTGTAAAATGCCCACCGACAAGACCAGTAAGGTGACTGCAACTCCACAGTTCCCTGGTGACACCACTCACCCAACTGGGATGAGCACAATGTTGTCAGGTGAAATACCTGACTCATCCTCAGCTGGATAAAATACAGGGACAAGTCCTGGCAGTGAGGACAAGGACTTCCTCAATCTCATGCTGAATGTTGTAACCGCTTTACAGAATCAAAGTTCCTCTTGTGCTCTGCAGCTTTCATTGGGTCAGAGAGATTTATGGGCCCCATTAAGGAGAAGGTGATTAACAACTGCTTTTTACTTCCTAGGGCAAACTGTTTTATGGATACGAACCTTGTGACTTAAATCCATGCAGATTCCTGTAACTGGCACTACCAATGTAATACTTTACTCTCTGATGATTCCTCCCTGCTGTGCTGGAGAAGAAGGGCAGGGGAAATCCTGTTTTCATGCATATTTCAGGATAATCTTCTCCTGCTCAAACTCACACATTGAGCATCAAGTTCTAACATTTTAATGAGGTGTCTAAAACCATGCTTGTTGTAATTAAAGTTTAACAAGCATTTAAAGCAAGATTTTATGTTCTACATTCATATTTCACAATGTGCTGCATCATCTTGTGCCGTGTCGTACCAAATAGTTTATGCAACCTGCAAAAGCTTTTGATTGAGCCAGGTACTGCAGTTCTCCAAAACACAGCAAAGCAGCGACCTGCGCTCTGCCCTAGGGGAACGCACGCCTTCACGCAGCCTCTTAGGGCTCCTACTGGCCTTGCAACACAACTGAAAGGTTTGTCCTTGTAAACCAAAGCTGCGATAGGACCCTGGAACATGAACCATAGGATCACATTTAAAAGATACATCAATTTACATTTTATACTGTAGGGACACTTAGTCTTCTCATCAACGAGTAGTCCAGGAGCAGCTACTCAAAAGTCACACAGCATCCAGTCCCACCCATGCCAGGTGCTCATACAACTTTCAAAGAGATTTCCCCCCCCCGCACTTTTTTCTTCCACAAGAGATTTGTTGTAGACAACCACCATAAGCAGCGGGACCTTAAGCATTCCTTAGATAGCCATTTTGTGAGGAGAGTTTTATCGAGACGACTCTGGAGCTCTGGACTCTTAGCTCTGGAGCCCCCAAAATAACAAGGACATGGACCTGTTGGAGCGAGCCCAGAGGAGGGCCACGAAGATAAGAGGGCTGGAGCACCTCTCCTATGAGAGACAAGCTGAGAGAGTTGAGGCTGTTCAGCCTGGAGAAGAGAAGGCTCCGGGGAAACCTGATAGCAGCCTTCCAGTATCTAAAGGGGGCCTACAGGAAGGACAGGAAGAAACTCTTTATCAGGGCCTGTTGCAATAGGATGAGGGGTAATGGTTTCAAAATAGAGGGAGGTAGATGCAGATTAGACATTAGGAAAAAAATTTTTACACTGAGGGTGGTGAAACTCTGGCACAGGTTGCCCAGAGAGGTGGTGGATGCCCCATCCCTGGAAACATTCAAGGCCAGGCTGGATGAGGCTCTGAGCAACCTGATCTGGTTGGAGATGTCCCTGCCCCTCGGAGGGGGGTTGGACTAGATGATCTTTAAAGGTCCCTTCCAACCCTAACCATTCTTTATCCCTCCTCAACCCCATAGACACTGAGCATCAATTCTCATCCAAGGACAAGGTTTTAATATTGCTACTCCTCTGCAGGGACACCTCAGGGATACTGCCTAGAAAGGAGGGGAGAGAAGGGAACGGCAGGGAAAAGCATGCAGCCAGAGCAGAGGACTCTGGAGGGGAGCATCCCCAAACCTCTTCTGTCAGCCTGTGCCACTGCTTCCCAGGTGCTTGGAGGTGCACATCTGCTGAACCCTCAGCCAACCACAGCTTAAAAATACAAATTAAAACCGGACGAAGAAACTCTCTATGGCTCTTCCTAGATAGATTCTGGGGGCTCTCCCAGGAGTTTTCTATAGGCAATCCCAAACTCAAGGCCTACAAAAAACTACCTGCATACTTCACTGGCAGACCTGCACTGAGCAAACACGCTGCTAAACTGAATCTTGCCATAGCAAGTTGCCTCCTACGGAGGGCTGATACTGTCTGGTGAGAAAGAATAGCTAAATAACAAATGAACTGGATAAAATAAATACATCAAAGAGCAAAGTATTGATGGAATCATTTGCAAACGAATGAAATCCATATTGATGAGTCCATTACTTTGTTTCAACTGGTTTTGTGCTAAATAGCAGGGCAGTTTTGATTAACGCAGTGATTACATTGAACTTCAATCAGCTTACTATTTTATTTCTTCATATTCTTGCCTCTGTTCGAAGGACCATGGCTTGTTAGCATGAGTAAGCATGCACTGAGAGGCTGCTGCACCACTTGAGACAGGTTTCCAAAACGGTGGGGTGTACCAGCTCCCTGTCAGGGACAATGCACGCACTGCTGCTGCTGCAGTTTCTTAGACTACTGGAGAGGCTCAGCATCTTCCCGAGCTGGAACAGTTTCCTAACACTGTGTAAAAGAGCAGTAAGCATATGCTTCAAAAAATGCCAAATCTGCCTGCACTGGTACAGTCTTCACAAAGTCAATCTGGCAGCCTCAAGGAAGCAATCTGAATAGCTACATCCTCCTCTCTCTCACTTCCAAAAATATCATCATATCTCAACAAGCTATGACTCCCCCCCGCCCCTCAACTGACTAAACCACTTTCCAAAATAAGGTTAAAAGTTGCAATAGAAATGTAATACAGTGGTGGGGATAAATGCCATCCATCAAACAAATGGAACAAGGTTATATAGGCATCATCCGAATTATTTCACAGGCTGGGGATGCTCATGAAAAATAACTCTAGGTACACTGGAGAAAGCAAAACAAAAACTCCCTTTGATATCAGCAGAGGATGAAAAGCTGACAGGCCATTGCCCATCTCCACCCATCACAGAACACTGAACTCAGCAGAAGGACGCATGCACACACATACAAGCTCCTTACTATTTCAGTATGTAAATCAACCTTTACAAAAGGATAACCATGAAAATGTGCCCCTTAGGGAAAGTCATTTTATAACATTGTTGGTGAATCACACTCCATAGCAACAGTATATATCAGCTATTAGACAAGATGGACAGTGCATCTGACCAGGACGGGAATTGCCATGTATGAGCTATCCACCATTACTGGTTAATAGTAAGCACTCTGAATCCTCTTTGGTTTTGGGTCAACTCTTCGGCGATCTAGGCAGACATTGATACACAGCACAGAACAGCATTGGCAGCTCAAGCTACTTTATCAACATGTGGGATTTCCTGATGAGACAACCTAGTTTTTTAATTCAGTCTTCCAAATAAATTTAACCCATTAATAGAACACATGGCAACAACTACGATTAGTTATCTAACATTAAATTGGTATGTTTCAAAAAGGAAACTACTTTTCTTTGAATATGTAGCAGGGTGAAAAATAGGGCTTGTGGAATAATAAGGCTCTTGAACAAGCATTAGAATCAGTTGTTATGTACCATTAAAAAAAGCCATGGCACAATCTTCACCTGCAAGGGCACCAGCACCAAATGAAGCAGGCTTCTTCACTCAGATCACTGACTGGAGACCCCACACAAAAGATTATTACAGTTATTAAATTCTCGGATCTGATGCAGAAAAAACACGCACAAGAAACCATTAAATTTTCATTATTCTTCTTGAAGCTGTACCTGTTGGCTATCAAGGTCATAATCTCCCATTTAGGACTATTGGAAAACTCCACTGAATTCTCATCTAGCAAGGGGAAAAGGGTCACATAGAGTGGTCAGCCTGCAGAAACTCAATTTTCTAACAACCTGGGTTATTTGGGATCTCTTCAGCTGCGATGGAAGAGAGGAACTTGATCGGCACATGCACCTGTACGCACGCTCACACACACACACACACCTCCCCACTGATGTGGAGAAAGAACAGCTACCACCACCCTCAGCCTCCCAGATGTTGCACATCTTTGTTTTAAGGATTTTTGACAGTGCTGTAAAACTATTTGACTTTCAGCATCACCAATTCATTGCTCTTCTGTTTGGTAGTCTTTTTTCCCCCCTTATAACCTGGAAAAACTACCAGGTCTCTTATTGGTTTTGCCTATTTCTTAGGCTACAAACTTCTCCTCTACAAATTTCTGCAAGTTCACTTTTCCAAACAGCAGTGTCTTTTCCGGTTTTAGTATGCTTTTTAACCTCAAGCTTTCTGGGATAGTCTAATGCAGCGCACCAAACAAAAAAGAAACCTAAAAGATAACTAAGTTAGATAGATACTTGTGTTCACTGTCTCCTATTCTTCAGCCCTCCCCAAACACTATTCATTGCCCTTAAAGTCATTTCCTCTGGGTCCAACAGAAGCACACATCAACTCCCTTAATCGAGAGCAGGAATCTCACACACCCAAAGAGGCACACCCATGCCCCAAGACAAGCTATATCACTCTTCCCCTGACTGCATTAAATTCCTCCTTTTTGTCAGCACATCTTACTAATCAGTGTTTTGGAGAGCACAAACAAAAAGCTCTCATTCTAGGACTGCGAACACAAACCCCGCAGAGAGCCCGCCTGTTTTCACTAGGAAGTTAGTCTTCTGTCTTGCTCTGTTGGCCGAAGTTTGGCTCACTTCTCAGAGAAATCTCAAACATATTCAAATATTATATTCAACAATACCTGAAAAACTTGAGGTCTCTGCCTTTTTACTGTAAAAGCTTTGAAGAGTTGGCCTCCATCCCAAACCAAAGCAACACGCGTTTTACAAGGTTATTAAAACAGCCTTCCCGCTCAGGCTTGAGCCTGTGCCCTCCAATTTCCTTCTCCACCTCAATTTATCTTCCTCCAATTGAAATCACTGTTAGAGCAGACGAGGTTTATCAAGTTTATCAAACAAAACCTGCAGCTCCTACATTCATGGCTCCAAATTAACTCAAATGGAAGGCATTCATTTGCGCACTGCACCTCCCCTTCCGAATTAAAGCAACAACTAATTTGGTAGGATGTTAGATCCCCACCATCCCACCAGACAGGCTGAAACCACTCAGTGCTGAAATGTTTCAGAACCATCCCACTGTACATGTAAATAACTGCAGCTTTCACAGCCAACGCTTTCAGTGCCCCATACAAGTAACACATCATTTTTTCCAGTAGACTACAGCAAAGAAAACAAAGCTTCTGGGGATCTACAGTCAATGCCATGCCAGGATTAAAATTCAGGATTTAAACTCTCCTAACATACTCGTATTCTTCTAGACATGAATAACGCTCCTGTGTAATGGGATGTGAAAACCCTTGGCTTCCTCTTGGAGCTCCCAAGTAATCTCAGTTTTCCTTCTCCATACAGGCTTGATGAGATCAGATGCATTCCCCAGAGCACAGCTTTTGCACCGGCACCCGCCTGGACAGTGCTGAGCACAAACACAGATCTCTCCAAGGAAGAAAATCCCTGCAGTGGCAACCCACGCTGCCTGTGGTAAGCAATTTATTTTTGTGCATTGGACACATGCCCAAATGTCCCAAACTGACTCAGAAGAAGGAAATGACCCACCGACACGAGCAGGTCAAGAAGGCATTTCAACGCTGACTCTTGAGTTCACACAGCATTTGCTGAGCATTTTTCTTCACCTCTCTGCAGCTTTGAATGCCGCTGACTAGCAAAGGCAGTGTTAGAAACTGCTATGCCAGGGCTTGTTCCAGCTTGGCAAATCCAATTAAGTACAGTAGAAAAGTTTTTCTCTGATAGAGACAAAGCTGTTTTGGCTAAACCGATTAAATCAACTGCTGCTTCTATGAATGATGTTTCTACCATTTTTGTTCTCTTAAGTATCTCTTGTCCTCTGGCCCTCCTTTTTTTAAAGGTGTAGAAGACACAAACACCACACAAAAAGAGAAGATGCAGAGGATTGTCCAGCTACCACTGCAACAAGTTCAATAGCTCCTGAGGAGCAATACGTACACGCTGTCAAAGCTCAGAGACTATAAATGGACCATAAAGAGCATGCTGGCTTCTTAAATGCAACACTCATTTTAAATACAGTGATAACACAATGACTTGGAAGTACCTGATGCATCATCATTGACTACTGTATCTCATTATGAAAATTTTTCATACACAAAACCCTTTTAATTTTAATCTGCTCCTCTTAATCTAACAAAGACACTTTGGTGAAGCTTGTGTCACCTGTAGTACAGTGGAAGAGAACGAAGAGATTCTCAGCTTTGGTAACTGCATGAAAATGGTGGGCTTCCTCAATCTCATTTCCAAGGGTCCCATATAGGTGCTACAACTGGACATTGCAGGATCTGACAAGGTCCAGGTCCAGGTAAAGCACTTCAGAGCCTGTATGAGTAGAAGCAGCCTACAATCAGACTGCCTGCTACATATGAGCTTTGGTCTTTTTGTAAGAGCTGGGCACACTGTCATTGACCAGGAATGCCACTTCTCTGGGCCTCAGGTATTTATCCAGAGCATTTCCAGGCTCATTAGGCCCTTCGGACCTTGAAGACCTCAGCTGCTTGGGAGTGAGACAGGGACTTCTGCTGCAAGCGGCCTTCCCTCAGCACAGGGGCTCCACACCAGAACCACCTCTGACAATTCTTTTTCCTGCTGTGCTTGTGGATGGGATCTCCATGAACACACCTCTCAAGGTAAATCCTGAAGAGTCCCACCCATGGAGAAGAAACGTGGAGGCTGGGAAGAGGTGGAAGAATCAGCCTAGGCAAAGCCACACCACTGGCACGGTTTCCACAGGCAGGAAGAGGCTGCTCTGCCGGAGCCATTAACGGACTTAGGAGGAAAGCCTGGCAGAGAGGCTGGCTACCACCTCCCGCAGCAGAGAGCTTGGGACACAACCAGGCCGCCACATCAAAGGCAGTCATTTTATTAATTTAATTCCCTCAAAAAAAAAAAAAAAAAAACAAACCAAAAAACCATCCTCTAGTCACAGCAGCCTGCACTGAAGAAAAGCCTTTTCACATTGTGCTGCTGCTCGCCAGCTGATGGCTGTGCTTCCATCAGTCCTGCAACGGGCTGGATGGCAGGCCAGGCAAGCTGGCAGCCCCCTCACCCACACCAGCCCCCAGCACCAGGGCTGGGAGCGAGTCTGGAGAAAAGGTTAATCCCAGGAATGGCCAGAAAAACAGCACTCCGGCAATAAGAGCATGAGTCCCCATGTGGCTTGCCAGCTTTCTGCTCACGGCTGGCAATCGGTGGAAACAAAGAAAAAGCATCCGTGGCAAACGCTGCTTCACAGAAGGGCGCCAAGATGCCAGGGATGGCTACAGGAGCAGGCCTTTCTGGCACAGCACACGGGCTGCTGTGCTTGGGGGCAAGTGGAAGGTGCCAGTTCCTTTTGGCTGCCACCAGAGTCTTAACGTGACATTCATCGGCAGCATACCGACTCGCTTGCCAAAATGAAGGGAGCATTGCACTTCCAGTCCCATATTCAGTGACGCATGCATGTACCTGCACAGCTACAGCAGCCACACCAGTCACTCCCCCTAATAAAAAAGAAACACGCACCATAAGAGTGCTAGGAAGGATTTGATCAGCCCCCCTCATATTGCATCAGGAGAGCAACTGGCTAAATAAACAGGCAAGACAGGATTGCGAGCCAGGATCTCTATCACTGCTGGCAGTCCTGCTTGTCTCCAGCTGGAAAGAAGGAAACTGCAGAGGACTTTACTCCTTATTTTTGCTAAGGCTTGCAGCAGGATGTTTTCCTGCCCTCCAGACCTGGATTACGCAGCTCTGGCTACTTCCAGTAGTTATACATAGAAACAATCCATTAACAGCCAGGTTAAAACATGGCACATAAATAGAGCCTACATGTCAGCATGTCTAAGTCCTACAGGTTGGCTGGCCACTTTATTTAAGAGACTCTGCAGTGGAATCACTGCAGGAAAGTAGGACTTTCCTCTTTGGATTACAGGGACAGAGTATGATCAACTTTTCGCTACTGTTTTTAAGACAGCACAAGATAAAAACTTCAGCACAAGTGAAAATCAAATGAAGGTTGAACATTATTTCTTCTCCAATCTGTGTCTCATATGCTTACGTATCAGAATAAATGCAAACAACTTGAATGCAGCCAGATGCTTGAGTCAGGGCTGGAGCAAAGAACAGAACACAATTAGGGGGTGAGCACATGTATTCTAAAATACAAGTATTTTAGAAGTCATCAACCCATCACTAATGGGATCTGGATGTCCAGCTTGCCTGGGGGGGCAAAAGGGGAGTCCTGCTCTTAATAAACCGTGCTTAGTTTTGAAATTAAACGCTCAAATACAAAGGCTCAGCAGTCCTCAACAAAAAAAAAAAAAAACAACTCAACTTTTTCAGCATGCAAGCTGCATCCCTTCTCCACAAAAACTTGCTTTTAGAAACAGATGGCAGCCTGCAAGACCTACAAATTCTTTGTCTCGAGTGGCAAACTAGGCCCTATTGCCCATCAAAGTCAACCGTCACATTGTGAAGCACTGACCCTAACAAATCCATTATGTTTCTTTCTACCACAATGCTAAATCAGACAAAATGAGTCAGACTTAGTAGGAAAGGGTGAGGGATTTTAAATCCCTTCCTTCCCCCCGCCATCCCCACAAAAATAATGACAAGAGGGACAGTCTGTGTTGACCCTTCACTTAGGAGCCCTGACCAACCCTGCTGTTAGGGCTGCCTGTTTGGGCCAGGCTGCCCAACGGAGGATGGATTTGGGTTTGAAGCATTTACATGGTGCTGTGCAGTGGCTTTGAAGCCAGCATACCATGTCAGTCAAACTACCCACACAGTCAAGAGCAAAAATCCCAAGCAGGAAAGAAAGGCCCTTATGCCAGCTGAATAATTAGGTCTGACGTGCTTTGTAGTTTCTCAGCCCTCCCTTCCCAGCTCTGCCGAAGTGCTGTGCAGACACTCGGCACGGAGGTGGGGAAAGCTTCTCACAGGTAGCTGTAGGGAAGAGAATATAATTTTTTTTTTCTCCCGTGTCAGCTGAACGCAAGCAATGGGAAGAGAAATGTGAAGAAATGGGAGCTACTGCCTTCAGTCAAGGGAGGAGACAACAGAGAAGCCTGCTGAGGAGGTGATGGATGGGGCGATGGTGTGGAAAGGATCGAAAAGCCTTTTCCCTACTGTGGGTATTGGGTGCATCTTGACACACAAAAGGAAACACCTATCACTAGCACTGTCAGCAGACACCTCCCAGCAAGGAACACTTCTGTCAAAGAGAAGTCTCTCTCAGTAGCCATAGGTCCAGTTTGTGAATGATCCAACCGCTTTCATCTTGCGTATTTGAAAACGAGATACAGCAAAAAAGTGTCAATGCCCTCAGAGCAACAGATTAGTTGAATTCTTCACACTCTCATAGAAATTGCCCCCCCTCCCCCTTTACTGGTTTTCTTTGGCATAAAGCAATCTCTCAAGGACATGGCAACGACGACGCTGAAATTCAAAGCGCTGAGATCAAACACGAAGCTGACGCTCATTATGGCTAAATTATGTCACCTATCTGTAGGCTCAAGCTTATTATTTAAGACAATACAATAGTCATTAATCACAGCCATTGTGTATTGCTCGAAAGGCGTCTAGAAAGCTAAAGACTACAACAGAGATTTATTATACTGCAGTGCCAGATTTAATTACATGGTTTTCTCCTCAGTATCTTGCCGCTTGTAGTTCACCACCTGTTTGCACCAGAGGACCTGAAATAAAGAAGTGCCGGCCCTTGAGGCTAGGCAGGCAAGAGAAGGCTTGTGTTGAGCTTTGGCTACAACTGTGGTAGCAGAAGACCAGTGGGCAAAGAGAATAGACCACTTCAGAAGCCACTGGCTGGTAAATCACTTACGTAGAGCTACTGTTTTTCTTCAGATTTTTTTGAACTTCTAGTTCCTTTGAATATCCATTGACATGCAGAAAAGCTACATCGCTGAGCCCGTGTGCAAGCAGAAACAACTCGCTGCAGCGCCAAGATTCATGCCCTCACCAACACAACAATGTATTTAAGCAGTATGTCTGTCTGCTGGCAGCCTTCTGAGTTTGCATTTTCTTCTATACATATTTAACATCGAAGAACTGCTCATGTTACCCATTTTGCCCGAAGTGTTTTGACAGCCATGCTTACCACATGACAACGATGCTCTATTTAACACTGCAGCTGCAGACAGGAGGATTTGGTTTCAGTTTTATACAAATATCGTGAAACCGATGACCTCCCACAAAATAAACCAGATAATGCATTTAAATTCTGCTCCTTAAAATGTATTAGCAGGACAATTATCAGTAAGCTACTGCAAGAAAGGGAAATAGAAATTTAAGTCTTGAGTGCAAGAGTTTCCTTAAATTTAGCTGCAATCTCTTTTTTATTAAGCATATTCAGAAAGCAAAAATAAAAGACAATCAACCCTGCAAAAGCTAAGTAGCCTCCTGAAATGGTTTCTCTTAAGGCTAGAATAATTTCCAGACCTTCTGGACCGCAAATTATCACCAGTCCTCAGAGATCTCTAGGCACTTTTACCAACCAGTTAATTGAACCCACTCAAGAGAAGACAACGGCTCAGCGGACCACGTGGCCGGCCCTGAGGGAGGTTTGGCCCCAACATCTCTCTGTAACATACTAAGACCCAGCATAGTCTAGCAGCAACTAACCAAGAGTCAGTCTTTCAGATCTGAAGATCGCAACATTTTTCAGGTGGAGAAAGTTCAGGGAAAGAAAAACAATACAAAAAGGTCTAAATAACCCAGCCACTCAAAACTACATAAAACAGCTGTGCTACTGTTAGTGATGTGGAGAGGCAATTTAAAGTGGCCACTTTTAGACGGAATCATTCAAGCACCGCTTGGAAAAAATATGTAGAGGTAACATCAGAAACAGAAACTGAGTCAGCAATGCTTATCCTTTCCGATTTCCCCCATGGCCCCCAAGCGTAGTCTCCATTACCCGGGGGGTCATTAATGCACTCATCTACTACAAGCTTGCTGGAAGCACGGAGCAGTGCCACTTTGGTATGAGCAGATTCATCAAGCGTGGACTGCCAGCCTCCCATTGCACTGCAACACAATGCCATCTCCTTCTTGGGCATTTCAGCGGACGGATTCAGCTGAATATTGCAATTAACCTCCAAGACAACTCATAAATGCAGGGTGATTAGCCACCCCTTGCAGTGCTTTTTACTGGAGTTACTCAAAATTTAATGCACTTCATACAGTTTTATAACTCCTTGTGCATCATTAGCACTTTAACACATCAGAATACAGCTCTTGGTCCTTAACAATATTATCAGAAAGGTCAGAACAGCTTTTTAAAAACAATAAGCATGAGGATGAGCTGGGTTTTTTTAATTGTGGGAAGGGGGAAGATTAAGAAGGAAAAAGAAAGTAGTGAAGCCCCTTTTCCCAGCACATTCTATTCTGCTGCTGCATCTCCCATTCAATGCATTTTGAAAAAGAAAGTTGGATGTGGTAGCACCAACACACCCAAGCTACCTCCACGCTTTCATCGAGCTTGAGGAAGGACTTGCACCCAGAAACAACCAAAACAACCATCCTTGCATTCCTCTTTATTGCCAAACATCGCTTTGCTCCTGTCGCCTGTTACCACATTGTGGGAGCTGCAGCAGAATTGCTCCCCTGACAAGTACTCTTCCTTTGAGACAGAGAAGGAAGCACTAAGGAAGATGGCATTAACACAGCTATATGGTTTCACAGGTCTGGGTGAAGAGCACCGGGAGTTACGCGACAGGATGCCAGGACAGAAATCACAGTCCTCATCTGCAGCTCCTTTTGCTCACACAAGGCTGTCAGCTCTGATCTTCCCTCCTTCCCCCTCAGTACCAGGAGTTACCCCTTTCATTCCCTGACCCACCAGATGGGCAGGAGGCAACGCACGCTCTGCTCAGATCCTGGCTATGCGGCTGCCAATTATCCCGCCAGGATACCCACACAGAGGGGCCTCTCTTGCTTTATAGAGTGCTGCTGCTTTTCCTGCAGCCTTTGTATTATGGGAAGGTTAATTAAGATCTCTGCTCTAGCTGCAGGAACGTTAAGAAAAGAAAAAAAAAAAAAAAAAAGGAAGAAAACCCGTATCTTTTCAATTTCACCTCTGACAAAATTAAATCTACTTATGGGCTCAGAAGTTGGTAGGTAAAGACACAGATTGTTTTGGGGGTATGGTTTTTGGTTGTTTTTTTTTTTTACTTTTTTTGAAAAAAGGAAACAAGTCTAGTGTGATCACATTATCACACAAGCCTGAGTTCTGAGTGTGACAGTACTACACTATTAACAACACAGATGGTCTCCTGCTTAGCGTCAACTTCCCTTTTGAGCTATTCAGTGTGCCATGAGCGATGCTGGGACACAGAAGTCATTGCCATGAAGTGCTGACAAAATATTCACCAATAACTGAAACCCAAGGCAGATTTTGAATTGCAAATAGTTTTCAGATCTTCACTACTATCGACTATGGTAGATCCTGGACACTCCATGTGATAGTTGGTCTGAGGAAATAATCCTCAGGGTTAGGAAAGACCTAGATCTGTGCCTTTTCTCCCCAGCTCCTGGACAAACGCCTCCTCCAGTGCTAGCATAGACCTGCAGGCGAGGAGCATGAATACATCCAGGCTCCAAGACAAGATGTTCTCTCATTCTTACTCCTGCCGAAAGCACAAGAGCTGAACTAATCGGGGCCCCGAGCCCTTGGGTCACAGCCAGGGCACCCGCGCCGGGGACCTCAGCTCTTTCTCACCTGCTGACCGGGACAAAGCAGGACTGAGGGGTCCGAGCTCATTAAGGCAGAGTTTTCATGGGAAGTTCAGCCCACATTAAGCTGGGGGGATGCTGCCTTTTTTTTTTTTTTAAAAAAAAAAAAGTGTGTTAGGCTGAGCAATTTTCAACAGGGCTCTTTCTTTCCCCTCCCAACGCACCACTCTGCAGGCAGCTCCAAGAAGAAAGAAAACAAAAGCACAGGCATAGAAATGATAGTAAGTTATTAACCAGAGCTGCTATTGTGAAAGTTTACATCTCCCATCACCATTCCCCTTTGCTAAGTATGACAGCAGACCACAGCTACAGCTGCCTCACCCTGTGCAGATGTTCATATTTATACCAGAAAAAATTACTTAATAGCATTCCTTACACTGGAATTCTTTAGTTCTTAGTCATTCTTCAATTTGAGATAGAAGCACTAGACTACACACCCCTGCTTGAATTCAAACAACATCTGCTATCACGCTCGCTAAAGCCAGAAAGAGTCAACATATTTGCAAATGCTAGTCAGACAAAGCGATCTTCAACAGCATCATCTTGGGAAAAGGCTAAACACCTAATTTATCTGTGCTGAATAGCTGCTATCCCTATTTCCAGAGATCAATGTTTTCCCTTAACAGATTCATAACAATAATCATTAAAGACAAAGGTTGGCAACCCAAAAAGGGGTGCAGAGACAAGCAGTACCATTCTTCCTCACCTTGACGTTCTTGAAGTGTTTACAAGATAAAACATCCAGCCAAGCACACTCTTCAAAGCTCTGTGACAGTGCCTGCATTCACCATCAGTGGCTTTACAAACTGCCTGGCAGTTTTTAAGCATCGCAAGTCATGACCAGCTATTTCATCTTCATACGATTACAGAAAATTTTAGTGATTTGGGTGTTTTTAGTGTTTCTTTTTTTTTTGGAGGGTGCAGGTTTTTGGTTTTGGGGTTTGCTTGGGTTTTTTTTTTGTTTGTTTTTTTAAATAACATGTGAGAATTCCACCCAAATACTTGGTGTGATGTATTTACAAATTAATATACTGGAAGAATAAACAAAATGAGAGAGCACAACATCTACATTACAAAGAGTCCCATCCTAGAAACTGTGCAACAGCCAGCATCACACCAACCAGCATCACAGACAAGAGAAAGTCCATGTTAAACAGAGCTGTTTTGTTTTTAAGCGTAAAAATCTTCTTAATTTTAAATTCATGGCAGAGTATTGCACAGCATAAAGCAAACAAGAAAACCAAGTGGGAATACTGATGGAAAAGAAGTATTGTGTGAATAACTAAGTAATCGGCAAACCCTCCCCTCCCTCAGGGATGAAAAGCCAAATATTTACTCAATTGTATATTGCATTCTTTGCTCAAATACTTCATAGCTTGAATTTAAAAAATAAATCTCTCTCCTTTTTCCAGAACATCTCATGGGAGACCAGAGGGCCCACTAAAAGGTATTTACACCACCTAACTGGATTCATCTCAGCACAATCCAGAAAAAAAAAAGCAGAAGAGGTGGGCTCCTAAATCAGGGATTTGGACCCTTCGAGACAGCCTCCAGGACAGTGAGAACCTGGGCTCCAGAACCCATTAGACATCTAAAATCAGGGTAAGCAGTACCTATTTGGACCGTGGCAGCATCCTCCTCTCCCAGCAGGCTCCAGCTGCATCCCGAACGCCAGCCAGTCCAAAGCAGACCCCTCGGCCCATTTGATCAATATTTCATTGAGAAATTACCAGTTAAGTGAGCGCTTGATTTTATTGCTTCGTTACAAAGAGCTCAGCCCTCTTGTCTTTCAGTCACAAGAGACTCGAGGCACCTCTTACACCTCGGGCAGCCCTGCGTAAGGGGCACCTGCAGCGACACTTGCATTTCCTTTCAGCTACGGTTGCTGCTAGCGCAGGTAACACCGCGTTACATTGCATGCCACTGCATGCCAAGCAGCGTGTACTGTGAAAATAGCTACGCATGGCGATGAGCACAGGTTTGTATGGATGCCAAGGGGAAAATGCAAATTTATACAAATAATTTCAGTCATCCGGGAAAAGCAGCAGCCACTACACACTCATGACAGTTGAGCTTTGCTTTTTTTTTTAATCCTGTCATTGTTTACACAGAATGATGTTTCAGATTAAGCCCCCTTACCCTTCCACATGTTAGTCTTTAACATGACAAGAGAATACCGAGAAGGGGGTGGACAGAGGATTCTTCTAGCTTTCATGCTGTGCAACCTACCACTCACACAGCTTCAAAGCCTGGTTTAACTCTGCTTGATATAAAGCTTTTTTTAAAAACAAAAACAAAACAAACAAAAACAACAAAGAAAAACCACACTGCTACTAGGTCCCAGAATTATTATTGCAATTTGATGAATAAAATGACTGTAAAGCAAAGTCAAGTTCGTGCTCCAAAGGGAGGAGGGGGAAGCTCACTCTCCAAGAGTGACATATTTAAACACTGCCGCCGACCACAAAACAAGAACTGCTGACATTTTTGTATGAAATTGTTCTCTCACTGGAGAACAACCTTCACAAGTTCTCTTTGCAGATCCACCAAAACCAGACACGTCTCCCCCCAATATTATGTTCTTCTAAGAGTTACTTTTTACGCTATCACTCAAAGCAGGTCACTGAGATCTAGCAAAATCCTTCAAGCCTACACACAGAATATATTAGCAAGGGAATACTCTTTCCATTTCAAGCATTTGTTTGGATGTTATTTTTCATGGAGTGGGTTGCTAGGTGGAGGAAGGAGCAAATCCTCACACCTTGAAGGAGCATAGCTTCACGTTTCCAGCCAGGCACCTTCATCAAGCCTAGGACACCCTAATGAGAAAGCTCTCAGCCAAGACAATGACCAGACAGCTGAGTAAAACTATCTTTGACTCTAAGCAAGGAGCACAAATTGAGTTGTTTATATTTTCATACTGCTAATGTAACAGAAGCTTCTTCCAGCCATGCCAGTATCTGACACCTCACCAGTCTGCCACAGCTTAGTCACCTCCCCAGCACGTGTCTTTTATTGTGATGACCCATCACCATTTCTTCCCTAACTACTTTTGAGATTATCAGTATGGCTAATGTGACCAAAATACCACAGTGAAGGACTACTGTTTCCTGACTAAATTTCAGTTTCCTCAATGTAACTTTTCCTACTGTCTTTTTTTTTTTGTGCTATTTTCTGGTCAAGAGGTAGATAATTGAAGAAAAAAAAAAAAGAAAAAGAAAAAAAAGAAAAAAAAAGAAAAAGAAAAAAAAAAGAAGTGGTTTACTTACACTCACAAACTTTATGTAGGTTCACATATTTTGACTGCTGCAGTTCTCCATACACACAAGGGATGGCGGAACAAGCTATTTGTAATCTTCTTCCCACATATGTAGGTGGTCCAAATCATTTCAAATAGCAGCACCCAAGCACCACAGCATTAACTGGATCAAAGTGGACACGCTGTTTATTTTTTTTCCCCCCCACTTCATTCACATTTCTCCTTCACTTCAGCCCTCAGTGAAGCAGATCAGCAACTGCAGTGGGGAGCAGCACGCCAGCCGCGCATCCAGCGTCAGCCCACGCAGAGGCTTTGCAGGCTGTACGTTTGCCAGTGTGTTTCGGGGACAAGCTGGCATTAAGGACAACTTGATTAGTCCATGACAAGCAGGTGAAAGAGTCCCGACGCCCTTGTCCTGCTGGCTTGCATGCATCCAGCCTCTCCTGAAGCAGCTCATTTTGGAAGCGTTCCCACAGCGAGCTCCACACTGGCACAGGAGAGCTGTAGGCACAGCGTCGGGGCGCTGGCAGAGCTCCCGCAGAGCTGGGAAATTGCTCTGGCGAGGACAGAAAGGCTCCACGGGCAAACAGCTGAGCAGAGAAATTGATACTACAGCCACACACTGCCTCGAGTGACTCTGACATATTTAGGGTTTTTGCCCTCCCAATTTCATAGGGGTGGGTATCACCTTCCCCCAGGTGCCACCATCCTCCAGCACTATGGAGGTGGATGTCAACATGGGAGCCTCTCCACTGGCAACAGGGATCTCCACCTCCAACACAGGCTCCAAAACACCATCTCTCCTCACACTCCCTACCAACACCCAACCATGACGAGGCCTGATCCGGCACTGCCACACTCCGCAGGACGTTTGCCTTTCAGCACCCTTCACCCAAAGCAGGTCCTGGGCTCTGCCAGCCCCCGAGGCAGGTGGCTGTGGTCCCACAAGCCCTGGCTCTCCCCAGCCACTGCATCACTAAGCCGTCAGCATGGGACCAGCGGTGACTTCAAGCCCGATGCACAGGGACAAGATTAGGGCTGGATTTAGGTCGTTCTTATAAAGGCCAGCAGCTCGGCCACTCTGCCTGCCAGCACTTCGATTACTACCTTGGTTTACGCTATGTGAAGGGAAGGCTACACACCACAATATTGACAGACCAGTTAGTAGAATTTTCACTAAAATAACACCCCACATACACGGTCACACCTTCTTCTGTGCTACTGCAACAGCCGCTGGCAGCTAAATACCCTCTGAGATGGCAAGAGGGTTTAGTCTTTGAGTGGAAATTAAAACAGCAGCTTATCTAGCAAAAAAGTACAAGAAATTCTCTTTGGTTTAGCATTAGTGAGTCAGTGCTATTGATAGGAACAATGATGTTTTTCCAACCAAATCAATGCCTTACTTTCAAAGGAATACAGTATAAAAAAATTAGATGAAGGCAGGTGTGTAACAGAATACTCACATGAGGGTTGGGAGAGCATTTAAATCCAGTGTCTCTCTGGCATAAATAAAGGTAGAGAATGAAAACCCTATTACTAAAACGTAACAATACGTCACAGCCATTAGCAACTCCACAAATGGTCTGCTATCCAAGTAAGCAAGAGAGTTACTCCTTATTAAGGGTTATTGTAAATGGAGATGATACTTGTCAATAATATTGACAATTCTTTATAAAAAGGGCTGCAGAAATCCTACAGGAGCTAAGTCATTAATGTATAATTCAGAAATCTATTTGAAAAAAAAAAAAAAATGTTTTCCCCAGTAGCAAAAAAAAAAAAAAAAAAAAAGGCCTTTATTTCTATTTCAGCATCATCAGGTTGCACAGAAGCAGAAGCTGTTCCCTTTAACTAGAACAGCAACACTTTACTTATGCAGACCAAGATTTGTTTTCAAATGGACAAAATATTAACCCAGCTTAGATTTTTATCACATAGGTTTCCTAAGTATATACCCAATGTTTCCTTGTTTATTATGACAAGTTAGGAAAAAAAAAAAAAAACAGTTACCTCAACAAGCCAGCTACCCCACCCAGCCCCTCATCCATGAGACCTGCTTATTCCAGCCACAAAGTCAGATCTAGTGCTGCATTTGAGCATTGCCTCTTCAGGGGGGCAGGAGAAACACTTGAGTCCCATCCCTCCCACAAGCCCTATAATGATCAGAAATCCTAAACAACCTACTACAACTGCTTCTGAGGAGTAAGTTAAGTTTTGTTAAGTTGTACAGCGTAAGCCATCTTCTCCTCTACCCATACCACTCTCTAGATTACTTAACCTAGACAATCTGTCCAAAAATGCTTTGTGCAACTCTGGACTGTACTTAAAAAAGAAAAATAAAACTCCTTTAGCCCGCTTTTCATTTGTCACAACTGAGTAAGTCATAAACAAGAACCGCAACTGCTTAGATATTCCTCAGTCAAGGGAAATTTCTCAGTCTATTTCCAGTAAACTAGGAAAAAAACCCCATTACTTAATTTCAGAAGAGTCACGTACAGGAGAAGTCGTATCTCTGTAGTAAAGCCACCAAGTAATCTGGTGCTGCAGGGTGACTTGGCATGAAGGAAGCGTGATGGAGAAGCGCACGGGCAAACCCTGCAAGGCAAGGCGTGAGCATGCAGGTGCCAAGCTCACACAAGGAGGGAAGAGTGCTTTAGCTTTCTAAAAATAAGAGCCTACTAGATAAGAAGCACAGTTAGCCAGACTGCAACACGCCCTGTTTAGTTTTCAATGTTATGAACTGAAGTAACATTTAATTGGGGGGAAACTAATTACCAAAATCTGGATGCTTGTAGGGAAACAGCATGAGGTAGGAGTAGTGTTCATTTTTTCCAAAGACAGTCAACAATTCTGATTAGCATGACCTTCATGAGGACCTTCAGCTTAAAAATAATTAAAAAAAAATTATCTTAGAAGTACAGTAATCATAGAATGGTTAGGGTTGGAAGAGACCTTTAAAGGCCATCTAGTCCAACCCCCCTGCAACAAGCAGGGACATCTTCAACCACGCCAGGTTGCTCAGAGCCTCATCCAACATTGCCTTGTACACCTCCAGGGATGGGGCATCCACCACCTCGCTGGGCAACCTGTTCCAGTGTTCTACAACCCTCAGTGTAAAAAATTGTTTCCTGATATCCAGTCTGAATCTACCTCTCTCTATTTTGAAATCATTACCCCTAGTCCTGTCACAACAGGCCCTACTGAACAGCTTCTCACCATCTGTCCTGTAGGCCCCCTTGAGGTACTGGAAGGCTGCTGTAAGGTCTCCCTGGAGCCTCCTCTTCTCCAGGCTGAACAGCCTCAACCCTCTCACACTGAAGCTGCCTACGGCTTTAAAGTAATGTCCTGAACCAGGACAATAAGATAGTGAATCTTTACACAATGGTCAAAACTAGACAGTGCAAAATATGTTGCTAGACAGGACAGGCTAACTAGAACATAATCTCACAATAAGCACAGTCTTGAGGTAATATTTTATGGTTTACGGGTGGGGGGGAAAAAAAAATAAATCTATAAAACTTTTCATTTTGCACAGCAAGAGGGTTACCACAACTCCACCAATAGCCACGTTCTGAGATGCAGAAGGCATCATCCAACACAGTCCTTCAGGCCCCAGTTCCTGTGTTGGCTTATCACATCCTCTCTCCCTCCAAACCGCTCCGGCAACAGCATCCTTAATGGAGCGCAGATCAGTCCTTCCACTTGGGGACAAAACACCCATCCGTAATTCTCTCTTTGCTTTCCTCCAGAGCACTACATTACTTCCCCAACAAAAGATATTTCATCTTCTTTTTCACTGAGTCATATGTATTCTGGATTTTTCTAAATTGTAGCGTGTGACACTCCATAACAAGATACCACAAAATTTCATATTCTCTCAAAGCAAACTGCAAAAGCCGCTACAGCGCGAAAAATCTCATGCCTTGCACACACACTTTGGAAGTTCATGTAGTAAGACAAAATACGTAACAGAAACAACTGAATGAACAATTAGGTCTTTTTGTTTAAGGTAAGGTTAAATATTTATTATAACGAGTTCATTTAAGCACACGCAATACCAAGGCTGATGATAGTCTCAAAATGGCTTTACCTGAAAGAAGAAGGCATAAAGATGAAAGTGAACTGAAATGCATTTTCCATCAGCCCTGAACATGAGAGAAAAGCTCTCTTCATCCTATTTCAGTGGAGTTCAACAGGGCACAGAAACCAATACTGAAATTTTCATGCTTTTCAAGATATTTCACATCAAACACACTGCTTTTCTCTTCTGACCTCTCTATCTATGAGGTGCCAAGAAATCCTTAGACAGTTTCCTTTCCTCCCTCAAGTCCCTAGAAAGATATTTTTTTCCCCCTCTATCCTTCACTGAGAGCTTTGCAATAGTCCTGCCAGTGTTTTGACAGCATTATAATCCAAACACTACTTTGCTGCATGCCTGGATGTGCTACCAAATTGAAGAATAGGTAAACAGTTTTTACTTTTCAAAAGAAATTCACCTAAAAAACCGAAATTAATAAATTTGAAAAGCCAGCTGTGATGCAATTTTCTATTTTAAAAAAAAAGGAAAATCTGTACCAGAAAACAGCATACATGCAAAACAAAACAGGGAAAAATGAAATATTTACACGGTGGAAAATTCTGAGCTATCAAATTTGTTTTAAGCACTGAGCATCCACAGGAACAAGAACTATGAAGCAAGTCACTCTCCCCTAAAAGCATGTCAAGATTTTAACCAACTTTGAAATCTTGATTTTTATTTTGTGAACAGACCTAACAACCCTATAATAAGACTTTAAAGGGTAGAGAGCATAATCAAAACATTTCACTTCATGCCTGACGCAGCAGATGAGTTTTTTCAGGTGTGGGTTTGTTGGGTTTTTTTTTTGTCAACTGCAGAGGGTTTGCATGGAATGAGATTTTGGGCTTAAGCCATCAGGCAAGGAAAGCCTTCATGCAGGAGTGAGTCCCGAGCTGTCCCCAGCGAAGGGAAGGTGCAGGTCAGGGAGCTGCAGATGATGCTGGAGCAGCTCCTTAGCACACCAGGTGCCATGGTGAGGTGTCTGTGCCTCAGCTGGATGGACCAGCGAGTCCATCTGGAAGCTGAAAAACCCTCAAGGATTTTGTAACTTCTACTTCTCTGTTCAGAGGAGAGGCCCCGGGGTGGCAGAAGAGCTCCTCTCACCTCCTTGTTGCTCCTCTGTTCAGCCAGACCTGGCTTGAGCAACGCTCTTTGCGTGCACTAGCTGCTAAGGGACTCGTAGGTTTGGAGATAAGCAGGTTCTTAATTACTTTTTTTGCTAAATTGGGGATGATCTGTGTGGCAGCTTAAATCACAGTAACTTTTCGTCGATGCTGTGACTTACCTCAACAAGCTCTTTAAGCACAAGGCTAGCAAACTGGAAAGCTATCATAGCTACATAATTCAATACTGAAAGAATATGATTGTTTATTTCCACAAAAGGCTGTAAGAGCATTTTTCGGAAGAAATAGCCTTCATTTGTGGGTTTCCTGTGATACAACAAACCTTTTATTCCTGTGAGCATCTTTCTCCCCGCCTATTCTGCTTATGAATTCAGTCCTGGTAGCTTGGTTTTTGAAGCCTGTAACACAGGCTTCCAGATGAGATCTCACTAGTGCCTGCCTGTGGTTGCACAAATACGCCTCAAGCTTTAACAGAAATGTTTTCTCAGCTACATCAAAAAGCAGAGTTCACTTTTCCATGGCTGCATTATATTTGTGGCTCACAGCACTCCCTGTTCTTCTCTAACATTTCCAACTGCTGAGCTCCCAGCTGATAGCAGAAAGCTCTTGTCACGAGTCCCTAAAAATATAACATTGCTCAGTGGCAGTATTAAGTCCCATCATATTTCTGTTACTCCACTTCTTCCTCTATCACATCCCAACCCTCCTAGGTACTGAACATGCCTCTCAAATTGGAATTACCAAATTTTTTTTGTATGCCCAAACCATACTGCTGGACCTTGCCTAGTTTAAATGAGTTACAAAGATGTTCCTACTTGTTATTTCCCACTGGAGGTGCAGGGGGGAGACAATTTAAAGAGACTCACTTGCTTTAAAAACAAGTATTTGTGGTAATTTCTCTTTGAAATTACTCACGGTTGCACTAAATTTTCTAAACGAGCGTATCGCCAATGTGCCAAAAAGTCAGTCTTTTACTGAAAAACGAAGCGGGAGGCTTCCTCTAGCTTTGAAATCTGATTAGTGTTGCTGGAACCATTCTACTAAACCTACTAAATGACCATAACAGTTGAGCCCTGTAGCCAAGCCACCGTGCTGCACGAACCCACCGCGCTCAGCCTGCCTTTGAGCAGGGCTCCCCAGGAACACGCCTGCGCATCTCACTGGGAAAAGGAGCAGAAGTCTGCAAAAGCCAAGTTTGAAGGTCTGGGTACTCATCAGGGAAGGCACAGCCTGCCAGCCAACGCTGCTTTAAAAATAGTTTCTTTTCGGATAGAAGAATTAGAGATGACTCAAAGTTTAAGTAGCTGAAACCCCAGTAGGTCATGTTATGCAAATCAAACCCTGTATGCCATCAGCTGTGAGATGGCTCACGAGCCAGGAGTTTTCTACCAAAAGCAGCAAAATTGAAATTTCTACCAAAAGCAGTTGCGGTCACTAGCGTACATGAAAAAGCGAACTGAGATGAAAGCACATTTGGCTAACACTCCAATGTGGAGATCCTAGGGCCACCTCCAGTGCGTGCTCACCGCGACGGGAAAAGATTCAGGTACCCTGTGTTAAGATAAAGCTCCTTGGAATGTCAGGTGCACGTATCCACCCCCTTTTACACATTCAAAAAAAAATATGAACCTCCAGCAGGGTTGGTTGATCTCGGCGATGTAGATCATCGAAGCCTTTCTCCCTACACAACCAGAAGGCGAGGTACTTCCTGACAGAAGGGCAGCGCAGACCTCGCCGGGATCCCATCCCCAAGCAGAGGCGCCCACCCTGACAGCTGCAGCTGCCTTCAACTACAGTCGCACGCAGCGCGAACGCACAGGGACGGTCAAACGTACGTGCGCTTAAGCGCTTTCAAACTCATAACTCAGTGAGGAAATGTTTCGCTTCCGTGCAATTAAGCCTCATTATTAAGCTTACAGCCGATCCAATTTTATGCATAAAACAGTTCCCTTTGTTTAAACACAAGCAATGTTTAGGAAGGAATACTGCCTTTTCCCAACAGAATGAGCTCAAACCCAGTCGTGAACCCTCCAAAAATAAAGATTTTAGAAAATTAGATCAATCCCATAGTAATAATTTTGTTCTTTGATTCTGCATCCTTTGGGGGAGTGGAGGGGGAAGGAAGGATGCAAGAAGACTCTTTCTGACTAGACACAAGATGGGAATAAAGCAGCATAATTAAAGATGCGGTTCCATTAATTTATTCGGTTCTTCCCAGATCCCTCTCGCCACCCTCCCCACCCCTTTTCCCAGTGCAAACAAGGATGGAAATGCATCTGCCCTGATGAAAAGCTCGGTCGCTCGCCTCCCTTCAATTCCGTGACCCTCCGCACCCTTCTCCCGCCGGCCGCCGCTGAGCCGCTCGCACCCCGCCACCATTAGGGACCAGCGCCAACGGCCCCGGGGGGGGGGGGGGGGGGGGGGGGGGAGGACGACACCCGGCAGACCGGGAGCTGCCCTCCGCAGGGCGGGGGGGGGGGGGCACGCTTTCTCCTTCCAAGCTGCTCCCTCCCCGCCGTTTCTGCCCAGCTCGCCCCCTCCTCGGGCGGAGCGGACATTTTGAAGCAGCGGATCCCACAAGCCCGCCGGGCCGCGCCGAGAACCGGCTGCGGGTGAGGCCTCCCCGCCGCCCCCGGCCCCGCCGCCGCTCACCTGCCAGCTCGTCGGGCTCCAGCCCGCTCTCCGCGTCGATGCCGCACAGCACGAAGTAGTGGGCGAAGCGGCAAGGCGCCGCGCCGGGCCCGGGGGCGCCGCTCCCGCTCATCCCGGCGGCGGCGGCTCCCTGCGGCAGCGCGGCTCTGCGCGGCGGGGACGCGCCCGCGGGCCGATCACGGCGCGCCGCCCCTCATCTCCAGCGGGGGCGCGCAGGCCGCGGCGAGCGAGCAGGCGGGCACCGAGCGGCGGCGGCTGCGGGAGCTGCGGCGGGCGGGCACCGAGCGGCCCCGCTGTCAGCTGAGCGGGGCGGGGCGGGCGGCGCCGAGCTGCCCGCCCCCGCGGGGCATTTAAACCCTGGGCGCCTCCCCTCCGCGGCTCCGCTCCCGGGCTTGAGTGGGACATTTCCGGCCCTTCTCCGTGTTTTGGGCGGGAGGGGTGCGGGAGAGCCCCACCATCCTTGGGGTACGTGATTAAGGTGGGAGCAGGGGAGAGGGGATGTTGCTGCGGTCCCCATCCCTGCGCCCTGACGGGTGTTACTGGTGCCCCCTTCACTCCTGGGACGGAGAACTGTTTCCTTGCTTCGTGCGCCCCGTTTCAAAGCGACCTCTAAAATGTTTCTTCATTCCCGGTTTATTTCAGATTTGACAGCCCAGGAAGAAAGCAGCGCTGTGTTATCCCCTCCAAACCTAAACACCCGGCTCCGTTAATGATCACATCGTTATCACCCGACGCCAAAGTACCGGCAGGAGTGGCGCCTGCTTTTAAAGGGACAGAGATGATTCTGTTCAAGTTCTGAGATTTTCTTCTCCAAACCGATGAGATCCCTGCCTATGTCAGATAATTCTGCCATCTGTGTATTTTAAGAAGGTTGGTTGCAGAATTCGACATGCGCTTTCATCCTTCGGTGTTTACCTGTCTACTGATCTCGGTCCGTGCAGTCTATTGCAATGACAGCTTCATCCTTTACTTGCTGTGGACTCTTACGACCTCTTTCAGTTATCTCTCAGCAGCACGAACCACATTTTTTCTTTCTATCATTTAAGTTTGTCCTTATTCAACAAGCAACTCTGATAAGGCAACGCCTGCAAGGAACTTGATATTTCATCCAGCATGGGCCGTGTTATGGAAGTATGTGGAACAACTGTTCCTTCCCACCTGGAGGCAACAATGATCCGTGCCTCACTCTCTTCTTCCCTTTGAATTAACAAGTTTCATGCCTTTTTACTTCTCAGCTTCCTGTAGTGCTCTGCTGAAAAGCAGGCAAGAGCTAAACCAATTTCCCCACTTCCCAATATATCCCCAATATCCAAGAAAAAAAAAGAAGACGAGTCCTCTATCACAATCAGCAGCACTCAGTACAACAAGCTGAACCTTGCTAAATCCACGTAGTAGTTTGCCAGGAGACCAGTTGCTTTCTTGACTTTGCACTGGGAGCTAGGTTATTTTATTTAGTTTGGTTTGTTTATTAACTTGTCTGTATTTGCTTATTCAGCTCTAGGTCAGATTATGAGCTAAGTCAGCCTCTGACTCTCATTCAAAACTAATTGCTCTTACTGTGGAGAAGCACCATCTTTTTCTCTTATTGTATACTTCTCTTCTGGAGGCCCCATTGCATGGGTGTCTCCAGGCAGACCAACACAGAGGCTTCACCAGTCTCTCTAAAGGATGCCTGAGTTAGGACTGCTTCCGAGATTAACCCAAAATTCAACACAATGGTCCTGACCTTTTTTATCCTCAGGCAGCAGGTGGTTCTAGATTGCTTTGGTTTAGCTGTCTTCTGTACAGGACAGTATTTCTTGCTTGAATAAAATTCAACGCACAGATACTTCAATTTCAATACAATCAGTAATACATACAGTGTTAAACATGAGCATGAAGCACACAACACTTGAGATTGCAGCTATAAAACCTAAAAACCTCACTCCTCTTCCTGGAACAGCTTTGAGGTTGAGCTCCCGCTGCTGCACGTACAGCTCCCACACACACTCTCGTAGGAGTTTTATGGGGGCAGTGATTTCTTCTAATGAGAGACCTTCTGGGCAATGTCATCCTAACAAGGCCACCCAGCTCCTTCTCAGTGCCAGCAGACCTGGCTGTGCCAAGTGTGTCTGGGCTCTGGTAAGTCACATCATGTCCCCAGGCCTGGATTTTTCTCATCTAAACCCCTCCATCGAAGTTGTTCCAGTCTTCCCCTCCAAGCTGGTCTAGCTTTAGACACTGCATGCTGCCTTTGGGTAGCTCTCATGGGTTGTTTTGCTCCATCTTGGCCCTAGTCCTGAGGAATCAGTAACTTTTGGGAGAGTTTAACAGTGCAAGCGAGCTTGAAAGTCAGCTCACTGGGCAACAACGTCAATTATAATAAAAAGATTCTTAGCTCAACTGCAGGAGTTTGGTTACATCAAGACCCTTGTCCTCCTGCCTAGTGGCAGTACTTTCCTCCGCTTCAGGAGGTGGACTGGGTACCCATTTACAGCTAATTTTTCATTTGTCATCTTTCACTGTTCAGCTACATTTATGTCAGCAAAAGAACAAAGGAACAACACCAAGTCCATTTTAAGCCACCTCCTTTTTCTACCGGCTGTAAAGAGCTGTCCCCTGGGAAGAAGTGGCAGGAGCCTTGCCCTTGGCTGCAGCAAGCCTGCCCAACAGGGCAGAGCTAGCAAAGTCGCATTGGCTTGCGGCACCCAGCAGCGCTTTGTGCCCACCTCGTGCTCTGTTGCACCATGGAGCCTTCCCACATCAGGTGTGGGAGCAAAGTGCCATGGCACCTCTCTGTGCCACATGCCATCACCTGGTGTGCACTACCTTACGCCGTACAGCACAGGAAACCATCGCGGTGTTCCCTTGATGTCTGTAATTCCCTTTTCTCCATACTGAGATTTTTTTGCGCTACTATTTTTCCAGAATCTAGGCATTTCTGTCTTCTTCTCACCATCCAAATCTACCCTGCAGTGGTCATGAATGCCTCTCTAGAGAGGCTGCTCGGCTTTAGAGACAGACCAAACACTTCTGCTCTACTTGCAACATCAATTGTTAAAATTTCATGGCAGCCACAGGCAAATCCACAAAGGGGCTGTGGAGCTTCTTGCAGAGAGCAAGTGGATAACGGAGATGAGGCCCCAAAGCATCATGAACTGCTGCACGTACTCACTAACCAGCCCAATGCCATGGAAAAGCATTTATACAGCATGGAAAGACGCAGCGACTGACAGGATTGTGCTGTGAGGCACATCTGGGATGATCAGAGGTAGCTGGGCGGGATTATGACTGGTTTTCCCTTTTACCAACAAAGGGTATTAAAGCTCCACAAGGGGCACAGATAGGCTGGATGTCCCCTATTGAAAGCGTACTAGCAGTAATCCTGGGGAGATAAGGCTTGTCCCTGGCAGAGGGGAGCACAAAGCTGCATCTGAGCAGCTAGGAGCTTCTTACGTGTTCCTCTGAGGAACAAGGATAAGGTAGGATTGAGAATTTCAGATTGGGACAAGCACAAAAAAAACTTGCTAGCATAGACCAGATCTGCCTGGGACCTTTTGCTTTGATCTACTCTCCCGTGGCAACAGCTTTGTCCCACCTCCAGCTGGATTGCCAGAGGTGTGACACAGCAGGGGAAGGTTTTCTGGCTTGGTGGATTTGTGCATCTTCCTTAGGTATTTGCATCTTCAGTTGCAGTGAATATTTCTTTCAGTATCAAGTTGTTTCAGCTTTCCCTCTCCTCAGTCTCTCAGCGAGTCTCTGTTTCTCAGAACCTATTAGTTTGAACTGAGTCAAATGCTAACAAGCGTGTCAGCCGCCCTCTGCCCTTAGGATCTGCCATAAAAGATCAGACTACAGGCCTGTCAAGCTCTTTGTCCTACTTCTGCAAGGAGCCAATGCCTGATGCTTCAGAGAGGTGGAAAAATCCCTGGTCTTTAAAGGTTACATCCCTTCTCCTTGCTGCGACGCTGTTGCTTCACTTTTTATTTTCTTCAGCGTTCTTCAATGAATTGGAAATCACGCTGCTGGTGATGGATTGCTCAACTCCTTCACACAGTTCTGTGGATCCCTGCAGAAGATCTTTCACCAGCTGCCAAGCCACATTGATTTTTCCATTGAAAGCCTCTCCTGTTTTCCTCTAGTATCTATGTGGTCATAAGATCCTGTAGGGTGGAAGAGAGGGAAAACAAGTAAGATGCAATACAAATGTCTGTAATGCTCAGAAGAACTGTTTTCTACTTACGGCCAATTTTCAGTCGAGCAGTTCACAGTGCTGTGAGCTGCTTCACCAGAAGCTAGGTGTGAATAGTCAGCTGAAAGAAATGGCATGAGGATGGGCTGTGAGACTGAAAATGAAATAATTCTGGCACAAAGTGGAGAAAGGCATATAGCAGGAGTGGGGAAAAAAATCAACAACAGCAGAAGATTTTATAGCAAGGTTCATAAAGAAAGCATTTTTTATTCTCTGAGCTTATGCAAGAAGACTACTCAAAGCATTGGAAAGGTATTGGCTGCCTTAGGGTTTCAAAGCAAATAAACCAGATCACTAGCCACGAGACATAAAGCAAAGAACATTTCCTCCAGCACAATTAATCATTGCTTAGAAAGCAGATACTGCAGGCACATATTCTAATATTAAATAAAATTATAATACCATTAAAGCAAGTCACTCATCTTCTATACCGGACTCATATCTATAAAGATTAAGCTTGAATAAAAGCACATGGCTTTCCTCTGTCACACTGGGTAATTATTATTCACATGGCAGAATTAGACATAACAAAGTAAAGATGACTACTTTCTTGCATCTCTGCCATAGGATCTCTGAAGCTTCTGTGATTTAAAATTTAAAGGTTTAAAATCTCTAATCTCCTATTGTAGCTCATTGGATTTTATTCATTTTATATACGTCCATCATGCACATGCCCTTGCTTTGCAAACACACATATACACACTCCGCTCTTGTCTGCTTTCAGCGAGGATCCTTGGGGGAGAGGTTTCACAAGGCAACTGAAATTATTTAATAGCTAATTGCACCTTCTTCCCCCCTCCAGCCCCCCGCCCCATGACTGGCCCCATGTTCCTGTTGCTTGCTTCACCAAAAAATCTGTAGTCTTGTTTGCCTCCTGGGTGAGCGCATCCAGTTCAGCACCAGAAAATGAATCCTACAATATGGGCAAGGCTGGATGTGGGACAGGATGGCTGCCTGTCTTCATTCATGCGGTCGTCGCGCTGCAAGCCAGGCTGTACAGTATGCAGCTCAGCCTTCTGCTGAGGGTTGGCCTCATCTCCTGTGTTTCAAACTTTCCCCTGGCCTGAATCAGCCTTCTCAGGCGTTCAGATCTCAGGGGAGAAGTGCCAATGACACCCCAGGCAGATATAAAGCACATGAACTTTGAATATCACCTCAGAAATTACTCCCAGGCAAGTCCAGCAGTTGCCATGCCTAGTTTCTGGAGGTTTGTGTCCTTCACCACCCTGTCCTTTCTTCTCCACATGTACAGTGGCACAGTACAGCAAAAATCTGTGATGACTCCTGCCATTTCACTCCACTTCTGCCTTTGATTTTGTACTGAGCTTGCGAGACGCACCTCCTCCAGCTGAGCAACCGATTAAGTGGGCTTTCCTTCCCCTCGCCAGGATGTCATGAGTAGGATCATACACAACCATTACCTTTTGTATGATTCAGTGCCAAGACCCAGAGGTCAAAGACCGTATTTTGCTCAGAGTGAGCTACACCTTCTGCTCTTTGCTTATAGAAGACGCACAGACTGTTCCAGCCACTACTGAGACAAAACCTAATCAGCAAAGCACGCTGCTTGGATAAATCACTAGCATGCCATGCACTAATGGAGGTGTTGTGCTGTGAGCATCAAGCTAAAACACCCACACGGAGATTTCCATCCATCTCTGACAGCATCACCTGCTTGTTGTGTGATCTTGGCCAAGTCACTCATAGCCTGACTTGTAGAAGCACCAGCCCCCTGGAAATCAGGTCAGCGCACTCCCCGTGCTCTGACTGCCCCCAGGAAAAGAAAGAAAATGCTACTTCTCCTCTGCCCCAACATCTGCCAGGCACAAAGCTCTATTGTTCCCAAAGCTGGCCCCGATGGCGTTGCACGGGGAGGCAGATGCACTTCTACGCGGGCAGCAGCCCCGACGCTGAGTCCCTTCCAGCCCACGTGTCCCAACGCCAGCGTCTGCTGACAGATGCCTTTCACACCAGGCCTGAGACAGAGGGGCTGTTTGGTGTGGACAGCAAAGCTCTGTTCTTCATTTTGAAATCATTTTTAGTCTCTGCTGAGGATGTTTGTTTCTCTGCCTCTTTCCTTCCCCTGTTTTCAGTGCTCTAGGACCCCTGTATCTTACAATCTGTCTGCTCAGGAAAGACCCAAGGAGGTAAAAAGAGCCTTGCAACATAATATTCCTGCCCAGGTAAAGCATCAGAAAAGGGCTGTGACCTTTTTTTAAAAAAAAAAAAACCCAAAACACTAGAGCTTCATAGGTGCATATTGCGGCATGGAGAAAGGCAGGAGGAGATCCTGGCGAGCTGTTTGGACCACATGCCCACAGCACGATTGTCTGCAGTGGCAGGGTTCGGGCACCTCTGTGCCAGTGGTCTGTGCTCCCAGTTAGCCGGGAAAGCTTCCCGAGGAGATGCACTCAAGCTGTCACATCTGCCTGAGTAACAGCATGGTGTTCAAAGCCTTGTCACAAATATTGTTTTCCTTTATCTCGGTTTCCAAAAATCAGGTCAGTCCCATGTCTGCCGATACTAGCGGGAGAATGAACCCACCCTAAGTTTTAATGTCTTTTGGACAAAATCTGTCCATGAACAGCAGGTAAGCTCTTTGTCTAAGTGCCTTTGGCCTCTGTACAAATGTAATTAGAGTCTCATTTCAAATTCCCTGATTTCAATTTCCCAACTTTCCTTTGAAGCCTCATTCAGTAAGAAGTGCCAGACACCCCGCATCTACATTACAATGCATCCTAGCACACTTGAAAGCCCAAGGGCATGCTAAAGAAATCCAAATCCACCGAATCCATAGCCAATATACAACATGAGATGAACGACAGATGAGAACTATTTCCTGCAATGAATATGCATTGTGAATTAATTCATCATTTAGGAAGAACTGCTCCTTTGCTGTGTGCTCTGTTTTAATATTTGTTCACATCATTGCAGCAGTGTTGTATAATGAATCTAAAAGCAGTTCTTGCAAATCAAAGTACTAAAAAGTCTGGTTCAATTTCCCTACTAATGTCTTTAGCAGAAGTCCAAACATTTACGTCCAAAGGTTCAGCCGTATCTCTCTGCCACTTATTCTTCATGCCCGGTAACAACACATCACCTCAAAAGTACCTGCTGCTTGGGAGACTTGCTACCGATGACAGCTAGATTATAGCTTTTCTGCATTGGCTTACTGGACTCCTGCCTTAGCTTAGAAATACTGGAAATCAGCTCTGAGCTCACATCAAACAGAAGGACAGAGATCAAAGCGATTCACTTCTCCTTGAGGATCATGTTTCTTGGTGACTTCCTTGCAAACCAATAGCCACATCTTATTGAAGCCCGGATCCATGCTGGGGGATTCCAGCCGTTCCCATCAGGCACATCCTTTGGAGGTGGGAGCATTTGGCACTGCCTGATGTGTCAAAGGGCTAGCTCAGTGCCTCCCTCCAAGTTAAAATGCTTGGACTATTACTGAGCAATCCCAGTAAACAGCATTTCCAAGGTTAAATCAGAGCCATTGGCTTCCTGGTGCTCAGTGCTACCAGGCAGGGGTGAAGGCAAGAGAACAGGAGCAGTGTTTGGCTGGTATGTCCAGCTGCTCTGACTCTGATGTCAGCCCATGGGTGGGGGCCTGGATTATGCTCAGTGAGAGGAACCAGGCAGGGAACACGGCCCCAGGATAGCCATGGGGCGGGGGATGGCTTGGTGGGGCCTATGGATGAGCAGGGCAATGCTGTGGGGAGCTGGAGACCAGCCCTACTGCAACATCACTGGGGCAGGGACTGACAGCCCCAGAGGTGCTGAAATGGGGTCCTGGACTGCGGGCAGGGTGGGGGGAACCCCTGGGGGTGAACAGGGCCAGTAAGACATTAATGCCCTCAGGTGCCTGACAGCCAGCACACACAGCTGAGGTGTTCTGATTTCAAACATGGAAGTGCTTAATTTCTTGTTTGAAGATGACAGAGCCTGTCTGCTCTTTTATCTATCCTTGGGCCATTTATTCAGACTGAGGGTCAGCCTGCCTGCAGGTGCTCCTATTCTGGCTCCCCCAGAGCCGGTTCACAGTGCCGCAGCCAAAGAGCTGTGCTGCAGGGTCACAGCGACGCTGCTGCTCCCGCTCAAGCTGGCTGCAGCTACTTGCATAAAACCCGACGCCTCAGCTGATAAAACCCGAGATGCGAGATCACACAGCACAGAGTTGGGGGTCTCTCGGGCTGCTTTCACTATTAGGAGCCCTGGGGCTGCAACAAGGAGGCACCCAAGCAGCTCCACGTGCAACCTGCTGTACCCTGTGGATTACAGGTCCAGCTGGAAGCGAGCCTCCTCCTAACAAGCCATTTGAGCATCACTGCACCGTGTCCTCTGCTGCAGTGAAGGAGATTGCAGCGCACTGCAAATGCACCAAGCTTGGAGAAGCTTGAAAAAGGCATGAAGACAATATATAAGGGCTAATGTCACAGTTTAAGTTTTTCTGTAAGCAAACCCCATGGATCTGCTCATGTGTGTGTTTGAAAGCTGTTGACACAAAGGTGGCAGAGTTGCCTGCATCCTAAAGGAGAGGTGTGCCAAACACCCCTTTGGGGGATATGCTGCATGGGTGGGTGGGAAAACCAGCAAAACTAACACTTTGTAAGATACCACTGAAAATTGATAAGAGGTCCAAAGACTGAGTCCTTTTTCAGCCCCCTGTGACCTTCTCATACGTCCATGTGCATAAACAGTAGCTATTCTGTCCTTGGTCACACTGAATTTAAGCTCCAGCCTGCTTATCATGTGAGGGAGCGGGCTCGTGTTGCAGGGGAGCTGCGTTTCCATTCCTCTGGGCATCCTTGCGGTGGTATCACTTGTTTTCCCACGTTCTCTGGATACTAGTGCAAAATAGTGAAGAGCGGAGGTCCTGACATAGCATGACCCTGACTCACAACTGAGTTGCTCGAGCACCCCAAAACCCTCCCAAGATGCAATAGCAAACATCAGCCAAAAGACGAGGCATATTGTATCAGGTCCTTGGCAAACAGTTTTCTCTAGGAGCTCTGGAGAGTAAGCAGCACCTGTCTGTCTTGCATCTGTCTCAGTTCTCCATTGTTTCCTCTGTCCCCAGGTCCCTGGAAGAGTCCAAGTGTTTGGCAGACTACCATGTGGAAAGCAAAAAGAAAAATTCAGCTGGTGCTAGGCTTTGAGCACCAGCGGGAAACTAAGAAATTTGAATTACAAAAATCAACTGGCTGCTGTGAACTGATGCAGATGCAGCTCCTTGAAAACTTGATTTGCTTACCTTAACCCTGGCACCAACGGCTGTTAGTATGATCCTTAAAATCCGATGACCAAATGTACTATCACTACAGGCTTTCTCTCTGGAGCAAGCTTCTTCCATCCACTGCCAGAAAGTACTTGATGCCTTCATCTCTGCCAGCTTCTGCTTCTTCCTTTTCCTAACCTAATACAACTGGCAAGGCAGTGGGGAAAGGTAACTCTATGAAAAATACATCTAATGCTTTTGGGAGATTTTACAGGCAATGTGTGATTGGTTTTGTTAGGTTATCTGTTCTTCAAATGCAAAAAATGTACCGCGATTCTGAAACGAGTGGGTGTGGATTGTAGCTGAAGGCACAACAGAATAATTGAATTGTCTCTCCCGTACCTAGCCAGAGCTCTCATCTTCCGTTTTATCTTAGCTACTAGCTAATGTGCCAGCTACATTTTGATAATTATTTGCTTCCGCAGCCTCTGGGAAACCACAAGTTGATCCTGACGTGCAAAACCCCTGACCGTTGATGCTGAGTTGTTGGGATGCTTTTTACAAATCAACAGTGCCCTGAATCCATCCATCTTCTCTTCTGTGAGTTGGCACCAAGGTTCTTTTGCAGCAAATGGTGGCAGCTGGACTTGCAAAAAAAAAAAGAGGTCTGAAAATTGGGGCTGTAACAGCTAGAAGAGAGGGCATGGATTCAGGCCATCACCTGGCTGCCCAAGCACAGGCCTGCCTTTCTTTGAGTTTAACCATTGTACCTATGAAGATTCATGAGTCGTGGGCTGGTTAATGTGAAGGTAGCTCCCCTCTGCCTTCCCCTTCTCTCTGTCCTTGTGCAGTTCCCTTTCTTTGTTCTTAATTTGTGCAAACAAAATTTCCCTCCAAGACTCGGGCAGTTGTATCATCAGCCAGTAATCCACTATTTCCCTTGGAGTCCCTCGTGTGCTACTCCACAACTGCGTTCTGCAAGCGTTGCGCTCCTCTGCGATACACCAAATTGATGTTATCCTGTGATCAAAGGCATCCTTGTCCTCAGAGCAAATTCCAGCACAGGTGTAGTAGTTGGCTGCACAGTTTACTGTCCATTTGAGCAGCAGAAATTCTCAAGATGTCACCATCTAAAGCAAAAAGCCTTTGGAAATTAAACATTTTTTTTTCTCACAGGGGAGCAGGCTTTGATGCTTTGCTGAAGTAATCAGCACAAAGTATGTCCTGAAAGTCACAGTGGTTTACCGAAACTTTCACAAAAGGGGTGGCAGCTATCATTGGTATCAGAGCTTTCTTATGGCGTGTGCTAGGAGTCTGTACAATAATAACTAAATATTTGTAGTTAAATAAGAGAGAGTGGGTTTCCAGTTTTAACATCCCAGCTAAAGTTACTGGGAAGCAAAGACTTCTGTTTCACCTAAGCAATCCCTAAGCTGAGATCAACCAGGGAACATTTTTTTTGACTGCCTCACAGTGATGTTGGTCTGTTTTAGACAGCAGTGACTTCACTGAGGTTCACATAGCTACTGAGTAATGTCATGTATTGGGAGTTCAGAAAAACTAGACCTGAGAAGTTTCTTGTTAAAATACCCAATCAAAGAGGCTGAAGACCCAAGTGAAAAAGCTTTCCTGTCAGATTTCTCTGAGAACCTTCTCAGGCATAAAATAAAATGTGCAAGGTAGAGGCATATCATCACCTGTCACGATGCTTAAAGCTGTTCCCACATCTCACACGGCGCCCTGAGCTGATGTTGAGAATGACTTTCCTGTTACGTTACAGAGTTCTTTATTCCTAGCATGGTGGTGAGAGGGCACAAAAACCTGTGTCCTGAGTGGCACATTTTATGCACAGTTTTGGATCTTACGAGTGTTTTCAAGATCTCCCTCCTTGGAGAGGACCAGCAAGAGCTGCTGAAAGACTCAAGACCTTTGAAACTTCGTGGTTCCCCTAAGGGCTCCAAGAAGTCGTGTCCTTCCTGAGCCTAAACCACAAAGGTCCACACCTTTATATAAATTTGGGGGATCATTTCAAAAAAGACTGAGTGTTGAGTCCTACTTTACAAAAGTAAAAGGCATGCAAGTATCCCTGTAGCTTAACATGCCTGTGGACTTCAGGCTCCTTCACATGGCAGGTGGACACCAGCTTCTGTCTGTGTCCTGGCTTCCTCCCAGTGTGTCGCCTCCAGCCCAGCCTCTCTGCAGCCCAGCATGGTGGGGCCACCTTCTTTTGGGACACTGGGGATCGCCCATGTTTCAAGAAAAGATCCTGCTTCATAAGCAGCTTTCACACTTCGGAGAGCCCGTTTTAACGGTACTAAGCCAGCAGATCACTAGATGGCCTCATAACCTCAGCGATTTGCAGGGATTCAGGCTTAGGCTGTGTAATTGCCAGATTTACTTTTAAAAACCTGGCACCCTAAGTTCTGCAGGATTTAGGAACACTGCCTCAGGCAATGCACAAGAGCCTTTCCAAAACACGGTGTGTGAAATTTGGGATGCTTTGTCCCATAGAGAAGCATGGGACATGTTTGTCACTCTCGTTGTCAGAAGCTGCTTGTATTCCCCAAATCCCAGCAGATGGGACGGGAGATGGGGTAGAGATCCGCTGGAAGCTGTTGGAGAGCTGCCAGAGTCTCTCCAGCCGCTCTTGGCTGGAGCCAGCAAGTCAACACAGCAAAACCAGGGCCTGTAGGAAGGACAAGCGCCCTTGGGGACTGCAGCAGCCAGAAGCCACCTCCAGACCCGGCTTAGCCTGGCTGCACCTTCAGGAGGGGCTTGGCCCTGGCCCTGGGCTCACCTGGGAGGGTGGCGACCCCCCACCGGGGACAACCCTCTGTGGAGGACAGCGGCTGGGGCAGCAGGGAGACACAGGAGCGTTTGGCCCCTTGTCCAGCCACCGGCGAGCAGCAGCCACTGGTGAAAACGCACTTCATGTCCTCAGAGGAGACACCACCACTTGTAGGTTGTCAGGACCTGCAGCCGAGCCGTGCCTTGGTCAGTAACAACAACAAACCAGTGCCCTAAGGGAAGAACCCTCCTTGCGTCCCCACTGCAAAGAGTTTGGGGAGAAGAGAAAAGAGGGGATCTTCAGAACAGCAGAAATACTAACGGGGTGGAGGGAGCGTGGGGAAGACGAACACGCAGAGGGGAAGACCGAGGTTCAGCTTGCCCGAGGAGCAGGCCCGGCACTGGAGCACGGGCTGGCCCGTCTTTCGGTGGCCCGTCCCTTCGACAGCTGGTGCTGCTACGAAGAGACTGGGACACCGTGGTTAGGCCGTACCACATCTGATGGCGGCCTTGATCTGATGCGCAAAGGAAGGGAAAAAAAAAAAAACCAAACCACCCACCCTAATTTTCACTGTTGTCAAATTTGGATATGCGTTATTACTCCTTTCCCCGTGTGGATTTTTACTGACGTTTTAAAATACAGACCCGGTTTACATCGGGGTAAGTCTTTTTAACAAGTGTTTTAAATGAAGCAGGAACACAGCGAGCACATGACACTCATCAGGGGTCCGGATTTAGAGAGGGGCGGGCCCAGGCCGCTGCCCCGAAGCGCTGCGGTACGGAAAACACCAACCGCAAGCACCACCGCAGCTGCCGGTACCGGGAGCCGGGACGGAGACCGCACGCTCGGCGGCGCTGCCGCTTTAAGGGCGGGCGGGGAGTCCCGCCCTGCTCGGCCCGGCCCCCGCGAACCGGGGCGGGGCGGGGCGGGGCGGGGCGGAACGAAGCGGCGGCGGAGGCCGGGAGCAGCCGGTAGGTGTGGGCTGGGCGCGCCGCGACCCCGGTCCCGCCCTGGCGGGGGGCGGTACGGCCGCGCCGGGCCGTGCTGGGGTGGGATGGAGCGGGTGGCCAGGCCAGGCCAGGCCGGGCCGGGCCCGGTGGGATCCGCATGGGGCAGGTCGGGAGGGCCCGGCTCAGGCGGTGGCCCCGGTGCCGGCGCAGGCCCTGCCCTTGCCGGGGCACCGCCGGGGCTGTCCGTGTCCCCCGGAGGCTGGCGGCCGCTTTGCAGAGAGGTGCCCAGGCCGGGGTGACAAAGCGGGGGTGGCACCACAGCGGTGGCTGTCCCGGCGGGCCGCCTGCCTCCCTGGCTGAGGGGGGCAGCCTTTGGCCTTGGTCGGGTCTGGCCTCCTCCGGTGGGAAACGTGGGGTCGGTGTGGTTATGCTTTGAGAGGCACCTGCTGCTTTAAAGAAAAAAAAAGAAAGAGGCTTAAATTCTTAAATTGCACAGGAACTGGTTTTTTTTTTTTTTGGGCTTGCGGGTTTTGTTTGTTTGTTTGTTTTGGGTTTTTTTGGTGGGTTTTGCTTGGTTTTGGTTTTGTCCCCTTTTCCGAGTTCTACTCACTCACAGATTTTATTCCCGGTAAGATGGGAAGGCCAGCGGCGTCAAACGCAAGGATATCTGTCCTGATGCCTTCCTGCACTAAACGCTTAAGCTCAGTTTGGCATTTTGAGCAGAGAGCTCTTGGCAGATATTTCTGTACAGACAATTAATTTAAAAAGAGTAACCATCATGACAGGCAATGCAAAATACGTGCTACCGAACCTCAGCCCTGCTGATTTGCAGCAATTCCTGGGGAAAAACCAGCATATACCATAAGCTGCCAAAATTTATATCTCAGATTGATTTCAGATAACTTCATGCTTCCCTTAGGCAGATGGAGATTATATAGCTCTGCCTTCAAGAAGGCAGGCATGCGCTAATTACATACATTAATTACATGGGCTCTGCTGAATGGCATTCTCAAATGAGGAAAAATGCGAAATGCTCATTACATTTTTATGTAATAAAAAAACCAAAGCCTTTAGTCAATGATTTAAACAAAGACTTAGCTGGACCATCTGCTGGAATAGCAAAGACTTACGGGAGGGAAGTTCACAGCTTAACATTTTAATAAGTGATCAAACTAAACCCGGTACTTAAAGCAGAGGCCAGCACACAACAAAAATGCCGCTAAACACATATGAACTTCTACTAAAGATACAGACAAATAAAAGAAAAACTGAAGTAACAAAATACAAAGTAATGAAATACAAGACTTAGTTGTATTAGCATATTTTTCCTATTTGTCCCCTTGCCTGGTTTTTTTTTGAAGGACAACCTGCACAGCTCTAGATGGCAAAGCTGGCCACAATTCTTCTGTTGTGAAAAACTGACAGGGGTGGGCTGCAGCTGATTTTCTTCATGCATCATTCTGCTTTTTCATGAAAACTACCGCAGAAGAGAGAAAACAGTTGCAAAACAGAAAATGAGTTTCTCTTGTGTCTGTTTGTACTTGCAGTCTTGCTGTTGTGGAAGCACAGGCCTTAAATGCTTCTCTGGTCATCACCTTAGGGGGAGGTTCAAAAGCTGTGCCCTGAAGCGGGTAAGTCTGAGTTGTTGAAAAGAAATTAGAGAGCAAGATGAGGAAGGAAAAAAAATATGGAAATAGTAAAGGATGGATGAAGGAGGAGATCTGAGCAGGAAGGCAGGAAAAGTTACTCTCTCTTCAGGCCACTGCTTGGTAAGGATAGTCACAGAATCAGCGTGAGAAAGACCCAGAATCTGCAAGAGATGGAGGGTGAGGAGGGTACAGTGATGAAGTGCTGAGAGGCTCTTCCTCACTTGCCTCTCAGCTGAGTGCAGTGGCTCTCCCCTCTCCTGATTCTTAAATGTGTCTAAACGCTGACGCACCCATCTTTCATTCTCCTTTTCTTTACTGCTTGTGACCTGAAAACTGGCCTTGAGTGGCGTCAGAAGGCCTTTGAGTGGGAACTCATCCAGTCTGAACGTCTCACCTTTTAAAAACTTAGTTTTTTAAAAGAGTGTTGGATTTAGTTTCTCTCTTTTGACAGCTTGGAGCACGTTTATATAGTTTCTCACAGGGAGTGGGCTACAGTGATAGAGGTCTCCTTTCTTCCTCAGCTGAGAGCATCCACATGAGACTTACACCATAAGACTAACCGATCCTTTAAAATACAGACTGAAATGCAACAAACTGGATGTATTATGTTTAAGATCAGTTCTTGGGGATTTTTTTTTTTTTGTTGTTTCATTTTGGAGCTGGCAGCCTGACAAATCTGAGGGAGAAAGAGGAAAGTCTTTTGAAGAAATCCTTTAATTGCTTGCCTTTAAAAAAATGCTTTCATATAAAAGACTCATCACCATTATAAAAATTGTAATTAATGGCATCTCTCAAACAACTTGCTGATAACCTTTGCTATGACCATAGGCTCTGCAATGCCAGACCCCTACTGCAAAATCCTAAGATTCAGTGGAAGAGACTTAAATGAGAGTAGCTTGCCGTGTGTGTATCTTCAAGGCAGAGGGAGGGAGATGTTAAAAGGCTGCACGTTTGATTTTTAGCTCTATCAACTGTTCTGCTAACTGGTTGTTTGTCATAGAATATTTTTATAGCACTCTCCTGAATGGGTCTCTTTGTAGTTTTTTCCTTAAATACCACTTCTTTTAGACTTCAGAGGCTCTTTGAGCAGGGGCAAGGCATGCATTCATGGTCACACAACAGCACGTTGACCTCCTCTTCCTAAAGCCCTGGTGGTGTGTGGCCTTGAGGGCACTGCAAGAACATCACTTACGTGGTATTGTTCTCCTTTCAGGAGTTGTCGTCCGTCGCTATGAAAAACAACATCCTGTGAGTTTATTTCAAGCTTTCTGCCTCATCACCTGCTGTGCTCACCAGATAAGTAGCGCTCCGAGCTCTCCTGCGGAGGGTTTGTCCTTGGGGAGACATGGCCTTTCGTGGCTGGAAGCGGCTTCTCCTCTTGGGCAGGCAGAACACCTTTGCCAAGGCTTGGCGGAGCCGGAAGGGAGGGCCCCTTCTGCGCTGGAAGCGCTGCTGCCATTGGAGTGCTGGCAAGTCTCTGGACCCCGAGGTGAGAGCGTTTTTGGAGGAGAACACAGAGGTCACCAGCAGCGGGCACCTCACGCCAGAGATACGACTGCGCCTCCTCACCCCTCGCTGCAGGTTCTGGAAGGAAAAACCTGACCTGTGGCCTTACGGGGACCCGTTCTGGGCAATTTACTGGCCGGGAGGCCAAGCCCTCTCCAGGTACGCAGCCCACATCACCAGAGTTGATAAGTCCAGTCTGCTACGGGCTGGGATGTCAGACCTGGCTCTATAGTGATTCCTAGCGATGTGTATTTGCCTTGTATGAGAGCACATTATCCATGCTCCTGTCTGCTTACACAGGAGAGAGGCAAACTGCTGGCTGGCAGCAAAGTTTTGGCACCTGCTGCATATAGAATGATTTATGGCTCAAGCTGAAAGCTGTTGTCTTCAGCGGTAGTGCATGTGTTGACAACGGGGCTGAATTTGGATCTGTGGAAGGGATGTGCAGTTGCCATCAAAACCTCACGAGGTGTTTAATTCTATCACTCAATTGTCGCTCCAAACAGGAGGATTGCTATTTTGTTGTAACACACGGGGGATTTTTTTTTGTAGGAGCCAGGAGTGTGGATGTGTTCCTGGTCTATTGAGAAAAGCAGGTTTATGCTCATGCATTTGGAGTGCTAGTTAGCCTGAACGGCTTTCCTCGTTTAGAATTTCGGCAGCCTTGTTGTGGCTGTCTTTTAGTCACATGAGAAGTCACATTTTGATTTTGGGCACTTACTATCAAAATGTCTTTAATGTTCCTGATTCCCAGGAACTAGTTAGAGCTCTTCTATTCTGTAAAATCAAATCTCTCACTTTGAACCACAGAAAAAGTTCATAATTGGTACAGCAAAGAACAAGCTGTCAGACATTCCCCATACAGATGAAAGGGAAGAATCTGAATTGGGGCTTTACTGTTTTTCTGCAAGAAAGCATAAATAGGAAGGCATTTTTGACCAGGAAAAAGATGAGTCTTACAGTTAAATTGATTACCCTGCCGTGTAGGTGAACTGGAGTGCATAATTAAATTGGGTAAGGTAATCTCTGTATTTTGTTATCGTATGATTCATGTGCCCAGATATTTGGGTAGCAATAATAATTATCTGGCATTTCACCACACTTTATTGACTTACTGTTTATGCACTTGTTTTGATGTATTGGGAATGTCAGAAATGAGCGGCTAATCTGTGAAAGTAAAAAGAAAAAGGCAGTATGAAAACACGCTGCTTCCGTGACTGTGCTCATTTCGCAGTTGGCATTTCTGCAACATCAGGAGTCTCCTATTTCAAGCTATTCCTCTTGGTGTAACCTAAGATACCTAGTTAACTCAGCGTGGCAGACAGCAGTCTCCAGCAGCAGCATGGTGCTCTGGGTCCATGCCAGGGGACACAGTTGGTTCCAGCTGTCCTAAGTCCACCACAATCCTTAGTGGTAACTTGAGAAGCACTCAGCTGGAAACGTGGCACTTGCAGCATTAGGCGTGATCATGCTCTACACAAGTTACTGCTGGGAAGTCATTGCAAATCTGAGCAGAGCCCCTAGAAAGGGGAAGTAGAGCACTTTCTGTGGAGGTCCCACCCCTGCCTTCCACCCATTTGGTAAACTAGGGCCTCTCCTCAGAGGTGTGAGGTCCTCAAGGGGACCATTGCCGAACAGCTGAGCTGCTTAGCCTCTACCCAAATGCCCTGCCTGGGTGCCCTTAGAAAAAAGAGCATCTGTAGATCTTCAAAGTAGCAAATAATGCTGCAACATTATGGTAACCAGTGTAACAAAGCTGGGTTGCCAGACCTCATAGCAGAAGGTGATTTTCAATAAAACTGAGGCAGCTTCACTCGTTGGATTCCTAACCACATACGCAAAAGCACCAAGTTGTGCATGTCCAAGCTGTCTGGTAGGATTCCTTGTGATGACGTGTAGGACAAGAGGCATGGGGTGTCAGGTGCTCCTCATGCCTCCTGGGTTTCTGGTCTGGGTATTTTGTATCTTCAGTCCTGGTCTCAGCCTTCCTCCTATTGTCTCTTAATGGCTTGAACTGTTTGGTTTGAAGGTAGGGTTGTCTTTTGTTCTCCCAGCCTGAGTTCCTGGGAATCTGTATAGAGATGTGCTGGGATCTAGGTGCCATCAACGCCTGGCACTTACTAGGCCACCTTCTGCCATTGCTGCTGGTGCTTCTAGGCCCAGACATTCCCATCCATCCTTTTGCCGTTTACACCAATCTTAACATTTCCATTACAGTTCCCTGCATTGGAAGCCATCACATCAAAGCTGTGTTTACCAGTAGCCCTGCGTGAAGAGTCAGCCATCACCCTCCATGCCAGAAGACAACACAAATGTAGAATCCTTTCCTGTTTCTACTGGAACAATGTTATGACAATTGGTAGTAAATTTATGGCAATTTGCAGTAATTTATGCCACCTAGGGCTCTTCCCCGTGTCGCTTAGGGCCTTCCCCCTTGCAGAAGATTAAATTTCAAGGCAATTATTAAAGTTCTGAACCCTCAGTAACAGCTATATGATTTGTAGTGTTTAACAGTAACTGCTGCTTGCCTTCTGTCACTTCTTCTCTGTTTCCAGCCGAGAGGTTTTTGCTTGCTGATTCCTCTTGGCAGGTGTCAGCAACTAGATGAAGATACTCTTTCTGCTCACCGCTGCTCTGTTCTCATTTTCTTGCTGCTACTGAGGAACAACAGGAAGCAGACCAGAAGTATTTGCATCTGTGTCTGCATAGCCCAGGAAAGGAGAGAGGAGAAATTACTCTTCCAGGCAGTTGCATAAGCAGTATTTTAGGGCAACTGGAAGGCCTCGTCTTCTGAGGGGCGCAATACTCACTGCGAATACATGTTTGTGTCAGATTGCTTTTAATTTCTACAAATCCTTACCAACAGTTCACTTTCCTGTTTCTGACGCCAAGCATTTAAGTCACCTTGCAGTCTGTGCCTGTTTATTAGATCAGCTCACCTGTCAGAGAAGGAGCTGACTGAAAGAAAATGTTGCTTACTTGCCTAGATTTCTTTTTGTTTGGGGCAGGGGGAGGAGTAAGGGAGCAAGAGGATGGTTCTTCATTTTTGTATCGGGAGAGACAAATAAGGAACTATGTACCAGCTGCACATGTGGAATAGTGTTTTTACGATACCATGCTCTGCTACATGTATGACAAGAACTCTTATGCAGTGTAATGCAAAACTGAGAAATTTGCATAATCTTGTTCATTGCTTTAACGGATTTTCTTTTTCAGGTATATTTTAGATAATCCCCGCGTTGTTAAAGGACGATCAGTTTTGGATCTCGGAAGTGGATGTGGAGCAACAGCAATAGCTGCTGTGATGAGTGGTGCATCGCAAGTCCTTGCTAATGACATTGACCCTAGTAAGGCCTTTTTTTTTTTTTTTTTTTGTCTCTGTATAAAAAGACATTCATTAATCTTTAAAGCACGTTTAACACAGACTTTTCTTTGTGCCATTTGGGAGAAATGGAGTTCTAACAATGCTAAAAACATGAATGGATTTTTGCCAGTATTAGCAGTGGGCTGTGCCAGCCTCTCTTGCCTTGAGTGTATCTCCATAGCTCCTTAGAATGAACAAACAGAAAAGTTTCTATCAATCAAGTGTTGCCCATACACCATCACGGCTGGTTTGGAAGAGAACCCCAGGCACAAGCAGCAAGTTGGCTTCTCTGTAGGACCATAGTGTTTTCCTGCATTTTTGCATGTTGAGGCCTAGATTTTGTCCTTTCCCTTCAGATTTTGTTTTCCCGTAATTGACTTATGAATTAAGTTTATTCATAATTTAATTAGTCATTGGTTAGGGAGGAAGTATATCCATAGATTAAGGCAGAATTGGATATTCTGGTTTGATTCTGTGATTGGTTTCCACTGGTATCCATTCCAGGAATAGTTCTTCCCTGTGTCATGGTGCAGTGAAGATAAGATTCCATCACTTTATTCCAGATTTTGACCCATAATTAAAACTGTGGAAGTCCCTAGGTAGGATAAATAAAAATATTTAAAAGATTAATTTGAAAGATGGGTCAAATAAATTTGTAAGGGGGTTGAATGACAGAATCCTAAAACATAATTTTCATTTTACTTTGACTTTTCTTCAGTTGCAGGAATGGCAATGACCTTGAACTGTGAACTGAACCACATGAATCCCTTCCCCATCACCATTAAGAACATCATTAATTCAGAGGCCGGCGACTGGGACCTCATTGTTCTAGGAGATATGTTTTATGATGAACAACTTGCCGATGGTCTGCATCACTGGCTCAGGAAATGCATCAGGATACAGCAAACTGAAGTGCTGATTGGTGACCCTGGCAGGCATCAGTTTTTAAGCCACGGCATTCGCAGTCAGTTGCACAAAGTTATAGAATATTCACTTCCTGAGTACACTAGACAAGAAAACAATGGGTTAACATCAAGTATCGTCTGGAGTTATCAGCCCTCAAATAACTTAGAAAACTCTTGAAGCTGGCTTTCTAATGAATTTTGTCTCACTTGGTTGGCTTTTTTTGTAAGTATGTAAAATGAAAATGGGAATTAAACATGAAACGTATCTGTTGATGCAAAGTGAACTACTGTACCTTCATTGTACTGATTTCAGTCATACTCACTGAGGCTTACGCTCCATTTGAGCATGCAAACTGTATTCAAAGGGGCCTGCACCGAAGTGCAAATCCAAAGACAAGTTACATGTAAGAGTTTGCATGCTTGATATTTTTAACGTATATTCGTGTCTTGCTCTCCGAGACTATTGTGAAATGCTTTGGACACCCAGCGTACTGTTGCGGGGAGAAGGCAGTGGCTGAAAGATTACTGCACTGCTTTCACGGACTTTTGCAGCTTATTTACAGAGAAAATTATTGCTGTCCTTTATAAAACTCTCCAATAGATTATTAGCTCATACTATGCTCAACTTAAAGTGCCTTGCTCTTTTTCTGGATATGTCTTCTGAACGTCAAAGTAACTAACTTGAATCTCCTCCTTCCCCTCTGTAATAAAAATGCACCCTTCCTTGAAGCTGCCAGAGTTGTTATTTAGGAGTTGCACACAAATCCAAAATATGCTTCTTGAACTCCAGCCAAAGTAGAAGTTTTTTATAAGTGGAAAGTGACTAAATAGTTATAGCTGTAAGGTCTAGAAAGTAGGGTCTCTACTCTAGAGAGCAGGAATGTAGGATCTACATTCCTTAACTTTGCAGGATTAAAAAAAGGCAACCTGTCACTACAGGAAGCTGGTGAGGGATGAAGAAATCTTTCTTTCCATGATGTTTCTGACCAAAGGTAACTACATAAAAACAGAAAATAAAAGTTGGATATAATTATTTTTTCTCTTCTCTTAAGTTGATGCTGGACAACATGCTCCAGAATCACTCAGCTACATCTGTCAAAAAGAACCCTCTCTGGGGTAAAAAAAAAAAAAAAAAAAAAAACCACAAAAAACTTGATCCACAGGTAAGAGGCTGTAAATGCAGCCATCTGAAAAAGAAAGCAACGTTTTTTTCAGAGCAGTCTTGCAGGAACTGTCACCTTTAGCAGCAGACCATTGCACAAGCAGCAATGGGGAACTAAAAAACTGCAAAATGGAACACAGTGCACCTACAACTATCCAAATACCAGGTGATGTCGTGGAAGCTTATAAACATGAAAAAGCATGTGGCACTCACTCAGAAAACCATGGGGTTTGTGGAGTAGGAGGTTTCGGAGCACATTCAGCTGTACATAGTAATAAAATACAATTTAACAAATTTTCAGAACGATTCAAGCAGAAGACTTACAAACTTTAATCTTCAGAACAATATGTCAATATTCTGCAGTGCTCAGCCAACAATTTACAACAATATCCAAACAATACAGAATATGAAGGGATAAGTGCATACGTTATGTCCTCCCACTTCACCCAGCGCTTGTAAACATTTGTTGAAAAATGACTGATTTAACCTGAATTAAAAAAAAATATTCCAGTAAAGTTATGCTAGTAATAAACCCACAAAAGAGCAGACTCAAGCTCTGACAATGAAGGGCTTAACAGGACTTACGTTAAACTTTCAAAACTGAAAATACAGCGTTAACTCATTGCAGCTGTTTAGGCATAAGGTGAGGATATACCACTAAGTCATACATTTAGAAGAGGCGAAAGGAGAAGATGGTAAATCTACCTGCACATTTAAGGACACAGTGTAAGCTGCATGTGTCTCCAGCACGACAAATCCAAGGTTACATTAGCAAAGGGAGACAGGACAACCTTGCCAGTGAAGTTAGCAATACCACTGTTCCACAGAGAGATTTTATTTTTTTTTAAAGCGTCCTTTGCTGTTACATATTTTGGTGGTCTTCCACCTTTAGCTGCTTTACATTATCTTCACTTACAATTTTCCTTCTGGATGTAGCACTTAACAGTCTGGCACCCATCACCACACTAGGTTATAATTCTGTGTCTTACAAGAACAGAGTGAGGGAACTGGGCTTGTTCAGCTTGGGGAAGGGAAGGCTTCAAGGGACCTATGAGCAGCCAGCTCGTACCTATGAGGAGGTTGTAAGGATGACAGCCTCTTCCAGTGAGAAAGGGTGTAAGATGAACAAAATAGGGTCAAATGGGACAGAAGGAAAACTTTTTTCCACCACGAATACAGTCAAGCAGTGGAAAAAGCCACCTCAAAAGGTTGTGAAGGCTCTTCAGTTTTTCAAGACTTGGCTGGATAAAGCCCCGACTAAGCTGGTCTGAGCTCTGAGCTGGCCCTGCTTTGGGCAGCAGTTTAGACTAGAAACCTCCCGAGGCCCCTTCCCACTTGAGTTAGCTTACAATTCTACTTATGCAGCACTTCTGAAACCAGGGCTGGCAGCCTGATCCTTATGCTTTACTTATTTGACGTCACCACTGAGTGTCACTGCTGCTGCCTAATAAGCTAGATGGATCAATATGAAAAATAGCGCAAAACAAATATATTGTCAACTCATGTCCAAGAGTTCAAAGGAATGATGAGCCCTGACTGATACCAAGGATTCCACAGGGCAAAACAATAAATGACTCTTCAGCCAAAGAAGGGAGTAAAACATGGTAGATTAGGTTGTCAGGCCTCTATCTGGTTCAAGGATTTGCTGCAATTACAGCCTTCAGATGCTAGCTGGTAATGTTAGCAAAACCAGCTTCTCCCATTTGCAGGAATGGTTTGTACTGGTGCAGTTATACCTGTAGGTATCACAGGAATACATTCATCACTGGGCTGAGCCACGATACTGCATGCAACAAGAGTTAGGGATTTAGGCACCGGAGTTTGAAAATTACGCATTCAATTACACTTGAACAAGTTTTCTAAATGGACTTGCTCTTCCATAAACCATACAGTCAACAGAAGAACAAAGATTGTTGTCAGACATTATAACATCCCTTAGTATTACTGGATGCAACATGTACTATATTGTTATCTCCCATGCAATTTGACCTGAACTTTAGATAGATTAGTAGAAGCCTGGTTTATTTCTGCAACACTTAAAACGAACGTGGCTATGACAAGTGTTAAATTATAAAGTAAACATATTCCTTATGGTTGCCTAAACTCATGAGTTTCTAGGTGTCATTAGATCCATGTAAGATCACCCTAGCTAAACCCTGCTACCTCCAGATGCAGAGTATCAACACAGTGTGCTACCTGCCCTGTATAATGCTAAAATTGCTAGCATTTTAATAACTTTAATGTAGAAATCATGGAAGTCTCACTAAAGGTTATGCTGTTTCAAGAAAGCAAATGAACATGACTTATAATTGTAATAAGACCACTACTCCATCATATAATAAACTCATTCTGCACTTCTAGTTGTTTGGTTTTTTTTCTTTAATGTGACTACAATTGAACAACATAAAAACAAGTGTTATTTTCAGCTTCTGGAGGCCACTGGAAATATAATAAAATAAATACAGCAGAACACATACTCTGCTGAACTCTACCATCCTGAGATTCCTGTGCTCAGACACTGAATTTGGTCCTATTTCACTTGCAGCTATGCTTATGTGCGCCAATGTTTTGTTCCCTAAAAGGATTTTCATGCAGGAACATGGGCAAAAGCCAGAGCAAATAAGTATTTGCTCATATACAGGATTATTTTATTGGTCACAGCTACTACTCTGAAATTTGTTAAGTCACCACAACAATTTCAAAGCAAGTTTATATTTACATGTTCACAGACTGTACTTTTGGATGTGCAAAAATCTAGCAAGTATTTGATGGTAAATAAAACCAGAAACCAGCAGCATCAGTAACATCAAAAGAAAGGTACCTACAGTTTTTCTTCCAGACTTAGCAAAAGTACATGGTGTTTGTTACTACTTAAAATACATTTGCATTGCTGTTAATGCCACCTCCATTCAGCAGCTCTGTCTGTTGACTTTTGTCAGATTAAAGTCCCAACTGTACAGACACTTCTGCCCAAGTCTTAATACTGCGTTTGAGCTTGGTACTTCTAGTTGCAACTTCTCTCTCAGAATACAACCTCAGAACAGAGACTGACTTAAATTGGGTTTGTATATGCAGCTCAGATGCTAAAAGACGGTAAACAGTAGCCAAATCTGATACTTCAAGGAGGCTGAGCGATGACAGTCTAATATTAATTATAGCTTAAGTTTCCTCTTAATGAAGTACGATCAGTGACGCAAAGATAAACAGGGCTCTAAGTAGAGACAATGGGGAAGCCCAGACGCAGGCAAGGACTGGAATGGCGATGGAGACCTCTGGTGGGAACAAGGAGGGAAGCAATCTTGTGGTACAAAAGCCACCAGCTATTTCTCCAAGGCGCTTGTTTTCTGAAAGAGCTCTCCCATCTGTAAACTTTACACTCACACATACATGATAAATAATCAGTACACAGTCCATGTCACTTGCTTGATTTTGTTTGATATGACTAGCTGCTCCAAAACATCTCGGGAACGATCTGCAAAAGAAGCAAGGAATTCCTTGTTATTCGTTCAGAATATATAGGTGGCATTCAGAAATCAGGTAAACAGCAAAATAATTCAATTCTATATCTGCATCTATGCTTATCTTGCTATTATAGTATCACACTTCAGATATACCTGTAGTAATTCAAAACCACTCTGTTCTTTCTCTAATCACGTAACTGTAAAGCATCACCAACCAACCAAACTTAAAAAACACAAAATAGATCATAACCTCTCTTAAGCCTGTTTCTTTTTTTTTTCCTCAGGCTGACCCAGTCCTACTCCATTCCACTGTTTCCTGAATGGATGCTGTTCCATACTTTTGGAATATACCAGAGTTTTAATATGCTAACATACTTTTCTGAAGTCTTATAAGCAACTCTGGGTCTTCATCAGCATGTTGAGGGGGAAAAAGATGGAAAGAAAAAAAATCCAAACTCCGAAACAACAAAAAAATCCCTCTCTGAAAGCTGCCCTGTTTCAAAGCAAAACTCTCACTTTGCTTTGAAAATCTCAATGCGTGATTATTAGTTTATCTATTAAGTTATTATTTGTTTGGGATTATTTACAAAGTATAGCATGGTCTTTCAGAGAGCAACAAGATAAGATCACGAAGTAATTACTCTTCTTACTCCCTGCACAATTTGACCTACCTGTCACCAGTGGGCACCCATGGAACAGAAAAATGTGTATCTTCGGACAACAAGTAAGGACCGCTTCCACAGCGACATCGGTCAGATTCACACAGCGTTCCATGTGTATCTCCTGTTATGAAAACAGTAGTAACAAAAGCCTGTCAGAGCACACAGTTTTGGACGCAAAGCTTTCCTTTGCCCAACCAACTTCAAAGACCCCCCACCCAGAAGAAATAATGACTTACTGCTCCTCTGTGCGTTGACCCCATATGTGGTCCTGTACAGACCAGGAAAATACTCTCCGGAAAAATAAGACAGCTTTTCTATAAGGAGTCAAAACTAAAAACATAAACCTGAGTTTTCCCAAAACACATATATCATTCAAGAAAACTGAGAAAGCTCTTCAATGAGATTCTATGGCGTCTGAGTCCTGTCAGTTTTCTTATGACACACATTCTCCTAGCAATTTGGTGTCCAAGAGAACAGAACCCAAACTGAATTCCGGGGTTTCCCAAAACAGGCAGAATTCATGAGCCTCTGCTGAAGTTCCTGATATCTATCTATATGTCTACGTAGTTCCTAAAGGAAGTCTAAGAACTTCTTCCAAGACTAGACTAAAACCTGCTCTCTTGTTCATTTCTGTGCAATTGTGTAACTAAGCACCTGTTGTATGTGCTAGAGAAATAACAAATTCAGAATACATTAATGGATTATTAACAACTTCCCCCCCCAAACTGCCTTACATCAATGGCAGTTATATCAATAAATTGAATAAACATCGATAAATTGAATAAACAATAAATTGTTATGGCATCAATAAACAGAATAAACAAGAAGAAATGCAGAAAAGAGATTATCACATCTAATTAAATAGGATTTGGGAAAACATGCTTTAAGCATCCTAGGGTAAAAATAAAATACCCTCATTGTTCTATTGTGAAAGAGCAGCTTTCCAAATGAAAAATTCCAAGGATCTTGAAAGAGTACAGAAAGGAAAGGGACCTTTTGTAATAAATGCAACTTTGTTCAGAATGATAACATAGAAAACAAGAACCATATTCACAGAAGCAAGATATACAAAAGCTGATATATATTTATAGTTTTTAGTTAATTTTAAGTAAGTGGAAAGTGGAATCTGAATGCTTCTGAATGAAGTAAGGAGATTTATAAATCTGCCTGCTAGTTAGAGAATTTTAAGACCCTACTTTTTTCACTGTACTTGATGTTAGATCACTGTCTATAAATTTGCACTGTGATGACATAAAACAGAGGTATGAGGATTGCGACACAGACAAGGAAATTAGTTACACTGAAGAAGAGACTCAAGCAATTCCATATTCTCTACTAAATTTATTTTTCTTACTGCTTGTAAACCAAGACACCTAAACTCTTCTAGCTTTTTATATTGACAGAACTTTTTTTTTTAAATTGTCATTCCACAGAAAAACATTAAATTTTGCCTTAGTAAAACTGCACAGACTGCCTTCCCCTCAAAAAAACCCCACCGAAAAAACCAAATGCAAAAGCATTAAACACATGGCTTTTAAGAAAGTGGGAACAAGTATTGAGCACAGGAAAACGAACAAGCAAAATCCATACTATTATTCAGTCTGGCATGACTGAAATTTCCCATTAGTTCTTCCAAAATCTCACCACCTCAACATTACTTTCTTGAACACTTGCAGATGAAGCAGGTCTTATGTAAGCTACCTAACTTGTTCCTCCTGATCTAGCACAGCTTCCCCAGGCATCCATGCACAGCAAACACAAAAGAAAACCTGTGCACTTTCCAAGAAATAGTAACTACAGCAATGTGATTAGGAAACACCAGAGGCCACATTTTGCCAGCCAGAAATTTTTATTAAAAATAAATGGAACTGCATTTCTCTGGTTTGAAAAAAAAAAAACAAAAAAGGGGCTTACACACAAGAATAGAGTTCTCTGTGAAATGGGGGCAGTAATAATACAGAAGAGGGAAGACAATACTGATGGAGTAATTATATCAACATTGCTGGAAAACAGTTCTTGGAACCCACTAGGAACTTTACAGAATCCTGCTCTACTGAACAGCAAAGCCCAAATTTATTACAATAAGCTTACAAAAACTTATTACAATATTTGTATTTTAAGACACATATATTCAAGACTTCTGAGAGCAACCTAGTCCAAATAACCTAGTCCAGATCACAGGGATACACATGCTTTACATTTGTAGGCTGGATATGAGAGGTATCTTACAAAGATTATCTGCATAGTCTCAGGGTTGTTTAGAAAATTTGGAATCAATGTTTTGCTACAGCTAAATGTGTAACCAGCTAAAAGACAGAGATATTTTCAAGTCACTTCTAGTATATATATATTAAAAAAAAAAAAGATATCTCATTGCTATGGTTTGAAAAATAATCATTTCATCTTTTACCACAAGGCTTACCAGGACTAAAAAGATTGTCCACAATAGACAAAACAGCTGGAAAAAACTAAAACCAAATCTATCCATTCACCCTCCAAATAAAACAATAACAGTTTTATTTTTTCCAGGTTATTAATACTGGTCAGTTGATCCAGATTTGGTATTTTGTTTAGGGTTGTTTTTTTTTTTATTAAACACTATGAACTAGAAAAAATATCACTTGTTTCCCATCTTAGTTTCAAGATGTATAGCTTGGTTTCAGAACCAGCCTTCACGAAAGCAAAAACACATACACGGATAAGAAATTTACAATATGGAAAAGATCATTTATGGTAAGAGGTATGGGATGCCTCTTCTCCATGATTATATCACTGTCTCAGTGCCTAGGGAATCTTTATGCAAAGACAACTTCATTTTCACAGTTGCTTCCTTGAGTTAGAGTTTTATCTATGCAGAGATGCTGATTTATTGAATCTATTAAATTATCCGCATTATAAATTCTGCCTCAGTGTTCAACAGAATCAAGAAATAACTCCAAAGAAATCAAGGGAAAAATAATTTATTTGTATTTATTATACAGCTCTCTAAAATAACGTGAGTTAAAACAAGCATACTACATTCAACAGAAGAAAATTCATTTTGAAAAGGCTGAGGTTCTCAAAAAGCTAGCTTGAGGCACTACTATAGAGAGACAGAAAATATTCCATTCATAACCAAAATCAGGGCAAGTGTGTACACAAGCAAAGGCAAAAGTCAGTCAATAAAAACCAGACCTCAGAAGTAATACTGATAGTAATACTTTTTAAATGCAGGTATTTGCTTTTGTTCATTTCTTTTGTTATTAGGTTAAGTAAGTTACCTTTAAATTCTTTGAACATGTTCCGCTCACTAGTGCTACAACGCCATCATCTGTTACCTAGAGAAAAAACCACATTGTTATTAATACAATGGATTAAAGCTCAATTTTTTGAAACATAATTATTTCTTGCAGAAAAAAAAAAGTATTAATTTATTCACTCCCTGCAGTCACTGAATACACTTAAAATTACAGTTATTTTCTTCCCAACTAAGCTTGTATAGAAAATTATCCAAGTATGTTTTTTTCAGTCTGTTAAACACTCTTGCATTTTACTGCCACGTGATCCAGGCTGGCGTTCTACTGGGACACTCCCAACCTTGTAATTGCTATTTCTGCAGCTTCCTTGTTTCACTTAACAATGGGTACACTATTATGGTTAGAGCACAGCACTATTAATTTATAAGCTTTAAAACACTTCTGCTCTACCTAGACCAATTTTTCTCCTGTTTTCAGAAATGCTGGAGATGTTCCTGAAAAAAGTTTCTTGGGTTGGGGGAAAAAAAAAAAAGTAATCATAGCAGTCTTTTATCTGCTATTTACTTTTACTAATCTTGAAGCAAATCAGTTACACAAGACAAAAATCCCTCAAACAAGCAGTCTTACAGCAGTCATCATACACTTGCACTAAAAGGTTTATCAAAGCAATTGGCTACAGACAGCCACAAAGCAACGACTATCTGCAAGAGAGAGAAGAGAGACAAAAGACATTTCTTTCCTCAGAAAGGCAAAAAAGGCCAATTTATTCGTTTACTTCCAGGAACCAAATTCATTAAACTTCCTTCCTGCTTCAAAAGCTGGATTGTATATCAGATTTGTCACACAGGTTTTTTCATGGAGCTTATATTAGATGGTAGGAATTGTAGTCATCAAATACACACAGTAAGGCTCAGTCAAATTTAACAGCTACAATCCAGAGACCACAAGCTCCATTTCTGTTTAAAGACTTCATTATTCCCGTTGCACAAGTTGTCTTATTGCCTTCTGGCCATATACTGCAAGTCTGCTGTACAGAACTGTATCAGAAAGGGTCAGATTAGTGTGAATGGAGAATGGAGAGGAACATCCCAGCATGGAGACTCATAAGGGCCTGTAAGAATGGCAGGTCTTGTCCGTACCTAGCTTAGCAGGTCATCAAGATGACAGCACATTTAGCTCCTGAAGACCCCCAGACTAGGAGACAAACAGCAGTAAATGAATAAATTTTAATAACTTCCACGGGTGGGACAGAATGGAGGGATTAATCACCAATGGTTCGCAAAGGGTATAAACCAGCACATCCAAAAACAGTGCATGGTCACTAATCTAAGACTAACCCGAGCAAAGTGATGAAGATTTGTCAGCCTGTGTCCCTTATCCGCCATGTCATCAAAATAAATGTGGACCAGACTGCTTGGTTGGTGCCTGAACACTGGAGAGACCATCTGAACGCTACTGTCTTGATCCTTGCAAGTATATGGTTATGACAGCGTGAGCACATTAAACCAGTTTTGTATAAAAAAAAAGTCCCCTCACTTCCCTGTAGGAGCTCACAGTAACCACTGCTATAGTATTACTACAGTGTTGTGGCATTGTTTCCTACTCTATAGAATACCTATATGCATTGTCTGTAATGCCACATCTGCCCACCCTCATCAAGGGATACACTCTTACATGGGGGATAAACTACCTGCAGTTAGTACCAAGCCACAAACACATCAGCTTCTTTGTTCAGGTTTGGGTTGGAAGGGACCTCAAAAGGTCATCTAGTCCAACCCCCCTGCAAGGGGCAGGGACATCTCCAACCAGATCAGGTTGCTCAGAGCCTCATCCAACCCGGCCTTGAGTGTTTCCAGGGATGGGGCAGTCACCACCTGTCTGGGCAACCTGTGCCAGTGTTCTACCACCCTCATTGTAAAAATTTTTTTCCTAATATCTAATCTAAATCTACCTCCCTCTATTTTAAAACCATTACCCCTATTCCTGTCACAACAGGCCCTGCTGAAGAAGTAAACAAATAGATTTCTTATGAGGTCCTGGGTCAGTGTAGCAGACTTCTTCAGACCAACAAATTTGCCTTAATCTTCCACTCATATTCTCTGTGTGCATACAGAGGGGACAGAACTACAGCTCCTTCTTAGTTCAATCCTCCCCTTGTCTCACGCACCCCATTTCTTGTTACTTTGCACCACTTCGCTCCTACACCTTCTACTTATTGTACTTCATCTCCGCAGCCACCAGATGAGCCTATTTTTAAAATTACTACATCACCTTAAGGCATTTGGCCCCTTTGTAGTCTAGCTCACATCTGCTTCCTTGTTCCTGTAACTGAGCTGTGCCTTTTTTTGCTTGTTCATTTATTTCCAATGTTCTCACTGTTTTTACTCTTTCACACAGCTTTGCCAGTTCCATTTCATATTTCTACTATGCATTCTGGCACTCAAACAAAAGAATATGGTTAGGCCTTGCAATCTCTACAGGTATGAGCCATTCATAGTTTCTCTGCCTCATCTTAAGCACATCTAATTTATATCTAGTATATGTTTCCATTTATTTTTAGTCAAATGAAATTCAAAATTCTAGTGTATTATCACCATATGATTATCAGAAAGGTGTAAAAAATGTGGAAATGTTTAGTTACTGAGGAAGCTTTCACCTAATTTAAAACGTATACGGGGAAGCTTAGCTACTTCCTATAAAGAGAGAGGGGCAAGGGAACAAAAAAAGTAATGAAATAAGTGCAAAGAAACAGAGTTAAATGATAATAATAAATATTACCAAGGAAAAGATTAACATTACTTTTGATGCCTTACTTCTGGAAAAACTGAAAGAAGAAGAATAGCATCTAAAATAAGAACCTGCTACATGTTTTCTAAATCTGACTCTTCTTTATGAATGCTCTGTGCTTGACTCACATTCAACAAAGCAATCAGTGACTATCACAGTCAATGGAACGCTACACTTCCTGCAAAGTCTTCTCCCTCACTTCATTATCTTACAGAAATTACGAAGAATGTTACAGTGTTGCTGTTGCAGCTGATTTCCCCCTTCTCATGCTAAATACTAACTGTTCTTAAATCCTCTTACCTGCCCTTTCTGACATTTTAAAAGCCATTCTTTCTGTGTTGACTCCATAACCTAACTCTGACAAGCCATGTAGAAAGCACAGTCACTCTTGAACTAGAACTAATTATGGAGTGTCTACTTCTAATAGGGGCTTATACTGTTTGACATCCTATATAATTATTATACAGGTCAGTTTGTCCTAACTAAAAGCAGACAATAATCTGTCCAAGATTCTACTTTCTTTAAATGAAATATTTTTTATTACTTTACAATGTGAAGAAAATGATTGCACTAAATAAAGAAACTTAAAAAAAAAAGTCGCCAATATCAGGCAGATTCTAATAAAAATTTATCTTTAGTCCACAATACATGCTGTAATACCAAAATGCGTATTTTTCTGGTTACCAAGATGCAAAGTATGTCTTTCCTTTTCCTTGAGAGCAGGAAACTGTAAGTGAACTGTGGTCCTAAATCTTGTCAAGAGTAAAGCTAAAAAGATGCCCTTTCAATTTTATCATGACAATCTTAAAAAATAAACAAACAAAAGTAAATTAGACAATTCCCACCACAGTTACCTGAGTAGACGAAAAGTCCACACTGTGAAGAAATTTGCAGTTTTCTCCTAGTGCCTGCAGAGACGCATCCATGATGCCTGAACAGCTGCCCAGGTTCACTATTTGTAGGAACTGGCAGTTCAGTGCAAGAGCAAGAACTCCACTGTCAGTTATATCGCAGCACCTTTTAAAATACACTTCACGCAAGTAAGGACAGGATAAGGCCAGTGCTATGACACCTGTCAGAGAAACAAACCAAATTAAAGAATTATTCATTTTTTAACACAATCACCATGCTGAATCCACTACGCTGCCCCCTGGTCACTGACTGTTCAACATTGATCTCATGCCACGCCAGCACGATTCTGTACAAGGAAATAATTTTGGTGGTTGGCTTCTTTTAATTCAAAGATGAGAAAAAATGACAACAAACAATGCTAGAGTTGATAAAAATTTCTAAATGCTGAATTCCCTTCCACACTGCAGGGGGATACCTGAGGAATACTATACACACCACCTCAGTGAGTGCATGAAAAAAAGCCAATGGCTTAAAAGCAGACTGATGACAGTGCTAGGTCCCACTGACGATGCAGTATCAGCCAAAAAGCAAGGTAAGAGGTCGTGTCCGAGGTCAATTCAAGAAATCAAAACAACAGTTCAAAAGCAGAACAGGAACTAGGTACACCTACAACACAGCTCAGGCCAGGACTGAAGGTCCATGCGCAGCTGGTGTAGGTGGGTGTGGCAGGTGAGACAGGTGATGGCCATTGGCGTCTGTTGGTGCCCCTGGAGCACTCACAGGTAGTCATAACCGAAATATTTGCATAGAATCGTCAGGAGGTAGTCAATAAAAGAAAAGTACATGAACTACAGATACAATTTGTGAAAGGAACTTATTTCAAGGATGATGGAAACATGATGATTCCAGCTGTAGAGAAAATTACATCACCTCTGGATAGATAGAAATAAAAAGCTGAATGTCATTAAGACATGTTACCGTGTAAGGACTTCAAAGAAACATGGATAAAACAATACTTGCCTGGGTTAGAACCACTTTGCAAAGAATGATAGAAGAGATAGCAGTGGTAGTTGAATTTGACACAGAAATAAGTACTCCTAGATAATGTATTAAAGGACAAATATTTCCTAGTAATCATAGAATGGTTTGGGTTGGAAGGGACCTTTAAAGGTCATCTAGTCCAACCCCCCTGCAGTGAACAGGGATATCTTCAACCAGATCAGGCAATGAGAGGGCTCAGATATTTCTGGATGTGGTAGCCAGCAGGTTTCTTAAACAACAAAAAACAAAAGCAAACAAACCAAGCCCCCAAAACCCCAACCTAAAACCCCAAACAAACCAACCAAAAAACCCCCACCTATTACTGAATTAGTAAAAGCTAACACTGCTTTAAAATGGAGTGGCTTTGGGTCTTTTTTTCCCTGAACGTAATTGAGGTCGGTGATAAAGAACCATTCTAGCTTAAATTAAAGGCTTCATAACTGAGTCTTAGTTTAAAAAGGGTTCAGTTTATAAGTAGGAAAGTTACTAAAGTTGGACGAACTAGGAACTTGCCAGTAAAGAGCTACTTCCCAGTTTTAATTGCATAGCAATCTGGAATCTCTATCCAAATAGATGAGAAGCATACACAAAGAGCTCTAGGCTTAGCAGGTACTTTAAGAATCGTACTAGAAATCAGTGGACAGAAGGCATGGAGGGAAGACCATCACAAACTGTATCTTACAGATCAAAAAATGTAACAATGAGGTGACATTGAAAATAAATAAAATCAATTTTTAAAAGTTTAACCAATTAATAAGGGAAAAGATAAGTGTGTCACTATGCACTGGTAAGAAAACACAAACCAAGACTGACCAGAAGTATGGTATACATGAGCTCAATACTAAATTAAAATTTTGCCTCTATTTTCAATAAGGATGAGTTAATGATGGAGCAAAGGAGTAAATGTAACGAAAAGACAACAAAACTTGTGGGAAATAAAACTCAGCAAGCTTAATTCTTTTAAGCTAATAGCTCCTGACATGACTTGAAACTGGAGGTTAAAAGTAACACCTGAAATCCTAAAGTCCTAAAGCAAATCAAGTCTTTTAAGTCAGAGAAGATGCTATAAGCTTATTAAATAAGAAATACATTTAATTAAAAAAAGGGGAAAAAGTAATTTTGGAAGTCATCAGCCTGAAACTTTAACCTCAATGATACTGATAATGCTCTGGAACAAGCTTTGAGGAAGGAATAATTAAGATGAAGTGGAAAAATACAATCAAATGTTGCATAGTTGTAGCAGAAATCTAGCATGAGAGTAACCTGACAGCTCTCTTTCGTAAGATAATCAGTGCTCTAGGCCTGTAATTTACACCACTGAGGTGACTTTTAATTAGTATGAGTGTGGCACTGGGAATTTTTTAAAACAATATTTACCCCACATATTTTTTGCAATTTACTCCATTCAACCAAGAAAAATAAAACAGAAATAACATCCCAGTTATCTGTGCACAGATAACATACCTTCTGAGGTGATTCCCAATCTGTTTTCTTTGCAAGAATTTAAGTTGATTTTTTTCAATTGCTTGCAGTTATAAAGCTGCAATAATGCATTATCTGAAATATCACAGTCTCGGAGGTCTAGAGACTCTACAGCAGGGTGCAACACCTGTAACAAAAACCTACCATTTCAGTCAAACTCTGCTACGTCATAGAACATACATATTTTTATCTACAATACTTCCAGTGTTACATATCATATAGAACTCTTAAAAAACATTCACTAGAGAATGGGGTTACCTGTCCTAGGAACTAAAAATTCTAAAGAAAATATGGTATGTTTATCACAATAGCTCATCTCCTACAGCATGAACGTTAAAAGTTTCTGTGATCAGATCTACAGTAGGAGCACATGAACACTGCTATGTGAACAGTGGTAGTACTGTTTTGATGGTACAGCTGCTAACACTAGCGCTTCTACCAGCACAGATATGGTTACCGAGGATAACACCCTCAAACTTACTAGCACAACTTTGATGGCAGGAACCTGAAGTGTAAAAAAGTACTGACTGTGATCAAAACTTAAATCTGCTGAACAGGTAAGGGTAGTATTTGAAAGATATTCTGCCCCAGAGTATTTTTCTCACCTACATACAAACATTTTTTTCATAAACAAGCAATCTCATTATGGCACCATGGGGAGGTACCAACCTTTCATTAAACAGGATTTTTCACTCCCACAAGACCATAGCTCGGAGCTTTTGTGGAATTTTCCCCAGAGTGCCATTCATGAACTTCAGACCTAAAGCTGTGGAAGGCCTTAGTTTTCAGTAACAATACATACATCTTACTTCTAATTTAATTTTCAAGGATTGTCACTACTTTTTAATAAACACTGTTTATAGCCCCCTCTTGTGCAAAAAATCTATACCTTTTCTGAGCTGTCCTTCAGATCAATAGGCAAGCATTAGATCAGGTTTTCACATTACCTTATATTACTCCCTTCAGCTTGTCAGTCCCCTCCCTCAGCTCAGAAGGATAAAGGAATACAGTAAATTTCCATACACAAGCAAAGATAACAGCATAGCCAACAAGCTGTTAAAGGCCTATTCCTTTCTCAGGTTCACCATTCTATCAGGTACGATAAAGATATTACAAAAGGAATGCTGTTTTTCTGTTCTGCCAATATAGAATATGCTAAAATCCCTACTAGCACAGTCAAATAAGCCTTTTGAAGAAAAAAAAAAAAAAAAAAGGGCAAAAACTTACTAGTAGATTATAACTGCAACCTTTCTGCAAAATGAATGGCAGACCTTAGACAGCTTTGGCAGCTTTTTTCCCCCTAAATGCTAAAAGCCTCAAATATGTCCCTCTATGCCACAAACTCACCAACACATCCCACAATACACTTGTTAATAGTTTTCACAAGAAAACATTCAGCTCTTTTTTCACTCATATTTCCGAATTCGTATCTAAGGAACTAAAACAGTCAAAGTCAGAGGGGATATGCTTAAAGGCAAAGTGACAGCCAACATTTATTCAAGGTGCCTTCCCTGACTTGGCTTTCTTGCACAATTCCAAATTGCCTAGGACACAAGAAAAGTGAGCAAACTGAGGGCTTTGAAGACATGTGAGAAATCTTACTACAAAAAGAACCATTAGATGCAAGGAAGTCTAAATGAGAAAGAACAGTACTATCAGAATACTGTCTATTTAACACAGCAAGAGTATTAAGCTTCTCTAGCCCATGACTCTTCGCATGCTCAGCTACTACTTAGAGGTTTCCTTTCTATTGTTATTCACAGATTCATATTCACTGAATGCATATACTAAAACCTAATCTGGCTCAAAGAAGACTGAATTTCAGACCGAGTAAGGATTGTTTGGATGCAGAGTACAGGAGATTAAAGTACAGATCAAAGTATAGATTTATATCCTGTGGACAAATGCTAAATGGATTTCTAGATCTTCATGGTAAAAATGAATTGGAATAAAGAGCTTAGCATGCATGCCATGGAAGGCTGCTCCAAGCAAAATGCAGAGTAAGGAAAAAAATGCATGATAACACAAACTGTGCAAGAACAGGGAGGTAAGAGATTAAATAGAAGCTTACATATAAGCGCACATTAACAGAATTTCAATTGCAAGAAATTTAACTTCAAGCAAAATGCTAAACACTACTGAAGAAAGGACATGCACAAAAGCAGATGAGATAGCATAGCCTGGAAAATTGGAAACGAACAAATCTAGCCGCAATACTGTGGAGACTATGAAAGAAAAAAGGGCAAGATGGAAGCTGTAGCAAAAAAAAAAAATTCCTTATCCATATGGAAGACTGAGATGTTGCAAGTGTGCGATGTAGAATATTTCTGTTCTACATGATGTGAGCAAGTAGTAATAAGAAGAGCAAAATTATTTTTGGTTTAGCTTATGGTTTATCATAAGCCATTTCTGCTATGCATCTTGCCATCAGCAAGATGAAAGAACAGGAAAAGTGAATAGCTAAATGGTATAAATAAACAGTATGAGTTCAGAACCTAAGAGCTGCCTAGCAGTTCTTTTAAATGCAAATGAGATAAACCTGGGAACTGTTATCAAAGAAAGCTAAGGTACAACATGCCCAAGAGAAGTGATGACAGCTAAGGACAGAATTGTAGGAAATTGCAGGAACAGAGAAAGGAAAAACACATGAGAAGCAGAACCAGAACAGAATATTCCAGTGTTAGGCGGAAAACAGGCTTCAAGAGAAGGCACTGATGCACTGCTGAATGAAGACAGTTGATGAGATATTGCAAAGAGACAGAGGAAAGATTCTCTAGTTTCTTTCCAGACTAAAGATATCCTAATAGGTTTTGTGCATTTACACACACACTCACATGGTTTTAATTATATGCATCTCTTAGGATGCTTAGAAAAGATTACTTACTGAAAACATAGCCCAACTCGAACTTTGTCAAGTCAAATTTGACAAAATAAGATAAATGAAAAAGACTCTGATTTTTACTTAAAGACTTATTTTTTTACAATCAAAAAATGGTGCATATTAAAGACAAAACATTTTGTTCATGAGTTTTCCACAGTACTTCTGATTCTGCCTCTAGTCTTGGCTTCACTATTATGACACTGAGAAACTGATACTATTTGCCTCTTCCAAGTTACAGGTCAAAGCAGGAACGAACAGAGTAATTCATTTTCTGTTTCAACAAGGCCAACCTTTAGCTTTCCTCAATTTTCACGCCTCTCTTTGAGGCTAAACAAGATAACAGTAGATAGATATCAAAACTGATGTGCCTCTGAATTCACAGCTAAAGAAAAGTCATTAACAGGTTTCATTCTTAAACACTGACAGACATCAGTAAGCAAAAGAATTTGAACTATCGATTTCTAGCCCTCGCGTCATCGTATTTCAAAGAGTCAAGATTTAAATAAATTAGATGGGGATCATGTGCATATTGCCAACAGAACATAAGAGAAATCTAACAAGTTCCTGAAATCTTTTCATTACTAAATTATGCACTAGCTTCTTGAAACGTACTACATTCAGGAACAGCGACTGGTTTGTAGTAAGAGTCTAGTTTCCCATACTGAAAAGGGATCATTTATGTCAGCTGATTACACAGAAGTCAACTATCACTGAAGGGAGAACGTTTTTAATTTACATGTCATCACAAACACAATCTTATTAGAACTAATACAGGACTATTAACATCATGAAGTTTAAGAAAAAAAAGCTGTAAACATATGGACAGAGTAAGTAGGCCTGAATTTATCCATTGTCTCATGCAGACAGCTTTAGTTTAGTTCACCCTTGTGTATTAACTACCACAGACAGAATAGTTTCGAATGGGTTCTTACCTCACTGATATTTGAGTCGGTTATTTGCCCTTTTTTACTCATCAATTTAATCAGTTTGTCCTTTATGTTGGCTGGTAGTGACTTAATATCTGCAGCATATCTAGAAAGGTTCTTTGTCAGACACTGAAGGGATCTGAAAAAAAAGGAAAGTTACAGTCCAGTCAAAAAAAAAGTCTTACATATTAGAACTAGCATCATCAGGCCATAAGATGTCATCTTCTGCATCCAGCTATGCTGCCTTCAAACCTTATCAGTTCCAGCTGTCCATGCTACTACCAATTCAGTTATTGCTTTTTGGGGCCAATCAGCTGACCCTTCTGTGCAAGTGTTCCCCAATCAACGGTAGGCAAAAATTAGCCTCATTCACTGTGATCACCAACCCAGCTCACAAAATGAGCTTACTGGTAGTACATTCACGAGCTATAAGAAAAGCCTTTTCACCAGCTTAGCCTCCACCCAGTAGGCAGTAAAATCTTTAACTGGAACAGCTAGTTCCAGCGGAGGGACCTCTCTCTTGCATCTCTGTTAAAAACATTAAGGAGGTATTTCCAGACGTAGTATTTTGTTCACTGACTAGTTTGTAGTACTCTTTTAACATGAACTGTGCTGTATAACCTTGTGCTGAACCCTTTCAACCTTGTGCTTAAAACTAGATCTGATCACAGAGAATTACCACTTGAGGCAGAAATTTTTCTTAGTGGGGTCCAGGGTATCACAGATCAACAAGCTCATGGTCCTACAAAGTAGATTATCCAAATAAAATAACTAGCAGAGACATCAAAAATATAATACATAGGGGAAAGTGAACCCACTTAGATTTATAAGATATTAAAAAAGCCTCATCAGCAATGGTTCTTCAAGAAATTAAACTGCCCTGGGATGAGAAGGAAGGTTCTCACACAACTGGTTGAAATCCTGTCACAACCAGAAACATTGACTGGTATGACTCAGCATAGCTACTCCTTTTTTAATAGCAGTATTTTAGGCCTCCTTCCCCCCACATTCTTATCTGTCAGAATGATTTATCAACCTGAAGGAAACAGCTCGATTATCACACACACCAGGCTACAGGTTCGGAACTAACACCAATAGCAACATTCACTGTATTTTCTATACATCATAAACATCCTGCTCTCTGGGCACCTTTTGTATTTAGAGTCAAAATTGTTTCTCTGTTAACAGCAATCTGTTCCCTCTGCCAGATACTGAAACTTGACTTACACAAAGTTTCCACCATGAGATACTGCTGCATGAGAAATTGCAAGCAAAGCTCAAAGACACACAAAGCTTAAGTATTCATCTGAAAAGGAAAGACTAGGCAGAAATAAATATTAATAGGCCCACTAAATATCACAGAATGCTGGGTGATGCTTTAAGACAGGATGTGAAATCCTATAATTTTGTCTGTGTGAATGCAACAAAAAGGGATCATTTAAGTCAGAATACACTACGAGACTCCAGAGGGAACAGAGCTTTTGGGGAGAAAACAGGGAGAACTTTACTTACGCAAAATAAAACAAAGAGATCAGTATTATCCAGATATATGTGGAATAGTACCCAGGTGGAACATCTGAAGTAACGCTTTTCAAGGTCAAATATACAGAACAGTACTCACTTATGTAATATTGAGTACTATAGAGGGACACTAATCATGCAATCCTATTTTTTTTAAGATTCCTAAGGTACTTTTACATATCATCAGATACATGCTTCTGCAACTTTAAATTACAATCACAGGCTTCTTAAACACCAGAGGCAACTCTGGGAAGAGTTTATGAATAGCTTCTAACCACCCTGAGCATACTGACCTTCAGAGCGATCACCACTCACTAATACACTAAAAGACAACCAGTGGTCCTTAAGGAGAGATTTGCAACTCTCTGAAAGGAGATTTTATTATCAAAAAGCAAAATCCCTAGGTAAACGAGGAATATAAACTAGAGTGAAGCTATCTTTTTCAGTTATCTTGAGATAACTGAAAAGGTAACATTTTTTGTCTAGGAAATGCCAAGACCTTAAAAAGCATTACACTACAATAAAACTAAAACAGAGGGAGTTGAAATAGAGGAAGAAGGATAACTCACTACTATCCCCCGCCTTGCTTAGAAACCTAACACGAGTCCACGTAAGCAACGGAGTAGTTTGAACTGAAGTTCTATTATCATAGCTACCTGAATTTATTCCCTAGGCCCACTTTTCTTTTTAAATTCTATTCAAAAAGTTGAAAGAAAACATTACTGCTCCACAAAACATATTGCTTTTCTGGAATCAACATTTTTCTATTAACTCATCCTACTAGTAAACTCAGAGCAGCAACTGTAGCTGCACAGTAACTCTCTCTACTGCAGCTGGTATCTATACTTTCATGTGATCTGGATACAAACAGCAGTAACTGTAAGGACGTAAGACTGGTAAGTATAATGCATTCACCTGCCAGCAGATTTTTTTCCCCAGTCTAACTTAACAAAAGAAACCATGAATCCTGTTTTCCATGGACAAGGAAAACTGAGTAGTGCTTTACTCCTGTAATGACCTGATAAAAGACCATTCCTTCTCGCAAAACCTCAAACTGCCTTTTCCCTGCTCCTGTTACACCAGCTGTTTATAGGGCAGAGCTGTCTACAGAGCGTCAAACGGCATACTCGTTTGTTCCAAATGTGTCAAGAGATGCAGAACAGAAAAGGCCTACGATCTTTAACCTTAAGCTTTATGACAGAGTTAAGACATTATGACAGGCAAATGTGTATATTTTCAATACATAAACCAGAAATTAGGTATTTATGACTAATTATTTTACAAATAGTCTAACTTACAACAAAGTGCAGCTTATACTCAGTTACGTCACAGGAACATAGCAGAACAGATGTTAGAAGCAGGACATATAAGAAGAAATGAACCAAAGTAACAAATATTAAAATAGGTTTAATGGAAAATAACAAGGTAGATATATCTTCCTGCATTCTTTAGGGTTTGATAAGTTATATTCATAGCAAGACCACAAAAGGAAGCTCTGTTTTGAAACTGATGCTCTACTGTCCTCAGTGTTTGTTCATGTAGATGTACCCACCTGCAAATGTTCTCATGCCTTTGTAAGACCTTAGTCCTCCAAGACACTGACAGGTCAAGTAACACCCTACTCTGCAACAGGCTGGCTATCTGTTAATGACAGCTGTTACACAGGAGCTATCTATGAATGACACATGGAACAATCAAACCTAAGTAATACCTAACTACACACTCTTGTGACAACTTACGCGTGCAGCACACCTCTTTATCATGCAGTGACAATATTAATTAAAACACCTTTAAATTTGACCTTTCATTTATGTTGCTCCAAGACTCTCGCTTTTGATGGTAGAAACTCTCGTGATTCTGAGCTTATGTCTGGACACTAACAAGTCAGCTTAAAACACTAGCCAGGGCTCTGAGAGATTTGCAATAGCAGCCTCCTACAAGAACAACAGCTAAAGCTGTTATCTGTCCTATCACCTATCTTCTCCACCTCTCCAGCAAGCGTTGTTGCTGCCAGGCATCCTTATACCTTACCAGTATAATAATTATATTGTTATATTAATATAGAAAATCACTGCAGCAGCACTAATAAAGTAGTGTAAAAAATATTTGTAATCAATCAGAAGTAGAAATTGTTTATGGCATCAAGCGCTACAGTACACGTAAAGAGAAATTACTAAGTCTAAGATCTAAACTTAATCACGAGAACACAAGCATGTAGTGTAATGCACATCTTAAACATTTTAACAGATTCATCATGCACAACAAAAAAGTATGGGTACTGTTTCAGCTTTGCAAAAAGATAAAGTTATTAACAATACAGAACTCTTGTAATCAATCTCTATCAGCAGTCCAGCTGTCACTACGTACCACTCTAACCAAATGTAAAGTCCAAACAGAGGCTGAAAAGGCTAGTTCCACTCCCCTTGTCTCCTCAATCACTTTTTACTGCACCTTCCTCATGCTAGCTCTGAAATCCACAGTTACACAGTAAGCTGTTCAGCATCTGATCTGAATGAAAATTCCCGTGACTAAAACTGTGAGGTCACAGAAGTAATACTCCCAAAACAACTAACTGAGGGCATGGGGGAGCAGCAGGCTAGAGTGAAGCCAAATTAGATTTAGCATATAGCCACAGCTCTGGAGTCCCTACAGGAAATTTTTTTTGCAACAGAACCTTGTCTGGCAACAGGATGCCACCAAACCACAGCAAATTTAGTTTTAATCACATCGACTAAAGACTCAAGAGAAGTCAAAATATTAAGGATCTATAACCTGAAGTGTAGCACAGACTTAAGCAAGGAAAGAAGCAAGATTTCCAGTAGCACATTAAAAGACCCTCTAAAGTTATCACACTGTAATAAGGGCACCGGTAGCAGGTCGCTGCAGAAGGCACTGTAACGAGAAAACAGTGATTTCAAGCAGAATCTGGGCAGAGTTTAACCACAGGCACCAGCTGCAGAGACATGTGCGTTACCATGGCCAACCATTACATAACCTAAGCACACACCATGAGCGCCTTTAGCTCGATCCTCTGGAGATGTGTAAGAATGCAATATTTTCACTGGACCTCAGTGACTGCTGGATGAACTTGGCTGACTGACTGTAACATGGCTCTGACTCAGTACACGCACAAATAGATTATGCCATCCACATTCTTTGTCTTGTCTTGAGATTAAACAGCATAACTAAGTGTAATGTTCCTTTAGTTGACTGCAGAAATGAAGAACAGTTGTTTACTTCTAAAAAAATTCTATCAAAGCTCTGAAAACCATGAGTGTGAACCTCACCACAGATGGGATCTGTGCAGCATGCTGACCAGTGCTGAAGGGGCTTGTCTCATGCTGTGATAGCCAGGGTCCTCAGCATCAGAAGGGATATAAGACTGCTGTCATGTTTTCTACTAATGGTTTTTTTTATGCAATAAACCAGCTAACTAGCCTTCAGAGTCCATGCCTTTCTTACTGAGATCCCAAATGAACTAGCACCTCCTTGGTGCAAAACAGCACCCTAGCTTTGGCTAGGGAGAGTCAAACAGACTTTCTGAGCCTTTTGGGGGACTATGTGTGCACCTACCATGTGACTGTTCCCTCTTCCATGATGGATGCCTATTGAGTCATGTGATGGGCAAGTCACCCTTTCTCATACAAGGGTACACACTTCAGTTACACGCTAAATACATATTTATCATGACACCTACATTTTAATCACTGGGTAAATTAACTTTTCTGGCAATTCACCCTGGAGGAGGCAGATTGTCACCATGTGCTGTAGTACATAAATGCAGTTGTATCTAAAAACTTAATACAAACTTCAGATTATTTTTTTTCTCTTGAAGATACAGAGTGGCTAATGCAGCCATGCTTCAATAGGGATCTGCAAGTCTACACTGACTACTTAATTCAAATTTGCAGAAAATACTCCAAGACCAATGCAGATACATGGAAATCAATGTGAGCTATGCCAAATTTTCTAGTTATATCTAACTGTCTTTTGCCAGAGAATTTTAAATTTCGCTTGAAATAAAAGCTTATTAACTGCATTCTTTTAAAAAAGCTGGTTGATATTCTGAGAGTACATTACTGATCTACAGTTTAAACAATTAATTGTTTAAATTAGAAATGTCTTCACTGTTATTGTACTTTACAGGAAACAATAAAACACTTATTGGCTTACTACGGCTACTATAATCTTATCTTCAGTGCTTTAAAAGAAGAATAAAAGTCTAAGACTAACTATTGTTTGCTAGCTATTTTTTATCTGTCAAATTAAATATTTTATCCCTATGCTGTCTCTAACTCCCTCCTAAACACAAAGGAATCTGACATAATGAAAAACTCAAAGCAAAACACTGCTCAGTGGATTCACTGGGACCAGGTGAAGCCAGAAATTCTCAACCATGCCTCTGTATCCACGTGTCTGGGATCACTCCTGTTCTCTACCTGCCAAACCCTGCCACCTGTCTTGCAACTCCTCCCAAGCTGTCACCTGTGTCAAACTCCATCACCCATCCTGTCACCCCATCAAACCTTGTCGCCTCTGACAAACCCTTTCACCTACCCTGCCACCATTATCAAACCCTGTCACCTACCCCGCCGCCAACGCTGTCACCCACTCTGCCACGCCCGCCAAAGGCCTGCCAAACCCCGGCCCCTGCCCTGTCACCCTGGCCAAACCCTTCCTCCCCGGGCTGCCTCAGCGGCGCTGCGTTTACTCGAGGCCGCGGCCCCGTTGTGAGGGCGGTGGCCTGACGCGCCCGGCCGGCCCTGAACCCAACGGACTTCCCGGAGGGAAAAGAGGCCGGCGGGCACGGTGGAAGGGTGTCGGGGCGGCACTCACAGGTCCAGGAGGAGCTGGACTTCCTCGCCGGCACCGTCCCAACCGCCGCTGAGGCGGCTCATGGCGGCGGCGGCGGCAGCAGCGAGCAGGGAACGCGGCACCGCCCCGATCCCACCGTGCCGAGATGGCGGCGGCTCCCTCCCGCCGGCCGGCATGACGGGAAGTGTAGTCCTGCTCCCGGCCCGCTCGGCGGGGGTTGTGGCGCGAAACGGCAGCAGCGCCTCGCGGAGCGGCCCGGAATATTGTGGAGAAAACCCCACGTCTCGCACAAAAGGGGCTGTCTCTCCCCGCTTCCAGCTCTTAATATTTGGGACAGAGTATCTTCCCAAGCCTGGAGAAAGCACAAGCATTGTCCCAAAGCCGGGTTCTTTACCCAGCACGCAGGGAGCTGATGACACAGAGGGTCGAGATACAAGTTTGTGTCATTTCTGCACAGAGATGGTAAATCCACAAAGCCAGCACTCCTGGGTACAATCCCATCACATATTTACACAACTCAGAATAACAGTTCTGCCTCTCAGTTACACCTACTTACAGTTAGTTTAAAGATACAATACTTCTTAAATTTACCATGCATGCTCAGTGAGTAGGGGTCTTTATCAGAGGAGGGGGTGATTTTAGGACTAGAAGTGTTGTTTTCATATTATAATGAGATAGTTCACTTTGAGGACACTAGTGGGATTTCACTGACCGTTCACAACCTTTATCAATGTTATGCACCTGCAAGGATGTACATCCCCTCAGTGTCAGAAGTGTTTTGGTGCTCTAGATCCCTCCTTATCTGCTTGGGCTTCTTCAGCAGGCCCGCTCTCCTTGAGCTTATCTTGGTGTTTCTTTGTTCCAGCAGACTTACAGCATCATCCCGCTCTTTCAGGGGCACATCTGCCATGTTAGTCTTTATCTTGGTTCTTCCTTTCCCATGCAGATCTCCCTTCATCCCAGGACAATCTCAGTGAACATTTTCTTCCTCTTTCGACATCATTGCCTTTATCTGTTCAAGGCCCCTCTGTTCCTCATACATTCTATCTTTAATTAAACAATGATAAACAAGTTAGGCACCAATTCCCCCCCTTATCTGGGACAACACAGGGGAGCATGGGGAGGTTAGGAGCCTTCAGTCAAGGGGCACAGTTGTTTAAACCGCTGTTTCCCTCATTGCTGCCATCCAGTCATACCACAACATCCATTTTCCTAGTCTCCATTAATCTGCAGAGACAAGAGCCTGCTGTCTCCCAGATCTTTCTACCCGCAATTTGTTTTCTCTCTCTATTTTTTCCCTTCTGTCCTTTTACATTTCTGCCTGGATCGTGTGATATAAACTGAGACCACGCAGTCCTTAGGAGCTAACAACATTATTAGCTTATAATTGCTGTGTCATTATCTTCAGACCCAAGACCTACCTCTACTAAAAAGAACAAGTGATCGACTAAGATAAGGAAACCTCTGTTCTAGCAAAATTAACTGAAGGATCCATATCTAAGAGAAACACAGGTGGCTGATGATGCCCGATAACTTTGCTGAAGTTGATGACTGAAACATCTGGATTAACACATACACAGTAAGGATGCTGATGGATTATGATGCTGCAAGACCTACAAAATATGATTGTATCATTAGAAATATGCATTGTAGGTAATTGGGTGATTCATATCATACTCTTACAGTGTAAGCTGTAAAACTCCCAAAAGAAAGATTGCTTGGATGTGCCCAGTTTGGCTGGAACACCTCATGCATATGAATAAGTATTTGCCTTTGTAATTCCATTCAGTCAGCACGGGCTAGTTGTGAATTTTGTAACAAAAGCAGGAGGTATGCAAAGCCAACAGAGCAAGCTTTGTTTTAGGTTTCCACTCAACAGCTCAAGCAAGATGTCCTCGAGGAGCCTGAGCACCAGGGAGGCTACAGGAGCAGGCTCGTGTCAGCTGCCATGGAGGGGTCTTTGTCCCTAAGGAAACACAGGAGAAAGCTGAGTTTCCCCGAGTGGCTGGTGGCTTAGAGGGCTAGTTCCCAAGAAGGACATGACATGGCCATGAACAAGAGGAAACCTGACGCTTGTGAAGAGGGTGACAGGAAGGAGAAGTTTCATAGAGCATGTGTGCAGGCAGTTACATGTTACAGTCATACAGATTTGACTGCAAGCAGCTGCAGAAAGGACATCAGTCCCATCAGCCTAAGCACGTTGAGAAACTGTACTGATATAACATCAGGCTGTAAACAGGGACTCAGGAAGTTCTTGAACATAGGCTCTCTGCAAAGCTGCTTTTAGTAAGTCAGTTGTCAGCTTGTACTGGTACATGGGGTTATTCCTCCCCAGGTGCAGGACAGCACTTCCCTTTGCTGAACTCATGAGGTTCTTCTTTGCCCATTTCTCCAACCTGTCAGATGTCTCTATTCAAAGGAACATCATCAGGTACACAACCACTGTTCCCAGTTTTGCATCATCTGCAAACTTGTGAGCATGCACTTTGCCCCAGTGTCAAGGTCATTAATGAAGATGTTAAGTGGTATGACCCCAGTGTTGACCAAAAGGGACTGGTCTCCAGCTTGTCTCTGTGCTGCTGATCAGAACACTTTGAATCCAGAAGTTCAGGCTGTTTCCAGTCTACCTGACTACCCAATTATCCAGCCCATATTGGGCTGGATAGCAATCTGATCTAGTTGAAGATGTCCCTGCTTATTGCAGAGGGATTGGATTAGATTACCTTTAAAGGTCCTTTCTAGCCCTAACTATTTTATGATTCTATTCTAGGCTGATGAAGTATAGAAGCATATCTATGATGTTATCAGAGACTGCCAAAAGCCGTATTGAAATAAACATCTCCACTTCTCTGCCCTCATCTGCCACAGCAGTCATCACAGAGGGCTATGAAATTAGTGAAGCACAATTGCATCTTTATAAAAAGATGCTGACTACATGTTCTCTTGTGGAAGCACTTCTTGTTGCCCTTCACATCCTTCACCAGATTAAACTCCAGGTGGATTTGGCTTTCCTAATCCCCGTTCTTGCACACTCAGATAGCGGCTCTATTCCTTCTGGGTCACCTCTCCTTGCTTCCACATCCTGTATGCTTCCTGTTCATGCTTGAGCTCAGTCAGGATCTCCTTTGATCCACGCAGGCCCTCCTGCCACCTTTGCAGGTTTTCCTGCACACTGGGATGGACCATTCTTGAGCTTGTAGGAAGTGATTCCTTGGGGGAAAAACCAAAACCAATCAGCTCTCCTGGACCTCTCTTCAGGACCATGTGAAATGGGTTCATTCCAGTAGATCCCTGAATCAGGCTACAGTCTGGCTTTTAGAAGTTCAGGACATGATCCTGTTTTTTGCCTTCTTCCCTCCTTTCATGATCCTGAACTCCATTTCAAAGCTGTCTGGACCTTCACATCCCTGACGGGGACTCCAGCTTGCTTGTAAGGATCACCACCAGCAGAGCACCTTCCCTCATCAGCTCCTCAGTCTGTGTTAAGAAGTTGTCAAAGCACTGTGGGATGATAACAGAAGATTGATGAGGAGGATTATAAAAACACACAAGTGACCTGCAGCTGGAGTGTAGAAAAATATATATATCATACTAATTTTTGTTTATCCTTGGTGCTTGACAAGTAGAATATCTGTGTTTAGATAACACAGACCTATGATAGACTTAGAGGCACCACATCGGACATACTTGAGATTCCTGCCCTCCTACAGAGAAGATCAAAGCACAGTGCTAAACTACACCTGCGCAAATCCTTGATAAACAGGCAAAGACAGCAGGGTCAGCGATCCTCCAGTACAGACTGAGCTCAGCAGTGCCTGCATTGCTGCTTATGTGCCTCTGCCCAGGTGCTGCTTCAGGGATCCCCCGGGTGGTGAGGTAACAAAAATATACATACTTTTCTGTGGTTGTTCCTGCATCCTGCCTCTGCTGGCTCACATATTTGGCATAGCGGGTGGGATCTGGGAAGAGTCATGCCATGGCCAGCAAAAAAGTCAGGAACTGGAGAGGCCATGATGGTGACTCCTCATATTCTGGGATGGCTCAGTACTGAGCGCTGGAGCCCTGTGGCCACTTTCCTACATTTGCTCTGCCAGAAGGTTGGCCTGAAACAGGTGACGGGGAGGTGGTTACTCCTCAGACAATGGAAGTGGCTGTGTGCGGATTGCCACAGAAAGCAGCACCAGAGTCTTCTCGCAAGTTAGCGGGGAGATTGGGATGGCTGTTAGCTACTGGTTTTAGAGCTCTTGACTGTGAAGTTTTTGCATTACAGAGCAAAATGAGGGACTTGGAAAGGGAAGTTGGGACTTTACAAGACGCAAAGGTGATCGTGCAAGAAGTGATTACTACTCAAGCAGAGCTGTGCCATGGGCTGCAAGGTACTGTAGAGTGGTTGGTGGTGCATATTGCTAATAAACAAAGAGACAGATATGGAAAAAATAAGGTTTTGACTTCCTAAGTTCGTGTTTTCAACACAAAACCTTTTTGGGATCTCAATGAATAGGATGGAAGTATCTCCAGTGAATCCTTGGACTCCAAGGTTGAGTTTGAGTCAGATTTAGAAGGCAGGGAGGTGGTAGAAGTATGACCCCTCATACAAATGAATGGACAGCAGGAACAAGCAGATGGAGGAGTGCAGGTCACGCATACTTACACCTTGAAAGAGTTAAGGGAATTTTTAGAGATCTATCAGCAAAAGAGTGGGAAAAGCATACTGGCATAGATTTTGGGAGCTTGGGATAGTGGAGCTGCATCTATCCATTTATTAATGCATGAAAAAGATTTATATTAAGCCCTATAGCCAGTGATGATCAGATACAATGAGGATACACTCAGTTGCAAAATAACAGAGATCTTGATGGGCAAGATACTATTGCACCTATGCTGTATCGATGGCTGCATGCAGCAGTTTTAATAGCACATGCTGAACCTGTCAAATTAGTGTCATCCCTCAAAAATTGGTGTACAATGAAAGAGTGTATTAATTTAGTGCAGCAAATGGGGATGACTCATGCATCAATTAGAGGATCCAAGCTGGACAGGGTGGCAGTAATGAGAAGTATCAAAATGCAGCTTTTGAGAGGAGCACCTGCCTCACTAAAACCTTGATTATACCGGCAGCCATGCATGCTACTGGCAGTGCAGGCATCCTAGCAAATACCTTGAGGGAAACTGGGGCTGTAACTTCTGGGCCATCTGTGCAGGTGGTGGGTAAAAGAAAGCTAGCAAAACCAAAAGTTGTTACATAACAGATGATGAGGAAACAAATGTGGAACGATCTTGTACAAGCGTGTGTCCCACCGTCAGAAATAAGTGGGATCACAGAATCAGAAATGTTTCGTTGATGGCAAGATTTAGCGCCTATGCAAAAGAACTATCAAATACCCTTAGCCGCGCCTGCCACCTCAAGGCAAGGCACTACCTGGCAAATGCCAATACAGCAGAAATAAAGGTTTAGCAGGTCCCCCAAAATTGCTGCCACTGCAGCCTCTTACCATGAGGGAGACTGATGCCCCTATATTCCATTAACTATAAAGTGGCAGTCTGGGGGGATTTTACATGTGTTGGCCTTGGTGGATACTAGAGCTGAAGTTACTGTATTACATAGTAATATTAATAATAAAGAAGCCACATCACAGATTGTTGAATTCTGGAGAAATCCAACCCCTGCCTTCTGAGCTAAGATTACTTTAGCAACAGGAAGTGCCACTTCATTTACCACAACGGTGTTAATTGTCCCAGTTAAAGAATATATCTTGAGTATTGATCTGTTGGCAGGACAAACAGTTCAAACTTTGAACAGTCGCTTCTTCCACAGGATTTTGCAAGTGAGATTCACTATTTGATCAATAACTGTCTCGTGTGGATTCCAGAAGCAGGATCCTGTTGGGCTGCCTGTGCCTGCCAAGGCGGTAACTGCAAAACAGTATTGTATTTCAGGGAGGAGGAGGAAATTACTCAAACCATTCAGGCACTTCAACAAGTCGGAATTGTTAAGAAAGCCATGACTCTCAATAATCCTACTCTGCCTGTTTGAAAACCAGATGGCACTTGGAGAATGACTGGAGATCATAGAGAATTGAACAAAGTCACACCCCAACTTGCAGTTATAGTACCAGACATTGTTACTCTCAAAAAAATAACTAGCAAAAATTTACAACCCTGGAAGATTGTCCATATACATGGTTGCATATCATTTGAGGGCAACTCAACTATTTTTTCTTGCTAACTTTCCTTTGTTCTCCCAAAAGGAACATTTGTCCTTGATTAAATGGATAATGCTGATGGCCAAGATATCCTGTCTTTAAGCTTAGGTTAAATGTTAAACATAATTCTTATCAAACGCTACATGAACAATGCTTTGATCAAAAGGAGTTTAGGTTCCCCCTAACTAAACACAGACAATACCTTCTTTCCAAGGAGGTTTGTTCCCTTACAGTACTGGAGAACTTTTGTCCTACATCTGGCAGTATTAATGTGCCCTCTGCAGAAATTAACCAGAAAGCAGGTTGTTTGGCAGTGGACCAAATAACAAGAAGCCTTTGATGGCTGTAAAAATACTTTGAGCATACGCAATTGTACATTCCTAGGTGAGGGTATCCTTTTTAATTAGAAGTAACAATTCTAGATGATGTAGTCTTGTGGGGATTGTGACAGATGACTGGGTTAAAAAATCAGAAAGAAAGAACCTGTAGGATATTGGTCCCCCAAATGATAAATTAATAGGAGAGCATAAAAAGATGCCTCGTTTACTGATGGAAGTGCAACATACACAGCAACTGGACAAAGACAATGGAGAGCAGCTGCATATGCTCTGGTTCCAGGAATTGCATTACGGCAAACAGGTGTACAAGCATCTCATCAGTAGGCTGAATTGATTGCAGCACCTCTTTGCCATCCTGGAAGGGAAGGCACCTTAATTGTACACTGACAGTTGAATTGTGTAGAAAAATAAGAGAAAATGGGGGGAATGGAAGAACACAGTTCCCCAAAGTTCAGCTTACATCTTAACATAAGCTGTAATATTAAAGCAGCTTTAAGGCGAGACAGTTGCTGCTCCCAGGAATGGAATGCGGTTGCCATGGACAAGGCCCGCTCTGGCCGAGCAGAATGAACAATATCCCTGAAATGCAGAGCAGAGTGGTACGAGAGTACCAGAGCTCATCTTGTTATCAGAATTAGAGATTTACCATCAAAGATAACCACATAGCTGCTATTAAGAAAGATGGATCACAACTGCTGTCTCTGAAACGATAGTGAAATAGTGTTCTGTAGCTGAACTTTGCTCATTATAATGTCATTCTAATACCAAAATACATCTCCATCTCAAAAGCTACCTGCCTCTAAGGTGTGACCACCACTCACTGAGCATGTGTTCTGAATTTCTTCTAGCCTCTACTTTTAAAAACAAAGCAAGGAAAATTTACACCAGTACTAACAAATGTATATATGACTAGAGTCACTCAAGCTCCACCTGAAAGTAAAAAAACAGTATAAAAATGGCTTAAGAGATGGAGGGGGTTAGGGAAGACCTCCATTGGAACATCTGGGACCAGTCAACAGGCTGGACCTCTCCTCCCTCCCCATAGGGATGCCAGTTGGGTAAGAGCTCTGTGTTATGCGCACTTAGTTACTAACATCTTGCTAGCTATTAAAAATTATGACTGATAAGTTCTGTTTATATATTGTTTCAAATCTGTTTTCACAGTCAGTATCTTATTAACAGCTATCTTTGAACATTTACCCTGTCACAAACATATATTTATAGCTAGACAAATTTTATTAAATAAGTTTCTGGAAACTTTAATAATTGATGTAGGGGATAAGGGATTTATCTTAGTGTCACTGCCCATGATGAGTCCCTGAATAGGTTAGACAACCACTCTCCAACCTTGTGGGCTGTCCCGAAGGATTTGTCCCAGTGATGCTGTCAGCATAATCCTGACAGGCTGGCTAAATTGCAAAGGGTTCAAGGAAACCCCCCCTTCTCCTTAAATGGAGTATGGCAGACAGGTCAGATACAAGGGTCTCATCTTTCTTGTGAAACTGGCAGGCTGGTCAAATTGAAAAGGGTTCAAGGTAACCCCCATCTCTGTCCTCTGTTGACACAATATCATGTCTTATCATGACAGGTCGTATACAAAAGTCTCACAATGTGGTTGCCCCACTGGGCCTAAGAGGATTGGCATATACAAAAAATATCTTATATGGGGGACAGATATACAGCAACAAATTTGTCAATACGTACAAAGGTATCCTTTAAAAGTAACGCATGCCTCAGCTCATCAAAAAGATGATTCACCCAAGTCACAAAAATATAGGGAAGTGGATGATACGACCTCCGCCGAAGTACATGCTGAAACTATAAATGTGCACATAGCTTGTGGACATCAGTCAGCTCATGTTGCACATGCATGGGATGTCGCTCACAATCAAACCCCTCTGCCATTACATATCTATGAAGCATGCGCACATAACCATACCATTTGTACACAGCTACATTTAAGGGCACAGAGAAAATGTGGTCAGTGGGCTTTGAGTACCTGGCAGGTTGATTACACAGGTCCCCTGGCCCTGTCAAGGGAGTGGTGATGTATTCACCAGTATGGATAGTGTCAGGACTGGTTTTTTTTTCTAAACCCACCAAATATGCTAATCAACATAGCAGAATTGAAGCATTAAAACTCATTCATCAATATGGATCTCCTCACCAAACACAAAGTGACCGAGGAACAGATTTTAGCAGACATAACGTCCAAGATTGAGCTCACGGGCTAGGGATAGATTGGATATTCCACATTACCTATCATCCCAAGCTAATGGCTTGATTGAAAGAATGAACGGGATGTTGAAAGAAAATTTAAAAAGCTAGCCAGTAATAAGACTTTACAACATTGGAGTTCACACCTTACTAAAGCAGGGTTTTCTTTGTTAATTGGAGGGAATATTCATAATCAGACACCCTACAATCATATTACAACACCTCCAGTACAAAACATGGTAAGAATTTAAATTCTTCCAGATGGTATATCTCCCAAAATATTAACTGCAGGGGAAATGGAATTGTTCACACCAACACATCGTACCATGGAATCGTGGCCTATTAGTCTAGACATGAAGATTCATATAATAACCCCTGAGAATGCTCTGTGGTTCTGTACCTCAACTTCTCTTATTTTACATCCTCTGTTGACAGCAGATTTTCAAGTTCTTATATTTCAGGTATCTTCAAAGAATACATGTGACTTATCCAGAGAAGATAGCACTGAAATGGTGTTACTAATGTCACAAACCCAATATTGAACTGAAATTCAATCTGAAAAAGCACAAGCCGTAGCTCTTCAATCTGTATGGGCAATTACCCCACATCAGGTTATCAAATCCAGAGTAATATTAGCTAAAGGAGGAGCAACAGCAGACACATTACTGGAAGGAGATGACTCCCCCAGTTGCAGCAAGGATTTGGAGAACCTGTCCTGGCAATTAGGAGGTCCTACACAGTGCATCCACTCATAGGTGAGGTCTCCAAAGTCACTGCAAGAAGGTCCAGCTTTTTTAATACTCAACTACCAAACTCAGCAAGTCAAGAAAACTTGCATTTTTCTTTGTGCAGAAACATCTAGTGTTGTCCTCTAAGTTGGGTTCCTTCCAGAGCCTGGCCAGGGCTCAAGTGAGGGATCCAAGGGAAAGTATTTTTATCTTTGTGGTTTCAAGCATGCATTTCTCAACTGATATCTGTCTGGTTTCACTATCTATTTCAGCTCCAATCACAAATCTTGCAACAGAACTAGGGCTTTAGGTAGGGAAAAAAAAAAAATCTGCTGATTGCTGCTAAATAGAGAAAACTGGCCTTAGCATATCACACTTCTGTTTTCCTCCCTTATCACAGGTTGGCTCATTGTGCTTTGTAGTCTTGTGCTACAAGCACATGCCTTGGCAATGTATCTGGTGTCAAATATAGGGCACCTAGCATGTGCTCTAGCACAAGATTTAAATTGGACAAAGGCAATTGCTGTCTTGAATTTGGAGGTTAACAGCTGTATGACAAAGAACATTACAAAATCAATTGGTCGTGGGCTGTCTCCTCTTCCAACACCATAAATGATGCTCCAATTTTGAAAGCATGTGTTACTTCAACATAACTGACATATCAGCCAACATGGAGGACAGCATTCAACATCTCCAGGAATTAAATGCATCAAATAAAATCTACCAGTGGTGCCTGGGTAGTGGAGTAGTTTAATGCCCTGACAGAATGGGTGGGACAGCTGATTCAAAGCATTATTGTAGGGAAATGTTTATGCCTTTTTCTACATGTGTTAATTGTGTGCCTCTGTAAACTACCCTGGAAGCCCAAATAGATATCTTCAGCTTTGCCAGCCCCAGCAGAAGTGGCTCCTTGAGCAAAGAGGCAGAATGTGGGTTAAGAGGTTCATAAGGAGGGTTATAAACACACACAAGCAACCTGCAGCTGGGATGTGGAAAAATACATGTATACTAGTTGTTGTTTATCCTTATGTGCTTGCCAAGTAGAACACCTGTGTTCAGATAACATAGACCTATGATAGACTTGGAGGCATCCTGTCAGACATGCTTGAGATTCCTGCCCTCCTACAGAGGAGATCAAAGGACAGTGCTAAACTGTGCCTGCGCAAATCCTCGATAAACAGGCAAAGACAGCAGGGTCAGTGATCCTCCAGGACAGAACGAGCTCAGCAGTCCCTGCATTCCCATTTGTGTGCCTCTGCCTGGGTGCTGCTTCAGAGATCCTCTGGGTGGCAAGGTAACAAAAATATACTTTAAATTTAATCTGTGGCTTTGTGGTTGTTCCTGTGTTCTATCCATGCTGACTCCCACACAACTCCAGATGGATTTGGTGATTCCAGGGTGGGGAGGGGGGTGGAACACAAAACCAATCAGCTCTCCTGGACCTCTCTCTTCAGGATCACATGAAATGGATTCATTCCAGTAGATCCCTGAACAGGCTACAGTCTGGCTTTTTGAAGTCCAGGACCATGATCCTGTTTTTTTTGCCTTTTTATGTCCTTTCATGATCCTGAACTCCCTTTCAAGGCTGCCCAAACATTCACATCCCTGACTGGGACTCCAGCTTTCTTGTAAGGATCACCACCAGCAGAGCACCTTCCCTCATCAGCTCCTCAATCTCCTGTGTTAAGAAGATGTCAAAGCATTAAGAAGTCTACTGGATTGCTTGCACACTGCAACATATACTGGGGTAGCTGAAATCCCCTGTTAAGCCCAGGACCCACAAGTATGAGGCCTCTAGTTGCCTAAGGAAGGCTTTATCTAGAACTCCATCCTGAAGAAGTTGTCTTTAGCAGACATGCACCACATTGCCATTGTTGGTCTATCCATGAATCTGAGTCAAACTCATTTGGCTCACTGGCCCTAGGCAGGAGACTCTATGCAATCCCACTGCCCTCTCACATAAAAACCAACTTCCCCTCCTCACCTTCCTAGCAAGCCTGTATCCACCTGTTGTAGTACTCCCATCATATGAGCTATCCCACCATATCTCCATGATCTCAGTGATACTGTAGTCCTGTAATTGCATAGTTCTCTCATTGATCCTGTTTGACAACCACTTCAGAGAAACACTCAGTCATACTGACTTCCTAGAAAGCGTATGAAAGCCTTCCCTACAGTGCTGTCCTGTCGGCACTTGTTTGTATGCACCCACTTGGTGACTCCACTTCAGCCCTATGTAACTGATGATAAAGTGTCCTCTGTTCACACAAGCCCGCACTCTTTGCCTGATAACCTGATCCATCACTTCCTCACTTGATTGTCATCCCCTCTTTCCTATCATTCCTAGTGTAAAGCTCTTCTTATCAGCTTGACCATCCTGTTGGCAAAGATGCTCCCCCCACCTCTTAGGCCAGTGGATCCCAACTCTTTCAAGCAGTATTCACTCCTCAGAGCATGCAGTGTTCTTCAAAAGAAGAACCTCATGGTTGTTGACCAGCAGGGCTGAGGAGACACTAGATGGGCCCTTACACCCTTGACCATCACACCAGAGCTATATGTATTACATTTGATACTTTCCAGGTAATATAATATAATTACCTGGAAATAAAATTAATGGCAATATAATTAATGTCCACATGAAAAAGCAGAAGAAACAATAATCAGAGCATCAGAGAAGCCTCTGCAGGCTCTCCATGATATCATAAGTCAGAGCCGCTGGAAAGCAGCAACCCCCCCCAGACAACAGGTCAGCAGACAGGCCTGTTCCCTACAGCAGAGGGGTCACCATCTACTAACCCTCAGTGATTCCTTCTGGTGCTCCTGCATGGTTCAGGCTCAGCCAGCTCAGATGTTTCACCTGGTAAAGCTCCCAGCCTCTTTTCTCCAATTATAGCACTGAACATATTTTGTAGTTATAAGTCTTCAGGCAGAGCATGAGCCTTCCACCTAGTACCAGCAGTCACCAGCTTCCAGCTTTAACTGTTCTGGGAGTCTCTACTTCCCACCCTGATAGAGAGACTAAGTCTGTTCCTCTTTCAGTACCTACCTCCATGATTTCTTGAAGTGTAGGGTCTCAGAGAAGATTCAGTCCATTGCTTTCACAGTCTCTGATGAGACATAGTGTGCCGACCTCCTCCTGCAGCTCCTTTGCTTAATAAAACAGCTCAAAAACTGTGTATCTCCCACTAGGCTAAAGGAGGATCTCCCCTGCTCCAGACCAGCACGGTCCTCCTGAAGCTCTGGGTTGAGAACTCTGGCTTTATAGGGGAAGCTTTCCCAGCAGCTACCGAGGACAGTGCCTTGTAGAACACTCCCTCCACTGCTGAGGAAACATGCTGTTACAAGATAAAGCACTAACCCTTGCTGTACCAACTGCACTCAAAGATCCATACTTCAGGCTTAGCCCTTATATAGGCCTCTCCTGAGCACAGGCTGAAAGGGTGCCAGACCCTCCCTAATCAGTGTCAGCTGGAACAAAGACTCCAAGGCTTTTTTGATCAAGGACAGAGCTCTTTAGCCCTGCTAGATCTTGCTAGAAGTCAAGGCCTCCTATAGCTATCTGTTCTCAACAGCAGCTGGCACCCTCAAGCTCCTCAAAGGCTTCCCAAAAGGATTCCCAGAGGTCCTTTGACAATGATCCCAGAATATCTAGAAGCAAGAGCCCAGAAATGGCTGCACCAACTATTCACTGCCTCTTTTAGCTATGCTTTCCAAGGAAGATTTTTCTAACTATTAAATTTTATTAGCAATGGTGTTTAATCTTGCTATTGCTCAGTATTAACATGACGGAGAATTAAATTGGCAGGGAACAAGGTACTGGAATGCGTGATGGAACAGTAATTTTTTAAAAAGCTAGTCTCTGTTGAAGAGGAAGAACATGTCTAGTGATCCATTCCAGCAGATACAATTTTTATTCTGTACCCTGTGCAAGGATCCACCTAGCCCATCATATGCCAGCTGGTACTATCATGGTAGGAACGCCTGCATTTTTTATGGTAATGAGAGCAGCACCATAGCCTAACCTTGGCCAAGAGTTGAGTACAATGCAAAGAGAGGCTGAGACTAGTAAGTCATGACAAAACGGGACTACGGAGCAAGAACCAAGCAGGAGCTGTGTTGACAACTGAGAGAAGAACGTGTTAGAAGGAGCAAAAAAACTTTGAAGAGGTTTCAAATGCTGACACAACTTTGGATTCCCAGTACGAGAAAGGACATAAGATTGACCCATTACTCTTAGTTTCTAATTATTCAAGAAATAGCATTTAATCATGTATACTTGTGAGCTACTTTTTTTAATTGAGATCTGGAAAGAACATTACGCCTGCTCCAGTGTAAAACATAGTGTTGTCCAGTGGAGAATAGAGATTGTGAATATGCAAACATATATGGTATGAGCCTTTAATAGCCTAAGCATTTGATCACATAATTACTATAAACTATTTAAAGTGTCAAAACAATTACGATAAATAAGATCTCAATTTCTCCTAACCTGTTAAGGTGTGCAAGACCCCCAGCGTTGCCCCTAGGGTTCATGTTTCTGGCAGACTGGGCTCCCAGAGTGTCCTGTCCGGCACATTGAAGTGCTCTGGAGAACAGTATTTGGTTCCATAGCAGTTGGTCCTAAGATACTGGAGTCTTGATCTGTTGAATTAATTGAACTTGTCAGTCATGTTGTTTGGTGTCCGTTTCCTCCTCCTGAGGACGAGGAGGTCAGTATTTTGTTTGCTAGAGTTATCAATAGCTACCAGGCTTCCCTGCTCCACTGCTCACAGAGATTTGTGTCCAGCTTTTGTAAGATCAAATTTATTTAATCAAAACCTGGTTTCCAAAATCATTGCTACATTTATTTTTTTAAGACATAGGTTATGATTCTGGAAGACTTTCTTAGGTAAAACTGAAGAGATTGGAATGCAGCTGTAAGACAACATTTTCATCCATTGTGAAGCTAGACCATAATCCCGATGTATCATAATTCAGTGTTGCATCTGTGTTGCCACAAGACCTCTAGAGCTCGATACTAGATCCTACACAAGCATTTATGGCTTCTTTTGTTTAATGGTAGCAAAATAATGCTTGCAAACAAAGCATTAAAGAACGTCAGACTGATTGATTCTGCATACCTGGTTCTGAACAATGGCATCCACCTAACTAATTCATTTTGTTGCAGCCTTGTACCCAATCTAAATTGGCTAATAATCCATTGGTTGTTATACAATTGTTCAAAAGCTGTGTGACTCTTGTACAGTGGTTGGCTAATTTTCTGACAGGCTGTTCCTTGTTTTCTTAGATGTCCTTCAAGATACACTTTTCTGTTATTTTTTCCTGTTATCAACATCAAGTGTTTGCAGATGTGATATCTTGACAACCTTTGCACATGCTACTTATGCATGTCATACATTCTTGTTCTTGGGTGAATGAATAGATTGTGCACCCATTCTTGCCCAAGATTCATTTTTTTTTTTCTACAAAACTATGTTTCATTAAGAAAAAAAAATATACAATGTTTTTGCATTTTACTTGTTATTACTATTTGTCTAATTATGGCAGTGTTACTGTCACATTGATCTATCATGTTTACTTAAATGTATTTGATTCCCATTAGGTTATGACACCAGGTGGATGTATGTTGAAGTGAGTAATCCTAAATCTTCACTTGCGCTTCAGAGTCACATTTAGTACTTAAGGAGCCAGGACGTCACTGAACTGTAAAAAAGGAGGTTGACAGATTAGTTTAAATATCAGTAAAATAATTTCATATTTTCTACTGTGTCTTGTTTGTCAGCAGGTTTTTATTTTTTCACTTAGTGACACAGCAGTATAGCTTGGTACTCCAGGCACAAGAGATGATGGGATTCTCTGAATGAGGACTTTATTTTCAATAATTTTGAATGTGCATGCTGCGTTGAAGAAGATACAACAGTACGTTTCCAAAAATGTCCTCTACATGAACAAGTCCAGCAGTCATGTAAACAATTCAAAATTTCCTTTGTTTTTCCTTTCTCAGAACAAATGATGCTGTGTACAAAGCTACTTGTACATCTCATCTCTCTTGTCTAAGACCTAAGAAGAAGCAGAAAAAGAAGGGACACTGCCTTAATCATAAAAAAATGCCTGTTTGAGTTTAGAAATGCTTAGGGGTAGTGACAGATGAGTGACATGTTTCAGAGCTGCAATTTTAACTTGACAAACAAAATTTTGACAGCATCCTACAACTAACCATATCTATCCTCACTCACAATTCATTGTTTCATATGAGGAAAGGATTTATCACAATGCTTATGGTATTGTGCAGGTATCCATGAACCCTGCTGCTGCTGTTTGTTAGGCACTGAGGGGTGATTACCATAACAAGAATGGAAACAGCTGTCTGTGATTTGTGTGGAAGCCTTCTTGTTCTATATTCAGGAGTGCCTTCCGAAATATCCCATGACTCTTATGACTTCTTTCTCCTAGTCTTATGACCATCTTTTGGTCATAAGGTGGTGACACAGCTTTAGCACTATAAAAGCACCAGCTGAGTTTTTGTTTCGCAATAATGATCAGGAACACACAATATTTCCCTTAGTTTTCTCATCCTGCCTTCAAGTGCCTGGTTTCTATCAATCTTTCCATTAAAAGGAGGAGCAGGAAGGAAACAGCTGTGGTTTCTAATGCAGATGTTCTACATTAGGCTGCAGATCTTTAGCCAGAGGATCCAGCAAGTAGATTAGGACTGTGAGGGTGAGAAAGAGAGCAAGATCGCAGTGATGACCTGGATTCTTAAAAACAGCTACAGTCTTAGTTCCCTCTTCTGGGTCTGATAAGTGAATGAGAGGTCTTGAGAGGTGCGCTGTCACCACTCCAGCACAGCTGCAGAGCTTCAGAATGACAGACATAATGACGGACCCATATAGACATATCTGTGTGGGAAATTGCTGTTTTCAGACATAGTTAATGCATCATGTATACAGGGTGCCATTGTAGAGGATGAAATCTTTTCCTGTCTCAGAATAAGACACACAGATAAGCACATCTGGCTAAATAGCCTTGCAGCAAAGAAGATGCATTTAGATATCCCAAAGTAATTTTCAATTGACTATTTACTTAAAACTGGCAGACGTTTATTACACTGCAGATTACATCTTAATCGTCTATCACACTCTGCTTGAAACCTTCAGAATGGCTTCTGTTTTTTTTTAATATGAAAGATCTTCTAACTGTTCACTATCTACATATTACAGTATTTTTCTTACATAGTGCCTTTTAGCCCATAGCATGCACTAAGGAATTTCTAATTTCCTACGGAAGTTCAGATTTTTCTTGGACTATCCCATATAAAACCACCCTGAGTTCTTCAGAGTGATGCAGACAGTTTAGCATGTTCATTTATGTGCTTTGAGGTCAAGCAGAGTGGTCTCACTGCATAATTTCATTTTCAAAATAACATGTATGATGTTCCTATGGAATCACAGTTCTTATTAATGCAAGCCACATGGCTGCAGCTGTGTTGGCCTGATGAATCAGTAAGGCAATCCTCACCATCCTTAGAAACATCATTGTAAGACAGTGCTTGAATAACTGGTTGGAGTAGGCAGGTTAGTTTTATTTTTGCAATATAAAATACAAACAGGTCACCCTATGCGTAATTACTTCCTATGAGCCTACAATTGCTCTTAGTACCAGTGTCTAATTTGATCCATTATCACTTCTAATATCTTCTTAGCTCCGTGTTCTTTCTGGTCCAGACAAAACTGCATTGGTTCTGCTTACACTACATCCACTGGATCTACACTAATGACTTGGGCCTTGAGAAAGGTGTCACTCTGCTAGGAAGTGATTTCAAAAGGCAAGAACTATAATAAAGCTTTTTCCCTTTGGGAAAAAAAAAAATTGATTAACAGTTCCCTGTAATCTCCAGGAAAGGTCACATGAGAGAAAAAGTGAAAGGCAGCAACCTAAAAATGTCAAGTCCTTTCCAAAAGTACCTGCTTCTTTATCATTGCCATATACAATGATACAGAGATAGCATTAGTCTGCTAGACTAATAAGCATTTACCACTGAGACAGTGACAGTTCATCGGGATTTTGGAAGAGACTCCATTTTACATTTACTTAGAGAAGCTAAACATACTTAGAGGTGTATTGCTTTGATTTCCTAACCAAGAGATTTGTAGTAAAAGTATTAAGATTACTGTGAACGGATACATTTGCACATGAAAGCAGCAGGAAAAACACTATAGGAATGGTTAAAAGAATGCCTTGTGTTGGTTGCTGACTAGGGGGATGACTAACAGCAATAAAACTGGTAAGCCCGAAGAAGCATGCTGTTTGTATCACACCCAAAGACCTGCACTCCAACATGGTTATGACACATATGATGTATTAGCAGAAGACCTGCAGCATCAGGTTCCTGAGGACATTAATAAGCCTTAATAGACCTGACCAGCCTCACCTGAGACCTTCTTCCGACAGCACGAGCTCAGGAACTCTATTTAAGCTGAGCTCTGGGCTTTTCCTCCTTCCTTGAGCTGTGTTGGAGGGTCTTCAGCTCAGCTATAGTGGTGCTAATGTAGCCCCTTGATCCAGCCTTCAATTTATAGACTGGCTTAACTCTGAACCTATGTCACTGCCATGACATTGTCTCATGCTCTGGATTCTTGGTTGGACTTGGCTGCCATCTCCAAGTCTGGCCTGCTTGCCTTGCTTGGGTCCTGTGCCCTGGCTGGTGAGGGCGATGACCTGCTGGCTGTAGGATCGCTCCTGGGTGCCTGTTCCCTAAGGAATGACCTTGCTCTTGCTGCTTCCTGATATGCAGTCTGGCAGCAGGAGGACAGCAACAAGTTTACAGCATGCTGTGTTGTACTTTTTCTCTTCCTTCTAGGCCAATGTGAAGGCAAACTATAGCCCTGATGATATTCCTATTTTTTGTCAGGGTAAGCGTGACAAAATAGGAAAACAAAGATGATAGGCAGCAACTTTACTGAAGGCCTAAGGATGCTGAAGGGAGTAAAGTTCTGAGGCAATTAATTACTGTCGCTAGAATTACTGCAGACTTCTACAGGACCTGCCCAGAAACTAACTAAAACTCCTGTCAGAGTCAATCAAGAGGAGCCAAAGAGATGAAGAGAAGACTCAGTAGCTGTTCTGTGTCCTCTGGGTGACACATGGATGATCCTGGTGAGTCCACACTGATACATACATTGCTGGTGCTGAAAGTATGACAGAATGAGTAGAAGTGTAATAACTTTTAAAGTAAAAGCAGCTTCCTTTTTCATCATGTCTCACAGTGAGTTTAGTTACACTTATTTCCTGTATTAATAGCTTACAATCGTTAGATAATGTCTTTGATAAATCATCTCAGTTCCTGGATGTTTTCATAAGTTAAGAATAAGGCAGCAATGTATCCCATAAGTGATCAAGCACTTAATTCTGGAACATCTGTTGCTCAGTGAGCTCTGTTAGACTGGCTTGCACTGACTCCCGGTTACTGATAGTTAAAGGGTTTGGCATGTGCCGTATCTCTGGTGCCAGAAGGTTTCTTTGCCCAACAGTCACTAACTGTTCCTGCTTTCTGGTTCATTAGCCTCTATGACTTAAAGATCCTCTTTCCATGCTCACAAGCATAGTGTTTATCTTAGGACACAGTCTCAAGTTGTCAGCCAGTGTAGCTTGTGCCTGATCGGTGGACTCTGCTGTCACTTGAAACTGGACTTGATGCATGTCAGTGAGAAAGCAGACCTTGTGTCCTGCTTTTGTCCCTTCAAAGGACAACTGTAAGGTATTAATACACTAATCTCCTGATTTGAGTGATGGTGGGCTCAAATTACAGATAATAGGCAGGTAAGGGGAGGATGGTTTGTACAGCCCCACTTTCAGAGCTGGAGCTGAGGTGGTATTTGTGCAGGAGACCACAAGCTATGCTGGGGTACAGTGAATTCTATAGTGGGCAAAGTAAAAATAATGTTTCCTCTTCTTTCTCTCCAGCAATTTCAGAAGTGGTTTTACACAGAGAGACAAAGTAAGCAGAACTATGTCAGTGAGCATATGAGGACCTCATTAGCTCATACGGGGAGGAAATGTGGAGAAGGAAACCGTGATGATATGGAATTTGAGGTGGAAGATAAGTGTTGAAGGCAGGCTGTGTTGTGTGTATTTCTCTTTGGTTAGTGTGGAATTTCAGGAGCTATCTGCATCACAAAAAATGCTCAGCTGCAAATTGTAAATGGAATAAGCCTTTAAGAGGTTGATAGGTGTTGATAAATGGCAAGAGGCTCCTGTAAGATGAGACAGTGAAGCAAGATGTGTTAGATCTTGCCAATCTTGTGCATTTTAGCTAAGTTGGAGGCAGCTTTGGATACCTGGAGGCAGAAGCTCAGAATCAGGAAGGATGAGTACAAGCAGTTTGCTGACTAGCAAGTATCTGAGATGCTTTACCAGAGGCCTAGGGCTTTAAATGAAAGGCTTGCAGATTGACAAGCTGCTACATAGGGCTGGCTAGAAGATTTCACTTAAGGGATTCAGTATGCTGGCAAGAATTTGCAATCAGGTTGAATAAATAACACTTTGTTTGCAATCCCAGTATAGAGCCACTGAGACTCAAGTTTCTGCAGGTTTTTAAACCTTGCGTAGAAGCCTGCAGTTTGAAAGTTCTGATTGTTTAGTATTATGAATTTTTAAGCTTCCCTTAGACTAAGGGTACACTCTGTGCTTGCTTTGCAAGTTTACTTAGTTAAAGCAGCTTTATGTAGAAGGATTTGTGCCAACATCATTGACTAGTACATAGTGAACAGTAAGAAACCAGGCCCTAATGAGCTGGGTTAACCCTGGGTTGCCTACAGTGTTAAGAGTTTAGGTATGAAGTCAGGGTAAAAATAGTTCAGAGATTCAAAGAGCTGAGGCTGGCCTGGAGAGGGTGCTGGGATGAGACCAGCAGCACGCTAGAGAAGTGTGGCACTGGGATGGATCTTGGGCAGGGCTCAAGAAGACCGAGCAGTCTTTGCTGGGGCAGAAGCTGATCAGCCATCCTGAGGCAGCGAGTGATGCCACTGTGGCAAAATGTTTCAGAGGAGGTGAAGCTGATGCTCCTGGAGTAGCTTTTCTCTTGTTTCCTTTTTCACTCATTTTCCCAGTGCTACTTGGGAGGTGTGCTGCACTTAGACTCCTTTCTGCAGTTTTGTGCTCACTCCAATGGTCCTGCACACATGCTGTATTTTGCATAATCACTTTAAAACGGTCCAATCAACACTTATCACCCTTGTTGCATCTTCATTAACAGACACTTTCCATCTCCCCTTGTTTCCTGTTATTTTACAGGTGTTTGACCTCTGATGTGTAGCCCTCACTTAAAATGCTCCACCTCCCTTGAACATCTATGTTAGGTTAATTCACAAAAAATAGCTAGAAGTGCTCAATTGCTTTGTCTAGGTAGGAATAAATAATTATCTTAACTTCCATGAGTACCCACTAATTCGCAAGCCCATTGTTTGTTTTGTGTCTAGCAAATGACAATATCTCTGACATAATGATAGTTGTCGTCTTACATACCATCATCTCAGGGGTGGTCTGCATTGTAGAGGTTTAGATTTTCTTTGAACCCGTCTATTGGGGGTTGATCTGCACAGCCACTCAAATCTTGTGAATTATAACAAGGAGGTAGGAAATAAGGCTTTACCACTGAAATAACAAGGTAATTGCCTGTAATGTAAAAAGAACAGATTCAAAGCAAAACTATGTATAAATGGGACAGAGGTGAGGAGGGGTCACATGGAAAGATGAATATCTATGAACATTAGAAGATTTGTGGTGTCCAGTGAGGGCTTGGAGCTGGTTGGCATTTATCTCATCCCCTCTGTGCGGTGATGGGAATGCTGGGGCTGCAGTGTCTGTCACCAGGAGATCATGAGGGGGGCAGCTCCACCAGATGGTCTTCTCCCTGGATACAGGAAGGGGCTTGGGTCATGGGCTCAGCTGGTGAACATAAGCTCTCAGTGCTGAGCAATAAACAAAGTGTTTTGTGCTAAACTCTCATCTAGACATGCGTAGATGCTTTCTAATTTTGCCAGTGGAGTCACAATATGGAAGTGCTTGTGGTGGTTTTATGAAGCAGGTTAACTTAAGCTGAACAAGATGCCCCTGCTGCTCAAGTGTTTTTGAGTGACAAGAGTTAGCAGTTAAGAAACTATTTGTGAGGCAAATGTAGATCGCATGGGTGGTTTGCAAGTCTCAAACACAAGCAAGAGAATGCTGCCCATGTTGTATGCAAAATAAACATCTCCTAGAAAAGGGCATGTTGGAGCCAACTGCATCCTGGGCTGCATCAAAAAAAGTGTGGCCAGCAGGTCAAGGGAGGTGCTTCTCCCTCTATTCCGCTCTCTTGAGACCCCACCTGCAGTACTACGTCCAGCTCTGGAGCCCCCAACATAAGGACATGGACCTGTTGGAGTGAGTTGGAGAATTCAATATAACTGTTAAGCAGATATTCTTTATTAGCAGTGCTGGACAGTACTGGGGATCACTCCACCACGAGTGCTCCAACAAACAGGCGAAATCACAGAGAATATATGTTGTGAAATCATGCATATTCAACAGATTTCCTGGAACTCATTAATATATGCAAATGTTCATCTTCACATGCGCAGGGGTTCTTGCTGGTGGTCTTTGAGTCCTCTGGTGGTTGAGGGATAAAGTAAACACTCTTCCTCACTGTGTTCGCTAGTTGAACTCTGAGTCTGTCTTCCATATAGGGTCTTGTCTGGGTTTATCACTGCTTGTAAATTCCTTAAGCCACCTTATCTTGGTTTCAGCTAGTGTCTGCTGAAAGTACTTAGTTATGTTAAATTTTACGACTCTGCTGTTCCTTCTGTCAAGGTTAGTTTGCATTTTCACACAAGGATTACATTGCTATGCAGAACATAGTGGTTACAACTGGAAGACATTATTCATTAACTTGGAGCCAACTCTATCAGTTGATTGCTGTAGGAAAAAGTGTTGGGACATGCTTGTCAAAAATCATTTAGGTTCTACACCAGGTAGGAGACAACACTAGAGTATGTCATGGGAAGAAACCGCAGATGCTGGAGATCTGAGGATGAAAGTCAGAAGAGATGCTTTTGGCTGCTTCAACATCTGAGATCTGAAAGAACTAGTCTTATCTATTTTAGCTTAAATCAGGAGAAACTTCATGTTAACTACATAGTCATAAAATAGTGAAACTGTTATGAGAAGAATCTGTTTCAAGTGTCTTCCTCTTTGGTGTGAGGAAAAAAAAGAGAACAATTTTTAAAGAACTAAATGTAGCTTACAAAAAAGTAACCACAAAACAAAACAGAATGGAAAAAGGCGGCTACTACTTTAAAGCAGATTCAGCCAACCTAATTTTAGAAAAGTCTAGTCTTATGACTTAGAACCACCCACAGATTTCCTCACACTTTGCTTTATCTGCTGCCTGGTTTTGTCTCATGCAAATGATACAGGGAGTTAACGGTCTGCTAAATATTGCTTGATTTGGGAGACTGTCTGCTAGAGAATGCCTAAAAATCCTGTTTGCCTTGAAACTCACTTAAGCTTATCAGGGACTGGTATTTGTCAAGGATTAATATGTCTAGCAAAGGATGGGATGTTAGTTCCACCACAAATTCGGTCAGAAGTCCGGGAAACTGCTGAAATTTCCAAGTGAAAGGAGAGCATGGGTGAATGACTAAAGTTCATCTAGAGGAAGATAAGACCCCTGAAGAAGTAAATGACCACCAGCTACAGATCTGAAATGCTAACGCACGTCACAAAGCTGCATTACCTGTTAAAATGCTTTGTATCTAAATTAGTAGAAATATTGATTTTACTTGTATTAAGTTACAAGAGCATAAATATACTATACTTGTATATTCTCAGATTTACCCTGCAGCAATGGGAGAATGTGACAGATGCATTTGACTCCTAGCTCTACTTCAGTTCAGGCTGACCAAGAAGCAACAGGCCTCATGCCCTTGGGGTGAACTTGCGAGCTGGAAGATCCTGGCTCACATACAAGTGAGTGAAGCTGTTTGGAAAAATATTTCAAAAAGTGGTATTAAAACCCAAAGGTACAAGATAACCAAAAGTACAGAACAAGATATGGAAGCTAAAACAAGACATCTGTCTTGTCTAGACTATTGACTAGCAGCCAAGTACTTCACTCTATAAATATGGGTGGGCTGTAGAAAGCTTTGAGCTCTCCTTGCTGAAGCAGCAGGCTGCATGGCAGTGATCTCTCCTTGAGCAAGGATGCCTCTCAAGGTTACTCCTTGAAGTGACTATCCCTTACCTGCGACAGATCCTTGTAAAGCGACTGACAACGTGCTGAATTAATACTATGAAGCATTACTAATATATGTAGCTACTCAGGTGTTATAAACATTGTATGAGTAATTCATTAGATATGAACCATTGACCAAGTCTGAGACTAAGATTGGATCCAGCTGCACCTAGGCTCCAAAAAGGAGTTTAGAAAGCAAGGAGATCCATTCTGAACCCTGTGACTCAATGGGAGGATCCTCTTTACTCTTCAGGCCTCTGGTCCCTGTATAAGCCATTCTAGCTCAGTTAGTCTCTGTATCTTTCCTCCATGCAGTGATTTATAAGTTGATCCTTGCTATGGAATTTTGTCCAATTATTGCTTTACCTCAATAAAACATATTACTGTTTCTCTCTTTTAAGTAAGGTGGATTCCTCTTCCATAACAGAATCTTCAAGTGTTTAACTTAATCTTGCAAAGTGGACTTGAATTGCTAGCCAGTCTGTTTCTAAATCGATGTACGTGACACTTATTATCAGCACAATAAAAGTAGTAGGTCAAGTTAGACATTTTACTCACCCATTAAAATAAATTTATTCTCCTTTGCTGAAAAGAGTTTTGCAAGATTAATCCGTCAAACTGTAATCATTGAGTTGCAGAGCAGAGTTTATCGACTGAGGTGATTTAGCGCCAAGAATCGATTTCCTAATATGTTGAGTTCACTGTAAGATCAGGGTTGGATTCTTCTGGGCTCAGCCTCTTTCTCTGGCTGAGAAGGACTTTATTTGATCACACTGTTATGTTCTAGAAAGAAAGGTTATGCAGCTGTTGTACCTTAATCTGGGAGTAGGTTTGTGCCCAGTGTGCCAGAGCCAAGGAGCACACAGAGTCGAGATCCACCTTCTAACCTTTAATGCAGTTCTGTACAGAAAGGGGTGCTAGGTGATAATATGCAAAACTTGTACACCTCTTTGGAGAGATCACAGGCTTTTATACAGGTTACAACAAAGAAGAAGTTGTACAAGACTTGCTCATTGGTCACCTTTTAGTTACGTCACTGGTGCACTTCTGCAAGGTCCCATTTAGTGGCTAGTTCGTTATACAAAGGTGGTCTGATATTAACATGTAAGGTCTCCTCCTAGGAGTCTGATTTTTATCATGCTGATTAGCTTTAGGTTACCCTTGGGCAACCTTACCCTCTTATCTCCTGTCCCCCCTGGTCTGGAAGTGACTCATCATTGTTGATACAAGCTCAATCTTCTCATTCCTGTGTTATCTTGCTGTAATTCTTCACTCTGAGGGAGACAATTTCCTCCTTTTGAGACTATGGACCTTACTTGGAGGTCCCATAGTTCTCACCTCCTTTCATACTTGCTAACTTCAAAAAATATTCTGTATTATCACTTCTCACCATCATGATTGGTTGGGGACTATGACATAGGTTTTTGCATTAAAAAAAAAAAGGCATTGTAACGTACAGCAGCACACTATCATTGTGGCAAGCAAAAAATGTAATCAACACAAACAATTGTTTTAACCACTTGAAATTCAGTAACGATCCCAGTGTTTTTAGTTTTCCAAAATTGTGTGTGTAACTGTCCAATCCTTTCCTCCAGCAGCTGCAAATTATCTGATAAATTAAAACAGCATATCCCTTTGAATTCCTCACATCCACTGTTATGTCTCAACAGAAGGTTATCTATGGCTGCCCTCTTCTTGAGGGTAGCCTCCCATAGCTGGGCTATTTCCTCACTTAAGGCTGCTAATGCTCATGAAGTAAAATTTACTTCAACACTATTGCAAAGCGTCTTATGCTATTAATCATGGGATCTGCACCAAAGTGTGTTCTTTCATGTAAGTCATTAGTTGTTGTTATTGTTTTGGTTATTAGAATTTGCTCATTGGGAGTCCTCCACTATCCATCTTCTCGTGTCTTACATTTCAGCTTTTCTTGCTTCCTGGACCAGTGATGCTGTAGCTGCCACCACTCTCAGGCATGTTGACCATCCTTTACTACTTTCATCCAGTTGTTTAGAAAAATAGGCTACTGGTCTTTTCCAGCTTCCCAACATCTGTGTCATCACTCCTGCAGCTACCCTGCTTCACCAATGTGTGAAAAGTTGGAAGGGTTTTTCCATATTTGGCTGGGAAAATGACAAAGCCGGGGCTGACATTAGGACCTTCTTAGTATTATCAAATCCCTACTGATACTCAGCAGTCCATTCCAATACATTTTCTGGTCCTTTTGTCACTTCACAGAGCGGATTTTGCTATTAGCTCAAAATTTGAAATTCAAATCTGGCAGAACTCTGTCATTCTTAGAAACCCTCACAATTGTTTCTTTCTTCTGGGGATGGCTGTTCAACACACAGCTTCCAATTCAATAAATCCGATGTAGTAAATGGCAGATGGGCAAAACCAGGTTCCCCTCCTGCCCCTAGAGCCTGTCGCAGTGGAGCTTGGACACTTGGCCTCCCTTGTCATCTAGTATGATGGGCAATTGGACTAGAATTTATACTACCCCTGATTGAATCAGCTGAATTGTTTAGGGGAGACAATTGTCATATGTTTATAAGACAGAAATACTAATTGAACCTCAGCATGGGGATACTGAGGAGTCCCCCAAAATATGCTCTGTTCAGTTGTCTTCCATGCTGGGAGCCTGGCTGATAGTGTGGCAGATGCTTCTGCCATGGAGCAGCCAGGTTGCCTGTATCCCACAGAGAGGCCCCCTGATGCCAAGGGTGATGACCTGGTGGGTAGAGGCCTGGCCGACCAAGGACAATGTATTAAACTTCTGCCTTTAAAAAAAAAAATGAATGAAAAGGCTTAGAACAACCTTGTTTTACTTTGCTATGTTTGGCTGTTTTCCTCGCCGTATTTGTTAATTGCTTTCGTTAACTAGGTATCAGATTTCTGCAGTAGTGGTTGTAGGACTACTGATTTATCCTTACAGTGATTATTTCTACATTTGTAAATGTAAAAGGAGGGAAGTGGCTTGTACTTCTAATCTAAACATCACTAAAATGTTGCTTAGCCTTTTGGAAGGTCAGGTTGGCATATAGACTTACCACTTACACTTGTATACTGTGAATTTCTAAACTTTTGCTTTGCTGATGTTAAACCTTGAGTTCTTGGTGAGTGTGGAGCTCTTGGTATAGAAGGCTAAGCTTCACTTATGACTAATTTTCCTACTATGGTCTCATGATCAGTGCTACATACAGAAACTTAGCACTGATCATGTAATAACTGTGTATTTGAACACAGATGTTTGCACGTAAGTAGTAGGACACTAACAATTATAAAAGAAAAGGATCTCCCTTACAGAGAGTGAGAGAAGTGTCCATCAAAATGCTTCCTTTCCCACTGAAAAGAGGAACATTTGGCCAATGTCTTACAGCTGTTTGCTGTAATTTTGGGTTTGTTTTTCACTCTGTCCACAAGTACGTTTCTATTATTTTGAGAGATTTACTGTGAGGTGGAGATGTTGTCCAAAAAAGATGGATTAGTCACCCAGTGTGCAATGAGTCAGTAATTACAGCTGTTTGCTGTAATTTGAGGCACCTACTAGGCATATCTCCTTTATCTTCCAACTTCAGGTGTCTTCTATGAAAAAGCAGATCTTTGGGTACATAAACTGGTAGGTCAATAAATGAATTGCATACATGGAGACATTCTTTAAGAACACCCATAGATCAGCCCCGATCTGGACCAGACTACGCAGTCTCTCTCTCACTCCCCTCACCCTCCGAGAGAATAGGGGGAGATAATATAAGGAAAAACGGCTCGAGGTTTGAGATAAGGACAGGGAGTTACTGTTACGGGCAAAACAGACTCGACTTGGGGAAAACTATTCATTTATTACTAAAACCAGCAGGATAATGAGACAGAGAACAAGATAACCTCCCCCCACCCCTCCCTCTTCCCAAGTTTAACATTATCTCTACTACCTTCCCCCCCGAGCGGCACAGGGGGGAAGAGGGAATGGGGGTTGCGGTCAGTTCATCACGCGTTGCTTCATGCCGCTGCTTCATGGTCAGGGGAAGAACTCCTCATATTCCTCCCCTGCTCCGTTGTGGGGTCCCACCCATACCCCACAGTCCTTCGTGAAACTGCTCTGGCGTGGGTCATCTCTTCCATGCAGTGCAGTCTCTCCACAACAGCTATCCCAGCAGGCCCTCCACGGACCACAGCCGCCTTCAGGCATCCACCTCCCCCGATGTGGGGTCCTTCACAGGCTCCAAGTGGATCTCTGCTCCTCCGTGGACCTCCATGGGCTGCAGGGGGACAACCTGCTCCACCATGGTCATCACCACAGGCTGCAGGGGAATCTTGGCCAGGATCCGCATTACTCCTTCCCCTCCTTCTGAACTGACCTTGGTGTCTGCAGCTGTTCCTCTCACAAGAAAAGTTCTTCACAACAGGCTGGCAGACGCCGCTCAGAATCTCTTCACATCATCCAGCTCATCTCCTCTCCACTTCTTGCAGCCAGGCCAGGCCGAGTTGGGCCCAGTTGGCTGCCTGGCGAGAGGCCAGAGGGTGAGGCCTGCAAGGCCCACGAGGCCTGCGCCTCCCTCTCTGCGCCTCTGCCCCTGCTCAGCTTCTTCACATCTTCTCTTCTCCTTTTTTTTTTCCTGTTTTCCCCTTCTTAAATACGTTATCACAGAACATTCTGCTACCAATCGGCTCGGCCTTGGCCAGCAGCGGGTCTGCCCTAGGCCTGTCCGAGTCCACTGAACAAAGGGGAGCGACTTCTAGCAGTTTCCTACAGAAGCTACCACCTTAGGCCCCCCCTCACTAAACAAAACCACAACAATCCATCTTACGAATTAAAAAAAAAAGTGGACTGTCTTCTAGGGTACCTTTTTAAAGACAAAGCAAGACAAAAAAAATTAAAATATAAGGAAATAATGTCCTTTATGTATTAATTCAGAGTATTCTATAAGTACTATCAAGTATTTAGGTGTGGAAGTACTAAGGAAACTACAGGTCTGAAATTAAGGAAACAATATAGTATGAAAAAATTACTGCAATGAAACATTTCCACATGAACTGATAGAATTTTAGTAGTAATATAGTTTGAACATTTTCGTTATTCTTAATGAGAAATTAAGAACAATATCTTCTTCTTTCCAGATGTCTCTATTGAAGACTAACTCTGAAACTTAGCTAACGTTAATTAGGTCAAGATGTTCTTTGTATATGATAAGCTAACAAGTAGAGAACACTTAATCATGTCTAATCAGAAGAACAAACAGTCCGTATACTTTAGCCAAGGACATCCAACCAATGAAACCATGAGGAGGACATTTGAACGTTTTGACGATGCTTTGCATATGGTGTCAAACCACTGAAGAAACTAGGGGAAAGGTAATTCTGGCAGGGGTCACAATGACCACGATGTCTCTCCTGAGTATGTGATTATTGACTCACCGGGTGACTAATCCATCTTTTTTGGACAACGTCTCCACCTCACAGTTAATCTCTCAAAACAAAGTAAACATACTTCTGGACAGAGTGACAAATAAACCCAAAACTCATCTGTATGTCTTGCATTAAAACAGTACACCAGTGCTTTTCACAGCCCCTTTCCTGAGTAGCTGTACCAACATTTACACTGAGTAGCTGAGATTTACTATTATACTGTAAATGTGAGTGGTTTTTTTCTGTTAACCCATTAACTACTCCTATTTTTGAGCCTTCTGCTTTACATGGATGTAAGATAGCTCCCAGTCACTGTAGTGAAGTGAACTGGGTGGACATCAGAGAATTAGTCCTGTATTGCTTGCCAGCGAGCCTATTTTTAAGTCTAATGTAGATAGGCAAGCTAATGTCCTAGCTATCCTTACTTATAATGCTTATGTGCTCCTATGAAACATGTTTTTAATTCCTCTCCTTGATAACCTTCAAACACACATTTGACAGAGCTTACTTCTTTTACTGCCCTCTAACAAGATTCCAAGAACGGTGGTCAATTCTAGCCTTCTAATGGCATAAATAGGATCAAACGGGTGCCCCTGCAGCAACACTCATCTCTTCCTTTCTTGCGTACAGAAAGTTGAAGTCTTTTCAAGGTTCAGTTCCCACATGTCCCTGCCCCCCCCCGCCCCATAATAGCAAAATTTAACAATTGGTGCTTAAGTAAAACCCAGTTCCAGGTGATTAAACCAGTCTACTGCCTTCTCATGTGTAGTAAATTTGAGAGATTCTTGGACACTACTTTGCCAAGCCTGCTGTATCCAGAAGAAAAAACAACACCAAACCAAACAAGCACCCATTTAGTAAGCATGCTCATAATCTCTTTCTGGAACTGCTAAGAGGGATTTAAAAAATCTTGCTTCATCAGCCACATTTCTGATGAGATTGTTTCTTTCAGTTAAATTGCAGCCTGACATTTTCCTTCCATGCGTTGCTCTTCTGAGTGTATCTGCTCTCTATTCCTGCAGCTCAGGCCTGATGATAGGTTTTATTCTAGAGCACAAGTTCTTAGCTCTGGTTCTCTAACATCCTTTGGAGTGAGCTGGCAACCAAGAGAGATCAAGGTAATGGAGAAATAACTATTTCATAACTAATATACAAATGTTAATATTTTGTCTTCATCGGGAAATTAAGAAAAATACAGAATGTACTAGACCTAATGAACTCATAAAAGACTTCTTGCTTAACTTATTTATTTTTTACTGAATGTTGCGCACACAGCCTTTTTCTGATTAATCTGGGGCTAAGGAGTAAGTTCTTCAGTTTGAGTGAGGTCGTCTCATGTATGAGCTGATCTCCAGAAGACAGATGCCTTGTTTAAAATGCTCTAGTTCAATTAGTTTATCAATTACGATTATAATATATAGTGAAACATATGGCCATGTATCACCCTTTTAAAAGACTGGTAACAAAAGTGGTTGCATGTAGCATGAATGCTGTGACAGAAGCCATAGACATCTTTCACTGACAAAATATAGGGGTTTTTTTAACTGTATTGCTTCAGGCTCCAAATACTTCCCTCTTCTTTTGCACTCCAGAATTATTTATATATTTTCTTCTTTTATTGTTGCAGACCTGTCTATAAAAAGACATGTATTTGGTTTGTTGCCTGCAGTTGTCCTCCCTTGGCAGGCACTGCACGTCGGTGTTCAGGTCACAGCCCTGGATGGCAGGAGGCAAGATGCAGCGCAAGCCTGAGAGCAGGTCAGTTCTACTAGCAGCATAATTCCTTTATATGGATAAGCACAAACAGAAAACACTGAAGCTACAGTTTTTGTGCAGTTTAGCATGAATACAGCAAAGGAAAACACATTCAAAAATATTTAAGGTAGTACAAAACTGGGTTAAGACAGTGATCAAATCAGAAGTATGGATGTGAGGACTTAGAACTGTTATGAACATCTTACAGACTTGATATACTCCTATTCCTTTTCCATCCACAATAGAAATCAACATAGGTATCTTTTTGAAATGTCACTCTGGCACACCAATATAGTACAGAACAGTAGTATGGTTTCCTAGCTCAACAAAAGCTTAAAAAATTGATGTTGATGTATTGATATCTTGACTATCACAGGAACTAACACAGCCCCTGATAAGAGATCAGCTTGCAATGGGATTTCAGTGAAAAAGGTCAGAGAGGGACAATTAGGTGATTCATGTCTGAGAAGGCTGATTATTAAATTTTTACAAATTGAGAAATATGGTAAGTCATGACAAAGTGTTATGGCTGCTCTAATATTAATGTTTTGTGTAATGTATTAAAGATTACTTGTATTCCAAAAAAGGAAATAAAAAGAGTCTTTGTGCTCGCTTATTGTTTCTTTGTCTGATGTAAAGGATTTCAGTCTCTTCCCTAATTTGTTTTATTTTTTTTTTACCTTAATATCATAGAATCATAGAATGGTTTGGGTTGGAAAATACCTGTAAAGGTCATCTAGACCAACTCCCCTGCAAGGAGCTGGGACATCTTCAGCTAGATCAGGTTGCCCAGAGCCCTGTGCAACCTGGCCTTGAATGTTTCCAGAGATGTGGCATCTACCACCTTTCTGGGCAACCTGCTCCAGTGTTCCACCACCCTCAGTGTAAAAAAATTCTTTCCTTATATTCAGTCTGAATCTACTTCCCTCTGTTTTAAAACCATTACCCCTCATCCTATCACAACAGGCCCTGCTAAAGAGTTTCTCCCCGTCTTTCTTGTAGGCCCCCTTGAGGTACTGGAAGACCGCTATAAGGTCTCCCTGGAGCCTTCTCTTCTCCAGGCTGAACAGCCCCAACTCTCTCAGCCTGTCCTCGTAGGAGAGGTGCTCCAGCCCTCTTATAATCTTCATGGCCCTCCTCTGGACTCACTCTAACAGGTCCATGTCCTTCTTATGTCAGGGGCTCCAAAGCTGGATGCAGTGCTCCAGGTGAGGTCTCACCAGAACAGAGTAAACGGGGAGAATCACCCCCCTCAACCTGCTGGCCATGCTTCTCTTGATGCAGCCCAGGATGTGGTTGGCTTTCTGTTCTGCAAGCGCACATCACTAGTTCATGTTGAGCTTCTCGTCCACCATCACTCCCAAATCCTTCCTAAGGGCTGCTCTCAATCTATATCTTCTCTTAAAGATCTCTTGACCTTCTTATTGGATCTCTTGATCCAATATTTTCTCTTAAAGTTGTGAGTTAATGATGGAGAAAGCACAATGATGACACAAGAAATATACTAAAACTAACATTAAGTGGAAAAATGTAAAACTTAATTTGTAGGAATAATGGTTGTGTCACGAGGATGGAAAAGGGCTTCTTGAAGTCAATTAAATTGAAGACACAAAAGATTGGCTTGACCTCGAGAGGCTTTGGTCACAGGAAATCCTGGTGCACTATTGTATGAACACATAGGAAATACCCTTGCGAATGTAGGAAATACCCTTGTGAGACCTTATGGGAGGTGACTTTACTTAAAACAAACTGCAACAAACCTACTTTCATTCCCTGACACATGCACTAGAGTGTGTGTGGTGTCCAAGGCATCTGCCCAGAATCCAGGCACCAGGGCACGGGGTGTTTGAGCTATCAGATCAGCAGTCAGGCACCATGATGCTTGTGTCCAGATGTTATATTTGAGATCTGATGTGATAATAGGGAGGACAAGTGTTGCTAGGCATCAAGTTCCTAGGTGGTTCTTAGGCTGGTGACTATGAGCAGGGTTTGGATATGCCTTTTTGCAGTTTTGGATCTTACAGTGATCAATATGTTTCCATCCCATTTCTATCTCATCACAGTTCTTTACCTCTAGGTCTCAGTGTTCTGTGAAACTGGATGTGCTAGGGTCTTGATAACCTGATAGTTGGGTGCTGTTAACACAGGCCCCTTTCCATGATGGGTGCCCATTCCCATTCACACCAATCTTAGTCTTTCTATTACAGTTCTCACAAACTCATGGACATGGTTGTTGTCAGCTAATTATGTTGCAAAGATAAGACCTAAGGCCAGGCCTACATTAACTTATTTTACCCTGTAGCAGTGATCATCACAAGGGTGCTTTTATTTATTTTTTAGTGACATAACTGTATTGGCAGAAACTAATGAGCCTCAACTATACCAATAAAAGAGGAATTCTGCCAGTGTAATTATGCCACTAGAGGAAACCTATATAAACGATATATAATTGTCTTCAACTTGTTTTCCTTGTCTTTTTCTTATTTTTGTTATAGGTATGCACTGCCTTTATTATAGATATCTCATAAATTGTTAGTTATCTGTTCTTGTTATCATAGCTATCTTGTAGGTATCGCATAGTTATCTCACTTTAACTACAAGATATTTAGGAGATAATGATACTGTAATAATGCCAAGACATAATTGTGTCTGCTGCTGTCCTTGAGTCATTCTGCTTACATGTTATAGTCTACATAAACTATTAAAATAATCATGGTCAGTCTCTTTCCTCACTCAGTAACTCTGTTGAATTATCCTGTTCTTCCCAGCCAACAACTTGGTGGAGAATGTGAATACTCATATAATTTTGCTCAGGTAAAAATGCTAAGGATGAAGGGCTATAAACTGGGGTATGATTCCAGTCAGAAATGAGGAGTGTTGTGTTGATAGTGTCTCCCTTGGGATCTGTACAGGACTAGTGGTTTCTTGGTCCACTGCCAGGCTGAGATACGCATGGGCAAGGCGTGATGTCCCTTACTGCCCAAAAGGAGAGATAAGAAATTCTTCTCTGCAGCAGTTGTTGTGGGAAGGATGTCAGCAGTTGTTCCTTCCAACAATAATAAGACATCACCTATGTATGTAGCAATACTGATGATGACCCAGAGTTCTGCACACCCAGTTCTGAAGAAGACAAGAATGCAGGTGATATTTCTTGCAGTCTCATATCCACAGTGTCGAGGCATTTCCACCTCTGTTATGAGACTGATTGGTTGATTTTTCACTGGGAGGTTGACCTTTTATTTAACTCTTTATCCTGTTTATCTGTAGATTACCCATCAAGGTAGCCAACAGTCTTCATGCATGCTTGCTCATCAAGATAAGTTTGTTTACTTCAGATACAGACTAAAAGTCTTTCAGATGTTGCATTGGTGAGATGTTTTTCCTAGTGTGGTTCCAGATAGCTCTGTTATCATCTTTGTCTTGTATACATTCACAATTTAGAGCTTTCAGATTTCTCAGGGTTCCTGGATGGTTCCTATTACACAACAATGGAAAACCCCTCTCTACATAAGCATATATACATGGGTGTATGTCTTTAAAATGTATTTTAAACTATTTTTGTTGATATCTATTTGTAGCAATATATTTATTATGTGCTTACATTTGATTCTTTTGCAGTTTTCTTTTCAAAAGTTTTGAACCCTGTCCGAGAAGGCTGTTCCAACACCATGCCAAATTAGATCTGATTTGAAGTAAACTTCCTGAACTGGAAGGAATGAAGAGCTGAAGAGCTTCAAGATGACCCTATTTTACTTCCCTTGTATTTACTTCCTTGCTAATGTAGACAAAATATGAATCAACACCACTTAATCTCTTTTAGATCCTTTCAGCTTATTTTTAAAGCTTTCCAAAAGAAAACAAGCATATTTTGATCACATTTGAAAAGCGCTATTAGAGATCTATTAATAGAAGTTTTTTACTTTGAGTGCAGAGATTTTGCTATCAGTTGACATGATTTTCATAACTGGCTGTTTTCATTCAAAAATGTAAAATTAAAAAAAAAATTATCAGTCTCACTAGAGCATTGGTCAGCAGCACATCTGCTGTGCGCAAAAAAGCACTGCCAGGAAACAGGCCTAACTACTAGTAAATGAATGTATTGTGTAAACCTGCATGCTTTGTTGATCACATTTCCCTTGAAGGAGAACTTAAAAGGATAACAAAAGAAACATCTTGCCCCGATAAGCTCACAAGACTAATGGACTGCCAACAAGGCATGAAGTCAGTAGGATTCAACAGTAACTGGGGTAAAGAAAAGGGCTGCAGGGTGGGATCACGACCACTGACTCAGTTGAGGGCCAAGACAACTTGCACTCCACACCTGTAAGGAGTGTGCCTGCTAATTTACATAGCAGGAGAGGCTAATTTAAATATAATTAACCAATGGAAATTAAGGTGTTAATTACTAACCAATGAATGTAAACTTGGGTGGGTTTTTACCAATCATATAACAAAATAAATAGTTGTGATTTCCATGTCCAACAGAGCTAGTGTTGTGGAATACTGTCATGCCCTGGTCACACACTGGAGTGAGGTTTTGCTTGTATTCTCAGGAACAGAATTAAGACTCAAAATGGGGTTGAGCACCAGGTGACTTTATTTGTCCGACAAGTTTGCAAATGCAAGAGAAAGAGAGAGAGAAAGGAAAGAGGGAAAAAACTTCAGTTGCAATAGCTACCACCACAGAGCTGTGGCATCCCAACAGTCCAGTTCACTTGGTGGGAGAACATTCCATCTGATGTTGGTTGTTTCTGTTCTTTCTTTGGGTCATCTTATTGCATATTCATTGTCCTTCCAAGAAACACCTAGCATATTCCAAGAGCAGGTTTGCTTAACCACACCCCATCACCTGGTGGTGGTACGCATGCCAGATACCATCTCTGGGCCCCTCTGTTTTTCTGGCCTCGGGTCTAGGCGCATGCATGGGGGTAAGACTAAATTTATTGGAATTGGCTCTGCATTCAGGTTCGCAAGAAAACAGGAAGCCTCTAGTCCTGTGGTTTGACTGTTGCTCCATTGTTATGGTGGTGATGGCATGTTCTGATAAACATTCAACACAGTCTCTTACAAATACCATCTAGCTCCCTTTTCTGCACAGACCTGTTGTTGGATACCTGGAGTATCAGGGGCACTTAGTGAACAATCCAGACCGAATGGAATTGTTACATTTGTGAGCAGCAGGCCTTAAGGACATCGCTGAAGCCGCTTGTGAGAAAGTAATGAAGCCGCCTGTAAGAAAGTAATGAGGCCGCCTGTGAGAAAGTAATGAAGCTTCCTGTGAGAAAGTAAACGAAGCAACCTTGAGAAGGAAAACAGCTGGCATACGTGATGGGGGGCTGAACATGAAGCAGGGTGCAGGTGGAGAGAACTGTGCGTGTGAACAAAGAGACTTAACGAATCATATTTTAGCTAAGAGCACGTGCATGATATAGCTAGCCAATTAGTAGAGAGCTTGCACATGATACAGAATTAGAAGGGCTATATTAACCGGAATGTATCAACAATAAATCGGCATTTGCTTGATCATATTGGTCGTCAGCAGTGTCCGTGACTTCCGTGTCAGCAGGTGGCGCCCGAACAGGGACCCTCAGATCGGTGTTGGACATCCTGACGGAACCGAAGAAGGAAAGAAGACATGAGGGGGTGGAAGCTGGTCGAAGTCGAGTGCTGCCCCAGCACTCGGGAAGTCGCTATAGTGCAAAAAGGTACAAAAGGTATGGAGGGAATCTCGTCTTGGCCAGGTGAGCGGCCCGGGAGGAGATGGGGTCCACACTGACCAAAGAGGAGTCAGCAGTGGTTAAGCTCCTCCAACATATGCTCTCTATGAGAGGACTGAGTTATGACTCGGCCGTCCTAGAAGCTTTGCTGCAGTGGGAAGAAAAGGGAATTAGTCCCCACAGTTGATGATGCTTTTGAACTCCCGACATGGGAAAATATAGGAAAAGAACTGTGGGATGAAATAAGTAAGGGATTAAAGGAGGCGAGCAAACTCTCCACCGTGTGGAGGCTAATTAATGAAACATTGATAAGCATGAAAGCCGAGCGTTCAGTTGCCACATCTACTTTTGCGGCCTTAACTCCAGCCGGCGGGTCCACCTCCGCTACTAGCATGCTGTTCTTGGGTTTAACAAGCCCTGTCTCCGCCCCAGCTTGTGCTGAGGGTGGGGGGGTTTGAGCCCTAGCAAGGACTGCAGGAACAGCAGCCACAGCCCCTATAACTATAGATATGCGGGCACCAGAGAGAAAAACTGCCGAAAGCCTTTCACCACCACCAGATGTACCACTGCCAGGCACCCCGCCTCACTGCGCCAGTGCAGGCTCAGAGTCACGAGCCTTTTCGCCGGCGCCAACAGCTCCACTTTATCCCCCGTTACCACCTTCTTCCCCGCCACCACGGTGTGAGGAAGAGGGGGATGAACATTCATCCGGCTTGAAGGACGCACAGCTGCAAGAGACGCTAAAAAGGCTGGAAGCCCTAGAGGTTCACCTAGAAGTGTCGCTGGGAAACTTGTCAACTCCTTCACCTGTGCCACATCGAGACCTGCCAGTGTCCAACCTATTCGTTCCAAATGGAACATCGGGTGAGATCAGTCTTTTTGCACCTTTCCAAGGGACGCCAGCGGGAGGGGCCAGGGATTTGAATCCAATAGCGTGGTGGAAAGAGGTGATTCGAGATGCTTTGATAGAAGGAGAGCCTTTTCCCATGGCATTTCCAGTTGTGACTGATAATACTGAGAGAAATGTGTGGCAAGCATTAGACTGGAAAATATTGAAGGAAGCTAAAAGTGCAGTTACTCAGTATGGGCTAAAATCATCATATACTCAGTCTGTGTTGCAGCATATTTTTTTTTGTCACAGTTGTTAACTCCTTATGATATTAGAATGATTGTCCAGATGCTTTTGATATCGTCACAGCAGCTGCAGTTCTTTCAGCACTGCCAGACTGCTTGTGATAGGGCAGCTGCAACGCCTCGAAAACAGGGTGATCCATTATTTGGGCTGCAAACTCAAATGCTGATGGGAGCGGGACCCTACACACGATCTGATTGGCAAGCGCAATTTGCTACCGAAGTGTTACAACTGGGCCAAGATTTGGCTTATAGAGCACTTGCTAGGGTGCACGATGAAAAGTCCAGACCTGCCTTTAAGTCAGTAAGGCAAGGTCCCACAGAACCATATGGGAAATTTATTGATCGGTTGCACACCGCAATTATGGCTCACCCTGATTTGGATGATGACATGAAAGGAAAGTTCTTAGATATGCTTGCCTTTAATAATGCTAATGAAAAAACTAAGAGGACCCTTAGTGTGCTGCCAAAAGGATCTAGTACAGGGCAACTGCTGGAAGCTGCTGAGTGAATGTTAGAACAAGAAAAGGCTACAGTCATGGCTGCTGCTGTAGGTGCAGCAGTTAAACTGTTGATATCAATAAAGTGGCGCGTGATTAACTGACTGTAACCCCCACTCCCTCCTACCGCCTTCCCCCCCCCCCCATCCCTGTCCTGCTCAGGGGGCAGGGGAGGGAGGTAGAGATGGTGTTAAGCCCGGGAAGAGGGAGGGGTGGGGGGAGGTTGTCTTGTTCCCTTTTTCATTATCCTGCTTTGGTTTTAGTGACGGTCTGTTTTGCCTGTAGCGGTGGCTTTAAGGATCCCTCCCTATTTTTGTCTTAAACCTCGGGTTTTAGTTTTCTTTCCTCCTGTATGCCCGGGATCACAGCCGCCGCCAGGCGCCCCCACCCCCCCGCCCCTGACATGGTTAACAGATACTCCTGTCTGAGTCGAGCTTTGTATAAGTGGAAGGACCGTTCCCTCTTATAACACGGGGCAGGGATATGCTTATGTCTTTACAGGAGCAGTAAACAAGTGGATCCCTGTCTGTATCATCTGCGGGTAAGCCTTTCAGAAGACGTTTGGTTGACCTGCCAGATACCGGTAGGACGGCAACTCTGTGTAAAACAGCAGCAACCACGAGTGCTGAGTGCTAAAACTACAAAAGATGGAACTTTTTGGAATCAGTAAAGATGGACTTCTGTCTATTTTTTTTTAACTATTCAAGAGCTAATGTTTCTAGAGGGGTAATGATTGTAAATGCTTTAAGATCTATACATTGCAATGACAGCATGACATAATCATGCGAGCACTAACATATCAAAATCCAGACAGCATAAAAGACCTTAACGAAGTACACATAGCATTGAATCTGGTTGCCAAGATAATACAGAGTTTTGGAAACTAAGTAAAATTATTGCTGCTTCAGTCTTTACACCTGGTGTGGCAAGAGCCTAGGTGTTAACTACGCTAAATAAATTGGGCTGTTGGCTTGCTAAGCAAATAAATACAACTGCATCGGCACTATTAATGCTGTTAACTGATGTAGATTCTATATACTACGCTACTTTACAAAACAGAACCGCTGTTAGCCTGCAGAGCACATATTTGACAGGCCTTGTTGCATGCGCTGGCCACGCATGCAGCAACACCTAGTCAGTACTCTTTCACTGAATCTGCTGAGGGTATAAACAGAGGTGGCTCGGAGCGGAGGAGAGAGGAGGGACCCGGAGCACATGTTATTTACAACAGGGGACGCCCTGAAGGTGCTGTGCCTGCTTCCTTTCTCTGCTCAGACCCGGCTGATAATCATCCTCTTGCTCAGCGATGTCTTTGGCGTAGTTGGGTTAGTAACAGAATAGATCAGCAATAGATTTTTTATTATTAGCACAAAATCATGATTGTCAGGATTTTGATGGGCTTTGCTGCATGAATCTGTCTGATCATTCGGAATCTATTCACAAAAGTATTCAAAACTTGCAAAAAGGAGTACAAAAACAGCAACAAAGTGATGGTTTTGATATATTCAGAAATCTTTTGGTGATTTGATATAAGCTTGTTACTAATAGCTGTAGGATGCTTATTCATTCCTTTTATTCTGTGTCTTAAAATGTGTGCAGACTTTAATAGATAAAGCGTTGAAACAAGCCTCTTCTCATAAACAAAGAAGGGGGAGATGTGGTATTTCGCTGAGCCAGTACGGTATCAGTGAAAGCACACCGACCTTGGGGGAGGAATGCAATCATGCTCTCAGGAAGAAAGCCATGGAATGAGAAGGGAAGCTTTAAGATACAAAACATTGTTAGCAGAATTTATGGCTTGTTTCAACAGAAGCCTGCAGAAAACTAGTAATTGCTCTTGTAGATAAGAAAGTTGCTGGAGTTGCTATATCTATAGTAGTAGAAGAATGTTATAGTAGAAAATTACTAGAAGGCAGTGAAACTTAGCTTTGCTTCGTAATCATGAATATGTATAACATGTGATCAGTAATTTTATTAACTAAGCTTGTGTGTGGCATAACTGGGTGGTTGCTGTCCTTGGTTAAAATCGGAATTGCGATACTAGGCATCATACTAGGCATAATCATTAACATACCATGCTTCCAAAAAAATGATTAACAACTCAATACAGACAATTTGATTTAAAAAAAAAAAAAAAAAAAGGGAGATTCATTAGAGGCCTACATGAACCTAGTTGATATTGTAGTAAAATAAGATCAGGAGTACCAAAAAGGGCCATAGGAGGACCATGTTATTTTGGAAAATTGATAATGTTTGCTCCATCTATGAGAACATTATGGAATCATACTTGAGCAAGAAGATCATTAAAAGTATTGACTCCCCATTAGGATGGCAATTTAACCCTGTTGGGTACAGCTGAGCGGATAGCATTATCTTTTTTTGTTCCTTGGGCAGCAACTGCAAAAACTTCAGCTAACTTTAAAAAAATTAGCTTGTTGGGCACAAAAGCAAATGAATTTAACCTCTAGCATGTTATCAGGACTATTAGAAGACATGGATAGTATGCGTCATGATATTTTTGCAGAATCTAGCAGCCATTGATTTTTTGTTATTAGCACATGGACATGGATGTGAAGATTTTGAAGGTATGTGTTGCATGGATGTTTCTCTAAGTCGATACACTATCAATTGGCAGAGTTACGATGCAACATCCATGCAATACAAGTGGAAAGCAGGTTAACAGACTGGTTGAAATCCTTAGGGGTCACAGGCTGGCTAAAAGATTTGATAGTTTATGGGTTGGTATTATTGATGGGTTTGCTGTTGACACTGATGATTTTGGGGTGTATTTTAAAATGCTTTGTGAAAGCTATGGAACGTATGATGAAAGTGGGTCTGGATTGTTCAAAACAAAAAGGGGGATTTGTTTGATACCTAGAGTATCAGGGGCACTTAGTGAACAATCCAGACCAAATGGAATTGTTATGTTTGTGAGCAGCAGGCCTCAAGGACATCGCTGAAGCCACTTGTGAGAAAGTAATGAAGCCGCCTGTAAGAAAGTAATGAGGCCGCCTGTGAGAAAGTAATGAAGCTTCCTGTGAGAAAGTAAACGAAGCAACCTTGAGAAGAAGGAAAACAGCTGGCATACGTGATGGGGGGCTGAACATGAAGCAGGGTGCAGGTGGAGAGAACTGTGTGCGTGAACAAAGAGACTTGATGAATCATATTTTAGCTAAGAGCACATGCATGATATAGTTAGCCAATTAGTAGAGAGCTTGCGCATGATACGGAATTAGAAGGGCTATATTAACCGGGATGTATCAACAATAAATCGGCATTTGCTTGATCATATTGGTCGTCAGCAGTGTCCATGACTTCTGTGTCAGCAACCTGTAAATAAAGAAATGTCTCAACCCTGTATGTTTATCGGCCTTGCATATCAGGTAAAGATCCCATATTTCAGGACAACAGGTACTTTTATACAGTGCATGGTCTTCACATTAAGTAAGAATGGGGGCAGGTGTACTGGAAGCTCTCTGCCTGCATGGTAATTGTGTGACGTTGATACAGAGATCAATGTGTATTTCTGGTGAGATGCCAGACTCTTTGAAATGCAATGGCAGATAACACACAATATCTTTTATCAATTTATAAAGGAAGAGCAAACAAAGCACATAGTTTGTGATGTTCTTGCTAGAGGCACGCATCTGTCAACGCCTTCTTGAGACAAATGTGTTGGTGCCTCAAAGCTGGCCAAGTGTTTGCCAGCAGAAGAAGCCTCCAGTTATCCCTTCTGAAGACCAGGTCTCCTAGCAGTGATCCAGTGATGCTGAGATCCCTGAGAGGAGTGTTACTCCTTGAATTCTGGTGCAGGACACACATCTTTGTTCAAAAGAAGCAAAAAAGAATGAAAGCTGATTTTTCTCATGCTTGCTTTTATTTTTAGTACTTGAGAGTCCTTTGCAATGCACTTAATTCAATGCAGCTGTTGTTACAAGCTTCCAGTTTCTCCATTTGTTTCTGTAGGGATTTCTCAGAGGCGTGTGTGGTGAAATACATTTTGGAACTAAAGTGGCTTTCTTTAGCTACCATACCTTAAATGCTCCAGATTGTTTAGAACACAGAGATCAAAAAGAGCCAGTGGAGTAGAACAAAGACTAGGTACCAAATGGAAGTAGCACTTGGTGTAGCTTTTAATTAAATATTCCTTCATTAAGTTAACTTGACCGGTTGCTGTCATTTTCGTTCTGTATCAGCAGAAGTCATTGTAGCTTATTTGAGTCATAAATCCGTATCTTTGTAACCAAGTAAATATAGTGATTCCTTTGCAATTTACAGCTGACAGGCTTTGTATTAAGGTAACATTGCAGCTCTCAGGACTTGTCACGCTTTGCCTGGACTGCTTGTGGCTTGGTCAGAGCTTTCTGTTAGTTTTTTTCTAATACGCAACAGTATTTTTTCAATGACCAGTTGGCTGTTGCCCAATTTGTTTTATTTTTGCTTAACTTTGTGTAGTTGTGCAGTATAACCATAGTTTTGAAATAGATGGTAGAAACAAGTATTTACACTGAACGCAATGACTATTTATGACTCTGGCCCAAAGATGTAGTGTGCAGGGGAGTACGTGCATGGGAAAACAGGCCCTGAATGTGTGCACAGGATGGTGCTAAAACTACTTACCAGTGGCTGGTTACTGATAGTTAAAGGAATGAAAACTCGGGAGCTGGGCAAAACTGGTCTTAGGGGGGGCAAAGAGGAAAAGGAAAGAGTATCCACCACATCAACTGTACAGTATACATCAAGTGTAAAATGGGAAATTAAATTCTAACCTAGAGATACATACCCAGGAAAGAAGAGCAAGTTGCATGTTAGAAAATGTACAACATAATGCCAAACAGATTGTAGCTTTGAGGAGAAGAAACTGTCAACATATTCACCATCAGCCCTCTTGTCCACCATCAACATCATATCGTTCCAATGAAAGAAGGGCCTGGAAGGCTCACAGTTTGCCATAACCCATTCTGGAGCAGAAGCCAGCAAACCTTAGGAGCCAGATGGACAGTGAAAGGCAGAGTGCAACACCAAAGAAAAGGGCTAAATGCTAGGAAGCTTTTGTGTAACAATTTTAATTTTAGTGACAATTTTAATGACATTCTTAGTGAGACTTCTGCCGGCTCTCTTGCCAGCAAACCAACCTAGGATGCACCGGAGCCCCGCCCCAGCGAAAGCAGGGCATCACACGGATACCGTCAAGCTAAGCCTTCAATTTAATGCTGTGCAACACAGGGTTAAATACCCGTACACCCACTACGCATGTGAACGCACCCGCCCCCTGCGCCCATGGATCTATCCATGCCCGCCACGCACCTGCCCCTGTGCCCGTTGACATATCCGTGCCTACCACGTACGTAGACGCACCTGCCCCCTGCACTTGTGGACTCATCCGCGTCCAGTGCGTGAATCGCCACGGACCGCCCCTCCTGCATACATGCAGCCCTGCTAACGTTACCCCACAATTTCTTCCATACTGATCAGAAAATCTGGACTATGCATACGAACATCATTGTAATTTGGCTACAATAATAATAACAACCATTTGTTGTATTTTGATTAGATTAAGGGTTAATCATACTAAAACCAAACTCTTTACTTTGCATTCTAGATCCATTTCATTTTGCCTGTTCCAGCTTATCTGACCTGCAATAGTTCTAGTCAGAGGAACTGAACATCTGATTAAAGTAAGATGGAAGGAAGATGGAGATTTTGACTTTGCTATGACTGTTAGGCACCTGAGACAGTACTTTTCTAGTAATGGTTCACTTTGAAATGCAATCTGTTATTCAAACAAAAAAGACCTGCGGTTGATTGCTTTGTATCTGACCTAGTTCGTGAGGGAGCTTCTATTCTTTCAGGGGTGCTCCTTGTAATCATATTTCCATAACAAAGTAAGCAGAGAGTATGCAGTTATTTTTCCCAAATAGCCACATCTAATAATGTTATTCAGCATGCTGCTACAGAGAAACTGAATATTTTTGTTCCTATTCGAAAGTGCTTACCATTCTGTTCCTTTATGCTAAGCCTCACATTCTAGGATAATCTAGTCATTTTACAGTCGCTTTATACATCAGAACAGTAGACGAAACATTATTACCCATCTTCTTGAACAGAGTGAAGTCTCCATATTCCTTTTTCCCCTTAAGGAATTCAAGTATTTCTGAAGCTTACACCACCAGCTCAGGAAAAAGGAGAACCTACGTAATCTCTCCATACGCTGTTTCTATCCAAGAAACCGGTTGTTTTCTCAGTTTCTGCACACTTGAGAGGGTTTTGGGCATATCAGTGTGGGCAGATACATTGTTCACTGCGGTGCCTGTCTCCATTGCTTTTTAAGTGGGGGGATCCCAGCAGGAAATGTTGTAGTAGACTTCCATGTGTGCACATGCACAATGCAATGGAGTTTTAAAGGAGCAATCTTTAACACAGGAAGGACAGTGTAGCTCATTCATGAACAAGCTACTACTATTAAGAGTAGAATATTCATTAGATTGGAAAATAGAAAAACAAAATAGCTATTACCTATCACACGACCTTGCAACGTTCTCCCATGAACCACTCTTCACACTCAGTCTATGTTGTTATGTGTTAAACACCATAGAACACTGGAACAGGTTGCCCAGAGAGGTGGTGGAAGCCCCATTCCTGGAAATGTTCAAGGCCAGGCTGGATGAGGCTCTGAGCAACCTGATCTAGTCAGGGATGTCCCTGCTCCTGGCAGGGGGGTTGGACTAGATGACCTTTGAAGGTCCCTTCCAACTTTAATCATTCTATAACAAGTTTCCATAGACAGTATTCATGGATGCTATTACAGAGTGAGAAGGTAGGCTCAGAACCTAAAGGGAAGTCCTGGCAGAGATACAAGGTCCTCAGTATGGCAATAGTGCTTTTTTTTTCTGTTTTCCTATGTATGGAGACAGAACTAGAGAAGAATTTTAATGAGATTTCTAAAATTTAGGCAAGGTTGGAACCCCATGTCCTCAAGGAAGGAAATGCCCCTTTCCTGTACACACGTGGGCTTCGTTCCCCTCTTGTGTCTCTTCCCGATAAGCTCCTTGCAGCTATTCTCCAATGCCACAGCAATCTCACCTGGTGTCGGAGGGCTGTGAACCACAAGGACTCTCCAATGTTTTGGTTGCTTGCATGCACAGATGACTCAATAGATCCTCCTCCAAGCTCCAATGGAGCATCTTGAGTCCTACCTCTTCCTATCTGTCAGCACATGTCTCAGAGCAGTTAGCTTCCAAATGAGACTTAGCAGAGAATTTGGCATCTCCAGCTGACCCAGCACACAGCAGCAGGCTGTGCTTCCTCTCCTGCCTTGCTTCTAATGCCTCTCTGTATCCCTCCCTGGCCTTGATGCAGGATGGAGCTTTAGCCACCACCAGAAAGACCCTGGCCAGTTGAAAGTGAGATGGAGATTACTCTTTGTCAAATTAAATATGGACTCATCACCACTCTTGTCACCTCTGAGTTCTCCAGTTCTAGAAAAGCTAGGAAGATGTGGCTGACAGAAAAAGCAAGTAAGAGATCCTGGGAAACACAACCCACAAGACTATACAGACTGGTTGTGAAAAACAGGCCTTGGGGGAAGTGCTAATAAACTATTTTACCCAGGAGGACTGCAGGAAATTATGCTGCGCTTGTGTCAGAATAGATAAACTTGAAAAGACATCCTCTGTCTGCCACGTTATGAGTGGGGATTTGTGTTTGTTTTGGTTTGTTTTTTTTTTTTTTTCTTCCCTAACACTCACCTCTCAGCCCTCTGGGAACCTGATTGGCAGAAATTTATTATCAAGCTTACAAAGTAAGCTGCAAATGGCCAGCAAATCCACATGTTCCTTCTCCCTCCTCACCCTCTGAACATACTTATCTGGACTTTAAGTCCATCAAACAGAACTGTTAAGGCTAAGCAAAACTACATCCTTCAAAAATCTGTTTGTCTGGCCTCTGTAGTCACTTTCTTCCAGACACACTCCAGCCTGGTCATAGAGTAACAGAATGGTTAGGGTTGGAAGGGACCTTGAAAGGTCATCTAGTCATCCAGCCTTTTGCTTCAAAAATAATAAATAAGAATGAGCTTTGCTGATGAAAATTCAAACATATCTTTAAAAGCTTGTTTGTTTTCTCGTAACAAGAATTTTGTGCATTGTTGCCTGCTGTTGCATTTCTGTGGTGCACAGAAGCAATATAGATTGTTTGTCTTTAAAGCATGGAAAAAAATACTGGTGGCTGAGGAGTAGATCTTCAAGGGCAAGACTGATCAATGACAGCTGCAGAGGTGAGTGAGCCCACACAAGTTTTTTTTTCAGTCAGAAACTTCAAAATAATTGAATGAGACCAACTTATGATACAATGTAGGCTCATATAATCCTAAAGAAAAAGGCTAAGCATGTATCATGGGAAAACCCAGGCAGAGATAGTTACTCAAGTCTGTGAAATGGTAGCATTGTCCCAAAATGTGGGATCTTTAACTGGTATGCAAGGCCAATACACAGAGATGGTTGAGATATTTCTTTATTTACAGTTCTGTGCAGAAAAGGGAGCTAGGTGATATTCCAAAACACTAGCTCTGTTGGACACGGAAATCACAACCTATTTATTTTATTACATGATCAGTAAAAACCCACCCAAGTTTACATTCATTGGTTAGTAATTAACACATCCATTTCCATTGGTTAATTATATTTAAATTAGCCTCACTTACTATCTAGACCAGCAGGCATGCTCCTTACAGGTGTGGGGGGCAAGATTTCTTCGTCCTGAATTGAGTCAGTGGTCATGATCTCCCCTTGCAACCTTAATATTTACCCCAGTTACTGTTGAATCCTGCTGACTTCATGCCTTGTTGGCAGTCCATTAGTCTTGTGACTTTATGTTGTAGTTTAGCCCCACTCAGGATCAAGCTATGCAGTCTCTCACTCGCTCTCCCCACCCTCCAGTGGGACAAAAAGGAGAATTGGCAAAGAAAAGAAGGCAAAACTGATGGGTTGAGAAAAAGAACGAAAGAAAAAAAAAAAAAAAAGATAACAACAGAAGAAAAGAAAACTGAGATGGAAAACAAACAAAAAAAACTAACAAGAGAAAATACCACAGCATGCAATTTATAGTACAGTAGCTCACAGCAGATCCTGATGCCCAGCTTCCTCCCAAGTAGCAGGAGGCTCCCCTCAGCTCCCTCCTCACTGATATACCAAGCAGGATGTCACATGGGATGAAATGGCCCTTTGGCTAATTTGGGTAAACTATCCCAGCTGTTGGCTAATTAGTAACCTATACCAGCTTCATCCCCAGTCACAGGGGCCACCAGCTCCAGCTCCTCTCCCAGCTCAGAAAATTAACTCTATACTAGCCAGAACCAGGACACCTTATGGGGCAAGATGTTTCTTTTGTTATCCTTTTAGGTTCCTCTTCAAGGGAAATGTGATCAGCAAAGCATGTGGGTTTATATACAATACATTCATTTACTAATAGTTAACTCAACTTTGAATTTTCAGTATTTGGGTACGTAAGCACTGCTTTCCAGAAACACGCTTCCTTAATTGTCTTCTACATGGGAAGGCCCCCAGACTTTAGGCAGCAAAAAGAGACTCAGTCCTTTTATATGACTGTCCCATTCCTGTATGATGAATGCATCTGTCCTTGGAGGAGGGGCACCTTGAGATGCTTCTCAAGCGTGCTGCTTGTCTGTGAGGCTCTTATGCCACAGCTGTAGCTGGGGCAGCTTCACTTCTCAGGCTAGGAGCGTGTCTCCCACTTGGCCTCAAAACAGCTGTCAATGTCTTCTGCCTTCTTACGCACACAGGTTGAAACATTTGCAGTAGACGGCACTAATGCAGCCCTCAATATAACTGTTTATATATTCCCACTGTAAGATGCAATAAGAAGCTGCACTTTCAGGGAATGTCCAGTGAACCCTTTCTGAACTGAGTCTTCTGACCACAGATGAGAGAAAACCAGGTTCTCCTCTTGGGACCATCTGGTCACAGTGGATAATAGGCTGCATGAGCCTGACATGTGCCTTCCTGGAGATTAGCACATATTTCAGAAAATGCTTGAAGCGTATGGGGGATGGAGGTGCTTGAGCCGGTCATTTGGGTAATCCAGGCAGAAGGGAAGATTTTGGGAATGATCAAAAAGCTGTTGAGAACTGATGTCCACAGCTGTTTATGGTGGCAGTAGGAAAATGCACTACCGCTACTTCCTTTCCCTAGAGACAGAAACTGTTTTATTGGCTTCCTGTCAAAACTTCCTTGGGTTTCCCACAGAAAATAGCAAGCAAGGCCTGAACACGTTTCTCTACAGGAGAGGAGACATCAGTATATATTCACTCCAGAGTGTTCAAGACAAGGCAAAGGCATGATCTCCCTTAAACAGGTGACCTAAGCCAGTGTAACTGTGGCAAACCAAGCAGGCAATGCAGCAGAGTTGAAAAGGCAGATGGTCAAACATCTGACTGAAATTGATGGTGCCGTCTTTTTTTTTTTCAAAATCAGGTATTAATTGTTGCTATAAGAACACGTAATGCATCTTTGGGATAGATTCTTTCTTTGATGTAGAGAACATGTACACCTGCCAGTAATTTTACTTATTAGTTAAATGAGATAGTACAGAATACTGTATATATACATCTTAGCATATGTGCCAAGCATTCTGGCAATGTATGACATTTGGCTAACAGGGTGCAGAAGCTTTAGATGGATGGATAGATGGGGAAATACAGTTTAGCACTGAATAACTGGCTAGTTAATCTATGTTTCAATTGTTGGGCTGCTTCTCCTTTACACCCGATCTGACTAAATGCTCTCTGCATGAGAAAAATGCCCTGCTACTGATTTGTACTATTTTGATGTAAATGCCTCCCTAATTATCGTCAATGATAATTTGTATCCAGGAAAACAGTGGCATTTTATTAGTTGGTTCCCATGAGAGACAAGTAAATCATAGCTCCGCTGTGTGACCTTGCCTCCCTACCTTGTTTTTCTTTTATCAAGGCAGGATGGTTCACACTGTGCTTTGAGATAACTCATTTAAGGCCTTTAATGAGCGGCTTATATTCTGGCAAAAGAAGAGCTATTCACTCGTTAGAAATCATAGCCAAGACCATGGCTATTTCTAACATTACAGGAGACATGAGCTCAGTAAAAGAGGCCACCTCTGACACAGAGTGGTCCCACTAAATCCTCAGAGCCCCCCGTCTTTCCCCAGCAGATCAACTGTTATGTGTAGGGCTTTTGCATATTACTAAGAGCCACATGTACACTCAGAGAGTGCAAAAATGAAACAGGTTTGGGGAAATTAGTTCAAATTGTTGTCCCAAAACTTGGGTCCATCACCTGGTGTGCAAAGAGCCAATCCACACACAGAATGGAGGTACTTTCTTTTATTGCGTAGATGTACACATGTGCCCCAAGACAGCACACCAAGTCTTCAGATCTATGGTAATTTATACACAAAGTATTAACATATTCAACTTCTAATATATATGCATTGTAATTTCATTAAATGATTGGACAGAGTCTCTTTGCCTAGCATGTAAATTAGTATGCATGCTCAGTCCTGTACTCTGTCTACTTCTTTGGAGTCAGTGGCACAATTCGGGGTAGAGGGTCGTGAGTCGGTTGTTGTGGTTCCCCCTGCCAGAATTACCTTTTCCACTAGTTTCTTCAGTGGTTTGGCAAACCTAAGCAGTTCTTCACGGGTTGCTGATAAAGCTAGCATTTCATCATTTTGTGCTTCTTGCTTTTAGACAGGTCAGATAAAGGCACATTGTTTAAAACCTCAGTACCCCAATTTCAGCAAGTCTAGCAGGTTTAACTTTAACTTTTAGTATTTTGACATGGTGTCTACACATTTGGGATCTCCAAGGTCCTGGGTAGCAAGCACACAGGCTTAAGGTCCAAATTCCCAGTGAGACACACAAATCATGACAGTCAAATTCAGAGTCTTATTTGACATACAATACAGGAACGTGAATCTACAAGCATACACAGTTTACTACAGGGCTCCTTAAAAGTTGGGTGAAATCCTGTTGCTGGTGAAACAGGATTTCTGCTATGAACAAAGCAGCATATCTTTAGTCAGATCTTTGGCAATTTAGCAACTCTCAGTTCCATCAAATAGGGGCTCTATTCCCAGGAATTTCCCTGGCAAAGGGGTCCCCCAGAACCTAGGCAGTTATCCTATGCCAATCTAAAGAAACTTACGGCAAAGGACAGGTGACTAAAGACTGAAGTCTCTGAGTGTGAGGAAGAGAGAAAGAAAGGGAGAGAGAGCAAGAGAGAGTCAGCTTCATTTTCTCACATGAGCGAAGTGAGGAGAATTCATACCTGTCCTTAAGTTCATGGTGAGTGAAGTCAAGGTCCCTGGCGCAGGGTTTGGACATGCCTGCTCTTCTTCCACTCTTCTTTTTTTTTCTACTTGTCTCTATCCTTCCGTCTGTCGCTCTTTTGCTCTGTGGAGACCGCATATTTATGTGAGAAATTTACATTCTCGTGGAGCCTTTTCAGGTTTACACGCATTAACAGAGAGCGGCCCTTCACTTGATAGCAATGTTTGCTGCAGCACTGGCAGGGAACTGGGGATGCTGTGAGTCCTGGGCTGAGTTGGGGAGTGGTAGACGGCTGCTTCTCCTGGGAACAAAAGGGAGACACACCAGAGAGCCATTACCTTGCAAAGGCCATCCAGGACAGGGACATCAGCAGCTAAGAGCTCTTTCAGCAGCTAATGGCTCCTCCTAGCTCACTCCAGGCAAAGAGTCTCTTGATCCTGACTGCCCATCCAGCTCATTTACTTTATTGCCAAAGACTCCTGCCCGCTCATCCTCAGGCACAGCTGGGCAACCCTTCCCCTTTCACCCTTGCTGCTTTGGTCTGACCTCATGGCTGTGAGCCAGCAGATTGCCCAGGAGCAAGCTGGAGCTCTGCATTACACAGCAATCGTTTTCATCCAGGAATTTTGTGGGAGTGTTCATTTCCCCTCCAATAAGGTGCCTCTCCAGAATACTGTTGTCAATATTTTAATAATTATTTATTGATAAACATTTATTGTCTGATCTGCATAGCCCAAGTGTAGTATGAACGCTGTGTATTTAGATTCACTTCTTTTTTATTCTGCATTACCAGGCTTGGCCCTAGGCCCTTGGCCTGTGCTACTGTGAAGGGGCAGAAAGACACACAGACAGTAAGATCTACAGAAATATATACTTAGGAAAAGTATTCTCACAGCTTTTCACTCATGTAACTAATAAGCAAAACTGCTGGCAGTCATGAAGTCATGTTCCCTACACTTCCCAAATGAAGAACCTAGCCCAAAGATGCTCTATATCCTTACAGCAAAATAAACCTAAAAAAAAGATGATAATGAGCCTTTAGATTGGCTCGACCCTATCATGCAACTTTCCCTTCTGGCTGTGGTTTCCCAAGCAAATGAGCTGAAGGAATAGGAGTAGATCTCCTCCAGACCTCACCTCACCTCTTATCTATGTGGTGCCAGGCTCACCCTTGCACTGCTGCTTGTAGTTTCAGTGGAAGCTGATTAAAATAGCTAGCTAATTTATGTCTGGCATGTTATTATAGCTGGTGTAAATACCCTCCTCTGTATTAAACCAATTTCCTACAGTGGATTTTAAAGTGGGAACCTCAATGTGCATGGGGACAATCAATATACAGAACCCTGATGTTATGGAGCTGAGACAGAGCTGAAATGCACATTAAGGTGACAGAACTAACTGCAAAATAAATGTGTCCCACAAGAAAGACATTTTCCTACAGTGTCTAGAAAGTTAGAGTAAAATGATGTTCAAAGGAGAGAGAGCTCAGAATTTATGCTGCTGCTTAGAAATGAATAGATTTGTGAGAATGAGGGTACTTTCCTGGGAAAAATATTGTGGAAGTGCTGGAAGTGAGACTGTCTGGATTTATTTTTTTATTCAAGAGGAGTCAGGTTTAGATTCAGCCAGGCTGCTGAGCCAACAGGTCTGCAGTTGTTTCCAGCTGTTGACAAACAGCTGAGAGAGGAAACTTTTTAGCTTGGACATCCAAGGTCCATCATGCTTTAGATTACGGACCACATCAGTTAGCTTTGTACTCATGGAGCTGTATTCCAGTGGGCCACAGATAGTAAAAAACACCTTCTACTGCTTCAGCTATGGTCAGGAAGAAGTTTACATGCAAAAGCCAGTCTATACCAAAAATTTTATAGTATAAATTTAGTATAGCTATAGAGATATTTATTGATTAAGTAACCAATGATAAAGGGTCACGTGAACTGTATGGTTTTTGTTGATATAATATATGAGTGTTTATGGTGACTCTAAACAGTCATTAATTTAATATGAAACTCCTGTACTGCTTAGTGCCTGGGGCAAGAGCTGTATAACTTTATCTAACCTCAGGTATGGAGGAGAGAGGAGTCACCATGGATTCCAGGAGGTCCCTTTCAGACCATGCTCATGGCATCTCTCATCCAAACTTCTTGCATGGCAAGAGACATAAACCACCCCACTATATCCTCCCCACACACCTCCACTTGTTCATCTACTCAGAACTTTGTGCCTAAATCATTTATAACTGCTGTAATTTGTTCAAATTATATGGTTAAAGTACATTATTTGTGGTTAAGTTTGCCTGTGGCAAACACCATAAGATTAGTCAAACAATATAAAAGAACTCATCAGAAATGCACTGTATGACATAACCTATGTGCACATAAGGGATCATTTTAAAACCCCACAGAAGTGCAGGGAATTTGCAGAAGCAACAGTATTCCCTATACAAAAGAAGGAAGCTAGTCGTACTGGCCATAAAGCATTCTGTATTGCAGGCAGGCTTTAAGCCAATAATCCTGAAAGTCCTCCAAACAAGCACTAAATACTTATGCTCAGAAAAAAAAAAACAAAAGAAAATACTCCAGTGCCCCAAGGCTTGATTGAGGTAAGCCACAGCCTTAATGAGCCAAAGGAGAACACAGATTCACCTTCAATACCACAAGAACCATGGTCATCACCAGGACATTTGCATTACTTATGCAGGGTTCCTGCAAACTACAGGAAGGGGAAATAACCATTTACTCGTCTTTGTCAATATCATTAACCAACTTGATTGAAACTCTCTCATGGAAAAGGATAGCACAGAGGTTTATGTACTTCTGTATCTGACAGAATACATGATTTCTGGAGGAGGCACTTTCAGTGTCGTAAAGCCCGATTATACTTCACAGAAGGATTAGGTCAACTGATTTGTAAATACCATGTTCTAAAACACATTTTCATGGTCCCAAATTATCCCTGAGTGAATGAGAATAGAGAGAAATCAAATCAAACCATTACAGAAACCCTAAGGAAAATTGTAACTGCAACGTTTAAATGACCACAGATCCCAAAGGCTGAGCCTCTACCAATGCTTCAGCCAAGCTTAGGCTATTTGAATCAATGACTAAGTGACCGAGGTACCCTTCAGAGCTGGGGTACTCCAGTCAGCCTCAGACTTTTTTCTGAGACCAATTTGCAAATAATCTAGGCTGCAGGCTGACCCATGTAAGACAGCATGCTGTTTAGCATTTAGGTGAAATTAAAGAGGGTTTGTACGTAGCAATGGGGCAGATCTATGTTACCTCTGAACCTAGCCCTGCACAGGCCAGGCATTACCAGACTAGCTTTGGGATGAAGTATTTCCATCAAACTATATTGTAACTGGGACTCTTCCACATGAAAATCATGGACACCCGAGAGAGGAGCTGAAAAAATGGTGACAGGAACTGTTGTAGCTGATTGATAGTCATTGGCTTGCATTTGCTCTTGTTTTGTCACAAAACATTCTGTATGCTTTTAAGTTCCCTAGTGTTGTGCATGACACATTTCTTCAGAGGGTTAAGCTAAGAAAACTGTAGGCCTACTTTTAGAGCATTTGATAAGCTTCAACTCTTAAGACACTATGTGATCCTCGATTGATAGGTCCACAAATACTGAATACGCTTTAGCAAGCTTTATGACTGTGTATTAGCCTATACTGAAAGCATTCTTACTAAAAAGATACAGAACTGGAAAGAATAACAGACAAAACGTATCAGAAGCAAAGAGCTTTCCTATGGTGAGTCCAGCTAGAACTTGTTTGACAACAGAATCAACAAATAAAACTAGCAATTTATACATTATACAACTTTTATACATTATGTTAGTGATTAAAAACATGCAAAAAGAAAGCAACTTGAAATCCTAATTTGCAACCGAACTCAAAACTTTTATTTGGAATTTATGCAGACATTTTGCGTCATAAATACTCAGGTTGTTCTGAATGAAGTGAGAGTGGCAATGTGCTTGGGCAAGTGGAAACACAAGAAGAAACAGTAGAACAAGGACTAAAATAACGGCATATACTGTTACCTAAGTTCGGCGGTTCACCTGGATCACAGCGCAACCTAAGCATGTTTTCATTCAATAGCCAGACAGCAAGAAAATGAAATGATAAGATGACAGGAAGCTAAAGGAACTGGCCTGGACCCAGAAGATAACCAGATACGGAAAACAAAAGCAGAGCATTGACTCAGCAGTGTTGCCTAAGACTCACATGGAGTGAAACTAGATATGGGGGGAAAAGATCACAGTAACTGTTGACTCTTAGAAGCTGTATAAGGCCTATCCAAAAGCAGTTTCTTCTCAGCGATGAAGAGGATCTTAGGACATGTAGAGAGGATTCAGTACTGGCATGTCTTGTCCTAAGTAAGTGTCATACACAAGTCATCCTGGCCAGATTACTTGGACACACACATACTGATACTTCTGTTGGTGAAAATATGAGTAAACAGTTTCCGCTGATTTACAAAGGTTAATAAAAATCACTTTCCCTATCTGTATGATCTTGTAGTGAGTTTTGTTTCATTAACTGCCACATTAGTTGGCAGAGAATCCCAGGTGGGAAAGCAAGAGGAAATCTCCACCATTGCCTCTTTGTTGTGAAAGAAAGTGGTTGGATCCATTAATTAGAAAAGAAAAAAGGCAGGAACCACACACAGCAACTGACAATTTAGATAGAGGAGGAAAAAAAGCCAATTTCTATATAGTGGTTGGGTTTATTGATGCAGAGTTTTGTCACAGAAACATTAATATTGGTAAATACACGTGTCTGAAAGCACCAGCAGAAACAGTAACAGAAGGGTTAAAAGAATGGCGAGTATTGGTGGCATAGAGACCAGATTGTTACCAAGATCCCAGAACATCAGTGAGAATACTGGGAAAATTAAGGACAGAAGTGAAGACGTGAAAAGAGCATGGCAGGAAGATAAAGAACAGGACTTGATCCATTAAATACCCAGAGAGGGAGACACAAAGAGGAGTAAATCAGCAAAGTTAGTTCAGAAAGGTTGGAGAGGATGAAAAGACAAAAGATTACAATCACTGTCAACTCCATAAGTACCTTAAAAAGTGGAAGGCACATTAAAAAACCAGTTCATTTTCCCCAGTCAAGAGAAAGATGATGACCACTCTCCAGCTAGTATTGCTTGTCCTCCTTGCTATATCATCTTGGCCAGACCACTAAGAGAGTCTGTGGTCTGGCCAAGATTACTTGCATATCATAAAATGGTTTGGGTTGGAAGGGACCTTCAAAAGTCATCTAGTCCAACCCCCCTGCAAGAAGCAGAAACATCCCCGACTAGATCAGGTTGCTCAGACCCTCATCCAACCTGGCCTTGAATGTTTCCAGGGATGGGGCAGGTACTCTTAGTGTTTGCGAGTGGGATGGCATAAAAGCATGAGTGCGAGTGAAATCAGTATTGTTTAAAACAAAAAGCACCTTCACGTTCTCATTTTGCTACATTAGCAGCAACATAGACTGAAGGGTGGCTTATTGGATAAGGAAAATGATAGCTTTGGGCAAACCAGCTGTAAGTGTTGGCTGATAATAAATAGATTCAGAAATAAATAAAAGAAAATAGAAGTTATGTGGTGGAGTATGCATCTGTTCTCCTGAAGATAATTCAAGAGCAGTGGTCGAGTCATTGAACGGATAAAATGAGATCAGATGGTGCAGCCCTACCTGACACAGAGAAAAGTTTTTATACATATCATACTTTACACAAAATAAGTGAAAAAAACCAAACAGCAACTGCTTTGTGCCATCCAAAAGGGTATCCCCTCTCAGAGGAAAAGAGCATGGACTTGCTCTCAGAGATGGCATAGTCAAATAGGAAATACAGCAATGTAATAATTACGCTCTGCAGGTACCAAACCAGGGAATACAAGACAAAGTGATAGGTCTGCAGGTACATTTAACTGCTATTGCACAGAAGGTAACTGAGTTGCAACAGTTATCAGAAGCAGGTGGCAAGTCTGCAAATTTCTGTTTAAAAAGTTGACCACAGAAACCCAAGATGACGGTACTACAACAGATAAAGCACAATGAGTTTTTGCTAAATAAATGATATTGTTGTGTCTGAGTAAAGCAAACCATAAGCTGTAAGGAGGCTGATACCTTACATCCGTTTCACCCAAACCACATGAGTCATCAGCCAAGTGCTGGTCTGCCTGTAGGGAGGGCAGTTTCATGATCTGTTTCATTATCTCATCATCTACAGGCCTGTCAGCCTGACCTCAGTACCAGGGAATATTATGGAGCAGTTAATCTTGGGTGCACTCAGCAGTCATGTGCAGGACAATCAGAGGATCAGGGCCAGCCAGCATGAGTTCATGAAAGGGAGGTCCTGCTTGACCAACCTGATCTCCTTCTATGACCAGGTGACCCACCTAGTAGATGAGGGAAAGGCTGTGGATGTTATCTACCTGGACTTTAGTAAAGCCTTTGACACCGTCTCCCACAGCATTCTCCTAGAGAAGCTGGCAGCTCACGGCTTAGACAGGTGTACTCTTCGACGGGTTAAAAACTTGCTGGATGGCTGAGCCTGGAGAGTTGTGCTGAACAGACTTAAACCCAGTTGGTGACCGGTTACAAGTGGTGTTCCCGAGGGCTCAGTTTTGGGGCCAGTCCTGTTTAAAATGTTCTGGTTTTGTTAGTGAGGGGGGGCCTAAGGTGGTAGCTTCTGTAGGAAACTGCTAGAAGTTGCTCCCCTTTGTTCAGGGGACTCGGCCGGGCCTAGGGCGGACCCGCTGCTGGCCAAGGCCGAGCCAATTGGTAGCAGAATGTCCCGTGATAACGCCTCTGCGATAACGTATTTAAGTAGGGGAAAACAGGAAAAAGAGAGGGGAGAAGATGTGAAGCAGCTGAGCGGGGGGCAGAGAGGGGGAGGCGCGAGCCTCATGGGCCTTGCAGGCCTCACCCTCTGGCCTCCCGCCGGGCAGCCGACTGGGCCCAACTCGGCCCGGCCCGGCTGCAAGAAGTGGAGAGGAGATGAGAAGTGAATGAGATGTAAAAAAGATCCTGAGAGGCGTCTGCCAGCCTGTTGTGAGGAACGGCTGCAGACGCCAAGGTCAGTTCAGAAGGAGGGGGAGGAGTAATATGGCTCCTGGCCAAGATTCCTCTGCAACTCGTGGTGAAGACCATGGTGGAGCGGGTTGTCCCCCTGCAGCCCAAGGAGGTCCACGGAGGGGCAGAGATCCACCTGCAGCCCGTGGAGGACCCCACGCCAGAGCAGGTGGAGGCCTGAAGGAGGCTGTGGCCCGTGGAGGGCCCGCTGGGGCAGCTGTTCTAGAGGGACTGCACCCCGTGGAAGAGATGACCCACGCCGGAGCAGTTTCACGAAGGACTGTGGCCCGTGGGAGGGACCCCACGCTGGAGCAGAGGAGGAATGCGAGGAGTTCTTCCCCTGACGATGATACAGCGGCGTAAAACAACGCGTGATGAACTGACCGCGACCCCCATTCCCTTTTCCCCCCCGTGCCGCTCGGGAGGGGAAGGTAGTAGAGATAATGTTAAGCCCGGGAAGAGGGAGGGGTGGGGGGGAGGTTATCTTGTTCCCTGTCTCATTCTCCTGCTAATTTTAGAAATAAATGAATAGTTTTCCCCAAGTCGAGTCTGTTTTGCCCGTGACGGTAACTTTAAGGATTTCTCCCTGTCCTTATCTCAAACCTTGAGCCGTTTTTCTTATATCATCTCCCCCTATTCTCTCGGAGGGTGGGGGGAGCGAGAGAGAGACTGCGTAGTCTGGTCCTGATCGGGGCTGAACTACGACAAAAATCTTTATCAGTGATGTGGATGAGGTGATTGAGTGCTCCCTCAGTAAGACCGCAGATGACACCAAGTTGGGCAGGTGTTGGATACCTGGAGTATCAGGGACACTTAGTGAACAATCCAGACCAAATGGAATTGTTATGTTTGTGAGCAGCAGGCCTCAAGGACATCACTGAAGCCACCTGTAAGAAAGTACTGAAGCCACCTGTGAGAAAATAATGAGGCCGCCTGTGAGAAAGTAATGAAGCTTCCTGTGAGAAAGTAAACGAAGCAACCTTGAAGAAGATCGCAAACAACTTTGAGAAAGTGAAAACATGAAAAGTACGGGACTTTCCAGGTTAACGGGACTTTCCAGGTTAGCTAACTGCAAGTAGGAGGGATATGCAAATGTAACCATTAGAGCTTAAGCCAATCACGCAATGACTAGTAGGCATATTTTATCTTAGCAATATAAATATGCGCACCCGGGACTAATAAATCAAACTACGCTTATTACTCATATTGAGTCTTTGTCGTACGTTCCTCCGTTGCTCGCATGCAGGAGTGTTGATCTGCTCGAGGGTAGGAAGGCTCTGCAAAGGGATCTGGCTGGATGAACCGATGGACAATTTTATGAGGTTTAACAAAGCCAAGTGCTGATTCCTGCACTTTGGTCACAACAACCCCATGCAGCACTACAGGTTTGGAGAAGAGCAGCTGGAAAGCTGCCCAGCAGAAAGGGACCTGAGGATGCTCACAGACAGCCAGCTGAACATGAGCCAGCAGTGTGCCCAGGTGGTCAAGAAGGCCAACAGCATTCTGGCTTGCATCACAAACAGTGTGGCCAGCAGTAGGGAAGTGATTGTTCCCCTGTAGTTGGCACTGGTAAGGCTGGACCTCAAATACTGTGTACAGTTTTGGGCCCCTCAGTACAAGAAGGACATGGAGTTATTGGAGCACATCCAGAGAAGGGCAACGAAGCTGGTGAAGGGTCTGAAGAACAAGCTGTCATGACTCAAAAGGAGCTATATAGGATGACGTCCCTCCCGTTGGGACCAATGACCAAGTTCATGATTCCCTTGGACTGAATGAAGGTGAAATGACACCAACCAAACAGTTTCATGATTTATTAATACAAAATAGAAGGCATGTGGTTAGACACAATAACACAATGGCACCTATTTAACTGGATAATTGCACTGGATAAACAAGTCCTGTGCCACACGTTCTTATTTAGATCTAGTCCTGAGAGAGAGAGAGAGAGAGAGAGAGAAGGAGAGAACATATTACCACCCGTGGATCCAGCAGTGTCCCACTGATCCTTCTTGCTCTGGGTGTCTTGGTGGTGGGGATCCCACCCTAGCCTCTGATGGTACCATTTTTATACAGTCCAAGTCCCAACATCTCCTCCCAGTTCCAAGAAACTTCATGCATATGCATGGTGGGCGTGATGCCACGCAAGGGTAGGCTTGGTCTGGTTCAATGCAGCTTCAGTGTATCCTGGGTGGTCACAGGGAGACTATTTTGTGGGGTTGCATCAGATGAGACCCTCCTCAACGCTTATGATCTAGCGCCCTGCACATACGCAGTTAGTTGTTGACAGGCATTAAACCCATAAAATTCTTGCTTGTGGTTGCGCCGTTAGTTATTGCATCAAAACTACAAAATACCATTCTCAGTCCTGCTTCTGCAGTGCCAGAAACTGACTTGCTTGTGGTTATAACGCCTACGATGCACGTGAGTCTCTTGCAAAGTTTGCAACATGTACAGCAAAGCTTGCATCTTCTGCACCAAGAAACATTTAAGGCAAATGTCTACTCATCTGTCTGCCACACAAGTCTTATGAGGAGTGGCTGAAGCAACTGGGATTGTTTGGTCTCGAGAAGAGGAGGCTGAGGGGAGACTTTATTGCTCTCTACAATGACCTGAAAGGAGGTTGTAGTAAGGTGGGTGTTGGTCTCTTCTCCCAAGTAACTTGCGATAAGACGAAAAGAAATGGCCTCAAGTTGCATCAGGGGAGGTGTAGATTGGATACTAGGAAAAATTTCGTTACTGAAAGAGTGGTCAAGCATTGGGACTGGCTACCCAGGAAAGTGGTGGAGTCATCATCCCTGAAGGTGTTCAAAGAATGTGTAGATGTGGCACTTCAGGACATGGTTTAGTAGGCATGGTGGTGTTGGATTGACGGTTGGACTTGATGATCTTAGAGGTCTTTCCAACCATAATGATTCTATGATAAATAGTTTGTCTCCTTCTTTTCTCTCTTCAGGGATTACTTTATTTTATGCTAGTGTGTTACCACATATGCATTAACTCCTTTTTGCTACCTCACTGCATTAATAGTCTTCTCTGTCAAGACAGTGACATTCTACTTTCATGCCAGTTTCATATCAAAGTTTTCATGTCAACAGCATTTTCTTTCAAAAGCAAATGACTATTTTGTATCAGGAGGTGTCAGTTTTCTCGTTCCCAACAAGAAAGGCACAAACACAATCCAGAAAAATAGTTATTTTATTAATGCCCCAGGAAAGGTGATAGCAAGTTATAAATGCTTATATCCCTTCTGCTGCTGGGAACCCTGAGATGGCATAGCTCCAGATGGACCTCTGGTGATGGCATGGCATGCTGTGCAGATCCCATCCACGGTAAGGTTGGTCAGCTCTGTGCTCACTTGCACTCTTATAGAGCTTTGCTCACAATACAGATTCACCAGCCCCAACAGCAATCAGGTTTAGGATGTGGACTTAGCTTTGAAAAGTCTCTTGGCAATACACCCTAATATCCTTATCACATTAATAAACCTATAGTTCCAAGGATCAATATGTGCAACTGGTAATCAAAGACACACAGTATTTCAAGTGAACAGAACAATACACTACCATGTGCTTATACTTAAAAACATTGATAAACTACACAGTTATTAAATACACATCTGTTAGAGTTGAGCAACGGTCACGTGGTATTCATGATACAGAGGCAAACACCTGGATTAGATATTATGTGGATCAGTAACTCCTCTCACAATAGTCTTAGAGGCTGCCCACTACAAATTATGTATGTAGAAATCCTATGCATCAGCCAAAGAGTCTCAACAACTAACTGTAAACTTGAAAATGTATGGGGCAGATGGGAGACTGGAGAGGGCACATATTAACATATGCTAAGGCACAGCCCGATGCTGGGAAAGGCAAGGCTTTAGCAGAGTGAGAGCTACAGGAGATACAAAGCAAAAAATGTGAACAAGAGCTAGCAGGGTGTCAGAACTGATCAAACAGCAAATTCAAAATCAACTGAAGTAAAGCCCAGTTAATGCAGATGGATGTCAGATGACTGGAAACACAATTGTTAGATCAAGAACATCGAACAGTAAAAACAAAACCAAACTGAAATTAAAAACTTTGCTTGAAATGCCAGCCCCTGTAGGGGATTGCTAGGAATAATACTGGGAAAACCGCACCACCAGTTTGCACTTGCATACTTTTTAATATATAGAAATAGCTAACACAGTTGCTAAAGAAGGAAACAGAATAGGAATGAGGTCCAAGGCAGGAAGAGGCTGTAAAACAATTAAATTGGCAACTTTTCAAGCTGCAGGGCTAAAAATGACAGCTTCTTAGCTACCATGCCAACAGCAACAGGCAATAGTCTTGCCATGAAAAACATCAGAAAGGCAAGGTGGTCCCAGCCACAAATCCAAAAAAAATAGTCAGCATTGAATCAGATGATACAGTCCATGCTTGGAAATGTTTGGTCAAAACAAATATTCCAGGTATATATGGTCAGAGATCCTAAAATTCCCTTTAAGGCATAGCTAATCATGATCATTGGCAGGAAATGGTTTCTTAGACTCGTATTGCCTGAACCAGCAAATACTCCTGAAACCTCATCTCCTGGCCCATTGTTGCATCCATGTTACAACAGGTTTCAAGTGGAAGTAATCAGAGGCAACACAAACATCAGCGATATAAGATAAAACTGTGTCCTCAACAGATTCTACACATGGTCAAGTTCCATGTCCCTTAAGCAATATTTGAATCACAGGTTTTTTGTTTTCTTCAATATTGGGCTGAGGCATGTGGTACAACCAGTATCAGCAAATATCAGTGCCCAATAGAAACATGAAGACCAAGAAAACAGGAAAGGGAAAAGAAGACAGAGGGGTAAATAAACATACAGTATATTGCACAATAACTGGAAACATACCCTATATATGTGACTCCACAAGTCACTGACTCAGCTGGAGGCCTTCAAGGGTTTACTGAGCACGACTAGCTTCCTAGGTTTGAGGATGAAGCAGAGGTTGCAAGTGCTGAATGACCTTCAGTCATCCTGACTGCACAAGTGCTGCATGAAACCCAAACTGTTACAGAGGCATTACAGCAGAAGATAGTGAATAAGAGCAAGAAGGACTGAAATTACCGGTTATCCCTGACCTTGGCAGTTTTAAGAAGCTCCAGTTGATTGACATCTGGGATTTAGTTCTTCCAGACTCTTTTTTGGAATTAAGATCGTAGAATCATAGAAGGGTTAGAGTTGGAAGGGACCTTTAAAGCTCATCTAGTCCAACCCCCCTGCAAGAAACAGAGACATCTTCGACTAGATCAGGTTGCTCAGAGCCTCATCGAGCCTGGCCTTGAACGTTTCCAGGGATGGGGCACCCACCACCTCTCTGGGCAACCTGTTCCAGTGTTCTATAACTCACATTGTAAACTGTTGTTCATTATGCCCTTAACTCAACTAGAAACTCCTTCAGAGAGAGATACTTAACCTGGATAACTCAAATGCATCAGGAATGTTCAGAGATACAAGAGAAATGAAGGAGAAGACTAAAAGAGTACAAACGATAGAAGTGAAGGTGCCCCTTTGAATATGTATATCTGCAGAGGTTGGGGACACAGTTTTGTGTTTGATATTGTTGACAGAACACAATTTGCAGGATAAAGGTGAAGGTCCATCTGTGACTATAAATAGGACGGGACCTCTGTCATATCAAATCGAGGAAATGCCACAATGAAAAACGAGTACATGCATCACAGTTCAAACGTACGGATTACTAAGAATATTCTGCTGTTTTATATCCCTTAGATAGCAATGTCATTCATCACAAGGTGAGGACTCGGAAGACTAGCGAGGAGTCAAGGACATGGCTTGGTGTGCACGATCAATTCACAAAGCGAGCATCCTGCCCCTGTTGATAATCATCAGTTCACAGTGATCCCAGCTTCTAATTACTGAAACATTGAATTGTTTGATGTGCAACCATGTGAGTGTGATAATATGCAATCTGCTGTCAAAAAGAAAAGAAGATATAAGTGGATGCAGGAACACTCCTGAGCTGAGCCTCATCTGGATGCCCCGACTGTCTGCTTTTCCCATGGGCAGCAGGACAGGGCTGGCAGCCGGGGCCGTTCTACCACTTCAGCTGCAGAGCAGGGCTCCCAGGGAGAGCCCCAGCCCCTGGTATCAGGCACCGCTGGGACCTCAACCCATGGATAGGAGTCAGGGTCAGACCCAGTGAGGGGAACCAGGGCCAGATACAGCCCCAGGATGGCCAGGCAGGGCCCTGAGAATGGGCCAAGGCTGGGCCAAGATGTCGACCTGTGGGTTGGCGCAGCAAAGTGAGGGCCAAGGCCGGTCAGGGCAAGCTGTTGGGAGCTGGAGAGTGGCACTGCCGTGCTATCACTGGGGCAGGGACTGACAGCCCCTGGAGGGCACTGAAATAGGATCCTGGGCCATGGGCAGGGTAGAGGGAGCCCCTGGGAAGCTGGGCAGGGACACTGAGGGCTGCTGGTGTCCTCAGGTCCATGACATGGATCTAGGAAAACATGGATCCAGCTTGACAGCATCTCTATCATAACAGAAACCCTGTTTCTTTTGCTGAAAATGTATTTTCCACCTATTATTGATGATGATCATGGAAATAATGAGTGTGTCTGTCTTCACTACTCTGAGAATTACGGAAAGTCAGTGCAATTGGCCAGTAGTATTGTTTGTGTTTCAAGATGCTGGGAACAACATTGTTACTGGTGGAGGTTTTTGACTGGAAGAACACTAACTCTGTGTGGAGTAAAAATGATAGTAACCTGACCTGGAGAGTTTATTCAGATTCAATCTTGTTAAAAATGAACTTAACATAGAGCAATTATAATGGAATCTGGACATCTAGATGAGCTGAAACACATGAACAAAACATGCCATGGTCTGAGATTAAACTGAGTGTGAGGCCCCAGGACAGAGTGGAAATTGAAACCAGGACATGCTTAGTCCATGATATCTCCATTTTTGAACATCATCATCGATAAACACTTACAGTCCTAGTGCCAAAAGATCCACCCTTCTTTGTTCTTTACCTAATTACCCGTTTCCTCTTTCCCTGACCCCACCTTTTCGCTGTCCCTACATGTACCTGCTTGTCTCTGCCTAGATTCTTCCCAAAATAAACCACACTCCTCATATTACTTCTTCCTCATCAGCCTTAATTCTGCTACTCCTGCTTCTCAACATGGTGTTTCCAGCACTGTTACCTAGAGAATTTTGGCCAATACAGCATAACTGATATAATTGCTGGACTGTATCAGCCTTTAGGTAGAGCAAGCTTACACCCTGACACTACCTTCCAACACTTAATTCATGGTGGTTCTGTTTCATATATGTCATATGCTTTCTAATCAGAATTGTTTCACTTTATCCTTGACTCCTGTACCTTTTTGGAGTGCTGTCCTGTCCGTAGCTCAGCCATGGAACACACCAAGGCTCATTACACCCAATTCCTGTTCGCATCATCACACACCTCATTATAGGCAGCTCCTGTTTGCGTAGTATACTCAGCTCTTGACTGAGGAGAGGCTGTGCCTGATAGTGGAGGAAGGGGGCAAGGATTCCACACAAACAGCACTAGGTTGTGAGTCATGCTCTGCTAGCTTGGAATCTGGAGAAGGCAAAAGTCAAGGATCCCCAAAAGATTAAGTGCTGAGTGGTAAAGAAGCCACGGGCAACAGGAAAACCAATATGCAATAAGCACCACAAGCCCATCTGCTGCAACAGAATCCTGATGTTGCTGCTGTAATGGGATGTTGTGATGTGCATGTGAGTGTGTATGTGCGCAAGGGTAACTAGAAACGTAGCATGATACTGAGCTTGTCTTAATAAAGAAACAAGTTTGAATTCCTCATTTGCATTACATCTATTGGGCTCATGAAACCTGCTTGACATATTGAGGTGGCCTGGAGAAGGATATTCACCCCTGTAGCAATCGTTTTTCAGATCACAGAATCATAGAAACATAGAACATCTTAAGTTAGAAGGGACCGATAAGGATCATCAGGTCCAACCCTCTGCTCCTCACAGGACTACCTAAAACTAAACTATATGACTAAGAGTGTCGTTCAGGTGCTCCCTGGACTCTGACAGGCTTGGTGCTGTGACCACTTCCCTGAGGAGCCTGTTCCAGTGACCAACCACTCTCTCAATGAAGGACCTTTTCCTGATGTCTAACCTGAACTTCCTCTGACGCAGCTTCATTCCACTTTCTCATGTCCTATTGCTGGTCACCAGACAGAGGAGATCAGCACCCCCTTTTCTGCTGCCCCCTTGAGGAAGCTGTAGACTGCCATGAGGGCACCCTTCAGCCTTTTCTTCTCCAAGGTGAACAAACCAAGTGACCTCAGCCTCTCCTCATAAATCTTGTCCCTGAGACCCTTCACCATCGTGGCAGCCCTGCTCTGGACACACTCTAATAGTTTGATATCCTTCTTACACTGAGGTGCCAAAAACTGCACACAGTACTTCAGGTGGGGCCACATCAGTACAGTGTAGAGTGGGACAACTCCCTCCCTCAACTGGCTAGCTACGCTATGCTTGATGGACACAGTTTCCCTTTTGGCTGCCAGGGCATGCTGCTGGCTCATATTCAGCTTGCCATCAACCCAAAGCCCCAGATCTCTTTCCATAGGGCTGCTCTCCAGCTGCTCCTCCCTCAGTTTGTACATACAACCAGGATCACCCTGTTCCAGGTGGAGAATCTGGCACTTGCTCATATGGTTAGTGATTGCCCAAGTTCTCCAGTCTATCTACACCTCTCTGTAAGGCCTCTCTACCCTTGAGGGAGTACACAGTGCCTCCTAATTTAGTATCAGCACCAAACATACCTAGTTCAACTCCTGTGTCCAGATCATTTATAAAAACATTGAAGGGCACTGGCCCACAACCCTACAGGTTGCTCAGAGAGGTGGTGGATGCCCCATCCCTGGAAACATTCAAGGCCAGGTTGGACGGGGCTCTGAGCAACCTGATCTAGCTGAAGATGTCCCTGCTTCTTGCAGGGGGGTTGGACTAGATGACCTTTGAAGGTCCCTTCCAACCCTAACCATTCTATGATTCTATAATTCTAAATTTGAGCCTTGGAGGATCTCACAGGTGACTGGCTGCCACCCTGATGTAACCCCATTTACTACAACACTTTGAGCCTGACCTGTCAGCCAGTAGCTCACCCAATGTATTACGGACTTGTCTAGCTGTACGTTGGACATTTTGTCCAAAGGGATACTATGAGATGGTAGGCTTTCAATGCTGATTCTCTGTTGCTGGTGCCACTGTTACCGAAATCTGGAATAAAACTCCTTAACAGCAATGAGAAATTAAGAAGCAGGCACTTCTTTATTGCAGCGCTGGGCGCACGGGGCATTGCTCCACCTAGCGTGTGCACCTGTCCAATCCAACAGCACAGTTAAATACACACCTGTTATACATATTCACTAGATTTATGAGAAATATTATACATAAACATCAATCTTCCAAGAAATCATTATAATACGTCTCTTCCCATTTGCGCATGCTAGGTCTTTTGAGTTGAGGGTCTTCTGGTGGTCTTGGGGGTCGTCAGAACGCCTCCTCCTTGAATTCCCTGGTCAAACTCCTCCTTAAATCTTCCATATATAGTCTTGAGAACAAGGTCACCTTGCCCTTGAATCTTCTGGCTTGAAAGTGATGGCTCAAGGCCCAAGCTGCATCATTGGTGCCTTGTTCTACCACTCTCCTAACTACCCCAGACACGTTAGGCTAACTTCCAATAAAGGAGGTGTTGTAACAGTTCTAAGACTCCCTGTTCCCTCTAAGGATAAATAGATTTCATATAAAATGTAACCCATGTGACTACAGTTTTATAGTTAGCAAGAATCACCCCATATTGATATTAATTTTCAAAATCATATTATTCCAGAATCATATTGATTAAGTATTTTCCTATTATCAATCATTGGTTATATCATTGATTATAATTCTACTGATTAAAGTCCTCGATACCCAGATCGAGATAGGAGGGGCGGAGCAGCAAACTAATAATCAGCTCGCTTTAACTCATAATACTTGTAACACCACCTCAGTCTCTGAGTAGCCTTTTAATGCTTTTTTTTTTTTTTTTTTTTAGTTTCTATGATCTGTGGCCCCTTGTACTTCCTAATATCCTTCAGATTATTTGCTAATCCTCTGTGACAAATTACAATTTGTATAACCAGCCCAGAGATAATCAGAGATAATTGATCGCTGCACCCTTACCCTGCAGCTTTCTTAAGCACAGCATTGTTACATCGCTTACCCTGTTGCCTTCCAGATGTTAAATCAGCAGTCTTCTAAATGTGCTAAACCAGCAAGTTGGTCTTTGTGTCACCACAAGAAATGCTAAATGTGTTCGTGTAGTACTGGAGTTTGGTTACTGTCCTGTCATGACACATAGTCTCATTTCCCCTCCTGTGGGTCTGCTGCCTCTGGTTATTATTAGATTTCCTCATGGGACCATAGAAATTTGAGAAATTTTGAGGTTGTTTTGAATAAAATGGGGATGACACAGTTACCTAGGGCCAGCAGTTCACCTGGATCAAAGCACAGCTATGCATGGTTTCATTTAATAACCAGATAACGAGAAAATGAAGCCATGTCACTGGTACTCCCCGCTCCTGACAGCTGGTACAAGGTTGTGTCAGGACATAGTGACACCCATTATGGAACAGGGAAGTGTAACGGTATGTGAGATATTTTGGATGGCAAAACCCATGATCCCCTGGTAGTCAGGGATGCCTCGTGTGACTGCTCGCTGAACTCCTGCTCAGATTTTGTCTTGTGCACGGCTCATGCTAAGGCCTGATGTATGCTGGGAGCAGCACCATCAAGTCGAAGCCAGAGTAACACCAGGTAGGCAAGACGCACTGGGCAGGAAGAGGTAAAGATAATTATGCAGCCATTACCACCCACAGCCTGCTGTCTCCTGCAGCCGCAATTCTTGCATATTGATTTCCTGGCAGCCTCTTCAGAATCCACTACTTTATGGAGGTGCTAATGACCATACTCCCAAACCGAGAGGAGTAAATAGACCAGCTTATCCAAAAGGTTTTTTAAGCAGCGGGACTGCTACATCCTTCGTGTTTCCCAGTGTGATACAGGCACAGGGAACACCGGCACCCTCACTGTCAACTGGAGTACCGGCCTGCGTTGCTGTTCTTCTGAGGGCTGGGTAGGTGAGTCATGTACTTTTAAAAGTCAGAGTCAAGATTATCATTATTGTATCGTGCACCAATTATTAAGGATTTGACCTGATCTGCAGAGGGGGTCCAGGTGACTAAAAAGTCTAATTAACTGAAATTTTAGGTAATAGGAAAGCTATGCCAATTCCTAGAAATTCTGTGTAACAATAAGCCGTTGAGGATGGAATGATGAACTTCACCTGTAAGAAGGAAGCAACAATATACTTTATTGATATAAAACAGCTATTTAACAAAGTTTGATAGTAAGTGGGAAATGCAACAGTGATTTAACAAGATTGGATGGCAAGGTGCACTGGATTATTTATTGCATAGAGGACAGGGTCAGGCAAAACTGTCAGGAAGACCCTCCCATTGAGTCATGAGATTCAGAAAGGACCCCCTTGCTTTCTAAACTCCTTCTCAGAGAGGAGTCCAGGTGCAGCTGGATCCAAGCCTAGTCCCAGGCTTGACCAATGGCTTATGTCTAAAGCATTATATGTGCACAATCAGTCTTTTCTATCCCTTACCTAGGATTTCAAAGTTTCAGCGCCCTTATTCCCAATTCACTTACCAAGTATCTGAAGCGATAAGGCAGCTCTCAGCCTTGAGGAGTAACCTTGAGAGGTATACCTACTCAAGGGGTGATCTTGGCATGCAGCCTGCTGCCATGCAGGACAGCTCAAAGGGCTTTTGGGCTGCTCACTATTTATGGAGTAAGATAATTGACTCATAGTCATATTTGCATACCAACCACAGATGTTAGTTTCTGACAAATTTGTCATGAGTTGGACACTGACCAGCACTGTGGTTAGGGGGGAGCACTACCATAAACTAGCCCTTTGCTATTGTGTTGTTATCAGTATCCCGCAAATCCACTTTAATCCAGATGTCCCCATCACGACCGGATGCATCCATCATGACCGATGGTTATTGCTTAGGAAGGTTTACGGGAAAAGAGGTCAGGTCGGGGTAGGGGAGGGGAGCACTCCGTGACATAAGCTACCCTGATTGCTAAAATCTTTATAATAATAAAGCTCTAATTATAGCTACAAACTTGTGGCCAGTTCTCACCCTACCAAGGATCCTTAAAAGAATCTGCCTGTCACTGTAGGGTCAGGTGACAACTGGCCTGGAGGCAGAAGCTCACTAGAAAGGGAAAACGAAAGTACAGAAACGTTTCGTAAAACTCACGTGAAGGCAAAAGATCACAGTAACTGTGGACTCCAAAAGTTTATATATATAAGGCCTTTCCAAAAGCAGTTTGTTCTCCGCAATGATGGGAAACTTGGGATATACAGAGAGTGTGAAATATGTTCACCGGATTTGTGTTAATGTGAAGCAATACTAGGGTTGCATGGTGAAATGTGACCCTCTCTGTATACGGAATCTTTAATTATCCTGTTTGTTCTTATATAGCCACAGGCTTAGGGGAAACAGGATGATATGTACAGAGTTTTAAGCCCTTTTTTTTTGTAAACTGTATGTAAGTTTTCTTGTAAATGTATTTGAGTTACTGAGATGTGTTTGGCGGGATTCACTCCTGCCTTGGTAGTTTAACATAATTAGAGGTTTCACCTGCTGCAAGGTTATAAGAAGGACACCGAACAGTGGAGCGACCAAAAGGTGGGAAAACGGAGCGGGCGGCTGATGGCTACGGGCACGTAAACAACTCCAAATATAGGATCAGCCGCTTCGGTACATCTGTATAGCGGCTGGAGACACGCTCTTAGCCAATCAGCACCTCTCACAAACGGTGTCAGTAACCAATGGAATGTAGGTTGTGAGCTCCCCCCCAAAAAAAGGAGACGGGCAAGGTGGGGGAACCGGGAGAGGTTATAAATACCGTAACTGTGAACAAAGGGGTGTGCGTCTTGGTGGAGCAGAGACTTCTGGTGCACCGAGCGCTGTTTGCTTGCCTCTATTCAATAAATTGGAAACTGTAATTGGAATTCTGTTTGTGACTAAAATAATTTATCACAGAGAGGAATCAGCAGCTGCCATCTCTTCTGTCCGTGGTGGTGTGACCACCGCACCCCCCAACCCACCCGCGCCTTCCAGAGTCACTCGGTGCTTGGTGCGATTCCTCCCCTCCTGGGCCACACTCCAACCCCGGGAGAGTCAGGAACAGGTTGCAAAGGGGGTGAACTCAAGCATTGAGGCACCCCCTTAACGTACCTGGCTCCTGCTTTCCCCATTACTGGAAACAATGGAAAGGGTAATAACAGCCAGTCACCTCCTGACAGCCCAGTGCACCTGCACCTGGGTCAGAGCCCAAAGGGAGTGATACCAGAATGTCAATACAATAAATTCTGAGCCTGTGTGACTAGCGGAAAGCACCAGAATATTTCCTAATTTGAGTCAGGTCGAAATGGAAAAGTACCTGACAAAAGTCAATTATCTCTATAAATAGCGACCCAAAGCGAAACCCATTGAGCTCTCCTGGATGGCGGTGGGCTGCAACCAGCATCTCCCCAGAGTTGGGACACCTCTCAGGCAGAGCCCCCTTAGACCCAAGAGGTTTAAGGACCGTCTGCTGTCAAAGACGACAAATGGCCAGGGCGAAGTTCGACTTCTTGAGGCTCAGTTCTCACCTGTTGAGGAATGCCGATGCATTGTCAGTATTTACTCTAAACTGGAGAAAAAAAAAAGGAACTTTTAACTACAGATTAGTCTCCTCTACCTACCTCGCTACCTATATATATACACACACACTCCTATTTCACCTGATCAAAGTATTTCTGTCTATGCTTTGTGTTCATACGTATACACGCATATACTGATTTAGGCAGCCTCGTAGGAAGTTCATTAGTGTGAATCCTGTCAGTTCTCAAATCTGTAATTAGCTCGCTGTTTTGATCATAACATATTCTACTGAATCACTTTGTTAATCTTTCAGTTGATTAATGATTTAGTGCTGCTAACTACAGCCTCTGATTTACCTCGCACCGTTAATAAATCTGGAATTGCTGCTAAATCGTAACCGTGTGAGATATATCATCCGCGACAGGGAGGCAGGCAGGGAGGCGGGGCTGACTCTGGAGGGCTTTGGGAAGCCGAAAGCGAAATCTGACCGCGCTGCACCGCTCCCCATCAGCGGCCCGGTGAAACCACAGGCGAAGCTTCAGCTCCCGCCCGCCGGACTCGTCTCCTCCTCGGCGGCACCGGCCCGGCCGCAGCGCCTGAACTGCGCACGGCGGCCTTCCCACCGCTTCCCGCCGGCGCGCCCTACCCCGCCTCAGGACCCCGGCCCCCGGCCCCCAGCCCCTGCTTGGCCCGGCCGCGGCTGGGCAGAGTGGCGAGGATCGGCACCGCCTCTCCGCCCCGCCGAGGGGCGGAGATTGCCGCTTCCCCTCGCAGCTCCTGCCCGCTGGCGGCCCCGCTTTTCTTCCGCTTCTCACCGGAGCCAGCGGCTGCTGGCCCCGCCTCTGTGCGCGGAGCGACTCGCCGGCCGGCCGCGGCGGGCACGGTGAGGACGGGCTGCGGCGATGGGCTGGGAGTGGGGCGGGCGGCGGTGGGGGGCCCGCGGTTGCTCCGCCTGCGGGGCCGGGGATCCGGCGGCTGCGAAGAGCCGCTCCGCGGGCGGGGTGGGAGCTGTCGGCCCGCCGGTAAGGGCCGCACGCTCCTCTCCTCCAGTGGGGTTCGGGGCGGGCGGCGATGCCGTCTCCTCGGGCTGGGCCGCGGAGGCCGTTCCCGGCTCCTTCCCCGGGGTAGCGGGAGAGGCCGCGGGCAGGCGAAGGCCCCGCGGCGTTGTCCCGGTGCGGCTGCGGGCCTCCCTCGGGGCGGCCCCGTCCTGACGTGCAGCGGCGGGGGGTACCCAGTGCCCCGTACGGGGCGGGTCAGGCCCGGGCCGGGCCGGGCCGTGAGGCGCGGTAGCCGGTCGGTGGGTCGCTGCTGGTCTCGCAGAACCCATTAACGGCCATTAAGCGTCCTGCGAGGGGCTGAGCAGACACAATGAGATTTGCAGGCTCGCTTTTGGGCCGAACTGTTTGTGCCTCCAGAAACGTCTTCCTCCTCGATCACCTTCGGCAGAAGCTTATTTATTGCTTTTTTTTTTTTTTTTTTTTTGCCATAGGGTAGTGCAACCCAGGGAGCTGGGACTGAAAGATATTATTAAAAAAAAACAAAAAACAACAAAGAAAAAGAAGTAATAGCTTTCAGGGTCGTGGGCTCGCAGTGTGAGGAAGATTAGGTGTTTTGAGACCCCTGTGTTTAAGCTCTGTGATGGAAGTCCAGCCATTGCCAGTGATTTTTGCTTCAGCCTTTAAGATAGACATCACAAGGTATGCGGGAAGGAGCCGATGCTCAGCCTTACATAAGAGGGATGCCTGCAGTGGAGTATTGTGGTTGAACTGACAAACCTGCTTATATAACTAAAGAGGGGAAAAAAATGGTTTTAAAGATGTATGGATTGCTATTTCTGCTTTGGGTTGTCTGACTAGTGTAGTTGAAAGCATTGCCTAGCTTATTCTATCTGCAAAGGCGGGTGTAAACGTGCGGAAAAAGGCAAGTACCCCATCAAGACTTGTTTATCAATTTTCTTCACGTGCTCTGGGAAATATGCTTTCAGTATCAGTGAAAACTAGAGGCATCAGGTAGAAAGTGAGTAGGTTTTTTCCAGCACTGGGTGTGCTTCAGAAGCCCGTAGGAATGCTGGAGGTTGTTTTCCTAGAAGTTGTTAGGAGGTTGACTCAACTCTTTCTAGGAGCTGTGTGGTAATGTCAGGCCTTTCCCTGCTCTTAACTAGCCTCCAGGGACGACTTGAAAATAGAACAAAACAAAGCCAGCTCATCCTGACTCCTGGTAAATATTTTCTGGCTCTTGCATCTGAGAATAATGGGAATAAAACAACAGAAGCTCCTTAACTGGCTCTTATCACCCGATTTCCTTGAGTTAAGCAGCCACTATTTCAAAACATTTAGACATTCCTGGCAGAGAAAGCAGGCTTGTGTTGATGATCACTTTTATATTACTGTCCACAAAATTAAATCCTTTACTCTCGATAGCTGTGCCAGTATAAAAGTTCCCCTGAGTCTCAAAGCAAAGCCAATGGGCTGAGGTAGTTCTGAAGGTGTTTATCAGGAGCTGTTAGTTCAGTGTCTTCATATGGCTCAGAGCAATGAATCCAGTGGTGTTTCGAAGTAGTTCAAGCTTAAACAGTATTTTTGGTAAAATACTATAATATAGTATAAATAATATATAATTAAATATAGAATATTTAAATAATATATATTATTTAAATAATATATTTTTCTGATGTTTTGGCAGAAAAAAACCCCCAAACATTATAGGGTGTGTCATATCAAGTGTGTTATGGGGTGTTTTGATTTCCTTCTTAATAGTAGCTAAAACTGTTTCTCCAGTTCAGTGGTCTACCAGGTTTTTAGAAGAGCTTTTATTTTGTCATTTCAGTTCTGTTTTCTACTTAAAGCACAGATGCTTTTTTACTCCTCCCCCTTCCTATCACTCTTCGGCAGAAGTCATTGTAGATCAAGAAAACAATCTCATTTGTGGGAGGCTGTCCTTCAAACACTGTCTTTTTAAGAGCCAGCAAGTTATTATTGACTTATGCGTTTTCTGCAGGCAAACATGTTTTGCTATCAGAATAATTTTATATCTGTTCCTAAAAACTACACAGAGCAATGTTTCCCCAGCTCTTTTGTTTGCCCCTTTTTTTTTTTTTTTTTTTTTTTTGTGAGGAAAATTGGTAAAAAGGGACCTGTTTTGTTTGCTTCCTCACCTCTGATGGAGTAGAGGTGTGCTGGTGCAGCTGGCCAGCTGAGAGCGTGTACTCCTCCGGCAGTCATTCTTGCCAGGCCTTTTGCCCATAGTGGACCAGCTGAGCTGCTTACTACAACCTTCTGGGCCACCACCTGGGTCTATTAAGTTTTGGCTGTGGGTTGCAATCAAGGGAAGTGGTTTCATAAATCCAGTATGTGCTGAGCTTGCTCGGTTTAATTTTCTGCAGCTGTGAGCAACTTGCCAGTTGTTAGTCAGTGTTTGTGATCTCTCATAGTCCTAATCAATGCAATAATTAACCTGTTAGTTTGATGTTGAACCTTTTTTTCTTTTTGTTGATGACTAATAGTCAACAAGTGAGCACAGGAGAGAGATCAATACTCTCCACTCCTCCATTTAAAAGGGATCAGGAGGGAAGGCTGAAGGCAGTGAAGAAAAAGTAAAGGGAGCAGAAGGCTGAGAAGGTGCCATTCAGCTATCTTAGTTCCTAGAGCAGCTCATGCTTTGCTAAGGCCATCTGTGAGGGCTTGTGAGAAACTGTAGAGCCTGCTGGTGACTCTTAAGAGGAGGAAAGATAAAAAAGAGACAAGGAAAAATGATGAAAGCTTGCATTATGATCGTTAGTGTTAGGTGTTTGCTGTTCTTTGCCTTTGTGTATTGTTGCCCCTGATGTATTATTAGTAATCAGGGACATTGGAGATTGTCCATTTACATTGTTGGTAGATGTCATTGCTACTTGGGTGAAGTACTACTTGCAGCTTAATGACTGTTGTCCTTTCTAGGAGCAAAGACCAGTAAGGAGCTCCTGCTCTTCAGTGGGTGCTGCACATCTATCTGAAGGCATGCATTGACAAGATTGCTTAAGTAAGTGATCTTACTTTTTTTAAAAAAAATTGTAAATATGAGGTATTTTATTATCTATAGTCTAGTTCATCCTGAAGCACCACAAGTAGCAGCGTCGGTGCAACTGAAGGTGTAGAAATGGGCAAGAAAACGCGGTTGGGGAAAATGTAAACTTCTTAACCTGCCTTTGTCACTCCAAGTATTTTTAAGCTATACTTTTACAACCATGGCTTTTCAAAGGACTCTAGCGCTTTCCATTGCTGACAGAGAATGGATTTTTGCTTTTTCACACATTTACTAGGTGCTACTGAAAGAAAGAAGTTCACTCAACAATCAGAATTCAATATAACTGTTAAGCAGATATTCTTTATTAGCAGTGCTGGACAGTACTGGGGATCACTCCACCACGAGTGCTTCAACAAACAGGCGAAATCACAGAGAATATATGTTGCAAACTCATACATATTCAACAGATTTCCTGGAACTCATTAATATATGCAAATGTTCATCTTCACATGCGAAGGGGTTCTTGCTGGTGGTCTTCGCAAGTCCTCTGGTGGTTGAGGGATGAAGTAAATACTTCTCCTCACTGTGTTCGCTAGTTGAACTCTGAGTCTGTCTTCCATACAGGGTCTTGTCTTGGCTCATCGCTCTGCTTGTAAATTCCTTAAGGCCCCCTGTCAGGCTCCGATTTTGGATGAGAGGAAGGCCCCCTTGCGTTCTAGCCGACCTCAGATGAGTTTGGGAGGCTAGGGGCGGCTGGACCAACATCTCACACACTGGAGCGAGGTTTTGCTCATATTCTCGGGAACAGAATTAAGACTCAAAATGGAGTGAAGCGCCAGGTAACTTTATTTGCCTGACAACAAGTTTGCAAATGCAAGAGAGAGAAAGAAAGGAAAGGGGGGGAAAAAAGCTTCAGTTGCAATAGCTACCACCACGGAGCTGCGGCGTCCTGATAGTCCAGTTCACTTGGTGGGAGAACGTTCTGTCCCACGTTGGCCGTTTCTGTCCTTTATTGTTCGTCTCATTGCATATTCATTGTCCTTCCAAGAATCACGTCGCATGTTCCAAGAGCGGGTTTGCTTGGCCGCACTCCTCACCTGGCTGTGATATGCATGCCCAATACAGTCTCTGGGCCCCTCTGTTTTTCTGGCCTTGGGTCTGGGTGCATGCATGGAGGGTAAGGCTAAATTTCTCAGAATCAGCTCTGCATTCAGGTTCACAGGACAATAGGAGGAAAACAGGAAGCTTCTAGTCCTGTGGCTTGACTGGCTTGCAAGAAAACAGGAATTGGCTTGCAAGATAAGGGAATCGGCTTGCAGGAAAACAGGAAGACTCCAGTCCTCCATGGTTTAACTGATGTTCCATTGTCTAGGTGGTGTTTTGATGTTTTGACCGTGTTGAGACAAACATTTGACAGTCTCTTACACCAGCCCGTGGCTCAACATTGTTACCTCAGAGATGGGGTTCCGTGGTGGCATAAATGATAAAGGAAAGGAGAGAAAGAAAGGAAGAGAAAAGAAGAGGAAGAAAGAGAAGAAAAAAACCCACTATATATATGTGTGTGTATATATGTGTATATATGTATGTGTATATATATGTATATATACACATACATACATAATTCTAAACATTATTGTTTGTCAGGCAAGTTACAAAACTAAAAGGAAAGAAAGATTCTTTCCTAAACTTCAGATGAGTGTACAGAGACATAAATGCTAAGTAAAAACAACAAAAAAATTCTTTTTAACTCTAACATCCTTAAATAACGTTTTTAAACTAACAAACAATGTTTTCCTTAACAATAACATCTTTGATTTAATTAACAATCTTATCTGAGTAAATTATCTAAACATATTTAAATCTAATTAACAACATTTATCTTATAGCTATTAAGAGTATCTTACCTGAGTAAATGATCTTAACATATCCAAATCTTATTAACAACACTTATGTTATCTTACAAAACTAAACATGTGTCCCAGGCCAAGTTTGAGGCTTATGGCTCTAGGGGATCAAAAGAAGCGAGTGATTATTTACAAGGACAGTCACAAGGTAAGCAAAGATAAACCAACAAAACTATAGCAGTGCACAACATCATAAATGCCCTAAATAAAGCACCATAAAGATGTTAAGCATTTTGTTCATTTTTTGCGACTTTTTTTTTTTTTTTTGGCAAAACAGTTCAGTTTTTGCTTTTTAGTGAAGCTGGTGACTAGGTCCTCGTGGAGCTGGTGGCTGTGCGATCCCAGTCCACTGAACTGGGGTCTGGATACGCAGCAGGAAAATAGATTTCCACACCTCCAACTCAGAGCGCATGTGTGGTTTGGGCCGAGAAACTTCTATCCCATATTTAGGCACAGTAAATAAACAATAACACTATAAATTTTGCTATCAAAAAAACCAAACATCCTGTATAATTTCTATTGCTGATGGTGTGGTTCGGTTCTTTCCATCATCTAGCAATGTTGAGACATTAATTAACCTTTTCAGTCTCTGACACCCCCTTATCTTGGTTTCAGCTAGTGTTTGCTGGTTTTATCTGTGCTCCTTATCTGACTTATCTCAGCACCTGCTGGAGCATCCTGAAAATACTTTCTTATGTTAAATTTTATGACTCAGCTATTCCTTCTCTCAAGGTTTACATTTTCACACATGGATTACATTGCTATGCAGGACGTAGTGGTTACAATTGGAACACATTATTCATTAACTTGGAGCCAACTCTATCGCTACTAGGATCTTTCTGACTATTAACTTATGTTTCTGTTAAACATGAGTTGTAAGTTCTCAACAGTCTCAAAACTGCAAAGGACAATGAAAATGTAAACCAAAAAAAAGCTGTAGGATTTTGTATTTGGAGAAATTGCAAGGAAGAGCATTTAATGAGTGGAAGCGTTCATAATGTAACTTACAGGATACAGGAGACCAGCAGAGAATAAAGGCGTTATCACAGCTATACTTTTTAAAAAAAATCCCACTCCTGTGATCTTGAGGCTAGTAATATGCCTTGTTGTTGGTGTAAATGGTCTCCATAAAATGCAAATATGCCAAAGGGCTCTTTGGCTCTTTTAGTTTGTGCTGGTGAGAGATTATTGTTATTCTCCATTACTGAAATTCATTTAACTTCTTAATTTGCAGTTCAGCCAGTGTTCTGTATATAAACTGCAAACTTTCCTGCAACTCATAGTCATTAGCTGTTGAATGATTTGAGAGCCAATACTTTTTAAAAGGAGGTACAACTACTGAAGATGTAAGTTATTTGAATGTGCCTTAAAACTTGGAGGGAACTTGGAAAGACTTTGGAGACTGAAGCACATTTCATAGTTGATCTGCATTTCACAGTTTCCGTGAAGTGTGATAAGTAGAAATCTGCAGCTGTAGCTTAGGGGTGTAGGTATCTTCTGGAAAAAAAAAAAAGTAATTCCATCCAAGAAAAAGCATCTTTTGGACTCTACTTTCTCATCAGCTGGCCTCTTCCATTGTAGTAATACAACTAAAAAACATGAGCTGCAGATGTGTACTTAAAGGTACGTTAAGGGCGAAGCTCCTGCCTGAGCATCCACACACCATTCAAGGAGATGCTCACACCTCACCTGAGATTTAACTCCTAGGACTGGAGTCCCTTCGCAGATGGTGACTCCAGTGAGCTGACGGATCCCCTTTCAACTCCTCGCACACACACACATGCTCACTCTTGGGCGCTTCCTGTTCCCTCAGGCTTGACCCTGGGTTTCCTGAAGCAGAGTCTCTGATGTGACACATGCCAGATGGGTTTATTGAGTGTTCCAGTGGTGAAGAACAGCTTGAGCCAGGTGCCTCTGGAGAGGGACTCTGAACAAAGAAACCTCGGGGCAATTATACCCTTACAGTCAAAGATCCCCTCCCCTCACGTGATGATTTGGTCCAATAGTAATATTTGGGTCCAAAGTCTTCTTTTTCCTCATTGGATCCTTTCTGTCTCCAGGCAGGCTGTTCTTTTTCTTATCTTGAGGATGCAGTTTCTATTGATGATTGATGTGGCTACCTCATCTTTCTGGTTTACATCACTTTCTGGACCTTCCTTCTGTGAGGGACTGAAAGAGTTAATGTGTGTTGATGTCTCAAACGTTGTAGGGCAGGCTGCAGTTTGCATAGGGGCAGGAGGTGGAGGCCCTGTGGGGGATGCACAGCTCTGCTGGAGGACCATCACAACCGCATGTCATCATGGTCGCTGGATCCAAGGGTGGTAATCTCTTTCTCTCTCTTTCTCTTTTCCATATTCTCTGTTTCCTTCTTATAAACATTCCGATAAGAGGCCTGGCTATCAACTCCTTTTTGCTTTCCAAGTTTTCAAAGTTAAGTCATTCCTCGTTAATGTTAAAATAAAGTGTTAAATTGATCTTTGGTGTTATTTCACCTTAATTTAGTCCGAGGGAGTCATGAACCTGCTACGGCCTTGGGTCGTAACAAAAAGTTGGTGTCACAGACAGGATTCCCTTGTTGGTACTAAAGTGATCGATTGTTAGGCTCAGGCTTTAAGTGGGGCTGCTCTCTGAGGGGCAGTCGTACACAAAGAGGATGGTCCTCTGAGGGCTATCAAGGGATCTGTTCCCTGTAATTGTAGGCTCATGATGGTCTAGTGGGGAGGTCTGATTATAGATTGTGACCACCTGGAGAAATTCAAGGACTATAACGCTCGATCTTGTCCCACTGCTATGACTTGGGCCCAAAATAATTGACATAATTCACAAGCTGTAGCAGGCTGAATCTTCATGCTGGCAAAGGAATGAAGATTTAAACTTGGAAAGTGAAAGGCATTGGTTTGCAGGGTTTTAGGAGCTGCCCTGGTGGGGTTCCAGTATCTGACTTGACAAGCAGAGGAGGAGGCAATAAAATCTGTTCAAGACTTAGTAAAGGCTTTACAAGAGCAACTAGAGAATGAGGCAAAAGGTCTGTCTGAGCGGCTTGCTGCCGAGCAGGTGACTAACCAGAGGCTACACACTACTTTTGGCAGAGGATTTGGAGCGGGAAGAGATACTAAGGGAGCAATTGGATGAAACCCGTTCCCAAATTGCTGTGGGAAACATGGATATAATTGCTGACTGGGGAAGGGAATTAGAATTGTTACACTTTTAATAAATGCTTGGTTGATACCATCAAGCAATCAAATAGAATCTTGAAGATTTAATTTTGTTCTGAACAGACTTATCTCTCTTGATGATGTTGGTATGTTGCTTGATACAGTAGAGAACTGTAATTTTAAAACTCCTTGTGAAGCAAGGCTCTTCCAAATGCCTGGAGTCTGTGGTGCTTGCAGAAAATACACTTCTTACCTTTCAGAATAATCTCCTTGAGCTTGGTTTAGATGCTGCTTATGACAAATTCAGATTTTTCTCTATCTAGTGCTTCTGATTGGTGTTATGTGGCATGGTGTTTCTGTGTTATTTCATTCCTGGTGAGAAGAATTGCCTCTTTCCTGCTGCCCTTCTGTCTGTGATCTCAATTCTTATGACTCTTGTGGCAATGTTGCCAGATGCGATTCTATAGCTACAGGACTGTGGGTCAGGTCCACTGTCAAGTGTCATGGAGTGCTTTTTCCTTGTTTTTTGATTTTTGTACTGTCCCTGAGGAAGTTTTAAAATTGAATTATATAACTGTAATATCCTAAGTTGTTACTAACTGCCTGCTGCAAGAAACAATTTTAGTACAATTGGAAGGATATTAAACGATTATGAATAGTGTAGCGTGCAGAGGTCTGTGCAGTGTAAGGCACTAGTGAAAGTTAGCAACTGTTGTCTTATAAATCTTATATTCAGTATAAACTGTAGAAAATTGACCCAGATTTTTAACTGTTAATCATTCTACTAACCAGTTCTGTGTACTCAGGTGACACGTGAGTATGGGAGTATAGGGTCATATACTCTGCTACTGTTCTGTTGTTGGTCAGGTGTCTTGGTTTTTCTTCCTAGCTCTGGCTAGTTCAGACTTATACATCCACACACGTTGACATAAATCCACTATGAGAAAATATAAACACACTGAGATCCTTTTAATTACTGACCCTTGGACCTCTGGCACACCCCTTGGTCTCTCCAGTTGCTGAAGTGACCTGGAGCTCCTTTTCAGGTTGCTGGCACCCAGACTTTCCTTGCATGCTAGGCTTTCCAGTGAGACCTCCAAGCCCTGTGACCTCTTCTCCAGGTGCTGGCACCCTGCTTTCTTCAGTTGCTGCCCTTAAACCTATGAGCTGTGAGCCACGGGTCCCAGCTGGGCCTTGCTTACGTGTGAGCAGCCCCTTTTATTCTTCCTCTCTATTTCCCCTTATTGTTCTTACACATCCCCCCTTTCCTCATGTCTGATCCTTTCGCTAAGCGTTCTTTAAGTTTTTAATAGTCCTGCCTCAAATATACCCATGGTTTGAGGTTTGTATCATAAACTTTAATGTTGTGTTTATATGCTGCCAGTACAGCCCCAGCCCATCTTGGCAATAGGTCAAGAGTAGTTAACCAATTGGAATAATTGGTTTTTGCTAGAATAGAAATAAGTGTGGCCATTCATATCATAGATACCAGATTTTTTGTGGTTAGAGACCATGCACCATGGAGAAGGAAAACAAGTGATATAAGCAAGGTGATATTGTGCGTGCCTCTAAGAAGGGGTCAACTAAAGAACAATGATAAGATGGTCCCAGAAGACCCCTGGAGAGACTTAATGAGCAGCAAGATGGAGTTTATGAGAACATTTTCTAAGAATCGCTTTGAATATGTATGATTCTTCCAGAAAATATAATGAATATGTATGTTTCTGTATAACATAAACTCTACTTCATGTACTATAAGGCATGCACGATAGGTGGAAGGATCCCCTGTGCAGCCGGTGCCACAATAAAGAATGCCTGCTTCTTAATGCTACATTGGTGTTAAGGAGTTTGATTCCCAATTTCAACAGCAAAAGCAGCAGACCAAGAGTTAAAAGAATGGCCTGTGGTGACAGTGAAGGAGCACCATTTCCAGGACGCTGTTTCCGGCAATAAAACTGGAGAATGTGTTGAGTGTAAGGGTATGTGAAATGTGAGAGCATCTCCGTTAAGGTTATCTGCTCAAGGACCTTTTCAGTGCAAAAGGAGACAATAAGAGGGAAAGGAATAAATCAAATGTACAGAGACGCGAACAGTACTGGGTATAATAACAAGAAACAACCTCCTCCGCTGTTCTAATTCAGTGTGTGGGTTGTGAGAATGTTTGTTTCAGCAATATTATCTGATCAAGGACCTTGTCAAATGGGATTATAGGGAAAAGAGGGAAGCGATAAAGAAAACTTAGAGATAAACCTGACAGGCAAATGTGAAGGAGACAGAAGAAACAAACCTTGTCAGTCTTGCTAACTGGTGGGCCATTGAGAAACTGTAGGCAAACCTAGACTTTAAACTGAATAGAGTGCAAACCTGGGAGTCCCAGGTGTGAGTGGGAGGAGGAGGATGATGGAACTGTGCAGAGGGGGAACAGACAGAAGAGAGTATAAAAGCGGCTAGACGTGTGTAAACTGTGGCTGGTCAGGAGGTCAGCCTGAGCCGTGTCTGATCCCTGCAGCCAGTCCTATCTTCTTAAGTCCTTTTTTAACTATCTCTCTGCATACCCTCATTCTCCATGCCTTGTGTGTGGATGCTGCAAGGGCTAAGTGCCAGCTACTGAGGAGACCACTGTGAGTTGATAACTGGACCAGGAAGTGGAGTCAGAGTGGAGGTGTAGGCACCTCTGGGCCATGGTGCCAGCAGCTGGAGCAAGAGGGTGTCTCGGCATCAGTAACTGGAAGGACCGTAGCTCTTGTGAGCATTACCACAGGTCCCACACACTGTCTGTCTGGAGTGCCAGCTACTGGGGGGACTAAGAGGTGTAGATTTGGTGCCAGCAACTGGGGCCAGACTGGGAGTGCAGGCAGCCCTGGCCTGCCGTGCCAGCAATTGGAACGAGTGGGAGCCTCACCAAGGTGAGTCGAGCAAGTGAGGTGCTCAGTCCTGCTGGAGCAGGACTGTGGGTCACAGCCTGCGTGCCTGATGAGGATGCATGGAGGGTATCCTCCCTGAATTGGATGTTTGCCTGTATAATTTGCTAGCAGACTTCAAGGTGGACTGGCTGGTGGGTAGGAGGCCCTGGGTCCAGGCAGGGGTGTCCCATGGGCAGAGGATCCATGCTGGTATTTGGGGGGGATCCGTGAGTGTGAAATGCTTATGAAACAAGTGTGTGTGTCTGTTTGTTAGTAAGCATAAAGCTGGATGAGCTGGCAAGTAGGAGATCCTTTAGAGGGACATTCAGTCCTGACCAAAGAGGAGAGAAGGGACTTGGCTGTCTATACTTCTATTTTATGTGACTCATATATGTAGGTACTGTTGAAGGTGGCATCTTTTCTGTGGCTGTCTGTGTCAGTGTCGCATGTGTGTCTTTGGGATGCGTGCTCAGTCTTGCTACCTGCAAACAGGAAACCATCAGCAGCTGTGTCCATGGGCCTGCAGTGGAAACACCTGGGTCTCCAGACTGGGCTCCAGCCTCTGGGCAGGAAGAGTCACCAGGCCACAGAGCTGCTGGAGGTGGTCACTTTTGGCATCCCTTAACAAGCACTGGGGCTGTGCTAATAAGATAGTTTGAAGAGAATAATTTTGATGGGTTTTGTTTCAATGGCTGTCGCTTGAACTGAAAAAAATCTTGGTCCTGTTTATTCATCTCTTCTGAAAAGGTCTTGTTTGTTCCGAGTGCTCTTCTCACTCTTCTAGATTTGGGCCATGAGGACATGTGAGAATGAAGTGTGTTCAGTTAAAAAAACAACCAAACCCAACTCGAACAAAAAAGCCCACTAACAAAAACTGACTCGGAAATACAGTTGGATAGTACTGAATAAATTCATTAAAAGTCCTGGTGGTTGGAGGAGACAATGATGAGAACACAAAGGAAGGCTGCAAGGAAGAGCCTGATTCAATGTGAAGTTCATGGGCATAAAAATAAAACAAGCCCATCCAATAACTGTTTTTGTAATGCTTGTCTGTGGCAACAGATGGCATTAGGACAGCGAAGCCAGTCGGTGGAAGTGAGAAATACACTGTTGGAAATGGTGGGATGGGAATTGGCAGAGTGAAGTGACTAGTCTTCATATGCTTAAAGTTACTGTAACTGCCCTGTGATTGACTATCAATCTGAAATACAGATAATTTCTAACAAATTATTTCTTATGTAACTGCTAAGAATCTTTGTGGCAGGAAAACTCCAGTATGCTGGTGCTGATGTGACATCTAGAATCTAGCTATGAACTGAGGAAAATGAGAATTTTTGGTGTGTATGTACTCTTTCCTTTGGGCATGTTTGGTTGATTCAGGCCATCTTGTACCACAGGTGCAGATCTGCCAAGCTGCTCTAATCTTTCTGTGATACTGTTTGTCAAACATATTGAATTCATTTTAAATGCTTTCAGTGAACTGAGACTGGCTGCTAGAAGTCCAGAAGCAGAAACAAGGGAGCAAAGCTGTGCTGGCCTGCAGCTGAACTTTTGTCCTCTCAATTCTTGGAAGCTTGTGTTTGCTGAACTCCATGTCCTGGAGAGGTGGGAAACAACAGAGATCAGAGTGGCTGGCATTGAAATATATATGGTTAGTGTTTATAGAGTTTTAGTCCAATAAAAGGAAGCTTTTAATAATGCCTAAGAATGTTTTCTAACTATTGTGAGTGCCTCAGTTACACTTGTCACAGGGCAGATTCAGACCACCTAAAGAACCACTGCCAAAGGCAGCAGCAGAAGTGGGTTTATGGAAGTAAGGTGTTGTAAAAGTGAGGCTTAAGAAAGTCTGATGACAGGATTCAATCTATTACTGTACAGAGAACATAATAACCAATACAAGGTCTTAATGCCCTGTGATACAAGGTTATGCGTGATATCAGTGTCTCAACCTTTAGGACTTACCTTTAGAGGCATCCCAGCTCAAAGGGAGCCACTGCTGTGTGGCCAGCTGCCTAGCAGGGAGAGCTCAAAAAAGGCTCACTCAGGCTGTCATAGTTGTGGAATAAAGTGGTTGGCTCATAGTCAGATTACATGCAATGGGAAAGGTAAGCATGAGATTCCTTGTACCCACAACTTTCTTTGTTCCTTGACAAATTAGTCTTGGAAGAACCACCTGCTATTCATGTGTTAATCGCATGATTGGTGTTCCGATTTCCCAGCTCATATGCCTCAAAATTCGCCGTGTCACCCTGTTCCTGCATGTGTTTTCAAAGAACAGATTGGAACTAGAGACGTTCTTGACCTGGTCATGGCCTAGGCCTTTACTTCCTTGGGAGCCTGAACCAAACTATCACTAGTTTGGTCAAGGAGTAGAGTGCATCTGTCACACTCCACCCTGTGACGATAGTCAATCCACGTTGTCGGCTCATAGAGTTGTAGTACCTCTTGCCTCTGTCAGAAATATACAGCTTATTGCAGGTCAGTGGTAAGGGTCCAATTATTTGACGAGTTGCTTAGCTTAAGTGTTAGAATTAATGGTAATTTTATACCGCTGCACATACAGAATCAGTTGAGTGCATGTGTTTTACATGTTGGATTAATGTAATTTGTTTCTTTATTTGCCAAACTTTGATATACAGAATGATTACAAGCAATAAACACAATAAAGTAAAAACTAACAAAACTATGACTGGATATAACAAAAAATTAAAAGCTCCAGTTGCTGTTGGTTACCATTCAAGATCATGAATGTACATAGCTGTTTGTGACAGAGACAAGTACTGTCTCAGCACATTTGTCAGGGTGTACTGAGAAATATCAGACTTCCCTAAGGGAATTAAAGAACATATCGGAGGTTCCAGAGGAATTCCTTTCACACATGAGCCTCATCCTAGATCAGGGATTGAAGCTTCAATGTCTACCTACTGTCTTTCTTTATTTCCCTGCCAGACTTGTCAGTAGATGAATCGCAGATCAGTCTTGGCGTGAAGCCAGAGATGCTGTTGACTAGATTCGTTCAGTAGTAGCATCTTCTATAGTTAATACATAGGTGATAACTAAGTGTCACGACCCGAAAGGAGCTATATAGGATGACCTCCCTCCCGTTGGGACCAACAACCGAGTTTGTGATTCCCTTGGACTGAATGAAGGTGAAATGACACCAACCAAACAGTTTTATGATTTATTAATACAAAATAGAAGGCATGTGGTTAGACACAATAACACAATGGCAACTATTTAACTGGATAATTGCACTGGATAAACAAGTCCTGTGCCACATGTGGTTACTTACATCTAGTCCTGAAAGAAAGAGAGGAGGGAGAGGAGAGAGAGATATACAGATACAGAAGATACTACCACCCGTGGATCCAGCAGTGTCCCATTGATCCTTCTTGCTCTGGGTGTCTTGGTGGTGGGGATCCCACCCTAGCCTCTGATGGTACCATTTTTATACAGTCCAAATCCCAACATCTCCTCCCAGTTCCAAGAAACTTCATGCATATGCATGGTGGGCGTGATGCCGTGCAAGGATAGGCATGGTCTGCTTCAGCACAGGCTCAGTGTATCCTGAGTGGTAGCAGGGAGGCTGTTCTGGGGGAGTCACATCAGACGAGACCCTCCCAAGGTCAATGATCTAGCACCCTGCACATGCGCAGTTAGTTGTTCAAAACCACAAAGTACTGTCTCACTTCTGCTTCTGCAGGGCCAGAAACCGGTGTCTCGTTCTTGCAAAGTCTGCAACAGTTGCAGTTAGTTGTTGACAGGCATCAAAACCACAAAATATCGTTGCTTGTGGTTATAACACCTACTGTGCACACAAGTCTCTTGCGAAGTCTGACGCACATGAGTCTCTTGCGAAGTCTGTAATGGTCGCAGCAAAACTCACATGTTCTACACCAATAAATGTTTAAGGCAAATGTCTGCTCATCTGTCCACCACGCTAAGTCTGTTTGCATTGTATGTAAAGTTTACCAAGAGCCACTAGACTTACAAGTGTCAGAGGCATTATTCCTGCCAACTTTTATGAATTTCAGGAGATGGGATTCTGCTATCACCTTCTCGTAAGAATATACCTACTGCAACTTGGACCTTGGTTGGACTTGAAGGTGAATTAAGGAATTGAGTTTAGTGTGGGTTGCCTGACATAACTAGGCTGCCTTTAGCATAAGGATGAGTTAGCAAAACGAGTTCTTGTTTTTAACAAAATGTTTGAACTGCAGATAGGGTCTACCCCTATGCAGGGGTGTGATATGTACTGAGACAGTTGCTTTTAGACGCATACCTTGTTATCTAGGAAACCATAGAATTAGCTACAGTAGACAAAACAGAGCACTGAAGTTATGTAACCTAACTGCTTGCTTATCAACAATTAACCACAGAATGTGTGGAATGTTTGATAAAATTACCATATAAGCTGGCTGAAATTCTACCTCGACGGAGGTGCATTTTGTTGGTTGTGGCAAAAATAAAGGTTCTTTGGCTTACAGTCCATCTGTGAGTTGATTGCTTTGCATCAAATATAAGATAACAACAGCACCAAAAAAGGGAATTTTACCATATGGGAATTACCAACAGCCACTTGAAGTGTTAAATGTCAGTAACTGCGATGTAACTTTACTATCGTAAATAATGACAAAGAACAACGCAAACGGAGTGCACTATGGAGCCTGGAGAACCTTTCAGGAATGTTCCCCTTTTTGCTTATAATGCCTCAGAGAAATATAACCACTCCAAGTCCAACCACTATCCCTCCTTTTGAACCAGCTGATTGTGCTGTGAAATATCACAACCTCTCCTTCACAGGTCCTTATGTAGTGAGACAATCCAACAAGAAGAAATTATTTATGGATCCCACATATTCTTTTAAAAAATTACAGGTAAAAGTACAAGTTCATATATTCCAGATAAAATTAGAATGTTTACCTTTTGTCTCACAAAGTCTTAAAAGGATGGAAAGCATGGTCACATTCTAGAGTTCTCCGCTCAAGAAAACGAAGAGATTTAGCTGGATGGGTTGGATCTGGATTAGGAGTTTTAAAGTCCATTGATCATGAAGTACTGATTAACAAATTTAGTACAGTTGCCTCCGATTTAGGAAAACTAGAGGTACCATTAAGATCATAATTGATCTCCCTAGCTGAGTCTCAAACGTTAACCGCTGACCTTATATCATTATTAGCCAATCATACTACTGAGGATTTCCAAGCAGTGACAACCTTTATAGGGGGACTACAGGGGAACATATCCGTTGCTATTCAATGTGTACAAACCCAGCTCCGCATACAATCCGTGATTTCTGATATCATCAGGGAAGGGATGTCAGGAAATGTGCCACAAGAAATTAAAGAAATTATCACTGGAAACGATACTACCACCCCATTCAAATTAAAACATCCAGCTTGGTGGCAACGAGTTAATTTCACCTATGATGATATGAAGGAACAAATTGAAGCCTGTGTTTTCACAATTCAAAAGGCAGAAGTGTGGGTTATTTCCCTATTTTATCGTTAGGCACAATCCATCAGGATGTGATAGTCAGACCAATAAGACACAATGCCTGGGCAAGATATAACAACAATACAGAAAAATAGTATTGAAGCCTGTATTCCAAAGGAACAACTAGGATATGTTTGTGAAAATGCGGTAACTGAAAATGAAGATCTGTGCTTAGACACAGAAGACAGTACGCATGCTTTTGAGACGCTTCCCTCGGGACATGCTCAATCACAGGTATCTTATGTGGGGAAAGGATGTGCCTGTATAAGAAGTAGTTGTGTCAATGTTAGTACCAATAATTGCGAAGAAGAGACCAATGGAACTAACTTTTGTGTTTGTAATTTTACAAGATACAAGGCTGTGATTTTAATTATTCTCTTCCTATAACCACTTCTCAGTTGATCTCTGACAGTTACATGTTGTACAATGATGTACCTAAATTACAGATCTGGATGGACATTAACGTTCTGAAGAAAATGCTCTCCCACCTGGACATTGAAGCACTACTAAAAAAGGTAAAAGAAAGCTCCAAACAAACACCGTGGCAAGTCTGGCACGATACTCTGGAAATAAAGGATATCATCACAGCCGTCGGAAAACAGGGGGAGCACCCTCGGTGGGATATTTTTCTGAACACATCGTTAAAATCACCAACTGCTGCACAGTTTTTCAACTTTCTGGTAGATCCTGTACTGGTGCTGATCTTTGTGGCCGTCATACTGACCATACTCAATCTCTGGATATGGTGGAAGATACAAACTGTCGCTTAACAAGTACACGTATTATGGACTGTAAATAAAGTTTCGCAAAAGAATTTGGAATAGCTTAAAGAAAAGGGGGGATTGAATTAAGGAATTGAGTTTAGTGTGGGTTGCTTGACATAACTAGGCCACATTTAGCACAAGGATGAGTTAGCAAAACAAGAGTTCTTGTTTTTAAAAAAGTGTTTGAACTGCAGACAGGTCCCTACCCCGCTGGGGGGGTATGATATGTACTGAGACAGTTGCTTTTAGACACATATACCTCGTTATCTAGGAAACCATAAAATTATCTACAATAGACAAAACGGAGCACTGAAGTTATGTAACCTAACTGCTTGCTTATCAAAGATTAACCACAGAATGTATGGAATGTTTGATAAAATTTCTATATAAGCTGGCTGAAATTCTACCTCAACGGAGGTGCGTTTTGTTGGTTGTGGACCCTGTGCTCTCCCCGCTAGCGAAAAGAAAGGTGCTTTGGCTTACAGTCTGTCTGTGAGTCGGTTCCTTTGCATCCAAGTCTACTCAGAGCTGAGGAGGTCTTCAGCTGGTTTACCCCTAAAGGTTTAGTAGTAACTATGTTTTGGACATTCCCATAAAAGTAAAACGTTTGTGGCCAACTACTGTCCTAATCTCAATTTAAATGATCAGTGTGAGGGAAAGTGAAGATTTTGCAAGGAGGTAGTCATTGTGCCTAGCTTATTAGCTGGGGCTTCTGCATCCGTACCGTTGAGCGCTCTGAATATCCTGTAAGGTCTCTGTGTGTGTATGTTCTACTGAGGTAGGGTACAGCTATGGAGCCAGGCTAGCCGTACTTCATAAGTGGTAGACAAGGAGAGCACACTGAATTCAGTCGGGATACATCGGTTAGCAGTGTACCTGACGAAAGTCAATTGTCTCAGTGTGCAAGAACCAATCCACACACTGAATCAAGATACTTGTGTTTATTTTGATTCTGCAGAAGCAGGTGCTAGGCATCTAACACAGCCAGCACGCCTCTCAGTAATACAAAGGATCTTCATAAAAAATAGTAACGATAAAGAAATCACAATAAAATAACTGAATGGTTACTCATATGTGGGACAATAACTGAGAAGGGAAATTAGTTTCTCCAAGGTTCATCCTAATGGAAGAACTTCTTAGCATAAAATGCAGTTGATACTTCCAGGATGGAATGCAGTTGGCATGCTTGCTACAGCAGTTCCCTAGGGAACACACACTTAGCATATGGTAAGACTAACAGAAGGGAGGATGGAACAGAGTGAAAACATCACAGCCAAACTCTGTTACACTCCCTGCAGGGATGGGAACTGAATGGTACCTGGTGGCTGATAAGCCATGTAGTAGCTGATAAACTGTGTTGCAGCTGTCAAACAAGAAAAATGTCGGTTGCTGAGCCAGCAACTGTGGCAAAATCATATCCTTTAGATTAACTTTGCTCATTATAATCTCATTATAACACTAAAACACTCCTCCATCCCGAGGGCTACTGACCTCCAAAGTGAGACCACCCCTCACTGTGCATGTGCCCTATATATATTTTACTATACCTTTTAGAAATAAGGTGAGAGAATTTTCCACGAATTAGTAGTAAACGAATGTATGACTAGAATCACTCCAACTCCACCTTAATGTAAGAAACAGCATAGAACTAAGTGGATTAGGGGAGAAAATTAGGGAAGACTGCATTGTAACTTCTGGGATCAGTTCATGGGCTGAACCCGTCTTCTCCCCCACAGGGATGCCTGTTTGGTAGGAACCTTATTCTACGCATGCCAATATAACTAACCTAAGCTAGCTGTTACTAGTAATTAGAGTTTGGTTGTATATTGCTTTAAACTCGTTCTTGTGGTCACTGTAGTATCACCAGCAATCTTCAAACCTTATCCAGTCACAAATCTGTATTTTGTATAATGAAGTTCACTTTGTGCAGATTCCCGGAACCTGGAATAATTGAACTGAGGGGATTTGACTCAGTGGCGCTGCCAGCGTGGGTCCCTGAATATGTTAGTCGAATCACCCTTCGATGTAGTGGGCTGCCCAGTGGGACAGACTGCTTGGGTGTAAGGGTCTCATCTTTCTTGGGATGTTGACAGACTTGACAAACACAAAGTGTTTGTTGACACCTCCTTCACCCCCCTTTAACATGACACTCATACTGTTCCCCACTGCCCATGATTGCATGTGTTCTTGTTTTAAACATTTGGAGAGGTTCTCTTCATTAGCATACTCGTTATTCATAGAGAGGTCTGGTTTTTAACATTAAAATCACCTAAGGTTACTTCAGGACATGAATTTTGATTAAGGTCCAGTAGAGGCTTATATAACAGACCGTAGGTCATGCTGTGCAATATACGCTTGACAGGTCTATGATTATACTATTGTCCTGAACCAGGATGTACATCCTGATTGGTAAGGGGGAGTTTCCATCTCTGTCTCCAAGGATACCTGATCTTTGTAACCGTTATTTGTTCCTATCTACAACAGTATGTTTATTAGTGAACCCTTACATTTAAATAATCACTTTGCAAACTTGAGGGAGATTAACTACTCTTATTCACATAGCTTTCTATGCCATGCACTACTTCCTGACTATTTATGTCCCTGATCAATTTATTTATGCTTGTGTGGCGTGGGGAGGTTGTTGTAGGACAGCCTCAGCACTGTTTGCATGCTCCACCAGCGTGTCCCAGGGCAGCCGTGGCGCTGGAGCGCCAGGATCGATTTGAAGCGGTCGATACCTTCTGTGCCTTCAGCACGCTGAATATCATGATGGTGTGCTGGGACAGTTGATTGATTAGCATGAAAGTGGTTATGCCAGGGAAACAGATGAGCCCTTAATTCAAGTATCTGTTATCTAAAACTTATAAAACAGTAGTTCTAAATAAAGCATATCAGCCGTGAGCTTTACAGTTCAGTGTTGTTTGCAGCCCTGTACTGGGTGTTGCTGAGATGGAGTTCATTTTCTTCACAGCAGCTGTATGGTGCTGGGTTTTGTACCTGTGGCTAAAACAGTGCTGGTAACTCACCAGTGTTTTGGCGATGGCTGAGCAGTGCTTGCACAGTGGCAAGGCCTCCTCTGTTTCCCGCTGTCGCAAATAGGATTTTTTTACACGCCTTTGGTTTAGCAGCAATTTAGGCTTTATTAATATTTTGAGATAGATCACAAAATCAGGTTGTGTAATTCTTAATAGCACTTAATTGTGAGCCAATTTAACAGTGATTCAATGGAATTTGTTACAATCAAAACAATAACTTAGTTAAAGAATCAAGAACGGTAAGGCTCACCCAAGACTTACAGCAGGGTTTCCTCAGTCAAATGGCACACAGACACAGACAGAGGCTAAATCAAATCACATGCAGACAGACAAACAGTTATAAATCAAATTGCATACACACAGAGGTTAACCTATGATTAAAATTTCCCTTTTTGTGAGTTTCATGAATTATTTTTATGTGCCAGCATTCATCGATGGATGGTTGTCAAACCTTGCACAGTCGTCAATGGACGATCTTACAGTCCTTGCGAAACCTACCCTGAGAAGCCTCCCAGCTCAGGGAGAGGTTCTGGGTCACCCTGGCTGCTGGTGTGAGCTCAAAGGGTCTCACTTTGGATCACTGTTTATAGGATCTCTAGGTGATTGGCTTTGATCAGTATTTTCCATTCTGGCTGCAACTGAGTCATTCTGGTAAACAATGTGGTGGTGCAGCCCCCACCCTGGGCCACTCTGACATCTCAAGATAAGCCATGCATGCTTTGAGAAAAGCTCTCATTGTGCTGTTATCTTGGTTACAAGTGCAATGGCTTGGGGCTGGGGCCATCTCTGCCCCATCTCTTGGGGCACTCTCTGGCCACACCTGGGCCATCAGCCACCTCAGTTGTATACCAGAACCCCTTTGAGACCCCACCTGGAGTACTGCATCCAGCTCTGGAGCCCCCAATATAAGAAGGACATGGACCTGTTAGAGTGAGTCCAGAGGAGGGCCACGAAGATGATCTGAGGACTGGAGCACGTCTCCAATGAGGACAGGCCAAGAGAGTTGAGGCTGTTCAGCCTGGAGAAGAGAAGGCTCTGGGGAGACCTTATAGTTGTCTTCCAGTGCCTATAGGAAAGACAGGGAGAAACTCTAGCAGGGTCTGTTGTGACAAGACAAGGGGGAATGGTTTTAAAACAGAAGGGGGTAGATTGAGATTAGGCATCAGGAAAAAATTTTTACAATGAGGGTGGTGGAACACTGGAACAGGTTGCCCAGAGAGGTGGTGGATGCCCCATCCCTGGAAACATTCAAGGCCAGGCTGGATGAGGCTCTGAGCAACCTGATCTGGTTGGAGATGTCCCTGCTTCTTGCAGGGGAGTTGGATTAGATGAGCTTTAAAGGTCCCTTCCAATCAGAACTATTCTGTGATTCTATGATAAGCCATGCATACTTTGGGAAAAACTCCCATTGTGTTGTTATCTTGATTACAAGTGCAGTGGCCTGGGGCTGGGGTGGTCAGGCACTCCCTGGCCACACCTGAGCCATCTGAATTTGGCTTCCAAGGTGACTGTTGCTCAGAGACTAGCTGGGCATCAGTCTGCTTGTGGGAGGTGTTCTGTGATTGCTTTTGTGTTGTGTGTTTCCACCCCTGCCTCCCCTTCCCTTTACCTGTTAAACTTTATTTTATCTCGACCCTTGAGTTTTCTCTTTTCCTCCAGTTTTCTCCCCTGACCTGCTCGGGGGTGAGTGAGTGGCTGCGTGGGTGCTGGGCTGCTGGCTGAGGTCAGCCTATCACAAGCCCTGCTACAGTTACACCAGAGGAGTTGAGTTCCCATGGACCTATCCTGATAGGAAACGGTGTGGGGGATGGGGAGGCCAGCCCCCCGTTGGCCGTCACACTTGTAAGTGTGAGGTTTTGCTGACCACAGTTCAAATCAGGGTACAACGCTAGCTTCATCCTTATCAGTAGACCTGGATGAAGTAAACTTTAATGCTTTTGAAAAACAGTGCGGTCTACTGGTGGCTCCATAGTGATCAAAGGATCTTCTCAGAGTTGGCTTTGATGTGCTGAATTTATATTACTAGTCTCCTGATCAAATACTCCTTATTTGTCATCATTCTTTTCATCTTGTGTTGTTGGGTACTTTCTCACGGTACTTTTGGGTTACTGATGTTACTAATCTCCAGGTGAATATTGTTTGCTTGCTTCCGTGAATCATGCTTAAGGTCAGTCTGTTAGCAGGAGCAAATGTATAGCAGTGTTACCTAGTGGAGGATAGAGGCCATGCAAACGTTACGTTGATTTATTTTTTTATTTAAATATCCCAAGCACTATGGTGTACCATTGTAATTAAAAAAAATGAATGCACAAATACAGTAGTGTGTGGTTATGGTAAACTTTAGTAGAGAACTATTCTGTTCATGTAGTTTATTCAAGATTGAAGTAGTTTATTAAGAACATGTAATTAACTGGCAATCACTCAACTATATCTTCAGAAAAAAAATTGTTAATGTAACAAATAAACCACAAAATGCGACACTATAAAAATGTTAAGCATCTATAATGTTTGGAAGCACTCAGTATTTCTAAGCACCCAGAAAGTTCTAATCTCTCTTTTTGTGACATGCACCCCTCTTTCTCCACGTTCCCCTGATGTATGGGTTACAAGCACAAGCGCTCTTCTTGCACACACCTTCTGTGGGAGATGGGGTTGCTCCAGCTTTATGCGAGCATTTGCTGTTCCCTGTAACCTGCTGGTCCCTGTGCTGGTGAGAAGGCATCCCATGAATTTGCATGCACACAGCTGAGATGTGGGTGCACTTGTTGCACCCTGAATTGTCAGTCCTCTGGCTGGATACAGGCTGGGCTCCTTACAACACCTGGTGGAGAGGATGCTCTGACTGGCACTGGTAGATGTTGTGATGTTCGTAGAGTGACTTTGGGCAGCCTCACACAGGTCTTGACTACTGTTGGTGTTTTCCTCTTGTTAAAAATTTCACACTTCTTCTATACTTTTATTGAATCCTTTTTAGTTTCAAAAGTGTCATTGAACTTCCGCAGTTACTGTAATCCAGGTGATGATTGCGTTCCTCTTCAACACCGTCTGTTGGTGGTTCATGACTTTTTGACTTGATCAGTTTTGGGAAGGTGCCCTCCAGAAAAACTAGTCTTTGGCACGCGCACACACACAGAATGCACGCTTGCATTCTGACCTTACCGGGTATTGTTATCCAGCCCATTTGTCAGGGGTTGACTGTAGGAGCAACCCCAGAATAAGTTTTCCCAACCTGTTAACGGTCCACAAGATCCTTGTATTGGCTCTTAAGAGACCATGCTTGTGGCATGGGGGCTGTAGGAACATCTGTCCTTTTGTGTTGACATAGCCTGGAGAAGGATGTTTGTCTCCATAACTGTTTATTATTCAGGTGGTGAGGATCTTCAATGTTGTGATCCTCTGCTGCTGATCTTAGCCCACAGTTGGTGACTTATTGTTTTATACCTCTTGATTTCAGCAACCTGTTCTGCAGTTGCTCACTCCATTTGAACTGCTTGTCCATGTTCCCTGGTGAATCATAGAAACTGATTGACAGACGAATAGTTTACCAGATAATCATCATGCAGATGTCTTACCTGCTCTATTGTTTATTTAACCAAAATACTAAACACATTAATGCTAAATTAGCAGTTTGTTTTTTCCCAAACTGCTCTCTGCAGAAACGGTAAATGTTTGCTCGGGGTTGACCATTCCGTTACTGTCCAGCCTCAGCACAGTAGTTCCCACCATGGTTCTGCAGCCTCCTACTGAAGTTACGTTAACTTTCTCTTCCAGCAATGTGTAGGACAAGGAATGTAACCTCATGAGCCTTTACTGCATGTCCTATTATCCTCATAACTGGTGACAGTGAGCTGGTTTTGGGTATGCTTTCTATACCCTCTAGGAATCGGGTGGTACTGTGATCTTGGTTTGTTTCCTCATGAGTCTGACACAACATTGCTGAGTCTCATATTCTCCCTATGTTTTCCCTGTTTAGATGTTTTCTGGCTCCAGTGTGCAGGTGTACAGACTTCAATGTTAAATTACACTGTTCAGTGAATTAAGTTGTTCTGGTAGTCCCCCCCAGCACAAACCGAATCCATTGTACAGCTTTAATAGAAAGACCTGCTACACTCTTAGGCTGCAGGTTGTGAACTTCCACCTAGATACTGCTGAACAAATGCTGAACTTTTACTTCATTATGTGAAGGAAGGCCCCGAAACTGGTGTAAACCAGAAAGATGAGGTAGCCGCATCCGTCAATAGAAGCTGCATCCTTAAGATAAGAAAAGAACAGCCAGCCTGGAGACAGAAAGGATCCAATGAGGAAAAAGAAGACTTTGGACCCAAATATTACTATTGGACCAAATCATCACGTGAGGGGAGGGGATCTTTGTAAGGGTATAACTGCCAAGAGGTTTCTTTGTTCAGAGTCCCTCTCCAGAGGCACCCAGCTCGAGCTATTCTTTACCGCTGGAACACTCAATAAATCCATCTGGCATGCATCACATCAGAGACTCTGCTTCAGGAAACCCAGGGTCAAGCCTGAGGGAACAGGAAGCGCCCAAGAGTGAGCATGTGTGTGTGTGCGAGGAGTTGAAAGGGGATCCGTCAGCTCACTGGAGTCACCATCTGCAAAGGGACTCCAGTCCTAGGAGTTAAATCTCGGGTGAGGTGTGAGCATCTCCTTGAATGGTGTGTGGATGCTCAGGCAGCAGCTTCTCCCTTAACAAAGTATTAAATCTTTAGTGGAATGTCTTACCCAATCCAGTAAATCAAAAAAGCCGTTAACAATTTATTCTGTGTTTTAGGCTTTGTTTGTTTTCCTCTGTATGTTTCTTCCTGGAGGAGGGCCTCTAAGAAGAAGTAATCAGTAACAAACGTTGCCTATAAAAATAGGTCTCTCCTATCAGAAATGAATTTACGTGTTTTGTGTAGGTTAAGGCTATTAGAAAACTGAAACGAAGGCTATTAGAAAACTGAAACGAAAGTAACCTTCCACAGTATGGATGTGTTGTTCCTTTTCCCCCAGAATAGAAACCCATAACAGTTGAATTTACTGGTCTTTATGTTGTATGAAAAGTGGATTCTTTTACCTGGTGTGCAATAAGCCAATTCACACACACTCAGGAGAGATACTGCTCTTTATTTCAGGCCTGGGTGCTCAGTAGATACTCCACAAATAAAGGACACCCAAAACTGGCTCCTTCGTTATATTTATACAATAAATTGATATATATTCTACCTGTCCAATACATATTCATTCTACTTTACATAAGCCGCATAATGGCATTAGGTCATTCCTCCTGGCTCCTCTTCAAACCTTTCTGTGCATGTTTTCCTTCCTTCAGGGGTCCTTGGTGGTCTCTGGTGGTCCTCATGGATGAAGTACCCTAACTCTTTTTGTCCATATATATGGTCACATGTCATCTGAGGGCAACTCACCGCTACTTCCTTTTGCGAACTTTCCTTTGTTCTTCCAAAAGGAACGTTTGTCCTTGATAACGCTGAAGGCCAAGATATTCTGTCTTTAAGCTTAGGTTAAATGTTAAACATCATTATTGTCAGTGCTATATGAACAATGCTTTAATCAAAAGAGCTTTAGAGTCCTGTTAATTAAACACAAACAAAACTTCTTCTAGGGAGTTTAGGTTCCTAGTAATTAAACACAGACAATACCTGTTCTTTCCAACGGGGTCTATTCCTTTACAATCACTTATATAGATGGCCCAAATTCTCCTCAGATCTCTCTGTGAGGTGATTGTGAGATATGTCCACAGAGCTATCCAGGGACATTACGTAAGACAAAGGCCAGAGACATGCCTCAAACTGTCTGATAGAAAAGTCTAGGTGTTGACGTTTTAGTCACATGATAGATTTGTTGAAGAGCTGTCCTGTTACTCCTACGTTCAATGGGGATATCTCTCCATTCCCTTCCTAAGTGCCGTCAATGAAAAATTGGCAGTTGCCTGTGTAGTAGTTGCTGATGATTTCTGAGGCTTATGGTCAAGGTGAGAAAGTAGCAGGTGAAGGAGTGAAGCAGGCATGTGTGAGTAGTCTTCTGTTTGTCTTTCAGAGTCTTGTACTGGTACTGATCTTTTCAAATGTTCTTCCTAAGACAAGTGCTTTCTGCCAAATATAACTTTTTAAAGTACTATATTTTGTTGTATTAAAGCCATAAAAAAATGTTAAGGTTGTGGTCACAGCTGCAAACTTAGTTTTACTAATCCAGCTAATAATGATGATGACCTGAGGTTGTACTCTTCGCTTTTATGGTCTTGACAGTGACAAGAATTGGTTTTTGCTCTTGGCTAGGTTGTGTGTTGCATGTAGTCAAAGTTTCTCCCCTGTTTAGTAAGGATTTTACAGTTACTACTAGTTTGCATCTTAGTCTTGTTTACATATCTCAGTCATGTTTCTGGAACATAATAAATGTCTTAAATTTCTTCAGCAGTTGTCTAATTCAATGATATGATTGTTTTATCCCTGATTATTTTTCAGGAAATATCCAGTGAAACATTAGCAGTCTGAAATCTTTAGCTTGGATGCCAAAGCCTGTTTTCTCATCTAAGATTCCTGCATCACTGTAAGTGTTACCTTAACATCGTTGTTTATTTTTTTGTGAATTTCATATGTGACTTTTTTTTCCTGCTTTCTTTTGTTATTGGTGTCCTTTGAGAGCAGAGAAAGTAAGAGAGTGAAGGAAGACAGAGCTATCTCTGAATCTTGATAATAACACCTGGAAAATTTGTGGCTCTAGATCTGAGTGATGCTTCCAATTCCTAAGTTTGAAATCAGGAGAGTCGTAAAATCTAAAAGAGCCGATGAAAGAAAGTCAGGAGCCTTGGGTGATCTAGGAGAAATTACCTGAAACATTTTGTTGAGGAATTGTCTAACACCTGCACAAAGCGAGGTGTTTGTTCTATCTTAGGTGGGTTTGACCATATTGAGAAGAACTTAATTGAGATGCAAACAGCATTCACGCTAGTAGGTTTTTTAAAGACTGAAATAGTGTTTTGCTTTGAAGACGTTGTCTCTAACATCTTTCCAGAGGTCATTCAGAAGTAACGTGCTCACCCAGTTGGGCTTGTTGGTAATCAATGTAAATTCTGGAACACAACACATGAAGAGTTAGCCTGCAGTAGCAGAGGAGATGATGTTGTCTCCTTGCTTCATGCCTTCTGCCGGCTGATTAAGTTAATGCTACCAAACAGAATTAGAAGTGGTTTGCTTGTAGCTACACGTGCTGTAAACTAGTCACAGACTCCTGTTTCTCAAAAATCAGTACCTATCCACAGTGTCAGGGAAGAGCAAATGACATGTAAAATAAAAATGAGTGGGCCACATTATTATGAGAGACCTTTATTGAACCCAAGTTAATTTCCTCCTTTCTTCTGTCGTATTTGAAGGTATAATTGAACTCTGAGCTATATTGTATTCTGTAGGTGCTTCTTGTGCTCAGCCTTAAGCATGCTTATTGTATCATGTTATACAAACATATTGGGTTTTTTCCGTCGTTTTTGGATGAGAAGGTAAATATAACAATCTATCGTTAAATTAAGAAGTTGAATAACAATAGAATTAGCAGAATAATGAGAGGATTTTGTTATTCATTAGACAGTCAATGGAATTGTTAGTTGCTGCTCTGTCTTTGTACCTTAACTGTGTTCTGGGAAATAATTTATGCAACTTGACATAGACAATATTGATGTCCATGGGATCTACCAATGGAGTTGCTCTTCTTCCTAGCCGTTCAAGTTCAATGGTTCTGTTCATAATGCATTCTAAATCACTTCCTGGTAAGTGGAATAGGTTTTGATTGGAAGATTAAGGTTTGATTTTATTTTTTTAGCATTTTGTTTTTTGGCTGAAGAAAAAGAGATCCAGAGAAGATGGACTGGAATGTAAGACCACTCCAGAATGCTGATGCAAATAAGAACCTCCAAAGTGAAGAAGCATGTTACCCTCAGTTGTTTTCTAATGTACATGCTTTTCCTCAAACAAATGCCTATTCCTCTAAAAATGCATGCACTTATGCTGGAAATAACCAAATGGTGTATCTGCCAACTAGCAGTGTTGCCTTTACTCTTGGAAATGCTGAAGGATTCCAAACTTCAAATCAGGCCTTACCAGGACCATCTGTAGCTGGTAATGATTTTTTTATCTCAAAATACTCGGTTGATCAACATCCACCATCCTGCGTGCCAGTAGCTCCAAAACCTCCCAATCGGACATCACGTTTGCGGGCAGAGATGACTCAGACTTCTTGTCCAAACTCTAATGCCTCCATTTATTCCCTTAGAAAGTTACAACCCCTGTCTTCTCAAATGAACACTGGAAATAATGTGAGGAGTGTCCATCAGGAACCTCAGTATGTCACCACAAAAGGTTACCCTGTGCAGCCACAAATGCCGCAGCATAATTATATGAGAACTACAATGTTATATCAAAGTAACATGAATTCCCAGAGTAATTCTATGTCCCTTGGTACGTCTGGGCAACATGTCCAAACCCAAGTATATAATCCCAACACCCAGTTGAATGTTTTACACTCACTAAATCAAAATGCTGCAACAAATGCACCGCTGCTACAATATCCACCCAGTCAGATGGGATCAGAAGCTCCTAGCGGATGTTCTGCACCATCGTTGTTGCCTGCCAACTGTGATCCAAGAGCTGCAGCACAATCTTCAATAGGTATACCACATGTCCCTAATGGATACACCCTTAGCCAACAGAGGCACCCGTCAGATCCACAAAATCCTTCTGGTTTTAACAGTGTTCAGCAGCACTGTCAGAAACAGCAGTCTGGAGAAGTCAGTCAATCAGTTAGGAAGGTCTGTATTTCAAGTGAAAATGTGACAGCAAATCAGCCTTTTAATGAAACGTCTGTGGCATCCCCTAGCATTTCCAAAGAATTATATAATATTCTGCAAGAAATTGAAAGTCTTTCTTCTGTGGCTGCTTCAAAGCCACCAAGTGATCCTGCTTCAGTTCAGGAAAGCCAGACGAATACTTTAATGAATGGGCCTGTTAATTCTCAAATTTCCTCAGCAGCAGCAGGTGGAAGAACAGTTACGAAAGACGCACTAGCTTGGGAAGCTCAGAAGCTGCTCACTATTAAAAAAAAATGTATCCTGCTTGAAAGGATGCATCGTTATAGAAGAAAACTCTTAGCAGTTTCAGAACGTAACAAAAGTGCTCTCCCACCTCCTCCAAGTTACCAAGGTACTCCTACTAGTTGTCTTCCACTGGTGCCCAACCAAAATGTACCACCTTCCCCATCTGAAGCAGTGGGGACAGAGAGTCCGATACTTAACTCTCCACATGAAGAAAGAAATGACAAAAACATAGCCAATGCTGATGACAGAGAGTTAAAGGTGACTCAAAGTAAACGTCAGGTGGAGCAGGGAAACCCTTCATCAAGCTCCGCTCCTATTCCCTCTCAGAGCAAACTCTCAGCTCAATTAAGTAATCCCAAGAGCACTTCCATCTCAGAACAAAGGGATGCATGTGTCTTGACCTCTTCTCAAAAAACTGTGACGTCCTTGAACAATGCTTCATGTCTTAGTCAAGTGGATAGCTCTATCAAAATTGCATCAACGAATGCGCCAGCTAACCCCAAGAGCTCCTCATTTCTTCAGTTTGTATTGAGCAGCACAAATGCATTGAAAGAGAAGACGGCTGGTGCTACTGCTGATAAAATACTGACTAGTCTCCTGTGTAGTGAAAAACCACAGGTAGAGACACCTGTCTCGAGCGGAAGCTTAGTAAAAGACACTAGTGAGAAGAAAGTGGAAAGGTTAAAAGGTGAGCAGGCATTTGTGATTCACACAAACTCTTCTGTATCAGAAACCACAAAATCTGGTGAAGCTAAATTCCGGAGTGATGTAGCTCAGAAAACAACGCCATCTACTGAAAATAAATCTTTTAAACAGAGCAACTGCAGTTACTCTGTGGAAGAGCTAACTGCATGCCTGGGTTTATGGAGAAAGCATCCGTCAGAATCTGTAAATGTGCAAAATAACCAGTCAAATGAATGCCCTGCAGCAAATCAGATCTCACCTCACAGCCAAAACACAAAAAGTAGAGAAGAAAATAATGTTCTGGTTGGTACAGATCAAGCAGTTTTGCCTGTAACAACTGTTTCTATGGGACAAAAACTTGATACGTTGAGTTGCAATTTGATAAAAAGTTTTGAACTCCAAGTTGCTGTTGTCTCTCCTTTAGTACTTTCTGAACAGAGAGCACAGAGTGAGCAGGCAGACCAATGTCCAACATTTGCATGTAAAACCTATCCAGTGATTGACTCAAGCAGCATATGTAGCTTGCAAGAAGAGGGGAAAAATGCTTTAAGTGTGGTAAATACTGATAAAGCAACAATAGAAACTGTTCAGTTGTCACCCAGTGATTGTGTTCTAGTACAGAAATTAGACTCACATTTACAACAGACCAAATTAGCAAATTCTGGAAATGGAATAGTGAAAAATAATGTGAGTGCAAATGATTCTTATGATGAAAACCAAAGGAAAGTTAGTCAATCTGCACAAGATGCCAGAGAAAATCTGCAGGTTGGATTACAAAACAAGCCTTCTCTTCCAGAATTGGGCATAAATTCATCTAGTCAAATCTTTCAAGAAGGTATAATGAATGATAAATACAAGCAGACTGTGTTAGAGACAGGAGATAGATCCACAGCTGTGTTAGAAGAACAGATGTTTTGTATTTCTAGTGTATGTTCTCTTGTTGAAGGTGATACATTTTATAATCCACAAATAGCAAGTATCTTCAGATCAGTCCCTGAGACACATGCGTTAGATGGTACCTCATCAGAAGGAAATGCTTCTGACCCAAGGCAAAAGGAGCGACAGCTTGACTTGTGTAAAAATGAGCTGAGCAATAACGCTCCCCAAAAAGAGAGCTTGCTGCAAAAGATGTTGGAAGAATCATCAAGCTGCATGAGTAAGGCAAGTAAGATTTTGGATGGTATCACCACTAGTCATTCAGAGAAAGAAAGCAGTGTCAGTCCTCTTAAAACAATTTCTACCTCAGAGCAAAAAATGTCATCAAATGCATCTTTCAGGGATCCTGAAAATGACTTGGAATTTCTTGCTAGTATAAACCAGGAGTTAGCTCAAAATTTGCTAGATTTCTCAATCAACTTAACTACTGAAACAAATACATTGACTGTTCCAAAAGACAACACTAAACAAAATTACATGTCCAGTAAAACTAGCACAGAAAAAGAGATGAACCTTTTTGGAGCAGAACCTATTAAATGTCTAAACAGTCAGCTGTCTGAACTAGTGAAGGAGTTTCCATATGGCATTGAAGGTGCTGATATGCTAACAAAAGAACCAGTACAAAATGATTCTGTGGCTGAGCGGATGGAGAATCAACCTCAAAAAGAGACTCAAATTTGTGACAAGAATTCTTGTTTGAAGGACCCAGTAGATCAGAGCTCAACACTGCAATTTTTATCTGATCAGATGCAAGAACTGCTTCCTGAACATAACGGGTGTTCCTCTAATGACAGCAAGAGAGAAGCGAGTCAACAGTCAGAAAAACCTTCAACTGAGAAGGAGAGCCTTGAAGGGAGCACTCAGCCTAGTCAGAATCTATGCGAGGAGGAAAAAAACCCACAAAAAGCTTCCAACCCCAGGAAAAAAAAAAAAGATGATTGTTCCTCAGTAGATTGTCTAACTGTAGCATGTCAAATGCCACAGTCCCTCTGTAAATTTGGAACATCTGGTTCAGAGAAAAATGATGATCAGCTTTCAAAAGCTGAAAATACTAGTTCTGCAGAGAGACAAGAGAACAGCAAGTCTGATGCTGTAATGAACAACAACTGTGCCGTGGGGAACTTGCCAATTTCTGAAACAATCCCAAACAGTATTAGCAAAGATAAAAAAGATATTTGCAAGTACACCTCTCCAATGAACAAAAAAGCTAGCCTAAATGTGGATAATGAAAACAAACCACTTACAACACAACAGGAAAAAACTGGACCACCTAATTTCTCTGAAAACCAGGATGTTGATAATTCTAAAAGGAGCAGCGAAGAGCTGCAAATCAACAGAGGAACCCCATTGTCAGGCAAAGAATTTCATTCTGACAAAAAAGAACATCCGACAATCTCAGAAGAGTTGTCAGAGAAAGCTGGTCATACAGATGCAGACAACACAACAAAGTCATCCAAAAAGAAAGAGAGAGTTTTCAAAATGGAGTCCCTTTCAAAAGATAAAACCAAGGCAGATTTGGTCATGAAATCCAAAACAGATGCTCACAAATTTACGAAGTTAGAAACTGCTGAAACTAAGCACGCTGAAGTCAATCAAGGTCAAAAAATTAAAACCTGTGAAGAGAACTCAGCTGAAGAACAGAACTGTAGGAAAGAAAAGGAGACACTTGGGCAAGACGTAGGAATTAATGTCAAAGAGAAAGCCAAATTATCAGCAGAAATAAAACATCAAAAGCCAAATAGTTACCATACCGATACTGTAAAGTTCCCAAATTTTGGCACTGTAGACTTAAAGTCAAGAAACCACATATATTCTCAGCATAAATCTATGAAAGTTCGTCCTTCACAGGAGCAGTCGTACAAACGGGTTCATCCTTCACAGGAGCAGTCATACAAACGGCAGAGGAAGGAAAACATGTTTGAGAATAGAAACCCTAAGAAAACAAAGGTGGAAGAGGAGAGACTAAAACAATCTGAATCAAAGAATTCCATGCAGCTTTCACATAATTGTGTGATAAATACTGACAAAGCTAAGAAACAGAATGGAGAAAATGGCTGGAAACCGAAGAGTTCATTAGCAGATCGCTCTGTGCTTAAACGACAGAGAAAGAGGGCTCGAACTTCTACCATCTCTAAAAACTACTTTTCTAACAAAGAGAGACGCCTGGATGGTCAAAGCAAGGACAAGTGCCCTGAGAAAATGTTTCCTGATAAAAACCTGCTATACTTAAACAGAAGAAACAACAGATTAAAATTGCATCTTCAAAAAGAACCAAAAAAACAATACCTGAACAGAGTTGCATTTAAGCGTACGACACAAGAACGCATATATCTGACAAAATTAGAGACATCACCTGTCAGACCTGTCTGGCACAAAAAGCCCAAAATGTCACAAAACAGCCCAGCTGTGAAAAGAGATGCTTCTCTCTCAGAAGCTGAGAAGTCATGCAAACTGGAAGTGCTTGGATTTAAGCTATGTCCAGAGATACTGTTCAGAAATCCAACTACTGAAGAAGAAAGCTTAGCTGCAAAGACTTCCCTGGAAAGAGAGAAAGCCATTGTGGCAGGTATGATGCTGTCTTGGTTATTAATTTGTAAGTAAATTAATTTGCAAGTAAAAAGCATGTATTCCTTTTTAAATTCATGTTACACGAAACTACAGACACTGAAAATGTGAGACTCTAGAAGGTGAAGGTTGAAATAGCTTAGCTAGCTTTCTGACAGATTGTAGCTGTGTGTTAAGCTGAAAAAGAACGTGAGACTTCCTTCAATTTAATGTTTTAGTCTTTTTCCTTAGGTTTTGCAGAATAAAGTTAGAGTAGTTTAGAGCATGGCAGTTTCAAGTGACTTTGGAAGAAGACTTTCTAACCTACTTGTAGAAGATAGCTAGCTTGGCTTGTCTGTAGAAAGCAAATTCCCTTGGCATAGTTACCAAAGGTGATCTGATTTGTATTCAGTCCTCACCTGGTCGTGTCTAAATCTTGCTGATTAGACAGAGGAGGGAGAGATCTTTCGCAGCATTGAAGAAGACAGAGGGCTTGGGCCAGATGTATCCGTCATGCAGGGTCAGTAACCTTTGCCATCTTTGCTTTAAGCTGCCATTTTTCCTCCTCTTCTCCCTGTCCCCAGTCTTTCGAAATTTTATGTGGTGCATTGTGAAGCGTATTTGTGTCAAATGCTATATTTGATCTTAATAAACCCAAATCTTTAGTTATACATATCAGCCCTTGCAGTCATTTTCATACCCAAAGGAATTTCCTCTTGCATGTTAAAACTTGATGCTGAATAGAGACCGAAACTTGTGATATGGGAACCTCAAAAACATTTTTAAAATTTTCTCTTTAGATGTCAAGAGTAAAAAAGAAGATTGGTTAAAATGTGATCCAGTGAAGCAAAAAAAGCTGGAAGAGGTCTCTACAGGTGAAATGACTTCAGATTATGTTTTGAAATATAAGTTAAATACTCTGCTTGTTTTTAAGTGTTCCTTGACAGCAGCAAATCTTAATAAAGTATTTTAACTTACTCTTTACTAGCTTTGCGCTGAAATTAGTACTGTTGAGCAGACATACGAATTTCAAAATTTGTGGAGATTTTTATTGCCATAAGAAGATGTTGTTGGAGATAGTTGAAATTTTCTTGCATACGTATGTGCAGTTGAATCAGAGGTAGCACTGGTGACAGGATTCAAGTACAGTTTTAAACTATAGGTAAAGACCAAGCTAGCTCTGTCCCACTTTAAAATGTAGGAAGTAACGTAACAAAATCTAGTCTGAGACTAGAAAAAGAGAAAGTGATTTTTTAAATTTTATTTGACTTTCATAGTAAGTTGATGCTGTTGGCACATATACCAGTGCTCACAGGTATCAGGGTCTGTGTGTCCAAGTAGTCTCAACAGGATTACTTACTTGTATGACACACAGAGGAAAAGCAGTGCCACCGCTATTACATCTTCCTTGTTTCTCTTGATTGGCAAATTACTTTTTGGATGGTCTTTGAGGAGTCAACAGTTACAACAGTGGCATCTTTCAGGATCTTGGTTGTTCCATCCTTTGTGAATCTTGGCCAAGGTTGTTTCCAGCTGTCTTTGTTTCTTTGCTTTAGGTATCTTTCCAGCTATAGTCTTGTTTTCCTACTGGTCTAACAGGAAGTGAAATGCTATTCAGCATGCTGTTACCTTATTGCCATCCTCTTCCTATCAGAGTGCAAGTCCTCTGCTGGCAGGTTGTCTGTGTTGTAGTCTTGATGCGACCAACACATTTTGCGATGTTGACATCTTTTATTGCTGTTGAATGTGTCCTTGGCTATTGGTGTCTGCCATTCTTTTAGCTCTTCCTCTTGTATCTTCTCTTACTTTCACAAATGCAAATTTTCATCCACACCTTTCTTAATATTCTTTAGAAATCTCCCTTACAAAGACATCCAAATGACTGTTTGTCAGATGTAGAGTCATTCTCACCGGTCAGCCTCACCTCTGTGCCTGGCAAGGTCATGGAGCAGATTCTCCTGGAAACCATGCTAAGGCACATGGAGAGCAAGGAGGTGGTTGGTGACAGCCAACATGGCTTCACCAAGGGCAGATCGTGCCTGACCAATTTAGTGGCCTTCTATGACAGGGTGACGGCATCGGTGGACAAGGGACGAGCAACTGACATCATCTACCTGGAGTTGTGCAAAGCTTTTGACACTGTCCCGCACGACATCCTTCTCTCTAAACTAGAGAGACATGGGTTTGATGGATGGACCACTCGCTGGATAAGGAGTTGGCTGGATGGCCGCACTCAGAGAGTGGTGGTCAACGGCTCAATGTCCATGTGGAGACTGGTCACGAGTGGCGTCCCTCAGGGGTCCGTGCTGGGCCCGGCCCTGTTCAACATCTTTGTCGGCGACATGGACAGTGGGATAGAGTGCACCCTCAGCAAGTTCACCGACGACACCAAGTTGTGTGGTGCCGTCGACACGCTGGAAGGGAGGGATGCCATCCAGAGGGACCTTGACAGGCTGGAGAGGTGGGCCCGTGCCAACCTCATGAAGTTCAACCAGGCCAAGTGCAAGGTCCTGCACCTGGGTCATGGCAATCCCAGGCACAAATACAGGCTGGGCGGGGAATGGATTGAGAGCAGCCCTGAGGAGAAGGACTTGGGAGTGCTGGTGGATGAGAAGCTCAACATGAGCAGGCAATGCGCCCTTGCGGCCCAGAAGGCCAACCGCATCCTGGGCTGCATCAAGAGGAGCGTGGCCAGCAGGTCGAGGGAGGTGATTCTCCCCCTCTACTCTGCCCTGGTGAGACCCCACCTGGAGTACTGTGTCCAGTTCTGGAGCCCCCAACACAAGAAGGACATGGACCAGTTGGAGAAGGTCCAGAGGAGGGCCACGAAGATGATAAAAGGGCTGGAGCACCTCTCTTATGAGGACAGGCTGAGAGAGTTGGGGCTGTTCAGCCTGGAGAAGAGGAGGCTCCGGGGAGACCTGATAGCAGTGTTCCAGTACCTCAAGGGGGCCTACAAGAAAGATGGGGAAAGGCTGTTTAGTAGGGCCTGTTGCGATAGGACGAGACGTAATGGTTTTAAAATAGAGGGGGGTAGATTTAGACTAGAAATTAGGAAAAAATTTTTTACAATGCGAGTTATAGAACACTGGAACAGGTTGCCCAGAAAGGTGGTGGAAGCCCCATCCCTGGAAATGTTCAAGGCCAGGCTGGATGGGGCTCTGAGCAACCTGATCTAGTTGGGGATGTCCCTGCTCCTTGCAGGGGGGTTGGACTAGATGACCTTTGAAGGTCCCTTCCAACCCTAACCATTCTATGATTCTATGATTCTATTTGAGACTCTTGGACTTTTTCTTTAACCTGCTTCTCTCTATCTTTCAGCTGAGGACAGTATTCCACTTGATACAGCTTTACAGATCCTGGATGGAGATGTTGAGGCTCTTCACATTCCAGTCAAAGACTCCAAGGAGATGTTTCAGACCTACAGGAAAATGTATCTGGAAAAAAAGATGCAAAAGCCTTGATAGTGCTCCTATATCATAGGTCTTATTCAGTATCACTGGAAAAAAAATTTCAACAATACAGTGCTTTTTCCTGTTTACTTCATATTTTTGAGTAATTTTAAAAAAAAATAAATTCTGGGGGGTGTTGGCAATTTTTCCCCCTATTTGCCACATGTTTGTGAATGATTGAGGTCTTATTCTGTATTTGTTGCACAAGTACGCTTTGGTGCTGAAAATGTGTTGTCAAATATATTGTTTCTTTTTGACATATTTGAATTCTTTTTTAAGATACAAGAGTTAGTTGCCTCTTGACCAAAAAAACTCAAACTCATTTAGATTGTCAGTCTGTTTTCTTTTTTGATTCTGGGAAACTTCTACTTGTGGTACCCATTACTGGCAGTGGAAAAATATTCCTACTGGAAAGGGATTGCAGTGGATTCCCAAGCATTACACTGTTATTTTCTACTCATGCTAGTCTGATTGTTGTGCGTCTAAGAAGACTTTCTATTTTTGTAGAAACTTTTTTTAAAAAAACTAGGAATAGAAATATAATACCCTCAATTCAAGTACACAGATCAGGGGATACCATGAAGTATTTGTGCTGCTACTCGGTTTTCTTACACTTCTTTTTGTGGAATTTGTACAAATTGAACTCTGAGTTCTTTATCTGAACACAGTGCTGTAAACTGATAGTTGACTGAAGACTTCGCTTCTTTTTCTCTCTCTCTTTAATTTCTTTGCACTTGAAAGAAAAGTGTGATTGTTGAAGTGCAGCGAGTTTGAATTCACTCTTGTCCAAACTATATTGTTCACGTTAACCAGACTGTAATTAATTTCTTTGTTTATAAAGTGTTAGGTAATGTTTGACTACATGTTCACTGTGACATAAGAGTTATATTTGTTGCTGGATATCTTTTGTTTAAGTGCCTTTTCATCATTGTTTGGAATATTGAATTGATTCGTATTTTTTCAGAAATTTGGTACTTGATTCTTTCTATCTGTTTAAACCTTTATACTGAAAGTAAAAACTGTATATATTTCATTGAATGAATTTTATTTTATACTTGAAATAAACTTACCCTTCAGAAAACACATCAGGAATGTTTTTCTCTTCAGCATCTTTCTTTTCTCTCCGCCCCCCGCCCCGATCTGACTTGGAGCTGGGAATTAGGTGGCATGAGTACTTTCAAAAGCCTTCAGAACTACTCCATTTCTGAAGATGTATGCTTGTAGGTGTCTTGCATGTAATTACCCAGTGGAGCATAACATTATAATTTCCTAGCTTTATCTGTATGCTGAATTAAAAATTGTCTTTTTTGGGAGAAAGAAGTCCCCCCCTTCTGTCATATGTACATACCTTCTCTCAAACTAGGGAACTAATTGGGAGGTTAACTCCATTCCTGTCTGGAACAGGGGTCCTAATAACTTCTTTTTTTTTTTTTCCTGGCTGGATGCCCAACTGTTATTCTGTGGGGAATGCTTCCACTGGAGAATTTTTTAATACTGTTGGCAACTCTGAGAGGGTTTTATTTTCCATTTTCATGGGAGTTTAGCACCTGTATTATACTGCCTGTATTAAGGAAGACTCATTGTAGCATTAAGTGTACCCAGTACAAACAACACACAGTTCCTGTCAAGACTTTATTTTGGGTTTTGTTCTGCATAATGATACATGAAGCTGACTTGAATGCTTGAGTGAGTTATTTTCACTAGGAGATTATTCAGTCCATTGACCCGTGATGATTGTATTCTAAATATTCCGAGAAGTTTACTCGCTGACCCTGTGCACCCCGCACCCCATAAGTGAGAATGCCAGTTTTGAGTCTCAGTGGATACAGCTACGTCTTCTTCCTCTCTTGTACCAAGGAGTCAGTCTTGGTTCTGTGACCATGTTTACACTATGATTTGTGCCTACACTGCTTTGGTACGGCTAGGATCTTTGGGATAGACTGGCCACATTCTTTCTGCTTGGTTCATGTGTTGGCTCCGTAGCGCTATCCCATAAGCCTTTGCACTTACAGTTGGCCTCTAGCCTGTGCTACGCTTACTTGCATAATTGCTGCATGCACCTGTGTACTAAGAGGACTGTGCCAGATGCTCTTACTCAGTCGCCGTTTCTCCTGCTCCTTACGGTGCTGACTGAAGCCACGATACTAGAGCAAGCTCTTGGCCTTGGACAGGCAATATGCTGTCATCCACCTAGATGTGGCTGCTGTGAAAAAACTAGAGCTATGTTGCTTGAAGCGAACTGATGTCAGCATGAGGATATTCACTAGCACTGAAGATACCCATCATGGATGTGGTATGTGACCCGTTGTCTTGCATGTTTCCTGTACTTGAGAGCAGTTGTAATATGAATGTCACCAGTGCAGTTACTTTGTACAAACCACGGATCCTCACTAAGGAGTCTTAATGGTCTTGACTGTCCATATGTGGGACCTCCCCCCACACCCCCTCCTTGTGGGCCCAGGAACTCCATTTAAGATCAAGCCAGGGCTTCAGTCCCTGCCTGAGCAATGTTCAACATCTACCTGTTTCTAGCTCTGTTACAGTCATGCCTGTGTGGGGGCATGGAAATTGCCCATTGATCCAGACCCTGACCCATGGACAGTCTTCCTGCCTGGACTCAGATATATGTTATTACTATGAAGCTGCCTGTCAGTCATGACTATGACCTTGGTTACCATCGCTGGATCTGATCCTAGCCTGCAGATTGGCTTCCCAGCTTCACATTGGCCCTCCTTCATCACTACAAGCTTGTCTGGTGATCTGGACTCTGGCTTGACCCTGGTTACCATCCCTGTCCTCCTTGCCTTGCTTGGGTGCTGTGGGGAAGGGGCCTTGGCTGGTGAGGCCCCTGCCTTGCTAGTCATGGTGTCTCCCTTGGCTTCTCGCCCCTGGCCCTTAGCGAGCTGCTGGTCCTTGCTGAGCCCTGACAGATACAGAACTGCAGGATGTGGGTGTGCAGCATCCTATTCTGTTGGTGTCTGTTTTCTCTCTTCTTCCAGTTCCCTTCTAGGAAACTTTCTGTGTGAGCATGACATCATACGGTGTGGAATATCCCTTTAGTCAGTTTGGGTCACTTGGGCTGGCTGTGTCCCCTCCCAGCCTCTTGCCTACCCCTAACCCACTCGTTGTGGGGGCAGAGTGGGAAACGAGAAAGCCTTGAGGCTGCGCAAGCACCGCTCAGCAATCACCAAAACACTGGTGTGTTAGCAACGCTGTTTTGGCCACAAATCTAAAACCTGGCATCATAGGAAGAAAATTAACGCCATCCCAATAAGGCACAGTACATAGTCAAAGATGGATTGAAGTTTTCAGTCCAAAGCTGTGACACTTGTCATGGGAAAACAAAGATCCATGTGGCTCTCTGCAAGCACCTCAGTCCCAGTGCTGAGACTTTGCGAGGAGGACATCTTCTTATCAGTAAGGCTATGATGATGAAAACTGGTCTCTGTTGAAGTTCAAATGAATGCGGGCCTTGCAGTCTTCAATGCTGAAGGTAAAATTCACTTCAGTGTTTTCATTTAACGAACAGTAGGAAGAGAAAGATTCCTACCTTTATGGTTATATAGAATCACAGAATGGTCTGGATTGGAAGGGACCTTCAAAGGACATCCAGTCCAACCCCCCTGCAAGGACCAGGGACATCCCCAACTAGATCAGGTTTCTCAGAGCCCCATCCAACCTGGCCTTGAATGTTTCCAGGGATGGAGCATCCACCACCTCTCTGGGCAACCTGTTCCAGTGTCCCACCATCCTCATTGTAAAAAAATTTTTCCTAATATCTAATCTAAATCTATCTCCCTCTATTTTGAAACCATTACCCCTCGTCCTGTGACAACAGGCCCTATCATGGCATAAAGTGAAAGGCATTCATACAGTGTAATGGAGGACTTCACCAAGGTATCTGTTTTCTGTAATGTTGCCTTCTATGCATAAGCGTTTTGCAGTACTGATTAGTTCCTATCGCTCCTTGTTTTTCTCCATGTAGTGCCAACTGATGAGTGTCACTGGTTGGATCCTATACAGCTGGCTTAGATTATTCATAAAATTATTTCAGTCTTAAAATGACTGAGGTGCCTCAGTGCGAGATGACTGAGGTTTCCTGCTTCTGTTTCAGTTCTGTGTTGCTATGGCACTAATAATTCAAGCGCATGGGAAACAAGCCTGTATCTGAAAGAGCGTTAGGACTGTAAGGCAGCCTGCACCATCGTGCACCTCAAGGCCTCCTGCGTTCCCTAGGGGACTATCCTCTTTCCTCCAATCATCAGCGCTACTAAAAAAGTCATAAACAGCATCCTCCTTTAAAATACAATTGAAAAATAAAGTCCCTCTGCTGTACCAACACTTGTTCAATAGACTATGAAAGCCAGAAACAATAATCTTCAGAAAAAAATAAATCGCCGCACAAGATGCTCTTCAGAACAAAATGTGGAGATCTAGCTAATAAGACTGAAAAAACACTCTGCATGATAATTGGCTCATAATGCCTTTCTATTACACGACACTAGATATTTTTCAGAAATAAATTAGTCTGCCACCCTGCTCTCATCCAGTAACTGTGGACTTTGTTGACCAATATCAAGCAAAAACTAGAGAAGATAATATTGATAGCTGGTTTGAGATGAGAAAAATGCCAAGTCCTTCCTTCCCCAACATTACGGTAAAGGCAAGGAGAACCAGCAGATTAGCCCACAAATTAGTGTCTGTAGCCACAAGAGATTCTGGCTTGCACCCTACCAGAAAACAGTGTGGGATGAAAGCAGGGTGCTGTATTTGGGCCAGGAAAAACAGAGGTCTGAACAGGGAATGCTGTAGAGAGGATACTGATTGCAGCGGTGGGGGAGCATCTCTTTGGAGATGTTGGCTGCACTTTGTTTATCCCACTGCTTACAGTATTTCTCTGCCTGTCTGGTACTTCAATGATTTAACTCCTTTGATTAAAAAAAATATATATCTCTTATGCTTTAGAAGTACAGAGACTGTCCTGAAGCTCAGACACTGCAGAAACAAGATGTGGTGTTGCCAGAAGCAATAGAAGAAGCCTAGGCAAGGAGAATTTATTGCAGGATTCACCTTTAAACTGAACCAAAATTAAGTTTGGCATAGAGAGCTGCTTGTTCATGCTTAAAGGCGTAAGGAACTAGAAAGGGCAGCACCAATACAAACCTGACTATGGACTATGGACTAGACAATGTCTGTAGTCATTTGTTGTTTAGTCCATAGTGTTCTCTCAGGAGGACTTTGAGGAACAGGTAAAGCAATACAGATTGGAAATAACAGGCCATAAATACAATGGGTATGAATGAAGACTAAGATAAATGCTCTCTACCTGTGCATGCAATCATTCTGCAAGTAACAATAAAAAAGAATACTCTTCTTAGAGCCCAGCAAGTGATAGACTGTGGCCCGCCATGCAAATTCATCTTATAGGGCATTTAATGAGAATGGAAAAAAGAAGTCAGAAATATTTGATAGGCTAGCAGACATATTCTGTAAGTGGATGGAACTTTTCCTAACACAAGCAGGGCCACAACAACAGCTCATCAGCTGGTGGGATAGGCGTTTTTCTGCAGAATCCTAACTGGACCTGGCAGCACACTTTACAGGAAACTTCTGCAAAACTTTCCATAAATACAAAGTATAAGAGTTTCACGTTCCTTGCTGTACCCTGTTCTTAGTGCAGGAGGAAAAGACAAATGGAACCATCATACGAATATTAAGAATCCCTGTGTCAGTAAAACAGCAAAGATCATCTGTTTTCAAATATGAGCAAGTATCAACACCCTAAGAAAAAGGCAACAGCAAGACAAAATTATAAAGGTAGAAAAAAATGCAAGGTTTTTCTGTTCATTATCACAACTGGCTTGCTGAGGCATACTGACAAAGGGAAAATTGTCTGATCTAATCAACATGGAATAATTAGTTCGGTGGCAATTATCCTTGAGATATGTCAGGAGTTGTTAAACATTTGTAATTTGTCAAGCTCTGTACGCAAATGTTCTTTAATGTAATTTGCAGTTTGGATTCAATGGTGCTATATATTCAGCAGGTTGCTGTTATTTTAAACGGCTCTATGCAGTTCCAGTCTCCAGAATATTCACTTCATAGCCATTTTGCCAATATTGGAATCTCTTTGATAGAGTGTCGTGACTGATAAATTGGCCACTGTCCATTCAGACAGCTGCTCAGAGGAAAACACCTGCAAGGAGCAGCATTATGGCTATGAGGAATACCTACAGGGAATGGCATAAAAAGCCTGAAGACCATCTGCTCCGTAGAAGCAGCAAGCTGGATATGTGCATGAATGTCTCGTGTTAACGTCGAACCTCTCATTGGGGTTGTGCTGGCGTGGCACGGACCCGCGGAGCAGAGAACGTCTTTGGTAGAGTCTGCTTCACCTGTGGGCATCTCCAGCAACGACAGTATAAATGGGCAGCTCAGCAGAAGAGCCAAGAAGAAAAGCTTTCTATGGAGAAACCTGATGGTGCTCCTTAGCATTTCTGCTCTGCATCTCTTGCAGCTAGCTGTGGTTAATCCTGTTCTGATATACAAGTACATCCAAAGCAAATTTCTTCTCTAAGACCTTAAACAGCCACAGACAAGACTTAAACATTCCTAAGTCCCTAAACCTTAAATTTTAAAATGTTGTTAGGACAAAAAGTTACTCTCTTTATAGGAAGAGTATGGGAAAGAGAGCACAAGTAAAGCACAAAACCATGGCGTGCTTTAATATTTGGAGGCAGCTAGAGACATAAATAAGGTTAGTTCTAAGGGTTTAATGGCTCTGTAAACTTTGTTGATTTTGTGGTATTAATGTTGAAAGCCATCTTTATACTCTGCTGTAACAATATATATTCTGGGTAAGTCACTGCTGTCTCTCACATCGATATACTTCAGAAAAGCTTCCCCCTGATATAATGAGCAAGATGAAAAATACGTTTAGTAATGACTGTATCCTGAGGATACTTGTACTACATTTATTTGTGAACACTAGTCCCAAAATGCTTTTGACTTGTATTAATTTGGCACTGGGATGATAGGTTTCCATACCCAGTGTAAAGCAAGGCTCTTGGGATAAAAAAAGGGAGTAAGATGAGAAGTCCCACTGCTGTCTGGTGGGGATGCACTCTCTACTGGGTTGGTGCGAGTGGCTTGAAGCTTTTCTGTGCTTCTGGGATGTTTTGTTCCAAGGGAGATAAGAAACTGCCGGGAGTTGTTCTGCAGTGCTTTGATGAGAACCTCGCTTTCTGCATTGGTTTGTGTTGGGAACAGAAGAAGGGTCAAATGCATAGTCAGTGATCATTAGATGTATGGATGCTGTAGCTGCAAGTGGTATTTCCTATATGGAGCTTGAGAGACATCTTCCTGGGATTTCAGCAGAAGAAATCCTTGCTGTCTTTCTGTAGCCCTGTCTGCTTTGTAACTCTTTCTTGGTTGTTATGTACATTCATGATTAATTCTGATGTGGATACAATTTGCAGAAAGCACAAAGTGGATAGAAAATGTGCCGGTTTATTTCTTGAACCTTCTCTTTAGAAAGATCGGTGGTGACTGGGAAGTCAACTGCTTGGTGAATAAACTTGAAAATAGCAAATAGGTATGGTTTTGGAGGGCTCCTCAGTTTACTCGGCCTGAGATGTCCCTTTGGTTCTGACTCTAGGCAATGTCTTAATAAGAGACTCCGGGAAGAAATCTGGAGGGTAAAACATCATATCAGCAGGCTAGCTGTTTCTTATTTGATTAATAAGAATCACATATGATTTTTTTTTTCCTGGTAATAGGTATAGAATTTTGTACTGGGTGTCAGTGGCAAGCATTTGGCAGTGGGGAGGCTGCAGGGCGAGGCCTCTGTGGAAGGAGGCGAGGGGATGCCCTGACTCCAGCCTGGTCCACAATGCACCCACTGCAGGACACAGCTGAGCCTACCACCCAGACTGGTGGTGCGTCTGGGAAAACATATTTAACGAAGGGTAGAAAACATCAAGAGAGAGAGGAGAGGGAAACAAAAGAGAAACAGCAGAGGGAACACCAAAGTTGAAGGAGGAGGTGCTCCATGGTGGAGCAGATATTCCCGAAGTAATGGCTGCCTATGGAGGACCCACGGTGGGTCAGATACTTCCTCAGAGGGACTGCGGCCCGTGCTGAAGCAGGTACACCCCAAAGAGACTGCAGCCCGTGGAGGACCCACGCTGGAGCATAGGAAAGAGCAGCAGAGAGGAACTGCTGTGCCCTGACCCTGACCCCTGCACTGCCTGTGGCCTCGGTGAAGAGACTCGAGGAGTCACCCTGCAGTGGTAACAAGCCGGGAGGAGAGGTGCCTGGAGTGATGGAGTGAAGCTAGGTCTGGGAATGGGGGAGGAAAAGTTTTTCTGGTGTATAAATGTTTGTTTCTTTTTTTTTTGAAAGAAAAATCCGAATCACTAGTCTAATATTTATGTTAATTGGCAATGAATTAAGTTAAATTCCCCAAGGCAGGTCTGTTTTGCCCACAACAGTAATTGGTAAGTGATCTCACTCTCTTTATCTCAAGCTGAGTTTTCCCTTTCTCTTTTGCTGTTTCCTCCCGTTCCACTGAGGGACGAATAAGCAGGTGATGGCCCACCACTAATTTAAAGGGGAAAATTGCTGCACCTTGAGGGAGCAGTCAACTCATCTGTGAGAGTAGTGCACAAGGAGGTGAAGAACAAAAAATCCATTCCTTGCCCACGGCCAGGATGTTACATTACTGTGTAGCCCGTGTCCTCCAATCCGAGGCATGCTTTAGCTCCTAAGATGCCCCCGTGCTGTTACACCAGTGCTCAGTGTGTAACGTTACCTTTAACCATAGCAAAGGGGCTGTTTATTTTCCGAAAGGAATGACAGCAGAAGCACAGCATGAAAAATCATCATGTGATTGTATCTGTTGAAGGGTTGTTGCACTTGTTTCACAAGCAGAGCTCAGAAAGGCCCCAGTAACGTCTGCTGTCGTTCCCACACCGTGAGCTCGTGTTTTCACATCCTTGAGGGTTTCTCCGTCCTGTAGCAGAAAAGGAACCTCTGCCAGGAGAGGGGATGGCAACTTGTATTACCACAGCTGACTGTTCATTTTTCTAGCAAGTAAAGAGCCCAAAAGAAATACCAGGTCTTGGTTTCCTCTCAAGGCTCTGTTCACCACTTTTCATCTTTCTCAGTGATTATGTTCTCCTATCCCTGCGTGAAGAGCCTTGAAGCTTCTTTCTTTTGTTAGCATGCCTAAAGTAGACATTTCCTTTTTCTTTTATTTTTGTGGTATACGCAAGGCCTGTGAAACATAATGCTTTACAGTAGAGTGAATTGGACACTTAGAACTCTACTATTATGATTTTTACTAATGATAATTTATAGAGGTGACATTTGTACTAAATTAGACTAAATCATGTCAGTTGCCAATAGCACAGCCGGACAGAGCTCAGAAATGAGATGCATCAGAATAGAGAAATAGACCAAGACTTTTCCCAAAAATGAACTTAATCACAAGTAAGAAAGTAAGTATGTCCACTTGCTTTACTTGGGAGACTTGGTCTGTGTGCTCATGACAAGATTATGGAAGGAAAATTCTGCTCTGAAATAATTTTTCTCCTGTCCTGAATTCTATTACTCGAGTGGTCCTTTCAAGAGAGACAGGTTTCTATGAAGAGCTTGGTGGCAGGGTGGATTAGCCATCACCTCCAGGAGAGTGGCCACCTGCTAGCAAGGACAGTAACACAGACTTAATTTCCAGTTGTTGTTTGTAGCTCCTAAGTTGTATCTAATACATACACTGATTTCTGAAATCTCTCTGTCCTTTGTGCATCATGTCCTTCTTTATTTACTTATCACCATTAAAGACAATCTAAATTCTGGCATATTAATTGCTGAGGAAGCCAGGTTTCTCTAGAGCAGGTTGCCTGAATTCTGCACTCCCAGCTTTTGCCTAGGAGTCAGCCATGAGTGTGGCAACGGGTCTCTTTCCCAACTAGATCGATACCGTAGCCTGTGGAACAGACTTCTTTTCTCAGAGTTTCTGGCAGAGGGTCATTAAAACTATTATTAAAGTGGAGATTTCTATTAAAAATAATCTCCGAATGCACTCATGCAGAAGATTTTTGGTAGAGCTTTTGATGTGAATGCGGAAGCACAGTTTTAGGGACAAAAAGCTCATCCGGACTATTAGCTGGTGGTTTGTAAACTGTTAGACTGAACAATGCTTAAAGTCTCACTCTCCTTTCTGTTGCATGTCAATGGCCTCATATTCCTCCTTTCCAACTTCTGACAAGTAATCTTCCCTTCTCTCAGTGTTTGTAAGTGAAAAGCTGGAGGCAGTGAGGGGTGGTCACAGACCCTTGCTACGGAAAAGGGACCATTGAGCCAAGATGGGCTAGTGACAAAATTGCTAAACCTGCACAAACATATTTAGCATTTCTTCTGATGGGACAGAGACTGACCAAATCACTGACTTGGTATAACTGTAAAGCAGTAATAGAAGTGCTGTCTTGGCATTAGTATATTTAGCTAATTGCTGATTCAATATCTGGTAGACCAGAGGGTAGATGTTGTAAAATCACTGTAGTTAAAACAGCTGCAGAGCGAGGGTGAAGTGATCGGTTTTGTCTGGGTCAGCCTGGGGAGCTGACTCCTCAGGAAAGCAGCTGCAGGATGCAGATGGAGTGATGGGTTGCCTTTGGGATGGATTCAGAGTTGACTCCTTGGGGATGATGAGCACTCTGGCTGCATAAATGAGGAAGTACAGAGTGTCATATGTCACCAAAACTGAGAGGATAAAAAGGAAAATCAAAGACCAAGAGGTAGGTTTAGCAGAATAGGATCAGCATTAAGATCCCATTGTCTGGGAATCCACAGCAACGAAGGCTAATGTCTTCTCTAGGCCACCTTGACACATGGCGTGGGACACTCCTCATGAGGGTGCGTGGACCCTCAGGACCAACAGCAGCATCTTGTAGACCTTCTTGAACTGGGAGAACTCAGGATTTTTTGAGTGCTTCTTGATATAGGGGACCACATAGAAATAGGTACAATAAGTTAATCACAACTATATATGTATGCACTTAAAGAATATAGTTATAAAACATAGTCACGTAACCATATAGCTTAGAGAAACAATTAATGGAGGAGGAAGTCTGTTTTTCTTTTCCTGACGAAGGACTTATTTGTGAGGAGTGAGAAGCAGTCTCGCATTGTCTCAAGGGAGTGATTAGAAGGAGCAAGAATTCAAAAACAGGATGGCATCCATCACAAAGACATCTATAAATCTCCTTGCTAAAGGAAAACAGATGGTTAACAAGGACATGAATCAGCTCAAGCTGATAAGAACGCTGCAAGCTTGCAGGATCATCGCATTCTAGACTAAAGGTGAAAAGCACACCATGAAGAAGACCTACGGCCTTCCTCCCAAAGACGACCGAAGACCCTTGCCCACAATTCTTGTGAGAATTTGCGCAAGCTCGAAGGACTGATAAGCTAATTAGCATACGAAGCGAGAGTAGGCGGGTTTAGGTAATGAATATGCATAGGCGTCAATTGAATATTCATTGTTTTATTGTATAAAAATGGGACGGTTTGCTACCTCGGGTATGCACGCTTGTGGTGGAGCAATCCCCGTGCATCTGCGCGCAATAAACATACCTACTTTATAACTTCCCAGTTACAGAATCCATTTCCGTATGTCATTTTGGTGAGCCAGGCAGGAGGATCTCTGCTTGGCTGCGGGATCAACTGCGGAGCGGACGCCCCTAGGCGCGCCCCGAGCACTTTCCTCGGAGGAGCCTCCGCTGCCAGCCGCTCACCGCGGGAGCGGACAACAACCTTCTGAAGCTGTGGACCAAACGGTATGTTCAATGGAGGGGGCCTGTAAGTCGTACGCATGGCCAGGGCAGCTGGTAAATCGTGCAGAGACATCTGCCGTGCAGCATAGTCCCTGTTGGGTGGGTACCCAGGTTGGTTTGGGGCGCCAAGGGGGACTCGCTGACCGATAGAGCGGCCACTAGCGATCTAGGAGGTAGATTGAGTGGGTCCGAGTAAGCCGCTGCATCCCATTCTTGGGAGCCAGGACGGACCTGCTGCTGACTGGTGTATGAGAAGCAAGAGAAGGGTAAGCGGGCCTCACATAATTTTAAAAGACACTTGCAGCTGCTGAAAGGTTGTCAATTAGAGCGATAATTGTATGATTTGAATATTTTTGTGTGTGTGATCTTCTGTGTTGCGTGGTGGAAATTTTATGTTGTGTGTGAGACCTTCTATGGTGTAAATGCCTGTGTTGTGATAGAGTGAGTGAGTCCTGGGAATCCAAGCAAAACTGCTACTTACTCTGTGTGTGTGTGGCGTGAGGTCAGTCCATCCACCCCTAGCCTCCCAGATTCTTCTGAGGTGGGCTAGAAAGCAAGGGGACTTTCCTCTGTCTTGTATGATTGTGTGGCCACTGTGAGTGAAAGTTAAGAATCATTGGGAGGGAAACTGGGAAACTCTGCGTCAGGAACAAAATCTTAAATAATTCATAATCAATCTGGTGGTATTGTTTATAATCGGGGGATTAATAGCAGGATTAATAATCGTCTTTGTTATTTGTTGCACATTCTGCAGAAATTTTGAAACATTTGATTTTCCATGTATAGTTTAGTTATTCTGAACTGCATGTGAGTGCAAGGGTGTGATTGAGAGGCGCATTTGAGCGCGAAGAGAGTGAGGAGCTCTATCCGCGTTTCCGACCTTGGACGACTAAGGTGGCCGGAGAAAAGCGAAGTGATTGAAAATTGCAAAATGGGGGGTGGGGGGAGTAAGCCTTGTGAAAAATCACCTTTGGGATGTATATTAAAACATCGGAGAGATATTGTAGGACAAGGAGGTACCGAAGATAAAAATAAATTGGTTAAGTATTGTAATCAGTGGTGGCCTCTATATAAACTAGAGAATGAAGCGAAATGGCCTCAGGAGGGAGGAACATCAGATTATGACACTCTCCTGCAACTAATGTTGTTCCTAAGAAGGGAAGGAAAATGGGATTAAGTATCATATGCAGACATGTTTTTTGTCCTTCAGGACAAACTTGAATGGCAGAGAGACTGTGGATTAGTACCCCCTCGGGATCCTATGGTACTAGCCCTAGAAAGAGAAGATAGGAGAGAGCATAAAGGAAAGTTGAGAAGGTGTTGTTCAGCATGTAGTATTGGACAAAGATGTACTAAACTAAACGAGGGACAAGAGTCCGAGTTAGGTGATTTATTCAACCCACCTTATGGGATAATGAGACAGGGCTCGGCCGGGGCTCCCAGTCCACCCCCGGACGAACAGGACATCCCACAAACTATTTCTAAAGAAGGTCAAATGCCTGCCTCCACACAAGGAAACACAAGAGCCCCCACTACGGCTCCAAGTAGCCCAGTGTCTTCACGCACTAGACAGAAGACTGTCTTACAGGCACCCCTCCGAGAAGCCATAAATCCGGATGGAGGAACCATGAAGATAAAAATCCCATTCACGGGCGCCAATCTGAAAGAATGGAAAGAGGTTGCCCGAGAATACCATAATGATCCGATAAATACGGCACAAGAATTTAAATTTATAGTGAAACAACACAATCCCTACTGGAGTGACATACAATTATTATTGGATTGCCTGACTGAAACCGAGAAGCAACTAATTATAAAGACAGCAGGAGAGCTTGCAAAGGAACACTATGATATAAAGGGAGGTAATTATAGAGAATGGTTTCCCTTGTTAGACCCGACATGGGATCCAAACCGCTCAGCCGATATGGAAAGGTTACAGACGTACCAGGAATGGATATTCAGAGGGGTGGAAAAAGCAATTCCCAGAACAATAAATTGGGCAATGTTATATGCGGTCAGAGAGGGTCCTTCCGAAAAGCCCTCCGAGTTCCTAGACAGAATAAGAGATGCGATGCGCCGGCACACATCTCTAGATCCGAATTCGGAGGTAGGCACAAAGCAACTAATATCCCTCTTTTTGAAAGAATCACAAGGGGATATTAGGCGCAAATTGCAAAAACTAAGACCTCCTGAAAATAGAGACTTAGAAAGGTTATTAGAAGAAGCATGGAGAATATTTAGCAATCGAGAGGAAAGTTACAGGTGAGACCAGAAGAAAATACTAGCAGTGGTAAGAGAAAATGAAAATCGGAAATTTCAAGTTAAACCAATGCGTGGGCTGACGCCCCTGGGTAGGAATCAATGTGCGATGTGTAAAAAGACCGGACATTGGAAGAACGAGTGCCCTGAGCGCCAAAGAAACGCTAGATGGCGCAACAATCAAGGGAAGACGGTAGCTCACGTAGATGAAGAAAATTGACTAGCCGACCCCTTAGTAAAAATAAAGTTAGGGGAAGGACAAAAGGAAATCGAATTTTTAATAGACACGGGAGAGACTTATTCGGTTCTGAATCAAGCTTTGATGCCTCTGGAAAATTATTATATTACAGTGAAAGGTGCGACAGGCCAGACTGAAAAGGCTTACTTTTGCAGACCCTTATAATATAAATTGGTGAAGCAAGTGGGGATCCATAAATTTCTGTATATGCCAAATTCTCCAAAGGCCCTTCTTGGTAGGGATTTATTAGAACAATTAGAAGGAACAATAAAATTTAAGCAAGGGGAAGTTACTCTGGAGGTAAACGATCACCAATATGTTCAAATTATGAGTCTGTCCTTGGTCAGTACCCCTACAACAGGAGAAATTGATGCAAGAGTTGTTGATCAAGTATATCCTGGAGTCTGGGCAACCGATATACTGGGACGAGCAAAGAACGCACCACCAATAATAGTAAAACTAAAGGAGGGACAGAGTGCGGTAAGGATCAAACAATACCCACTGAAAAGGGAAGATAGGGAAGGAATTTGTCCAGTCATAGAACGGTTCATAGAACTAAGACTACTAAAAGAATGTGAGTCAGAATTTAACACACCTATCCTTCCAGTTAAGAAACTTGACGTGTCCTATAGGATAGTTCAAGACTTAAGAGCCATCAACAAAATAACAGAGGACTTATACCCGGTGGTAGCTAACCCCTATACCCTATTAACCACGCTAAAACCTGATTTAGCTTGGTTTACGGTCCTAGATTTAAAATATGCTTTCTTTTGCCTCCCTCTCCATGAAGCCAGCCAGAAAATTTTTGCTTTCGAATGGGAAAATCCCAAAAGTGGTTGAAAGACCCAGCTCACATGGACGGTGTTGCCGCAGGGGTTTAAAAATAGCCCCAGAATTTTTGGGAATCAGCTAGCAAAGGATTTGGTATCACGGGAACCACCATCAGAAGAAGGGAAGGTGTTACAATATGTAGACAACCTTCTTATTGCAACCAGAACCGAAGAATCCTGTATCATTTGGACCGTGAGTCTGTTAAATTTCCTGGGACTACAGGGGTATTGGGTTTCTAAGAAGAAGGCACAGGTGGTTTTACAACAGGTTACATACCTGGGGTACGAGATCAGTGCCAGACAACGAATCCTAGGACAAGCCCGAAAAGAGGCCATATGCCAAACCCCCTGACCACGAACTATAAAGGAACTACGAGCATTCTTAGGAATGATGGGGTGGTGCCGACTTTGGATATGTGATTATGGTCTGCTTGTTAAGCCACTATATTCCCTGATAGCAGCTAACCAAAAAGATCTCCAGTGAGATGCTGAGTCAGATCGAGCCTTCCATCAGCTGAAGAAAGCCCTGATGTCGGCACCAGCACTGGGACTTCCCGACGTAAGTAAGACATTTTTTCTATTTTCCCACAAAAAACAGGGAATGGCACTTGGAATATTGGCACAAGATTTGCAACCATACAGACGGGCAGTAGCATACTTCTCCAAACAGCTGGGTGCCACTGCGAAAGGGTGGCCCAGTTGTCTGAGAGCAGTGGCAGCTGTCATTCTAAATATCCAAGAAGCCCGAAAGTTCACTCTGGGCCAGAAAATGACTGTCCTAGTTTCCCACACTGTATCTGTGGTCCTTGAAGCAAAAGGAGGGCATTGGCTTTCCCCACAAAGGTTCCTGAAATACCAAGCTATAATGGTTGAACAGGATGATGTTGAAATCGTGACCACAAACATCATCAATCCGGCTTCATTCCTCGATGGGAACATCGGGGAGCCGGTGAGTCATGACTGCTTGAAAACAATTGAGGCCATGTACTGTAGTTGAACGGATCTTAAAGATGTCCCTATTGAGCCGAACATTGGTTCACCGATGGAAGCAGCTACATGCTAAATGGAAGGCTACATTCCGGATATGCTGTTACCACTTCCGAAAAGGTGATAGAATCCGGGCCACTATCAGCTGACATCTCAGCCCAAAAGGCTGAGATCATAGCCCTCACCCGAGCCCTGGAGAAAGCCAAGGGAAGGACTATAAATATTTGGACTGACTCTAAATATGCCTTTGGGGTGGTACATGCCCATGGAGCAATATGGAAGGAGAGAGGACTGTTAAATTCTCAAGGAAAAACCATCAAACACGCAGAAGAGATTTTGAAACTCCTGAATGCAGTCCAACTTCCTGAAAAGGTGGCAATTATGCATATTAAGGCACACCAGAAAATGAGCACAAAATTGGAAAGAGGAAATGAGCTGGCAGACAGGGAAGCAAAACAAGCAGAGAGAGAAACAACCAAGGTAGAGGGTGCACTAATACCCGATGGACAGGTATTCTAGAAGGTAAACCAGAATACACGAAGGAAGATCGCAAACTTATTAATGACCTAGAGGGATCATATAATGAGGAAGAGTGGGCTATAACCTCACACGGGAAAGTAGTAATCCCTTCCTACATGATATGGTCAGTAGTCCGAGAAGAACATAGAAAAAGACACTGGGGGGCAGAAGCCCTATATAAAGATCTTATCAGAAATATAATAGCGCGAAACTTATACACTACCGTTAGGCAAGTAACTCAACAATGTGACCTTTATCTCCAGACTAATCCTAAGGTTGTAAACGGGACAAAACTTGGAAAAATTGGAAAAAGGGAATGGTCCGGGACAACATTGGCAGATTGATTTCTCGGAACTTCTTAGAAAATGGGGGTATCAATACTTATTAGTACTTACTGATACCTTCTCAGGCTGGCCAGACACCTTCCTGTGCAGGACTGCTAAAGCCCAGGAAGTAACCAAAATATTGCTCCAAGAAATAATACCCAGATTTGGAGTCCCAGCAGTGATGTCCTCGGACAGAGGACCACATTTTATGTCCAGAATAGTACAACAAATTAGCCACCATTAGGGATAGATTGGTAATTACACACCCCTTACCAACCACAATCAAGTGGCCAGGTGGAGAAAATGAATCACCTAATCAAACAACAGATTGTCAAGTTGGGTCAGGAGACTAATCTAACTTGGCCCCAGTTTTTATCACTGGCTCTTATATGAATACAAACCAGACCAAGAGCAAGAGAAGGGCTTAGTCCATTCGAAATTTTATATGGTTGACCCTATGGGGTGCAACAAGGAGCATCTTCACAAATTGGTAAGGAAATAATGACCTATATGGTGGCACTAAACAAACAATTAAGAAGGATTGAAAAGCATGTAATGGGCACACGTAGTAGGGGTCTGGATGGGCCTGTTCACGATATACAACCTGGAGACTATGTATGTGTTAAGTCTTTTACAGAAAAAACCCTGGAACCACAGTGGACCGGACCTTTTCAAGTCCTCCTCACCACCTACACGGCAATTAAGATTGAGGGACAGAACTTCTGGATACACCATACCCGGATCAAGAGAGCCCCTGCAACTTCATGGAAAGTAACTCCAGACAACAACGAAAACTTGAGACTTAAACTCATTCGAACGGATAAAGGCAGGAACAATGTGGGTAGCAAGTAAGTGAACCAAAAGCAACGAACGATACCGGACAAAAGAAACCAGAACCAGGCCAGTAACCAATCTCGCCCAATCAGTCATCAGTGCAGTTTATATCTTATTTGTCATTTTATTATAGGAAATATAAAACCCATTTTAGTAGGTCACAGAAGGCAGTACATTATCTATAGAAGTAGCTGTACTAATCCACTAGAACAATTATAATTTGGAAGCATAAATCCTAAAATGACCAATTGTTTAATTGGAATTGTGATTGGGCTTACAATATTTTCCTGCATCTTACCACTAACTTGTAATCAAAAGAACACCAAATGGCCATGGTCTCACGCCTACCTTAGGTTTACAGGAAGCATGGGACCACCTTTTAAACGGTCGGGCTTAAACTTGGCCACTGTGGTTATGCACGAAATGGAAATGTACTCAGAGCATGAGTGGGGCTGGGACAGAGACAGCAGGGCTCCCCTCTTGATGGGAACAATTGGAGAAAAAATTCAAATAGGTTGCCAAATGGTCAATGGATCTATCCATGAAAAAGCAACCCAAATTACTGTAAGAAGAACTAATGATTCTGTACTCACAAAGAGTCTCTGTGCCTTTGAAAAGGAAAAATTGGAATGCTGGAGTGATTTTACACTAACCCAATCTGTCTTTGTAATCTGTCTCTGGAATAACCAGAAAGGTGACATAGCACTCTCATTTAAATTTAAAATGGCCATTATTGAGCCAACAACAACTACTGCTCCCAGCCCCACTCATGACAACAAACACAGCACCACTTACCACTGAACCAGTTATTGTACTGAACTCGAAGATTTTCGGAATTGGCCCATATGTAACCAAAAACACAGGACAACAACAGGTATTATTCAACCCAGAATGGTCTCTTAAGAAGATAGAGTTACAGATGCAGGTCAATGTTTCTGACATAAAACCATCTTGTTCCCCCTTCTTAGGGACCTCATATGAGGGATGGACAACTTGGTTAAGGAAAAGGGGAAACATTTATCGGAATCGGATAATAAGGGACATAACTGGAGTGTTGGGAACAGGGCTTGGGGTGTTAAGTTCTATAGACTCAGAGCTAATAATGAATAAACTAACAGCTACCACAACAGATTTATCAAAACTACAACAATCATTCATACATACAGTTACAGCTTTTGTATTAACCATACATAATGCAGCAGTGGTTACCATACACCCCATTGTGGCCCTCGGAATTAACCATGATGGGGCTCTGCTATATCCTTTTGAACACAGAACCTCGGCCAGAAAGACAGGTAATAAGTGGCAAACAGTGGACCTAGGACCTTGTATTATAAGAGAACAGCAAGGCTTTCTCTGCAAAAGTAACACCATAATAGCTCAGGATACTTGTTTAGATACGGACCAAAAAATATGTCATTTTGAGGCCCGACCTAATGCAAATTTAAAGGCAGTGATTATATATGCAGGAAAGGGATGCGCATGCTTAAGAACGAAGTGTAGCATAATAATCATAGATGAAAAAGTAAGAGACGGTACAATATTTAAATTATTGTGTCTGTAATTTCACTACTATCACAGGATGTGATTTTAGCTACTCAGCCCCAATAATTTCTCATCAACTCTTAAGATCCGATCTTACCCTATCACAGATGAAGCTTGCAGGATCATCGCATTCTAGGCTAAAGGTGAAGAATACACCATGAAGAAGACCTACGGCCTTCCTCCCAAAGACCACCGAAGACCCTTGCCCACAATTCTTGTGAGAATTTGCACAAGCTCGAAGGACTGATAACCTAATTAGCATACGAAGCGAGAGTAGGCGGGTTTAGGTAATGAATATGCATAGGCGTCAATTGAATATTCATTGTTTTATTGTATAAAAATGGGATGGTTTGCTACCTCGGGTATGCACGCTTGTGGTGGAGCGATCCCCCGTGCATCTGCGCGCAATAAACATACCTACTTTATAACTTCCCAGTTATAGAGTCCATTTCCGTACATCACTTCTCATGCTAATAATATCACTTTGCTAATATTTATCATACCTGCATGCTGCTAAGTTTATCGTAGTTACACACTTGCTAGGTTTAGGCAAACGTAACTGGCATAATTGTATGTCCTAATTTCCTTACCCCTTACTTGTGTTTATTGAACAATTTCTCAGAGCAGGAGATGCAAACAGCGTGGGGCTGAAGCCTGGAGAGGCAAGGACGTCATGTGAAGAGACATAGAGACCTCCCGTGTCTTCAGCCTGTAGAGCTGTCTTTGAAGACTGACAGGGTACCAAAGGGCACCTACGCCACTTTATAGTAAATCTATAAGGGGATTTAGTCTGTCTTTCACAGGCAAGAAATTTATTTCTACCATCCTGTAAGGAAAAGAGATACTTTTCTAAAATAAAGGAAAATACATTCTGCAGTCCTTGGCTGACAGTGAGGAACTATCCTGCCTGGCAATTACAGTAACCCAAAGAAAAAGGGATTATTGTCCAAAGGGATTAGAATGATGAGAATGAAATGATTGTAAAAAGAGGATTCAGAAAGGAGGAATCCCAAGAGAACTGTGTGAGAAAAGAAAGAAACTGCACAGAGGAGAAAAAAAAAATGTTTTAGCTGCAGTGAAATTAGTGTAGTAGTAAACAGAGCCCTGGATATCACCGCTAAATCCACTAGATGACAGTGTGGAGACTGCATTCAGCCTGACACCAACATCTGTCCTTTACAGGCCTGTTGGCATTGTTTCACTGCTCTGCTAGAAAATCAAAGTTTGCAATGTGCCTCTGCTCGGACCCAGGGGCTTCATGGTGAGAAGGTGGTCTCGGTCGGTACTAGCAATAAAGGTAACACTGGCACGAAAAAATTGACTGATTTATCCAGCACTGGCTGTTTTTTCCTGATGCTAGAGGTCTGGGGGCTTGGATTAAATTGGGGAGTGATGATGGAAAGTGAGCCAAAGGATGAAGGGACAGCCACCATCTTTCTGCTGTGCCTTGCAGCCTTGTGGGCAATCATGCAGGGGGACAAACTTTTTTTGTAGGGCCTGTTGTGATAGGGGAAGGGGTAATGGTTTTAAACTAAAAGAAGGTAGATTCAGACTAGATATAAGGAAAAAAATTTTTACAATGAGGGTGGTGGAACACTGGAACAGGTTGCCCAGAGAGGTGGTGGATGCCCCATCCCTGGAAACATTCAAGCCCAGGTCGGATGAGGCTCTGAGCAACCTGATGTGGTTGGAGATGTCCCTGCTCCTTGCAGCGGGGTTGGACTAGATGACCTTCAAAGGTCCCTTCAACCTAAACCATTCTATGCTTCCATTTGCACACCATGACTCTCCCCATCGCTGCCTCAGTGCATTCCCACAGCATGGTCCCTGGCCCAGCCATCCTCCAGGGACTGCCGACCGATACAGCAAAGAGAACAGCTGGAAGGAAGAGGCTACAAGATAGTGAGTTTACAAGGACTAGATGCACGGTACAGTTTTGGCTACTGTGGTTTTTCCAGTTTTGTATGAGGTAATGGGCAAAGCGAGGTAAGAACACCCAGGGAACACAGCAGGTTACCTTTCATAGCACTGGTTTCTCCACACGGCCTCTTTCCAGCTAGGATATGGTGTGACCCAGTGTACAGATACTACCACTGTAGCTGCAGTGTGAAGGACCACTAAGAGTCATGATTGAATATTTAATACTCAACTGCGATTTACACTACAAGAAAAAGAAAATCGAAGCATAAACTGTGTATGAATCAAAGTCAGTGCAAACTAGGTTAACATAAATAAAGCTATATATATACACATATGTGATGTAATTTTTATGACAACACTGTCTGTTTTGAAAATGTGCTGTCAGTGTATAGGCAAGATACAAGTTAATGAGTCTGCACACCTTGGTTGCTGTGATTTGCCTTGCTTTAAGTTGATAGATGTGATCTCTATTGCTTAGTCCTCTCAAATATCCTTCATTTTGTAGGGTACCACATGTTTTCAATATTCTCTACATTCCACACCAGTTCTGTGTGTTGCTCTCCCCACTTTCTTGCAACATTAATGGTTTTTAGTTGTGCTCCTGCAGTCCAGCCAAGACAGGTGACAGCGGTGTCTTCTCATGGTGGCCTCGCTGGGGCAGAAGCACTGCGGGGAGTACAAACTCTCCGGTCGGAGAGCACAGATCTTCTGATTGCTGGCTCTGGAGCTAAGGTGATAGCCTCCCTCCCTTCTGTGCTGTCTCTCCCCTATTAAAAAATGCCTTCATTTGAGAGACATGAAATATTAATCTGTTGTGCCATTTACTGTTGTGGTGCAGCTTACCGTGCACGGGAATCCCAAGGTGCCCTGCATTTTGTCTTAGCCTGATACAGATGCCTTGCAACTGGCACGTGGCAGTTGTCCTGGTGATTTTATAACACTCAGGGTTTCAGAATTTTTGATTCCTGTGCTGCAGAAACTTGTCCTTATATGGGATAACATGAAATTCCACAAGTGAGAATGGATGGATTTTCTTATGCTCTGCTTTTTCTTTCCATCTAGGGGAAGATTTGTCAGTCTCATTTTCCTTATCTCCCTTTTGTTACTAGAAGGAGTAAAAGAAATACTGTGAGTGATCTCACTTAATAACCATGAGTCTCTCACGGCCTTTGGATCAGGTAGCTGTGCGGAGGATTTAAAATCAGGATGCCTGTGAATCTTCCTTTTCTTCTAAATTAACCATAAATTGCAATTTCATAAACAATTATTTCAGTCTCTTTACTTCTAAACTACAGTATTATTTATCATTAAAGGCTGCTTTGAACATAAAACTATTAGGATGCCCTTTATTAGAGTGGCTTACTGCAGCTCTCTTTCTAATGAATTTTTTTGCTTTATGACTTGCTGGCTGAGTTTGGACTCTTACTTTAAATCACACAATTGATTCAGTGTTCAAAGTCGGCTTATCAGACCGTATCTTCATGAAATTGCCTGCCAGCAAAGCAGCCTAGGCAATGAAAAATTAGGATGGAAAACAAAGTAATCTTGTTGTTTTTAAAAAAAAAGTCAAACATCTGGGGCCTGCTTCTGCAACACTTAAACTGTGGAAGGGAGACAAGCTTTTAATGCCAACCCAACCAAGCCAAAAGCGTGTGATCCTCTGGAGTGACACTGCTTCCCTCTGGAAGGGGCCCTGAGACGAGGGGGCCGTCATACGAAAAACCTGGGACGGCGGTGGCTCTGCTGCTGGGTTCCTCACGTGGCAAGTTCCCTCTTCCTATTTTTCCTGCAAGCTGTCTGCAAACGCCTACACTGTAAATTCATTTTTGGTACTGGAGTGTACAGGGAACGTGGTAGGCCCAAGAAAGGCCATCATTTGTGCCATGAACAGTGGTGAGTTGCCATGCCAGCCTTACAAAACTACGTAGCAGTGAAAGACATTTTACAAGATATTGTAGTTGAAATGATGGTGAGAGACATTGTGTGAGAAAATTAGGTTATGATGATAGACACTTAAGGAAAATCATTTGTCTTCCCTTAGCTAGCCTGCTCTTACCTGTGGTGAAGCAGGCAGCAAGGGATGCTAGGAGTGGGACATTTAAAACTGTGCTGGGCACAGAGAAGGGGGTGGTGTGTATACGGGATATCTGCAGTCCTGCAGTCAAGGGTGAAAGCTCACCTGCCTCTGGGTTAGGCAATCTAGGGTCTCATCACCTGGCTAATCAAGTTTATCTGCTTTTATTTTTCAGTGCATCAGTCACAGCAGCTTGGCTGGGCCAAGGCCTGGTTTCATGCACACCCCAGTAGGCAGGAATAGAATTTGAGCCTTTCACAAAAGAAAATGCCACGTTGTAAAAGCTCGTGGTACTTCTCCATTAAGAATTACCATGGTAAGTACTTCTTGTGCACATGCTTAATTTTGGGTATTTGGACATTGCAAGGAAAGCCTTATTGTACTGTGGTGCAGTGTAAACTTACAAATACTTGACTGCACAATGCTGCCAAAAGAATTCTTAACTTGCCAGCAGAACAAAGAGTTAAACAAGTATCCAGAAAAGCCTATTTAAAAAAAAAAAAAAAATCTAATTTTTATATCGTCTTCTCACAGAAAAATTATTCACATTAAATGCGCATCAGATCTTTATACAAATTTTAGTAACTTTTTATTGATTTCCTTTTTGTTCTTTTAGAAATATATTGAGGTTTGTTTAATAAAACTGCATGTACTTCAGTCTCTTGGTGCTGAAATGAAACCACTGGATTGCTATTAATGACAATAACTTGATTTGTAAGACACAGTAGAAAGAATAATGACACGTACTGCAGTAAGAAAAGTAGCACTATAACACAGAGGAGGACTCCCATAAAAATAAGTTGATGAAGAAGTCTCCTCTCTGATGAAGAGGAGACTGATAGCTATCTAGGATCTCAGGAAAAGTATTTTACTCATCAATGAAGGCTCCAAGGCAAATGTGCAGGCAGAGATGTTGGCAATTCCCTAGTTCAACTTATATGGCAGGCTTTGAGACTGTAAGAGGTAATTTCTAGAGCTGGGTGACAAAGAGATCAAGAAAACCTGATCATGCAGCATTAGTTTTGACCTAAATTGGAATGCAAATATGAAATGTTTTCCCCTCAAGATTTTATTCTAGAAATGCTAAAAAATTGCATCAAAACAAATAAGCTGAAACAAATTCCTGAAAGGGAAACACATTTTGCTGTAACTTGTTGTGAACCTACAGTAACACAGACCAAATTCTGGTTTTAGGTAAGCCAGTGCAACCCCCCTTAAAGTCAATTTGTTGTGATTGATAACAGAACTTGGCTCTACAACAAATGAACATTGCTGCACTGTATAATAACCATGGGAATAACTTCAAGACCAAGTCATATGATCTGAAAAACAGTTAATGATTTTAAAAATGCTTTGCTTAGAGTAATTTGTCGCATACAGCTTTTTCCAGTATTGTGCATTGCATCTTGGATATTGCTTTTGAGCAACTGAATGCTCACTATAATGCAGAATTTCCTGGTCAGAGACATTTTCCATAGCACTATGAGAGTCCTGTGGCTCCCACAATGCACCATCCATGTTGTTTAAATAAAGAACACATTGAATTATGTCAGGGAAACCAAGGCATTAAGAAAACAAAGATAATGTTTCATTTCAATGATTCCAATTGTAAAATGAAATTTAAATGGAAAATTTTAATTCTGCAAACGTTGAACGTTGCTTTTATGTCAGGAAATGAGCTAACTGTTCAATGCCCAAAAGACTTTGCAGTTGACTGTTCCTGTTAGCAGCACAGGGGCCATACTGCAGAAAATAAGACCTGTTGTCTTTGATCTTGTTTGGGTTTCATCATAAAGAAGGAAACACATGATCAAGACTACTCTGATCTGTAATTAAAATTTGTCTTCCTGTTGACCCAGTGAGGAAAATATACTTCCCCATGTGAACTGGAAAAATCAAAGTAAGGTTGATATGACACATATACAGCTGGGTTCAGAAACTAGCATGTAGTAGCTATGCTATTCTAATGGGAAAAAAAAAAAATCAGAAATACAATACTTGCCAATTTGGTAGTGCTTGATGATAAATGTATAGGAGCAAAACCAGAGAGCTGTAATGAATTACCTTTAACTAAAATCTTATACCTTTGGGTGTTGCTTTAATACTTTCTGAAGAGTAAATAAACAAAGAGCTAGTTCAAGTAATCAAAATAATTTTGGCTTTTTATCTAAGCTTAAAACAAGCCTTGTATTACCTGGCAAGGCATGAAGGTCCTTGAGGAAAGCCATCTGGTAGCAGAAGATAGGGAATTTTTAAAAAGGAATTCTTTTATGATCCATTTCTGGAGAGAGTAAGAAGGTGGAGAGCTGGCCTGGAATCAGGTAGGGCAAAGCAGAAGGCAGCTGCCTGGAAGGGTGAAGACTGGTGGGGTGGGATGTTGAAAAAAGCTGAGGAAAGGAATTGCATGCAGGTCTTGCTAGTTTTCCTGAGCTTTGCATAATTTCTTGATCAGTCTTTACAGTAAAGCTTGGGTTTGGATATTCCTCTGAAGACTGTGAGTGACTTGCTCTATTATGTCACCCATGAACAAGGAAACCAGTCACAGCCTGGGGTCACAGCCTGTGGTACTCTTGGGCTGTGCAGAAGCTGCAGGTAGGATATGGACGAGCCAACACTTGTTTTCTAGGTTAGGTAGCTGAACTACACTAAGTTGTTGCCTACAGAGCATTTATTTGGTGTAGGAACTAAGAGCCCTGGATGTGAAGGACGCAATGCTGAGGAACAGCCAGACCCTATTTGCACAAGATACAGGAAACTCAAAGTTTGGGGTCAGTATTGTAGCTTCTGCAAATGAATCTTATCTAGGGATTTACCAGTTAGATTAAAGTTTATTTGTTCCAGTAGGAAACTATGGGAGTAGATGATAAACAGAAGAGGAGAAAGGAGATGGCAAAGAACTATTAAAATCTGTAAATCATGCTATGGGTGCCTCTTCTGGATTTAAATATGTTAATATAAATTAATAATGAACTTGTCATCAAAGTGAAAAGAAGGAGTATTTATGGAAGGGGTACAAAGCAGTATAATCTAAAAATAAAGTAATTTGGGCTGAATAAGAGGAAAAAATGGGCCAAAACCTTCCAGTAATCTATCTCTAGCTTCCATGTTTTGATGATCATTTGACTGAGTTTGTTGTCCAGTGCTGCAAAATATTATGAGATCAAAAAGGCTGAGCCATATGGAATTGTCTGTTGGAAAAAATCTGATCCTGCTGCTTTTTTTTTGACAGCTGCGAGGTTTGATAACAATACAAATCACAGAAGCACAGAAAAGTACAAATGATGAAAACTCTTTGTGGATAACTTCTTCCTTTCCTGACATATCTTTCAAATAAAAAACCCACATCTTCTGTTGGAGCACTGACACCAGGGACACGGGTCTACGGGGGCAGGAAAATCCCTGAAAAAAGAGGCAAATGGGATCTATTAGGTTTTCCTCTAAAAAAGTCTACGTGATCCCCCTCCCAGGGAAATATACTGAAACATTCCAGTTGAAATATGCTGAAAGAAACCCAAATGAAGTATCTACCACCCACTCCTAAGTTCTAGACTCTGAAATAATTTGCAGAAAAACAAACATTAAATGGAAGTAAAACTTTCCATTATATCAGAGGCAATTAAGTGGACATTGCATTGTATCAAGATACTACTTTAGATCTTCATACATGGTAATGTGATTTAAGTTTCAGTAATATATGTAATAACAAAAATGATAAATAATTACCCTCTTTAAACAACAGCTTTCTAAAGTTGCAAGACTCAAGTGTGTATATGAAGAATCTCTAGTATGCACCTGAATAATCAGAAATAATTTTTAGATTGAAATAGTTCATGCTAGACGTCCTGTGAATGGCGATGAATATTAAAATCTTTCCTAGGTATCTGTTATTTCAAGAATATTCTCTCTAAATCTGCTACAGAGACACTGAGGTAAAACAGTTTATTATTTTAGCTGAGGAAATAGATCTTCTAACTTCTACAGTACCTATCTGTCAAGATGGTCCTAGTAACTATCATTCTTTATCATAATGGAAATCACATCTCTCATTGATTGATTTCCTAATACATCTGTGACATTAGCTGGGATGTGAGCTGGAAGGTAAGTTAAATACTTATGCATAAGGTAGTACTTTGGCTTAAGTCTGTCTTAACTTCCTTGCCATCACCTTTACAAGCAATGTGAAAAAAATGACTGGGTTTGACATGGGAGCTCTAGTCTTTAATTCAGCTTAGCATTTCTGTGTATTTCCTCAGTTCATATGATTTATCTATTAAATGATGAATTCAGTAACTTTTGAAAAAAAAAAATTTTTTCTCCTACCCCTGGTTAGGGAGAGAAATAACAGATCTGGTATTGTCATCATTTTGCCATTTTTACTTCTCACAAAATGTAGTCCTCCACATAAAATCCTAGTCTCGCTGCAAACAATGGAAAATCTTATTATTTCATTGGAGTGATGGAGTGATGATCACAGAGAAGATATACTTCCTTGTGTTCTCTTTTTTTTTCCTCATTTGTACAGATGTCTATTGTTCTCTTGTCTCCACTCCTCTGACTTTAAGATTTTGAAGTTTTTTTATTATTCAAGATATGTAATGATTCTTTAAGGGAAAAGTAGCTTTGCTTCTGCATGTTTGATGGTCTTACTGAAACAATTAACATAAATTATTCTAATATGATTTCCCATTACTGACTATATAGGATTTGTAAATAGTAATTTGACCAAATAGCAGACGAACAGCTGTACTATGTCAGAACAAAGGTCCATATACCCCACCTGATATATTTCTGCTATAGCCAGTGGTAGGTAGCAAAGAAAAAGCCATAAAGACAGGGCAACCTTGGATTCCTATTTTTTCCAAGTTACTCCCCCAGTTTCCAGCAGTTCCTGATTTAGAGACTTTCTGATCTACAGGTTGTATCTACATCATCTTGTCCAGCTGCCCTTGACAGAACTTTCTTCTATGAACTCGTCCAGTAGCTTTTGGGAATTATCTATGCTTTGGGCATCCAAACAAAACAGAATGTTATGTCCTGCAATGCAATTAGGCACTGCATGTGAAAGTGCTTTCTTTCACTTGTCTCTGACCTGCTGCCTGATGATTTCATTTAGTGCCCTGTAGTTCTTCTCTCATGAAAAATAATGGCTAATCATTCCCTCGCCACCTGCTCCACTGATTTATGTTTTTCCAGACCTCTATAATGTCCTCAGTAATCTCTTTTCCAAGCTGAGGAAACCAAATCTCTTCACTTCTACAACAGAAATTGTTTCCTATTTCTGACCAATCTGACCCCCCTTATCTGTACACTTTCTAGTTGTAAAATCTCGTTTTTGAAGTGACCAGATCTTCACACAAGATTGGGTACACCATAGCTTTATGGAGTACCAAATGATAGCTTCTCTTCCCTTCCTGGTCCTTTTGATGGTTGGGGAGTAGGAAGCTTCATCTTCCAAAGAGTAATGACATAGGAGAATACTTGGTGACAAAAGCTGATGCTCCCTATTGGGCACATATAAACAGGGTCACTCTTCACCATGTGCACTGCTTTGCATTCAGTAGTGCTGCATTTCTTCTGCCACTTTTTTAGCCATGCAGTACTGGGAGATTTTTCTGTAGCTCCTAGCTGGCAAGTTCAATTCTGCCACTCTGAAGCACTAGTCCAAAGCACTAGTCCTGCTGAAAAAAAAAAAAAAAAACAAACTACAAGACCAAAAATGATAGAGGTTTTTATGCCAATTCTCATAGGAAAAGATATTTTCTTGTGTTTGCTTCCAGTTGTTATGCAGCCTAGAGAAAAACAAAGAAAATCGCAAACAAATAACCCCCCAAAGCCCCAAAATAAAGACAAGGATTCTTTTTTCAACTTACTTTGCCTCCCAAATTGCCAGGCAAACCATTTCCTTCAGTTATAACTGAAGGCAGGGGCTACAGGTAAGTCCCCCAACTGTGGAGTCTCGATGAGTAAAATTTTCAAGAACAGGCTAGAGAGACAGCTGTGAGGAATGGCAGAATAACTGCTGCTCTAGAGAGGAGATGTATGTGAGGGCTGTCTGAGATCTCTTCCGATGCTGCGACTAGAATAGCCTTAGACGTTGGATCAATATAGTCACAATGAGTCCTTGCAGGCTTTGGCACATTTCATTATACTGAGTGAAAAATAATTAGTCTCATTGGTATATACTTCTTTTATATGTGTTTTTAAGGACGGGGTACATCATATGTATATTTTATCAGTGTTCTGTCAGTACATAGCAGCTGAAGCTGGTAGTGATGACAGTATTATTTAGATTAGAGTTTATATATAGAAGTGCTGTGAATTTTCACTTTATTAACAGCTTTGCAGGAGACAGGCTTCTTGTCCTTTATTTTCTGCAGTATAATTATGAAATCAAATTATCTGAAGAAGTGTAGCTTTTGTAGGACAACTTGGTATTGTCAATGGTATGGCAGCAGGAGAAGCCTGAGGAAAGCAGGGAATATAAAAAGGAATGGAGAGAGGACGAAAAGAAGAGGTATACGCAGAACAGAGTGCTACCTAGCGTCAAGGGTGAATTTATGAAAAACAAAGCTGCTCAAAGACCAAACAAGCAGATTTTTTTTTGTCTCCCAGGGAATCAAATCAAGTTGCTTGGGCGATTTGCCTATATCAAATAATTCCTGCAGTAGGCATGAGCTATCCCTGCCCGCTGCTACCTGCTGTTCAGAAATGTCTGCAAATGATGCAGTGGGAAGTGCAGAAACACAGCTGGAATTAACCACAGAAACCTACCTTTATCATTTGAAAGACCAAGCAGCCACCCTGGGCGTTGTACAGTTCTACTGTCCCTGTGTGTCAGCATGGAGCTGCTCTAGTGGTTAAGATGATGAGATGGTCCTGTGGGCTATGGAACAAGTAAATGTGATCTTTCACGTGTATCAGCAGGTCTGCAACATTCAGCATGAAGTATTGTTTAGAGAAGTACCGATTTATTTCAGACATCATTCCTAACTCATGGAGTAGACACCATTAATACAGAGCCATTCAGCGAAAACATCAGATCTGTGTGAAGTGAAGATAACAAAACAAAAAGCGGCAGAGACTTTTATCTTTAAAGGCTTTTTTAAAAAATTCACACTGTCAGTCAGTACCTCATGCTCCAAAGATTTAAGTATTTAGCTGTGTAGAGGTTAACTGCAGTCAGAGGAAGGAGTTTAGCCCTGCTAAACTAATCCTGAATTGGGACAGCCTGCCAGCTTTAGGTGGGAGAGTATTTGGGGTGCAGTACCTCAGGCAGTGCCTGCTCCCAGAGTCCCAGCATCCTAATCCTCCCTGTGCCTAAGCCGGCCTGGCAGCTTGTGATGCTGTACACTGAATGAGGTCAGGGAAGTGATCCGTGGGGAGATCTTGGTCACCTGTAACATTTTTTTGCTTTTCTCTTCAAGCAGATCATTGGTTAAAAAGAAAATTGCGAGTCTCAAGAGCAGCTAATGTAACGTCCACCTACATTTCTTGCATCCAGTCATTACAACCACAGCTGATTAATAGCAATAGTTTAAAAGAAACTTTGCTTAATAGTGAGGTTTCTTTTCCCCTTAGGCTGCCAACAGCTTTCCCGTATACAATCTCATTTTTCAACATCGAGTTTTGTCTATAAGATTGGCTATAATAGGCTGCTCTCTTTGGTTTTTTTTAGTGCTTAGTCACCTAAGTGGTTTTTTTCTTGATATTTTTATTCAAGCCTCTCTATCGAGGCAGTAGAATCTGGCGCGCCTGAAGCTCCAGACTGAAGAGAGCTGCACACTGGGGCAGGTGTCTGGCTTGTCATCTCAAGCAGCTCATTTCCTGACATCTATTTCCCGTGAGCATGGGAGCAGCTATGTACCGTTGGCCGCGTTTCCTGAAGGGCCAGGAAGGGAGGACCCATTTCACTCTCCGGCCATATCCCCAGACACTGCTGACAAGGATCAGATGGCAGGCTGCCATCCCTGAAGGTTGCGCTGGGTGGATGAATCCCTACCACCCTCGGTTCTGGCTCTGATCTGCCAACAATTCCCTTCTCAGCCAGCCACTGAAGTCTCAGACATTTCCCACACATTTTCTGATTTTCTTTTTATTTTCTTCTTATTGTCATATTGCCAAAGTCAGCCTTCCATCCCTCTTTCTCTTTTTCTCTATTTTTCTACTTCCCATCTGTCACAGGTGGAAAAGAAACACCAGACAACGCTATATTGCCCCATGCTCAACTTAGTTCTCCAAGCAAGGGACAGGCTGTATCAGGACAAGCTGCACACACACACAGAATTAACTGAGGCCTTCACTGTGCACAGTGAGTTGGCACAGTCAAGCCCAGGAGAACATGACACTCATTCTGTCCAACCCGTCTCCATGTCAGACTCTGGGTAGCAGCTCAGCGCCAAGCTGTGATGGTTCCACCTTGAGCAATATGCTGGCATGAGGTGTCGGACATCTTCAGAGCAATCCCTCCCCCACCAGTCTCTATTACTCTCTAGTGCTGGGGGACTTACAGCCAGGTGTTGACAAAGGCTACCAGCCAAATCTGTCTACAGCGATACCACTTTCCCAGCAGTTTCAGATATTGTTCTCCAGTTGCTTGTTGATCCACGGCCTGTCCCAAGGCTCATCACACTCAGTCATTTGCATTATCCAATCAACCATAGCTCATTATGCTCAGTAACTCCACCCTTGATCAAGGCAAAGTCATGATGTTCCTGTAATATCATGATTTATAAAATAAGTATATAAATAATTGTCTGCCTGTGGGTGTTTAGGTCTTGCTTTGTATTTACTTAACACCAAATCTCAACTGCTTGTTGTAAAAGAGGATGAAAATAAAAATTCTGCTTGCTCTTTTCTTTGGATAACCTTGAAGCCGTGAGTGTGTGTCTGTTCCAGCTTTCCATGGATTGGAGTCAAAGGACACCAGGTAACAGCCACAGAGGTCAGCCAAGAGACATGCCTCCCCTGGCCAGTCCTGCAAGGAATCCCTTGTTCGAAGCAAGTCCCTCATCCTCCTGATTCGTTTTCAAAACATGTTGCTACTCTGACAGATCTCTGGCAGAGAGGATCTGTGACATGTTTGCAAATCAGCCTTCCCTTCTGCATCTAACATCAGTAAATTGCCATATCTCTTAAAATGTAGCAGCTGCCATTTTCTCACAATATTAAGGGGAGGGAATGCTCTTAAAGAAAAGGAGGGAGGAGAGGAGGGTTAGTATTTGGTATTCTCCTTTCAGCTGGGCACTTGTATTGTCATCTCCATGGTGGTGAATTTTCTTATTGAAAGATGTTCCGTATTTATTTAGTTCCTTGTCAACAACAGCTTTGAGTGATCAGCAGCAGTCATCAGAGCAGCTGGGAGTCAGGCAGAAGCAGGAGGATGACCAGGTGCTTGCATTTATTTTCCCGTGGTTGTACTGAATGCTCTGAAGTACCATCTTTCTTTCAGTTAAGCTTATGTCTCTACCTGTGTTTGCAGAGATTGTTCCATTCATATCATATAGATAAATGTGACGATAATAGCTGCCTGAGTTTTCAGACAGCCTGAAAATGAGCAAGATTCATGAACTTACCTCGAAAGGAATAATAAATGGTAATCATCAGGCATCAGTGTTAAGTAGTATCAAGATACATTACCTCTTTGCTCATCAGAGCAGGCAAGAACGAGAGATGTGATCAGGGACGGTGTGAATAGCAGAACTGAGGTGTTCTGCAGGACTGTACAGGCTGGTACCACGGCTATAGTATGATCTTTGTGTGGACTTTGCTTGTAACTAGGTTTTCAGAAGATACTATCATTCACGTATATTCAATGTGGGACATCAGGGAGCAGTTACTTTGCATGTTGCCCTATATAGCTGAGTTGTTCTGGCTTTTCACAAGCCTATTTTGGGACTTACCAAGAGCTGAGCAGAAGTACAGCTCCTCTTCTTGTGACGTCCCTTTCCACAAGCAGAATTACTCTCTCTTCCATCTTCTCCTATACAACCCACACTCACATTTGCCATTCACAGGCTGAAGCTTTTTCACATAGTATCTCAAGGAGCTCATGGGGGAAGCGGTAGCAGATGGGAATTACCATCTGTTATTTCTCTTCCCAATTTTGTGCAATGCTGGCAAGAATTTGATTGTTTCTCCTATTCTCCCTTGATCCTTTGCTGTTGGGCAAACAAAAGTAGGCAAATAGCAGCATCCCTCTTGCCTTTTCCCCTGGTTATACCGAGAACTCCTGTAAGCAATGGTAACATTCAGCACCCAAAGGTGGTTGTACCCCGGCCTTCACAGGATCCCCATGCCAAGCTCCATCTGCTTCACTTTCAGAAGAACCTAGTCATCCAAGAAGGAATGAAAAAAGCCTCAGGAGACAGCCTCACAGAAACTCCCAATTAACTTTATCCCCCTCCCAAATGATAGTACGATCAGAAAAAGGCTCTAGAACTGTGGGATAGGTTTACTCTACTCTTACACCGTATTATTGTTTCCCAGATAGATACATTTGTATAGCTATTATTAAAATACAACACGATTCCTTTCTACATATCCTCATTGACAAGACTTTCTTCTGAAAGAAAAATGCTTCACACAAAAACTTTACTGTGTTTCCCACCAGGGGAGCTCCAGAAATTGAGCCGTGTTTTCTGGTCAGTAAGGTCAGGCTTGGCAACTGCTGCATTCTCATTATGCCTTGCTAATTTGCAGGTTTAGTTACAGCCCAGCTCTCCTAGACCTCAAAAGTTCATTCAATAATCTATTGGAGGTGGGTTTTTTTGTTTGTTTTGTTTTGTTTTGTTTTGTTTTTTAATAAAGCTCTTGGTTTTAAGGAAAAACTGGAAGCAGTTTTGACCTGGCTCGGAAAGCACAAGGCAAATGAAAATAGCCCAAAATACTGTGGCAAAACAAATAATAAAGAAAATATCCTTAGGATTTTTTAATGGGTTTCAATTTTTTTTTTAAAGTCAGATTTGACAATACAGAATGCATATGAAATAATTTTATGCAGTATTTGTTTCAGCTATTCCAATCCTTGTCTGTGTGTTGAATAATGTGATGATTATAAAAAGAAGAATTTATAGTATAAATGCAATTATTGAAAAAAAATCTAGAGAGGTTTTTAAGCAGTTAAGCTTGCAATACCCTGCTGTATGACAGACCAATCATTCATCCAAGACGTACAAAGCGTGAGTGGCAAAATTCACACTGAAGTGACTCTCCAGTGCAAGATCTTAATCTCCTAATTGTGCTTTGACTCCTCCCTTACCTGACAAAAATAATTGTAGCTTTGATACAGATGCCTTCTTTGTAAGCCTGTATTTTAGCGTTTTGAACACACACCACCTGTTCTGACATAGGTATTTTGACAAAAATCTAATAGATCCCAAGATTATAGGACAGTGTCATAAATCTGGCACCTTTCCCAAATGCCACACTCACTTAATAGAAATGTAATGTATAATTTTCCTCGCGTTGTGTGTTCTGCATTCATTGTAATGTGTGTTTAGCAGCTGCATTTGAAAGAAGGCCACAACCAACCTGCTCCTGAGTGTTGAAATATTAGCTTACAGCTCTTTAAAAAAAAAGCTAACCATATGCCTTTTTTAGTGTCTGAATGAAATTTTCCTAGTATTATCAACACAGCATTATAATTAGATTCCACATAAAAAGTTCCATTTCTTTCTCAGTCATCATTCTCTGTAAGGGTTTTTAGTCATTGATGCATGATAAGGAATGTAAGGCAAATGCTAACTTTAGCAGAAACAAGTGCTTTCGGAAGTTGTCTTTAATAGGTGCACTGCAGATCCGAGGCTTTCAATTTCATGACAAGGCACATTGTTAAATACAAATTTGTTCCTCTCCCACACTAATCACTTCTGAGGAGAAAAGTCAGTTGAAATGGGACCATAAGCTGCAGTTTGGTTCTTATTTCATAGTCAGCTCCCATTTCAAGCAGGAGATCTACCTATCAATCTGGTTTTGCCAGCTGCTTTGGCCCACGCTGCAGTGGTAGGAGGAAGCCCAGGAACTGGGCACATCCACTTGCTCCAAAGATGTTGGCGGAAACTTGACATAATAAAAGGAAGAAAGAGACCGGAGGAATAATGTATAGCCTGATTTAGCTTCCCAGAAAGACACTCAAGATGATTGAACAATTGATTTGCAAGCATCTGGAAAAAAAAATAAATCGGGTTTAAAAAGTGCCAGGGAAGAATTGCCAAGAAAAGACGGGATCGGACCCATCCCTTTCTGCTTTAGGGAGAGCAGCTGGCTGCGTGGGTAAGTGGAAGTGGGAGGTTTGGGTCACCGCTGCCGGAGCAAAAAGCCACTGTTGCATGGAGGGACCGGGTGCTCCGGAGGGCAAAGCCCCTCATTAATCTCCACAGGTACCTCCTCCTCAGAGGGTCGTTACTGACGGCTTGACAGCAGTGTGACAGCTTTACCTGGGGGTACTGGGGAGCAGCAGGGTGTCTGCTGTCTGGCAGCCGTGGGGAGGATCCTCATGCATCCAGGGCACGGGTCTCGGGGGTACCGGCGGGGCATCTTCCGATGCTGGTCTGGTGGGGACTGGGAGCAGCTGCGGTGGGAGGGAGGTGGCCATTACCGAGCAGGGTTAGCTAGGGGCTGTGGTCAGTGGACAGGGTCCGAGGAGTTTGAATTATATGCAGGTTTTGGAGTATTTCTGCTTAAAATCCCCTCAGCTGTCATGATGGCAAAAAAAAAAAAGATGCTGTTATCATGTTGGATTTGAGTTAAATGTGGCAAACTCAACTGTATAGTGAATAAACCCCCTGATCTGATCCTGCTCTCTGGGAATGAAAAATTTTTAGGCAAAGAGCAGTTGATAGCACATTTGTATGTCTTTGTTGATACCTCTGTACAAGAAACAATCCTTTTGGAGAAGGATATTCAAAATTAACTTGACACACTGAGTAAGTGGTCTGAAATCAAGAAGATGAACCTCCGCAGAGATAAATGCAAAGACACAAACGGCTGGAAAAGCAGCAGGGCAAAAAAAAAGATCCTGAAGCTACGGTAGACCGCAAAGTACATACTAATTAACGGCATGTTGTGGGTTCTTAAAACACAGGATGGAGTACTAGGAGTGGTACACCAGCAATGTGGGAGATATTTGACCCATGTTATTCAGTAGCGGGGAGGCCTTCATCTGGAGGGACTATGGTCAGCCTAGAAGAACAAGAAATAAGACAGTTCAGAAAAGGCCATCTAGAGCTCTGGATGGGATTAGAAGGGATGATTCACAAGGCCAGACTGAGGGGTCTGAAGAGAAGCTGGAAATTTGCTTAACGAAGAAAAGAGAAAACTGAACAGCCTTCAAACACTGAAGGAACAAATGAAAAGGGCACACTTTATCAAAAGATAGGAAAAGATAATCTTGACATGTAGCGAAAAAGGTTTAAAGTCTACATTAGAAAAGTTTCCTTTTGTGATAGTGGTGAAATACTGGAAAAGGCTTTGTAGGCATACTATTCTATATCTGTCGCTAAGGGTTTTAAGAACATATTAGATAACCCTAACCATGAACAGTCTAGATGCATTTGATCCCACCTACATGTGGGATTGGACTTGAAAACCCTCTAAGATGCCTTCTAGCCCTCCATATCTCTAATGCAGAGACAGAGCAGCTCGGGACTTCTCAGGAGCAACCAGGAGGTGAAGATGCAAAAGAGGGAAAAATACTGGGGCGGGGGGGTGGAAGGTGCAAAGCGCAGCTGGCGAGCAGTGGCGAGACACTGTCCCGCTGCTCTGCTGAACCTCAAAGCGGGGGAAGTGGAGGTGAATTTGCTGCTGCTGGAGGGATCCAGTCTCCCAAAACCAAGCTGCCTTGGCTCTCCACGTCACCTGCCTCTCAGCGGGCACAGCAGCAGGAGCCTGGCTTTCCAAGGCTCTGACAAAAGTAAAACAGTGTTTCGGGATATAGTTACTTTGCCTTCATCTCTCATAACAATCTGCTGCCCTAGATGACTGGCTACTTTGCAGTTTGCCTGAGCCCTGATTGTAGCGGTTCTCTGGGCAATGGATGCTTCTGCTGTTCATCTGAAATAAACTGTGTTCTCCCTTCTCCTCCTGGTTTTAAATTTGCCCAGTAAGGAACAGTTTGCACTGTGATGCTGATTTGTCTACGATAAATTGCTGAGAAGCTGTTTGGATAAAGTATTCTAAGCTAATAGGTCTCCCTTGTGTCACAGGAAAGTGCCTAGCAGTTTAAACAGGCATAACAATCCTTTCTACGCTTCTTTCAGCTATTTTTCTTTTTTTTTTTTTGCACTGTAAGTCTCTGCATAGAGTGGACGACCTGTGTCCTGGGTCTTGAGCCTGGGGGCAATGCTGCCAATGAAAAGACTCAGCTGATGTCTGTGGAGCTGAATCAAGACCCATGTGCAACACGCTGAAAGCAACGCCCTTGCAGGCTGAGGTGGTAGCATTCAGTTTAACAGAATAATAATTAACATTCCTTGCTATCTTCTGTAATTTTTCTGTATTGCAGCTATCAGTTTGACGCTTAGTTCTTGCTGACTGTGTGTTCTAAATGTCCTTATGCTTTATTTTTTGGTTGTTTTCTGGTAAAAATAATTTTTGGTTCTCTAACCTCTGCTCATTACACATAAAACATCCTGCCAACTACTTATGTGCAGTCCTTTTTTGTGATTTCCTTGTTGAAGTGTTCTGGTTTATCCTGTTATTCCTTTCAGATTCTACATTTTCTACATGAGTGGTTTTCAATCTTTTCAGGTTTTTGGGGGCCAAAATTATCCTGATGGGGATACAGGATCTTGTACACCAAATTTAAGTCCACCTAACAGTTTTTTTAAAAAAAAACCCTAATATTTATTGACCTTTGCAGATGCTTTAAAGGTAGTTCACAGAGGACTCACATAAGGACAGTACTGTTTGAAAGCCTTCCCTCTGAATACTGACACTCATGTTAATCAGTATAACATCATTACTTTTCATTATATGCATTACTGTTTATTAGCTCTTGTGTTTAATTTCTCTTAACGTTCTCTATAAACTGATTTTCTTCAAACCTACTCCCATTTGTGATGCACTAGGATCTTGAAATATCTTTTTAAATTTCATTTTCTTCTCAGTGCCTCCCTTTTATCGCTAGGCTGGTCATTCATTACAAATGTGTGGTGTATATTCAGCACTTGAGAAAGATGAAGCTTGGGCAGTGTAACAGCCACTTGTTTATTTCCAGTCCAGACCCAGCAGTTACTGTACTGCCTTCCTTCAGTGCTTGTCCTCTCTTTTCATTTTCAGGAAATCAATCCCATTCCTACTAACAACAACAGACTGGTCCCTACACTTTTTGATTTTCCTTTGGCCACTCTGGCGAGCCCGCCAAACACTACTAATTAGCAGTTGTTAGATTTGGGCTCCGGTCTTCTGAGATGATCCACACAAACGGACTCAAGGCGATTCCTGTGTGCTGTAGGTGCATGGTTTGAAATTTGGATAATATTCTCTGGAGTGAGGTTTGAACTGTATCATTTTGCCTGTCCTTGAACATCCAATTGTCTCAAAAACCATGTAATCAGAACAGCATTTTTTGGTACTGGAACCTACTATCCTTAGTTTAAGAGTCCACCAGTATCACATGCCAGGAATTCAAAGGGCGATTTCTGCCCATGAAATGGATGCAATCATAAGAGGCTCATTTTATGGGAGTGTGTTGAATGTCACTAAATGACTATAGACTGGTTTGAAATATTCATGTGCAAGGGGTGCAGCGGGGCAAAATGAAGGAGAAATAACAATGCAGGGTGATACACCAACCTTTAATAAGATCAGAGTGTGTTTTTTGAGCTGGAGGAGGCAGAAAATGTAGGAGCATTGTAGCAGAACTTAAACCAATGTGAGGTGATGCATATCTGTGCAGCAAAATTATTTAAAATGCTGGTATGATTGTTCAGGGCTATCTACACTGATAAATGTCCTCCTAAAAGTATCAGATCCGTGACCGAGACCAGCACTTTGCTGGCACCACTATACAGTGACTTGAACCCATAGATTATTCTAGGCACTCCAGAAAGCAAGAGATTTCTATCAGAGGAGGTCCTGTTGCTTCGGTTATGGGATCCTCACTAGGTAATGACCCCCTTTGGGTCATGCTGCAACACTTCTTTCTTCAATGATGTCTTTCCCTACAACTGTGATGGTATTTGTAGGATCATCCATCTTTTCTCACCTTCACAGAGTCAGGAATGAGGTGAACCACAGCTCCTTATACTGGGGAAAGGAGCTTGAACACTTTTCAGATCCATCGGTGGCCTTAGTAGTCCAATATAAATATAGATGAAGGAGTCTGGACAGTAGCATGTAGGTGCCAGTTTTAAGCCCTAAGAAAAGATACAGATGTGAAAGGCAGGATTCATTCATTTAAATGTATAAGTCTGAATGTATACATCTGTGTCAGGTCCTCTGTAGTCAGTGGAGAGAAACTGACAACTCTGGGGATGACTCATTTCACCGTAAAGAAGATTTTTAAAGCAGTAGATTTCTAAAACTAAGACAGATACCACCTAAGGAGCCAGATCTAATATTGCATTTGTTTAGGAGGCACAATACAGAATAACTGGGTACTAATGACAGCAAATCACAGGCACGCTGAGTGTTTTCAATTTAGAGTAGCTACAGGACCTCTAGTTTACAGAAACTCTCCCACAGCCACTGCAAACTTGTGCACAATACCTGGACTTCATGTCTCCTTCCAATTTTAAAAGGAAAGATTCTCTCTAAATTTCTTGTGCAGCATTGCAGAAAAAGTTGTCACATTTTAACAAGCCAGATTTCCCCTCCGGGGTGCAGATGTTCAGGCATGCGGTGAGGCCGCCGTTGGGTTGCGAGTGCCGTTGTTAACTAAATGATGTTGAGTGGAGTTGCACCAAGGGCAGATTAGCTATAGGCGTCTGGTTGCTTCAGCCAGCATCTACGCTGTCCTTGACCCAACCGCTCATTTTCAGCACTGGTCTTAAGCTGTTTGTTTTCTGATGCGCTCCTGAATGAGTGTTCATGAAAGGCTTGCTTTGCACAGTGGCCTAGCTCGAAAGCTGAGGAAGACAGCTAGACTAGAACTTGTAAAAGCTCTTGAGACAACATTTTGCTCCTGTTTTTTTTTTTTTTTTTTTTTTCTTCTGATCTGTGGAATCTTTCATCCTCTTTTAAGAAAAGGATGTTGAGGTTAGGTGTACAGTTGGAATTATGGTTAGAGTACTAGTGTGTTCCTCTCTGTTTTCACAGTTATCGATGCGAGCCACTCACTCTCCTTATTAATATTTGCATTTCTTTCCTATCAATATTCACACTTGCTTCTACACTAGGATTTATTTAAAATGTGCGTTTTTGGAAGCTGCTTTCAAGATACGGAATTGACAGAACATCTATTACTTTGCTAGCTTCTTCCATTTAAGCTCTCTAGGCAACAAGAAGATGTGTTTATGCAGGCTAGATTACAATGTGTTATATATGTATACATGCACATATATTTATAAAATATATATTATATACCGTATGCATATACTGAACAGCTGGTGTTAGTGCTTCCATTTGCAGATGTCAAAGCACTTTGCTGAGAAGCCTAAACATTTTTACCTCTTTCTTAGATGTGGGGAAGCTGAGGTAGAAAGGGGATGTGGCTTGTTTAAAACTGCATTTTTAAACAGCAAGAAAGGAAACCTATGTCTTAGATTTCCGATAACGTGCTGCATTGGTAGGCAGCAATATCCATCTTCTATATGTAACTTCTTTTTTTTTAAAAAAACCACCTTCCTTTTCCTGGAAATTCTAACTCAATTATTAAAGACCTAATTTTGCTAGTATTTTAGAAAGAAAAAAAAGAGGTGTTTGAAGAGTGTGAAAACCCGATCCTGCTAGTACTTAGAGCAAAACTTGGTCGATATCAATAGGATCAAGTCTCTCTTTGCAGGCCATGGTTTGAAGAAACAGTAAATTTCAGCTTCAGACTCCTAGTACCAAACAAAAAAAAAAAAGGCTGTGACACGGGACATGATGACACTGATCCAGGATGAACTCACTCTTCCAGTTCAAAGACGTAAAATGCCCCTAATGCGGTCTGTTAACTTTTTCCTGGCGGGCTTTGCGTGAGATTAGCGTCCGTCCGCCTGCACCGCTCTCATTTTACGCTGGCGAAGGAGCATCTGTCTTTCTGCAGCCGACATAAAGCCAGCATAAAACTGACATAATCTACGGCACAGGGTCCTGCGGTTAACGCGAGTGACAGAGAAACAATGGTGCGACCGCATCTGCTGCGGGTCGGTTGATGTCCTGCTGCCCTAACGGGGAGCGCGGGGACCTTGCACCAACGGTGACGGGAACCCGGCCCATCCCGCCGCTGTTTCACATCCCGGTTTCCTTGCACCGGGGAGGATGAAAGGGCGGGGGGTGGGGAGGTGGGGGGGCGGGAAGGGGTAGCTCTCCCTTCCCCGTTTCCCGAAATGGCAGGGGAATTGCTCGAGGCTGCTCCCGCAGTTTACTGCATCTCCCTCTCTGTTTGCACCCGCACCGCCGCTAACGTGGCCATCGCTGCAACAAGCGGAGAAAAAAATAAAATTAATAATAATTAAAAAAACCAAAAAAACAACCCCACAAGAAAAGGCGCTAAAATCGCCGCCCGGTTGGAGGGCAAGGGAGGGGAGAGCAGGGGGGCCCGGGCGGTGCTAGCGGCAGCCTCCCCCTCGCACACGCAGGACCGCGGCAGCCTCTCGCCCCTCCTGTGCCCCCCGCGCTCTTAACGCCGCTTCCCCGGCGGGGGAACGCCAGACCCGAGGACGCTGTCATCTTAAAGAGCGCAGGGGAGGGACCGTGTGGAAGGGAGGCGGAGGTGCCGGCTCCCCGGGAAGAGGCGGGCGCCGGCAGCAGCATCCCCCCGGTTGCTGTTGCCGCCGCCGCCGAGGCGCGCTCCCGCCCGCCTCACTTGCCTCCCCAGCCCCTCAGCGCGCCGCCGCCTCCCCGGGCAGCGGGGGCTCGCCCGGCCCCGGGGGGCCGCCGCAGGGCCGGGGAAGACGAGCGCGGCCTCGCCGCCTCCCGGGCGGCCGGGGGAGGGGAGCGGAGCGGAGCGGAGCGGGGGGGGGCCGCGGCTGCGGCGGGGCTGCCCGCCCCCGCGCTCGGCGGCGGCTGCCGCAGGCGGCCCCGGCCCCCATCTCCAGGCCCAGGCCGGCGGCGGCGGCGGCGGCGGTGCCGGTTGCCGCCCCTTGTCCGCGTCCGCTCCCGCCCCCCTCGGCTGCCTGGGCGGACGCGGCGGCGCGGCAGTGCCGGCGGGGCTATGGCTGCGGAGGAGGTGCTGCAGGGCGCCGACCATTACAAGAGCGAGATCGAGCGGCTGACCCGCGAGCTCTCCGAAACGACCCACGAGAAGATCCAGGCGGCGGAGTACGGGCTGGTGGTGCTGGAGGAGAAGCTCACCCTCAAGCAGCAGTACGACGAGCTGGAAGCGGAGTATGATGGCCTCAAGCAGGAGCTGGAGCAGCTGAAGGAGGTGAGCCGACCCGGGGCTTTTGTCTCTGCCGCCCCGCCGGGTGCGGGCAGGTGCGGGGCCGACCCACGCGTGTCCCTTTTCGGGACCCCCGGCTCAGCCCACCACCCCCTCGCACCTGCAGGTGGGCGAGGGAGGATGCCCGGGCCTTAGAGCGGATGCAGGGATTCGTGGGGTGGGGAGGAGGGGTTTCTCGGGGCCGGGGGAGCAGCCGGGACCGTGCAGCTTGAGGAGGGATCAGAGAAAACCGCAACCCACCCCCAACGCTGACCCGGGAAATTTTCCCTGGAGCCACAACTTCTGGTAGACAGGGATTCGCAGCGCTGGAGAGTGCCTCCAGTCATACCTGCGTCGTCCAGGGCTTTTATTTTTTTTTATTTTTTTTATTTTTTTTGGAAGAGGCCAGTAAAGAGTCCGTAAGGATGTGGGCTGAGCAGAGCCGGTCCGGGAGGATTCGGGATCTGTGTAAACAGTTGTCTGCAGTGCGTGAGGAGAGAGACAATTCCTTTGGAAGTTATTTATAGACCTGCTCTGTTCTGCCAGTCAGGGGAAGCGCTGCCATTAAGGGGGGGGGTGGGGGGGTTTGAAGTAGCCGTACAATAATCTTGAGGTCACCCCCCATCAGTGGAAATTAAACTTCTGTGTCATGCTGAAAGGCTAAAACGTTCGGTCGGAGAGGTGGGTTTGGTGTATCTTTCAAATGCCTGTTTTTGTAACCTCCGAAGTATAAAGTCGGGGAGTGTTGCACCTTACCTTTCAGCTTTCCTAAACGTGACTCTGGAATACCATTGCTCTTCCTACCTTCATCATTAAGCGGGGGTAACTTGAGGTTGATACGGAGCACGTCCACGGGAGCGACAGGAGGGGTGTGCGTACACACGTATGCAGCACTCAGGTCTCTATGGTTTATGGTATTGTTATACCATCCTAGAAATGTAACTAATTACATGTTTTGCAAAAAGAAGATAAAGTATCAAACAGGTATTCTCCCAGATTTAAAAGGTACCTTTTTTGTCCTACAAAAATACATTGCTATATACAATGTGCAGAAATTCTCTTCAGTTAGAAAGCATGAACATATTCCATATTTAGAGAAGGCGTTTAATAAACTTAGATTTGACATGAATATATTATTTAGAATACTAATTGATGCACTTTTAGAAGTATCTTTAATATAATAAAGGTTTCATTTTACTTGCAGGTAAATGAGTTATGCTACAGACTTGGTTCAGTGTCCGGAAGAGTTGAAAAAAAATCATATTTTCAATAAGAAGAATAAAGCTGTTTTTCAGAAAAACCTATTGATCTCCTTAAACTTGATCTTTGCCTCCCCACCCCCAGGCCCTATGCAGTAGGCTTTGAAACCAGTAATCACAGCTTTAGGGATAGAGATACATAACTGGTGCTGGCATGAAGGCAGTGCTATTTGAAATAACCTGGCAGTAAGGGAGGAACAGAATTTGGGGGGAAAAGTGCCATGCAGTTTCTAGGGGAAAAAAAACCAAAACCCAAACAACCAAAAAACACCAAAAGAAAGCGATAAGCAGAACTGTAGCTAGCTGTTACCACATTAATGTACAAAAGAAGATTGATCAGAAACCAGGACAACACATGGGTGCACATGGCCACAGATAGAAGGGACAGCGCAAGGACCTGAGTGGAAATTATTAAAACTAGAGGGATTAATCAACACAATTAACTAATCAAAGATGGGCACAAATTCTCTTCCTGTTTACCTCCCCTTGAAGTCAATGGGATTGCATGCTCTGCAGCCCAGAATGCCTCCTGTGGGGCTGTGCCTTCGTGCTGTGCCAACCACAGCATGGACATGGAGGATATCCGCGAAGAGGATAAATCCTGTAGCCCGCCCGGCGCCAAGCAAGAGTGGAGCCCCTCCCGTTTCCGGTTCAGGCCCAGGGCTCTCAGTTCCAGAGCTCTCCATAGGTGCAGGTGGGGCATTTCCATCCCCCACCTAGGCTGCAAGAGGTTGTTTTTTTTTTTTTTTTCTTGTAATCTTTCTAGGAAGAACCACACTGGTTCTTACTGCACATGAAGCCCCACAAAGGAGAATTTGCTCATCTCCCTTCCTGTCACCGTAATCTATTTTCTAAGGTACTCTGTTACCACCTCCATTATGACTGTTCCCTGGGCGCAGAGCAGGCTCCTAACTGTGACACATAAGCAAACGGTGCCTCTGATGATAGGCAGAGGCAGAATTCAGGGGCAAACTGTCTTGTGGAGACTTGGGGATGTGGATTTTGGGGCTGTAGGGTTCTGTCTGAAAGCTCTCACAGTGGCAGAAGTGCAAAGATAGCTTTTTTTTATTAGAGCTCACTCCAAAATGTGTAGAGGAGGGTCTTTGTGTGTCATCTCCAGCAGGCCCTGCGGAGCATGGTGTCCTGGATGACGGCCTGGGTGTAGGCTGCGTGGTAGGATGTCAAAATGCGATGACTGACTGAAGCTTGGAAGACTCCCAGTATTTCAGCGAGGATCTGTGCTTCTGCTCTTACCGTGCTACATCTGCAGCCTCTCTGAAGTCATATTGGAGGATAGAAATTAGGCCTTAGGTTTGTGCTGAGGCAAATAGTTTATCCATTCATGAGGAATAGTAGGTGCAAGAGCATGGGCAGGATGATGCTTAGGACTATTGCCTCTCCTTCTGCAGACCTTCTCTGAACAGATTAAATTACGGGGGTCAAATTTGATTGAGGCAAGTCTTCATTTTTTAACTGTTTCATTATTAAATTTTTGTGTTCTGTTGTTAGGAGCTCATTGTATTTATCGCTCAGCAAACAGAGCTGCCCGTCTTTAACCACTCAGTTGTGGCTTAGCAGTCTAGAATCTGAAGTCTTCTCTCATGCTTCTTGGCAATTCAAAACTTCAGTGAACTTCAGCGGAGCCTTTTCCGTATAAATTGCAATAGAGAGTGTCAGCTATATGATAATTTCCATTGTTGGAGAGTGTGATGGGCAAGTAAGGCCATAATAGGATGTTGAAGTAAAAGCAAATTGCAATACATTACATTAAATATTAATATTTGTATACAGGATATATGCTATCTACCATGCAATATGAATTGTTTTAGTAACTTCTGATGTTTCTTCTGCTGTATTCAGAGGTCTCTCCTTCAGCCTAAGACTTTAATGTTTCGGGCCCTGAGCTTGATTTACATTACAAAAACTTCAAAGTTTTAATCTGTGACCAAATAAGGACTTCTTCCAAATTAGAGCACTTACTACATGTGTAAGCTGTTCAGGAAAGACTCAAGACATCTATAAGCTACTGACCTTATGTTTTCAAAAATGAACTGAATGTTAGGAATGCAAAAAGGTATACTCTGTTGTGTTGACTTTAACAGCTTTCAGTGTTATGAGATGGAGTGTTTGTGGTCCTGATGCTAGATAAGATTGTAGTGTTAAACAAAACATTATTATTTTTAAAACCTTATTAATGTTCTTAGTTTTTTGGTTTTTTTTCCCCAGTCTGTAAATTATGTTTCTGGGCCTTATTCAATCACACCTCAAACTAATGGAATTTTGTCCCTGTGGGCCAAAACACTATAGTTTTAGGGCCCCTGTTCATAAAGTTACTTTAGCAGATGTACCTTTTAACCTGCAGTCCACAAGAATGCAGAAAATAAGACTCATTGCTATTAGTCGTGGGATTGAAGGTAGCCTGTTTTCACTGTCTCGCTGAGGTGGGAGTTTAATGACCAGCATATTTTATGGAACCCGTTTTCCAGTGATTTTAGTATTTGTGGTCTCAGATGGTCACATGGCACTTGCTGTAAGGATAATAGTTGTTGTTAGTTTTTTTCCTTCTTTTAATGAAGTGTAACATGGCTCCATATTGATCTTCGTGCCTGAGGTACCTGCTGTAGCTGTCCCTGCTTGAGCAGAGGGGCTGGACAAGGTGATCCCAAGAGGTCCCTTCCAACCTCAACCCGTCTGTGATTCTATGATGAGCTGTTGTGCACTGGTAGCCTGTAATGTTTTTAAAGGGGAGAAATATCGGTCACCCCGAGCTGTGATAAAATGGGGATGGAAGGCAGCTTTGATGTCCACAGGCATTTAGGACTGGGAAGTCCTAAGCAGAGATTTCTCTTGGGGAATGAAATCATAAGCATAGCGGCTGAGTTGATCCTCAAGTCCCTCTCCTTGACTCCCTCTCCAGCTGACTAATTTAGGCAATATCTCACCTGGTTTCTTGACTTTTATGTATTTCATTCTATGGAGACAAACTTTTCCCTTGGATTAGAACCATAGAACCAACTATCTGATTTCCAGGTTGAAGATGCAGTTTGACGTTTGCATCACTTAAAACCCGATTATCCTTGGTAAATTATTGGATGATGATGAGCAGCCCTATCCTTGGCAAGTAAAAAAAAATTTGTTTTCTTTACTTCATGGAGATGTTGTATCGATGATTATGAAGTGCTTAGTTGGGTTAGTAAAGGGGCTTCCACCAATAATTCTTGGTCTCTGTTGGAAAAGGATTTTTGAGGAATAGAGCTGAAGCTCTCCCTCGCAGCTTTAATGCAGGTGACTCCAACTCCGTCTCCCCTCTCTGCCCCTCCAACTCCTCTGCTGTTCTCCAAAGGCTCTCTCATGGCTGCTGCTGGAATCACCTCTCTTCCTCTTCCGTCGTTGAAATGTACAGTTTCTAGGACTTCTCTGAATTAAAAAAAGGCAGAAGAGGAGGAGACTCCCTATCCCAAATACACAGCTGTCTGCATCACAGGATGCTTAGAAAAGTGTGAAGTAGCTCATGAATACCAACGAAATGTTCTGAATTCTCCCCAAAGATAAGTGTGTCCCAAATACATAACTAGAAAGCTGTGAACTGATGCCATCTCAGTGTATCTTTACACCTCCTTCCAGTGACAGCATCTGTGGGCCGGTGCTGGATGAGGCTGAACATTTTCAGCATCGCACCCTGATCTCAACACTTTGTCCTGGGTGCCTGTTCATGTTGTGTCGCTCAGAAAGGCCGTGCTGCCTAGCGCGCAGCTCAAAAGATGAGGACAGGGCAAGGGTGAGCAGGCTGGAGGGGCTGCGCTCCGGTGCTCTCCTCCAGAGCCCAGCCAGCGCTACCTCTTTCTCTAAGGCATAATGGGAGAGCTTTTACGCAGTTTCCTTTCACAGCTGGCCTGGTTAGGAGAAGAGAGCAGAGCAGTATGGGAGGCTGTAACATGCAGAAAGGAGCGTGTGGAAGGCAATATAAGAACTTTACACAGGGGCTTGCACAGCAGCTGGATCCAGAACGGCCTGGAGTGGCATTCATCACTCTACGCTTTCCTCATAAGTGTAGGTCTGCAACAAAAAGAGTCTGAAGATGCTCTGGGCAGTTCATTTGGGGAGGTACGCTTATGAGGAATGCCTGAACAAAATAAAGAAGGAGCTTGCAAAGCTTTCATTCAGCTATTACAGGATGAGGACTGACTGGCTGGGGAGCAGATCTGTGGAAAAGGATTTGGGGATCCTAGAAGACAGTGAGGTGAATGTGGTCCGGCAGCGTGCCCTGACGTTGAAAAGGCTAACAAGATCCCAGGCTGGATCAGCAGGAGCATAGGCAGCAAGTTGAGAGAAGTGATTATCGCTTTCAAATTGGCACTTGTCTCACCTCATCTGGAAAATGGCATCCAGTTTTGGGCCCCCACATTACAAGAAAGACATGGATAAACTGGACTGAATTCACCAAGGTGGTGAAGAGTTGAAGCGCTTGCCATGTGAGGAGAAGCTGAGGAGGCTGAGCTTCTTCATTTGGGAAAAGGGAAGGCTGTGGTGGACCCAGCAGCCACCTGCCTATACCTGCAAGGAACTTACTGAGAAGAGAGAGCCAGCCTCACTCCTTGCTTGAATTTCATTTTCTCTTGCTTGTCTTTTAAGCCTGCATTGCACTGTGGTTACTGAGGGTGTAGTTTGATGTCCTCTTCTCTCAGCAAGCCAACCCTACATCTCCCTTTGTCATTCCTGCTCCTGTTCTGCCCCTCACTTGTGCCACTGCTTATACTGTCACACCAGGGTAGAAAACTGACCTCAGTTAAAAATAACTGAGGGAGGTGGGGGGGGGGGTGGGTATATGCTATCCGTAACCCAGATTGGTTACATGATCTGGTTCACAATACTTTCCCACAAGCCGTTTTACCTGTATTGCCAAAAAGCCAGCACAAGGATAAGAATGAAGGCTGAGGAAAGAGAGGGGCGGGATGAGCTGCTTAAACAGGTACTGATGTTAAAAGAGATGCTCATCAAATTACGGCAAGATTGCTTCCTCTAAGAGGAAATGAATCCTGTGCATTAGCCTACAGAAAACATAAGCCGCTGAAATCATCTTAGGGGAAATTAGGGCTATTGTTGGAGCTTTGGCAGCATGCAAAGAAAAATATAGATGTTTCCCAGGGACCAGTATTGCCAGTTGCTCACAGTAATTGTGTTGCATCCTTATAAGCCAGTAGAGATAAACGTGATTTTAGACCTCCTCCAATAGCCAACTGTTAAACAATAATAGTGAGCTTTAGACACACAGAGTTCACATACTCCTAAAATAAACCTAAATAGAGTTCAGTTTGTTTTCTCCCCACAGTTAAATAATTTTCTTACTTTCACTCTTTCATCTAAGAAATCTGAGAAATCCCTGTCTAATCTGAGGGATTCTGGTTGAATCAGTCATCTGGGTTGAACTCCTCTGACCTAATTGGAAGTTGCAATTGGATTTTATGTCATGGAAAAGTTAATTTTCTGTAGATTTTCTAGAAAATATTGTATTAGTACCAAACCTAAAATGACTGATTGAAGTGTTAATGGGTAAGCCAGGCATTATTATTGTGAAGTACTTCCTATCCAAGACTCAAGAATGTAAAATTAGGACTCACTACAGATATTTTACATCTGTTTGGAATTAGGCCTTTTAGAATGGATTAAAAAAATAATTTGCTACAATCTTTTCACCTTCCTTTAGGTGAAATATTTTTCCTTCCCTTCTGTATTGCACTGTGGATTTTCTTTCTAAGGGGTGTGCGTGCAGTCGGTATGCACAACAGTCAGGTTGAACACCTGGCTTTACTGAAAGTGCAAGTAGGGGCAAAACAATGGTGGAGAAAATACGATTTGACATAAAACAGTAATTTGTGAACATTCATCATGGTAAAATGAGGAACATTCTCAAAGTCAGTTGTATAGACTGAATTTGCACCTGGGCAACTTTTATATACCTTATGCAATAGGCAGTTGGAGGAAAATACATGCAGGATTGTATGTTTTTCTGGCTGTACTGAGGCCTTCTAGAAAAAGAGCTTTCTTATTGAACAGATTTCCAGATGCGCTCGGTTACGTTTGTTCTTCAGCACCTCGTTTTCTCTCATGTTTTTGCATTGCTGTTTTGTTCAGCATATGGACAGTGGGAATAAAATCTGATCTGCCACTTGTTCCTGCATCCCTCATGGCTCTGGTACATTGTAGGGCTTTGCTGCACAGTTGCTTTTGCTATGGATTTTCCTTCCATATTTGTCTGATACCTGAGGGGGTAATGTTTAATTCAATACAATTCTGTACCGTACATTTTTTCTTTGGAATGATTTTAATTTATAATGGCAGAGAATGAAACCCATGCATTCATTTCTGCTGAACTGTCTTGCGTTTGTGCTGTGACTTCCGCAGCCCTCTTCTTTCCTCATTTCCTTGTGAACTCAACAACGCTCTGTTTTATGGGGGAGGAGAGAGGGTTATTTTCCTAATTCAGAGGAACTGATACCGCATGCAGAGACATGAATGCGCCCTTTGTCCCTTTAACCACTTGCATCACGAGCAGCAGATGATTATGAGGAGAAAACAGCAATTTTTCATATTGTACACTGAGAGCAGTCCGTGAGTACAGGCAAGCTGTGTACAGATGGAAGTGGTTAGGACCAGCCAGAAGGTGAAAAATGCATCTCAGCAAGGGCAGGTGCCTAAAGCTGAAGTAAGCAGGAAGAAATTAAGCTAGATTAACCCTAGAAATCCTTAGAAATGTCGTTTTAGCACAGGCTGAAATGAAACAGCAGAAGGTTTATCAGCTCTGCTTTGTAGCACCTTCACCATTAAAATTACCTTTGGAAAGACAGCACTTAAGGCAGCATTTAAGCTGAGTTGGCTGAGTGTGTGCACAGGAAGAAGACACTTTTCCATAAGGTTTTGCAAAAATCAAACCTTTTTTTAAAAAATTATTGGTTGGTGTCTGGAGTTGTTTATTTATTTAACCTCAGACAGGAAAATTGATGCCCAGTGAGGTTAGCTAATGCACTCGATGCTTGCGATCAGTGCTGGGAGTGGGGCCCATTATCCGCACAGTCATGCCGTACCCTCTCCATTGCCCTCTCTCCCCTGAATCATGTCTAATTTGCCTCTGCGCTGTACAGCTGTGTTAAACCCATCTACACAGCAAGTAGTTTCCCAGTGCTACCAGTAATATATACAACACTGTGCTTAACCAAGAAGCATACAAGAAGTCTTCAGTTACCAGACTTGGTCACCTTTCTCTTCAGTCAGTCACTTCTGGGGAGATTTAAACTAAATTATATAAACTTCATCTTTCCTTCCTGTTCTTTTTTTTTGTCTATGTTTGTTTGTTTTTAATTTTATCACCTCTCAGATGACACATGTTTAGCAGGAGCAATGCCATGCATTCAGTATGCGCTCTGGGAAGTTTATCCGCACCAAATGGCCTTTCCTTAGTTCTCCTGGTTGCTCTGGATGGATTTAAATGTCGGTGTACTGAGAATGAACTGTGAAGTGCTGCTTGTCATCACTGACTGATGGCTATGTCCGTGGAGGGAAGCTGGAAGTTGTTAACAATTGGAGTTTTAACTTCTGGTTTGGATACCTAGAGGAGGAAAAGCAACTCCTAGTAGTTGTAAAGCTCAGAGAGGAAGACGGAAAAGGATCAGTAAGCCTCTAAGTATAAAGATAGGGATTTGGGTCAGGCAAAGGGAACAGGTGGCTTGGTGAAATAATTCATTTATAAAAGTTTGGCTGTTGGCCAAACGTGAACACAGCATGATTTGGATTTAGTCTTGCCCGGGACTAGAGTCTTGTCTACTCACATCCACAACACAAGATGCAGGATGCCAAACCACTCAATCCCGGCCCCGTATTTCCTGCAAGGCAGAGTTCTCAACCTTTTGGCATTCAAGTTTTCAGAGAGCTAGAGTGTTTGGTGTGGAGGTACATGGGGAGTTCACAACGGGGTTAAACTGTCTGTGTGGACATAGCCTCTAGTTCTCAATTTGATGGCTAATCCAGGATACTTAACAACTGTTGCCCAACTTGAATCTATGATTTCTCTTATTAAAAATGTGCTCTTAGTAGCTTGGAGTTTGTATAGCTCATAGTTTTGATAAAGACAAGTGGGGTTTTTTATGTAGGTGGGAAAAGTTTCTCATACCCTGAATACCTCACAGAGTTTTTATAAAGCATGAAAAGGTTGCACTGTCCCAGATAATTCCAGGTGTCTGGATAATTCCATGTTTGCCTGGAAACAGCAATGGCAAACACGCAGAGTTCATCTGAGTTTAGTTGAGGGGAACATTTACATTCATTCCTTTCTTTCTCTGATAACTGCATGTGATTCCCACCTACAAACAGTTAGAGAAGGTTTTATTTAAGCATCTCATGTGAACAATGTTGTCTGTAATAATATTTCAGGATTGCATCTCAGGGTAATTTATAGCAGGTATGACTTGAAGACCAACGTTGAAGTCCTGGCTACGTGGGTAAGTCAAATGTAAAATGGGGCAGTGGTTTAATTGTTGAGTCTGTGCCCACCACCTGCTGGCAAACAGCACTGTCATCAAGATGTAAGTGATAAAATGTGTTATAAACTGAGAATTCAGATTTCTTCCCACCAAGAGAACTGGCATAGCTATAATTACCGGGTTTAAACCATGTGATCTTATACTTGCAGCTTAAAGAATTGTCCTAACTCAGCTGAGCTCCTGTAACTGATCATGTGCATGCACTTGGACTGTGTAAGGGCAAGGTAAAAAAAACCAAACCAAACCAAACCAGCAGAAACCTGAAGGAAAGAGTTTTCAGCTGACGTGTACCTTGCATCTGCAGTAAGCTAAAAATGTGCACTAGATCAATTACTAATCTATAAAATATCAGTCATAAATCTGGGCCCTTGGTGACAAATTTTAAAGTAAAATGTAAGGATATAGTAACAATGATTCCTCTGTGAAATGAAGTGTATGATATATTACTACGGAAAGAGAAACAGTAGTTAGATGGCATGTATTGTGTATGTATACTAATATGGAAAATGGAGGCACATGATGTCTGTTAGGAGTGCAGTACTTTGGGCATTAGGTAGTTCCATTTCTTGGGCATTAGGTAAGTCATTATTTGTTCAGTGAATTACATGCTGTAAGCTCAGCTGTGTAAAAGTAGGAGCAAATCTGGAAAAACACAGCTGAGTGATAACATTTTTTTCCAAATGTGCTGAATTTGAAGTTACAATGATGCTATATATTCTTAGATGCTTACTGTTCCGAAAATAAAATCCATATTAAAGTGATAGAATTGGCTTATCAAATTTAGATACCTGGAAATTTGGACCATAAAGTCTTTAGTTATGGAAAACATTGGATTTGTTTCGTTAAGTGGGCCAAGCAGCCTTGTATTGAAACCTGTGTGATTTCTTTTTGCCCACATATTTTGAAATTACAGATCACACCTGCCTGGGTGACTATATGCAGATTTTGGGATACACATTTAGGCTCCTGGATTTAAACATTTTTGCTGTGGTCCACTTAATACTGTTTCATGATTTGTCACTTCGAGTATTTTCTGTCTTTCTTGTAGAGAGAAATTTATTCAAGAGCAGAAAATGCAGTGACGCCTTGAGTATACCTTTGGCACTTGGTGTTTGTGAAGTTCTTTACTCACTGTTCCTTGGGCTGAGGTTAGAGGCATTCAGGGTCATGCCTACATTTTATGGCTGTTGAATTTGCTTTTGTAGCAGGTTAGACTGATGAGAAGAAAATAAAATAGCCATATAAGCCTTGTTTGGGTATAAATAACCCTCTCCCTGGGTGTAATGGGAAGACTTGCAGTTAAAGACCATGCCGTGTACACTTCTTATTTGGCAAAGATCCCTTATTTGCAAGATTGTTCTTGAAATGGGGGCTCTGATCTCTTTACTGGTGAGACCTTGAGTTAGGCACCCACAGTTGCAGCTGGGCCGTGTACCGACAGTTGCTGCTCTCTTGCTGTTACCCAAGGATCCACGTGTTAACTATTCCACTCTGAAGAAGTGAGCATGGAAAAAGGGAACCTGAATTCTGCCCCAAAACCCTATGGCAGAGACTATTCCCCTGCTAGGTTCCTCAGCTCAGCTGTTCCCTTAAGAAAACTCTGTGGTTAAGAGTGAGAGGCCTCTATTTCAAGTCTTTTATCACTTAATTTTTTTTAGCAGAAAGTAATCTACCATTTGAAAAGGAGTCCAAAATCTGATAAGCAACATTTTTAGGAGCTTGCATTCCAATGCTTTGTGCTGTCTGTGGAGAAAGGAATTGCAGCTTTGCAAGTGACAGCGTTATGAATAGTCAAGCAGTTACCGGAGCGCTGGCACTGGATGGATGCGGGGGAAAAGCCAGAGGCGGTGAGTCAGCGTGACCTTGGCTGCTGGCAGAGGGATGGGTACCGCATCCAGCCTCAACGCTCATTGACGTTGGTTGGGGTCTTTAGCGGGAAGAGCCTCCGGTGAAATAAAATTCACTTGAGTGACCACTGCTGGTATATGTCTGACAGGTGTCACGTATGTATAGTAGTAACGAAAACATGCATCAGCACAAAATACTCTGTAGTTATTAAAAAGTAATTTTGTTAGTAAACAGGTCTAGTTCTTTGCTAGCCGGTGAAAGAGCAGACTGCACTGCATTAAAGTGGAAACCTGAAAAATCAAAATCCCGCTTGTTTCATGAGCTGCGCTTTACCCACTGGGTCTCAGCAGGGTGGGATGAATTGTTATTTATTGCATGACAGCAGTGCCTGGGGATTCTGTGATGCCTGGCACAATGAATTTCAGGCATATAAATAAAAGGTTAGAGGTTTTACAGTGGAAGTAGACAACCTTGTCAGGGATTTGCTATTAAGGAATAATATGGAGAATTTACAGTTGAGTAATGAAGTGTGGAGGGATAGGTTGTCCAGTTGTAATTTCATAGGAAATTTGTAGCTAAATCACAAAGGAAACACAGATTTTTCTCAGATCTAGTCCAATCATTTATCTTCCAAAGATCCTTCTATTTTAAAAAGCTGGTCAACCAGAAAGCCAAAGCAATCAACGGCTCTGTTCTCACTGACCACTGTGTGCACTGGCAGTACCTCCCACTGCTGCTAATGTGACCAGTAAGGCCATTTAGGAATGGTTTTGCTAGTAGTTTTGCTACTGTGACACAGTCAAAACTTAAGGAAAAATGAGGGTGAAAAACTTAGAGAAACATCTTTGGTTTCTTAATTCATTACGTGGCAGCGTTTCAGTGGCAAAGCCCTTGTTGCTGGAGACCATCAGTAGCTCTCCACCTGCATCTTGGCCTCCTATGGAAGTGGCCCCTTCGCCTTGGGGGCCAAGACATGGGAAGTACCTGGGATCCTAAGAGTACACCACTGTCTCTCACTCCGCCGCTGCCCTTTCTGCTCTGCCCTCTCCGCCTTTGGAAGCTGACTGCTCCTGGCTGCCATCCCAGGATGTCTAACAGTCTTCCTACTCCTTCCTACTGATCCCTTCCCGAACCATGGCTCTTCTCTGCTGTGACTGGGATTTTCACATCAGCATCTATTAATCCCTACAGCTGGTTGAAACGCTTCATTTTTCTTTGCTCTTTCCCAACATCTAGTTGCTCGTTGTGGGGGGAAGACCGAATTCCAGCCGCCTCTGCCTGCAAAGAACGCGTCTTGTCTCTCCTGGCCTGCCGTCTCTGGGTAGCCTCACCCTACAAAGTACCTCTTGTTCCCATAGCTGCATGGGGAAAGTTAAATGACACGCTTTCCTGTATTGAGCTCCGGCATGTGGGATGAGAATACGTGGGAAATCTTTGTTTAATTCTGCAAGGCGTGACTTTTCCGTTTCTTTGGGAGCTTGGGCCGGCTAAAATCTCACAGGGTACGTTGAGCAGTAAATCAGGCTTCTTGCAGAGCTGGCAATGGTTGATGTGGAGCTTGGAAGGAGCAAGCTCTGCGGTGCAAGGCCTGCCATTGCCTGCCTGTTTGTATTGAATGTAACACAGTGGGCCTCTATTCTTGGCTGGGACAATTAGGTTCTATGGCAATATGAGTAATTAATAATAATAATGGGGCCTCTTCTGTGGATGGGCTGTTAGAAATAATTTCCTTCTGCCAGTTGCTTCTCTAGAATGTGGTTTTGAACTTTGAGATCCTGAAAAAGATAATCGAAACACAAGCAGCTGTCACAAACCTTTAGCTTTGCTTATGTAGGCAGTGGTGGAAATTCCCAAAACGAAATCATCGGATGGCTCACTGGTTTGTGCATCTTTTGTTGCAGCATGGAGCTCTGATGCAATGGACCCTCGTTCAATTATAGTCTCTTCTCTCTAAGAGTGGGTTTCAATTGTCATTGTTTCTTCTGAGGGGAAAAGAAGCAAAATCATGCAAAGCAAACCACCGATTCCCTGTTGCTCTGCACCCAGTTAACTTACGGAGCACACAGAATGGGCTGTGCTTGGTGCTGCCAATGCGCTGCCCTCAGGGTGATCCAGCTGCTGCAGCTGCAAGTGGTAGGCTCTTGTTTCCAGATGTGGTTTGTGAGATGGTGGTGACTCCGAATCCTGCCTTCACCCATATGGCAGCTTGAACATAAAGGCAGGACAAAGCATTTGGTTGCTTTGGCATGTCACAGTCAACAGCCGTTCTTCATCCCCCTCCCAGGAGGGCCGGCATTTGGCCCACAGGTTGCCATTTAGATGAGTCTAGTGAGTGCTGGTGGTAGATGTAAGGAGCAATATAACATAGGTCCTCCTGTCCGTGGGCTTCATCAAAGTCTGAAGGCACTTTCTGTCCATCTTCTTCCCCATATATAAGGGAAGCTGGACTGTAGAGGCCTTCAGAGACCTCTTCTACAACCTTCTTTATTGCCTTTGTCAGAACTCTGCCAACAAAGGTATTAATGATTCTGAAATTTAAAGTTAGGTATCCAGAAGATACTTTATTCCCTGGGTTTTTTTTTTCCCAATAATAAAAACCTTTTATTTCAATGAATGCAAACCTGATTTTTTCAGGAAGCTGACAGCTGGTGACATGATGGTGAAGATGAGTATGACTGAGAATGTCACATCATAATTCAGGGTTTTAGAGTACTGGACTTCCAGTAAGCAATGCAAGAATGCAAGAAGCCTTGGCAGATTGTTGCTAATGAAGAAGACAGTAATTTCTGAATCTTTTTTTCAATCCCTGTTCTATTTCTACTCTGGTAACCATAGTAATTACACTTCTGTTTTGTGGGTTTAACCTGTCCATGACCAAAACCTCTTCTGGTGACCAGTTTGTTATTATAAAGAGCATATTGTGGCCTGCAGCCAAAGGTACTGATACTAATACAGAATGTAATTTTTCTCTGTTCTGATAAGGTATGCAGAGCCAGGTACAGCAAGTATTTTTTCACTTTTTAAAAAAATATTAAAATACTGGGCTCCATGACAACACTGTGAATTATGAGCTGAATTCTCTGCTGCCGCACCTCTTCTGAAATCAACAGAATTATGCCAGCAAAGAATTTGGTCCTTCGTAGTGTTAAGTCACCCAAGTCTAATAGTGGCTGTCATGATGACATTCCCAGAACTATAAGGTGTTTTGATGGGAGCACTTGGCAGCAGACTGGAAGCACTGGTGACTCAGTGGGCAGTGCTCTGCTTTCTAAGCCAGAAATGAACTGGTGCCCCAGCAGTGCAGTTTGTAGTTTGGTTTTTGTGGTGTTCTTATGAGATGTAAACCCATCTGTTTTCATAAAATTATTGCATATTACTTTTCCAAAAGGAAAATTAGTATTCTTGCTGCTTTTTTTTTTTTTTGTAAATTTAATATCAAGATATTAAATGGCAGGATCTTTGCTTCTCCATTTGCAGTCCCTCGTTGCGTTCATAAAGATAAAACAGAGGAAAGCAAAACAAGAGATCAGCTTTATAGAAAGAACATCTTACCAGGGAGGGCTGCACACTGGATTGTCCCCAGCAGAATTGGCTTTAAAAACCTCTGGAGACCTCCTGAACTAGCTGGAACTGGGATAGAGGTGTTAGGTGGGCACAGGACATTCAGTTGGTTTTGTTTGTATGATCTCATTGCTAAAGATTTGTTTAACTGTATCTTTCATTAAATGTGCTGGGCTTGTTATTTTTCCTCTTAATGTCAACCAGTTAAGAAGTGTAATCTAAATGTGAAACTGTTACATATGCAGGCCTCTGATCTCAGAGGAACAATGTTAAGAGGATAGACAGATACCTGTGAAAGAGCAGGACTCCTAAAATGTACGTCCTCTCCACCAAGCTGCATAGGGCTGCATGTGCTATGTCTGTAAACAGAGGTCTTCTGCGGGGCCTGGGAACCACGACTGCCAGAATAAAGGGAGGGAAATGGGAGAATGTCATTCTCTTTCCCTCAAAAGCAAACATCAACAAATAAATGGCAACTCCCCTGTCCTCTCTGTCTCTATGTATAGTGATTTATTTAAGTACATAAACATCAGCAAGAACTGGGATGAGATGGCATCTCAAATGAATGTATAAATCTTACTGTTTGCAGCAATCATTGCTATATTTGTGATCACAATAATTTTGGTTGTGATGTAGAAATTAAACTTGCATCTGTAATTGGCTGAAATGAAACAGTTTCTAAATTAAGCTTAAAACAAATTAAAGTAACTGTCAGTATTTCATATAATTGTAGAATGATGTAGGTTGGAAGGGACCAACCCTACTGCCATGGGCAGGGACACCTTCCACTAGACCAGGTTGCTCAAAGCCCCATCCAACGTGGCCTTAAACACTTTTGGGGATGGGGCATCCTCAACATCTCTGGGTAGCCTGTTCCAGTGCCTCACCACCTTCACAATAAATAATTTCTTCCTTATATCTAATCTAAATCTACCCTGTTTCAGTTTAAAGCCATTACCCCTTGTCCAATCACTACATGCCCTTGTCAAAAGTCTCTCCCCAGTTTTCTTGTAGGCCCCCTTTAGATCTTGCAAGGCCACTATAAGGTCTCCCAGGAGTCTTGTTTTCTCCAGGCTGAACAGCCCCAACTCTCAGCCTGTCCTCATAGGAGAGGTGGTCCAGCCCTCTGATCATCTTTGTGGCCCTCCTGTCGACTTGCTCCAGCAGGTCCATGTCCTTCTTATGTTGGGGGCTCCAGAGCTGGACACGGTACTCCACATGAGGTCTCACCAGAGTGGAGTAGAGGGGCAGAATGACCTCCCTTGACCTGCTGGCCATGCTCCTCTTGATGCAGCCCAGGGTGTGGTTGGCTTTCTGTGCTGCAAGCGCACATTGCCAGCTTATGTTCTCATCTACTAGCACTCCCAAGTCCTTCTTCTCAGGGCTGCCCTCAATCCATTCTCTGCCCAGCCTGTATTTGTGCTTGGGATTGCCCCGCCCCATGTGTAGAACCTTGCACTTGGCCTTATTGAACTTCATGGCGTTTGCATTGGGCCACCTCTCCAGCCTGTCAGGGTCCCTCTGGATGGCATCCCTTCCCTCCAGCATGTCGACTGCACCACACAGCTTGGTGTCATTGGCAAACTTGCTGAGGGTGCACTCACTCCCACTGTACATGTCACCAACAAAGATGTTAGACAGTGCTGGTCCAAATATTAGCTCCTGAGGAACGCCACTCGTCACTGGTGTCCACTACGGCACAAGCCGTTGACTCTTTGAGTGTGACCATCCAGCCAGTTCCTTATCCACTGACTGGTTCATCTGTCAAATCCATGTGTCTCCAGTTTAGAGACAAGGATGTTGTGCGGGACACTTTCAAATGCTCTGCACGAGGCCAGGTAGATGATGTTGCTCCTCCTTTGTCCCCCAACACTGTAACACCATTGTAGAAGGCCACCAAATTTGTCAGGCACAATTTGCCCTTAGTGAAGCCATGTTGGCTGTCACCAATCACCTCCTTATATTCCATGCCTTAGCATGGTTTCCAGGAGGAAACCTGCTCCATGATCTCACCAGGCACAGAGATGAGAATGACTGGCCTGTAGTTCCCCAAGTTCCTTTCAATTCCAATGGAAGCTTGCTTTATTTCCCAGACATGTCTCAAGTTTGTCTACATATCTATGTCATTCAGAATAGGCAATTTTTTACCTTCTTTGTGACAGAGTTACAGAGTAGTTTTACAAAGCTGGGGGGGGGTGGTGTGGAAATTGCAGTAGTTGTTAATTTTGAATTAGAATAAGATTTCTATCTTCTGCCACCAATTGTTTTTGTTTTGGCTATAATTTCCTGATTTTGGCCATAAACACGTAAAATATTTCTAAAATATTTCTCTTGTCTGTAAATAGTAACTTGTGAATGAAAGTGATCTGCATTTCAAGATTTTATTTGTTTATGATAGTCTTCATAAGATGTGCAGGTAATCACATGATTTGTGATGTATGTAACAGCGGGCAAGAACGCAGCAGAAAAGTAGTTGTAATTTGGTTGGTAAATTGGAGTGCTTCTGTCAACATAAAAAAAAAAAAAGCTGTGTTGTTTTCTATCTGCTAAAGTTCTTGTCCAAAATAGTCTAATCAGTTATTGTAGGCTTTATAATATTGACATTTTAGTAAGGCCGTTCTATGTAAATATTACATTTCTGCATAGTGCCGCATACCTGTAGTAATCACTCTGACTTAAAGAAGTCTTGTTCATAATTTATGAATGATGCAGACATTCCCTCAAGTTCTGATTGTTGAAGTCGTTTATTATAAGTATACACAGTCACGAAGCAGCTCATTTTTAATTCATATGGATTCAGTATTGCATAAAGTGACAGTTTTTAGTGCCAAACATGCAATGAGACGATCAGGGGAATACACCTACACGCATCCATGAAATCTGGTGGTGGCTACTGCTGCATCATGGAATGCTTTACGGGAAGCAGAATCATTCGTGTGCTGTTAGGGCCAGGTCCCCCATCTTCTGAGTGAAGCAATGTCTGAAGAGCCGCTGAATTTCAATGGTGTATTTTCTGGAGAGAGCACCTCAGGATAAGAGGTTGGTTTGATGCATTTGAAGAAAACCAGGCTGACCCAGTTTTTCTGCACGATTGGGGTTTACAGGAATGAATTTACATCAGTCCAAAGAGACCAGGTATTCTTACTGTCCCTGAAATCCCACCATGAGAGCACAGGGATAATTAAGCCTGCAGTCATATACATTATTCCTGCTGTTTTACCGGAATGAGGGATTGCTGCCTTTACGTACTGATGTTCCCTTCCCCATTCCTCACTGCCCACTGCTGATTGCCTGATCGCTCCTTAATATAGTTCTGGAAAATGCACGTGAAAAGAAAAGGCTACAGTGCTTAATCATGGAGTTTTAGTAATACTGCATGGAAAAGAGGATTGTAGGAGATTCCTTTTTTTTTGTGGGTTTGGGATAACAACAGGGCCAGGTGAGAAATAAATAGGCTGTAAAGGAGAAGGGAAGGGAGGTAGGTCTCAAGGGGGCACGGATGTCCTGTGATTATGTGAATCCTGATTAAAAAGGTACAGGTTGAGCCTAACCGGTATTCAAGGAGCTAGTTCCCTGCCTTAGTTTTCACACCAGAGCTGGTAACTACAGCTCAGTATGTTTCCTGTGCTACGCAAGCTAAAGAGCAGCTGCTGTGGAAAGCTGTAGGCAATCAGGCTGGTTCAGCTGGGTGTCCCTGAAGGCTGGGCCTGCTCAGTGAGCGCCAGCTGACAGCACAGGAGCTGGGATTCAGGGTGTGCTTTGGCTCAGGGTTTGCTGTGTTTATTCTGGAGGTTTTTGGATGCTCCAGGGAGGTTAAAACAAATAAATAAACAATCCCACCATGTTTGCAGGAAAGAGAGGAGATAGACTTAACTCCTGGCTTGCCTGCTCTGCTCCTGTGCAGGACTTTAACCGTCCCATGCTGAAGTGATGCTGCAATGGCAGGGAGCAGCACTCGGGAGCCTTGGCTCCCATTACAGCTGAAAATGGCTTTACACTCATGCAGCGGGTTGTAAATTTTGCTGTCTCTTGCAGGGAAGGTTGCTGGGGCTGCTTGCTTTTTAGTACTGGGCTCCTGGGGCTTTTAAGAAGGTTGTGGTGCTTTGTTAGTACTGGAACTATAAAGATGTTTTTCCCTGTAAGAGAAGAAGTGGGGGTACCCAAGGAAAGTGGTGGATTTTGGTCACTGCTGGGTAAGTGCCAGAGCGGTAAGGGATGGCTGGGTGGAATGTGTGTGGAGCAGCCTGGGGAGTCTTTTCAGGGCTGTGGCTTGTGCTTACCTTAGGAGAAAATTTTGCGTTTGTATTTAGTATGTATTTATCTGGCTTTGTATCACTTCCAGTGTGGTTAGGAATACTCCATGTACTGTGGGAACTGCCTAGCCATGAGCAGTGATTCTCTCTGCTACGATTCTTTGTCTTGGCTGTATAAAATGTGCTGTTTCTGTGATAACGTCCTGAAAGACATCTGAATCTTCTCAGCAATATTTGGGTAAATAACACTTTAAATTATGCTTTTCCTTTAGTTCCACAATTCCAGTAGTTCAGCTGTGGAAATATTACTGAGGTGGTAATTGAATTTCTGGAATATTTTTTTTTCTCAGGGTGTACGGGAAGCGGTGAACTCAATGTGACTTTCATATCTATTGGCAAGTAGCTGGGAGTAATGTTTAGAAAAGTCTCTTTTTTTTTTTTTTTTTTTTCTTTTTTTTTTTTTAAAACTGGTGGCTTTACCATAAAATTCTAAGCATGGAAGCCTAAAATGTAGCGCTTTTTCCCCCTCTTTTTCTGAAGAGAAGAGGTGGCAGTGGGAGAGAAAAAGGTTTGGTAATTCAGCGCAAAACTGCGCCTTTATTTTGGCTGCAGTCTTGGTTGATCCCACGATCTAAGTGTCGGACACGTGGTAGAGCTGGGAGACAGCGACTTCCCTGCTTGTTAGCTGCTGATTTAGTGATACTTCTGTGTCAGACAGTGTGGTAATTTCAACATTCATAGCCCATTTCACAAGAGTGAATGTATGAAACTAAGTATTCTGATGGATCAGTGTTTCCTGTTCCCTTTCCCTTCATATGGTATTTCTTTTTTCCTGCCTTAGTCCATAGATGAGGCTTCTGTATTCCATCAGGTGCTGGATGAGTTGGTCAAAGGGCCTTGAGTTTAATGTTTAGCGTTATGGGTTTAGGGTTACATAACTCTCCTTGGCTGAACGAGGAGCTGGATGCAGCTTTTGCAGTTCGTTGTGGCTGAACTTCGAAGAGATTTCACCTGGTACTTCAGGGTGAAAAGTCTGTTACAGACACAAAGTTGTTTTGTTTCTAGGCTTTAACTTCTTGTGTTATGCGTAGCATGATTACATTTGTTTCTGCCTATCTGTATGTATTAAATATGTCAGGCTTGCCTTAAAGGCAGCATAGGCTGTTAGGTTCATGATGGTTTCTGTGAAAGAAAACAGGAGTGAATGCTTACAGATATTTAGAGTTGTTGCCCAGCTGCAAGTCTCTGTACTAGTGGCTCTGATTAAATGGAAAATATGCTGAAAAAACTGTCTTCTGCAGTCATATCAACACCCATTTTTATTAAAAAATAATTGTTGATAAGACAGGGTATTATTCATAGAAATGATACTACCAGGTTATGTCTTTGCCTCATTTTCCATTAAACCTGTGTTTTAGACTAGTCTATAGCAAAGCTTGAAACTTCACTTGTGCATGCCTCAAACTGCTAACAGAAACCTAAAATGCAATTATTGGTTCAAATTATTGTTTAGATTAAAATGTCAGTAGGCACTAGGAAGACCACTAATACTGGAGGTATGAATTAAATGTGAATTCATTCTGTTTTCATTTCTATTATAGCAGGTTTTGCTAAACATCAGTTAGAAAGTAATTTTTCTAATCTCAGACTTGTTTGTGTTTCAACATTCTTTACTACATTGTCTGATTTTTTTTTTTTTTTCCTGCCTCTCAAAAGGTGAGAGATTACCTGCTCAATGTCAAGTTGTCATTCTTTGAAAATAGAAAATACATCTGTAGCTTGAAAGGACTCAAAGAAAAGAATGTAACTTTGTGTGTGTGTGGTGTTGTGAAGTTTTTTGCTTGGTTTTGCTTTTGTTTTTTTTTCAGTTGTAGCTACATCCTAAAGCTCAGGGGCTAGAATTAAAGGAGGCCAACCTGTGTGAGTGCAGAAACGTGCCCTCAAAACCAGATGTGCCGTGACTGTTAACAGAAGTGGGCTTACAAGAAAACAATACTTTTCAGGTCTTAGCCCTTGCCTCACTTGCCTCCTTTTGGTCCAAGGAAGTTATTTAGCATGTCCTTTTTCAAACTTGTAATGCCCTGTATCTGTCCTTTAAAATTATCTCTGATTATCACATAAGACATGCTTCTTATTTAGTTTGAAATCAGATAATTGCTGATGCATCTGCCCATTTTCCTGCTATGTCATTTTAGTCTCTTAATTTATTGTTCTTTAGTGGCTCTGGCCTCTTTTTCCAATTACTAGGCTTTTCTGTCTCAAGTGTTTGGAGTAAATTTCGGGAAAACTGCATCATGCACAGCTGTCTAGGCTTTCAAAAATATTTCTTTGGCTTGTATTCAGAGACTACTTTAGTGGCAAATAAATCTATGGGATTATTTTATAAGAGAAAATATTTATCCACTAGCTATTTTTACATATATAAAGGCATATTTAAAATTTTGTATTTAGCTTCATCTGTTCTTACAGAAATTAGTTCTTTAAAGCAGGAAACAGCAAGGGGGGAATAACAAGACTTCTCTTTTTGGTTTGTTTTTTTTTTGTTTTGAGGGTAGGTCATTGGGGGGTGGGGGGGAAAGTCTTATCTAGCAGCTAAGATGGAAATCTGTGCTGCAGTGATAGCCCATCAGAAAATGAGCTGTCATCTTGAAATGTTACTATAGGTTACCGCTGTGAATTTTCTTAGTAAGGAAGCACTTCAGTTCAACTGCGCTCTGCTACACATGTTAAATATTTAAATCTGTCATTGAAAAAGAAATTCAAATTGTATGATGGTGAAGTATTATTTTTGCTTTAACAGGTGCTGCCTTGTAAGATGAATTCACTGCACATGTTTAGGAGAGACTTTCTGTGCACCTCTATGAGGAATCTCATCATCTTCCCTTCAGCTTTTTTCATAGAGCGTTCCTTTGGAGTAAGGCTGGTGCTGTTTGATGGATACTATCTGTACCACATCAGCAATCAGTTCTCACAAATACTGTCTGGTCATTTCCCTTTGCTCCCCAATGCCCCTGCATATCTCTCCGCTAGTTCTTGTTTTAGACTCTGAACCCCTCGGAGCAGGGGTCTGCCTTTGCGCTCCAAGGAACACCTGGCCCTGTTGGATCCCAGGCATTGACTAAAAAACTGGTAGAGGTGGCTGCCACACAAGGAATTCATAACAAAGGCACAAGTCCTAGAATCACTGAAGTCAAAAACAAACCTCCCCTTCACTTAAGCCAGGGTGAGATTTCCCGGCATCTGAGTACCCGATTTGTGCTTTTGTCTTTAATAGCGTTACATACTGTCCTGAAAGTTCAGATTCATCTTGTTGACCTTTTGCCACCCAGATGTTAAGCGCGTAGCCTTTGGGGCCCCCTTCTTATCTAACGGAGGGAGAGGGATGGACAGACTGACTGCAAGAGGTCACTTCTGGAAGTGCCTCGGCTATGGGGAGCTAGTGTCTTGTTTAGGCTGGACAACAAACTTTTAGATGGCTTGATGCTGGGGAAGATAAATCCCATCCAAAGTGCTTGCAGCTACGCCATTCAGATTTGCTTTTGGCTGGATGAATAAATTTATGGAGTTTAAGGGTCAAAAAAGTGCTTATGGTTTGTGTAGTCTGACCTCGGGAGTAAGAGCTGGAATGTAACTCTCTGATGGTCTCTCTGCTGAACCCTATGGTTTGCATTTGTCTTGTGAGCATCTTGTGAAAAGGCATCCAGTTTGGATGTGACAACATCAAAAGGCACTCTACTGTTTCCTTGGCAATTAACTTTAGTAGTTAACTCCCTCTATGACTAAAAAATCTGTACTTAAATCTCAAATTTCAATGTGTTTGTTCTTAAATTTCACCTGGAAAGTCCTTTTTATGCTTTTCTCTGCTTGAATGAAACCCCCTAAGGATATTGCAATTTCTGCCTGAGGTGATTTTTTTTTTTTAAGATGTTGTAGTCAAGTCACCTGGCCACTGCCTTTCATCTGCTAAACAGATGAGCTCCTTACCCTCAATGTTGAGTTTTCAAATAACCTTGAGACAGTATTGTAATTCTCAGCATCATCTCTACATTTTCGGTGTCCTTTAAAAGAAACGAGTTATTGGAACTCAGTTAATTCAGCATCCATGTGGCTAATACCTTACTTGGGGAGAAAAATTGTATTCTTGCTTTGTAATTCCTTTCCATACATCTGAGGATTGCATTGGCTTTTTCCTGACATGGAATCATATTGAGATTTGTGCTGAATTGCTCATGCTTTACCATGTCTCATTTCTTTTCAGGGCTTTTGTAGCTGCCAAAGTTATTCACAAAAATACTGAATAGCATCAGACCTGGAGTTTGGTAATTAGAAACAGTCTCTGCAGTCTCTCCTGTTCAATAGAAAATGGTGGTGGCAGTTTAATGAAAATGCATATTTGACACCGTGTTTTACCTCTTCTATATCATATTATCTGCCTGCAGTTATGCAATTTTATTTGGATAATACTATAAAATGAAAGAAATATCAAGATTTTGACAGCCAATTTCTAGAATTTTTAAATTGCTCTTCAGAAGAACGAATTAGGCAAGACTAACTGCTTCATATCTTTGAGATCTAATGGGATGAGCCTGGCAGTAAAACCTTTCAAACAGCAGCATGAAAAATTCTAATTTGTATCTCCATTCTTCCTTATTGCATAGCTGCAGATAATGATTTTTTTTTTTTTCCCAGAGTTTTGGAAAAATGCTCTATGTTGTAGAGAATGTCAGGGTTGTGGCATTTCTTTTATAAAGGTACCCAAATGAATTAAAAAAAAAAAACAAAGAAAACCAAAACAAAACCCTCAACAACAGCAATGTATTTATTTTCACAATTGTATCACTGAAAATGCAGTACTTGAATTTGCTTAACTAAGCTAAGGAGGAAACAGCTTTTTGAGTACTAATGTACTTTTTTTTCCTGTTGTTCTGAGAATAAATGAATGGGAACAAGATGTGCATTTATATTTGCATTGCACTCCCTCATCCTGAAGCCTCAGCATTTGGCTGTTAGTGTCTTAGGGAGGTGTAGTGCAGCCGTCACTCTTCCTTAAGGACATCATTCTGACCAACTTGGGGTAGATCGAATAAACATTAACAGTTAGGGTAACTAAGGTGATGAGCAGGATGCTACCACATTCTGAGTGGAGGGCACCTGTGAAGGTTATTGTTGGGTAATAACCTGCCATTGTATCTTTACCGAGTCTGTCCTGGAGTAAAACCTCAGGGTCTTTTCTACTGTTAGGTACCACTTGGTGAAACCAGAAGTGTAGTAGTTAACAGGTGGTGGAAATACACCCTTCTGCTAGTGAAGATGATGGCCTGGGTGGTGGCACCTCACATGGCAGCAGGTGCTTCTGAAGCTCCTCTCACCAGCTGATGGTGGTCCAACATTGCATCGGCTCCCAGCAGCCTGATGTCATTTGAGCAGTACACGCTGGCTGCTGGGTGATGTGATCAGCACTTGCTTCCTCACAGCTAAACGTGTTTGACAGATCCCTGTGGAGAGGATGACGTAGCTGCTCAGCCTGCTGCCTTAGCTGAGTGCTTGTGACCTCAGTATGGCCAATCACACTGCCTTTCTGAGGCTGAACACTAATTACTGCTCTAATGTTGGGTCATCACATCCCGAAGGAGATGTGTCGCTGTTGCTGTTCTGCACTTCACCCGAGGTGCGTGAGCAGGATGTCAGCACCATGATGGGGCCATTTCACCGCTCCCTGTGGGGCGAGGCTAATGGAGTGGTGGGTCCTGTGGGTGGGACGTCACCCACCTCCACCGTAGGTTAGCACATCTCCTTATTTCACAACTAGCACTCTCTGCTTAGGAAGATATGCATTATCATTGCTGCTGTTATCTCTGTTACTACAGCCCATGCGAGTCTTGGCAATGGAGTAGGACCTCGCTGATAGATACAATCTGCAGGCACAGAACCATAAGAGGACTTTTGCCCCTGAAATCTTACAGCTCTTCAGGGTATGATCTAATTATAGAATGTTTTGGATTGGAAGGGACCTTCAAAGGTCATCTAGTCCAAGAGACTGCACAGGAGGAAAGAAATAATAGTGCACCTGAGGTCCACCATTTGGCTCAAGGGGAGTTTGCCTGTAAGGGGCTTGGGATGGAAAAATTAATTGGAAAGTGCTGAAAGTCCATTGGGAAGATGTTTTCTAAGCGACTGTTTGCATGGGAGCAATTGCTTCCCTGCCTGGGTTGCAGAATAGGGTGGAAGCAGAAAGAAATCTGTATAGTTTATGAACCTATGATTGTTATTTATCACTTTGAATACTGGTAGCTATAGACTGGGATAGCTCAGAGTGGGAGCCTGGCTGGCAGCTGGCTGAACGCTGCCACATGGAATCTTCTATTTGCATAGGAATGTGCTAAATGTAATGGTCTGTGGTGCCCTACCAATCCAGTGGGATCTAGAATCCGCTAAAGGCAAGTACTGTTGGTGTGTCTGGATGTCGCTGCTGCCATGCATCACTCAGTGAATGGTAAGACGCGTGGTCATCCTCCCTGGAGCTCAGCCTGCCTTTACTGAGCACATCTGGCTAAGCTCTGGAGTGGCTAATCTTGCTATTAGAACAGCGTATTCAATGCCAGTATCAACATTTTTTATGTTTTGGTTTTTTGACTCAAAGTCATTGCAGATGTTACCCACTGGATTTATATGTGGGTACAATTTAGCCTGGGAGTCTAGGAAGATAATTGCCTAATTTATTAATAAACAGTGTGGAAACCCTAGTATGTTTTGGCCTCTGTAGCTAATGAGCTTTGCAATCAGACCATAGCAGTTTAAATCACATAAATGTGATGCCTTGTGGGTATTTTGTTTGGTGGTGATTGTGTGGGTTTTGTTTTGTTTTTTAATCTGGCATTCAAATCTGTCACTAAATTATACATGCAATGTTAACTACAGTGCCTCTTCTATAGCCGGTTGATGGTTATTTCTGCTGAAAAAAGATAAAATATTGCGGTTGTTTTGCTTCAGAAAGAATGTAAACAGTTTAATTGGAAACTAATTGGTTATTAGTTTCTGGCATCATGCACTGTTGATCAGTTAGAAACCGAAGTGCTGCTGTTTCTGTGCATTTCAGTCCCTTGCTGACGTCCTGGGGGTTAAGGGTAGGTGACCCAGGATACCCCTTTTTGCACTAGTAATTCTGTGTCTCTCCACCGTTTTTGAAATATCTTTTACAAATGACCACTGCGTGTCTTTAATTATATAATTTTTGAAAATGTTAATGTTGAATGTGAAAATACTCTTTTCCTGTGTGAAGGAAATGTCATTTTTTTGTGAAGCAGTTTGATGTACGACAAAGCTTCAAAGGGTTTTGTTGGCTACACAAACAGGAGACATATTGATATGTGTGCAACTCTCCTTGTGACAAAGAGAAGAGATGTATTCATTGTGTAAATTGAGATTATCTCTAGTGGAAGTAGCTCATTTCCTCTTCTGGTTTGGTTCAGCTGCAGCAAAAGTGATTTTCAGCTTGTCTCTTCAATCTGATTCAGTTTTGATTTTGGGAGGTGTAATGGTTCTCCAGTACTAGCAAGAAGCAACAATATGGTGATTTCAATGCTTAATAGTGTTGCACGTTATATTAGTGATAACACTGGACAGTATGATTTTCATTTTTTTTTCTTTCCTGCAGTTTCAGTGTTTTTGTTTGGAATTCCATTTTTACACAAGTGATACTTTTCTTGCTAAAAATCTACAGTCAGCAAAATTGAATTGTTGTCTTGTAAAAACATTTCATAAAAATCACTAAGTGTAAATGAGCAGTCTGATCTGCATAAGTGCTCAGTGCGTTTCACCTATATCGTGGAGGGATTGATTGCAAAGGTAAGACGTGCATTATCCCAGACTTCTGCAGCACAACTGTTTTTATAATTTTTTTTTAACAAAAAAAAAAAACCAAAACAAAACACAAATCTAGAAGAAATATTCTCAGTAGCTGAGTAAACTTAGGACATCCAGTTGCTGTGGTCCACAAGACCAGCAGGGAGCAGGGAACAAAGGCTACCCAGAAAAAAAAAAATGAGATGCTGAGGTGGAAGGAGCTTGTAAAGGTTTTCCTCTCTTGGGCACAAATGGTTTCTCCCATGACTAGGAACAAATTGCGTGTTGGTACCTTAAAGACATAATGCTGCTCAATGCCATGACTGCTACGGAAAGACCCAGCTGAATTTGGCTTGTTTTAGCTACAGTGACAGCTCATCTATCCCATGGTCCCTCTGGTGCTCCTGGAAGCTGTCATTAATCAGTTGTGTGGCCTTTCCTTCTTGGTAGCATTACCTGTCTAGGCACATTCTTATTTCCAGCACTCTCTGGTACATCTTAAGCTTACTACTCAAGGCAACAAAACCTGTCAGAAAACTTGCATTCTAAACAGGCTGGAGGCTCGGTGGGTAGGGTCATGGCTGCCAGTCCATCCCCTCTACTTTGCTTTGATGGCCATCCCTCTGGGTCACTGCTCTTAGGCCTCAGACCTGTGTTAAGGTCTGACTTGAATTGAGGATGAAGAAGCCAAAAAAGTTGGCTTTAATGTGTCTTCTCTCTAGGTCTTGTTCCTGATAATGATTAGTAGGTAGAGCAGCCAAGGCCCAGCAGGACTTGAGGAGCGCAAATCAAATGGCCCAGGCTGTGCTGAGGTGTTTGACTGACCAGGAACAAAAGGGAAGCAGGCATCTGGAGTTATACCTGCAGACATTTTTGTGATAGAGAAATTATCTTCTCCAAGCCTTACTTTTTGAATAAAAGATGTGCTTTGTTATGTTTTGCAGGCATAGTTCGTGTAAATAATGTCATTAATATTTTAGCTATTAGCTCAGGAATGTCAGTCTTGTAGCCAGGATTGTAATAGACTGTCTATGATTTGGGAAGAGTGATTGACTGAATCTTTATACCTGAATTTCTATATCATTAGTGCAGCTCAAGACAAAGGATATCTAAAGCATACCACTTTTACAAGCAGTAGTTAATTCCTCTCCAGCAGTTCTCGGCTATTTATTCCATACGAGGTGCAGTCATTGATTTTTCTGCATGTACTGTCCCATCGGTTTAAAGATTGAAGTCAGGGAGAGACAGCTGACAAAGAAAAATATTTTATTATTACTTCATAAAGCAAGTCTATTTTTTTTCCCCTTGTATTGCAATGTATTTTAATTTATTAAATGAGCCAATAAAATATTATGTACAGAATTTGATTATTTGCCAGGTTTTTGTCATTGTGGCTGATGTTGCTACTACTTGCTAAGCAAAACTACCATGAGCTTATTCTTGCCACCCTCCTGTGACAAAATGTGTTCAGCAGCATTGCCAAAATGTCCATGTAGACCTGCAAGCTGTTGTGGTAAGTTCTGTTGGGGCTATTTATCTGCTTGAAGGTTGGCTTTTATTTAAATCAGTGATGGATATACTTGAGGCAGAATATAAACAGTTACGGAAATAAAGTATTAAAGTGTCGTAGTTCAGCCCCGATCAGGACCAGACTACGCAGTCTCTCTCTCGCTCCCCCCACCCTCCGAGAGAATAGGGGGAGATGATATAAGAAAAACGGCTCAAGGTTTGAGATAAGGACGGGGAGAAATCCTTAAAGTTACCGTCACAGGCAAAACAGACTCGACTTGGGGAAAACTATTCATTTATTACTACAAACAGCAGGAGAATGAGACAGAGAACAAGATAACCTCCCCCCACCCCTCCCTCTTCCCAAGCTTAACATTATCTCTACTACCTTCCCCCCCCCGAGCGGCACAGGGGGGAAGAGGGAATGGGGGTTGCAGTCAGTTCATCATATGTTGTTTTACGCCGCTGCTTCATGGTCGGGGGAAGAACTCCTCACATTCCTCCCCTACTCCATTGTGGGGTCCCTCCCACGGGCCACAGTCCTTTGTGGAACTGCTCTGGCGTGGGTGATCTCTTCCACGGAGTTCAGTCTCTCCAGAACAGCTGTCCCAGCGGGCCCTCCACGGGCCACAGCTGCCTTCAGGCATCCACCTCCCCCGGTACGGGGCCCTTCATGGGCTCCAAGTGGATCTCTGCTCCTCCGTGGACCTCCATGGGCTGCAGGGGGACAACCTGCTCCACCATGGTCGTCACCACAGGCTGCAGGGGAATCTTGGCCAGGAGCCGCATTACTCCTCCCCCTCCTTCTGAACTGACCTTGGCGTCTGCAGCCGTTCCTCACAACAGGCTGGTAGATGTCTCTCAGGATCTTTTTTTACATCCTATTCACTTCTCATCTCCTCTCCACTTCTTGCAGCCGGGCTGGACCAAGTCGGGCCCAGTCGGCTGCCTGGCGAGAGGCCAGAGGGTGAGGCCTGCAAGGCCCATGAGGCCTGCGCCTCCCCCTCTGCGCCTCTGCCCCCGCTCAGCTTCTTCACATCTTCTCTCCTCTCTCTTTTTTTTTCTGTTTTCCGATTCTTAAATACGTTATCGCAGAGGCGATATCACGGGACATTCTGCTACCAATCGGCTCGGCCTTGGCCAGCAGCGGGTCCGCCCTAGGCCTGGCCAAGTCCCCTGAACAAAGGGGAGCGACTTCTAGCAGTTTCCTACAGAAGCTACCACCTTAGGCCCCCCCTCACTAAACAAAACCACGACATAAAGTAACTGCATGCAAAAGTGTATGTTATAAATTACTAAAAAGAGATTGCAGAGCAAATAGCGACTTCCTACTGTGCAGTGATGAATCACAAAAGGGCTCATAGGCGTGGTGGTGGTGGCAGGATCTGTATTAGCAGATTTGTACATAGCTCTAGACCTTCCTCCTTCAGGCTTCGGTCAAAACCAACCTTTTTAACCCATGAGGACTGCGTGCTGTTGTGATCCTCATTTAGGTGGGAGTCTGTGTCAGTATCTGTGAGGCTGGGCAGTGACTCTGTTTTGAATGGTGGTGTGAATCCAGTCAAGTGGAAGATAACAGGACCAAATGAGGAATGCTTTAACTAGTTTATAGCTTTTTCCTTAATCAGAGCAGATCATGAAGATGTTAATTTTCTTTTCTGGTGATACTGTGTCATTCCTGTGCTGGAAGTCCTCATGCATCTGTGCAGAGGAAATAGAATTATAGAATCATAGAATGGTTAGGGTTGGAAGGGACCTTCAAAGGTCATCTAGTCCAACCCCCCTGCAAGGGGCAGGGACATCCCTGACTAGATCAGGTTGCTCAGAGCCTCATCCAGCCTGGCCTTGAACGTTTCCAGGGATGGGGCTTCCACCACCTCTCTGGGCAACCTGTTCCAGTGTTCTACAACCCTCAGTGTAAAAAATTTTTTCCTAATATCCAATCTAAATCTACCCCCCTCTATTTTAAAACCATTACCTCTCATCCTATTGCAACAGGTCCTACTGAACAGCCTCTCCCCATCTTTCTTGTAGGCCCCCTTGAGGTACTGGAAGACCACTAGCAGGTCTCCCCGGAGCCTCCTCTTCTCCAGGCTGAACAGCCCCAACTCTCTCAGCCTGTCCTCATAGGAGAGGTGCTCCAGCCCTTTTATCATCTTCGTGGCCCTCCTCCTCAGCCTTCTCCATAATAGCTTTTAACTTGTACATTTCCAGTCAGACACTGGCTTAATGGAACAGAATAGGAGTCTGAGTGCTTCAGATTTGTTGTAGAAATTCTAGAATCTGTAACTTCTTTTCTTTGAAATGTAACTTCTCCTTCCACGAAGATACGGAAGAGATGGAACTATAACCCCTACCATTTAAATCCCATTTGTTCTGGTTCATTCTACTGAACACCTGGCTGAGCACCTTTGCAAGCATGGATGCTTTATTTCTCCAGCTAAGGAGATCAGGACAATTTCTGCTCAATCAGGCTGTGCAGTTTTAGTTAACCATGAGGTGATAATTGCTCTGCCTGTAGAAATCCCTCTCCTGATGGGTGGAACATGACACCTTCAGAGGTCCTGGCTGATGGCAGAGGGATTTGATCCCTTTCAGATGAATGGTTTGCTGTGCATCTAGCCCAGGAGCTAGGTACACTCTGGTTCTGCCCAGCTTTGTTTTTAGTTTGGGGGAACCCCAACAGCTCTGTTGGTTACGCTTGTGCATTGGGGAGGAGGTGGTTCCTCTTTCAGGAAGTGCTGGCATACGCCTCTTGGTGCTTGCCACAAATCTGCACCTGGGTACAGTGCGATATTTGCCAGACTCTGAGGTCCTGTGTTGCCCTTCTGCTGGTGACCTCTCAGTTAGGAGGTCCTGCATCCCCCATGCTCCTCCAAAAGGTTGCTGCTTCCACTAGCAGGTCGGTTCAACAGTTTGCATGGCTGTGCTTTTTTGGGAGGGTCTGCACAGAGGTCTGCGTTCACAGATGCTTCTTGGGAAGGTATTTTCTCTGAGCTGGGTTAAGACACAGCTCTATGAACAGCCAAAACAATGCTGGTAGTGGTAAAGAGATGGGCCAGAGGGGCACAGCTGCAAGCTGCTCTCCACTTTTCCATTTGCTGTTGCTCACCCCCATTTTGACCAGAGGAACCCTGCCCGCCTGGGTGAACACTACACTTGCTCCATCTCCTCTGTGGCTGCGCAAGTGATAGGGGAGGGATAAATCAGAAGGAAAGCCTGAATTTGTGAGAGATGGGAACAAATCTGCTTACAGTTCTCTTAGTGAAGCTGCAGATGATTGTGCTGATGCCTGAGATGGTGCTTTTGTGTATCCACGTGGGGTTACAGAAATGGAGGAAGGTAAAGCAATCATGGCAGCCTACCCCGTCTGTAGGTTTTCTATTTCTGTATTTCCTGGATCATTACCTAGGCCTGCCTGGATCTCATTGCTTATCATCCAAACAGCTGATTTCCTGAAAATGGTTCCTGTTTGATTCCAGCCACCTCAGTTTCTCTTACTTGCACATTTCTGGAGAGGAGCCCTGCCCTCAGCAAGCACTTACGGATTAACCAAAGTGGTGATGGCTTCCTGCCGGAGCCTGAGCGGCGACTCCTTGCTTCCCACATCTTCAGCAAGGCTGTGCTTACTTCTGCCAGATGGAGGGCTGGCTCCTTAACAGTGCGAACCACATCCAAGTCTTCAGTCTGGGATAGCTTAGTTACTCTTGTCCCATTATGCCGGCTGACAGCGGTGACAGGATTACACACAGAAATAAGGCAGCTTCTGTTTCATAGCAACAGCTTCTTCCACGAAGTGTGTGCCTCCCTCTTCTTTTGTAGACTGGCTTGATGGAAAGGAGGGGAATTCAGCGATAACCTCCTTGTTTCTAGCATTAACAAAAAGTATTCATGTATCCAATTATTCAAGCGATTTGGGAACAATCTGGTGAGTGAACTGTTTAAAGGAGGATGATTAATGTATGTGAGCCACATTGTCCAGCTGAAATTTGTTTACCACACTGAAATGTCAATATTACTATCTGCTGTTATCTTGAAGTGGTAGTATTCCGTCTTCAAACAATGCAGCATTTCTTGAATACCAACGAGGCAGATGTAGTGAGGAGGCAGAGGACTTCTGAAGCTCATAACAGCTCCATATGTAAAACTTGACTTCATACCTGTTACTTTGGGAAATAACAAATGAGGTTTCAGTACATATTTCTTAAAGTACAGACATTTTCCCTTCATTATTTCAAGTGTCTTTATCTACATAAGCAGGAATAAAATGCCCTATGGAACTTCGAAATAGTTCTTATATAGTAGATACGAGGATGTGATTCGTGATCTCCAGGTGGGAAAATAATGTTTGTTTAAAGTTATGGATAATATTTAAAATATTTAGGGTCTAAAGTGATGTGTGGCTTTTAAAAACTTATTTATTATTTTAAAATTCATTCTCTACCCTGGTTTTACTGACAAAATGCTGCTCTGCTTCTTAAGCCTAAGCCATGACTATAGTGTCAGGAAACCAGTTGCCTGAGTACTTGTGTGCAACAGAGTGGGTCCTTGTAGAAATCTTAAGGGCTCTGTTATTTAAAGGTTGGCCCCTGTTTGACCTGTCAACATTTTAAAACTCTGGCCAGAAATAGTTAAATCACTGAATGTTTGGTCACAAGTGATGATAGTCAAGTTCCGGCATCAAAGGAGTTGCTGCAGGTGTGACAAACCTCTCTGTCTTTGTGGAGGCAGGACATAGTCCTGCTGTGTCAGGATCGACCCACTGCCAGATCCCAGGAGGAGGGACGGGTGCTGGGACAGAGCCCCCACAAGCCCGGAGCAGCGTGATTGCAAGCAAAGGCTGTGTGCTGCTTCATAGGCTGGGTCTCTGCACTAATACATTTGGCGAGAAGCTCACCTGAAGAGACAGAGGTTTCTGCTTTCTAGTTTTTACCTTGACATTAAAACAAAACAAAACAAACCAACAACCCAACAAACCAAAACAACCCAAACATAAAGGAATACTTGCGCAGGGTAGGTTGATGGGTGCTTGCTACCAGATGACAGAGGCCAAGGGACAAATGTGCCAGGCCCTATGAGACAGACACACAGGGAGACAAAAGGATGGGTGAGCACCTGGAACTGCTTTGAAATAGGATTTCTGGAGACTGGTTAGTTTGAGGGGACTGAATGGGAAGAGGAGGGTAGAGAGGAAGCATGTGAACTAGTTGAGGGTTTTTGTTGATTTCTGTTCAGTAGCTTTGGCTGTTCCACAGTGCTGGATAATTTTCCAAGCCCATCCATTATAATAAGGGATTCTTTACTGTGTTGTATTTTAGACAGTAGTGGAAGTTAATGGGAAATATTGATGACTCATCATCATTGCTAATTTATAGTCTCTACAATACACTCTCATACTAGATATGTGGAATCCTAGCCACTCTCTAACGTGTTCTGTTGCATCTCTGATCTGGAGGATAGATACCAATTATTTGTACCCACAGTTCTTATTATATGTGTATCTCCCAGCCTGATCTGGAGGTGAGAGTCAAAGGTGTTTGGAAGTAACACCTGGTTGCTGCTGGAACTTTGTGATAACAAATTTTGCAAAATAAAACCAAATCTTAATATCTGAAGGCTGAGCTGAAAGCTCGAGCCCAGTCTTATATACCAGTGTCACTCTAAATCTTCTCGGAACTGTTAACAGGAATCGCCAACTCTGGCGCAAAAGGCTGTGCAAGGCCTTTAAGTGCTGGGTCCTCTGCCTTCGAGTCCTCTCCTAGGGCTGCGAACATGAACTCTCTGCCAGCTGGTATTAGCAAACATCTGCAAATGAAGAGAAGGGTTAGAGAAAACACCAGCCCTCCAACCCTTGCAGGCGGCGTGGCTCCTGAACTGCGTGGAAACTTCTGGATATATCGATTGCGTGATCTCAACCTGAACAGGTGTTCCTTTGTGTGCGCGGTGCGTGAGAGGAGCCCGGTGCTGGGGAGGAGATGCTGCAGTGCTGACTGAGATGCTGAAGCGTGGTTTGAGTTGCACAGCTGCTCCCACAGCCCTATTCGGTTCCCTCTGCTCCTTAGCAATGGCTCTGAGGTGCCAAAATACACTCTGCAGCCACTGCTGAGCCACCCTCCAGCCAAACTTGGCAGTTTTAAAGCCTCTGAGGGTGTCTTGTGACACTTGCTAGTTGTAGAGGGGTTTTTTTGATTGCTTACTGCTTTAGTGCCTTTGTCTCGTTATCCCACAAACCTGACTGAAAGGACTGAGAGAGCAGTTTGCAGCAGAACTCCCGGAATTGCTGCTTCAAAGTATTTCCAAGGTTTCCACTCTAATTTTGTTCTACCCGTGGTTAAACATCAGCTCCTGCAAGACAGCACTTTACCCTTAGGTGCTTCTGTGGTCGCTTTAGACAAGATCGGTGTGTTTGAAATCAGGTGTTGATATATGTAGTAGGGAGAATTATGAGTGTACGAAGTAAGAAAACATCATCTTTGATCTAAATATGAAGATCTAAAAATCCTTCTTAGATGAAGTATAATGCCCTCCAAATGCTCTGAGACACTGAGCCTTTTAAAAACTAGCATTTATGCAGAGTTATTTTTTCATTTATATTCATTTATATTAATTTAATTTCAGTTATTTTTATTCTGCTGTTTTTAATATAATACGCCTTTGAAACTAGTGATATTTTAAAAATTATTTTGTTTTGGTGGTGGTTGTTGTAACTGTAAAGTAAATTATTGGAACACTTTGGGATAGGCTGTTCTGCGTAACCTGCACTTGGCTCTTCTTGGGTAGGAGATGGCTTTGCTGAATTGAACCTGTCCATCAAAAAAAGGGGCAGAAGCTTTAGGGCTGATGGCACATTGGGATTTAGTTTGCTGTCTGAATCTGAATATCTGCAACATTTGGGAGTAGTTGGATTCTAGGTTTTGACATACACTGGTATTTTAAACTAAAAGACAGAAAATGTTATAGGGAACTAAGAGGACAGAATCTAATTGTATGTTAAATCTGAAGCACACCAATGTGACTAACCTATCCAAGATGTGCCTGTTTGAATTATTGGAGGATGACCTTTAGGGCATTCTAAGGGCACTGAATATTTGAAAACAATAAATAAAGCTTTATATCGTTTACTTTTACCATTTGGTACACCTAATATACTTCTAGTTATGCATTGGCTATTCCAAATGAGCTACCTCTTGTGTTATAAGCAAAACAAACCCTTCCATTCTAAATTTTTTCTTTACTTAATCTTTCCTGTCGTCTTACAGGCATTTTTTGAATTAGGCTAGTATTGGGTAATTTTGTGTGAGTGGTGAAAGGCTTTCCAAATTACTTACTTAAGGTCTGATTTTCATTCAGTGCAACTATGTGTGGTAAACCCAAATGCTTGTTTGGTGGACGCATGTTAATTTGCAGCTGCAGGTGGTGTGGTCCATTTCTGCATGCATTCAGTTATTTCTTTAAAAACTGTAATAAGGTGGATGAAACTAGATAAAATTCTAATTTTTGGCAAGTGTTGCAAAGAAATTGTTACTACGAAACTAAAATTAATAATCAGTCTTTTAAAAAAAAAAAACAAAACAAAACAAATGCACAAAAAGTAATGCTTGTGCTTCTGGGGTTAGCTGGTTATGTGCTCTCTATATCCTAACCACAGCAGTATTATTGGATTTGGAATCTGCAGAAAAGAGCTTAAGACTTGCAGTAGGTTTTCAGAAGGCCATCCCAGTTACAGTAACATTAATAAGGCTGTAATAAGTGAGGCTAGGAAGGAAATGTGATAGCTTTTATTAGAGCAAATGAAAAAGTGGTGAAAACCAAACAAGCTTTCCAAGACCCAAGCCCTTACTCGAGTCTGAAACCAAAGCATTAACTTCAAGCAAGCTATTGACTGAGAACAGTTGTCTTGTGAAATTTAAGTATCATTTCTTAGTCCGGTCTTGCTGCAGTAGGAGTACTGGGGAACGTGCTACTTGCAAACGAGGCAGATATTTGCAGCACCTGGCAGTAATTCTTACTGGTCTGACAAAACAAGCAGCTGTGCTGTACTCTGTGTTGTGGATTGCCTTCACGTGGCATTGACTTTGTTGCCAATGTTAGGTGAACTCCCACATAACTTTTCCTTTAAGAATATGTAAATGTATTAAAGTGCATTAATTTCATAAGAAAATTGTGACAGTATACCTAGGAAGTTTTCAGTAGAGTTTATTTTTACTTTTGTTACACTTTTTTATTGTATCCATCAATGAAGCAGATAAGCTGCATTATGCTTAGACCTGTAGTTAAATGGGGAAGCCCAGGATTGATCTGAATAGAGACTTCTTAAAATGAAATTTTAGGATCCAGCAGAAAATATTCTTGCTTACAGTATGTGACAAATCATGGGCAGAGAGCAAGTTGTGGTCCATCTTCTGTGTTTTGTAGAGATGACAGAGATCTTCAGATTCCAGTGCTTTACATCCCTGACACAAATAAGTGTAACTTACTGGCAATTTTTCAGTTTCATAAGAACATTCCTAGGTTTTCTGAGTTGTAACGTAGCAATCTGGAAAAAAAAAAATAGACTTCAGTAAAAGTGGGCTTACAGCAACATTGGAAGAACCTTACCAAAACACTTTGATCCATTTGATTTAAAAAAACAACAAAAAAAGTGTCTGGTACTGTGCCTGCAAATTCTTCATGTGTGGAAGAGCACAGGCGCAACTGTGGTATGGTTGTTTCACAGGTGCAGACCGTGCTGTCATGTAGAAGCCCCTTGGAAAACGTGCATCAATCCTTTTATAGCCTTTGTCTTTAACACATTATGTTAAATGTGTTTGTGACCGTCTGTACGGCAGTGATAAATGGCTTATTGGATCAGAGGTCTGGGATAAATCAATAACGAAACTTCTGCTTCAGCATGCTTCTATCTGCTGATAACTGGAGGGATGTTACTGAATATCAGAGATGAAGGAAGGAAATCCCTAACTACTGGCAAGCTAGTGTTTTCATCAGATAGGCAGATGAGAGTCTTGGAGGAATTAAAAAAAAACCAACCTAATTCTAAGCAATTTAGTTGTAGAGTAGATCAGTAATCGCTTAATGTAACATCTATCAGAGTAAGACTCCTTTACATATTTCTAAAAACAGAAGTTTGGTGTAGGTGGTGGAGACTGGAAAGCTTCTCATCCAAGCAAGCACCTGTGTCAGCACCTCTTTCTGCACTCAGTAGTATGAATAATTCAGTTATTTGGTAATGTCAATAAGAACCATTTGTAAAGCTTCCTTTACATTAACTTTCTAGTCTTATATATGGTCTTCTCCCCTGCACCTCAAAATACGTATATAGAGCTGAAATCCTGTCTTCATGACAGCACCATTGCAGTACAGGAGTTGCAGAGAATGAAGCGTAGTGGTGGTGAAATGAAGTCCAACTCCCGTGCCCATTCCCTGAGGTGCTGATGGTAGTGGAAGGGCTGTGGCTTCTCTCTTAGCAGCTCAGTTTTTCCTGTACATTGCTACTCTGAATTGCTTGTGGAAGATGAGCTACTGTATTTTTTTTTTTTTGGATGATTTTATGTTGTTCACAGTGATGGAATGCAACTATAATTTCTGTGAACAATTCAGCATCGGGTGTCATTGGAGACTTAGGAGTATCAGCTGCCAAGCAAAACTGGGGATATTTTAATCTCTTTCATGTTTGTGCTTTCCAGCTTTTCTGAAACAGCAAGAAATCTTCCCTGAATATCCTCATCTGGATAAAACATTGTGACCGAAGTCCCGTATCTTGGTGCAGGAAAGGGAGAGGAGTAGGGGGAGGAAAAGAAGTAGCTCTGTATTAAGGGATGAGAATCTTGTTCATATCTGAGTTAGTGAATATTGCTCAGGCAAGCAAACAAGGTGGCAATGAATCTTTCCATGGTCCCAAGCCAGAGGAGCTGTGTGTCTACATTGCAGCCTCCAAGCTGTGGGAAACATGATGTCTGCCTCTAGCAGGGTTGTTTTATTAAGCGAACCTAGGTAACCTGTGGAGATGATGTCAGTTCAATTGTCTTCCATATTCTCCTTCCTAGGATACAAGATTCAGGTAATTCTGCATCTCAGCAATATAATCCAACTAGAAAGCCGGTTGAATCCCAATATGTCGCACAGTCAGAGGCTGGCAAGTTCTCATTCCCCAGCATTGTCAATTAAACATGAAAAATGTAGTTAAAAGGACCACATGGATGCAAACTAAACTAGCAATGATTCCCCTCTAGATAAAATGCAAGCCGAAGGACACCAAGGGAGAAATAGGTTTTCAGTTTCCTGCTCTGAATTTCCAAAACATGGTTTGCCTTTGCTCAGGGCTCTCAGAGACAAAGCTCATCTGAGTCAAGGGTGGCTGGACTGAAGGAAAGTGGGGGAATGGTGAGGCTCACAGGCACTGCTGTTACAGGACAGGCTCACTTTTAGCTGAGCAGAGCTGATATCACTGAGGGAAGGGGAAATGAGGCAGAGGAACGTGTCAGGGACTGAGGGTGGCAGTCCCTTCTCTAAAGTAGCAGCCCCAGTCTAATAACAGGAGGGCAGTGGCAAAGTGGTGGGGAAATAGAGTGTAATAATGAGTCCTTCTCCTTGTAACATGCTCCATTGCACTGAAAATATCTTCTCAGGCCTTTTGAAATAGGGGAAAAATTAAATTATGAAAAATAGATTAAAACCAGCATCTGTTATTCAAAGAAGGACTACCTGGTGACTTGCTTGTTGGGTGATGGTGGGCATCACAAGGTGTTTGGACAGGATCCTAGGAAGGGAAGGAGAGGACTCAATGGTCAGGGTCTCTTATCTCTATCCTTGTCACAGTGAATCCAGAGGTTCTGAAAAAAAAAACTTAGGCAGGAACTCCTCTGCCATGTTCTCTGTAAGTCCTCTTTTGTCCCTTAGCAGTAATTAGGTAGGAAATAAAAGGGAAAAGTGGAAAAAAATGGAGTGCTACTTAAACATGCAGAGAGGTATACATATTTCTGCACTAATGCCAGAAACCTATGTAGTAAAATGTGGAACTAAATGCTTGTCTTTATAAGAAGATATTGACATACTATGCATCTTAAATGTGGCAGGAGGATGACAAATGCTGGGATAATGCAGTATAAAAGTACAGAGAAAGCGAGAGTAGTCGGAGCTGACAGAGAAACTTTGCTGTGTGCTAAAGCTTAAAGTCAAGTCAGATCAGCAGCCTGCCATAAGTAACATAAAATCCCAGGGAGTTTAGATGTTAAAAAAGAAAAATAGCAGTAGGACTTTATTATTGCCATCACTGTGGTTACACCAACAGTGATACGGCGGAAGATGGGTGTCGTAGTTCAGCCCCGATCGGGACCAGACTATGCAGTCTCTCTCTCACTCCCCCCACCCTCCAAGAGAATAGGGGGAGATGATATAAGGAAAAACGGCTTGAGGTTTGAGATAAGGACAGGGAAAAATCCTTAAAGTTACTGTTATGGGCAAAACAGACTTGACTTGGGGAAAATATTCATTTATTACTAAAACTAGCAGGATAATGAGACAGAGAACAAGATAACCTCCCCCCACCCCTCCCTCTTCCCAAGCTTAACATTATCTCTACTACTTTCGCCCCCCCAAGCGGCACAGGGGGGAAGAGGGAATGGGGGTTGTGGTCAGTTCGTCACGTGTTGTTTTACGCCGCTGCTTCATAGTCAGGGGAAGAACTCCTCGCATTCCTCCTCTGCTCCAGCGTGGGGTCCCTCCCACGGGCCACAGTCCTTTGTGAAACTGCCCCGGCGTGGGTCATCTCTTCCATGGGGTGCAGTCCCTCCAGAACAGCTGTCCCAGCGGGCCCTCCATGGGCCACAGCCTCCTTCAGGCCTCCACCTCCCCCAGTGTGGAGCCCTCCACGGGCTGCTGGTGAATCTCTGCCCCTCCGTGGACCTCCTTGGGCTGCAGGGGGACAACCTGCTCCACCATGGTCGTCACCACAGGCTGCAGGGGAATCTTGGCCAGGAGCCGCATTACTCCTCCCCCTCCTTCTGAACTGACCTTGGTGTCTGCAGCTGTTCCTCTCACAAGAAAAGTTCTTCACAACAGGCTGGCAGAAGCCTCTCAGAATCTCTTCATATCATCCAGCTCATCTCCTCTCCACTTCTTGCAGCCAGGCCGGGCCGAGTTGGGTGAGGCCTGCAAGGCCCACAAGGTCCACGCCTCCCCCTCTGCGCCTCTGCCCCCCATCATCTTCTTCACATCTTCTCTTCTCTCTCTCTTTTTTTTTTTTTTTTTTTTTCTTTTCTGTTTTCCCCTTCTTAAATATGTTATCACAGAACACTCTGCTGCCAATCGGCTTGGCCTTGGCCAGCAGCAGGTCTGCCCTAGGCCCAGCCAAGTCCACTGGACAAAGGGGAGTGACTTCTAGCAGTTTCCTACAGAAGCTACCACTTTAGGCTCCCCCCTCACTAAACAAAACCACAACAATGGGAGAGACAGTGGAGGGATGAGGTACAACCCCCATGTTGTACCTCATCCTGTGTCCCTTTCATGTCTGTCTGGGTTGGGTACCTGTCATACTGAGATGGGATACTGGAATTAAGCTTTAGACACTGTCAGTGGCAGCTTCACAGGCCAGCTAGTGAGGGGATTTATGAGGGGCCAGGCAGCATCTGGCTTCTGAGCACGCAGAGCGGTTTCAAAATGTCACAATAGAAAAGCTGCCCTGTGGTAATAGCTACAGCGTGTGTCGATTCAGCATCTCCCCAGGGGCAATGAAAGCCAGAAGATTCCCTCCCAGAAGCTAAAGACAACACTACTGAGAGAGCAGAAAAGTCTGCTGCAGGGGTTTGTTTGGGTTTGGGTTGTGTTTTTCTTTTGTTTAAAACAAGCACTGAAAGGCCTAGTTAAGGGTGAAGCCTTTGTGGTGGTTTAAAGACACTGTATTGCAGACTCCAAGGAAAAGAGTATATTCTGTTAGGAAATAAAACAAAGGAAAAGTTAAAACAGTGTGGTTATATAGCAAGGGAAAAGAGGGTATTGTAACCAAAAAAAATCTCAAAACAAAACCAAAAACCCCAACAAAACTAACCACAAAGACTCCTTTGAAAGTGGAAGTTGGATTTAAATGAGGAATGTAAGAAGTAACAGATCTGGCAGGTCAGATTGTAAACTTGTAAAACATATAAATAAATACACAGTATTTTATTTGCAAATACTTTGGAAGTAGGAATACTGTCACTGATTTCCACCCATACCCTACCAGGGTCAACAGACCTCCGAGGGTGGGAGGGAGGATGAGTTTGTTCTCTTTTAAAAAGCATTCACAGAAGATAGTCACATTTGTTAATTTTTTTTTTTTTTTTTTTTTTTTTTTTGCTTTTGCCTTCTCAGTAATGAATGTTGGAGATTTACATGCCACAGTTTTCCTCTACAGGGGAGGAGGGGTACCAAAGGATTTGTCTTGGTGTCTGTAGGAGTGACTGCTGGAGGACAAATAGGTAAAATAGATCGTGACAGTTCATCACAATGATATGGTATGCATTGAAGAAAGGAAAAGCTACTTGTGATAAGTAACCACTCACTTTAATATGCTTCTGCACCCAAAGACTGAAAGGATGGTAAAGGGCAGAGGGGAGGCAAGAGTTTCTAGGGAAGAGGAAAAAGCCCATTGTCTGTGTCGGGGAGATTAATTGAGGTTACTTTCAAGAACAGAATTAACCTTTGGATAAATATGATGCATAGTAGAATAGTCAGCATGGTTTCTGCAACAAGTCGTTATGCCTCACTTATCTATTGGAGTTCTTTGAAGCATGTGATGAACATGTGAACAAAGATGACCCCGAAGTAATGTGATATACTTGGAGTTTCCATAGATATCTGACAGAATTTCCCACCACTCTTCATTTAAAAACAAACACCCCCCCCACCCAAAAAAAACCCCACCCCTCCCACACTCCCAAAACTCAAACAAACAAAAAACCCACTACCCAACCAAAAAAAAAAAATTTCCTAAATTCCAGGTTGCAATGGACCAAAAATATGAATCTTCATATGAATTAATAATGGATGAAAATTTTAAAGTGCAGGTATGAGTAAAATGAACAAATATCACGGTGAGGATAAAGTACCAGTAAACTGTGGCAAAGGTCTGCTGGAGCCAGTGCTGCTCGATATATTGATGAATAGCTTCGAAAAGACAGTGAACAGTGAAGTGATTAAGTTGCTGATGATACTTAGGTATTCAGGCTAGTCAAACTGAGATCTGACCAAAAAATTGCAGACAGGCTTTATGAGTTTGAGCAACTGGGCAATAGAAGGGCAAATGAAAATCAATATATTGATTTGAGCTGCCAGTTTCCCTTCAGAATTGATGTCTTAAGGTTATAAAAGACATTCTTATGAAAACAGTCTCTCAGTAGTAGTGAGTGTGTCGTCTCCCCCCGCCCCCCTCCAAAAAACCCCCCTGAATTAAATGGTAAGAGTTATTAGGGAAGGAATGAAGAAACAGGAGAATACTTCACAGCGGTCCTGTGTAGGGCAGTGGTGTATCCATGCTTCAAATACTGTGTGCAGTTCTGATCTCCCTTTCCTATGGCTTGCCATTTCTAAAATGATACAGCCTGACTGGAGTTGATAAGGACAAGGGTGATTAAAGATACAGAATGATTTATGGAAGAGGAATGAACTACAGTAGAATTCTTCAAGCTGGAAAAGAGCTGCAGTGGAGGTCTATGTGTTTGTGTCTGTCAGTGAGGCGATACCTAGGGAATGACTCTTCACTCTGTCCTCCAGCAGAAAAGCTAGCAGCACCAAGTGTGACTGGTAGGCTACAGGTTCAAAGCACGTGAAAAATCCTTTTGTGGACAATGCAGTTAAGCTGTGGAGCTGGTCACGTGGCATTTCTCTGCATTGTTTCACAAAATGACAGAACAGGTTTCAGAAATACCTATTGAAGGCTGCTAAATAGGAAGACGGTATTTCTAGCTCAAGAAGTCCCAGATGTGCAAGCTAGCGTGTATTCTGAGGATGTCTTGGTGCATGCTTTGCCTCCTTGTGAGCAACTTCCCTGGGGCTCTGCTATTGCTGGATGTGGGGAGCGTAGGCGGGCTTTTGCCTGGTTTGTACAGCCTTTCATATCTCAAGGAAAATAGAAGCATGAGTATGGATAAATACCTGTAAATTACACAGATATTCTATAGATTTTGGGTTTTAAAATAGTATTTACAAATAAATCCTGTTCTCATGTCTTGCTTTGCTGTTTGGAAACCAGTAGAAAATAACAGGTAGAACTTTGTAAATCTGTGTGATCCCGTTAGGTAACAGATTAGCTTGTGTTAGCAAATAATACCTTCAAGCTAAAATGTTGCTAACTGAATTATAGTTAATGGTGGGGTTTTGCAGCAGTTTTACAATAGGAATTTTTTTTAAAAAAGTCATTTATAGGTTAGTCTGCAGATACTTTGTTGTGCCTGTACTGCCAGAGGGCTCAGAAACCTCAGGAAGGCTTCTTTAGAAATCTTTCATCTTCTTCCACTGAGAATGTGACCCAGCAACTGTTTAAAGAGCTGGACTCTTTTAAAATTATTTCTATTTTGGGTGTTTTCAGGGCAGAACAGAAGAATAAGGCTGGCACCAGGAAATATAGGAAGAGACAGGCCATTCACTTCTTACAAAATAGGTCAACGTTCCCCACCGCCTGAGGTGTAAGCTCTCTGCTCCCCAGCATTCATCTCGGCTGTGGATGGGATGTGGAGTGTAAACTGTGCGTCACCCTCTTGGCTGATGGAGTGAAGTGACTGAGGAACAGAGAGGCTCATCTGAGGATGAGTAGTGGAGGATGGACATTTGCTGGTTAGCTGAAAGAAAAGTTGCGTGATCTGCTGAACCATTGTAGTGTTTAAAGAAACTCTGTGCTCAGTTAACACACGCTTAACAGTGTGAGAAGCAGTTTTAAATAATGCAAATATTGCCAGCAGCTAATTAGGAATGATGATTTAGGAAGTAGTGTTCCTTATAGCAAAGTGTTTTCCAGAGCAGCTTTGTAGAGCATATTGTCTTCCCTCAAATGTGTGGTAAAAGTCTGTTCCTGTGGGTGGATCTTCCTCTTTCTTTTCTGCCCTGTATCAATGCCTTTGATCTCTCCTGCTGTCTTCCTGTGGCACATGGGAGTTGGTGTTTGCGGTCCCCGGTGATTTAGGGTACTGGAAACTGGCCTGTACAGGGTATGTATGTGCAAAAGGTGTAATTAAAATCCTATTTTTGAGCATATCTAATCACCATAATATCTTTTTTTTTAAGGAAAATAATTCAAAATAATATGTATTTCTTAAAAAAAAGCATAACTTTTTATTTTAAAGAATTGGAAAAAATGGTGACAATCTTTACGTAAAGGTGATATGTAATAATGACCTACAGAACAAAATAGTCATTGTCTAGGTTTAAAATAGTCATTATAGTAATTAATAACATTAGTATTCTTAGTAGCTAATGCTTAACATATAATCAGCTTTGTAGCAGTTTTTCACTAATTCTCCTAGTCTAATTTTGCGTGTATTTAATTGAGCTGGCATGGCTAATTCAATTTCTTTTATCAACTCTACCCATGGCAAAGGTCTTTGAAGCTGTTTACATTGTTGAGCTGGAATGTGAGGGAGTCCCTTCCCTCTCCATAAACCGATCGGTTCCTCTAATGCTGCAAGGTGCCCTGAAACCCATTACTTGTGCCATGAAGTACATCTTGATTGAATTACACTACTTGCATTTCTGCCTATGCAAGCTCTTTTGTTCTTTTTCAGTGTCCTATGAAACAACTAGATATGTTTTCAGGTTTTGCTTATTTTTTTGTTTCCAGTTCAATTTGTGGGGTTTAAAAATTTTTTTTTTTTAAATCTTGTGGGTGTGGTGGTTTTTCTTCTTTCTTTTTTTCTCTAAAATCTTGTGCTTGCACGTGAAAGGGGAAAAATATCTAAGAACTGTGTGGCAGGAGTTATCTGATTCCCACTAAGCTCTTTCACATGCTGAATGGAAATCTCCTTCATCAGTACTGTGTGTGACCACAGTTTGGTGAAGCTCCTAGCTTAAACTACTACCATGATGCAGTAGTTTGAGGGGATACCCCTGTCAGGACCAGGACCCTGCATGCCTGTTGGGAGCCAAAGCAGCTAGAGGAACCATCCACGTAGCGCCTGGGTGTTAGCGCTGAAATCCTTGCCTCCACAACCGTATTCTCTGGGCTTTAGAGTCTAGGTTTCCTGCCTGCTTGCTCAGCTGCTGTAGCATCATTACTGTTCATGAAGAGTGGGAGAGACTTATTTATTTTTCTATGCAATGTAAGCTTGAAAGGTGCCAGGAAGATTGTGAAATGATGAAAGCTCTGAGGAATTAAAGAGCAAGAGTGAAAACTGATATTGCACTAGATGGATTTTTTTTTTTTTTAAATTACATTTAAACCACCTTTGCCATAGAAGCACTGTGACTCAGCTTAAATTGTGAAGGAGAGAAACTGTTTAGAGAATCTTCTTGAGCAGAGGTTCTTGTTTTATGATGAGTGAATTCGTTTCTCTGTAGTGTTCTAGCTCTGTGACGACCCAGACAAGCTTTTGTAGAAAATAATTCCATTATTCATCTTTTCCTATGCTCACTTCAGTAAAAAAAAGGAACAGACTCTTTGAAACACCTGAGTTGTGATACAAAACAGCCACAAATCTAGTTTATCTAACTAAAAAGTAGTAGTAGAGTGGGTCTGAGGATTCCATGGTACTATCATACAGGCATAAAAAAACCAAAGCACTGAACCGTTTTAAGATCACCTCAGATTTTAAGTACTTGGAAGAAGAGGTGGTACTCTACAAATTTTAGTGCATGCTTTAGATGTTGGTTTTTTCTGAGAAAAATAATTACACATAAAGTAATGAGTAAAATGGTTCAATAAAATAAGTTTGTTTTTTTTCTCTAAACATCACAAAAAAAAAATCTGTGATTGTCATACATAGGATTGCAGGTCTTATGCTTGGAGCATAAACTTTTTAAATATGAATCTTCCCTATAGCATCTTCTGTTCAGTAATAATGTTGCTATTTAGACAGTGTTTAAACAGCAGAGTAGGGTTTTTTTTATCATTTTCCTAAAGTGGAGAGTATCAATATTATTAGTTTTACAGCAGAATTTCCTGTGACCAGTGAAGATCTGATGTCCGCGAGGCTTTCTTTGCTTGTGAGCATTTGCCATCTTTAAAAAAAAATAAATCCAGCAAACAAAACCCTGCAAAAAAAAACTTCCCTGTGATTACACAAAACCCATATCCTGTATGTGACTATGTGTTAAAGCTTGACTATACTTGACTATTAATCTTAAAAGTTATTTTTCTGCATGAATATTTCTGAAGAATATAGGACGGCTTATGAATGGCATGGTTTTTTATGGGTATATAATTTCTGGTAAAAGTAGGTTTGCACAGTTACTTTTCCTCAGAGGTGAAATGTGTTTAAGCCACTGTGTCCTTCATTTTGGCCATCTGGCAGAGATCCCTTTACTGTAAAATAATTATTTTTCTCCCCACCCAGGCTTCTACCTGTTTGCAGATGGATTAAGCACAAACAAAACAAAGCAATCCTTATTTGTAGTGGGGCATCATCCAAAAATAGAGCATTCTGAGCCAGAGAACAAGGCAGGTTACTATTTCAGAAAAGACAGATTTGGCAGGAGGGTTTTATCTGAAGGAAAGTTGTATAGTTTCTATATAAAGTTCCCAGCTTTGTGAATCTGACAGATGGGGGTGTCATTTGTCAGGATTGTGACTCATCTCGTATATTCTAACTATAGTTATAACATTTTTTGAGAGGCATTTCATAATTTATTCACTGATAGGAGTTTTTGCAGCAGTCTGCAGGAAGATTTTTCGCAGCACTTCTAAAGTGGGGCAACTCCTTTAAGTGGGATCCTGCTTAGGGCCCAGCTCTGGATTTGGAGAAAAGAGGTAGATGGGCCAGAGGTGCATTGCTATACATTTTCTCATTGCGTTAGCTTTCCAGACCTGTTGAGGTCACTGCTGTTTGCAAAGGAAGCCAATAAGAGGGTAGCATCTATCAAACATGGAGAGTTGTCCTGGTGTTGATTGGGATGGAGTTGATTTTCTTCTCAGTAGCTGCTGTGTCTTGGATTTAGTATGGAGTTTGGTATGTGAAGAATGTTGATAATGCACTGATTGTGAAACATGTTGATAATACACTGATGTTACTAGCTCTTGCTGAGAGATCAGGGACTTTTTCAGCTTCCCAGGTTTTGCTAATGTGCAGGTGCAACAAGCTGGAGGGCTGTAGCCAGTACAGTTGACCCAAACTGGCCAAAGGAAGTATTCCATACCATAAACGTCATGCCCAGTATACAAGGGAAGCTGGCTGGTGAGCAGCTCTCTCTGTTTCTCAGGATCATTCAGAGATCACTCTCAATTCCTTTCCATAATCGCGGCTCAGGACAGGCTGTATCGGTCGCTGGCTCACTGGGCAGTGAGAAGTTGCGCATTGTTCATTTTGTACAGTTTATTATCATTATTAGTATAATTATGAATATAGAGAGATTATTATCTGTCCTTGTAAACTGTCTTTATCTCAACTTACGAGTCTTCCTTTCTTTTCCATTCTCTTCCCCCATCCACCCCCTGCTGGCTGCGTGGTACTTAGTTGCTGGCTGGGGTTACCCAGGACAGGGAGGAAGAAGGGATTAGTCTCAAATATGACGTACTGCAGTTTATGAGAGTATTCACCATGTTTTCTGCTTACTGAGCTCATCTGCCTGCTGTTACAAACCAGACAAAGGTAATGAATAACCGTGAATGCTGCAATTTTCAAAACCTGGACAAAAGACTGTTCTACAGATACCTGGTAGGGTTGCACCCCCAAAAAATGAAGATGCTTGTTACTTCTCTTTTCATCATGGGAAACATGATTCTATTAATCGTGATGATACAAGAAGGTGTGAGATGGCAGATCAGAGCTGGCTGTGATTTGAGGGAGGGAAGGAATGCCGCCAGAGTTTGTCGCTGTTCTACAGGGCATGGGGGAGAAGAAAAGAGGAAGACAAGGTTTGGGGTTCAGTGAAGGAGTCAAAACCTTTTGCCACCAGAATTTCTCTGGTAACTTCAGTGAGTTCTGAGTTGTCAGTGTTTGCAGCTTGGTAACATAAATAATACAGCTCTCCTGAAATCAGCGGGAACTGGTGAATTTTAGCATTTGATTTAAAGTGAGCAACCTTGCCAGTTAAATACAGTGGGCATGCTGTTAGCCTTTTGTGAGGGGGAAGCAATTGTGTTTGACTCATAGTGATAAGAGGTGGAAAAAAGAACAAAACCCCTGAGCTCAAGAGCCTTTGAAATGGGCACTAAATAATGAAATGTTGGTTTAGTGCTGCAGCACCTTGTTCCGTAACTGCAGCTCTGCCAACCTTGCCTGCTTGCTTAGGATGTGCCTGCTACATTGAGGAGTCTTCTCCTTAGGAGATGGAATTAGGGATGACCTGTTTTCCTCTTAGTGCTTATAATATTAGTGACTGCCTTTTGAATGCAGAATTGTAAACACCTTTTGTTGCTTGAAAAAAAAAAACCTCTTCCTAATGATATTGGCTATTGTACTGCATGACCCTGAGTGTAGTTTACTGTGTAACAAAGAAGTATTTTGCTTGCAGATGACAGCATGGAGGAACATTAGCAGAATCAATATCACATTAAAGATTTAGGCTCCATTAGGTTGATATGACAGATTATTTTCTCTGAGTGCTGACATTGTGCTTGGTTATGTCCATTCCTGAATCTTCACAAGGTAGCAATAGAGCTGACTCAGCCCTACTGAGAACTTCAGTCTCTCAGGAGATCCTCCCTCGTGCCTCTTCCCATGGTGCCTTCCCTCCTGGTGCAGTCGCCCAGTTTTCTCTGTGGAGGCTGCAGCTGTCTGGATGTCCTAGCCCTGTGGTCTGTCTCGGGTTTGGTGCTGGCTGGGATGCTCGAGGCAGTCCTTGCAGGCTTGCCAGGTGACCAAGTTATCCAAAAGGGGAAGGTAGGTTGGGAACAGTCTGTAGAAAGCCACCAAAGGAAGGGTGATGTTGGGGAGGTCAACAGGAGAGTGGATTTCTTCGTTGTCGTTTCTGTAATTATTTGCATGATAAGGTGCGGTTCAATAGCAGGGTACTGGAGTGGGACTAAAGAGCCTCAGCTTTGCTCCTTAGCTATGTCTCTGGCTCACTCTGTGGCCTTGAACAACTTGCTTTCTACTTTCCCAATAGGTTAATCAGGAAAATAAGGCGTATTTGTCTTTTTATAGTACTTTGAGATGCCCAACAGAAAGGTGGTAAGTATTATGATTCATATACTTGCTTCTTTTTCCCACTTCTCTTATTAATTTCTGTACGTTAAAATTAAATATTTACATCTCTTGCTCTGGGAAGATTAACTTCTCACTTAAAGATGATGATGTTTCACGCTTGCCAAATTATTGCTTTAATGACAATTATGCCAGTGTGCTGCTGGAGAGACTACGTCAAAGGCAGATGACAAAATGGTTTGAATTTCAAAGGCACAATTTACTGCATTGTGTGCAGTGGCTGGTAGGAAGGGACTTCCCTGATTGAGTGTTCAGCTGTGCTTCTAGGAAACTGTTGGTCTCCATTAACAAAGCCCAAGAGTAAAAATTTGCCATGTCGTTTATGGAATTAAAGAGTTTTCATAATTACATCAGCAGGTCTTGTAAAGCCTTATCAAGTAGGAGAGGTGGGGTGACAGTTTGTAAAAGCAGCTGCATAACTTGTTCATGTACAGATAAGATCAGTGATTTAAGCTTCTAACTATAGATTTAGATTATTTTAGCTCTATGTTCTCGGTATTTAATTTTGAGTACATTATTAGAAAACTTCACTTTAAAATGTAATTTTAAAATGTCTAATCAGCTATTCCTTCTTTGATTCCGTTCTCCATCAATGCAGAATTACATCTTCCCCTCACTAATGAAGTAAATAAATTGATACAAATGACTTGCAGTCTTTAAGTCTACTGAGTTATAAGCTTGTGCAACACCACGAAGTCCACAAATGCATCATTTTAGTGCCTCAGCTCTGGTTTATGAAGCAGCAAGTTGGTAGTGGAGGTAATAAGACTGGTAGGAAATTTAACAAGGCAAAATTTCCCTTCTGGAATGATCCATTTTGGGCTCTTTCCTGCAGTTCTGTTTGGAACATGCTCTATGGGCTTCCCAGCTGCTCCCGTCCTCCACCGTCAAGAAGCACATGAGCCAAGGCTCCCAGGTCTGGTGGCAATATCTGTGCGGAGTTCCCAGCGCTCTGCTCTTCAGGCCTTTCCTCCTCCTGCCTGTGTCCTGAGATGCTGGCGCTGCTAGGAAGTGCAGTTGGTGGTGCTGTTTCTCTCCTCTTCCTGTGGACTTTTCCATCACTTTCTACTTGTGGTACCCTCAGTGTTTTTCAGAGAAATGGATTTAACAGTCAGGAGGAAGCAGGTGACCAGTCACCATTATATACTATAAAATATATATGAAGTATATGTAATACGTAATTTTTATAAGTTACAACATTTATACAAATATAGATGATAAATATTTTAAATTATTGTAAAATATAGATATGTGTAAACGTGTATGCAGTGTATATATACATGTATGTATATATGTAGGTGTGTCTGTATATGTATATACACACACCATGTATGTATGTATATAAAGGAAAGGTTTAAATTCTGAACAGAAAAGGTTTGAAAACTGCTCAGATGAAGACATGTTCTGAATCTGATGCAACTTGTCATTTCATTATCACTGATGTGTTTATTTTTTGGTGGAGACTGGAGGCTCTTTGCAAGGTTATGTCACTGTATGAAATACGTAGTAATCTCTTCAAGACAGGAACCAAATAAACAAGGTGAACTGAAGGCAGAGGGCAGGTGGGCATGGAAAAGATACCTGAACTCTGCTGGCCTCTGCTTTTACCTACACAAATGTAGGATTAGATTCCCAAAATCAGGATATAACATAATTGTTGTTGTGAGCTAACAGGTGACATTATGAGAACTTTTGGTGATCTTTAGTTGATTTTTTTTTTTTTGACGTTCATTAAACTTGCTAAAAATTTTCTACTGTCGTGGAAAACTTTTTTTTTTTTCCTTTTAAATTCAAATTGCCTGTCTGTAAAGGAAAAAAAATGATGTTGTGGTTCTGGAGAGCAGGATGTTGCTTACCTGATACTTCTGGATTTAAAGGTTAAATCAATGGAAATTATACAGTGCTCTGGAAAACTTACTGCTAGCAGTAGTCATGCAGAAGCTGAAAACCTCCCCAAGCAGTTGCACACCTGCGTAAGGAGGTGGTGCAGTGCTGGAGGTGGAGCCCAGCAGCGTGGCTGTGGCAATGCACACTTCTGCTAATGAGCCACGGTCTGACTGAACTCAGATGGATTTCGAATTATGTCTGGGTCGTATCAGCGGCAGAGCTGGGAAGGAATCTGAATTTTCGGTCTCGTTTGCTTAGTAAGCTTCAGCTTGATCCATCCTAGAAATAGGTGGTAGCTCAGTTTGTCTCAAGGTGGTGTGATTTGAAAAATTTATGACAGACTTGTCTGAAGGCAATTTTTCATTGCGTTTAGTCTGATGTGTGCCTAGCAGAGCTTCTGTGACTGCTGAACTGCAGCAGCCCCACTCGGTCTGTCTGCCGATGAGCTGTTGCCTCCTCTAATTTAAATTACAGATTTTGTTTCCTAAAATGGATGTTCCCTGCCTTCCTAGGGCATGGCTCTATTTTTGAAGGAGTTGGTGAGAGACACTCATATTTGACTGCCCTTTGGGTTTCTTCCACAATGCAACTGAGTTTTGCACTATCAACTGTCGCTTCCATGGCCTTTTGTACCCTACCACAAAAACAAAAAAAACCCAACCAAATTGGAAAGAAATGCTGATTTACCAAACCCTGACCAGGAAGAGGGAAAAACCAAGTGATTCAAAAGCCATCACTTACCACCTCCCACCAGCAGACTTATGATGAGCAGTGGCTACCTTGGAAAGACTATCCTCCAGTTTTATCACAGGTAGCATGACCTTGTGTGGTCTGGGGTACCCATCCCTTTGGCCAGTTGGGGTCACCTGTTCCAGCTGTGCCCCCTCTCAGCCTCTTGCCTACCCCACTTGCTGTAGAGGGGCAGAGTGGGAAACAGAGGAGGCCTTGGCACTGTGCAAGCACTGCTCAGCCATCGCCAAAACACTGGTGAGTTATCAGTGCTGGTTTAGCCACAGATCCAAAACCCAGCACCATACAGCTGCTGTGAAGAGAGTTAACTCCATCCCAGCTGCACCCACTACACTGTCATATGATTAATTTGAAGATATGAATTGCATCAGCATCTATGAGCTAATATTTAATTGAGAGCAACTTCTAACATTATTAGACTTTCATTTAACTTATTATGACTGTGGTTAGTAAGTAGAAAATAAATACTTGATTTCTTTTCTGTTGTTCTCTGAAATAGAGAATTGGGGCAGATGAAATGTAAGGAATAGAAAGAAGAAATGGTTCTTTTTAGTAAAGGCAAGCTTTATACTTTTCTTTTGCCAAGCGTGCAACTTTCATAGCTGGAATATTTTCTTCCATTCATGCTATCTTAGGTACAGACAAACTGTTCATTGCCACAACTGAAATGTCCATATGCAGCACATTGAACAGACAAATTTGGTTCCGATGGCTTTGTAAATGAATTTTACATGGAAAGGTTCAGATGAAGGAGCCCTGTAACACCTTCTTAAACACCATATTAATTCACTAGGATGCGAGTTTGCCACATGCACGCGCATATCAAGTGAAATTCTCTTTCTTGAGGCATACTCCAATGATGATAACACCTAATATATTGTGCTTCAGTGACAGCTTTAGTGGACTCTGTTTCCACTCTTTAGTTCTCTCATGACTGTGGATATTACAGCTCTCTTCATGCTTTAACCAAGAAGTGACAGCGCTCTGGTCTTGGTTTGCTTCGTTGGTTAGACACTGAATAAAGATTAAATTGGAGTTTATTGATGCAGAGGATATAGTGCTGTGTTCAGCAGCTGGATAAACATCTATCTGGAGAATTGAAGACAATGTTTTCTAGAAAATGCCAGTATATTTTTCTCCCTTTTTTGTCCTTGCTTTTATTGCAATAGAAAAGGGAATTTGCATAAGGCTTCCAAAATGTAACATTAGTTCAGAATTCATAAAGTGAGAGTGGAGGGTAAAGTTACTGGCTTCAAGCTGCCCTCTTATAGATGGTATTAAATGCAGCAAGTGCCATGTCAAAGGAAATGTACCACATTATCTACTCTTTCTATTATTTATGCACGCATTTGTTTCTGTTTAGTCATATCTTTTTAGGCTTCACTTAGGTGAATGAATCATTTTGTTGGGGGAGTAAGGTGGGACTTGTTTATATTTTATTTAAGCTCTTCAGGAGAAGGCTCTTACCTAAGGAAGCAAAAGTAGGTAGCTGAAAGGGAAGAGAAGGTGTTTAACCCACCGGCTAGTCTAATCAGGGGTGCAGGGCAGGCTGCTGCTCTGTGGATGTGAAAACCTGTTCTCCACATCTGTTCCTGCCTTGTCCTTCCCTGTGTTATTCCACTTATATGGATTCCTGTACAGGCAGTAAGGAGGGCTTCACATGACTCCATCTCTTCTTGGGAAGACCAGAGGACATATTGTGTGTCCTGGGCACTGTAGGGTTCTCAAGAACAGTTCTATGGAAGGTTCTTCAATGTAAATTTGGGGAGAACTATACCTTAGTGGGTGGCCCTACTGGTTGACCGAGGCAGAGAATCTGTAGTTGAGCAGTCTATTGTTTAGCAGACTTCCTGCCACTTCCCCTGTTGGAATAATACAGAGTAGAAATTACATAGGAAATATCACACTGATCTAATAATTTTTATCAGCCAAAGAAGAGCAACATGCTGCAAGATGAGGATAAACAGATGCAAGGCTGCTGCAGATCTGGGCTTACCATTCTAAAATGTCTTGGGAACATGCACTATCAAAGTCTGCGTTCTTCTAGATGGTACTGCAAGTCATTTGAGAAAAATTGCTCAGCTTTTTCTTTTTTACTGTTATGTCTGTGACTGATTCATTACAATGATGTAAGAGATACCTTGAAATAGGGACGAGACCTGCATCTACTGAAGCAAATGGAGAATGAATCTCATAAGCAAAATCTTCCCTTGTTTGCACCACCTTGACTTTTTTTTTAATCTTCTTGACTCCTATTGATAATTGATTTTGGCAAGTGTATGCAAAAAGCGAGTCGTGTTGGAATCAATGCCTTGACATATTGTCAGAAACTGTTTATGATGTGTCCAGGTTTGTTAAACTAGTATCTGGCTCCTGTGGAAAGATGAGAAGGTATAGTGACACAGTTCTAGAGTGAGGTAGAATGAGAAATTTAACCTGTTTATGTATCTGTAGAAGTCTCACTGCTGAGATGCAACTTGTTTCTATGCTATTTGTCTTACAATTACTGCACTTTACCATGTGGTTGAAGGAGGTCTGTTTTTAGTTTAATTTCATGAAGAGGTTCCGTTGCTTCTTCAAATCTACGGTCTATGAGAAGCTATTCTTCCTGCAATTACAAGCTTTTGAAATGCTAGGCTTTTGTGTTTTTCTCTTCTTTCCTCTGTTGTCAAGTTCATTGCCATCATTCTTGGCAATTAACTGTTTTATTAGCAAGCTCAATGCATGCCCTTAATTCCCTTCTAAGCAGGAACAGTCTTTGGTTTAAAGCTGCAATGGCAAATAATAAAATCAATGGAAAGTCATTCCTTCCAAATGAAGATGTGTGGTAGACTTGTTTGGATTTATATCAAGTGTGGAATGATTTATCTTTTGGGGCAGCCAATAACATGCTATCCTATGCATCCTCAAGTAAGTTTGAGGTGATCAAGTAAGGAAACAAAAAGAAAATTCCTGCCTGCCTTCCTCTCTGTCTTTGAAAGCTATGAGAATACTAAGTTGGACTTGAGTAACCTACCACCTTCCCACTCCCTCGTTGGCTGTACTTCTGAGGACAGCTTCAGATGACATGAATGAGGTAAAGTCTCCCTTTCTGTCTTTAGTGGTCTGGTGGTTATTTTAGGCTTAAAATGCAAATTTCACTTTTGATCCCCCCACCTTATGTATGTAGCAACGTTCTTATGCTGGAAAGATGTCAGTCTTTGATCTTGGACATTGTTAAAACGGATGGAAAGTATTATTTCAGGTGAAGCTGGAAACTGCAGGAGACTGTAACTGTAGGTGAATATACATTTTGCAGTTGGTTATTCTTTAAAAATAATAAATTCCACTAGAGAGATCGATTGTCGGTGTATCCTGAATAGATTTTAAATTATTTTTTTTTAATCCATTTTCTGATATCCAGAATTCTCCATTTCATGCTCATCTGCTGGCTCACTTGGGGCCAGCAAGCAAGGACATTTGCAAGCGAGGACAATGCAGAGGACTGAGTCAAGATCCTTTGAAGTCAATCAAGGGGCTCTTGTTAGCATTCACTTGATCAGGAATTAGCAATCTCTTGATCAGGATTTATGCAAGTAGTGGTGATATATGATGTCCTCCATATTTAAGTGAAATCAGTGTTTTCAGCGACTTCAGTGGCAGTTTGGACTGTTCCTTATTCTATATGGCTGAAGTTTGTTTTTCGGTGTATATGTGTGTACATGTATACAGATACTGCTACGTGTCTCTCAGTACCATCTAAACTGAATGATCTGTGACTGGTTAAAAATGTTTTTAAGTTGAACAGGCAAGTTCTATATCTCAGCTTCTATTTCAGATTTTAGTAGTGTTTTCCAGAAGGTTAAAAGAAAGAGGAAACATTTTCATTACCATGGCCTTGAAGGGAAAAAGTGAATCTCTTAATCTAAAGAGAAGCAAACAGATTTTAATCAAAATTCCCGTATCACACTAAAGCAGGCTTGAGTGAGCACAAAGAGCTGATTTGCATCTCTCCTGCCTTTTAAAATCAAAATTATTTTTGCCGGAGTTCTGCCACAGACTCTTCTACAAAGGGAAGGACAAAGTGTCGAGGCTGAGACTGCTGTGGGGAGCATTTTGAGGTGTCCTTGTGACAAGAGAGAAGTCCTGAGGATTGGTAATTTTGCAAGGTAGGGTTCAAACCCAGGCACAAGCTAAACGCAGATCGTTGCAAACAAGAAATATTGGCAGCTCCAGGAAGGGTAAAGGCGAGGAAAGCCTTGAGTAGTGTATGACTAGAACGACCCAAGGGATGCTTGGAGCAGCAGAGCTAACGTTACCTAGGGCTGCCAGCTCAGATTTAATGTCTTGAAAACATACCATGCCTGGATTACCTTGTCAGAAGCCATCACTGCAGAGCCTCAGGAACTAAAATTGGATTGGCATTTTGTCTTTAGGGATATTGCAGGGTTGCATTCGTTATGAATGTGAGGATATCTGGTATTTTGGTTGTAGAGAATGGTGCAGAGGACTGTTGCTGAAGAAATAAAAACGAAACACTCCCTAAATAATGAAACGGCTGAATTTTAGGCTGGGCTTCAAGATGGTTTTCCATGATAGTGTTAGTAACTAATTAACCTTGTTAGCTGAGGGATCAACAAAGAGCCAGGTGGAAGCCTGTCCATGTCATTGAACAGTCCTTGGCAAGGCATTTTGACTTCCTTTAGTGTGATTTTTATACGCTGCTGAGGGAAGGATTGCCAGTACAGTAAGAATTTGGGAGAAGGAAGAAGTGATTTAAAAAAAAAAAAAAAAAGCCCTCTAAGTGCCAAGTCTATCATCTGCTTTATTAGTGTGTCATTTGCTGTGTTTACTGAAAACTGCAGTCATGCTGGGAGTTATCCATCCGATACGATGCACGTGCTGTGACCGTTTCTCCTAACCAATCTGATTTTATGATTTTTATCAGCTCTGTTTACAATATGGAAAATCACACAACTTACGCTAAAGCCTTTGCTTAGAAAGAATGATGAATGACACATTTAAGGTATAAACTGGAAATACCAATTCTGAAAAGATCTTAAGGGTCAGAAGGAAATTTAAATTTCATAGTCTGAGTGAGAGGAAAACCAAGTCATGGTTTTCCAACTGGTATAAGTTCATGTATTTCTGTTACATAAATTAACAGAGAGGGATAAAACAGAAGAGAACAGCAGTAAGAGAAAAGGCTACACGGTCAAGAAACAGACTGGACACACATTAATAGTGCAGTGGAAAGGATCACTTTAAGAGAGGAACTGGCTAGTAGTAACTTCAGGTAGATTCCATTGCCATGAGCCCCTGAAGCATGCAGCAGAAGAGAAGAGAGTGAAATATCCCGCTCCTCATCTCTAAGGTAACTGAAATAAAAGAGCAACTCAGGAAGGATTTTTGTGCAAAAAAGTCCTAACGTTATGCTTTTTATTTTCTCATCTAAGTTACTCCAAGCTTAAGTATTCAAGTACAGTCTTTCAACTTCAAGACAGATGGGGCTGCAGCCTACTTAAGGCAGAAGTTTATTCAAGGCAGCATGTGTGAGATTAGCCCGTCAGTGCTGTAATTATATCAGTGAATCCCTTATTGATCCACTGTTCCACCAGCCACCGCAGATCCGTCCCTTGGACGGAGACTGCAGGGCTTCTTCCTTGCATGCTGAGTTTTGGGCTAGTTCAGGCTAACCCAAGGATCTTCACATGAGCTAGACAGCCCTTACTACACTACTTCCCTCTTGTTTGTTATCTATGGGTTTACTGGATGTGTTTGTTAAATATATGACTGGGCAATAACTGTAGCAATGTAACCATCAAAACCTAGGTAACAGAAAAGGTCATTATTCAGTGTCTTATCTCCTCTTCCGGGCATAAGCAGTGCCTATGAGTTCCTCATTTCACATCTGTGGACTATTCCTTACTGCTTCTTAAATCTTCTACTTATTAAATCAAGGTTTATGACTACATCTGGTAACAGTGCTTTGGATTTTGTAATCAAAACCTTTTTTTTTTTTTTTTGGTGGGAATGAATTGTGTTTTCATCTTTATTTTTATCTAGTGCTCAGACTCATCACAGAAAAAACCTGACAGGTAGAGGGCATTTATCTCTCTGTCAGAGGAGCAGCAATGTTGACTACGGAGGGATGCTGCTAACCTAGCACCATCTAGCACAGAGTCTATTGCTCACAGGACTTGCAGCATGTTTCCATGCCATGCTTGTTTATACAAACAAGGACCAGTTGAAATATTAGTACTGGGTCAGCAGCAAGAAATCTCCCTTGAGAGCTGTAAATAAGAGTCCCTGATTAGTGTCAGGTAGTGGAGACATTTATTCCCATAGGTGCACCCATGAGTTCTGTAATAAAGCTGGTACTGTGGGTTGTGTCACAGATGCAGTTGTTTTAGACACTGGTTTCTCTCAATATTTTAACCTTCTCAAATCCCCACCCCCCTTTTTTCAAATCCCCACCCCCCCCCCTCTTTTTTTTTTTCTTTAGTTTCTTCAGTTGTCCTGGATCATCAGTGTGATTGCGAGGCAAAGTAGTCTTTGAGATGTGTTCAGTCAGGTTAGCTGGGGCTTCCTACACCTGAAGAAATTCTCAGGTGACAGCAACTGCTATTTTTGACTTTGGCCAAAACAGCTTGTGGAACAGACTGTCACCTGGACAGCCTTGTAGGGCATGACTCCAGCCAGATGCAAATTATGAAGACACTTGCAGTTACACTAAGCATTTAAATAGTCTTTGCCAGTTCTTGAAATAAGATCAGTAAAATGGACTTAGGACTGATTTTTCTCAATTTTGACAAGCCAAAGGGTAGCACAAGTGAAAGGTCTGGTATTTGTGCAGCTCACATGCAGGTTGGGACCAAGGCAGCCTCAGAGTAGCCTGAGAATGTTCCTGTTCCTGTGAGAGGTGAGAAGCCCTAACGGCTCTGGACAGCCACAAAATATTTGATGGTTCAAGAACCAGAGCAGATCTGTTGAGTGTGTCACGTCAGGAAGTTGTGCCTCTTCAGGTGGCTCAGTGTAACTTCATCATGTCTCTCAGTCTCAAGGCAGTGACATGTAAGTATGTTAGGAATACTTAGGCAAAGTTAGAAATAACTTTTTGTGCTAAAGCAGTTTGAAGTTAGCAGAATTATTATATGCTCAGCTGAAAGATTAAGAAATTCCATGGTCTCCTCAGTTCAGTTGGATGGACATCTTGCTCTGGGCAAGACTCTGAAGATTACTTCTTCTCAGTGTTTTTGATTCCCCTCTGCCCCTTCTTCTGGGACATTTTATTGCTTTGTAACTGTAGGAAAAAAGATTCTGACAGAAGACAGTGTAAGTCATGAGCACGAATGTCTCTTGCTTAATGTTCTTTGTAGTTTGTTCCATTTTTTTGCAGTTAGAGGATCAATAGGTTAGAAGGTGTTCTGAAAGCTTTTGGTTAGGGAAACTGATGACGTGCAGTAAAGTTTGTGCTCACATGTGGCTACTGTGTTTCTGATTGTATTTTATATTTTTTCCTACTCCAATAAATTCCAGTTTTCTCTTCCAAAGCGGTTGCTGCTGTTGTTTACAGCTGGAATTGAATTCTATCATCATGAAGTAACACTGATGGAACTGAATCTCTGTTCTGTGTGATCAACAGGCACCACACTGAGTATGTCTCATGCACGATATTTCCACAAACAAAATGTAGTCACTTGTTTTTAATAATCTCATGTTACTAGCATCTTACTTGAAAGATTAACTTTTTACAAGTTTTTTTGGCCTCCTAAACTGACTGTTAACACAGATGTGAATCATTTCAAATACAGAAGATTTTAGTTCCATAAAAATGCATAACACATTTGAGTTAATAAAAGATTAGCCTTTCTCACTTTTAAATTTGTTTTGTTTTGTTTTTTTTTCCTTAAAAAAATCCTTTGATTCTGTTTACTAGCAAAAAGTAAGTTGCTCATATGTTATTTCAAGAATGTCATCTCACCTTTTTCAGTTGTGGTCAGTCTTAGGTGCCAACTCAATGCCTTGCAGGAGTTGACTGACTGTAACCTTAGATCAGAACTTTTAAAAAAAAAAAAGGCGCTAAAAATAATTAAATAATTTTAATATAGATTTTTATTGCCTTCCAGAAGCCGTAGTAGCAATACTACCTGAATATTAGTTGTGTTAATAGTAACCAAATAAAATATTTGAAACAGAGATATATCTGACTCCTGTGAAATGGAATGATGAGATACACAGGAATACTTGAACTATAATAGAATGCTCTTGGAGAGCACATTACTTCTAAATGTATGAAATACATGGGAGAGTTGCAGCTGCTGCCTATGCGTTACTTGCTCTAGACTCTGGAATTAAAGATGCAAAGTAATCTGCACATGCTTGCTTGGAAATATTAAGGACTATGATTCATTAAGTGGTTTCTGAAGAGAAAGCATTAATTCTCTCCTAAAGGAATTCACCAGAATTTGCTTTCACTTGTATATATTGTTGCATTTGTAATAAAGGAGGGAGAAGGAGAAATGTAGGCATGTTCCAAAAGTGTATGCAAGTTGGGTGAGAGATCCTGCCCATTGACCAAAGGCTTTCTCTGATCTTGCCGAATGTGTGTTGGTAAAACCAATGCAAATATTTCTCATGCAGTTCTATCTCTTAGCCTCAAGTTCTGTAATGCAGCTGGCTCCAACATCAGTGAAACTGCAGTGGAATAAATCAACTTGGAATAAAGCTCTCATCACAGGTAGATATTAGATAACTGAGAGGTGCAGTAGCGAGAATCCTGAGACTGTGCTCTCCAGGCAGTGGCTGTCTTTTATCTTCTCTGCACTTTTAATACCCATCTTGATTCATGGAGCTATTATGTTTTCTACATTGATCACTTCCAATCTGTTGCAATTTGGTCTTTGAGAGCTAAATGGATGATTGTACCAAAACCAGGAGCCTGATACTATCCTGTATCTTATTACAGGAGAAGTGAAATTGGCATTTCAGGACATATACAGAAAACAACAGGAAGTTTCACTGAGACAAACAAGCTTGAATTACATTAGAAAGATAAAATATTAATCAGCCGTATTGGTGTGGCTTTTATTCTAGGGATTTATTCTGGATCTGCTCAGTAAAGACATAATACGTGTATTAAGTGCTATTCTTTTGAAAGATAGGTTGTTTTTTTTTTTTTTTTGCTTCATTAATCTATTTTATGAAAATATTTTTATTTGGTTTGTTGTCACTGGAAGAAGCCAAGGAGGAACTCTAACGTTCGAACGTGTCCAGAGAAGGGCAACAAAGCTGGTGAGGGGTCTGGAGCACAAGTCTTATGAGGAGCTCGTGAGGGGTCTGGAGCACAAGTCTTATGAGGAGCGGCTGAGAGAGTTGGGATTGTTTAGTCTGGAGAAGAGGAGGCTCAGGGGAGATCTCATTGCACTCTATAGCTTCCTGAAGGCAGGTTGTGATGAGCAGGGGTTTGGCCTCTTCTCCCAGGCAACAAGCAGGACCCGAGGAAATGGCCACAAGTTGTACCAGAGGAGGTTTAGATTGGACGTGAGGAAAAACTTTTTCTCCCAAAGAGTGGTCAGGCACTGGAATGGCCTGCCCAGGGAGATGGTGGAGTCGCCGTCCCTGGCAGTGTTCAAGAGGTGGCTTGATGAGAAGCTACAAGATATGGTTTAGTAGCTGTGGCAGCAATGGTAGTGGGAAGACAGTTGGACTAGATGATCTTATAGGTCCCATCCAACCATGTGATTCTATGATTCTATAAAGCTGCACTCTAAACTACTGAGAGCAAACTATAGAGGTTAAAGTAACCTTTTGTATATTTGAGGAGGCAAGCTGTTCTAGACTTTGGTTAAAGACCAACTCTCTTAAGGAAAAAAAAATGCTCTACAAGTTTATTTTCCTGGATTGACAGTTAAAAATAGAAGGATGGTGACAGGCTGGAATCATGCATCTCGGACCCAAGCAGTGCATAGCTATGAGTTACGCTGTGGGGGAAGGTTTGAGGACCCACCATGTTCTGCCAGCCCTGGTTTTTAAGGATATTTGTCCTGGCAGGGCTGTAACCAGCCTGCCCTAATGCATCTGAATGTGACATGCTGGAGAAGAGAGACACTGCAGATGGCAAATAAAACTCAACTAGCCAAAAAAGATACTATAATCTTATGAGATCATCTAGCATTTTGGTGGTGTTATTAAACTTGATTCTAACAAGCAATGCAGTAGCAGAACCACAAAAAGCAGCTGAGGTTGTCTGGGCAAGTGTACACTTCTGAATATGTTGCTGCGTGATGCCGGTGATTCAGTGCATCTTTAAAGAACGCTGTGTTACTGCTAGAAAAGTGTGTTGTGATCCAGATTTCCACCTCAATGGGGAGGGCTGTCCACTTGGAAGGGTATTTACTTTCCTTGCTTTACTAATAGCATGGAGTTTTGTTAAAAAGCAGGTGTGCGTTAGTCTGTCTTTGTTAAACTTGATCGCTAATGCTCACTGGCGGAAACAGACCAAGAACCCATTTCTTCTGTGAAATACTCATTATGGTGTATTACTATGTCTAAAAGGTAACTGGAAGATTGACTGTTTTGAAATAAGTTGAACAATTATCTACTCCTTCCAAAATACTATTCGAGGGAGACTAAATATAATGAAAGTACCTAGAATTGTATTAAATCACCTTTTATTTAATGGCTTTTAAAAAGGTCATTTATAGATAATATTTAGAGTTTATGAAAGTAATACAGTATGCAATGTAAGTTTCCCTGAAAATCTGAATAACTGAGAAACTTTCAGTTTTAGGATTGTAATATACATCCAGGATAATGTATTAGCTGGTATATCTGACTGGTCATTTTTTCAGTTAATAGTCAATCTGTCTGTGAATATCTTAGACCTTATTCAGCCTAAAATAATTACCTGAATAGCTGCAAGGATTAAATAAGGAGTTGTGTCCTAATCCAATGAAACATCATCTTTGTTGTTACTACCATGGAAACCTGGAGGCCTCTTTACATGTTCAGGTCATCACGTGCTTAAGTGCTTTACTGGATTGAGATGTCTTTTGCATTTTTATTGAAAATCCACTTAAAAAATAACTAGATCAATCTTGCTGCCATTTTGGCTCCTAAACCAGGGTTTGCAGTGCTGCTGTTTTTCCTTTACTAATGCTGAGTCTCTTTTTGCACTGCTTTTTTTTCTTTTTCATGATTTGAAGTGAACCACTTCGTTTTTTCCCCCCTTTTAGGGTGAAATGCCTCCCTTGCATTTAAAGGATGGTGATATTCCTGACAATGTCAGTGCAGGGAGCTTGGTAGCTGGGTTTTGGATGTTTACATTCATCTTGCGCGCTGAATAAAGAGTAAATCACCGGCACTTCATAGGACAATTAAGTCTGTATATTTTGTAAGTTAGGAGAGCAAATCTACATCTTAAAAGATCTGCTGAAATGTAGAGTTTGGTAGGGCTGAAGCTTTTAACGTCCAGTTTAGTCCTGAGTATGAGATGCTCCAGCATAGTTGAAATTCTCCAGGTCCAAATTAAGATTAAAAATCATGTTTGACAGAAACATTAGCTCTATTTGGGGGGGGGGGGGGGGCGAAGAGGGGTGGCAGATGAAAAGGAAGAATGATTAAGTTTTCTAACATGCAAAACAGTGTCCTGAAGGAACAAGACTAATGTGTACGTACTTATATCTTGAGCTGCAAGTGACCTGAACAGCTGTTTCACTATGGAAATTCAACGCCCAAGTACAGTTACCAGTCCAGATTTCTGAAAGTGTGTGTGACCCACCAGTGATTAATGCTAGGCCTAAGCCAGTAGGATGAATCCAGCTGTCCCTAAAGACTTTGATCAATGTGTTTATTTAAGTGAGTATAGTAATTGCTACATCTGACTTGCTTTTGAAATGAGGTCTCTGTATCCACAAAAAAACTTTATCTGCATATCATGTCTATACAGTGGGGGAGCAGCTGTTTCTGTAGTAGAAGAGGAATCTCTTTAATGGAAAATTACCTGATGGGATGGTGGGTTTTGTTTGTGATTGGTTTTTTTTTTGAGGCAGGGGTGGTGTTCCCCCCAACTAGTAGATTATTCCTCTGAAAAAGAATTAATAGTACCTTAAATTGTGTCACCTGATCTTAGCAATTATTCATAGTCAAATTTTATTTCAGGACCTAAAGGAAAACATTACTATGATAAAAATCTGTGGAGCCCAGTAACTTTTAAAAATTTGCATAATAATGTTTCCTGTAATCCAGCTGCCTAAATGAGAGCTCATGAGTGGTTTTCAATGCATGATCTAGTGACGCCTAGCAGCTCTGAAATGACTTCTTTTGAATGAGTAACTAACCCAAATGTAGACTTAAATTCACTTTACAGCAAAGTTCTTATAGGGAACTGGAAGAAGATAAAGGCAGGAAATCACTTACCTAGATTGATTCTCAGGAGTCTCCGAACCCTATGTGTTAATCTCCTATTCCAAGACTGCCATATATAGGCAATAGTAAAAATAGTTTTGAATAAACAATTAAGAAGTTTAAAATATGAGCAGATGTTCTATTTTCTTTTGTTATGTAAAGTTTATATGACTATGAAATAAATTTTTTTTGGCAGGGATATTTTCTCATATAGGAACAACGATTGCCTGGCTTAATTCTCACCTTCTGTCTTGCCTTTCTGCAACTAATTGGAAAAGATTTGCTTGAAACACCATTAGAAATTATCTTTTCTTTCCTTGTCACTACATTCAGCTGCTCTGTAGCACCGATTATTTCAGATGAGCAGATGCATTTCCTTTTCTAAGGTGAGGCATCTCACAGTCCATATATCCCTTACACTGAGCCCTGTAAGAATGTGGGTTGTAGGCAGCAAAAACTGTAGAATTTATCATTCACTTGAAAATCCAAAAACCTGGAAACATCTGTGAGTATGAAGGGGAGCAATACACCAGGCAAAGCTGGAAGTAGGTTATATCCCTATTTTCTTTAGCAGGAAAAATGAAGACTTCAGGTGTACCCATCTTCAGTGGCTAGAACTGACTTGTTAGCTGACTTTTTCAGGGCAACCTGCTTTGCTTAATAAGGTCCAAATGACTGGAGTGAAAGCTTTCATGAGATCCTCAGAGATTGAACAAAAGTCTGGATTTTGTTCTTACTGCTTTCCTTGAGGTCATGCACTGGTAAAAACAGAATTGATTGTGCATCAGCCTTTCTAAATCCAAATCAGCTCTCTGGGAGACTTTTCTGTGATACATGCTCATGCAATAATTTAAGATAGGCACTGCAACAGCATGGGGAAAGTGGCTGTCTTCATAAGCAGTCTCTCTTTATGACGGCATGTGTTACGTTCAGCTTTTAATTACATGGATCATTGACATGCTTTTGAACATGCTTGGAGGTGACTTCCTTTCCCACATCGGTTGGAAGAGGTTGTCCATGGGGTATTGTAGGTACTTCTGCACAACAAAGTGGCACGTAAAGATGCACATTGATTGAAAGACCATCACAGATCCTGGAAGCAGCACAGTACGCTGATGTGGCACTCCACCAGGCAGCTAATTCATGGCGAGCTCCGAGTTGTGACTGGCCCATGCTGTGCACCATGTTAGCACACTCATATAGTCTAGTGCCTGAGACAGATGCGCCCAGTTAGCTGTGAATGAGCTACATGGCACTGGACAGTGTTTTATTTCTTTATTGTGTGCTATCAGAGTGATGTTCCCATGGTCCCCATTCTGCTGGGGGAGGCTGATACAGGTATATTCTGTTTCTGAGCTATAAGAAAGATTTTTGTGCCAGTCATGATGTACCTTCTGAGGATCTCTTTTTATCTTTGGGATACTCTAAAAAATAAAACCCCAAACCAAACAAACAACCCAAACCAAAACACAAAAAAACCAAGCCTTTGCCCAGACTTCTTAGCAGAGAACTGTATTTTGAGCATGTTCATGTCATATGCCAGATTTTTATCTGTGAACGGCACTTTGTGCTCATTCTTTCCTTGGAGCCTGCAGGATGTTCTTGGTGGCTGTAGCTCTTCCCAGTGCAATAGGTCAGGCAGTTCCTTGGACCATGGGTCTCCTGTAGGCACATAAGGAGGTACCTTACTAAGCTGCTTGTGGTTTAGTGACTTGTTCTCCCTATAAATGCTTCTTTTCTTTCTTGAAACCTGAACAGCTGAGCTAGTACCCTCTCATCTATTTATGCACTCCTTAGTTCATCCCCTGGGAAACTGGGGGCTGGCAGATAGCACAGGCTGGTCTTCCTCCCCCAGCGAGGGTAAGGCTGTGCCTTGTCTTTCTTTAGGAGGGCTAACGGCACAAAGACAAGTGAAGTAGTTACTTGTAGCCGGTTTGGTTCAGGACAATTGGTTTGATTTCTTAAGCCATGCCAGTAAGTTTTATTGAACTACCTCATTCACTGAAGTGGCAGGTTGTCTTTGCCATCTTATTTCTATAGCATTTATCAGTAAAGAAAACAATTTTCTTTCTGTCTTATCTTCTTTCCTGCAACTTAGCAGGAAGGCCATTCAGTCAGATTTGGTGTTAATGGTAGCCACAATTCACAGCTTCAGGGTTTTTTTGGGGGGTTTGTTTTTCTTTTTTTCTTGTTTCCCTGGAGCTGGTCTGTGTTACTGAACAGAAGGCTGATAATTCCCTGCAGAATTTCCAGGACTGCTGAATGAATAAATTGTGTGGGGAACTGAGTGGGAGGAGAAACACTTCCTTTCTGTGGTAGCTTGCTTTTTATGTTGGTTTTTTTTTTTTTTTTTCCTCTTTAAAAAAATGTGGTCCCTAAAATATTGAAGCAAATCAACTATAAAAGTGAGCAGCACCAACTATAAAATTAGCCTGAGATGTGCAGAGTATAACTTCTGAGTATGGTTATTCTGTAGATAAGCCATGTGTTTGGTTTTGTTTTTTTTTTTTTTCCAAAAGAAGTTAAAGGCAATCCATTTTTAATATATGCATGGAAAATAATGTTTAGTATTTCATTAGGCTACTTTGTATCACAGGCTGTCAACTTGGACAAAAGCCAGGCAGGGAGAGGAGTTCTTACAAGCAGTCCTTGCCCCCATCTCCCTCCCCCAGCTCAATAGGGTACAAGATCTAACTACCTAAATGTGTTTGCATGCTCTCACTGCAGCAAATATACCTTTTCTTTGTAATTACTAATATACATACATATCCACATGTATTAGTATTTAGAAATATTGAAAAGTATTCCTTACCATTGTCATACAGCAAGTACTTATGCTGTTGCAACTTGATTTTCCTAGGATGATGCCGATGTACACAAGGGAAAAAAAAATAATCCCCAAACTCTCTGCAGAATTTGATGCTGTCAATTTGATGGTATGAAAATACAGGCTGTGCAGGCGTGAAACCTCCATGGAATAATAGGATAGACTTCAGAAATAATACATAGAAAGGATACGTGATGGAAAACAGCTTGTTTAGTCAGGAAAGATGAATTCAGTCCCAGACCTTTATAGAAGATACTGTGAATAAAACTAGAGGGTACCTGCAAAAGGATGTCTTCTGGCTGATCGAGTAAGTGGATTAGGTATGAAAGTATACATGTCACAAAGCACCTTGAAAATATAATTGATGGGTCTCTAATTGGCTCCTGGAAAGGAAAGAAGGAGGAACAGTAAAAAGGAAAGCAAAATAACTGCAAGATTTTTTGGAAGAGATTTATTTATTTATTTATTTATTTTCATTAAAAAGACAGATTGTAGGCGCACTTGCACACCATGCTGACACTGTGGGCTTATGTTCTATGTGATGATTTTTCAGCTGACCCAGATATCAGATGAAGTTTTAATGTAGTGGAATTATCATCTTTGTAGAGCTTTTTGTTCTACATAGTATGCTGTGAGATTCCAGATGTAGGTTTCAGCTATGTATGAAGTCCTTGACATGCAGGGAGCTAGTGGTGTTTCATAAATGAAAGCAGAAAACTAGTCAGCAATTGTTAGAAATGCCCTTAGAATTACTGATTGTTTTTCTGTTTATTTTTTTTCTCATATGTTTTCAGAAATGCGGTTTTTCAGTTCCTTTCTATAGGCTAAAATGAAAATTGAAACCTAGCCAGCCTTGAAATGAAATTTCCTTTTAGCTGTCTGTGTCAGTATCTCAAGTGCTTATAAGAAGCTGCCTAGCCCCCCATCTTTCTGAAGAGGTGAGGATGCTTTTGTGGATGAAGAAATGTGGCTTAAGAAGTGAAGCTCAAACATTGAATTCCACTTCAAAAATGATGAAAAATCTATGCTCAAGAGGGTTCTGGCACACTCAGCATTGGTGAAACTTATTTAAAAGAGCAGTTCAGGCTGTTTCTTACAGAGAGAGTTTTGGAATAGACAGCAACTTTCTTCAGTAAAATTGATCAAGGTGTTGAGGTGCACAAATATGCCGCTGTCTGTGTCATGTCAGCAGATGAATTGCTATTGCAGCGTAACAGTCGGTGGATTCTGGGTAAGCAGTTCTCCTCGCAAAGTAGATCATAGAATCATAGAATGGTTCGGGTTGGAAGGGACCTTCAAAGGTCATCTGGTCCAGCTTCCCTGAGAAAATGGGGAATGAAATTGTATCGCCTTTGTCAATTCAGAGAACTCTTTCTTCTGAACCCAAAGCTTATTTGGTGTTCTTACAGCACCATGTATCTTGTGTACTCCAAAATTAAGACTGGTCTTGCTCAGAGCAGCTGTCACAGCAGTGGGAAGGTTAAGGGTCTGGAAGGATCTCTGTCTTACCATACTGAAGTTCTTAATTTCTTCTCTTCCCTGCCATCTCCCATAGCATTTCCTTCTTGTTTGCCTTTGGTCCTTCCTGCTGCCTGAGACTACAACTGATACAGCTAGATCTTTTCCATGGGACCAGGAGATCTGGGTCCTCTTGCCATGAACACACAAGCTGGGAAGAAATCTGGGCCAATGTTACTCGTCTTGACTTTGAAGAGATAGAGACCAACAGTCAAAATGTATATACTTAGACAAGTAGCCTGTTTTTAAAAGAAATAATTTATCTACAGTTCTAGTGAAGAAAGTCACAGAAGTCTATAGCTGGCACCCCTGGAACTCTGCCCTGTTAATATATTTGGGCTTTTGGCATTAACCTCCTTTTTGTATTAATTTCTGCTTCTGTAAGCATACTTTCATATGTATAAATGCATATTGTAGTAGAATTATCTAGTTTTTAAACTAGTGAGATTTTTTTTTTCTCTAATTTTGTGACTACTGAAAATATGGCAAAGGCTTGTGATACAATATTCAAGTATAAAATATAATTTATTGTTGTCTCCATTCTGCTTTCCTCGTGGCTGCTACTTATCTCCTGCTGAGTGAACCACTTGGAATGAAAACAAAGAAAGCTTATCCTAAAGAAACTCAGTGGAAAAATTCAGTGTGTTACTTTGCAGAATAATGCCCAAAGTCCAGTGATGAATGCTCCACTAACTAATAAATAGAGAACTGCCGTGAAAAAATAAATAGGAAAAAACCCTACATGGAGCATGTAACTCTTTGTACATATGTTAAACTATATTTTAGGGAAGCTGACTGGGCCTTCCTTATATGATTTGTGCTTTAAATACCTACTTGTGAATAATGCTTGTGTAAAAGCAGGTGGGACCACACTGCAAAAGCAGAAACAGCATCAGGTTTTTTTTTCTGGCCCATTCCAAGCTCTTGTTTGTTTTGGATTTCTATTTTTGCACCAATTACTGATTGTGCTTGAACATATTTTTATACAAATTATGTAAGGGGTTTTGGGAAGCCTTGTAACTTCAACACTGTCCTTCACAATAAACCCCAACTTGAATGTCATGGGTACTGGCTTTTATCGCGCCATTGTCTGCTGATCTTTCAGTGGCCACTGTAAAGTACTTTCAGATTGCACTAATGCGTGTTCCTTATTACAGGTAGTGTCTTATCTTAAAACACTTCTAGTAATGTACTGTTATTAACAGAAGAGTTTCTTTCTGGTTCAGCAGAAATAAAGGGCAAGCAGCCAGGCCATCACTCACCGTCAGTGTTTTAACAGCTCAAAATCTAATTAGTTTATCTCAAACCTGCTCTCTATAATAGGGATTTGCCAATTTAAATTCTGCGTACAATAATGCACTAACCCTTACAGTCTGAGTAATAGTCACAGTTGGCATCTGCAGTACTTTGGGTGAAAAAGGTGGATATTTTCAGCAAATCGGGAGGCTATTTCAGCAGCATTAAAATTGGCTGTGTAATTTTACTGTTATGATTTTGCCTACTTGAACCACAATTGTTTCAACAGAGAATTGTGGTAGTATTTCTGTTCTTCCTTCTGTGTGATTTACCTTAAAATATTTCTGTGAATTTTCTGAAGCATTCTGAAAAGCCAGTAAAAACACACAATTGCAGCATCAACTGATGACCTGTATGCACACAAACTACTTACAAAGAAAACATTTTTTGTAATCAAGGAGAAAGAAGGAAAGTTTCTGGCTTTTTTTTTTTTTAAGCTAAATGTTTTCTGACATCTCACTTATAAAGAGCATATAACTATTCTTTTAAAGTGTAAAAATTTGTAATTTCCTGCCATTGCTATTAATAATGCTTATAGCATTATTCAGAAACAGAAAAAAAACAATCTATTTAAAAACAGATCCAAAACTTTTTTATTTCGGGACTACCCTTAACAAAAGTTCCATAGAAAATTACAGCAACTGGCTTGAAGACACTAACGCTGTCAAACCAAATTTGGTAATTTAAACAGCAAAATATCCCTTATTTTGAAAAATAAAAAAATGTTTACATAGCCCTGGATTGCTGAGATGAGTGTTGGGAAGGGATTTTGATTCTTTCCCCTTACCAGATCCCAGACTCCTTCCTCTTCAAACTGAAAGGCTAGTATGTTTTGCATTTAAAAATATGAAATGTCCTAGATCTAGAGAAGGTTTTCTGCACCATTCTTGAGGGGAAATACTAGCTAGAATTTATCTTTCCAGGAAGCTTCCAAAATAACAACAGTAATAAATTACTTATGAGTGCCCAATTTGAAACTAGGTTACAACGGACTTGATATTTAGAAAGCGCTGACCTCCTGCCTTTTGAAGATTCAAAGCCCTTTGAGGTATATAAATATAGATATCTAGTGCTCTTTGAAAAATGTTGGCTAGTGTCTTCACTTCGGTATTGAAAAACATTGTCAAAATGATGTGGTGATGTTTAAAGCCATGATCATTGTGGTATCTACTTAGAATGTTCATTTTATACACTATCTCCACCATATTCCTGTCAGTATGCTATTATTGTCTATTCATATTGAAGTGGTATCTGTAAGTTCCAGCTATCTAGGAGGAAAAATAATCTTTATTAGTTAATGAATAATTAACTTAGTCAAGCAGTGGAGAGGTGCACTGATGCACACGGAGAGGTAATGTTAAATGAGTATGGTTACATAGGAAGTTTTCCTGAGCTTACAATATAGTTTCTTGATATCTTGATATCTTTTTTTTGCCTAACTTGTAACTCCTGTCTAACTTTTAACTCTTCTTTGAAGTGTGTTGATGATATCTGATTTCTACTCAGGAGGTATTATTTGCTTAGGGGTTATGTTAGTATCTAAGCTAAAAGATAGGCTTTTGAGGACAGTGACAGTGTCAGTATAATTATGATATTAAACCACTGCTTTTGGTTAACTGGACTCAACTCAGTAGTTACCAACGGAGAGTTTTTAGTGTTAAATTTATGAAAAGAAAAAGGATAATGAGCTTCTTTCAGATATATTTTAAAAAGACCAAGACTATTAAGAGAAGAATAAATCTGAAGGCCAGAAGGCTGTTACATTAACTATCTTAATCTGCTATTAAATACAGGCTATAAAATTTCATAGTCACTTTTCTGTTGAGCCCAATGAATGAAGTTGACTAATGAAGTTATTGCATCCAGATTTTACCACCAGTCTTCAAAGGCCCAGGTGAACAGACTGACCAGGCAAACTGTGGTGGTTTTGTTTAGTGGAGGGGCTACCATGGCAGCTTCTGCAAGAACCTGCTAGAAGTTTCCCCTTTGTCCAGTGGACTTGGCTGGGTCTAGAGCATACTCGCTGCGCGCCAGGGCCGAGCCAATTGGTGACAGAATGTTCACTGATAACTTATTTAAGAAGGGGAAAAATGCTAACAAAAAAAAAAAAAAAAGTGAAGCAGCTGAGCGGGGGCAGACAGGGGGAGGCACAAGCCTTGTGGGCCTTGCAGGCCTCACCCTCTGGCCTCCCACCAGGCAACTGACTGGGCCCAACTCGGCCCGGCCCAGCCACAAGATGTGAAGAGAACCCAAGAAGCATCTGCCTGAGTCCAATTGTGAAGAATTTCTTGTGAGAGGAAAGGCTGTGGATGCCAAGGTCAGTGAAGAAGGAAGGGGAGAAGTAAAGTTGCTACCGGCAGAGATTCCTCTGCAGCCTGTGGTGAGGCAGGCTGTCCCCCTGCAGCCCATGGAGGCCCATGGAGGAGCAGAGATCCACCTGCAGCCCATGGAGGACCCCATGCCGGGGCAGGCAGATGCCTGAAGGAGGCTGTGGCCTGTGGAGGGCCTGGACTGGGGCAGCCATTCCTGAGGGACTGCACCTCGTGGAAAAAGACCCACCCTGGAGAAGTTCACAAAGGACTGTGGCCCGTGGGAGGGGTCCCACGCTGGAGTGAGGGAAGAGTGTGAGGAGTTCTCCCCCTGAGGAGGAAGGAGCGGTGTAAAGCGACAAGTGATGAACTGACCGTAAACCCCATTCCTTATTCCCACATGTGCCACTTGATGGGAAGGAAGGAGGTAGAGATAAATGAAAATTAAATTAAGCCCAGGAAGAGGGAGGAGTGGGGGGAAGTTACTTTCTCTTTCTCATTATCCTGCTTTGGTTTTATTAATGATAATAAATAAGTAGTTTTCCCCAAGTTGAGTCTGTTTTGCCCATAATGGTAACTCGAATGATCTCTCCCTATCCTTATCTCAAACCTGAAGTCTTTTTTTCTTATATTCTCTTTCCCCTATTCCCTCAGAGGGTGGGGAGAGTGAGTGAGATACTACGCACCTTGGTCCCGAGCAGGGCTAAACTATGACACAAAGATATATTACCAGTAGTAGAAATATATATCCCTTTCAATGGTAATAGGACAATACATACATACATAGCCATGTAGACCATGATATCAGAGTACTGACCACATATCCAGTTCTGATGAAAAGGGGAGGCCAAATGGTGTTTTTGCTGTCTTGTATGGACAGTCTAGATGCAACTCCGCGTCTTCTGTCAAAGTGGTCAAGATTTGATGTCTTGTATTCTTTTCTTTTTCTGGATTTTCAACCACCTCTGAATATTACTAGCTGGGTATCACTTTAGTTATCTGTGTGAGTGCAATTGTAGCATGGTAGGTGGACAAAGAGCAGGTGCTCTTAGGAAAGTCTGTGGCATCTTGATCAGACACGACTGCTTCCCTTGGAACATCAAAGCAAATATATTATGCTGCTAAATTTGCTAAATGTACTGCTAGAAACCATTTTGCCCCTCAGCATTCATAGTGTTTTAGCTGCAACTGGAGCTGTTTGTGAAGTTTAAAGTTTGGGGCTCATTCTGTTGAATTTGGGACTATTCAGTGTATTTGAGATTCAGCCTACTGCCTGCTGCAGCACTGGCCAGACTGGAGAACCATGGATAGCGTGGGACTGCTGCACAGTGATTACTACACTTGCTGATCTAAACTGTCACTGATGAACTGCAATCCCTTTTCAGCCTCTGCTTGATATCTGTGCTGGGACTGGGGCTGGACCAATAGTAAGTTCTTTCACTTGACTATTCCCGTGTCTGTTTTTCTTCTGGGCTGGGCACTCTTATTGCCCAACATGGGTGAACTGTGGAAATCCAGTTGTCACTAACTTAATTCATAGACATCTGTTAGCTAAATCAGCACCAAATTATTGATCATGATCTGCCTGTGATCTGCATCTCCTGTCTATGAAGTCCCTCTCATTCTCTTTGGTACTTGAGCCTGTTAAATACTATTTACTCTGCCCCTGGAATCCGTTCACATAAAGGGATGGTTCTGGCTAGGGTTTATTTAGTTTTCCTGCCCTCCCAGAATAGCAATTACTGCTATCCTAATCTGATTATAAAGGTTTTTTCTTGCTGTAACTGTGGACTTGGGTACTTCATGTCCCTCATGTTTTTAACTGAGCCTCTTTGCTAAAGCACTGGTTTCTTATCTCGACTGTATCTTCTCCTCATCCCAATTTGCTTCCTGATTTTCGCGCCACCCACTGTTTCTGGTATCCTTTAAGGATATGGTAAGTATTTTAATGCAAGATATCAATTTATTTTTATTTTGGTTTCTTCCTTATCCAGGAATTTTGCTTGACTTTGTAGACCTTCATTGTAATAGATTAACACTTAAATACACTCTTTTTCATCCTTATTAAAAAAGCATGCAGAAGTTCATCTCACAGTGTTCCTGTAAAATGTTTCAGTCCTTCAGGAAGTATCTACAAGCTCACCCAAGCTACCTGCTGCTACTTGGTGGGGCAATAATCACCTTTAAGAGGTGACTTCATCCTTCATATACTGTTAGTTTGAAGCTTTCTTTGTTATAATTATGTTCCCTCTCGTTCTTGAGCAAAAACGTAGCTGCAGCTCCCAGTATTTGATTCTTGCTGAAGAGCAATAAGAAAATGAGAGATCTGAGGGATGTAGAACATCAAGATAATCTTGATAATATAGCAAAGCCTTTAAAGCACTGCAAGACTCATCGAGTCCATCTAATTAGCTCATTGTTAGTTATTGGATTAGCTTACATTTCTGAATTGAGCACAGCCCTGTCATCTTCTATTTTGGTTGCTTGAGCAATTTGATTTTGATCTATATTTTACCCTTCCTTTGCAAATAATTCGTGCCTCCTTGTTTAAGATGCCTAATATAATTTCGTACGGTTCTAACTTGACTGGCATCTAATTTCATTTCAGTAATAATTTGCTCATTTCTGCTTTGCTCATGATCCTTGACTTTGTGTTTAATAAATGTGCTTTTGCATTTGGTTTATTTCTTTTCTAATGGTGTGCAGAGAGAGCATGTACTATATTCTGCAGGACACTCATAAAGTCCCGCAAAATGTGAGTCACACTTGATGCCTCTGTTCCAGTTGTTTGAATTTTCCCCAGCTTCTGTGGCTGTTACTGTACTTGTTTTCCCTGCTAACTTTCTGAAGCTGGAATTTGCTTATTACCTAGTATGTGATCAGCGATCTCCTTCTCATTCTTCTTCACTTCCAGCATGACTTGAATGGCAGCTTGTGCTTCACTTATTTTTTTTTCTATTTCATTCTTGTGTCTTCTCTTTGAAAAAGATGGATGCACCTTTTTCTGCTGAAGCCTTCTTTTCGTGGATATCCCTTAACACAGTTGCTCTTCACAATCTTTCTGCTATTGCATTACATTCCTTGGCCTTGTATTCCTCTATCTACTTTTGCCACTTCCACAACTGCTGCTCTAGGGCTTCAGGTTTTTGGGTTTTGATACTGTTTTCAGCCTTTTAAATTTAATTTTTCAGTTCCTATTTTTGAGTCCTTTTCTGATACACCACAGTGTCCAAAGACTCTAATGCTGTTCAGATGCTCCTGACTTAATTCCCCACTTCATGTTTACTTTAGTGTTCTCAAAAAATCATTCTAGATTTCCTAACTGCCATTAAAAAGTATCCTCTGTCTGTGGATTGGGACCTTACGGAGAGCCTCGTACTTCTAACCGAGAATTTATTTTGCCCTTGTCTTGAGATTACAAGACAAAGGGTGGAGATCCTTTCAATCCATCTTTCCTGTGTATTTCTTGATTATTACTGGTCAGATCACCACCCCTTGGGAAATTCCGTAGTTCTCGATCATGTAGATTACTTGGATATTTGAAAATAACTTAGAGCAAAGCGGTGAAAGTAAAACAACTTGTTTTCCATTAATTGCTTAGGCTGTTGATGCTGCTGCAGGCTGACAGTGGGATGGTGTTTTTCTCCTCCCCACAGACTTTCAGCAGTCCTTAATTGCTTAGACTGTCCACATTCTCCATCAGTTGTTTCATCCAGGCTTCACAACTGGTCTTCAGAAGTAGGTAACCAGACCGACCAAGCATAAGTAGCAAACTTAAGATCAAATACTTGAAGTGCATTTTCCATTTGATGATAATGGGACAATACTTCCATGTATACTGATACAGACCAGGAGCAATTCTGTGGACCCAATTCTGAAGAAGAACAATGAAAGGGTGTTTCTTGCTGTCTCTTACAGGCGGTCTAAATGTGCTATCTGGCTGGTTGATTTGTTTTATTTTTTTTTTTTTCTTTTCTCACAGAGGTGCCTGTTTTCATCAGTTTGTTTATCTGTAGACCAGCCATCATAACGCAGGAACTTAGTGCAGCAAAACTCAGTGAGGGACCTCAATGGAAGAGAAAGATGATACTTATTTCACAAAATTAATTAATTGATTGAATAATTAACTTAATTGTTTACATAATTAATGCCTTGCACTCACTTTTTCATAATTATAACTCACTTATGCTCTCGTACCCACGTGATGGGTACACCCAGATGTGCGCGTGAAGTGGTCTGGCCGAGACCATTCGTGTGGAGCATGGGAGACAAGACACTTCAGCTTTTAACTGAGTCCTCATCGTGGCTGTTGGGTTCTTCACGACTGGTGTGAACAAACTGGTTTTTAGTCAGTTCATTTATTTGTTTATTTATGATGTGATATTCCTTCATTCTTTGGGGTTCTCAGATCTCTCAGATTCCCTTGGAAATGCATGCTACACAGCAATATTAAACAAATGTGTATATATCTATGGGTGTATATACAGGCAGATTCTTCCTAATAACTCCTTATTATCTTCTATCTGCATACTGCTACAATACTGGTATTTTTGTCCTTTTCAGGTTATAATACAGGGACTCTACAATTTTAACATTGAAGAAGCTGCTATTCTTGCTAGTGACTTGTTCCGTTGCTGTCACTTTTAAAAGTATTTATGCTATTTCTTATTTGGCCTTGTCTAACTTTAATATCTTTCCCTTTTGATTAAATAGTTCTTGTTTAATGGTATTTTCTACCCTTGAAATAGGTTTACTTCTTTAGGTAAACGATATCTTTTTGATAGATGAAGTGGATGAGTTCCCTTGCAACTGAAATTAATTAGGAGTAGTTTATAAGTAGTCACTTCTATCAAAGCAGAAATGAAAGGGCAGAAATGAGTTCCCCTTTGTTTGGTTCTTTGTTTTTTGTTTTTTTTTTTCTTTCATCCCCTCTGTAATATAGTGGTAGTCACAATGGAGTTGAAAAAGAGGCTACAGGAAGAAAGTCTGGGTTTCTTCTGGAGGCGTGATGGACAAGGAGGGTGGCCAGTTACAGGACGTAAGTGACCTCCTCAGTCCCTTGGAGGAGGCCTGGCGAGGTCCCTGCCAAAACAGGCTGGTAGCTCATGTGCAATGCTGCTTTTTCTTAGAGAGATCAAGTGGGAAATGTGTTTCCGGGTACTTAACTTACCATTTTCCACAACAAGAGATCAGTGTTCCTAAAATCAGGGTACGTATCATAGGTGACCCCTCTACAAGGTAGCTAATAAATGACTTCTTTAATGAAAAGTTTTTCATTAGAGATGCACTTCTCATGCCACCATTTAAAATCTTTTATGTAGGAAATGTTTCCAGCAACTCAACTGAGAATCATTGTTTTTAATAATTGTTACAACAATTTCGTCTAATCTCCTGGATAGTGCAGGGCATATAAAACCTTGCTGTATGCTGAGCACATAATCTCAGTCTGAATAGTAGCAAATACTGCAATGTTAACTCAAGATTAAATCTGGCCTCTTCCTCTGTGGTTATTTTCAGTGCTTTTTGTCCTGAGAAGCCTGGCTCATCAGTGCTTTTGACAAATGGCATTATAGAAAATACATGGTCTTCTTACTCCGACCTTGCCAAAATCCTAGACCTTCCTCTGATATTTCACTGAACTTAACAGCCTAAGTCCCTGTTTTTGTTTCCAAATGTACCTATTCTTTGTCACCAAAGGTTGCTGTGTGCTGTCATTCTAATATTATTTGTATTCTGTGCTGTATTGCCCAGGTCAGCAATGAAATGTGATTATCTTGGGATCTAATGAAATAGTTTCCTGCCTCCTGTAATTCTCACAGTGGCTCAGACATTTAACCTTTTGACCCACAGAGGCTAGCCTCCTAATAAATATACTGCTATGACAGCAGGGCTGTCTCAATTGTTTGCTGTGTTTCCAAGAAGTCAAATGTTTTAAACATTTAACATTTTGCATTTCTTTTACTTCTCCCATGCGATTTTCTTTTTTAAACACAGCTCAATGAACCTAGTCTGTGTTGAATTTTTGAGTCTTGCGTAGTATCTACATGAGTTTTATAGTAATGAATTACAGCATGCTAGGTAATATCTGGAAGAAATTTTAATGGCAATAATTCAAATATCTGTTATACTTCATTGTGATTTCTTTTTTTTTCCATTTTTATTTCCCTTTACCATCTCTCTGTCATTGGCACATGTATTTAATCAAGAGAATATGAGTGATGGACTTTACCCTAGATGTGGCTATGATGAGGTTCCAGATACTTGATTGCCCCCACTTTTGTTACCATTCCTCTGATCTCTCTGGGCGCAGTTTCAGTATGTGCCTCTGTTTCTCAGCTGCGAGATGCCATGTTGCACATGGCTGGCCCAGCTGAGCTGCAACCCTGCTCCTGCTGAACAGACCTTCCTAGAATTGCTTGGAGCATGTTAGCAAAAATGGGTTGAGTAGCCCTTAAAAAACCCTGTAAGTTGCTATTTCCAAAGCAGCCTAAGGCGTTTGGACAGTCTTTTAAATAAAAAAAATCCATCTCTATTTCCTGAAGTGTTCTGAAGTCATCAGCACTGGTGTATGATTAGGTGTATGTGCAGGTAAATACACAAGCTGTCTTGATGCTGTTCCTGTAATAAACAGCAGAGTCATGGTAGCATAATACTAGAAATTTACTAAAAATATTTAATTGCATTCTCCTTTCCCTGATTTTTCCTTCCATGCCATGCTTTATGGAATCTCAACACAGCTCCCAGTGATGTGTTAGCAGTTTATGGAGGTTTGCAATTCATCCTGCAAAGGAAAGCGACTGCTTGAGAAACTCTTGGAGATGGCTTGGATTCACTGACTTGGACAACCTTTTGTGCCAAAGGGGCAGCTCCTGCTAGGCAGGGCCAGCTCCAAAACCAGTATTGTAGGGCAGTGTTGTACAGAGACTGCTGTTTAGCTTTCTACGGAGGCAGCTTAGTTTGGCTTGGCTGGTGTTGTATTTGTGTGAAGGAAATCCTGCTGGCTTTTGCAGAGCCTTTTGTCTGCACTCTGCTATCTGAGAGCATTCATCAGCTCGAGTGCAACATTGTGCTTCATGGACCTTTGCTTGCCATGGCATTGGGCGAGCCCCTGATGGCTCGCAGCGTGCTGTGTCATTCCCATCCATGGTGAGAGCCACCAGCCTTTCTATTCACCTGGTACTCTTATAGGTCTTGATTGTAACACAAGATCATCAGTCACTGAGAGCAGTCGAGTTTGGAAGGTGGACTTAGCTTTGAAAAGTCTCTTGGATAATATGCTCCACTATCTTATATCAATAAAATTATAGTTCTTGTACAGGTGCACATAATATTTCAAGGACAAGATAGTGCTGTATATATATACTTACGATTGAGTGTACACTGTATATATGCACATTGATTATCTATGCATTGATTATGTGTGCACAGATTAATTATACTATTGTGTAGAGCAGTCGCACAGTATCTGTGATACGGAGGCATACACCGGAGAATCAGTCGTGGCTACTCCACCATGGCTGGTTGGTATCGCAGGCTACCCAAAGTGCACTTGCATACACGAGAACGAAGCAAGGGTGTGGGTCACTAACTCCTCGTATAACAGTCTTCCACCTGCACCACTACAAAATTGAAGGATGAATGGAAACTTGTGAATTGTGACGCATGCCTTTTGGCAAAATGCCAGCTGTGTTAGACTCATTTGCCCAGTGAAGCCAGGGTAGTTCAGTAATATGAAGAGGTCTTGTAATGAGGTGTTAATGTTGGAGAGGCATATATTTTTTTTTTTGTATAAGGGTTTGCATCACTCCAAAGTGATGCAAACCATGAGTGCTTCTGAGGACCTTGTGGAGGGGGTAGGTGATACTCAATTTACAGAATCTTTATGATGCCTGACTGCTACCTACCTGCACTCATTCTGTTACAGATTTCATTGACTCACACTCTCATAGGCATATACTTTCAAGAACCAGGACATGTATGCGTGCACAAGTAGTCAATGTCAGGATCATTTGTGTGACACAGGACAGGGGACACTGGGTACTCATCATGTGTCTTGAGTTCTTATTGACAAACTGTTTTTTTTACTGCATTCATTAGGAGTGAATGGTGGTTTTGATATTTTGCCTCATATTTTGTTTCATTCCTCCACGAAAATCTTGGTTTTTTCAGAGTTGTCTTTTTCCTTATCTGGATATTTTATGGCTCCAGTCTTGTTCTTCATTATCTTGACATCTTCTCTTTAGGTCAGTCTGCTCTTCCTTTTCTTTTACATGAAATCACATATATAGCACTCTGTAGCAAAAAACTGCTAACTTTTAATTTTAACCACTGTGCACACATACACACATACACGAATATTTCCTTTTGTACTTAACTTGTATCGATCTTAACACTTTTTTTTTTTAAATCTCTTCAGAAGAGTATGAAATAATTCACCATAAGCATTTGTGGAAGGCACTGATATTTGCATTCTGATGTTGCAGCTGCACAAATGGCCATCTGACTTGTGCTGGAATACATTCCTTTACCGTTTGCTAAGTATCAAGTTCAGAGATGTGTGAAAGCTTCCTTTTTGGAAAAGAAAAGGAAATCTCCAGCATCCGGTGCCGCGACAGATTTAGCTTGCTAGCTAAGCACTCCCTCACTGGCTGCTGACTGGGGTGTTCTCCTGTCTGCGCTGCTGAACCTCTGCTCTGCAGGAGCATGGGCATTGCTCCCATGGACAGGCATCAAGGGAGGAAAGAAGACTTTCTGTTCTACGAAAATTGGTGTTGTGAGAAGGAAGACTCTAAACAGAAAATTCTGATGATGCTTGTTAAGTAGTTTGAAAGCCTCTGTGAAACTAGGACTGCCTGTGAAAGAGCCGAGATTGACAGGTTTTGCTGATTTTCAAGAGTTAGTTGTTTAAACTGTTTGCAATTTGCTTACAGTTTCCACATGAGCAAATTCAGTGAATCAGGAGCCAGAATACAGTATATCATCCAGAAATAAATACCCAGGGGTAAAATCTGGGCTCCACTGAAGCCAGTGAAAGCTCTGGTTACTTTCTCAGTAGAACTAGATAAGTCATGGATGCTTGATTTGCATATGCTTATACAATTATTTTGCAGTCTGGAAGATAGGTCACCCTGAGACAAAGCTGCTGACAAAGCAAAAGCGTATTTTCCTCTTAAACCTGTTATCCTTTGCAAATGCTTACTGGGAGACAACTTATTCCACAAATGGGAGTTTTCATCATCAAGCAGTATTATGTTTGTAATACTGTATCAGAGAGCAAGGCTGAGAACTACTTGAGATTTTGGCTGAGGCAAGACGAGCCCTTCCTATAAACGCGTCTGCAACCCTGGATGTTGCCTGCTGATTCCTGATCTCCCTGGTTTGCATGTAGTTTTCAAATCCCACCTTCCCTGCAGCCGTCTTCCTCTGTCTTCCTGCAGTAAAAGGCAAGTAGTGCTAGGGACAGCTGAATCCTTAAGCAGAAGCACTGGGAGGGCGATGCCTGGACAAATGGCTTAGACTGCAGATTTCTTGCTTATAAAGCTAAATCTTGGTTGGACTTAAGGCTTTTGCTTATGTTGAGGTGATACGTGGGAGCCTGCTCAATCTGGAGCCCTGCTGCACTAAGACAAGTAGGTATATAAATGCACAGCATGGGGCACGGCTGGCCTTCTTCAATTTATCATCAAGTTGACTTAGACAGCCACATTTGGTCTGAATGCAGTAGGACTTGAAGGAGTGCCAGGAGATACCTTCTCACACAACCTCATATGTCAGACAAGTCCCCCTGCTCATTAGTAGGTCTGCTGGTCAGCAGCATACACCAAGCTCCTTTCATCATTGTCTTTTCTTTAGTTGAATGAATGAGCAGGGTTTTTTTATTTGTTGAATGTTTTGGGTTGGTTTGGGCTTTTTTTTTTTGTTTTTTTTTTTTTGTTTTTTTTTTCTTCTTCTTACCCTATACAAAATGAATTAAAGCTCCCTAAGGATTACAGTGGGGACAATTTCTGACAATCTGATTCTTTGAGTCTCACTTTTTTTTTTTTCAAATTAAGTAGGCAAGCTGTTGTTGCTGTAATACGATTATCAGTTCCCCCATATGCCTTAAAATCTCACTTGCTCTGGAGGCATGAGATTATCCAGTGCTTGCAGTAAATACCCAGCTGTAATAGCATTGTGTGAAACAGGTGTGTGTGCTGCACTGATCAATGCTAATGGAAGCATAAAGTTCCCCACAGTAAATCTGTGGCTGGCAGCACACTAATTAAACCTTCCTTTGAAAATAAATGAGAGGTCTGTAATTTTGGCCTCTTGTTCTGAAGGGTGTACTTTTATTTAGAGATTTTTTCCAACTTAAATTCTTAGGAGGTTTCATAAATGCCTGCAGCAGCAGCAATGTCTGGACTGTCTTTTTTATCCTTTTAAGCCTTCGGTATATAGATTATTTTTCTAAAAGTTAGTGTATGGGCCCCTCCCCGAACCCCGGAACTTAAAGACTCCAGTTGAAGGAACAGGAATGTGCAGCTCTTTCCTTGCCCTGCTTTCTCCAGGCTACTTGTGCTAAGCCCAATGCTGGTTGTCACATGCTGACATTAAGTATGTTATGTGTGGTCACAAGGAGAGAGTCTATTCTTATTAATCGCTTATGAAGTAGTCAGAATTGCTCTACTTACAATTCACATAAAGAATTGCGGAGAATAGGAAGATAAGTGATGGCAGACAAATTAAGACTTTAATAAACATGAGCACTTTAGTGGGATAAACATGTATTCTGTAAATATAGTTGTTTATGAGATTTTAGCCATTTGGAAGATCTTCTTTTACTACCCTGACTGCTATAGACCTGACCTATGTCTTGCCTAGTTACTATGACTTTGGCTTAAACTGAGCCTTTCTCTCAGGAGCTGATTTTTATGACTGCTACAATAAAACTGGTTGAGAGTGCTGGTGTTGCAAATAAGTACAAATCAAGGTCTATTTGTGCTTGAAATCAACTCTCCTGATGTTAACGTTTCCTGTCTCTGTATGCTCCATTTAAATAATCAGATTGGTTTATTACAGTAAAACCACAATAGTTTTGCTTTTGGTCACCTTCATTTTTAGACTGATGTTAAAGATACCTAAGAAAATGGCCAACCATGAGTCATAGCTCTTTCAGCTGTATGGTCCATGAGAAGTGCAATGCATACAAGTCCTTCCAGCATATGGAATTGCTTCCTTTATCTTAATGTAATTTATTTTGGAAGGAGTTCCTGAAGATGATCTTGTCCATCCCCTGCTTGAAGCTCAAAGTTAGGTGTTGCTCAGGGTCTTGTTCCAGATAGGTTTTGAAACTTTCCAAGGATGGAGATTATTCAGCCACTCTCAGGGTGAATTTCCCTTTGTGTTGTGACAACTTCCTCAGTTTCAGATTGTGACCATTGCTGCCTGTCCTTTCCCTGTGCACTTCTGAGAAGGGTCTGACTCTGTCTTCATTTCCCCCCCTCACGCAACAGAAGAATGCAAGTAGATCTCCCTTTTCTTAACCTTTTCTACCTGTGCTGAACAGCTCCATCAGCCTCTCCTTGTATGCTATGGGCTCCAGATCCCCAGAAGTCTTAGCCTTTGACCTACCTTAATCCAGACTGTAAAGCATGTTGTTCAGCATGAAAAGTCTCAGACTCTAAGCATCAGTGAATGTTGGGACTAATCCAAAGGTCAGTTCTCTCTCAAGTAGATGTTGGTTGTAGATATAGAGATGTTTCCTCTCTAGTAGACCTTTCTGGCACTCACAGCAATGAACCTCGCTTTGCCCTTTTGACTGCTGCTCTTCCTGGGCTTCTCATTTCATAAAGCTATTGACAATGAGCCTTAAATGGGGCCCATTGCTGTGCCTGTAGAGTTAGGTCTGCTCCTTCTACTCCCATGTGTGGCTTTGTATTTAACAACATGATTTAATTTACTACTTGATCACTCAGGGCTGCAAGAGCCTTCTGCAACTTTCCAGTCAGCTTTGGCTCTTCTCTGAATGGCATGCTAGATGGCTCCGTAGCATGAAACATTGTGTGTGCTGGGAGTGGATCTCCTGAGAAGCCCATCTGAATGGAGTTAGCTTTGCAGGTCTATGCTTGGGTCATATTGCAAGGAGGATAATGAAGAACTAGTCACAGCCAGTTTGGTATTTTCCCTCACAGAGATGGAGCCATTATGCTCGGCTTATTGAGGAGAAGGGAAAGGAATCGAAAGAGATACTTAATTTTGAGTGACAGGTAACCCCCCTCTTTTCTACCATTCCATTTACAAAAACTGAAGAAACCAGTCCCCTGAGAGGTTCATTAGAAGGTTCAGAGGATTGCAAATTGTTGGAAAAAATAGCATTTATGAGAATGTTAAGTGTTTACCTCTGCACATACTGTATGTAGTCAGTTCTCTTCTTCCACTGCATTTGGGCACCCCATCTAGCTGGTGACTCATTGAGATAGACAAGCCACAAGGACGTATTTTGAAAAAGTTGGAGAAACCTGAAGAAGGGTAGATCAAGTCTTCCTGCTTTTCTCTAAATGTCAGTTCGGGGATAAGATACTGCTGCTTTGGTTATCTGAGGCTTTACTGCAGGTCCAAAAAATACCTTAAAGGAGATATTTTTAATTTTTTTTTTTCCTTCTGGCTGAAAATGTGAAGAGCAGAAATGCCCATCTTGGCTTCTAATTTCTTTTGTTTGTATGACAAAGAGAAGTATACTGAGTGTAATGACTTCTCCCCGAGGGTGACATTTTACAGTGCTTTGAAGACGAGATTGTAGCTGTATTACTTGTTTTCTTGATTCATGAAGAGCAGTTTCCTGTTCTTAGAGAAGAAAATCCTTCATTGTGCTGCTTGGCAAAAATATTACCATTTATCATACACTCAGGATATATAGTTTTAGATCTCTGCTTTTTTTTTTTTTTAAATGACAGAAAATAGTGCAAGACATTAAAATAATAGAATCTGAATAAAATTGATTTTTTTTTTTAATTGCTTCCAGGAAGTATGTAAACACAGTTAGTGTTTTGCAGCAGCAGAACACCATTTCCTTCTAAATTTGAGATAAAATCTTAGAATCTGTCCTAAAGTGAGGCCCAGCTAGTTTAAAGTTTTCAGGTGATTCAGTAAGCAGGTGACCTGCAGGTGCATAAATAGTTCTGAAAGTTAGCACAAACCAAGTATTATGAGAATAAAATTACATTTTTCTACTTATCATTTTTTATATGTGTTGAGGCGTACTCCTTACATCTCCAGCAGATACTGGTATAGGATTTCTCCATTGCTCTTTTTACTCTAATGTGCAAAGAGCATTATCTTCTAAGAAGCAGCTTTCTTTTTACTTGCTTCATCCGATTTCACTGGTTGGTGTGCATCTGTGTCTAGAACATTGTTGTGTCCCTACTCCTCATTCCCTCCCTTCGCTTCTGGAAGAGGCATTCTGGGCATGCAGCCTCCACTTCTTTACGTGCTGTTCTGGGATAATCTTAATTGTGGTAAGAGTCCTTCCTCCTTCCCCCTTGTTGTGCCTTTGCAGCTGGAAGTAATCTTTCCCTACTGTTGTAACTTCTCTAGAGCAGGAAACTGTGGCAAAAGTAGGAGCAGCAATGTAAAACACAGTTGATATACTTTGTGGGTTGTTTTTATTATTCACTAGCAACATGACTTTGCTTAGACCACTCCTAAAATGTGCTGTACATGTGCTCTCACTATGGAATGTGAGTTTGCATATGGGGAGCTAATGTGAAATAACGAGAATGTCCTGGCAGGCCAACAACTCTTAAAAATTAGATTTTGGTACACATTCTTTGCAGCTTTATTCCAGCAAGAGCAGGAGAAGGAATGGCAATTATCACTGCCATTTCACAGTTAGAAAAATAGAAAAAAGAAAAGTGGTCAGAAAAGCGAAACGACCCATTAAGTTTTAGTTAAACGTAGGATTTTGCTGTTTGCTGCAAAGGTAATAGAGCTTCCATGGAAGGCGTGTTCCATCTCAGACTTCAGACACATTTTGTTAGAATATCCTTGACAGTCTTCTATGTTTGTTCTGGTAATGCTTCTATTGGTTTTAATTGGACTTTTTTAGTAGCTGGAGATTGGCCTGATAATATTATGAACGTAGGTAAACACCAATATAGGCATTGGTACAAATTTTTAAGCCACTTTATGTGTGAATTATTTTGTTTACAGAAATAATTAAATTATTGGCAATAATCATCTTGAAGAGAGCAGCTTTAAAATTACCAGCATGAACCTAATTAGTTGTATTGTAGATAAGTGGTGCTCTTTGTTACAGGCTTCCCCTTTCTTGTGTTTTCTGTGCCTGGAGGGAATGCTCAGGCCAGGGAATTGAAATCCTCATCTAGAGTGCTATTAAAGGCAATTAAATGGAAATTCTTATTCACTCTTCCTTTTACTGGATTGCTGAGGTTAGTATTGAATGCTCATTTTCATGGTAGTGCTTTCTTCTTGTCTATAAATATTTCCAAACTGTCACATTTAGGAGTATTTTTATTCCTTATTTATAAAAAAGCAGCATGGTTGCCTAAGGCCTCACACCGTGGCATATTGATTGAAATCAGTACAATATGTACTGGGACTGCAGAAGCGTGGCTGTGTCTGGAGCTGAGTGGAATGCAAATGCTCATTTCCCCCAGTACTTTCTGCAAGCTTTGTTGATTAGCATCCGATGTATGAATTTCAACAGGCCTGTAGACACTGTAGGGATCTACGGAGAACAAACAGAAGACGTGCACATTGTGCACGCTTTTATCCAAAGCTTCCTTGGGGAAAAGACTGTGAATTGTTTACATTTGTCCTACTGTTCTGCATCTGTAAACAGTCTCAGTATTACATATGTTTTCCATGTATCTGATATCCTCAGTATTTCTGGTGTAGATAAAAGCTCTAGCATGTTGATGTGTGAGTGTTTTTTACAAGTTAAATCTCTCGGGCAGATGTTAATGCGCATGACCTTACCATTGCACCAGCATTTACATTATTATTGAATTGCATTGATTAAGAAAGCTGGTATTTGGAAAGAAAGTGAAATGCTTTTTGCCTTCAGGGGGTAATAAAATAGCTTCATTTATGGATTTATCATAGTTACCTATACTGTGCTCATAACTATAGTATGTTGTATCTCGGATCGTGAATGGGTTTATTGTAACAGTTCTTTTCATTGTGTACCAGCTACTGTTCTCTACATTTTTCAAATGGGAAGCTGAGAAACTATTTTCTTAAGGTCATACCAAGTGTCTGTAGCAAAGCATGAATTGAAAACAACTGCCCTTTTAAAGTTTTTAATTTTTCATCTTTTTCAGAATGCTGACCGATCTCACGAGAACAAATAAGGAAACCCCAGTTTGTCAGCATGCTTCAAAGCGAGTAGAAAACATTTAGTGTTTTTTCCTCCAATGACATTAAAAAAAAAACAATACGAACAAACACACAAAAATCCTATTCATGTTTTGTAGCATAGAGCATAAAACTGATCATCTTGATTCTGGAAATTATGAAATGACCGATGCTTAGACAGTTGCTTGGGTACAACTGAATTTTGATCAGTTATCTCATGTTCCTTTTCACCAAGGGACTAGTTAAGTCTAGGAACCTTGTTTGCTGTTTTGAGCTGAAAGAGGAATTAGTGATGGGATTGAGCATCTTTCTGTCTTCCACCTCTCTGTAGGAGAGTTCAGCATCCTGCTTTCTTGAACACAGGAGGAATCAGACAAATGGGACACTTATGTAGCTGTAAAACAACAAGCTGTTTTCAGCTAGCCTGACAACCTACATTTGATGGTCTAGTTTTCTTGCTTATATACCCATGCTGATTCAGGCTGTGTTCTCAATCTGGTTTTGAGTTTTCAGTCTGTTTCCCTGCATGAGCTGTCCATCTCACAGGCACTATCCACACAATACCTATTAATATTTTTCTTCTGTCATCACTAAGCATGCATCTGCCTGTGTTTTCATTGCAGTATGCCTATTACTTGCATCTGAAGACTTTCATCACTTCAGTATTGGAGTCCGAAAGGAAACCTGTTGACCTCTTTCAGCAGTCTTAAATGAATATAGGAGGTCATGTCAACTTACATAAAGGCTTAATCTAAATTACAAATAAATTTTAGAGGCATACATTTTTCCCACTTTTTAAGAAAACAGATATAACATGACTGGAGCCCATCAGTCACTTCTGCAAGGGTGTTGTTATTTTACTGTTTGCACTGCAATGCTGCCAAGAAACACAAGTCGGGTTTAGACTCAGTGCTACCTACTGTGTTCTTCAAGAAGAAGACACAGTCCTTGTCCAAGACCCTGGACAGTCTGGATGCCCGAAGTGTCAGGGAACAGGGAATGACAAACAGCCAAGTAATCAGAACCAAATGCTGAGGACTCTAGGGAAGCCCACAGAGAGAGATTCCTAGTTAAACCGAATGCCGGCTTGGATTTACTAGCAAAGAAACTGCTATGTGCTGGTTGATTTCAGCAGTGTTCACGTGGGCAGGGTGTAAAATACTGGAGGTGAGTTAAGGAAATAATGTGTCTAAATGGAGCCACATCACATCTTACAGGGCAGGGGGACAGTTTTGTACCAGCAGGTTTTGAGGGAAGGAGCCTGCTCAGCCCCTCACCCTCCTGCTCAGCCTTGCCAAGAGGGGATTTTCTCACAGACCTATGCCTGCCACTGATTGCTCCTGAGCAGAAAAATGTCAGAGAACCCTGGGCTTTGGTTAATGAATTGTGAAGAAGGTGGTGGTGGGTGAAATATCCAGTAAGCATAATTTAAAAAAAAAAACAAACCAAAATCTGTTATTTGAAAGAGAGACACAGAATTGCAAGTGACTAAGGGAATATTAAGTGGTAAGTGGGCATTCAAGTTGCACCGCAAAATAAGCCTTGTCCCTGACATTAACCCCAGTTAGGCATCTCTAGCAAAGATTTCCATCTGTGGTGCCATACTGACATTTGTCTAGGAAATATGCTACCCTCTTCGATAATCCCAAACTGTTTTTTTCCTTGCTTTTGTGTTATGAATGCAGAGGTAACTAATACATAATACATTCTACTTTGCAGCAAGTTAGCAGCTGAAGTAGGTAATCATCTGAACAAGTTCAATGCTATTGCATTATGCATCAGAAAAACTACGTTAAGTGCCAAAGCTATAAAGGTAGGCTGCCTGCTCGTCCTGATAGCAGTCAGGTCATGTTTTATCGCTTATTAATCATCACAGACTAGAAGAGTGAGTTTCTATGCAAACACTTCAGAATTCTTGCCCCAGGAGGTGGCTGGTAAAAATAAAACTGAAACTCAGAAATAACATCCTTTATTACCTACTTATGATTTTGGCTGGTCTTTTGTATATATGCTGCTTTTTACGCCTGTTTTCATTTTACAGGCATGATTTCATGTCACTCACCACACATTAACTTTCTATTGCTGTTTATATTTGTCATATAAATATTCTTACGTATATTGTTTGGAACAGTCATATTTTTCTATTGCTCTTTTACAGATCCACGCCCATTTTGTTCATTGCATTATTTCTTTCATTCTAGTTTGCTTCTGACACTGGGATTTCCATCTGAGGTTATTTAGAGTTCAATGGCAAATGGCCTTTTACTCAAAAGTTACACCTTTCTCTATGATCAGACTGACTTCTTACCTGTCTGTGCCCACTGTTGCCATCCTTTCTCATGTACTCAAACAAATATTGATCATTATTTTATTGTTCTTACAGTTAAAATTTTATGACACCTCTAAAAAGTCGTGATACTGTTACACAATTGTGAGGTCTCAGAATATTTATACAGTGTTTAATGGCATCTTGTTACTCAGCTTTTATGACCAACTTACAAAAAAAAGCACCTCCTAACTCAAGTCAACAGGATCCTTTCAAACAAAGTCTTGAGGGAAGTGATGGGACTAGTATAATGTGAAATTCAGGCTGATTTCTGTTAGTACAGTCTTTGTAGCTGACTTCAACTATCGCACCTACACTGGGAAGGAGTTTCTCAAGGGAACAGAAGCCATAAAGGGCTATACAGCCCCTTCTGAGTCACAACTTGAATTTGGAAAATGATGTGCTTTGTCAAAAAAGCTCTGCAATGTGATTGCTGAAATGAAGAACCACCAAGGGACCAGAAGTGATTTCTAAGTGGTTTTAATGGGTTTTCACCAAGCAGGGCCGCACCATACTGAAAAGAACTGCGGAAATTAAGTAATATGTCTGCAAGATGCAGTACAGCAGCTGTCCAAAATGTTATCGTAGAAACAACACAAACGAGTGAGTTGGGTACCATTCCCACAACAATATGTTGATACAACCACAGATCTTGGTTTCTGTAGTTACTTCTTCATGGTTTGCTCAGAGAACTCTGTTGCTTATGTTGATTTCCCAATCCACTTGAAAAGATGGAAAAGTACAGAAGAGCCTGGCCCTGCTTTTCCCATCCTGGCATCACCTGAAATTTGGTTTAGGGAGAAGCTGATGTGGTACTAATGTAGGTGACAAAGTACTCTTAGACAGGAACAGTATCTTTCCAGGAGTCAAACTATATACCATCACTATAAATACCTGACCAAAATATTGATATCTTCTTTGATGCTGAGCACAGGGAACATCTACTCCATGGTTGCATGGTAGTTCTTCCTCTCCCTCAGTGTCATATGGTACCAAAGGAAAGCTATTTCCCCAGTCAGACTTCCACAGCAGGTTGGTATTTTCCCATATATAATACCATAAGGTATGTTCAGCAAACCAGTTTGTATCTGACACTGGACCCAAACACAAATGAACTTTCTTTAGCCTGCAGTCCAGGTTGCCGCCTTCTCATATTTTGTCTTTCGTCTACTGCTGCTTCCTTCTGTACCTGATATCAATGCCAGCTGTGTCCTGCTTACACGTATAAACACCTGTGTTTGTGCTAAATGCCCCCTCAGTTTGTATCTCATCCCCTGGGAACCTTTTGATTCTTTCCTGCCCAACATGTTGAAGCGGTAATTGTGAAGGCTGAAGTGGGCTGTTCCAGTCCTCCCAGGCTGCAGCGCTGTTGGCCGAGTGTGGTGTTCAGGCAAAGTGATGGTCTGAGGTATATTGTCACATTCAGGCCTGGAAACCAGTGGTTTTTGGAAGACAGTTATTTGACTTGAGAAGTTTTTCCAGTGGCTAACTTTTCCCACCTCGGGGATGGCTTCAGTGAAATAAGTGTGTACTTGAACATAAGTGAAATAAGTGTGTAATTGAAATAATTATATCATAGTGAGGTTATAAGGTTTTGTAAATAAGTCAACATATTAAAACATAAAATCAAAGCAGAACAAATATCTAGCTACCAGCCAAAAAACATATGGCTTAATTTAAAAGTGGTCAATCTCATGGAAGACCTTAAGTGGCTATGTCTGGAAAATTTAAACTTTGTTCAGTACAGATCATCAAGAAAAGAAGCAGAAATTTTTGCTTGCTTTTTAATTAAAGGACATTATGTGTGCCTTTTCTTGTTGCACAGATCTACATAATCTCCATTGATATGGAAAGAGAACTATGCTTCCTTCATTTCCTTCCCCTAATCTTTGACATATTGATAGCAGTTGAAAAAATAAATTGAATAGTGTAATATACAGTAATGTATGTTCAAATACTGTTTCATAGGAAAAAATGTTTAAATTATTTTCTCTGACATTTTCTGTAGCTGTAGATACAAGGAAACTTTAAGTACGCGGTAGTTTTCTGTTATGCTATGCACCCTCCCCAAAATCTGTATTCATGGCCATTCTCAAACGTCACACATGCTAAATGCACCTTCACAGCACATTTGAGGAAAATACAGTATGTACCTGGAAGGCTGTTATCTCTGTGTACTGGTATTTACCCATAGCACTTTGACTGCAATTCTCTGGTAGAGAGGGCTCCAGCTCCCATTTCTTCCGGAGCTTTCCCAGCCCTGTCAGTCCTACCTGCTGTTCTGCTGTGTTTTCATTTTTCCCCTGGACGTGTGGCCTTTAAATTTGTCTTGTAGGGTCTTTATCAGACTGGTTCTTTTTGCTTAGTCTCAAATCAGGAACAGTGAGCCATTGAATATAAGTATGTAGAGTAAGATATAATTTATTAGCAGTGTTCCTGAAACAGTCGTCTTAGATTCACAGATCTAGTGACTGAATCAGTACTTAACAGTTTCATTAAACTGAATTTCTTGTTATTTGGAAAATCCTATTTGGCAAGTTGCTGATGCTTGCTATTTCAGTAACTTGCAGTCTTTTGAGAAGACAGCTGGGTTAATACATTATTGAATATTTTTAGAATCCTTTAATGCTGAGTTCACAGGATTCTCTAAGTGAAGTAGACTTAAAAGCTAAAAAGTTTTTGAACAAGGTCTTGCTTTGAAGTTTCTAAGGGGCTGCTTCAGTCCTGGTGCCAGTAAAACTTAGAACATGTTCTGAAAGGCTATAAATAACAGCAGTAAAACAATGGACTTCATTTGGCAAGTAGTTCGTATTGATGGGAGGGCAAAGGAGGCCACTGGGTACAGTTGGTACAAATGTATACTCTGCTTTGTGCCTTCATAGAACTGGGTAGAAATTAGGCTTTTGGGGAGAATTTGCCTCTGAAAGAACATATATTACCATGACTTACATTTCTCTCTCCTATATTGGGAGAAAAAAAAAAAAATCACTATCTTTCAAACATACTCTCTTGGAATTAAGATGCATGAGAGAGCTTTTGCCTATGTTAAGCTAATTATTCTTAACAGTCAAGGGCTTCTTTTGGCTTTTTCCTGAATTAGGCCATGCCATTTTCAACGAAGTGTCTGTTTTTAAAGGTAATACAAACAAAACAGATTTTACTTTTATTTTATTTATATATTATTTTATTACTATTTTTATTTATATATTAGTTGTGTTATTACATTATTTTTTATGTTTTTATATTACTGCAGGTTTTTTCTCCTCTGTCTTTCATAGCTAAATGATGTCTTCATCACTTCTACTTTGTGGCTTGTACTTTGCTTTCTTCCAGGTTGCTTCAGAGCTGTCCAAAATAATATCAGAAATTGTCACTGAGAAATATTGCCTTATTAAACTCATCACTTTAAGCCAGTAACAAGAAGAACATTAACTGAAAATTACCTATATATTTAGAAACTCCTTGAATACTTAAATATTGTTTCTTTTCAGCAGAAGCAGAACACACTGAGTACAAATGAAATGAAGGGGTCTCAAACTCCATGTTTAGCTTACCAGCAATGTAGTTGTTCACTGCTTGATACTCAGCTCATTTATCTTTCTTTCAAGTTACGGGAAGCTCTTTTTCCATACCATGAGGTCAGCTCTTCTAATAAAAGAATGTTGAAAATGGAAAGCAATTTAGAAAGATTGTTCAGCTCTTTACGCTCTTTAAAACAAAACAAACCTTGCATTTGTTTTGCAGAACTAGAGAAGAAAGCAATTGATGAATTATCAGCTGGCCTCAAGCAGGAGAGTTAAAATACTGTCACTAATTAATGGTTAGTTAGCTGAGCACCATCTTGATCTCAGCAGCGTTCGCTTGGATAGGGGCCATTAATCCACACTGCAAATGAGAACATCTTCAAGATGCTTCGTTTCAGCTAAATGAGATAGTGGCCCTTAGCTGCTGGAGAGCTGCTAAGGCAGTATTTATTAGGTCAGAGTTTGGGACTCACGGATCTTTTTCATTCCCACTGGCTATGCAGCTGTTCATTATTCTTGATAATTTTTCAAGGGCTTCAGTAGTTTTATACTGTGCGCTGTTTTCCCTTTGCAGGCATTTGGACAGTCCTTCTCGATTCACCGCAAAGTGGCTGAAGATGGTGAAACACGTGAAGAGACTCTCCTCCAGGAGTCTGCTTCAAAAGAAGCTTATTACCTCGGGAAGATTTTGGAGATGCAGAACGAGCTGAAGCAGAGCAGGGCGGTGGTCACCAATGTTCAGGCAGAGAATGAGAGACTCACTGCTATCGTCCAAGACTTGAAAGAGGTAAATGGGGGTGTGCAGGGAGCAAGGGGGTGAATTTTCTTGGAGTGTCATGGATGGAATGGCTCCGAGTCATGAAAATACTACATGGAACAAAAATGCTTACCTGACTGTCTGATCGTCCCAGAAACCACCTGGCCTGAGAGGGCAGTGATTTAAAAAGGAAAAAAAATGCAACAAAAAATCCCTACAAACATAATAAAACCCAATTCAGGAAGTTATAAGTTCCAAAGTACTCTTAGTATTTTGCATTGTATGTTATAGTACCTACATATAAGTGAATTCTGCATAAACACATTTTCTGCACGCTTCTAATATTCGTGCACATCCTCTCTCTCTCACCATTCACATAATTTCTCAAATATTCTGGGTTGGCTAGGGTTAGATAAAACTTTCACTGGTTTTCTTCTACTGTAGAGCAAAATTAAAATGCATGCTCATGTTTAGAAAATGGGTAACAGTAAGGAAGCCAAATGTAGCTATTGGCCATGTCGGGGACAGTTGTTAGTGATTAATGTCAATGGAGAAAGAAGTTGTATTTAATAACTTGTCTTTTCTCTTTAAAATCTGGAAGTTTAGACAGAAGATTTTTACGTACTATTGCTTCTATATCCCAGTAGTGGACTGATCTAATTTTACTAGTTTATTCTTTCCATATAGATGGTTAGTTTGTGCAATCCATGCAGCGAAGCTCAACACGAGACAGTACACGAGAAGAAGGTGACTGTTTCCTTCAGCTTTACTAGCAAACTGGCTCATGCTCACATTCTCATAGACTCACTAAGATGTGTGTGTCCCACCACTCCGGCCAGCACTAGTTGTGGTGAAATGGGGGATAAGGAATACTGACTGTCAAGTCCTCATCACCTGTCCTGGGTTCCTTGTAGATTTGTGACCATGTGCTTGTGTCAGGAGTTGGTATTTATTAAAAAAAAATCTTTTGCCTCTTAGGCTTGTCCCACTCCTGTGAGTCATTGTGCAGCACTGCTGGTGTATTTGTTACTCTCTAGTCTGCTGCCCTGGGTGTAGGCTGTTTTTGAAATCTTGGTGTCAGAAGTTGCACATGAGTGCTATGATCTTGATAGCCTGTTCATCGAGGTGCCTTCCATGTATGCTTTTCTTTTATCCTTCTGCCATTTCTTCTAGTGTTTTCACACACACATTCATACCAGTCTTACTATTTCTCTTATAAACCTTTACAGATTCAGATTTCTAAGCAGAGCAACTACTTGCAGGGGAAGGCAGCACTAGGAAGTAACTCCACATCTTCCCTGCTTTCCCCAGGAATGCTTGGACCTAGGGTCTCTCCCCACAGTCCAGCTGCTGGAAAAGATCTTTCCTAGGTGATTCTGGAAAATGCTTCTTTAATGTGAACTCTACGAATTAACAAAGCTTATCATGTTTTCTGTGGCTGAGTGAATGGCATCCTTTTAACCTACAAAAAAAGCTGGGACAAGGTCTCCCTGGGGCTGGGTCCTTTACTGCCATCGGACATTCTTATTTAATGGTTTAACTGAACTCGTCCATAATACAAGTCAAGTTTCAGTAAGAAGTAAATATATGCCACATATTCACAAGATCCAAATAAAATATGTGATTGTAATTGCTGGTGCAGTAGTTAACAAAAAAAAAATGAAAATCAAGTTTACATCTACTCCTAAAATCATGTCCTAAAAGCTTCTCTGGTAGCAGGCAATCAGCTACTGACACACCTGCAAGACTGTGTGAGCAGAATCCGGATGGCCTGGGGTTCAGTCACAGATGAACAACCAAGTTAGAGAAAATACATTGTTGTCTTTGTGCTCTATTCCTCCCTCTGGGGTCTCCTTGGGATTCCTTCAAATGCAAATCTCCCTTCCATTTTCCGTCATGATTATTGATTGCTAAGTTCTTCAGGAGGCAGTTTCAATACCTGTCCTCCCTAGAATACTGATTGTCCTTATTTCTTTGGAGATAATAGTAACCCCTAGTGTGAGACCAGCTGCAATTATTTCCTCTTCTGATGCTAAATAGAAACATGGCCTAGTAGTTAATTAAAGTGCAAGAAAAGAATTTACTTTAACAAAAATAAGGCTGATAAACGGATTGTTATTGTTAAGATGATGTTGGACCTGGAGTATAAAGTCCCTGACTATGTTGAACTTTTATTTTATGGAACTACAATTAATGTATTTAAACATAAATGATACTAGTGCAGTCAATTCATTACCAAGCTTACACCAGATGCTATTATGATTAATTACTTGACTATAATAAGAGATAGAAGGTGATTGACGCCTACCTCGGGCTCTTAGGGATCTTGTCACACTGAATTACACTGGTATTTCACCTTGTGCTCAAAGGTGCCTCCCCCTTGTACCCAGCTCAGTATACCTTGGTCCAAACACATAAATCCTAAGGCTGCAATGTCCAAGTGCCTGCAGAAATGAGATGCCCTTCTGCTGTAAATGTTTATGAACTTTGTCTGCTTGGTTCTGGGTCCTGCTGATACGAAAAGGCAGACTTAGCTTACTGCAAATCTTGACAACCACTAAGATGGAAAAAACTATTTTTTAAAATGAAATGTCTGGTACATTTGGGGGTAAAGAGTCATTAGAAGCTGTGACAGGTAGGTTGCTACAATGAGAAAGTAATTTGCTGCTAAGCAGTGTATTTGAAAATTTAGTTGGAGAAAAAAATGGAAGAAAAAAGGATGATCTTTGTGAGCAACTGTACTGAGTAATGTAAAGATAGATTCTGGATGTAAATTACCTGGCTGTATCCTATCTGTTCCCCTCCCTGCCCACCCTCCACCCCCAAGAGAGTGTGCTTTATAGTTAGTTGATTTTTTTAAACCTCACTAAGACATCTTATAAACTAAACAAAAAAATAATCATTGCTTTCACCTTCAGACTTAGTATAAAGGGTTTGAAAAAACTGCTGTGTGGTTCTGGAAATAGCATTTTTGCATAGATGACAGAAATTTATAGTACTTTATCCATGCACTCAGTCCCTTACGATACTGAAGACTGATAACTACGTTTTCAAAGTGACCCCTGTTGTTGGTGCTTCATTCCTAAATAACACAGTCGGTGCTTCTCCCATCTCCAGTCTGTTGTGGGAGTTCTTTTCTGAATACATTCTGCTTTCTGAATTTGCACAGAAATCCGTAGTTGTATGAATGTGTATGAGCATTTTGTGAACCATCAGAATACGCTCGCATGAATGCTGACGGCTTTTAGGAATCTTGGGAATTCTATAGCCCCAGAGTTTAAAAATTCATGCCTTTTTGCAAGTATCTGCCATAGGGTCACAGCTGATTTCTGCAGGGCAGCTTGACCTGGATCCCTCTTGCTATTAAAACGGAATGTATCAGGCTCAGGTCTCTGGAGATTATGCATCTCAGTCTGGGAAAGCAAACAAACTGAATTCAATGCTCATCACTAGGAAAAGATATATTTTTTAAGAACTTGGGCATTTGTTTCACACTGATCATGAAGGATGAGCTAGGAGTCTCTGTACACAGATGGCTTTCTAGATTCATGTTAAAATGATCAAAAGAGTAAAAACCCAGCAGCATTATATTTGATGTAATAAAAATCCCTAGAGTTTTGGATAGGAATATTCATAACTATCGTCTAACTAAATAAAATACACATTTTGAAAAAAGCTTTTCATTCTTTTCTCCCACCAAGAGCTCAGACAGGGGACACAGAATGTTATTTGTAGATTCTTAAAACTGCTGTAATCTGAGTCAGAAAATACACTGATTTTAGAAGTGAGGCCAGAGATAATTTTTTAGCAGAGACCAGATTTCATGTATGTTATGAATCACATCATTTATTGTAGGTGGCCTCTCTGTGTGGAGAGATCAGTATGGTTATTAGCTCATTTAACATTTTCTAACCACCTGACTTATTATAAATATTTAAAAAAAAAACTTTTTAAAAATACCATCTTCTATAATTCTCTAATTCTCCAGTGTTTATTTTTTCCTATTTAAAACCACTGTGTTTACTTGGAGTTGGGAGATGAGCGAGTGGTTCTTCCATTTGTGCCACTGAAAAATCTTTCCTTTTGATAACCATAAGCATTTTATAAATTGATAAAGAAGATGAAATTGCTACTCCGAGAAGCTGAGAAATTACAGAGGTGGTTATGCAAGTAGAAATGATCTGGTGATCATGATGTGGTGAGTTCATATTCCTTCATGAGGAGGCTGAATGCCTTGGAGCTGGGCATCTGACTCGAAAGAGGTGGCAGCTGAGGGGAAAAAAACATGAAGCAAAGAAGTGAAGTGGGTGAAGCTGTAGAAAATTGAGATGAAAGATGATGGCACAGTTTGCGTTTTCACTAGGATTGGGAGTTGTTATGAGATGGGTAGATGAATGCCTTTGTGCCTGAAGAAGCTGGCATGTATGGGTCAGCTCTTTCTTCCCAACAAGACTAGTGAAAAGAAGTTGGAATAACATAAAGTCCGGAAGCAAAGGGTTAAAACTCATAGTCTGTGCAGCTGCTGGGATTGCAGAAAGAAATCGGCACCTGGGTACCTGCAGTCCAGGAGATAACAGATGAACAGGGAGGTTTATGTGATGGCAATGTTAATGGACCGTGGCAACAGCACACACCTGGGCTTCCAGAGGGCAAAAACAGAGATGAGGGCAGTGGAAAACTGGGTGGGGAGAAAAATATAAATTGGCGAGGCATTATGTGCTGAAACTAGGTGAAAAAAAAATCTGGGATGAAGTTGTGCAGCCTCACTGCCCTTGAAATCAATAGCTAAACTTTTATTCACTTCAGCAGTTCAAAAATCTTGTACTTCATACTAATTAGGAGATATACCAGTGTGGTAGCTTGGACTCTTTTTGAGGGGAACCTATGGTGCAAAGCATGAGCACCTGTGCTGAGTGAATAATTATAAGATTTACTGCTAGCTATGGCCATTTCAGAAATGTAATCTTATGCTAAGTGGCCACATCTGCATTATGAAAATACATGAGAAATGGAAAAAAATTACAGACATTGTGTTCAAGTTGACTTTTATATATAAAAAAAAAAATTAGAACTGGTATTTTTGTACTAAATATACCTTCAAGAATTTTCTAATTGGCTATCTCCTATTTAGAAATTATACTTTCTTAGTCTGAAGAGTTATGTTTTTCTCTCATTTTTGACAATTCAGAATAAAGCCTAAAAACTTTAAATACAAAGACGTATCTAGCTAATACCCACGCCAATTTGAGGTTCTTGTTTTGTTGCTCTGGATTTGGACTGTAACAGGATTTGGGTACATAGTGCTTCCTATTTAACGTAGGATGTAGTTAAGTCCAAAACTGAGATCCTTAACGTGCTCAGTTGTCATCTACTCCTCAAGGCTCCTACAGTGTTTAGGTGCTTAAGTTTCCACCTGTAAAATTTTCTGCTCATGTGAAGGTCTGTTTCCAGATACGTTCAAGAGTACCTCTGGCTTGGACTGAGGTCTATTACTACCCTGTTGCTGGATATTGAGCACCTCTCCAGGTGCTACTGGGATCCTCCAAGGACATCGTTCCCTAGCTGACCTCATCACCCAGTGATATCCTTCCACTCTCTGGTTCTGTGATTGTGGCAAAGGTTGGGCCTCCAGTTTCTCTTCTGCCTGAGGGATTATGAATCCACTTCTCCCTCTGAAAGAAGTGCTCTAGTAGTCAGTTGATGAACTCTTAATTCCTTCACATAAAGCTTTTCCACTTTGTTGGGGGATAGTTAGTATTTTGTGGGTCAGAGAGAGCAAGAGTGAGCAAGTTTATAAGAATTATGGTAGCTTAAAGGCTAACCACTCAGTTGGGAATAGGGAACTAGTTCTAGTCCTTATTTCAATTAATGTTTAATAAGAAATACTTAAATATTAATTGGGGCAGAGACTAGAACCCCAGTCTTTCCTCTGTGAGGCGACAACTCTCAGTAAAGGCTATTTCCTTCCCTATTAGAGAGCGTGGTCTTCGGCCTGGATCTCCCATGGCTAGTGGTTTCACTACTGAGATCTTGGAGGGAGATAGCTCCAGGTTACAAAGTGAGGTAACTTTCTCTAACTCTGTGTTGAAGAAAGACGGAAAAGGTACGTCCGGGAGAGGAGTCACTGCTATGAACCATGTACTGTGGGAGGCACCTTTTAGCGGCCTGGCCATAGTGGCAAAGCCCTCTTAGGGAGAGTGAACTCTCTTTGATGTTATTTGTTTGCTTCCCCTCGTAGCTGTCTAACTTTCTTCATGCATAGACTAGGGAACCTGTGACAGTGCTTTGACGTTAGGTTATCCTAGGCTGTGAGGTGATTTAAGTGACTGCAGTGTTGACTGTGACAAAGCATGCAGCATCCTTCCGTGACCTCGCCTGCTCCCTTGTGGTATTATCCTGTGCTTCCCAGTGGCCGCATCAACAGACTTAACCCACTCAGTCTACTGAAGAATGGGATGTGATGGGAATGTGATGCTAGAGCAGCCAATGGAGATGACTGTGGGAGTCTGAGCTGCTTGAGAAACAAAGTGCAGCTGAGGAGTGATAGAGAGATGGCAGAACTTTTCCTCCTGTCAGGAGAGCGCTCTCATCACAACTTAGGGTAGCATTAGGACAGTCACTCTGACTATACTTACATTACTTTGGCTTGGAAGCTTCCTTCAACAGGCTAGAACCAGAACTTTACTTCTGAAAAGAAACAAAATGGCTTTCTTTGTGTCTTGGAGACAGAAAAATAAAGCAAGCTGTGACTTGTAATCCTACCAAATCTCTCCTCACACTGTGAAAAGGATAGATATACTAGTAGCTTGATACTGTGTATCTGTCAAAGAAAGAGCTTTGAGTATAGGCAGCAAGACCTATCCTGTGTAGACTGCTTCTGGGTGCCCTTATTAACAGGTAAAGGTTTCATTATAAACCTGCCATTCAACTTCATCTACTACTTAGTTACCACCCAACACTTTCTTGTGGTTCTTGTTTCACGCATAGGCCAACAAGTCCCTCACTCCTGCAGGTGAAACCAAAGGTGGCTGTGGTAAGAGTCACTCTTTTATTTCCTGAAATATGGTTTATAATGTATAATCCTAAATCGCTATAATCCTGTAATTGTTCATAAAATGATTGTGCTTCCAAGCTCATACTCCTCATAAGAACTCACTGTAATAGAATAAGAAGGTTAACAGTGCAGAATTAAATACGTTTTGTTGTGGCACTGTTTTCTCAGGGTAATCTTCAGCTCCTTGTTCTGCTGTTCTTGCCCTCAAATGTACCTGTAAGCTATCAAAAGCAGCTTTGGTTGGTTGTGTTTCCTGTTAATGAGCCTGAAACAGTGACTTAGGATGCAAACTTGTGATCTGACACATGCGTGACATGGTTTTCTTTGGCAAGGTTCAGGCATTTAGCTCTGCTGTGAATAACAGAGTCAAACAATGGACAGGCGGGAGGTCAAAAAAAGGCCAGGCAGGATAATGGAGTATAACCAAGGGACTGTTGCATAAATACAGAGTGCCTTATTATAAACACTCAAATTCCCTGCTTCTTTCAGAAAGAGTCCTTTGCAGGGCCTCAAATAGAAAATGAAAGAGGGTGTACTTTCAGCTGCGCTCCGTAATCTCTAGGCGGTAATTAATCAAACCGGTATCTGGCAGTGCTCGTTCTTACATAAGATCTGTGAAATAATGACCCCTTATTTGTGCTGAGGTAGCGTTTCAAAGCCCCGTATGTACACCTCTGTACAAGGTACTGTGTGAGAACATTCTGAGAGGACAGCTGTGGAGGCCAGAGGTATACTTGGCTTTAAAGAGGAGTGAGACAGATTTCATGGAGGATGGAGCCATCTGTGCTGCTTTTACCTGAAGCTCCAGACCCAGTGCCCAGCTCGGAAAGTTCCTCAATCCCCTGATACAGGGGGCTCGGAGGGGATGACAGGGAAAGCATTGTCACATAATGTCTCTGTTTCTTGGGTGTTACCCACCTGTGAGTGGCTGCTGCAAGAGGCAGAGTATTGGACTTGCAGCTCTCTGAACTGAGAAAATGTTAGTTTGGTGCAGCCCCTGCTTTTTAAAAAATGCATAACTTCATTGACTTGATTTTCTTCCTGGGTGAGGAAGCCTCATAAGAACTGCTTGTGCTGACTCACTCTTTTCAGTATTAATTTGCTGGTTAAGAATAACTTGAGCTTTTGTCTATTCAAGTGGTGTGGAATAAGACAGTTTTTGGCAGTGCTGGGATTAGCTGTGTTGCCAATTTTTAAAGAATCCTTGCAATGTGATCTGGACGCTCAGGAGCAAGAGCCCAGGAGCTGTGTTGGCTTGTGCCTTGTAACTTTATTCATTTGCCTGGGATTACGCAGGACTTCTTGAAGCTGGAGTCCAAAGGCTTAAGCACTCTTCCAGATAAAGTAAAGACATAATAAGGAGAAGGAGGAATTTTTGCTGAAAGTCCTCACTGCCTGAGTGCATAAGTAAATAAAGCTTAAGTTTCAGTGACCTGTGCCATTGATAAAGAATATTAAACAAGGAATGAAAGTAAGTTTGTTGTCCTTGTTCCAATTAATTCCCTTTGATTTTTTTAAAAATATCCTTAGCAGTTTCCAAAAAAAAAAAAAAAAAAAAAAGAGTTATAGCTTCTCTGAGAGACTGACACTGTTCTTCCTAGTCATTCAGTGTTAGAATGTGCCTGGCAATTGTTGAATGTTTTATGCCTTCAGGACTCGTTGGGGTTACAGAACAGTAATCTTCCCAGTCCTCAGTATACAAGCAGTGCGGTCGTATTTCTCTTCTCCTGGGAGTCCACACGTGCATTGTAGCTCTGCCTAACTATACCTTCTGTTGCTGACTTTCTCCCTTTCTCTGCATATGGATGCATCACTGCCTGTTTTCCAACCTGCCTCCTCCTAAACTTTTGATATTGCTAATGATTAAGCAGTGCAGAACTGATAGCACTGAAGAGTCATTGATCCAGAGATGAGATCCACCAAAGAAAATTGAAAAACCTAATGGTCTCTTCTGGTGCTATGATTAGTAATTGGACCTTGAAAGAAACTCAGGCATGCTGTTATGTGGACCATAATTACCAGCCAAGGTACTTGAGCTTCCAATCTACTCTTCTTTGTTCAAATCTACATTTATTTTCAGTACTTTTTTTTGTCCTTTAATTAATACTGATTTATTTGTAAAGGTTTCTCCTGGGATTTCCTAGGTAATTTTGGGAAACGGGATTTACCTTTTTGTAGAGAAATGTCTTAGATAACCAGGTGTCGTAGTTCAGCCCCGATCGGGACCAGACTACACAGTCTCTCTCTCACTCCCCCCACCCTCCAAGAGAATAGGGGGAGATGATATAAGAAAAACAGCTCGAGGTTTAAGATAAGGACGGGGAGAAAATCCTTAAAGTTACCGTCACGGACAAAACAGACTCGACTTGGGGAAAAGTATTCATTTATTTCTAAAACTAGCAGGAGAATGAGACAGGGAACAAGATAACCTCCCTCCACCCCTCCCTCTTCCCAGGCTTAGCATTATCTCTACTACCTTGCCCCCCGCCCCCGAGCGGCATGGGGGGGAAGAGGGAACGGGGGTCGCAGTCAGTTCATCATGCGTTGTTTTATGCCACTACTTCGTCGTCAGGGGAAGAACTCCTCGCTTTCCTCCCCTGCTCCAGCATGGGGTCCCACCCATATGCCACAGTCCTTCGTGAAACTGCTCCGGCGTGGGTCATCTCTTCCACGGGGTGCAGTCACTCCAGAACGGCTGTCCCAGCAGGCCCTCCACAGGCCACAGCCTCCTTCAGGCCTCCACCTCCTGCGGCGTGGGGTCCTCCACGGGCTGCAGGTGGATCTCTGCTCCTCCATGGACCTCCATGGGCTGCAGGGGGACAACCTGCTCCACCATGGTCGTCACCAAAGGCTACAGGGGAATCTTGGCCAAGAGCCGCATTACTCCTCCCCCTCCTTCTGAACTGACCTTGGCGTCTGCAGTTCCTCACAACAGGCTGGCAGATGTCTCTCAGGATCCTTTTTACATCTTATTCACTTCTCATCTCCTCTCCACTTCTTGCAGCCAGGCCGGGCTGAGTTGGGCCCAGGCGGCTGCCCGGCGGGAGGCCAGAGGGTGAGGCCTGCAAGGCCCACAAGGCTCGCACCTCTCTCTGTCTGCCCCCGCTTAGTTGCTTCACATCTTCTCTCTTTTTTTTTCCTGTTTTCCCCTTCTTAAATACGTTATTGCAGAGGCATTATCACGGAACATTCTGCTACCAATTGGCTCGGCCTTGGCCAGCAGCGGGTCTGCCCTAGGCCTGTCCGAGTCCACTGAACAAAGGGGAGCGACTTCTAGCAGTTTCCTACAGAAGCTACCACCTTAGGCCCCCCCTCACCAAACCAAACCAAACCAAACCAAACCAAACCAAACCAAACCAGAACACCAGGGCACCAGCATTGCTGGTGACCTGACCCCAGAAGTGGATGATTTGTTAAGTGCTATCGGAGCATGACACGTCTAATATGTACATTTTGATACCTAGCAACTAGTAAAAATTTCCTTGGCAAACCAAGGCAAGCCACCAAACAAATAAAAAGAAAGAAGTCACATAGAAGCAAAATGTACAAAACTCTGAAAAATATGAGAAAATAAAATGTCTTTGGGGCTTAAATTTGTGTGCTCAGTATGATGGCATCCTCTCATTTGGCTTCATTCAGCCTACACCTTACAAACTGAATTCTGCTCAATGTGGTAATGTGGTAATGGTCCTCTGTGGAGTGGGCTCTCCCGTTCAATTCCCTCTTCTCCCTCAAAACCCCAAACTTATTACCAGTTTGGCACTGATGTGAAATCATTAATAAGTTCTTGGCTCCTATCATCTGTGCTAATTGTGCTTTCTCCTACAAGCTCTGTTCTGAAGAGGAAAAATATAAGAGGAAGATGACAGGAGGGTGAACAGCAAGAAGCTCAAATATGCCACCTCTTTTTCTCCCTTTGCCCTTATTACAATATATGAGACAAGCCGGTTATTTTTAGTTATTCTCAACAGTCAATGCCAGTCAGCATCCAGGAGGAGGGCAGCAAGTCAGGCAGAGGTCAGACAGTGTTATCACCCTTTCATTGTGATGGTCAAATCCACTTTTAAGCTTCAGGATTGAGAGAAATGCACTTTTGCTGGCAAATATTTTAGATGTGTACGTGCAGATGCTCATACATAATCAGAGCTTTTCTGCTTGTGTGACATTATTGTTCCAAAAACCATCAAATAGGTAGGACTAGATATGAATGCAATTTTTGTCTTCACTGCTCATTCATTCTGCCTGCGTAGCCTTTCCTCTCCTTCTGAAACACAGTACATTGACTCTTTCAGCCAAATGTGTCTTGAAGGCATCATCATGGATACGTGATTTTCACTTCAGTGAAACGGTCAGGATGTCTGTTCCAATACTGGCCGTGAACTGTACGTGAAGAATGGCTGTGGCATTACAGTGTCACCTTTAGAGTGAGGTGGGTTAAAAATGGGCCATTTCCCATCAGTCCTGCATTCCTAGTCACGAAAGTGGGATTCAAAGGCCATAATGTTCGCAAATGCAATACTGGGAGTTTTGCCTAATGATACAGGGTAGTTTACATTTAGTTGCTCATATTCCCTCCTGTCTCATTTTCCCAAGGGAAGTGGCAACGTAACAGCACTGAGAAGAAACCAGATTCTGATTCTGTGCTTAGCAGCTGTATGAGATTAAAATGGCAAGGGCAAAATTCTGGTCCATGTGGAGAAGGGAAAGTAATTCTTTCCCAAACAGCTTCTCTCAAGTGGCATTTCCTGTGCAGTGACTATCTGCCCCTGTCAAATGAGGCATGGCAGAGAGCTCAAAACAGATAAGAAAAGCAGGGAAGGAAAAGCAAAAAATTTAAAGAATAGGTGTAGACAGGAGTTGGTTGTTAAGTAATTAGTAATATATTGAAGAAAGAAATTCAATATTTTGGCCTGTATCAAGTTAGTATAAGGTTTCATAAACTCCTATGCCTTGGCTTGCTCCAAAAATGTGAGAGGAAGAGGATGGCCTTGGTTTGTTGTCGAAGACTTCAGACACAATGAGAAAGAAGGACTCAATCTGCAGACTCCTTTGCAAGATGTCAGAAAAGAAGTTCCAATTCACAAAGATATCTAAGCATGCTTTGAAGCAGAAGCATAAAAGGTATCCAAGAAAGCCTGTGAATAAGCTTATTGATGATACTTTCAGACATGTTCATAGGTACTTCGTAGAACTGGTGCTCACCTGGTTTTGGCAGGAATTCTCATAAGCATTTTACTGTGCAGTAAGTTGTTAAGCAGGTAAGAAATAGCTATGGATGTAGATTTATGTGATTAGTGTGGTTTTGACATCCATGTTATTGCAGATCTCTGAGTTGCCATCAGAATATTTTTGTTTTGGAGGCTAGGAACTACAGCTGTTTTTTATAAAACTTGCTTTGCTCATGCTCTATAAATGTCAGTGGTGATTTGAAGTCAATCCCTTAACAACTTCAATGTATTAGATTTTTGCATTGTTTTATGTTTTCATCCATTGCAAATGCTTTTAAAAAGACAGTCATGAATTCTCCATTACCACTTTTCTTGCCCTCTAAAAGTTATGAATGACTCTTCCTCCTAACCTGACTCTATAATTTCTTCTCACAAAGTTTGTTATGAGATGGATTTATACACCAGAGCTGTAACTCTGTTTTAAAACAAATCACTTTATAGACTGTAAATGAAATTGAACCTTAAATTCCTAATGGAGTTTAAAAATACTACTATATCGTTAGTCCACGTGAAATTGTATTAACATCTTCAAGGGAAAGAATGATAGCGCATGTTCTGAAGTTTGAAATGTTCTAGAGCATTGGGAAGGAAAAAAAACCTATGTAGATCTGGAAACTTAAAATAAGAAACATATAGCCCTGCTGGTGTTTCTGTTTAAGAAATTCTCCTTCTTTTAGCATGTCATCAGTAATAAACTCTTTGTGTTTGTTTTCTTTAGTGAGGTGGGGCTATGGTGGCAGCTTCTGTGAAGAAACTGTTCAAAGTTTCCCCTTTGTCCGGTGGACACGGCTGGGCCTAGGGTTGACCTGCTGCTGGCCAGGGCCAAGCCTGTTGGTGACAGAATGTTCCCTGATAAAGCTTCTGTGATAAAGAAGGGGAAAAAATTAAAAAAAAAAGAAGGGGGAAAAATAAAAAAAAAAAAAGGAAGAAAGAAGAAGATGTGAGGAGGCTGGAGGGAGGTGCAACCCTGGTGGGCCTTGCAGGCCTCACCCTCTGGCCTCTTGCCAGGCAGCCGACTGGGCCCAACTCGGCCCGGCCTGGCTGCAAGAAGTGGAGAGGAGAGGAGATGTGAAAAGAACCTGAAAGGCATCTGCCTGCCTGTTGTGAAGAATTTTTTTGTGAGAGGAACGGCTGCAGATGCCAAGGTCAGTGAAGGAGGGGGAGGAGTAATGCTGCTCCTGGCCAAGATTCCCCTGCAGCCTTGTGGTGAAGACCATGGTGGGCCAGGCTGTCCCCCTGCAGCCCATGGAGGTCCATGGAGGAGCAGAGATCCACCTGCAGCCTGTGAAGGACCCCACGCTGTGGCAGGTGGAGGCCTGAATGAGGTGGTGGCCCGTGGAGGGCCTGCACTGGGGCAGCCATTTCCTGAGGGACTGCACCCTGTGGAAAAGGACCTTACACTGGAGCAGTTCATGAAGGACTACAGCCTGTGGGAGGGACCCCACGCTGGAGCAGGGGAGGAATGTGAGGAGTTCTTCCCCCGAGGAGGAAGGAGCAGTGTAAAGTGACGTATGATGAACAGACCACAACCTCCATTCCCTTTTTCTCCCCTATGCCACTTGGGGCAGGGAAGGAGGGAGAGATAATGTTAAGCTGGGGAAGAGGGAGGGGTGGGGGGAAATATCTTGTTCTCTTTTCCATTATCCTGCTTTGGTTTTAATAATAAATAATTTTCCTCAAGTCAAGTCTGTTTTGCCCGTAACAGTAACTTTAAGGATCTCTCCATGTCCTTATCTCAAACCTGGAGCCTTTTTTTCTTACATTATCTCTCCCTGTTCCCTCAAAGGATGGGGGAGGTGAGTGAGAGACTTTGTAGATTGGTCCTGAGCAGGGCTAAACTCCTTGGACACTCTTCTTGGATGGTCAGCTCTAACACAGGGCAGCTGCACCACCTGCCTCCTGCTGAATTCAAGCAGTGAATTGCCTAGGTGAGCTAAGGACCAGTTTGCAGGAATTCAATGAATACAATTACCTAGCTTCTCACTGCAGCAATCAGAAAGGCGAGGCGAATCAACTACCAGCTCAGCTTCAGAAACGTTTATCTAGACGAATCATTCTTTTCTACCCATTTACTTTAGAAAACTATATTTCCTTTTCAGATCCAATAAATGCATGTTACAAACTGAAACTCTGAAGTTCCGCTAACACAGTCTACATTTTTGTTCTTAGTTGAACTCAGAAATATTAGAGATGCTCCTTCTTTGCATAATGAGAATAACCGGTGCTACAGCCTCTGTAGGTTTGTGCCTTAAGGCAGAAAGAGCCATGATAATCTATTTAAAGGCAGGATAGTCAGGAAAAATTTTGTTCTTTGACTAAACTGGAAAGGTCCTTGCTTCCAAAGGTAGCAAATTTATTGGAGATAGTTTTCAACCTCATTGTCATTTCATTAAAAATTATGACAATAACTTAGAGGGGATTGGAGAGATAATCTTTCTTTCCATCAAGAACCAAATGCAAGACAGGATTATCATTGTGTTTTTCATATCATATTGCATTGACCTTTTCCCCAGGGGTTGTAAGCCGCCTCAGGACATTAAAAACAAAATAGGCTGGTTTCTTCTTTATTACATGCTGCTACCTAAGAAAATTTAGCCATGATTATTTCTTTCCTGTCCACCACTGCAGTAAAATTCTGGTATGAGCTTACACCGTCTTGGAATATTTGAAATATCAAAGCTTGTCTTATTATTGAAACCTAAAGCCACAGTCAGTTTTTGTAACTTGTGTTTAAGCATTTTTATTTAACAGGTTTTTATATGCTGCACTTCATAAGGAAACTCTCTGTCTTAGTTGTGCCTTTAAGTAGTGAAGGCAGCTCTAAGCATCATTCCCATCTGGGGTCTGGAAGGTCAAGTTATTCTTAAAGGTAGTGCTGCAGCTGAAAAACAGTTCAGGCCCTATAATGGTGCTATTCAATGGTGTGGTAAAATGGATTGTGAAAACAACAGTAAAGTAAAATAAACACGTCACTTCCTCCACTGAAGCACATAACTCAGGGGCTGTTGGGGTGCAGAGCCATGTGCCTTCTCCTCTTCTGGCTTTCTGCTTTCCATCTCCAGTCTGTAATCCATTAGAAACTTCCATTATTTCAGCATGATTGGGGTTAGCTTCTAAACAGGATTTATTGCTGCCTCCTCTTGTGAATACATAGATAGAACCTATGTTTTCAGCTATGCCGTTCTCCAGTTATTCAGATATTTTTCTTGCTGTAATTTTCACTTTATAGCGTGGGGTTTTATTGCACAGCCTTAATAGCCTATTATTGTTCAACCAAAGGCAGGGAAAAATAATTTGGTCTGAGAGAGATTATATATGAAGTAGATGTTTTGCTTTCGGTTGTTCTGGGAACAATTTTCATGTTCTTTAGAAGATTTATTTAATATTTTCCTAGAGTTTTCACTAATTTTCTTTTAGAAAATAACAACAAGCACTGAAGCACTAATTTGGACCTTTAGCAAAGTGCACCTGCATCATGAAATCAGTCTCTCTCTCCCACCTTTCCCGCCGTGCTGCTGCTTCTGCTGGTGCATGTGGTGGTACCATCCTTGCAGTTGGCCAGCTGAACAGCAAGTCCAAACAGGACCAGTACCTTGCATTTTGACATACCTCAGAGTAAAAAGCTTCAGTCAAAAATAAAAACATCATTTATTTAAAGAACTTCTGTTACGATATGCAGAATAGATAAAGAATAGATAAATTCTAATAGCAGCGATGGCTTACCCAAGGTGAATATTTTTCTGTATTTATGTACTTCATTTTTTTCAAAAGAGGCCTCAGACTTCTTTTAAAACAAATTATTTATGTCATATTATTGTCACAGAGTCCAAGCCACATCCTACTCCTTCTCTTAAATCCAGCCAGATTTCAGTAGTTATACTGAGAGGTTTACAAGTGATGATAGAGATCTGTCTGGGTGTGTGCTGAGCTCCCTTGTGCACAGCTGGGCTTTCGAAGGGCACTGGCTGCGACAAACACAGTCCTAGTGGAGGTTTCGTGTGTTGCCAGGTAGCTGACTGGCAGCTAGCGATAGCACTCAGGGCTTATTTGAAGAGGATTTTTCTCCCAGAGGAGACGGATGGATTTCCTGTGGCTCCAGCGTGGCTTTTCTGGGAGCGGATAAGCAAGACAACAGTCGAGTTATGAGGGGACGTGGATATGAAAGAACAACCAAAACAGTAATAGAGCATCTTCCCTGATTAAGATAATGAACATTAAGGGGTTGTATCTGGGCCTTGCAGAAGCGCGCACATCTCTGGATTAATGGGTTGGTAGGCTTTTGTTTGTTTGCTGAGATCACTGCTGTATAAGGTAAATAGGATTGGTGTTTGTATTTTAAGAAGAGCTAATAAGGAAAAAAAGATTTGGAGCGGATGCTACCAGGGTTTTTTCTTCAGCCAGGAAACGGCTCTTGCAGATCTCGCTCGCTGTTGTTTATGAGTAAAGGGAGAACTGCAGATTCTACACTACTCTACTACACTTCTCTTGTGTACTCAAACATCTTTTCCACGTGTCAGCTCCCAGGAGGACTGCATTCCTTTCTTACCTATGCATTATCATCTGTCAATATATTTTGTAGCCTTATACTTTAAATAATTTTGTGCCATACTCAGGCCAGACACATGCATTTTGACTGTCCTCAGTGTAAAAATAGCCTGAAGGCAAACTCAGGCATGTATTGCATTTTCAACTAAGTTAAGAAATCCCATATAAGATTCAGGGAGTGCAGTGGTTATACCCTCCAGCACTGTGCTGTTGTAGCAAAGCCATCATCCCTCAGCTTTGAGCACTTGTCCTGATTCAAGGACATTAAACCTCATAGTTACTGTAAAAAAAAATGAATGCAAGATTTACGTAGAAATAGAGTTCTGCAGCACAGAGGACATTTCCAACGTTCTTACCCTGCAAGAGTTACCCTGGGAGGCTTTTTGTCTGTAAGGTACAGACAACTGGCTGCAAGAGGCATCTACTTGGTGCCAGATCAGACTTTAGAAGCCCTGTTCCAGTCTGCGGCCTGATTTGACTTGCTTTTTTCAATTGCTTATGTGAGGGACAAGTTTCTGAGATCTTAAGTGCTGTGCTTTTTTTTCTTTCTTTCTTTCTTCTTTTTTTTTTTCCCCCTCCCCTTCATTTTTTTTTTCTGGAACTAGTCTCATCTAGATATCAAGAGGCATCAAAGACCTGTTTGTCTGCATAGTATGTTTGTAGACGTTGGCCAAAGTTAATCCCTAATGCATCACCGTTGACCTCAGCTGACCTATATCTAGTGTATATTTGCCTGCTTGTCCACAAATTGCTACTAAAAATTGCTAAATGTTCCCGTTTAATAATTTGCATACTGGCATTGTAAGTTGAAGAAAAACAACCCCAGGCAAACCTTAAACACAAACTCTACAGTGGTCTCTTCCATTCAGTAGAACTGAGCTAATTTTCTTGGCCTCAGTTTGCAACGCTGCACTTAACAACTCATTTGTGAACTGTAGCTATTAATAGAAATAGCGATAAACTAAATTACTTTTCTGAAAAGGCTCTGCTTTGTAGGCAAGGAAGTACTCCAGTAACTCCTGTAATTAAGACCTTTCTCCTTTGCTTTGGAACATATGGCAGGATGGGATAAATAGGCAGGAAGAAGGAAGCTTTGTTTCTCACTATGAACAAGGTATTTTTTCCACTGTGTGTTTCTAATGACTGTATAAATTCCCAGATTTTGGGAATTGGTGCCCAAAACCAGCCATGGTTTGCCTTCCGTGGGTAAGGGATTGACTCCCTATAAATGCAGTCATGCCTGTTTTGGCTGGGCACACTAATGGTGCTCTAAACCAGTCTCCTTTATGGGCAAGATAAAGGTGTATGTTCAGTTCAAGATCATCTTATCCAAAAAAGCCCGGCCTATAAAGAAACAAAACCTGAAGTAGCTACCAACAGACTACACGTGGTTCAAGTACATTCTGAACAAGTGCTTTCTGTCAAATAAGTGGTCTTTAAAAAAAATAAGCCCACAAATTAGCAGAAATGGGGTATCTCTGTATGTGATTTCCTTTTAGAACTACTAATAATATAACGCTGATGTCTAGACAGTCCATAATCTTCCATTCCAGAGGAAAAAAAAAAAAGGAAATTTTCTGCCTCCTCCTCAGAACATTGTATTTCATAGGTGAGTCATTTTCTAATGTTACAGAAATGATAAAGATCATCTGGATAAGTGAGAACTAGTGATTCCTGTTGCTGCCTCAGTGGTGCTGCCATCTGTTCAGCTCCCTGCATACTTGCTGAGATAATTTAACCAGTCTGTTCTTATAGCACACATTAATTGTATTCATATCAGAGATAAAATACTATGGAAATAAGTTCTGTGCAGTAGGACTTTTTTTTTTTTTTAAAAATGAGACATGTTTTACAAATTTCCTAACTCTATATAAATACGTATATTGTTTTACCTGGTAATCGATTTTTTGCACTGTGTTTTAACTGTGCTCTAAGTTCTTAAGGTATATAATTTGTACAAATTTCCTATAATTAGATGAGTTTTGTCCCCTGTTGGGGAAGTTGAGGCACAGAGGCTGAGACCCCAGTTTTTAATAACTGGCTGCCCTCTTGCATTTGTTGGTTCCTCTGACACTTGGTGACCTATGTGAGATGATGGAGGACATTTGTGTTGCATCCTAAAGCTCAGAAACTCCTGGGATTCTCATATCTGCAGTGCTAACCAAAATGTCTTGTTTTCCCTACCCAACGTCCAAATATTGTCATCATTTTTCCAGTACTCTTGATATTCAAGAGCTTTTAATAGTGCTGGTATGAATCTATTGGATTCTTCTTTATATCCTGCAAAATACCCAGACTCTGTCAAGTAGCAGCTGTCTTTCACATCTGTTTTGTGTGCTTAAACACGGAAAACACAAGCAAAGTTCTGCATTTTCCCTGATGGTGTTACATGACATAAATGTTGAAAATTAAATATCAGTATGAGGTGATTCTTGCTAACTGTAGAACTGTAGTCACATAGGTTAAATTTTATACGAAATCTATTTGTCCTTAGAGGGAGTGGGACCCTAGAGATATTATAATACGCATTTGTTAGAAGCTAGCCTAGCATATCTTTAATACAATGGTAAGTCCCAAACACCCCCAAACACCACCTGCAGAAATAGGCCCTGAGCCATCACTTTGGAGCCAGGAAAATCAAGGAGCATCGCGACCTGTTCTCAAGACCATATATGGAGATTTCAAGGAGGAGTTTGACCAGCAAATTCGAGGAGGGGGCGTTTTGACGACCACCGAGACCACCAAAAGACCCTCGACTCAAAAGACTGGGCATGCGCGAGTGGGTAGGGAAATGATGTAATGGTTTCTCAGAAAATTTATGTTTATGCATATTATTTCTTGGAATTTAATGAATATGTATAATTAATGTGTATTTAACCCGTGCTGTTGATCAAATGGGTGCGCACGCTAGGTGGAGCGATCCCCCGTGCGCCCAGCGCTGCAATACAGAAGTGCCTGCTTCTTAACTTCTCATTGCTGTTAAGGAGTTTTATTCCGGATTTCGGTAACAATGGGAGTATTTAAAGAACCTACCTAAAGAACCTTTTTCGTTTACTCTTAAATTGCAGGATATTATAACTGGCTTTCTCTTTAAAGAAAGGTTTTTTTTTCACTTTGAGAAATGTCTTCTCCTGCATCAACTCTTCTCTCCCATTTCACAGTTACTCTCAAAGCTGTATACTGGTGCTAAATCCAAGTTTCTGATTGAGATTCTAAGCAGGAAAAATTGCATCATTGGTTTTTGTTCTCCCGTGAAAGCCCATATTAATGGAGAATGCCTTATATAAAGCAGTCCCCTTTCACCTTTGAAAACAAAGAAAAGTTCCTGTCTGAAACAAGTACTGTGGCATTTCAGTGGTTTCAAAGAGCAGTACCGAGCTTTATCCAGAGCCTTGACTGTCCTCCTTATCAGCACAGTGCACAGTCAGCACCAGTTTTGGTGAGGTGAAATACATGGTACAGTCAGAAGGAGCACCATCTCCAAGCCTTTTCTCAGGGCTGGGAGGAGGGGACCCTTTGGTCTTTGCTCAGAGCCTGGCAGAGAGGTGGTGCTTGACCTCAAAGCCACTGCAAGATAATGGCCGTGCCACAGGCTGGTGTATGCTTTGTGATCTGCTGCTGTCCTACCCACCCCTGCCAGTCCCACACGTACCAGAAACGTGGGATCCTATTCAAAGCTCACCAAACTGAGAGAGTTTCAAGGTTTCTTATCTAGATTCTTCCCCCATTTACCCTGGATTTGGATCAGACTTTGGATTTCTGTAGGAGAGAAAGGGGCTGATGCTAGAGCTTGTGGCATGGGGTATCTCTTACCGCAGTCTCTAACGCCTAGGTAAAACATGTAATGGTAATTGTGTAGTAGGAAAAAATAAGGTTTAGGTGTGATTAGTCAAGCTCTGACCAACCTTGACTTACTACCCTTCATTTCAAGCAATCATTTAGTGCCTTGTCAAACATAAAAGAAAGAAAAGACATATTTTTTCCAAGTGTTAGCTGATAAGTGTTAAAATCTTCGTGCTAACAAGTTACATTGGTAATACCTGATGAGGCTGAACTCAGCCATGTAACATTCAAGGATATTATGAATGTCTTTCTCCATTGTATGCTTTTAGTATCAGCTAAACACACCAGATAATATATGTTAAAATATGCATTTTCACCTAGGGGGGTTTGCACTGTGAAGACAAAAATTTGTGTCCACAGTGGTTCCCCAGCCTTCCCTTCTTCCAAGCTGAGAGCCAAGAAAATCACAGCTATTTTACTGACACTTGGGTTTTCTTTTTCAAAATAATTATTTGGTTTGGTTTGATTTTTGTTATTAGATTTTTTTCCATGAATATGAGAAGATGGTCTTAAAATTAAGGGGGAACTTGGGAGAAAATTTTGATTTAAAAAAAAAAAAGAAAGAGACTTTGCTTGCCAGAGGGTATCTGCAGGTTCATAAAGCTGCAGTGGGAAAACAGAATTAGAGACAAGCCTGTCCCTCTGTCCACAAGACAGATAGCTCAGTGGCATAGACTGCTGCTGTTGGTTTCTGTTTCTGATTTTTGTCATTGTGGTATGATACTTTCTTCTTTTTTTAGCAGAGAAATAAGTAGCTTAAAACATTTGTCATCACTGGGGTACTAAAGGCACTTTGTGGATGAAGTTTGGCAAATAAGTAGCCTGCAAGATTAGTAATCTTTTTATTTTCTTGCCACTTTGAATTTAGCTATTATACATTTGTATGTCTTTCATTAACCTCTGTGTAACCCAAATGACAGATATTTGAGCGAAATTAGTATTTTTTGCAAGTTCAGCACACTCATGCCCCTTGTTGAAGAAAAGGGGAGCAAGAAGAAAGAATTGGAGGGGCAGAGAAAACAAACATTTTGGCAATCTTCAGTGGAAGAAAAAGGACCACAAAGGTAGAGAAGAGAAAAAATTGAATTGTTGTTGGTGTTAGACAGGGCAGGATGTTTTTATTGCTGGATATAGAACAAGTCAGGGCAGGAGAAGCTTTCAGTACAATGTTTACACTTGAGGAGAAGATTCACTGAGCTTTCTCTGGGTCACTAAACACTTTCCCAAGGGACTGAGAAGAAAGAAGGTGAAAATCTATTTGGAACGGGAATGTTTGGTTTTGTTTGAAATCCATCTCCTCTGTTAGGAAAATAGCATGCCTACTCTTAAGTATGTAGTTTACTGAGTAAAGCGGTTTCTAAATAAAAGACCAGCTCAGTCACAGTCGAAGAGCAGCCTGTCAGAACAGTATTAAAGGAGCTCCAGTCCCTCAATGAGACTGACTGAGGAAAATATTTAGGCTTTGTGCTACATTTATTTATGAGAGCAAGTGAAAAAAGACCCTGTTAGAAGAAGCACATCTGAATTCTGTCTAGATGCTCCTGAAACTCAACTAATCCGACCTTTGAGGGGCTCAGGAGTGTGGAGGAAAAATATTTAGGATTCAGAAACTGCTGTCTTATTAATCCTTTTGTTGCTACGTGAGAGCATCTCTAAAAGCTTCCCACTTAGTGATGATAGCTGGAAAGCTCCACAGGGAAAGTGATGCTTCCTGTTTCCTCAGGACCAAGGCCAGAAATGTTTTTTTAACTTTAACTTGAGGCTTTGAATTGCACATAGAAAGAAATCCATACTTTATTGAAACCCAGAGATTTTGACTTAGTACCTCTCACACAATTAATGTCTCTGATTTGTAATGGGGATGTTCTTTTCCTAAAGCAGCTCAACTCTCTTCCCGGTGTTTGCTGCAGCTGTGCCACTCCTGCAGCAGACACCAGACTGCTGCAAAGTAATCCCCACCATACTCTGGAGCACCAAAACGAGTAGCACTTCAGTTTCTTATATAATTTTTTCTGCTCATGGTTCCAGTCTATCACAAGAGGTACTTGCACTGTGTACAAGCTGAAGAAAAATTACCTGTGCCACAGAAACTTCCATACACTCAAAGGCAGAGACTATGAACAAGCATGCAGTCTCTGACAGGGGAAATGCACTGCCAAAAGTTGGGATTACACCAGAAGTTCTGTTTGGGGGATTTTTCCCATCCTGCCCTTGTATTTGGCAGTGTCCTACATTACCCTGCAGAAAGAGCACGGTGTCCCATGTCCCATACGTATATTTGTGTGTAGGCACCCCAGACCAGGAACATGCAAAGTCAATTCTCTCACTGAGATTCTGGGTAAACTCAACCTCAGTATAATGATTAAGAGCCCAAGGAATTATTAGCAGCCCTGAGTCATCTTCCCAGGCTTTTCTTTGAAAGCAATATTTTAAAGATGAAAAACCTGCAGATGGTCGACAACTGTGTAGGTGTATGACATGGAATATATTGATCGATTAATGAAGAGGAGTTCATAAATCTCATCTTATTCCTGTTGCTTGTCTGAATTCTGACCTAGTTCAGGTGTGATGTTGTTTTTTCTCCCCGACAATGGCTGTCGTTTTGCTAGATGATTGATTATTCTGTTGCACTTTTTTTTCACTGTATAACTGAATTGCGTTGTGCTGTATCAAGCCATTGGGCATACAACAGAATAAGATCCGAAAAACTTGCATTTAAATAGTTATTTGCTGAAATTGATATTGGATTTCATTAGTCATGATGTTACATCAAGGTCATGGTTGAGTACTTTAAAAACTCAGAGGAAATTTAAGAACACTGTAATGAGCTTAGAGCCATCCTCTAATGTTTTGTTATATTTTATATTAAAAATTAGTTAGGAAAAAACAAAGGGAGCATGAGCTATCAATCAGCAGTGGCCTGCTGGGATGTGAGAAAGCAGAGGGAGCAATTAAGCCTTTGGACTGCAATCCTTCACTGCCCTGGAAGTTTCTTATCAGTATCTGGAGATTTACAGTTCAGTGCTCCCATGTTACACGTGGGTGCCCTTCCACCTCGGGGGAATCGCTGCCAAGGGGTAGATGAGGAGGCTGTGAGGCCACTGGCATCTCACCCCGGCGGCAGAGCATCTCCCCTGGGCACCCTCGTTTCTCCCAGCTGTCACCGGCAGGCTCAAAGGCTTGAGCGAAGGCTGAGTTCAGAATTTGGGAATACCGATATTGAGATAGATAAGGCTTAGTTGAACATGTGTTTAGGAAAAATGTTTTCCCCTCTACTTGTCATGTGGGTATGTTTTTCTGTATTTCTGTTAATCTGGAAAAGAGTAGTTCTTCTTTTGTCAAGGTCCTTGAGCACAGCTTCAACAAGGAGAAGGAAACTGCTTTGCTCTCGTGCCGAACTTGGGACTTTGCAGCCCAGCTCGAAGAGCTGCTGTGTCCCTTTGCTCACGTGTGCTTTACCCATCACTGAAGTCTCTCAGTATTTACCATGAGATCCTGTCTTCCTCATGTCACAAGATGTTTATAGAAAATTATCAGTGCTTCAGTGAATATTATCTTCAGGTAAATAAAGGGCTGATTTAAGTTTTTTTTGTGGGCATTCCCAGTTCAGTTCTTTTAATTGTGTCTTATTAATAATTCAGTAATCCATTTCAGCTGAAGGTTCCTATTATCACCAACACCTATCATGAGCTAGATTGAAGTCCAGTGGAAACAAATGTTGAAAGGAAAAAAGCACTATTTTTAAAGGGGGAATACGAAAGAATAGAAAAACATAGATTTAAGCATCATTTTAATATCCAAAGTCAAACAATCCCAGAACTTGACTAATATTTTATTCCCTGAGTAAATATTGCATTTTATGTCATTTTTTTTTCTGTTTTGATGCATTGCAGACAGTGAATAATATTCAGTGTTTATTCAATTTCCAAATGAATAATTTAATTCTAAGACTGCTGCCATGAGCAACATGCTTGAGTAGCTCTGCCAGAGATTATGGTATTAGCAGTCAGCCCTTGCACTGTGTTCTAACAGCGTGTGTTAACATTTGTATTTCTGTCCTGTGTGCCAAGCAACGAGAATCTTGTTTCCTCAGCCTTTTAAGGACAAGATAGAAAACTGCCAATGTAAAAATTACTAGTGTTGACAGTAATATATAAATATATAAAAAGTAAATTGTGAAATATGCAGTCCATATTAAAATAAATAAAGTGCAGGTTATAAAAGCCAAGATTAGATTTCAAGACAGTTTATATTGAACAGTCAAGAGTATGGCAATGTTAGATACACTTTCTGACTACAGGTGTTTCACTGTCCATATCAATAAATTCAAGTAACCTTTAGTGCAGTTTATTTTATCAGATCTTGTACGTAACCATTCATATTCATGAATCACCATGTGCGGTGTGATGAATAAAAATCATGTGTAAAATTCAGTCCTAAAGGATGTAGTTTACAGGCAGATGAGGTACTTACCTTCAGCTGTATTTGCCACCTAAGTCACTCAAATATATTACCTAAAATAAAAATGCTAAGTCTTTCAGAAAAAAAAAAAAGGCATTAGTCATCAAGCCATTTTCATCTTTTTAATATTAATCAGCTCCTGTTTCTGAATTGATATTTCTGTTCATGCCACAGAAGAATAAGCGGCAGTGGGTGGGTGTTCTGCACACAAGGTCAAATAAGCTGCAGAATGCTGCTGTGCTGATTTTTGCAGCAGATGGATAATGTTACATGGATCTTAATTATTGAAATTACTCCTGACTTTGAGGAAATACTCTGTCTTAATAATGACAGAATTGGCTGCAGGATAATACTTGAATTTTGTGGCACAGATGTGTTTGTTTAAAGATGCCATGTCTCTGTCCTTCTGGAAAAGAAGGAGAGTTACTGAAGTTTAACTTTCTTGTTGCTCCTCCTGTCTTAGCAACCTTTTTTACTGTATTGATATTTTTCAAGGGGAACTTGAAATAGGCCGTTGTCATTGGGAGGGCGGTGAGTGTAGATTCACAAAGAGCTTTTAAACACCTCTGCAGCTGGCAATCTGCAAGAATAATTGTGACAAGGGAAGCTCTGCTACGAGCATGGGCTTACATAGCTGCTTTGATGCTGAGCTCTCACAGCACAATAGAGACAGTCTCAGCAGATGACTGCTTGAAATACCTGTGAATAGTTTCTTTGTATCCTTTAGCTATTTATTCACACTACTTTATAAAAAGTATTAATGGTTTCTTCTTGGTTTCTTTCAATATATTTCCTCTCTCTCAATCCACCATGAGAAACAGGGTACTAGAGGGAACGTGGAGTGTTAATTGAGGTCTCCTATTCTTTTTTCCCCCGACATCTTGTTACTGTTGTCATCTTCGCCCATCTCCCTACATTTCTGCTCTATTTCATGCAAGGACATCTAACGAGTTTTCTCTGTGGCAGGAGCTATCTGGGAGCTATCTGGGATCCTCACTTCTCATGTGTTCTTCTGTTTGTTAAAGGAGAGAGAGGTGGCTGAAGATGAGTGTGGTGGGTAAATGAAGACTCCTGCAGAGAGGAATAGATGCATTTATTTATTTTTCTGCCTTTTAAGGGTAGGAGAAGAAATACCGTTTTCCTCTTGCAGTGTAAAAGACTTGGGTTCGGATTGGACATTCAAAAAAGGTTTCTGACAAAGGCAAAAGTGAAGTCAGGAAACTACTTTCTGGGAAAGGCAGTGGAATCTGTCGTTGCAAGTTAAGAAGAGATTAGACAGCAGGAATGACATAGATGTAGTTGCTTCTGTCCTAGGAAAGACGAATGGACTAGATGTTGCTCAGGGGCCTCTTTGAGATCCATTTTTCTATGCATTTTATGATCTTTGTGAGCTGAGGATCAGGATTAATTACATGTCTAATTAATTTGAACTCGGCCCCCTACTTATTTTGCTGCACTCTCCCAGAGACCAGATTTATTAGCACTGCTGCCCAGCCCTGGGTCTTTGTGTCAACATGCTCTCAGCTTCCTAAGCTCTGACACGGTGCCGCAGCACAGTCCTCCCGCAGCTGGAGAAGGCAGAGGCGCTTGCTCACAGACATCGATATTGCAACGTCCAGCTGCTATTTACCAGACTAAAGATTGGCCTGATGTGCAAATTGAAAAAAGCAGAGCTTGGATTGTGTTGTAATGCAGTGCAGGATGGGGAGGCTGAGCTGAGAGCCCTGGCCTGGCACATGCGTCCCCCAACAGCACAACTTGGTTACTGGTTTAAGGAGTACAAGGAATGCAGGATTGAGCTAGCAGTGAGCTGTAATTAAAATATCTCTGAGTCCTAAGGAGGGCAGGCAGTTGTCATGGGGAATGGAAACCCTTACAAGGAGCACAGCTCTGTGCCTGGAACAAGGGAGAATGGAATTGCTGCCCAGCATGTTTGGAGATGGTTACCAGAGGGAGCTCTGAAACCATCCTAACATCAAAAGTTAAAGTAAGACAGCAGAAAGCAATGCAAAAGCAAGCAGTCACTAAACAGAGATATCTTTTTCCATACCAAGCAAGTATAATGGATGCTAAAATAGTCAAGCTCTCTCCTCTTATTAAGGTGCACTGGTGTCTTTTCTCTTTCCTCCTTTCCATCCTCAGGAACTCACTTTACTGCTCCCTGCTCCTCAACATTTCAGCGCATACAGTGAAATCTTAGTCCTGCTGGAGGCTATGTAAATTTTACAATTTATATTGATGGGGCTGAGTTTCTACCTCTGGTACTTGGAGTAGATCATATAGATGTTGCTGAGCAGCAAGCATATCCAAAATAGAAATGGCACGTCTTCTTCTTTCCTACCTCCTGCTAGCACCAGTGTGTCTGCCCTGTCAGCAGTGTCATGGAGTTTAAATACCATTAAAACTAACTTTTTGTTTGTTTCCTGAGGTGACTTGCTGCCTCTGATCTGGCTGATGATGTGAAAGCTAGCGCTGCCCCAAGGGAGGGTCAGGACCTGGGAGCAGCAGCTGTGATACTGCTGAGCTTAAACCGATCACAGACCCCACACCCCGTTAGCACAACTTCTCTTTTGTTGGTTAGCTGGTGCCCCGTTGGGTCTAGAAGGAAATTTGGCACTTTGCACCTGACAGATGGCCTCTCAAAGAGATACGTGTAGCTGGCAGATGCCTCTCTCAAGTGATCAGTTAGGCTTTAAAACCAGCTCTTGGTTTCTGGGTGAGCTTGAAAAGGCCTGTGTGGATCCTCCATCAAAAAGCCTGCCTTCAGGCATTGTCATGTAGAATCACGGCTGTTGGCTTCTTAAATTGTGGATAGAAAGTGACAACCTTCATAGGAAAGGTTGTAATTGGGGAAAAAAGGTATAAATTGCCATTCAGTCCAAAATGCCCTAGACTCCTCCTCTTTTTTTCTTTTCTTTCTTTTTTTTCCCCCTGTGCTAATCTGGCAAGAACAATTTGGGTTTGGTATCTTTATAGTAGTGGCTAGCCAGGCATGGGATAATAGCTGATGTAGAGTGGGCAAGAGCCTCAATTCAAAGAGTGCAGTTTCGAGTATTTGTTGCTTGGGCACTATTCGGTGCAGTGGGAATAATGAGGATGTGGCAAAATAATTCAGCTAAAGCTTGATGTTAAGAGGTAGCATCCTGTCCACCCCTGGCGCACACTCCCACCCTGCGCTCTTCACCCCAGCTGGAGCACGGGTGCCGGGGGAAGCCCATCCTGCTCCTGCAGGAGTGGGGTTGGTTGGGTGGTAGCAACAACAAGGCATGGAGGGAACTGGTGAACGGTCTATAGAACAAGTCCTGTGAGGAGCGGCTGAGGGAACTGGGCTGTGGCTGGCCCCTGAGTGGACATGGTTTTGTCTGTCGGCACCTGGAGAAATCTGAAGACCAGTACAGGCCTGAATGGACTGTGGGAAGACTCTTAGTGGTGAGCGCTGCATTTGCAAGATGTTGTTATGAGCCTGCTCCAAGGCACAGCTATGCCATCATCTTTCTTTTACCCAATCAATGTGGTATTTAGAAATAAATCCTCCCACTCCTTAGAAGTGTTTAATGCCATGAGAGCTGCCGGAGACAGATGAGTAACAGAGCTTTAAGTTTAAACAAAATGACCTCCACAATGTTCTTCTCATGGCGAAACTTTTTTCCAACCAGTTGATATTTTACTATTAGCCTAAATAATAGTGTTGATATTACTATTATCAACTATTAGTTGATATTTACTATTACCAGTTGATATTTTACTATTAGTGACATCATATGTGAACATATGTGATGATGATGTCACTCCACAGATACGCGGAAAAATCATATTAACTGAACAGACCTTGGAGTCAGAATTTCCTCTCATGCTGTTTCAATACAGTTTAGTTCAGTGAAGTTTCTTTTTCTATAAAGGAATTAGTTGGGAATATTACAGCAGTGTTTGTTACAGGGTGCTAATATTAATTATAATTAATTAGAATTAAGATATTACTATATAATTGATATATAATTGAGATATAATTAATGCACTAATACAGATGCATTACTTGCTATAAATGCAGCCAAATCAAACCATTATTTTTTGTGTGTTCACCAGATAAATATGTATGATTAGAGTCTTGCAGTTTATATCAGTTTATAAATAAGTCTGTATAGTATTATGTGACTATCATACTCAGCAGGAAAATTAAATACCTAGATAATCAGAACAGTCCTTAGTTCTGTATCATAGTTATATATGAAAGTCAATGAAATATATACTTTATAGGGATTTATATGTAGCCAGTTTTACAACATTAAATATTATGGGTTTCAGACTCTGTGATAACTATATAAATGGGCTGTTTAATTGCCCTTGATAGAAGTTCACGTTACTTTAGATTTAGCAGTTCCAATTCAATGCGTTGAGCATTTCAGATGATGAAATTATTATATGTGTTGTAAATGCTTTATTTAAGAGCCGTTGCTGGTGAAGGAACTTGAAACATACATTATCTTGATCTGGCTTTTATTCAACATGCTATAGCTAACAAATGTATTACTTTTTTCTTCCTTGTCTTTGATAGTGCTGTCATTTTATAAGTAAATCCATGGAAGGGAAAGCTTATAGGTACTTATGTTAATCTACGGATGTATTTTCAAAAATATCTTGTGCACAATAGCATGTCTGCTTTTTTTTCTGGTTTTGAGACAACAAATGATGTATCAAAAGCTAAGGAATATTGGAATCATATGTAATTTGGACATGCTTTTCGGCAATAGGAGCAATATTCATGCTGTTAAAGCAGTATGCCAATACAGCTGGTTAGATCAGATACAATCATAGAATCACAGAATGGTTTGGGTTGGAAGAGACGTTTAAAGGTCATCTAGTCCAACACCCCTGCAAGGAGCAGGGACATCTTCAACTAGATCAGGTTGCTCAGAGCCTCATCCAGCCTGGCCTTGAAGGTTTCCAGGGATGGGGCATCAACCACCTCTGTGGGCAACTTGTGACAGTGTGTTTCACCACCTTCATTGTAAAAAATTTCTTCCTTCTATTTAGTCTGAATCTACCCTTTTTTAGTTTAAAACCGTTACTCCTTGTTCCGTTGCTACAAGCCCTGATAAAAAGTCTGTCCCCATCTTCCCTATAAGTCCCCGTTAGGTACTGGAAGACCACTATAAGGTCTCCCCGGAGCCTTCTCTTCTCCAGGCTGAACAGCCCCAACTCTCTCAGCCTGTCCTCATAGGAGACATGCTCCAGCCCTCTGATCATCTTCATGGCCCTTCTCTGGACTCTTTCCAACTGGTCCATGTCCTTCTTGTGTTGGGGGCTCCAGAGCTGGACACAGTACTCCAGGTGGGCTCTCACCAGAGCAGAGTAGAGGGGCAGAATCGCCTCCCTTGACAATATATTGAACTCTAATAATGCCACCTAAATGAAATTATTTGAAGGATGAGATCGGATAAATTCAGCTTTGAAAGGAGCATCCAGACTTTTAATAATGAGGAAAATGAGTCTTTGAAATAATTTATTTTGGGATATAGAGAAAGAGAAGAAAAATGGTTCTGCAAGAGATGCTCTGTCCTTGGTTAGCTAGGGTGCCTGCATCTATGAATCATCAGGAGAATCGGAGTTGCAAATTCTGCAAAAGGGTCAGACCAGGTCACACTAGGTCATCCATCCCATTATGGTTTAAAATATATCTGGAAACATGGAAAATGTAATTCTTTCAGTTCAGGGTGAGTATTCTTGTATATGAGAGGGAAAATTTAAGGCTCATCTGGAGGACCTTCTTTGGGGACTTAAAACAGTTGATGATAAAAAAAAAGACGGTCATCACTCTTTTATTCCTCCTTTTGTCCTCTCTTCTCTCAACTTCCTTTATCCCTTTGGAACGAAAAATCAGGATCAGGACCTGCTGGTGCAAGTTACATGTCTCTGTAGACCAGCCAGTGCTCCCTGGCCGCCTCCTCCCTGGCTTGGCAAGTCTCTTTCTTGTATTATTTTCCTCTCTGGATTCTTCCATCAGTAGAAAGGAGAAGCAGTGGCTTTCCAGTTGTGTCCTGGTGTCCTGCTACATCATGCTGGTGAGAAGAATTATCTGTATGATACAGAACTAGATTTTCCATTGTTTACAGAAAACAAAAAATCTACCCATAATTCACAGTAGTGGCTTCTACAGAGACAGTATAATTGGGCTTTAAAATTTCTAAGGATATATCCTTATATTCTAGAAGCAATGAATCAAAGATGCTTTAGGGTTTGGTTATTTTTTCCTCATTAATTTCTCATAAATTTATTTGTACTTGTATGTTGCCAAGTAGATACATACAATATATTAATAAGGAAGCCAAAATCATTTATAAGTGGAGTGAATTTTGTGATTGGAATAACCCTGAAGCAGGCCCCAAACCTGGTTTTGGCCAAAATTGTGCCAGTAGTGCTTTAGGACCTTCCCCATGCGAAGTTAGCCTGTTTGTAATTAAATTTGAATCCAATTTAAAATGTATTTCCTATGATTTGCCTATTACTGTTCTTTGTAAAAAATATACCTTTTATTTTCATCTGCAGAGTAAAGTAAACATAGCATACAGATTTACAATGAGACTTGTCAACAAACACATGAGATCAGGGATATTAGTCTGATCATAAACTTTCTGTTTCATTCAATTTACTGCTAGTGCAATAAAACTGTCATCAGATGGAGTGGGATTTTATACTGCATCAGCTATAATAGAATGCCATTAAACTGCAACTATATAAATTTTCCATTGTTCTCTTACTCGTGAGTTACGAGAATTAAAAAGTTACGCACAACATCATGCTATTGCTTGCATTTTACAACAGATCACTGGTGATTTAGTCAGGGTGGTTTGGGACATCTGATTAATTTCTGATTGGCTGTTTTGCAGTGTGAAAAATAGTAGTGAAGAGAAGGCTTCAAAACACCACCAGTTTCCAAGAAGTTTGGTGTATAGGTCCACAGTTCAGGAAATAGAGAGCCACCAGAGCTCACTTCTCACCTTGGAGATGAGAACACCCAGGTTCAGGTCACTGAACTGGGTCCCTCACCCAGTTTGCTTTCCTTAGGTATATTGATAGGACACAAGAGTGTAACAAGTGGCTTCCTCAGGCAACACTGGGGCTGTTCTGACAAAAAAAAAAAATGGTAGGGGAATCGTATTTTTTCGTAGTACTTTCTCATTGTTTTCAAAATTAGACATTTCCATTCTTTCATTTTAAAGTACCTTCTCGCTTGCAATTATTTGCTACTCCATAATGTATTACAGTGCATCTACAGACACAGTTAGTACAATGCGCTCTGTATGTAGCGTATGGAATACAGCTTTTTAAAAGTCTGTGCTGAATCAAAAGTGAATAATGTGTTAATATATATTGCATTTAATTTTTATGTGAAGTACAAAAGTTGTACTTGTTAATATTTTTATTCCAGTGATGCTCAGAGACCTGTCAGAATGGAAGTGATGGTTGTACTATGCAGAAATGGTCCTTGCCCCTGTAAAACCTAGAGATGCGTTTCACTTTTCTTAGATGGAATGTCTGAAAGTCTATCTAAGTACTAGTGGATAGGTGACCTGAACAGACTTTACCTCAACTGAGCCTTCTGTTTTTCATTTTTCATGGTCTGTTCTGTTACGTGTAGGTTCATTAGACATGCATTGAGCTATGTGACTGACATCTTCCACAATTAGTACTCATGCATAATTAGATGCAACACTGACAAGGACTCTGTTGTTTCCTATAGTTTCACAGAAAGGCCTTTTCCTTCTTTTTTTTTTTTGGCACTGATTCATTAAAACCGTTGCACCATGTTCAGGTGGTCACGGGGATTGAAAATAATGTGCAGCCACTAAAACATTGCTTGTGTATCATTAGCTCCACCACTTGGATTAATTTGGTTTTTGCAGATACAGTAGTTTGTAGGGGAATCCTCTCTGGATATTTAAAAGCCCTGAGGCAGTGCCCTAGGAAAACCATCTGGCTCAATTGCTCTGTCCTGCAAGTTTAATGTGCAGTGCTTGATTACCAGTAAAGCTTAAGTACTAATTATTTTACTAATAATTTGGGTTACATTGTCCTCTAGTGGCTTATATAGATAACTGCCCTGCTGACAGACTCCTTTTGCCTTGTGTTTTTAAATCTGCTCATACTTGTTTTTGTACAAGTCCAGGTCACCTCGAAAGGGTGCTGATGCAATGGCCAAGTAACAAGTTTGCATCTTACTGCCACTGTCTCAGTACAGCAAGATCTATCCTCTGTAATAGCGTATTGTCTGCTTAAGAAATACATATTTAAGAGAGAATTGTGAATTCATATTTAAGAGAGAATTGAGAGTTGTGAGAAAATACTATATTTAATCAGAGAATCTGATGGAAACAAATATATCCTGCTTACTGACAGTAACAAAGAATAATCTCGGCATGAATTTTACTAAATAGGTTGAAGACTAGTTCACTTCCACAAAATGCATAGAGATCTCATACGAAGGAAAAGGGAACAGCCCTCCAGCGTGTCCTGTGGCTACTCACTCGTAAACCTCGAGAACGCCAGGCTTTTGCTCTGTAACGTGGAAGCAGCACCTTTCATAGGAAGCAGTGAGAGCACTAGCCTGATCTACAGCTGGATGTTAGCCAGCTTAACGCAGATGTTCGCAAATAGGAGGAGGGATCTGGGAGGATGGAGAGTACTGCCAGGGTGGATGTTTGCAGTGACAGAACGCATGTCTTGCGTTACTTTGAAAAGGTGATGCCACATTCTCTAATGTGCTGAGTTTGTTTTGTCCCTGTAGCAGAGCTGTAGGATTGCTTCCAGCTTCCAGGGCCTTGGCACTGGTCATGGGAAGCACGGCAGGCCGTGCTGTGGCAGGCATGGCAGATGGGATACTCCGGCTGGCAAGCCTTCGCTTTTCATACTGTGTCTTCCTTGACCAAATGCCGTGAGTAATGAGGAATTGAAGCTGCTCTGTAGAGATAGTTTCTCTGTGGGTAAGAAGAGGAGCTCTGTAAATGGTTCTGTTTACACCTCCCAAGATTATGGAGGAGAAGCAGCAGTTACAACTGGCAAAGGAGTGTGGTTGCTGTCTTCTTTAAGAAATAGTGGTGCACCCCAGCAACATGATAGCTCGTGTTTTCTCTTGCTGTTTGCAATAATAGGAGATAAAGTACCTTACAGAGTTAATTTTTGAGGCTTTGTCAAAGTAGCATGCCTTGTACTCTATCAGGGAAATAATATATCAGGATTCAGTAAAAATTCTTTGCTCAGGTCCTCTATCTCCAGCCACCTTTTTTCTTTCTCCCTTTTTGTAAAAGCCTTCCTTTCAATCAGCAGTGTTGATGGCAGAGCCACTTTGCACCATGAGCAGACCCTCAGCAGCCACCTGTCCCGCGTGGTGGTGGTGACCTCACCTCAGCGAGGTGCAGGCAGCCTCCTGCTCCGGGGCTCCGGTCAGCGATGGATGGATGTCAGCCAGTTGCTATTCGTTCCCTGGGCCAATCATCCTGCAAACACTAGGAGACTTGCAGAGTGACTTAATTATACTTGACACAGTGGAGTTCCTCATTTGATCTTGTTCACGTACTGCCTCAGACTCGCAAGTATACCCACACCTAGCAAGCGTAAATAAGCGTCACACCTGAGAACATGCTGAAAGAAACAAAATACATAAAGGCATTATATGGTGGTGTCACTCTTACAGTTCACTCAGAAGCTTATTAGAGTGTGATGGATGCAGGAATGTTTGCAGAGAGTAACTTTTATCTAGTCCTCTGTGACTCTTCTGCCCCTTGGGAACTTTTAAATCAGAGGTGTCCCTTCAGTTAAGAAATCACATAGGGGCTTTATTTCTTTTTATTTAGCTGCCAGGATAGGGAAGGTGAAGGGTTTTATTTTTCTTTAACAAAAAGGCTTCATTTTAAAAAGTGCTTTTGTAACTCTTGCATCAACATTTTTTTTTTTTTGTGCTTTGCAATGTTATTTTCCAGGGGCTGATGATTGTTTATTTAACCTAGGTGCTAAGCAAAGTTCTGTTTGTCCTCAATTCATAATGTGTGGTTTTATCTTTTATGTACCAGAGAATGAGTTGTACAGATCGATCTATTTAGAGCTCCGTGACTACAATTTCTACTGTAATTTTTTTTTTTTTAAACATTTGACTTTTTCAGGTAGCTATCAGGCCAGTGATTGCCCTCCCTCCACACTGGAATCTTTTACAGAAACCCATTACTGCTTCCCAGGCATGCCCTTTCTGACACCCCAGCAGCGAGAGGACTCTGCCCCATCATTAAGGTCGCAGTAGTGCTTCCCTCCGCCAGCTGCTGCAGCAATGCTCAGGTTCCTCCTGCAGGCAAGGAGAAGATGTGACTGATTATGCCTGTTCCTGTTAATCAGGCAAATTCAAGCTTCTCTTCAAAGCAGAGGGGGAGGTTGCTCCTATGACTGTGTTGGTTACTGTTCTCTTCCAGCTGTGTGTTAACTCCGTCTTTCCGTAGTGCGTTTTACATCGGGGTGATGTCAACAGAGTCTTTCTGGAATAACCTGACCCTTGATGTCAAACTCAGTCAGAGCTGGAATGCGATGGAAGCAAATTTTTGTGAAACTGATCCCCTGTGACCTCTCTTGTAAGGCTGTCTGGGAACTGTATATGTTAATGGGAAAATAAAAATGGTGACCTTGTGTGTTCTCAGACTCGCAGGGTGTAATCCTGGGTTACACCCTACTCTCTACCTGTGTGCCTCTCTAATGCCTGCACACACAAAATGTGAGTGCACCTTGCTCAGTAACATTCGTCTTTACAAAACAGATGCCTTTACTCATTGCTTTTCTGTATGGATGTAGAAAGCATCCTTCAGTGGAAAACAGGTGGTAATTTTATTTAAATCCAACCGTATTGTAGAGCAATAAAACTAATGAGATGATAAAGCCTTGCCAGCTTTTCCATTTCAATAAGCATCTAATCATGAAACTACTTTAATCAAGCTTCCTTATCAGATGTTCTGCATTGCCAGCCCACACCTGAAATTACCACTTGGCCTCAGATTAAAAGGTGATGCTGTTTTGATTTGCACTGCTAAATAATTTCTATTTGAGGATTAATTTATTGTTTGGCCTTTTCTAAAGGCAGTGTTCAGCATTAAAGTGGCCGTGCGTGAATGGTAACGTGCTTGCATTTTCTCTCATCAGAATAACGAAATGGTGGAACTACAGAGGATACGAATGAAAGACGAAATTAGAGAGTACAAGTTTCGAGAGGCGAGACTCCTACAGGACTACACCGAGCTTGAAGAGGAAAACATCACTTTACAGAAACTGGTGTCCACACTGAAACAGAATCAAGTAAGCATCAAAGGATTCTAGGCCTTATGCTGAAAAATGACACCGTTTTCTCAAATTTCCATAATGTGATCCCTCAGAGCACTTTGATGCAAGTTTCTTTGTATGGTTTGGGTTTTTTTCAGCTGGGTTTTTGCTAAACGCTTACTCTGAAACAGTGTTATTAGCCTTTTTTGACATAGGGGGAGGCCCTTACCTCAGTTTTAGGAAAATCATGGTGGAATATTTTGCTACAGAACTTTGTAATAGCAGAGTAATTATTAAAATAGATAGAATTGCATCTTTTAGCTTCCTGCTTTTCCTCTTCTCCCTCCCTGGACGCTGAACTCAGTGCCCAGTGGCAGAGTTCAGCCCCGTGTTTCCTCTTGGTTGATTTCCTGCACGTCCTTTCCTCTTCTGAAGTGAAGAAAAGAGAAAATAATCATCTTCTCGTTCCCTTTTTTCCTGCTCCTCGGGTTTTCCAGTATTGATATTGCTCTCCTCTCAGCCATGCTAACCTGCAAGTTTAGTAAGCTTCAAAAATAGGCAAAGGGATGTCAGATGTTCCTAGTTTATCTTTATGTTTTCCCCATTATAGCAATTTGCAGCTGACGGCAAACCAACACACTGTAATTCTCACTGCAGTGCAGAATGCAGCCTGAGGAACCACCATAAACAACAGCCCCATTGCAGCCAGATGGGAGCAGTCGTGGGGTCTTTTCTTTCTGCCTTACAAAAGCACAGCTCCCTTTGCTGCTGGATATGTATAGCGCTGAGCAAGTGATCGAGAACATCCTTGTCCTTTAAATTGAAGAAAAGGGACTTGTTCGCATGTCAGAAAAGTTGACTTGCTATGGTCAATATTTAAATATCCTAGTTGGATGATTAAACACTTTCTGCCTTTTAAACACTGTCCAGACCAGCATAACATGCCACTCCATAACACCATTTCCTTAACTGCTAGCAGATGGTAACAGCACTGCATGGCAGCCTCTGATTTACGTCCTAAGCTACTGCCTGGTTCAGTTCGGGCTTTTATCAAAGCATCAAGACTGTCACAGTCTCCAACAGCAGCCTGCTAACGAAGCTGCCTTACTCCTGCAGGAATATGCAGTACTATTTCAGGTATCTTTTACTGCTATTTTACTGCTCTAGCACAAACGCAATTGAAATGTTTAAAACAACGGAGCTGTGCTGTAGGGAATACACAGGTAATAGAAATGCGTACATCCTTTCCTTATTTCTGAAGATATCCAGACTTTCATACTCCTGAAACTGAATTTATAGCAGTTAATCTTTGTGTCAGAGTTATTTACCAAGGCAGAAAATTCCCTCTTTGATGCACAGATCTTTTCCTCACCAACCTCATAGGAGGCATTTTCACACTATTAGGAAACTAAAGACCCCTTTATGGCCTGTCCTAGTTTCCTCCAGAAGAAAATCTGTTCGCAAGTGTTTGTATTTGTCACAATATTTCATTCTTTATGAAAATGCCAGCAGTCTGTGGAGAGAAAAAGCATTGCCACATTTTGAATGACTTAAAAAAATCAGTCATTTTGCATCACATATCCATGCTCTTGTGATTCTTAAAATAACTTTGATCTACAAGATAAAATTTCAAGAGCATTTTATACTTTAATCCTTTAATTTATAAAACCATATGTTACAAGTCTTAGTGCTAAACTGTCATTATCTGTGTTGGCGGGTTTTTTTTAGCTTTTGTAAGCAAGAGTCTGTAAGATGGTAACCATATAGATAACACAGACCTCTGGTTTTCATATGGATTTAAAATTGAAAAAGAGTGAGAGGTTTTTTTTTCGTGTCCTTAAGTTAAAAACATAGCTACTTGATTGGATTTCATCATTTTTCAGATGGACCTGTCCCTCCAGTTAGAAAAGATATCAAGTTCCTAAATGTGGATTTGAAAGATAATGGATTTTCCTTTTCTATGACTTTGGAACTTTCTTTGTTGTTCAATATGTTTGCTTTCTCTCGGTTTGAAGATCGGTGCTTTGGTTTTTAAGTTTGCCAAGACTTTTGGCAGGTTAATAAATATTCTACTCCAGTTGGAATGGTGGATATTTCTATTTTCACCAGACTCCTACTATAGTTAATTTAAATATATATATGTCAAATAAAAAATATTCTAGATAATGCCATAAAATTTCAGATAGTAATGCATATTAATGCATTTGAATTAGAAAAGCCTCAACTGAAAAAAAGCTTTTTTTTATGGAAGCATGAAGATTCAGTAGTTCTTTTTGCCTTTCACCAAGCTGTTAAATTATTTCACCCAATACAGGTTTTTTTTTTTTTACATTTAGAAATGAAAAGGTAGATGAGTAACATGATTAGACTTAAATTAAAAATCAACGTGTGATCATTTTTACCAAGAGAGTTGGACAAGCATAGACAGGGACCATTACAAACAAAATTGCTGTGGGATTTTCCCAGCAGTGAAAAGGAAGATGAGGAGAGCCAGCAAAGGAAGGCGTTCTGCAGTGGGGATCTGCTGCACCATCTAGGCAGTGCTGAGCAACTGGTTTTGAGCTAGACTGGGTTTTCTTAGGCTTTGCTTCATGTTAGGTGCAATAGAAAGGGCTGCATAAACAGGCTGCACCATGCGACTGGGACACGCTTCAGGCAGCGCTGTCAGAGCAGCAGGTTGCCAAGTGCTCCAAAATGGCATCCCTACACATGCTTCAAGGACTGTGTGGCTGAGTGAGCTGTTTACTACATTTGTTTGGTAGTTTCAAAATCTCTAACGATTTTGGGCATCTTAGAGTTGAAACTGATGGTATGAATAGTTTGCTGTTTAATTTTTAAAATTAAATGCTCCTTGTATGACACAGAGAAAAGAGTTGAGGCTCTTCGATGGTTTTTGTACCTTCCATTCATATTTCTTAAAACTGCTAAGACACCGAGATACTTTAGAGTATCTGTGCTTGGGTGACTTTACATCTGGTGAGAATTTAGATATGAAGTCATCTTCAGAATACTTGCAATTAATAAAGCAGACTATATTAACCTAAGATCTGTACATACCATGATATACCAATATCGTTTATGGCAATTCATAATAAATCTATGGTCACCAGGACACCTGCTACGAACAGCCGTCTTTCCATGAAACACATTGTTTATCCTCAGAAGTTACTCAGAAAAAGGTGTTACATTTCTTGATTCTCACACGTTGAAAAAGTGAGCAGTATTTAAAAGTGAGTGTTTAACAGAGCGAGCTCCATTTACGTTTTCTGTGCAGTCAGTTCTTTGCAGCTGCAGGGAATGTCTGGTATTTCAAACAGTAGTTTCTGTAACACCTCTTTCAATAAGGCTGATAAATGGCAGGTTTTCACGACTCAAGTTTTAGTATTATGAATGTTCTTTGTCTTGTCTAATTCAGGTTGAATATGAAGGCTTAAAGCATGAGATTAAACGATTTGAGGAGGAGACAGTGTTGCTTAATAGTCAGCTAGAAGATGCCATCCGGCTGAAGGAGATTGCTGAGCATCAGCTGGAGGAAGCCCTGGAAACTTTAAAAAATGAAAGAGAGCAAAAGAACAATCTGAGGAAGGAACTCTCCCAGTATATCAACCTCAATGATAGTATGTATAATAACCATATTAATATATCAGTAGATGGATTGAAGTTTGCAGAGGATGGGGGCGAGCCCAACAATGACGACAAAATGAACGGACATATCCACGGGCCTCTCGTGAAACTCAACGGTGACTACCGAACTCCCACGGGTAGGAAAGGAGAATCTTTGCACCCTGTCTCTGACCTCTTCAGTGAGCTCAACATATCAGAAATACAGAAACTGAAGCAGCAACTCATGCAGGTAAGAGCTGAATTTCATGTCCTGAAGTGTTTAGACACACATCCTATGGACCCTACTACCAGCTTTTGCAATGACCTTCATTTCCCTGAGTGACAGTCTTGACCACATATGTCCTGTTCTCAGAGTTCTACTATGGTGTTCATATCCAGGTTTTGCTAGAAATACCCTTAGAAAACAGAGTATTTGTGAAAAGTCAGTCTCATCTGAGCAGGTGTTTAGCAGAAGAGAAAGAGACCTAGTTGCTGTGGTTGTGGATGGCGAGATTCTTTTTTCCTGGTTTGATGATGGGAAATGTCCCTGAGATTGCAAGTGGAATAAAGTACTCTTCAGTATGACCAAAGCTATCTGGAAAAAAATCCCACTAAAAACCAGACAGACTTGATTATGCTCCCTTGCAAGTCAGAGGGAGTTTGAATTCAGTTTGAACAAGATTTGGCATGCCATCAAGAGAGAACAAAAGGAGAGGGGCTCTCCTCTTAATAACTGTGCACTCGGAGAGCATGTGGCTTGTGAGATGTCATAGAGTGCCTTTGTCCACGCTGGCAGTCCCAGCGGATGCACAGGCTACAGGGGGTTCCTTGGGGACCATACAGTGAGCATTTGTTCTCTTTTTGTCCAAGCCCAGCCGAGGCAAAACCGGAATAGGAGCCTGGGCTGCAAGCCAGATAAAAACTCAAGCTGCCAGCCCCGCTGCTGACATCATCTTAGAAGGGGTACAGTGCCACACAGAGAAAGGGTCCCGCTGCCTGAGCTGTTGAGCATCTTTTCTGCCACAAGAGCTTGAAGGGTTTTGGCACTATCAAGGAAACATCCAGCATTTTCTAGCTGCAGGCTTCCAAAAAGTGCCTCTTCTAAAGAGAGTAAATTTAAATCCTTTACTGCTTAAAATGTAAAAGGCAATTCAGAAGTAAAGTAGAGCAAACCCAGTTTTCAGTGCTTGCTAGAGAACAATAAATCCCTATGTGGTCTGTCCTATATTTGCTGAAGAGTTGATTGTTTTGTTTACTTCATTGCCAGACTCATTGTGGGAAGTTCTGATCAGAGCTATGGCATGGCAAACACTGATGATGTCTACTGCTTTGCACAAATAAATTTGATGCAAAACATACATAATTTAAATGGGAAAGCTTGACATTTAGAATTTTATTTATGTGAAAAAGTCTGTCAAACTTTTCCAGTATTAAAATGTAAACAGGGCATAGTTTGTGTATGTATGCACATATAAAAATACGCATGTGTTTGTATATATACATTTATGCATATAATATATGCACATATATGGTATATGCAGCTTTTGATTTAATTCAGAAATACAGTGCTAAAAATTAAGAAAACACTTCTTCAGAAGAAATGCCTTGAAATGTTCACATTTTGAAGGTCAGTGTAAACATTTTCAACTATAATTTACAATGAAGTTTATGCAATATAAATTTGGAGTGAAAGTTGCTTGGAAATGAAAAAGAAAGGTTGTTTGGGGTATGTTTTGTCTTTATTTTATTAAAATAAATATTGAGCTTGAGGAACCAGCAAATTTCTACTTGAAAGATAGCGCAACCGTTTTATCATCTCTGACTTAAAGACTTATTATTTTACACTTCTTAAACAAAGAGGCAGCCTTCTGACAGTCACTAACCACAAACTTCAGGCCCTAGAAAACAAATATGACCATTTTTCAGTCACAACAGCTTTGCTGGGCCCTAGCATCCTCACGCCGATAGTCGCCACTATTGCTTGGCGTTCTAATCCTGTTAAAAGGTTTATGATTTAAAAAAAAAGACTAGACCTAGTTGGAAATCTGCTTTCTTTAGATACTGAAAAAGCTTACTGCAAAATGCTGATGTGTACTTTTTGTAAAGTGATCACCTTCTCTGTTGAGTTGCATCAGTTCACCTTGGGTCACACAAATTAAATGTGAAAAATACCTCAAAAAATTTTCCTTATAGTAGATTGGAGATTTAATCGAGTTCAAGCTGACAAAAGGTGGTTCTTCAGCAAAACTGGATTTTTTTCTCCACTACAGTCTTTGCCATGTGGTGTTCATTCAGCCATGTATCAACATTTGATACGTATTCCCCTTATTTTCTCTGAAGAGGCCATACTATGGTAGAGTTTCTGAAGAAACCGACCCTCTCTTGGGAACTACTTTTATTTCTGTAGAATAGCAGGCTCCTTCTTTGAGCAAACTTCAGATTTGCCATTTTGTACACGTGTAGCAAATTTTTTCTCTCTTCAATCTCAAAAAGAAGCCTTCACTAAAACAATGAGTGTGACATATAATTCCTTCTGCAGCTTTAGGATGATGCTGCTCCATGATCTGTGCTGGTCCCTAGGAGATATTTAATTATAACTGTTCTCTTTCTGTCTTTGAAATCCATTAAGTAAAAAATGTCTTGCTGAAAATTCCTGTATTCTGAGATTTTCTCAGAAAAGCTCAAGGCTTTCTGCTCTTCCTTCATGTTTGTTGTCCAGTAGAAAGAATTCTCTGTCTCATCTTTATAAGCCTAGGACTCCTCTCTTCCTTCTATGGTGATGCTTTCCCTACTCCTGAGACCAATATCACATTTGGAAAATGTAGATTAAGTTCTCTTAAAAAAAAAGAAGGAATAAAAAAGTAATGCGGCCCAGTTTCTGACACTCTTCTCCAGCTGCCTGGTACTCTCTGACAAATATGATACAGCTGAGATTCAGGGTTCTTGAGCTGAGTTTTCCTGTTAATTTGTTCTAGTCTCCAGTAGGAATTGTTCACTGAGATTCTGATGTTATTAAGAAAAAAAAAAAGAGGGGGGATAAACAGCAATGATAAAATTGGTTTCCGTTATAGCAAACTGTAGAGGAAATTGTGAAGGAAGTCTCCTCAAACTGAAATCTTTGACAGGAAGGATGGATTGCAAAATAGGTACAGCTACTTTTGAATTGCTTTTATTTTCATTTTAAGATGACACGGATCTTACTGCAGCTACTAATTTCAGTGTAAAAAAAAACAACTACCAACTGGACTGAAAAATAACTGCAATTCCCAAGTTTACTGTGGGTGGAAATAAGAGTAAAGTATTGTGTAGAACAGGACATATAGTTACCATACTTGGAAACGGCAGAGTCATTAATATGCAGAAAGTGTGCTCAGGGCTGAGTTGGAGCTTTGGGGTTTTTTCCCTTGGAAGTAGGAGCATGTACTTATGACTTTAAACAGAAGCAGTTTAGCTTAATCTGTAATTACTGGACCAGAATGAGTAAAATTGAGTAGATCTACGTATTTCATTTTACCTACTGTCCAAGTTGGTCTATGGGTTTTTGAAGTTGCATGTTTTCTCTGGAAACGATTCTTTCTATTTGTAAGAACTATTTGTTTCCAGAACCCTTTTAAGTTCAGCAGAGAAATGATCATAAAGATCCCAATTAACTCTGTTACAGTTTTCCTTCATGACAGAATATGATGGCTGAGGTCAGTAATCTGGCAGGATCAATTCTGTCTGATTAATTTGAGCAGACACTGAAACACCTTGCTTGAACACCAAGGTCTTTTCCCGAAGGAAAGGCTCTCTGATTCTGTGTTTATTTTCACAGTGTTGCAATCTGCAGTTAATTACCTGTGAACACACCCACAGTGGACCCATACACCTTAAAAAGCCAGCTGCCTTTGGTGTGTAATGATCATCATTATCCATATGACTTCTCACCATCAAGTGAGGCAATCCTTTAACCAAAACTCAGGTTTTCATGCACAAGTGTAGCTCACCTTGCAAGCCTGAAGGAATAAATACCTTCATTATCTGATTAGGGCAATGCAATTAACACCTGAGCTTGCTCTACTAGGTGGTGACAACCAGAGTTCAGCTGAAAGTTTCTGGGAGAGCAGACTGGGGCAGACTTTGATGGAAAAAACAGAGGAAAGTTAGTGAAGAGGCTTGTGCCGGGTTGGTCTGTGAGGCACCCTGGGCCAGGTCTGTCTGAGATATCTGTGGAGAGCGGTTGCCTTTTAAGAAGATGCCCTTGGTAAAGGGTAAGGTTGCCCTATTTTGGCTTTTCTGGACAAGAGTGGGCTGGCACAGGGGGTGAGCAGTAAGGGACATGACTAGCAGACTGTGGCAGCAATGGGAGAAAAGTGCCAATGTACTTACGGTACTTGGCTGTCCTCTTCTGCGCAGTAGACGCAGAATGCAGAGTGTAGTGCCTAAAATGGAGTGCCTTATATGTAAGGAGACAGACTCTGGCTCATGAAATAATGATTAAGTTTGGCCCTGTTTTTTTAATTCTTAAGCCATCAGTCACCCGTATTCAAGAAAACTAGGCTAGTATTTTAAAGATGTTTTTAACATGGCTTCTATTTTTACAGTTTTTGCCTGCAGTTGATTGGAGGCTCTAATAAAGGCTGTGCTTTGAAAGTCTGTCTGTAAAACCAGAGGATCATCGTATGATTTAGTGCCTTAATACTTTGGAGTAGCAGCCAGTACTCAAAAGCCTTGTTACGAGAAAATAGGAGTCTAAAGCATATTTTGTGAGATGGCATTAATACCCTCTTGGTCTCTTAAAAGGTTTTTCTTTTCCTTTAGTAAGATTCGTGGTGGCTGATTTGACTCTCTTCCAAATACTACCTGGGGGAATACTGATAGGGAAGGAATGGGTTTTTTAAAGGATTCTTCAGAACTGACAGTTGTGAATTCTCTTAATTCTCTGGTTCGTTAGTTATACAACAAATCCTAGTTTTCCCGCCTTGACCTGGAAAGGGTGGATTTTGCTTATAGTTAAGTGCTGGGGATGAGGAGTCCTGGGAGTTGCATGTGCTCAGTCTCATGATCTGTGTTACATTTGCACCGAGTGGGTTATTTAATCTGTGGAAATGTACACAACCATTTGTTTACTGTATTTACATTCAGTAATCAAGCCTTAATGAAAGTTTGCAACAGTCTGAAGATATAAATAAATATTGTGAAGGATTGTTAGAGTTATTAATAAGAGATAGAAATTTGAACTCCATTGAGAAATGTGTATGTACCAGTGAAATGGCTTACAGTTGACAGTGATGCAGTTCATCTGTTTGGGGAACATATGCTGTAATAAGTCCCGTATCATCACTCCAGCTAACTAGGGACTTAGCGCTTGGGCACTAAGTAATTCCTCAGTGGGCAACGTATAAAATCGTGACCTAGTGACATCGCAAATTGTAACAGAGGCTGGGAATTCATAACTCTCTGAGAGTTACACTCATCTCTGACTTAATTTTATGATTTAGGGGTATATGGCTAAAATCTCCAGGAAGCCCTTGAGTTGCATATGCAGAGTGGGGGAGTGGAAGAGATGCATGTGGTTGGAGAGTTTGGTGTTCAGCATGGGTAGGATGAGATCATGGTTGCTTACTTTGACTCTGTTGCAGGTGGAGAGAGAGAAGGCCATTCTCCTGGCCAACCTGCAGGAGTCTCAGACACAGCTGGAGCACACCAAGGGAGCCCTGACCGAGCAACACGAGCGAGTCCACAGGCTGACGGAGCATGTCAATGCCATGCGGGGGCTGCAGAGCAACAAGGAGCTGAAAGCTGAGCTTGAATGTGAGAAGGGCCGAGACCCTGGCGATGGAGCACATGACTATGAAGTGGACATCAATGGCTTGGAGATTCTAGAATGTAAATACAAAGTAGCTGTTACTGAGGTGATAGACCTTAAAGCAGAAATCAAAGCCTTAAAGGAGAAATATAATAAATATGTGGAAAACTACACTGAAGAGAAGGCCAAGTATGAGAGCAGAATCCAGACGTATGACGAGCAGGTGACAAACCTGGAGAAGTCGACCAAGGAAAGCCAGGAAAAAATGGTCCACATGGAAAAGGAATTGCAACGAATGACAAGCATAGCAAATGAAAACCATAATACCCTCAACACTGCCCAGGACGAGCTGGTGACGTTTAGCGAGGAACTGGCTCAGCTCTACCATCATGTTTGCCTGTGCAACAATGAGACACCAAACAGGGTCATGTTGGACTATTACAGGCAAAGCAGAGTCACCCGCAGCGGGAGCCTGAAGGGACCGGATGACCCTCGCGGTCTCCTTTCCCCGCGGCTCGCCAGAAGGGGGGTGGCATCACCTGTAGAAGCCAGGACCCCGACCGAGCAGGTGACAAAAGAGGCCACGGAGCCTGGCAAGGAACAGAGCCCGACGAAAACACCTACCATTTCTCCTGTCATCACAGCCCCTCCTTCCTCCCCTGTCTCCGATACCAGTGACATCCGCAAAGAGCCGATGAACATCTACAACCTCAATGCTATAATAAGGGACCAAATCAAGCACTTGCAGAAGGCTGTCGATCGGTCGCTGCAGCTGTCGCGCCAGCGTGCTGCAGCTCGGGAGCTGGCCCCCATGATTGATAAAGACAAGGAGGCCTTAATGGAAGAGATACTGAAACTGAAGTCACTCCTGAGTACGAAGCGGGAGCAGATCGCGACCCTGAGAGCAGTGCTGAAAGCCAACAAGCAGGTAAGATGCTAATAAAGCAGTCAGACGGGAATGTCTGTTATTTATACAGGTCACTTACAAGCGTTCCCCAGAGTATTTCAGAGGAGAGATTTTACTCACAGGTTATTTAGCCTCTCGCTCAGTCATGGCGAGGGCAGACCTTTCCTCCCTCCCTCCTCGCTTCCTCTTTCAGCTCTTCAGCTCTGCTTTTCTCAGCACCACCATTTGCCGACAGCACAGGCAGAAGAGCCTTTCCTGTGGACCAAGAGAAAAGCAGAGGGGCAGGGAGGGATCAGCTACCACCTAGCCTGATGCAGGGGCATGTTGCTATTATTACTGCAAAACAAAAAGATTTCCAACATTGGAAAACAAAATGGAGCGTGCATGGAGAGGCTCTCAAGGGTGTACTGACTGACCCCTTACCCAGGCAGGTACCACTGGAGCGATGGGGAGGGCAAGCGTAGAGGAGACCACTGGGGCCAGCACCTCAGCAGCTGCAGGTGGCCCTGCTGGTGGGGTTTAGGGGAGCAGATGGTTCAAGCAACCCGTTGCGTTCTTCTTGGCTCTCGGTGATGCTCCACAGGCTGCAAAATTGAATACCCCCCAGCAAATTTAAGGGGATTAAAACTAAGTGCCACAAAAGCTAAAGAACACCTCAGGAAGAGAATGACAGGTGTGAGAGCATGGACAGTCACTTTGGACTACACCAAAGCTGGACATTTCTTTGATAAGACAGTAGGTGAAGTGCTGAGTCATTTTCATTACAAGTCATTGGGATTTTCTTAAATGACTTTTCTCTTTAGTCAGAAATAATTTCTCCTGCCATTGTAATGTTTTTAATCCTTTAAGAATTAAAATCAGAGGTTTGGTTATTTTAAGGGACAACATCACTACATGATAAAGCTGACCGAAACAGTAACTGCAGGTGTTTTTTTACTTTGAGAAGGATTCATTATAAAGTTATATTTTAAGAGAATAAAAAATTTCAAATTATTATTTTGAATTTTTTCACAGCTTAAAAATAATCATCAAACCACTTTATTTTTGATGTTGCACCAATGAAAATAAACTGAGAATTACCACATTTTATATCAAATGCCAAAAGAGGACTGTGTTACAGTCTGTTTTTAAAACAACTGTAATTTTTTTTTTTGCACAGTATATCCTCCCAAGCCCTTTGTATCCATTAGATTCCAGATCTGCAAACGCTTTAGAAAGTCAAATTTAAGCATGCCCATAGTTTTATTTATTTCAGTGCATCTCCTTATGCCCAGAGTGAAGTCTGAATGGAAGGGCTGCCCAGCACAGTCATCGTTCCAGATTACCTGGGACTTTTCTCATCTAAAAGCAGCACAGTGATCACCACATGGCGGCATGAATCCTGGTTAACAGCTTGGGGTACTATTAGCTAATGACAGTGATGGGATTTCAGTGTTAAAATTCCCAATAGTCAAGTAATCTGAAGTTACATTTTCGAGTTTGATTGATTGTTGGATCTGTAACTGCATTTCTAGAGTTGCAGCAATATTTCAGTATACGTTGAGTCTTTTATAGCATTCCCCCCCTCCAATACAACACGTTAAATATTAATTCAAGTAATTAAATACCATCTCTAGCTAAGCAATAACAGCTTTGAGCAATTATGTGTGGATTTTCCATGTAATTAAAATGTAATTAAGATGTAATTGAGGTGTATGTGTTTAGATTCCGAATTAAATATTTTTTCCATTAGCGTAGAGCTATCATTTATTTTTTTGATACTACCAGAGAATCTAACTCCGTCTTGCTCTCTTATTGCTGTCAGAAATAAAGCATCATCCTAAAGCGTGCACACTGAATTGGGAAAGATAGATTTGCTGAGTAAGAAGGTGCTATTAATTAAACTTTTATGTATTGGATAGCAGCATAGACACTGGTAACTGTACATCTGGGTATAGCATCTTGCAATACTGTTCATGCAAACCTAGTATCAACATTCTCAAGCTTTCAAGTTAAAAGACATAATTATATAAAAGGATAGGAGAAATTTGAAGTTACGGGAGGAGGGTGAGGGGGATGAGTTTTATTATGAGCTAGCAGTACTACCAGCCTCAAATGATGGGTGTGTCCCAGAATCCAAAGCACATCTCATGTTCATAAAACATGAGTCAAGATTCATCCTCTTGAGTTCTTCCCTTCCAAGATAAGAAGTTTTCAAGCTGCAGTAGAGTGGGGATATTTTTCCTTTTTGTGTTTCAGATTAGATGACCCTACAGAGGACATCTGGTTCCGTTTTTCATATGTGCTCCAGAACCACCAGAGCTAGAATTTTGATCCGGTAAAGACCTTCCTCGAGCCCTCATGAGGCTGACGTTGATATGAAACGATGTCTTTTCCTCCCTTACGGTGCCTGAGGTTGCAGGGCTAAGCTGCAGCAGGCCCTGTGCGCACAAGGGACACCTGCAGCTGGTGGGGGCTGAATGCCCTGGCCCTTCCTCAGCATCCGGAGGGGCCTCATCACAGCTTGTTGTGATTTGTAGAAATACTGTCACAAGAAAACCCCATATTGTTAGCAATCCAAACAGGGATGCTTTAGGTGAAGCTTGATGAGCATAATGAAATGCACTGTAAAAATGGCAAGACCTGGTCTTCCTAGAGAATCTCACCATTCAGATGCAGGGGAGGAAGACCAACAGCAGCCCCCTGGGTCTGGTGTTTTGGGCTGTGATTTTAGTAAAGGCACACCCTTAACCGGGGAAGCACGGGTGCACTCTAGTGACCACCAAAAGTATTGCAACATCAGATTAAAACCAAGAATTGTGCAGTTTTCCTGGCGATACACTTGGTTGCAGTGCACTGACGTCCTCTGTTATCCAGGCAGACAGGGGCAAATGATTCAGTGGCAGAGAAAAAAAAAGAGATTTTCTGCCTTTCATTTCTCCTTGACTTGAATTGTGTTCAATTCTCAGATTGAATTGTGTTCCCTTCTCTTCACAGTAACTTGCTCAACTGCAGGGCAGCCCTGAGGGAGGCCTTGGTTCTGTCTGCTCCTGATCCACTGGGCCTGGCACTCCAGCAGTGCAGCTGCACCCTTTAAATCTTTAACATTACACGATAAATTTCTGTTTGAACCTGACAAGATGTTGCCTAGTTTAATGCATTTGGCAATATTTGATATTTCATTTTAATCTAGCTATATTTTCTTTAGTAATATTTTCAGATAAGCATTAAGCCTTGTGTTAGGCCACAAACAGACTACACAAAGCTCTGTAACACACAAAAAAAAAAGAGGGCAAGATTTGCTCCCAGAAGCTGTAAACCTAAGCCCAGGAAAATAGATTATTAAATCAGTTGCTCAAAATAGCAAGGCACATATATCTTGTTAGCTTGCTTGCTTACCTTGTCTTGATTTATGTATCCATTTGTTCATAGCCGTAATGACAGTGTCAGCAGCAGTTTTGCGGAGCAAACCTGAGTAGCATCAGCATTAACAAGTAGCATAAATTGTAAAGTAATATCAAATTAATACTATAATAACTTTTAGGACCAGTTCAATAATGGCTTTGATTTTGATTTCTAATAACATTCAGAAAGCAAAGCTGCCTATGAGAGGCATTTAATATACTGAAGTTCTGACTGAAAAACGATTGGTTGTTCTCATAGGTAAATGGTTCGATGGAAAGGAGTTGAGTCAGTAAGACCTTCACATCTGTATTGGCTGTAACTGTGGTGTATCCAGCTCCCGTAACTGAGATACCTATAAAAGTCCTTCAGAAAAAATAACTTGATAACCCCAGACATACAGTACCTTATCTAAAAACAAATGCCCCGATGTTATATAGACAGAATACAGTAGAATTTCTACTGGGAAAGTGAGGCTGCCTGGAAAGATCAAGTACCATGTACAGTTTCTGCACTAAAATAACAGGCTACTGTTCTGCTTTCTTGTGTGAAAAAATAAACTACTTACCACTGTAGGAGTGAATATTCTTTCAGCAACAATTTTTTAACTTGGTTTAATTCTCATCCTGCTAATGTAAAGTAAATGGGATGTGAAGTCATCTTAGAATGTGAATATATAGAGAAAATCAGGTTTGTTCAAAGATTTCAGGATTAAGGTGGATTTGGGCATCCCTTCTGTAAAGATAAGGACTTCTTTAGTTCTGTCAGTGCCTTGGGTCCTGGGGCTCGGGTATGTGCCCACCTCAGCCTGTGTAGCTCCGTGGCTGGGTTTTGGGAATGGTTTGAGCTGTGCATGCCCCAGCGTTGTCTTCCTGGATTGTGTTTCACACTCTGTAGGAGTCGAGGTGTTGGATTCCCTCCCAGCCTTGCTGTCACCTCCAGGTGATTTTGTCTGCATAGCAAATGCTGTGTTCTCTGCGAGCCATTAATCCTAAGTCTACAGGTGGCTTGCTGAGTGGTTGGGTAGTTTGTTTGCCCAGTTCTTCAGCATGACTGATCTCCTGACAGGAGTGTTATTAGCCCCTTTCCTATCTTACTACATTACTTAATTCACTGAAGAGTATTCACACATTCTTCTGTGTTTTCATCTTTTTCTTGTGCTCCTCATTTCCATGTGTTGCTCAGACATTGCATATTTATGTGGAGTGAAGTTCTCTAATTTCTCTGACACACTTTTGTAGTTAACTGCGGCTTAAAACCAAATGCTTCAGAAAGAGCTGTTAAAAACAAAGCCAGGTCCTAGATGTCTGCTCCCTTTTGGCACCCACTATTTGGAGGTGTTGCCCCATCCTCTGAACACACCATTCACCCCAGGTCTTTAAAGTCTAGATTATCCTGCAGAACTGGTTTCAGGCATGACCACACATATATGGCTCAATGGTCACAATTTTGGAAAATGGCTGAGAGGGAGAAAAGTTAGAAACAATTTAAACTGGAGCTGGTGCTGGAGGCAGAGTAACATGAAGCTGTAGCTTCAGTTCATTTTGTCCCTGTTGCTCTTGGCACAGTCTAGCAGTACAGCTGAGGTGACCAGACACACAGGTACCTCTGACTGAGTCCAAGCTCACCTGCTCCCCATCACACATCCTGGCTTTAGAGTGCTTCAGGTGAGTTTTCTGCCTCTTCAGGCTCCCCAAGCTGCCTCACAGTAAGCATAAAAGAAAACCACCTGGTGTATAAAGGGTAGGGACAGAGAAAGGCTGGATAATTATTCTTTTGGTGGCAGCTAGCCAATATAGATCGACTTGGCTGCATTGTAAAATGTCATCCTCAGAGCCGAGGAGTCTGACAGCAGTTGGCTTCAGTCAGGATCCAGGACCCAAACCGATGATCTGTAGGTAACCTGAGCATCCACATAGTCGGGCGCCAGCCGGCTCTGACAAGGACCTCCTGAGCCTTGCACTGCTGCTCTGCTGGCCCTGGCTGCCTGTCTCCAATTTTTTAACAGAAGTTGCCCTTGCTTGTTTCCCCCTTCTTTCTCTTGCCTATTAAACCCACGTTTTGTGAGTTTGCTTCTCTAGTAAAGCACTTGTGCCCATTCATTCTTCACTTAAGAGACTTTCAGAAGGGACACCCTCGACAGCCTGCAAAGGAGTGTGTTCAAAAGTTTGTCTGGTGCGTGGAGAGCCACCAGGCACTTCCAACAGGTTTTGCAATTTATGCTTAATTTTCTATATGTTGCATTATGGAAGACTTTAATAGGAAGGAAAAAAAGGTTTTAAGATTTGACACAGTCCTTCTTCTGTTACCTTTATTCACCAACTAAGTTATATTTCTAAGTTATTTTTCATCTTGTAGTGTTACAAGTCCATTTAACTTACCCTGACATCCAGACTACAACGCAGGCATCACAAAGATCTGTCTGATCATTGTGCACAGTTTCAGGGATGTGTAAATTACCAGGTTTACATGGAATATATAATCCCACTGCTGAAAAAATTTAATATTTTTTTCTAAAAGTCTAGCATTAGGTGGCATGTATCTTTAACTTGTTTTCCTTTCTAACAAAGGAAAATCTTTACATGAATTCTGTATTCAAAGATGAGGTATGATAGGTTAAGGGACATGGGGCTGTATTTCTCTTACAAAGCGAAGACATCTGAATTCCTGCTTTAGGGGCAAAGCAGAACTCAGTTTGAGCTATAGAGTCTACCTGTGCTCTCATAAATCACTTCTGCCTCATTAGTAACCTCAAAATTCTATAATAAACCTGATTTAATCATATCTGTTAAAGAGGACTTTGTTGCACTGATGCACTATTTCTTAGAGTTCTCTTTAAAAAGGTAGTTTTATTAAACATAGTTAATCCTTCTTCTCTGTGTTACTTTATGATTGTAAATTTTTGCTCATGGCTGAAAACAGATATAAAGCTAACGGTTTCTGCTTTATCCTGCCAAGGCATAGGATGGTGTCTACTATCCTACATTATACCTAAGCATATGTCAGCAAGGTTGAGAAAAGCTATATTTATTTGGATATATCCCTAAGTGATTGATTTTTTTTAACATGTATAGCTGATGATTTCAAATTTGGCATGGAAGAACCCGTCTATTTAAAAATGACAGATAGTTACTAGTGATTTTTAAAAACCTCTTCTCTCTAATGTAAGCTAGTGTGAAAGCAGAGAAAACATTGTTGGTGAGTGTACAATTGGAAAAAAAAAGAATTATTTTAATGCTGCCATTTCTAACTGTGCTATTTCCCCAGACACAAATGAATAGGTGTCCTTTTGTTAAGATAAATTGTTAGTGAGAAATGTATTGCGTTTCAGAAAACTGAGTTTAAAATAGGTTTCCAGCTGTTTGGCCATTACCATCTTTTGTCATGTCCCTTGCTGCTTGCTTTAAACTAATGTTCTACACTTCTCTCCCCTGGTGATGGCTGAAGAGCCCACAAGATCAACAGGGGAAACTGATTGCCTGTATGAAATGCTGCGACTTATTACACACTAGATCAAGAGAAAAAACAACCATAACACCCTCTGAGTAAATGTAAAAGGAAACATTTTTTTTTCTTCATCACGTTCAGTGGCAATAATTTTAAATGTTTCATAGCAGCAGTAGGTGTAAAGCCTGTATAAAAGTATATATTTTGAATAACTTCAAAATGATACTAAACTTCATAGGTAAAACAGAAGGTTCAATTCTTGCACAAATAAGACAAACGTAACTATTAAAAACAATAGGGCAGTAAATTAAAGAAATTTAATGGATGAAATTGAAAAAAGAAAGGAGGAGCAGAAAAAAAAAATAGAAGGAATAGGATGGCTACAAAGCCTTGCTTTCCTGCTAAGTGAAAATTGTAATTTACACTTTTTTTGTTCTTTTTTTTTTGTAGTGGTTAAAACTAGCAAAATAATGCTGGTTTGCATAACACTAGGTATTACCACTGCTTAGACATAAAAGCAAGCTGTCAGGTCCAGGCAGTCATCTTGCCCAAGGAAAGACTCAGCTGGCAGGAAGCATGGGTTGAAACATGTTTGTTGCCACCTCAGATACAGAGGCCAAGTCTCACGTGCTGTGCGTCCTGTTTGCAACGTGGTCGTGGGACACACTTGGTGATTTATTGCAGCTCAATCAACGCAGTGCAACTCCTTAAGCTGCAGTAACTTGTTGACTTGCCTGAGCCCTCAATGTACAGCTGTACAGTTTTGCAGAGACTTTTAAGATGCCAACTTGTTGCCAGTGCATTGAAATTGTCTTTGTCCTTTCAATGGCTTTTTCCTTTTCCTGGTTTCATGGAGGACACCGTAAAAGAAGACGTTAAAGGGTGTAATGCAATGATGCTCAGATCTAACTTCCTTTTACCGCATGAATGAAGGAAATCTCAAGTAAAATCAAACATGGCATTTTAGCTGTTACCAGATATCTGTTTCGTAAGCATATATCCTTGGTTTTATTTTCAGACAGCTGAAGTGGCTCTAGCCAATTTGAAGAATAAATATGAAAATGAAAAAGCAATGGTGACTGAAACCATGACCAAACTGCGGAATGAATTAAAGGCTTTGAAGGAAGATGCAGCAACCTTCTCATCCTTGAGAGCAATGTTTGCAACCAGGTAAGGGAAACGTTTTCACCATCTGACTCAGCAATGTAAAAGTAAATATGTGTGCTAAGTGAAAACAGACTTAGCTGTGTATGTTGGGTGCTTAGGAGGAGAGACAGAAATTAATTTCTGCAAGGTCAGGGGTTTGCTGGATGAAGGTGAATGAGTCTTAGAGTGCATATTGTGCAAAACCTGCAAGCTTTCATGTGCTACTGAGATGTATGTCTTGGAAAATAAAGCTGGAGAATAGCAATGTCAATACAACCTTGAGTAAAGTGTTATAAATGCCAATATCAACCTCCAGTATATTTGCATTTATAGGGTTTTTTAAAGTGAAAATCAAATAGTAGATTTATGTGGCTGATTTTCACATTCAGAAGTACGCAGCGATTCTGCCATGTAAAGCTATCGTATAGTTAATTATGATCTTCAGAAGCCCACATTTTCACTATCGTGAGATTTATTACTTACCACTAGTAAAATCTATTTTATCAACCAGCCTATGCTGTAATCCAGATCTAATCATTGTGAGGCCACTGCAATTTCCCACTTCAGTATGAATTCTTATTTTCTCCTGCTGTGATATTCAATTTATTATCTTCTCCTTCACAGGATAAAAGTTTCACTTATCTTTTGTAATATAGTTCTTCCCGGCAAGATAGTAATTAATAATCTCTCTTCTTTCCTTCTCCTACACCGTCTTCAGAGGAGCTTTTGGTTTTAGCTGCTTTGTAAAAGGTTACCTACAAATAGTTGTTTTTTTTTTTTTTAAGATCCAACACTTTCATCAATAAATTAGCTCCCAAATAAGCAAGGAAATTAATATACTCAGGAAATTCTAATGTTGTATCAGGGTTTTTTTTCCCCCCCTTATGGTCAAACACAATGCAGATTTTTTGCTTGCGCTTTAGTCCATAAGCAGTAAGACTTCTTCATGCCTCATGCCAACATCTCTGCAGTACATAGGTGCCATCTCATCTCTTCCAGCCTTCTAAGGTCCTTTATTGCTTAGTGACAGTGGCAGCAGCAGCTGGGAGAGGTGGGAAGGTAGGAGAAGGGACATTTATATGCCATGACACTGATGCTGTGTACAAATTCGTCATAGCTGCGTCATCAGAAGAGTACATGTAATGCCATAATGGAAATTAAGAAGCAACTCAGCAGATGGTGTGAACCAAGGTAGCTCCATTGATTTCATTGGCATCTAAATATTTTCTTGAAGAAAGCAAAGTTGTGTGCATGTATTAGAAATGCATATGTTGATCTTTATTAGCAAGCTCATTACTCTAGGAGGTACATAAATGTGTTAATTCTCTAAGACTACCTGGAAGGCTACTAACTCCAGAGGAGAGGAGTGGCATCATAAGCATCAAGCAAACAAGGGTCTTACATGGAGCATAAATCATCAACCTATGAAGTAAAAGAAGTTTGCAAAGATTTAGAAGTTGTTACTTAAAGAGAACATTGGGTTGTTGGGATTATTGGTGTACCGAATGCTCTTTACGCTATTTAGGCATCCTGAGTATACACTTCTGTTGAGTTTAAGACACATCCTAAAGCTGCTGGGAGACAGCAGCATCTTCTCTGTGAGAGTTAGGCTTAGAGTGCAATTCATCAAGATGCCTTTTCTAGATGTCTTGTGTGTAGGATGCAATGAAGCTTCTGTTTCTCTTCTATGAGAGAATCTTCTATAAAGGGAATCTGGGTGACTGACCAAGTTACAGACTTCCACCCTGAAAATGTCTGGTGTTAGTAGAGATAAACCCCACCAAAAGTATCTGCTGCTGCTGGTTGACTCTGTGCAGCACTGCTTAAATACTCAATGCATGGCCTGTGGAATGTATCCCTGCCCTTGAGGTCATAAGTATTGCCCGATATTTTCTGAGCACAGTTATTAAAAAGTCATTCACGGTGAGGTCTTGCACATCAATGTACTCCTATAGATTTTTCTGTTGTAAAATATTCCTTTTCCTTTTTTTACCCTGGAATATAATGGCCTTTATAATTAAATCAGTCTTGCTAAATGTTCAAATCATTGACTCATTCTGAAGAGTCCATTTGGAATAGCATTTTTTTAAATGACAGAGAGCAGATATACTCTAGATGTCTGTTAAAGAAGAGAAATCTGTCTGAAAATACAAGACTGTAAGATTCTCCATGCAGTAACATTAGATGCAATAGCAGTCTTCAGGAGAAAAAAACAATTGTTTAGTCTTCTGTTGAGTAAAACAGTGGTTTCCATGGTTACCCTGCATCACATGGTACTTACTCCTGAAATTGTACTATAGGGAGAGCATCTCTCTGATAGTAGAGTTATATTTATAGATCTGAAAATTATTTCACATACTGTTTGATACAGCAATATCCTTCCTCTTTCATAAATCATTCTTTCCTGTTCATTTGGTCCCCAAATGGGTGTTCATTCTGGTGCTGAACTGTATGGTTTCTTCCTCAAATGCACTGGATAAAGGTCATACCATGTTATAAGGACAGCACAGTATATCTGTTTCTGCTCTGAACAGCAAAGATGACACTTTTCTCCAAGCTCCCCTATGCAGAAAGCAGGAGCCCTCCTTTTTCGGTGATTTTTTCCTGACACTTGTGCATCCTTCCATTCCTTAAGTTCTTTCTTCAGTTCTTCTCTCCTCCCTCTCAAAAGCCCTTCTGTCCAGCTTGTACCTTTACTTTTACTCTTTTTCCTTCTGGGACTGTTTCTTTCCAATACAAAATCTCAGTGGATCTGATCTCTACAGTTTCCTTCTTCCCCCTTCATTAACCTTGATCCCTTTCTGAATTTACTTCAGACCTGTCAATAATATGTCCTCAACACAGTTCTAAGTCCCTTTTCCCTGAACACCTTTCTTAAAAGAGGAAAATAAAGCAACAGAGTATAGAACTTATTTTCTGTGGGATGCATGGGGTTAGCATAGTAGAACCGAAGTTCCTGTTCGATGCCAGGGCCATGTGCTGCCCATCAGATTTGTAGCTCCTGTCTTTAGCTTGCTTATTTTGTCCTGGGCTGCTTCTGGTAGTCCTAGACCAGAAAAAAAAAATTGTGTGAGCCTTTCCCACACCTCCTGTCGTTTCCCCTCACTCCAGCCCCAAGCTGCTGACCCACGGTGGGAGCTGTGGGAGTGTGAAGCACTGAGACTGACGACCAGTGCTCATCCAGAGGGCAGATGAAAAATATATTCTTTGAACCATTACTTTTTCCATCTGGAGTAGGGGTTGCCCTGGGAGAGGAAGGGAAGAGAAGTCTCATGCCGAAGGAGAGAAGGAGCTACTTTTAAAGCAGGATCCTAAAAAAAATTCAGAAAGCTAATTTTACTGAGTCCCTACATATGCTTGCTTTCCCAGCCTAAATAGAGATACTCAAAGGCAGAGAGCAAGAAATATTAGTCAGGATATTGTCACAGTCCTGACACTGCATGCACTGATTTTATTCTCCATCCATCGAGATATTAAGATTAATATTTAAAGAAAAAAGTGTGCTGAAGACATGGACTGGGAAGTTCAGACAGATCCTGGAGCTATCCTAGATGAGAAAACATTTATGAACAGAAGAGAATTATGCTTATATGGCTAGAGCAGGGATCTGTCAGTGTCATAGGATTTCAGCTCAAGTTCTGCTATGATTTATGTTACTGAAATTACACATAAGCCTGACTCGGTATTTGGTTTGCATTCCTAGACAAGAAAGATAGATAGAACTAGAAATCCCTTAAACTCCTATATAAGCTTCTTAGATCAGTTCATACAAAGTGAGTGGGCTTATGTGTCTGTCTGCTTCCTTTCTGAGACAAGAGAAATGAGAAATAGGTGAAATTTTGCCTTTTGCACAGACAATAAGTAGACCAGCAGACAGCAAGAAAGCAGCGCTGTTTGTTTGATAGTCACTTGCAGCTTACACTTGTCCTGGGGCAAGGGAGAAATTGGGAAAGAGTTCTGACTCAGGAGGACATAACCTAACTTCTGTTATTCACTACTATTTGGGTACTTCTGAAAGAACTGTTGATGGCATACTGAAGCCATACTTGGTCTGCAGTGGTGCACACCATGCCAGAAGTCATTTGTCTTTAGGAGCTCTTAACCTTTTTCTTCCTTGGTATGCTGTGAGACTGCACAAACGTTTGTAAAATGTGTGGGCTAAAGGGAATATGGATGTGTGTCATGCTTTTTTCTTTTTTTAATTGGAAACACTTGCACGTAGCAGAGAGTATTTCAGTGAAGGGAAATGCCATGGCTACAGGCAGTAGCTATCTCCCACTACATGGAGTAACCTTCACTGCTGCAGACTTCAAGGAGATCTGAGACTGTTAATTCAGCACTTTCTAAGGTTAATTATGACCTTTAGTGACTGATTTAGGTTTAACCTTTCTGAACACTTTTTCTGAAAATAAAAAAAAAATGCTTAAGCAACAAAACACGTAGACAATGGACCATGTGTTTGTGAAAAATAATAGGAAACTTCAAGTCGTGGTGGAGGTCAGATGACTGGAACCACCCAAACACTGCAGTGAACTGCCAAGAATGCAGGGTTGCTATTACAGGGAGACTTCTGGGATGGGCATATAATTAATCAGAACAGTTGGAAAATATTGTTTTAACAAGATTGGTTTTGTCTCGAGTATGCGGCCAGCTAACAGCATCTGGTATATCCAAGTTTCTAGGGCCAGCTTGTTTTAGTTCATAGCAGGTAATGAAAAGCAGGTTTGTCTAAGTCTGCTTTAGTAGTGTCCATCTTCACGGAGCTTATGTTTCTTAGCTGCTCACTTACACTGTCTTACAAAGCAGATGCCTAAATACCAAGAACACATCCTAGGAAAACCAATCTTTTTCCAAAATGAAAATTGTCTTATTAGCATACTAAAGCAAGGCAGTTCATTCTGCTAGTGGCACTGTGCTGCAGGTGTTGCTGCAGGTGTTACTTTTGAAAATTTTCAACAGAAAACATATTTGGAAAAAAAAAAAGTCTTATAGACAAAGAGGAAAGCAGGAGAGAATGAGAGATGGATAAAGGATCCATCTGGTTACAACAATGAATCTTTAAAACTCTTGATAACACAGACATTATAGTAATTCCTATTTCAAATGGATTGAATGTAATCTTCGGAATGCTGATTTCATTCTGAGGTCTCTGTCAAAGAAACTGGCTAAAGCATCAATAGACCTCTCATGGTTTGGAGCAGAAATAGGTGTGCAGGTTGGCTTTAAGCCAACCAATGTTTCAGAAATAGCTCTCTTCCTCAAGGCTTGAATAAATGCAGTCATGCTTATTAAGGTCCCATAGAAGAAAGATAATACTGAAACTGTAGATGAAACTATGGTTGACTTAGTCATTTTGCTTCAAATGCCTGAATTATTCGAAAGGAGAGTGTAATATATAGAATCATAGAATCATAAAGATTGGAAAAGACCTCCAAGATCATCAAGTCTAACCATCAACTCAACACTACCATGCCTAGTTAAACCATGTCCCGAATGCCACATCTACACATTTTTTGAACACGTCCAGGGATGGTGACTCTACCACTTCCCTGGGCAGCCTGTTCCAGTGCCTGACCACTCTTTCAGTAAATAAATTTTTCCTAATATCCAATATAAACCTCCCGTGATGCAACCTGAGGCCATTTCCTCTCGTCCTGTTGCTAGTCACTTGGGAAGAAGAAACCAACACCCACCTCACTGCAACCTCCTTTCACGTAGTTGTAGAGAGCAACGAGGTTTCCCCTCAGCCTCGTCTTCTCTAGATTAAACAATCCCAGTTGCCTCAGCCACTCCTCATAAGACTTGTGAGTGTTTGTGTGTGAAGAATAACTACAAATTTTGGAGTATACTTTATTTCTGTTTTCCAGGGAAAAGATTAATATTTCAGAGAAATTAGTTTTATCCTTCAGTTTGCAATAATTCAAAAGTTTATTGCATTACACATTTTTAGAAGGAAAACTAAAACTATTTTCAATGCTTGATTTCTCTGAGTGATACTGATAAAGTTAAATCCTCATCCATTACACTATTGTAGTTGCAAAGCAAACCTGTTTAGATTTATACAGATCATGTGAGGAGATCTGACGAAAGCTGCATCATTTAACATGAAAAATTCTTGAATGTTGCCACAAATGTCTGATGGTCAGATAGTGCTGCTATCTATACACTACTGGCATACATTTATTACTCTTGGTTCTTACTGATTATCAGGTCTATTTTTAACAAACTGAAGCTGTTTCACTTCAAAAAGTGACTAAGACCATCCTGAAATGCCTTGCTTTTCCTGTTAACTTTAGAAATCATTGTTTAAAGTGCAACTAAATTGAATTCAGTCTTAAATCCAGTACCTCAAGGGGGCCTACAGGAAAGACGGGAGAAACTCTTCAGTAGGGCCTATTGTGACAGGACTAGGGGTAATGGTTTTTAAATAGAGCGAGGTAGATTTAGATTAGATATTAGGAAAAGATTTTTTACAATGAGGGTGGTAGAACACTGGAACACATTGCCCAGAGAGGTGGTGGATGCCCCATACCTGGAATCGTTCAAGGCCAGGCTGGATGAGGCTCTGAGCAACCTGATCTAGTCAGGGATGTCCCTGCTTCTTGCAGGGGGGTTGGACTAGATGACCGTTGAAGGTCCCTTCCAACTCTAACTATTCTATGATTCTATGATTCTATGATCTGGTTGGAGATGTCCCTGCGCCTTGCAGGGAGGTTGGACTAGATGACCTTTAAAGGTCCCTTCCAACCCTAACCATTCTATGATTCTATGAAAACCATGAGAAAGATAGTTTTATTTCAAAGTCTGTCTCAGAAACCTAAAGCAAGTGAAAAAATACAATTTTTCATGCAGATGAAAGAGGCTGAGGGTCAAAAAGGAGTAGGTCGCCATAGCAATGGATACCTCAGCACATCTCCAAGAGATTTAACAGTAAATGTGAAAGGATTTCCACGTGTGGGGTTTCCTGAATAGTACCTTTTTAATCAGTTAACAATGGCAAACAACTGAGGGCTTGCAGGTTTTTTTTTCATCTTTTTTTTAATAATATTTTGCTTAAGAAGATGTTACTATCTATGACAAATAGTATTATCTAATTAGTAGACATTCTTATCCCTAGCGAGTTACTAGCTGAACCAGCCCCCCAAATTATTTGTGGTCTAACCTGGAGATAATCCCAAACCTTCCCTCTAATTGCTTGCTATCTGCATTAGAAACATATAACATTTTCAGAGACTACTCTGCTACTCTAGATACAGGTTCTCCCGCTGAACGAGAAGTGTTGGCATTCAGATCCAAGTCCAAATTTGTTGAAAGTGGGAATGGAAGAATTCAGGCTGTCTGCTTCCAGGATTAAGTTCGGCAAAAGCTTGAATGTGAATCTGGCCCAGGAATACAATCACTGCTAGGGTTGGTTCTTGGACTGGTTCCCGATATTTCTGCCTTGTTTGTTTTCCCAGGTGTGATGAGTACGTCACGCAGCTGGATGAGATGCAGAGGCAGCTAGCAGCTGCAGAGGATGAGAAGAAGACCCTAAACTCTCTGTTGCGTATGGCTATCCAGCAAAAACTTGCCCTTACCCAGCGACTGGAGGATTTAGAGTTCGACCATGAGCAGTCCCGACGCAGCAAAGGCAAGCTTGGAAAGAGCAAGATCGGCAGCCCTAAAGTAAGTGAGGAGGCATCAGCCACCGTGCCAAGCATAGACACTTTCCTCCTGCATAGTCAGGGCCCACAGCAACCAAACTTACTGGTCAGCAGTGGCACTCAGAGGAAAAGGTATGCATGCAGTGATCTTTACAGTACAGTGCAGTGGCTAGACTTTCATTAAAGTCGTTCACTGAATTGTAAACATAATTATTTCTTTATTTTTTTTTTTGTACTTTGACTGGGGAGAAGGAGGTGGGGAGAATATGAATATGAAATTCAAGGCCTAGCAACATGTGGTTCTGATCCACCTACTCACTATGTTATTTCCTACTCCTTAATACAGTGTTTTGAACTATATTCTGTCAGTGTCTCAGTGCATCTTGTATGTCTTTAATATTAGTGTGAATGTTATTTTCTTTAACAAGTTTTCCTTAAGTTTTCCTTAAGGTTTTCCATAACGAGCATCTGAAATTAACAAAAGGATTGTGCTCTATGAGCATTTCAGCGCTTAACACAAAAGAAACTGCATCTCTTTGTTAAGCTCTGGGGCTCACTTTTTCTTCATCAGTGTGAAAAGAATATGGATGTGTTCACTCAGATCAATTTTTCTGCATGGGAACAAGCAACCTTTTGAAGGGGGATGGCTGCCATTCATAACCTAATGCAAATATTTTAAGTAGTGAGTTCTCATCTTGTCTTGTGACTGTCCTGCCAAAGCTCTATAGGTGTGGGGATCTCTTCAGTTCTGAAGATGAAAAGGACTCTCTGTTAGAGAAGTCCTAAATAATCATTCCCTTTTCTTGTATGCTCTAGTCACAATGCAAAAACAAGAGAACTTTCAAGGAGCCTTGTACCTATCAACTCCAGCATGCTGAGATGTAACTCAACCTGATCTCCTCCTCCCCTAGTATGAACCAGGATTTCCAGTGCAGGCAAAGTGCTCTGCTGTGGAAATGACATGGGGTGGCAACGCTAGTTGGTTTTTAGCTGTTAAGCAAACTAACATGATGTTGTCATTCATAAGGCTTTGAAAGGTAATTAAAGTAAAACTCTTTTGTTTCCATATGTATTTTTCTTGGATCTCCTGCAAGACTATTCTCACCTTCCCTTTGTGATCAGAGCCATCCCAGGACTTCAGGGACCTACCTCCAGAAATTATTAAGAGCCCCCCCTCATCCCGCTTCCACAGAATCATATCTTCTGAGGGGCCCCCCTTCCATGAGTGAATTCATCCATGGGCACCGTCTCAGCAAGGAAAAAAGGTTAACCGTGGCCACACCAGGTAAACATTTTTTCCTTGGGTGCATGTGGTGCTGAGTGATTAGCAGAGCAGGGGACTCTCCCAGCACTGCAGATGCAATCTAATTTGGGCACCTTCTTGAGACCTGAAAAGCAAAATGCCTCCTCCTGTGTCATCTATGGCAGGAGATGACATTCTGCTGGCAGCAGCCCAAACTGGTTGCACATGCAGTGGGGAAAGTTCCGCTGTGGTATAGGTGGGTGCCTTTCCGCTGGCATCCACAGAGGCTGCACCCCTGTGCCTGGGTGGTGCTTAGTCTGGTGGTTGTGTTGGTAGACCCCATGGAAGACATAAACCCAATGGGACAGAGGAGTCAGGTGTGCGAGGACCAGCGAGGAAGTGACTGGCAGAGTGCACAAGCCTACACAGCATCTGTCTTCTGCTCATCCTGGAGCGTTAAATCAGGTTTTTCTAAAGGTAAATGTTAAACTCACAGAAGATTTAGTTTATAGAAACTGAGTCATTAAGTTTATCTTTGCAGGAAGCTTTTGCTCTTCATTTCCTGCCAAAATGTAGTATCTCCTTCAAACAAGGCATAGAAAGGAAATGCAAACTGGAGTGCCATTTCAAAGGTTGTGACATCTTTCTTCTTCTGACAGACAAGCTAATAATTACTTTTCTTCTGCACCTGAGCAGAAGTTTTAGCCTTTAAATATGCACACTCTTGTCCAGTGGTAAATGTTTTCATTTTTTGTTTTAAAATTTGTTATACACAAAAAGCGTTAAGTAGAAAATATAAAAGCTAAAACCCATAAAGTGGTTTCTGCTCAAGTACATGTTTTTTTCTGGAAAGCTGAGCAATACCCTATAGTATGTTATATCTCTCACTGAGTGCCAGCAGCATCACAGCCGCCTTTGAGTAGTGCCATGCAAGTAAAACCCACTCAGAGAAGTGTAAAACTGCAGAGAGTCTAAACAAGACATTTTCTTAAGGAGTGTTGCAGTAAATAAATCAAAGAGATGGCTCCTGGGGAGAAAAAGGTGGGGAGAAAGAAAGAAGCAAATACTTTAAAATGTATAAAATGGTACTGATCTTTCAGTATTTCCTTTGTATTCTGTTGGCAATGGAAGACCACATGCTCGTTTTCTACCTCATAGACAGGAATCTGTTTCCTCAACACTGGCTGTGTTCTTTTCTCTTCATCCTACAACCGAATAAGGATGATTTGCTTTCTGATCGACTCTTACATCTTTTTAAAGAACTGGATTTTGCAATTTCTGCATAGCCAAACTCCCCAGTTTGGAAATACAAGGATCTAAGCCCCAAAATGGCAATCTTCTAACATACAATTTACAAGACTCTTCTAATTGTGATTTTACTTCCCATGTACAATTTACAAGAATGCCAGGCCAAGAAGAACCAGATTTTAATCCAAGGACTGGATGACCTTTGTGTGAAGAACCCTGACTGTATATTGTAAATGCAGTTTAGTGGTTGGAATAAGTAATAGTTTGAAAAAGAACTGTGCTCAACAGATAGGTAAACACAATTTACTGTATTGCAAATTTGTTAGTAAAATGGTGAAATATGTTATCTTTGAGTTTGAGACTCTGGATCCTGACAGTTTTCATGCTTTTTTTCCCCCCCACTATTTCCGTGGACCGGCATCTGATATCTCATGGAACATCACAGGTGCACAGACCACAGATTGAGAAACATTGACGCAGTCACTAACTTTTTCCAGTAACAGAGGCCAAAGGATGAAGCAGCCTGAGAAGTAGAATTATCTGGAAAATAATGTTTTTCTGGAGTTTTACCTGGCACTTTAGCTACATCTCTACATATTCAGACTATAAGGGTCTTGAGACAGTATTACTGATTTATGTTACAATTGTCCTTATGAATCTACAACAGTCCTACCTTTCTGAATGCATTTGTCAGAAATTTATGCCATCACATGGCCTTAGTCTCAGCCTGCGAGGCTGACAGGTTCAAACCAGAGATCTTTCTGAGCATTCAGATTCCAGTATTAGCATGTTAGAATCAGGTTGAGGATTAGGTAGGGAATTGCTCAGTATTGTTCTTACCAGTTTCTGGAAGATTTCTTACTCTTGTTAACAGATCAAAGGAGTGATGCACCAAGTAGAATTTTTTTTGCCATCTGTCTAATTACCTGTTTTCTGAAAGTAAGGAACATTGAAGTATGTTATTCTGCTGCTTTTATAGAGAATGTTTAAAGCCTTGTATCAGAAAGAGTTTATTTTCTCAGATGATTTGTGCAGTCAGGCAGGCCAGCAAGAGAAGCAACCCACACCTGTTTCTTCATCAGAGAGGTTGCAAAAGAGCAGCATCCAAGCTCAAACGCTATGGAACAGAGCACAGCTTGGATGGAGGAGTGGAGGAGCAATGAAGCTTAAATTAAATGCAATTAGGTTTTGATTTTTTTTCTTTTACATTGGTGAACTATTTCCTTCACATAAATATTTCACCTATATGATGTGTAGGCTTCCCTGTCCGTTCATTAGCTCCCAGTGTTGTGGGGACCTGGGAGACTGTAGCTGGGAATGCATTTGATGGAGATCAGGAGCCAAAATAACTGAAGTTGGCAGAGGGAGAAACTGGGCAGGCTCCACTGCCCCATGCTCCATATGCAGTAGGCAAGTTGTGCCCTTCTTTCCGTTGCACCTTCTTCTGGACGTGGTGCTTGGCAGAGGAGGCTGCCTTCACCTTGCTCTAGCCTCAGCTTTGACTGCTGATGGCAGTCCCTTGGTAGAGGGAAAGCTGGGAGTGCTTGTGGCTGCCTTTTTCAGAGGAAGATCTTGGCATGAAAGCTCACTAGTGAAGACCAGCTGAATTAAAGACCTCTCAAGAAAGAAATTGTCATTTCCTACTTGATGTCCGTTTGACTGCCCCCAACTTCAAATCAGCATGCATGTCCCTCTGTAATTAAGCTATGGCAGTATAAATTTATGTAGGCTTTCTAACCAAAGTAGTAGCCCCTAATCACTGTGGCTAAAAAATACCACTCAGTCCACTTCCAAAGTATCGTGTTCCATTTCCCCTAGGTAGTAGTATGTATTTAGCTTTGCTGTGTGTTTCTTCTTTTCTTCTGTTGTTTTCGATCATTTTTACACTTCGAAGTCTTTCTTCTGATAGACAGAACAGCCAGTATGTGCTCAACACAATTCCAACCTGCTTTTGCATGTGGCTGTTTTCATAACGACGTGAAGAAATGAGAGCATATAGAAAGCCTAAGTTCTGTAATTGTAGCTTAAATTTAAATCAGTCAAGATCCTTGCTGCAGGGTTCAGCCTTAAACAGGGGCAGTTAAAGGGTCAACTGTGATCCACCTGAGAGTCTACAAACAAACTGTGGTAGACGCTTCTTTTCCATATTGTTTACATTTGTAGGTAGATTTCATTAATTAAAATCCCACACAGGAAAACACTTTGAATACTAAAGTATTTCATGTTTCCTAGGAAATCAGATCATAAGCAATCCTTTCCCTTCTGTACCGTCATATATTTTAGTTTATGTGAAGCATTTATCTGAAAGCCCAGCTGAGGTCAGATGCTTAGCTGACAAAACCCAGGCTAGCCCCATGGGTTTCAACAGAACTATGCTAGTTTATTCCAGTCTCAAGTTTCTATTTTGTAGGGTAGAGATTTTATTGGTTTTCATTGGTCTTCATGTGCAAAACCACTGCAAAATTAGGTAATTAAATCAAATTAGGTAATTTTGCAGAGTTGCTCATTTCTGAAAGCACATTAAACCTGAAAGTTTGCTTGCTTTTCGGGTGTCTTTCAAGGCTGCTTTACAGAATGGCATTTGATTCTCACACAAAGAGACTAATGTGAAAGATAAAGGCAGCAAAGGAATGCCATGTAATAATACAGCAACTGCTCAAGCACTAAGCTGACCACCTATCATATATAATTAAGAGTATGTAGTATATACTCTTACTATAAAAGTCATCCAGGATTAATTTCTGCTGTACTCTATTCGTACAGACAAATCAAATATAAATAACAATATGATGCAAATATCTGGCTTTGGTTTGTTGGTTTGCATTCTTAGCATAAAATGTAAATTAATTTACAGAAGTTATATCCTGAGGGAAATTCCTATAGAGTTCCTGATAGTGTCTTCAAGAGCGAACTTACGTCATCTGTAGGTAGAAACTATTTCTTCAAGCTAACAAGGAAAATTATAATGAAAAAACTCAATCACCCAAATATGGAAGCCATAAGAAGTCTTCCAATTAAGTCTTTAAGCTGAGACTCAAAGGGAATTGCTTGAGAGTTGTCTTTGCTAATTGCCCTTTTCACTGGAATCGGTTTCACTTGTGAAGAATAGGTTAGAACCCTAGGAATGCCTTGATCTGTTTGGTATAGCACAAACACAATTTAACACCACAAAGAGCAAAGGGTCTGCTGAGTGAGGTGGTTGTAAGCATTACAGGGAGTTAAGGATTTTTGATGTGAAATGCTGAGTAACATCTCCTCGCCCAAGGGATGAGAAATACGCTCTGCTGCTATTTTACTTTATTTCTTTCTGGATTTTGAGCTTTTTCAAAGTGTAGTGTTTAGGATATTCTTTTCAGTAATATTCTGTAAAAGGTTATTCTCTGTGTAATCTGAAGCTTACCTTCCTTCTTATATCTCTTTCTTAATATAATGTTCAAGTGCAATTTATCAGGTGGGACAAGATTCTTGGCTTTGGCTCCTCTTTCTTGCTCCTTCACATTGTTTAGGCAGTGTGAAGATGTGGGAAAGCATCTTGAAAAGGAATATTTTGGGTAGACGCCCTTGGTAGGGAATAAATTTTTGATAGTGAGTTTGTGTCTTCTTTCATTGTGGGCTGAAAAGAGTTTAAGTTTGAGATCTTGAGCTGTGCACATTTTTTGGTTTTTTTAGGAATATTTTGCCAAAAATAGTTCCAGCTTTGCTTTTGAGCTTGAGTACCAATGGCAGACAGCTCCTCATGGATTTCTAAACCTTGCTACTATAGACATTACTTTGGTACCTCAACTTTGCTTTTTTTATGCACTTCTCAATTTTGAAACAGCAGGACAGTTAGAAATCTGAACATGGAGGAAAATACCGCTTCTTTTAAAAATGATTGTGGAAGAAGTCCTTTGAGGAACACTGTCAGGTCAGACCTGAATTCTGCTAGGCCGGTGCTCTGTAGATCTTTAGGATTATTCAGGTCACCCAGTGAACAGTTTGAAATATTTCTTACTTCTCCTTTGTGAAGGAATTATACAGATTAACGAACAGGAAAATCAACATGACTGGAATCTAGATACCACTTCTATGCTGATTTTGTGGTAAAGAACTTTGTTGTGAATTCTAGTTCACAACCAATATGGATTTATCTGTATATTAAGTGAAAGAGTTTATTCTTGAAAGGTAGGGTAGGTGGTTAACTGAGCCACCACTACTAGATAAGATATTTAACTTGTCAGGCTAGTCTACTCTGATTGTTCAGTCAGGTAAGTTTGATTTGCTTCATCCAAGCAATGCAAAGCAGCTGGAGCATGAAAGTTCTTCAGAACTGTTATTTTTTTAAAAACCCACAACTTTATTCTGACAACACAAATTTACAGTCTGAGTGCAAATTGTCCTTTGCCTCGTTAGAGATCCGTGTGTGATTCCTCTGAGTCCTCAGCTATTAATATGTTATATTTTTATCTACTGAGAATGTACTTGTGTTGATGGTGATGATTCTGTACTCATAAGATGTCTCTGAGCTTGTGTAATCAGACAGGCTACTGGCTGTTGCAAGACTTCCCTGGTACTGGTCTAAACTGTCTCTGCTCTCTGTGAAAAATGGATTTTATTTATTTTTAGCAGGGTTTTTTAAATCAAGTGTAGTGGGTTGTTTTTTTTTTCACCCAAACATGATGCTCTTCACAAAAAGGATAATTCAGTCATTATTAATGTATTATGTGTGTTCACTTTTTGTTCTGCTTTGTTCTGTTTCTCTGTGGGTTTTGTAAACATGCCATGTTTGTGTATATATGTGTTCATTGTTTAATGAGCAGTATTAGTGCATATATACAAATATATGTATATCTCTTCCGGCTCTTGGGGCCGTGTCTTGCATCTGATATGCTCATTTAACTAAGCTTAATGAGCATTGCATATTTATGCCATTTCAAGCATGGTACATTGTCCTTGTGGAGGCCGTTTTGAATTTGAAGAACAGTACCCTTGCCAAGGACATTAGTTGGCTGTAACTGATGAAGAGGTCAGCTGGCTAAATGTACTTTTACCTCTTGGTGCCACTGTGAATAGGACCTTTTTGCTTTATGCTTTTCCTCTCTTGCATTTAGCTTTCCAGTTATCACTGATGAGACCAAAACCATACATTTCATGCTGATCAATATAATTTAGCTACTTCAATATAATTTAGCTATTGTGACATGAATTCACTGCAGTTCTACAAGTTTCATTTAATTTCTATTTGTATTTTTCACTTTATAAAGAAAACATTTCCAAAATAAAACCTGTTTTTAATAGAAGCCCCGATCTGTTTATTAAAACATTAAAAAAAAAATTGCAGTGAAATCCATGCCTTATTGTTGTATATTTTCATTAAAAGGTTATTAACATTTTTCTCTCTGTATCTAAGTTACGATTTCAATGCTGAATGGAATGATTAATATTAGCATCATTTGTTGAAGTTCTCCAGTAAAATCTTATTAGACTTCTAGTTGTTTCTAACTAAACAGGTATGCAGGTGACACATCATATCTTTATGCTGTGTTACCCGATATTTGTTACTTTCTATGAAAATTTTGGGCTTTGGAATCTAGCATTATCAGTTAACTAAAACAGCTATTGGAATATCTTGACAATGTTGGTAACAAAAGCCATCTGTCTCTATCTTCTTTTATGACAAGGTTTAATGTGGTTTCATGACTTAATGATTTTTACTATCAAATATACAGGCATATTCAATATTGTGCTTCTCATCTCATAAATCAGGCAACACTGAAGTGAGTCTGTTTAAATTAGACGTACTGATATTTTAGTTCTCTAATAAAGCAGTTCCTTGGGATGTTGTGGAGTAAGCTCACCAGCAATTCTTTAATCAAGACTAGTATCCCTAATTGTAAGTATCTCCCTGCCTGCATTTTCTAGGGCTATGAAAGCTTGTAGTTGTATCTTTTGTTGTTTCTTCCAAAGCCTGCTAAATATACTGTTCCCACTGACTTAAGTTTTGGATTAGGCCCTTCTTCACCTGTAAAATAGTGCAAGTATTTTTGGTTTGGATGTATTTGTGGCCATCTGAAATGTATCCTAGCCACTTAGTTTCCATGAAAGATGGGTAACCAACAAGACAGAAGTGTAATGATTTCTGTATTTTTAAGATCTTTCTTTTCCTCTTTTGAAATGTTTAAAATGTGTGTGTCTTTTAGTAAGTATTTTGTGAATCATCAGACCATTCTAAATGTGCTTTTTATGAACTATATATAAAAAAAGGAATTGAATATATATTTTCAGCTTCCACCATTTCCATTTCTGCTGTTTTACTAACCCATTATTTAGCTTCTCAGTAGATTTAATGAGGAATTATTTAAACCATTCGCAGAAACCATTTGAGAAATACCGTAAACACATCATGATATAGAAAGTGTGAAAAAGCCTACAGAGCTGACAAGAAACCTCCTAATGTTCTTGGTCTGTAATTGGAGAGAAATGCATTTCACTAATTTTGTTAATGATTATGTATTATTTGGGGTTTTTTAAAAGTTATTTTTAATATGAGCTACAGCAAAGGGCAATGCTGGGATATGGCTTTGTCACCATACTTTGAGCTTACAGTCCCACTGAAGCACACAGACTGATGGGGGAACAGCTCTCTGGGTTGGGGGTAATTCAGGTCTAAAAATAAAGTAGAAATCAAGTCATGCAAAATAAGGAAATAAGGGAAAAATCCACTGCATATAGTGTAGCTGTTGTATAGATTAAAGAGCTCAGTAGAACACAGCCAAGAAACCTGACATGTTTTGGAAAACCACTGAATCAGTGACCTGCTAAGCCATGTCTGTCAGGTAGCATGTGAAGTTGTTAGTGATGTTCCATGAGCTGGTTTGTGGAAATCACCAAGACAGATTGGTACTTTCTTAGAGAAATGCTATTAAATACCCTGCCTGTTCCAATAAGCTCAATCACCTGCTTTTACACCTGAGAAGCATTTGGCAGAAGCCTCTGTTATATTTACTCTGTCTGACTTTGTCCTGAAGGTAAAGATCTAAGAGGAGGAGGAGCAGAAGAAGGCCTGTGTCAGAAGCTTGGAAGTGTAGAAACAGTGGGATGTTCCCGGGCCATGTTTGCAAGAAAAAGAGTGGACATGTGGAGATGACAGGAGATGGGAATTTTAGATGCATCCTGCTGCTGGCCTGTTGCATCTTAGTGCAGTATGTAGATGTTGCTGATGCCTTCAGCTCTGTGTGTCAATGGGACCTCAGCAGTGTGGTCAAGTTTCTTAATGTTTATTCTTCAAATAACTTTTGAGAAAACTAAAAAATAAGTATTCAAAGACTTCATTGTTATTGAAACATCTCCTACCAACAATAATCCAAGATACCAAGTTTCTCTGAATAGCAAAGTTAAGATATGAGTTACCTGGGCATTTGCAAGACTGGACATAAAAATTTCATAGTTGATCAGCTTTTACATGAAGTAAGCCAAAACTGATACTTGGTTGATAAATATATCTATCTATCTCCAATCAACAATTAATAATATTCAGTTTAACAGGAGCAGAGGTAAAGCTCAGACAGTGGGAAAACCCAGAGAATCTAGGTACTGAAAGATGTCTGTGCAGGAGCTAACTTGCACCTGGTGAAGTTTATTAGGCTTCCTTCATGGTAGCTATGCCAGAACAGGGCTGGCTTTCAGAGAGCTATACAACGTCTCTGTACCATAGTTGAATCCCTTGGCACTGCTCCTTTTGCTCCCAAGCCAGGACAACCCAAATTAATCCTGCTCTGAGAGAACTGGGGTTAACAAGTCTGGCCAGGCTCCATGTAGTTGCTCCACTAAGGTCCTCTCCTTCCAGGGACAGCTCACAGAAATGCAGAGCTGTGCCCCATTTGCAGTTCGCAGACTGACCAGCTGAGGCTGTGCATAGGGCAGAGGTAACTGTGTTATTCCCAGACCCAAACTGACCCTGAAAAGAGGAGAAGGGAGAGACTCTTCTAATCTTTGACCTTTACCATTGTTTGTGCTTTTTTTTTCCTAAGGTAAGCCACAGCTGACCTCGCACCAGCTGTTCTTTGCGATAATCATTACCACTTAAAGTTCCTCTTCGACTTGAGGAAGGTCAAAGTTTTCTTGGCATCCATTAGAAAAACAGAGATAAATTGTAAGTGAAACCAGCTAGTCAAATAATAGTATAAACTTATGTCCCTATCACCCCTGGACATAAACAGTTTTGGGACTTTTCTCATCGTGTCAGATTACAGTTTGAAAGCATCTCTACAGATCTCAACTCGGCAAGTGGGCAAGTGTTTTAGAACCCTCTGCCCTGTTCTTCTTGATATCTCGCATTTCTCTTTTGGGTTTAGAAGTTTTCCTCTTTCCCCACCTTTGAGTAGAGAGGATTGATTTTCTTTTCTTTTTTTCTTGTCTTTGTAGGACTTCTGTGTGATGCAACATGTTTCTGCCTCTGCACAACTGGAAGACTACTGATTTGTTCTTTGCCCAATACTTTTGACTCATGCTATTAACCATTCATTCTTTCCCTTTAAATTGACTTCTTGGTGAAGAAAATAATTCATTACCATATAAATGGACACAGCTTCTCTTTTAAAGTAAACTATCAATAACATCTTCATAGGCCTGTTATCAAATTACTCAAGCTTTATGGAGCAAGTTCAGTTGACATTGGGTAGTGTGACACAAAGTGAGACTGCATGAAAACTTTTAGCTAGGAAAGAAGGACTTTCTGTTTGCCTGGAATGGTCAGTGAGATGCTAAGGAGAGTTTGCCTTGTAAGACTGAAAAAGCATCAATCTCACATCTTGTCATAAGCATCTCTTGAGAGCTTTTCTTTTATCAAGAACAGATTTTTCCCAGGGTTTTTCATATCAGAAATACCAAATATGTAACAGCACCTGTAAAAAATGTTTGATTGGTTTGTTGTTTGACTCACAGTTTTACCCTTTCAGATAAGAGAAGAAAGCTCACCATTGAGTAACTGAAGTAGACACAGTCAGAAGTATGTTATATGTCAGTTAGTGATTCACAGCATCCCCGGTGCTTATCCTGGAATTCTTACTCGTCTTGCTCTTGGACAGCACTCCGTAGAGATTAGTAATTTACTGAGTGTCAAAATGTGCTGAAATGTTCCAATCTAGTATGCTGGGCTCTGAGTAGGTGGGACTGAAAATGCTTGCATGTAGGATTTTCACTGTGGACATTGCTGATGTCAACAGAAGGCATACCCATATTTCGGACACTAATGTCCCAGTTAAGCAGGCCTGTGTTGATTGGAGTCACCGAGTTCACAGACAGAAGGGCAGAGCACACCTTGTAACATGAGGGAAATGCTTTGGTTTTGTGGTCGAGCCGAAGGGAAGTACAGGAAAATACTTTTTTGTGATATTTGCTCTGGGCAGATAATTTATAGCAGCACATTCAGTCCTCATATGAGCAGATGTAGCCCCTCTGAGCTTGGTATTTTTAATGCTCTTACATCAGGAGCTGATTAGCCCAATTAGGACTTGGCATTAGATTCCAAAGGAAAATCAGCGCTGGCTGATCTGTGGGAGAGGAAATCTCTGAGCCCTTTACACCACCATTGCCAGCCAATAGCTAAAATGTTAAGAACTGGAAAATCGGAAGAGGCCTAACGTATAGCATGAGTCAGGCCTCAAAGCTCCAACAGATGCAGTGGAGTATGTTGTCTGATACTGCCACAGGACTCTGTACAGACTCAAGTCCTGATGAATTCAGTGAAAACTGATGTGTACAACAGCTCCTCTTTGCCTTTTGTGGTTGAAATGGTCACCGAACATCATTTGTTCATTATAGGTTTATAGAATTGTGAAAGGGCTCTTTAAAAGATCTTGCCCAGGGAGGTTGTGGAGTCTCCATCCTTGGAGGTATTCAAAAGCTGTCTGAACATGTTCGTAGGCAACTGGCTCTAGGTGGCCAAGGCTGGACCAGATGACCTCCAGAGGTCCCTTCCAACCTCAACTGTTCTGTGATTCTGTGATTCCAGCCCGCTCCTTGGCCCCCAATAGTTTATTTCCTCACAGCAACTGGAGATGATGGAGAAATAAGTTAGTCTGTATTTAATAACTGTATTAATCATTTTGTGGGTGGCGTTCTCTGAAGACACACACAAAGTATGATCTGTGTCTGTTTCCCAAGTGTCTTCTACAGAAATAGCAAACTCTTGCTGTCTAGCTTGACTGACACTCCCTGAGATTTGAAAAATACTGGGAACAGGCCTCTTCCAACATAATTTTTTAAATTTGTTTTTATCTTTTAGTAAAAGAGACCATGTCTATCTTTCCTTGTCTTTATGCTATGTGACATTGACCACAGAATCAGTAAAGGCTTCTTGGAAACTTCTAACCTTTGACAGAGTACTTCAGAAAGAAACAAACATGATACAGGCAAGCGTTCCTTAGTAGAAGGGAAGATCTGAATGCTGGCTTCTAATTTTCACCTTTAAAATTACTTTTTGTTACATTGTGTTTATGGATGTCACGGCATTAAAATAGGGAATAAAGTTAGCTCTGGCACAACTACTTGGACGTAAGTAGATAAGAGCTCCTTTGAATTTGAAAAGCAATAAAGCCATATGCATTCTGCTTAGCTCTTTCATAGCATAATCCTCAAAACCTTCACTCCTGGAGGATGTAGAGGACGATTCAGCCATTTTAAATTATGTGGATCACCAGATGCAAGTGAGTGTGAGCCAGATTGTGTGAGCATTGCCGACGCCAGATAGAACTGTTGTTTCATGTGAAGTCGAGGGAGTTTGCTCACATCAAGTAATTATTATCCAGGTTGTGTAACACTTGCAGAATCTGGCTTCCTATTTGCATGTTCTGCCAAATCTAGCAGATGAAGAGGCTTCATGAAATATTTGCAGGATGTTTGAGATACTAGAATAGGATCATAAATCAGGCATTTGCGTTGTTCTGGAAAAGCCTATCAGAACAATTTCTTCTGTATTTATGAAACCTGTCTGCACCTTTCACCATACAGCATTCTGTTCTGTATTCCTTTTCTCACTGACTACCTTCTGTAAGCTGTCAGGGATTACTTTGCTTTGGACTTCTGCAAACTAGTTTTTTTTTATCCTAAGACATTAATTTTTTTTTTTTTACAGTAACTTCCTTTTTGCAGTTAGCCTGCTCTGTCCAGGCACCTTTTCTTCTAATTGAGCTTTGTGCTGAAGTGCCAGACCCTTCTATTTGTGGCTCCAGTGCGTTGCAAACTCTTGCACTCCACAAGACATATGGAAGAGTATAGTGACATCCTGGCAAACGAGAAAATGACACAGTATTCTTTCTCATTCCATTTCTACTTCCTGACACAATGGTGTCAGCACTAACTGTGCATGTATTTTTCTGATGTAGATATCTGTGCACTTGAAATTACGTCCAAAACCCACTCCTAGCTGAAGGAGGAAGAAGCTAGTGATTTGGGTACACTTGCTTCCACCCACTGGAGGTCAGCACAGATCTTCATAGGAAGTAGGGAGAAGCACTCTGGACTTGTATGACAAGGAAATATCTGGATATAATGCTCAGTGTTGCTAGGAAGGTGCGTTGCTCTGCATTGTACCTAATGTCATTTCAAGACTCTTGACAGCAAATTACTTATGTGTTCTTCCACTTGATTGAGACAAAGAATAGAAGTGGATTTTGGAAAACATCCACAGGGTAAACAGAAATTATTACTGATGCTGAGCTTTAAGTAGCAGCCAGTTGAAGGGGGGGGGGAATTATTTCCAAGTACATGAAGTCTAGTCATCTCATTTTTAAGGTTTAAGGGAAAGAAATTCCTTTCCACTGAAGAGTCAGGTTGAGAATAAAGTTGAAGCAGTCAGAGAGGATGACAGATCTGCAAACCCTGCTGGAGACAAAAAGTAATCTCCAGTAGTTTTCCAGATTGTCAGAAAATCAACCATAGATTTTTAATGTTCAAAAGGACCCTGATGACTATGTTGTCTCACAATCTGAATCACACAGGCAGTGGAATGAAATGAAAGGCCAGACTGCTGCAGGGAAAATGAGCAAATCTTGAGATCTGGAAATCTTGGTAGAAACTGGTGAGCTAGAAAGCAGGGTTGTCTTGTTCAACTATTCTTCTTAAGTCCCACAAGTATTACTCATTTTAAAGCTGTTTTCATATTCCAAATGTCACAGTAAAAAAGTAGCAACAAAAGATTATTTGGCTTTACTGTTATTTCATAAATTAAGAACTAGAATACAGCTTTGCAAGTGGTTAATGTGGAAACTGCTTTGGCAGAAAATTGATAAAATAATCTAGACAAAATAGTGAAAACCAACTATATCAATTTCTCCCTTTTCCCTACAAAAAAAAGTAATCTCACAAGCACTATTTAGAAGTTGTGAAGACTTTCTTGTAAGCTTTTTCTTAAAGACCATAAAGAGATAGAATCTCTAAGTGTTGTTCTATGAATGTAAGTTCTCTGGAGAAATCTTGAGTAACTTTATTGACACTTCAATATAATTATATTCAATATAAGCAAAACACCTTAATCACCAGCAGAAGAATGATGAGTACAAGGTTTAAACCCAGACCGTGAATACCGCCCGCTATTGCTGTCTGTTCAAACAAAAATTTGCCAATGTTAAGGGAAGACAAACAAAAATGTCTTCACTGCTTCTTCTGAAAAGATAAAAGGCAACAACTAATGTTAATACTATCAGAAAAACAGGTGTTTCTGTCAGATAAGGAACCAAGAACACATTCCTCACTAAATCTTTCCATCAGATGCATAGCCTGTGTACTACTGTTACTAACCCCTTGCTCTGTAATCTCTCTGTATATATGTCTAATTTATCAGTTTCTTGTAGATTGTCAGCAGCCTGCTGCCTCCATACCGCCACACGGCTCACAACTAGCCAGGGGGCCAGATTGCCAGACTGTCAGGTAAACTTCACTAACTTTTCTCTTTGCACATAGCTGCATGCACATCTGCAATTCCCCTCCTCTTCTGTATATGAAAGCTCTTCACTGCAATTCTTCACTAACTGCAAACTGCTAACAACTTGAGGACAGTGATAATTTCTGCAGTGGCAGCACAAACATGAATCACAGCTTTCACACACTTACATCAGTGTGAAAATAGGGAAGAGAGTGCAAAGTTGGATCCTGCAGCCCTCATTTGGTCTTTTTATGGAGGCAGTTTCTCAGTGATGCCAAAATAGTAACAATTTTATTTTGTTGCTAGATAAATTTATATAAAATGAGAGACTTTTCATTTTAGTGGTAGGTGTAGGCTTCTCTTTATTTTATAAGGTAAAATTTTAAAGGCACTTATGAGATTTTTTTATTTTTTTAGCAGATGCTTCTGAGAAGGCTTTCCTTGACCTGGAAACTCAGTCCCACTGCAGTCAGATCTTAATCTTGCCGTTATGAGTAAGGATACCAGGAGTTTACTCTTATGTGGTGCAAAGGCCAAATCATGCTTCTGAGAAGGCTGAGTTAATCAAGGCACAAAACCCAACCTAAGCTAAATGAGCTTGCAATAGTTTTCTTCACAGTTCACAGTATATTCTGTGCATATATTCGCTTATGACTATACTCGCTCATTTGAAATAGGTTACATTACTTTTAGACCTTAGTCTGATCTGCAGTGACCAAGCTGATCTACGTATAATGAAGCTATTTCTCATTATACGTAACCCTATTTATAATGAAGCTATTTCTCACGCAGCGCTAAACTTCATATGCGTGGAAGTCTGCAGTGATGCCCACTGGGGAATGGATGTGGTACAGCTTTCAGACTGCACGTCTGGCGCTGCTGAGCACTAATTCTGTGGGTTGCAGGGGGTCTCTTGGTGGCCTTGGAGCGGCTGCTTCATTTGTGCCTCTCTGTTATTGCCTGTAAAGTGAAAGTATTATTAACTTCCTTACTGCATAAGGGCATTATGAAAATTTTACCAAGAAGTTGGTGAAAGTTTTTTTTATAACTAAGTACCTTTACTGGTTTACAGTTTGATGTTTTACAGGACACTGAAAAAAAGTTACTAGTTCCATTTAAAATACCTATGAAGTGGTTTCTGCTATATTCTAGATGTTACAGTTCAAGAGTATCATTAGGTGCTTTCGTCATACGGAGGTTTAATGTCAACAAGTCTTATTTTAACCCTATTTACTTTACCATCACAAAACCAAAGCCTGTTCTGTTCTTTCCAGAGCTACTCTCCTGGTGCACAATATGCTCTAACACCATCCCTCTGTAAATGCTAACAAACACTTACTCCTGGAATTTAAAAAATTATTCTCAGAATGGAAGACCTACCTGGTCTACTACTGCTATACATTTGTCTGCAAGCATTACCTTGTTCTGCAAACAAACCCACAGAAAGGGATAAGGTCCAAAGGAAAGTCTTGGAGTTTTCTGGTTACTCCTGGAATTCTTCCTTAGTGAGGAAGACCTCATTAGCTACAACCAGAATTGCACATGTTGTTCAAGAGGACTTTCTTGCCATGTTTTCAAATCAAAAGCCTAGCATGCAAGAAACAATAATGATAATTTAAAATATAGTTAATATTTTTAAAAATTCAGATCGGTCATCCCACAAACACACACTTAGCTGAACTATTGACTTTCAAATTACTATTGGTTTTTACCACCAGACTGATACTCTTCTGGTGAAGTGAAAACACCACACTGTCTTTGATACATTAACACTGTTGCCTTGCTTGTCTCAGCCATGTAGCTGCACAGCTTCATAAAGCAGTGAAGTGTAACAACAGACTTAATGCAAGTCAGCATGATGGCCTAAGTTGTTGAGTGCTTTAAATAAATGAAGTGAAATCTGGAGTAAAATTTGAAGGCATTTAAAGAACCATTTAGGTTTACTGAGGTTCAGATTTCCTAAATCCAGCAGAAGAGGAGGATAGGAGCTTGTACTGCCCTTCTTATCCTCTGACAGTCCCTCCTGGGATGGCACACAGGCTATCAGTCATGTGATGATTGAAATCTGCCTCTGATGAGGCAGATTAAAGCTGTGCCTAGAACTGAAGTTACCCATTTTAGGAGAGAGGTATGTTTGTTTTTAAAGTCTCTAACATTACTCTTGTAGTAATGTGACCTCTCAGTGGCATTTCACCCAGGATTAAACAATAGCTTGGTAAGATTTGTAATTCACACAGATGTTTTCTGCATCCTGCAATATGTCTAATCATGTTCAAACTAGTTAATATGCCTGACCATAACACAGATTCACTCTGATCTTCAAGATCAAATACAGAGAGTTTTCCCTCATCCATTATCTATACTGAATTTTAAGAGGGACTTTTGTAACTCTGGGTTTTCTACTAATTGTGATTCCAGTGCATAGGTTTTGGTGAACCTCACTGGATAAGCCGTGTACAGGTTCAAGCCAAATGAAACTCTGGGACACATCTAGCCAATTTATTTAGCTATCCATCTACCTGTCTTTTTGCTTAAGTCTGCATATTTCAACTGGAACCTGATCTGGAGAATCTGTGAGAACTTTTCTTAAGAGAACTAAGAGATCTAAACTGATGCAACAATGCATGAAAGTCTTGCTCTGGCTTCCATGCATCACCTCAATTTCAACCAAATCTAGGCCTACTGTGAGAATTCCTGGTATCTATAGCTGCCTGTCTGATGGACTGTATTGGACAAGACTAAAATATTGCCATCATCCAGTATTAAAAAGAGTGTGTCTGTCTTTGAATCATATTCAGGTTTTTGTTGAAAGCAGTGAAAACCTCATTTTCATTACCAGAGGCCAAACTCTAGACCCAAGTTATCTACTAATAAAAACAAACAAACAAACAAAACCAAAAAAAACCTGATATTGCAAATGAAGTTAATATTAATTTTTAATAAGAAATAATGTGGATTTTTTTTCATGTAAACTAGGAAATAAAATTAAAACCAAGGTAAAATATTACTGCATGCAGAATGGTTGCATTGTGAAAATATCACTGATCAGTTTATATTTTTCCATTGCTGATTTGTTACAGTTACAATCAGTGACAGACAATATTGCGTGCAAATGGCATCTTTAAGACAAAGAACAGAGTACTTGCTAATACCAAAGGGCTTTGCATGCTCTTTTCCAATTGATTTTTAGAAATACATGATTAGCACTGAGCGCTGGGGGAAAAAAAAGAGCTGCTTAAAAGCACACAATAATTCTAACACAAAAAAATCACACAGACTTCATTCTTCAACTGAATGAATAAATCCCCAAATGATACCGGCCTTTAAAGAGAAGTTTACAAAAATGTCTATTAAAACCAAATGTTTTAAAAGCCAAAGATATCCCATGCGGGAAATGTAACAATGTTATCCTTATTCTTGGTTAACAGTCAACAGCTTCAGGTTCTTCCATGTGTCTCTATTTCTTTGTGTTATTAATCTCACTTGCCGTCTCTATTGCCCACAACTGTCAGTGTGCCCGATAGCTCAGCTTCAGGACCTGCTGCCATGATCACCTGTACTGCCATAAAAAGCACACTGCATGCCGTCTGTCACTTGCTGATTCTGATGTATTCTTTATATACTGCTACAGTAATCTGCATTAATGAACTGGAGCTATTGTGTTTCTGAAGAGAGGATGGTATAATAGTAGAGTGTTAAGATAAGATTCAAATCTATTGCGACCACAAGTGATGTGTGTATCAAGCACCTACAAAGGTGCTTGATAACCTTGTAAATTTTTTTTCCTCTTCCTAATTATTTATTATTGGTTGAAAGGGGAATGGTGGGACAAAGTTTTGTATCCCTTCCGTGCATAGAAGTGTGCTTGTATTTCAAAGTGAGAAGCAACGCACGAAGAGAAAACAAATGCAATTCCAAGCACAGCGCTTCCTAATCTGTGCTTAGTCTGGCATAGTTTGCATTACAGTATTTGCAGTCAGGGCTGACTTTGTACTGAAGGTCATGCCAAAACATTATTATGGTTGTGCATATTTGTGCAGAGGAGAATCTCACGTGTCTCAGAGGTTGTCTTTCAGGCTATTGCTGTACACAGCTATTCTTAACTATGGCCATTGCCTTACCAGTCCTCTCCCTCAGAGCACGAACATCTTGTGTTGTTATTTTTAAAGCTAGGAAGGAAGCCCCAAAAGACAAGCATATCTGTGCTAATGAGCAAGGAAAATGTCTGTTGAGTTTCTATTCCTTTCTGACAATTACAGAAGTACTTTGAAAAAAGAAATGAGGCAGCAAGGGAGGAGAGTAAGACAGTCTTTGTAAGGCAACATGACCACCTCCTCGTTTGTCTTCCCCGAATGCGATGTTAAAGTTCTAATTCACTTTTATTCCTCTGAAGGACTTAGGCGAAGCACTAGTCTTATCTTGAAAACTTAGGGGGCGATGAAGCCAGGAGCTGGCTCTTGATGGGTGGATAAGTTTGAGAGTAAATGCACACTTTGTGGGTCCATCTGCAGTCACTCCTGACAGACTTATTTGAGTGGAGTAGTCAAAGATCTCACTCAGATCCTTCATTAGATGCTGTATCTGCATCTCTGTGTGGCAGAATATGGCAGAAGAAAAGGACAGTTACAGCTGTGGAAAAAATTACTTAGAGGAGACAGGTTTGGTCTTTTCTCAGAGTGTTCAATTAAACAAGGCCAACTATTAAGCTTCAAGAAAATATTTTAGATTAAATATTTATGCCTAGGTGCCTAAGGTTAGATTTAATCTAGATGTAAACTGAGGAGTCATAGTCCATAACATTAAACACTTTGGGACTGACCTACTCAACTGAGCACAAAGCAAAGCTTGTGAGGTCCTTAGCTTCTGTAACCCGCTCTTACCAGCCACTGTGCAATTGGGAAACTCATCTTCAGGAATATTCATGTGAAACAGAGTCTAACTTAAGACATGTAAGTCTGTGATCTTCAAATAAGCCCAGAGATGCACGGACTGTAGCTCCTGCTGAGCTGTATTACCTGTGGATTTGTGGTCAGTCTCCTAGGCTTCTCTGATTTAAAAATGTGGACATGGCTGTCTACTTTCTTAATGGTGATGGTGCACACCTGTTTCTGTCTTCAAGCAAGTGCAGTGACATTTCTTTGTTTCCCTAAGTAAATGCTATATGTGGAACTGTAGACGTTTTCAGTACCGCTGGCATTTCCAGTGACAGATTTTCAAATACCTCTGGCATTTCAATTTGATTCATTTCCAGCAATAGACTAATTGCCTTCCTTCAGCCAACACTCCAATAGTCTGTGCTGCAGAGATAATATGTAACAGCATGGTTTCTAGAGAACGAAAATGAAAAAGTCAAATTTTCTTGAAGACAGGGACAGAAATGATTGTGCTTCATCACATATCACTCTGAGGAGCTTGGAATAACTTCAAGACTGTAGAACATGTGAAAGATTAGGGAAAAAAAACCTCTTCCCAGACACATTAAAGAACTGGGGTTTTTTTTAGTTTTTTTTTAGAAACTGTATTTACTTGCATTCTATTTTAGTATCTTGTTTTGCCACATGCTTTCCTTGAAAGCTGTCACTTAGCTTGGCGTTGGCTAGATGAGCTGAAGTTCACCCTTTTAAAACAGGACAAGGCTGAGGAATCATACAGGACTGGCTTAAGCTGTGGCTGCATTGCCTACTGCATTGTAGTGTAGACTTTTAATGAGCAAGCCTGAGCATCTGAAGCTTTTCTAGCAGGAGCACCCTGGAATTCTGCACCAAGAAGTAGGGTATGTTTGTGTTAGCTGCCCCTTGTCTTTGTGCTGCCACTGCTAGGCTGCCACTCCAGCCCCACCTGGTTTGCTGAAAGCTAGTTCAGATCTCTCTGCGCCATATGATGGTGCACACTACAAATGCACATTTAGAGGCTTGAGGGATGAATGCTGTTTACAGACCAATCCTACATGAAAAACAGTCAAATGACAAAAGTGTATGGCAGAATTGAAGAGGATTCAAATAGCACAAAACTAAAAGACGACAAACCACAAAAACCCCCACCATTTTGAAGTGTTGATCACAACATATGTAATCCTTATGTTGCCTGATGAGGAAGGTTACACCATATTTGTATGGATGTACTAGTGAATAGGTCACATTCAGTAAGAGATCACATATCCAAAGTGATGAAACCTGATTTCCAGACTGGCACCATCCTTCATTTTGAACAATTAATTGGTTGCATACAGAAAATCTTTCATGCTGGCATAAAGATGGCACCTGTATTTTGCCCTTCAGATTTGCTCCCCCGTTTCACACATGCATTCACTTCTCCACACAGCATTTTTCGTCAGAGCATGCAAACGGCAATTGTGTACATGAGCTACAAGCAGGACATCTGTGGCATTTCATGTAGGCATCCAGGTGTCACTGAATGTTTGCGCACTGAGGATTTGCTATATGTGTACTGTGAATCTGAGGATACAGATTTAGAGATGAGGCTTCATCCCCTTTTAAAGTTTGTTTCCAGCCCCGTGCTGTTTATATGCATGTAAAAAGTTTGACCTGTATTTTAAGCATTTTTTTCTCTTTTCTTTTTAATTTTCAGTCCTAATGCTCTTCCAGAAGAGCAGCCACATTCCAGCTCTCAGTGTGCCCCTCTCAACTGTCTCTCTAAGCCTCCTCCTTACCCCTAACCTTCGTATGCAACATAAGAGAAAATGCAAACAGAGTGGAGTTCACACAACAAAGGTTGGGGTTGTGCCCAGCAAGCGGGTAGACAATCCTGCCTTGTTGCTGCATTGACAAGTCTGGATTCATATCCCCTGCTCTGGCGACCGAGGGAAGGTTGAGAAGAAGAACACAAAGCACAGAGCCCAACCTATCAAGAAGACTTTTTATGGTTCCTCTGATTGTATTCAAACTTTGCTATCACAACTAAAGTGTAGTGAAATTTAACCTCTCGACAAAAAAATCTTCCTCCCAGCTGCTTGGTTTTACCTCTGAAATAATGAGAGACTTAAGCCAATATTAAAAAAAGTATGTTACAAAAGTCCTACCCTCACATCCTCTAAGTTCAGCCGTAGGAACCAGTTCAAATTTCCATTTGTCATTAAGGGTGTGATATTTATTTCTTACTTTATTTGCACCAGAATTTTGTGTTTATAAAATACAGTCCTTTTTTTTTTTTGAGAGTTGTATTTAATTGATTTTATTTTGAAAAAACAAGCAGAAATAGCTTAAGTGAAGAATGACTGTGTTAATATTAAAAAGAGGCTTGTTGCATTGGCCAGTGTATGGCCAATTTTCATTGCACAAAAATGTTGGAAATTGGTTGAATTGGAATGTTAACAATGACTGTATATTTTGCTGCTGCACTGATATTGTTTATGCACTTGTTTTGTTGGTTTTTTTTAATTCCTATTACACTAGCTTCTGATTTTGTTCTAGCTCTTCACTGAAAGATAATTATTAAGCCTAAGAAGGAGATGAAAGGATGATGTATTGATTTGTTTTCAATTGTTTGCTTGCATCGTAATTATATTTTGCATTTCAGACAAGTAGATTAATTGGTGCTGTTTTTTTGGGGTTACTTTCTATTTGGTATCTGAGAAAGAAAATCTAAAACAAGTAAAATGCTGTGTGCTAATTAAAAACATTCTTTCCTCCTGCTCCCATATTCAGGATACTAGCTCGAGGCCTTACTGTGAAAGGCTAGTATGAATGGCAAAGTCATATGCGTTTCGTGTGAAGTATTCTGTGGTGAGAGAACTCGTGCAGGTAGGGTTCATGGTGTGGATCGAACTTAGTAGGACTTTCCTGTAGTGCATTTTTTCCTTGCCAAAAATCAACAGACACAGAACCTTAGCTCACGTCAGTTTATGACAAATACTCAGGTGATCTACGCTACGCAGACTCTATCGCAACAGTGCACAGTGTTCCTAGTTAAAGATTCTTTCCTGAAAAAGCTGAGTAAGGTTGTTTTTTTAAAAAAAAAGTAGTGAGTTTCAGAACAAAATCAAGGATAGCGGAATTTATTTTGCACAGTACCTGACAGCAAGGCAAGTGGCTAAGTAGGGGGTCACGGTTCAGCATCTACGGGCTTCCTGCCTGGTTGTCAGCTAGAAAAAAAGTCTGCAGTGCTGCCTACCTGCCTGCTTGTTCGTAATTAGCAGAATCCTTGCTTTGTCAGGTGGCCTTAATTTATTTACAGAAGAAAGGCTTAGATATTTCCACATGTCTTTATTCCTTCTCTGCAGCAAACGTATGACCTAGAAGTGGGAAACGGAGTACAGCCTAAGGTACAGGGCAGCTGGGGAAAAAATAATTGCTGCAGGTGTGATGGGAATAGTTCTTTCGTATTCTGCCTGAATCTGAGAAAATGAAGTCAGTCTTCTGTTAGTAACAGTGCTTACCAAATGTTACAGTACACAAAACATCAGCAGAGGAAAGAATCGGTGACCACTCAGTGTGCCTAACAAATCATTATTACCATAGTACCAGTAACGAAGGTGCTGTAAATAGAAATACTCTATGTCATCAACAATGTATGTCGTGTAACCTTGGCAAAGCAGCTGAGCTATTGTAAAAAAAACATTAAGAGTCAGAGGTGGAGAAAATGGGAACAAACTGATATCCAATTCTGATCAGATCAAACAGACAGCACTCGGCAGTATTTCAGCTTCGGTTTCCATGCAGTTCACATCGTTCTTCTTGTATGCATTTACATGACTATTCAGTATCATACTTAACCCTCTTCTTGTCTTGTCATAGAAAAGTCAACTTAAAACTTGTTCAGCTCTGTCATACTGTCTGACACTGAGATTAGTTTCTCTTTTGATTTTTATTTAAAAAAAAAACCCAACAAAGCATTTTGTCTGAGGCAAATGCTGCCTTCAGAATGCGTCTCAAAATTCCTGACCTTGTCAGACTTGTGTATGAATATTGTACAGGGGCCACGTCTGCGTCCAACAAAGACAGCTACTGTATATTGTTAAAAAGAAAAAGAAATTGCATTGCACTTTGAATACAGTTACTGCAGGCTGCACTTGGAATAGTTTTTCCTATTTTCATATCCAAATCAAACACATTTTCCCTGAATTTAAGTTAAATTAAACAGAAATTCAGTGAAATACATTTCCTTTCTATATAGATGTGAATTTATTGGAAGAAAATGTTGTATTGGAACTGTTATTTAGAAGTGTATTTGTTTCCAGTTGTAATTTGCAGAGCAACTTTGGGAATCTGAAACACTGTACTGGTATGTCCATGTGGATCCAGAGCTACAAAACAGCATCCAATGGTATAGAAATTGTGGCCTCCTTTTATAGAAATAAGTGGGTTTGTTATTTTTTTTATTCTCTTAAGCTTTAAATTCTTCATTTCTAAGTTTTCAATTTACATTTTTTAATATGTAATAAAACGTAAGTGTTGGAAATGTAAGAGAACTAGAAACAAACCAATTTAAATGTACAAATGGCTGTAATTAGTGCATTGTAAGTTACAAAACTGTGTAGGTCCTTGGGACAACTTTTGTCAGTTAACCAGTACAAAATAAAATATGTATCTTGAACTTGAGATTATAAACTCTTCTTTATTATATAGTGATTGATAACATACAACTTTGTGAGAGATTCTGTAGGAAATATTTATGTGCAGACAAAACCAGAAACAAAAGCCTGTTTTTTAAAGGGTTGCAAAATATTATATTTTGCCCATTTAAAATTACTTTATGATGTGTTGATATCTATTTTAATTTTTAAAGACTAAAAAATAGTTATACATAGATTTATAATGGTTGACTATACTCAGAAATGCTGAAATGTGTCCTGCACGGTAAGGAAGCAATGCAAATCCTGCTCTGACTTTTGTATCTGAAATGTAGCTTTTGTTCTCTAGCTTGAAATTGGTATTTTGGTTTGGGTTTTATTTTCTGATGTAGTGAAAAAATATTCCTTGTTCAGTGAAATGATCCACTTCTGGAAATTCAGTTTATTGGAAATGTGTGGGGGAAAAAAAAAAAAAGGAAAGGAAAAAAAAAATAAATATAAGGAGAGAAAAAGATTAATAAATAAATTGTGAAATGTAATAGTATGGAAAATCTATTTTCTATCAGTCAGAAGATACATGGAGGTTTTACAGAAAGGGGAAATATTACCATTTTTCATGCTAATTTTACAGAAGTTTCTGTCTTCTAAATGGAGACAATAGTAATATTCTTTCTGATTGATCTGATTGACAGGTTGGCATCTGTGCTTTCTCCATCCACATTTTTCACAGTAATTTAATGTAACCATAGCTATACAGTAGGGTTCATAGAATGAAACTGTAATTAAGGTAACGCTGCAAGTTTTAATGCCAAGATGATTTTCAGTTTATTTTTTTATTTTACAAAATTGTGAACTCAAGCCATTTGCCATATTTAAGTGTGAACGGAAAGGAGATAATGTCATTAAATATAACCTCACTTATGAAATATGACCTCACCTATGAAGGCTGCTCATGATAATTATGTTGCAATTACTTAAGTAAGCTGTTGGCAAAATATGACCCAGTCCTCATCACACTGGCAATGACACCCAGGAATCCGGGCCCTTGTTTTGATACCAACCTTCTCGTTCAGCGTGCAATGCCAAAGTCAGTAGTTGTGCTACCAGTTCCACTATAGCTGGATTGAGCATCATCATAAGGTGCGGATTTTATCAGTCCTTCTGAGGTCTGTTCCTTTCTGTGGCAGAAGATGCATATCCACGGAGGTTACAGTAAAATTTCTTTCTTTTGTACTTCAGAAATCTTCGTTTGAGAACGGCAGGCACTGAAGTTTTACCTTTGAAGTATGATAATTGCTACAGTTACCTCTTTAAAAATTCCAGTATCACTTTTCTTCAGTTTTCCTTTGCTGTGTGTGCAGTGAGTCTGAAAGGGACATACAATATTCAGACTTTTTTAGCCATTAAGGTTTTTTTTAGTATAATTAAGCATCCTGTGTAAAAGAAAAAGCAATTGCCTTTCGCCTTCAGGCACAAATGCATTTAAATATGCAATGTAAAATGTGTGCATGAGATTCTTAACATCATGTAGCTTTTCCATATCCATATCTAAGCTAGAAAATTCTTATTTCTTGTGCAATCTGCACACTTCTTTTGCTAGAAAGGCAAGAGAACTATCACAGAGAGTCTCTATCTTTCATTCTGAGGCGCACGGCTTAAATCCTTATTGGATTTTAATCTGTTTCCTGTGGAGTTCTTGAAAATCCCCTTCATGGAATCTAATGGCAACCAAGTGACATACTGACATAAAGGTAAAGGAAAAATCCTATTTTCCATGACTGGAGTTAATGTGCAGGCAGACTCTGGGTGATAGGGCCTTGTGTTTCAAAAATGTCTTTCTACAAAGCTCTGTATTTGTTCTGATTATCGTGATTTGCTGTAAAAGAAAGAGCAGAGAAGAGTGTATGTTTTTTCTCAGCATTAGTAAAGTGAGTTTAAAAGTTTTTATTGATTATATGGTTATTGGATTTCAAGAATATTTTGGAATCAGTAAACACAAGTGATTGATGAAAGTTTCAAGTAGACTGGCTTGCTAGCTGAGTTGTTATTTTTTCAGCTATGAAGAAGAAATAAGAGTAATCTAGCTTTTTTTTTTCTTATTCACAGATATGGCTATGCGTGCTATGCCAGTGGATAAATTAAGTCCATTTTATTAATTATTGCCCTATTGATTTTCAACCCTGTGGTTTGACTGTTAAAGGGTTAATTAACTTGATCCTTTGTAAACAATTTAAAAAAAAAAAGAAAACTGATGTTTTGTGATTTTTGTAATCTATTGAATGTTTCCATTTGCATGATGTTCTGTATCTAACGAACCATACAGATTGCTGTGTTCCTTTCAAAAGAGTTTTAACATTGGTGGAGTTTGTGACAAACACAAATTTGTATACGGTATGTTTACTGCTGTAATAACTCAGCTACTCCTATGTTGAATTGACATTATGTTGTCCTGCCTTCTTGGGGTTAAATGATGGAGTGTTTCTAGATGGTGAAGAATATAAAAGTATATATGTTCATTTGCTAAAGACTGAATATTGGAAACTCTTCTTGTTGCTACTTTATGCTAAATGCAAAAAAAAAAAAAGTTAAATAATTCTTGTTTCCAAAAATGCATCATTTGTTTTTAAAATTGAAGTAATTCCCATGTTAACTCTTCCTTGTCCTTGTAGACAATCCTAGATTAATGCCTTGTGAGGGATTCATAAAGTCTGTGCTTGTACATGTGTATCATGCAGTCAAATGGTTGGGAAAAACACTCTAGTGCTGAAGAAGATAATTAAAAGAAGCCAATATACTGATTCTTACATCTTTATGTTCCAATTAAAATTACAGTGTAATGCATAACTGTTCCAGTAAATAAACTGGCCATTTTTGTTCATTTAATTCCACCCTGTCTGGTCTACTTCTATTTACTTCAGTTTGCAGTGCGTTGGCTTGGCTTATACTTTTGTATTTATTTAGTTCTTTAAGATCCATAATTGTAAGCTGAAAAGGTATCAGAATTAAAGGACAGGAAACCGAGAAGGGAAATCAACATTAAAGGAAAAGGAAATGAGAGTTAAAGAAAAGATGCTTCCTTTGTTTTCTGAGATTGAGGTAGATTCTGAAATAAAGACTGATACCCCATATACTGTTTCCAGGGCCAGGAAAAGGGAACAACCTGGAGGAAGGATTGCACCTCCAAGCCTACTGTGATGTTTGACTCAACGGGAACTACTGGAGGGCTGGCTTTGTTTTTGGCTGGCTGGTGAGGTGCTTTGCATAGTAACAGGATTTGTGCATGGTGACAGAAATGCAGTTCAAGTGCTCGTACTTTTTAAGTTCTTCCCACTTCTCTCTTCTCTTCTGTTTTCTCATCAAGCAGGGGGAGGTCTCCCACCTTATCTGTGTTCATTGCAGAAGTGCCTTTGGCAACAGGGTCACATGATCATTTTAACAGAAGTGTGACTTCTCAGGGTACAGTTTCCTTACACTGGGGAAAAAAAGGGGGGGAAGCAGACTTTTCTTCCTCAGCATATTTATTTTGATGGCAGTTTCACAGGGTTGCCACTTATGTGAACATTGTCATGGCAAAGTTGATCTGAGAAACTTCTAACCTGTGTTGCTCCTTCCCTTCCCTTTCCTCTACATCATCCCTTCAGCTGGTCCTGTGCAGCCCTCTGAGAGGCAGCAGTATGAGTGAAGTCACTGAAATAGTTTAGGTTAAAAAAAAAACCACTCAAAAAAATATATCTGTTGTTTCCAAAGAAAATGTCTGTGTAGTGTCTCCCTTGAGAAGCACCATTACCCTTTGTTCCGTAGCAGGAGGTAATTTCTCATAAATGAACTACTGGTTTTCCTATAACGATATGCCAGGTGATAATGGAAAAGATCCTGAAGCTTAAATTTACAGTGACTGCCACTGCATGTCTTCATTTCTGGATGTCTCCCTTGATAAATCCTGCAGTTACGCTTAAGAGAAATGCCAAGCCCTCCCAGTTATACCTAAAGGCAGCAGGAGCCATAGTTTGACTCTCTTAATACCTTAAAACACTGGCCGGCCACTGGCAACTCACCCTGAGCACACAAAATCACTGCATAATTTTGAAGAATGTTGAAATCCAGATTTCAGGAGACCATTAATTAGAGGTACTAATTATGAAGAGGGTTATATCAAAGGGCCTGACATCCATATCTTTTAGCAGCCTATGAGTGACAAATACAGAAGAGGTTTCATATATAGAACAGAATACAGGGGGCAACTGGAGCTAAAATAGAGAATAATTATTATATGCATCCTGGGAAAAAAATACGTGGAATAAAGCCAGCTCTCATCTATTTGTGTATGCTAAAGGCACAGGCACAACTGCTTTTCTCTTGGTGAAAGGTTTGAATGATTGCCTGAATGTAAGAAGGAAGTCCTAACTTTGCACAAAAAAAATAAAGCTTAATACTGCAGTTGACAACTCAGCAGAAGCTTAATAACCCAGTAAAAAATATTAACGTTTGCAAGAATGATTCCTTCTTGACTAGAGCAGTATATTAGAAAACACACATTTCACTCATTGTTATTTATAAATTCTCTTACATTACATTGGAGGTATCTAACATCAGGAACACAGTTTGGTGGCTGGTTTTAGAGGAAAAAAACCCCACATTTAAATTATTGTTATAATAATACACGATTGAGAAAATGTTATTTGTGAGAAAGCTCCATATGAGGAGGGAAAAGAAGCCCCTTCGTCTCCCATAAGTGACTTATCAGAAAACTTTGGAATAAATAATGAGACAGTTGTATCCATTTAAATTAATTCATAGGATTCCCTACCTGGGGAGGGCTGTCATCTTTTAAAGTGCTGATTACCTCTGTCAAGGAAATTTATTTTTTGCTGTTCAATTCTGTCATATATTGGTTAAGATATTAAAACTGAGGCTGTTTACTCAGATTAGGAATATAATATGGAAAGCTACATGAGTATAGAGCTCCCTTGAAGACCAAATTTTGAATGCAGAAGATGTGGGCCCAATATTTTGTTCCCTCTCACAGAGATGGGAAAGGCCTATGATCATAGAATCATAGAATGGTTAGGGTTGGAAGGGACCTTCAAAGGTCATCTAGTCCAACCCCCCTGCGAGGAGCACGGACATCCCCGACTAGATCAGGTTGCTCAGAGCCTCATCCAGCCTGGCCTTGAATGTTTCCAGGGATGGGGCCTCCACCACCTTTCTGGGCAACCTGTTCCAGTGTTCTATAACTCGCATCGTAAAAAATTTTTTCCTAATTTCCAATCTAAATCTACCCCCCACTATTTTAAAACCATTAGTCCTTGTCCTATTGCAACAGGCCCTGCTAAACAGCCTCTCCCCATCTTTCTTACAGGCCCCCTTGAGGTACTGAAAGACCGCTATCAGGTCTCCCCAGAGCCTCTTCTTCTCCAGGCTGAACAGCCCCGACTCTCTCAGCCTGTCTTCATAAGAGATGATCACAGAAGGAAAAAGAGCTACTCTATTTACAGCACACAGATCTTCTTCTACTCCCCTATACAAGACTAAATGGCTTTGCTGCAGCAGTAAGAAACCTTTGTTAGAGATAGACAACCTCTGTAAACTCAGATGGCTCAATGCTGATCGATCCAAGGTAGGTCTTTCTATAGCGATACAGCTTGTTAGTGCTCTAAGATGAAGTGGCAGCTGTCCTTCGTGGCTATATGGATGCTACTATCAGGCCCTAGACCAGGGAAGTTACTTTAGAATCAGATGGAGTTTGACCCATGTCATTCACAATTGACTGGGAAACTTGCTTTGACCTGAGTGAATGAACCTGCCATTCAGTTTGTTCCTTCGAAATTTGATTTAAAAAGATCCCTGGGTTGGAGCAAAGCTCTTTCTGGATGTCGGGCATTCACCTGTGCGGAGCAGATCATAGGACACTGGGCATAACATGGAGTATCTCCTGCAATTTGAAGATGTGACTGGCAAGTGCTTTTGTGACTAGCTTGTAACTCAACTTCAACCATGCAAAACATAAAATTAGAACTTACATAAATGCACTGCACACAAATACCAGCAATCTCAAAGTCCTACATTACTTAAAAAGAAAATGCTTCTCTGAAGCCACCACTGCTTTCAAAGGTTTTTGTTATCCAAGTCAAATGCAAAGTAGCTCTTTTTATCTTCAGAACACTCTATGCATATTAATTCGTTCCCAAAACATCTTTGCAAAGTGGGTGCTGTTATCTCTCACCTACAGATAGACAAATTGAGACCGTGCAATGAGAAAAACTCATCAGCACTCAACAAAGTGAGACAAGTTTCTATACAGATAACCCTTCACCTTTCCACGTACATCCACCCTGCACACAGTGGAATATTAAAGTAATTTTAGACGTGGTAGCCAGGTGCTCTCAGCAAGGTGAGTTATTTAGTCCATGTGGTACATACCCTGCTCCAGAACCTGCATTGCTTGAGTGCTTGAGCTGCTTCAGAGCTCCTTCCCCATTTCTGCAGCGCCTGGTATTAATAGAACCTCACTATAAGTAGCTGAGGTTTAACATTCACTTTCTGGTTTTAATTTCCTTAGACCTATGCCCTCCTTCTGACGGTCTGCCAGGCCTGTAAACCAAAAAGGCAATTTGTCTTACTAGGTTCAAGATGAAAACACCACCTAAACATGGGAAAACTTTTCTTCCCCCAAAGATGTTAGCTCAGTAAAATATAGAAGTTCTTTTTCTCGTAGAGGACTTGGATTTCCTTTAAAGTGATTGCATCCCTTTAAAGATTGTGTTCAAAATTGTGAATATAAATCTACAACAGAGCCCAAATTAAGATTCTGGAGTTTCTGAAGTTTCAGACCCCTTGTCTATGCAGTTATGCTGAGTGCTGCTTATGCTATAAAAGCATGGCACATTTCAGTAAGGTAATGTTACAGCCATTTGCAGTGCATAAAGCCTCAGATGTATACTGAAGTACCGAGTTCCAAAATTCGACATAGATCTCTGGAGATAAAAACACATTTGAAAAATGATAGATATGAATGGAATGCTATTTTTGAGATTCAGGATACAAGGGAGAGTTTAAGTGGAACAGGGGGAGCATTTATATCATTTTCACAGCCTTTGCTGCAAATAATCACATTTCAGCCCCAAAACATCCAAGGGAGTCTGTGGAATGCAGAACACAATGAAGGAAAACAAGAGCGGATGAGGCTAACTTAGAGGAGTCTGCAAAGGCAGCAGCAGCTTTGAAGTCCCTCTCTGTTGTAAGTCACCATAAATTATTGAGAAGCATGCTGAAACTCTTGTGCACGCACCAGATGCCTCCGTAGAAGCAATCTTAAGTACCTGACAGCTTGGGATTTACCATAAGGAAAAGAAACAAAGTTAAGGGAGTAATACTGCAATATTCTCTTCCAGAGCTGGAAGTAACAATCATGCCTTTCTTTTCACAACATGTTTTATCAGCCAATTGCTCTCCAGGTGTTGATTTGTTAAGAAGACAGCCAAAACATCTTGCTTTACTGTTTAGGTAAGAATTCAGAGAAAGACAATGGTTAATATTTATTGTATACAGCACCTTAGCAGTACACAGCTCTTCAAACAAAGTACGATCCCATATGTCACGGCACCAATGAAAGAGAGCAGAGGTGAGGCTCGGCATTGGGAATAAATGCAAAGCAATGGCAAAGAGCTCTTCGTTTCATGGTCACACATTTCCATGCTCGTGCGTAGGGAGCTCACCAGAAGAACAGCTCATAGCAGCCACCAGCTCCTTCCACACAAGCCATCGTCTTTTCCCCAGGAGTCACTACCAACTTTCCCAACGCCCCACCAGGTATGGGCCTCTCTTAGAAAAGGGAGAAACTGCAGGGCCCTCATGGTGGCTAGGAGCTGGTTGCTGCCACCATCAGTGGATTAGCACAGGCCACTGCCAGCTCCCCACTGGCCCTGCCAAAAAGCACTCCCAGGATCTTGCTGGCGTGTATTTTCCTGTCAGATCACAAGGAACTTGGTAGGCCATGTCAGGAGCAGCTTTGCCTAATTTAAACAATTTTCAACAGTGAATTTAACTTGATCAGGCAAAAAGCTAGAGAGATTATTGATTTTGGATGTGGGGTACACCTAAAAGAGTTGTCACTCCTGCCCTGGGAATCAGACTCCACTAAATGTCTTGAATGGGAAGCTTAGACCATGGTTTTTAAACTTTTTTTTTTGTAGTGGCTGTTGGCTTTCTCTGCAGAAGGAAAGAAGAAACGTGAGGAGAGTATAACATTTTCTCGAGCCTAGCTTGCTTTCTCTCTCCTTTTTACTAGCATGACCTGGTTTTCACCAGTAGTTAATCCAAATCAAAGCTAAAGCACTGTTGCTAATGGTATCAAGTGTCTGGCATTAATAGGATAGTGGGAAACATATTTCATTGACCTGTGGTGGTGATAATGAAGAATATTCTGACTTCTAAAAGCAATCAGTCTTTGTTAAATGAATGCTATTCTGCAGGAGCTATCGAACAAAACTGATTAAGTAGCAATTACTCTCTCTAAGCAGCAATCCTTCAGTAAAACGAAGGGATATGTGTAATAGCCTTATCTCAACATGATTTCAATAAATTCCAAGAATTTGCTTGCAAAAGACAAAATGCTTCTGTGCAGCAAAAAAGGGGTAAGACAAAATTAACATCGAGGCAGTTTGTAGTAGGAATGTTTCTTTTATTATCGTAGTGCTGTTCTTGCACAGCTACACGTTAGCATTCATCTGGTGGACTTCTGTGTGGTGGAGAAAGAAATCTGGCTGTAGGAGGTATAAGCAGGATTCTTTATTACAGAGGCTGGAAGTGGACAAAACCTACTGCTGGGTAATCCCCGTAACTGTCTTTGATAGGGCGCAAAAATGACCACAGGAGGAAACAAAACACAACGGTGTTCCCTCTTACACAGTCAAGCAAGACAGAACAGAGATCTGTATTAGAAACATTATTGTCTGGGTGAAAAGAAACTGCCATGGATTTTCTTCTGGGGGCTACCCACCCATCCTATTTTATTCCAGCAGTTAATACCTAGGATTTGTCACCCCCCCCCCCCCCCCGGAGTGCTTGTCATGGGTTACTTCTGATGTTTGACGCATAATTTACACTGTTGACACTGCAGCTCCTTCTCATGGGGAAGTAAAGCTGTTCCTAAGATATACGGTGGTTTCTAGACTTTTTGATGGGGAGTAAGTAACAAAAAAGCTGGGTGCATTTTTTGGTGTAAGCCAGCGTAATGCTATAAATTGAGAGTCCCCACCCTGTTCTCACACAAACTCTAGGTGCTGCACAGGGAACAAGCATCAGGCTTGAGTCCCTCTCATCTTTGTAAGTCACTCCCCAGGCTAAGAAGCCAGAGTCTGCAGCCTCAGGCTGAAAGTAACATTATGTCTTTGAATGCTGGATTTTGTGTTTGCCTGCGGATTTAACTGAGCTTAAGTATCCGCCTCGCATTTGCTTGCTTAGTCTGTGTCTCTGTTGTACACACTGCAGTTGCTTTGTGCATTGTTACTGCTGCTGCCATCAGAAGAGACTTTTCATCTGGAATGTGCACAGGGGCCTGAGATGAGTGAGATTCTTCTCTAATTAGGATTCTACTCTATCTTTTGCTATATCGGTTCTTGTTCTTCATTACACTTCCCTGCTGGCAGAACTGGTTTGTGGGTTACACAATATGCAAGTTCACAGAAGATTCAAAATGTACGATAAGCCCTACCCTAACTTAGGCAGGACTTGGCCTGGTTAGCCATGTATTGTATGGATTTTCTATATTACAAGCTGCATTTTAATTTTAGTTTTTATTTGGAGTTTCGTATCTAACAATGGCATGTTTCTGTCAGACCTCAGAGAAGGTACTGTCCAAAGCAGCTCTAAATAATCTCATGTTTGTAATGTTTAGAAACATGGTACATGTATTTTTGTTAGGTGCTGCATTCATGCATCTTCTTCCTCAGGGTCCTGTACATGAATGCTCTAAAAATACGTTACTATGGAGAATTACTGTGGGGTACAGCACAAGGTAGTACTCAGAGAAACCAAAGCTAAAGGCCATAAACTGAATCCAGGAACAGATTTATTGTGTAAATGAGAAGAAAATAAAGTTAAACTCCAGCAGAAATAAAGAAACTTAACCAGAAGCAGCAAGAGAAACAGTCTCGCTCAAGGTATTTGTCAAAATCCAGTCTTCTGAAGGCTGTTTCCACTGGGAGATGAAAAGGTTAATATGAAGAGGTTTACTGGAGGAACAATGGTTTACATACAAACCGAAGTATTTGTTTTCTCACAAGCTAAACAAAGATTGCCTATAAAGTCCTGTTCCCCTGAATGCTTTGGGGCTCCAGCAGCATGAGGTAAGTGCTTGCAAGCCTTTCACATGCCAGAAGCACTCTCTCAACTTTTTCTTGAGGCTAAACCTTGCCAGCTGGCCTTGCCTTCCTTCTACACCTCTCTGTGCTTCCTTAGGGCTCCTGTTGTTCCTCCCGCATGCAAATAGGTGTAATTAAATAAAATCTCCACCACTGCATTTCTCACCACCCCCACAGAAATCTTTGGAGCCAGATGGCCCAGCCAGTGCCCACACTTGAACGGGTTAGCTGTGGCTTACTGGTTACCTCAGTTAGCAGACAACAGAGGGGTATGTAACTCCTCCTGCACTTTGCCTAGGGTGGGAGGTACGTGGCCAGGCTTTTATTCAAGTAGTGTCATTTTCTGACCTTCATATATTTTAGGCAGAGTTGACAGCACTGTCTATGTTTAAGCTTATTCAATATTTTCTGTTCTCAGACTCCTTCTCCAAGTATTACACTAAATTTTTAATCATTTAGCGTGATGTTTACCAAGATAACATCTATCTCAGATTGACTTTTTACCGCAGGAAAAATGTTTTTCCTCTTGCTGACGTTGCCAAAAGACTCTCTGTCTCTCCCTGGAGACGGAGAACAAGCGAGATTGAGAGCAGTGTATAAAAAAGGAGAAAGGGCATGCCAGAAGGGGCGGCTGGTTGTTACCCTGTTAAAGGAGGCAGAACGGACTGGTTGCTGGTATACAGCAGTTCAGAGCCAGCTTGAACCAGCTGCTCCAGGTCTGTGCCATAAGTAACTGAAAAGAAAAGAGACAATGAGCTACTCTGAGAAGCCCGTACCGCACTGCAGTGTACAAATGCTCTACAATTACCATTAATTCACTGACTGCATGAATTTCTTCTATCACAGGCTGTCACTTCACTGCTTAAATACCTCAGTGTGCTTCACGGGGGTTTTCTCAAGAAAATGAGCTTTGTGACCGCTGTTCTGATGCCACAGAGTTGTCACGATTCTCTTTTCTGAGGTGACCTTTATTTTCCAGCGTGACATTGTAATAAGTTACCACTCACTGATAACATCGCAGAAAAACAAAATTAACGTAGTTCCTACCCTTTGGTTGGGATTTGCGGGTTGTGTGCATTTGCCCTTGCTTCCTTAGCTGTTTTCCTTCCAGGAGCAGAGCTCCTTGTTTAAAGAAGCAAGTACAAAGTTCAATAATAAGTCATAATTATGCCTGGCTAAAGACTGGCCGTTGAGCAATCGGCTAATATTTAGGTTAATCTCAGTTATCACCTGCAAGAGAAACAGAGAAAGGTCGTCTATTTTCAATCTTACTTTTGTTCTTACAAGCTAACATTTTGTATTTTACTACTGTGTTGACATCTTGGACAACTTTGACCTAATAATTTCTTCCTCATTTTCCTGCCTTGACAAGAGAGGTGGATGCTTCTTCCTTGGTGAACTGCTTTGAGAATTATTAATGAGAGGTTCTCCGCCTCCCCTTGTTTAAATGGGTAATACTAAAGATTGCTCAGTACTAGCACTGGTTTGAGACCAGAGGAAGAGTTAAATGTCCACTGGTGTTCTGGAAGAAGATTTTTATCTGAATGAGTTAATGACTGATCCTTGCTACACATCGATGGACTGTACGAAGCTAAAGTTTACAACAATCTCTAGCTGCTTGCAATACAGTCAGCAGGCAGTAGTGCTCTGCATAACACAAGCGTAGTCATCTCCATATGCCCTGCCCAGGTTAGGTACTGAAGTCAGGAAATAAATCAGGCTATTATCTCTGAGTCACTGCTTCTTTTGTATGTTTGCAAAAGTAAAATCTAATGTTTGCAATTGCAAGCGCATAAATAAAATCCATGAGGTGATTTGGCTGCCTCATTTTTAGTGGGCAATGAAAGGGAGGGGGCGGTAGGACATCAACCCTCTTCTGGAAGAGAATGAGACCAAAAGAGATTCTTGGCACGTGGTGGCAGATGTCCTAGCTGCACCTGTTCCCTCCCCTGTGCTCGCTGCTGACCTGCTCTCTAACACTGAAAGCAGAAGACCCACTCATTTGACTCCTGCTTCATGATCCTTTGCTGCTGCTTGTGTGCTACAGCTAGCAATGCCATGGCCTCCCTCTGCTGCTGTGCCTCCTGTGGGTCAGACATGGCTGGTCATCAGGAGGAGGTGTGCCACCATCAGGTCCAGCGCACCAAGGAAGCCCACAGGAAAGGATTCAGCAGGAGCCTCACACCTTAGCGCAGGACTCTGGAGGAAGGTGAAGCCCCATCACATGATTCCCCCTGCAGATGTGGCCATGTTGCAAACATGACTCAGTGGGTGCTGACAAAAGGTATCCTCATCCTTCAGAAGACAAGGAAGTTGCAAAGTCAGCAGCTTGCCTGAGCAGTCCATAAAATCTTATTACTGAAGATGTAACAGCCTAAGAGTGGCTGTATGGGTCAAAGGAAGGGTCTCTTATGCCCACTTCCCATCTCTGACAGTGGCTGAAAAAAGACGTAAGAGCAGGACAAGTGCAGAGGGGTACTTCCCCAGAATGTGCTTCCAGGCTCCAGCAATTAATGGGTTTCCTGGGCACCAAAAGTTGTGTTGGACCATTGCCAAAGGGAGAACATCTCTGGAGTGTAGCTGACTGCACTCCCCTTCTGTGAGGAAATCCTCCAAGAATTGCTGATGGCAAATGAGGCAGTGTGTTACAAAACAGGAGGCCATCCCTAAAACCTAAAGAAGCCCTAAAACCTGGGGTTTCTGAAGCCCAGGAAATCCCTGTGTGGTGGGATCACTGCTTTGCAACTGGTTTGCCTCTAACTGCACCACATCACGCTCCTCGACAGACCCAAAAGCTCTCATCCTGCACACCTCAGACTTCTGTTACCCACTCTCATGGTGGCACAGGTGGAGATGTTCTGCCTCTAAACATCGTGTCCCAGTTCAGCAGGTAAATAGGTGCTTTCAGACACTTGCTATGTAAGTGAACCTGTTCCCAGGTCTCACAGCAGCATAACCTTCTGATTGTCTGTTTTGGTTAACAATTAAAATTTAGAAGGAGAGGGAACTGCTTTGGCCTGAATGAACCATTTTAACTGGAATTATTATTGATGCAAGTACTGCAGCTCCATCCCTGGCATCACAAGTAACTTTTAAGTGCCAAGACTCGGACGTCTTTGAGAATTTTCTCATTTGAAGTAGGGGGGTGGGGTGACACACACGACTGCATGATGGCCAACTTCTTTTACGTACACTGATATATATCTTAGAGGAATTAGGCCTCCTTCCAGGGAAGGCATTTCAGAGGCGAAGGGCGAGAGAAGGCAGCACTGGGAACACGGTGGGGCTGAGGGTGAGTGGGGCCCAGCTGGGTCAGGCCCAGCACCGGCCGGGCGGAAGCTGAGCAGGTGCGGGGCCCGCGGCACCCACTTCCCTGCGCTGCGGTGGGGGTGGAACTTGGGTCCCCGGCTCGGGGAAGTTTCCGCGCAGCCCCGGCCCGGGACGGGGGGGTTGGAGGGGCTGAGGCTCGGCCATGCCGGCGGGAGGCCTCGCCCGGGGCCGGCGGCCGCTGGGCAGGTAGCGCGGGGCGGGGCGGCGGGAGGAGGCGCCCGGGCAGGTGCGGGCGGGGAGCGGCGGGCAGGTGAGGGGCCGGCGCGGGAGCCGGCCGCCTGGGCAGGGCAGGGCTGGGCGGGAAGGGAGGGAGAGACAGAGGCGCTGCCCTCGGGGACTCTGCCGGCCCCGCCGCCCCAGGGCGGGAGGGCCGCTGAGGACTCCGCGGCTTCTCCCTCACTCTGCCTCTTTCTGTCTCTCCCCCGCCCCGAGGATGAGCGGAGCCGGGGGCGCGCATTTCAGGCGGGCGGCCATCCGCAGGAAATCCAACCCCGCCGTCCCCGCGAGCGCCAATGGAGCGGCGCCCACCTGCCCCGCGGGGCCCGGCGCCCGCAGGACGCGCGCAGGTAACGGCCCTAACGGGCCCCGCTGCTGGGGCCGGGGGGGAGGAGGGCAGGGTCGCTCTGCCGTGCGGGTTCGGTCCTGCGGCGAGCTCTGCCCTGTTCGCCTGGCAGCGGGCGGCTGGTGTGACTGAAGGGCGGTGTTTCCCGGTCGAAGTGCGGGAGGAGGCTCGCCGCTTCGCCAACTTCGGCCGTGCCCGCCCCTGCGCTGCAGGTGAGCGCGTGCCCGAGTGCGGCCGCGGCGGTTGCGGGGCCCCTTCTCGCTGGGGAGGGGCGGGGGAGGGCAGCCCGCCGGGCCCTCTGAGGCAGGGGCGGCCGCAGCGTAGCAGGCACTCTGAGCCCTTTCTCGGCAGGAAATGTTCTGAAGTTGGACTTTTAACAGCTCTCGGCCTGGCAGGAAAGCGGTCTCCCTCCTCGGGCAGACCCGCGCCTCACGCCTGCCCCTCCCCGGTGCCCCTGTCGTTGTCCCCATCAGCCACCGGCCTGTGTCAGGCCCGGTTGACCTTTTGTGCTTCGGGGAGGGAGCCGCCACCATACGAATGCGGCGCTACCGGTCAGCTCGGGCCGGTTTGCTGTGTGACCTTGGCGGTGCTGTAGAAACAAGCCCTCATAAAAATCCAAACTTCAGAAAGTTGTTGCTTATGAGCGAGTTAATGTACGTCCACCTGTTTATAGGTTTAAGCCCGGCGACCCTATGGTGTGACGGCAGGTGTGACATGGCGTTCTCGTGCTTGTGAGGTCACTGCAGCTTGGTTTTATGGATGTGGAAGGAGTAAAATGGACAAAATAAAGCTTGAAATCTCTGACAGATGCTTGTTATAATGTTGGGGAGGATGGTATGTCAAATATAAAGACAGGTTGTTTCGCTTGGGGACTGTCTTTTCATGAGTTCCCAGGCAAGAGGGCTGCTTAATTTAATAATAGGGATGCACAGGTAAGAACAGGCTATTGCAATGCTGTTCACAGTGCACTTTATTTTAGCTTTAATGTGAAGGGACTTTGGATATGTACGTAAAACCACAATTTTTTATTGGTGGTGGGATTTCCACCCCCCCCCGCCCCAAAGGCTTTAGTTGCCTTTTACATCAGGAAAGATGAAATGACAGCTGTATTTGTAGTATATAGACTTAATGGATTTAGTTCTCCTCTAATAGAGGCACACTTACAACAGAGACTCTGTTTTCTTTTAGTTTCTACGTTAGCTTCATTAGGCTTCTGCTGTTGCTCACTGTTACCTTAGACTCCTGAGTAACAGTTTCATACTCATCTGCAATCTTTTGTTGTTGCTCTTTTCATCTGTGCACACACCAATTCCACCAGGTGACTTTTATTTACTAAACCTGTGTGCAATGGGTAGCTTTTCAGTGTGAGCATTCTTCTTGTGGCTTTTGAATGGCAGGAAGGTTGTAAGGGCGATGACAAGAGCAATGTGCTGCTTATCAAATGTCCCTGCACTGCAGTAATCAACTTCATTGTACTTTCCTGTATCATGATTGCTAAATTTGTTTGCAATATTAAAAACTCAGAAAATTAAGATAAGGAAATGAATCCCAAAGACAAAGGGATAAGGGAGAGAGAGATAAAGATAAAAGGGAGACTCGGTGATTATTTTAGGCTTTTCTCATGTAGGTACATAAATCCTCCTCTTTTTTCATTCATAATCCTAGAAAATGAGGTGAAGAAACCTTGTGTATACAAACAATTTCTTTTCTTTTAGTGGGACTTTGGCTCTCTATGTGATCCTCCTGTTGGCAGAGGCCACTGCAGCATCTACTCCAGCATCCTGTAATCCCAGGATAACTTCGTGGCCTCCCTCTCTGTGCTTTGTAGTCAAAGTGTGACTGCATTTGCTTCTGTTGCTGACAAAAGGTGATCAGACTGCCTTGATTCTGCAAGTATAAACTTTGATCCCCAGGTGCAACACAAAGCTGGGTGTGTTCTTTATCCTATCAAAAAAAGCCCCAGGTGTATACACTTTTCTGGCTTACAAAATGCTAACTGGATTTTAAAGGTACTTTCTAATGGAGGAGTATGCCTTTGACTTGCTTGAAAACCTTAGGGGAAATGAGAAATTAGCATAGCCCTTACATCTCCAATCCTTGTCTCTGCCAGGTGTTGTGAAACATGCTAGTTACTGCTTGGGGACAGGACTCTGGCAGATCTGTATCTGTAAAGCAACTGGAGAAACTAGATGTATTACATGAGCCAGATTTTTTTCTAATGCATTTATAAGCAAATATAGATTACTTATATGGCAGGCATATCAGAACTCTTCTCAGACTAGTAAGTTGTATGTTAATTAATGCAAAGACTTAACGAGACCTATTATAACTCCTGTACACTTAATAGCTTACTCCTGGCCTTTGACATTGGCCTGATGAAGTAGGGAATGTTGCAGGTTTTCTATGCTGGGAGGTAGAAGAGCAGGGAGTATTTCCGTTCTTGGTGTTGTTTGAAAACATTTCTAACGCTGAAATGTTTCTGTTACAGCACCAGTCCTTTGTTGTGCATTGCAATCTAAGTGTCTCACTTCTAACAGAAAAATCTTTCTGGTCTTCAATGTACTATAGTCCAAGTCATTCAGGTTCATTGCCATGTGCAAAATTGCAACTGAATTTTGTTAACATTTGAGTTTGAAAAAGCTGGTATGTTTAACTATCTACAAGACAAAGCAAAAATTATCTCCTATTAGAAGCTGACGTTAATTTAAAGGTTTGGACAAAAGAGAACTTTTGAAATGGCTGGAAAGTGTCAAGGCTGATATCTGGAGACAGTTCAGAGAAGCACATTCAGTAGAGTAGCATGGTTAATAATCTGTTTTTGAAGGGAATAACTGGTGTCTTTTTTTCTGCTAAATTAGAATTCAGAGTTAGTATCAACTTGAACAAATCTTTACTTCAAATGCACATACTCATCTTAATAAAATTAGCTCTGTGCCAAGAAGCAAGTATAGGCTACTGCTTGCTTATTCAGCACCTTTCGCAAGCCAAGAGCTCTGCAAGGTGTGAGCATGGCACAACTTTGATTCTGCATGCTGTCCTAGAAGGTTGTGTCTCCACTTAGTCAACTTGATTTAGCTGTGAAGACATAGCTCGGAACACAAGGACACAGTAACTGGCTTCCATAGCAAGAAATAGTTTCTTCCTGCCATCAGTACAGTCACCTCCGTCCTTGCTGCACATAGACTAGGTTAACTTTCGTGCCATTCAAATCTTGCACTGGTTCCTTGGCTTTCTTCACTTCAGTGCAAATTTACACCCTTTTTGCATTGTTTTCTTCTTTCCATTTTTCCTAAATATATGTCTGCTGGCGTTGGACTGTATATTGGCAGTCTCGGATATTGCAGTGTGTGCCTCTTGGGGAACTGAGGTCATTTGCATTCAGGACAGCATTCACTGCAGCAAGGTGTCTGCAAACACTGACAGCTTAAAAAAAATAGTTCCCTGCTGCTACTGTTGTATCTCTGCCTGTTAAATGGATATGATTTTCATGGGATTATGTTAACAAAACATCAGTCATCTTTTGGGTTTCCATCTTGCAGTGGGAGATAACTAAATGAGACTTGAATAGCATGCTGCTCTGGTCTATGAAAAATGTCTTTATTGTTCAGAGGTTTATTTTTTAAAAGCTAGAATGACAAGTATGCCCTGCCTGATAGTTTTTTATTGTTGTTGGTTTTGTTTCATTTTTGAAAATAAAGTAATGAACTTTAGACTATCATTCTCCTTACTTCTGGCTTTGTGTTACCCGCTGTGTTTTGTTGACTGGTCAGCAGTGATTGAAAATCTGATTGCTAGACAATGTGTTCAGGGAATACCTGTATGATCATTAAGGCTAATCTAAGCAATGATTGGAATCTGTAGATGCATTACACTGCTGCAAAAGAGAGCTAGTTGCCTTACATGCCTTCTTGGTGAATGCAGGGTTTTTGAATTTTTTTTCTGTAGTTGAGATTTATCAAGGAGAGCTTATACTCTAGCATAAAAAATGCTGAGAGAGGAAGCTGAATATATAGGGAACTGCTTCTAAATATTCTTCTCCTTTCAAAAATGAGGGAAAGTAAAGTGTAAAAAATTGTTTTATGCAGGACTTGCATGAAAATACATTTTCCTGTCTGTTATGAGAGAGCTTCCTGTTTCTATGGGCCAGATTAACCCATGTGCCTCCTATTGAAGCAAATGTGTTGTATGAAAGTGCCAGGAAATGGAACTTAGCTTCCTGAATATATTTTTACTGTTTTCTTATTCGTTTCTTCCCTCACTTATCTTCAAAATATTTAGGATCAAAATAATCCCTTTAAAACCAGTAAGAGTGCACTGTTTGGTTCATAGCCTACCCAGGACTGAAGTGTATATCAGGATCTGTGTATATCAGGTTGGCTCAGTGTGTCTTTTTTGCACTTGCCTAACAATGTCTACTTTACCCAGTAATTGTTGTTGATCTTGTAATACTGACTTCCTGGTGATTAGGATGGTGATTTCCTTAAATAAATTAGAATTTGTATTCACTGCTTGACTTGCTAGTGACAATACACCAACAATTTCAAAGAAGAGTTACAATTTGACATGGATTTGCTGAAAATAATGCAAGTCTGCTCCTTGCTGGAGAGACTTCCTTAGAATATACCCTGAGAGGGTAAAATTATAGAGGTGCTGGTAAATGCCATTCCTGAAATGCTTTTATGCGTAGCTGAAATTGGGAAGGTAATAGTTTGCACACATAATAAAAAGTAGTTTGTTGTACAAAATCACAGGAGCAGGTTGCTTTTACAGATAAATTAATAAGTATGATTAATTTAATAAATATGATTGGGAGATTTCTGGTTTGGAAAAGGAGAGCTTGCTCGAGGAATCTGTTACTTTTGCGTGACCAGTAAAACATAAATATTGTGAAAGGAAGCAGTTCATGGGGAGGAAAAAAAAAAAGTTATGATTTGCACTTGACTATTTTGTCCCTTCCCTATCAATACCTGTGCTGCTTAAAACTGCAGTTGTCAGACTTCTCACCCACTTTTTAAGTCATGGTGAGGTACTGTCTCATCTCCCAGCATTTCAGTCAAAATCTCCTTCACAACTGGGCAGTAGTTGATGCTGTTTGTCAGTATGTGTTGGGTACAGTGTGATCTGTGATAAAGCACTCCAGCTGCTGTATTTTGCACTGTTATGTCTTAAAGTAGTGTTAAGCCTTTGCTGTATAAGACAAATAGACAAATTGTCTTCCCAGGATGAAAGATTTGTCAGAGGGAAAGGAAAAATATGAAGCAAGGGAATTTTAAAATAAGATAGTTGTCGTGTTTTTTTTTTTCCTCTACTTCTGTTAATGCTGCATAGATTTTCTTCAAAACATTATTATCAGTTCAATATTTTAGTCAAATTACTGACTGCAAATCGTGTAGCTGAGATTCCTTTTTCTATGAGGTAAAAAATGTCTTTCTGTTCCAGTATGGGATACTGTATCTCTCCTGAGTATAAGGTGACCCAGGATGAACAGTTACACTTAGATGATCAGAATGATCCCTTCCACCACATTAAATCTATGAATAAACTTTGCCTCCAGCTCCTGATGGTAGAAACATTTTAATCAAATGCATAGCTGTGGACAGCTCGATATATTCAGGCCATTATTAACAAACTCCTGTACTTCTGACAAGGGGAGAGAGAATTCTGTTTAGAGGGGGTATCCCCAGAGCAGTAGTTTTGTCAATAACCCAAGCAAGTAAAAGAAGGAAATTGAAAGAGGAAATTTTAATGGTTTCTTCAGCTAGCTGCCTTGGAAGTACAATTTTAACAGAGATGGCTTTAGCAGAAGAAATTACTTTTGAAATTAATGTAGGAAAAGGGAACAGGGCTTTGTTGAAATGTTGATGAACCAAGGAAAGATCAGAGATGTGGTCCCAGTGCACAAATACACAGCATTAAGGTGGTATCAGGGGACAGGGAGAAATGAGTAAAAGCAGAAAAGGAGAAAACATTAAACTGCCGCAGTAGTCTGCAAAGCCAGACATTTGACACCTCTGACTATGCTGAAACTCAGTAAAATGGAGCATAGAATGGATTAAAATTGAAGGCAAAAGACACTGAGTAGAAGATAGGGCAGAGCAATGAAATAGTGTTAGTTACCAAGTATTAATGCTAAGTGTGTCACAGATGTTAATGAAAACGCGATGTAACTGTGATGTCAGATGTGAAATCTTGTGATCTATTGTTGACTTCTGAACAAGCGCTGTCCTGCAGCAGAGGTGCTAATGCCGCTGATTTACAGGTCCAGCCTTCCCCTCATGAGTAACTGCAGGCACTTGCCCTTCCTCTCAAACAGATGCTGATGTGCCCAGATGTAGGCGAGGGTTGGGGAGAGAAAATGGTGACCAACATTAAAACCAATTCTGACTGATTCAGTGGCTGGATTTCTTCGGGCCTTTTAAAAGTTTTGTCTTTTTATTAGTTGCAAGTGTGATGTTTGCGTGCTAGGCTTTTGGTTCTGTTGGCTGCTGTTGTGACCAAGTCCTCAGGGTAAGGATTTCCAGCTGCTGTAAGGGCACTCAGCCTTGTAGCTGTATAATTACATTGTAATTTTTTCTCCTGCATACTTGAAACCTGCGGGGTCTGTGGTACCAGGGCTGCTGGTGGCCCCTCTGCCAGGGGCTGTTCTAGGCCCTGGTTTAGTGCTGCGTGTTTTCTCTGGACCAGCTGGATTCTTCATGTGGCTTCTGTGTGATCTCTTTGGGGACTTTGTGGCACTCAGAGCAAAAGTCAGGAGAAGTTTCTGACTGCATCTTTGGTATGTCTTCTGTTCCGGTGAAGCACGAGCGGCCTTGATCTGCAAAACTTGAGAGCAGATCCTCCTGCCCATACCAGGTGGCTTTTAAAGGTAGAAAAGGGAGGGAGAGAGTGTACAGCTCCTTGCCTCTGCTTCTGGTTTTGGGTGAGGATCCTGGCCTGACCAGTCACTGTTCCATCTAGGGACTGTCTAGCCTTTAAGCTCCAGCTGGGACACCAGGGTAGGGCAACTTTTTATTTATTTACTTAAGGATTATATTGGTAGCTTTTATTTTCCTACTAGGCTGAGGTATTCGCTTGCTTAAGCTAGGTTCCTGGGTTCTCTTCCACCATGAAACAGGTATTTTAAATAAAAAAAAAAAATAAAATCAAAGTTAGTGTCTACACCAGACTTAAAAAAAAACACTATAAATTACCTGAGTTGTAAAATTGTTAAAGCAAATAATATTTGAAAATAAGTTTCTTTTTAAATGTTTTGTCTTATGTCAGCAGGGCTTGATGAAAACTTCTTGCAGTGAGTAATAAGAATGTTCTTCCTCTTTGCGCTCATACACTACCATTGACTATCTTGCCTGTGATACTTCAGTTTCTTAACTGAATATTAATATATACATTATTTGTATTGACATCAGTAATTGAGCTAGGAAATGAAACTTATTGGCTAACTGCAGTCGTCTTCAGAATTGGTGATTTAAGAATCAAAGCAAAGTCACTGATTAAGAAAAAATAAATTATTTTTGACAGAATTGAAACTTTATTCAGTTTTATGCAATTATACTGCTAGCCTTTTTTTCAGTTGACTCTTGCCAAAATGTCCCTATCTTAATACAAGCATACTATACATTCCTTTTCGTTCAGTCTGACACTAACTTTTGTGATTAGGAAATTACATTTCATCTGTGAAGGTAGAATCCTTTTGTACTTCAACTGTTCTCCTATAGGCTAGCAGTACCATAGCATTCAGGAAAGTTATGTGCGACGACTGACACCTGAGGATGGTTTTCAAAGGTTCTTGGGGATCCTTTTTAGTTGCCCTTTGAAAGCCTACAACTTCTGAGTTCTTAAGAAAGAGGGGTTTTATGTCTTTAAAATAAAAGCTTGGAAATTCGCAGGTGAAAATGTGATTCTAGAGGGATTTTGCAAAACACCTGATTTTTGTGGTACATACAATAAAATGAGAATTGCTGTCAGTGCATAAAATTATTCAGCATTTGTGTTTTGGCTTATTTTAATTCTAAATATAGAACTATGTGTATTTTATTAAGATACATTTTAAATTTGAAAGCAAGTTGCATCTACTAAAATAGTTGCATTGACTATATTTACTACTAAAAATAATTGTCTATATTAGAAAATAGAATGGTTGTTAATGCAGAAGTTTAAGCAGACTTTCACCAAGTTCTGGTAATCTGACCTAACTGTTGCTCTGTAATTACCTTCACACTCTCTTGACTTCTGCATGATAATACAGTAAACAGTGTTCTTTATAATTTATTAATCTGTATCTGATCACCAGGCTTACAAATGAAGGGCATGCTAACACCTGAGCTGGCTGATAACATGCTGTTTAGAGGCTGCCAAGCTGGGTCAGGTAGCAGGAGGTAACTGCTGTGGTGCTTTGTGGTGGCTTTTGTGGGTAGGTTGAATGGAAGGGTGGCAGCAAGTCAAAACACGACAACTCAAGTGGTTGGTTGTACATATAATCAGTTTTTAAATTTCCTTATATCCTCTCCCTGTCCTGTATTGAGAACAGAGGATGTCTTTAGAATGACTTTCCTGACAGTCAAAGGAGGGGAAAAATGTCCATGCCAACTGCTGTATATAGCCAGCAAGAGACCTGGCCTAATATTGATGTGGCCTGCCACAACTTCAGTGTGGAGAATTGTCCCTTTAAGTGTTTATCCTATGTATTTTCTGTATAAGGAGTCTACTGCTTGTGCACAGGATACATTAAAAGCTTTTTGTTCATAGAAATGAGAACAACATCATGTGTATTAATACAGAATTTAAAGGAAATTCAAAACTCAAAGAAGTTACCTCTTCTTAGGATTTTGATAGAGCTTAAACAAACAAATGTCAGTTCATCCCAACTGTGGAGAATTATTACTTCCTGGTTTTAACAACTATTAACTTTTAACAGTACACTGCTTTTCTCACATGGCCAATACCAACCGTGTAGTTACCTACTTTTATATGGGATTTTTTTTAGGTTGTTTTCAGCAAACGCAGTTGAATTGCAACAGAAAAATAGGCGTACTATTTTAAAATATCTGAGTAATATTGGGAGGTTGGAATGTGGTACATAACATGAATATTACCAGCGTGAATATTGTGTCCTCTTTGTTATTTCTTAAATGCCATTCAATAGTTGTGTGGGACTGGATCCTGATTAAAACTAATCTTAATTGGTTTTTGGTTTTTGTGCCTCGTACAACTTACAGAAAATGTTGAGATAGGAAGGTGATAGGTTCTAAATTAAAAAGGCAAGAAAAAAAATGGATTAAGTAATTTCACTGTGCATGTCTTAAGATTTGCTGATTTAAATATTTACATCATTTAGAAAACCAAAGTGTATTTCTAAGGGTGTCTCGTGCATCTAATTGTCAGATTACCTTTTTTCCCCAAAAGGCTAAACAGTCATGCTTAGAGGCATTTCCCACGCCCTTATTGATTGCTTCTGTTCTGCTAGATACAACATGTACATGCTCAGCAACCATCTGAAATAGCATGCGGTACTTGACAACTGTGAGCAAGACCATGGTCCTCTTACATAAGACATCAGAAAGCCTTCGCAGTCCTCTAAAACTTCTATACAAATAATTCAGGGTCTTAGTCTCTAAAATTCATTACTTTCACTATAGTTTTGTGAGAGAATATTAATGTAGTCCTTTCAAAAAGGAGAGTGGTTTTAAAGCTGCCACAGAGAAAAATGGCCAGTGTCAGGAAGACTGGGTTGGTAATGCTGCTGACTTATCTGCCCGGGGAACAGATCTGGGGCACAGCAATTTAAACATAACTCTTTTCCAGTTAATGTGTCTAGGTGTAATGCAATGAATAATCAAATATGGTTGGGTGAAGTTACAGAATCCAAACCCTTGCTTGAAGAGAAGTGACTGTAAAGCACTGCAAATTAAAACTCAAGTTATGTTGTTCAGGCTCAGTAAGTGTCATTAAGTGCCACTTTGCAGCACACAGCTTTCCAATTGTTTCCTTTTGCCTGGAGATACTTGGGAGATATTCTACAGATCAGGAAAAAAACTACAGAAATTCTCTGTTAGAGTGACATTTCGGAGAGGTTTACTGTGGGAAAAATAATCAGATTCCCTCTGCTACCCTGCAGTGTAGAGTGCTGTTGCTCACACCAATGCTGACTATAAAAAAAAAACAAACAAAAAAAAACCCCAAAACCAACCAAACAAAAAAACAACAAAAAAACCCCCACCAACACAAAACCAAACCCAAACAGTAAATCTTTCACTATTTCCTTCTGTTGTGTTTTAGCCAGGTACAACAGGTACCAATCGCTACCACTGCTGTGCACTGGCGGCAATATCACACCAACTGAGACTCCCTGATCCCCATCCATGCGCTGAGTCACCGACTGGAGAGCCAAGGAGTGATCAGCAAGACTTGCTCACCCTTTAACAGTCCCATATGGCCAGTGTGAAAATCTAGTGGAAAGTAGAGACTAACAGTGGGCTATTGTGGCCTGAATGAAGTTAAGCCATCACTGACTGCTGCTGTGCCAGACATGCTAGAACTTCAATATGAACTGAAGTGGAGTCAAAGGCAGCCAAGTGGTATAGAATCATAGAATAGTTAGGGTTGGAAGGCACCTTTAAAGGTCATCTACACCAGCCCCCCTGCAAGGAGCAGGGACATCTTCAACCAGATCAGGTTGCTCAGAACCCCATCCAACCTGGCCTTGAATGTTTCCAGGGATGGGGCATCCACCACCTCTCTGGGCAACCTGTTCCAGTGTTCCACCACCCTCATTATAAAAAATTGTTTCCTGAAGTCCAGTCTGAATGTGCTTCCTTCTGTTTTAAAACCATTACCCCTCATCCTGTCACAACAGGCCCTGCTCAAGAGTTTCTCCCCATCTTTCTTATAAGCCCCCTTGAGGTATGCCACCATTGATATCGCTAATGTGTTCTTCTTCATCCCTTTGTCAGCAGAATCCAGGCCACAGTTTGCTTTTACTTGGAGGGGCATCCAGTACACCTGGAATCAACTGCCCCAGGGGTGGAAACACAGCCCTACCATTTACCATGGACTGATCCAGACTGCACTAGAAATGGGTGAAGCTCTGGAACACCTGCAATACATTGATGACATCATCATATGGGGCAACACAGCAGCAGAATTTTTTTAAAAAGAGGAAAAAATAATTAAAATCCTTCTGAAAGCCGATTTTGCCATAAAACTAAGCAAAGTCAAGGGATCTGCACAAGAGATTCAATTTTTTAGGAATAAAATGGCAAGATTGACATGGTCAACAAAATAACAGCTATGGCTCCACCAACTAACAAAAAAGGAAACAAAAGCTTTCTTGGGCATTGTGGATCTCTGGAGAACTCATATTCCAAATTACGGTGTGATTGTAAGCCCTCTCTATGAAGTGACCCCAAAGAAGAACAATTTTAAATGGGGCCCTGAACAACAGCAAGCCTTTGAAGAAATTAAACAGGAGATTGTTCATGCAGTAGCCCTTGGGCCAGTCTGGACAGGACAAGATATAAATAATGTGCCCTACACTGCAGCTGGGGAGAATGGCCCTACCTGGAGCCTTTGGCAGAAAATACCAGGGGAGACTCAAGTTTGACCTCTAGGGTTTTGGAGAGAGGATCTGAGGCCTGCTATACTCCAACTGAAAAAGAGATACTGGCAGCATATGAAGGAGTTTGAGCTGCTTCAGAAGTGCTGAAGCACAGCTCCTCCTGGCACCCCGCCTGCCAGTGCTGGGCTGGATTTTCAAAGGGAGGGTCCCCTCCACGTTACGAAACTGATGCTATGTGGAGTAAGTGGGCCACACTAATCACACAGCAGGCTTGAATAGGAGACACCAATTGCCCAGAAATTTTAGAAGTCATCATGGACTGGCCATAAAGCAAAGACTTTGGAGTGTCATCAGAGGAAGAGATGACGTGCTGAAGAGGCCCCACAGTGGGTGCCAAAAAGACTGTTGTGGTTTAGCCCTGGTCACCACACAGTTGCTCACTCTCTCTCCTCATCTGCAGTGGGATAGGGGAGAGAACTGGGAAGAAAGGAAAACTCTTGGGTTGAGATGAAGACAGTTTACTAGAATAGCAAAGGAAAATAACAATAATAACAAAATATAAGGCTACTAAAACATACAAAATGAACAATGCGTGATTTCTCACCACCCAATGTCCCAGTGACTGATACAGCCCATCCTGAGCAGTGATCATGGAAATGAAACCGAGCAGCAAGTAAAGGGAGTGAGAGAGGGAGCCATGCGTCTCCTCCCAGGCCAACCCTCACTTACATACTGAGCATGACATTTATGGCATGGAATGCTCTCTTTGGCCAGTTTGGGTCAACTGTTCTGGCTAGACCCCTCCCAGCTTCCTGCACATTAGCGAGACCTGGGAAGCTGGACAGTGTCCTTGGTGTCATTAGGAACAACTCATAACATCAGTGTGTTTATCAACATTTTTCACATATGAAATCCAAAACACACTGGCTGCTGAGAGGAAAATTAACTCCATCCCAGCCAAAACCAGGACACTTTCCTTTGGTCCCATGGAAGATTAGAGACCTGAGCAGAAGGAGATGACTTGTTTTCTTTGAAGGCTATGAAAGTGCATATATTTTGTAGTCTTCTGCTTTCCACAGTGCTCTGCTCAGCCCTGCTTGCTAGTACAAAAAGTACATATTGGAAGAGAAAAACCACTCCTGCCCCTCTCAGCTTCCTCTACGTTCATTCTGAGGAAGTCATTCTTGCCACTAATATTCAGGCTGCATTTGTACCCATGTACCACCCTGAATCTACAGTTTGGGGTGGAAATGGAGGAATTTCTCCAAGTATTTTTCTTCTTTCAAGCAATTAAACAAAATAGCTGTTTGCTGTTAAATGGTAGCTTCACTTTCAGGAAGGAGAAATGCTTTTGAAGTACGAAAAGTGAGAATATATAATCCTTGCGAAGACTCAGAAGGACCGCATGTTTATTACAGTAAATGAGATAAGAGGCAACACTACATGTGGGTAAGGCTAGCAGCGCTGGAAACTGGAATACACAGAGCTGAGGTATCCAAAGTACTACAGTTGGATTTTTTTTTTTTTTGAGTGTGTGTAGAAGGACAGGTTGTTTGAAGTTAAAATACAATGTTTACAGTGGCTCAGGGCGTTAAAGCGGAATCAGCTTTCTGATAAGGGTTTTTCCTAGGTATGGTACACAAGGGTTAGAAAAGCAGAAAGTATTTGGTAACTAGTAGTAAGGAGAGAGGACTGCAAGCTGGCTGCATGGTGCTTGAAGGGACTCCTTATCTTAAGGATTTTGTCTTTTTCATTTTTTCTCGGTGTGTGGGCTTACATTGAGAGGAGCCAGGAGAATTCTGATAGCTGGTAAGCATGTTGAACTTGGACTGAAAACTTCTGAACTGCTTTACAGCAGCTGCAAACAAGCCACATAGAATAAAACTAGGTAATCCTGTGATAATGAAGAGGAACTTCCATTTTTACCATAAGCTCTTGAATGACATATATTCAAGTAAACAGAAGCAAATAATTTATGTTTCTGTATGGAATGTGTAGTGTTATCTTTGCCTATCTTTTTATCTATATGTAGATGTTATACCATTGAATGAACTGCTGTTTGATTTATGATTGTATAATTAATTATATTGGGGAGTGTGTTCCTTAACTGTAGCATGGTTCCTGTTAGTGTGGATTGATTGGGTGTTTTTGAGGGGTTTTTTTTGGTTGGTTTTTTTTTTTAATTGTGTTGTGGAAAACATATTTTTTTTTTTTTTTTAATACGATGAGTTAAAATCTTTTAGCAAATTGGAGGTCAATTTGAGAGACTGTAACCTTGACCTTGTAGGTCAGCTGAGAAGCTTCAGGGTTATGTAAAATAAGGAGGTCTGATTTCCTTATTTTGAGTCTTTTGTTGTTGTTGAAAAGGTTATAGGTGGCTTGCTTGCCACCATTGGGGGGGAGATTTTTTTTTTTTTTAATTATTATTTTTACGAAAAGCATTAGGTCACCATTGAATCATTTGGTACATAATGCCAATCTACACAAATATTACCTAAAAATTCCTGTAAAATAAAGAACACCTTCAAAAGCTAAAGCAGAAAATAAGGAACTAACCATTATGATTAAGAAAACATAAAGGTTTCTGAGGGGAATGTGCCTAATGCTAAGTGTCTGCCAGCTCCCAGCGCTCTTACTGCACAGGCTGCTTCAGCCAGCTGTGATGCTGCATTGTGGTAGCAAAGGGACTGATTTCTCCAGGCATTGGCTTAGTCACGGGCATTGTAGTATAGGTTGCTCTTCCAAGGCACTTTTATTGGTAATCTAAAAATATTCTCTGTATATAAAACAGCAGGGGGCCAATTGAATCCCTAATATAATTTGATAGACTTGTACTGGATCTAAGCATTAGGATGTGGTTGGATATGGATATGGTTTGGATGTGAGCATTTGGGTATGGTTAATACCTTTAAGTATTAAACCTTCAATTGTATAATGTGGTGGTTTGTTTTTTTTTCTTTTTTTTTTTTTTCCCCTGACATTAAGCCTGACTCACTGTTCTTCATATTAGCAAGTAACAGTCAGGTGGCCTCTTAGCCACCTCTGACTTGATTTTTTTTTTTTTTTGTTAGCTACAGTTCATTCAGAGGCTTTCAGTTAATGTTTTTTGTCTTGTACTGGAAATAACTATGTCTGCCATATGTCTATGGAGTAACAGGAAAAAGGGCTGTACAAACTGAGGTGGTTCTTCAGGATTATCTGCCCTCACGTATGGTTAAGTAATGCTGCCTGCCTGCCATGTTAGCACAGTGCCTACTGCAAGCACAAGGTCAAAGGCAGTAGAGTGACACAATCAAGTCACCATTTTTTTTTTAGTACTGGCATTGGAATATTTTCTGTTGATGATAAGGCTAGTTTTTGTGCAGAAAATGTAAACTGAGTGTATGTTGAAGGTAGTAGTTACTGCATGTCTGATATTGCAAGATAATTTAATAGATTATAGCCAAGTTTCTGGTGGGGAGAAATCTTCTTTAGAAATCTTTGTAATAACTCAGCAGTGACTTGCATTTGTCTATTACTACAGCAGTCAAACTAGAAATACGTCAAGAGCCTCAAACGCTCTCTAAAGTTGAAGTTTTCCCTTTTCAAATGGTCGCTTCAACCGTGCTTTTATCAACATGGTGCAGTCAGCAGCGTGCTCTCTGGCTGATTTTTCTGCAGATGATCTGAAGGACGGTGTCTGCTGCCTTCTTTGGGATCTCAAGGCACCAGCACGTGAGGCAGCAGCTTGCGTGGCACTGGAGCCTTGTCCACTGAGGTTGTCCTTCTTTTCCCGCACTCTTCCCAGCCTCCTCCCCACAGTGTAGAAAGAACAAACTCTTTCTGTTCTGAACAAGTGGAATGAATAATCAAAATAAAATAATCTTTTCTACAGAATGATCATATCTTATTTTGCTTATATGTTACATAGCATGATGAGGTCCAGATCCATCTGGGTGCAATAAGAAATTATCAAAGAATTCACTGGCATGAATTTAATTTAGCAGCAAACTACTATAGGCTGCCTTTTTCTGACTCTGCTATTGTGGTTTCTACAATGATTATAATGTAAAATAAATAAGTTGAAGATCCTTTTCGCACAGCATAAGTGAGAGGAGTTTTTTATGTGACCTTAGACTCATTTTTCTTCCTTCAACTCATTGCTTCCTGTGGTTACTTTTCCTTAGAAAAACCACTATAAGAACAGTAAAGCCAAGTCTTTTAGTATTTGCTCCTTATTAACTGGGAAGGTGTGGGATTTTGTGTTTGGTTTTATGTTTTGTGTTTTTTTATGGTTTTTTGTTGTTGTTGTTTATTTGTGGTTTTTTTTTTTTAAATATTATCCTGTTTGGTAACTAGGACTTAGTGGAGACATTTAAGGATATACAGGCAAAATAACTTTCAGAAAAGATGCATAACGTTTTTTTCCTGATAAGTGGATTGTGGAGAATGCAAGCATGTTCTGATTCACTTATCTGCTGGGAGGCAGGTGTGGACTTGTTCTATTAATTTTAATTCAGGTGTTTGAATTAAAAAAAAAAAAAAAGACATGAATAAAAGCACACCTGTGTTTTGCAACTCCTCGGAGGCTAAAATGAATGTAACTATATACTAACCTTATACGTACGACAATAATCTGATGCTGAAATTTATTCAGCTTCAGTTAAAGTAATTTTAATATAATACAGTAATGTAATTAATGTTAATAATGTAATTTATATTGAAGTAATTTTATTCAACTTTAGTATCTTTCAAAACTTCAACCATTTTGGTTTACAGATGGAACCGTGCCTTGCTCTGTTGAAAATCTGAAAATTCAATATTAGTACATGGTACCTATGGAAACTTAAAATATGAGCAGCTGCATATTGCTCTTTATTGACAAATATTAATACAACATTGTATGAGATCCAACAATATGTAGGCAAGACTTGACAGATAAATTTTTAACTCACTGTTGGTACACAAGCTTAGGTAGGGATCCTGCACTTAACTAGGCTCGAAACAAGCAGGCAAAGTCAATGCAGTAATTTCTTTGACTTCATATCTGAATTTTAAATTTCCCTCATGGCAGCTCACTGAATTCTCCACCAACTTCTACTAAAAAAAGAAGAATAAATTACTGCTCTTTTGGAACCAGAACGCAGAGGCTGCAGCCTGGTTTATTCTCTCTTCAGCATGTTCACCACAGCAGCTCTACACACACAGCAGTGGGGAAGGCGAGCTTGAGACGTTGGACTGCTGGATTTTTCCAATTCTGAAGCATTATGGCTGCTTGGGGCCATTCTTTGGGCTGGAGCTGGTGGGGTGGCCGCCGTCACCCCTGCGGTGGTGCTGTGTTCTGACAGCAGAGGCTACTGCTGTCTTTCTAGCTGCCTCTGATTCAGCAAAGTTGGCTCCAGTTTTTCTTCCTGCTAGCGATTATGGGCCTGGCCTACAGATTGCATTTTGATTTGACAGTTGCTAGGGGCATAATTTTAAAAGCCAAAGAAGCTCCCTAGAGGTTCTGAGCTTTTCATACCCAGTGAAAAAGGTGAACTGGTAACAGTATTGGTCATACATGGAGTGCTTTTGACTGTATCGAGGAACAGACTCTCTAATGGATTACAACAGATCCATGTGTCTCTGAGTACTGTCATCATCCCATCTGTCTGTTATCAAACTCTTTAGCATACTTCCCTGTGTCATCTTTTATATGTATGTTCAGATGAAGCTCCTTACTCAGCATAGCGTTTAACAAAACAGAAAACTGACTGACATGGAAAAGAACTACATGTAGGACTAATGGTTTGTACATTGAGCTTCTTTGAACCCTCTGAAACTCTTGAGTACGGAGCTACATCCAGTAAACCAGGTTTAGTTTCTCTGAGGTTTAGTCTGACTAATTGTTTGCAAATATTCTGTGCCTGGTAATGCTATGATTCAATAGAAATGGTTGTGCTGAGTAAATTGGCCATGTGATATGATTTCTACCCTATCAGCTGTGGGGTGATCTAATCAGACCTAGTCTTTTTTATGTTCAAGGTGAAAGAAATATGACCAGGTAGAACATAGGTCTGTTTCCCACAGACTTCATTCAAAAGATCTCCCTTTCACAGATTAATCTGTGATTAATCATAAAATGCTTACATTTAGCAGTAGCTTAGCATATTAATTTTCTATCCTTAGTTCAAAGTCTAGAATGAAAACAGTGATTTGCCTGCATATTTCTTTCTTTGTGAGTGGCTAACTTGGAGCTGGAGATCAATGACAAGAATTTGGAACTGAGGGTAAACTGCCTACGGAAATTGATGAAGATGATTATTACTGGTAAAAGACCCTTAACCTTTTAGTGGTCAGAATTCCTTTTGCTGTAACTCCTGCACTATCCTTTTCATATCTGGAGTACATGATGAGTATGCTGAGTAGTGAAATCTTTCTAAAACTCGGTTTTGCTTTCTGATTCCATGGCAATAGACGCTCTTACAAAAAAAACAAGTGCAAATGCTACCTTCTTGTTTTCCCAGACTGTACGTAACTTAGCACTTCACAGTTGCCTTCAGAGACTGCTCTGAAAGGTTAGTGAATCCTGCTCTGAATCCGTCAGTGAATCTGCTCATGGTTGGCAAAATAAATTTGTCTCTGCATCTTTCTCTCCTGTCCCGCCTTCTTATGACTGAGCAGCATAACAAGGAATGATGTACAAGTTAATGGCTCTATTTTTTTGGACATAAGCGGCAGATGTACTTGTCAAGTGTGCTTCCGTCTAAATAGGAACAAATGATCCCTAGGACTGTTTAGGCAAATTGTAGGCCAAAACACTGGATCCTGTACTCTATCATGTCCAAAATTGTTAAAGACATCTGAACCATGGCTTTGAATTAAGTGTGCCACTATATTAAAGCCACTTAAAAATCATGCTTCATCTATCTCAAATATATCTTGCTGCCCACTTTGAAACATTGACCTGACTGGGAAAGTCAGTCCTGGTTTTACTAAATTGTCACGCTGGGGGATCACCAGTAGCCCTCAGTACAGTGACCGTAATTCTCAAGATGACATGGAGCAATCTGAGATCAGTGGCATCACGGGCTGACCATTTCACAAGACTGAAATCTTCTATTTGTCAGCAGTTGGAGATTTTCTGACTGTTAGATTTCTAGGATTTTAAGTGAGAACTGTGGGATGTTTTTCAAGTGAAATGGAAAACCAGTGTTTTTTGGTAACATTAAAATAAAAGTCTTACTATTGCAAACAGATTTTTTTTTTAATGTTTTAATTTTTAAAAAACAAGACAACCTATTGTAGATATCCAAGATTGTGATCAGATACTGGGTCTGCATTGCTAATATAATATCTAAATTTTTATTTTCTTTTCAAGCAGCTCTGTATAGCAAGTAATACAGTTTTGAAAGGTTTGAGAATCTTCACAACTTATTTCTTCAAAACCAGCATGGTTTCCTTTGTAATGTTCTCACTTGTATTTTTCATCTCAGGAGCAAATAATCAGCCTTCAAAGGTTTTGCAAATATTTCCTTTGATAAAATATTTTTGACCTATTTATCATAGTCTATATGACAGGTATGGTTTTACCTCCAGAATTGTCTTTTAAGCAAATGAAACCTTAAAGGATCCGTAGACCTCCTTCTACTTTCAAAAAACAGGAGGCAGCTACTATGTTTTATTAGATTGGTATCTCTTATCTTATTGGACAAATATGTATTAAAGCTTCATGTTGCTGTATAAACCACTCAAAAAGAGTATGGTGCACAAGATTGAAGGTGATGTTTCTATACATATTTTTAGGGTGTTTTCACACCACAGGCTATTAAGTTTGAGAAACCAGAACTACTTAGCTGGTTAACACTTTTGGGCTGCTTTGCTGATACTGATGCTGCTTTGACAGCATTGTGGTGAAGAGACATCCTTCAAAACATTGACCTAGTGTACAATGAATACAGGGTGTTTCAGCTGCAGGGCTATTCCAAAACTGTTTGATATGATCTCATTACTGTAATACTCATGGAACACTAGAAGAAATTACTGAAAGCTGTGATCTCTTTTGTGTTCTGGATCTCCTGCAAAATTACTTCCTTCAGCCAAATAACTGGAGTAAGATGAAGCATATTTATGACAATCTTGTAAGTATTTTCAGTGTGGGTGCCTTGTTTTAAAGATAAACTAGCAAGGATCAGGTGTTTTAAAAAGATATAGCCCTCAGATATGGGTGACAAAAGTCCCACTTGTTATTTATGTCAAGTCAAGCTTTCCTGTAGAAATGAGAAGCAATGCTCAGCAGGCAACAATATTGCACAGTGAAGTGCAAACGAAATTGCACAGTGAAGTGCAGTCTAACAGTATATTCTCCTGGTAGCTACAATAGTGTGCTTTCCATTCATCCAGATGGACTTTTAATATTAAGTATCTGCTTTTTAGAGTATGTGTTATGCATGCAGACTGCAACAGTGAGAATGAAGGGGAGGTGTTCTGAGCCTGTGTTGGGTCTTGCCATCTTCCTATGCATCCCTAGATAGGAGCAAATTAGCCTGAAAGGATATATCAGAAGGTAGGAGTAAAGCTCCCACCTTGAAAAACCAATGTACTCATAAAGTAACGGAAAAGTGCAATATTCTGGTGAACAAATATGGCCCTCTCATTTTGGCCTTGAAAGTCACAAAAGGAAGTGAAAGACAGCGAGCACTTCAGCGTGTAGCTTGTACAGCTGCCTTGAGTGTCGGCGTTGAGGATGTGAACCGGAAGTCAGTGTGGTGTAGAAAGAAATATATTTTTACCTAAAGAGAAGAAATTAATTAATAATTTATTAACAAATACTCTTAGATGTTTTCACTGGTTACCAAATAAATTACTGTGAGTAGACAGACATGCTTCAGAATGGGAAGAGTATGGTGTGGGTGTCATCATTTTCCATAGAGCTTTTTTTCCTAATGTAGCGGATATTTAAGTGAAAAAGTAGTTGGGGATTTGTTTACCTAGAAACATTAAAGGACAAAAAGAAAAAAAAAAGAAAAATATTTAAACTGGATTCTATTCTGATGATAGTATTATTCAGAATTAAAATAGCCTTTTAAATTCCCACCTGCAAGTTAATTAGGATTGATTTTTTTCTAAATCATGAATGGGGAAAGCAAAAGTATTGCTCAGTGTGGTTAATTAGAGAATTATGAGAGCAAGGGTCAAAGTGTTCCATTCTAAACCCAGGATTTTCTGTACAAATTTAACAGCTAAATAGCCTGTTTTTCTGAGGTACTGAGTTTGAGCTCTTCTGAAAAACAGTTCACTAATTTACAAGTCTAAATATTGGATTTGTGTTTTCTAACTTTAGGCATGCAAACCACAGATTCAGCTACATAGTTTGAAAGATTAGTACCAGTAAGTACATTCCTAGGTAGTGTGGCTATTTTTGGAAATCCGACAACTAAGTATAATGTATTAAAAAGTTTGCCTGTCCCTTTTCAGGGTGTTAAATTGTAAGTAAGAGCAAAATCTAACCTGGGCAAATGGCATCTGCAGACAGCTGAGGTTTCTGCTGCACTGAAAATGTGAGGTCTGGAATGCAGAAATTAGAGAGGGCAGTCAATACCTGTTAATGAAGGCAGTGCTTGTGATCTGTCTTTGAAGGGGGAGCAAAGTAACGCTGCCCACCCAGCAGTGCCTTATTGACCTGCTGCAGCAGCCGCTCTCTGTTTGCATGGCTCATCCACGGAATTATTGGCATGCTTTCTTTAAAAATAAATAACCTGTTTTCAAAAAATGCTGGAAATAGTTGAAAACTGGAAGACACTTAGGACTGCAAAGGGATATGTCTGGGTACATTATGTGTGTGCACAATTAGAAGGTTTTTTGTGTGGGATTTACAAGCTGCAGTAGCTGCCTTTTAAGAACAATTTTCACATATTTTTTAAATGTAGCTTTGATTTTTGTTAAATAGGTCAGTCTAACAGGGTTTTTACTCCACGTAACTTGAAGGAGGGGCATTTAGTCTGTGAACTGCTTGCTGCATGGAAGAATAAATGAAATATGAGATGTTTGGCAGACAAGCGTTAGAAATTCTTCTGGGTGATTTAAAAACCTCTCTGAGAAGGACTGCTGCCACATAGTTCCAGAATCTGTATGGGATGCTTATGCAGTAGCCAGGCATGTTAATGCCCTTGAATTTACATTTTGTCCACTCCTTTATTTGTGCCGTTCCCATGAACTATTTTTCTGCCTTTTTCCTGACATGCCAACTTCTAGGAGGTGATCGGAATAGTCAGCTTGTGGCAGCAATCTCTTCTTTATTGTAGCTGTCAGAGTGAGTTTGCCAGGATCAAAGATGGAGAAAGGGTTCCTATTAGAAAATGAGTCTTTGCATGGTGTTTCTTTTAAGGCTATCCTAAATCTGGCTTAAGATGAAGAACATGTCACTGAGGTCTCTGTTATGCTATTTAGTTCCAGAATTACAGAAGAAAGTACTAAAGATGGAGAGCTGCTCATTTTCCCATTAAAGAGGAAAGCTATTGGTTTTTTTTCCTTTTGGAGCAAGATAAATGAAAGAGAGAACTTTTGGGAATTCCTCTATGAAATATTAGTAAACAATTTAAAGCTGTTTTATTCAAGGTAGGTATGCTGCTATGAGCAAGAAAAACTAGTACAAAAAGCAAATTCTGCTTCTTCAATTTGCCATGCTTGTAATGCCTATTAGCATGATTTGGTAGCGATCAAGGCTGTTCTCAGAAGCACTTACAGCAGCCTATAAACATGCTGGGTAAGGTCATGTTATAGTGCAGTAGTCCCAGAGCAGCTCCACATGAAGCAAAAACGTCCCTTCCTTCTGCCAATTCCTGGGCTTGCAGTGTTGGTGATTCCTGAGTCTTATCATTTGCAAGCCTAGGTTGACATGTAGGGGTTCACTTTTTTTATTCTTTAAAAAAGCTTCAGATATTTAAAGTATTTTCTCTCTCAATTAATACTGAGAATAATGACCATTTAAAATCTTGCTAGTATTTTAATAGAAAAGACTTTTTGGAAGTGACTTTTGTCAGGACTGCTCTAACTTAATAGTTGCAAGATGGTGCCATGACAGACCACTGGTGCTAATGGTGGGCTTTAGATTGCCAGCCTAATCCTACAGACATTTAAAACTTTTTTTTTTGCTGTGCCAACATAAACTTCAGTGGGATTGAGCTGCTGGTATGTTGAAATCAGTTCTAGACCTATATTTATCAATGGCTTTCTTTGTAGATGTTTTATGTTCTGATGTTTATGGTCCTTTATGTTTTCTGTGTTAAACTTTGTGTGGTGGGATCATGATCTTAATATGGAGGCTACTCCAAATGTCACTTCTGTGCTCATAGATAGAGGGTTATGAATTCAGCCAGGCGGGGGCCATAGGAGAGGTAGTGCCTTTTACACTGGTATGACGTGGGAGAGAAAAAAGCATAGGAATTCAAGCTTTTAAGTACACTGAACTTCAGCAAAATTGAAAGTTGCAGTTCAGGCTTATTTTTTCCTCTTTCTCTCGCTGGTGAATCTGGCTCACAGTACTTAACTTGACATGCAGCTGAGACCTTGTTTGGGAAAGCATAACCTAAAAGCACAAGACTGATATCACTAAAGAATGAGCTATATTGGGTCTGTCTACTGTTTGATAGATGAAAGGCCTTATTTAGATTTAGGTGCTTCCTCTCTGCAGCCTTGATGGAGCCATGAAGTCTTTCCCCTTTGACAGGGCTGTGAGTGCTTTGAAGTAAGGAGTAAAGAAAATGGTGCTGTAAACAAGGTATTTGTGTTCTTGTAGGAGTTCTGGGAGCCTAGTGAAAAGAACTGATGTTCTGAGTATGAAATACCATTTTCAAGGGAAAATGTTTGCTTAGAAGAAGGTATATTAAAATTATATTGCTAATTCCAGTTCTGTCAATTTTACAGAAGCCAGGCATAGTGGGAGCAGATGAAGTTCAGTTTTGGTTTTGTTAATCCAAAGAACAAAGCATATCTGACTGATATACTTATCATTGTTTCTACATGAAGTGTTGTCTCATCTAACCTTCCCATCTTCCTAAGGTGCTGCTTTTGTCTAAAGTAACTGGGACAAACCAAGCCACCTACATTCAGAAAATCGTCCACTTGTGCCGTTCCTATACTCACTTCTTTTGTAAACTTTATCAAATGAGGACTTCAAAATTCTTAACAATAAGCACCTATTACCTCTGTATTGACTTTGAGAGACAATCCAGAAATACTCAGTTTCAGCATTAGTCAGGTATGTTACCCAAGGGCCTGCAATGGTCTCAGGCAAAACTGTAAACACCACAGTTGTTAACTGAAATTTGCAGCTATAACATGCTTTAAGAAGGAAAAAGGGAGGGAAAGGAAAAATGCACGTTCTTTCTAAATGCAGATTGCAGATTCTGGGCAGGTTGTAAAGTAAGGGTCCTGCATTGCATTGAAAGCATTGATACCTGCAATCTGTTCAGCAAGGCCTTCGCAAGAGGCTTAAGCATTGCTTTTGCAGTACTTCTTCCACCCTTTCTTCCATGGGCTGCAGGCTATGGAGGAAGAAGTGTGGGGGTTGTAGTGTGAGTAGAATGTAATGTGTGTGTGTATTCATGTGCTTGTATGTGTAGGAGATTGTTGATACTCATACAGAGATGCAGCAAGGGAAATGAGTGTGCTGAGATAGAGTGAATTGGAAGAATAGATAGAAAGAGAACAGAAAAGTTTGTGTGTGACAAGATAGGGTAAGTGGTGTAGATAGGAAGGTAGACAGTCTATCCATTGCCGTTTCTGTTTAGGATGAGTTTTGTCCTTTGAAGTTTGGTTTGGAAGCATATGTATGGTCTGCTCTGATTGAATTCAGCAGCTAAACATCCTTGCACACTATTTATTACTAGAACAGAAATGAATCATATGGAGCTCTAACTTTCTAGCTGATTTACACACAGTGGGAAACATGCCAAGCTTGTTTAGTGTTTAGACTTAGAGCTCAATACCTTTCATTTTCCATACTGAGCCTCAGTTGCCGCTGAGCCCCTCCCCATTTCTGTTGTAGAAGATGTGAAAGCAGGCTGCCTGCTCCTTCTCCGCAGCTGATGGCCCTTAGGTCCTACCAGCGGCATCCTTTCCAGAAAGGTCAGTCTACTAAGGTGGTTCGCTCAAGAGCTCTTCCCCCTGCCCCCCTTTTCTTTTTTTTTTTCTTTTCCTTCTGATTTTTTTTTAATGATCTGGTAAAGGGCTTGCGAGACACTGCTTTGTACAAGGCACTGACTGGCTTAAAAGTTACTATTCTCTCCTTGCCTCCTGGGATTATTGGAAGTCCTTTTATCTGAGTTATCTACCACAGTTGATCAAGTCCAAGCCCAGTACTCTCTTGCCTACTGCTGTGTTATGTGATCTTCCTGTCCTTGGGTTTAGGATCCTTATGTTGCCTAGAAATAGCTGACGGTCATTTTTTTTTTTTTTTGCATCAGACTGCAACGGTGAGATTTGTGAGGCAGAAAGACTACGGTACACAGCACTGTAACTGCAATGCAAATCAGTTCTGATGAAATACAGTCTTTATGTAGTGGAGACTCCCAGCGATCACTTGGGTTTCTCTGAGAACAGCTTGTTCCTTTGTGAAACTCGCTTTGTGTCCAGTTTGTTGTTTTGGTTTTTTTTTAAAAGACAAAGTAAATGTTCCTCAATAATACTTTATCTCCCTGTAATAGTCAAAATGAAACTGGTGAGCCAATGCCACTATGTGCAATTATGTTTCTTTTTAAAACTTCCTTCTTTGTCTTGACAGTATTCCAGATACGTATTCTTATCTTCATACCTCCAGAACATACAACGAGTGTCTGATGGATAACTCTAAACTTGATAAACTGTCTTTGAACTTTTACTCATCTTGACACTTGAACTTTTAAATATCATTGCTGTATACATATATGGACCAGAGGAAAGAATTGTCAAAGAAACACATCTTTTATTACAAAGGCATTTTTTATGTGACTTGTACAGTGTGAATGTTGGTTGGTTTTTTTTGGTGGGTTTTTTTTTTTTTTTTTAATTGCCCTTAAATGTAGTTAAGCCACTGTGTGCTTACGACAAACCTCTTTGGTGTCCTGTTTTGTCTTCAGTTTTTCTCCTTCTGTGTCCCTGGATACGATTCTGGAGGCTGAACTAGGATTTTGAGGTTCCTGTTTCGTGGAACAGTTTGTTCCCTAAATAGAAAAGTAAATGGCTGCCTGGCTGCTTTTTCAACATGAAATGTATACCGCCTTATAGATTTGTCTGACCGTCACTGAAAGTAACAGCCATGCTGATTGTTCTGAAACATCAGTGAAATAAAATAACTATGATTGAATTGTTTCTGTTGTGATAATGGTGGAGGGGAATGCTATATAATAATGAACTGTCAGATAGCAGTAGAATTCCCCTTTCTTTTTTAGTTTAATGTTTGTGGTTTCCAGCGGCTTCTACTTTTCATCATGCTTGTTACATAGATATTTAAGCTTTTATAACAATACAATACTTTATGATAGTCATCTAGTCTTCTGGAAAATAATCACCTTCAGTGCAGAGTAGCTCCATGCTACATCTGCCTGTTCCCTCAACAGGGAAATTTTAGATCGTTCTGTTTCTTCTGATTCAAGAGAATGGGTAGGAGAACTTCCCGCTAAAAGTTTATAGGCTGGAATAAATGCTTCCTGCTTGTCTTGAGTGGTTAAAATAAGTGTCAGCTGGTTCTAGAGGTGTTAAAGGACATGATACTGTGCTTGTGGATCTGGGTTTCTTCCTGCACCTGTCTTTGATGTGCTTTTTCCAGCTGATGCTGTATGTGATGTATATGAAACTAAGTGCAGATGTGCATAATAAATCCCTTTTTTTTTTTTTTTTTTTTTCCGTTGTTTGGGCACCTTTACATCACTTCTTCCTTCATCATCTCTTTGAGGGGGTTCCTGTTAAGCTCTCAGAAATAGCACAGAGGTGATTTGATCATCCTTCACGTCACTTTTGGTTTCAATGTTATGCCATACAGATGGATTTTTCTGTTTAAAAAAAAAAAATCTGGAAAAAGTCATACTTTATAGTTTAGCTGCAAGCACACTGTTACATGAGGAAAACCTTGATACATTTTCTTGGGTTGTATTTTACTAAATTTAGGTCTTTTAAATCCAAAATACTTGGAAGTGTGCTCATTCACCAGCACTTCTCTAAAAACCTCAAGAGAGAGCATTGCTGAGAGTCCTGTATGTGCATAATCTTAAAATACTGAGAGAAATTTTATATCTGCTGTCTTCCCAGAAGCACCATGCATCACCCAGTAAAAATAGATTTGTGATGATACAGTAGTAGCAACATTCTCAGTCTAGAAGTTGTTCCCTTGGGAGTGGGATGTGCAGAACTGAATTCAGATGGGCACATGGGAGACTGGCAACTCTGTGGGTAGGGATGTCAGCAGGAAAAAAAAGCAACATTAGTTGCATTTTTGGAATAGCTGTTTTGATGCTGAACCTGGGAAATCACAAGATGCCTTTTAAAGAAATCCCTGGTATCCTGGAAATTTGCTCTCTTCTCCATGGAGTTTTTCCTTACAAGGTCAGTACTTAATCTCCCTAGCGGCATTTTTTTAATATACTTTTAGAACAGCTAACTCTTTAAACTTGGCAGAGAAAAGCAGCTGCAGCCCTAAAATTATCTTTGGCGGTTGACTATTGCTTTCCCCAGCTGGCAAGTTTTCCTGTTGTTTTCCTCTCCCCTTTTGTGTCAGACAGTTGATGATATTTGTTTGTCCTGTAATGGGAAGGCAGTTTCCTTAATCCCATATTAGAACAAAGTGTGATTTTTATTTTGATTCCTGGGTCACTTTTTTTTTCCTCTCTTATGTAGCTGCTTAAAAACACAATGGGTGCCATCCAGAACTGTGTGCTCCTTTTTCTTGCTTTATAAATATCCCCACAGCCTCAAGTAATTAATTATTGTTTCCTCCTTATATGCTCATAGTCAGTGGGATTGTTAATGCTACGGTTACCCACTCAGAAGACTGCAGAAAGAATTAAGGAATATGTTGAGGATGAAAAATTCATTGTAGAGCCAAAGAACTTGAACTTAGATGTCTTAAAGTAATTCAGTAGCTTCCCATCAGACTTGTTCTCTTTTGTCATAAAATTTTGACATTTTAAATTCTCCATGTAGGATATGGTAATCCCTTCATTGATTCCTGTTTGGATTACAATGTTTCCCAGGTTTTATCATGGACAGATTTCTTGGTTCAAAGCATCTCTAAGATAAATGCAGATATCTGTAAACTGTTTGTGCACTTGAATGTGAGGAGGACGCAGTGGTGTAATGAGCTTTCTTCTTTGAAAAGGATTAACGTGTTCTGTGTTTTATTCTAGTTTTTAATGGAGCTCTTTCGTCTCGGAAGGTGCCTTTCGGAATCAAAGGGTTTATTAAACTAACTTTTATATGTTTTCTATTGTATGGTCTTGATCATCTATGATCTCTTGTCTAAGCTTAACCTCTGTATTGCCCCAGAGTACTCCTGTAAGTAATTCCTCTTTACCCTAAAGAAACTATTTAAGAATTAATAGTTAGACGTAAGTAAAAATTCCAGACAAGTGAAAAAGAGTCCATATTATTTTTTCCTGAGGTATGGACTGCATTGTTTTATGGAATAGTTTAGCAGCTGTGAGTATTGTTTGTTTCCAAACTGATGACACGTGTGGTGTTCCAGGGTATTTGCTTATGACTTTAGCTAAAGTCAAAGGTGGTGGTGTGTTTCATCTATGGAAATGGTCCGCAAACTTATTTTCTCTAAATAATGATAAATCGATATTGCTATTATTTAGGATTTATTGCATCTTCCTAATCCAACCCCCCCTCCAAATAAAAGCCAGAGAACCCAGACCTAACATGTTAATCTGATATTAAGTATGTCCACTTACTTTTATAAAAATAGTTGTGCCATGCCATCATACAGCAAAAATGTAAAAATTCTTTCACTTCTATGAAGTTTCTGCACTCTAAAACTCTTCAAATGACGTTTTTGGAAAAACACACACCAAAACAGTTTTGCAGAGTTGTTCTTGGTTCTTTCTTGTTTATGTTTTCTTTCTGTCACGTACACAAACAGTTCAGGGCAGGGAAAAACTTAAAACACTTGAAATTCAGCAGATGAAGAAAGATAATAACTAACAGTTACTGATGACATTCTTGTGATACTTTAAATTATATCAGAATGAAGCAATTTGCACAGTGTTAAACTGTGATATTTGAGCTTGGAGGAGGAGCCTGCTGTACTTAAAATGGAATGTTGCCCTTTGGGTAAGGACAAGATGGTCAGACAGTGATCCTGGGGATGGCTCTGGCTCCCAAAGCAATTTTAGTAGTCCTCTGGAGGACGCTAGTCAATTGATAGGCCAGTCAAATTACAGTTATTGCCCAGAAGACAGGGAAAGGAGAGGAATTATTTTTTTCTGGGTTAATAGCGGGGTTGGTGGTGTTCTGTGTTGTTGTTAACTACTTGGACAATGGAAAGAAGGTCATCTTCAGCAAGTTTGTGGGTGATACTAAGTGAGGTGGGAGCAGTTGATACAGCTTGGGTAGGGATGCTTTTCAGAAGGATTTTGTCAGACTGGAAAGATGTATTTAGAGAAATCTTATGCAGTTCATCATGGCAAAATGAAAATTTTAGTATCTGGGTTGGAAAATCTCTGTGCAATAGTACAGGCTGGTGGTTGGACAGCAGTGCTGCAGAAAAGGACATGGGCAGCTGATGAAGAGGACTGTGAGTCGGCAGTGTTTCCTTGTGGTGAAACAGGACCAACTGCAGCAGGTGAAGGAGAGTGAACCTTTCAGTAACAGTTCTGCACCTGTCAAACTGCATCTGGAGAATTGTGTCCAGTTCTGGGCTCCCTGGTGTAAGGAAGATGCTGATGAACTGGAGCAAGTCCATTTGACTAAGATGAGCAGGGGCTGACACATATAAGAGCCTGAGAGAACTGAGTTTGTCCAGAAGAGACATCTATGGAGTAACTTATTATTATTTTCTGTCACCTAATGGGGGCATACAGAGGGTACAGAGACAGACTCTTAGAGATAAACAGTATTATCACAAGAGGCAACAGATGATCTGCAAGTGAAATTCCAACTGCACATCACAGGAGGAAAAATTTGGCATTAGAGTGGTCAAACACTGGAAGAGATGTCCAGAGGACCTACAGGATGTCCATCCTTCGAGGCAGTCAGAGCTCAACGGCCAAGGCAGTGAGCAACTTGTTCTAAGCTGGCCCTGCTCTGTGATCTGCAGAGGTTCCTTTAAAAGTGTAGTTGCCTGACCACTTAGCTGGAAATACAAACGGGCCAAAGCATACAGACGATTCCCTAACACTTAGGGCAATGGCTTACAGGAGTAATACAGTAAGAATATGTATTACAGGAGGGGCCACACTGAAGAAGCCCTTCCTGAAATAGTCTTTGTCCGCTGTTCTGTGTAAAGTGGATAAAGTAGTTGTTTTGCCTTCTGCAGAAAAGAAATAAGCACAAACTTTTTTGATATGGATAGCAAAAGAACCCATGCAGAGTGTTGTGGTTGTGATTCATCTTTCCTCTAGTTCAGCACCTTAGCTCCAGGAACTTTTCTTCTGTGGATGATTTTATTTGCCTTCCACGTCTTCATTTTGTAAGGCAGTTATTCAATTATATACTAATTGAATATATCATATAATATATGATATTGTATCTTGAGACATCTTCCTTGGTGTTTTAGTTACATGATAATCAAATAAAATGCCAGATAAGATGATAATGTGCTCTAGGATCCAAATCTCGCAGAAGTGGATTCCTCAAATGGGAGCAGCAAATACAAGTCTGTTAGAGCTGGGTATTTAGTAGCTTGATTTTTGAATTGATTGCCCAGCCTCAGGCATCTGCTTTGAAAGTCTTTTATGAGAATATCATCATACAGACAAATAGTTTCAGTTCTGGAAAAGATAAAAAGACATCATTTCCACCCATCCCTCCCATCTCCTGTCAGTCATGGTAGTTGATAGAAAGGCTCAACAATCTATTCTGACAAATGTCTAGGACATATTGCAATAGCATAAATCTGTTCGAGTCCTATACAGAAAAAAAAAAAATCTAAGAAATCCTTGGAACAGGCAAAGCTGACCTTTTTTTTTTCTGTGTGTGTGTGCGGTTTGTAAAGGTTTTTCTTAATTTTTATTTTTTAAAGGTGTGAGTGTATAACACAGAGCTCTTGTGGCTGCAGTATGTCTTTCCATGTGCAACTAATTTCAAAATCATGGTGAAGATGTCCTAAACCATAAAAAGATTAGGAAGCAGCTAAAGAATAAGTAGCAATGTTTGCACTCTGAAGTGGTGAGTCAGAGTCATGGGTGTCTGTGACCATAGACTTGGCAGAATGCAGGGCAGCTGTTCTGAATCTGTAGTAAAGGGAGAGGGACCCAGATGAAAGTGGGTATCATGTTTGGGTTTTTGTTTGGTGTTGTGGTTTTTTTTTTTCTTTACTGGTATTGATCACCTAAACACTTCTGTATATAAAAACGAAGTAAAAAAAAAAAATTTCAGTGTGTATTTGCTGAATAGTAATGTAGATAGCATGAAGGTTTTGGCATGAAGCAAACTTTAAGAGCCTTTGTGCTTGTTTAGCACTGTGAGTTACTTCCAGTTTACTTGGCTCTTGCTGCATAAGAGAGTCTTGTATGCTGCCACTGCTGATTAATATAATTTACTATTTTAATTCAGAGGGACATGTACACAACGTACAAGTGTAAGGAGAATCAGATGTTGGCAACCTGATGTGATTTGCACATGATTAATAATAACTCTACAGGGCCTGGGTTCCTTATAGACTTAAACAAACAAGCAAACAACAGCCTCTCCTAACCCCTCACCTCCTCTGAAATGAAAACAAACTTGTCTTCTGACGTGCCTGTCAGTGTTTTCTAGCAGCTCCTCTTTTCCTTTAGCTTTCTGGCTTGCAAACCTGTGAGCCAAATGATGGACTGGATGAGCTTCAGTTTTTGTTATAAAATTTTTCTGTTTCAAGGAGGTAGCTTTTTTTTCGCTTCCTTACTGGCTATTCTACTGAAATTGGATGTTGAGTAGATGAGTCTAAAATTCTGCAAAGCCACTTTTTCCAGAATACCGGAGGCTTAGTTGGTTGTGAAATAGTGTATGAGCGACAAAATCTAAAAAGGGAATACCCATTCATCTCGGTTGTTTATGAAAAAGAAAAAAGTAGTTTATTGAATATAATCTAACATAGCTATTGTTCTGTTATTCCCCTGGAAATGGGAGAGACTGTGATGTGAGCATGGAAAAATTCCTCTGAACACGCATAGCATTTTTACTTATTTTGGGTTAGAGGTTTGTAGTCTTCCTAAAATACAGGCCTGTGGCAGACTTATTTTCAATATTCAGTGAAGATATATGCTGTCAAAGGGGGAAGGGAAAATAGCAAGAATGTTTGCCATCTTGTACTGTACTTACATAGGCTTCCTGTGTATCCTGAGAGAACTTCTCAGATCTTTCTGTTCCCGAATATAAACATTATCCCTCAAATCTCCAGAGAGATTAGTGAGGAAGACAGTAAGGCTTCTTGTGGTTTACAGTGTCCTCATAGTCTAAATAACTGTGACTAGAGTCTCTTTCAGCTATTCCTTTAGTGTTTCCTAAGCTCATGGTGAAAAAAAAAGGTTGAATTTTCCTTTTTAAAATGAAATGTTGAGCAGTCTTTCCCTCCATTCAATAAGCACCATAGGTGTTTCTAGCTGTCAGTTGCTGCTTTAGAGGGAGGTGGTAAATGTACAGGTTGTGTATTGTGCTCAGAGGAACACACTCACAGCCAGTTTGGCAGTCTTCCACTGCTGCTGTGTTGTGCTGAGTCAACTGAAGTATTTATATCCATTTTTAGCATCACTTTAGATAAATCACAAGTGTAGATGCCTTTGGTTTGACAACCGAGTGTCTTAAATTTGGATGTGCTAAATCCTTTCTGAGTTGAGGAGTGGATGCATTTTAGAGATTATTTGTTTTGGATCATGTAGGACTGAGTTAAAAATCTATTCTGAGGTGCTCTGTCTCCATTTTGTACCTTCCAGGTATGAATGTCACAACTTATTAAAGTCTCTACTTGTTATGGAATAGAGTGACTGATTAATATATGAATCTGAAACCTGTTAGACTACAGATTTTGCTATGCTGTGATCCATCATAGTATGGGATTGCCTTAAAATGGATTACAATTTACTGAAGTGATAGACTATTTGAAGAGGAAAAAAAAAATCACTGTCTTAACAGTGCAGTCTTAATTATTTGTCACAAAAGGCTTAATGTAAGTTTAAATAAAATAATAGACGTTTAAATAAATGGCAGTGTAATATATGATATTATGCTACAGTATTCTAGGTAATTGTGGTCGGATGAGTAAGTGCTTTTTGTAGACTGCCAGATGGAGGTATTTTCCTGTTGATTACAGCCATCACTCCTAATGATTATAGTGCTGAGGTCAAAGGTAACTCTGCGAAATGAAAACCAGAATTTTTGTATCATTCATTTCTGTTCAGCTATCACTTCCTTCTGTAACTTGAAATTGCAGGAAGAAAAAAAGTGTGAAAATTCAGTGTCTGCTGTTAAAGTTGCAGAGGCTGGTAGAAGTAACATGACCAAAAAGACCATTGTAATTCGTACTGAGCTTTCAAATACTTCTTCAGGGCTTGAAGGAAAGGGTGAGAAGAGTTTCTGGACGAGACAGTGGACAGCATTAGGTATGATGATGTTTAAACTCCACTTTCTCTGGAAATGCTGAGGATCTTAGCCCAGATAGTTGTTAGGCGGAAATGAGAGAGTGGTTGACTTATGCTAGTAGCATTAGATGGCTTTCTAGGGAACAACAATTTTAAAGAAATTATAAATTCATTAGCTAAACTGTCTGGCTGCACTATGTTTTTCTTTCTCTTCTATTAGGCAGCAGTAGGTGCAGCGCATGCATTTGATGATGTAGTCATCTCATAGCCATCTTCACAGGATGGACTAGGCATACCAGTTATGCTTCAGGGCTGAGCATTGGACTATGTAGTCTCCTAGTATTTCTTCCATTCTTGTGTTTCTAGAACTGTCTTATTGATCATTAAATGACAATTTTCTGAAATCTAAATTTTCACACTTCATAAAGCAATAGTGTGGTAGGTGCATGCTCCATTTTTTTGTTTTAGCTCACCATGCCTCCTGTATTAAAAAAAAACAATTTGAGGAGGAAGTGCTCCAGTGGGTGTCACTGGAGTCTTCCTCGTGCAGCTGTTAGTGAAGGGCACTGTTTTGCAGGGACCCTAAACATGTATGGGGCAATTCATTGTGACTTTGCAAGCACTTAGTATTTTGTTTTTCTGCTTTGCATTATGGTTGTATCTTACTGTTATGAATGTCAACAAAGTCTTCAGTAGTTTCTCAAAATAAAAGAACACCAAGAAAACCCAAACCCCTAAAACTACTGTGTAGAAGATTTCGTCCTTTTATTTCCTTAATTTTGTCACTTTTTTAATGACTTAAAACTTTTCTCAGTATGAGGGCTCTGAAACTCTTTCATGTGGCACCTCAGATTTTCTATAATTATTCTTCTGTTGCCAGGAGTTGGGGCTTCTAGTATATTGAGAGATAATGATGCTACTGTTTTTTCCACGTAATTCTTTGCTACGGCTGATGCCTGTAAGTTGTACTTACAAAAAGATTCACACATTATGACTTCAAAGGAAGAAGACTGTCTGCAAGAGGCAGTTAGTTGCACATAATGGTTTGTATGACATAGCTTACACCTCATTTCTATGGAAATCCGTTGAAATAGACTTTTTTTTCCCCGTATGTAATGTACTTAAAATAAGCAGTGGACTATTTATTGACTTCTAAAGAAGCTGCATGGAGTTGGTAGTGTGACAAGTGAGTTATATTGCTGTCCAGAAAACTTTCTAAAGAAAGGTATCATCTCTACCTGATGCCATGGTATTTTGTCATAAGGGTTCGTTATTCTGGCGTGCCAGAAAATGTTAAGTCTTTTATTCTGAAAGTTCTCTAGTACCACTTCAGTAGTGTAATAGCCAATGCAGAAAAGGGTCAGAAGGTTTTGGCAGTCACTCCTTACGTGTTTCTATGCTGAATTCTGCTTGGTTCAAACATGTAGCAGTAGAGGGCTTGGAGGCCTTCCACTGAAGTTGGGTAAAAAGACCACAAAGACGAGAAGCAAAAATGGAAGAGCACCAAATGCCAATTATAAGGTTGTTGTGTTTATGCTTTTCCTAGTACTAGAAGATAGCAAATAACTTGCTACTAGACAGCTAAATACTATAAAAAGAGTAGTGAGACTACAAGTGGAAGCAACTTATACAAATTCTTTTTCTGAATTTATTCATTTGTTTCTAGTTCTTCACAAACTAAAACAGAGAACCACTCTTCTCCATTGAATGACAGCCATTCTGCATTGCCAGATCTGCCCATTTATTTTCTTAAGAAGTGAGGGTTCTTAAAAGGTCTTAAAGATGTGACTTGAATATAGCTTATATAATGTGGAGTAGAACATAGCTATAGAGTTCTCTTTACATGGAGTCAAGTGAATCTTGACCTGTAAGGATTTTATTTCTTTTTGAAGAAATGTTTGATTTCACTTAAGTGTTCACTCACACAATCTGCTGTTAGTATGTGTTGAAATATTTCTTGTTGCTTATTTCCTGAGCTATGTCAGTAAGTTATGAAATTCAGAACTTCCTTTTTTATATAATGATTTGATAATGTTCATTCTTGTGCCCAGTTTAAGGACTGTCTCCTGGATGAGTAGAGTTACTTCCACAAAAACGTTGGAATGTAAGGATTTCTGCTTGCAGTAATGACATTCCTATATAAGGCATGGGTAGCTGTAAGTAGACCTCTTTTTTTGCCTTTTTTTTTTTTAAATAGGTTACTGATTTTGCAGTAAATTTATGACCTGTGGGAGAGTCTCAGAAATATATGAAAGTAAAGATATACATAGTATTCTCATCGTGGCCTGTAGCTGATATATTTATAGATCTCTTTCTTTTAAAGAATTAGAAGACAATAGGAGTCAAGTAGGTTCTGTAGTAGCCTGTGATCAAACTTGTCTTGCAGGGTTGCATTCTGTAGTCTAGGTCTAGTTTTTCTGCTAATATCAACAAGAAAGCTTGTTTCTTGTTGTCATTGAGGAAGGAGAAGTCATCTGTCAGTGTCCAAGAGCAGCTGCACTGAACTAAATTCTCATCGCTTGGATGAACAGCAGCAGAAGCAGAACACGAGTATGTTGATCGAAGGCAGCTATCCCTGCAATGAGAAGTTAAATCTTGTGACCTTCCTCACAGCACACGATGGATTTGTGTTCAAATTTGAACTTATTTTCTGACGCTTTCCTAACCTTCCCTTCCTATTTTTCTGTCACATACAGTCTGAGAATAGTGATGATCTTTGAGACTATGGATGGGATGGAAATGGTGCATGTCACTGCAGCCCACCTGTATCATTAGCTAGCAGTACATGGCCAAATGTTTCGTTTCTTGAAAGTGAAGTTTAGATAATACTTAGATCTACTAGCTTGCCTATATTCTAGTTGTTTAAAATATAAGTACAGGCAAACTGGATGGAGAGTATTTCTCTGTAGTGTATATATAAGCTCTATAAACACATTTGCACTATATTGTATTACTTGAGGGATATAGAAATACTATTCATCCCTGTTTGTACTGCAAGGTTTTGACTCAGTGAGCTCACCAGTGCTATAGCAAAGACAATAAAAACTTTTAAAATGTTTCAAACATTTTTTTTTTGTGATTAAGATCAGTTTATTAGTTCCGCTTTGTATGTAGTCATTACTTATTTCTTAGAATGTATAGGAGTCTGTCTTTGTCAGTATGTTTTGATTTAGGCTGTTTATTTTTTTCCTTATCCTTATTTGTAGTAAGTACTTCTGCAATTAAAGACAAACTATGAAAAGTGTATATCTTTCAAGGTACTGGAGTGACCCATGTGCTAATATCCTTCCCCAGTACCTTGTAGCAAAAGAATAAAATCCTTGAAATATATGGCTCCCTCTTTGTTGTATTGGATGTTAATAATAATAATAATAATACAAGCATCCATGATATTCTTACTGCAGCAAAATGCTGAACGGTAATAGGTTATACTGGGCCTATTACTGATATTGAAAATAATCTGAAAACGGTATAACCTGTGGTTTTGTGCTGTATGCCTCTAATGCCATGTATATGTCATGGGTCCACCTGGAAGCCCCAACTGTGACCAAGACCCCCAGTACTCATCAGACTTTTCTAAACAGTCTCTGCCAAAACCTTCATTTTTCTGCAGATATGAAACTGGTTGCTTATCTTGTGGGAGGAGGTAGATTGCAAAGAGGACTTTGAGCCATTGAAGTATATACAAAATAAAACCAGGAGTACTTTGGGTGACTCCAGTGGGGTACATAGTTACTGTCGGTACTAAGTGGTACCCACTTGTGTAAGCTAGCACAGGAGGTAGGTGGAATTTTTAGCTTTTGTTGGTATGATCTTGGCAGCTCCCAGTAAATCCTGCAATGATGCTTTTCCTTCCGCTTGGCAGTGGAGCTTCAGCTGTGGGCATGGATGGGGCATGCTCCACAATTGCCTGATCAAATACCCGAGCTTGGTTTCTTTAGATGGCTTACTCCTGGCTGATCTGTTGACCTGCTGAAAGAGTTTCAGGCTAGGAAAAAGCAAGGTGTTTTATAAAACTAATCTGTTGCTCAGTTAGAAAACTCTTACGAACTGCTTGGAAGACTGTGCTGGATCTAACACAGGTGTTTCCAGATCTTAGAAATCTGTGGCAAAGCAGTGCCTGCTGAGTTTGGAGAGGAATTTAAATCAAATCACTGTGAACTATGTGAGTGAGTCTGCTAAATCCATCTTAATAATTTTTATGGGTTCTTTGCCACTAATAGGTTAGCCACCTGCGATGGGCTAAAGCACAAAGATGCTGATGTAATATTTAGTGTAGCTCAAATACCACCGCTCCTTCTGTACCTCAGATTACCTCTGTGAAGCATAAATTAAAGTTCTGGAGTTATAAGAACTTTTTTCCTTCCCAAGTTTAGTTGATGAAGTACAAGAACTTCCTGTATCTGCATGGAGGAGACTAGCACAGTGAATACCCATAACATCTTTAATTATTTTATAGTTGCATGGTTTCTCTACATTTACTCACTCTCCTACTGTTCGTGGTTTTTACTGAAGGACACTTTATAGAGGAGGGAATGTACAGGCTATTCTTCCAGAAATACCATTCCTGTCTTTGTTTACAAGTTCTGGTGGGAGTTGTCCAAGCCAGGGTAGAAGAGCAGTCCTGCAGTTCCCATCTAGACTTCTCAGAAACTCTTTAGGAATGCCTAAAGAGAAAGGAAAGCCCTGTGGCCATGGTTCCCACCCATGTGCTACTCTGATGTCTATTCTGCTTTCATTGGGATCTTAGCTGGTAAATAAGAGCAGAGGACAGAGCCCCTGGGGTTAGGCTCTCCCTCAGAGCTGGTTTTACTCTTGCATTGCTCAGAACCACGTCCAAAGAGCTGTCTGTGATCTTTCTTTGAGCCTTGTATGTCTGAGCTTTGGCTGGCTCAGCTGTCAGATGCTCAATGTCAAACCTAGGAGGCTGCTGCTTTTCCATGGAAACGCTCTGTGCGATTGCAGAAATAATCAGGTTGGTTGCTGTGCCCTATTGTTGGATGCTTCCAGGCACTGAACTGAATTATCCTACTTTGGCAAACTGAGTTTTCAGCTAAAATCCACCTCTTCTTTTGTCATCCCTCTTGCTTTTTTTTTTTTTTTTTTCTGAATGCAGATGGATTGAAAACATTAGTGTCACAGTTCATTTTGCTGTTGGAATGTAAGCCCCTTGATTTTGGCTCTCCCTTTCTCTATGTTCATGCACATCTTGCAAAAGCAGCTCCAGACCTCTGGCTTCTGGGTAGGTAGAATCATAGAATCATAGAATGGTTAGGGTTGGAAGAGACCTTCAAAGGCCATCTAGTCCAACCGCCCTGCAAGAAGCAGGGACATCCCCAACCTCCAATATGGGCTGTCTCATGCCTTGTATGTACAAGGCCTGAGCTGCTGTATTCTCTCCAGGGAGACTGTGCTATTGTACATTGTTCTTAACAACTCTTCTATGCACTACATTTTACTATTGACATAAAAATAATCCAGTGTTTACAAAAAATCCTGTTAACTAATTCTTTGTCATCAGCAATTTCCAAGAGGATTTTATTTACTAGTGAAAGGAGTTCTAATCTAGGGCCTTTGGACTGATGGATTATTAATTTTTTTTTTTAAATTACATTTTACATAATTTACTTTCAGTAATACTTTATATCAATCAGTGTGCCTGACTACCTCTAGATATGCTTTAGTGTTGGCTTTAAAGAAAAAATGATGTCCTTTTCTACAGGCCTTACTAACTTGTAGGCACTACTTGATACAGCTTAGTGGGAGAGGTGCAATAAAGTATTGGGAAATGAGAGTAATTCCAGTTTATGGAATAAGTGTTTCAGTGTATTGGGCTGATGCTGTTTCTGATCGGAAAATAACTATTTCTATTTCTGTAAGGAATTTAATTTCATAACTTCAGATTTATTATGGAGGACTGCCTACGAAGGAGGGATAACTTTGATGCTTGTACACCAAATAGGTCAATAAGATGGCCTAGTTTGAGCTTTGTCCATGTTTCTGTGTTGTCCTTTAATGATAGTTGCCAAAAATAAACATCCACAGAAACAGCTGTTGTAACATTGGAAGAATGATTGCTGCAGTGGATGCAGACAGTCTATGTCATTGAACCAGTGAGAAGGACATACCTCGTCTCCCTGCTGTGAATCCTGCTTTTGTAAGCTGTAACAGTTTGGAAGGGAAAGGTTTATCACTCAAAATGTTGACATAACTTAATCAAACAGCAACCGTACGAACAAGAACAAAATAGTCACTGCCCCTTCTCCCATGCCCAGCATGCACGTGCTTCCAGCCTGCAGGGACACCACGTGAAGAAGAAGAAGAAACTCTGTAGTTGTGTTTCTTGTGTTGTTCGGGAAGCATGTGCCAATGCAAAACCAGGAGGCCTGGAAACACTTGAGAAGTAAGGGGAGTGAAATTCACCCAGACGTGAGGTCTCCATTTGCTTTTATCCGCAGAGATGCTGCTGAGGAAACAATTGCTGTCTGCAGGGCTTTAATACATTGCTTTCCTTCTACAAAGTGCAGTGTTTTTTAATTTAGGAAATAAACCAGTTGAGACTGCAAGAACATCTCTGTCACACAGATGGATCTTAAAGGACCAGTGTGGAAGCCTTACCTCTTCTGTGCTTATCACAAAAAAAATGTTAGATCTTGGAATAATAGACAAGTAAGAGGGAATTTTGTAAGTTTCAGCCCTTACATTTGCTTACAGAATATTTTTTTTAAACTCGTAAAACTTAGACATCCTGTTTCCCCTTGAAGTGAACTTCTTCAATACCAGAATGTTAAAGAAATACATACATATTATATTGAAGCCACTTGTTTTTTAGAAACAGAGGTGGTATTATAATAGAGCAGATCTATTGTATTGCTTTATCTCTGGCATTAAGTACAGTTGGTACAACTGTCAAGAATTACAAGGTTGTTGTAGTAGAAGTCTAAAAACAAATATGAGAAATGGGCAAAAGTTCAAGACAATGCATGTGTGAGGCCTGGTGTTAGTTACTTTGATGCTGTGGTCGACTTTATAAATGAAACTTTCAAGTCTTATGCAGAGAATGGAGACTAAGTTTTGTCAATATTCTAAACTCATTTAACTTGTTTTGAGTGAATAGATTTTAAGCGGTTATCACACACACAAAAATTATCCAATTTGAAAAAGAGACATTTCTAAAGTCCAATTTGAGTCCTCATCAACTTATGTAAAACACCCAAGTCTTCATCTGTCAGCAGCTGGGACTGGAAAAACCTGAAGCACATGGTGTCATAATTATAAAAGACAAGCTCTTCAATGGAATCAATTCAGGAGACAGGATGTTAATTTGTTGTTTATTTGTCATTAATATTTTCCACCTAAAGCCAATTTATTCCTAGACTCCTATGTAGCTCACCCTGGCCCAAAGAATGAGGGGAGTTGGCTAAGTCTTCTTTCTCTTCTCCAGCCCCCTTAAAAAGCATTTTGGATGTGCTATTTTCCTTTCTCCTTTTAAATAATTTGAATAAAACATTTGTCACACATGCAGAGGATACTTGTTTAGTGGTGCTCCATGTAACTTACCTACTGCTTCTGCCAAAATTTATAGTGCATCCTATTGTCCCTTTCTTTGTGTGATGGCTGCTCCATGTAGTTTATTCGAATTTTTGCATTATATCTGTATAAAATCAGATTTAAGAATTAAAGAAATTCCAAGTAAGAAGCTGAAATGGATACTGACTGCTATTGCCCTTTATTCTGCTAGCACTCCTCCTATAACGAGTACAGATAGTACTTGTTCAAAAACAGATGATCTAAGGATTTTTGTCGGTGTCTGGAACAGGTTTTTCAGTGTCAAAATTGCTTATAATATTTCAGTAAACAACATCATTTTTTTAAATACAAAGTTAGAATTAATGTAAACCTAGAAAATTACTTTGTAGGAGGTCTCTTTCATGAAGAAAAAAAAAAAAAGTCTGAAACTGAACTGGAATCCCTGTAATTTTGAAGTCAGTTTGTTTGCCAAGAATTGTAATCACTACAGTTTTTTCCAGAAATGCATAAATACATAAAATCTATTAGTATGTTAAATCTAATTTCTGAGCTGTGATCTTTATTTTTAAGAGGTAAACAAAGAAATGCTATTGGTGTGTTTTGTAACATTTAAAACGTTTAAAAGTTTTTGTTATTAAAAATTGTCAAGATAAATAGGAACTTTACTTCCTTCCTTACATTATTTTACTCTTGTTGCTGATGGATGATTAGGTTTGTTTTTGATGATGTAAAGATTGTTTATATAGAGGGAGAAAATGGATTGAAATTAGTGGCATGAATCAGAATGATCTACTAGTCCTGAAGGGGACGTTGGCAAACTTGAGTCTGCTCCCACGTCCGTCACCCATACCCACAGCACGTTGTGAGCTGTGCAGGTCCCTTCTGAAGTCTGGGTCTTCTTTAGCTGCCACATTTCCCACGGCAGGGACTCTCCTACAGCTTTTGGGTACTCAAGCCCTGTCAGCAGCAATCTGAGGGACCTCCAGTGTTAATGTGCTAGCAGTTTAGTAGTGTTGTCTCTTACCAACATATGAAAAACAGCCAGAGGAAAAGACAGACAGTTTTGTGATGATGAGTTCCAGCGCAGGGTTTTTCAGTCTTCTTCAGCAAAAAATGCTGCCCTACAGGACCAGCTACAAGATCAAAGGCGCCATTAAGGGAGAAAGGAAACCATTTTCCCTTCCTCAAAAGAATAATTCAACAGCCCTAAGTTAGCATGTAGGAACTTGAAGTCCAAATTTGGCTCAGCTTTAAGTAAAATTACGCACTTTTTTTTTTGACGCACTGTTAGTCATAAGCACTGCATGATTTTGAGAGTGAGGGAGAGAAAGTTTGAATGCGTCAACAGAGTCAGTCCTCAGACTACCGTGCTGCATGCTCTTTCACATCCAATGGTTTGAACCTTAAATATTTTGAGACATGATGCTGCGCAACTCATAAGTATTTAAAGCCTTAATATGTTCTTTCAAAACTCTTTTTTTTTTGTTTTGCAGACAAGACCATTATCAATTGGTCTTTAAAAGCCAGTTCCCATTCCACTCCTGATAAAGTCGGTGGGTATTTTGCTGAGCTGGTGTGTGCCATTGATGTAGGTTTGTAGCTGCTCAGGATATGGTCTGGTGAGAGCAGTGGTTTTGGGCACAGCTTTGATGCAAAAAAAAAGGCTTTTCCAGACACAGCTCCACCACCCCCCAGCAGCCTGGTCATGCAAGGGAGAAAGACGGTGGTTTTGCCTGCTGCTGACTCAGCGTTGGTCTTGGCAGATGCAGATAAGCCTGACAGAAGCCCTAAGACCAACAGCACGGGGCTGTGCAGTTCTTTCTGAGGAAAACGCAGGCTGAGAGATTATCGTATTCTTAAGGGGAGCAATTTCTAGGTCCAGGAGATAGAGCGTGGGCAGCAAACATTCCCATCGTGCTGAAATGAAACCCATTCAGGGGAAATAAGCCTGCCTTCAGAAAATCATTTTTGTCAGGAAGAAAAACAGTCTGTAGCTAATTTCTCAGAACCCTCTGTTTCTAATAGTAAATTAAAAGTCTCACTAGCTTCACCTCCACCTTAGAGTGTGTTTTACACGCCCCCCTCTCCCCCCCCTCTTTATCCCCTGCGCAACACAGAAATAGGCAGCGTCAAGGTTAAACCTGGTTGCAAGCTTTTGTTAAGGTGCTGTGCCTGCTTGCGAAGGCAAGGCACCTGCTAGGCATGCCCAGTGAGCGCTGGGAGCTGGCTCTCCCCTCATGACAGCTTGGTGAGGCTGAAGCACAAAGAGCGCTTGTTGCCCGGTCCCTGGGAGTCTCCCAGTGCTACCACTAGCTGGGGAGGACTGGTTACCATGGAGGCTGCCATCTGTTCGCTCCCCGCTGGAATGTGATTATCCTCGCTGGGTTGGGAACCAGCAAAAGCAGGGGAGCGTGTGCTGTCGGCAATTATCCGCAATGGAGTGCGTTAATGGAAGGCTGGAATTAGCTAGCTGGAGGAGCACATAAAAGGATTTTGCCAAAACTATTAATGATTTCTAGCCAAGAGGAGTAAGCTTTTTGCAAGGTCAGTAATAAATTCATTATGTATGTAGATAATTTTTAATTAATGCAGTGGCTTTATGGTTTAAGGATGGTAGTGCCACAGAAATAATGCTTATTGTTAAGAGGGTGCACATGGGGGAACTGTATTTTAAAGATCTTTGTTTGTCTGTTTCAGTTTAATTTGGGGTTGTTAAAGTAGTAAGTCAGAATAATAACTGGCCAAACTGACAGAAATGGAGCAATTCATATCTCTTGTCTTTATGAAATGCTGTTCGCTGCCAAATCTGTGATTTACATGCCTTTTCATGCTGATTGCTTTTTGTCTGAGTGATTTCTTTTTGGATGTGATACGTGTTTGTTTTTCATACTGGCATGAAGGGCGAGACGAGGGGGAGATGTTGAAGCAGAGCTAGCGATACAATGGATGTTTAGGGTGTTTTATGCAGTTTGTTCAGAGGAAGCAGCGTAAGGGAGGCAGAATGCAGGAGCGGGTTTTTCACTCTTCGTTCCCACCCTCTGCCCCTCTTTCCAACTCACCAACTGACCAAACGTTTCGGACTCTTTCTCTTATAGAGCTTAATTTTATGGAGGCTTGACATGAGTTTTCAGGATACTCTGCAAATATTGCGACTGCTTTGATGGCAGAATTTCATTTAAAGGGGAAAATAAAATTTTAAATATATGCTTGTAAGGCTTTTGGGTCCTATCAAAGACACTTTTAGTTGTGCTGTAGGAGCTAAGAGTATTATTTTTTTTCATATTAAATGCTTGATGAACATTTTTGTGCAGTTCAAATAACTGACTTAAAGGAGGGGCACTAAAATTAATTTGTACCCCAAATTGTCAAAGTGTTACTTTTTTAGTCACATATGGGCTTTCCCTTTTCAAATAAAGCTCTTATGCTGCATCCTTCTTGCCAGGACTGCCATTTTTATTTGGTACAGGGGAGGACATTACTAGAGGCTTTTAATTAAAACTGTGTCGGTCCTAATTCCAGCGATCTACCCTCTGCTTTTACGTACTTCAAATGTCAGTGCATTGGAGTCTGGGAGGAAAGTTACCAATGGAGTTAATAAGTCACGATTGCAACATATTTGACTAAGATAAATTTTTAACCTCTGAGATGCTTTCCAAGTCTTGGTGCCTAACAAAAGTGGGTGCGTGGGAGGTTGAGGGGATTTTTATTTCTTTGAGTACTTTAACTGCTTGTGGTATATGAGCCTTTCTTGTGCTTGTGGGAGCCTGGTATATGTGCCTCTGAAGTCCTTTCAGACATCGTGTCACACTCACGCATTGGTGGAACTGGGTGAGCGCTCTTAATGGAAGCTGTATCATCTTGTAATTAAAAAGACTTTTTTTTTTTTTAATCCCTTCCTTCTCCAGAATTTAAATATTGCATTGCCATTGAAGTGGGTGATTTATGCAAAATTTGCTTCTAATGGGCTACAGTGGACTTGTTCACACATGCAAGTTGCACGTCTGTAATTGTGGTGTTAAAAAGAGCGCAGGAGGCAGGTTGGCTTTTGTGCTTGAAAAGAGATTAGACTTTCACCCTTCAGACGCTACGCTAAACCTAGCTGGAGGGAAGGGCAACCAGCCCAAGGTTATTCTGTAGATGATGTGGGGTGTGTTTCTCTTCCCCAGTCTGTTTCTAGTAAGGTAGCTGTTGCCTACAGGATTTGCTGTCGCTGTGGATGTGAATTACTGTCTCACTGGCAAGTCTTCACAGACAGCGACAATCATATTGACATAAAGGTAATGGCTTGTATACCCCTTCCGGAGGTGATTGCTCCTGTTCGTTAGCTGGTGGTGTGCTGAGAAGCTTGCTTTTCCACTGCCTTTGCTAAACCTGTTTCAAGGATAAATAGGGGACTTTACATTTGGCATTCTCCAGCTCTTACTATATTCTCTGACAAGCACTGTGTAAATGTCCAGATAGTCTTGAGCAAATGATTTTTAAAATTTCCTTCTTGAATGGTCTGTATGTGGCCATTGAATGCTTTTTTTTTTTTCCTTATTAAATTTTACTTTAGGTGACTTAGGTCAGTGTTGATTTGCGGATGAGGATTTAAAGGCTAGACGCTCTTTAATCCATTTGAGCATCTGACCTTTTGTAGTAGACATCCCATTTCCATGTAACAGAGGAACTGTTAAGTGTCTGTTTAAAATTAATTATTTTTTGTAAATTTTTAAAAAAATCTTTGGTAGATTATTACAAGCAACTCTGATGTTTATGCTTAATGAAAACAAATGAGAGTCAGTGTAATCTGCTACATGATCTCTTGAAGGAGTTTTATTCTTAAATACAGGCTTTGGGGGCAAGCAGAGGTGATGGGTCATACTGAGTAGTGGTTGTGGGTTTTTTTTGAAGAGGGTAAGCTCAATTGAGGTACGTGATTTCACAAAAGAAGACATTTTGAATGAACTCTGAACTAAATAGCGTCTAGATGTACAACCTAGTATACAGTGGGCTCATCATGATCTTGTTTATAATGTCTGAACATACTAAGCTTTCAGGAGACTTGTAATGAAATGGTAAAATCCTGAGTCAATATATAGGAAGCTGGCTTGCATATGAACGATCACAATTGTTTTCTTCAAACAGACAAGTCTTTCTGCTTTTCACTTGACACATGACTGTGGAATGCTGTTTGACATGACTTGTATTTATTTATACACTCTGTTCGGGCTTCTACTTGGTGGAGCTTTTAAATATTCCAAATTCTCAAGACACTTTTTTCAGCTATTTACTCACGTATTCTGAACATTAAAACAAACAAACAAAAAAGCTCAGGCTCTGTACTGTCGTCTTATAGCAGCATGGCTATTTCAAAGTTAAAGCCTCCAGCTCCCTTTGAAGGGCCAGCTGTTTTGGAAAGTCCTGGTGCCTGTTTACAAACTGTTCTCTTTGCAGCTCCCATGAAATAATGGAGTCCTCGGGATGCTGGATGTGGGAGGATAAACCTGCTGACACAGGCACGGCTGCCGTTGGTCTGTTTACTGGACCTTAGTAATGTAAAATTGCTTGCATCTTTTATGCTTCGTATGGGTGGGGACAAAATGCAGGCATTAACGCTTTTTTCACAATGCTAGAAATTGCTATATGAGATTTTAGAAAACATCAGATTTATTGATTTTGTTCTAAAGCAGATCACTGTACTAAACCAGTGCAGTGAGAGTATGAGTAACTAAATGTGAGAGACTGGCAGTGTGTGGATGAATGATATGGATATGAATTGTGGCAGATTTCTTTTAGTCTTTTCCAGAGGGGGTTGCATTTAGTACAGAAGTACTTTTTTCCTTCCATGTTGAGGTGTCTAGTTGAAGATCTGGAAGACTCAGAGCATTAGTACACATGATTTCAGAAAACATTCCTGCTAGGTAGTTCTTGTTAGGGCTTCACAACTGGGAGAAGAACAGGGTGGGGATAAATGGCTGCACACCAAAACCAGAATATCTTGAAGTGGAATTATTTTTTTTTTTAGTGTCGTTCCCCGCCCCCCCCCCGCCCAGTTCATCCAGTTACTATTACTATGTGTAATAGCTAGCTGTTCATTTTAAGTATAAAAATACTACTTAGACTGATAGAGACATGGGAATTGTTTACTTTTTGATGAATATCTGAGCAAAGCAAGTAGTACATTTAGGAATGTGGAGCTCAGGACTCTCTCTCATTTGGCCACTGAGGTTTTTCTGTGTGAGTTTTTCCCCCGCCCCCCTCAGTCATAGGCAGCCATGTAGCTCATGTCTCATTTAGACATTCTGTAGACACTTTTTTTTCTGGCACACTGAGAATCACAGGTTGCTGCTGGCTGTGGGAAACAAACTTTAAACAAAGCTTTAAGCTGTAGTGAATTATCAAAAGCTGATGTTACACTATGCTTCAGAAACTGAGCAAGAAAGATTGAAGTCATTGCCAATGTCACGACATTCCTGTTAGCAGAAAACTTAAGCAGACACTTGAGAAATGAACTCTGCTAACAGCCTGATGCTTACCTGCACTCAAAAATCACCACCAGTCTCCAGTGCTTCAGAATAAAGGGAACCCAAAGCAGCCAAATTTTGAATCAGAGGGAAGAATAGTCTTCTAGTCCTGACAGATGGCTAGTAGAAGTGCTTTTCCAACTGCTGATCTTCAGAGGATCATTAATTGCAGGGAATTTTTTTTTTTTTGTGCTTGTTCTTGACTATCTGTAGACATTTGCCAGCTTGTGTATTCTTTGGACTGTACGTTGCTGTGGTTTTCCCACCACCACGGAAGCACTTTACATTCATGAAGATCAAATAGATGTAGCTAACCCTGATATTGAACAGTGTTGCAACCTGTCCATTCCACTTACACTTGTCTCATGCATTCTTACATATTGAAAAAAAAATACATATATAATCCATGTTCAGCTGCCAAGTTAAATACTATTGTGGTTATAGTTCTGAGTATCGGTTTAGATGTTATAACTAAGATTGAAACAAAGTACTGTGCAAGCCTTTTTAGCAAAGGTTCATGAACTGGGGATTGAGGCTTCAGAAGATCTCGGTTCCAGTCTCTTCTACAGTTAAGGATTTTGTTTTGCAGGCATTGAGTAGTGCCATGGGTGGTCTGGTGTGTTCCCTGGAGTGGTGTTGAACATGGCTGCTGTTTGAGTAGTAGAGGGAAAATTAGCTCAAGAGCTTGTAATATTACTTGAAAGAACAAGTTGATTCTGTAATGAGTTATTCCTGCAGGGCACAACCTGAACTTCTCACTTGGAATTTTTCTTCCTAGTATCTCCTCCTCAGTTCCAGCACCTCTTGTGTGCTCCAACAGTCCTGTCCCATTTCCTACTTGAGTTGATTTTATGTATTTTTTTTTCTTTTCCCTTTCTTAAGGAGGTCACTGATGCTCAGGACAATGACTGAAAGCATGAATTGTTTTTTTTTTTTTTTGAGTAATTCAAAATAGTTTGATGGTCTCCCATATCATGCTTGCAGCAGTTACATTGAGACTGAGATCTATTACCTAGAATAAATAATTTGGTGCCATTTTTGCTTGCATTCAACATGATCGTGTATTGTACACCTGTTGTTAAGCTTGCTAAAATATCTAAAGGCTTCATAGGTTATATAAGATTACTTGTTGCTGTTCTTTAAAGACCTTGTGCCACTTTTCTTTACAGCTGTAATACTTCTCTGGCAGCCTTAAGTGCCAAGGCAGTTTCCATGACTAATTTTGGTGTCTGTTCTCTTCAGTAGCTCTTGTTCATGCTATTGCTTGAAGCCCTGTATTGCTGTTATGACTTGGCCACCCACTGTAATGCAATTGGCAAGTGTGTTTTGTCCTTTGGCTTGTCAAGATTTCTGTTTGTAAGTCAGTTTTAACTGTGGAAGCAGCGAACAAACTCTTAAAGATAGCTGCTGTAAGTCAAAATAAAATGTAAGACTTGGGTAAAGCTCTAATTCCACCACTAAGAATCAAAACACCACAGTTAAGTTCTAGTGTGAAGAAATATTCACACTTAGCAATGTGAGCACTCTTTACCCTTAGTAAAGTCAGCAATGCTGCATCCCTCTGTTGTCTGCTAGCATCCTGTTATTCTGGGTAAATGCTCTTTTTAAAAACTTAGTCTAGAACACAACACTAGTTAAAGCACCTTGCTCACCAATTTTCCCCCATTTTACCACTTGTTCTGCAAGCTGTGGCCTGGTTTCTGACATAACAGAATAATTACTGCTTGCACTTCGATTGTGCGTGTGTGTGTGTATGTGTTTATAAAACTGATTTCATTGATTGTAAAATATAGTCTTTCTAAACAATTAATTTAAATTTTCCAGGCTTGTCTTATTACTGATATTTCCCTGGTTTGACTGAGAATATTAAAAAAATTTTCTACTGTTGAAAAATTCTAAAAACTGTAGAATGCTTTTTTCCTTGCTACTTAGCACAGGAGTAACACTTCAGTTGGTAGCTGAAGGGGTTTTTTTTGTGTATGTGTGTGTCTTCTATGGGATGCCCTCAAGCTTCCGTGAATGATCCACAGACCTAACAGAAGTGTGATATTCCTACAATCTGATATTGGACGTTTGCAGTACAAAACAATGCACAGGACGTAGTCATGACGAGAGGGAAAAGCCGATCAATCCAACAGGATCTACTTAGCTCTCTGATACTGTAGTCTATTCATAATGTTTTGATGGATTAAGATTTTGTTTGTAAATCACTGAAACGGCTTTAATCCAGTTTATCTCAAAACCGAGTGACATTTTAGAATCTCTTTCCATAAGAAAGACAACAATATAACTTGACTGTGTCTGTTTTATAGCTGGCATCTTCTCTCATTCCAGGTTTTTAGAGTTCATAGATAGCAGTAAAAGAACTATGGGGAAAAGCTTATTGATTGCTTTTGTCTTAAAATAAATGATGGAAAGCTGTTATCTGGCTGAGGAGGTCTGGGGTGTGGGTAGCAATAATTTAAAGGAAATTATGGTTTCATTAGTGCTGATGTGGTCCCAGTGAAGGCTGCATTTAACTGTCAGTACAACTTCACTATGTAAACCAGACACAACTGTCTTTGATCTTGCACCCTTATTGCACCAAAAGCTGAAATACACTTCTACATTCTCTTATTTGTCACTGGTATCTGTATTGTTACCTTCCTTTTTTGAAATAACTTGATTTAAAGAATTCCTTTTGATGACTTTTCTCTAGATGCTTGAAATATGCAAGGCTGGATGGACTGGAAAAAAAGCAGTACTATATATTAATTGCAGGGGAGAAAAAGTCTTGTAAAGAAGGTCCCAATTTGCTAACTGTCCTATAAGTACTAGATTAAATTGGCCATAACAGGGCAACATCAGGAGACTAAAGCTGTTTATGTATTTGAGGCAGAAGGAAACAGTCATGAACAGATAGTGAATTTTTTTGTCCTGAGACCTGATCTAGTGAAAGATGTCCCTGCTCACGGCTGAGGGGCTGAACTGGATGATCTTTAAAGGTCCCTTCCCACCCAAGCCATTCTGTGGTTCTGTGATTTTTAGGAACTGATGTGTTCTGGAGAAAGTTAGTCTGATGCATTCTGTAACGTGACAGGAAGGATGGAGAAAGGTGGAAGGGGAAGGGCAAATGTGTTGTGCCATCAAGTTTCTCTTCCCCAGAAAGCATGGAGTCAGAGTTAAGGTAGAATAGATTGAAAATGCCTATACTGTGACATATTCTGTGCAAGAAATATAAATGGGATTCAGGAAGAGACTAAACAAATTCATGGTGAATGTGTCTTCCAGCAGCTGGTAAAATACAGTTGCACAAATGCATCAGCTAACGCGGGTGATCCCTAAACAACTGATGCTGGAAGCCACAGGGATTGAGGGAAAGATCATTGTGTGTTTGCTGCCTTCTACTGTAGGTTACACAAACATTTGCTACTGCTTTTTTTTTCAGACTGATTTGATTGACTGACTTTTAATTTTTTTTTTTTCCTGACCATGGTTCATATGCTTTTATCTACACCAGAAATGTACTGATTTATTCCACTCTGATGTTTATTGTGAATCTTCCATGTTGGTTTTTATTTACTAAAAGTAAAAATAATTTGTACTTTAGTATCTGTCGCTGACCAAGCAAAGTCACTGTCACTGCATTCTGACCTGTTCCACTTGTGAATCTTTGTACTTCTTGGATTTCTAATGTGATGGGGGTAATTTTTCAGTTACGGATTCAGCCTTTCACTGTACTGTTGAACCTAAGGAAAATCCTATGTGGTGTCCTTTCGGATTTGTCTTATGCGGCTTTTTTGGTCTTTTGTGGGGAATATGTGTGTGTATTGTCTGTTTTTGTGACCAAAAGCTAAATTAACTAGAAAATGAGTGTCTGTGCTCTTAAGCTGTTTTGCAAAGATGTTAAATGAATGATATGTTTAAACTGTGAAAGCGAATAAGGATGGGCGGCACAAAACTATTGGGGTAGGTTGCAAGCTTTTTTCTCTTGCCTTTTTTCCACCCTTCTTTGAAGAAGGGTAAGGGTTTCTGTGATAGCAGCTACAACGTGGTCCCCAACTGGTGGGGCACCAGAGCTGCCCACCTGTCCTAGCACCACTCAGCTTTACTGGTCTAGCTGTATGTCCTGGCTAGCAGGAGAGCGCAGCAGTAAGCGGGAACGTTGCTGTCGGAGGTAATACTGTCGCTGGGGAAGAGGCAGCACCTGCGGTGGAGGCAGGAGGCCTGAAGAAGCAGCCTTCTCAAGGGGGAAGGCCTGGCAAGGAGAAAGCAATGAAGACGATATGAGAAAAGACAGAGCTGCAGGGCCAGAGGGCCTTCTCATTGTATTTCTTTGTGAACTTTGTGTTAGTATAATAGAATGGCTAACACTATAAATAGTAATTTCCTCTTCCTTAAATCATAACATGAAGCTTTCTCTCAATTTTGTAATATGTATATAAAGGAGGTATAGGAAATAGTAAAATGTTAACCCATTTTTTTAAACAGGAGAATTGGCAAATCAAACCCAGCTAATAAAGGCAAAGCCTTTGACTACTTCCCTATCTAAAACAAAAACTCCTGTAACAATTGCTGAATCTTTCTTTGCTAGAGAAGATTAATTGAAAAATGAACCACAGATTTCTGGATAATTATTTTCTTCAAGTATGGTAAATACTTGAAGCTACAGAAAAACAGTTTTATATGGTTAGTGTAAAACACAGTTGCCATAGCAAAGGCACTCCTTTTGTAAACACTAATAGAGTAGATGTCAGTGATGTGGAGCTTAATGATATTTAATATAGTTCTTTGATTTTGTAGAACTACAACCATTTAATTATTTGTTTGGAGAGTTTTGTAATTGCTTGTATTACTTATATGCTTGGGCTAAATTGCAGACACCAAGATGCTACAATGACAAATGCTGTACAAACATAGGACAAAAAGGCAGGCTTTTCCCCTAAGAGTTTTTATTGTGTGTCATTTGGGATTTTGTGCAGCCACAGGCTTTCTCTTTGGGGCACAGGATACAGCTGAGCTGGAAGAAAAAAAAAAAAAGATGGAAAAATACTGCTACTTGCTTTCTGATTATGGCATGGTTGTTCGTCGCACCTGCCTTGTGATTGCTTGTCTTAAATCTCCTTGCATGTGAACCAGGAGAGCTAGGAGAGGGAGTGATGGAAGCATTTCTTATTTCAGAACTGGGAGGGAAAGCATCCTTTCAACAAACTTGTTTCTATTTGGGCTGCAGATCCAGAGTCTCCCATAGTGTTTCTCACCTTGTTAGGGGCTAGTTATCCATCTTTTTAAGGTGCTATTTTTACTTTTCCTTGTTGCAACAGTCCTGAATACCCATTCCTAAATTCCTTCCCCACTCAGCCCACTTCTGTGTGGACTTCTCCCCCTCCCTCCTTTTCCTGGTGATCACTTGTTTCTGTAGGTCATTTGCTTAACCTAGAAATTTTTTACCCGTCTTTTTTGTTCATTATATACCTGCAAATCTAGAGTTATCATATGTCTGTTTCTTCCTTCCTCACATGTCTGTGTGGCAAAGCTTGAAGGATGCAGCTTAACAAGACAGCAACTAGGTCTGCTTGCTGGAAGGGTTTTGCTATTCTCTCCCATTTTATCCTTCTGTTGACACTCATGCTCATCTGACACCATGGGCCACCTCAGACTGCTAAGTTAACGAAACAATCCAAAAGAAAATGAATATGTTTCTGGCAGATTAGTGAGCTGAACAGGCTTGCTCCGGTGCCAGATAAGACCCAATGCAAAGAAAGGAAGAGCAGGATGATCCTTTGCCAGAAGCAAACCACTGGCTTGGCATAAGGGAGCTCGTCAGTTGCACACGGGCTCTCTCGCCTTTTCTCTCCTGAGGGTACTGGGCAACCACACATCAGTTTCATCCTTCATGTAAAGGGATCCGTTCAAGGATCCTTGTCAACACTTCACAGCTACTGCATTCAGTCATCATTAATCTCTGCAGTCCTTGGGCTGACCCCGCTGCTGTCGCTGGATGAGATGTGGGAGCAGAGTTAACATGACAGCCTGGCACTGGGATGGGCCGTCACATTCCTTCCCTCTGTGCTGACCTATGCCACGCTATGATCACCACGCACCTCCTGGAGCTTGTCCCATTGCACAAAACACTGATTCAGCTTGCTCACCTGGAATGAAACCATTTACTTTGCCTGCTACATTGCATTGGCTTATCATGGGCTGGACATTTTTGTAAGGGCAGAATGTGATATAGCTGCAAGGGGGAGTGATGGCAGTGGGACCCGTTCATCTTGGTAGTAGAGACACTAAACTGAAATGCAATTCTAACATTAACCACATGCTTTTGGGCTTCATCTCCTTTTCCTTGAGAGAGAGAGTAAACTCCTGAACATCTCTCTGGTGGTTTCCCTTGTTTGTAGCTCTTGGTAGTCGTCTGCTTGACTTTTAAAGCCATTTACTTTGCCATGTTTTGGCTCTGCAGTTTTCCTCTTCACCCGTGGTGATCAGAGGCAGGAAGCTCCCATTGCAGGAAGTTCCCTGTTACAATCAAAAGAAATTATAAAGCACCAGGGGCAGGCCTTGCTTGCTTGAGCTCTTGCACAGTGCTCAAAAAGAAATAAGAGGTTAGTCATTGCTTCAGTACAGAAGGAAGGTGCAGGTAGGAAGTGCAGATGGTCACCTTCTGTTTAGCATGCCTGGGGCAGTGCAAGCTTTCTTCCAAATTTCAACCTAGACCAGTGTACATTTTTGCATATCTGTAGTTCTAAAAGTGTCCTTTGTTTTGTGTACCTGCACCTCAGATGAATTTTCAGACCTTTTTTTTTTTTACCTTGTTACAGAAGTATCTGTTCAAAGCATCAGTATTTAGCAAGTTGTGTACTTTGGATTTTTTTTTTTTTTTAAGGTATGGTTTATATCCATCCAACCTTCTGCATAAAATTACTTGTTACTGATTTTAAACTGTCCCAAGAATCATGAAAAGGGCAGCACGTGGAAGATCTGACAGAAGTGGGGGTCACTTTGGGATGCTTTGGTGCCTCAGTAGCTAATCCCGTTGCCCTAAGAATAGGTGGGAGCCAAGTGGAACCCCTCTGCAGACTAGTGCCAGGCTTTTGAGACAGGCTTTTAATAGCACCTCAGAAACTATTTTGAGGTACGGCCAAAGCATGCTTTCATTTTTACCCCAGACTGACCTGTTGTGCTTTTGAAGTGCTGGGGTGTACAGGAGAAGGGAGTGGGGTAGGTAAGTGAGAGTTAACCACACCTACTTTTTGGGAGCCCTGTGAAAGGTGCCTTTTTTAGTTGTTGTGGTTTTACATCTCTTTTGAACTCACTCAGATGTCTAAAGAGAGGGAGACAGAAGTTGCAGGGTTCTTTCAGTGCAGAGCACTGATGCAGCATCTTCAGCAAACCTCTTCAAAAAATTTGTGCCTGAAGTGAGTCTGTGGTAATGAGGAGCCAGCTGAAGGCAGCCATACTGAATGTGGGGCTGTGATTCACTGTCACATGTTTTCGGGGGTGTATCTCAGTGTGGCATGCTGCCCATGTAGCTCTGTAATACTTAGTTCAGCTTTCCAGGTTTCCTAACAGTACTCGTACTCATGGGACTTCCTTCTCAACCGCAGCTTCGTCACGTTAAGAATATTCAAATAGTCAGGTACGTATTTTAAGTCCCCTTGTCTGTAAAATAGGGGAAGTACTGAGAGAAAGCTTGTGACATTTAGTTTGAAAAATACACTGCAGTGGAGAAAAAAAAAAGTAAGTGCTATATACTTATTGCAGGATGTTTGTAAAAACTTTTAATTATTGGAGTGATGAAGTCATACGATTAGCCAGTAATGTGGATTTGAGGTAACTTAGCTTCATAGAACTAGTCTGCTGTGCAAGTCTCTGGGCTAAGAACATGCTGGTTTTAGGTTGACTAGCTATCTTATTCATACGAAATGGCAGCAACTAGTTGTTTTAGTGGTGCGATTTGAATTACCCACTAATAAGAACATTTTATTTGCCTAGTTTTCTCTGTGCCTCTTCATCTGCTTTTTAGAGAAATGTTTTTTAAATACATTTTCTTTGAAGTTCACAGGCATGTTCTGGTGACAGGTAAGACATAGCTGCATCTCATGTTGATGTTTTTTCAACTAATACTTCCCAATATAATTGCATTGTGTAGTTTGTACTTTGCATGTTTCTTAGAGTAAGCAAAGTTGGGTGTAAAACTCATGTGAAACCAGGGGAACAAGTTAATGAGATGTCCCCATTGTATCAGTTCTAATCTCTCCCAAATCCCCTTATCTGCTAGCTAATCAAATAGAGATAAAACAATCTTTTACCTTTTTTTAAAAAGGAGGAGTTAAGCATGTGTTTTCAAATTGAGTTTTGGAGGCTTCTTTACATCTGTTTTAATGTTGTTCCTTCTGGAAATGAAATAAAAATTCACAGTTGCCTTCATGTGGGTAAAATTTCTTTTCTTGCCTCAAGTGGTAGTGGAGCTGCGGTTACTCTCTCCATGGGCTGTTGTGAGCCGAGCAGTTGCCTGTGCAGCCCATGGTGGACCTTTCAGGGCTGATCAAAGCTCTGACCTCTCGCCTGTTTTCTGCCTTGTCCCCTGCAGCAGGGACAGACAGAGAGCAAAGTCTGGTAGCTCAAGTGTCATCCCTCCCACATGCGTCATGTTACAAAGTTTTAGCAGTTACTATATGCGTTTCCCTGAAAGGGAGACTTGATTTCCTGTCTGGCCTCTACTTTTCCTTGGGTGACCCCCTTTTCTTTGCTTGTAATGGTCAGTAACTAGCATTTCTGGAGCTGCTTGTCTGAACCAATTTCTTCTTGTATTATTTTGTAGCCATTTGTCTTACAGTTTTCCAACCTACTATGTTGTTTGTGTGAAAATTGAAAGCTTTATTGCTGATCCCATCTGAATTTAAAATCTGTCACGTACATCTATGACATGCATTATCAGTGGTTTTTTTTTCTGAGCTAGGAAGAGTATATCAGGCTGAAGAAAGGCTGAAAAACCAGGCTGGTGGGCAAAGTGTTTTGTTTCAAATATGGGAAACTGAGAAGAAAATTTGTCTTCTCTGAAAGGCTTTTCTGGAGAGAGAAGGTGTTCTCTTGTAGCTTTACTTTCTGTGGTGGCCCAAGCAAGAGGGCAAGCTTTGAACTCTTGGAGGTAAAATTCAAAACAGAAACGTAACCTGTGCATTGGAGTTCTCTTGGTCTTGTTATGAAACTCAGTTACTGTTATTTTTTGTTTTAATGATGCGTTGATGACCTGGGTGAATTAAAATTTGTATGTGTCTTTAAGGAACCTGGGATCACTTGCTAGGAGTATTAAGGATGGGGAATTGCAACTTCCTAGCCCAGCAGTTTAAAAATAAATGCTCAAAACAAAAACAACACATGCAGATCTTGGTCAAAGTGCTAAAAATGGATTCCATTTAGATTTCAAATCCATATGTGTGGAACTTGCATCTGCTCATTTAAGAAGAAAGATGCACCAAAGTTTTGAAATAACTGGAAGAAAATAGTTGTTTTTACTGTTTTTGGCAAAACCCTCTCTGTTCAACATCTGTAATAGAAAGGAAACAATTAGCTGCCCTATTCCAGAGAGCTGTCTCCTCAGTGAAAAACAGTTGTTCATAACAATGGATTGTTTTGCAAGTGTATTCCCCGTAACCCTTGGTACTTGTCCTTCAAAGCAGCTCTGCAGCAGCGTGCTTCTACATAGCCTTGCATGTCAGGACTACGAGTGGCCGGTGGTGGAAGGGGCTGTAGGGAGCTGTGGTTTGGACCAAAGCAGTGGTTTAGGATGACTTCAGCTGCGGTGAATGACAAGCTGGCTGCTATATTCTGATTCATATTATCCAAACTGACAGGGCTGGATTTAAAATCCCAGTTGCTTTCTCCTGCTGGCATGAAAGCGTGCCAGCCGGGTATCACATGGCGTGAGCGCCGTGACTAATAAAAGAAAGTTACTTGCAGTAACTTCTCTTTTCAGTTAATCCTTTTGATTTAAAAAATGTGCATTTTCACTGTTCAGAATTCACTGAAATCTGTTTGTATTGTACCATAGAGCACAATATCTAGTTTATACCATTTAAAATTGAATTTAAATTATTCTGGTGAATTTTAATCTGCAAAATAAGCTAATATTTTTGTGACAATTCTTTAATAGACTTATTTTGGTCGCTGCTCTGGTACCCTGCGTGTTGTATTTAGTTCATTCCAGGCATAAATTTAAATACAGATTATGCAATGAAAAAGATTATTAGACATTAGCATTGTGCAGTATAAAGGGAGAACAAAGTACCAACCAGAAAAATGTACTAACTTGCCCTTTAATCTTGATACTGCTTTAGTTTCAAAGAGCAATGCAGATAATAATGAGAAAAGTTTTGTAGTAGCTGAGGCATTAGACAAAACAATTTACAGTAGTCCCTCCTCCTCCTCCTCCTCCTCCTCCTCCTTTCTCCAGCAGTTTGTAGGTTACATAAGCTGATTTCTTTGTTTTTCCTCTTTAATAGTGAGGAGACTTCATTCTCTTTTCTAAAGGGACTGTTTTGCATGCTTACGTTTTTCCTCTCAAAACAGGCTTGCCTTCCAAGAGGAGGAGCGTAGCGTAATTGAAAGACCCAGCATGTAAACTGTCAGCATATACTGAATGTCTGATGAGAGGTCCTTTCTGGCAGCTTACAGGTCTTGTAAATAGGATATACGTGAGCCTGTCGTAGGGTTATTACTGTTGCAAAATCAGTTCCTCGTGCGGTGGTACTGGAATGCACTTGTAAACAATGTCTTCTGAACCAGGTAAGACTGGATGGGATGCTTCTGTTAAACCTTAATCTCTTCAAGATTTGGGGCATATTTGTGTCCAGAGACACCAAGAGTTAAACTTCCTAGTTTGAAGCAAATAAACCAGTGAACATCCAGCTGCCTTGTGATGCAGTATGGCTGGAATGCTCTGGTGGCTTTTTCTTCCTATTCTCAGTGAAAGAGCTTGCAGTCTCTCGAACCTCTTGCTTGATACATCTGCTGCACCGAGAACTCTGCTACTTTTGGCTCATTTTGCTGGTGCTTTCACCAGCTCAAGACTTTCTTAAAAGCAAATCAGTTTTGTGATGTTTATAACTGGTTTCTCTTCCTGGCTTATTTGCCAAGCTCTGTTTACAGCTGCAAGGTTTCTATAGAACACTTCTGTAAGTCAGCATTGGCTCAGAGAATTATATCTCTCATTGTTTTAGGAAGTAGATATACACTTCTGACTTATGCTCAGCTTTTCACAAATAATGTTGCAAAAATCCATTTAGTTGATGCTTATGCTACATTTAATGTACAGATTTGGCTTCCAGAATTGAAGAATGTTTTCTTTTATTGCACCATCCAGTGAAGGGCTTGGAATTTTTCCATTGCAAATATGCTTGTAGCTGAATTCTTAAGAATACTATTGAAAATACTGCTTTGCTTGTAAGTGAGTGCTTTTTTCAGTTCTGAGAAAAGTTCAGCTGAGGGTAAGTTAAATTAAAAGGCTTACCCAACCCTAACAGCTTAATATAAGAAAGTAAATATTCTGAATTAAGTTTTCCACAGAGAGCTAGATGAAACAGATCTGTGGGAGGTTTGGGTTCGGAATGCTGGTCTGCCTCTGGAAAGCCCTCTGAGACTAAATAGAGGGAAGGGAGTTGCTGTCTGAGTGAGTGTGAGAGATTTGCTAGAGAACTTGGAGTAGATGCATGCAAATAGCTCTGCCCCAGCTCTCCCAATTTCCGTGCTTGTGGGCATCACATTTTTCTTTGTCAGAAAGAATACTTCTTTTAAAATAATTCATTTGGTTTTTTATCTGTTTTATGATCGAGTTTGAAATTGCACTTCTCCCTTTAGATTTTGATAATCAGCTAACAGAATGGGAATCACACATTTCCTCCCTCTCTTTATGTATCATTTTTCTACATCCTGAGAAGAATCCGCATGTGGATGTAGGAAAAAAAAAAATCACTGATCTAGCTCTTGAGAGTTGTTTTCTAGGATCTGTAATGCGTATTCTTTTCGTGTAAATGTAGCATAAAACCGTAATGGATTTTCAGGAAGCTCAATGTGGTGCCATAACTACTATTTTCAGTATTACAACTCATTTTCCCTCTTGCTTACTTTGGGTTATCTTAGTTTACAGAGACCTACAGTATAGTTACATATAATAGTGGCAGTCTGAATGTCAAATATAGTGGTGAAGCTGAGATCTTTGATTTTTTTTTTTTTTAATTTTTTTTTTTTTTTTTAGAGATCAAATATGTGACGTACAAACACATTACTGTGTGCCATAGGTTATACTGTCATACTGTCGTGGTATTATCCAGGCAGTGTATTTGTTCAGACTCTAGTTAGAAGTTACATGAACACAGGTAATGCGGGAGTGGACTATGGTGCAAATACGTAGCTTGAAGGGTAAGAAAGGATCAGCTTCTACCAGCCTGTGAAATAGCATATAGATACCTCCTAACTTCACCTTTTCAGAATGGTGCCTGGAGACATAAAAGTATAAACAGTATGCATGGAAAAGGTGACAACAAGTAGTTCCAGTCTATATGGGTGTGAAATTGACTGGACAAATATCCCTTGACGCTCCTAAATAGTATCTGAGAGGAGTGAGTGACCACTTTGTTGGTCACTTGCTGAAGCACTTCCAATCTGAAACAGAAAGAAATCCTTCCAGTACTGACTGGGTGAGAGGGGAACAGCACAGCTGAAGGGACAGTGCCTATAGGAAGGCATAATTTCACATGTCGTTTATTCATTGCTGTCACAATGTGCAATTTCGAGTGTGTCCAGGTGCCTGAGCAAAGTAGTTTTTCCAGGTACTAAAGGCCCATAACAAATATGGAAAACATATAGAATGTACCTTTTCTGAAGCTGTGATGTTTTGGAAGACTGGAACTTCATAGATAATTTTTTTTTTTTTTTTTAGTAGTAGTATTCACTATAGAGTGAAGGCATCACTGAAAAACTGATTTCGGGCAATGTCATGTTGAAAGGCTCAATGATACTGTGACCCAGAAGTCAACAGAGAATTAAGTGCGTTTCATTAGTACCATCACTAGGCTTTGCTTTGTGACTGCAGCACCCAAGCCTTATGTTAGTCGTTTACCTGGTAGGTGCTATATAAACAGAGACAAACAGTCTAATGGTTTATGTCAGTGCTTGTAAACCCAGTGAATTTGTTGAGTCTTTACTAAAAATTCAAAACAGTTACAGAATGCTCCTCTTCCTCTCTCTAGCCCCTGTCCCTGCGTTTATGATTATTCTAAAACAAAACGATTAAATTCCTTTGACATTAAAGGTTTGGAAATTTAGTGTCTGCGTGTCCTTTACAGTTTGACAGGCAATTCTTGACCGTGAGAAGGGTAGGCAGTTAGGAAACACAATCTTTCCTTTAGATTGCCATAAAATACTTAACACATTGTGACTGCTCTTGCTTGCTTGTGAAAAAGCCCTTACAATCATGATCTGGCACTAAAAAAAAAAAAAAAAGAAAAAAAGAAGAAAAGAAAGAAAGAAGAAGAAGAATGGGCAACAACTGTGTTTAGGTCATGTAAGATCAAGAGACATTGGAATATAGCTAAACCTTGTATTATAAAAGAAATTAAATGTTTAGCCTTAAACATTATGCTTTAAGAGTAATTTCATAGATTTTATTTGCTTTTTGTTTTGGAAAACTTTCTTCCCCAACAATGCAAGCCATCTGCTTTCTTAAATGAATATTTTGATACTCTTTCTTCTGATGCCAAAAACTGAGGCTCTAAGGAAAACAGTAAATATTGCATAGGAATCGGCAACATTTTGTTGGGCTGCAGTTCTGTGAACAGCTGAGTGATCCAGTGGGCAGTTGCTGCCAAAAGGCTGCCCAGTTCCTCCCTGGAACTTTCCCAGACTTTTGGTCTCATCTACGAGTGAGCTCAGCTCACTCACACAGCACAAAACTCCTGTGATAAAACCAGTGCCCGCTTGCCTGCTGGAGCAGGGGTTATGCTGGCCTGGAGAGAAACCCAATGAGTGTCGGAGCTGGTAAGAAATAAGCAGTGGGAGCTACAGGGATGGGAAATGATGGAGGGGATAAAACTTTCTCTTCTCAGTGGGGGGCTGTCTCACTCTTGTCTGGGGTAGCTGTGCTTTGAGTTTGAGCAGCCTTTTTTTGGTCTGTCCTGAGGCCTTCAAATGTTTTCATTTAAAAAATATTTGTAAAGTGAAAGGTTGCACATCCTTCTGATGTGTTGGACAAAACTTGAGCTATTACAAAATTATTTCTCTTCCTGAAACGTTGTTGGTTTTAACGTATTTTTACATTGCATGACTTTTCTTAAAAAAGCATTTCCTATCCATTTGCACACTCAAATATTCGTATGACTGCTAAGCTTTTTGAAACAGTATGGTAAGTATTCATCCAAGTCTGCATCAAAAATTATTTTAATTCTCCAACTTAAGAAGTTTTATGAAATGACAATTTACATTCATCATACAGCTATGTTCCTTTTCCCTCCCTTGCTGCTTTTTTTTTTTTAAAAAGTGTATTTTAAATGGGAGCCTGAAAAAGGGAGGAGAGAGGACTAAAGAATAGAATTGTTCTGAATTTGTATCTCTTGGCCAGTTCGTGGCATAAAATGTGAAGCTGTTTCAATCTGTACGATGTTCAAGAGGCAACTGTACTGATGTGCAGGTCTGTTAATTTGGAGTGAGTTCTGTGGACAGCACAGTGGTCATTTCTGGCAATTTAGGGCTGGGGGATTTTTCCCCGTTTGGATTCCAGGCAACTTGTGTTTGACTTCCTTGTTTAAGGATGATTCTGAACTGATTAGTTAGTGTGAAATGGTGATAATCTCTCTTGTTCCTTACGGACAAGAGACCACGTGAAAACAGACATAATTATGGTAGACTTTAAAGGGACTGGACAAGGAAGGTTATTCTTGAATGATTTCACAGGAAGGCCCTAAATAAACTTAAACTAGACTTTTTGTGGCTATTCTTCCTTTTTTTTTTCCAACCAGGTCAAAAGCAGGAAGCACTTGAATTCTTGTGAAGTATCCAGCTTTGGGTTCTTTATATTTCTGTTTTGGTGCAGTGAGCATTCCCAGGGAGCTGCTTGGTTTTCTGTGTTTGGTAGATGATGGTGGTTAATTACTTGGCAGGAAGACTGAAATGCTTGGGGAGCCTGACAGCGGGCTGCCTGCCCCTGGCTTTGGGGAGGAAAGGCATTTGCCAGTGAGCAGCTGAAGTGCCGCACAGTGCAGCTGTAAGGGACGAGCAACCATGTGTTCCTCTCCGCCCACACTTTGTTCTTTGTCAAGTTCATGATTTTATATTTGCTTATAATCTTTCAAAGAACAGGGAGTAGTGCTGTTGTGACATTATTGTGCAGTTAATACCCTGCAGCTTGTTCTTTAATTAGGGCATATTACTTTAAATCTCAAGCCATGCATTTTTAGATAATAGTTTTTTGGTTTGTTTTTTTCTTTTCCTTCCCTACTGTTTGCTCCAATCCTGTTGAGTTGTGATTCAACAGAATTAACATTATGTAGTGACTCCTTGCTTCTGGAAAGGGAGTCTTGTCTTCCTTTTCCTATCACTGAATTTGCATCTTTGCCCAAGCTCCAGTACATCTCAGATGAATCAATGTGTGAATCCGGTTGGATTTTTTTTTTGTGGTGTTACATTTCTGATGACTTAGCTTTCCCAGACTGCATCCTGGGGCTAAACGTGTGCCAGCACTGAGGCACAGAAAGTGGTGGGAGCAGGCAGCCAGGAGGAGGGAGGGGAGTGGGTGGACCAACTCTTATCAGTGACAGCTGGCTGCTGGATGGGCTTCGGGTTGTCAGGCGCTGGCCAGACACACGGGCTGCCTCAGCAGTTGGATGTAGGAAGCGGTTTCCATTTATCAGTGCTAATTTTATTGGCTTGTATTGAATAATTGACTTCTGTTTGGATCTTTGGCTGTTCTGCACTTTTAGTATATTATATTATGTATTTATATCTTTAAATGACTTGAATGCTATCAGTATGTATACAACTTCTGCTCAGATCTTCTGAAATAATAAATTAGATACAGTTTCAACCTTCTTTAATAAGATTATTTCCCCCCCCCCCTTCCTTTGAGTCTGGGGGTGGGTTTCTTGTTTGGGTTTTGGGTGTTGGGTTTGGTTTTTTTTTTTTTTTTTTTTTAGCATCCTGTTTGTAAAGATACTTTCTCTTAGCAGTCCTTTTAGCAACAGAAGTAGCTGATTTCATGTCTCAAAGCATATGGATATTTTCTACAATATCTCTAAGTTGAGTTGAGATTAATATGGATTGACTGCACAGATAACTGGGCAGAATAGAAGATGAAAATGTCAGTGACTGGCTTGTTAGGGAACTCTTCGGAAGCAGTGTATACTGAGCAAAATGGTGAAATTTGTAGCTAGATCAAATTTATAATTTTTTTTTTTTAAAACCTATTAGTATTTGTTTAAAATCTAAACACCCTGTTATTTCATAATGGCTTATGAATTGTAGGAGGAGAGGTCTTTTTGTCGTTGAGTTATCACTGCACTTGCATAGTAAGTATATGTTAATATAACCTCTTGAATCATTCCAGTGGTTTGTGTGAGATACAATCAGCTGCATTTTTCCTTCACGTGACCCCAGTAGTGAAGGTGCTCTCCTTAATATGAAGTTGGACTGTGCTGCCCAGCATGGTGTCAGGCTGTTTATCTTATATATGATAACAGGAAGAAAATAAATCGTCTTAAGACTTGAGAAATAAAGTGAAAGAAACACACAGGGCTCAGTGCCACAACCTTTTCTTAGGCAAGTCATTCTTCTGTGATCAGTGAATCTGCTTGTACAAATGGAGTGTCTCATTTATTAAATAGGAGCTCAGGACATTTAGAAAATGAGGATTGCCATTTCTGCAAAATATGCTGGTGTCAACTGAAAACTCAGTGAAAAACTAGCTGAGGGGCTCACACAGCTCTACACAGAAAACTAAAAGGAAAAAAATAGTTTGAGGAAAAAGTGGAGATGAGTCCTGTTCATCTTTGCTTGTGCTGAGGTTTGTAATCAAAATTGCTATTAATGCAATAGGAGCTCAAAAAAGCCACACAACCTTACTCAACCCTTTCCTTCATCAAATGCGTAGGAAGCTGTAAAGAGCTCACAGAGTGGGGAGGGGAAGAAGTGACAGCTCACCATTTTTCCCATGATCACGACAGGGGAAAGAGGTTGACCTATGTAGTCAGGGCACTCCCGTGACTTTGTGAAATATGGCAATGTGAGAAGCAGTTCTTGAGATGAAAGTTGCCATTCTGTGTTATGGCACTGGCAAAAGACTGTGCTGACAAGGAGGGAGGAATTACCTGAAGTTACCTAGCATAGAAATAAGACAGTAACAGCAGAGTAGCTGACTTTCATTACAGGATCAACTTATCCTGCCTTCTCCTGGAGTGATGAAGCTGCTGCTACATTTTCTTTTTCAGTGGGTTGGTTTTTTTTTTTTTTTTGTGGTAACCTTGTGGTTCTTAACTACATGAAGCTTGTGGTACATGGCTTGTAGAGTCATGAACGGTGGTCGCTCTTATGACTTGTAGACAGGCTTAATAAAAAGAAAGGAAAATTATTATTCAAAGCTGCTAAAAGAGATATTGACATTATTTAATGAAAAACAGGCTATGAAAAGCCTCTACATGTAAATTAACACTATTGTGTATTTTCTCTTTAGTTTTTGGACTTGATAATACATGTTCAAAGACCAAAGTGAAAACGAGTTTGAGGGAATGTTTTGTAATACAGGAACTAAGTATGTGAAAGAGCAGTCCTTGCTTCCTGTAAACAGAACTCAGAGCTCTCTCTTCAATCATACCTCTTTCTGGAGACATGGCTTGAGCGGCGCTTACCTCTATTCATTTAAGAAACCCATGGATGAACAACCATCATCAGCAAAGCCGTTGTCCCAGTGTGTATGAGTGTAGGTAACTCATAAGAACCTTAGTGGAGGAGATGCTCTGGTTTTGGCAGAGGACCTCAGTCATAAGCTACTGCTTTCAAACTGCAAGCTGTGCATTGGCAGCCTACCCAAAACCAGCATTTTCCAGCCAAGGGAGATGCTAGCATGCTTCAGCTACTGCACTGGGTGCTCCCTCCAGCAGCCCTGCTGCCCTGTGGCGGGGGGAGCAGCAGTGGCAGGTTTCTGGGAGTCCTGCCAGTCGAAGCAGCTGCTTAGTCAGTAGCAAGGCCCAAAGGCTTGCTGCCTCCCCTCCCTTTGATGGGGGGTGAGGTGTAGGAGCAGTGGCCAGGGGTAAGGTTGTCACACATGACTTGCAACCTCCGCAATGTGTCTCGTGAGCAGTGCTCTGTAATTCTACCCCTGTGGCCAACAGCAGCCCTCCAGCTCCTCTACCCCTAAGGTGCCTCAGCATCAATTTCACCACCAGTTGCCTCCAAAAACTGGATGATTAATGAGCGGTGGCACTGCTAGACTGCAGATGACAGTATGACAGCAGCGGGCTGGCAGGGGAAAGGGGCAGAAGATGGTGACTGCAAAGGTGCTTGTTCTTTGTCCTCAGAAGGATCAAAACTGTGCCTTTTTTTTAATAGTGTTTTCAAAAGCTGTCCACTGTTCCTTTTTCTGTTTAATTTTACATGACTAGTTAACATTCATAGTATATACCACTTGGACTTCTATCAAGTGAACTTTGATTTTAAAGACTGTACATGTTGAAGGTGTTTTTTTGTTTTTTTTTTTTTTTTCACTTGTTTTGTCTTTTCTTTCCTTATATTGTGTCTCCATATTCCCGACTCCAGAATTTGCCCTCTCTGATGAGGAATGTACTGTAATCGGTACATGTTGCATGGAGAAACTCTCATTACTTCTAAAGAAATAGTTATTTGGGCTCAGTCTGGCAAAATGCCATTTGAAGTCCTGTACAGTGCTTTTTGTTTTACTGGAACAGAACCAGCAGTGCTTGTTACATTATTGTGCTAATCCAAAATTTGGACAAATGTTGAAAGATAATCCCATTAATTGCTGACTTACTCATTTTACGAAGACTCACAGCTGATGTGCAGGTCTGCCTGCATGGAAATGTCTATTAGATCAGAACCAAAAGAACAAAGATCACAGCCAGAAAGGACAACAGACTAAGGCACACTGAGTCTGCCTGCTGTAGCCAGTGTTGGCAGGACATTTGTAGTGAATATGAAATTAATCATTCTATCCTTTACTTTGCGTGATATACAGTATAGTGAGACTAAGATCAGGAGATTATTGATAAATCTTATTTTGTTAATATTTCAGTGCTTCCTGGTAAAGCTTAGATTTTATAATCTTGAAGCAGGCAACCTATTTAAATGTGGTGGCATCTGTAGCTGGTAACTTGGCAAACTGTAGGTCTTTAGTCCTACAGTAGTCCTTCAGTCTAAAAAGGAAAGTTACTGTGGGAAAGATGCATGGTTTCTTCCAACCAGAACAATCATAAAGCTTGACAGAACATAGGAGAGGCAACAAAGAATGCTTGTTTCATGAATACCCACAAACCAAACCAGTGCAGTGACATCTTACCTTAAACCAAGCAGATATAGGTACATTTCTACTTTGAATTGTAGAACAGTGTTCTATCACTGATGCTCTGCATAAACCACCTCAGTTTATCAGAAATGAAATTATTTCAAAAGTCAACATTGTTTCTCTTCTTAGAATATCTTTTGTGTGTTGTGTACAGTTAAAGTTGCTGAAGTTTGTTTCAGTTTTCCTTCTGTATTACTGCTCTGTGTGTTGTTGCAAGTGGTTCGCATGCGCAGTGTTATGTATACCACAGTCTGGAAACTTCTTCTGCTCTATGTTACTATGTAAGGTAGCATATCTACCCAGAAGTTGTGTATTTTCTAGTTCCTAGCAAGTATTGTGTAGAAAGTGTTTGGCCTGCCAGTTTTAAGTTCAATATTGTTTCATCTGTTTAACTTCACCATCAAATGTTGTGAGTGCATTCACAGGGGTCATTGAACTAAAAGAGCAGTATCAGTACACTTTTTGCTAGCTACAATTTATACCTGCCATATTTACTTGAGAATTTATTTTCTCTGTGCAATAAATGCTATGAAAGAGAGAAAGATATTTGTTTGGTAGTTCTAGGGATGCTTCCATGCAGTGAGAAATAGTCTTATATGCTCTGTATCTTCATTATTGCCAGAAAGTGGTCTACCTTCTTCTGTTGAACTTAGAATATTTTTGCGTGTGCCTGGAGAATAGCTTTGCAAGAAAAAAACCCTACATTTTTTGCATTTTGCAACATATGTATCTGAACTAATCCTTTAATAGAACCTGATCTATGTCCTACATACTTTGCCAAGATTCCACTTTTCAAAGATAATTCTAAACCTTCTGATATTTGCCTTCTATTTTTTTTTGCCAGCACCTTCTTGCAAGAAGATGACTAATTTCTTCAGTGAAACAGCTCTCCTGACTTCAGCAAAAGTTGTTTTTTTTTTCTCTTTTTATAGCACTGGGTTATCAACTACTTGCAGTATTTCAGCAGTGGCTCACCACAATAAAGGTTGGCCTGATGTTTAACCTTTAGATCTCTTCTGCACAGAACAGAGTATCAGCATGAAGTTTTTGTACTATTCTACAGCTGCAAAACATTCACAACTCTGTCACCCCTGTCATGGAAGAGGTGAAGATATATTGAAACACACAAATGTGTAATTAACTTGAGAGGATAGTATTTAATAGAATTTAGAGGAAGGTGGATTTTTCTTTTTCATGAGAGAAACTTGGACCTTCGGACTTCCTACTCTGCTCCTCCATACTCCTAATTCTCAGATAGTTTGGACTTAGTCCAGTTATTCTTCAAATGTGTTTGGGTATGCATCAGCAGTATGAGCCTCTTAGTAACATGTCGGTTCCTCTCACAAACAGGACAAACCTGTGAGATGTAGGTACCAAGTTACTGGAAACTTAGTTTTGAGGGTAGATTTGGACACAACTGTTGGCAAAATCCATGACTAGGTTTCCTGCTTAGGCCTCAACAAATCTGTTGTTGTAATTGCTTGGGAGAGAGGCTACTTTCTGCCTTTTTGTTTGTGCTCAAGAAGCTGCTCACTTTTGTCCTGGCTTTGCTACAGCTCCTGTAGTGTTTGGGGAGTATAAGTGGATGGGTTGACTTAGTCTCTTGTAGTGTCAGTGCTACTTGATGCTCTTCTGAACTGATCAGGAGATTGTATGGCTGGGTTATGGTGGCTAAACCAATGCCTTGGTAGACAGACTGTTAGCTGCACCTCCATGTGTGTTCAGGGATGAGTAGGAAAGGTGAAGCTTTGCATTGATCTTACACGAAGAGATCTAGCAATAAAACATCAAGACCACAACCATTATGGCTTGGTTATATCCAGAAATGCTGCATTTCTTTCATTCAGAATGTATGATGAAGAATAGGATTGCAGTGGTAGTAAAAATTAGACAGTGCTGGAACAGTATAGGTGCACTATGTGCTATAAGCAAGAATGAAAAGAAATATGACAGAAGACCTAGTGGTGTTGAGATTGTCTTCCCAAAGCTTATGGAACTGATGGACGACCTATCCAACACTAAGACATTAGTTTAACCTTTTGTTAATATAAGCAAGCCATTTTTTTTCTTGTTACTGGCATTTCAAGCTGGCTGATTGTGTTTGTCTAAATATCCGTGGCTCCAAGTTATTTCTAATTAGAATGCTCTGAAAAAATAGATAGTGCATCGCCTAGCTTCGAATGTTCTTGCAGATGCAAGCATGTTTGCAAGCGTTCTAGCTTCTCATTTCCTTGCAGATGATAAGCAAAATAAATAAGTGCTTATCAAATTTACAGTGTTTATTTCTCTTTTCTGTTAGTTATTTGTTACCTCCTCTTTTTCACATTCTTGCCTGCCCCTGTTTTAAATTTTTAAAAATCTTTCCCCACCTTTCTCTTCTCTTCAGTGTATTTAATCATCTCCGATTATAAGAGGTGGTATTAATCATGTACTAGTGAACACGGTAACTGGCTGGTAGTATTTTGCTGTGCGTTGCATTTCTGACTTCAAGTAAAATGTCTCAGTTATTATAATGCATAGGCATGCAGTAATATGCAACTGTTTCTTTAAAAGAATCAGGTCAGAAATCATCAGAATGGGAATCTACTTCAGCCCAATAAAAGCCGCAGCTTTTTGCGGCATGTCTGACTTTTTGCAAATCTAATGGGATTTTAAGTTGTACTTATAGGGCAACAATTGTATTTCTAAAAGGTAGACTGTGTTACTGTGCACTTAAACGGACAGCATTGAGCAGCCCTACTGAAATGCGTGCTGCTGGTTGCGGAGCAAGTATTTGGTATTTTTGTAATGTGCTGAAAATTACACGTTTTGGACTTTTGTTATAATACATTTGCATACAATACAATAGATACAAGTCTGTGGTGAATATTCCTGTATTTCTGCCACAATTTCCTTGTCTGCATCACCTGGAAGGTAATATTTTTCACTGGCTAGAAGCCAGGGCAGATTTCCAGGGATGATAAAGGATGCTTTTTATCCAGAGAATTTGACTACTCAATTTTGTATAGAAGTATGGTGTGGCTAGATTTCCATTACCTTTTGCCATTCCAGCTTTACGTGTGGAGAAAGCTGTTCATCCTGATGTGGCTATATTACTCTTCAAAACACACGAGAGAATGTGACATGATTAACTTAATTACTAGTTTGAAATACAGATTGAATGTCTATAGCATGTTCATCTCTAGCAAATACAACTTCAGATAAGACGAATAATTTGTGTAATACATTGCGCAACGGTAATGAATTGATGACATTCTGTTTCCCTGCACCTGCCGTGTGCTGAGTTGTTACGCATGTGAAGCCGGAGCATGTCATGCATCAGCGTGCCTCTCAGAGCTTGTGTATTCCAGAAGAAATTGCAAAAGATCCCTGTTGCTTGTGTTGCGGTTTTGTGTTACGGTGGACAAGCTTTACAAAATGGCTTTTGCACACTGAACACAACTAATATTTGCCCATCTAGTGGAGGGCACGAGATGCTGACAACAAAATCCATTCTTAAGGCAGACTGATTTTTTTGCATTAAAGGTTTATTTGTGGTTTTGCTGGATTTGTATTAAGGCTCTGTGTGTGTGTATGTAAACCAAGTAGAACCCAAGTCTGAATATCTACTTGAGGGACTGGGCTTGTGTTTAAATGACTGCTTCAGGCTGATCTGAGTAAGGGCTGCTGTTGAGAGGAGCTGTCTTGTCGCCTTCCAGACATATTCCTGGCTCTCCCCTTGTGCCAGCAGTAGTGCTGAGGTGGCCGTGAGATCAAACTGGTCTAAAATTTACTCCAGCTTTCGACTGCATCGTTTCTTCTGCTGATCTCACTGTGTGGTTGAACAAGTGCTGACGTAGAGGAAGGAGTAGTCAGAAGCTGGAGGGAATGGTGACAAGGAGGGAGGAGAAATGGCAAACCGCAGAGCTGCCCTGTTCTCAGCAGCAGCTCTGCATCTGCCTTGGCTTAAAGCAATCATGAGCGATAACCTTAAACAGGAGCAAGTGCCTTGATAAAATGGTGTGTGAAAAATAACTTCCTGTTCTGACCCCAGCAGTACCTTGTTTTCTTAGGGAATCCTTTTAATAAATAAGGTACCATTTTGGTGGAGATTTCCAGCCTTGGCCTGAACAATTGACAGCAGCAGTGTCCCTTAATGAGCTGCAGTTGGGGAGCTGGAGATTTTGAAGCATATTAGCTGTCAAATCAGCAGGCAAAATAGTTTTCAGAGAGCTCTAAGACTTCATGCTTTCATCCTTATTGCAAAGTTGTAAGAGTGATCTGAGTGTAGATTTTTTTTTTTTTTTTAAACGAGGTGCAGCTGCCTACCTGACTTACGCATCCTACTGATCCTGCAGGAGTTACTCTTACTTAATTTTTTTTCTGAATTGGGGATTCCCCAATTGGAGTGTAAAATGCTACAGTATGGTAAGAGACTCTGTAGGAGAGGAAGATTCAGCCTGTTGGCTCTTTGAGGGAGACAAGGAAGACTTGCTGGTATGACTCCCTGTCCCATCACCTTGGTTTGTCTAAGAGCTTTCAATACTCACACCTCCATAGGAAAGACAGAAATGGGACTTAAGGTGCCTTCTTAGGCATTGAGGAATGGTGTGAGGCAGACCTCTCACTGTTGTAGTACAATACGACTTCTTGTGTATGGAGTGATACCCAAGGAAACAGAGCTGAGGAATTTCTGACTAAGATCACAAATGTCTGAGAAGCCTCCATACATGGTGGGCCTCACTAGATTATTCACATCGTTCTGGGACCAGCCACCTTTATATTCTCAGGAGACCTCTTGCTGATTGAATGAAGTGGAAGAGGGAAAGATGCCATGTTGTAGCCATGGATGTCCTGCGCGCATTGTCATCCAAGTACTGGTTCTTTGGTAGGGTGAGTTGTTGATTTCTACATGGATCTCTGCAAGTCTCTGTATTTTTGTAGAGACAGTTTCTTGATGTAGGGCTACTTCAGTGTTTAAGAGAAAAAGAAAAAAGCTTCTAAGAAATAAAACATAAATACTTGAAAATATTGTTGGAATCCACAAAACATTGAAGAATCTTTAAACAGTGTTGTGCAATAGCTGTGGCATCTCTTTCCGCTGCTAGTCTAAGAGCAGTCTTCGCTGTTGTTAGGAATGGCTTGATATGATGGATTTTGCTGTGGGATAGGAAGATGGATTAGATCCAAGGGTCCAGACCCTGCAGACCAGTTGTTGTTCAAAAGATATCAGAGGATAGCCTTATGAAATCGTTCACTGAGTTTTGGATTTGCTTTTTTGGAAACATGCGAACAAACCCCCACTCATGTTTGTGTTTTACTAGTACAAGCAAGCAAAGGTAAAATTATGGCAAATAATAACCACAAATTTAATGTTCAAACTCTACCCATTTTGTTAAAAATGAAAAGAATTATGGCACATTGCAATAAATGATAAATGGGTTTTCCAGCTTTCCTTTGTTCCTCCCCACAAAAAAGTTGTGGATTTTTTGGATTCAGAGATGAATGAATATTGACCTAAGAGAGATCTCAAGGTCTTTTATAGTATTTCAAGCTTTCTATTCTGTTTACAGGATCAATTACATCCACACCCCAAAACAAAAGCCCACAGTTTGGGATTGCATGAGCATATTCTAAGAAGTGCTTTTATTACAGTTTCCATTGTTTGGATATGTTTTGCTTTATATTTTCTTCGAACTTTCTGGCAAACAGCAGCATATTGATCCTTTTAATCAGAATAAATTCCATTCTACTAGGAAGAAATGTAATAGCAGTGTCAGCTGGGTTGTGCTTTGCTCTTTTTTTTTAGGAACCTTTTCCTACAAAAAAGTTGTAATACATTTAGCTAATTTTTGGATGCTATCTTCCATAGTAACATTTTGAATGTATAGCATTTTGTGAACACTTTGAATACAGAAATAGAATGGCCGAACAAAAATGCTGTTTTTTCTATAATTCTTCTGTTGAAGAAACTCAGTGACAATTCAAACAGGAAAAAGTTTGTTAGAGATTGTAATCTTTCCATAGGAGAGCCTAGGCTAGTTGTGGTGGAAGTCTTTTTTTTTAAAAAAAATATTTTATATTATGTTTAAGCAACATAATAAATTTCAGTGAAATGCAAAGCATGTTTTTAGGATGAGACACTCTTCAAAGGGAAGACAAGTAGTCTATTTTTCTCTAAAGAGAAGTGTTAGCTTTAGATAAATGTGTTTATTATCATTCTGCCATATATATTTAATCCTGGTTCTAACTCTTGGGTTTTTGTACCTATTTGTTTTTCAGGCAGCAGCATCTGTCCAAAGTCCTTAATATTGTCTAGATCTTGTACAGCGAGTGCCACAACTGGGCTTGTTGAGCAGAATGTACACAATGAAGCGGCTCAGGGAATAAATGGAAGTGTGCCAGTCAAACAGTCCCCACGTTCAACTTCAAATCCAAAGCCACAAGGTAAGTAGTCTCAAATATTTTGGTTAAGGAAGTTAACTCATCTGAGAGTTTAAAAAAATAGAGGACCTTAAAAGAACTGTATTTGTCAGAAAGAAAATAGGTAAAAGCTTACTACTGAAATAAAAATATTCTGTAAATGCTTTATGAATCTGTAATTTCTGATAATATTTTGCTGAAAAAAGTTCTCAGAAGGAAAGTTGGACTTACTAATATATTACAAACACATAGGTCTAGCTACATTTTTAATCTCAAATGTCTAGTAATTTGCTGTGCACTTCCTGCCAGGCAGCAAGTGTTAAATTCATTCTCTGCCCAAGAAGTGGCTAGTAGGTAGAGATGGGAGAACGTGTGTAAGCCCCTTGTTTGTCTTGAACTATTGCCAGGGCTTTGTTTTCAAAAGGATTACTGTATTTGAGCTAGAAGGTTGTGATAGTATTTTTGAATTGGAGGATTCTAGCAGAGTTCAAGAGGAGCCCTCCCACAGGAATATGTGGAAAGATGGTGACTGTGTTTGTGTAGTAAAAGCTGACCAATAATGTCTGCAGAGTAGAAGTAGGTTTCCCTTATTCCTGTCCATAAATAGTATGTTCACTTTTAGACTCTAAGTAGGTCAATCTACGTTGATTTTGTCTATCTAAACCTCAAACCATCTTTTTATGTGGTCTTGTCAGTAATATCGATGATTCTGTTGAGGTAGATCACAACAAAGAGTTAGTATGTTCTGGAAATCTTGAACTCAAAGCGATTCTGTATGGATTTCTTTTAGGAGTGACATGCAATAGGAACTTCATTCATCTCAAAAGTTAAAAAAAAAAAAGAGTGAGTTTAGAAGACAGATATCATGATCCTATCCTGCTCAGTGAATTGGATTCTGAGACACAGTACTAATATGACAGAAACTAGAAATACTTATCTAAATAACATATAGAAAATCACATCTAAATAACATATAGAAACTAGAATCACATAGAGTCACCATGTAGTGGATATAAGATCTGTGTATCAATTAACCGGAAAATGCATCTTGAAGAATTTAGCATCAGTCCTGAGTTCTTCTTAGAGTTAAGGGGGGAATAAATTTATTGGAGTGTCAAGGAGTGTTTACTTAGGGAGAATGAGAGCAAAATAAAGCTGTATTTTTTGTATTGTTTGTTATTATAGAACTTTTGCCAATATTGTTCACTAAACTAAGATGTTTTTATCAGTCACATGTAAACATTACTTATCTGAATAGTCTTTCTGCATCAGTTGCTAGGTCTCTGAAATGTGTTCTCTGAAGCTAAGTTAACGAGAGAACACATGTTCTTCCTAAGAAAAATATTTTACAAACCTGTTAATGGATAAACAGAAATGGGCAATCAATAAAAAGATTTTAAGCCTTTCAAAAGCAAAGCCAGTCCACTTATTATAGATTTTAGCTGTTAGATAAATTAGGAGTTGGATATTATTGGACCCCATTCATTCAAGTAGTTACGCAGCTGTTGTTGCTCGTTCCTAGCCATGACTTCTGTGTTTGTCAAAATTGCTTCAAAATGTGGCATAGCCAGGAATAGTGTTGTAGTTTAAGTGGTGCAGCTGCAGAGATTATATTCGATAATACTGTTGTAAATAGTATTTTGTGTCCGCTTTGTTCATGGGCCTATGTCTTTCTCCATTTGTTTCTATTAAATATATGCATCATATCAAAGTTATATAGTATCTCTTTTTGGCCTTTTTATTTAATTGAAGCAAAACAAAATAGAATGAATGAGATAAGCATTTGGGAGTCCAAACAAACTAAATTGCTCTAGTGTATTGGTTTAAATGTGGTTGCTAATTTTTTTAATAACTTTTCATGTACAGGATACAGACATATTTTTGGTTTATAGTAGCAGGAAATGTTTTCCCAGGCTGTTGTTCTAGTCATGCAAATACTAAATGTCCTTTCATAGTAAAACAAAACAAGATGACAGACCTGAATTGTAATGCCAGTATCTTTGGTTGTTGGTGAACTAATTGCAAAATGCATCTAACCTACCAGAATGTATATAATTAAAATGATATAAAGATAACTTTGTGGTTGCATTACAAGAGGAGTACAGCTATTTTCAGTAAACTTAGCTTTAATAGAGGAAATGGAACTTTAATATAGAGGAAAAATGTACAAAATCTTGCACTTGAAGTGAACCCTGGACTCTGAACCTATTTTGTCTGCACTTGGTCTCTGAGAAGTAGGTTAAATATTTGGAAACAGATCACTCAGGGCAGTTAGATCAAGTGAATAAATTTCTGCACAGAATCCAATATAAGAGTCCTTCTTTTAATTTTCATTTTTTTTTCCTCTGATATTTCAAGGAGAAAACAAACTAGCTGTCTAATACACTGACAGTAAAAGAGCAATTTTTGTTCCCCAATAATTCCTTCCATCAACAATTTAGCAATTCATATGTCAGATTTCTGTGTTGAGTGCAGTTTGATTCATGAAAGTCTTTGCAAATTTGGAACAAAGCCTGAAACTGACTGAAGGCCGATGAGGGAGCTGAGCAAAGAAATCAGGACTGTGGAGAAAAGCAGTCGCAGTCTGTACCAGCTGTGAAACACGATGTTTCGCCTTTACATCAATGCAGTGCATTCTCTGATAATCTGGACTAATCCAGACTGGAGGTAGTCAGTGGAAACAGCAAAATACGCTGTTGAGTTCCAAGGTGAATATGATGCACAAGAGATAAAGGAAATTTTTAGATAATTTTAATTTTGTCCTTACCTACAAATAATTGGGTAGTGACCTGAACCTAGCAATAGCAGAATAGCAACATGTACAAATTGACCAGTTTTTCTAGTTTCTTCTCTTCCCTGCGCTTTCAATGAGTAAATAAACTCTCGCATGAATTTTATATGATGACAAATTACTAAATACTGGGCACTGAAACTATTGTCTGTACCAGACAGTTTTCTTCTAGCATGGAAAATATGTTGAAATGTCAACACTTCAAAGCAATGAAGTGTCTTGTCAGTTCAAGACTATGCATCAATTGCTCATTTAAATTTTTCTAATGAGTGCTTAGGAGTAATTGTGAATCTCCTGCTGAGGCTGAAGAGGCATTTGTATTTTGGTTGGAGATGATTTTCCACTCCAAAAGATGGCCAGATTTTGCTATTGTGAATTGGTATGGACACAAAGCATTCAACATGTAGACTTCAGCAGTCAGTTTTAGCTGACTGTCTACTGTGTAGCATCAATCCTGTCCTCCTTTCTCAGTTAAGTGTAACATAGTCTGTGGTTTTGAAGCTATTCAGTAGTCTGGGAGAGAAAAGCTGAAAATCCTCCTACAGGTCTAGGATGTAGATTATACTTCTCTGGCAAGTGAAACTTGTACAATTAAAGGTGAATTGAACTAAAACTGAGAGCTTTCTAGCTAGACTTCTGCAATCTCAGTGGTGCTTTAAGAAACCTGTAGCAATGTCTCTTTTATCAACACAACTGCTGAATTCTAAATATTATCTCCAGGAAGAAGAAACATGAGAGAACAAAGTGCATCTAATGATTATTGGTCTTCTTTCTTAATATATTATTGGAAGATACTTGTTCTGATGTGGTATAAAAATGTGGAAATGTACATCCTAAAGAGGAGATGACTTTTTGTCTCTTTCTGCTGAATCTAGGTTATTACCTATTTCGTACTGTTCTTGCAAGTGTAAAGCTTTGCTGTTTATCCAGCTGTGCTCATTTGATCTTCCTGAAGGTGATGGAGCATGTGAGGAGGTGATGAAGGATGACTCAGCCAGGAGACCTGTAGTTGCTTACCACAGGAACTTTTAACTATGTCTTTTCATTGAATCAAAGCATAGCAGCGTTTTTAACCAGTTAAATGCATTACTTTGTAAGAGAAGAGATAAACGGCCTTTGCTAATATGCTTTGGAGTCAGCAAAAGTGATTGCACCTTTTTGGCCATTTGCAGAATTTACCTCCCTTTTCCTCATGTATATATACCAAGTTGAATGCACAGCTAGGCACTGTAGCTTAAATCTTGATTAGATACTTTGGCTAGCGTTATACAGTAGCAGCTACCTGAGGATACTGAGGGATTTTCTTTGGGCAGAATATGCAGTTGTTATCTCCTAATAAGCTCAAAATTCTACAGTATAGAAACAAGAGTATTTGTAGACTAAAACAGAGCTCTGTATTGTGCAGGGTATTACAATGGACTAGTCTTTTCTTTTTTTTTTTTTAATTTAAGATCCTTGCTGTGTGCACATTGAAAAATAATCTGATTGAAACAAAACACTACAGAAGTACATTGAGGGGAGGATTAATGGAATCTGTTTTCCATAATCCTTATTAACAAGGTTGACCTTACAGGAAAGTTTGAGGCTTTTTTTACGCTACTGATTCTTTTCTTTTCATTGATCTTGTGACTGTCATTTTCCTTTTCCTCTATTTCTAAAACTTGCAGCAGCAGCTGATTAGGGGAAATGCTGTCTGTTAGACAGTAGTAGGGAATAAAGAAGAAAATATCTTGCACTAGTGAATTGGCATGGCTGTTTGCTTTGTGGTTCTCTAAAGACATTCTAGGGATTGTCAATATACTGGGATTGTCCAGTTTGACCAGAGGTTCCTCGTGCTTGCCCTACTGAAATGCTGCTAAGCTAAGGATTTTTCAGTAACAGCTGCAGAAGCGTACGACGCCTCCACAGAATGTCCTAGAATTTGATTTTTTTTTTTTGTCCCGGTGGATCCAATATAAAAATAGCTTCCAACTAATTCCTTCTGCTTTATCAGCAGACATTAATTCCCTCAAGTCTAGTAGTTTTAATATATCCTTGTGAGGATATTAACATTTTATGAGATGTGCAAAAGAAGTGAAGAGATGTATGAGTCCATTAAATAAGAGAATTCACAGGACCATGAGTTATACAAGATCCATGGCAAGAGCAAGCAGTGATTCCACAAACTAGCATAGTGCTGGTCAGTAAATCCACCCAGTGTCCCCTTTCCTTCTGTCTTCTCCCTGGGGGAACGGCAGTACCCACGCTCAATTATGTGTCCTGTTTTTTTCCCAGCCTGCTTGTGTCGCATTTTTCAGCTGTCCTGTTGCCTTTGTCAGCGCAGCAAGCTATTCAGCGCTTGGACTATTATCTGATGCCTGTTGGCCTAATTCTGCCAGACCTTCTCCAAACTCCCTGAGAAGAGGGAATATAGGGAAAGCTGCTCCACCGCACTGCAGCTGTGACTGAGCAAATGTATGCAGCTTCTCACGAGAGGCTTCAGTTACCACATATACTCAAGCAGTTACACAATTTAATATTCTGCTTGTTTCAGGATTGCATTGTAACTCTTTGAAAATTTCAGTATTTTAAGTCGTCCTTTCTGCACTGCAACCTTCCCCAAACTTGCTTTTTTGCTTGTGTTAATATATATAATGTAAAGCTTGAAAGGACCAAAGATAAACATATACACAGTAAAAGCATCTGATCTACAGTAATTCCTTTCCTTCTCCCTCTTATTATTTCATAGCATCATAGAATGGTTTGCGTTGAAAGGCACCTTTAAAGGTCATCTAGTTCCAACTCCCCTGCCCTGGGCAAGGACCACTTCCACTAGATAGGTTGCTCAAAGCCCCATCCAGCCTGGCCTTGAACAATTCCACGGATGGGGCATCCACAACTTTTCTGGGTAACCTGTTCCAGTGCCTCACTACCCTCACAGTAAAGAATTTATTCCCTGTATCTAATCTAAATCTACCCTGTTTCAGTTTAAAGTCATTACCCCTTGTCCTATGACTACATGCCCTTATCAAAACTCCCTCTCCATTTTTCTTGTAGGCCCCCTTTAGGTACTGGAAGGCTGTTATAAGGTCTCCTCGGAGCCTTCTCTTCTCCAGGCTGAACAGCCCCAACTCTTTCAGCCTGTCCTCATAGGAGAGGTGCTCCAGCCCTCTGATCATCTTTGTGGCCCTCCTCTGGACTCAATTCAATAGGTTCATATTTGCCTTATGCTGGGGGCTCCAGAGCTGGACGCAGTACTCCAGGTGGGGTCTCACCAGGGCAGAGTAGAGGGAGAGAATCACCTCCCTCGACCTGCTGGCCACACTTGTCTTGATGCAGCCCAGGATGCGGTTGGCCTTCTGGGCCGCAAGGGCGCATTGCCTGCTCATGTTGAGCTTCTCGTCCACCAGCACTCCCAAGTCCTTCTCCTCAGGGCTGCTCTCAATCCATTCTCCACCCAGCCTGTATTTGTGCCTGGGATTGCCACAACCCATGTGCAGGACCTTGCACTTGGCCTGGTTGAACTTCATGAGGTTTGCATGGGCCCACCTCTCCAGCCTGTGAAGTGTTCCTTCTGAATGACGTCCCTTCCCTCCGGTGTGTCAATTGCATTACACAACTTGGTATCATTGTTAATCTTGTGGAGGGTGCACTCAATCTCACTGTCCATGTCACCAACAAAGATGTTAAACAGCGCCAGCCCCAGTACCAACCCTTGAGGAATGCCACTTGTCACTGATCTCCGCTTGGACTTCAAACACTGTAATTCTCCAACACTGTAATCTCATTATGGAAAGCCACCAAATTTGTCAGGCATGATTTGCCTTTAGTTGATATGATTGAAGTCTTAGCTTTTTGTGGTACATTCATTTCTTCATAGAGTCCCTCATGGTAATTTAAGACTGCAGCTATCACCACAATCTCTCCTAAGTGCAATTAGTTTATTGGGAGCACAGATAAATATTACCTTCTATAAATTTAATGTAAGGTAGAGATGGAAAGTGGTCCTAAATCAAGTATTCCTTCAAGTTTATCAAAGTCTAGTGATAGTATATTTGAGAGAATTTTTTCAACAACACTTTCAAATGTCAGGTGACAGATTTTAAGCTAATTCCTGTGGTGTGCAGGTTTTCCAGGGTAAGTCAGTAAGCTATTCTAGAGTCAGTGATGTGAGGAATGTGGCTTTTTCGCATCCATCTGTTGTGTATCCTGTATTAGTACTTATTTTTCTACCATGAGAGTTGCACATGATTCCTAATGGCAATTCCTGTCCTTCTTCCCTTCATGTTTGCTCCCTGGCAGATCTGTATAGTTACTGGAGGACCAGTGCCTGTGGCCCACCGGAGCACAGTGCCTGTGGAGCAGTGGTTGAGCCCCTGGGGCCACTGGTTCCACTGGCAGAGCATTGCCTACTCCTGTCAATTTATGACTGCCTTTTATTAAAGGGCAGATATAATCTTTATTTTTCACTTTCATATCAAATGCTTTCACTTCTCCCTGCAATACGTTTTGGGCGTGTGTACAGGAATGAGCAGAGTTGTGTTCTTGGGAATTAAGGACCTTTCCTTTAAGTCTCGCCTTTTGATGGAGCCGAAGGTGCGTTGCTGTCATAGCAGCCCTGCCTGTGAAGTGCTTTTGCTGCCTGCAAATGCTGCATAGTTGCTTAAAGGGATAACAGTTAGTTAATTTAAAGATTCCCCCAGCACTTGTGACTTTAGTTGCTTTATATGTCGCCCTGTCTTTTACATCCTAGCCACTGCTGCATTAAACAGTGTCTGATTATTAACAATCTGATTAGAAGGACTTACGGTAGGGATTGGGAAAAAGCAAGAAGAATAACAGATATTTTCAGAGGGCTAGGTTTTCAGCAGTCTAAACAGACAAAGGTTCAGTGAGTAAAGGAAGCTCAAAGCTGAAGGCAAATACCTTTTCCACTGACTGTTATTACTGAAGTCACGAGGGAGAAGATAAAGAATGAGAGCACAAGAGTTTTGGAGCAGCAATTTAAATCTTTCTCTTGAGCTCCACAGCACAGCTAGATCCTCTGATTATGCTTAATTCTTTTTTACAATAAAAATTGCATTTATGGAGGCCACATATGTGTGTACTGCAGTACAGTATAAAACCCAAACAAACGGGAAAACCCCCCAATTTTCTAGCTTGTTAAAGTAGCATGTGGTTCGGCTTTTATCCAAGAAATATAACAAGATGTCTGATAGCAGACAATGCATAAAAAACTATATGAAGTCCCTGTATTGATAAAGCAACTTTAAGGTTAAGTAAAGCAGAGAACATCTCTTCTTTATTACTGTAGTAAGTTCTTATGCAAAAATCTCATCTATGTTCTGGCAGTTCAAAGAAACATTTCATGAGCAATTGATTGTTTTTGTTGTTGTTCGCAGTGCCTCCAAAGCCAGTTCATCTGCAGAAGGTGTCACCTGTTACATACCAAACCCCTAGGCATAAAGCTTTATCAAATCAGAAACCAAGAATGGAGGAAGACACACCCACCCCTGTTCCTAGTGTCGCAAAGGAAAAGTCCAGCAAAGTGTCAGATCTCATCAATCGTTTTGAGGGAGGCAGGTATGTAATAGAATTTGAATTGGTTTGTGACTCTGTTGTGTGTGGATTGTTGGAACTTGAACCTATGAGGAAGAACATTGGTACCATGGTCATGCTCAAATCCATCCCTGTCAGAGGAGTTGATGGCAAAACTGCATGTGTTTTGAAATTATCTAAGCCAATTGTATATTTGGCCTGTATTTTTTCATAAGGTGCTAGTCTTAATTTTTCTTAAAAAAAAAAAAAAAAAAGCAAACAAAAAACCCCCCAAAACCCAAACAAACTTGTAGCATTTTTAAAACATCCTGAAAAAGTCAGCAATTTGAAATAAGTGCTGATTTCAGAATGAAGCATTGCAGTTAATCTTAAATTCTTTTGTTCTTGCAGAAAAGAATATTTACTTTCATAAGCAAATAGAAAAACTTGAAATCTGGATTTTCCTTTCATACTATCTTAACCTATTCAGATCATTCATGTGAAGAGGGTGAACTGTACGAGTTATTTGTATTAATATGGCATACATTCTCTAAACTGCTTTGTAATACTTGGTGATTTTGGTGGAATAGCTTGGTGTTCTTGAGTTGTGATACTGCCTTTTACAGGAAACATTTGGAGCTTTGAGAAACATAAGCTACAGTGAACTCAGCTGTCACAAAATAGTGTTACTTGGGTGTCTTTAATTAGATGTACGTGACAAGTATTATAAGCTCTGAAACAGTTTTGAATATATCTGCTCTGCGTAAGACAGTAACCTTCCGGAAAGCCCATGACAGTGGAGCAGTTCAATAAATAGTCCAGTGACAGTTGAGCATTGCAAGTTTTGGATGTGGCTTTCTTGTGTTTCTGAAGGAATGGCCCCGACAGGAAAGAATGCGTGACGTACAACAGAGCATGTCCTGAGGAGCCAGAGTATTAAGACTTTCATTGAAAGAATGTCCCCTCAAGAAAGGGGAAAACTTAATCCTTTATACAGAAGCAGCTGAGCATTGCAAAAGTACGTTTGTCTAGTGGAATAGAAATCATTTTAGAACTTCATCTGCAAGAAACTTCTGTCATTAGGCAGACTTAATTGCACCCTGTCATGACAGCTGGTCAAAGATGGGGAAAAAAAATTACTGCAACACTGGAGGTCCTGTGAATTCTTCTAGCACAGGTCTCTAATCCTGTTATCACTTTGTTTCCCAGTCGTCCTTCAAAGTATCACCCAAGTCTTTTAATAGTGTAGTATCCTCAGAATAACAATTTTATACTTTCTAAAGGAAATTTCTGAACGGTTCATTGTGCCCTACACCAATGAGCCCTATGTTTCTTCCTCCTAGACATGCCTGCTGCTTTGTACAGGAACTTTTTCAATATCATGCCTTTAAAGTAAGCTATAAAGAAAGCAAGAATAAGTTTCTTGTTGGTAGACTTTTAAAAATAGGAACATTTTTTGGAGGGGCCTAGGGGAAGCTCAGTTGCTTTTTGGCCAACATAATTCATTAAGTACACAAAATAATATATGTCCAATGATTAAATTTTCCTCAAGTCAATGATCTCTGCTTATGAGAAACTTCCATAATTACCATGCTGACTTCTGGAATATCCTGCTGTGGCTGTGGAAGCAATTCCTGTTTTTTAAATGAGCTCGGCTCACAAAATGTGTCTTCCATGAAGGTGAACTTTGCTTGTAATTATAGGTCTTCAAATGAACTGCAAACTGTGATTGTCAATTATGATAACATATTTTCATTAGTTTGTACAGCCCACAAGCATGTAAGCATGGCAAAAAGTTAATTAAACCTGTTTGCTGTGTGTATGCAATTGAAAAATGTAAATTAATTCTATGTTGGAGTTAAACTTATTTTTTTAAAAAGTCATAATCTTTACAGTACTAAATAAATACTGATTTGATTTTTTTTAATTTTATGATGGAATATTAAGATAGTGTAAGATATTTTTTGAGCTGTGTATACTAAAGTACAGAATGTACTTACAATATTTGTGTAAACTGTCCTATAGGTAAGGAGTAAACCTGCAATTTTAAGCAGTCTTCATCTTTCCAGAAGATTAGTGGTCCATATTAGGAACAAAATGTTCAAGGGACAGTTATGGTACCATTTTGCAGGTTGAATATGGCTTGTTAAATGTAGTTCAGACAAAAATATATAGCTTTTATTTTTGTTTCAATGATGATTATTTTTTAAAAAACTGTAATGAAGCCAAGTGCTTTTACAGAGTAGACTAACACTTATATTAGCCTAAAATTCAAAATCTCAAAAATAAAACCAAAAAAGACATAGTGAAAGGTATGCACAAGGGATAACATATGCTTAAAGCAGAGATAAAATAAAGAGGAAACAAACCTTCCGCAAAGATGCAGCATGACGAAAGGACGTGCTAAAATAAGGAAACTGGGGGAAGAAATGAGCTAAGAACTTAAAGCTCCTCATGCAATATGCTGAACTAAGGAAAGGGATGTTGAATGTTCTTGAACATTTTCTATGATTTTGTATAATTAAAGGGCAATTAGGGAACAGGCTGCTTGTTAGTTTAGGCATTGGACTGGGACTTGGGAGACCCTGAGTCTATCTCCATTTCTGCCAATAATCTTCTGGGACAGTTTAGGCAAGTTGCTTCGTATGTCAGTGCCTCAGTTCCCTTACGTGTTACTGTAGCTGATAATACGCCTTCCATTTTACAGATTGAGATCCAGGAGGGATGAGAATGTAATGAATCAATATGGATGGCACTCTGGATCTCCTAAGGGAAACTCAGTATGTTTATGTGTGTTTTAATGGAATAATATAATTCAAGTCTCAATGGCCTGAACTTCCTAATATTAACTCAAGAAGAAATGGTTTGGGGGGAATTAGTTATATGGTGCAGCTCTCCTACTCCCCATGTCAGGGATTTTCAAGAACGCCATGTTTAATTTTTCTCTTATCTATGTTTTGTTTGTTTGGTGGTTTTAGCTCGTTAAATCCTAGTGATTTGAAGAAAGATTCCTCTGTTCTCCACATTTCTAAATCTCAAGGAAGATATGGGTCAACACCATCACCTCAGCCAAAACTCCCCTCCCAGCACCCACTACAAAACCAGGGAAACAATAATACCAACAAAACTCAGGTTGCACAGCCACACACAGCCAACGGAGTAGTAGCACAAGACCAGATGGAAGATGAAGACAGGAGATTACCTGATTATGAGTCCGCCATGTCCACCTCGGTTCCAGATAATGCTATCAACAGCAGCTTGATAAATGGGGAAAGAGGAAGTACTTCCAGAGAGTCATTGCAAAGTGTGCCTGCGTATGAAGGACAGACGCTTAACAGCTGCTACAGGACTCCAAGCAGTGATACGCTGCTCCCAACTGAAAATGAAACTCTAGCAATTAATACTAATGTGAAGGAAGAACCGGGAAGCTATGAAATCAGTAAGCAAGATCAACCTGTAGAAACAAAGGTAAAAAGAGAAGTTGTTTCTTTCTTGCTATATTGCTACTTTGTGTATTTTCTCTGTTTCTATTTACAAAATTAAGCTTCCTAGAGCAGGTCAGAAAGTTGAAAATCTTTCAGTTATTTTTCTTCTGAAATTGAAAGTTTGTTACCATTTGCTCTACTGTTAAAAAAAAAAAGGTTATTTTTTTAAAAAATCAGCAAATTGGTCTTAAACTACAAAAAGAGAGGTAAAAGTTTGACTATCCAGTGACAATTTAGTGACAAGCTTCTGAAACTAGAGAGAAAAAAAAATTGCTTTGGCAAATTTTTTTTTGTATTGGTAATTTTATACAGTTAGCCTGAAAAATGACACAAATTGTAGCGCAGGAGGTGTGCCACCAAAAGGATACTGATGTTTCAAATGTGTTCAAATGAGTTTGTAAGAAAAAATTAAAAAAAAAAGAAGGTGGGGGGGAAGCTTTGCTCTTATTTTCCCCCATGAGGTATCTGAGAGTTTAAAAAAAAAAAAAAAGTGAAACTGAAATATGCGTACAAATTTAGCCCTATGCTTCAGCTGTGCCAGACTACAAGGGACACATGTTAGTGGTGCATATAAAATAAAATTCCACATGTAGTAAACTGCAGCAACAGCGCTTCAGGCAGAACTGTCGTGTGAATCCTTAACTTGGATGTAGTTGTCAAGTCAAAGCTGGAGAGGCAGCGGCAGTCTGCTAGCTATTTGATAGATGTGAGGTTCAGAGTATGCTCAATATATGCCTTGTTAGGAAGGAGAACTTAGATCATGATGAATTTGCACTTCCTCATAATGAATGTTTTAAATAATTAAGGGAAATAAGTGGGTGGAAGAAAATGTGTCTTGGGAAATGAATTGCTGAAAAATTGTGCAAATCTCCACTTCTAAAAGTTTGCTTATGCAGTTTGTCTTCTTGTACTGAAGCACTGGTGGCCAGTGAACACCATTAATAGTTCTAGCCCAGCCGTGCTACGTGTGAGTCATGGCAGGGGAGCTGGGCTGGACCCTTCCAGTCTTCCTTTTCATTGCAGAGCCAAACAGCTGAGTGCTGACAAAGCTCTTCACTGCTTGTCAGCAGTACACCTGCATCAGTTAACAACAGACCTCTCCGAGCCCTTGGGTTTGGTTAGCTAGGGGTCATGTATGTATGCATTTGAGGGTAAATTCCGTGTGGGGCAAAGGTGGGTCTCAGATTCTTGTGGATTACAGGATAAAATATCCAAGGTAATGACAAGAAGGCACTGGAATGTGGGGGCTTTCTTGTTTGTTTTGGGAGTTGTTTTTGCCAGTAATGAATGAACGATATGATTCCTGTCTAAACATAAGCCTGATCACGATCCAAGGGCACCTTTAACCTGCCACACCTCTCATTATGGTTCTGTCTCCTGTTCAGTAATGCCTGTTTCCCCTCTCTGTGCCAATAAAGTGCTGAATGCTGCATGGGCAATGCTGTTAAGCTTGAATCCAAGTCACACAGTAAGGTGCTGGCAGCATTTTCATGAAAAAGCAGAACTGGGATGCAGCACTGTTGTAAAGTCCAGGAAGGAACTGGGCAAAGGCTAATGGCAGCCATCTCATCAAAATCTGTCTTTCAGCTGCTGGGTGACCTACACGTGTGATCTGCCCTGTAGTGACCAAGAGTTAAATTGTGAGGTGTAACATGACTGTTACTACATGTATTGTTTGATGGTTCTGGAAGGATTTAAAAAAAAAAGGCAACAAAACCCCCTCCAAAATCAAAACAAAAACAAAAAAAAACCCCCCACCCACTAACAACAGAGAAACTAAAGCCCATGCAGGATGACTCTTAAGTCAGCATCAGTGGAGAACTGAATCTGTAAAACTGAACTGGGTCACAGCAGCACTTCCTGAGATACCAGCTTGCTTGCAATACAAGGATGTCTCCTTTAGTCTAGTGAGATTAAGAAGCATGTATACCAGGGACTGGTACAGGGGCCATGCTTTACAAAATCAAACAACTATTTAGTTTGGGTTAATGCAACCTGTAGATTGAAATCAGCACTGTGGGCGTTTAAGTAGCTGCTGCCATTCTGTCTGGAATAGAGGGAGGGTGGTGAGGAACAGGAGAGGTCTGGTAGAGCTTTAAGCTGTTACTGTGTCTAACTAGCATTGGAAGAAGCAAGAGCATTTAGACAGTCTGTGATTTTGCTAAGCACCCACTTAGTCAGTAAAAAATCTTAAAACTGGGATGCAGTCCAGTTGAAGTTGCACTGCACTGACTAAGAGCACTCTTGTACCCTTTTTAATTAAGCAAGTGTAGGTACAATTGAGTAAAAGCAATAGGAGCAGATGCGTGTGAGTCATAGATAATTTAAATTATGCATCTGATAATACATCTTTTGATACTGGTACAAAGTATCTTCTTCATCTCCTGCATGCCATATTTCCTAATTCAGGGAAGAGAAGAAAGTGATGGTATTGCATTGTAAATGCATAAGTGTACAGCAGAAGTAAACTAAGTCCACTGCTGGAAAGGGTGACTTAAATTGGGGAATGGTGCAAAACCAAAGAAAAACTTGCTTTTTAGACTTAGAAAAGAAAGCTTATCTTGAGATAATCTTGCTCTGACAATTTTTTTTTTTTTTTTTTCCTCATTGCTGTAGATCTGACTAAAGTCAGATTCTTGCAAGTTCTGGAAAGGTTTATACCAAACTTACTAAATTTTGCAGTGTTCTGAAACATTTTCCCCAAATGACCAGAGTGGAGTATGCTTTATTACTCTTATTTACTGTATTAATTTGAAGTTCACAAACCACAGGTATCGCAAGCAAAAGGACAATTAAAAGTGAAAAGTTTCCTGCCTTGCAGCAGAAGCACCTTCTGTCAGAAAACTTGGTTTGCCTAACATGCGGAGGCTGAATAGTACAAGAACATCCCAGTCAATAACTTCCTGAATAACATCTTGTGAGAAATCTGCTCTTAAAGCTAACTGAAGACAAGAAGATAAATGCTTTGATATTTGTTGTGAGACTGGTAGGAAATAGGGATATAGACTGCAGGCATGCCACAGATGGAGAAGAATCCATTGCGCATCTTTATTGAAGTCCTTACTTGATGTTTTCTTTTAATGGCAATGTTGGCCGCTCTGGTGTTTCAGATACAAAACCTGGTGGAGATCCTGTATTTCTAAATGTAAGATGAAGTTTTTATTTAAATAGGGTGAGACTTTATTGCTAGGTTAAGTTTCTGCCAAGAAATGTTTTACTGTTGTGACACTTGAGAGGTTCTACCAACTTCTTTCTGGTTCTACAATTTTATGGTCGTCTTTAGCAACTGTAAATCATGAACAAAGCTGTATATCTTCAACACCCAATATAAGTGCATAAATCCTCTTGAGTAGAATCACTTCTTTAGGGATACCGGGGTATTTACTGCTTTCCTTGCTTGCTGTGCAAGAAACTTACCCATGATTTGTGCAGTGGACTGTTGTATGGCATTAATATGCCAGAAGGTGACAGTAGCATTCAGGATTTGCATTGAAGGTCTTGCAAAATTTAATGCTTTCCTTGATTTCAGAAACTGAGGGCTCGAGATTAAAGGAAAGCTTAAATTATCCTGGAAACTGACATTTATATTCCAAATACTTAGGGAAGAAAGCTTTGGATCCTGAAGCAGCTATGACATGAATGGTTTTCGAGAAGAAAATCTGCCTCTGTTACGTTAGACTAAACTCAGAATTACAAACAAACAAGCACAACATAGATTGGATGTTATTTCTTCAAACTCTACATCTCTCACCCTGTCTGTGTTGCTTAATATCTTACTGCAAAGCCCCTGGGGCAAGGGCTACACCTAAATAGGAATAAATCACATACAGCATGACTGTCATGTTGGTAGGTATAGTTTTCTTGATGGGAGATGGCTCCCCTTTGGTTTGGGTAATAAGTTATGGCTATATTGGGATATAGTTTCATGTAAAATCTGCTTTAAATTAGTGTAATTTTTGCAAGTTTAGGATAATGGAAAAACAGTATTAGGAAATTTAAACACAGATGGAAAGAGTTCCTACCCTCAGCAGCATTTTTTGTATCTCATCTTAACTTCAGAGTTCAAGAACAGTTTTTGTCTCAGTATTTTCTATTAAGGGCAAATTACCCAATCTAAATACACTGATGTACTAAAAGCATAAAAAAATAATAGGAGGGAAATATAAATTTTTTCCAGGAAAAAAAAAAGTGCACGCGTATCTTTCATTTCTATAATCTTATTATCCTACTTGTGAAAAGAGATGTGTGCATTTATGGTTATATCCCGTGAAAATAACTTGTAACTTAAAAGAGAATTAAAATTCCTTTTACTGTTAATGATTAGGTTGGATACAGTAGTTCTTTAGCGAAGCGTTGAAGTTCTCAAAATTGAATACTAACTTCATATTTTCCATAGTTTTTAACGTTTTTTCTTTTAAGAATTTTCCTCCATTATCTCTACAAGGTTTTTCAAGACTGTTTTGTTGAATAGCTGTAATAACAAATGGCTCCATGTCATTCTCACTGTCACAAACATAATTCAGGATTTATTTCCAAATTATATTGTAAGAGTTGCTTCCTGCTACTTAGAATGCCAAGTTTGGGTTTGCAGAAGCTGAGCCCCTTCTTGAGGTCTGCCTGCCCTGAGGCCATAGCTTGGTCACTCTTCAAGGAGGGGTGGGTGGGCAGCTGGGGGGTAAAGGTGCAGCACAGTGTGGTGTGTGCCCCAGTAGAGCTGGGATGGCTGTGAATGAATTCCCTGAAATCAGGAAAGAAATGGATATACACACACATATACGCCAGCTGCAGCACGGGCTTTGCACAATAGTGAGTCTTTCCACCAAATTTGCCTTACTGTATAGCATGGTCCTGCCAGGATCCATACGTCCACCCATGCATCTCCCTGGTCCCAGTTCACCCTGTGTGCTCAGGAGCAGTGGCTGCCACTTCCATCAAGAAAAGCTCCACAGGAGGTGAATACCACTACTAGCAAAATCACTTGTGAGCTGTTGTTTCCAACAGAAAGGAAGCTGGAGTGACCTTGTGAAAACCAGGTGCTTTTCTTTAGATAGGATACTAGAGAAGACACTGAAGTGAGCTATTCAGGGAGGAAGATGGAGCCAGTAGTAGAAAACACAATTGGGAGTTCATGTAACATGTGAGCAAATGTTGAGATAGTGAGGTGGGAAACTGAGGACTTCCCTAAAAGAAAATTAGCAATACAGTTTTGTGTTATTCTGACACTGATTGAACCCTGTAGGTGGGTATTCTTATGCTGGAATAAGAACATGCCACATGATAAAAAGATAACTTACCCGTGGTACGTGTTTTTTCCCATAAGGAAGGTTCCTAAGTCAGGTAGTGTCATTGGTTGTAGAAAGGAGACTGAGGTTCAAGAATTAGGAAGATGTGTAAGGTTGATACTGAGAGGATGGGAAAGCTGGGGTCAGAGCATAGTGGGAGAGTAAGAGGGGTTTGCCCTGACCCAGGAGTGAGGATTAAATGCTTTTTTTTTTTAATTGCTCATTTTGTGTGCTATTTTTCAGTCTGCTGTGCATGATTAGTTCAAGTAATCTTCTGAAAACTGCAGATCAGTTTTGTAGCAGTGCTTCAGAGAGAAAGTGGGGTTTTGGGGAGAGAAAAATAAAATAAAATAAAATTGCCTAGGAACCAGTAGCCTCCGTAGTTTTGTGCTTCAAGCCCACGTGTGATATTTCTTGTAAATGGCTGTACTAAACGGTGTGCTGTAGCTGTAATAGCTAATCCTCCAGCTCCCTGCAGTGTCTCTTGCCAGCACTTAAAATGCTATTCTGTAGGTTACTGTGGTTGCTATGCTGATTTAAAGAGATTTAACGAACAGCTTTGAAGTCACTATTGAAAGCCTGAATTTAGGGAGGAGGCCTGTCACGTAGCAGTGTGACTGTTAGCACTGCAGATTAGAATTGAAATATGTTCAGATTTGGAATACTTACTGAATACTGCAGAGGGAAAAAAAGCCACTGAAGTCCTTTAAATGAAAAGACTGCACTTCAGTGTTCAATATTCTGTAACCCATCTTTATAAATGTTCTTGCAAATGTATATCACACTCTTGTGGAAAGCAGTGTGCGGTTTGAAATCAGAAATAACTCTTTTAAGCTCTCGGCCTTTGTTTTTCTATGAAGACTTTTTATGGTTTGTCTAGAAAATTAGCACTTTCCCATAAGCACTATGATAAGACTACCATTTACTTAGGGAAGACTCAGATGTAATTAAATGTGAATGCTTTTCAGCACTAGCACTAAATCTGGAAGAAAAATCTTTTAATAGAAGTGTCCTTTTATTGAATCTGACACTTGTGAGCATAAGGCATTTCCCCAATATTTTAATATTTTAGAAGTCTGTGCTTTCATTCTTTGTTTTGAAGTAACTTCTCATAGCAAGTCGTAATTTTACCTTCTAATGTATTTAGTTCAATATTGAAATTTGAATGAACTTTTAAAATTTCTGTTCAGCAGAAGAATCAAGAATATATTTTGTGGAATGACAAAATTTAAAGTGAAAACTTCCCTTAAGATGCAAAAGTGACTTCCATAAAGATGTGGTGAAGGAGTTCTCTAATTGCAGTCAACAATTAATCAGCAATGAGTGTATTGATGAATATAAAACATTTTGTATGGTATTTTTTTCAGTAATTCTGTTGTGCAAAGAACATGCAGTTCAAATAACTTTTGAAACGGGGGTGGAGGCAAACACCAACTACTCCCATCTGTTCCATCTTACTCTGCAAATCAGTTCTTCCAGCTCTGAAAGGTCAGTGGTACTCGACTACCAGACTGTGAGCTGATCTGTTAAGTAGGGAGTTGGTGCTCTGGTAAAGATCGCTGTACGAACTGAGGAATACTAAATGTTTTAGGCTTTGAATTTTACTTAGCAGTTTGATTTTTATCCTCCTCTAACTTTTGTATTTCTTGATTAAACTGCTGGAAAGTTTGTATTTTTCAAAATGGAATGTCTATTACTAAATGTGAGGCTTGGATTCCAGTTGCTTTTTGGACTGTAAGGTAATCATATGTCTTTTCAGCTTTTTTTTACTATTAAATTATGTTTCCTTCAGCATCCTAAGACCTCTTCTTATTTTCCTCCAGGAGACCGACGAACAGAAACTTCACAAAATTGCCAATGAACTTCTGCAAACAGAAAAAGCCTATGTTAGCCGACTTGACCTCTTAGATGGGGTACATTTTTCTTGAATTTGTTTTTATTGTCTTGCTTGAATTCACTTGAATGGCTATGCATGTGTGTATATAAATTACATAAGAGGTGGTATGTTTTTCACATTTTGCTGACTTTTCCAGTCAGTCACTTGCTCTTGTCACCTAACTTTGCCTATGTTTTTATTTTAAAACCACTACATTTTCACAAGTAGTAGATATTAATGCAATAGGTTCTGTGTGTATAGATGTCACCGTAAACAATAATAGTGCAAACCTCATACTGATAGCCCTTGCAACAAGGGGGATGGATAATGTTATCCTCACTCATTTCGTGGCTTCTGGTGATGTGAACGAGACGGGTATCGTTTTATGATACTGAAATCACCTGCCCACTAGAAAAATACTGAATCTTTCAAATTTCAGCCACCTGAAAATACTTTTTCTTTAGAGCCAAAGAACCTAGGAAGATGCCCATTCTAAACTGTATTTGCCCTATTTTCCTACTCCATGTTTAGACTGAGTCCTATTGAAGTGAACAAGCATTACTCTTCTTGCAAGGATTGAATTCTTGTGCTCTGTAGAATCAAACTGATATTTCTTAAATGTGGAAGTCTGTAGTTCTTGAGTATTTTCCTTTTTAAACCTTGTTTACTTTCTCACAGAACATCTATACCCATTTTACCTGGGTACCTAAAGCTGTGCATTGTCTTGCTTCATGATATTTTTCTCAGACATCACTACTGAAATTTCTCAGTTCTAATGCATAAGTCTTGCACACAGAGTTGATTAAAAGTAAAAAGTCCCAACTGATACAATAATTGTTCAGACTGCTTGGGGATCGGAGTAATTGTCCTCATGAAAGTGGATTTACCTAGCAGACCCATATTGGGATGGATATATGGTATGTTTTACAAGACAAAGTATTTGGGGAGAAAAAGAAGAAAAAAAAAACCACCACCAATAAAAAAAGAAGAACCTTTGATGTAGAGAAGTTTTTAAAAAATATGGAAAATGTTTACTTCATTCATAGGTTTTTCTGATGGGTAACGTACACTTATTTTCCTTGATTTCATCGTAAGTGCATTCCTCCCATGCCTGGTTTCCAGTCTGCACAGAGTTCTGAAAATTCAGTTTCAAGCACAGCTGCTCAATTGCTGCTAATGAGAGGAAAGCAGAAGACCGGGAAGGGACTGTTATGTTTCCAAACTGGATTTAAAAGCTATATAACCTTCATATTCTTCAAAGCAATTTGTCAAAATTAACTAACTGTCCTCTTGGAGATGCAGCAAATTGAGCATATTTAAAAGTAAAGGTTAAAGCGTCCAGCTTTTTCCCTTTGAAAACACTTTTGCTGTCTCAGTTGGGATTACCAAAGTTCATGTCTTCAGACTCTTCTTCTTTCCCAAGCTTCTGAAGCCCTTTCTAGGGAGAAGCAGTCTGTTCAAGCATGGGAGAAGGAGACAGGGGGCCATAGCTCCCCATAAGCACTGTTTTATGTGATGTGCATGCATTTTGTACCTACATCTAGTCAGGCAGAGCTCACTGATGGGGAAATAATTTATATATTTTTAAAGAGACTATAGTAGAGTCCAGTCAGAATGGGGATCCTTTTGTGCTTTAAATGGTATCTGGGGACTGCTGATAGTCTGCCAGCTACTTGGATTTCAAAAGAATAAGGGGATACAGCGTACAAGGAGAGTGGTTGGGCTAATGGTGATCAGACATCATGCTAATTGAAAAGAAAGCAAGAATGGAAAATACGACTGGAAGACTGGGAAAGCTGAGATAATCTAGCTGGTAAAACAGACAGGATGCCTGGAGTCAATCCAAAATGGCACTACTTCAGTTTGACTTTCTTTATGTCTGCTCTGCCTGCGGCATTTTCCTGGCTGACAAGAAAAAAGCAGAATGTAAGGGGAGGAGAAGCTTTTAACTTCTGGTGAGGGCAAGGCAATAAATGAGTTTGTCATTACCTGTACATATTATTGAAACATTAATCTTGCCCCAGTTGGAGAAGAAGGGGTGGATAGGTCTTCATCCATTGATTAAAAGTAATAGGCTGATAAGTTTGGGGTTCTTTTTCTGTATTGCAGGTATTCTATTCTAGACTCCTTGAGGAAGCCAACAGAGGTTCATTTCCAGCTGAAGTGATTAACAAAATCTTTTCTAATATTTCATCAATAAATGCCTTCCACAGTAAATTCTTACTTCCAGAACTTGAGAAAAGAATGCAAGAATGGTAAGAGGTGATTCACTTGTTAATGTATTACTAAAACCGTGTCTGTAGAAACTCTGTTATAGGATTGAAGTAGGGAAAGTACCTTCATAATTAAGTGCTCCAGACCCAGGAAGTACTGTGGGCAGGAGAACATCTGTTCTTCCACTCTTTGTCAGGATCTGACTCAGTAGAGGACTTGCGTCATTTGCTCAAAATAAAGGACATGTATCTCAGTGAAGCTAGTGAGATTAGTCATGATTAAATGCCTTGCTGAATTAGAAGTTTAGACTGAAATGATGTGCTACCTGGTGAATTAGTTGCACAGAATACAAAATTGAGATAAATAACATGTATATGTTTTGTGCTACCTTTGCAGCACAGTAATCTTTGTCATTATTGCTTTCTGTATTAAGGTGAGATACATTCTTTTTTTTCTGTGTTTTGGTTTTCTGTTTGAAACAAAAATCCATGTCAGGTATATTTTGGGGGCATTTTTCCCCAAGCTTTTCTTGACCTCTATTTGGAGCAAGCAAGAAGGATAGCTGAGGTGTAAATACACTCTGTAATGATCATGTAAAGATATTGTAGTATCTTTATCCTGCCTCAGTGTATGCGATTCTGGAAATATTAAAATATAGCCATGTATTTTTGGTCTTTTTTTATGTAATTGTCAAAAAAAAAAAAAAGTCCCAGACCATTGCTACTTCCCTACCTTATTCGGGAAAATGTGTCACTTCATTAAAAAAAAAAAACTACAAATATTGTTTCATCCAGTTGTTTCACCTCAGCACCTGTTTGGCTCCTGTATTCCATGTTATCTAGGATTTATTATGAGGAATTCAAGTGTTTGTCCATATATTATTTCCAGTTACACTTTTATATAACTCCTTAATAGTCAAAAATCACACCAAAAATTGAGAATGAATGTATTTTTGTGACATATATTAACATCTCAGACCACACAGTGGTGCTTTAGACCTATGTCTAAATGTCTCCTAACTCTGTAAGATGATTCCCCTTTAAAATGATGAATCTTTAAAATAGAATAGTTACCATGCACAAACATATGCCCCGTATAGTCTATAACACAAGAAAGTCAATAAAATGTAATAAGCATCATGAAATATAGCAAAGCTTACACCGTAACTTATGTTCCTTGCAGAATGACCGTTTAAGGTAAAACCACCCTTTTTTTCTTCTAATCAATTGATAAAACCTGGTAGGAAATATGAATGCCTAGATTAAAATAGAGTGCATATTTATGGGAAGTGGAGTTTAATTTATTGCAATGATGTTTAAAAAGCAGTGTACATGACATTGTCAGTGCTGCCTATATTTGAAATAAAATTTGTGACATACACTTAAAATTTTGCTATAGACACTTTATAGAGCATGGAAGATGGGTTGCACTACCTTATGTATTTGCGAAATGCTAAATCAGTTACTAATATGGTATGTATTATTATATAGCTTCAAAGGTTGAAAAGTGCTTTTGCAGATGAGCTTTGAATATTCATGCAAAACTAATAAATTGCATCAGAAGGATATTATCTTTCTGACATGACTTGGAAACAACCTCTGTGCTGTACCTGAGACAGCCTGTTTAAATGGCCATTATGCTTTTGGGAGGAGTTAGAAGAAAGGGTGCAGTTGAAGAGAATTATTTCTCATAACTGCTGAAAGAAAAATGTAGGATAACTTTCTCTCCCCATCACCAGTCTCTGAAATTGTCTGGAACAACAGCTTCTGCTAGGTACGGAGTTCACTTTCCTCGGCAGTTCCCCTAATTAGATATAGAAAATACATCAGTATCTTTTATTGGTAGGCTTATGCTCTTCTATTTTCTTTAGCTTCCAATAAAAATAGATGAAAATTTCTGTGAAACTTCCCCTGAGTTGTGGTTTGTTCTGAAAACTTAAATTAAAAATATATGGTTTTGCAACTGGGATAAGTGGATCAGAAGCAGATTCTTCATTCTTAGAAAAAAAGGCAATGTGAATGTAAGCTTATCGGGTGGAAATGAAATTGTCTGGTAGTTGCATTTTGAATGAGTTGAGCAACAGCTGGAGATTAATATCTCTTTTACAACATATGGCTTGAAAACACTGGAAGCAGCCTTGTTGCAATATATTTGCCATGAAAAGAGCATAACAGAGCATAACAGTGATCCCACATCAAAGTACTTAAGTAACTCTGTCTTTTGTACCCGAGGATGACCAATAGCAGATACCTGGGGAAGAATATAAGAAGACAGCACAATCACCTCTGGTGGGGCAGGGATGGTGAAGATAGTATTTCACTCTTTCAACAGTTTTGCAATCTGTGGCAATTAGAGAGCAGATCTACTCATATAATTTGTTTTGCTTTGCAACTACAACTTTCAATTTTGTTGGATGCCTGTTAGCTTGTATGATGGAAGAAAGCTGTTGTTCTGTAGTGACCTTGTGATTTTACAGACCTTTCCTTAGTTTTCTTGCAGCCATGACAGTTTTAAATGTGATGGAACAAATCATGATTAGTAAGTCAGCTGTTTCGTGTTTGTGTTTTTAGAATGCAAATGTGAATACCATCGTGGTCTGATAGCACAGAAATACAAAGTGTTTCTATACCTGCATTACAATGTGAAGTCCTATTTCTTATCCACAAAATGATGCTACCTTTGTTTTATGGCAACAGTGCAGTGCTGATTTGGGTCTATGGTAATAGTTCTCTTTCTGATCTGTCTATCCAAGAGAACAGTAACTGTCCTGAACCTGATGACACTTAGTAAAATTTAATATTTTGGCTTATGGTGCATAGCATTTGAATATGAGATGAAATAGTTGTCTATACTTACAAGCCCATCGAGGGAGGATGCTGTTCTCAGAAAGTTCTACTCTCTGAGACTTCCCTGTCTTTCCTGTTCTTCCAGAGCTCTTTGTACAACATGGACTTTGTCTTTCTTACTTGAAATGATGGTGAATTTGTGTTTTTTTACAGCCTCAGAGTCTTTGGACTTATAAGGGCCTTGCATGAAAAGTAGTTATTAAATTTTTGACTCTTCAGAGACAGTGAAATTGCAGCACGCTCTGTAAATGAGCAGCTGCAGGTATCTAAAGAGCAGGCATAGCAAACTCTTCCTGCATCTTGGTTTATAAAAGTTTTAACATTTTCTTTTAATGTCTGTCCAGTGATAGCTGTGAAACAGTTAAGCAGAAGTATTATTTTTTTTTGTGCCAATTTCCTTAGATAAAAGATTGCCACAGTCTTTTCTGCTTTAAGTTTTTTTAATTATAAAATTTTATAATTACTTATCTTTTAAATTTATCAGAAAACTTTAACTGTCTGTGTGGGTTTTTTTTTTTCTAATGACCTTTAAAAATGTATTCACGTTTCCTTTGGTTCTGTTGGAATTGGCATGATTTGTATTTTATTTTCAATTAAAAATTATGCTGCTACACTGCAATGAAATGCCAATCCGGGGAAATAGCATTTAGTGAATCAAAGGAGTGGGTTTTTGTTTTAAATTGTTAGCTTGCCTTTGAAAGTGTATGTGTCTGCTTGCCTGTAGAGTAACCACAACACAAATATGTGAAGCTAATTAGGAGTGGAGAGCCTTGATGATTTGAGACACCAACTTCCCACTCTGTCTTGTCCTCTTCTCTAGTTGCCAGACCCACCAGTTGCTCAGATCTCTGACAGGTCTTACACAGGTACCTTCTGCCCCCCTGAAGGGAGCTGGAACTGGACCAGCCTTTGCCAGTTCTGGCAATATTCACTATTCAAATAACTTTTTCTTTCTGCACAGCTTTTCTCTTGGAGAATTGGTGTGCTGGAGTAGACTGCAGCAGATTGCTTCGCTTTAGACCATTACCACAACATTGATTTCAGACTTTCAGAAATCCAGAGCTACTGAGTTTCTGAGTCTGTCCTTGAAAATGAAACGTGAAATGTGTTTCCTGTTGTAATTCTTGGAGATGCATGTATACCATTCTGCTTTCTTTTTGTGCATTGAGAGTGCACCTTCAGTCTGCCTCTCCATCACTTTCTTTACTATTCTGTTTTATGTGAAGATGCTATCAACAATTGGGAAAGATGTGGGAAAGTTCTTACAAAAGACTGGAATCCAAAGGACTCTCTCTACTTAGTAGGTTTTCTTAGATAAATAATGATTTGTAGAAGTTGTAAATACATCTATTTATACACAGAAGGGAAGCTGTACAGTGTGGATTCAGTCCTCAAACAAAACAGCAGGTTTGATATTTAAAGAGTAAAGTATGCTTGAAAGAAGATAATGTAGTTTTAAGAAACAGCAAATAAAATAAATTAGGTCATCTTTTGTAAACAAAGCCTTTCAGGTTTTTCATTATAGATAGCTTTTCTTTCTTCAGTGTTCTATGTGACCTATAATACTCATACACAATCAAAGAGGATTCAAATAATCTTTCCATGTTAACTCAGCTCAGTTTTAATGGTTATGTTGGAACTCTATATGCTGCAATCCCAAACAGAAAAATTCTCTATTAAACACTTGAAACTGTTTTATAACCTTGTGTGACTCTTTTCTTTCCTGTTTGCTCTGAGATTCCGCCCTCTTACTTTGCAGGTCTACCACCCCCAGAATTGGAGATATTCTGCAAAAGTTAGCTCCTTTCCTCAAGATGTATGGAGAGTATGTTAAGAATTTTGATAATGCAATGGAATTGGTGAAAACATGGACTGAACGGTCACCTCAATTCAAATTCATTATTCAAGACATTCAGGTAACTGGGAAAATAATGTAGATCACCAAGTACTGTAAGCATATATAAAAACATGTAGGTTTGTGGGTGGTAAAAAGGGATTAACAATAAGATCATCCCTTAGAATTTAGAGCTCTTGTTTTTCTCCTCTTCATGCTGCATTCTGTTTCTTCTCCTTCTCCCTTCATGTGTGCACAAATATCCCCACAAAGCCAGACTTCCCACTGCAACATAGAGAACCAAAGTATAAAGACTGATACATGAGAAGCCTAAAAAAACCCTACATTTTTTTGTAGACACCAAAAGTACATACTGTTTTAGGATAAAATGACATATCAGTGCGAATATAGATCCTTGCACTGAATCTATGAGTATTCTCTTTCTTCACACCAGTGCTGTTATGCAGAATACTACTCTTTGGAATTATATAATGCTGAATGCCGACCCACAAAAGGTAAAGAAAGCTTAACAGTTAAGCAATCATTGTTCTTTTCAAAGTGTGTTTTATACCCTCTAGTGCTCCCTGTAGGTTTCTCTGTGAATTGGCAGATAGCATACGGTATTTCTCCTTAAATTTTGTTGCTCTGTAGGGTCTTGTGATTCTAAGCCAGGGAAGACAACTACATGTATTTTAATGTATTCTTTTAATTGCATCTAAGATTATGGAAATGAATATGCATCTTAAAACACTGCTGAGGGGATTTACATTATAAATGAAACTCAAAGCGCTCTCTTCTCAGATAGATGAATGAGCTATAAAAGTATATTTTAAGAGTTGTTTTCTAATAAGTGATCATGAACTGTTCTAATTAGTTCAGTTGTAATTATTTTGTCGGAGTTATTACAAAACTAGGTTAAAATACAAAACGGTTTGGGAGCTCTTTTTGATAGGACTTTTGTTTAGGAATTCTAGTGGATGCTTAGAAAACTTTACAATTTTTAGGAAAGAGTTTCTAACTATTTGGTTCTAATTAAAGTAGTTCTATTTTCTTTCAGAAGCTCTATCATGCATGTTTCAAAGTACATTATTTATGTTTTATCAATCATAACTCATATTTTACTGTATCCTAATAACATTTTTTTGCTGACTACATTGAAATATGTTCACAATTTTTTAGAAAGAAAAAGTATGTGGAAATTTGACATTGCAACATCACATGCTAGAACCAGTACAACGTATTCCACGTTATGAGATGCTTCTAAAGGACTACCTAAGGAAACTGCCTCAGGATTCCCTAGACTGGAAAGATGCTGAAAGTAAGTCTCTTCTAGCCATTAAGAGACCTATACTAATAAGATATTAGTAAGCGGATACTGTAAATTAAAAATATTTTCAGCAAAAATAAAGGGAAGAAGCAAAGTTCCTCTGAAAAAAATGTTAGGATTTCTTCAGCGGAGTTATAGGATTCTTTGAAAAAAAATCTGCTTGAATAGTGAATGAAGTTAATATAAAAACTGTAAAACCTTTAGTATCCTCCTCCTGGTGTACATAACTTTTGTTTTAGTTTTGGAATAGCGCACAAGTTTTGAATTGTTTGCTTTGTGGATGTTCAGGGGTTGTGGTGGTTTTTCTTTTTTTTTGGTCAACATTTTTGTTTGCTTTATGCACATTTGGAATGTGTGGCTCTTGTGAAAAAAATTGAGTAATTTTTAAGCTCCTGAAGGGAAAGAGAACAGCCTATTTTAAAATTGATTCCTCTCTGTATTTACTCAAGAACAGTTCAAGCTGTTTTCTTGGATTGTTCAAAATTACTTGCTAGATAATTTTCTAAAATATTTCATTGTTGTACCATTACTGTAAATATTTGCAATGTGAGCTGTTCCAACTGAAAACCATAGTATGACATTCTGGACTACTTCGAGAAAAGAGGACAGACAACTGTGACTATACATGCCACAAAAAATGTGATTCTAAGTGCTGAAGCTCTAAAGTAATCTGCAATAATTCTTGTCTAATCTTTCCAGATTATAATTTCTTTTTGCTAGCTGATTTTCTTATGCTTTTCACTTTACCTTGGTTAGTTTTTATTGATAATTTAAAAAATTCATTGTAGTATGTCATTTACATAAAAATGACAAATATAATTTCATAGAATGATCAATTTTTTAAAACATGTAATATAAAATATGTAAAAAAGCAGCTTTTTGATTTTACTTTTTTCTTTTTCTTCTGTTTAGAATCCCTGGAAATTATATCCACGGCAGCAAGTCACTCTAATAGTGCAATAAGAAAAATGGTAAATGATCCTCATTTCCCTCTTGATTTTTTTAATGTATTATATTTGAGTATCTGGTGAAGCTAGGAGTGTGAATTGCAAATCTTCCCTAAAATGACAAAAATGGGTTTCCTGGGTACAAGTGATTTCTCCTACTTAATGTATTTAAGAATGGTTGACAAAATTTGGCATTGCACCTAATTCTCTCAAGTGGAACACGGGACAGAGTAGGTTCCTCTCCAGGCTCAAATAGCTGACACTGTGCTGGACTCTTAACCTTGTTTCATCTGTTTCTGCCAGCGGAAAGATAATGTTTGCAAAGAGTAGTTACTGTTCCTCTCCCACATTTGTCTGGTGAAATAGGTACTTCATTAAGTATGTGAGATATTTTGGGCAAAAAATAACACAGGTTATATGTGTAACTGCATTTTTAAAATTACCATGGAGATAACATTTCTAAAGTACTTGTTATTGTATCAACTGTGTTAATCAGTCTGCATGGCTGACCGTACATACCGGGTATATATATGTTTTTCAAAGCTGACATTCTCCAGACTTATACAAGCTTCCCATCATTTCACTTAAATATGCTTAAAAAGAACTGTGCTTTTAATTAATAAGTTTTATAACTGTATTTTCACTGTAAAGGAGAATCTAAAGAAATTGTTAGAGATATATGAGATGCTGGGAGAAGAGGAAGACATTGTGAACCCTTCAAATGAACTGATAAAAGAAGGCCAAATCCTTAAACTTGCTGCTCGCAATACATCTGCTCAAGAACGGTATCTTTTCCTAGTGAGTATGGTGGCTGTATACCATTCAGAACAGAATATATGGTTTTAAAAAAATAGGACCAGTGTCAAGCAATTCACATTTAAATAAGTGGCTACTGATTATAAATGCAGTTCCTAGAGCATGAGAATTGTGACATTCTCATGAAACTGAAATGTAGAAGCTTAGGATTTTAGTTCTGATCAGCTGTGTGTGTTGGCGTCCCAGTAAGTCTCAAGGTCCTGTGGGAGCTTGGTATCATGGCAGGTCATCCTCCTGTCAGTTGCCTGTGTCCTGTCTTGGGACTAACAAACTACAGCCATGCTCCTCCCTTACAGCCCTCTTTGAAAACATTTGATATAGTTCATTGCTTCCCATGCATTAAAAATTGCCAATACATTTTTGCTTATGGGCCTTTGCCATTGCATGTCTTCTGGTTAATAAATACTAGTTACAGGTTGTTGAGGCACACACAACTCCTGTTTATCTGTGCTTCAGACAAAAGGAGAAACCATTGAATAGTAAGACCGCAAATGGGACTAGAAAACTGATTAAAATGATGTGCATTTCATATGAGAGGTGACAAGTTCAAACGTGCTGTATCTGTGATACAGACTAGACAATAGGCTAGACAGGATTTCTGTGAAATTTAACTGAAGCACGTTTCTCTTTTTAGTAATTAATTGTGAGAAAATGTGATGGGGAAAAATGTGCAAAAATTAAAATCTGTAGATCTAATAACTGGGCTTCTAGACTGGGGTTTTAGACATTTAAACATTATTTGAAGTTCTCATCTTTAATAAGGAATATATCTTTGTCCTGCTCATGTATTTTTTCCCTGTGATATTGTGGGTTTCATTGAATAAAATCTGCAAGACAGAAATGTTCTTCTATCTTGGAGAAAAAGCAAATAATGTCCTCAAATAAAATCAGTTACAACTTCTATAAAACCAAATGTTTTTGGTACAGGGTTAATACAAATGTATACACTGAAGAAAAGAGTTCTTATTCTGCAGTTTAGAGTAGGTTTTGCGGAACTGGGGTGTAAGAATGGGCTTTTCTAACAGAAGGTTTACAGTGGTATAAAATATTCAGCTTGAGTAAAGTTGATAGTAAGTGCTATGAAGACTGCTGCATATACAGAGCAATTTTTCTATATCCGCTGAAACTGTCCTTTAATCTTATTTCTAAAACAAGTAAGGAGTTGTCTTGCATGAGAGCTTTGGTCTTCTCAGACCTGTTGGAGCAAGTCCAGAGAAGGGCCACAAAGATGATCAGAGGACTGGAGCACGTCTCCTGTGAGGACAGGCTGAGAGAGTTGGGGCTGTTCAGCCTGGAGAAGAGAAGGCTCCAGGGAGACCTCATAGCAGCCTTCCAGTACCTAAAGGGGGCCTACAGGAAATAAGGGGAGAAACTCTTTAGCAGGGCTTGTTGTGATAGGACAAGGGGTAATGGTTTTAAAACAGAAGGAAGCAGATTCAGACTTGATATAAGGAAACAATTTTTTTATGATGAGGGTGGTGGAACACTGGAACAGGTTGCCCAGAGAGGTGGTGGATGCCCCATCCCTGGAAGCATTCAAGGCCAGGTTGGATGGGGCTCTGAGCAACCTGATCTGGTTGAAGGTGTCCCTGCTTCTTGCAGGGGGGATGGACTAGATGACCTTTAAAGGTCCCTTCCAACCCTAACCATTCCATGATTCTATCAGCTGAGCAAGAAAGCACATGCTTTCTCGCCCGCTGACCCAAGCTTTGCGATATTGTCTCAGATCTCTGTATGTGTGGTTTTGTTAATGCAAAGCCATGTGTTGTTTGGGTTTTTTTTCTTCACAGTTTAACAATATGTTACTCTACTGCGTCCCAAAATTCAGCTTGGTAGGATCAAAGTTCTCAGTTCGAACCAGAGTTGGCATAGATGGTATGAAGATTATAGAAACTCATAATGAAGAATATCCACACACTTTTCAAGTGTCTGGAAAAGAGCGAACACTAGAATTGCAGGCCAGGTAAGCAAAGGCTTTTTAATCTATTTTTTTTTTTTTAGGACTAAATATACAAACAAAGGAGTGGACTGATAGATTTGGAGTAAGATGCAGTGGGCTTCATCTTAATATCAATATTTTGAAAATAGCCTAGGCTGCCAAAACCATAAATTATCAGTCCCAGAATATCTTGGAATAGAAGATGCATCTACAATATACAGTGCATTGCCTAGCTTTGCAGAAATACCCAAGATAGTACTGAATGGACTGGCTGGAAGATTGAAAGCAGTGTACCTCGCCGATGCAAAGGCAGTCTGTTTGACATGTGTTTTGGGACACGGAGTGTGTTCATCTCTGGGCAATGCTGCTGCCTCTAGTACCTGAGCCACCTTGGTACAAATGGGTCTGTTCACCTCAGGGCATGTCCTCCCAACAAAACTCTCCACCCCAGTAGGTTTATGTCCGCAGAAGGTAGTTTTCTACAGTAGTAGATGGGCACCTGCTTTCCTCCATTCTCCAGGCCTATTTCCAGTCTACTTGTTTTCCTCTGTTCTCAGGTATCAACCTCACCCTGCAAGGCAAGTTCTACCTGTTGTTCTTGGGTCCTTTTTCTCTAGTTGCACTCTTCTGACTGGAACTTTTCTGCTTTCCTTATTAGTCCCTGTATCCCCTACTTGCTGGGTAACCTTCCTGATGCTGCTTTTTGCATTGCTTAAACTAAACCTTCCCTTTCTAGACTGACTCACTTCAGATACAGGAGGATGCTCCACCTCTCCTTTTGGAGCCCTGCCTAAAGATCCTATTTTTAGCAGCCAGGATTTCATTGCAGAAGGGCAAGGATTAAATAAGCAGGAGGATGTCCATGGTGGATACAGTTCTGTGTTGACACCATGTATTTGGGGACAAACCATAGCTTGCTAGCAATGAACTTCCAAGCTACTTTCCCTTACAGAAAAAAAAAACTTGTAATATTTAATGAGAGCAACAGCAGTGAATATAAAAATAGAACAGCATATAGAAATTTACCTACACTATCACTGAATTAAAAATTAAATATATACTTTGAAAAATGTAAGAAAAAAAAGCTTTCCACTAAGATCTGCAAGACTTCTGGGGTACGCTTTTGGCTATCAATCACATCTACTATAAATTGCTGTTGATGTCTTGCTAAGTATTTGGCAAGTTGTTATGCCATATACCAATTCCAATGGTGAAAGATGGCATCTTGCTGTACTGTTTGTGAAGTATATTTTAATTGGAAGAAAAATGCTACAACAAAGTAAGTTTACTTTGTTAACTTCCCTGTATTACCAGTAATTGAAAGTTTATTGCATTAGTTTTTCAGGTGTGAGAAGAACATGTTTTCAAGTTTTGTTTTACTAACATTTTTAGACTGCATTAAGTCTGTACAAAATTGTGAAGGAAATTCTTATTCAATTCCTTCTCGAGAATGAGATCTTATTCAATTATATTAGAATAATCTTGTTTAATGTATGAGTGTTGTGTGTACCCTATACTCTAATGTCATTAATTCATGAGCTGGTATTGTGTTGTAATGTTTAGTTTACCCTGAGTTTTTCTTTACTAGTAGACTTCTATTTATTTTTCAGAATATTATTTGAGTGTATTTTCAATCACTGTTTTTAAGCAGCTGGTAAATTATTTCTATGAGAGGTTGCTGATCTGGTATGACATTTAATAGCTCAGCTTTTGTTGTCTAAGCAGGTAGGAAGATTTATTTTGGCTGTTTAGACAGATTTCTTCTGCCTTGTATGCAGATGGTAGGTGGGAAGGGGAAACACTTGTTTAGGATTCTGCTTGCTTAAAAGTTGTACTAATACTGCAAAACAATATATGAGGAACCATTTTTACTGAGATGCTGTAAAAGCTCTCTTTCACATCCTTTGGTGCAGTCTATAGAAAAATAAAATTTTGCATGGCTGATACTGCATGGCTACAGAGAAGGTTTCTTTCCCACATCGTTATCCAAAGAGGAGGCCACTTTTGAAGAGCCAGGTATACTGGCCAATTAATTGTGTTCATTCTCATCTTTCTGACTTAAAGTTTGCAGATAAACTTTGCAGTTTTCATTACTAGCACTAGCCAGTAGTTCCTAACAGTACTGTTACTTGTGATATAAGATGCTTTTCCAAAGGTTTGAATGTGAAAGTCCTGCTGATTAATTTAAAGACAAAGCTGTCATACAAGATCAGAGTTGAATAGGCTTCCTCTCTCATCTCTGTCTTGCCTGTGTATCTCATCTATACTTACTGTTAAGTCATCTGTATCTGCTCTAATGCATAAAAGGGAAAATTCTGCTGTTCGGTTTATAATATTAAAAAACATTTTCCCTTTTGTTTAATTGGATACTCTTCTTGCCACAGCAGACAAGTTTAAACAACAGCAACAACAAAAATTAAGGAAATTATTTTTGTTGGGGGAGGGATGTTTTAAGAGATACACAGGAGAAATGCTAGTATGTGAACTTAGTAGTGCATAAAATGAGAGCAGAAAAAAACCACCTATACCTAAACTTTGCATTGTGTTTTCCTCTCTATCCTACTCTTAAAAAAAACCCAACAACAACGAAAAAGTCAAAAAACACCAGAAAAAAAAAATCTACTTTCAACTTGAATTCACTGCATAGTGGTTGCAAACTTGTGAAGCTTGAAGTCATGCTTTTGTTTTCTGTTTTAGTTTGGCGAGGGGTGGGGGGTGTTGGTTTTTTAATTTTAAGTTGGACAGTTAACAATTAGTATTGTTGAAATTTAAATTCCTAAGAATTACTTCAGAAATTTGGCTTTTGCAAGAAGTTGTTGATAGTGAGATAATGTTTCCTGAACTAGTTTTGGACTAATGTGTCAAATATTTCTTTTAGTTCTGAACAGGATAAGGAAGAATGGATAAAGGTAAATTAATCTACATTCCTTATTTTCTAAACACTTTTTCACTGAAGCAATCAAAAAAGTAATATTCATATTTTCTGGCTGTAGCTTCCCTCTGCTGGGAATAACTGGTCAGAATGCAGAGAGTCCATTTTAAATTGAATATGTTTGAGGAATTTTTCATTGTTTCCTTAGGCGCTTCAGAATACTATAGAAGCTTTTCAGCAGAGGAATGAAACTTTCAGAAATGCTATAGCTAAAGAATATGAAGACATGCCTGTTGAGGTTTCTGTAAGTTGCTGTTATTCCTTTGTAACCTTAGTACTTACTTTGTTCTTCAATCACTGGAAAAAGTTTGGCAGAAACTTTGTTTTCAAGTTCATGGTTCTTATAGCAGAGGAATTACAAAGTAGTCATCTTGTTGGTAATTGTTTTTCTTCAAAATACCAAATCTTATAAACATGCCTCTTTCTTTCTTGAAATGCATAACAGAGTATCCATTTAGTGATGCATAATGATTTTTGACTGGATTCTTTGTTGTTTCTTGTATAGATTTCAAAATACATCTTGAGCTATGTTTTGCCATTTCCTTTCCAGAGGAAGAGAATAATTATTTTCTCTATTTAGAGTACTGAGCAGCTTTTTATACTGGCTTTTTTTATTCTCCCATCCTCCCTCTGCCCCCTTTCAGAATGCTGAACTTGGGAAAAGAGCACCGAGGTGGATACGAGACAACGAAGTAACCATGTGCATGAAATGCAAGGAGCCCTTTAATGCACTGACAAGGAGAAGGCACCACTGCCGAGCATGTGGACATGTAAGTGCAAAACCCTAGCTGCTGTAGCTGGTGAGTAGGCTTGGAAATGGGTCTAAGCACCTACTTGACTTCCGGTGGCTGCTTGTTACACTGCAGAGTTTGTTGCTGCATTTGTGGCTGAAAGGAGAAGCTGTGTATAACACATCACAAAGGATCCTCTGTCTGCTTTAGCTGGCACAGTAAATTTGGAAGTAATTTGGAGCAGTGGAAAATGCACGTTTGTGTAAAATGTCCCAAGCCCCTGGACATATCATATTGTTACTTCTGAGTGGCCTCCACTGATCTCAACAGTTTCAAGACCATCTTGAGCTGGCATAAGCCAGTATTATCCCTGGCAGCACTGGCTGCCTACTCTTCCCATTCTCCTACCCCCTCTCTCCTCTTCTGAAGAAGATCTTGAGGCCCTGCAGTTTTTCGTTGGGTCACTTGGAGCTGTTCCCAGCTGAGTTCAGTGTGTAACTGTGTGAACATGCACGAAACATCAGGGAAGGAGAGAAGGTTAGGATGGGGAGAGAGTATTACTGCTGCTGTCCATGTATAATGCTACGGTACCACATGCCACTTTAAAGTAACCATAAAATAGTGGTATGACTTGAGGGTTTTCAGAAGTTGACAAAAGCAAACATACTGTGCTTTCTTTTCTTGCCATCCAGCAGCTATGCCTTTCTCCAGCAGATGGTAGTGCAAGCCCAGGTTTAATATCTGTCTTACAGGTTGTCTTGTATGATTTCTTTCTAATGTTTTTATGTGGTATGAAGGTTTACTGCATTCACAACGCTGCTTTTATGCTTTGCAGGACATTAGAGACTTTTTCAGAAGCTCTGAATTATTGATTATACAGTTGTCATCTGGGTTTTCTTTCTGGATCATTCTGTCTTAAAACTCCTCCATTAATCTTAAGATCACACCCTTCCTTTTCTTACCCTTTTTGTTAGACTCCTAACTACTTCCTTCTATTGTAGTTCTGTCAGATCTCCTTACGCTTTAATTTTAAAACATTTTTTTTTTCCTGGGAATTCATTTGGGTCAGTGATAGTGTTTTTCCAGCAGTGACTAATTGGGAATACTTAACTAGTATTCTCTAGAGATACTAGTTGAAGGTAGTGATCTAGATTAGTACTACAGAGCCTTAGTCCACAATAAAATTTTGTTCAGGTGTTTGAGTGATTGAAGCCTATTTGTCTACCTTTCTTTCTTGAAATAAGTGCACTCACACTTTTTGTGCAGGGCATCTCTTTCCCCTGAAAGAACACTTCTGTACAAAAATATTTCTAATGAAAGAACTTCTCTCAGATCTTCTTGCATTTCAATTTTCTGTATATATTTTGTGAAAAGACAAAAGACAGTGTGACATTGGCTTATGTATTCTCTGTATTCATTAACAGATCCTGAAACTGTAAATTTAATATTTCTCAGGTTAAAAGATTAACCATTTCTGATTTTATTAATTTTTTAATGATTAGAAGAGCATCTCAGATGTACGTTTCTGAGATTATATAGAAAACAAAATGGTAAGTATACCTTTCAAGTTGTCATCTAAAGACATCTTCCTGCAGCATGGTTTGCACTATATTGTGATTCTGTTCCTAACTTTAACTTGCAGATATAATTGTAAGCCTAACGTGATTTTATACAAAGTACAAAGTTCCCATGAAGTAGATAGTAAAAAGCACTTCCAGTTAAGAAGTGGTGGCACAAATTTGGAAAAATCATTATTTTCAATTAAGTTACTGTTGACCTAATAGCATCATAAAGCAATTATCTTTCTTGTTCTACATAAGTAAACAAAATACTACTAATTAGATATAGTAAGATTAATTTTAAATTAAATTCTGTTTCCATAAAGTTTAATAAATACTTACATTTTATATATTTCCTTATCTTTTCTGTTTCAAAGGTGGTTTGCTGGAAATGTTCTGATTATAAGGCACATCTCGAATATGACGGCAATAAATTGAACAAAGTCTGTAAGGACTGCTATCATGTTATAATTGGTTGTACAGACAGTGAAGAAAAGAAGAAGAAAGGCATATTGGAGGTATGTAGTCTAAAAATACTATATGTGCATAGTTGCAAACTACGTTTCGCCTCATCAGTAGGTAAAAAATGGTAGCATTCTTGCAGGGCTATTTTCTGTTTGAGAAATAAAAAGTATGTGGACCAAATTAATCTCATCCAATAGATTTTAGTTTTCACCATTCATCTTCCACAATTCTACTTCATTTCTTACAATGTTTTTTAAAGGGAGAATTATGAACTTCATCTTATTTACTTCTTTCCAGTTATATCAGTTAATGTGGTCAAACCTTACCTTTCCTTACAAATATTCCGTTTTCCTCTTCTGCACTTAAGCTATTGTAGCAGCAAAAACTACTGCTGCTACAATGATTCTTGAAAACATAATATACCCAAACTGAAAGAACTGGGGATGAAGCAGAGGGGAGTGGGGGAGAATTTTGCTGTTCGGGGTCTTGAGTACATAGATACTATTTTGATCAGTGTATACAATGTACCTTTAAGTTATCAAGTTGCTCTCAGCTTTTGACATTTAAAATTCAAGGTCTCAATCAGACAACAAAGACCTCTGTTTCTCTTATGATCAGGAGGAGAAATAGGCATCTTACAATTGCAATTAAACTTCACATTTCTTAAATCTCCCTTTATAGGCCCTTTTAAAATGCCTGACATACATTAGAGAAATATAATCCTAACTTTGTCAAGACATATTTATCTTGGGATGTAGTAGAGACTGTCTGACCCTTGAGCTAATTACCAACAGAAAAAGAAGACAAAAATAAGATACAGATTGTAATTCTATATACAGTTCGTAATCCATGTTGACTTGACTAAGCTCTCTTAAGTGAGAAAAGTAAAGAGCACAGGACTCCATAGCTTACCCTGTAGTTGAGAGACTGCTGTTTCTTGGCATGACGGCTTTTTTTAAGGCAGCTGAAGGAGCTACAGAGTCTCTTAGAAGTGTGTGTCTGCACGCTGGATCTTGTGACAATGGAGCTGTTGGTACCATGTTGCAGCATCCCAACAGCATCGCTACCAGGGGAGGAAAAAAACGGATGCAAGGAAATATTAACACACAATCATTTTGTGTTCTTGCTGTCTTCTCAGGATGACTATTTGACCCAAGTAGCATGTCAGTCTGTCTTCAGATTTTAAGCAATTCCCCGTATCTTTTCTTGAGGATTAGTGCTTCCATTCTTATGTTAGTCTTGGAAATGTGTTTGCATCTGATCCTGTCATAATATTTTGACTGCCAAAATAGAGTAGTTGTCATATTGGATAGTTAGTAGCACTTGCATGCCTAACATGATGTTAGCTTAGAAATAAGATGTTATAGATACTACGATACAGAGAAAGGCTAGCTGTGGTGGCAAAAAGAGATTCAGAGTCATCTAGAGGTATATAATCCAAAATTATTGATGAAAGAAGGAAAAGATTACACATTTGATGGGACAGTACACATTGTGATTGTATGTATGTGTTATATAAATATTCTCTGTAAATCCAGTCATTAATTACTGGGGTATTTGCTCAAGCTATTTTGCAGATGTTATCTAAGATTTTATATGAATGGTGATGTATTTCAGCTTTTCTGTTCTGTGTGGTTTTAGCCTTTCTTTAAGAAAGTTTATTTTCCTTTTTATGCTTTACACTGTCTCCTAGATTGAATCTGCAGAAGTCTCTGGAAATAGTGTCATATGTAGCTTTCTTCAGTACATGGAAAAATCAAAACCCTGGCAGAAAGCATGGTGTGTTATACCTAAACAGGAAGCTCTTGTGCTGTACATGTATGGTGCTCCACAGGTATGTACAGAGAAAATGAAAAAGATTTTAGTAATTATTGTCACTGACATCTGAGGAAGAGAAGCCAAATAGCTTGGGAATGGAGGAAGGATGCAAGTGTTTTTACCAACCTGTATAGTAAACGAGAGGTAGCGGGTAGATTAGTTGGCTGTTCTTAATTGAGGACTATTCCTTCTTCTTAGGATGTTAAAGCTCTGGCTACAATTCCACTTCTGGGCTATACAGTAGATGACACTCCAAGAAGTGCTGACCTCCCGCACAGCTTCAAACTGACCCAGTCTAAGTCTGTGCACAGCTTTGCTGCGGACAATGAGGAACTAAAACAGAAATGGCTGAAAGTTATCCATTTAGCTGTCAAAGGTGAGACGCCAGAATGTCAAAATGAACTGCAAGTGAATTCAGAAGAGCAACCTGAATCTTCTAAAACATGTGAATGCTGAAGCTCAAGAACACATGGTATTTTTAAAAGATTTCAATTGAATTTGTGGTTGACCTTTGTGTTAACCTTTGTTTGATCAATCAAGAAAAAAAAAAAAAAAAAAAAAAAAAGAAAGAAACTTCTTACTACCGTACACATCTTAGCACTTTATGTTTGGGAAAAATTCTGGTCTTTTTAGGGATCTTTTTCTTATATTTATGTTCTGTCAATAAAAGTGATGTACAGGTCAATTTCAGAGACTTTTTAAAAAAATGTGAATGCTATTAAAAATACTTATTAACTTTACTCTACTACTTGTTTGTTGTGATGCAAATTTTTTTTTGAAATCCAGTTGCTCTTCAGTTAACGTTTGCGACTTTAATTAAGAATGCAAATATTGAAACTTCCTACTCACATGTTAGGACTTGCAACAGGATAAAAGATATACCTCCACATTGCCAAAATAGATCTGTAGTTAAATATGCAGGGACAGTTTGGTTTAATGTATGTCGTTTATAGATTGAATTCCACAGATCTGTACATATGTTGTATTCACTTGTCTCTTTTTAATTAATGCAAATTGCTTTCACAGGTAAAGTTTTAAAGTTTCCATTTACCAAGGAAACAATCTAATGATTTTCAATCTAGAAATGAATATCTAAAATACGAGAAAACAATATATAATATATGTACAGTATTAAAAATGTACAATACTTGATTTTTGCTTTGATTTCATGATACTGAGTTCCTATTAGTGAATAATTTATTGAAAAAGCATGTTTCTATTTGAAATTAAACACAGTTCTAAATTAACAAATACTGTTCAGTGATTTGTTTTAATAGCTGACATTTAATGATCTTGATATTTTTACGCATTAAAAAAGTAGCAGTAATGTAAGTAGCATGCAATGGATGACTAAGTTCCAGTTGTGTTTAAAAGAGTAGTCGCTTTTCTTTGTGTCCTATCACTGTAACCTTTTAAGAGTGCAGTATTTCATTACTAAAATACAGAATGTGGTTTGGAAAAGCAACAGAATCTAGTAACCTTCTGGGAACGTGTACTTTTGCTATTATGGTTATTGGGAAAAAAGAACATTTTGAACTCAAGTCTTTTAATTTTTGCAGAAGATTAGATACTGTAACACTTATTTATGACAACAGTCTTCAAGGATTATTGTTGTAAAGTGGAGCCTGCTTCACATGAATCTAGTATGAGGTCTGCAAATCTCAAGTTGCATTAACTGACATTACTTGCCTTCTGCTTGTGGGAATAAGGACTCGTTGGCTTCACAGTATTAAGTCCCTTATGAACTTTCATTCTTATTAGGTTTTTGATACATAGAGGCAAATGACCTCCCTCAAATTTTTACTGTAACATCTTTGGATGAAATATGACAAATTCAGAGGTAGTGATTGACTATCAAGTAGACAGTTAAAATCATTGCCGTCTTTCCTTTTATGACCCCTCAAAGAAAAGAAAATATGTAACTTCTACAATCAGTTTGTCATAAGAACATTCAGGAGTCTTATTTCTCAATCTAACTGCAATCTGTATTTTAAATCATGTCAAGCTGTGGGCAGCTCAGGTTTAAGTCCAGTTCTGTTAGTAACATGAGAGCAGATTTAAATTGTTGATTTTTTATAATGAAATTTCCAAAGTATTCACTGAACTCCCACTGCCACTTTACTCTTTTTGCAACACTATAGGGGAAAAAAATAGTTATTTAGCATTTAACAAAGTATTATTAAAGTAACCTCTGTTTTTAGTGTTAAGCATACATCAGTACACAGTGTCTGTCATTCTCTGGTAAGAAGAACGTCATGCAACTTCATGCTAGTGGGCTGGATTTTGCTCTCGCCTGCACAAATCCAGAATCTACCATGGCCGTTAGACTTCAAAGCTTTAAACTAGTGTTAGTAATTATCAGGACGTGGCCTTGTAGGGTACTAACTGTACAACTGACTTTGTGCGTGTCAGTTCTGAATTATTCCTTGGGTGCTCCATGTGTCCAGGTTATTCTGCATGTAACCCTAGTATTACTTTTATCTGATCTGCAAGCTCTTCTGTAATTCTCTAAGAGATTTTTTAGTTACTTCTACTGTCAGTTATATTTATCTTTATTTATGAGCAGTTCAAGCCTGTTTTGATTCACGTTGGTAAGTATCATCAAATCTTTGTCTGGGTTTCCCTAGCTAGTACGTGTCGTCTTGTGTATACCTTGGTGCGGGATGAGGGAACATTCAGGTAAGCAAGAATGGCTAACTCTCCATGGCTAACTTTCTTTCATGGTCATCTCCTAAAAGTGGGTATGTTCTAAAAGAGCCTCAAGTGCAATTGTGGGATCTGGAGGATCATCTTACCACATCCTAATGTATCAAAACATTGTTTCCCTTGGTCAAGTTGTTGAGTGTAAGGGGAGAAGTTGCCTTAAAGGAGTATCCAGATAAGACTGATTGAGCTATTCTGAGAAGAATATGATGGTATGACTGTAATTATGCAAAAAATTATGTTTTCTAAGCTCCTGCAAACTTAATTCTGAGCCAAGTAAGAAGATCTATTCTAGCTAAATGATTAGGGAAATGATTAAAAGCAGCAATTTCTGGGCTGCATTATTCTTATGGTGATATTGAGTAGCTGAAGGTGCCTGACTGGTTTCAGCATCTCCCAGATTAATCCCTCCATTTGGGTATCAGCAGTTTTAAATTAAGTTAGCATTGAGAGTTACTTATTTGGATGTTAGCTCTCAGCTGTTAAAGTTTAGATAGCGTGGGATATTTTATTTGCCCTAGCAAAACCTGCTTCACATTCTCATAATCAATTGCCTGATTGGAATGGTTCTTTTCTGAGTCAGAAAGTCTTGTCGCTCAAATGTGTGGTTCTGTGTGTATTTTGTAGGAAAAGTATGTACCACCAGTATTAAAGGAGATCAGAAGATGGAGAATTTGCTTCTAGATTTAACCTTCCTAACTATTTTACTCCATTCTCCACAGAGAGGCCCCTTGACAGCACCCAAAACTTTAAACTTGATTAACTTTAGCTTTAAATTGTAAATTATGACTGCAGAAGAACAAATTTCAAAGTAGTAACTGCTGTGGCTTAAGTATCATGACCAAAGCAGTCAAATTAAAGCCATCATTCTAACAAGGTATAGGCTGTTCCTATTTCAGCTGTTAAATTATTTAAAAGATAAAAATAAAAAAGGAGGCATTAAATGTATTAGCATAAAGCTGTGTGTGTGAGGAATAAACTAGAACTGAGCATTCATTCATAGTACATGAACGTATGTGAATGGCTCTGCTGAATTATTTAAGCTTTGTGATTCTTGTGTTCAAGAAATGCTTGTTTCTCACTTTAAAAGTGATTCGTCTTCTGTGCAATGTCAAGCAGATCAAAAGTTATTTTGTGCTTTTTTTTTATCTGTGTTGAACCAGAACAATGGCTTAATTTTATCATGACATTTATCATACATTTCTCAAAAGAACCTAATGTTTTTCCCTTATCATGAGAAAACTGTGTATCATGAGATCTGCATGCCTGCACCATTCTTCATCATCCTCTAAAAATTGTTTCCTGGTATCAGGTACTCCTGCTTAGAGCTGCTGTAAAATCTATAGCATCTAGTACTGTACTTTCCAATCCATTTACACTAAGTAGTTTTGTTTATTCAAAAATGTGTTTAATTTTTGTGTGCAAAATGGATATTGAGAATACAACACATTCTTTTCTATTTGGAGTAGAATATTAAACCACTTTAAATGCATGTAATATATAGTGGCACCTTTTTATGGAAAAAACTCAAAGCGCTTTATAAATCTTCTCAAATACTCTTAATTCCTTTCATAGCAAAGAGGATTTTTATTCTTCATATTTTTAAATTATGGATGAAGCCAAGGCACTGATTAAATGTACAATAAATACGCTACCACCTGAGTAAATTTTAAATGAGGCTACAGAAGTATGCTCTAAAGAGTTCCAAGTGCAGTGAGGAGGGAAAAAAATAATACATATGTATATATAGAAGTAGGTGGGAAAGATGTGGAAACCCTTGACAGGTTCTTTAAGTTTTGTTGTTTTGTTGTGGTTTTTTTTTTTTTAAACCTTAAATAACCATATAGCTAGGATAAAAAGTAGTCAGATTTTCATTTCAAGACAAGATTAAATAAAATGGACAGAGGGTAGTGGTTCCTTATAGAATCATAAAAGGAAAGGCTTTCAGGAAAAAAAAATAAACATTCCATGTAGAAAATTCTAAGCAATAAAAAAAAAAAAAGAGCTTTCTCCATAAATCTGTTCAGAGATCTTTAGCTGATGTAAACTAGTATAGACCTGCTGGAGCTATTATACCTTCAGTGATTTAAATTCATGGAGAATCTGCCTTATATTATATATAAAGATGCTTGTGGAAAATCAAGATTTCACCAGTTTGAGAGCTGCTGACTTACTATGTCTCATCTGGAATCAAAGGGCTCAGCTGAACTTCAGATGGCTTTCAGTTGGAGATAATTGATGCAGGGGTGAATGTAAACAGCTGGAAATATATATATATATATATATAAATATATGATTGGAGAAATAATTTTGTGTCAGAATTTACTATCCTTAAAATAAATCCATTGGTGAAATGGGCATCATTCTTGGTCTGTGGTGTACTGTTATTTGCAATCTGAAATTAAATATACGCAGTTAAGTGGGTTTTTTTTTCTCTCCAGTCTGTGGCCCTATAGGTATGAGGAATTTACCTAGCTGGTTCTGACGCACGGGACTGTAGTGAAGTATGTTCCTTGGATAGGAGTTTTAATCTGCTAGTCAGATTGTTTCCTAAATCCTTTTCCTTTAACAGAACATAACATTAACTTAATGATTGTATATGTGTGTATATATACACATATGCATATCTGTGTGTGTGGCTATGTATATTTGTGTTTTTTTATATTGGAGACTATTATTCAGATGACCTGTTTTCAAGCAGTATTTTACAATCAAAAAATACACTGTGCTGCTTTCAAAATATAATTTATATTGACCATGTTGAGTATGCTTTTCAGAAGGAAAAAAAAATTGACAGAAGTAGATCTACTTTTTTGGCATGTTTACTATTTCAGCCGAATTAAAACAAAAAAACACCAAACACGCTAAAATCCGTAAGGCATTCCATCTACTTCCTTTAAAACCTCGTGACTGAGTTTCTTCCTAAACTCAACTATGGCATTTTGCTTTCACCCCTTCCTCTTCCTAGCACAAATGAATGTAAAACGTGGGTTTTCTCTACTAGAATCCTCAAGCAGATTTCTTTGAATAGAACATGCTTTCAGCCGCTGCATAATGCCAACCTACTTCAGTTTATAGTTCATCCTTGTAGATTCGTTAACTATTTATGGTTAAAACATTCAGAAAAGGGGGAACTATGTCAAAGCATTCTTGCATGTATGTGCCCTAGTATTTTTAAAAAAGAAGACAAATTTGTTGCAGATAGGGAACAGCTTGCGATAGAAGTATTTTTTATTTCTATTAGCATGTTTTCTATTCTGCAGCCCTCAAGGCAGATTAATACATTAATTTTAGTGGGAGCTGGATCAGCTGTAATGCTTACATCAGAATTATAGGCTGTACATGTTATTTCCCCTTCATTATGGAAACATGTCTGGTTTTCATTGTGAAAACACTTAAAAAAAAAAAAAAACAACTGATATTTGGAAGAGGTGTAAATTTGTTCTGGTTTTGCAATAAAATGAAGAATATTACAAAGGTGAAATATAAATGCTGTTGTAAGTTGTGCAAATGTAAGTGGTTATTTTTATGGTCAAGAAATATATGAATGTAAAAAAAATTGCAGATATTGTATATATTTTCTGTAATATATGTATATTTGGTGATAAAGTGGGTGGAGAATTGTAAAAATTAAGCACTTTAATTCCTGTTGAGTACTTAAAAAGAAAAGAAATTTGTATCCTGTAAAATAAAACATCATTAAATAAGTACTGCTGGTTGACTATTTTTTTTTTTCCACCTGCTGTTTACTGATTAAATTTTTAAACTGTGTTTCCAATTGTGTGTGTGACTGTAAGGACCGATCTGTTTTGGAACAGCGGTATCTAATTTGCTGAAGTGCTGGCTACTCACAAGTACTGCTAAGGAGGTGGGAGATACATTTTGAAGGGCTGTATATAATGCTATGACATCTTAGATTGGGAAGATAAAAGATGTGGTCTCTGCAATCCTTCATAGTTTAGATCCAGATTTCTATAATGGGAGTAATAATGTTTTCTCATGTGACCAGGATGTTATGGGAGTAATTTATGGGCTTCTACATTCCCACCCCCATAGAAAAGTGCAGAAAGGAAGGAACGTGTTCAGCGTAGCCCCGTGTCTTTTTTATGATACTCAAGCACTGCTCTGAACAAAAGGATGAAACAAAACATTGAGCAGATGCTTGGTTGTAATCTCTTGTGCGGGGAATTAAAGTGGTGCTGCAAAGCAAAAATGCTCAGGTAATTAGCTGGATCATGATCTTAAGCATAGGCAACTTTGATTCTTTAAATTCATTCGCTAGCTAAGCACATATTCAATTTATGGAAGTGCCACTTAAACTGCAGCTACTCCTTTTCTAAGTGTCCTGTAACAGACAGAACCACTTGCAATTGCATCCAATTTCCATCATCCGTACACATTAAACCTGTTTTGAGTGCATCTGATTTTTTCTTGGTATTCTTCCACAGGTGGGCACAACGTTGCAGAAAAGACTTACCCCAAAATAGAGAGAGGAAAAATTACTGTATTACTTGTTAGTTCCTGTCTGGAAGGACTTGCATACAATGATTTTTTTTTTAGTTTCTACTTTTTCTTCTCTTTGGAAACACAGTAAACAAATTAGTATTTGATATAAGTACTGATGAATCACAGAAAGTAATGCTTCTGTCTCCACTTAACATAATTTTTTCCCACTAATTTTTCTGATTCTTTTTTTCCCCTGTGATTAACTCTCTTCCAAAACCATTATTTTCCTCATTAAACACAATGCAATGCTGTCTATGTGGAGGCAAAAATACCAGAATTTACCCTAAAATGTACTTTAATAAGAAAATACAATTATAAAATTCAAACTACAGGAAGTCCGTAATCACAGCTCCTACTTAATTCATTTTTATCAGCAGGCTTAATAAGCACTGATATTCCTACTGGGTAACAAGTTGTCCGGGAGCCCATCAAGTACAGGGCTGGTAAGCAAGTCATAAGCGTCATCTCCTGTGGCTCTCCCTGAGAGCCTGACTAATGCTGCCCCGTTACCACAGAATTGTTCCTGGCATTGTGTGACCTTCCTGACGGGAGAGAATCGGCATGTCTGCCTTTGGCAAACGCAACGCTTGGAGCTTGTTTGCTTTAAAGAAATTGCTCTGGAGGGTCCTGTGGTGTCTCTAATGAACAAGCAGAGGGATCCTTATGATTGCAACCATTTGGTCTTGGAGCCACTTACCCTCTGCCTCCTTGGCCCTGTGCACTAGGCAGCTATGTCAATATTAAGCCTCATCAGACCTGGTTCATGTGGTAAATTAGGACAGACTCAGCTGAGTTAATTTGCTTGAGGTCTGCCCCATGTCTATCTTGCTAGTTTCTGTCTCAAAAACGTAATACTCTGGTGTCATGAGCAGGGTGTGCTACCTGCTTTTTATCTCAAACTTATATTTCTTTGTGTTCAGAATATTTTTCAAATTACTTTCCCTGATTTAATGTCAGTTACCAAGAATCCATCACATAGTCAGGTAGTTTTCCAATTGTTTGCTACACTTTCTGTAGTTGTTCTTTTCTTTTTTTTTCTTTTTTTTTTTTTTCCTTTTTTTTTAATGACTCATCACTATTCAGAATTTGCATAGCCTCCAACCATCAGGATCTTATCAAGAGGATTCCTTAAGAATTTGAATCACCAAATCTCAATATATTTTTGTTTGCTAATTCAAGGAAATCTCTGCCATCAGAAGCATCTTCTTATGGAATAGAGCCTTAGTTAAGAATCTAGGGTAAGACTTAGTGGGTTGCTGATGGATTTCTAGATCCCAAAACTTCACATGAGTTTTACTGATTACCACCCTACTTAACTTGAAGATTCGAGAGGTTTCTAGATTTGGCTTATGCATTCGTAATAGTAAAATAGCCCATGATTCCAGAAACAGAAATTGTCTTGGGAGCAGAACTCAGGATTACCCTCTTCCTCTTCAGCCTCTCGTAGCCTCATGTTCTCTTCTGCTCTTCCCACTGCTGTCTTGGAGCCAGGCAGTCGAAGCACTCTTGCATGGGGAACACGTGGAAATGAACTCTCTCTTGAGTCCACTGGACGCTGAACTTGCATCCCTGATTTCATGAGCTTGTGTTCTAAAGTAAGGCCAGATGGCTTTGCTCTCTTTTGAACACATTTTAACATAGTATGCCCAAATCATTTTTCCAAACTCTAGGTAAGGATCCTTGCTTCAGGGAAATGGGTTTTGAACTCTGATTGCTACCAAATAGAGGAGCCTTCCCACAGTGTGAAATTAAATGAATGACCCTATGATGGAAGAAGATAAGATTTCAACCGTAATTCTGTTTAGACCTATTGCCTGGCTATGTAGAACTATCTGCTTTGCCTGTTCTGCCTTAACTCGCATGTTTCTTGGCTTGCAAAAGGGAATCCAAATCTTACAGCTCAAAGCTTTGGTAGCGGTCTTCTCAAGGGGGCCTACAAGAAAGATGGGGAGAGGCTGTTTAGTAGGGCCTGTTGCAATAAGACAAGGAGTAACGGTTTTAAAATAGTGGGGGGTAGATTTAGATTGGAAATTAGGAAAAAATTTTTCACAATGCGAGTTATAGAACACTGGAACAGGTTGCCCAGAGAGGTGGTGGATGCCCCATCCCTGGAAACGTTCAAGGCCAGGCTGGATGAGGCTCTGAGCAATCTGATCTAGTCGGGGATGTCCCTGCTCTTTGCAGGGGGGTTGGACTAGATGACCTTTGAAGGTCCCTTCCAACCCTAACCATTCTATGATTCTATGATTTGGGACGCAGCTAGACCTACCCTACCTACGTTGTATTTTGGAATTTGATTTCAGACTAGCATTAAACTGGTCTAATTAACTGAATGCACTTTGGTGGCTGAAGTGCATCTTGCAGTTCTGTTTCACATGAAAAGACTTGCATCCACGCGCTTCAAGACAACTCTGTGATGCTAAGCAAAGCATGGTGGGTAAGACACCAAGTGCCCACTCCAGAACTGCAACCCTGACCTGAACTAAAAAGCTTAAGACAGATACACTTGAAGTATCCATTAGTCTTATATGCAGGCTGTGATGTTGTAAATCACATATGCTCGATTTTTATGTTTTCAAACTTAAAATTGTGCCAATCATAATATAAGCATGCACAAGAAAACATGTATTATAAAAATTAGAAATGCTCCTCTTGGCATACTATTTTATCTTTAAAAGACTACAGGAAATAGCCAGATTTAAAATACTAGATCCAGAAGCAGATGCAAGGGGTAGGGAGTGCTGTTGTTGCTGTACAGCAATACAGAACGATACAGATATTATTTTAATCTCCAGCCAAACCTTTTACTGCTATTGGCCTTGTCAGAAATGCTAATGTCTTACAAACACTTACGAGAGCGCTCGGGCTTTGTTACTAGTTTATGAACTTTGACTGTTGTGCTTGCCCTGCGGCTCTTACCCTCTGTGCCCTGCCCCTCCCTTAATCTGAAACCTGCTTTCAGTTCTGCAAGCGTGTTTTATGAGAAGTTGTGTGACACCTCAAACATGCAATGGATTTACATAAACGACTGCCCTGGGGAACTCTCAGTTGTTTAGCAAAGTTGTCCAGCAAAGTTGCATCTCAGCCCCAGGATTATTTTGTTTTGTCAGAGACTAGGTGTCAGCACAGGTCACACGTAACGTGGGGATTCCTACCAGCACTGTGACCTTCTTGCAGCCGGCTGAAGTATGTAGGAGAGCTCGCTTTGCCAATTCAGCAGAACCCCTGGACTATGGATTTGAAACCTCTGATTTCTGTTTGTTCCGGAAAAAAGAGCAAGGTTTAGAATCTGCCAGCTTGGGAGATCTGTGTAGAACATCCAAACGAAGGGTCATTCTGTCAAGGGATTTCAGGAATTCATTTATCTCGGCTTCTAACGCTGTTTGCTGCGCAGATGCCTGGTGTAAGTGCTATGAGAAAGTGTTAAAGTTACATCTGTGCTGCGGTTGCTCTGGACAATACCAAAACACCCTTCAATTTGGCTTCACGTAAGAATCAGGCTCTGCCAGACCCATATAATCACTGTATTGTATGGTTCCAAAAGGTGACGTTACCAAGGAATAATTTACAGAAGTATTTTGCCAGTAGTGTTTGTGCAGCACAAAGCAGTATGACTATGTATGCAGTGCAAATGCAACATTACATACTTCATACGTTTCAGTATGGAAGTCAAATATTTCTTTCCCTAGACAAATAGGATGGCAAGGAATATGCTTTACTGAGGCACTAGTTTCTGGTCTCCTTGTTTGGCATAAATTAATTAAATGGCAAATTACTTGTCCACCACTGTGAGTATGTCCACGTAAAGAGATTCCAGCTGTCAGCGCAAAAATGGAAGCAGATGATGACGCAAAACTATAAAGAAATTCATATCATGGGGAAGAAAGACTGGAAATTTTGTTTTCCAAACTTCAAACATAAAACCAAGGAGGCTTACCATGAAATTAGAAGATGACAAATTTAAAACTGACACCAAATTGATTTTTTTCACTATGCATAATTAGATCATGAAATTTACTGTCACAGGATGTCACTGGAGCCAAGAATTTAGCATGATGGGACAAAACCCCTATTATATGGTAAATAAAACAATCTAGTTTCCAGTAACATAAAATGGAAGAAATATTGAACTGTCTACTTCAGATCTTACAGCAATATCAACATTATTCAATACACAGTTTTGGAAACAGGAGACCTTATTACAGCGTTTTTATATTTTCCCCAGAGAGCTGACGCTGGACGAGTCTCAGAGATGACATTCTGTGGCAGATTGATATCAGGTCAGAGTCATTGTTTTCTCATGTCAATTAACTTTTAGTAAACAACCAGTCTGACTACTACTGCCTTTTATCAGGTCTTTGAGTTTCTTGCTCAATACAATGTAAGTCAGCTATGGAAAGTCAGAGTTAAAGCTGCAGATGACCACTGCTTGTTAAAATGTTGATTGCTCCGGCACAGTCCTCAGCTGGGCGGAGTAAAGTTCTGGATTTCGTAAGCTGGTGCAGGACATGACACTTCTTAGCAGAGGCATTTCTGGCTGACACTTTTTAGCTAGAAATGTTCAATGTGTTAAACTTAACATTCTGAAGTTTCCTAGTCTTAGTGTCCTCTTTAGTACTTTCTTCTTGCTTCCCTTCATTAATTCACTTCCTCCATCTGTGCTATGCTTCTCCATTTGGGTATCTTGCCGTTGATAGGCCTTTCAACATCTCTGCTGGGCAGCATAAGTTATCTCAGCTTGGTTCAGCAACTGATATTTTCTCTGTATGCTTCTTGAAATATTATACTGATAAAATTCTAAGAATAGCCATACTGGGACAGACTAAAGGGCAAGCACACACAGCGCTTCTGGAGATACTTTAACAGCTTCAAATCATTGTCAGCTCAGACACATCCAGAGCTAGATTTGACCCCTACATAGCTATTTATTTACCTGCAGTACTTTTATCTTTCTTAAACTTGGCCAAACACCATCTGAATCCATTTAAACGTTTGCTGTCTACAACATCCTTTGGCAAGGAGCTGAACAACCCACCCATGAGGGGCTACTATCTTTATTTTGTTCCGACCTGGCTCCTCCTAGTTTCATTAGATGCTCCCAAAATACTTGTATTCGAAGAGAGAGTAAACAAAACCGATGGTCTTTGACCAACTCAAGGCTGCTAATGATTACACAGACCTCTAATCCTCCCTACTCCTTGCCGTTTCTTTAGTAGAGTGAAGACTCCTAGCTTACTTATTCTTAGCTGGTCTTTATATTGAAGCTGTTCCACACCTGTCATCACCCTTGTTGTCCCTCTCTGACCCTTTTGCAGTTCTACATTCTTTGCAAGATGTCCCACTTCTGGTCTAAATTAAAATACAAAACAGGTTGCACTTGCTCTATTTCACAGTGGTGTCCACGAGGTCCTACAGCAAAATGGAAGTGGCAGGAGGAAAAAGAGTCGCAGAGAGGAATAAGCTGGTGTTATCGACCTACTTTGGGTGCTAACAGCGTCTATTCCAGTGCAATAGGGATGCTTTTTTTTCCCCCTTTTCTTTCTTTTCATTAGACAGGGAACAGAAAACCCTTTAGAAAGAGTATTTGCTGTGTCAGGTGTACAATGCGGGGAAAATTTGCTTTTGTCCTGGAAGCAGGAGAGGCAGATGCCAAACGACATCCTGATATTAATGACCTCTGGGAGCAATCTGCTCCAGCATACTGAAAGCTAATGGGTGAAACTGCTAGATAATCATGCCTGCATGGCTATGACAAGAATCCCTCACCAGCAGGTCATTGAGAACCTTCTTCACAAAGTTTTACACATGTTAACTCTTACTTTCTGTGCTGAATACACTAATTTTTGGGTGTTTCAATTTGCTTAGCCATTTTTATGCTTTCATCACAAAACACTAGCCCTCTGACAAGCAGTGTGGAATTTCCTGGGTAAGAATGAGAAGCTCAGTTGTAAACTGATATAGGTAAGAATGTATTTCCTTTGTGTGTTCTTTCCTTCAACATTTGAGGGTTTCGAGACATGAAGATGGGAAAAGACTAATTTGTATAGCATAACCATATAAATTCTAATGCCATCCAGAACCTGAAATTTTCGGAAGCATTTTTACTCTGTTGACTTACAAGAAAGGACAAAGCCAGAATTCAGTTCAGTGATAGCATATTCATAATTTATCTTTGAGAAAGTGCACTCAAGGGAAACACATTTAAACATCAGACAGCTTATTTGTTGTGATCTCACATCACAAGCCATCCTCTGGTTTAATTCTATCTTTTTGAATAATGCAGCTGAGTATTAGATCTCACACAGTTTCCTGCTTCCCAAGCCCTGACAGACACCTCACTCACCCCTACTGTTATGCATCTGAGTTAGAAAAGGTCAGATGCCGAGATTAGCTGAGTCACAGGAAAAAAAAATCCACAAAAGAGCAAACAGAATAAATACAGCTGTTTTAAATATGTCAATTGTAATCCTCAAGATGTGAACAGAAATGGGAGAGTATTATTTTTGATGCACAGTTTGTAGGACTGGATCTTTTCAGGTTCTTCTCTCCCCCTGAAGAGACCTCTATAATGCTCCCTCAGGCCGCCTCCAGCAGTGATATTTTCCTGCTCTGTTGGCATTGTGACACCAGATGCTGACAAGGTCTAGCAGTTTGCCATTCGGCACCTTTCCTTGAGGTATCCAGGCAGCAGCGACACCACACCTGGTGAAGCATCGGTGAGGGCAGCGGGAACACATGTTTGGTTGTTTCCTCCTTTTCAAGGGTTTTCAAAACACAATGCTTGGAATAAATGTTGCTGCTCCACAATGTTTGCTAAAAACTACCTCCAGCATCCGGAGATGAGGCCTGCAACCCATATGGGCCGCCTGTGGGGCCTCAACTTGGGGGGCTGCGCCACTGCTGGTGATCCCTGCAGTGGTTCAGCTTCATCGTACCAAAAGATAGGATAAAACCTGGGAAGAGCTTCTAATACAAGACCACAGCAGCCTACGCCGCCTGATCTTCAAACAGAAACCCTGCTGTCACACGGCGGCGGTTGACAGGCCCCAACGGCAGCTGCCGCCTTAGGTGGCGCCCCCGCGCGGCCTCCTCCCTCCTCCTTGCACTACAACTCCCATGATGCCCGGCGGCAGGGCTGCTCCCGGCTGGCGCGCACAGCCCGCTGGGGGCCGCGCCGTGCGCGGGGGCCGGCGCCAATGGCGGCAGGCGGAGGGGGCGGTTGACGGGAGCCGTTGCCCGTCGCGCCCATTCATCGCCGACGCCTTCCCTCCCCACCCTCAACCCCCCACCTCCCTGGCCCCTTGCCCACCCCCCGCCGCTATGGAGGCGCTGATCCCCGTGATTAACAAGCTGCAGGATGTTTTCAACACGGTGGGGGCCGACATCATCCAGCTGCCGCAGATCGTGGTGGTGGGCACGCAGGTGAGGCGAGGTGGGGGCGGCGGGGCGGGGTAGGCCAGGCCAGGCCAGGCCGGGGTCGAGGAGCGGGCGGCGACAGGCCTTTGCTGCCCTGAGGGCAAAGTCGAGGCGTCCATCGCGCCTTCGGTGCTGCTGACCCGCCGCCGTCTCCGCCAAGGACACGGGGGGACGCGGGTGGCCGAGGGCGGCCGGGGCGGGCGTCCCGCCCGCCCCGGCCGCCCTCGGCCACCCGCGTCCCCCTCATTCCCTCCCCAGGCTCCTCTGCCTCCCACCATTTGCAGTGGGAGCGCCTCTTCCACCTCCCTCCCTCTCCTTCACGCGTCTCGGTAGCGGTTTGGACGGCCGAGGAGCTCTCGAGGGCTGCCGGGAGGGCCTGACCCCAACACCGTGGGGGCCCGTTGCTGGCCCTGTGTTTTGGCGTGACCGCCATCGCTAGTGGGTGGCTTCCTTTTTTTTTTTGACAGCCGCTGTGGAGTGGGGGCTGAGTAAAAAGGGATATGGTAGCTGAACGGCATCTTGCAGGTGTGGATGGTTTTCCCTTCCTGCGAGTTCTTCTGCCTCTTGGACCTCTTTGTCTTAGCTGATGATGGGGAATGAAGGTGAGCGGCGAAGTCAGCCTTTGTTGGCTCTAACAGTTACAAGCAGGTGTGTCTCAGCCCGATAATGCTGCTGCTGGGCTCAAAGATAGCTCAGACCCTTTTAGATCTATTTGAATGGGATGCCGTTCTTCAGCAAAACTTTTGGCAGCAGGGCATGGGGGACCAGAACTGCAGCAGTCATAAGGGAATTGAAACCAAAACGTTAAACACAACTAAATCTTGAAGTTAATGGATCTCTAGTTCTGTTTCTTTGAAGTCAGCAGTGTTTATGGAATGTGTGATGTTACTTCACAATAGCATCCTACCTAAGACAGTAATACCAGCGACTCTGCAGTCAAGGATTTCATTACATGACTTAAAACACATGAGCTGTATGTTTAAAGCTTGCATATCAGTGAAACATCGAATAGGTTTGCTCAAAGCCAACTACACTGTCGAACTGGTTGTGAGGCAAGCAGCTGTCATTCTGTTTTACCAATATAAATCAGGTAGATTAATTGACTTAATATCAGTGACTTTGTAAAATAAGATCTGAAATACTTTAATTGGGTGGGACAGACTTTGGACTGTTAAGCTATGTTATGTACTTGCTTTTTTTTGTAGCTGACAGGAGTCCATCACTTTATGAAAACATTTAATTTCCTTTGCACTGAAAGTCATATAGGCAAGCTGGTTTCTTTTGGGTTTTGTTTGTTTTGTTTTAGTTTAGTTCTACAACAGAAAGTGCGAGGCAGAGGTGTGGCATTTTTGTTTGTAAAATTAATAAAGTATTTTTTTTCTGTTTCACTTTATGAGATGTATTGAAGTGGCATTTTATTTTTAATTATTGTCCTTTTAAATAACTTTGTCCTAGTTAACTTTTCGTAAGTGCACACAGTAGATGCTGAGAGTTAAGACAGTATTGACATGCATTTGACTTCAATAGTCTACCGATCAGTATTGATATCCGTTCAGTGCTGTATTCAGTATATTCGTAAAAACCCTTGAATTAGTATGATATTTCTTAGAATGCCAAAACAAAGTCCTTAATAGACTCCAGGAAAATATATAGCAAAATGTCTAACAAGCTGTATCTTGGTTTTTTGTTTTGTTTTTAGTCAGGCTTGTTAGAGGAAATAATTACCTTTACTGACATGGTAATTCCATAGATGGTTATTTTGTGCTATTAGTCTTTAAATAATTTAAATAGAATGTTATTATTTTATTTGTTTGAAGTTAGTTTATTGTAGACCAGATTTCTGGAGATATCTTAAATAGGGCTGATAGTTTTGCTACCGGTAGCTTGCTTCCATAGTTTTTTGAAACGTGCCTTGAAACAGTCTTATTTCGTGAGATATTTTTGGTTAAGTTCTATGTGGCCTTTAAGTTTGTTCCCACAGTTTTGTTTGTAGCCTACCGGCATATGCAGTCTTTACTTTTTTTTTTTTTTTTTTTTTTTCTCCTTTGAACAATATACAGAAATGAATTTTGCACCTCCATTTTTCTTTGTGGGAAGCAAATGCTACCTGTTAAGATTGTTGTAACTCTTTGTTAGTTAATTTATGCTTTTGTTTCCTTCCAGTTTGCCTGTTGCTCTTCTTAAATGACCTTTTTACATATTCAACACGGAGAAGGAAAATGCTTTTGAAAATAGTTTTTGCTGTTTATTTTTCTCACCTGTCTTCTGTATCTCTTATCTTTTATTGTTTTATGCTTGTGTCTATCTTCAGTTCTTATTTATTTCTCCTTCTATGCTTCAAGTTAATTCTTTCTTTTCTAGAGTATGTAGAACTAGAAACTGCTTAATAATCCTTAGTTTAGCTTTGAATGTTTTCTGTTTCCCATGTCCCCTTTACCCCTCCTCTGTTGTTTTGGGATTCATTTCCTACCATCCTTGTGTTCTGTGCCATTGAAGTGTCTAATTTTTCCTCTTTCTAGATGGGTTTTGGTACTAATTCCAAACTATTTCTCAGTACATTTTACACATTTAGACAGCCTCTCGCCCTTCTTCTAGTGGTATTCCTGTGACTCAGTCATATGAGAATTCCTTCTCATTCTTCACATAAATAACATGTAAGTTATTTTTGTGTCCTAGTACAGAGTCTGTTAAGAAAATTGAAGACTGCTGCTGCTGGAACTCAGAGGACACCCTCAGACTGCCAACTTTTCATCACTGTTTTAGGGTTTTTTTGCTATTCCCACATAGGTGTTCTATTTTTTCCCCCAGTTCAGTATTTTAGTTCAATTTTTAGAGCTGTATTACTGAACTGCAGAAAAGAAGTCCAGACTGGGAATACTATATAAGCAATATTTGTTCAATAATACTGTAATACTCAACCTTCAGATGCATTTTGTACAAATGCTTGGTGATCTGTACTTGTAAGGGATAACAAGGTGGTATTGAAATGCCTCAACCAAACACATTAAAACTATAATGCAAGGAGGCAAGGGGAAGAGAACAAGTTTGGTAAGTTATGGCCTTTTGTATGTTAAGGGCACATAGATGCTACCACAAAAATGAAATGCCTATGCTACAGAAGTGGGCATGAGTTTTTAGAATCAATGTAAAAAAACCAACCAAACTATAAAATCTCTGCCTAGAGATGTGTAAAAATGAATTGCCTTTATTTTTTTCAGGTCATTAGTTCTTGGAATCTGTTTTGGATTTTTAGAAGTCATTGACCTAGTTATATAGAAACTTTAGGGTCAGTTTTGTAGCAAAGTTCTTCCAGTACTGACATTATAAAAACAAGTTGTGGGCTTTTTGCACTAAGTAGTGTTGATTCTAGTAGAGACATCATGGTCAAATTTATTTAGCAACTAATGAAATTCACAGTGAGATTTTTAAATGACCTTTCAGGTGTACCTTTATGTAGTACTTTTGCTTAGTCTTCAGTTGATGCTATTTTGTGACTTTAAATGGGGAGATGTAGTTTACAATATTTAACAGACTATTCTGTTAAACAGATATTTCCATCCAAAAGAGCTGTTTTGTAAGCCTCAGAGACTGGCTCACAGATGAGCATTACATTTATTTATTTATTTACTGTTTGGAATAAGTATCTTTTTGATGTTTCAACACAAAACCAATTTTCGTGGCCGAGGAGGAGGTTTTCTTGATCTGGGATAACAAATAGGCTGAGCATCTGGTTAAGTATAACTGTGTGTTCTGTTAAGCTAAACAGCTAGGATGATAATTTGCCTGTTAAGAAGTTGACAGCAAGGGGAATGTAATGTACGGTCCTAGCTGCTGGGATGAGGAGAAGAATCCAGTGGATGCTGTATCAAAGCATTCGGTTTGAGAGAGACTACTATTGTGCTCTTAAACTTCAGATGCTCTACAGAGCTTCTGTGACCTTTCCTGTCAGGGAAGGTCAGGGGAGCAGAAATTTAAGCCACTTCAGTTTACTCAGTTTATTCAATGTAGCCTACATTGTCTTGGCCAAAAGCCAGTTTTCGGTGAAGGAAACTTCAGCCTGTACCAAGCAACCAGAAAAACCCTATGCCAAGCTCAACTCAGGAATGTCTTCCTACTTCCTTTCTTGTGTTTTTTTTTGTTGTTTTTGTGGGTTTTTTTTTTTTTTTTTTTTTTTTTTTGGGATTTCAAGCAGATGCAAATAGACATTTCTATCTACATTTGCAAAAGAAGATGTAACTAAAGCATAGCTTCAGCGCTGGCTATGTTGACTGAGGAGAGCTTGGTTTTTCTCCCAAATGTTTTGCAAACTTCCTGATTTGGTTTTTTGTTTGTTTTGATATCTGACATTCACTGTATCTGGTTTTGGGTGTAACTGTTTTCCTTTTTGCCATCTCTTCCTCCTGTCAAATCATTCCCTGACTGTTCTGGTGTCTGTTTCAAACAAGCAGCAAAGTGAGGCTGACGTTAATTAGCTGTTTACATTTACCAGACGTAATATAAATTCTGCTACTGAAATTATATAGTGCAAACAACATTTGGCATTGTGCTGTTTCTTTTCTCTGTGATCGACCCTCTCAGTTTCTGAACAGGTGTATGTTTTAGGTCCTGAGGGCTTCTATGATTGCAAGGATGGTGTTTTCACTGTGTCTATGTGCAGACTTCATATGAATTAAAATAAAATTACAGGTCTAATAACTGTGATCACGCCTTTGATCTCTACTGATTTTTAATATGAAAGCATTATTAAACATTTTTAAATGAAGATACTGATTTTATTGTTTGCAAATGCCCAGTTAGTTTGGAAAAGTAGAGAGAATACACAGTTGTAGAAGGATGTGAACGAAGTGGTTCCCTCCCCCCTAGTTTTGTATCCTTGTTGCCAGGGTCCTGTTCATCTTGTGATTGGCAATTGTTTTTCCTGGAAAGCCTGTATTTTGATGAGAACGGATGGTTCTTGTATCTTGTCCACATGGGACAGTGAAAAGGCAACATGTTTTCAGAAAAATAAAGAGGAAGAGTGTTAAAGCAGGCAGCCCTGGCAAATGTGTTTCATAATCTGGAGAGAAAATGGCTGCATTGTTCATGGAAAACATTTGTTCATATAGTAGCCAGAAGGTTGACTGGCTTTCTCTTTTAAAAAAACCCAACCAAACAAACAAAAGAAAATCAGCCCCAAACCTCTGTTGTTTATGGCTTTTAAGATTTGAAGATACAAATTGGCTTTGTTTTGATTAATTTTACTGAAAATGTAATTAGTATAAGCAATGCTATGTAAGCTCAGTCTATATGGCTTTGAAATGTGACTTCTAATACCACAGTTCCATGGATTAACTTAGAGAAGTTCTGTAATTTTTGTTTCTAATTACATGAGGTATTTTTTTCTTAGGTGAATTATTGGGTGATATTGGGAATTGATGTATTGAGAAAGAATACATCTGCAGATCTTTGTCAATTTGCTGTTGTTTGGTGTGTATCTACATTTAGATCTTGTGTAAATACGAGATTTCTGAAGAATTTTGACTGAACTGTGCAAATTCTGGCTTCCTTACTACTTGTACGTAACCTGTCTTTTTTTGAGCGAGTTCCTGTGGGTTCCAGTTTCTTCCTGACTGATTCAGGAAAGCTCTCCGTTCAAGTGAACGGAGAATGGCCTGCAGGAACGACAGTCTTGTAATCCCAACAGGATCTTTCACGGTTTGCAACAGCCAGGAATGCGTTATGCTGATTTCACTGCTTTCTCAAGTTGGGATCGACTTGTTAGCTCTTCTGCATCTTTCTAGAAGTATAATTTTGTTTCAAAGAATGTCTTACAATAATTAATCGGGCCTGCTTATAACTTCAAAATTCTCTTCTGGTAGTAAATACATTTTAAAAATTGTTGGCTGTTTAGAACCAGCCTAGCTTGGAGTGTCTCTAGTTCACATAGGAAAATTTTTCCACAATAGCTGTTCCAAACAAAGCAATTCCCTTGTGGAACGGCTCTGGAATTGCATGTGTGCTGATGTTTTACTTCAGAATAATTCATATTTAAAAACAAGGAAAGAAAAAAAAATCTTGCTGCTCTTTAGTTATAGTGTGCTGAACTCTTCCGGGATAGCTACTGCAGAGAACTTCTTTTCAAAGAATTCAATATTCAAATAATATTATCTGGGTAATATTCCTATGGGTGAGACTCCAGCAAAAATGCATTAGCTTATACTTTCCAATAATGGGATTAAAATTTAGTAAACCCTATATGTATGTATTGCTAAGAGCATGATTAGGCCAGCAGGACTTTTTAAATTCTTGTATGACAAACTGCAAAATTGCACCATTCTGCCTCGGTTGTCAAAGCAGACACATTGCTTTTCTTAAGAAAATTCTTCAGGAATTACTATGTCTCACTGAGAAATCTTTCCTACTTCGCAGTTCCTTACTGTAATTCTCAAGTGTTTGTTATTGTGCCACTGAAAAAGTCATACAAAATACTGACCTCACTGCCTTTTTATTTTCTTGTGCTGTCCTGTAGTAAAGCTATATTGTGTTGCAGGAGGTCTTTGCAGTTTTCTTTTGTTTGATCTATAATTAAAAAAACCCTATCAGTTCGTCCTGTCAAAAGCAATGAACATAGTTTACATCTCTTTCAACCAGTTTTTTTTTTTTTTTGTTGGAAGTTCCTCAGTAGCTTATTGGACATGTTTCCTTATAAGGGTTTTTTCCACAGATCTTTTATTTTACATTGGCTCCACAAAGCAATTATGAAGTCAAAAGATAGAAAGAAGGAAGACAGCAGATTCTTGTAAAATGACTTGAAATTTGTTGCAGCTGATACAAGTCCGTTATCATTTTAATAATCTTGCCATATGCAACAGTCAACAATCTGAGCAAATAACTGTAAAAAAAATCTCATGTTTCTTGTGCATTAGTGAGACTCCAGGTGAGTCTCTGTTTATTGCCTTCTTGCTGCATGGACTTCCTTAAGAGTACGAGCAGGCTTTGGCTTATTTACTGAGCTAATTGGTGGGACCCAGTGAGTCATAGCACAATGAAACTCAAAGATCTGGTACAACTTTAAGGACAACCTCAGCGCAGCACAAAACAGTGGACCGTACAAATGCTCAGGAAAATGAGTAGACATGTAAGGAGAGCAGTGTGGAGGGAACTCATGACTGAGCATCAGTGCAGAAGACTCATGCAGGAGGTAGAAGTGAGGACAAGCTCGCTTAAGGATATAAAAATACTGCCTGCATATGCAGAGATGGTATTAAGAAAGCCAGCATTCCACTAGAGTTGAAACTGGCAAGGGACATCAAAGGCAACAAGAAGAACTTCTAGAACTGCTATCGTATTTGAGAAGTCATGGTGGTCTGGTGAGGTCCCCGACAACTGGAAGAGAGGGAACATAACCCCCATTTTTAAAAAGGGGAATAAGGAAGACCCAGGTAACTACAGGCCGGTCAGCCTCATCTCTGCCTGGCAAGGTCATGGAGCAGATTCTCCTGGAAACCATGCTAAGGCACATGGAGAGCAAGGAGGTGGTTGGTGACAGCCAACATGGCTTCACCAAGGGCAGATTGTGCCTGACCAATTTGGTGGCCTTCTATGACGGGGTGACGGCATCGGTGGACAAGGGACGAGCAACTGACATCATCTACCTGGAGTTGTGCAAAGCTTTTGACACTGTCCCGCACGACATCCTTCTCTCTAAACTAGAGAGACATGGGTTTGATGGACGGACCACTCGGTGGATAAGGAGTTGGCTGGATGGCCGCACTTAGAGAGTGGTGGTCAACGGCTCAATGTCCATGTGGAGACCGGTCACAAGTGGCGTCCCTCAGGGGTCCGTGCTGGGCCCGGCCCTGTTCAGCATCTTTGTCGGCGACATGGACAGTGGGATAGAGTGCACCCTCAGCAAGTTCGCCGACGACACCAAGCTGTGTGGTGCCGTCGACACGCTGGAAGGGAGGGATGCCATCCAGAGGGACCTTGACAGGCTGGAGAGGTGGGCCCGTGCCAACCTCATGAAGTTCAACCAGGCCAAGTGCAAGGTCCTGCACCTGGGTCATGGCAATCCCAGGCACAAATACAGGCTGGGTGGAGAATGGATTGAGAGCAGCCCTGAGGAGAAGGACTTGGGAGTGCTGGTGGATGAGAAGCTTAACATGAGCAGGCAATGCGCCCTTGCGGCCCAGAAGGCCAACTGCATCCTGGGCTGCATCAAGAGGAGCGTGGCCAGCAGGTCAAGGGAGGTGATTCTCCCCCTCTACTCTGCCCTGGTGAGACCCCACCTGGAGTACTGTGTCCAGTTCTGGAGCCCCCAACACAAGAAGGACATGGACCAGTTGGAGAAGGTCCAGAGGAGGGCCACGAAGATGATAAAAGGGCTGGAGCACCTCTCTTATGAGGACAGGCTGAGAGAGTTGGGGCTGTTCAGCCCGGAGAAGAGGAGGCTCCGGGGAGACCTGATAGTGGTGTTCCAGTACCTCAAGGGGGCCTACAAGAAAGATGGGGAGAGGCTGTTTAGTAGGGCCTGTTGCGATAGGATGAGAGGTAATGGTTTTAAAATAGAGGGGGGTAGATTTAGATTAGAAATTAGGAAAAAATTTTTTACGATGCGAGTTATAGAACACTGGAACAGGTTGCCCAGAAAGGTGGTGGAGGCCCCATCCCTGGAAACGTTCAAGGCCAGGCTGGATGAGGCTCTGAGCAACCTGATCTAGTTGGGGATGTCCCTGTTCCTTGCAGGGGGTTTGGACTAGATGACCTTTGAAGGTCCCTTCCAACCCTAACCATTCTATGATTCTATGATCAGCAGTTAAAAAAGAAGAGCAATGAGGGAAATGCAGGCTTGCTGCTGACTGCGACAGGTGATTTCACCATAGTGATGGTGAATATGGAACAAGGCTGAGGCACTTGGTGCTTTCTTTGCATTAGTCTTCACCAGTAGAGTCTTCTAGGGTTTGTACCTATAGATGGGGCTCTGAGTGGAGAGTGACTATCAGTAGTGGACAAGGATTGGGTCAGGGTTCTCTTTTGAATATGGAGAAGGCATCTTTGCATGGTGTTGGGTATAGGGCGCAAGTCTTATAAAATTAGGAATGCTAATGAGCACTTGGAAAAAGAATAAGAAAGCCAGTGAAGTAAATGTTTGGGATGAACGTGAACGTTCTTCATAGTATTACTTCAAAATTTTCAATACAGTCTCATCCATTTGACTTGCCAACAACCCTGAAGTGTTTTTGGAAGTAACATTTCTTGCTATTAATGAAATTGGACAATTAGAAAGTCATGTACTGCTGTCTGCTACTTCTAAATTTCTGAAAAATGTGGTTAGTAATGCAGCAGGTTGCAAACCAAATTTTCTATAAAGGATTAGCGTAATGGGTGGGAGCAAATGCCTTTTGATACTTAAGAAGTGCACGCAGTTGAAATATGCAGGGAGAAGTAAAGAAAAAATGAAGGATAAGGAGGCAGAAGCAAGATCATTAGGACTGTTAAACAGTGGAGATGCTGACTTTTTGGATCACAGTTCTTACACATTTCATCTTTTTAATTGGTGAGAGTAAGTGCACAATCATTTCCCTGTTGTTCTGCCTTCAGAGTTGATTGTTTTAGATTAACCTGGAGATGATCTTGATGATGAAAATACAACTGTTAAGGAGGCAGTGATAAAGCTGATAAGATTTACATCATATATACTCTCAGTGTATATTGAAATAAAATACTTAAGCCCCTGTGTGCATTATCTCTTCTTATCTTAGTACTTCGGGGAAAAATGGTTTTACCATCTGTCAAACTCCGGTGCTCATCTGTGAGACTGATGATGGTTAACACAGTACAGTGTTAAACACTTGGCAATGGAAGTTTGACACAGTGGTTAAAGAAGCAACAGATCATCATTAAATAAGTTTATGGATTTCAGTCTGTGCTTAAAATCAGGACAAGCATTCCAATGAGATTACAAAAAAAGTACAATGCTGCTGCTGGTACCTTTGGTCATCAGTATTAGTCTCCATCTACATCTGTTGGATGAAGGACAGGCTGAATTAAATTTGTATTCTGAACAGACCCATATCCCACACTTTCCCCTCTGCTGGGAGAAGATCAGCTTTGTGTTTATGGCTTTCCTTGCCGTGTTCCCGGACAATTCTTGGTAATGGATGTGTATGGAGCCCAGATTAAGGAGTGCGTCATTAGTTACTGTATTATGTTCCAAGAACAGATTGCTTTAATAAGGGAACATAATACAATTTGAAACAAATTTCCTGATGTGCGGAGTACTGTAGTGTCTCATCTAATATATGACTTCACATTTGCAAAGGGTCCAGATTGTTCCTTCTATATCCAAAGATAACTGTGGGAGTGGTGTAAGACATAGTGGTTTAATTCCATACGTAGTTTAGTGTGTGCCCATCTCAGCTTCGTGCAGTACCACTCTTTTGGAAAGACCAAACATTGTGCAGTAATGTGCAGCAACTTGTCCTATTGATCTTGGTTTCCTGTCTTAATGAGGTCCTTGGTAAGGACTTAAACTATTTATTGCTATCCCTTCTCTACTTTGATGTTCAGGAGAAGCCACTTCATCTAAGTCTCACCTCCAGCCCTTTGAGACTGAGTGATCATTCTACCCATGTGTAAGAAACCTGGCTCAAGAGATGTTAAAAATACTTTTAATAAATGAAACTCTGGTGGTTTGTTGTTTGTTTGTTTTGTTTTGTATTGTTGTTTTTTTTTTCCCCAGTATAGCAGATGAACCTTTTATCATGTCTCATCTTTTTGAGTAGGCATTCCGCTTGTTTTGAATTATGAAGTTTGTCAAGGAGTGGTTTGTTGTTTGTCACTCTGAAATGCATGTTTTTTCACATTCTATAATGTCAGTAATTCTTCAGAAGTGTACTGCAACGGGAGCTCTCTCAGGGAGGCTTCCAGAGCTACTTTGTGCTTTGGCTGGATTGTTCTTCAGTTGCTCTTTGGTAAGATTTTAGTACCCAATGGCCTGTCGTAAGCTCCTTGCATGAAAGGGGCCCAAAGTTGATTGGAGAAGGTCAGCTGAAGAAGAAAATTACTAACTACTTCCTAGAGGAGTCTTTGGAAGCAAAAAAAAAAAAAAATCTCAATAATGCTATCTTTCTGTTTCCTGTGACGTTTATGTAATGCTCCTGATAGTATTAACATGGCCAGCCCATGTTAAGACTAGCAGAAGGTTAAATTCCTTAGTCTACATAGTGAAGTGTTGTTGCAAGATGTTAGAAAATGACATAGTAGAAGACATAGAATTTCCTTCTGAGCATTATAAAGAGAAATAAGTTTTTATTTCCAATGGTATTTCTGGAGAGATTAATATTTGGGGTAGAAAATGTTAAATAGGACATTAATTTTTCTGACACTTATTATGTGTTTAATTAGGATATTACTTTTTCTGATGCTTATTATGTGTTTAATTTAGCGTTATGAGATAGCAAATACATCTACATGGCTTTTAAGTGTCCCAAGCAGGTTTAGACAGTTACTGGTTTATAGCAGACTTGGGTACTTCAATGCCTGTGCAGTGTGGTACCACTGCATTAGATACAGTGAGGCTATCGGTTGCTCCTTCGGGCATTGTATAGCAGAGGACAGAATAGAGCACTGTTTGCAGGAGTAATGAAAGCAAGCTAAAACTAAAATATTACAACATTTTGACGTTTAAGAAAATAATGTAGCTGTGTTTCAATTTTCAGAGCAGTGGAAAGAGTTCTGTGTTGGAAAGTCTTGTGGGGAGGGATCTGCTCCCACGAGGTACTGGAGTTGTCACCCGGAGACCCCTTATTCTGCAGCTGGTGCATGTTTCCCCAGAGGATGGTCGGAAAACAGCTGGAGATGAAAATGGTAAGTGGGATCCAAGAGTATTTTTTGCCTAGTAGGAAAGAGGCTTTTAATCTTTCTTGTTCCTTTGACTGAAAAACCAGTTGTTGTAATCTTAAAACTCGAGTGTACTTTAAAAAATTTACTTGGAAGAAAACACAGCTGTTGTCACATCTGTTCTGTCCATTTAGCAAATGTAGTGAAGTTAAAATCTTTTGGATATTTGAAATATCCCCAATGTTTTAAGCTTTCTTGTTTGTTCTTAGGAAACACTTTTGAGAAAAGCAGGCCAAAGAAAGCATTTCAGTTTGGATAATGATTGTCTAGAGTGTAAAGAACATGATTTTCTTGTTTATGTTTTTCTTCCTCCTCTTTTGCTGTATAAATAAGGTTTTTCCTTGAGAGAGTGAGTATGTGACTTTTTAGAGGTTAGGAAATAGATAAGTTCTGAATAGAGCAGAAGAAGGAGAAATGAAAACAACCTTGTAGTAGAGGCAAACAGAATTTAATGGGCACATCCTGTAGCTTACAGATGCTATGTTACTGGGCTGCACTGGGAGATTCCAAGCACATCAAGAACAACACTTGAAATGTTCTGCAGCTGTCTAGTTTGAAGCTTGTGCCTTCTATAGTGTTTCTATATTATCCTTCAGCAGATCAAGAAAGTAATCTCAGTTGTCCCTTGGGATAAATGCTCATTCTATACTAGCTAGTGCTCTTTATCTTATGAAAGAGCAGCAGGGCCATATCCACCTTCTGATCATAAGATAAATCTTAGCTTTTTGATGTAGACAGAAAAAGTACACAAGCTTTTGATGGTATGATAAACTTGGGACTATAATTATTAATTCTCATTGTGTTCAAAGTCTTTGGAATTTATTTCTAGCAATAGTAAGTTAAGGTATCAGAAGTTTTTTACAGTATTTTTTCATGTAATACTTATAGTCTTTGATTTCTGAAGAACAGTTACTAGTATTGTTCAGTTTAAAAGGTTTAAGCTCAATTTTCATTATTGCTGCAAGCAGAGAACACAACTCAAGTTCATAACAAGTATGAACTTACAGTGTGCAATCCAGAGTGTGCTACAGAGAGACTGTAGGACAATTCAGTTTGGAAATGATCTCAGGAGGTCTCAACCTCCTCCTCCTCAAAAACAGACCAACTCTGAACTCAAGACCAGGTTGCTCAGGGCTTTATCCAGTTGGGACTTGAAAACCTCCAAGAATGAGGAATTCAGAGAGTCTCTGGGCAACCTTTTAGAAATGGCACCATTGATCTCTTTAAATGTGGTTTTATGTTGCTTGAATTGTGCAGTGTATAGTTTCTAGTATTTTTCAGAATGCTTTGATTCTGAGTTGTAGGATAAAATATGATTTTGTTCTGCTCTGCAACTTTACAGGTATTAAAATATGGTTTTGTAATTGTATTGCAGAGCCTTTCTGTTGTAGGTTGCATTTGATCTGGGGATTCAGGTTTTGAATTTAAAATAGGATAATGATATAATTGCATAAGGATGCTAAAATAATATTTATGAGACCCATTTAGATCTTTGGGGAAAATAAATCAATATGTAAGATGGACATGTTATGATGTCATCTTGATGTTCTTTTGAGAGAGACCTGGGCTTTTTTGGTAAGAACAGACAAATGTTTATGACTCAGCAGTTGCATTTGAAATACCTCTCTTTTCCATCCAGAATTCAGGCAAATAGCCACTAAATGGTTTTCTCACTGATCTCGTTTAGCATATGTACTGATTGTAGTGTTACATCTGAGAAGATGGAATCGAGTAGCTTGGGAAGAAAAAAGATGGCAACCTCTTATCCTGGCTGTGCTGTCTGACATTGTAATAATTCACTATACTATTACAGATCATATTTTTGTTTGTTATCAGGTGGATGTTGAGGTAGGGTTGAATATGTATTTGGGATTTCCCAGAGGGAAATCTATGCATAGTCTTGCAGAAAAGGATTTTATCCAGATGAGAGGTTTCTTCTCTACGAATTGAGTACTGGACGAGGGAATGTCAATCTCGGCATGCTACTTTCTGAATGTGCTGGTAATGAACTCTGTGTGCACAGATACTTTTATGCAACTGCCTCTTTGTTTTGTGATTTGTCACCTTTATCCATCCTAATGCTTGCTCTAGATGTGTATTTATATGTAATTGTCGTAGTTCAGCCCCGATCAGGACCAGACCATTTAGCACATACATTTAAAAATTGTACTAGTCTGTGGTTCTTATAAGCTTAAGTTTTACCTGTGACTGAGTGTTTGCATCCAGAAGGCTTCCCGGTTGTCAACACAGAGCACTTTGGATTGCTGTGGTATTCATTTAAGCATGGACAATTACCTTGTCTTTATGATGAAGGAAAAAATTGTGTCTCCCTGATAGCTTAATTTTGACATGGTCTGATGCATGTGAGCTGCCAAAGAATATCAGTTCATATCAATTTAGGGGGTTTTTTTTATTTTTTAAAAAAACTTTTTATTTGATTTTTGGGACCACATTGTGAAAAATTGTTGAGAAAGAACTGCAGCCAGACATTTGAACTAACCTCTGATTTTCTAACATGCAACATGAAAGATTATCTCTGCTGTTCCTCAAAGTCACTGATGAGCTATGCGATTCTCTTGTTCGGTGGTCACTGCAATAAATCAAGATGGAAAATACCAGAGATGAATTTTCCACTAAATATGAAGTGCTGTGTTTTCATAACATGGTATTTCAGACTGATACATATATTCTAGAGAGATATGTGTGGTTTGGTGTGAAAGAAATGTTCTCATTATGCTTTTGCTGTTTATTGTTAGCCTCTAGTGATTCACCACATATGGTGTGTTTGATGTGGTGACACCACACTGTGGTGTTCTCTTATCAAATTGCAAGAGAAGCAATGTTGATGAGAAAACCAGACCTGGTCTTGTGAATTATTAAATTGGTTTTGTAGCTAAGACCTATTCTGGTAGCTTATTCATTTGTTAGGAAGTAGAAAAGAGGAGGGAACATAAAAATGGTTAATTAGTAAATGTTTATAGGTTTGTTTTTTGTCCAAGATAGGAAGCTGAACATTGTTCAAGTTTTGAACAGATAGAATTGATATTGGACACGGGAATAATGAATACAGATCTGTTGCTTGCTAGATCAACACTGTTTTGTCAGCTTTTTGTTCTGTACTTCAAACAGGAATCCCTTACCCCTAGCTTCCAAACAGTGTGGACTGCTTCATTGTACTTAGCTTTGTAGTAGTGCAAGAGAAAAGAGCTGTAACTCAAAAGAGCTTACCATCTAGTTAGCGTCAAGGAAGGAAGACATGGTACCATGTACAGAAGGGAATGGAAGATGTGCACATGTTTTTTTTTAACAATTTGGATTTTTTTTTTTAATTTAGAGAGAGAGAGCTAGGAAAGGATGAGGTGGTGGGATGTAGGGGGATGGGAACAGGGGGAGGAGAGAGTTCAGATGGTAGTCTGCTGGATCCAAGAGCTATGAAAGTATGGGAACTAGAAAGCTAGGAAAACAGGTAAGATACTTAATGCTTTGCTGACTTCTGTCCTTGTTAGTATTTGGGAAGTTCTCATTGCCATGCTGCAAGAAATGCTCTATGGTGGTAGCCTTTTATGACTGAACAGCTTCTTCTCCTGTTGCATGTGAAGAACATTTCTACTGCTTTAGGAAGGGAGAAGAGATATATGAATAACTGAAGTCAGTTAGCATTGAACTGTATTTGAGCTTCTTAAAGGAGCATTGCAGTATAAGAGAGAACAATTTGGTGGAGGGCAGTCCTGAGAAAAATACCATAATCATGTCTAGTTTTCCAGTATGTTAATTAAAGTTTTCAGGTCTGACTCCAAGATACGAAAAGCCAGAAAAGCAGACAAACTGTTGCTTTATTCAGGAAATGGGATTTTTTTTTTTTTTGAAAGGCAGGATCTGTTTGTTCTTAATAGCTACTATTTTAATAATTTCTTATAATCTATAGTACTTAATTTTATAATGACCGAAATGTCATGTCTGTGCACTTTTATCTAGCATTGAATCTTGAATGTAATCAAGTGATTAATTCACGTTAAAGTTTTGACTGAAAAGCTTCCAGAAAGTAACCTAACTGAGAGAAGACTGATTTACCAGTGAAACTAGTGATTAAAACCAGAATGGGAATTATGTTCTGTAAACCAGAACATTGGGTTGTTGAATGTAGGCTAATTAAAATATTTTCTCCTTGCCTTGAGCATCCTTCAGTTCTGAGTAATGCAAATCCTTCCTCCTTTCCTGAAAACCCTGCATTAAATTAGAGCTATTGGGAAATTTTTCTCAAATATTAAAGGGATGTCAGTACAGACTTCCTCAGAAGAGTGGGGCAAGACTATCCTCGCTGTGTAAAATGAAACTTCTAAAAGCTTATACTTGGACCAAGGAGGACATAATCGCCCATGGAGGAACATAACAGGAGAGTGCTTGGTCCATATCTTCCATGTGTAATGGTGGCAGTATCTTGCTGTATCTTTTTCTTCCTTCTTTATACCTGTCTTTACTTTCTCAGATTCAGTTTTTAAGAGGCGGTGAGCAATACAGTCTTGAAGATACTGTCGTTTCTTCCTGTATGTGCATATTGCTTTATTTCTTCTGAATTGTAAATAACCTTAACATGCTTAATAACCTGAAATTAATGAGCCCTTTCATTTTGGAAACTGGTTTGTAATATTGCCTGTTTACCAACCAAGACAAACAAAAGCTACCTCTTAACAACGGTTGCTTCATAGCTCCAGTGCCTGCAGAACAGTAAGGATAAAATTAGTTTGTTTTATATGTATGTTTTTTCCTTAATGGATTGAGTCCGTCTAAATCAGTGTATTTCCATTGATGATAAACACTTGACTTACCCTCCCAAGCAAGATATTAAAGTAACTGATGTACTAGGCTTTCCAAACTGAAGAATTGATTGTTGCTGTGCTACTTGCATTTTGTGCCAAAAATGTCTTCACCAGTTTGTTTTGATACTTGCACTTTCATGGTGCTGTACTGGCATCACATAAAAAAACTGAGTTGTAAACTCATCAGCCCTTCAATAAAAAGGTTGGTTGTTTTTTTTTTTTTTTTTTTTTGTAAAGGGATTTCCATAAATATTTTGAGAAAATTAGAAGTTGAGAAGGATGATAGGTAATGTTGTCTCTTCTTAAATCTGTCTCAGAACTGCCACAATTTATTTTTTTAATTGAGCATTAGAAAGACTGTTGCAAAACCTCAGATTTCTTTCCCATACAGTAATATTACTTCCAGTGACATTAAAAATGTTTCCTTACTCTTTCTCATTCTTGCCATGAGTAAATGATGAGAAACATATTTTGCCAAAGTAGTTCAGCTTTGTGGAACCTAATGGTACTACTGTTTTCTGTGCTTAGATAAATATATTGTGAGCTTTTGGAATTAGGTGAACAGCAATAATGTCATCATGAAATAAATTTTGTTGTATAGAACATCTGATTAATATGCATCATTTATCAGTGTTTAGTTAAGATGGTATTTCTGTGTATATTGTTAATGTTACACATTCTCATCAATAGCAGAATAGCATGCACATCTGTCTGCATGCATTTGTGATCTTTGTAATATAATGTGGTACTGAAAGTTAATAAAATGCTATATTAATATGATTTAAAATTTTAAACATCATTCAATGCTGTTTCTCTTTAACTGCAGACCCTGCTACATGGAAAAATCCAAGACACCTTTCTAAAGGTTGCCTTTATCCACTTGCTTTTTCTCCCTGTGCATAAAGTGCATGCTTATATACACTAAATCACATACATTTCATGCCACTTTATTTTTGATTACACCTTTAATTTTACACTTTGACTACTGTGTTGATTGATTATTTTGCTGAGTCTTGTGGTCTGGTTGATTTTTAGTTTTCTGACCTTGTTGCATTAGAATGAGATGATTTTTGCTTTTCTTCTGTGCTGTTGCTGCTTCATAGAATTTCCTGCACTTTTAATTCCCAAATCCTTAAAAAAAATCTCTATTGATCAGTATCTTGAAATTCAACTTGAGCAGAAAAAATATTTTGAAAGATTACTTGATTGTAGGTAAGCAGTGTGTTTGCCAAATGGTCAGATTTCTTATAGACTGTTCTTCTAGAGTAGATTGTTGTATTGGGAAGCAGAGGTGAAATGACCACAAACTAAAAATGTGAAATGGAACTTACCACTAATACTTGAACAGCTAGTTGTGGAAATTTGAGTATCTTGCAGTGTGTCTTAACCTGCTGCCTGTGCTAGGAAGCAGGAAATGACAAAACGTCCTTTGCTGTTCCTGGGCCTGCTCTTGAATAGCCCCAGAGTAATTCCAGACATCAGTGGTGACTGACAAGAGTTAGTATGTTTGGTCCTTGACAGATTTGGGAAGAGACATGTTCTCCTAAGACTTCATTGTTATGCAGAATTCTTAGGTATTTTCTGTTTGCTTGGTTTTGGTTCTACAGGTTTTTCTAACTTTTTCTTTCAGCTGTAATTTGATGTCACTTGCATGGTAAAAAAAAAAAAATGCTAAAATTGTATTTTTTTCAGGTTTTTTAAACTATTGCTAATAATACTTTTGTTTTCTGTTGCAAGCTGATATTTAATGGACTATACAATTTCTGAAAAATGATGGGATAGCTGTTTGGCTCAGTCACAATTAGGAAGGTGGACCTTGTCTAAGAGAGACGAATTAAAAAGTAATGAGGTGCAATGTTTAAATTACCAGAATCGTAAATGTATTTGTACTGAGCTATTTAACATCTAATTGTAGAAAGCAGACTAATTTTTCTCTTGCTGATTGAAAAAAAAAAATCGCATTGTAGTTTTCAACAAACAGACTCTCAGAAAAATGTAATTGAAACGTCTGCTTCCTGTTCCTAATATATCAATTCTTTGTTTTCAGAGGTAGATGCTGAAGAGTGGGGTAAATTTCTTCACACCAAAAATAAGGTATGTTTAATGTGATGATGGATTAACAGTGTCATAATTATGCTACCACATGCATACTTAATTCTGTATCTCTTCTCTTGAGTTTCTCAAAAAGGAGCTTAATTCTATCTGCTATACTATATGCCAGAGTACTGAGGATTTTCTGTTTTGTTTCTTATAAGTAGAAAACTTCTGAAAACATTCTTTTAAACTCAAGACAGGAAGTTTATCAATGATTGTCTGTTGTGTGTGTCATTGATTCTCCTGAGTTATGTACTTTAATCCTTTTTGTGTTATTTTGTTGATTTTTCTTTTTTATACATTGGCAAAGTTAGAATGGACGTTGCAAGACACTGAAGAATTTTCTACTTCAGAGGCTTATTAGAAAGCTATGAAAAGGAAGGAAGGGCCTAATGCCCATCACGGGGGAAGAGCAGAAACTGAGATGACCTAGGACTTCAATAAGAAAGTCAAAGCTTAATTTTTTACTTGAAGAAAGTAATCCTTTTGTTGGCAGATTGAATTATTTAGGTGTTTATTACTTTAAAATTATTTCTTCACCTTCTAAGTAGTGTTAGAATTTGTGTGTAAGGGTAGCTCTGTGCTGACTTACTTTGGCTTGGTGGAAGGAGAATAGCTTTGACAAGTGTGGAAAAATTTTGAAATGAAACTGTCCTTGTTCTTCGTCTTTTCAAGAAGAGAAGAGGGTCAGGCTACATGTTGTTTATTCACTGTGGAAGATTGCAGCTGGATTAGAAATTGGACTTGTGTTTGAAACTCTCCTTAGGTGAACACTATTTTATACCTTATCTGACATTGATGGGGCAATAAGTGCTAATAACTGCCATCTTATACTATTAATCAACAGATTAAATACCAATAATCCAATTTCTGTAATTTTTAGCACTGATGATTACTGTTAGCATTAGCTTTAAAGGCTAATAGTCATTCTTATTTTTTCTCACTTTCTATATACTTAGTTACAGAGTTTTTCACTGTCTCTTGGAGAAGAGAGCGTTATTTTGCAATTACATAAGTGGATGCTGTCTTTGATTTTTAAACAGTTTTTTTCTTCCGTACTTCAGATCTATACAGATTTTGATGAAATTCGTCAGGAAATAGAAAATGAAACAGAGAGGATTTCAGGAAATAATAAGGTAAATGTTGCACAGTCCATCTTTGTCTTGCTATAGATTCTCTTGTTGTTTAAACCTTTCTTAAACAATTTTGGCAGCTAGAAGTGAAAAGCATTGAACTGCTCTAATGAAGAACACAATAATGATGCTTAGTATTTTGAGATTTTTTTCACTGTGTTCATGAGGTAAATGACGTCAGCTTAAAGAAAATGCAGAGAATTGCTGTTGCTTTACTTCAGAGTTTCTGTAATTCTAGTGCAAAAAATAAATGTTCAGTTAAACTTGCTTCCATTTTTTCACTTACGTGGCTTTGTGTGTAATTATAAAATTGAGTATTCTATTCTTGCATATATGTATAATGACTGAAATATAAAAGCTTTTATGCATTATATTGAGGGGAGAAAGAAGGGTGCTTCCAAAGACAAAGGAATTGTTTGGCAGATGTGGCTGACTTTTTCCTCACCATGTAGCTCTAAGGTGTATGATGGAAGAAAGTTTTTCTAGTCTGAAACTACAGTTTTTGGCTTTCTAAAGGGTGCATTTAAATAATCCAGTACAGTGATTAAATTTTATTATTAATATATTTCTAGGGGATCAGTCCTGAACCAATTCATCTTAAGATCTTTTCATCTAATGTTGTAAATCTGACTCTTGTGGATTTACCTGGGATGACAAAGGTAAGATGCAGAATGCTTCTCTTCTGATTGACTGTGAACCGTGCATTTTGAAACAAGGCATGTATATTCACTATTTGCCATTGTTCTCTACTGTTAGACAAACAGCTTTTCTCAGGTTAAGTAGTTTGTTATAGGAATTTGAGATGTCACTGTTTTCTGGTGTCACTGGTTTCTAGTACCTTTTGCAGTTGTAAGAGGTAGATTTGCTTAAGTTCTTCCTCTTTCTGTATACAGATGAGGCATTGGAAGTGTGGTGTGAACTGCATGCTCTTTTTAACAGAAAAGGTGGCACTTGAAGTTTGAAAGTTGTACCGCAGATAGATGGGTGAAGTTTGAAAATGTTTTCCCCATTACTTCTCCAGAAGTTACTATGCATATTTTGCGTAGGAAATTGTATAAAGTGAGGATACACTGGAAGAAATGTTCAGTTCCTGTTTGTTCAGGTTTTATACGGAATAATTTTCTGTTGCATAAACATGACAAGATTACTTTTTTTGCCTGCCCATGTACATATACATACCCCACTCTGCCAGTTGTGCAGGTGGATCTTGGATACCAAGTCTTCTTAACAGCAGTATCAAATAATTTTAATTGATTCTTATTTCTATAAGAGTGTTTTTGATTTTTATACCTTTCAAGATCTTCCTTTCCTTTCCTGTTTGTTTGTCAAGGGGGAAGGAAAGGACTGGAAAACTTAATTTTGTTCTGTGGTATAAGGTATGAACTTTCAATGAGTGGTCTTACATAAGCATAAATATTCAATTTTGAACAGTTCTACATTGTTTTTTTTTCTCTAGGTGCCTGTTGGTGATCAGCCTAAGGACATTGAACTTCAAATAAGAGAGCTAATCCTTCAATTCATCAGCAACCCAAATTCAATTATTCTGGCAGTCACAGCTGCTAACACAGACATGGCCACTTCAGAAGCACTTAAAATTGCACGGGAGGTGGATCCAGATGGTAAGCGGCAAGAAAAACTGGATCGTGTTTTTTTTTAATTAAATCCTAAAATAAAAGTGAAGTCATTTGGACAAATGTAGAAAGAAAATCAAATGTCACTGCGTTTTCTGGAAGTTACAATGATTATATTTGCTTAAAGGCTTCCTGCTGCAGTTACTGCAACTAGAAGAGTGCTATGATGAATTAATATCTAATAGATTTCTGTCTTATGAACAGGCCATATAACTATTTTAGTAGTCATAGGAGTCACTTCTGTTTCCAGAGCAGCAAAATGGCATTACAGAATGCTGCAGGTTGAGATTTTTAGTAGTTAACAGTGGTCTGTTACAATGACTTCATGCTTTATTGTCCAGTGTTATTTCTTTTAGTAGAGAAAATAAGCCATCCTGCAGCTAGTAACTGACTATCTAGCTTTTAGTTTAGTAACTTTTAGTAAGAATAAAATTAATATATACTGTCAGCATCTGTTTTGGTGCCCTTCATTTATGTGACAGAACTAACTGATTTGATTTAATCTAAAAAGAAGATTATAATTTTATGTTTACGTAATGACTTTGAAACAAGCTACTGGGTGCCTGCTTCTTGTGTATAGAAAGTGTTCTCAGTACCACTGACTAATAAATGGCACTGTGTGATTTGAAAGAATATAGAAAATTATGCTCTAAACATAGTTATACTGAAATTATACTAAAAATTGGGGTTGGTATGCTTTACCCTCAGTTTTGTCTTGACATAGAGTGTAACATTTCTTGCTTGTTTTCAAACTCCCAAGTCTGCTTTGGCCTGTCCGCCTAAACCTTTATGGGTTCCACAGCTACATAACCTTGAGGGAGGACCTCTTCTCCTGGCAGTCTTCTCTGTCAGATGTCCTGGTTCAAGGCACTAGACCCTTTCCTTTTAATGTACTCCTGTAAAAATGATCAGCTGTGATTTTTGGATCACTTCCCAAAATTCTAAATCATAAAGCTGGAGTGGCAGCTCATGTTGCAGGTTCTGTAGGAATAATGGTATGTGATGAGAACTTCAAGTACTAAAGTATGTAAACTCTGACTTGCATTCATCTGAAAGTTTTAGGACCCAAGAACCTACTGATTTTGCTGAGGTACCGATTTATTTTGAGACTGGAAACGTGTTATATTTTAAAGAAAAAGTTCTTGCCATGTTTTTTTCAGACCCAAGAGCCTGGGAAGTATTACCGTCCCAGACAAAATGTGTGCATGTTAGCCTACCTGTTTAGATGTGCAGTATTTACCTATTTAATAAATTTAGGTCACTTTTTCCTCCACGGTGTCCGATCTGAAGTTTAGTTTTAATTTGAAAAACTTTGTCTTATATTCAATAAAAATTAAATCCCGTAATGCTTCTTCAGTGGATGGATTTCAAGCTATTCAGTCTCTTGGGACTTTCAGCTATGTATTTGATGCACTATGCTGGAAGTGGGCCTGTTGCCTCCTTTAGCAGCTTCTCCCGTGGGTAGTGATATTTCAAATATAGTTCCAAACAGGTTGCCATTACGTCTGGTCCTACATATATGCTAGAAATATGTTCAGTCCACTCACACTTGTGAGTCTCCTCGCTGCCTTACTTAGTGTTCTCCACAAGTGCTTAGTAAAGCTTCTAACCTCATGTAGTATGCAAAAATGTTTGTTGTAATCAGTAATGACTAGAATTTCAAGCGTCATGGTGCTTAAACCTTTGTCTTTAACCAGATCTGTGTGGGGAGCAGTACCTGCCGAATACTTTCTATACTCCTGTTAATAAGGGGTTCCCAATAGACTTAACACCACATGTTCTTGCACTAGTCTTTGCTGGTTTGTAGTATTAAACTTCATGCAGCTGTATGAGGAACTTTTTGAATTATGAGTTTCAGCTACCTTGATCAAGACAAAGCATGCCTGTGAGTGAGTTTTCCTTTTGGTAGGTCGGAGGACCCTTGCTGTTATCACAAAGCTGGATCTCATGGATGCTGGCACTGATGCTATGGATGTGCTCATGGGAAGAGTGATTCCAGTCAAACTTGGCATCATTGGAGTAGTGAACAGGTCTGTCTGGGCACATTGATGCTATTATTAAAACTGTCTTAGTATGAAGTAATGCTCTTGGCTTTTTAACCGTGAATATGATTTGAAGAATAAGGTGATTTGATGTTGAAATAAATTTCTGGATAAGCGAGTGAGAAGCTTGTTGCTTACTTTTCAAAAGCCTATCTATTCTTCTTCCACTCAACCAGCTGCTAATTTAGAAGGGAGTAGAGACATTTCTTTTAAAAGAACTGTAGTGTCACTTCTTTCTGTTGTTTTTTAGCTTGAGGGATGCTTCTGGTCAGGTGTTCACATTAGCACTGATCCAGTACAGATCTTGTATATATTAATGCTAATCTAGTGCTAACTACATATGGCTGTAGTACTGTTTCACTTTGGTTTTTGCATTCCATAGGTCAAATCTCATGCAGTTTTGGTAAGTGTTGCTTAGTCTGTGTACAGCTGCTACCCATGCTGATTTGTTGACTACGCTGCATGGAACAACAACTAAACCCCTTTATTGTGTAAGGAAGATGAGTTATGTGTGTAAAGCAAAAAACAGCTGTTCAGATGTCCTGTCCAGAAAAACAGAAGTGTAAATTGTTTTTACAATTGTTTTCTCGTCTGTTAACTAGTGTGTAACTCTGCCTTTTAACTTCAGGAGTCAGTTGGATATTAACAATAAGAAGAGTGTAGCAGATTCCATTCGTGATGAGTATGGTTTTCTTCAAAAGAAGTATCCTTCCCTAGCCAATCGAAATGGTACCAAGTATCTTGCTAGAACACTGAACAGGTATTAAATATTATGTAAAATAAAACAGATGTGTGCTTTTAAAGATATTTTAAGATATAAATTGTTGTGTTAGAAGTATGTGTAAACATTTATTTTTACTTTTCCTTTCTCTTTTGGTGCTGTACAGTGGTACTTTAATGAGGAAAACTCTGGTTCCAAATTAAATTTCTGTATTTACTGTAATTTTCCTGAGTAAATGTTCTCCTTTCATGGTTATTTTCTGTCTCTCTTCTGTTTCGATGGAGATGATAAAGCTGAAACTTTTCCTCCTTTCTAATGAGGGACTGTTTTCTGTTTTCAGACTGCTGATGCATCATATCAGGGATTGCTTGCCAGAACTGAAAACCAGAATCAATGTTTTAGCTGCTCAGTACCAGTCTCTACTAAACAGCTATGGGGAACCTGTTGAGGACAAAAGTGCCACTTTACTGCAGCTTATTACCAAATTTGCCACAGAATATTGTAACACTATTGAAGGAACAGCAAAATACATAGAGACTTCTGAGCTGTAAGTACCCAATGGATTTTTATAATATTGACTGAGCAGTTGGATTGACCCAGTGGCTCCTGCTGGTTTTCATTGGCAATAGGACTATACTAGACTGTAACATACTCAAAAATGTTTGAATCCAAGTAACTGTAAAAAATGTTTGCAATGAGAGCTTTTTCCTTGTTTGCTATTTCAGTTTTTATTTTATTCTTTTAGATGTGGTGGAGCCAGAATCTGTTACATTTTTCATGAGACCTTTGGAAGAACTTTAGAATCTGTTGACCCGCTGGGTGGCCTTAACACAATTGATATCCTGACTGCCATTAGAAATGCTACTGTGAGTCTCTTCTGTATTTCAAAGTTTTGTTATTATATATTGGATTCGAAGATAAGATTTCAACAAATTTGTGTTCCTTCAGTCCTGTGAATTAATGATCTCAACTGAATGAGCTAATATGAAGAGACTGAATCCTGCTTTTTGGTATTTTAAGTGAAAAAATACAATATCCAAATTTGCAGCCATTATCTGATATGGAATCAGTTTAAGCTGAATGCTTACATCCCGTTACTGTTATTTACAGGCTGAAATAAAGCTCAGGCCCAGCTTTGGCAGCCCTGTGCTGAAGCTGTGATATATTACAGAAATGGTGATGGAAGTCTGCCTCTGCATTTATTTTGCATTAAGCACTTCTGTTAGTTATGGAGACTCAGTCTGAGATGTATGGGCTAGGACACATTAAAATATATATATAAGGGACACAGCTCTTCAGTGGTTCAGTGTTTACATGGCAGGTTGGGTTTCTTGTGAATAAGGGAATTGGTGTTGCTAAGAATTAACAGAGTAAGTTCACTTTTAAATTTTGCAGTTTATAAAATGTTCACTCCTTAGAGCTTGAATGTGAATGTCAAACATAGAAGTCTGCTTTTGTACTGTGTTAGGCTGGGTGTGGAGAGACAGGTTTCTGCATGGTCGATAACTACTCAGACTTGGCGTGCGTTAGGTCCTCTGCAGCAGTGGTCTGTGTGCGTGCTCTTATCCTTCCATAAATGTAAAATGTAAACCAGCATTTATTAACAGGAGAGATATCTTGTTTTTATGTGACATATCACATCTTTGTGTTTCTAAGGCTCATTTAGTTAAAAAAAGGGGAAAAAAAAAAAGGAAATTTCAGGTAAAAACTGTTCTCTGTATACCTAAACATTGGTCTGTATGGCCCTAAATTAAATTATCCCGAACACTGTAAACCAGTGACACTGTATTATGATTGTACTTAACAGAAAACCCAGTTGCCTTGCAGTAACAATTGTACGCCCAGGATCGTCAGATAAATAATGGTAAATTTTCTCTTTTGAAGTTAGGAAGAGCCTTTATAATAAATTTCATTTAAACTTGGATCCACAAATGTGAAAATACCTGTTCATAGTTGTAAGCCTAGAGTGACATTGGTAGGTAGAAATCTTCAAGATTCCATAAGGATGCTGGTTAATCATTATTTAACACAGTTTGTCTTAAAGGTAGTAACTTCTGAGTTTCTTTAATCTATAAAGTTTTTATATTTAAATATTCTTGTAACATATTTTACTCTTAAGATCTTTTCTAAATGTTCTTTTGGGTGTGAGCACTGTGACCTGATTTATTCTGGACTTCATCAGATACTACTTCTTAGAAATGAATGTTGTTTTAATAAACAGTTAAGCCGCTTTTGCCCTCCTTTTGAATCAGGGTCCCCGTCCTGCCTTGTTTGTTCCTGAAGTTTCATTTGAATTGCTGGTAAAAAGGCAAATCAAACGTTTAGAAGAACCTAGCTTGCGCTGTGTGGAACTGGTTCATGAAGAAATGCAGAGGATTATCCAGCATTGTAGTAATTACAGTACACAGGTAAAAATGCATCTTTTAAAATTATGTTTGTATTTATTTGGCTACCCCCCCCAAATGTTCTGGAAGACTTATAAGTAAATTTTTCTTTTATTTTTAGGAATTGCTGAGGTTTCCTAAATTGCATGATGCCATAGTTGAAGTAGTAACCTGTCTTCTACGTAGAAGACTTCCTGTCACAAATGAAATGGTAATTTTCCATCTACTATAAGTTTGCCTGAAAAAAGTTTCTGGTTTTTGGAGTCTTCCTTGACACTTCTGTTTGCTCTATAATGTCAGGAACCCAAACTGTTAATGGAATCTTAACTTAAATACCTAGCTATTTAACAAATATAATAGCTACATTGTTTGAAACTTCAGATACATAAAAAACAAGGGATTGGAGGAACCCTCTTGAACTCGTTGTCCCCTGTGTTTCAATTTCCCAAGAAGAATTTTACTAAATCTTGGATTTAACATCTCCTAGTCTTTCTGATATAGGTATATTTCCCTTCCCTCTACCAGAAGCTGTGCATTTACTGTAGAGTTTGGGATACAGTGATGAAAATTAAATTATAGACCTTATTCTTTGTGTTTCAGGCACAATGTTGATTTTGCTTATAATGCCCTTTAGCTAGTGAGAACTAAAGATTCAACTTATAGCTTTGAGTAAATATGTTTTACTATGAAAGTCTGCTTTGGGCAGCTTATTGAGGAGGAAACAAAGTGTTTCAGTTATTGACTCTGCATATGTTTGATGTGAAAAGCAACAATTGTTCTCTATGCTCACTATCCCCCCCAGTGAACTGTCTGTTGCTGGTTCAAATGTTGTGTGTGGCTTGTGGCTGAAGGTTGACTATACAGCTTTCTTCATTACTGTATAGCTTGCGTTCATTAAATTGCTGAGTTTTGTTGATTTATTGCTGGAGAGGGGTTAGCTCGATGAAGCTAACAAGTTAAACTGATGTAACATCTAAAACGGCTGAACGTCTGAATGTATTGCAGTGACTGAATAATTCTCTTCTTGCCTTCTGGATCAGAACTTTAATTTCTTTGGGGCAGTAAGCATGGTCCACTGCTATGGACAGTTACACTACGCTTTGTAGCATTGTAGGTTATTGCTTTTCACTAGCATTAGATTTATTCACTGAATTTTTGAATTGTGAATGACATTGCATTGCAGGTTCATAATCTAGTGGCCATTGAGTTAGCTTATATCAATACAAAACATCCAGACTTTGCCGATGCCTGTGGTTTAATGAATAACAACATAGAGGTAAGAAAATACATGATCTTAAAAAGTCTTTCAGCTCCTTTAAGTGAGAGCCTAAATAAAGAGCAAGTGCTTCAATTTATTTCATTGAAGTATAAAAATGGGATCTATTAGAAATATGGTGTATACTCTTATCTTGTGATCTGTTGATTTGTTAGATTTATAATGCATATTACCTTCAGGAACAGTGGTTGATATTTCACTGAAAACAGCTCTGCCTTTATTTCTGTCTGGAAAATAAGATGGGCATTCAGTTGAGTATTGGCTATTAAATGAAATTTTTGGAAGAGAAACTTTAAATAACTACTTGTGAAATACTCTTTAATACTGAAGTAACTGCATTTTGGCTCAGACAGAATGTATCAATAGTTATAGTGTTCCTCTCATTCATGAAAGGATAATACAAGTATTGTTTCCTCTATTCAGGTTCTAATTTCTGCTTCCTTTTGGCATTGTTCTCGAATCTCTGTGTTACCATACTGCAATCTCCCCAAGACAATTTTCTCCGTCAATCTCCCATAAGCCTTTTACAGTTTCAGTAGCCTTTGTGTTTTTCAAGCCTAGCTTTGATTGATAATACTTGTTGCTGTCATAATCTTATAGAAGCAGTTGTTCTACAGCTGGTCAGTTCTATTCTTTCTTGCAATCTGATTTTGTTGCAGTACTTCATCCATCTGGCTAAGAGTTCACTAATACTCTTGTGTTTCTCTGCTTATCAAACACATTCTTTCATAGTAGTGTTCTTTTTTAAATGCTTATGTTTTCTGTTCTTTAGTTCTAACCTTTTACTTTCTTCTATACATAAATTTCGTATTGACTGGCTATGCAATTGAATTTGCCTTGGTAGACTGCCCTTGAATCTAGTTCAGAAACAATGTGTGTGCAAACTCCTGTGAGTACAAAAATTAGGACTTTGTGAAGTTGAACATATGAGAGTATTGAATTATCATGTGTTATTTAAACTAGATCTTTCCCAACATTTTCCTGGACAGGACACTGAAATTTTTGAAGAAACAAAGCACGTAAAACATCTTACACTTATTCAGTGGACAATCAGTTCTTAATTTCAAGAAAAATAAGATCTTTGTCCTGATTGCTCCAAATTCTGTTTTGCTATAAAGTGAATTCTGCCACCTCCTTCTTCCTTTTGGGCTAATCATAGTTAACCCTGCTGGCCACAGAATCAAATCCTTTTAGATTACTTTGAAGATTTAAAGCTTAATGAGGGCTGTAGGTTATCTATGCTGAGCCAAACTGTGTAGCTTTCATCTTGTTTTTTAAAGGCTCTAGTTTTTGATTATGAAGTGTGTTGTAAAATGTTTTGCAAACGTTTTTATATTGATAATTTAATTTTGAACAGGTAATCAGAGTAGCTTTATCCAAATAATTTTCATAGGATCATAGTATGATTACATGACACCGGATGAGATTAAATCACTAGTGTTTGTCTCTAAAATGTAAGTCATCCGTAAAATATGAATTTTGCGTGTGTGTAGATAGAGAGTAATACATAATTGAGGTCTTGCCGGATTGTTTTTAAAGGAACAGAGGCGTAACAGGTTAGCCCGGGAATTGCCTTCTGCTGTGCCACGAGACAAGGTAAGTAAATGTTGATTTTTATTTATTTATTCATTTAAAGTTTAATGCATTTTCCTTTGATCCAATACAAGTATTGGGAACTTTGATACGCTGCCCTAATAAGTGTCTGGGGAGCTTCCAGGTATTGACTTTTTTCTTTCAATCACATAAGGTAGAAGTGGAATGTTATTTTCTTCTTCCAAAGATTCAATTTTTGGCAGGTTTTAAATCTGAGATTTCTGAAGACTTGCCTGTGAATTTAAATTAGTATTACACTTATTACTTGACTGTCATCTGAGGTAAGGCTTAAAATGCCTGCAGATGTGAAAGATGGAGTCAGAACTCGCATGCTTAAATTTATCACTGAGACACACTGATTTCAAAAGATAAACAAGTGATTTAAAATATTCAGTGTGCCAACATAATGACTTGGTTGTTGGGTTTATTTAAATCACTCTTAATACTCCAGTCTTGCTTGCTTTGTGAGAAGATGGTGGAGGTGACGTTTTCAATTGATGATCATAATCCAGTCGTGTATTCTGCCTCTGGAGCTTGCTTAGTTTTACTAGATTTTGGAATTAGATCAATGACAAATAAAAACATGGGTGGAAGAAGCAAGTGTCACGGAAAACATTGCCTCTCTGTAGAAATGAATGGTCTGACAATCAGCTGGAATTTTAGATAGATATTTAATATTACGTGAGGTATTTAGAATCCAAATATACAGAATATAGTTCAGGCTCCTCACAGGTTATAACAGGATTTACTACAGCTGATAGAAATCAGTTCATTAAGCTTGTTAGCTTAAAAAGTGAGACAAAGTCCCAGAATGAATCTAATATTGCTGCCTTTAATCAGTAGAAGCCAGCTGATGGATGAACTGGGAATTTAAGGCAGCTAGCTAGAGATTGCTTTCAGTGCCTTTTGATCATTCTTTGTATTGATTCTATTTATATAATCAGTGCAGGAGCTGAAATGAAATTTAAGGCCGGATAAGCCAAAAGTCTCTTATCTATCTTGGAGATGCTTTTTTTCCTTTTCTGCTTATATTACTGTGTTACTTGCAAATTCAAAATCTTTTCTTTTTTGGATTTTTAAAGATGCTAGCAGGTAAAAGTGTATGAAATTTGCTAGGCAGATTTGGTGGTCTTCAGTTGAATTTTTTTTTTTTTTTTCCCCCCTCCTTGCATTTTTTTACCTTCTTTAGTCTACTAAAGCTCCAGGTGCATTGACACCTGCTTCCCAGGAGACTGTTACTGCTGCTTCTGCAGAGGCTGATGGCAAGGTCTGTCTTGATTTTTCCTGTAAGCACTGCATGCACATTTCTGTTGTGGTGCACCGCAGATAGTATGGAAAGCAGTTCGCATTTAGCGCCCTGTCACTGATACAGTATGCCCTACATAGTATAGACTACTTGGCATTACTGATTTTAGTAGGTACAGTGACAGATAAAGATGTGTCATTAGGTGGCAAAACGACTGCTTTCTGTTTGAACTCTTGGTTGCAACATGTCGTGGTGCAAGTATACAGCATAATTTGCCTGAAACTGTAGCCGATATTTGTTTGGTGCAACAGTACTGTAATCGAAAGTGTTCAGCATGGTTGTTAAACTGCATGTTTTTAATGTGTTGACAGTTAAAGAAGGAGGACAGAAGATAAGCTAAAAATGTGAGTTTCCTGCTTCCTGCAGGGAATCTTTATAGGCTTTGTTCAAACTGAACCTCCTTTTTGTTGTTTCACATAATTGTTCAATCCCTTGTTTACTTATATTTGTGAAATGTGTTCTGCAGTGGTTTTTTTACACTTCAGGTGTGCTGTCTCTCATGTTAAAATAACAGCTCATTACTGTAAAGACTTTTTTGCTAATTGCTTTCACTTGGAGTCAGAAAAGATGAGTAGTCACAAGTTTGTGTACTGACAGTACCAAGAGGACTCAGGCTTATGCACATTCAGCTTCTACTGCAAAGCTGCTATTCTGCCCTGAACAAAGTAGTTAAAGTCAAAATCTAGTCAGTAGTAGTATTTTAACTATTATTTTCGTCAAGAGTTTTAGAGGTTCTGATATGCTGCAAACATCTAAAAAGAAATCAAGAGCTACTGTGAGGATACTGTTGTGACTTAAGAAGTTGCAGGAAGCTACCAAATTTGATTTAATTTGTTTTTCTCACAAAACTTGTCCTTTATTAGGTGGTACATACTCAACACTTTTTCTTGTAAAAGAATGCAGCTTTGTTTCGGAAACTACTTTGGAGATAGAGCAGGCTCCACGCTAATACTGAATGAGAGTGGCAGAGGGATCTTTGCTATTTTGAATAGCTGTCTTGCAATCAGAAATAATGTAATAGAGCTTTCCTCATCAGTGGTGCTCTCTTATTAGCAGAGGTTGATTTGAATTCTTATAGTGTACTTTTTACAGTCCCTCTGAACAGTTGTGCAATTTTAACAAAATTTCTGATGTGTATAGTTCAGCTGTGTTTCCTCCTAGTATGCAACTGTTGGTATTCTATTTGCTGTGCTTTGTTTCTCACTCTTTTTTTAGACTGAAGATCAGCTTGTGGTCTTTTAATTGTAAACACAATAGATGAGTTTAGCTTATGTCCTCCTATATCTAAACCAATATATAAGTAGTAGTAGTAGTTCAGAGCCTTGAATGACCTTGAATGTTTTTCAAACAGCAACAGATTTTAAAGTACAGCAGTAAATAGAATGGATACCAAGCCTATGGAAAGGTACAAAGTAAAAATTACTGCTGTTCCACATAAAAATAAACTGGTTTTTTTGGTTTTTTTTGTTGTTTTTTTTTTTTTATACTAATGTAACATGTGGTGGATACTATCTACTAATACTTCTTTTGTCCAGTAATTCTTAAGAGTTGGGTGTGATGTCCTTTTTTCAGGAGGTCAGTGAGTCATTCTTTGTCTGGAACTTCCCAGAAACTCTGATCTTCACTTCCAGAGGATGGAGATTTTTGTTTTGATTTAGTACAAAAAAGCGCCTTCTGTAAATTGAGGTCTTGCAGCACAAATACATTCACAGCTTTGGTACCCAGAAACATAAATGTGCATATATTTTAGCTGTTATCATAATAAACTTCAGTTTATATTTAAATAAAATACCAAAGAAACTAAATTCAAGTCTTCCAAGAGCTATGGTGATCTTCAAAACATACTTTCAGAATGATCCTGATAGTATAGGTTGTATTGCTCCAAGGACGTATGGTAAAACTGGTAAAAGCCAAATGATTTAGGAAGACCATTCCATATTTCAGAAGTGATTTGTAGACCTTTAAAATGCTGGGGAGCTTCTCTGTGAGGCATTTTCATACCATCGTTAGGGAGAATGAGTTTTAAAAGCTTTCATTTTACTGGCACTTTGTGTGAGCTGTAAGCAGCAAAGGTGGGGAATGTGAAGAATAGAATGCAGGGAATATATGTATGAAAATCTCATTTTTAGTGAGTCTTACCTGTAGCACAGTAATAGCAGATTTGATCAGACACTGCTTTGCAGCGCCGAAGTTCTAACTCTCCAATATTTCTTCATTGTGCTGTTTGTGTAGGCTGCTCCTGGAATGGGAGATGGGTCTCAGGAGCCTGGGACAGGCAACTGGAGAGGACTGCTGAAATCCTCAAAAGCAGAAGAGGTAGCGGCAGAGGAAAAATCCAAGCCCACTGCAGCTCTACCTGCTAGTCCTCAAAAAGGACATGCTGTAAACCTATTAGATGTGGTGAGTCATGAAAGATAAACGGCTCTTCTTCATAGTTCAGGCTCTCAGGAAAGAAAATATCTGAATTCCAGATTTTTGTAACTGTGCTAATGATACATGGTATCTTTGTAAGTAATTACCGTGATAGGGACAGGGAGCTCTAGCCAGTGTCTTCTGCTTCCCTCCTTGCCCAATCCTTCATCTTTTCTCTCCTTCCAGTTTCAGCCCATAATTTGAGATAACCGGCTTCCTTTCACAAATTCCTGTCTAGATTGCTCTTTGTACAGAAAGAAATCTCAGCTCATGTCTCAACTCAAATTCCTGTTCCTTTCTGCTGAAGTTTGCATTTTTATATTAAAGAATCATTAAAGAGAAAACCCACTTAAGTTAAAAATAGACAGAGATCCTTTAAGTGTTTGGAGAGCTTATTTCCTTTAGCGAGCTTTTAAAAAAAATTTAATAGTGGTGCACTCTGACCTTCGTTTCACAGATCAGGGTTTTGATGTGTCTCTAATTTTATTTCTGAAGAATTAGAGATTTGTTGCAAGACAGGCTACATCTATCAAACTGTCAGACTAATAGAGCAATAGTTTATTTTATATTCCACAGTTTGAGTTTTATTTACTTATGCAAGTGAGCAGAATTGGTAAACTGAGGTTTTAATTTTTTTTTTATGTAGCCTGTACCTGTTGCACGCAAACTTTCTGCCCGTGAGCAACGAGATTGTGAAGTGATTGAACGACTTATTAAATCTTACTTCCTTATTGTCAGGAAGAACATTCAGGACAGGTAAAACAAAACTTCCTATAAATGTTTAAGCCATACAAATGCTGTGATATCTCAAAAGTCATGTATATAATCTTGTTATTTTATCATGTTTTTATGTTTGTAAGCAGAGAGAAAATAAGTTGTTTTTTTTTTTATTTTTTTTATTTTTTTTTAGAAGAGGCAGCAGCAGTAAAACTAGACCCTTCACAAAATTAAGAAGCCTGAAGAAGCACTTGTTTTCTCTAATGATTTTAGTTCTGTATTATATTAAGTGAAAAGTTTAATTATTTAGGAGATGCTTGCTTTTCTGGAGGATACTGCAATTCAGATGGATGATTTGCAGCAAATAACTGGAATAAACTCTAGGTGGTGTGTAGCCCTGACAGAACTTAGCTTTGCCATCCTTTTATTTCAAAACAGGGAAGGTTGAATAGGAACTACTATGGCTAAGTTTTCTGGCACTTAGCTATAATGATGGAAATAGCATAATTGTGATGTTTCTGCTGTGTGCAACTACGGAAAATGCCTTTAAAGTTTTGCTTAAAAATTGTCATACTTTTTTTTTTTTTTTTTTTTTGTAAAGAAGAATGATGTAAAACTTTGCTTTGCTTAAATCTTTGAGGAGAGACCTAAATGATGATGTCAACTCCCAGTACTCTCTAGTTGCAAAATACTGCTGCTAAGAATTACACCAGCAAGGTTGTCTAAACATGTTTTATTTCTCAGTTGGGAACAACTGTCAATATTTTTATTGTCAGTTACTCTCACTATGATGAAATAACCTGAGGTATAGTCATTCAATTTTTGATCTTGTGTTTATATCCCCAGATTTTGGTATGATGATTTGATTTTGTCCATACTCCTGTAAATAATTTTCCCCCACTCTTTCAGAAAAGTATTGCTACACACATCCTAAGTTCCAAAGAAAATCAGATCCAGCTAGATTCAATAACTGTTTTTTTTTTTTCAGGAAACTTAATGGCATGGGAATCAGAGCAAAGACAGAGGTTTCTTTTAGGTGTTTTAGCCTGACACAGAGCTGAAAAATGTTGCTTTACAGATTCTGTAGTGTCTTTCTGAGGGGTTGTTCTTGATTCTCATTGGTTACTGCCTGCCTGCATTCTAGGCAAAAACATTTTTCGCACTTAAAATCCATTTGCAGTTTTAAATTGCTCTCACGTTATGTTCCCTGATATGAGAAATAATGTGGCCCAATGTTTGAACAGTGATCCTGTTTTCAATTAATCTGCTAAGTAAGAGCAGAAATACAAATTCTTTCTTTGCAGCTTTCCTTTCTCCTTCACACATTAAGATTGATTTTAGGGTTGAAATACTTAGCTTTTTGTCATGCCTACCACAGTGGAGACTCAGATTGGTCTCTAGTGAGCTAAGTAATTTTTAAATTTTTATTACTGTATATGTATTAATGTTATTTACAATGCAGCTAGCCTATTTGGAAGAAATCCAAAAGCTCTTAAATTGCACAAGATACTGCATTTACCTGAGAGAGAGTTTTTATTTATGGTAGTGGTAGATTCCTGGTAGTTTGAGCCAAGGTTGTGTGTAGCTACTTGCTCACGCTGTGCATTCTTCAGTCTAGAGCGGGCTTAGTTTTGAGTAATTCTTTCTGAAGAAACAATCTTCCTGTGCTTGCAGTGTGCCAAAGGCAGTGATGCATTTTCTGGTGAACCACGTGAAAGACACGCTTCAAAGTGAGCTGGTAGGCCAGCTGTATAAATCCTTGTTGCTGGATGACCTTCTGACAGAATCTGAGGACATGGCACAGCGCAGAAAAGAGGCAGCTGACATGCTAAAGGTATTAAAAAGATCAGGAGCTCATGGGAGTAGTTAATGAAATTGAAACCATATGTGAGATTTTTTTGAAGACTTGCCTGCCTTTTATCTTTGCTGCTTTTTAAGAGTGTGCCAGTGTATTACTTCTCTCTGCTAGAGGAATTAAAAGCAACATGTGAATAGAAAGTATGATGTAGACTGAGTACTTGGGAAGAGATGACTTGAACTGTATTTTGGCCATAAAGCAGCTCTAATCTGATGTTATTTTCAATTACACATTTTATAGAGTTCAGCAGTTCTATTTTGGGGGATTAAGCTTACACATGAATGGCACTTAAAATACTGTATGCTTCACCCAGAGCCTACTGGCCAATGCCTGGCGTATCTAGACAGTATGCCGTTCAGGATGACCCTTGTGTACCTCCGTATGACAGTGCGTTTGTGACATGTCCGTGTTGCAGAACTCTTCATTTCTTCATTGTTATCTGGTCTATCAGCGTCTGCATCAGAAATAGGCTGCTTTGCATTGAACTGCATAGAAAGGAGTCCCTCTGCCAGTTCAGCTCACTGACGAAGCAGCAAGAGGTGCTCCTCTCTTGTATGCATTGTGGTCAGACAGCGCGTTTGAGACATCAGATACCCTGAGATACTTGCAGCAAGTTTAATCTCTGCTTTTACAAGATCAACATTTGAGTGAAGGGAACTGTCTGTTAACAGTCCTTTAAACTGTAAACTTTATAGGTCCAAACTCAGAGCTTTGATTTATTGAAATTTCAGTAATGCTTTAAACAATGTTAGTATTAGTTGGTATTGTGAGCTTTTAAATTTGCAAAGTTTAGCAGGCTAGACTAATGAATGCATCAGAATGCTAAAAGTGATATAAATGAGGTGCTGTTTTTATTTTGAGGAAGGTTTAAAGCATTAAAACTGTGTGTGGTGAAAAAGTCTGCCCTTCTTGAGAATTTATTTATAAACACAAAATGTTAAGACAAACATAGGTGTTAATGGGAACACTCAGTATCTAAAAGCTGCTCAAAATGATGACAATGAGCTCTTTTTGCTTCTAACTGGAAGTTCAACTTTCAATTAATTTCAAATTCTTGTCTCTCTAGAGAAATATTTTATGCTAAATTTTGTCATTACCTTTTGTAGTATTTTCCACTTGCATAATCTCTTGCAGATTGAAGGCTTCAGAGTTGTTGATCAATGTTGTTGCAGACTGTTACCACTCATCTCATAATGAAAATTATTAGCTTCAATTAGATTTTTAACATCACGCTTCCTAGACTGCTGCTGTTATCTCTTTGAGAACTCTCTTCAGAAATGTAAATAACTTTGGCTCCTCTGCCTTTCTGTGTGCAGGCCCTGCAGCGAGCCAGTCAGATCATTGCAGAGATCCGTGAGACACATCTGTGGTGAAGACTGTACCAGCCACACTATTTATATGCATTGGAGGTTACAATGACTTGAAAATTGCTAGGCATGGTATACGGAGTAGAATTTTTATTTATGAACTCTTATCTGTGTACTGCAACTGTGTAAATCTGCTCATGTAAAGACAGTTGGTTTGATTCGCGAACAGAAAAATATGCTGTATTTTGCAAAATAAGTCGTATTTAATCCACATAATAAATGGCTCTAAATGTTTCCTTACCAGCTTTCTGGTGCAAATTAAAGCAGACCAAGTCTACTGTTTCAGTGACAGTCTCATTTGAACTTGGGGAAAAACCATCAAAGTTCCAGTGCCTGACTTGCTAAACAGATTGCCTGTGGTTAAGATGGACGGTGTAGTCTTGTGGCATAGTTTTAAGCTGCTTTTACAATAGAAGTTTAAATACTGTGAAGAGAAGAGAGCACCGAGTATTTTCTTTCATGAATATATTGCATGCACTATGACAGATGGAGGTATCAATTTTATAGCACAGTAGAGATGTCTACCGTACTACTATGTATGTGTGTCCCCATTTTTTTTCCCCACATGTTAAAACTGCAGACAAAACTCTGAACTTCATTTAATGGAGTATCATGTAGGGAGAATTAGCCTGGAGCTTGCGAACAATAATGGCCTACTGAAAAGTGGGTGCAGAGTTATTAATGTGCACTGGAACTCATGTATAAATGTTGGGGTTTATAATCAGGTACAAGAACACCTTCCCCTTCCTCCCGCCTGGGACCAAGCCCCTGGACCACCTGATAGTGAATTTGTTCTGGCAGAACTGAGAAATAAAAAAGGATTTCAAAACTGTAATGGGATAGTAAGTGTTTCTTTTAAAAACAGATTAAGTTGGCCAGGGAGAAGGGGATCCCCACAACTTTGTCCAAATTTTGGAATGTATGACAGTATGAAAGAAAGTCTGTAGGATTGGAATATTTATACCAGAGATTACAATTACTTTTTTACTGTACTGTAAGGAGCTTTTTTCTTTTTTTTTTTTTTCTTTTTCTTTTTTTTTTTTTTGAGGACAATCCTAAAATTAGGGAATTTTAGGTTGGAAATTAAGTTGATGAGTTATTCTGATTATAATTCATATTGATAAATATTGATCACACTAGCCTTTAAAGAATAAACATTTTAATTTTTATGAACAAAATATATATTTAAACTCCAGCCAGCACACTTGCATGTACTTTTCAAGCAGATTCACTTTTTTTCTATAAAGTAAAAATGTTTCTTATGGTGTTGTGGATATTTTACTTTAACACAACTTGCCTGAAAAATAGGACACTGCTGTTAACGTCCATGGCTTGCTTTGACGACATTGGGCCAATATAGTGAAGTTTTTATTACCATATTCAGTTCCTTCCCCATTTCATCAGTTAACAGAAACGGAATCCCTTTGTATTCTGCTAAAGACTGAAAATATAAAAACTGGTAAGACCTCATGTTACAAGAAGGTCTGTTTAAAAATGTGTTTTTCTCATGGTATTCTTCAGTTTGGCACCAATATAAGCACAAGCAGTTAAGACTGACAAATGCAACTTTTGGATACTTTATGCATGACCTGAAATAATTTGTGCAGAATACAGAAATATATTCTGTATTTTTAAACAACCTAAAAAGTCATGGTGTATGCATTACATGTAATGAATACAAAGGAAGTAATTTTATCTTCTTGCATTGTATCCAGGGATGGTAGTTCTGAGATTTAAGAAATGTGACTATAGTGAAGTGCAAGCCGCTTTTCAAATCAGTTTTGGTGAACACTGAAAGTTTTTAATATTTATGTCAAAAGCATTACATTTCTGTTTGGAATTAACTTGACACCTCTCTCCCTTTTACTTTCAACATCTAAGAAGTATGTTTTCAATGAGGTAGAGCCGTCCATGAGTGAACTGCTACCTAAGCTTTAACTCAGCTAAGTTCAGTCAACAGTCTCTTGTCAAGAAATATTCTGACTTGTAAAGTTTTGAAATGCTGTATAAAGTAAATTAATTCCACTTATTTACGAAATTCCTGCAAGTGATAACTGGCTCTGTAATGTCATGTGAAATTTCCACAGTGCTAATTTGTTTTTTGAAATGTTATGACTTTGTTTAAGTTTCACAAAATTTTTCAATTTGGTAATGTTTCAGTGCCAAGAAACGAACTTGATTTGTAATCCTGAATGCAAGTCTTTAAAAATCCATACTGTAACAATCCTGTTATTTAATAAACAGACAGTACATAAAATTCATTTAGCCCAGAAATAAAGTTTTTAACTGACTTGTAGTTCAGGTGGCAGGACTTGCTTTTACAAGTTAGTAACTACCTGTATGTGCGGCCTTATGTATGTTTGCATTTGCCCTCACGCAATTGTACATTGTTGGTTCTGGTATAGTTGCGTAAGTAATAGTGTAGACAGGCTGTTAATGGTTTTCAAACAAACTGGTGTGTGGAATTGAACTAAACTACTTAAAATGCTACTGGTGCTGCCACCATGGCAAGAAACTATGGAAAAAAGCCTAATGAAGGCAGCAACTGAAAAATTCCCAGATTAGACCCGTGGTTTACAAATATCTTCTAGTCTACCTTATTCAATTTAAACTTGAAATACTTTTGTCATCAATGCAGAAACTTCAGCTAACTTAAAATAACTTGCTCTTCAGTGAAACGTACAATCATGGGGGAGAAAACCCACTGTAGCTAAGTTTAGATCAGTAAATGTTTGACATTAATACCTGACCTATGTGTGGTACTACTGTAAATAAAACACAGTATTCCTACTTGAACAGAGTATGTCAATAAATTACTTGAGTTTTTTAGTAGTCTGTTTCAAATTTCACTTAGTGGAAGAAATGTGTAAGGGGCCTATGTGTGTTTCAAACTGCATTCTGAAGTAAACATAACAAAACTTAACATAAAACTTGCCTTTATGCTGTATGGAGGATGGACTTTGAAAGATGCCAGCATGGATGCTGCGAAGTCTGATCTCTGCTTTATGAAATACAGCAGGGGAAACAACGTGCCTGTCAGTTGTGCCCCTGATGGTAACTTGGAATTTATTTATCTTGAGTCTTTATTTTTTTTTCACAGTTACATCCTTTAGCTACAAGAGCAATTGCTAGCTAGTGCTTTCTGTAGATACTGAAGATCTCAAATGCATCTGCTTTTAACTTGTTATGAGATAGTTAAACTCTGTCCTGTGAGATGAGACCTAGATGATTACCACTTCAAAGTTTAAGAGGAAAAAAAAAAAAAGTGGACCACCTGAACATGGTTCTATGCCCAGTGACACTGTTTAAACTAGTGAAGGTGCTTTCATGATCTGATAGCTCCCTTTTAGTTTACTTGTTGCACACCCTTTCACTCTTTAGCTCTTCATTGCTAGCTGCCACAATAATGTTAAATTCAAGTCTTCCAGTTGTTGCTATTCCCAGATGCTGTACAAATGTTTGGGTGGTTTTTTTTTCTTTTTTTAAAAATATGTGGCCCAAGTAGTTACTTTTTTTTGTCTTGTCCTTCCACATCACGCATTTGTAGACATGTTAAATACTTTAGTATTAGTTACTGCTACTTTACAGTTGAACAAGCTACGTCTTTAATTACCTGTTTCAGGGTATATGAAAAACAAGAGCAGGCTAAGAAAGAAGATAAAATTTTTGTCAGTCATCCTTGATGCTTGGTCTGAGTGTACAGACGCTCAGTTGTGGTAACTCTGTACAGTCATGAAAAGTAGTGATTGTATCCAGCTGTTTCTTTGGAAAGAATCAGGCAAGGGTTTGGCTAGCTAGGAGTTGGTCAAAAGGAAGCACAGACTAAATTTCTTGGAGTTTATGGATCTTATTAAAAATGTTATGAGCAAATAATTTAATTCCCTTTTACATTTTGTATTTGTAGAAATAAATAAAATCCTTTAAATATTTTATCAAAGTGGGTACTAATGCTTAAAAAAAAAAAAAACCCATCACAAAGCAAAAACAACAACACACACAGCTTAAATTTGCGGATATATGTGTATCAACTGCACCATTTGGAGATGAAGGAAAAAAGCCAAGAGAGCAATCAATCAGACATGAAATGTTACTGACTCTATTCCTAGGAGTTTCCTGCAACCAGAAAGTAACTGCCAGAGCTGATCTGTATTTCTCTGGAAGCTGACATGGGTGTGTACCCGTATACTTTGTTTCCAAGTGCATGTGCCTGTATTGCTATAATGTTTCTGCCATTTAAGGAACAAGGCAGCTACATTAAGTGGATGAACTGCACTTTCCTTTCCCTCCTGCCCTTTTAACAAACATCAAAGGTGTGATTTTTTTTTTTTTTTTCCTCCATATGCTTTCTCTAGGATTGCTCTGATAATTACTGGAGCTTAAGGCAACACAAACTGGCCCAGAGACTGAACTAGGATACACAGAGCTTTTTTTTCAAGGTAGGAATTATTTTTCTTTGTATAACAGAGATTCGGATAAAGCGCTCTCATAGGCTGGGTGGTTTTACACCAGCTGAAATACCGTGACTTATTCTAACACTGTAAGAGACGGTGACACGTTACCACATTCAGGTAGGTAAGATTAAAGCCTCTCCCCTTGTGGCTGCTGTGACTGCAAAACTATTGTCTAGGAGTTTCACGGACTAGAAAATTATTCACTTTGGCTTAAGGGTGAGGATTACCCTAAACCTTGAAAACAACACAGCAGCCACGGCAGCCAAGGCCCAAAGTAATCAATCACCTCATGAATCAGACAGTTTCATATGGGTTTGCACTGGGGCAGGGAGGGTCCCTTAAAAAGTTCTAAGCCAGCCAGCTACACCACTGTATTCTAAGTCAATCAACCAGTTCTAAGGAATCAAACTGTGGGCTCCTACTGCAAACTATCTTTGTAACCACCTGTGGGTTTTGGTGTTGTTCAGGTGACCTAGCTGTAAGTGCTGTGGCACCTATATGGCCTAAGCAGCCCAATCCCAAGCCCTACTCTGGGAAGGGACTTCTGCACGGTGGTGTGCGCCATGCTTATTTGATTCCAGGTGTGGAAGCAGCTGTAGTGGCTAGTAATAAAAAGGAGAGGTGGTGTTCAAGAGTAATAAAGCAATGCTACCTTTAAATGTAGATATTTCTGTTCTACCAGCTCTTGTACATTCTCGCTTTTGTGCTGTCTTTACAAGAAAATGAGGACGCTAGGCCCAAATGTTGGCTAGGCCATACGCAGTAAGACCACTTGCTGCTTTTTCATGAAGTGCAGCTTTTGCATGTTGGCCTATCTGAAGGGTCTGACTTTTTCAATTGCAAAAGCACTACAGCTACCCTCATGTTTCCTGGTCCAGATACCCATAAGGTACCATAAGCTGCTGTTCACTCACAAGTCCTAGGCATCTAAAATTTAAAAAAACCTTCATGTACATGGTTCAAGTCTTCCAGTATATTATACTATCTTGCAACTGACTGTAGAGCCCACAGAAATAGTGCTAGAGGTAAAATATAGTGCTTCGACAAAGATTCTAGATAGCACAGATGCATCCACAGGGCTCAAGAAGCGGAAGGAGTGTCATCCACATCGTAACACTAAGCACAGAGAAGGCATAAAAGTGATTCATTGGGCTGATTTAAGCTTTGAAAGGCTCTATAAATCTCTTACATTTCAAAAAGTGAATTTACTCTGTATTACCACATAAAGGTTGGAAAGCTTTTTTTTTTTTTTTTTTTTGCAACATGCCCCCCCGTATAACCAGTAAGAAGCTTAAATATTAGGGCTTAATCATTCCACTCATTTATTGTGAATCTTCTATAAATTCCTTCAAAGCAAACCTGTTCTGGGAAAAAAAAAACGTTGATTGCAGGGCTGCTTGTCCTTACCCACTTACGCAGGTTTCTCTGTTAGGATGAAGTCAAACTGGACAGCATCACGCATCCTTTGCAAGAAGTACTGGCTTCGAGCCTGCTTGTGCTCGTCTTGCTGTGGATTACGCTGTAGAGTACCTGGCCACTGTTCTCCTCCTACAACACAGAAGGTTGTTAAGGCAGGGGAAGAGCATCTCCGTCTTTGAACTCTGAAATTAATCCTTTCATCTTCTTGTGCATATTCTCTTATGAACAGTGCTTTGAATAAAGCAGAGTTTCTAAAAATCTCCAGTGGTGTAACTTAGCTGCCTTTATTTGAACTCTGTTGGTGTATTTTGAAAATGAAACTATGGTACTGGGCAGTCCGTGAGCTGCGTAGTAATGCACAGTATAGAAACATCTTCAAGTACATCTCTGAGCAACAGAGTTGAAATGATACATCGTTTTAGGGAGGTGGCATGTTGTCACAACTGCAGCCATTTTATAATGTAGTAATTTTTCTTTCCAATCCTAAGCAATGATACTCCATTCTTGAGAATATGCTGTCCGAGAATAAGAACAGTCTCAGGATTAGTTACTCGAATCCCATTTATGGAAACTCCACCATCTGTAATCTTCTGGTACCTTAAAAAAGAAACAGAAACAAAGTCAACAACTGGTAATTGCAAGAAGAAGTTATTATTCCTGTTAAGTATTGAAAGTTCAGTTAAGGTTTTCTGGTTGGATCCACAACTTAATAAATTTTAATTCTCTGAAATTAACCTTAATCTCTACCATTCCCATTCTTTCTGAGAGGTATAAGGAAATTCAGGCTGTTTCCTTAGGCTATCCCTTCATCAGGTGTAGATTTTACAGCTAAGGCACATAAGACTGCATTATCCTGCACTTTTACTTCAAAATGGAATGAGGCCACCTGCTTCCTCGTCCTTAATGGTAGTAGGTAGATTGTCAGCCTGTTTATACCTGATTGGGCTGTCCTGATCTTTTATTTAACCTCTGAAAGCATACTGCTACAATCTGTTTAAGTGAGGTATTACTGAAGAGCCCAGGTGATAACATACCCGCTAGGTCCGTCTGGAATGGCATTGGCTTTGCGACACAAGTCAAGAATGTTCATTCCAGGTTCAAGCATCAATTCAGCTGAAGGAGCTTGCTTAAAAAGTTCCTGCAACTCTTGGTCAGACATAGCTTCCAATGCCTCTATGCTGCTGTAGTAAAGGGCCTTAGTGCACCTGTGAGAACAAAGATCATTCAAAATACAGCACTAGTTTCATCTTCACACAAAGTGCTACTCAACTGATCAGATTCCCCTCCCCAACCTCTTCTGAGGGTCCACATGGCAAGAGAAATACTTAATGTACACCCCAATTTTTTTTTATCATAACCCCACTGCACTTCAATTTTTTTTTTTTTATATATTGTTCATGTATTTTTAAGCCTACAGAATTACTACGTTTTTGTCTCTTAACAGCTCAGCAACTAACTACATGAAAATACTCCCTGAAAAACTATGGGTAATTGCCACTGAATAAATCTGAAAGAAAACTGCTTGACAAATCAAACTTCACCTCTTAGCAGACTCTAGCCCCTCTCTACCATGAACAAGCTTGGTTACTTCTGCAGCAAGTCGTTTCTGAGGGCCCCATTTTTCAGGTTCTTTAGCATGCATTTCCATGATGTGGTCAATCTCCTCAAGAGGAAGGAAGGTGAAGAGTTTCAGGTACCTACAAGCAAGGAAAAAATTATTTCATCTATATAGCCATCATTACAGACTTCCTGCCTTTGTCATTCAAACTGCATTAACTACACTAAAATGATTCTTAATCAATTTAAGAAATCCATATTACGGATATTCCTTCTTTGGTTTTGCCCACGTGCTTCAGCTTGCTAGGATAACTCACATTTTATTTAATATTCCACTTAGGGTAATGTCTTCAGATATAAGATGTCATCAAATCCTTTTATAAAGCTTGTATTGCAATCAACAAATTGGTTTTCCCTTGAAATATTTCCTTTACAGGATTTATTGCAATTGTGTGTCAGCTAATAAGGTTTTATACTACATTCTCAGTAGTTGCACAATATGCTAAAGCAAAATACCACTGCCAGTCTGTGGTGATCATGGGACAGAATATGCTATGTATCGGCAAGTATCTCCGCAGAAGAATTATTGAGGAGAATAAAAAATTTAAAGGTGCATATCTAAGCATATCCTTTACAACAAAGTCCATTTTAATGGGTTTGCAGTACCATGAAATGCAGTGTATTAAAAAAAGGTACCTTTACTGTTACAAAGTCTGAACACAGGAAATATTTATATTTTAAGTACCCATGTACCCTTCTTTTGAGTCTGAAAAGTCTTGTGGATGCAAAACCTAAACTTGAAATATCAGGGAATAAACCTTTGAGAGAGGTAACCGAGTTACGAGACAAGTCACTTCGACGTTCCAAGATGAGAAAGATGAACAGTTAACTTCAGTGAAATCCTCAAACATTACCTAGAGTCAGAATGCTGCAAATCGTTCCTACCTGCAGTTTTCAAAAAGATCCACTAAAATTTCCATGCAAGGTATATGAAAAGAACACCAAACAGCCTTAAGGTTTCACCATGTTAGTACTATTGGTCATTTACATAACAAGCACTCCTCTCATCATCTAAACACTTTAAATTAATGCTTAATTGTGTGAGTTATGGTACATGAGCAGAAACAGATGGTATCTTTGTCTGGAGGTGGGCAAAATTACATGAGACATTTTTACCACAGTTACACTACTAAACTATAGCCTAGGGTGCTGACTACTACTAGCTTTGAAGAGATTACAAGCAGTAATTTGACCAGGTATTTTGTTCATTCTTTTTTTCTCCTCTGTCTTACTTTTTACTTTCAACAATGACTTAAAACTGATGGCTGAAAACCTCTACCTCATAAATTCTTTGTATACTACCTTGTATACTGCCTGCCGTGAGCTTCAAATGGTATCGTTTTCTCCCCTTTTTAACTGCACTGCTACCACAGTGTAACTGTCTCCTAGGCATGTTTTCATGCCACCAGCGCTCTCCGAAGTGGGGTGCTAGCACCCCAGGAGGTATGCAAGATGATCCATTGGGGTGCAGGAAGAAAATATTAGAACTTCAGTTAGTACAGTTGCATAATCTATAAATAAATAAATATACAGGTATTGGGAGTGAATGCTCTAAATTTTTTTACTGATAGCGGCGTGTGATCAAAAAAGTTTGGAGACTGCTGGTCCAGAGTTAATACAATCATAAATATTAACTTCTTGGCTTTTTCTTAACAAGACAGTATTTTAATTTGCTTAGGGATGTGCAGTTGTTAATGTGATGCAGTTCTAGAAGCTGAACTTGATGTGTTTGTTTATAACCAGTTAAGTAGCATCTTGCTATTAGAATGCGGTGTTTCTGGATACCTCACGCTAAGCAGAATCCTGTAGTAATTAGTACCAATTAAACTGCAGTTACTTATTAATCAGCAGGAGATATTCCATTCAATACTGTGATGTTATGGTGCCGAAGCTAACATACCTCATAAGATAAAGTCACCCCTCCCGGCAGAACAAAACGCGTTACGCTTTACTTGTTTGTTCATCCTCCTTCTAATTTTATGATGCATATGGAGATGGGTTCCACTATCCTGTACACTTAGGAACCAGTCATGCCTGTTTCTTTAATGAACCTACAGTTACAATTAACACATACTTCTACAAGGAGCTTACGTTGCACATATCCAAACCAAATAGTTTCAAAGGACAGTTAGGATCAGGTTTTATGAACGATGACAAAAAGCAGGATGAAGAAAACTACTTACTTCTCAACTATGTTATCTTGTTGTCTGACAAAAAACTGATACAGCTCAAATGGAGAAGTCTTATCTCTGTTTAGCCAAACGGCATTGCCAGCAGTCTTCCCCAGTTTATCTCCAGTAGTACTGGTAATAAGAGGTACGGTAATTCCAAACACATCTGTTCCTGTCATTCTGAGAGAACACTGCATGTTAAAAAAAAATCACATCTTGGTAGAGTTAAGTAAAATATAAGCATTCTGTAAGATTCTGTCCTTGATATTAAGCTGTTAAGTAAGACAGGGGAGTGTGTTATATGCCAGAACACTGTTTTGTGAAGAGTGCCTTAGGGAAAAAAAAAAAAAAAAATCTTGAATTTAAAAATGTAAGTTCCTTTGTGTGTAATAAAGAAGTTTACATACTTTAAGCAGTTTCATGAGCAACAGCACTACAAATTCAAGTGTCCTGTACCTTCTGTCTTCTGCTCTGAGCACTAACTGATGTTACTTGTGTGGCTGGGACATTTGTAAGGCTTTTCTGTGCTGATTCTCTGCCTAGTAACAGTCAAGCCCGTACTGAAGTAGAAGCATTGAGCCATAGTCACTGATCTGCCTGTATACTTCTGCTACTTTTCTAAGACTCACACCCAATTTGGTGGATAAGCAACAGCTCATCATAGAACAGTTTGGGTTGGAAGAGATCTTCAAAGGTCATCTAGTCCAATCCCCCTGCAAGAAGCAGGGACACCTGCAACCAGATCAGGTTGCTCAGAGCCCCGTCCAACCTGGCCTTGAATGTTTCCAGGGACGGGGCATCCACCACCTCTCCGGGCAACCTGTGCCTGGAGGCAGAGTGTCCCACCACCCTCATTGTAAAATATTTTTTCCTGATGTCTAATCTGAATCTATCTCCCTCTATTTTAAAACCATTACCCCTCATCCTATCACAACAGGCCCTGCTGAAGAGTTTCTCCCCATCTCTCTTATAAGCCCCATTTAGGTACCGAAAGACAGCTATAAGGTCTCCCTAGAGCCTTCTCTTCTCCAAGTTTCTGAGAAGAGCCTTCTCATCATCAGATTTCATTTTATTTCTGAGAGAACAAATGTAACCATCTTTACCAATATATCACAACTGCCTCTGCTTGGGTGTGATTACATGAGAATGCATTTGCCAGTGGAAGACTTGTCTCAATTCTGTCCCATGTTTCAGGGTATCTGATTTCGGTTCTCGGGCAAACACATTCACTAAAACAAGAACTCATCCCTTTTGTTAAAAACTCATTAATGTTTCACGGAAAAGGCTTAAAACCGTGGCCAAAACGTCCATCTGCACCAGGCTCATGGCCAGGACACTTAATTCTTCTTCTCAGACCCCACGCTTTTGCCCAATGCCAGCTCTCCGAGGGGTGAGACGAAGTTGCAGAGGGTTGGGATCCCGGATGCCCCCGACCCCACCTCCCCGGGCCAACCCAGAGGCGAGGACCGGCGCCTCCCCCACCCTCCACCCCACCGCCGTACTTGGTGACGAGCTCGTAGCCGGACATGATGTTGCCCATCTGGTCGGCGCCCCCCAGCTGGATGCGGCAGCCGTGGTGTTGGTGGAGGTGGAGGAAGTCGTAGGCCTGCAGGGCCGGGTAGAGGAACTCGGCCAGGCTCATGCCCTCGGGGCTGCGCAGCCGGGCCTGGCAGCTCTGCCGGCTCAGCAGCGTCCCCATGCGGAGCCGCCCGCCCGCCCCGCTCAGGAAGGCGAGGAGCGGCTGCTGGCCCAGCCAGCGGGCGTTATCCAGCAGCGCGGCCTCCCCCAGCCGCCGCCCGCCGCTCGCCCCCCAGAAGAGCTCCCGGTGGTTCTCGAACAGCCGCTCCAGCCCGGCCCGCAGCGCCTCGGCGTTGGCCCGCACCCGCTCGGCCGGCAGCGGCTCCCGCGCCCGCTCCCGGCCGCTGGGGTCCCCCAGGCGCGCCGTGGCCCCCCCCACCACGGCGATAACGTTGTGGCCGGCCCGCTGGAAGTGGAGCAGGGCCATGACGGCCAGCAGGTGCCCGACGTGCAGCGAGTCGGCTGTGGGGTCGAAGCCGCAGTAGGCGGTGAGGGGCGGGCGGCCCGGCTCCAGCAGCCCCGGCAGCTGCTCCTCCGCGCTCTGCGCCGGGAACACCTCCTGGAAAAGGCCGCGCTCGCACTGCGCCGCCAGCAGCCCTCTGGCTCGCCGGGCCCGCCGCGGCTGTTCGTGGGCTCGCCGCCGCAGCGGGAGGGAGAGCGGCGGCAGCGGCGAGGCTCGGCGCCGGCCGCCCCACAGCCCCGCCGCCCAGCTACACCGCCGCGCCAGCGTGGGCGCCGCCATCTTGTTCCGGGGGACGCTGGGAGCGGGGCGGGCCCGTGCTGCCGGGGCCCCCGGGCCGGGTGGGGCGGCCTGGGCGGGAGGAGGCCGTGGCGCGGAGGCCTTCCGCGTAGGGGTTATTCAACTTCACTTGAATCGCCTAGAACAGGTTATTCTAACTACTTCTATGACAGAGCAGACAAAAACTGTTCTCTAAGTAAGGACTGAATCATCTGATCTAATTTGGAAGTTGGCCCGGCTTTGGGCACGGAGGTGGATTAGATAACCTCCAGATTTCCAGTTCCAAGTTACCTCCAGATTTCCAGTTCCAAGTTACCTCCAGATTTCCAGTTCAAATCTGAGTTACTCTGTGGTTCCAATCTGTTACCGTGAAGTCCGTCTACCAGCCTTGCAGGGGGGCTGTATCCAGCGACAGTATACTTTACTTTTTGCGCTATTGTAGCACAGTGGGCGTTAGAATACCTGCCCTTCTGTGAATGTACAGCAGATTTAAAGAACCTAGATGCTCATTATTAACTTTAATACTCTTGTCTTTTTTTTTTTTCCCCTACCACACCTAATATAGCGTTTATAAAGAACTTAGCTATATATATATGTGTATGTGTGTGTACGCATGTTCTTGGGAGAAATTTGGCTAAAAGAAACAAATGTATCTGAGAGTGTTTTAGAAATCTATAGTTTGATCTTTCTGATTTATTCCAGTTTTGATTTCATGTGTCTCTTAATTGGAGCAGCACTGGATTTCTTGAGAACTAATGCACAGAAAAAAAAATCAATTTATACTAAATTTACATTCACTTTGCATAAAGAGAAGTTATGATCTAAAGATTGTGGGACTAAAGAGCAAGTTATATGTAATGTAGCATGGCAAAACCTATAGTGTATGTTTGAATCTGTGTAAAGCATGCATGCTTCTAAAATCAAATCTGCTATGAAAAATAAGCTTTCTGTTTATTCTCATCAGTTCAGTAAGACTGGGATTGTAATATGTGAATCAGGCAAAGTACACAAAATGGTGGCTATGAGTTTCTCCAAGCCCAGGTTGCACGCTGTCCAGCAAATCATTCGATGTCTTCCCTCTTCTTTGCGTGACTGCACTGCATATTTGTCCAGAAAACCACGCACAACTTGTACCATGTACCTCATTCAAGGTGTACAATACATTTTTAATCAATCTGTGTTAACTGCCGTTCTACCTGAATAAGAAGTCCATTAAATGACGCCACTAAGCATCATGTCTAGAAAAGTGTTTTACATGGCTCAGTCCAATAAATCCCTCCTTAGTCAAGTAATCCTGTTTTGTGCAGATAGTCTCTTACAAGTAAGTGTGACTGCTTGCTTGGGAAAGGATTGGCAAACTGTGGGAGGTCATTTATGAAAGTGAAGTACGCGTTGCTGCAGTAGTTCTGTATTCAATTCAGATTGCATTGCAATGGGAGTGGTTTAAGCTCTGTAAGTAACTATATAGGCTTTGGACTCTAGTGTGTCCACGGAATGTACAGCCGTGGTGCAACAGAAAGTTGGCCCACTGTTTTAAACGAAAAACATGTGAATTGGATGTCCCACCCAACTGTATGGCACTTTACGCCACTTTCAGCGTTTGTCTCTAGGTTCAGTTTCTTCAGTCTATTACTGGCCAATGGCTCCCGAAAAAAAAGGGGGATGATTCAGTGGTTATGGAAGATATTCAACAAGCTGACTGTATGTTTCTTAGAAGTCATATAAGTAGCAATGTGCTCTTACCCATGACAAGCTTTGAAACTGTGAAAATGATTGCAAAAAAAGTATGATGCAAAGAACAGCTGAACAGTAATTTTGAGTTGCCTGATTATCAAACTGAAAAATAGAACTTAAAAAATGTCTTTCACTGTTTAAAATACATAGCTGCAAAGATATGTGTGTCAAATTGATGGAAAATGCTTTACGTTGCTATGATTTTTTTACTGGAATGTTCCCAACTTGAGGAAAAAAAAACCTGAGGAAAATGTTCATCGGTAGGCATTGCAGCTTTGTTATTTTTTAGCAGCAACGTCTGGTAAGTTAGGATGAGAGTATATAAACAATAGTAACCAAATATAAAGAATGTATTCCTGTATATTTATTTTTTATTACTGTTGTTGATTCATTCAGCTAGAGTGAAAGTATTTTATAACATATATGGGTATCAGAGAAATTGGCATGCTTTACTGCATCATTAATGTATTTACTGCACTAATGCTGAATATTATTGTTTGTTTATAATGTGTGTTGCAATACTGAACCTCAACGTAAAGCAGAAGATGGAAACATATTATAGAAATATAGGAAATAATATTTTATCACTTAATCCATTTTGGGGGGAGGGAACAATATTTTTAAAATATGTCAGCGTTCTCAGTATATTTATTTTTAATGTACCTAGGCGAACTTATAGCAACTATAATCACTGAAAGATCTTGATATATTTATAACCTTTTATATTCTGTTATCAGGATTTTGTATCAAGTTAATACTCTGCGATTACTAATCAAAGAGTAAGTGTACCTTGAGTCAGATTTTAAGTTGTTGTGTTCTCCTGAAATTTGACATTTGTTGTACTTCATAGTAGTTATGCCTCGTTGTGTTACTGTGTGTGGGTATCTGTCTAGAATTGGGTAACGTATATGCACGGAGAGATTCTTTCAACATATAAACAGTTACTTATGCCTTCCATTTCTGTATGATTAAAGCACTACGTGTTAATCTGTAAAAGATGTTTTTAAGTATGAAAAAAGTATGTTTTAAGTGACATGAAAATCTTTATCTCATCTAAAAGATGATTCAAGCCGAGGTGTGGGGTGTACATTCTACAGTCAGGACAGATACTTTGTAAGTAGACTGAATTCTCCCAACACATAAAATTTCTATTCAGTGCTCCAAGGAGTGTGTTTTACTCGACTGATGTAGATATCTGCAGCATAGGTGCCTGCTTCTGAGCTATTGGCCCTGGCTCCCCTTTCTAGTTGGCGATCCAGAGTGTCATTCACCCCAATCCAGGGTCTGTAATAGGCCATGTGGACCTGATTTTCTCCCTTAAATATAAAGGGAGTCTAAGGTGTTACGTGTTCTGGTGTAGACATATAAAGAAGTTAAGGGAGATTAAGTTCCCTCATGAACACATTATCCCATAATAAATATGCTAATAGTAAAGGTAATATTTTATCATCTAACTTAAAAAAAAATATCTCTGAGACCCACTGAAAAGGAGAATCATGAATTTCTTGCAAAGGTAGAGAGACAAAAAGATGGTGATGAAATTGATGGAGAACAACGACCTCACTGGATGCAAAACCAAAATTAGCTCCTGACTGTGTTAAAAGTGGTAACATGATGAGGGGTAAGATGCTTGTGGCAAAGTGTTAAATCTTATTAAAAATGTGATATAAATAGATTTTAAAACTTAGAAGTTCTATGTACCTAGAAATATACAGGCAGCATATATGTAGGTTTTGAAGCTGTATTAGTCGATGGTTAAAATGTTGCTGATGTTTGGAAGGTTCTGTTAGATTTTGATTATTTTTTTTCATTTGGTTGGTTGGCAGTTTGCAGCAGGGTATAATGGATATTATATGCAAACTTGCATATTATATGCAAACTTGCCCTGTATGGGAGGAAAAAAACAAAATACTGGACTTGTGAAACAGGAAGTTGTTCTCCATGCTGAAGCAAATATTTGTGGGTTATTGTTACAAATCTAGTAATGGAGTGGCTTTGCAGGCATTCTTTATGACAATGGATGTCCTCTTTTTCCCTGGTGTAATATATTGTTTAATTTTGTTTCTTATTCATGGTTCTCTTTATATGTCCTCCAATAGGTGCGTACTTAATTGGTCTTTTTGCCATGTTGATCATGTTTTAGACTTAAATTTGATCTCTGTCCTTGAAACACTAGACCAATTAATGTGGAATATGCTTGCATATTTTTCCAGACAAAATAATTTTGCCCTAAATGAGCCAGGGGTTTGCAGACTATGGTGCTGACAGCTGCTTTTGTTCTTGGCTTTAGACTCTCTCAACTGCAGTTTCAATACTGGGCTTTTCTAGGATGACTCCAAACTCACAATCAGCTATGAAAATCCTCTTGATTTTTAAAATGTCATTGTGGGAATGCTATTATTTATGACTTGTTAGCTTTCAGCAATTATTCCTTTTACACAGCCTCTTTAGAGTGGGATCAACAAAGTGTTTGGTATGTGATTAAACTGAAGGTTATGTCACTTTAAAAAAAAAAAAAGTAGTTTTCAACATGTGTGCCCTGACTGTGTTCCCTTTGGAGATGGTAAGAGCAAACCATCACAAACAAATGGCAAGGCCCATGCCATGATAGTACTTGTTACTCACATTGGAGTGGATGTTGCTATGACTGGGTAGGTGCTTGTTTCGCTCACACAAGGTGCATGCAAGCCTTGGACAAACCTCTGTTCTTCATTTCCCTCTGTCATCTGGTATGAAAATGTGTAGGCTCTGTGCTTAGTGTGGAAACTGAGAAGGCAGGAAGAGGATTTTGATACAGGGTACCATGGCAGTGTGTGTGTGTGTATGCACGCAGCAACCGTGTGAAGAGTGGCTGTAATTTCCAAGGACATGCCACTCGTTATACGATGTACGTATGACTAAGCCATGCTACAGGACTTTTAGCCTGCAAGAGTACCTTTACAGAGATAAATGTTATATATAAAAATAACATGATAATATCTTAAGTTCAAAACCTCTCTGTTCTCCACAAGTCATGCGCAGGCTTAATTTTCAAATAAGATAAAGAAAGTATTGGGATGAAAGTTGTGCATCTGCTGTTTTAACTGCAACAACTTCCCCTGGGTCTTGCAGAAACCCATGAAACTGTCAGAAATATAAACCCCATTGTAACTGCATCCCAGTCTGATGTTTTAAGTGCATGCCCATCACTCCTGGCAAAGATGGAGCAAGAACTTGTGTAGGAGAAGTATGCAAAGAAAGGACTCATTTTCTTCCAGCCAAAGATGTTAGACCGCATCTAACTCACTGCATAATACTAGGACTTACCTATCAGACATTATGTTTGTATACGTCAGATGCTGGCCTTTTTAATCACTGAATTATGTGTATTTTTATGTGTATGTATATAATGTATAATTTTAAAAAAAAGTGTTATACTATGTTAATAACACTGAAATTTAAATAATCACACAATATATATACACACATAGTGCTTTTTTTTTCTCCCAAAGCTTACGGATTCGTATCACTTGCTAGCAAAATACTTGCTTGTGACATTACTGAGAAAATTTTCATTACTGTTTCACCACTCTGCCATACTGTAACTGTCAAATTATTTGTCCTAAGAACTATTCACTTAAAAGAGTAAGACAAAGCCTAGGGTGATCTCTCTTGGCTGCATTATGGGATACCAGTAATGAAATCAGGGAAAGTAGGAAGTGTTCAGGACTTAATTCCGTTAGAAGACAGGCTAAGCCTAAGCAGAATAAATGTGGATACAGTTAGACAGAGATGATTAGGTGCTTAGCCTTTTTATTATAAATAATCAAGCTTTGTGTGTGATCGTCTTCCTATAAAACATAAAGCAATTTATCTTAGCCTTATAAGCAAATGATTTTTGCAGGCATTTTGCAAGCATTTGCACAAAAAAATAGAGAACTGATAGTAAAGGCTTAGCCTTCCTTGTGATGAATAGCATAGCCACGAAAGGATAATTATTCTCAAGACAATGTACTTGGATAAATAGGATAGATTAGAACAAGAACTAACAAGAGCTATTAATGAGATTAAGAAGGTTATTTTTTCCAGTTGAGTTGTTAAAGGATGAATCCTTTATCCCAGCTGTCTGATTTTAGCTTCTGAGTGGTGCTGACACTGAAGTGAAGGAGGAAACCATTCTGTTTCCAGATTAGTACTATAAAAACGTATTTGAAAGCTGAAACTCCCTTTGTTTGCCAGTGTAGCTATATAAGCATCTTAGTGGTTTGAAGGAAATTATTTGGAGAGTCCAGGGAACTGCTCTGTGAAATTAAAGTAAATATAAAGGGCTAGTATGAAGGGCCTCTGTAGAGACTGGTGAGCACCCACACGGTTCTCTGGTCAGTAACTGATGTCGCTAGCAGTGGTAGGCAGCCCTCCACCTAAGTTTTCCTCCTTGTTCTTCGTTGAGTCCATGGGTCCTTTGCCTTTCCTGATTCTCAAGTAGATGTGGACATAATCAAATTCAACCGCTACCATATTGTTGGATCTAATTCTCAAAAGAAGGTGACATTTCCTGTAAACCAAAATTGTCTCTATCTTAATTGAATTTCAAATCACCTGGAAGCCTTGGAAACTATTACAAGAATTTCCCAGAGGATGACTTAATTGAATTAATTGTGAAGTTACTTCTTAGTGACAACATTGTCTTTTGTGTCCCACCAGCAAGAATGCCAGACTGAGTCAAGAAGCACAACTGACGCATCACAGCCCAAGCAGTTACTTAAATTTTCACTTCATACTTAAGTTTTCACCTAGTATTTGATTAATATTCTTCTTGCAGAGAAGAGTCTCATTCCACTGCAAAGTATCATTATTAAATATAACTAAATTTAGAATTCTGCTTTGATTTATGCCAGTATATATGATTACAGCTATGCAGTACAAGGAATTCCTTATCTCCTGCACTCCACAACAAAGTGAAGTTATACGTGCGTTAGCCACGAGGTGGCAATACAAGAGCTTGAGAGACTAAATTTTGTTGGCATTCGTAGCATTCAGGCAGCTTAAACTTTGGAATATTTGCTAAGTAAGTGTACTTGCAGTGTTACTGCAGAGTTTGACTCTGTTTGCCACTCTGTAATATGTGCTCCACATCTGCATAATTAACTTCGTGTAAAAGCCAATGTAGACTAAATTTTCTGGATCAATAATTTATGTCTTTTATGTCACTAATGATGGATATCTGTATTTAAGTTACTCAGTAGTCGATGGGAGATGTTATGCTAGGAACTCAGATGCTGTTAAAATATCTTAGGAAAGGGGATGCGCTGGCAACATACAGCTGTCCCACTGTGCATCCTCTCCTGACTTTAACTCCTGAACTTCCTGAGGTCCAAAAGGGACCTGGACACCTTGTACGTGTGGATTTTCCAGAGAGCTGATTGCGTCAGTCCCTTAAAAATCTGCTTTCTGTCATCCCGGGTGAGGTCTGTTTGTTTGTTTGTTTTTCTTATTCAAATAAGACAAATTAAAAAACTTATAGCATAAGAAATGGATTGTGGAGTTGGCAGATGTCTCATGTCACTGTATTCACCACAGTATTTGTTTGGACACGGGGAAGTTATAATGGATGCACATTTTGTTATTTTGCACAGAAGTGATAACAGCCTGCTGCTGTCTTCTTTTGACATGGTACCAGGTTTCCTCTGAGCACTTTACGGAAAATCTTATTTTCAGTGAGGTGATACATTGTGAAGTCAGTGTGTTAGCAAATGCACCTTTCAAATACACACAAGTTTGTTGTTTAGTAAATAAATAGCAAAGTAAAGGAGAGGAAGACTGTAGGAAGCCTTGAAAAAGTAAATAGCTTGTGAGATGTGAACTTCTATCAGAAGGATCTGAGATTAAATTCTGCCTGTCAGCTGGGTGTTCAGGCTGTTGGATCTGCTGTGGGCACGTGTGCTGAGTCTGCCGCATATTTCAGATAATATAGCTACTTCTGCAAGCCCATCCATGGCCTGTGTCAGTTCAAAGACTTTGCTGGGCCAGGGGCGTCAGCACACGTGTGCCCTTGTCCTGTCAGAATTCAGGTTTCACAATTTTTAAGGCTTGAAGGAAACAGCTGGCTGGTCTGCCCTCTGTGTAATACTGACCACGGGATTTAACAGTTAACACAAACGAGGACCCGTACTTGGTGGGGGCACGTACTTTTGAAAGGTACCTGGGCTGTGGTGTATCTCTCACCCTATCTGTTAACATCAAGCTGCCTACTTAGGCAATTGATAAACAAACTTTGTCTTCAAAGCTGATAACAGCAGATTTCTTCTGGAAAAATGTGCCTCAAGCCTCTCCTGTTTCTGGAGATTGTTTGCATGCACGTATCGGCCTTCTTGTTTGCATTCTGCACAGCCACACAAACCTCAGGCTGTGCTCCTGGCAGGTTACATAAAATAAGCTTTAAAAGGCTGGCTGGTGTTTGAAGAAATGAAAGTGAGCTTTGGGACACGACGTTTGAGGAACTGGGTGGCTACAGCTTTTCCCTTACAGCTTTCTCCAGTTACATTCCCCAGCTCGTGGGTGAGGTGTTAGGTGTAAACCCTGATGCGAGCCATTTCTCAGAGATCGCATGCAATTGGCTGTATGAGCAGGAGTTTAACGCAACTCAGTGTCAATTGTAATTGATAAGGTAGTATTTCTATGCACCTAAATTGTTCTATAGTGTCAAATGAAGAAGATAATTTCCTGCTTTTATTAATCCATGGTGTTTGGATATTAGCCTGACAGCTGTGACAGTACAGAATGGGATGTATGCCTGGGAAGGGAGAATTAAAAAGGGAATAGAGGAGCAGAATATGACTGCTAGCCTGAAAGTACAGTGCTAAGGAGAGAGACTACATGATACACTTTTCTTCCAGAAAAATAAAAACTAGTATTGCCAATGCCAAGTGTTCTGTATTGTAAGTTCTCCTCTGTGAATGAGCGTTTTTAGTGTACTGCTTCCTTCAGCAGCCACTTTTTTCTCCCTTAAATTTTGGTGCTCATTAGTATGGTAGGATATGAAAAAGGCAGAGAAGAGAAAAACACCGAAGCATTCAGAGAGAGCCCCAGAAAGCTTTACTGAAGTATTTCTGCTTAGCTTGCCAGGAACAACCCAAAAAATCTTCCTGGAATCTCTAAAATCTTCCTGGACTGTACCAAGGTGTTTCACTGGGGCTTGAGATGAGGCTTGGAGCAGTGGCAGTGAAGCGCTTTCCAGGCTCTATTCAGAGCAGCAAGTTTAATTCCACCTGTGTTCCTCCAGTCTTCCATCTCTCTGTTCTGCATTTGTTGAGCTGGGAATCAGCTTTCAATGAATTCAGTATGTATGTTTTAATTGACCTTAAATAGCAACATCCAAATAGATCCTGCTGAAACTTAGCTTGTGTTTATCTGATATCAGAAGATGTCCTGCTGCCTTGACTCAATACATCAAAACGTTCAGCAAGCTGCGGTGAGAATATCTTATTTAAAATATAGTACAGATAAAATATTCCTTACTCCCTCTAACCCTCTTTTCCCTTCCCCACTTTTACATCTTAAAATGTGGTTTTCAAACTCTAAGCAAACTAGAGTTTTCAAGCTGAGTAAACTTTAACTATCAATAACATGTCTCCATATTTCCATGAGACACCTGGAATATTTTGTAACACTTGGCATTTGCATGTAACATGGTGATGTTGTGTCTTCTCTTACTATGTAGTTTGTTTTTCTTGTATGCATTTTGACATGGATACTGAACCTTTGGTGTATTGCATGTTTGTGTTTCTGATTTAAGGTATTCAGTATATATTTAAACCAAAGAGTAAGAACCTGGTGGCCACTTAAGCAGCTGATGAAATATGATGTTCCCTGACGCAGACAACAGTGTCAACTTTCATTCCAGGTCAGTCGTTATTTTCCTTATACTGCATCACATATATAAATAGCTATCTTTGATGTTCACAGATTATTAATTTGATGGGTTTGTGGTCTGAAAGCTAATAATTGACATTCCTGCTCCACTCCTGGAAGGGAGATGTTTGCTCCTTCTTCCCAGGAATTACTAATCAATGCTCTCTGTTCAAGCTATTCATACCCTGTGTTTTGCTACGCAATAAGGGGAAATGATAGAGTAGGAACCTACCTGAAATCTTTTAGGTCTGTGGGAGTTCCCCCAACATGTCACAGCCTTCTCCACATACATGATAAGGCAAGCTGCAAATACCGATAAAAGGTAGAGAAAAATGTTCAATTTTTTTTTGCAATGAAGGGGGATTACCAACTAGAATCCCTTCTGGATCTACACTAAGCTCGGTGCTGTTAGAAAGATCTATAAACAATGTGGGAAAGTAGATGGTTAGTGAATGGTTGATGATGATGAGATGATATGAGCTCCAAAAGACATTTCAGTATGCTCTAATCTAATCATGTTTAGAGGCTTGCTGTGTATCAAGGTGCTATTGTATCTAATCTGGCTTGTCAGACATCATGGAGACATCAGAATGAGGGCTGAATGGAATTCAAGAGGAGGAGAAACCTTAAAATTAATGTTTCTGCTAGGTTTGTAAGAAAAAATCTGTTTGAAAAGCAGGATCCGCTAAGAGGAAAACTACTTGTACATTCTGTCATCGGAAATGCTTTGTTACAAGGCCCAGTTACAAACAGGGAAAATAAAGGTGGTTTGTGCCTAAATGCATTTATAGCTCAAATACAAAATGAAGCAGTAGTTGCTACTGCTACAGTCACAGAATATGAAGAAACTATGGGAAAAGATAGATAGTCATAGGTCAAGGGAGAAGATTCTGCCCTCTACTCTGCCCTGGTGAGTCCTCACCTGGAGTACTGCATCCAACTTTGGAGCCCCCAACATAAGAAGGACATGGACCTGTTGGAGTGAGTCCAGAGGAGGGCCACAAAGATGATCAGAGGGCTGGAGCCCCTCTCCTTTGAGGACAGGCTGAGAAAGTTGGGGCTGTTCAGCTTGAAGATGAGAAGGCTCCGGGGAGACCTGATAGCGGCCTTCCAGTACTTAAAAGGGGCCTAGAGGAAAGACAGAGAGAAACTCTTCAGCAGGGCCTATTGTGATAGGACAAGGGCTAATGGTTTTAAAATAGAGGGAGGTAGATTAAGATTAGTCATTAGGGTGGTAGAACACTGGCACAGGTTGCTCAGAAAGGTGGTGGATGCCCCACTCCTGGAAACATTCAAGGCCAGGTTGGACGTGGCTCTGAGCAACCTGATCTGGTTGAAGGTGTCCCTGCTTCTTGCAGGGGGGTTGGACTAGATGACCTTTAAAGGTCCCTTCCAACCCTAACGGTTCTATGATTCCATAGTGCAAATTGCAGCATGATGGAAAATATATTTAGGCTAATGAATGTAATATTTGCAGTTCCATATTTTTGGAAAGATATGTCAGTGTTTTTACAATAATAGTCCAAGAAGTGAGTGAGGTTTTTGCACAATGCAGAATTGTATACAGATGCAATGTCTAACTGCTCTTATCAGATGAGGCTTAAGAAATGCTTAAAATTCCTACTGCACATCTGTGTGTTTATGTCAGAAAGCTGAAGCATGAGAAAACTGATACCAGTGAAATATTTTTGTCTATCTTCCCAGTAAAATGAAATCCTACGTCATGAACAGGCTTCAAGTAGTGAATAAGTTTCCACCAGAAAAAAAAAAAAGGCAAATGTGTGAACTGGGAGCATCTCAAACTCCATCCTTGAGGGATTTAGGTACCATGTGGGAAGGTGTATCTGTCACCACATGGCATACGTAGGTCAGCTCTTTGCTGGAGATCAGGCTCTGCACTGGGTGTTTCTCTCTAAGTGCAAGTGTCAGAGTCACGAGCAGTCTCCCTTTTACCTAAAAATCCATTAACTACAGTTCTCACCTAGGATGTGGACATAAGGCTCAAATTGCTGGGATGAGGGATCAAACAGATATTTGGAGAGTTTGGTAACACTGGGCTTGTGGATGAACCCAGGAGATGTGCAGTCTGTTGTGCTCTTCTCATCTAGAGTAAGGTCTGGGAGCAACCTGGTATGACAGTTGGGGGATGCCTAGCATTTCTCTCCTGGGTTAGGCACTCTGACTTTTAGTGTTGTCATGGTTTTCAATTTTTCTAGATCTGTCAGGGGAGATCTTCATGCGTTGGGAAGTTCCACTGGTAAAAGACCAGTGCTGGATGCTGGATGTCTCAGAATGGTGCATTTTATTTTCTAGCTTCCCTGGTAAGTGCCTGCTGCCTTCTGCAGCTCTTGGTGTGAGCCTGTTCCTAAACCTCACTCCTAGCCCTTAAACTATGGCTGTTTCCCACCTGCCTGAAGCTAACCACTAAAGTCAGCTTTATAACAGCTGGAGTTATTAACACTGCAAGGACACTTCAGCACTTCTACATGATACTGGTAAAAATCAATAGCCCAGAACCATGATGTTTTTAAGAGGCAGTGGGTTTTGCTGGCTGTGAGCTGCAGTGAGTGTCTGAGTGAAGCGTCTGTTGTCCCAGAAGCCTTGTTTTCGCTGTGAAGTTGTGATGTTGGCCACAACAAGTCAGAAGAGACTGAAGACCAGCCAGAAATACCAGCTCCTCCATGGTGATTCAATCCAAGCCGTAATGCCTCCCATCAATGCTAAAGAGCGTTAGATCAGCCTAATGTTTGCTCTCATTGTCAGCTGAAGGTATGGCCGTGGCCCCACATGTCCCCAGAGCTGTAAAGTGGTAGGTTTTGACTCATTGTGTACCTTCTCTTTACCAATCCAGCACTACGCAGCATCTGCAGCCTGGGTGATGTCCATGGAAATTAATGATTTAGGTAACGGAGACTTAAAGATTTCCTTAACCTCTTGAAACAGATCGTGGCAATGGACAATCCTCCTTATTTCTGTGGGACCTCAGTGACATGCCCCGTGACTATTTTATGATTCTATGACATGAAAACCAGGCAAACAATGGCCCTGTATATATATATCTGCCGGTGATTACTTAATTATCGTTGCAAGTAAGGAGAGGGATAGTTCCTCGGTACAATGTGTATCTTAGCATTATGACCTACTATAGGGTATTGTTAGCTGTTTACATTGCTTAACTTTAATGTTAAACAAGACAAACTGTTTCAGACCCCAGGATAACTCCTGACTGCCAAATAGAAGGGAAGAAATCCAGGTGCAGCTGTGTAAGCACTTTAGGTTGGTTTTTTTTTTGTGTATGTGAACCTCAAATAACCCTGAGGAATTCATTATTCAGTCTTTATCATGAGGACATAAACAAACATGTTGTCTATAAATAGCAATTTCATTAACAGTGGTAGGTAAAGGAGCCTCTTGCATGGGTGGCTTTGATATTGTGGTTGTGCACAACCAGTGGATCATTTTAAACATTTATTAGCAATAACCACAATTACTACATAACCTTTTAGGTTATATCTGTACACATATATATGAAAGGGGTTTTTTTAAGTGTATATAAAACCAAATATATACACATGCATAAATACAACCCTGTAGCCCTTTTAAAATACACTGAAGGCCATATGACGAGGGAAGAGCAAAGCACAGGGAGACTGACCCTTCTGTTGGAGACTTTCCCAGCTGGCTAAAAACAATGCAGCTGGCTCTTTGCTCTCTGTCTTCCAGAGAATTGGATTGACTCCTGACATTTGTTTAGTCAAATGCATTTGAGTAAAGAGGAAGAGCACAGATAACTTCAGAAGCCAACTTTTCAAAAAAACAACAAACCAAAAAACCCAGAAGGGCAGTGCCTGCACCCAGCACAGGCAGCTTCGACAGCTGCTACAATGGTCCTTCAAGTGCTACTGAAAACTTGGTAATCCAGAGCAAATGCTAGTTACCTTCAAAATATGTTGAGATACTTACTAGGGACTGACAAATGTTGCAAGTCCAACTTTTCACTTACTGTGACTAGTTGCTTTTGGTTCTTTGGAGCTCTTCACCCCATATCTCCGGTCATAACAGCCACCAAAAAGCCCTCTGCTCTTGGCCTCTCTTCCCAACTACAAGAGATAGAATCATAGAATCATAGAATGGTTAGGGCTGGAAGGGACCTTTAAAGGTCATGTAGTCCAACCCCCCTGCAAAGAGCAGGGACACCTTCAACCAGATCAGGTTGCTCAGAGCCCAGTCCAACCTGGCCTTGAATGTTTCCATGGATGAGGCATCCACCACCTCTCTGGGCAACATGTGCCAGTGTTCTACCACCCTCATTGGGGAAAAAAAAAATTAAAAATTCCTTATATCTAGTCTGAATCTACCTTCTTCTATTTTAAAACCATTAGCCCTTGTCCTATCACTGCAGGCCCTGCTAAAAAGTCTGTCCTCATCTTTCTTATAGGCCCCCTTAAATTACTGGAAGGCTGCGATCAGGTCTCCCCAGATCCCTCTCTTCTCCAGGCTGAACAGCCCCAAGTCTCTCAGCCTGTCCTCATGGGAGAGGCGCTCCCGCCCTCTGATCATCTTCGCGGCCCTCCTCTGGACCCTCTCCAACTGGTCCATGTCCTTCTTATGTTGGAGGCTCCAGAGCTGGACGCAGTACTCCAGGTGGGGTCTCACAAGATGGAGATGTTCAGAGTTGTGCACCCTCCATGAAGTATTTTTTCAGCTTAAATTGATGACAGATCCTGGGAAAAAAAGAAGATTGGAGCTGGGAAATGGGAAGAGTGCAGAAGAATGTTAGGTGGGGGGAAAACAGCTAGGGAAGATACTTCAGAGAAACTTTATTTGCCTGAGAGATTTAAGAAAGGTGGTCTTTGTCCGACCAAAAACCCTTCAGCCTTTTGTCACAGCAGTATTTCCTTTGTGTGGCTACTACATCATTGAAAACCAAAGGGAGACCTTTCTGTTCACTGTAGTCCCTTGACTGACTGCCTAGGTAAGGTAACATATGTGTCTTAGCATAAAGAAAGATCCCCCCTGCTTTCTTTAAGCCAAATTTCAATGTTGAGTTGAATGACAGAATCAAAGAATATGCTGATAAATAAATGATCAGGATAAAAGGATTTAAATCCAACGATTCAAAGGTAAATGGTAAATCCATGAAATGCAATCAGAATTATTAGACTATAATTCAGTAATGAAAGCTTCAGTGGCACACGGGCTCAAGATACCGTGCAGCAGCTGCTGGGACAAAGTACGTACTTAGAAAGGTAGGCAGACATTAGCCAAGAATAGTGCTTATTCCCTGGGTGCTACATGATAGAGACATTTTATGATAGTGACATTTACACTCAATTTACTTTATTTGAAGCAGATAAGTCACCGTATTTTGCAGGCAGCATTTTTTTCATAAGACTACACTTTAACAGTTGAAAGCCTTTTCGCTTTTTGCTGATTTGTATTCCACTCGCTCTTTCCAGTTTACAAACACATTTCCATGTCAGCATCTTCCCTTCAGATTATTTATTATTTTTGTTTGCTGCCTGGTACAGAGTAGCATAGTCCTTTTGTCTTTTAGTACTTACCTAAAGGGTGAGAGGGTGCTACTCCAGGGCTGTGGTCGTGGGAGGCTGGGTGGCCGTCTCCAGACGAGGCAGAGCTTCAGCCCGTCTTTGGGAATACCAGGTGCCACAGAAACACAGGCTCAAGTGCGTTTTTAATGTTTTTTTCCTTTTTTTTTTTCCTCCCTTAATAGCAGAGGTAGAGCAGGAATTAATTTAGCTTTGGCATGTATAATTTCCACTGTGTTTATAATGAGTTTCCTTTGTGCTGAGCAGCTTGATTTTTGTTTGCTTGTTTTGTATTACCTGATCTGTTGCACTGTGATGTATGATTAATCTTTACCAGTCGTGTTATTAAGCAGTTCCTACAAAGTATGAATTCAAAAGTCTGCACTTCCCGTTCTCCCTCAATGTGATGCTTGGGCATATGTTGCATTTCGTTTCTAATTACGTAAGTTAGGAGGAATTATGTGCTATTACTCAAAATAAATTGCTCTTAGATGTGAGTTCAGCATATGAATGGCCAGTTATAATTATACCAAGTTGAAAGAGAATTTAGTACTATTATGCCTAGGCCAAAATAATTCTGTGTCTTTTATAATAGAATCAAATCAGCAGTTCTCCATTGTTTCTGAGTTCAGTGTGGCCATTGTGAAATAATTTTTTCCTTTGTAGATTTGAGCTGAAAATTAAAGTGGTATGTAAATGGCATCGTCAGAGGCAAAGGAAAGGTGACCCTGTCTAGTTTGCCGTCTCCCACTTCCATATCCCTTCGAAGGGAGCAGCCACTGGATGAGTCACTGCGCTGTTTTTTTCAGTGGTGTACTGCCCTGGCAGTTCACAAGAACTCAGCTTTTGTGAACATGCTGAGTTCCCATTATTTGTGCCGGTATTTATCATAGCAAGACACCACTCCAGTGTCTTAGCATCTCTGTGGAGTAACATAAAACAGAGCTGTATACAATTTGAGGTAGGGGGAGAAAGGAAGGGCACACACTCTGTTTTCAGTCATTTAAAGATCCCGTGGATGTTCCTGAGGTTGTTTTGGTAATAAATACTGATCCTCTGCCACGCTGGAATGCACGGACAGTACTCCACTGGAGCAAATCAAGCATCTGCTTTTAACACAAACACTGGACTTGTTAAATGAGAGGACTAAACACATTCCTGGTGTCAGACCTTAGCTGCAAGGGTTTGGTTATTTTGGTTAATCTGCAGCTAGCCCACATATTGTACTGGGTGGAATTTGTTATCGGCTGTAGTTGCAGGCAGCTCCAAGGCCGTGCGCAGCCACGAGGCTCTTCTGCATTCACAGCATTGCTGTTGGGCTGCCTGTTTTACAAGAGCGCGTGTGTGTTTGCTCCATTTTGGTTTTAATTATTGGTGGTAAATATGCTTCAGGAGTGAAATATGTTTTGTCAGGAGAAATCTGGAAGTGCTTTCTCAGGAGTAAAATAATTAGAGAGGTTAATGCAATCCACTCTATAAAAGACTTTAAACTAATTTGCTTGGAGATGTGAAGCAGATGCTTTGTTCACAAAACTACATTAAATTGGCCCTAGGGGGGTCCCATTACTGTTTCTCAAGTACAGCAAAAATGGCAAATTAAATATATATCAATTTTAAATATTGAAGATAAAGTCTGCTTCCAGATGTGTACAGTGCCCCATGCAAACTACAGTCATTTTACTGCGTGCTTTGGAGTACAGACTGTGCTTTACTGCGCAGACCTTAGGAGAGTGAAAATTGAAATTGTAGCTTTTCTGTATTAAAACGATAGATCTTCCTGGATAGGCTGTGTAGGAATGTGATTTTAACAGGATGGCAGAATCAATACTAAAAGCCCTGACCTGCAAGTCAGTTCCTTGCAACAAATGGAGACTGACTTTGGGAACAATTTCCTATTGAGTTAAACAGACAAAGCCAACGGGTTGTCCCTGGCTGAGAAGGGCTTGCTCATTTTTTGTAGAGATGTGTTCAGGACAGGTTGTACATGCATACAGAATTGTAGAGAGCCTCATCCTGCTCTTTTTGGGCTTTTGAACTACCTGTGCTGGGCCATGAGAAGCTGAAGTGTGCTGGGAGTCTGGCCCAGCAGCAAATTCTCTCTGGTTTGATATTGCCAGGCAGTACACCAGCTTCTATCAAGTTTGCCCTGGCACAGTGATAGTAACACTCACCTGACGCGGATCATATCCATGACTCTCACTCAACGCCTGCTTGTGCCTATTTAGCTAAAATTTTGGCTGAGGTTCTAACATGCAGACTTCCTCACAGGACGTTATAACCCAGATGTTTCAACCAGAAGAGGCAGAGGCTAGTGCTTAGTGGAAAAAACTTTTCGATTAAAAATTTCAAAGCCAGATAAATCTGTTGTTGGGCTGCATATAAAAACAGCTTAAATCTTCCATCAGTTTTAGAAACATTGTTTGTGCAGATTGTGTTTCCTCCTGTAATCCAGAGAGGAAACAGATTTTACAGCATAAAAAACCGTGTTCAGTTATTGGTGCGAGCGTGCCTCGAACCTGTTGTGACCCGTCTGTCGGTGCTAATGTGGATGAATTGCTGGAGTGAGAGATGCACAAAAATGATTAAAACGGGAAATTTTGAGTTTGATGATTTTCCTTCCTTTGAGGTTAGCAGTTCCATCCATCATTTCAATTACAATAGGCTTGTTATCTCTGCAAATAATTTTTCACTACTGCAAGCATAGCCATCTCTCTGCTGGGATTAAGGCAGAAATTTGCAAGGAGCAGAGGTAACTTTGGGGCTAAGATAAGAAAAGCTATTTCTCAAGAAAGCACTTGAGGGAAATAAATGCTGCTCAGTGTGTTTCTGGATTGTTGCTTGAGCCAAGATCTCATATGTTTTCTCAGACTGATGGAACAGCAATATAAAACTTTTGCATTTTATTCCCTTGTTCTATATGCTCAAATTTATTACTTCCCCTTTGTCTGGCTAAACGCAAAGATATATGACATAGGAAAGTCTGCTTGGAATAAATAGAGAAATGCAGTTCAGTCTGAGGCACAGAGACAACAACTGCAGAGGGAGATTTCTTAATGGAACGTGAAGTTTCATTTTATCACTTCACTTCTTCCCAGGTCATCTATCTGGATGACTTCCATGAGTAATATTCTTTAAGCACAACAAATGCTCTCCCCTCCAGTATGCTGGTGAAGGGCCCAGCCTCAAGCTCTCCTCTCACAATTATGAAGTGCTAATAAGGCAGCTGTCCAGTAGCCTTCCATTGTTTCCTGCCTGCATTATTTTTACAGCATTCCGGGCATCTGCAATGTGATTTATTTATCTTTTGCCTTTATCCAACTGAAGACATTACAGCCCTTGTGCTGGGTAACGATGTACGTCCCAGTAACTCGCTGGCTACCCTTTTCCATAGGTTGAGCCTGAGCAAACTTGCCTCAGCTTGGGAAAGAGGAAAGCCCACTTTCCCGGCCTCTATCCTCTTTTCTCCCTTCTTCCCCAAGCCCCCCGCCATGGGAAATGGAAATCCTCCTCCATAAACTCAATGTGGGCTACCCAGCCCTGGTCTGCCTGGCTAAGGAGCCTTCTGCCCAAGTCATGCTGGCTGTAGTTATTTCTTTCCTTTCACTGGCATTTTAATGTTCTCAGAATCAAAGTTTACGTATCCCTAGTAACTAAAATATCCCCAAATTTTGTGTAACTTAAAGGAAAGGTGGCCTAGGCAATTCATTTGTTATCTCCTCACTCAACAAGAAGTCCTGGGGAAGGGAGCCTTGTCCTAAAGATCTTCTGTCTTTCTAGAGTTCATAAAAAAGTTTCAGAAGCCAGTTTCTTGCCTTCTAGGACATCTGGCACCTGGCTTGGTACCAGCAGCCTGAGTCTACATTGGAAAATGTAATGAAGTCCAGCTCAGCCTGTTTACATACAGTCATTCACAAAAAATACATGTAAAATGGAGGCAACAACAGACTTGAACTGTTTTGCTGAATTTGCATTTGCAATGCCAAGGTGTTTTGCAGGCATCTAGCATTAGAGACAACTTAAAAAACCCAGAAACAAAACAAAAACACACTGCCCCCACCCCCCCTCCCAAAAAAAAAAAAAACAACCCAGAAAAAAGCAAAAGAAAGAGAAGAGATGAATAGGGTTCATAACACAAGTGGCTCTCTCTAGGGCACCTCCATAGGTTCTGTGTGCCATAAGCTGCTGTTCATCTTGGAAGTCTCTGAGGAGTTCAGGGCTGCCAGACCTGTGTCTTCTGGATCTCCATGCTCCCACAACACAACCTAGTTGTCTTCAGTTGAGCTAAAAAGCACCCAGCAGCAAAGAGGCCCATTGGTTTTGCCTAATTCACCTACGGTATATGAACCTGGAATTGCCATCTTCCTGGTCCTGTATTGTTCCTCGTATTGCTTTTATCTTCCAATCTCTCCTATCTCACTTTCTCTTTTTTACACTGTATTGGTTTCCCTGGCCAAAATGACTCTTACACTAAAGTCATGCCTTTAAAAGCCTAGCTGCTGGTATGCGGGATGGAGTTTGTAGTTAAACTGCTTTGACTTCCTCAGCAGTAATATTGCCAGTTGAAAAGAGTGCTGGGTTCAAAAGTGCCTTTTTTTCTTCCTCTCCTCATTTGTACATGCTTGTTTTGTAGGAAACAGGAGCACGTTCCAACAGCAGCAGCCCTGTCTCCAACAATTTTTTCTCATTCCCCACAAAGTCTCAAATGCTCCATCCTGTCTGAAAGGAGTTTCACCTATCAAAGGTGCTGTACAATGAAAAGGAATACGAGTATTCAGTTAATAGTGCGTTTACCCCATTAGGCTGAATGTATTTTTTCCTTTTTTCTCTTTTTTAAATTATAGTTTTCACAGTTGGAATAGGGGTACTTGCACACAAAACTGCAGACAATAGTTCTTAACTTTTCATCAGTAAACATTGATTTTATTGTCGTAATTCCTCTGGTTTTACTTGGAAGCTCCTTATCAGAATCAGAGGCCCTATGAGATCCCAGAACAATACTCTTAGTTATGTGGAAGTTATATGTCAGGATTTATTTCCTAAATATGTTTCAAGTTACATCCGCACCCTAAATGCCTTTAATAGTTTGAGTCTATTATGTCAAGGCTACTAACATTGATGTCAAAAAGCTGTTAGCTCATGTTCACTAAAGCTGCCTTACTTGGCTACATGTCCTCTTGCAAAATTCCTAGGAAAGTGATGAATATGTTGGTGATGCGGAAAGCACATGAGTCCACCTTACTGAAGAAACTAGGACTTGTTCAAGGAAGGGTAGGGTTAGTGGTACTTTGTTAACCAAAGGAGGTAATGAGAAGGAAGCTGTTACCTCTGGAAATTTGCTGTGCAGCAGCACAGGAATTCTGATTAATTGCTCCTGGCAAATTGCTCCCGGCAGTGTTATGTTACACCTTCATGAGAATGGCTCACTGGAACAGGACCTGGACTTCCCAGTCCCTCCTGCCAGTGCCCTGGAAGCATCTAATCCTGTTTTGTTCTCTTTTGTTACCTTCAGCCTACAATATTTATAGCACCATCTGTGAAAGAGAGATTGGCTGTTCCTGTCGCACTGCATCGTGGAGGGACACGCTGGTATGCGGTCTGTGGGCTTCTAGGGTACGTGAGTTGCCGCAGAGGTTTAGCTGGGGCTCTCCCACCCCTGCCCCTGGGGTGTGTTACCTCTGAGGTCATCAGAGAATTTGATGCATCTCTGGTCCTTTTTCTTTGTTTGTGTCCTCCAATTCCCTTTGCTTTTGGTAACACAAATAAAATAAAAAGCTAGAAGTCAGAGAATATTTTGTTCAGTCCAAAATATGACTTTTTTTTTTACCCCCAAATAAGATGGCATTTATTTTCTTACGAATCTCAAATGAAACCTTTTTCAGGGCTTCTGAAATGGTAGTTTCTTGCCCAATGCTATTGAGATTTGATTTGTAAGAGAAATCACCACCCTTTCCCTTCCAGGGCTAATGGGTAAATGTTACTGGGGTTCTGCTCTGCAGTGACAATGTGGGAATGCTCAGCCAGTAGGGAAAATTATGTGGAGTTGAGTGGATTCAGGGGTACAGAACTGCTTGTGCTAAAACTGGTGGACGGGAGCAGAGGGGCACCGCTCTTCCCAATCTGTCTGGCATGCTGGGGAGGGGGTGCTGCAGGCTGGGCTCACGAGGCTGACTGGGGGTGCCTCTGGTGTCTCCCTCCCTCAGGCTCCTGTCATGTGCAGTGTCAGTCTGTGGGTGATCCTGTGTCTCAGGAGAGCAAAGCAGCTCCTGGAGCTGTGCCTCCTCTGCAACGCGACTTCTGGGGAGACAGGGTGCAGCAGAGCAGGAGGCCTTGGTGTGGTCCTTTTTCCTCTCCACCCTCAGCCCATGCACCCAGCTTTGCTGTAGCCATGCTGCTGTTGCCATTGTCGCCATGACAGGTAAAGTGGCAACAGGCACAAGGTCCTGGCGGTGAGGCTGGGTCCTTTCATTAATGGCTCTACTAAAAATGATTGCCCCTCCTGATAAGCCCTCAGCCTACCAGGTGTGGCAGTGGAGATAGGGCCAGGTGAGTCATCGTGCACACCGTGGTGGCACTTCCTGGGCGAAGGGTAACGCCTTCCCCTTGTCACTCTGCTGGACTGGCTTTGAGCAAACCCAGCGGGTCAATCCCAGCAGTGACGAAGGGCTGTGCCAGGCATTGGCTGGGGCTGGGAGGAGGAGGTATAGCTCTCTTCCTGCCGTGGGGGATTTCCTTTACAGCTGTGAATTCACAGGGATGTCCTGATTTCTCATACATAAGCTGTGGCTGCAGCTTATGAGGAGCGACCTTCAGTAGAAATTACATGTGAAAAAACAGAGTAAACCCATTTAAACTGAAGCTGAGGATGGGTGCGCCTTTCCTGTCTAGAGTTCAGCTGGCCAGCTGTAAATGAAATAGCTCCAACAGCCTTTTATTCCTACGACTAATCAGATATTGCTCATCAAGTGTAGATACGCTGTGCTTCACCATGCTAAATCCCAGCTATATAGACAAAGGACTTAGGGGTGTGAAACCGTGTTAGGCAATTCCTGGTGCATACGGCACAGAGCTAATGTGTAAATATGGCCCCACCCCGAGCTTTTAACTCCTCTGCACTCAGGCAGCCGTGGAGCAAAGCGACTGCCTTCCTGAGTAGTGGCATTTGGAGACCTGCACCCTCTATTCCCATCCCACATCTGGAATGGCTGAAATCTGCACAGCTGGGGCAGGCTCCCCTTGGGTGCTTTTTCAGTTTTATTCCTCTAAGGCTTGCTCAAGAAGAAGGAAGGGCCACCAGGAAAGTGTGGTAGCACTAGTTAGTGATATTTTGGGCACCAGAATTGCAGATTTTCTCCTGACTGGCAGGTACAAGTGAGGGGAAAACACACATAGCCTTTTAATAAAAATCTGAGTGTTGGTTCCTGTTTCTCCACAGAAATTATCCTAGTGAGTCATGGCAGTAGCTAATGAAGTCCATTCTTGACAAGGTCAGCTTTTGACTTGGACATCTACACTTTGCTCAAGTCTTAAAATAGTAATTTAGCTCCTTCCCTAAATCCTGTTGGTTCTTGTGGGATGATGTCTCTGACTAGGAACTACCAATGCATGGCCCACCTGTGACTGAGATGCTGTACCCTCTTGAAGGTCTGATGCATACAAGTCCTAATCCAAACGAGGAGCTTGCTTTGGCCAGCGGTTCAGAACCCAGGCTTTAAGTTACCAGGTAATATTAAAACAGCTTGTGTTCCTGGGTTACACATAATACATGCTACTGCAACTCTTCCAAGGTTAATGAAATAATGGGCTATGATATGTATCTTTACAGCTTGTTTAGTGGTTGTCTTCCTGACTCAGTGGGCAATCTAAGAAAATGCTTCCTGAAATTAATTACTTTTGGGGCAATTAACATGATCCATGATCATGAAACAATGCAAGCAACAAGGCTTCTGGTTTTTCTCATCTCCCTAGGGAGGAAGTACAGGTCTGGGACCTGAGTCAAATAGCTTCAAGCAAGATGAGACTTGAAAAGGATGACTCCTCTTGTCCTCTGAAGGAAAGAGGAAGGCAGAAGCTCTTTCCAGACTCTATCACGTAAGGTTATGACCCATTTTCCTGGCTCATCACATGAACGGAGCATGATGGCTTGCATGCAAACACTGAGATATTATTTTCCTGGAGTGCTTGTCTTCTGATTAGCTAACACTGCATTTCATGGGACCTGGCTCACTCTGTCGTTCCTTGAAAACCCTGACCTGCAGGTGCAGCACCACAAATTGGCCAGCGATGGTCCTGGCTGGGGACCTGTGATGGGACTCGGGGACCTGTGATGGGACTCAGGGACCTCACTGAAAGGCACATATAAATCAATTGCATTAAATAATAGCAAGAAAGAGGGTAGCCTGAGAAACTCAGTTACTATCATTGTGGTCTTAATTTCTCCTGATGACTGCAGCAAGAGTCTTCCTCCTCTGGTGAGCAGGGCGCCCATCAGGTCACACATGTCAGAGCCATAGCCACCATGGCTGGTGACATGCCAGATTGAGCTGTGCTGGAGCGTCTGCAGGCAGAGCCTCAGCCTGCCCCTGGCCATGCGTGGCTGCCCTGCCCTTATGCCACACGTGCCTGACACCCAGGCAAGCTGTCTGGAGAGCTACTTGGGCTCAAGGGAGGCACACTAAAGAAGGTGAAAAAAAGAGAAGGAGGTGTTGAATAAATGCCAGAACTGATGCAAGAGAAGGCAAAGGGAAGGTATAGTATTGAGGGAGGAAACAGCAACTGTTTAAGTTAGTTTAAACTATTGCAAAACCATACTCTGAGCCAGAAATGACATCTAGATCAAAACACAGGATTTCCCTGTCCTCTATGATGCTGTTGTGAGTCCCTGTCTTTACTTTGTTGTCCACAGTAAACATTCTTCACTGCAAGCTTTAGGCTTCTAAGTGCTCCATAAAACTGCTGAATGATCATGTGTTGAACAACCTCCCTAAGGAAGCAGTGCAAATACCTGCAATTTATAACCAGTTGAAAACTAGTCAGCAACTAGATCAGACTGGAGAAGCATTCTTTACAAAGAGAGTCAAAGTACAATTAACCAGTGGTTCATAATACCTTGCGGCAATCTTTCTTTGGTTTCATTTGTTTGTTTTTTTCTCTTTCAGTTAAATTCAAAGTCAATTAAATCTCACCTTAAATCATAGAACATCTTTTGCTTGTTGCCAGTCTTCTTTTGCTGAGCCTGTGTGAAGACACAGTGGTGATGGCAAATCAGGGAGCCTACTCGCTTAACCATTGCTCTAGCTTAATTTCAATGGGAGAAGCATTTTTTTTTTCAAATTTGGGTGACAGAAGCAGCTGTGAGATCACCTAGTAAATCCTTAGCAAGCAGTGTATTAGGCGCTCTCAGTCTCTGTCTGTCTTTGTTGTTGGAATGGAGCTTTGTATATCTTACCTAAGATTACGTTGGTTTGACTGGTCTGTAAATTCCTGGCCTGCCTTTTACCCTCCCTACAGATAAGCATCGTGCTTACCATCCTGTGGTCCTTTTGAACCTTGCCACTCGTTCTGGAGATAAATAGTTACCTCCAGAGATTATTTCTGTTTAAGTATTCTAGTATGCATTTGTTTTACTAGACCCTAACAACTGCAGTATGTATTTTATTAGATTAGCAATTCACTTGTTTTCATCCAGTCTGTTTTGTTTCATCTGTCTCCTTTATCTTAGCAAGATTTTGTGTGTAGCTCAAGGGTCCTCTTAGAACACTGCCTGATCTACGTGAAAAGGTGAAAATGAGCTTAGGCAATTCTGATACTCTACTGAGACTAACAAGAAAGCAGTTAGGCCACTGAAATTAATACAGTTCAAACTTCTTGGATGGCTACAGAGCTGGATGTGCTACAGGCCTCGCTGGAACAATTTTCTTAATTTGCCTCTTTGGTTTAGAACTGGAAAATAATATACAACATAGGTCAAATAAAAGTATGAGGAATTATTTTATTAGCATAAACCCCAAGGTGGGCATTCCCTGTGAAAGGAAACATGCTATCCTAAGAAGAAATCTGAGCAGATATCAGCTTCTGCAAAATGATTTCTGCAGACCTACAAAACTGTAGAGCTGAAACACAAAATGCTACGCTCTGCCTGAAAACTTGCTCATTTTAATTAAGCTCCCTTCTTCCATTCTGGCCAAGCTAGAACTGTAGTTTTCTGGAATGCATAGGAGATGATTTTGGTATTGCCACTGAAGGAGCTACACTTGCAGTCTGCAGTCAGGCCCTCCAGGCAGGCCCTGGCCCTGTCCACCCTGGCAGGCAGAGCAGCTTGGCCTAGATCACCAGTAGCTTCTTCAACATTTCACATGTTATAAGAATCCATTTTGTTGTAGGTTTTCTCTGGTTCTGGCAGAAATATGTTTTGGAAGGCTATGCTTTCATTTAGAGCTGTTATTGTCACAATGAGAAGGGTATTCTGAAATACAAAGGGTTTGTTTCTCACCAGGGCTTCCTTGCCAAAAATGGGCTAGAAAAACCAGCCATTCTAGTTTACCTGAGCTGTTTAGCCTTTTAATTCTCCTTTGCAATGTCAGTGAGAAACAGGGTCTTGTTGTTTTCCTGTATTTGTATTTTTTTTTAGGTGCCAGGGGAATTCGTGGAGCAGGTAGGTATGTAAGTCACTGCTGCTCTTGTCTGTGCAGAGCAAATTTAAAAGTAATATTCTAAAAATGCTGTATTCTCACTTTTCTACAGGTAACTTCTGTCATGGGACTTCACTTTGTGGTCCTAAGTGCACTGCAGACATGTTTTATTGGCAACATTCAAAACGTAGCAGAAGCTTATATCTAAACTTGGCACCTCAACACCTCCTTCCAGGATTGCGAGGATGGGTTGCCAAAGTTCTCTTCAGCATTTATCTGTGCATCTGGCCCACTCTTGGCATGGGATGGGCCTGTGCAGTGTGAAATGAAGTTACAACTTCAGCATAATGTTAAAATGTAATAAATTAAAGCCTCTAGCCAAATGAAACTTGTAATTGGCATGCCACTTAAGAGTGAGAGAATGGCTCAGGCAGGTTCAGTGTTCTGCCCGAGTTGCAGAACTACTGTAATTATCCTGTGTGGTTTTTAATATTGCTGAGAAAAAGAAAGTGTGCTGATTTTTAGAACTGCAGTCTGCTGCCAACATGCAGCTGGCATCTAAGTGCTTCAACCAGATCAAGTGTTCCTGAGTGCTAAGGCAGGGTCAAAAATTACTATTGCCAACACAGGCTGAGTTACTTGTAAAATACTGTGAATTCTTGTGGACATAGACATTAGACTGTCATTAAAATAGTAATTTAAGTTCAAGATTAAACTCTTCCTCTCTGTTCCAATGCAGAATGTCTGCTGGAAACATGAGAAGACAGACTAAAAAATGTAAGTTTACTGCTCGTTCCTAACTTTCAATGCTAGACTCTTTTCCCTCATTCCTGAGGGCATTCTTCTTACAACCATTGTACATAAATTTGTATGGACACCCAAAAACACACACACATATAGAGAGAAAGACATTGGAATTCAGTGTGCCTGAATAGATTTCACACCTTTCTAGAAACAGCCTAGGTGATATGAAAGCTCTCTTGGCAAAAGGGTGCCCTTGAGCTAGCATACTGCATGAGGAAGATCCTACAAGAAATATGTGTGCGAGTTGCTGAATATATTTCATCTACATTTGTCTGTCAGAAATAATAAATCTCAAAAAAAAAAAAAGTTGATAGTTATTTGACCTTGAAGGTAGAGTAACACCCAGCAACTCCTGAACCTGCTGTGCTTAGAGCTGTCTAAATGCTCATGAATGCAGGTAGCACTGCTCGGAGCATCGATGCTCTTTGAAGTTTCTTTAATAGCTAAGTATTGATGTAATTTTCACATATTCAGTGGCCAAAGTCAGATCAGGGAGATAGAAATAACTGAAATTACAGTCCATCCAAAGTGTAAAAAAGTAGTGTTAAGTGAGAGATTTATCCATATCCTTGTAGCCTTGAAAAATTTGTCCAGGTCTTTGCTCACGTGGCTGAGATGCAATTGTGTATTTTTCCTAATCTTAGTCCGAGGTTGAATCCGGGCTGCAGCACTGTCTGCTGGTTTATACAGCTGAGTTCAGGCATGTTGAGCTGTAATATGGATGGACTATATATACATTTGGAAAACCCATGATTTATATTTTTAATAGTAAGAACAAACTATATATTATTTAAAAAAATACTAAACCAATATATTTCTGTGTTAGCTAATGCCTGCCCATTCTATAACTGTGAGTTATGTAGGCCTTCCCTTTCTTATTTCTTTCAGCAAGGATGGGAAAGTGATGTACGGCCTCGCGCCCATGTGTGCTTTGCACTCAGGAGGGCTCAACAGTGTCCATTGCTACAGGTTATCAGTAAAGAGCAGCTCTCTTCCAAAGTGATGTATCTACTGAAACCAGAGAGGACTATTAAAAAAAAAAAATAAAAGCAGCAGATTTTCAAGTTAGTGTACATCATATAACTGTGCATTTTTCAATGAAAAGATTTGATTGATATTGCTAATACTGCCTCTAGCTCCACAGAGATAAGTGAGTATTGCCAAGAATGTTTTGTTTCTAAATAGAAACTTTGAGTTGCTGTGGATATTCCCACTGCCCTCAAGAACAGTTTTGGTAGTATCTTTGACCTTTTTTTTTTTTTTTGGTGTATGTGTGTGTGGTATACAGCCCTGTAAGTTCATTTCACATGCACGTGGGCTCCTACCAGATGCTGAGAAAATTCCACTTAGAGCAACTATAGTCCTTTTAATAAGCTTTTTCAAAATATTGAAAGGCTACTTCAAGAGCAACAAACTACCACATCAGTACTTTGCTGAGGAAGTGGCATGGATTGTCATCACTGGAGAGTAACCTGGGGTGGATTTTAGGGTAGAATGGAGCTATGTCCCTATCGTGTTTGAGGTGGCAAAGGTGAGGTTATTTCACTCACTGCTCTTCTAGGTGATGCCTGGGAAGACTGGTTATTTTGAAGGCCACCATGTTCATAACAGGTTTTACTGATGCCAAGAGCCTTTAATTGATCTGACAGGTGAGCAACAATAAATAGATCACCTTTGGGTGCAGGAATCCAGTAAATTCTTCAAGAACAGGTAAAACTTGTTGGTCTTTTCCTGCAGTACATTCTGAACCATGACATTTGTATGGAGAATGAGATTTGAGCACAGGTTGTTATTTCCTCTGTACTTTTGTGTATGAAGAGGCTTAGACATGCAGTGCTTGGGCTCTGCTGGTTACCAGGTATCTCAGTTTTGTAGGAGAAAACAAACTCCTCTATTAGTAATTACTGCTAACTAGTTCATATATTTTCACAGAACTATAACTGAGGCTGGTCAATATAGCAGAATTTCTGAGACAAGGGGCTTTTAGCAGATATTCCTTAAATTTTACATCAAGTAAGAAGGAAACACAGGATTTGTCTTGTGAACAAACTACTTCCAGCTTCATTACTGCTGTTAGAATAGCAGATTACTGTGATATTCTGCCTTGGAGGCATAACAAGTAAATTATGTCAGTATGAAGTTCTTTCATATGATTTTTTAAAAACTGGGCTGTTCCCTCCTGAACTGTGATATCTGTTTCTTCCTTTCACTTTGTTCAGCATTTACCAAGTGACAGTCGCACTACAAACTTTACCCATCTATTTACTGCTACCCACAGGCCTAGGTCTTTTCCCAAACCCCTTACCTAAGTAGGAACTAACTTTCTAATATATTTCAGAATATAGACGCAGTCTCCTTGGGCACTTCTTTAACCCATTGCTTGTTTACATCTAGGTTCTCAGGTGAGCTAGCATCTCTAACTCACAGCTGTTGAAAAAAAAAAAGTGGAATAAAACTGATTTCTAAGTTATCATATTAACTACAAAAGAAGCTCCAAAATATCAAATGAAGAAGACTTCTACAATACATTATTATCCTTTTCCTCTTTCCTCCTTGATTTTGATTTCTATCTTAAAAACAAAAATAAAAAAATTAAAATAATTAAGGCCCATAAACAGAAATGAATCTATACATCCAAGTCCTAGCACTTTAACTAATGATAACCTCTAATATTTTTTACCTACTGAACATGGTGATTCACAGTAACATAGTAACTGTCATGAGAAAAACAAGTGCCACATTATGCAAACATTTGCACTGAGAGCCCGAGACCTGAATCCATCTGGAAGCCATCTATTGATTATAGCTGGTGAAACAGCTAACGAGCAAGGTTAGATTTCCTGCTTATCAGACTTTTTTCACAATTGACTGCATTGCTCATTCATCAGCTAGGCAAGGCTCAAACTCCTTTTAAAAGATGGGATGGCTTCTTGATGTGGGGCTCTCACATATAAGCTCTTGATTAGTGAGTTGATTAAAGGAATTTACAAAGCTGGCCCAGTCTGACTGATGGTGATTATTACAGCTGTAATGTGAGAGTTATACTGAAAGGAGAGGACAAAAGGATAAAAGTACAGTAAAGGAAGCTCTCAGCATTGAGGAAAAATCAAAGCTCAAGCAAAAGTACAGTAGATTCTGAAAAGAGATAGGAGGAAGCTCTTTTATAGTGATGATTTTAAGACCCACTTCAGAAAAGTCTGTAAGTTAGTGTTGGTTTTTTTTTTTTTTTTTCTTTTCCTCAACATGTATTTTTCCTGTCAAAGTATTCCTAGGAAACTTGATTTTGCAAATCTCATAGCCTATTTATCTTGAATAATATTTATATATAAACCTGAAATTATTTTTACAGGTTTTCTGTTATTTGTAATACTCCTGGATGCCAAAATCTCTAGTATCTCCACTAGTAAGTCCTGACCAAATCCTCTGTTTAGTGCAGACGTTATCAGCAGCAGTGTGGCTGTGAGAGGAGCATGCCTGTGTTTTACAGGGACCAGCAAGAATACATGTTAAAACAAATGAAATGTTTATTTAACAGCAACAAATTGATTTGATGTACATGGAAGAGTTGACCACCTGTAATGATACATGTATAATGTGTGTGATAACAGGGATAGATGCTGTACCCAAACACGCCTGTCTTGAAAGAATAGGATGGCAAAGCTCCTGAGCCCCTAAAACTGGCTGGGTTTAAGGGTAAGAATTTAAAAACTACAGACCAAAGAACATGAAGGATTTCTAAGCAGTCTAAATCACGTGCTGTTTTATTGCTGGGCTAAAAAAAAAAAAGTTATAGCTTCGGTTACAGAAGATTTTTAAGAGAACTTGAAAATCCAAGGTGTGGTGATTAAATGTTGGTTTTTTTCTTCTTTTCTTTTTTTTCTTTTTTTTTTTTTTTTTTTTTTTTTTACAACCTGAGGTTTTACCACATCATTGTTTATATCAAACTGCAAGCTCTTCTTCCACAGAAATACCCCTCCCACACCCCCAAAAGCCCTTAGAGTAGAAAGCTGCTTCTGCGAACAGGTGTCTCATAAAAAGCCTTTAAAAAAAGACTGCAAACAGACTTCATCCTATGAAATCTCTAAAATGGATGCTGTTATCAGTCAGGTGCAAAGAACTAGGTATTGCACAGCATAGGTGGGAGAAAGCTGTTGCATCTCCTTATCTGCAGATTACAGGGGTCAGAGCTATACAGGGAAGAGTTCAGAGGTTTGCAAAAGTCATAGTGGGAAGAAGAAAATGGCAAGTGATGCAATGTGGGGGTGGTCTGCTAAAGTCAGCTCTGGGTGAGAGCCAGTGGGAGTTAAACAAGCTGGCATAAAGAAGGAATATGAGCATCCAGGGCTTTCAAATACCACTTTACGCAGAAATGCTGGGGTATTCCCACAAACCACCACCTCAGCCTTTATGGTACATTTCTGAGAAGTATGTCTGGGGAAATACTGGACTCCAACAATGAGAACAATGTTAATGAAGATCCTTCCAATCAAGGCTCTTCAGAGAGTAATAAATAGGCATAAGACTTTTGCCATGGCTGTCTTGTCCCTTCAGAAATTATCTTGCATGTGAACAAAGTTTCAGTGAGCAAGACTGCATCTCCTGATAGATCCCCTTCCAGGGAAGTGGCGGGTTGGAGAGCAATCCTGAGAGCTTCTGAAATCTCTTGGCACTGACAATGAGGTATCCCTTATTTTTAGGGGTATCTGCTACGGGCCCCATGTTCTTAAATTCCCTCTCACTTCCCTGGAGGCATCAGTTCTCTGTACTGCAAAACACTCTGTGTGTGTGTGCATGGGGCTTTTCTGCGCTGTTATAACCTTAACCTTCCCCACCTGGGGAGAGCTTGTAGACCCCTGAGCAACCAGTGTGTTAATGCAACTACTGTTGTAATGAAGAAGGACCCAAACAGATGTATCTCACTTTGTTTTGGCAAGAAAACCCTCAAACCACACCTGCAACATCCTTTGTTTTGGAAACCTCCCTTCCCTCCACCCTGTCCTGACTTTTCTGTGTCTAGGAATGTATTCTGGGTTATATGGAGGCAAGCAGAATGTTACCCTGACTTCACTGGTACATTTACAGGAGGTGGAACTGACTTTGATGTGGGAGCAGATCTGGGACTGCTGGATTATTTCTGATTCTCTCTCTTTGTGAGTGAGATGTCACCTTCAGAGATTGCCTGCTAAGCCAGAGTAAAAATGATCTGTACTTTATAGCATGTTTGCAGTTTTCAGCAAGTTTGTACAAAGAGGTTCCCCCCCCAAAAAAAACATTAATTGATTTATCTTGGAAAGGGGTGAGGGAAGAATAATATTTTGCTTAGTTTAGGAGGAGAGTTATTGTTATGGCCTACAAAGAGAAAAAATGTTGGGAAGATCTTCACAGAAACCCTCCCTTGCTTTTCCTCCTCATCTTCATCTTCTTATCCTGAAAAAAGCTATTGTTAAACGGCATGAAAATAAAAATTAAACTGTTCCACTTCAATAAAGATGCCTTTGCTTAATGGACAGCAGCACAAGTCAGTGTAAACTATGAGTTATTTGCTGTCCTTTTTGTGAAGACAGCAGGTCATGCTGGGGCTTCATGTGCAGGCAGAGCTAAACACCCTGGGCACTGCCTGGGGTGGAAGAAATAAACCTTGCCAGTGACAGTCAGGAGAGTATCTTCCTGCCCAAACCATAGGGTCATGAGGTTTTAACAAGAATTTTGTTAAAAGATTTCTCTGGCTTGAGATGTTACACTGATTTTTAATTTTTTTTCAGCTGCATGTCTACAGAGGAAAAAAAAAAATCCTAGCCAAGGCCCTACAACCAGACTGCAAGAGTGGAAACGGTGGCAGAGCAAAATATACATCTGCTGCAAGTGGTTGGTATCAGCTCAAGAGAGATCAGGGACCATTGTCCAGGGCTACACCTTATTTACCTTTGTCTTCTCTCCTGGCTGAGAATCAACTAACTGCTGTTTGCTGACTTTAATGGAGAACCTGAGAGCAGACGTGCACTTTCCAAGGGTTGGCCAGCCGCAGTTAACGCAACTGTTTGATCGATGCTGCTAGGTGCATTTTTCCCAAGGAGGGAGTACCCAGAGGACGGATGGAAAGCAGCCGTTGGCCTCTCTGCTTACAGGTTGCGCCCACCCCAATTTTGTTCAAACAATCCTTGCCAAAGCAGCTGGCTAGCTGAGAGCATCGCTTTTGCTGTGGCAGCGGGGGGGGAGGGGGGGTAAAAAAAGCACTGATTCACACAAGCAGATGGGTAGAGCCTCACAGAGCTCAGGGATGGGCCAGGAGTGGCTGCCACAAGACAAGCTGCTGTCTGGCCCTGCATATGCGGTGACAGAGCAGATGACATGTGCCAGCCATTTTGTTGTTGAAGTTGCACAGTGAAACTTGCACGTGGACCAATAAATGTTCCTCTAAAGCTGCTCCAGTGCTGTGCTGCAGTGGATCAGGATGGGGGTGTTGGGCTTTTTTTTTTTTTTTTCCTCTCTCTGAGTCAGAACAGTATGATTTGAAAGCACTTTTCCATTGAAAAATATACAAAATGGCAACAGTAGGGCCCAACTTTTAAATCTACATAGAAACAGCTTCTTAGATCAGGCCACCTCAGGTTCTTATGCTTTTTGTCTTTTTATTTTAATGCTAATTTAACAAATCTACATCTGTAGCCACTGCAGTAGATGTGAAGAACATGAAGTTGCCTCTAAAATGTAAGTCCATGTCTTTCAGGTGTACTAAATGCCTCCTTTTTATGGATGAGCATATTATAGACTACAGAATTCATTGTGCCCTGTTTTCCATCCATAATACCCCCCCGATAACTTAATTACAACCCTGAGCCCAGGTAATGGTGAATCTGTGCTGGACTTCAGAAACCTGCAAAACAGAACTTTTTAGCAATGCCCAGCCCTTAAACCTTGGCAATATGCACTCCAGCTTCTCATTTGCTCCACATACAAGCTAGGAGTTGTGTGCAACCCCGTCACAGTTTGCAGTGAGGGTCTCCTGAGGTAAGTCCTCCTTGCTGGAGGCTCTGGAAGTGCTGCTGACCTGGCAGCCAGATGGTCTTGCTTTCAGCCAAGTGAATTTCAGAGCTTCTGAAATTTCTCCTTTCTTTTGCTCGCTGCTTTCTTGGCCTTTCTCACTTTCACAGTTTACCCACCCCATACTTTTTTGCAAAGGTAGCATTTGCTGCCTGACCCTGTCCAGTCACACTTCTCGCTGGAGGTTCGGCATCCCTCCCCTCTCACCAGAGAGGAGCCAGCTCCCTTCCCTTCTCCCCACGTTCTGACTTCCCTGCCCTTTCCTCGAACCGCTCTGGCACTCACATCTCTTTCAAATGCCTCTGCCCGTCTTTCACACCAGAAGACAATTTTTCCTCCATCACTTTGTGTCATCTAAGCTGTGCAAAAACTTTTGCAATAACACCTGCAGGAGCATTACTGCTATGCAAGGCATCAGTTATTGACTTCCAGCTTTTAAGTATTTTCAGGTTGAGTAGTAGTATCATTAAAAAAAACCTAAGACTACAAAAATGTTGCTTGCAAATATTAGTTTGTAGATTCTCCTTTTCATCAGTGTGTACCCCATCAGGCCTGGGCTTCTCATCACTCTCTCTTTACTTTAAAAACTCTAAACTTTGTCCATATGCCTTTAAAACATCAAATACAATCCTATTAATAAAATATTATTTCAAGGTTGTACGTATCATATGTTTAGAGCAGCTTTTTTTCCTAACATCATGAAAGAAGATACTTCTTAAGGATCCTTATTTTAATTTTAAAAAAGACAGACTAAAATTCCTGTAATCCCAGTTTTGTTTTTAAGCATGAAGCAGCAGCTGGATAAAACAGCTAATCCAATGTGCTAGGAAACAGAAAGTGCCGCCCTGTCCCTCCTCAAGGATAAAGGTTGTTGTTGAAAGCCTCCATTGTTCTCTGTGCAGCATCCTGCATGTTACCGTGTTGTAACTGCAATGCAAAGGCAAAGGTAACCACAGCACAAACGCACTGTACAGACCTCTCCAACTATGCCACCAAGCAACATTTTTTTTACAAAGCGGAAGTTTTATGATAGACAAGCATATTTCCTCTTTACACTATTTCCTCATTTTAGGCAACAGCTTTTTTTTTTCTACAAACTTCATTTTAATCTCAGTTACAGATAATTCATCCTGCATTCCACATCCAAGGTTCTTCAGCCTTAAAAAGCTGTGTGGTGTTTAAACTTGTGCACAGTTTTAAATTGGGCTATGCCCAATGTCCAGTGTTTTGAGTTAAACTCAAGTGTGCTCATGTATCCTGAAGCACATTGTTCTTTCCAGGCAGAGTTCAAACATTACTGATTTATTTTGTTATTATTCCAAGCCAAACACAGCTATTCTGGCTGGGGGCCATTATCTTATGACCTTCAATGGGCTTCAGAAAATTTTTGAACTTTCTGAAAAATATTACCCTCTTAGGCGGCAGCTAAAAAAGCCCCTTCATAATTTTGCTGTGCTCACCCAGTGGCTCAGGCTTGGCTATTTCAATTCCTGGTGAAGGCACAGTAAGATATGTTTTTGAGGGTCAAAAAATGCCCTTAGATCTCTGTAGAACTGAGGGAGACCTGAAATCTCTTACTTAAGTTACAGGGGCTCCCAGATGTCCAAATACATTCAAGGCAGTAGTGGTGTCCCTCTGAGCCCCAGAAAGCAAGCGCAAGCTGGGGACTTTTGAGGCCAACACCTTTCAAGATGATATGTGAGTGATGGCAGCTCAGCTCGTAGTCCTACAGCTGCTTACAACTTAAGAGACTGCAAAACACAGGCATAGGTGAGAGTGGGCCTTGCACAATTTTGGAGGGAATATGTGGTGAGCATGGAAAAATGAGCCTAATGATGGGTGCACTGTATTTGCAACTGGTGTCACTGTTCCCTTTCATGGTCATGCTGCTGCCTGCTCTGTGACCAAGGGCATGGGCATGTTCAGAAGGCTCTGATACCTTGGGGGGATTTGCAGTATTGGCTCTGAACTGTAGCTGCTAAGGAGATACAAGGCAAATGCCTGCTTCCTCTTTTTTATATCTGTGGCTATTTAGGCTGGTCTGAGAGCTCACTAAGCATAATAGGATACAAATAAGGGAATAGGAGCTTAGGTTGAATAATGGAAAAATTTGTAACAAATGTTAAGTTTCTAAACCTGAATTATTTACAGTCACACTGGACACACCACTGGAAGATACAGCAGAAGAAAGGATGCAAGCAAACTCTGATTTCTGATCCTGAGCTGACAATATGTCTACTGACTATAGGAAAATGGTTTTGGCTCTGAACATGCGAAATGAGATAAAAACGGGCTTATTTCCTCATCATATGCAAACCTATTAAAATATCCAAGGTGTGACTGTAGAGCATGGCAAAACCCTGCTCTGTGTATACTCTCTGCTCTAAACCCCTTTTTGCCTTTGGTGTATTTGAGCAAATCTCCCTGCTGGGTTTCCAGTGGGCAGATGCTCTGCAGCATCTAAACCAATATGCTAGGTGTAGACTCACACGCTTATATTCACACTAGATTCTTCAAGCCTTGTCTTTGATGCACTGTGATGTTGAGCTCAAACATGCACTTTCCCCAGCCTGATTTCCAGATCTTTGTCTCATATTGGATGATGCCTTAGGGTCATGTTATCTTCCTCATGGGCTGCATCTAGAGTATGAGTCAGGAATGCAAGCTGAGGTTTTAATCAGTAGCAACTAAAGTAAAAGAACGGAAGAGCAGCTGCTGGAGTTGAAATAACTTTGGAAACATCAGTCTCATCACTTTGCATAGCTTGTGTGTGATTCACTCTGTGACTGTGCTCATTAGGCTATCTTATGAACCATCCCTCCCAAAGAGGGCTGTGAAGTCATACTGTTGGGCTTTTTGGTTCTGAACCCTAAAGACAGGAAAATGTGACGCTTCTGGCAAGCTGGAGCCTAAGGGCTAAACACAGTATTAAGCAAACGGGCAGCCTGAGATACAATCCCTCAGCTTTAATGAGTTGCCTTTTGAGGATGTACTGCCAGGCTAAGCAGCAGACAGTGAAATGGCTGGGATTCTTGTGTCATGGATCGTGATGGTGCCAGTTCATCTCACCTGCAGTTTTGTACAGGCCCAGAAGGGATGGTTGAACCATTCTTCATATATAGTATGTTCCTACTCAAAAGATGTCCCTCCTTTCCTCCCCCCCGCCCCGTGCCCAAAAGCCATGTAACCTAAACCCCATGTCTATGCACAATATAATGCAAGGAAGGGAGAAGAAAAAGCATTAATATTTAGAAGCATTGACAGCAGGAAAAAAAGTAGGAGGATGAAATGGGGAAAGGAATGACTAATTCTCTGGCAATGAATTAATGTCTATATTCTGTGGTATCTGCTATAACATCATCCGTACTAATTAAGAGTTCCTACTAAAGCAATTCAGTGACAGGTGGTTGTACCTCAAGATAGGACTGAGGACAGTTCCCAGTTCAGCCAAAGACTTTTTGGACGCTACCCAGTATGTTTACATTCAAGGTCTCAAATCTCCTCTCTGTAAAAGACCAAGTGAGGAGGTTCTGTTTCCCAAGTCCAAGACGATGGTGAGGATGATCCTAATTATATTTGAGATCTCCAGTGGTGATATGGCCCATGGTAAAGTTTACTGGCAAGGACCAATTAAAGAGGGGTGAAGACAGAGAATGATGGTGCTTTGATAGGTCAGCAATACTAGGCAAGGAGAGCTGTAACAGATTTTTAAAACAAAAATAAATTATTTGCAGGAGCACTCTGATGCCAACAGGAGCATTACACAGCTTGCCTTCAGTAACACTCTCCTGTTGTAGAAAAGTCTAAGTTTCTGTAGCTAGATTTAATTTTAAGATTAATTTGCTCTTTTAAAGGAAAGGCTAAGGCTTGAAAATACATTTGCTCATCCCAGCAAGTAGGTTCACTAATAACAACAAAGACCAAAGACAGATTTTTTGCATTAGAGAGAACACTTTATTATTTCTCTGACTAACATTCTTTGCTTTCTTTGGAGTCCTGCTGAAATGTTTTTGATTGCATACAAGTAGGAGATCAGTTGTAATAAGGTGTGTCATTGTTTCCCATTCCTGTTTATAGCTTTCAGTTGTTGCCAGGTCTGATATTCTTCTTGGTGATTTCTGAACACTGCTTTGGTTTTAAAGGGACATTATCAATAGAAACAACCCAAAAAGTTTGTACCCTATTCTTAAGGACATCTTACTGGGAGTTAGATATACTAAGCACGGCATTTGAAAATGCCCAGTATTGGTCTCTTTTTTTTTTTTTTTAATATCATGTGAGTTTCACAGAACTAAACCAATACTTGAGTATTTCTAAAAGCCCCCTTTCTGATCTTTAAACTGCAGTTCTTCATTCCCGTGCTACTCTGTATTTAAGTTTATCTTTGTATGTTAATTTTGCCTACCGCTACTTTTTGGGCAGTAAAAGTAGCCTTGTCCAGGTTTCCTGGTGTTTATTCATTCATGGCATATGCAGTGTTACTTGGGTTAACAAGTTAGAAGAAAAAAATCAGATTTTAATTGTCTTTTTTCTATCATATTTTAAAAACATTATAAAAAAAATTTCCTCAACATGCAGTGCTCTAAGTTCCCTTCCCCTGTGTTGTTTTTGGACCTGGAGTCTTTTGAAGATGACCTTTTAAAAAAACAATAGTATTTTTAAAACCTCTTACTGGAATGCATTTGATTTGAGTTATTCAAAGCAAATGTGGAGGACTAACAGACAGTATCAGATAGGGTTTTTTAGTGCTTCTTTTCCCTATCTGAGGATCATATCATAGGAATAGCCTTTAGGTGCTCAGGAATTTTTCTCCTCCTGTTACCTATTCCCACACATGCAGACGTAGTCCTTCAGTTATCACATTGCACGAAATTGCTGCAGGGAGGATGATTATTTCAAGTAAGAGAATATGAAGCAGGATCAGATGAATTCCTTAAGCAGCACGGAGCCTTATCTCTTGTGTGTGTGCATCTGTTTCTTAAAAAATAAAGGCAAGACTCCACTCCCTTTATGATATACAGATTAACAACAGAATCGTGTTGAAAATGCAATTTTCTTAATCACTGAATCACCAGAAACTAACTCTTTCACAAATTAGCAAGGAATGATGGATCTCAGTTCAGCCCAAAGTGTCTGACACATACTGGTTCTAGTTAAAACCCTTTCTGGACACAGTTATAAATTCCAACAGCCATGTGAGGGAGGATGAGAGGAGCAAGACATGATAAGACCTAATGTAAAATTCATTTTGTTGCTGTTGCTGATGAAATCTCAAAGGAAAGAGGCTTAAGAACCAGTGAGCACATGAATACAAGCAATACAAAAATAATTTTAACTTCATTGGTGCTTTTATAATGCAGGTAGTGAAACAGCTTCTTGTGTATACTCACAAAGTCTGGAGATTCTTATTTAGCATGTGCGAAGAAACAAAAGGGTGAAAAATTACCGTGTCCTCAGCAGTGCACTTGATGCTTACCCACCATAGAAAACTATTTGTATAAAAAAGTCCAAAAAGAATTTGCTGCCAATCAGCATTTCAAACCTCTCTGTATAAATATCTGTTAGACTAAAGGCAGTCACCTGAAGCTCTGACTAGTGGTAAACCTGGATGAAACTTCACCTCAGGCATCCTGAAGAATCCATTTTTGGTTATTCTTATATTGATATATATATGGTGACAAGAAGGTGATTAGGATTAAAAATAAAAAACAGTTATCCTCTGGTCGCTCAAGTTTTATATAAAATCAGACTCTTTTTTCTGAGATACTTCCTCGTTAAAGATGGCAACATCAACTGCGTGAAGATAGTTACATTATTTGATGTATGATCTCCTCTGTCTTCAGTGGTGTTATGATCTGATTCAATCTTTTAGTGAGTTATAGGCTTTTGTGGTCCGGGTGTTGATGAAATCTGCCTTCTTAAAGTCAGCCTTTGGAATGAAAGAAACAGAATAATTAATGATCTTCAGTGCCGATTCTGCAAGGGAAGGATGGGTTCAGCTCTCTAAAAGCTAGGTATAGGGTATAGTCAACAGAGACACAAGAGGCATCTCTCAGGAGTGACTCCATTCAGTCTAAGACAGGTGAGATGAATCACTGGAGCTGCTTCACTCTCTCCACTGACTGTACAGGAAGCCTATTTTTCCAGCTCAGTTCTACAGATGCCTAACTCTTAGATGACTAACGTCAGCTGAGATTAACCCTATCTGAACAAAGAGTACAGGCCAATGCCAAAATGACTCGGGATTTTATCAGTCTCATTTGATCAAGTGATTTGTGTTGCTTCTTAGATTGACTTCAAAAACATCAGGTAGCCTGCAGTTTTCAGTGCCGTACGTGATATCTCTAGGGGACCTGATTTGCACAGGAACAGCAAGTTACCAACATTTTTTGAAACTCAGACCTGACACATTCCTTACAGGCATACCCAAAGTACCAGTGACTTCAGAAAATTCCTGCCATCAGAGATATTGCTGTACAGTAAAGTCAGGAATGTAGTTGCAAAAAAACAGAGATAACAAAATCCAGTTAGAGTTTATATGGGCACAGCACCCTTATTCTTGAATGCAGAGTTCTGGTTTGTGGGGCAGTATACCGCTGAGTGTGATGCAAGACTGTTAAAGGATGCTACACAAAGAAATTTTTTTTTGAGCAAACTTCAACAAAAAATCTACAAGAAGAAAAAAACTGCCTAATAAAGGGGAGAGCTTGAAAAAAATGAATAGTTTTAGGTTATAGGGAATTTTAGGGGACAGAAATTCTGAACAGCAAGAAAAGAAGGAATGAAAACAGTTTGAAATGCAGGTTGAAGGTAGACAGGTTTAAGTCAACCCAGCTGTATGTTGACAAAGCAGACACAGAGCTCCAAAAGGAAAGAAAGAAACTGGTTTGTTGGCTGATTCATGCTGGTCATCTTTTGTTTGATTTTTGACTGTGGCCATAAATGCTTGCCACACCTTTCCCAGGCCCTACCTTTTTGTCTGAATATAACTAACACCTGGGCTCGCAGACCATACAAACAAGAAGGGGAACAAAACTGCTCTGGTTTTAAAGCAGGAAGCTGCCTTGCCCTGCCTGTGCTTTCCTGGCACCTTAGGGCACTCTGTGTCACATTGGTTCAGTCCATGGGGGATGGACACCTACGGCGCATCACTTCTCACCATCTGAGACTTCTGGTGGGCAGCAGCAATGTTTTTCATAAATTTTGCCAGTGGATATAAAACCACAGAGGGAGAGAATACAAACACAGATGAGCAAAAATTAAGAACGTGCATTACTTGTGCAGGATTATGTACAAGTAATAGAAACACCAAATTCAGAGACCACCTGAAATCCTGTCACAGGTTGCAGAAGTGCTAAGGTCCCTAGAGGACAAATGACAGGGTTCTAGGTCCAAAATGACAGATTACAGGTCTTTGCTCTAACCCAGATCTTACCTTTTTGTAAGCGCTGTGGAGATCAGTATGTGACCACAAGGAGTAGAGGAGGACTGAAGCAGCCCTGCTAGCTTTGCTGAACTTATTACTGCAATTTTGTGAAAAGAATGATAAAATATGTTTAAATTCCACTCCATAATCACAGTGCATGTGCAGACTTCAGCAAACATAACCTTGTAGCACTTTTTCTGTCTCTCTCTCCTCCTAAATGCTATTTTACTGCTCTTTAGGTATTCTAGCACATTTCATGCTGTCCTGACTACTGAAACAGATGCAACATAGCTCCCCGCTTCACTCATTCTTCAAAATCAGAGAGAAATAAAGTACTCTACAGCCTTCATCTTAGAGCAGCTATCACACTGTTCATATTCAGTTGAGGAAAATACGCCTTCAGATAACAAGCATTCAAAAGGATCTTTCCAGCACGTAAAATCTCTGGTTAGTTAGGTAGGATTTAAACTATTCAGAGCCTCATGAGGACTCCTTTACTGAGAAAAATTTCCTCTTTCATTTTGTAAAAAGAGAGGAAGGCAAACAGAATAATTATTCATAGTCACAAAGCATTAATTATTCTCTTTTGAGTAAACATTGGTTGCACATGATTACGTATTAAATAATGATTAAAGGAAATTGAACATCTATTTTCTAAAATGCCCCTTTATAAATAATTTTTAAGTACAGTTCTATCAGCTCTGTAAAATGTATTTCTGCACTTTTCTGCTAAAGATTATCTGGGCTGTGTTACAAAGAACAGGAAATATAGAAACATTTTTGGGACAGATAAGATCTGATGGTCAGCCACCATATGTATGAGAATACAGATAATGTTGTGCTGTCATCTTCTGAGGAACTATTTAAAATGCTGGAATGTGGCAAATCTAGCTGCGGATGAGATAAGAGATTTTTCCGTATTTCCCAATATGTGCAATTCTATTCACATCCCAGTCACTTATTTAAGCTGTTCTGTACCTTAAGGTGCAGTGTTTCCCCCACCCAGGTGTCAGAGGTCAGAGTTTCTTTTTTTCCCCAAGGAAAGGAGGAGGGGGAGGGAAGGCTTCTCAGCCATCTTACCAATCATTCATGCTGATGGCAATAATCTTCGGTAGGCCATCAGCACTCAGGAGAAGCCGTGCATTGTGAGAATTGCTCTGTGTCAAGTTGTACAAGGTGTAGCAGATGGACGCTGTGGTTTCACAGACAATATCAGACCCCGGAACAGACTCGGGAAGTATCGAGACCAAATCAGGCAAAACTTCTCTAGCTACAAGTTGGAAGAGAGACAAGCAACTCCATTACTAACAGGTGCAGGTTTACCTAGGGGTCCTTACTCCTCCCTCACTCCTCCCCTTACACCTATCAGGGTGCTGTGTGCTCCCATAACAGAGTCACGGTTTCAAACCTGGATTACATCCCCACAGTTTATGTTAAGCTGCGTCTGCACTAAATTGGACAGTATGTATTTTGCTGCTTATATTCAATACATTAAAACCTGGAGCACTGTAATGAGGTCCTAGGCATGTGCTAGCAGCAGGCTGCTACTTCCCAAAGAACCCTGTGTGTCCTATAGGTAATCATGGGTAGAGTGATGTGCAGCAAACTGAGAAAGAGTGACTACAGCACAATTTTTACTGCTGAATTTGTCAATGGTCGGTCCAACCCCATCCTTGCAGGGAGATTGGACTAGATGACCTTTTAAAGGTCCCTTCCAACCCTAACCATTCTGTGATTCTAAAAGGGTATGCACACACTGAACCTTCTGAGCTGGTGTGTAAGTCATCTATTTAAGAAGAATTCCCTATTCTGAAGCCTGTCCTTACTCAAGAAACACCGCGTCACTTTGACCACACTGGATGTGACCCTACCAGCCAACTGAACAGCAAACAGCAGCTCTGGACAGCAGCTGAGTCCTACTGTATACTGTGTGATCTGTGCCCTGTGGACCAGAGCTGACAGAGAAAATTAAAGCAATAGGTCATAGCCAGCTGCTCCCAGTGTAAGAATAAGCGCTGGGCAATAGTTTGGAGCATTTTGGGTCATTCTCCCTTTCTCTGTAACCAGCGTTTCACTTGGACAGAACGCTTTGTTCTCCATGAGTTCTGCTCATTCCTCCAGATGGGTGTGTGACAATGTTCATGTATATTGAGATTAAATTACATGCAATTTAGAAAAGAACTTCTAAAACTGGATGAACCACCTGCTATACTAAGTATCAGTCAAAGCAATTATGTCAGACATAATAGTCCATTTTTTTTTTCCATTGGTAAATGAAGGAAGACGATTTTTAGAAAGTATACATTTGGTAGTGTCTTGAAAACATCTGTTCAGAACAAATGTTACTTTTTCAAGTAAAATAGGAAATTTTCTGCTGTTTTTAAATCATTTAACTTTTAGAAATGTTTTATATTAAATTAATCTCAATTTCATACCAAAGGTTCATTTTGCTTGATAAATATAGACACTTTATCTAGGAAAAAGTATGCCCTTCCAAATGTTTTCCTTCGGCCAAAATTATTTGGAGAATTTGACCTGAATTGACACATGTTTTTAGTCAATCAAAAAGAACACCTTTTCATGGAGAAAAGGTTCACCTGAAATTCTCCCAGTTCTTCCTGCCATGGGTTAAACAAGAATATGACTGTGAATGTGCAAGATGAAGCACCTTTCTGCAAAGCTTTATGCTGTTCTGTCTTTCTCATATTATTTCACAAACTATTTTCCTGATGAAATCCCAATTTCTTCTTCTCAGGTTAATTCCTACTCTTTCTGGGGGATTCACCACTTGTAGTTTTTAACACCATACAGATTATCCCTTTGAAATCAGCCCAACAACATATTATAATGTTTTCATTAATAGGGAATGTTCTCTAAGGATTAAACAGTGCCCAGGAGACTGCTCTGCAGAATTTTGAGGTTAAGCTACCCCAAGAACCAGCTGTATGGCTGTAATTTCCCCTTCCCCCTTTGGTGGGAACACAGAAAAGGACAACAAATGATGTCAATTTATTTTATCCTATCAGCATGAAAAAAACTCAAATATACATTAAATTGGAGTAAAAATACTCAGAATAGGAATAGCTTCTGATGTGAAAATAATTATAACATTTTAGGAACAAGGTCTTCCAAAAACTTTAAACTATTTTCTCTATAGAATCTTTTAGCTTCCATTCTCAAAAAACTTATACAGGAAAACTGTGCAAGCTGCAAGCTTCCAGAGCTTTGTGTCTAAAAGAAGAAAAATATTACTTTTGCCAGAAGAATTGGAGATGTTCTGTGATTTCTCCTGAAGGATTACAAAGCTGTGGCAGAACAGAACTCAGCATTCACCTTCCTTTACCCTATTTTAAGCAAAAGAAAAACTCCCTCTCCAAATCTTTGTAGATTTTACTTCCATTATGCATTTTCTGAAAGTAACATCAATGGAAGTATCTAATGAGAAATACACAATTTAGAGGAAACTTGAGGTTAGAGTCTTTCTTAGGCAAAACTCTTTGTTTTCAATTCTGTATAATGACTGCAAGTTTCTGACCTAAAAAGTCACTTTTTTTTCCCACTTTTTTATTTAAAGAAGGAAAGCTTAATGTAAAGAGAACAGAGAAAGAAAGCCCATAATGTTAGTCTTTGCTCACCTATATCACTTTGCAGAGAGGTGTTGCGAGACAAGTTCCTGAGCAGTGAGACTGCTGTCTTCTTTACTGTTGGGTGGCTTACATGCAGCATACTTCGAATACTCGGAAGGCCGTTTGCCTTCTGAACAACAGTCCGGGCCACCGCAAATGGCATCTGTTATAAAGCACGTGGCAATAACATGTCATTACCATGAATATATAGCCTCATAAACAACCACAGCAGCTTCTCTACATCAATTTAAGCACATTTAAAATAGTTTAAATCCAGAGCTACATATAAGCTGCAACAGAAAAGGAAAGTGATATAAAGGAAGTTTCAAGCCCTCTTTCTCCCATGTGCTCTTTGGCCAGGTCCTCAGCCAAAACTTGACAGAAGTCATTCATTTCTTCACCATAAAAATTATCTGTAGTTGTGTTAGAGCCTCTCCCCATGGCACTGATTACGTTCCACAGAACCACTTTTTTTTGGTGCTTTTAACATCTACTTATTCCTCACTGTGCAATGAATAGGCAAAATTCCATACGTGGGGATCTACAAAGAGGGAGAAGAAGCAGTCCCCATATTTGCAAAGCAAGAAATAGCCACACTGCCAGTTACGATGTTCCCTTTAATGTTCTTCGAGTTCTTTGATCATGTCTGTGAGACAATGACTTGTCAGTGGTTACCTGATCTCAGTACTGTGGGCATGTTACACTCCAGCCCTAAACTCTATACATTCACATTAAGAACTAAATGACAAGAAAAAGAAAAAAAAAGCTGACTTACTGGTCCAGTGCCTGCTGTGAGGTTCTGAAGAGCCCCCAGGGATGCTTCCTGGGTATAGTTTCTGGTACTCTTTGCTATTAAGGAGAGATATATCCTAATCAGTGTGGAATGCCAGAGTGATTCAACACCTCTGGGATTGCTCTTTTCCTCAGGTAGTGGGGTGTCCTGCTGCTTCTAAACACATAAACAGATAAAGTCTTTAGAAACAGTGACCTTATTGACTTAATGCATCACAAACTAAATTAGCCATTTCATAACTCTCTATGACCAGGTTATTTGCAGATTATCAAGTTGTGAACTCAAATGCCAACGTGCAAAATTTAAACATTTAATTATACCAGCCACTCCTTCCAAAAAGAGGAGAGAGGTATGGAAAGAGCTGCTTCTTTTAATCTCTCAATAACTGATGATAGGGGCTGAGACCAAGGAGAAACAGAAATAGCCTGCTAGAGTTGAACTGTGGATGGAATGGGAGAAGGCAAAATACACTCCAGCAAAACTAAAAGATGGGGAAGGTTCATCAATCTTTTCTTTCACTTTCCCTCTCCCCTGATACCTGTTTTCTTTCCAACAATTCCCAGTTGCCAGAATACTTGTGATTTGTACCACATGGCAATCAAAAGAAGAGGTCTTGAGATAGCCCAAAACCTAGCAAGTCATGGAAGTGGCAAGTCACCTTGTGCTGGTTTCACTGGTGAAACCATCACAACACCCAATCATTGGTGAGGCACTTGCACAATTGCCGTACATGGTAGAAATACCACTTAAATCCATCAGTGGGGGTGAAACTGAGTGGCAGTATTCCTAAACTAATGAAACGGTGAATTGCTATGTTATTTTCACCATCAGTAGCTGAACAAGATAATGGGTGTTAGGAAAGGCTGTCAATAAATTTGCATTTCTAGGGCAAGTAAATGTCATACTACCAGAAACATCAATGACAGCTTGTTAAGTAGATTACAGCCTTATTCTCCAGAAGTTGCTACTGATTAACAAAATAAGATATAAGTAAACATGTGCTTTACCTCTTTTACTTTTCTGCTCCGTGTTCCAAAACAGCCTGGTGTTTTATCATTGCTAGAAAGATTTCTTCTTTGCATATATATGCTCTGGGCATAGCTCTCGGGGAGCTCTAGCTCAAGCTGGTAGGAAAGATTGTGAAGAATGCACACACAGTTCTCTGTAGCCTAAAATAACAAAAGAGTAGAAATCTTGAAAGCTTTGGCATGCGTTGAAGGGACATGCATAGACATGGGAAGAGCTTTCATTTTTGGATCTTCAACAACTAACTGCAGAGCTTCTAATGGCTTACAGAAGAGCTAGTCTTCGTGCCAGTGATCCACAAGACTGCATTTACACTCACAAATTAAACATGCTCTGGGATGTCCCTGAGCACTGAGGCCAACTGACACAGAGGGCTTGCCTTTGGAGCGGGGTGCATGCCTGTTGGAAATGGTCCCGGGACATTATAATTCCTGAATTTTGCCTGGGAATTGTTTGGGCGAGTGCTATTTGGCATAGACCAGAAGTGTGCCAAGGAATGTTTAAGAGCTTAAGAGTAAAGATGATCACGTACACACCTTGTCATCACGTCAGCAAAAGGAAAGCTCTTTTTTTTTTTTTTTTCCTAAGAAGGAAGCACTTTTCTGTGGTAGAGTGCTTTTTAAAATTAGTTGTCCCTTTCTGGGCATGGCTAAGGTCAGGTGTACAACTTCTGAGTGATGAGTCTAGTGGCAAATAGCTTTATTACCAGTTCCTCCTTTTTCTTTTAAAGTAAAGAAAAAAGGAATGAGTGGTTTTGAGACAAAATGCAGCAGGGAGCTATTGGCACAACTATCATGTGCTGGATTGTCCCTGAAGCTAATGGCACTGAATGCAGGGAGATAAAGAAGCTCAAGGAACTAATCCTAGAATAAAGCCATAAATGTGCAGTAATTACCACCACACAGCACAAGTTATAGCAGGCGCGCTAGAAGTGCCTCACAGGCTACGTTAACCTTCCCATAAGTGACAACTGGTCTTCTCACCCAACTTCACCCAGCTAAAAGGCAAGTATCTAGTGTAAACAATATTCAGGGTTCATCTGCAGTCAATGCTGGGAGGAAGAGAATGAGAAGAATTGACTTCTGGAGGTGTCCACATCCTTGTAGTTATTGGCTTAGGCAGAATATGTAACTTCTAAAAAACTTAGGAAAATTAATCTCATTCTAAATGATGCAAGCTCCTAAATTACACTGTCACTCAAAGAGATTTATTTAGGTTCTTCAATTCCTAAGGGGTATAGAGCACTAAATATACAGGAAAGTAACCAGATTATTTTTTTAAGCTTCTACCTAGCTAGCTCCCTGAGACAACTAAAAAGGTAATATCTGACTCTTTAGGTGTTTCAGTATCTCTGAAAGCTGTGACTTTATGTCACATTTAAAAAAAAAGACAGAACTTTCTAGCTCTTTCTGGTGATTCTGAAAATGTTTTCCCAAAGCTAAAGTATGTTATTCTTTTAGATTGCAGGACAAAAAAACCCAACCAAACAAAACACTTCAGAAAGCTTCTTACTCAACTTTCATCTTTGGTGACAGTTCTAAAAGCCCTGGAAATAATTGTAAATTCCCCTGTTACATCACAACTGCTTCTGAACATTGGTTTCTAAACAAAAAAAAATGTTCTCCTAGCAATTTCCCCTAGGAAAAAGACCTTTAATCTCAAAGAATACCTTGTCATTAGGCTCATGGTCTGCAATAGCTCCTTGAATATAATACACGAGAGAATCAATCAAGCCGTCGCATTCTCTCATCTTCTTCCTTCCTTCTGGACCAGCAGAGCTCATGTTTCTGTGCAGGAAGGAATACACTGGTGAGAAGAGATTTAATCAAAGATATTTACTTCTGCTCCTCTGACAAACTTTTCCAGCTAAATCTTAAAGATACTGAAGTTAAGGCTGACTTCAGAGTTCTAAGATAATCTGAGCTTCTGCTAAGTAAAACTTTCACTTCAGTGCACTCCCAGACAAAAACAAATACTCCAGAAAAACAAACTTGTGTTTGGATGGATAAGGTAAGACATGACTCAAATCTTCATCTCGAAGTTGAATTAATGCTTTTTAAACAGCCAAACAGGACATTTTTCCGTTATTCCATTTGTAGTTATATTTTCAATTGGGACAGTTCCATGCACACAAATGTCCTTCAGCATTTATCTACCCCAAACCAGTTCTTGACCCAAGAAGACCCATCAACAGACACGTGTTCTGAGAGTTTTAGCAACATTTGTACATTTTCACGTAAACATAACTGATGTCAGTTACAGGCCCAAATTCAGGTGGCAGTTCATGTGCTCATGGAAATGCTCCAAAGGGTGTTAGCGGGCAGGAGGGGATGCGAATGCAGCTGAGCTGGTAGGTTGGAGCAGCAGCCCAGCCCCACCACTGGGCAAGAAGCCGAGCAGATTAATCGCAACGTGGTTGCCACTGTCAATTATGAAATGTGTGGGGACAAGGAAGAGGAAAAAATACACTGTGCTCAGCCAATTCCCAGCTCCGCAGAGAAACTGCTGGCATCTAAGCAGAAAAAAAGCTGAAGCCACCAGAAGTTGCTCAGTCAGAGAGGGAATGCCAGATGCCTTCTGTAGATGCCTTCTGTAGATGCCTTCTGCTGTTCTACCACAGGGATCTGACACAGCTCCACATGCTTTCTGCTTCCTCCAGACCCAAAGGAAGCCACTGTTTGCCCAGCTTTCCAGTAACATTTTCTGTGCTTTGTGGTAACCCAAGTACAACTTGAAAATTAATTATGAAAGTGACTTAAAATTCTTCAAAAGCCAAACACACGCTTGCTGCCTGAAGTTTGGCTCTAAATAACCTACTGATTTCCAGGGAAGTAACAACACTTACAATTTTGGGGTATAATTATTTTTACAACTGAACAAACTCTGAATTATGGAATGCTGGAATTATAAACCCAGGCCTCATTATTTTGGACTCCCGCAGCTTCGCTGGCCAAAAGGCTGCACGCAGTATCACATTCCAGTGTCTTTGTTTGCAGTAACATTAAATATAATCCAATCCTAGCATCCATCACAAACAGAGAGGCACATGTTCCTTTTGGTAGTTTCAGGGTGTTTATTTTGCATGCTTACTTTAGCCACTGGAAATTACAATGGTTTAAATTTTTATTAACAACAAAGCCAGTAAGGTACAGCTTTAAACTTTCCTGTGGCTTACGACTGTAAAATGAATGCAGTGTTTTATACACTGTCAATGCAGTTCTGATTTTGTTCCCCCTGGAAGTATATATTCAGATTAAATACTAATACATTGTAATTATAGGTCTAATTTAGGTCATGCTGTTAACAATATCCCTATATATGAGTTCATTTAGTCTCTCCTGGAATTATATATCACAGAATCAACATCCAGATTCCTCAATATGGTCTACTATGGACATCACTTTGGAATTTAATTTTACCTATATATGTCACATTTGAGGCATGCCACCCTTTCATATGTTTATGGTTATACTGACAGAAATGTACATGAACAGCCCTTCTAGTGCATAGCAAAAATAGTTTCTAAGGCACGCAGACTAAAAATACTATTAAAAGATAAGCGTGGAATTTCCCTCGCCAAAGACACTTCAGCTGATACAGTATTTGGTGTTGTCACAGTACGTTATTCTAAAAATCCCTGAACTTTTGACAACTATGATCATGCTGAAGGGCTGTGCAAGGAGAGGCCATCACCTGGCTGAGCTGTCTAGCACAAATATGGTGGGGCACACAGCTCAGGAGGCAGAGAAGAGCCTGAATGAGAGGCACTGTCCTGTTCTGCAAACAAAATGAATTACTAAACTCTGTTTCATCAAGAAGCTGACGCTCAACTGTTCATCCAGGCAGAGATAACAGGGTGTGTCTGTGCGCGCGTCTGCACACATATGGCCACTCCATTCTCCACCCTTCCCTGCTTGCTTATCACCACAGCGTGGACTGGGAAAGGAAGAGCTCCTGCTCTCCCATTTGAACAATTACAGTTGTAACCACCTTACTCTGAATAGGGTTGGAGTTGGTTTGAAGGCAGAGAGGAGCATTTCAGGCAAAACTTCAGTTTACGTTTGTTTGCTAATTACAGCTTAAGAAATTCCAGGAAATAAAAATATTATCAGATTGGGGAAAAAAAAAATATGTTTCTGAGAAGTGTCACAGAAACGTGAATTTAAAAAAAAAAATTTGAAACAATGGCAACATCTTGCTTAGAAAATCACGAAACTGACTTCATCTCAGCTTCCCAAGATTTGAGGTTCCTGACAACTGGAATACCTCCCTCTGACCTCAAAGGTTGGACTCTCTTGTACTGGAGCTCCTGGAGGCCTTGAAATACCCAGCGCTTGGGCAATTGCCATGGCTGGGCTGGCCCAGCATTGTGGCTCGTGGCAACTCCCCTGGTGAGACTTCAGGGCTACTTAGAAATCTTCAAATCTGCTATGCAAGTTTGTTTTACTGGCATTTTATCAGAAGTACACTGAGACAAATACATCCGTGACAAAAAAAAAGGATCAGTTGGAATCAAGATCAAGAGTCTTCTCACAGAAAAACTCTTCTGCTACACAGTTCCTGATATCTCTACCCTGTGTTGGTACTGAATGGTTGGGAGAATGTGGCAACGGGAGAATGCAGCCTCAGGGAGATTGCTGCTTCTAGGGATGCTCTCCTTCCAATGACACAGAACTTACATTTTGGGATCATCTAACTATTGAAAATCTCTGACTTCTGGAATGCTTAAATATGCTAATCCTGGTGACATGCCCAAATTATACCACATGCTAATGTGGATGCATTGTATCTATCTACATGCCTCATTTATCTCATCTCATATTTGTTGCTACTGTTCTTTCTTGCACACATGCACGGTGTAACTATATCTGTAACCAAAATAGCCATTTGTCCATGTTCCTGTTGTGCTTGTGGAGGATCAGCTAATTCCCTGTTGGGAAATATTGTTTTGATCCAGAGATGCGATGTAAATACAAAGAAATGTAACATACTGAAATCCAGTGCGATTTTGAAAGAAGCAGAATGATACTATATGTTCAGTTAGACTGCAAATGGCACCAAGTGAAAGGGATACTCCCTTTAAGCCAGCAGTGAGTCACCCACTGCCCAGCTACACTGGAAAAGGTTTTTGCGCTGCTGTGAATGACCCACACGACTGATAAGAAGAGGGCTTTTGCTTCTGGGACTCATTCTGCTAAAACTGGTAATTTGAATTTAACTCAATTATGTGATAACAATTTCCTGAAGTAGTTCTGGAAATTCTATTCCCTTCATGCCTGACATAGTTCAAAAATGCAACAGGGAGGGAAAAGTATCCAGGGATCTACTCAGTAACTAACAAGCGCCAGGCTGCAAGCTGCTAGCTGGAAATAACAGAATTCCTTTCAGGAATTGGAGGAGCAGATAAACTGAAGAGGAGGCAAGAGAAGATAAGAATGGATGGAAATAAACTTCAAAGAATGGCAATGATACGCAAGGGGCCTTGGTTAAAAGACTTGTTATCATCAGCCATTCATTTTATGTTCTCTCTTAGAAGCTTCCATTATGAAATTGAGCTTCCATTATGCTTTTCAACACACAATGAGAGCTTTGGCTTCACTTCCCTCTAAAGCAAATAGAAGTAGATGTTTATGCAGCCTCCTGGTCTGAAGTGCAATGACACTACTTCCTCCAACTACAGCTTTCCACCATCCTTGTGGGTCCCTGGGTAATTAATTCACAAAGAGCTTAAAAGGGAGCTGGGACAAACAAAAGGTGAAGAAGAATAATGAAAAGGGAAGTGTTACTTCTATTTTACTGGCTGGGGAACTTGGAACAGAGAAGTTAGCTGACTTTTCTGGAGACAGTTGTCTAGAAAGTTTTGAAGAATTAGGATACATAGGACCACAGGATGCTCCAGTGACAGAGCAATTAAAAAGGAGGACTCTGTAATGAAACACAACAGTTTGTTGTTAGTTGCAATTGCTAGCTCCAACGCTTAAATGAAATGTTTTGCAGGAGGAAATGTAACCACTAAACATGAATTTTGGAAAGTTCAACACTGCGTAACTTTTGGGAACAGGTATTTCAAGGTAAAAATGGAACAAGATCATTATCAGCTTTCGAGGTATAATACAAACAGCCTTCTACTAAGCCTTCCTTTTAATCAGAGGAAGAATCATGCCAGAAAATCACTTACATATATAAATAATATTCAAAACCATATATTCTGCATGGTGTTGGCATCTTACCCTTTCAGATTCAGAGAAGGAGTATGGAGGAGGAGGCAAAATATCTTGAACATTTCTACCCATTTGTATTGGAACTAGAGGCACAACTATTATGTGTAGGACTTTCAGGCCAAGAAAAAGTGACTTTACCCTAAAATCCAATGAGACTTGTCTGCAGAAGTCTGCAATACTCATCTAGAGTAATACACCAATACTCATCTAGTTTAATACACCAATTTTACTTGTTCAGCTTGTTGTCAGGCAACCAGCGAAGTCTTTTGGTTTGGCTTATTCTGCCTGTTCAGGGCACAGTGCTTTTATCATATTTCAGGACTGAACAATGCCATTACTTATTGTAATTGTTAATGCATAACTGTGTGGTGTACACGGCTTCTTTTTATTATACTAAGTTTTGAGACCTGTGATTTCTATGACCTGTGATTTCTGTAAAACTGTGTCAGAAGCAAAGCTTTAAGACAAATTACAGACCTAGAGAACGGGATTAAGAAATCCTTCTAATGTCAGACTTCCTTATCAGTGACTACATACGCTGACACAGGCAGCTGAAATTCAGGACTCCGTAACACTTGTTGCAATAATTGGTTAGCAGAGTGGGGAGTGTCCTAGTCATTCACTCATTCCAGTGTCAGTATCTGCAATGTTATCTGCTGGATGTGGATTCACTCCTCCATCTGAAATTCCGTCAAAGAGGATGAAGAGAGCTTTAATTTTCAAGTTAGTAACTGAGTGGCACAGCACAGATGCTCATGTTAGATGACAGCGTTAGATTTGGACTGAGGGTGTCCCTGTCAGTCAATAGGTGTATGTAAAATTCTGAAAAGAAATTACAGTACTATGCATAATGTATTGTACTTCAAAGTACTACTTTTACCCTGTAATAGAAGCTGCAGGCTATAGACTTTATCGCAAAACAAGCACATTAGTATTACAAAAGAGAAGACTAATTACAGATTTATATTCTGGCAAATATATATACTCTTTAAACATCTTCATTAGTAATATCATTCCCTCAGTGCACAGTTTTTTATTTTGTGGCGTGCTCTTCTTTTAGTTTTCAGCACTTTGCGCAGAGATTTTTTTTTAAATTAATATATAAGGAAGGAATACTTCTAGCGACTTAATCTGGGAGGTGTGTTAATTTCCAAAAAAAGAGAAGCAAACGGATTAATCTTTAAAATTTTGGGTATTTGGTCTGTACAAATACGATAAGCCTCATTAAAAACCACTCTTTGCTAGAAAGTATATTGGCAATCCTGCAGATCAACCTTAGCTGTGACTTTTCAAGCCCTTCTTGTTCTTCTCTCAGTTAAAATTTTTAGTGTTCAAGCTCTTAAAAATGAGAAGGACTAGAACGTGGATACAGTATTTTTAAAACCGGTAATGTATCCTTGGACATCTCGATAAGGGCAGTTTGAGAGACTCTTCATTGAGGCAGCAGAGCTAACAGCAGCTCTGAAGCAGCCCCACTCACTGACTTTCTGTACAGAGCAAGGTATGTTCAGAATCTACTTTAATTTAAAACAGGTTCATATCAAGTCATCTCAAGTTGTTGCAACAAGCTCAGAAAGAGTAATACCATGCTAAAGTGGGGAATGATCCTGTGCTCCCATCGTCTGGCTCGTAGGGAAAAGATGGCTCCTGACTCCGAATGCAGGAGAGGAACAGGTCATGCCACCTCAGAGCGGCACAACTAACAGCCAGACGGGCTTCTGCACTAATGCAGCTTGGGCTAATCAATACGCAAAAAGACAAATTCTGCCATTTCACAGACAACACCACTAGCGTCAGCTAGAAATTTTTTTTTTTTTATGGGTAGTTAATGTTTCTCTGTATTTACTTTTGAGCCATCAGAGTAAATAGAAGTTAATTATTACTTAGAGATGAAGTTAATTAGTAGTTAGTGGGCTGACAGGAATTCCTGCAGGAAAAGGTGCTTTATTGTTAAGTATTTTGTATAGTTAACAATTCATTTGTCCTCCGAAATGACTCATGAGTCAGATACAGAGCTGTTTACACAGTAAAAATTCATGCAATACAGATACAACTACTCTGCTATAGTTAGACAAAACATGTAGTTTTGCAGCTACATGTTAGCAAAACAGATATGTGTAAGGCAAAACTGGGCAGCTTCCAAGCCTCTAAATTTCAAACTTAAGTCCTTGTACTTTATTAAGAAGAGTTTAAAACTCAGGCCATGCTTTTGCACTCACACATTACTTAGTAATTATTTCAAACTATGTCCTTTCATGCATTTTTGAATGTGTAAACAAAAGACATGCATCTCTAATACTCACATTTGTATTTATTTAATATGCAATGACTTTGAACTTAAAAACACAAAGGGCTGCAGTTTTATGGACTGTTATTTTTAAAGGTGTTTTTATCAAAGATGTGATTTTTGTAACTCAGTCATTTAGGGGTGTGTTACTAAGGCCTTTGGTGTTTCTCTGTAGTAGCTCCTACTGTGTTCATGAGGCTATTAGCTGATTGCAGTAGCTATGCATGCATGAGGCCATATTTCAAAATATGATCTGTATGCAAACTCTTCTCTTGGAGCCATCAAAGTTCAAAGTGAGAAAGAAAATACGTGTGCAGTCTGTTTTATCACCACAATTGTTTTGGGTACTTGTAGATTGAGTGCTTACCTCAAGCATCCTGTGGCATTGTAGAAGATATCAGGGTCAGTTAAAACACTTGACTTTGGGTAATCTCGATCTGGCCAGCCAGAGTAAGGGATGAGAACAGCTTCGGTCAGAGTCTGCAAGGCTTCTCTAATCAACAGGTACTTCAGCTGGTCATTGGAGGACAAATTCCACAACAAACCTGTAATATCCAAATTAAAATCAGAGCGGCAAAAAGACTCCCCCACAGTTTGAAAGACCTAACCTCAAACTCCTTGAAGTTAATGAGTGAAGAAGCCTGCCTGGCACTTGCTATCCTGAAGAGGAGCAGAAGAGGGTGATAGGAGTTCACCAGCCCTCATCTGAGGACATGAAAATTGGGAAAAAAAAAGGGGCACAATTATCCACATAGGTAAAGGCCGATCTCTATACAGGCAGTCTAATGCCTGACCAAGAAGCGCAGTTTTCCATGGCTCTGTATGTGCATTGCCCATCTGCAGCAAGCATCTTCTCCATTACCAAACTATGGCAAGCTAAACAGAGCTAACACCACCGATGTCAGCGACCAGTCTCCACACTTCCAGGGAGGAATTCATCCCTTCTGGATGCCCGGCAGGACTAGTGGCACTTCCAAGTACCAAGTAAAGACCAATAAGCAGGAGAATAAACTTGCATGTGAAGAGAGTAGATGGGAGGTACACAGAGTGAGTTTACAGGTCTTTGGAAATCTGCTGGAAGACAGGAGATGCCCATTACCAAGTTTCTCTAACACTTGATAGCAAAATTCCTCACAGGAGGGAAAACTGTTAAACACTGGTTGGATCTTACTGCCCAGACATTTGTCACTAAACAAAGCATTAAGTAATGCTATACAACTTGTCTACTCACTATCTCCAAACACCAAAACAAATCTCAAATATAGTCTTGTATAATTGATTATGCTTTATATTATGTTCTATTCCAACAGATAATAATTCTTTTCAAAGTATTTTTCCCCTGGAAAAAGACATGGATTTCTGCTTTTCACTACAAAGGCATTCATTGTTTCCCCAGCTTGCTATTCTAAGTTTCACAGACCTCCTCCTCCAAACACTGGCAGAGTATTAGTGAACATTCCTTTCATCAGTTCACAACAAAAAAATGTTTCCTTTGTATCTCCTTACACTTTGAATTTAATTACAGCTATTGTGAGCAATAGTAAAATCAAAACAAAAGCCAGCTAGAAGCAGCCCATTCCTTCTTCTGGGATCAGCTCTTCAGCCTCTGAATTAGTGGATAAAAGGAAGAATGTACTTTCCTGAAGGACAAGTAAGGCTTATAGGAAATCTGACATGCAGTCCAAAAGGCATTGGTAAGGGAAGCAAGTTAAGACAACAGCACAAATGCAAGGGCACAAGGACAGAATATCATATTAAAAGGAACAAATGCATTTTGAATTATAGACAGAGACCTGGAACAGAATTGTCAGAACTGCACTTGAGATGTTCCTCACACTGTAAATTTTCCAACAAAAATCCTACCTTTACCCACAGGCACTATCTCACTGGGCTCAGAAAGATTCTCTCAGTGGCATTCTGGGTGTGAATAAATTTGTTTGCAATAGAAAATATTTTTAGGAGTGGGCTCTTTCCTTGCAGCTATGCTACAATGTATTGATAGGGGCATAGTTTTCCCTTAGATAGTTATTTGGGAAAATGGGTGGGGTCTCCTCTTCAGTTTATGTTTCTTTTAATGACAGTTCTGTTTGTGCTGTAATCTTCCCTGCAGGAAAAATTTTCTTTCTTTTCTTACATTTATGCTGCATGCTAACAAGATCAAGAGGTTAGATACTCCCTGGAGGATCATCTGGCTTACCTTCAAAAACTCATCTTTTTCTTTTTTTTTTTTTTTTATGCCACAGCCATTTTACTTTCTGTTCCTCAGTATGCTCTCCAAATACCACAAAATGCCATTCCTGTCTTGGCTCCTGCATTGTCTCCAAGTGACATCCTCCCCTACTATTCAGAAGTAATCTCATTCCTTTCCCAAGACATTTGCAAGTTTGTTTCTATGTCAAGTGAAGGACAGAGCCTACGGTTCCTTTACTTTACTTGTATCAATGATTTTAGGAAGCTAGCAAATTCAGTCAATGTGATCTTGAGGAGGTCTCAGTCCCCCTAAGAAGAGGTCCTATAAGCACAGAAATTGCACAGAGAAACTGGGCAGCTATTTTCTGCACATAGGCATTAGGTAAACTGGTCCATGGCAGCTTTCAAGCCACTATCATAAGCACAAAGCCACTTTGATGGGGGTACAGGTTTGGTGCTTTTTGTGCGTTCTCCTGGGATGCACAGACTCTGTGGCAGGACACAGTACTTGCTATAATCAGCATTTATCTCCAAACACTTTCATCGCTTTCAGTCTTTTCACAGGATGATACAAGGCACACTGCATGACTGTGCTCCAACTGTATTCCTCAGCCTAGATCTTGGCCTGCATCTGCATTTTTGGTGTGCCTATGGGAGCATAGACAAAGGGATGAGCAGCTGCGGGTTCTTATGTGTGCTGAAACCAATACAAGGGAATCACATTTTTGACCTTGTGAGATCTTTTCCTTACTTTCCTGTTACTGGCTTTTTAGTTCTTCTCTGCACACTGAGAAAGAAAGAAAGAGGAAGGAGGGCCAATACAACAGGTCAGAAGAAAATACAGGCCATCAAAATATTCTTTGAGAATATACAATATGGCTTAATAGTAGGCAAGCGTTTGTCTGTATTAACATTGCTGGCACTAATAAACTAGTGACCTTAAAGATAAGCTTCTAAGGGTGAGATGTACTTATCTCATGTGCACAAGTATCAGATCATATTTATGATGGGTAATGAAGTACGGTATGAGAAAATGTAGGTGTCTTGGAGTTTTAACGTCCTTCTCTCCAATAACTTCCTTATTTTTCTGTATTTCTGTTAGGTGGAGTGCTTCGGTACTATGCTTCCTACACACAGGAGAAACAAAAAACTTTTTTCTCCTGAGCTTAGACATCTTTATTAATGAGTATCACATGCTTTCAATCCTTGGCCAGGAGTCTTTCACCAGAGTTCAGTGTGGTATTATCAGGTACCAAGATTACTTCACTCGTCTCTTATGGGAGAAGACGTTCAGCAAATTATCATATAAAACATTTGGAAGTCTTTAATTTATGATCAAAGTAGGCAAGTAATAAGTATCATGTGGAAAGACAGATTGGCTTCTCACACTGACCAGGTGGAAGCCCAAAGGTTCTGCATTAACCTTTTCCTGGAAGTATTACAGCACTGCAGTGCGATTGCATGCATAGCTATGATATTCCACTAATCCTACAGGAAGCCAAAGGCAATGCAGGAGGAGAAATAAAACCTATAGGTGAGCTATCAGTCAGACAGGGAAACTGTTGCTCAGTGGGGTTTAACCATTTTGGTAGAAAGGCACTCAGAGATTTGCATTGTGCTTGGAAAAGCCCTATGTTGCAGCCCTTCTCGGGCGACATAGTCCATCTGTACAGGGCAGTAATTCCAGTGTTTTCTAGATATTGCTGTATGTGCCAAGATCATCTGGAAGTACTGACCTTAGCAAGCAAACACTTAACAGTGTCTACCTCCTGCCTGCAGCCCGCTCCTTGCCTGCCTTTGAGGTATGGGGTGGAAGGAAAATTAATGTTCTCACAGAAATTCATTCAAGCAGGCTGCCTTTGCCCTGAGAGCTCCTTGAAGCTTGCTAGGGAGCTGGAAGAATTCCTCAAGTGATAGCAAAAAGTATGCTCTAGTGTCATTTTCACCAAAGGACCCAGGTACTTTCTCCTAACTGTATATTTGGTCTTGAACAAAGCGAGACATACTTCTCTTATCCTGTATTTTTAAAGTCATCTCTTGCAGCTGATAGACATGAAAGCATATCAGAATATTTTACGTAAATTACAACATCCTGCTCAATAATGCTTAAATATTTTGCTGGTGTCTTGCATGTTGTATGTTTCATACGTAAATATTCATGTTCAGTGACAGCAGTAATTGCAGAAAGAAGGTGCCCCTTTATCCATTTTCACACTTGGTGAAGGGCAAGACAATAACATTCACAATATCTGTATAAGTTACCCTGCACAAACAGTCAAAGCTTTTGTCAGAAATTATGAAATTGCTAGCAAGAAGAGAGCATTAGCTTTCTGGCCACTATGCCACCATTTTCACTGGTGTGTAACAGCACTGAGAGACAATACACCATGCAGTAAGTTCCTCAGTGACCCAATTCTGCATCTGATGAATGTGAAAAACTTTGAAACATGTTAATGTTGCAGAGCTGTAGAACTGAGCCAAAAGACCTAACAATACAAAGCTTTGTTCTTCAGCTTAGGAAGCCCAGTATTTCAAATACTTAAAAGAATGCAGAATTACAGGAGGTCTCAACATGTCTTTGCTTCAAGGCAGAGCTGCTTGACACCTTCTGTGTCTTTTCAAGCACTGTTATTTTAATAGTTTGTGTTCCTGGTATCTTTAAAGCCCACTTGAAACAAATCCCCATTCATTTATTCATAATCTTTTCTTCCATTTATAAAATATAAGCCTGCTCTTCCTTTGCATGCTAACTAGAATGAATGTGGGTCACAAGCAGTTGATTTCCTAGAGACACACTATGGTCAAACAGGAGTGGAGGGACGAAGTGGTGGGCTGCTGCAAAGCCAACAGGGCAGTAATCACATGTTTCTTTGTGAGTAATGGTGGACATTTCCTCCCACCATTCCTTCTGCTACACTGATGTACAACAAGAGGTGTAATACAGGGTTTCTGACCCAAAGACCTCTTCCTTCAAAGATGCAATGGGCCCTACTAATTTTTAACAGTTCTTCCTCAAGGTCATTGGAAATAAAAGGATGAGAACGTAAGCCCTGCAAAGACTGAATCCAGAATGCAGGTCACTCCAGTGATGGTGCTGTATGATCTTTACAGTCAAATGGATGTCCTGCAGGAATTCTCTTCTCTGCACACAGAAAAGAAGCATGCTGTTGCTGTGGCAGAGTTTTCTGCTTGTCCCCAGATCTGAGAAGACAGACTCGAGTGTAAACAGCTAGGAGTGAGAGGGCTCAGAGTAGAAATTTGGGGCAGTAGGGTTTGTGGGAAGTAGGATGCTCACTTTCTAACCACAACATCTGACAGTTTTAGGGGACAGTCTTCAACAGGGAGCTCTCAGTACGCACAGGCAGCATAGTGTCAAAAGGTGAGGGCTGAGCTGCTGGGCATTCATTACGGTTCCAGGCACCTGTAGGACTGCTCTAATCACTGCTCACCAAAATGTTTCTACAGAATTTTCCATCTGGAGCCCCAGTTTCTCTGCTGGAATATCTAGGACTTTAAGCTTCCTGCAAACAAACAGACTCATGTCATTTTTGAAGAAGCTTTAAGAGGGGAAGTTGCAATTCCTAGTCTCTTCTTATGGTCTTAAAGACTAGCCTGGAGTAAGGCCTTGAGTAAGACCTTGGAATTTTACCCTAAGGGAAGCACTTAGAATAGGTGACAATGATCTTGTATTTAGTCAGTAAACATTGGCCTAAGTAAACGATAAAGTACCTCACACAAAAAGCTAGTGCGCTACTTCAAGTACTTCATGCTTTACTGCACAGAAAACACTACCTGTTATTTGCTTTTTAGTCTCTACATCCCTGGTCTGTCGGAGTACGCGGAGCAAGAGTGGGATCCCTTTCTGCTCTGACACTTCCAGTTTGTTGTCATTGTCCTCAAACACCAAGTTTCTCAGAGCACCACATGCTGCCCGCTGAATGTCCTCGTTCTGAACTTCTAGAAGTTGTAAAAGTTTGGGGATACCACCAAGTGAGAAAACCTGTGAGGAAAACAAAACACAGCAGAGAATATTTAAATACTGTAAATTACAAACTCCACCCTGCCCCCAGGAATCCTTTAAATAGTCATAGGGACTTTCTCCGTTTGCTCATATTTAAAAGACTTGAGGCACAGATCATTAATCATTCGAACATGACTGTTAACTTCTGGGCTTTCCTACGAGTCATAGTTAAAATCCACAACTAAGGGACGCCTCATATTTTAATAGTGAATGTAAGAGAATGAAAGTAAATCTCTTCTAGCTTTGCTGCAGATTTGCATTCCCTGATAAGACATTTAATTCCTCTGTATTTTAGCTTCCATTTTGGTGAAATAGATATTTAAGATTCAACTCTGGAACATTTATAAACTACTTTGAGATTTCTGGATGTAAAATGTTTCTGATGTGCCAAATTTGCTTTTTTTTTCCTCGGCAGCCAGCCTGATGGAAAGACAATATTTTTCTCTGTTAACTTCTGTGCATGTATTGAAAGTGTATTAAGTAAGAAAATATTTTACTTAGTACTTCTTATCTGTGACATACTGAGAAAAACATAGCAAACTAGTAAACTTAAAAATGTAGACCATTAAACATTGTAAGCTAGTTAACTACAGAACCACCCACATTTAACAAAGACTACTCTTCAGTGTCTAATTCTTTAGAAAATTAGGTTTTGTCCTCAAATGCATGAAAAACTAAGAGGATGTTATTTTACAGCAGCTGTACAGAAACAAACTTTCCAAGTTCTACATGTTGTGGCGAATGATGAGTCCAATATGAGCTGTGATGTGGCATAAGCAAGCCTTGGCTCATTTAGGCATGAGTTTACTACGGAAGATACCTTACATTCATGTAGAATTGAGGACTCTTTCCTCCAGCATCTCAAAATGCCATATGGTTTTGCAGACAAACTCAGCCTTGTGTAGAATCAACAGCATGTGAAAGACTTAGAAATCTGATATAACTGTTTTGAGTAGTCTGGAGTTTAATGATAAAAAGAATTCAATATGACCGACAGGTGTTGGCAGCATGAAGAAATGAAAGGTAACAAAGCCTTCTGCCCTTCATGCCCTGGCAAACTACGCTGCTTGCCTGCCTTTCCTCTGATTCTATTGTACAAATGGCACAGTTTCCTGCTGCTGCACTGCTGACCTAATTCCCCCTGATTCAACAGTCATCTAGATGTTAACAGAATGAAATACAGAAATATTTATCTTGAGTTAAGTGGAGCACAGGACACACTGAAAGCACATCAACCTATTTTATTACAGCAGATAAGCCCTTTTGACACTGATACCATAGCTGGTTGGTTTTTTTAAAAAACATTTATGAAGACTTTCTGTTGGTAATTTTAAGTGATTTATAACTCTTGTAAAATAAGTGATGCTATGTCGACCTAATGTGCAGAGGGGAATTTACAAAAGCTATTGATTTGTCCATCTAAATTTTCATTGGTAGACAAAATTCACCAAAATACTGTAAGACCACAAGTTTACAAGAAAAAGAAAATCCATGAGACCCACAGACTATCAAGTACTGGGGAACAAAGTATCGGGAGACAAAGAAAAGGAATGCAGGCTGAAAGGTTAAAAAGGGGAAACAAGACAATGCTGATGTGAGCAAGTCTGATGGGCACTAAACAGAAAATCTCAGCTTGGATATGTGGGATAGACAGGAAAACAGAAGGTGGCTTCAGGCTGACTGCTCCAACTTGAACTCTTTTACTTATCCACTTGTTTTTCAGGGAAGCTGCCTGAGAGAGGTTTGAATAATAAACCACCTTCAAACATTCAACTGTGAAGCTCTGCAGCTAAGGCTGCTAATTGTACTGGTGTTTTTTTTCCAAAACAAACTTTGATCTACTCTGAAGCAAGTTAAAACTACTAAAGGACTGAGTGATGTTTGGCTTTCACTGAACTGAACTGCATATACATGAATATGGGGTGAAGGCTGAGATTATGTATGAATAATACTAAGCAAATTATGAAACAAAGCAGGTGTGAGAAATTTTTTTAAATGGTTGAAATAAACAACCACCTTACACATTAATGTACAGAAGCCTGTTCAGCAAGAGAGCCATAATTGTGTTAGATAGTGAAATTTAAAGAAAAGAAAGAAGAGAATATTTTTAATATGCCCTTTCAAAAAACTTTTAAGAGACTTGCAGTCCCAGCAAGCCCTTATCACTTTGGCTAATCCATACGTTGTATTAACACACTTGTGCAGTCCTAGCAAACCCTGAAGCTTGGATAACTTTGCACTGTACTCGCAGAGTTTTCTTTTCTGGGCTATGTCTGTACCAATGGTGTTAGCACACCAGTCAAAAATGAGAGACAGGAGCAATTATGTCAATGAAAAGTTCAGACTCTATGAATTACTCATGAAGGATGAAAGGACTATGTTCGTTTAGCCTGGAAAATAGCAGACTAAATGGGTATACACTTAGCAGCCTTAACACATATGAAAAAACATTATAAAAGGGACAGAAAAAAACTACACTTTTCTCTGCATCCATCAAGATAGGATAGAAACTAACCAACTCAGTTTGCAAAAGGCAGATTTAAGTTATACTTTAGGAATAACTGGTAAGGGTAGTAAAGCTCTTTGCCTGCCTGTAGGCGCTTATGGGATCCTAATAAACCGGATTTTTTAAAAAGTTGGTTTGGGAGAATTCTTACCTTGTATTTCTATGTCTCCTATCACAAAATGCTAAAGACCAAATTTTTGCTAGCATAGACCAATGGCATTCCATGGATTTAAAAGAATCTGCAGCAAAAAGCATCAGCATATTTTAGGGAAAATATTCAACATCAATATGCTACAAGGTTTCTTGGAAGTATTTTTTTTTCATGTTGGCACTCAGAGCCATACAGTATAGAAAGTTATTTTCTCTACCTGATTGTAAATGGCATAAAAATAATTACTTACTTTTCTTCTGGCATCTGATTTCTGGAAGCACTCATGCTGTATGAAAGTCATTGCAGCAAGAATCCTAGATGTGGACTGTGTATTTTCACTCCTCAGTATGCTCACTGCATGCTCCAGAGTCATCTCCCCTTCTGGGCTCCTTAAAAGTATAGACAGAGGAAATATAGTGAAGCGAGACTGCAGAAAAATGATAATTTAGCCTGTAAAATTTCTTGTAATACCAAGATTTTTGTGTTTTTCAAGTAACTTTTGCTTTTCTTAGAAAATTATTCGCTTTCCGGGAGCAGAAAATAATATAAAAACTTTAAGAGATACTAATATTCTGCGGGAACGGAAAATCATAAATGGAAGTGTTGCAACAATGAGAGGCTCTGGACAAAGCAAATCATGCTTTAAATTAGAAAACCAAAATGGAAACAACAGTGGATGGAGGACTCAGATCTGCAAAAGGCAATAACCAAATTAGAGTGTCTTTTAGTGATCATGGAGATACCTCGATGTTTTTCTGAGTAATGTGATGATTGCTTTTTTTGTATTTGTTTTCTTGCCTTTCTTCAGTTTCTCAGTTCCTAGACTACGTATATGCAAGGCTCAGTACCTGCTTTTTCAGGCTTATAGAGTTGTTCTAGTTTGAAATAGATGAGTAAAGCCTTTTTTTTCAGGTGGGACAAAATAAAAACACCACTCGTTAAATCAAGTATGTGCATTGCCTGTGGTAGGATTAAAAATAGGCGCTGCCATTTTCCTCCCAACTTCCAGCATGTTTCCTTGAATGATAATTGTGTTACACAACCATATAAAAAAATTGGAAAGAGAGATCACCAGACCAATTTTTGTTTTCCCCAGTAAATGGAACACAAAACAATTAATGGCACAATCAGGTGCATTAGCTCTGGGACAGGTGGTTATGTTCCCCCGACTTCTTATTTACTTTTTGTTTCAAATACTCTCTACCTAGAGAAAACAAAAAAGAGGGGAAAAAGTGAACAAAACTGTAAGTATTCTGTTTTTTTTTTAAAACCAAATAGTTTTGTAGAACCAGATTCCAGGCTGGCCAGACAGGGTGACAGGGCAGTCTGCGAACCACAGTGAAACAAGTAGTCATTGGCAATAACTCCCTACTTCAGAGCTACCAGAAACAGAATGGTTTACTTGATAATAATCTCAGTAAGTGCATCTAAAATTAGAAATTTTGGCACAATTACCTTTTATGTTAAAATAGGTGCCTGGGAAATAAATTGGCTTAAATTGAAATGTTGATTTTTTTTTTCTTCTAACTAAGTAGAACTATTAAATAACAAACCACATTCAGAAAAGTGAAATATGAAATGTTTTGATACTGAGAAAAGAAATATTTCTAAAGCATGTGTTTGTGGACTGCACAAAGTCACTCACTTGTTCAGCTCTGAGACTGTCTCAGTAACAGACTGGCGGGAGCGAAAGAGCCTGGAGGTCCAGGCTTGCCCAGAATGGGCTGCAGACGAGCAAGGTAGACAAACCAGGCAGAAATCAGGCAGATTTCTTGCAGGGAATATTGCTACAAATGCATTGAAATCCAACCCTTTTCCCTAAAATATTTATGATGAACTCATAAGCTCTGAAATAAAAATGGATTTTGTTGGAATTTTTCCTGCCAGCTACACTGTAAATCAACATCTGCTGCTTGCTTTTGCTAAGGCAAAAGACCATGAGCATGGCTGCAAGGACAGCAAAGATCTGAAGAACAATTTTGATGCACCTGTTGCAAATGAAATTATACTCCTATACCCAGAGGTTTCCACCTGCCTTTATATTTCCCTTTAGTACAAATCATGTTGTTTCTTGTCTTCCCCTCTCCTCTGAATTAGTGTTTTGAGCAAATACACTGCATGTCCAGGTGCTGAGGCGTGCTTGTGCAAGACAAAGATGAAATGAAGGAGACAGTGTCTGGAGGATGTCAAAGTGAAATTAGACAGAACTACGTTTAGTGTCTCCAGTGCCCTGGGCTCTGGAGATGCAATGCTTACAGCTTCCAGATTTTCAGAATTTACTTCAGCTTGGATTTGAAACAAAGTAGCTACTAAGTTACTCTGAGTTGCAAGTTGGACGTACTGATCAGAAACTTACTTAAAGTTCTTGAACAATGAGTAAAGGAAAAAAGCCAGATCATATTTCTTCTTTTTACTCTCTTCTAAGTGGAACAGAAGAACAGGCTGTTCAGGCGTGGGTTTTAGTCAGGTTTCTTAAATCAACAAGGGTTTTGTGACCATGTTATACATGTGTACATGTGAGCATGCCTACCTGCCTGTTAGTCACTGCAATAATTTCAGAGTCCTTTGACCAAATTCAGTCACCTTCTGCAGAGCGGCAGACATCTCTGATGCATTAAATTGCCTAACAGCAGAGAAAGACTCTATCCATCCACGTTCCAAGGTCAAGATTGCTGCATGAGCTGATCCGTCATGGGACACCAGAGAATCTATGAGGGAACTCAGCCAAGGATGTCCCAGAGGAGAAAAGATCCATCAGCAGTCACTGCCAGGCTGAGATAAACACGTGTACAGCCAGAGACTGAATTTCTGAGTGCTGGGTGTGTAGATCTGCATTGAGATTGAGAGCAGCCCATCATTCACCAGAGTTATCCCTTCATGGCTGATACTCCCTCATATGCAGTAGCCAAAATATTCCTCTCCTGTTGGGCACTACCATTCTAGGATTGCTCCTTGTTGGATAAAAAGAACATTCACTAACATTTTATCTGACAGTAATAAAGGATGTAATACAATCTTCGAACCTCAATGGTATTCATAAAGTTGCAGCACCCTAACTTTTGTCAAAATAGAATATGATGCAATAATTCCATCCTACTACCAAAACATTTGCAGGCAAACTTAGTAGCCACATGGCTGATTAGTATGTGTAATGACAACAAGGAAATGGATGTGCAGGCAACAGTGGTTAAACAGAACAATGATTTGGCAAGTTCTGACTTCACTTTAATTGCCAGAACAGAACATTTTTGAGATACATGCATGGTGTTGTCTAATCATTTTGTGACAGCTCTCAGCACATTTAGAGGTCAGATTCTGTAATGAGCTGTTTCTCTGGCAGCTTCAGGTTGAATCTCTCTCCCTCCTAAGCCCTTGATATGAGGATGCTTTTAACTGCTTTTAACTGGTTAACTTTATCAGAAGATATGGAGATAGCATCTCTATAGTCTGATTTTTCTACTTTGATTTCATAGCATGAGCTAATTCTTCTACAGAAAGTTTGTAAATGCTTTTGTATACATTTCAAATGCAATACACTTTTAGTCCACTACTTCTCTTTAACCTTACACAACTATTTTACATCCTCTTAATTAACCTTGGCAAGACCTAAATTGTGATTTACATAAAAAAGTACAAATTTCTGGAAAAATCAAATTACTCAGAAAACAGGCTTATCTTTTTTCCCCCCCTTCCATTATTAAGGAAGCAACGGGTAAGGGAGAAATATATCAGATAATGTAACCTTAAAATCAAAGAGAATGGGAAATTATAAGAAATGTGAAAGTCTCTGCTAACTACTTAAAATGAGAAGTCTTGTCAGAAAAAATTTTTGTACTACTGGTGGAATGATGGACCTAAATGAGATATCTCTGATTTGACAGCAGTGTATACCCCAAAGAAAAATATCATCTAGTATGTTTTAAATACTTAATTCTACATTAAACTGTGCAGTAGCTAGATGTGGATGAACCAGAATATAATCCAACCAAAATAGAACTTCTGCATCAAGCCCTTCCAGTGCCAAGAGTTACAAGAGGAGTTACTAAATCTGTATTTTAGATGTCTGAAAACAGTCATAGTGTATGTGAATATCATGCACAAGTTAATACATAGGCACAGGTAACAAAAACTGACTTCAGTCAGCTAAAATGACTATAGCTTCTTCCTCATCATTTAAGAGTCCAGTGATGCAAATCTCTTGAGGAATTGTATCTTACGTGCTGCTTTTCACCATTCTCTTAACTAAGATATTTTACAAAGACTTTTTTAAAACTTTGCATAGAATAAAGAGCCCCTCACTCGCCCAAAAACCTGGCTATGAAACTAAAGTAGAATCTAGGATATTTGAAAATCTGAACAAGATATGTACAAGTAAGTTAAACAGTCAGAAGTGCTGAGATAAATCAAATCTGTAAACATCTGCAAAAGGAACTTTAGAAGCTTTCACAGCACTTCCAATTGTTTTCCTCTGTAATTTCCAGCAACAGCTGAACTTAAAAACTGGCATTTAAAGAATTAAGCTGTCAAAAAGATTTCCATTAGGTCACAAGTCTTCCACCTGGAGTTCAGCAGTTCAAGCCAGCTACTTGTCCAATGGCTGAAGATATGAAAAACATTTTGGTTGATGTTTGTGCAGGCAGACAACCAGACTCCAGTGTCTGCATCCACAAAAGAAGAACCAAAATTGCTCTTACACAAAATCAAATATTAAAATTGCTGGTTGTGGCTCAGAAACACACTCAAGAATGTGCTTAAAGTTAAGTAAATTATTAAGTCAACAGGATATATGTCTGTTTGTAAACTGTCTTACCGAGAAACAAAGTCCTCCCAGGTACCTATTTTTGAAATCACTACTCCAAATTCTTTAGCTATTGTGAGCTCTCAGCTGTTTTTTCTGGACTTACTGGCTGTAAAGACTGAATACTTAGGAGTCATATCATTAATACCAGATCTCAACTCCCACATGACCCAGAGGTGAAAATTTCAATCCAGATCAGATGTGGGCACAACACCACGTATCTTTGTAAATCCAGTCATAACACACAACATGTAGTAGATCACAGAAAATACTCGACCTGTACACAGCAGTGATATCAGATGATGCCTCATCTCACACAGTAGCAAATTTAGAAAAAGAAGAAAGTGAGCCTTCCAAAAAACTAACTTAACAGCTACACAGCTATGGAAAAAGAGACATTTCTTAATAACACTATTATAAATTACACCATGATTAACTTACACAAGAAACCTTGGGATCCTATTTGGATTACGAAACAACAGAAACCACAGTAAACAGTGCAAGTAACCATCTCCTGTTTACCAAGTGGTTTGTTCAGTCCATTGAACCTTAGGAGCTCTGGAAACAACCAGAATTATTCTATAATGAAAAAAATATTCTCTCTTGAGGGGAATTTCAGAATGGAAACATTTTCTCTTTTACTGTTTTGAAAATGCAACTGATTGTAGACATTCTGAAATCTTCTCTGGAAGGGAATTTCGGGGGTGGGGGGGGGAAGTAAATATGAAGAAAAAAAAAAAAAAAGAATGCTTCTAAATTTTTAAACAACTTTCCTGGAGTCTAGAGGCAGGTTTGGGAATTTCTGCCATGGAGCTAACAGGGCTTCACATTAAGATAGCATCCTCAGAGCACGTAGAATCTCATGGTAGTGAGGAGCTATGGGGTCTTGAGATTCAGAGCAGTTTGTATTCATTCTAGGGATGGATGGTGCTACAGAGCTAAGAGAAATTTCTGCCCGTGTTTTAACTGAAGTTTATAAAAACTAAAAAGTTTCCTTGAAAGCATGAAGGACTTTTAACTGGAAATTGTCAATCTGTGAAAAGCTGCTTCACTGGTAGGTTTCTGACCAGTGCTGAAATCATCCGGTCTCTTCTAGGAATCAAATTTACCAATGCATTACTGTGTATTGTGACTTAGTCAGTGAGTACTTCATGTCTTGGCAAAAGGGGATTCCAAACCTGAGCAGGAGGTGTGGACCCTGCAGTATGTACATACACATACATTTTTTCTCCCTTTCCTCTGTTGCACTGGAAGCGGGCTTTTAAAGCAAACCTACTTGCTGCATCCTCCACACTGACATTTCATATACCATGTTGGCTGTTGAACCATAAGCTGTCAGTTTACTTTCTCTTTTTAAACAAACAGGTTCCTTTCTGTCGTGACAACCCAGAACCAAAGCAGGTCCTGCATTGTGCTTACCCTAGCTGAGATCCATTGACAATGACTTGTTCGCTCTGCAGGAAACCATTTCTCCCTGCTGCTGCCATAGCAGCTGTCATTGGCATCCTCTTCCCATCTGTTTCTGCAGTGACACTGGTTACTGAAGCTGGCTGGGAAGCTTCCCTCCTGGTCTGTGTGCTTCTGACGGTTGTTTGGTACCAGCTGGACCTTAAAGATTGCCTGTTTTGAGACCCCAAATGGGAAGCAACTGGTGATCTCACTTGTCCCATCGCACTGCCCGAGGTCAGGTAGTTCTCTTTCTCCAGAAGGTTAGTCATACTGCGGCTGTTGCCTGCTTGATGGTACAGAGGTACAGTGGGGCTGGGATAGACACCATCAAGGACATCATTAATAGCCCCCATGTGGGAGTGTCTCTTAAAAGAGCGTCCCCTGTTCACTGAATCACGAAGAGTGTAACCAACAATCTCAGACCGAGCATATCTCGGTGGGACAGTCCCGCTGGGTCTCCTGCTATCTCCATGCCTCATGGAGAATCCAGATGAAATCCCTCTGTCATAGTGAAAATCATTGGACACGTATGCCAATCTTTCAGGATCTCGTTGGGGAGAAACCTCTAATCTCTTCAGAGGCTGTCTTTGAGCTCTCTCGCCCATTGTCCTGTAAGTACTCCTTGTCCCCCAGCCATTTGTATAAGAGGATGGTGAGACCACCTGTTCAGGGTGCATAAAAAAACAGGAGTCAGAGTAAGATCACAGCATTTAGGATTAACAGTAAAGAAACCAACAAAAAAAGAAAGTAAAGATAAAAATTCTAAGGTCTGCTATCAGAATCAGAAAACAAAATGTGAACATCACCAAAATTGTGTATTCAATTGTCTGCAGGAGATAAAGTCTAAGCATCTATTTTTAGATCTAAAGTCTAAGCAGCTAAGCAACCATTTGAGGGTTGTAGAGCACTGGAACAGGTTGCCCAGAGAGGTGGTGGATGCCCCATCCCTGGAAACGTTCAAGGCCAGGCTGGATGAGGCTCTGAGCAACCTGATCTAGTTGGAGATGTCCCTGCTCCTTGCAGGGGGGTTGGACTAGATGACCTTTGAAGGTCCCTTCCAATCCTAACCGTTCTCTGATTCTATGATTCATCTAGTCTTCTGTCATTAACTCAAAATCGGTGCATGAATCAATATGCCTGGTAGTGAACAGTCTGCTTATTGATGGAGATTTTACTTTCAGTTTGAAACTCCTTGGGGATTAACACCCACATCTGCTCCTATAATTAAATTCAAGGCTGTCCAATACAGAGAACAAAATTAATCAGTTAGATATTAAAATATTATACTAAAGCATCTGCATATTGCTATTAACCTTATTAATATAAGGTTATTTAGATCTCCTGTTCACTTTGCGGTAGGATTTAGTAAAAAGAGATAGTCCCTTCCCTGTTTGTCTAACCTCTTAAAAATGAAAGAGACTACATAAGATTCCAAGGAAACCAAAATGGCCATTTCACCATCTCAATGGTTTCCCTAATTCTACAGTTACCATTTAAGATGATTTTTCTTTTCCTGTGGGCATGGACAGTAATGAATCATGATCTTGTTTTATAATTGTCTCTTTTCTAAACTCAACAAACCCACTTCCTTCAACCTTTCTTTCTATGATGTGTCTTCAAGATTCTTACTGTTTAAGTGCCTTTTGGGGCCTCTCCAATTTTGCTACCTTGTTCTTATGCTCTAAACTGGACATTATACTCTATTCAAGACCCTCCAGAACTAAATCAACTTGTGAGACTATCTAGCCTTGAAATAGAGGAGTCATGGCCTAACTTTTTAAAAATCAGTATGCATAGTGACATCCAGCCATAAATCAAAGCCTCATATATTCTATTTCCATGTTGTATTAAACTTTTGTAATATTAAAGGCATTTTTTAAGGTAAACTGAGAACTTTACACAAGTTATTAATTGAAGGGACAGAGCTTAGCAGATAGTGGCCAGCCTGAAAGCCCTTAATTTCACTGTTAAGGAGTTATTGGGGGTGATAAGTGACTCACAAAAGGAGTAAAGGTTGCTGAATCTAGTGGGCTGAGGCAAGGATCATTGGATATATCTGTTTATTCTACAGAAGCTATGCAAGGATATCTTCATCTTTTGTTTAGCAATAAGCAAATTAGTGTTCTTGTGAAATGCTAGACCTTCTGCCTTTTTCTGCCTTTCACACAGGACAAACAGTCTCTTTAAAAAAATAAAAAAAAATCTTCCTCACTTCCCCTGCCTGGAAAATTGTAGAATTTTCTTGTGGTTCCTCCAGTCACCTCCATTCTTCCTCTTGTTGCTCTCTTCCAGGAGGAAGAGATTCAGATCAAATATTATGGACTGGATGATAGGTGAGAACAGAGGATAGGAGAACAGAGAAGGAAATCTATTTAAGTAAATGATTCTAACTCTATCCATACAGAATCAGAGCTGCTTCATTAACTGCCCAGAAGCTGGACTATTTCCTTTAACAAGAATAAGCCATTCTTGAGTAACATAAAATTAAGAAAGAATTGGCCCCTACATAAAAAGCTATTTATTAAATAAATATTTCTGTTCCCAAGGTGAACTGGCTTCAGTTTACTCATGTCGATCATGTAGAAGTGTTGCTGTTGAGCCCTGTATTGATTTCCAAGTCATAAGGTTGCTACCTCAAATAGGTTCATACCAGTTATGAGCTGTGTCACACATCCTACAGAAAACCAATTATTTATCTTAGCACTCAGGCCGTGAACCCAAGAAAAGCTGGTCAAAATAACAAGTTAATTTATGATTAGACAGTTGAGAAACACCATTGTATTGCAGGGACTGTACTGCTGAAATTCTTGTAATGCTAAAATAGGTTACAACAGGATTATTTTAAATGATAAGGAACATTTTACCTGTCATCATGAAACTAATGGAATCTGCTTTCCTGTGGTTCTGGATGCTTAATTCCCTAACCTCTTCCACTACATTCCCAGCTCCTATCTGTGTCACTCCTTACCCGGCAGGATAGATGGACTTCCTCCAGCAATCTCCAACTGTTTGGCTGGGTGAGCAGCAGCATGGCCTCCGGCCCCTCTGAGCTACCGATGTGCTGACTGACCTGAGCTGCTGCCTGGCAGGATGGATAAAGATCTGACTTGTCACAGCCTTTGCCTGAGTGGGATATTAATATGGTGGTTTAATATTAATTAATTAATATTAACCATTAATATGAATGGTTTTTCATTTTCTGCTCTGATGCCAATTCTCACAAAACCAACAGGATTGCAAAAAGCCTGTCTGCATGACTGAGTTGAATTTAGCTATTGGGCTCAGAAAGCACTGGAAGGGAGGAAAATGTTAACAGATCTCAGTTGTAAAAACCTCATTTTCTAGAAATCAGGCTTTAAAAAGCAAACAAGCAAGCAAGGAAACCTTGAAACACCATCCACATGTGATTATTTGTGGTAATAAAATGAATAAACTATGCATGTGATACTCTATTTGTTGTCTTCTTTTCCTCACCTGGTTTGACTGGTAATATGAGAAACCATAGGGAGTTCTTGGTGCAAAATCATTTTCAGTAATCCCCATGTTATAGACACGCTCTGGAACACTGGATGCACGGTGCAAACTGCCTGTAACCAAAGACTAATATTAGTAAGATTTTAACAAAACCTTTTAGTATAAAGGACAATTTACAGTACTAGGGAAATGTCCGAGTCTGCAATGCCATTAATATACACAAGTGGAAAATCAGACAGGGAAATGATGGCAAGATGTTTGCATTCGGTATATCACATTCAAAACATGGCTAAGCAAAGCTTTCTGAGGATACAAGCCATTTTTCCAGTTTCCCATTTATTTTACTTAAGACATATTTTTAACTTTTAAAGTCTTGTTGTTCATGAAGCTATTTAATAAAACTGTTTTAACAAAGCATGCTGATATTTTAAATATTCCAGATAATGACAGATGATTAAGTACTGAGAAATGGTATCACTGAACAGCTACGAAGAACACTTATTTTCCACTGTCACCACTTTGAATATACATGCATAGTTTCCACTACAGGCTGACTATAACCTGCACAGTACACATGAAATTAAAATATCACAGCTGTAGATTGTAGATGAGAAACATGGGTTGGTGTGTATACCTGTTGCTGTGCACCCTAGAGACACAATTTTCACAATGTACCACTGTAAACAAATAGCACACCCAGAGTATAGACTGATTATTTCATAGCTGTCTACCTCAACTGCTGATGTTTCTTCTCCCTTAGGTGCTAGTTTAATGATAATATATTGGAGCAAGTAATGCTTCATTAATCTTCTCAATGCTTCACCCAAAAAGCATGAAGAGTCCACAAATAAATTCTGTGGTTTACGGAGGCATGTGGCAAATGATGCTGTAAAGCAGGGTTGTTCAATGACACTTCAAATCTGCACCTGAAAGGTTCACTAATCCTACAAATAATGTAGAAGATCCACAGTTACCTGCTTTGATTCTTTTTTTCCATGACCCAGCTTTGAAAACTGAACAGTGAGTTGTGATTATTTCTTTCATTAAAACTACATTCTACTTCTAATTAAAAACCAACCAACCAACCAACAACTTCAAGTTGCTTCTCTTTCACTGATACAATGCATTAAAAAAAAAAAAGTGCTTCTATTGATATTTTTTTTAAGCAACAAATACTGCTGAAATAATTATTTGTGAGATTCCCGTGTTACTATGGGAATCTGCAAATAGGAATATAAATAACACAGACATGTTTAAACAGGTGAAACAGAAGCTGAAAGTAAGATATACCTCAAATCACTCATAAATGGGTCCAGCGTGTGCTGAAGAAATTTAGGCTGAACAGATAACAGTGGTCAATAAAGAAGTCAATTGGCCATGAATTTTCAAAATAGCAGATATTACCTGAGATACTACAGAAAAGAAATCTAAAGAACCAATCATTAACTTGGTCGAAGTGCCGAAGCCTCCACTTCCAAAAATAGTAGGAGTCATATGCCTATGGGAGTTAGGTGCCAAAAACATGAAGGCGAGCGCCTGTTGGGATTTTTGAAAGCACCTGGTGTACGTGTGCCAAATAGGTGAGGCTTTCAGATCATGCAGTCGAAGTCTGGGCTTCATTAGGTGCACAGGGGTATCTCTAGGAACTTCATTCAGTACACCTGTATCTTTGATCCTCAATGTCCCTAGTTAGTAAAGGGCTTGACAAGGATGAAAATAAAGAAGCGACTCACGTAACAAGAGTAATTGATGAATGATTCTCACTAGCACGTAGCTATCAGGATAAGTCCAAATTTGTGTATACTAGAATATAGTATAATACAATACAATATAATAGCACATTGCAATAATTTGAGGCCTAATTCAATAAAACTTTGCAGTTATTTCGCTTATTTAATCATACTTTCCAATTCTTTCATTTTAGCCATGCGAGACAGATTTAAACACGCATTGGGTGATTTGTTAAGACACATTCACCGTAACTTTGCGTCAGGAGAGTGGAATGATGCAGCTTGGTCAAACTCATGATTTGGATTGTAATAATTCCTTTGTGACATTACAAGGTTACCATAGCCCAAGGGTTACCCAAGTACATGAGAAAGCAGTAAGAGGAAACTGTTGTTTTATACTGCAAAACCCCCCCTGCTAATATACACTGACATCCAAAATCTACAAATTCATACAAATCTCTCATTTGTGTGATACAATTCTCATATCAATGCACTATTTCAGGTGCCTGGTAAGATTCCATCTTAGCCTATCGCCTATGTCTGCTTTTTAAAGTTTCACTTTATTAATTCCTTAGTACTTTCATATAATAAGTCTTTAAATACATATACATATACATATACAGTTCTTTTTCTTTATAGTCAGTATTTTTGTCCAATTTACTTTACTTAGTGAGAAATTACTCTCAGTTATTTATGTACTTAGAGCATAAAAAGCCTTTGAGCAAATAGTTTGCGCATGTTTTAGGTAACTCTAAACTCTCTGTCTTTACTAAACAAATTTTTACAAAAATTAGGATAAATTAAAAATGACAAGACTGTCCATGAACTGATCGAGGATAAACTACATATCTAACAGCTCCTTCTTTGCAAAATTAAAATACAGCCAATCATAAATTGTAACCCTCACTTATCTTCAAGTAGTTGTCTTTTTTAACCTTCAGTCTCCCTGTGAAACTATCTGTCAGTAAATATTTTTTTCTTTTGGAGATAAACACAATATATGTTAGCTTATGGAATTTCACTTTGCATTTATGGTATCTCTTGCTTGCTTTTACCACATGAGTAAATTATTTTGCCAGCATTTTATTTGTAGATTTATTAGGTAGACATAAAATGTATGTCTTTTTACTGTGTTCTGTTTACTTGTGCCAAAAACCAGTGTGTTGAAGGGAAAAGTAGTAACGGAAATGCTGCGTCTTTCCGTTAGTTATGAACTGAGGAACAGGTGACCTGATCAAATCTTGCCTCTGTCAGTGGAACTTCCTTCAGCTTATTTTCACAACACTACAAAAGCCTACATGTTTTTCACACTTCTCAGATTTGCTCAGTATTATGTATATTCAAAAATCATTAGGCAGTCCTTGTATAAGGACTCAGTGCACTGGTTTAAAAAAAAAAAATTCCTGAAGGATTTAAAAAAAAAATTAAATTGTATTATTTAAATTTTTTTACAGCTAAAATTAATATTTTCTAACTATGAGACTCAGTGCCTTAAGTGTCACAAAACTTCTCTCTTCAGAAAGTATGGACACAATTTAGTTACTCATCCAGAGGGGGCAAATCCTATTTGAAGAGGCCACAGGATACAGCACTTTATTTCCAGCAGCCAGTCAACAAAAAGATAGGTTTCCTACAGGCCCTGCATTATGTCTGTCAGCCCATGAGGATATTTTGGAAAACTCAGGCATCTCAGACAGCAGCAGACATCCATGTGTGGGCAATTGAGTGGAACCGTTTATCACACTCTCCTCTCTTCCCTGTCAGTATGAACTAAAGCAGCTCAGGAACGCTTTGGATGTGGTCAGTGGAGGAGGAACACTAAACTCTTCTGCTTTTCTTCATGCCTAAAATAAAAGCGGTACAAAGATCATCTGATATCACAACAGTTATGACAAAATGTTGTGATCTGACAAAATAATTACACTATCAGGAGGAAGACTGTACAGATAACTGAGGAAAAAATCCCATCTGTCTTCACAGAGGCTCTTCTCGAGCTCCCTTTACTCCCCTGGCTGTGACAGGTCCAACATCTCCAAAGGCTTTGAAAGTTCCTCCCCAGCAATCACTGCCTATGGCTGCAGACAGATCAATCTCCTGTTTGCTTGGCTTTCAAAAATAACAATGACAAGAGGCATCTCTAAGATACATGATATATGAAAAAGACAATGATCCTCCATTAAGGAATTAGGTGTATCAAATTCCCCTTAAATCATGTAGTGTTCACTTTCAGTTGTGAGTCTTTTTCAGCGCTTTTGTATTTGAATGGTTACCATGAAAACAAAATGTTGGCTTTAAACCCCTCACTGCAGGCATCAACATAGCTGTGCCCTGGACACAGAAGTCTGTTAAGGACTGCGACATTTCCCTGCATCCTGAGTGCCTACTGCTGAGTATCCACTGCCCACTCTTGCTCAGGGCAGGTGGGTACACATATATTATACCCACATATATATATGCATATACATATAGTATTATATCCTCAAAGGCTCCTGAGTGTCCTGGACTGTTATCTTTTAATCCTTTTTTATACTCCACCACTCACGATGGACTGAGATGTTGACATTTAAGAATGGCATATCAAAAACTTCACTGAACCACTTCATCTAGAGATCAAAGAGCCTTCTTTTTGATCATGCTCCTTCATCACTCTGCCAGCACATGCCTGGTCCCAAAGGGGTTTTTCTAACATTTTTTTACTTTGTGCTGGTCAGTACATTTACACAAGTGCTCAAATTTAAGAAGAAAATTTCTCCTGGCTCAGGAAGCAGAGGTGATGAATTTAAAGAAATTAAAGGTTTAAAGAAACAAAAAAAAAAAGTGGAAGTCACCAACAAGGAGCTTTTTCTACTTCCTTTTCCCACAAAGACATAAACAGAAAATCACTACAAAGCAGTTAACGTGGTCAGAATTCTGCAACATAGAAGGCTGAGGATAGAAAACTCCCCCAATCCCCTAAAAACAAGTTTAACAAAAAAATACTGCTAAGAATTTCAGAAATGGAGAAACACGAAGAATAAACAAGGCTCTGATTTTAATGTCTTGTAGCTGATGCCGCTGATTTGGAAATCATGTATGTTTTAATTCTCTTTTGTATAAACACACTGTGTTTATAAAACCCTGTGTTAGAGAAAGAATCTCTACACCAACAGCAGTTCATTAGGCCATTTGATTTTGTTTGCTGTATTACTCAATTCTGCCCTCATTTTTGCAATGGAACCAATAAGGATGTACAGGACATACAGGAAAGCAGACTTTAGTCCAGGGATTATACTAAAGAAACAGAAATGCCGCAAATGAATTTAAAAAGCCAATCAAAATCTAAACACAGCAAGATCAGAGGCAAGCGGACTCATAAACAGAATAAAGTTTAATAGACTCCTAAAGTATACATAAGACAATCAACACTGTTGCATCATATGTGAGCTAAAGAACGTCAGTCATTAAGGTATATGGTTCTGAACGCCATTTTTCTTTGATAAGCCTGAACTATCTACATTCCATTTCCACCTTTAAATAGCATTCAGAAACTTGATATGGCTGCTTTAGTTGTTCAAAACGTTTAAGGGCAGCGTAGTCTTTAATACATAAAGGCTCAGCAACTGATGAACTGGAAAAGTTGCAGCTGTTGTTAAACTACTGCTTGAAAAAACTACTAATGACGTTTGACAAAGTCTTGAAAGAAGGTGAAGCAGTATGTGACTTCAGCGACCTGGCAGCTGGTGGAACCCTCAAATCTGAGGATGACCTGAATTTCTATTAGAGAAGAAAGACACCCTCAAAAATGGAAGGAAAGGGCATAAACCAGCAAACAATATGGGGGTAGGAGGCAAAAAGATACTTTTCCATTGAAAGGTAATGCTGAAGGCAGCTTCAAAGGTTCCACTACAGTCAGTGGAAAACGAGTGCGCACAGATGATACTGGGTAAGATCTTTTCTACCGTTGATTTTTCATATCCACTGGTTATGTGCTTGGCTAATTTTAGGCATGTATGTGAATACTCTGGCTAGGTATGTGCTAAGTACCTTGCTGAACAGCGTCTGAAATACTCCTACAGATAGGGCAGTTATATCACAGGGGCCTGCTCCTTCTAAATCTTTCTATCATCTTCCCTGCAATGGCAAACAATATAGGACCCTTAGTGAATTCATCTAGAAAACTTGTAATTCAGAGAAAGTGGGTGCTTTTTGCATGTAAACTAGTGTGTATTTTTAAAAAGTAGCTTACATATAAAAACTCAAAAGTTTCTCAAAGCATAGTCAAATTTTGAGCAAGTCTTCGAAGAAAGCACATTGGGATAGACATACACATATATTTTTCAGGAAAGTCAACATGTTAAATACATGATAGTCATGTGATTCACATTACAGATATTTGAGAGATAGATGGACAGCCATAGTCACATATTATACATGCATATATTACATATATATATATATATAAATATATATAAATACATGGAACACATTCTGGTGCCATTTATTTTTTTCTGAGTTTTGCAGTGGGAATAAAATAATGCAGGGTGAGTTGGGCACAAGAATACATTTGAAAGAAGAAAAGTTCATTTTATGCGTGAACAATCCACATAACAGACATGACATTTGCCACTCCTGATCTTGAAGCTTAAAAGTTTTGATGTCTCAGAAATACAAAGTGCTCAAATATTTGACCTTTAGAAAAAAAAAAAGGAAACCAAGACAATTATCCCCAAATCTATCAGGTCTGTTAATATATTCCAGAGAAGTTAAGATGAGTTAGAAGGATGGGAAATTTGTCTTCACAATGTTTAATATCTGGTTTTGAGACATGATCTCAGGTTCACAACACCATCTCACTTATTAACCATTGCTTAAAAAGCTTTTCCCAGGCTCTCTATTGAGAGAAAAAGAAATCAGTTGACTTCAAAAGCGTTTAGAAACCTTATTTAAACGACAGCTGTCAAGCTAAGGACTTGCATGTGTAGCTGCACATTGCACAGCTGTGTATACCTGTTTATGCGCTGTGTGTACTTAACTTTTCTGAGCAGAGAACGTCCGTGTCTGCATTGTATGCGTTTTTTGCCATGAGGTGTTTTTTAGATGGAAGCCAGAAGAAGTACAAGGAAACATTCCTCTGCCTGACAAGACAGATTAGTAAAGTATAGTTATAAATTTAAAGACCTTCGGCCCACAGCTTTTTGCAAATGAAAGGTGACACCTTTTTTAAAGACAACTGAGCAACAGGGTATATATAACCTGTAAGTCACTCATATCTTCCTATTTAAAAACAAGATTAAAGTTTTAATGGTAAGGATTTTGCTGTTCTTATTTTTTTTTTTTTTAGTTTACTTTGAAAATAACACATCTTTTCACCATTAGTAGTTAAGACTAAACCCCTCAGGCAGCTTGCATCTAACCCCCAGCACCTGATAAAGTCACCGGATGGCTGCCCGGCGCTACAGTCGGACCCAGGTTGGGGCGAAAGACACGACTGCGCGGAGCTTACTGACAGACCTGGCCTTCTGGCTGTAAGGTCTCAGAAGCAAGGATTGATTGACTTCCATTTGTATCGTGCGTGTCAAAGACTGGCGTAAATAACGTCCAGCAGCATTATCGTTCCATGTTTCCCATTCACGCTTTTCCCAGAGTTACTTTTCCAAACTTCCTTTCAGTTCTTTATTTTTTTTCTTTTTTTTTTTTTTTTGTAATTCCAAGTGAAACAAGGAAAAATGTTTCCTGCTTTTGTTCCCATTTTATTTCACAAACAAGGCCGGTGGGTAAAGCTGAGGTATTAAAATAAGGACAGTAAGCGGTTGCTGGATTAGGAGCATTTTGGCTCCGTTCTTCCCCCCGCCCTCGCCGCTCGCCCAAGTTACGGCGGTTGGGAGGGAGAAACTTTTGACTCGCGTGGGTGAGAAAAGAAGAAAGGGAAGAGGCGACAGAGCCGTGATTTCACGACAAACCCGGCGAAGGCCAGTGACCGGTACGGCGGCTGCCCCGAGCAGCCCGCACCCCCCAGGGCCGGGGAAGCCGCGGAGGCGGCTGCGGCCGCCCGGGCCCAGCTCGGATCTCGCCCTGGGGCCGCCGTCCCGGGGCCCCTTCCCGCGCTCCCGCCGCCGCCGAAACCGGCACCGACAGCCACCGGGCAGCCCCGAGGGGCGCAGGGCCGGGGGTCGGTGCGGGCACTCACCGTTGTGCAGCGAGCCCCGGCTTTTCCTGGCCAGCGTCTGCTGGACCTGCCGCTGGATCCGCAGCGCCTTCTCCTCTCCGGCCCGGCCGCCCGAGAGCTTCAGCCTGGCCTCGGAGGGCAGCGCCAGGCTGGAGCTGTCCAGCTCCCCCAGGATCTGCTGGCCCAGCACGGTGCGGATGTAGCCCTGCTCGGCGGCGAGGCCGCGGCCGGCCATGGGCACAGCCGGGCGCCGCTCCGCTCCGCGCCGATAACCTGTTGCGCCGCTGCCGCCGCCGCCGCCGCCTCCTCCCCAGCGCTGGGGCTCAGCCGCCGAGGGCTGGGCCGGGTCGGGCCGCGCCCAGCTCCGCCCTGGGCCCTGCCCCGCCAGCCGCGCAGGTGCCAGGCATGGCCCGCGCCCCGCCCCGTCCCGTCCCCTCCCCGCCGGGGTGAAGGGTCCGGTGCAGCGGCCCTGGCCTGGCCCGGCTCAGCCGGGAGCGGCCGCCGCCTCTTCAGGCAGCCGCCGCCCGGCCTCGTCCTCGCCGCGGGGCCGCCCGCGGTTCCCGGGGCAGAGTTCCCGGGAGGGAGCGGGGCCGCCTCGTCCTGCCACCGGCGGAGGACCGGTTTCCTACGGCACCCGTAACCCCCGCGGGAAGAAACACACGCACACGTTTTAAACATATAAATGTGTACTGTCCTCATGCATCGTCCCTCATAGAGCCTTTGCGTTATGTTACGTGTTGTAGACGCTTCTATATGTTACACATGGCTGCAGTTCGTGCACCGGTACACAAGCTTCAACCCAAAATACAAGACGCTTCAGGGATAAAACTGCTTCAGATACAGCGGTCCGTGGCTGTGGAGATCAGAGTTTCAGGCGGGACTGTGTTAGGGGGCTGTAGGGTTGCTGGTTTGGGGAGGTTTTCCTACTCTCTGGGGTTTTTCAGGCTGTCCTGAGGGTTTGCAGAAAGATGAATTGAAGCCGCCTTCTCTCCGTTTTGTTGTAAAGAGGGAATTGTGCAATTAAAGGCTGAAAAACCTCAGAAAAAACAGCAAAAAAATACCCCTGTAAAGGTCTGTGCCTGTCTGCACAGTCATCACTGGCTTCTTGCCCATGGAAACAGGGCTCGGTGAATCCTCCTCCTCCTCAGTCAGCAGGAGGAAGGCTGAAGTTCTCACACTGTCTCAGGACACAGCTTGGAGTTACTGTTTAAACAGACACTCTGCTCATGGTGGGTTGAAAAGAGGAGGAAAAAAGGAACGTGGAATGTCTTGGGGATGGGAAAGTGCAGGCATTAGAAAAAGTAGATGGTCTGGGCTGGCATGATTTAGAAAAAGAATCCTCAGCAAACCAGATGTTGATATTTTAACAGAAAAGCAAATGAAAAGTGTTTCTTAAAAGCAAATTAAAATTAATGTGTCTTTTATCTTCATGTGTTGCTATTTCAGAGACATGCTGGGACTCAAAATGAGCTGGTGTGGCTTGATTTTTACCAGAACTTCAGACAGCAGTGAGGGTACAGGGTAGCTGGGGAGAAACTGAGGCAATCCTTGTCTTAGGGTATACCACAAGGTAAGAAACTGTGGCACCTTCTTTATTCTCAGAAAACTCAGGATGAGGGGAGGAACTGTTTGCATGCTGAGGAGTCCAGAATCCATTTGCCTCTCATTCACTCTTCATCTCTCTTCCATTTTTTTCCTTAAAGAGGGGGAGGGAGCTCTGGCCTTTCTCATCACTTGGTCTGGCTAGTGTCATCCCCTTTTGTTCTGATGTGGCATATCACAGGAGAGGTCATGTTAATGATACGTGAAAGTAGTTTCACTGGTTAAGAGAAACGGAGTGACACGCTCCTTCCTTATAAGTAGGGAAAGGTTATGTATGGGAGCAGAAAGGTTGGAGATAAGCTGTGGGGGTACCAGCTGGGAAAGAGGAGCAGGAATTTGTGGAGAGGAGGAAGCTGGAGGTGTGTGGCAGAGCTATGATGGAGCAGGGGAAAAATGTAACAGAAAAATGGAAGGATAAAAAAAAGAAAGAATGGGCAGGATAAGGCAGGAAAAACAATGGGGAAGACACATCACAGCTCGGAAGGAATGTGAACTATGTTAGAAACTATGTTAGACCCTTTTGCTGACATACAGACAGTCACAAAAGCATTTCCAGTAAACAATAGATACTACATTCTCAGCACATATGAGTGAGGACTACTGAGGAGATTAGAAAATAGTCTAAAAAATGTGAAACATTTCCTCCCCTCCTCCTTTTCCCTGCCCTCTTCTCCATTCCTGAACTCCAGCACAAACAGGAATTCTGGATAGCTTTTATAGTTGAAACCAATTTGATTGCATGCACAAAATGCACCTGAAATGGATTCGGGATTTAGAAAATGCCCTCATAGAGGGTGTCCTCAGATGCCACTGACACCACATACAGGTTTACAAGCTCTTGGCACATTGGCATTGCCTCTGTTGGAAAAACTGTTGAATTGTTACTAACTTTATTTTGCAAGCATGTGCATTTATTTGTGCTTGTGAGATCCGCGGCAAAAGAAACGGCAGTTTGTTCTGAGCTTTAAAATCTTCAATGAGATTTCTGAGATAGGTTTCTTTCCTTGTAACCAGGAATGCTGACTGGAAAGTTTGAGGGGGCAGGGAGAAGGGAGAGAGAAAGAATTTTGCCTGCACAGCAATTCAAACAGTGCTTAGCCAAGATCTGAAATAGAAATGAATTAAGACTTTTTCTTACCTGAAGAAAAATAAGAAAATATCATGTAACTGATTGCCCCATCAGTAGCAACTCCTTGAAGTTGTCTTACATTGGATTAACACCTCTTCTTGACTGAGTTGCAAAAAAACCCAAACCAGAACAGAACAAACAAAAAAAAACCTTGAATCTTTTGAGAGGGAAATACTTTACCAGTGCAAATTTGCAGCATAGTGCAAATGCCAGTGCAAAGCACCATAGCTGGGATTATCCCTGAAAGGATCGCAACTTGTGATGGATGATTGCTCATTAGAATTTCGAAAAAGATATTTAATTAGGATGTGTATAGTGACTAAGGGATGAGGAGTCGCATACAAAAACATTTGCTTTCTGTCCACTGTCTGATGGAGTCAAGCAGATGAAAAAACCCAGGTATTTCTTTATAAGACTTATTTCTTATTCTGAGCAGATATGCTTGGCCATGCAACCTTTCTCCATAAATAATAATATATTATTATATGTTATATATAATATTATATTTATTATATATCATATATAATTATATCTTATTATATATTATATATTATATAATTATATATATCTCCATTATATTATATATTCCCCATAAATAATATTATAATAAAGTTGCAGTAGCTGGTCCTTTCACTCTTCCTTCCCTTCCCTCCACCCCTCTCTCTGTGTTAGGACTTCTGGAACAAGCTGGGTTTGTAGCCTGGACACAGATTATTTTCAGCTGAAGGAAGCTTAGGGGAAACGAGTGTCAGTATGAACATTGAGATGTTCAGTTTAAATGTGGAACAGCTCGGCAACAAGGGCTTCAGCTTAAATACACACAAAATTATTCCTATCTGTATCTCTAGGAAAAGATGGAAAACAGTGTAATTCACTCAGCTTTTTTTTTTTCATTTTTGATTTTTGATCCCATGGTCGAAGGTGTTCTAGCCAAGTACAGGATAGTCGGAAATAGCCGGGGTGTTCCTACGTCGGTCCTTTTCCTTCTGGTTGCGTTGGAGTCACTCTGTGGAGGGAAGGGGCCCCCGCGCGAAGCGCGGGGCCGCACCGCCACCGCGCGTTCCCGGGTGGAACGGCGCGGGGCCCGGCGCGCTCCCGGGAAGGCGGGACTGGCGGAGCAGGCTCGGAGAGTGCCCAGGAAGGAGTTAACTCCCCACCTGAAAACTCCAGATCGGTATTTTACGGCGATTTTGTTTGTTACAGGAGGTAGAACTGAAGCTCGATCCGGCTGTCTTTTGCACCAGGCGCTCGTATCCTGTACTGTCCTGTGGTAACGTGGCCATTTCTCACATCCCAGCATTGTTTTTGGAAGCAGAGAAACAAAAGATCATCTATTTTGTCCTGTAGGATAATTTAAAGTAAATGTTTTTTCAGAGCCACCTAGGACAAAAATACTACTTTTGCTTTGGTAAAATGAGTGTGTCCTGTTTTCGGCTGGGATGGAGTTAAATTTTTCTGTGAAGCATGTTGATAAACACACTGATGTTATGAGTTGTTGCTAAAGAGACCAAGGACACTGTTTGTCCTCCCTGGTTTCACAAATGCGCCAGTGCAGGAAGCTGGGAGGGATCTAGCCGGAAGAGTTGATTCAAACTGGCCAAAGAGAGCATTCCATGTCGTAAATGTCATGCTCAGTATACAAGTGGGAGATGGCCAGGAGGGCATCTCTCTCTCTGTCTCTCCTTTACTTGCCGCTTGGTTTTTTTTTTCTGTGATCGCTGCTTGGGATGGGCTGTATCGGTCATTGGGACATCAGGTGCAGAGAAATCATGCAGTGTTCATTTTCTATATTTTAGTATCCCTATATTTTGTGATTATTGTCATTTTCCTTGGCTATTCTAGTAAACTCTTCATCTCAACCTCTGAGTTTTCCTTTCTTCCCAATTATCTCCCCTGTCCCACTGGGAAGGGGGAGGGAGAGTGAGCAACTGTGTGGTGACCAGGGCTAAACAATGACAGAGTGTGATAGCAGCTCTCTGCCTGACAGAGGTGTGACAATAAATGCAGTAAGAGCCGTGATGGAGACTCTCTACCTGACCTAGATGGAGTTCAAGGGAGTGGCAAATTGCCTGAGGAAAGAAAACACACATGGCGACACACACACAGACACACACAGACAGACATGGGGACACACACACAAACAAACACACACACACACACACAAAGAAGATGACAATGATGCACATTGGAACATCATAAGCCTTCATTTGCTCACTTTGGTGAAGTGAGTGCGCAAATGCTGGTTTTGGAAAGCCAAGCCATAGCCTAGAGCAGACTAAACTTCCTGACTTGGGGAATGTTGTATGAAAACGGCCTTATGGCTGTGAGATTTGCTTTATGTCTCAAGAGAGCCGAGGGCTGCCGGAATTTGGGATGGTCCTGAAGTCGCAGATAACAGCAGCTCCTCAGGCATATGGCTTTTTTGTTGTGTAGTAGGACAGGACTGACTTGCATCCTGAGCTGGGGGATAAAGCAATGCTCATTTCATCAATCTTGCCTCAATTTGTTTCTTCCTGCAGCTGGAGGTGTTGATTGTCTATATCAGGGTGGCACCTGATGTTGGCTGATGTTGTAGCCCCCAGGTAAAACCTCCGCTTGAGCTAGTTCTGAGCTACAGACCGTTGAGCAGTTTTGCATGCTGTCACTGCCACACTGAGCTTGATCTGATGGGAATGGGATCATTCTACTGCTAAAGATCTATGTTGGGATATATTTACCCAGGGGATATTTTCAGATGCCATGCCCAGCACAAGATGTGGCGTTAGGTCATACTTGCACACATGAAGTAGATAGAGCAGCCTCCAAGAGAAAGCGGGGACGTGTGTGTGGCTGCCCTTGTGTAAGATGTCCTTCTTTGTGATGCTGTAAAAAGTTTTTGATGCAGTGGATGAGACGAGCAGGAAGAGAGAAAATTGAGGTAAGGATTTTAACAGGCCTGACTATGAATCACCTCTGTGGAGATTCCCCAGCAGAGTTCAGACTGGTATTACTTGTTAGTGGGCTCCTCTTCGCACAGTGGGCAGGGGAGAGCCTGGTTGCACAGCTCCACTGGGAAGATATTTTTCAGTAAGCAAGAGTGGAGGAGACAGGGTTAGTCTAGATTTCCCATCAGCAAGTTTTGGGGGAAGGTGGTAAAGCCCATTCTGTCCCAGCCAGTCAATATCTTATGGATGACATTCTCTTGACTGCTCTCTTCTTCTGCAGTTTATCACAGCTGGCTCAAGGCTTCTTAGCAAAGCAGGCAAAATGGAGGAGCAGGGAAGCACGGGTGATGCTGGTAATGCTGCATTTAAGCACAGATAAAATAACAGCACGGCCTATCCCTGTACTGGACATTGGACTGTTTGCTGCCTGAGTACCTGCTGCCCTAGGCAGCTCCCTGTGCCTAAGGCTTGCTCTCTTGTCCTCATTTCTTTTCTTTCCAGGTCCCTGTGCTCTGTGTTATCCTACCATTCCTAGCCTCTTTCTTCAGTAATCAAGTGCAATAGTTTAGAAGTGTAATTTTTTTTCTTCTTCTTTTTCTTTTTAGGCTCAGACACACACATAACCAGTTACTGGAACGAAGGTGGTGCTCTACATCTGTCAGTTCTTCAGTCATCTGGGCACTGGGGAGAGAGCCAGGAAAGATCTAGGAAGACATATTCAAATACCCTTATCAGATACGATGCTAAAAAAAGCAACAATATTAATGTGACTTGTTTGCAGGGTTTGGAATGAAAGGAATGAAACAGAGCTAATTTCAGTAAGCTGTGATCACTGCTTTGAGTAACACGCTGATTCAGTTGTCTCAGGCATGGCTGTTTATCCATGCGTTAGCATTTTGGTCACTGGAGAACATGTTGTGTATGTAAGTGAAGGTATAAATACTCTTAAACTGTGCAAAGCACTGGTGTTTATTTGAGTTGTTATTGTATGCAGTATCACCTAGATGGGCTCTGAATTTTATCAAGGCCCTCTTCTGGTCTTCACCTTATGGTACAAGTAAACAACACATCCAGATGACTGATGTCTCATCTTTATATACAAGTCAGGGATGGAGGAATTAAATGCTATTCCTGAAGAAATATGGTAACCCAGAAATTGAAAACAATTTTTTATTTTTTGGCTCCTAATTTTGAGATGTATGAAATGTGGTTATCGAGGACTCATTTTTCTACTGTTAGTAGAATGGTTTTTATCAGTCATATTTCCCCCATCAAAGCACCTTTTGAGATAAAACTAACACTTTCTGGATTTATTTTTTTTTAATAAGAGCTGTCAACACCCCTGCTCCAGGTAAAAATAAAATTATTAATTTCATTAAAATATTGCAATTTATATTCCTATTATATTTAGTAAGTTTGTAGAAGACAGGGCTAAAGGGACTTGAGGAGGACATCTACTCATTTCCTGCTGTAAAGTAGGATTAACTATATCTAAAATACCACAGGTATCTGTCTAATCTGCTTCTAATATGTGATTTAATACATGATGGGAGGCTACTTCTGTGTCATACTGTTTTTCCATAGCCTAAGGATGCACAGATGAAAGATCTGTTATAAGAGATGCTCATCTGCATAGTGCCAGATTAATGCATCCAAACCAGTCACCATAAGAAAATTAAAAAATGCAGTAAAACATCCAGGAGATTAAGTTGGAAGAAAAGTGAAGTGTACATGCATATTCATTTTGGGTTGGATCCTTAACTCTTCTTTAGCAGCTGTGTGGACAAAGCAATCAGAAAGCTGGCTGGCTGGCCTGTTTCCTTGGGAAAGGAAAATTCTCAGATTGGCTCCAGTTGCCAGAATAGTTTATAAGCAATCTGTCTTTAAGACCATCAGGTCCAGCTGGCCAGCAAGAACTGCTATCAAGAGCTGCTCTGTGAAAACAATGATTCCCCAAGGAGCCTTGTTTCCTATACTTTTCAATTTTTATAACTCTCTCTCTTTTTTAGATTTTTTTTTTTTTTTAGGTTTTGTTGTAAGAGAGCAGTGGGTTTAATACAATGAAAAAGTTCATATTCTAGGCATTCCCAGCACAGTTTAGGGAGTGACATAAGAACAGAAAAATGTCTGTCTTGGATCAGACCAAAGATCTAGGTAGCCCACTATGCTGTCATGGTGACCAACAGTGGATGCCTAGTATAGAAACAGCACAAAGGGGGAATAGTACTTCCTTAGTACACTTCTGCAGCTTACAGCAATGTGCGGCTCAGGGATCTCTTTAGTCAGAGGCAGTGCCTTTGTGATTAATTGTCTTTAATGATTTTCCCCCATGAATTTGAGTAATGTCTTTTTGCATCACTATTGCCTTTTATGTAATGGGTTATACAGCTTAATTATAGGGTATGAGAAGATATATTCCTTTTTGTGTTTTTTTTTGAATATGCTAGAAGATAATTTCACTTGATGTAATCTATTTTTGGTATTAACAAAAAAAAAAAAGGGAATAAGAGTTTCTTATTCATCCTTTCTGTGCTACAGATTATACAATTCACTATTATGTTCCTCTGCAATTGATTTTCCAGGCTGAAAAGTGCTAACCTTTTAGTCACTCATTGCATGCAAATTGTTACAGACTGTAGATCATCTTTATCAGCCTTCACTTTTCTAGCTCAGCTGTAGCAGTTTTAAGATGGGATGCCGGAAATGCACACAGTATTTGAGATGCTGAGACACATTGGATTTATACAGTGATATATCCATTATTTTCTGTTTTCTTCCATATTCTGCACCTCATAATTCCTTTATGTTCAGTTAGCTTTTCTTACGGCTTCTAAGCTGAAGTCAAGCACTAGTGCAGAGGGTTCTTTTTTGGCCTTCACACTTCCTGCAAGTATGTTGAATATAAACACAGTTTAGTTACTATTACAGAGTTAGTCCTTGATAGGAGCACTGTGACACAAGCCAAAAATACCACTGGGAAAAGAGTGAAAACCGGACTCTCCCCTTTGAGTTGCCTGACTAGCTTATCCATGAAATGTTCATGTTCAGTGTCTAAAAATACCTCAGTGTGACATTTAAATCTACATAAGAGTAATTAAATTCTTCTATTATTACTGTATTGCCAGTAGTCCTGGCAGACTCTCTGAATCTGATTTTTTCCTAGCTTGTCACTGTTGTTAACTGTCCTTATCTTGACTGGATTGGTGGTAATGTATGTACTTAGCCTTGAGAGTTGCTTTTAAATATTTTGCCTGACACTTCTGTATAAGAGCTGAGGCTTGCATTGGAAATCTAACCACTGCTGTAGTTTTGGTGGTCTCACAAGGTGTCCATGGTGCTGTAGAATACACATCAGCTTTACCAAGGAAGGTCAAGTTTGCAAACACACACACAAACACAGTTTTAATTTGTGAAAAAGAGCGATAGGTCAAAAGGAACTAAAACAAAATATTCAAAAGAAACGTAGTCCTTACCTGTAGAGAGTAAACGATGGAAGAAATCCAAAGTTGAATTGCTTGCTTTTTTTCAAAGACTGCAAAATGTTTTACAAGTATTCATGAACTAAACTTGACATCATCACCAAAACAGAATATCTGGCAACTAGTTCCCTACCTACAGCCATCTGCAAAATGAAATGGAATGCTGGGGATTTTTCTACAAACATGCTCTAGCTGTGTCTTGATCAATATATTCAAGCACTTTTATGTCCTCCCTACTCTTTGCTCCTTTGTTGCATAATAAATTCGTGTATATTTATCAGTACCACAGCATCTGCCATCTGTTAATCCAGGTGCTAGATCTAAACAGCAGAAGTTCTCTGTGCCAGTGGACTGTTCCTTGCTATGTGCTATGTCTCTGAAGTTAATTATAATTTTAATAGTAACAGGAGATTTGGATGTTGTTGCTTCCTTTGCCAGTTTGTGGAATCTTTTAGATAAATTATATAAATATATGCAGTCCAATTTTGGTCTCTGCAGTATCCTGTTTCTTTTTTAGCTTAGCGAAAATCATAAAAACAGGAATTTCCTTCTCTTGTACACTTTAGATTACTCTGATATACTGTGCCAACAGCCACTGGATTTCACTCCTCTTTGTCACCTCCAGACAGTAACTCCAAATGGGATATGGGAGCTTTGCAAAGCGCTTCCTGAAAATCTGAAGTAATCCAGCCGAGCATCTCCCTGATGTGAAGCCGCTGGCAGCAATGGAGATACAGCAACAGTGAACATTGCCTTGGCGTCCTTTAAATCTGTTTCATTTGGTTTTGGCGATATGCTTATGATTATTTTTTTTTTGGTTAAATGAATCAGTCAGTCTCTCCATAATCTGAAGCCAGGCTGGCTATTCTTATTCAAGCTGTACTTTTTCCGACATTGATGAAACTTAATTGATCCCTAGACACACTGTTGATGATAACTTCTTTCCTGCTGCTGCAAAAAGCCAATATCTCAATAGGCAATTTAAACAGTAATATTCAGCTGAAGAGCAGTCAAAGCAGACAAGGACACTTTTTGTCTGGATCTTAGCTGAAAGAGGAGACTGCAGAAAATTAAGCAGTGCCTGCCAGTTCCTGGGAATGCAGTGGCCAGTAATTTAACAGGAAAGATCACTGTGGGCATCTTCTGTTACTGCCAGACCTCCTGTCAGCCTCTCTAAAAGCTCTGCTGAAACTTTTTCTCACTATACCTGGAATCACACGCAGCTAGGGATTGGAATTTGTTCCCCAAAATCTGTTTTTTAACATGGAAAGGACAACAAAGGCTTCCAGTTATTAAATCAGTGTTTCATTTAGAATATAAAATAATAAATCAGGGCATGACAATTATTTAAGATGTTTTTGTAATTAAAACAGATGAAATATAATAAATCTCCCCCCTGCCCACTCTGATCTTTGCAGATCTGGTCGTTTCCCCTTGTCTATCAACTATCATTGAACAAACCCACACAACCTCTTCTGGGTTGCTAAAGAAGTGTCTGTCTTTCACCACCCCTCAGGGCACCATTTCGTGTCTCCTTTCATGGGAGTTGCCACTGAAATGGTGGTTCCTGCTTTCTTCCTTCACACTTTCAATTAAATGCTTCTGCTTTTTCCTTTGCGTTGGCTGTAGCAGTAGTTTGGACACAGGGCAAGAAGACTCACCTTGCTGCTGCTGAAAAACTACAAATTTATTTTTTGTTGGTTTAGTTTTCTTTGAGATTGGCAGATGAAGACACAGGATCAAATCTTCTGTCAGTAGTAGGCAGGTAACTCGAAACTGCGTGACTATGGCTCTGCTCCCTCTTTCAGGCCACCCTTGCTTCTCTTGGGAGTCTCGCAGTCCCCTTTGCTGCTTCGTGCCTTTTTCTTCTTTCTCCCTCTCTCCAAAGAGTTCAGTGTAACTCAGAGTGCAGTAGCCTGGATGAGGCAGACTTTGCTCTCTTGTAAGATGGAAAACATAACAGGACATGCAGTATTGGAAGCAAATTAAATAGTTTCATAAAAAAAAATATAGACATATACATATGTAAAATATGTACATGTAATTGTATAAGGAAAGATGAAAATTAGTATCTGTGTAGAAACTGCAAAGAGTCAGAAAACATATGTGAGTTACTTTCCATGAGCTATCCTCATCACCAACAACTTGTTTATTCCCTCCTGACGCTAGTAATTTAGCTCTTCTTTTCTCCATGATAGAGAGATGTTTGAAAAAAGGTTCTCTCTTCACAGGATATACTCTGTGTTCCACAGCTCTGAAACAAGATCTTGGTGATATTTCAGATCAAAGAAGTTGCATATTGCTTATAGAAATCTCTGGTCCTGTATCAGCTTTCTAGGACTGTTTTTCTCTGCTTCCTCTCCTACCCCATCGTGCAAGAGCTGCTCTGAGCTTTTTGAACTATGGTTCAGTGCCGGGCTGTGTAATGCTTTGAGGTACGGCAGCATGTTAGTAACGGGTGATGTGACTCCTTTTTTTTTGTGTGTGTGAGCACAAACAGGCATGCACAGACACGCACAGGCTAATGCTTTCATTCTTCCATCCAAGGGAGTTCATTGAAGAGGAACAAATTCTGAATTGCTTGTCTACACACAGCTATGGGAACCGGACTGCAGATACAGTTTTCCAGAGACACTGAGCTTTTAATCAGTTGCAATTCTACAAGGATAAAAGGCCAAAGAACAAACAATTTATCAGGTGAAGAGCATAGATTTATGCATTTAATGGTTGTATGTAGGACCAAGGAGTGCATGTTTTATCTAAACGACTGTAGAAGTTTAACCTTTTCTTATTAGCATATTCCCAAACCCATAGCAGTACAGAGCTTGTTGTTGTATCTTCTCATGGATTGCTGTTTACACTCTGGGTGGGGCACAAAAATGTCTTGGGTGGCTGCCGGGTGACCTGATCATTTGATAGGGAATTTGGCCACAGAATAATATGGCTGCATGGTAATATTTAGCTTTGTGTGGCCATACTTCCTTGCTCTGAAAGTCAAAGTGTGAGGAGGGAGAGTAGAAAGGTGGGGCTACTGTGTGCTGTGTCCTTGTAACAAGCTGGGATTTGGCCAGGGCACAATCTGTGTCCACCTCAGAAACTCTCTGGAGTCCATCAGTTCAGAAACAGCCATGGTAAGTGTCAGTCCAGCAGACAAGGCAGTGAAAAGCTGCATGACAACTCCCAGCTTGCCACTTAGAAAATGAAGACAGTAGAAATCTCCAGGAGATCTCCTACTTTACTTTGCCTAAAGTCATACAGGTCTTGAATCCTGAACTCCAGTCCAGGACTTCAGCCCTTCTGTAGGCAATTCATTTGTTCTAATTGTGAATTTCTTTGATTCTTTGAGCCATTCCTGTTGTATTTGTCATCAAATGGCTCCTTATCTGGTAGCAGTAATGCTGGTCAGCTAGGTAAGAGAATCTTCTGTCCCTATTTTTGACTCTTCCAGAAGGAGAAGTACTTGGGAAAATAAATAATATAATCCATTTTTAAAAGGAAAACTGTATAAGTGGGAAATAAATGTGTTTAACAAAGAGAAAGAATCTATGCACCAAACACTGACTATTTTCCTTAAACACAACTACAGTTTTTAAAGAGAAGGTCTTGTCTGTTTTCTTTTTCATAAAACTGGTTTATAATTGCTGACATTATTTCTCGGTGATTACTGTACATGGAAGAAAAGTGTGACTGCAGTTGTCAGACACTTTTCCTACACAGTGATATTCCTTTTCAGAAATTATACAACCTTGTAGCCTACTGAGAAGTAAATTAAAAAGCACTGAGATTTATTCCCTGAATTGAATCTCCAATTAAAGTTACAATTGCTCAAGGTATTGTTTATTTTTGTTTTACAAACTTAAAAAAGGCTACATAGAATATGGCTAATGACAATTTTTGATGGAGTTATAAGAAAATGTGCTTGTGTAATACTTGACTTCAAAATCGCATGGAAACATTGCAATTAAGTTCTGTGAGACTCACTGTACTCTTTAGTTCATTATGTTTCTTTATATGCAGATTAGAGACCTTATTCTCCTTCCCCACTTTAGTCACATATAATTCCACTCAGGCAGTTGGAGCTGCACTGCTATAATACTGTTGTCAAAAGAAACAGCAGCAAAACGTGAGTGGAGATTGAACACCTGGTGACATTTCTGCTGATGATGAAGTAGAATTCCGCTGGAGGGACACCAGCAGAAACAATCGTCAGACATGGCAGACATGGCAGAAAAAGAAGAACTGACTCATGGTCAGCACTGTCTATTCTTCATATCAGCAGCTGTCATACTCTTGATGAGACGGAAGAGGACCTGATTGAGACGAGCACAGCTGAGGGTTAAATGTCATCACCAAAAGATCAGCCAATAGGAATTTATTGCTTTGTTGTGAGGAGTATATTTCATGATATCTGAAGTCCAGCTGAAGTAAATGCAGGAGGTGTTACAGGGCTACCAGAATAAAAGTAAGAGCAAAGGTAAACACAGAGGATAGCTTTCAAATTACTGTGTAGAATCCACATGGAAATAGCTGATAGGAGCAAAGAAAAGTGTATATTTAGGGATATCTTAGGGGATGCCCACTGAGAACTAAAGACAAGAGCTATTGAGGTAGTCCTCAGAAACGAAGAAAAGAAAGATAGCATCTTTTGCATTAACAGTGATGGTCAGGATTCAAGGGATTTTGCAGTTCCATATGTTTTGGGAAATGGACAGCTTTGCTTTGATGTTCTCTTTTTAGCTGAGAAGCACATGAGCTTCTTGACTCCAAAAAGGCAATGTTTGTTAGGCAGGACCAAAGGCCACCTTGAGCAGGGTGGAATCTGCTTCCAGCATATAGAAAAGGAAAGAGTGACATTTTCTATTCTCATCAAGAGGAAAGAAGATGAGAAAGAAAGAAGGAAGAATAATAAAAAGAGATGGGAAGAGGTGTTAGCTTTTATTCACGCTGATAATAGAGCCTTCATGTACTGTGTCATAATAGCAAGAAAATATTTGAACTTGGAATTGAGTCAATCTGCTCCGAACTTTAATGAACTTTGAATTGTGCCACTGCATTGTTAGTGTCTCTTTAATGGAAAAAAAAAATATTGGAAATATAGGCAAGTTACATGTTACAATAAGCATAGTAATGAGACTATAAATATACTAAACTCTTGCAATAAACATAAATCTGAAAGTGTAAAATAAGTTTCTGAAAGCAGAAATGTGTTGGGATAACATAAAATGTCTCATTAAAAATTTGGATACTTTAATTTCACATTTCCACTTCTATACTTTTAAAATGAAACAAATAATAAAGAAAAATAACAACTTCTGGTTGGTCATACAGGCCAGTAAAAGTTTTAAGGAAGCTATTTTATATAAGAAAGAATGAAGAGTGAATTGAAGCTATCACACTGTAAACCAAAATGGAGATTCATAAAGTACCAATGAATTTTAATGTTTCATATCCATCATATTATATTCTCCAGAAACAGAAGGTTACATTGTGGGTCTTCTCTCCTGCTAGGATCAAATTGATACAGACACAATTTCCATAAAGAATTGCAGGTTCACCTGTTGATATATGATGTGGGGTTGAGGCCTGAAGAACATAGAGACTGCAGTATCCTTTCAGTATAACATGGAAGACACTTACACTCAGAGATACTATAAGCTATGCAGGAGCTTATAGCTCTAGGAAGGGATTTTTGCATAAGCACAGCACTTCAGGAGAAACAAGGATAAAATATGATGGCTATTAAGTAATGAGTGGGGTAGTGTGACCTGGAGGCCAATGAAGGTGGAAACTGCTGCATGATTTGCTTTGAGCAGCAATGCAATCTTTTTTTTTTTTATTATTATAGTATTGAAGTAGCAGTGATAAGTCATGACTGAAATAAATACATTCCTTGCATGTCAAACAAAATGATGAATTGAAAGATATGAGCTTTAACTATGATCTTCAGGAGAGCTTTTGGCTTTAAATTTAGCCTCCATGAGATGCATCTGAGATAAGGTAATCATGTATGGTTTAAAAATCTCTCACAAAGGTAAATGGCTTCTACAGAGAAAAAAATGAAAGGGTCAGTTTGGTCATTCATCTGTCAGAGATGCTTCGGTTCACAGAAATAAGCTGGACTGTGTCAGAGGCAAGCTAAATTGAGATTAATCGATGGTACCTTTCAAGATTGGAAGGCACCATCTTGTTTGAAATATTGATGGGAAATATGGAAAACCTAAATTAAAATAATTTAATAAATAATTATAAATAACCCTCAAATAGACGTCTTTTTGATGCAAGCACTAGGTATAAAGAGGGTATAAGAATGAGTAGAAATCAGTAACATTATCATTACCACGTAACTGCTTGTGTTACAGTGCTGGAGGCAAGGTAAAGTGATAGCAAGGTAGAGGGGGGGTGGGGGGGTCAGCCTTCAGTCTTTCTTTAAATTGGTTTAGATTAGGAGTCATTGAACTAAAAATGAATCTATAGTTCTTGAAATCAGAGGAACTACTGCGTTATGGTCAAACACATTTAAGGAGAATCAGGCTAAGCTGCTGTGTAAAGATTTCAAATCTGTGCTGGTAGTGTTGTACTTGCGGTTCTTCCTCATTACTTTCTGATTTATTGCTTTTTGTTCTTCCTGTGCTGCTGCACAGTGCCTGGGTGATTTTCCCCACTCTTTTGGGTTTTTCTGAAATATGGGTTTTCTTCCCTGGGAGTTGTTGACTAGCTAGCTTTTAACAACGTTTCACCCCTCTCCAATCTGTACGAAGTCTACAACAGGACGATATTCCCCTGAACTTCCCAAAAAAGCAACGGAGGAAAGCAAGTTCTTGCAGCCTGTTGAGGATTTAATTCCCTACTTTGTGTGTACCTTGTGAGTCACGAGAATATCACATAGTTTGCATGTGACTCTTCCATCTTTGCAGGTGTGTATTAAACCATGAGGCTAGGTTGCAGTGATTTTGGTGGTTTTATTTTGTAAGAGGAAGACTGGCAGGGGTGAGAAGCTCCAAAGGGAGCAGCAGAGCGACCGAGACTGTAAGGAATGGCTGGTTGGGCACATGTGTTAGTGTTTATTAGCTGTGCATATGCCATCTGCAGAAGGAAAAGAAGCAACAGGGGACCAGTCACGCTGAGCGGAAAAAATGTGAGAGCAATGCTATGGCTGGCCTCAACGGCTCAGCTGAAAGGGAAAAGGGAGACAATCAGGGTGGAAGTGCAGAGGGAGAGGAGGAGGAGGTGACCCTGCTCTGTGGACACAAAAATACTTATCAGCTTCTGGTGTTTGGTTTTTTTTTCTGACTTTGTTACTGAGGACTAATTGCTGAAATAAGGCTAGAGTGCACACAATATTAGGACTGGAGACAGTGCTCGCTGGATTTCGCTTCTCCCCTTTCTTGAGACTTTTCTGTGACACTGTCAGAGGAAAGAAGACCTGAAATCACTGCATCTAATCACAGGAGACAGTTAACATTGTTGAAAGGTCCTTTGCCTTGGGAATTAGTACCTGGCATAAAAGTTCTCGAATTGTTGACAGGCGATGTAAATTAGAGTTTGCAGCTTAAATTAAAAGGACTACAGGAAAAGAACACCAAGGTTATAAATTCAAGGATTTTGAGTTAAGGCAATGTCAGGACTAAAACACACATAGAATATGTACAGTTCTAGCCTGGTCAACACAAATCTGGTAATAAATAACTTAAAGGAAATTTTGCAATGGGAAGAATCAGAGTAAACAACTAAGGGCAGAGATACTTTTCAGCTGTAAGAGGCAAGAGAGCAAACAGTGGAAGGAGAAATGGCATAGGACAGTGAACGGCTATTCCAAAATATTGCAGAATGACTCATCTGCGGCTTAAATACCTGTTGATATGATAAGAACTTTAGATTTTGATCAGTACATACCACTGAAGGAACCTTGTATGAACCGGAATGTGTTAAGCTGAATTTTCAAAATTACTCAAATGAAGGATTGTCCAATCTCAGCACTAAACTTCAGCTGCTTTAGAAAGTAAGACTTTAATGCTGTGACGTTAATCGTGCAAGTACATTTTTATTCCTCAAATAAAGCTGGAGAGAAGGAAAAGAAACTCCAATAGAAAGGAACGGGAATTGAAGAATTAAAATGGCTTTGCCAAAAAATGTTAAGTATGAAGATTCTCTGTGTATTTTCCATGTCACCTGGAGGTAACCAAGTGCCCAAGGGGCTGTTCTCAATATCTACCTTGGCCACCAAGTGGAAAGTATAAATCACAAAACTCATTTTATTCCTATGCATAATAATTGACCTGTAGTATTTTTTTGTAATCTCACAACATTTTTTTTTTAATGAAATACAAAATGGAGGCACAATTCTGTATTCTTACACCTGTGAAGTCTTAAAGAAGCAGTTTCAAAACAGTGTGCATAAAAATCTCAGTGTTGTATGTAGCATTTACTAGAAGCGATGCTAAAAGGAGGTAATGTTATTACATTCTTTCTGTCCTAATGCATGCCAGCAGCATTATTAAAACAACGCTTTCATTTTGCTGTTCTACATAGCTCTGCTTTGGCTGGACAGTAATATTAACCAAAATAATACCTATCTCCAGCCACTCTTCTGTAGTCAGCTATGCTTTCATGTTCTGATTTAGAGTGCTTTAGACTATCTTCTGCCTGATCTCTGCTTTAGCTAGTTTTTCAGTCACGTAACCCAAGGTTACATCAGGAGTTTCTGAAGGAGTGTTAATATTTTTTGCAAATAAAGAGGGAGGGCAGGGTGTTTTAATTACTTGGCAATAGAGAAACCATCAGCATATTTCATTTCTGAACAGTCGTAGGGCTTAAAACATTGATTACTTAGAACTTTCTTTTGATATCAAACAAACAATTGCTTACTCTTCCAACAAGACGCCCTATCATTTTGAATAATAGTTCAATCCTATAGGTTTTTAAAGACACCAAGAGAAACATGTTATCTTTCTTTCCAATTCATTTTGCTCACAAAGGTATAGAAAGATGGCTTTTCATGGGGAATGAACTAAAAAATTAAGGAACTGCTGCAGCCCACTTTTTTTTTCTTTTTTTTTTTTTTTTAAACAGCTGCTTTGAAATGAACAGTGGTGCATGCTCTGTCAAGGCTTTTATGCTTGTAAAACAGGGAACATTTTTTGTCCCAGTGCTGAGCCATGTACCTAAGGGATGAGCGTAAAGAAACTTGAGAAGGCAGAAAAACAGTGTAAGGTTAGGCTCTTCCTACGATATACTTTTTTTTGGGGGTGGAATTAACTCTAAATCTCACTTCCTAGGTTAACTGAGGTCTTTCTGAAGCTATCTTCATATTATTTTTTGTTTTAATTTTTCATTCTAGGTGTTTCAAACCTACGTAGGAAAATTTCTGTTGAGAAAGCTAAATTTTGCTGTATTGCAAAACAAACAAAAGCACGAGGCTGATTTAAACACCAATTTAATCTCATGCTCAAATATTATTAAACTATCAGCTGACAATCACAGATAACACTAATTGCTCTGCAGTTGGCAAATAAAAAGGCATTTTGCAAGTATTATGTGGGATGTACAAGCTAATATCAATTCATATATTGCCTAGTTATCATTTTTAATTGTGTTCAGAATTATTTCATTAACTTTGTAATTGTCAAGTAAAAAGAAGTGAAGCATACAATCCAAAATCATGCCAATGAAAAAATCTCAATTAGCTATAACAGATTTCGGCTCACACGTGTACTGTTATGGTTATCAATGAAACTATTGTTAAAAAATAGAAGATAAAAATTAGAAGGAGCTCAAAGGAGGATCCTGGAGGGGTCTGTGGGGAGAGTGAGATGATGTTAAGATTGCCAGGTGGATAAGTGATGTCACTAATCTTGCAAATGCTTGTGTCAAAATACAATTCAACATGCATCATATAGAAGAAAAAACCAATGTTCTCCTAAGCAAAGGAAAACAGATTTTGAGTTGAATATTGATCTGTACAGTGAACGTGGAACAAAACATGCTCTGGAAGAAGTGGTATATGGTCACAGGTCGTGATCCCCCTATACAACCCTTTTCAGTATTTTCTTTTTCCATGAAAGGTTTGAGATCAGTTAAATATTGCCATGTTCTATCCAAAGGTATGGTGAGAAAAGATAAAACACAGTTAGGAAAGGCGATAATGATACTGTTGAAGTTCAAAAGTCAGTCACAGCTCTTCTACCATAGATCCTCAGAAAAACATAGTACAGCAGCTGCATCTTATATCTGGTGTAAAAGAAGAAGATGGTCAAGGCTGAGGAAAAGCCTTGCACTTTTGTATATTTGATGACCCAGGAGAAGGACATCTGTTCATTCACGTGTCCTCTGAGTGGTGGTGACTCTCACAAGGCAAGAGAAGGGGGAAATCAAAACTGTCTAGGGCTGACAATTTAAGGAATTTATAATACCAGTTCAAATCCCAGTGCTGGCCTCTCAGGGACTGGAATTTATTGCTCTGTTGCATTAGGCTGTTTTTGTGAGATAAGATGAGGCCCTGAGGCCGGTTTTTAATTGACCAGGGTAATTTTCACAAATCATTGTAAGTAACCTTTATTCTCAGCATCAGCAGAGACCAAAAATCCAACAGACCATCACAGTTTTATTTACAATCTTTTCTTTGGAACCAAAATCCTCTAAACCTCGGCTAAGGTAGATGATAAAATTGTAATGTTGGACTATCTTACACTTCAGTTCTGTCTGCCACACTGTTTCTGTGATAAAGCAGGGGTCTTGATCTTAAAAGCACCTAATTGTGACCGTCATGAGTAATTAGAAAAAATTAAAACATAGAATTTCAGTGATAAAATAAATCCAGCTTCATGTTGCCTCAAAATATTGGCTAACACCAGGAGTAATACATTTTCACAAATGCACTTATCCTCACCTGAGTGAGAAAAACAGAGCTGAATAAATCTCCCTGGAGTTCAAAAGTAGAACTTGCAAACTGGCCTAGCACTCATTTGTAAGCAAATGAAGCACAGTCCAGACAGATATTTTCCCTTTCGTTTTATCAAGCCTTCCTCTGGATTGTGCCGAGTCAGTATTAATGTGGTCTTTCGGCGGATTCCTGAACTACTTCTGTTCTTCATTTCACTATGGATTTTATTTTCCGAGAGTGACCGACTATTAGAGCACACATCTGCTCCATCAATAAGACTAATGTAAAGTAAGGGAAAAAGGATCCCTGGAATGGTCACTCTTACACCACACTCCTCCAGCTGGGAGTGTTGAGAGTGGGGCATCCTCACCCTGCACACTTGGAAGTGCTGGTTTGAGATGTCCATGGGGCAGCAGAAATACCTGCTTTAGTCCTTGATAAAAGGAAGAACCCCCAGATAAGTGCATTATAGTGTTGAAAGATGCTCACAGAGCAACACAGCTTGCATGAGAGTGTTTATGTGCAGGCAATGCTTCCACATGTGGCCAGCGCTGAGGAGACTACAGTGACGCTGGAGCTCAGGTGAGACAGCAACGTGGTAAAGGCACGTAGATGTTGCATGCTTTGCCAAAACATCCTTTATACTAAAGTCACAGGTTAACACTGCCCCCAAGTCATAACCTTTGACACCAGGAAAGTTGCATGGGAGCCGGAATAGCTTTGCACAATAAAAGTTGCTGTGTACATCTGGGAGGGACTTCACTCTAGCGTCCTTCCTCAACTGGGCAGCAAGGAGCGGAAAATGTCTGTGTGGTACCCACCCTGCCTTGAGCTGAGCTGAGGCTCTGGAAGCCAAGACACACTGGCAAAGAGCAATGCTCCTGCTCTGGCCCCAAATGCAGTGAAATCCTCCCCACCTACTCTGGATGAGTGGGGAAAAGGTGGCATCACAGATCCTGATCCTGTTGGTTTTCACCGAGCCTGTGCCAAGAGTCTCTGATACAGACCCTGACACTGCCACCTTTATCACTCAGTGGTATCCAGTGAAAAAATACTGTGACGGTGATGGTCCACTGGAACAGGTTACCCAGAGATGCTGTGGGGCTCCCATCCTTGGAGATATGTGAAACCTGGCTCAACACAGCCCTGAGCAACCTACTCTACCAGACCCTGCTCTGAGCAGGCGGTTGGACTAGATGATCTCCTGAGGTCCCTTCCATTCTCAGCTACTCTATGAGTCTGTGATTCTGACAGTCCAGGTATCTGCATGCCCAAATCAAATTCAAAATGTAATTGAAATAATATTGTCTAATCTCAAGATATAACTTGCCTGCAATTTTATTTCTGACCCACCCATTCAAGGCATGGGCAAATACATATAGTAATTATAATGGGAAAAAGTTATATCTGTAACCCAAACCATATATCACAAACACTCTTATTCTTGCGGAAACACAATTAAATATACATATTTTAAGAGAAAGTAGAGGAATGTAAGTACCTAATAGCAGAAAAGAAAGTGTTATCAGGTGATTTTGATGCAATGCCATTCCTAATTATGTTTATTAAGATTTGTTTACTAAACTGGTCTACCTATTTCCTTCCTACCTAATTAAAATTAATTACAAGAGGAATAATTATGCTAGCAGTCAGACCTGCTACACTGAGCAGATTATTTACTTGAGCTCTAATTTTACAGCTGCATCTGATTTTGCAGTATTGGATTTTAATATGTGGATGCTCATTTTCCTTGTTGTGTAGTTTCTAAAATGAAATTACTTATGTTGTTTGTAATTACTGAGACTTTCGAGAGCCATTTGGACCAAGAGTGAGATAATTTGCCACTTTACCGGGCCAGATGGAATTTAAGCTGAGAAGCTAGCTGTGTTGTAAATACACACTTAGCTTATGTTATTGTCCTTTCTCTGAACAGTTTTAGAATAATCATTTTATAAGCATATATATGTACCAGTGGCTTATGCTGGGCACATACAGAAATATCTGTTTAGTTCAGAAACAGGACATTTATCACTTGAACAAGGTACAAGCGTATTGAAATCAGCAGGCATCTGTTCAGTATCTTTCACGTAAGGAAATTGTTCTCATACTAATACAACTGTTTGTTTATGTCTATTTATAAACGAATATTATATATTTCATTTAAAATGTTAACTGTTTAAAAATATGGTTTGGTTTGCACTTTATCTGGGAAGTAAAAATAGATGTTCCTTTCTCAGTAAAATATAAATTTTCATCTTAAAATCAGAAGTGATCTATAGAATTTAAAAGCCCTAAAGAATTGTAAAAAACCTGCAAATATAGACATCAACCTCAACCTGCAATATGAGACTGACATCAAAGTGGATATCTAAGTGGATGGAGTTGTGTTTTTAAAAATTGTTCTGGTGAAAAGGAAAAGAAAAACCTGAGTGTTGGATCAGCTGATCAGAGGCTAGCAGCCCAGCGGTGCCCAGGGGAAAAGCAGAGCTGAAGCTACCGTTCTCTCCTTATACATTTCCCTTTGATTCTTGTTAAAATACAAAGCATCCATTATGATTACTTTATTAAGAAGTAATACAATAGTTTAAAGAACAAATTGACCAGTGTCTGCTGTGCACCAGTGGTGAAATTAATGGAACATAGCCACTGAGAACAGAAACTGAACTTGATCTTTATTATCCAGGGGGATATTGGCTCTGTAAACCAATAACATCTGAATAGGACTAACCTATTCAGAAACAGCAATTGGCCTGAGAATGAAAGCAAATAATCAAATTTCAAAAGCGAGATCCAGTGTAGTATATTTATTTCAAATTGCTAAACCATTTCTTTATGAGAGCTCTGTAACTAAAATACCCACTGTCTATAATTATAAACTATGTTCCTGCAAGCGTAACAGATATACGCATGCTAAAATTAAAGGAGTGTTTTGCTTATCCTCATTGTGGTAGCTCCTATAGTTCTATGATAAAATGCATAGCAATTTGCTTATGTAAACTGAAATAGGTTATTAAAAATTGAAATGTAATGGATGTACCATATTGATTATTTGGGTTTTTCCATATGTTTTAATATCTAGGTAATGTTGCAATGCAACATAAAAAAAAATCTAATGAGACTAATCAAAAACTTGGACAAATATTTCTCCTTGATAGAATTTTCTGATTATCTTATACAGCCAGAGCACACTAGCCTCTCTAAAACTGTGATGCACAGCAAGAAATGGAGCATTAGAAATGTAGCAATGATATTGCCTATATACCATTCATTAAGAAGAACCCAAAAGCAAAATGTAATTAAGATGCCAAATTGTTTTAAAATTTCTTTAATGGTATTAAATCAACACCATTTTCTTTTCTTCAATGAATGTCCTACTGCCCTAAGAATGCTCCAAGCATTTTTAAAGCATGTGAGGATAAAAGGAGAAAATTAATCCCGAGACTATGTTGAATATGCATTTTGATGTATCGAATTTTGATAATAAGGTAAACAGTATTTAATACCATGCTTTAGATATATACCCAAGGACTGATACTTATTTGATATTTAAGTAAGAGCCTTGTTTACCTTTCACTGAAAAGAAATGGGGATATATTAACTAAAATAAGCATAATCCATTTTTGTTTAATGATAAGAAACATATTTTGCAGATCTCCAAATACACAAAGTGTATTTGGGTGCTTTTATTTAAAGCAGGAAAGAAGAACAAAGAGAGGACGCCATCAGGGAAGCTTTCTGATTTATTCTTCTTGAGCTTCATAGTTGTTGAATGGTGCCCTTCTTCAATGGGAAATTTTCTGAACTGGAAATTCCTGAACCACTCTGTTTTTTCATGAGTTTCTTCAATTCTGCTTGAACTTCTCTTAGAAAAGTTGAAAGCTGCATCCTTTAGTAGGGTTTCTAGATCAATCTTTTCAAATAAAGGGAGATGTTTCAGCTCCATGGAAATAAATTCAGCAAGGGATTCTGCTGAGATTTCACCGGGAGTTTAATGCCCAGATTTTTTAATCTCAAGGCTTTTGATATTTTTAATAATGGCTTTCTGTCTAACTATCCTACTTTATTGATTGTCTCAAAAATGTAAATAATTTATAACTACATAAAGCATGGCTTACTTTCATAGGGGATTTTTAATGTGCAAGCGAAAAGTTACGGAGACCTCATATTCCACAGGAGGGAGCCTCTCTCCCGCTGAGCTTGGAGCAGGACTTCAGTACAGGATCTTTTTTCTCTTTTGAAATCTGTAAAAGAAAACAGTGCCCTGTACAGAAAGTTAGGGTGTGTTGGAGTAACTGCTACAAAAAAAGGAGGGAAAATCCCCCTTTTTAATTGTAAAGGAAACTTTTGGATAAACAAAACCTATGCCATTGATATATTTGAGATGTTTATAACAAAACATTGAAAAAATTTTCAAAGATACCATCAAACTTTTAATCTTGCTGTCAATTTTGTACTGAAATCTGTTTTTTTTTTTCCCATAAACTTATAGTTTTGATAACAAAGTTGAAATTGGTTTAAAATATACATTTTTGGAAATAGGAAGCTGTTCCGGAGCCCTGCAAAATGGAAGTGGCTTTGAAATTCTTCATGCATGGCTTTTATAGAATAATTTTAAAATTAATGAACCAGCCTTGCTAGATCTTTGGTTGTATACATTAAAGTAGTACTGTTCAAACTAAGCATTATACAAGTGCACAGGATATGTTTACGGTAGTGGCAGAGATTGTGGCAGAGCCCTGGAAAGCTCACGTGTATTTGGAAGGATGAACCTAAATGGATTTCTTTTCCTGCAGGTTGTTCTGAAGTAGGAAATTAAACTTACAAAGGAGGGTGCTTAACTAGTTAGGGTGCTCAGGAAACAGGGAGGAGATTAAATTAAATTTTAAGAAAGACAGATAGCAGCAACCTCCTTGCCAAACTACCAGCTGTGCTCAGTTCTTCCCACAGGACAGGAGACTGGACTTTGGGTGGCTCCTCCTGGCAACCCCGACTCAAGCACTTCATTTCCAGCGCAAGGGCATTTATTTGAACATTCTCCCATACTTTGCATTTCCTTCATCTATGAACCTCTAGAGAGGTTTAAATGCAGCAAACATGTTTAGGATTACCCCTCGGGAGTGCTTCACGAGTCTGACAGACTTGTTGTGGGTATTTAAAAGCAGATTGTCTGAACTATTGTCGCCAGCTGTTTCCTGTTTTTTACACATTGCAGTTCCTGGGACCTGCTATCTGCTTGCAGGTGATCTCAGTACAACCACCCATCCAGCATGGTAAATAGGATTCACATTCCCATCTGGTACCCACCAGAATGAGTCCTTGACTCTGTAAGAAGGCATACGTGAAAGAAACAGCAGTCCCTGACAGTGCTGGTTTTTTGCTGATCACAAACAGAAGTTCAATGAACACCATCACCGACCATAGCGGCCAAATGCACCATGCCTGCATCTTCTGCAACTCTGGATAGTTTAAGCACAGCCAATAAGCAACATCTTTCTTCCAGCTGACAGGAATATCAGAGTTGTCATGCTGATCAAAATGGTGAGGGAAGTTATGTATTTCCTGCTGTCCCAAGTCACACATTTTACCCGAATAATTACAGATTACTGGGTGACCTAGATGGACACTGTGTTTCTGGGAGGTAGCAGTAGCATAATGTGATGTTGAGCTAACTGCAAAAGGTCCTTCCTTAAGGGACTGACCTGATATTGGTATTTCAAACACAGTCTGGATAATTACAGCTTGCTGAGTCTTCCTGAAATGCCAAGGAGCCATCAGGGAGCCAATGCACCTATATCAGGTGTAACAGTATGGAGATCAACCAGGCCATGCTTTTGTAACCCGAGACTGACACAGACCACAGGCTCAGCTCAAGTGAAGAAAGACTGGTCTGAAAGTCGTCTGTTGTGGTAAAACATAAGGGCTGTGTCTGCTTTAGCAATATGCCCAAATACTTGCGCCAGCATGGACACAAATGTTGTCTTCCTCAGCTGCAAAAAGTACTGCCTTGCCTGCCATATTTCTTAGTAACGTGGTCTGCTCCTCTCTCTGCTGGGACTCTAATGGACAGCACTGATAAAAGAGACTGAGACTGATGCCAAAACCATTCCCAAATAAGTCCTTTTCTAGCTGCTTTTTGTGCAGTTATGACCAGTGTCTCCGTGACATGGCCTGTCTCAACTTGACATCTTGTTCTTCCCAGAACTGTTGCTCAAGAAATTCTACCCAGTCCCTGGTGCGATGCTGTGCAACTCACTATTTCCACCATGAGCACTGGAGGGCTCCAGGTCTCCTCAGGTGTTCCCACAGAAAGAAAAAGGCAACTTTCTCAGGGCTTCTTAGCACATGCAGACACTATGTGATGCTAAAGAAGCCTGCATGACTAAAGACATCACCATCTCAATGTCTAAATTTGCTGCTTTGCATTTAAATGTCTTTTCATCTAGAATCTTTGTAGATATTATTGTATGCGAAATCTTACAGAGGAGTAATGAAATCCTGTCATTTTTTGCATAATACATGTATTTTCAGTGCTCAGTGAATCCTCACAGTGGTGGAAGCATTGGCCAAAATGTGAAAGGGTAGCTTTTTTTTCACATGATAAGCCAGCAAAATACATTTGGGAGGGTAAGTCCTTATTATTGTTACTACTACAACTACTACTATCAATATTAATAATATTATAATTACAACAATGATTATTATTGTAATAACAACCATGAAAGCAATCGTAAGACTTTGGAAAATATTTGTTTCATGTTTTCTTTGAAAGGATATTTCCCAAGAAAAAATGAATCAAAAGGGAAATCTCTCTCAGAATCTATGAACAGGTTAAAAAATGCCTTTTGTGGTGATAATCCCATCATAACTTTAACTTCTGCAAACTCAAAATACTTACTCTTTTATATTATGCACACAAATACCATCTGTAGAAGGATGATACTCTGGAAACTTTATGAACTTACAGATGTCTCTGGACTTTAATGGGTTCATAGTTCCTTTCCTGATGAAATGCACTAACACAAAATAATTGCTAAAGGGATTACTTAAAATGTCTTACTAGAACAGGAAGCCTTAAGGGAGAAAAATCTAATACCTGATAAATGATAAGTGAAATATCACATTATTTTGAGGGCTTTTTAAAATTTTTTTTTTTTTGATATTCCAGTAAACTTTGGGATACATAACTATTTAAGACAAACCAGTAAGTAGCACCAGATCCAAAATAATCTAAATTGTTCCAGTTGTTTTGGCTGGATGGTATGATGGATTGTGGAGACCCTGTTCTGCATGGCAGTATGCAACAACTCAAAATGGAAGCTGTGGGACAGAGATGGGAGTGGAGCCGTCAAAGGGCAAAAACTGGAGAATATGAAGGCTCTTGTAAGTTATTTGAGGAAGGCTCCAGTTAATACATAAATACAGACCTAAGTCCACTGCTGTACTAATGAGGGCAATATGATCATTCCCAGAGCTAGCTTGAACACCCTTAACTCTGAGCATGAATGAAACAGGAGCACTGCAGCTTGACTCTGTCTCACTCTGACGTGGTTAGCTCTTTTTTATGGAAATCTGTGCAGTGAGTTTGAGCCAAAATACCAGTTGTGTAAGATCCAATGAGTTGCTGTGGAGCTCACAGCTACTTCCCTGCATTCCCTACAGAATAAGGAGTTGGATGGCTTTTGTTTCCAGAGCACTCAGATTTCCCCAAGAATGAAGCAGATCTCCACCTTAACAAGGAAAAATCTGTTAAAAACTCTGTCTGAGAACATTTATCTTCTGGATTTTTAGCAGACATTATCTCTGCCATCAGGGATGGAGAGAAAGTCGTTCAGAGAGGTTAAGTGCCCTGGCAGAGATTGTAAGGTAAATCAGTGCTGGAATGTGGATGATCATGCACATTCCTGTAAGCTGTTTCAGCCAAGTCACTATCTCACAAGTTTTTGAAAGATTTAATAAGCTCTTTCAGAAACCGTCTAAATATTGAAAGTGAAAGAGATGCGGCTGCATATTTTATGAGATATTTTTCAACTACAGCGATAAAATTTTAAGTGCTATTTCATCTTTTTTTTTTTTTTTATCCTAGAACTACTGACACTATAATTGTTTTACAGCAATCTTAGACTCAGGATCCATTTAATAATGTGGGGAAAAGAATATAACATATGAAGAAGGCAGCAACTGAATACTGTTTGTTTCTCGTTGGAAATTTCCCAGGAGGGCCCTGTGTAGAAGAAGGGCTTTAACCCTTTATATTTTTGCATGTTAACTCCAGTCAGAAGTTTAACAGTATATGGTTAAAACTTATCTATTAGTCAATAATATCTGAGCACACCCTAAGACCTGTTATTTTTACTGTTCCATTGTTTCCTTTTCATTCCTAAACATCTTTCTCTCTCTCTCTCTCTCTCTCTCTCTCTTTTTTTTCTTTTTTAGTGGCTCATTTTGTGAAGGTAGGTTGTTGATAAGAGAGGAATGCACAAGAAAGATATCCAACTGAACAAACAATAACATGATATGTAGCTCAAGCATAAAAAAGGGGAATTCTCTGATGGTATTTTTGAAGACTCCTTTCCTTGGTTTTAAAAATTTTATATATATATGATATTCTTGGTATCACAGTAATATACACAGCCCCAGCAGTGAGCAGGGCTTGGATGTAATTGGTGTCTTCTACTCCAGAACTATTCAAACATTACCCAGTATTGTCCCTTTTATCATAAATGAATCTTATTTGTATTTAATCTACTCTGAATTAAGCATTGTTTTTCTATCCATAATTGCATTAACAAAGTGAACTATGAGAGTTTTGAGAGAATGAAATTATATTTTTATATCTCCTTTTTAGCTCTGGTCAGCCTTCTGACTGATGTGTCTATAGATAAAAATTATTTTAAAAAAAGCTCAAAATTGATCCATATAGTACCAAGATGTAAAAAAGTTAGAAACTAACTGTATGTTTTATGAAGAAAAAGAGTGCTCTGGGTAAAAATATTTTCCCAAGTAAATGTTATAAAGCAAAATTTAAAATGGGTACTCCTCACAGAAAACGGTGATAAGGAGAAATAGTTACTACAATTAAATGGAATATTTTGCCATATAGTGACAAGACTTTATTCAAACAGCAGAGCCATGGAGCATTGGAGGAAATTTGTCCCCATGCCAGATTAGCAGAGACTTCAGGAGATTTCTGCTCCATTTGTGGCATGAGTTGTTGGTCAACTCTTATTATTTCCTGTATGTTTTCATCCAGTTAAGTCCCTGCTGTTGCAGGAACCCAGGACACCCATAAGCTCTCTTACTCTTTTCCAGGAGGGAATAATATTTTTTGTGTCTGTTAGTCTTATACTAAATGCCCTAAATTTGGTACACATTTCTGATGGTGCTCAACACTCTCCTCCTCCCCTAAAAGGAGACTTTGGGGCAGCTGATGTGATTCTGAGTGCTGAACTTCATGACTCTCATGCTCCTTTCCCACACCCAATAGTCCTAAATCAATAGTTTCAGTAGAAGATTCTTAGCCATAACATGCATAAACTCTTACTGGAAAAGCTAGACTTTGTGTGGAAGTCCATTTTGAAGCCTCTGAGCAGAAGCTCTCAAAAATGGTTCTAATTTTGGTCATAAATCAGTTCCTTCAGGAAATCCAAGCAAAGTTCAGAAAGCTAGATTTTCATTCAAAATCTATGATGAATTTAGTCTTTATTCCAACACGGAAACTCTTTTTGGAATTGTCCAAGCTTACGTGCTCCTGACAAAAGAATATAGTGAATTGTCCACTCTTTGGACTATCCAGACTGGAGAATCTGTCCTTCTAAAATATAGGCTTGAGACCAAAAACTTGATTTTGCATCTGATGCAAGCATCATAAGTGAAATTATCTAGTTCACACAAAGAAGTTCATTTCAGCCTTAAAACTTAAAAGCATACAGTGTAATGAAGCCCAAATTATGTGTATCAAAACATTGATTTCCTTTTCCTCTCCATGTAAGGGTTCATATTTCAAAAGGAAGTACTTTAAAGATTGGATCAAACCAAAATATTTTAGCCAAGTGCTCCTATCTTCCTAGGTTGAAAGTAATAGCAGGAGATGCATTAAAATAGCGGTTCTTTTTTTTTTTTTTTCAGGGGAAAACCTAATGGACAGAGTTTTGCAGCATACAGATACCTCTAATTAGGCCATCTCTTTCTCTAACTCCATTTAATATCATCAACTATTCCTGCTCTCTTCTCCTTACCACTTCAGTTTCATTCTGCAAAATAGCCTCCCACACTTCGTTAGTAGTAAAGATTAAGCAAACATTTTCTATATCCCTTTGTTCTTACCTAAGCTCATATTTGCTGTATTTATAGGAAATTAAGAATTTGAATGAAATGGTTGTTTTATATGTAGTCTTACATTTCCTATTAACAGGCCTGTTCCTGTTAATTATAATTATCCCCTAATTTGTTTTCTAACATTGTCCATAACATTAGGAGAGACCCTAAAATGAATTACTGAGAATAAGTCAGGGGGCCAATCAGCAGTGCTCCTGAAAGGGACAGATGTATTGCCAACAGCAACAGGGTCTGCTTGAAATATAAATACCTAAGGGCCCAATTTATACCAAACCAAACAATTTTCATTGTATTTTCAAGAGGTCATTAGGAATACTGAGATGTTATGCTTTTAAAAATGAAAGAGAATGACTGGTACTGAAACAGAGAACACTATGTCCTGGTTTCAACTGAAATAAATTGTGTTATTAACAGATTCATGGGCTGACCACATTAATCAATCAGATGAATTGGCAACATGAGCTTCTTCTATAATATATAGGTGGTTTTGAAACTGTGAATGGCTGATATGAGCAAAAAACACATGGTTATTTAAAGAGCTGAAACAAATTTATTAGAAACTGTGTAAAGAAGAATGTAGTGAAACCAGCTAATATAGGAAACTCTTCTTTCTATTTCCATGTTAATTTGATCTTTTTAACACAGAAATGTGTTAATAACTGTATATATCATCTAAATTAGTTTAATTACAATATAATTGGTTCCAAAATGATATAAAAACCAAAGCAATAGTGCTTCCCCTACACTTCATTTTATTTAATGAAATAATATTTTGCATACTGATTAGCCTGATAAAATTATTAGTCTTACTTTTGAACTAAATGTGTTCACTTACAGAGGTATTTGTAAAGCAGAGACTTAAGCACACATGGGTTCTGATTTGGTATCCTATTTTATAATAATAATGGTAATTGAAATGTCAGCTTTTCTATGTGTACCGTATAGCTAACTGTGAGTATATTCTATCCCTGTGTTGTCACCAAATCTGTCTCTCAAAGGCTAAACGTAAATGTGTTCTGGTTTTGTTTAGTAAGGGGGGGCCTAAGGTGGTAGCTTCTGTAGGAAATTGCTAGAAGTTGCTCCCCTTTGTTCAGTGGACTCAGCCAGGCTTAGGGCGGACCCGCTGCTGGCCAAGGCCGAGCCAATTGGTAGCAGAATGTCCCGTGATAACGCCTCTGCAATAACGTATTTAAGAAGGGGAAAACAGAAAAAAAAAAGAGAGAAGATGTGAAGCAGCTGAGCGGGGGCAGAGAGGAGGAGGCGCGAGCCTTGTGGGCCTTGCAGGCCTCACCCTCTGACCTCCCGCCAGGCAGCTGACTGGGCCCAACTTGGCCCAGCCTGGCTGCAGGAAGTGGAGAGGAGATGAGATGAAGTGAATAAGGTGTAAAAAGGATCCTGAGAGGCGTCTGCCAGCCTGTTGTGAGGAACGGCTGCAGACGCCAAGGTCAGTGGAGAAGGAGGGGGAGGAGGAATGCGGCTCCTGGCCAAGATTCCCCTGTAGCCTGTGGTGACGACCATGGTGGAGCAGGTTGTCCCCCTGCAACCCATGGAGGCCCACGGAGGGGCAGAGATTCACCTGCAGCCCGTGGAGGACCCCACGCTGGAGCAGGTGGAGGCCTGAAGGAGGCTGTGGCCTGTGGAGGGCCCACTGGGGCAGCTGTTCTGGAGAGACTGCACCCTGTGGAAGAGATGACCCATGCCGGAGCAGTTCCATGAAGGACTGTGGCCCATGGGAAGGACCCTACGATGGAGCAGAGGAGGAATGCGAGGAGTTCTTTCCACGATGACAAAGTAGCGGCATAAAACAACGTGTGATGAACTGACCATGACCCCCATTCCCTCTTCCCCCTGTGCCGCTCGGGAGGGGAAGGTGGTAGAGATAACGTTAAGCCCAGGAATAGGGAGGGGTGGGGGGAGGTTATCTTGTTCCCTGTCTCATTCTCTTGCTAGTTTTAGAAATAAATGAATAGTTTTCCCCAAGTCGAGTCTGTTTTGCCCGTGACGGTAACTTCAAGGATTTTTCCCTGTCCTTATCTCAAACCTCGAGCCGTTTTTCCTTATATCTTCTCCCCCTATTCTCTTTGAGGGTGGGGGGAGTAAGAGAGATACTGCGTAGTCTGGTCTGGATCGGGGCTGAACTGCAACAATTTGGAACAATTAAAATAAAAGGAAAATCTGACACAAATCAGGAATTATCAAAGGAACATAAGCTTACTGCTCTGAACAGGTTGCCCAGCGAGGAGGTGGAAGCCCCATCACTGGAAATGTTCAAGTCCAGGTTGGACGAGGCTCTGAGCAACCTGATCTAGTTGGGGATGTCCCTGGTCCTTGCAGGGGGGTTGGACTAGATGACCTTTGAAGGTCCCTTCCAACCCTAACCATTCTGTGATTCTATGATTCTAAGTACAAACCTATCCCTGATTAAAAATGTTTTAGTTACTGCTGAGCAGTGCTTACACAGCATCAAGGCCTTTTCTGCTTCTCACACTGCTCCGCCAGCGAGTAAGCACAAGAACTGAGTGGTACCTAGTTGACTACTGGGGTTGAACAATGACAGAGAGCACTGATTTAACTACATTGAAATACAGGGGATGTTCTAGAGGTTTTGAAGCTGCTGCTAAAATCTAAGAACAGTAAAAGGGATAAGTGGCTCATTACAGTCAATTTGATATAGTGTCAGTGAAAAGTAATGTAACTGTCTCATAACAAATTTAAGCAAAAGTAGTATGATTAAGGTCAATCAATATTAATTTATGAACAAGTGATCTCCTGTGACTCAATTAACTTCATATCTTTTATGATGACTTATTTTATAGAAATAATTGTGTCTGTGTCCTGTACTTGGACTTCTGCAGGGTTGTTTGACCGGGTCAGATCAAGGAACATGAATAATACAAAATCAGTATAGCGCATATCAAGTGATTGCTCAAGTCAGAGGTACCAAACTGTAATTGTAAGTGGGGAATTTTCTCTCATGGGCAGCTCCAGTGAGTCCTTGGAATGATAAGTTTGCGAAAAAAATCAGAAAACATTGTTGCTTTATTCTTTGGCAATTGAAAATTCTAGGGAGTCTTAAAAATAAAGCAATACAAATACAAAGCAATTTCAACCACTTCATAATCTGAGTCCATTCAAATTACAGTCATATGTAAAGCCACATGTTCTGACATTAAGACAATAGGTTACATTTACAGAAGAATTATTAAAGGCTAAAATTCTGTTTAAATGCCCAATTCCCTTAGCCAGCATCCCTTTAATAGAGGACCGCTGATGATCTGTTCAATCCAAAAGATTATAGTTTTCTTCCCAGTTTGGCTATGATGAGTACCAACAGCAATGAGATACTTTGCAGTGCTACTTGTGGACCTGGGCCTTTCTAGTGTGGTATTATGAGTGCTATGTGAACAGAATGGAGATTTGTGCTCTAATAATGATTTCTAAAAACAGACTTCTTGGCTCTGTCCCATTATTTATCCAGCAGTAGGAGAAAGCATTTGGGGATCTCAGATTCTTATTTCAGCTTAAACAGAAATAAAATACATGTGGGTGGGTGTGAAGAACCCATAGTGTGTAAGCTGCTTACTAGGAATACACTGATTTATGAGGAAGGAAATACTTTAGTAGCTGTGATTTATTCCCCATTTTGAGTATTTATATGTCTGGTGCAGAAGTTAACTGGATGTACTCATTAAGCACCTCTGTTTCAAAAGGGCAGCAGCCTAGGGCTGTGTATCTAGTATTTATGGATACAGTGACTGAATGCACACAAATCCTGTATCTCTGCTGAATCTAGATTTAATCTGTTTAACATTTTTACACTCAGATTCAATCCATGCAAGGGACCCTATGCAGAATATACTGAAGCCCTCTGAATTTGTGGTTGCAGGAACTTGTTCACCTGGAGCAAAATGTAGGGATGTGGACTATGGGGCAACATCCATGATAAAGCAGTGGAAGTTCTGGACATTTCAAGGTGCCTAAAACTCCTAAAATTATTAGGTGTCTGCCCAACTCTGACATTTGTGTGTGCCTGCATTTCTGTTTATGTCCCTCCTGATATGACAGCTTCCTTGGCCAGAGCAGTCATGACGGGAATCTTAGTATCCACCATATGAACTAATCCCCAAGACTGACTTTATGATCACTGGAAAGAAGCAGATACTTCCACTCATTCTCAGGCAGATGTCTAAAATGAGGCACTCGAGTCATTGTTTAGACATTCCTGTTTCTCTCTGCCAACTATAAGGGACATCAATAAAAATGAAGATGTAAGCCTTGTAGATGGCTGAAGTGAGTAAGATGAAACCAACCCTTGGTGGCCGTTTCCTAGCAAACACAGCCAGCATCTGGATACACTGGAGAGCCACACTTAAAACCTCTGAAGACCCAGGCTGCCTGGTATGCTAAAATACTGGCTTTTTACAGAGTAAGAGCTCATGGTGTGCTCAGTTTTAAACAGATGAATAATTAGATTCCTCTTCAGCAATATACTGAAGCACAGATTTAGCAGTAACATCAGCACTTTAAGACAATTTGCATGAAGTTAGGTAAGTAAGTGGCTTAAGTACTTTGATAAATCATGGCCACAGGGCAAGAGACAATTCCCACTTTATATACCGTGCTGCGAATAGCTTTTCTGGTCTCTGTAATGGAGTTCTAAAGGCACAAAAGACAATTAAATTAAAAAAAAAATAATAACAAAGCACTTAGTGCTGCAGTATTATATCTTCCCATGATGGAATTCCTGTAAAAGGGCAGCTAATCAGTTTATCTAGTTCCAGGAAAAAAGATCTTTTCAGAACAGAACTAAAATTTAACCCCCAAAAAACCCCAGATGACAATTTCGTCTGGTCGCTATGTAGAAGTACACAAGTAGTTAACAGTTGGACAAAGCCAGACACTGTCACACTCGCTTTTTACATGGTGTTATAGTACCACAGCATGAAGTTATAGCTCATAAATATTTCTGAGCAAAAAATGATGAGAGGATTAACAACAAAGGGTACCATAAACGTGAATTTGTAAATAAAGGTATGCCTGAACTAAACTGGGTTTTCTCTCAGTGTAAGAAAATACAGTGAACACTATTAAAACCAGACAACGCAAATAAAACAAAACCACTGCTCCACACATGATACAGCCCAACAAGCATGTGTAAAATCATTTAAAACAAGCCTGATGATGTTTACTGAAGTATAAAAATGGGTGTGTTCTTCCTAGCTCTTGCCGTAGATATCCAATTGTAAATTACATTCAGCATTGGATCAACTTTTTTCCAATGACACTGAAGCTGGGCAGCAGCCTCAGTACCTCCAGCTCATTGTCCCAGGCAGCCATCCATGTCAGCTGTCGGTCAGTGAAGCTTTTCTTATCTTTCCTGTTCCTGCAGTCCCCTGTGCCTGGGCTCGCTGCAGATACTGAGCAGAACTTTGGCCTCATGCCACTACCAGGGAAAGGAAGACACACATAGTGAGCTAGTACCAGAGACCTTAAATAAATGCCAAAGCAAAATCCAGATTCAGGCATTTATTTTTCAAGGCTTTTCATTAGGGCTTATTTTTGTGTTCGCCATCCAGAAAATAAATCTTGGGAATAACCAGATAATTGTTTCCCTGCTGCAACCAGCTCAGATAGGAGAAGATGTGCATTTGATCTTCATTTTTTTTTTTTTGTGATCCAGCTTTCTCTTCCCTTTAAAACCCCACCTTAAACAGTCAAGTAGCAGGAAAGGCTTGTTAGCCCTTTTATGATTGTGCCTCTCATCTGTCGCTGCTGCTAACATCATATGACAGTGCCCTGTTGAAGTTGAACTAGCCTATGTTTGGATAGTTTTGTTATGAGTGAGGAATATCGGAGATCCCAGAGGGTGGTTATATTACTGCATCATGTGTTCACTACCTAATGTATGGGGTTTTTTTGACAGTACTATCAATCATCTTCATAGTAAAGACATCTTTGTTGTTGGTCCCCTCGTTATATTTGCACAGGCACCACAGAGCACGAAACAGGTTTTTGAGGTGTTTGGGAAGTCCCCAGAGGAGCTATTCTTTCTGTAGTCACTTTATGTCACATCTTAAAACTGTTCAAACCAGAAGCTCCAGTGTTCTGTGTCTCAATATAAAGCTGGCTCATGCCCTTTTACAGTAGTCTAAAGATCTTTCCAGCTTTAGAAAATCTTGTACAGAAGAAATAAATGATACTCAATCCCATGCCTTGAAGCAACACTGGTTTGGGGAAGTTTATCTGGAGATTAGATATTGTTTTAAGGCAGTTTCTAAAAGCTCTTGAGGGGCTGCAGTGGTAGAAATAGTCTGGATGAAGCTGGATTAATGGGCTAAGCGCAGGTGAGACATTCAAAGTCATGATGTACCAAAAATCATCATCAGAGCTAATTGGCTGTGCATACAATAATATGTCACTAAAAGTAATCTGACTTTCAGGTCTTGTAGTTTTAATCTTAAATTCTAGTTTATATTTAAAATGTCAGCTGAATTTTACTGGTATGCTGGAAACATTTACTCTTTTTATCACTGAGAACACATTGCTGGTGATTTAGGGCTTAGTTAGCTTGCAAGAATTGCTTTATGTTGCTGAAGATTATTGGCCATATTCAGTAGACTAAATTCAACCCTAGCCTCTAAGTCTAATGTTTCTGACAGGCTGGATCTTGAAAGCTCCTCATTCAATGCCTTTGACTTTGTAAATTGCTTTGTCCACCTACGTAGGTGCAATTTAGGCCTTCAAAATATTCCTCTTTCTTCTTTGAAACCAGAAAGAGAGAGAGAAAAATGGGGTCTCTATAAATAGCTGTTTCTTGTAATCTGTACATCCACTATGAATAATTGTATTCGTGTAGTGGTGCAAAAATTCTCCTGTAGATATTCAAAATAAGTTTCGCCAAGAGGACTGAGAAGGCTAAGACAGATGAAAGCAGAAGGAAAAAAAAGTCTTTCTATTTCAGACCTACAGAGATTACCAAGAAAGGGTGATAACAGTTAGTTTCTCAGAGCCTGGCATGGGGTGAAATGAGTTTCTGCTAATGCAGCTCTTCCAGGGCAAAGTTTCTAGGGAATTGTGGCCCATTACAGCTGATCAGTAATGTAGAGTTGCTTTGGAAGTCACTACTTGGGGGAGTCTGTGTGCACAAAGAGGACAGAGGCAGCAGCAGCTATACCGGATGGCTTTTACTGTGCTGTGGCTGACAGAAACAACATCCATTCCTGGAAACAGAAGCAGAATTTTGCAGTGGTACCAAGATTCCTGCAAATGAAAAGATTTTCTTTATGTTAGGAAGCATGGTATAGACAGGATTTCAGTTTCCCAGATCATTCGCATAGCACCAGGTAAAGTAAATTCAGTTGCAAACAAAATTGATTAGCAGTATTGAAAATCACATGCACAGCCCCTTACTCCCAATTTTCTACGATTTTTCAGATGAGTTTGTGTTATTAATGGTGGGAGGCTTTTTGTTTGTTGTTGTGGTTTTTTTTTAAGAAAATTTTGTCTTGTGTAGATAAGCCTGGAAAAAACACAAGGAGGCAGGCTGCTAGATGTCAAATGAGGAGAAGCAGTAGGTGGCTGAGTCATGTACCAGAGTTTGTCCTTAGATAACCTCCAAAATGCTTCTAGTTTTCTAAGGAAAGGACCATGAAGATGTGATTGCTCAGTAAAAGGAAGGTATTTTAAAACCCAAACAAAATGTTTTGTAACTTCTATGAAAAAGTCTGAAAAATGAAAAAAAAAAGGATATTTTCATTAAAAATGGCTTTTCCCACTTATGATCCAATTGTAAAATTAGATATACACTGGTAAAACTTCAGTCAAGGGAAAAAAGCACCAGCTTCATTACGAGAACTCTTCCACTGCACTTTTCTTCCCTTAATTTACTAGGAGGAAATAAAAACCCTGGAAATACATGAACTGGAACATCAAATTGCAGTATGGGGTAGGGACAGCAAGTTGTGCTACTGTGTAGGAGACTATTGTTCAGAAATGACACTGTGAGCTACACAACCTTGCTTGAAGGACATAGTGTCTTTGTCCGAATCATGGTATATGCAGTGGACCATAGACTTGGACCTTCTCTGGGTGTCTGCTTGACCATCTTTCCACCTTCTTCCTATGACCTGATTTAATTCCAAAGGGAAATGAGGTGCAACTGGAGCTTCGTAACTTCTTTGGGCTTCCTTCTTTCCCAGGCATTTGGGGGACACTGTAGGAAGAAGGGCAGCGAATTATGTTCCTCTTACTTCGTGGGAAACAGTCTAGGTGAGCTTGTGCTAGAAGGAACATTTCTGGCTAATGTCTTGTGAACTATGAAGGATGATAGAAAAGACAGGATTTTGACTCAAGAACATGCCAGATCACTGAGAAAATACACATTAGCAGGTACTTGGAAAGAAATAAGGACTTTATGGTGAATGTTTTTTGCTTCTGCTTCCTTTTACTGGGCAGATTACAGAAATTTGTTTTCTGTTAACTACATCCAGTGTAAGTGCCTAATTGAAGACCTGGCACTGTAGCAAATCTGAGAAATTGAGAAGAATGCACATTTCTTTCTAGTATATCTAGTGAAGGAAGAAACAAAAGGCAAAGAAAAAAATGTAGAAAATGTGGAGGAATATAAGACAAGTTTTAAATAAAAGAACATTCTGATTTCCAGATCTATGAAGGGAGAAGAATCAGATTCAATGAGCACCTTGGTGCATGCAACTTTATTATACCAGCATGGTTTAAATCAAAATGAATTGATCCATAACTGAAGGCTTCCAAAGTTAAATATAACTTTTATGGGGATTTTAATTTGTCCAGTCAGCAGGAGTAATAGCTTGTTCAGTGTCTGAAAGTCATGTCCATTGCCAAAGCACGTAAAAGATTTTTTTTTCATAGTCACTGTATCCACTGGGAGTAAAATCCTTCCACTTTGAATTCCCTGTTCAACACTAGTCAAAAAAAGCGTAATTCAGAAGTCAACACGTACAGTACAAAAGCATCTAATTAATGAAGAGATGGCAGAAGGAACTACAAGGACTCTACATGCCTAAATAAGTAACTTCTAGTGTACACTTAATGCTGAGATGTGTACCAAAGGATTTTTAGTATCTGCTTCTGGCCAAGTATGAGTAATTCCAACCACAGTATATCAGGGGCCCACTCTATTCACTGTGAATTACAGGGTGTAATATAACGTGCTATTCCCTCTTGCTGTCTGCCTGCAATTACCTTTAATTGTTTTGAGTCACGGAAGTAATACATTTAATGTGAATCATGGTTGTTCATTTTTTATACTGCAGTGGGATAAACTAGTCCAAATTAAGATTTTTTTTGTTTTGTTTCTTTTTTTTTTTTTTTTGTTTTTTCTGGACAGGCAAGGAAAGCACAGACTTAAAATCCACTGAGATTGCAGGGATGCTGTCCATTGATTCCAGTGTATGCTGAATTAAAAAACCTGTGGAAGTTATGCACCCAATTTGGGAGCTTTTGCAAATCACACCAGGCATCTGCCTGCATCTTTAAATGTCAGGTACTGTTGTAAATGTGGTCGTCAGTGAACTGCCCAGATAACATGGGAAAAACGTAGGTTACCAAATCTCAGTTCCCTTGTATTGCAGGCTAGTGCTTTCACCACCTCTTCTCCTTTAATACATGCAGATTTGCAGTACATATGTGCTGATATAGCCAGGAATTTAAGATATTTTTTAAAAATCTTGATTTAAGCAATCCTTGTTTTTGTTGGACATGAGATATGTTAGAGTTTTTGGTGATCAAAGCATCGCGATATCATTTAACTTTTCAGGCATAGATGATTTGCATTGCCTTGGTAACAGGTAGCTCTCAACTGCTTTCAGCCAATTAAATCACTTCTTAATTTTCAGTTGGTTTCCATTGTTGGGTTACTGCCAATAGTATGATTTAAAATCTGCTTTGTGACTACACAGCTGAATGTGAAAGTAGCTGATATAGCTTAAAATAAGTCTGCAAATAGACACTTTATATATGCCTCTGATTAAATAATTTGAGAAGATTTTTCCCTTTGGTTGTAATCAGTACAATATGAAATCTGTCACTGGTTGGTGGGAAGGAAAGAAATGCTGCTGAATATTCTTTAGAAATGCTTTATGCACTACATCTGGATTGCAAGTTTGTTTGAGGATGTATTAGAAGGGATCTTGCTCATGTTTTCTTTCTGAATTCCAAAAGTAAATCAAAATGCCGTACCTGCTAGATCTGTGTAACTCTGTGAGAAAGAAGAAATAGCCAGGAGCTACCATGCAACAAAACAGTGAACATGAGGCCAGCTAGTTTGCCTCAATAGGCTTTGCCCTGTCGCAATGATCCTGAGCATCCAGGCAACCAGCTTACCCAGAAACCTTCGGTAACAGACAAGGGAGCAAACAAACTGTGTGCTCAGGTCTGGAGGTTAAGGAACAGATAGAGTGGCTGTTCTGCTGTGAACAGGAGATGTTTGCTCCATGTACAGGTGTGGGGCTGTGGAATTTGAGCTTGTAAACTGTTGTAAACTGACCTTGGCTAGCTAATTTGTTTAGTTTCCCTGATGTCATACTTTTGTCACTGGAGTGCTGTATGTCAATCCCATCGAGCCCCTTTCTGCCTGAAATTATCCACTGTGGGGAAATGCGTGCAGCCCCTCGTGATAAGATGTCATGGGTGACCAGGGGTGGTAGGAAAGCAGTGGGTGTACAAACTGTGTGTGAGAATGCAATATTCCACTCTGCCTGTTCTGGGAGGCTGGTTGCCCCAAAACTGCTAATGCTAAGGAGAAAGCAACAATGATGAAGTTTGCCTAAAACAGCCATTTGCAGGATTAAACAGTGACCAGGGGACTCCTGAGACACTTTTGAGAAAAGGAGGCAGGTTCAATTGTAACAGAAGCATGAACATTTGTAAGAAGGGGGATGGACCTTGGTGTGAGAAGTGGTACCAAATCACCAGTCAAATGGAAACCGGGTTTGGCACTGCCAGAAGCACCGTGACCTCTGACTCCCTGTCAGAGGCTGAGAACAGCCTGCGCCCAGCTACTGGGCTGATGGAATGGGGTGCAGCAAGTAGGGACCCACACCTGGAGTATGCATGTGTGACTTTGTTGGGTGTTTTCTTGCTGGAGTGGGGATGATTGAGTTGTAGGGTGTGGCTTGGGCATGTCTAATGCTTGAGCGCCCACACTCACGGAAAAGGGTGTGGTGCCCATAACCACACGTCTTGTGAGGGAGGCTGGGGACTGCATGGGCGCTCAACTCTGTGAATATATGTGGAGGGGACACATGGTGTTTTGTAACTTTCTGAGATTAAGTCTAGGAGGTTGTTTAGAAAATGGAAGGTGTTTACTGGCACTATTGAAGTGTCCAGTATTGTGTTTTATCTGTTGAACTGCTGATATTGATCTTGAATGTATAATTACTCACTGCTGGTTATTTTTTGTGCTATCAATAAGTAAAAATTATTTCATCAAATCATGTGAGTGGATCAGCTTTTTCCCTGTGACAACTCACTTTCTAAATAGGAAGATTCAGAAATAAAATATAAATAAAAATAGAAAATAGAAACCGGTAAGATGCATGCAAGCAGAATTCCAGGGAAAACACTACTAACACCGTTAAGTTAACAAAATTCCACAAGAATAAGGGGAAAAAAAGCAAGGAGGAGACCAGAGCATTCTGTACAAAACTGATGGAAAATCACAATCTTATTTAATATTTACAACAAGCATAAATGAGTAATACATTAAAGTCCAGTCCTAAACTTGCAACACAGATCTCTCTCCCTTGCCCACAAAAATATCTGAATGATTACTTAGTGGGAAAAGATAAAACAGACCAGAGTCCTAGCTTTAAATGAGTAATTTCTGTTTGGGTAAAACTATAGACCCTACACTATAAATGGTGTAAAACATGGATTGCAGAACTTTACAACTTATACGTATCTTTAAAATATTTTCTTTGCATTCAAAGAACTTCCTTAGATTTGTTTTAAAACTAATTCCGGTTCTGCTCTGATAAAGTAATTAGGGAAAGTTTAAATTGCATTAGATCTATCTCAGATTAAATTATCAGAGCTCCTTGCTAAGTTAATTATTTATGTACTGTATCTTGTAAATTAATTTCATTAGAAGGCAGTGTATGGGAGAACTTATTACCATTTTTTCTGAAGTGTGGTTTTGGATATAATGTAGCTGTTTTATTGTGTTAAGAATAGTAATATATACATTGTTTTCTTAAAAAAATGCTTTGTGAGCTGAATTACTTGAAATGGTCATAAACCATGAAGGATTAATAGTAGTAAGGCTTCTACCTCTGTTCACATGAGATCTTATTTCCTAGCACAGAGATACACCTTATATCACCAATATGCCTTAAATATTGGTCTTAGGAAGCTCTATTGCTCTTTATGATTTAAATTAATTGCCTTAGATCTATGGGCCAGACTTAGAGATATTTAAGTATTAGAGTTGGATTCACATCCAGTGGGATTCACAAAAGTGTCTAATTATTTTACTTTCCTAACTTTTCTGTGTATTCTTTAAAAATCCTAATGGATACTTCTCTGCAGCTTTAATGATGTAGATACTAATATTAGAAGATTTAAGTACTTTTTCTGCAATATATATCCACAGTTTAACTTCAGTTGGCCCTATTCAATTTTGTATGCTATAAACTTTTACAAAACAGTAGATAAAAGAAGGAATATTTTGGATAATACGTGTATTAGAATAAGAAGGAATAATTTATCTTAAAATAGACAAAACCATAAAATCACATTCACATTTTTGGTTTTAATTTATACACTTTTAATCACAGTTCAGAAAAATGTACATGCTGCTGTCCCAATTTGGCAAAGCACTTAAGCACATTTAACCTTCAGGGTGCTCTTTGAGATTTAAGTGTACATATTAATAATTGGATTAGAGGATAATGCCTTTAGAAGTAAACTTATATCATAATCAGCTGAGTCAGGAATGAAAGCCCGACCAACTTTTAATGATTAGATAGCAGCTCTGCTCTCCTAAATCTTTCCCAAGGGCTGCCCCTGTAAAGGTGCTCAGGACAAAAACACCTTATCAGCCTCTCTATGGTGGGCCACTGAAATGCTTCCAGGGAACTCTGAGCATATCTACATCAAACTTGGGATGACACATCCTTGACTTTGTCGTTTATCTCTTATGACAGACCTGGCAAAATGCTTCTACCTTGTGTCTTGCCATCAACTTGTCTGCAGTATTCAGACAAATGACCCAGTCTGGGACGCTCCCTGAGATACACTGTATATTTGGAGTGATAAGAAAGGCTCAAGGAGAAGGAAAGATAAGCCTGGAGGACCTTGGTGTTCCCTAGAGGCTGTTTTATCCCCAAATCTGGCAAGCCACAGGCACTATCTACTTCTTTGGAATGTATAACAGAGGAAGAGTCTGCTTACTCCTCAAGGAGACTGCCAGACCTGGGCTTACTGGCAATGCCTGCCATCATCTCCCTCCTCAGCAACGTCTTTCTTAGAGGACTTATACCTAGGTCAGGCCTGGAATAAACACTTCTCAAAAGCACTCAGTACAGATTGGCTAGAAATGAGTTCCTTTCTGAGCTTTTGTGTCCTTTTGTGTTTGAAGAGGGGACAAGGCAAGTACCACAGGGATCACCCATAGCATTTGGCCAGCTGCATGGCAGCAAGATGCCAGATGGGAAAGCAAGGGCAAAAGCACGGGATCCCAAGGGATCTTGAGCTCGTGAGTGAGGCATCAGGGCTGGATCATGTCAGTGCCGCTTTGCGTGGCACCAACAGGGTGGGGACTGGGCCTGGCTCTGACTGTGGCACTGCATATGATGTTTCCCAATCAGAGTCCCGGCTGGCAGTCCTCTGTGAGGAAACAACCTCCGAGCTGACTGTGCTATGGCACAAGGGGAGAGCATGTGGGAAGTCTGCTGTTGGAGAGTGTTTGGGCTGCCTTGTGGAAGAGGTTTGAGGAGACTCAGGCAGCTGAAAGCAGTGGTTCAGGTCTTCTTTAGCACCTGAGGTTGTCCACAAAGAGTACCCCAAAGATCCTGTCTTCTCCATTGGTTTCCCAGTTGAGATGCTTTTCTAGCACACTGGGCTTGCTCCTGAGGCGGGACAGAAAAGAGAGGTGAGTTGAGGGTATTGCTGGAGATGCTGTAAGAGCTTAGACCACTTACAGCCATCTCGCATTTCACCTCATCTAATTTGTCCATGTGTGTTTATGGTAATGAGTCAGCAAAGAACCTGCATGGACAAGACTTGCTGGAAAGGACTAAGCCTCTGGGATGCAGCTTGCTGGGACTGATGTCCTGTCATCAGTAATAACATGACACCTGGAGGGTGCAGCACCTCAGAAGTGGTCCTTTGCTTTTCATAGGTGAATAGGAAAAAATTCCCAACTTTCAGTCCTTGCACACTAATGCATTTAGCATTCATTGACACTGTCACTTTAGTTAGACCTATTGTCAGTCAGAAGTTGGAGTCTACAGGGACTAATTCCATATAGAAGAGGGAATGTCTGGTGGAGTCAAGTATTGCGTGCAGCTCTGCACTTTTATAAAGAGCAGACATGGAGTCCTGCATCCTGCCATGTTCAGACAAAACAAAACTCTTTACATGCTTACACTTTCAAGGCTTTGCCAACAGCTCGGTTCAAAAGATTTCCCTCTCTTATTTTGCTTGTTGTGAGTGCAGTCCAGGCTTTCTTGTCACCTCTCTGCTGTCTCCATTAGGTCTTGCACTGACTGGTACATACAGGGAAATGTCTCTGCTCATATATACCCTTCATGGGTGTCTATTTCAGATTTTGGCTGTTGTTGTGCAAGCTAATTAGAACAGGCTCTGCCTTGTGTGAAAAGTTTTGTAGTAGAAGCAAAGTGGATTTCAAAAGGAGGAAAGCCAGCAGGAAGGTTAGGAGGAGGAAGGGGATAGTCTGACACTTACAACCATCCTACGCCAATGCTTTTTTGTCCTGTTTTGAACTGCCTCTGAAGCTGCTTGGTTCTAGAAAAGGAACTTATTTTTTTTTCTTTTTTTTTAACAGTCAAAAGGCAACAGTCAATTGGCTGTTACACTTACCACTTCCAGTGCTGTTTATCTCAAGCTGTAAAGTTACCTCATAGTTTACAAACACATTTCATCATCTTTGTTTTTTCCTTTGCTCTCATCTCTGTTAATCCACTGCTGCTTATGTAACACATACTGTAATGAAAATACATGACACAGGCTGCTGCAAGCAACATGAACCTCTTGGACCACCCATCTTGCACTTGCCAGTCAAGAAGCATTTTGCTTAAATAATGTGCATTGTGTTCATTCTCCCTTCAATTAGAGTAACTAGGTAAGGTAATTGGGCATCCAGCAAATGTGGCAGCTACAGGCAGTAATCACAGCTCCAGCATCTGCTCCCATGGCAACCAATGTGTTTACATTCACAAGAGTACACAACATTTTCTTCCTTCTACACAGTAGAGAAAAGAAAGGTTTTAGAGCTACAGCGAAAGAAAGGTATTTACAAGGACAAATGTGTAAGCAAGTGGTTGGGAGAAACAGTGTTTTTTCTTTGGAATGAAATCTTAGAGGCTAATGGGTTGTTATCAGACAACAATTAAACATCTTCACCTCCTGAACTCAGCTTGCAGTAGGCAGCCCTCAGCAGATCTCATGCCTTTTAGCTGAACTGCCCAAGAGAGAGAAGCGGCAGGAGTGATTCCAGAAGTTAGCAGTCCAGCACTGATGCTGCAGATGTGGCACCAGTGCGGCTTCAGAGGCATCATGTTTATAGAATGTTTTGTAATGGCTATTTTTCTTAGAAGTTACAAAATATTCCTTCAAAGTACTCTGGGAAAAATGTAATCACTCCCAGCTTTGCCTGAGAGGCCTGAGTTCTGAGCTTAAAGGGAAATTACAGGACCTTTTACCTTCCCTTTCCCATCCTCTGCTTCTCCTTCAGTAGATCCAAGGCAGCCAATACATAAGCACTACTTTCTTTTTCCTGCCAACAGATACTCTAAATATAAACAGAAGAATGACCTGGCCATGCTGGGAACTTAGGGCAAATGTGTGTCTGATCATGGGTTGGGTTAGGAAAAACAAGTACAAAACAAGCACTGATGAAATTGCAGGACAACTGCTCAAATGTAGCGGAGTTGATCTTGCTTAAGTTCTCAGGTGGAAAATGTGGGTGTAAGAGAGCCTTAAGCTTGAGAGATATTTCTTCAGATTCTTTAAAAAAATGATGCTCTGAATGAGCGTCTCATGAAAACATAAATAAGCATTAAGAAATACCAGTCTTGTATTTATTAGATTTCTCTTTTCATTCTGGGAGCTGTTCATCCTAATGAACACTTGTTCCTCTGGACTGTGGCTCTTAGTTGACTCAGAACAGATTCCACTCATTAGAGCAACATACCTTGAACAAATAATTTATAAACACTTCCTCATCCACAAATGTCTGGACTGATGAAAGTAGCAGTTAAGACACTTCTGATGTTCTGTAATGAGTTGTGAATCCTCAAAGGAAAAACTGAAACAGTGCAGCTTAAGTTGCATGCAACTTCTCCTCATTACCATGCATTGCTCGAGCTTGGAGAATTACACATTTGACAGTTTGACTAAATTTAGCAGTTCTGAACCAAGACAAGTTACTGAACTAAAGCTTGTGGTCTATTTATGGCTATAGGTTACCCCAAAGTTATAAAAGATGCAGAACTTTTAGGTTTTCAAAGTTCTGCATGCTCAACTAATAAAAGAGGAGGAAATGATGTGTCCTCTCCTTACGTGTACCTGGTAGCATGATTATGAAGACAGATGTTAAAATATCTCAGTTTAAGACTGTGATTTATGATTTAAGCCCTAGTATTACAGTGAGATCCCCTCTACGCATATGCAAATTCACTTACGCCAGTGGGACTGTGCTGGAGCCTTGGGCTCTGTCTGCAGAGATTTCATTGCCAGACTATATTTTAAATTTTCTGATTTGTTTCTTCAGATATAAAGTTCTATTGTTGCCAAACAGATGGAGGACTTCAATAGCATTAAGCACATTAGGGCTTTACTCTACAGAAATTACCCTTAACTCTGCCACGGGTCTGCTAGGTGAGCTGGTGCACACTTTTTTGCTCCTCTGCCGCTTTCTCTGTTTCCCCCTGTGTGAAATGCTACTACTCTAGTTAGTATTGTTTAAGGAAATTACATGCACTGTAAAAGTGTTTGACTTTTTTGCCCAAATCAACTGTAATTTTGTGATTATAATGGTAAAAATTGAGCTCATTTTTAGATTTAATTTCCGCTATCAAAGGTGCTTTGCTGCAACCCTTTAGAAGAGCTGTGACAGACTTAGCTTAGTGATTGCTCATAAAACATCAGTTAAATAGAAGCAACATTAAATGAAAATTTCAGATGTGCTACTCCATATAAAGGTAATAGAAGATGCTAATATATATAACAAAAGATTTCTTTTATATTTTAATCACTTTGTAAAAAGATTATTCTGTTGCAGTTTTTTAAAAGAAACATTCACTTTGGAGCAGATTCAGTTATTTCTGCTCACTTGAAATACACTATTTCAGTGCAGTCTCAGTGGGAATAATGTCACTGCACTAAGAGGTATGAAAGTGTCTTATGTTATTAAGGGGGACGAAATACATTTCCTTATTTGGGCAAAGACTTAAGATGGACCAAAAAAAATTTTCTTATTATTCCCTGATACATGGTGGCCATTAAAGTAATCTTCAAAAACGCCCTGGAAACTACATTTTAACAGGATAGTTTACGCCACCAAAATGTAAACATTTTGCAAATGGTATGGCTTTACCAGTTTCATTTCACAGAAAAATTGTGATAATTTTAAGAAGTCTTCTTCCAACATTTTCTAGATAACACTTGTATATAATTTCCTTAAAATTTCTTTTCCCATGAAAAGTGTTCTAAAACAAATAATCTAAGTAAAAAAAAAAATCAGCAATGAAAAATGTTACTTGACAATGCATATTCTTGTTTTGAATTTCAGTTTTGAATCAATAGTATGTCACATTTTAAAATGTTTTGTGAAAGAACCTTCTACCCAAATGATTTATGGCTTATTCTTCAATTTGTTCACCACTTAAGGTAGTGTGATACAGGCTACAGAAAGAAAGGATAGTGGAGCCGTTTACTTTTTGGTATCACTTTAGAGACAATTTTTATATAAGCTACTAAAATCTGAAAAAAGTTTTTTGGAAGCAGTTGGTCCTGTAAGCGGTATGAGAAGATGATCTTTGTGTCCTCTATTTGAGGAGTCTGCCAGTCTCTGCCAGACTAGGGGTGTGAGCTACTGCTGAAGCGTGCTGAAGAACATACACTGAAGCTTCCACAAGATGATCAAATGAAGCATGAAGCAGATCAGTGGAAAGTGTTTCTAATGCAGCTCTTCTATCAGAACTTACTTCACTTATTGAAATTCATATTGGATTTTTGCGACTTTTCAGAACCTTCTTTTTTTGTTATATGTATCATTTGTAAATCTGTGTCAACATAGAGCACAGTTGTGGGAGAGGTACCCCAGAAGAAAAATGCCAAGCATAAACCCAGTAACACTTGCCCAAGTGTCTTCCAACTGTATGAACCCAGCCTTCCTTCTTCCAGCCCGAGTTCAGTTACTCTGAGAGTATTGAATCAAACAGGACATTTGTTTCATTCCTCAGTTAGATTAGCAACACAGAGAGCTCAACAATTGATGCATACCTAATTATCTATTAATTGAATCATGCATCAATATCCTGTGATATCAGTGCTCAGAATAATCCTAGTCAACATCATTCTTATCATTTAAATGACAAAAGTATAGCTGCTAAGAAAGCAATATAATTTCACTATTGTGACTGTGCTCAATAGTCTCACGAACAAGTTTGCACTTTAAACAGATCAAAGAGGGTGGTGGGACTGGCTGAACGAATCTTCCCGCAGATGGCACCCTTGGATGCTGAAATCCCCTCCCTGCCCCAGTGTGCTTGGGACTGTGAAAGGATGGGTTTATTTAAGGTAAAGTGAAAAAAAAAATATTTCCTTTTCCTCCAGAAGCTGCAGCCTGAGCATTTATTTGTGCTTGTGTTAGATTCAAAGGTCTTATCAATAGTTTAGCAATATTACTGTAGACAGGCTAATGGGATCCAAGTTTAATTAAGGACTGCATTTAATTTGGTTTGTTTATTACCACTTAAAAACAAACAAACAAACCTAAACCAGCCACCTATCAAACATGTTCCTACTGGAAGTGGCATTTGCCCTATGTCTGGAAAAGACAAAGGACTTCGCAATCCCAAACTGCGGCTTTCTGAATTGCTGCTGGAAATGACCTTTCCAATGCCTTGTACCTTCGCTGCATCCTGAATTTTTCTGCCTTTTTTTTACCTTTGAAAGGTTGTTCCACCTCAGGATAAGTCAGTGTACATCTCCTCTATGGCCATAAACCTGTGGGCCTATTTAATAGCTCCTCTTTTGACCTTTTTCTGTACTGTAAGACCTCCATAAAGCTCAGGAAACCAGAAGCGAGTGGAAAATGTTTTTAGAGAAACATGGAGAGATGGTCAAGGGCATAGCAGCTGTGTTGGGTGGCTTCATCTCTGTTAAAGGGCCTCAGCAGAACCCAGGATGCAACTGGGTTGTTCTGCCTATAGCACTGATATACACTGCCTGGGGATCTCCAGCAGCAACAACCCCTCAGGGCACCGCTAGCAAAGTCTTTTTGTGGCTCATCTAGTTATTGGGAATTTGTTACTAGGAATCTGCTCTTTGTCATGGCTCTGAAGCAGGAGGTAAGGCAATATTGTCATGGCCTATAACTTTCCCAGTGCGTGCCCCAAACTGGTTGGCGGAGGAGAAGAAGGGGAGATGCCTGCACAGCCAGCAAGGGGTGATTGCAACCGGCAGCAGCTGAGTGACAGGACACACAAGTGCACTGTGAGCATCCAGCTTTGAGGAGCCCCATCACTCATCAGATTCGGACCTTCACCATGGTGTCTGGCTGCTGGCTCCTGAGGGCCCACAAAACTGGGTATTTTCCTGCCTGAGGAGGTCCTTTTGCTGTGCAGAGGGCTCAGCATGCTCATCAGCACGTATCTTGGTCTCTGGTTATTGTTGTGCCTGTAGCAAGGGAGCAGCATGAGTGCCCTTTCTGATGGTAGTTAGTTGCTGGCAAGGTCACGAGAATAGCCCAGCACATGAGAAGGCTAGATACACTCTGCTGACGAGTTCTCGAAGGGGCTCATCGTATACTGGGCTGCAGAATGGTGGAAGAAGGGGCTGAGGTGCACCTTCCATTTTATTGCTTTATGGAGTATCTGCCAGTGGAACTGGGTCACTGGTTCTCACCCCAGAGAGAACATGACCCTCTCTGAAGCCATCAGAAGTGTGCTAGACAAATGCAATAGAAGGGCTCTTCTAGTCATGCTGTGGGTGAAACCAGTATTATTGGCTTACTTTCAGCTGGTTTAGGGAAATATTGTGAACATATATAGATATACTTTCCTGGCATCTACAGCAGGTTAAGTGCGTGTATCTGCAAGAGGAATTAAAACTGTTTTCTCCATAAAGAATCAACAAATATTTTCTGCAGAGAAGTCCTGTTCACAATCCTGTATACAATATTCCTAAGCTCATGAGTATCCTGTGCAGCTCAGTTAATATTTAGAATCTGTTTTTGAGGGAAAGTCACTCTACAAGGTAGAGTCAATCTGTCATTTGCTGATCCACAAAGGGACCAGTAGGTGCAACTGAGGTTAATTATGCACCCAAGCACTGTGGTGTCTACTTCACATCACATGGTGGAATGATTAAAAAGAGACTGAGATAGTGTCCTGAGCACATAAAGGGAACAACTTAAATCTCCACAGGAGCTAAAAAATTCCAGAAATATGGGAAACAACCTGTGGACCATAGGTGTTAGGAAGAAGTTTCATTTCTAACAACAGGCTAGTGAACAACTTTCAGTCAACTTGGATCAGTGGAGAACAGAATTTTTAATACAGGTATTTGAGGAATTCTGAACTTTCTACTAAAAAGGGACATCTCTAAGGTACAGAAAAGGAAATGAAGTTGAATGAGAATTTCTGATTGATCTAAGGCAGAAAATGTCTGGTGAAGTTAACTGAACTGACATGAAAACCAAAACCACTCAGACCTTCAGAAAACCCTGCACTAACTCCTAACAAAGGAAAACGAGAGTCCATCAAAAACAGCAAGCAGAGCAACAAACAGTACAGCACAAATGTAAGAAGAGAACCACAGAAACCAGATGCATGTGGAAAAGTGGCAAGAATTTAATCACTTTTCAAGAGTATGCAAATGCCATTATGCAGTGTTCAGTGTTAGGATGGTCATCTTTCTTAAAATCACAAACTACCATGTTTTTAAAGGACCTTTCAGGGAAAGATTATTTCCTTTGGTATTTCTTATTTATTAATCTGAAATGCATCCTTTTACTGTCCTCAATGTACAATTGCATCACTACTTCACTACATATTTCTCTAGAAAGCCATGTTCATAAAATATTTCTTGTGTGCAATTGTAATAAATTTTAAATTAGAATTCTGCCTATACAGAATCAGTATTTACCAAGTTTCTGCAACATACCCAAGTCTACTACATGGCAAACAATATTCTTTGAACTGCTGTTGTTGAGATGGGATCAGACAAAACAAGTGTCACACTTTAAGAAATTGAGACAACTAGTATTTTAAGATAGTATGAGACTATTTCCTACTACACAATTCATCTGACACTATATATTCTTGCTCATGCAAACATTCTATATCCAGCTTTTAATCCAAATTCAACCTTTTAATGATGCTTACATTCCTGAATAACCAACATGTTTTTTGAGACACTGAAAGTTAAGAGTGTAGTGAAATTTCAGGTTAAAAGGGTTTCAGGTGTTGAAATGAAATTTTTAAGAAGTCATTTACAAGGTAATATATACTAGATAATTAAGTTCTTTTTTTTTTTTTTCTGCTTAGATGGCTATGTTTTTTTTTTCTATAAAATTTAGGTTTATGGTCAGACACCAGCCCTTCAGTGAATGCATTGTAATAAGCCTGAGTACACACAAAATGTTTGCTTTAATTTTCTAGCTACTTAAATGCATCTTCATAGATTCCAAGGTTATTCAGTTACTCAAAGCATTTTTATCTTCATCATCATTACTGTCCTTAAAGAACCTAAAAATTACAGCTGGAGAATCTTCACCGTAAAAATAAAAGTAACTTCTAGCAACTAGAGAGCACTTTAAAATACTTACGCTGTCCGGGAAAAGAGAGAACCAACTTGTAAGAATGCGTCTCCATTTTCCATATACTAATGCTAACAGAAAACAATATTTCTGGTAATTCTGAACTTCTTGGGGCAAATGAGAAAAAACGATAGCAAATTTTAAAATAAAATCTTCATAATACAGTGGAAATTCAGCTACAGTTCACTTTGCCTTATGTAGCATATCAGATTGGCAATTAACAGGAAGAAAATATTAATTTTCCTTTTTCTTTAATTCACACTGGTGTTTTTTAAAGTTCACATTTACATTATCACCTGTAAATGATGCTAGATTGTTTATTTTCAAGCTATTTGCATTTTTTTCACTTTCATACAACCCTAATGCAGATTAACTCCCATGTTACAGGTAATCAAGCAGATAATGGATTTTTCTACTTTTAACTGTACAGTAACAAAACAAATTGTTGAGAACATTTTGACATTTTAACACTGTGAAGCATCAGAAAGCACAAGAAAGGCTCTTTTTATCCAAGCTTTTATTTTTTTTTTTTTTAGTGTAACAAGAGCTACTGTGTTATTGGAAAAACATGAAGTTTTTGTCTTACTGGAATGGATTACCTCAGCTGAGGGTGAATTTCAGAAAACAACGATTTAATTTACTGTCAAAGTATGCTATATGAAGGGTTATATACTATTTTTTTTCTTGTGTAGAAGCCAATGTATTTTCCGTATATTGACAGTTGTTAGCAAAAAGAAGTTTTAAGATTTTTGTTCCTAGAAGTAATGTTAACATTATTTTATGAGATTCTATGTTTGCAGTCTAACATTTGACAGTCCACAAGGACTGAAAAACTTTCTCTGCATACAATATAATCTTACGGTACATTTTCTGCTAACTTCGTGCTTTGGTCAAAACCACTTCTCCATTTTCTCCAGAAGGTAATGGTGCTGTGGGTTTTTGGGAAAACTGTCTTGACTTACTGACTAAATATTAACATTGCAATTACTTTCATATTCATGATTCATACAAGCATAAATTTGAACTGATACAGCAGGATCTGCCTGGCAGAATAACAAGAACTGCCTAAAATTCCACTCAGAGGGCTCTGGGAACAAACAAATACTTAGTTATGAAGGTGGTTTGGAGTTCAGTCAATCACCTAGTTTTAAGTTGGTCCATTGCCACAAAGCATTGTCTCATCTATGCAGGTGACTATTTGGGAATTCCTAGACCACCCAGAAACAAACTAATTAAGTGCACTGGCACAGCCCTGATACCCATCCACATCACAATTACAACTATGGGGCAGACTTGAATGTCGTAATTGTAGCTCGCTTCTAACTGGAGTCCCATAGCTCTTGCCACAAAGTCACTGCTGGATTCCTCCCTATGGGGGAATAAAAATTTCCAAAGCTTGTTCTTTTCTGCAAGTGTACTGGCATTAGTGGGAGGTAGTAGAAAACACTCCCACCTAAGATATCTTTACTCAAGTCGTAAGGATAACTCACGCTGTCAAGAAGAGGACTATACCCTGCCCGAGGTCAGGGTGACTGGGGAAAAGATCTCCAACAGATTAGTTGCTCTTTGAGTCAAGTGCTGCCCACTTGCTTAATGCCAGCATTTTAGAGACAGTTCCAGACAAATGTAAATGACCAAGCTAATGGCCTGCAGGCAGAGGTTTATTTGAACTTTCATCTCTTAATCATAGAATCATAAATCTATGTAACATGCTTTAAATCTCACTGCAGGCTATTGGTAGACATAGGGATGTCACTTAAACTAGAATAAAGTAAAACTGGGTGGTTTAAGGAAGGGGTTGTTTTTGCAGAGAAGACAGGGACTGATTCGCTTTGGCACTGGTCACCTCCCTGTGGTTAAAAATAATCCCTAAAAGGAAGGGCATGTGGATGCGGGAAATGTAGAAGCCTATCTTGGATTTGCTACTACTGTATCTATTGAAAGAATGCAGAAAATTATCAGCCAACCATCTGGAATTTACTTATTGTTAGAAGGGTAAAAATTAGGAGAAACATCACTATTTCTCAAGCAGTAGTAGAATATTTGTACTCTTCCATAAGCAAGATGAAAATGGGCAAGAGACTTCCATGAGGATTTGAACTGATCACTGGTAACCTTGTGCTTCCTTAGCAGTTTGCTGTGCCTTTTTCTCCAGCTCTTCTTTGTAGACTTTGGACTTTCAGGGGCAGGAATCATCTTTGATGAGCCAGGTTCTCAGTCCTGTGAGGCCTGAGCATGGCTGTAGGTATGCACCACAAACACAGACAACAAAAAGAGTAGTCTGCTACTCTCTTTGAAAGAATAACAAAAAGTGCCCCATCTCTGAATCATCTGAATAGTTCATCAGTTGTCCAGGTGAGTACAAAGAAAACACAAAGTGAAGACACTCAAAAAGAACGTCAGGAGCCCCCGAGTGCCTATGGGGTAATGCCTCATACAAATTAACAGCGAGAAGACTGAGCCAGGCTTTTTGCGGCACTGCACAGTGGGAGAATGGAGGAAGCAGACAAGGCTCTGGCTAGATATAAGGTAATTTTTTTCCCTGTGAGGATAGCTAAGCACAGGAATAGGTAGCCCAAGGAGCTTGTGGGATCTCTGTCCTTAAAGGTTTTCAGAATATCATTGTACAACTGTAGCTGATGGCTATACTCTGAGTTCAGTGTTTCTTTCTGAAAAAAATTGTTTGTACTTTAGCTGCACTTTTTTGCATTTCCTCTCTGCTTTTTGTGTTCCTGTTCTGTTTTTTTTTTTTTGTTGTTGGAAATCTCAGCGTGGTTGCATTGCTATTAGAAAGCTGGATTTTGCCTTGTGTTTATAAGAAAAGTCTATGATATATGCACAATCACAGCCAGATTTATCAGGCATATGAACAAATCTGTCACCAAATTTACACCTTCCTGGATTCTTTTTTTAATGTCTTGAGCAATACTTTCTTTGGTAACAAGATAAAAGCACTGTGTGAGTGATTGTGTCTTTGTGTGTGATGCCAGTGAAAAAGCAACAAGACTTCATGTGATTGGCAAAGTGGAATCACTGGGGCTGTTCAGAGCTCCTACAACACTTAAAACCGCTACTGTTGCTCTACTTTACATCAGAAAAATGTCCCTGTTACTGGTGCCATGAACAAGATGGGGCATAAAAGTGGCCTTTTGGCAGTGACTGAGTATGAAGGCCATCTCAGACTTGCTTTTCCTAGCTCAAAAAGACACTTCTGATACTGAGTGGCTCATATTAAGCACAGCTACTTTCCAGTTGGTCCCTTGGCTTTTATTATCCATTACTTCAGCCCTAATAGTTCTTGCCTTGCTTTTATTTTGAGAAATTGCATTGCTTAGATACTAATACTGTATTTCTTTTGAATTTAATCTGCCAAAATTGAACAAAACTGATTTCTTGAGTACAATTTCTTTTTCAGGCCAAGGACATTAAGCTTTTACAACAAGCTGTATAGGTTACAAACATTTTAGAGATTGTAACTTTGTTATGGGGAAGGGACATAAAACAGTCAGGTTTGAAATATTTACAGCTGAAGGGAGTGCAGAATGGATAATCAGCTTTCTGCCTGTATTGGGTATAAGATCAAATTATAGAGACGTTAATGGGACCCTTTATGGTGCTAGAAAATTTCCTGCCACTTTCTGAAGTGGGACTTTGCTTTCCTTCATGGCAGACTTCTTCCATCTTTGTGTTCTTCCATGTTTCCAAAGTGTGAATGACTTATGGATGGCCAAACAAATCCTGAGTTAAATTACACCCAGTGCTGCACTGAGGTGTATTATTCAATGCTTTCTATCTGTCATCTTTGAATTTATAGCAATTTTTCTAACCATTTAGGGGCTGAAACATACTATTCTTGGCATATTTCTTACAGGTTTTCTGGAGAGTTTGATAAAAAAAAAAGATTTGTTTGCTTTTAAGAATAAAAAGTAAAAATAGGTTGTTTTTCCAAATTACTTGGAACAGCAGTGGTGCTTCAAGTATTAAGACAAGAAATGTGAAGTTTAACAGAGTCAAGCTAAGCAGCTTCTTTCATTCTCACTATGCAAATCCATCCAAAGTTGTTGATAATCACCATGTGCAGAGACATAACACAACTGTATTATATGTATTTCCTGATCTTGCTTAGTCACTGAACCATCTTTTAATTCTCTCATCTGAATAATGGCAAAATGTATTTTCCTTTCACAGTGCCTGTTTTTCCTTATCAGAATAATTATTACCCTAAGGAATGGCATTGTGTAGAAGACAAGGAGAAAATGTATTATTCTCACATCATGAATATAACATTTATATCTGTAACATTTAAATTAAGTCAAAATTTTGTAGAATAAGCATACCTATTCTTACACTTTCGTTGGGGTTCAGGTTGAAATGTGTTATTTGCTCAAATGCTTCCGGAAACTAAATAGATGAACCAGACTAGGCAGAACTAGTCCTTGAAAACCATATAGACATCAGTTCTCTATGATAAGCAAGTTTTACAGTTAGTGCAATAATCTATCTTTATTATTGTTGCTAATGAAACACCCAGATCTCATTAAGTCTTCAAAGGAGCTGTTTAATATAATATTGTATAGCATTTCATTATTACAAAAGTGTTCAGACCTTCCGAGACAACTGGTAGATAACCGGTAGGTATTAGACCAAGAGGAAGATGGCAAGTGTTGTTTTGCTTTGGTTTGTTTTTCTGAATTAATTAGTGAATCAAACTAGATTTTGCATCGACAGAGAAGTGGCCTTGACCAATAAAACCCATTTAATATCTCTGTCCCTTCTATGTGTGCCATCTATCTGGCATTGATTTGTAAGCAGAGCTTGCAGAGAGCTGTTGCTAGGGGACAGAGCTTTTGTAGATACCCATTAAAGTAATATTCCTGAAGAAGAAAAGTAATTTACATATTTCAAGAGCTGCCTGCAAAAAATATTTAATCAAGCCCCAATAAGTTATAAAAGGGAACAAACATAATCATCTATATGAGTAACAACCCTTATGCCAAAGAGAAAAAATGGAGCACAAGTCGGACTCTGGTCTAGATGCTACTCCTTTGTACCCTGCCAGACAACCTGAGTGATTTTTTTTTTTTATTTCATTAAGTTCCTCTCAAGTTATACTGCCTAACCAAGATCAGAACACTTGGAATTAATTTGACCTAAGATATACATTAATCTACTTTCATTTAGCAGAATTACTTTGATGTTAACAAAACTGCCTAATCTCCAGGGTAAAAGCCATAGGAGTGAAGAAAATTCTAAGACCACCTCTTCTAGTTCCTGAAATAGTCAAATGCTTTCTGAGTTGTTGCCCTAGAGAAGAGTCTGCCCTACTGAGAAGAAGAACCGCTGTGATGGGACTATGCTTTTATCACTGTTTAGGTCCCCTAGCTCTTTAGTTCCTATCTTTTTTTTTCCCTTTCTTTTAAACTCATCTATGTATATAAATGTATCTGAAACCTTTTTGTATAGCTTCCTAGTGTATCAATTTCAAAATAATGTGGATAGATGACTGTGAAAACTCCTCAAATTCTTTTCCCTCCCTGTGTCTAAAAGCGCATTTTTGCAGGACTTAAAGGTTCATTTCTTTCTTTCTTTCTTTCTTAAAACATGCATTTCATTGATGAGACTGTTTTTCCACGACTGTTGCTCAGAATTTAGGGCTTTTGCCAGAATTAGCACTGCACTGAGAACAACCTGTTCTCCTTGGCTAGATGACCATCAAATTGATGTGAAAAAACTCCCCCTTAATGGGATGAATGTATATGACCACATAAATCATTCCCTGTTTTCTTAAGTGGTTTGAATGAGTATGTGACCAACAATTGTTATGATTCTTCATCTCTTATTTTGGTACATAATCAGGACAGATTAGATTAGGCCAGCTCCATGAAGCCGTATTTTCAGCTCACGGCTGGACAAAGCAATGCTAGTGACTCTAGGCAGCTCAGCATGGCATTCAAACCCCAGAAGAATAAAAAAACTACTGGCAGAGGCTGCAATGAAGTCTGCGTTGCATTTATAATACATAACAAAGTCTGCCTCAGTAAAGGTTTTGTAGAGGGCAAGTGGAATTTATCATGGATTGTTTGTTGTGTGATACTGCAAGAATAAGTTAAGGCCCCAGATGGTTTCAGGATCCTGTTTTCTGAGGTTGCCTTGCTATGTATGCGTGCAGGCAGTTCCTTCTCTGCACAGGCTTAACTAAAAAGCAAAACCAAAAGATAGAAGTGGGAAAGTGTTTTCTAATAAAACCCTCAAAGACGACCATTAACAGAGCTAAAAATTTGATTTAAACTTCCTACGTCTTAGTTCAATACCTTAACTATCATCTCCAGAAGAGTGCATGTGCACAACTAATTACTGCTAATTTATTTTTGGTGTGCTGTCTGGCTGCACTGTACAGACATGCCCTGCTGGAATCTACTCTGAGACATAAAATGTGTCTGTTCTGTTTATGGAGGAAAAAATAATACTGAAAATGAAACTGAATTCTGTATTTCATCTTTATCTTCTCAGGGGCTGTTTTTGACAGAGAGTTTTTTTCCCCCAAATTCTAAATTGCAAGTTTAAAATACATGTTTTTTTTTTTTTTTTCAGACAATCATCTTTTTAACAGCTTTGTGGGTTAAAGTAACTTGCAGCAGCTAAAAGAAAAGTAAAAATTAAGAAATGTCTTTGGGAAAAGGTTATAGAGACTTAAAGGTTATAAAGACTTAATGTTACTTTTCAGAAAGAGCTAAGTACAACTCTAAATTTCTCTGCTAAGACATAGTGAGCATGATAGTGTACATTGTGTATGATTGTTGCCATTTCCCATCAGTAACTTTCAATGTCTAATGCAAATCTTGTTGTAACACTTTCAGAAACGGTTTGCAGGAAAAATGGTCTAGTACAAACCCATATTGTCAACTTACGGATCAGTGGTTTTAGATAGTTATAGTCGTAGTAGAGAGAGGCAGTGGGCTCTTTCTAAAAATTACACTCTGGGAAAGAGGAGGAGAGTGGGTTTCTCCCACTGCAAAGCAAGTGGGAGAAAGGAATTCCTCTGAATCAATATCAGCACTTCCAGATTTTATAGATCCCACTATTGCTATTCCAAAATAAAACTAAATTACAAGAACAATGGTTCATCTCTGACATGCATGCAGCACCTGCCTTCCTTCTCCTACTGCCTGAAGACCTGCTGCCCCTTTACAACCTGAGGACATAAAGCAGCGCCCACTGAGGACAGCAGGAAGGTGTCAGTGTTGATTTCTGTAAGCAGGTCACTCCAGCAATAGCTAGCATGCCACTGCCATGGGAAGACCCTTGTGGAGACATGGAGGGATGCGGGAAGAAGCGCAAAAACTCAAAAATCACTATTGAAGCTGTCAGACGTTAGGTATATAGTGGGTGCACAACAGCTTAAAAGCATGGAACAAGTAGAACTTACACAACGGGCCCCTGGTTTCTGTTTCCACCACACTGACAGGGTGCCCCATGAGGCTCTCAGGACATGGACAAGCACAGGCTCTGCAAACAGCTGTTCAGAGTAAGAGGTTACTCATGGACTTTTTACCAGCTGCTCTATTGCCTTGTCATCAGAAGTGACTCTCCGCAGCCCTGTTCATGGAGCTGCTCAAATAAGCATTCCTAGCTAGCTGGGTAAGGAAATGCCTGCTGATTAAACTAATAAAGCCAAGCTGGTTGATAAATAAGGCAGAATACAAAGGAATTACATAAGCATATAGGGACAAAATAAGAAAACACTAAATGAGTTCCAAGTAGCAAGGGACATGACAAGCAACAAAAGTTTCAGTGAATATGTTAGAAACAAGGGGAAAAATTAGAAAAGAGATTGAAAAAGAGGTTCTAGAGAGAAAACAGAATTGTTTGCTTTCATCAGAGAAAGAATTGTTTGCTTTCATCTTCATGGAAAAGGTAGATTGTGCTGGATACTTTAACAAATTAATTTTAACAAGGTGTTTGGAATGCAAGCTGGAGTAGAGAAGAGAACAGTTCAGGGAATATTTATGTAAGATTGGTACATTCAAGTTCTCAGGGTTTGATGAAATTCACCCCAAGAAAAGAAGCAAAGTATCTCTGAATGATTAGTGATTATCCTTGGGAAGCTTCAGACAGGAGAGATCCTAGAAGACTAGAGAAAAACAAACCTTTTATATATATATATATTTTTTTTTTTAACAGAAGTTGAGGTATTATAGATCAAGTAGTCTGGTTTCAATTATTGGAAACAATATGGAACAAATTATTGAAGCAATTGGAAGTACCTACAAAATGTAAAGGTTTTAAAAACAGCTAACAAGCAACTGTCAAGAATAGATCAGATCAAATTTACCTGATTACCTTCTTTGAGAAGGGTGGCAGCCTAGAATAGAAAGGAAAAGCAGTACATATAGATGTAAATTAACTCTTATAAAGTTTTTAGACATTTTTCTAATGTTAGAATCTCATAAATTGAGGAAAAATAGCATGTATGTAATTGCCTTCAGGTAACTATGTAACTAGTTGAAAACTTGATTATCAATGGATCCACAACAAACATGGAGGACATCCTGAGTAAATTCCCTTAAGAATCTGTGTTTGCTCAAACTCGACTTGGTATCATCATGAAAAATGTGCACAGTAGAATGGAGAATATACCTTTTAATTTATGTCTTGTACAAAGCAGAAAGGAGTTCTACGTATTTTATGAAAAATGCTAAAAATGCTGCTGGCAGTTTGGAAAGTTGGTCAAAAACCCAAAAGGTCACATTTAAGTATTTATGAACCAAAGTTCTGTACTTAAGAAAAAAGAAAGCAAATTGAAATTTGAAACTGGATATTTTTCTATAAAGAAAGCAAGAAGTACAGTGGAAAAAGACATAGTAGGAAACTAGTTTTTATTTTGGATTCATGAAGCAGAATTTTGTACAGAAAACATCTACTTAAATTCCTCACTTGTCACAAGCAAAAAGCAGTAAGAAGCTGAATGTATTAATTCAATTTATATGATTAAATAATCTTTGGCTGTCAAGTTATATGCTTTGTGAAAGTCTGAATGGATTGTCAGATTGTCCAGCTAGGAAGAAGAAAGCCTTTCACTTACAATGGGCTAATGATCGGTTGACTATTTATTTACACAGCAGGGAAATTCTGAAGAGGAAATTGGGCACAGAAGCAAGTCTGTTTCTCCATACTGAAGTTTACTGCTCTGAATCAAATTTGAAGACACAGTATATTCACACAGATCAGATGCCTCACTCCACGTATTCTATATAGCTTGTTGGATGGATACAGAGAGGGAGACACTGTTAAAATTCGGTCTTAAACAAAATTTAATAGAGTTTTACTTCTATACTTGTCACTTGACTCTAGAAATCTTTGGACCTGTGTTGTTCATTTTGATTCTTTTAAAAAATCAGTGGCTTTTATTTGCTTTAAACTTTTTTTTTTTTTCTGCTCTGGCTATGTTAATTTTAAGTTGGTTAACATCCCATCATTTCATCTGTATGGCACCTCCTTTTTAGACTATGGTCCTGGACTAGACTTACAGTGGCCAAAATCTTGCATATTTCTCAAGGGCATCTGAAGGGTAAGTGGCATCTTCCACTCATTCACAATATAGCTCAGGATGATAACACAAGAGATAAGGAGGAATTATGGTGATCAGCATTGACTAGGAAAGCTTGGCTTTAAAGAGTAGGGTAGAGGAAAGACAATCTGCATCCTTGGAGTCCCAAGAGAATGTTGAAAAATGATAATATGGTCTGGAGAAAAGGAGTGAATAGCTTTAAATAGGCCATTAAAAATTGTTATCAGTATTTCTCTCAGAGAACAGAAATAAATAATTTATTCTGTCGTAATATGATTCACAAATCAAATAAATGCTAGCTAAAGTATATGGAGTTTTCTTTCTGAATACAAAGGCACCTGAGGAAAGAAAAATAGGAGATGGTGAGGCAAATTAATTTTGTTTTTCAGTAAAGCAACCTGGTGTATTTGCCAGTCACAGAGAAAATACTTGTTGATAGCTGCTTCCTCAGCTCTTCTCACTTCCAAGATCAGCCTTCTCATTTCCAAACCATTCAGGTATTTTCTCAAACTGGCCAAGGCAAACAGCAATGTCTTTATACCATCTCCAGTTCATAAAGACAACCTGTTTGGGATACCAACTAATTGCTTTCTGAAGTGTGTTTCGAAACGTGACTGAGTTCTAACTTGAATGTGACTTTCCATGCTAAAATTCCCTGTGTACATAAAATTCAACTTCTGCTTATTCCCTAAAATACCTCAGCAACCCATTGCCTAGAGCTCATGGCTGTGCCACCCAGATATGCAACAGAGTTGTTCCTCTCCCTGTCCCAAGGTCCTTGAGCCAGGAAGCGTGCTTAGCGTGCATTTGCTAGGTAAGTTGTGCCTTTTAGTGTTTTGATGCTTCTTCACAAAGAGCAAGAAGCTGAAAATATTTCAAATAAAAAAATTAACTCAAATATCCTTAGACATAAACACAATCCATTGCCTTTAAAATGTACACACAGCTTTTCTTATTAAGCTCTTCCTTTGCTTTACAGTTTGGTCAAGGAACATAGAAACACAATGAACATTAAACCTTCCTCCAAAACAGAATGTTTTTTTTTTTTTTTTTTGTCAGAAATGACAATGCAGAGACTGCAGTCCACTTCTGTTAAAAACAGGCACATCTCCACACGTCTTGTTTGCATTGATAAGTTCCAGATGGAACCACTGCTTCACACAGTCTGGCTAGCTGTGCCTGGGAGTCCATAGCACAAGCTGAAGAATATGTCTGTTAGCACCTGTGGTACAGCTGAGAGAGGTGCTGGGAATGTCAGGAAAAAGGATCAGTTCTGTGATGTGTTCCTTTGCTTGAGATTTGTGGTTTTGGCATAGAGCTTCAGATAGTATCCAAACACCCTAATGTGTTGTCAAAACACTAAAGTCTTCTTTAAATCAATTTGGCTAACATGCATAGTAATACTGTCATAAAAATTTTAAAAAGTCCTGTGCTACTCTGTGACCTGAAAAGCCAGGATCTTTGTTTAAACTTTTTAATTAGACTGCTTCTTCAAATAAAATAACTATCAAGAAGATATGTACCACCGACTGAAAATTCAAATTTTGTAGAGAATGCCATCAGAGGATTCCATGCTGTCTGTTCTCTTTGGATTCCTCATGAGATGTATTAGATTAATATTTGTATTGCCTTTGTCATCATACAGTTCTTACTGACTGTACCCATATTGTAGATATTATTAGCATTATTAAAAACTTGCATTCTTCCTTTAGATACAGAGGAAAAAATTTGCTTCATAGAACTTCTGAAAGTTATTTATATAATTTGTTTCCATATGATTTGTTCCAAGAAGCTGATATGAGGAAATCTCACTTGAAAACTAAATCAAAATTCCACATTTCACAGTTGGTTTTAGTGAGCTGGCACATCTGCTTAGCTCTTTCCTTTGAACTTATAGTGCTTTTTGAAGATGAAAACTTTTGAATATTTTATACTTTAATGCCTCAGGCCTTATTATTTGTTACAGCCTGAAGAGGGTTGTACCACATACATAGGAAAGAAATTTTGCCAGCTGAATGGAAGGAACTTACAACTGTGTGAAGTCACTGTTAGCGAAGGGACAAGTAATGCCACTGGAAAGGTTACAGAGATGGTCAGAAATAATTACTAGGTAAGCCTTTGGAAAATATATCCATGCTTTAAATAGTATTTCAGGCACTGAAAAGCACAAAGAAGCTCAATTTAGAAGAATTTTTAAGAGCAATTGAAATGTTGCTTCCTTTAGGGTAGTCATGTGTTAATGAAGAGAATGAAGGCAGACTTAAAAGTGAAAAGGTGGTTGGGATATTTCTCTGCAATTAGGATATGGGCTTCTAATGGGGAAGAATTAAGCTAGAATCCAAGTAGCTTGTTATCCACTATACTTCTTGCCTACCTTGCCACTGGTGATAGAAAGAGACCTCTGCAATATCAGCCCACTGAAAAAGGGAATGTCTCAGATGGCAAAGGCCTCACAGCACACTCCTCCATTACCACTGGGGAGAGGAAATAGTTGATAACTGGACATCAGACTCACCCTTGGCTTGAGGAGAAGTCAGCATGAAAGGACAATCTGTGGAATGGAGCCTATGCATTAGAAGCAGCACCAGAACAGTCTGCCTTTCTTGTCCTTTTCCAAACAAGTGCTATATGCAGTACCTAAAAATCTATCCAACTTCAATTTGATTCTCGCGTCAGTTTATAACCAATGGGTTTAGTTTGCATCCTGCCCAGTTTAAGCAAGAACATAAAGTACTTACATGAACCTTGTTCCTGAAGACCCTAACATTACCCTTGGCTGCATATAGGCACTTCGGATGCATCTTGATATGGGGAGTTAAAGTCCATATTCCAGCAAACACTGGGTAGATGTCAAGTTTTGGCATAATGTCTGAAAGACAAAAATATTCTTGAAAACATTAATTCCTGCTGAAAGCACTCTGCAGCTTGGCAAAAATAACTCTCTTATTTGATGAAAATGAACAGCTTTTGACTGACACTGCATATTCTTAGCCTCTCCTTCACATGTTTTATATTGTAAGACTGCTTAGGTGTGTGACTGAATCATGGCAATTCTCTCACTTGGTTAGCACAAGATGAGTTTTGTCCCTTTTCCAACTTTGACCTGGCTGATGATTTGTGGAGTCTTTACTGGCTACATCCAGAGTTATATACTGTTGTTATTTGCACTGGATATTGGTATGAATAATGCCTTCAGCAGAGAAGTGATTTCGGTGAGTTTCTAGACTCATTCTCCTAATACAATGAAACAGAAGAGAGGAAATATTTCTCACACTGAAAAAGAAGATAAAATAATTCCCTGTAGTGTTCTGTCCTCTGGTTTGCTCTCCTTGGGTGAAACTGGGTTGACTTCAGTTGGGGCAATTACTCAGGATCTGCTGTCAGCAAAGGATATTCCTGCTGGACTTGCAGTTGAAAAAAGCAAGAAACGCAAGCACCTATATGTATGTGTCCTCAGTTTTGTATTAGTTACATCATGTGCCTGTATCGAACTAAATTATCCTTGTTTTAAGTTCTTCAGAATCTCTTTTGCTCTGGAAAAAAAAAGAGGTTTTGCAAGGAGACAGTAAGTATGAGCAAGTAATTTCAATTAATTTCATTTCTTGATTCTGAGAGAATAATTTTCAGTAAGTATAGCCTATAATTTGTGAGAGTGACTCTGAGTGTCGTTGCTTTAGTAATCAATAAAAAAAATAGAGTCTCCCTGTCTGATGTATTTTCTGTGTTCAAATTCTTAAAATATGCTGGAAATAATCCTTATTATGTTCTTGCTGAGCTTAGCAAATTGAATTTTATCTGCAAAATATAATTTTCCCAGTAACTTCAGATAGATACCCATGCATTTGAATCAAAAGCTTTTCCAGTCACAATATTTCAGTCATTTTGTTATGAGAAGCTGGATTTTTAAGGTACCTGTGGTGCCATGTATAAATGCAGTAAGATATAATATATTTAAATATTAAAATGTTAGACAGAATCAACTCACCTGCATGACTCCAGACTTGATCAACTGATCAGATTTGCAAGGAGCTTGAGAAATATCAAAGAATCCATACAGCTAATAACCATCCAGCAAGTAAAATGATGAAAAGGTTTTAAAAATATATTTAAATGAAGGCAATGTCCTGAGAGACATTAGGTTGAAAGTGATACTACACTGGATCATACAGTGTATTTTCCACAAAAATTCAAGTTCAACAACACCCAGGTGCCACAGAGATTATGAGAATTTTCTGCTTCCATCCTCAATAGGTTTACTTCAGATTTGAAGAAAAGTTGTGAGAAGTTGCAAGATCTGTAGATAGAGATTGGAAGTAGGAAGCAAGAGGCCTCAGTTCTCTTCCTTCTCCTGCTGTACCCATAGGTGGGACTGTATATCAGTATTCTCCAGTCTTTGAGCTGATTTTTCTCCAGATCTTCTCTCTAAAGTGTCTAACTGGACTGCACTTCTTTGAATGACCTTTTACTTGTGCTCTTCCTTAGATTTGCCCAGTTTTCACCGAATCACAGGATGGTTGAGGTTGGAAGAGATCATCTTCTCCAAGTGAGGCTACCTAGATCAGGTTGCCCAGAACCACATCTGGGTGGCTTTTGAATATCTCCGAGGGTGGAGACCTCACAGCCTCTCTGGGCAGCCTGTGCCAGTGCTAGGCCACCCTCACAGTAAAAAACCATGTTCAATGGCAACCTGCTGTGTTTCATTTTGTGCCCATTGCCTCTTGTCCTATCCTTGACTACTACTGAAAAGAGCCTGGGTCTGTCTTCTTTGCACCCTCCCTTTAGGTATCTATATAAATAGATAAGGCCCCCCCCCGAGCCTTCTCTTCTCCAGGCTGGACAGTCCCAATTCTCTCTGCCTTTCCTCATAGAAGAGAAAAAATCTTAATCATCTTCGTGGCCCTTCATTGGACTCTCACCAATATGACCACATCTCTCTTGTACTGGGGAGCCCAGGACTGGACACAGGACTCAGCCTCACCTGTGCCAAGTAGAGGGGAAGGATGATCTCCTTTGACCTGCTGGCAACAGTCCTCTTAATGCAGCTCAGGACACCGTGAGCCTTCTTCTACACAAGGGCACACAAGGGCCTCTGTGGATGGCAACACGACCCTCTGGCGTGTCAGCCACTCCTCCCAGTTTTGTGTCACCAGCAAACTTGCTGAGGGTATGCTCCGCACCATCATCCAGATCATTAATGACGTTACACAGGATGTGTGTTTATTAATAAAGCAAATAAAAATGTGTTTTTCCTAATCAAGCCATACCTAGGAAAGGAAAAAATATATATAACCAGATTATAAAGGTACTACTGTAAGTCTACTAGGAAAAACAGTGATAACTTTTGTGTATTTCTTTTTAGGATTCATGAGATGTAATGAATCTCATGTGAATGAATGTGGTTAAGACAATTTGCTTTTAATTGAACCCTCTTTGCTCCCAAACCAGTTTCAAGTCTCATTCAGAATCACACCGAAGATTTTTGGCTGTCCACAGCCAAAGCTTGAGAATCAAAAACATTCTGAAATAAAGCTAATTCTGTAACTCTTTTTGATGAGTTCTTTTTGATGAGGAATTGGTGTCTCTTGGGCTAGATGGCAGCCATTTTGTCTTGACAAAGACCTTGTTTATGGGTTTCATGAATAGTTTTAGCTTACCGGATATGGAATGATGAAAAATTCTTATCCATTATGAAGCATATTTCTTCTGGAAATTCCTAGCTCTAGGCTTTGTATGAGCAGGAAAGAACAAGATTGGAATAATGGTTGGCAGTTAAACAGCTCTTCAACTAATTTATTTAGATCAGTGAATATAAATTACAGTCTAGATCACAGTCCAGGACTCATCCGTACTGGACTACCCGGGCTAAGTGTCATGGCAAATATAGTCAGATTTTTTTGCTAATAACTGTTATGAAGATATCATTGACTATATTTAAGTCTTTCTTAATTTTTCTGATTAAAAAAATAATTTACCATATTAACTTCAATGATTTTAGAATATATTTGTTTTCTTCCAGTAAAAAAGTGCAAACTTTGACTACACTGTATTGATACAAATAGATATAAAGTTTAAGGAGCAGTTTGGTTTTTTTTTTTCTGCAACTGTCAGCTCCAGGTCGATAATCGAATATTGCTTCATAAAGGAAAACTTACAAGCTAGTTTATTCCATTTTCTTTCAACATGAAAAAAAGAGAATATGCCTAAACATGTAGATTTGTCTTCAGATAACTACATAAACATGTTCATATCCCTTTTCATGGGTTAGACACAATTTCATTGAAAAGGTCTTTGAGTCATTCAGTGTTTCACTTTAAGACTTAAAAAAAAGAGAAACATTTTAATGAAAAAACAGAAAATAAAAAAATCCATTGTAAAGGCAAAGCGTATTTTTTTATTATGTCACTTTAGTTTCACAAGATCAAGCCTTCTATGTTATGTCAGAATTCTGCTAAGAAATCTTTTTAAAGATACTTTTTGACAGTTTCTAGTCAATAACCAGTTTGTGGCTTGGTTTTTACAGCCTCTTGTAAAGAAGAAGTTTCTAATTTTGAAAAGTTCATATAAAAATCTTCTTCTTTTTATCCAGGAATATATGGGGTTCTTTCCCTAATAAACAGAATGAAATCCGTAAAAAGAATTATTCCCTCTAAGATTTATTTTCAGTTGGTGAGCAGTCTAGTCAAACAAGGAGACTTAGGTAAACTAGTAGCGTTTGTGCTACAGAACTTATGTGACATTATCTAGGCCAACAATTCTGAAGTTAAAGTGTTTACTCAAGTGGTCTGAATTTGTCATCATAAATTACTGAAATTGTAACTGCATTTTAACAGCAATAGTACAGAACAAGAAAGTAATGATATATTCTCAAAATATTGGACAGGCCATATAAATAAATTTGTGAAATTAATATTTTATAGTCTTGATTAAAAAAAGAATTTTCCCTCTATTAAACTGATTAATTTACTCATCAATTTTCTTCTGATGTTATTCTGACTTGATTAATGAAAATATTTATCTCTGAAGACCCAACTGTAAACAATCCAAACTCAATATTAGATTGGGAAACCTTGTTTTTACCAAAGAGATTTAGATATTAATCTTGTTTAAGTTGCTCAGGGAAATTTTTTTAAGTTAACTTGAACAATTAACCCTCTGCATTATGAGGTCATTTAGCATATGAATGTGGCTTAAGGTGGCAGATTTGGCATGAAGCAATATTAAGTCAGTTATTAAAGAAGGTAGTGGACCAGATTCTCAGCAAAAGTAAACTGATACAGTAAAACTTCTGCACTAAAATACAAAGATACTTTCAAGGTTGAATATAATGTTGTGGACAGTTGCCGTTTGTAAACAGAAGTGTCTTCTTTCTAACCATAATGCAAGCATAATGAGAAAATAACTAAGAGAAAAATGTGGAGACAACTGAAAGAGTAAGTGATAACATAGAGCAAGGGCTAGAAATGCATAACTGACCAGGACGTATAGTCCGATAGTTTATTAATTGCTCTTATAAAAACAAATGGATAACAAGAAAATATGTACAATTTAGAAATTAAACTTATGAACTGTACCTACCTTGGTGATTTAGCAAGGTCAGCTGAAGGGCTTGGAATTATTAGCTCTTCCTTCTGTGATATGGGGTGATATGGGAAAAAAGAAAGCTATTCCTGATAAAAGTATTTCTTGGTAAGTTCAATAGTACCCTTCTTTTTCCCAGATATGTTCTTAGGATCTCACTTCTCTTGCTGCCCTTCCCATTATACTGTAGTATGGGCAATTCTGGTGTAGCTGTGTTCTTTGAACTGTGAAAGAAAACAGCTAGGTTGAAATCAGTGTGCTTCACAGTTTATCAATGTAATATAATTTGCAATTGTAAATTTAATGACATTTTCAAGTAATTTCTGCAGAATTTTATCATAGTGTTATGTAAAATACATTCAAAAAAATTTTGCTGAAGCATCTCTACCTGATAAAAAGTTCAGCATTTCACTGAAAAGTACACTTTTTTTTTTGGTACAGAATGAACTTTCAAATATCCACTAGTAGACTTAATTAGCAAAGGAAATAGAAGATACATCTGGAATTGAAGACTCACAGGAAATATAAAGCATCTCTAAAGTCTGCAGTAATGGCCGTGGAAGCAAGCTATCTTTTCCTATTAAATAAGAGAGTCATGAAACTCACCAGATCTACTCCATAATAAGCAGCCCCATCTTGGACTACAAACCACCTTCTACTTTAAAGGCCTTGGTAGAAACAGCAAACAATAAGGCTGTACAATCCACAGTTTCCCTTGGTAACACTGTGTCATAGTTCAGCCCCGATCAGGACCACACTAGGCAGTCTGTCTCTCGCTCCCCCCACCCTCCGAGAGAATAGGGGGAGATGATATAAGAAAAACAGCTCAAGGTTTGAGATAAGGACGGGGAGAAATCCTTAAAGTTACTGTCACGGGCAAAACAGACTCGACTTGGGGAAAACTATTCATTTATTTCTAAAATTAGCAGGAGAATGAGACAGGGAACAAGATAACCTCCCCCCACCCCTCCCTCTTCCCGGGCTTAACATTATCTCTACTACCTTCCCCTCCCGAGCGGCACGGGGGGGGGGAAAAGGGAATGGGGGTCGCGGTCAGTTCATCACGCGTTGTTTTTACGCCGCTGTATCATCGTCGGGGGAAGAACTCCTCGCATTCCTCCTCTGCTCCAGTGTGGGGTCCCTCCCACGGGCCACAGTCCTTCGTGAAACTGCTCCGGCGTGGGTCATCTCTTCCACGGGGTGCAGTCCCTCTAGAACAGCTGCCCCAGCGGGCCCTTCACAGGCCACAGCCTCCTTCAGGCATCCACCTGCTCTGGCGTGGGGTCCTCCACGGGCTGCAGGTGGATCTCTGCCCCTCCGTGGACCTCCATGGGCTGCAGGGGGACAACCCGCTCCACCATGGTCTTCACCACGAGTTGCAGAGGAATCTTGGCCAGGAGCCATATTACTCCTCCCCCTCCTTCTTCACTGACCTTGGCGTCTGCAGCCGTTCCTCACAACAGGCTGGCAGACATCTCTCAGGATCCTTTTTACATCTTATTCACTTCTCATCTCCTCTCCACTTCTTGCAGCCGGGCCGGGCCGAGTTGGGCCCAGTCGGCTGCCCGGCGGGAGGCCAGAGGGTGAGGCCTGCAAGGCCCCCCCCGCTCAGCTGCTTCACATCTTCCCTCCTCTTTTTCCTGTTTTCCCCCACTTAAATACGTTATCGCAGAGGCGTTATCACGGGACATTCTGCTACCAATTGGCTTGGCCTTGGCCAGCAGCAGGTCCGCCCTAGGCCCGGCCGAGTCCACTGAACAAAGGGGAGCGACTTCTAGCAGTTTCCTACAGAAGCTACCACCTTAGGCCCCCCCTCACTAACAAAACCAGAACACACTGGAAAATTGATGGGTGCAAAGTCATATTGACAAGCCTTGTACCCTGCACCAACAATAACTTACTAGCTAGCCTTTACAGCATCCCCAAATTTCTCACATCGCAGTTGGTTAGCTAATTACCAACAGCAACTTTATGTGATAAACTCTTGCTTGTAACTTGCTTTTAATTAATGAAAATGAACTTGAAATTAAATTAAATACATTTTTTATTAAAATAGCCTTTAAATAGTGTGCTGCCACTACAGCTCAGATGAGCTCTGTGCAGGTATCCATATAGATTAGTTTTTTGTATTGCCACAGTAAGTCATTCCATGTCTGGGGTGCTTTATATCTGCTTGCACCTCTTTGTGAGGTAGTGATTCATGCTAGATGAAGTGTAGCAGATATAGAGCAGATTACAGAGCAGCTGATCAGGGGTCACCACACACCGCTGCTTTGCTCACCTCTTCCTCCTGCTATATCTGGCTTGGCCACAGATGCTGAAGCTGTGTAAGCAGCTGTTCTGTAGCTCCACAGCTGACTGGCAAAGCAGAAGCCCTCTGGACTGAGGAAACTTCTTCACAAGCCTGTGCTAACAACTGGCATACAACAGCTATGGAGTTGTGTACTGGCTGGGAGTCATACGTACATGTCAAAAGGAGAAGACTCATATGGTGGGAAGAGGCAAGCAAAGCGAATTTGTGAATTCAGCTTGTTCCCCAGAATCTGAGATGTGTCTGATGGGCTGACAATGCCCATCCCATCATGCACCACGGGAAAGTGCACAATCCAGGAGGCTCCGTTGGAGTGTCAAGCCGAGTGGTATGACTGTACAAAATGCCAAATGCTTAAAATGGGGAGAAAGATACCACTGGGTTAAAATAGTCATTTGGATTGCAGTAGTATATGGCCAGTTTATAGAGACAATGCAATCATGTATTGTTAAATCTGCAATGATTAGTTCATCCAAACACAGTGAAAAGTAAATCTCCTCTGTAAGCAAGACCCACAGACCTCTATTTTCCTGTCTGACAAAAAAAAAGTTCAGTATATTGAAGGTCTTCTAGAATTTACCAGAATAATGTATCTGCTAGCAAACATCTGGAAAACGCTTACTATGTGACATATTGTGTGATGAGTTTTATCTGTGCATTTTGTTTTTTAAGTTGTGCTGTCACAATAATTTTGAAACATATAGCTGATCTGTCAACTCCAAAAAGCTACTTGCTAGTATGGTTGTAAAATTCTGCTTATATAGTTCTCAAAAGTTTAATCCTCCATTTATGCTACTGGAATGGATATTTAGTGTCTGGCTGTTGTGTGAGTTAATGACACAAAAAATAGCTGTTGACATTTAAGTAGCCATAATATGATCTTATTACCAAGTAGAGGGACAGAAATGTTTATGTTTTGTTAATTATATGGAGCTTCCTTGTCAATTTTTAAAATACTAATCTCCCTTTAGAAAACTTCTGTAATATTTCTTCGTTTATTTCTGAGCTGTTTAGCTAAGTTGTGATACTGTCTTGGAATATCAAGACCACTATCACTTATGTGAAATTTTTTATTAAAAATTTTAGATGTTTTATAAATTATCTTGATCTACCATAATAGTGCAAACTAGACTCCAGTGATCATCTCCGTCCCTCCAGGCCTGGATTTTTTCCAGGTTTACTAAATAAGCCTGATAATCCCCATGCAGTCAAAATAGCTGTTACACTGATAGATTAACCTTCATGTTGTCTGTTACATTATCACCGCAATAATGAGACATCTATCAAGAAGATGAGAAGCCACAGTGTGCCACAGCACTGTCAGACCATAGGACAGGTAAAACTCCATGGACTGCTGCCGACTGCTTGGTTTGGCTTCTTTGGAACTGTAGTTCTCCAGGGCTATGCTTTGTCATTTTCCCATTTTGGAGATTCATGAGAAGCTGCCTCCATCCTTTCTTGAGCTTTTTCTCAGACATTTCCCAGTGGCAGAAAATTTAAACAAGAACACTTCAATGAGCATAGTTATTTGAATATAGAGAAAAAATATCCAACAACTTTCCCCCAAAAATATTGCCGCTTACCTAACTAAAAATTGACAGACCCTAAGAATGTGAGCCTCTGGTTATTTTGAAGATGATACCACGACTTAGAACTCAAGCTAAGCTTGAAGGAGAGTGGTGCTATGATTTTTCAGGTGCAGACTGTCCTCAGCTTAGCATCCAAACTAAATAGTTGCATGCCTAAATGTTAATTTTACAGATACATTCTTTCTAACAGTGGTAAAACAAGCTGTGATGAGACACACTTTAAAATAATGATGCAATTAATTGGATACCTTGACATTATCAGATGCAGAAACTGTGCAGTTTTGCACAGTTTTGTTGGTATTATCATCAACAGAGAATTGTGGAACTATTTGCAATTTCTTTTTCTCTTACTACTGATTATTGAGACTGGAATTACAATACATGATTGTGCAAAACACTGGACTGAGCGCAGAAGCACTTGCATTTCTTGAAGCTTTGAATCTTCATTTATTTTTATTTAATCAGATACATGACAACACTGAAAGGGAGATTGGCTTGTAATATTATCACGCCTTGAAAATACAGCAGTTCATTACAGAAAAGGACACTGTCAGGGAATTCAGAAATTTAGCTCCTCTACTAATCCTACCATCCCATTTCTCCTTCTTCCTCCTTATCATTCTTGTCCACTTTGAAAGTGTTGAGTGTTGAGTAACTGAATTGTTGCATACTCTTGGACTACATTCCTTTACATCACTCCATAAACTTCTGGTCTGCTGTGCATCAATTTCCCTCTACTTGACTTCATCTCCTCCTCTGATGCCAGAAATTTTATGTGTTTAACATTCCCTCTCTCTCATTGAGCTATTCCTTCAATTCCCTTCTGGGAGACTCATTTTCCTTGTGGCAGACTGGCCTCTAAATTCAATATAACTCTAAGAAGAGTGGTTCACTCAGGTTTTCTCTTGTGCAACGCCCTCCCTCTGTGTCCAGACATGCTTGTGTGTCTTCACTCTCCCAATCCCATCATAAAGTATTTGTTTTCCATTCTCTGTAGTTAATTGATGTTTTTTGAGATGTCGGTATTTTTAAATTTTAGTAGAAAGTGAAGATGTACTGAGCAGGCACAGGAGTTTTGTTTTACCCTAGAAGTTCATGAACCACACTTCACTACTTCTTTGGTCAGAAATTAGAGAGGAGGGTGAAACTAGCTGCTTTTTCATTGCTTTCCTTCCCCTATTTCTCTCTTTAATGTTTGCAACTGTCACTTAAAAATCACAGAGTTCTACTTGGTGATGCCATGAAAACACTATGAAATTTCAGAATGGGTCAGCTGCAGCATTCAGCATTTATCATGGTACAAATCAATGCCAGACAATTGAATGTGAAACATTACCCTAGTAAGCCAAAAGGATGGACGTTGCTTTGTCCTCTGAAAGTCTTCCATTAAGGTAATTTCTCTTTGCCTAGCCTTGCTTTAGGGGAATATTAAAAACATACTTTATGTCTGCAGAGACTGATTGCTTTGTATATAGATGACATAAGTATTTGTGAAAAATCTAGAGTCACCTTCCCTGTAACGTTTATGGTTCTGCTAAATGAGTGTACATTGAATGTAAATGAATGTAATGAATGTAAATCAAGAGACAGGATGAATGATAACAAACTGCAAGTCGTATGTTGATAAGGGTCACACCCAGTTTGACCTGGTTTGCTAAAACTGTAATTCAAATGGACATGCCAAGTTTGCTTTATCTATTTATTAAATAAATTAAAGGACAGATGATGAGTGCAAGGTAAATGTGGCTTAAAGATTTAATGGATTTATTGATTCTAAATCTTAGCTAGAGGAGTTTCTGTAGGTTACTAAAATGACATCTACTTATCTAATTAAATACCTGTCACAAATTACAGTTAGCTTCGAATGTGTATGGTATACATAAAGATGCTTTTTTTTGTTGTTGTTGGGAAATCTACAAATTACAAGAAAAAAACATAAAAAATGTTCAAACTTGCTATTTCCCCAAATAGTTGTAACACTATTTTAATGTTACTCTTTGAGTATCAATTTTTTTTCCCTGTTTCTTTATTAATGATACGTTAATGATAATGAAAAATTTGGTCAAGTGATGTTAGAATAAACAAATTAATTGCAGTAGCTGTGAAAAACAAATGTAGTACTAATGAGCTGAAAACAACATTTGCTAAAGCAAATGATAGATTTTGTTTGCAATAGTTGAAAAAATGTCTTCATTTCTCAAAGAACAACAAGCCATGTACCAGGTTAGCTGAACTATGAAAGATTACTGGTTCAACATTCTTTCATTTTTTAATTTTTGTCTTGAATATAGATATTTTCGTTTTGTGAGTTTTTCTCGGCTTTGCCTAGTTCTTCCCTAACAAAAATGTGTGGTAGAAACAATTCCTGTATACACTTTTTCTAGAACTATACATCCACTTTTTCCTGCTTTATCACACTTCTGTCAATAGATTTTTAAGGTTATTTCTGTTTTCCACAACTTGGCTAAATTTGTTACGTTTTATTAAACATTTGGTAAAGAAAGCTTTAAAAATACCAACTGCTGGACAATACTAAGAAGCAAAGTGTTGTTAACAATATATTAACAGTCTACATAGGTTTATGTTAATTTTGAACAATAAGTTTGGCTAAAATATATGTTTCATAATAGAATTTTTAGTCTTTATAAGAGTGCTTTCCGTATTTATAATTTCTTTTGGCATTTTCTTTTGGTTTTGTTAATATCTAGTAACTTTCTCATGATTAACCCTTTCTAGCAGTCTCTGTTCAGTGACAGACAATATTTGTTGCCTTTAAACTATTTTTAATAACCCAAACACTTTTATTTACTTACTGGAATTATGTTGGAGCAGGATACTTTTGAATATGGATTATGTGCTCCTTAGTATCTGCATTCTTCTAAAATTTCCCAAGAAGTTTTACAAAATATCTTTAATAAAATTTTTTAACCAATATTCAGCTGAGCCATGCCAACCTAGCCAATGATTCTTGGGAAGTTATGTAACAGAAAGAAGAAAGCTGGAATGGCAGTGATGTGATTTCCAGCTGTTTCCAAAAGAGTAATATCTCATTACTCTACTTCAGGTTGAACTTAATATAGTGAAAACATACACAGTTGGTTGGTTACTTTTTCAGTGGCATCAGTGAGATATTACTCATTGTTGTGGTTTAACTCCAGTTGGTAAACTCCAGTTGGCAATCAAGTACCACGCAGCCACTCACTCACCCTCCCCCACTCCAGAGGGCATGTGGGAGAGAATCAGGAAGAAAGGAAAACTTGTGGGTTGAGACAAAGCAGTTTACTAGGATAGCAAAGGAAGATATAGTAATATATACATAAATCATGATAACAATAATAAAATATAGGGATAATAAAACATACAAAATGACTGATGTACAATTTCTCACCACCCAATGACCTGATGATGAATACAGCCTGTCCAGGTATCATAGTGTCTCATTGCCATACAAATGGTGTTATAGCTGTGATTATTGGTATCTATACCGAGATCTTCTGATTAACATAGCTGTTACAGAACAGCATTTCTCCCATGATATGTTAAGCTTTGGTAAAGATGCCTAATAAGGATGAAAGGAAATGGCCTCAAGTTGTGCCAGGGCAGGTTTAGGTTGGATATTACGAAAAATTTCTTCACTGAAAGGGTTGTGAAGCACTGGAACAGGGCTGTCCAGGGAAGTGGTGGACACCATCCCTGGAGGTATTTAAAAGATGTTCAGATGTGGTGCTTAGGGACGTGGTTTATTGGTGGACTTGGCAGTGTTAGGTTTATCATTGGTCTCAATGATCTTAAAAGTCTTTTCCAACTTTTCCAACTTACGTGGTTATACAATTCTATGGAACAGAACTGAGAGCAATCTTGGAGTGACCCTGAGCAGCAAGAGAAAGAGTGAGAGAGCTGCCTACCAGCCAACCCCTACTGTATGCTGAGCATGACATCTATGGTATGGATTACTTCCTTTGACTAGTTTGGGTCAACTGTACTGGCTACACCCCTCCAGCTTCTTGCACCCACACATCAGCAAAACCTGAAAAGCTGAAAAAGTCTTTAATCTCTCAACAACAACAGATAACATCAGTGTATTATCAACATTCTTCACATAACAAATCCTGTACTAAATCCAAAACACAGCAATTACTGGGGAGAAAATTAACTCTACCTTAGACGAAACCAGGACACTCTTGTGTGACCTGTTGAGAGCAAGAACTCTGTAACACTATCTTTAGGTATCAGAAACCAATGGGGTATCAAATATTTTCTAAATTTGTTGCATGGGATACACATGATAGGGTTCAGGTGAGCTTTTCAGCTCCATTGAAGCTGCTTTGAGGCACAATGTGTTACAAGTGAATAGTTTTCTGAGATAGCTGAGTATCATCCAACATTTGAAACCTATCTGATGTGTAAGCTTTTCCTCCAGCAATTTTATAACCTCATCTACTAAAGCAACAGCAAAATCTCACTTGAATTAATACAGCACAACAACCAGATAATATCAACCATATATTTGATTTGTTTAACTTCAACAGCTGTCTTGTTACATGTCCCTTGTGGTTTGGAAGTTGCTAGCGAGATGCAAAGCCTTTCTATTGCTTTTTCTCATTTCAGAAAATGAGGCTGAGAGTACCAAGGGGTGAGAGTAATTATTTACCTGTTCTGATTCTAGTGGATTTCTCACTGAGTCTAGTCATGGAAATATAGCCTATGCCTTGGTATTTTGAAGAACTAAGCATTATATAAGGAACTATTTCTACCACAAATATCTTCTGCCTACGTACAAGGCAAGTTCTAGGGAAGAATTACAATTTTTAGTTCCTTCTACTAAGGGCTATTAAATAATTACAAAGCCACTCCTTTAGAATTTGTACTAGAGGAGAGTCCACTTGCATTGGGATATTGGAGCCCATTTATTTGGTTTTATTCATCATTCAGGCTGATCCAGTGGCATAGACACATGTTACATTTCTTCCCTCTGTTGATGGGTGTTTATATTAGTACTAGGAAAAGAAAATAACTAGTACCAGTACTAGAATGAAAATAACTCACTTTGTTTGCTAGTACTGTTTTTATTTGTCTGAGTTTCTTAATTCAGTTGTTTATGTATCTTAGCCATTGATAATTTAAGATCTTGTTTATGCATCCCAGTATTTTTTATGCTAAGAAAAGATTTTGAAACAGGATTCTGTTTTGCAACAGAACAGTTGCAAATCTGCATAAGCAGATCTACTTGCTTATGCTTAGCATGTTTTCCTATGAAAAGATAGTTGCTGTGAATCTTGGAGATTGTTTATAAACTTGGTATCAACCATATATGTGTAAAAGAAAAGGCTCTAGGGACAATTTATTGTGGCCTTTCAGTATATAAAGGGGACTTAAAAGAAAGATAGAGAAAGACTTTTTGTCAAGGTCTGTAGTGACAGGACAAGGGGCAATGGTTTTAAACCAAAAGAGGGTATATTTACATTGGATGTAAGGAAGAAAATTTTTATGATGAGAATGGTTGCTCAGAGAAGTTGTGGATGCCCCATCCCTGGAAGTGTTCAAAGTCAGGTTGGACGAGGCTTTGAGCAACCTGATCTAGTGAAAGGTGCCCCTTCCCATAGCAGGAAGGTTGGACTTAAAGGTCCTTTCCCACCCAAACCATTCTATGCTTCTATGATAAAAATAGTTTGGAGGGCTTCTACTTTGCTTAGTTTAAAAGAAACTAAGTTTTTGGAATTTCAAAAGAATTCAGAAGTTGATCTGGGAAGCTGGAGGGAAAAATAACAACTTGGAAGCAATCATTACATTTTGAAGGTAATGTATTGTAAGGTAATATAAAAATCATTCTGAGGATGAGAAATTTGATCAAGAATTCACAAAGATAATGATACAATCTGGGAGAGACAGTATTTCTGGTCTGTGATCTCCTACTTATGGGGAGAAAACATGGTCAGCATGCAGTCCTTAGATTCTTAGTAGAAACTACAGTTTCCTTGTTACATAGTAAGGACTAAATTGTGTGTTTTCTTCAAGCTGTGAACAGGAAACAGCATGTGGTTTGTCTGTTCCAAGAACAATCCCAGAAACTAGACTATGTTTTGGAGTTCCTATTTTTTATCAATTTGTTTTTTCAAAGTAATGTTCAGAGACTACCTTAGATTTATACCTTGTGGAAAAGACAGTGTGTTTCTTACTGTGGTATAGTGAGTCAGGCTGAAAGGAAAGTAGATGTGCTATTGTCTCCGTAACCCTAAATCCTCCAAAATGGACCCAATCCTGCCCTGGAGGAGTATCCAACTTCTCCAGGGAGGACAGGAGTCCAATGGATAAATGAGCTCCTTTCTCACTGGGCTTTTGGAGTGACACAAAGAAATATATTTGGGGGAAGCATTTTGTTGTATACAAGACACTTCTGCCTAAAATAATTTGTATTGGATTACTTACAAGCATCATGGCATCTCAAAGGCCATTTAAAGGAGTATTTTATTCTTATATGAGTCTCATATTAGTGGTAGTCTATCTCTTCCTATCAGAAACTGCAAGTTGACCAGTTCAGACATCTTTGCCAGTGATAACTTCCGTCCAGATTTGCTCACTTTCCTATTTTAAAGAGACACAAAACAAACTCAAGACTTTAACAAAGACTTTAAAATCTGTTTTCAGATTGACTGTCAATGAGCACCAAGGCTCAATATTGGAATATTTTTTATAGGGAATTTGGTATGGAGGAGGCTTCTGGAGTGTAAAATTGGATGTCATATAACAGCTGCTAATGCTGAAAGGCAGTCTGATAGAATATGATTAGTGCAAGCTAAAAAGCAGAAAAATTGAAATTTATGTGGAAACATCTCCCTCTTTGAAAAGTGCAAAGAAAAAACCTTTGTAAAGAAATTTTATATATCTTAACAGAGAATGCCTCACTTTCCAAAAGTTTATGATTTCTGTTTGTTTCAATGTGTTGTGACCTATTGGAAGAAAACAGTAAAAAAGAATAATTTTGTCACTTTTCACATTCGGTTCTTACAACAAAAAGCAGAAGAGGTCCAGGTCTCCTTCAGTGTAATTGCACAAAAGCAACCCTGACAAAAAAACTTGCATTAAACTAGGGTATGAAAAGATAAAAGCAAATTATATGAGTTAAATAATTATAATGTATCTAAAATAAAAATTATTCAAACTTCATTTTAATTCCTATTATAGTTGGAGCTGTTTACATCCAGCACATTTTTTCCTCCCCTATTTTCAAAAGAAATGGGATTTTAGAAAATATACACATATTTTAAGCTTAGATTGAGTCTGAAGAAGGAAAAGAGCTCAAATATGATTTTAAAATCCGTTCTCCTAGATTGATGCATTCATTAGCTTTTATAGCAAGTGTAACCCTCCATCTAACATTTAACAAATTTTTTTTTCTATGTACATAATTTCTTTGCTTACCTATGCACTGAATTCTTGTTTTCTTTTCTTCTTCTGCCCTTCCCTTGTCTTTCTAAAATCAGCATACACCTTTCAATTCTCTCTCATCCTTTATAATTCTTTCATTTGATTTAACTGAATTTTTCTTTCTCTTATTTATTAGATTACATTTGTTTCTCCTCTAGTGATTCCCTTTCTCTGCTTCAGTTCCATATAGAAATTTTTCTAGGCAAAGTTAAATAACATTAACAAAGGAGTGACAGGAAATTATACAGACAACAGTTCTGCTCACTAACTTTTTGCTTTTGACGAACTGAAGTTGGAAGAAATGGAGGAAAAGAGTGGTATGCAACATAAGTAAAAAGTTCTGTATTAGAAAAGTACGAAGAGCATAGCAAAGTTAATTCTGAGGGCATGTCATAATTACAGGCTTATTAAAGTGACTTCTCTTTGGGTCTAAGGCCATTGTTTCAAACATTGCCATAGGAAGGAATGCATGTTTCTACTGTTAGAACATCTCTTGAAAACACTTTCTCTATTTTTGCTTTGCCAATTGCAGATAAGTCACAAGAGAGACTTGAAAATAGTAACACAGACTAGAGATTAAAAAATAATGCCAAAATCACCTCTAACTTGGACTGCCAAAAGAAATAACAGATCCCATTATCTTACTGCTAGTGGTAGGTTGTGCTGGAAAGATGCAGCAAGGCTCCTGGTAGCTGGACCTGAATTTGTTTGTGACGGCCAGAGAGGAAGGCAGTGGGCCAAAGGAAATTGATTGTAGCAAAACTGAGTCATGAGGCAAAGGCAAGCAAACAGTTTTTGTTAATTAGTCCTGATGTATATTTGGAGTAGTTCAAGGAGCTGGAGATAAGATGACGAAGTAACACCAAAGAGGACTCTATCTTGTATTTTAACAGAGTAAAAAGCAGTATCTACTAAAAAGCAGAAATTAGATACTACTAAAAAGGCACAGTGGATAATCAACACAACTGGTAAGAGTTGAAGATTATTAGATTAATAGGGGTAATCTTGTTGGTAGATGGAGTGTTGCTTCTTTGATCACAGAAATTAAAGGTGTGCAGGAGTCAGTGTAATGAAAAATTAAAGCACCTCTTCAGAAGCAGTATTGAAAGCTCTTTTGGATACTCTAGACTCAGAAGCAGAATGATAGTGTGTCATAGTTCAGCCCTGATCAGGACCAGACTACGCAGTCTCTTTCTCACTCCCCCCACCTTCCGAGAGAACAGGGAGAGAAAATATAAGGAAAAAACGGCTCGAGGTTTGAGATAAGGACAGGGAGAAATCCTTAAAGTTACCGTCACGGGCAAAACAGACTCGACTTGGGGAAAACTATTCATTTATTACTACAAACAGCAGGATAATGAGACAGAGAACAAGATAACCTCCCTCCATCCCTCCCTCTTCCCGGTCTTAACATTATCGCTACTACCCTCCCCCCCGAGCGGCACGGGGGGGAAGAGGGAATGGGGGTTGCAGTCAGTTCATCATACGTTGTTTCATGCCGCTGCTTCATGGTCAGGGGAAGAACTCCTCACATTCCTCCCCTGCTCCATCGTGGGGTCCCTCCCACGGGCCACAGTCCTTTGTGAAACTGCTCCGGCGTGGGTCATCTCTTCCACGGGTGCAGTCCCTCCAGAACAGCTGTCCCAGCGGGCCCTCCACAGGCCACAGCCGCCTTCAGGCATCCACCTCCCCCAGTACGGGGTCCTTCACGGGCTCCAAGTGGATCTCTGCTCCTCCGTGGGCCTCCATGGGCTGCAGGGGGACAACCTGCTCCACCATGGTCGTCACCACAGGCTGCAGGGGAATCTTGGCCAGGAGTCGCATTACTCCTCCCCCTCCTTCTGAACTGACCTTGGCGTCTGCAGCCGTTCCTCACAACAGGCTGGTAGATGTCTCTCAGGATCTTTTTTACATCTTATTCACTTCACTTCTCATCTCCTCTCCACTTCTTGCAGCCAGGCTGGACCGAGTCGGGCCCAGTCGGCTGCCTGGCGAGAGGCCAGAGGGTGAGGCCTGCAAGGCCCATGAGGCCTGCGCCTCCCCCTCTGCGCCTCTGCCCCTGCTCAGCTTCTTCACATCTTCTCTTCTCTCTTTTTTTTTTTATTTTCCCCTTCTTAAATACGTTATCGCAGAGGTGTTATCACGGGACATTCTGCTACCAATCAGCTCGGCCTTGGCCAGCAGCAGATCCGCCCTAGGCCCGGCCGAGTCCACTGAACAAAGGGGAGTGACTTCTAGCAGTTTCCTACAGAAGCTACCACCTTAGGCCCCCCCTCACTAACAAAACCACGACATAGTGTTACGATCTCGGTTATCAGCTACCATACATCAGAACAAGAGGAAAGGAGGCAATCTTAAATTCAAAGGTTAAATGCAAGGAGTCTGCATCCTTCCTAAAGAGGTAAATTAGGAATTAGAGAATTATCATAATTATACTTGTATTTATATGTTAGAGTAACACTACTCTGCTTAAAAACTACAGACATTTTTTCTGAGGCAATTAAGCCAGCAGTGTATTTTATTTTTACAGTAGGCCTGGATGGCTTCTTTTTGCTAAACATTGAGAAAAAAGATGGTAAGAGAAAGTCCTATTTATTGAATTTATAATCTAAATAGAAGTGCCGATGTGACAATGACAAGCAGATGGGACAAAATGATCAACTGGCTAGCCCACAATTAATAGGCAGTCTGTGGCAGGGCTTTACCAGAGATTGCTTTTCTCCTCTGTTTATCAAGAAAGTGAGTTTGTAAAGAAACTTCAGGCAAGCATGGCTGCCCTGTGTGGGAGAACAATTTGGTGTGGAAAAAGACAAATCACAGGCATAATAAAGCATTGGATAAAAATGTGTTTATGTTTTCTTTTTAGAGCCACACCAACATCAGCCCTTGATCAAATGTAGTGATTAACCACACTGTGCAATCACAGAGGAACATTCAGAGCTGGTGCAGGGTGGTCCCAGACAATCTACCTGGCAAAAAATATTGAATACATGTGCTTTTGAGTGAAGAATAGTGCAAAAGTAATCATAAATGCAAATATAGTTTTTGAGATGAAGGGAGCTAAATGCAGAGGTCTTAAATGCAGTGGGTTTTGACCTTTGATTGACAACAGGGAAAGAAGGAAGAAAAAAGAAAGAAATCTGGAGCAGATATCAGCTTGTTATGAACTATGCTCAAAAGGGAGGATAGAACAACACGAAAGAGACTTGGATTTTAGAATATGAGGAATTAAAATCTTGGAAGAACTATCCTAAGTAGAGATGGCATGGGAACAGTAAGCAAGAGAACAAAAGGAAGACCTTTTCTATAGGAAAAGGTCACGAAGGTGATTGTGGTGGTCACTTTGAGACTTTTTATAAATGTACTATGACAAGAAGACAAGGTCTGTTTATGCAGGAGCACATCATGTAGAAGAAAACATATTGCCTGTCTTTGCAGGTTTTTTGAGAATTCGAGCTGGAATAGTATTATTCTTAGTAGTTCAAATAACAAAGATATATGAAGTCTGAGAAAAAGACCAAAAGCTATTAACTTGATGGCAGGATGGATAACCAAGTAACTGCAACTTTGTTTGGCTAAGTGGCTATCACGATGCCTATAACATGATAATTGTTCAAAGATATTATGAAGGCTGAAACTCTAAAATAAGGAAGAGGAATTACAGAGGATAGTACCAGTGCTGTAAAAGAAAGTAATGGGAAAATTACAGGATGTGTTTAGACTGAGTTTCCAACTGGAAGATGTCAGGCCAAGCAATGGATTCTCAGAGCAGAGAAAATAAAAAAAAAAAAAATTGCAAATAGACTTAGTGGAACAGATTCTGGTTTTACGGGGAGCAGTCAATTTTTGTGTCTCCTCTGGCTTCATTTGAATTATGTACAAAGTTTCAGGAAAAGTAAATCTTAACAAATACCAACCTACATTATATTCTAATACATTCTCCTTTCCTTCATACAAGCTGATCTCGACATCCAGCCATATTCTTGGTATTTCAAAGCTTTCCCAGGAACGTACACATCAGCTAATGTTTCCTGATCTGTTTTTTGTTTAAATTAGCATACATCTGTACTTCATGCATAACATCCTGTTTCTGCATATTATCTCTTGTCCTGTCACACGTTCAAAACCAGTTTGTTCAACACACTCCTGCATCTACAAGTAGATATTTGGCAATGGCTGTTTTGTGGCAAGAAAGCTTTCTGCAATTTCAGTTAGCCAGTTGTACTGTGATTTTGTACAGTCAGTGGTCAGTTTTCTGTCACACCTGTGACTACTTTTCTAATCCCTTTTTATGCAATCCCAACAAACTCTCTCCAGTTATCTAAGCCATTTGGTGGTGCACAGTTAGCCTTCAGTCAAGAAAAGCTTAAATCTTCTGTAGATTTACTGTTCTCAAACAGAAGTTACCAGTTGTCTGCATGCAAATACGTTTGATTGCAATCTTTTCCAGTCGACCTTATTTTTAGAATTCATGAGGTCCTCCAGATACTAGATCTACACTTTATTCTCTCCATACTGGTCCTGTTTCTGCTTTGTTGGATGGATTTTGAGAGTGGCTAAACACTATCTGGTGTCTGAGTAGATTAACTCTCCTATAGGACTGATTCTGGAGATGAAAGAAACTATTCATATTTTTATCAAATTAATTATTTTTGATACAATAAATTCACTTTCAACTCAAAAAGTGAAACACAAACTGACCTCTCAGATAAGCTCATCATACCAGGTAGACCGGCCAGTTAGTTATGTAGGTCGTCAGCAGTATGGATGCAAATTCAGTAAGCTATTTTGTTGGCTTTGCCATTACTGCGGATTGTTGCATAGCCAGGTGAAAATGCTCAGTGTTATGATACAGATTTTGTCAGCCCTACCATTTTTTTGTATTTTATTATACTGTATAGTTTTGGCAAAAAGCCCACAGTAGTTCAAGATGTCATGGGCTGCTGAGAGATCCACAAACTCAGAATCATAGCAGACATGTTTATGCAAAGTTCCTGTTAGAGTCTGTACACCCTGCTAAACATCTACCATAACAAAATCTGTCAACAGATAAAATTAAGCTATTGCTTGTTCAGGATACAGAAAGTACATGCAGTTAATCTTATCATAAGCATACAAAGTAGTATATTTTAAATGATTGGGATTGTAAGTTGTGAAATTTTACAAATGAAGAAACAATTTTTCTGTGTAAGCTATAGCCATATATTGCCCTTTTGTAGAACAAGAAAACACTGCCTTGTGATGCACTAAGTAGTTAATAATTGCTTCCAATCAATCTTCATAACATTTCTCTAATGCCTTGAATCTCAGATCTTATCTTCTTTCTGCATGCACTGCATGCCAGGACGCTGGTGATTTATAAACAAATACAGTCGCTTTGAATGCAAAGTCAATAGAAGATCACTCCCTAACTGCCCTACTATGGCAGTACAAAAAGCCAAACTTAATTCCTTAGTATAAACTGTTGCTAGAAAAATTCAGTGATGCTTGTAATGCCAGTTACAGCCATAACAGTTTGAGCTAGAGATACAAACATAGATCTTTCAGATTTGCCGTCTGCCTTTGTTTAAACTTTATGTGCAGTCTCCTGTGCTAGGCGGAGAAATTCAATGCCAACTAAGGTATTTCTTTCCTGTTGTTACCCGTGGAATGAAAACAACAGGACTCACAGGGAGAGTATGGATGCCTGCTCTACAATAAACAGCTATTCTGGGCCAGTTGGCCGTTGGCCACAGGATGCATTAGCAGGGCAAGAAGATGAGAAAACAAGAAGCTGTCCTCTTTTTCCACGTTTCTGTTGTTCAGAGCACTGAAGGGAGAGAGTTTGAGCTCTGTGCTGGAGAAAAGGTACAAAACGCAGGCATCAACCACAGAGTCTACTGTGCAGTTCTCTCGTGTAGCTTATCTGTTGACCTTAAACACTATTTCTGATTGCATTGATGAAATGTGTAAGATTTGTAGAGTGAATTCCTGCCTCCACCAAGACAAGGAATGCAACGCTTCTGTTGCATGTGGATTCCACAGAGGAAACATCTGGATCTAGATAGCAGAGAACACTTGATTTAGTCTTTCTAGTGAGACTTGGGGAAAAAACATCCGTATTAACATCTGTATTCATTTTCTTGTTGCTGACAAGTCAGCATGAGCTTCAGTGATGTTGCCTTAGGAATGAATATAACTTCCTTATTCAACTGGATATTGTCATCTATCAAGACACTCTCTTCACATTTTACTTTCTGAAATGCTGCTGAAATAAGAAAATACTGAAGGCCATATCAAAATGGAAGTACATAATGAATAAATAAGACTTTTTTGAAGAACTTAGCTTTCACTTCAAATAACTGGGGATATTTTTTCATGCTGAGGCAAATTAAAATGAAGAGCTGGGCTTGGAGATGGCAAAAAATGAGCAGCATATTTTGAAACCCTTGAGATACAGTGTGGAAGAAAAATCAGATTTGGATTCAAACTTGTATAAGTTTATAATTTTGCAAAAATAAGACCTAACTAATAAGATGCTAAGTCAAAAGCCATCTGATGGTAACTTTGGCTCAATCAAGCCTCATGACTGCCATGTATATATTCTGTGGCCTTGGACAATTCAGCTTTTCCATGCTTAAGTTTTTTCTTTTTTCTTTAGAGGAGAAGACCAGTATACTTAATTTTGTATACATTTTTGAAGGAGGAATGCAGCATAGATTAATTATTTCTCTTTATGGTCTTTGTAAAATGCATACTGTGAAATGAGCTATACAATTATCACCCAGAAAGTGGAATAAAGTAGAAAATCATACTGAATTCAGTCCTAGATTAGAATTCAAATAACATTATTGAAATCAATCCTCAAACCTACCTTTAAGTACTATAAATTCCTGCTTGGTAACAAAAACTTAATTCAGACTTGGTTAGGTCTGGAAAAATCTGCATACTATATGAAGCATAACATAGAACAATGTAAATAAGCCTAGATTTTTTCTAATTATATATATTCTGCATTATATGCAGACCAAATAAATAATTGATTTTTATACAAGAACTAAGATTTGCTCTTGTGAAACCCAGTAGCAAAAAGGTTTTGAATTAGAAACATTTCCTGCTATCACTTTAACACTAATAAGGAAGTAGCAAGACCACATTAATATACATTGCTACAGAGAAATTACAAATAGGTTATGTGTGAGGGTGAATTTCAATCAACAGTTTCATCAATGTGATGGATATTCTATTAACAGTCTCATTTTCGTCTCACTGGTTTTCCAACTGAAAGAACTTGCTGACCCTGCATGCACTTGGTTGTAATGAGGCTTCATTTATATTTTCTCCACCAAAATACTAGCATGATTAAATTTTAAAATGGAAGGGGGATAACATAATTTCTATCAGTAAAGAAAACCTCTAAAAATAAACAATTGTATCCAAGAAAAGGGACTACAATGATCTTCTTCCTTCCTTTCTTCCTTCCTTCCTTCCTTCCTTCCTTCCTTCCTTCCTTCCAAATAGTACAGAATTCACATGAAATAAGAGATAAATGCAAATTAGTCTATGCAGCTGAAAACGTAGTAACCTTTTTAAACCTTCAATGCAATGCTGTCCAAAGCAAAGAATTAAATACTAAAGAAATGTCATAAGATTTTGGGGGATGAGAGTAATCTATTTATCTGTATAAAATCTAGTCTGGCTAGTTCTGGTGCTTCTGTCCAACTTTTCCTAGACAGCTGAACAAATTTGCATTAATGAAGTGTAAACTGCAAGCTTATAATGAAAAGAGATTTATTTTGTTTTATGATAGAAGTCTCACTAATAGTAAATATGTTTAGCATAGAGCATGGAGCTTGACATACGTGATTTTATTATATATGTTTGTAGGTGAACATAACAATTGCAAATACTGTTTGATCACATTTAATTTGTGTTATGTTCCTGTGCAGCCTTCAACACTAATAACCTGTATGCATGTGCATGCATACATTATAGGAAGACAACCCATGCATGTGAATGACAGCATTAGTCTGCTTAGGAACGGTGGCAGTCTGCTGCAAAGAGGTTTCTAGAAACTAGGTCTATTACCAAATTACATTAACTCACAGATGGACAGAAGAAGCGATCTGCTAAGTGTTAACAATGCCAGTGCACTGTGTGCATCTGTACAGACAGAGATATCTTTTGGATTAACCATGGTCTCTTGAAGTAAGATTCCCATTAAGTTTGTAACCTGTTTCCCAGACCATGGCATTCTTTGTGCAACTCTTGGAGGCATTCGGACCAGATGGACACAGGAAAGAAAACACACAGAAGAAGCAGAAAAAGCAATAGACGTAGGGAGATGGAGGAGTGAGAGAAAGTTAGTTCCTGGAGGTTTCCCAAAATAGAATAAGTCTTTTTAAGTTCACCTCAGAAAACCTGCAACCTGGTAGAACTTTGTAATGAAGTGGCATGTTCAGCACATTTATGTGATTATTTTCTTCTCTGCTGCATGGAGCATAGCTGAACTCTGTGGATGATTCTGAGTATGGAAATGAGCAATTACATCTTCAAAATGCTGCCTCTGTAGGATATCCAGGCAATCATACACTTAAGGGTAAAGCAATGTTGTAAAATAGTATTCAAGACATAAGAAATAACACTGAGACTCCCCAGAATCTGGTTTAAAGTTTACTTGATCAACTGTAATTGTACTTCATTTATTTGCATACAAAGTGTCTTCTTTTGATAGTGCTTATTTGTTATTGTAAAAATACGAATATATTTATAGATATGTAACAATATACAATTTATATAAAAAGTATGTAAATGTATATAATTTATATAAATATAAATATGTTTTGATTAAACCCTATGTTTATATAATATGATACAACAAAAATATAGAAATATAAATGTATGCATATATTTACGAATGGCAACGTAATATTTGCAAACAGTAACATAAGCTTAATTTGTACCAGCTGGTCTATCAGATGTAAAAACATAATGCTCAATATAATCTACTTAAGCATCTTGTATTCGTGATCTGGTCATGTTAATCACATTTTGATATGATGCATTTACCAAGCAATCTAATCCAAATCTTTGTTTTACTGTGTAATTATAAGGAATGCATATATTAATGAGTTTTTGTCTATTCACTTTTTTGTACTGAAAAGGCTGTTAACACTTCAAAAGCAGTGGTGGACAGTGATACAGAGATTACCACGATCTGAGTAGATTCAAGTGAACTATTAGGAACAATGACATACCTTAAAATTCTAGGCCTTTTTCCTAATTTTAGTCTATTTCTTAGTGGATTAAAATTGCTATCAGTTTGTCCAACAGTTTGCATTTTGACAAAGCAACAGGTGTCTGTTCCTCAGGTACGTTGGTTCGCAGCTTGGTACACAGATATGTACACAGTCATGGACAGCCCATTTTGTCACGATTGATACCAGATCATTAACTTCTAGCAAAGGGCAAGGAGACATAACTGGAAGATGTGACATCTTAAATTGCCCAAGCAAGATTTAGGAGATGATATCTGTCAGGCTTATATAACTTTTACCATTATTTACTATTTCTGAAGAGCAAATATCCTACAGCAATAAGGTGCTATTGGTCTCACTCTCTAACTGACTGAAAGTTAAAAGTCAAGAAGGAGGAAAAAAGAAATTTAAAGATGAGTGTGTGAATACTTTTAGCACAAGCCTTTACAGAAATATGCTTTTGAAAAATCTAATTTAAAAGAAGTAATACATTTGATAGAAGTCAATAAGACAAATAAGATAACTTTATACCAGATAAAAAATGAGTAAACAGCATCACTCTGAAGATCTAGTTTTGTTGTGAAAACAGCTAACTTTTCTACTTGCAAAGCCACCTACTTCAAAACCTTAAATCAGAAAGAAGATACTAAAAAAGCTTGCATTTTCTCCATTCCCCTTAGTGGAGAGCCATTTTCTCCATTGGTTTCCAGTAAGAATATTAGATGTGATGCCTGATTTTCAGTCTCCAGGATTTAACATTTTAGTTCTGGAAGTCTGAATAAAACATCCTTTAGCTCCCTCCCTAGCTAGCGTGGTGGACTTCATCAAACCCATACTGGCTGACACATAGTTATTAAGCTGTTGTGGCTCAAACCTTTCTCCTACATGTTGTACTTAGACTTATAGTAGAGGTCCTTAAAAGGCAAAAGCAAAGACTAGTTGGTGGCAGACCATGCTCCAGTGCTCAGTCTTTGGATAAAACAGGAATCTCTCAGACCAACCACATCATGGAACTATTCTGATTTTTGCACAGCCTTTTGTGTCAGGAATAACCTTACCCTCTGACTTGCCCACAAGACTTATCTATGGTAGGGAGTTTTTTTTTCTGAGTTTGTGCTGACTTCTGTTTCATTTTGTTAGGGATTGCAAGAAGCATGGAGTTTTGTGGATCTAGACAGAGGGCTCCATCTGCAAGGCATAACCCCGTGTACAAGAATAGAATCTGAATGCAAAGTCTTGATAGGCACTTTGCAAACATCTAGGCTGTCTGCTGCCCCAAGTCTTCTATATCAGAGCAGAATTTGATCATAAAATTTTCTCTTTGCAAATAATAACAGTGTTAGTAACAACTTCTTAAGTGCCTTTGGAAAAAAAGGAGAGCTAAAAAGTTCATTTTCTCTGTGGCAGAATTGCTGGCACATAACTACTGTCAAAGCAAAACATAGTGTGAAGTTGTGCATCTTGTCATAATAAATCATCCCCTGCATAGCTCTAGTTTTCTGTTTGGCTGGACTGAAGTCAAAGCACGTGGCTAAATGAGGGGGAAGAAGGGTTATGATGAACAGTTAAAATAGCTGCAAGACACACCAACGTCCTTGCTGTCTGCAGGAGGGGAGCTTTAAGCTGCAAACACACACCTCTGAATGTTCACTGGCCTTCACAGAATCCCATATGCCATTTTGGGTTCATAAGAAATCTGCAGGCTTCTGTCTTCCTTCCTCCTGATGCGTACTGCAACATTTCCATGGCTATCAGGAGAAGACAAGCTCAGTGGAGTCAGAACAGCAATTTTACATAAAGCAGGGCTTTTCCCCCTTTGGCTGCCTACTTTGGGCTGCTGTCTCCTAGCATGACACAAAGCTGCCAATCAAAAGAGTATTGTCTCTAATGAGCACCGGGACGCATCCTAAAAATGAAAAGCACTGATAGTCCTTTTCAAAGCAGGACATGTTGGACAAAAATGTAACCTTTTATCCATTGTATGTTATTTTGTTATTCCAGGTCTGGCCCAATCTGAATTCCCTTTTCAATGAGTTGGCTTCTGTAGAATGAAACTGTCAAGAGTGGCAACACCATACGTTCTGCTAGACGTTAATATGTATTAGCATGGACCAGATATAAATTTCCTAGATATACATATAGCTTTTAATAAAGATGGCTATCAGGTGAAGAATAACTTCTCTGAAAAATACTCTTTTGGTTTAAAAATGTTTATTCTTATCAGTGATGACATAAATGAAGATCAAAGTTTCCATCTTGTAATTAGAATTATTTTTCCAGCTCTGATTCTCTCATCTACACATTATTTAAGTGGTTTTCATAGATGAAGGTTATGTAAAGTTTTAAACACTGTAAGAATTCCAGGTTTTATCTCATTTCCTTGAACCTTTCTATCTACTTATAAAAGGAATATAAACTATGCTACTATCTTTACACCCACTGTATTCTTTCTCGGATGTCATGTCTGCCAGGTTTGTCAACCATGCACAGATAACTTGGATACTTAAGGATGACCCCTGTGGCACTGTGTTTAGGCAGCTGAATGCAGCCCTAGGATTATTCGTGAGTGTAATCAAACAACATGAAGCAGAAAACTACATCCAGAAATGCCTGGAAAACAAGGGATGCCAAATCAAAACTATAGGGAATATTTGACACTCTCCTGATGATGAAGGATATTTCATGCCACATCTGAAGAAAAGTTCTTCCCAAGTACTAGGAAAATAAAGACAGTTTTGTGTTAACTAACGGGAAAAGAAAGTCATAGTCTATATGTCACTGTAGAGAAAGAGAAGCAGAGAATTAGGGAAGTTGTGCTTGTTGGTAGAAAAAATCCCCACTAAAGAAATGGAAAAAGCCAACTCAAAGACAAAGAAGTCATTTGTGCCTGAGGTCAAACATTTGCAGGCAACTGATGGGGTCATTGTGAAGATTTGTAGAATCATTGTCTGTATACTGGTCCTCAAACGCATCAGCAGAACAGCAAATGAACAACAGAAGAAAACTAGCTCATACTAAGAAGCAGTTGAAAACTTACTAAGAAAATTGAAGTCGGTAACAGTGGCAGGAGGAAACAACACACTGGAAGACTGCAAAAAAGATAAGAAAAGTAGCTATCTACATACTTTATAAAAGCCCTTCATGAAAACACCGTTTCCAGGCTTTTCTAACAGTGTCCACCAGCAATTGGGAAGGTCAACAAGTCTTTGTGCTCAGTCTTCTAAAAATCCCAATGCCTAGGAAATGCATGTTTTGTATTGTGAAAGCTATCACACCATCAAACTAATTAATAACCTAATTAATCACACACTGCTAAATGAGCTGAAGTCTCAGAGTCATTACTTGCAGAAGAGCAAGAAGATTTCAGGATTGGATGAGGGACAAGTGACAGAGCTGAAAACTCTGAGGTAGTAAGTGAAAAGCATATAGAACAGTAAACAGTCTATAAAGACTTCGGGTTTACACAGTGGCCACTGTACGTGACCAAGGCATGGTTTTGCCTAGCTGAAATTGAACTGAAGCCTTATGGACAAGTTCTGCCATAGACAAAAGATACCTATTTAGGAGTTTGAACATGTTTTGTGATAAAAAGAACAGGACCTGGCTAGGTTTTCATCTTTTTTAGTTTCTTTTCCAGCAGGAGCTGGCACTGTTTGCAGCTTACCTCCTGCTCTCTTCCCACTGATTGCAGCCACATCTTTCCAGAGAATGTCTCTGGGCAATCCTCTCTACAGAGTTTGCAGCCACTCAGCCAGCAACCTTATCAGCCATGACTTTAAATGAGGAGCTATGCTGAGAGTGTCCTGCACAGCTTTGCAAAAAACATGCTTTAACTTCTGCTTTAAGACAGCACATTCAAGACAGAAAGATGTTACCTCATGTAGCAATGACAGTGGGAAGGATCATGGCACCTTATTCATCAGTTTGGGCCCTTTTCTAGAAAATCAACTTGTGAAGAAGCTTTTTTTCTGCTTCACAGAATAGTGGCCTCACCATGGCTCCTGTGCTAGTCTGCACTGCTTGAGGATCTGCTCACCCACTTGTTCTTGCCTGGTCAATCCCTCAGCATCAGCCAATATGAGAGATTCCTAGCAAAATTCCCCACTCCCTTTCCTGATGCCCCATTTAATTTTTCTTATTCTGAGTTTCTCACCAGGGAACTGAAACAATAGGAACAGCAAAGCTGAAAGAGGTTTTGTAGAGCAGCTACTGGAATGAAGAGGAGCCAGCTGAGACAGGGTAATGTGGGATGTGCATTGATAACCAGCAGTTCAGGTGACACTGAAACTTGATGATCCCAAATGTGAACAAGGTGATACTGAAGAAGATGTGAACTAGCTAGCCTGTATAACCAGACTTTGTTGCAGCTATGTTGCAGAAGGGTTATGGTTTGGGGACTTGCCAGAGACGGCAACTGGGTTATTGACAAACATGCGTATGCATTATGTGGAATTGAATTGGGAAATTTTTTTTTTATGTCATATAATGCATATTGTGTTAATTAACAACTATAAGACAATGATTATAGGTCCCAGGAAATATTTATTGATAATAGGAAAGTATGAAGACCATGAGGACTCTATGGGAACCATTTTGCAATCTAGTGTAATGTCAGGATGAGTTCTGACTCTTGAATTTAGGAGGAAGGCTGATGCCTATTACGATAGTGTGAGAGATACAGGGAGACGTCAAACTTTTGCGAGTCTCCTGTGAGCTGATAGGAGGCAGTATATATGGAAGCAGGCAAGGTCTGAAAGTCTATCTACCAGACTCTTCTCCAGTTAACAGATTTCTGAAGAAGTTATCCAGTTTCATGGTGAAGGAGGGAAGAACCAAGAGGAATACGCCAGGGACAGAGTAATTCAGCCACACTTTGTGCACTACAGCATGTTTAGACCTGTACAAAAGCTTTGAATCAGGCAACAGAAATGACAATATGGCCCCATTGTGAGCTCTTTATTTGTAAGATTTTATGTGTTTTCTCTTTGAGAGGTAATAACTTTTCCAGGGGAAGAGCTACCTGAACACTGGCTAAAGGGTGCTGCCTGCTTAGAGTCTGTCAAATGTCAGAAAGCAGAAAAGCAAAGATGTTAACAGAAGCTCCAGGTCCTCAGATACCCTCAGATGCTCAGCTTAAATACCATTTGTACTTTTAAATCAAATAACTCTGAGGTTAATGCAAGTGCAAGGACATTGTATTCTGTAATAAGGTGAGTGCGAAGGATGTGTTCACCACATTTCATGACACAAAACAGAAGAGCTACATTACTCATCAGCATCCTCTCCCGAGCAGGTTATGGCAAAGTTGAGAGAGACTTTTACCTGTTGCAGCACTGCTTTGAAGATTACATTCTCCACCTAGATCCAACAATGGGAAATGCTTGTGGCCCCTGTCTCCTGCCACCTCCAGTAGGTACAGTAACATGCCCACAAAAATCCTGTGACAGTCATAACCAAGAGATGGCACATGGCCCCTGGAGAAAACTATAAATGACTTCATAAACAAAGGTGAAAAGCTGTTCAATCCTTTGACCTCCTTTAAAGAAAGAGCTTGTTCAATAGGCAGGGAAAGTCCTTGTAAACTGCTGGACCACAAAGTGTTATTGCTGGAGCCAGTAGGTTGTCTTGAAATCCTAAGCAGAACTGTGTTTAGCCAAAACCATTTTTTAGCCAAGTTAACAAGTTTAAGCTAAACTTCAAAATGAGAAGAAAAGATCTCATGCAGCCCTCACGAAGTGTGACTGTGTGAATATTATCGATTAACTTTCTCTGGAGTTAGCCATGACCATATGTTTTTTTAAAATAAATGCTGTTAGCTAGACTACGGCAAGAATTAAGAAACAAGACAGTATTTGTACTGCCTATGCACCTAACATAGTATTTTAAACATGATTAACCATTATGCATAGCAGAAAACTGCCATTAAAAGAATAATAATAAAACTTAGGCCATTCTCTGCAGTTAAATGAGACTAGGAAGAGACAAGTAAGAAAAGAAACCTCAAAAAAGTTGTCATTAAGAAATACAATAATGGCAAGTACAAAAAAATCTTTGTGGAGAAGGATCATGAGATTGGCTCCTTAGAGAAGGGACAGCTTCCCTAAATAAAAAATAACAAAGGGAAACAAATTCACAAATATTTTCTGACTTTTTATGGCTGTGCAGAATTATAATAAATTCTCTCACCTGTTGTCATTCATCTCCACAAGACTTCCATCCTTTTTAGCACACTCTTCATCTCCACTCACCCCTAGCTTAATGGTTTGCTTGAAGTAGAAGAGACCATGAATTCTCCTGAGATGAAGATGAACACAATGAAACATCGAAAAGATTAAGTCCTCACAGAATGAGGCAAGTTTAAAGCCCTGTGATAGACTAAAAACCTTGAGCTCCCACTATACATGGGAGTGAATTTTGAAGAAATGGATATTTCCTCTGCATCCACTAGTGAAATGTAACTCTGAGTCTTTTAAAATGTTTCAGTCAAACTTTTTATTCTAACTTTGCTGAAATTACTCAGTCTTTCTCTGTACCAGAGCAGGAGACTGAGTCATTCAGTATACAAACTCTTGTAGCAGTTGCATCAGATTCTGCCAAAAGAGTGGTAGAACTTAATCACAACCATTCACAATCCAGGGGCAGGATTTCTTGCTGGACTCATGGTAACTACATCATCTTGAATAATCATTTATGCAGGAAGAAGAATGAAGTGGGGTGGAGGAAGCAATGAAAGAGGAGGCAGCAATTTATTGGAGCATCTGGCCTGACCCTAAGCAAAATACTTTTCTCAGAGATGGTCTTGGATTGATCTTGATGTTGCCAAGGCAACAACTTCTAAGGTGGTAACAGAAAAAATGCTCAAACATGCTCAAACAAGGACCCAGCCACATGAATGGGCAGTCCTGTGTCTATAGAATGGAGGGTAGTGCAGGAAAAAAAAAGATAATGATTTTGTACCTAATCAGCCACAGCTGACTGAGTGATCTCATTCAGATATATCAGAGTAGCAAACAGAACAGGTGGAAAATCTGTAGCAGAAGTCAAAACAAGAATACCCTCATGACTTCAGCATTTGCAAAAAATGACAGGTTTTGGAGAGTTAAGCAGATTATGCGACATGAGAAGAAATTATTTCAGGTACTGATTTTGCAGTGAAGTAATTTGTGATATAGGAAAGACACATAAATATCACAGTTTTATAAAAATACTCAATGTCCACAGATTATTCTTGTTATGGTTGATATTTGACCTCTCAAAAATCTAGACTTTTTGACACATTGAGAAATTTTGTGTATATTATTCCTAATAAATTCAGATAGTTATCCTACGAAGTGAAAGATCAGAGAAAAAATAAGATGCTTATTCATAACTTCAATTATACATGTCATAAATAAAAAACTAACCATGATGCTCTTTAGCAGTATTTAGGTCATACTGTACTTTTGTAAAACAGAACTAAAATGGCAAGGAAATCAACATAATCATAAAACCAGGGCTGAAAACAAGTGTCACTTTATGTTTGACTGAATCTGAAAACTAGAAGATATACATATGACATCTAATCTGCATTAAACAATTTTATGTACAGTATGATTCAGATACTAAATGATTTTTCACTACTATTAGAATACAGTCTAACGAGAAAGAGGAAAAAAGGGTTTTGCTTTGTAGATCTCCCAGTACAATTAATGTTAAGCACTCTATTTGTTAAGTGTAATTAGTATGGAGTGGAGTTTCACACAATAGTAAATGGTAATATAATTACAGATGTAAGCTGTCTTCTAAGACAGAATTAAGTCAAATTTCCTATGCAGAAGACTTTGTATTATGGTTGATGTATATTCATAAGCAGATATACTTTATATCATCTCTCTGCTAAAAGCTAAAGAAAAAGTAACTGTGCATATCCTTTACAATTACTTCAATTTGCCATGAACTCAAATTGCATATTTGTAGTCTTTTTTCCTGACTAATATAACTATGTCGCCTTTAATTCTGTGATTTAAAATAGACATCTCTCAATTTCAAGTGATTTAACATTGTTATACATTACAACATAACCAAGTTTAAAAGAATTTGTTTTATGAGACGCATTACAAGGCGAGATACACTAAAAGAGAGACTGGATAAACACTTGCAAGATCCATTGCAGGGCAGACCAAACAGATAAACTGCATTAGGGTCAAGAAGTCCCTGGAGCTGTTATTTAGCAGCTGGGAGAGTGTTAGGGCCAGTGTCAAATATGCTTGCCCTGCTCTCCAGGTATTGGCTACAGGCTGCTGTTCTCACTGTTTCTGTCACTGCTGTCTGTTACTAATAAAAAAAAAGTACTCTCATTCTGCCACACTTTCTTCTCCTAAAAGAAAAGAAAAGGGACAAAGAAAAAAATAGGTCAGTTAAGTGATAACTAAAGGAAAAAGGGAGGAACGTAAGAGGCTAAGGAATAATAACAACAACAACTACTACAACAATAATAGTAATAAAGTACGGACTAAGAACTGGAGTAGGACAGTGAGAATAACCCTTCTGACAGTAACCGCTGCTCCCTGAAGGCATCCAAGCAGCCTGAGATGTTCTCCACCGTCCCCTGTCTGGCAACATGACAGATGAAGTAACAGAAAGATGACCCACGTCTGCCAGGATTTTTCCCAGTATTCACCAGTCATTTCTCCTACTGGTGGTATTAAAATCTTACCTTGTGCAGGGAAAAAGGAGTTTGACAAAAGAGGTACCAGGACCATGTAAGTTAAATGTTTGGTTATCCAGACCAAAAATGCTTCTGTATTCATCTAGTTAAAGAAGAAAAGCATTAGCAGAAGACATATCTGCCAACCAGTTATTCAGCACTGAGTCAGATCTGTCAAACTGCGGATCAGATCTGGAAACTTTATTCTTTGAATTGTTTTACTTTAGCTTTTAAGACTATGGATAATCTCATTACACCATTTACTTTGATTATATGTGATCCATATTGCAGGCTGATTTATAGGCTGTTTCAGTGAGAGAAGAATTGGTCTGTGAATCTAAGCCTGGGAGCAGATTCTCAGGCTAGGACACAGATAGAGATAATTTTTAAAAACTATTTATTTTTTCTTAATGAAATCCTGGTACGTAAAATTTAGAAGCAAAATGAAACTTCAGAGAAGACACCCTAAAAACAGTAAAATACTTAAAACCAGTAAAAGTACTAAAAGGGATCTTCACAGATGTCACAGAGAAGGTTATGAAAATATAGCCATGAAAAGAAGTAAAATCAAACACAAATAATTGAACTTACTAAAATTAGTACCAATAACGTTGTCACAAGCTTTAAATGAGATCTTTTGTTCTTGCTTCAACATTTCTATTATGTCAGGTGTAGCTGTTCCAGCAGATGCTCATTTCCCTATCTGTTCATCAGCAGCTCTGCTTTTGGGACAGATGCTTCATGGTTACACCAGCATTATAGATCAGCACTGTGTGGCTTGATGCATACCCTGCTTGTCATCCAGACCACGAAGTCTTTTAGCTGGCACCTGGCACAGGTATGACACAGAAGGTTATAAGAACCCTGAGAGCTCCTGTGACCTCCTCAAATCTTGCTTGAGAGAGCTAAATGTCATGTGTTCCTCCTCATCGGCTGTGTGAGCACAAGCTTACAGGACAGATTTAATTAAAAGCACAGCAGAAACATGTTGTTTCAGACTAGATTAAATTTAATCCTGCTTTCTGTTCATAGATATCATGAGCTAAGGTAAAATTGTTTCAGGCCAGGGCTTAGCTACTATTACTGCAGTGGACTACACCCGTCTGCTGGTCTAGGTGAACCACTGTCTGCTTTATGCTTGGAAAGCTGCAAAGGACTAAAGACCTTACTGCTCTTTATTGTTTGTATCATCACAAGTGTGGTGCCTGAGACCAAAAAATGAGCTGTGTTATAAAAATAGAAGGAAGGCAAACATAGTACTTGATAGAGGAGTAAACACAAACGTGATGTGTCTATCATGTGTTAGTAAGAGTTTGTGGAGGAAAATTATGTCTCCTAAGTCTGTTAGAGTTCTTTGAAGAAGGTTGAAAGCACAGGGTATACACGTGGTCCAGGAGAAAGAAGGTAGTCAAAACTCTGAAAGAGTTTGGAGAACATCCATGAAAGTATTTTAAACAACCTAAACTATAGAGAGATAAGAGGGAGCTTTTTCTCACAGGTAGTATGAATTATCAACAGTTAAAGGTAGGAAGCAAAAGCTAGAAATAATTGTTCAGTTCTCACAATAGAGAGGAATTACCAGAGGGAGAATTGCTCTTATATTGCTGTTTTTCAGCATCCCCATGAAAAATCTGGAAAGTAAGGAGATGCATAAGATAACAAGGTTTGCTAATGATATAAAATTAATCAAACTTGTCAAAAGTAAATTGACTGGAAAGCACTGCAGAAGCCTCTTGTGATATTGAGTGATTGGGGCACAAAGCAGCTGATGAAATTTCAATTCAATAAATGCAAAGTCATGCACATGGGGAAAACACAGTCCTAACTTTATACACAAACAGATGATGATAAGCTTGAAATTAGATATTGCCAGTTAGGAGTCACTGTAGATAGTTCTCTGAAAACAGAGTAAACAGATACAGAAAAACTAGCAGAGCCCTTCTGCTGGATCTTAGGGGCAAGGGCCATCCTTCGAGAATTACGAAATCCACCTGCAGTCTGTGCTAATCAGGAGTTACAAAATCCACTTGCAGATTCATTTTAATTGATGCTAAAACTAGTAAAGAATCATCTGGAATCACACTTCATGCTCTGAGTAAACACTTGAGTAGTTTAAATTCCTGCCTGTGCAGCTTGGGAAATTCAGGATAAGTATAAGGAAAAAAAATTATTTCACTTTAACCTGATGAGGTGAGGCGATGAGGACTCTTGAAAAGCTTTGGTTCCAAAAAATCAGTGGGATTTGAAAGAGCTCCGTGCTGGACTAGGGCAAAAACTGATGGAAGCTTATTTGACTCTGCCTCTGACAAGTGATGTCAGCCAAAGATGCATCTTAAAGTCCATCCTATCAATTTCATCACACAGAGGAGCACAAATCTAAATATATGATCATTAATAATTCACTTTAGAAAAAGGAGGACTGTTTTTTCACCAGTTACAAGCACAACACACACAACTGCTTGCATTTTGATTGCTCTACTGCAGTGACCCTTTGTCCCGTGTGCTGGATTGACTGTAGGAATATTCTTGTGCATGTGTTTTGCCCTTACTTTCCCCCAAATACTGAGTAGAAGGTTGGAGTGACGGTAAACTGCTTGAATTATTCTTTAAGTACATTGAAATGAATAGCAAGACTATATTGAGACTTATTGTCTCAACTCTCATTTGTAGAACTGTTTCACCTACTTCCTCCTAGTAAATGAATTGTTTGCATTCAGGCTAGGACCTAGGAGTTAAAATATAATATCAATAAAGAGTCATTATTTATTTAAACTAAATACTAGTCTGTTCTTTTAAACAGCTTTTCTTAAACTCAAAAGTTATTTTAGCTTGCTTTTTCAGATTACTTTCTGGCACAGGATGTTCAAATTTTTTTCAGAATAAAATCTTCATATTTGTCTCTTTTGAAAAAGGTAATACAGACAAAATGTAAACAAATAAGAGCACTTTAAAACTAGACTCTAGTGTAAGAACAAAGCAGATGAAGCAGATGAAAAAAAAATAATGATACAAGCCTTGATGTTGTATTGTGCAAAATAAACAGTCCTTTAAAGAAAGGCCACAACCATTTGATAGTACAATGTTGCACAGATATATGCTTTATTTGGAGAGAAATTATTATGCAAAAGGGTTGCATAACACAGTTTTTGTCTGTGGCACTCAGTGTCAATCTGTAGCTCCACAGAAGTCTCTGTGCACTGTCTCCATGTAGCAGGTTTCCCTGGAGAATAAGTTGCAGTAGAGGGGCTGAGATGACGGGAAGAACTAGAGAGCAACTTCTTTCCAGTAAGCAGAAGTTTTTGCATGCAGAGTTACAAATAATAAAAATAAATCACTCCACAAAAATCGTATAGATTTTGACACTACCAAAGGCTACCAGAGTTGAATGTTTTTGCACTCTTACAAATGTCATTTTCATTAAAAATAGACTGGCAAAACAGATATTTGGAACTGATCTCAAAATCGGATCTTTGTGGTACAACAGGATACCATGGAAAAGCAGTCATTTCAGCATAAACTTACTTAGTCACATCTTGTGCCAAGTGTGTGCACAAATTTGGCTAACACAGCTAAAAACTTCATCTGAGGTGTGATCCCAGATGCATTTCTTTCAGCTAAGGAGAAATATAGATCCCAGTCACAAGTGTACATGCTGGGCATTACATGAAAAAAATAATTTCAGTAGAGCCTGATTTTGAGAAGATGTGCTTGTTAGGAAGACAGAGCAGAATTTATATTGTCCTAGTCAGAACTGCATTTGACAAAAATCGTTCAGGATGCAGAAGAACAAAGAAGAACCAATACAGGGCTCCTCAGTATTTTACTCTGTTATGACTATCAGATTAGGGAGTATGTTATTTCTCACTGTGAGCCACTTGCTGGGCACACAGAGTTTGGTATTGAGGCCTTGAGATAACTGGTAGGACTCAATGTGATTTGTTTTACATGATGTAGGTGATGTAGGTATTATTGCTATTGTGATTGAGAAAGGCTGTTGAACACGAACCCAGCTATAGTATTGGGTAAATGTAGAGATGTGGAATAGCAGCAGAGTTGTGGGAACTTTCATTCCAATGGAAGAACCAGCAAACTGTGTTCATAGGATGCTCAGGCAGAGTGGGGATGGAGCTGGAGGGAGCCCAAGAGATTATACAGAAAGTGTGACCCGTACATCATGTGCAAGCATATAACTGTGCTTGGGCACTTCTCTGGGAGTCTGGCCATGTTTCTAAAGCTCTATGCTTTACTGTGATTGAATCAAGAATATCAAAGCAATATTCTCAGTTTCCTCCTGGTACACCTACTGCTGCCCGTCTGAGCAAAACAGTCTGAGGCTAAATCCAGGGATTTCTGGCTGTCATTTGCCACTTGAAAGTGTGCTGTTGACTAGGCAACACAGGAGATACTCCAGTTCAGCTAAGACTGCAGGCAGCTTGCAGTTATCACAAGTAAGTGAGCAATAAGCTGATCAGAACGCTTGGTTACTTTCTAGCACTGGTATAATTTCGGCAGAAGAGTCTGCAGCAGTGAAAAGAAGCATGCAGTCTTTTACAGCATTTGTGGGGGAGATACTGAACAACGCTCAGCAGTCAGGGAACCAGATGGAGACAGGCACCAAAATGACATCTGAGTAGGATCCATTAATGCAGCAAGTGAGCTTTCTGTGCAACTTGTCCATTGCCTTCTTTGTGACTAGCCACAAAATCCCACAGACAGCACTGCCTTGCTGCCTGCTTCACTTGCCTTCGCCAAGTGGATCCCATGTTGCAGCCTTCACCTGAACCAGGTCTTGAAGCTGTCCATTAGCTAGATGGGCAAGTGGGGAGGATGGGGATGATATCAGAGTGGAAGGAGATTAAGGAATGTTGAAAAACAGGCTTTTGCTGGAGTTGACCAATATTTCTGAAAAAGGCAGAGGCAGCTGAATGTTGGGCTCAAGCACTTATAGGCACAAGTAGCTACAGGCACAAGTAGGTACCTACATTATTAAATTAATCATAATTTATTATGTTTTGTTTACTGTAGGTCAGCAGTTAACAGGGAAGCCAAAACACATCAGTCCAAATACCACTCAGAATAAGCTAGAGGCTAAAACAGGCTATCCACTCCAAATATTAGTAGAAATGTTACATCTTACCTTTACCTTTGGCCAGAAGAGAAAGCATACATACAAACTCTTCATAACCTGTGACAGCCTGACCGTATCAAAGCCAAGCAACTCATGCAGCAATTGCACTGCAGTCAGAGCATTAGGTCTATTGAAACATGCGCACAAGCCATTACAAGACGAAGTTTTCTTCTGATTGTAGATCACAAAGTTTTATTGTCAGACTGTAACGTTTGCATCCTAACAGCAGCTTTTTACAATAGTTTTTGCCATACTTTAAATTTTATTGTCAGAATTTGCAGGGGAATCAGAAGATATAGAATTGTAGTTTTAGTGCTGTAATACCCATTTTGTTGTTTATGTTGCAGGTATTTGGAAATCACTATTTGAATAATACGATTTGCTGAAGGTTACAGATTATGGCTAAGGAAAAAATTATGGCTACTTCATCCAGCTCTGGGGCCTCCAGCACAAGAAAGGCATGGACCTTTTATAGCTGGTCCAGAGGAGGGCTATGGAAATGATCAGAGGGCTGGAGCACCTCTCCTGTGAAGAAAGGCTGAGACAGTTGCGGTCGTTTAGCCTGGAGAAGACTTTGGAGAGACCTTATTGTGGCCTTTCAATACTTAAAGGAGGCTTATAAGAAAGATGAAAAGAGAGATTTTACCAGGGCCTGTAGGTAAGGGCAGGTTATCTCTTGCCTGATAGGGCAAGAGGTAACAGTTTTAAACTGAAAGAGAGTAGATTTAGACCAGATAAAAGGAAGAAATTCTTTACTATGAGGGTGGTGAGATACTGGAACAGGTTGTCGAGAGAAGTGGTGGATGGCCCATCGCCAGAAATGTTCAAAGTCAGGTCGTACAGGGCTTTGAGCAATCTGATGTAATGGAAGGTGTCCCTGTCCATGGCCAGAGGGTTGGACTAGATGATATTTGAAGGTCCCTTTCACCCAAACCATTCTATGATTCTGTTTGTGAGTGTATGCTTCTAAAACATTCTCTTGACGGGACAGAGATGTGTGGTTTTGGGGGAGATCCAGCAGATGGTAGTAAAATAGCAAGCTTTTCAAGTTCATTTTTAGGCAAAGAAAATATGAATACCTCTCAGATGTCAGCTGGGTCTTGTAAGTTTACAAGCAATATGTTTTCCAAGCATTTTAATAATAAAAATACAATATTTATGTGATGTATTTGAACCTAGTCATCACCTTTCTGTCCTTAACTGCTGCTTTGCTCCGGGAGGCCAAAGCTTTTGTTGCTAGCAAACCACCATGTGATAAAAATTTTCCAGAGAATACTTTTCCTGTGAAAATAAGACATGCCTATTGGGAGAGACATTGACTTTATTCAGTACCTGGCCTTTCAGCAAGTTCTCATTAGACTAGACTGCTTCCCATGAATTGGTTCTGGCATATCAGACATCACCCCCACCACCATGAGTTGCTCATCAGAGTTAACAAATAAATGCAAGCCCTATTGGATGCTGCACCTCTTCCTGAAAGAAATTCAACAGGATGGGAACACACTGAAAAATGTGGTAGAATACAGTTCTAAAGTATTATACATGTTTCCAAAATATTATTCCTTACTGAACACTAATAGTGAGTTTGTGTTCATTCTCTGCAATACTGATCTACGGTAGCTCTGTAGATCTGCCTCTCTTACATTTAAAAAATTTTATATTGAAAAATTAAGAAAATTCACAGCATCACAAACTTTTGGTCCTATGACTTTCAGTGTACAAATTTTCCGATTACTAGAGTTCTCCGACATGTAGTAATTTTTTTTAAAGAAAAAAAACTAAAGCATTTCCTTTTAATCAATGTCATCAGAACATTTAAAGTCACTCTTTGGTTTAAATTGTGTAATTTTGCATTTTCAGTGCTAAAAAATTTATCACTTTGTGATTTTTTTTTAATACAAAAACACTTTCCAGTTTCTTAAAAGAAATAACACAAGATCTTTATAGTCTAAATAAAAAGCACTTAAAATACTCTTTAAATGCATATATAAACTTCTTTCTTTATGGACCTGATTCTAAATACACTGTCAAATTTATGTGGGAATAAATGAGAATTTAAGAACACTAAATAGAGGCAATAGTGTATAACTACTTCAAATGAAGTATGAATATTGTATATGTATTTTTCTCTTGCTGTCAGACAAGAGGGAAGCTCTCTGAGGCCAATTTTGTATCGGAGTTCACAGCCCTATTTTATCTGATTACAATAGCTGCTCAAGGGCCATAAAAGAATTGACAGGAAAAAAAAACCTCATTCTCCTCACACATGCTTCTGATGAGCAATAGCAGTAGCAAGAACATTGCCAGAAGATCAAGGGCGGTGATCCTTCCCCTCTGCTTAGCGCTGGTGTGACCATATCTGGAGAGCTGAGTCCCATGCTGGGCTCCTCAGTACAAGATGGACCTGGGCATACGGGAGTAAGTCCTGTGAAAGGATTGGAGCATCTCTAACAAAGAGAGGTTGAGAGAGTTGGGACCATTCAGCCTGGAGAAGGTTCAGGGGGATCTTATCTGTGTGTATAAATACCTGTTCAGGTCAGGGAGTAAAGAATACAGAGACAGACTCTTCTTGGTGGTACCCAGGGTAATGGGCAAAATACGAAATACAGAAAACTCCATTTAAACATAAGGAAAAATGCTTTTACTATGAGGCTGGCCAAACACTGGAGCAGGTTTTCCAAAGAGAATGTGGAATCTCCATCCTTAGAGCTATTCAAAATCTGACTGCACATGGCCTTGAACAATGTGGTCTATCTGACCTTGCTTTGAGCAGGGGGCTTGGACTAGCTGATCCCCAGAGATCCCTGGCAACCCCAGACAAGTAACTGAGGCATGACTTGAACCTTAGTTCACTGAAAGTAGGATATCTCCCTTTCAAAGGGTTAGCATTCACCGTTATGTTGAATTCGGGAAAATCAACAAGATATTGATGGGAGGTGGGAACTGCACTACCCATCAAAACTGTAGATCAGAACATGTTCAGATTCTGAATTACAGCTGTACAAGTTACTGGACAAGCTGTGTGTTTCCTCCCTGTATAAACAGGGACTAGATGCAGATAGAAGCCATTACTAACAGGGAATTACAAAAAGGAATTAAGTACAAACAAATACATTTATCTCAGACTGCAGATTCTAGGATTTTTTGTTTGTTTAAATATAGTGAAATTTCTGTGAATCACAGTGAGAAGGGAGGAGGTCAGAAGAACAGAGAGTTGTGAAGAAAACCCCAAACACTCAAAACCCAAGACACTCAAAATTCTGAAATTACCACAGAAGTGCCCCTGTACCCCACGGAAAGGAGTGTTTCAACTGAATTTCTCTTGTATTTGTGAAACTCCTAGATGTGACAAGGAATACTTTTGAGGCTAAGAGCACTGCTTTCCTCTCCTTGAGGGGAAATAGGAAGAGATGTGCGGCCTAGGGACATGCTTACTCCAGCTGGTTTGACACAAATCTATTGTGCAGTTGCTAAAGCTTGCTAATATTTCCTGTAAGCATCAGCAGTTTGTTTTTACAGCTATAAAGAGCTCTCCACTCTCATCACTCAGAGGCTGCTCTCAAGCTTCCCTGCTATACCCAAAGTCACCAGTGCGCAAATAAAATCCTATCATCCTATGGTCCACCACAGCCATATGTCTCAACATGGCAGGAGAGAGTTGAAGGCATTTAGTTCCCTCCAAAGCACTGTAATCATAGGTGTTTAAGGGGTGTCGTTGTCTCGAGTACTGCAACACTGCTGTACTAACCAGATTAAAACACTGAATGATCTTTTTCCTTTCATGGTTCATGGTGATTACTTTTGAATTGTGGTGACAGCTCTTCTGGAGAGTGGCTGATTAGAACCAATAGTTGAATTCAGCCACTAAAATCAGCCTGGTAACTTTCAGCCTGCAAACAGAAGAAATTTAATTAACATTTTATGCCTCTATGTGCTAGAGAAAGCTACACCTGGCCCTACTTCTGCCAAGCACCACTATCCTTCAGTATGCTTGGGTCCTGCAGGTGCCTTTATCTCTGTGTTCACCCAGACCAAATCCAATTCCCTGACATTACTTAAAGTGGGAACATCACTTTTTTTTGGACCAATGAGCAAAGCTGAGGTCCTGTAATTTTGTCAGTAACACCGATGCCAACCTATGCAAAATTTCCCATTTGCTGTCTATGATTAGTGAATGGGGAGTCAGTTTTAGAGCTGATACAATTAGCAGGTGTGATCTACCCTGAACTGAGACTGTCTTTTTAGTGCCACATGCCTGATTTCAGTTCCTAATTCTGTGCACACAACGCTCAGCTTTGTGACTGCCGACGTCTCCAAGCCTAGCTCTGAGACTGAGCCCTGACACTGTATTTAACCCAAGTGCCATCACGGGCATGTGCCACGGTCATCTGCTGCTGTCAGTGTAGTTCCTCGCGCTGCTCAGAAACTCATGAACTCAGATGTGACATTGATGTGGAGCTGGATGACACAAAACAATAGTGAGAGGAGAATGCTTTCATCGACATGCAAACATTTCCATGGTTTACATCCCTTTCCCAGGATAGAAAGATGAAAGACAGCCTGTCTGTCAGGTGCTCAGAAATTTGAGAATGACAATTGCCATACCTTAGGAGCAGAGAATACAAAGGTAAAGTCATAATAATATATATACACTGTAGTGCAGTGCTCCATGGAAACTGACAGTAGGTTTCCAAGGCAGCCAAATAAAAAAAAAGAACAAGGCTAAAAGAAAGTGAAGTACAAAGAACATCAACTAACAGCTTGATGTGTTAAGGGGTAAATTTTGGAAAGTGCTTAAGCCCCACTGGAAGCCAAGGGCAGTTGTGCTCTTAAATCACTGAGGACCTTTCGAAAAGCCCAGCCAGGAGCACCGCTGCTTGATGCGCGTGACTGATTGTTCATTGTTGTACGCAGCTGTCCTTCAGCTGCACTTTCATTCTACACTGTACTCCGCTCCAGGGCTGCTCCCCTCTCTTCACTCTCCCACAGACTCCGTGCTTCAGGGGACTGTTATTCCTCCTCCTCTTCTTCCTCTCCCCAAACTCCATGTAGCTGTTTGTCCACCTGACAGCCCAATATTTGTACGGCCTTTCTAACAGCCAGGGTTTTGATGACAAAAGGGTGTTTGTCTGCTACCAGGGCCAGTAATCAAAGAAAGTTTGGGGTGGCAGTGAACAGCAGGGATGGTCTGTTCCCATCCCTCATGAAAGGCAGATATTTCTGCATAGCAGTTTGAGCTGGCAAGAAAAAGGAGGAGCCAAGCATTGCAATAAGCATAATAATGTGGTCCTTAACAAGAGCTCTGAGGAAATGAAGAAGTAGAACTAGCTTTTAAAAGAAACAATTCAAGAGCGCTTGGTTGTTATTTTAGCAGCTGGTCCTACCAAACTGAACTGACCTGTCTCAAGCACCGCATTGCTTTCCAAGCTTTTCTCTTTTCCATTTACATTAGAAGAAAACAAAACACTCCATCAATTTTTGCCTCAGTGCAACAGAGTACATGACATCTCTGTAGGAGCTGCAAGCAACCTACAAGCTCCTAGCAAAACAAATGGGAAATGCCAAAGCAATAAGAAATCTTCTTTGAAAAAGTACAAATAAGGATGTAGGTTTAATACACAGTTAAATATGGGGAAAATAATATTTTTTTTGTAATAAAAAACCATGCTATAGATGAGATCTATGTTTATTAACTTATAAAACCAGTAAACAACTCCCAAAATACAGTAGATTTTTTTCATTCATACATCTGGAAGCCTATAACATATTGTATAGGAAAAGCCACTCTTCAAGGCTGTGGTAATAAAATACAAATAATAAAGTCAAGCCAGTATATAATCAGCTTTATGAAGTCTTTTTTACCTGGTTTCTATGTTTGAAAATTTCCAGGTAGTGAAAACTCCTCAGAGATCAAAATGTAATAACTATTTTATGACAGCTGCCAAAGAAAAGTGCAAAACCAATATATTAACTGAAGGTATTTTGAACATGGATAGAGAAGTTTTCTCTTGCATTTCCAGCAGAACTAGATCTTGGTTTTCAGTGGAGTTGCCATTCTAGATATAGTCTGAAAAACAATGAATATAACCATTTTAAAACTAAACGCTCTCAGTATCTATTAAGGATATAAACATGTCAAGTGTTCCTTTGATTTACAGTATAACAGAGGTTTAAAACTAGTGATTTATGTAGTTGATTTATAGTCAAGTCTTCTAGCTATGAAAGGAGAAGATTCTTTTCTTTACTGAGGAAGACAAATCTGTATCTGCCTTCTATGCTTCAGCTGAAAATTGATCTCACTCTTCACAAAGTTCATGTGAACCCTCCTCCAGGACACTGACCCAGTGAGATCCCCAAGAGACAAGCCTTAGCTACAGAGACATCATGCATAGTATCTTTCTGTTCTCAGCTACAAAGACTTAAGCATTTAATCAGGAGTAATGCAGAAAGTAGCTAAAATCAGGATGCTTGACAGGAGCACTGGGAATTACTGAGTGATTGTGGCTTCTCTTACTGCTTTCAACAGTGAGACTTGTCACCCCAAACTCTCAGTTCTCCAAAAGGATCTAACTTATTTTCACAGTAATATTTTCTGATAATTATTTTTGAGGGACTATGCCACACACATTTATTTCACTGTTTTTAAGACACTTCAGAGGTAAGATGTAGGGAAAAAAGAAAAGTCAAGAGATTATATTTGGATATTTTACAACCTGATCTTTGACTCAAGATGTTTATGGCAATGGCTTGTACATCTTGACAACCTACTGCACTTGCAGGTGAAGATTATGTCCACAAGCCTGTGGCCTCGGTCTGATTTGACAAGCAGATCCATGGCACCACTGTGTGAAATCCAGCATGCTTGAAAACTCCCTAGACTATACAGGATCAATGAAATAAATATTGGTTGTGTCATAAACCCAGAGCACACTAAACTTTCACAAAGCAGAAACATTCAGAAGTCACACGGTCACAACAGCTTTATTGTGTGGGTGACAGATTTGCTGGGGAGAGGAGGAGGAGGAGGGAAGGGCAGAAGTGTGGAGGAAGGAGTATTCCCTGCGAGGAAATACTGGAGTTCTACGGGACATACCATGCACTACTCATCCTAGATAGTGTGTAGTAAACTCCATAGGATTGGAGACCAATAAAATCTTCTGGTCCTGAATTATAGATTCGCAACATCCCATTCCTATGCCTGGCTGAATAAAAAAGTTACCAGACTTAGAGCAGGAAACTATCCAACTAGCACTGACTGGGAAAAATGTCCCTGGAGTGACAAGGATGACTTTTCTCTGGAGATACTGAACGACATCAGTCAGCTTACATGATGATCAACCAATGGGCACCAAAGCAGCAGAGCCAATACCTCCGGAAAGGCCAGGCTATGGATCAGCATCATGGGGGGCCAGTTAAGTAAGGCAGAGGTGAATAATCATTGGGGAGCGAGTCAAAGGAGCACAATAAAATATGCCCTTCTTTGTCACTATGGAGTTGCTCTGGAAAAGGCTGTGCTTTTTGTACCTATGTGTTTATTCGGGTATTTGAGTAAACACATCCAGAAGGTCCTATCATGTGAATAATTCCCAACCTGGCTTTCTCTGAAGGCCATACTCCCTGTTTTCAGCTTACCCTTGAAGTCTTATAAACTCCAGTGACCAAGTAGAACTCTTTTATAAAACTACTTGTTATTTATAGTTATAAGTCTCAGCAGGCTAACTTTTTTTTCCATTCCTTGCCCCTCTTCAGACATTGTCTTTGACTTGTGATGAATCTGCCTGGCAAACAAAACAGTTTTGTCTAAATTTTTAATACTTTTATTTTGACCTCTTTCTTCAGGCACAGCCAAAACACTTACAGTAATCTCCGTCATATATTATCATATTTTCAGAGAAGTAGTTTTGAGAAGTCAAGTCAGTCGTGGTATTTGATGTCACTCCAGCACTTCTCTTGGAGTTTTCTCTTTGTAGTGTTTACAGTAGAATGGGATGAAGTAATGGCAAATGTTTTAGTTTGCATTTATCTTTCAATTATTCAGTATGAGATGAGGAAATTAAGTGCACTGTAAAAGCAGATTGAACTAAGTACATAGCATTATACAGAAAACAAAAATTTGAAAATAAAAGCCTATCAGCCATTACAAAAATTAGAGTTGGAAAAGTCAGGGAAAATTGTTCATTTACAATACCTCATTTACTTCAGATCTCTGGCACTGTAGGATCATTTTCTATAGAATTTATATTTTTTAACATTTTTTTTTCTATTTAGTTTAAAAAGACATAAGCATGGAAGGCTTTTCAGTTTCCTTGAGAACATAATTCCATCTCTTTTTCTTCTCAAATTATTTCAACTGTTTCTTATCTGACTTTTTTCCATATATATTGAATTACTTTTTTTTTTTTTCACTGCTTCTAATACATCTGAGAATCTTAGATCACACTTGCTCTCCTTCACTAAATCCTCTAACCGTTGTTGGCTCCTCACTCCTTTCACCCTCACTTGTGATCAAAGAAATCTTCACACTTGAAAAAAAAAAACAACCCACCACAACAAAGTCTCTGATTTTTTCCTACCACACAACATTTACATCTGCTTCTCTCCCTCTCTGGAAGCATTCAAAGCAGACTGAATGCATGCAAGAGAGAAGAAATAGGAATAATGCACCCATAAGAAAGCAAAGAGGATCAATGAGGCAATCAGTTAAATTTACATTGGTTGTGGTGGCAAAGAACAAACCACATTTGGGACATACACTGAATAAAGAAGGGAAAACCTATTTGCTTTATATAAATGAAAACCATGTTGTGACACTGTACTAGGAGTAACTTGGAGGAGGGCTCTGTTCCCACAGCACTCAGGCTCTCCCAGGAGGTCTCTACTCTTGCCTGCCCGCCGATTCTGTGGACCTTCACCACCAGCAGCATGTCTGCAAGCAGAACACTGTGAAAAATTTGTTAACTGCTGAGAGGACCTCAGCTCCAAAAACATGATAGGTTTAATTCATTTGGAAAACAGTCAGACTGCTGATGTGGGATTCAAGTCCTTGCTCAGGCAGGGCAGGATCTCAGTTTTGTTATTTACTCCATGCATTACAAAGTAGATATGAGGCTCATTGGCAAAGGAATGTATTGGAAAGAAAAATAAAAAGCTTTGTTTTTCTGGAAATACTGCATACAGTTAATCTGTCTTGAAAATGTAAATGGGCAACAGAATATATTTTCTAATTTCAGAGGTATTTGATGCTTCAGCGTGCAAGGTATATACCAGATATGTATGTTGGGCAGCGCAACATGAGAATGGGTGCTTAAACATACCCATATCTTCTTCTAATGATTGCATATATTATTTTTAAAAAATCAAATTGTTCAGTTGTTTAATTTTAAGATGGATTATTTAGATCATCAGAGGAATACTTCATTTGGGAAATACTTAAATATTGCACCAGGAAATTAAGGCTGGTATTTTTCCATACTTGTCACAATGACAGCTGGCTTGAAGTGTTTTATTGATTTCCCTATAAATAACTTTGAGCTGTGGAAGAAATACACTGCATGTAATGTAACTTGGCTTATAAAATAATTACATAATATTGGAATGAGGATTCAATCTGTTGGAACAGTTTGCAAAATAAAATTACCAAATAATATTTGAATAGGATCTGGCTGATAAAGTGGACTGATTTAAATTTATACCAATGTTTGGAAAGCAATTGTCTACAGTAAGAAAAAAGAAATTACTTGCTCACATACTGTATTAAGTTGAGCCACTGGATGAGGACTTTTGTCATCATCTATATTATTCCAGTGCCATCTGAGTGGTAACAGGTATCAGTATAATTCAAGAACATGAATGGTAACAAGCCTCTCCTTGAACTTCTGGTATGTGAAGTCTCTGGGCCACAAAATATCACCATATACTTTGGATAAATCCCTGTGACCTCCAAGGTACCAACTAACTCAAGGGTTATCTTACATCAAGGGCTATCTTGCAAGCATTATTCTCATCTGGGCAGAATCTGATTGTTCCACTTCAGCACCAGATCTCTCCCAACATAGCTCCTGACCCTTTTCTCAGAAGCTGCCATCTCAAGTGTGCTGTACATATGGAGGAACATGGGAAGAGTAAAAGTTACTGGTACACAGTCAACAAGATGAAGCATCACATGCTGCATCAGAAGCGGACAGCTCATATCTCAGAATCATAGAATGGTTTGGGTTGGAAGGGACCTTTAAAGGTCATCTAGTCCAACCCCCCTGCAAGGAGCAGGGACATCTGCAACTGGATCAGGTTGCTCAGAGCCCCATCCAACCTGGTCTTGAATGTTTCCAGGGATGGGGCATCCACCACCTCCCTGGGCAATCTGTTCCAGTGTTTCACCATCCTCAGTGTAAAAATTTTTTTTCCTTATATCCAGTCTGAATCTACCTCCCTCTATTTAAAACCATTACCCCTTGTCCTGTCACAACAGGGCCTGCTAAAGAGTTTCTCCCCATCTTTTCTATAGGGCCCCTTTAGGTACTGGAAGGCCACTATAAGGTCTTCCAGGAGCCTTCTCTTCTTGTGGAACACAGCTCCCTGACCAGGTGATCCTGTTCACAATGTGGCACAGGTAACCTGACCTGTGAAGGGACTCATTGGTTAAGGCCTTTCATGTTAGTAGATAAGACACAAGAACTGAAGGCTAAACGTGGATGGACATAGATCACTGAAGCCTCTGCAGGCTTCTTGAGAGGAGCACAGATTCCGTCATGAAACCACAGGAATAACTGCATGGTTGATAACTACTGCGACGCAGGCATGCCTTTGGTACCTTTAAATGCAGCTACTAATCTTGGTATTTTCCACTATTGTCACCTATGGCACCAAGTAATATTCTAGCACATTTTAGTTCACTCATCTATTTCAAATCTGCAGTAGTGCCACTTAGCGAACACTGAATCACTTGCTGCCACTCCCATCACAGTCAGAAGATGTAAATACAGACCACAAGTTAAACAGGAAAGAGCATAAATTACATTGGCCCAAGGATAGCTGCACAGAGCAATAGCCATGCAAACAGAGGAAGTCATCTGCTGTTTATGTGCATGCATTAAAAAAAAATTACACATTTTCTGTGGACACTTCAGACAGTCAAAGATTTTCATATAGACTTTTGTTGTTCAAATAGAAAAGATAAAAAAAAATAAAAATTACTTTTTGGTTCATTCCCTCTGGGTTTCAACTGCATCATTGCTATGAGTGCTATCTACGGTGTTAACAAGAATTTCCACTAGCCTTGAAAAGCTGAGCTCGGCGGCACTGCCTGTCTGTCACTTGCATTGTTCTTGCTCAGATGCTCACAGTGCCTGGAACTTACACCTGTCTGATCTCATCAGTTCAAAGCAGCAGTGGTCCAATTTGGAGTTACACCTTCTAATGCAATCAGCTTAGAACAGCTTTGCATCTCCATTGCAGGGTTTGCCTCATTACATGTTAATTGAATCTCATTTGCTGAAACATGTGATCTAATAGTTATAGCAAATCTTAAACCTCAACAAACACAGGCCTGATTAATGAACACAGAGTAAACTAAATTGCCTTTTTGTCTTTAATCACCGTCAGGAAGTTCTTGGTCCTGTGATCTAAAGGCAGCTTCCCCATTGACTTCAAATCCTGATTGCTTGTGAAGTACCTCATCCTTTTACTTAAACTTACTAATTATGAAAGCTCTTATGTGCCTCTTTTCGCCCCTGTAGAGTTCCTAGAAATTACTTTGAACTTGAACATACTGCTGTAGGAAGCATGGCAAAAAGCAGTCATGTTTCTCCTCTTAGGCACTTTTGTGGTACCTCTACTTTTTCTTCCAACACCTTGTGCTAGCATCACACCCAGAAGTCAGGATGAAGAAAGGCTTAGATGAAATTCAGCTGTCAAGTGCCAAATTGTTTCTGACTATGCCAAAGCCTCTACTGTCGATTAGCAATTTTAAGAACCTGCATTTAACCCTACCCCAAGTTATAACTGTAAGAACAGAGGGGTTGAGTTTAATTATATTTCTGCAGCTTTGTTAGCAAATTGCATTTCCATTTAATTTTTTCCTTGGCAATTTTGAAAACAGGAAGATCTTTTGCACAGTACACTCAAAAGTATAAGCTATATTTTTCTGCTGTGATTTCAAACATTCAGAATGACAGACCATCCTGTCTAACTTTAAATGTGTTTGTGTTCTAGTTTGCATTCCTCCTCCTCCTCGCTTTTTGTCTCTCACTCATACCTGGATAAGGAAGAATTCATTGAATTAACCTTCCATATGTTGTGGTGGACCCTGGCTCTGAATTTTAGGAGACATTTGGAAAGAAGACAATTTTTAAAAAGTTTTCAGTATCAACAGTATTTTTAGTTTCAGCAGGGGGATTAATTTCATTTTACGCTACTATATTTTTGTCAGAATCTTACTAGCATGGTGCACCAGGTGCTGATATTAAAGCTATAAAATCTACAGTAAGCCAGTGAAAGCTGTTTCAAGTTGATAAATATTTACAGCCACTTACTAAAAAATGAAGTAAAAGAAGTTATATTGTCTTCAACTTTAATTTCAAAGATCTGGTCTGCTTAAGAACACTCTCTGTGTATTAGTCTTCCCTCTTCCTTTCAAAAGTAAGTGAAGGATTCCATTGCAAAAAGCCCCAAAATGAATGATGGCACAAAATCACTGGGAAAAATTAATATCTGCTGATGAATAATATTTTAAAAAACCCCAGTCGAACTGGTACAGCAGCTATCTATGATGATAAGGAGAGTGAAAGGGGCTTCCCCTCTCACCGAGAACCTCACCCAGGATACCGCTCTGTGTCAGAGAAGATCCTCACAGGGAACCCCGCAGGACCCTGTGACCCAGTGGCTACTCCTTCTGAGGCAGCATATCTGCTCAGTTTAGCAGGATGTAGGGCAAGAAGTTTAGTTCAGTAGCCTTGGTACATAAGTGCAAAGTTGAGGGGAAAGGGACACATGGATACTTTCCATCTTATCCAGGGTAAAGGGTAAGTGGAGGTAAAGGAAGTTATTCCATTTTTTGTTTGTCCAATACCTCACTTAAAACTCCCTGTAAGTGGTGTCATCTTGGCCATATAAGGAACAAATACTAAAAACGCATTACCCTGGTATGACCATACTCCCCCTCCTGTAGGAATTCAAGTGCCATCTGTCAGCTTCTGATGCCACAAAGTGGGACAAGCCCAAGGTACAAGAATAGGAGAAAGAAAACAGAAACTAGAACACCAGCTCCTACCTCCATGACTGCACAGCCTGAACTGTCAGCAATAGTTCCTGTACTTTCAAGGGGAAGAGGTAACTTGATAGAGATGGAAGGATCAAATAGTCAGCTTTAAAAAGAGAACCAAACAATACTTCTTTTAATGCAAAGAGTATGAGTTTCAAATGTTGCAGCCCATGTACAGAAACTCTAGTATTTAAAATGAAATAAGGGAGAATTTAGCAAGTACACTTGTCCTCGGCTGTTTTCCAATGAATTTAAAATGTGAAATGAATCAAGTATGTGAGGATGGATTTTTCATAAGTTATGATTTTCTACTTTAAATCATGATAAAAAGGTAATTTACCCTGGAAAAATATCTTTTTCTAAAATACAAGTTTTAGGAGCTGTTTCACATTCATACACATGCACTTACATGAAGCTGCCAGCAGAAATATATGCTGTAGCTGATTTTTCCAAATCTCTTTTGTTTGGCATCAGTTTTCATGTTAGCACCATGAAACACCTACAAAGATAACAAATTGAATTTTCCTTCCCATTTTGCAGTACCAAGAGAAGCTGTCATTCATCCTGTAAACCTAGAGCTGTCCTGCACTCATCTGTAACATGCTCCTGCTCTTGCTTGTGTTTCATTCAGAATTATCGCTAGTAAAACTGTGAAGCCCTGTGAGTGTAATACCCTGACCCTTTATGGTTGTTGTGGGCTAGTGCTGCTAAATTTATATAGTTACATATTGTTTTGATTTTGTCTAAACTAATGATGTCCAAAGTGAAATTCCTTAGTTTCTCCATGTATCCTTTTCATTCCAGGGTTTCCAAAGGATGAAGTGGGCACCTCAACAATCAAGAAACATTTTACATCATGATAAACTCAGGCAACATCTACTATGCAATAGCACAAGCTAAATCAGAAGACACTACAAAATATATGGTGAAAAAAAAAAGGATTATATATGTATTGTTAGGGAAATTCTCTCCAAATAAGATAACATAGAATAAAAAAAAAAACCAAGCTGAATGGCATGACTCTTTCTTACAGGGCCATATATTTAGTTTCTAACATGTCCAGGATTCAGACTATATACATTGTCCTGCATAAAAGTTTATTGAAAACAAACCTTGTTTAAGTCAAGAAAATGCTCTGAAACTTCTGCGTGAAGGAATGATAAAAATTGTGCATATCTTGTACCTCAGGGGCAGCTTCGTATTTCATCCCTAGCTTTTGTTGTAGAAAATGTCCTTTCTGCTTTACTAAACTGATCTCAACAAGCCCAAAAGGTATTTAGATATGAGGTCACGAGAGCCAAAAGCCTCAGTCATGGGTAATGTTTGGGAACTCATTTCTAAATTCCAGAATACAACTCTTCTGAGTTACAATTTTAGTTTATAATTATTCAGAATTGATGGATCTCAGTACTGACTGAAATGGTGTTCAGGTCTGATGTTAACACAGGCAGGACTCTTGTTAGGATGGTTGCACAGTGTCTCATAAGTTGGGTAGACTAAGCAGCGATAAATTAGACCTGTGTTTGTTTTCTTTTATGCATTGAGCAGAACATGAAGCTAAGCAAATGTGGTTTTTTGCCTTCTTAGTGATTACTTGTAAAATAGTCATTATAGTCAGAAGAATGAAAACACTTCTTTCTTGGAAAATTTTAAGACTGTTTTTGGAAATACAGAGATTAGTGTGAAGCTAGACTTCAATTAAATTAAAGTCCTGTTCAGAAAGTGGAAACTTGATGGGAAGAAAATCTCCAACATTCAGTATCACAGACTAACAACAAAATAGGCCTGGAATGGGCACCCAGTTACCAATTCAGAAGACAAGTTACTTTGCCAGTGGAATTTGCTCCACCGTGTCTAAGAGTTTACTTTGTAAAGTATAAATTCCTTACAGGAAGGACTCTGTAATTGCAGTGGTCACAAATGCCACCTGCTTAAGAATTTTTTTCAAAGTTAAGAAAATGTGAAAGTCTCACTTGGAGGAAGGAAGCATTATTGCTGAGATTTCAGAACGCATTTGGCTTTAATTTGAGTTGTCATAAAGTTATTTCTTAGCTTCATTTCCTCTCTCTGCAGCACTCCTTGGGCTGTGCTGTCATTAACAGCTTCTGACCTATATCAATTTATACGGATGATTTGCTTCGCTTGATAAAAACCAAAACAAAAAACCTCCTCTTTCCAACATGTCTTTCCTGCACATCTTATCTATACTATTTTACACAATACCACCAGAGGATGGTAGATAAACAATATTTGGAAGCATGTCTGAAATAGTGAAGAAAACAACCACTGGGAAGTGACATTCTGTTGTTTGGTTTTTTTTTTCTGTTTTAAAATTGCAGATAGGAAAAAAATATATTAACTTAAGCAGCTTCCTGCTTCTCACAATCAAAACAGAGAGGCTGAAGATATGTCATATTTTAAAAGAAAGCAAATTTTGCATTAATATTTTAAAATTTACACCTTGCATATATTCTCTTCTACATAGAATATATATTAACTACCCTGTTGAGCTCCCTGTAGAAATGAACTCTGTGGAACCAGAAGTTTTCAGATTCTTAGCAGCAAATCACCTGATGAATAGCCTGAGGCCAGTTGTACAAAAGTCAACAAGGCCAAGTGCCAGGTCCTGCACTTCGGTCACAACAACCCCATGCAGCAGTACAGGCTTGAGGAAGAGTGGCTGGAAAGCTGCCTCATGGAGAACAACCTGGGGTTACTGGTTGACAGCCATCTGAACATGAGCCAGCAGTGTCCCCAGTTGGTCAAGAAGACCAACAGCATTCTGGCTTGTATCAGGAACAGTGTGTCCAGCAGGAATAGGGAAGTGATTGTGCCCCTGTACTCAGCACTGGTGAGACTACACCTCAAATACTGTGTTCAGTTTTGGGCTACTCACTATAAGAAAGACATTGGACACACTGGAGTGTGTCCAAAGAAGGGCAACAAAGTTGATGAAGGCTCCAGAGAACAAGTCCTGTGAGGAGCAGCTGAGGGAACTGGGGTGGTTTATTTTGGAGAAAAAGTGGCTCAGGAGAGATCTTATCACTCTCTACAACTCCCTGACATGAGGCTATATCTAGGTAAGTATTGGTCTCTTCTCCCAAGTAACAAGTGATGGGACGAAAGGAAATGGCGTCAAGTTGCACCAGGGGAGGCTTAGATTGGATATTAAGAAAAATTTCTTCACTAAAAGGGCTATCAAGCATTGGAATAGGCTGCCCAGGGAAATGGTTGAGTCATCAGTCCTGGAAGTATTTAAAAGATGTGTAGGCGTGATGCTTAGGGACATGGTTTAGTTGTGAACTTGGCAGTGTTAGGTTAAAGGTTGGACTTGATGATCTTAAAGGTCCTTTCCAACCAAAATTATTCAATGATTCTATGATTTTTACACAGGATAAGCAGAATGAAAGGAAATGGATTTTCTCTTTGCTGACTTTTTGTGGCGAAGTACCCAGTATGAGGTATTTTATTCTTCAAGGAAGTCCTGCTAAGCATTCCAGGTCAGGCTTGGAAATTTGCATAATCACACACCAACTTTGGTCTCGAGATACAGAAGAAACTTTTGGAGAGACCAAGGATTTTGGATTGCCTGCCCCTTTCTAGTGTTGTGTATCTTGGAGATCCACCGGGACTGAAGTTACTTTCAAGTTTGGTGAGTGGAAGTCACCTTTGCAAGGGTGACCACTGGTCTACTGCCTTCCCTCAGAAGGACAAGGAAAAGCATCACTGTGTCTGGCAGCACTCTCTGAACTCTATCTTGGAGGCCAAATGTCCCTGAATACAAGGTATGCCAAAACCATCCAGAGCTTGCCATGTCTGAAAATCTCTAGTGAAGAAAAGTCAACTGGATCTTCTATGTGCCAAAGAATGATTTTCCTCATTTGGCATCATAGCACGTGCCCATTTAGGAGAGATCTCTGCTAAAAATTCCAACTTGCTTAGCACAAGAGGTCCTTTTTCAATATCCTTCACTATTCACTGAAGCAGACTTGTGTCACATTTGCCGGTGCAGGTTTAGTCTCTGTTACTAGCTGTTGTATTTGACAAGGTTGTTTCAGCAGCCTCTCTCTGCTAAAAATTCTACATGCCTAGTAGCGATGTCATACCATGACTGCACACATCACCCTTTCCCAAATGTACTCTTGATTTCAGTTTTGTGTGTGGTACGTTGTGCACACTATATGCATTTCATATGCTCCCTTTGAGCTGGCTATAGGGTTACGAAATTTAATCTTTTCAGTCACCAGCTCACAAATTCCAGGTACCAGGCAGAAATATAAAATGTAAGGAGAAAGGCAGAAGAAGAAAATGATGAATAATGAGGTTAAGTTTAAGTAAATAAATAAATAAAAAAGATATATTCTTTAGAATTTCTGCAGAAATTAAATTTTAGATTGTTAAAAATATTTAATTTCTGTAGAACCAAGAAAAGCTTAGTTCCAAGATAAATAGTGTTCCATAATCCCATTTAATATCCTTGTTATTATATTTATTAAAACAGAGGGCATCCCCTTTTTATATATATACACACAAAATACTGAACACTAATAGGAATTTAACTGATTACAGTAATATTCCTACTCTCCTGTATCTTGGCCAAAATATTTTTCTCTTTCATTGCTTCAGCATCTGTACATGGTTGCTGCAGTAACAAAGTAATTTTCTGATAAATTAATCAGGAAAAGTGCACTATAGAGAACATGTATAACTCTAAACCTGTCAGACCATCACAATTTTAAGGCAATTATTCTCCTAGGGAATAAAGGAAAATTACATAATGTAATTGCACAGAGAGAAAGATAAGTTATCATAATTTTATGCTACCAAACCTAACTTTCTTAAATGTGCTCAGCATAGGAAGATTCTCCCTTATGGACAGTGTATATCTTCTCAAGCTGTATCAACCACAATGTCAACTAGGCTGGCATATAATGTAAATTGAGATTGCTGGCACACTTGAACCACTAAAAATTATGGCCGAAGGAAAAGTTTTACAATAACATTCATCTTCCAAGCTGTGGTGAACATATTGTTAAACAAAACGAAATACTACAGTCTCCTTGAGCCAATTATTTCAAGGGTACTCAAAACCTATATCATAATTGAAAGTGTAATCACTGTAGTTAAAGTTAAGATTTATTACGTAAAATATTAAACCTACAACACCTGAAACTAACAGCAAATCCTAGATAACGGGAATAAGAAACTGCATTTTAAACAATTTGCAAGGACCCTCTGTCACCTATGTTCTGGTTCTGTTTGGTGGGGGGGGGGGCCTAAGGTGGTAGCTTCTGTAGGAAACTGCTAGAAGTTGCTCCCCTTTGTTCAGTGGACTCGGCCGGGCCTAGGGCGGACCCACTGCTGGCCAAGGCCGAGCCAATTGGTAGCAGAATGTTCCGTGATAACGTCTCTGCAATAATGTATTTAAGAAGGGGAAAACAGGAAAAAAAAAAAGAGAGAAAATGTGAAGCAGCTGAGTAGAGGCAGAGAGGAGGAGGTGCAGGCCTCATGGGCCTTGCAGGCCTCACCCTCTGACCTCCCTCCGGGCAGCCGACTGGGCCTGACTCGGCCTGGCCTGGCTGCAAGAAGTGGAGAGGAGATGAGAAGTGAATAAGATGTAAAAAGGATCCTGAGAGGCGTCTGCCAGCCTATTGTGAGGAATGGCTGCAGACACCAAGGTCAGTTCAGAAGGAGGGGGAGGAGTAATGCGGCTCCTGGCCAAGATTCCCCTACAGCCTGTGGTGAAGACCATGGTGGAGCAGGTTGTCCCCCTGCAGCCCATGGAGGTCCACGGAGGGGCAGAGATTCACCTGCAGCCCGTGGAGGACCTCACGCCGGGGCAGGTAGAGGCCTGAAGGAGGCTGTGGCCCATGGAGTGCCTGCTGGGGCAGCTGTTCTGGAGGGACTGCACCCCGTGGAAGAGATGACCCACGCTGGAGCAGGTGGAGGCCTGAAGGAGGCTGTGGCCCATGGAGGACCCGCTGGGGCAGCCGTTCTGGAGGGACTGCACCCCATGGAAGAGATGATCCATGCTGGAGCAGTTTCACGAAGCACTGTGGCCTGTGGGAGGGACTCCATGATGGAGCAGAGGAGGAATGCGAGGAGTTCTTCCTCCGACATGAAGTAGCGGCGTAAAAAACCACGTGATGAACTGACTGCGACCTTCATTCCCTCTTTCCCCGCCCCGTGCTGCTTGGGGGCAGAGGGGGAAGGTAGTAGAGATAATGTTAAGCCTGGGAAGAGGGAGGGGTTGGGGGGAGGTTATCTTGTTTCCTGTCTCATTCTCCTGCTAGTTTTAGAAATAAATGAATAGTTTTTCCCAAGTTGAGTCTGTTTTGCCCGTGACGGTAATTTTAAGGATTCCTCCCCGTCCTTATCTCAAACCTCGAGCTGTTTTTCTTATATCATCTCCCCCTATTCTCTCGGAGGGTGGGGGGAGTGAGAGAGAGAGAGTGCGTAGTCTGGTCCCGGTCGGGGCTGAACTACGACAACCTATTAAAGGAAATTCAGAACATCAACAAGATTGCTGAAAATACAGATTTTTAAACAGCCTTCTGTTGCCTCTCCTTCTTCTGTCGATACCCTGAGAGATTCCTAAAAGGTCTTTTGGAGTAAATATAGAATATTTTTGGATGTTTTGGATGATTTGCCTTACTAAGAGATATCTACAGGATCTCATACTTTCTATGAGTCCTTTACTGACTCATTCTGAAATAAGCAGTGTTATCCCTTATTATGGCAGTCTACACAGCTTAGCTGTGTATAAATATCTTTGTAAGTTTTTGACATGTGGTTGTATGCTTTATAATTTTTAATTATGACCCAAAACTTTTAAAATAAATTATTTCTTTAGGATCCTCTGTTTCCAAGTAGAAAAACTTGGTGTTGGTATAAAGGGATAATGCCTGCTCAACACAGCAACTTCACTGTTTTCTGAGAAAGAATCTCTCTACTGTTTGAATGATGTTAATATTGGAAGGTATCCTCTCCCCACATCCACAATCTGACACCATTTCCTCCTGATATCAGGATTAAAGATTTTTGTAAAAGGTATTCCAGAATTTCAATACTCTCAGTTCATAAATGTCAATTTATTTGATTTTATTTTGTTTCAAAAGTAGCACAGAATCAGAGGAGTCTTTAAAAAAAACCCCAAATCTCAGCCCACCTCCCAAACCCCAAAAACCTGAAACCCAAGTATTTTTTATAACAGGTATGGTACCTGAACTATATGATTAGTAGCAGTGAAAGCAAGCACATTGTAACATAGGGAAAATAAGATATGGTAGCTTTGGAATCCAATACTTGCTAGCATTCAGGGTTAAATGGCTGGAGGTAATATTTCACAACACAATACATGTGAGGCAGTCTTGCTAAATTCCTAAGTGTACGGTCCCCAGAGGAGCACCACAGTCATTAAAAACTGAGAAATACCCGTGTCTGATTTCAGGGCAGCCACTTCCTGAAAGTCTTACAGAGATATGTCTGATCTAGATTCCGACATCACCTAGATTTCATGGCCCAACAGAAGATACCTTTGGGATATGCTTCACAGTTGCAATTCCATACTGCATGGCTTCATGGCACATGCTTGTGTGCTGTCAAATAAAGCTTTTACTAAGGAACTCCCATCATACCAAACAAAACTCTTTTTAACAAGCTGATGATGACAACAAAGTTGGTTTGGATATACTACAAATGTCAGGATGCTTGTGTTATCTTCCAGACCTACCTTGAACCTTGATGTAGTATGGAATATCCTCAAATTCACTATCTATGTACAAGCTAAAGGTTTGGGTTTTTTTTTGTTTGTGGTGATGTACTGTACTTTTAGCTTGAACAAGGCACATATTCTCTCCAGAGTCTGCAGCAAATGATTCTTCTAAGACAAGTGACATGTTCAGATGAGCCAAATGCACATTGCAATACTCAACAGTATCACCTAGATCTCTGAGAAGATAGCAAAAAAAACCCAACAAAACAAAACAAGTATACAATGAATATATACAGGATGTATACAGTGGATTTCAAGAAGTGTTCAGGCAGCAAAAGTGCCCCACTTTGTAGCCACAACATCAATGAGATGGAGCATACACAACGCTACACAAAACACACTTGTTATGAATTCTGCTTCTCTGAGAGCAGTATTTGAGATGGCACTAGCTGTCACTCCCAAGGCCTAGGCCACTGCAGACCTTGATTAAAACATGAAAAAAAAAAAGACCTTCTGTGTAGTTCAAGATGACAACTATTTTTCTCTCAACAGAGATGGTGGATGTAAAGGCTGAAAAATTTGAGAATCACCTAATGTACTGAAAGTAGATACTTGCACAGTATAATTTTTGTCTGCCAAAAGGAGAAGGTGGCATAAGACATGAGTGTATCATAATACTAAAAGGATACTGATTTCATAACATGAAAAACAGACACAGAGAGAGAGATTAAGATGGCTGTAGTCAGTTCAGAAGAACTTCGCTCTCAAGTGTAGAAGGACCTTTCTGGGAGTCACTCTTAAGACACTGAAAGTCTGTAATGAATCTGCATGCACAGAAGATCGGCACCATATCTGAGGTGTTGAACCAGCTTTTGACGTGGTCGTTAACACAATGAAAGTGTCTTAAATAAGGAAAAGTCATTAGCTGCCTTATATATTTATTCAACAGGAACAGAATTTTCCAGTTAGAGGGAAAAAAAATTATTGTCCCAAATGCTCAGTCTGATTTGATCATGTCACAAGGTCCAGCCCAGTGTGATGTGGTCTAGCCGACAGTTTGGAATGTAATAGAGTCGTATTTTAGCTTTTCTTTCTGTTCTTCTATTCGTATTTCATACTGGTTTTCTGTTTATCCCCAAAGGCATATTTTTCCATACAAACTCAGACAGAAAGCTTGTCAACACTGCATGTCTAAGTGGAAAAATAAATATTAAAATTTCTGACATTAGCTCCTTTATGCCAGTGTCATGGTGGTTCTAGACTTCTGGTCTCTGTGAATTACTTTCTATAGTTTGGCCTAATTACTAGGTAGAGGAACACAGTCATTTTGGTATTAAATTGTGAAATTAATTCTTGCCTCAGAAAGATTGCTACTGCATTTTTACTACCTTATTAAACAAAGGTGTTGAGTAAGCATTACTAAGATATGGATGTGTTTGTGCATATTTCTGGATTCCCACCATGGTTAATTTACATCATTTATTTAATCTTCTTTTAGAAAATACTATGCTGCAACGTTAGCCACTGGATGGAGACTAAATCAGCGTCCTGGTCACCAGCTAAAGCAGATTTGGAATTTCCAGTAGGTTAAGAACTGGTTGGACTTCTGTCTTGAATTAATTGCATCTCCAAGATTTGAATGCTGGCAAAGACTTTGCTTTGCCTGTGGAAGATGTTCAATGCAACTGTACATTGAAGTGTGGTTGCATCATATCCATATATATGTGGACATGCTTTCATGGACAAAGGAAGTGAAACATGAACAAAACAAATTGGTTTTAATTCTAAGAGTATGCTATCACAAGGCCGTTAACTTGATGATGCTAACCTTTCTTATAATTATCCTCAAATATTAGTTGCAGGTATTCATACGAGGAATATGTCTGCTGCTATGTATGGAATATCTTGTGGTTGACATGTGTTAGCTTCAGTATCACCTGATCACTTCACATTAGATGTTCTCCATTAAAAGTAACATTCCTGAAAGAAGATAAAGGAGAATGAGTCATGAAATAGTAATTCTGAGAAACACACACCTGTCAGTATGTGAGGAAGATTTTCAATGCAAGTCTGAATATTTGACTTGCAGTTTGGATTTTCAAGACTGATGCATTAACAGCCCCTGCATATTCTGATGTATTATTTTGACATGTACTGAGATCTTCAAAAAGCACTCACCTCTTCCATCAGTCTCTATGAAACACAATGTTCCAAAAGTATTTCATAAATAAAGAATCATCTAAGTGCTGCTCACATTTGCAAGTTGTTACATACTTTTGGAGCTCTTTAACTTAGAGGCAGCAACTTCTCACCTGCATGTGAGTTCAGGAGATGAGGTACCAGCTGTGTCCTGCTCCTCCAGTTTGAGGAAGGTGAGAGCAGGGAATGGGATCAAGAACTTCCACTCTTGCAACTCCTACCTAAATACCAGACAAACAAGGATGGCCTTGAACTCCAGAAGCAGAAAGGGCTAGGGTGCCCATCAGCCAGGAAACAGGAGCAGATAGTGCTAGTATTACCTTTCCTCCATGCTGACCAGAAGCTCAGAGAGGAGTAGAAAATATCTAAAAGTCAGTATTGGCACTGCAGTCAATGGAGGACAGGTAATGGCAGAAATAGTTCAGTTCCCATCTGTGACATTTTTGGCCCTAGTATGTGCCACTATGAGAGTATTTTTCCAGAACTGTGTTGCAGTTAGGGCTGTATTCAAGCATTCTTAAAAAACTCACAGTGAACTCACAGTGTTGGCTGCGTCTTACTAGTTTGCTCTAAAAATCATAGTTTAATCAAGATAAAAACTCAAAACCTGAAATTCGGCAAAAGGCTTCAGCAATAATTCCATAGCAAGAATGAAAAATGGCCCATGACCAACACAGAGCAAGAGGAGCAAGTGTGACTTCAGAGAATTTGTGTATGGATACATGGCATTTTATTACTAAGCCAGCTGTGAGTAATAGTCAAATGAAGTCAGGCTAAGACATCTCTAATTACTAGAGTTCAATTAAGAAATACAAGGTGCCACTTGGGTATGAAACAAAATAGATTTACCTCAGTCTTGGAGTGAACAAGCTGTTTTGCAACTCACATCTTATTAACCCCTAAAATTAGGAGACCAAGTGGGAATCTTGATTTTCAGTGGAAAGTATCTAGGCATTGTGTTTGTGGGGTAAAGCTGAAAATTGTGAAGCAAAAATGTTCAAATAGCACACAAACCAAAGGCCGCTTAGCTTAATAAATAGCTTTTTCTCTGCCTGAGATTAGCAATACATGGTCGGAAACTATTCATAAAGATACTGGCTACATGGTTAGGGAGCATTTCACTATGAGAAACCACATTTTTATTCTAGTCAGCCCTGCTTCTTGTCATATCTCCTGGTTTGTATTAATATCATTTTGAGAAACACTATTTCCAGAGAGACTATTTCTGTGATTGATTATTGTGTGTGGAAGATATCAAATACCTGACAGTCTTGAAAATATAACTGTTCTGTAAGGACTGCTGCACTCCAGTGGTGCATGAAATGACTCCTGTCTTCTTAAAGGCATAATTATCCAAATATAGCAAGGAAGAGGCTGGACAATAATGACCTCTGGAGGTCTCTTACAAGCTACATGACTATGATTCTGAGATATGCTCTAACTTTTTGTTATTAGAGGTAGGATTCATCTAAATGACACTTTTCAGATGACAATGACATGCCAAATGTAAACTTACGTTTAAAATAGAAAGAACATAAGAGAAATGTACCAGTACCCGCAAGTTCTGTTAACACTTGTGCTGGCTGATTTAATAAGTGCAACTTCAAATAGCATCCACAGATACATTCTCTCTTAGTGACTCAATAGGAACCACAATGAATGGTTCCTGAAAATAAGTCTGGATAATGTATGCATTTTTGTATATGCCTGAGTAGAAACCTGGTTTATTTTTTATTACAAACTGTCATAAACTGCCCTCAGTTTAGCTGAACTGAAAGTACCATAAAAATTTGGAAAAATGAAGGTTAAGGTTAAGAAGGTTAATGAAGTTAGCAAGCTGGCAAAATAGAAATGCGTGTACAATATAATTAATGTTGTAGAGCATTTGTGTTTTGACCTGCTTCACTTCCCCCTTAAGTCTGACTTTAGATGAATGTTACCACATCTATATAGATGAATATTGAATGATATGACTAAAAGTTGGTAATGCTTAGGGTTTGTGCCAGGATTAAGTTTTGATCCATTTGAATCAATTATGATTCAACTTGGCCCCTTCTATCACATAAGTGATTCTGTATTTAGTTCAGATTTTGTTGTGGTCTTTCATGATAACTTTACCCAAAATTTAATCAACTGTATATCTAAAACTATGTTCTGGAAATCCCAACAAACAGGAGAAACAGTATCATACCGAGCCTTTCCATGACAAGTAAAAGTAATGGGTGATGAACATCTGAAAGGACGGAAAAAGGAAAATATGAACAGCCACATGGTTGTGTTAGCACTCCTGACAGACTAAAGCAGATTAAGAAGAAACAATTAAAACCCAAATTATTGTAGCACATCTTACAACCTATTTTGCTGTCAGTGCATGGTCATGCAGAACATTGACTCATTGTGGTAAAAACTTACCTAATATGCCTTCAAAATGCCAAACTGTTCTAATAATACGGTGTAAAATGTGACATTTCCTCCCCTTCCTTTCTCTTTCCTCCCCTTCTATGGTTTAAGAAGTTAAAGTGTTGCTAAGCAGAGTCTGGAAGATTAAAGTTTCTGCAGGAATTCTGTCGAAAACTCTAATGCTATGATTTTTCAAAGCCTGAATATTCACAAGCTCAGGTTTCTTTCATATGGCTATTTCTGCACAACTCCTTTTGCGATAGTGAAGTCCCATGTACTTAAAAAATAAACCTGCAAACAAACAGGTGTAACACATTGCAGTAGGGTATGTAGCACCTACAAACAAAGAGTGGGATATACATGTTGCAGCTCCGGAGCAGTAGTAATGCAGGAGGAGGAAAAGAAAAAGCATTTTATTTGTTGCTTCTGCTTTTTCTTAGCATTTATTGCTATTACAGTTGCAGGTTTTGCACAGGTTTAATCCAAGTTCATTCTCCCTCTATAACCAAATTCATGCTATTTCTTTTCTATTTAATAACCCTATCAATGAAATAGAGAGCTTCTGTAGTACTGTAAAGTATCTTTCATCAAATCTCTTAATTTGGACTGTTGGTATGAATAGTCTTGAGTCCAGCGCTCGTTTTTTAAAGTCTCATCTTCTATCCTCTATTCTGAGTGATTATAGCTCTGGGAGATTGGGAGGATGAGACACATGCAGGAAATTCACTCTATTTCCCTTCTCCTGTAGGTTAAATAGAAATATTCTGATAATTTTCAATCCTTGAAACTGACATTTCTGTAAAAGCCAATTCATAGAAATCTCAGCAAGCAAATTTAGTAATTATGGCTATAGGACAGTAACATTTTGAAGAACATAACTGAAAGCCAAGAGAATAAGGCTGTCTGGGTTCTGCGTAAACAAACTAAACAACTACCTCTCAAACTCAATTGTCTCTAAGATTTCAGAGAAATCAGAGCAGAAAACTAGTAGCACGCTGAGTTTGTTTCCTAGGTGACTAATTAACATTCAGCCTGAGAAGTAGCTTGGATTTGGAAGAGAGCTATTCTTTAGGAATTAAGACAATAAAGTACTCAGAAGAATCTCAAGAGAAAGCTGAGAAAGTGTTACTCCCCATTGCCGCACAATAAAATCAAAAGTGTGTTGTGCTGCTTTTTGGAGTTGCGAATGGTATCTCAAAGGATAAAATCTTTCATCTCAAAGAAAGGGCTCTTTCATGTTTCCAGAATTTGTTGATGAATTCTCACTTCAAATTCAACTCCTAACTTTTCACCTCCAAAACAAGAGACTAGTGTTGTACAGCTATGAGACTATGTCTTTAAGAGCCTGAAAAGTCTTTCTTATAAAGCTATGCTAGAATATCAAAACAAATCTTATGAAAACTATCTACAACACATTTTAGTTTGATTGCCTTTTGCTGCTTAAAAAAAATCTTGCAAAAATGACAGAAACAACTATAAAGGGTAACAAAGCCACTAATGAACCTAGTTGCCCCTTCCAGCCCTTCCCCTTCACTCAGGAAAAGAAATGGAAATCTAACATTCTACGTGTATCTCTCAGAGCATGCTCCACAGCTGGTTTGATTTACCTGCTTCAGGCTTCTCAGGCTGAGGCAATCAGCCCACACACTGAGGTCTGGAATGAGCCATCTCGGTTTTGAAAGCCATATAAGCACACTTATTCTAAGAACTTTAACACATATCCAAAAAAAAGATCTCTGGATGTGTTTAACATTACATTTTTGTTCTGATGTTTTAATGTACATGCCCCAGGATGTCTCCAGTTACTGTGTCTCCAGACTGTATCATGGAGCAGTTATACAGCAGGAGAACTGGATCACTTTTCAATGACACTAAACCAGGAGATGTGCTCCAAGAGTGCATTTTTTGCAGTTATTGATGGGCATTCTGTACCTGAGACCAGACTAGAGCTAATCTGAAGTAATGCCCCCGAGAACATACAGAGTGGACACTGGGTACCTCAGCTTCAGTTTCTCTCCTGTTGCACCATGCTAGTTATTGACACACTCTTGTTCAGTTGCCACCTTGCTTCCATGGAAGTCCACAGTCCCACCGTGATCTCTCCTTGGTCACCCGAAAGCTGTGTCTGCCCAGCAGTGCTGTTAAGAGCTCCAGTGGAGAAGGCTGGTTTGGGCATCACCTTTCTTGGCAAATTGGACTAATGAGAGGCAGTCCAGAGAAGACAGTGATAGTGAGGAAATATGACTAGTGAAGAAAGATTTGAAGAAGTGTATTGCTGAGCCTAGATAAAAGAAAAGCTAAACAGGGAAATCATGGCCATCTTAAATATCTGAAAAGGACTCTGCTGAGAAGAATGGAATAACCTTTCCCATTTTGAATTAGGCAAAAAGAATGTGCCAATTTCCAGAAAAAGAGATTCAGGTCAAACATTAGAATGACTTTATAATTGTGAGAATAGTGAGGCTTTGAAGAAAATTGCTTGAGGATATAATGAAATCCTATCCTGGAGGCTTTTGAAAACAGGCTAGACACATACCTGACAGGTATGGTTAGTCATGTTGTGGGGAAAGGTGACAACCTTTGAAGTTGCTGTCATTCTGTCTGACGTAAGTCCAAGTTCAGAAGGGCTTCATTTTTTAAAGTGTGAGTAACTTGGCGCCTACTGAGATTTCTGAGGTCACAGAGAATTAGAAAATGGATATTGAATGGATAAAGTGTTGCCATTATTGTAAATCTTTAGGAACTGCCTTTTCTTACGGTGAAGTCAATAGGAGGCTCACCTGTTAATGAGAAGAAGAAGGCCTCTTTGATTCAATAAGAGTTTATACGTGTGAATGCTTAAAACCTGCTGAAACTAGTGAGTCGTAAAAGCAGTGACTGAAGAGGGAGAGATACAAGTATTACTGCCCACATTACATTCTGGGGAACAGAGATGCTAAAGCCAAAGTGCCCGGCAACCCAAAGGAATACACGGCAGGGGCAGAACATGTACTTCATTTTGGTGGGTTCATTCTGCCAGATCATGCTACATTTCCGCTTTGCAGTTTTAATGTTTTCTGATGCCTTCCTATTATATAACTGCACTTCATGTATCCAGGACCTGCGGTTAATAATTCTTAAACAATCTCTGTATGAACATTGCTGGGTACAATGCATTACTCCAGTGCATACATGAGAGGATATGCCAAGTGGAAGGCGTGTGGAAGCAGGAAAAGAGGCTGCATTTCTGAATGAATTAAGCATTCTAAATTATTTACTTCAGTATATGACCTGAGTTGCTTCATCATGCTATTCATTACTATCTGTAATTGCTGCTTTGTTGGCTGTGACTGGGGTCTGAATCTTCATGGCTAAAACCATGAACTTTTGCAATTTAAGAAGAAAAACCCTGAAATCAACAGCTAAGGACAAGTCATTTTCACGGATCAGAGCCAGAATGCATAACTGCATAACTGATGTGTAACTGAGCAAATGATGGATGTCTCAGTGACTCAATAACAACAACAAAAAAACAGAAGGAAGTTATACTGGTTATTATTAGAAGGATGAAACCTTGCCTAAGATTTCATTTTGCAAGAACGTGAATAATTTCTTTTTTTTTTTTAAATCTGAAACAGAGTATTTTGTTTTATTTTAACTGTTCAATTATTTTACATTGGTTAATTGTAATATGCTGTTTTAAAATGAAGGAATAAATTTAAATGTGATAATGTCAGAATGACAAAAACTAAACTTAAATAGTTCTCTATTTTCAGAACTCCACCAGTTATTTTTCAGGAGACAAAAATTTCTGGTCTAATTTTAAATCAGAAGCAGATGATGTACCTGACTAATTATTTTTCTTTTTTTTTTTTCCCTGAAATCGATTTTTTTTTAAAGCATTACTACAGTTCTATGAATTACACCTAATGGAAACTAATTTATCTGTTTTTCTGATCAGATGACACAGTGATTCAAACCATCATATCTAACAAATAATTGCACAACATTTATCATTGCCTAAAATACCTAGTCATCTGCTTGTTTCATTTGTTAGTCTAGCTAATCTTTAATGTTATATATTCTATTACTTATTGCTTGCTTATTTATTCTATAGGTTGGAGAAGCAAGGTAATATGGCCCAAGTCAGATTGTTTCTGAAAGTGAGGTAACAGGCTGTGGACTTTTCTCACGCTATGTATATAGCAAGAATTAAAAAGGAACTGGAGGAAAGTAAAACAGTCTGGAGAAGCTTTGAAAACATCCCAGATAGCCAGTCATCAGAGGAGCACAGAGCATGGTAGCAAGAGTTCTACACTGTGTTTTGAGAAACTGTATTTTCTCTGTGTATGTCCTGTGAACACAACTCAGTTGTTACATTCTGTCTGTGCGGTAATATGCTTCTCCTCTTTATGTAGCTGAGACTCATTACCAGAATTACTGAGAAACCATAAGGACAGAAGGACAGCATCAAAGACCTCCAGTTTCTAACAATGGAGTCACTCCATAGGGAAATTATGAGGGATGGCAACCAGAAGGTTAGTTTGGTACGTCTGGAGGAGCTTGTTTAGCAATTAAATACTGTGATTACTGGCTACTGGGTCAGGGTTTGACCTTTGTGATGTAGCTCCACTAATGGCCCTTTGGTATCAAGCAAATATGTAATCTTAATCATATTCTAGAATATCTCTAAGTATTAATATGGAACAGTGTGTCTAGAGAAATTATGTACCAAATCAGCTGTCCTCTTTTTATGGTCATTCTTTCCTTAGTAGCAGTTTTCCCTGGTTTCCTGTAGATCTCAATGCACTTCGAGGTGCTGACTACTAGAGAAGACAGCATACATTTCAGTTGCTTATATGTACACGCATGAAAAAGAGCAAGCAAAACAAAAATGATATATATTTATTTCAGAAATAATTGGATAATAAACTCCAAAAATATGTGCCACCTCAGGAAACATAGGAAAATTACAAATATTATAGAAATTGTAGCTATTACAGGGTTATATTAAAACTGTTAAAATTGTTAGTACTTATCAAGAGACAATGGAAGAATATGTAGCCACATTACAGGAAAAGTTAGTGTCTGCAGTAAAATTGCTCATCTGTATGTGTATACAGATTGCAAGCACAAAGGTGATGAAAAGCCTTTAGAATTTTTTATTGTTAAACAAGAAAATAGGCAAAATAAAACATTTTTTTTCAGCAAGCATTAGAATAATCTTTAAAATAAATCAGTGAAATATGCTAGTTCTGTCTGTGTAATGTTAACCGGTGTCTTGCAGAGATACATAATTACCCAGGAATTTTTCCTAAGGCTGCAGTGCAGACCACTGATGCACTCATCACTCATCACTCACTGATGTCTCACCTCAGAGCTCTGAATCCTTTAAGAAAACGGGCAACAGAAGCATCAAGTGCACATGTGTAGGAGGTACTGCCTGTGGCTATGGTGGACCACCTGGCACCACTCACCGCTAAGTGTGAATATCTACCTTCCCAGATGACACACAGAATGAATGGTTACCATCTCCACGGGGCCACCCATGCCAGGCTGCTACTGATCACTTCAGTAGTCTTGGGAAGGTCACATATGGTGCTAAATTCGTAGCAGATCTGTAGGTAAACATGAGCAGAAGTGTCTCAGAAGAGCAGGTAGGGTTATCAGATGGGACGAGGCAGGTGGGAGAAAAATGCTTGTGCCAGAGTTCTGATCTGCTATGAATTAGCTTTCTTACAACCATCAAGAGACTCATGGCATGATAAATCAATAACCATCAGAAAATGCTCTACCTTTCCAGCTGCACACACATATATGTGTATATATAAATACACATGCACTTGCATATATACAGATCTGTACTTATTGATATGTATAATTCATGTAGATGTTGAGAGGTTTCATCCATTATATACATGGCTTAGCTTAACAAAGCACAAGATGTTGTGTCAGAGGCATGCAGCTTGCATTGTTCTCACTGAGTAGGTTGACACATAAATGCAAATATATTTTCCTTCAGTGCCAAAGTAGCAGATACCCTTGGGTGGGGTTCTCTCATGCTGTTTCTCATTGACTGCATCTTACAGACAACCTTTATAGACTTGGGACTTCTCTTACCTGGCTTACTGATGTGAAGAATCAATCCATATCAACAATTTTTTTTCAGGGCACATGAATATAAAATGTCCTACTGAGAGGGGGAAAGTTGTATTTCAAAGTCCGTTCTTTAAAAATTGCTGATTAGTGCTAAAGAAATCAATTTAACACAAGAAAACTTCATGAAAGTTTATTCACTCTGCAGAATAGAAAATAAATCTGTAATTCCATAGGGAAGTAAAAGAGAAAGAAGAAAGTATCTATCCAGTCAACTTCTACAAGATTTTTCTTCCCTAAAGGGTCCTTCTGTGTGTAAATTAAACCACAAGACTTGAAAGTGATTGACTTCAGGAAAGAGTTCTTTGTTTTAAAAGCTGATTTGTTATTATGTGTATACCTCTGGCTCTTGTGTTTCAAAGGTTTGTTTTATTTTATTTTATATAAGAGCTATATAAAATATATTTAATTTATTATACAAATAGCCAAGGAACCTACTGTAATATTGCGCTCTGACTTTAAAAAAAAAAAAAAGGGATCTGTAGGAAAAGCCTGCAACTTTAAATGGAAAACAACAGAAAACGGTCCTGACAAGTCTTGAAGGAACCCTAAAACCCCATATATAGTAAACAAACAAACAGACAAATATATAAGAAATTTATATATGTATTTTTATAGATATTATTTTAAGGAACTACTTTGTAAACATCTAAACGTTTGCACACAGATTTTTTTTATTTTTTATTTTGTTTGCTTGTGTGATTTCATTTTTGTATTTAATCTTTTTTTTTTTTTTGGTCTTTAAAAAGCTGCTGATTTGTCCAAGGGAAAACACAGATGCCTCATGACATCAAATATCCACTTTTCCTTGATTTTCAGTTCTTTGGAAAACATAAGCAATCAAGAACAGCTGAATTGCTGCCAGCAACTTTTCATTGGTGTCACCATGCATAGTACCACTGACTTCAGCTAGGTTTGCCTATTTGTTCTGCCAGGGAATCTGGTCAAATGTTGGGCCAAGAAAGCACTATTAGAATCCACAATTGCATTAGAGCTAAAACAACAATTCAGATCTAAAAGCACTGTAGAATGAAATTTGGACTTTGGTATTAAAGTCACTGTCTTTCAAAATTTCTATTCCTAATGCTAGGAAAGTACAAGAGCAACTCAGGATGTGCTTGTTTTAAACTATATCCAACATTTTAAGAAAATGGCTGTTTTCCATGAAGTTTCTGCCATATTGAAATCAGAATTTGAAAATAAAGTAGAACTGAAATCAAAGCAGTGGCAGAAATTTCATAGTTTTCAGGCCAGATTGTATGATGCTCTGAGCAGCCTGATCTAGTTGAAGATGTCCCTGCTCCTTGCAGGGGGTTTGAACTGGCTGACCTTTAAAGGTCACTTCCAACACTATCTATTCTATGATTCTATGATTCTATATCTGGCAATTTAAATTTCAACATCAATGTCTTCACATTTTGAAGGTTGCAGCTTCAGGTTGTCTTGGAGTAAACTCCAGCATGTGTCACTATATTTTTCAGTGTCTAGTCTCTAGACAAGCCTTTTGGTTTAGTGATTGACATCCTAGGAAAATATTGTAAAACATCATGGAACTATATTTTTTACATCTATTTCTTTAAGGCTCAGATTTTCCTTAGGCTTTGCAGAGAAAGCAGCAGGCTTTCTAGAATGAAGCTGGGGTCTTCATTTGTCTTCACACAAGGATTAGATAGATTTTCATTTTCTGCACTTAAGTGAGTCCAGAAATTGACTTTAAAGACATAAATAAGTGAGTAAAGTGTCTGGGAGGGAAAGAGTGGGTGATGCCTGAGCTCTGCCCCATCTCTTCCCCTTGTCCAGCTGCTGAGAGAGCTGAAGCCATCTAACACAGGCCTAGTCCAATCATGCTTTGAGAAAGGATTGGTCTAGGTCACATCTAAAGGTCCCTTCCATTTTTTTTTTTCATTAATTATAATGACTATAACTTCTTTGAATTTCAAATGCACAGAAAGTTGCACACTCAAGCTGGAGTGTTCTATTTTATGTGTTTCTGCTGGACCTGATTTGCTACAGCAATGTAAAACACGGTGTTTCTGATGGTCTGCAGAAGACAGGCTGTGACTTTGCCTTGAGCAGACACTTTCTTAAGCTGACCTGACCCTAAATCTCATCCTCACAATCTCAAGTAAACAGGGAGAAGGATATCCAGCTGCATATGACCCTGAGCACCAGGATCTAACTTCCAAGTTGGATCTGACTTCAGAGTTAGCCCTCCTGTATGGGGTTTTGGACCAAAAGACCTCCAGGATTTCCTTCTGGACTAATTATTCTAGAACTCCCCAGTATATTTAGAGGTGTGGTTTTAAGCTGTTAAGGCAGGTGATTCTCAAGGGCACCTGGAGTGTAAAAAGGAGGTAAGAAAGGCAAGTCTGATGGCTTAAACTTACTGTACAGAGATGTGTACCTCCAACAGAAGCCTTTTAGCATCTGCATCCTGGAACTAGTAACTGAGAGGACATTTAGTTAGAGGTTACTAACTGTAAAAAGAGAAAAAAAAAAGATTAAAGAAGTCTAGTAGTTCCCAGACCGGCAAAGTGAAGGTTTGTGTGATTGTAAAGATTAGCACTCCGAAGCTGATGATGAGTAAGTACCTTTTCCTTAGACTTTTCTGCTCATCCTTCTCAGTCACTTGTCAATTTCTAGTCCTGTCAGTTCTGTGTTTTCTTACAGAGGCTTATGGAAATTAATGGCAATTAAAGCTATTTTTGTTGGAAATCAACCATTATTTATAATGTGCTCAAACTGCTAATTATGCAGTTAATTTTCAGATCTGTTGTTTACTAACTATATTATTTGACCTCTAGCAAAGAAAGTTCTGCAGGAGCTGTCAAATAAAAACATTTTAGCTAAGATACATAGTATGTGGTCTTCATCTTTGTGGGTTAAATTCTGCCATGACTTGTGGCCAATTGTTCACTCTAGTCAGTGGATTTGAATGGACTATAGAATAGAGCTTGGTTTCATGATACTATTTTTAAAAAAAAAAAAAGAAAATTAAAAGCCTAACCCTAAACCCCAGTATTATTTTTAGGCTCACAAGTAGTAAAACTGACAACACAGAAACCAGTAGAAACTGACATCATAAAACTGGTGCTGAGTTTTTATTTTTTGCATTACAAATACCATTGGATTTTAAAGAAAAATGGTAATAAATGCCACAAAAGGAATCTACAGCAAATCAGCAGGGAAGGATGTTAAAATGTTCCTCATTAATCTGCCAGAGGGACAAGACTGGACTGGAACTGTTACAACTCAAAATTTTACTGAAAAATTTATGGCTGGATTTTTTCTCTAGAGAAGAGGAGAAATAGAATTTAGATGTGCTACACATAGAACAACACTGACATCAAGTCATTATTTTAAGAAGGGTCATCTTAAAGGTGATATACTGTCAATGATAAGCCTGTGCTGCTCATATGCACTTCTCGTCTCTGTTAAGAGTTTGTTCTGGAAAGCTATCCATTTTCTTTGTTAAATTACTCAGATTACTAGTGAACTTTGGCCTGTGTTGTAGAGTCCTATGAGTGTAGAGAACTATCCTGTGTCAGGGCTCCCTGAGGTCCTGCAGGGAGACAGCTGCTGAAGAGAGGAACAAAGGACCTCTTCCAGTGAGAGAATTAGGTTAATCTGATTCAAGCACTTCTTTCACATGATAAAAGCCTTCCTATACAAAGTAGTTGCATTTTGCCTATTCATTCTTCTAGGCTCTCTATTTTCCACCTACTCCTACTATTAATTCCTATCATTTTTCATGCTATTTTTCTGATCTCTTAGTTCCTCATTTATTGTCATAGTTGTTCCTCTCACTCAGTGAAGTCTATATCATGTTTTCATGGTACCCAGAAGAGATTCGGGTATAGGCAAAGACAGAAACAAACCTTCTCCTCCACTTGGAGAAGGGTCAGGCAGCATGTAGCACAGTTTCTGCATGCTAAGATAGAATCATAGAATAGTTTGGGTTGGAAGGGACCTTTAAAGGTCATCCAGTCCAACTCTCCTGCAATGAGATAAGTGCTTCCAGTGGAGATGGAGAAGATAGACAGGATGTCATTACTAACACATGCCCTTTATACAATTCAGATATAGCAAAATGCCCATCTTTGCTTAGCAGAGAACTGCCTCAATAAGAAGGGAGCTTATCTGAGAGAGATATGACATTTTAGCTGCTTGCCAGGCACTCTCCATCTTCTACATGGAATACTTTTCAGGGAGGAAGGTGCTCAAGAAGTGGCCAAAGGTTGCGAGAAAAACATGCCTTATCTGTTCCAGTGCTTCTGGTTGCTTTACCATCACTGTGGAGCAAACAAAGATGAAGAGAATTCACCCCCAGAATTTTACACTTGAGCAGCACTTGGGTTCAGTGAAGGATTTTCTTTGACATATCTGGCAACACAGCGTTGGCTTAGTTGACCACTGACTCATTGATGCAGTACTTGGCTTTTTCTGAGACATGAGCCTTCAAATAAACAGAAAACTTCAATTCTACATAGATCAGCCTTCCGCAGAATCTTAAGAGAAATTTTATTAATGTGAGCTTATGTCTTCTTACATCTTCCCCTGGATTATAGTCAAGCCTATAGTTTGTGTGAACAGTCATTAGCTGAAGCTTACTCTTTGTTCTTCTACATCTGACAATCATCTTTTTGAAAGTATACAATGTGAAACTTCCCAGAATGACACTGTAACAAACAAAAGAGTCAAATGTGAAGTTCCTCTAATGAGTCATATCTCCAATGTTGAACGCATAAGGGTCACGCTTTTATTATTTTAGCACAACTTAACAAAGGCAGAAGCAGAAATAACAATCTTATCTTATTCTGATTGACATGTATTAATTTACAACACAAAATTCATCAGAGCAACCACACTGGTATACTTTTTATTCCTTCATTTTAGCCTTTGGCATTTTCTTTGTCCCAGTTAAACCAGCATTTTATTTCTGGAAATCAGGAGCACGAGACAGACTCAACATAAATCCAAAGTCTAATTGATTAGAAATGAAAAAGAAACGTATCCTACAACCTCCTTTTTGAGGCTTTTTGAATATTTAGATCTTTTGCCATTTTACATTAAAAGAAAGATTCTAGGTGAAACTAGAAGTGTTTAAAATGTGAGGCTTCTGGGCTGGGTACCGGCTTCATCTATCTAGCCTTGCTGTGCAGCTGTCATGCAGCTGTTCTGAATGACACAAGTGTACCAGCCTCACTGGCTACTGCTCATGTGCTTTGCAGGGGATGACTACTGAAAGGGAAAGCAGTGACAAGAAACATTTCCCACCGTGCTTCTCCTCACCAACCCCCGCTACATAGCATTATGTAGTTCTTTTGCTTTTGTGGATTTTGTCAAGTTGAGAGAACTGCTAGCATACCACTAAGCTGTTGGCTAACTGAAGGCAACGCAACAAGTGTCTGAGGCAAGATGTGCTCTATCTATCTATCAGGATGTAGCATACGAGAAAGACACACAGACTTCAAAGAAAGAAACACTTCAGAAGATATCTGCAAGCCCTTCAGTAAAATTATAGATGGAATTCGCAATGATCTGGAGTACAAAGGCTGTCAGACGGTGATCTTGTGCGTGTGTATATGGCAGGGGTGGAACACGAGCTGGGGAAGGGCAGGCTTTTGTACTGCAAGGGTGCAGTCACTTTGTCCTTTCCATACAGATAAACACAGGACACAGAAATCCTTGGACTGGCAAGATGAAAAATCTTGGATTCAAACCCACTGCTTTTGTATTTCAGTGTAATGAATGTTAGGCACCATAAGCAAAAAGGTGCACTGAAAAGTAACCCTTGAGCTATAGAATACTATTGGAATTACCTAAGAAAAATAGAAACCTTTGGATTGTTTGTCCAGGTTTCAGCTGAGACAGTTAACTTTCTTCCTAGTAGCTGGTATAGTGCTGTGTTTTGGATTTAATATGAGAATAATGTTGATAACACACTGATATTTTAGTTGTTGCTAAGTAGTACTTACATTAAGTCAAGGACTTTTCAGCTTCTCATGCCCTGCCAGTGAGAAGACTGGAGGTGCGCAAGAAGTTGGGAGGGGACACAGCCAGGACAGCTGATCCCAACTGACCAAATACCATAGGACATCATGCTTAGCATATAAATCTGGGGGAAGAAGAAGGAAGGGGGAGATGTTTGTAGTTATGGCATTTGTCTTCTCAAGTAACCATAATGCGTGATGGAGCCCTGCTTTCCTGGAGGTGACTGAACAACCGTCTGCCAATGGGACGTAGTGAATGGATTCCCTGTTTTGCTTTGCTTGTGTGTCCAGCTTTTGCTTTACCTATTAAACTGTCTTTATTTAAACCCATGAGTTTTCTCACTTTTACTCTTCTGATTCTCTCCCTCATCCCATCGGGAGAAAGTGAGCAAGCAGCTGTGTGGTGCTTCGTTGCCAGCTAATGTTAAACCATGATGATGTTGTACTTTATTTCAGATTGTTCTGAAAAATCTATCTAGGTCCTTGCACATTGCACACTAATTTACAGGTACAGATGTATTTTTTATTAGGAAACACTAGGATTTCAATTTCAAGTGTGTTTTCAGCCATGCTAATTGTCCTGCTATATTCTCTTCCAGTGAACTATAGGAAGGATAATGTTATTCTAATTTTCTGTAAAATACATAGGAAAAATACATAAGAATCTCTATTTCATTATAAAAAAAAAACCCAAACATTTCTGAATGCAGAAAAAATATAGAACATAAACCCTCCAGGCTCAAAATCATAGGCAAATTAAAAAGTTACAAACACAGATAACAACAACCTCATGTACATGTACTTGCCTAATTAAATATTTTATCTCTTCTAGCAATCCCTCCATCTCCCTTAAAAACCAATAAGATATTTAAGGTACTGTCCCAGTTTTTAAATAGCTAGTTTGGTTATTGTGGTTCTGAATGAAGGGAAAACATTGTTTTTCAGAGGTTATTAGAGAAAAAAATACTGTGTTGATCACCTCCTGTAGTCAGCTGGAATACAACTCCATGCACTCCTTATGGTTACGTCTGACAACTGGTGGGTTTACGGGCTCAGTGGCAAGTCATAGTCCTTTCTCCTCTCCGTTTCTTCTTGCTTTTTTACATTCCTGTTATTCCAAGACACTTCTGCAGGCATGAAGGGGCTGTGTCTGTAATGATGTGTGATTTTTATAATCCTTTCCCAAGACCTTTAATTTAGTTACAAGACATGGGGTCTAACTTCAGGCTGTATTTTTCCATGCTAAATATCTAAGGTTGAGATCTCTATTTTGGTATTACGAGTAGACTAGAATTTTATCATTCTAGCAGCATGACTAAATAAAAGTTACAGAATGATCTTGACCTGTTCTGAGAAGAAAGTTTAAGAAATTGCAGGTATCAGTTGTACCAGTGGGTGAAGCATTATAGCAACACAATGTTTTTTAAGTTTTCCATGCACAGAAGACAGTAACACTCCTCACAATACACAGTTTCAAGGTTCAAGTGATTTTCGCCTTGCTATTGAGTTATAATAAACTATTTTGTAATCTTACTTAAATTTTATCTGGATGCTCAGGAAATCTTTGGTGAGATTGAAAGGCTGATACTTTTTCAAATGTCATAAAGATATGATACATATAACAAACTTTTAAAAAGAAGAGTGTTGACAACAACTAAACATGGATCACAGTATTCCAATGCATAAAGAGTGGCTACAAAGAGGATGGAGGCTCTCTCTTCACAAGGAGTCACTCAGTTTGAATTTCAGAAGGTTACAGATCCCATCTACCTTTTCAGCCATCACTACTGATCTTTTCTAGCAGGAAGACATCCAGACTGTCTTGTCCACTTGGAGTTGGTCACAGGGCAGGAGCACACAGACAGATTTTAGATGGAGACTGTTGGGAGAGACAAGGAGTAAAAAGCAGTTTGGGTGTTTTGCACATGGAGAGTGTTTTCATGTGGACCAAGGGTACTCTTGGAGGTAGATAAAGTGTATTAAAAACTTGGCTTTTATCTTGGTAGTTTTCTAACAGAGATGTAGAAGTAGGCAATGATTTTGAACTCTGAGGATTTCCTGTTTTTCTGGAGGAGTAAGGGAGGTAGGGAAGAGAAGAAAGGCTGTTTTTCAAAGGTAATGTAGGATTTCTTTTAAAGCAAAACTAGTTTTAAAATAGCAGAAGTGCACTATTGCGAGCGACGGAGGAACGTACAACAAGGACTCAATATGAGTAATAAGCGTAGTTCGATTTATTAGTCCTGGGTGCGCATATTTATATTGCTAAGATAAAATATGCCTACTAGTCATTGCGTGATTGGCTTAAGCTCTAATGGTTACATTTGCATATCCCTCCTACTTGCAGTTAGCTAACCTGGAAAGTCCCGTTAACCTGGAAAGTCCCGTACTTTTCATGTTTTCACTTTCTCAAAGTTATTTACGATCTTCTTCAAGGTTGCTTCATTTACTTTCTCACAGGAAGCTTCATTACTTTCTCACAGGCAGCCTCATTATTTTCTCACAGGTGGCTTCAGTACTTTCTTACAGGCGGCTTCATTACTTTCTCACAAGCGGCTTCAGTGATGTCCTTGAGGCCTGCTGCTCACAAACATAACAATTCAATTCGGTCTGGATTGTTCACTAAGTGTCCCTGATACTCCAGGTATCCAACACACTATTTGGAGTTAAACTATTATCCTGAGCATCTAAAATTACAAAAGCTAGATATTTCTAACTAGTGAGTCTATATTTTATAGTATTTGTAAAAAATAGGAATTTTTTAGATTACTCCACCCTGCCACTATTTGACATTGCCCTGGCCCTTCTATGACCCACCTTCCTTGTCTAGCCTCTGTGATGTTTCTTGAAGACACTTGAACAGCCAGCCATTCAGTTGACCTCCATCCCTACCACTTGCAAAGTAGTTCTTAAACACTGTGAAGGCTCTTCATGCAGGTGGATGTGATGCAGATCAAACACTACCTCTGTCAGTCTAAATGTTCCCTTTTATGTCAATGGCCTTTGTACTGCTCCATGGGATGGACATACCAACAATGCTCATGGAAGTTGGACTTATTTTCAATTTTCTAATTTCTTTCCTTTTCCTGAAGACTATGTTACTCACCTATATTTATATACAAGTATTTAGAAGACCACATATGTAGCTTTGTAAGCTGTAAATACTCTTTCTTCTTTATTTTTTTTTTTCCTCCTTAGCAATTGCAAGCACACTGCAAGAAGACAGACTAGGGCATGAAAGATGAGGAAGGAAAAGATGTTTGCTGTGATCCAGCTGACAGTCGTGCAATTAAACTGCCAGGAAAAAAAAAAATATATGCTTTACTTGTCTAAAGAATGGTTTCAAGCCAAGCACATTTTGTACTGCACATTCAAGGAAGTAATTAGCATATCTGGCATTGTAATAGCTTAGGTGATGGGCAACAAGATATTAGTCACTGCAAATAGCTGCAGTATGGGACTAAAGTATATTACATGGATGGTTGTTTGACACCATTTATCTGAGGAGAAAGAACATATAAATGCATCTAAATAAATTAGAATGCAAAATTACATTTCATCCTTCCTTTTGAAAATAGAATTAAATTTATTGAAATAATTTTTACATGCTTGCCTCACATTATCTTGTGTATTTTTTTAGAATAAATAGGCTGAGGACAGTGGGTAATCACAGACCTCTTAGATTGTGCATTAGCCCATCGTCTCTAGAAGCGGCACAGATGGAGATTACTGTATCTGATACTTTGCAGTGATGATATAGACAAATCCAGTAATATCTCCTACCATTTTGTTTGTGTAGGACTCCATGTTCCTCAGATGAATTAAGAAACAATTCATCTGAATCAGTTAATCATGAAAATACAGGTGCAATACAAGACCCAGTGTGGAGTAATGCCAAGGTAAGGAAATTCTTGCAAGGAACTACACTTAGGTCCCAAATCTCAGGGGCAGCCAGAAGGTGAATCAGCTTCTGTACTCACACTGGACAACTGAGATCAAGGACATTACCACATTATTTTTGTCTAGTAGAAGGAAAAAATAAAACACAACAAAAGTCAAACTATTGAAAATAAATTCTTGCCTGGGGTCTAGTCTTCTTTCCAAGCATTGCCTTCCATAAAATTTCCACTAAAGATAATTTTTTGAGTCTTCAAAAAGACCATGTGTCCCTGTGTACTCAAGGATAGCACATGCTCAGCTACCACAGTATGAATGGCAGATCTGATACATAGCACTAATTAGGTGTCAGCTCAGATGTGACAGCAAATTCAGAATAAAATTATCCATCAACACTCACTAGATCAGTCTGTAAAAGTAAAGTCACAACTGGATAGCAGACCCTTGTGCCTTGGGGATATACTAACAAAAGCTCATTGCTAAAGTAGTGCTGTTGATATAGAGGCCTTCCCATTGGTCCATGGCTGTAAAACCTGCATATTATATTTTATAAGATGCTAATCTTACATAAAACTTGATAGAAGTGATAGAAAATACCTATCAAACACTTCTACATCCAGGAATGCAGAGATTATTTTTTTTTTCAGCTAGAAAAAAAAACCTATATGATTTTAGGCACACAGTGTAACATCAGTTGTGATTATAAAGATTACTACCATAGGCAAATATCCAAAGGCTAATTGTAGAAGATGGCTAAAGCAGCATATTACCTGCATCTGTTATTGATTACATGAGAAACTCTGCGTATATATGGAGGTCTCAAGAAGGCATCCAAGGGGGATATGTTTACTTTACCTAAGTCTCTCAAAAGGCATCAAATCAGTTTAGCTGTTTGTCAGAGGGCTCATTTTCATATTATTCATAATAAGACTAGATCAAATTGAACTCCAGCAGTCTTAGATATAGTGTTTTCGGACTAGTCACCTATTGGGAATCTCTCTGTATCAGTAACTAGCACTTGCTGTCACAAATGGCAGTATGTTTTGTGGAGAAACACAGACATAGAACTGAAGACTTGCAGCTGGAACTACAGTTTATGTGTAAGGAGGAACCACAGGGGAAATTTAATCCTCTTAAGAGGAAAAAAAAATAATCAGAAAGGATTCTTTTTTATATGTTTCTCAAGAACTTCTCTTTTCCTGCTGTTTTTATTTTGATTCTTTTTTGGCTCTCTGCTACAGTCTGTGCTTTATAAATTGGCAATGGGAGTACTGCATGCTTCCAAATTCTCACTACTGCAAATGTTCTCATTGTTCATTCAAGAATTACTCCTGCATCTGAAATACAGTTATACTATTCATAGCCTAGGTAGCCACTGTGAACTGAACTATTCAGCTTTTCACTATTGACATGCACAAAAGTAAGATTACGGCTTGCTCTAAATATTAGGTCGTGTTCAACTACACATAGTCCTTGTCTCTGGGGTCTCTCCTGGAAGAGCACGACATGACTGAAAGATGAGATGTGCTCTCCTGAAAGAATTAATTTGGGTGGTGTCACTGGGATCTGTTCATATTTAAGCTGATTTCCCCAGTGCTTTGTCACAGGCCCACTCTGGGATGACACGAAATCCTTTCTACTATAGTCAGAGATGAGTGGGCTTTTTGCCCATATATAAAGGTCAATACAAACTGCAATACAAGAAAGAGGCAAGCCAAAGGTGGGCTTTTTTTTTTTGCTTTTTCTGGGTTTTTTTGAGCCTATAGAATTACTTTTGAACTTTTCCAAGTAATACATGGGTAAATCTCAAATAATTCCTTGTTGTTATGATGCCACATCACCAAATTAAATGTTACCCATGGCTAGTATTAAATTGTGCTGATTTAAGATTTTTTTTTTCCTAGTTGAGCTGCCTAAACTTATAAATTTATAATATGTAATCTACACTACTTCCAAACACTGTTGTTTTGGTGCAACTTAATAGGTGAAATTGGCCACTGCTATTTGCGTTGGTGGAGGTATCACCAGGTATACTAGCTGTCAAGTAGTTCCATACTACATGTCATCCACAGGAGCTTATTTTTACGCTGAACTTGAATTCAGTCTTTTTGCAGGATACTTTTACAGAGAAGAATTTAGTGAAAAGTAAAAAAGTGTAAGAAAGTAAAAAAGTGTAAGAAGAAAAGCAATAAGAAAAAGTATTCAAAATGTATTGAATGACTGAAGTATGCACCTAAGTGTAGCAGCTAGCATAAGTTAAGTCTAGTTGACAATAGTGTCAGCATAAGTAGATGAGGTTTAGTCAGGCTCTTAGAATCAAGGAGTAGCTTAGTCATAAGAATAGAGCAGTAATTTAAGCATAAACAATCTATTATTCACTATGAACTCTGCGAAGGTTTTAAGACCCTTCAAGACAAGCAGATAGTGAGCATCATTGCTGGTGGCAGTCAGTTGTGGGGTGTCAAGTGTAAGAATGAGTCAATTAAGAATGGAATATTCCCTACCTTGTCCTATAACACTCAGTGTCTGGAGTCACTGGGGAAGAGACTAGTAAAAAGGCAGAAGAAAGGTCATGTCTGTAATAGTCAGGTCTACAATTTTCATGTCCAGTCTTCTGAAATTTACTGCACAGAAAGCTTCAGAATAATTTCAATGGAAACAGTTTGTTCTAAGCAAGTATGTGTGAAATGAAGAAAACATGGTTATTTATTAGTAACAGTTTGTCATTATGTTAAATGAGACAGAAAAAAAGGAGTTTGAAAGAGTTTGTTCAACTGTGGCATTTGCTCAGATTTGACAAAGTAAACAATCTTTTAAACAGTAAGAGGTCACAAAGAACATGGGATATAAGCATCACACATTTAGAAATCAAAATGTAATTTCAATGTTATCAGAGTGTGGGGACAAGTAGAAGAAAACCCTGTCACTAGTTATGGTGATGATTTGATTTTACACAAATATTCACAGAAAATGAAGCAATGATTTCTTCAGCCTTATTACAGAATGACACAAGTTAACTTCTCCTACATATGCCTGTTCAGGTGACTGTAATGCAAAAGGAAATGTACGGGACAGCCAGCCTTATCCTTGTAGTGTTCTGAGGTTTGGATACAAGGGAAGATGGAGCAAAGTGAAAGGGAAAATTTTTCTTTTTCTGTGACAAAAGGGGGAGATGCTACCTTTATATTTGTTAAATACGTGCTCAACAGGTTGAGGAATATGAAGTTGATGCAGCTGAGGGAGGCAGAGAAGGACTGAGGGGCTTCAGACACTGCCACTATAAGAAATAGTTTCAGACTCTCAGAGACGAGCAGAATGGGAACTATTTTCCAATGCAGATGGGTAGGACAGGGAATGAATAAGATAACTTTGGCTCTGCTCACACTCTCTACAGCTCAGGAAGCTTAGGTCTGCATTTCATGGAGGAGGAGTTATCCTGTAAACTCTTGCACATGAAAATATAGAAATCCACCCAACAAATCCTTGGCTTTAGTTACCCTATTACTTCAAAAGTGAATGAAACTACAGACTTTTCAAGAGTGTAAATGCAATACTTTCAATCCAAATAGTCACAAATTCACAGGGCTATTTAAAAACATATGTGGTATGTACTTATGGGTGGTCAACGTCTCCATTTACATGTATCTGAATTTGTAGTCTTTCAGGTATGTTTCAGTTGCTCTTTCAAATTTATGGCACAATAATAATAATAACATTTGTTTTAATAAAAGCTTAAAACCTAGCACCGTCTTGTGAGTCCAAAGGCTGAGATTTTGTGAAACAAATAAAAAAACCCTCCTCAGAACAAATACTGTAGGATTCCTAAGAAACCTGTGACATCTGTCAACTCCTAGTTCAAAAGGACCTTTTCATTTATACTGTGTACAGACAGAAGCCCTATACCAAGGTTAAAACAAAGACTGTAGTAATCTTGGTAGACAATAATTAAATCTACCAATTTGAAAAATCTTAACAGATTGTATACAGCAAACAGTGCTGTATGCCAGTGCACCAGTGCTCCTCAAAAACAAGAACTGAACAATGTTATCTTGGCCTTACTCATCACAGAAGGCAATGGGATTGTTTTGGAAACAGTCAGGACTGTGAACTGTAATGGATCTACCAGCATATTTAGAAATGCTCCTTTGGATGCAGGGAACAAGAACACTCATCTTCCAGGGGAAAATACACTTTTGTATGTAGAGAGATGTTACATCTTTTTGTATATCTATCTCATTTGTTTCTCTGGAAGACATAGTTATACTTGAATCAAAATGCTTGCAATTTGAATGTACGTTTGAAAATAAGAAGCTTCATTGGTTTATTAAATCTAAATAATACAAAGTGACACTAAACACTCAAAGTTATCTGTCTCTTTGCTGTCACCAAGCATTGCTACTGAAGATGGATGATAAAAATCATTGAGCTTTTCTGTTTCCTAGGTAAACAGCTGAAGGAAATGTGTCTGTGTTCCTCTATTCTTGCCCTAGGGCATTTTGATTAATATTGACATCATCAAGCCCTGTGCCAGTGGACCACAAGAAGAATAACATATTTTTGTGACTAATCCAACATTGACAGCAGCAGGCAGCCTGAATTCAACATAAAAAAATATTTTTAGTGGATTTCTCCAGAGTCTCAGACTGAAGCCAGCACTTGGCAACAGTCATCACTTACGAGACAATCAGCTGTAACTCTGAAAGCTTTTGAAGATATGAAACAATACATTCTTACTCTTTAGCATCTCATCTTGCACAATCAATTTTAAAGATAGCTCAATTTTTTAATTCAACTTCTTTGGACAAACCAATTATTTAGAAATATATGCCAGTCTGCAATGTCGAGTGTACAAAGGTGTACAAACAAAACCAAGAAACACCAGCTGTGGTTACACTTACAGGATCAAAACTACATGACTTTCACTAGAATTTAGAATATTCCGTTTCCTTCCCTTTCCATCCTCCTCTTTCGAGGACTCCTTGCCATTCTAGTTAGGTTGGAAGTATTGTTTAAGATGAGCAGATAATGATGGACAAGGCAGATAGTCACCCTTGCAACTGAAAATTATGTTGGTGGGGAACAATATGTTTGCAGGCTTTGCTCTTGGGACTCGACTTTTGTGTGGAATAGAAGAATTGGGGGTAGCCAGTTGCTTTGAGGATAGGCGATGGTATTGTTTACACAGTGGAGGAAGATAGACTAACATCCCACACTATCTTCTACAACTGCTGTATATCAGGGCTGCAGTCAGAGGAAAGTGGGGGTTTCATGTAATGCTCTTCCTCTTGATGCAGGTAGGGAGGTAGAGAAGACAGAAAAATGGCTAAACTTTGGCTTTTTTCAAAGTATCATTTCAAATGGAAATGACCTGGATTGAGGAGAGAATAGGTTGTTATGAGGAGAGTCACCACATGTGCTTTCCCTCCTGAAGCAAAAGGAGAAGCCATGAAGACAGTGAAATGTCACAGGTCACACTTACTTCCCCAGGCTGATCCTGGATTTTTTAAGTTCTGCCCCTGGGGAGAGAAGTGAGGCTCAGTTGAGTCACCCAAACATCAGTTGTGGGAGGTGAAGGAAAGGAGCCGACTGAATGGTGCAGAAGGCTTTTGGGTGAGGTGTCTGAAAGGCAACAATACAACAGCTCCTTTCAGTATAATCCCCCAGCTTGCTGTGGTAGGGTCTCTAGCTGAAACAAAATGGAAGTTTATGTCCATTGGTAAACAGGAAAGAATCTAGATGTGAGCTTCCTAACCACAGGTACCATTCCTGAGGTAGGAGGAAAAATTAAACATTTTAGAATAATTTAATTTCACAGTCATACACATTCATATACCATACACTTTTAAAACATTACTTGCAGATTCTCAATTAGATTTATGAAAGCTATGCTTGATATCATTTCACTCGAGCATGCAGCATGTCTACATAATATAACTTAAATATCCAAATTCAATTAGAACTCAATGTAAATATTTAAATCTAATTATTAGTAGCAGGCAAGCACACAGATAAATATTACCAGACAACGATGTCAGTCAAAATTACACATAATCCACTGCACTTGGAAGATAGAGTTTATATGAGCTTGTGAGTTCTTTATGCAATAAAATGGATACCGAAATTAGCTTGCATTACCACACTTGTAGACAGGTTATCACAATCAGCTAGCTAAGACCCCATGTGGCATCATGGATGGGTGGCATCAGACAACTTTCCTTCTCTCATTTGAAAGACTTCAAAACCAGGCTCTACTACTATTCAGATAAATGGTTCTATCTGACTGTCTGACATTTGCTTTTCTGTTAGAGATATTTATGTAAAGTCACTTTAAAATCAGGCCAAGGGAAATAATGGGAGTCATCTGAGAGCAACCAAACATTACGTACTTTGACAACACATTTTGTTTTCTTTTTCTTATCTATCCTGGATTTCTTCCTTCTGTCTCACCCCAAAGGCTGCTTTTCTAAACATCCCAAGTGGGATATCCGAAACTGATATTTATGACATGGTTTTAATAAGCTGGTTCTAACAAACATATCCTAAAGAACAAGGCTAAAGGGCAGAGAAGCTTATTAGGCAGGTTTCTTTGTGGTCTTAATGGACACAGAGATCAGAAAGGAAGAGCTGAAATGTCAAGAATTCCCAAATGTAAATTCTAAGTTAAATAAAATCTGAGTATAAGTGATCTATATTTCTGTTTTGCTAGTTTCATCTATATTTGAGTACAAAACCATTATCATATTTCAATAGTTTTAAGAGGGGTTTTTTTGTACTATTGACAGAATTAATATTCAATGAGTCAAACACAATCAGCTTTGCATAAAACATATCTACTCAATCCCACTATTGCAAAGACTTCACAAATAATTTTGTTTATATAACATCACATATGGTATATAATATGTAAAGTCTCATCTCTTGACTTGATTTTCTCAGTGAGTGCTTCATAATATCCAACCTTACAGAAAGTCTTCTTCAGTCACTCCAAAGAAAATTCTGATCCTCAAAGAGTCTGTGTTTGACATTCTGTTAGAGTTGGGACAGGCAACAAACTCTTGTGAATCTCACTTGCCCTTAGGAGCAAAGCAATTTGCTTGAGAAGAAACATTAGAGCAAATAGAGTTTATTTTGAAAAGCTATGAAAGAAATTAAAATGGGAGACTGTGGCTGGTCATCTTAACTGGAAATGCACTGCTCTGTGGGATGTAGGACACTAACACAAAGACAACTGCTATTTTTTGTAAAAGTGCAGTGTGAAGCATGAGGACATAAAAGATACATGCTGGAGAAGGCAAAAAAGCACCTGAGTGGGAATGAGTATGCTCACCACTTCAGCAGAAGAGCTTAGGCTGTGATTGCTGCATTTTAAAATTCCAAAGGGGAGAGTAATTGAGCAACTTAAACATGCTAAGCATGTTAAGCAAAATCAGTGCATGGGCAAATCAGAGCATTTGTACTGCTCCCAAAATACCACCTTCAGAATGTGACAAGTGATAAAGATTTCTGTCTTTATACTGCCATAGACATAAAGCTTTTAAAATAATCTGGTTTGTATGACTATAACCAGCATTGTGATCAACTGAGCTGCATACAAGCAACACAGAGAATGGAGTTCATGCAGAACCTTTAGTTCTAAAAATACATGCATCTGTCATTTGAGTTAAACAGCAGATTCTGTTATCTACAACAGTAGCAGCAGGAGGGCTTTTATTCAACTTTTGGAATGACATAGTAGGCAATATTGTGAGAAAATAGTATTTCTCTTTCCTTATCTGAATCAATGTGTTTTATCAGGATAAGATAACTATATATATATATAGTTATATAGTTTTATATATATATAACTATATATATATAGTTATATATATATATAAAACTATATAACTATATTATATATTTTATATAATATATCTAAAAATTTATTTTCTGCCTCCATATGTATAAAAACTTTCCCTTTGAGAGACTCTCATATATTCCATGCAAAGTACAAATTGAGAGGAATGGTAGTTCTGTGGCCTAGAAGACAGGAGATTTGGTGTCAATGCTGATCCTTGATTTTCTCTGTATCAGTTTTAATGTTGTGGTAATAGTGTGCATTGGCTGAGACAGAGTGCTCTTTTCTGCATGTAAGAATACCTAATAATTTGTGAAATTGTGTCATGTTTGTTTTTTACTGGGCTAAAGGGTAGAAGAGTGTGGGTTTTTACAGGAGCCATCCTCCTCTCCTGAAGTCAATAGGAAGTAACTGTTCTAGTGTATTTCTGAGGCAAGATGGAAAGGAAGGCAATAGCCACCAGAAGTTTCCCCAAACCATAAGGTTGTCTGACAACACATGGAAGTCTGGAAACAACATATCATGGTGCACGATGAGCCCTTTCACATGCAGGAAAAGGCTAGGGGCAAAGCCTCCCATAGTGCAGCACAACCTGAGCCCTATGCTAGGGCCAGGCTGGGGATGTGGCACTGCAGAATTGGGACACACTGGTACCACCAGCCCGACACCCCTCCCCATGCAGCCTGAGCTGGTAAGATGAGGAGAAGCCACCACATTGCCCTGGAGAACGCTCATGCCTTGCTTCTTGATTGGTGCAGAATTAACAGAAAGGCTAAATCTCTCAGAGCTTGACAGCTAATTTTCCAAACTAAACTATACTACTAATAACCATCAGAACCCATCCTTCTAATGAAAATTAGTACTTTATATATTAAAGAGGAAATACTAAGATTAAAGGCAATGGCAAACTGGAATGACATAACCCTTGCTAAATAAAGACAAGTTTTCTTTCAGTTTTCAATCTTTCAATCACAGATGTAAACCAAGTCCCTCAACTGAAGTGCAGAACAGAATTCCGTTTAATATCTTAGAAGAAATTTAACTTACGATAGATTAATGTTCAGCCAGCAGAGACCAGCAACAGGGTTGGAACCTCAATACTATATATCTAATTTCATTTCAGGAGAATTACAAATGCCTGCCAAGGGGCAACTGCTTGTATGTTGAACTTAGATACTGTTTTTCTTCAGACAGGAGATTTTTATCAGATGGAATGAAGCAGCTGGTGGAATGAAAAAATGTCACATCCAGCTGAAACTGAACATTTGTAGCTTAGGTTTCCTCTTTAAAGAGTGCTGTCCTGCTAAGTGCCAACAAAGTATCTGACATGCTTGAGCCTCTCTACTCTGGGTCATCATTGCTTCATAATGTGTTGTCATTGGCACCAATTCAACTTAAACGTAAATTAAGTTCTGTCCAAATCTGGCTTTTTTTTTTTCTTTGCATGGTGGCAAAATTCTTGTGTGTTTAGTCTAAATGATTAGGCAAGTAGGAACAAGGAAGTTGGAAATTAGACTTAGTCTCTTAAATGAACTTCAATAAACTGAAATACTTTCATAATCTTAAATTAAATAATTAATCCATTATTTAAAGTGTAGTCTAATTACTTTGACGATTACAATAAACAACATCATAGCAGGAAATTGAAGATAATGTGAAAAGCATTACACAAAGTACTAGTTAATAATGGAGCTGATTGATTTAATTGTTTTCATCCAAAGATATTCTGTCTTCAGCCCTGCAAAGCTGGTGGCAAAAATGGCCTACACTTCTTCGTAGTGTAGAATTTTAAAATAATAGATTCATGAGAAGAAAATATTTTGTAATGTTACTTGGATACAGGCAGGGGTGCTCAACGTGAGGCAAGAAGGTTAAGAAGGCTGCTCTTCCCATCTGTGGAAAGGAAAATGAACAGATTTTTCTGTTTTAGAGGTGATCTTAAGGCATCAAGTCAATGTGAATATGCTGTAGGTGCACAAGAAATTCTGGCATGGAAAAGGGAGAGAATAAATAGGAAAATATGATCTCTGCAATTATAACCAACTGATCTGTATTTACTTTTGAACAGTTTTCTTTTGTAAGAAAGACAAAAAAAAAAGAATAATTTTAATCACTTTATTTCTTGTTCAAAATACATATGAAACAATTAGAATAAAATTATTTCAAATGAGTTCTTTTAATTTTCTTGTCTTTTTTAATATAAAATTATCACAAACTGTACACTTCATAACATCTTTTGAGGTTTCATTGTTACATATTTTTTCAGAACAGACAAATAAATTCACACCTTCCAGATAATACATTGTAAAAATACTGAAATGTGTTACAGCTCTCAAAAGCTAGTGCAAAAAAAACTCATTTACGATCAGTAGTACAATTTTATGCTGTCAAGTTTCACAAATGGCCATTTAGCGCATACAAAAAGCCAGTAACACGAGTTCAAAAAGTTTTGTTTTCTTTTCTCTATAACGCAGAAGCCAAGGATATTGACTTGAACAATGGCTAGGTATCAAATCACAGACTTCATTTAAAAAGTCACATCATGAACACTGAATAAAGGGTACTAAAACAGTCAGGTATTTAATATTAGATCTTGGTCAGCCAACATCACATAGCAAGAAGAGACAAAATCTTAGAAGAACTCTGTAGTTCTTTGTAAGCTACATAGACTTGGCAACATTTCTGATCTAATCATAAAGACTATTTGAAAGGTAGGGAGTTCTGTTAGAGTTTGGGCCAGTTAGGGCCTAATCCAGAACCCCACATTGTCACAGCAAAGGTGCTTATTCTGACAGGCATTGTATTGGATGTTTTCTTTTAATATTTCTGTTTAAAATACTGTTTAAATATTGAGTGGGTTATTTTTTCAGCTGTTAATGTTTCCTATGGCCAGGAACTCTGATTTAACTTCCTACCTTTTGAAGCATACACTCTGGAGAATGCCTTCCCCACAAACAAGCATATACTAGAAAAATGTAATGTTCTATGCTAAAGAAAAGATGTGGCTAATTTCTGTATTCTACTGCCTCTGCTTCAGTTGTCTTGAGGAGTGCACTGAAGCCAGTCGACTCGAATGCGGTGCAGACTACAGGCTCACGAGAAGAAAGGAGAGGCTTTTTGAGACTCCTCTTGTAGTAGCTAGACAGGCATCTGGCTAGTGTGCAGAAGAGTCAGTGCTGCAGTCCTGCTGCCTAAGGTGGTGAGGACTGGGCAGAGCAGGACAATGGAGAAATGCAATTTGGCCTTGCCCACTCTCATCTCGGCTAGTACAGCTACGCTAGCATGGAGGGTGCTGAGATGTGCTTTTAGCATAGACTAGCCGCGAGACTCCTCACGTCACTGCTTTCCTGGCCAGCAAAGCACCCGAGGTCTGCTCAGGGTCTGTGCCCAAGCCATCATGACTTCACGGGGACTCAATTAACAGGTCATATTTACAAAATACTTCACAGGATTTGCTGAACAAAGGCGCTTGTGTTCTCCACCAGAAAGGGGAGAAAGCACGTCAGAAATGTGTCTCCAAGTCAGGACACCAACAATGCCAACTGGTAGGGTAGAGAACTAGTCATATCCCATCCTTAGACATGTGCATTTAATTCCAATGTATCCTACTGAGACTACTCACATAAACAGAGAAGAATAGAGAAGAATTCTGACTCACACTTGGAAGAAAAAGAAACAAGAAACAATACGAAATATATATCTATACTTTTTCCTTTTCTTGAGAAATAGTTTTCTATTTATTTAACAAAAGTAAATTTTTTTTTCAATATTTTTCCATAGAAATATAGAGTGAAAAGAAGTGCTTTATATCTGATGTGCAACAGGACTATCTAAATATTAAAGATTTAATCTATACAGATACCCTCCGAGCTTCAATAGCAAGATGGCATCATGAGGAAAATTGTAGGCCACTATTAAAAAGTAAAAATCCAGGAAAAACACATCTGACCTCCATGCCTGACTACAGAGACCAGACATTTTTATTTATCAAATCAGGCAGCTGAGACTCATATTTCTTACCAGTAGCAGCAAAATTAACATTTGCAATAGTAGTTCATACTGTAGAGATGCACTGAAGACTATTAATACAGTCTGAATTGTCAGCAAGCCACAAGTATCCATGGACATAAGAGAATTAGTTCTTCTTGCCTTGAGACTTACAGGGTTAATTTCAGAAGATGCTATGATACATCATCACATGCAACCTGATGCAAAGCCAACTGAAATCAAGAATAGTGCTTCTGCTCAATTTCAATGGTGGACTGGTAAAATACATAATGCTGTGCTTTGAAATGAAATGACATATTAAGAAGATCTACAGAATAATTTTATTGGATATATTCAATGGTCTATTGCCATGATATTAAAAATATTTTCATTTTAATTAACACAAGAACTATTGCCATGTAAAGCAGCAAGTGATAGACCTAAAAGAAAGCTTGTTTTGAAAGCATGTCATAATTGTTGTATATTGGAAATAAGGTAATGAACAGATTTTGGTAAGCTTTTGTAGTAATGTAAAATATATAAAGGTATGTTGTTAAAATTACCTTAAAAGGCTGAAATGAATAACTTTTTTGTGCTATATTATTTCAACAAATATTAAAGCTACAATAGATACATTTATCACTTTGTGTTTTTCTTGAGACAGCCCAAAAAAGGAAGGTGAAGTATTCTAATTCTTTTTTTAAAAAAAAAGGAAAAAAAATCACAGAAAATGTCTTTTTGTCAGTATCTTTTATATTTTGCTGACACAAGTATTTTTGCTAAAAGATTTTAATTTTTTTTTTTGCGTCAATATTATTTTCAGTGCATGAGTAGATTGGTACTTTCAGTACCACTTTTTGCCCTGCTAGAGATTCAATTATAAAGTTTTATCTTAAGAAAAAGTTCATTTTTAACAACAGTACAGAAAACAAGGCAAAAATTCTAAAAGATGCCTTGGAATAATTTGAACAAAATCTCTTTTCTCAGCATGGATTGCTCATTATCAAGCCCTCTTTAGGTAAGACTGCTCTTTGACTTCATTGGTTGCCCTTTTTCTGGAGGGCGTGCAGAATCAGACCCAAGATTTTAGAGGTTAATCCCCAGAGCTTCTCTGAAACCTGGCTATGACCTACAATTTTTTTTTTGTCTGCTACTGGCAAGTAGCTAAAGTGCAATAGTGCCAGGCTCCCTTTCAGAATAATACAGGAAAGGTCCAGCTGTGCAGATTCAGATGCTGGCTAAGATAAAGCTGTACTTTGTTGTTAATGATTTTGATTCTCTGACCCAAAGTTACCTTGGTGGACTAAAAATTGAAAAGGTTGTAGGTTTAGATAAATGAATCAAGTTCTTGTGCTATAGGGATAATTAAGATCATTAAATACTTATTCTACATAGAGCTTGAAATGAATAAATGTAACAGTTTAAAGTGCTCTTTGGAGAGTTGACCAAATTTCCTTTTTTGTTTTCTGTGGTAGTCAAATCTCCATTTACATAAAGAAGAAAGACACACCCATCCACACGTACCCATTTGTCAAAAATAATTACAACTGGCAATTCTATGTCTTGCTCAGCTATGCAGTCATTTCCCTCGTAACTATTATGATGCAATTAAGCCTCAGAAAACCAGGGTGAGGAAAGTAATGGTCCTGTGGTGATCACTCTGATTTTCAGTAAGAGGCAGCCACTCCCAGAGTGAAACAATCATGGTACACCCAGTACTATGTGACAATTTAGGACAAAGGAATAAGAGTTCATTATTCAGCTGAACCTACATGAATAGGAAGAATAGGAGGAGATGGGATTTTTCTGGAACATCAGTTCCAGGACCCTATTCATACACAAAGAACTGGAGGATATTAAGTGAGAAATACACCATAATTATGACTTCAATTTTGTGAGTCACTGGAGAATTAGCACCTGCAAGAGCCCAATGACTCGTCCACCATTCTGTGACATTAGTTTAGGCTTGACTTCAAAACAAAACCAGTACCTTGTGTATCATAGCAGCATTTTCAAAGGTGTTTCCTATTGGTAATTCAAGCACTGATTGTCAAAAGCTTTGAAAATGTGAGGAGCTGACATTATATAAAAGCTATTTTTCACCTATTGGAGACTTTCCATTCTATGCCAGGTGCAAATAAATAGGAGGCCATTACAGCATCAAGAGAGGAATGTGTCAGAGCACATGCTGGTGATGTGCCTTTCTTGTCTCTGTTATGCTGGAAGAGAATGAGTGGAGGGGAAGGACATGCCACAAGCAACGACCAGTACTTTTTCCACTGTCAATCCTCTGGAGTCAGGATCTGTGGGGTGGAGGGCTGTTTTTATTTTAAGAACAGACCCAAGTTCTGCAAAATGGCTCCCACTACCCTTGTAAGCTTGCAAATGTCTGTACAAGATCTGAGGTAAGGGAATTACATCAAAAATCTCTTTGTTTTGTAAGTGTTTGTTACATATAAATTTTTGACTATTGAAAATGCTCTCATTCATCCCTTTTTTATATTTTCCACTTTTCTTTTGAACACCTTTTTTTTTTTTCCAGAGATCTATTTATGTGCTCAATAGGCTTTTCCCTTCCTCTCTTCTCCCATGTTCATAACTCAAGACACCACAAAAGATTTAAAGTATATTCTTGTCCAGTCCTCTTCTCTTCTGATGCAATTATTAGTCTCAACTCATAGTATATTGAAAAAAAAAAACTCCACCCTTTATATCTATCCTTTTGCAGACTGTATTTATATAAATAAATCTGCTTCACAAAAACAGCTAACAGTCCACAGCCTCTCCTCCCTAGAAATTAACTTAAGAATTGTCCTAAAAACCAGGTTCCTTCTGGTGATGTTAATCTTATGTTGACAAGCATTTGTTAGAATATCTCTGATACTAGGAATCACACAGGGACTAGGCAAGTAGGACATTTTGTGTATCTGCACAAAAATATTGTTTTATCATAGGGGGCATAGCCCTTCTTTTCAAGTCTACGAGATCTCAAGATATCACATCTTAAACCTACACTATTGTTCTACACAGGAAAGCAACTTCAGGAATGTTCTAGAGTTTTGTCGATTTTTACTGGTTTTGATTCCCCCCCCCCTTTTTTTTTCCCTCATGGGTAGATGCATGGATAGATTTGCTTTACTTCAGGCTTTTGAATTTCTAAGGTATGAAAAGATCCCAACCTACTGAAAAAAAAAACATTATCTCCAAAACTTTTCTATGCTTGTATTTTGAGTGAGAGTAAAACTGTGTACACAGGGTAGATTGCTGTCATGAAAACATGTTGCTGGCACTCTGTTGCTATGTCTTGCATAATAAATGAGTGGCAAAGCTCTCTGTGAGCTCTGAAGTTGTCATGAAATAGTTGTACACCCATCCTTTCCTTTGTTAGTCTTCAGCTCTCCCTTCATGTCAGGCTTCCTGAATTCACCTCTCCAGGGGAGAGGCACAATTTCACAGTTCTTCTGTAATTACGCTGGGCTCTGGGACACTGTATCTGTCATAACTGTGCTAACCCAGACAGTCTGAGTGGATTTGCAACTTTTCTTTCAGGGAGTCTGTGAATACTCCACTTCATTAAATACAGAATGCTATTTAAATATTTAAGCCTAACTATGCAAGCTTAAATATTTCAAATAAATGGATTTGAAAACAACAGTCTATATGCATATTTGTCCTGCCTCAAGCCTTCCCATCCATTAATGGGAATTTCTTTGTAAACTGTAACAACAGCTTGCATACCAGCGTGCTCAGACACAAATCTTGTCTATCCTGAAACAGACCTCTTGATCTTTCCTACGTTTTTTTTTCCTATGCCTGCTTGGGTTTTCAGCATTTTAGATAAGATGCATTTTTCAGACTGGTTGTAGCATCGGTAGTATCTCCCAGGCCATCAGTATGGACATCAACATTTTGTAAATCTCGCTTTCTTCTAAGAGGCACTCCCTTGTCAAACATTTTCTGCCTGTTTTTCTTTCTTTCCCTGAATCCTACATATTGGTCTCAAATTAGGTGAGTTCAATAGGCAAGTCAACATATTGTATTCATAAATTATTACAGAGAAGCTCCACTTTCATCACAGCAGCTATGTGACTTCCTGCAGAACCAACTTTCAGAGCACACTGTCTTGAATTATATATCAGGCAGCCATTACGTCTTTCCCACTGAAGAGAGCTTTGGTACTTTGGTAACCTATATAACCTATATTTATATTTATCAGTTATATTTTGACAATGTTCATACTGAGGGTCTTCAATAATGCATGGTTCACCAACATGGGCTTACCCATACAGAGTACTGTACAAAATGCCCTCCCCCTGGATGAGTAAGGTACCCACGCTTGTCCTTAGTATCAACAAAGTGAATAGTCCTTGTGATGATAGAGTGTAAAGCTTTAGCTGATTTTTCCCATTCTGCAAATTGAACATGCTTTGTGCCCTTCCAGAGGACTGAGTCCCATGTAACGTAAGAGTCATAGTCTATACTTCGTTGGAAAAATTTTACATAGCAATACCAGAGACATTCTCCTTTCTGAGCCAGTAAAGAAGAGGTTTCCCAGCAACAGCAACACTGTAGAGGTATTATCAGATAAAACATAAAATCACAGCCCTGAGCACTTGCTATCATCAAGCATCCCCTAGCACTCAGCACAAGATTGAAGGTGTTAGTTCCATTTTCCTGGACAAATTCCCCTGTGATATTTAAATCCCACCCGCAGCTCCACTTTCTTTTAGAGTTTCAGCACTTACTTTCCTGCGTGCTGTTAAAAATCTGCTAGTTTCAAGCTGGGGTTAAGGAAAAGGGGAATTGTGTAGGAGATGTTTATTCATTTGGATGAGTAAACAAAGGACACTTTTTGAAGTTAAGGTATTATTTGCCTTGGAAATGGCAAATGTCTGTGATGAGCACCTCAATTAACTCCTATGCCTAATGCTGACTCTTCTTCAGGAATGCCGCTCTTTTTTCCTGCTTTAAGTAGAGAAAGAAAGGACAAGTGATAGGAATATTGTGATGATTATCAGTTTTGAAAGGAGGCTTTTCATTTCAGAGTGCTTGCAGTTGCATTGAATAGTTGTGCATCTACTGCCACATTTTCCTTTGTCTGTCTTCGCTCTGTGGTCTGCTCTGTGTATGATTTATGTATTTTCTGAACCACAGAGCTCAGTTTAGACTGGCAAGCCTCAGAAGCTAAGTGAAAATGAATCTTGAGCAAAGGGTTAAACTGAGTCTCAGCTATGGTGTGAATGAGAGAAATTTTTCCATCAAAACATGCATTAATATTCCTGTCATGTATAGTATATTTTATCCATATTTTGGATGGGCTAATAGATGCTATATGTGCTTTGTTCAAAAGTCACCTCACTGTCTAATTAACATGTAAGTCATATTTTAACACCTACAGAATTTGCAAGCATATTCATTTGTAGAAATAAAGTCACATGAACTTTTTGGGTCAGGAACTGTCACTCAGTACAGATTTGTCTAGTATTTGTTACAGGCTGAAATACATTTCTGATTACGTGTGGGTGTTCTGTTGTAATAGAAGTGCTAAATAATAACGGTTATACATTTTGCAAGTGCAAATACTGGTATGTGCAAATCTAGGGTTTTGCATGCTCTAATAAGGTGGTTTTCAAATTTTGCAGGCACATTTATGGATCTCTGAAAAATCTGATATTTTCATCAGAAGAACTCTATTACCCTTTTTAAAAATGTCTACACACTTTAAAAACATAATCAAACTATTTTAGATGTATAAAGCTTGCTAAATTAATGGAGTGTAATAAAAAGTTAGTACATATAAAAGTTTATAAGATACAAGCAGTTAATTGATTAAAAAGATACAGCAAAATAATATTTGAACTAGACTATCATGTATTTGTTGTGCATTATCATGTTAAAAACTTTCCAAAGGATTACATGGAAGCCAATAGAAAAAAACTGAGAAATAGGAGAAATGGATGGATCAAATAAGTCTTTTTTTGAAACTTAAATTTTTCTTAATATTGCTCTAAAATTGCTTCCATAGAAAGAAATTAGGAAGTAATTGCTTTTTTTTCCCTTGAAAAAAAAAAAATCAACCCAATGAAAACACTTCATGTTGATGAAAATTTTCTTAAAAAATATTAAATATGGTTGTCATTCTTTAAGAAAAATCTATAGTTTTGTTACTTAAACATAAGAAATTAAAACAATTCCACATATTGAAGAAGAAATTTTGCAGAGGAACTTTTGTCCTTATATACTGTTTTGTTTTATCTTATTGGTTTTGGCCACTTTCTCAGTCCCTGACCAATATACATATCCCTGAGATATGTATATTGCTGTTTTAGTGCTTGCTAGAAGCAAAAACCCAGACAGTATTACTGATTTCTGAATGTCTGATGATCATTAGGGACTATGGAGAAGGGTTCCTTGACAGCTCTTTGTAGAACCAAAGTGAGAGATGTAGCTATCCTACATCTTTTGGTCAAGACCCCACAGGTTTAATGTTACTACTTTTTAAGGCTAGGATTCATCTTTCAGCGGTGCAGACAAAAGTAAGGCTCAGGTCTCTACTGCTTGAACAGAAGCCCAGTATAGACAAAAGATGGTGGGGAAGGAGATGGTTACTTGCTGAGAGAGTGAGGAGAAGGGCTATACCAGCAGAAGTATACATTACAGGGATCTGAAGTTGAGATCATGGAGCGCAATACATGACTTACATCTGCTTACCTATGCTACTGTCTGCGGTGCTGCTAGAATCCTAAATCTACCTATGGTTTAGGGTCCTACTTAACATTTTGCATAGACCTAATAAGAATTTTATGGTTGCTGAGAGCAAATCTAATGGTCCCTGAAAACTTATTTAATGTGGGGAAGGGAAACAATTGCTTGAAAACAATATTTACCCAGAAGACTAGAATGGCTCATTAGATACATTTGTATGTGGGCTTTTTCACTTTACAGTGCATTATTGAAAATAAATATAAAAATGTAAGAGCTCCCCTGGAACCACTTAATCCATCATGTACTTTCTCTGTACAGTTCTGTGGTTTACTGTTGTGAAAGTATAAAAAAGCTCTGCAGTGCAAAACGCAATTCTTATTAAGTACTGTTACTGTTTTCAGTAAATCATTTCAATAAAAGTAACTCAGGCTTTTAGGAATGTGAGTTTTTCAAACTATTGCAAAATTATTTTATACCAACCATTTGCCAAATTTGATTTTCGTCAAATTAGGCTAATGTTTATGATATGGCAGAAATGTGGATAAGTACAAAACCCCCAACATTCAGGACGGAAGCAGGGGGTTTACAACTTCTCTAAATGAAAATATTTTAAATTTCTTAATAAAGACATATGTAAATCAAGATATTAATTGACTAAAACTGTGCTAAGTTTTCACTCGGGTCTTCTGTGAGTACACTCAGAGAGTAACTTCTGAACCAGGCTCTAAAGGCAATGGGTTGGTTATACTACATATATACTCTGTCTTGTAAGCTAGCTAAGAAAGTAGTGGAAAACAAATACATAATCTTCTGCATTAATTCTATTAATCACTGATAAGGGACTAAAAATAATTAATTAGCAGATCATTTTTGAAGTTAGATGTCCTCAAAATTTTGCAGCCTGATTTTTCCTAGATGCAGAGCACCCATAAATCAAGTTTAGATACAGCAGTCATTCACTATTGTTATTAACAATATCAAAAATAACACAACAAGAGGGCACAAACTGAGCTATTATTCCTTTGGTGTTTGACAACAATTTAAATTTAAGAAAATGAATATTGAAATACCTTACTACCTGTGATGAAACATAAAGGATACTCATAGAGAACAATGAAATAGTTAAAAAGATGTTGCTCATTGCTGAACACTTATGCTACATTTGATCATAAAATTGTTAGCTTTTTGGATATTAGGTGCAAAAAAGTGCAAAGAATATTTAGTTAACTGTTACAGTACCACATTACAAAAAGTATTTTCTAGGCCACAAAGGCCACTGCTGACATAATTTATATTAAGATAAATGTATACACAAAATAGTTTTTCAATCTCGACATATATATATATATCTGTTTCTATATCAACCTTGCAAAATCATGATGAAAATTATCTAGGCCACAAAATCTCATGATGATAACAATGATGGAGGAAAAAAAACCCACAGAGGACAGCTTGTTCTCCTATTAAAAAAAATTACTCAGCCAGAGCAAACAGAGGAATGAAATTTGGCAAGGCTGCTCTGTATTCATGGTGATGAAAATACAATCTTGAGCAAGGAGGATCAGTGTATGGCATTACCAGCACTCTCTGGGAAAAACTAGAGGCCATGAATAGCAACCTGGAACATACATAAAAGTTGGGCTGGAGCCCAACTCCAGCCCAACCTTTTTTTTTTTTAATTTATAAAGAATGTCTGAAGGCTTTATTTGTTTGTTTGCTTGCTCTGTTTGTAGGCATAGAAGGCAATGTGTAAAATCTGCCTCCATATTTTTTTTTTTGCCTGAGAAACACCTGTAATGTTAAGACCAGCCTTCTTACCTTCCTGGAGCAGTTAAGACACCTCAATCATATTTTACTGTCTTAGAGATTAGTTAGGGGAATGGAGGGACCGGATCTTCATAAAAGTATTCTGTGTCAACCAGGCCAAACTAACCAAGCCAAAACAGTTCTTCAGAAGTCTGTCTAAACTGCCTTTTCCCTTTAGAACTAGATTAATTCTCACAAATTCTTCCATTACCGTAAAACAATCTTCCAGTGGCATTTTTCTCATGTATGACACTTTTCTTCTGCAAGACTTTTATGTAAACTACTGTCTTCTCAGTTTTCTTTATACATTACAAAGGTACAAAAAGAACCACTACCCCAACTTTTTCTAGTTGCAGTACAGAATTAAAAATCTCAGGCCCAGTCATGTAGTCTTTGCCACAGTCCTTGTAGAAAGAAAGAAAAAAAAAAAAACAGAAAAAAAAAGAAAATAACTGTTTGATTGAGGTAAATTGCAGTGCTGAAAAGAGCTAAATTCACAAAACAAAATGTAGTTCTCATACAGTTTTTAAAATAGCTCACTTCAGCCAATACTTTTTTGTATTTGCTGTCGCTGTGTATTCTAATAAATTAGTTTACTAGTTTATAAAATTGTTAGATTTCAATTTCTTTTTTTCATATATTGACACAAAACATCTCAAATTCATATTTGGCATATAAATATATAGAGGCATCCACCCGGGGACCAGAAACTACTCCACATGAGCTATTCACTCCATCAAAATAGCTTGAAAGAAATCTAATACTGTTACCCTAAATCAAGAATCATAAAAATGTTCTGCGTAACTGCATTTTTTGGCCATCTTTTTGAACAGCTAAAATACATAAAATAAATTCCTTTACTTCAGAGCATTGTCCTGCCTATGGTTTGACCTGCGTAAAGACTGAATAACAACTGCATGATGCTGGCAACAAGTGGACTATTTCAAAGGACCTGGACGCACCTCAGCAGGAGCTCTGTGGAGCAATGTCAACTTCCACACAACTCATTGCAGACATATTTGCTTTCCACAACAATACCCGTACGTGTGCTCTTCAGTGCCATGCAGAGACATCCGAGCTATCTCTTCATCAGCTGGTCGGTAGCTGAAGCAAAACAGCCACTGAGTACAGCCACCTTGGTGCATGTGCCTGGTTGTTTTGCTGGATTGGCTAACGAGTTCCTGTAGGTGCAGCGGGTGTCTTGATTGCTGGAAGATTATAACTGCATAGATCCAGTTGTGAATCCTGTTCCATAAAGGCTGAACTAAAACCCAGTGAAGCCAGTAGGGTCCTTCTCATTGGCTTCAGTGGGCTTTTGATCAGCCCTTTCTCCCTGCCTAAGGAATGAACTGACTTTCCAAACACTAAAAACATGACAACAGTTGTTTTTTTCATGCAACATCCAGTTTGAAGTGTTATCTTGAGAAGTCATACAGGATTTAGTGCAATTTAGAAGAAATTTACTACAAGAGCTATATATAATTATTTGCTCTCCCTCAAAAGAATTAAGCATTACAAGCTGCAGTGGTTTTGAATTGCTTAAGGGATTTTTTTTTTCTGATTTCTTTGTCTATGCAAAGATACAGGTCATATCAGAACACTACTTGGATATGACACTGGATATATGCCAGTGAGAAAACAGGTGAATGAATTTCTTTGAGGAAGGGTTATATTTGGCTCAAGTCAACTTCATTCATACATTAAGATATTATTATAAATTGTAATATAAGATTTAGAATAGGAAAAATGTATTTTAATAAAAAAATATGGATACAGTTAATCTGCAGAAGCCAAACCTTCTGTTTATGTAGATGTGAGCTACAAGGGAGCTTTGGACACTGAACATGATGAATCCACTCTTGTTTCTTAGGGTGTAAGTGGTGGTTTTGGTGATGAACAAGATCCCTGGCTATCAAAACTGGTTGCTCGGCCAGGTAACTGCAAGAAAAATGTTAGTTTCACAAATGTCATCATATATGTGCATCACATGCATTTCAGAGAATGAAAGACTCTCTCAAAGAAGAATCCGAATCACATCTAGACCCTTTCTGGATCAAAGTTAAAGAACTAATAACGAAAAGAAAATTCCTAAAGAGAGCTCCTAAAAATATTTCTGATTCATTCCACAGGAGTGGGCTTACTTCACCAATCAGGGGTGGTACATGATCCAGAGAAAGCCATGAACCTATGAAAAGAGGCTTCTCTGCTGCACTGACTCAGTTTGCCTGCCCTCACACTTTAGATGTTTTACTGAAGCCTTTTTGTTGGGCTTTTTCTACCTGTCATTGGAGATGCTCTGCAGCCACGTGCTACACAGTGGGGAAAACAAATGCCCCGTGATGCCTCAGACAGCAACTTATTTTTCTACAGAGACAGAGTTTGAGAAGGGCTAAACAGTGTGACCTCTCTGTCCCAAAGCTGGGCCTGCTGCTTCTTGAGGGTTCAATATGAATCTTTCTGAACCCAAAGCTGTGAGCATTCTGTACACTGAAAACCAGTAAGATGTGGCCACAGCAGGTTGAAGAGGGAGTCCAAGCCCAGGCAGTTGTAGATATAATCACCCATGTATTTGAATAAGCTTCCAGTGTCTGTTTAAGTAACTCTGGGGGTAGCTGCTGGTATGTTGCCTCAACTTAGCCTAATTAGCAGGCCAGTTTCAAATTAAGGTTTTAGCAACATAACTGCTTGTGCTAAAGATTTTTGAGTAGGAAATGACTGCTTTTTAAATACTTGCAAATGATCTTTTCTAATTGGATCTCAGCTCCTTATAATAATCTCTAGAAATTTCAAATGTCTTAATTGTTTAATGGTACAATGCTGTCAGTGCATCATGGAAACTTATGAGGTGGTGCATTTAAGTAATCAATAAACCCATGCAACTAGATTTAGGTTGTGCTAAGGATCTTATAGCTGCTCCATAGATGCTGCACTGATTGTCATGATCTCAGAAGCACTTAAGTGTGAAAGAGACAAAAACATTCAATATACTGAGAAAGAGAGAATTTTGCTACTTCTTACCTCTACTAGTGGATGCCAGTGAGTTATTGGTTTACGTGGGTAAGCCAACATTTCATTCCAATGATCCCTTCCAAGGCCTTCAGCATCAATTCCTGTCCGACATACCCCAATGACCTCATTGTGCCCTACTCTAAGAATTGCAGAGAGGTAGAATTATTTTTTAGTAAAAATAGTTTTAATAACATCTGATGTGTAATTCAGTTTACTGGTTTTGTGCAGCACAGAGTACATGCCCAAAGTTTTCACATTATTTATTACATGTATTAGTTTTAGTGGTAGTATAGTAATATTAAGTTCTATAATGGTAGCATCAAAAATCTCCAGCCACTTCCAGAGTGCTTCTAGCAGCTATAAAAATAGCAATGAAGACACAACCCTTGCCATTAAAAGGTTACAGCCCAAAAGGCACAAGGACAGAAAAGGACCATGATACACCAAACAATCTAGGAAGAAAACATGCTTAAATTGTGTGGGAGAGAAAGGTGAAGGAAGATGGTGGGGAGTACATTTTCTGCTGCAAATGCTTCAGGCATAATTCCACACTATATTTCCCAGCTCTAAATCTTGTGGTCATTGGAACTTCAGTCAAAAATGTGAAAGAGTATAGCCATAATAGGCTATACCTTAATACTTCATGCTCCTGGCAGCACCATAGTTATTGAGGGACTCCAGAAAGTAATTTTCTGTACCTTTCTATATGTACCTTAGAATAATGTTTCCTAACTTCCTGTGAGCAAATGCTTTGAAAGGAGCAGCAGAAGAGGACTGAAAGTGAGCAAGCTGCAGTGCTCTTCTCCCACTAACGGCACCGTGGTGCCCCTTTAACATCTGACTTCCTGACAGAAGTTGGAGGACAATCAGAAATCTGATGGTGGGCAAAAATAATCTGAAGGTTCATGTTGCTAAACTGGACTTTCTCTATTTGCCCCGCAGTCTCAAGAGCTCATTACTAATAGCAATTGAACAGAGCAGACTTGGCTCTGCAGTCCTTGAGTCACTCTAAGCAGGATTCTAATCCTGTCAGTTCTCGGTCAGGAAATAGATAATTAAGGCTGAGATGTGTTATCAGTAAGCACTGAACCCAAAGGTTACAAAGCTTCTTCATTGAGTCAACCAAAGGATTAATTTTTACTTAATTCAATGAAGTAATTAGCATCTATTTTTTTTTTGTCATCCAAATTTTCTTTGATTTCAAATATGTGTCATTTAAATAGAAATTAGAGATGTGAGTGTCCTTTTTAAACAGAGACATACCTAATTTACAACACTTTTACATAGTCCAGCCACCAGATGGGGACAGAAATGTATGCCAATGCTAGTGGCCCGTAAGAAGATTGAGCCATGTTTTTTCCTCATCACAGTTATTTATCATATAGATAAAATGGCCTGAGCTCTAAAAGATGTAGAAGTTTTTTCAGGAAAAGATCCAAAGGATTTTTCTTTGATGACACGGAACTAGCTTGAAAGGTCAGGGAGGTAGAAAGCAGTTGCTTGCAATGATCAGGTAACCCCTCACTGGAGAAGACTGTTTAGAAAGCAAACTGTGCTTACCGATCATAATCCATCACAGCAATGGAAAGGCTGACCTGGTCCACATTCTCTGGAGGGATATCAAAGATGATGGCCTCATTATAAACGGGATTGAGTGTGTTCTTCTTCGTGGTTGTTTTCCGCTTTTTCAGTCTTCGACCCTCACACATCAGTGACACTTTGACATATGGATCTGAGTGACAGATAATCAGTTGTGGGCATTTGGACTCAACATCATTCAGATGTGTAGCATAAGAGCAATATTTTTTTTTGTAGGAATGTCATATTGATAAGACAAAAAATTAGAAAGATTTTACTGACCCTAGCAAACACTGCTTTTAACATGCTGTCAATGCAAAGGAAAGGTATAGGCATTCTGAACAGACATACTGACTGCCAGATCAATGACAGCCAGTAGATCTAAACAGGGCCTATACCCAGTCTCCCAGAAACCAAGGAGTTCCTATTTGTCCCCTTCCTGAGTAGACTCTGCCTTGTTACTTAAAAAAGAAGTAGATTCACCTGATGCTCCAGTTATATCCATTGCTTTGAGATTCCTACATTTGATGACTGTTAATGTCATTCTCCCAGCAGTAGGCAAATAACAGAGGGAAAACATGATCTCACCCAAATCTACGCTTTCCTGAAAAAGAAAAGTAATGATTAGAAATCTGACCATATTGCCAACAATTCAGTTCAGATCACGTAAAAATTTATTTTTTTTTTTTAACATGGAGAGACTTCTTTTGCAGCCTCAGATGCTTTTGAAGAGGTCACAAACAATTTTCAGAAGTTATTTCTATAAAATATGAAAGAGTACCAACAGGATAATATTTTAGTGACAGGATCTATTATTATTGACTTGAGAAATTAAAACAAAAGCAGAGTCAAAACTTTCTGGATTCCTGATATGTTTGTGTTGAATTTACACAAATGAAAAAGTGCTGAATGTAGAATGTCAGGTTCTGATGTCAAAAAGACTCAGACTCTATCCTCCACAACAGAAAGAAATACAGTGGAATATTTAGATCACATACATTTACATGTCTTTTAGCCACTGGAATTTATGTAGGAGATTTCTGTGCATAGGTATGTATATGAAAAGTTTATCCTGCCTAAGTGCCTTGAAAAGATGAATGTGCTTCCAAAAGCTGCTAGTTTTATTGGTCTTTCTGCTCTTTGAGGGGTTCCTCTCTTTTAGAGAAAAGCAAAGTAAAGGAGTAGCACGTACAACTTTCCTCTCTCAAGGGCAACGTTTTGGAGGATAATACACTCAGAAAGAAGGATAAGGTCCATCTTAATAATCATGACAAAGAGAGAGTTTCTATGTTGAGACAATGTGCTGTGAATTCATGCAATATGGTGCTACGCAGTTCAGATGCTACAATACTCGAGAAATGTAACCTGAGAAGTTCCATCAATTCTTATTTTTTCTTTCCTTACAGTTATATAATTATCCTAACATCACAATATTTAGTTGTTGAGATGTTAGTTATGTTCCAAATTCCTAATTCCTGTTCTTCTAAGATTTTAAAAACGCCCCCTAAAAAGCAAAAAAAAAAAAAAAAAAAAATCTTATTAAGAACAACTCAAGATTTTTAAATATGAGCTTGTCAGGAACATCTAAGGAAGGCACTGTTGTAAAGCCATCATTCTTAAGCATGCTTATGTGATCTCAAAGGACTTTATTTGACCACTACTAAAAAGTTTATTTTTAATATCCCAGCTCCAGCTTCAATATTTTATCTGTCAAACCTCCAGCTACCTCAAGAGTACAAATTTGTTTGAGATCTCCTGGATTTATGGTACAGCTGTTCTAGCATCAGAAGGCAAGCATGATATATTTTTAAATGATACATACTAAAATAATGATTGCTGTGTAGATGACAAATACATTGCTTACAGTTATGAGACAGACTGGGGCTTCTTTTTCACATTTTTCAGCTGCTTATAGCTTTATTGACTTCCTTTGGGTTAAAGCTCTGTCTAAACTGAAATAGGTACTTCAGATCTTTCTTGAGTAAAGATGGACTTATTCACGTGCTTCAGGGTTTTTGTTGCTTGTTTGTTTGGTTTTTTTCCCCCGCATTGCAGACTCTAGATAGAATACTGCAGTTTTAGAATAGCTTTAAATTCTCTGGTGCACTGTTAATAAAATATTGACTTTTGTGTGGGGTGGTCAATTCACATGTTCAGTCATTCTGCTGGGATTCTGTTCTGAAAATTAACAGATTGATAAGCATGTGAACATGCACTGTGGGCAAATTTCATGCTTGTCAGGATTTCAGGATTTCAGATTTCTCAGAATTTCAAAATGATTTAGCTCATTCAGTTCACATCAGATAAACACAGCTATTTGACATCTCCTTAGCCCAACCCATTACTTTGCCACATAGAGTGCAGAATTTTGTGTCAAGAGTACATTAACAAACTCATTTTTCTATTTCAGAAAATATAAATAAAACTTGAACAAGTGAACTGTAATTCTTTTCACTCATTTGTTAAAGTGGCAAGTGCTCTCTGTTATATTTTACAGTTTTTGTCATAACTGAAATCTGTTTTAAGTACAGCTTCTGTTGCTAGCCTTGCTTTCTGAATTCAGAGTCTGATCATCGTTCCTCATATCCATATGTGAAAGAGATCTCACTCTTTTGTTTGAAAAGGAAATACATTTTCCCCACATCCAGTGCTTTAAAGTTTAAAGGTCTGTGTTGAAGGAGGTGATGAAGATGAGTTGGATCAAAAAGCACAGTGCGGGGGGGTCTCATAAAAGGGACTAATTCTTCCTTCTTCAGAGAGATGACTTGCATAGGTGAATAGATAAAAAAATCATGTTTGCAAGATGGGAGTATGAACTTGAGTTTTTTATTATTTCTTTTTAAAGATAAATTGGATAGACACTCAGAGGTCTGAGTGAGCTCAAATGATAAACAAGAATACAGACAGACAGGACTATTTACCATGACTTAAATACTTTAAAAGAAACATTGCTCAAAATACTTGCAAAACTCCATATGGTGGCTGTTCTACCCTACTTTTCTGAAGAGCAAAGCATCAGTGCTTAACAAAATTGCAACAGTTTGAGGCTTATCCTCAGTCGTTTATCTTTCCTTTCTGAATATCATGTACTGAAGTTACATGAAATCCCCTGCAATCAAGCTCAGTACTTTTGACCATGCAATGAATAAGCAAGATGCCTTAATGCAAAAAGAAATGCTTGGAAAGCAAACGAAGGGAATCTTTTCACTCCGCAGAGTAAACTGTGCAAAGGGCAGATGTACTGAAGCTACCAGAGCTCTGTAACCTGTGTACTGACTACTCAGGTTGAACTGGTAAGGCACGGTTTTAGGATTGGGAAAAGGATTTAGGATTTAGGATTTAGGGAAAAGGCTCTCTACCACTCCACTGTTTATACAGGCATTTTCTGACACCTGTGACCTATAACTGGAAAAAATGTGGCTTGTGCTGCCCTGAAATGTCTGATTCTCATTTTGCGGAACAGCACTCATGTTGCTTTATGCAGTATTTCAATAGATAAATAAACAGTATTTCAACAGATAAACTCTGCAGTAGACTACAACAGATATTACAAATAAACATTCTTGTCTATATCAGACAATTATGAGTCAGGCATTGCAAGATCGAAGGGCTAGAAATAAAATTAGCAGTTACCCTGCACTAGGCCATAGACATGGTTTAACTGCTGTACTGGTGGAGAGAACTGGCTGTGATAGACTGCTACCACAGACTAGGAGTCCTCATGGTCCTCAGATCAAGTTCAAATGGAAGTCCTTTCGGAATGCTTTGAAACTACTCTGATGATTTTATCTTTTCAACTTAATTTGGTACTAGTTGTGACATCCGATGTTTAGTAGACAGTATCTTTTTGGTTAGTAAGGAATAGAAAGTCCTAGTACTTTTACTCTTTTTTTACTCTAAGCATCTGCTGAGATTGATGGTCTTTCTTCATACTGGGGTAAATTGTGTAGATTTTGTTAGGAGCTCTGGAAGTCACAGGGTAACTGAAGATCAAGATCTTAAAATGCATCATTAAAATAAATGTTCATTGGAACTAAATGACACAGGGTGAAGCCAAAGACTTATGAACTTTTAAATGTTCTTTTGAAGGATTAAGATTAAAATCATGCATATATATATGATAGCATCAGAGACTGGGTATTGGGTAAAATGTCAGGAATACCACCATTCTCCCCGGCTTTTTTTTTGTTAACGTAAGCACTACAGGCTCATGAATTTGGAACTGAAAACACAGGTTCAGGCCCTGATAATGAACAAAGCAAGGCTCAGCATTTAAACTTCTCATGACAGTCTTTGTCTACAACATTGTCATGAATAACATTTTTAAATGCCCTTAATCCTTAAGTATTATTGGTTTTAATTGAGATTTAAAAATAGGATTTAAATTGCTTCAGAATTTTCCAGTGCTCTCGAAAATTCTTGTTTTTCTCACTTTACAATACACTAGATAATTAAGTTCACATAGCACATCTGACATGAACCATTCAGTAAGAGCAAATCTGAGGAAGCCAAGGCACAATCTGCCCTCAACAATCACGTGTGCATTGCAGGCCACCTCAAACATCACAAACACAACTCAGAAGACACAAGCCTGGACACAGTGGTTGTTATTCATGCAAATTTTTAACTGTTTCAGATTGTCTTACATGTATCATATATTCACCTAGAATTGCACATTACTTACGTAACTCTCATGAAATGTTATCTATTTCCTAGGCCTATTTTGAGTTTTTCTTTTTCTTCTTAAATTAAACTTAGATTTCAATTAACAGCTAGCTTTACAGATTCTTGTAATGACCCCCCCCCCACCCCCCAACTGACTTCCAATAATGGGTACAGAAAAACCAGCATTGAGCACAGCTGCACTAATGCATAAGGAAGTGTTTGCTGGTACTGAATATCTCTTCTTCACTTATTTCCCTTTGGTGTACACAAGCCATCGTACAGAACTAAGGAACTGGAATGGTGGTAAGCCCTATACCCACTTCAATTATTTTTATGGATCTCAGTTTTCCTCAGTATCCCATCAATTTTCTTGTATGGTGATGTTAGAACAAAATGAAACACAGAAAACACCAACCTCAAATGTCCATGTCAGCTATTCAGGTGAACTTTGGGTTTTTTAGCTACAACATACAGATTCTACAAACAGTGTAATTTTCATCCCACACAAGCAATCACACCTGAATGGATGTGCTAATAATTTTTTCCATTAGGTTACCAAGGATCTGTCTGCTTTATGGACTATTGGGAAATCAGTACAGGGGTTGGCAAAGTCAGATGAAAAGAGATCCTTATTCTATTGTTATCAGACGCAATGGATGCCAGTGCCCTCATTTTCACGCTTATGCTTGTGGAAGTAGCAGCATTTCTACAGAGGCTGTGCTCCCTACTCACAATATGGGGAAACAAGGGATGGATGTGAGAAGAAGTCTGCAGCCCTTGCAGAGGAGCATCAGTGAGACTGATCAAGTTTTTAGAACCCTTGTTGCCCGAGAAAGCTTTGCTATCCCTTACTCCAATTAATTTTCCCAGTTGTTTCCATTACATTCAATAGAAAAGACACCTTTTAGCTAGGAATCTCCGCAAATTCTGTGAGGAAGTTAAACAGAGATCCTTCCATGTTCAAGGTAGTTTCTTCTCACATATCACCACCCATAATCCTGAATGGAATAGGAAAAATTATTTACTGATTATACTAACAGTGTAAGAACTTGCATAGTCTCCCTCCTATTACTCCAAGACCTTAATTAGTTTCCTAGGCTAGCAGGAGCCAAAAGCTTATAGGGAGCTCATATGTAAAATAGTGTGTCATTTTTTGATCACAAATGAACCCTAGGCCATTTTGTTTACTGATATTTGTTTCTTCTTCTTTTCCTCTAGGTTTTTAAGTTTTGCAATTCAAGCAAAGTCTTAAAAGAGCAACCTGCTATGGATTCTTACAATGAGCTATGTAAGTGTTACTGGAACTAAAACATTTATACACTTTTATTCTTACTAGTGTGTCATTAATTTACATGGTTAATATTTGTGTAATTAATACTACATTAGAAATTAAATTCTCTCAAAAACTTCCTTGTTGTTACCTTCATTATCAGTCAAATTATCATAATTCACAGTAAGTAATCATTTTAATTCTTAATCTCAATTTTAATATCCAGAACTACTTTCCTATTAGTTGTAATTTAAATAATATTTTAAAGATTGCCTGTGAGAATAGCACAGCAAAAATACAAACATTGGCAATTTATTTTGTATTTGATTCCTAAAGAAGTGATTTACAATTTTTTTTCTATTCATTTTCCTGCTGTATTTTGAGTAAACATCTATAATAACAAATAATAATATTCTAGATATCAAAGAGGTTATTCAAGCACTTACACTCCTAGACTTTTAGCTGCTTCCTGCAGTCACACTAAAAATTGCTTTTCTGTATAGCACGCAAATTTAAAAAAAATGCATTGGCGGAATGAGACCTTTCAATTACTTGAATACTGCAGGAAGATAATTCTCCCAAACAACAGATTTCTGTCTCTTTTTCTAGTTCTGTTTAGAAACACATCATTATATATATTCCTGCTTTCCAATAAAAACTACTGACCGTAAGCTTCAAGAATCAGAGATAAAATAAAATATAATTATAAACGTGGGGAGTTTGATGAAAAAAAAAGAAGAGGGAAACCTGTCCCCTCAGACCGCTAAGAATATCTTAAGACATTTCAGGTTTTGAGATAGAGATCGATTTAAAAGAATGATCAGAAAGAGCAGTACAGAAATCTACCAGTCTGTCTGTTTTCTCATCTAGCATTTAGAATTTGATGGTGTTTATGCTTTCATAGAAATTGTCAAAAGTTACATGAAGCTTGAATTGGAGAGTTAATTGTACCACCCCTCAAGGGGATTTTAGTTTGGAAACCTTGTCCCCACAGCTAATATTTATTTCCCTCTCCTGTTATTCTTTGCATATCAAATCCAGCTGTTTTTCTTCCTCCCAGCATCACTTATTGATTGAGTTGTTGTCCTGGGAAATGAATCAATGAGGTTTGTGTTTGTTCTCGCCTCCGTGAAAGGCAGTGTGGAGGCAGTGGGGTCCGTTGCTCTATAATGACAGCGCCTTTTGCTTGTGGAGGCCTAGTGCTTGTTTTAGCCTGATGTCCTGATTGCTCCAGGTAAGCGTGGACTGCTGATTGCAGTCCTGATTGCGTAGAGAGGACTCCCTGAGATACCATGCTGCGTCCAGCAACCTGAATGTTCTCAATAGCACCCCGGGAAGCCTCCTAGGTGCTTCTTTTATCACTCCCTCTGTACAGAACCATCTGTCTTGTGTACCAGGGCAGGGTGGTTTCATCTTGCCAGCCCATTCCTGCTTCAGCTGAGAAGAGAGGTACTTCTGTGAACTAATTGTGGCATCTACTGGCACGTGAACAAACCAAAATGTATGTGGCTTCCCATATAAAGATGCTCTTTCGGAGCAGCAGTGCATTGACTGCAAAGAGACTATTTGCAGTGAGAAACTTGGAGAGCCTGGATGCAGAGATATTAATTTCCCTTCAGGAAATGATGTTGTTCATTCATCTAATATTTCTTACTTTTAAGGTAGATTGAAAACAACAGTTTGCCTCTAGCAAAGCAAAATATTCAAATAATTTGTCGTTTCAAATGAAAAGAAACCTTCCCTCCTTTCAGGAACCGGACAGAAACCCACCCCTTCCTTCTCCATCATCTTCTCTATTTATCACCCAGACCTAAAGCAATCCCAAACCTAACTGAAACACCTCAACACATTTCCCGTAAAGACTGATCCAGAGGATTTTCTTGTCTACTCAGCAGCAGGCGATCATGTGAATGCTTTATATCACGGGCCCCGAGTAGAAATTACAAGTGCCGGCTACTCTTGGCTTTAAAGGGGCTGTTCCCATTACAGAGATGATAAATGCTTCTATACTGACAAGCCTTTACTCTTTCACACTTGTTTAACATTGTGTTAAAGCTTTTATGTACATTTCCAGAGACACTAATAGTCTAAGTCCATTCTGATGAGGATGGCTAACTGTATGGCATAGTCCACTACATCACTGGCGATAAAACAGTTCTTCATAGTGCTGCTCCTCGAACACTAAGAAATAGGACAATCCTTTTAATGTGGCTTTAAAGTTTAACCACCGTAAGACATGTCTTTGTCAGCTCTATATGACTATTGCCTTGCTCAGAGTAAGGTCCAGTGTGCCATTTTTTTTCCACTTATGAACTAGTGAACGATGGAGAAAACTAAGCAAAGATAATGCCTGCAATTGCTCTGGGTGAACTGCAGAGGTGGGCTTCATTCTTGTTTGATCAGGAAGTCAGAAGAATCTCTTTCCGTAACAGAGGCCATCAGCCAGCATGATTGCCTATGTGACATCCTACTCTGGCAAGTGTTTGAGATGAAATAACTGAGACAAATGTTACTGTTCCGCTTATTAAAAAAAATTAAAAAAGGTATTTAAGCACTTCTGTCTTTTCCAGCAACACTATTCACTTATATTCCAAGTGCTTTAGAAACAGCAATCACACATCATGGGCATCACATGAAGTTTGTGTCCTCACAGAGTCTTCTTTTATATCCCACTTCACAAATGAGAAAACTGCAGCATTGAAATGCTTAGTGTTGGAAAAATAAATAATAATCAAGTTCTGTCTGTCTACATGAGATAATTCAAGAGGCTACAAATACATGACAGCTCCATGACTAACATCCCAAGAGACTACCACTGTGCTGGAAATGGCTTTCATTTAAATTTTGAACCCTATTTCTTTTTTTCCCCAATTGCACAGTTTCCTATCATTGGTTACACTAAGAAAGTTCACTGAATACCTTTGGGAAAAAAATGTTTCTGACAGTCACTTGCCAAATTTTTTTTAAGCAATGACGTTAGAGGCAGAGATTTCCAAAGCAATCAATCATTTTTAAAAGTGTAATAGGAAATTAATAAACTTTACATCCAGAAAGTGTTAGATCACAAGAAGTTGTACTTTTTCCTAAAGAATTTTACAACACTGAGTATTTGCACTTAAGTGCTTGTTAGCAATTCCAGTAAATCAATTTTCTTTTTTTAAAGCATGTGGTATATTTTGATAGTAACAAAACCTCAGAAACATATGCAAAACTCACAAGCACGTTGCAAAAACAGAAGGTAGATATGTTGACTAAACAATCCATTTGATATTATTTATTTGCCTCTGATGTTACAAACTAATTTCCTAAAGTGTATTAAGAATTACAGTATTCCAATATACTGAACAACCTTCACAGGTGGTCCAAAGCTGTCTCTTGAGGTTTTTTTTAATTAATCAAACGAACAGAAGTAAATAATGGATTATTTATTGAAAATTCAATCACCCATGTATAAGAAAAATTTGGGGATATTAATATAATCAGATATCTAGGGTACTTCTTTTCCACAACTGATTTTACACCAAATTTATCTTGATAACTTAGGAAATGAAAATGCTTTAGCACTTACAACAGGCACATGCTACATATTATACAACAGCTGTAGGTTTTCAACATAACATATAACACAGAAACAATGACATGAATAAAAAATTAAAGGAACAAAATAGAAACTACAAAAGATGAAGAAATATTAACAGTTGAAAAACAATGAGCATGTGAGGGGGCCAATCCTGCACTTCTATAAAATAGTTTCAAATTACTATTATGAGCAAAAAAAAGTACTCAAACTGTAGGTCCCCACAGAGTTACTGGTTTTATGGCCAAAAGGACTCAGTGAAACCATCCAGTCTGATTTTCCCCAGACTGTGTATTTCCTGCACCAAATAAAAACTCTTCATGCATATGCAAGCAAATCTTTTAAAAACGCTGTTAACAACTGACAAAGAGTCATTGCATAGCAGAGAATCTCCCAGTCTCCTGTGGTAACTTCCTTCACTGGTAAACTGTTGTAGTTCATTTCCTTGGTAAATCTCTCTAGTGGGTGTTAAACTCCGAGACTGTAGAGCCTTGTGTCATAAAAATAGGTAATAGGTAATAAGAATGATTTTTACCCTCACTCTACCTTCTGAATAGAACTATGGAAGAGACATAAAAGACTCAAAGATGAGGAAAGGATACTTCTGCTGTGTTTTTTATGTTTTGGACCAATCCTTTGATCTGTCACTTCTACCATTTTCTGCCATCTACCATTTAGCAACAGCATGAGCAAACCACTGGGTGCTGGAAGCATGTCTGAACAAAAGGCTGCAAAACTTCACACAACATACAACAAAACAGAGCAGAGGTGAAGAAGTAAAAAGCACGAGGGAGATACATTTGCAGAATGGCATCTTGGTTCTTGTGCTCTACCATGTAAGTAAGGACCTTCTCATTTAGCCAGCCAGTTTGTTTTTTAAAGATTCTTGACGAACACCAAAGTACGCTTGTCTGAAGTACAGGTATTTTTCACTAACTGTAGAACCAGTGGGATCTTCTTTTTCAAGGCTTAATCCAAGTCCAAATTGACTCTGTCACGCATTAGTTAGTTATTTAATTGCTAGTTAGTGACTTCAGCAAACTTTAGATCTGTGCTTAAGATTCCAGTTCCCCATTGATGAACATCTTATGTCCTGTTTATTCCTGTGCAGGATTGGCTCCCTTAACTTACAGTTTCTGAAACCGCAGAACTAGAAACCTTTATTACTAATCAATTTTGATCTACATGAAACAGTGGTAGTAAAACACACGGCAGCATATTGCACATATAGTAACAGGACATCTTATAGGAGGGTTTCATTTTGCCAGGACAAATCAATTCAATTCTACATAATTTTCCAAGAATAGTGTAAGGCTTGTGAAAGCTGATGCGGTCACCCAATACTAGAAGATATCTCAATTTTATGTGTTTATTGTTAATGGTTTAAGTAGAGACAACTTACTCACACACACAAAATACTGTAAACTACACTGGCTGAAAGGCTGAAATCAAAAAACTTCATGCTTTCTCTTAAACTTCATACATAGTAAAACACCAGCAGAGTGAATTAAGCACTGTAACTGCATGTACTAACCCCGAGTGGGAAAGAAACTCGAATTAGAATTCAGCGCCAAGATTAGCAACTATTTTAATCCAGATGTATATTAGTATCTCTCCCAACTGCGTAATTTAGTATGGCATTTCAATCTCCTCAAAACCAGTGATGAACAGTCCAGGGATTCTAATTTGCTGAAACGATTCTAGTTATCAGCTAAAAATATCACACACACGCCTGTTGCAAAGGACCAGTGAGCATTTAAGTAATTATTAAAGTATTAAAGATACTATCAAAGCTAGAAGAAATTAAAAACAATTGTTACTGGGCTATTATTCCAAGACCTTAAATACAGATTCAATTTTAAGCTTGAGAACACAGTTCTTAAATTTACCTGAAATCTGAGCTTTATCAAACTAAGCATACACAGATATGGTTTTCTAGACGCGTGCTGGAGGCTGTTGCAGACCAATCTGGTAGACTCAGCAGTTAAAATAAATAGTAATTTTTGTGAATTCACATTTGAAGACTGTCTCCACTATGCTCTGCTTCCTAACATTTCTCCTTCTGTAGGAAACACATTACTTATGCTCAAACTGGTGAGGAAATACCAGTCCTCTTTACCCTCGTAGTCACGCAGACCTAGACCTCCTTGTCTAGCAGGTATGAAGAGCAGGAAAACATATGGGAAAAGAGGCATGGGAAGTCTCCAGCTCTATTGAAGGGATGGTAAGAAGCTTCTGTCACTGAAGCAGTGTCTAGTACTGTTCTGTCCTCTCTTCATCCTTGTGGAAGTTCAGCCCATACTCAAACCCAGAGATGACTCAGACTGTTTTGGATATCTCCACAGAACAATAAATGGGAAAAATTCTTTATATAAATAGAATAGTAGTTTAAAACAACAAACCAAACCAAAACAAAACAAAACCCTTACACCCCACCACTTCTCCCAATCCCCCTCAAGTTCCAGCCAGGGAAGATGAGTTTGTATTTCAAGGTTAATAAAGACAATGTTTGGAGACTGGTGGTTTTCCTGCTTGTAGCCCGTCATCCATCCTGTCATCCATGCATGGGCCTCCTTTTCTTGCTTGTAACAATAAATAAATAATAAATAAATAAATAAATAATTTTTATTTCTTAACTCTACTTGCTTTTGCCTCTTGAGTTTTGCTAGTAACGAGCAGCAACACAGATACATCTACCGGAGACCCTAAGTGGCAGGGCAGCTAGCAAAAAACATTTTAGACTTCAAACATTTTTGCTTCTCTCTCTTCCTTCACAAGATTCCCAACCTATGAAAATCTGCTAAGAAGAGTGCTGTTCCTTAATAGATGGTTATTTTGAAGGACAGGGTATTTTGCTAACAGGAAAATGTGAATTGTTCTTGTTAAGCTGTGATTTTCATGATGTACTATTAATTAATAAACTTAATTTATATTTGCACAGTGAGCCATAAGGGTGATGGTATGTTCCTAGAAGATTTTTTTAGTAATTAAATTTTACAGCTTCCTAGGCATCTTATGCTCTATGCTTGAAGGAAAATATTGACAACTTTTTTTTTTCCTTCCAGACTCTGCTGATAAATGGGATGCTCTGACACAAACTACAGAAGAGAAATGAAAATATCACGTTAATGCTTTTGGAACACATTACTTACTGTGGTGGCACAGTGGATGTCTTTCCATACATTGGCTTCCCTGGAGAGATCTGAGACTTCAAAAAGGTTATCAAGAATAACTTCCCCAATCATGTCATGTCTAGAAAATCTGTCAAAATCATAAACACTGAAATGCAATTTCCTGTTGCTGAGTTGATCATAGGCTACAGGAAACTGAAAGGTTTCATCAAAGATAGGATTTAATGTCTTTCTGTGAACTCGTGTCTGAAACTTCTTTTTCCTATCTGGAAGCAGATAAATCTTAACGTAGGGGTCGGATGTTCCTGTGAAGTCTTTAGCAGGCAGATCTAAGGCTTTGACAATTGTGACAGCCAGAAGTTCATTCTCATAATCATACCGGAGAGTGAAATTAAGTTTTCCACATGTTTTCACATCTTCTTGTTGCCCATCAGAATCCACAGACTTTTGTTTGTAGAGTTCCGGTTTTATTCTCCCAATGCTGGTTGTTGTCTCTCCCCTTTGCAAAATCGGATCTGTCCCCATGTTAAAATCAACACTGGACACTTGCATCTGCCTTGGCAAGTGCCTCCTGAAAGAATTGTGCCTGCACACATACACATACACACACACAAAACGAGCCATGGTTATCTCTGGGAAAAGATCTGGCTACTACTAAGGAAAGAATGTAAGAAGATCAAATTACTAAGGGTTCCTCTCTTTAAAATAGTTTTAAAATAATTCCCCCTCCCTCCCAATATTGTGCAAGTGTTAAACATCCTTGAGAGGAAATGAACATTCAGAATAAACTTCTTGGCCCGAGAGATGCCCAGTGTCCTGGCAATACATAAATTTATAACTCTGTTTTCAGGCTAAGCAGCTGAAGCTGAATTCAGGTTCTTTCACGGAACAAGTTGACAGTTCCAACATTGCTTGATCCCACTGTGCTAGGATCTGAGTAAAATACAGTCAGGCAGAAAAAAAATCACTTTCAGAATTGCAATCAGTACTTCCTAGGCTTTGGAGGCATTCCTTGGTCGTTTTCCAATTACATATTTACCAAGCTTCACACTGATCACTGTGAAAGGCACCTGAAAAGGCCATGCAGAGCTATGTCTGGAGGCTTTCAGCATAGTGCTTTGCCATCCTATAATATTTTATATACACCTGCTTGGTATTTCCTACGTTGAGGTACAGGCTGCCTTCTCCAGTCCTACTGGGAACATTTTTGTTCTGGCTGCATACATTTCAAAGTTTTGGTCAACATTTTCTGTGGTAGGTCTTTTCCTTCTGTTCTCCCACCCTGCTGTGTATTAGAAAGATAACTCCTGTGCTCCTAGCAAGAAACAAAATGTTTAAATCCTCATAATGCTGAATACAGTTGCATAAGCATATGTATTTATGGGCTTATCTTGACTCATGAACATCAATGGAACTTTGTGCCTTTCCTACTAAGAGTGAAATCAAACCCCTAGTATGCCATACAGCCTTATAGTGGTATAAAAACAGCAGTCAAAAAGCTTCAGAGAATTAATCATCAGCAGTTGCCATTATGACCACACTGTCCAGTTTATTTTTTGCACATTTTCACATTTCCTTGGTAGTTCACTACCCCAACAATCTGTACTGGAAAACCTCACTACCTCATCCTATGAGCGTACTCAGTTGCTGTTAAAAACCAATTTGTCAGAATTTCCTCTGCTTTTTGCAATCAATTGCTTATTAATGCCAAATGTAGCCTTCCCTTATTGCTTGGTTTCCCCGTGGTGTTGTGTTCTGAAAACAAGAGGTGTCACAGCTGTGTGTTTCTTTCTTTAAATCAGAAATGCAAATTGTCCGTTTGAAAGCAACCAGGACTCATTTCATAGATATTATTTGTATTTTTGCTGTAAGTGAAGTGGTTGCAGAAGGCATGAAGCACAAAACTACCGCAGTTCAGCTGATCAGAGATACAAGAGGGTAATCTGCAGCCATTAAATAATAGACAAGAACGTTTCCCCTTTCAGCTGTTTCAGTACTGGTAGGCAGAGGGAGCAGTACTATTGTAGCACAGGAACAGAGGAGGGAGAACTTCATGGTCTAGACTTGAAGTAGCTCCAAAAAATCCAGGTGTTTTGATCTCAAATTTAGATGAACAATTTTTACCTTTCTTTTTTTTAGAGATAGACAAGTTGAAAGATTTTATTTACTCTCAAACGTTTAAACTCCCCAAATCCATAGTATACAATGTCCACATCGGAACGGAGTGAGGAATGGAAAGGTCTTAACTAGTCAGAAAGGTGCAATATTGTCCTCAGGGAGTTTCAAGGCTGTCCTTGTGCCTTTGTCCTCTGAGTCCAGCCTTCTAGGTGTGCTAAACACAGGGAAGGAACTGAACTCCACCCAAAATGTAGCGGCAATAAAGGTTCAGGCATGCAGCAATTTAGGCACTAGCTGTCTAGTATCTTTGACTCATAATGAAGTCCAGGAAGACCTATGTTACTCCTACTTCTATTTTTGGTAATGAAACCTGTGCAGGTAGGTCTTCCTGAGTGCTCCTTGCAGCTGTAGTACTGAGATGCCCTGATAATCATGTTCAAACCCTGCTGTAGACAAGCAGTAGAGAGAGCTGCCTGTGCGGGGGAAACAGTGAAGCTGACTGTATTGCATTTTCAGTTTGAGTGAAAATGGATACATGATACATGACAAATTCTCTTTTCCTCAACTTCTCCTGCATTTATGAAGATCTGAGTTAATACTTGTAAAAGTAACACATAAAAATCCAAATCTATGATTTCTAAGGTACCAACCTTCTTTCAACTTTTCAAACTTTATGCACATAGTCATTGTTGTGAGATGTCACCAAGTAAAACAGCGCAGCTGTAAGCTGTTCCCTGTGGGAACAAGGAGCGCTTTTGCTCTAGTAAGCCAAAATCGTAATTACATAGTGCCTAGACTCTGTTCTGAGTCACAGCATTTCACCAAGATAGCTAATTGGTCTGTTAATTATTAAGATGTTTCATTGTTGTCATGGCAACATATTTATCTTCCTTTGTTCTGCAATAACAAAGGAATTAATGACTGTGATAATGAAGTACAAGGATGTCAGGCAACCAGGTTGTGAAAATGCTGTGAAGCTACTAACGTGTGCAAATCCAGGTACTTCAACCCCCACTGGCTCTTATGTAGCTCTCCTACAACAGACATCGCTTCCACAACTTAGAACAAATAAATTTTGAGTGACAGTACCTCTGCACATAAATCTCTAATATAAAATTGTGCTTGCATACGAATAATGATAGTGTGAAGCTGATTTCTAACTCAGTAAAATTGCCATATGTAAGACAAGAAAGAAGGACAAGGATGCTGATTTATTATATGACTTGGGATTTATGAAGAGTGGCTCTGGAGCAGCTTTTCTAGATGACATTAGAGCAATCTTTTGAACCAAATCCAGGAACAGATACCAGCACTTGTGGTATTTAGACAAAGCAGAGGCTGCTGTCTCCTCCTTGCAATCACTAAAGTCAACAGACCTCTCTGCTTTTCTTTAACCTTAACATTCCCAAGCACCTCACTTTTGCCTTTGTCCCTCTTGGGATCCAGCTTACTCTTTGCAGAGCTGAATAACAAGCTCCTCTCCCAGCTAATGCTAAGGAGCAAAAAGCATGTCCTTTGAAAATACAGGTGAACATCTGAAGAAAAGAATATAATAGAAGCAATAAACTATATCACAGAATACTTCCACAAAGTACTGGGAAGAGTGGTTCTCAATAACACATGTTTGTAAATGAACACCAACTGATGTAAGACTCCTCCTTCTATCGTAGTTTACCAGTTAATTGGGATCAAGGACTAAAGAGGTTTTTTTTTCTTAAGAAGCAGGTGTTTTCCTATTATTGAAAACTACAAAAATGATATAGTTCTGAAATTCATCTTTTCCCTGCACTAACATGTCTTCATGTTAAACGTATAGTCTTTAAAAGTGACCAGGCACATTTTATTATTGCTCTGAATGGCTTCTTAAAATCCTCATGCTTCAATTACAATGACTTAATATGATTCTATTTCTTTTATTAAGAGCTGATGGCTGCAAGAACCTATCACAGAACTGGTTACAACCTTTTTCTTTGCCCTAGCTCAAGTGAGATCAGGGTAGGGGAGACAGTCCACAGAGCAAACATTTCTCTTAGATCCTTTGTCAATAGAATAACAGGAGATGGTGCATTTGGGTCACTCGGCACTCCTGAGTACAACAAAGCAGTGCTGCATTGAAAGTGGTGCAAGAGAAAGTTATGCTACCCCTGTGTCTGCTAATGGCTCCCATTTATTTAGTGGTGTCCAATGAAGGACACCAGCAACAGTTTTTAGTCTTTGTGTGATCCAACATTCAACAACGCAATGGAGGAGTAATCCAGCAAGCTGGTCTAAATGTCCAGTCTTCATCTCATATATTATATGAGATGTTTAGTAGGGCCCTGTTTAGTAGGGCCTGTTGTGATAGGACAAGGAATAATGGTTTTAAAATAGAGGGTGGTAGATTTAGATTGGATATTAGGAAAAAAATTTTTACAATGAGAGTTATAGAACACTGGAACAGGTTGCCCAGAAAGGTGGTGGAAGCCCCATCCCTGGAAACATTCAAGGCCAGGCTGGATGAGGCTCTGAGCAACCTGATCTAGTTGGGGATGTCCCTGCTCCTTGCAGGGGGGTTGGACTAGATGACCTTTGAAGGTCCCTTCCAACCCTAACAATTCTATGATTCTATGATTCTATATTCTTGGCAGCAATAATTAATATAGGTTGTCAGGAGGTTAAGACTCACTTAAGGCAGTCAGCGGTATAGAAAAAAATGTATTTATGAACACAGAAAGGACCACTTCTCGGTAACTTTTAATACACATCTCATTCTAAACATGTTTTGTAGCAACGGTGCAGAGTTTTTCAGCAAACTGTAAAGGAAGGTGATGTCTTCAAATGCCCTGGCTAAGGTGGGACAACCAGGTTTACTCAAAGCAAAGAAACTCTCCCTCTAGGAGATTTAACTCTATCTAGAGACAATAAAAACAAACAGTTCCCTTACAAAGTTACCAACATGTGCAGAACGAGTAGGACTGATGGCAGGTTTTAATTTTGTAAAACTGTCCTTGGCTTCATGGATATTTTATATGCACTTAGATCCCAGTCCAAATCACTCTAGAGGTCTGTGGTACTTTCACAGCCTGAAGTAGCTCTGGATCATGTCCCTGGAACTTCTTTCTTCCCCTATACTACCACAGGGACTATTCAAGTCCATTTGCCAGCCAGCTATTTCTTCTGCCTGTTCAGAAAGTCAGACAGTCTGACTATCTACAAATTTATGTCTTCCACTTAATATCTTAGGTAATAGCGAGTTGTGTAATATCCTTGTCATGCTAAGCTGTATCAATTTTGGTCCCTCTGTGTTTAGTATAACAGTTGCAATTTCAAAGTTTTCTTCCCAGTATTTCGGAAATATTCCTCAGAGTGGCTTGGATATTGTGCTCGGTCTCTTAGCAGATGGATACAGTAGTTGGAGCCAGGCACAGCCAGGGCAATGTGGCTTAAAGCCAACTGTACAGTCTCATAATTCAGGAGATGGTTCAGCTGCTAAAGTGAGTTAGACCTCCCCTGGCTGGAGCGCTCTCATTTTTGGGAGCCTCCCGTGGTTGCCTGTTGGCTGTTCCATGCTGTCAGAATAGCTGGGAAAAAGCATTTCAGCACTCATCACTGCAATGAGCGCCCTGAGCTGGCAAAACGCTGTCTTAGGGAGTCACAGGTCAGCAAAATATGTGCCCACTAAATACAAAGCACGTACATTCTCCAGTCTTGTGCCTCCAACAATTATTGGGAATGTGAAGGGGTTTTTTTGTTGTTTTTTTTTTGTTTGTTTGTTTTATTGAGTTCTTTTTTTTTTTTTTTAATTTAGTAGCACATGTTCATGTAGCAAATGTTTTATTGAAGGAAAGCTACCTCCTATACAGTATTTGTGTTCTTATTTATGGCATTATGCAACACTTCAGGTGCCTCCTTTAGCCTGCACTTTCCTATTCTTTGGTTATAAAACATCCCCCTCCTTTTTTTTTTTTCTGATGTAGAAAGTGATCTTTGCAGTTCACTGTTTGTTTTCCATGCATTAAATTTGCTGTCAGTATTTGAAGAAAATCTTGTTTGAAACTATAGGTCACTGCACACGTCTTCACCACTTTTCAACATAAAGCACTACCTGCGACAAAATAGAAGTTTATGTCCTCTACTTTAATACAAAAGAAATCAGTAGCAATTCTACATGCTTGTCATTTATTCAAGGACCTATGTAAAATATGTACTGCTTTAAGGTCAGTCCATAAGGATCTATATTCTTAGACTGGGATTTTAATTCCTTTACAAGTGGCAAACTGTGTCTTACAGACACGTGCCATCAACAACAAATCTTTCATTTATTTAGTGGAGAGGGAAACTTCCATCTGCAAAAGCAACTGCTGCATCTATAAAAATACCTCTGTGAAAAGGCACACTTGCAGTACTTTAAAACATAACACTGGAACAAATTTTCCTATACACAAAACCAAAAATGGAAATGCTGGAAGTAGTAACATAGGTATTTACAAAGTAGTAGAAGACATAGATTTGGTCTTCATATGTTAAAGTAATGAAGTAACAGAATATTCTGTTTAAAGGACACTGAGACTTTGCCTTCACGTGACTGCTGTTTCATGCATAACTACTAAGAAGTCAGTGAATAACCCAGGGTCCTGGTAATTTCCAACACAGCGTTCTGGCTCTACCTCTTCCCAGGGAACATGCCACAAATGCTAGTGCCCCTGACTTACCTTGATGACGATGTGGGCTCAGTGATCTGCCTCTGCATGCGTGCATGTCTGATCAGATGCTCTTTCAGTGCGTTCTGGACCTCTGCTGGTATATCAGGTGAAGTGTGGCTAATTTTCAACGCAGCTTCAAGTACCTTTGTTGTAGGTTTCCCATTTTCTTTAACTTCCTTTTTCTCACTGGTCTCAAAAACCTCCGTAGGAGCACTGGAGTTGCTCTGCGGGACATTACTGGGATTGGAAGTGAGAGGTTTGCTTCTCCAGCAGGGCCAACACAACTTCCAAAAGACAAAAAGTGAGACTACCAGCAAGGCGAGCCCGCAGAAGCTGACGACTACTGCTAACAGACTGACTGAGACGTCTGCAAGGAATTAGAAACAAAGATCATCATGACAGACAAACATGGAGAAAAAGAAAAAATAAAAAATGGCACAGGTAAGGAGATAGAAGCATTTTGATCATAGAATCATAGAATAGCTTGGGTTGGAAGGGACCTTTAAAGGCCATCTAGTCCAACCCCCTGCAAGAAGCAGGGACAGCTCCAACCAGATCAGGTTGCTCAGAGCCTCATCCAACCTGGTCTTGAACGTTTCCAGGGATGGGGCATCCACCTCCTCTCTGGGCAACCTGTTCCAGTGTTCTACCACCCTCATTGTAAAAATTTTTTTCCTGATGTCTAATCTGAATCTACCTCCCTCTATTTTGAAACCATTACCCCTAGTCCTGTCACAACAGGCCCTACTGAACAGCCTCTCCCTGTCTTTCCTGTAGGCCCCCTTGAGGTACTGGAAGACCGCTATAAGGTCTCCCCGGAGCCTTCTCTTCTCCAGACTGAGCAGCCCCAACTCTCTCAGCCTGTCCTCATAGGAGAGGTGCTCCAGCTCTCTTATCATCTTTGTGGCCCTCCTCTGGACTTGCTCCAACAGGTCCACGTTCTTATTATGCTGAGGCATTCAGAGCTGGAGGCAGTACTCCAGGAGGGGTCTCATGAGAGAGATCGATCATTATCTTGCATAGAGCTTTGATTCGTATTTAAGGTTTTTTTTTTCTTTTTTGATATCTATGCCTGTACCTTTAAAATGTTATCATTCTCTAGTATCTTTTTCACAAATACTCCATTAATTGTTTTTTAAGGCCAGGGGCCAGTATCTGTACCACTAGCTACAAACTCAGTCAGACGTCTGAGGAAGTAAGGGACTACCCAAATGGTTCCAAATACAACCAGCCATTGTTGCCAAAGGGTATCTGCTCAGGAACACATCTTGCTGAAAAATTTAAACCGCAGTCAACGTTTTCTATAAGTGCACATGAAGACAGACCACTTCTAAACCACCAGGCTGATACACAAATTTCTTCAGGACTTGACAAACTTTTGACTTTGTGTGCTAACTGCTTCAGAAACATATTAAACCCTAATATTTCAGTGGCATAAATAGGGACAGGATATAGTTCAACATATATAAGAAATCTCTAGGGTTAAATCTTAAGCTCTGGACCAAGACTGTGTTAGACCAAGACAGCACATACACATTGCTATCGAAAAATCTGCTCTGAAAATGCAGCTGGCTTCAGAGTACACTATGCAATGCTCTCGCACACCATGTGTACACTTAGGTACTCCTGCTGCCCTATATTTGACCTTTTCTGCCACAATTAGTTAGCATATCCAATAGCACAGCCAAAGATAGGAGAACAGATTTCATATCAAAGAAATTCTTTAAACAGATTTGTATTTTAGGAGATGGTGGATCACCAGAAATGCCAGTTGAGCCGTAATTAGGAGTTTTATTCCTTGTGACATGTTTCAGTTTGTTTTTTCCAGTATCATGTAATATTATAACTAAAAAAAAAAACCCCTTTCCTTTTAAGAAAAGCCTTTTGTATGCTTTAAAAGTATTCAGTAAACCCTGCTTAAATGTCCCTCAAGCAACAGCTACTGCTGCTTGTTACAACAAGTTTTGACAGTTTAACAGCTAATATTTCGCATCCATCGCTACAGGCTACTGAACTGAACCAGTGGAAAAGTGCAATGAGAGTTTGAGCATGTTTTTCCTAGAGGATGACAGGAAGAAAAAATAGTCCTCTAGGTATGTATTAGCTCCATGGAACGGTATGTAGCTCACAGGTCCCTTTGAGAGATGAAGATTCCAGTAGAAAATTTGGGAACGTTTTCTTTATGAATATATAATAACCAGATACATCTCTCAGTAACAAGCACTGAGCATAAGGCCCATTCAACATGAAAATGTGTGAAAATTAGCAAAAGCAAATAGCAAACGTTTGTAGTCTGGAGATTTGAAAGACACGGTTTTGCTCAACCTTCATATATGTCCCGGCCAATGCCATGGGAGAATGGGCAGAGGATGTGCTTCTTGATGTAAAGAGTTTGGCACAAACTGCTGCCCTACCTTGAACATTTCTTGCCAGTTCTGAGAAAGGTGTCCTCCTTTTCTGCCTGTAGTTAAATGTCAAAATGTAACCCTTGGAATATGCATGTCAGCTTAATGAGAAATTCCTATGCCAAATTCTGATTTAAGATGCTTCCATAAAATGAATGGATACATAATTATATCTAATAATAATGTAACTCAAGAAGCAAATGATACTTTTGCATATGATTTTTCTAGATAATTTATTCCCAGTAGGGTCTATTAGGCTATTTGGCTTAATTTACTGTTTACCCTGATATCCTTCCTCAGCCCAGTAATTTTCACTTGGCTTACGCATGTTCCGCAGCAGACTGTCCCATCTTGACAACAAGAGAAAACATTAAGAGATGCTAAGTTTGCAGCTTGTTTAGTGGTTAATCACTTCATTGCAAATTTGTATTTCAGATTTGTATTTTTGTAGTTGTAATTTACAATCATTGCTTCTTTCATGTCTTTGTGTGAGAGATTAAAAGATATGTAATGCTTCATAAGACATGCCTACACAAAATACAAATACAAACTGTGCCAGGAAACAAACCCAGAACTTGAAACTCAATTGCTTATACCAGTCCCTGGAACGGTTTTAAACTGAGCCAGTTCATATCCTCCCAGCTAATTCCTGGTCATGGATCAGGAATTAGAGTAGACCAATGATAATTTGTAATAGGTGGTTTGGAAGTGGCCCTTCTGTTTCAGCAGATGATGGACTTAAATACCATGAAGAGAGGTTCTTACATACAAGTTGGCCTCAATGGCAGAGAACAGCCACAAGTGAATTTAATACATGAATACACAGGTATGCCTCACTAAAGGAACTTTTGTGATAAATTGAACCAGCTGAATTTTCAATCAAGCTGGGCAAAATATTTTTCTACTCTCAAAGCCTGATAAAAAGTAAAACTCTTGAAAGTGTTGATGATCTATCAGAAATTTAAAAAAAAGAAAACAAAAAGCAACTCAGCTTTGGGTCATTTGCAATATTTCCAGCTCAGTTTATAGATGGTTGGCATAATTAGGTTATATTTTGAGAGGAAGGCTTTTAGAATTAAAAATTGTATTTTTTTTTTTAATTTAGAAAATATTGAAGCAGGATGTTTTAACAACTTTGAAACTGCTGGAAACATTTCAAAACCAGGAATATGAAAACTGATCCCTTCCAGTAGAGTTTAAATTCAATGAATAGATACTATTACCTGAAAAACATTCCATCAAAGCATTTCTAGCCAATTCTACTTTAAGTAGATGGCTTGGGTCCTAGGTTGGAAGGTCCCTTCCAACCCTAACCATTCTATGATTCTATGATTCTATGTTTCCTCATGGTTTTCTGTTTAAAACTGCTCTTTCAAGATATGACATTTTGGACAATTTTATATTTCTCATTTAAGAAAGGCGTGTCCATTTGGGAAGTGTGTTAATTCTTTTTACCTCAAAATCTCTCAGCATTTTTTTATAAATACCCTTAGAAACATTTCCACCATAAGAGGCTCCTTGATAGCCAGTCTTTCATATTAGGCAAGTACTTCAGAAACATCCTCATCTTTTTTCTGGACGGTAGGGAATGTTTTGAGCAATGGCTTCTGCACTATGGCTTACAACAATTTGCTGTTTGAAAACTGTCTCAAAAAAGTTCTGCCCATTAATCCATTTGCAAACATGCACATTGGCAGACTTCCATTTCCAAACCAAATTAAATTAATTTACATTTTAGTCAGTGCCCTGACAGCATATGCCCCTTGATGCTTAACTTTGGAAAAACATACTCCACAAACCCATGATCTTGAACAGAGAGACACAGTGCTGTGACGAAGCTGCCTATGTGTATAATGGGCAGGGATGTGTCTGATGTGGACCATGCTAAAGAGCATGTACTGTTGCCAGCAAAGGAACAGGTGGAAAGGAATGCCTGGAAAAAAAAGGGGCTTGTATTCTCTTTTGACCCACCTTTTGGTCTCTATTTTATCTTGGTTCTCTTAAATATTCAAAGTACAATGCCCCTGTAACTTTTTTTCAAACCTATTTTTCTTTAACTTTTAATTTGTTCTCACGTTCATCAGCCATAAGTAATTTCATCTTTTCCATAACGACCACCCTGAAGGTAACTCCAGTGTCTGGAATACCACGAGTCAGCTCAATCAGATAAATTAATATGTCTCTGATTTTCCAGAGTTTGGAGAGAAGCAGGAGCTTTATGTCTGAGTCCAATAAATCTCCCTTATCTCCATGTATATGAACTAGTTGGTCCAACCCATCATTTCTGCTGTTCAGTTTTCCTTGGGGAAATTTGAAGAACATAAAAAGTTGCTGGTGTTCATTTTTACTCGGTATTAGCAGACATTCCACAACTGCCTCTGTTTCTTCCAAATCCCTGCAGATAGGGATATAATGCTTTAGCCTGCCTCAAAAACTGGCAAGTGCAGAGTCTTGTATTTTCTTTCATAACCTGAACATGTCAAACCACCTGACTTAAATTTCAAATAGCAAAAATAGTCTTTCGCTTAGAAGTCTATGTGTGATCTCCTATCCTGTCCTCATGGAGAAACATACTTTGAAGATCTCCCTCAAATCTTCTGAGTCTAGCCCTATTGTGAAAGTGTTCCCTTCTAGGCTGTTAATTCAGTCTGATGTCTGAACTTGTTCAAAACAGCCATCGCTGTCTACTGGCTGGTACATCGGTTCTTCATGCTAACAGACCTCTAAGGTAGCATGCGTCTTGACAGGAAGGGGATCAAATGGAGCCAGGTATCACTGTGATTTACTACACCTTTGCATCACATAAAACTATTAATCTCTTGTCAAAATAATTTTATCAAAGTTGTATTATTTATTAATGCATCTGATAATCTATATCTGTCCAATCACAAATGGAATGCCCTCCTTTGCCATTTCAAACTCCATGTGCGGGACTTCAGATTACATGACATACAGCAGATACAGGGTAGTTCCCAAAAGTTTATTAGCCTTCTCCTAGGCCACATTACCTCCTGTTTTCCATAAATCAGAGGGAATTTGCCACAATAGCTGTGTATTCATGAGCCTCAGTACATGACTTGTGCACTGTACGTAACTAGAGAACTTTTGTCTGACTGTGTCATCGCGTTTTGCCTGAAGTATAGGAAGCAAAAGATGTTGCACTGAACATTGGTCTCTCCTCTCTAACAGACCAAATTATGTGTCTCCACTTCCAAGGCTTTTTCTGGCCTACCTACTCTCCTACTTGTTAACTCAATCTCAATATGAGGTAACTCTCAGCTCGGCTCAGCCCACATCTGCTCCCTTTGCTTTCCATTAAACAAAACCCCAGCTTTGGGCTTGGTCCCATCCTCCTCTCACACTTGTGAGGATGTCCCTGTAAGCATCTGCAAGGAAATCTCATTATCCTCTTTCAGACAAGAAAACGAAATGAAAACACATCACAAGCCCACCGGACTGCCATTAATCATAAGCATACCATAGCTGTAACACGGTTCATGTGGCTCAAGTGTCATTTTTTAATTCCCATGGTTATGTTTATTCTTACCCGGCATTATAGAATGAACAACTCCCACATATGATGAGACCTAGCAAAACACCGTGTCTCTTTATCTTGATCACTACAGATGTGTCCTCCAGCTGTTAAAAACGTTTCTGTATTTTTCACCTCTATTTCTTTGCAAAACATGTATGGAGAAAGATTCTTCCAAAAAACTCTTGTTTTTACTGTGTATCGCTGCTGTCTGCATGTTGAGCACTTCTGCATTGCTGTGACTGCCTTCGCATTTACTGTAAATAAATCTGGTCTCTGTGGTACATTTATCCCTCTGTTCTGCCTTTATGCTGCTGAATTAGATGCATTTCTGGTTTTCACAGCTTGTTAACACTGATTTTATAAAGCATATTTTTCAGTAACCCTGCTTTTTTTTCCCCTCAAAGCATATTCCTCTCCAGTAATAACTTTGTTCTGACCAGGTGATGGACTGTATCATAAATAATTTGATCGGTCTGTTAACTGTCCAAATATTTATCATTTAACTTTATCACATTTCTCTGTAACAGAATGCTCAGTTGTTTCACACAACAGTTACTTCCTCATGAAGAAAAATGTTCCTTTCTTGCATGACAGTCCTACACTGATGACAGTAGTCTTCACATTTGTTCAAGCCATTTCTGGTCCCCTTCATGCTTGCTTTGGCATAGTCAAGAAGAACTTGCAAGTACACTACTAGTTAAATCTCTTCTTTCTCACCCCTAAATGTATCCAGGCACTGTAAGTATACCTAGAGCTTATATTCCGTGTGTGTGTGTGCAAATGCACGCGTGCGCACATGCACGTTTAAAGGAACCAAGACTAAATGTAAACTATCAGCTGCCATCCGTGGGCTGAGAACTATCAGGGAAGCAGTTGACAGCCAACGGAAGACGCACACCAACTACAGCAGGAGGACTCATGACATTGCTCTTCAAAAAAAAGTGAGCCTATACTACAGAATGGCCATGCACAGGGTGCTCTAGTGTTTTCTTACTTCCTCTATACTTCTATAGTAAATGGTTAATTGAGGTAGGGTTAGAAACTTGGTAGGTTAAACTTTTATGGTAATAAAATAATTATGAGTAGAATATTTAGGTAAGTAACAAACAATCCTGCAGAAGCTGATGCTCTTCGCATGGTCAACTTAAAAAAAAATTAATTGTCTGACAAGGAAAAGAGCAAGAGCGAACATCACTCTCTAGAACTCTCTAGCCATTCTAGATGGCTAAAATATGCCCTCCTGGCAGGGAAGCAACTGGGTTCCCAGCTCTGTTATAAACATCAGTTCCCCATGAGAACTGATAATGAAAAAGCAAAGTTCTGCAGGACTAGCAGGCCTGAAAAAAAAGCAAAGACAGCAGAAAATGCCCACCATTTGCAGAGGACATACAATGAATTTTAAACCTGTGTCCCTAGAGCAGGATGCCACAGCTCCTCTTATTACACTCTATGCAATTGGCTTAACCTTCAGAAATGCTCCCAGCTGGGACTTTGATGTGCTTGGTTCCTTTGAAAATGAGGAGGGATGCTTAACAAGCAGAAATGAATTAGAGTCCTTTATTAATCAGATAACCTGAGTCAAAATACAGGTACAACCAAGCGGCATATATGAATTTTGGACACTTCTAGAAAATAATTTACTTGGATTAGAGATAAATTTTGTTAGGTGCAATCCTGCACATCCAGCTCCCACTTATTTTTCCACCTGAACTCTTCCTATTATTTGACAAACATCTTAATCATTTTGCCCAAATCTACTGGAAATAAAGAAGATGTAAAAAAAAAAAAACAACCCTAACACACAACAAAACAGTTGCACTTGCAATTCAGCATTTTGTCAAAAATGTTATACCCTTCAGAAGAAAGCTCACATTGTCATCTAACTGTATAAAGGTACCATAAACATAAACAGCTTCCTAATCTTTTCTCTTGAGCATTCCCCTGAGATGAGAGAATTAATAGTCCTTGTAATTACCAGAGCAGAAGATACAACAGCAGATGTCGTGTCTTCACTAATTGTCTAAAGCTCTTAGAAATTTAGAAAATTATTTATCTCACTAAGATTCTTTGCTGTGAGTTCCACAGATTAATTATCCATTACACTAAATATGATTACCCCTTCCTGACCCAAGCAGCGAGCAGTAATTGAGGGTCTTAAGGTGGTGGTGGTGTCGCTGAGAGGAAAAAACTATTGAAGAATCAGCCATTTCTTTGATGTAATTCTGTTTGTCCACAAAGAATGTCCAAACTCTTATTTCTCTGACAATAAAAGGAATCGAACACATGGAGGTTTTTTTTTTTTTGGTTAGTAGCAAACCTGAATAGCTCTCCTTTCTGCTTTGTTGTTTCATTTTGTTGTACTCTGCCTTCCCAAAGCCATACTCACAATTTTTTTTTTTTTGTTCTGACTATGTCTCTGGCTCCCTCTTCTTTGTTATCCCTGTTATGCTTCTTTCTCATAGTTAGGCACTTACACTATCAAAAGGATCCGTAGCCAGCCTTCCTGCTTGCCAGTGAAATTTCTAGGGTCACAAGGTTAATATTGCCTCATATTTGGCTTTGAGCCTGTGATTGGGTGGTGCATCTTTTGTCTCAAGTAGCCAATTCCTCTGAGAAGCCTGGCTGCTTTTCATGGTCTAGCTGAACAGAAAACAATCATCACACCCAACAACATAACCATATCACAGCAGTTCTAGTTGTCTTTTTAAAATGTTTTCGACTTCCAGAGTATGTTTTTATTCCTGTATTATATAGAAATGTTCTGCTTTCCTTTTTACCATCTACTCTTCCACTTTCCGAAATGTTTCTTGCTCTATTCTTTTCTTTCCAAATATGGGTCTCCTCATCTTTTAGACTTCTTTCCTTCAATGAAATCTCATTAGTAATTTTTACCTTTGCTATCTTTGTGACACTTTCAGGTGTCTTTTTTTTTTTATATTAGGAAAACCCAATGAACCCACTGTTTAAAGAAAGAATATGCTATCCCTATACAGTCCACTATTATTATATTTTCTCTCCCCTTTATACCACCTCTTGGACTATTTGCTTTTTGGATTTTTCATTTAAAGTTTAGCTGTGATTCTGTAACATAACAACATACAATAATAAGCCATTATTCTGTAATAACTCTCTGCCAGTCTTTCCTCTACATCTTCCAGTTCTTACAACTCAAGTATCTTCTTACTCTTAGTACAGTAGCTTCTTCTCCATACACTTCAGTGCTTGCTGTAGGAGCTAATTCCCAACACACTGCTATAGCTGGAGCCTCAGACAGCAAATAACTGAACTGGTTCTATTATGCATATCACCCAGTGTGGGCATATGCTGGGGAAATGCTTCCTGCATCATCATCTGGGACATACAGCAAAACTGGCAAGGCTAAATTTGCCATTCCTCCTCTGTACCATACAGCTACAGTTGCCTGACACCAGAACTGTGCTGAATTTACTCAGCCACTGAAGGATATGGCTACATGATATAGACTGTCACGTCAAATGCTACCGTCCTATGCATGAGACACAGATAATTTCAGGAAAACACAAACATTTATGGCTTCATTCTCAGAATGATGATGGTGAACACTCAACATTTCTACTTTTAATGAATAGGAACTATGGATGTTCAATGCTGTAGACAACATTAACCACAGAGATGATAAGGACCTCTATGTGCATTTGAAGAGCAGAAGAGATGGCATTATTCACCTTTCAATGATCACATTTCTTTGAGCCTAGACACTATTTACAACTTTTCAGTTCATAACATTAATGTGAGTGATACTTATGTCTCTCTCCAAGTGTTTGCATATTAAAATATTGCCAATTATCAACAACGACAGTGTGTCCGTTCCTCCTCTGGGGCCAGAAAATATTAAAATATGCTCACTGGCAGTGTTATTAATGTTCAGTTTAATATGTTTGCCAATACAGTTGACATCTTCTTCCAGTACCTCAAGGGGGCCTACAAGAAAGATGGAGAGAGGCTGTTCAGTAGGGCTTGTTGTGATAGGACGAGGGGTAATGGTTTTAAAATAGAGGGAGGTAGATTTAGATTGGATATTAGGAAAAAATTTTTTACAATGCGAGTTGTAGAACACTGGAACAGGTTGCCCAGCGAGGAGGTGGAAGCCCCATCACTGGAAATGTTCAAGTCCAGGTTGGATGAGGCTCTGAGCAATCTGATCTAGTTGGGGATGTCCCTGCTTCTTGCAGGGGGGTTGGACTAGATGACCTTTGAAGGTCCCTTCCAACTCTAACCATTCTATGATTCTATCTATCATCTAATAATGGTTTCCATTTAAGGAGGAAAAAGAGATTTAGGAACTCAGTTGAGCTGTGGCACCCAGTGGTTGAAGCTCCTGGTCTGTTAAATATCAGGGTTTTTTTCTAATCCAGCAATTGCAAATTAGTTAGGATTTACAAATGAAAAAAACACGAAGATCACTGACTTTGAAGAAATGTCTAAAAAGAAGATCCTGTTACTGTATACAATGCAATATCAAGGCTGGCATTGAATTTTCAAATTTCCTGAACAGCAAACCTTGGTTTACCTTGTGGGACATTTTTGTATCCTTCACATCCCACCTGTTTATATTTCCACTTTGCTTTTATATAACACATAATACTGACTCCCTGCGTAGTACTCTCTAAAAATCACAGAGAAACTAATCTTTTCAGAGCTCAATTTCCCAACCCCTCTAGGGTAATTTTATTTTCATGCAACCTTCTACGATTCCGACCAAGAGAACTAACACAGTGCGTGGTCGGAATATACTTGGTAGTTTGCATTTACAGTGCACAACAAATCCACGATTCGTGCTGTGGAAGCACACTACGACCCCTGCGCCCCCGGCGTGCAGCCGCCGCTGCAAACTCAGCGCTCACCTCCAGCGCAAAGCCCTGGGAGAACCGCACAGGTACCGGCGTCTGAAAGAAGTATCACTCCTCTTTCAGGCACCAAGTTTTTTTTGTCTGAGGTACTACAAATACCCAGCATTTTGCAGTAAAATCTGCGGGCATTAGAAGAAAAAAAAAACCCACCAAAGTAACAGCTGCGGCGGTAGCCATAGCGCAGCTGGGGCACATGCTGAGGACCTGCTGCTTTTCATGACTTGGTGTTAATTTATTTAATTTGCACTGTAGGCTTGGCATTTGTTGGCCATAATGCAAGCTGTCAATTTGCATTTATGGACAGACAGAATAGGTTACCAATCCCTTCCGGCAGAAATTAAGCACGGAACTTGGGACTAATTTTCAAGCCCCGCCCTAAAACTAAAGTACCACGGAGAGCCAGGGGTGCAGAGGGTACTGTACAGAACAACGCAAGGGCGCAGAGCCGGTCCCGAAAGATCCTGACAAGCCACAAATCAGTCACCAAAGACACCACCGTTAAGAGTCAAAATCTTGGGTTCGACCCCGACAATTTTTTCTGACTTCGGAATGTTTAAATTAACCCAAATTCCCTCCTCTGCCCGCCACCCGCCCTAATTTTTTTTTCTGGACGAGTCCTGGACCGGCTGCCCTGACTCCACAGGTCCCCACTGGCTGTCAGAAAGCTCTCCTGCCGTCCCCTGCGATTAAGAGAGGAGGGGATGTAAAACGCCTCACGCCCCTCTCAGAAAGAACCGGGGGCTCTGCCAAGTTTCACGGCAGGGATGCTTTAAGCCGCGGCTTGGCGAGCTCTGCCCCCAGCCCCGAGGGCTGTCCAACCCCGCTCCGTCCCCATCCCCGCCGGTGTGTCCGGGGCCGCCGGCGCGGGACGCCGAAGACGGGAGGGCGGCTGGCGAGAAGAGCGGGCGCAAACCAGACGTTGCGCGCCCGTCGCACGGAAATGCCGCCCGCCCGTGACCAGGGCAGCAAACGCAGCCCTCTCCCCTGCTCCCCGCACGCGCGACCCCGCAAAACACATGCAACAGCCCGAACCCCACCGCCGGGAAAACCTTGCCGAAGCGGAGCCGCGGGGGGCAAACGGGCGAGAGGCGGGGGAAAGGCGCCGGCCCCGACGGCGCGGCTCGCACATCGGCGGCGATTTCTTTCCCCTCGCTCCCCGTCCCCAAGCCCGCACCCCGACGTTTCCCCCCTCCATCGCCCCGGGGTGCTGGCCTCCACCCCAGGCGCGGGGCACAAGGGGCGGGTATCACCCCGCAGTGGCGGCTCGGTGGTCCCGACGCTTCCCCTCGCTGCTTCCCCGGCGCGGAAGCCACCGCGGACTGCGAGAGGAAGACGATTTTAAAGTGTGACTGCCCCCCCTCCGCCACCTCCGCACGCAGGGAAGGCAAAGGAAAAAAAAAAAAAGTTGCGCTCTCCGGCCGCCCACGCCGGCGCTGCCCGCCCCGCGGCGGCGGCAGGACGGGCACGGCGGCGCGGCGGTGGTACCGGTACCTGTGCCGCCGATGCCCTGACGGGCGGTCTCCAGGGGGAAGATGCCGGCGCACTTCTCCCGCTCCACCTGCCCGCCCAGGCACAGCTCCGAGATGATCTGCAGCGCCTTGTGGCACAGGCTGCCCACGCCGTCCTCCGCCGGGAAACTCATCCTTCTGCTCGGGCCGCCCGCCTAAGCCATGGCCGGAGCGGGACGGCTCCGCGCCCGACCCGCGCAGCCTCCCGCGGGGAGCGGAGCGGCGACGGCGGGAGCGGGGCGGCGGGCGCGGCGCGAGTGAACCCGCGCTCTCATCTAAAGAAGTAGTGAAGGGGGGAGGGGGGGGAGGGAGGGAGAGACACAAAAAAAAAAAAAAAAGGGGGGGAGGGGGGGAGGGAAAAAAATAAAAAGAAGGGGGAAAAAAATAAGCATCCACTTAGCAACGCCTTTTGTGCCTAGCGGGCTTCGGTAGGCGGCTCGGCCAATGGCAGCCCAGCGCGGCGGGGCGCAGGTGGTGGGGGGGCTCCCCGCCTCCCCGAGGGAAACTTTTCCTGCCCCCCCGCAGCGGCCGGGCGAGGGGCGGTGGCGGCCGGGGCTGTGGTCGGGGCGAGGGGCTGCACCGCGGGCGGGGCGCGGGAAGGTGCGGAGCGGAGCAGGGGCTGCGCCGCTGGCGGGGCGTGGGAAGGTGCGGAGCGGGGCGGGGGCTGCGCGGCTGGCGGCGGGCAGAGCCCTGCCCTCCCCCTCCGCAACCCACGACTGGACCCCCGAGAGCTGATGGCAGCGGTGGGCTTCGTGCGGCGCTCCTCGGTCGCGGGTCGCGCCGGCGGGACCGAGCGGAGTTTATTCCCCACCGCTCCAGTCGTTTTTCCCGAAACGTTATTTCTTAGGTGACCTGGGCAGCGTCATCTTCAATACGATCTGCCCAGAGACGTCGGACGACTTCGTTAAAGAGATCGCCATCTCCACCGCGCTTGTCAGCAGCGGAGTTACGGGATAGTTGACTTCGGCTATTTCTCTGACTTGTAAAGGAGTTAGAGTAACCTTACGATTGTCCAGTCTGTTTCCTCAGCAAGTTCTATAAAGTTGATTTTTTTTTTTTTATAGATATAAAAAGTTCCAGTCACTGCGTGTGCTTGAACGTACTTCTAAAACTCAGTACAGCGTTATGCTGCTAGTGGTTGCTTCAGTAACTGGCTGCATACCCCAACAAGACTTTAAGCTGTTAATTTGGTCATAAACTTACTGAAATTCTGATACATTTTTACACTTTGAGGAAACATGCTTCTACGTCGATGGTCTATGTCTATCTTTCAATATTTAATTCTAATTAGGCATAATTGAAGGGAAGTCTGCTAGCAGTTCGCTTAACAGCACTGCCTGTAGCCTGCTGCTGGGGTGTCTTGGTTTCATAAGCATGAGAAGTTAACTTGTGTACTGCTGTGCTTTTTTTTTTTCCTCCAGATTTCAAATTTTTTAACTGTTAACTGAAAATTAATAACTCTCTCTGACAAACTGCGAAGTTTAACATTTGAAAACTATATAACCATTAATCAATAACTGTAAATTATTAATGAAATAGTACAGAGATGTTTATTCCAGTTTTAATTCTGAAGTTCTATACTGTATATAGTATAGATACTTGTAAAAAACACAAGATGATACTTCTAAAAGTCAGCCTCAGCATTTTGAAGGCTTAGGTATCTGTGCATATGAATTCATACACATGCATTTTTCAAAATGTTAGGAAAGTAATAGACTCCATTGTATATAAACTGTAGCATCAACATCAACAGAAATTCTGTTCCATAAAGCTTTTTCACCGATATAGCAGGTACATCAGAAATATCAGATGCTACTAAAGAAATCATTCCCTGTTCAATGCATTTCCTGAGACTAGCATTGTCAAAACTCTCTGTTACTTCTGCAAAGTGTTCTGACAAATCCTAGAATGTTTAGACCATAACTAATCAGGGCACAGAACTGTGTAGTACTATTTGAAAACTCATTAACCTTCATCAGGACCTAAATTTGTATAATTACTTCATGAAAACAGGCATGCCAGCAATAAAAAGGTATGTACATATTTTCATTACAGTGAAGGCAACTGATGCCTACTTCCAAACTTTGAAATATGAGCATATTTACTGTTCATGTGACATTTACAGTCTAGTTCCCAAAATTCTGTCATGCACCACCAACTAATAATTAAGCAGTCTGTTTATCTTTGAGACATATTCAGAACTCCAGCAGAAGCAAACAGGAGATACATATACAGACTGGTGAAGGAAGTATGTTAAGCAGAAATTGGTTTTAATGAGAGTAAGCACTGCATTTAAAGGCTGAGACCTAAACTTTTCTATTTCTGAACCTTTCTACAGACTGTCTTTGTGCTCATGGATGTATCACGCAGTCCAGGAGTTAAGTTTTTTGTCTCTGAAGTTACTGGCATTTTTGCCATTGATTATAGTAGAGCCGAAGTTTCACACATAGATCAGTTTGCTGCCCTGCTTGTTTACTTATGTACTGAGACTTGGTTACGTTCTTGTATTGTTCACCTTTGCACACAAGAACTTAGTTCCAATGAAGATCATACCACCTTATTACTGTTACTATTGGTGGTATTGACAAGTACATAGATACAAAAAAGCACAAACAGGTATATTCTACATTAGTAATTAAAAAAAAAAAAATTGAAGACTGAGATTTTCAGGTAGATGTCTGGAGACAGGTACCCAACTGCTACCTCTCTTAGTTGTCCTAAGTACTCTACAAAAAGCTTATAGATGTACAGAAAATACCAGCCTAAGTAAGTAGTATTACTGTATCTTTATCAAAATGCATCACCATCTAAATCCTGTTCTTCAGTAAGTAGCATGGATATACACTTTGATTCATCAACAGTTTTTCTCAGCCTAAGTACTATGAGATGAGTTTCACTAGGAGATGAATTATTCTGTTTGTGAGATGTGCTGACAATCTTGTTCTAAACCAGATCCAAATATATTGTTTGTTGTGGGGGTCAAGTTATTGATGAACGAAATTCTTCACTTTTGTACTGAGTTTAGTCCGAAGAGTGAATTCAGATTCAGAATCATGACATTTTTCTACAATATGTTCTTACAGTGGAAACCTACTTTTTCTGCATATGAAAGGATATCGAAGCTTGTTTTCTAGCTTCAGCTCCCACTGCTTGGATTTTCAATAGCCTGGCAGTTTTAAAATAAATATCCAGTTGCATGGTGTGCCCTTGTATCCACAAAGGCCACTTATTTTATTTCCCCTTTGGAAGTGGTCTCAGGCTGACCACTCATGATTTGTTAGGACACTGTGGACTCCTGCCTCATGGGTTCCAGCTGCTGGAATCACACCAGACCTTATCCACTCTCGCTATGCTGACTGCCGGTCATTACCAAGGTGGTACTGGCTTGACTGCTTTCTGTTGATTGATGTTGACTTAAGGAGAAAATTTCCTTTTTTTTTTTTTTTTCACATTAATTGCATGCATTCACATCCTCATATTGTCTATGCAATATCCAATCAGTGGTTAGGGTACTACGCTTTGGACCGGAAAAACATGGGATAAATACCCAGTTTTGTAAGATGTATCCTTTAACAAACCCTGTGTTAGGATTTTTGGAGTTTAGTCAATATGGGTAGCCTGAAGGCAGACAAGGTTCAGATGTCTTTCAGAGTTAAGCTGCTCTACTAAATGTAAGGCCACAAATTACCTGGTGTAAATGAGTGAAGGCCTAGTAATTTGCAAAGGAGGAATGGGCTGGTCTAGTGAGTATTGAGTCAAAAGTACTCTCTCTGCTTCAGGTGATGGTAAGCAGGTGTAAGAATAGCCATAGCAATGGTATACTCCACAGTTCATAGCTTTTGACCACTTCCTGAAGTGAATTTCTGTCTGAAATTCAGCTAGAGTGGCAGCATACAATGGCAAAGACATCTGCAACAGAAAGGAAACTCCGACTGCATTTGTAGCTGTGCTTGCAACCAGAGGCTGGCTCTGAGGGTACAGCTGGGCATGGCCAAATGCAGGCTTTGTAGATATACAAAGGAAGAACCGTGATTTGCGCTTGACTTGTGCAGTCTTCGATAGCTCCCCCCTGTGCTTCTTGTACATCGTGCCTGTTCACTCTAGCTGGATATTTTTAACCCTCTAATTTTGAGTAAGAAGTGCCTTTCACACCTAATGTAAAAAAAAAAAAAAAAAAAGAGAGTGCTGACAGGCATTATTACAGTTATACAGCAATCCAGGAGACAGGCAAAGCGGAACATTCCTAACCTGCAAATTAGAGAGGAAGGGAGCTTTGTAAAGGTGCCCATAATAACAGACGGAAACATTATGTCAGCTGGATATAGAAATGCTGCTGTTCTTTGAGTCTTGATTGAATGAAGATGAGATCGTTTTGGTCAGAATTAAGCCTCCGCTCGTGAAGTGAAAGGCTAGCATAGGAGTCCAACGCATGAAATCATGCCCTTCCTTCTTGTGACATGAAAAGGTAACTGGCATCATTTTGTTATTGGAGCAAATATTCAGTACATTAGGAGAGAGCTTCCAACTTTTTGAATATTCAGAACAGTCTCCTTGGAAGAGGACCGAAGTCTACAGCAGTGAAGGGCCATGGTGTGCATTCCTATTTTCTGACAGTCTTCAGGCTATCCCTGTGACTTTGAAAGAAACCCTTAATTTCTCTGAGTTACAGACTATAACACGGGGACAGTAACTCTTTCAGGTGTCCTTTATTTTTCTCGCCTGTGTAAGGTTTGAACACTTATGAAAACAAACCCTATACTAGTTGTAGAAGTAATACCAAAAAGTTTAAATTTCCTTTTTTTTTTTCTACCATTCTTCTCAATTTGCTCTTCTCACTTCCATACTTTCATAGTACCTATACAATGGAGCCCTCGTCTGGGTTGCTTTTTCCAACTTCTAATTCACTGTGAATAAAAACCATGATCATAAAGAGGGTCCCTCACATTTGGTCCAACAGATGCTTCCTTGATTTTCGGAAATGCTGCACAACCATTACTTTTTTTTTTCCCCCTGCTTAGTTTTGTGTAGTCAATTCTTAAGACTACAAGTCTGACCAAAGAGAGTTCTACAGGACCTGCACAGACAGCTGAGGCAACTTCTGAGAGTCTGGAGCAAATAACATTTGTAGTTTTGTGGAAATTTTTTTTTTTTAATTATGCCATGGCATGGAATAATTTATGGAGATTTAAGATGTTATAATGCCTTTAGAATAATTGGTTGGGGACAGAGGGCAAAGTGATTAGCATTCTATTTTATTTCAAATCATGCTTAGTTGGCGGTACATGGGATGGGGAAGTTTTTGGTGTCTCAGAGTCCTGAATCCACAGTCAATTGTTTGCTTTTCAGGTGCTAGCTGGTAATTAATTTTTTTTTTTTAACAGCAAAGTCATAAGCATGTGATGTGGTCTTTTCTGTGGCTATTTGAGCAGAAGGAATAGGGAAGCAATCGATTGGGAAGCCAGCTGATCCCAGGAGCTCATCATGGTCATCTGGAGGAATGGCTGTGTGGTCTGGGACGCCATTTTCCCCCACAACGATTTTAAGGCCTACTTAGCAAGTGATGTGCAAAGGAGCTGTGAACGTGTATTGATTAATGATCGCAAAATGAACAAGCACGTTGCCACTAGGGTGTGGGAAGAGCCGGCAGCTCACTGAGGGCCGTGGAGCTGGGGGTGATGGTGGCTCCCTGTGTGCGTGGCAGCAGGGCAGGACCTGGCAGCCAGGGCCTACCCCACCCCCCCAGCCAGGAGCAAGGCAGCTTGGGAGGCATTGCGGGCAGCCCCAGCCCCAGGGCATACAGCACCTCCATGCGGACAGGGGTAGGCTGAGGCTGGGACGGGATGTAGGGCCCATGGCCAGGCAGGGCAGGGCTGTGGGAAGCTGGAGACCGGCCCTCTGCAATGTCTCTGGGGCAGGTGCTGATGGCCTTGGGGACTGAAATGGAGTCCTGGGCCGTGGGCAGGGTGAGAGGATCTCCAGAGTATGAGCAGGGATGTTCTTGCCTGGCAGTGCCCTCAGGGCCCTGACAGTTGATACATAAAAGATCACAATTATTATTAAATGGATGTAAAGGGTGCTTAGAAAACCTCATCTGGATAATCTTCAGTCCTAAGTGGGGTGAGACAGTGGTTGAAGATGTGATGGTCTGTGATGAGGTGGCTCCAGGCTGGTGGCAGACAGTGGAGCAAGGTAGCAGTGACTCCTGTTGCATGATGGCTAATTACATGTTGGAAGAGGTGAAAAGAGCGGTTCAGAGACAGTTTCCTTCTCTGATAGTTTGTTGGTTTTTTTTTTTTACCAGATAAAGTATTTTTGAGGTTAATAAGCCTTTTATATCTGCCGTTTCTCAATTGAAAGTCTTCCTTGTCTCCGCTCTGTGACAGCTGGCATCACCTGCATCACACAGCTTCTTATTTTTATCATTTTCACCTACTTTTTGAAAGAGAAGAACGGCAAGGTCACAAAGAAGCAATGTGTTCGAGCATGTGTGCATGTGACGTAGTGCCTTAAAAGGACATATTCTATTGAATGGTAGCATGTTAACAGTCTCTGTTACCTTTTTTCTTCCTATTACCTTCCCTTCTTTCTCTTAGTTTCAGTTATTGAGGAATGAAGTTGTGACTGGCATTAGAGGAGTTTCTTCAGCTGTGGATAAGAAGTCATGCTGAAATAATCTCATGATTTGCAAAGTAGGTGAGTTTGAAGAATTCAGAGTAATAGAATAATGATTTTTTTTGTGTGTCTCAGCAGACTTTTCAATTTTTTTTTCCTCAAAGCCAGCTTCCTCAAAATACTCTGTCTCTGGTACAAGCCAATCATAAGCCTTGGTGAAATAAGGTATGTTTTGTTACTAGAATAGTTCAATACAACCAGATTTTACTGATGAATTTTGGCTATTTATCTACATCGAACGAATTTATGCCTCTGTGTGCTTTCTAGTGAGACGGCTATGAGCACACTCCTTAGTGATTTCCAAAAGCTATTATCAACCTGAATCCAGCCACAAGCAGTTTGTTTGGTGATTATAATTTTTTTTTCTGCTTTTGTTCTTCTGTACTTGAGGATTTCATGGCAGAATGCCTCCTATAATAGCTCCAAATTTTGCTTCCAAAATATTTCATTAAAAAGCCTAATAAATTAAGGTTTTTGTAGCCCATTATGTTGTATTCTCTTCTCACAGCAAAACTATTTGGTGAATGTATGATTAGGTCCTAATGGAGCAATACAAAACTCACTGAAATAATTTATGGTAGTGCAAATGCAGCAAAAACATTTGTTTTGAAGGACTACACTCTTGCTACAATGCATTAAGATATCTCCTGTCTAAGCTATTTAGAATAAAATAGGTCAACAATTTATGAAATTAACACCTGTTCATCTACACTATCAATAGCCACTGAATAAAATTATTACATCTATATCAATCATTTAGTTCCACATAATAGAAACAAATAATTACTACTCAGCATTGTCAAAAGAGTAGAGCTTCATGCTTTTAAAAGATACCAGCTCTGCCTCGACATTCATTCCTGATAAATGAGCCTCATTTCAGCATTTGTTGAGCAGCAGGAGACCTTTATCCTGTGACATTGTTCTATTTCTCTGTCGTTATTTCTTAATTATCTCTGTCATCACTAGCTTGGAGCTTGGTATATGTTACTGGCCAAATTCAACTTTGACTTAAGTGGGTACAATTTCACAACAGAAATTATGTCCATTTGTGTCAGGACTGAGCTTAACTCTCAACTCTTAACCAGTGGCTCCTGATTCAGTTTCCCTATTCACAGCAGATGCTAGAAAATGAACTGAGAAAACTAATTTTTACAATGAGAAGGTGCCGTTCAATAGACATCTGTGAATGAGTCTCACTGTGCTGTCTTCCTCCTGTCCGTGCTACCTGCCCTTATTCTGCTAGGGAAAAAGGAGAGCTGCCCTAACAGGGTGCCTATATGTCCTACAAGCCAGGTTTGCTATTTGCACAGTGAGGTATGTTCTTTGAAAGTCTGATGGTGACAGCAGGACTTGTTGGCCGTCCTCAACAAAAGTGGTCCCTTAGATAACTGAAAATTAATCAGATTCTCCCTGCTGTGCTGAAGTCTTTTGTACTTTAACAACTGCTGCATAATACTTTGGCTAGACCATGGGACCATAGTAAATGTGCCCAATCATAAAGTGATATATCATGTACTAATTCTGAGAGAGCCTATTTCCCACCTAGTTAATGATAAATAATTTCTGTTAGGCTTAGAAGGATGTCTTCTATTCTCTAATGATTGGTAATTTATTATTTTTTCAGTGAGCGAAAGGAACTAATCTCTGGTAATTCTAATTGACACAACTTCAATTTTGTGTAATCAGTCGTTTCAAGGATTTCTTCCTAGCCCTTAATCACTGCTTTCCCTTTAGTTTACAGTCAGGGGAATAAGCCAGAAACAATGCTCAAAGACACTGTGTTAGCACCGTGCAGAGACCTGTTCATGGGGTCTTTCATCAGCAACCACAGTGCAGTTGCTACTGACTGAAGAATTTGGTAGGGATGGGAGCTGGCAGTGTGCATGGCTTCCCAGAAGGGATAGGAAGGGAGCACATGGGGCCATGGCATCAGTTTTTCCTCCAGCACTGACTGATAAAATGGGCGTTTGGTGCACTGGAAGAAGTGTGCTGCACCTCTTTGAAGCGTTGTCTTTTCCCTTTCACTTGGCCTGAGGGAAGTCAGATTTCCTGGCGGACTCCTCCTTATACAATAGTTGTGGTTTTGCAAATGGCATAAATAAATGCCGGGAATGCTGACTCCCTCCACCCCACTCCAAACTCTGGTTACCCATCTTTAATTAGTTATCATATCACAAGGTACAATATTTACAAAGTTGTTGATCTGATCCGTGAGCATTGAGGAAACTGACAGCAGCAGAATGTGCAGCAGATGTCACAACTGTTAATAATAGTGGAGGCTGTATCAAGGCTATTTTATTTTAAGTGCACTACTTTTTTTTTTTTGTGTTTATGGAAAAAATTTGATTTTTTCAGCTTGTTTGAATTTGCTGTCACATTGACCCACCACACTGACGGGAGTCCTGTGATGTACACACAGATGTAGGACTGGATCAGGATATAGGACAGTATACCCATCGTAATAACTCAAGCATGGAAACCAACATATTTCAAATGTAGCTGAATCATGAATATTCTTCTCAAGGTTTCATATCAGGATTTCTAGCTTGTCATTCAATCATGGTGAGAAGCCACCTGGAGTACTGCGTCCAGTTCTGGAGCCCCCAACATAAGAAGGACATGGACCTGTTGGAGAGGGACCAGATGAGTGCCATGAAGATGATCAGAGGGCTGGAGCACCTCTCCTATGAGGACAGGCTGAGAGAGTTGGGGCTGTTCAGGCTGGAGAAGAGGAGGCTCTGGGGAGATCTGATAGTGGTCTTCCAGTACCTCAAGGGGGCCTACAAGAAAGATGGGGAGAGGCTGTTCAGTAGGGCCTGTTGTGACAGGACTAGGGGTAATGGTTTCAAAATAGAGGGAGGTAGATTCCGATTAGACATCAGGAAAAAAATTTTTACAATGAGGGTGGTAGAACACTGGAACAGGTTACCCAGAGAGGTGGTGGATGCCCCATCCCTGGAAACGTTCAAGGCCAGGCTGGATGAGGCTCTGAGCAACCTGATCTAGTCAGGGATGTCCCTGCTCCTTGCAGGGGGGTTGGACTAGATGACCTTTAAAGGTCCCTTCCAACCCTAACCATTCTATGATTCTATATGAACAATATTTAAATTAAAAGGCACAAAGTTAAAGGGGTGTGAGCAGAGCCAAACATTCTTGCTAGTATATCTGAGTCTCTAAAACATCTGGTTCACTAACTTTCACAGAGAACTTTTCTTGTCTCTGTTTCCTTACAGGAGGGTGGCATAATATGCATTTCATTCACAAAATTCCTGTCTGAGAAGGAACATGGCACAGTTGTAGAGGATGCTTTACCATTTCAAAGTTCCTTAAGAAAATCTATACCCGCAAATATGTAGGCATTTTTTCTCCTGCATTTTTTCACATTGACTTGTCACAAGTACTTTTTCGGTTAAAAATGTGAGCTTTTCCAAATGGTTTACAACGCACACACTCAAAGGCAATAAATATCATGATAAAATAATACAAGGATGATTTGAATCAGTCATATATTAACTGACTGAGAACAAACCTCTGGAGTACTTTAATAACAGCATATTCCCATTCACTGTAAAATTCATAAATGAAGCCACAGTATTAGGGTAGAATCACTGCCAAGTAACTGTGAACTTTAAGTCTTTAGTGTTCCTTTCTTAACAGTGAATGATGCCCTTAGGGAGAAAACTCTGAGAAGATGAACTTTAAAAATGAAGTTTTAAAGCAAAAGAAGAAAAAAATTAAAAGCAAGCTTTTTTGTAAACGTAAAAGCTTTTATATGAATGCTGAGTTTGGCACTGTAGGCATTAATTTGTCCTCCCAGTAAAGATCAAAATATAGCCAAACCCTTCTCCATTCCTAGTCATCATTTGATTTAATGGAAATAAGCCCACAAAGAATCCACTTGTAGGTCTAGCTGTGAGACTGCTACTATATTCAGGTTGTGATGAGGTTTTGAGGTCTTACTCTATTTCAGAGCAGCCTAAAAGCTTTTTAAAAATGCATTAACAGATTGTGACTCCATTGTGCCAATCCATCAGCTAAAGCTCAGCTAGAAATCACAGCTCATGAGTGCTTAAGACCTAGGCCTATAAAAGAAGACTGTAGAAGAATTTATGGGTAGGATTCATCTTAGTTACCTTTAGATATCTACAGTGTAGATGCATGTATCTCAACTGTAATCTGTTTATAGCTTATGGACAATAGGTCCAATGCTGTGATTTAGAATTTCAGATTCTAATATAATGCCACCCATAGAAAGCATCAAGATGTTGCAGTATACCATGAAACTACAGAACTCAAGAGGTTCTGGGAAAAGTCATTCCCTTTTCACTAGCCTCCCAGTTTGTCACACAGTCTGATCTCATTAAGGTGCTTGTATTTGTTCCCTGATGAACATTATCCATAATGGAAGCCACAGGCCAAGATAGTCCTGAAGTCCGCTTGCACAACCTCCTCCTTCAGCTGCTCGTCTTCTGGGAGGTCAGAACCCTTTCACTGACCTCCTGCACACAGTGTCTGCTTTCACAGACTGCCATAGAAAGGCAGAAGAGGGCTGGAAATGGGATGGGAATGGGACTGATTTGGAAGGAAGGACAAACAATTTCTGTTTTCCCTGCCGAACTTTCCTTCCTCTGGAGCGGCCATGCCTCGTTTCTAGAGAGTGTGTCTGCGATGGAAAGAATATTCAGAGGCTCCACTGTGGCTCATAAGATTGTTATAGCAACTAGATTATTTAGTACTGATATGGTATTTGCGTACTGCCCATCCTCACCAGGAAACATACTCTCCTTTCTAAGTTGCTTCTGTGATCTAATGTAAGAGAAAGCATGCTCTGATAGATCAGGAGTAGGGTTTGGTCTCTTACAAAACATGATTGAGACTACATACTTTCTAAAGCTGCCTGGCAATGACTAGCTGTCCCTGCGATGAGCAGTTGGTTCATGCAGGTCTCATGAGTCTAACAGTCGAGAAGTACTAGATTTCCTGAATATGCATAGGCCCACGTCAGCAGCATATGTTACAATCGGCAGCTTTCAGATGTGTAGAGCCCACTGTTCATATAGTGGCTTCGCAATTACAACCCTTGCTCACTGAGGGGAACAACCTTTTTTAGGGGTCTGTTCTTTTCCGTGAACCTTCATATTCTAGGTGTTGCATGGCACTGTGTTAGAGCCATTAGGAAGAACCAGAAATTCCTTAGTCTGCTAAGCTGCCTGAACGAGAGCAGAGTTTGGACTGAAGATGAGAACTGACCCATGAAGCATATCTATGGATCCAGCTGGTACTGCTGTGCAGTTATGCGGAATTACTTATAATGAGTATAGATGTGCTCTCTAAGAAGTGGTAAATCTGTGCAAAGAACGAACTGGAATAGGCTGGACTGGAACAGCCTTAATAAAAGAATAGAATAAATGTGTGTGTCTGCACACTTGTGAATGCACTTGTATATATTTTATACACGTTGCATATGGGGAACAAGCCTAAATAGTAATTATCTTTGTAGCAATTTTTCCAGATCATAAATAAGATAGTATTATATAATTTCTAAATAGTAAGGTAATCTGAGCTCATTAGAGAGGACAGTAAGACCGGGAGCTAGTGAACTAATCATTTTATATTGGTATTTTTTGTGAAAGTGATGGTGAAACTTGTGAACTGAAAATGGTTTTCATTGGAAGATCAGCATGCAGACATCTAAGGAATCTATTGTAAAACATTTATAAAAACTTACAGTACACAATGTTTATATGATATTTAGTGAACAGATGTGATTAAAATAAAGTGTAAAATAGAAGAAAGATTGGCATGAATATGAGTTGTAGTCAGTCAGCTACTTGAGTGATGAGAATTACCAACTAGAAGGGGTCCTTCAGGGGAACTAAGGAAAATATTTGAGAAGATAGAATCAAAGAAAAGGTAAGTAAACTAGAGAAATAAAAGATAAATGAATGCATAAAGTTATGCCTACTCTGACTAGTAAAAAAAATCAAAACAAGAAGCAAACATTGCTTGAAAGGTAATTATAAGACAGGAAATAAAGTAGAACGAAGGCTAGAACAGGAGGTTGAAGTTGACACCAATATATTAGTGAAAAGTGTGTTGAGTAGAGAGAGAATTATTGAAGTTGGGTGATAAAGTTCAGAGGCACTTAGTTTTGATTCAAGAGCTGGTGACACATTATATTTATTACAGTATGATGGAGAGAGTTTGGGGTTACATTCTATTGGCAGGGAATCTCTAGCTCATTCATTTTGGTTGGCAGTACCAGATAGCTTTCACTCATACCCACACTTAGTAATAGTATGCTGAGGAAGTGTCATAATTTGGTGTTTTTATCAATCACCTCAGCCAAAATATCTGTACATTCTTTCTCTGGGAGCAGTGTTAGACCATATCAGAGATGACCTGATTTCTTTGAAACACAGACTGAGAATGCACATCTATACTATCCCAATAAAACAGTATATATGCCTACAGTTTTTGACCTTTTTTTTTAAAATGCTGATTAAAATACTGTACACAACAATGCATTCAGCACTTAAAAATACAATAATACAGCACTTTAAGGTATGAATTTTGTTTAATCTCAATTGACTAGAACCATGATGGTTCATGGTTGATAGGAAGCTTGTTGAACAGTAAGAATTCAATTAACATTCAAGATGGGCATCTCATTTTAATTGTTGTAGAGAGACATAGATGCATATTTTCAACATGTATACATATAACATACATCTATGCATCTATAACTGGTTTCTATAAAGTTGTCCAAACTTTAACTACCCACTGCTTTTGCTTTCCCTAATTTATTATTGTCCTATAGTAGCAGAACAGTCCTGAAGTTGTCTGTGTAACTGGTTAATATTAAACAATACCTACTTAGGACCAATAAAAAGCCACTTGAACTAATGAAAAGATTCTTATTGACTTCCAGGGGTTTTGGAGCAAGATATTGAGAGATGTCTGTTACTCAACAAATGCACTGTATTTCTGCTGTTATATAATCCTAGATGACTAACAAAAATTCTTTCAAAAAAGGAACAAGCACAACATTTTTTTATCTGTATATGTACAGATATGCATAACGCACTTTTCTCTGAAATAGTAAATTTACTCTAAGGCCTTTTATATATCAATACATATATCTTTTAATAAGGTATGACTGTCTAATGTGTTTTGTAGGCATTATATCTTTGGGTACTAAATAATTAATCACTTCATCTTACTTTTCAGTAGAGGGCACTCAGAACAAATCATAGATCAAAATAATGTATAAAAGACACTAAACTTAATGCAAGGTATTCATTGAAAACAGTCCCATGTCTTAGAAAGACTACTGTATATTTACATCTGTTTCATATGATAAGCAACTGTATGAAAGGATAAAACTTCAAAACTTGAGCTGTTTCTCATGCACATTCTTATGTATCTCACAGCGTGATGTAAGCAAGCTATTAAACTTGGAGAAAAAGTGGTTCGTTCATTTTTATGGATTAACTAGCCAGGGTCTAATAAAAAATTTAACAACTTTTTAATGAACTAAGCCTGTCCTCTCTTCCAGACATAATGAATAGTGTGTATAGGTCTTGGCAATAGACATCATTCCCTTTTTTTGGTACAGATAATTTAAAATATGCAAAGTAGAAAACATTCAGGCTTTGTTTCCAGCAAAAACTGATCTGTTAATAAAGAGAATAGGGTCCTGATTCTTCACTGTTTTTGTGTAGCTGTTATCCCAGTATAACTCAAATGAATGCAGCTATCACACCATTATAAAAAGAGTGATGCAGTGTGGATCTGGATAAGCAATTTGATTATATTACATTTCATAAAGAAATACTGTAGATTCAAATGAGCTTTTATAAAAATGCTAATATTTTAAATAACGTTCAAGAAAAGAATCAACCTTTGTCACTTAGAAGACATTTCCAAGCAGATGTGAAAAGTAACAAATGAAAACCTTTGATGGCTTTCATATAGTTGTTAAATAAGAGCTCTATTTTGTTCTCTAAATAGAAAAAAAAAGAAGCTATGTTTCTTTGGGATTTTTTATTTTATCATATAAATATCTGAACTTAGAATAAATATATGTTTTTGATAAAATTGATGCTTTGTGAATTGATATTTACTAACCTGAGCCCCAAACCTTTGTATACAACCAAAAAAAGTCTCCTATGAACATATGGTTTAGTTAGTTTTTGTTAAGGAAGGACTTCCATGCTTACATGGAGATTAATGTCTATCATCTATTATTTCTGGATTAAATCTAGAAAATAGAGGGTGTGTATCTGTCTGTCTGTATCTACATAGAAAGAAATGTCACTCACAGACTTTCAGTTATTTCTTCAAATGATAATTTTATGCATTTTCTATCATTGTGGAATGCTAGAACTGCTGCTGTTTATCTACAGAGGAGGTATATCAAGATAGTAAATTTTCTTATACATCTCCCAAAGTGTGATTCAAATTTGATCTGCTGGAGGTGAAGGAAATTCCATCTGCATGCTCATTGTTTACTGGAGGTGACTTCTTGAGAAATGGCCATGCTAAGGTGAATCATTAGCATGCTATTTCTGAGACTTGGTGGCTAGAAATATTGACTTTAGCTATAGACACTGTGAATTTATTTTGACATGTAGTGCACCTCACTAATACTGCACTACCCCTGCCATGCTAGTGATAAGTTTCTGTTAAACTAGCACTGGTAATCAAGTGGAACCAGGCACAAGTTCTTTGAAACTAACAACTAGGTATTAGCAGGAAAATTGCAAACTCATTTTATTTCTGAGCTAACCTGGCACCAGAATCTGAAGCTACTTCTGTAGAGATGAAAAGCTAGAAAGCTAATCTGCCATACTGCTAACTCCAAAGGTTTAGCAGTGCTGTATTGCTGTGTGACATAATTCAAGGCTTTGATTTTTTTTAAATGTATAACTCTGGTGGTTTAGATATTGACTTTAAAGATCTTCCTAGAAGAAAGTTTATTATATTATCTCTCCTCCATGTCAGAAAAGTACATACTGAGAAATTAAAGTAACACACAATTTCTCAGAAAAGAGAGACAGTCTTCGCTCTAGCTTTATTGGTGGAAAAAAAATCTTTATCACAAAGTCATTTAAATGTGTTTTATAAATGTATATGTTATCTTTGAAGAAGACTGTGACCTGAAAAGAAATATGTGTACGTAGTTATGCTGTTTGGAATACGTGTATGTGTACAGTATGTATATGTGCTTGTATAATAGACTCCCACAAAGATACTTAAGACTGCTTCAGAAATTCACATCCTAAATAGAAACAGGGAGTATTTTTGGTTCTATTTTGCATAGAAGTACCTTACATTATCAATTCTGACAACAAGCAATGCCCACATAAGACACATCTCCAGCCCTATTTTTGTTCAGATCAGGAGTGCAATTCCAGTTGTCCCCTTTCTCTGTGCTTTGGTTTGCATCTTCAGGTGGCCTCAGAGCTATCAATTGGGTTCCTTTCCAAATAAAGGAACGTGGAACCTGGAAGAAGAGATTCAGGAGTGTGTTCAACATGCTCCAGCCACTAATGAGTACTCATTACTCATTCATTCATCAGGGGGCCAGCTTAAACCTTCTGAAAAATATAATGTGGGTATTGGGCTCTCAGCACCAATAGTTTCACCCTGTGCGGCTGTCCTATTGTGCTGTAGTGTTTGCTAACACAGGCAGTGCCAAAACCACCCAAAATCTATATGGTCTTAAAAATTCTCATTAGTATTTCTTGGTCCATAAACTACGGAGAGGCAGTTTATCACAAGCATTTGAAAGCTGAAATTTGTGCTGTGTTAGTTGATTTATAATGTATATTCAGATCAGATGGTAAGCTTCGTATCCTGATTAACTGAGGATGGGAATGGAATATTTATGTTTATAAAGTCACAGTTTGTTTTCCACAAATAGTCTCTGGTGGTCACTTAAAGTTCAATGTTTTATTTATTTCTGCCAAAAAGCAAGTTTTCTGTAATAGTCAAACACAAAAACGTTAATGATTGTAAGCACTCTGAGAGCAAATTATTCTTAGAAATGGTTTTACACTCTTTGCCCAGGACTAATTTGGTCTGCATGTTTTTTCATCAGCAGAAAACATAGTTTTTGACTGTTTTAATAAACATTTATAATGTTAAAATATTAATAACCACAGGAAAAGTGATTATTTTTACTTGAAAAATAAAACGTTAATGATGGCTGGAGGAATCATTGTCCTTTTGCATAATGGCATGAAATGTAGCCATACAATAAAATACCAAAAGAGAAGACTTTTATCTAATTTTTTCTAAGACAACACATTTTCCATTGTTGAAAATATAATTTTTCAAAATGTCTGTTCCTATTTAACTTTATAGGTCATTGCCCTCATCCAAACACAGCTGTAAACTGTGCTGTGTGGATTTTTCTATTAAGATACCATACTTACTTAGATAAATGAATGAAGGTGAGAATGCATAAGAAACTGTAACTGCTTGCTCCCATTAAAAAGTTTCCAAATGTGCACATGCACAAAAGCATGGGGTTTTTTTAGGCCTCACAAGGAATTATGGAAGTTGCAAACAACAGTCATTATATGTATAAATTTTAATTTACTCTTAATTCTTAAACAAAATGTATTGGCAAAAGAACAAACACTTTATCCTGCAAATTTTTCTACACAATGTTTTGTTGCAAGGTCTCTGCATAGGTACAGTAGCTCACCTACACAAAGCCATTTGCAGAACTGTGGTCTTTGCACTGCTTTTAAAAAAAGGGATCTTTTACGCAATCCGTATTCAAAAGATTTAGAGACTGAATGACTCTGTTCATTAATGATAAGTGTAAAGCAGAACAATTACCAAGCTATGTCAAATCCATCATGTGTTAAGTTTGCCACCTTTCATTTCCCAGTATTCAGACAGAATTTTTGTAACATTGATTTTTGCTGACATGTACCTCAGGAAAATACACACCTTAAGTTCTTATGTAGTGAATGAGTATGTCCATTACTCATAGACATATTTTTTAAATCTTGTCTTTTATAAATCTATTTAAAGCTTGCCTTGAAATAATACTTCCTTAAATAAAGCTTTTAAAGACATTCCCATTGGTCATAAACATTAGATTTCAAATAAGATTGATCCAAATAAATATTTTTAGTTTTAATTCTGTTTGACAGTTACATAAGAAAGTAGTTGTTCTGTTTCCTACCTTCTAGAATGGGATTAAAATAACATTGGTCCTAGAATGGGTTATGATTTTTCCAGGCTCTGGAGAAGAGAGAATGGGCTTGAGGTATTTTTTACACCTCCAGAGTAGATATTAGGTATTTGTAATCTTTCCTGTGTTTGAATTATATTTGACTATGCTGTAACATTGTATGTGCTATTATTGCCACAAGTCACTGCCAAAATTTCAGCAGAAAAAAAAAAAGAAAGCACATTTGTTTGTGCATATTCGTATTAGCCTAATGATGCCAGTACAGGCATGATAAGGATAAGAAAAGAATGCAGTCACAGCGCTGTCAAATTGCTTAATATCAGTGTCCCTTTAGCTCCATATCTACTTTCTGACAGTAGCCAGTATTTGATGCTCTGGGAAAGAGTGCAAGAAACATGGCAAAAGCAGAATGATCATTCTCCATCTGCCAGCTTCTAATAACTGCCTTGGTTTAAAGTTTGCATCCAACTGACTGTGTTAATAGCCACCAAAGGACCTCTCCCTCCTGAATTTTTCTAATCCAGATCGAACACCAGGACTCTTCAGGCCAGTAGCTCCATGCCTTTGATTTAAGAAAAAATAAATTAAGATCTTTTCCTCCCAAAGATCGTATTTTAGGGTCATAATCAGAATCTTTAGTATATACACATTTTTACATATTTCATAAATAAAAGTTTAAACTACACCAGACTTTTAATGGTGCAGATCACTATGCAGAGCAAGGTCACACCCAAGGTCTTGGGTGCTCATGGTCCAGCCACTTTGAATTGCAGACTGTTGGTGCAGTGCAAACTCACCTTCAGAGCTGATGCTGAACAATGACTGGAAGACTATGAATCCAGTGCACCCCCTGTACCATCTTTGCTGGAGGGCCTGAGGGAAGAAAGCAGTAACTTTAAAAGAGACTGGATTAAATAGCTAGTGTCATACCTTAAAACTGCTGCAGCAAGATCTGCTAAAGCTCACCTATCCTTTCTACTGCTGAGAAATGTGGTCAAAGCGGCTGCTATCAGCTCTGGTTTGATGAGGTAACAAGATTATTATGCACACAGGTGATATGGTATGAGATTTTCCTTTTACAAAAAACAGCAGGATTTTGTACGAGTTCCAGAATTCATTATTCTTTTTGATACAGGAACAAAGTAGTATACTTAAATGAATGAAAAATGGAGTATGTGTTTCCATGTGAGGTACTTGTTATTCATAATGTTAGGTGGATGCCATCCTGATCAGGCTGCAGAAGAGAGGAGAATGATGTGCAGCTGCATGGTTAAAACCATGTTATGGATGCGAGAGTACATTTTGAACTAGGCAGTGCTAGTGAGGAGGTTAAATTTCCCCAGAATCAGAACAAAAAAGTCTCCAGAGCTTCTGATTTTAGAACTTGCTTCTTAGTTTATATGGAGACTTCCAGCTCTATCAATAGTGCCTTCCTCCAATACTTTCTGAAGTGTGGACATATGCAGGAGTCTAGTGCATTTCTTCAGAAATGTAAAGAAAGTAGAGCTCTCCTTGAAATTTAGCACTTTAACATTTCTTTTAGCTCCTGCTCCTTTGCCATAGGACCATATTGGTCCTATGAAACTGAGCCATAGTAAAAATGCATCAAAAAGATGGAAAATGAAGATTTTCCTTATAATCATTGCACATATATGGCTCATTAAAATAAGAGATGTTGCAGTTGATCCCCTTTTTTTTCTGTTACAAATGGAACTCAGGAGCCTAATCAGGACTGTTGATCCTTCTTTGTAGGCCAAGCCCCCAAATGATGAAAGTATTAGCATACTGAGCCTTGCAATGATCAGGACTCTTTGTAGATCTGGCTCCACATGCAAAGTGTTATTAACAAGGAGAGGACAGCGACCAGAAGACTGGCAGATACCAGCCATCCCTGGCAGACTGCACCAGTGCAAGCAAATGAGCAACTTTTGAGGGCTTCTTGCCTTTGAATTATTAAATGGATTTCTTCATTTTGGTGATGTAGCAAATTATTTCCTTGACCATTTTTTTTTTGGAACAGAGAAAAAATCACATAAGGGACTTTGCAGCTGAAAATAATGCTGAGGGGACTAGCAATAGAGTCATTATATGAGCTCTCTGGCTATCTAGCTTAATACTAGTTCAACAAAACAATTAAACTGCTAATTCTCAGTGGCTAGGAAATAGAACAGTGTTAAAATATTCCAGCTAAGGAACAGAGAATATACTGCAGTGAATAATCCAGTTATAAATACCAATCAAGTAAGAGAGTAAAAATCTAAGCATATCTTCTCATTTTTGAAAGGTGGTAGGGTGCTCTACTGCCAGGAACAGTGACTGCAATGAGTTTTGAGACTAGCTCCAGGGAGCCCAGCAGACACCTTGATGCCCTGTAACTTACACCTCTGATTTGGGGCTAGGACTACCTATCCCAGGGCAGTGATTTTAATGCTAGGGCTGTACAGTTTTAGCCCTAAATTTAGGTCCATCAAGATGCAATATCTGCTAATCAATCTATTTCCAATCTTTCCACTACTGATATTTAGCACCAATGTTTTGCCCCAGACTAGAGGAATAAATTGCTCCGTTCTGCAGGATTTCTGCAAAAGTTATTTTTGGCTACACACAGGAAGCACCACATTCTGTCACTTCTTAAGTATGTTCAGATTTGGCAATGAAAAAATCAATGTGGCCATTTTCAGAGCAATGTCATGTTTTAGTGAGAATGACATGGCCAAAATCTGGCCAACACTTGCAGCATTTGGCACTGTTACAGGACAATATATACTGAAGAAATGAGAGAAAATACAGGGTAAACTTGGGTACTAAATCTTTAACAGAGCCACATACTCTCATGTTATGTATTACTTTCCTTGTGACCAGATCTTCTGGGACAAGCAGTGGGAAAAGGAAGTATGACACATAGGACATGGTGGCAGAACAAGATCTTCAGTAGAACGTATTTGGAAAAAAAAAGCAGAATAGGCAAAGATGGTTTTTATATAATTTCTGTATGAAGACCCAGTGAGGGTGCATTGTTCTTCAGATGTTTCAGTGATTACATGATTCAATTTTATGTTTGGGCTAAATCCTTTTAACCGCAAATAACAAATAATTCTGCTCTGTCTACATATCACAAGAGGAAAAAGATGAGTTGGGGAACTTTTCTCCCCCAGTTTTGCTCTGTGCACCTGTCTAGAGCTTTTGGGGAATACTATTCCCAAGGGAAAAGATAAAAAGCAGTAGTCAGCCTGTGCTCGGCCTTCTACATATCTTGCACACGTAGTACAAGCCATGCAGAAATAAGGCTGATAACCTGTCCATAAAGTCTCCATTTAGTTTACTTTACAGATAAATGACACCATGCTCAGCTAGAGTGCATAAGGAGTCTGCAAGGTCCTTTTTCATAGGTCTGACTTTCACCTCTTTATTCCACTTCAGCTGGATGATGGTATGAAAGCACAACCACTGCATTTGGAGCTTTCTACAGGTGAAAAATGGTCAGGTCAGCTTTGTCTGAAAACCCAGGTGCAGACATTAGACAATATGTTATATGTTATCACTGGATTTTAAGTTGCTGTAATATTGCTGATGAAAAGGTTATGCATAAATGGTAATTCATAATATCTCTCACAACTAAGTGAAGCAAAAAAAATATTCTCTCTGTTGCTATAGCTTTTACAAAACAATTAACAAAGTGACAGCTTTAAAAATTGTTCCTCTTAGATTTGGAACAAAAAACCTGTAGTTTCATCAGCTGTATTGGAAAGAATAGAATATACTGTAAAATCAAAGTTAGCAAAAGCCAGAGTGTAAAGCTTGTGTAGGGCATGAAGCACAAGAACTGAATGAATTTTGGGTAGTATTATGCCTTCTTAAACAGCTCAAAACATGCGTAACATGATAGACTGACTTTTAATAAAGAAGCAATACTTCTATTATAGTATTTAATTTATTCAAAGCTGGAAAACATTAAATATTAAAATATAAATAGGTTTCATAAACAAGTAAATAATTTTCTTTGAATTAAAGAAAGTACTTAAAAACACATTAGGAAAAAAAGTGAAGAAGCAATGTTCAAATGCAGAATTCAAATGCTTACCACAGTGCGCAATATTAAGTAGTCAGAGACCTGGTCTTTTGCTTCTCATTGAATGATTGTGGTGAAACAAAGAACCTGGAAAGTCAAGATAGCTAACCATCTGAGGATTTCCCAGAAGATGTGTATGTGTTGGAGATTTAAAAATCCATCACAGTAAGGTGATCTTGGTGTCAGAAAAATTGCTCACACTGAGACAATCTGTGGTATTCAAAGGAGAGTCCTTACCTTCTGCACTGTCTGCAAGCAAGAGCAGTCAACTATTTCTAGACAATTAGGAAGACATATTAACCATATTAGCCTCTAAAGTGCAGCTCACTAGCAAGCAGGGACTCTACTTCAGAGAGTCTTGATTGGCTTGATTTGCCTTGAGAGCTGGAGAGCAGCCTCCGTCTGCACATGTACAGCTCCAGGAATCCAAAGAAATTCACTGGTAGATCTGTGACTTTGTTGCTGTCATTTTAGTCTGAGCTAAGTGACAGAGAAGGTCAGGAACATCATCTTGGAAAACTGGTTACCAATCTAACGAGTACAAGAGGAGCAGCATTTTGTAGAATTTTCTTGTATGTCTATACAGAAAACTCCTCAGCTGACAGTTCCTAGCTGAAGAAAGGCAGGAATCTTTAGAGTGCCATTTGATCTTGTGTAATTTTTTTTCCTGAGAAGCACAGACAGATGAGAAGTATTTTAACTGCTAAGTGCCATAGTTGCCAGAGGGGTTCGCATCAATCTGCTATTGCTTTTTACTTACAGTGGTATATAGACGATGTCCCAAAGTTCAGATAATCCACAGTAGGTTAAAATTTGGGTGGAAGTATAGGCTACAAAAGATAACAAAACCAAACGTTTTCTGAATAATATAAAAGAAAGCAAAATGACTGCATTTAATTTATTTTGAAGGCAAAGGAAGTGGGGAGTGGGGATGAGCAGCCACTCTTTCAGAAGTAGAGCCTTTTTTGTTGTCTTACTGTTTTTATATTGGAAAAAACCCCCAGTTAACTACTTGCAGTTGTTCTGAAACAACAATCCCTTTGTACTTTAAGAAGTATGTACTAAAATAGAGTTACATTTTCAAGTTTAGAAATTAGTATTTTCAAATTCTATGTAATTTTCCTAGCGTTTTGTCTAACCTCCAAGGTTAGTCTAACCTACTTCCCTAGGTCTGTTCTATATCTTGCCTTATTTTGGCAGTACTGTGATTTGTTTACTTTTTTATCTGTTTTTTGTTCACGTGAGGCTTTGATTTCATACGTTTTTCATTTTAAGTGAAGATGTTGTCTGTGTGCAATACTTTTAATATTCTGGGTGGTTCATCACTTTTAAAATGTTGATAAAGGTTGGTTTCATTTTGTTTTGTTTCTGGATCAGTTACCCACTTCTTTTCAAGAAGGTCCACTGATCTTTGTAGTTTGCTGTGTTTTCATGAGGATGTAGCAATGAATTTTATGTTTGGTTACCTTTGATATACTTGGGCAGATTTTTATTTTGTGCCTTTATAAATTTGGAATGATTCTTTTGCCTCAAGGAGTTAAATATTTCAGCTTATGACAGTCTTACTGAAATCAGAATTTGACAGTATCTTCCATGATCAGGATTTAGATCCATTTAAGCACGGGAGAGGAAAAAAGAAACAATCACATCATTAATAATAAATAGGCTTAATCACAGTAGGGACTATTCCATTAAGTCACTCCACAGAAATGAGACTTGTATAGTAGCTAAGGAAATTATAAAAACCTAAAGCATGTTCTGATCAGGTATGAATGGTGGTCCTGCTATGTTTTTCCAGTATGACTGGTTATTAGTAAGAAAGTAGATGTTTTCTTTTGTGTAGATTCCTTATTGAATATTTTACATCATAAATGAGCTAAGGCTCAGTTGATTTGATTCAATGCAGACTGTTGTATCAAGATTATGTAAGTCTAAAAGGTTTAATTCCTGTCTCTTAGGAGATCACTAGTCTCTCCACTTGTGTTACCGATATGGAAGGGTGCATATACACCTGTACTAACATGCCAAATAGCATGACTTCTTAGGCAACACAATAGTTATGAGTGAAATCAGAGCTGTCAGCATTTTAATTTTCACTCCCGAGTTCTTCATGACAAGCACAGAAACATCACATTGAATTTCTAAACAAAAGGATCAAAGCACAACATTCAGGAATTTGGTGGCAGATTTGCTTGGCATAACCAAAGAGTGATACCGTTCTGCAGGGGGAGTGCTCTGAGAACTGTTGAGTTGGACCTTTGTGTTCAGTTCTGACGCATTACTTGGGGATTTGCTTGTGTGTAGTTTTGCTAGGACTGGTGGAGGAAAATTTTAAATCAATAGTAGACTCTAAATTAAATCTGTTGTTTGTCTAGATTCCTTTATGCAGTCTGTCACTGTGGTGGGTTGACCTAGGCTGGATGCCAGGTCCTGACCAAAACCATTCTATCACTCTCCTCCTCGACTGGACAGGGGAGAAAAAAATATAACAAAGGGCTCATGGGTCGAGATAAGGACAGGGAGAGATCACTCACCAATTACCCTCACAGACAAAACAGACTCAACTTGGGGAAATTAGTTTATTACCAACTAAATCAGAGTAAGATAATGAGAAATAAAAACAAATCTTAAAACCACATTCTCTCCACTCCTCCCTTCTTCCCAGGCTCAACTTCACTCCCTATTTTCTCTACCTCCTCCCCTCCAGCAGCACAGGGGGAGAGGGAATCTGGGTTGCAGTCAGTTCATCATATGTTGTCTCTGCCACTCTTTCCTCCTCAGGAGGAGGACTCCTCACACTCTTCCTCTGCTCCAGTGTGGGGTCCCTCCCACAGAAGACAGTCCTCCACAAACTTCTTCAACCTGTGTTCTTCCCATGGGCTGCAGTTCTTCATGAATTGAGCTAGCATGGGTCCCTTCCACAGGGTGCAGTCCTTCAGGAACAGACTGCTCCAGCATGAGTCCCCATGGGCTCACAAGTCCTGCCACCAAACCTGCTCCAGCGTGGGCTCCTCTCTCCATGGATCCACAGATCCTGGCAGGAGCCTGCTCCAGTGCGGGCTTCCCACAGGACTACAGCCTCCTTTGGGCATCCGCCTGCCCCGATGTGGGGTCCTCCATGGGCTACAGGTGGATCTCTGCTTCTCCACGGGCCTCCGTGGGCTGCAGGGCAACAGCCTGCTTCACCTTGGGCTGCACCATAGCCTGCAGGGGAATCTTATCAGGAGCAGCATTACTCCTTCCCAGCCTTCTTCACTGACCTTGGCATGTCTGCAGAGTTGTTCCTTTCACATATTATCACTCCTCTCTCCACTGCTGTTTTTTCCTCCTTCTTAACTACACTATCCCAGAGGTGCTACCGCTGTTGCTGATGGGCTTGGCCTTGGCCAGTGGCGGGTCCATCTTTGATCCAGCTGGCATGGGCGCTATTGGACATGGGGGAAGCTTCCAGTAGCTTCTCACAGAAGTTATCCCCCCGGCTGCTACCAAAACCTTGCCTCGCAAACCCAGTAGAGTTACAAAGCAGGTCTTTGCAACCATGTAGTAAACATTTGGGTATTCAAGGTTATGACTTACCAGGCTTGGCAAATAATGTGCAATCTGAGCAATAATTGGCATTTTAGAGGGAAAGACAGGAAAATCTCATTCTTCTAATCTTCTCCTCTTTTATCCACTGAATGCCATTTTATAGATGTAAGTGCTTTTCAGAATTTATGCAGACTGAAGTTTAAATAAGGTCAGCTTGTTCAGTTTTCCCCCCTAAATTCCTGGCATCACTTTATACTGCTAAAGGCACAATGAAGGGCCTTATTTTTTCCTTGACAGGTAATTTTCATGCAGATGAATGGAAATTATGAGTTTTGAACTAATGATGTTTTCTTTCATTCTCCATTGAAGAATTTTCCTTCCATAAAATAGGCTAAGAATTCAGCACTTTATGTACACAAATCTGGAGAGGTCAAGGTCATGAGCATAGAGTGAAGTCCCTTGTAGTACAACTGCTACCCACCTCCACTTCTTCACTTATTTGAGATGTAGTGGCTGCCCTAATGCTATTCCTAAAAGCCACTACAAAGATAGAGAGGGGAAATGGGACTGATACTCTGTTCTGCTACAGAGAAAAGATGAGGGAATCTCTAGAGCACTTAATGCCCTAACATGCTTTGAAAATACTTTCCATTTGCTGAGGCAAGTCTCTTTCATGCTCACTAGCTGCAGCTCCTTCCTGAGGATGTAGGTGTCTCAGGGGTTTATACCAGGCTAAGCTGCCTGCTCTTTCCGCAGCTTCATCAGTGGGTTGGGAGCAACTTATGTATTCTCATAGTGACTCTGTATGTGTTTATTGCCTTCTCTTAAATGAATCAACATATTCAACTACCATTTGTTTTATGGGTGATATGCAGAGACAGCTCTTTGGGAAAAGGAGAAAGAACACTTGTGATCAGTATATGAGTTGCAGATACATCTCAATCACCATTTGTGTTTTCAAATTTACATGAATTTTTCACTAGCTTGTTCTTGAGTTGTGAACGTGTCAAACTTGTGTATGAATGATATTACAGATATGCTTGTTAGGATTTTATCAAATATAAAGATCATATGAATTCTATAATACGGCTATTTAGACTGTGCCTTGTCAACTCATTGTGTTTGCGATAGAAATAATGTGCTACTCTTAGCTACTATATAAAATTAGCCAATATTTAAATTCATTAAAAATGTACTTTTATAGAAATAGTCAGAGTGAATATGTAATTTCACAATGGGCATGTTAAATAAATTAAGCGATCACTTAAGGAATATGCTAAAATTCTTCTTAAGACCTTTCCTACAAATACTGTTGAGGAGTACATGTTTTGCAAAATGTATGAATGATCTCAGCATATAGTTACACTTTAGACATCCTGGAAAGAAAAATTCCAGCTCTATAATTGTGGGAAGCCAAGGTTTAAGAAGATTTTAGAGGCAGATACATCAGAAATTGAGGCAAAGGAACATCTCTTTAGAGCTGTTGAAGATCTGGCTATGGGCTTTGAGTATTTTCGCTGGAAATGCTGACTTAGCCTCTCTGGATAACTGAATTTGAGAGACAGCAGAATATAAACTACTGCTTCTAGCCTCACATGTTATCTAAAGGCAATATTACCTTCCTTAATATCTATGGGGAACTAGAATGTTCTCCTATTAAGTGCACATCGTGTAGGGAAAGCAGCCACCCTTAATTTCTAAACTTGTTTGAATACCACTCTGCTTTTAAAAACATGTAAAAATCAAATTTGGTTGATAAAAAATGTTCCTAAATTTGCCATAATTTGATATGTAGATATTCTGCTCTTTCCATGAGTGTGCACACCACAGGCTGCAGAGCATTACAAGCAGGCAGGGCTGCAAAATACCAGAAGCTGTGTCCCTCAAAACAGACATTTTCCCTACTGTCCTGTAATCAGTTTTCTGGAGCTGACGCAGGCTCATTAAACCACTGAGACTGAAACAAGTAAATAAATAAGTAAAAATGTAATCCAGCAACACTCCTTTGACAGCAACCCTACAGATACAGTGCGAGAAAACAAATTGAATCAATCATTCATTACAAATTTTTCTGGACTTAATGGAATCTGGAAACAATGCTAAGGTGGACAGGGCATAGTAAGTGGCGAGGAACGTCAGGATAATGGGAAAAATTTAGCTTTCAGACATATCTACTGACACTGATTTGTCTTTAGACCATACAAAGAAGACAATTTCAGGGACTCCAGAATGTGCCCAACTCTCATAAATCAATATACCGCCTATTTATCTATTGGAGCTCTCCTGATTTAGATAAAGAACAGATCTACTCCTATATTAGCTGTGCATCCTTAAGAGCAGAGTTTTGCTAAGAAAAAGCTGGAGGTAGAATTTTCTAAAAACCTACAAAGTGCACATAAATCAGTTGAGAAGGACATGAGGCTAGAATCATTCAGACTGTTCACAGACCAGAAAGCTGTGCTGAAGGAAGATCTTACAGGCTGTATTGATGTACATTTAATTTCTGGGTAGAGATTAAGATCACTGTATTTATCTCATAAAGCCATAAACGATTTTGAGTCCTGGCTGTGTTAAAAAAAAAATAATAAAAAAAATCTGTTCCTTTTCTTGTACAAAACCATTTGAAATGGTAATGGAAAGAATTACTCTAATTAATGGTCCAATGGACCAAAAGGTGAGATCAGCTGAAGACGCATACAAATTACCAATTGCTGGTATGCAGAATAATATTGTAGATAGCATTTTTAAATATAAAACTACAACATCAGACATCCATTTTTTATGACTGGCAGATGTTCAAGTAAACTTCCTTTTAACCCATAATTGATTTTTTTTCCCCCAGAAATTGCTATGACATTCCTACCTAAAATAACTAGAGAACGGAATTAGTATTAAAGACTCATTTATTCAGATCCTTAGCTTCTTACATATGTTGATGGAGGTATGTTCACCCATTTGTGGGATCTTACATTTCTAGGGGAAATTATGCCCTGGCCCAGGTGCAGGACCTTGCACTTGGCCTTGTTGAAGCTCATGAGGTTCGCATGGGCCCACTTCTTGAACTTGTCTAGGTCCCTCTGGATGGCATCCTGTCCCTCAGGTGTGTCAACTGCACCACTCAGCTTAATGTCATCTGCCAACTTGCTGAGGATGCACCCACCATCTATGTCATGGATGAAGATATTAAATAGTACTGGTCCCAGTATAGACCACTGAGAGACAACTAGTCACCACCGATCTCCATCTAGATATTGAGCCACAACCCTCTGGATGCGATCATCCAACCAATTCCTCATCCACTGAACAGCCCACACATCAAGTCCATATCTCTCCAATTTAGAGAGAAGGATGTTGTGGACGACCGTATCAAAGGCCTTACAGGAATCCAGATAGATTACATCCATAGCTCAATATAAGTAACATGGAATGTAAATTACTTCATATAAGTAATATGAAAAGAATAAACACTTTTAAAATGAAATATAATAATCAAGAATGAATTCAGTAATAGCAAGTCTTGTATGCTGATTTCCATTTATTTCATCTAGTCAGCTCCATGGTTTCATGTAGAAATCAATTTTCTAAATAAATATAAAACTTTTGTTGTTAGCCAGGATCCTTTTCACTGGGGAATTTATATCTGCCAGTTTTGATGATGCTTATGAATGGACTTTTTTGTTTACAAAAACAAATTTTAAAATCACTTTAAATTGATGCAGTTACCTAAAAAGAAATTGTACCTCACGTGCATCTTAACGAAGGACAACTGAAATCTTGAGCTACTGAATTTCTGTTTAATTGATGGGTATCTGAGTTATTAGCTTTCAGAGGTATAGTGCAGTTGTTATGATTCTGGTTGCTTCTGGGCAGAGGATGCATGATTTTCAGGTTCTGTTTAATGAATGTAGAAAAGTACATTGCTCAAAGCCTCCATAACTAAATAAAGGCTGGAGTGCCTGTGCTGTTTGTTTAAGAAGGAATAATTATGCCAATTTCTTCCCGTAGAGCTTCTTAAAAATTGCTTTTTGGCAATTTATTGTTTAGAAAGTTAATGAACAACTTTGTGAATTTAAAATATTCACCCAGAGAACTGCTGCTCCTTACTTACTTTGCTTTTCTCTAGGTAAAAACATTTGTATTATCATTAGTTTCATCTCCCTTTATCAAAGAAAGAAAATGTGCTTTCTAACTTTATAGCTGCTAAGCTGACTTTTTAAGATTTGTGTTCCCTGTTTTTCAGCTACAACTACAGTGGGATGCTAGTTTTGGTTGCTGGGAAGGGAAAGTAATAAATAATTTCATGCTATCCTTCTTTTCCTCATTGCCTAAGTCAGCTTAAAATCTGTTAAGAGAGTGACTGGCTAATGTCAACTAACATAGTCCCTGTTGATGCATGATTGCCCACCAGTCTTCTAGCACACCACTGACTCCTGTTTGCAGAGTCTAGGTGGGGGAATTGATACCCTAAAGCCTGTACTAAAGCATATATGCTGCATCATTTTCCTAGTTGGAGTGCAGAATGCTGCTTCTTTTTTTTTCCTTTCCCATTTTCCCTTTCCCCTTTCTCCTTTCTCCTTCCCTTTCTCCACTTAGTATTTAAAATGTAAATCTGTATTTTGGGACATTTAAAATAACACTTAGGAGTCGTCACTTTGTGTTCGTCAAATTTCACTCAATGGGATCTGAATATGGCAAGGGTGGCAATCTTGATATGCTGAACATCAGAGAGGAGTAAATTTTTATGGTGTATCCTTGTTGCTGTTTTATGGGGTAGAGAAGGTGGTTCCTACCCGCTTTGAACTCTGGTATTATGATAACAAATAAATTTCTCCACAGATGAAAGAAAATTTGTAACATTGCTGTGAAAAACTTGTTTAAATAACTAGTGTTCAGGTGGAACATACATTTCTGGCCAAGACAAATAGGTCTAGACTGGTTTGTACATAAACAACAAGCTGTAAATATGAAAAATGAAAACAGTGGGAGAGAATGAAAGCTGACAGGACATTCTTAATTCCGATGTTGATTTTTGTAACCAGCAATCAAAAGTTAAAGGGGGATTCAAAACACTTGCAAGCTACAGAGGGAAAGAAAGTTTTAACAAGGATGTAAACTTTTATGTTACAGGATTTAATCAAATTCTAGCATAAATTAGGAAGAATAGATTAGTGGGTTTCTTGTCCCTTCTGGTGAAGCATCTGCTGTTGAAAACACAGGCTATTGGGTTAGACAGACCTCAAAACTACCCTGAGGACAAGTCTTACATCCTTAAGAATGTTCTTGAAATAAACAGATGAGGATGGAAAAAAAAAACAAACAAAACCCAACAGAACAAACTGGGCAAAGAAATCAACTATTGGAAAAGTTACCTTGCTTTGCACTGAAATCTTTTTATGTCAGTCTGGGAGAGTGTTGTTATCTTTATATACAGGTTGCAAAGCCCCAAAGGAATCTGAACTTGCTGGACAATCTGATCCTTGAAGTTAATATCTATCTAAACATCTGACTAATAAATGCATATAAAGACCAACAGAAAACCAGAACAATCGTCTAGCTTTACTAGCTTGCTTTCCAGAATTTGTTCTTTGTTGCTGTCTCACAGCTCTCTGTGGTACCTCAGTCCTGGGGTTTAGCCTGAGGCTCTTTTGGAGGAAAGAAGCCTAACCCAATCTCTTGTCTTATTAGTCTTTGAGCAAAAGTAAACTTCAATTCCATATGTATATATTTTAACATTTATCTGTCATGAAGACAAGAAATATGCTTGAGTGGCTGTGCCTGTGTTCTGATCATGAAAGATCTTTTTCAAAAGAAAAATACTAAGAAGGGAAGGATTGGTTTGTGATTAAAGTCTAAGAGCGGGACAGTGAATCTTGCATCAGTCCATGGTTCCGCAATACGTTTCCTGCATAGGAGTAGGAAAACCAGGAAATAATTTCTTTCTACCTACTCTTTTATCCATCTTTCACAGATAGCCTGAGTTAGGATCTGTCTCTTTCAAGTGTCTGCACACTACCTAGCAAAGCAGCCACTGGGATTGCTCAGTTCTCTTGTTTTATACCTGGAATTAATGTAAACCCCAAATATTAAATAAAAAAGGAGGGGAGGAGAGAAAAAAAGGAGAGAGTAAGGTTAAGAACTCATTTGCCTGCCAGTCTGTTCTTCAAAAGAAGTAACACAAATGGAAAGATGAAAGGAGAAAAAAAAGAATCTAATCTTTACTGTCCTGTAAACAACCTCTGAAAAAGCCAGCCTGTTTTCACAGTAGCTAGCTCTCAGCTGTCTAGGACAAGGCCTCTTTTGGGAGAAGTTTGCTGGATTTTGCTGTACTGGTTTGCTGGATGGAAAATTCCTCCTATTGACAATGCAGTTTATCATCTTTGCTTGTTTATCCAACTAAAACTGAAACAAGGAAAACCACAGTCTTAGTTAATATTTACATAATTTTCAACTGTTTCTGGTGGAAAGGGAAAGTAATTATGAGTCAAGTGTGGTTTTGTGGGCAACTTGTTTTCATTTAGGACACATCAAGAAGATTCGAAGCCAGAAACTCCTGCTCACTAGTCAGCTAATGCAGATACAGCTACGAAACACTGCCAGTGCTGGTGTAATTCTGTAAGAACCTTGATCTGCAGTAATCCTGGGCCACTGCCTCAGTGGACAGCATGAGCCCATTGGCTTTTGGTTGTCAGTAGTGCCAAGACTCACATTAGCTCTGCTAAGCCAAGGTGTCTATCGCTGAAGCATGGTAGGATTCTTTTAAAAATATTGTGAGACAAAATATTGAAGAAGCACAAATAAAAGCAAGTGGTAGATAATATATATCCAAAATGTTGATTAAAATGTTTATATATGCAGATTAAAAAATATACATATTTTATATATGCATACATGCATTTAAATAAACTTTAAATACAAACACCTCTACCTATTTGTCTGTGTAGAAGACATCTAAACAAGAAACAACTTTCTAATTTCTGGGTTTTCTTAACAGGATTTGGAAATCAAAAATCTTAAATTATGTAAGATATGCATTCAGCTGTCAAGAAGTGATAAAAAATTGACATAACTCTCAGCATCAACATCAGACCTTTAGAAGTTTCTCCTTATGTATTACTGATACAGCATCACCGAAGATGTAAACTTATGGTACTGACAACTGACTACATTTAATATAAAGTTTCTGACATTTTGATTCTGATAGAGCTTGGAAATTCTGAAATAAAAGTCTCCTGAACTTTCCGTGAACAAGGACAACATTATGGAGTAGGAGCTAGCTTTAGATCTTATGCACAGATATTTGCTGAAATATTCTTAAGTAGAAAAAACTCACATTTTTTAGTACAGCACACAGTACTGTTCTCTACAAAGTTCATTGTGAGGATGATTCCAGATGAGTCATGACATGGTTTCTGTTGTTTATGTTCTGCAAAACTAAAACAAAGGCAAGATCTTTGTATTCATATAAAGCAAACAAACATTGACGAATTTTCCAGTTGAATTTCTCATGAGAATTAGGAAATTGGAGCATCTTCTTTATGTCTTATTTTTTATATGCATGTAGACATTGAGAACTTCTGGATTGTTCTCCTTATTACTAGTAAATTACTTCTCCCATCAGTTTGCTGCTTGTTTTTGCCCAACTACTCCAAGGAAACCCTCAGCTTTTCTTGCTGAAGAAGATCTGAACAGGGGCATTCACCTCTGCCTATTCCCACGCATTTCTGGTACTAGTCAGGTATATAGGATATAATTGTATATATAAAGCAGAGACACATCTTATGAGTGACAGTTCCCCAGTGTCAGGGAAGCACATGCCTGGAAATTATCTGTGGATAAGCAGGAAGATTGGAGGGAAAAGCAGAGTGTCAGTGGCAAGGAGAAGCACAGCTATACTTTTTCATTTGAAATAGATGACTCTGTCTTCTCTACTGGGTCTCCTATGGAGAAATCAAGTCTCCCTCTTCTCTTAGATGTTGCACCACCAGGTTATTAAGAACCACAGTTGATGAAGAAGCAGAAAGTTCATTGGGGATGAGCCCAAATACCAATACTTGGAAATGAGTTTGAGGCCAGGCAAAAGTTTAATCTACATGTGTGTGTAGATTAAAAAAACAGGGCAAGAGTAAACAGTGCATGCAAACTCCACCTCTGGCTTGAACAAACATCTGCAAATAGGTCTCTTAGGATGCCATCATTCATGGAGATTTTCCTGGTGTGTCCCTCTGTTCTGTCTCAAAGAAGACCTTAGCTATGGTAGCATTTATGTCTGCTTTTGCAGCCCAGGCTGTGCCAAATGCCTCAGGTCTTCCAGCCAACTGTGTATTATTCCAGGCTGGTTACAGTGTTCCTCTCCTGTGGTTTTTGTTTAAACCACCTCCACCACATACCACAGAGAGCACAGCTGTGCAGGGAACATGTGATCAACTGAGAAATGTTAGTGGTAAACTACTAGGCTCTGTATAGAGGTTGGAGAGAGAAGCTTTTAAAAACAATGCTGATATTTTAATTATAATCTAAGGATTTGCAAAGAGGAGTAGAGAAATATACTCCTACTCATCTGTAATTGAAAATGTAAATAGTAATTAGGTGGTGCTGATTTCCCGAAGGTAAGTGTTTGCCTACCTGTGGTACTGCACTTGGCTGATGCAGCTGGCCGAGAGAGAGGCAGGCAATGGCTGCAGGCAGCCTACCAATGCAGCTCATCAGATAGTGCTCGTTGGAGACTGGTCCAGAGGAAGCCTAATTAATGTTCTTAAAAATTACAAACACTGAGGACAACAGGTGAAATTTTGAAGCCTTCAGTGAGCTTTGCAATGTTACTAGCCTTATTTATTCGGAAAACTGTTTTTAAGGGGCCTTCATGAGAAGGGGGATGCTAGCCTGGTGGCTTAGAGCATCCCGTCCAGCTCAGTAACCTGTTTCCAGCAGCAAGCAGTAGTAGGTGCTGAAGAGTTGTCTTTCACAAGAACTGGCTGCAGCAGTGTGCTCAAGAGACATGCAGCACAGCTGTTACTACTTAGTATTCAGGCATGGAGAGAGGATGACGGACCACTGTCAGATACGCTCACTGTGTGATACTGAGTTTCCCAGTTTTGGATTACTATGAGATCCTTATTTGCTTGTGGATGTTTAGGGAGAAACTCCATGAAACTTTCAGCATCTGTTCTTAGCTAGAAAGATGTAGGACTTGTATTCAAGTAAGAAAGCAATTTGAGAGATTATAACAATATCAGCATTATTCATAAGTTACAAATTTCTGAAGAATTCAGCTAGCCAATGTTCTACACCCGGTGTTGTTTCCAGAAGGAATAAATTACTATTGTTAATGTATAAAGCCTCCAGATGTCTAAAAGCAAACATTATGCTAGTGCCATAAATCTACAGTCTGCAATTGGGGTGGGTAGAACCATGCTAATTCAGAAGGAAAGAGCAGACCATGTTAGGAAATGTGCTGTCATAACTTTAACATATTTCCAGGCTCTTTCTTTTGCATGATTCTGGTGATGTGATTTAAATATTTTGGCATGGGAAGGGAGTCAGGAAACGGGAGTGACAGTTGCGAGGGTATAATGGATTCTGGGCTCTGCTTGTGTGGGTCATTTCACCAGATGGAATATAGTTATCCCCAGAAATGCACACATTTTACCCTTAAGGTTGTGCAGTTATTAAATATGACTAAGGCTGGATTAAACTAGGATAGCAATAAAAAAATAAAACAACGTTGCTAGAGTTGAGCACATAGGCATTACACAACCTTTCTCCCGTCTAGTGTTTAGCAGCTGTTCATTTGAAATCATTTTATGCCCAAGGTTAAGATTCCATTTGATGACAACAAAATGCAGAAAATGTGAACTCTGGCCACAGGATATTTGAGGATAAACTTCACTGCAAGAGATAGATTTTTTTTTTTCTCCACTTCACAGTACCTAACCAACATTGCTTGCTTGCTTTTCTTCCAGTTTTTTTTTATAGAAGACACTATGATGTATCATATCACATCTACTTAAGTAGTAGCACAGCAAAACAGTGATTCAATAATTATTAAAATTGCATAGAATACTATGCTATGTCTGCTACTGGATATATCTTATCCAAGAACATATAAAAATATTAGTATCTTGATCCATAAATATTTATCTGGAGGAAAAAATCCTCACAATAGAAGTCTTTCTAATCTAGCAGACATGCATATCAAGATCCATTAGTGGAAAAGTTCAGATACTGCACTTTTTTTTTTTTTAATAGAAGGGGTGATTAATTGTTAGAATAATTTGTCCAGGGGATGTTCTGGCTTCTCTGTCATTTGGAGTTTTACAGTCAAGATTAAAGTGTCAGCCTAGAAGATTTGCTGTAATCAACCAGAGGTTATTTGACTTGATGCCGCAATTAATAGGCAAACATCTCTAACTGTAATAAACAGGAAATTTGGCTAGAAGACTCTATCTCTTCCTTTTGGCTTTGCCACATCTCACTTTATGATGTCGACCAGAGCAAGCTTCTAAGGACTCAAGAAATACTTGAGAAGAGTTAAAGCTGTGGACTAGAGTTCCTCTGAGATAAGGTCTGGATAAAGTGCTGGGCAGTGTACTTTAGCTGACCCTGCTCTGAATGGTGGGGTTGGACTAGACGATTTCCACCAGTCCCTTTCCAACTCAGCTATTCTGTGGTTCTGTAGTACAGGACATTTTTTTTTCAAGCTCAAGTAATCTTTAACCTTTGCAACCAGCAAGCCTCTGCCCATCCTCAAACTAAGTGGAACTGGGGATGCTGTAAAGGTCTTTCTTTATCAAGGACCCTCAGACCCTTCACAGATGATCATTGTTTTCCAGACTGCGGTTGAGCAGCCATGGTAATAGCCTATGATGCCATTAAGTGGGCAGGCAAAATACACCTTCTGTCTGTCTGAGCATTTCTGTCACTTATTCATTGTTCAACCTTTATTAGTTACTAACGAAGTATATAACCCCCAGCTCCGCAAGTGGATAGATACAGGATTGAAATCTACTGGTAAAATGGTGGAACAGCTGAGAACATGAGGAGGCAATAACAGAGGTCCCATCCAGCCCTGACAGAGACTTAGTAAAGATCTTATCTGGTCAACTGACACTACTTTGGTCAGTTTATGGGTTTGGGTACTGCTGATAAAAGGCAGTGATTTTTTTGTTTTGCCTCAAGGAGCTGCATGGGCCATGGGAGCAATGGGAGTTGTGCAGAACGTGTCACCAAGCTCTCAGGCTGCTGTGTGGTGGTGTGTCTCCCCCTGAGAGAGGAGACTGGTGTAGTGCCTGGTGAGCATTACAGATGGAGACAGAAATATATGGTCTAGCTGGTTGATGTGGGAAGGCCCCTTGAGGCCAAAATGTGGAGGACCTTCTGCCTAACTGCTCTCCAAAGCACTTGGCTGCCTTGCTGGGCTGGGACTCCCAGCAGCTGGAAGCAAGTTATTTCCCTATAGCAGCTATGGAAAACTTTCCCACAAGCAACTATGGAACAGCTTCCACAAAATGCAAGTTAATTTAATCTGCAGTGGTTTACTGAAGGCAATCTCTGATGATATATTGGTTTTGCAGCATTTCCTTTTCAGCTTCATCTCTCAGGTAACAGTTCTTCTAGATCTTCTAGGCTCCTTAAAGAAAATATATCTTCTCTATAATTCTTCACTGTCCCCTAAAAAGAGGTAGGAACTGGCATATGCCTGACGCAATACTTTTTACGCCACAGTTATTGTTACCAGGCAACCATCTCATGCAGCTTTGGCAGAACACAAACTTCTTCATCCACTAACCCTTCAAACACCTGAACCAAGATGTGCCAGTGGAAAACATCAGATCTAGGTGAAGCAATGCAATAACAGAGGTTTTAAAAATCAACAAATTACTAAGGATAATTGTGATACATTAGCACTGTGGTTACCCAGCACATTTTCCAAAATATTGCCACATATGAGTGATGCTTACTTGCATGTGAAGGTTAATTATATCTGTTGCTGAGAGGAGCCATCCCAACCTCTCAGGTTACCAGTAATCTAAATATTTTTATTATGATGAGTTCAGTGCACTCTATATGAAACTGGAAAAAACATTCACAGCTTCCATTCCCAACCAGAATAAAGGAAGAGATGAGAGACTTGCCAGGTCCAACCAAATTCTCCCCCATCAAGCACTACAGGCAGTAATTTGTGTCAGCACAAAGCAGATATAAAATTATCTTACCTTACAGTGGCATTACTGAAAGGTCTTCCTTTTCGCAGCCATTAGAATAAAATCTGTGTACTTTGCTCAGCTTCTGGATTTGTGGCTGCCAGGCTTTTTTTGGAGTCTATGCTGCTAGGTGGGTAAGCAAAGATGAAGGATCAACAAGTTCAACTCATTGCAACTCACTTGGCTGCAGTCAGTTGACATCTGCTGGTGACTTGTTGTAGGGTATGCTCATATATGCCCAGTGGATTAAAGTAGCAGAAAACAAAGTAGATGGAGAAACAAATCACAGTCCATGGGTACAGATACAGTGACATTCCTACTGGAGGACATGAGCATCAGCCAAAATAGGCCAGTCAGGTAAGAAGCTTCAAAATGGGTTCCCACCACCTGGTAAGAGGCAATTTCCATTTAATCAGCCTTCCCTTTGCTTCTCTGCTGATCACAGGAGTTGACATTCTACAGGAGCACTGTTTGGTTCCTCACATGAAAAGGTCTTATAGTCCATCAAGCCTCCTCTTAGTCCATATATAGAAACAGGAGTAAGAGACCTTTGAAAATGTTAACATAACTATATATAGTTACATTCATCAGGTGAAAAAAAAAGTAGTGGAAACTAGATGATGAAGCTACTGGTACTCAAGGTCATCTATTTGCTCAATGCTGGTATCTGGTTTGAAAATGTAAATGTTATGAAGTGCATTTATAAATTATAGCATGCAGAATCTTGCATATGCAGAGGCCAAGTTTGTCCTTTCACATGCAAATAAATATCCAAGAGCCAAGAACAACAGTGCCCGAGGTCCATTTGACAGCTATGTGATTAAATAGGGTTGACAGGTCCAGTCCCTCAGACGCGATAGATGCAGCATTCAAAAATGTTTGAAGACTTTGTAGCACATTGAAAAAGCCAGAAGATTAACACTGACCAAATGAATGACTCAAAGGCACAAATTTATCTTTCTCTTTGATTTCTTGAAGCTGATTCCAGGTAAAAAGTTCCTAAGGAATAATTCTAGCTTCCAAAATGAACTAGTTCTGACAAAAAAAGACATTTAAAATATGTTTATAAATTTTACCCTTTGTGTTTTATGGGGAGAAAGAATCATTAAATAACTAATTCTATTCTGATCTTTCACACAAAATTTCTTTGAATAGCCTTTCAGCAAATCCAAAAGGGCAGGAAGAAAACCATGTATGTTATTTCATTTAGCATTTTTATGGTTCTGGGGCCTGTCTCCTGTCATCATGTGTCATGTCGTAATGTGTGATATGCACTGGGTTTGTGGACCCTGGCTTTTTGAAACTTAGAATCACAGAATCATAGAATCGTTAGGGTTGCAAGGGACCTTCAAAGGTCATCTAGTCCAACCCCCCAGCAAGGAACAAGGACATCTCCAACTAGATGAGGTTGCTCAGAGCCTCATTCAACCTGGCCTTAATTGTTTCCATGGGGCATCCACCACCTCTCTGGGCAGCCTGTTGCAGTGTTGTACAACCCTCAGCGTAAAAAACTTCTTCCTTTTATCAAGTCTGAATCTGCTTCCTTCTATTTTAAAACCATTACCCCTTGTCCTATCACAACAGGCCCTGCTAAAGGATTTCTCCCCATCTTTTTTCTAAGCCCCCTTGAGGTACTGGAAGGCTGCTATAAGGTCTCCCTGGAGCCTCCTCTTCTCCAGGCTGAACAGCCCCAACTCTCTCAGCCTGTCCTTACAGGAGAGGTGTTCCAGCCCTCTGATCATTTTCATTGCCCTCCTTTGGACCCTCTCCAGCAGGCTGATGTCTTTCTTATGTTGGGGGCTCCAGAGCTGGACACAGTACTCCAGGTGGGGTCTCACCAGAGTGGATTAGAGGGTCCCTTGACCTGCTGGCCATGCTTCTTGTAATGCAGCCCAGGATGCAGTTGGCTTTCTGGACTGCAAGCGCATATTGCTGGCTCATGTTGAGCTTCTCATCCACCATCACTCCCAAGTCCTTCTCCTCAGGGCTGCTCTGAATCTGTTCTCCGCCCAGCCTATATTTGCACTTGGGATTGCCCGATCCATGTGCAGGACCTTGCACTTGGCCTAGTTGAATTTCATGAGGTTGGCACGGGCCCACCTCTCCAGCCTATCAAGGTCCCTCTGGATGGCATCCTTTCCTTCCAGCATGTCAACCGCATCACACAGCTTGGTGTCGTTGGACTTGCTGAGGGTGCACTCTATCTCACTGTCCATGTTGCCGACAAAGATGTTATTGTACCACTTTTTCTCATCTGTTAATAAAACCTTTACAATGAAATCAATGGAACCGAACAAATAACCACGTAGGTCTCGTGAGCGTCTCGCTTTTTCAGGATCCTACAATAGCAGGTTCAAGTAATTACAAAGGTATTGATGCAGATGTTTCCTGAAACTCTCTGCAGTGCTTTCAATATACACATGATATATGTGTTCCCATTTTTTATTTAAAATCTTGCATATTTGTTAATCTATTTTCCTGGTGATATGCCAGGATGCCCTCTTGCCAAGACGAACAAAACAAATGACAAAATTGTCTAATTCTTTTCTATTTCCTTCTAGTACAAATGAGATCATTACAGTCTAGCTTGGTCACATAACAGGGCTATAGATTTTGTCTCTGAATTCTATTCTGAATGTATGCTTTTAAATATGATTATTCATGCAGAAATACCTGCTTCTAAGAGCTCTTCCTGTGGCATTAAAATTAATACAAAATGTTATTTAAAAGGTGGAGCATTGACAAGTTTAGTGTGTCTTTGAAGAATTGTCTTGTTTTAAAATGATTTATGGCGGCACTGATGCCTGCTAATCCGGACACTGTGCTGTTCCTGCTCATTATTGCAAACAGGGCCATAAAACTCAGCTAATAAAATGTTCTGCTGCACAGGTGAAATATTGCAAAAGTCCAGTCTTTCTTTCCTTTTTTTTCTTCTTGATGTCTGTCAATCCTAAAACTACACAGCATGCTTGCTTATCTTTGCTGTTAATTTTTTCTTTTTATAAAGAATTTGTTTTCCCCAAATTCAGATCAAATAACTTTTTTTTGACCTCATAATTTTTACTAATTTTTCCTGACCCAGTATTAAAATATTGTAATATAAAATTATTCATTGCATTTTTGTGGCTGCACGTAGAAGTAAAATTTTGAGACTCAGTAAAAATTATTCTGAAGATAAAGGGAACGCGATTAGAATATCAGACTCTGGTGTCCCAAACAATTTACACATTGTTAATTTTTTTGTTTACTTGGTACCTACATGACTTTATCTTCACATGGCGCAGGGTGAATATGCATGGAGATTACATTTACCCTGCAGTATCGGAATTAAATTCTTTTCTACCCATTACAATCAAAGTGAAAAAACCAGGCCTGGTCTTCTCTGTAAGTGAACAAATTTTACAAGTAGATAAAAGTAGTTTTTCCTGATTTTAGTATACAAAAAGTATTAATATTATTGTAATATTCAGAGATCCTAATCAAATTAGGTCTTTGTTATACTGTTGCATAAACACATGCAGATTATTAATTGGAAATTCTTTTCAAATGGAAAACATTTTTCTGTTTACATATTTTAAGAATTTTTTTTTTTCTCCACAATTTTTGGCAAAATTGTGTGCAGCCACATTTTGTATGGATAAAGGCTTTGGTTAGAGTAACAAGGATTTGCTTGTTTTTATAGAGTTCCTCTCCAGTTCAAGTTCAGTAAGCACGTCCAACAATGCTGTGACAGCTTTCCCCACTGATGATGACACCACTTATATTAGTCTCCAAGTTTTCTTGTAGAACTGTGTATTTAACATTCTTTCTCCGGGGAATTAAATGCAAAAAATAACTAATTACCACGGAATGTCAGTGTCCACTCAGCACTGTTTTGCCATCCAGCATCTCAGCTCTTGTTGTGGATAATGGAAAGGTAATCTGATATATCACTTTCTGTTTCCTTTTAGGATACATGCTTTACAGCTTGTCAAATATAATAAAGATATGACATGTGCAGTAACCTTTTCTTTCTTTGTGAATAAAAATAAGATAGGCTGGCAGAGTTCCATCAACCAGAACACTTCCACAAGTAACTTGCTTCATTAAAAAAGAAAGAAGAAGTGAAGGATGAAAAAATGCCGGTTTGTCTTTGAAATCAGGTATATGCAGGGTCTCATGACATGAATTTTTTAAAATAAATAAAGAAACAATGTAAATAAGAAAAATAATAAATATAAATAAAAAATAATAAAATAAACCCATTATTTACCTAATTTGTGTTTTAGGTGCTTTCTTAATTAATTTTTGAGTTTTCTGCGATATGCACAACTCTCTAAATTGCATTAAAATGTGGTTAACTTTGCAGGTATCAATCAGCTGTCAAGAAAAGCAAAGCAAACTTCCTAGAGAGCTCCATCTCCAGAGAGTCTATGTTCTGCACAACTTTCATCTTCCAGCAAAACTCAGATTAAGATAAAATACACATCTGTCACTTTAAACAATGAGGACAGTTTATTTATGTATTTTTCAAGCATGCCTTTCTATACTGTCTTGTTTCACTACAGGAGAGTTGATCAACATCTGGTGTATTACCTGCTCTTGCCCAATTTTGATTAAATTATAATGATAAAGAGATAAAACCCACAGTCTACTAATGTTTTAGCAGGCTCTTACTTGTGTATATGATGGAGAAAATAACCTCCTCTGTCTTCTTGTGAATTAATCTGGAGATGAGAACTCTTGTCATGAAGAAGATTGTCCTCTTGATAAGAACTGACCTGTATGAATACTCTGATATTTGACTTTCTACATTATATCAAATCACTAATCATGGGAATCCTGTAGCTTGACTCTTCTTATTAATTCAACTGTTTTTTTTCTCCCTCTGTCCATTCCATTACCCTTCTTGAATTCTTTGTTTTCTTTCCTAGTCTTTAGGTACTTGCACAGGAAAATTACCAGAGAGCAATAATAAAGAGACAGAAGTGCCCTGCATTTCTGCAAATTATCTTTATATTTGTAAAAAAATGGGGTTTTTTTTTCCATTCTTGGAAGCATAATTCATGAGTGTTTTTAGGCTTGAAACTGGCTATAATAAGTGCTTGTTAGTTCCTCAAAATATACCTTTAAAAATAATGGTCGTTGGTGAGAAAAGAAAATTACTTTGATGTGTATGTATTAAAATAGGAAAAATGCCAACCTGCTCTGTATTCTCTAAAAGAAAAACATGTATCTTCACGGTTGTTTAAAATGCCCATAATACTATATGAAGTTTCAATGACACAAAGTTGACAGAAACATCCAAATGGATTTCACAACAGGCTCTTCTTCCTTTATATAATTATCAAACAAAACATTTCATATGCAAACATGTGAATGTATGATTACAGGAGCACCTTAAGCACTCTGATTCACTAGTGTCTCAAAGAAGCAGTATGGTTCAATGGCTATGACATTAAATTAGTTATTATGAGAAACAGGTAATTTTCTCAGCTTTGATTGCAGTGAATTTTAGACACTTCATGTTTGAGGTTATTCATTTGTAAAACCAGTTTGATAATGCCTGTCTCCACTCACTTATCTATGATGGAACACTTTTAACTATGGTATCTTCAAATGCTGAGGAAGAATATAGATTTCCTGGAAAAAGGAAGACTTTTAAGAAGAGGAAAATACTGAAAGAGCCTCATCTTTTTAGTCTTTTGTCTCAACAACTGTGCAATACTTAACATGGAACTGAAAGTACTCTTAACTATTGTGATCTGAGGTTTTTCAGCATTTTGTGATCCTTAAGATAATTTAATGCCCTAATAAGGACTGAAGTGAATGTGGCAATTTCCTATGTCTGCCACATATTCTCCTTTATAGGGATCTTACTAGATTCTAACTGTATCTGCAGGAGTGGCCAGTCATAGACAATATAGTAAACAATGCAGTGGCAAAGTGGTCGCAAGAAGGATATAAACTATCAATACAAATGAAAAATTAGAAAGTAGAGAGTACTGCCAAGAGTAATCCTCAAGAGATTGCGTGCATGGATGGTTCAAAATATATGGAGGTCATGTTGGCTTAATATTTCATTATCTATCTTGAAAGAAGAAGGTGTTTTAATTCATTAAAATATTACTTCTTCCTGCCTGTTACTGAATGGAATGTTGTTTTGATGGAATTCATTTAAATTATGTATTATAAATCAGAGGGCCATCACTTATAATCAAACCTGCAAACACGTAGTAGCGAATTGCCAGCTATAGGAGTAACTACATATTCACTTCTGCAGAAATATGTCTCTTTACAGGCCTATGTACCGCTTTTGAGCCATTAAAGCCCTTAGATTGTTCCTTTGCCCTGCTGTCCTGTTTAGAGATGAATTGTGTCGGCTGTCTTTGTTCAGAGCAGGTGGCCACAGCTTGTCTATCAGGACTTCCACGTGGGAGAGAACAATGCTCCTAAACCATGCACAAAACTGTACACATTCACTATGGCAAGAAATTTTCCCCCCAAAACAATCTCTGAAGCTCACCAGGGCAGGATGAGGAGTCACTTGGTTAGCAAAAGTCTGTGCATCTTTCCCTGTGATTAAAAATAACTTTATTTGCTATTTGAGATTCTTCAGTTAGGTTATTGCTTGGTAATTATAATTGAAAATAAAAACTGGTCTACAGTCCCTCCTCTGGAATATATCACTGCCTTTTTAGAAACCTTGACCAATACTCAGTTCCTTTAAAGGCAGAAGCAACACTCAATCTTCTGTAGTCTTGAGGCAAGTATTGTATTTGACCTTCGGAAAAGTGCTTCAAGGGCAGCAGAAAGGTTCTTCAGAGCACTCTTGGTGTATTTCAGATCTAAAGTGAAGGGAACAACATTTAAGGATATAGCAGCAGATATTTGCTTGCCTACTGAGGTCCTGACATCTCTACAAAGGTGACCAATTAATGCCAATTACATGATACACATCTCAGATCCAAAAAATGAAAACATAATCTCATTTTCAGTAAGTCATCAAACATTGAAGAGCAGATATTAAACTTCACTTATCTCTGAGGCAGAATGACTCCAGAATTGCATAGCTGCTTGAAGCAGGTGCCTTTGCTGCCTGGTGAAAGGAAACACAGCAGGACTTTTGGGTGCAAGGACCTCTGGGGCCCCTGGTCCACCACTGCATAGGATGTACTCCAGAGCCTGGCCACAGCCCATCACCTAAGCACAGCTTCACAGCGACGAGCAGGCACAATGCAGCCCTTGCTTTGTGCACCATGTGTAAGGGACTGATATGGCTGTATTAGACTTCACAGCTCACAAATATAAATCCTCCCTGGGGTTCTGGGGAGGAAAGGAAGGCAACTAAAATGAACGGAATGATTGCATGATAATGAAATATGCAATGCCAGAGGTACCTTGGAAAGATATTAAGTGCTTTGATTCTTTTTTTCCAAAGATTAAAGAAACAGAAGTTCAATATAACCAATAATTTAGTGTAAATTACTTTCCAATTGTTTTAGTTTCACTCAGCTCAACATGTTAGTTATTTTCCTCCTCTTCCTGTTGGATGTTTCAGCTATTTTCAGGAGATAAATGATGTTTCATTCAAAAAAAAAAAATAGAAGAAGCTTTCTTTTTATTATTATTTTGAACAGCAGATAAGAGAAGTCCATGAAAATAATTCCAGAGCCAGACAACCTTGAAATCTGTGTGACAGAAGTCATGAAATGACTTTATCAAAAAGTCTTTGTAAATCACAGTGTCTGTCTGCTGCTAAATTGAGAAAAGAAAAAAAGAGATAAAAATTAACATTTGAAGAAGTTGTCTGTTTCCTTCTTACAATTTAAGGAGTTCTGGGGAAGCATATTGCCAGGGCCAGGTTTTTAGCTTTGGTTATAATCTGGATTTTTGCAGTGCTGCACTTCAGTTAGAGATGATGGAAGTTATTGCTTAGGACTCTGTATAAATACAAGATTGTTCTCTAAATTCTTCTTTAAGAAGCGTTGTTATTTTTTTTTTGCTGTGCCTGGCAAAACTGCAAAAAGATAAAACTTATCATGAGGAAGAAATTTCAAAAGAAAAAAAAATACAAGTTAAATAGCTGTAATTTTGAAAGCAACAATTTAATGAAAACCAGGATGCTTTTCAGTTTATATTTAGAGCCTGTAAGAATACTTATGCACAAGTTTTATAGAAGATATGGAGAAATAAGGGTGGATTTCTGGCTTTGTAGTTTGAAATATGCCATTTCCAGTGGCTTAAAGATTTCCTCCATGAGGTAAAGCAGAAAGATATAATTAATCAGTACGAAAAAAAAAAAACATGTACCTATGAAATTTTAAAAGAAACAAATAAACACCTATTAATTCTTCATGTAAATAAAATGACACGTATCAGAAAACAACTCTGAAATATTTCTGTCTGGTGTTTCAGTAGCCTTCAAAACATGTTAGTTGTTTTTCGGATGTTAAAGTTCGCTCTTTGCGGGTGTGATACAGTTACAGAAAAGCTGTTAGACAGTGTCTATCAGAAGGAATTGTTACTACGCTGAATCAAAGTGACAGTCATGTCATTTGAATTCACAAAGGAAATATGCTGAGGTTTGGAAAGAAACCAGCCAGATGCGGCAAAAGGGCCCCAGGTGAAGACCACAGTGACTGAGGTCTGAACAACACACATGTTCCAACAAAGTGGTCTGAGACATGTCTTCAGAAGTGGCTGAGCTACATTTAGAAACATTGGTGCAAGAAAAGCACAAAGAAGGATGTGCTCCCTGTCAGCATGGTGCGCTGCCAGCGGCACGCCGGGAAGGATGTGGAAAGGCAGGTGCTGGTGCCTATGAGGGTGTAGTGGGAAGTGAGGAGGAAGGATTTGTAACGCTAAACAGAATTGTGTGCATGGAAAATGAAGATGCTCTGTTATGCTGCAAGTAGGTTAGTGTGATGGTATAGGGAAGTGTAACCTGAAGAAACAGCCTCTACAAGTAAAATGAGGACTATGCAGAACCAGTAAAGATAGATATTGGCAGAAACGGGCAGTGAATGAAATGCCTCTTTGTAGATGAACAAAATTATGTCTTACTCAGAAATAATGGCTTACTGGACACCACTTAATGGTGTCAGTAGTTGGATGTGCTTCTTATCAGTACAATATAATAGACTTATGGGACAATTTTCTATATATAGAAAGGGAAGACAAGGAATATACATTCCCTTAAGAGTTATAAAATTAGGAGCACAGCAAAGAGGCTGAGTATTTATTTTCCATCAGGGGAGTAAATTTGAGTCGATGGACTCCACTCATAGTTTTTATAGCTGTAATAAACTTTTCTGCTGTAAATTCTGCTTATGGACTTCATCTTTAATATTGAAAATGGGTATAGACATGAGACCACCTACATCTAGTTTTGAGGATGTATGCAAAAAAAAACCCCAAAAACTTTTTATATTAAAATAAAAATAAGATAATGGCTTTTCCAAACTCACAGCAAACAAGATGGCATGCAGAGTGGTTTCCTTAACAACTGCAACATGTAAACAACTCTCAGTTGATAACTTAAAAACAATGGTCCCCCTCTCCACTTTGTGGTGGGCATGAGCTACATCTATTAGTTTAAACTGAAGATTGACATGTCAAGTGAGTATTTCAGAAAGAAAACAAAAACATGGACTTGGAAGAGAAATGGTGAACTTATACCTAAGTCTCTGTCATGTATGCAGCAGTGCAGCAAGAAGTCAGGCCTCTGAATTTCAGCTGAATAAACTGCAAAATCAGGGAATGATTCAGTAGAGTTCAATTCATTTGGGTGTATGTATTCCCTAGAGCAATTAGAAGTGCTATAACTTGAGAATAGCATTAAATCATGATAAAATTTTAGCCAGAAATAGATCTATATTTAGTTCCCAAATGAAAAACTGCATCAGAGAACAGGCAAAGAAATAGAGTTTCCTGAACTGAACTTGTCCTATGCCTGCCAGCAGGTAGCATGAACTGGATCCAGAGAGGGTCCTAACTGGGAATACACGCAGCCTGCCTACCCAGCTCTGAAGGCCAGAAACCAGATAAACTGTCTGAGTTTCAGAGAATAATGGAGCAAGAAAAAGAGGGGATAAATGCTGATAGCTGCTATTTGCAAATATGGTAGTGAAATCTCTATAGCATTTGTTTTCAGAACATTGTAAAAAGCTGGGGGAAACTAAGCTCATAAAGAAACAGAAGCTTTAGGCACTGGGGAACTTGGAGGAAGAGGATATAACTACATTTCATGAATATCCATTCAGGAATACTTACTTCAGTACACGTCATAAATCACAGTTAAAATGTTGGAACCATAAATGAGAATTTTGGCCGCAGTCAGACTTAAGACCTTGGTCTTGATTTTAGCATTGGCAGTGGCACATTTGCTGTAAGTCGTCAGAAAAAACCAGCCCAGTGAACTTTTGCTGTTCTGCTTGCATCTTTCTAAAGGAGCATAAAGACAGTGCGGTTCTGTACCTGTAGGATCTTTTCCTAATAATCTTCTTCTGACAGTTAAGGAAGACTTGGGAAACAAGGAAAGGCTTCATTCCAGGTAAGGTACTATATGCACTTTTGAGACAGAAAAAAACAAAGACCAATTTATGCTTTACTAGCACAAGAAACCCAAATTAACTTTCAGAATGACTGTTTGCTGTGGGAATTAAAGTAATAATAACAAAATATTTGCTAGGAAGGCCACTAACAGTGTTCTTTGTCTAGCTTCAAGATGCAGTAACGAAAGTATGGAAAACTAAAAGTTATTTCCTAGGGCCAGCTGGCCACAAAATGGAAGTATTGGATATGACTTATGTAGGAGCTATGCTAGAAGCAGCACTTGCCATCCATGCCAATATGCTACAGAGCCCTAGAAAGAGAAGCAATATTTGGCTATGCAGAGGGAAAAAAAAAATAAAAGAATCAAATGTACTTAGTTGTGGCTGAGGTCTATTCACGATAGCCAGAAGCAGTGCATGTAATAGCAACCTCTGCTATGTAAACATCTAAAACCCGCTGAACCATACTTACTACTTACAGGTTGTAAAATTCAGTATAACGCTGGAGATCTACTGTCTATCACCCAGTGTTGTATGAAACGGGAGAGTGTTTTGGGAAAACATTGACGGGAACTCTGGTCAAAACTGAGACAAGACATTGTGATGAAAATATCCTGTTTCTGCATAAATTTGCTCTGCAGACAGTGCCAGTGGTACTGCGTTTAAAATACCAGCTTCAGACTAGATTTAATTATTAAGACCTGGGTTACCAAGAGTGCTGGAGTATGAACAAATAGTAAATAAAATCTCTGAATACTGAAAAAATTGTCATATACATTCAATACAAATTTCTGCATAAGACAGGCAGTGTTGGCATACCATCACAGAGGAAGAATAGAGCGGAGAAAATAGCTGTTAAAGCACACTGTTACTTGTAATCTATGTAGCCAAGATCAAAGGGGAAGATAATGAAGAGTGGTGTTGATCAATTGCAATCAGATGGAGATTTGCAGAGGTTACAAGATGAGGCTTCTAAGGCTGATAAGAGGGGTTACAGCTTTTCTTCACTAAAGGAAAAGGAAGAAAAGGCGGTATCAGAAAATTATCAACAAGAAGAAAAAAAACAAAGCACTTCTGGGAATTGTTTTCACAGTTGCATTAAAGAATCAGAAAAAAAAACCCTAAAAACTCACTTCATCATGAATAACACCAGCCAAACAGAATTTTCCAACTTACATTGAAGCTACACTTTTATTGCAGTTTTTGATTTGTTCTTTTTCAGTCTAGTTTCCTATCCTTTGTGTCTGCAAGCACACATATCTGTTGTCTATAATAAATTCTGAAGTCTTTTGCCAGTTTAAATCAGATTTGCCAAGGGAATACAAGTTTCATATGTGGTCCATTCCTAGGACAGAGTGAAAATAGGCAGCCAGCTGTGAATGTATTAATATGTCCTGTGGAAAAGACTGCCGTCTGAGCTCAGTGCTTTTTAGATAAGCCTGAATCTACATCAGTTTTGTGCAAGAGTCACAAAGTCAGTAAAACTGGACTGCCGTGATTGCTACTCACTGAACTACCTGAGGGAAGATATTGTTTGAACTGTGGAATACTCATCAGAGGAACAAGCCATGCTGCTGCTTTTGAAATGTATACATTTGCTTATTTTTTTTTTTGCCTGCGAACTTGAGGGCTCCAAAAAAGCATGAGATCAAGGCTGAGTTTCTGCATTTTTAGCTTTAGATTTAAGCTTCTTGGACCAAAGTGGGTTACATTCTGTTAGTAGTGTCTTAGTTTGCAAAACTTTTGTGATCTGGTTTCTGCGGAGTTTAATAGTAGCACTTACTATTTACTATTGTAGCCGCATTCAGAGACATTAATGTTTCCTATTTGGTGGCAATTTTCCATTTTGTAAAGTAACATATGCCACTGAAGTTCAATAATATGTATCTTGTCTGTGGAGTCCCCTTCAAATATACCAGGCATAGTATTCAGGCACATAAAGCACCCTTTTCCGTCCTTGTTCTCCACTTATGAGTTCAAACAGAAATATGTAAACTTTAAAAATCTTATTCTGACCTTGCACTATATAAACACTACACTCAAAGCCATCCTCACTTTCCAAATACTAAGGCATCATATCAGTAGTGTTTTATTGCTGGAATCTATGCAGAAGAATAAATGGTGACATCATGTTCATCTTGTGTACTTAATGTCACAATCTGGGTACTGTAATGCCCTTGACTGATGTAGCTTAGTCCTCAGCTAAACCTTGCTCCTCCTTCACCAGTGAAGCATAAGTTCAAAAGTTCTCTCCACTTGCCTCAAATTTCACACACATTTCTTTACCACCAGGTTTGATTTAAAGCCCTTTGCTGCTTTCTCCAGATTTCAGGCTTTCTAGCATTTCTTTTGCTTTCTAGCTCAAGGTATCATAACTTCCTTGAATTACTTTCTTTACCTTTTTTACTGTTCCCCTAATCTTTTGGACTTTTTCCAGACATTTTGCTGGAATAATTGTAAGCCTTCTACATTCCAATTATAAATGGCCAAATATCTTACAATTTTTTAAAGGTCAGATATGTGAACATTTTCCTGAAGAAATTATCCTACTTCCAGTAAGCTGGCCAAGAGATAATTTTGTTCTGACTATTACTGAGAAAGGAAATACCTTTTGTAAAGACATTCTCAAAAATGTTTTCATTTTCCACTTGCATTTACCTCCAGTGGCTTCTGTCTCTTCGTGGCTCTCCCTGCTCCTTTTCCGATCATACACTCCTGGCTCAAATACAATTTCCAAGACTTCTTTGGAAAATAAGTCTTATATTTGGGTTATAGGACCACTGAAGAACACTAGCTTCCTCTGAAAGGGTCAATTTATTATCTAATAATAGACCATCTACTACACACCGAACTACACATTTTCTATGAAGAAGTTGTGACTGTACAGGAAAAGTAAAAAATTCTTGGCAGTATGCATTTGTTTATATCCTTCCAAAACACACTATTCTGGTGTTTTTTTTTTAAAACCCACAAGATTTAAACTGCTTTGAGGAACCCATAAAAACTTTGGAGGTGTTGTTAAGATTAAATTCCACAAAATGTCTGTTCAAGACTTAGGTCCTTAGCATTACCATCAGACCACAGTATATGAAAGCTTTCATGTGACATGTACCATTCACCATGGCTGCATCCAAATTAGAAACACCACAGTAAGAGATTCCTTACTCATTTACTTCTTTTTTCCCTTGTTGTATTTCAAGCAACATTCAGACAGGCAAAGACATTTAAAAATGAAATCCAATAAAAAAACTAATTAGCTAACACTTTTACATCCCTCCAAGGGTCCAGGTTTTTTTTTGAGCTCAGGGGAAAGGTTTCTATTTAAGACTGAAATGGCACCTTCTTCCCTATCCATACATGAATTAAGAGTGAGTCAGTAGTCACACTAGCTATATTCACCCAGTCAAGACCTAATTAAGGTATATCCTGATGGGAATAGACACCAAGAATATTGAGTTTAAAAAAAAAAAAAAAAAACAACAACTCAGGAAAAAAGGGATTTATATTTTGATGAGATAATGCTTGATTAAATCCATCAAGTTTCATAATTTCTGTTCTGCAGGAAATAGTGAACTCTTAAAACTATTTCTACTTTAAACTGAATCCAGATCAAATATTTTTGTCCTGCCTGCAAAATGGCTTTCCAAAGACATTTGTACCTGAGTGCCCAGTATGTCCTTTGGGATTATCAAAATTTTAATTTTGCATCACCTTTCATTTTATAATTATTGCATTTATTAATTTAGGTGCTTTTCTAGTATTTCACTAATGCAGTACGTGGTGAAGTGTTTCCTTATGTGTTCTCTATTTTTCTAATGGCAAGCTGCTTCGTTAAAATACAAGTGGAATAATGACTGAGAAGATCTTTCAGTAGTGAAGAGCAATTGCCCATCATGATTTCAAAAGTAAAATAAACTAGTAAAATAATATTCCAGTTACTTTACTAACCATCCATTTCACCAGTAAAAATAGCAATGCATAAAGCTAATATTTCATGAAAAGCAATGTAAAATTATTAAGAGGTACAGTTAAGTTTTGAATTTAACATGTTTCAGTATTTTACAAACCAATCTGTTAGTGGAACTCTTTTCATTTAAAAGTTTTTCAAGGAAATTTGTTCTAAGATAGATTTGAGAATCTGAAAAAAAAAAAGGTTAAATAGAAAATTGTTTCCTTATGAAAAATGCCATATTAACACACAGCACTGTCACAATGTTCGCTTAAAGGAAGCTAAAAGTTGACCACTGTGTGTGACTGGCAATACTGACGTGGAAAAGAAGGTAATTCATTAGCCTGTTAAAAAAAAAAAAAAAAGTAACCAAATACCCCGATACCCTTAAAAAAACTCCCACTCCAGCAGGCTGGAGGCTGCTCTCCCTGAGCAGGCACAGTAACCCTTTGGTAAATCTTCTGGTAAATCCAGCTAGCTAGGTATCTTAATTAACTACATCAGCCAAGAAACAGTGTTGCACTACAGGCCATGCTTTTAAAATCTCTGATTTATGGACTGTTTCTCACCTATCAAGATAAGAACCTTCTTCCCTTGAAGTCTGAAACCAGCAGACAGCAGGCTTCTAGGTGGATGCCCGTCTTGAAATCTACTTCTAGATTTTATAGCCCCTTTCTATCATCAGATCAAAATGAGGAATTGTGATGTTTCAGAGGATTGTGTTTTGTAGAAAGTCTGCAGGTGTGTCTCTGAGATGAGAGGCTGTGGTTGTGGAGAGTTTCAAATCCTTGATCTGTGTGGATATTTTGATTGTGTTAAGAGAACACAGCAGGTAGAACGGTAGAATATAGTTTTTCCTCTCATCATTTCAGCTGCCTTTTTTCTTGTGGTTTTTTTTTTTTTACTACTGTTAAAATGAAAAACAAACAAACAAACAAAACTAACAAGGAAAAAAACTCCAACCAAATATTCTGAGAGGAACAAGAGACACAGAACATTTCAAGACATGTTTGGGCAACTTATGTACATTCCAAAATGGCATCTGACAGGATAAAAGGGCCATATAACTTAAAAAATTAGAGGGGCACTAAAAGTATCTGCTGAATTATAAACTCTTAAGAAACCATATGATACTGTAGTACTAATCACTGCTATTCCAATTTGAAAGAAAGGATGAGAAGATATTGTGGGTGTTCAAACATGCATGGGAGTGTGGCACTAACATTTTCCTTTAGAGTACTTGGTATATATATTTAATCCTGGCTTTTCTGTTTGAGGTTTTTTTTTTGGTTTGTTTTGGGGTTTTTTTTTGTTTGTTTGAGCTTTTTGTTTGTTTGTTTGGGTTTTTTTTGGGGGGGGAGAGAGCATTGTTTGATTTTTTTTTGCACTTGGAAATACTGTCTTTAATATAACGTTCACAGAAAACTCTTAGTCCTTAGAAAAACATCTCTGCTTTCCCCTTGTATCTGGGCAAATTAAATCTGCTCAATAGAAAGACTTGGAATAGATCATTGGTGTCTACTTTTTCAGATTTTTATTCCTAGATGAATGTCAAATTTTAGGGAGCAGAATGGCAATGACAGCATAAAGAAATAGTGATTGATGAAAGATTATTACAACAAAATGATATTACATTAATATTATGCTAAATTATTGATGAAAATTACATTGTAGAGATGAATTTCTCCAGAGGAATGTAAAAGAAATATAATAAGAGATCATACTTATAGAGAAAATGACTAAATAAGCGTGTTACAAAAAGTAGTTGCTCAAGCATGTATTAACTGCCATAGTTACTTAACAAAGCCTTTTTAAATGCAAATATTCACAAACTTTGAATAATTCTTGCAATTAATAATGCTTTGACAGTGAGACAAACAGAATAAAACTCGGAATATTTGCTTTTTCTGTCTCAGTTTTCAGGATATTTATTCTCATTATTTCTGAATGCAGTTATGATTTGCAAACTTCTGTTTTAATAATAGTCTCTGATCTTGCATCACCTATATCTACAGCTTTAAACATCTTGATTCTTAGTGATAGCAGCTAACCGTGGTAGCAGAGAGCTCAGTATGGATTACATAGAAGCTCCATTTCTTGCTTAGGTTTAGGTTTTCATAACTACACTGAACTCCGTACTGCTATGAAAACACTACAGGCAATACCCACGTCAGTGCAATGCCTGCTCATTTGAATCTATGCAAACATCAGTCAGAGAAGTGGCTGTAGTGGTTTTATCCTGAAAGGATGGCTGTTTCGACACTTATTTCCTCCTGAATAATTGTTGTTTTGCTCCTTTCCTTTGAACTATTAGGAAAACATTTTCTCCAGTATTTGAAGTCTTACAATGTATTTTAAGAACAGGTTGTTCTTTTGTCTAAAGATCCACTTGTCACAAAAGTAATACTACATTGATCCTGTGCAAATCATAGGACTGTAGATATTTACTAGTGTTCCCATTTTTCAATTATTATGTAGTAGATGTGGAGAATAAACAATTTTTCTGCTGTAGTAAGACAGCGTGCGGTTTTTTTCTGCCATGCTCCTTGCTTCTGTACTCCATCCTTACTTTTTATATAACAACTGTTTTTATTACTGATCTACAGAAGCAGATAACATCACATTAAACCAGCTGTTACATTGGCCTTTCAGAATCTTAAACAAGATACAGGAATTGAGGCTAATAGGAACAATACTTAAAACCCGCATCCACTCTTTATCATTCTATCTCTCTCCTTTACTGAGTGTTACCTTCATCTAGATAGCTCGGTCGGAAAGGAGATAGCTTGAGAGTTTGGACTAAGATTTTGGTTTGGAGTTCACTGACCATTTTTGAGTAAATGAGATGGACAGCACTGTCCCATGCCTTGGCTGCAGGCAGTGATGGTGTTCTGCCTGCCCTGTTCTAGCTTTTTAGTGCTTTATCTTGAAAGCTGTTTCCTTTGAATAAAGTTCTTACCTCAGAAGACCCACAAACTTATCACATGCCTATGCCAACCTCAATCTTATCTGACAAGTTATTGTTACTCCTGTGTATAATATATATTATCGATCTCAAATATTCAGCATCACTCAGTTTTTACTGAAAAAGGGCAATTGGAATACACTGATTTATTTTCCATGACAAAAAAGTTTGAAATCTGAAGCAGCTCAATGTGTAATTTTTCCAAATGACTGTTATTCTTAGACTAGAATAAATTATATCTCAAAAAGAATCCTGAGCCTAGTCTCTTAGAATTTATACCAGTCTTGCAGATCTTAAAATATCTTGCAAATTTTAATCCCAGACACAGAAAATGAAGTAAAGAACAACTAACAGACCCATGAATTGATGATACTGGTACAAAGAAGAGAGAAATAAAAATAAATGCATTGTGTATTCTTTGTTTATTAGATGCTTCCAGCAGATCAAAAAAGGAAACTGATTTTTCAGAAAGAGTGGTAGAGAAAAATATTTTTCAGGATTCTGAGAATACAACCAATGATAACTGTAGAAAAAAAAAAAAGCAGTAACATCCTTCAGTTCCTTCCATTTAAGATACACTGAACTGCAATAGGAAAATCTATTACTGCTGGTTATCACAGTGTACTCCTTTGTACTGTAAGCCAGTCTGCAACTGGCCAGCACATGAACCTTCAGCAAAAAGGTTACATTCACAAAAGAGGTTATATCCGCATTAGAAAGTACCGTGACAAAAAGAGCAAATCTTAAAGGTGAAACTGTCTGTGCTGAGAATGCAGTGAACACACCATACATGATTTTTGTGGAGAAGTCTCACAAGCTAGGTTCCAGTCTGGTCCCATGGGCTTGACTCGTGGCACACTTAACCTGTGGCCCATTAACACTTGGTAAGCATGTCCCAGTTCAGTTTCATCTGAAAAGAATGACTTCACCTCATGAGTTCGTGGGTTCATCTGAAAAGAAACCCAGTCATGCACTCCAAAACTCTATGATGCAATGGAGATGACCAGGAGAAGGAATTAAAAAAATATTCCTAGTTGATCTGAAGTAAAATTCTAATGTAGGCTCCTCCTGGCTTTACCTTACATCTGCCACCTTCCAAAGTCAGACAAAACAGAAACCAAGTTTATAACATTTATGCTAGTTCAGTAAATGTGTTTCAGTTATGCCATAATCTATGAAAAAATCTGTGGGACAATATTGAAAATATTGAACCTAGAATGATATAGCATATAATTTATAAAGAACAGTTTATAGTGGTACAGTGTTTAAAATGCAGTTCATTCTGAAAAAGAAACTATCTAATTTTCACAATTAAATTTCATATGTTTTGGGATCTAACAAAAGGTTACAGAAGGTTACAGAAACAACTCTACCTGGCCAGACATCTGAATACCAGATCTACAAATGCAACTGAGACTTGTCTTCCTCAGATATCATCATGACTAATAAAAGCAATGCAGTCCAAACTGGTCAATATATGGTATTACGCACTTAGATTTCCTTTAAACTATATCCCCAGTGACAGCTGATGCAACCCATCAAGAGCAGAGAAGTCTAGAAGTTACAGATGAGAATTTAGCAAGCAATTATTTGATTATGTGCATGAATGATTCAAGCATCATTCACTTCAGCACGGCTGCTCTTCATTTTGTCACTGGAGTCAGTAAATCCACACCCCAAAAAAAGTAAAAAAATCTTTCAGACCAGAATCACTTTAACATCCATTTCTTTACTTCTATTTTGTCTTTTTATTCTATCCTCCCTAGACATGTATTTTACCTACTGGTCTATAATTATTTAGTTTCTCAGCAGCTTTATGAAGGGAAGATAAATATACGTTCCTTCTGAAGCTGACCCTTTGGCCTTTCTTAGTCTACAATTTTGTCATAAAACCTATATTACCAAATATGGATATACATTTTTAATGCTAATGCAAAGATAAACTTCAATAATGAATTGATTATGTAATGTAGAAATATTTTCTATATTGTCTTATGTCATTTGGCAAAATTGTTTTTTTTTCTCAAGTGTAAGATTGAACTTTCTATTCTACAATTTGGCATATAGTTGTTAACAATGTTTAACTGTTTTAAAAATCACCTACTTAGTTTATCTATAGACAGCCTGAGTATATTAAATATCATAGAGAAGAACAAATTGATAAAACTCTGTTATTGAAAAGAAAAAAAAAATCATTTAGAAAGTTAAATTTTTAGAACTTCTGTTTTTTCCCTAAAAAAGTTTAGAGAAACATATAATATGTTTCTTTGATATTTTTCAGTAAGAAAATATTGTATAACATACAAAGTTATATATGGTAGTTTTAAGGATGGTGGTGAGGAAGAATTAAATTATGAAATTATAATTAAATTATGAGGCATCTTCCATTAGTACAGAAATATTCCCAGTAATGCTATTTATACAAAATACGTCCTTCCTGATAATCACATCATAAACAAGACAGCGACTTATTGGCTTTTTTATTAAGTTAATTTATTATCGCAGACTCACAGACAACAGGACCTTTAAATGTGCAAGTCAGTAGAGTTACAGATATATACTATCTAAAACAAATTATTGAAGAATTTCAGAGTATGACTGTCCATTACTGCTAATTGGTACATGCTGCAATGGCACAATGAAAGCAGAGTAGATATTTTTTAGTTACAAATTACACCAGATCTTTTTATATCAAGTCCTTAAAAGCCCAGAATCAGTGCATCAAGAATTCTAAAGAAAATGGCAATCAACTCTTCTGAGATTGACCACAGCTCTCCATAGTCTGTATCTTTAATATACGGAGGCTGATTGTGCCCTCAGGATAGGGAAATAATGAAGTCACAGACTCTTCCTGCGGAGCAGTGAGCCCCAAGTATATGTGGTCCAGCTCTTCCCATAGATATAATCTGTCACAAAGACTTCTTCAGTAATCTCGTTAAAGATGGGATTTTCATGATTAATGATGTAGAATGAGAAACAGTTAAATATAATACTTAAAAATGAAATTTATGTGATGTATATTAGTCTAGTGTGACTATATGTCATGCAGATGGACATCAGGTAAAAAATTTGCATCCAGTTTTTGAGCATCCATGGATGTATTACTGTTTATGTCACAGGTTCTGCTTACTGCAGTATAAAATAAGCTGTTCAGAAAATTCACAGTTAGATGTGGATTCAGTGTGGAATTCAGATGTCTCCAGTATCAGTGTGTTCAAAACTGAAAGCTGGTTTGGATCTATTTTCTAATATACAGAACTAGTGCACTAAATTAAAACTTTGTAAAAAGTTAAAAGTTTGAAGGTGGCTTATCAGAGGGAAGTTTCTTATGTCTCTCGTCAGTTGCTAATCCCAAGGGGGTGATTACAACAACTGCATATCGGCTTCCATGAACCTAGGGACTGTTTATTGATGCATTTTGTGCTAAGCCTTTGAAATTAACAATCAGCTTTGAAATTAGCAATCAGCAACCAGAAGACTGCCAAGGAAAAGTAAGTAAGATGTGGAAACAAATCATAGAACCATAGAATAGTTTGGGTTGGAAGGGATCTTTAAAGGTCATCTAGTCCAGGCCCCCTGCAAGGAGCAGGGATATGTTCAGCTAGATCAGGTTGCTCAGAGCCTCGTCCAACCTGGCCTTGAACAAGCTAGAAAACAACAATACCTCATAATATCTTGCTAGTCTGTTATCTCGTTGTTCGAAAAATGCATATTTTCTAGACAAGAGAAATACAGTATATTTAAACCATTCAGTATACATCTAATACAAGGATACAGAAAATTGTTAGTGAAACTAGAGAACATAAAGATTATTACACGAGTATCAAAGCAAGCAAGAAATAGGCTAAGGGGAAGATGTTTATATTGCATTGAAATAGGAACTACTGTGCTAGAAGGAAGGTTTAGTACAATTCCGAAGATTTTTTTCTTTAATACTTTCATTGGAGTAACTATTAAAGAACAGAAGTGTACTAATAGCTTTTGTTCAAGATACAGCGCAATCAGGAAGAATTAGATGGCTTAAGGCCAGTCATTAGATAAATAGGATGACATTTCATACTGTAACATGAAAACAACTCCATTGAGGAATTAATAATGAAAACTGAGGAGTTACCAGTTAGAAAATACAAAAGTACTGACAGACTTGGAGGCACTGGTGGATCAGAATGTAGATCAGAAGGTGAGACTGAATTTGCCATCTCTGTAACTCCTACTGTGATGTGGGATGGACGAAAGAAGGTATTTCTGTGGCAAATTGGATTTTGGAATTTTGATTCTCCAAATTAAAAAAAAAAAGCAACAAACAAAAGAGATGAATTTGTGGCATGGAGCTCAAAGAAAGACGGCTCAACAACTTGTAAGAACTGAAACCTTTTAAATTTTAATTAGCTGAGTGAGTAAATTCTGAAAATTGCATGGTCTAAACACGAGAGAGGGAAAAAGACTAATTTATGTTAATTAATAGTAATCTGAAGAACATAGAAGCTAAATAACTACAAATACAGTTATATTGATAGTTTATAGCTTCTACGACTCAGAGGACAGGTGTTCTGAAACATCCTTCCTACAGTGGAAATCTAACTGATTTTAAGTGAGATGTTGGTATATATTTGAAGATATTACTTGATATGGTTACCTGTGCCAGCAAAGGACATCACTAGACCCAGCAGGTCTGCTCAATTCAATTGTTCATTGAAAAATCAGTCATTTCACTGATTGCTCTGAGGCAGTTAAGAAGAGCAAAGTGATACATTATGTATACTCAGCAAAATTATTTAATTCCCCTGGTGCCCCAGTGCTCTTACAGCACATTCTCTCCGTTTTGGTAATATTTTTCAATAATTGAATTTCTCTAATAGCTGCAAGAATTTATAAAACATCTTCACTTCATTAATTTAGCAGCCAGTATAGAACTTTAAGCAGCAAATGTTCCCAAACTTCAGTGGCTTTGCAGATGTTGCGATGGATAGAACTACAGTGAATGAAAGCATATTAGTTACAGTAACATGCAATTAGTCACACCCAATTACATTTGTTTATTTTGATAAAACTGAGGGAAAAACATACTTCAACAACATAAAAATGGCTTTAGATTACCTTGTATGCCGTCTTCATAAAGGACCTAATCTTCCATTCTCTTGGCTTATACCTGTCCTTGAGAACTTGAGTTCTCTTCCAACTTCTGCCAGTAAGACCGAGGCAGGGAAAAGATGGTGACTCAACATTATGTGAACACGGAGATCTTCCAGTACCCTTCCTCTAAACCTCTGTTCAAGGTTTCTTAAATGTCGCACAATCAGAAAAGGGAGTTTAATGTGGAATAAATTGCTTTTTTTTCACCTAATATGTTTTTTGCTTTATTGAAGACAAGAGATGCTCCCTTTTACTGTAAATCCCAGACACTACTTCATGATACAAGGAAAATAAAAGTCACATATCTGTCTATTTGAGAATTTTCTTAGTGTAGGTTAATGGAAAAATTAATTATTATTATTATTATTTTGACCTGACTTGTCAAAACATAGATGAGTTCAGGGATAGGAGGCACTGGGTTATGAACTGAAAGTGTCAAGTAGCTGGACACAGAAAGCTTACATACATAACATCCTTGAAAAAAAGGATTGCAACAATTCTAACCCAGCAAAAGTGCAGGTTTGTGTGTTAGGTGCCTGTGTTTGTGTTTAAACTTATGCATGCATCTAGGCTTAGGTGTAATTAAAACCTGCATTGGTACTTAAAGTATGTCCTCTCATTCATTAGCCTTGTATGTTGGTTTCAATATTGTCCATACTTTTCAGTGTATTGAACATTTCTTATTTGATGTGGATGGCCAAAGAACAGAGCCACAGAATAACTGAAACCAACAGTATTTTTTTTTTTAACAAATAACAATACTCATTAACGGGACGAAGGTCATTATATTGTGTAATTCCCTGCTGCTTTGTTATTTGAATAATCAGTTTACATAATAAGAGTTGAGAAAACCTACAAATTGCACAAAGTTTACTAAAAGAAGCATGAAGTGTTCAGTTTAACTCAAATACATAACTATAATTGTTCATCATAGTAATTAGAGCTATTTGGTAACATTTGCATATCAGGGTCCTGATCATTCATTTATAATTAAAACATCATTAAAGCAAGCACATTATAAACTTGATATACAAAGACAAAAATCATCCTGGAGAGCTTCTCATTTATAATGCTAGTCAAATGCAAACGAAGGTCAGAGTGACATAAATCCGTATTTGAGTCGCCAACAGGCTGCTAAGTTTAAGATGCATAAGATCACATCTATGCTTAATGCAATAAACTATTCTTTGAGGAACAGCTCCTTGTCCCTGGGCCCTACCCACAGTCCAAAAGTGGACATTATCTTCTGCTTTATTAGGTCCTCCTCAAGCTGTTCCATACGAAAAAAGTCATACCCAACTGCACTAGGTCATTTGTTGGATACACTCTTCCATCTAATGGGTCAGGTGACACCACTCCATCATCCTGAGGTTGAGAATCACTGCTGATGCATTATTCCTCCATGATACTTGGCATATTCCTCCTGGGCCAGGCTGTCATCCTCTTCCTGAGCAGCAACAAGGGCCCCAAGGAAGAAGGGTTGTGGCAGTTTCCAAGCTCTGTATTGCTAAGTTACTATGACTGTCAACAACTGTTACCTGGATGTCTGGAACTGCTTGCCACTTATGGACCCTCTCTCCAGCAATTTTCCCATCTCCTCCTTACTCTAAGTAGTTACCTCTTGCCCTACATAAGACTCAAGGCACTCCAGACACTACTTTTGCTTATTAGTGGAGAGCACTGTCAACCTTCTCCTTGAAGCTGTCCTAGGTGCTCAGCATGTGCTAGCTACTCTATGGGTGTCTGTCAATATGCTGGCTTCCCAACGTCTTCTCATCTCTTTCTTGAAGGTGTTATCTACTACTTTCACCCTCTAATTTCCATCATATTCCCGGAATATATTTTGGGGTTTACCATCCTGAAGATTAACTTTCTTCTAAAAGTGTTTGTAGACCCAGGATAAGCACAAGCCAACATCCTCCAGTAATGCAAGCAGAAAGAATCATATTTGTTAAAAAGATGTCAGAAGAAAAAGATGTCATTGTCCCCGCTGGCAAATGAAGTCTTGAAAAGAAGGGAATGCCTAAAGCCCTCCTAGAAATAACAGGACCCTAGAGGCTGTCTGCCTCAATGGCTCTGCCAAAACTGCTTAATGAAACAGCAGCAGAGAATATTCCTTAGCATTTGTTCTGGTTTTGTTAGTGAGGGGGGGGCCTAAGGTGGTTGCTTCTGTAGGAAACTGCTAGAAGTCACTCCCCTTTGTTCAGTGGACTCGGCCGGGCCTAGGGCGGACCCGCTGCTGGCCAAGGCCGAGCCAATTGGTAGCAGAATGTCCCGTGATAACGCCTCTGCGATAACGTATTTAAGTAGGGGAAAACAGGAAAAAGGGAGGGAAGATGTGAAGCAGCTGAGCGGGGGGCAGAGAGGGGGAGGCGCGAGCCTCATGGGCCTTGCAGGCCTCACCCTCTGGCCCCACGCCGGGCAGCCGACTGGGCCCGACTCAGCCCGGCCCGGTTGCAAGAAGTGGAGAGGAGATGAGAAGTGAATAAGATGTAAAAAGGATCCTGAGAGGCGTCTGCCAGCCTGTTGTGAGGAACGGCTGCAGACACCAAGGTCAGTTCAGAAGGAGGGGGAGGAGTAATGTGGCTCCTGGCCAAGATTCCTCTGCAACTCGTGGTGAAGACCATGGTGGAGCGGGTTGTCCCCCTGCAGCCCATGGAGGTCCACGGAGGGGCAGAGATCCACCTGCAGCTCGTGGAGGACCCCACGCCACAGCAGGTGGAGGCCTGAAGGAGGCTGTGGCCCGTGGAGGGCCCGCTGGGACAGCTGTTCTAGAGGGACTGCACCCCGTGGAAGAGATGACCCACGCCGGAGCAGTTTCACGGAGGACTGTGGCCCGTGGGAGGGACCCCACGCTGGAGCAGAGGAGGAATGCGAGGAGTTCTTCCCCTGACGATGATACAGCGGCGTAAAACAACGCGTGATGAACTGACCGCGACCCCCATTCCCTTTTCCCCCCCCGTGCCGCTCGGGAGGGGAAGGTAGTAGAGATAATGTTAAGCCCGGGAAGAGGGAGGGGTGGGGGGAGGTTATCTTGTTCCCTGTCTCATTCTCCTGCTAATTTTAGAAAATAAATGAATAGTTTTCCCCAAGTCGAGTCTGTTTTGCCCGTGACGGTAACTTTAAGGATTTCTCCCCGTCCTTATCTCAAACCTTGAGCCGTTTTTCTTATATCATCTCCCCCTGTTCTCTCGGAGGGTGGGGGGAGCGGGAGAGAGACTGCGTAGTCTGGTCCTGATCAGGGCTGAACTACGACAGCATTACAGCCAGGTAGCACAGAGCACTTCATCAGCACATTTCTAACTTCCCCTCCTATTCCCCCAGTTCAGAGTGGATGTGTCTATACTATACATTATTTGGAATGATCCTTGGTTTTATGTCCATCCTACTGGTCTTTATGCCTACTTGCCAAAGGGCCTCTCCAGCATGTCATGCATGACATCCTTCCTTTTTACTCACTGCATGCATGGTATGTGACTGCACACATTGTCTCTACAAAGGGACAAAGGAGTCTATGCATGCATGAAGGATTTTAGCAGTCAGCATGACACTATGCTGTCCATAGCTGCATGCAACTGGTAGTCTTGATGGTCTTGCCACAGTTGTGCCTCTTGGTCATATTCATGCCAGATAACCCTAATACCTTCTCTAGCCCATGAATCAATCTCTCAAGGATGGAGCCAGGTGAGCTACCACTTGCCAGAAGCATCACAACAGAGCATGAACTGCTTCCAAGACTGTTGGGGTAAGATTTAAAACAGGACAGCTGCCCTCATGATCCCCCTAGATTTGGAGTACACTGATTTTTTAGTTTTTCCCACTTTGAGCTATTATCATCAGGTTAATTTGCCCCAGATAGTGAAGAAACTTCTCCGCAATCACTGAAAACAGAATTTTTCATGGCATAATGCATCAAAAATGTATAGGGTACTTTCAGGCATGGTGTGAGGACGACAAGGTGCACGTGAGAGCTCTAGGACTGCTAGAATGCTGAATAAATAAAACTTTATGTAATCTCATCCATATAATCGATTACCAGCAGGGCCAAAAACAGGTTGCTTCCCAACTGATTTCCAAGTTTCATTTTAGATATGTCTAAAAGGCTATTTGAATGACATCAAAAGAGAATTTGAGAATGCCTTCAAAATTACACAATGTGGCTGACCATGTATTTAGTACTTGAGATTATTGCCTAGTGCCAATTGATTAAGAAGCATAGACATATTGGAAGTCACCAGTCCTGGTTTCAGCAGGAATGGAGTTAATTTTCCTCTCAGTAGCTGGTGTGTTTTAGATTTCAGATGTGAAGAATGTTAACAAACACCTTGATGATATGAGTTGTTGCTAATGAGACCAAGGACACTATCTGGCTTTCCAGGTCTCACTAATGTGCAGATGCAGGAAGCTGGGAGAAAGACTGACAGAATAATTGACCCAAACTGGCCAAAGAGAGTATTCCGTGCCATAAACATCATGCTCAGTATATAAGTGGGAGTTGTCCATGGGAGGGGCATCCATCTCCATCTCGTCTCTTTCTCTCACTCACTGGCATCACTCTCTCTACCTTGCTGGCTCCCTCTTGCTCCTTTCCTTGCTGCTTAGTTTTGTTTCTGTGATCACTGCTCGGGACAGACTGTATTGGTCATTCGGACATTGGGTGGTGAGAAATCATGTATTGTTCATTTTGTATATTTTAGTATCTTTATATTTTGTTATTATTGTAGCTTTCCTTTACTATTCTAGTAAATTGTTGTCATCTCAACCCACGAGTTTTCCTTTCTTCCCTATTCTCTCCCCCATCCCACAAGGGAGGGGGACGGTAAGTGAGAAACTGTGTGGTGACTAGAGCTAAACCACACCACCACCAAATATTTAAATTATCTCTAGAGTCCTCTAAGATTACTCAGACTCCAGGCAGAGAATGTTACCTACTCTCCATTTCCTTGTTTATCCACTAAAGTATGCAGAGAAAGAAGCTGAAACCTTGTAGAAGGAAGATTTGTCAGTAAGAACAGCATAAACAAAATTAAGGGGCCCTAACCCAATCTGCCTCCAAGTGTCAAGTCTCCATTCCAAGCTACGGGCTGCCTGCCAACGCTGTATTCATTAAAGCTATCTTTACAAGAAATAATGAGATTAGCCTACCTCCAAAAATGAAAAACAAAACAGAACCAAAAATGAAGGCAAAACGTACTTCATTTAGCCCTGGCTCTGGCTTTCCTTGCCCTTCATCTTGTTGATCAAGTGCTTCTGTCCCTTCCTCTTCTGCTGACATTTTGACCTCCCCTGGCAAGTACGTTCACTGCAATACTGAACAAGTCAGAGGTGCCCCCTAATTGTTTATAGCCAAGTTGCCGACTGGCAACCCACTCTCATGACTCTAAGCTCTGTGGAGACTAGGACCAGCAGAATGCTTCCTAGTCAGGGGATACTTGGATGACTACTGGCATCTAAATAACTACTGAGAATACCCTTCAGTCTGATTTCTTACGTTGGCTCACAGTCCCACTGAAATCACAGGAGTATTAGACAGGAACTGGAGTGTACTGTGCTTGGCCAAATTTTAGGCTGTTATTGGGTATAAAACACCTAACACACAGCATGGAGCTTGGTTTGACTCAGTGAAGTATTCTTTTGTGACATAGCCTAAAACTGGAATCTGAGACTCTCATATCTGCTAAGCAGGAGTTCAAATCTCTTGACCAAGACATCTTGAGATATTTCTTGTTATTTTCTTATTCCGAACAATCAACAAATACATGAAGCAGAACAATCTTTTTCTCTTGAGGTGAAATTCAGAGGTCTAGATAAAAGCCAAGCTCATTAAATGCTGGTTTGATGGTTAATGAACATAGATTAGCAGGTTGTTGGATAGATGTGTGTAAGTTTGTTCTTGATGTTTTCCTGCAGTGAACTACTAATTAATATTTTCTTTTGACAACTCTTTAATGCCTTAGTTCAACTGAATGCAAATCAAGTACAGAGAGAATTGGATTTTTTTTAAAGCTGATTTGCTGCAGCATCTGTTTTCTTTACCTATCAGCCTAGTTATTTTGTCTCCATGAGTCTGTAGTCCATCTCCCTTACTGTCCAGTTGAGTCTTGAAAATTTCCAACAATGGAGAGTTCAGAAAGTCTCTGCGCAACCTGTTCTAGTGCCTAATCACCTCTGTGGCCCTTGGCAGGACTCAGTCCAGCATGCCCTATGTCTCTCTTGTACTGGTAAGCCCAGCACTGCTCTCAGCATTCCAGATGTTGTTGCACCAGCAATGAACAGAGGAGAAGGATTACCTCTCTCAAATGGCTGGTGATGCTGTTGGCCACCATTTCTGCAAGAGCACATTGTTTCCTCACAATCAAATCACTGTCCACGATGAAAAGTCTTCTTTTGCACAGCTACTCTCAGTCTGGTCAGCTCAAGCCTGTACTGGTGCATGAGGTTATTCCTCTCCAGGTGCAAGACTTTGCATTTCCCTTTATTGAACTTCTTGAGATTCCTAATGGCTCCTTTCTTCAGTCTGTTGAAGTCTCTCTGAATGGCAGCACAATAATCTGATGTATCAAGCACTCTCCTCAGTTTTAGATCATCTGCAAACTTGCTGAGGGTGTGCTGCCCCATCATCCATATCATTAATTTTGATCTGTACTGGTCTGACTACCAGCCCCTGGGGTATACTACTAGGGACTGACCTGTAGCTGGACTTTGTGCTAATAACCATAAGCCTTTGAGCCTGGAATTTCATCCACTTTTCAAACCACCTCACTGTCCCCTCAGCTATTCTGAAGGGGAATATTCTGGTCTATGAGAATGTTGTGGGAGACAGTTTTGAAAGCCCTACAGAAGTCTAGGTAGGCAGTATGCACTGCTCTCCTCTTATCCACCAAATTAGTCATCTCATCATAAAGGTTGGTCCAGCATTTCTGCTTCATAAATCCATGCTCCCAGTCATAAACTTGCTTATAATATATCTTATCCTTCATATGCCTGGAAATGTTTTCCAAGATTATTTGCTCCATTACCTTTCCATAGATTGAGGTCAGAGTTACTGGCCTACAGTTTCCCAGACCCTCCTTCTTATCCTTCTTGAAGACAGAAGTGACTTTTGCGTTCTTCCAGTCATCGGAAACCTCCCCTGATCACAACAACCTTTCAAAGACAATAGACTATTGCCTCACAATGACATCAGCCAGCTCCCTCAACACTTATTAGTGCATCCCATCTAGTCTCATAGACTTGTGTATGTCCAGCCTGCTTAAATGTTCCCTAACTAGATCTTCCTGTCCTCCAGACTTTCCCAGTGGTCTAAGGAATTTGGGATTCCTGAAGGCAGTTTTTAACAGTGAAGACTGAGACTAAGAAAGCATTGAATATCTCACCCTTTCCCATGTTATCTGCCACTAGATCCCCTGCCCCATTCAGCAGCAGGCTCACCTTATCCCTGGTCTTCCTTTTGCTGCTGTAGACACCTAGTTTCTTTCACAGCCTATACCAGATTCAGCTCCAGATGAGCTTTGGCTTTCCTAACCCCATTTCAGGACACTTGAAGAGTTGTCCTGGTTTTGGCAGGGATGGAGTTAATTTTCCTCTCAGTAGCTGGTGTGTTTTGGATTTCAGATGTGAAGAATGTTGATAAACACACTGGTGATATGAGTTGTTGTTAATGAGACAAAGGACATTGTCCAGCTTTAAAAGTCTCACTAATGTGCAGATGCAGAAAACTGGGAGAAAGACAGACAGAATAATTGACCCAAACTGGCCAAAGACAGTATTCCATGCCATAATTGTCATGCCCCATGTAAGTGGGGGACATCCATCTCCATCTTGTCTCTTTTTCTTGCTCGCTGGCATCGTTCCCTCTACCTTGCTGGCTCCCTTTTCCTCCCTTGCTCATGGTTTCATTTCCATGATCACTGCTCAGGACAGGCTGTATTGGTCATTTGGACATTGGGTGCTGAGAAATCGAGTATTGTTCATTTTGCATATTTTAATATCCTTATATTTTGTTATTATTGTAGTTTTCCTTTGCTATTCTAGTAAAATGTCTTCATGTCAACCCATGAGTTTTTCTTTCTTCCCAATTCTCTCCCCCATCCCACTGGGGAGGGGGAGGGTGAGTGAGAAACTGTGTGGTGACTAGGGATAAACCACAATAACAGTGTCTCTATATTTCCTCCTGGATCACCTGGCCCTGCTTTCCTGTCTTCTATGTATTTTTTTTTTCAATGTTTTGAGTTTAGTCAGGAGCAGCTTTTTCATCCATGCAGGCCCTTCTACTACCTTAGCAGGATTTCTTGCATGTGGGGAATGGACCATTCTTGAATTTGGAAGAAGGGATCCTTCAAAATCAACCCATCCTTTAGACCTCTCTTATCTCCAAGACAGTATCCCTTGGAATCCCTCCAAGTAGATCCATGAACTAGACAGAGTCTGCTCTCCTGAAGTCCAGGACTGTGGTCCTACTATGTGCCTTGTTCCCTTCTCTAGGGATCCTGACCTCCACCATCTCATGGTCACTGCTGCCAAGACTACCCCCAACCTTTGCATTCTCCCCTGATTCTTTCTTGTTTGCAAGTGTAAGGTTCATCAGAAAGCCTCATCTTGTCAGACAGTTGACAGAATAAAGGCTCAGCCACTTGCAGGTGTCTCCAGCAGCCACAGAGAGGGCTTGCAAGACTTTCTGCTGGGAGGGAATGGTCCCTTCATAGCATGAAGGTGCCCATCAGGAGTGCTAGTCGCATGAGATGCAGTACACACACGCAGGGTATGAAAAATTACAAAGTTGTTTCTTTCTACCTCTTCTTGCTCTCTGGAAAATCTCATGTGGTGAATAGAGGAGAATTCACAGACTGTTTCAAGATGACAAAATTTTCTTTATTGAATTTCCTATTAATTGGAAAAATAAAATTCACCTACTTTGGTAATTATATCCCAGCTTGCCAGTCTCCACTGTACAAGGCAGGGCTACTGAAAGGACAGGAAAAGATAATACTGGTCAAAGGGGTGCCTTTGTTGACAACCTTAGTGGCTGGGTAACAAAAAATTTGTTTTTCTCTAAAGAGGTTATGCCTAGTCTTATACTCAGTCAGGAACACAAGATGTGTTTCAAATTTGCACAGTTCAAAAAATCTCAGAAAGAGAAGACAGTTCTCATTCATTATAAACCATGTATAAACCAGTCTTGAGAACTGTCAAGGCCTGGGACATTTAAGGAGATATAGAGACACATATTCTAAAAGCAAAGGAATAAATGGAGCAGTGGAGAAAAACATAAATAAAAGGAAAGCTATGCATCATGAAAAAGGTTGGAGGCAAGTTCTATGTGCAGAAGCACTCTGCAGTTTTAACACCTGCTACAGCTAATGGCACTAGTGAATATTGGAAATCAGGATTTGAAAGCTGATCTATTATGTACCAGGTATTTTGTGACACTCATTCTTCATCCTACATAGGGCCTTTTTTCCAGGTAGTTGTGTTTATTTTTTTTACTTATTCCTACAATAACACAGTGTAACAGTTCCCTAAATGATTCCTCAGCAGGATGCTTAAAAAGTAGAGTAGGAGGAGTGACAGAGGTTGTTGGAGTGAATGTTTCAGAAGGCATCACTGAATGGGCTGAGATTATGACCACTGCTGTGGTCTGAGATTTGAGAAAAATACTAACCACTGGAGACAGGCACACTGATGTATTGCTGATGGCTATGTCACCACAGCTCCAGCTATGCATGATATGTTAGCAAACCACATATTTCTAATGGAAAGTGCAATTTTATATCTCTCTTACTGACCATGTAAGCTTTTGTTCTTTTCATACAGAGATATTCTCTGAGAGAGAACTGTTCTCCTCTGGCTTGCACCTAACAGTCTTTTCTACTGACCTGTGCAAGGCAGGTATGTGCTGGATCTATTTTGATGTGTTACACTCAGATGTAAATGATGGCACACAATTGCAAAGCAATGTTGAATGCTTTGTCCTTGCCTATGGTATTCAGGTGGAAAAACTAATTCAGGTGGAAAACAAGATGTATATCCTGCATTTTTTTATACTATACTTACACTATATTTTAAGTTATTAAAGCTTCTAAATGTTTCTTTACTTCAGGGAAGTATCTGAACATCTCTCTTTCCAGTAGCTCTCTGCATAACATCATGCTTTCCTCAGTCACCCTTCTGCTTGTGGCGTTCTTCAGAACTCTCCTAATTTGTTTTAGCTCTCTGAAGGAGAAGTACGAGGCTGCCTCCTTTTTTTTTTAGAAGCCTTATCGTAACATGAGGCTTTGCAACTGTGTCTCACTCTCCTAGCCCCAGTCAAGTACTTCTGGACCTAAAAATAAGCGTCTTGGAATCCCATCTGAGGAGGAGATCATATATTCTCTACCCTTTCCACGTTCATATTATAGAACTGACATTGTCCCTAACCAAATGCACACATCACTAGTCCACAAACATAGATCATAATAAATAAATAAACCTTTTCTCTGTCAAGCTAAGACTTATTTACAGGCCTTAACAAATTGAACCTCGCAAACCTAAGAAAGGCAGTGCTCTAAGTGCCTTTATTTTGCAGTGAGGCTGGCTGTGGTGCCAAAAAGTTCAGTGAGTTCCCTCCAGTCACAGAGCTAGTCAGTGGCAGGGGCAGAAGGAAAGTTGGCCTCCTGGAGGAAAAAAAAACCCTGTCCTTGCTGAAGCTACAAGCCGCAGCCTTTTTACATGGTCTAAGAAAGGGTTTTGAGATTGCTGGGTCTGGCAAAGCCTTGACCTCTTTCCTTTTGTGCAAGGTGTAAAGCCCACTTCTCATGCTTGGCATCTGTGGACAGCTGGTCTGAAGATTCTGAGAGCTTTTTGTAACCTTTTTGTGACAAGAGCCTTTCATTGATATGGATGTTGTGAAAAGAATATTGATTTACTCCAAAGTGTCTGTAAGTAGTACTACTTCATTGCATGGAACTTGGTCTGTTTTTGCTGAACTTCAGTATTTTAAAGGCACCAGGATTTGTTTTAATGTTTAAGGTGAAAGAGATAAAAGAAATGCTATTTATTACTGTGGCACCCATCACAGACAGCTTGTGTCACACACACCATTTATTTATCTGTCAGAAGACACTCAGACATGCCCTTAGCAATTACTAAATTCCATTTTCCAAGCACAAATCACTGTTTATTCATGGTAAGACACACTTAAATAGTCTGAATTTGCAGCATGCCAAGCTGTGTGAATAGTGTGCTGATTTCTTTTAGGAAAAAGAAAATGGCTGTTAAAACAGTTGGCAGTGATCATTCTGCAGGGACACATGCTGCACCGGTAGCACAGTGAATACTTGGAAAACCACCTGAGTCCTGTTAAACTTTCATTCCTGTTCCTGCAGAGAGGTTAGCCTTTTTCCTCTTATTCCTTCCATAATAATTTAGGAACATTGAGAGCCTGTAGAGGATGTCAGTTTTCAATCAAATAAAGTTGAACTAAAGCACACAGAGCTTGCATTTTGATTGCAAATTTTCAGACTCTCCCAAAGCCCAGCAAGCTTAGTGTTTGATGGAAAAACAACTATAATGACTATTATTAATATTATTAAGTCTTATTATGATGACAGCACTAAGAAGTCCCAGCCACAACTGAAGTGTCTTCTTTCCCTCTCTGTATCCCACTGAGGGATAGAATAGCTTGGAAATGATGCCTGACAACAGACTTGCTGCCTATGCAATGCTTATCTCTTCTCCAACCTCCTTCCTTGCCACCTTGCTGTTCAGCCTGCTGTGCAATACAGTATGACTTCCTCTTGTGATCTCTCACATGATGATTATTCTCTATGAGTTTATTTTCTTCATCAGTTTATTTTCTCTCTTATCCCATTTTTGCATCCCTGTTTCAGGGACCTACATCCATTTTTTTCCATTCTCCTTAGCCCCTTTCTTTGCTCATTCTACTCTTGGGTGCTCTTCTGTCTTTCATATTTCCTTCTTTTGTACTTTCTATGCCATGTGCATTGGGCCAGATTGCCAAGGCAATGTTCAGATCAGCCAGAAATTGGAGTTGCCTATAAGGCCTTTCTCATACTGTGCCTGTGTAAAAAGATGGGAATAAGAAGGAATGGTACCGGGAAATCTAGAAGAGCAATGATCCAGTCTGATCCTGACGACAATTCAGTGCTCCACTGTCATTTCATTTTCCTCATCTGCACGATCATCTTTTCCTCTGTGGGTAAATTACAACTCACAGCTTATCTTTTCATGTAGGATCAGAGTGACTGAAAGCAGGGAAATTCTTATTCTATAAAATTTGCACCATATTCATAATCAGTATAGCTAATATTTCTCTGATGGAGATGATTTATAGACAAATGGAGGAATACTATACTTCTACAGTCAACTGAGATACAAGAACAGAAGTGGCAGATGCCCAATCCCCATCTTCTGGACAAGCCCCGCTCCTCCCTGCCATTAACTGCCCCACTGCCCCTGGAAGTTCTGCACCTTCTACAGTCAGGTAGTCTGTTGACTTCACCTCAGCCATTTTGTAAAACATCCTCCCTCATGTGTTTAGAGGTTATTCTGTGACCCATCAGTGCCTCATCCAATCTACCCAAAAGTAGATCAAAGAGGAAGTCCTTTCCCATTTCAGACACAGGGTCACCTTTTTGTTTCAGCTACTGTGTGTCAAGTAGATTATAGAATCACAGGATGGTTGAGGTTGGAAGACACCTCCACAGGTCATCTTATCCAAATCCCCTGCTCAAGCAAGGCCATCTAGAGCAGGTTGCCCAGGACCACGGTCTGACAGCTTTTGAATATTTCCAAGGATGGAGACTCCACAAGCTCCCTGGGAAACCTGTGCCAGTGCTCAGTCACCCTCACAGTAAAAAAAAAAGTGTTCAGTGGCAACCTCCTGTGTTTCAGTTTGTGTTAGTTGCCTCTTGTTACTCTGCACCACTGAAAAGAGCCTGGCTCCACCTTCTTTATACCTTTCCTTGAGATACCTATAGACATCGATGAAATCCCACCTGAGTCTTCTCTTCTTCAGGCTAAACAGACCCAATTCGCCAGCCTTCCCTCATAGGAGAGATGCTCCCATCCCTTAGTCATCTTAGTGGCACTTTGTTGGACTCTCTTCAGTAGCTTCATGTCTGTCTTGTACTGAGGAGCCCAGAACCAAGCTTCCCAAAGCATAGTAAGTGGCTTTTAACAGAAGCAGTGGCATAGATGTGTTCACTGACTGCTACCACACACATGTAAGAAATTAAATTCTGGACAATCAATTTAACTTATGTGCTGAGAAACTTTTATTAACAGGGTATGGGGGGTGGTGGTTGCTGATCAGACTTCTCCAGCCTTTTTCCTTTTTTCCTCAAACAGTGCTGTCCCTTCTTTCACTGCTCCAGGACTGGGCAGAAAAGGGAGCAGAAAAGGGCACACTTCTCTCTTCCCCCTCCACAGTCAGTTGGAGGAAGAATTTTAAAACTTCCTACAAGGTCATCAGCCAAAGGATAAGGAAACACACATGGCACAAGCCTGCACCCTGTTTATTGCTAGGCATAAGCTCCACTACAGCAGAGAGCAATGGGAGCTCCCTTGCAGCCCCAATCAAAGCTCAGAGACTGCCCTTGTAACACTTCTGTGTCATCCTCTTGGGCTCAGGCTCCCATATTTCGTGCCTCTAAGTGTGTCTCACAGGATGCATCTTTCCTCAGGGTCCTTTGTTTGCCTCCAGGGATGTATCCATAGCCGTGGGCCACGTTCTAGCTCATTCCTGTCCCCTACCCCTTTGGTGCCGCACTCTGCCCCCTTGTTCTTGCCCTATCCCAAATGCACTAGGGCTTGTCCAGCAGCCTTGTAAAGTGCAGGGCTCCAAAACTGTATTTTACTCTTGTTTAATTATTTTCTATTAAAATTTAAAATTTAATTCTTCTTATTAAAGAATGTTGTGTACACAGTATTCTTACGCTTTTTGGATGTATGTATTTAATTTATATCTCTTTATATATGAATATATTTCTATGATGTAAAGTATATACGTCTATGTAATGTGTTCCTTTGTGTCAATAAATAATACAGACATACACACAAACATATGTAGTGTATATGTTTTTATATGTGAGCACTTCCTGGTCAAAAGGAAATTAGCAGATAATCAGAGTTTGTTCTGAGATCACATACGCATGATGATTTCAAAAAATGGCAAGTAGCCAACCACAGAGCAATCTGGAAACGTGGGGTAATGTGATGTGTGTGGAAATGTTTGACATCAAAAATAGTGGCCTCCATGTATGTGGTAGGCACAGGCCTCCAACGTTGATCCACTTCTGGGTTAGCTGGAAGGCGTGGTTGGTCCTGGCAGCCAATCACAGGACTGCTTTTGAACACATGGGATAAAATAGTATTAGGAAACAACTGTCAGCCAATCACAGAACAGGATAAAAACATGTTGGTTATGATGGTTTATGAAATGGCAGCTTCCAGTCGTGAAACGGTGGACAACCCAAAATGGTGGCCCCCATGCATGTAATGGTGGTACTTCCTGTTGTGATGTGTGCCTGGCTGAATTGGCAGAGGTGGATGGCAATGCCAGCCAATCACAGCACAGGCTGTGCTCACCTGGGAGAAGGCACTTTACAGAATGTCAGCCCCCAAGGACAGGAAGGGGAAGGGTGGAAGCCAACCACATGACCAGAACAGAGACAGGAGTTCCAGGGCAGCAGGATAGGTGATGTTACCAGGAGGTGGAGCTTTAGCAGAGTGAGGTATGGGGAGGTTCATCTGGTGGTCTAAAATCAACCTTGTCCTGGTGATCGTGGGAGGTCCTCAGTAAAAATCTTTCAAGTTGTGAGAATAAGAATACAACCACCTTGTTCTGTTAGAAGGGGTGGTCTGATACTGTTACATGTGGTTTAATGGAAGTCTTTTCCTCTGTCATAGAGCGTATTTTTTTCCTCAGATAAGGCCTTGTTCTGTTCAACGATGTCCTTACTAGAAGGGTATCTTGAAAGGAAAAAGAAGAAAATTCAGCTTTTCTCTGCATCAAATTTGGTCTTGTTGCAGAACAGATTTGGTGGCCTAAGCACTGCTGAGGAGGGGGTGTTTTATGAGAACTGCCAGCATGCTGTTCTGGCCACCTTTGGTTCAGAAACAGGGTTTACAAACACATAAAGAGTTATACTTTATAATCTGACCATAGGCTGATGCCAATTGCTGCTTTATCTACTTGTGGGAGCTGGATTTGTAATAAAGCAGACTTGTCCTACTAAAAAGGACAGAAAAGAAAGAGTAAAAGAAAAAGAAACAATGTATTATATACATCTAATACAGCTGTATTGATTCAACTTTTAGCTACTATTTTTTTTTAATTTACTTAGTATGCGTTACACATTCTGTGATCTTAAGTATTTTATCTATATCTGTGAAAATTTACAGAAAATATAGATGCAAGAAGTATCCTGGCCATTGTCAGTCTAATCCTTAATTTAGCGAACCTGCTGTTCCACTCTGGGTAAATGAGACATGGAAGCACAAAGGAACAATATATAAGCAATATGCCCTTCAAGCTGAGAAAGTATTAGTATAAAAAGGGCAAATTACAGAAGCAGCTAATGACTGTAATAGTTCCCAAGCTTAAAAACAGATGCATGCTCAGTGCTTTACAATTCTCATATAAAAGCATTTACAGTCTTGCAGAGACATAATTGAAAGGCAAAACAAAGAAACCTTTAATCATAGCTGTAACATATTTTTAAAACACCAGAAAGGTAGGGGCTGGCTAGTTAGAAAATAAATAGTAGGAAAAAAAAGGGTCGTAGTCAATCCTTATTTTTTTCTAGAGTAACTCACTTGAAACCAATTCTTGCTACAGAGTTGCACTGGAAACCAAATGAGAAATAATTTCCTTTCTCTAAAAGTAACATCAACAGCACAGAACAGCTGGCAGCTGGAGGTAGTCCTCAGCGTGAGGTCTGCAGTGATATTGGGTGCAGAGTTTGGCCTCTCTCCTCAGTGTCAACGGGTTTAAGTCAAGCACTGTCCGGTAGAGGAAGTTGTCACCATCTCATGAGTGCCCTTGGTGAAGGAGCTGCGAGGGGATGGTCTTCCTGTGAACACTGATGCCTGGATGTTGAGATGTAACTAGATGTGTATAAATGACGTGGTGTAAATTTATTAGCTGACTGATCAGGTGGGATATCTCCAGCACATAAAGTCCTGAGTCTGTTTTGTCTGTTAGACATGGGTCATGGTGTTAAATGAGTCTCCTGAGAGCAGCCACGGTGAACAGTGCTTTCCCCATTATCAAGAAGATCAAAGCCTTATTTTTATGGATAGCCCTCAACATCAAGTCCAGCTGTTGCATTAGTAACACCCTAACTGGCCTTTGAAGACATGTTCCTGACTCAAGGCCTCCTGGAAGGTGTTAAATTACTGTTTAACATGTTGGAATCACTTTTTGTTTCTCCTTTCACCATTCAGGCAAAGCAACAGGTGAACCTTTAGTTAAAGGCTTGCACATAAAAGGAACACAGAGCACAGTTCTTCCAGGGTTTTCATGCAACTCTTTTTTTTTGTTTGTTTGTCTTTCCAGACTTAACAGTTTTGTGAAGTGTTATGACTTTTACATGAACCAATCTTTGATCCCCCTCTAGCCTTAGTACATACTGCTTAGGAGTTAGTACAAAGGAAAATTAACTGTTACAATTCTGCAACTCAGCTGAAAACTAGGCAAAAACTCTTGTGTGTTTTATCTCTTTTAAATAGTTTTCTATATCTGTGCTTTTTTGTACCTCGTTATAGAGGCAGATACATCATTGCGAGGATTGTCCAGGTTGCTTTGTTTATTAATGTAAGAGGTTGAAAGTGATTACACTTTAAGTATTAACTATGACAGAAAGACAGAAAGAACATTTTCAGTCAATCATTATTTAACAAGCTAATTTTTCCCAGAGACAATATAATGACCATAAATTATGACTTTTTTATCAGTTGTTATTTCTCACAAATTCTATTCAATAAAGGTAATCAAGTGTTCTGCTGAGATATTGCTGTTATCTTTTGTCTTTATAAACCATTGCTAGACAAGAACATAACAAAACCATCATAAAACACACGTGTTTTATTTGCATACATTTTAAAAGAAAGGTGTATCAAAATCCCATCCTGACATCATAGTCTCAATCAAAAAAATTTTAGCGTGTGCAAAATTAACAGTAGCTATGTCTCCTTCAGTGGAAATTTTGAGAGCTTCAGTGATACTATGAGTTTATTTAAGAAGCGTGGGATTTTGCTGGTTTATAAGTAGCTCCTGGCAGTCACGGTGAGGCTGTTTCTTGATTCCCAGTCCATTTCACAGTAGTTTTGGACGCTTCTTCTGAATGTAAAAGGTCTGTTTTATACTGTTCATACAGTATCATACTGTGATATATCACGTGTGAGGCTGTCAGGAGAATTAGGGGGAGGAGGGGAGAGAGAAAAGATAACATTTCTACTTCTGCCTCCTATTGACAAGCTCCAGGTGTGATTCAGCTCACAGATTAAAATACATAAATTAAAATGTTTACATTTGGGCATACACCGGAGCTCAGTATTTGAGCTCCCATTATAATCAATGAAGAGCAAGCTGGTACATGTGGAGTCTGTAGAGCTATTCAGTTTATCCTCAAGTGTACATATACATCTGATTGGCCTAATTTTCAAGCTGAATCTTATTTTGCTTCTCTGTCCTATATTCTTTTCAACAAAGGAGGAAGAACTGCAGCAGAGGGAAAAGCAATGTGGAGCCAACAAACAATCCCACAGACGTGTGAGATGTGATTACTTGAGGCTTTGTTTTACTTACCAGTGCTGGAGGTCTCATACATTCCTTAATTTCCTTCTGAATGAGGAAGGAAACTCAGCTTCTGGAGTGCTTCTAGACGTCTTGTTTTCCACCAAGGCTCAGGAAGAATGATATTTCTTCCTCTCAAATGGAGACAATGTGTTTCTCACTAGGACATGTCTTGCAAACGTGCACTACATGGGATGATATTCAGTATTTACCTTGAATTTGAAGCTGAGACATTTATTGAGAGAAGCATTCTGTTCTAAGTATATCTTATCAGGTCTTCAAGGTCTGTCCTGCCTATAAATGGCTTTGAAAGGCCATAGAAGGTCTGAGATGAGCCTACTTCACAAGCTGTGGCTGTGTCCTGATGTACAGCAAACCTGTGGAAGCTCCTTCATATAGAAGACTTAGAAGCTCTAACTTTAGAGTTCATCACCACCTACACATTTGACAGGAAAATGTAGTATCCATCTTTGTAAAGGAAGAAAGGAAGGACAGGCATGCCTTCAGAAACCTCACAGAGAAGGATTTTTTTTTTTTTTTGCAGGGCACTATGAATTAACTGCTTCAGCACTGGAATGTAAAACATTGTTCTTTTATAATGATGCAATGTATTTTAAATGTAATGTTTGAGAGCTATCTGAATACGGAGAACATCAGCAAAGAATAAGAGCTCATGCCCTTTGCCTCCAGATACCACCTAAGACCAGATCAGCATTTGGGTTAAATCATTTAAAGTTACTGGCATGATAAAATTTTGTAAAATCCCATGTAACATTATTCTATCAATTATGTATATATTACATTAATATACGTGCTTTTATTTGCTAGTTTCATTGAAAGTACCTCTGGAAATGAATATATACTTATTATAGAGTTGATTATTTATTATTTATTATGTGTGAAAAATTTCACTAGTTTCTAATGAGAGGAGAGCTCACCTACCCCCATTCTGGCACCCAGGCAAGTTAAGTTCTTCTTTCTCCAAAATTCTGGGCTGATGTCTACCAAGAATGTGCTGATTACATTTAACCCAATTCAGTACAGAAGATATCTGAATAGCTTCCTCTGGTTCCTCCTACCCTAGCTTGCAATGACTTTATGTTTAAAAGAAAACCATTATCAACAAAAAGGGAACTGAAGAGTATCCTTTTGTAACGCGAAGTACAAGAGGCTTTGAGGATATCCAGGTGAAATATATTCATGGTTTTATCTTTGAACAACTTGTTACATGAGTACTTTAAGTGCATGTCAGGTACAATTAGTTTTTAATGAATCTGTAATGAGTCTAATTACATTCTGCAACTCAAAATGCTGTCTAATTTTCTTCCTAGTCGAAGCTGCCCATTTGGTTTTCTTACCCACTGTAGTCAGGACAGTATTTACACTCCTAATTCCCTGAATTGTGAGTCCCTCTTGTTTGAATGAGGTAGAGTCAGTGATTCCCAGCTTGAAAAGCAGTAGGGCACAGATGTACCAACTCTTGAACAAATGGATCAGCCAGCATATTACCTTTAAGAACTGATAATCAGCCTCTTTTATGTCTTTTAATAACAGTGAAAAACACCTGAATACACAAATATATATAATCTTATTTGATTATATTAGTTCTTTTCTCTTATTGGCTGGAGTTGCCCTTTTGTAGCAGCATAAACACATGTTCAAGCAATGGTGAAAAGTAGCAGCCAAACCAAATTGAAACTCCTCATAATAGGAACCTCTCTGTGTGAAACTTAAGGGTCTTTCTAATGCACTGTGAAGTAGCACTTTGCAGCCTCCACAGCAAATAGAAAAGACATATTCTCAGCAGGTTTAGGAGAGGAGGCAGAGGATAATCTCAAATGTAGCTGAAACACAGTTACAAATAAATTATTTCTTGTATTCAACTGAGGGTGAATGCAGTTTTAGGCTTGCAAAGAGGTTAAGAAAAAAAATCAATGTACACAAATGAAGAACCAGAGCATAATAAAACTTATGCAGAAAAAAATTTATCATCTAGAAGGGAAAATGAACATTAAATAGTAGAGAAAAAGATAACATAATAAAGAAAAAAGATGGAGAAGCATTCATTTCACTAAAGAGAGGATACAAGTCTTGTGATGTAAGTGAAAGCAGATTTTTATCTGTACAAATTTTGGCATATATCAGTAGTGTTAACACTACTGTTATTCTGATGTAAATTATGATGGAGGTTGGTCCCTTAAGTCCTAACCCAATGTATATTAAAGTTGTTCAGAAACTTGACAGTGACTTTAAGACAGATCTGAATTAAAGCTTATTTTTTGAAAGAGAATGTAACAGCGTATTCTCTTTTGGAAATTATCTCAATGCATATACTGCATATAGGAAAAAGAAAAAGTCAAATAATATTATTTGCCTAAGAATCTGGGAAATCCCTCTGGGCTAAAAGAGGCAAAGAAATAAAAAGAAAATGGTGTAATTTCTCTTTGGCAGGAGAGGAACAAGCGAAATGACACCAATTTATCTTGAATGAAGCAAAAATGGAAGTAGAATAAGGCATGAAAAGGCAAAAACAAGAGTTCTGAGTAAAACTCTTTCAGTTTTTCCCTAGGCTAAAAATAAATAGCTAAATAAACACATTAAAACAGTCACAACTTTTTTTTTTTTCAAGAAAATAATCCTCATTTCACAGATAAGTGAACTGAGGGGATGCAAGCTCAAACAAGGGAGGTAGTCATGCTTTAGGATGTCTACTGTCATAAATTAGATTCTTCAAATCTGTTTATCTGTTGCCTCACCCTGGATTATCAGAGTTACTGATGCTGAAATTCTGCTTGCAGCCTGAACAGAATTATCCTAGGGCTGAACACAAACAAGTCTTGCTGTAATGAAAGGAGAGGTGATCTTCTGGTCCCTCATGCCAAGAGCTTCATCCCTTAGAAGTTGTTCAGATTATGTTAGAGCACCAAACTCTCTAACACCAAAGGAACACAGGCTGTTGGCCCCTTATTTTTTTTTTTTCCTAGTAGTTCAGAGACTAGCAGCTGTGGAAGAAAATGTCTAAATCTCACTTGAATCCCCACCTGTCTCAGTTTGGTAATGACCGAACTATGCAGTGTCCTGAGACAGGGCCTTTTTATTTCTCCACATCAAAACTGTTCTGATTTGCTTGAAATTATTAAATATTCATTGGACCAAAGGGGAGGAAGAAGGAGTACATTGATTTGATCTCTCTCTGGCCCAATAGTTAAGGCTCCGAACTCTGGTAAGGGAAATCTAGATTCCTGTTTCTGCTGCAAACAACTCTTTCAGTAGGTTATGTTAAATATCCTGAAATATAGGTCACTGCCTCCATAGCAATTGGAAACAAAATTTCTTATTTATGTCAGTAGGAGTTTTACCATTCGTCTCAATGGGTTCAATATGTCATCTTCTAAAAAAATGTCACCCAGTGTTTCTGTATTTTCTATTCACTTTCTAGAAATCATATTTTCTCCTAGATTTCTCTGTCATTCTCAACTGCTGAATATTTGCCCCAGGAATTAATAGGAAGAAATTTCTTTCATGGTTGCTGATCTCATGTATGTGATCTAAACCCACTGAGATCAGACCTGGTGTGCCTGTCTTCTTGTTAAATGAGTTTATCCAGCTGCAGTCGATGATGATGCAGTCAATCAGAGGAAGGTAGTATATCTGAGTTAACTTAGTGTGCTTAACATATTTTTCCCTACTGCTTGCTTGCCGCTTGCCAGTCAGGAAAAAGCATTCTGCTGAGTCTGAATACACTGTTTCTTTTATTTTTATCTATGTGAGTTCATACTACAATAAAAACTGAACACAATATGTAAAGGACCAATCTAGATCTATTATTGATTTGGTTGCTTGCCTACAGAATTTACTTTTGTTTTTCGGTTCGTTACTTGTAAAATACAGAAAATGACAAAAATCTCCTTTGCAAACTTGTCTAATATTAAGCTTATTAGTAAAAAAAAAAAAAAAAAAAGAAAAAGAAAAACTATCAATTAACTCAGAAACGATTGCCAAAGCTTCCCTTTACTTCATAGGGTTAGGCTGTAAACGCTGAAAAGTATAGCTGTAGTATTCTCAGTGTATGGATCACACTCATCCAAAAGCTATCTAGCCACTTATAGAGACACACCTCAGTAGCTGCTGTGTCTGATTTGGTAGGGAGCAACCTCAGTGTGAGAAGGAATCAGACATCCTATACTGCAGGTCTTCTAGTTGCTGTAAGAAAAAATTTCAAAGGAAGATCAGTAAAGTTAATGATGAGTCTGAGGAAAAGTGTATCCAGGATAGCTCGCCAGGTGTTTGGGGTTTAGAAAAAGTGACTCTAGCAGATTAGTGTTCTATAAAAGGTTTAATTTGAATATATATTTAGAAAGCCAGAGTATCATTATTATTGATAGGAGAACGTTACTCATTGAGAGGTACTGCCTCGTGCTTTAGCAGTGGTAATTACAAAATGCTTATTTTGCATATCCTGGTCTAGTATGGAGGATGTGACAGAAAGTGGAGGCAGTGATATTTTAAAGAAAGCAAACTGTCTTTCACAGAGCCCCTTTTTTAACTATTCTTACACCCATAGGCTTCAAACAGCTTTAAGACTCAGTATTGGAGAACTGCTTGTTAGAATCAGCCCTGTAACAGTTTTGTTCATTCTGTTGAAGCCCTCCATATAAGAAATTTGCTGATTAGTATTCAACAAGCTTGAAATATAGATGCTGAGAGTCATAAATATGTGGCTGGAAGGGGCCTGATATCTAATCCAATTGCTTGCACCAAGGCAAGATCAAATGCAGCTAAAGTATTTCTGACAGATGTTTATCCAGTCTATTCATAGGAATGTCAGTGATGGATATTGTACAATGTCTCAAGACAAACTGTTCTCAAGACAAACTGTTTTCAAGACAAAGAACCATATTTCAAAACGTAGCCTTCTGTTCTAGGGCTAAGAGCTAAATGACAGCAGTTTGAGAACTTTGCTATACTGGTACTTGTCTTGATTTACATTAATATACATATCATCCATAGGGTGCACATTTCCTGCATGCTGTGCTGGCAGTGAGGTGACTGGGGATCTATATGATGAATTGATTTTCAAATAACTGCACTTATAAAATAAAAAAAATGTTGCTATCTGGCTATATGGTTTAAGGATAACTATCTTAAGGATGCTACCTTTAGCCATATTAAGAACACATACTGGCATCTTCAAAAAAGTCCAAATATTTTAGGACCAAAAATGTCATTAAAAGCTAGGAGACTTTGCATTCAGAAAGTTACGTGCACACTTTAGAAAGGTGCTCTGCCATTTGATATAAATTATTATTGAAAGTATAAACCATAGTGCTGTTAGCCTAGGATTTGTGAGTACTTGCTGAAAACTCAGTGTTACCTTGTCATAGTTTAATCCCAGCTGGCAACTAAGCACCACAAAGCTGCTCACTCACTCCCCCAACGACATATAGGGGAGAGAATCGGAAGAGTAAAAGTAAGAAAACTACTGGGCCGAGATAAAGACAGTTTAATAGGTAAAGCAAAAGCTGCGCACACAGGCAAAGCAAAACAAGGAATCCATTCACCACTTCCCATCGGCTGGCAGGTGTTCAGCCATCTCCAAGAAAGCAGGGGTCCATCATGTGTAACAGTTGCTTGGGAAGACAAATGCCATCACCTGCCTCCTTCTTCTTTCCTCAGTTTATATGCTGAGAATGATGTCATATGGTGTAGAATATCCCTTTGGTCAGTTGGGGTCAACTATCCTGACTGTCTTCCCTCCCAACTTCTTTTGCACTCCCAGCCTACTCGCTGGTGGGGCAATGTGAGAAAAAGAGGTCTTGACGCTGTGTAAGGACTGTTCAGCAACAGCTAAAACGTAAGTGTGTTATCAACAGTTTTTGGGTCACAAACATAGCCCCCTACTAGATACTGTGAAGAACATTGACTCTATCCTAGCCAAAACCAGCACATACCTTAAAGTGAGCATGCTCGTGGAATTAAATATTAAATGGCAAAAGATAGTTTTACTCAGATCCATCAATGACTCTTTCAGTCCAGTATGACAGGGAGTAGAAAGGAGCTCTGAAAACAGCACTTAAATGATGAAAACTGAACCCATATTCCTACATAATTATTGTACCTTTAACTTACTTCTGTTGCTTGTAAGGAATTTTGTCAGCAAACAGATATGAAACACTGAACAGCAAGTTTTATGAGATTACGTTTAATGCATGAAATGCACTCTATTCCATTAAAAATATTTTTGGAAAACGAGAGGTGTTCTTAAGTGTTAAGGGAAACCTATCAAAATCATATAAGCATGTATAAAATAAATGTATGAATGTAAGTTTTAGCTTGACTCTTGCTAAGATATAATAGAGAATTATTTAAATGAGTAGGATTTACCATAACAATAGTGCAAACATTATTTTTTCTGTTCTGTGAGTTACAAAACTTTTCTATTGTTTATTTACTACAAGAGAGAGTGTTCATCTTAAAACCTCCACTCTGTATTTTGCTGTACCCATCCTTCACTCCTAATAAAGTCAGAGGATCTGTAAGAGGCACAAGAGGACTCAGGTGTATCGCGGATTGTCAGAAGGATGAAACATTAGCTTCTCCTGTATATAAACCCCTATGCTGAGAAATGAGACAGATGCATTGAAAAGGTATTATCAATATCCTCGTTTCTAGAAAGTATTCAGCATTTATCATTCACTGAAAAGAGCCACTAAAGCATTCCTATATCGCAGTCCTAATTTGCTTATAAGATACCTTCTGAGGCTTAAAACACACACAGTGACTAGATAAAGTGAATCTGAAGGTCTCCTCTACAATCCCCTAACAAATTAGGAAGTACAGCAATCCAAAAAGTGTTGATTCATTCGACTGTCATTCTAACTTTTCATCATTGCACGAGCGTTGTATGTTCTTTAACAAATCATGTCCTTCCCTGAGAGATCTTAACCTTGATTTTTTTTTTTTCATTTAAGTGGAAACATGTTTGCGTAACATAGCTTCATTTCATATGGTAGGCCTAGGTCACAGAATCACGAATCGTTAAATGGTAGTTCTTTTTAGAGTTAAAGAGCTAGATCTTCAAAACTAAGTTGTCTAGGCACCTTAAAACAAGTTCTGCTTTCTCTGGTAGAAACTTGCATAACTTTGCAAGTTTGATCCAAAGTGTTTTTAACCCTGCTGACAACCATCTTTGGGAGCACTCCTGTAGTCATATAACAAAACCAACAACTATCATTGGAAATTTGATCTGAACAGACATAGCAGCACTTCTGGGTAATGTAACAAGGTTAGCCTTTTTATTATTCTTTAATAGAAGAGCAGTATTTAAATCTGCAGAGTAAATACGTCATCAGGAGTTGTGGTTGAAGAGAAATCGCATTTTCTTCAGCATAAAATAAGCATCTGTCATGCTAAGGTGTGCAGTGTGTCCTTAGTTTGATACCATCCTTCCTTTACATCTGATACTCTTTCTAGGCAGCTGCAGTGTCATAAATGATCAGGGACATTTAATTGCTATAACCGTATATAAACTGTTGGAAAGTATTGAACTTTTAATTGCAATGATTGTATTCTTCCTTGTTATACTTGCTAAAAGGACTTAGCAGTGTTTATAGTACTGATGTAAGAGGGCTGAGATTAATTTAAACAAAATCTTATTCTAAAGAGCCATCCCAAGAGTAGTTTAAAATTGAGGGGAGTTCAGAGAGACATTTTGAGAGGTGCCAGTGAATAGTAATTTAAAATTTTCATTTTTCTCTTGAGTAGATCAGCAATTTCAAGAAAACAGAAAGACAGAAAGAGCTAATCACTGGACTTATTCTGTCAGGCATTACATTACACCTGCTGTAATTCAGATCTAAACTCTACTCTGCAGAGGGAACTGCTTACATTTTAGTACCTTTTATAGGCTACATAGAGTGTTTCACATCACGTAATGGCTACTTTATTAAAAAGAATCATCCAAGTAGTTTCTGAGAAATATACAATAGCTTACACAGTCATACACTACGAGCTGTTTCACTGAAAGGTTAGCAAACACCCTTTGCGCATCTGTTTTAATATAATTTTGCAGGGGAACTCAACCTTTTAGATAACATATTTTATTCATGGATTATCAAGTTTACACGTTTTAAATATTTATGGAATTCATAATCCCATATGGTCTATACTGTGACGCATGATACAAGTGTTTAATGAGAAAGTGTGGACATATTTATACGAAAATAACATCTGCTCTTTCCTCTCAATAGAGCTGGAATACTCAATTGAGTAAACTGCAGTGATTTCACTGATTTTTGTTTTCTATGTTCTGCTTTTTTTGGTTCATCTAGTCTTCAGTCATTTTTGAGGTTTCCAGCACCACAAAATTATCAAAACAGCATTCTGATTGAGAGCAGGCTTAGAAATATCCTTATAAAAAAGCTATTCTTTGTGTCTGTTAATATTTCTCAGGATACAGAATGGAACAGACTGGGCTTTTCTTCAGAGCACAGGAGTTAATTCAGCAACATCATAACTTTTTATACATTCTTAAAACCAATCCAAAACAGACATGTTTGCAGACATACCCAAGCCAATATATCTAATTAATTCCTTATTGACTTTTGTACTGGAGAGGAAGATGTCCAATGAATAGGTAATAGAAAGAAAGGAGTTATACATACACAGGAACTTAATTTTCTAACTACATTTTGCAACAACTAGACAACTGAGATGGGCTTACGAGAGGACATAAAGATGGATGTTGCCATAAAAACAGAAGACAGTGAGACTGATTGTTTCAGGCAGAAGAGAGAAAGATATATTTGAATTTAAGAGGATTTCAACTTCATCAAGAATCAATAAGATTTCAGCATGTAATGTAGACAGAATCAAGGTTAAGGAAACTCCCAAGTTGCTGGAATTAATATAGGCAGTATAATATAATGATGAATAGTGATAAAGGAAACTAAAGTGGTCTGTGTGTTTGTCGGAGGAGCTATCCCAAGAAAACCTTGATATGTTGGACAGGGTGCACAGCAAAAAAGAGTCACAGTTTCTTTGTGACTGCCCATATCTGATTTATGGGATCAAGAGATGAAGAAGAAACAGTGACAGTAGAGAACATAGTATCTGTCTGGAGAGAGAGGAGCCTGATGCCTTCTTAAGCTCTCCCCTTCAGGCTTTCATTTATTCAGCCTTGAGAATGTTTCCAAAGATTTGTGAACATTCAAAGACAGACTGCAGGGGAAGATGTAAGATGGGAAAGAAAGATCTTGAGTGGAGTAATAAACCAGAATGCCTCCCTTGAAAAGAAAATACAATGGGTATATTTTTGTTTAAAGGATATTTGCAGGTTGGTCAAACTCCAGAGAAAAGGAATGGGGAAAATTGCCTATGTTGCAGAAAAAAAAGTCCCATCTGCCTATCTCACTAGTCTATTCCCATCACTTCTCCATACACTGGAAAATACACTCCTATTATTCCCTATAAGCACTACAGTCTTTTATTTTATTTTATTTTATTTTATTTTATTTTATTTAAACCCCAAACAACCAAAACTTAAATAACTTAAATGTCTTTAAAATAGCCAAATGATCCTTCTTAGAATTTTCTTATGTCTTCTACTCTTTCTGTGCCTTTCCTACATATGCATGTTGTTTGAAACTAGAACTTTTTGTACTTTGTACCCTGTAAAAAACTGAACATAGTAACATGAGTCAATATCTTAATCAATGAACTAAATGTGATGTAAATCCTTCAAAGCTGACCCTTGCATGCATAAAAAATTTTTGCATAAACCAACCTCATTTTGGAAGAATGAAATTTTATCTAGTCAACAGGAATTAGACAGGCAATTCCAAATTTTTCAGGGTCTTATTACATTGTTGACATGTGTAGTGTCACTCATAATTTGAGTAGAAAAATTGAATGTTAAAATCCCAGAGGAAAAGATAATTTTTACTTTTCCTTCATATATGTATTTTCCTCTTTCCAGAAGCTGTAATCTAAATATTAGTTAAACTAGCAGCTGAATATTTTTTCAAAAATTGTTCCAGCTGTGAAGATTTGCAGCCACATAATCAGGATTAACTTGTGATTTAAATGCTATCTTGCAGCTCAGCTATCTGCTACTAAATATTGGATGCTTCTCTGTGGAAACCATTTTATTACTTGCTTAAATATTTCCTTCAGAACACTCATGTGAGCAACTGACTATGAGAGAACACAGAAGGAGCCTGGAAATATTCATGAGGGAAAAAAACAACCAAGCAGCCAAGACTTTATGACCTTTTTGAATCTCCAGCATTTAGAATAAAGCAGATCAAATGAGGAAAAATTAGGAATGGAAGATACTTATTTTCCTGAAATACTGACAAGGTAGGATCGCCACATACAACAGTTATATGTTGAATTTAACCTCGTGAGAGCAAGGGATTTTATGGTTAGCCTCTTCAGCGATGTGGACACTTCACATTGTAGTTTTTCATGAGGACTGTATGTGGAAGAGTAGTCTCAAAGCAATGTAATCAGTGCAGAGTACCATTTGAACCAGTTTGCAAACTTTTTTTTGCCCTATTTAAGGCTATTTGCATACAGAAGATAACAAAATATTAGGATGCTTGGTCCTAATTAACTGCCTTTGGTTCCACTGTAACTTCTGCTTGCAAAGTTTTGCAGCCTGAGAGCACTTACTCCTCTCTTCTTGTCTATAAAAAGAGTAGCAGGAAATACTGCATTTTTTTTTTGGATCATGAAGCCTGAACAACAGTGAGTTGTGCCTTTTCTATCAACAAATTCTATAGAGCTGGATTCGAGGCTATGCCTATCTATACCTTTTCTGTTATCCTTTCATTTGTTCAAAAACTAGCTAAACAAGTAATGACTTCTCTATCTTCTGAACTACTATGCAATATGTACGGTTATTTGTATTTGGTTATTTGTACCAAAGCAAATGCACTTCTGACAAATGAAAAAAATTATGACTGGTACAACGCTGTAGAAGTTCAGATGCATACAATTGAAATTCTGCTGCTCATTGGCCTGAAAATTTGACCTATGAAATACAGATGGCAAATTGCATTTGCTTCAAAGACAACTGCAGTAAACAAGCACAATGGCTTTGCAAAGTTTATTGGATGCAGTCATTGTCTATTTAATTGGGTTTCATATGTGTTGGATATCTGCAAGTATAAATGAGATGGTTAAATCACTCAAAGGTTTTAAGTACTGTACTTACACAGGCTACTTATTATCTACATTTTGATTCTATGCATCATCATCAACAACAATAATAATAATAGCAGTACTAATAATAATCCAGCTGGGAATAATTATTTGATGTTGTTTGTGTGGCTAATTGTGAGAACACAAAATGAATCCTAGTTCTAACATATCTGCCAGCAGTGTCTGCTTATTTCTGAAACTGTGAATACCCTTTGGATCTGTGAATAGTAGTTGCCTTGGAGAATATGTTTTACGTAAACATTGAAGGAAGATTGGTCTACAGCATGAAAAAAGACTTAACCTTTGTGTATTAGAAAACAGATGGGTCAATAACAGGGTTGGTCTGGATTATGTCTTACTCATTATTTTTTTTCCATCCAAAAAGCTGGAAAAGTCTGACATGCCATACTGTTAGGTGTGCCTTTTTTAAAATGAGAGCTTATTCCACACAGAAACTGAGAAGTTAGTTACTTACAAGATTTCTTATAAACAATGGAGAGCAGACAGTGTGATTGTTCTGTGAAAATCTGACAACTATTGAGTACGTGATTATTTGATGTGTATTTACCAATGACTAAGAATTAATTGCCAGCAGATTTCCCATTATTAAATAAAGGTACATTTAAACTTTATTAATTTAACCCCTTTATCCTTTGTGTTAAGGATAAATAGTTTATGAAACATAAATCAAAGCTGAACAGCTACTATTAATGTTTTCTGAATGTCTTGGAGGCATCTGCAAGCACTGCAGTAGGCAAGGTAGTAACTTATACCTTTCTTTAACACCCTCAACCTTTATGGCCATTGATTAGCTAGGCATTAGAATGTTTGTGAGCTATTTATTAACCTGTTATAAAGTCCTTGTACGTGTCTACATTCACAAAATTCTAGGTGTGATCCAAAGGACAAACAGAGAAATGCTTGTTTGCTTTTCCTTTCTAAGTACACTGGAACAGAATGAGATATATATGTAGGAAAAGCAGAAATATTCCCAAGGCTGCTGATGAATCGTCACCCCAGGTCTTAGTGGCTGGCTGTGAACACAGGGTATGTAAGGTAATGTATTTGATGTCTCATGGAAAAAACATTATCTGCAAGGAAGCTCATTGTGAAGAGGCTGAAGCACATAGAGCCAACTTAGAAAGCAGGCACAGATCTTGTCTTCACTGACTTTGAAGGATGAGTCTCTACACAATGAACCGATATTTTCACAGGAGTCTCCCCTGAAGACAAGTATGCAAATCTCAAGGGAGTGTAATGGTTTTGGCTGTGATAGAGTAGTTCACAGTAATTCATATGGTGCCCTGGTTTTGGATTTGTGACAAAAAAAAAAGTGTTGATAACACACCCATGTTTTAGCTATTGCTGAACAGTCCTTACACAGCATCAAGACCTTCTCTTCTTCTCATGCTGCCCAGCCAGTGAGCAGGCTGGAGATGCACAAGAAGCTATGAGGGGACACAGCTGGGATAGTTGTCCTCAACTGGCCGAAGGGATATCCCTTACCATATGGCATCATGCTCAGCAATAAAAGTCTAGGGGAAGAAGAAGGAAGGAGAGGACATGGAGAAGGCTGAGGTGCTTAATGACTTTTTTGCCTCAGTCTTCACTCATGAGGGCTCTAGCCATGTCACCCAAGTCATGGAAGGCAAAAGCAGGGACAGGGAGAACAAAGAACTGCCCACTGTAGCAGAAGACCAGGTTTGGGAACATCTGAGGAACCTGAAAGTGCACAAGTCCACGGGACCCAATGAGATACATCCACAGGTCCTAAGGGAACTGGCAGATGAAGTTGCCAAGCCACTGGCCATCATATTTGAGAAGTCATAGCAGTCTGGTGAGGTTCCTGATGGCTGGAAAAGGGGAAACATAACCCTCATTTTTAAAAAGGGGAACAAGGAAGACCTGAGGAACTACAGGCCGGTCAGTCTCACCTCTTGCGCCATGGCAAGGTCATGGAGCAGATTCTCCTGGAAACCATGCTAAGGCACATGGAGAGCAAGGAGGTGGTTGGTGACAGCCAACATGGCTTCACAAAAGGCCTGACCAATTTGGTGGCCTTCTATGACGGGGTGACAGCATCGGTGGACAAGAGCCGAGCAACGGATATCATCTATCTGGACTTGTGCAAGGCATTTGACACTGTCCCGCACAACATCCTTCTCTCTAAACTGGAGAGACATGGGTTTGATGGACAGACCACTTGGTGGATAAGGAATTGGCTGTAAGGCTGCACTCAGAGCATGGTAGTCAGTGGCTCAATGGCTCAATGTCCAGGTGGAGACCAGTGACAAGTTACGTTCCTCAGGGGTCCATGTGGGGCCTGGCCCTGTTTAACATCTTTGTCAGCAACATGGACAGTGGGATAGAGTGCACCCTCAGCAGGTTCACTGATGACACCAAGCTGTGTGGTACTGTCGGCATGCTGGAGGGGAGAGACGCCATCCAGAGGGACCTTGACAGCCTGGAGAGGTGGGCCTGTGCGAACCTTATGAAATTCAACTAGGCCAAATGCAAGGTTCTGCACATGGGTTGAGGCAATCCCAGGCACAAATATAGGCTGGGCGGAGAATGGGTTGAGACCAGCCCTGAGGAGAAGGACTTGGGAGTGCTGGTGGACGAGAAGCTCAACATGAGCAGGCAATGTGCCCTTGCAGCTGAGAGAGCCAACTGCATCCTGGGCTGCATCAAAAGGAGTATGGTCAGCAGGCTGAGGGAGGTGATTTTCCCCCTCTACTCTGCTCTTGTGAGACCCCACCTGGAGTACTGCAAGAGGAAGATCAGGGGCGACCTTATAGCAGCCTTTCAGTACTTAAAGAGGGCTTATGAGAAAGACAGGAAGAAACTCTATAGCAGGGCCCTGTTGTGATAGAATTAGGGGTAATGGTTTTAAAATAGAAGGAGGTAGGTTCAGACTAGATATTAGGAAAAAAATTTTTACACTGAGGGTGGTGGAACCCTGGAACAGGTTGCCCAGAGAGGTGATGGATGCCCCATCCCTGGAAGAATTCAAGGCCAGGTTGGATGAGGCTCTGAGCAACCTGATCGAGTTGAAAATGTCTCTGCTCCTTGCAGGGGGGTTGGACTAGATGACCTTTGAAGGTCCCTTGCAACCCTAATGATTCTATGGTTTGGAGTTAACAGCACTTGTCCGCCCAAGTAACGATTATGCATGATGGAGCCCTGCTTTCCTGGAAATGGCTAAACATCTGCCTGCTGATGGGAAGCAGTGAATGAACTCCTTCTTTTGCTTTGCTTGGACGCGCAGCTTTTGCTTTACCTATTAAACTGTCTTTATCACAACTCACTAGATTTCACAATTTTACCCTTGTGAATCTCTCCCCCATAACACTGGGGGAGTGAACGAGTGGTTGTGTGGGCCTGAGTTGGAGTTGACACACAACAGTCAGCCAGCCTTTTCAGCACAGGGACAGAAAACTGCTTGATAGTCCCTCCACTATCAGTCCATTAGCTTGAATTTGGAAGCTGGCTTCATACATTTTTTCCTGTTGTGAATATGGCAGTAGATATGCAGGAGAGAAGTCATTTGAGTCAGAATCACCAGATGGGAAGGGAGATCTTCAGGACATTCAAAATATCACAGGAATGAGGATCTGAAGCACAATGTAGAATTAAGCTATACATATTGGATGTTATCCGTCTAAATTACATTTCATTACATTGATTCAATTGCAAGCCACCTCTGATTTCCAGCTGGATACAAATATTTTCAGTGTTGTTATTGTTTCACCACCTAAATTAAATTCCCAGTTTGAAACTTTTTTTCCCCTATTGATTTTTTTTTTCTGTTATGACAAATCAATGACAGGCTACATTACATTTTCATCGGCTAGAAAAACAGGTTTCTTTCCAGGAAGCTCTTTGTCCTTTGGATTAGGGTTCTTTTTGTTACAAATGACCCCTTCTAGCAAGTTGCAGTGTATGCTCCATATTCGTGGAACAAAGCACTTTCTCCTTTTAGCAAAATCTAATTTAGGTTTTACCTGGCTCACAAGATGGATAACACTCCCGGGGTAAAACCTCCCTGGTCTACATAGTTAGGTGCAGAGAGTCATATGTTAGCTCAGTCTCTGCTCTGAATTGGTGGGATGCAAGCTGGATTGCATGGGAAGGTTGTTCAGTCATGTTAGTGCTTGGCTGTCCTCACACTGCCAAGTCCTGTCTCTCAGCTGGGCATCCACTGCTGACCTCTGGATGAGGCTCCTCTCCTTGTGCTGTACAGCAAACCTGCAAGAACAGCCAGAGGCTGTGTGGGGACATGACCTCCTGAGGCCAAGTACAACAGGCGTGACCATACGATGGGGCGTCCTTGCACAGGTGACCTGTGAGGCAGCTCTGGGCGTGGAGGGCTGTCAGGGAGGAGGCACATCATGTCATGTGTCTGGTAGGGCTGGGAGCCTCTCCTTCGGTGTAGCATGGGCATAGCCAGTAATATAGGCAGGTAAACAACCAGCAACAGACTGAAGAGAATAGCCCCTCGCAAGTTTCAGCATATCTCCATATCGGATCTGTGGTAGGAAAGGGTTTCTATCTGCCCAAACTGGTGTAGCACACAGAAGACCAGGTTATTCAGAACACTTTCCAAGAGAAAGTAAAAAATCAGCTGGCACTTTGCTGTCATCTTTTCTTCCCTTAGTCTGGTACAGTTAGTGTATGTACATGTGCATGTGCATGGGAGGGAGAGACTGCTGGGCAGGACAAAGTTAAAGTGAGACAAATATTTCGAGTGGTTTCTAGTAGCTTTTTGGTTTAAAGTTGAGACTTGTGTTTGGCACTGGAAGTGGTTTAGCTTATAATGATTCTCTCTAGAAATAATGTAACAGCTCCTCTGAAAGCAGCATTTCTAACTCTCAGTCTTGCTTTCCATGCAAAGTAACCCTATTGTGGAAAGTCAAGGTGACCTCAGTCAGAATGTCTGATACAGGTTTTGCCCCACCTTGTAATTGATTTCTTCAGACAAATGAAAGAAACAGAAGTGTGGAGCACCAACTGAATTGTCTGAGTTCACCTCATGGAGTAATATTTGCTTCGTGTGTTACATGTGGAAAAATCTTTTTGCATTTAATGTAGTGTTTATTTCATTCAGCTGTTCTGTGTAAGTGAATATTACATGTTAAAATATGCATATCTATATGGACATATTTAACAGAAAAAAATCTGTTAATTTAGGATATATAAATAATATACATTTCCAAAATTAACAGGTACATTTCCTCTGATGGGAAAAAACAGTCTGCAGGCTGAGTCAGAGAAAAATACTGGATTCGGTAAGGTTGTTCATGAAGCTAAACACACAGCTATGGCTAACGTATATTCTTTGTTCTAAAAACAGGATTATTTGCTCCAGTGTGAAAAGGAAATGTAAATGCATAAGCTAAAAATAAGTCATAAGACTTTTCTTTCACGCAATAACAAAACTATGAGCTCAGCTTTGTTTTCACCCTGTATAAGACTTTGCTTATTCACACTTCACTTCAGGTTGCTCTAGTAAACAATGCAAGCTGGGTGACAGTCAGAAGGCCTGAACCGAAAGCCCTTGCTGAGAAGTGGGGGTTAAGACAGTATCATAGTAACCACAGAGGCTCAGCCTCAGTTTACCTATACCTATACCTACACTATACGGACAGTATTGCATGTTTTCTGTCTAAGCTAAATACTTCGCATCATTTTTACATTACTGAAAGGTATGCCTCCTGAAATACAGCACTCTGAAATTGGAAACCAAAAGTGTCATTCGGGGTTAAAACAGGGGAAAAGACTTTTATAATCAGTTTAATAAGCTGATGTGAATTGTATACAGAGATATCTACAATATCAGGATCTTATGATAAACTTACAAGGGCAGACTCTTCAAAGATAGTGCTATTCAACCATTTTCTCTGTCAAGGAGCTGCTTCTGTAATGCTGTAAATTGAATTCCTACCACTGAAGCACCTGTTATGGGAAGAGTTAAGGACATGTAACTTTGGGACTTAGAGTTGTGAGGAAAATGGAGCAGCTTGTCCACTAATTCGTAGAAGAGCCTTATGTACACAGACATAGGTACAGGCAGAGTTTTTTTTCAGTGAATTGACATGGTTGTACAAGTAAATACACTAGACAAGAGATTTAGCAAAGCTGGCTAGCTGATTGCTTCTCAATCAAACAATACTAAAAATGTTCTTACTTTTGGCAACATTTTCTAGGTTGCTTGTATTTGAACTACCTGTGACCAATCTAACCAGGCCACGAGTCAGACTACTGCCTGGGAATTAATCCATTTCATCCCTGATGTGTGTTAGGTTTCTGTGTTCCAAAATTCATTCTCTCCTATCTGCTCTTGGACAGCAGTTACAGCACAGATCAGCTGCTTTTGACCCTGTCAGGGAACTGTAATGGAAGGCACCACTTGCCCCATAGCCTCCTGAGTACATTTCTGTGGCTCCACTCCATGCAGCTTGACCATGTCCCTTCCCATCATCAAACCCATAACTCCTCAGTGTCCTAGTATTGCCACATCATGGAGCGATCTCAAAGTACAGAAATTGGTTTCCTTATGGATGAAGTTAAACTGGATGATCTGTCCAGAAGAAGACTTAGTGCATCCTAGCTGCTAATGGGTATTCAGTCCCATGTGCTTCTCTCTAGAGCTAACCTGAAGCAGCTCCTCAAAAAAAACTCACCTAGAGTTTGTTTTCAGCACCAGCCTTTTGGAACAAATCGGTTCCTATTGGGCTGCATAGCCATTGCAATGATAGACTAAATGTTAGACAACAGAGAACGAGAAGGGCTGTGGCTTGAAAAAAAAGGTGTATTGGACAGATTAGATTCATAAAGGTTTAGGAGTATATACACACCGTTCATTTCAGTGACCTATACAGTGCTAAATTTCTCTCTGAATCTGGGCTGAAGCATTCATAACCTTACACAGCTACCATGTAGGTTGATTCTCCAAATCATTATACCAACACAGAGTGGTAGCTACATCTATTACTCCACAGTGATGAATGTGGTGGTGCCCTCCAGACCAACACAGTGGCAAATTATTTCTGTTGCTTTTTGTGCCATTTGTATAGTATTCCTATTTGTATAGGATGTCCTCCCTGAGACTGGTAAAAATCACTGTCTGCAAGTTGAAACTGTCAGAGACTGCTAGTAACTACCTATGTGTTTGCAGTTAATTTTTTTGAGGCTCTTAATGAGGAAAAAAATACAGTACAAAGAGAATTGTTAGTTTTGTTTCTACTTTGTCTTGGTACTCAGGTAGCTTTCTTACAAGGCTCTCTCACTGTAGTTTCTAATGTGCACCTGAACGGTACAAGGCTGGGTGCACCTGAATGACCTGTTACTTACAGGCAAGTGAGAACAGGAAGGCCTTTCCTTGTTCACTTGGCCTATTACTTCTCTCATAACAAAATGTTTACTTCCAGTAAAAAAACTATGAGATCTCTACAGCCTTCCAAACAGCATACGTTTTCTGGTAAAAATGAGGGAGACAAAATTGACACACATATTTTTTGGAGGCCTAATATTATATTTGGAATTATAATAAAGAGACTATTTAGCAGTGACCTCCTAAGGATGATAATCAGGTGCCTTAATTTAGATTGATTACTGCTAATTCTATGTAACCTTACGTGGGGAGATTTTGAAATAAAATGCATAATGCACAAACTCCTTGACTCCTCAGTAGAGAAAAAGAAGGAGAAAATGTTACATAAGGGGACCTTATTGTAACTCAGCTTTTGTGGCTTTCTCATGTTTTGTCAAGAATTAGTCTGAAAAAATAGGAAGAAAAAAGAGCCCACCCTACAACAATAGCTGCTTTATCTAGAGAAAGTCACATTCCTTTTCCTTGAATGAATTCCCTTATCTTGTGCTCTAATCCAAACACTGATTAACAATGCTCCAGCTCTTTGTTTGTTTGTTGCTTTTTGGCAGACATTGTGGCTTTCATACTTTGCTCCTTAATTACTTGTCATTTCACACCCTGATTGGTTTTCAAGACTCTCTCAGCACAGCTTCCACAAAAGATTCACTTTCAGACTGTCTTGTAAAATATTATTTATTTATTTGTTACCAGGCAATGAGGTCCTTTGCAGTCTTTGTCTTATATCAGAAATAAAGCTGGCTGTAGAAACGTAGAAAATATTTCCTATATTCCACGAATATATTTAGAAAGGAGTTTTACTGGTTCACTAGGTTTGCTAACTTTGGCCCTTTTTGAGGACCCTTGTCACTCCAGTAACATGAATGTACCTTTCCTTCTGAAGGTACCCTTCCTCCTGAAGAAAGAGGCCATTGAGAAATACACCATCAAAATAATAGTCCTGTATCACCCATTGTGCTGCAATCCCTATAATGCTCTAGCGTAAACTATGTGAAAGGTGGGTTCAGTACATGTAAAGCTGGCTAAGGGTCACAGAAGATGGACTTCTATAGCCCAAGCACTGTCCTCACCGTATCTCTATGCAGTTTGTTGCTGATATGTTTGCTACAAAAGGAGATGCTCAGGTGTAGCAGGGGATGCTAGCTAGTCTTGGAAGAGGGGGCCCTTGCCAAAACCAAAAGCTGCCCTCCTCTTTCTCATCCCATTTACAACAGCAGGAGCAGAAAGCCCTTCCCTTTGGTGATGTCCTCTAGCATCGTGGCCTAGCCTGCACCTATTCTTGTCCTGCTACAGTAGGCGCATGGTCTTGCCCAGGTCCCTTCTTTTTCCTCTTCTCTCACAGAAAGAGGGTAGAGGAAAGACAGAGGTAGCTTGGCTCACAAAGTACATTGCTCTGGTGATCAAAGCATGTCAGCAGGGTTTAAAGACAGTGTGTTAAAGGCTGGAGTCCTGTACCACAACAGAGCAGAGCAGAGAAATCCTGTGGAGAGGAGAGAAAGACCCTCTTCCCTATACATTGCCCTAAGGAATCCCCTTGTTTCCTCTTATCTCTCTCTCTCATCTCCCAACACTTGCTTTGTTGTTGGGAAGAGATGCAGACATAACCAACAGTACTGCAATGGTGGCAGCTATAACTGTCCAGAAAACTCATCGGGATGATAGGAAAAAGTAAGAAAAAAATTCCACTTTCATGGTATAGCTTTAAAATTACCATACTGGACAAAGAAATTTAAGGATAACTAGAGACAGAGTGTACTAAGAATAACCCAATCTGCAAGAAAATTTTGCCAATCAAGAAAGGAAATGAGTGAAGTATACTTGGAGGATGATGAACCCTCATCAAACCTCTGCAATGGATTGAGAAGGTAATTGATTCAGTTGGAACTAGAGCATAGATAAGTGTATTAGGTATCGTATTGCATATCTCCAAGTGAAGTGTCTGGCCCCACTTGCCTAAAGAAGTCATTCCTCTCAAGCATCCCCACTCTTTTCTTTATGCTCTGTGCAGGAATATTGCACAGTCCTGAAGAATGTTTTGAGTGCTATTGAAATGAGAAAAATTATCTTAGCAGTTAAGGATTATTATTAAAAATAATAATGCTGATTACAAAACAGCAATACTAAGAACAATAATAAAATGATAATGTTAATTAATATGAATTGCTAGTTTCTTGTCTTGGAGTCATAAGTTAGGGAAGTGTTGAACCTATTGACAAAATCATGAATCAGTCTGTTAATATTACACTTAGCATATCCTTCTTGTGATTTTCTCAAAATGCTTTTAATTGAACAAAAAATGTTGGCTCCAGGTTAAGTCGTATTCAAATGACTGACCTGAAGAGTGTAAGGATTTTGCTAATGTCTGAATAAATAGTACAGAACAGTTGATACGAAAGTAGACATGGGCTCACTTCTTTGTTGCTCTTTATTCTAAACAGGAAAGACAGAACTGTGGAAAAAATGTTCTCTGATGACATGATAGGGTGATAGAGTGAATCATGATACTGGAATCAATTTCATGCATTATTATTTCTAAAACTCCACACACAAGTAAACATGCCCTTAAATTTAGGAATTGATTTGAGTACTTTCCACTGAATACAGGACTGCAGGTTTTGATAAAAGAACAACACATTTTTCTCCTAGTTCCAAATGCTATTGCATGATATAGTGAAATCTAATTATACTCGCTACTTAACTAAGTCCAATTTCACACCATATATTGTTCTTCTGGCTTCACTGAAGAGTGAGCTTTCTTGCATGGATGTGTATTGCAATGGCACCTCTGAACACAAGCAGGCAGCAGAAACAGAGAGACAGACTGAGCTTTTGGCCCAGTTCTTGAGTAAACCGAGTAACATTAGCACCATTGAGCTAAGCCTAGGCTCACTAGGCTGCAACTGATCTCCATATATCAGAGAATCTTACTGAACTTTCTCAACACATCAAGCTCATTAGTCAGCTGAGAGATAATGTTACTCCTCCCTTGCCAGTTACCAACCAATACTGAATCCTTTCTGTCACAGCTAGAGCTGACATGACGTAGTGCCTACCAATTATACTGTACTTATTCATCATGCATTTCTTTTGCTGCAGAGTAAAAGTATACTCACTTTTTAATCAATTTCACAGCTGTATTTATTTAGAATTTTTAAAAAATTAAAAATTTGAAAAATAACTGTTTATCCAGACAGCAAAGCAGATCATGCAGCAAAGTTAAAAATTTAGTGCAAACTTGGAGGTGATCAGAAGATGAGGTTTGTTACGAGAAAAGTTACTACTTTTTTTTTTTTACCTTCAAATGGTGCTAAAGTCCTCCTCATCAATAAGATATCTAATAACTGTCACTAAGAGTCAGGAGCAGTCATGTCACTAGGCTAAAAGTGGGCCAACCTAATCTCTCGCTGATTGATCAAACAGCCAAATTCATCATTTTCTCGTCATGCTGCTGCCTAACAGCATGCCAAGGTATATGAAGAAGCAGAATTGGCTGCACTTTAGGAGTCCATCAGGATGGTATTGAGGGGAAATGTCACCTATTTTTCTTGTGTTCTTCTCTTGTCAAAACTGTAGTAATTCTGTCTTTTAAGGGACTGGAGAATTATAGCAAGCTCAGTATCTAAGCTTAGCTTCCCATAGTGACTGTCAATGATATTTCCAAAACCATCCCTATTTGCATCTACAGAGCTACTAGATTATGTATATTCACCATGAGTATTTAGAGGATTTAGTATTACTGATTCACTATCTAGGTGAGAGGAGCAGAAACACAAGTTTCAGTTTTGGTCCAGGAATTCATTTTCTCTATGAATCGACTCTATGTGTCCTGGTCATTCTGTGACTTTCCTTTCAGTTCAGTTACTCTTCTCAGGAGGGCAGATGGACAACCATCTAACTGAACTGATGCTGGAAAGTGGGTCTGCTGTCAGACTGAAATGAAACAGGATACCCAGCATCCCATTGTAAAGACCAGGAGCAGCAGTTGCAGCAAGCAACAGGCATGCAGGGCTTATTTGGGAAGCACAGAGAAGTAGGTTGCCTTGACTACTGGTAAACTGATACGTGTATTCAAATGCAACATTGACCCAGAGACTATGATGATGTGTAATAACAATATTTTATTTATATAACTGTATTTTGGATATGGCCTGTAGCATGGCATCCCAAATATAGACACAGATCTCATTATCTTCTTTCCCCTGCATTCCTGTGGGATATTGATAGGAACCATACTGGAAAGAGGGAGGAAATTTCATACACTTGAATATCTACAACTGTATGCCTAAGGCAGTATAAGTGGAGTCCTGATGCCACTGAATGTATACCATTGATTTCTTTTAAGTAGGGATTTTAGAGCTGAAGATATGAAGCTGCTGCAGAAAATACATATAAAAAATCTTTCCCCCCTCTATGTTTCTATATGAAAAGAAAAAGGATGATTAGCATCATAGAGAAAAAGTACAGTGGTAAATTGATAGGCAAGAACACTTAAGATAAACTTTTAAAACTTATTTGCCACAGCCTTTTTGTGTTACATTTATGGATCTGATCTTAAGAGATGCTTCTTTGTTGTGTAAAAAAGGGCAAGGAAAAAGAAAAGTCCTTCAAAATTCAAGTTATAAGTAGAAGGAATAGTGAAAGGTGTCTGATATAACTGTTTTATATCACACTCTCTGTTAACCAGGCTTCAACCAACATGCAGTCCTTTATTCCTCTGCTACAGCTACCAAAACCTTTATTTTAGTTTTCCTAATAGATTCTGCTCATATCTACAAAAAGCTGCGTGTACTTTCTCTGTTTTTATTTAGCTTGTTTTTTCTCTAATACACCACAAATCTCCACTAAGACAGAATCTGAACTCTTATTTACAATACAGTTCCTTCATAGTGCCTTAGAGGAAATGAAAATCTGGCCCTCTGAGAGCACCCCTATGAGAGACATAGGTATACTGCATATCTTGTGGTATTTACAGAATACAGAATAATATTTAGAAAAAAGACTCTTCTCTCCTCTGTTCATGCATATACGTGTCTATGTGTTCCAGTACACCATCGCTGCAAAATAGCATCATCTCATTGAGTGCTCATAGTTATCAAAGGCCAACTGTCTTTAATAAATTGCTCAATCTCCATGGACAACTTCCCTGATGGGGAAAGGTGCTAGTTTCATTCTGTTAAAGGTTTGGATTGCATTCAATTTAGTGGAAAGCAGATGGATATCAGCATTTCTTGAAAAGAAATCTCACCTGCTGCCATTTGTAGAAACAAAATAATTATAGAATAGAATCATAGAATACTTAGGGTAGGAAGGGACCTTTAAAGGTCATCTAGTCCAACCCCCCTGCAAGGAGCAGGGACATCTTCGACTAGATCAGGTTGCTCAGAGCCCCATCCAATCTGGCCTTGATTTTTTCCAGGGATGGGACATCTACCACCTCTCTGGGCAACCTGTTCAATCCCTCCATAGAAATCAGAACTAAAATTGTCCCTTGTTTCGATGGGAAATCACGCCTCCTCTTTGGCCTCACTTATCATCATAAACCGCTGGATTTTATGTTAACAGTTATAAATAGAATTATCATTAATCTAATTGCATTTGAGCTCATTGGCTGTCACCACAAGATTCTTAGAATAAAGAAAATCCCCAAAAAACCTCAGCAAAGAGGAGTTTGGTAGTGGATGAAGAGCTACGAAGTACATTCCCGAGAGAAGGATGCATTACTTGGCTGGGCTTAGTAAAAAATCCCAAAGCAATACACAATATCACCTTCTATTGATTTCAGGTTGAGCATTGAAGAGACATCACTCCATTGTCACAAGACTAAGAAGAAATTTGGAAATTTGCTAGTTGTGATTATGCTGACTCGGAAAGGAATATTTTGATGTGACTTCCATAATGAAAGTCAAAGTAACATACTAATTCACCTTCGAGAAGGGATTTTCACAAGGGAAATCTGCTTTTGTGGATTGTGACGGTAGTGCTTGTGCTATGGGGAAAGACAATCCAGCTGGGAAAAAGGATTGTAAGATGCGCATCTCTTTAGTTATGAACTTCCTGCCTTGTTAATACCTCCCTGTGGTATGTCTTCAGTATGCTGGAACATTAAGCCACTTAGAGGGAATGAGTATTCTTATATTTCCCATGATTGCATCACAGAATTGCTAGCCCTGTTTAATGGTTGCTGATTAATTTTTAAAGAAGCACCTAGAAATGCAATGAGAGCCTTAGGAAAGGATGAGATTTATTGCCTAGCAAATCAGATGGTGTTTTCCCTACTTGGGACATTTTGCCTGTTACTGTGCTAGTCAGTTGTAGAAAAGGGGAGAACCTTCCTTTGAAAGAAAGCCACTCAATGTTGCTTAAAATAGGTCTTCATACCTGCAATGTCAAATTGTCACAGTGAGCAAGACAAATAACTCGTTATTTTTAGAGGCTAATAAAGTAAATCACACCAGTAATCAGGACAGAGTTGGCTGTTCTCTAAACACTAGGAAAAAAAAGCCATTTGCTTATTATAGTTACCATATTAAAATTGGATGAATTTTGTGAATATTTAAAGCTGTGGAAAGATTCCATCTCTCTGATTTTGGAAGATCTATTAATAAAGTCCAAATACTATACCACAGTGTCTCAAACATTCTGTGTTTGCACTAATGTCTGCTAGTCCACCAATTGCCTGAGAAGTGTGGAATACAGGAACAGAAGAGACTCTGAACTGATAATTTGTTGCAGATAGAGGTTATGAAATGTTAATTACAGGACCGGAAAAACACTCTCCTTTATGTTATCGCTTTTGCCTGGGTGGCCCAGTGAGATAAGATATTGTTCTAAATTCAAATTAGTCAAAGCAAAGTTGGATTTGCACAGTATATCTGTGACTTAATGGGAGGGAAATGAGCTGATCCAGATAAAAAGTGTGACATCCCTAATCTGTTTACACACTAGAACAGATGGCAAAGTTACATTTAGTTTTACCTACAAAATCTTCAGCCTCATTCTTCCCCTACTCCCTGAGTACTGTTCTTTGCTGATCTGTGCCTGCTTAATGCTGCAGCAAACACACAATACGCCGGTGTTTAACTTGTCAGTCAGGGCACTCAGAGGAACTATTGAAACTCAGCCAGATGCCAGTTCCCCTGTTTTAAAAGAAGTCATTATAACCTGTTACATTTGAAGGGCAATTCTGCTTTTGGCTACAAGAGGTGGACTGATGTAATCTTATTCCATGTCAATGCATTAAGCAAAGTATTAGGTTAAGCCATTCAGTTAAAGTAACTGTGAGGTTCTTATGCTGCAGACCTTGCAGTAAGACATTTTTGGAAGGTACATATATGAGAAGCTGTGGAAATATGACATGTAAGGGGTTAAAAGCTAACTTATTTTGAGCACCATTATTATCAAAGCAACCTCTTTGCTGACTGATGACACATGAATCAACCTCTGACCATTAGTATGCCCTGACTGGATGATCAGTTTGTATTTATCACAGGTGAATTTACCGTCAAAACATTTAATGCCCTCATGAATAGCACCTGTGTAATGGCATTTCTTATTAATTGTGCTTCGTAAGTTATGCTTATGAAGTCATGCTTGTGAGTCTGCTAGGTGGGAAAAGTATCCATAGATATGGGGTTGTCTGAGGAACTCTCAGACAGAGTATGGTCTGGATCTCTAAGAAAAAAAATGCCTCCTTAGTTAATCATTTGATTTTAACCTCTCTGTTCCTGGGTTCCGTGACATTGTGATAAACAATTCATGTACCTAGAAAATTTAAGCTTGATTTGTTTGGTTTTAGATCAGTGGATTGCCTGCCTGTTCTGACTGAAGTAGTATCTTTTCAGTTCTGCATACCCTTCACACTGAAGCGGTTTCTCCTGTCCCTATTCTCTGTAAAGACGTCCTCCAAATGCTATGTATTCCTCTTGGCAATCTGGTCAGTCTGTGGACATGCATCTTTAGCTTGCTTAATTCAAGTGCCTCTAGAATTACCTCATGATATATTCACCTTAAATGCCATAGCTTTGGGTGTATATTCTTGTAATTAGGTTGCTTCACTGCCAATTAGAGACATCAGAGCATGTGTTCAGAATGTTCTAGGACATTAAATTGATTAATGGCAGAAAACAAACTGTACCAGTCCTAAACAAAAATCTTCCTTTCATTAATCCCTTTTGAAAGCAAGTGAAAAGACATTTTCCTCATGCTTTAGTGCTTAATCTGTTCAAGCAATAGATTTTTTTAGCTTTCTGATAAGGCACTAGATTTTTTTTTCTGATCAGTTATCTCAGGAGATTTATTCAAAACTCTCCACAATAAGTATATTTCAGGCTTATTAGCCATAAAATAAAGGTGAAAATAATGAATTATTCGGGTTGTGTTTTCACGAATAGGTAAATCAGGCCCTGGTTAATTCCCAGTTGAGTCAACAGACTCTTCAACAGATTCAGTCAAATGTTGAATCAAGTCCTTTGTGCGCAGAGATGATGACCTGCAATATGAGTGAGATTCAGAAACTTACAGTGATATCTTTCTGGTACCTTAGTGTACACAGGTAACCTACAGAGGCCTAATCTCAAAGGTGCTCATCTATCAGTTTCCAACTAAAAGATTTATTTTGTGGAAATATACTTCTCTCGTGCATGTGCAAAACCTCTCCAGACCTTCATAGATTCTGCTTTGTTATCTGGTCACCTAGCTGTAAGACAGGATGATGCTTGATGTCACAGCATCCAAGTATTTGTGTGTCCTGCAAGTTAATAGAGAATGTCATGAATCCTCAGACAAGGATATAAATAATAAATATAGAAAAAAAAGAACACTACTGCTGTGATAGATAGTGAGTATGAAGTCTTCTTCCAGACAGTAGGAGAGTTGTCTGGCATTTGAAGACTTAACTTTGCTGGCACTAGAGCAGAAGATAAGTGTTTTAGCTTTGTAAAATTATGTGTCTTGTAGTACCTGGGAAAATGAAATCTCTCAGAACACCTCATCTCAAAGTAAAAGCTACAGAAACTGAAAGGTATAGAACAGATAATAAAGCAGTGAGACAGAGTATTGTGGGAACTGCAACTCAAAGAAAAAAGAGAGGCAAGATATATTCTATTTTGTTTTACTAATCAAAATATTAAAAAAGACTTACTAAATAATCCGCAGACAACTCTTTCTCTTAGGACCAGAGTGCAATTGTATTGGAGAACATGCAATGGCAAAAGGAAGAAAACCATAAAAGAGATATTTTGTTTCTCTGGCCTGAAAATACATGTTAGAGACAGTAGAAGACTTACCAGAAATATGAAGCTATTTGAAAACCTTCCATATGTGTTGACACACAATGGCAGCATTTGGAGCAACACATAGTCAAAACTTCAAGGATTTGGTAAAGGAGATGAGGGAAAGGTGAGTCCGAAATGAGGAAAAAAAGGTAGAAAATGGCGGAGGTAACCCAGGGAAGGTATGTGAAGCTGCAGATACTAGTTTTACGGGAAACCGGGGAGAGAATCTGGAAGAAAGTGAGGAAAGAAAAATCATTTTGTCAAGTGGAAGCTAAGAATTAGCTGGAGCAGATAGGAGTGTTATTATAGGAGTAAGGAGGCAGATGTGAGCAACTTAACTCAGCAATGAAGTGATGCAACAACGAATGAAAAAAATGAAAAATCATTGGGAGGAGTCCAAGATATGTTTAGAGGATTATAAGTTCTCTTTGGGACGCATTAAAATTGGTATTACTAAAATTTAACAGGAAGATTCATTTGAGTTGGATGTGAAAAATCTCCATTTAAAGTCTGATATTGTTATAGTTATTATTATTGTTGTCAACATCATCATCATTATGTTTGTCACCATTATATTTGTTTCTTAAAAACCTACCGAAGCGAGCAAATTTCTATATATTTTCATATTCTGAGCAAATGAAAAGAAATAGGATGTATCTCAGATGAGTAGCAATCTATCACTGTCCTAGGCATTTTGGCAAAATGAAATGGTAATTATTTCCTTTCCCTAAGAGCTTACATCTGAAACAGACAGAGAAAGCAGGTACATGCAAAAATCCAACAGACAGATAGTGTGAACAGTGGGTTACCATGACATACTGGTTTCACTCATTTTCCCCAAGAAAGATGAAGGCAAAATGGAAGGAAAAGGTACAGAAGGACACAGGAGTTGGAGTGAGCTGGCTGAGAGAGACTGTGACTTGATCAATCTCAGAAGGGAAAAGTAGAAGACAGTTCCTCTCCAGAATAGACGCTTCCTTCAAATTAACTTATTTTCTAGAGCCATGGAAAGTAAGTAGTGAAACTGATAAGGAAGAAATGAGGAAAAGTAAAAAGCTCAGCTAAGGTGTCTGATATTTCAAGTAAATACTCTCAGCATGGCATCATTTATGTTTCAAAAAAATAGCATGTCCAAGGTAACAATTTCTTAGCTACAAATTTCTGTCCAGTTCTACTTTTACCACATAAACAAAGATAAATGTTTTATGACTCTTTAGTAACTTAGATATATACTATCAACTAGAAAAAAAATACATATGGCGTTCCGTGAGAATTGTCAGAGAGATATCTGATTTGTTACATTTCAGCTAAAAGATCTTAGAACTAGTAATACACTTCAGAGGACTGGAAGAACATCATGGCACTGGCTAAAAATGGCAGGACTAATTTGATATAAGGTTGAATTTTTAAGGAATGAAATAATCAGAATACAATTAATGCCAGCCAACAAAATGTTGCATTAGACTTAGTGTGGTTTATGTTGATGACTGGGAAATAAACACGACAAAGCTGCTGCAGTGTGTAGATGACACAGAGTCCCTTGGAGGAGTAATTGCTAAGGGTAACCAGGCAGTTGCACACTACATTCTTGCTCGTGAAGGCTGTTGAAATCCTTGCAGATGCAGTGGATAGGGTCAAAGAGTGATTAAAGCAGACTTTGAGCACAAATAAGACAATTTTTTTCTGGAGCCTTCTTTGCAGTGTTCCTCATTTCCCCAATCACCTTGAGTCATACGTGCTCACTTTGTGATGCTGAGCAGAGGCATAGACTCCATTCAGACAGAAGTAGTAGCATGGTTGTGAAGGCAGATCACTCCATGTACCTCTTATTAGGTAGGATGGATACAGAAACAATCTTTACTCTCTCATTTCCCCATTTACTCTTGCACAAAACAATCCTCCAGGAGCTTCCCATAAGATTTCAGTTCCCCTGTCCATAGTTTTAATATTGCTGAGTAGAGAAATGAACCATAAAAGCAACACTTTATCTAGAAGATGGCAATGGAGGTGAAAAACAACTCAACCTATTAAGTTTATCAAATAAATGCTGCAAGGTAACTTGCTTATATTGTGTGTATATCTTCATGTGATGAAACAAACATTGGAAATTAAAGGGCTTTCTGTAGAAAAGCACAGTCAGGACAAGTTGCTATAACTTGAAATCAGACAAGTTCAAATTGTAAACTAAATACATATTTTTAACAAAAAAAAAAGTTACTAATTGATGAAATAGACTATCCAAGAAAAATTATAGGTGACTCATTTTCATGCTTCTTGAGGACAAGATATGATATATCTGTGGAAAGCATGATTTCATTTTATATAATCACAGCATAGGAATGGCCAGTGAAGTTTAACAGCCTAAAATATCCTGAAGATCGGACTGAATTAATCCTTATGATACTTATGAGTCTAGGAATCAGCACCCAAGTTACTCTGGTGTATATAGCAGCAGAATAGCTACACAATAAATTATATGCTGAATGTTGTTTTTTACATTGAAAGACAATTATTTTTGTTTATTTAAAAAATTTCCTTTTAAATTGGACCCCAAAAAGCAAAACAAAACAAAACATCCTCAAAAACTTGTTCTAAATTAACTATGAGTCGTGAATCAGAAACAAAACCAAACCAAGCCCTGTTCAGAGAACAGTGTCATTTTTTTTTTCAGTTTTCCCTTGAATTAGCATTACCCATGCAAAACCTGACTCATACGGTCTGAGACTCTCATGCCCTGAGAACACATGCACTGTCCCGGTCACAGTTCTGCAGAAACAGGGACTGGGAATATCGAGAACTGTGGCTCCAACTGATTTTCAAGCTCTCTGGACTCCCAAAACTTTCAGGATGCTGCCTCTATGAGGTCTATAGCATCCAATGAGCAGCCCACATATGACCTCCTGAAGCCTGCCTTGTGTGTAGCAAAGATTCTCTTGAATGAAGATATCTTGGGCTTAGCGAGTCGATATTTCCTTGAGAAACTGTTTCAGTAGAAATTTTATCAGGATTTTTAATGCTAAGAGATTTAAAATAAAAATCTAGCGTCCAAGTCCCTATGTTTTTATTTTTCTTGAGAACAATCCTTTCTCAAATTATAAAGAATGCAGCTAATGCAGCATGTTTGTTCCTAGTGCAGAATGTGTTCCATAGCTCAAAAATACTATTTAATGAAAGGAACACTTGATGTAGTTGTTGCCATAGTAACAAGACATGTTTACACAGAAGCTGAGATGGAGAGTAGTGTGTGTCAGTGGGGCTGCAATCGCTGGGTGAAGTACTGGAACTGCACAATCTCTGCGCCTCTATTTATTCTGGATTTCCTTGTGGATTTATTCTATGCAGGGATGATTTGTGTGCAAATATTACAGTTCGTTGCAAGGAGCTATAGAGCAATATAATATAATGTGCAACCAAATCTACAGCAAAGTTACGATTACCAGACCTCAAGATTTTTGCTTTTTTTTGTGGAGTTAAAAAGTATTAGCAATCAATCACGCTTTTACTTGGCACCATCTCCAAGAACTCTAGTTCATTTCAGCACTCAGACTCACCACTAGAAGTACTGATACGTCTTTTTGGGTGCCAAAGTCAGAAGCCAGCTTCTTGAAAGCTCAGCATGTCAAGTCTTGAGATATTTTGAAAAGGTGGCCATAACTACCTGAGTAAAAGCTGCAGAACAGGGTGGATTTGAAAGCCAGATAACTTTTCTTACCTGCATGAAAATTTCCATTTTTCAAATTAGCGAACTACTTTTGCAAAGTATCTCTGTCTTTGTGGAAAAAACAGCATACCCCTACCCTGCTAAAGACAAATTTTATGCATTCAGTTGATTAATTAATACAAAACAATTCTCACAGACTGCCCTGGAGCTACTAGTTTACTGTTTTATATGGTTTTGTTACTCAACTGAGGACTACACACCCCAGGAGGTGGGTCATTAGCCTCCTGCAAAAGAAACCTGCAAATCTTATGTTCTGACCAGCTGTTCTGATGAGAGAGAGAGTTTTTGGTTTTTTTTTTTTTTTTGTAATCTGAGCCAAGTCTTATTCTTTGAACCACTAGAGGTAGGATTGTGTTTATCTGCATAAAGTGCTGATCTGGAGTATTTACTTCCTTCCTGCTATCTTTTATGAGTCAGTGCAAATATTAGATGTAGTCATCCCAATACAGGACTATGACATGGATTTTTTTTGTTCTTATCCTGTTTTTCATTACTTTCTAAGAACATGGGTATCATGCATCATCACTCTGCTCTAGAACTCATCTTTCAGTGAGGGGGATAACTACACGCCCATCAAACCTTTTATGACTTCCAAGAAACTAACTATGCTGTTCCTAAAGTACTTGAAGAGAAAATTGTTACACACTGAACCTGACTCATCATTGCATTGCTGATAAATTCTGTTAATGGAATAACAAGATGCTGAAGTAGGATCTACATCATCTATCCTAAAAATTTCCAGGAAGAAAAAAACAAAGTTCACTCAAAAATGAAAAAGAAAAACAACCCAAACCCAAACAAAACTTTATTTCCTGTTTAACTCAGATGTGCAGTATTTAGAAAAATCTTATTTAGAAAAATAAGAAATAGTCCAGGATATTTGCATTCTGGATATGTTAGAATTAACTTTTTGAATATTTTTGATGTTTTTGTCCATTCCCTTTTTTTTTTTTTCAGAACCATGTGTCATCCTGCATTTGGTTAAGTTTTCTCACAGAAACATCATTAATTACTTCCTTATATTTCTATCACTTATTTAAAGCAACAAGTCAAAACCTGTATATTCATTTTTTTTGCTAACCAGAGAGGAACGAGAATCACTGTTCATGTTACCTTTGAAAGGGGTCCAGATACAAAGCATGTCACTTTCAGAGACATAGGCAAATGAGTCTATATCACACCTTTCCAGCTCTCAGCCCCTCCAGGCTATTAGCCTATTTTTTCCTGGTGCCAAGACTCTAGTCCATGATTTCTCAGTGATTCCTCTGGGAACATTTCTGTGTGCAGGAAATGCCTTAGTAGATCACATCATTCACTTGCCTCTGGTTTGGGAAGAAAGTGGTGGCTTTGTCAGGACAAAACTGCTATAGTTTTCAAGTCATGGGCTCACAGAGGATAGAACTGGAGTTTACATTTGGGTTACTTCTTCTTTTTCCAGGGCAGGATTGAATAGGCCACTCCTAAGACACTTTTTTTCCCTCTGACATATCCTTAAAAATCTTCACTGCTGTAGACTGCATCGCTGCTTAAGACAGCTTAGTGCTTCATCATTAGAAAGTGTTCCTTAAAACACAGCTTAATCTCTCTGACTTTTCCCTACTTGTCTTGTATTTAGTGGATATTCAGTACCTTCATCAACCTGGTGTCCTTTAGCATATTGCCACAGAACTATCCCATGTTTAAAATAAAGAATCACACTTCTTTCAGGTATCTTCACGTGGTTCTTCATTCTCTTTGCTGTTCTCTGTCCTCTTTCTGCTCTACTCAGTCAATGTCTCTCCAGGTGTGCAGTGCCCCAGACCAGGCATATTTCTCTAGCTGAGCACGAGTAGAAAGAACGGTGTGATTGCTTCTGCATGTCTACATTCATGTTTCCACTTCTCCTTATGGACTTCCATTATTTCTCAGCAGCTTGAGTACGTCATGCTCAGCTTGTGATCTGCTGGAGACAATAAGCCACCTTCTGTCAGCCAGTGATTTCCAGTTCTCAGGTGAGGCAGCTGATTATTCCTACCAAGCTAAAAGTCTTTGCCCCTGTCCCCATCGAAGAGCATCTTGTTTATTTCTTCTTCTGTCAGGAAATATATTTCCATTTTAATTGTATATTCTGAAAGTGGATATTGACTTCCTCTCTCCACTTTGTCCTGCTTGTAGATTTTAACAGGGACATTTGCTCTTCATTATCTAACCCAGGAGAGAACCCTATTGAATGTTGTTCGATATAGTCATCAGTTTGTCAACCGCTAGTGACTTGTCCCTCAGGTTGCAGACCGGCTGAGCACTGTTTGTTAACAATTTCATCAAGACCATGTTTCCCTAATGTGCTTATAAACAATATTGTGTGAAACAGCATCAAAAGACTAAAGTGAAGTTAGGCATCATTTACAGCCTTTCCCGCTACATACAAAGCTAAGAGTAGAGAGGATTTGCCCTTGAAACCTGCATGTTGGCTACTGCTTATCTCCTAGCTGCTTAAAATTAGATAGCTGGGTTATTTGTTCCAGCATTTTCCTGGGTAGAGAGTTACCTGAAATTTCTTGTATAATTTTTCTTCCACTTCTGAAGACCGGTACATCTTTCTGAGTTTTCTGGAAATTCACCATTCCTTTACATCCTCAGAAGCAGCTGCTTCAACCAGCTCTCTATGAACTTCAACAGGTTCACGCAGGTATAAACATCTGATTCCTCTCTATATTTCATATTGCGATCTTTTCTTCTTCCATCTAAAACTTTTGTACATTTCTTGCTGATGTTAGGCCACTAACCCCTTTGAGTAAAGACTCCATTAAATGGCACTAAATCCTTATCCTTTCCAGCATCATCAGCTATTGTTTCTCCATCTGGCTGAATAATAGAGCAGGCCTTCCCTTCATTTTGCTCTTATTACTCCTACTAAACAGTTTATTGTTACTCTGCATTTCCTTTGTTAATATTGGCTCATTTGGTACCTATTAAGAGACTTTTATATTATCACAATAGACAAAAGCCACTATATTTTTAAACAAAACATTGGGATGCAAGCAATTGCTATTATTACTATTAATAATAACCTAACTGCACCTCTGATACTTGTTTATCTCCTTTCTAAGGTCTTGGTGCATGGCCTGTTGTTTTTCCTCAGAGGGGAACAGTGTGTTTCTCCCACTCTCATACACAGCCCTGGGCTGCAATGGCCCAGCACTAATTGAGATTGTCTCAGCAGGTCTAAGTGCTGTTTTGCACTTCTGTTCTTTCCAGAAGCAGTAACATGTTGCTAACAAACTGACCAGACAGCCTTCTTAAAGCCAAGTATTATTTATTTAGAAGCAAGGCTTTTCAGAGAAAATCAATCTTTATGCAATAAGCTGTCTACTCACATGTTTAGCTCAGTGATTGTCTACACTTGGTGATCTTGATAGGTTTAAGTTGCCAACAGACACTCTCTAAGATCTGAGCAGAGTAAAGTGTTCCTTTAGCTCAAGTATCAGCTCCCTCACCTTGGGGATAGAGCTGAATATTTTTTTTTTACAGAAAAATAGACTTTTACATAATTCTGTTTTCCAGATATAAAAATGCTTTATATGTATTTTTTCATAGGTTTTGATTCACCTGTTCTAAGCACTGGCAAAACAGTTTTCTAATTTTGGGAGATGCAGCACAAAAAGAAGCTGTTGCCATGGATCCTCTCCTTCCCTTCTCACTGGGTTCTTTTGGAAGAAATTTATCCAGATCCACCTGTCGCTTTCCTGCTTGATTTTTTTCCAGTGGCCTTCTATCAAACAAAAGCAATACGTTATTTACAGGATATGTGTCTCATTGGCAAGATTGCCTATAAGGCTCCCAAAATTGCTACATTGTACTTATTCAGCTCACTGTCTTATATTATTTCCAGTATCGTAAATGATGAGATTAATTGTAATGACAGTAGGTTTTCTGCTCTAGGGAATGTGTTGCAGCTGTTCCAGAAAAATTTTTAACTTTATTGCTGTTGTGGTTTTGTTAGTGAGGGGCGGCCTAAGATGGTAGCTTCTGTAGGAAACTGCTAGAAGTCGCTCCCCTTTGTTCAGTGGACTCGGCCGGGCCTAGGGCGGACCCGCTGCTGGCCAAGGCCGAGCCGATTGGTAGCAGAATGTTCCGTGATAATGCCTCTGCGATAACGTATTTAAGAAGGGGAAAACAGAAAAAAGAAAAGAGAAGATGTGAAGAAGCTGAGCGGGGGCAGAGGGGCAGAGGGGGAGGCGCAGGCCTCATGGACCTTGCAGGCCTCACCCTCTGGCCTCTTGCCAGGCGGCTGACTGGGCACGAATCGGTCTGGCCCGGCTGCAAGAAGTGGAGAGGAGATGAGAAGTGAATAAGATGTAAAAAGATCCTGAGAGACATCTGCCAGCCTGTTGTGAGGAACGGCTGCAGACGCCAAGGTCAGTTCAGAAGGAGGGGGAGGAGGAATGCAGCTCCTGGCCAAGATTCCCCTGTAGCCTGTGGTGACGACCATGGTGGAGCAGGTTGTCCCCTTGCAGCCCATGGAGGTCCACGGAGGAGCAGAGATCCACTTGGAGCCTGTGGAGGACCCCACATTGGGGGAGGTGGATGCCTGAAGGAGGCTGTGGCCTCTGCAGGGCCCGCTGGGACAGCTGTTCTAGAGGGACTGCACTCTGTGGAAGAGATGAACCACGCTGGAGCAGTTTCAGGAAGGACTGTGGCATAGGGGTGGGACCCCACGCTGGAGCAGGGGAGGAATGTGAGGAGTTCTTCCCCCAACCATGAAGCAGCGGCGTGAAACAACATGTGATGAACTGACCGCAACCCCCATTCCCTCTCCCCACTGTGCCGCTCGGGAGGGGAAGGTAGTAGAGATAATGTTAAGCTTGGGAAGAGGGAGGGGTGGAGGGAGGTTATCTTGTTCCCTGTCTCATTCTCCTGCTAATTTTAGAAATAAATTAGTGTTTTTCCCCAAGTAGAGTCTGTTTTGCCCGTAATGGTAACTTTAAGGATTTCTCCCCGTCCTTATCTCAAACCTTGAGCCATTTTTTCCTATATCATCTCCTCCTGCTCTCTCGGAGGGTGGGGGGAATGAGAGAGAGACTGTGTAGTCTGGTCCCGATCAGGGCTGAACTACGACAATTGCCTAAAATGTATCTACATGGGCTAGTAAGAGATGAAATCCTACTTTTTCTTTTTTTTTTTTTTCTCCCCGTTCTTCATATGAACTTTCTCAACTGCCTTTTCAGGTACCTGTGGCATCTCAAATGAAGGGAAAAAGGTCGCACTGGGATGTTACCAGTCAGTGCTTTGAAAAGGGGGAAGGCTTCTTCAAAGGTTTCATAAAATTTAGGTGACTCCTCTTAAAAGAACATAATTAGAATTTATTCTTCAAAGAGGAGCTGTAGAGTGTGTGGTGAAAAGGTCATTCAAATGTTTATGATTATAATGACCCACCACATATAAAGAAAAAAAACCCAAAACATCAAAGCTGATATGTTGCATCAAATGCTAATTGTGGTTACTGTAGTAAGTCTATATACAAATGCTAGTTGTACACCGAGAGACAGAGTGTGAGGCCCTACATTATTACTTCTGCTGAGAAACTCAGAGCTGTTGCTATGGCTGTGTAAGAATTATTAGCAGATGTGTCTCTAACTCAAAGGCCAGAATAGAGAGTGGATGATTATTGCTTAAAACTCTCTTTTTGGTTTAAGGGACACCTAAGTCACACAACACGTGAATAAGAGGATTTATAACTGGACTGCCAAATTCTTTTTGGACAAAAAAGGGTCTTGGAAATTTAAAAAACTCACAAATCAGGCCTGCAGTTATTAAGTGAAAGCACAGCAAGAAACTGGGAGGCCCAGAACTGCTTAGGATTCAACTGGGGGTAATCCTAAGCAGTTTGACACTCCTGCCAGTCAGCCTTTCCCTTTGTGCCTAAGGACTTCCCTCTAAGTATTAAGAAGGATCATTTTTTGTTTCATAGACTTGACGTTTTTTGTTTCATAGACATAATCTTGATGCAGTAAAGTGTTCTCAATGCTCAGACATAAGATTTCAGTACGTGTGAATAATGCGGCCTTCCTGGGCTTCCCCTACCTAATGCATCAAATTTACATAAATGAAGTATTGTGATGTTAAAAGGGACTTCCTGCTGACCACATGAGGTTAAACAGCTGCTGCTTGTGAATGGGGAATAGGCTATTTAAATATCAGATGCGGACTTCATATGAAAATGTTAAAGAAAACCATAAACACTTGATGAAACCACTGTTTTTTTTCTAGTATTTAGGCTAATCTAAAGCTAAGGGGAAGTTCTTGTGGCATAATTTTGGGGTGTTTATATGGAAAAGCAAATAGTGCTGCTTTCTAATAAATAATTTGTACCTTGATTTAGACGTACCAGTCTCTTTAGTTTACAAATTTTGCTAGACTGACTAGCTAGTGCTCTTTACCACAAGTCTTAGTATGGATGTGCTTTTTCTTCCTTGCACTTGAATAGGATCTGGATTTCTGCAACATTAACCTGCAATAAACTCTGTGGTTCTTCATTGTGAATCTGTTTGATTCATTTCATCTCTGATTCTGAGTGAAATATACTTAGCAAGTAACACCATTTAACAGATTTAATTATTTTCCAGCAATTTTCTCTTCCATAGACTAAAACTTGTGGCCAGTAAAACCCTCATGTCTTACAGCAGTGGATCCTAATCTGCTAGGGTGAAGGATACATCTGACTTTTGACATGTCGTTGAGAATCTGTCAGTGTAATCAAAGGGCATCTTAAACATAGTTACTGCTTCTTCCAGATCCTCTGCATTTCATCAAGATGATAGACTGCACTGAAGAAATTATACATCGAGGAAGTTTTTTTAATTGTACTGTATGACCCACCTTCCCTCTGAGGTCATGGTATTTGGTCTGGGAGTGCCGAGTCACTTACTGTCTTCAGGGCTGCAGGAAGGGACCTAGTTCAGGGGACACTGAGAGGAGGAGAAGAAGAAACCAGAGCTACCACCAGAGTTTAGTGGTAGCTCATGAGACCCAGTGTTTGGGAAGCTGTCATCTTCAGTCAGGTAGAGTAGAGGGAGGTTGCTGGGGACGTGTGGCTTTGGGAAGCATCTATATGGCCTGATCAAGCCAATCAGAAGCCTTCCTTCTCCTAATTTGTATCCAAGATGATTCCTTTCAATACACAGTTGAAGAACCCTTGTGTGCAGAATTAAGACAGGTGCTGGAAAGGGACATCTGGAAATTGCGAAATGTGGTGGGCCGTGATCAGCCGTTGAAGTTGTAAGCTAGTTGTTGCTGTTTGCTGTTAGGGAGAAACCCTGACTGCAGGCAAGGTTGTTGAGGTATGTTTAGTGCTGCAGTCTAGAAAACCCAATGGAGCCTGTCCCAGGAATGATACAGTGCTGGCTGGGTACAGTGTAGTGTCTATTATATCCTTGCCATACAAGCCATGAGACAGTAAGTAACATACATTCATCTAATGGCTCATACATAGACCAAACACTTGAGTACAAAAGTAGAACTGCTCACTGAGTGTCATTGCAAAGCTCATACCTCTCAGGCACTGGTGGTAGCTTTGTGTATACAAGCTGCACTTTATATCCCTGGGTGGAATAAAGATCACACAGCAGTTAAGATGCTGTTAAAGCTTAAAGAGCAAATATGTGTTTGGCTTTATTTTCCTTTTCTTGCACTTGTTAGTGTGATCACTACAGAGACAACTTTAAAAGATCAGTGTGAGAAAGCCATACCACTCATGTAAAATCTTTGTCTAAATCCCTGACCAACTGATTTTTCTTACTAATAATCCTGTCATTTTGAAGTCACACAGAATATTGTGCCCATTGTGACTGCTGAGGAAATATCTATGATGTATGTGGTTGTCAAACAGAGAGAAAACCCAACAATTTAGGCAAGAGAAAAGTTAAAAAAGGTCAGAAGTTGAAGTTGTTGTATATTCAAATAGACCATAAAAATAAGGATCAAAAGTAAGACAGGCAATATACAACATAGTAAGAAAAGTGCAGACATTTAAAAACAGATGTTTGACTATTGAGATTTTGATGTTCAGACTTGCAGACAGGTCATTCTGCACCGATCCTCAGGAGCTGGTTTTCCCAAAGGCATAATCTTAGGATGATTTGGAAATGGACACCCCAGTTTTGTGGTGAAGAGGGATACCATTAGCAGGATACCACATGCTTCTCTGGGTTCATTCCTTTGGAATTTCTTTAGTGGGGATGGCAGAGAAGGAGTAATGCTGAAAACAAGTACCCTTGGTCCATGGGCAAAACATCTTCATTATATCTGCAGACCTCCCCTAGAGAGCAAGCACTAAACTGTGCATGGATCAATGTTGAGCATCCAGTGGTGGCTCTCAGGTCAAAATTAGACGTTAAGTTCCACTGAGAGGGTAATGAAGAAACAGTATGTCCTTGTTTGCTCCACTCTTAAGGAGGAACCTTGCAAAGGCTCAATAGCTGCCAGTACAAAGCAGAACTAATGTATAAGAAATGTCATGCCTTAGGCCTAATTATATTTTCTCCACATATGACTATATATATAAGATGATAAATACATGCTTTGGGGTTTATACTTCATATTACTGTTATTTCCATGTTTTTATAACAATAATAATGTGATTGCACCAACATACAGGTTCTATCATATTGCTTATGCACTGAGGCAGTTACATTGTGCCTCTTAGCCCGGCACACCCTAGAAGTTGTGTGAGGTTAATTGCTGTGTATGCATGAACAATGGAATAATCTTGTCATGCTTATTTCAACTGATTATGGTAAGATGCAGTTGTGGTTTAACTCCAGCCAGCAGCTAAGCAGCATATAGCCACTCAGTCACCCTACTCGGTGTGATGAGGGAGAGAATCAGAAGAGTAAAAGTAAGAAAACACGTGGGATGAAATAAAGACAGTTTCATAGGTAAAGCAAAAAGTGTGCACACAAGCAAAGCAAAATAAGGAATTCATTTACTACACGCCATAGGCAGGCAGATGTTCAGCTGTCTCTGGGAAAGCAGGCTTCCATCATGCATAACGGTTCCTTCGGAAGACAAATATCGTCACTCTGAATGTCACTCCTTCCATCTTCTTCCCCCAGATTTTTATTGCTGAGCATGACATCATATGGTATGGAATATCCTTGCGATCAGTTGGGGTCAGATGTCCCAGCTGTATCACCCTCCATCTTCTTGTGCATGCTCAGCCCACTCGCTGGTGGGGCGATGTGAGAGGAAGAAAAGACCTTGACTCTGTGTAAGCACTGCTCAGCAATAACTAAAACATCCCCATGTAATCAACACTGTTTTCAGCAGAAATACAAAATGTAGCCCCATACTAGCTACCATAAATAAAATTAACTCTATCCCAGCCAAAACCAGCCAGATATGTACTTTCGTTTTACAATATGATTTGTGGGGGATTATATAAAGAAAAACAAACAGATGAACCTGCATTCAGATGTGCTTCACCATCAGAGGATTTATGAGCTCATGTACCTGATGGAAATTTGTCCTTAAGAGAGCCAAAGAAGAGTTAAAGCTTCAAAATAAAACTTGAAATAGCATTTTCATATTTAAAATTCATACATTGAGTGACTGGCGCTCTCTTTCATACCCTGTTTAGTAGCAGAATAAGTTCTGAAATAGAAGTGAGAACTTCAGCTGATTATATATTTTTTCTTAATTTCATTTCTTATAAGCCACTGTTGTGTTTTGTGCCTAACAGATACTTATCCCATCCTGAAACAAGAAGTGAGATAAGCTTATACATATCTCAGAAGCACATATGTGATCCTTGTGGAATAATAGGTGAATGTAAATAGAGAAGATGCTTACTTGCTGCTAGTGTTCAAACTGCTCAGTATTAACTTGGCAATATTGTGCCAACTGTTGTAATGAACATTTCTGTAACATGAAGGAACGCTTCACAGCAATGCCCTTATCAACACATGGAAAGGGTTTCTAGAGCACTCTTTTATCAGTTCCCTGACAAAACTTTAGCTCTTTTTTTTTGAGACACACATCTATAAAACTGACAGGAAGGAAAACAAATTGGCTTTATTCCCCTCTGTTCATATATATAGATCACTGTATTCCTGGCAATTCTCCAATGCCATCTCCTTATCTTATTGGTATGTCTGTCTCAGAGACAAGTACTGCCTGGTGCTAAGTTGGGTATTGTTATTTTTATTAAAATTATTAAAAATATTTTACCAAAGCAATCTCTGCATTTTATTCTCCCTTGATCTGAACACCTTTGTGTCTGGAGGCAGAGTCAGGGCTGGGTTTCTCTCAACAAACTTTGATGAGGTAATATATCAGGTACGTTTCAAAACAGATATAGTGTCAGGCTTACAGGACTCCTACAGTATAAATCATAACTCAGGATAGATTCCCTCTAGTCTACCACTGGAGTCTGTAGAGTCTTTGCAATCTTCTTTCTCCTTTGCCTCGTAATACAAATGAATTGTACAAAATCATTAAGCCTTCCTTGCTCTCAAAGGCACAAGAATCACCAGGAAAATCTCAAGTCTCTTGTTTCTGAAAGCTGATTCTTCAGCTTTTTAAGCCTCACGGGACAATGGCCACAAGTTGTGATAAACAAAATGTACCTTTCAGTTACTGAGTACTGGCATTCTCAATTCTTCTGCTTTTTGATCTGACTAGACTGTAATGAAGATGAAAAAATAACTTTCCAGGGCATCTGGTTGTTTTGATCCCAAATGAAAAAAAAAAAGTCCTTTCTACGTCTCAGGAAAGGTGACAATTTCTGGATGCCATAGGCTAAAAATTCCGGAGAATGTTTACATTATTTGTATTTATTTATGTGAAATGAGAACTGACGACAAGGACATAAAGTTTTCCTCTCTTCCTTAAACTTGCATTTTGCTAGTGTGACAGCCTTTGCTTGGGGAGAGACTTTCATTTCGCTTCTCTGTATGTGTTTCTGCTTCCCCATTCGTAGCTTTATAATGTTTCTCACCTAGAGAGACTGATAGGGGCATGGAGCTAATGATAATCCCATGAGAATGTTGTGTACTCTGAAGTGCCTCACTGCAGAAAGTATCAAGCTGAGCTAGTCAGAATATTTTAATAATTGCATGGCATTATGTTGTTTGCCAAAGTTAAAGCAACTTGTGGAGATTCATCAGTTCTGATGAAGTTTAAGAAGAAGAGTGACTGAGGCTCTGTCATCTCTGATCATTTCTGTTGAGAGAAAGAAAGAACAGGAAAGCTTAAAGCTTTAAAGCTAACCTTTCAAATCTGAAAACAGGCTTTTTAATGTGGTTTCATTATGTCTGAGGACTTTGGTTTTGCCTCATCAGGAAACTATTTTTCCTGAAACCTCCAAAGCTGTCAAAGTTGGAGTTAGCATCCTTGAATCTTCTTAGTTTTCAAAGTAAATGAAAAACTTCCATAGTAGCGAATAGGTTCTGAAACAAATTCTTAGTGGAATAGGGCCAAAGTGCTGCATAAAAATTACTTCTCTGCTGTCTTGACAAGCAGTTTTCTCAATTACACCACAAAATGAGTCAGTAGCATCAGATGATCCAGCATCAGTGAACTGCATTTCTGTGAAACCATTGATGAGCTGAAATTCAGAATCAGTATATATTCTGTATCAGAATTTGTTCAGCATGGAAAATATGAAGTTGTTGTAAGGTGCAAAGGCTGTGGATTATAAAAGAGCATCCCAGTTTGTCTTCTAGATGTTTTCTTGGTATTTTTTTCTTTTTTTCCCCATATCTGTTTTAGCCAGGCTTGGCAGAAAAAAAAAAATCTTCAAGCCTCCTTCCTGCACACTTATTTTTTAACAAGTATTGGTCATAAGTTATTCTGTCAGAAGATTGTGAAAAGAGTTAACTGTCTGAGATGGAGGAAAGTCGTTCTGCATCAACCGCTCAATTTGACGACAAAAATGTCAGCATGGGTGATGCATCCCTGTGTAAAAAAAAAGTCTGAAGGACAAACTGAGAAGTGGTCCTTGAGAAGGGAAAGCCCCACATAAGAAAGAGCTTGCAACCAAATGAAGGTGGAGCAGGTCCAAGCACTGCATAGCAGGAGCAGAAGCAATGACTGTAGTGGAAAGTTTTTGCTGGCCCTTGCCCGCCAGCTGGAGAAGGAGCAATGTATTTGCAGGGTGGCTGCAGGAGACTGGCTGAAGTAAATTACTGGTTTATATGAGCACTCAGGACTAGGTTTGGATGAGTGCCCTGATGGGTCCCCAGGGTCAAATCCTGCCCTGCAGGATACCAGCAGCCTGGTGAAGAGAAGACTCCTGACTTCAATTACCCTCCGTCACTCCAAACTCGAGGGAGAGTGATGGCATTGATCCAGGATTATCTTTACAAGACCATTTCCATTAAAGCCAAGTGAGAACTTTTTCCCTTCTTAATCTCTAAACTCTTCAGTTCCGGTAAACAGAACTAATCACGAGTTTTTCTGGTGTTATTAAATAAGAAAACATGTAGCTGAATTATATACTGCCTGTCATTTTATCTCCGTTTAAGACACAATATGCTTTCTAACCCTATGACATCCCTTTGTGTTTTTCATAATTAGAAAAAGTGTTGGCATTTAGATTCAGCACAGTTTTGGATACAAAAAAAAGTTGCCCATTTCATGTAAAATCTGTAGCTCACTTCTAGAGTTGTAATCAGGTGTTTATAAGCCATTTAAGCAAAACAAATTAGTGTTCTGTAAAGACTGCTGTTGGCTAGGCTGTTAACTGAGTTAAAGTACTCTAAAAGCTTTGTAAAATTTAAAAATAACAGCTTTATAAATATCAGATCTTCTGAAAAAGAATGTTTTTGTTTCTGTTTAGAACCATCTCTAAATCTATGTACTGATATTTTGAATAAATGCCGTCTCATTGTTTTGTATCCATCCTCAAAAGTAATACTTGCAATAAAAGTGTGAAAGCAATGGAACAAGGTGACCCAATAAATTCCTGAAAGGTATTTGAAACAAGCCCATTTATAGCAGAGTGCTCACCTAATCGTAAGGATATTTATCATTGGTGAAAATTGTAGGTGTTAGATGATTTCAATTACTCTTAGCTATCTAAGGCACCAAGCCAGCCATTAGTGACACATGTATTAGACTTCAGAAGACCATATTACACCATCGAAGTCTCAGAAAAGTGTTTGTATTTGCAGAGTTGGGACATAATCAGGCATGTCCTATTTCATTTGCACACAGGAACACAAATACACAAAGTGAGTGTAAAGTGGGCATAAAAATGAATGGATCTGAAAATCAGTAGTTTACCCCCGCCCACTTCAGATTTGTTTAGTCCTGGTGTAAGTAGCTATACAGTAAAAAAAAGCAGCTGGTTCTTTACATCTGTTCAACAAAGTTGTGTGATTTTGGCATGTAGGGGACAGCCGTATGTTTTGTAAAAGGAAAAAAAAAAAGAACCTCCCAAACCCATTCCTGTTCAGTTCATATTTATATCTTACAGGCCAAGTTCTCAGGCAGGTACAGCCTGTGATCTCAGGGAAGGCAATGAGTTTGCCAGATATATGCAGAGAAGGAATATGAAATTGAATCTGTGACAGTATCTTACAGTTAGCTTGATAGCTACGGCAACATTTGGAGCCATACCATCAAAGAGAACAAGTAGATTTATCAATGATTTTGAGGTGAAACAAAATTTTCTACTTTTGTCAAGAGTGGTTAGGGTTTTCAAATATATCCTAAATGAAATTCTCACAATATATACATTATTGCAGGTAATGTAACTTAATCATAATCGACTGGGCAGCTAATATGTGAATAAATTCAAATATAACTGATTATTGTTTCTGGTTGGTTGGGATGTGGTGAAATGATGTGGCTAGAAAAATCTTCTTTTTAATTCCCTCATTTCTTCAGGCTTCATCATCCTTGAAACTCTCAGTCAATCCACATAAATTGTCAGATGCAATTCAGTCTTTACCTTGAGAAAAAAGCACGGGAAACTTCTGCAACATCTTTGCATTTCTGCTTTTTCCAGGGTTTCACTTCTTTTCTCCTTCTACTGAACTGAAACAGGATAGAGTCCAGTTTCATTCTTTTTATTTTGGACTTTTCAACCTTTTTGAAGCCATTGGTCCCAACAGGACTACAAGAGATCTTTCTCTCATATTTTGAAATTATCAGTGGTGTAAAGGAGAAAATTTCTACCCTCTAACCTTGAAAAAATGTCTCAAACTTATATGGGAGTAAAATAACAGAGTTTTCAATTCATTGGCTAAACAAAAAAACTCTAAATCTATAAAAGTAGCTCAAGTCAAGCCCAAATAAAAATACTCTTCTTCCTTTTTTAATGAAAAAAGTAAAGCATTATATTTAAACTAAAATTTTATAACTCCTTTCCTTTGGAGAGGATGGAATCTTTTTATCTATTTAAAAATTATGGTGATTTCAGAATGAAAATTCTTCTTAAAAAAAAATAGCCTTAAAAGATTTTGTTTCTTCATTTTGAAAAAGTCCAAAGTTGTCATGAAGAAAGATTTATTTTGCTGCTAAATATACAAATAATGCTATTCTCCGGGAAGATGTTTTGGTTAGCAAAATCACTTTCTCAAACTTAAAAAGGACCTCCCTACCTCACTGTTGAAAAGTAGTTTAGTCACACGGGCTGCATCCTCACTGAAGAGCACTGGAGGGGGTTGTTCCTGCTGTACTTGCAGAAGATTATCACCAGGGATTTTTCTTCAGTCAGCTCCAGTTGAGGAAATTGCCTACAGCAAAGGAAAAGTCCATCTACTTCCTATTTAGATTGCCTAGAACATGCCCTATTTTCACTTCCATTCATCTCAAATACCAAAGGCAGATCATCTAAATTTTTATTTCTGGTTAGTCCTCTGATAGGTAGGCTTGCTGCTTGTGGGGACTGTGTTCTAAGGCAGGATTAGGTCCCATGTCTTTCAGTACACTTACTCTCCCTTCACGAGAGCTGTTCTTTTCCTTTCTCTAGGTGCATTTACTCCTCTTGGGAGTGATCAGCTTATTTCCTGACCCATAAAACTGCATTATTCTTATTGGTATTTTCCTCTGTGAACATCAACAGGGAAATATTATGTGTGAGAACCTTAATTATTCATTAGCTTATGGTCAGCTTCTTCATAAAACTTCCTCTAATTACCATTTCTGTTGATACAATAATAATAAGCCTTATGTCTAATATTGTGTCTAAATATTGTGTCTAAAACAACCCCCCCCGTTAAGAAAGAGGTGGAAACAGATGCTTAGATTGGATGGCTGGCAGATTTCTGAAGTTTTTCTTCTAATGCATGGAAAGCTCTGGGTAAACTTGCATTCAATTTAATGCAAATAACTTATCTTGCTTTAAATTGCACCCCCTCTGCAATTTGATGCCAGGAAACCTATTCAGAAGAGTTCATCATTTGTCTATAAGAGGAAATTATTTTTCTCTAGTGAGTTTCTAAAGCTTAAAAATATATTCCCAGAATGGCCCTGTAGCATATAGCATGAATTTTTTAATGCACTCATTGTAAAACAGCAAATGAGAAGCTGTCGGCTGTGCTATGCACTCTACTTTTCTTCGAATCACATGTGAATATGAGCTTTCTCAGCTGTTTGTTTGTTTGTTTGTTTGTTTTTAACAGAATCATACTTAAGTCTGAATTTCACAACATATTCAGTCTTTAGATCTCGCAAGGTATTCACTGGTGATAGTTTAACTGACAGATTGTGCCTGTTCTATTAAGCATTCTTTTTACATTGCTCTGTTTTTGAAAGTTCCATGTTAAAAGTGTACATATATAAAATATATGTGTATGTGCATATATACATACATATAAATATACTAGCAGTTCTTATAAGTATTCCTTCTCTTCTATGGTGGTGACCTATTTGGACATGAAGCAGGACTGTCTGGTCAAATAATGGTAATATCTAGATTAGTTTTCTTTCCAGATGCAAGATTATGAGACACTTTCAGCAAGTTTAGGTAAAATGCATCTCCTAATACATCAAATATTTTACTCTGTAGTAGTCTTCCAGTATATAAGAGGCTGTTAGAAAGAGGACAGACAGAGAAAATCTGGACAGAGTGTTCAGGAACATATTGAATATATAAGTTTTATTGTCATCTGTTCAAAGGAATCAAATTACCTATACAGATTATCCCAGAGCATTGTATTCCTAGGACTATAAAAATATTATAATAGAGTTAAATGAAAGAAAGAAGTCACCGATCTTTTTGAAGTAGGTGTTTTATAATTAAAAGCACAACTCACTTCGGAGAAATATGTTCCTTAATAATTTCCTGTCTTCTAATGACCCTCCTTTCTCATCCTGTTGATAATTTGATTTTCTTCCAACTAAAAAACAATAGAAGACATGCATAAAATGAAACCCATGATGCAGCCCTCAAGCAAGAATGTCTCAAAGCACCAAAGAAATCAAAGTGCCTGTTGCTATCTGTAGTAAATCTGCTGTTTACAGCCGATATGATAACTCGAAGCCTTATCTATCAGCAGTGTAATGACATGGTGATTAAGCAATAGTGATATTGCAGTTCAACAGATTTATTTGAATATGATCTGCATGACAGAGCTTATACTCCCTCTGATTCCTAAAAATTGGCTTATTAAATGATAAGATTACTGATCATTAAAAACTGGCTTATCAGATTATAAGATTAGTGACACACTGGTTATACTTCATCATTGTACAAAAGTGGATGCTTATTGTTATTACAGCAGTCTATTTCTTCTCATTCACAGTAATTCCAGTGATGTGATGTATGCTGTCTCTGCCTAACATTTTTCTAAAAAGTCATTACTCTATAGGGAAAACTATACCACAGCAAAAAAACTCTCAGTTGGAAGTCAGCTGTCCTGAAATAAATTTCCATCTCGTATTATAGAAGACTCTGAATATGAAGAGATGTATTAGTTAATTTCCGAGATAATAACTTCATTTAGAAGAAAGAGCAGAAGCAAGTGGAAATAGGATAAGAAAAAGTAGGAAAAAGGTCTTGCCTGCCCCTACAGTTATGAAGAATCGTTACAAAATGCTCATCCAAAATCACTAACAAAAATTCTAAGACTTTTAAAAGATCCTTCCAATCACAGATGTGCAGCATAGATCACAAAATGCTGGTCATATTGTCAGCTGACATAAATTGTCTAAGTACTATTAATGCCAGGGAAACACATATTTAAAACAGCATATAGAGGTGGTCTAAAATTTGACAAAATGCTTTGTAAGAAAAATCTCAATTTTCCCCACTTTCATTAAAAATCTCCTAATTTTTATTTATTTATTTATTTTTTAACACATAGCTCTTTGGTGTGTCAAACAGTAGTAGCAAAATACAGAAAATATCTGACCACTTGGTCATTTCCTATAAAACCTTATATTTTAATCTAGCATTCTAAGTTTTATGAAATAGTCTGTATTACTTGCTGACCTGTTGGCTGAGTTATGTCTTTGGCTGTAGCTTTTATCTTCAGTGAGTCAAATCCCATGAATTTTTAAAACTGATATTTAAATATCAGTCAAAGACTCAAGTTTGTTTTTTTTTTAAAATTCGCTTCAATCCTCTTTATAGACCTGTAATTTTTTTTCTTCTAATTTCTCAAAGTGCATACATGGTATTGAATAACCTCTAATAGGAGCACTCTTGCTGTAAAACTGGAATATATGATGCAGCAGGCAAATATTGAACGGGAAAGATAGGTCTATGACTTGACACATGCCTCTTCGTAAGCAAGCCATTTTTTTCTTGCTTTCTAGGATAAGAGACCAAAGTATTGCTGCCAGCAGAGGGAGTGTTCCCAGAAATGAGCAGTGCGTGTGGCCAGGTCTGCAGTACTTACAGCTCCAGTTGCGTCCTGTGCAACTTGTCCTGCTTGTGAATAAAGGAGCTCAGCTGAACTGAAGGACTGGAAAGAAAAGGATGTTTCAGGCTGTGGTTTTGTCATGCTCTGTTTGAAAGTATCTCTAATGGAAGGAAAGCATATAATTTCCATGTTGGTTACCAAATCAGTGCCTAAGAGGACTACTTCCTCATTGCACTTCAGTGCCTGGATGGAGTGTTCCTTCATACTGAACCTAATTGGTATTGTATCCATATGATTACAAATATTGAAGCTCCTGCAACTCCTTTACCATAATTTACTTTTCCCCTGCCTCTCACACAATCTTATAAACAGATTTTATTTTGCTGTTGTTGGCTATTTGTGGACTTATACATGAGAGACCCTGTCACTATATTTTCTTTGGTTTTGTAGATGCCTTAGTTACTTGATTGCCAAAGATTATGAAGGTAGAGGTGGTAGATTCATCCAATGTCAGCATTATTGCATTATCTTGCAGACTCCTAAACAGACATTATTTATCTAATCAGAAATAGAAGTGAAAACAGTCCCGATGTTCTTCACAGATTTCAGAAATACTTTAGTGGTTTTGGTTTCAATTCAGCCAGCTGAAAACAGCTGGCTGAACTGCAGAAGTACTGTGGTAAGGAGGAGGATAAACTTTTGGCAATGATCCTGCTGCTGTAATTTAACACTAATATGAGTGACTAGAACACAGACACATTTTTTATATTTTCTTCAAAATCTAATAAGTTCAGTTTAATGAGTTCAGTCATAAATTCAGTTTAAGGAAATACCAGTGACTTTTTTTTCCCCCTCAAAATAAGTTGAGAAATTACAGAAAATATTTGCCAAAAATGTATTTTCCTTTTGGTCAAGTCTATGACTAAGTTAAAATGAATACCAGGAATCAAACCCTTTTAAAAACTCTTGTTTGTTAACCTTACTATAAAGAAGTATTTTTAAAATTGTTTTTCTTCTTAAACACCATATACCTATTTTTCTTTAAAATTAAATTTTGGAATTTAAAGATTTAAAGAGCCTGAAGGAGCACAATGTTTGTAAAAGTCACGTCCTATGCCATCAGATAAAAAAAAAAAGCATATCTTCATTTTTCAAGCCCTAGTTTTGGTATGTGTTTCTTTTTTTCTTTTTTTTTTTTTTTTCTAAAGTTCTGCTGTAACCCAGAAAACCTAGCTCGAATGTCTGGCAATGGTATTCACTGGCCATTTTGAAATTACTCATGGTGCACAGGCAGGTAGGGAGGAATTTCAACAGAAGCTAAATATACCCGTATTAATAATACATTTTCCACCTCTTTTTCCAAGGACTGGCAAAGCCATAGCTGTCTGCACACCTGAGCAAGCTGTGTAGGTGCCAAAAGCATGGCAAGCTTGCAAAGTTTGTGGAAGAATGTAGTCATATTTAAGACTGCTTCCTGGATATATATTTCTCCTTGAAGAGCTTATATATATTGAAGAGCTTTCAAGCTGTGAATATCCTTCTAAAAATAAACAAGCCTATGAGCAATGCAGCAATATCTTTATAGCTGGTGATGAGATTGAATGCCCAAAGGCAAATGAACCCCCTAAGTACTGACAACTTCCACTTTCAAATTGGTGAGAGGAGATACCTCCTTCCTCCCAAATTTTGACCCGTGGGCAAAAAAAGAATCAAATATACTGTTTTATAAGCAGAAGTGACACTTCAAAGAATTGTGGGCAAAGCCCCAACTCCTGAAACAAATAGCTGAGATGAAAGATGATAAAATTAATTAAAACAGTGAGAAAAAAAGTCTTTAATTTGGGCTGAAATTAATGTTGTATGTGGCAGATGAGATAAATCAGGATGACACAGAAAGCACTTGTTACAGAGCAGACAATGTCTTCTTCAGCTTCAAAATGGTTCAATTCCATTTTAAAACAGAAAATATGACTTTTAGTAGGACCAGCTCCTGTAGAAGTGAATATATATGCCGTATAATTGCCAAAGGAATGACATTACCTTTCTAGTCTGTATATGTCTTATAAAGCTGTCAAAAACTTTGTGGGAAAGTCATACTGAAATTAGTGTGCAAAGGAGGTGGGATCTATTTGACTCCTCAGGACGCAGAGAAGAACAAACTGGCTTTTTCTGCCTATTCCTTCCCCAATGTTGTTCCCAGAGGTCAGACTCAACCCTTTGGTCTTCCAAGATATTCCTGAAAGTGTCTCTATTCAGACCTCTAATCTTAATGTCTCTGGACTCTCCACTGTTATCACTTCCACTTTTAAAATATTTAGATTTTATAAAATGAAACAATTCTCCGCTATAGTATCCTTCAACTTTTGGTTTTTTTTTTAATTTATTTTTGGCTTTAATACTGGGAACTGGGGCACTGTGTTACTAGCCCACAGAAGCAGCGATGCCTCTTTGAATTTTTTTCAGACTCTGGCTGTAGATGACATTTTATTATTCAGAACACAAGAATGTATAAGTAATACCAAACAAAGCAAGTTTTCTGGTCTAGGCAGCTGAGTATAGTCTCTCTATGTAGCAGGCTACTCCTTGAATGAACTTGTAGTATTATCCTATCTGTTTCAGCTGCTCAGCAAAAGATATGTACTTTCTCCTCAGATGAGCTCTATATTGCTGGCTTTAGGCTACAAATAACAGTTCTATCTAGAGCTATACATTTTCGGATAATTATTCTTGTCCTTGTTCAATCACCATTCCTTCAACAGCAATCTCTTTCAGAAGAGATCAGCTGTGAAGTCCATGTTTTCATGAGAAAAAGCCTGGTGAAACCCTGTGAGTAGGTTTGTTGTTACAAAACAGAAATGGTGTAAAACTGGAATATTTATTTGAAATCCATTTTCTCATCTCTACACTGAGCCTTCCTCTTCTTCATTAGTGTAATTCATTTAACCTCAGCTGGGCCCTGTTTCTAAGACATGATGAGAATGGCAGTCCGAAGTTTTCTCTTTCCTTTACATGTGGGTGAATCACCTTTACAACCATAAGAAATGAAAGGACATCTAAACTTAAGGTTTTACCTAGTCCATGCAATCTTTTTTCCAAACTGAAGCCTATCTATTTTGTTTATATAAGATAAAGGTAAGTGAACTGACAGGCAAAGCTGAGGAGGAAAGAAAAAGCAAAATAGCAAGCAGAAATCCAAGAGAAGACAACAGTGTGGTTATGCAAAATATAAGGAATTGATGAAGAGAAAATAGGTATTGGTACCATCTACCAGTTGATGCAGCTTCTAGAAAACTTTATTTTCATGCTAGTGGCAAATGCAGGTTTGTGTATGCATAAGTGATAGATCTGAGGCAGGTTTGGTTGCTTAGATCTCAGTGGAGTGATAAAGTTCTTAATAAAATAATTTTAAAGAACAGCAGCATTGCTCCAGTTCATGTTTGAGTGGTTTTATGAAGGATAGAAGAAAACCATTCTGGGAACTTTATTTTCTTTTTCTTTTTTGTTTAGATTTAGGTACTCTGCAGACTTTTAAAATAAAAAAGCCTAACAACATTATCATAGGTCATAACACACCTTTCTGCCTATTAATTGTCTTCATTATTAATCATTATTGCTTGTTTAGCATTAAAAATTCACTGAGTGTTTTACAAATTCTTCAAAAGGCACAATTTTCTAGTTGAAGGGTCAGGCTGAGCTGTGCCTGCTTACAGTGCATAGCTGTAACTCTGGCCAGGGCTGTATTTGGCATAGGCAGCTCCTGGCATGAGTTCCAGTGTGCAAGTACCACGGCAGCCAGTGCTAATGAGGACAAAACAACCTTTGGAAACCCACTCCACCTTCTGTTACTCCATCTTGGTCAGGCTAGGTCTTTACTCCCAAGAGACTCAATGAGGCTGTTTTTTCTTTTTGTTCTATTGATTTCATACAGGAGTAAAATAATAGATCTCTATCAGCTTTTTTTTTTTTTTGTGTTGATCCAGTTTTCTAACAGAGGTCATGGCAAAGTGGGATCTGCTGCAGTGACTGCAGTGAGGCTACTTGAAAAGTAAATGGTTATTCAGTGGGGTGAACACAGGACATTCATGCTGTCCAGAGACTTTGTGGTTGTAGAATTGTTAGTTTGAATTTTTCAAAAATGTTTACAGATCTTCCTGATTTTGTATCCTGGCAGCCCTACTTAAAACACATTCATGACTATCAATGTAGTCTTTGCATAGCTTTGAAACAAATTACATTGGAACATACTGACATCATGTTTTATTATTTGCAGCCTTTTATAAATCATGCACTAAACTGTGGCGTTCATGGGCTATGGATAAAAGTGTATGTAAAAGGACATTAGCAGCACTGCAGATTTATGGTTATATTTATTTGAAGGTTTTGAGTACAATTTCTTTTGTCACTTTAAGCATTGTTAATTGCTGCTCTTCACTTGTACCACATGACAGGCTTTCAGAAATTTTAATCTCGAAAACAAGTACAATTATTCCTCTTCACTTCTTCCTTCAATATTTGGATACAAAATGTTGCACAGAGTTTAATATCTATACATGATTATTCCTTTGTGACAGCCAGGCTGTTCAATTATTTAGAAACATGCCTATAAAATGGTGATTTAATGAAAACATATTTCCCTGATTTCAAAGAGGACAGTTGTCTTAGTGATGGGAGATTAAATAACAAGCTATCTGTGCTGTAAATGAACTATAGCCTTTGAATCTTTCATGTAGCTGCTAGGATGTATATCACATCTTAAAAGAAAATTGAAGGACTGAACAGACATATCGTACCAATGCAAAGGGTTTAATTATGTGCTTGGCTTTTAGAGACAGTTCAATAATATATTATAAAGAGTATTTTAGCAAGAAAAGCACTTGTCAGTAGCTTCAGTTGGTTTAGAACTGTAAATATTTGACAGAACATCTGTTGGTGATACTACAGAAGATAAAGAGCTGCCCAGTTTCAACTCTTTGTGGATTCCTGAACAGTAAAGGAGAGACACTTGTTTCAGATCCTGAAAGTCAGGCAAAGATGGAACTTGACTCTGAATCTCACATACCACAAGCTATGACCGGATTTACAAGGCAGGACTTTTTTCAACAAATGTGGTGCAATGACACAAAATAGGTGTGGTGCTTCACACAATACTTTTACTTTTGGCTCAAGTCTAGTCTGAAATGCAGTGGACCACTTCATTGGGAACTACAGCTGTGAATATCTTGTTTAAATATGCCACATTGTGAAATCAAGAATATTTACTAAAAAATAAGGTAATGAAAAAAAAAATCAGGTGACCTGAAAAAAATCTGAACTGACAGTAAGACTACCAGAATGTATGTTTCTATTTTGGACTAACCAGAACAACGTCTCTATGAGAATGTTTTTGCAGAAGTCCAGTCTTTGAAGCCCATGGCAGAAGGGACATCATTACTTTTCTCCACATTGCAAAAAGTCTGCTTTAAAGTGCCTCATTGAGTCTGGTGACTTACTGCATTACACTTAAGCTCTCCATTCTTGCTTTCCAAGCTAAGCAAAATTCCACAGTGTAACCTACAGCTATGCCTCAGTTTAGTTTTACACCCACTTCTTTGCTGCTCTTGTTTACTCTTAAATTTCACTCTTCATGTGCCTTCTTTACCTAAGCACTCATTTTAGCTTAGCTTATTTGTGAATCATTCCTCAGAGGTTGTGTGTACTCTCTATTTTTTGCTTGTGTTTGCGGTTGAATTTATATTAATTTCAGCGTATTGTGCTGTCCTCTGGGTAGTTATCTGTCTTCTAGGAAGCTGTAAAATGCAATGCATCCATAAAATTGTACCACAAGTGATGACTAATACTAAAGAAATAAAGTAAGATAATTTTTAAATAGTGTTGGAGCTAGAAGACTAACATCCAAAATGTACGGCTGATTGAAAAAAGTTAATGGCACTCAACAATCCTTCTTAGTCTTCCTCCTCCCCTCCAGGTTTTTACAACATGTTTGAGCTTGTATCCAGACATTATGACTTGCGGATGTTTGTATTCAAGAAGTAGCGAGATGACTGTAAAAAGTACTGAAGAAGGCAAATATATGCCCTAGCAACACCAAGTAAAAAACCAAGCTCCAGGGAGACCTTATAGTGGTCTTCCAGTACCTCAAGGGGGCCTACAAGAAAGATTGGGATGTTGACGCAGAAGTAACGGACACTGCTGACGACCAATATGATCAAGCAAATGCCGATTTATTGTTGATACATCCTGGTTAATATAGCCCTTCTAATTCCGTATCATGCGCAAGCTCTCTACTAATTGGTTAACTATATCATGCACGCGCTCCTAGCTAAAATATGATTCGTTAAGTCTCTATGTTCACGCGCACGGCTCTCTCCACCTGCACCCTGCTTCACGTTCAGCCCCCAGTCACGTATGCCAGCTGTTTTCCTTCTTCTCAAGGTTGCTTCGTTTACTTTCTCACAGGAAGCTTCATTACTTTCTCACAGGCGGCCTCATTATTTTCTCACAGGTGGCTTCAGTACTTTCTTACAGGCAGCTTCAGTACTTTCTCACAAGCGGCTTCAGCGATGTCCTTGAGGCCTGCTGCTCACAAACATAACAATTCCATTTGGTCTGGATTGTTCACTAACTGCCCCTGGTACTCCAGGTATCCAACAAATCCCCCTTTTTGTTTTGAACAATCCAGACCCACTTTCATCATACGTTCCATAGCTTTCACAAAGCATTTTAAAATATACCCCAAAATCATCAGTGTCAACAGCAAACCCATCAATAATACCAACCCATAAACTATCACATCTTTTAGCCAGCCTGTGACCCCCAAGGATTTCAACCAGTCTGTTAACCTGCTTTCCACTTGTATTGCATGCATGTTGCATCATAACTCTGCCAACTGATAGCGTATCGACTTAGAGTGATCAGAAACATTCATGCAACACATACCTTCAAAATCTTCACATCCATGTCCATGCGCTTATAACAAAAAATCAATGGCTGCTAGATTCTGCAAAAATATCATGACGCAGGCTATCCATGTCTTCTAATAATCCTGATAACATGCTAGAGGTTAAATTCATTTGCTTTTGTGCCCAACAAGCTAATTTCTTTAAGTTAGCTAAAGTTTTTGCAGTTGCTGCCCAAGGAACAAATAAAGATAATGCTATCCGCTCAGCTGTCCCCAACAGGGTTAAATTGCTGTCACAATGGGGAGTCAATACTTTTAGCGATCGTCTTGCTCGAGTATGATACCGTAATGTTCTCATAGGTGGAGCAAACACTATCAATTTTCCAAAATAACATGGTCCTCCTATAGCCCTTTTTGGTACTCCTGACCTTATTTTACTACAATATCAACTAGGTTCATGTAGGCCTCTACTGAATCTCCCCTTTTTTTTTTTTTTTTTTTTTTGATTAGCCAGATTGTCTGTATTGAGTTGTTAATCATTTTTTGCAAGCATGGTATGTTAATGATTATGCCTAGTATGATGCCTAGTATCACAATTCCGATTTTAACCAAGGACAGCAACCACCCAATTATGCCACCCACAAGCTTAGTTAATAAAATTACTGATCACATGTTATACATATTCATGATTACGAAGCAAAGCTAAGTTTCACTACCTTCTAGTAATTTTCTACTATAACATTTTTCTACTCTTATAGATATAACAACTCCAGTAACTTTCTTATCTACAAGAGCAATTACTAGTTTTCTGCAGGCCTGTGTTGAAACAAGCCATAAATTCTGCTAACAATGTTTTGTATCTTAAAGCTTCCCTTCTCATTCCATGGCTTTCTTCCTGAGAGCATGATTGCATTCTTCCCCCAAGGTCGGTGTGCTTTCACTGATACCGTACTGGCTCAGTGAAATACCACATCTCCCCCTTCTTTGTTTATGAGAAGAGGCTTGTTTCAACGCTTTATCTATTAAAGTCTGCACACATTTTAAGACACAGAATATAGATCAAAATACATATATAAAAGGAATGAATAAGCATCCTACAACTATTAGTAACAAGCTTATATCAAGTCACCAAAAGATTTCGGAATATATCAAAACCATCACTTTGTTGCTGTTTTTGTACTCCTTTTTGCAAGTTTTGAATACTTTTGTGAATAGATTCCGAATGATCAGACAGATTCATGCAGCAAAGCCCATCAAAATCCTGACAATCATGATTTTGTGCTAATAATAAAAAATCTATTGCTGATCTATTCTGTTACTAACCCAACTATGCGAAAGACACCGCTGAGCAAGAGGATGTTTATCAGCTGGGTCAGGGCAGAGAAGGGAGACAGGCACAGCACCTTCAGGGCGTCCCCTGTTGTAAATAAAGTGTGCTCTGGGTCTGTCCTCTCCCCTTCGCTCCGAGCCACCTCTGTTTATACCCTCAGCAGATTCAGTGAAAGAGTACTGACTAGGTGTTGCTGCATGCATGGCCAGTGCATACAACAAGGCCTGTCAAATATGTGCTCTGCAGGCTAACAGCGGTTCTGTTTTGTAAAGTAGCATAGTATATAGAATCTACATCAATTAACAGCATTAATAGTGCCGATGCAGTTGTATTTGTTTGCTTAGCAAGCCAACAGTCCAATTTATTAAGCGTAGTTAACGCCTAGGCACTTGCCACACCAGGTGTAAAGACTGAAGCAGCAGTAATTTTACTTAGTTTTCAAAACTCTGTATTATCTTGGCAACCAGATTCAATGCTATGTATGCTTCGTTTAGGTCTTTTATGCTGTCTGGATTTTGATATGTGCTCGCATGATTACATCATGCTGTGTCGTTGCAATGTATAGATCTTAAAGCATTTACAATCATTACCCCTCTAGAAACATTAGTTCTTGAATAGTTAAAAAATAGACAGAAGTCCATCTTTACTGATCCCAAAAAGTTCCATCTTTTGTAGTTTTAGCACTCAGCACTCGTGGTTGCTGCTGTTTTACACAGAGTTGCCGTCCTACCGGTATCTGGCAGGTCAACCAAACATGTTCTGAAATACCCGTAGATGATACAGACAGGGATCCACTTGTTTACTGCTCCTGTAAAGACATAAGCATATCCCTGCCCCGTGTTATAAGAGGGAACGGTCCTTCCACTTATACAAAGCTCGACTCAGACAGGAGTATCTGTTAACCATGTCAGGGGCGGGGGGGTGGGGGTGCCTGGCGGCGGCTGTGGCCCCGGGCATATAGGAGGAAAGAAAACTAAAACCCGAGGTTTAAGACAAGAATAGGGAGGGATCCTTAAAGCCACCGCTACAGGCAAAACAGACCATCACTAAAACCAAAGCAGGATAATGAAAAAAGGAACAAGACAACCTCCCCCCAACCCTCCCTCTTCCCTGGCTTAACACCATCTCCACCTCCCTCCCCTGCCCCCTAAGCGGGACAGGGATGGGGGGCGGGAAGAGGGAATGGGGGTTACAGACAGTTAATCACGCACCGCTTTATTGATATCAACGGTTTAACTGCTGCACCTACAGCAGCAACCATGACCGGAGGCTTTTCTTGTTCTAACATTCGCTCGGCAGCTTCCAGCAGTTGCCCTGTACTAGATCCTTTTGGCAGCACACTAAGGGCTCTCTTAGGTTTTTTTTTTGCTTTTTTTTTTGTTTTTTTTTGTTTTTTTTTTCTCATTAGCATTATTAAAGGCAAGCATATCTAAGAACTTTGCTTTCATGTCATCATCCAAATCAGGGTGAGCCATAATTGCGTTGTGCAACCGATCAATAAATTTCCCATATGGTTCTGTGGGACCTTGACTTATTGATGTAAAGGCAGGTCCGGACTTTTCATCGTGCACCCTAGCAAGCGCTCTATAAGCCAAATCTTGGCCCAGTTGTAACACTTCAGTAGCAAATTGCGCTTGCCAATCAGATCGTGTGTAGGGTCCCGCTCCCATCAGCATTTGAGTTTGCACCCCGAATAATGGATCACCCTGTTGTCGAGGCATTGCAGGTGCCCTATCACAAGCAGTCTGCCAGTACTGAAAGAACTGCAGCTGCTGTGACAGTAGCAAAAGCATCTGGACAATCATTCTAATATCATAAGGAGTTAAAAACTGTGACAAAAAAAATATGCTGCAACACAGATTGAGTGTATGATGATTTTAGCCCATACTGAGTAACTGCATTTTTAGCTTCCTTCAATATTTTCCAGTCTAATGCTTGCCACACACTTCTCCCAGTATTATTGGTCACAACTGGAAATGCCATGGGAAAAGGCTCTCCTTCTATCAAAGCATCTCGAATCACCTCTTTCCACCGCGCTATCAGATTCAAATCCCCAGCCCCTCCCGCCAGCGTCCCTTGGAAAGGTGCAAAAAGACTGATCTCACCCGATGTTCCATTCGGAACGAATAGGTTGGATGCTGGCAGGTCTCGATATGGCACAGGCGAAGGAGTTGACAAGTTTCCCAGCGACACTTCTAGGTGAACCTCTAGGGCTTCCAGCCTTTTTAGCGTCTCTTGCAGCTGTGCATCTTTCAAGCCGGATGAACGTTCATCCCCCTCTTCCTCATGCCGTGGTGGCAGGGAATAAGGTGGTAACGGGGGATAAACCGGAGCTGTTGGTGCCGGCGAAAAGGCTCGTGACTCTGAGCCTGCGCTGGCGCAGCGTGGCGGGGTGCCTGGCAGTGGTACATCTGGTGGTGAAAGGCTTTCGGCAGTTTTTCCTTCTGGTGCTTGTATATCTATAGTTATAGGGGCTGTGGCTGCATTTCCTGGAGTCCTTGCTGGGACTCGAACCCTGACATCGTCAGCACGAGCCGGGGCGGCGGCAGGGCTCGTTAAACCCGAGAACAGCATGCTAGCAGCGGAGGTGGACCCTTTGGCTGGAGTTAGGGCCGCAAAAGCAGATGTGGCAACTGAATGCTTGGCTTTCATGCTTATCAATGTTTCGTTAATTAGCCTCCACACGGTGGAGAGTTTGCTCGCCTCCTTTGATCCTTTACTTTTTTCATCCCACAGCTCTTTTCCTATCTTTTCCAATGTCGGGAGTTCAAAAGCAGCATCAACTGTGGAGATTAATTCCCTTTTCTTTGCCCACTGCAGCAAAGCTTCTAGGATGGCCGAGTCATAACTCAGTCCTCTCATAGACAGCATAGGTTGGAGGAGCTTAACCACTGCTGACTCCTCTTTGGTCAGTGTGGACCCCATCTCCTCCCGGGCCGCTCGCCTGGCCAAGACGAGATTCCCTCCGTACCTTTTGTACCTTTTTGCGCTATAGCGACTTCCCGAGTGCCGGGGCAGCACTCGCCTTCGACCGGCTTCCGCCCCCTCTTCTTTTCCTATTTCGGTTCCGTCGGGATGTCCAACGCCGATCTGAGGGTCCCTGTTCGGGCGCCACCTGTTGACGCGGAAGTAACGGACACTGCTGACGACCAATATGATCAAGCAAATGCCAATTTATTGTTGATACATCCTGGTTAATATAGCCCTTCTAATTCCGTATCATGCGCAAGCTCTCTACTAATTGGTTAACTATATCATGCACGCGCTCCTAGCTAAAATATGATTCGTTAAGTCTCTATGTTCACGCGCACGGCTCTCTCCACCTGCACCCTGCTTCACGTTCAGCGCCCAGTCACGTATGCCAGCTGTTTTCCTTCTTCTCAAGGTTGCTTCGTTTACTTTCTCACAGGAAGCTTCATTACTTTCTCACAGGCGGCCTCATTATTTTCTCACAGGTGGCTTCAGTACTTTCTTACAGGCAGCTTCAGTACTTTCTCACAAGCGGCTTCAGTGATGTCCTTGAGGCCTGCTGCTCACAAACATAACAATTCCATTTGGTCTGGATTGTTCACTAACTGCCCCTGGTACTCCAGGTATCCAACATTGGGAGAGACTGTTCAGTAGAGCCTGTTGCAACAGGACTAGGGGTAATGGTTTAGAGGGAGGTAAATTTAGGTTAGATATTAGGAAAATTTTTTTTACAATGAGGGTGGTAGAACACTGGAACAGGTTGCCCAGAGAGGTGGTGGAAGCCCCATCCCCAGAAACGTTCAAGGCCAGGTTGGATGAGGCTCTGAGCAACCTGATCTTGTTGAAGATGTCCCTGCTCCTTGCAGGGGGGTTGGACTAGAGACCTTTGAAGGTCCCTTCCAACCCTAACCATTCTATGATTCTATGATTCTATAAGTGTACTTACTTTTCGTATTTGTTTCAGGTGCTGGTTTACTTGTGTATGACTTGTGTAGGTAGAGACTTCCTGTCTATTAATTTCTGCTTAAAACTCCTCCAGGGAGAGAGAAGGGAAAATGTGCTGCGCTGGCAAGTATAAAACTCCAAGCAGCTATTGTCAGGAATATAATTTCTGCAATCCATTTATTAAAGGCTTCATGTTTTAGTCTCTGTAGTCAATTAGCCTGGCCACTTCTCCGTAGCATAAACACTGCAACCTTCCCCAGTCATTTCATATCTAGAGACCATTTAAACCTGGTTGCTCTGTCACTAGAAAGTGAAAGATCAGCATAAAATGTCTAGAGCTTTCTAATGCTTTATTTATCATATCCTGAATTCACTGAATTGACATAATTTTGATGTTTCCTCTGGGATTAAAAGTAGAGAGGAAAGGATATCCCTTTCATGAAAAGCAGGCTTTGAAAACTCACATGTAAGTGTATTGCTAACTGATTTGGAGCAGTGTGATTAACTGGCCAGGGTTGCTAGCTACTGCCATTTCAGCTGTATAGTTTATGCTGCCCATTTCCTTTTTCTTTCTTTCTGTCTTTCTGTCTTTCTGTCTTTCTCTTCCCTCTTAGTTTTTCCTTTTCCTTTTCCTTTTCCTTTTCCTTTTCCTTTTCCTTTTCCTTTTCCTTTTCCTTTTCCTTTTCCTTTTCCTTTTCCTTTCCCTTTCCCTTTCCCTTTCCCTTTTCACTTTCACATTTTAAATTTCTTCTTTCGTTTGCTTTTTTCTTTTCTTTCCTAGGTTGGAAAAACACAACCAGACAAACATTAGTTAATCTGCTTGAAGCTCATACTAAACAGTTGTTCTCAGTTTCTCTCAACTGAGGGAAGTCTCAAATTTCCTGAGTGTCAGTTCACCTCCTGACCACTTGTAAATTAGAAGGACATCTTATTAGCATGGGTGCACAGATATAGAATGAGGCTGTATTTATCCTTTGCACATCAGGTAAAAGAACAGTCCATTTAACTATTTGGAAATGGAGAAGGATGTGAACTACAGTTTGTGAACCATATTGAAATAATTTCTGGTTGTACTGTCTTTCATGGATAATTTAGCAGCTGTCATGATTATATCTGAATTAGAATTTTTGAGATAGTTCATTTTCTCTTCCTGCAGCGTGGGTATTTTTCCAGTTGCACCATGAGCTTGTCCACACTATTTTTGGTGGTTCATATTTAGGATTTGTTTATTAAAAGAATTCAAAGGTGAGAGAAAATATGTATTGCACTGCATTTTTAGCTGTGGGCTGCATCCTCTGCTGTTATGCTCATGATTTCTGGTCCTAACACGACAGCAGTGAAAAATGTCAATCACAAACTAACTCCTATTGGACGAGGAACTGATGCTTATATATGGGTGTTTCTTTTTTTCTTTTTTTTTCCCTCAAGCATGAGTCAGATTTGAAAAAAAAAATGAAGCCACTCAAAAGGTATATTCTTCAGCTTTATACACAGTGGTAGTAAGACAAAACCCACAGCTGGCCCCTGAGATCAGCTGCCTATGTCACTGTGGTGCTGAGACATCTCCCAGAATGGGTGAAGGCCAGGGGCTGTGAGACAGAGCAGACTTCTCTGCCTATAAGTGAGGAAGGGTGAAGCTGCAGCAAATGCATTCACAGCTGCTACTGAACAGCCCCCACAGCCAGGTACCCAATTTGGTAACAACTAGTACAAACTAGTAGCAATGAATCAATGATCTGCAGGCAGGTAATTTCCAAGCTTCTCATCCATCGGAGGTGCCTTACTGTGGTTTTTTTTTACACAAACATGTGTGGTCTCGATATGTCAGACACATGTCACCAAATACTGGTCCAATTTGCATTATTGTGACAACTGCCAAAAGTCTTGCTATGCTTCCAAAGACCGTGAAAGCAGCAGGTTTTTCCTGTCCATCTAGAGCAGCAGGAGGATTTTTCCTTCAACTTAGAATCATAGAATCATAGAATCATAGAATAGTTAGAGTTGGAAGGGACCTTCAACGGTCATCTAGTCCAACCCCCCTGCAAGAAGCAGGGACATCCCTGACTAGATCAGGTTGCTCAGAGCCTCATCCAGCCTGGCCTTGAACGATTCCAGGGATGGGGCATCCACCACCTCTCTGGGCAACCTGTTCCAGTGCTCTACAACTCTCATTGTAAAAAATTTTTTTCTAATATCTAATCTAAACCTACCTCCTTCTAATTTAAACCCATTACCCCTTGTTCTATCACAACAGGCCCTACTGAACAGCTTCTCCCCATCTTTCCTGTAGGCCCCCTTGAGGTATTGGAAGACCGCTATCAGGTCTCCCCGGAGCCTCCTCTTCTCCAGGCTGAACAGCCCCAACTCTCTCAGCCTGTCCTCATAGGAGAGGTGCTCCAGCCCTCTGATCATCTTTGTGGCCCTCCTCTGGGCCCTTTCCAACTGGTCCATGTCCTTCTTGTGTTGGGGACTCCAGAACTGGACGCAGTACTCCAGGTGGGGTCTCACCAGGGCAGAGTAGAGGGGCAGAATCACCTCCCTCGACCTGCTGGCCACACTCCTCTTGATGCAGCCCAGGATGCAGTTGGCCTTCTGGGCCGCAAGGGCGCATTGCCCGCTCATGTTGAACCTCTCGTCTACCAACACTCCCAGGTCTTTCTCCTCAGGGCTGCTCTCGATCCAATCCCCGCCCAGCCTGTATTTGTGCTTGGGATTGCCACGACCCAGATGCAGGACCTTGCACTTGGCCTGGTTGAACTTCATGAGGTTGGCATGGGCCCACCTCTCCAGCCTGTCCAGGTCCCTCTGGATGGCATCCCTCCCTTCCAGCGAGTCGACGGCACCACACAGCTTGGTGTCATCGGCGAACTTGCTGAGGGTGCACTCTATCCCACTGTCCATGTCGCCGACAAAGATGTTGAACAGGGCCGGGCCCAACACGGACCCCTGAGGGACGCCACTGGTGACCGGTCTCCACTTGGACATTGAGCCGTTGACCACCACTCTCTGAGTGCGGCCATCCAGCCAACTCCTTATCCACCGAGTGGTCCATCCATCAAACCCATGTCTCTCTAGTTTAGAGAGAAGGATGTCAACATTAGCTCTGTTTGAGAAGGCTCAGTAGCCTAGGGAGAGGACACCTTAATACGTCATTCTTGCACATTTTGAAACTGATGAAGCCCGTAGCAGCTTCTCCATGTGTTTAGCCACAACAGAGCTAACAAATCAGTTTTGAATAAAAGAGACAGGTAGCTAAAAAAAGGAAGCATGGGGGAATGGGACTTTGTTTCAGCAATTTCCTAAGAAGGAAGGAAGTTACAAAATTATTTTTTCCATTAAAAACATGCTGGACCAGACTAATACTCTTCTTGGGGCTCCATGGGTGTAAGTGTGCATTTTTGGCAAGGTAGCCACCTGAAGATGAAGATAAGGTTCTCTCAAACCATTGTCCAGCTCTAAGTGAATATCCCTCTCAACTACAGATATTTATTGCAAGTGGCAGTTTGGGTGACCCAGCAAAGCAGGATTTGGGACTTAATTTCCCTACAGTCAGCATTTTGAATACCCCAAGTTCCATTTTCTAAAGAAAGGCAATAGGGGTTGGACTCCTGGGTCTCAGTTACATTTAAAAATAGGCTTTTGCTTCATAAGTGACATAAGCACTTGAGGTGCTTCCATGTTCCTAGTCCTGTGAACCTCACATTACTTTTCTTTTTTAATTTTCTCTCAGATGAAGAGCTGTGGCTGTGGTTCAGAACCACTCTTCCAGCACCAGAGGCTAAATACATACAGAGACAATGCAGGACTTCTAACGACTCTTCAAGCGTGAGAAGCTGTCTGATGGGATGAAGTCAAAGTGTCATAAATAGATGCTGAGTGCTGTAATGTGACAGATCAGGTCAAACATTTTTATTCTGTCAGTTTAAATGATATTGCAGACCTGAAGGCTTCCAACTGGCTGAGTTTTAATCACTGAGGTAATTTTCTGTGCGTGTTTCTTTGCAAAGCTGCATTGAAAATTCCACAGCACTGAGCACAGGCTGTTACTGATTCCATTTATGAGAAAAACCTCTACCTAATTTAAGAGCGTAGTGGTTTATCAAAGACATAAGGTGTAAGTTTGACTTCACACTCACGCCATGTATTGAAATCACTAAGCCTTGGGAATTAGATAAATTCAGTGGGATTTAAGGAACCCATTTGTGGCTGACACTTCAATGAAATATATGAGCAGAGCTATACCTTGTGCTGAATTGCTGCTATAGCAAGGAGGATTGTGAAAGTTTCCTTGCTATGAGGGTGTGGGGTGGTCAGTGACTGCACTACTGTACTAGTCATCTCACATTAGGGAGTGTGGATGAGGAGTAATAGGACAATAGCAACCACAAAAATATGAGGGTGAAGTACTTAAGTATACTCCTGAGTCCAAAGTGTGTAGTAATTTGTGAAACGTGGTACGATCTATCTTCTCATGCTCACAAAAAACTGTCTTAAATGAGTAGGAATTATTGTACAAGAAGGTCTTCTTTTCAGATGGCTAAGATATATTATTTTGAGTGGTCTTAATAGGTGGTCAGAAACAGTTCAGTTGCTGTATTAACTTTATGACTCAGTACGTTACCTCAGACACTGACATGATAGGAATAAGAAGAGGAAGTACCTTGACGCATGGTGTGGAATTACATCAGGACGCACAAGAGATCAATGCGCTCAGAAGACCTGGGCTTACTTGCTTGCTTTAAGTCTTGTGAGGTCTGAAGAGGAAAAATGTTTTGATTATTATTCTTTATTGACAAACTTATCTATTTTATTTTGAAAAAGAGTCTTGTGAGAACAGATGTATAACTTCTGACCTTGTTTGATACCTCTCATTCTTTCTCCAGACAGGGTAGGCAATGCTGCAGAATGGCTAGTGGTCAAGCAGGCTGAGGAAAAGAGTTAAATAATCTAAGGTTCACTGAAGTCTCTGTGCTCTCCTGTCAGCAAAGGTTTTGTGAAGGTGTGCCTGTGCCTCAGTGCACAAATATAGGTCAAGTGACCGTACAAATACAGATCTGTGGCTTAAAGCTGGGTCTTATGGCTTATTACCAAATTCTACTTAGCATCATCCCGCAAGCTCAGGTGGAACAGACAGCTATTGACTTTTTCTTTCAAGCCTGTGGAAGTCATGGTAAAATTAAAGCTTATGCAATTTTGATGGCTGATAAGTGGTCCATGAAAAGTTAGTGAATTGCAGGCCACTATAAACTGCTTTTAACACTTATTTTCATTCTAATTTGCTTCAATTGCTGTGAGCAATAAAACTGCTGTTATCAGACTAATACAAGAACAGTGTTCCCAAACTTTGAGAGGTCAATTTCTATCTTAAAAACACAGCATTTTTCTTTTGTCTGTCATTTTCTGCCCAAAAGGGAGTTTAATTCCCGATAGTGTACACAAGAATTTCTAGAGCTCTTGATTACAAACTTTTAACTTCAATGCAAGATGTGGTGGTTTAGTGCGAGTCACCACACAGTTTCTCTCGTGGGATGGGGGAGAGAAATTTGGAAGCAATGAAAACTCGTGGGTAGAGATAAGACAGTTTACTAGAATAGCAAACAAAAGCTACAATAATAACACAATATAATGTGGCAGTAAATCACGGACTCTGTGGATGGTGTTCCAGAGACTTTTATTGTTAGTCAGCATTAGTCTTTTATAATCTAAGTTATACGCGAAGTGCATGCACTTAATCATCTAATTTGATTGGTAGCCAAATACTGTTCATGCGCCTTATGCTTCATTTGGATTGGTAATAGTTTTTTGGTTGTCTTTACTATTTTTGCGTTTGGTATTTCCTTATCTTGTTCTAGTTGCTGTTTTTTTTTTGTTATTGAGCAAGTGGTGTTCAAGGACATATCTCAAATTCATCAGTATCAAAGAGCTGTACTGCACTCTCTGCCTCAACAATATAAGGACATCAATACATACAAAATGAACAATGCACTATTTCTCAGTGTCCAAATGACCAATATAGCCCGTCCTGAGCAGCGATCACAGAAACAAAACTGAGCAGCAAGCAAAGGAGCGAAAGCAAGTCAGGAAGGTAGAGGGATCAATGCCAGCAAGAAAGCAAGAGGTAGAAGAAAAGGTATGCATGCCCCTCCCATGGACAACTCCCACTTATATACTGAGCATGATGTTTATGGCACGGAATACTCTCTTTGGCCAGTTTGGGTCAATTATTCTGTCTGCCTCTCTCCCAGCTTCCTGCATCTGCGCATTAGCGAGACTTGGAAAGCCAGACAGTGTCCTTTGTCTCATTAACAACAACTCATATCAGAGTGTTTTTATCAACATTCTTCACATCTGAAATCCAAACCACACCAGCTACTGAGAGGAAAATTAACTCCATCCCTGCTGAAACCAGAACACAAGAATAAGCTAAAATAACAGAAAAATTATCTTCTCCATGGCTTCCAGACCCTGAAAGTCTCTGTGAGTGGACAGGTAAGTAGCTTTCTCACATTTCCAGTGACTCTCCTGGATACGTAACTTCACTTGGAATATTGGATCATGTTTGACATCAGATTAACATCAGCTTTCCCTTTTCTAACTGCAAGGAGTATAAATGATGTTTACTGTTTGCTGTCATTCAAAAGTGGCTGAACAGTATAAAACACGCAGCCAGTGTTTATAGAGTTTACAGAGCACCTTTCCTTCTTTGGCAAAGTGGACTGAGCATATAGGACTGTCAGCTAGCTGTATGGCAGTAGGACTGAAGGGTGCTAACAAGAAGCTGTGGGAGTTATGACATGCAGCTATGGTGAAGCTATGGCTTGGCAATAAAAAAAAAAAGAAGGAAAAAATATCATAACACAAGAAAAAACGTAGTGTGGAGCATGGTCCAACACTGGAAAGATAAACACAAATCAAAATGGGGAAAAGACACACTAGTGGCAGGGGAATTGAATGCCTGAGGAGCAAGGCACCTCAGCAAAAGGTGCCAAAGGGGATTTGCTAATGGTTACCTGGAGACCTTCAGACTGAAATTTTCGAAAGAGGTGATCAACAGAGAACTGGCTGCCCAGCTCACGACCTTCCCACCTAGACAGAGTCTGAGCTTCTTTCGTTATGGAAATGGACATGCTTACTGGTAGTGTGGAGTTTTTTTTCCCCCACAGCTGGAAATAATCGGTGGAATCCCTGAGTGTCCGTATGAACGGTCAGCAGAAAGGCTTCTTCTGACCTGCAGGCAGGTCTGTGCTTACACTATCGTAGATGTCCTGATGAACCTAGGGTCATTTTTCCTTTATTCTGTCTCGTTACAGTGAATGACTGTTAGGGCCATCTAAACTCTGGGTATTCTGGAAGGTCATACACAGGAATACTCCTTCAAAGAAGCATTCCCATAGCAGACAGAGAAGGAATGGATATAATTTCTGAAGCTCTCTCTGCTTACTCCCCTAGGATATGCCATTTTTTAATATATGGTGAGATTTTTCTCCCTAATTTTCCTAAGATTTTTTTTTTTCTGTTTGCCATACGTTAGAACATTCTTTTTCTCTTTTAAATAAACATCTTAACAGTTCATTAAAAGAATACAGTAATGCCTTCATATCTCTTAAGAATTTTCTTTCTTCTCAGAGGAAGTCTTTGGAATTCAGAGGGCTCTGTTTGAAAGCAAAATAGTTTGGTTTGGTTTGGTTTTATGCCTTATACACTCAAGTGCATAGTGCAGTACAATTACGAAGGGTTTCTTCAACTTTTGTAAAGGTTACAAGAAGAAAAATATGGAGGAAAAAACAAAAAAAAAAAACCACAATCAAAAGTTGGAGGATATTATCCAGATGACAGCCAACTAATCTTTTCCTTTTACTTTTGTCAGAAAGAGGACAAAAGAAAAATTGAATATCATCAACAATCTGGACCAAGTGTTCGAACACATTCTAAAAATCCCAGCACAGTTCTTTTATGATGCTTTTACCTCTGTATTTTTCAGTCATTTCAGATATCTGTAGGCATCATATAAGCCCTAGGACTGCTTCATTTCTTCTTTCAGTGTTATTGTATTCTGTCACCAGTATTAATACCGTGAAACTGGCAGTGAGCACAGAGACGCATTTGATGCTTTAGAAATAACGAAATGTCACTCCCATTACAGAACAATGTGGCATTTAATGATTTAATGGGACTATGCAAAGTTTATTTGCATTATTGTTCCACTGTAATGATTTTTCCTGGCAGTCAAAGCTGCCAAAATTATCACTGAATGTTAATTCAGATGAACTTTAAAGGCAGTCACATAGGGAGTGACCTAAAATCAAAGCTCTTGGTCCTAGCCTTCAAAGGAGGCTACCCTGGAGGGTGTCATTAAAATCTTCCTTTAACATCATGGGCTTCAAATCTGAGAAGAGGAGATGGCAAAAAAGACCCCTCACACTGAGCAGGACCCGTGTCACTCTCAGAAGCAAAAATTAGAGTGCCATAATTAGCTGGCAGGGAAAGAAATACTCCTAGATTTAGATATCATTAACACAGCTAATTAAATATCAGAAAATGTTACATGAAAATATTCTGGAGGGAAAAAAAAGATTCTATTTCCCATTAATGGTAATTTTCATAAATTTTACTTATCTTTCAGTGTTAGCTCTGCTAAACATTTGCAATTCTAACTGTGTTGATCCTTTAGTTGTTTGCGTGAAGGTTGTCAGAGTGCATTACTACTAAGCTTTACAACTGGAATGGTTTCTCATATAAGAAATACAAATAAGCTTATTGGCATGTATATGATGATTGTGGCTGAAAGGAATGAACCAGTCACTTTTGAGGTTCCTATTTTACCTGGCTCTCCAAATACATGTAGACTTTAAAGGAAGAGTTTAGGCCAGGGGCTTTTATTTTCTTTACACAGTGCCTGCTTTAGAATTTAATGATGTTGGTTGTTTTATTTTCCTCACATACCAGTTTATTGAATGAAAAATGAGGTTTCAAATAAAGCAAAAAAGAATGAGTTAATTTGTGAGAAAGAGGGATAATTTTTGTATGTGGAATTTTTTTCCTGTTATTTTATAAACATTTTCATAGTTTCTCTAGGTAAAAATATGTTACATTCAAACTTAGCTAATGAAATTTTGATCTCCATGAAGTTGGGAAAAATTGCTCCTTGAAAGAAAAATAAGTTTAAGTATTATAAGAAGAGAAAAAATGGGAAAAGAGAGAAGGAAAGGATAATACTTTCTTTCGAAAACTATTGTTTGTTTTTTGTTTGTTTGTTTTTTTTTCTGGAAGAGAATAAACTCACAGTTTTACTCTGTCAATGAGCAGCAAAAAAATACACTGCTATAGTTTTGTTCCCATCCTATTTGTGATTCCTTGGCTCTGTAACACAAATGACACAAACCAGCATTTAAATCATGTGTGAGGATGCCAACCAACATTCAATAAACCCCAGTGGTACGTAGACAGAAAACAAAGAAACAGATTTGCTAACTGTTTCTTTTATTCCTTTAACTCATAAACTAATTAACACCAGCCCCACCTAAAACCAAACCAAACCAAAACCCAAACAAACCAGCCAAACAGAACAAGACAGGATTTTATATCTCCCTATCACCTGGAAACTAAACAAGTACTGGGAACATAGATCTGAAAACAGCATTATTACAGAAATAGGGCCAAAAAGAAAAAAGAAGAATGAAAGTGTGCATAAAAGTGAAAAATAAATGTACCCACTGCAGACAGATGCCCATGTTCTTTTTTATATATATTTTTTTTAAGCATCCTCTCAATACCTTGTTTGGAAGGCTAATTAACCTAACAGCAGGATCTGGGCTGAAATCAGCTCTTTACCCACTGTAATCATTAGGATCACAATTTTCTCAGGGCCTATGGAAAGCAGTCCATGCAACTTAATTCAGCTCCCCTGTGTATATGCATAATGACAGAGTCTTTAATTATATGCTTGAACAGTATTTTTCCAACTGGAACCCTGGTGGACAAATGGCATTTGGAAGACGAATGGAAGAGATTCTTGGCAGCAGGACCTCTACCTTGCTGGCTGCAATAGGAAGACACAGCAAGTGCAGCAGCGGACATCAGGAAAAACTGATTTTGTGAATGGGGAGCAAGATTGTCTCTTTGTCCCTGCTCATGTGGGAGCAGCAACTGCCTTCAGCCAATCCATCCCTAGCAGGCTGTAATTCTCCTCTGCGTCTTTATAGACATTCACCTAAAACTCCTGCTTATCCTAGGGGATTTTTTTTTTGCCAAATCCCTAAAATTAGGATGCATTTATTTGATCTAGCTACTGAAATAAGAAACATATCTTGTGCAGAGCCGTGAGTCCCATCTAATCAGCAACTAAATACTCACACTGTCGTATATGCCCGGAGTATCTACAGTCATGCTCTGCCCTAAGAAATTAGAGGGTTTGCACAGACAGCTGAAATTAGAATTTACAACTAAAAATGAGATTGTGAATATTTAAAAAAAAATATTCTTCACTGTCTTGAGAGTTTGAAATAGATCAGTACTTTTGCATGGTATTTATCATTAAAATAGATAGTAAAGATCTGATTCTCAACCAGGTTACTCCTGTTTTGTGCCAGTGAGACTCCTGCAATCAAGCGTAGTAAATAAATTTGTAGTAAAGTCAACAGAGATCAGACCCAACCCCAGTATGTACATGTTAGCATGTATAATATATGCAGTTATCCATCATGCTACGGTAGCTTTCCCTCAGATGTAACACTGTTATTATATCAAAGCTGTGTAATTTAGAGAAGCATTTTTTTTTTGCTTAGAAGAATCTGATCTTACTATGAAGACTAAGGATTACTAGGTACAGAGTTATTAAAAGGCATAGCAAGGAGTCAGATGAATTTCCAGACTCAAGATAGTCACTAAAGTCACTTCACCTAACTTGGACGATTTAAAAATTAGATCTTTGTAGTAGAAGTCAAGGAAACTAGGCAGTAGCAGGAGATCTGTACTTCCAACGAGTGATTAATTTCAACTATTTTAGAAGCTTCTCTTGAGAGGGGATGTATTATGCTCTGTAAATGCACTGACTATAGCTTTGCCTGGATGAATAGAGTACATTAATCACCTATGTTTTCATAGCTGAATTTAAATTAAACAATGCCTAAGTGCGCATATCCTCAGGGTACTGTAGTGCTCAGGTGCACAGACCCTCTAAGAGAATGTCACCTGCAAAAGAATGAGACTTATTCGTTTTCCATAAGAATTACAACGTGAGTACCTCAAAAAATGTAAAGCAAAACTAACAGCAACTGTGGCAAATTCGTAAGTGATTTTCCATCCTATGTTCTGTAATTAGCAACTCTTCTCTACAGGGCTGCTTGCAAAGGAACAGTGTTGTCTTTTACAGCTGGAAACACTGGAAATGATATGATTTTGATTTTGAAAAAACAATTTTCAAAAAGAGAAAAAGAAACAGTTAATAAGTCACAGGTCTATTTAACTCAAAGTTTCTATCAATCATTTCTGAGAAATTAGTGCTTTAAACTGAAAAAGAGAGGGCATGAGACACTGAGCAATCATGAAGAAGCCTTGAATATTTTAGGAAACAAAAATCCTCCATATGCGAAAGTATTTCAATATGTCATATAAAATTTACTGCTACTTCTATTTCCAGAATGTCTCAAACTTATAACAGGAGCCTATTGAGAACACTTTTTCCCCCTGTTAACTGGTAAGAAACAAAACAAACACAAAAAATGCAAGTTAGTTTTCTTGTGTGCTGATACCTCTACCATGAAGAAAGCCTTCTTACTCACAGAAACAAGGAAAACTAGCCTATAAAGCACAGAAATGAAAATCTTCCATGGCCATACTTTACCTCTGGGAAACAAATCTAAACTAACAAACAAGCCCCTAGCTACCACTGCATTTGTGTTTCGGTTAACAAAATGCATATCACAGACATCCTCAGCTCCTTTCTTTCTGAACATACCAACAGACAAGTGAAACGGCAGCTTACCAGCAAGTGAGACTCAGTATCTCTCCACTGAGGTCAGGGGTGTTTCTTAAATTTACCAGCAGAAAAATTGGCTCAAAGGTAACATCTTTTCTAACCTGCATGCAAAAGCCTTCAAGAAATATTATGAATCCTTTTAATAACCTGATGACTTATATTCTTACTATGCTCCACAGTGGTATTAACCTCTGAAAGAAGCTGCAATATGACCCATAATTAGAATTTGACATATAGAGGGAACTGTAATAGGACTGCTGAAGTACAGTTCCCTGACATCTAACTTCTAAGAATTTCAAGAGAATGCTCAAGTGCCAAGTTGCCTTACTCCTTTTTAAGTAACTGAAAGCCACAGAGGGTGGTATTCACTGACAGTGAAACTCCTTTTTGTGCAGCCAAGCACAAGATCTGCATATCACACAAGTCCCCTGTTTACCAAATTTTGAAGACTGAAGGCAGTTTAACGTGGCATAGGGGCTTTTATGCTTGCCCCTTGCACAGGGGGCGGGATGCCTGGGTAGGCTCTGACATACTGTCCCCACATTTTTACTTCACTATAATTTGCTGGGCGCTTTGGCAGTCAAAACTTAAGCATACCAAAACCAAAGATTACTTTAATGTTCTGACACAAATTGTAAGTTAAGATAGTGCTTCAGTTTTGTATAGAAACCATTCATACCTATTTGGAATGTACAAAAATTAGAAGAACTTATGTTTCAGATAATTTCATCAACTGAGCTACCTATTCAGACTATTATATGGCAAACATCTATTTATCTTTACATCACACGACTGAGAAACTCATGGATTATCACCTTCATTTCACACAGAGACTCTGACCTCTGGGGATAAAGGTTCAGGTCAGCTGCTCAAATGTGGCCATTTAGTGCCATTTGAGATCCTACCTGGCCTCCAGTTACTACTCCAGGTGGGTGTGCACCTCCCATAGGTGTATGTTATACCAAACCAGCACCACACAGATATCCTTGCACAGGTGAAAAGGAATTTGACACCAATATGCAAGAAGCTGAATCAAACTGTAAGAGAATTTATAGCTGATCTCTGTGACAGAAGTGGGAAATGAACTGCATTTCATGATGCATAAGATCAGATCTTACAAATGTGCACATGGTCTTTTCTGTAAGTATTCCAAAATTCTCAATTGCCTTCAAAACTGGTGTGCTATCTCATAATTACTGAAGTATGGGATGGGATTATGCTCCGGATTAAAACCTCTCAAATTAGGTGTGTCTGCCAACAAATTAGATGTCTACACTCTTCTCAGAGACAATGGGGAACTAATGAATATTGTCAGTGGAGTCTAAAGCACAATTCAGCTCATGCTGAAGCAGATATTTGGTCAGTTGATCTGTCCCCTATATTAGGGTCAATGCAGCCAAAACTACCATCAGCCTTCACATCTTAGATCAGTTCTTTCTTATCTGAGAGCAAAGTCTTCCCTGATCTTATCCATTACCTGCACCACAAATTGTCCATAACACACTCCAAAAATCTCCAGGAGAACAACCTTTACTCTTTTGCCCTTCCCTCTACCCTACAGAGCCCTGTAGTCATTCATGATGTGTTAAACTTTTCCTTCACTGGTATTATTCATGTTGAGGGTTCATGACCTGAACAAGCCCTCAGCAACTTCACCACAACATCCTGGACCCAGATCCCAGGAAAGCAGCAAACCTTGGGCAGCAGCAGGCATGGCCAGTGGATGGGTGCCTCTGCGTGCTGGCTCCTACCTGTGGATCTGATTGGCCTCCCAGATGCCTCCCCGACCAAAGCTTGTCCCCCCTCTCCTGCTGCCAGCTCCCATCCTCCTTCTGTGATTGCATGTCTGGCAGGAGGTCACAAGCTCCCAGCCAGCCCTCTCATCATCATGGGACCCCCATCCACTGCCACCAGCTGTGGTCAGTGCAAGGGACCATGTCCTGTGGCATGTCCCCATTACTGTGTTGACTCTTATGGTCTCATGCAGTTTCACACAGTGCCCCGGGGGCTCACGGCACACCCTGCTCCATGCCAACAGCCACATCAACTCCTTGATCCGCCCCTCCCTGCAGTCCCTAGTGACCCTGGGTAGGAGGCAGGAGGCTGAGCACAAACCCACTCTAACCTCTCTTACAAGATTACCTGCCTGGCGGGCAACCACTTGTGCTTTTTTTTTTATTTCTCAGCCATGACGGGCACACGAGATGTGCACCCACCCATTCTGCCATGTGTTGCTTCTTCCTGCGCTGTGTGCTGAGCACGGGCGACTGAGCTGTGCTCACACACATGTAGGCAGGAAAGTCATTTTTATGAAGTTCACTTTGCTGAATAATAAAGGATAAGGATGTGTGTTGTGGCCAAGGAGAATGAATGATGATTAGGTCACACTTAATTATTTTCTTGGCTTTGGAAAAGTGAGAAATAATCAGCGATTTAGTTTTTGTATGTGACATTTTTATTTGGTAGCCATGGCATCTGGAGTTTTGGTTAAGTGCTGCTTCTCTGTATTGTGCAAAGAAACAAATAAATAAATACTGCTGTTGTCTTCTGCTGAATACTCCACGGGACTGATAGAGACATGGATACACTGGCAGACAAGAAGACTTCCTGCTCTGTTTGGTCTTGGTGTTTTTGTTGTTGTTTCTGTATTCCCTGAACAGCAACCAGTGAACCTCAGAAGTGAAAGACAAGCATATTTATGCCATTTCGGTTACAGCAGAACAAACAACTAGTTGTGACTACTGCCTGTTTGTACCACATTAACATGTAAATCATCCTACACCTAAGCTTGGAATTGCCCTGAGGGGGCTTATTCTGGGAGTGGGAAGAGATAAAATGAACATTCATTAAAAGAAAATAAAAAAGTCACCCTGTCATGATCCATCACTCTTTCTCATGCAGCATAGTGTTGTAGTGCTTTAGTATACCTGCCTCTGAAGGGGAAGAATAACCTTTGGGAAACGTGGTATGACGATAGCTTTGTATTTTGAGTGCTTCCGTGCAAGGGTGTAAAACATTACAGAAATTTTGTGCATGCCTGCTCTCCAGACTGTGCTGGGAGATAGCCACTTCATTCCTTCAGCATAATAATCGAACCAAATGAACATGATTGCAGTAATCAAGACATTAACAGGATATAAGTGAAGCAAAGTTTGAAGGGAAAGGAAATATCCACTCCATGAGATGCTCAGCCGATACTTCATAATTCATATCTCATAACTCATATCAGACTTTTTGTTACTTTTTCTTCTTTGTGAATCATCCCTAAATAGATTCAAATTTTCTCTAGTGCATTAGTTAACTAAAAGTACTAATCTTAGCATTGTATCTTTATAATTCCTCTTCTGTACCTGATTCACAATCAGTTGATTATGACTATCTGTTATTCTGTATTTCAATTACTCAGGTAATTTTTCATTCCTAAAATATTGATGGTCTATTGATGCTCATTACAATTTGAATCTTTACTTTCTACAAATATTCTCCAATATTTGTGTATCACTAAATTATTGAATATTTTTGCAAGGAAATACATTTGGTAAAATATTAATGGAAAAAATACCCAGAAGACATACCTTCATTAAAAATTCTGGGCACGGTCTTTACTGCATACAGAACAGTATTTTAAAGGAAGATTCAAGTTACAGAGTTTTAAAAGTTTGGAAATGCCAGATTAGTAGCTATCTGTGGCCCTTTTTTTTGTTCCTTTTGTCGTTTTGGTATGGTTTGGATTTTTTAATTATTATTATTATTTTCATCTGCATTTTTCTTTTTTTTTTTTTTGCCTAGCCCAAGCAATACTTGCTACATTTGAAAAGAATTAGACAATTAACTAGGTAACATTCTTTTAATTTTGTCCATTTTTTACTTACAGCTACAAAAACTTTGCAGCCATCAGGGAAAAAAAACAACTCAACAATTACTAGACCTAGAAATATTGTGATGCAGATATAATTAAGAATAGAATTTTTAGCTGAAATTCATAATTTAACCAATGAAGGAAAAACCTAGCAATGACGCATATAGACTCATTTTCTCTAGAAATATTAATGAAACATGACTATGAAAGAAAAAAAAGAATAAAGGATCATGTAGAAAAAGAAAATTTAATCTCACAAAGTTTTAAAATTAATTGAAATTTTTTTTCAATCCAGTTGCAATAATTCTTGTACAGATTTCCAAGAATATTACATACAGGACATATTTCACCAAATTGACCAACTATATATGCGAAATGTGAATTTCCATGTGCAAACTGGATTTGCAGAACAAGTATTAGCTCATAGCAAATTGCAACAATTTGTGGTTATCTATGCATTGAACAACCTATACCACAACTCTAAACTTTAATTTTCTACATGGAGTTGCCTCTGTTCTTTGGTGTGCTATACAAAACCATTCATTTCAGATGTTTTTGGGAAAACTTCTCCTTGGATGTGTTCTGGAAGAGATCGAATTATAGCTTATTTAACCACATACTTTCTGCAATCATCTACATGCAAAAAAAATATAAGAGGATAACTTCATATATTTGTGCTTCTAAAAAAAGACTGTCAGCTGCTGCTATCAAAAAAGAAAGAAAAAAATCATAGGAATACAAGAGCAGTAAATGTGTTGTGTTGTCATGACAACTGCCATTTCTAGTCTGGAGAGGTAAGAGAGAATACATGTACACACAGAGGAATAGGAGAGAAAACTTTGTAAGATGTCCAGGCCAAAATTAGAATTCAGGCAAACTTTCTCAAATATTTCCAAGGAAAGATGAAAAGTATTCATTGTATTTATTGACTAATATTGAAAAATGCTAAGAAACATGCAAGTAGAAAGGAAAAATCACTGTCCTGAAATGTTAAGTACTTGTGCAGTGTTTGGAAGGAAAGACAACAGTGGTGTTAGAAGGAAACCTAAATGCAAGTTTCCATCATTTTGGGTTTCTTGAAAGCAAAATAATTTACATGTTATTTAAGCTTAATTAAGTCATGGACACAGCAATGACATCTTTATCTAAGATACCATTTGTTAGGATAAATATCTTTTTTACATTTCCAGAACTTGATTTTATTATGAGTACACTTTGTGTCATGCACTGGGATTGAATCAACACCCAGAAAAGGAGATGGCTGAGTTTTATCCTTGAACTTATTTCACTTAGGTATACTAACAAGTAGTTAAAACTTTTGATGTCACAGTTCTCAGAGTTGTCTGAACTCATAAATATTCAAGCACCATACCTGCCAGGGAAGTCTTCTTTGAGAAGTCAGGTTAAACAATATTCTATTGATCACATCTCATGTCATGAAAGAAACTCAAAAAATGATGATAAAGGTTGCAATACAGGGATTTTTTTTCCCCTCGGTCACTGAGTGCATTAAAATTATTCGTACTTGGTAAGCTTAGATCGTAAAGCAAAAGAAGCAAAGGCAAAACTCAAAAAATGGATATACATCAAACAAGCCATATGAGAATAATATATGCCACAATCAACATTGGAGATTCATGGTTTGGTGATATTTATTCTTGTAAGTGTGGAAAAATAATATAAAATTAGAAAAAAAAATTATCCAGAATAAGACAATGTACTTTAAGATACTTAAAAGTGACTTCTCATGTGTGTTTCCTCACTGCTAAACCAGATTTTCTTGGAAATAGTAGTAAACTGAATGCACATTACTATATCCCTTCTTTTTGTCCCACTCCCAAAAATGGTACCATTGGGAAGATCTTTATTTTACTTGTGCAGTTCCTAAATTTTACATGAAATTGCATATGCTTCTTCAGATTGTGCCTGAAACAAAACATTTCCCTGTGCTAAAGCTGGCAAATGCTGGGACTATTAAAAACTAAGCAGAGGGTCCTCTGGAAGCAGGAGGGAGTCAGGAAATCACTGAAACTTGTTTTAGGATCCAGAAGAGAATTAGAACTTTGAAATAATAAAAGATTCATAAGCAGCAAGGTCTGTAAGAGGCTTTGCAGACACTTCCAAAGTGAAAGGAAGAAAAAACACAAATGGATTAATTACTTAATAGAACAGGAAACTAAGTAACACGTGATGCAAGTTTATGTTCTCAGTGAACTCCCTGATTCAATTTTTACACAAAGACATTCATTTGCAACCAGATGCTTAATGTGATTATACTAACAGTGCACAGGTGTGCAGATTGGAGTAGGAGAGAAAAATAGATAATTTCAGTGTATTATGGAATTTATGATAGGGAGTATTCTAGTGTTCAGGGTCTGATGAAAATAATTGAGAGGGCTAGTTAAAATAAACTTTTAATTTAGCATTTTATTGGTGGTGGTGTTGCTATTGTAAGAGAAGGAAGACTCAGGAGACTGGAAAAATGAGGTTTTTATACTAAAAAATTCTCCATAGATTGGAGTAAAGTCTGGGAATTAAGATGATTCAGATGAACTTTATTAACAGGAAATAGAATTAAATGTTTAAAAAATAATAATATAAAAGCATGTAGGAGACAGCAAGGAGTGACCAAAATAGCAATAATTTTGTTTGAGAAGCAGTTTCTCCAAGCAAATCAAATACTCATTTTACCTTGGTTACTAGTACAAACATAAACATAGATGCAGTTCTGTCTTAATGTTAGTAAGGCTTCTGATACCAACTAGCAGAGTCAGGAAATATAGTTTGGTTAATTAAATACATTTTCGGAAAAATTGCCATAAAATGGGCACATACTTTGTTGAAAAAAAATCTGTTAGATCTAACTGTAATGGGTTTCTGTCAAAAAAGAAGGCAAATAAAATCTGTTAGTCTCTTCTATGCTCAAGTTTCTGCCGTTATTGCTGTTAACAATTCAGATGATGAAAAGGATGATATACTTATAAAATACACAGTTGACTCCAAAGAAGAACAGACTGAAAACTTTTCAGAAGACAGGATCATATTCCAAAATAATCTCCGTAAGTTGAAGAATTAGTCTAAAATCAAGGAGAGAAAAATAGATAAAGACAAGAGTAAAGTGTGTAAGAAGGATGAACAAAATGTATAAATGCAAAACAGGGAACTCAGGGCTTATTTGCAGTATTAAAAAAAAAAAGTACGGTGGATTACAGTGAGTTGGAAACCAAATATGAGTAACCAGCGTGAAACAGTTGCAAAAACTCCCAAGCCTCATTCTGGGATATCTTACAGACAGCGCAGTTCACACAGCACAGAGGATAACCTTTTCATTAAACTCCAATGAGGCTTTGCCTAGAATCATGTCCAATTTAGAAACATAGTTTTGTGGAAAATTTGGAAAAAGCAAAAGAAGAATCAGCAGATTAAAAATGACGTTCAAAGGAGTGATATTTTAAAGACCCAATTTAAGTCTAGAAAAAGAAAGATGAAGAGCAGGGTCGGTGTTTAATCCATTTTCCAACATGGCTACAGAGCAAAGGGAAGAACAAACTGGCTCAATTTTCAGAAACATTTTAAATCAGAAAGTAGAAAATATATCTGTCTGTCAGCATAGTTAAGTTCTGGAAAAAAGGACTTCAGGAGGGGGGCTCTGGAATCTCATTCTTCACAAAACCAGTAGTAGTAGTAGTAGTAGTAGAAGAACAAGAAGTAATAATAATAATAATAACAATAATAGTAATAATAATATCACCACTCAAGAAAAGCATGTTGTGAGCCTGCCATACAGATCAGAGCTAACAGAAGAAGATGGCCTAGATGGTTCTCCCCAGGTAGTGAATCTCTGATTCCAGGTTAGCCAAGACCTTGCTCTGTTTCCCAGAAGTTAACAGGAATAGTCCAATTCTCATTTGCGTGACCAGGGGCCTCCCACTCAAGGGCAGAGAGTAATAGTTCATGTAATTGTGGTGGCACTGGACACAGAACATCACTTTCTCATTAGTGTATATATTTCCATAATGGAGACTGCTGAAAAACGCATAGTAAAAATTAGTCTGGGGGTTCAGACTTACTGATTTACCATAACAGATAAAAGCTCTGATTCATGAAGATACTTAAGCAGTGTGTGACTTGTACATTTGAGTCATCTCTCAAATTTAGTATGTTTTATTATAAATACATGTGTAGAATACAATTACTTCCAGTAGGGTCTCATAGATCCCAAAATTCATGGTAGAACTCTCTTGCTTTTTGTATGCAAAAATGGAAGAGTCAGACCTCAGAAATCATTGTCAGGGAGCTGGACTAGATTGCCAGAAGTGTCCCTCTCCACCTCTCAGTTTTCACCTATGCCTGTGTGCTGAGTTCACTTTAATCCTACAGCCCATGTCAATCACTGTAATGAGACCATCACCATGCTGCATCTTTCCCCATTCTTGTTTGTACGAGTATGTCTGTACCTATCAACTCCACTCTCCCACACCCCAATTCTATACATACATCTTTTCATTACTACTCAAATTTAAAAAACCTTGTATATCCTCAAATATAAAAACTATATATATCCAAATATATATATCCAAATATAAAAAAAAAACTTATATCCTCCATGATTTCCTTGCACAATACACAATGACAAGTATTTTAAAAACGCTGGGAAAGAAACAAATTGTTCTCACGCATTCCAAGTTAAACAAACACTTTTGATTCTCCTAGCTGCTGGGTTTCATTTCTCACTGCTTTCATTCTTGCCTAATCATTTGCCCTTTTTGATTTGGTAGGGTTTGATGCCTACTTTGAACCAGTGTAAAGACAGCACCCGTGGAGAATATATTCTACCGACAGGAAGCCATGTGAGGTGCCTTAAAATAACATGGGTTTATGCTACTGAATGTGGTGCAAGGAACCAAAGCACAAATCTGCTTAAAGAATCAGAAAGGTTTGTTTATATATTTGAACACAGAATGAAATTCTAACTTCAAGTTATATCCTGTGAGATCAATGATAATTATGTTTGCTTTGCAAGAATAAATATCTCATATCTTTTAACGTGCCTTCCCCTTCATCCTTACTGCATGGAATAGATGAAGTATCCCTGTATTGCTTTTGGAGGTACGTGCCAGCAAATAAGAGTCAATGCAAACACACACTCTGAAGTATTCTGTAACACATACGGCTTACTGATTATTATATGTCATAAAATTCAACCCACTGCCTAAATACATAATTTTGCTAGGTTTTAAAATAAATGATAATTTTTAAAAAAGAACATGATTTATTGGTCATGAGGAGGAAGAACAAGAAAGGACAGCAGTTCTCTGATTCACTGTGAATGCACATACCTATTAAATAATCCTGATGAATGTAAAAAGCAGCCACATAATTTTCACACAGTTACAAAAATAGAATAAATTGGAGGTTTATAAAGGATAAAATGGAAAAAATAAAGTATTCAAATTTATGGCTCATAAAGGACATTAACATAAACAATCCTTAAAAATAGTTCTTTTTAGCAGGACAAATACATCAACATTCAAAAAATAGTATCTGACACAGAGACATAATTTGAATGGAGGTGTTGACAGTACTTTTCCCTGTTCTGACATTTTTTTTTTTATAATTTGAGAAATCAGGAGAATTAGATAGTGGCTTGGCAGCTCTCTCATTAGGTTTTAGGACAGAAGTAGTATGTTGCGCATATTTGAGTTGCGTAATTACCAAAGTATGGATAAAGTAATGCGGAGCAGATCTGTCCCATGCAGAAAAATAAGTGCAGGGATCGACAACTCCTACTTATACAGCCTGTTTTGGAACCAGTGAGGAGTTTCAGTGTAACACAAACCCTGTGTGAGTGCAGTCACCCTACTTTGAGAAGCAAGCTTCTACCTGTGTCCATAGTATTGCACTGTGAGGGTGGGTGCACTGGCTAAATGGTGCTGGCTCAGAGTGGCTGGAGTTACTTCATGGATCAGGTGTGCCTTTTGTACAGTCAAAAATGAATTCTTGAAGGAAGAAAAGTGGTGGTGCAGTACTTCATGAACTCTCTTTCCTTGACATGACTGGAAAAAAAAAAAATTCTAGAAAAAAATGTGGGAAAACCTCCTTTGCCACAAAATACAGGTGAAGCAATGTATAAAATTGTTCTGTTTTTTACAGTGGGTTATTATTAAATGCTAAATCAAGTTCAATGGTTGGTCCTAATCTTCAAAATTCTCCAGAAGTTTGTTCCAAAGCAATCAGAAGATCACACTGTCTGAGTATGACCTCCCATAGCAGTTCCTGTCCTCTTCTACGACGGTGCTGTTGAATTTACCAGAAAAAAATGCAAGTCTAAGACAGGAGAATTAACCTTTTGTGCTCATAGACATGTAAAGAGCCACAGTCTTCATGGATGTCTGAACAAACAGAAAAGATACTTCTTCTCCATCTTGGCAATACAAATTCCTTCAGTACAAATGGATGAAGAATGTATATGGTGATAAAACCTACAGAATTATGGTGAATAGACAGAAAGTTGATATGAGAAAACTTTTACTTTTGTCAGGCCAAAATCAGAAGACCTGGAAATGTAAAATGAGGAATTATTGTTATAAACATGGATTTTCAGAGATCCATCATCCACAATTCACATAGTTTTATTGGGTTCATCAACTTCAAACAGCTTATATAATAATTTTGAATTTAAACACTGTTTATTAAATGTATGTGGAGAAGACCTAGAAAGAAATTAGCAGTCCCAGAGTAAAAGCAAGTACATCAAACTTCTATAAATTCTCAGTATGAATGTTCTGTAGGCAGAAAGTATGTTTATGACCAGAAGTAAAATGACATCTATTTGCTGCTGTGAAATGTGTTTTTATTTGTTGTTATAACCTTGTATGGGAAGTAGGTACCTACAAAATATATGGTTTTAACCATATTATGCAGTTGATATATATAAATTGTGGGGGGTTTCTTGGAGGATTATTTTTTATGATGAATAATTGCACAGCATGTTCTCGTGAAAACATATAATGAAAACAAAGCACTTGAAGATATTTTTTTGATGAATAAATTGCCATATTGCCTTTTATTTAAGATTACAAATGTTACATGCAAATTAATATTTGGCTGCTAATATTATAAGAACACTGGGAAGAACTGTATCTCCAAACTAGAATTTAACTTGATTTGTTCAAATTAAGATTGGTTTTACATGCAGAGTTATAGCAAATAAAAGGTGGCATTATCTTTAGATATCAGAAGGTTATGGAGAACAAAATACAATGTTGTTGCCATTGTTTTTATAATTACCTTTGCAACTTTGCATAATTTTTAAAGCCTAGTCTAAAAAGCCATTCACTTAATGAACTTTGGATCAATATTCATCAACACCATAGTAACTGATTGTCTAGTCAAAGAACTGAAAATATGCTTTAGCGTATGGCAAACAAACATAAGATGATCAGTTAAAGCAGTTCACTAGCTGAACTATTTTATAATTGATTTTTTAAAAAAACTGCATAATTTTTTCTCACTTCTCAGAGCTTAATGTAGCTGTATTTCAATATCAGTAATCTTTACTCCCTGATACACATGATACACACATTAAAAAAAAAAATTTGAAAGAGGAAATTTTGCACTAGATCCTCAGTTTCATGACAGGAATAAGAAGAGTTCTTCCAATACATGTTGCATGGCAGTGAAATCTCATTTCATTCTTCCCCAGAGCCAGAAATCTACTGAAGTCTTTGGAGTTATGTCAGTTTATATTGGTTGTGATTCAGGGTTTTAATGTAGAGACTTCTGACTGTAAGAATGCATAGTGATCCTGAAAACATTAGCATATTGTGGGTGCTTAAATTTAAGCCTTTTTAAGGTACCAAATATTGAAGAAGAAAAAGCCAGTTTCATCATGCACTGAATTGTAGTCTATCCATCAAAAGTTTTGTGTTAAGGGTCATTCTGCTTGTTTTGTGAAAAGAAAGGAGAAGGGGCCACAGGAGAATTTAAGTATACTGCCTTTCTATTAAGTATTTCAGTGCCAGCTTCTTGTCCAAAAGAACAGAGCAGTGTGACATGTGAAGCTCTGATTTTTCATGTAAAGAAATATTTTACGGTTTTCTTCCATTATTGTTCCAATTCAGCCAGTCTTCATTAAAAATCAGGCCCATTGATATCTGTGAGAAATTATATAATAACTCCTTTGTATGCCTTCTCTTAAATGTTAAAAGTAATTATCCTGTCCCTTCACAAAGCATTCTACCATTATTTGGAAGAGATCTCAAGAAGTCATGGCCTTATCATAGAATGAACTATGTTTTGTGAACAGCATACCTATTATCTGTGAGAAAAAAAGGTATAATTTGTCCTTTTGCCTAGAGCTTGCTGGCATATATTGCACAGCACAAACTCCGAGGAAACAACTTAATTTGTATCACCCCATTTTGCCTTCAAAAAAGAGAAAGAAAAAGAGAAAGAAAGAGATGCGGTAAAATCCATCTAACCTACAACTACTCTCTTATTCAGGCACTGAGTGCATTCAAACCTCTCCTAAGTATAACAACAACATCTTCATTCAAGACAAAAGGTTTTCTTATTATTAAGACTTATATTCTGCTTCAAAACAATTTTCTCTATTGAGCTGATCTCAGTGTAGCACTTTGCTTGGTTCACAGGAGTTCTTATTCTTTGTTTGCCTTTATTTTAAACTTCTCTGATTCTGAAGATGTGGTCCAGCCTAAATCCCAGTTTTCAAAAGTACTAAGAAGCTGAGGATGAAGATTATGATTATGATTATTATTATTAAATATTCACGGATTCTTGCAGTAATGCAAAGTATATTTTTTTTTTTTTGGAGGGTTTGTGTGTATGTGCATGTGTGAAATGAGTGATTTTCAACCAGAAGCCCTAGGGCACTTACGGAACTGTACACTACAGCTCAGTTACATGAAGCAATGGAAAGAAAAGAAAGAGCTTTAACAGAAGGCTAAATTTTGCTAAATAATGGAAACATCTGTAGATCCAGTAGACTTCTTTTAGGCATCTATATACCATACTGGAATAGACTTTAGTAAGCACCAAAATGATATCTGGATTTCTCAGCCTTAGAATTATGGCATGCTTTCTGAAAGCTGATCTCCGCCATTATTTTGAATGCCTAAAAGGTAGTGTTTGTTATAACTTAGGCTTGACTTGTTGCATTATCTTAAAACAATTTGTAGAAGATGATCCTTAAAATGACAGACAGCCTTCTTTAAAAAAGAGTTTGTGGTAATATTTACCTGAGCTTTCTTTCACTCTCATGAGAGAGGATATCATAGATGTAGGATGTTGGTGGAATTGGTGGTCTGACACATGGGCCACACACCTGATAGAGGTTTTTATTACTAGGTCTGACAGTGAAGTTCCCAGAGGAACAGTCCACATTTGCATCTGCAAGTTTGACACAAGTGATCTTCTGATGTTGACATTGTACTGTGAAATGATCACACATCTGCATAAGGGGTAGGTTTATGAAGAATTCATCCCAGATAAATGATTCATCTGCCTAAACTGCCATTCAGAAGTTACGGAATCCAGCAGATTTCTCAAAATCATCTCAATCATTCCTCAACTGAAAGATCATCTAACATTCACACTGGAACAGGTTGCCCAGGGAGGTGGTGGGTGCCCCGTCTCTGGAAACATTTAAGGCCAGATTGGATGGGACTCTGAGCTACCTGATCTAGTGGAAGATGTTCCTGCTTCTTGCAGGGAGTTGAACTAGATGACCTTTGAAAGTCCCTACCCAAACTATTATATGAGTCTATGATTCTATGATTCTCAGCAAAATACCCCAAAATTAATTTTAGAGAACACTTTCCACCAAAAGGGGAGTGATAGGGAAAGGAGAAGGAGAGGTTGGTGGGGAATTATTCAATAATGCTTTACCACCATCTGTCTAATCAGTGAACACCTTGCAGGGATATGGAGTCTGGAAGTGGGACCATGAAGGTACAGTCCACAATAAGATTCCTGCACATTGCATGACCATCGGTATGAGTATTTAAACTGCCTTCCTGAGCTATTCTCTGCATCCTTGTTCCTGATAGACCTAAGTGCTGCTCAAAATTGCTACAGGCAGCTGACTACTCCTTGTCCAGCATTATAAAGGAATGGAGATTTTAGCTGATAGTCAAGAATATGCAGACACTCTCTGCCATGGTGGGTAGTGGCTAGGCTTATGCTCCAGTGCTTAGTGGACTACTTTCTGACATTTTCCAGACAGCTGGTTGAGAAGCATCAGTGTGGAATGACATCTAGTAATGATCTGATCTTCACTATGCATCTACTATTAGCTTTCATAGATAACCTCATTTTCTCTCACCAAAACATCTACAAATAATTCTCTCTCAAAATGAAAACTCAAGGTAAAGATGCCATTCAATGTTGAGACCAAAGTTCTACCAACTTTCATGTGACACAGAGGAGACCAGCAACTGGTAGTAAAAGACAAAAAAAATGCATACAGCACTTGACCTCCAAGCAGAACTCTGGCAGCCTCCCAGTGTCCAAATATCAAAGGCAAAGACAGTTCAAACTATTTCATAAAATCAACAACTGTAAGAAAAATGTTGAATAAAGATGAATCTTCATATTCAGACTCTTTCAAAATAAAAAGAGAAATTGGAAGGAATTTAGACATCAGGAAAAAGTTAACAGTTAAGACAGTGATGCAGTGGGTTAGGCTGTCCAGGAAGGTTGTGGAATCTTCATTGCCAGAGGACTGGCAGACCACATAAGTGTACAAGAGCACAGACAGGTGTTGTACAGTTCTTGGCAGGAGGATGGATTACACATCTTCTCTTTCAGCCTTATTTTGTGTGATTTTTTAGGTGTGATTTTAACCCATGCAATGCCTACATTTTCTAGACAGCTGCACAGCAAAGTGTTGTGAAAGAAGCAGCATACCCACCGGACTGCACATCAGATAATGTCACAGTAAGCACTTTCTACAATTTTACTTAAACTATGATTTTCCCAAGAGAAATTATTCCCAATAAGCATTTATTTTGAATAGACTATCAAGTAATAAGTGTAAATAATAAAAAACTTGGTACAGTTGTTCCTAAAAATGCCAAAAGATGTTTTGTGTGATACCTTCTGTGATTACTGTTTAAATGTTCCGTTGCTAAAGAAAACCAGGCAGCAAAATCTGCATATAGCAAACAAAGCTTTTACATGTTAGATTTCCAGCAGAGAAAAATTCCTCAGGGACTAGGAATATACTCAGTCTACAGCTCATTTTGTTTTCAGTCTACAGGCAGTGTGCAAGGTGGGACAGAGTTCAGGTTAGCATGACCTGCATAAAATGAGGTGTGAAAAGATCATTAGCCCTCCTCTTACCCAGTGGAAAAGCAAAAGCTACTGCTGGCAATTGAAAAAATTGCATTCTGGTGTGTTTTTAGGTTATCTGCTTATAAGGAATCACAAGTCTGTAACTTTTATGAAGGGGTTCTGTAAAATGCTTTGCTAAAATTTTTGCTCCATATTAATATATGGAAAAGATGGTTCCAGTTCAGGAGTCTTTGAGAGTGGGACAGGAGAAGGGACAGTCTGGGATTTAAAGCATGTCAGAGTCTTCATCAGGTATAGGAGAGTCCTGGAGTAGAAAAGCAGACTTCCCCTAGGCTCCCTCCTGTTCACTGCCATCTGGATGACTCCTTGCCTAGCCATAGGGAATATTTCTTAGGAATAAAGTCCACCCTTATCCATGGAGCCATTGCCACAAGGAGTCTGAGGAGTCTAATAATCATCCATTGCTAATGATGATAATTAACCTTCACACTTCTTGCGCCCCACTAATCCAGATTATGTTCTTTCAGTTATTGCAAATTCCTTTTTTTTTTTTGGATGAAGAATCTTCTCCAACACAGTTTACTTCAGATCTGAAGCTTACTTAAAGGTTGGTTGTTTCTGTTTTCTTTACTCTTCTCTTTTTCTCAGTGATTGGGGCACTTGTTGTTTTGAGTATAGTTAGATCATCAAAGATCATATTCCATCAGGTTTTTTTTTTTCTGTTATGATCTTCCTTCCTCTATGTGTCAACACAAATTCTACATTTTTAAGATTAAAGTCTAATCTTTATTCTCCTGTAACTGATCATCACGACAGCAGTTATCAAATATCATTGAACTTTTCCAGTAGTCAGGTATTTGGACAATGTTACCAGCTCCCCCAACAGTCCTTTTGTATCTGTTGCCTCCACACCTTGATATTTGCTCCTTTAAAAATCTCAGTGACCAGTATATTTTCAAAAATTTCAGAGGTAGCTTAAATGGACTGGAGTTTCCCAAATTCAGTGGCTGTATTCCCAATACAATGACTAGAGATAGGCCAGCTAGTACATGCATGATGTAGAAGTGGAACTGTTGCTCATTTGCCTTAAATTTTTATGCCAGTATAGTATTTGTTGTCTCCTCCTTGGAGTTTCCCCAAAACACTCCTGGCTTTGAATAAACTGTGATTTATTGTATCATGGAGAATGACATCACATGACAATTCAAGACAGATGGGAAATAAATAATAAAGTACAAATTTTAAAAGCTTCATTCTTAAACAATTTGCTTTAGGAAGGTACTTCTAAAGTGCTTCATTATCAAAGTACTTAACAAGCTTAGAGAAAAATTTGGTATCTCTCGCAAAACAAAAATGGTAACATTGCTAATTATGACTACCTACCAGGGAGCGGGCTTTGGTATATCCTAAACCATTTCGCAAATATGGTCTCTGTTCTAAATAACTTACAGTTGAAGGAAGAATGGGCAGACAAGCAGATAGAGAGCAAAGGAAGAAAGATTTTAGAGCAGACAAATTTTAGCAATGAGTTCATTTAAGATGTGACAGGCCAGAGAGACAGGGACAGAATGTCCATATGAGAGAGAACAGGGAAAAAATTTTGTATGTAAGGGCTGCACTGAACAGCCATAACAATGCACGAAGAGTAATCTGAAGTTCTCTAGTATATTATCTTTAATGATATAGCCTTCATGTGGAAACAGCATAGCTTATTCTGTTTTCATGCAAACTAGTTTCACAACAGCAAAGTCCTTCCACTGTAATAAAATTAATGAGATTTTTTTTTTCTGTAAGAGCAGGGTGTTGAGAGAAGCAAGGAACCCATTAGCAGAAGTATCAGTAGCCTGCTGCAGGATGTGGTAAGAGAACTGGGTATAAATTATAAATGCTCTGGATCGATCGCGGGTGTATTAGTTAAGCATTAGCAATACTGAATGTGTTTCATTAGCTTACTGTCACTGACACAGAAGGTGTATGGAATATAAGCATACAGTAAAGTTAACATTTTATCCAAAGTCTTATGTAGAATAAAATCAGAATTTTGCTACCATCTGTAGCTATGCTGTCCCCCTGTATGACTCCAAGGATGCAGATGCTGAATACACGCAGAGAGGGCAACACGCTCTGGAAACTGGGCAGTGAATAGGAAGGGAGTATGGTCAGAGACTTTTACAGTCAATGAGAGATCAGAGAAAAACTAGAAAGCCAATGAGCCTCGAATCCTTCTCTTTAAAGGACGAATAAAGAATTAGTGCTATTGCAAAAGGGTAGAGCTGTCTTTCTATCTTTAAGAAAGCCAAGATTATTTTCATCAATAAACCGGATACTGAATAGTAAATTTTGATTCAAAACCACTATACCTTGTACTTGGTGGAGAGAGGGTAAATTACCTGTTATATGAATTTTAGTCACATATCTGATAAATGTCTTATGAAAATTACATATTTTGATCCCCAAGAATTTTAGTCTGAAGCTGTCCCTGTGTTCTCCCACTCCTACCGAGCTGCAGACAGATCCAAGGGACAAATAGCAAAAGGAAGGACTTCTGATGGAGCTGTGAAAGGTAAACAATCTATTAAGACACGGGGAAAATGCTCACCCATGCCATGACGTGAAGAGTACTTTTCTTTAATGTAAGAAAAAGTAGCCAAATCAATCCTCTCAGTGCTGTGGGAGGCTAAAGTAAAAGCTTTTTAGCAATTCAAAGTAATTTAGAAAATATCCTGAGCGTGCTTTAAATGGTTTATATTCTTGCTGTGGTAACACAGTGTTCCAGAGCTGAAGGATCTCCTATTCACCTCTGGAGCTCTCAATGGTTTAGCTCCAAAGCCTTCCCTTGGTTGCATTCTTATAATCTTACCTCAACTGTGATAGCATTGTTATTCAGAGCACTTCAGGTAAATGTATACTGGGTGGTACCTCTCCTTGGTGTGAAAAACATCTTACCTTAATGTGTCACATGAGATACAAGCTCCACTTAGAGGTACAACAAATTGCTTAATCAAAATTTAGAGACTCTTCTTTCCTATAAGGCATATGCAGCCTTCCTGTGGATGCACCATCCATTGGTTTTATGTTCTTCTCTCAGGTTACAGAAAACAGAATTTTTCCCTTCTTGATTCAGGATACCAGTGTAAGTCAATAGGTACGTGATGCTTCAAGAAGGAGATGGTGATAGGATGAGCCACTGCTCTGTTTTATAAGTGTGAGTGGAAGCTGTTCAGGCAATAAAAATTCACTCCAAACTTCTTTCTCACACTGGGTCTTATCTCGGTTTTCTCCACCATTAACTCACTTACTTTGTAAATGGTGTTAAAGAAGATACATAAAGTATGTTGTTATAAATTAGATCAGCAAGTTTTTATAACCTAATAGATAAAATGTCTTCTTGTCACAAAGAATAAGATGTCATATTGTGATGGAGAGGCTTGTATTAACATCTCTATCAGCCCTTTCTCCCTTGTCAGCACAGTGATATGTTTGACTTCTTTCAATGACAACTAAAAATAAATGATTAGAAATGTCCTGAGGTTTTACACCTATGAAAATGGGTTAAGGAGAGACAGAGCAGGTCAATCATATAAAAGTACAGTCAGGTGTTTCACAGAACACAATCTGTTATTTTTCATTGATAGACTGCTTAGAAGTTTTTACCATACCAGGCACACAAGGAAATCATCAGGAAGAGACAAAAAAAAAAGATAAGCTGAGGTAAAAACAAGGATAAAGAACTGCTCTCCTGTGGCAGGATTTCTAGCAGATTCAGAGTTCTGGCACTACCACAGCAGTGCAGAAAATGGATATCCACTCAAAATCTGAAAAATATTTCTATCTTACTGAAAATCTGGGCACAGAATGACAATGTTCTAGCCATTTTTATTTTTTTTTTATTTTGAAATGAAAAACATCAGTGCTGAGATTGTGACCAACACACTGTATTTGTTTGTCTGGTTCACTGCAGTCACTGATTCTGAAATCCAGTTCTCTCTCTACTGTAGCTTGCCAGATTGAAATGAAAGCTGTCCCTGTTGAGTGGCTCAGAGGTATGTAATTCCTGGGAAAGGTCTTTTTGTTTGTGTTACCTCATTCTAATATGTGCTGTGCAATGGGAAGGTGGTATTAGCAATGAATGGTCTCATTTTTGTTTTCCAGAGGATATAACCTAATGAAGGTTTGTAGCAACTCTTTTAACTGTTTATAAATTGGCTGAAGTAACCAGATTTTTTCATTTGTTTTTGCAAAGACTTCTCGGTAGAGGAGATTTTTTCTTCCATGTGAAACCAAAATGTACAGTGGTCCCTATCTATTTTATCTGGATGACTGAGCTTCCTAGGCAGATAAAAATTTATATTCTTAAATGCTTAAAACTGGAGATGCAGAAAGAAGTTAACTGGAGGAATTATAGCAGCTTCTAGTGGATGAAAGATTCAATTTTGGAAAACCATTTTAATTGTGATTAAATTATAAGGCGATATTCACATTGCTTAGCTTTAGCCATCTAAATTAGGTACCTGAATAAGGAGTCAAATCTCCTCAAGCTGCTTTGGAGCAAGGTACATGACTGTAACTGAAAATCCTCTGGAGGGTAATTCAGAGAGTCTGAAGCTGAGTCATTCCAGAGAGAAACTGGAATTAGGCGTCTAAATTAAGCAGAGTGAATATGCCATCCTTGCAACTTGCTGGTGAATAGATGAGGAGCAGCCTGCAGTACTATAACTCTTGCTTCTCTCGGAGCATAGCAAGGTCTATGGAGCCCTCGGCTCTCATTGTCAGCACAGCTGCTGCTGCTGCTGCTTAATGCAGTGCAGGGATTGGGAGCCTTATGTAGGTGGCAGGGCACTGTAAGAGCTGCTCCCAGCTAGTCCAGGACTGAAATTACTATGAATTATTTATGCCAGATCAATTTAAATCCCTGGCAGAAGATTAAAAAATGAGAGAGAAAAAAAATTGCCAGTTCACTGAAGAACCTAAAAATTTACTTTAATTAGAAAAAACAATTTAAAAAAGTAAGGAAAAAAAAGTGCTTCAAGGGAATCCAGTCATAAATCCAGTATTACTTTGAAAGTCTAAAGCTTTTAATATTGCATGAATTATAAATTAAGAAAAGTGACAGTCAAAAGATATCCAGACATTTCCCTGCTGATGTATAATCTTCTATCACTCATTGTCACCTTGTGTTTACATCAGCCTCTGCACCACAGAATTGGCTTCAGCCCATAACAGTTAATGCGTTAAGTGTGTTTTTTACCTTAAGATTCAGCACTGTTGTAATCAAAATGTAACAGAAAAATTGTGGTATAAGTGAGACATATTTTAGTTTTAGTTAATCTCAACACAGCTTTAGCATTTCACCAATTTTATAACAAAAGGATACATGAAGCAATAGCAAGAAAGTCTAAACTTTCATGGTGATCCGTAAATTTACACCAATTGCAAAATAACTTGACTAACAGAGTAAAAGATTAGCATGTGCACACTTCCAAATTTTCTATTTTAGATCACAGCTGGTGCTAACTGGTATCAGATCTTTAGCATTGTGACAATTAATATAATTGAGGGATCTCCTTATGCTTCTTTTGATCCTTCTCCTCTGTTTCTTTTGTTCCAACAGAGATTTCACTATCATTTTTCATCCTAATAAGAACAGTCTAACAAACCCTCATTTGCTCGCCTAATATAAATGCAATTGCTCTTTTGATCTGTCCTGCTAGCCATTATATAAATGTCAGAAATGTACAGCGATGATTTTAAGTCTGAAATTTCCTGCCTCCCTTGGACAATAAATATGCCAAAATGTTGAAGCAATTTAGATCAAACAAAATGCAGATCTTATTTCTAAACCATCTTTTTATAACTACCTAGTCACTTATAAACAAGTGAGTTCCATTTCCTTCTCTTCTTCCCCTCTCAATCTACTTCAAAGTAAAATAAAGTGGTAGTGTAGCCTATTATTTTCTAGATTTGCCTTTCTTTAATGAATCCTATCTTTATCGATCCTCCTGAAAGCTGGGTACAACATAACCTGGGTACTAGTCTATTACATGGCCAATCCTATGGTCTGATGTTTAATGGGAGTTCATGAGAGGGACACAAGCAATTTATAAATTGCAGTTTTATGACTAAACTTCAGTCCAACCTTTTCTGTTACTGTTCTTGTGACTGGTTCAGTAACCATCATGCTGAAAGTGGGGAGAAAATATGTGAATTCTGCTTCTGGTTCTTTCTCAACAACTCCAATTCCTCCATCAGTTCTTTGCCATCCTAGCTGGAGAGGAACCTCCAGGAGTTGCCATGTGCATGGGTAGTATGGTTTGTGCTTCAGCTGCAGCCTCCCTTGTGTTATACAGCTGCTCCTATACCTGCAACTACCGTCACTATAGCTTTCTTCTTGTTAACAATTGCTTCACAGAACAGCTCATAGACGAAAGAAGTTTGAGGAAAAAAGTCTTCTAAATATGTAAGTTCTTTCCAGTTGGGTTACTGTGTATGATTTAGGCACAAAACCTTTCAACATTTGCACTGGGAGGGAAAGGTCCAGGATTGCCCTTCAGTACTACACCTGGACATAATAAAATGATACATTTGAGAGAGAAACAACACTGTACTACAAACACAACTAAACATTACATCTGTACCTACGTTTCAAACTAGGTGCTACCTGCTTCAGTTTATTAGATCTCCTTGTATTTCTTTACAAATTCCCAGAAAGAAAATGTGTTTTGTCTGAGGAGAGATAAAAATCTTTTAAACAATACCAACGTAATCAAACCAAATTGACTCACTGAGTGACAGAGTAATATTCTGGAGATTTTGTTTGGTCAATAATCGACTTCTTGTAGCAGCAACTTAGGTAAAGAGAAAAGAACATTTTTAGTTCTTGTAGGCTTTTAGTCTTTATCTGTCACTAGATAGGATGATGAAGTATACACTTTTTACTCTATCTTATCTTAAGATTGACTCCTTATCCATTTGATCACATATGTGATCCCACACTATTGTATCACTAAGGTGAGGAACAGAAGAGGCAATTCTGGGATACTGCTACTGTCTGTTCTTAAATGCTCCTGTTTCTTGAAAAGTGGTAGTAGCACACTGCAAGTTACCATGCCCAGATACTGCAACAGTACCAGACTGTTGGTGTTCATTGTCAGTTATCTACTTTTGGCATCCGCACATCTCACAGCTAATAATTTAGCTTATAGGTTTGGAATAATTGAAACTTGCCATTTACTTGGCTTAATGTGACCTATCACAGGATGTGTTGCCTGGGAGTGCCCCTACAGCTATTTGTACTACATAACATTCACAGTTTTTCCTCTGGTTTAGCACTCTGACGGACTTCAATGAGTTTACAATTTTTTAGGTGTCCACAACTACCTGTTGGTGCCCATAAGGATCAGCATCCCATTGTGAGGAGCTGCTTTGATTTAAGACACTGCTGTTTTTACAGACACAGCCCATAACTATCTTCCAGCATCTGTTATGCTGTAATTTCTTTAGAAAGAATAGAAATCATAGTGCTTGTTTTCTGGAGCTACAGTCAAGAATCTGCATGATAAGATTTAATGTCTAAACACTAAAGAGTGTTTCCTCATGCTGTATGAGCATCTCTGCCTCTTCAGACAGCTCTATTTTGTTAATCTAGACTCTGGACTGTGTTTATTTCTTTCTGATTTAGATGAAAATTTAAAAAATCTGTCACCCATTGCAATAATTAAGTAATTTTCAGGATCTCTCAAAGTGCGCTTGAGTTTTGTTTAGCTATCAGAAAGGTCATTTACTTACCTGCTTCTATACCTGGCTTGGTCAGACCACACAGAGACATTCAGAAAAAAAACCAGAAGTATTTTGTTAGATTAGTCACAATTACTTTTACAAAGAAAGCTAAGAGTCATTCCTTCATTGTACAGCTCCATTGTCCACATGTGAGACAAACATGCTTTGTTAAAGAGCAAGCCAAATAAAAAGTAATTTCTAATTTCATATCCTACTTTGGGGAAAGTTCTGTTGGTTAGTGGAAAGATGGAGCATAAGGGTTTTCTATACCAGAAAGTAATACTGTTTGACACAATTTAATCCTACAGTTTTGATCCTTGAATTGCCAGATGATTTTTACTGAACTGTAGTGAAATTACAATTGCAATGACTGAGTAAAATCCCTTGGAAGATAAAATGTTAAATTCAGAGAAATTACTAATATGCACAATTAAATATAAAATATGCAAAGAAGAATAAACTACAGAATAAATATTGCTTCTTCTTTCTCTTTTTTTTTTTCTTCCTTTTTGTTTTTTTTTTTTTTTAACTAGTCCTTTGCTTAGGAAAGAGTAAGAAAAAAAGAAACAACTATATATGACAAACTGGACTGTCTGACCTGCACTGCCATCTCTGGGGAGCACTTTACATAGGGGAAATGATCCAAAAGATGTCAAATCATCTGAATTTTTTCATAACCTTCAGTGATCTTTAGATAAGGCTTTAATGTTATGCAAACTGCCTCCCCTAATATCATAAGGATTTTAAGAAAGAAGACTCCAGATGGAAATTCATTTGAAATTCCTTTGAAATTACCATCAAAACTGTCATTTACCTCTGGGGAAAAATCTGAAACCTGAAAGGAAGATGGTATATGCAAAAAACCCTAAGGTTACATGTCTACTTCAGGTGTGTCTATAGCTGACTCTTCCTTCTGGAATAACATTCAGCTACTATCTTAAATTAACTTTTTGCGTTGTCTCTAAGAATAGATTTCTATCATTTCTGCCTTACTAATTTCAACTGTCACCAACGTCAAGAGAGTACAATTGGTAAACAGCAGAGAGATAATAACAGGCTTTCTGGGCAGTCCTCAGGAGGTCTGCTTTGATTGCTTTCAAATATCTGGGTGAGCAATTAAACAGAAAGATAGCTAAAACTGCACAAGGTTGTGTCCTTGTCAAGTCTTTTGTTTTACTTTTTTTTTTTTAAATATATATATATAATCAAGGAATAAGAGGTGCCAGGAAGCAGTGTGTAGGGATGCTTCAAGAAGGGGTAAATCAAGGGCGACCCCCTACCAGCTGGGCTTTCACCGAGGGGTCCATCAACAGCCTCAGACACAGCAAGGGAGGATCCAGGACCAGGGGCCACCCAGAAGATGGGGATGGAGACCACCACTCCATGGCAGAGCTCAGGTAGGGGCTGAGATGGCCTGAGGCCAAGGGTTGTGGGGTAGGGAGCAGGTGAGCCTGTAGTTACAGCCTTTTGGTACCCTCAGGGTCCTGTTGTGGAGCTGTGAAAGCCTCTCCACAGGATATGTACCCTACCATAAATTGCAATGTAGAGAATAAAGTGGATGTTAATATGAATTACAGGACCTTGCCTGACATCCTTACAAAGAATCCAGACTTAAATATGGAATAGGACTGTAGAGGGCTTTGGTGTCAAAAACAACCTCTGGGAAAACTGCCTTACTTGATTGTAAAATAGCACTTGGTCATGTTGACCTGACTTCCCTTAAAGTCATGCCACTATTGATTAAAAAATCAGTTGTATACAGAGACCATGCAAAACTGTGATGTTGAAGGATGTCAAGGCACGTGGTAGTGAGAAAGGTGTAGCACAGGCAGAGGGATCCAGGGCAGCAAGACAGGGAGAAATGCAGCATGGGTGGGAGCCTGTACTGAGTGGAATAAAAGGGAACTGATGAGTATAGGTCAGGGTCACCTGGAGCATCAGTAACCTACTGTCTGCAGATCTGGGCTGGGTGGTTGTCTTGTGTCTGTCTCCCACAGCATGACCATTCCTTGATACAGCCATAGAGGGCGAGCATCACTATCCTGTATGTTCTGTCTAAGGAAGAAAAAATTACTGCAGCTTCCAGGCCATATGAGCTTTACCATCCTGTGTGGCAGCAGAATAGATGCAGCCATGCAAGGGCATTGGCTGCTCTGGGGGACAGACAGAAATGATGATGAAATCACAGAGCTGTGACTGTTTTCCCTGCGTTAATGCTATGTGCAGGATCAAGACAACACTTCCCTTCAGGCTATGCTGTTTTGCATGCTTGCTGGCCTGGAGTACGATATTTGGTTACAACCAACAAATGAGATGTGACCTATAGCCTGACAGACGAAGAAACCCGATGTGGGTTATAGACTTCACGAGTAGGGATGATGATGCTGCTTTCCAGAGGTATTAAGAAAAACACCTTAAAAAACCTCTAGAAACCAGAATGAGTCCACTGGGAAGGCTGAAGGGTGCACAGGACACATAAGGCAAAAGCAGACACACACCCTAATTGTGACTTCACTTAGTCTTCAGGGTGGTGGATCCCAGGCATCTGTGTATATGCCTGATACTTGGGCATGAACATTCTAGCAGGACAGGCTAGCATTTTCTTTTGAATAAAAGGAAATTGGTTCAGGAGGGAGGGGTAGCCCTGTGCGTCATCCGCTGAAAGACTGGAGGTAAAAGGTGTGTTTAAAAAATGCCTTCCTAGACCAGGTGTAGAAAGACAAGCAATAGCAGTCAAATCACTATAGAAAATGAGGATTTTATGGATTTTTATGGTTTGGATTATTTTATGCATTTTAAGAGTATAGTATTTAGTAGAATTTCTTCAGATACTTTTGAAAAAAAAAAGTTTCATCCTTAATAGAACCAACTGACATTTTCACATTAAATGTTTTAAGAGAAAAAAAGGTATATGTATATTTACACACACATTCTGAAAAGGTAAAGGTTGCCTAGAGACATTAAGAAGGACAGTCATTAATTTACTGGAGTCAAGACAGGTTCGTGAACCAAGGGTTCATTTCAATTTAAAAAAATTTTTGCTTTTGAAAAAACAAATTAACCCAAAATTCATTTTGTTGTTTTATAATTATTCTCTACACAGAAATGGCTTTGACTTGCAGTTTTCTTTCCTTCAACTTTATTCTAAAGTATTTAATATATGTAAGAACACTAAGATCTAGAACAAACATTTTCCCTATCTCTAAATTATTTTTTCACATTGTCTATCACCAAAAAATTAAACTGTTTTTAATTCCTCTGCCTCAGGGAAATCCTTCAGAATTGACAGAAATCAAATAAATTAAGCATTGGCAGAACTTAATTCTACATGGAATTTAACGATATTTTCATCCCACCTCCCTAACAGTTGTTTTGAGATCGTAGTCGTAGTTCAACCCCAATCAGGACCAGACTACGCAGTCTCTCTCTCTCACTCCCCCCACCCTCCGAGAGAACAGGGAGAGATGATATAAGAAAAACGGCTCGAGGTTTGAGATAAGGATGGGGAGAAATCCTTAAAGTTACAGTCACGGGCAAAACAGACTCAACTTGGGGAAAACTATTCATTTATTTCTAAAATTAGCAAGAGAATGAGACAGGGAACAAGACAACCTCCCCCCAACCCCTCCCTCTTCCCAGACTTAGCATTATCTCTACTACCTTCCCACCACGAGCAGCACAGTGGTGGAAAGAGGGAATAGGGGTCACGGTCAGTTCATCATGCGTTGTTTTACACCGCTACTTCATTGTTGGGGGAAGAACTCCTCGCATTCCTCCTCTGTTCCATTGTGGGGTCCCTCCCACTGGCCACAGTCCTTTGTGAAACTGCTCCGGCGTGGGTTATCTCTTCCACGGGGTGCAGTCTCTCCAGAACAGCTGCCCCAGCAGGCCCTCCACAGGCCACAGCCTCCTTCAGGCCTCCACCTGCCCCAGCGTGGGGTCCTCCATGGGCTGCAGGTGAATCTCTGCCCCTCCATTGACCTCCATGGGCTGCAGGGGGACAACCTGCTCCACCATGGTCATCACCACAGGCTGCAGGGGAATCTTGGCCAGGAGCTGCATTCCTCCTCCCCCTCCTTCTGAACTGACCTTGGCATCTGCAGCCATTCCTTACAAGAAAAATTCTTCACAACAGGCTGGCAGATGCCTCTCAGGATCCTTTTTACATCTCATTCACTTCTCATTTCCTCTCCACTTCTTGCAGCTGGGCCGGGCCGAATTGGGCCCAGTCAGCTGCCTGGCGGGAGGCCAGAAGGTGAGGCCTGCAAGGCCCACAAGGCTCGCGCCTCCCCCTCTCTGCCCCTGCTCAGCTGCTTCACATCTTCTCCCCCTTTTTTTTTTTTTCTGTTTTCCCCTTCTTAAATACGTTATCGCAGAGGCATTATCACAGAATATTCTGCTACCAATTGGCTCGGCCTTGGCCAGCAGTGGGTCTGCCCTACGCGCGGCCGAGTCCACTGAACAAAGGGGAGCAACTTCTAGCAGTTTCCTACAGAAGCTACCACCCTAGGCCCCCCCTCACCAAACCAATCCAAACCAGAACATTGGATTTTACATGCATTTTATGAGAATTGTTGTATTTTACATGCATTTTAAAGACAGAAAATTTGGTATAAGTGATATAAATCATTACAACATGATGGTAAAAATATGAGCAAAAAGGAATGCCACAAATAGTTCTGAGAAAACAAAGTATTAAAAACTAAAAAAATAATCTAAAACATTCTTCAGTTTAAAGGGATCTTGATTTAGGCAAACAATTGTTCTCTTTTAAGAATTCACCAAGGTCATTCATTTACAGTTACTAATCTCTCCTGTACTTAAAGACTGTTCATTCCTTAGCTACTTAAGGTATAATTCCTCACAAAATTTCATAATTAATTCATGCACACATGATTCTCTTTCATTTGTCGTACTTGAAGCTAATTAACTTATATGATATTTTGTGAGACGCTCAGCGGAATGAACTGTATGAAAGAATCTGAGGTTTTTTGCAATGAATCAGATAAGTCAAAGTGATAATTTAATGAATGTTCTGGTCCAAAGTTTTATGTCAATTACATCATGGTGAATAGCAGTATTGAATTGAGTGTATATTTGAAATAACAATTTGGTCTTCCTCATCAGCAACTCAGTATTATAAGTAATATCTTCTAGTACTGTGCCTTCACAAATGTTTATCCGTACTGCAAGGACAACCAACCATGGCAGATTTAACATGTCAACTGATTCCAAAACAATACTTCTTTGCAGACTAGAAAGAAATACTCCTTTTAAGGTTTTTTTAGGTTCTTTTATTTTTAAATCTTATCCTGAACTAATGCTCCCAGAAACCATGTAATTTTGCTTTTCCAAATGAATCAGAATAGGAAACATTGGATGAACATCTGTGATAATGGCCTTTATGGAAGAACTCTGTGTTACCTACTCTTTCAAGTTAACCATAGGCAGAACTTACAAACAGTGAACATTCAGCTCAGTGGTTGAGACAGAAGAATATCTTGGAGTGAAATGAAGTTTATGATTAAGAATTGTAGAGAAATGAGAGGAAAAAAAAAAGTTGATTCAACCCAGAACAGTTTGATCCAACTGCACAATAGAATTTTTGGGGTTTGAAGGGACCTTTAAATGTCATCAAGTCTAAGCTCACTGCCAGGACCAGGGACATCTTCAACTAGATCAGGTTGCTCAGAGCCCCCTCCAATCTGACCTTGAATGTTTCCAGAAATGAGGCACCTACCACCTCTCTGGGCAAATTCCATCCTCATAAAAAAATTCTTCCTTATATCTAGTCTAAATCTATCCTCTTTTATTTTAAAGCCATTACCCCTTTTCCTACTGCAACAGGCCCTGGCAAAATATTTTTCCTCATCTTTCTTATAAGCCCCCTTCTCTTCTCCAGTCTGAACAACCCCAACTCTCTCAGCCTGTCCTCATAAGAGAGGTGCTCCAGCCCTCTGATCATCTTTGTGGCCCTCCTCTGGACTTGCTCCAACAGGTCCACATCCTTCTTATGCTGGGGGCTCCAGAGCTGGACACAGTACTCCAGGTGGGGTCTCATGAGAGTGGAATAAAGGGCCAGAATCACCTCCCTTGACGTGCTGGCCATGCTTCTTTTGCTGCAGCCCAGGATTCAGTTGGCTTTATGGGCTGCAAGTGCACGTTACCTACTCATGTAGAGCTTTTCATCCACCAGTACCCCGACATCATTCTCTGCAGGGTTGCTCTCAATCCCTTCATCCTCCAGCCTGTATTGATAGTGGGGGTTGCCCCAACTGAAAATATAAATTAATTATTTCAACTTATTAAATAAGTGGTTTTTCTTTTTAAATGAAAACTGATATTTCAAGAAGAAAAGTCAGGCTTTGGTACATTAGCCAAGCATTTCCAAAACAACAACAAAAAAAATTTAAAAGATTGAAAATTAATATTTGACTTAATATTTAAAGAAAATACTTTGATAGTTCTTAGACAAATGAAAAGAACTCTTCCTATTTTTGTGACCTGAATTGCCTTCCGAATTCAGAGGAGTTTTATAATTATTTCCAATTCCTTTGAAAGTTTTGTTGGCAAATTCAACTGTTAAAAAGCCCTTTAATTTTCATCTTCACTATCTGAGTAAATATATCTATTTTTTTCCTTAAAATGTACCTGCACTTGATTTAAAAATGAACCTGAGGTTTCACACAAAACAACTAGCTTTTGTTGTTTTAAAATTTGTTTTTATCTCTCCTGGCTACAGAGAAAAGCTTGAATGCATGAATTATAAAGTGTCCACAAGCAGAACTGAAAGGGAAAAGATATTGACTGCATTGCCTTTCTAATCTCACATCTAGAAATCACTGCTTGTAACTTTGGATATTTGACTTCGAACATTTGCAGTTGACCCTGAGTTGCAGCGAAGTGGAGAGCAGTAATCAGTGGCAGCAGAGGCACCCTGGCACTCTGCAAGGACAATTCTCATATTCCTCCAAAAACTCAGAGAAAAGATTTCTGCTGAGCAGGTGTTCTCCATTTTTACACAATGCCTACCACCTCTCTGACAGCACTTTCACTTTTCATATGAATTTCTAGGTTCAACTTACAGACAGAAAAGATATTTTGGACAATTTAGTTTTGTTTCAGAGGCATATCAGCATGTCTGGGTGCCTGGTGTTTGAGTACATGAACAATTTCAAGTGCATGCTACACTAGTTGGAAACTAGGTTAGTCTTCCTGGCTGATCTATTGCGTAAGGCCCTCAGCTGCATCCGGGCCCTATTTGCATCCATTAAAAGGCTAAAGAAGCACTCAGAAGCTTCCAAAAAAACCCCCATTATTTATTCAGGACTGTCACCTCTGCAGCACAGGCAGCGTGGGAGCTAAGCTCACAGTAGTGCCTCTCGTGCCCTGCTCCAGGTGTTGTGCCAGACTGGGACATGTGCAGGGGGGCAAAGCCTTAGCTTAGGATACTGTTGCTTTTTACATGGCGTTATGATGACCTCATGGATCTGGCAGTAAAGTCAGGCAAGCCTGAATGTCTGGGTAAAGAGGAAAAAAAAAAGAGATGTAAAGTCTCTAGCTACCAGAGCAACCCAGAAGTGGCAGTGCACAGAAGTGACTGAAACTCATCTGCACTGCTCCACCTCAGTGCTGGGGACTTTAAAAGACATGTCTCAGAATCACATTCCTTCTGCTTAGGTATGGAGAAGAATTTTATCTTTTTTTCACGGAGGACGTGGACATTGCTGTATATGCAGCTGCTGGAGAGAAAACTAGTCTAGAACAGCAGTTGAACAGCCTGGGGTTGGTGTTTTTTTTCTCCAGCGGGAGTTTTTCCTGATTCATGACGTCTTCATAAAATGCATGCTACTATTAAAAAAAAATAAATTATCAATTCTATTAAAAAAAACCCTAAAAACAAAATGAAAAAGACGGCAGCAATGTGTTTGTCATCTCATCTTTTTATCATATATCCATATTCTAGTTTCACATTGAGGAAAATTTTCAGGTCCCTCAAGGAATCAATTCACTTTACATTACATGCAGTAAATCAAGTTCTCTTTGAAGTACGTCAGTGGTATAAATGCTTAATGTTTCACTTCTGTTCTAATTAATACTAATTCCTTACAATGCAAAACAGATTCATTAATTGGATAGTATTTCTTGTGCAAATATCACCTATACAACTTCTGCATCTCTTCCAAGAACTAATTACCTGGATATATGTAAATCTTTCTTAGAAAACATAGGGTTTAAAGGAAGCTCCTGCTCTTTTCAGGAAACAAAAGGTGCACGAGGTATAATTGCTTCATTCTGAATTGTTCAGTCAGCTTAAAATGCAGTATAAAATATTAAGGGCAAACCTTTCTGTTAATTAATTATGGTTAGGTACTTTTTGCTTAGTTTCTCATTTCAACAGATTTAAATGGGTAGTATGTCCTCCACAGATGTTATACTTATCCATTTAGTGTCATTTTAGCTTTGTTAGCATAGCATCACTACATAAAGAAGAAATAATTCTCTTCGCAGCTATCCTATTAGAAGCCCATTTCTCTTGGGAATCCATCATAAGAGGCCTCCAGTTTTGACAAAGACAAGCGGCACCCAGAAATAAGAGTTTAATGGGCACTTGCAGGTATTAATATTGTCTGACCACACAGAGCTGCTCCTGAGAACTGACAGATTCAGTCGTGTCACAATAGCAGCTCAGCTCCCCTGAAGACATTAAGCACTCAGATAAGAGATGGAGGAAGCACAGACCCCTTCACGTGGGCAGCAGTCAGGGCAGCCCAAGGAGCCAAAGCAGGAGTTTCACAGGCAAGGAGCTGCCTTTCCCTCCCATCTGTGGATGTGGATTTCATCACCTTCCACAGCAGCTATGCAGGACAATTACACAGAGAGAGGATGGATGTATGAGTGCAGGCTCTGAAAAACATAATTTGAAGTGAAACCTTGGTGATAAGAGTCATAAAGCTTGGTACTCCATGGCCAATTTTACTGTTTTGCTGGAGATAGGCTAATAAAAAAGCCGTTGTTCAGAAGTGACTTTTATGTGAAATTTTATGTGAAAATGGAGAGATTCATTTTGAAGTTAATATTGTGATGTTAACTTTGTGATATTGGAGTGAAAATAAGAATTTCAGCTTTTCATATTGACTTACAAAATGATGCAGGCTTTCTGAAAGCATGGCACTCTCTTTAGGAAGACATGAAGTTGTCTGGGGCTTATTGGTGTTATTTCAATTGCATTTGGGATTAATTTATTTAACTTTAAAATTTAATTTAAAATATTCTCAAGGGGGCACCGGGGGAGGGAGGAGGAGTTGAGCATGTGGCTTAACTAGCGTGGAAAAGGGATTTTTTTAAGCTTTTCCCCGCAATCTGATAGACTAGAAACCCACTTCATCTTTTGAAATAAACACTCATCATCGCATAGGCCTTTGAGTTGGGATATTGTGGCTTTATGGAAAACAATAAATGTTGAAGAATTGTTTTAAAATCTGATTCAACACCAGTTGCATTATCATGAGATTAGGAATTGGTTTAGCTGTGTTTTGTAAGTCTTTGCAACATGACCAAACATTCAGGCACTATTACTAGCTGAAGGAAAACAAAGAAAGAGACATGAATAAAATACAGTAACAGAAACAGCAACACTTGGACCCAACATGGATTTGTGCCTCACTGGGCACGCTACTTTTCCCTAGTGGTTTACTCATCTCTGGCCAATGACAAAATTACTTACTGACCTCACAGCAACACCACAAAAAATGCTCCATGCTTTCTTGATTCAGAGGCTTCTGGAACTCCATATGAATGCTGTCACACTGTATGTAATTTACTGATTATAAGGTCCTATCAGAAGACAAAGAAATAAGAGGATGTTCCCTTCTCTGGACCATTGTGATGTATAATGCAGGGATAAAGAGAGATGTACAATTTCTACATTGCCCCATGGGAAAAGAATTAGACCAGGAATTTTTCTTGCTTCCCAGATACCTGAATCCTCCATATCAAATGAGACAATATTGTGAATTAATGGATATCACACAGCTTAATTTCCTTTATTAATTACCTTCCTCAAACTTTCAGTGAAGGGGAAAAGCAAACGACCTATTACAGCTGGAATAAGACAACACCAAGAATCTCAAGGTCCGACCTAGCTTAGATTTCATGTAATGGCAGTAGCTCACTAGATGAAGGAAGAAGTTTATGTTTTCTTCTTTTGTTTTAAAATCCCCAGTTCTATGAAGCTTTAGACTGGCTATATTTCAATTTGCATACAAGAGGCTACTATGGTAACACTCTTTGTGTTGCTAGGGCAACCATTTAATAATAATTAATTCCTTTAAAACAAATTCACCTTTAATAGAGCGTTAAAGATTACACACAACATTTCCAAAAGGTGTGAAGTTTCTGTGGGAAGGAGTCATGCTACCATTCATAACATATCACAAAGACAATCTTTTCTTTTTTTTTTTTTTTTTTTTTTCCAAACAAGGAAGCATGATTACTTTCTGCCATATATACATATATTTATGTGACTTGCCTCCCATATACAGTCTCCACAGTATTTTTGTGCTTGGAAAAGATACACTCAGTATTATAAAATTTCAACAGGACTGCACCAATTCAGATATCTCAAATTAATGAGTGTCTTCATGTCCTTACAGCATTCTACTCCAGCAGAAAACTACATGCAGGGAAACTGTTTTTCCACCATTGTCAGTAAGAAGCAATGAGATTTATCAATGTGAGTGGACATATGTTACACTAGAGGCACCCTTGGTCAGACATGGCCATGAGATGATTGGTTAGGACAGCAGGGAGAGGGGTATCTGGGGGGCTCCATGGCAGGGCAGGGCTGGGCTGTGGAAAGCTGGAGACTGGCACCTCTGTGGCATTGCTGGGGCAGGAGCTGACAGCCCTGGGAGCTCAACTGGGGTCCTGAGCCACGAGCAGGGTCGGGAAAGCCCTGAGATCCATGACTGAATCGGACACCTGAAGCAGATTTCCATGTCAGGAAAATTTGAATTCAGGTCTAAGCTGCACACCTCACATGTGAACATCGTAACATCGGAAATTTCACTCTACATACATTCAGTTAAATGACAATTCAACAGTTATGAAACTTGAGTTTGAATCCATACTTGATCCCACCAGGAATCCATACTTACCCACCAGGAATACAGCTTTTATAGACAATATTCTCTACTTATCTCGCTGCCCAGCAGGGGTTGGAAGTTAAGGGTGAGAAAAGCCTCCCTCTGATGACAGATTTACTCCTGATTACCTCGATTTAGTGGCTAATACTCAACTAATACACTTACAACCCTGAACTTTCCCTCTGGTCTTCTGGAGCATCAATATCTCCCTTTAAAAAACTTACCTGAATGGCCACGGGCAGTCTCTGGCAAAAAAAAAGCAGAGTACCTCACCATAAAACTGAAAGGCAGTTTACACTGCCCTTCCTTTAACTTTCTGGGGATTTTGTGTGCAAGCTAGCTAACATTGCTTGCTTTCAGAAGCGAAATTCAGTCTCCACACTGGGGCTTTGGTACCTGCGTAGAGTCACAGGTTTCACAGTGGCCTGACATTTAGTTTCAGATAATTCTGAGTCCTGAGTTCAGAATTTCAGATTTAAATTTCATCTACTTTGTGATTTGAGGTTCTGTTTGTCTGGTGTAAACTCGAACGATACTCTAGGCTGCATGAGAGTGCTTAGAAGCAACATTTCTCCCTCCTTTCCCCTCATCATCCACGCTCAGACCACAGCCAAGGAGAGAAGATTCTGTTTATCTGTCACTCTTCCCTGCAGCCAACTGAGGGAGTTGATGAGAAATGGGAAACCCTCTGAAATCACTGCCCCTGTGGCCCGGAGTAGCAGGGGGAGTGCAGATAAAATGTTACAACAGTGTAAAGGAAATAAGACTGAAAGGAGAAGCACAGCTGAGGGCTGACCCATAGCTGTTTCTCTGATGTGTTCGGACACTGCTGAGCCCTTCCCAGTGCAGTGACACCACACAGGTAAGCAGACTCACAACCCCCCCAAGCTGAAATGGCTAAAAAAATGCACAAATCTGTCCTTGTTCTAACATGAGGCTGACACATTTAGCCTGACAGCCTGCTTTTTGATGCCTGTAGCTATTATTGAAGACATTCCTTTGAAATGTAACCAGAAGAATAGTGAGAATGCAACAATTTTCTAATCACCATCAATTTATCTGGCTTTTCATCTGTCATAAAATATTGGGCAACATCTGGTAAAGAACCTTTTTTTTTTTCCTTCCCTCTCTGGCACTTCTTTTAAAGCGCTACTGATGAATATGTCTGACTAGAGGCTGTAAAAGGAAAGCAGATGGCACACTTATCACCCAAAACCCAATCCCACAACTTTGTCCTTTACAAGTGTCTCTGTGAGGAGGTAACTTGCTAATGATAGCAATTAGCATAATGGAGATACCAGGAAGGCCAGAACCTTGCAGACAGCATTTCTGATAAGCTCAGGGATTGATGCTTCTGAAGCCATCCAGACAGGTAGAAGCCATTAATGTCTATTGTTAATTAATCATAACTCATCAGATCCTATGGGTTTTTACTTTGGTGTAACAGTAGCTTGCTAGTAAATGCTAAACCAAGGAGAAAAAAAAAATAGATATCTTTGCCTTCTGTCACAGTACAGGCATCTCATATTTTGTTTATTACTCTCATGCTATATGGATGTTCCACATCAAGCTGTCCTGGGTATACTGTGATCTGGTGAAAGTCACTCTTTCTCCTTTAAAGTAACTTTTTATGCTAAAGGAGGGGAGAAACAGTTCACAACAATTTAGTAGAATGAATCTTGTGCATAGCAACTCATTTCAATATTGCTTTAGCCTGTAATTTTATTATGTAATTGCAGGACTCCCTGAGACGGATGCAATGACAGGAACAGAGGTGCCTGGTACAAGCAGGACAGGGCTTTCAAGGAAAAGCAGTTTGCAGAAGGCTAATTTGTGAGCGTCCTTGCAGCAACCTATGTAAACTGAGCACTTTTCCTTATCTTGATGTATTAAGTTTACTAATCCAGAAATTGGATTTAGAAGATGCAACATTTGCACCTGAGTTTCATTAAAAACTCAGTTTTGGTGCTCTTTGTACAAGTCACAAAGATGTTTTGGTCACAACACTGGTAAACCGACTTTTTTTTTTCTGAACTTGAGGAACTCTACCAATTCCCTAGTGAAACATCTCTCTTTTTCAGTGCATATCTCGGCCTAAGTGTCTTACTCCCTTGCAGGTGATGTGGAAAGAAGTGAGATTAACACTTGTTTTGACAAATGACCCTCTAGCTCTCAGTGGGATAAATCCAGAAAATCATAATTCTAAAGATTGTCTCAAACTCTTTGTAGTTTGAATGGTGAAGGGCCCTAATAAGCTTCAAGGAGAATGCTAGCTTATAGCTGAGAACTTATCTGCCATTTAAAACCAAATAAAAGTTGATCTCTATGTAGCTTTATTACACAGATAAAACACAAACTCTACAGCACTCACTAAGAAAAATATTTGTCCATTAAAATTGAAACAAATCACGGAAATCTGTTGTGAATTCAACTGTGTTTACTCTCCAAATGTTCATGTTAGAATTTTCATTTGCCAGTTATTTTATGGTAATTTAGAGTCTTCATGGATTCATTTTAACCTGAAAATGTGGTGTTTGTTTTGTTAAGGCGGATATTTTATAGTTGCATCATTCCTCATTTTTAAAAGTGGGGCTGAAGGAAAATGAATACCTAGACATTAAATAATAAGAAGATATAGAAATATATCCATTTACATGTATTTTCCATTCTTATTGAGTGGTTCGGGTCTTGGGGCAGGTCAGCAACTGTGGTGGTTTAGCCCAAATCACCACACAGTTTCTCGCTCACTCTCCCCCTCCCCAGGGAGATGGGGGAGAGAATTGGGAAGGAAGGAGAACTCGTGGGTTGAGATGAAGACAATTTACTAAAATAAAAGGGAAAACTACAATAATAACAGAATATAAGGATATTAAAAATATACAAAGTGAACAATATGTGTTTTCTCACCACCTGATGTCCCAATGACCGATACAGCCCGTCCCGAGCAGCGATCACGGAAACAAAACCAAGCAGCAAGCAAAGGAGCAAAAGGTAGCCAGCAAGGTAGGGGGAACAATGCCAGCAAAAACAAGCAGGAAGGATGGATGCCAGGAAGGCAGATACCCACCCTCGCCTGCCCCCACTTATATACTGAGCATGACGTTTATGGCATGGAATACTCTCTTTGGCCAGTTTGGATCAATTATGCTGTCTGTCTTTCTCCCAGCTTCCTGCATCTGCAAATTAGCGAGACTTGGAAAGCAGGACGGTGTCCTTGGTCTCATTCACAACAACTGGTATCATCAGGGTGTTTATGAACATTCTTCACACACAAAATCCAAAACATACCAGCTACTGAGAGGAAAAATTAACTCCATCCCTGCCAAAACCAGGACAGCAACCTATGGTGAAATAAAAATATTGTCTCATTCATGTTCCTGACAGAAATTCATAAGCACTCACAGCGGCTCTGGGATCACCAAGTACCTGGGCAGATAAACCACAGACTGCAACCCAACTTCTATTTGATCCCTCGTGGCACTCCCTCTGGTCAGAAAAATGGTACATTAGCAAGGCAACATCTGGCATTTCACACTGTCACATTTGTTCAGAAGATCAATAGAAGACCTCTGTTCACAGGGCAGTCAATCTGTTACATTCTATAAGCAGTAAATTCACTTAGCAAAGTATGAAGAGGAGGAATACAACAGAAATTCATTTACTTTGATCACAGCCAGATCTTGACATTTATTTTCTACTGTAAGGACAAGAATTCTGAATGGTTTGATGTTTTTCCCCTCCTGAGCTATAGTATGAAAAAAAATAATTCTAACTTGAAAAACATGGAAATCTAGACATGTTTCCAGACTTCTTAAGCTATGTTTAATGCAGCTTTGCTCTTGTTTACTGTTTGGTTGGATAATTGCTTTAAAATGCTGTTTTCTACCAGCAATCTAGTTAATAAATTATGCGCCTTTATAACATTACCATAGCCTATAACTTGTCAGTAAAACTTTGTGAAGTTCTCATGTTGTTTACAGTCAGTCAGTAAATATAAATAGTTTGCAAATCAAGAGTATTACAAACTCTTGCAATCCCTTCATGTCCCTCTCTGTTCCTTTGCAGATTGCCCTCTCATCCTTCCTATGATAAAGTCCCCTCTCACTTTTCCTGTTTTATAATCCCAAAATCTAACATGGCAAGGACCATACATGCTTCCTTCTTTTCCTCTTCAGCTTTCTATGTACTGTTTACTATACTTTGCTTTTACTGCCTTTCTCTCAGATGCCTGGGCTGACTTCTCTCCCTCACTGTCCAGTCTCTCCACTACATACAAGGCACACACCTTTTATTTCTCCTCTCCGGGATTTCCAGTGCCAGACGTAAAGTAGCTTCTTAACAAGCTGCTCACTGGAAACTTTTCAACCGAAAAAGCTCTACATCACCAATTGACCCTATTTATACTGAAGTCTTTAGCTCAGCCGTAGCTGTTTAATTAAGTCTCTTGCAGCTGAGAAATGGAGTATTTGTACATCAGCTCCTTTGTGGCTGGCAAATACTAATGAACACCACTGATCTGAATAGCAATGAATATAACTGGCTTATAGATGATCCTGCATCTACAGTTTAATTGTGTCTCTACACTTTAAATGCTTCTATGTTTTCTGTTTCTTCATACAGAGGACAGGCAGAGGGAGTTGGGATTGCTTAAGCCTAGAGAAGAGAAGGCTCCGGGGAGACCTTATAGCGGCCTTCCAGTATTTAAAGGGGGTCTACAGGAAAGATGGGGAAGGACGTTTTATCAGGGAATGTAGTGATAGGATGAGAAGTGATGGCTTTAAACTGAAAGAGGGTACATATTAGGAAAAAATTATTTACTGTGAGGCTGGTGAGACAGAACAGGTTGCCCAGAGAAGCTGTGAATGTCCCATTCCTGGAAGTGTTCAAGGTCAGGTTGTATGGGGCTTTGAGCAATCCGGTCTAGTGGAAGGTGTCATTGCCCATGGCAGAGGGGGTGGAACTAGATGATATTTAAGGTCCTTTCCAACTCAAACCATTCTATGATTGTTTCTTTCCGATTTATCTCTCCAGATCAATAGCCTATGGCCTATTATCACTTTAAAATCGCCTGAGATTTAGAAATGGATAATTGGTATAGAATGTAAAAGTTGCCATGTCCAGATCCCCCAGTGGTCTGATGATGTGGCAAATGCCTAAAAATTGTGCCTATAGTCTCTCTTTTCTCAGTAATGGGAATTTGGCGTTGGAAGTTTAGTAGTGCAGACCATGGGAATCTCATATACCACAAGCAGGAACAGTAAAGCTCACAAAACCTTACAGCAACTTGATTAAAGACGTCTTGGTGATGAGTTTCAAAATCAAGAAATAAATAGTTTGTCTTTCATGTACGGCATGTTTGATTAGCCTGTATGGCTGCAGTATTGGAGAGTTACCATTGCTACTGGAGAGGCCTTTGACAACGTCTCACTTTCTAAGGGATATGTTGCTGAAATGACTGCACTAAGTTTTGATCAAAAACAAGAACCAAGTTATACTGTGCTCAGGATCTTTCTGAATCAAAGTATTTAATTTTGAATAAGACATAATGAAGGTATTGATGATTAGAAGAACTTGTTTCAAAACTAACATAATGAAATTGGCTTATCAAGATTTAGAGATATTCCCACTAAAGTCTCTATAGAGTTGAATTGTGCATGTAACAGTGTCAGAATTCAAACTATCACATTATATGAATCATGTCTCTCAAACATAATTTTTCTAAGCTGCTCACCATGCAGTAAATGGAGTTGCTTATTAGACTTATAAGTGTCTCTGTGCAAGTGGTCTGAGTGTACCACTTCTGGCTATGTCTATACTAATAGCTTACTTATAAGTCTAAGCTTTCATTCAAGGTTAAAATCTTGTTTTGGCCATAATACATACTGGCTTAGATTTTGGCTTTAGTCCAGACCAAGCCAAAGGCCTGCCCTAGCAGGAAAATTTGTACTTATTAACTGTCTGTCTTATGCAGAAATGTTGCCTTCGCAAGCTGTATTGAAGAGGTGTCATGAGCAGCTTGGTGTTGTCAGCCAGAGCCCACATTTGAGCACAGATGCCAAAGACACACAGGAGCTATGTAGGTACAGGGTGTTGGACAAATGGTTCTTTGAAGTGAGAGCACCTTAGAGAAGCAACCAGAAGAACAAGCGTTTCTGACGGAACATAGTGACTACGCTCTTAATTCCTAGAAGCCTAAAGGAATTATTTACTTCTGCTTAGTCCTGCGGAGCCAGCATGCGCCCAGGTGAGTGAGCAGGCCTCAAGCAGGGCTCCAACGTAAGCAGCAACATGAAGTGAGTTTGAATCATGATCTTCTCTGCTGAGGGTGACCATGCCTGTCTTGGTAAGGACTCACTTGCTTTTCCCATTCCAGATCAGGTTTACAGGGCTGGCAGTTAGAAATAAAATGCTTTAAATGGAGGTTAACTTATCATAAGCTTTTTACGGAAATGTATGAAAAAATTGAGTGAAGAAGATATATTTGCATAAACTGTCTACAAATAGAATCAAGATATTCGCTTGGAAATGAATTTAGTACAGTTGTGAATCTGTTATTTGAGAATTGCAGATAATTATTAAACTTGAAATAAACCTAATATAATTCAAGACTACCAGATTTGTTTAGTCTGGTGAGATACTCCTACCACCCTTTCTTCTCATATATTTTTCATCAGATCTCCAGTTTACTAATTTATATGTTAAGACAGACTTACACCTGGAGATTCATAGCCTTGCATTGGAAATTATCAGGAGAAAATATAGACAAAAATGACTGATTGAATGACTACAGTAAAAATGGATGGGAAAAAGACCTGTGAAGCCAGTGAACTATAAAAAGGGAGAAAACAAATATCAAATTTGCAGGCAGAATGCAGTATTCAAGTTCGAGATGAATAAGTGGTGCTAACAGTTTCTTTTTCCATCTCTCAGTACTATGCTGGTACACTAGTGACAGCAGATATTAAAACAGCCTAGTTTCCGGATGTGTTGAGCAACCTTATTTGAAGATCAAGTCCTGAAGTCAGAACTGAATGAGATCAACTACGGAAAACATCAGATATTGACAGAAAACGTTTGTCTTGTCCCCTGTAGTTCTAGTTAGAGATATATGGAATTATAACCCCAAGACTATTTCACCTCTGTTTCCTGGTAAATCTTATTTCTCTGTTTAACTAGAAGAAAGGAATACTGAGTGAAATAGGTAGCAGAACAAGATCAGTGAGAAAAAGAACGTTTCCAAGCATAATAAAATAAAAAGCTGGTAAGAGAGCAATAGAATAAATTAAAATAACATTTCATAAACATGGAAATAAATGGTTTTTATCTTGTGAAGGAGCATGCAATAATATGTGACATTGCACATAATGAATTCCAAGCAGAATGCAAAACACTTTAGAGTGGGTGAGGACTAATTTTCTAAGTGACTTACTTGTCTCTAATGTTCTCTTTTATTCAGTTTATTGTTACAACAGAGGTTCTGTTACTGCATTGAAATATAGATCAGTTATAGGCAAGCGGCATTGTTTTGTATGCGAAGGGATTCACTTCCTTTTACTTTTGCCTGCGTTTTGTTCTTCTGTTATGAAAAAAGAGCTTTGCTACTGCATGTATTTTCCAATTCTGTTACTGCATTACTGAAATATTGTTGTTAGCTTGTTTGGTTCTTTTTTTTTCTTCCCAACCTTCACCACCTTGGTTATTTCATGTAAAAAATAGTGGTGAAATCCTATTCTTCCCATTATTCCAAACCTTCAATTTCCTGTTCGCAGTACCATTTCCATGATACAAATTCTTGGTATTGCTAAATGAAAAGAACAAGACCTCTCTATCACACTGAGCTGTCTATTAGCAAGAATGGTATTCATCAATCTTTTACTGGCTTACTGTCAAAGGACTTGAGGCTGCAATAATGCCATGGCCTCTTGTTCCACCAGGTACATCCTCCCGGTATTGCCTAGCCCCTGGCAATTCTCTCTCACTGTGGTCCTATCTGCTGTGTTTGTCTAAGATGCTGGGGAGACAGCTCTTCCTGAAACTGGATGGAGTGAAAAATGGGGAGAGGTTTTGTCCCAGTTAGTGGTCCTTGTCAGGTTTTAAGTTGTGCAGAACAGGAGCCTAGTGGAGTTGGAAGAACTATGCTTGTGAGAGGAAGAGAGTGGAGAAAAGAAGATTGTAGGGCATCCTTAATTCAGGGTGTCCATTGGTTGCCATGCTTCAGAAACTGCCTTTCTGTCTCTTCCTGCTATTGAAATGTGTCAAGTCACTTGTTTTTTTTTTTTATAGTCCCCACAAATGCAGAACACCTGTTCCCCCTATGCAAAATAAATCCTGTCAGAAATAGCCAGCAGGATTTAAGACATTGAGGAAAGTATGAGAAGGGGCTTAAGTTTGACCTGTTCTCTTAAAATAGAGAAGATGTCAAGGTATATAATCCTTCCCCCAAGCCCTCTCAAAAAAAAAAAAAAAAAAAGACATCATTGTGGTTTTTTTTCCACAGAAAAAAGCTTCCAAGTACAGGGCTTGCGCAAATGACATCACAGGACCCACCAGTAATGACTGCCATGTGTTGAGATATTATTTCACTTGACTAGTATATTTTGTTTAGGTATATTTAGGCATTTTTGCAGAAACCAGTTACACTTTTGAGATTGTTTTAAACCATCGGAATTGAATTTGTAATTTCTGTGCAGTACAATTTTGACAAGGAAATGAGATGCTAATATTGATCTATCCCTTGATACGGAAAAACAGGTTTTTCTGAAGTGAATCCCAACCTAATTCTTAAAGAGAATAAAGCATGGGTCATAAAATAGGGGAAAAACCAACAATTTAAAACCAAATTGAGTATTACTAAATGAATGCAGAAAATTCAAATGTAGTTCTGATAACATTACAATGTGGTTTTACAGTCTAATAACAGCAGTGATTTTAAAGCTCATCTTCATATTTTATTGGTTCTCATACAAACACTGCAAGTACCTTATTTTTTGTTAGAATTGAGTTGAAGTCCATGATGAGGGACTTGATAAATACTTGAGCAATACAGACTTGATGGCAACATGTATGTAACATTACAGCCGTAGTGAAATCAATGGATCTAAAGCTATACACACTACATATGAACCAGGTGTTATTCATTTAATTGATTTTCAAATGGAAGTCTGATGGAAAAAAGCAGGCTGAGACCCAGTCTCAAATAGTATTTCAAAAGTGCCTTCTCCTGGTTCACCCCTTGTCCTCCTTCACAACATACATTATCTTCCCACGTGGAGAGAGTTTTGGGCTTTCCAAGAAAAAGTAGTGAAAGAATTAATAAGATAATGTCAACAAAGCCTTTTTGAGGCTGAAAGCATTGTATTAAGCATTCTTTTGACTCCAGGGCTGAGGAGCTTCCATTTCAACCTTCAGCTCAAAAAATTCATGTTAGAGCAATAACAGCCACAAAAATGATTTCGTTCCCTAACTCTGCTGCAGAAAACACTTTGATAAAATCACCTAGAAGATGTCTTTAACAAGATAAATTGAACTTCCACACTTGGAATGTAGTTCTACAGATTTATTCACAGGGGTTCACAATGGGTATTTGTCTCCCTTTTTCAAAGGATCTCATGTCTGAGAGAACTACTAGACTATTTCTCTTTTTTGACTACCAGAAACATGTATAGCAATTCTTCTTGTATATTTGGTGAGACTAACTTTGTTAGTATAACTGCAACAGAATATGTGCTGTCTTTCATAACGGCCTCTGAAAAACTCTTACAGGGTCTTTCTCATCATGTAAATGCACTACAGTGTGTCAGTAATTTCAGTTGTAAAGATCCCAAGGTAAAAAAAAAAAAGTTTAACTATAGCTGGAATCCATTTTTTCCCCTTTTCTACTTTATCTTCTGTTATTGCTAAAAGGTTCCTGTAAAAAGATCTTGTTTTGAATGCTGAGTGTAGTTGGAGTTTTGATTCATTCTGACATCTCTGGCAAGGACGGTCCCACAGCCAGGGACCTTCAGACAATGTCAGAAGGAATAAAGTATTCCTTGCTGTTGTTGTAGCATCTCAGGTAAAACAAAAGGCAAGCAATTCTTTTAATAAGCTTTTTACTCTTTCAGTGACAAAAGTGAGGAACTATCAGTGGAGGATGAGATCAAGATGTCACAAAGCTCAGTATCTGCTCAGCCTAGTGCAGGCTTCACTTCTTCTGACTGCTTACTCAACACAACTAGCAGAAAAATAACCTGCAGAATCACATATAAAGCGCTGAAAACATCCTGGCAGAAGCCAGTGCTTCACACAGTCACTCAGACATGTTGCATGTGCTCTGCCTTTTTTTTTTTGCCAGGCTTAATATTGATGTGACTCTGTAATTTTGAAGGTTTGAAGCTGCTGCCCAATAGATTGTTTCTGGAACTGTTTCGTAAATAAAGATTACTATCACTGCACACTGCTGTTAGTTTATCATCAGCTACACCTACAGACAACTTTTCATAGTTAACTAACAATATATTCAATGTGTCTTAGTGATATAGGTTGTATTCAAGCCATCTACCTCTGTAGCATAGTGTAATATGACAGGACTGGGGAAAAAAATTCAGAGTCCTTCTTAGATAAAAGGTGCACACAAGTATTGAAGATTATTCTAGCCAAACAAACATCTAGCTCCAGTGCTGAAAAGGTCACTGGCAAATGAAGCATTCTTGAAAGGATTATGTAATTCCTCATATGGGTTTTAATACCAATTTAGTGAGCACTGCCTCCAGGTTCACAGAGCTTTAGATCAAATTTTCAAGTTAGTAATGGATAGAGATCTATGTCACTTCTGCAGCCAGAAACTGCTTGAAGTAGAAAGCAAGAAAGCAACACAAAATGAATACAGTGGGCATTTATCTTCACAGAACCAGTGATATGCTGAAGGCATATCACATCAGAAAGCATTACATTCAGATTGTCCCCATCGTACAACACAATCAATATGGAATTGACCTTTTGCATTCCTTGGATAGTTGCAATGTTCTAAGGCATTGAAATAAATAAATATATGATCTCAAAAGATGGTAAGTAGCTGCCCTCTGTCTCTTTTGTAGTTAAAAAGAGAACTTTCCAGTTAACACTTTGCTTCCTATCCCTTTGTAAAGGGTAGAAAAGCAGAGATAGCACATCTGTCTTAATTAAGGCTCCAGCCTACCAGCCAAATGTCTTGCTCAATCCAGAAGTGTACAATTCAACCCTTAGTTTAGGTTTCTTGTAATACATAGAGGACTATAACACATCTCAAATTAGAAGAATTGGTTGCACTTTAAAACAATTCCTATGTTAAAAAAAAAAAAAGGTGTTGCTGTTGACTTTAATTTAAAGTAATTAAAAGGTCATTTACAGAACTTCTTGCAGAGATTATAAATGAAACTTTTGAATTTAAATGAGAGGCTTTTTCTCTCCTGCTGCAAATAAGAATTTCCTTATTGGCTATAAATTGCATTATTTTCAAAGTATGATTTGAACCTCAAGTTCTTCATCCATGCAGGTCAATTATCTGTTAGATATTCAGGAATATTTTTTAATAAATTCTAAATTAAATTAGTGCTAAGCAGCAAAAGATTAGCTGGCATCCAAAAGAACCTTTTTATGATCTTTCTCTTAAAACACTTTATTATTGCTCAAACTGATTCTCCTGTATACTAAACATCAGTTTTGCATATATAATACAGTGTTTTTATGCCCTACTGCGTTTTCTCTATTCTCTCCCAGATGATTTTTCCCTAGGTAGTCATGGATTTGTGTTCTGCAGTCTCAAATTTCAGAAGAGTTTTCCAACATACCTAATATTTTCCCATCTTCTCTGCTACTTTCTATTAGTTCTGTGTTCCCAGATGTTTAGATTCACTTGATTTTCATTTTTCTCAAAAGAATAAAAAAAATCTTTTCCCTTTTTTATAGTATCTGGTTCTCATCCTTTCCTTGGAAATGCAAGTCTAGACATTTCACATTTTGGCAATGTTTCCTTCAGTCAATAAATTCCCTCGAACAATTGACAGGGGCCTTACACTCTTTCTCCTTGACCTATGGTTACTTATGTGCTTGAAAAGTATCTACTTCAGTATTGATTATATATTAATGTCTTTTTGCTCTTTAGGATTTGCTTCCCCAAAACTTTCTTCCTCCTAACTTATTTTTGTAGTTTTCCCCTAGTCACATCTCCACTTTTCTTTCTCCCCAGGATTTGTGGCTCCAGCAGCAGAGGTTGCACAATTTGGCATAGTGGTTGTATAGTTTGAGTCACTATAGACTATGAATATTTCTCCAGCACTGAGCATTTTCCCTGTCTGTCCCTGTCCCTGTCCACACAACACTCATTGGAACCTGCAGCTTTTATTTTTACTTTGAAGACCATGTTTAAGCATTGATCTAATTTACAAAATTTCTGAATGTCCACTGCTACTGTGGGCTTCAAAGTCACTCCCAGTGTAGCTGAGAACTTGGCATTGGAACAGGGGATGTTTGGATAATAAATACACAAATATTTATTTTGTAGGCATGCATCTCATCAGCAGATGCTAAGTTCTGAGTGCTTTGGAAAATCGGAGAGGTATGTGACTACAGACTTTAAAAACCTAACTTTGCATTTCTAGGTTTTAAACTGCAGGTAAAACTTGCAGAATGGCGAGTGACTTAGGATCCTCATTGCTGTTCATATTCTATGCTGTCGGCCTTGTGATTGCTGTATCAGTACACATTTGTATTTCTTTCTCCTTCTACTGATTTACTGATTTCTTCTTGTTTGTTTAAGAGGGGAAAAGTTACTGAAGAGAGTAGTACAGGATGGTCATACAATGCTCGTAATGGTGCTTTAATGGTCCCTTCAGACACAAATCTGAGCCTTGATTTATTTGTTATCAGTTACTACTAGACAGTAAACTGAGAGGGGTTTTCATACTATTTGTATGCAAGCTAAAAATTTAGTTAAAGTTTACAAGCCTGAGGGAACATCCTTTATTATAAACTAATTATTAATTAATTAATATTAACTTTTATTTTCTGGTACTTGGAGATTTGAAATCCAAATTTCTCTTTTATCTAGTTTTGCCATTTTTTGCATAGCTGGTTGCACTGAAAATAGCCCATTACCTACAAGAAAATGTGTTTGCTTTCATGTTGTCCTTGATTTTAGAATACAAGTGACTCATAAATACTCATTAATTTCTTTGTACAGTAACTCTGCGGGCTAACCATTATTCCATATGTTTATATGATAAGAAACGAGAGACAAACTTTCTTCCTACAGAACTGACAGAAAGGCCAAACCAAAGTTCTTTTGTGAGAACTTCTGTGAGTGTTTATAAGTGACTTTCAGATTAATCTTTGATTAAAAAAAAAATTAAAAAGACTGCAGTACTAAAATTCATTTTTTTAATATTATTATTCGCATAATCAGGATATCTTTAAAATGTAGTTAATAGTAATTGTATGCTTTCATAAAATGCTTCCAACTACTACAATGAAAAATAAAACCAAAACCTACCTCTGCTCTCTTCGTGGTATATTGCTCTCATTGTCTTACTCTTACATTGTCTACCAATTACAGAAGTCCTAGAGAAAAACTTTCAATGTTCTTTTATCAAGCTAAACATACAAGAATAGCTCAATATTCCGGAAGTCCCTGGGTACAATTTCTGTGCCACAGCAGAGGGAGGGAGATGTTTTTCTATTTCCAGAGATTATAGAAGGAGTCTAGAAAACCAGTTTAAAGATTGAACATCTAACTGTGCATGGCTAAAATTGGGGAAAAAAGATCCTTCCTGGGTGACAGGCTGTGAAGTGTGGCTGCAGAATTGCTATTGGTATCGAGAATGAGATTTTTCAGGTACAATAATACTAGCTCAGAGAAACAGATGCTATCAGAATTCTAACCAAATGGCTGAATACATTATTTCAAAAATTAAGTATCAACTTTTCCTGCTTGTTGTCTTTGGAAATGCTCAAAAATTAGTGATTTAGATTAACAATTTAGAATCATAGAACAGAATCATAGAATAGTCAGGGTTGGAAGGGACCTTTAAAGGTCATCTAGTCCAACCCCCCTGCAAGGAGCAGGGACATCCCCGACTAGATCAGGTTGCTCAGAGTCCCGTCCAACCTAACCTTGAATGTTTCTGGGGATGAGGCATCAACCACCTCTCTGGGCAATCTGTTCCAGTGCCTCATCACCTTCATTGTAAATTTTTTTTTCCTTATATCCAGTCTGCATCTACCTTCTTCTATTTTAAAACCATTACCCCTTGTCCTATCACAAGAATTTATCCTTGTCTTTCTCATAAGCCCCCTTGAGGTACTGGAAGGCCGCTATAAGGTCTTCCTGGAGCCTCCTCTTCACCAGACTGAACAGCCCCAACTCTCTCAGCCTGTCCTCGTAGGAGAGGTGCTCCAGCCCTCTGATCACCTTCATGGCTTTTCTCTGGACTTGTTCCAACAAGTCCACATCCTTCTTATGCTGGGGGCTCCAGAGCTGGAGGCAGTACTCCAGATTGGGTCTCACCAGAGCAAAGTAGAGGGTGAGAATCACCTTCCTCGACCTGCTGGCCACACTTGCTGTGATGCAGCCCAGGGTGTGGTTGGCTTTTGGGGCTTGAGTGCACACTGCCGGCTCGTGTTGAACTTCTCATCCACCAGTATCCTCAAATCCTTCTCCTCAGGGCTAGTCTCAATCCATTCTCTGCCCAGCCTGTATTTGTGCTTGGAATTGGCTCGACCCATGTACAGGACCCTGCACTTGGCCTCGTTGAACTTCATGAGGTTTACACGGGCCCACCTCTCCAGCCTGTCAAGGTCCCTCTGGATGGCATTCCTTCCCTCCAGCGTGTTGACTGCACTACACAGCTTGGTGACATTGGCAAACTTGCTGAGGGTGCACTCTATCTCACTGCCCATGTCGCTGACAAAGATTTTAAACAGGGTAGGTCCCAATACCAACCCCTGAGGAACAACACTTGTCACTGGTCTCCACTTGGACATTAAGCCACTGACCACACCTCTTTGAGTGTGGCCATCCAGCCTATATCTTACCCACTGAGTGGTCTGTCTGTCAAATCCATGTCTCTTCAGTTCACAGACAAGGATGTTGTGTGGAATAGTGCCAAATGCTTTGCACAAGTGCATGTAGATGACGTTCATTGGTCGTCCCTTATCCACCAACACTATAACCCCATCATATAAGGCCACCACATTGGTCAGGCATGATTTGCCCTTAGTGAAGCCATGTTGGCTGTCACCAATTGCCTCCTTATATTCCATGTGACTTAGCATGGACCATGACTGGTCCATGGCCTTTCCAGGCACAGAGGTGAGACTGACTGGCCTGTAGTTCCCCTGGTCTTCCTTATTTCCCTTTTTAAAATGATGGTTATATTTCTCCTTTTCCAGTTGGTGGGAACCTCACCAGGCTGCCATAACTTCTCAAATATGATGGACAGTGACTTGGCAACTCCATCTGCCAGTTCCCTCAGGACTTGCAGATGCCTTTCATCAGGTCTCATGGACTTGTGATGAGGCATTATAACTGCTGTCTAAAGAGCCTTGTAAGAGTATCTATTTGTGAAGTATTACCAAAACAATCAGACTGAGATCTTTTAAATCTACTTCCACATCTGTTTTCCTCTCACTTCCAGTATTTATGAGCTCTGCACCAATCCTATATGATGCTTCAAGAAAATGATGTGAAATTTGTCATGCAGGACTAGAGGAGTGGAAGTGATGGGGGACAATAATAGCAGGTAACCTTGAATGCCGGCAAGTACCAATGGAAAACATACTAGAAGAACTTGAAATTACCATGAACATCTATTGGTTTTGAAGACATCCAAGCAGTGAAGGATAGGGGCCAAATTAGGGCATGTTTGACAAAATGTAGGGCTCGCTTCTGAAAATGCTGATTACCCCGTCGTCCCACACACAATAGGTGAGAGTCTGTCATTATACACAGGAAGAGACCTTCTCACCACAATAAATTTGAGCACCACTGTTCTCCTCCCCTGTCTTCTCCCTTTTGAGTCACTTTTATACCTACCTCAGATGCCATTAATTCATTATGAGTCACATTTCATTCCAAATATAAACTCTTGAGCAATGAATGTGAGATCCAGAAATAGTAAGATGACAAACACTTGCTAGTGCAGCCCAGATTAGTGTTGGATATTTAATCTTAAAATATTCATTTCCTGTGTATTACATGTAGACTGCAATAGAACATAACAGATTTACATTTTTCTAAATTATCTTTTATTCCATTCTCCAATGCATATTTCTCTTAATACTGGCCTCCTGATGAATTTTGCATTGTTTTTCTGGACTTAACTTTTGACCTTTGCAGGAGTTACAGACTCATGGCTTAACAGCGAGCTTCTCTCTTGTCCTGTAGGCAAAAATGTACTATGTAATATTCGCCCACTGTCCTGTCAGAAAGAGTCTTGTTCATAAGGACTCTAGTTTAGAAGGTGTCTAACTTCTATATAGTGACCCCTTGCCATTTGTTACTGGCAATCACTAGGTGTATTTCTTTTTTAGTTACTTTATACTAAAAATCTTCTTCAGCAAGTTGCTCACCTAAGGTTACGTTGGTACCTACTGGTCTCTTGTCATCATCCATCTTTCCTCCCACTCTTTACAGTGTAACCTTGTACAAGTTCACTCTTCTTCCTGATTTCCCTTATCTTCTCCTTCCTCTGTTCTCCTTCCTCTGCTGAAACCAGGACTTACAGCTGTTGGGATTTTGCTTTTTGCCATACTGCGATATTTTCTTTTCTGCCCCACTGTAGTCTGTGCTAGGATCAAACCCTGGCTCATCCCCATTGCCTTTTCCCCTGGCTCTTCTTTCTGCACTCAGAGCATTTATGGAAGAAATGCCACAAAATGTTTACTCTGTCTTTTCTGTCTTTGTTCCCCAGTTAACAACTCTTCTCTGATTTAGTGGATTTTCTCACTCCAACCATCAATCACCTTGTCACTATGTTCAAATCTCCCTCCGCTGCAGCCAGCATTTTACTTGTTCCATAAATACTCCTCTCAGCCTGCCAAGAGGAACCTGACTAAAGTGCCTTTGCACTGTTTTTGTCTTCTTAAACTATTAAATTTACCTATTAAAACCAGATATTTCCTGACTGCTTTTTCCCTAATTCCTTTACTTGTTCCAATGACCTCACTGTGTAGCCTGTCTTCCTCATTCTCTTTTTATCTTCCCTTCTTACTGCTTTCACTACAGAGAAGTGCTTCCTGGAATGTTTTTCCTCACAAATGCATCTTTGTCTTTTTCCTCTGAGACATCCTTTTTCTGCATCATTTCAGATGCAAGTGATCTATCTTTGATGTTTGTAATCTAAATTCAATCTTTAATTTAGAGAGCTTTTTAACACTGACATGTAAAACCTACTTTTAAATGTGACAGATTCTTTTTCAGTGGTGGGAGCTTGCAAAGCACTGCAAAGATAGAGTTTTATTGTCCATTTAAATTCCTAAAGCTTTGCCATCTTACAATTCAGTTGCTGTGGCATCACATTGTCTGTTCCTGTCAAAGGCAGTTTTGCTCTGCCAGTGTATATATGGAAGGCTGCTGCTAAGGTCAGTCTCCTAGTCCATCACTTTGACTTTCACACTATACAATTGCTCTCTCATTCTGTGTTGCATCAAACAAAGTACTTTTTTAACTTTCCAAGCTCTTCAGGTCATATTGCATTATCAAGTTGTCATTTCCCTCCTCCAGATGGTCTTTGGGGCCAGCTTCCATCACACTCATGTTAAATTCTGAACTTTGTACATCCAGGCATGGAGTGACACTTCCATCTATCTTTTATTTCATACAATCTTTCATAGAATTCTGTGTTGTTCCCTTTCAAACCGCTGCTTAAACCACCATTCTTATTTGATGTGGTGCTTACAAAAGTGGAGATTGCTGGGCTTTTGGTGTACTGAGACCAGAAGCCAAGCACACCCACAAATGTTACCTCATTGTTTTCCTTTACTCCTCCCATCTGTCTCTGTCCATCTGTTTTGTCATATAGTTTAATTCTAGCCTCTCTAAGCAGAAAACAGGTTTATATGTCCACAGCACCAATACCTACAGCACTTGACACACTAGGATCCTGAATTGTGTCTAAAATTCAAAGCTGTAAGGCTATAGGATAATGGAAATAAATAAAAGTAGATATAATTATTAGAAGAATTTTTTCACTATTTTACTGAAGGTTTTTTTTTTTCATTTTCCTGACAATGACGGTGTTAATGATTTTTAAAAAAAAAAATATTCTTGTCTTTTTCCTAGTAGTTTAGAAGTGTTAGTGTTGGAGTTTTTGTCACAACAAACTAATCAACATTAATTTGTGTGTGTGAATTCTGGCAGAATTTTTCCATCAACTGTTCAGGAACATTTTCTCTAAAACAATCTGTAATGTGGTGACATCACAAGTGTTAAAAGGACACATTAACATTCCTGCCAATATTGACAAGAGGGAGTTAATCCATATGTTGATATGCTCTCAGTTAAAAGTAAAATAAAAAATAAATTTATCTTTAGAAAAAAAATAAAAGAGACATTCCTTGTTTGTTTTTTGTTTGGCTATTGTCCTCCACCATGACTTTGTGCAACTAGTGTGCATAAAAATAAATACTATGGCTCATGGAAAACATATTGTGGTCTATATGTTAAGAAGGTAAATTAAATATGTATCTCGCTTTCTGAAAGCTGTTTTTCTTGTTGCATAGTCTAATATTAGGAAACAGAGAGGACAATAGGTAGCTTAGTGTCCTTTCTTCTGCCATTTTCTCAAAGCCTTCAGTGGAGATCCGTATGCCTACTATGCCATTTCTGCACACAATTACTTTCCCTGTCCAAATGTCAGTGGCAGAGATGTGTTAGGGACCCTGAATAGAATGTAAAACCAGAACAGAAACACTTTTAAGGACCAAATATTCCTTCTGGCTATACGAAACATATTGGTGTTTTAAGCAACTGTGTTTAAAATTTTTTTTATTTTATTTTGATATGGAATATCAAGGTTTCAATTTCTAGTTTTCCCAACATTTGCGCCTCTCTAGATGGCTACTATGTTTTCCTAAAATGCCTTACTAAACATCAAAGGACATAATCATGTCTTTAAATGATTTGCTGAATTGAGACTGTAGAATTCATGAACAATTATTATAATCTTTCATGTGTGTGCCCTGGTTAACAACATATTTTGATAGAATATTCTCCTGATATACAGCGTCAGAGCCCCTAATGTCCCTAACCTCTGAAATAATTTCTATTCCAGATAATGAAAGTCAGTGTCTGCGTGCCATTTGTGTCTTTGAAAATGTCCCCTGAAGCCCAGCAATACAGTGGAGTGCTGTTTTGATACTGACTGCTCAGAAGAACAGTCAGTCAATGGTTTGACATTTTCTAATCTGGATGCATGAGATAAGTCAGTTACCAAAGCCCAGTGAGCTCACTTTAATGGCAAATATAAAATAATTTCATCTTTTGTGTCTTTTGATAAATCCAGGTGTTGTACAGAGCTTGATTTGGTACTGCATTACTCTTGTAACTTTGGAGGGTGCTATCTGCTTCACCTTAATTTATGTACATTTATATGATCTTTCTGACTAATTAACATTTTTGCTAATTCCAATATGCAAAACGTCTCCCTCTATCAGACAGTGATAACTCAATCACAATGTTTAAGCATTTGTGCTTCCTAAAGGTCAGAAAATACAGTACAGCCACCGCCATTAAAAAAATCTGATGGAATTACTTAGCCAGACCATGTCTGGTTTGCATTAAAAAAAAATCTAATTTATAAAAAATATCTATCTTTCTGTACTAATTCATTGCAAGCCATTTTGGACCTAAGAGTTCCTAAGCAGAAAGTATGATTTGCTCTTCACAGAAAGTATGAACTGTTGCAGTCCCCCTCCTTCCTCCCACTCCCCATTCAAACTGTGTTTGTGTCTGACACTGACAGTCAGTACCCCAAATGTATCAGAGGAAGCGGTAATAACGTCTAAAGTGGGAAGTTACAGACCGATCTGGTTACCTGTAAAGTTTCTTCTTAACCTCCTCAGTTAGTGGTAGTTTTCCTTGTTGACTTTTAATGTATTAGGATAGAAGCAAGAGAAATCCTGAACCCACACAATTCAGTGGCATATTTCCTCCCTGACTTCAGTGAGGATAGATTTTCTCTCTGAGACCTCCCTCTCAGATTTCACTGTAAAAGTCTTCTCTATCTGTTCCCTATTGAGAAATTAGGCCAATCATCTCTTGAGTCATCATCAGCAGCAGCAATGAGCTCTCAGGTTAACCAAGGAATTTTATGGAAAACTTACTGCTTTACCTCTTTCTATCGTAGTCTTGATACTGACAGCAAACAGATACATGCCACTTATTGGGTGAAAGGCAGGACACTTGGATGTGTCATGGTTATGTTATTACAGGTAGCTTTTGATCGATACAAACAAGTATACAATAGGCAACAGATGAAAAAGTAACAAACAATACAGCCCTCTAATGGTAAAAGAGAATGCTAACATTTCCAAGAATAAATAATAATTGCACGAGATAAATATTTTGTAAATCATACGAAACGAAGTGCTTATAATCCTTTCCCTGGTACTACTGATACCAACTCTATTAAAGTAAAGAAGATGTTAAATCCAAACAGTGGATGGTGATCAATACCAAAGCACAGCAAAAACATGTAGTCCTGATCTTAAAGGCCAGCAGAACTGAAAGAGCCAGGAAAGACATGAAGGATGCAATGCTTTCTCTCCATAACTGCATAGCTCACAAACTTACACTATGCTTTGGGGGCTCTTCTGCCAGGTTTCAAAAAAATCCTTGCTCCACTGGGGACATTCTTCTTTCTTAAGCTACATTGGGTTCTGACTTTGACCCAAATCCTACTTTTGAGTGCTGGTGGTTGAGCCTAAAGCTGCTTTTGTTGTTGACTGTACTTATGATAATGCCCCACAGTTTCCAAGGCAGTGATCCTCTGGTGCTATAAAAGCAGCAACCGAAACTAAGGGATTTTATTCTCTTCATGAACGTTAGAAAACATAGTGGCGCTTAATTAATTAAAAAGGGTTGCAGTAACTACACTGGGTGAGGTTTCTGGCTCTGTTCTTCATCCAGATCTCTGATCTATTTTCTTGTCACATGTGCTCACATTCCACATTCCATTGTGGAATAGTCAAAGGCCGGGCAGAGGCCAGGTGAGGAACTGGCTGAGGATATGTACTAATAATATTGTTTCTGTGGAATTATTTCTGTTGTTATCTGGGGATAAAACCTCCATTTTAGGGGTATACTTCTGCCTGTTTGTTAGTTCATGCCCTTTGTGTGATTGCAACCCTAAGTGAAGCACTATATTTGATAATGAAGTCCTGGTTGTCTGACAGGCAAAGCTAAGAGCCTCGTCACTATCCCAACAGCTATGTTCTGCTCCCATTCCCCCACAGCAGCCTCAGCAAGTCCAATAGGCTGATGTGGGAACCCAGACTACTTTCCCTCTTACCTCCAATGTATGAATGAGGATTTTCATGGAATTTCTACATTTAAATCCAGATGGAAATCTTGCAGCTGTGTCATAGCCAGGCAACAGACAGTGTATCATTTAAAGATAATATGTGAACCATATAAATATCCTTTATTAACATTTTTGTGTCTTCGTAGCTGCTATGGCATCCACATATTACATCACACAAATACATCTTAAGTTCTTTGCAGCAGAGGCTTTCCTTTCCCTTGTGTTTTGTAAAACAGAGCACTGACCCTTCACTAATATATCTGGCCACTGCTACTCTACAGCTAAATACAGGAATGAAGGGCTAAACTGTGCTCTTACAGCAATCAGTACACGGAGCTGTTTAGAATTCAGGCAATTCTTTAATATGCTCATATTTTCAACTAAAGGTATAATTTGTTTTCTATAAAATATAAGCTTTTTCAGGGTAGACACTTATTTGGCTACTCCTTGAATCCAGACATTTGCATGAACCCTGATTCTTTTGGGGGATGTTACAATTAGAGCCACACATAGAATCTCATAAGCATTACTGAAGCTTTTTAATTAAAACATGACTGAATAAGATATACCAGTTTGCATAGGACACAATAGTTTTGGACCAGTTCACACATTTTCTAGAATGGGATGAGACAGCAAACAAGAATATTAGTCTAATTAGAAGAAATTGCAGAAATAAATCCATCAGAGTTGTGTCAATGGCATTTCAGTGCATTTTTCACCTACTCTGAGCTTGAAATACAAGACAGCCAGTCTTCTGCAAACCAACTACTATTAACATTTTTTTTCACTTTATAATTCAAAAGAATTTCAGGCCAAATAGATCAAATTTACATATATGAGTGATACTAACAGGGACTCTGAAGATATGGAATTTGAGATACTTTCCTACAGTATGCCCCATACTAAAATATAAACTGCTTCTTTTTCATCTACCTTGTATTTCTAACATATTCCCCTATATTTCTAAGTACTACATTTTATTAAAAATCATTTAACATTACTATGGCTGTATCATCTGTGAGCAATTGTTATTAGAGAAGCAAATTAATGTGTTTTTTTTTTCTCTTTCATATTTTCCAAAGCACTTTAGCAGTTTCAAAGATGAGAAGACTACGAAGTATACAGATCAAATCTTGAGAACTACTGATTTGCACATATGTTCTTATATTTAAAACAGTTGACCTATAGGATAGAAGGGCCTTGACAGGACAACTTATGTTTTCACCCTCTCCAGAAATTGTTCCCTGTTAATTTTAATTGTGAATGGCTGTTTTCTATGGATACTCAGTACTAGAGTTCTCTCTATGGATTGTGTCTCAGTACTTCAAACACCCTGCAGTCCTTTCCAGACTGGGAACTTACATAGAGCTGTACATCACAGCTTGTCTTCTCAGGTGCTGACAGATAGCACACCACATTTTATTGCAGAGGTGACAAATGTATTATGTTGTCTACAAATTCCTATAGATTCCTTCCATTATATGAACCCATTTGTGTGAGAGGCAAAGTTTACCACTTTGTTACAGTTCTTGTCTTGTAAATATAATTATAATTAGGTCAAATTACTCTGCTCCAATTTCATTTACCGAGAAACTTATGTTAGGAACTTGGTAATTCTAAGCTCACTCAACTGTAATAAAGCCAGCTTTAAATATCAGTCCAGACCTGATGCACTCTCTGGAAATGTCTCTATCATTTCACTGGTTTTGCAGGGAACACAGAGAATTTAAGCTTTAAATTTAGACACTTCAATTAAGTGTCTTAAATGGGGTGAATCCAGGCTTAAATTCCTGAACTTTTGTTAAAGATGTTCTCCATTGCCATTTTTGTTTCTTTGAAGGCGTTCCTTAGTGGAATAAAATTGTCTTGACACCATGAACTGTACGGTTTACAATACATAACTTAAAAATTGTTGTAATATAACTTAACTTAAATTTGATCTTAGGATTTAGGACACTTAGGATGCCAAATAGACTCTTGCACCTTGGTTTATAAACAAAGCAACTCTTTATGGTCTAGTTGTAGCAGCTGAAAACATAAAAAAAAAAGAAATCCCCCTAAAATAAGCAGTTTATACTATTAAGACATGAAGGCAATATTTCTGGCTGCTGAGAGTCTTCATGAATGTGCTGCTATGTTTTTTTTCCGAAAAAACTTTCCATCCCACTTGATGTTGCAATAGTTTTTCTGAAGGAACAGCACTTAGGAATGGGTTCTTCAGTCTCCTCATATCGTCACACATTACATTGCAAGGGTCAATTTTCTTTCATGTCATTTGTCTGGTTATACACTGTCATTACACAATCCACTATCTAATTCAGGAGGAGAAGGTGGGTGGAGATATCATTTATTTCTCCTCATGAAGACACATAATTGTGTCTAATTTTTTTTGCACAAGTGCCTTTTACAAGAGGAATGACAGACTGTTCTTTTGATAAGGACTTTTTACATACAGGCTTGATTTGTGAGAGGTCCTCCTTTTGTACTGCCTGGCCTCACTAAGTCATAGGAATCAATTTGGTCAAATATAATTTGTAGTTTGGATTTTTCACTGCAGAAAAGTATAATTTGAGCTGTAAAAATGCCAGACATCTAACACTTCTCTCTTCTTTCTCTTCTTTGCAAAGGTGAATAAAATAGACAAAGAGCGCCCTGGCACTTCATGGTTACAAAATGTAAATGAAGTATCAATGTATTTTCAATAACCTGCACTTACATTAGAGAGAGAACAACTGTAATTTCCTTCACAGAGAAATATTTCATTTCTTTTTAGTAAGTGTTTTTCAGCTTTTTCATGTGCTTTGCCATGAGAAAGTGAATATTACAAATTGTGCTGCCACTTCTATAGGTTCTAAAGGTGTTTTCTTTTGTTTCTTTTTTTTTTTTTTTTTGCTTCACCTTTGCTCCAGTGTCCCCATTTAATTTGCTACGTTTTAAGGAACCCCACTATCTGTTGGAAGCTATATAAACATTGACTGCAATGAAAGCCATATCCCATTTTTAAGACATCTGAGAGACTATTTTTAGGAGAGACTTCTTCCCATCACACCACAGTGACCTAGAGAGGATAAGATCCTTTATAAGAGAAAGAGCAATTCCCATTGCATTGGGATACCTTCTTAATAAAGCTCAGTACTCTTTGCATCAGTTTACCCCTTGCCCACAAAGATGAAAGGAGTTCTGCCCAATGGAGGCTTTGGGAAGACTCAGACCAGATAGTGATGCCACACTTGGAGACCAGCCTGCCCACAACAGAAAGGGAAGACATAGTGGCCACCATCTGATGGAATATCCTCTGCATATGGATGGGAAAGATGCAGTAGCTGCTACTCTGGCAAGTTCAGCAAGTATTGGGGCAGCACAACCAGCTGTGGCTAGATCAGCAGAAATTTCCATGGAAACAGCCTGAGAACCAAAAGCTGCTTTAGCTGCTGTTTGAGCAGCAGATGTTCTTCAACCTGACTACAAGAGAGATTGTGCTTTTCAAAAAGCAGTCTGAACTAGCTGGGTGAAGACTGTCAGATATGACATGGAACGGCAGCTAACAAAAATCTGCTTTTGAAATTTCTGAAAGATAATCTAAGTATCACTTTTAGATACACGTGAAGATATCATGCATTATTGCTGTTTCCTTCACTGCAGAGCAAGTTGCTAGGAAGCAGGAGAGTTTACAGGAAATGGAAATAATCTTTGAATCCCAACAGAATGACTGTTTATCATGTGAACTGTCAGATAGGATGTGAGAAAACAAAACATTTAAGGTATATCTAAGGAAACAGGAAGACTCAAACTCTTCTTAATAATGTCCAGGTCCTGCCACTGACAGTACAAGTAAATTCCTTTCAGAGATTAGTAGGATAAAACTGATTAGTCCTAAATGAGTTTCCAGCAGACACAGTCTCCTTAATTGATCTGTTGTGTAACAAGGTATTTCACAGAATGAAATTATCACCTGTATGTGCAAACACATTTAATAGGACCAACTGTGCTCACTGTAACGCCTAATCCTTTGAAATTTGGAGAGTACTATAAAATTAATTTTGTATGTAGACATCTATGGAAATTTAGGGCAGTCCTCTTATAAGCATGTGAGAAAGAGTGGATCTTCCTGTATCTGAAATAAAGTTTTCTCATATCCAACAAAATAATATATGTGATAATAGAAAAAAATTCCACAACTTTTGAGCCATTTGAGACTGTAAAATAGTACCTGCAATAGGGGTTCACTAGAATTATTACACATGAGTGGAGGTGAAATCCCAAATCAGCCTTCTGCTGTTTATCATTTTAGCCTTCTCTTTCATCAGGATGTCACAGATCCACTGCGATGAACACAAGTCCATGTGAATGAACACTTTTTCTCAACATAAGTTACAGGTCTGTTGAATGAAGAGTGATTCTGATTCAACTCCAAGGGGGTGGAATGGAAAAGGGAATGTGGGTAATTGAGTTTGAGGCATCTATCCTCACTCTGAGGGAGGAAAATATGCAAGAGGAAAAGTAAGAAGAAGTCTCTGGGGAACTATAGGATGGTGAATCTAACCTCAGTTTTTGGGTAGACATTGGAGTAAATCCTTGTAGAAACCATTCCCAAGCACATGAAGGACAAGAAGGTGACTAGGAGCAGTCAGGATGGATTTAGCAATGGCAAGCACAACTGACCAAATCCATTTGTTTTTCAGGAGGAGATGACTTGATTTGTGGACAAGGAGACAGAGCAGTAGATGTTGTTTACCTTGACTCCAGTAAGATTCTTAGCATGGTACTCTATGTTGCTATATTGAAAAGATTTGTTTCGGATAGATGGAGTATAAGGTAAATGGAAAATTGCTGAATTACTGTCCGGAAGGGCTAATGGTCTGAGGTTCAAGGTCCAACTGGCAGCTGGGTACTAGCAGCTCTACCTGGTGGCTGACACTGGCACTCATACTGTTTAAATTCTTCTTTCATTACTGACAGAATCAAATACTCCCTCAACAGGCGGGCAAACAACAGCAAATTGGGGGAGTGGATGGTAAGTTGAAGAGTAGGACTGCCGTTTTGAGGGGCCTTCACAGGCTAGAGACATGGGTCAACAGGAACCTCATGAATTTCAGCAAGGACAAATCAAAGTCCTGCACCAGAATTGTAATAATCTGATACAACATGACAGACTGGGGACTGGCAAGCTAAATAGGAGCTATGGAGAGAAGGGTTTGGGAGTCCCAGTGGACAAGCAGCTGGAAAGTAATCACCAGTGTGCTCTTGTGGTGCAGAAAGCTGCAAACTGGATTTTATTAACTGGACCATAGCAAACAGGTGGAGGGAGAGATTATTCCCTTCTCCTTGTTTGTGTAGCATACTTTTTATTCAACACCTCCTGCTGGTTAAAAGCTGCGAGAGTATTAACAAGAACGTGACCTAGATAAATGACAGAAGTGTTTTTCCAATCTGATTACTCAAAAGAAAAAGTACCTTTGAAGACTTTTCTTCTTCATTTATGGGATTCTGTTATTTTAGTAGGCATCTATGTTTCACAGGTAGAAGACTGATTAAGAAAGATTCTAAGAAACACAGCAAAAAAAAAAAGGGAATTTTGTCATAGTACCTGAGAAGATAGGTCATAAGGCTTTCATGGAGAAATTAAAGGAATTGCAAACTCTTTGGTGTATCTGCTGTTTTGGTTGATGTCTGCACAAGGAAATGGAAACCTCCTCTGACAGGAGAGGCTTTCAGCATGGACATGAAAGGAGACATAAAAGCTCTCAAAATAAACTCTGTTTATATATTTCATGTCTTTTAGTGTTATAAGGAAATGGTTCTTTCCAAAGTATGTGTCTCCCCAAGGAATGTAATTAATCCATCACCTCTGACATGATCTGCTCCTGAGTCCCTGGATTGCATCTGACATTTGGTCAAGTTAGTGGCAAGGTCCATCAGTACTCTGATGGCCAGAGTGCCTGCTACAGTGGGTACCAACCTTTCCAATACTATACCCTCTCAATGTAGTGGCTTATTGACTAATGATTTTCAGGTATATAGCCTGGGACAAAATCGGATTCTTTCCCTGTGATCCTGCTAGTATCTTTTATACTCCTTTCTTTCATGAGAAGATGTCTGAATACTATATAAACTGGCCTCATAGCCATGGCTTGCTAGAGCACAAAGCAGCAATTGAAGCAGTCAGGAAACAGGATGAGATTCAGGTACAAGGACCTTCTAGAAACACCAGTGAGGAGCCTGGTGTAGCAGTCATCTACACTGATCTTGGTAAATGCTTTCTGTATCTAGTAAATAACAAGAGAGGTTTTATACTGTATGTTAATGGACTAGATGATCTTATAGGTCCCATCCAACCATGTGATTCTATGATTCTATTCTATGAATACAGTTAATGTTATTTAGCATCAAAAGAAAGGGGAGAGTAGAAACCATTTCCATACACAATAGCTGACACCTTTCCATAAAAATGTTTAGTGGAGATTACCTGCAAAAGGCAATAGCAATGGCAATTCTATGTCACGGCAAGGCTGGCACTGTTTTTTCATCTCTATCCAGTTTTTTATTCAGTACCTTCTAGCAGTGCACAGCTGAAGGCTGAACATGAGTTCACAGCTTTTATGAACCTATAACTGGCACAAGAAGAAGGAATCCATACGGGCTTCCCATGGGCCAGCTTAAGGCTTGTGACAGTGACCCAAACTGAAAACCTGAGCTAGGTTAATACCTTCTTTTTATTGTTCTATTTCTTGTTCAGAGGAGGGGACAGAGCATGGATGGAAAAGTTTAAAAGTATTTGTGAAATAAAGTTTTTAAATACAAAATACAGATCCAGACTCTCTGTTTCACATGAAGTCTGGAAGGAAAAAATAAGGATAATTTTCAGCATATACCACTTCTTTCTACTTGTCAAGCTATAAGAGAAAACCTCTGGATTTCCGAACTCTGTTTGTAGGATAAAAACTTGGCAAATCAGGTAGATATACCTAATATTTTTAGAGAAACAAATGCTGTAAAGGCATAAAGTTACTGCAGCTGATACTTTTCAAGATCTCATGCTTCTAATGTAGTTCTTGTTAGGCACCTGGGAGTAAAAACCATTATTCTGACTTTTCACATGAGGCAGTTCTCAACCTATGTAAATTCTGCAACTCTCTTTCCTCTGTCTGATTTTTTACTTCCTGACTGGACTTCTAGTTCTATGTAGGTTGTTGGCTGAGACAGACTTTGATTTTTATAATGTAATGTGGACCTTTAGTCCTAAGGGAAAAAAAAAAAATGTTATGCTGCCAACTTTTTCTGCTATGCTTGTGCTGCACTGGCCACAAAAGTTTTGGTGAAGCTAAACTCACCTCTCCTAACTCAACAGGATAGTCTATATGATCAAAAAAGACTTGGTTTAGCCTCATGTAATTTTAGACATTTAAGCAAAGATTCTGCTCAGTAAAAGTTCCCTTCAAAGCTATGCCGAGCTTTAGGGCCACAGTGGACTGAAGTAATGTTTTGCAGGTACCTCTCTCTGCATTGATTACAGAGGGGGAATTTTAAATCACACGGCTGATGAATTCTGTGCATAAACTTAAGCAGAAAGAATTTGGGATAAAATGTAGTGTCTGAAAATTAGGTTATTTTAAATATATGCCCTTGGTGTAGAATTTTATTTGAATAATTTCTTTTGCATAACATTTATTTTAAATTAGCTCACTGAACAAGTCCACCGTTCATTTTACCATTAAAAAATATGATAGTGTCATGGTTAGTGAAACAGAATTTCTGGAGAAAAAAAACCCAATTTTTATTCTATTCACATTTGCCATCTTAAATGTGTAGAAGTGGCTGGTTTATATTCAGATTTCATATATAATTATTGCATGAATAAGATAAAACACTCAAAGATTCAATATTTCTATTGCATTTTGCAGTTTTATCCCAAATTAATCTGTCTTTGGAGAGGTGCAAATACTGGTACTGACTTAGTATGGTGAAAAGAAGAGGGTTATGGACTGAAGAGTGATCTCAGTTGAACATATTGGCGTTTTAAAGGCTCAACTGCTGTCATCCTCCAGCTCCTAAATGGTATAACTCAAATGATATTGAGCCATACTTAGAATACCAACAGTGGTGTCATGATAGGTTTCCAACCTCAGGAAATACTAAGTAGTAAGAATTCTTAAATCCCATAGAGGAATATAAGTACTTCTCTGCACAAAATAATATTCACTTTTAGCTATTTTCCCTTTTCTGAAAAAAAAAAAAAAAAAAAGAAAAGAAAGAAGAAAGAAGAAAGAAGAAAGAAGAAAGAAAAAAAAAGATCAATAGTTATAAGAAAATTCTAGCAGAACAGATGAGCTGGACAGAAATTATATTTTTTGAGCCGGTAGCCTCCAAACAGCTCCATGTATTATTCCTGCTCCCAATGTGTTATTGAGATTATTTTTCTGAAATGAAAATAATTGAAATTGACATTAGAAAAACCAGCAGCACAGAATAATAACCAACAGCTAAGCTACTGGGTTCTGAATAAGGATTTCTAATTCTCCATAAGCTCTTCTCAAATTCTTCTTAGTATGGCCAAAGACATTCACAAATTGGAAAAGCTTCAGCCAATTGAATATGGCTTACGGGCTTAGCATGAAAAAGAGTTGGCACAGCTTCACATAGCTCCCTCAAGGTGCTCTCAGGAGAGTGTAAAGTGACCAAATACAGAGGCTTCTCAGATGCTCTTGTCTTTAATAGATAAATCCAATTACCTATTCAGCATCCCTCTAAGAGTGTTTGTGAGTCCTCTGGCAGATGTATTGCTCAAAAAGCCCAGGATTTCTGAAGCAAAGTGGATTTCTAGTGGAACCACATATAAGAAAATCTGCAGCAATTTGAATGAGAAAAATTACTTTCTCACATACATAAACAGTGAATTCTGCAGACCAGTGCATTTGTGAGCACAGGATATGTGACATTTTGGAGGATTGTAAATGTCCTTGCAGAGACTAGTTTCAGTTTAACAGTTGTGCAGCTCTACTGTCAAGAGAACTATTGTGCTGCTATTGTTGTAAAATTTAATTTTTCAGTCCAGATAAGGTATTATCTAGTAATGAACCCTGTTACAAAGATATGGTCATTTATATTATAAATGGTGATAATAATTTCTCTCTGTGAGGCACTTCTACATCACACAAGGTATGGCACTCTTACAGGATTAAGCATGCTCTCTGTTCCAAGTCACTGGCCAACATAATTTATAACATAAGGCTCATTCTCACTCTTTACAGCATTTTCAAAACCCTTTAGCTTTTTTAGAAGACACTGGCATGTTTTCTTCTGTATAGTGTTCCTCCCTCCTAGTTTTTCTAATTTTGTTGTCTTTATTTTGCATCAATAGTTTCAATACAATTAAAAAGAGATGAAGAAAACCAACTGGTGTGCAGTAAAAAAAAAATCTAATGATTTCCACAGAACAGAGTAATTGTGGTTCAGCTTCTTTTTCTGTGGAAATGTTCTGGCATCAGATACCATCCTGAACTACCATCTACTGCCTAGTGGGTTTGTGCTTTGTTTTAAAGCATTCATTGTGGCAAACGTAGTTTTTCATGCAAGGCCTTGAATCCTGCTAGGGGTTGTCTTCACAATGAGTTATCCAAAATTCCCTGAAGGGCAGGAAGCAAAACCCCTGAGCCAACAAAAAGAAAATGAGGATGTGCATACAGTGATCACTTGTGCTCCCACTGTTTCAATGGAAAACTCATGTGCTCCAAGGGTACAGACAAAATTCAATCAGATGAAGAAGAAGGACTCAAGCTGGTTGGTAATTTGAACCATGTATAACCCAGTGTAATATCTTTCTGCATCTACAGGTGCTTTGAAACCACAGCTCAGAATGGGATCAACCACTGTGCTCATCTCTGTTTAAATGTACATAAACATAGACAACACAAAGACATTGTTAACTGTGACCGTCTTCCTGTATTCCTTTGCTGACGGATGTAGCTCTCTGTGGCCCAAGGTTTAGCTCCAGTGCAACCCAGCTACAAAATCTAGGGAAAAATGTCAGACCAAATTGTTTCATTGTGAGAAAGAGATGTAAGGAAGTGCATAGAGTCATTCAAGATAAACAAGCTAAAACTGCAAAGTCATAGCAGCTTGCAGATCTAAGAGAAAAAAACCAACATAGAGAGCTGGTGCATAAAATTCTAAAAGAAAAAATACAGCAAAATAGCAATATTGAAGGTCGACCTCTTCCACAAAGCAGTGGAGGCTGACCCTTCACCGCCTCGCTGATCACTGCCTGGCCTGCAAACACACACAGGGCTTCTTATTAGGGATTGGGAGCATATGAATGCTTAGACTAATAGATTGGTGACCATAGTTATTTATTGTGTGTATTAGCTAATAAATTAGTTCTTTGGTCTTTTAAGCTATGTGTGAAGCACTTGAGCACATGGTGAAAGCTGCCTGAACAAAATGATCCAGGGAGATTTAAAAGAACAATATTGAAAATAACTTTGTAATTTGCAATTTGTTTTCTCCATTTCAAGGGAGTGGGCTTAGCCATTCATGTAACTACAATCTGGAAAATCACTACCAGCCTCTGTTTTCTATACTAACAACTGACTGGTTAAACAGGAATAGAAATCAATAGAGGAAAAAAAACCAAACAAACAAACCCTGTCAATTAAAAGAATTCACTATAGTATTTTATTTTGTATTGTTTCCTACAGTATGACAAAAAGAAATTTGGCAACTCTTCTTCCACTGTATTTGCAGCCTTCATATTTCTGACATATTCTTCATTGTCCTTATCTGAGTCTAAAACTCTAAAACTTGATATAGAGTTCACAGACAGGAACAAAGATTCTAACAGGGAATTGCGTACAGTATGGAGAAATAGGGAAAATATAAATTAAATTATACCTAAAAAGGTGTTCTTCCAGCCAGTGGGAGGAATATGCAAATTAATCAGACTTGCTGGTTATCTTTGAAAAGCCCATAAAATTTAAAAGAAAATAAAATTATTTTCAGCATAATCTCTCTCTTTATGTACTTAAAGGAATTGTGAGAGGAATAAAGTTGCATCTTCTTGAACCATCAGAACCCCTTCAGAAAGATGGCAGCCAAACTCTGAGGAACTTATTTAACATTCAGATTATTTTCATTACAAAAGCATTTACTTAATTAATTTTTTTACTCAGAAAGGAGAAGGATGGCAGTGGAAGATAGAAGTGGGAGACAGAAAAAAAAGTAATCTTGTTTGACTGAACCTTTGAAAGTTCTTAGGCTGAGTTGTGGAAGACAATATAAAATGCTGCTTCAGGTATGAAATGTAAAGCGTATCGTGTGTCCCTCAGTTTACTGTAGTAGAAAATACTACAGAGAGATTGTGCTTTGGGATAAAATTTTATACTATCTTCTTTGACTGCAGGCAATACGAATAGAAATATTAAAATGTAATAATGCCTCTGTTGAAAAGTCAGATGAGAGAAAACCTGTCTGCTGCTATTTCATTCCCAGATCTTTATGTGGTCTGACATTTCTAGCCAGGCTAGCAGGAAGCAGCTGCACAACACTGGGAGCTACACTAACAAAGATTGCTCTCCTGCAGAGCCGAGCCATCAGGACAAGCTCCTTAACATTTCTGGCATGAAACAGAGACCTTTGCTGAGATTCCTCTAAAGCCTAGACAGAGAAGAAGCTGACATTGCATCAGCTTCCTTTAAACAGTTTTGAAATACACTGTGCTCTCCTACGTTTGGGCTTTCACACTGTAAACAATACACTTACATCTTTGATTTTAACACCTCTGATACTCCAGGCATGGCTGAAACATCCCCACCTCTGATAACGGGTTTCACACCTCACCTCAGCATCCCTTGTTTCCTCTTTCATGTCTCCTCCATGCCCAGGGGCCTTTCAAATTCTATCTTCAAACTACCATGAAACCTCTACATGAGTTAGAGCTGGCCAGAACAGCAAAGGCATCTTTGTGAACTCCATGATGAAAAGATACCTAGCAGTTTAACTCCACTGTGATTTCATTCAACTCACAACAAAAGGCATGCTATAGGCTGGACACTGGGGTCTGATATGATCACTTTGAACATGCAATGGATAAAATATAGTTCCATAAACAGTCAGAGACTGCATGGGGAAATCACCTCACTAAGAAGAGGCACACACCAGGATGGAGAGAGCATAGCAGCCGCAGTTTTTCACTCTCACACCTGTTTGTGTGTAGGGTATGACTAGAATTAAGGGGCTCTTTTTGTACTCCACTGACGCCCAGAAGTACTTTCAGTACATTAGGTCTGTTAGTAGTTAGGGTAACCTAACCTCACAGCATCTCAGTGACAGAAGAGCTTTACGTGATCTTTGTGAAGTTCCTCTGACTGGTGCAATGTGCTTTTCAATCCTAAAGAACAATTGGGGCTTACAAAGATTACTCCAGCACTGTAGGTCTTCTGTACTTTAACACAAACATTTCTGAATTAGGAGCCTTTTAGAAACGAATGAAGAATTCCATTTTAGTTCTATTCCTGGGTTTGGATCTTTCTATTCTTCCACAAAAATCATTCTAGTGAATTACATGAGAAAGCTTTTCCTTGCATGCCAAAAAATAGAGTTCAAACACTTTATTTCATGAAGCTAATGGTATCAACACAACAGCGCTCCCATATCACTTTCAAATAAGACACAACTATGTAATTTTGAGATTTAAAGCAGATCTGGAATAAGATAGTAAGTTTTCTTCCCTTAGAATAATTCTAGGGATTTGGGAGCAAGAACTCAATATAAAATTTGAGGGTTTTTTTCACTAATACAATTTTCTGCATCACTCTTCATTGTCAGATGAGTATCTTCTAGAAATGTCTTTCTCCAGACAGTGTGATATCTTGAGACTGTTTTAAGATCCTTTGTTGTCAGATTTTTAAACAGAGATGTATAAACACTTCTTGAAAACAATACACTATAAATTTAAAATCAATGTTTTCCTTGATTGCATGTCTACCCAGGAGAAAAGTTCTAGTTCATTTACAGGCTATTAGGTTTGAAACAGAAATGACTGGATGAAATTCAGTGAGTCAGATGAAGTGGTAAGTCAGAAAAGATAATGCTTATGGCTTAAAATCTATTCAACTGTTTAGATGGAAAAAAAAAAAGTTATCTAGATAGATTTGAAACATGCAGTTGTTTGTTTTGGGTTTTTTGTAAGGGAAAGAGAGAAAGCTCAAGTCTAGAAATATACACTTCCCTGAGAGATCTGGTTTATCAAACTAGCAGCGCAGTTCTAGGCCAAGAATAGGAGCTGAAAACTTGGGCACTGATTCAGCAAGGTACTTAAGAATGAGCTCAGCCTTAAAATTGCTCTAATCAAAGACGGCGTTCCTGGGGCTACTGTCTGATTTTAGAAAGCAAATTTAGCACTAACAAAAAGATGCCAGAGCAAGGCAAGCTTTTTTAAGCCTTTCCTGCCCGCCCCATCCTCACCACCCCTACCCCCATATGTCTAAAGTTAATTTTATTCCTGATGCAGTCCTTGAAAGGCTTAGCAACAATTTTAGTTAGTACCAAGAATGGTAATCCTATATTGATATGAATTCAAACTAATAGTGCAAAAGGCAGTTTGTACCTCTAGCCAGTTCTCTTTACTAGCCAGTCACCTTAACAATTCAGCATCTTTTCTTCCTCTTCTTGTCACAAATTCACTGCTTGAACTTGTCCACAGTTCCCACATTAGCAACACCTCAGCACGATATCTGCTACCTTTTCTCTCACTTAGAATGTGTCAGGATATTTGCCTGACTGACAGGTTTAATTATGAGTAGCTGCAGCATGAGAGGATCAAGGGCACAAAGGTGACAAAGAGAAATGAGATTTGGGGTGGATTTTTGAAGGCCTTCAGTATCCTTGTAAGCCTTTAAAGGTTTTCTTGGTGGAAATTTTTTGGAAGACGTGTTCTGGTTTCTTAACCAGCAAACAGTTTTCATAAGTGATAATCAGTAGTTTAACTGAGAAACTTATATTCCCCTACAATTCCCTGCTCTTAGCACAATCCTACTCTCAAGAAGGATTCAGGGATGGATGGCGATAGAAATGAGAGCCAGACTTGGCTCCCAGGTTCCTGTCTCTGACTGTGGCTGGAAGATGCATAGGGAAGAACATAGCATCAAAGCAAGGAGAGAGTAATTCTTCCTGGATATTTGCCTTGTTTGGGGAAATGACTACTTACAGGTTTTATATGAATTTGTCTAACTTTCAAAGTCCTAATACTTTTTTTTTCCCATTATGTTCTAGATAAGTAAGTTCCAAAATTGCCAATGCACCATTTGAAAAAGAACTTCCTTGTGTTTAGTTGGAGAGTGATCATATCACCTCTAGCTTTTCTGCTCTGAGTTTCATATCTCCCTTCACCTGTTTCTTTCCAAGCTGAAAAGTCCTAACCTGTTTAGCCTCTCTTTATGTCTCATTATACGTGTTGTCCTCCTCTGCACCTTTTTTATGCCTGCTACATCCTTCTTAAGTAACTACACTAAGTACTCAATATATGGAATGCTAACATTTTACACCATGGCACTATGATATTTTCCAAGCATTGTTTGATCATATTTTTTTTATTCCTGAGTTTATCTCTATCTGGGTATTTATGTATTTGTTTTTCTCTGTGCATGCATATTACCTTGCATTTGTTAACATTGAATTTCATTTCTCATTTCATGTCTCTGTAACTCAGTATCATAGATCGTCCAGCAAACCTTAGGCAGATTTAATTTTTGCTATGATGATTAACTTTGTGTCAGCAGCAAATATAATCACCTCACTAATTTCCCCTTCTTTCACATCATTCATTCCACTTATGAATATGTGGAATAGCACAAGCTCTAGAAAAGATTCCTGGGTGAAAATATCAATGATAAACCATTTATTTACCTTTGCAGTAACTTTTTGGAAATTCAATAATTTAATTGAAGCTCAATAATGCTATATTTACCAGGACCCTTTTATCCCTTGCTTTTTGACTGCTCCAAAAAAATCTAACAGATCTGTGATGTCTGAAACCATGTATATTTTTCCACAATATTTTGTACTTATACATAGGAAACTATTCCTGTTTTATCACAAAGTCTACCAATTTTCCTACTGCATAAATCAGATTTACTGAGTTGTATCTTTCTGAAACCTCTCTTTAAAATTGGCTTTACATTCTATCTTCTGATACAAAGCCTGATTTTAACAGTCAGATATATGCTTTAGCAAATAATTTTAGCAGTTATTATTAACTGTATGTTTGTTCTAAATATCTCTTCTGATGATCTTTCATTTTGTAAAAGGTTCTCAGACTTGTACCTGAAGTAGGACTCTTTTTTAAATCTCTCCCCAGTCCCAGGTTTAACCTTTGAGTAGAGGTATTCAATACCTTATGAAAGATGAGCTGTAGAGTGACATGAAAGCTCTGCAGAGGGATTTAGACAGGCTGGATTGATGGGCTGAGGTGAACAGTATGAGGTCCAACAAGGCCAAGTGCCGAGTCCTGCACTTTGGTCACAACAACCCCATGCAATGCTCCAGGCTTGGGGAAGAGCGGCTGGAAAATTGTCCAGTGGAAAGGGACCTGGAGGTGGTGGTAGACAACCAGCTGAACATGAGCCAGCAGTGTGCCCAGGTGGCCAAGAAGACCAACAACATTCTGGCCTGCATCAGGAACAATGTGGCCAGCAGGAGTAGGGAAGTGATTGTGCCCCTGTACTGGGCACTGGTGAGGCTGGACCTCAAATACTGTGTTCAGTTTTGGGCCCCTCAGTACAAGAAGGATGTGGAGTTGCTGGAACGCATCCAGAGAAGAGCAACAAAGCTGGTGAGGAGTCTGGAAAACAGGTCTTATGAGGAGCAGCTGAGGGAACTGGGATTGTTTAGTCTGGAAAAGAGGAGGCTGAGGGGAGACCTCATTGCTCTCTACAACTACCTGAAAGGAGGTTGTTGGGAGGCAGGTGTTGGTCTCTTCTCCCAAGTAACTAGTGATAGGACAAGAGGAAATGACCTCAAGTTGCGGCAGGGGCGGTTTAGATTGGATATTAAGGAACATTTCTTTACTGAAAGAGTGATCAGACATTGGAACAGGCTCCGAAGGAAGTGGTGGAGTCACCATCCCTGGAGGTGTTCAAAGGAAGTGTAGATGTGGCACTTTGGGACATGGTTTAGTAGGCATGGTGGTGTTAGGTTGACGGTTGGCCTTGATGATTTTGGAGGTCTCTTCCAACCTTAAGATTCTATGATTCTATGATGCCACCTTCTAAAACTCCTGGATTAGAACTGAATCTTTAAAGAGAGCATGGAAAACTCTCCATTGAACTGACTGTCACATTCATTACTATTTTCTTGAACTTTTTCATAAAAAGTGTTTTCTGTGGATGATATTTTTGGGGAAAGTATGAATTAGTCAAGTGGTGGTAGTCATTGAAATTACTTCAGCTAGGCACAGCAACATAAGAAGGAATAGAACTAAATAGAGGGGAAAAGAAGGTTCCTCCTCACTCCTCAGGCTTATCGCAGCAGACACCACATGGCCCCTGTCCAACACGATCATGATCTTTTCAGTTTACTTTTCATGTTCAATCTTACCCTTTTCAGTTTAATTTCTCTTATATTTCTTATTCATATTCATTGATAAATACCAAGATCAGAGACCAAAGGCAAGTGAGAAACAAATCCTATCTTCCACCTCCAGGGTTGGATGAAGTTTCACGTTTCACTGTTTTCTCAGCTTTCAACATCATGTAATACATATGTAATAAAATGCCAGCATAGCACTTCATATTCCTAAAAAAATATAAGCGCTTTACTCAATTTATAAAATATATTCATACTTAGGTGTATGTGAAAAATGGTTAACCTAACCAAAGATACTCTGGGTGATTACAGCAGTATGGCCTACAACACGTTAGGAGAAATCCAAGACCTTTACAACTATTCCATGAGAAACAAGCAAGCCAGCAAGCAAGGAAGGTGACTTGCATTTGCAAGAGATATACATAATTTCCTTGGTGTTGGAAACTAGATCTGCCATGTTTCCAATGAGTTGCCTAACATTATAGGAATTCTGTCCTCCAGTAGATCTCTCTTCTTCTTTCCAATCACACATTCAATCTTGATCCTCCCCTAAAGGAAAAATTTTATAAAAGGACCCTCAACAACTCTTCAGCTTTCTTGGCAAGTGCTGGTAGTTGTCCCAACCAGGGGAACATATCTCTGCTCAGGAATATGGGCTTTAGGTTTACTTCAGGAAGCTGTATAGTAGCTCTTGCTAATGATTTGACTCTATTTCAGCAAGGTAGGCTTTTGCACCTTCCACTCATTGCTGATACAGCAATCATAGTAGCAGCAATAGGGACTGAAAATCCATTAGGAACAACAGATTTTAAACTGTGCAGTTATGCACAGTCCCATTTCTATTTGTCTTCTGCTACCACAGCTGCGCAGTTGACATAACTAAGTTGCCTCTGTAAGGCTCTTGAATCTCTATACCAATAACATTTCAGAGAGGTATTTTTGGAATTAACTCTTCTTGCATTTTTAAGCAGCCTAAATTGGTTGAAATCAAAGCACTTGACATTTTAGATCATTTAGTGATAATTATTTTATTGCACTGGGTTTTTCCCCATTTCAAAACCAGAGAATAACTACATGCATTTTTTCCTCCAAATTACATAAAACTCTTCAAATGTGTGTTCTCAGAAATTCACAGGTCATCTTCTTTCTTTCAACAGGATTTGCAAAGCAGATGCATATAAACAGCTTGTGCAGCAAAAACTTTCATTTCCTTCCCCATATACTCATTCTCTCAAGTTGATGCAAATCACAGCATATGAGGTCATGGCCATATTTCTAATGCTGATGGATTACCTCCTGAGACTAACACTCAATACAAAGCTGCCTACTTAGATGATACAAGCCATCTACGATGAAGACTGGAAATGCCACCTGCTGAGACTGATGGCTGTTCTGTAATCACTGCAAAACACAGGTCACACTGTCAATGTGGCCAAATATCCTACTAGATGATGAACAACCATTATCTAGGATGCATCATGGGAAATGGCCAGGGAAGGATGTAATTTATAAACCTACTTTGGCTTAGCAATTGGCTACAACAGTAAAGGAGGTCTGTGGTGGTTTAACACCAGCAGGTAGCTAAGCACCACACAGCTGCTCACTCACCACTGCCCACTCACAGTGGGATTAGGGAGAGCATAGAAAGAGCAAAAGTGAGAAAAATTGTCGGTTGAGATAAAGATAATTGAATAAGCGAAGCAAAGTGGCATATGCAAACAAAGCAAAGTAAGGAATTTATTCACTACTTCCCATTGGCAGGCAAGTGTTTAGCCATTTGCAGGGCTTCATCACACATAACAGTTACTTGGGAAGACAAAGTTATATGGCATGGAATATCCTTTTGGTTAGTTTGGATCAGCTGTCCCAGCAGTGTCCCCTCCCAATTTCTTGCCTGCCCCCAGTCCACTCACTGGTAGGGTAGTGCGAGAAACAGAGACCTTGATGCTGCGTAAGCACTGCTTAGCAATAGCTAAAACATCTCTGTGTTATCAACACCGTTTTGGTCACGAATCCAAAACACAGCACCAGATAAGCTGCTATAAAAAAAAAAAAACAAACTCTGTTCCAGCAAACACCAGTACAATCTCCACCTCTTATTCCATGCCATTGGACAGTGTGGGACCTGAACATGACGTTAAGTGATAAAGAATGTGCAATTGCAATGATAGGGAGTTCAGAAAGATCACCAGTCATTCTTCTGATAACACTGCTGTGCTCTGACTCTTTCTACAATATCTGACAGATCCATTTTCAAATAATAACTCTCACATTTAAAGAAACATCTGAAAAAGTTTTGCAAACTGAGCTGCAAAACTGACTCGACCTGCTGACAGATTCAGACCCTTTGAAGGACACCTGTTGGAATCAGGTTCCCCTCTGGTGCCTTTTCACTTTGCAGTCAAAGAAGCTCCCTCCTATAGTAGCTCCTGTATGGGATGCAAGGCAATTATTTTCCTTTTCTACATGGGTCTGCTAACTTCATTTCAGCAAGGGGACTGTACCCAGTGGTACCTTATGTGATGAAGTTGCAAGGTCTGTGACTAGTTTAAAGCATTCTGGTTTTATCTTCATCCAAACTCACAGTTGTTGACTGCCCTAAACCCAAAACAAATAGTGTGGTTCTGAAGACTTAAAACTGCTACTTCGGTACTGGCAGTACAATCACATAATACAAAAACTATTCACTATTGACCCCGAAGGAGGGGAAAAAAGAAAAAAGGGGAAAAAAGAGATCATTTTAATAAAGAAAGGTACTTTCCAGCAGCCTTATGCATAAGAAGAAGTACCAAACATGATCCATGTGATACAGGAAGTGTAGAATTTTTAATAAAATGCAAGAGAAATTATATTTGTGTCTTTCTGGAGGACAACAGTTAGATATCTGAGGGGAATAAACACAAAAGATGCTGCAAGACTAGGTGACTGTTAAATCACATAGGAACATAAATTATTGTTCTAATAGAACAGAATCAAACATACATTGAAACAGGTTTATTTTGCAGAATATAAACTTTAGCCTAAAATACTAACAATGACGTTCTAAGAAAAAAAAATATATACACACAAGAAGAGGGGGGAAAAGAAGCTACAGGAATACAAAGGAAGCCTAAGCATGCAATAAGAGGGACTGGCTTTCTGGTTTCATTCATCTTCCAGTATTTTGGAGCGTTACACAAAAGCTCGTGCATGGGGTAACCTCCTTGAAAAAGTCAAGGTGTTTTGTTTTTTTTCTGTATTACAGATTTCCACTATATAACTCTGCTTTTCTGTCACTGAAGACCTGCACAAATCCTTTGCCCTTAGCCCTCTCAGTGAAAGCTGTTAGAGCAAATAGTACAAGTCTCAATGGCGATTCAAATATCATGCTTGCTCCATATATTAATTTAATTTGAAAGCCAATCTTAGACCCTTTGTAGTGGGAACATTTTAAGAGATGGCCTGAAGTTTAAAGATCATCTGAATTTGAAATTAGTACAAATTTTGTGCTTTAGAAAAGCAAACATTTTCATGATGATCCTGCATTTATTCTTCAGAGTGCTGTGAATATATTGGAACATGCTTTATTTTATCTAGAAGACTTAATTTGTCACTAAGTTCCTAAACTGCAAAGGAAAAAAAAAAGTATAAATTTTCAGCTTCTCTGTTACTTACATAAACATTATCATAATCTCTATCCAATGAAAACTAAAAAAAAAAAAAATCTTCCTAGGAAGGGCAAGAAACTCCTGTATCAAGCTACAGTTGCAGAGTTTTAAAAGTTTGAGATGCAAGTACTGACAGGAGAAACTGGTTAAAACTGAGCTTATTACTTGCCTCCTATAACATGCCTTAAGTCAAATTTTCCAGAAAACAAGAAGGAAAAATGTTTTTGTCTGGAAAGAAAACTCTGTTTTGCAAAATGAAAAAGGGCTCTTGGCTTTTTCTCAAAGTCTTCCTAACACTTGCTGCTCTCATTTTTGCCACACACCAATTTGCACACAACCTTCCATAATCTGTTTCTACCCCAGTGCTGGTCCTGGCAGCCAGCCCCACAGGAAGCCACTCATCTATGTTGTTCACCTTCTGCTCAGCCTTATGCTTCCCAGTGCTTCTGGCAGTGGCCTCCACCACACCAGCTGAACCACCGAATGCACATTTACACAGGGCTGGATGAGTTTGGGCTCCATGGACCCGTTAGTGCCAGCTGCTCTGGCATGTGCTCTCTTGAGTTATATGGTAGAACCGCTCAGTGCCTCCCATTAGAGTGAGGCTGTATCTATCCCTGGCTACCCGAATGTTTAATTGTTCCTTCAATTTACCACACAAAGAGAGTATTTAGTTTATCCATTGGCTTACTTAGGTCAGTAATTAGCAGCAATGATGAACATATTCCAGTATAATACAATTTCAGTTACGTATAATAGAAAATATCATTTTTTCACAGTAAGTTAATTCAGATAGATACACTATCAAAATGCCTGCTTTATATCCAAGATTTCTGATATCAACATCCTGGAACAAAAGGACGCTTCTTGCAAGAGGATTGGACTAGATTACCTTGAAATGTCCCTTCCAACCCAAACTATTCTACTATTCTATGATTGTATGCTTCTATGATTCTATAAAATAAGGAATATCTCAGCAATACAGTCAAGAGGAAAAACAGATTTATCGCTTCTAATTTGGATGATATGGCATTTGCTCACTGCTCACTACATAGCTTGAAGAACCAAACAAGACAGTTTGTATTTTCTATCCTTATCTTTCTTTTTCTTTATCATCTTTATATTTATCTTTACCTTTATATCTTTATCTTTATCTTTATGTCTATCATACCTTTAACTTTCTTTATCTATTTTATGTGTTACTATGGATTGGGACTGCTCAGGAGTGTTTGATAGACTGAAATTTAGGGATTTAGGCACTTCGAAGTAGCCTATAGGGTTAATTGTTTAAGTTTCACCTAAGCACTAAGACTTTTGTACTCCTAGGATACGAATTATATTGTGAAATCCCTCTAATCCTGTCCTGGTATCTTATAAAAAAATAAGGCTTTAAAAAACCCTCTGAAGTAGATTTCATTGTATCTTTTAAATAGTTATACAAACTGGAATGCAAAGAGATGGAGTTCCTTGCTTAGTTCTGTGCTGTGAATCAATGACAGACCCAGGAATGTACCCCAGATGACCTATAGCAGTTTCCTTTCCTTTAACTGACAGGCTGTATTCTTAAATGACACCTTATGAGATGCGTAGGTCTTCTCTTTTCCCCTTGTCATGGTTTAACCCCAGCTGACAACTAAGCACCACACAGCTGCTTGCTCACTCCTCTGGTGGGATGGAGGGGAGAATTGGAAGAGTGAAAATGAGAAAACGCATGGGTTGAGATAAAGCCAGTTTAATAGGTAAAGCAAAAGCTTAATAGGTAAAGCAAAAGCTGTGCATGCAAGCAAAGCAAAACAAAGAATTCATTCACTACTTCCCATTGGCAGGCAGGTGTTCAGCCATCTCCAGAAAAGCAGGCCTCCATCGCACATAGCATTTACTTGGGATGACAGACGCCATCACTGCGAAAGTCTCCCGCTTCCTTTGTGTTGCCTCAGCTTTATATGCTGAGCATGACATTGCATGGTATGGAATCTTCCTTTGATCAGCTGAAGTCAGCTGTCCCAGCTGCGTCCCCTCCCAACTTCTTGTGCACCCCGAGTCTACTCAGTGGGGTGGTGTGAGAAGCTTGAAAGAAAGCAAGAAAAGACCTTGACTCTGTGTAAGTACTGCTTGGCAGTAACTAAAGCATCCCTATGTTATTCAACATTGTTTTCAGTACAAATACAAAACATAGCCCATACTAGCTACTATGAAAAAAAATTAACTCTATCCCAGCCAAAACTAGCACATCCCTATAGCATACAAATTATTAGAACTTGGAGTTAGGCAGACTTTCTTGTGAAGCTATGTAATGTTTCACAATTAGGCAGTTTCCTGGTGGGGAACTTCTGGTTCTTTTTGCAAAGTTTTGGAGCTTTATAGACTATTGACCCATTCTATTATTTTAGCTCTTATTTTTTTGTAAAAAAAAAAAAAAAGGGAACCAACAGGAGAACTTCTGAGCTTGTGTTCATTGTTTTGCCTCCCTACTTTAAAGACCTGGCCTGGAATTTGAAAATTGAAATCTTCAAACATATTCTTTTTCAAAGGCAGCGATTATGATCAAATTGGTTTGGGAGAAGAAGAGAGAATGGTGATTCATTTTAAGGACTTCAGAAGGAGAAACTGCTGCCTCAGAAAAAAAAATAGGTAATTGTTTCTTTCTTTCAGTCATTGTTAATAAAATGGAAGTACTGTTTTACAGACTGACAGGAGAAGTACTGTCAGAAATCTCTCTTTAGTAGAGACATCAATATAATGCATTAAAACAAATTCTTCATTCAGATCCCATTCTTTTCCTCCATTAAGATCAGCACTATTTTTAGATCAAGACTGCCTTAGCAAGCACTTATTGTCAGGGAAATAGCTGTTACAAAATGAGATGGAAAGTCTAGAGTGGTCTTAGCAAAGTACTGCACAGTCCAGTGCTGTAACAATGAAGAATCCCTTTCACTTCATACCAAACAAGAAAAAATTGTAGAAAACAGCCTTAGCACTGAAGCTACTCAGCTTCTTAAACACTGAGTGTTTGTTTCATACCCTTTGATGGTATTTTTCAACCAACTTCTGTTATGCAATGTAACAAATGGTAAGAACCTGCTTTTGCACAGCAGACTCAAGCTGTCTTGCAGCTTCAGTGACTGTGAGCTCTACATTCAATGGCTGTTCATTTACCCACCCTCTGATATCTCCTGCATGTTTCCTAACTGACTGCTAGCTTTATCAGCCCACCAACACACCAGTGACTTCCAGTCACTACGAGAAGCATGTTCAACCCATCTGTAAACAGTACTAGGATGATTTCCAGGTTTATTCTCATTGTGTGATGCTCTTCTTGACTACAAGTGCTGCCTCTGGGTGTTTGCTAGTCCACCACTGGGCAAGAGGTATGTTGGATCCACTAACACATGGTCAGTTGCCTCTCTGAGTATCTTGTTACTCTTTCATTCACAGTCAAAGAGTAAACCCCAGTGAACAAGTTAGGTCTTTCCCATGTGATACATGATGACTCCGTTTAGCATACAGATCAGCATGAGGTCACAGATGTGATAAAACTTACTGTTTCCAAAGCCAGTAAAACTATTGTGCTATGTTAAAAGAAAGCCTTAACCTTCACAGTACTGCTTAGCCTTGGCCTATATTACGTGTTTTAATGTTCTCCACTGATCAGTCAGGATGCTGGCAAACACAAACATCTACATACCTGCAAAGCTGGGTATTTCCTAAGGACAGTGAGCAAGGTCAATACCCATTACCACAGCTATTGCTTAAATTGTGTTTCAAAAATAATGATTCTTTAAGATGGTAATCGGACATCTTGTTGGACTACAACACAGCATTGTTTGGGGATGTATCATCTCATAAAGCTGTTAGTTTAGACTTTTAAAAGACGACTGATTCCTTAGCCAGGTCCTTATCCTGCCTCTGTAAGACAACTTGTCACATCCTCTGCTCCAGAAATGAAGCTGGATGGAGGAAGAAGGGAATTAACTCCTTGCCTCACTCTTCTGGGCTATTTTTAAACATTTATGTGAATTCTCAATGGCATTGCAAAACCTAGAGAATAACTGTGTTATACTAAGATTTGACTAGACCCACCTCTAGACCATCTGCCCAGCATTGCAGCATGGCACGCAGTGCACAAGCTGTTTACTTGTATAAGCTCATTTGAAGATAGACACAGTCATGTGCGGTAGAGGAGATATATGCAGAGAGGTTAGTTTTGCTGCATGTGACACACCTTTCTTACAGCATTGTCTTATTTTTAAAGGTAATCAAAGCTCCAGTATATTCAAAGTATTTTGGTTTAACAGAGAATCCTACGTATTTCCCACATATATTCACTCAGTAGTTGAAAAGATCAAGGGAAACTTGTATTGGTATTAAGGAAGTTTAATACATTTAAGAAAACCTGAATTTCAATTGAGAGTTTTAGAGTGAAAAACAGGCTCTTGAGAATTTAATAACTGTTTTACAAAAGACCTTAATGACTTAGGAGTCCAAGTCCCACTGACTTGCAATGAAGATTATGCTCTCATAGGTCTTGGAGGTTTTTAAAGATTAAGAAATGTTCTTAAATTACTGGGGCACCTTTGAAAAGTTTTCCCTAAATCACTGTTTGGAAATACTGCACACAAATCAGATCAGGATTATGTTTTACATGCTTGCTCCTTCTTGATAAGAAAAAGATTTTACCTTTCTCTTTTCACTGCTAAACATCATGTGTCAGTATAACTTAAAGGCTACAGGCTTTTATTCTCACAGTCAACCTGTAGTTTAAGTGAATTATAAAGGAGAAAAATGTTGTCAACAATGCAGTTAACAGAACCCCTAGAGATACTCTATGTGGCATTTTAAACCTAGCATTAAAGCAAATAGTCTAGCCTTAATAAAAGAAAGATTATGGATGTTGTAGTACATGAATTATTGAGGAAAAATATTCCAGCCAAGATAAATCAGAGAGTACTGAAAATCATCCTCTTAATCTACTTCTATCTGTTAAATCAGCTTGGATCAAATAAGGTGATTTTAGGCTTTGATCAAAGATTTGTTTCTTTTAAGGTATAATTTTTGCTGAGATATTAACAAAAGCCTATCTAAGCTTTCAAGTTGGATAACACCGAGGACATCGCAAACAATCAGGATTTCACATATTACTCCTGTGTAGCTGCTTCTAGGGTAAACATGGCAGCTTATCAGCATCTAACATAGGAAAGGCTCGACTGCTCTTCTCAGTCATGCTGGTACCCCAGACCAAAATCTCAGCTGACTGTAATGGGAAACATCAGGCTTGTCAGTGGTGTTAAAGTAGGACAGCAAAATCCAACAAAATCAGACCTTTTTGATCTAGAAATTAGGTCAGTTATTTGGAGCCAAATCCTACCACTTTTGTGCATGCAGAACAGCATCTTGACCACATAATAAACAAATTTCATGGACTTCCTGGGAGATGCACTGCTACCCAGCGGAACTAGGAAAGCCTGTACACAGCCAGGAACTGCTTGTGCCTCAGTTTACCCATCTGGAAAATCAATATTAGCAGCAACTACATTCCAGGTCTGATTTTATTAGAGTTTTGATAATACTTAGAGATCCTGAGATGCAGAAATTCGAATAAACACGAGATATTACACTTTCCCATTTCTGCCATTTAGTTAGGTGTTCTGATGGCTGGTTCCCAATCAGGAAGGGCAAGTAGGTAGAGCACAAGAGAATCGAAAAGAAACACACAAAGCCACGCTGAGAAGATGGACTTGAAATCATAAATCTCCAATATAACTGAGGAAATTACTTAAGCTTGGAGATACTTCCTTTACATCAGAACTTCCCAAGCTATTTTTCCCTGCACTGCAGTCCCAAATGTATACTCCTGCCTGTGCCTCCTGCCTCATTAGCACATTGGCAGCCCTATGTCCTCATAGCCACACCATTCTATGGCTTTCAGTGTCAGCACCTCCCCTACAACCTCACGGCACAGGCAATGCAAGCACCTGCCTGAGAGGGTACCTCAGCACGGCTACCAAAGTTAACATGAGCTCTGGATTTTCTCCTCCGTAATAAGACACTTGTGTCATCCCTTGTGGGAAACTGCACAAAAAGGAAATGTTTTTGCCAGACTGCAAAAGATGGCTTGGTTCTTATTCACAATTTTCCATTTGTGTGTATATATTTTTTGCCTTTCATCTTAATGCCATGCTTTGACATAGCTAGATAAACACAGACAGCATGTGCCCTGCCTGGTCCATATACCCAGCAAGGTGATGTTGTCAAGTGCAAGGGAGAAAGTTCCTGCCAGCTTACAGACGAAGCTCTCTCTCTGACTGAAATGTCAGATACCATATTAAAAAGGTAGCAGATTGTGATGATAATGAAGTGCTGCAGCCTGTCGCTATGTTACCAACTGCTCTGAACTGACATGTCAGAAGGAACAGCAAGGAAAATGCTCAGAATCCCTGTTTGGATCCCCTTCCCACACCTACCGCCAACTGAAGCATTTAAAATATTTACAGATATAGTCACCATGTTTCTTTATAAACAAAGCCCCCAATGATAAATAGCTAAGTGTATTACCCCAGCGAGCCTGCTGTCTAGAATCATCCTCCTGCCTCTCCAGTTTGCCTCAGATTGCACCCTGCACCCTCTGACAGAGAAAGATTGATTCAGGAATGGGCATTTCTCTGCCCATTCTCTGTCCCTTAAAGAGGCCAAACTTCCCCCCCGCCCCGAGCAATGCAATGTGTTTAAAAGTAGATTGAAATAGGAGGGGAGATGTCTTCCCTTTAACTGAGAATGAGGTTAGAGCCATGAATGCTCTTTAAAGGGCAGGATAGGTGGGGAGAGAGTATTCTCCATCCCTCAGCGTGCCGATTCTACCTATTACCTCTTTATTTATATGGTGTTAGTGTCACCATCCTGGGCATGGGCCTCACTGGGTAATAAAGCTGGCTGCAGCTGGCCCGTAAGGGGCAGGAGTAGAAGTGAGGAGGGTGGTGCATAAGGGCACAGGCAAAACCATTGCTTCTATCCTGCACAGAGCAGCTTTCGCAGCAGGCTTAATCCCTTCCCCTCCCTCAGCAAACCTACTTGCCGTGCAAAGCGGAAAGCACTCACAACCAAACCACTTCTGCTCTCAACGGAAATTTTCCTTAAACAAAGAGAACAAAACAGAGTCCTTATCACAGTGCTAGAGATGTGCTGTGACTTGCCTGGCAATTTTGATACGAGATGGGTCTTCATCACGGGGCATGTTTGCTGAGAAGAGATTGTGTTTGGAAGGGCACTGGATCTGGAAGCAATTCTGTGCTCATAGATGCCAATGTCATTTTTAAAACTGTCTACTCAGTCAGGCAAACAAACTGGTTGGAGTCGCTTGTTTCCTGCTGCACACTACGCAGAAGCGGAATTCTTAATTATTTTACCGGTTGTGGCTGAATTTTTAGTTACATAAAATGGCAGGTTTTCCCAACATTATAAAAAGACATCAGTTATCTGAAAAGCCTACAACATTTAAATTAAAATAGGTTCATTTTCTGCTAAAAATCTACCATATCATTATCTTAACTCAACAGTAAAATATTTTAAACTGGTTTTGGGTGACAGTAAGTTTGTGCTAAAAATACACGGCAGTTACATTTTCAAGAGCCAAGAACACAATTACAGAAGTAATTCCGTTGTTTGTGAAAAGCACATCTGAACAGCAAAGGCTGCTAGACATTCAATTTCAATAAAGATTTTTTTTCATGATGATGTGAAGCTAGGCATCAAAAGGAGAGTGTCTGGATTTGTGCAGGGGACAGCACAGAGCTCCAAGTAGCAGAAGAAATGTAGGAAATAATGTGATATGAAGTACACGCTGTTACTTGACAGTCCATAGATATGGAAAACAGAGTTAAAAATAAAAAAAAAAACCCCACACATCTAAACCCTACAATTCTAGGTATTTATGATTGTATTTGAAAACAAATTGCTTAGAGCACAACTGAAGCCATGTACATCTAGGAAAGTCCTACTCCTCTCCCTGTCCTCCTGGTGGTAAGGGTACATGGTAGCAACTGCTGTACTGAGAAGGAGGAGAAAACAGGCATTTAACCAAATTTCTGATTAACAGTGCGTGAAAGCTTCATGGCCTATCACACTTGATCAACTATATTTACCCTCATGCCACTTGCCATCGCTTCTCATTAGTCCTGTCATGCAACTCAGAGGAAAATTGGCAGAACTTGTACGGCTAATACAAAGCCACACTAATATCTTACAGATGTTGTATTTGCTTCTCTCTCGGCTTCATTTTCTGTTCCTCCTTTTTGCACCCACGCTTCTGAATGACCAGAATCTAGACCCAGCTGAGACAAAAATCTTAGAAAATATCTTATTCTTTAGGCCCTGCTTAGCAGCAGGTGTCAGCAGGTGTATATGACTAGGCTAATATTATATGTAAAGGAGAGATATTGACAGGACTAACTCCAGTGGCCTACAGCAGCTTCTAGCTGAACTGTAAAAGGTTGGGTTTTGGTAGAACAAGACAGGGCTTCAGGTAAAATTGTGTGCTTTCTCACAGGAGACTAATACTAAGGACAGTGAATAGACAGTCCAAAGAAGCTGTGGAATGTCCACTGCTCGAGGTCTTCCAGATGTCTGCCAGGAATATTTTAGGCATGAGGTGCCAACATGATCCTGATGATTAACTGAGGTCCCTTCCAGACCTATTTTCTATGACTGTATAATTCTGATGTACATTTTAATATATTTTTTGCCTCCTATAAAAGAGGAAATGCTGCTGTACAGTTTCTTTAATAGTATTTGGTGGTATATTTTTATTGACAGTGAGGTCCCTGGAGTGTAAGATGTCAGATGCATTGACTCAAATATAAATAATTAAATTGTTTTTTTCTCCTCCATTAATTCTACTCAGTCCTTTACTCTCATCCTCCAGATAGATTCCTGATTTACATAATTGAAGTGGAGAGTTTTGTTTTTCACTTTTCAATAGAAAGTTTTGTTGGTTTTTTTTTCCCCCCATGGGAATTCAGTGCATGAGCTTGACAACATCAGCCCATTTGATTGAAATGTGCCTTTTAACTTTGTCTTAAGAGAAAATCTAGAGGAAAAACATGAAAGAAAAACAACTCTAAATGAAAAGTGCAACATATCTACTACTCCACAGCTCCTGTTCTGAGTGGATCAACAAAGATTGATAGAATAAAGTTAAGGTCTGCTTGCACCAGCGAGACTTGTATTGAATGAAATTGTTGGGGTCATGAGCCAATTTGTTGTAATGAGCAGAAGTCTTCTGTGGTCAAGGTTCTTGGCTCTGGTTGTTTTTACCCATTTGCTGTCAGTGCATGTTTCATAGATGAACCATTACTGGCAGGAGATAAAGCGCATATGCCATCAGTTGGACACCCAGGAGCCTCAGTAAGTACTGAGATTATCCATAAGAACAAATGAAGCATTGTTTAGATAAATTTTGACCATAGCAAAATCTGGTAAAACATCAGTCTATCACATCCAGAGGCTCGATAAACATCTATTACTGTGTACAGAGGAGGTGATACCTTTATGCTCTCTGTTTTTCTGAGCCCGAGATGTCCTTTTTATTATTACAATTCCTGAAGGCATTCTGAGTTACAGCAAATGAGAAGAAGCTTCATGAATGTATCCCAATTTTCACATTTCTCTTCCTGCTGAGAAAGTTACAGAATTAATTTTCTAGTTCCTAATCAATAACCACAACACAACAGTGGCAAAGAAAGTATTTAAATAATGATAAAAATATATTTTCATGTCTTACATATCAACTTATACTGTGTGATTTAATTTCAGAAAGCCAGTGCTGTAGGATACAGGAACCTGTGAATCTTTCCTACTGTGTCCAGGTTCTACACAGAGACTTCATTCTTCTCCAGTTCTGAGAAGCACAGCTCTTACTCTATGCATGGAAGAGGAGAACACTTCTGCTCCTTGGTGTTTTAGCTGCTCAAGTGCTTTCTTGACTAGCTTGCTACTCTCCTACTAAGAGGAGAGTTTCACTTACATGGTTAACAAGTTTGCCATCTCTCCCCTCTGGTTTTGAAGCATCCAAAACATATGCCGGGGAGTAATATTACAGTGAGTTATAAAGAGATGAACTGGAGACATGAGCAATCAGATTCAAAGATGGCATCTCTGAGAGCTGAAACTCCAGTCCTTTTAAACTGCCGGTAATACACTCACCTCTCTCCCTGGCACTAGATCTATTCTCCTGGGTTTTCTGAGTTAAAAGCATGACACTTAGATGTAAACTCATTTGTGTTGGCCACTAGATGGTAATACGACCATTTAAATGGATTGCAACCAGATAGACAGTGAGTGTGCAAAAGTTACTTCTTCAGAACGCAGATGAAGAGGTTGGTTTTGTCTTGAGAGTACAGATAGGTAAATTGCAGTGAAATGAGTTGGGATTTAGCAGATCTCTAAGGAAAACAGGCTGCCAAGGAGGGCAAACTGATTGGCTTCAAGTGGGCTCAGCGTCTTACTGCCAGACCGGCATCCATATCCTACCCCAGACTCACTTAGCCATCTGCTGCAAAAGGAAGAGTTCCACCGCCAACACCTCCACCACCAGCAGCCTACAGACTGGCTGAAAGTCCTCAATCTGCCTCTGACAGCCCAATGGTTGCTTTAAAAACAAGAGTTTCTGATGATCTGACTTTGTAACATCCCCTGTACATGTTAGGATCAAATTTATCCTGTGAGAATTTAATTTCAGTGCATCTTTTTGTAACATGTCATCTAGAAAAGTCCCTTGAAGATTAAGAGTGATCTCCCCAGGAAGAAAGAAGTTCCTGAGAAGTTACATCACTGCTGACTTCCACAGCAGTATGGAACCATTATACTGCCATTTCTAATGAAACCATAAACAACCATCCAAAGAAAGCAGATTTAAAAAGTTATTTCAAGTGCAAGTACTGCTATCAAATTTCTAAACAGTTCTGCCTCTTGAAAAAACAGTGGATTGGAATAGCACCACAACAAATAAAGTACCTGATAAGTATAACAGGAAAAATAAAACAAATCTGATTTGTTACTATCCAAATTAATAAGCAAGTTTACAGTCCTGACACAAAACACTTGGTCCCATTGTATCAACCTTCCTACCTTCCCGCTCACCATTTCATACTTAAACATATTTCTGTATAACTGGAAGAGATGCGATCATCTTGATGGAAAAGAAGTAACTCAGTGGCTTAATTCAATACTTATTAAGCTGTCACTTCTTTATAATAGCCAATATAGCTTTAATTTTCAGGTTCTGTGACAATAGAAATGTATCTTTTAAATAATAAAAGAATAGATCACATTGTTCCCTTGGGACAATTTTAGGCAGGCTAACTTCAGCTTACTTAAATGGGTTCACAAAGGATAAGTTACAGCATTTACAAAAGTAGCCATTCTACCCACAGGCTGGTGTTCTCCTTTACTACATTAAAGTATTTTGTAAAAACGTGACGAACAATAACCAAATATTATTACAAAAACGATACAAGTTGCATGTTCATTTATCAAAAAAAAGCCTATTTCAGTTTCTAAAAGAATCCTGGCAGAAACCCAGTTAAAGCCATTTAGGAGCATATAAACAAATTAGCAATTTGGGCAACAAGCTCAGATCAATAAATGTCGGATCAGTAGGGTCTTGTGAAAAAAAAATGAGATGAAGGCACAACAGAGATGTGTTTTCTAATTGATTACAAAGGTGAAAGTGATTAAAGACAAGATTATTCTGAACCTTCTTTGATAAGCTGTGCTCAATGTCTTCCTGACAAGGGGTTACTTGTATGGAACCACACTTTCAAATATTTCTAGAATATCTGCTAGTTTATGTGTTTGTGTATGTGTATGTGTGCATCTATATGCACAAATACACACACACACACACACATTTGAAATAAGATAACTTTGCAGGACAGGTTGGCTTTGGTCTCTGAATTCCTGGATTGCATTCACTGTGGTACTGTCAGAGAGATGAGTGACCTCGAATCAAACTCTGTTACTTCTCTATGACTCAGTTTTCCCATGTGCAAAATTATGCCATTGATACTGACTTTGTCATGAAGTATATTGGCATCTGCTGATGAAAAATATTTCATGTTAATGGACTGAAGATCGTTCACAGCTATTTATCACTCGAATGAGTTAGTCACAATAGTAGCCATGAGCTTGATTTCAAAAGAATTGCCTGTATCAGTGGCAGAGTTTTTACCTCTTAGTCAGCACGCTGCTTTTCGCTGCACTTATCTTTTCTTTTCATTGGCATTGTGTGGCAATTTAGAAGTCTTATCAGGTCACAGCACTCACATAGAGAGCACAGAAAGGTTTCATTGCCCCAAAGAACTCAGGGATGTATAACGGGAGTTTTCAATGCATTCATGTCAGCTGCGTTTGTACCCTTCAGCATTGCTTTCTCCACAACATTTCCAATATTGCTAACTTTCACGCTGTTAGTGTTTTTTTCCTCTGAGGCTCAGAAATACGAGGGGAAAGAAGAAGAGAGAAGAGAAACTATCCCTCTGGATCTAACAGCCTATTCACCGATTCCTTTTCACACTCCCACTCTAGCAGGCCCCGAACAGCTACCTACCTGCCTGGTCTAATGATTTTCACGCGCATCAAAAGGTTTATTGCAGGATGGTTATTTGGTATCTTTTTAAATGTTGCCATACATCTCTCTCAAAGCAAAAGAGAATCTGAATAATACCTGACAGCCAACAGATGTGTCGTCTGTAGACACAAAATGGTTTTGAAATTCTGCTACTAACAACCTGACAACAGCACAGCTTCTCTTTGTTGCAAGATATGAAAAGCAGAGTGAGATGAGAACACACACATGAAATGGATCTTCTTTTCAATACTCAAATTTTCCAAGAAATGAAGAGCTTTTTATATCCACTAATCAGTTGCATCTTCTTATTGTGGAACTGAGTATGCAGCAACTCATCAGGCTGATTTTGTAGCTTTTGCACTCCCTCCATCCCATTATTTTACCAAAGAGTCAAAGAAACAGGACATAGATTGGTTTTCTGCTAACTATGAGATCAACTATACAGTTGCAGTTCCACAATAGTTTTAACCCATTTTAATGTGGCATCATCTCCCTCTTCCTCCTGGCTGCATGCTCCCAACTTTCTGATCCTATGACTTACTTCAGGGAATGAAATCAAACAGTTCAGGGAGTTGAATAAAATGAAAATTAGCCCTGGAAGGAAAGTCTGATTTGGTTTTGCCTCATTTAATTTTTGAACCAAGTCACGGCAGGACCAAATGGATGGTCACACTACAGCAAAGGAGAGGCTGCAAGCACAAGCCTGAGATGAGGTGTAGCATCTCTTCAGCACCCTTGCTACCAAAGCCATTCCTGACTGTATAAGGAGTTGAACGTGCTTCAGCACCCAATCCGTTACACTTTCACAGCATGAGAGCCTTACTTCTAAAGACAAACATTCAAATCTTGCTGCTTCTCTCTCTTTGTAAACTCATAGGCCACCGGGAAGCGGCCCCTGACCACAACAAGCTCTTGAGCTCATGTCTTAGACTTAAATGTATGATGAAGAACTTTACTAGACTGCTCATAACTGACACTGTGTTCCTCAGAACAGGCTTTTCTGCTTCCACTTCAAGTACAACAATACACGAGTCTGCTCGAAAAACTAAATGATGGACCACAAAAAGAACAAAAAGCATCATAGCCATTACTGTCATCTGTGCATTGCAATGGCACTTTGCCTGTATCTAGTTTACTGTCTTGCCTTGAAGAAACATATTCAAATACTAGGGAAGAATGTGCTTGTTTTGCCTAGTCTACAGCCTGGGTTTTGCAGCAAAGGCTTTTCTCAGGGTTTCTGAGCTTTAGGCTTTAATCTGTGCCAAGGAGTAAAGGAGGCAGAAACACTGAAGTAGAAAGGTCAGGGCAAACTGTCTGGGATCCTCGGGCAGAGGGAATAGAGATAATGATGGGAGAAAAAATGACTAATTGGAATGAAAGTCAAAGACAATTTATGAACAACAGCAACAAAATAGTTTCTCCAAATAAGACTTATTCACATACTTCACTTCTTTTTCTGCTGTTTCTATGGGCCTTTATATTTGATGTTGAATGGGACTTTGAAAATCATTTCACTTGTCCTGAAGCATTCACATAATAAATAATATACTGCATGCAAAATAATTATATATTGCATTGAAAAATTAGAGAGTACTAGGATTAAAGAGGCCTTTTCAATTGTGCTTCTTCCCTTTCTGCAATTCTGCTCCTGCATAGTCATGTAAGTTTTCATTTTACGTTTACATACTATTTTTCTCAGCAGGCACCCTTCCCCCCATAAATAAGTGTCAAGGCTCTCTGAAGACTGTGTTTAAGTGTTCCTGCCTAGAGTCCAGGCCATCAACTCAATAGACCATTCAAAATGAACTTATTTTATATGTTGCTGCACGTCAACAGCCTTAACAGGGCCATGTGGCATGGCGCAGCTGTGATCTTCTGAGTGTTTTAGAAGCAAGATGAAACTTTTGAAACCAAAATAAGACTCTGAAAGGAAAAAAAATACAGGTCTGGTAAAATCTAAATAAGAGGATAGTGTCTAGTGAGGCTTCACTGATTCTGGCGTATACTAATGCAAACTGCTCTGATTGGTAATACAACTCCAGCAGATGCACTTCGTACTGTGCAAGCTGCGACACACTGAAGCGCATCTTACCTATCTGTAACTGCTTCTCACCAAGGCTTCTCTGCTAGCACAGGTCTGTTGCTCAGAGATCACACCTCCTTAAACCCCTGAGCAATGCCAGCACAAATTTGTAGTGTAGGTTTGACTTCTGCAGAGCTTATCTGGCTTTTAGGGGCTAGTTCAAGAAGACATGAAGGGAAAGCAGTTGAATTCCCTTTTTCCCTTTACATCTTTAAGATATGACTTACAGTGTACTGTGGAAAATTCCCTTAGTACAGAAGCAGCTCCAAGTGCAGCTTAACACTGTGATTCTTTCTTTGTTTCTTACTTTAAGCTTTGACTTAATTCTCTTCACGCTCCAGCAGATGTGAACCATAATAATTAGAGCTAGCTTTTGGACTGAGCTGCAAGGATAATTGCCTGGGCACCCATGTACGGAGAGGACAGAGGGACCATTAAGATCTCTTAGGCTGTGCCTGAACTGAGCAGCTGATGGTGTCTACTGCCGTCTTGCGCTCCTGGTCTCCCAGACTCCCAGACCTGGCATGACCCTTTTTGGCCTGTCTACTGGGATTTTCTTTCCCTGGAAATCTGGCTGAGAGCAAAATGAGAGGAGGGGCTGTTGCATAAACTGAAAAGTGTTCCTGGTTCCACAGTCACCGTATGCAAGTGTCAGAAAGAAGAAGGAGATCCATGAGTTACTTTCTCACTGTAATGCTAAGACTGTCTTTGCTTTTTTTTGCCAGTAGTTACCTGCAGTTTTCTGTTTTTTCTTTAGATAGCTGGTCTTTGTTGAAGGTTACACTGAAGAAAGATGCTAAAAAGTGGAAGAGGTATATATCTAGCCATTCTTCATGATGATTAAGTGGATTACATGTGCAAGTAGCTAGCTGGTGCAAAAAAGGGATAGGAAGGGGAAAAGAATATTTTCTTTCTTTTTTTGCTAACCACTTTGCTAAATAGGCAGCAGTAACCTTAGAACAATATTTGTTTACATGTGGGTTTCCACAGAAAGTAATCCTCAGACATAAAGTGAGCCTTAATGAGGCTTTTTCATGGAGAGCAAGGAGCCAACATGGCTTCACCAAGAGCAGATCATGCCTGACCAATTTGGTGGCCTTCTACGACGGGGTGACAGCATCGGTGGACAAGGGACGAGCAATGGATATCACCTACCTGGACTTGTGCAAAGCTTTTGACACTGTCCTGCATGACATCCTTCTCTCCAAACTAGGGAGGCATGGGTTTGATGGATGGACCACTCAGTGGATAAGGAGTTGATTGGATGGCCGAACTCAGAGAGTGGTGGTAAACGGCTCGATGTCCAAGTGGAGACCGGTCACGAGTGGCATCCCTCAGGAGTCTGTGCTGGGCCCGGCCCTGTTCAACATCTTTGTTGGCGACATAGGCAGTGGGATAGAGTGCACCCTCAGCAAGCTCGCCAGTGTCACCAAGCTGTGTGGTGCCGTCAACATGCTGGAAGGGAGGGATGCCATCCAGAGGGACCTTGACAGGCTGGAGAGGTGGGCCCGTGCCAACCTCATGAAGTTCAACCAGGCCAAGTGCAAGGTCCTGCACCTGGGTCGTGGCAATCTTAGGCACAAATACAGGCTGGGCGGAGAATGGATCGAGAGCAGCCCTGAGGAGAAGGACTTGGGAGTGCTGGTGGAGGAGAAGCTCAACATGAGCTGGCAATGTGCCCTTGCGGCCCAGAAGGCCAACCGCATCCTGGGCTGCATCAAGAGGAGCGTGGCCAGCAGGTCGAGGGAAGTGATTCTCCACCTCTACTCTGCCCTGGTGAGACCCCACCTGAAGTACTGCGTCCAGTTCTGGAGCCCCCAATATAAGAAGGACATGGACCAGTTGGAGAAGGTCCAGAGGAGGGCCACGAAGATGATAAGAGGGCTGGAGCACCCTTCCTATGAAGACAGGCTGAGGGAGTTGGGGCTGTTCAGCCTGGAGAAGAGGAGGCTCTGGGGAGACCTGATAGCGGTCTTCCAGTACCTCAAGGGGGCCTACAAGAAAGATGGGGAGAAGCCTGCTGTGAGAGGACGAGGGGTAATGGTTTTAAAATTGTTGGATATTAGGAAAAAAATTTTTACAATGGGAGTTGTAGAACACTGGAATAGGTTGCCCAGAGAGGTGGTGGAAGCCCCATCCCTGGAAACATTCAAGGCCAGGCTGGATGAGGCTCTGAGCAACCTGATCTAGTCGGGGGTGTCCCTGCTCCTTGCAGGGCGGTTGGACTAGATGACCTTTGAACGTCCCTTCCAACCCTAACCATTTTATGATTCTATGATTCTATGATTCTTTTGACACTTACGTGCAGGGTTCTTAAACAAAAAGGGTAGCGGAAAGTGTCCTGTCCTTAGGGTATTTAACAGGTGAACAGTGATCTGAGCCAAAGATCTGATATAATGTTACAAATTAGCTCCCATTTCTTCCAGCAATTTTATTTAGATTCTAGGAAATACTTCCATTTACTATAATTAAGAAGTAGTCCAACAGTTGAGGGTTAAATTTACATTGACTACTGGGTTAAGTTAAATCCTCAGTGGGGAATGAACAGTTACTAAGGCAACGGGAGCATGCATTCAATACCTGTTATTCAAGTCTACATCCTCATGCTCATTAACTATCACATTGTTTATTAATATTCACTCTAAAATGGATGTTGCCAGAACCTCTTTGCTTTGACCTAAGTAGCAAGACATGAATTAATGTGAAAAGAACTCACAACTACTAGCAATATATTAAGACGCCTCTCAAGAAGCACAGATCTTTGCATCTGAAGAACAACTTTTGCTTACATGTAATAAAACACACAAAAAAAACCCTTTTGTAAACAGAATTTTGAAGTGAAGTCTGCCTGGAAAACAGCAGGACCTATCATCGTCTCCTGAAACAAGCAGTATGAAATCAGCAAAAAGCCAGGCCAAAATACTCACTTAGATACTAAGCACCAACATGTAATAATTGCCATGCAGGATCAGACTAAGAGTATCTGACTCTATGTGTTGTTGAAGACCATGACCAATACAAAATATTTTAGGTGAAGCTGGAGTATTTGTGTCTCCCTATTTTTTTCTCCTGTGATAAATGAGAATAATATGTTCAGAAAATATATGTTAGTTTTGGTCTACGATAGCTTGCAGAGGTCAGGAACATTAGGATAAGGACTTGCAAGAACTAGTACACATTGTACAATACAATAGCACTTCACAAAACTCTTAAGACACCTTTGTGTGGCCTCCCACAAGAACACAGAATCAAATACACATAGCAATTAATCCCTACGCTTACTCATTCCTCTCCCATTCAGAAATTAAATATCAACAGCAACAGATGCTTCAACCTGAAACAAAAAAATATGTATTAAAATGTTCTCTTGGGAATGAAAATTCTTCCCATTCAGAATAATCAGAGCATGTTATTTAATTTCATTTAGATTTTTACATCATATTAAAATATAAGCAATATTATATAAAGCTCACATGACAGTTAGACATGAACATGGTGTGTTAATAGTGTACAAATATGATAGTGTGACTAACAGCATCTGTTCGTGGAAAGCATGAGCTTACCTTGCTCTTTCTTGAAAGTACCAGAGAGAAGTTAGGGTCAGCTGAATCATCTCAGTTGATTACTTCAGTGACCTTTCAGAAGGCAAGGCATAACTTTAGTGCCTTTGTAAATTTGTCCCTAAAGGCCCAATGCTTTTGATAATTTGCTGTTAGGCCTTTAAGTTTATCACAGTGCCTCATCCACAGCATTTGCAACCTATGCAGCCACAATGCTCCCAAGCATAAGAAACATATCTATTAGTCCGTCTTAAAAAATTATGCTATTGAAGCGTAGGATCTGATTCTTCACATCTAAATGAGTCTATGAAAGCCGGAGCACTCAGTTACTGAAACAAAACTAAATCATCTGTTCTAAATAACATATTGCAGACAAGTACAGAGAATGGAGTCGATCTTACATTGATCAATTTGACAAAGAATGAATATTTTTGCTTAAGCTACAGTCTTATATCCTACAATATCCTTGACTTTAGCTGTGTGAAACCACCAGTGATTTGTATACTCCTCGTAACATCACATTGGCCTAAACAGAAGAATCACTCAAAGGATTAAAAAAATCATTGTAGGAAAAATTTTGTACATACTATGAGTTCTAGACTTTTTATTTAATCTTTATTAAATTTGTGTACATTTTCCATTCTGCAAGGGCAGCTGTCACATGAGATGTGGCACATGCTGGACAGGTATGGAAAAGAGGTCAGGATGTCCTCAAAGATACCTTTGAAGATCCCATGGGATAAATATCAACCAAACATCAAAAACTATGGGGAAAAAATATTTCTTACAGGGATTTAAGTGTCTGAATTTTTCAGCTGAAGTGGTTTTAACATTTCTTCCTTTTGCTAGCCTCAGATACAAAATTTATCAGACACTACAGTGATGTGATTGAGACCAGCACCTCAGAAAGGCACCTGAAGTCTTTTGGATTTTAATAGCAACTGAAAATCTAAATCCTTCTTGGGCTCCTTTAAAATACTTAGCCCAAATCCCAAAGTCAGGACAAGGCTTGAGGTGCTGTGCGGTTGTAATTCCCCAGTACGAAGACTCTGAGGCTCCTAGGCACAGCATGCAGGGTCAAGGCTGCCAAAGAGCATTCATAGAAGTTGCACTTCCCAGATTTAGATGAATGGGTTGTCTTGTTCAGTGAGGGAAACTTGGAAAGTGACAGCACAAAGTTTCTTGTTAACTTGGTAACTGGAAGCATTTGAACTCTGATTGCTTGCCAGTGAGTATGACAGTCATCAAAGAAAGACAGAAAGAAAGTGAATATCAAATAACTATAATCAAGTAAGTGAGATTTCTCAATTCTGTGTGATCTGTGCAGGTTTTTCATTTCCATTGAAGACTAAAAAGAAATATAAACAGGGCTCAGCAGAAAGGATCAGTGTTGATTTCCTTGCAGCAGAGATCAGCTGAATAGTTAGAGCCACAGTCCTGCAAAGGTATGACTCCTGTGACTCATCCCATGAAGTCACCTGAACTTTCCATAGTGCAAACCTGGAAGCCTTTCCAAGACAAGAGTTTTTTATTGACTTTGAGAGCACTTTTTTAAAAAAAAGTCTTATTTTTTACATTCCCACTGTAGGGAAGACAGGTGGTAAAATATTCTGACCCTACAGTTGATCTCTACATTAATTCAGATTATTTTAATAAACTTAAGAAATTATGTCTAAGAAAATAACACCAGACAGTACAAGGTTTTTGGTTTGGGGGTTGCTTTTTGTTTTGGTTTTGTTTGTTTGTTTGTTTGTTTTCATAAAAAGAACAACAAACAACCTTGTGATAGAAAGAGGACAGCTAATTAAAATCTGGACAAATAATCCATTCTTTTTTGAAGAGCAGTTTGGTAAAGTGCAACACCATAATTAGATTATCCCACCAAATTTAATGAAGTGGGTCAGTTAAACCGGTGTTTCTCTGTCTGTTATGAAATATAGTGAAAATCTGGAGTGACTTTTGGAAGGAAAAAAGTGTTCGAAATTTAATTTTTATCAAATATTATCTAACTGTAGGATAAAAAGATTGAAAGAGGTTGATAATATTTTTGATAATTTGAAAATTTTTCTTAAACACTTATTCAAGAAAAGAGCACCATCTACTGATCATCACTCTGAAATTACAATATGGTGTTTCATTTACATGGGTTTTACTTACATATAAATATAATCTTAATTCCAGCAGCTCTGGATGACTCTTGAACATGCGTGAAAGAAGGCTTACATATCTTCAGCTGCCAGCTGCCTGCTTCTTGCTAGCACTTTTTAGTCATGTGAAGAACTAACCTAAGCAGGGGAAAGGCTGATTTGTTTTGTTTTTTTTTTTAAATAGGACCTGGTTTTCAGCTGCCCCAAGAGGGAGACTGCCCTTTCCAGTCCCAGCAGAAATTTATGCCGAAGTATTGTACTGTTTAACATCACCTTAAAAAACCTGCAGCTCTTCTGCACTGAAGAGAATAGTGAGTTCTTGAGTTCACCTTCAAAGCTTTTTTTGAGCTTGTTTTTCTGCCAGATGTGACAAAGAACACCACATTGAGGAGTATTCACTGGAGAGAGCAACATATATCCAATGCCATAAACACTTTCCCCACTCATACCCAGAAGATGTGGCTATACTTAAATCTCAGGTCATCACTCAGGTGTTCTGCCAGACACATTCTAATTATATTCTTTTAATTATATCACATATGTCTTCTTTTTATAGCTGTTCTGAAGGCACTGACTTTTCTTCCACAAAGGTTGCTCAGCCAAGTCCCTTTATTTTCTTTCTCTCTTAGGAATAAGTGATTGCACTCTGGCTAGTGAGAACAAAGTGCTGCTCCAGGAGCAGTGGGGTGGGCTGCCCAGCGAGTGTGGGGAGGATGCCGGGCACTGAGAGTGGTGGTCCAGCAGGCCTTAGTGGGGCAGAGATCTGGCTGACCAGGCAGCCAGGCTGTGACAGTGACCAGGACAGCTGCACCCTTGCTTCGGACAGAACCAAGGACTGGAGAGCCCATGCAGCCTCAGACCCAAGGGACGGAGGTCCTCAGTGAGGTTTCTCCCAGCTCTGCCACCCTGGAGTGGCAGCAGAGACTGCAGAGCCCGCTGGTGCACTCAGGGCCCTAACAGCAGCAAGTAAGCTTAGCTATAAAAACCATTTTTTTCATTGCTCATTTTCCTGCACATTTGATAGGACTTGAATTCTTAAAAAGCTCTAGTGCTGTTCTGAAAAGTGATTTCAGAAAATTGGTATGCTAGTGATTGCTATCACCCTATGAGTGATGGGGCTATTTTCCCAGTGTCTCACGTTTGATGTGATTGTGACGATTCACTCTAAACCAGAACATGAGGAGCTGAACCAGGAGGTCCCACAGCTTCATGTACAGCTAGAGTTTGAAACTGCCAGCTAAATCTCCATGACTGGTACTCATGCCGCCTCCAGGTCTGGCACAGACAGGAATTCATGACACATCCATTATCTGCTCATGCAATTTTGCTTCTCCATGAACCACAGGAGAATTAAGGTCCTTGTCATACTACTGCCCTTACTAGGCCATAACCCAGCAGCTAGAGCTGAAAGGTATGATTGCTCAAAAATTTCTTGCTTGACTCTGTTTTCAATTGCTTGACTCAGTTCTTTAATTCCTTGTCCCAAGGGCATGCAACCATGGGAATATCTCAGTTGGCTTGGAGAGGAGTCGTTTAGAGAGCATTTCTAGATCTTGTAGCTTCAGGAGAAAAACTTAAAACCATGATTCATTTGCATTCAAGATACTCCATTGCTCTGCCTAAATATAAAATTATCAGTCTTCTGGGTTTGGGGTTTTTCCTTCTTTATACACTGGAACTTTTACTGGGCAGATTTTTATTTTGCCTGGCAGGGTAGATGGTTATTTCATTATTTTTGGATGCAAGGCTTGGCAAGACTGAAAAATTGTTTCTTCCATTAAAAGGAAGAAGAAATGAATGACTGCATATAAACAGAAAGCATAGTAAAATCACAAGTTAGGATAATTCAAGTGGAAAGTGACCTCAGAAGGTCTCTAGTCCAACCTCCACTTCCAAGAAGCAGCTCTCAGCTTAGACCAGGTTCCTCAGGGATATGTCCACCTGAGTCTTGAAAACATCTAAGGAAGAAGATGGCATAGCCTCTCTGGGTAACCTTCTTCACTGCCTGGCTGACCTCACGGTGAAACTGTTGAAAGCTAAGTGAGTCCAAGTTAAAATATGAGTTGCCTGTACATACATATGTATTGAAGGAATGGAGAGAAAAAGACAAAGCAGAGCCATTCACATGGGGGAAGCCAGAACCACTGAGATGTGCGTCAGATATTAAGCAGGTAAGTTAGAACCATCTGTAGTCTATGCTATGCTGGGTAATATAATTCAAAGGTATATGATAAAATCATAGATAGAGCTTGCAAATGTCCTTTTGTGGAAATGAAGATTTAAATTGCAATGCATTTTCATGCATCTATAAAGGAAAAAATGAGGTTGAATTTTTTTTCCTCCCAGAGTATTTCTTTGAAAATCACATGGTTGGTTTGTTTTAGGGGCATCTCATTGTTATTACTTTGCACATAAAGAAGATTCAGCAGATATTTTGTCTTTTAAGCTATTTCTCAAGTCCCTCTGAGTCCCTGCCTCTGTGTCAAGCAACTTCTGGAGTTACTCTAAAGAGAGACAAGTCTTAGATTTTTAGGTTCATAGACAAACAGAATCAGGACACCCAATATCCAGACCATACCACCAGAACAAGGAACAATTTCTCATTTTAATGGAAAACATAGAAACGACTTTCAGTGAAGACAGCCCAGGTTCCTGTGTGGTTGTATCACCCCAGGACTGTGACAGACCTCTCAATTCAGACTTTGGAGTAATGTTACCCTTCAGCCCTGCTGCTCGGGGACCTTCTGTACGTTTTATCTTCTTTGTTTCTCCTGGTGCTTGTGCTTCTCATGCTCTGAAGTTTCCCTTTTTCTGGAAAGGAGAACTTTTAGGATAAGGCAGGGTGGTGCCTGACAAAGTGTCCTTGTTCCAGCTGTGGCTCTGGTGATGGTCCGTTTCTGCTGAAGCAGCAGAGAGGAGCAAACACTTGCAGGTTGTCTGAGGGCTGATAGAAAGAGCTAAGCTGCTCTCTCTGCCCCTAACAGATCGTCCACACAGAGCTAGGCAGACTGAAGTGTACAGCTAACATAAGGAAGAGTTTAATACTTTCACACACATTATGAGGAAAATGTAATATCTTTTTTTTTTCCCTAAAACCTCCATTTTAATAAAGTAAATGGTTTGGCGCTTTTTTTAAACCTTTTTTTTTTTTTTTTCCTGTATTGAACTAGATCAACTGTCTGTGTTTTGTAGTGTCAGGAATTATCTTTGAATCTCATAGTACTCTGTAAAAATTAGACTTTAAAAGGGTCAATATGTACCACCATAAACCAGCTATCTCTTCTAGTCAGTAACTACATTTGAAAACCTATCCTTAAACAACTTCAGACTCATATAGTGAGTCAGTGATGACTTCTGTTTTTCTGTCAAAAATATACTAGGCTATTGATCTGAGAACTCCAGAGGATCTTTGGGATACAGCATCTAAGAGGAGAGAGGACAGAGTGGTAGTTATTTTGAGAAAGATGTTTTCAGCAGGTTTAAATTAACAATAACTTGCACCTCGACTGAAAAAGGTTTGAGGAGATGCAAACTGAGAGGCTATTTAGTTTTTTTAAGGTAGGCAATTATACTTTGTATATTTAAAGGTGGTAAGCTCTGGTAAGGGTTTATAAGCTGTTTGCCCTGAAATTCTGATTTCCTATTTCCTAGGAAAATAATATTAGATATTACGTGTATAATACATTCTGTATCTATTATCTACTAAAATGGTGCATGTCTCCACAGCAAGACAAAAAAAAAGTCCTAGATAATTACAGCTCCTCAGAAACTGTTCAGCCACATCACAGATTATATAAAATATATTTTACTAAGGCAAATAAAAGAAAGTGGGCAGAACTGAAACAATAATCTAAGGATTAAACAGAATAAAGCAGAAATAGAAATATTCATATATGTTTTTCTGGCTCCATCTAGTGTTCTTTTTTTAGAATTTCTAGCCCAAGGAAATTTATTTCCACTCCCCTTTTCAGCTATACATTGGAAATAAGGAGTGCTGTGAAAAGGACACTTACATTTATGCATCCTCAGGGCTTATATTCAAAGTTGTATATTAGCTACTGTGAAGGTACAAGAAAAATTCCTTTTTAAAATCAATGTTTATGTCCTGTGACTTCTCATATTCAGACATGAGAAAGGGCTTCTACGGCCAACAATTTGTAATTTTACCTCATGCTATCAGTTAAGACTGCTAAAATACTGTGCCTCCGTACCAACCTTGCCTCACTTACATCCTTATCATAGGTAAATCATCAATACTACTGCTTTATTCAAATTAACTCTCAAACACTTGCAACACTCTTATCACAAGTATTCACATCAAATCTTTTATTGTTGCTGCTTTCAGGTCAGATAATAACATATTTACTGATTTTATGGAAAAAGCAAGCCAGAAGGAAGAGTGAGAAGATCACCACTTGACTGCTCACTGGGTCAAATATTTGTGGAGAAATATTACAATGTAGAACATAAATTACTGTTAATATCATAACATGATAGAACAGCCCAGGTTGGCGGGGACCTCAAAAGATCATCTGGTCAAATCTTTTGTGGGAAAGGGAGACTAGATGAGATTATCTAGTACCCTATCCAATCGCATCTTGAAAATCTTTGATGATGGGGACTCTACCACATCTGCGGAAAGGTTGTTTCAGTGATTGATTGTTCTCACTGTAAAAAATGTCTTTCTTATATTGAGATGACACCTCCTCTGGTGCAACTTGTACCCATTGCCCCTTGTCTTTTCCATGTGGCTCCATGTGAAGAGAGAGCCTTCATCCTCCTGGTAGCTGATTATTAAGTGCTGGAATACCATTATGAGGTCCCCCCTGAGCCTTCATTTCTCCAGGGAGAAAAGACCTAAATCCTTCAGTCTGTCCTGCAAAAACCATTGACCACCACCATCTGAGTGTGTCCTGTGAGTCAATTTCCTACCCATCCGTCCTGGTTTTGGCCAGACTAGAGATAATTTTCTTCCCAGTAGCTGTGTTTTGGATTTAGGATGGGGTTTGGTATGTGAAGAACGTTGAAAATACACCAATGTTGTTAGTTGTTGCTAAGAGATCAAGGACTTTTTCCAGCTTTCCAGGTTTTGCTAATGTGCAGGTGCAAGAAATTGGAAAGGATATAGCCAGTAGTTTACAATTGACCCAAACTAGCCAAAGGAAATATTCCACACCATAGATGTCATGCTCAGTATACAAGTGGGGTTGGCCAGTGGGCAGCTCTTCTTCTCTGTCTCTCTCTATCTCTGTCTCTGTCTCTCTCCCTCATTCTCTCTCTCGGGATTTTCTGAGATTGCTCTCAATTCTGTTCCGTGATCGCTGGATGGGTTGTATCAGTTGTCGGGTCTCAGGCAATGAGAAGTTGTACATCATTAATTTTATATATTCTATTATTAACATTTGTTAGTATTGCTATATTTTCCTTTGCTGTCCTAGTAAACTGTCTTTATCTCAACCCATGAGTTTTCCTTGCTTTCTGATTCTCTCTCCCACCCTAGCTGGGAGGGGGAAGGGTGAGCAAGCAGCTATATGGTACTTAGTTTCTGGCTGAGGTTAAACCATGACAGTCCTTTTTGGTACCCTTTGGGCTCAAAGGGGCCCAGCTAGCTCAGTTGAGAGAGAATCAGACTGAAGGTCCAGGGTTCAAGCTCCTGGTCAGGCTTGAAGGGTTTGATCAGAGCGTATTAAAACAGACTTGTTGTAAGCATTCATTATGTCACTGCCACAATATTGCCCTATGTGCTCTCAGAATTGCTCTGAAGAGTCATGTCAAATAGCATCCTACTAGCTGTGTATGCTGTTGTGTTTCTACATGGTTTATCCACTCTGGCCGTTGGATTAAGGCTTTGCTGTGCTGTGTGGTGCTGCCTTATGGTATGATAAGATCATTCGTAATGGGATCGATTTTTTTATTTTCGTTCAGTGGCGGGGAGCGGCATGGAGAGTGGAGCAGAAGCTGTGGCTTCATCTCCCTACTTTGGGAGCCATCTCGTGGGAACTATAAGTAATTACACTTTTTGCTTTTTCTACCCGGAGAGCAACAGAGAAAATGCCTTCCTTTACTTTCCCCTTCTTCTCCTGGCTAATTACAAGAGCTCTTGAGAATTTCAAGTACCCCTGGGATGTTTGAACCAGCATAATCCTATTACAAGGTGTCCGGAACGTGTGTCAGGTCTTGCTTAGGATTAAACATTGGCACAGATGTGGGTGACGTGCAGCTACCCCAACCCACTGCGGCTACTCCAACCCTCACAAGAGGTTCTGCAGATGAACCAAAGAACCAACCCATGCTGTTATCAGTTGCCCCTATATGGAAGAAAAACACCAAAAAAAATCAATTCACTTAGTGAAAGATGATAATGAATCAGGGACATCACAAGAATAGGTACCCTGTGGTTTTACTTGTGTGACCATGGAGAGGACATGAGGAAGTGGGATAGAAAACCCATCTTGACCCTAGAGGCAAGGGTACATGAGTTGTGAGGAAAAACAATCATGAATGGAGGTTCTTCCAGGAAAATGACTGCTCCAGTCTGCAGTGGGCAGTTCCCCAATTTGGGTAGAAGGACTTCTGATTCATATTTACAAGAAGTATGTAACAAGGATGGAATTTGAACCCATGTATCTCACACAAATCCATTTATTGATAGCAGGTACTATGATCAGATCAAGCCATCCATTGACAGCAGGTACTATAATCAGAATTAGAGGGGCCCTGCCTCCAGCCAGGTGGAGGAGAAGGACAACAGTTTGCTGGACTGTGTGGATACGATGGCCTGGCACATCATACCCCTAGAAGTATAAGGCTTTAGTAGACAGCGCTTCACAGTGTACCCTAATGCCATCAAGCTATAAAGGTGCAGAACCCATCTCTACTTCTGGAGTGAAAAGGCAATCCCAACAGTTAACTGTTTTGGAGATCGAAATGAGTCTGACTGGGAATGAGTGGCAAAAGCACCCAATAGTGACTGGTCCAGATGCTCTGTGTATCCTTGGTATAGGCTACCTCAGGAGAGAGTATTTCAAGGACCCAAAAGGGTACTGGTGGGGTTTTGGTATTGTTACCATGGAAATGGAGGAAATTAAACATCTGCCTACCTTGCCCTGTCTCTTGGAGGACCCTTCCATTGCTGAGGGTCAAAGAACAACAGATACCGATCCATACCGCAACGGTGCACCGGTGGCAATATTGCACCACCTGAGACTTCCTGATCCCTATCCATGAACTGATTTGCTGACTGGAAAGCCAAGGAGTGATCAGCAAGACTTGCTCACCCTTTAACAGTCCCATATGGCCAGTGTGAAAATCTAGTGGAGAATGGAGATTAACAGTGAACTATTGTGGCTTTAATGAAGTTACACTACCACCACCGAGTGCTGCTGTGCTGGACATGCTAGAACTTCATTATCAACTGGAGCCAAAGGCAGCCAAGTGGTATGCCACCATTGATATCGCTAATGCATTATTCTCCATCCCTTTGGCAGCAGAATGCAGGACACAGTTTGCTTTCATTTGAAGGGGTGTCCAGTACACCTGGAATTTACTGCCTCGGGGTTGGAAACAGCCCTACCATTTGCCACAGACTGATTCAGACTGCCCTGGAAAAAGATGAAGCTTCAGAATACCTGCAATACATTGATGAAATCATCATGTGGGGCAACACAGCAGAAGAAGTTTTTGAGAACTTCTGAAAGCCGGTTTTGCCACAAAACAAAGTACAATCAAAGGACCTGCACAAGAGATCCAGTTTTTAGGAATAAAATGGCAAGATGGATGTTGTCAGATCCCAATGGATGTAGTCAGTAAAATAACAGCTATGTCTCCACCAACTAACAAAAAGGAAGCAAAGGCTTTCTTAGACATTGTGGGTTTCCAGAGAACGCATATTCCAAATTACACTCTATCAAGTGAGCTGGAAGAATTATTTTAAATGGGGCCCTGAACAACAGCAAGCCTTTGACCAAGTTAAACAGGAAATAGTTCATGCCCTTGGGCCAGTCTGGGCAGGGCAAGATGTAAATAATGTGCTTTGCAGTGCAGCTGGGGAGAATGGCCCTACCTCGAGCCTCTGATGGAAGGCACCAGGAGAAACTCACAGTTCATCACTAGGGTTTTGGAGTCAGGGATACAGAGGATCTGAGGCCTGCTATACTCCAACTGAAAAAGAGATACTGGCAGCATATGAAGGAGTTTGAGCTGCTTCAGAAGTGGCTGGTACTGAAGCACAGCTCCTCCTGGCACCCCGCCTGCCAGTGCTGGGCTAGATTTTCAAAGGGAGGGTCCTCTCCATGTCACGCAACTGATGCTATGTAGAATAAGTGGGTCACAGTGATCACACAGTGAGCTTGAATAGAAAATCCTAGTCACCCAGGAATCTTGGAAGTGATCATGGACTGGTCAGAAGGCAAAGATTTCAGAATGCTGCCAGAGCAGGAGGTGATACAGATAATAAACTACCAGAAAATGAAAAGTGATACGCCCTGTTCACTGATGGGTCTTGTCATATCGTAGGAAAACACTGAAGGTGGAAAGCCACTGTGTGAGTCCTACAGTATGACAAGTCGCAGAAGCCACTGAAAGACAAGGTGAATTGAGTCAGTTTGCAGACGTGAGAGTCATCCTATAGATATTGCTTTAGATATTGCTGAATGAGAAAAACGACCACTTCTATACTGATTCATGGATGGTGGCAAATGCTCTGTCGGGGGGGTTACAGCAATAGAAGCAGAGCAAGTGGCAGCACAGAGACAAACCCATCTGGGCTGCTGCAGTGTGCCAAGATATTGCTGTCTGGCTAGAAAATCTGGTTGTAAAAGTACATCATGTAGATGCCCACGTACCCAAGAGTCAGGCTACTGAATAACATCAAAACAACCAGCAAGTGGATCAGGCTGCTAGGACTGAAGTGGATCAGGTGGATCTGGACTGGCAACATAATTTACAGCTCAGTGGGCCCATGACACCTCAGGCCATCAGGAAAGAGATGCAACATAGATGGGCTCATGACTGAGGGGTGAACTTGACCATGGACACCATTGCACAGGTTATCTGTGAATATGAAACATGCACTGCAATCAAGCAAGCCAAGCAGTTAAAGCCTCTTTGGTATGGAGGATAATGGCTGAACTATAAATATGGGGAGGCCTGGAAATTAATTATATCACACTCACACAAACCCACCAAGGCAAGCACCATGTCCTTAGAATAGTGGAAGCAACTACCAGATGGCTGGAAACATATCCTGTACACCATGCTGCCATTCAAAACACTATCCTGGGCTTTGAAAAGCAAGTTCTATGGCAACAAGGCACCCCAAAAAGAATTGAGTCAGACAATGGGACCCATTTCCAAAATAACCTCACAGACACGTGAGCATTGAGTGGGTATATCACATCCCCTATCACGCACCAGCCTCCAGGAAAATCAAATGGTACAATGGACTGTTAAAAACTATGCTGAAAGCAATGAGTGGTGAGACATTCAAACATTAAGATAAACATCTAGCAAAAGCCACCTGGTTAGTCTACACTAAGGGATCTACCAATTGAGCTAGCCCTGTCCAATTAAAATTTTCACATACTGTAGAAGGGGATAAAGTCCCTGTGGTGCATTTAAAAAATACACTAGGGAAGACAGTCTAGGGTATTCCTGCCTAGGCAAACCTATCTGTGGGATTGCTTTTGATCAAGGACCTGCGTGCATTTGGTGGGTGGTGTAGGAGGATGATATGATGGGCGTGCTCAACGCCCTGACCAGAATGGCAGTGATTTGGTGCAGGCTTCAGAGGAGGTAAAGACCTGAGTTGCAGCTGGGCCAAGAACTCCTCTAGCTTCAATCTGTTCTCTGAAAACCCAAAAAGGAGCAGAGTGACACAGGGAGCATTGAGGCATATGAGGTTGGAACACCGATCATGCAATTAACGCATGAATACCAGGTGGGTGGCTTTTCCAAGACTCATTTATCAAGGAACAAAGTGCATGTACAAAGTGGGTACAAGGAGTCTCATGCATACCTTTCCCCACCACATGTAATTTGACTATGAGCAAACCACTTTATTCCATAAATATGACAGCCCAACAGGGCCTTCTTTGAGCTCTCCATGCTAGGCAGTGTGTGACTGTATGGCAATGATCTCCCCTTGAGCTGAGATGTCTCTCAGGATTGCTCCTTGAGGCCAAAAGATATTTTATCAACAGCAGATCTTTTGTAAGTGACCGAATGTTGTGGTTTTGTTTAGTGAGGGGGGGCCTAAGGTGGTAGCTTCTGTAGGAAACTGCTAGAAGTTGCTCCCCTTTGTTCAGTGGACTCGGCCGGGCCTAGGGCGGACTCGCTGCTGGCCAAGGCCGAGCCCATTGGTAGCAGAATGTTCCGTGATAGTGCCTCTGCGATAACGTATTTAAGAAGGGGAAAACAGGAAAAAAAAGAGAAGATGTGAAGAAGCTGAGCGGGGGCAGAGGCGCAGAGGGGGAGGTGCAGGCCTCATGGGCCTTGCAGGCCTCACCCTCTGGCCTCTCACCAGGTGGCTGACTGGGCCCAACTCGGCCCGTCCCGGCTGCGAGAAGTGGAGAGGAGATGAGAAGTGAATAAGATGTGATGTAAAAAGGATCCTGAGAAGCATCTGCCAGCCTGTTGTGAAGAACTTTTCTTGTGAGAGGAACGGCTGCAGACGCCAAGGTCAGTTCAGAAGGAGGGGGAGGAGGAATACGGCTCCTGGCCAAGATTCCCCTGCAGCCTGTGGTGACGACCATGGTGGAGCAGGTTGTCCCCTTGCAGCCCATGGAGGTCCACGGAGGAGCAGAGATCCACTTGGAGCCCGTGGAGGACCCTGCATCGGGGGAGGTAGATGCCTGAAAGAGGCTGTGGCCCATGGAGGGCCTGCTGGGGCAGCCGTTCTGGAGAGCCTGCACCCCGTGGAAGAGATGACCCATGTCGGAGCAGTTTCACGAAGGACCGTGGTGTGTGGGTGGGACCCCACGCTGGAGCAGGGGAGGAATGTGAGTCCTTCCCCCGACCATGAAGCAGCGGCATAAAACAGCGTGTGATGAACTGACCACAATCCCCATTCCCTCTTCCCCCCTGTGCTGCTCGGTGGGGAAGGTAGTAGAGATAATGTTAAGCTTGGGAAGAGGGAGGGGTGGAGGGAGGTTATCTTGTTCCCTGTCTCATTCTCCTGCTAATTTTAGAAATAAATGAGTGTTTTTCCCCAAGTCGAGTCTGTTTTGCCCGTAACGGTAACTTTAAGGATTTCTCCCTGTCCTTATCTCAAACCTTGAGCCGTTTTTCTTACATCATCTCTCCCTCTTCTCTCGGAGGGTGGAGGGAGTGAGAGAGAGACTGCGTAGTCTGGTCCCAATCAGGGCTGAACTACGACACCGACATTACGCATAACCCTGTAGTAGGCTAACTTTGATTTTGCCTTGATAACTTTGACTGTATGCTGAATTGATGCTAATGAAACATTACACAAACTCTGCATCTATAATCCTTAGGCATAAACTGTTGACCAAATCTGAGACCAAGTCTGGACCCAACTGCACCTAGGCTCCTCTCTGAGAAGGAGTTTAGAAATTAAGCAGGTCCATTGTGAACCTCGTGACTCAATCGGAGGGCCCTCCCTATTCTTTGCGTCTCTGGTCTCCCTGTATATCATTCTAACTCGAGTCTAACTCAATTTTCCTTTGTCTGTTTTTCCATGCAGTAATTAATAAAGTGAACCTTGCCACTGAACTTTGCTAAGTAGCACTTTTACAGCGTCATATTAAAATAACTTCTGCTAATATCAGTGACAATGGTTCTTTAAGCGATGTAAATCACCCATTTGTGACAGATAGGGAAGTCTGATGTGTACCTCAAGATTTGATTTCAGGTGAAAACAGCCAACAATTTGAACTAGATGATGTTAATAGCTATATAATAATGTATGTCATCATATCTATAGTTGTTATATGTCATATCAAAGGTATTACAGTAAGAATCACTCAGATAAATGAAGAATGAACTTCGATGAAACCGAGAAAAGTCCAGAGGTGATAGAACTAGAACTGGCTTCAACAACTGGTGCCAAACAACCTCTTTGAGATCAACATCTTCAACCTGCAGACTGTGGACATGATACACCAGCCGCGCCAAATATGCCAGCTGTGAGCTCCAGATACAGCATGCACCAATCTAACACTGTCTGTCCTGTCCTGAAAGACTCTTATAACAGACAGAGCCCAAATTCATGGACTAAATTAACTCAATGGACATTTGAGAGGCATGGCCCACAGACTAAGGGAATGATATCTGTGTGTATATAGCAAAGACAGAAAAAGTGGCAATGAATAATTGTGAACCGTGGGACCTAAGCATGACATAAATGGTACAGAATAAGGGGTGGACACCGTCCTGGTTTTGGCTGGGATGGAGATAATTTTCTTCCTAGTAGCGGCTATGTTTTAGATTTAGTATGGGATTTGGTACATGAAGAACATTGATAATACACTGATAATACACTTAGTTGTTGTTAAGAGATCAAGGACTTTTTCCAGCTTTCCAGGTTTTGCTAATGTGCAGGTGCAAGAAGTGGGGAAGGGTATAGCCAGTACAATTGACCCAAATTGGCCAAAGGAAGTAATCCAGACCATAGATGTCACGCCCAGTATACAAGGGGGTTGGCTAGTGGGCAGCATGTTCGCTCTCTCTCTTGTTCCAAGATCTCTCTCAGTTCTGTCCTGTGATCTCTGCTTGAAATTGGTTGTACTGGTTGTCATTTTGTTCATTTTGTATAGTCTACTATTATTATGATTATTGTTATTATCATCATCATCACCATCTTTTCCTTTGTTGTCCTAGTAAACTGTCTTTATCTCAGCCCACAAGTTTTCCTTTCTTTACAATTCTCTTCTCCTTCCACCTGGGAGGGGGGAGGGTGAGAGAGCGGCTACATGGTACTTAGTTACTGGCAGGGGTTAAACCATGACACCATAGAATCATAGAATGGTTAGGGTTGGAAGGGACCTTCAAAGGTCATCTAGTCCAACCCCCCTGCAAGGAGCAGGGACATCCCTGACTAGATCAGGTTGCTCAGAGCCTCATCCAACCTGGCCTTGAATGTTTCCAGGGATGGGGCTTCCACCACTTCTCTGGGCAACCTGTTACAGTGTTCTATAACTCGCATTGTAAAAAATTTTTTCCTAACATCCAATCTAAATCTCCCCCCCTCTATTTTAAAACCATTACTCCTTGTCCTATCGCAACAGGCCCTACTGAACAGCCTCTCCCCATCTTTCTTGTAGGCCCCCTTGAGGTACTGGAAGACCTCTCCCCAGAGCCTCCTCTTCTCCAGGCTGAACAGCCCCAACTCTCTCAGCCTGTCCTCATAGGAAAGGTGCTCCAGCCCTCTGATCATCTTTGCGGCCCTCCTCTGGACCTTCTCCAACTGGTCCATGTCCTTCTTGTGTTGGGGGCTCCAGAACTGGACACAGTACTCAAGGTGGGGTCTCACCAGGGCAGAGTAGGGGGGGAGAATCACCTCCCTCGACCTGCTGGCCACGCTTCTCTTGATGCAGCCCAGGATGCGGTTGGCCTTCTGGGCCGCAAGGGCGCATTGCCTGCTCATGTTGAGCTTCTCGTCCACCAGCACTCCCAAACCACTCATCCAGTCTGTGTCTTGCTCATTTGTCCACATAAAGGCTGTAGGAAACGGTGTCAAATGCTTTGCTGAAGTCCAGGTAAACAACATCCACTACTCTCCCCATGCAAACTCAAAATGTTATTGTTGTAGGTGATCAGGTTTTTCAAGCATGATTTGCCTTTTGTAAATCCATGCTGGCTTTTCCCAATCACCCGCTGCATTTAGGTTGTAATAGTTTCTAGGAGGACTTGTCCTGTTACTTTCCCAGGGACTGAGGGAAAAGACTAACAGGTCTGTAGTATCCTAGGCCTCCTTTTGGGCCCTTCTTGTAGATAGCTATGACATTTGCCCTCTTCCAGCCATCAGGGATATCCCCTGATCTCTGTGACTTTTCAAGTATTGTAGACAGTGTCCCTGCAACAGTATCAGCCACTTCTCTTAACACCCTGGGTCAGATTCCATCCAAGCCCATAGATTTACGTGGGCGTAAGAGTGTAAGTTGATCTTTGTTAGCTTTTCTCATAATATAATGGCCTAATACCCTTCTTTTTCTACTGGGTCTAACACACAAAACTGTCTTGTCCTTGTATGTTCATATACCAGTAAATTTATTGTAAAAAAACACTGGGTAAATTAAATATTATCCTTTAGGAAAACTCCATAGAGCGGAGTGTATATATACCTGCACGTGCACATTAAAAACAGTATTAAAGCAACATGAACACATTTTCAAATATGATTTAGCAATTGAACATAATGTAGAATAGCTAGTACTTCCTGACAAACAAGCTTTCTGCATACCTCATGGGCTTGACTGCACTTGTAGAGCATCTGAGTAAAGTAGATAACACCAAGGAAGTCTTCACCAGCAGAAAATGTATTAAAAATTATACCTTTTTTTGTCCCTGTCTCAGTTAGAAAGATGAGTTTTTCCACCTTACTTCTTTTAAGTAGCTTACTCTTCAAGATTCTTGGTTACAAGGGACAATCTGTTTTCAAAGATGTTGTTCATTATATGCATGGGTACTACCCATGGCCTTTACAACTTGCCTGCACATACTTACTGTTCAAAATTATCAGACTATCTGTCTCATCTGCAGGTGAGTGAAGGGCTCGCTGTACCTGATATTCAGCATATCAGCTTTGATTTTGACTGAATGCATGCAGTAGCTCCTGGGATATCACTGGTGCTCCACGACTATTACATTGTTCTTTATGCAGCAGATATCCACACTTCTGGATTCAGACATGTTGTTATCCCACATAAAGGGCTCCATTTCCTAAAATATGTGTATGTGATGGCAAAGTGGAAGATGCTGTAAATCAGTTGTCAGTCTCACTAAACCCCAGGTTTTCCTAGGGTACTCAGCCAAATGCAGCCAGCTCAGCATCACACAAGCTCATTGCACTCGAATTTGGGTTGCTACTCCCGTCCTTACTCTCCACAGGCTGTTACCAATTTCTACAGCAACAGCTGGTAGCTACAAGAGAAGAAGCTGCAAGACAAGACCCAGACAGCCTTCAGCCCCTGGTCTAAGAAGGATTATGACTTGTATCTTGGCAGGACAAGCAGAGAACGAAAAAAGCAAAGCAAATTAAAAGCAGGCCATGTAACCAACCCATCCCTAAGCAGGCAAAACAAAACATGGTGCCATGTAGCACACTGGACTCCTTCCAGCCCCTGACCATTGCCCAGAATAGCATCAGTGGTGTTGGAGAATCTTGTGCATCTCTTCCTGATTCCTTCTCTTCTCCAAGATTAAATAAATGCACTCCAACCAAGTTACAGCCAATGCCCAGGCTTGGGTAAGTGCTGCCTCCTTATGAGACTCTGGTCTGAGTTGAAGGCATATTTGGGGGAGCTCAAAAAAATGTGTTGTTTCTTTTTCTTTTTTTTTTTCTCCCAGCTATAAAAGGATGGTCATTGCATTTATAGCTGTCAGACTGAACTCCTCCTTCCAATAACACATGCCATCCACAATACCCACCCTCTACACTCTCTAACTCAAAATGATTCAGCATTGTCTGATGTAAATGGAACAGATTTACTTTAAAGGAAAAAATTATTTTTGGTTGCCCATTAAATGTCACAGAGGAAATTCATGGCATGTAGGAAAAAAAAAACCAGTACAGTACTGTTGAGCCAAGACTGTCTAACAGATGTTGTACTCATTATAGTCTAAGCATAATAACAAAATTTGTTACGAGCTGAATACAGGAAAAGCCTTATCTCCCTGTGGTGATACTGTGGAGGCATTATTGTTACTAAAAGCCTTGTTTCCTCCTTCTGATTTCTGATACGTGCTCAGGCTGGAGTTTGTAATATTATCTCAGCACTCTGATCCTGCACACGTGTAGAAGGCCTCAGCATTAGGAAAACAGTACCAGAACAAGCTCATTTCTAAGACTCCTGGGAGAGAGATTCCAGAAGGCAAGGAATTCTAACCCTGGCTCTTGTGCCATATTCATCCAAATCTCTGCATGCCATTTCCAGATATCAGCTCTGGGAGGGAAGCACAACACAGCAGCTTTGGGAGAGCCTGAAATTCAGGACAAAGTTGTCTCAATTTCAGCTATTCACTGGAGTATCACCAGCACCAACAAGTACGTTACTTACTTTGTATCTTTCTGTGCTTCCTTTCCAAAAATGTGTAGTAGATACTCCTTTACCTCACCAAGGTACCTGCTCCAGAAAGACAGGAAACTACATGTTTTCTATTAGATGGAACATTTGAGCTTTCTGGGAATAGAGGCTTAGTTTGAATTAACTTGGTTTCAGGGTAGAGTTGCCTAATAGTTCCACAATAGCCATGTGGGGTTTTTTTTGTTTTTTTTTTTTTTTAATCTGAAATGGTATGTGAAAAAGAGATTTGTAACACATTGCAATAAAGTCTCCAATCTCTTACTGACTTTCAGCAGGAGAAATCTCCCTGATATTCACTGCCCAAATCTCAATTAATTAAGTGTGGCTATTAAAAGAAACTAAAGCCAAACAGAGTCTTACACAAAGGACAACTACTCTTAATTTTCTACTAGTGTTAGAAAAAAAAAATGAAAGAAAGAAGGGAACATATGTTTTTTAAATGCTCTTGGGGGATCATAGGATAATTCAGGTGAGAATCCCTAGTACAATCTCCTTCTCAAGGCATGGTCATCTCTGAGCTTAAAGCAGGTTGCTCAGCGTTTAACTGAGCTGGGTCTTGAAAACCTCCAAAGGTGGAAAAGGCACAATGTCTCTAGACAATCTGTGCCATTGCCTGCCTGCCTCCTTTAAGTGACAGAACGGTCTGTCCTTAAATCCAGCCCAGTCATGTCGTTTCATCTTCTGCCTGCTGTCTCTCATCCTCCCATCATGCCTAACTTGTGAAAAGCCTGGCTTCCCCTGATCAATACCTGCCCCGTAGGTCCCCTTGCACGGTTGAACAGACCCCACTCCCTCAGCCTCTCCTCGCAGGAACATCTCCAGCCCTGACCAGTTCCAGGGCCCTCCGCTGAGCTTCCTCCAGTTTGTCCATGTCTTTTCTACACCTGGCCATGGGTACCCTAGATGTGGTCAAGCAAGTCCTGAGTAAAGAAGGGGGAAAAAAAAAATAATAAAAAAAAAGATGAAAACTTTTTTTCCAGCCTTCTACAGCAGAGGAAGCTGAGATTTCCACAGTGCTGAGGCAGGGGACACCCAAATCATGCAGGATTTCGCCCCCATCTACGTGTCTAGTTCCGCAGATCTTTCCTTGAAGACCCCAGCTTGAAATAATCCGTAGTGTAAAATCCCGGTCCCTCATTTAACTGCTCGGCACCCTCCCCTGCAGTCCCTCGGGAGCAGCAGGCTCAATGGCAGGCACAAGAGACCTCCCCATGCAGCGAGAGAGAAGCCTTAAAAAACGGCCCGCCGCCCTCTTTGCGCGGTTCTTTATCTCAAAAACCGGCAGGGAGGTGGCGGGAGCAGCCGCCCCAAGCGTCGCCCTCCCGGGGGTCCCAGGCCCGGGTCTTGGCGGGGCAGAGGCCGCGGGGCCGGGCGTGCGGGCGGCGCTGGGCGCACCCCTCCCTGCAGCAGCAGTGGTGAGGGCGGGCCGGCACCCGGAAGAGGAGCCGCCACCGCCCGCCTGACTTTCCCGGCAGGCAAACAGGCAGGCAGGGAAGCAGGCAGGCGGGCGCCATGCTGCAGTTCTTGGTAAGGCTCAGCGGGGAGGCGGCGGCGCCGCCGCCATTTCGCAGCGGGGCGGGGCACAGCGGAGCGAGGCGGGCGGGGGCGGTGGCGGCGGCGGCGGCCGCCGCCGCTCCTCGGCGAGGGGAGGAAAGTCGCTGTGTGCGGTCACCGCCCGCACCCGCGCCCCGCGGGCGGCTCCGGGAGGCCCAGCGGGCGGGCGGGCGGACGGACGGAGGGGCCTTCCCCCGCCCGAGGGGCTGACAGCGACGGGGGCTTCTCCCTTCGGCCTTGGGTGCTGCTACCCTGTGGCGTGACTCGCCCCCCTGGCCGTGAAGCTGCTTAAACGGGGCGGTTGCCCCCAGTTTTGGCTCTCCGGCAGCACAGCATCCCTGTAGGTGCGGCTTCAGGCGGTTTCCCTTCTCCGGCTCCTTCAAACCCGGCCTCGCCCCGCTTTTGGGTACCCGCCGTGCACCGCCGGGTTTGTCCCTGCTCCCCGCAGAACTGTGCCTTACACCGGCTCCGAAAAATGAAGTTCTTGCCTTGTTTTTTTTTCTCCCAAGTCGTGCCCTTAATTTGCCTGGGAGATCGGCAGGTTTTGCTTGCTCACGGTGATGCCCTCCTGCTGCTCACGTTTCTTTCTGTCAGCATAGGTACCTCGCTCCTTTTGTGACAGCAGGGGTTTTCAGCCCTGGCCATTTTGTGCACCCTTAAAAATTTATCGCTGGAGATGTGGATTTTTGTATGTAGAAGTTGAGGCAAGGGGTCATGTTTCATTAAATCCCCCTTAACAACAGCAAAATTAGTAGACTAATTTTGTAGTTTTTGTACTTCTCTCGTTTTAGTACGCCTTTCTGTCTTTCTGTACCTTCCCCTAAACTCTTCTGGGTGCCTGAAGTTAGGTACCTGGCTACTCTTCATTAAATACTTAATCGATGCTGGTATTTTTACTGTCAAATGTGGAAATAAATTACCTGACCAAAAAAAGATGCTGATTTCTTTTGCTGCAAAGCAAGGGAACGGTCTCCTGTTTTTCATTCTAGTGATTTGAGGGGTACTCTAGGGTTTTAGTTGTGTTCAGATATGCCCTAGTAAGTGCAAACAATAAGTGATATTCACTCATCTTTTATTGGAGGAAGAGTAATTTGGCTGGCTTATAAGTTTCATACCAAGTGTTGATGCAGAGCAAGGGATGGCCTATTGTAAGTTGAGAGTCTTGTATGTTTTTATAAATTATTAAATGAGGCCTATTTCTTATCTCAACTTCAAAATAAAATGTAATAACAAGTGTGAAAGCCTCAGTCATTTCTGTAGCTGTCTTTTATAGTCTCTCTCCGCTCGGCTGAAAACGCTCAGTAAGAGTAGACACACTGAGCCACTCTCATCATTTCCATGTTTATCAACTCTACTGCTTGCTGCTAATGTGTTTTGTTGCCTTTGCTAGATTAAAAAAAAACCAAACTCTTATTCTGGCTTCTTCATTAGTGCCTGAAAGTTAGAAAAAAAGACATACTAATTCTGGGTTTCTTCCCTCTTTGGGTGTAGACTGAGTGTTTGACTCTTGCTCTCCCTTGTTAGGCTGTAGCAGAGAGATAAAGGGATAATCTCGCAAACCTTGTATTTTTGCTATGCAGAGTTAAGCATTAAATAAACATTTGCTTAAATGCAACTTGAAACTGGAAGACTCTGAACTCTTATCAGCCCTGTTGTCCTTTGTTAACACGCATGTTTTAATTTGCTGTATTTTTTTGCAGTTCACATAATTGAAATCTAAATAGCGAAATGTTTCCCTCTGCTTGAATTGCCAACTCTAAAAGTAAATGTAACTGGGTGGATTGCTCTTGAATGTGATGCTAGACTTTTCAATAAAGGACTACACTTGAAGTACATTAAGATCAGTTTGTCTGTACTGAATCAGGTTTATCACATAGCAGAATACGATAGTTGTTCCATCTTTGGAAATAGTCTGGGATGAAATCCTAGGAAACTGCTAATAAACAAGGACTGCATTTGTGTTTTCAAGTGAGTTCTTGGACAGTGCTAAAAATACAGGAAATTCCCTGCTAGAGTGATGCACTGCCTTAAGAGGAGTCACAAGTCTCTTCTACATCAGTGCAATGTTTGTTAATATCTCCCAGAGTACTTCTTTAACTGATAATTAAAACCAAAAGAGCAAATGATAACCAGTGCAGTACACACACAAAGAACTCTGCTTCTTCTGTAATTGTTAAAGCTAACCTCCTTAAAAGGTAATAAACAAAGAATAACATCAAAAATCTGTTTAAGAAAATACTGCAAGTAAATTGCAGTCATGGTTCATTTGGCAGTTTTCAAGCAGTTTTAGTTTTCTATAGCTAGCTTTTCACCAGTGATGTTTATGGAGTCTGAATCACTGAAAAGATGAGCTGTACTGTATGCTGCTTTGGGCATGGAAAAGATGTCTAGTCAGTATGCGATGGCAAAGTTGTTACTGTGGACAGTGGTTTTATTTTTCTTAAAATAGTCTTTTGACAGCAGCGACCAGAAGGAATAACAATTTTCTTAAATAGAACTGGCCTCAGCTGTCATAAAGAGTGATTTGTCTACTGACAATGAATGAAGGCACATTATTAGTAGAGACCCCTTCCAAAATAGTCGAATGAGCTTTCATAGTATAGGATGTACTTAACAGGAAACATAACAATAAAAATAAAATCTCGGATCTTGGGGAGTTGCTGAATGAAAATCTCATCACCTGTCTGTGAAGAAAGGAATTTCTTTCACTCCAAAAGTGTTGTTGTTTTTGAGGATTTTTCTCAGCTTACAAACAAGTTCTGGCCCAGGAACCGTGCTTCTCTTTTGCTCTTGCTTTCCTTCCAGGGTGCATTTTCACAGACACCCTTCAGCAACGATGAGTTTGCACAGTTATCTAAAGAGGTTGTGCCCTGCTTCCAGCCAACAGTGCTTTCCTGCCTTAGAAGAACCCCTAGATCAGAGTGCATTTTGGCTGAAAACTAAACTCTTGAGGTCAAAGGGGTCTGGAAGATGCATGGTTGTTAGTTATTGCAGAAGACAAGTAGCAGGTTTACATCGGTTTAAGTTGATGGAGGAACTTTTAGGATGAGACTAGGATCTTTTTGCAGTCAGAGTCTCTGTTGTGACTTTCAAGCCTGTGAACTTAATTTTTTTTTACTGTATGTTACTGTGTTATGTCTTTCTATAGGTGTATACCTCTCCAGCATTGAGCATTGTTTTAGTGGAGTGTTGCTTTAGGCTTTTGAGGCATGGACCAAAAGCTCTGTGAGATGTACGTCCCTGCTGCTATCTCCCCTGTTTTTACAGGAGTTACTGCCTTTGTGAGTGTGCAAAGAATTTTACAGAGGTGATCATAGCGTGATCCAAATAGTCTTGGAGATGTGTGTTGAAAACACATCTGTGCTTTAATTTGGAAATGATGGTAAGGTTTTCCTGATGAGGAAGATGGGTAAAATTGCACCTCTCTGGAAGAAAGGTGAGAAATTAAGTAGGAGTGGAATTGAAATTCTTTAGTCTTCACATGACTTGCAATATTCATTGTTTTTGTTTGTTTTAACCAATATGCTTTTGATGGAAGAATGTTAACTATTCTTTTCTCCCTTTCTTCCTTTTTAGCTTGGTTTTACTCTTGGCAATGTGGTTGGAATGTATCTGGCTCAGAACTATGATGTGAGTAACCTTGTACTCTCAGAGTTATATCTATTCTGAACTGGAAATATAAGGCTGTTTTCCCTCAGTCAGAACTGAATCAGTCTTTATTTTGATGATTTGTTTTATTTAAACAGAACACGGATTGTACTTACTTTAGTTACAAATGAACTCATATGTAAATGGAACCAAAACATCTACCTCTTTGACATCTTCTCTGTGACAGAGTAATGCTTAGAGCCTTAACTGGTGTGGGGGCCCTAGAGCACAGGTATAGTAAACGGACATCTACAGAGACAGAGACAGGAGAAACAAGGTTTTGCAGCTGCTCGTGGATCGTACTGGCACTAAAATACCAGTTTCCTGACTCTGATGGCTTGCCTGCTTACAGTGCTCTTCACTTAGTACACCTGTTTGTTGCTTAAAAGTCCTTCAGAGCATCTGAAATTTCTGTCTTCTATACCAATAATGAAAATAAATTATGCCAGCTTTTTTGGAAAATTCAACACCTGCTTCTACTTCAAACAATTTATCAACCTGTAGTCTTCTTTCCTTCTTTTCTCACAGTGAGAAAAGAAAGTAAGTGAACTTTCTCTCCCCAGTTCTCACATTGAACATAGATTTTTTTACTGTGAGAGTTAGAGTAGAAGAAGAAGATTTAGAGCTGAGTCTTCAATACAAGCTTTTAGTTTCTGCAGAGTCAGCAGAATCCCTTCTAAGAGCAGTGCTACTTAGCTGTTTGCAGGCTGGAAGAGTTAATTAAATTTAACATTTTTTTTTTTTCCTTAGGCAATCTGTGTTAGCCTAGTTTAAAAAAAAAAAAAAAGCTGCTGAGGCTCAAATGTCTGATGACATTTATGTTTTGCTTTCCTCTTACCGTCAGTATTGAAGTCATCTTGCCTGCAGAATTCTTAGTTTTTGCTCCCTGCTCATGTGCAAACTTTTGTGATGTTTCTGTCCAGTCACTCCAGTGAGAGTACTAGTAAAAGACTGATGTTACTTTCCAAGATATGTGTTACAGTGTTATGAAAATGTAGTTATAAGGACATATTTGAGTGTATCAATATGTATTGTAAGCATGATACAATGCTTTTCTGGTAGCACTATTGAAGTATTGCCACAAGAGGGGGACTTACACTTTTGATTTGCAGGATATGATTCCCTGGGAATGTAGCACTGACTTGCAGGATGAACGTGGTAATTTTATTGCTGATATTGAAGATGATTTGTTTTAGATGACATCTAAGATAACCTTGTCCTAATGAAGTCCTAATTCTGCAGCTGTACACACATGTGCTTAGTTATAAGCACATGGATGTTTCTGCTGACAGCAGTGGAGTTCTCTTGGTTTAACTTAAATGTCAGGCATATTACAGGCTGGGGTCTTAATTTCATTTTCTCAGACAGAGCTTAACTTTGAAAGGGAAGGTAAGAGAGAAGCTTAGGATATTACCTTATCAACCTCAAATCATCCAATGAGAGAACTGCAGTCTGTCTGGATTAACTTTCCTTCTGCTCTGTGGTCAGGTTGCATATGAAGTAAAAGCCCATTATTCTTTTCGCAAGTACCAGTGGTAACTTTGCTTTATGTTAATTTTAATCAGTCAGCTTGTAAAATCCTACATTGTCAATTCCCAGTTTTAGCTGGAATCATGAGATATATTCCTTGCCCTTAAAAGTTGCTTGCTTTTTTTTTTCTTTATGTTGTCAGAATTTAGTGTTGGATTGCTTTATCAAAATACTTCTCTTTGCAATGGAAAGCTGAAGTTTTGAAGTTCACAAGCGGTAAATTAAATTTTCCTTCAAGTGTGAAACTGCAAAAGGTTGCCAATTTGTAATGCAGTGGAATTCCCCAGTGGGGAATTTTGGTTTCCACAAAATGAACCAGAAGAAGTATTTCTTTATAAATTTCTCGAGAACGTATTTGCTTATCTGATGCTCTTGAACATCTCTTTTCTCTTGGTTTGTGACCAGTATAGTGCAATCTAATTTCCCAGTATAGTGCAATCTAAGTCTGTACATCAGTGCTTAAATTGGCTTATTCTTGTCTTCTTTCAGTGAGGAAGCCAGACTAGTCTTACTAAATTTCCTGTGAAGCGATCTTTTATCCTCCCTCATGTTCCCATCACCACAGGCTGACTTTTACTCTTAATAATCTAAAATATTTCCTGAAGCCTCATGTAAGGTGCTTTCATCTGCTGTTTGCTTGATGTTGCTTTGTTTTTAACCTCTGTGTAAGGTAACAGATCCTGTAAGTATCTTTTAGAAACCAATTTAAACTTCATAAAATTTCTTGCTGTGTTTATGTTATTGTCGTTCCTGCTGAGGCTTGTGTAGCTTAGGATTTTTTGTTAACTTATGTGGGTTTTGTTTGTTTTGTTTTGTTTTGTCTTTAAAGATTCCTAACATTGCAAAGAAGCTTGAAGATTTTAAGAAGGATGTGGAAGCTAAGAAGAAACCTCCCAGCGACAAGTCCTAAAAGAGCAATGTTACCCAGGTCACCTCTGTGCATTCATCAAGGATGCAATTTACATTTCAGGCAACAAAGATCAAGTAGAGGGTTGGTATGGGAGGTTCTTCCACTTTTAGTCTCCTAGAACTGGAATGTCCTTGTTTTGAAAGAGCAGCCGTGAACTTTTCCTGGGACTGATTTGCAGGGGTGTCAGAATTTGGATTTGCAGCTGATATGTGACTGGATAAGATCATCTGTATTTTTTGTTATTGCTTTTCCTAATGTTTTGTAACCCCATTTTTACCTGATCCAACTGGAGTCCTTTTAGTGCTATTACTATGCGTACCTCACACTTTGTAATACCCTAGTTCTTAGAACATCATGAAAGAAATTAAAGGCATCAAGAAGTACCTTTCAGGGTTTCTTGTCATTTGTTGTGAGCAGCGGTACTTCACTCTCCTTAAGATCCCCATTCCATTATTGGAGATGGGAAAGTTCATTTGTCAAACTATGAACCTGAGGGGAACGGGGGAGCTCTTGCTTTTTCCATTATGTTAAATGATGACTTCCAGCAGTGTAGACTTTGCACAAACATAGCTGATTTCAAAAAGTGTAAAAGGCCATCAACTTTAACCTAACCTATACTTCAAATTCATTGTTTCTTCTATTATTGTCTCTTCCTCTTCTTTCCCTTCTGCTTGGTTGCTTGAGGATGTCTCTGGAGTGATGGGGAGGATGGGAGAGAGAAGAGTAATCTTCAATAAGTGATCATCTAGACATATGGAGGTCAGCACTTACATTGTGAATCAAAACCATTGACTTTGTGTGCATAACGGTCCAGTTTGTGTAATTGTTCTAAGTATGCTTTTTTTTTTTTTCTACTGCCTCTTGGTGTGGAACAAGGACTAAAGCTCAATATTTCTATCAAGTATGTATTATATCTATATGTATTAGGACTGTCCCTGTTTAGCATCTTTGTCGGTGACATGGACAGTGGGATAGAGTGCACCCTCAGGAAGTTTGCCAACAACACCAAGCTGTGTGGTGTGGTCCACACACTGGAGGGGGAGGGATGCCATCCAGAGGGACCTTGACAGGATGGAGAGGTGAGCCCGTGCAAATCTCATGAAGTTCAACAAGGCCAAGTGCAAGGTCCTGCACACGGGACAGGGCAATTCCAAGCACAAACCCAGGCTGGGCAGAGAATGGATCGAGACTAGCCCTGAGGAGAAGGATTTGGGAGTGCTGGTAGATGAGAAGCTCAGCATGAGCTGGCAATGTGCACTTGCAGTCCAGAAAGCCAACCACATCCTGGGCTGCATCAAGAGGCGTGTGGCCAGCAGGTCGAGGGAGGTGATTCAGCCCCTCTGCTCTGGTGAGACATCACCTGGAGTACTGCGTCCAGTTCTGGAGCCCCCAACATAAGAAGGATGTGAACCCGTTGGAGCGAGTCCAGAGGAGGGCCACGAAGATGATGAGAGGGCTGGAGCACCTCTCCTGTGAGGACAGGCTGAGAGAGTTGGGGTTGGTTAGCCTGGAGAAAAGGAGGCTCTGGGGAGACCTGATAGCAGCCTTTCTGTACCTAAAGGGGGTTTTACAAGAGAGATGAGGAGAAGCTCTTTAGCAGGGTCTGTTGTGATAGGACAAGGGGTAATGGTTTTAAAATAGAAGGAGGTAGATTCAGACTGGATATAAGGAAAAAAAAATTTACAATGAGGGTGGTGGAACACTGGAACAGGTTGCCCAGAGAGGTAGTGGGTGCCCCGTCCCCGGAAACATTCAAGGCCAGGTTGGGTGAAGTTAGCAACCTGATCTAGCTGAAGATGTCCCTGCTCCTTGCAGGGAGGTAATTTGAATAGGTGTTAGTTTTATTATTACAACAATCTATCAAATATTTTTTTTCCTGTAAAATAGAGTCCTGAGAACTCTGTAAGGTGGCTTAAATCACTGAGTCCCCTTGACAGTCTTTTACAGGACATGAAGGATGAAGAAAAGTACCAAGAAGATACCCTCTTTGCTTTTATTAATAATTCCAGGTGATGGACTGCTATGAACAAGTAGGAGGAACAAGCACAGAGAATGACCTCCTCAACTCCTCAGGCTTTTGATTAAAGCATACCTAGAGTGCTTCTTCACTAGTGTTTCGGTTCGGGTAAGGATTGTGCCTTCAAAATGAATTGTCCTTTTACCATGTTTTCATTCTCATAATGGGAAAACTGTGGAGCACATGAACTGGATTTCTTTCTGTGTTGGTTTTGTTTAGTGGAGGGAGCTATGGTGTCAGCTCCTGCAGGAAGCTGCTAGAAGTCAGGAATTTTTTTTAGCTTCCTTTTCCAAAGTTTGGTGATAGCAGAGTTCTTCAACAATGCAGTCCTGCAATTGAGGAAAGTATTTCTCGACTTAACTAATTTCTCAACAAATTTCTATGGCTCTATAAAGATTCTCCTTCTTAAATAATATATATATACATGAGAAATATTTCACCTGTAATTTCCCATCCTTCCTTTCACTATCTGCCCTGAAATGTGTAGCTTTCAGTCTTTGCTAAGAAATATTTGATAGGTTTAAAAGATACCTCAAGTCAGACAATCTTAGTAGCTATACTACCAACTCTTCTTATAGTAAACACTCAAAAACCGTAAGCAGGGAGAAATAATTTTGACCACCTAACATTAGTTATGGTAGCAGTATGTGTTGAAGATGCCAAGAACATGCTTGGTGAAGGGAGTTCACAAATATTTAGTACAGCCATATTTAGCTATCACTGAAGTAGTAGCGTACACTCTGGTCTTTGAAAGGGATTTCCATTTGCTTTCACAGACTTCAGACCAGACTGAAGGAACTGTCTTCCACACACAAAAGCTTTTCCATGGAGGGAGACAGCACTGCACAGATGTTTTGGTGCTTCCATGAATGTGATGAACTTGGTTTCCTTCAGCTTCCCTTTGGGGTTTTTTTGTTTGTTTGTTGGTTTTTGTTTGTTTGGGTTTTTTACCTTGTTCTTTCTTTCCTATTCTTGAGCAGAGTTTTGAAAAATACTAGCTTTATGCCATTCATATTTCTTTGCTTGTCATATAAAATAATGTTAGTGTTTAAAATTGGACTGTTTTTTTTTCCTTAAACATGCTTTATGTTCTTCCATTACTTTACATGGATGAGAAGGGAAATAATACTCAAAATCTCTATATTTGTTGCCAAACAAGCCTGTGTTAACTCTGAAAGTGTATTTTGGAACTGAAACTTTCAGCTGAGCATTCCAAGCAGATGCTAGGAATTATTTTTTTTCCTATCAGATTATGAAGTGAACCTGCTGTAGAAACAATATATGCTCATTCCCATTAGAGACAGGACTTCTTAAGTGTTTCACACTGTTTGCAACACTTTCCATATTAGCTCAAGCTGTCTTTTTTTTGTATCATATAGTAATGGACTGCTGGATAACATTATAACACAGTTCTTGTCAACTTTGCAACTACTGTGTAACACATTTTGCCTAACTGATTCAGCCTGAGGCTATCCTAGATGATAATAAAGGTGAACCTTATATTCCAGAGGGCAGAGAGTACACACAGGTAATGACTGCTTGATGCAGATCTTGTGTCTGAGGGCTCAGAGGGACTATGGATGCAGTGGTGTCATAGCAGGTCACGTAGGATGAATGCACCTTCAAGATACCTAGGAGCAAGTTTCCCCCTTAACATGGGTATTGTGAATTTCTGCACGTTCGAAATGCCTATGGGGATAGCTGGAATTGCCAGCAAAAATACACAGTCTTCCTTTGGTAAAAGCTGTTAGGATAAATGCAGTTGCATCTATTTTCATGTATTGATTCTTTTGAGACGTGCTAGGAGCTGAAGGCTTGAGGCAAAAGGGGAAGAGAGGAATATATGAGATACTAACAGACTTCTGAAGTATTTACTGTGGATTGAGACTGTTATCTTGTGATGAAAAATGTTGTCCTAATGCTCTTGTAGACCATCTTCCACTGAATACAGTAGAGCTAATACTGAAAATAAAGAAAATGCCAGATAGCAAAGCAATTATTAGCTTACTGGGCACCAGAGTTTAAAGAAAGACGGTGAATTTACTTCACAGAACTTCACTAACATGAATGCTCAGAGGTGTCATTTTATCTCACAGAACCGTAGCCTCTTGGCTCGTGATGTCTGCCCCATCCCTTGATCTTCATGGCCCTTGGGTAGGACTCACTCCAGTATGTCCATGTGCCTATTGTACTGGGGAGCCCAGAACTGGACGTAGTTTGTATGTGTCTCACCAGGGCTAAGAAGAGGGGAAGGATCACCTCCTCCCTCAACCTGTGGAGGGTGTTCTGCATAATAGAGCTCTGGGTGCTGTTGGCTGCCTTTCCTTCAAGGGCACACTGCTGACTCAGATTCAACTTGTCTACCAGGAGTCCCAAGTCCTTTTCTACATAGTTGCATTCTAGCTTGTTGTCTCCAGCTTGTATTGGTGTGTGGGATTATTCCTCCCCAAATACAGGACTTTGCATTTCCCTTTTTTGAACTTCATGAGATTCATGTCAATCCATTTCTCTGACCTGTGAAGGTCATCTGAATGACAGCACAGCCATCTTGTGCATCAACCACTTCTCCTAGTTTTGTATTGTCTACAAACTTACTGAGAGTCCACTCTGTCCAGGCCATTAATAAATATGCCAGTATTCAATAATTCAATATTGACCCTGGTATTTTCCCCTGGGGTACACTGGTGGAGACTGGCCTCCAGCTGGACTTTGTGGTGCTGACCACAAGCCTTTAAACCAAACATTTCAGCCAGTGTTCGATTCACCTTACCGTTCACTTATCTAGTCCATGCTTCATCAGTTTGTCTGTGAGGTAACAGCTGTTATGACTCCTCTGTGTGTGCTTTCTTGGAGACTTTTGTTATAATGCTGAGCATCTGGAAATGTGCTTTGAAGGGCCCAGACTGCTATCAGCCCAGTTTACAGATGGCACTTAAATTATGGGTGAAATTGGAATGTTGCAAAGGAAGAAATTGGAATTTTCAAAATTAATACTGGCTTGATTTCATAAGCCCATATTATATCTGTGTTTATAGAAACATGATTGTGAATTGGTATTTGTATGTAAAAATCAATATCTGTTACATGTGATGCATAATTATTTTGAATATTAGGAAGTGATAGTGAATATTGGAGTGCATATGTTACTGGTATACTCCATAGAGAAATTTCCTGTACAGCTCTATTTTTGCCTCAGAGGGGCAAGAAAGAAGTACTTAGTTCTATTTGTTACAGTTCTCAGTGGTATATGCTAACCTTTACTTCACAAAGTCCCAAGCCAAGGTCATTTTTATTGAATTTGTACTGAGCTAAAATAGCTCTGAAGGTTGTTTGCTTTTTCACCTGAAACATACATTAATCACAGATGATCAAATTTACTTTATTGAAAAATAAAACACATTTCATAAATTACTTTCAGAATAGATGTTCCCACCAAAGTCAATTCTGGCTTTAATCTTTAATACATCTGGAAAATCTCTAAATACCCCATTCCTGTAAATCACTGAATCAAACCATAACTGCAGTACTAACTTTCCTACCCTGTCAGCGCAAATGCTGGAGTGGAACATGCTGTTGGTTTTCTGTGTGAAAACAGGGATTCAGCAACCTTTTGTAATGATGGTTAGAGCCCTTCTCTGACAACTGCACTTTTGGGTTCAAAGATGCAACTCAAGTAGTAAATTACTAATCAATATATGAAAAAAAAATATAAGGGCCTGTTTTAAATACTATTATTCACATTTTCCGCAAACCAGAGGGAATTGCACAACAAGTGTTGAGTACAGCTATCACGCTCTGCTTTTTTTTTTCCTGAGAAATAAAACATTATCAGCTACAGAATGAAGAATTGCTCAGTACAAATGGCCTTCGTTTGTTTCAGTGAAATTGTTCAGGTTTTATGTCACTGGGAAAAAAGAAACACTGTAAGATAAAATAGTATACTGCTAATCGTTGATGTGATTATACTTTTTGGATAGGAATCTTAAATTCTGGGGTGAAAGCAGAACTTTTGTTTTTAGGAGTTAATATATGTGCTGAATGTTCACAGCATCTGGAAAGCACTTAATTTGAAATCAGGCTTATCTCCCGTCTGAAGAAAAGACTTCAGCTTTGGTTATTGGTGGAGACAAATCTGAAGTTGAGTGACAGTATGCTATAAATTACCAGTGAAAATTTCCCACTTTTCTGTCTGCTTGCCATTTATTTTCATTTAAAAAATAAATAAATAAAGCAGCAATCTGCACCCATTGCATATCACACTGGGAGCCGTGCAGCTTCCCAGCCCTAAGCTTGTTCTTCTGCTGCTATTTTCCTTTGTGTTATTCAGATTCTGCCACTAAATACTTTTCTCATGTGCTTTCTTATGTCTTCACTGAAATTAGGGGGGTGGGACTAGATGACCTTTGAAGGTCCCTTCCAACCCTAACTATTCTATGATTTTATGATTTTTTAAGATCATTTCCTTTTAAAGCAAGACTTCTGAAATCATAGTGTGTTTGTCTACTTAATTGTTTGCCTGTCCATCCTCAGGTGCAAATTGTCATGTAATTTTCAGCCAAATTCAGCAGAACAGACTTGATTAGCTCCAGTGTTCACCACCCTATCCATTCTTTTTTTTTTTTTATGCCAGGTAGGAGAACTCACAATGTCCCACCAAGACATCCTTCCAATATCAACCCCTTACGTACTCAAAGGGTTCTCTTTGAAAAAGACTTGTCATGGAATGATTGGTCTTACCTATATGGGACACAGCCTATAATGAAAAAAAAAAAATATCCAGGTTTAAGCAATATTCCTTCTACTTGAAAACTACTCCTTTCTCAGACTCTGGAAGGAATGTTTTTCAGACACATGGCAACACTGAGAAAGACTTTTCTTGGATCTAATTAAATCTGTATTTCCCACGAAATTCAAGTATATGTATAGAATTACATTTAGCACCAAGAATAAAATGTAGAAATATTTTACATCCCTAGTAGGCACAGATTTTACTCTAGATCTTATAATTTCATAATAACATTTACAAAAGACTGCTCCATTGAAATGACTTCCATAGATGATGTCCTGATTTCAGGTGGGATAGAGTTAATTTTCTTCCTAGTAGCTGTTTGTAAATAAGAAGCACCTGAAAATCTTACTCCTGAATACTCCTGAAGACAGCTTAGCAAGGACCAAAAGCTCTTGATATTCACAGACATCATGGATTTGATTTCTTTCCTTTTGAAAAAAAAAAGACAATAATTCTATCAACTTTAAATTCACCTAAAAATGTTTGGGTTTGTAATTTTGTTTGGGTTTGGTTTGGTTTTTTTTCTGCTAAAGTATCTGATTTTTACAATTAGGAAAACCCAAACACTTTTGTGTGTCTTTCTTTCCTTGACACTTGGCACTGTGAGATTGGTAGCAGCATTGACAAATAGCTGAGGGATCATGAACACTAGCTAGTGACATCATAGTTCTCAGTGAAGAAACAGCTTCTCCACAATGGTCTATGGAAAATATAAATAGCTATGCCAAACGAAGATACTACATGGGAAGACATAGTCTTTACCAATTTAAGCAGTTTGGTTTAGATAGTGTCTCCATTGTATTACATCTTGTACAAACTCCACATTCCTTGATCAGGGAAACATTTTTTGGACCATACAAACTGATTAAATTATTTTCCAGCTGGCAAATTAAGTAATCAAAAATAGAAGTGTCCCTAACACATCTACATGACATTCTAGGGAAAACTTGAAAGAAGCAGCTCTTCTTAATGGTAGATGGGTGTAGACTGTTTACACTGGAATAAGTCATCTTTTTTTACAGAACGATAAACACTCCTTGACCAATTTGGCTCTTGTATCTGAAAGCTAATAATGTGTGCAGCTTCCCTCTACCACAAATGTATTCAGTCACTTTACAGTTGTACAACATTTTTATACTCTCTTTCAAAACTAAGGAGAAGATAGAAAAAGGAGAAAGATCCTCTGCTGAGAAAAACCCCAAACCAAAACAGAAAAAGCCACTGTATTAAAAAGCAGCTTCTGTTATATCCATTTGCACTGACTGTTTCTTTTATGCATGTCTATAGCCTACACTGCATGTCTTTTTAACTATTTTAGTTACTAATCCATGTTTTTTAACAACATTAAAAACTATTACTCTTGCAAGTTAAAACAAGTGAAGCTGATATTTATTCCTGTGATGGGAATTCCATAGTTACCCCAAAGCTATATTCCCTTATTTCTATGATTTTCCTTGCCTCGTCTTTCTTTTTATTTTTGTGACAAGATATATAGGGTAAAAAGATTAAAGATTTCTATGATATCATATCCAGGACAATTGCACACGCTAATTCATATGTACTAAATGCTTGGAAAATAAGATCTACATTCAAATACAGTCATTTATTGATTTACAGCTAAAACTCAGTCTGTCAGATTTACTGCCTGCTAGTATGAAAAGATAATAGAAACAAAATGGGAAAAATTATATCATCTGCTCCTGACAGATGTTTTAGCACATTTTAACAATCTACATTGATATTTCTTTTTCGTTTACTGTAAGCAATGAAAGCAGATTAAATATTTGTATATAGTGGGTTTTTCACTGTCTCCAAAACTCTCAAAAAATGCCAAATTCTTAGGTGGGAGAGAGTCTAAGATAAGAAAGTGAAGCTGATGGACAATGAAAAAAAGAAATGCGTAAGAAGAAAAGACAAAATGAAGATGTCATAAAAAACCACATTTTGGAATAAGCAGTCATCAAAGCATGGGTGTTAATGGACTCCATTTGCTTGTTCCCAGAAAAAAGAGGCTACAAAAAATCCCAGCATTGTGGCTAATATAGAGCATATATTAATAGAGAGTAATTTTTTAACACCTAAACCACTGGGAAAATAGGGATTTTATGCATAAAAGATCTTAGTATTTTAGTTGCTGTCAATAAAGTATGTGCAAGAGGACTTGCATGTGACAGTAACAGCAAACTTTTTTGGTAAACAGCAGCAGCAGCAACAAATTGCTCACAACTCCCTGCTCTGCATCAGCTACGCAGTTTGAAAGACTTCCCATGTCTTTAGCAAACACATGCACTGTTTGCAAGCTGCCTAACTTAAATTATTAGAAAATTCAGGGTTTTTTCCTTCCCATTGGTGGTATTTTTTGCATGTCTATTTGCTTTAGGGAAGTTAAAGAAATTTGGAAATTAGGAAAAAAATTTTTACAATGCGAGTTGTAGAACTGGAACAGGTTGCCCAGAAAGGTGATGGAAGCCCCATCCCTGGAAACGTTCAAGGCCAGGTTGGATGAGGCTCTGAGCAACCTGATCTAGTTGGGGATGTCCCTGCTCCTTGCAGGGGTGTTGGACTAGATGACCTTTGAAGGTCCCCTCCAACCCTAACCATTCTATGATTCTATGATTCTATGATTAAGGAAATCATACATGTATGTCTAAGGGCAGAATCTGGCTGTGGTGCATTCACTGACTGATGTGAAATGGGAAAAGGGCCAGTACAGCACGCTGCCTTCCTGCAAATGCCCGGTGGGACATGGCAGTGACAAGTGCCAGCAGCTGTGGACATGGAAATGTGCTGAGAGCACTGAAATAGGAGGGAAGGCTGCTGGGGAAACTCCTTGCCCGAGTGCCCTCCAAATTTCTCTGCATCCCTCTTGTGAGACACAGTCTATGCCAGAGACTCATGGAAATATTTCTGAAGAAATAGTGCTTGAGATGTGCAACACAGCACCAAGCAACTTCCATTTACCTAGTGCTATTGGTATTGTTACGGAAGAGTGTTGGTGGCCACCAAGTTTGATTTGTGAATAATCCTAGATCTCCCTAAAGCTGATTGGCATGCTAGCTGTTCACCTCTCTTGCAAATGAGAATATCCCCGTGTTCATATCCCCTGGGAAAGGTGTGGGATAGCTGATGGGAGCTGAGCTGAGCCAAGAAATAAGTATTAGGAGAGTGGAGTGTGATTTGTTGCTGATCAGCTAGGCAATTTGAAGATGGTGGTAGATGAAGTGTGAAGTGAAAAGGATTGGAAGATGAGTGCACAGTAAAAGGCCTGGAGTGGCTAAAGCCCTGGGAAGAGAGCAAGCTGGGAAGAGAATTTATTGATGAGGAGAGAATGCTTGAAAGTAACTCTGGGGACTGTGAACAAAGATAGGTCCTGCTTGCTGTACACGGGGACAAGACCCTTGGTACTGCAGACACCTCAACCCACTGAAGTGCTTGTTCCTGGAGAAAGCTGCCCATGTTGGTGGACAGGCACTGCAGCCTCTCTCTCCTGCTTCAGCTGGGTGTAGCTTGCTGAGGGACTGCAGCTTGTTTTGGGAGGGAGGCCAGAGCACCTCTGCTTTGAGCACCATGTCGGAGTCTGTGCTTAGCAGCAGCTGCTTGCTGGGGAGCAGGAGAACACCCAGGGAGGGAAGCCAGAGTGGTGTGGAGGATCTGGATCCCTGAGGCAGATGAGAGTTTTGTATGCTGGTGTGCAGGAGAGCAGCAAGCTCAGGACAGGGGGAACACAGGTGTTGCTGAGGTAAGAAGGGTTGAAAAAGTGAGGCTGAGATCTTCTTTCATGGATTAGGAGGGCATGGGGATGCACTGAGCTGTTGATTCACAGAAACACATTGTTTTTCAAAACCAAATTTACAGGAAGTGCTATGAATAGAAATTGTTTTACTAAATTATGCTGACTCCTACTTTTGGTACAAGGACTAAGACGTGCTTTTGTGATTTGCCCATTTTGCTTCCCCTCTGCCTATGACCTCTTACTGTATCTGTTTATTTCCAAGACAAGTCTGTGGAATCCTTCTGTTTTGACTGAAGCAGTAAACCAACAGCTCCTGCTGTCTCAACACTACTTCCCTAAGGGCTTGGTGGGTTATGAGGTGAAACGTATTCTATTTTTATTCTCACAGAGCACCAGAATATGCAGTAGTGAATAATTTACTTTATTGACATTTTATTTATGCAGAATAGGCATTCAGACTAAAGTCTAGAGAGTCTAGATTATGAGTGGAAAGCATAAAAATTCATTAAAGTATATATATAAAGTGTGTGATTATATGAGATCAAATCATCCTAATATACAGCTTAAATGCACTGACATTAAATGAGTGATTAAAAATAGGACATAATACATGAGAAGTTTTACAGATTATCACAGGGATCCATTCAGAAAAGCAGGGCATTCACTTTGCAGGTGATAAAGAGATTGGCCTTTTGGTTTGGTAGTTCCCTGCTCTATGTCATGGTTTCCTACATTTGAACTTCCTCTTCTCTGGGCTGCTAGAGAGCAGATGGATGTGATGGTCAAGTGAATGCACACAATGAGGAGATACACCAGCACCACTCCACTTCAGCCCCTCTCTTCTTACTCATGGAGCAGCACTGAACGCCATCTTGGATGGAACTGCACTTTCTCTGTCAGGGGAACTCTAACTGCATAACTAGAGAGGAGAGCAATAGGTCTGTTGGCCTGGTAGGGTTTTGCTGGTCACAGCTTCCTTGCTGAAAAAGCTCCCACTGCAGTTCAATAATAAGGAAAGAAGGTATTGAACAAAACTTTCTATCTGCTTCTGAAGCTCTTCCTTCCAAAGCAGGGATTGCAAGTACTGCAATATTGGAAAATTTATACTAGTGCTGTGGAAAAAAAAAATCATTCTCATTCCCAGGAGACTTTGCCTTCCTATCTGTTTAGTGGTTTCTATTATCCCTTTCAAGTACTGTAGCTGGTAGTTGGTAGTTGCATTTCTGTCCAGGCCATATGGGTTAGGTGGGAAAGTGTTTTTTTTTCCAACACAATGTTGAGTCACCTCAAAATAAGAATAATAATTTGCCTTTAAAATAAATAGGCTCATAAAACTCTGGGTTTGGGAATAAGACTCACTCTTCATTCACTGTAGGAGTCAATGGTAGGACTGAATATCATACTACTGAGCACAGCAGTGTACGGATACTTGTCTTCTGTCTCTGGAGTCCTATATCCCTTGTTGTACAAGTCCTACATAATTGTTGTAGGGTATGAAAAAGCCATAGGCAGAGAACTTGGAGAAGAGGGTTTTTTTCAGAGTTATGGTATCACAGGGAAAGCAACAATAGAGCAAAGCTAATCTCTCCTTTTAACTCATGCTGATTTTCAGAACTGAAAAGCTTACTCAGAAGAACTCCCTGTGGATTTTCTTCATGGTTTTACATGGATCCTGGTTCTATGTATATACAAATTTTCTCCTTTCTTTCATATGTGCAATGTAGGTTTAATATTTTGTCCCAACTTGCTTTGGTCTTGCACTTTTTTCTTTTTTTTCTGTTTTTTCCATTGGCGATTATGTTTGGCTAGTGATGTTGCCGACTGCTGCCCATTCTGGAAAAGTATTCAGCTGGAAGAGTCTAATTCCCCAAGTGTTGATTGCCACCATGACAACAGCCAGGCCAATTAGGTTTACACCCAGGCCAGCTTTCACCTACAAAAAGCAAAATGCATCAGAGAATGGTCAATGATAACTTGATTAAAAATATTTAACATGGAAAAAAGAAGGCAGTAGAGTGTGTGTATGTATATATATCGACATATATTTAGTGATAAATTATGTATACTGATTTCTAGAGCCAAAAAAAAGCACAGTGAGTATTATGTATTAGAGTGTACATTGGGGGATATTCAGGAGTGCTAGAGGTTGATACAGCTTATTGGAAAACTTCTCAGTTTGTCATTTCAACTTTTCAATCACATTATCAGAAAGGGATGTTATACCACGCATAGCAGGGTGATAACTACATGACTTATTGAGCAGCTATGTGATAAATCTAATTAGTCATGCTCTCCTGTGCTTGTCTTAACAGATCAATGCAAATGATTCTTTATTCCTGTTCTTTGATACCTCTTTAGACCATTACATTAATAAAAAATAAAGATGAGAAATATGTGTATCCCACAGCAAATGTTTGGATGTTCTCAACCTCACAGCTTGGTCGCATAACAGCAGTGCAGATCAATATAACTATATATTAACACCAATATCATCATTACTATTATTGGCTGCTGGATGTGGAGACAAGGTGTTGAAGTTGCACGAAGCATAAGAGGATATATGTGATCTCAAGACTCACCATATCTTTAATCTGGCAGTGGCCATAACTGAAGACAATGGCATTTGGAGGATTACCCACTGGCAGCATCACCGCAAATGAGATACACATGGTGACAGGAATCAGGGTGTATAAAGGGTTGATAAGCAGGGTTTCTGACTAGAAGGAGAGAGGGAGAGGGGTGTTTCATTTCACCAATAAAATCCACTGCTCACAATTAGGATGAAAGGAGCCTCTGTGCTTTATGTGAAGATAAGATTCTGTGAATCTCACCTCTCTAGTTTCTAAACTTAAGTATGGAAGTCTTTTTTGATTTGTTTTGGTTTTGTTTGGTTTTGGTGGTGTGGGTTTTTTTTTGTTTGTTTGTTTGTTTTTTTTTAAGAGTAGAGTAGTGCTATGATTTGGAGCTAGTCATGCTCCAGGGATTTCTCTTGAGACACTTCATGCTGAGGGAAGGTGGAGACTGCTATTAGGCCACTTTTGCTCTTTCTCCCACTTGTTCTCCGTGTCATTCTGTGTTGTGTCTTCTGCATCTTAACACTGACTGCCACTTCAGTCTTCATCCAAGAGGATGAAGTCAAGTCATCCAAGTCACCACAGGTTGACATGAAGAACTTCTTTCAGTTGCTGAAGATACTGAGACCATTCTATAAAGTCCTGTTGAACGGTGGTTAAGAAAGCTAGTTGTTTGAGAAGGCAATGATGATGTAATATTCTTTACAATGGTCTAAAGAATTGTTCTTCCACTGGTGGTGAAATTTTGCTTCTTTGTTTACATTGCTATGGCCTAGTTTGTGACAGAGGGAAAGGGAAGGGTATTCACAAGGCTAACTCCATTTTAGAGGGGGAAGTGTCTCCACTTTTACAGGTTATTTTTACAGTTACAAAAGAGAGACTGCCTTAAGATGGCACTTCAGAGTACTAAATGTAGATTACTGTTCTAAATTTCTCTTTAGAAGAATCTCTTTCTGCATGGAGCAGAAGTAAATTTGAACTCATAAACCATACAAACACAATTACTTGTTTTCATCTGACTGTATCTCCATATTACCTCAGAGCTGTTCACGTAACGTACTTTGGGACAGTCCATAAAATTGTTATAATAGGGAAACACAGTTAATGACCTACATTATTGGGAAGAAAAGCTTCACATTACTTAAAAGAAAAGAAATGAGACAGTTTTCTTTAACTACTATTCCAACATGGAATGAAATTTGTATCTCTTTCCTCTGTCTTTGTCTCCAGTTTCCTGATTTTCTTCTGTCCCTTACAAACATCTCTGCTTTCCATGTTAATGATAGTATGCTTACCAGATCACCCCCTTGGCCACATTTTAATCTGATATACAGTTCACTACTACAGTCTTTTTTTACAACTAGTGAGTGGGTGACTACTAACTAACAAACAACACATTTAAAATAACATTGATAGGAGTATCTCAAGCATTATGTGGACTTCATCTACCTATCTTGTTGATTGCACAATCACCTTTTCTTATGTGCACCTTTCTTAGCTCCTCAGTGCAGGAGCTATGTTTTAACTTTGTCTGAGAGATATCAAATAAATTTCTCAGTGCTAAAAGATGCTTTTGTCTGCCTGAGTTTATTAATTTTCCTGGACCCAAGACTTCAGAACAGTAGCTTGGGAACCGAGGCTGGGTTTCATTTAATCAGAGTGCAAATACCCTGACGTCTTGAAACATGCCCACGAGCCTGTCAGGAAACAACAGACTAAAAAGGTCATTTTTTTTACTTACCATGCTGCATAAAATAGGCAGAAAGATGGTTATGGTTGCTGGATTACTAACAAACTCCGTTACCAGGGACACCAAAATGCAGGCCAGCAGAGTTACAGCCCAGTAGGGAAGGCTGCTCAGGGAGAGCATTTGGCGTCCAATCCATGTGGAGAGGCCAGAGGTCTAGGGAAAGGACAGAAGCACAAGAATGAATAGATACTTAGTATGTTTGTAAAATAGATTCTTATCTTTGGGGCAGTTTGCATCAGAGAATACCACCAGCCAATAAATAAAGTTTAGGTCAATGCTTTCTGTGTTGTTTTTTTTTCTTCAGTAAACTGGATTTCAGTGCAGTTCCTGATAAATAGTTGACCATAGGAACAAAGAAGAGATACATTTGGCAGTTGATAACATGAATAGTCACCAAGGCTGATCTTCCCTCTTTCTTCAGCATATGAACTGGAGTATTCCAAACTGGTGATGAAGGATTGCTGGGTAGAATTCATTTTGAAATTAAAATACACAAATTTAGTTCTTTACATGTAGGAGTCTATAGGAGAGCTAGATGTGTATTCACAAAGTATACTGGGTGTACATATAGTCAGTGGATCCTGGAGCAAGATTTGTCCAATCAGTGCTAGGAGCTTGACTCAATTGCCTAAATATTAGCATCCAGTGGCAGCTGAGATGTTCTCCCTCTGTCTAGCTAGCTGCTAATTGAGAAAGCGTGAGGTCTTCCTCAGATCCTGTGTCATGTCTGCCAGCCTTGCAGGAATAACTAGATGTTCTAAAGCATCGGAAATGGCAGTAGACTCCCATGCTTACACAATTGACTTGAGCCCTAACCATCTTCTTGTTAGTTAGATAGCTCCCCATTGAGTGTAGGGACTGAGGGCTAGGTTATATACAAACTTGAAAGTATCCACATTGTAATTCCAAACTGGGGAGCATATAAAGGGAGAAAAGTCTGGGTTTATAATTTTTTTTAGGATGGAGGATAAAAAGAAATCTAAATCAGTACCTTGCATCCAGCTGCTAAGGCATAGCCGCCTCCAACCAACACTACAATCTCCCAGGGCATGGTCTTCTGGAAGTCCTTCCAGGTAATGATGGGATCTGATGTGTTAATTCCTGTGGACTTTTCACCATCATCTCCTATATCAAAACAAAGCAAGTGTGTGACCAACATTGCACTGTCCTTTTTGCAAAGGTATTTACATTTTTCACACTGGTAGGAATAATGTAATATCCATGGGAGTTATCTTAAGAACTATTGGTGAGAGAAGTGAAGAAGCATGTAAGCCTGTTTCTGTGGTTAGCTTGGCCTCAGAAAATGCAGCATATTAATTCCAAATGCTTGACTTCCCCTTGGATGCTCTGTTGATTTGAATAGTTATAGACCCCTGTGTTGTGTTCTATAGCTTTTTGAGGGATATGTGCTCTGTTGTGTGTATGTGTGTGCACATTATCTGTAGACTACAAAAATGGAGTTACAATGGTATTATTTTCTGAAAGAAGGGCATTTTCTCTCTCCAGGAAGCCATGAAGCCTGATAAAGTGCATTTATGTCCCTAAGTTTTGTCTGAGGACACTATTTTTTAGATGCCAGAGTGTTTTCTTGAAGCGAGAGTTAGAGATTGTAATTTTTCCTAAATGCTGCATATATAGGTGTATAAAAAGCCTGCATATCTACATACATTTGTAATCTCTGCATAAGACTCTATACAGGCAATTCTGTCTTCATACATGGCTGTTGAAATCCTGGCACAGCCAACCGATCAATACCTCTGAGGGCTACCCAAACAGGAATGTGAAATAACAGTCATTATTATTATCAAGAAGACTGTGAGAGCAGCATTGTCCAAAATTGGAGCTTCATATGACATTTACTGACCTCTTTTATGTTTACTTGATGACATTATAAATTATTTCTGCTGTATAAGTGATGATCACGTTATTTACTAGAGCTTATCCTCAGCATTATAGTTCTCTATATGAAACTCCATCTCAACCCTTCCTAAAATCCAGTCCTAAACTTGGATAACTCTGTAAACCTAGAAGAGATGGTGACCTCAGATAAAAGATATGTTTGTAATCCTGCTGGATGAAACAGTATGAATTAAAGAAAAAAACAAACAAACAAAAAAAACCCAGGGGGTTGATGTAGGAAGGGCTGATATGAGAGGAGAAACTGAACCCTGACATTCTGCAATAAAAATATCTTCTTGGAAAGTTTTAGAGAGAACACAAGAATGTCATTAAAGGTACTGGAAAATGTGCCAGATCTCTTTCTTTCTGCATCCTCCTTACCTTTTTCCCTTTTTCCAAAACATGGCTTTTTTGCTGGAATGAGGAAAAGGAGAAAACCAAGAAATACAGAGACAGTGGCATCAGTCCGATAGCCTTTCCTGGGAAAGAAACAGTGGTGTTATTGTACAAACAGACTAACAGAAACATTTCCAAACAAGGTAGATGGCTCCAAGCAAATTGTTATAGGTTAAGTTGTATTTCTACATCTGAAGTCTTACTAAACTGTCAAACAGAAAAATATGTCTGCATATCAAGGACACAGATTTGATTTTTCTCCATTTACTAAACTGATACTGGTAGCCAGCTTCAGTCACTGCTCAACAATTTTTAACATGCCAGTGTGAAAAAAAAAATCCCTTTTGGTTTCTAAATCTTTTCACTCAGAAGTACTGAAAAATAGTGTGTTTACTGGAAGCAAGAAGCCGTAAATCCATTCTGGGGAAAAGCCAAAGCAAAGTGATCCTTTAGAAAAGAACTGGAGCTTGATTTTGAATTAAATGTTTAAAACTCATTCTGAAAAAGTATTTTGAGGAGTGCTGAACTCCAGAGATCCTCAGGAAATTCTAATATTAGAAATTGTTTTTCTGTCATAAGTAGAGTGAAAATTTAAAATCATTTTGTGCAGTAGAAACGTAAAGAAAATTTAAGTTCAAATAACTTAATTTTTGATATGCATTTCATGTTACAGTTACTTTAAATATAATTTGTTTCAACATTATTTAAAATAAAATAAAAACTATTTGCTTCAGTCATCATACCTGTGTAATATTTAATTGAAATGAACATTTTGTTGATAAAATTTATCTTCACAAAAATACATTTTTTGTCAAAAGTTATTTCAAAATAAAAATTAAAAAAAAAATTAATTTGCATTATAGTTGCAATCTATTCCAGTGACAGCTTCTCTATGATTGCACTGAAAGGTTTTAACTTCAGAACCTGACCCTCATATATTTTCATATTTGAAATATGTTTACTTTACTTTCTCTACTTAATTCACTCTGCTTACTGAGAAAGAATACAATTTGCTGCCATGTGAACAGATGTACTTTAAAAAGCAAAAATCCATTTTTTTTAATAAAGGCTTCATTTTTCACCGCCTTGTTAAAAGTGGCTAATGATATAAGGGCAGAAATTTTTGCAGAAAGTCAGAAGGTGCAAGGCCATATTCCTTTGCAGTTGTTTAGGGAATTTAACTTACTTCTCAAAAAAAGATGACCATCCTGGTACAAAGCCAGGCTCACGAGTAAACCAAAGCAAGGTCATCAGAATGAAGAAAAATCCAGTCACCATCTCAGGATAGCTAGAAATACAAAAGAAAAAAAAAAAGTTAAGGATTAAATCCAAGGTCTATCTGAAAACCTGAGAGCAAATTCCAGAAGAAAGTAGATTGGTTAAAAAAAAAAAAAGGATAAAAACTATATGGAAATAGAAAGGAAGATTAGTTTGAATTAAAGAATTCTACATTTGGCTCCCAGCTGAGAACCATCTAAACCAAGTTAAAAATAGGCTAAAAATATCCATCTGCATTTGCAATTCAATCATTAATGGGCAAGAACTTAAGGAAAATATTTATAAGTGTTTGTTTTGTATTTGCATTATAATCTGATTACATGTGGTAATAAAGTAAAGCTCATGCAGCTATTCCACTGTAAACACTTTCTATTGCATTTTTTAAATGTGTAGGAAGTGTAAGAGTAAATGACAATGTAAACTAGCACAGATATTTTAAACGCAAGGAATAAATATAAGGTGACTTGAGTATACTGTTTTAATTTAGGATAGATTTAAATTAAGTATTGTTTTGTATTTAGGCGCAGTGTGAACAATAGTCTAGATTCCTTGTGGATCGTATTCAGCAAAATGATCTGTCAAAATTTCAAAAACTGAAAAATTTAAAATCTGAAAAATTAAAATCTTGCAAAACAATGTTTTCAAGAGAGGTTTCTTGCTACCATGAGTAAAGGGCAACTGGAAGGGCAACTGGAAGGGCTGGACATCTCGTGATGTGGGAGAATGCTGCAAAGCCTTTGCTAACAGTGAACTTCTATCCACCAAAATGATATGTGCCTGAATTGGGAAGGGAGTTCCTTTAATGATTTAGTTCAAAGATAGAGCCAAATCTTGACTGAGATGACCTTTGGACACTAGTATAAACCTGAATCTTTCCTTTTATTTCCTTTTATTTCCTTTTTTTTTTTTTTTTAGAAATAAATAGAGGAATTAGAGAAATAAACGCATGTTTGTAACAAAGTCTTTGATTTTAATTTGGTTTTGCATTTAGTTCTACTTCTATCCTGGAAAGGAAGAGAAAGAGCTGATAGTTTAACAAAAATGAGCCAAAGGCAACATGGAGGGCAATATGAGAGGATGGTCCTACCTAGAGAGGCAAATTACCGAGGAAGGCAAGTCTGTTTTACCTAACATTTCCCAGTTTCTTGTATTCTTCTTGAATTCTTCTCTCTGACATTTCTTCCCGTTTGGTCTTCTTCTTCTTGCTCACAGAACAAGTCTCCTTAAAACTGAGGTAGATAACATAAAATTAGACAAGGGCATCAAGTGGGGGAAAAAAAAAATAATGGAAAATAAAAACAGTGAGGCAAACTGAAAATTCTTGTTGCCAGGGGCTATTGGGAGAAGATGCGACTAGGGCAAGACCTGACGGCAATGGGAAGAGAAATTATTGCATATGATCTTTGTATAGTCTAGTTTCCAGATCTTCTGAGAATCAACCCTAGACATAGTAGGAAGCTCCCCAGGGTGCTCTGACTAATACTGACTGGTGTCACTGAGCCATCTCGAGCTGTGTCTGGGCTCCCTTTGTGTAGACTTCCTCAAACAGGTGGTGGCGGCCAGTTTTTTTCTGATGCCAAAAACCTCCAAAAGCTACAGCTATCCTGTGGAAAGACTGTGACAGAGGCCAGCTATCAATAGATTTTTAAATAGGGGAACTGCATGATTTCTAGTCGGATCAGAGGTATCCAACACATATGGGACCCAGTCTGACTTTGAGCCGAAGTTTGACTTAAACATTTAAGATTCACTGTAAGTAAAGGGGTAAAGCTGTGCTAAGGATCCCAATACCTTTCCCAACCTGTCTGCTTCTACTGATACTAGTCGTTTCTAAACCAGGCACAATCACTGTAGCACCCAATTGCCCCTGCCACAGAGGCCAAGGCAATCAGCCTAGTGTTTTCTCCTGGTGAAAAATACCTGTACTTCTGCCAAGGACATACAAGCACAAGCATGTTTCATAGCTGAATGCATTTAAACCTGCTATACATTTTAATGAAAATTTGGTGAAGTCCTTAGTTTATTCAGATTGCCTTCTTACTATAACAAAGCCTGGACATTCCTGACTGAAACTAAAATACTTGCAAGCTCACTGTAAGCTTTTCCTTCTCTTCTTTCCAGTAGCATTATTTTGCTGTGCTTTGAGCCACAGATCTGTGCTTTTCTCCTCCAGCTGTACTCTCTGTCACACAGAGGGGTGTGGGGTGGGCTGACAAACCTCTGCAGCTAAGCCAGTATAAAATAGGCCGCAGCAGCAGGGACTTCACGGGAGCACTTGCTTTTACAGTTCCTGCTGTTTTAATATCTCATTTGGTACCCTACTAGAGATCCATGCCTTAGCACTGGCCAAACCATGGACTACGATTCCCCTCCATGTTAAGGCCAGATTCTCAAAGGAATTTGCTTAGCTCAAGATGCAGGTGGGCCATGTCTTGTTAACAAAATGTCTTAAACAAGCTTTTCATTTCACTTGTAGACAGGCACCTATTTGACACTTTTTTTTTTAGTGCACCTAACACTGCTCTGCACCTGGAAGTATTTAAATTTCCTTGCAAACCTTGCTGCTAGACTCCAGTAAAGTCCACCAGCAGTAATGCAGTTGCTGGAAGAGAAGAGCTGTATGGTTTATCATGGCCAGCTCTATCGTAACAATTCTACCCTTAGCTCTGCTTTGCTGGTAAAAGTTGTTTGGTGGGTCCATTACCCTTCCCTTCCTCTTTGACCTAATCTAGAGGTTAAAAAGCAAGTCTGACGTGTTCTGAGTAAGAACAGATTGATGACACTGGGCTTCCTAGGAAAAGAAGGTGAACATTATGGGAATTCATTAGGCAGTTGTTTCAACATGTTATAAATGTTTCTAGGCTTAGGAGGATGTGAAAGCAAAGTATTGTAGCCAAGCTCCCAACATAATATGTTCTTTAATGAACTGCAGTGAACGAGAGTCAGATCAAGGAGGTTTGGAATCAACCAGTACTTCTCAAAAAGTCGATAATGCTTCAGTCTCTAGTATTATTTAGCGCAACATTAATCAGCATGAGGTCTTGGATGCAATGTGGAATTTCAATTATATTTATTTAAAAAAAAAGTAATCGAGGGTCATGTTAGGACCTGTTTCCTCTCAAGATTAAAAAAAAAAAAAAAAAAGGCCTTATTTTAGCTTTTTAATTTGGAACTCCAAGGCTCAGGGGACTGACTGAGAGAAGGACATGGAGCTGTTCACCTCTAAATTACCTCTTCAAATCTACTCAAGGTCAGCAGCAAACAGAAGTTGTTATCATTTTCTTCATTGTCTTAGGTGAAACAAATTAGTGGTGTCAGTTCAGCTTACTTTTAAAAGTAAACTAAATCAAATTAAGGCCACTTTAATTCTGAGTAAATGTGTCTGCACCAGAATTTAATGCAGATTAAACAATCCACTCTAAATGCACACATTTAGTCAATTTTCATTAACTTTGCTGAGTGCGTCTGCAAAGAGAATATGATGTACAAATGAACTAGGAGACTGAGCCTTGTTCTTATTTTGTGGCTAAGGGACTTACTGGTGTTAAAAGGTATTTGTTTCTTAGGCTGTAAGTGCTTTCCATTTTAAAGATAAATATATATGTATTCTCCTTACCTTTAGTTTTAACTGTTCTTACATTAATTTCATTGAGCTCAGAGACAGATCTAAAAAGTGACTTGTTCACTTGCAGTTATTTTTCTATTCATCTTTTAACCTGTACTTTTCCAAAAGGACTTTTTACAAGATTTTTGGTCCACAATGATCACAAGAATAAAAAAATCAATCAAATGCATCATAAGGACTTCCATCAGCAATATCTAGGCACTTCACTCTCAAGCAGCAATGCTGTACACTGCAGTCTATGTAGTGCAGCTAAACAATAAGATTTCCTCCAGTAAGTGTTCTGGCAAGAAGAAGGAAGTTGTGCCTTAGTTTTTGCCATTTGGAACTGAAAACATCTTTATGAGACATGGTCTAGAGGAGCCAGAGGTGCCCTGCTTTCATAATCCATGCATCTTGAACAACCTGCACTCACTTGCAACCCAAGAACAGCCAATGCATCCAGAACCAAGTCAGGACCAACATAATGAGGGAGACGGGGAAACTGAACAAAAACCAGGTTCCAAAATTCACCACTTCAGCATCTGGGTAGTGGCTGTAAAGGAAAAAAAAAGATGAACAAGAAGTTTGAACAGTAAAAGGATAGGCACATCCAATATGCAGAGATGCACACACGTATATATGTATATATATTTGTATGTATATTTGTTATGGCATGATAGAAAAATTGCATCATTTTGTATTTGTGACAGTTTCTTTACACATGTGTAGTGAAACCAATTACCAAAGAATGTCAATCATTGACTACATCTGATCAGCAGATGAATCCTATAGCACTTCACACCCTTAAGACCACATGGTCTGGATTGTCTAGTCAGCTTCAAAACCCCTTAGAGCTGCCAGGTGTGAAATTCTGGCCCTACCTGTCATTTTTGTTAAAGCTCTTTTTAGTGGCAGCAGACTTAAGAATGATTTCACCCAGAATCTCTTTGTATGTCTTCTTGTAGACCACACAAATAGTGACTGTAGTCTGCCAGGCTCTGAGTAAGATATCTGATAGGTGCATTTGGTGGGACTGCTATAACAGTAAGATCTTTGGAAATTCTGTAAAATCCAAATCCCTGGGCTAAGGATGACTTTCAAATTTATTTTTTTTTGCTACCACCATTTCAGAGAGAGAAATGAAGGATACTATGGCAGCAGTAGCAGCAGTAGATAATCAGAATCAGGTTTGAGCTGTTGCATATCTGTGCATGAGCAGAAGTATCACTAGTCTTCTGACAGAGGTGACATTCATGTCTGTGAAAGCCCTCGGCATACATGAGACAGGAAATACTGAACAGATCACAGAGCTGGTTCACATCTTCTCTGAAGCAAAGATATAAAGCCACATTTCTAAGTTTTTTTATTTTTACAATACCTGTTGAGCAGCCCAAGTACCTCTAATGATGCCTCTAGGTACACCATGAGAAATCACTTTCTAAGAACCCATAGAATAACTTGAAGCTGATTTTATGACACTTCTTCTTTTGTGAATATTTCTCTTTGCCTTCTTTGTTTTATCTTCATGGCTTTGGTGTTTACTTTTTTAAGACGCCTGCTGCCTTCATGATAATCAGTTTGTAAAATCAAAAGGAGAAGCTGCTGAAGAAACTTAAATGTTATCACATGCTGATGAATTTTTATTTTGCATGGAGAAGGACATGGATATGTATTAAATTAAGCTTCCCCTTTCAACCATTAACCATTAGTGGTAACATTAGAGTACAGGAGGAAACAAAATTGACTTCAGAAAGACTGTCTTACAAGGGTTCTCTGAGGCAGTAAATAACCTATAGGGAAAGCTACCATCATCTCTGTGATGATAATGACCCAACCACCATTTTCACACAACCAAAATATCACTTACTTGTTGAAGTGCTCTAAGAATATGAGGCTAGTGGAGGTGCCTATGATGGTTGTCAGTCCTCCAATGGTTGCTGCGTAGGAGATACTCAGTGAGAGGCATTTACAGACCATGTGGTCATGTCTGGTCTGATACCGGTATCTAGTGCTCAGGTCCAGTTCTGAGGGCTTAGGAGGCAGGACCAGTATCTGAGCCTGTGAGGGGATACATTCACCAAAGAAAGCAGGTGATCAGAACAGCAGCCCAACTTGCTCTAATGCCATGGTGATACTGGTCCCAGAGAAACAACAGGTTTGCGTAAGAGGGTGAATTTTTTTCTTCACAGGTATTAACTGGCATCAGAACTGGAAACCTGTCCAGTGGCCTGAAATTGCCTGGTCTGTGGCAGAAATGTAGGACAAACAGTAATCACACTTCTGGCTATAGTTTGGGCCAGCTCCAGTTCTGACTGGAATCTCAGCTGTGTACTGAAAGTCTTTGTGGGCTGCTGAGGCGGATGCCAGCACTGCAACAGTCGGAATTCATAATCCTTGAGGCTTAGGAGCAGCCACCAGACAAATGCTTGGTGAACTTTTTGCACTTATACTGACTCAGGGCCTATAATTAGGAATGGAGTGCTAGGGGTCTCAGAAGTGGCATGAAAAAGGCTGGGCAATGCGAACATGGAAGAAAAAGCTGCAGGAAAATGTTGCCCCAAAGGAAACTTTCTTAGCAGTAACAGGGAAGTCTCCATGTTGGTAAATCAAGTTCTTATACTGGAAAAAAAGGTACAGTACTTTAAGGCACTTCACATACAACCCAAGGCTATAATTTAGGATGAAGAAAAAAGCAGCAAGTGATTCAGATAGATTTGTTAAATTTATTAATTTGAATTTGAGTTTATGTAGTAAAATCAGTCATGCTATAGGTTCATCATCATTGTGAGGGTACCCTGGCTAAAATCCCTGTAGATTAAAAGTGAAGTTAGCATTTTTGTTACAAAATAACCACTGAATGTGTATGGGAAATGGGTATAAGAGGAAATTAAGTATTGAGAGCAGTGCATTTGCCTTTTTAGGAAACATATGCTCAGATTATTTTGAACTGTGAATGCAAATTCATGTGTTGATTTTGGCCTAACCTTTCCTAGACATCAACTTACACCATTAAGATACTACAAAACTGTAGTCCACACAGCAATCTCCTCTTGGATCCACTCAGCGGAAGTAGAAACACTGGAATGGATTGATGTAATGGAGGATTTTAAGGGTGGATATTTGGCAAGACAAAAAGGAGGTGGATACTAAGTCTGCCTAATGAACTGGCTGAGCATTTAAATGGTCCATGCCTGCTGCTGGTTTAGTTCTGATTAGGATATCGTGTGTCAGGGGGTGTTATTTTTCTATTGGGTTATTTTCCAAGGAGGCTTTGCAAAAATAAAGTGGGTTGAGCCACCAAATAAGAAGGCAAATTTGCGATGACATTACTGAATGTAAAGCTAAATGAATTGTACTAGCCATTGGGGGATGGTATTCTGAAAATAGCTGTGCTAGGGGCATTTAAATGGGAGTAAGAACTAGCAAAGGGCCAAGCCATGACTGCTGCAAGATGATGGAGAACAATTCCATGTAACACAACTTACAAGGAACAGATTTGAAACAGTGGGGGCAGGTGACGTTCACATCTGTTTTTTCCCTCGTACCCTGGGTCTAACATCTCCTTACCTGAGGTAGGTGCTGCCCATTGCTCTTAGAATTCATCGTTCCAATAGGACTGGCTATCATGTGCACACCATTCATACTCTGTAGGGAGGTAAATGCCTTTGGGTTAGCCTTTCTTCTGTTCCTAAGGGCACTTAGATTAGAATCGATGATGTTTTGGTCATGGGCAGTGGGCTTTGGGGGCGGGACCAACTAAAATTTCATCTGTAAATTTTACACTGGAAAAAAAGATTTAAAAAACTCCCACAACCTGATTTTATTTTAAAGTTATATTAACAGTCATATTTTAATAAGTCTAGGTCTTCTCCCTCTGCCATGCAGGAGAATCTAACAGATCCCTTGCTAGAGAGGCTGTGACTTCGTGATATGTGTAGGTTGTTCTAGTAACTGAAGTGTCTCAGCTGCAGAAGCTGGCAATAGCTGGACAATAAAAGATCATATCTGAACTCGCTTGAAACCATATGGAATTGTTAGTTTGCTGACTGGATCTCAGGATATCCAGCAATAAGTACAACAAACACTACAGAGCTAATGTTCCAAACTTGATTTGGGCTGACAAGTTAAATACAAAGCAGGACATTTCTGCAATATGTACTCTCTGCCAACAACCATTACTTGTTTGAAATAAAAGAAACAGCAGTTTGTTGAAGAGCTCTGTGGACTCTACTCTGATGCCTCCTGCATTAGAAGACAGCATATCTCAGAAGATACTACCTATGACAATACCTTTGAGTGCATCAAGGAGCTGAAGTCAGTAGTAGTAGCACTAAAAACAAAGAAAGGAAAATATACTTTAAAAATGCCTATTCACCCAGCTCCCTCAAAAGGCACACATCATGGATAGTAGGGGCAACATCTGCAAGACAACTAGTGCCTACTGAAATGATGAAGAATACCATCTATTAGTACCTCTTATGTGATATCTTGGCCAGATACATAAGAGCCATCATTATGTTTCACAGCTCTAGCTGTGTAGCAACAGGGTTTCACTTCCGCACAAGAAAAAAATATATATTCTAGATAGTACAGACCCCATTCTAGGCATGGACTCCATTCACAGTGAAATGAATCACCGGGCAATCCAGTGCTACAGCTGTCTTGTTCTACTCAAGTTCTTCCTCTGCCAGCCTCTCCAATGCTGTTTCTGAGCACCTCCCTGTACCACATTAAAGCCTTCACTGAAAGTTATCCTGTGTGGCATCTGGACCATGCAAACAATCCACTGAACTTTTACTTTGACATTGAAAACAGATCTAATTCCGAAAGATGTGCTACTTTTCTTTTCACACAAAATTTCAAGCTCTTTTTTAAGTAATACTATTTTAATATTAGTTCTGTTACAAATTATCCCATATATACTCTTCAATAGGGCTTAAAGGGATGAATGGCACAATGCCAAACTGAAAATTTGATTCTATACAGCACAGAAAATATGTCTGGGATAAAAAGAGATAAAAACAGAGGGAATATTGGACAACCCATTAGTCTCCAGACTAATGAGAAAACTATTTAGATCTTGCAAGTTAACTTAAAGTCATCAATATATGCTGCTGGAATGGTAGTGTTTGTTTTAAAATAAGTTTTAAAGGTGTAACAAGAACTTATTTCTCTTTTATTTTGAACACTTGTGAGCTCAAGATGTGACTGTGCAATTTATTCTCATACCTCGTAAGAAGAGGGTCCTCAGGATTTAGCTTATAACATAGTTTTAGGACAATAACTTTGTATATTATCCTGTGTATCTTGAACTGTTGGTTAATTTGATGATTTGACATAGAAATTAGTCCTTTCCTTGATTAGCCCTTTTCACCTTACAGATTTCACCCCAAATAGAGACCTACTTGAAACTTTGAAACCTGCTTCAAACTTCTGAAGAACTTCGTCTATATTAAAATAAATATTTCACAGTTTTTTGGGAGGGAGGAGGGGTGTTTTTTGCTGTTTCCTCCCCTCCCCCCCCACCCCCCACCTCTCTCTTGAATGCTCTTGAGAGTTTAGACTTTCCTGGGAATCCTCTCTAAGTGTCTTCCCTCTGAGTATGTCCTGTGGGCGCTCCATACTGTGCTTGGATCCTGTACATCACTGTTCCTTCAGGGGAACAGAGATAAAAATCTGTGGATAGCACCCTCTTATACAGTACAAACTCAGACTTCAAGAGATCTTTCAAACTAACTCTTAGACACATTTTCCTTCTCTATAAAATGGCCACAATGATAAAAAATAAATGAATCCTGGGAAGTTTTAGTGAGATGAGATCCAGACCATTGTATTAATCCCATTTCTCATACAAGCCTTCCTTGTCAATTGCATCTAAAACATTCACTTGTAAGCTTCTGCTTGCCCTTCCTGCCTCTACTCCTGGGTTCATCTCATTGCAACCTGTGTAGGGCTCAAATCTCCGGTCGTGATGGACAGGGTTCATTCTTACTCCTCATTGATGAAGATAAGCTCCAGTGAAGGTTGGCCATGCTTTTCGCTGAGACCTGCAACAGAGGAAGAGAAAGCAGTCCTTGGGGTAAGAACTGAGCTGAGCCCCTGGGCCACACCACTGAACATGGAGAAGCTACTGCAAACAAAAGCTTGTCTGAAGCTTCTCAGATACTCTATGACCATTATGCAGCTTTTCATTTTGTCATATTGTCCTGATCATGTGCCTCTGGCAATTAAAGACTATCATACCTATATATAATAGGCAAGGTTAAATGACATAATTTTCAGCCTGGAATCTATTAACTGAAAGAAAAGAGAGATTCTTTTCTTTCCAAATCCTTACTTTCTGGGAAGGAATGAACACAACAAACTTTAGAGCCCTTATAATTTTTTTTTTTTTTGTGGCACCTGCTCTGACCTGGGCAGCCTGGAGGGGCAGTGGTAGAATGAGCAAATGTGGGATTGTCACAGAGCACACTTTTGGACCCCTTCTGCATTTGTTTGACTTTCTTCTCAGAGGTTTCCTTACAGTCCTGTAAAATCCTATGCCTTAAGAGTTTATGACACAGAAACTCCAGTACATGCCCTAATTCAACATAAATAGCTTCCCAACTCCAAATCTCCCATCACAGCTTGAAACTTTCTTTCATTTTCTGAAGGAAATATCAAAGTACAAAAAGAAAGAGTACGAACCAGCATCTTTGGCAGTACAAGTCAGACAGCTCTGACCTTGATAGAATATGAATAACATGTGTCAACAAGTCTAGTCACTGATAAACAAATGACAAAAGAATGGCCAGTATTGACAAATACCTATTGGCTCGTTTTCTTCATTAATGGTGCTGCCCGCAGTACTGATGACCTCGTGCTCCTCCTCAGCATTCACTAGCTCCTGGAGCACTGCCTCCACGATTGGCATCACCATAGCTGTGGTGGATGTGTTGGACAGCCACATGGAAAGCACCGTGGTGCAACACATAAAGCAAAGAAGCAACCTGGAGTACAACACAGGGAAACCTTCTTGAGGTGCTTTCAGAAATATTAAAGGCCTCCGTGCCTAACATTTTCATTAGTCAACTGATAACTACACAGGGTGTTTTTCTTTTTATGGGTGCCAAAATACTATGCTGTGCACAAATAAGATGCTGCCTTATGCTGAGAACTGTTATAAGATAACATATCATTGGAAGATGTTTGCTGCCCCATGTGGAAATCAGCACATGACATGAGAAATAGTGATTTTCAGCATGTCCTGGATTTAAGCATCTTTTTGTGTTTACTAAACAACAGGCAAATGAAGAACAGAGAGACTAAAATCAGTATCAGTAAAAAATAGAAAGAGGATTAGAAAATTTGTAAGCTTTCAAACTCTGAAAGGAAAGGTGGGTAGGAAAAAGAGGCTCAAACAAAGCTAGCTTCTGCCCATAGGTGGGAGAGTCAGAGCTCTTATTTGCTCTTTCAAGCTGCTACTCTCAGCCTCAGACTACCCCAAAGTCAAAGGTTCACTCACATGCCTGGCTTTGCTCCAGCCATCATGACCATGCGCAGGGCAATTCGCTTGTGGAGATTCCACTTTTCTACAGAAGCTGCCACACAAATCACACCCATCAGGAGCAAAGTTGTGTTCTTGAAATATTCGGCAGCCACCTGCATTAAGGGGAAGGGGGAAACAGTGAATTGAAAAAGTAGTAACAATCCTCTACAGAGAGCATGCTGAATAAGAAGAAATTTGGTATTGTGCATTTTTTTCCCTTAGAGAAATAATGACAGGGAGCTGGAGAAAATAAAGAATTCCTAGGTCAAAACGTGCTCTGTAAACTCTTTCATGTTGTGTTTAAAAATAACAAGGCTCTATACCCACCTGTTAGTAGGTTTCTCAGCTTTGAAGAGATTAAGAGAAATTTTACTTCTTTGAGCAAGATATCCACTGCCTGCAAGTAATCATTCCCAGCTAGGCCCAAAGTGAAACAGCCACAGGCAAACCTCTGCACTGAAGGCAGCTAACTCATGTGCTTCTTCTGCTTTTTCATTCTGGAGATGTTGTCTATCTTGTTTGTATTTCTTACACCTTGTTCAACTGTTGGGCAAAATGTGGCATCCCTAGAACCTGTAGTTTTAGGAAAAGTCCTTTGGGACATGCTCTCTGCATACAATAAAGAAAGACTGGGATATTGCTGTGATGATCCACAAATCCTGTGCTAGAACTTTTCACAAGGGAAATCCATCCCCATTGTATCAGGAAAATAGGGCAAAGTTTTAAAAAGGAGAACTTTAATCTAAAGAGGATGAGCAAAAATCACCAACTGGCTCAGGAAAAAATTCAGAGAGCATGCCTGGTCCTCCAAAACAGCATTGTTGAATGTGTGGCTTGCTAAGATACAAGAAGATGTCCTGTGAAGTGACTGCAAAAATAACAAATGAAGCAAACTAAAACATTCACACACACTCCCTCTCTCTGTCTTGTGTGAAAGCAAACTAAATGTGAGAAAATAAAATGTAGAAACAGATACTTGGAGTCTAGCTAAATTTTTCATTTCATTCTGATGCAATCCTTCCCAAGCTGTTGCTGCAATGTTTTTCCAAAAACATTGTTTCTTCAGTTTAAAACTATTCCTCTAATCATATGTAGGCACCAGCATTCTAAAACAATTAAAATCAGCACAAGTAGTATTTTTGCATTGTCTTCAGTTATACTGATGCTCCTCCATAAAAGTATGAGAATGACACAAATGTTATTTTGTGAAAGCTGCAGCAGGTATTTAAGTACATTCATTTAACAAATCCCCATGGTGACCTAAAAAGATTTGGCCGTCACAGTTGTGTGCTAGAACTTTTAAATATCGCTTTTTTTTTGCTTTCTTCCACTGGTTTCTTTCTCATTAACTTTCCTTATTTTCCTGCTACCTTGTTAAAAAAAGATTTTGAACTGAAAAAAAAAAACAAACCATCAAGCCAGTAGCACAAAGAATCTGTTATTTTCCTTTATGCCCTTCACAGTAATTTTGGAGAAACAAGTGAATACTAATATTCTTATTAATACACACGTACACATATGCAACACACTGGCTCATGTGTTTAAGACCCTGTGAGTTATTTGTAACTTAAACTACTAGGCAAGAGCCCTGGGTTTCTATGGCACTCCAGAACAGCAGACTGGAAATACCGCAGCATCATCGGAGTTGTTTATTTTAAAATACAAGGTTTTATTTCTGTCTCTAAAGCAAATAATGCATTCTCTGCAGTAGTCTCACTGTCACTTAATTTGTTATTACATTGAATTTCTGTCAGGCTTGCCTTAAATTTTCCTTCTCCAATATGCTGCAGAATTCTGTAATGAAAATGTGTAACTACTCCACCTTTATGTTAGGAAAAAAGAAGTTTTGAAAATATTTAGCTCTGTTGGTATGGAAATGTACCTGATTATATTACAGTTGTTACACCATTGGGAGGAATAAGGCAGGTCATAAAACTGTTGGTTCATGCTTGACTCCATCCATTTATGGGCATGCCCAGTGCCAGATTGTATTAGAAATTCAACAATTTTATCATTGCTGTATATTCTTCTGTGTTTTGATCTGTGCTTCTAGTCCTTATAAATCAAATGTGATGCCCTCTCACCCCCCAAAAAGAGAGAAAATGCAGGAAAAAAAGAAACTGTAGATTAAATAAAATAAATACTTGGCATACCTTGAAAGAAATTAACATTTACCAAAAACTTGAGTAAGCAAATTCAGAACTGATGAAAGATACTTTTTTGTACAGCTACTCTTTGCTTTAGAACTCATGACTACAAGGCAGGACTAAGATTACAGTTTGGAAGAAGGACTAGACATTGACCTGGATAACAAAATTATCTAATATTGAACAGTAAGTGGTAACTGTTTTTAGAATATGGAGCCTCATGCCTTATACATAATCTATAATAAATACAATTGGATGGAAACTTTACAGCTTATCCCATAACTACTCTTTACATGGTTTTGGAGGAAGGGAAAGATGGGATCCTTTGGTGCAATAGGTTTTGGGAATTGTTGGTGATGCAGTAGCTGACAGAATGGACACTCTCTTGTCTAATATAGCCATTCCTATATCTATCTTGAGTAGAAGAAAGAGAAGGCTGGCTCAAGTTACACATTACAAAATGTACACTTCTTCCTCTCACTCCTCTTAGTCTTGATAGTCCACTAAGTTTAGTTTTATTCAGATAATTAACTGAGAGTAAGAAGATTAAATGATAAAAACTGCACACTGATCTGACCTCACTGGACTTCATGACTCCAAAAAGTGGGTATAGGAAAGCAGGAACTAAGGCTGCTGCACCAAGAGGTACTGCTTCAGAGACCCAGTATACAGCTGTCACGATCAGCACGTAGGCACATGAGGCTTCCTGTAGGGAGAAAGCACAGAGGTTACATGTTACTGTCCCACCACTTGCCATGGAAGTCTTGTGAACGCGTTTGTAGGACTCATCAGACTGATGGTGCTTGTACTTAAAAAAACTCAACAAGGACTGCATAAGGACATCTTAAGATGCAGTTGTTTGGGCGTGAAATTTAGACTACCATCTGAAAGGCCAGTTTCAAAAGCTAGTGAAAGATTTTGTTTATAAACTAGGGCAAAACTTTGGGATAAACATATTTATTAGCAAAATAATGCTTCCAAGTGCATTTACAGATTTGTTTGATTTCTATAATTCAATATCTACCAGTTGTTCAACCATGACTCCTCAGGTTTGGCCTGTGGAGCTTGTATTTCTACACAGCTTTCTCTACAATATTGGACAAGAACAGGAACCCACAGTTTACAGGTACAGATGAGAACGTTCACATTTGCCATAGCATGAATAAAGCTACATTGTGGCTGTTTTGGGAAATACTCTGAAAGACTGGTTTTTTTTTAAACAGCGTGCAAACCTACATTTTTTTTTTTGTCAGTTGATTTTATTTTCTCAAGTGATTTCCACAGACCCTTGGAGGAAGACCACAGATCTGAAGGGCTTATGGGTTAACAAAGAGGCAGATCTAGAGGCAATGGGTTAACAAAGTTAATCAAACAAATTTGCCGCTGTCCGAGGTTCTGGTAGAGAAAGCCATGACAACATCGTGCTGAGCATTCATGAAGAGCTGGTATATGATGGAGAAAGGTGCTGTCTGCTGAATATTTTTACAGGAAAACACAGCTAGTCCATGGAAGTCTTCTGGTCCATTTTTTTACATAGAAATGTCTTTGTTTATGGCATTCAGTGGAGTTCTCCTTAGGCTCAGTTTGTTATACTTAGAAATCTGGAGATATTTCCTGCTAATAATTACAGAAATTACCCTCAGGAAAATCTTTTTTCTTTCCTTTTCTCAAATTTGAAGTCAGCTCCTGTACCGAGTCTGTCAGTTCTACGGAAGCTAGTAGGCCTGCACTGATTTACACCAGCTATAAATCTACCTGTTCTTCATTATTCACTGGATGTTCCACATGAACTTAGAAAGCCATATGAATTCACAGCTTACAATGACTGTTGTTTAGAAAATTCACTGTTCACAAATGCTATTTGAGTGTATTAAAATAGAATTTCATTACTTTTGTTTCCTGACTGGATGACTCCCAAATTAAGCAGCTTTCAAGAAGTCACACAAGCAATTCCCACAGATCCTTGTGCAAATCAATGAGTGTGTATTACACTTCATTATTTTTTGCAATCAATTTTGTGAACAAGGTGGTAAAGTCTAAAGTAAGACTATATAGGGATTCAGGTTCAATTGAATGAATCAATAGCTTGTATTTAAATTCATGTTTATACATGTCCTTTATACATTACCTCTAACAGAGTTCCACAATCAGCTGTTCCTCTTTTTTAGTACAGCTTATAGTAATAACAGGCAGAACACAGCCCAGAGAAAAAATGAAGATAGATTGCGATGTGCCATTTCCTTTACTGGCTTAACAATTGGAAACAAGCTTACTGAGAAGCTTGGGTTTAAATTAGCTGCCAGACCTTGCTCTGACTCCTATTTCAGAAAATTGTAACATTAAACAATTCTGATTCAAATTGGCAGGACCACAAAAATAACTGAAATAAGGTTATTAGGAAAAATATTTTCCTTAAATCAGGTAAACTCCAAACACTTTAGAGACCTTAAAAAGTATCTGAAAGGCTGTTGGAAAAATTTAGCTCTGGATTGTTCCTTTATGGATGGACACAGAAATGTGTGCATTTGTTTCTCTTCTTTAACAATTACAGAAAAGTGGTTTAAGGTATAGGCTTTCCAGTACGGGCTTCACTAGGCATCTATGATCAGCTCCTTCTGCAAAGTATTACAATAAGAGATTGTATTGCAGTTGTAGTTTCATTGCTATCAAGAAAAAAATATAAGAGAGACTAGAGAAGGTTGGCTTAGAATGCATGACATCAGAGGGATTTTTTAATGTTCATGGATTATGTAGAATGCATTTTATAAAATAGAATTACTATGCTGTTTGAAACTCTAGACTGGTGTTCAGTTTGTAACAACTTCAAGTGATCACTCAGTAAAAAAACAAATAAATAATTTTGACTTTAAAATTAAAAACATTAGAAATTTTTAGTAGTCTCTGCTAGGAAGACAAAACTATTTTAAATGAGAGTCACTGAGCTGATGAACTGGCTCATAAACGTTAGCCAACTTGCTGTTCCGTCACCTCTAGCTACATTATACTTCATGGTTAATATTCCACAGAGAGCAGAGCATAGGGTCATTGTTGTGACCTAGTGACTATTTGACATAGCTTTTATTTTTTTAACTCATTGTTTTCTGCTAACAAACTACTGTGTTTGCATGGGCTCTGTATGATATCCATCAGTTGTCTGAGGAGAAAAATGTCTTTTCATGAAAAGCATTGATTGTTATTTTAAGGTAGTGCAGATCTAAGATCCAAGAGAGATGTTTTGCCAAAATTAATAACATAAATTCAATCTTAACCTGATTCCAAATTATTTTTTCACTCCAAAAATACACTTCTCTTTAATTTCTTTGAACTTATATTGTTATTTTCTGTTGCTCCTCTGTGTGTAGCAATAAAGTAGACAGATAGAGGAAAGGGAATAGGACAAAGGGAAGTTGCATCACTATCAAAACCTACTGGGATGAGCACTGAGTCTCTGTGTTTCCTATACACTAGGCTGTAATCAGTTTAGAAACAAAACCAAAATAAAGCACATTTTCAGACGGTATAAAACTGGGTAGCAAATACTAGGAAAGCCAAGTTTGATAATCTCCACTAAAAACTTAATCAGCTTGTCTAGGAACTTTATTTATTTATTTATTTCCTCAGTGCTTTAAACAGCTCGCTTCCAAGAGAAAATATATTAATCTTTTCTATTTATTTGAACTGAATTTGTATATTTAATTAATTGTTACCACAGCTACTGAGTACTGGACTGAAGTAGTGGCTGCATAATTTTAATTCTTTCACCCTTCTCACTTCTTGTTGTACAGCTGAAAATGACTGTTAAGCCCACTTCAGGACTTGAAGCAGGGAATAGGAAAACATGTGACGATTGGAAAGAGTACCATTTAACTTCAGTCAGTCCCTTAGAGGAAAAGAAAAGAGGAGCTGAAAGGAAGCCAAGGCTAAAAGTTCCACAATAAGGGTCGTGCATAGAACTTTTGTGAGTAAAACATCTGAAGATCTCAGAGTGATTAAAAAGAAGAAAAATCTCAGTGTTGGATATTTGCCTACTTCAGGATGTGCATTGCACATCTTGCTTGCAGGCATCTGGTTAAGCTGTGCAAAGAAGAGGTAGTCTAGGCTCTGGACTACGATCTTTGAGCTGATGAGATCACACTATAATTCCCTCCCTTCAGCTTGTGTAAATAAAAACAAAGGTGAATGAGAGTGGGCGATGCGTGGCTGTTCAGAGCATGTTCTGTGCTTTAGGGTCCATTCTGCTGATTTGACATGTCAAGGTGTCGACATCACCTGATGCTGCAGGTCTCACAACTTACAGCAACTCCTGTTGACTTTTGAGAAGTCACCCATGTGTCCACGATTGGGTTCAGTGTGGCCACAGACTAGTGGTCATAGGAAACTCTGACCACAACTGACTGAATTCACGTGGCACACTTTATAGAAAAAGGTGAAAAAAAGAGAGGCAAAAATGTTGCCATGTCACTATTAACAATGAGAGAAATAAAGACAGAATGAAAAAGACCCACTGTTTGTAAAGCACACAATTTTTTTTTTTCTGTATGTTTCAGGACCTGAAAGGCACTTATGCATGTCCCAAACCTGCTGTACAAGTCATAGTTCAGGTATAAACTTTGGAAAGGGAAAAAGAATTAAAGTACATTTTCTCAGGTTTATTTTTTACCCAATCATTTCTTGTGGCAAAGTAATAGAAAAGAAGCTGTATCTACAGACTGTCCTGAGTCGTTGCACTCCCTTTGATTGCTCTTGCCACTACCTATGCAATGCTCCTTTGACACTTCTAGAGTTGTGTTGATATCATAAAAGAAGCTGCAAGCTGATTCCTTGCAGAAATGCAAATATAAACCACCTGGTAATTCTGATCTCTATAAGAAAGACAGAAAACTACTATAATTGTCTGATAAATGAAAATATAAGTAAGTCAGCAGGCAACAAATTTAATCTTCAGGTTTAAGAAGCAATCATAGTCAATGGGTTGTAACAAAATAAATACTACACTAAACTACTTGAATACTGTATTGTCAACTGATTTTATTTGGTGTAGATGTTTTCTTAACAGTATTATAAACATTTGTCCAACTCTAGGTCAGATTCACACCTGTACTTTACCATCTGTGGTCATTCATGTGTATATAAAGTGGATGTCAAACATCATCTGATGGCTTTTCATATCGCTTTTCAGCAAAGCAACACCATGAAGTGCAGAGTAATAGCGCAGAGGAGTTTCTACCATATAATAGCAATTCTTGCAGCAATACTGTCAGTGAACTTCTGTTTCAGCACCCATGTGATTCTCTTGGTCATTAAGGAGTTTCCTTATTGCATCCTCTGCCTCTGAATCTGGTAGGGAGCACACGAGTGATATATTTCAGTGCGGTGAATCTCATTTTTCCTAGAGGAGGTTCTCAAGGGACATAGAGCATGCTGCAGTTAGAGTGCCATACGGGCATGTCAGGGAGTATCTGCTCTTATGTCACCCTTCCAGTGACACTGGGGGAGATTAAACCCTTTTTTTCCAAACAAGCCTCTGTGAAATGGTGACCCTGCTGTTCTCTGAAGAAGAGTACGATTGCCTGTCATCCATTCCCTCTCTTGAGACAGGAGATGGAAAACTCTAAGAGGACAGCCAAGATACACATTGACTTTCAGACCAGGAAAATGCATTCAAAGTGCAACGTACAGTTCAGCGGCGTACGAACATTTCCTTTCTATGAATCCTCTTTTCCTTTCCAAACAAAATACTACAGTTTTATTTCTGACAGCTGCCGTACAATTTCTAATCCTTTGCATTTCTGTTTGATACAGTAGTAGTATTCATAAATCCTCTGGTACTAGAAGGAAGAATTAATCTTTAGCAGGCTAGAGGAAGGAGTAGAAATGGCTGCACCATTTTGCCAGATTTATATTCAGGACAACAGAAGCACCAGCTGCAGAATTTTAAATACATTGCAAAATTTGGTAAGTTAAACATCACCATCTCTGTAAGGTAGGAAAGCATCGTTGTTTTATGGTTTACAACTGCAGACACATGCATAGTGAGGAGTTAACCACATGGCCAAGGGTACTCAGTAGCTACAAAACCGCATCAGGAATGCAGCTGCATTCACTCCCATTCCCCAGTCTGTGCATTAGGCACAGACTATTCCCTCCTTTGTATTGTTGTGTATGTCTCTGAGCTGACATTAGCCAGAGCTGCAATGTTTCAGTAGAGATACCTAAAGCTGCTTTAGAGTAGTCAATGCCATGTGTGGTCCTACATGTCTATCACTGAGTCCTAGCTCCAGCCTCACTTGAATTGCTATCCTATAAACCCACACTAAACTGAAAGTCCCTCCATGCATACTTATTACTAAAAACTAAAGACACTAAAAGTATTCCTTTTAAAGACTTATCCTTTAAGAAAATTTTATGGATATGTTTGTTCTGTTCCACCTTCTGCACACACATTATTGTAGAAAAAGAAGAGATACAATATTTCTGCTTTAAAATAGTGCTTTACTAGCTTCACCTGGTTCTTCAGCTCTGCTTGTGACATGACTCAAGGTAGCTCTGGTTCTTACTGTGATGACCTCTCAGTGACCTTCCCAGTCCTTCAAATCTAAGTCCTTTATTTTTTTCTAAGAGCTCTGCTTATTTAGGTCTTCGCCTTTCTTTTTGCACACTGCAGACTTATCCAGCATGATTACCTACTGCACTCAGAGGCTTTGTTAAAAAGAAAATTAAAATGTACTTACGCTGCTGGAGTATAAGAGTGGCAGAGGAAGCAGCAGAAGTGGAATGAGAACAACAAGCAAGAGATTTCTGGATCGGAGAATCTCCTTCATCACTGCCATACTCTTTTACTTTCTGGTGGCTTTCTTCTCCTTGAGTTTCTTCTCCGGTTCCTCAGATACTCCAGCTTCCACTCCACGTTTTCCTTCACCTGTGCCTGGATTTCTCTGAAAGGTCTCTCACTGCCTCATTGCCTATCCCCACTCAGGCAACTAAAATAGCTTTCTTAGTTTATTTATTCTTCAATCTGTTGTTTTGAAAAGACTATTCAATTAAAAAGACATTCAGTTTATGTAGGGCTCAACAGCACATCCAAATTATTATAACACCTTGCAGAGGTTTGCAAGTTGGAGCATGCTGATCTTTTGACAATTTTTCTCTTTAATTCAGAATCACAGGTGTAGCTGTGTGGCATCCTTATCTCCATGTTTTGGAAAGTTTTTTTCTTCCATCATTCAGCAGTGTAATTCCTGCTTTCATGAACCGAGCGAGATATGTTTTGGACTGCCGCTTTTCCTCCTGTTTAATAGTCTGAATATCTCAAATACAAATTTCTTTTCTGCTGGAAAATTATTAAAGCCCACAATTTATTGTTCAGTGCACAGAAGAAAACTTGCAGGTGTTCCTTCTTAAAAAGAAAACAAACAAAAAACCCAAACATCTGCAGCTCCTCCAGATTTTGTCTCTTTGCTATAGTTTTGTCTTCTACTTTGTATCCACCTTTACCCTACTTTTGCTCTGAGCCTGGAATTCACAGGGCAGCAATTCCAACACAGATTATACTTGGTCTCAAGATAAAAACTTGTTAAAAAGCTTCACGCAACTCTAATTCACCAATGAGGACTGTAGAAGGCAGTAGTTGCTCCACCCATCATCCAAAACCCAGTCAGAACTTTTGAGAAAATCAGCAGCCTTCTCTTTCTGACACGCATGCAAACACAAAAAAAAAGAACTTTTTTTTTTAAGTTACTGAACAGTTTGTTGTTGTTTCAAGGTCCAAGTACTGATGATAAATAAATAATCATTGTTTTCCAAACAGTATCTTTTGTCTTTCATGTTTCTTCCATCCTGATCCATGAACGTCACTTATTCATAGGGCATGGGCTGATCTCTGTACTGATTCATGCACCCTCAGTAACAGTAGGATTCAGACTCAAATCGAGAATTTTTAGGCTTTATGCTCTGGTCTTCTAGGGCAGAAACAATTCTACAACTCTGCCATTATTAATGCTTTTTGTGAGGCAGAAAGTACTGGAGATTTAGGACTTAATCCATCGGCCGGTTGCATGCACGACTTTGTAAACAGACATCCATTTGCCCTGTATCTCATAGGAAGACACACATCTAGGATTTTCTATGCTCCTAAACCTTGTCTATCATCTCCCCACACTTTGGTAGTCAGACACAAGCTGAGCTCCCCAGACTGAACTGGGATGCTTCTGGGACACTGAATCCTGGAGAACTGGCAAAGGCAGATGTGCAGAGGAATTTGATGTATAGCATGAATTCTTCCTGAAATTAGTAATTGTATCTAAAACTGTGTAATATTTCTACACCTTGAAACTTCCACCAAACAACAGCACCTTGAGACCCTTCAGGCAAGTTTAGCAATTAGTTCTGGAAGCAAAAATATAGTTAATATGAAGATTTTGGCTTGGTCAGTGCAGCCAGTTGAGTTTATACCTGTTTTGTCCATTGTTTCAGAGAAACTAAAAGAATGTCTAAAATACTAAAAAAATAAAAAAGTTGTATTGTAAACAAAAAAAAAAGTTTTATTTCACTTTTAAAATGATCTGTAAGGTCAAAGTATGGATAAAAGTTGCACTTTAGAGGTAATGACTCTTCACCCCCTGAGAGAAGGACTGTCTATAAACATGACTCAGTCTGAAGTAATAAGATGCAAATTGAGCTAGGGAGAGCTAACAGTCTTTCCTCTCTCCTTCCTTTAGGAGCAGGCAACCTATGAAACTCAGAAAGACTTTATTTTCTGTTGGGAAGGTAAAGGTTTCAATTACTGATTTGTAAAGTATAGGAAGGTATGTATGCCATAGGGAATGAATGAGTATTCAAAACTCTCTGTAATTCTTTTCTATGGGGTACTTACTGATGAGCAGAGTAAACTGCTTGACAGTCCTGTTGTGGGGTAAGGAGAGTGACTGGGAGATATTTCTCTGGATGGTGACTGCTACTGATTAATACTTGCTGTGGTGCTTTTTCTTATCTTTGCAAAAGTGGAGTCACTGCTCTGGTTCCAGGCTCTTCTGGCAAGTGGTGCTTCAGGGAGCCAAGGAGAAGCAGAGCTGGTGGGAGTGCGTGCCATGGCATTTCCCCTCCATGTGTTTACAAAGCATAGTCTGGGAAGAAAACAGAAACAGATCACCAGTATTTTATGCTGAAGGCTTAAAGGGCATGTGGGCTGTAGTGCAAGGCTTCTTTGTGGGCGTTGAGCTGTGTGTGTGAATAGAGGAGATGGAGATACTTGTGCCTTATAACTTTGTGGCTTAGGTTTTCAGTTTCCTTTTCCAGGCTTTGAAGACAACCAACAAAGATCTTTAGGTAAAAAAAAGTGCACCTACACTTATGTGTGTCTAAATTCAGACATGCGCACTCATGCATACACGTACAGGAACTGCTGGGAGAAACAGGACTGACTCTGTCTTTTATAAGCCCTTTGTCGAGCTGCTTATGCCATTGCCAGCCTGCCCCTAAGGCTGCTGTGGGTCTGCATTCCTATGGATGATTGCCAAACCCGGTATATTCTGACTGTGTGCACTATTTGCTGTTTGCTGCAACAAGGTGGTGCTGGATGGATTTTTTCAGCTCCAGTCCTTGGGGCATCCCTCTTAAGGGACACAGAAGAGTTTACTCCTTTCACCCAAGTGATGCAGACACAGTTAAACATGATTCAGAACTGAGGTTGGAGTCCTCAGTTTTACTTTACAGACTCAGGAATTTGTGATTTGGGCCTCCCCCCTTAAGATATTGTGCAAATAGAGAGATAGAGAATGCTGGTATGACAGGATGAAATACATGTTCAGGTGTTTTCCCATGCTCTGGAAGTAGAAGCACCTCTGATATCATTAGAGAAACAGTGTTTGTACAACTCATTCACAAAAATTAGGGGACTTGCTTTAGAAGAGTTAGAATTTTTCATTGCTAGTCATCTGTCTGACAAGTTATATCTCCTTTTTCTGTCCATTTTCTGTCCATTATTTTTTGCAGTTTATAGTAATTAGTTGCACTATTTCTACAAACAATTTTTTTTTTTGCTATAAACAAGTACTGCTTTTCCACTCTTCCCAAAGCCATGATTCCCACTGCTAGATTGGTGAACGGCGTTTTCTGCTAAGTAGTCAGATGCAATTGTTCCCTGACTAAACAATTCAGGATTCTTCCATGTACTCAGCACTTAGATGCACACACACTCATGAACATACACATACATATGCACAAGTAAATATATAATTTATGATAAAAAATGAGCCACACTACTTAATTCAGCACCAGGTATGTTTTAATGCACCTTCCTCCCTTGCCTCAGGGGGATTCTGAAGCATGGGTTTAGACGACCTACGTTCAAGTGATAGAACCAGGAAAAATGTATCATTGTTAAATTAAACAGGGCCTTTGTCTTGCTTTTGACTCCACTGAGGACAAATCCATATTCTCTTTAAAAAAAAAAAAAAAAGGAGCAGAAGCAAGTCATGTGCAAATAATGAAAGAATCATTGCAGACTCTTTGGGAGGGTAGCTCTGGGAAGTGGGGAATATGTTCACAGGCATTGTTTGCTGCTGGTCTTCACAATACCCTTTGTCTTCTGCAAATGTTACTATGATTAAAAACTGGCTCAGCCAAATGAAGTGAAAGAGACAGTTCTTGTTTACAAAAATATTTGGAATGACTATATTAGGCATGTTTTCTGAAGGCTGACAGTTATGAACCCTCTTCCTTTTACAGAGGACCTTTGCATCTCTTTATAATATTCTTTCACTGGCCAGCCAAAACGTAAACTTGTTTCCCCAGCTAGGAAAGCAGCAGTCTCCAGCACATACACATAGGTATGTGAACATAAGCATAGTATACTTATGTATTGTTTATTGGAAATGCACAGGATGAAATGGGCATATCTGTTTGGGGTGTACACCAGACTCCCTTCATTTCCTATCGCAGAATGTGCCTCCAAGCCAGCACAAAAACTGAATTCCCAGGACTGAAGATAACATTTTTCCCCATTTAACATGGAGCTATAAAGTGGATTCCACAAGAGGGAGCTAGAAAACAAATAATCTTTCATGAAGCAGGCTATTAAACTCTTTATAGCATAAAGTGGTGGACATGCTACACGTGTCCCTCATCAGCCAGAAGAAGTGGCTGAGTTGCTGTTGCACCAAGTCTCCCACTATGACGGCTCTTTGTTGTATGGGAACATCAAGTCGTGCTTCAAGGCTTTGTAAAGATTGACAAAGGATTCAGCCCAAGCGTCTTTTTGGTGCCCCTGGGACTGAGCAGCCCTGTACGCTGTGTAGACCATGGTCAGCACTGTCCTTTCAAAGTCTTCTTTCTTGAGCACCCATGGGTAGGAAGACAGCCTGCTACTCAGCCTGCGTATCTCTGTGATGCTCTTGGGGATAATCTCATTGCAGATGGTGTGAAACTCAGCAGCCTTCCTCAGTGAAGCAAGCTCCTCATCTTTGATGGAGATCCTCTGACCTTTGTCAATGTCAAGTTCAGCTAAAAGAAACTGGTGCAAAATCAGAACACAGAAAGCTATTTATCTTTTCCAAGAAAGTCTAGGCAAAGTAAATGTGAATTAGCAACATGTCCTTAGGTCTTCAGGTCAAATGGAGACAGAACTCTCATTGCACTGGCTGGAGCGGGGCCAGACCACAAAATCTCTACATGAATATTGGACTCCTGTGTTACCTGCCTGGGAAAATTAGAGAAAGGCTATGGGGAAAGGAGAGAGAAAAACGAAAAAGCAGGAAGACTGCTGCTGTCCAAAACAGGCATGGGTTGCTGCTGGTACAACATGGGGATTAGAGATGTGGAGACAGCAGCACAGTTGGGAAAGGCCTTTTACCCTGCCGGGGATAGCAGTAGTGGCGTAGCTCTGTGTTAGAGAGCACAGTGGTGGCTTCCTAGCCCATCTCTCCTGTTTGGACATCCAATACCAGTTTCTCAAGGTGTGGGATTGACAGATGGGCCACTTTCCCTTAGCTAACCATAAGACACTGTTCGAGACTGTGTGTTACATCTGCAGTCTCCACTGCTGTGAAAGAGAGGACCTGAATCATTTTGAAGTGAAACAGTTGTGCTCTTGGGATTACTTTGCAATGACTGATACTCATGGCTTTGATGATTTGAACAAATAATTTGTGGCTAAGACTTAGATCAAAGAATTTAAATGCATTGTATCATTCATATGTAACTGTTCTGGAAGAAAATTGCTTTCAGTGGAAAGCCGTTTGCTCTGGTTTTCACTTTGCCTGTCAGTGAGCTAGAACCCACAGTTAATGTACTGTAGGCAACTGCTGCCTGCTTAAGTACTGAAAGACCCAAGTTTGTTGTATAGAATCATAGAATCATAGAATAGTTTGGGTTGGAAGGGACCTTCAAAGACCATCTAGTCCAACCCCCCTGAAAGGAGTAGGGACATCTTCAACTAGATCAGGTTGCTCAGAGCCTCATCCAACCTGGTCTTGAATGTTTCCAGGGATGGGGCATCCACCACCTCTCTGGGCAATCTGTTCCAGTGTTCCACCACCCTCATTGTAAAAAAATTCTTCCTTATGTCTAATCTAAATCTGCCCTCTTTTAGTTTAAAACCATTCCCATTCTCCTGTCGTAATAGACCTTGGTAAAAAGTTTCTCCCCATCTTTCTTATAATCTCCCTTTAAGTATTAAGTCACAATAAGGTCTCACCAGAGCTTTCTCTTCTCCAGGCTGAACAACCTCAGCTCTCTCAGTCTGTCATATGTATGTCTGTCCCCTCCCTTCTAGTGAGCTATTATAGTCAGCAAAGAGTTTACTCCTGGTGACATGAAGACACATAATGGATAACTCCAGTATGGACAGTAACCCCCGTCTCGGTTAGGGCTTAAGGTACCATCTGCTCCCATATACTGCACCTCGTAAAGCAGGACGACGTCTTCCAGCGAGTTTTGTAGCACTGGGTTAAGGGAGGCAGCTGAGGACCTCTTGATTCGCTGAGCAGCTGGGAAAAGCATAGCTGGAAAATAATAATGGGAAAAAAGAGTTTCCATAGGGTGGCAAACACTGAAAAGAGGAAGCACTTTTCAACAGTAGATTCAATCAAATAACTGCCTGTTGCAAAGACTTACTGCACAGTATAACTTCTCACTGTAAATAAAATGGGCAATATGGACCGCTTTGACTATAATCTACTAGGGGTGGACGTTAGCTGTTGTTTGTCCTGTATCTATACAGTGTCTGACACAGGTGGTTTAGAATCCAAGTCTGGGACTCTGAGGTGCAGCCATGGCATAAGGAATAAGAATGATAACTGTAACACCAATATTGTCTGAAATACATGTTCTTCTCCTGGTCTGCAAGGGGAAGTCAATACTGACCCTCAACAAAGCCCACTTTCTTCAAGCTATTTTCCTACTAAGACACTTCTAAGACCTTACATTTCTCCTGATTTTCGCTGTCTAAATGTTGCTCTCTCCTTGGTTGATAGAAGTAGCTCCTCAAGAGAGTAGATCACCTCATCTGTCCTGGGTATATGTGTCTGGAGGAGTGACTCACCCTTTGGAGATGCCTGTGTCTATTTATTAAGCCTGTTACTAGTTTAGACAAGATAGCTACATTCAATGAGGTGACTCCCAACTTATTATGACTTTAATACTTCACTGTATTATAGCTAGGAACAAGAAAGTCTACAGTTAGGTATTTATTCACCACTGTGAAATGTACTACAGATAATGTCTCAGGGAAATGAGACAGAAAACATATGTACAGCCCCTGAATTCAGCACCCAGTGAGGTACATCATTTGTGGAATAAATGGCCTGCACAGTTTGGAGTATAGAAAATATCTGGTGCCACGTTGCATACCACCTAAATGCTTTGAGTTACTAGCTAGGTTGATGTTTAAGTAACCATAGATTTGGATTGGCTGGTTTTTGTCTAATAGACAGGAACAGGAAGTTTTTTTTTTTTAAAGCTGTGCTTATGTGGCTATCAGTGCATTTCCACATAAACTTAACTTCTCAACTTTCAGTGTTGTTTATTGATAGATGAATTTGGGAAAAAAAAAGTTAAAAAGAGGAAAAAACCCACCTTTTCAAAGGCATTATGTTTCCCTACTCAAAATTGTATATTTCATAGAAACGTTAGTGTTCGAACGGACCTTTAAAGGCCACCTAGTCCAACCCCCTTGCAAGAAGCAGGGACATCTTCAACTAGATCAGGCTGCTCAGAGCTCCGTCCAACCTGCTCTTGAATGTTTCCAGGGATGGGGCATCTACAACCTCTCTGGGCAACCTGTTCCAGTGTTTCACCAATTCTACAAGTTCTACACTTATGAGTAATATTTAATAGAACACAGAGCTGACTTTAGATTTCTGAAAAGTTTCATCCCATCCTCTCTCTCTCTACCAGATTTTTTTTTCCATTAAATATTTTTACTAGATCAATTTTGTCTTGTTTTGCCAAAGTTCTTGTGACGGATTTTGCATGCTGCCTGTAGAAAACCTGAATTAACATCATTTAAAGCTCTCTCTGTCATTTAAAGCTCTCTTGCATGTTGGGCATGCAAAAAAAAAAAAAAATCTGGGGCAACTGTAATTATTTTGCGGAAAAGTTGTCCCTGCTTCTTGACTACAGGATTCCTCAGATAATTTGCCTCTTTGGTTACCCAAGTGGATCGCAAATATGCAGCTCCTTCTAGACTCTGTAGCCTAAATGCAGTCCTGTTTCCTGGGCCATTGCCAGCTGCTGACTTTGTTAAAGTTTGACTTGTTAATGATATTTAAGTTCTAGTAATGCAAGGAGAAAGAAACCAGGTCCTCAGAGATTGTGTTAATTAGGATCTTTACTATTTAGCATAAGGAAAATTAATTGGGATAATACTAGGTAAGAAGTAATTCATGCTTGACCCAGCAAAGAGTACTTTGGCCTCGAATTAGCTGGGGAATATAGGTAAAATAGTTTGTTGAATTGCAATAAATATACTGCAGCTGGATACTACTAACTGTAAATGCATCCTGCAGGAATGAGTTTCAAGCATTTTGGTAAGACATCTACAGAGCTAGGTGCTTCTGATTGGATCCAAGTGAGTTTAGATTAAAATTTGCTTAAATAACTGAACATTACTTGCAAGGTATATGACTAAAAGCCCGAAAGAATGAATGCACCAAGTAAAAGAACAGAGGTGTGGAAAAGGACTTGGTCTCTGCAGTAGCCTTCCCCACCATGATGCCTTTACCACTAGAGCATCTTGCCTGCGCCAGCCAAGGGGTGAGTTCAGGAAAGGTCACAAGCTGCCTGCAGGTTCTGTTCTGCAATAATGTTTGCCTGTCTGACCGCTGGCAGACAGATCTATAACCGTTTTCTGCTGGTGCTGCTCTGTCACTGATATTCACCCCTCTTGCTCAGAGCTTTGCTGAAACACGCTGGAGCTATCCCATCTTTCACTCTTGGCAATTCGAGGATGCAATTGAGTGCACGTGAAGCACTTGAAACTTCAAGCACTAATTGCTGAATAATTAAAACTTTTATTAGTGGGCAATTAAAACTCTAATTACTAAGCAGCTGGCAGAAATCCAGTCCATAATGATGACGATTCATCTGTATCTCTTTTAGGTGCCCTTTCAGTGGAAACAGCCTCAGAGTGCATAGTATCTCTACATATGCAGATGGTTTACATCTCAAATATTTCCTGAGCCATGGAAAAGGTGTCTGTGGCATTGTGCTTCAGTGCTGTCATGCTTGTTGTCATCACACTGATGGCTTTTAGCTTTCAGTCCAAGTGCAGATTCCTACTATGGAGCTGTGCTCAGAGTCATCAGATTCAGCCCATCACCACTCACCTTTTCTAGCCTTTTCTAGGCTTTTCTAGGCTTTTCTAGCCTCAGTATAGGACTCGCAAAAAAAAATGAATGCCATATTACCAATTTAGTACTGACCTACTTGCTGTATCACAGGTAACATCTCAGAAAGTAGCTGAGTTTTCCCACTCATCTGTTCCCAGGATGACATGGATTAGGTTAGGAGATTCAAAGGGACAAGAGTCTGAGCTGCTGTATTGTGAGAAAGAACTCTGTATGCATATCAGGAGCATGCAATCCTCTGTAAGGACCAGACTAGCACTGACTCCCTGATCTCATTATCTTTTTCCCCAAACATATCAAATTTTGTTACAGTCCTTAGAGACTCTAGTCAGAAACTCTTTCAGAGCTCATTTGTATTTGTCATGGTTATCTGATTTTCCTGATCCACATTTTATTTCAGCTTCTCTTTCTCTCTTCCTGCATGGTAGTCAAATCCTTCCACCATCACTCCCTCCACAGTCCTCTCCATTAATTCACAAGTTCCTCTGAGATTTTGTGAGCATTTAGAGCTAACACTCTCTGATTTTCATTACACTGACTTAACACACGTGCAAGTTAAGCCCAAAAGCTGAGACAGAGAAAGATTTGCAGCCAGTTTCTGCATTTAATGATTGCAAATTCCACTTGAAACTTTTCTGCTGACTTTACTTCTTCCTGCATTTACTTCCGTCTCTGACATGAGTTAGCTGGGCAGTATTAAAGAACAGCAGAGGAGTATTACTGTGATTTACCACCTCTTTACTGTTTTCTTCCCCAAGGGAGTTCTCTGTAAAGCTATCAAGCAATTATTTCAGAGGAAGATGCAGAGCAATGTGCGTCATTTTATGGGGATGTTGCAGGCAATTCATTTCTAAGGCAGTAGCTGTGAATGTCTGAGGAGTAGAGATCCCTAAACAGTAGGGAGAGAGAAAGCCCACCCAGTAATCTCTGAGGTCAGTGGAGAGACTCCTACTGACTTAGTGTTTTTACTTCTCTTACAAATGTGTCAAGACATCTCCAGTTGAGATGTGGATGCATCTGTCCTATCGGCTGAACAGACGCATAACAAAAAGTTTATGGTCCACAGAGATGAGGTAGGAAAAATGTAGTTTTGATTATCCTTACTGAAAAGATTTTCTATTATATATCTGTGTACTACCAGGCTCATCCTCTTCCAAATCCCTTCTTCAGAGAGGCCTTAGGAATGCTCTCTGATCTTGACCTCTCTCGCTGCCCACTAAGGCCTCACGGCTGGAGGTCGATGAGAGCAGTGTCCCTGAGCATAGCCACCCACTCCCAGCCCACCTCCCTGACCCTGAATGGCCTCATCCTGTGCCCTGAGCACACGACTGCTTGTGCCTGAAGGTGGTGGGCAGCCATCAATTCTAGTCCTAAGGGTGCCTAGAAGTGCCCATCAAAATGTGATGCAGGAGTTCCTGTTTTCTGCACCGCTCATTGCCAGAGTCTGTCCAGTCTCCTACAGCTCTGTTGACTCAGCTCCACTTCTCCTTAAGGACTACTCTGTTTTTTAAACAAAAGCTGCAGCAGTGCTTGCCAACTCATTGGCCTGCTTGTAACTATCTAGCTCACGACAGCTTAGAAATTTCTGTACAGTTTAAACATAACATTGTATCTGAGGCTGACAATAGCTTTATTTTAAAGATTCTTTCGTCTTTTTTAAGAACTGGACCTCATTAGCCATGTGATAAAAAATTGTGATCCACTCCCAGGTTTTCCATGCAGTTTCACTGGTGAGAACACGGATGTTTGGATTTCCTTTCCAATCTATACTGCTGCTCATGATTTCTCAATTTCAGCCTGTGATGTGTTTGCTCAGTAAGTACAGAGCATAGCTGCAGGAGTGCTCAATTGTTTGTGCATCATCAATGCCCTTTTCTTCTCCTGTGAAAAGATATGAAGCCAAGAGCATGAATCAGGCCCTGTGCAGGCCATCGCTCCAAAGCACGTCCAGCTCTCCAAGGCTCCAGGACATGAACACAGTTTAACTGGGGTCATGACTCAGTAGGAATGATTTTAATTGACTTCAGGGGCATGGAAAAGGGCTATCTCATTGCTTCAGTGGGACCCTTTTCATGAAGGACAGGAGGAGCAGGGGAACAAGAAGGACTTGCAGGCCAAAACTCCTGACTTCCTGCAAGCAAAGTAAAAGACAGTTGCCTGTTGACATAGGAAAAGGCAGTGGCCCAGCTGGAGCTGTCCTATAAGCCAAATTCAGTCAGAAGGCTGCCAATTGTGCCCTCCTGCCTTATATTACTAGGGTCTGACTCTAAAAAAACTCATGAAAATAATTTCTTTGGGCATCACTGATGTCCTGGGACTACCTCCCTATTTCTGGGAGTGCAAGGCAGGGAGCAGCTGCAGATGCAGCTGCAGTTCCTGTTCAGTGATGGACCTAAAAAGGAAAAGTGATCTCTGACACTCCTTTATGTGTTCACCTGCAGTTGTAACAGGAATTAATAGGACTCTGCAAAACCATATCCTCTCAGACCACCACAACTGTCTTTTTACTGCAAGCTCACAACCACCCCTTCGTAGTGAGAAACTGCTACAAGATCAGCAATACATCCAGCTTGATCCCTCACAGAAAAAAAATTTCCCTTTCCTGCTCAAAGTTTTTGAAGTCAAGACTCCTAGAGCTCAAAAGAAAGATGTTAATGCATCCCAAATTATAATGACAACAATTTCTCCCTAATTGTCTTTATCTTATTGGTAAAACAGGGAATAAAAGTGTTTACTACAAAATTGTTCAGTGCTGTGAGTCCATTTGTGCATGGAAACAAATGTGCATACTGCCCCCTAAATCAAAAGAAATGAAAATGTAAAACTTTATGGGTTATTGTTCATGAAGGCATAATATAATATGTAAAACATTTTTCTATAAATTCATTGGCTATAGTTGTTTTGTTCTGTCCTTTAACAAGTCCAGAGAAACAGAGCATTTGAATTATATTCCAGCAGCATGAGGTTTTCCCTAGCCTAAACATCACATGGCTAGAAAAGCAAATTAAAAAATCCACAGCCATACTCAGCCTTTTTTTTTTATGACAGCTTCTGCAAGAGCCAAAAAAGCTGTCTCCTGGGCCAGATGCATAAGCCTTTTAAGCTTGCTGTTAGTCAACCTGGAGCACAAGCTGGTTTCACTAGTGAGCTGGAAACTTTCCTTGTGCCATGACGTTTTTTTTTCTCCAACCTGCCTGGAATTTGCACTAAATGGATCTCAGCACACCCAGAGGCTCCTGTCAAAAGAAGACATTTGTTGATAACCTGATAACAGATGTTGTCACTAGCACTGGCTTCTTTGAAATACGAAGATGATTCTTCAAGATGAATTCAAGCATTTGCCAAAGCAAATTAACTCAGCACTGTCCACAAGGTGACTGTATAGGCAGACACATCAGCCATTATAATGCTAGGCAAAAATTATGAGTGTTCTAGGCTGAACCTATTTTGATGTAGAGATTGCTAGGCAGTTCCTACAAGTCACTGTTGCTTTGGATCTCAGTACAAATGCCTGAAATGCTCACAAGAGGATATTCTTTAAAAGTGTATGGGAAGCATTGTTTTGAAGTCAGTGTCTACAATTCTCCTTGACCATGCATTGCAGAAGAGAAGAGGACATAAGTCTCAATGTTTGTATACCCTTGATAAAGGCTTTTTGTTTCATATTCCTCTTTGATTACCTTGCTTATGAAAGCTTATAATCAGACTAGAAGTATATTTTATGTGTGAAGAGCTTTATTTCTGTCAGACGACTCTGGTGGGTCCTTATTCTGAGTTGCTCCATTGCTAGAGGAACAAGTCACTATCCCCAATTACTGCCTTAGGCTAACTATGAAATACCTGTCCTTACCATCCTGCAGTCAATCAAAGCCACTAAATATTTTGCTACCCTGAGCAACTACCTACTTTGTGCCTGCAGCAGATCTTGGTACCAGAAGCATTGGCTCCTCCAGGTTGAAGTGGTGTTCACCTATGAGAAGTGTGTAGCGGGCAGTGAAAGTAGTCACATAAATCACAAAAAGTGCCGTGTTAATAAGTGAACAGGTTTTATGCATAGTAATCCCACCCTTTACTTCTTGTCCTGCACTTACCTCCTCCTCAGAAGGACGCATGTTCATCATCTCCAAGGTATTTATAGTGCCCTGGGCCTGCAATCACTGCTAGGGCAGAACCTGAGCATTGGCTGGTCAGCCCTGCAACGGAGCCTGCTCAGGTATAGTTCCTCTATGCTTCCTGACTTTTTGCTTTTCTGTATCAAAATTGCTATATTAGAAATGATTGAACACTTTGCCCTAGCACAGGATAAATGGAAAGAGTGGGAAACTGGAGGAAAAACAAGAGGAATAAAATGAGGGAAACACACACAAAAAGCTAGAAAGTCAAGCAAAAAACACTGCAGTCCTATAGGGTAGATTCTGAAACTTGTATCTGGAATTGCAGTTACACACATAAGTAGCTCCCATGACAACAAGTGCAATGCAAAAGCTGGTCCATTCCAGTTTTAATACATTTAAATCTCCATTATTGGGAGATTAAATGCCAATGCCCCTTAGGAGAACACAGCAGCAAGATGGAGAAGACATTTTAATTACAAACCAACATGAACTAGCACATTTTTTAAAGCAGCTACCAAAAGAATTTGCCTCTTTGATTTCAGCTTCATATCCTTGTTATCTCAGCTCCTAAGACTAAAGTTGACAGCTGCAGTGGTCTCTCTTTGTTCTTGCCTGTTGGCTAAAAGTGAGAATAGACATTTGTTTCTTCTTTAGTGAAGAAAAGAATGGTTAAAAACAAAGATCCATCTTGAAATTCTAAGCTTTGTCAATATGGATGTAGGAAATAGATCTCCCTACAAAAGCTAGCAACAGGCAACATTGTTCTTAGGAAAAAAAAAAAAAAACAAACCAACATTTAAAACAGTTAGAATTAACAACAGATTGTATTCAATTCCTTAGTTCATCACATAATCAGTTTTTTCAAAGTTACCTTTTACTAGCTTACCTCCTTTTTAAGAAGCATACATATTCTGAAAGGATACCTCAGTTCCATAAAACAGAACTCACTCCAACCTACACTTCTGCACTTCATAAATGTCCTGAGATATGTTAGATTAGATTATCATGCAAAAGAGTTTTTATATAAAAACTAGAGTAGTGTCAGCGTTTCTAGCTACTTGACATGAGTAAGAAATGTAAAGATGTATGAGAAAGACCTAAAAAACCTTATGTTTACATAAATGGATATTGCTAGAGAAGGGAATGGTGCATGTGAGCCTGTGTTTGTGAGAGGCAGAGGATGTTTTTCTTTTATGATTTAAGTAAAATGGTTTCAAAGCTATGACTAGCATCAACCAACTAAAATGGTCTGAGAATTTATTCCTTCAGATGGAATTTCCATTATGCAGCATTTTCACCTGTCCCCAGCCTGTAGCAATATATGCTGTGTTATTTATTCTTCCCTTGGTCATAAAGAGAGGGTCCCCACCTGGAATTCTTTATGCTCACAAAAAAAAAAAAGACGCAGTCAGACAAGAGAGGCCTTTAACGTGCTGGAATGAAGTTACTGCAGAAGGCGTGGAGAGAAAAAAATGCACATAAAGAAACCAAAGGAAAGAAGAAATATGTGAAATACATTGTTATCCTTCAGTTTGCTGCCATATTACCAGAAACTGGGGATAGGCTATGATGAAACCTATATGACTGAAGGGCAGCAATAAAGAAAGGAAATATCAACCCTGTTCCACAGATTTAACACAGAGGCAATAAGCAATTTTAGTAACACAGGAAATTTTAGGCAGAGTTGGGAAATGAACCAGCGCTTTATATCCCTGTCTTCGTTGCAGGGTCACCTCTACTTCCCTATCTGTATTGCTCAGAATAGCTCTTATGCAAGGGGAAGGCACAAAGCAATCTTAATTAAACACATTTGAAAATGTTTCTTACAAATGAACAAGTGAAGGGTGGTCCAATCTGCTTCCATTTCTCTCAGGAAGGAGCAGAGAAAGGAGGGAGTGAGGAAGGGGAGGAATACAGCCAGGTGTTCTTGTTTCAGTGCCAAGTGGTGGGAAAGGAGCCTAGGAGCAGAGCGAAGTGAATGAGTCTTCTGTTGAGCAATAGAGTGAGAGAAATGGAAATCAAAGCTCTGCTTTGTGGGAAAAGACAGAGCTGCTGCAGCTTCAATAGCTCTATGCATCATGCTATTGCTGCTCTGAAAGGAAAGCCCTTTAAAACTAAATCTCTCTCTGCAGTTCTCTGCCCTTTCTATATTAGCATCATAGACCCTAAAGGAGTGAGCTCAAGCCCTCCACCACCTCTCAGGTACATATTTACACAGAGCTGAGACACTGAGCACAGAGGAGAGGTGTCCAGTAGGTAAGAATGGCCTTTTTACATTTAGTTGTACTTTCTTTTTCAGTTCAGCTTCATTGGTTTCCTGGCAGGCAAAGGTGATTGCGTAGAAAGGTTTTGCTGAGGCTGACCTAATCACAGCTGCAGCTCAGGGTCTCCCTCCTTTCCTTTGTGCCAACACTGCTTTGTGCGGCCACACAGTGAGCCAAGCTAGGGATCTGTTTGGTCATGAATGAAGGGGAAAAGCAAACCAAATAAAGAGTGGTAGATTTTAGCTGTCTCACTCCCAATCACAACTGCTATGCCAGCAGCACTCCTATATGTAAGAAACTCCTAGTGCAAGTGTGGTCCAACTGCTTTTAGGACATTTGGTGACTATTCCAGTTCTCAGATGACATAAGGATGGACATCAGCCCTGGTTAGGAAAAGCAGAAGCCCTTCCTCATGCCTTGATGTAACCATCAAGCTCATGGGCTTCTTTCTGTGGATGGCCACCTCAACTAGTGTAGTCATTGCTCCTGCTAGAGGTGAGGATCAGCTGCAGGACCACTAACTGCCAAACACTTATTTCCCTTCTATGTCTACATCCATCTGAACTTTTAACAGAGTAAATTCAACTGGCACAATGAATATCTAAAATTTATTCCAAGACTGGATGGTGAGAAAGAATTAAAGGCCCAGTTTGAACAACAGACGTAGGAGGGAGCAGTATAACTTTTATTCCATCATCACAAATGACAGCTCAGATTCTTCAGTTCAAGTATTGACTGTTGTCATTGACTAGTTCCATAAAATATCTATTCAGAGAGTAGGAATAATATCATGTGTTTTATCTAAACAAACAATACTACGTAGATTTAAGAGCTCTCTTTGAAATTACCTTGCCTTTTTATCTGGGACGATGGCAATGCCCTACTAGATGTTAACAAGAGAATTAGTAGATTTCCATGTCATGATGTCTTCCAGTTGGAACTGTCTGCCTTCTCAGAAAATATGCATTAATGAAACACAATGCATTAGATCTGTTGAAAGGGACACTACATGAAATTCTGTGCAGGTGGACAAACTGAAAAAATACATGGGCATTTTGACTCTAAAATCTGTGGCCATATGATCTGCAGATTAAGAAAAATTATGGAAGTTTATTGTTATTGATGATTGACTTTTTTCTGTGCTGAAATATCCTGTGGGAACTGTCCCATTGAGATCACGGAGCTGTTAGCTGAGGTGAAGAAAAACAGAAGAAATGATGGGGATCTTGGAATTATTTACTTAAACCATCTATGAATAGTTTCAACCAGCAAGTAAATTCAAGTGTTTGACTGTGGATATAGGAACTATTCTTGAACTGATAATAAACTATTTATTATTTTATTCATGTATGAACTGCTCACCCACATATAGTAGCACAGAAGCAAAACAACAAGCTATTTTTTAAACTCAGTGAGTATCAATACCACAGCTCAAAACTGAGGAGGTATAAGCATTATATTGACCATTTATTCTCCTTCAGATTAGAAAGAACCAGAATTGTCTTCCCCTTCCCTTCAAATCCCCATCTGAGTTGAAATAAATTGTTAGGAAAATAATACATAAGCCTCAGTTTTCTGCTTCCTCTGCTCTGGGATTTCACTTGTTCTTCAAAAACAGGGAAACCCCAGCTGCCTTTCCAGCTGTTCGTTGAGCTCCAAATGTCAGTGCACCTGCTGCTGGCTCTCTTAATGACATGAATATGTGCTGGATGGAGAAAGTGTGTAAGTAAGCCTTGCCTAATATACAAAAAGCAGGGGGATATTGGGTTCCTTTTGTGAGGAAATGAGTTATTTCTGGAGACAATGTCTTTTCAAAACATTGTATATTTCCTAGTAGTGATGATAATGACAAGAAGTCTTTATCATTAGGGGAACAAGGAGGACCTGGGCAACTATAAGCTGGTCAGCCCCACCTCTGTGCCTGGAAACCATGCTAAGGCACATGGAGAGCAAGGAAGCAGTTGGTGACAGCCAATATGGCTTCACCAAGGGCAGATCATGCCTGACCAATTTGGTGGCCTTCTATCATGGGGTGACAGCATCGGTGGACAAGGGACAAGCAACGGATATCATCTACCTGGACTAGTGCAAAGCTTTTGACACTGTCCCGCACAACATCCTTCTCCCTAAACTGGAGAGGCACGGGTTTGATGGACAGACCACTCGGTGGATAAGGAATGGGCTGGATGGCTGAACTCAGAGAGTGGTGGTCAATGGCTCGATGTCCAAGTGGAGACCGGTCACGAGTAGCGTCCCTCAGGGGTCCATGTTGGGACCTACCCTGTTCAACATCTTTGTTGGTGACATGGACAGTGGGATAGAGTGCACCCTCAGCAAGTTCACCGATGACACCAAGTTGTGTGCTGCCGTCGACACGCTGGAGGGGAGGGATGCCATCAAGAGCGACCTTGACAGGCTGGAGAGGTGGGCCCGTGCCAACCTCATGAAGTTCAACCAGGCCAAGTGCAAGGTCCTGCTCCTGGGTCGTGGTAATCTCAGGCACAAATACAGGCTGGGTGGAGAATGGATCAAGAGCAGCCCTGAGGAGAAGGACTTGGGAGTGCTGGTGGAGGAGAAGTTCAACATGAGCAGGCAATGAGTCCTTGTGGCCCAGAAGGCCAACCGCATCCTGGGCTGCATCAAGAGGACTGTGGCCAGCAGGTCGACAGAGGTGATTCTGCCCCTCTACTCTGCCCTGGTGAGACTCCACCTGGAGTACTGTGTCCAGCTCTGGAGCCCCCAACACAAGAAGGACATGGACCAGTTGGAGAAGGTCCAGAGGAGGGCCACAAAGATGATAAGAGGGCTGGAGCACCTCTCTTATGAGGACAGGCTGAGAGAGTTGGGGCTGTTCAGCCTGGAGAAGAGGAGGCTCCGGGGAGACCTGATAGCGGTCTTCCAGTACCTCAAGGGGGCCTACAAGAAAGATGGGGAGAGGCTGTTTAGTAGGGCCTGTTGCAATAGGACAAGGGGTAATGGTTTTAAAATTGAGGCAACTAGATTTAGATTGGACATTAGGAAAAATTTTTCTTACAATATGAGTTATAGAGCACTGGAACAGGTTGCCCAGAGAGGTGGTGGAAGACCCATCCCTGGAAATGTTCAAGGCCAGGCTGGATGAGGCTCTGAGCAACCTGATCTAGTTGGGGATGTCCCTGCTCCTTGCAGGGGGTTTGGACTAGATGACCTTTGAAGGTCCCTTCCAACTCTAACCATTCTATGATTCTATGATTCTAAGTCCAAGAAAGTAACTCAGAGCTGCAGATGAATTCAGTTATGTTTCTGAACTGGACGAGTACAGCTGTTTTGCCACCTGAACAGAACATGAAGGGTGAAAAGCTGTGCTATATCCCTGGGCAAGAGGCAAGGGAACCACAGATCTCTCCTGTAGCGGTAAGTGAGGGTCACCATGGGAAGGCATCTATTCTGCCAAGTTCACACCTGCATGAATGTCTGGGCCCCATTATGTTAATTTCTGTATCTGCATGAAAATAATATTAAAATAATAATATTAAATATGATTTAATTAATAAGAAGACAAATAATAAAACAAAAATTATTATTAAATATTTTAATAATAATATTTAAAAATGAATGAAACTAAATATAATCACCCACAAAATCTAATCAGTGCATTCCAATGTATGCAGATGCAATGGTGGGCCAAGACAATCTTTGTGATGTCAGAAACACAGCAAAGAAATCTGAAGGATGAATGCAAAACGGACTATTTTTGTTGCTGCCTTCCCCACTCCACAAACACATATGGGATTTCCGTTTTAAAAAGCTGTCATTTTTCCACTGTTCCTTGTTATTTCATGCTCTCCTAAAATCTGATTATTCCTAGATCTTTCAGGTTTCCCAGTCCTCTGAAATAAAGCTGAGACTGACACACAACTGGATTCACCATTAAATACAGAAAGCCTTGCCAAAACTTTGAGTGTTGCAAATTGCTGAAGGCAGCTGGACACTGTGGATGAGGTCCTCGGATGACCTGAGCTGGCACTGCTAGCCTCACGATGCAGCTCTCCGGGCAGCCAGGTCACAGAGAGCCCTGTGCTGTGAAAGGCACGCTTGGAATTCGAGGGAAGAGAAGAAGGTTAGATTCAGGCTCACAGAAACCTTACAGCCAACAAAATAACCCAAATATCTTGTTTTCTGAGGAGTGGAACCTCAAAGGCACAAAATTCTGACAGTTGCTCCTGAAATGGATGGAAATTCAAAACTCAACATCTTTCGCTGCTGCAGTTCCTGCCCCTATGGATGCCATCTCTCAGTGGCTCTCAGCCCAACAGGACCCTGACAATTTGTCCCATATATTTGATGCATTTCTATTCTTCCTTACTATACATCTCTTCTCCTGGAGTCTTTTGAGCAGAAGTTGTAAAATAGATTTGGGTTTACAGGAAAATAGTCTAAGTAAATGTTTAAGAAAAAAATGTTAATGACCTCATGCTACAAACTTAGGAAGAATACATATGGAAAAAGGGAGGAAGAGTTGATTTCCAGTGAAAACCTCTGGCACGTTGCTGACTGAAACCAGACAGGAGTTTATTCTTTTATTTAACTCCTTTGTATGTAGTGACTGGTAAAGAAGGCTACTGCGGAGAAGCCCTTTAGATAAGCTGCTGTGTTACTCACAATGTAAATTTCAACCTGTCTTTAGCCGGATTTGGGCTTTCTCCTTCCTAATTCAAACACTCTGAAGCTTGCATAGTGATATGTGCTTTACTTCTGCCAGCATGCATACAGTCCATGGGTTGTCATTATAGGCTGCTAATGAAAAATCTTTTGGTCAATCTGACATATGTTGTCTTGAGCACAGAGAAGTACTCCTTGTGAAAACTAGACTTCATTGTGTGATAATTCTGCATGACAGCTCTTCCTCAGCTTCCTAGTGATGATGACCTCCCAAGTAAGCTTACAAAAATCATCTTGTTATGAATGTGTGATTGATACTCATCCTCTGTCATCTTCATGTGATGTCCTTTTGTCATATTAGGGGAATTTTATTACTGATCTTTGACCTATAGGTAAGAGGTAATCATTGTCTGAGATGCTGGAGCACACTAATACGACAATCTACTCACTTATAGGGGTAGATGAACATTTAGCATGGCCACAAAATAAGGCAAGGACTACTTGTTCCCCTTTTTATACTTCTCAGTGCTACTCCCAGTAACCTTTATGTTTTGTTTTGACATCTGAGCAGTGTGCAGATATTAAGGATGAAGCAGAATGCAAAGTAGCTTGTCACGGCTGAACCTCCCAGACACACTGGATGAGTAGCTGCTACCCATTGCATTGGGTTACAGAGAGAGGCTGGCGTGAGTGCTTCAGGTTTTTTTTTTGTGAAAGGAACACTCAGAAGGTGATTTATAACTTTGTTTAAGTAGTACATGTACTACTTTGTCAACAAAAGCCCTCATAAGGAAATGCACTGGCTTTTGGAAACAGAGAAGTAAACTGCAATATGTTGAAGTAGCTGCTCCCAGCTGAATTGCAGTGAGAAGGACTAACACTCTTTTCCACCTCAGCGGGCAGACATCCCACGGGTGCTGAGGTCCAGCCTTGGGTTCAGCAGCATGCACATACAGAGGCGTCAGGGGAGATAAATTTGCTTCTTTGACAGTTTGTGTCATGTTTGGCAGCATGAATTCAAACAGGAGTGAAAAGCTCCTGGGGGACATCGTAGATGGGTCTGAAAAGCCAGCTGGACATGACACAGACTTCCACCTTTGGTGATGTAAATAGAAAGGAGAGAGGGGTATAGAGTATTTAAGACGTGACGAATTGGTTCCATTTACCTCACTGACAAATTTTTGCAAATAGAAACTGAGCTCTTTGCCTTGGTGGTGATATTTTGCTTAAATATCCCCTTATGTTCCTTTGGAGGATATACGTGCACATGTTGTTCAGCCTTGGAGTTCGCCTCAGCTGGACCACACTGGCTGCGAGCAGCATGCAGAGAGATTAGGGCTGACATAACCGGATGCATGCTGGATTGATGGTCTGTGGCACATGCAGTTAGGCATTCAGGGTTTGAAGGGCATCCAGAAATTCCCAGCACATATCCAACAGCCTGCTCCCTAAATAAAATTACTGGCTAGAAAAGGAGTGTCTTTCTAGGGAAATGCAATTTCTTACGGTATCCCTAACACTTAGCTATTTACCAGACAGACTCTTTAAAGACAGGCTTCTTCAACAGCTGGAGCCCTGCCATGAACATGAGAAATACAGCACTACAGCAAGACAAGCCCCCAGTCTGTATCTTTGCCAGCTTGTGATGGCCTCATCTTTCTCAGTTTCATTGCTAAACATCTAAATCCCCCTCTAAGCCTTCTCTGTTCCCGGAAGATTCCTTCCATCCACAGCATGCAGCACTGCCCAGACCTCAGCCAAGTGGCTGCCGTCTTCCCTCTGTGCAGCACGGCTGGTTTTAGGGAGAGACGGGGCACAGTGAAAGACAAGGACCTGGTACAGGAAGGCAGCAAGGTTATATAATGCAGCTAAAAACCCCAAGCCTGGGTCACAAGCAGATTTTGGCTGTTCTTCGTGGTTGACACAGGACATTTGGTATCTGTAGTCCATTCATCAAAAGTGGGATCCTCTGAACTGAGCTCAGACAGCATGCTGCCTGTTCATTTCACTCAGGCTTCTTCCAGGTATGCAGTGTGGAAGCAGGGCCACACCATCATCATCTGTCTGTTGAAGAGCCCAACACAGCAGTCACACACTACCCTTGGCTGCTTGAGCCTAATGGGGCCTGATAGTATCTGATTTTTGTTGATTGTATCTGATTTGTGTTATGGGACACCCCAGTGCGGAAAAATGTTTGGGTACTTTTCTATCCCTGTATCTTTGTGAGGACCCAACTAAGCTTCAGATTTGCTGAGTACAAGTAAAGGTAGGTCAGCCTCTTTGAGCTGTATTTATTAAAACTTCTGGTGGCAGAAAGCAAAAAAAAAAAAAAACCACACAGTGTATATGTTTTTATCATTAGACTTATTACCTTCCAAAACTTTCTGCCAAATTGGCATGGCAATCCAGAAAACCAGAAGTTGCCGCAACTATGACAAATGACTGGTTTTACTTAACACATGCTGAACTATATTAGGATGTCTACAAATGCTGTTTAACTGGAAATGGAGTTTGTTCGGAGCCAAGCCATGAACAATTGCAGTAAATAAAAATAAGGCATACCTTAAATGTCTTTTATTTTAGGAAGGGGCTTAAGACATGAACAGTTCCCCCAGACATAAAATCTGCGTTTAATAAATAAATTCAGTAAGCAATTACTTCGTGTTTCTTCAGAGCCAGGCATGAACAAAAATATAATGTCATGGCTGTGAGCATTATGAAAACCAGGGAGGAAACCGAGGGCTTGCAGAACTTGATCCATTCCTCCAGGGACTGACAGGATGAAACACAGACTTGTGCAGCTGTGGCACCGTTGCTACAACTGGTGTTAATGGGAAAGCTTGACTAATGGGAAATGCTCTAGCCCCATAGCTCTGTAAAAGAGCAAGTTTCTTGTAGCTTCCATAGAATAAAACAGGCTGTGTCTTCGGCAGTGTGAAGAGTATCTTTTCATACCTACATAGTTTAGAAAGCTCAAAGGGAGGGGAAAGAAAAAAAAAAGAAAAAAAAAAAGATGTGCAGAGACCTCGACATACTGCTGATTCAGTAGCAGTAACTTTAACTTTTATACTGTGACTGCTGGTGAATTGCCCAGACTAGCGTATCTCAACATCGTGGTGTGCTGAGAGGCTGATGGGGACCAGAAGCAAACACAAGTCCTGCTTACGTGAGAAAAAGGCAGTGCTAACTCCAGAGAAATGCAACCATCCCATGAGCCTGAGAAGCAGACGGATAAGATGAAGACCAGCTGGAAGAGATGGACATCTTCTGAAAGGCGAGTTCAAATGGGGATGCACACCATGCTGACAAAGAGGTGAATGCTGCCCTAATCTTAAACGTATGTGTGCTTTAATCTTTCCCATCCACATGTATCACATTTTCTCTTTCTCTACACTTTTCGTTTCTCTTGCTCTTTTCCTCTCATTCATAATACTTCCTTCTATTTGCCATTTTTACCTCCAGCTTTTTCTCTGTTCTTTCTCAGCATCTCTGCTTTTTGCTTTTGCCTCTCTTCTCTCTCTCAAAGTGGCTCAAATAAGTCCTGCCAGATTGGAAAGTTTGTACACTTTCCAAGTCAGAGAAGAGATTAGAAGCATCAGCTCCATTTGGGACATGCCACCACCTAGGAAATAGATGGAGACAATGAAATCCTGATGTTCTGGCTCACATCAAATATCCACATCCAGTCCGGTGCAGTTTACTCTCTTCACAACTAGGCAAAACCTAACCAGAGTGCTCTGCTCCCCCAGTTCCATGACAGGGGGTGCTCATGCAGGTATCACAGAAAACCTTGTGCATTTGGGTCTCCAACATGAGACTGCAGCACAGCATTGCCCTACCACTTTCTCATTTCCTCCCGAATAACCTCTGAGCTTTGAACAACTTATTTTTCCTTCTCTCAGTGACTTTTTTTCAGCTACCCACCTGGCTCCTCCTGAGTGGAGAGAGACTCAGCGAGTTTGGAGCCTGGCTTCTGGCTGGTGACCTGTTTCCCTGTGGCTGGGGAGGAATTTTCGGAGGACGAGTGGTATGCATGCCGATCTCAGGGGAACTGGGGAGCTGCCAAACCTAACCGGCAAATTGGGCCAGGAAAGGCCCCACATTCGCTTTCACCAGAGGAAAGGAATGTTTGTGGAAACTGGGAATAGTGGAGCTTATTTAACTCTGTTCTTCTCCTCCTCACATTCTTCTTAGTCTCAAGCCCAGCACTGAGCTTGCCCTGCTCACAATGGCGAGACAAGAGGAGCCAGGTTATTGCTGCAGCCTGGAGCACCTCAGGGGGGATAAAAAGAGTCACTGGCTCAGGGTTCACCTCAGAATAGGCAAGGGAGCCCAGTGACTTGTGGTGCAGACTCAGGCTAGTTTAATGTCTCTGTATTAGCAAGTATGCTGTCGGGGATATATCATAAAGCTGCCATAGCAAAAGCCAAATAAAACAGGATTTCAGGGTAATGAAAGACACAGAGACAACAGAGGCATACAGGATCCCTTCCTCTGCTTTCTTTCCTTCCAGTGGGAGAGGAAATCTCATAGATGACTGTCCCCTTGGGGACTTCTGTCTATATGTTTCCCCACAAATGTTATTTGCGGCTTATCATCAAGTTGCTTTCTTATTTGTTTTTGTGATGCTTTGATACCTTCCCTCCTCTGCTTTCCACCATCAGCTATCCATGTAGCTGACCTGTATGAGCTTCATTCATGCCAGTGTCATTTTGCTGAAAAACACTTTAACCAACAAATAACGCATTTGGGCTGGAAGCTTTTAACAATCGGGGTTACTACCAGAAACCAAATTCCAGATAATGACTGAGATTGTGATCTCACTTCTAAGAGTGGCAAAAGTCCTGTTGATTTCAGTGATGCTGGTTTGCACATTTCAGTGCTTTTAAAGGTAAAGCAAGGAGCAAAATGGTTTCCCCACTTCAAGACACTCGCACAGCTCCCTGTTTTGCTGCAGCTGGGTCCATGTACCCAGCTCGCTTCTCTGCATCTTGGATGGACTCAGCTCCCTTCAGCAGAGCCACTGGAGTGCAAAGAGAGAGTGCATGGTTTTGGGGAGCCCCAGTTCAAGGTGGGTGCAGGATGTGCACACGGGCAAGTAGCAGTGTTCATCTCCAGCACCCTAGGCTGGCCCTATGGGTCCTGCCCCGCCTTGAACCTGAGCACAGGTACTGCGTGCAAAGTTAATTGCTCTGCCACTCATTAGTTTACCTCAGCAATTTATGTCTTGCCTGCCACTATTTGAGTAATCAGAGCTTCTGCAGCCTGATGATGTTCATTAAGACCTGCTGACTTTCCTTTTAATGACATTGTACTATTCAGTACTTCTGATAGGATTTCTTTCTGCCTGAGATGTCATTAAGCTCCTGCTGAAACTGGCATGATCTACTCCAAGAAAACAAGAAAAGCACTTTATGCTTCAGAAACAGAATAAGAAAAATTCACAACTATTAACAACATACAAGACTATATGCACACAGTCATCCTGAAGAGATCCAGGGCAAATGATTTAATTATTCCATGCCTCACAATGAAAAGGGGTGCTAATGTTTCCTCTCCTTAATTACACTGAAAGTTCTTTGGAGAATGAAATATTTGTTTTTACTCTATGTGTTTGCATAATCCTAGGTACCAGTGGAGTCTCTGGGCCCAGCAGTCAAGTATAAGGTAATCAGGAGGGGACTCACAGAGCACTCTACTGTCTTTACGTGTGCATGAGTTATTTCATTCGTAACAGAGCTGCTTCACCTATGGAAGGGAACACTGACTTAACAGGGTACGTTAAGAACAGTGAGGCAGTTGTTAAAAGTAAGGTGAAGGGAACTATTTCTATCTGAAAGTGTCAGAAGGGATTTGAATGGCAGGAGGTGCTTCTGAGCTGGACTTTGATTGGGACATGAGGACCCTTTTGCAAACTGATTCAGAACCCATGACAGTTCTATATCTGGGACTGGGGCAAATAGATGGGACACTACAGCATGCAGGAATCCCCAAAAAACAATCAAACTGGCAGCAAATGTCTTACTGGCTTGCCAGTCCTCAGTACTGGGATGGAACTGAGATCACTGAGAAGATTCTACTGGTGCTACTTTTAGCTCATAGCTCTCACTTAGTCTAGCACATATCAAAGAGAAAACAGTTTTACCTCATGTGTTGTCCTCTTGTTGCTTACCTAGATTTCCTCAAAATTGTCTAGCTCTTTTCTCTTTTTAACTTTTTATTTTGTTAAACAGTTTATGACTGTATGAGCTGTAAGCTTTAGCCATTTTTTTCCTGCTTCCTGTGGTGAAAAGAGCCTCAGAATCCTTCCTTGCTAACAGCATGACTGCTTTTACAGAGTACAATATCCATCTGTGATCTAAACTAAGATGTGGAAGCTTCTATAATCTATCTTCCCTCAGATCTCATCAAAGTTTAGCATCATTGCCCTAGAAGATATTATAAACTTTGATTTTTTTTTTTTAAGCATACTTTGTACATCTTTCAGTTTCAGGTATTCACTGGAATTCTGATGCAAGGATCATCCTCTATGCAAGTTAAATTAAATCTGCCCCTAAAGAAGCATTTGGGGAATCAGGACACACTAGAAAGTACTTTGATTACAATTGCAGCCCTACCCTATTGGATATTTATCCTACGCAGATTAAATCCATTCAGAGACTGCTACCTTCTAGCTACCTTTCACAACACCAAGGAGCTTTCCCACGTACTAATTACAAATCCCTTTTCAGCCCCTTCTTCAGTCCTCTCCCTGCTCTTTTTGCAATAACACCTTGTTTAATAGTTTCAGACTGCCACTACAGCTGATGCCCAAGCTCTGCCACAAGGAACAGGAGGGCCATGTCTGTGTCGCACAGCAAAGTATAGGGCAGAGATGTCAGAGCCAGAAGCAGTATGTATGACCAGAGCCAGAAGCAGTGTGGCACTGGGTCCAACCAGGTGATCCCTCTTGAAAGGCAGAGCTCATTCCCTTGGGCACGTGCTCTGCTCATGACTATCGCACTGTTGGGACACCAGTTAGAGTCTCTGCACTGTCTTGTGATGTCCAAGGCAGGCAGCTTGCCTCGGCCCTGGGTCTGTGATCTCTGCTCCACACACCATGGTGCCGTGCAGATATTCTACTTGCCTCTCCTTAGTTCATTAATTCTCAAATATCTTCTCCATCAGGTGGAAAACACATTTTTGTTTTTGTTTTCTTCTAATTTCTTAAAGGGCAGAAAATACTCTTGTAATGCCTCCTTCCTATTACTTACAGTGTAGGACAATTTGTTTTTGTCATCTCTTATACAGCTCTTTGCAAAGACATTCAGAAAGCAAAAGCACAGGTACATAAATTGTCTTCTTCAGGTCACCACTTGCAAAGCTAATTCCTCTGAATTTCAATCCCAGATCACTCTTCAGGAAGTGCCTTATTCTCTTTACTGGTACAATTTTGATACTTGGTGCAGAAATAATTCGCATCAGGCAAATAAACCCCCAGACCAGTAGACTCCAGCCTACAAACATGCATTTGCAGAAACTAGTACAGACTTATAGAACAGAGTCGAAGTAGGTGGAAAAAACTACTGCAGCAGATTGATCAAGCTTTTTGTAGCTCTAGTGAGGTCATTGGAATGGGTCTAACAAGCAGGGAAGCTGGGGCAGTTGAGGAAATTTTCCAAATGATCATGTGGGAGCCAGAGAAAAGGGAAATATTGCATTTTCTCCATAAGAAGAAACATTCTTTACACAGCCAGGCTTAGACAGAGTTGGCTCTGTTTCATAACATTTCATATCTTTAATTGTTTTATGTGCACTACATATTTTAAGAATTGGGTAGCAATGACTTTTTGGAAATTAAAGAAAGTTAAATAGGTGTTGCATTTTATAAAGTTCTTGTAGGTGCTCCAGCTGGTGGATTTCTTTTTACCCTTGGACTAGACCTTTGGGAACCTCAGGATGTCGTAAAAAAGCCAAGACCATAGCCTTGTATACTCAAGGCCTACTGGGCATATATGTGTACATGTATTTGATCTTTTGTGTTGTAACTACATGCTGTGTTCAGGCTATGTTCCCTTTGCTTATGCTGTCCAAGCCAAAAATGTCAAACAAGTGCTACTGTCAGCAGTGGAATTCCAGAAGTTGCTTGAGAAGGGAGTTCCTGGCTGTAAGGATGCAGTATGAGATGACGGAGAAGAGAGGCAAATAAAGTCAAAAGGTGTGGGGATACAGTACATGCTCTAATCTCCAAGGCACTCATCTTTACCCACATGGCAACATCATCAGCAACCTGGTATGTGGCAATATAGATGACCTTAAACACCGCTTCCTCATAAAAGGACTGTCTGGCTTTCTAGCAACAGCCAGTGTCTCTTTCTCTTCGACGTAGTCCTCTTCCTCCTGGCACCAGAGAGCCGCCAGGCTGCTGTAGCTAAGCCCACAAGCAGAAGCAGCCTGCAAAAGTTGCTCATGTAGCAGCTGCTCCACCAAACTCATGAACTTAGTTGCCACAACACTACAGCAAATACTAAAAGTTTGCACTGTTGTGGGGAAATCAGGGAGGATGGACCTTCTGTTCTTCCAAGTAATTCCTTCTGCAGGAAGCCTCTACGGAGAACAAACCGTTCCCTTGTTGTTACGGAACAACCATTTGACTTCCACTGAGCAAGAAACTGGGTACAAAATAATGCGTATGAACCAGATAGATATGACTTTAATACTGGTTTTGAGGTCTGGAAGGCACAGCACAGCCATTCCCCAAAAGCATGAAATCTCAGTGGTGCTAATATAGCTAATACAGCCTTTTCTCACTGGTGGGAGAAAAGAGTTTTATCTTCTAATTTTGTGTCTTTCAACATCTCCTTTTCCAGCCTCCACTGAGGGGCAAACCATCCAAGAAGCAAGAAATCAGAAGAAATCGTACTGCGTCTTCACTCCCTGAGCAACCACGTAGCAAGCATGCTACTGTTTGTGTGCCATTTATTTGAATCAGGAAGCCCTCACAGCAGATAAAATACAGCCAGCTGAGATGAAACGTGTTAATAAGCATGGCCTTAAGGTTTCTCCTCAGGGAACAGGCAATTCTTATAATACAGATCTGAAGCTAACTTCTGCTCTCCAGTGTATCGGTACTTGTCAGGGAAGTTTAATGTAAGCAACTGGGTGGCAAGCAGTGACACTGTCTCCACTTACCACAGCTGCATGGGTTTTTGTGTTTATTTTTGTTGTCAAAGAACAGAATGTGTTCCTTCACTTCCCCAGCAAAAACATCTCTTAAGATCTGGAATTATTATTTGAGACCTTCAGAAATTAATATGACCTCATCTCTACCATTGCATAGGCGATATCCCTCAGTAGAGACCAAAAATTACCTTTTATCCCTAAACAGGTGCTTCACAAAATCTCAGAGGGTAATATCACACAGCTAAGCCTACAAGAGGTTCAGGGAAACCTGAGACGATGACAAGCAAATTATTTCATTACCACTCAGGATATTTTTTTTATTATTCTGAACATGTCCATCCTAGGGACCAAGCTTTGCCTGTGATTTTTGGACCAATGTCCACAGCTGGATCTAGGCAGGCTGAGGAGTGTGTGAGATTTTTAATGCAAATGGCTGAGGGAGTAGGAAAAAAAAAAAAGGGCTCCATTTTCCTGCCAGAAATACTTTTTTTTTTTTTCCATTCATTGATGCTCGTAAAAGCAAAGCGAAAAGGGAGGTGGCAGTCTGGAGTTCCCACTCACCAGTCGGTACAAGTATGTTCATCTTTCCTCACGTCTGACTTTTTTCTTGAGCCAAAGCTAAATACTTGGTTACAAGGACTGGGCATCCAAGGCTGCCCCAGTGTCCCCTAGTGAAAAAAAATGGTAAAAGCTAGACCTTGTTTTATCCAATATTGACTGCTCGTTTCTATTGCAAACAATGACTGCTGGTAATTAAAGCAGGGCCCTTTGTCCTACTGTTTTGTAAAAAGTCTGGACTACTAGTCAACATGGAGATGATATGCAGAGCTGTCTTTCATTTCCATCAGACCAGATGCTGATCTGTCTTCGCTTTTCCATTGCAAAACTCAGATCAGGAGTTGGATAAGACTTAAATGACTGAGGTTTAACCCAGACAAGAGTCAGTTGTTGATCGTGGAGGAAGGGAAGAGCTCTGAGCCTGTAGAAGGGTGTGCCGTGCCTCGGTACTCAAATTTCCTCTTAGGTCTCTAAGCAATTCAAGAATTAGGACAGTGCTTTGGCCCTCTAGATACTGTAGATTAGGATGGGATTGGTTGGGCTGACACAGAGATAGTTTAGGGGAGTGGAGGTTCACTGAAGTAGCTATTGTTGAAGGAGTCATGCCTCTTAAATATATTTGGAGCCGAATAGTCTCAGCAGCTGTGGAGAAGAAATCTGGTTTCCTCCTCGGCAGAAGTCTGTATACAATATTTGTGAGAACTGAACTCCTTATCACAACAGAGAATGAATCTTCTCTTCCCTCCAAAGTCTCCAAAAACAAGTTCTAGAGCTTCCAGCTTGAAAACAGTCTGCTTTCCCAAAAAACGCAATGGAGTTCTGACATTTTCCTTTAAATATTTATGTGATTATAATTGGGCTTTAATGATTGCATGGATTCCTTTTAGTGTTGCTCTGTTGTTGTTTAATTAAAATAAGTATGTTAGCAAGAATTAACATCCTTGAATTGCATCGTGATTATTCCATGGAAATAAATCCCTTTCTTTTTTTTTCTTTTTTTTTTTATTTCATAGGTAAGGTGACCTCATTCTTCCAAAAGGTAGGGTTGGGGTTTTTTTCATATATACAGATATAGTTCTGATTTCCTCACTTTTTCACGTGTCATCCCTGGAAAGACAAACTCTTATGTACAGATTCGAGGGATGTTACGATGACAATTGTTGTCATTATCTCTATTATACAGTAAGAGAAAAGCAAGGTACGTGCAGGTACAATGACTTATCCAGTATCATCCAAGAGGCTGATGGAAAAGGTGGAGAAAGAACCTGCCATCCTGAGTCCTAGCTCAATGCCCTGGCAGTGAGCCCCCACTAACTGTAAGGAACAATTAAGCATTCACACAGCCTTGGCAGAATTGCATAGCTCTTCACTGCTTCATCCAGCATTGCCTCTCCTACACAATCAAAATCAAACCCAAATAGCTGACTAGAAAGGAACCAGCTATAATGAGGAAGAGATGGGAGACTGGGGTGAGGAGGGAGACATGTGAATGCTTGATTTTTTAACAGACTCTGGTTCCTTTAAATATCTGTGAATTTCAATATCAGAACCAAATAAATCTTTTGGGAGGTGTTTCCTTTCTCCACTTCCAGCAGCTATTGAACTTGTGCCAAATACGAGAGGAGAGAATAAAACAAAAAAGGGAAAAGACATAATCACTAGCTTTTAAGCAAGCATCCCCTATGCAATCCAATAGTCCCAAACCGTTATATATGTAACTGTCACACACTTGAATACAAATATGTCACAACTATATGCTGTTAACACCGCAAGTAGCTTTCTCTAAGTTGTATGTGCTAGTCTGTCAGGGTAGGGTGACAGGCGTTCCTAAGCACCTTGTACAATTCAGGCATTTTTGTGTTTAGTCTTACTGGGTATCTGCCTGGTGGAGCAGAACATTATGCCACCTGTGACTGCAAAGGCTTTTGCTTTAAGGTCTCATGACCTATAATTTTTGTTAAAATGTGAGAAAAAGGAGAAGGAGAGAGAAAGGAAAAAGGTAAGAAAAGAATGTAGTTTTGGGTCTTGGTATATTTTATATATACATACTTGTATTATAATAGAATACATAAATCATTTTACCTTTATGCACTTATGGATGTGTACTTTTCTATTTGTCTATATAATTATTTAGCTGATCTGTTTAATGGAGAAAAAGAATTCCAGAGTTGTGAGGGACAAATTGTATATATATTTATAATGAAATATAATTTCAGACCAAATCTACAAACTCAAAGTTTTCTTTCAAATAGTTTTTCATGTTTAAATCTTACCTCTGCTCCATCTGTGGGTCACAGTGGCATGAGCACTGTAATAGAACAGCAGCAGCAGCAAAGTCTTCCAAAGCATCCTTCTCTTTAAAATATGTATGTCTAGCTGTATATTATCTCCTTAATTTCCTACCTCCTTTCTTTTCAGGAATAAATAAATGGCTTTTCCTCTCCCCCGCCCCCTTTGAAGGAGAACCTGTCTGTTCTTCTGAGTACAGCTGAAGTCAGTGTGCAGCTCCTCTCCCAAACCAAGTCTCCTCGGGATCAGGAAACTTACTCTCACAGACAGACTTTGTTTTTATCCACATCTGGAATGACTCATGGTGCATGTGAGTTTGCTGGCAGCTGTGTGAATAAATATCATTACATTTTTGTAGTTGAGTTTCATTTGTTATACGGGCCAGTTGGAATTTATTTTTGTCCAATAAACAGCCACAAATAACTTCATTAAAGCCCACTCTTGAATCCTAGCTCTTTAGCTACTCCTCTGTAGTGCTGGGGTCTATATGATAACCCGTGTCCAAGGCAAAAGGCTCCGCTGGAATAATGTACAGCTGCCCTTGGATTCTTAAGTCAGGGAGTGGGGCATGTGCTCTGCAAGAACATTTTGCTACTGTGAATCATATAATCACTCCTTTATTGAGAACATATAATGCCGTGCTCAGACTTCAGTTCTGCAAGTCCTGGCCTTTTCCTCCATTTGGCCAGTGCAGAGAACAGGAAGGTCCAAATCCTTAACTGGCTCTCTTCAAGGGTACTGCACTAAGCAATCCTAAGGACAATTTACAATAGCCAGGCTGAATGTTGAGAGGTGATGCTGAACAAAAAGGCTGCTGGCAGATGTCTCCTTGCTGACACTGGCCCCAGAGGAGACGACCCTGGAAGCCTTCCTCCCAGAGCCATCCCAACATGGAGGAAGCTGCAGGTATGTATTGTCCCTGGCACAGTTTCAGCAGCAGCATTAAGGGGTGCTTCATGGGAATACAGCACTGGAATAACAGCAGGTTGCTGTGTGTTGGAGCAGACAAATGAAAAATAGGACACAAACAGCATTCAGCAGAATCAAGGGATAGGGGATACTCCATTTGGTGCCTAGAAGTGATGAGTCTACTCCTCTTCTTTTCTAGGTGAGTGTAAGCCAGGAACAAATCCACAGACATTAATGAACTTACACTAGTGTAAAACTGGCACATAAGAAAGGAGACTCCAGCTCAGAAGGTATAAATAGAAGAATTAAGGGAAAGGACCAAAAGCTGGAATGACAGAGGGCACTGTGGCTCAGGATTAATGGGCACTGGCAGGAAGGCATGGAGAAAACCTGTTCAGCTCCTGTCTGCCTCATGCCAAAGTCTGGCTTTAGCCTCAGTTCTCTTATTCTTCTCTGTCCCAGTTCAAGTAACACCAGCTGTAAAGGAAGGAGGAGGGTCAAATAAGGTTGTCTTGCTTAAGGCAACTCCACTTCTTTTCCTACATGTACAGAGTTTCCTACGCTCAGACTGCCTCAGGTTACTGCCACATGAACAGCACATGAATTTAAGACGGTATTTTGCATGCCAAGGAGATGACAAAAGGTACAATTCAAGCAGAGGATGGCTAACTCTCTTGCTATATACTGTTCTTGTTACTATAACATGTTAGGAATGGGTCTGAATGCAGAGTTAAAGCTAGGAGTGGGCTCACTCATAGGTATTTCTCCAGAAATTACGGAGCTGGAGTAAACTAGTTTTACTTTCCCTAGAGAAAGGGAGAGAGAAAGAGAGGTTCCACAAGAGGATGATTATTCCTCCTTAGCTCAGATAAGGCACTTAGGACAGGATTAGTTGCTCTCAGGAGGAGCTGGATATCTAGTCATCAGCATGGCCAGTTCTGAGATGATGTCCATGAAGATGATTTGCATCAAGAAGGTGCAAGTTGTACCACAGCAAAGGGAAAATGATCTGTCAACAGCTGAGAAAAAACTCCTACTGGAAAGACTTCAACCAGTAGGCACGGCTTGAGGAAGTACACTTTAATTTAGTAAACTATCTTAGTGAAATCCCTCTAGCAAGCAACCATGGCAGGCTTCATTAACTTAATGGCCTCAGCCTAGCTACCCTGGCACGATGATCTTAACGTCAGCAGGGTCTGTGAACAAAATGTTTTGAAGTCAGGTAGACAATGCAGAAGCAGCACTTAGGATACACATCACAGGCTTGAGAAATCATAGAATCATAGAACAATCTGGGTTGGAAGGGACCTTTAAAGGTCATCTATGAAATGAAAATGAAAAATGAAACAAAATTCCGAGAAAACTTAAACTCCTGTGGGGTGATAAAGGAATACATTTTCAGTGGTGTTTGGGGAGGGGGGAGAGAAACTCTCCTGAAGTGCTGTATAATTTCTTTGTTTAGATCGAAGGAAACAGCAGCTAATAAGAGAGGATGAAGGAGACCAGACAGGCTCCAGCCCCCTCTAAACCAGAATCAGAACTGTTTTGCAGAAAGAGCCCTGCAGGATGACTCTGCCTCCTGGCTGCCAGCAACAGGACACTTCATCTGCTCATTCATTGTAACTGCTTAATATATTCAGCCCAGAAAGGGAGAGAAAAATCCCAGGAATTTCCTTCCCTAATATTTCCCTCCATCTCCAGCCTCTGCAGCAAGCACCCTAGGAGCAACAGAGGAGCAGCAGCTGAGAGAGACAGAAGAGATGTGTGATAAGACTGGCATACAGGTTAAAGGGATATGAGAGTATATCTTCTTTTTCAGACCCAGGAGATGTTGATCTGAAGCTACATTATATGTGATTTTTATGAGCTCAAATACAAACTCTGCCCACATGTGGTTCAAGGCCCCACTCCTCAGTGCACTCTTCAGGTGTTCCAGCTTTTACACGTCTCTTTGCATATACAACAACTGTAGGGCAAATTTGACTTTATACTGTGAATGATCCACTCACACCTATTTTCTTACAGGAAATGCAGCTGTAAATATAAAAGGTCCATGTAAAAAAAAAGTTCTTTCCCTGTGGCATCTCTTCAAGAAGTGTAAATGCCCCTTTCCCTCCTTAAAACTGTAGATCTTTTTCTCTCCCTTATGGATGTATACACACAGAGAGTCATATCCTCCTTATTAAAAAGGCCTCCAGATGAAGCCAGGAAATAAATCTTTCAAGCATGCTCAGGGCACTTCGACTATAGAGCTTCTATTCATCTCATTACCATATTTTATTAGATAGTTGCTTAGTTTCAGCTCAAGGTAGTTTCTGCCTATGCTAGAGGTTTGAATCACTGCAACTGTAACAAATGCTGAATCAGGGTAGAAATCCTCACTATTTATAAATATTAAACACTCCTAGATTGCATTGGGGGTATGAAGCAGAGGAGCTTTATGGTGAAGAAATCATCCTGAAGATGAATTCATCTCTGGCAGGAGAGGGTGCCATGCTGCTGAAGCCAGGAGGCTGAGAGCTGGTCTGCTGGCTGGTTCATATTCAGGTCTTCAATCAGTGTCATGCTAGACATGGTCACAGTCATGTTAAGGTGAATCTTTATGTTTTGCCAATTCTTATAAATGGAGGTGTTGGAGCTGTGAGTCCTCCAGTGCTCTCAGTACCTGAGAGACCTTTCAGGCACAGGAAAGGTGTGACTGCTGCCTCTGGCAGGCTGTTTGAGGTGAAAATGGACATTTATGCAACTCTCAGCGATATGACTAGATATTGAGGGAGCAGCTTTTCCATTTGATTCCTCCATCCTCTCGCTGTCAGTGAGTGTCTGTACATACTGCTGCTCCCACGCAGCCTTTTTAAGAGAGGGAAGCTGCCAGCTGCCTTTTTGTGGCCTATACACAGTAACAGTAGAGAGCTGGTAGTGGTACTTCAAAGCTGTCCTTCCTTCCCATCACAGATGCTGTCATGGTGAAAGGACAAATTCAGCAGGCTGGAAGTGTAGAAATCCTGCATTTCCCAAGGGATGTTCTGGACTGACCGGTGCTTCAGGTGAGATGCCCTATAGTAGCTCATTGTGTGAAATAACTGATAATCCAAAAAGAGAATAGAAGCAGAAACAAGGCAATGGGTGATCCAAGATCAGCAGCCTGTAGGTCTTCTAAAAAAAATAATCTCTTTTTCACTGGAGAATACCAGCTCATGACATCAGTTCAGCTTCAGCTTTGATGAGCTTCTGCCAAGCCCAAGGTGAGGCTGCAGTCTGTCCTGACGCCTCGGTCACTGTGACAGTCCCTTGCAAATCTTCTGTCAAACAGACAGATATTTTTTAAACTTGCTCTGGTTCAATTTGAACACAGGGTGTGCGTAAGGAGGAAGTTCCTCTGAAACAGAAACTCTGCTCTGCAGCCAGAGCCCTGCCCAGCACCATAAGGCAGGGCAGCATCTGCCTGCTAATATGCCAGCACAGTGGAACAATATTGATGCATGACACAGACTTTGGTCTCCTTCCCACCACTGAAATGGATAAATGGAGACATATACACAAACTGACTCACTCACTGAATGAATTGCTGGTAGACCTGATCTATTCCTCTGCCTCAATATATAAGGCCCTGATCTGGCACTGCAGAAGCTCACACAGCACTGGTGCCATCTACCAGAAAGAGAAATCAGCTTCCACAAGAGGCCAAGAAGAACTCTCATAATAAGGAGCACAAAGAAAAGAGAAAAAAATAGCTATAAACAAGCTCTCAGGAGAAGAAAAGAAGTTATTTCAAAACTGGACTACTGGCCATTGAACCTTATTATCTATGATGACTGTCCTGGTTTTATTAAGTGAGGGGGGCTACGGTGGTAGCTTCTGTAAGAAGCTTCTAGAAGTTGTTTCCCCTTTGTCCAGTGGGCTTGGCTGGGCCTAGGGTGGAACCGCTGCTGGCAAGGGCCAAGTCAACTGGTAGCAGAATGTTCCCTGATAATGGCTCTGCGAAAACATATTTAAGAAGGGGAAAAACTGGGAAAAAAAAAAGAAGTGAAGAAGCTGAGGCAGGGGCAGAGAGGGGGAGGTGCGAGCCTTATGGGCCTTGCAGGCCTCACCCTCAGGCCTCCTGCCAGCCGGCTGTCTGGGCCTGACTTGGCCCAGCCCGGCTGCAAGAAGTGAAGAGAGGAGATGTGAAGAGAACCTGAGAGGCATCTTCCTGGGCCGATACTGAAGAATTTCTTGTGAGAGGAAAGGCTGCAGACGCCAAGGTCAGTGAAGAAGGAGGGGGAGGAGTAATGCTGCTCCTGGCTGAGATTCCTGTGCAGCCTGTGGTGATGACCATGGTGGAGCAGGTTGTCCCCCTGCAGCCCACGGAGGTCCATGGAGTAATGCAGCGCCTCACCAAGATACCCCTGCAGCCTGTGGTACAGCTCATGGTGGAAGTAGGTTGTCCCCCTGCAGCCCATGGAGGCCCACGGAGGAGCAGAGATCCGCCTGCAGCCCGTGGAGGACCCCACGCCGGGGCAGGCAGATGCCTGAATGCGGCTGTGGCCCGTGGAGGGCCCGCTGGGGCAGCCGGTTCCTGAGGGACTGCACCCTGTGGAAAAGGACCTGATGCTGGAGCAGTTCACGAAGGACTATAGCCTATGGGAGGGATCCCGTGTCGCAGGGGAGGAATGTGAGGAGTTCTTCCCCCGAGGAGGAAGGAGTGGCATAAAGCGACATGATGATGAACTGACCATAACCCCCATTCCCTCTCCCCCAAGCTGTGCCACTCAGGTGGGGAAGGTGGTAGAAATAAAGTTAAGCCTGGGAAGAGAGAGGAGTGGGGGGAAGTCATATTGTTCTCTTTCTCATTATCCTGCTTTGTTTTAAATAACAAATTAATAGTTTTCCCCAACTCGAGTCTGTTTTGCCCATAACGGTAACTTTAAGGATCTCTCCCTGTCCTTATCTCAAACCTCGAGCCTTTTTTTCTTATATACTCTCTCCCTATTCCCTCAGAGGGTGGGGGGAGTGAGAGAGAGACTGCATAGTCTGGTCCCGAGTGGGGCTAAAGTACGACAATGACTCTTGCTGGCCCCTCAGCTGAGGTTGCAGCTCCCTGCAACAACAGTTTGGATGGCAGAATTTCACTGAGCCTCAGAACAACAGCAGCCAGGATGAACCTTACATAACCATGCAGTGCAATGGAGTTGTAAGCTGGAAGAGACCTTGAGGCATCTTCTAGTTGTCCTTCTGCCCCAGAACTCCCTTGCTACATTGATGTAGCTGCCTGTGCTCACATTCACAAGAGCATTTAGATGCTGAGCTGATACTTTACAGATCTACATTTAAATAACCAAAATTTAAATTCTGCCCATGCAGCTTTGCAGATATCAGAATTCCTTCTATGCCTAAGCTTCCCCTGTGAGGCTCCTTAAATGCTTGTATTACTGTATCTACCTTGAAAACATTAGGCTCCTCACATCCTATTTCATATTTCAAACAAAATACTGATACTTGCCTTAATATTTATAAAAGTATGACTGCAAAGGCCCCTTCTCAAGTTCCATGTTGCACATTTCAGGTTTTTTTTCCACATAATCAGGAAGAAGATGTGGGACATATTTTGCTCTGTGACTTGATTGTTTGAGAAGTCACCTGCTTTATAAGGTGTCCTGACTTAGATCCTTTCTCTGCCTGAGGAGATGTGAATACATACCATAGGAGATGACTCTAAGCCCTAAATTACAGTATCTTCTGGGATGAAACTTTTCAACTCTGTTGCTGAATCTGCTATCTGCAGAAGGTAATTAAACAATTGTTGTGTTAGAGAGAAGGAATGCAAGGACAACTCTTGCCATGATCATAGCTCTCACACAGGAGAGACAGGTCTTACTACATACTCTGATATCCCGATTTTTTTATTTGGATATAGGATTCATTCCATTGACTGAATAACATTATTCTAACATAACATTATTCACCAGACTCATATAGAAGATGAAAATTCAAGCTCTCTGAGGAAGAAGAGGCATTTGAATCCAGGTTCTTGCATCCTAGTCGAGTACATTAACTAATTAACTAAGAAGAGATGTCTCTCCCGTTTTAGATATGAAAGTCAGGAGAGGATTCGTGTGTACAAGTCCGAGCAGAGACAAATAACTCTCACTAACTTGAATCTCCAAAGAGACACAAAATGTAATATGCCCCTTTCATCTTGGTATTTCCTCTCGACTGCTTAAATAGTCTCTATGTTTCAGCCTGGATTATGTGAATCATTCTCAGACATCAGACTCTCTCCCCAGCCACTGTGCAGATAGCCTAGATACTGAAACCAGGGGCAGTGAATGCAGCTCAGAGTGAAGTTAAACATGCTCACAGTTAAATCCAGCCAGGTAGGATCTCTCCTGAATCAAGTCTTCATAAAACTGATATGCTAGTAAGGCTGCTTTGGTCAAAGGTGTTGCACTACATGAAAACTAAGGATTCCATTTTTTCTCTTGACATTTTCAAGAGAATATGCAAGGGGTTTTTTTTTTCAGTTCCTCAAGCATCAGTTAAGGTGGTGCTACTCACACCAACCCACAGAAGAAGGAGCATGGAGACACGGTAGTCAGCAGAAGCTAGCATGGTCAGTCACTGATGGGAGTCTGACTTCTTTCTCTTGCTGCACCTCGTAAAACACAGCCTGTTAATTTTCCTTGTGGCTGCTGGGGCAGTTACTGATGTAAATCACTAGACCTACACCTACCTTACAGAATCTGTGCTGATTTATACCAGCTTATAAGCATGTAGTCCTTGCTGGGTAATGCAGCATAACTCTCTTGGAAAAATAAACTTTTCAAAGATTCCATCAGTTCTGCTTTTTTTTGCAACCTGTTGGCTGTCAGTGTAAGCTCCAGTGGCACAAAGCCAATGCAAACGCCAAGGCCATGACTTGCAGTTAAGCAACAGAAAATGCTGTTAGCAGCACTACTGTAGGACGAGGTCTGAAATGAAGCAGAATTTTCTGTCACAAATCACTGCTTATATCATAAAGGAGGGTCAACTATGTAGAGAATTTCCTCCCTTTCAGCCTAGAAAGTCAATAATGTCAGCAGTGAACATTCACAGGGGGAGTTTTATGACTAAATCCTCAGAACAGCAGGAAAAAAAAGTATCTTCAGTAAATATAGCCATGAAATGTTAAATCCAAAACAAAACAAAAACAGAGCTTGACAATACAAATGCAGAAATAAGTGATGCCATCTCTGGAGCAGAAACACCAAAAAATAAGCATAAGCTCATTAACACAAGTCATTAGCAAGAACAGCCAGACCAGAGTTTTCTACAAATTTTATGTCTTAGTTTAGAATATAACCCTAGATTCATTAATTTGTTGAAACTGTGGATGGAGATTATCCTGGGGTAAAACGAGAGGCAAAGGCTCTGGCTAATAATTATAAAACCAAGCTATTAGAGACACAGTAAAGATGGATTACATGGTGATGGCATTAGAGGTGGAGTGCAATGTAGTGGCATTACATAAAGAGTCAAATGGGAATGCGATGAGGTTGCATCATACAAAGAGGATGACAGAAGAGAGGTGGGATCAAGAATGAGTGCCAGATGCAGGTGAGGTTACAGCATCAGCATACAAACATAGGAGCTGAACAGAGTTGGGCTCTTTTTTTTAAAAGGCCTGGGATAAAACTTGAGTCAATGGGAGGCGCAACATGAAAGTTAGATCCTTGTTGTTCCTGCTCTGAAAACTTCTTCTGCCAACTGCTTCTGACGGTTAACACTGCCATTCTGACTTGTTTACTCCAGTGTAGCACTGATGGGGCTCTTCAGAGAGGACAACTCAACCCATTCCCTCCAGATGGAAGTAGAAGAGTGGTCTGGCTCCTCCTTTCTCCTTGAGCAGCCAGGTGGGCAAAGCAATGAGACATGCAACAGGTGACCTGCAAAGCAAAGTCTGAACCTTAAAATACCCTAGCCTCTTGACTGAACACTCCCATCTGCAAAATAAGTATTCTCCACCCCATCAAGCTTCTTTTTTTACATTGAGAAATCACACTGCAATTGCATTTCTGCTGCAAAATCAAATCTTGCTAGTTTCTAGTTGCCTAAATAAGCCCTTAAACCAGTTTGCAGGTAGGGAGGATGCAGGGAGTCAAAATATCCTCAAAAAATGTGAAGCCTGATGTGTGTCTGGCACCTCAAGTCCACTGAGAACATGCAGATCTTCACAGATGCAAGAGTTACTTTTCCATGCTACCAGTATGCTTGGCTGTCAGATGTCCAGAGAACAATTAATCATGTTCTGAAGCAGCAAAGTTTTCAAATATGAGAACAACTTTGTGGCAAAGATCTTCAAGAGGAATTCAGGGACCCTTCAGTTTCTTTCTCTGTGTGATGAGGGCTTCAGGCAAAAAGCTAACTTTGTGTAAACCATTGACTTTTCTCTGTCTTGGTTCCCTGCGTGCAGAAAGGGGAAAACAATGCTGCCCTTGTTCCTCATCTGTTTATCTCTTTAGACTGTAAAATCTTTTGGCCAGAGACTGTCTGTGCCATACCAAGCAGACATGAGCCTTCACTTCTGCTGAGGCCCTGGGGTGCTCTAGGTGTCCCACCAATCCATCATGCTGTGCCTCTGATTGTAGTGAGCAACAAAGACAACGGAAGAGAGAAAGGAATTTTCACTTTATTTTATTCAAAGAGGTCACATCCTGATTCATTCCCAAATGATCTAACCAACAGATATTTAGCACACAGAATTGTTTAGCAGCCTTAGGAGATGAAAAAATGACCAGCTCCTCCAAGTTAAAGATCAAGACATCTGTTTCAGTGGTGGGAGCGTGTGAGTACACAAAAGAGCGACAGCAGATACTAGCGCCTCACTTCTCCAGGCCTTTCCTCTGCTCCCTTTTATGAAACACCAACTTGATCAAAATGATAAGAGCTGAGACACACAGTTTTACTGACAGCAAGGAAAATAACACACGGGTTGGTGAGGAAAAGGAGGTCAGAACCAATTAAATCTCCTAGGGTTCACAGACTAAAGAGGCAATCAATAACCTAAACACATGAAGTGTTGGATAATTTTTCCCACTTGTGAACCAGAATTTTTCTTGATAAACAGCTGTAAAGTGAATAGCATTTTAAAGCCCCAGACTGTATCTTAGGCTTCAGAAGGAGGGAGAGAGCTCATTGACTTAAAAACTTATAGATAAAATCTGTCCAGGATGTGAGATTCATTCAAGGATAAAGAAGCAAAGTGAAACGTAAACTACGGGTAATGCCCTGGATTCAAAAGAGCTCTCTCAGCTGCTTTAAACCATTGCACCTTGCAAGAGACTTTCTTCCCAGAGGTGATCCCTCTCTCTCTATGCTCAGGCTTGCAGGGCATCCTCTCTCCATGTGTGTACATACATGGTGGAGCAGAGGTAGATGCAAACTCCCTGGCTGTCCTGCTGGGCTCAAGGAGCGGCAGAGTTGGTGGGCTACGTCTTCATCCCCAGCAGGCTACAGCTGCCCAGTGCCACGTTGCTTGACAACCTAAAATGCTACCATATGGTGATGAAACTGGCCCAGGGCCTTTATAAAACTGTTTTCAATAGTGCCAGTTTCCTAAAAAACTAAAGAAAACCAAACAGATTGTGTGAGTGAATAATAGGCACATAATAGAGTTTCTTCTCCTCCAGAAAAAACAATGGTTGCATACAGGACGCTATTCCCTCAATGGAGAGGTCCACAACCTCTTGAGTTAATGTATATTCCAGCTAATGGGAATTGTAATAATTGGCACTAGGCCCACATTCAGCTCAGTACCAGCCTTAGCACAAGGGAAGCATTCAGAAGCAGCTCACATCCAAGGGCAGGAGAAATGAGCTGCCAATTGTGTCAGACATGTTGCCTCAGGGGAAAATCTAGCTTGCGATTCTGCTGCCTGCTACATTTCTCTGATCCCTTCCAGAACAGGCTGCCTCTCTTGTGCCTAGCACCCACAAACCAAAACTAATAGCGTAACGCTCTTACTATCTGCCAAGATTTCTTGATTGTGTATGGCACGGTGCACTGGCAACAACACAACCAAATTATCTCTCCTATTGCTGAGAAGGGTGTGGGCTGGTTTCTCTCTGAAGTGCACTCACTTTCTTCCTTCCTCAGCTTGGCTCAAAAGCTTGAAAGCAAATGTAATGGAAAAATCAGCAAATTCTCACCTTCTTTTTTTTTTTTTCCTTAAAGAGCTATATGTATAAGCATATATGCATATGTGTGTGTGCATACAGAGGAGAGAGTGTACTGCTTCGAGCAGCTCCCTCAGCGAGAGGGAAAGCTGTCCTTCATACCTGCAAAGCACGGTAGTATGGAACCACTTGCACAGCAGCGGCCTTATGCCTCTGATATTTGCACTTGCCATTTGTTGGAAGCTGTAACAGCTGCTCCTTGCATCCTGGGCTGTGCTCTCAAGAGACCAAGAGAACGGTCTAATTATCCCCAGACTTGCACCAAACCTGCAGTGAACTAATGGTACTGTCCACACTGAAAGAGATCTAGCTAATCTCTGTAAGCTGAACGATGCCCTGTTGCTAAGTTACTTTAATTCAGTGGAGCTTGAACCATTACCGTTGTTTCCAACTGTTCCTGTAGTACACAATAGCAAAAACCCCATTTCTTGTACGTCACCTGTGGCTGAAACAAGAGAAGTGTTAACACGTAATGACAGCCATACTGCAGAAGAGAGGGAGAAAGTACTATCTCCCTTTTTGAAACAGTGAGATCAATGAGATTCAGGTAATCTAGAAGTGATGGGGAACTGTATGATTAGTATGTTTCTTCTTGGAAAACATCAGTTAAAGAAAACTGAAATTTTCTGAGGTAGGGGAAAATGTGTGTACCAGTCCTTGGAGGAAACATTTCTAAACTCCAGAGGGAACAGTTAGTCAAACTTGAGAGAGCACTCAGTCCTCAGTGGATGAATGAAACCTTACAGTGCAGTGCTACAAGGTATGGAAAATTCAGATTTAAGTCCCTGCAATTCCCAAATCTGAGACAAGAGCCTTATCTGTTTATTGACTGCATGAGGAGAGAGTCCTTCAGGCTCTTCCATTCTAAGTATTCCATTTCCTTCAAGCAAACCAATATTAACTGAGGCAGGGATCCTCACTTGGCTCCTCCACATCTCCTGAGAATGTTATAAGCCTTGTTAACGCCTTCTTCACTCATCTTCTTAATAAGTAATTACTTACACAAAGTGAAACTGTTTTAACAAAAGAAGAGAAGCAAAGTCGAACTCTTTCTCTGAAAGGTGTTGCATTTATCTTAACACAGGCAGAACATTCTTGACAATGGAAAAACTTCTGCAGGGCAGGAAGCCTGGTTTCCACTCAGCATTTATGGTACCCCTGTAACAGGAGATATGATAAGCAGAACTAGGCTTAATAAACCTCATTAAGTGAGGTTTGGGTACCACAATCCAAACCAAGAATGGCTTGGATTTAGTAGTTCTTTTAGTTGAGCTCACAAAGCTCAAAAGGATTATGCAAACGGTTGAAGAAATGCTTCCAGTTTGGCTTCTCTTGGAGCCAAATTATTATGTCAGGCTCCACAGAAAACAGTGGTAGGTTTTTATCTACAGATACAGGTTTTATGAATACCCTCTTTGGAGAAACATGCAAATGCCTAACGAAAAACAAGATATCTATCTGTCTGTTTCTGTTTCATACATCTGTGTTCACATGCCTGTGACATCCTGTCTTTAAACCAGGCTTCAGATATTAGGTTTCATCAAGCAGGATTTATGTTTCTAATAACATGGATCTGCCCAGAAGAGCTCAGCATTGGTGGTATTGCTGTCCAGTGTTCAGGAAAGACAAATGCATCAGGCTTCCAAACTGCAGAGGCTAGGTGCCATCAACAGTCACAGGAAGATATGGTGGGAGCTGGGGAAAACCACACCAGACCCATCCCACTCTTTGCACTAGGTCCCCACTTGTAGGAGCCCACAGTAGACGGTCTGTGCACCGCCACTGGCATGGTGGGATTAACTGGTGTAGCAGAGGCTGGAAAGCTCTTAGAGTGCTCTCATGCAGAAATAAGGTGGTCAGGTGAACATGCAGAGGTGTAATGGGAGATAAGGAATAACCCCAGCAGTGCAGCGCTGTGGGGTGGAGAGTAAAGGGGAGAAGAGAGCACAGGAGAAGAAATGTGGAAGTGACACATCCTGACATGCGTGTGCAGTTGTAGCATGGAAGCAAAGGTTTCAGCCAAACTGCAGAGCATGGCTGAACTTGAGGAAAAAAAAAAAAACAAAAAAAACAGGAAAATTTATCTCAGCACAATGAGCTAAGCATGCTACTCCTGTAGCCTCAGTATAACTCTGGGTCCCTAACTGGTCTGTCTTCCTGGCCATTCAGCTGGTCAGGTTGGTGCCACTGGAGCCCCTTAGACTCACTGGCCTGGAGCTGGTTCCACTTCAGGACAGATCTCATGCCTTGTGATAACAAAGTGCAGGGCTGGTTGGATACTGAAAGCATGTGTGGCAAATTTTATCGGAAAACAAGTAAGTATCGCTACAGTGATAACAACAGTGTTGTACATAGTGCGTGCTAGCAGATTGTTTAGGAGCCAAACAGCAGTTGAAAAAAAAGTAGGAAAAAATGTCCAGGCACAGTCCTCTTGAGATCACTTCTATGCCCCAGTAATCTCTGAATGTAGAGCCTGTATCACTATTAAAATCATTATTTGGTAACCCCCTTTTGTGACCTGTATAGCTTCTTGATCATTAAACTAAAACAACAGTATTCCAAAATTATGTACATTTCCGTTCTGAAAGGTTCATCTGTCTCCTCACATAACGCTGACCTTCGCCAGCATAGCTGAGGGAAAAGCAAAATGTGACCCTGTACCTTTAAGAGTTGGATCTAATGGTTATGCCACATTTTAGTCAAAATGGAAAAATGAGGGAAGGAGACAGATTATGCTGAAGCAGATGTTGGTAAGTATCAAAGTGAGATTAAATGTAAATGTTAGCAAACTAGGGAAACAAAAAAAAAGTAGTTTAACATAATCCCTTTTGAAATCATAAAATAAAGATGGTTGATCCCTTCTCTTCTCCCTCTCTCTCTGTTTCAGCCACTCTCTTCCTTTTTTATTTTTATTTTGACAGTAAGCCTAATGGAAAACACCAATAGCTGAGCTAAGTTTCCAAAACATTGGACAGCAGAGAGAAAAGATGAAGGCAGCTTTGCAGATTTTGCAGGTTACTGCCTCTGTGACAATAACCTCTTTCAGTCCCTCCACCCCCTCCCTCTGGGGATGTGCATGTCCTGCTGCCTTTCGTTGGAAAGCAGAAAGAAACTTAGCAGATAAATGGGTTGAAGCATGTGTCCCAGGGAGATAATAGCTCTGACGTTATTCTAATTTTCTGCTAGTAAACCAGGGCTTGGTCCTGAAACACCCTCTCAGGCGAGGGGCCCATACGTGTTTCAGGAGTCCCACTTTAATCACAGAATAATGTTTGCAACGGAGCTATTAGGTCTTTACAGATAGTTGAATGGGGAGGAACTTTACGTTTGGCATTTGCCTGCTGGAAAGGAGATGGGACATTCTGATGCTGAAGCAGAGGCTGCTTCCCCAGTGTGTGGACACACTAGCAGCCACAAAGTGGGAAGGATTTACATTCTCTCCAGCAGCTATGGTTGCTCTGCCTTTTGTTCTTACCTCTCTCTACCTCCTTGTCACACAGTCTGCTCTCACAGGGACCCAGTGTCTTGCTTCCTCCTGGTATCAGCCCCTGGGGTCAGGGGAATGGAAGGAGCAGAGGAGATTTGGGAGCTAGATGCTGTATCGCCAGTTTTGTGGCTTTGAGCAGTTTACCTGTGGTTGTTTACTCTGCCTGCCTCCTTGTCCAAATAGTCTTATTAGTTTACTCCTAATTTTAATATCTGCAAGTGCCTACTCTCTGTGATTCCTCGTGGCTTGCTAAACAGTCTGCTGAGGTACTGCTGAATTCCGGGAGGCAGTGAGGGACAGACGTGCAAATGCCTTCTCAGTGCTCGCTCTCTCTCCCACATGCACACGCGTCACCACAGAGGAAGCAGCTGACCACATTGGCAGAAAAAGGTAACAAAAATGTCCAAGACCCCACCCAAGGTTACTGAATTAATTAGGAAGACGCCCAATGGGCTCTTGGTCAGGCTCATGAGAACATACATTTAAAATTAGTTTCCACCATCATGACAGAGAAAGGAAAAATCTGTTTTATTTAGCTTCTGGCTATGTCTTAGCCTGAATCTCCTCTGCACAGTTACAGCCGGCTTCGATATGGAGCAGCCCCTGACCTGGATTAGCGGATTTCTATGCCTGGTGGTCATACCCTGAGATCTGCGTGGGCTTGGGCTGGCATCCCCTCTCCTTGCCCTGAGGGGACAGACCAGCCCATATGGGTGCAGAACGATATCCGCAGCCCCTCAAGCCTTTTCCCAACAGTTCACTTTCCACTCTTGTTCCTGCAACCAGCTGGGAAAGCGCTCTAGTCCACCTGCCTATGAGAGAGGTGGAGTTAGGACCATGAGCGCTGCTGAGGGATGCTGACACCTGTATTAGGCTAATATAGCATTGTTATAATGCAGGGATCAAAACAAAACAGTGAGCTTGCTGTGTCCTGCTGCACCATAGCCCAGCTCCTCTGGTGTGGCTGAGGTACACAATGGCGGAAGGAGAGATGCAACCTGTCAGCGGCAGAAGCAGTCTGTACCGGAGAAACAGAAGCTCTCTGGGGAAGCTGGCCGTGCACCGGTGATATGCAGCTGCAGAAATACCTGGAAAGGGAACACACGGGACATGTTCCCGCTATCACCACCGTAGGTTGTCTGGGACACTACATAACAGTGGTTTAGGGGCCTCTTTTTAAAAATGAGGAGTGCTATATTTAGGCAAGGAAAAAGACCCACTTCTTCCTTTTATATATAAATTAAATTTTCAGGATCTCAAACTCAGCATGGAAGCTATGGATCCCATTTTAATGAACTGTTTGTTCTTAACAAGGGAGCATTATATAGATTTTTTTTTTTTTTTAATTAGCAGTTTGTGGTGAGAAAATGAAACCATTGATGTTTGGTGTCTGTGCTGGCTAGGAAGGTATGTTGCTGTTTGATATGAATTGCACTTGGTTTAAATTGTCTTGAGAAAATTAATCTCATATTCTTTAAAGCCTTCTAACCATTAGCCTCAGCCTGGAGCTATTTCTGTGTAGATTGTTATAGAGCATGTTTCAAAGGCATGACAAGGAAAACACCTCTGTAATACATTTGGGATATCTATAAGCCAGTTGTTGATTTTTTTTTACATAAATATTTATTTTTGTATTTAAAGTGTCTTGTCCCACCATTGCAGAAAAAAAAAATTCTGTTTTCTGAAAGAAAAATTTCAATATATGACCGATTGCAAGACTAAATTTCTACCTACAGGGTAAAAACCCTTCTAACGATCTCTGTAAATATGTGAGGGCTACATATATTCAAAAGAAAGAAGGTATTTGTTGAGTACAGATCAATATTTGGAGAAGCACTGAAAAAGGTTAAGACATGAGAAGTTAATGTACATTGTGAAAAATTTGTAAAAGCAAATCTCAAACTGTGTGGTAGAAAGAAAATAGTGTAACTCAAGTGAGCGGGCGCTGCACTGGGAAAATATTTCCTGAATGCCTCAGATTGCTGCCACCAAAAAAAAAAGGGTGAAATGTTGGTGGTGATACCTGAGTACCACCTTCAGTAGCTGCTTCTAAGATTTCAGGTCTGACTGTGGCCAGTAGAGACCTGAATCTTGTGACACTAGAGGAGGAGGAATTCTCACACAGGAAGCCACAACCTTTGCAACCTCTTCCCCTCCTTCCTAGGGCTTGTGTTGCCTGTGTCCAAGGAATGACATGAGGCATGGCACCAGACCTTGCCCGCAGGTGGGCAGACCTCCCAGCTGGCCCAGGGGGCTGCCCCGTGGCCATGGGGCTGTGGCTGCTTCTGTCTCCACCAACCCAGCACAGGGCTGAGGGCCATGGAGCGCTGCACAGCTGGGTCTGGTCAATGAAGTGTCTGGTCTGGCAGAAAGAGATATGCTTTCCAATTACCCAAGTATGGATTAAAAAAATCATAACCATTTTGTCCTTTTTTTTTTTTTCTGAAATTTTCAAACCCTGATTAAATTCAAGAAAGAGGTTGGACTTCGAATTTAAGCACAGATAGAGCTCAAGTTCACGTTTCATTTGAATGCTGCATTTCCCAGCTTCTGATAGTGGCAAGCTTTAGGACTTCCTTAAAGTTTGTTTCAGTTTTTGTATCAAGACTTTTTCTTGAAATAGTAGGAACAAGTTGTGCTTCACCTGTTTCAAATTTTAAGTAAGTTTTAAGATATCAGTTTGAAGCCATGGGGAAAAAAAGGGAAAAGAAGAAAAGCTATTTGATGGATGGGAAACAGAAGGAAAAGTGCTACAATGGCCATCTTCTACCAAAACATTGAAAGGAACTGTGAAAGTAATGAAAACTGATCTATGGCAAAACACCAGTCACAAATTTGTCTCTAGTCACTTACGGTTAATTTGTCAAGTCTCTTCTAAATTTGTTCCAAAGTTCATTGTCATTGTTACAGCCACCTTGTACATCCTCCAGGTAACTGGAGGTTCTTGCCAAAATGACACAGCTTTAAAGATAACAAGATCATCTCCCAGAATATCTCTAGCCATGTTGAATCTCTTACAACTCAAACAGGTGTCACCAGGAAAAAGCTTTCAACCTTTCTGAAAATGAGGAAAATCGCTGCTTCAGAACTTACATAGCCCTATGAGTGTTAATTTGAAATGAAAGTCTGAAGACACCAAGATGCAGAGTACAGTCTTGTGAGCACAGGGAAGGTACCCTTCACAGTTGTACAGTGAAGGGATTAACTCAGTACCACAAAACCTGCTGAGTTCACAGTAATTCATACTCTGTACCTTTGGCTCTGCCACTGCATATGAATAGTATCTTATACCAGCTCTGTGCTGGTTTTACGGCTATGTGAAGCAAACCAGGCATTAACCACAGCTACTGTAATTTCAGAGGGTGCAGATGAGATTAATTCACCTCATAAAACTGTGCCTCATTATCAAGATCACAGTGCTTTAATCTGAAGCCACCTAGGAAAGAATAAAATGATAAACAATCACATACTTTTTTTAAAAGAGCATTCTCACTTTTGCCTGTTATCTGTAACCCAAGATAGCTAAGGTTTCCTAGAAAACAAACCTCTAAATGAAGACTCCCAGAGCTGTTCCAGGAAGCAGCTGTTATGGGGTTTCTCTTAATCACAAGCTCCTGTAGGTGATCAAAAGGCTGAATTCATGTTGGTTTATTGGATAATTTAGCTGCCAGGTGTTTTAATGTTCGCTTTGATTGCTGACCCAAATACAGGCAAGTTAAGCTTAGAAATGGTTCAGTACAGAAACGGCAGCAAGCATTGCACTTGATGCTTTTCTTCCTTCCGCATACACTGTTTAATTTGTAAATGCCTTATGCTGAATCTCTCAACTTGATTACCTGCTCTTATAATTGGGTAGCATGCACACAAAAAGCCTGCATTTTCTTTTTATTTATTGCACTGCATTTACTAACACCCTTTAAGCAAAGAGATAATTTACCATGTATTTCTGGTATACTAGGACTTCTGTGGTAATTTAGCTTGTGTTTTGCAATAAGTAAACGTAAAAAGTTTAACTGAAAGCCAAAAACTTTGCTAAGGAAACCTAGTAGCAGTCTATCCTCAGTGAAGAAGGTGTACATTTAAAACAGATAAACTGTACTGAGGTTATCTGTTAAGTTGGTGGAATAGTTATTTTGTGGTGATCAAGGCTCTGGACTGGGACCATAGACATGACCTCAGACATGTTGCCCTGCCTTTAATACGTCATCATCCTGGGAGTCTTCAGCAAGACAGGATGAATACAGCCACAGGGTAGAGCTATGACCACTAGGGAAAACCACCTCGGCAAGAAGATTTGCAGGTATGGTAGAGCATGGAAAAGTCGGCATACTGGTAGATAAGAGGAGGAGAAGGATTAATCCTTTTGTGCCTCAGTTGAATAGATGCTCCAATATTGATTTACATCATGAGTGTCATTGTGAATCTACATTAGTAGTGCTTTTGAGGCTCTGAAATACTTTTTAAGAAGCAGTAAACCTACCTGTGTGAAAAATGACGTGGTTCACTTCTGAGCTAGGAAAAAGGGACATTGTATTGCTGAGAAGAGCTTTTGTTATGCTGAGCTGAAGACCAAGCCTCTTGTTGCGCTTTCCATTTGTTCGTTCATTTTTCCTAGTGAGTAATGGCATTTTGATGTGGTTCCCAGTAAAGGAAACATCACTTATGGGCCAATGAATGGGTGAAGAGAAATTTTAACAGTTAGGGACTTATTATTGTTCTTTTGTTTCCCAGTTAGGGGGTTTGTGTCAGGATCCAGAAGCACACTCATCCCTGCACGCAACAGCTTGACTGGACAGCATCCTAGGGGAGAATATTCTTTTGGATCAAATAGCATCTCCAGTGTGACACCTTTCAAACAACATCTATAACTTCCCTTTCCTCCCAAGGTGCTTTTTGTTTTCCCCTTTTATGACGTCTACAGCAGCAGATGTTTCTTGGTGCCAGCTCCAGCGGTTATATCTGAGATGCTTAATGTCTTCCCCTAATCCACAAGCTGCTACGGTCTAATGTTCTCCTGAGAATCCAGCTTCCCTTAATGTGAAAATAAAACAAAACCAAGTCACACAATTTCTGCAGTCTTCATGGCAGTATACAGAAGCCTGGAATACCAGCCTTCAACACAAATAGGAAATCTCCAATTTAGATTGTTTGAAAAAAAAAAATGAGGTACACACTGAACTATTTCTTGGTCTGCATTAGCAGGAGAGTAGCTAGGAAGTAGAGGGAAGTGGTTATTTCCTTCTCAGCAGCAGTGGGGCCACATCTAATCTGTGTCCAATTTCAAGACATGCCGGTACAAGAGAAAGCAGTAAACTGGAGAGAATCCAGAAGAGGATCAGGGGGCTGAAGGATATGAGATATGAGGAAAGGCTGGAAAAACTGGGCTTGTTCAGCATGCAGAAGAGAAACCTAAATGGGCATCTAGAGAAACATAAACGGGTCTTCCCCCACCTAGAGGGAGGCTATGGGGAAGATGGAGCCAGCCTCTTAGAGGTTCTCAGTGGGAGGACAAAAAGAAGCCATGGACACAAACTGTAGCAATGGAAACTCTGGTAGGACACAAGGAAATAGATTTTCCCCCAAGGATTGTGCAGTACTGGAAGAGGTGCCTAGATAAGTTGGGAAATGTCCCTCTGTGGTGATATTTAAAACTTAACTAGGCAAGGTCTTGGAGTTAATTTTGAAGCTATCCCTCTTTTGAGCAAGAGATTAGACTAGATGATCTCTCAAAGTCCCTTCCAGCCTGAATTTTTCTATGATTCTACGACCTAATTTTTTTAGGTGAAACATGTGGAGAGACCCAACTTAAGAGTGTCTAAACTACCAGATTACACATCCATTTTTCTGACTTTTTAGGTGTTGATGTAGTTGGTAAATCTTTTCATTATACAAACCTTTTTACTGTAGAGGAATCAAATGAGCACAAACGACTAGATTTCCTAGATAAATACTTCCTGCATGGGAAATGTCCCTTTTATCAAGATACACCTTGGATAGCTAAAGATTCACGTTATGTTTCTGAGAAAGATCCTTCTGAAATATTGGATGCATGGCTTCTGAAACACGGGAAATATCCACAAACACAGGAAATCTAATGAGCTATTTAAAGGCACCCTCCTCGTGAAAGTGAGTGACAGCATTCATAAGGCCGATGGTAAGCACAAAAGTTTTTAATAATTTTTCACAGGGTAAATCAGTTGCTTTTAATTACAATCATTCCTAGTCTAGCTGCACTGTATAGGACTATTACATGACAGCAAACCTTTACTATCCCTTCCAACCACTCAACAGATACTTTTTTTTTTTATGGCACAAAATGGCCTCAGTGTTTCTTGTCAGGGATGGCTGCCTTTTACTGATAGCAGTAATTGCTGAACACACAGGGGCGAAGAGCATTTTCAGAGCTCTCAGACAGTAATAGGAGTAGTTTATGATAAAGCATTAAGTGTGGACCCTTCTAAGGAGTGTCTCAGATGCTGTAGAATTGGACAGAAATCCAGGATGTAATAGACGATTTCATGTGAGACCATTTTATTCTCTATAGTCCTTCTGTGTTCCAAGATTATTTTTGTTGCCTGCCACATACTGTCATGTTGATAGCCTAACATTTATTTTATAGTGATGTAAAAGAAACATCATAAACGCAGAAGCAAAGAGAGAATGTTCCCATCACTGCTACAGTTCACAGCCGAGGATTAAAGTGATTTCTTTTTAAATCAGAAGGCTTGCTTGTTTTCATCCGAGCCTTAAATCACAGCAGGGTTAAGTTTCTCCTACATGGTAACCCTGGGCGTAAGCTACACAGTCTTACTGACTGTGTCATTCCAACAGTTCACTCCAGGCTGAAATGGGAGAGGACCGACTCCTGCTACCACTGCTTTGGTGTGAATGACACTGCTCCCCTTCTTGTGCCCCTTCTGGTGCCTAGCAGACCCTTTCCTGAGCCAAATGAGATCTCTGGTCCTCTGCGTTACCAGCAGGCATGCAAGCCTCCCTCATGTGGCACGGGGTTGAGCGTATGCAGCTGAGACCGGAGGGGTGCCACTGAGGAGGCAGAGGAAGTGAAGGAAGAGCTTCCCATCTCAGTGGTAGGAAGTCATCAGATCAGCTTCAGCCTTAAGTGTCATTTTATCCTCAAAACCACTCTTATTTTAGCCTGTAAAACATTTGTTGAAAACCATCTTATTGCTTCTTGAAGATATTCAATTCCCTAGGCAATTCTGTCTTAAAGGGGTATCTTAGTGGAAAAAAAAATTGTGATACAAACTCCACAACAAAATTAGAACAAAACACAGATGTAGTATAGCAAATAATCTGAAAATGACATTCCTGTGACAGAGAGGTGGCTATTTGTCTTTCACTAGTTTAGTGTCTTCTCTAGTTCTTCCTCCTTTCTGTCATTAATGGAAAGCAACTACTCCTGCCCCAGACCTTCTGTTTTCATATTTGATGTTGTAGAATGAAAAAACAGGATTCAAAAGAAAATATCTTTTTTGTTTGGTTGGTTGGTTGGCTTGTTTTGTAAAATACTTCCCTTTTTTTACCCCTCTTTTAAGACTCATCTGCATTCCTGGTCTTTTTCTGCTCCCAGATGGTACATTTCACAGACATAGTTTACTGATCATTTTAAAGAGCCTTTTATTAACTCAAAATATAGGAGGAAAAAAAGATCAGTATATAAAGAGCATAAATAAAAGATTTATTTTTCCTTATACATAGGTGGCACTGAAAGGAATAGTGATGGTGAACATGATAGTAAATTTTTTTTGGGGGAAAGGTCAATGACAACAGTATAAAATTCTCATAAAACTGTTGTTCCAGTAAATTAAGCAATTAAATGAAAGAAGATGTAATATCTTCTATGCGCTGTCAAGCCCCATCTGTAAGCCCCATTGCAATAATAATATTGGGCACTTCTTGTTATCTTGAAGTGACTATCAAAATGTTTACATGTTGTGCCTATCCGCTTCAACCAACACTGGAAATACAAGGCAATACAAAACTGGAACTAACTGTGTTCTTTACAGGTGCTTGATTTCAAGTCATTTTACAAACACATACACAGTGCTACTCTGCAATTACCTTTTGACTTTTAAGCTGGGAAGCCCAACATGAGCTTTTTACATGAAACTAGATATAACATCTCCATTCTGTGCATGGAAGAACTGAAGCCTAATCTCATTTTTTACCTTTTAGTACTTAGTAGTTTATTTTATACATAGAGAAGTAATTCACTGTATTAGTTGTTACATAAATTGCTTCATTGCTATATATGCATGTATCGCTATATATGAAAGTACTTAGTCATTTAGTAATTATTTACTAGGTCATAATCAGTGCCTTGTTGTCTGACACAGACAAATATACTGAAATCAATGGGCTGGACAAGCTTCATTGCACTCGTGTCTCATGGAGAGCTTGTCTTTGCTGCAATACTAATTAGCTCTAAACCTCAGGTGGGGACCTGAGCTCAGAGGGGCTTCCTCCTAGGATTTGCTCACCTGCTTGAGGATGTGAGCTGACATTCAGGTGCTGCTGATACACATGCTGGTAATTAAGTTACAAAAATCATAAAGTAGTGAATCTAGTCACTCTTTTAATAGAAGTACTGTTAATAAAAATTGTTGTATTTTCCCGGGTGGTCACTCCAACTCAAACGAACTGATTTAATGGGGAGCTAACTACAGAGCACTGGCTCCATCTCTTACAGAGCAAAAAAAGTCTGAAAGCCTGGTATTTAGAAAAAGAATGCTGGAAAGACACTTGAACAAGAACTTAACAAGATTATTTTTTGGCTGAGCTAATCTATCCAGAAAACATAACCCGTAACTGCTTCATATAGAAGGATATAGAATAATAGTATGTACATGTACATTGAAGGAACAGATGGAGAACAGAGTGAACCTTGCAAGATTTCTTTTTTTCCATAAAGTTGTAAATGTAAATGGACACATAAATATTCTCATTTTCACATCCTGAAAGGAATACTTCTAGGCCTCACATAGAAATGGTATTTGATGCTTCACATAAGAATTGCTTCTTGGATAGTATGAGTGACCGAAGCTCTTACCGCAGCAAAGTCACTCCCTAAATGGGACAGTATTTGTAGTCAACAGACTGATGTGATCTATTTATAAAATCAAATATATCTACTTTTACCGTGATAGACATGGAGTCACTATGGAGTAACCCAAGCGCGACAATTTTTAATACTGTGCATCAGTTTTGGTTGATAAAGTTATAAAAGACTGAAAGACTTTTGTGTGAATATGCCATTCTGCTTTAATGGAAGATGAGAGAGGCTTAAGCTGGAAAAATATGATGCTATGGAAAAGTTCTCTCTCAGCAACTTGGTGGAGGCAGCATGTGTGTATAATTGCAGGATAATGGTCTATTTTCAGGTACGAAACCACAGTGAGACATCTGCTCTGGCTGTACTGAAGTAAATAATCAAAAAGGCAGTGAGGCTGGAGGAGATTTGTTGAGAGCTGAGTGAGGAGGACACAGGATTTGCAGTGGTCTGTTGTGATGCAGAAGTAGCGGAGTTCTCCAAAAAAGTAGGAAATTGCAAGTCCTCGGGTATCAGCTAAGTACATAGACTAATTAGTTTAAAAGAATTCACTCTAAACATTTTGGATGGGGAAGCCCGTTGCCTACTGGAAGTCTGTTTCAGTGCTGTTGGAAGGAAGAGAAATGCATTGCTCAGCCTGTGCTGGAGATGCTGAGATAACTGCCACCGATAATGCAAGGACTGCAATGCACAGACCTGCCAGAGAGCAAGAGAAAATTGTGATGCTTCCCCTCCACATATGGGCATTTAACTGAGGTGATGGCTAGGAAGAGTGAGCTGGAAAGGCTAGAGTTAGCCAGCCCAGTGTCTGTGTTACATTGTACTAATCTCTTTAAATCCTGGAACAATGTGCTTGTATTTAAATTGCAAGCTCCTTAGCAGAGGATTATTCTTTGTCACATTTTCCTTTCTTACTGTTGGGTTTTCACGTGATTACAAAAGCATCCCTCCCACCTGCAGCGTATGATTACTGGTCTGAACGGCAGCAGGACAGCAGAGCTTATCTCACTCTGCTCCTCCAGAAGCAGCATTAACAGAAATTAATGTGCCACCTCCAAGGACCCCTGTCTGAAGAGTTCCCGGTTCCAGAACTGCCACACTTGGTGCCAGTTACAGTCCAGTTGGCCAGGCAGGAGGGAAGTGCTGCCTTGCCAGGGGAACAAGTAAAGTGTCTCCTCCTGCTTCTCCCAGGAATGGGAGCAACAGCAAGGTTTCATCAAGCAGGGCAATAAGCCAGGCCAGGAGCCTAAAACCTCTCTGCCAGACACGGATTAGGCTGGAAATTAATATTTGAACTTTACATTGGCTTCCTCTTAAAAACAAACAAATAAACAAACAAAAAAAAACAAACCCACACACATTTCTCAGCAGCCTGCCTTGTGAATGCTCACTGATAAGAAGCCCTTGCTACTTTCTTTATAGCATCTCACCAACAATTACCAAAAAAACCACCCAGTTTCCCCTTGCTGTTACAACTGCTCATTACTAAGTCTGTGTAAGCCTGTAAATAACGTAAGGGATCTGAGTTCTCCGAGGCAGGTGTTTCTCACTCTCTCTGCCTACTGAGACCAGGACAACAGGGATTGGATCTTAAATGTGGATTGCTAACCTGGCTGTATCTTAAAAAGCAACAATAAAAAGCAGTCCTTAACATTAACTAGGTATTGGCTTATTAACTGCTTGTCGTAGTTCAGCCTCAGTCGGGGCCAGACTATGCAGTCTCTTTCTCACTCCTCCCACCCTCCAAGAGAATAGGGGGAGATAATATAAGAAAAAAGGCTCGAGGTTTGAGATAAGGACAGGGAGAAAATCCTTAAGTTACCGTTATGGGCAAAACAGACTCAACTTGGGGAAAACTATTCATTTATTACTAAAACTGGCAGGATAATGAGACAAGGAACAAGATAACCTCCCCCCACCCCTCCCTCTTCCCAAGCTTAACATTATCTCTACCACCTTCCCCCCCGGAGTGGCACAGCGGGGAAGAGGGAATGGGGGTTGCAGTCAGTTCATTACATGTTGTTTTACGCCGCTGCTTAATTGTCGGGGGAAGAACTCCCCACATCCCTCCCACGGGCTGCAGTCCTTCATGAAACTGCTCTGGCGTGGGTCATCTCTTCCACAGGGTGCAGTCTCCCCAGAACGGCTGCCCCAGCAGGCCCTCCACAGGCCACAACCTCCTTCAGGCATCTGCCTGCCCTGGTGTGGGGTCCTCCACAGGCTGCAGGTGGATCTCTGCTCCTCTATGGACTTCCATGGGCTGCAGGGGGACAACCTGCTCCACCATGGTTGTCACCACGGGCTGCAGGGGAATCTTGGCCAGGAGCCTCATTACTCCTCCCCCTCCTTCTTCACTGACCTTGGCGTCTGCAGCCGTTCCTCTCACAAGAAAAATTCTTCACCACAGGCAGGCAGACGCCTCTCAGGTTCTCTTCACATCTCATCTCCTCTCCACTTGTAGCTGAGCTGGGCCGAGGTGGGCCCAGTCGGCCTCCCGGTGGGAGGCCAGAGTGCAAGGCATGCAAGGCCCACAAGGCTCACACCTCCCCCTCTCTGTCCCCGCTCAGCATCTTCACATCATCTCCTCTTTTTTTTTTCCTGTTTTCCCCTTCTTAAATACATTATTGCAGAGGCATTATCACAGAACATTCTACTACCAATTGGCTTGGTTTTGGCAAGCAGCGGGTCCTCCCTAGGCCCAGTCGAGTCCACTGGACAAAGGGGAGCAACTTCTAGCAGCTTCTTCCAGGAGTTACCACCGTAGCCACCGTCCCCCCCACCTCCCACAAAATGAATCCAGAACACTGCTACAGTTAGTATTGTTATAAACAAAGACAGAAAGATATGAAAAGACTTTTAATAAGGTTTTCAACAATAGCAATTTCTCAGTGACACTAAACCATGAGAAAATTAACAACTGTGCCCGCTCAGGAACTAAGTAGAAAACCATTAAATAATTAACTGTAATCCAAATAAAAATGTGTTTGTTAACATTGTTATAAATAAACCCTCAAAGTGAGGACTGCTGATTTATTGCATGCATGTCAAAGGGCAACACTTCTGGGAAGAGTTAGGTCTATTGGGGATGAGCTGGACACTAATTTCAGGCCTGGGTGCAAAGCCCCATCGTGTCCCAGGCACAGCAGCAGTCCAGTGATACAGGAAGATCAATGGCATGTGCCCTTCCCCTCACACAGGCAGAAGAGCCTTGCCTTGGCTCACCTAGCCAAAAGCCAAGGGGTGGGCATCATTATTTTAATCTGTTGAAAGAAGCATAAATAACCCTGGGATTAGGAACTGGAGCCTCATCTTTTCTAGCTGAGTGCTTATACTTTCACACTGGTCCTAAGGCAAATTTGATGAGGTATTTCCTGTCCCTCTCTAGTTGCGGGATAGTTCAGTTACTCCAGGTAAAAGCACACCTTCAACAGAAAGAACTGACTAAATCCACTGTGCAGTATGTACCTTAACATCTACTTGTCAGGAAACTCCGTCAGCGCTTCTTCAAACAGGTAGCAGATGATCAGGACGTAAGTTTTGGACTCAGGTACCTAAATTTCACTTTACATGTTGACATCCTTTTGCAGACTTGGATCTTGAAAAATATGGGTTCTTGTTCCCAAACAATAGAGGGACTTTCAATAATTATCTTTGGTCTTCCTCTGCATATTTAGATACCTACATAACTCAACAAGTTCAGCCTGAAGTCATGTAAAGAGTTTTGACACTTTTTCTCATTTACCACACAACTCATGACTGTCCCACGTCTTTGATCGTGTAGATTGAACATCCAGCACACTGGCATTGCAACTGAAATTGAGGAATTAGACATGTGTAAACATTAAGGAACATTTATAAGATCAGGACACTTGCTTAGGGGTGTCAGAGGGTGAGAAGATATAACGTTATCTCTGTATGAACAAAATAATTTTTGTCACTGCTTGTCTCATTTTTGGTGAAAGGGATGGTGAGTCAAGTTAATAAGCAACAGGGAAATTATTATTATTATCTGTTTCTTACAACTAAAAAAGTACACAGAAGAGCTGAAGCCAGGCAAGCCTCAGAAAAGCCTTTAAATGTAACCATATCCTTTAAACTACATGCTTTATATGTGACCATGTCAGTTAAAAATGCTTACCTGAAACTAGTATTTACTATCCTATATACTTGGCCTATTCTTTCATCTCACTGAGGTTTCGGCAGGTACCTCCTGTACCCTGCATTATCTGACTCAGTAATTCACCAGAAATTCCTGAAGTCACACAAGAACTGAAGCCTGGAATAGGCTCTAGAACAGTGTAGTCATCATCTTTTAAAATTCATTAATAACATTTTAAAATTACTAACAGTGTGCTAGAACCTTCTTGTAACACTAGATTCATAGAATTGCAGAAAAATTAAGTGCGGAGATCCTTGGGGATCACCTAGTTCAACCTGCTCAAAGCAGAGCCAGCTAGAAGAGTAGGTGGCTCAGGCTCTTGTCTAAACAAGCTGTAAATATATCCAAGGATGGACGCTGCTTCTAATATCTGTTAGAGATTTGCTAATCAGAATCACAATCACTGATCATTTTGATGAGAGAACATCCCCAAAGTATTTTTTTTTTCCAAATACCAGGCTTCTCAATAGAGAGAGAAAGGCTTTTTGATGAAATTGGGTTAAATCTAAAGAGATTGTCTAGCTAAAAGTTGAAAAACTGACCAAGCTGTCTTGCATTATTTAAATTGCTTGGGCCAAATCCAGAAGCTCTTCCTTGGGCCAGACTCTGAAGTCAGTTCCAGTTTACATATGTAGATTATTTGCAGCTTTCTGTCAGATTCGTCCCTTACCCCAGCTCCTGATCTGGACTGGCTGTTGAGGTTCAGTCCTTCTGCCTCTTGTCATTAGTTAGCAAGAGGATTTCTATAACACTTCTTCTCTCCTTCCTATGTGGTACCAAAGGCACGGTTGAATGCATTTATTCTTATAAGTCAGGGCTTCGCAGTGTGTGCTTTAGAGTAATGCCTCTACTAGCTTCTTCTTAGTTGCTCCTCCAGCATCTTTCTGTGCTGGCTCCTTCAAAGAGGCTCAGAGCTCAACCATACCCAAAATGCCAGCTCCTGGCCAAACCTCACCCTCTAACAAAGAGTTATGGAAGTGTAAAGGGGAAACTTGAGATCATCCACATTCACTGAGGTGATGAGACAAAGGGGGACAGTGCTCTCCCATTAGCTTTAATCATCTTAGGGCCTTGTAGGGGAACAGTTGCAGCACTGCTGTGCAGGCTTTTTACTTTCCTGTAGTCATCTATAGATGCATAAGGCTCAAAGAACCAGCATGTGGAAGAAACATAGATCCAGAGGAAAAAGGTCTAGTCAGCAAGCAAGAAATTAGACAGGGAGTGTACCTCTTGATAGGAGAACATAAAAGATATAGTATAATTTACGTTCTCTGAGGAGTCACAGAACAGCACTAAATAGCACAAGTGTTTAATTGTGGATATGTGACATCATAAAAGTGTCCATGTGACACAAAAATCCAGCACAGATTTTTCAGCACAAATCCTACATAACATTCAGTCTTTAGAAATGCACAGACTCTGAGCTTGCTTTCTTTACAGAGGGAAATAGGAGCAGTGAAAAATTTAACTGTTCGTGATAGCAATATTTGGCAAAACTAAACTCTCAAGACAGCCTGGCAAACTCCAGCCAAAAAAAACCCTACTGTGGGCTACTTCTTAAAAACGATGTGGTTTTAAGGATAGAGACAGAAAACTGCCTGTGCAATTCATCCATAACACAGCCTAGGACCAAACTAGATCCAGGTTCAGAAAACAGATGCTGTCACCAGTACAGAGCAGGGAAAAGCTTTCTTACACAACGTGCTGCGGCTTGCAAAAACTTTTAGGAGCTGAAATAAGGTCACCTACTTTTTCTTTCTGGAAAATAATAAAAACGATGAAAAATTGCCAGCCGGGGTTTTGGAGTTCTGGTCTAAAACCTCCAGGGACTGGTTTTAGACCATACAATAACTTCTTTGTTTCATCTGCTGGTGGTTGCTCTTGGCTCATTCTGGCCCTAGGCAATTAGTAACACACCTTTACCCACTCTCTGGGACCTTCACTGGCTCCCCCGCACTGTGAGCAAGGCTATTAGGAGGACTTCATATCCTCCCTCCTTCATCTCATTGCACGAGTGTGCAAGGAGGAAAATACAATACATCCCATGTAAAACAGCTGCAGTTGTTTTGGGTTTTTTAAAGCAACCTGGTATGCAGGCAGAACTTGTTACTAGAAAGAGTAGAGGGGAGATTTCCTAGAGAGGTGGGGCAGGGAGGAGAGATGATCTTAGAAGTGAGCCTGTTAAAAAATCATATGGCTGGGAGTTTCCAAGACTCCTGAGAAAATTAGGCAATAAATCCAGCTGAAAGTCAGAGGAGGCAAGTATCAGTGGAGTTATATGTCAGTTCGTCTTGACTGAAAAAACAAAGAAAAATCATTGAAATAATGTCTTCTGTGGACTTCTCAGAGACATTTTGTATATTCTAGATAGTTGAAATAAATTATTTTGTTATGAGAAGAAACCTTCTAACTAGATACAGGATGAAAACTCTATCCCAAGCTTTGGGAAATTAAAATTGGATGCAATTTTGTGGTTTGGAGCTGTCTCAAGTTGAATAGCTTGGGCCGGGAAAGGGGCCAGCAGAATGTCTGTTGCCAGGAGAAACAAAGAAGAACAAGAGGTATGTGGCGTAGCCAGTGCACATCACCTAGTGGCTCATGACAACATATGCTAATGAAAGGAAGGATGAATTCTCATCCTGTAAATATCCTTTTTCCTCCAAAGAGCTTTCTGTCTGCTCCCCAGCATTGCCAGAACTTGTCATGAGCTCCTTAAGTTCAGCGAATGATCACAATGTCCTGTTCTAGTCAGAGACTACAGGAATTAAAAATGTTCCTTAGTCAAAACTCACATGTAAGTTTTATTTTTAGAAAGGTCACAAACAACTGGGAGGAATTTAGAGTAAATACACAAGAATGTTATTGCAAATTTTTTTTATGACACTAGTTAGGCTGTGCATAAAAAAAAAGAAATTAAGAAGTTAGGATACATTCAAACATCTGTGCTGAACTGACACAGAGACCATTCAGCAGTGGGAATATGAAGTTGCTACTGGCCTGATCAGACACTTATTCAAATACAGTCCCCTTTCCTTTGCTGGACTTGATGCTGTCATCATAGGAAGCCTCAATTAATAATAGTAAAAGCCTGAACCTTCCCAAGTGAAGCTCACCAATGGATGATGTGATCAGCATTTGTTCACATAATCCACCTTTACATGCAAAAAAAAAAAGCCTACAGGAACGTGGTGCTGATGTTGACTCCTTGCTACTTCTCTCTCTCATCTCAATACCAAGGCCAGATTCCACCTCTGTGGCTCATTTTCCCTTTCATCTGCTTTACCAAAGCCCAGCAGGGCTCCACTTCGATAGACTTATTGCCACTGGAGGCTGACATTCTTCTGCACCAGCAAAAGCAACAGCCTTCGCGTTGCCCTGAGTATTAAGGCTGCAGCTGTGGGTCGCCCTGTTGCCAACAATGGCCCTGCTTTTCCTGCGTGTCAGCCAGTGGGTAAGCCTGCATACCACAAGGCAGGGTGTTGGACAACCGCTTTGCCTAAGCTGAGAGGACAGTGTGACTGATGTTTGGCATTCCCTGCAATTCCTAGCAATCTGAGGCAAAGGAGATGCTTCGCAAAAAATACCTTCTGAGGAATCTCTGCAGGAATTCTCCTGGGGACAGTGTGATGTGTCTAGTCAGCACTCTGTCCAGGCTGACTTTCTCTGTTGAGTGCTGTGTCAGCAAGCACATGCTAATCTTTACACAAGCAACAGTTTGGCCCAATCAGAGCAGATAAATAGGTTGAAGAAGACATTGCTGGGGGCACTCTGACTATATTACATGCAATTTTGCTTTGGACTAGATATAGTTTGGTGTCCTGAACCAAACATCCCTAATATGAATATGGCCACAGCGAAGTCCTGATTCAAACCGCCAAGCTTCAGACATTCAACAAAATTCCTTAACTTCTCTCTCTGGAGCCCCTCTATTGTCTTCCAGGGGACAGAATGCAACATTCCATTCTTCAGCATCTGAGCTTAAAGTTCAGTGATGTGAATTTTGCACCACTCCATGGAGCTACTCTCGCTCAAAATAGATTCTGCCAAAACTGGACATATCATATGAACTTGCTGATGTTTTGATGCTGGACGTTCTCCTTATTTTATAAGTAGCATTCTTAATGAAAAAATAACAAACCAGACTAAAAATTATCTCCCATTGTACACTGTTGTATTTGAAGGGATTATTAATAAAAAGGAAGGTTTCCAAGCAGCAAAAAAAAAAGAAAAGTTTTCAGATTTCCTTTTTTGTTGCTTATTAAGATTTCCTACAATATTTTATTCTTTTTTTTTTTTGTAATATCCTTTTTCGTTCAACTGCCTAGCATCTCTCAGTCATTTTTAAATTTAAAGCGTGTGGGTCCCAAATATGATTTTATGGCAATGCATCTTGTCCTAACCTGTGTTTTTGTTTGTTTTTTTTTTCTTTTATATTAAAGTCAGTGGAATTTTCTTCCATATCTTGCGTTATTTAAATGGCTATGAGAAGGCAGAGCAGCTAATGAGACACATCTGACACTTCTTCCTGTCAAAGGGTAAGCCCAGCTGTGAAGCTTGAGCAGCTTGGGCTGTACAGAGCTCATTAACTTTATACTTTAGAAGCTGTGTGCCACAGTTACTGAGCCAGCTGTGAGCACAGCTGGGGCTCAGAGGTGGCTTTGAGCTCCCTCCACATCAGTAGAACCATGGGCGGGCTCCGTCAGAGGAGACAGAACTCACTCCAGCTGCTGGGGAGGGAAAGGATGCAGCTGGAGTGCATCCAAATTTCTACTACCTATTCTTTTCTTTGATAGAGGACAACTCCACCTTTCTTCTCTGCCTTTTTGCCCTGACCCCCCGACATACATGTTGCTCTTCTCTCATCTTCTCTGCCTCATGATGTCTCTCGCAGCAGGACTCCTGAGCAACAGCAGCCCGGTAATACTCAGGTCCAAATATATGTTTGAAAAGCATTGCTATTCCAAACTACATAAATAACCCAAGGATTAGCTGTACAGCATTTGATGTCTGACCAAGACATTTGTTGCTGTTGTCTAGTTTTCATTTTGTACTGCTAATATAACTGGATTCTCTTGGATATGAAGTCTTTGCCAAGAAACACAGAGACTGAGGCCCTGGTCATACAAGTTCTGTTTTGCAAGTATTTCTGATTTTTCTCCTTTCCCCTTCATTTTAATTTCTGTTTCTTTTTATCAACCTGCATATGCTTTCCTTAAAAAGCTCACAGATTAGGATGGTATGAGTTAGCTGGGCTATGCTGATTTATACCGAGTTAGAGTTAGCCTGCTGTAGAAGTCCACAGCTGGCTGGGAGAAGTCTACTAGTCTGACATTTTTCAGTCATTTCATCTCCCATTTGATTTTATCTTCTCAATCTTAGAGACTGAACACACGTAAGACTTTAGATCAGAAAGTTAAACTTGTCTATTGAAGATTCTGGTCCTTCAGTGTTCAGGCTGGAGAATTCCCTTTGGATAATGACCTCTAGAATATTCCCTCAAACATTTGTTCATGGAGGCACCTGCCCTTCATTTTGTATAATATATGCAAAATATATGTGAAGGCATGGTTTGATATTTTCTGCATTTTCCCACAAGATGGCACACTTTTCTTATGATAACTGTACAGTGCATGATAAAACTCATAGAGTAATGCTTTCTGCAAATGACAATAATACAGCAAATTAACTTACTTCATAGAAGTCCATTGCTTTATATTGCTCACAATCAGTTGATTCACTCTGGCTAGTTGCCTTCTAGAAAGTTGCCTTCTCTCCTAACTTCCTGTTCTCCTCCGATTGTTTCCTTCCCCAGCCTTCAGAGAACCTATGTCCATGCCATCTCAAGGTAGGCTTCCCACAGTCTTGAACTTCGCTGTGCGATGTTTGAAGAGCACATCTGGAGAACTGTGCGCTTTAGCTTGGTGACCACTTCATCTGTAGGTAAACCATTTCTGGTATTCAATGAAGTGAATACTTTGAGCCCCATGCTGAGCTCAGAGAGAGGAGCAGAAACAAGGGAGTTTCTCATCAAAATATGTACAGAAAATTTGAAGTCAAGTTTCTGGGGTTTTTTTGTTTTTTTGTTTTTTTTTTTGAAGTGGGTTTTTTTTGGTGCAAAATGTGCCACCAATTATCACTCATTTCCCATCTGTGGCAACGCACTTGACATACTCCAGGCTTACTGACAAACTAGTTGCAATCTGCACAGGAAGGTGCCATCATCCAATTTTTACCAATGATCTATGTACAGTTTGGTTGACAGGACTGCAATTTTTTTGGAGGTATACTCCAAACAAAAATAGAGTTGAAATTACTTTTAATTTCTAGTATGAAGCATCCATCGGTGTTATTTCCTTCTGGCTTAATATTCTGAACTACCTCATGAGCAAAATTTACGATCTGTCATCATAGATAAACTTTTGCACTGGGTGCTAGGCAACATAGATGTCCTAGGGGTTTGGCAAGGGAAGGAACTTCACAGTGTGAAGTCCCTGGCTCAGTTTAGTTTTAAGAACTTAAAAAATAAGCATTGTGCTAGTGACATAAAAATGCCTACAGAAACTTTCAGAAACTGGTTTTACATTTGGAATGGGAGAAAAGTAGTCTGGATGTTTCGTAGAATAGTGAATCTTTGACACTGTTCTGGAAAAATTATCAACCAAAGTCATGCACATTGGGTAGCCCTGTTACAGCAAGTACAGAACCCTGCAACTGTGTCGGTACTCAGGAGCGAGCCATTAAGAACCCCCAACCCCTCTACTTACATAGAAGTTTATTCCATTTTCCCCCTCCTTTAATGTCAAGAAAGATTTAATTTTCCCTGACAAAGGCAGTAAATTACATCAAGTGAGAAAGAACTATCTTAGGTCTCATAGTCTATCTTAAGCCTTAAAAAAAAAAGTCTTAAGATGTTAAGTTGTAGGATTGGTTTAGTTGCTTTATTTAGTTGGGGTTTTTTTATGTAATGGAGATGGCCAAACAGCATCCGTCAACCTTTATTTCATACATAGCTCTGTCTCTATACTAAGTAATTAATCATAATGCAAGGTATACTTCTACCATACACACTCCTTATATGCTGGCCATATATCTCTGTTTTTAATACACAGGAAACAGCACTACAGCTTCATTCTGTTGTACAGAAAAAATAAAGACAGACCTCACTGATATCAATTTAATAGAAATAATCATAAAATAAGCTGCTAGCCTACTTTATTAATTTAGCTGAAATAGTTTCTATCATATGCTCGCAACATCATAAACATAGTAATAAATCTATGCAATTGCTACATAGGATTATAGTAACCAAATTAGATGAAAGGAGAGAGAGAAAGAAGGAGTTAATGTTTCAGCACCCTGCTCAGTGCGTAAATACATTGAATCAATGTGTTCAGTAGCTGGAGGAGAAGGACCTGGGAGAAGCAGCCAGCTCATCAGGTACTCTCCTCCTGCGTGCAAGTCTTTTTTCCCTCAGAACTGATGACAGACACTGAAAAGCAGGCTCACTATCAGCGCTATTTGTAGCTTTTTTCTTTCCTTTTTTTTTCTTACACACCATAAACTTGTCTTTTCTTCCTTACAGTTTGCTATGGATGCCGTTTGGAACAAACCACATGCTGACCTGCTGCAACAAGTTTCACTGTTAGAGACTCAGCACTGCTCCTCTCCGGGTGGGAATGTCCCATTCCTTTGCCTTTGTCATGCCAGTGGATCCTGTCTCCCAGAGAGAATGACCATAGGGCATAATCATCTATTCAGAAATATGTTCTACTTCAACACTTCAAATGCTATTATGTCAGCATTCATGTGACCTATTTCTCATGCTCCATCGTTACAAGCCAAGCTCCTTTATCCCACCCTGTATTTCCCCTAGGTCACTGCAGGTTCATCTCAAAGCAAGTGGCAGGCCAGGGACTTGCAGCACCATTGGCAGTGGTATGTTCATTTTGAATTTACTTCAAATAAAGTTTCTGCTGGCTTCAGCAAACCAAACATTCCAATTTGGGAACATAAACATTATCCATTTCAGTCAACAATGTTAAAACAAAATATGTCAACTTTCAAAAATATTATTAAAAAAAAATCAGCAATTCTGCTGGAATGGAAATTGTGATTCACAGTCTAGTTTATCTATAGGCAAAGGGAATTATTGTCTGAATGAGACAGAAAAATATATTCTGAGCAAAATCAAGAAAATGAATATTAAAGAGCCCTGCTGTTCAAGCCCTCCACTACCGAGGGTCAAATATGGAAGACAATACCAAACCCACCAACTAGTTGTGCATAATACCACATGATAAGATGGTGTCAGCAGTCCAGGTTTCAAGATAGGCATGATCCACCACCATACAACTCCCTGAATATTTTTTTGAGGTGAATAATTGTTGAGCAGCCTAAGAGAGAGATGCAACATCCCTCCTTCACCCTCACAAGTCTGCCACCTAGGCAGAAGTCAATGGGACAGGGAAGTCTTGGCCTTTATTGATTGTTCCATAGAACAGTCTAATCCTTGGTCTTGCTAAATTGTCATCTTCTGACTCACTGCTTGTATTTTCTTGGGGTTTTATAGATTTTCCTGTTGGTATTTTTGTCTTAAGTCTTTGAGTGACTATAACTGACTGAATAATTCCATGCCTGTCTTTGAGCCTTTCTTCTGCTGCAAAGTTTTGGCTTATACATTCACTCACAGACCAATCAAGACTTTTTTCTTCAGCAGAGATAAGCCAACTTCACAGACAAAGGAGCCTCACCAAACTGGGCCCTGTCTCCCCCACAGGGACAACCACAGCCCTTAAAGCAACACTGGAGTGGCTTATGCCCAAGCTGTTGAAGAGTAGCAGCACACAGTCTCTAGAGCACACTGGCTATATGCATGCAGCCTAAGCCTTGATCTTGTCCCTCTGTTTGGTGTGCCTGTTGCCCTTGTATGTATGTAAGCTTTCAGTCCTGCATCCAAAATGATGAAAGGGTGCTGATGCAGCCAACAACAGGTTCTCCTAACAGCATGTGAAAGCTGTGTTGTATATCCTGATGTATATCAGGGCATATGTGAGGCCAGGCCACACGTATCTACAGGGAGGGTGCTGAAGAAGGAAATCAAACTTGTTCTGGATCATGTCCAGTCTTTCTAAAAGGAAAGGACCTGGAGCAAATGATCCTGCCAGTTGCACCCTACCTTTCTTCTGAAGGAAAGAAAATGACTCAGTCTAACTGTCAACCAGGGAGTGAACAAGCCAAGCTTTTACGTAATATGAAAAAACAGAGGACAAGGATCCCCTGATGAAACAGTGTGGACGTATCTCAAGAGACTCTTATTCAGGGCTAGGCATTCAAAACAGGTCTGAGGTCATAGACCTCAGAATACTTCTTGCTTTTTCCAGTCTTCATTGGCAAGATGGATAGAGGTGGGGATGAGAGATGGTCCACTTTAACTTTTGGCTATTAGTTTAAAAAAAAAAAAAAAAAAGGACATTCAGAAGATGCTTTTTGCTCTTGCGCATATCATTTCAGGAACACCTTCATCCCTTACCTACTGTTTCTATTCCACCCTGTTTATAGACACAGGACAGAGAAGCATATCAATAAGCAATGACATGTTATGGAAACCAGAGAAAAGAGCATGTGAAGATATGGCCACCCATTTTTTTTTTCATTTGAATAATAAAATGGAAATAAATAGTGGGATAAAACTTTCAATACAGGCATTGGTGAAACAGTTTATGACCTCCTGCTTTGCATCTGTGGCAATGTCATGTGGATCAGTAGTTACCTTCCTGCTACTACATGATTTTTCCCAGCAAGTTCTGGAGGAGAACAGTGGCTCTGGAGAGGATAATATGTCATTTTAAACTTTCCTTCACAGTATCTGAATTTAAGAGAGGTTGTTGGGGGTTTTTTTTAAGTCACTTTACACAATGTTTCCTTCCTGCTCTTCTTCATTCTAATCACTTGGGATTTAAATGTATTCAAGGCATGGAAAGATAAAAGAACGAACGTGATTGTAATATCGTGTCTCCTGTCTCTCAAGTAAAGCAGCGAGTTTCCTCCTGAGCAAGGTTATTATTTTCAGGATGGAGAAAGATGTGGAGAGATTTCGTTTTCTTGCATGGGAGACCTGTCAGGCATACTGAAAGCCCCTGTGTTCCTGTCATCCGTAGACTCCAGCTCTGCATGCACTGCTAGTCCTTGTCATTTCCCCATGTTTCTGCACTGCAGTCTCCTTTCTGATGTCCTTCTGTACCTACCCAAGCCCAAGGAAAGAAAGACTGTGTAGGACACAGATGATGCTACACAAGCGCCAGCAGCAAGACTGGCCTTTGCAGTAGGCAGCACTTGCTGCTGTGAAGAAACACACTTTTCTGTAACACCTTTTCCCTAATTACCAGCCTGCCTTTCCAGTTAACCCTTGGCCATCCAAGGTGACTGCAAGAGGCAGCCTCTCAAGTCCACCTGAGAGGTTGCTCCAGCTCCCCAGGCTGGTTCCCACCAGGGCCAGGGAAGCAGAGCTGGGCTTGGGGCAATCCTGATGAATCACTGATACCAGCTGGAGTGGGAGGAGGAAACAATAGGCTAAATGAGCCAGTGAGTTCAAGAGGAGAAGCAGGGTGAAAGAAGCAACTATTAACATCTGCCCTCAGAGGTGCTAAACATAGCCTTAGGGTTCCATCCAACACGGTGGGCAGCAGGGGCTTCAATTCCTGCAGCCATCAGTTGTATCTATGACATTGGACTTGGTAATTTCCCTGCAGCTAGGGGAAGCTGACCTCCAGACCACCTTGCTGCTTTTACTAACATAATATAAGAAGAAAATCTCTTTATGATATGATTTTAGAGACAAAATGCTTAAACACAAAGAAGAGTGGCAGACTCCTTGATCTCAGGCCAATTTGCAGGGTAGAGAGTTAGGTCCATGCTGAGAGCTGGTTTTGACCACTGAAAAGCACTTAATGAAGCAACAATACTCTGCCAAGCTAAGGAAATAAGGCAGTCTAAAGTGAAGCTTATGGACCATGAATGATGCATTGGGATCGTCAAATTGGTAGTGCATCCAGAGTACTAAATTAAATACTAAATTCCAAGGCAGTAAGGAGCATGAAACCTGATTTCAGAGTGCAAAACATCATCTGATGTGGTGACTAAATTAATGACTTCATTTTACAACTGGGAAGACCTCACTGGATAACCTAATTTTATCTGAGTTTTCATGTGCAGACACCATTCCCTTAGACAAATTATTTGTGGGCAATGCTGTAGCAAAAGATGAATGGATGTAGTGGATGAGTGGCCACTTGGCATCACAGGAACTCCTGCCCAAAGGGAAGAGTTCCAGATCCACTCTGTCATGGCAGCACTTCAGAGGCAAATCAAAAGCCATTGGAGCACTGAAATGTTGATCCACATTTAGAGTATTATGTTACATCACTGACAGTTGTTAACTATTACTAATGCTATGTTTATCTAGAAGGAAGATGTGTTGATACGTACCTTCAAGAAATTTTTGCAAAAGCCAGTTGTGCTCAATTTAGTTCCATAAAGTTGACAGTATACGAAGTTTACTATTTGGCATTTGGATACTGAGTGGAACAGACCACACCTAAGTGTCATCCTGATTTTTCCAGTGTGATTCCAACTTTGAGAGGAAGCAGACTAAAGTTGTGTCAAATAATAACCATGTCATCACTTTTTGACATTGTTGTGAACATTAATGGCTAAACCAGATTGTATTGGGCACAAAAACCAGCACTTTCTGGTTTGCTGAGAGAATAGATTGCCTAAAGATGGTAATTTAGTAAGATAAATTTAGATCTCAACTAAAGGGCATTGGAACAATGTAAATGCTAATACTTCTCTCTGTGGATTTTACCTTTAAAGAGTACACATTTCTGATTTCTCTTTCCATCTACAGGCTGAGGAATATGGATTGCCATATAGCTTCTTATTGTTCCCGTTGGATGCTCAGACTGAAAGCTGCTCTAACTAGGATTATAGTGAAGTTAAATTAAGTTTTACATTACAGAATTTATTCGATCTGTTTTTTTTCAAGTTATCTTTCTAGAGCCAAGGCAACTAGAGAAAAAAAAAAGCAAATAAAGTTTTGGTGTAGCAGCAAATATTTTTCATTGTAACATCCCTAATGTAGTAATCTAGACTACAGCCCAAATGATAATCCAGTCTTTTATTGTCCCAGTGGGGAAAATTTAGCAAAATTACAGAAATCATGGTGCAAATCTTATGAAAGGGAGAATATCTCATGTGCTGAAGATGGTAAAGTTGCTCTGGGCTTTGAAATCGTTGCTCTTTATGCTTCCTCTAGACCAGGTTGCTCAAAGCCCCATCCAACCTGACCTTGGACACTTTCAGAGATGGGACATCTACAGCCTTTCTGGGCAACCTGTAACAGTGCCTCATGACCCTCACAGTAAAGAATTTCTTCCTTATGTCTAATCTAAACCTATGCTCTTCTAGTTTAAAGCCATTACCCTTCATCCTATCACTACATGTCCTTATCAAAAGTCCTCTCCAGTTTTCTTGTAGGCCCCCTTGAGGTACTGGAAGGCTGCTATAAGGTCTCCCGGGAGTCTTCTCTTCTCCAGGCTGAACAGCTCCAACTCTCTCAGCCTCAGGAGAGGTGCTCCAGCCCTCTGATCATCTTTGTGGCCCTCCTCTCGACTTACTCCAGCAGGTCCATGTCCTTCTTATGTTGGGGGCTCCAGAGCTGGACACAGTACTCCAGGTGGGGTCTCACCAGAGCAAAGTAGAGGGACAGAATCACCTCCCTCAGCCTCCTGGCCGCAGCCCAGGATGCGGTTGGCTTTCTGGGCTGCAAGCGCACATTGCCGGCTCATGTTGAGCTTCTTGTCCACCAGTTCTCATTCACTTAAAGAAAACAAGAGAAAAGCCTGAAATTTTCCATTTTACATGAATGTGTAGCCCTAGGAACTGTCACTTAAAATCAGTATGCTGGAAGAAGGAGAAGGAAGGCAGAAAAGGAAAGAATGAAATAATCCAGAAAGAGAGATGGATGGCAAGGCACAGTGAAGGCCTTATGTTATAAAGTCATGTTTATTTTGGGCAGTTGTGACTAGCCCTTTTCTGAGTAATAAGATAGGAGGGAAAACAGGATTTCTCCTGGCTCTGTGGTGTTGACAGGCAATAGTTACACTTCTTGAAGATATATAACCTGGAACCAAAAGTCAGAATTTTCAAATATATACCTAAAACTAAGCACTTAGTCTCAAGGCAAATTCCTGACTCCTCATTGCTTGTCATATATTTGTTCTGCTTCTACCTTTCCTTGTGCAAAATCAGAGATTTGATTTGTTATTATAATTGCAATAGACTCTTGATTTAATCAGTAACCATGTGGATTACACAAGGACAATGACAATCTCAAATGTGTTGAATGTTTTTGCCTCAGTCTAGCAAAATCGTCAAGTGGAGTCTTTACTTCCAGCATGCACATGATTTCCCTGAAATAAGCATGCTGCTCCTGTGCATAAGACATTTGCTGTTTTGGAGTCAGGAGCCTTCAGGAAAGAGTGCCAGGCAAACAAATACATGGAGGAGAGTGGAAAGCAAGCACAGTGACTGGGACCACTGCATAAACAGCAGTCACTGTGGTTTCAAAAATCAGGGAGGCCATCTACCACCAACCGATGATGTGATCACTCTCTAGTGTATACAACTTGCTGTATGATTTTGGAAAGCATGGATTTTTTTTTGCAGTTCCTGATCTGCTTCCTAGAAAGATTATTGCAAATCTGGACACTGGGACTAGACATATGCTCTAGGGTAGTGGAGACATCCTCCCAAGAGTGGGAGATATGGCATGGGAGCACAAACAAAGCTATGCCTTTGTAGGGAGGTCACGTGAGGCATCCTATGGAGCCTGAAATGACAATAGACACATATGTGTAGGCAACTGAATGACATCCCTTAATTATCATCACAGCAGATAACGAAAGTACATTGCATCCTGCTAGGTGCTCCTGGATGCTCGGTCAGTATACATATTTACTCATTAATGCTAATTTAGGTAACAAAACCTGCATTTGAAGAATTCAACATTCACCATCTTCACAGTGCATAGGCCAACAGGACACTTTGCTGAATGTTAGCAGATCACATCAAGATCTCTTTAAAGGAGGAGCTGCCTGTTTTGGTATGCTTTGAGCAAATCTGGTGGATACTCCAGAAGAAATAAAGAAGAATAACCTCTAACTTTGCTGTTGACCTACTGCATGGCCTCAGACAACTCTAGAAGGAGAATATAAGGTCTTCTTTTCAGGAGGAAAGAGAAGAAAACAAAACCCAAACAACCTTATCTGGACTGTGGGAAGTAACATGAGATAAAAGTTGAGGTGAAGACAAGTCAATGTGTAATTACTGCAGAAACGAATAGGCTGGTTTAAAGTGCATCTTTCCCTACCAAGTATCAACATTCACCTGCTAACTTAAATGGAACCTGCAGACAGAACTGTCTTTACAAAGATTTTTTTTTTTCCACATCAGTTACTATAGGAAAAATACATCTTTTTGTCTCTGCTGAAAATTAAGTAAAAATGCATAAAATGTATTGAGGCTAGAAATATTCCTGCAGGAAAATTTGCTAGGTAGACTACCTGCAGAAAGTAAGCACTAAAAAAGTCTGACATGATTTGAAATTATTTTTCATCATCGGACGTGATTGGAAATTAATTAAGAGCGCTGTGAAATGAGTACTCAAAGCTCTTCAGCCTGGCCTGACTGTAAAACACAGCTCTGTACCAGTGGAGACAAACTAGTGAACTGCCAATGAAGTACAAGCATAGGCAGAAGCTGGGCTAAGGACCTGCAGCAAACTAACAGTGGGAGAATAAAATGTGAGTTACTTGAGGTGGTGTTATTCACAAAGATAAGGATTTCTGAGTCTCTGAAGAGTGCTGTCTCCCTACAAAGCCATAAAGGAAAATGAACAGCTTCAGTGAGGTCTCAGCTGGTGTAGTAGAAGAGGTTCCCGTGCCACAGAGCTGAGATTTTGTGGGTATATACTTAAGTTATGAGGAAAGAGAGAAGAAATCACACAACTAGGGCTACAAAGTCAAGGGAAGATTTTCTTCTCTCTGTTTCTAGAGTGTTTCACTGTATAACTTTTATGCTTCCACTTCCAAAAGGATCCAATTTGGATCTGTCAGTGAGCATTAAAAATAATTTGATTCCCACCTCTGCTACTGTCCTGCCTAAAAAATGAGTGACAGACTGACTGACAGAAGAGAGAAAGTGCATAGGAGTTTGAACTGCAGCAATCACTGCTGCATCAATATTAACTAAAGATGAAACTAGCAGCACTGAGAGACACTGAGAAAATTGTGAATAGGCTGGTGTAGGTATGAATTCCACCTCAGATCTAGTGAGAACCCGAATAAAGGTGCACACAGCTGAGCCACAGACTAACGCATAGTTACTTAAAGGCAGTAGAATTGAAAACAATTAGCAGATACAGTCCAGCATACCCAAGTCATTATGGTAATTTCACAAAATGGGCTTAAATTAGAAGGGAAGGATACACAATCACCATTCTTTTTTTTCTCTTTCTTACTTTTGAGAGGGTGAAAGAATACTGCGTAAAGAGTACCGCCTTATTGCACTTGCCATTTCCAAGCCTGTTTAAGGAAACTCCTTCTTCTACAAAGGGTGAAGACCATGAGCGTGCTTTCACACCAGAGTGATATCTTGCTGTTACGTACAATGCCTGCTCCTTGAAGAATAGTCAGGAACTGCTACATAAGCTAATTCGTATCTCAGTCACACAACTTTAGTCCAGTAGTCTGCCCAGTCATCCTGTCCTGAGGTAAACAAAACCAGGAGTGAGCAGCTGCAGAGAGATCCATAGATAGCTGTGTGCGTGCAGTGATACTCCCTGCTACAGCCTGCGCTGGGGCGTTTTGCTGGGATGCAGCTTGGGTGGATTCCTGCAGAATTTATCTTGTGAAATAGTTAAATAATTGGAAGCCTTTGCATGTCAAACTGTTTTAAGAAGGAGTTCAAAACTCTTATTATTTTAATGCTTCTTTCAGCATTTTTCCTTATCACCTCAAATTTGTAACAGGGTGCAGTGTTCAACAAGATGTGTGTCAGAGGAGTGGGACAGCAGAAAGGCAAGGGAAACCTATCTTACAGACATTGGCAGAGGGGAATCTTGAGGGAGACACAGACTCCTGACAGACTTTACCTTTAAAGAGATTGGAAGTGTTTGATTAGGGGGCTGGATGACTGGCTCAACATGGTAAAGACAGTAAGTAGGCACATGAGATGTAAAGGAAGAGCAGCTCAAGATGCATCATGGGCATTGGAGAGCAAGAAGGTGAGACGCTTCAGGAGATTTTCAACTTGCGTTTGCCTTCACTCACTCTTGTCTCCACCCTGAAAGTTCCCAACTTCCCAGAGGCAAAATGCTTATGTGGGGCCAATGGGAAGAGGAAACAGGCAGGGAGAGCCAGATTCAATGTTGCTGGACCTTCAGGGGGAGGAATCTGGGGACAGAAAGCAGGATAAGAGAACATTTGCACTCACAGAGATGCAGGTTGCTGGGGCTGGGGACACAGGACTTTGGAGGAAGTGGCTGAGAAAGATGGGGTATGGTGGGCCAGAGTGTTACACAGAAGAAGAAGGGAGAGAGACCAAGTGACTCTGAGAACCACAGCCATCTTCATTAAGACACAGGAGTTCCAGTCACTGTCCTGAGGCAACTGCAAGCCAGCATCCTGTGACTCTGGGCTGCTGGTCAGTCATCAATTGTCACAGCAGCAGCAGCTGACTTTAAAGCCATGTATGACTCTTTGGGTACCAGCACTTATTTTGTAAGAAAGCCTTGGGTATAGCTGGTATTTTTGTTTATCTTGCTCTCAGGTGGCTGCTTATACCCATCCCTGTTCCTTTTGTCCATTTAAGGGCCAGAGAGAGAAGGAAGGCACATTTCCCAACTATTTTGTTGTGCCAGTAACTGGGTATATATAAGCTTTGCTTCATAGCAGTGTTACATTAACACTTGAGGATGCCAAGTCTAAACAATCTGATCTTCTAAGAGAAGCAATCTTTTATACTGTGATTACTGGTGCCTCTCAGTCTTCATTGCAGAGCACAGCAGTGGTTTTGCTTAAAGGTATTGCTGCTGGAGACTGAGAAATTATTAGACCTTGGTAACAGCTTAAAAGCTTTTACTCAAAGTCCATAGAATAAAACAGAAAAATTTCCAGGTGATAGGCACCCACTGTAGGTGTTAGGCATGCTGATGACTTATCATTGTCAGGTCCATCCTGCCCTGTCCTCAGCTCTTGCTGAGGCTGAAGATAGGACTACAACAAAGTATTTAGTAGGGAATTGTTTGCTGATATGTTGATAAATTGAGATTTCTCCATAACAAAACTTAATTCTCCCTCTACAGTGCATTACTCTGTATATGGTGACCTTTGAGACCGTGTGAGTACCTGTACTCATGTCTCCCCTCCGTCTTCTGGATGGAACAGAACCAGCGAGGCCCTAAGGAAAAAGTGGCAGAGGAGCATTAACTTCTTTGTGGCATATGTCTCTTAGGCCAAGACAGAGAGAGCTCATAAGAACCTTTAATTGCTCCAAGCTAGGCATAGTGGAGGCTTGTTCTTTCCAAAGTTGCCCTTGCTGAGTTGTTCTTTTTTCCTTAACAGAAAAAAAGTGTTGTTCATTGTCAGCATTGTTCATTGTTACTGGTATAAAAGCTCATCTCAGAGCTTTGGCAGCTTTTGCAATGTTACCGCAAATTTTCATGTAACTGATATTTGATTGCATAAGGTAGAACTGTCAGAGGAACAGTGAAGTTTTTAAAGCACAGTTCTCTGGGGTATGGGCTCTTTTGACCTCCTTTACATAGTGTAGTCTCACCTGATGAAGTTTTTTGGGGGTCTAGACAGACTGGTTTAAGACATTACCGGGCTGGAGATTATGAGATGCTGTGAAGGATCATGCAAGGACTTCTATTCCATTTCACAGCAATAGCAAGTAGATTACCAGCAAGGGCAAATCACAACCCAGGTGACTTTGCAGTGAATTGGAGTAGAAAGATTTGCCGACCTCCTTTGTGAAAGAGGAGGGAACTTCATGTTGAAAGGCTAAAGAGCAGAGCCTTCTTACACTTCTTACACCTCTGCACTTCTTACACCTCTGCAGCTACTCCTGAAATTACTGTGTTATCACGCCCCACCACATACCCAACTCAGACAATAAAGCAACTGCAAATTACACAGCAGCTCCACCATGGGCTGCCTTGCACTCCCCACGCGACAGGATACTGCCAGGAACTCACCTTCATGGGCTGTCGTGTACCATTGACTTTGCCCTCCCCAGGGGCTTCTGCTCTTAGAAGAAGTTTAAAAGAAGATTTAGAAATTAACCTAAGTATTAGCAAAGCTTTAGAAATACTGACAGGTGTCTGTCATTTTGCCAGGCTTTTTGAAGTGCTCAAATAAGAACACTTTATATTTAAAAAAGTAAAGGAAGAACATCTCATTATAGAACTGAATATGTGGGCTGGTACCCAAAAGCTGAGAAAGAAATCATTGTACCATTGTTGTAGTTCTCCTCAGACTCAGGAAATTCAGCATGTAAGCTGTATTTAAAAAGTTAACAAATTTTCCTACAGAAATATAAGGTAAGACATTTAAACAACTTTAACTTAAACAATTGTATAGAAGTATTATTCAAAGCATTGTTCAGGGAAAACATATAATTCCCACAGAAATAGCTTCTTGGAAAATATTTTTACCTCCTCTGGAAGCACAAATATTGAACCTATTTTATCACAGTCAGTGGTGTTTATCACCACTTTGGTGATGAGCAATAACCTTAAATTCTGAATGATCCAGTTCTTACGTCTCTTTCTCATTTTAGTCTGACACAATTAAACCTGCAGAGTGATGGAAGCATGGCATTGTGCAGTTATTGTCTCTAATGTAATCCCTATTTACCCTGGGATATAGAATTTAAATCATGTCTTTTCTGACGTACACAGCCTCACCCATAATAAAAGACTCTGCAATCACCAGAGAGTAAACAAATTTGGTCATGATGATTAAGCAGAGAAACCAAGCTTCCAGCTTCAGCTTTGTGGCTTATATTCATTTCTCAAAACCATTCTAAATACAGAAAAAGGTGCCAAGTTACCAATCTGCTGAAGAAAAAAAAAAAGCCCTCAAACCTCCAAATCAAAAGAAGCTGCAAAATAATTCAAGCAGCCTTGCGACTTCTCTTCCAGCCCAGCCTAGCCTATCCCATCCCAACACATTAATGCTTGGGTTTCCTAATACTGCAGGTTTTGTGACTACTCTGGGACAATAGCATAAGAAAGACATATGTTATAAAACCAAAGCAGTGTGCAGTAATGGGAGACATCTTAATTTTTTTTTTAATAATGTACTTAATAGAGCCAGTTAAGTGATGGAATTATAGCAAGCACAAACAGTTTCCTGCAAGTGTTTACTTTTGGCAAGTTGAGTGTTTTCTTGAAGACAAATGGTGTCAAGCAGTATGTTCAGCCCACATACTTGTCTATTCTCTAAGGATATGAGGGCTGGCCTTGATATCCAAATGAGGTCAGGGGAAAATTTCCATCTCTTTGCACTATCTTGCCACCTTTGACAAAAAAAAAAAAAAAAAAAGAGGAGAGAAAGAAGCAGACAGAACATGAGACACAGCAGACAATCTCAGCAACTGGACCTTCTGTGGCTTTGACTTGGGCCAGCAAAGATCAGATGTGCAGGCCTGAAGAGTCCTTTATGTTCAGCCTGGGTTTCCTGGTTGGTGCTGCTGGAGCTGATTTTCCAGCCAGCGACCTCCCTGCCAGTTGAGGAACTCACAGAGCGAAATCAAAGACCTCCAGAACAGAGTCAGAGCTTTCAGCAGTAACATGAGATTGCCAAGGACATAGCTCTGGATGACATACCTAGGGTTATTTTAGCAAATGAGTGTTTATAATACAATGTAGATGTACGCACAAAGATACAGCACCCTCAAGAAAACAGCGTGCCTCGTGTATAGCATTATGCATAATGTTAAGGTACTATTGTAATTGTGCTCTGTACAGCTACATGACACAATGCAAATGATCATACATTGCTTATAAAATAGCTTAAATTTCATAATCAATGAGAAATACTTTTCTTATTCTAACATAATTTGCATCATAATACAGCAGTGGGGCCTCAATCAGGAAAGTTACCCCGCTGTACCAAGCACTGAACAATCAAGGGATAATAGCTCTTTCTTGAGTTCAATTTTACGTGCAGTGAAATGTTATAATTAGGACATAGAACCTATCAAATAAACCTGTGTTTAGAGAAAACAGTCTAAATGTATTTTCATCAAAAGTACAGGAACCAATAGACTGCTCTTAAAACTTGCCTCACGAAAGATAGGCACCAGCTAAATGAATCTATTGTCTGTGTAATGAAGCTGCCCGACACATCCTTTGGGATAATAAACTAGCACTTCCCAGTGTGAATCATAACACATTCTTATGTGCAATAACACAGGGACAGCTGAACTAAAAAAAAATGGCTTAGGCACTAAAGTATTGGCCTTTCCCAGCCTCTTCCCTTGTTCTGGAAATCCAATTAGAGACTTGATTTTCCTGGGCTTCAGACAGATTATAGGCAGAGAGCTCTCCCACTCTTGTTTTTATATTTGTTTTTTAATTACCTCTCTTTGCTTTTCCTTCCTTTTCCTTCAGCACCTCCAGGGCTGCTTGGGCAGAGAGAGGGAAGCAGCATCCTGGGACATTTCTTAACAAGGAGGGGCCACGTGCTGGAATTTGGGTTGGGTGAGTGCATGCAGAAGTTGCTTCTCTATGTACGGGTTGTTTTTTTTTCTTTCTTTCTGATAGCCAGACTATTTTAATCTTTTCAGCAGTAATGATGTGTGCAAGGAATTATCTTGTTGTTTATTGAAGCAGTTAAACCACAATTGCAAGAGAAGGGTAAGGGAAATGGCTTTTTCACATACTTCTTGATATCATTTCTATGCTAATAATACTTAGATTGCTATGTTTGAGAAAGGACATATATGGGGAAAAAAACACTTTACCAGGGCAGGAAAGGTGACTAAGGACAGTGATGAAAGAAAAATGCCTGTCTTAGTCCAAGAGGTTGAGAACAGGTAAGACGGATTTCTTCCGTGGACACCTGACACGAGAAGAAGAGTTGGCTACAGCCCAGTTTATAGGACTGTCTCATAGTTTGACCCCAAGTCAAAAAAGCCTGTTGGGTTTCTGTGCTCCATTTGGTTTGCCGACAAACAAACATAGCAGCCAGCAAACATTCATCAACTGTTGACTTCCTCCTCTGCAGCAGCAGCGAGCTGTTTTATGGCTGCATCAGCAGATGGGGGCTTTTTGCCATAAATGTGGAAAGATATTTGAACTATGGAATTATATTTTCACTGTTTTGCAACACAAGCATATTCGGGGGCATACAGGGGGACGTGATCTGATTGTCCTTATGTTTGTGATCTATTAATTTATGCAACACCTGCTGAAATGAGGGGTGAGATTAATTTTGCATAGGTCTAGATGCCTGCCAGGTAGTCACTCTGGAGTCTTTTTATACTTGCTGGACAGAAACTGACATTTTTAGTGGGCAAATATTCTTGATCTGCTTAAATGTCCCCTTGAGTTTAAGTGAATTATTCAGTGTCTTTTTCTCTCTCTTGACCTCACAGGGAGGTTAGATAAAGACCCCAGACATAGGTGTCTATGCCGTAAACAACTTAAATGAAATCCCACAGAATATGTCTGGATCTGATAGAAACATGATGCATCAATAAGGGTTACTCCTGCAGCTATTGGCAATCTTGTCTCTGTTGTTCCTAAGTGGAAGAGTTACAAGTAGTACTTGTCAGGAAGAGTTTTCCTGAGTCCTGGCAACAACAGCTACCAAAACAAGTTGGAGTTTAATGGGCAGTGCTTTCTAATTGCTGCGATCAAAAAAACTGTCTTTGCTTGATAAGCTTCTCAATTATTTTTTTTTTGCCTGCAATAACTCTTTATTTAGATTTGCTCTCACTATGAAGTCAGTATCTCAATGTTCTTGTTTACAAGGCTGAAGATACATTTAAAGGAGAAAAAAAAAAAACCACTAACACTCATAATCAGAATGTAGCTTAATCTCCTGATTCAGCTTGCTTTTATATCTTCTAGGGAGGGGGAGCAGGGGGAGAGCAGTTGTACTGAACTCACATACAATTTGCACACAAAAATACTATTTCTCCAGGTTACCGCCATAAAGAGCAAGATCTTATAGCGGTGTCTTCATTTCCATCTTTGAGGGGTATTTTTCTTCATCTTAAACTCAAATATATTTCAAAAGATGTTTCAGCCCTCTCTCTCCCCTTGTTCCTTCCCTAATTATGAGGTCTTGTGGTCTTTTAGGAAGGTGCCAGCCATCCAAGAGACAGGTAATGAAATATCTTTATATTTATTAGAGAGTGACTCTCTTATGAATAAAGGGGGACCTCAGAATGCCAAGTTTTATATGCTATTCTAACTATTTTTTTTCAGAAAGTCAGACTAATTCCAATTATAAGCTTACATCATAACATTTTGCAAACTATGTATCACAAGGGTTTTCTTCCATCACCAGTAGTTCATGATTGCAGGTCAGCAGAGCTTTGTATCACTAATATGTGACACGTTAGTGTACACTATTCTTCAGGAACCATAACATCACATATCACCAGGCCAAATTCTGTATTAGTTCATTTGTAAAAATGCATGAACTCCATTTAGGCTTGAAAAACTGCCTGAGAAAATAAAGTCCCATGTGGTCCAGAATGTATTTTCATTCACCTGCAATTTTTTTTCCCCCTTTCCCTAAGGTGCAAGGAAGGATCTGCACAAGTTTAATGATCACTTTGTTTCTACTTCAGCATTTTGATTGCTGGTTTCTGTACACCTTCCATACGGTGTCAATGGGGTCACCTGTGTTTGATCATTACAAAGGGAATGCATGTCCTTACCTACATCCTACACTTTACTGGAAGTGTAGGCCTCCTCATCAGGCTGGAAGGGATGAATTCAGTAAGACCAACCTTTTCCTGATGTCAAGGAAAGAAAGGTCAGTATTGGCAATTGCTGATAAGTTTAGCAAACTGAGGAAAGGACATCAGCAAGATTGAACTTTGTCACCTCTCACTTTTTGGTTCAAGTCTTCAGTGAATGAAAAATCATCTGTGCCTGATTGGAATTCCTGTTTGTTAGAAGGTGTTTCAAAGAGACAATAACCTCTGCCTGGCTTAGGCTGAGGTATGTGTTGAAAACCCACCTCTCTTTATAGCCAGCTCAGCAAAGACAAAAGAACATTGATGAGATTGGAAGCTTATTGGTCCAGAGAAAGTCATGGAATTTAATAACTGTCAAGGATTCTTAAGGATGCTGTGGCTTTTGACTCCCACTTCACTACTACCTTCCATGAACAGGATGTGAAAATTGTGCAGAGAAATCTTTCGTTGAGGATGGCCAGAAGTCCAGGCCTGTTAATTTTATTTTGCCATTATCAGAGACAGAAGCGCTGGTTATTTCATTCAGTAAAATGCCACACATTTTTTGAGGAGCATGAAAGTCAAGCAGATCCCTTGAAGAAATGAAGTTTATAAAGAATGAAAAAAAAAATCAGCATTATTGTCTGTTAAAGTCAAGCTTACATTGCATTTCTCATTATCAGTGGTATAACAGTAAATCTCAGAACAACATTTCTAGGGCAAATATGATACATGGGAAGAGGGGTCAGCCTATCTGAGATATTCTGCATGGTACTCAAGGGATGATACAGTAAATTGCACCGCACAATAGACTGTTTCTGTTATGTTACCATACCTTACTTTGTTAGGTACTGACGGATTGCAGAGTCAGTTCATTGTCTCAGAAGAACAGAGGAATTTGAAAAAGAAAAGAGGCAGCATTCTGCTTTTCTTGAAGGAGATCTCATTTTCTGTCTGTAGGTTCCAGAAATGTGAACAACCAAAGAAAAAGAGAAACTTGAAAAGAGCAAGATCACCTCTGAGCTCAAGCTGCTGTTGTAACCTGTTTGTTATTTGTACATTTTTACTCGCAGCAATTGCAAAGGAGTCAGACCAAACCTCAGAGAATAAACTCTAAAGTATTTCTTATGGAGCTTTTAGCCTGACTCAGAACTAGTGCTGCAGTATCTCACAAGCCATTTGATATATGTACGTGTCAATACCATGTACAAAACATAAGAAACAGGTATTTCAGTGACCTGAGCTAGGCTCGTCTTCCAAACAAGCCTGTAGCTCTGGTGTCAGCACGGTGAGTACTTCAGTGTACCCACCATATGTCTTGTCTTAGAAGAGCTGCTGGTGTAATTCCCTCTCATTAGGAGAGAAAAAAGTAGTCATGTTCTCCAGTGCTGAAGAGGCAGTGGTGAAGGAATGAAAGATATTGAGTGCTATTCACATTCATGAACTACTGGTTCCCATAAAAGCCACCTGAAAGGTGTGTGCTAGGACTATCTTATGTTGTCTTATGTCTGATTTTAGCCTGGAGCATTTCCCTGTGCTCCTTGTAACCTGCAAAGAGAGCAGAGGCAAGAGCATCTGGCTACTTCACCAGCTCTAGGGACAAGTGACATGACCCAAACAGGAATCACAGAACAACCTCCGAGTTTTTAAACCAGATTCTGACAAAAGATTCCGGGAACTAAAACTCCGGAGAAATAACTCCTTTTATTTTACCAATTTTTTTCTCCTGTTTCCCTGCCTGTGACTGTAATATTGTACTTTTTATCAGTTCCTCTCTCTGTGTGCATTATATTTCAAATGTACACAGGTACATAACCCAGGTGGTCAGCTAGAATGATTCACTGTTTAGCATTTGACATGTTCATATAGCTTATTCCATCCATTGTTAAACAACAGCTATGTAACAGGAGAGCTGCATGAACATTACCATAAGTAGACACATCTCCAAAGGCTTATAAATGAAATTTTTTTTTTTTTGGCAACACAAAAAAGGAAGAACCTCAAACTGCGTTGTACAAATCTCTGCCTTTGGAGATCAAAGGAGATTTGACCTCTGCTCAGGAGGTCAAAGGTATATGCAAATTACAGAAACAATGAGACAAATTCACAGAAAAATATTCTATCAGTCTTTTCCTGTTCCTCCTCTCTGCTCTCCGCCATGGGAGGAACCTTACTGAGAAGTCAAAAAGACTTCCTTTCAGAGAACAAGAGAAAAAGAGCAAACAATTCTTATTCGGAAAGACTCTCCACACCTAGCTGTCTGTGAAAGGATGTGCAACCCTTCACTAGGTTGCAATTACGTTACCTTAGAATTTCTACTTTGAATTAGACAGTATATTGAAATATACTGTCAATATATTTCAATATTAGTATATTGAAATCTAAGCAAAAACCTTTGAGCAGTATCTTTGAAAGCAATGAGAAAAACTAGTCGTGTGACAGTGCATGCCTTTTACTGCAGTTTTGTACTTCTTTGGAGTCCATTGTTCCCAAATGACCTATTTATCTGCTTTGAGCTAGGAATGTGTACAAGATGTGGCAGGGTGGTGGCCTGATGGGAATGCTGATCTCCGAGAGCAGAACTTTTTACTTTGAGCTAACAAGGCCATCTGTATCTGCCTGTCTCCATGACTCATGCAGTGATTGCAAGTTATTCCCCTCCGGGAGCCAGAGGTTACCAGCTCATCTGTTTTACTGCATGCAGTAACTCACTTGCACTCTCTGGAAGCTTTCTTACATAAATAGCTCTGTTGACAAAGGTCCCATTTCAGGATTCTACATTGATTTCAGTGGGACATTTCATATTTAAAGTTCAATATTTGCTAAAGCACCTAGTAAAATAAGATTTAAAGAGAGAAAGACTGTTCTCTTCATCATCTTTTTGTTGTTGACTCAGCATCTCTAGGGGCATCCGTGGAGGAGCAATCTCAGCAATCTTATTAATATACTTCCCTGCTCTCTTTTGTGGGTCATCTGGACTCTCCTATACAGAGGTCTGTGTGCAGTTAGTAGAATGGCAAAGTGAGAGGGAAGCAGGACAGACAGAGACTTCAAAGCTCAATCATTTTCTCATTTTTCTATTCTAGCAAATGACTAATTTCAGTGACTGTTTCTGTACAGTAGAAAAGGAGCCAGCATAGAAAGTTGTAGTCATTGCATGGTTCACCTACATCAGCAGGAAATACAAGCACATCAGGCAATGTATCTCACTGTCCTTTTTCTGACAGAGTCTGGTAGCAGACATTTAGAGTAAACCTAAGACAAATACAGGGGAAATTTTTGTCTCTAAAGTCTTCCTGCTCTTGAAAATAGGCCCATTGGTACTGGAAGTTATACCTGCATTTTTAGTAAACCTTTGATATTTTTCTTGGAATGAGCTTCTAGGAGATGTTTTGACCAATCCAAACTCCACATACTCTGATTTACCCTACTTAGCCTTTCCGGTATACACAGAATTGCAAATAAGAGTGTAGAAACGGACAAGTCTTATTTACCTGTGAACAAGTCAGGACGAGGTCATTTTGACTGCCTCTTAGTTCTCCAAAACCTAGCTGCCCTGGTCTCAGTCACAAACAACCATCAGTGAGAAGAGAAAAGCAGCTCTCCTGGAGCATGCTTCATTCTGTGACAACAGCCCAGACAGCTGAGTTGCATCACTTTCCAAATGCATGCCTGGTCCTCTGTGCACTACCTAGAGCCCCAGACTGACTGGGTTAGCTCTGCAAGTGTTAAACAGCAAGCGTAAAGGGAGATTAACCTCTCCTCAAGCAGAGGAAAGGGAGATTAACCTCTCCTCAAGCAGTGGACACAAGGATACCATAAGTGACTGCAAAAGAAAACATTGTCATTGAAATATTTCAGGTACCTATAATTATTTTCCTGACAGTTCTTTAGCTTTCCAGTCCTTTACCTAAAAAAGCAGTTGGTCTGCCACTTCAATTAGAAGCTTGGCACATAGACAAATTGAATAGGAAGTAAATCAACATAGGATGCAGTTCTTCCAGATGAACAGCCCTATGTAACTGTAAGGACTTAATATAATCTTTGCTAACTCAGATTATTTATGTGATAAATCATCTGGAACCCTGCAATTTTATTTTAAAGACCAAAAACCCCTATCACTTTAAAAATGAATTTTCATCTGATTCCGCTTCTTTCAGTAAAAAGTTACATATGAAAGAATCACATGAAGAAATTTCTGGTTTGAGTTCATCCAGCTGTAGATTCCTTGTCATGCAAAGTTTTATGCAACAGTAAGACCTAATTCTTCATTACTGCTACACTTGTACTTACTTTGTCTTCCAGCACAAATTTTAAAGCAAATGACAAGCAAATTGTTGAGATGACATAAGCAATACAAATGAACCTTAAGTGAGATGCTCTTTATCAGCTGCAAACAGCATTTGTCCATTCTTCATCTCAGAAATGATGTAGGTAAAACATTTCACATGCTTAAGAAGCTTTTAGTACACCTATCCAATGTGTATAGGGAATACAAAATCAGTAAAACTTTGAAGAAAAAAATAATATCCTATGAAAACCTGACTTACCATTTTAACTATTTAAGGATTTCCTTTTCTTTCAAATGGTTTTACACTCCACAGACTATGGAGTTTTTAAATAGGAAATGAACAGATTTTCATGGACATTCTGGCAACTCCCTCAAAGTGAATTTAAAACATTTATTAAATCTCTGAATGCTTCTGTGTTGCCAGCCAGAAAAATAAGTAGTGCAGCAGGAAGAAACACCCGCAGATGTATTCCCCCAAGTTTGTGGTTCTTTCCCAATGAACAAACTTATGGCAAAATTGCTGCTATGTGTGTCACACAAAATGCTTGCCTTCTCAGCTCTTGTGCCTGTTAAGCGAGTTGTCAAGGGTTTTCACTTCATACCGTAGCCCAGGCTCAGCCTGTCACTGAGAGCAGGATTACACTGGTTTTGTCAGTGCTAATGTAGTGTCGGTCACTACAACTAGCATAAAGAGTGTTCACCTCCTCACTGTCTCACTTGTTATGCAAGTACATAACAGGACTTCAGATATATAGAACAGCATCAAATACAGGCTGAGCAGAGAATGGATCGAGAGCAGTTCTGAGAAGAAAAACTTGAGGGTGTTGGTTGATGAGAAACTCAACATGAGCTGACAATGCATGCTTGCAGCCCAGAAGGCCAACTGCATCCTGGGCTGCATCAAAAGAAGCATGGCCACCAGGTCGAAGGAGGTGATTCTCCCCCTATATTCCATTCTTGTGAGACCCCACCTGGAGTACTGTGTCCAGTTCTGGAGCCCCCAATACAAGAAGGACATGGACCAGTTGGAGTGAGTCCAGAGAAGGACCATGAAGATGATCAGAGGGCTGGAGCACCTCTCTTATGAGGACAGGCTGAGAGAGTTGGAGCTGTTCAGCCTGGAGAAGAGGAGGCTCCGGGGAGACCTTATAGCAGTACTCCAGTACCTCAAGGGGGCCTACAAGAAGGATTGGGAGAGACTGTTCAGTAGGGCCTGTTGTGACAGGATGAGTGGTAATGGTTTTAAAATGGAGGGAGGTAGATTTAGATTAGATATTAGGAAAAATTTTTTTACACTGAGGGTGGTAAAACACTGGAACAGGTTGCCCAGAGAGGTGGTAGATGCCCCATCCTTGGAAACATTCAAGGCCAGGTTGGATGGGGCTCTGAGCAACCTGATCTATTTGAAGATGTCCCTGCTCCCTGTAGAGGGGTTGGTCTAGATGACCATTAAAGGTCCCTTCCAACCCAAACTATTCTATGATTCTATAAATACCTTAACTGTTCATAGCAAGTGACAAGCATAGCAGCCTTTTTCCTTGAGATGGTGTGCAGTCATAGAAAATTAGGGCTGGAAGTTACCTCAGTCTAAATAACTATTTTATTCTTCTGCCCCAAGGCAGTATCTACTGTAGTACTGCAACATCAACAGATGCTTATCTAACTCTAATGTATTATTAAAAGCCACTGGTAATGGGGACACCACAATAGCCAGACAAATCATTCCTATGTTTTGTTATACTTTTAGCAACGTTTTTTTACCAATAAATTTTGCCAGAAGCTTTATCACTATCTTTCTCAGTGCAATTAAACTTAAACAGTCTTGCTAAGAAATCCCACTCATTCTCAGGAAACATAATTTCATTTCCTTTTTATCACTCCTGGAAAATTCTAACTTTATTTCAGCAGGGCATGGAAATATCAGGAGGCTCTGCTGGGTTCCTCAATGGCCTTTTTCTCTTGTTTGGGAAGGAATTTGCCTTACAGAATACCAGAAGAATGTGGCTGCCACTCTAAGTTATAAGTTTCAGTTATTTACTGATACATGTAGTTCTTTTTTTTTAATTATTATTATTTTTAAGGTTTCCTTTGCAAAATATCTCAACTATTGTCTAAATAAAATGATTAAGTTTTATGCTCCTAGAGAAGAGAACAGAAGCTTTAGAAAGGGCCTGGTATCTCAAGCAGAAATCTACAACCAGTGTTAGCACAGATGCCCAGCATTCTCAGTCATAAAATACAGGCAAGAAACATACTCTTTGCAAAACCCAACCTGAGTAGCTGGCTTTTGTGCTTCTGAAAGCATCTCCTACATCTCCAGACACAGATCTAGTGCTTATTAATTGGGTGACAAGCTATCTGTCTCTCTGGGGGACTTGTAGGAAGGGCATTGGAAAATTGTGTCCTGGTTGCTTCCTAATTGATTTCTAGCTAGCTTCCAGCTGAAGCCCAGAGGATAGCCACCCCCTGCCCAAATCCCTTGCTGAGAAGGATATATTGGCTCATTGGTGCTAGATTTTTCCATGTAGGTAGCAGAACTGGAAAGAAAACTAAGGTGGTGCTTGGGCTGACCACATAATGAAGGCATGTTTAAGTGCAAGCTCTGACAGTACTGTACTTCATCAGATCTATTAAAATGAATTAATGCCTTTAAGTTATAATTGTGTTTTTTATCTGCTTTTATACCATACACCTATACCTCATGAACTTGTCCCTGTAACAAGCCTGTAATATTTTACTTTATAACTGTATAACCGTATAAAATGTGGCTTTCTAGGAGATAGAAGACAGTAATCAATATAAAATGGACAATTACAGGCAACACCATGATCCCACCCTCTGACTATGATGCTTTGTATATGCAACAGATGAAGAAATGCCTTCCTTTAGGCTGTAATTAAAAAAAAAAGTACCAAAGCATGTCTGAAAGCAGTGCACTTTGTTTCCTTTCAAACATCCCTTTGCAATTAAATACATTTTTATTTTAAGCATTGACCTCTCACATTGGGAAAGCTGTTGATTCCCACTGCAGGGACTAGGAGAGACATAAAGATGAGATGGGAAACCAAGCAAAAATGTTACCTGCTGGGGTCTGTGATGGCCAATAAAGTAATTAACAGCACAGCTGTTAGCAACCAGCCGGGACTAGTTTGCAGTGTACCCCTGCAATCAGAAGCATAGAGAAGCAAGGCAGGAAAGGAAGAGAAACCAGAGGTTTTCAGCTGTCAGTGGAAAATAAATTGGTTGGTTCTACCCCTTTGCACCCAGTTGTTGAGTAGGCACATCTTATGCTCCTCAGTCAGCCTTGCAGGCTGCAGGAAAAGAATGATTTAGGGACTTCTCAGTTTCCCTCATCAAAATTTAATCTTCAGGGTAACACATTTGCTGCAAAAGCCATGAGAAGGGAACAGAGAAAACAGCTGGTTAGAGGCCCAGACTGTCAAACCACCTGCATGAAAATGTAGATGCATGCACACTTCCTCATTTTTTATTCAGTATGTGAAAAAACATTCATTGTCACTGGAAGTATAATGAGACACATCTTTTGTTGAATCTTTTGGGCTGAAAGGATGCAGCACATTCTTTAATGCTGAACCTATTGATTAAATCTTGCATTTCCTGATCAGGAAAATTTGGTTGAAACAATATTGTTTTAGAGATGTAACCTTAATTAAAGTTAATCAAATGACACTGACCAGTGAAAACCATAGTTCTTTAAAGAATCCTAGTAGGAACTTCGCTTGAGCTAGGACCAGGGTAATATGTCACGGTGGCGTTTCCCATGCTGTGTGCTGCCTTCCAGGAGCTGCCTTTACCCCTGGAAGGCAAAGAGCTGACCACTGTAAATATAAAATTAGTGGAAGAAGAAACATTTAATGGTATCAAAACCACTCACAGAAAAAGTATAGAAGCAATATGCTGTTCATTTAAGTAAATCCTCATAGAGATAACTTTTCAATATGAAAGTGAAGCTTTCCACGGAACAGCAAGGGCTCAGTGGGTTTGGAGAGAGGTAAAGTGGTAACCAGCTGACATGGGTGTGTGTTTTTTTACTAGGAACTGAACTGAAACTAGCATTTCCTTTAGTGAATTACTGACTAGCCATAGGTTCAAAGTAATGACACAGAGGTCAAATTGTGTGAGCATGTTAAAAGGCCTAGAGCTGTTACTTGGACTTCAGCATCTGTGCCTACAACTGAAAGACTTGGAGATGACGAAAACTTTTATAGCAAAGATGTTCAGTCTGTTGGATGAGGTTATTTCTACCTTAGGGTTCATATTCATTTTGTTGCTTTGCTACCCTTTCCTGCTAGACAGGAAAAATACCCAATAAAACAAAAATCCAATATTTTCCACTATGCATTTAGGCATACATCAGTTATCTCCAGAGATAAGCCTGAGATGTGGAATATCTGAACTCAGCATATGCTTAGGGAGATGGAGAGGAATATATATCTTTCCTTGTTGGTGACTAATTGGAGATGAAAGAAGAGGGGAGGCTGACTGTGACTTGAAAGTTGTGGATTTTTTCTGCCCTCCATAAATAAAAGCCACAAACTTTTGTTTACCTATTCTTTTACTATACTAGTGAAGATGTGAAGAAAGATGATAAAAATATAAACTGGTAAATAATTCAGAATGAAAAGATTTCCAGTGCAAGAAATAAAATTCATAGATTTTTAAGACCAAAAGAGAAAATTGTGATAATATAATCTGATCCCTAGCATTACTCTCTCCTGTAACAGGTTGTGGGGTTTTTTTGTTTTTGTTTGTTTGTTTGTTTTTGGTTTTTTTTTGAGGCTGAAGCAAGTACACATTTCCAAAAATCTCTGCAAACCTGATTTGAATATTTTTAGTTTACAGGATATCCACTCCAATCAGCACATAATTTGTTTCAGTGACCAATCATTCTCACCATTAAAATCAGTATGTTATCACTAGCCTGAACTTGCCTAGATTTCCCTCTCAGATATTTATTCTTATTACATCTCAATCCATAAAACTGAAGAATGCTATTCTTATAAAATTCTGATTTCCAGAGTGAAATCTTAATATATGGCTTGACGTCAAGTTTGGAGATATCTGCAGTACTGTTATAATGATGTTGGTTGCTATTCATTATGTTCCTGACTGGATGAAAAATAAGAGATAAATGAGTGAGTAAGCAGTTTCTGTAGGTCAGTATGAACCAAACCCCAAAAATTTTCCAAGAAGAAAAAAGCAAAATGCTGGTAATTAACTAACTAACCAAAGTGGCATTCCAGTTTAGTTTTATCAGAACAAAATAACTGATGTTCTGAGGCTGCCTATGCCTCTGGGTATCCACCATTAATTTAAGAATAAAGTCAGGCGCCTATCAGCCTCAGGAACAACAGCTCAAAGTGAAGGCTTTTGGGCTACAATACTCCTCACCCTGAAGCTGGCTGTCTAGGGAACTAACTCCACTGACATGCTGGAAAGCTGGGTTAAGGACCAAGCACTGCCAGCAACTGATAGTGTTAGTAATGAAATAGTTCCTGTCCTGCTTTCAGGACTGGGTAAAACAAGACACTGCCTGTCTCTTCTAGTACAAGAAATGTGCTTTGAGTTACAGAAAAAAAAACACTGAAAAGCAGCAGAAGCTGGTAAATGTTCATCAATTTTCTGTGTCATGTAGCCTTCTGTATCTAAATAAGCATTTGGAGTCCAAATTTCAGAAACACTTAAAAAAATAATATTAAGTAGGCAATCTAGTGGGCAGCACTTGGAAAAGATCATGAACTGTCTCTCATAACCACTTCACAAAGTGAAACCTTAATTAAAAAAACCCAGGTCACTATACTAAATTTCAATCTATATTGTGTTAGATATTTCAGGTCAGAAAAAAAAAGCAGTCCTGTTTGTCTGAAGATTAGTTTTGTGGTAGAATAAACGTAAATTTGACGTATAAGTTGAGAGTAACTGCACAGAATAAACCATAAATAATTTTAAATGAAGATCAATTAAATGTACTCTTACCCCAGGAAATAACTTTCAGCTTAAATAATAATAGCATCAGATCTGACCTCATTTGTAGCTGCATGTTTTGTCCAGTATTGACAATTCTTCAACTTCTATGGCAAAATGAATAGCAGTGAATCTTTCCATTTATTCTCCAGTTATGGGAATCAGGTAAATAGGGGAACATACAACATTTCCACGAAATAACAGTAGATTTCTTATATTACTAATTGAGAAGCAACAGTTGAAAACATGATCAAAGTGGATCAAGGGACAAAAAGAAGCCTCAATATACTGTTATAGAATAAAAGAAAAAAACAGAAACAATATAGTGGGCCCAACTCATGACTGTCATGAGTGAGACAGAGCCAACAACAACCCACAGTGGATCTAGATAATGACTTCTATCCAAGAACCAACAAGATTGCATCTTCTACCCTACCTGATTATTTCATGCGCTTGCTTGCTCTCTCACCACCACTATCTTCCCCAGGTCTTCACTTCCTTCCCCAGACAGGAGATCCCTCACGGCCTGAGAAGATCAGGCTGCAAGTCAGGCTGGTTCCTGCTGCACAGCTCCTTACAGCTGTCAGTCTGTAGTGTTACCAGCCAAGGTTCCTGGGCATCCCCTAGCATTCGCCTCTATTGATCTCTCCCATTTCCAAGATCTTCCTCCAGCTGGGATGTTCAGACATTCACCCCCACACACAAATGCACACAATTATCTGCTGCCTATCAGCATTCACAGCAGGGGTTTTGCCCTACTACAGCGACTATTTATTTAATGTTTGTGATTGGATATATTGCTAAGCTACAAAAGAACCTCAGAGATTTTCAGAAGTATGCAATGACCCTAAAAGTGTCCATGAATTTCCTACAATGGAGAAATTCTTCACCAGAAAGAACTGCCTCAACTGAACAACTCAATACTAGATGACTTGGAACAAATTGAGAAACCTAACAGTGAAAAACTACCCAGAACATATGATATTTATAAAAGAGTTTAAAGCACCTCAGCTATAGAAGTGCCATGACAAGTCATCTATAGCTTAGCACGGACGAAGTGCTAGAGGAATGAAAGGTGGCAGTGTGGCACCAGTCTTTTACAAGGGCTCCTTGCCTCTGGTGAAAATCACAGAAAAAAATTCCTAATCTCCATAGGAGGCAGAGATAGAAACAAAGAAAAGGAGGAATAGTAAATGTGATATATATATCAACATGACTTTTGTTCAGGGAAGTCATCCATCATATAGACAGGATCAATGCTCAAGTGGTCAGTTTGTCACTTTCACAGTGCTCCTTACCGAAAGCCCTTCAGCCCTCTCAGTTTTGAAGGAAAGATTCCCTCAAGGACTGATAACTGCTTAAAAAGTAGGAAAGAGAGCACTGAACTATATACAGTTAGTTTTCACAGTGGAAAGGCAGTTGTTGTCATGGTCCTCCTAGGTGCAGTGCTGGGACCTGTATTCTTCAACATATAAATAAGTAAATAACATGAAAATGGCTAAAATGTGACATGACAAAGTTTTGAGATGATACAATGATTTCTGGATACTAAGATCTAATGCGGCCTACATTGCATGATGTTCAATAATCGAGCAATTAAATGGCCAATGAAACTCAAGGACAATGAGTGTAAAGTACTGCACATGTGGAAAAAAAAAAAACAAAACCCCACAACCCTGCACAAACTTGTTGGTAAATTGTAAATTAGTTACTTTCATTCAGGAAAGAGCTCTTCCACCCACTGTAAATGCTTCTCTGGGAAGATCAGCTGGATTTTCCAGTAGATGTCAAACAGGCAAAAATAGATGGTTTAGCGAAATAAAACTCACTGCTGACTCAACTGCGAGGCCTCACTCCCCCCCAAACTCCCTTCTTAGTTGTTTCCTTCATTCCTCCTCCTATCCAGCCTTCCCTGCTCTTTCCTCCCACATCCAGTGATCTCAAGTGCATGACCCCTCCCATCTGGCTCTGTGACCAGACTGATGATAAGGCAAGCCAGCTCAACTCAGCAAAGACAAAAGCACTTATTTTTACTGTTACTTCAGTGAGTTCTCAGCCATTTCAGTGAGTTGGCTTACCGTGTGTCTGGACGAGCACCAGAAATGCACAGGCAAGCTGGGGTTTATGAATTTAGGAACTGGGGGCGCAGAGGCTGAAAGAAAGAGCAGGACCTTTCCCTCTTGGCAGTAGCAAGCTGTTAGCTTGGCTCGAGCTGTATCGTGAAACCATAAGCTCATTCCTACATCTGCTGCTGGCCCTGGATAGCACATTACCTGAATTAATCTTTATTCTGATGCTGCACTGCCATACTTACATTAAATGAATCAGACTTTTAAAGCTATATGGACAGTTGCCTTCAAGCAGTGTAGATAATTCTATGAACACTGTCCGAGAACTTAAGTAGTCTTCTCCCATTAAGTAATCATTAAGATAAGAGATCTTCCAGCTCTTCCTCCTCTTTAACAAATCATGAACAAATTTAACTACAGAAGTCTATAATAAACTTTATATATATGCACAGATATTCTTGGATCTCACAATTCTTTCCTTGCTTTGAAGTGGAATACATCCATCTTTACTGGATATTTTTTCCTGAGCACAGATATAAACTTGTTGCTATAGCCCCAGCAGAAATGTTACAGCCAAACTCGTTCTGCCATTTTGGAAATAAAATGATTTCACCATCATTGTGACATCCCATTTGTTGCAAAACTTGTCAAAGAATGAAATGCTTTAGGGATTAATTACATGCTCTGAGTCATACTTTTATAAAGCTACCACAAAATGGCATCCAATGAGTACTCAGATGAATCTATTTTAACTTTTGAAAGCTTACAGCCTGAAAACAGATGACTCTGCCTGGAGACAGTCTTGATCTGGGCTATGTCTCTGCCCTAACTTGATGCGTCAAATCCAAACATGGTAATATGGTTGCCAATCAGTCAAAAAGCCTCTCAAGTTGGGATGAAGACAAGGTCAACAAAACAATGTGTCATTCACAGATGTTACCTTCTTTTTCTTCAGGACATACAAACACAGCAAAAAAAATGCATGAACTTGAATGTCTAAACTGAAGAAAGGCCGAGAGATAAAGACTTTCTGCTCACACAAACTTGTGCTTCTAAGAACAAGCCATCCTGCATTACTGTTACTGTGATATACTGTAAAACTCACAGGGTCCACACACAGGACAGCTGAAGAAGCACAATGAATATGAACATATCCAACATGGAGATTTTTGATTGCTTACTTTTTAAAGAAAAAGGAAACATTTAGCAGATGTGCTAGCTCATCTGTTGTTAAAAGATTTTAAAGTTAATCAAATTTGGCCCATATTACAAATATTGTCTTTGGTAAATTTGTGCTTGTGTGTGATTTTTGTACTGTTTCTTTGCTCTGGAATAGCTATAACCATACTAATCAAAATATCAAGAATTTATATGTATATGCTTGCTGATATAGCTTGGGATAGCACTGTCCAAAAACATTTTAAGTGGTGTCACACTTCTCTTCCAGCAGCATAGCTGTATCTAGGTTAAGTGCAAATATAGCAAGGCCTACATACACCGATGGGTTTTTGTGTGAACAGGAGGTCAGGGAAGTCATGATGCCAGCCTATCTTAGATGGAAAGCTGCTGGTATTTAAATGAACATTACAATTCACTGTGGTAACCCTTAGAGAAAAATTACAGCCATAGCCAGCTAACAGATTTGTTAAACATTCTTCACCTTTGTGGTCTAACAGGAACTATGGAAGTGTATTAGTATAAATATTTGCATTAAATGTATTACATCATCCTGGAAAAGTCGTCATGATTAAATAAAAAACCAAGTATAAACTCTATTCTTCTAGCTTATAGTGAGAAAACCACACGATCCTTTATTCTCCTTTCCAAATACGTTCACCCTGCAGCCAGCTTGTGAGGCCATGGTAAATGGTTTTTTTGAAAATCTGAGGGAGGGAGGCAGCTCACCATCAGCACCTGGTGCACATAGCAGAAGCTGAGGCAGGGCAGCTCTGCCCTGGTTCCCACCTTCTCTTTGACCTCGGGTTTCTCTGGCCTCTGCTCTCTCTCCTGTCTTCTGTTCCTCTTCAGTATGTCACGTATATGATCAATGGTGCAGAAGTTAAGCACAAAGACTGCTCTGAAAGTCTATTTGGACATTTAGTTCCATGTAACTGAAAAGTGAATTTTGAGTCAAGGGTTTGCAGATTCACCATCAGGCACTGCCTAGAGTAAATTCAGCCTTAAAATGACTCATCAAAGTCCTAGAAAACAGTTTGTGCTGCAGCATAGCATTGCTTAAGACAGATAAGTGATTTAATTCTCAATTTGCAGCTAATTCTGAATTTAATGAGACTCTGCAAATTAGAACTTTAAAAACAGGGCCTTTGTATAATCTGTCAGTTCAGCATATGGGTGCCGGGGGAAGGAAAGCTATTTTATGTGTCTATAAAAGCTGATACCAGAAGTTGATGGTGATTAAATGTGTGTCTGAATTGTTGGTCTAAACAGAGCAGAAGCTGTTGGCCTGATGGTGGGTTGTGTGGGGGCCGTATCCAGAAACAAGTGGGAGGATTCAGTGCCTGACTTCAGCATGGAGATATCACAGCTGCTGAGAAGCGGGAGGGAATGGAGTGGTCAAAGGACAACGCCAGACAACAGCTGGAGATAAAGTGTTGCCCACAGATACAGAAAACATTGCTTCTTCCCTCCTAACATCTTAAGGGACATACGATAATAATTTTTCTGGCCTATGGAAGCCTGGAGGGAAAGAATGATCCTCTGTCTGTGTTTTTAATAGCATTCTTGTAGCTGTGATGGACAGAGAAATTGAGGCCTGGAGCAGAGCTAACATCATTCACCAGAGCAGACATACAACATTTTCAGGCACAGATTCACCTGTAGTGTCTCAGAATCTGACAGCATATCTGATTTTCCCAAATATATCAACAAGGCTAGTAAAAGACGCTGCCTCTCCCTACCGATCTTGCTTTCCTGGAAATACTGTTCTGTAGTTACCTACCATAAGGAGTTACAACACAATGAAATTATCTAAAGAGTGAGGCCCGGGGAAGTTCCTGTATCACTGGTGAATAGAACAAGAGAAAGATAATAACTGCTGATGGACACTAACTTTTCCCCTTCTTAGCAGTGTTTAAGGAACACAACCTTTGTAGTTTTACTCCCTCATTTACCACTGGATTCAGTGGATGTGACCCAAGTTTGACAGAAAGCACAATTTTACTTAGTATAAAGAAGATGTGAATGTCATAATGAAGAGAAATGTATTCTTAAATGAAATAAGAGACCCCAGTCAGTGCTAAGCTAAGCAGCCTCTCTCTTTGAATGTCACTAGATTTATGGCAGTTCGTCACATGAATATTATTTTTCTCCTTTCTCCAGACAATGCCTTACAAAACTAACTCAAGAATGCAATGATTAATGCTAACAGCAGTCATTATAATTCTTCTGTGAAAGCAGCCACACAACATTTACCATGTTGGCTGAATGAAGTGACTTCCTACTGGGGCAGCAAGACGAATGACTGAAATCAGAAAGTAAACCTAGGGCAATAGCAAGTCAAAAATTAGAAGAAAAAAAAATGTTAAAAAGCAAATAATTAGTATAAGCACAATCAAAGACAATTTGCCTGTTTTATTGCCTGCTGATCTCATTTCTTTCCAACCCATACAAGAGGCCACATTCTAAGCCAGTGCAGACGTATTATACTCAAGAGTGTTTCTTTCCTTGATCACAGCCCTTTCTCACTGTTGAAATGCATGCTATGAAGTTGATTCTGACAAACCTCTGAAAAAGCTCTCCCTAAACAAGCACAATGTGATAAGGAAGCAAATTCAGTTCTCCTTTATGACTGATTTTCCTTCAACCTCTATCATTTTTCAGGGAGATACTGGAGTAGCTGAAGTTACTTGCTAATCTCAAGCACCTTCTGAAAGTAAACTCTAAAACTTATCTTTCCAAAACAGTCTTAATCTCTGAAAATTGCTATCAAGAACTGCAGTAAAACAGCCATCCATCCATTCTCAGCTCTTGTCACAGTAACTCAGAAAGAGATATAGCGATCCTGACGTTTTGAAAGCAAGCCAGTTTTAAAAGAAGGCCATCTGCATGCAAAACTTGCTCTGTTTTCATTGTCTGAAATAATGCCTACTTCTATTTTCTTAGCTGTTTTTTTTTTTGTGTGTGTGTGTGTGTGTGCGCCTGCATGTGGCCTGCAATAGCACTTGCTTGAAATGGATGTAGAAGAAAAGATACCTCAAGCATAAGGCTGGAATAATGCCATCAAGCATATCCACCCCTTTTGCCCCAAAAGGTAAACTTCCTAACGAGGTGGTCATTGCCAGGAACGTGTCGTATTTTAGGACTTGATATTTCTTGTACATAAAAATAAAGAGATTTATAAGCTTTTATATCCTAATTTCATCCAGTTTCTGTTCCCTCTCTTCTGCTTCTATCTTGTCTGCTGTTCTTATGCCTCCATCTCCTCCTCTTTTTTGTTCCATACAAGACTAGTTTTTCCTGACTATGTTCTCCAGATCTTTTGAGCTGAATCTGCTTCTAAAATATTCTGAAAATAATTTATCTACAATTTTGAATTCTACCCTTGAATCTAGTTCTTGATGCTGGCAGAGAAGATCTCCAAATCCCTGCTTTAAAGAAACAGGGAGAGATGGAAGAGTTATCAAAAATAATGTCAAAACTTTGACACTGTTCTTTGTCAGGAAGAGTGCTGCAGCAGAGAAATAGGAATTGCCATTTTAAGTGACAACTGGCATTGTATTTTTGGTAAGAAAAGGAACCACCACTGTCATGGTATCACTGCACTAACTTCAAAGCACACCAAAAGCTCAATTATTGTAATTTAGTCTCAAGAATAATGCATTTGAGAATCACCCTCACTATGCACAGCCCAGATGTCCTATGTTCCTAATCTGAAAAAAAAAAAATGCATGTGCTCTATTATTAGTAAAGAGCAGCAGCAGCAGCCTCTAACAGAGCTGGGAGAGGAGCACTGGCAAGGCTAGAAAGGTAGTGTCTGTAGCTGAACATGTTTGCTAGCTCATCAGCGAGCCAGGCCAGGACTTGCATAGCTTTTGGGACTAGCAGCCTGAAGGAACAAGCTCCATAAAGTTGCAACAACAAAGCTATTCTGTGCTTATTTAAGCAAAACTCATCCTCTGAGGCAGAGTCTGAGAGCTCCCCACGGAAAACTTATTTACATATTTGAGTGATACATCACTCAGTTATGTGAACATTTCTCAAGACTGTAAATCTGGTGGCTAGTCTAAATCTGTGATCCCACTGTGGTGTTTTAGCTTCTTCTCTATTACAAGCAGAGAAAAATTTAAATAGATAAACCCTATTAAAAGTGACTGTTTTTCTTCCTGCTGAAGAAGAAACAGTAGCAAGATGAGCTGTAATTTTTCATCCAGATGGTGGAGAAGTTTGTGACTGTTTTTAGCTCTTGGACCACAGATCATAGGCCTTGAAGACTTGCAGTCCCACGCATCTCTCTCTCTGAAAAATAAAGAAAAAAAAAATTGTGGTTCTGTCTTCCAGTCTACAAGGCTAGTTTTGGTCATTGAAGCAGCACAACTCTATGAGACAGCTCAAGTAGAGTTGATTAGAGATCTGAGGAATCAATACAAAGACTTAAAATCAAGTGGTATGGAATGGAAATCCAATCTATCCATTAAAGCATAGGACTCATCTTATGGGAAAGGCCTCTGGACATCTGTGCCGTACATACCTTATGCTGCACTGGAGTAGGACACTCTGATACATCTGTATGGGGTTTATGGGAGAGGAATTTCATAGGGTAAGAGAACAGTCATGGCAGTTTGCCAGCAGCAGGGTTCTGCAGAAATGCACTTCTAGCAAAAGGATAGGGGCAGGCTCTCTCCCCACATCCTTTGCAGAAACAAAGTTTTAACAACATTTTCTCGTATGACTAAAATGGAAACCTGTCCAGCTGTGCTTCAAACCTGGGCTCAGAGATGTGTTTCACAAACACCAGTGCTGTGGTCCTCAGTGCCGCAACAGCCAAGAGCATCTGGCCACAGTGGGAGCAAGCACTGATCCCGCACAACGCAACAAGGCTGTACCTGCTGCCTTCTCGTGTGTGGGGGTGTTTCTAGGTGGGAGTCCATTTGGTGGAAACCCTCAACAGCTCCAAAATGGTGGAATTACACAGACCCTTTGTGGGGCTGTACAAACACCTCTATGGACCTTGCTGAAAATGCTTTCATGTGGAAGCAGATTTCTTCTTGTACTTCAGAACAAACACAGAGGAAAATGAGCCCTGCACAAAACTGTTAGCATTCAGTGCTGGGCCCTGCCTCTGCTCTGGGGTTCAGAGGGGAAGATCATGCACCTTTCTTATTGCTGATCACTTGTTTCCAGCAGGGACACAGCTACTGATGAATTACTCAATACCATTGTCCAACCTCCCCACGCTGTATCTCTCTGCTCAGGGCTCCTTGTCTCCCATGTAAACATGCAGCCCTGGGACGCGGGGCAGGAGAGGAGATGAAACGATCGGATTACCACAAGACAGGGGAGAACAGGTGGGATTGTAAACAGCAGCAGGCACTGAGAGGCGATACAAAGACGTGAACAAGTAGCTTTTGTTTCCAGCTACTAGCAGTGTCAAGTTATTCCAGCAAGATGAAAATTACAGCTAAGGCAGGCTGTATGACAGGGAATCCATTATTATGGAGAGGAATTGGCACCAGGAGCCTGCAAGCACTTCTGTGAGGTTACTGAGGGTCTGAGGGTGACAGATTTCTCCTGGTGGCTTGAGTGGAGAGAGAGAGAGACAGAGAATGCCAAATGCAGTGTGGAAGCAGCAGCACAAAGCCAGGAGGCTGCAAGGTGTGCATTTGCCAGAGCCCTCCTCGGGCAGTTGCTGTGGCTCTCTGGCGCCTGGCTTCCCCCCATTTCTGCCCTGCTGCACTTCTGTCCGCCACTCATTCACAAAAAAGCAGCAGGTGTTTAGTGAGGAGGAAGCAGTTATCCCTGGGGAACATAATCAAATATAGAGATAGGAAGAGCAGGCCAGAAAGAAATAAAGAGAAAAAGAATGAAGGAGGTGAAGGGATCAAAAGGGAGGAGTGTGGGGTAGGAACAAAACCACTTCAAAATCCAAACTATTTGTTCATCCAGAAAGAGCATACATCATCTTCTGTCTGTACATACCCAGCTCTCCCCCGCGAGGTACAGTGCTATAACTCCCAGCTCTGTCCTTGGCAAATCACTTTATTTTGCTGTGTCTCTGTCTGCTATCTGGCATACTTCTTTCGTCATGTGATTTGATTTGCCTGGTCAAGCTGTAAACTTTTCGGCACAGGGATGCCTGCGCTCTCATTCTGCGCATGGACCATGTCTAGCAGCAGTCGGGGACCCCTTGCCTCAGCGAGAGCCCTCCGGAGCTGCTGTAACTGACTCAGCGCACGAGTCGGTTTGAATGTTCTGGTTCGCTTTAGCAGCAGCAAGTCCAGCAGCTGCAGCAGTGGGATGTTGCTGAGGCTGTTAATACCAAAGCAGAGCAGAAAACATTTTTAGGGATGAATGAACTTTCATCTTCACTAGTTCTCAGCAGGGAAGGAAGGAAGGAAGGAAGGAAGGAAGAATGGAACAAGCAGATCAGTATCAACTGAAGTGGATGAGTTACTAAGATCTTCCAATGACATGCAGATCTAGGCCCAGAAAAAAATGTTTGGGGTGCTGAAAAGTAACTTTGTGATGCTCCCAGAGCAGACCTCTACACTAGGTGCCCAGACTTCTTGTATAGGCCCTGATGAGCTCAGTAGCTCTCTAATTCTCTTTGTTAAGGCACTCTGAAGAGGAGGTTAGTATCATTATTCACAGTTTACAGATGAGTAAACTGAGGCACCAGGAGTGCCAAATATGCAGCCTGATCCAGCTACAAGCTTGATCAAGCTGCTTCTGTTCTCTTGTGCAAACAAAGGAGAGAACCATGCTTTTCAGGGTTAGGCACACCCAACCCAGACTCACTTTAGTTGCAACAAAAACTGCAATGTGATCAGTACTGCAAATCTTTTATGGTTTGAAGGGATGGGTTAAACGTTTTCTAAAATCAATTAAGTGCATTAAGAAAGGAAGAAAAAAAAATCTGGGACATGCAAATTTCCAACCAGGTCAGAAACGTACAGAGCTAATGCTTCTACATCAGCTGAGAAGGGGTGGAGTACAATCCTGCTAAGAGATAATCTTGTTAAGATGTTTAATTTAACAATTTCAAAGAGAAATGAAAGGTAACGTGTTTTCATTTAGTTCATGGTTTTATTCTGCAGCAATACTATGAACATAGGAACTCTCAAGCTTGTCCTGATCTCCCTGCAGAGTTATGACTTAGAGCTTAGAGGTGGAGAGCTTAGAGACAGAGGGTTGCTTGGTGCAAATTGTTCTTTCACCAGATCCTGGGTGTTGCTGGTCCCTATTGTACTGGTTGTTTGGTTTCACCCAGCTGTTATCAGAAGAGCGTTATCTACTCTGGCGGCTATGTAGATGTATAAACAGGATCAGAGCTTTCAAAAATAGTGGTTTAAATTTTTCTTTTCCAGTATGCAAGCTGAAATATATACATTTCTGACTTCTAGTGCAAGTCAGATGATTCAGAACTGGAGACAGACTTTAATCGGCATATTTAACCTTCAAAACCACCTTTATATCAATATCATATCGTTGCCTTAGGATATTTCCTAGAACTACATGTATTTTTGAAGTTACACACACACACATATATATACACACAGAAACATTTTTCTTAAAAGGGGTTCCCTATCTCCACACTGTATATACACCAGGAAAAGTATTCATTAGTGAAGACACAAATGCTGAAAAATGAGTGGAAAATGAGGATGTAATTGCTAGGGCTCCACTGCTTAAAGCCGCGCTGGAAGAGGGATATCAAGTAAGTTTCCAAGTAATGCTCATGGTGCAGAAGAGGGTGTCTTACATGAAAAGACTCTGGGAAGCAGCAGCAGTGGGTAGTGGGTTGGAGAGGCAATGAGGTTGCCTCTTCCAAAACCTCTCGACCTAAATCACAGTTGTTTTAATGCCTGTAACAGATTCTGCAGTCGGGACAGGAACGAACGGCCTAGTGACTGTTCACATCCCCTCAAGGTATGAGCGCAAACAACTCATTTAGATGTGGTTTCACCTACAAACGTATATAACCTTGGACCAGGATGTTACATACACAACATTACTCCCACAGAGAGATGCTGTGATATTGACGTGCTAATTCTGGTGACCTGCCAGGGAGGTGCTGAATCCATTTCTTAGGAAAACAAAGGGAGCGGTAATTGCACAATAGGCAAAGGCTTTTGTAATTTTCTTTGAGGGCTGAAAAATCCCCAGGGTTTTATTTAAGCAGGGATACAATGGGCAAAGCCATTTGAAATGCACAGAGGTATCAGTGCAGAATGGGAAATGAACTAACAGAAGCTATAGGTCAGTGAAGGTTGCAACAGAAAAAAAAAATTTAAAAAAGGAAAACCTAGATAATTATCCTTTCTTTCCTAATTAACCCTTGCTTTCAGTTTGTGCCCAGCTTTCCAGCCCTGAGGGAGAATGTGTTTGCAACACAGATGCCAGGTGATACAGTTCAGGGTGTTCTATCACTTCTGAAGCACAGGCAAATTACTTGAACTTGAGAATAAGTTGGCAACTACAACAAAATCTGCTGTCACTTCTTATTTTTAAATAAAGAGAACGACATATGTGACCACAAAGGAAACCCCACCTGCACGCTTCACTCCTAAGGCTGAGGACACTTTTTTTTTTTTCTTAAAAGGCAACACTCCCCTATGTAAGATAATTTTGACAAGCTTTCAGAAAGTCACGCTGCCCTCTGCAAGCCTGTGCAAACTCTGTACTGCGTAATACTGAAACTTACGTTTAAAAGCTAGCTTTTGCTGGTCTTCATAAAAGACAACCTGTAGAACTGTGCTTTTCTGTGCTTTTTAACTGACCTCTATTTTTCTCTTTCCTTGAAATGATCCTATGTAGCCAAATCACTGAGTCTTTTACTTACACAGAAGAGAAATTCTTGTCTGGCATTCTCTAAAAAACATCAAAGCTTTCTCCAGAAAGATTTAAAGGAAAATGTGACTCATAATTTACCAAATCCACGTTAGGGAGGAACCAGCTATCCTGCAGGAAAAGGAGCAGTCATAGGTTGATCTAATCCCCACTAATTCCAGTCATTGCATAAAATCTTCCAGCACTACCAAAGGTAGATTCTGAATCAGGAGAAAAAGGGGTTTCCATCTTGCATCCAGCCCCTGACTTCGTAATGTGGAAATAATTCTTACATGTCACAGAACCTTGAAAGAATGACTTGAACATGACATGAAGCAATTAACGCTACAAGCTCTTTACAGATGTCCAGTTCTCAATCATTCCTCCCAGCCAAAGCCTCCTGGAAAAACTTAAATTTCTTAGTCATAGCTCAGATACATATTCTACAGAGCAGAAAGAATCACGGGAAAATTAAATGCACACAGTAGACTCAAGTGTTTCCCTGCTTGAGGAAGATGCGTAACATCAGAGCAGGAGAACAGGCAATCGATCACAGTGCGTCACAGAAGAGGATGCGGCTGCTGAATTAGTATTGAGCTGGAGTGTTCCTTCTCCTGCTGGGAAGCAAAGCTGCATTTCACAGATGTCATTTATAATGAGAGACAAGATTTGTATTCTTCTGCAGGTCAGTTCTTTAATGAGATTCACTTTCCCAGTCTATAAGTCACACGGAAATGACTAGAGCTCTCCAGCAGCCAGTTTATTAGCTGCCCAGCCATGGACCTTCTAAATATCAAACACGAAGTGGGCAGTGAAGTGCCCTCTTCTTTCCCTTATCAGCACTGACTCACTTGGGATATGGCACTAAGTGTCACCCACAGAACCATGAAAAGTGTGGAACTGGTGTATGACCAGAAAGAGCTGCTGCAGAGCTGGGATGCTGCCAGAGGGTCTGTGCCTTTGAAGAGAAAAGTGCTCCACTTGCCTGACATTTTCATGACAGAAATAAATTGTGTCATTCAAAACACTGTTTGAGAGAAGGCTTTTCCTAAGACTAAGGCTATCTTTACCAAAAAAAAAGAGTTTGTTGCAAAATAAAATGAGATAAAAAATTAAAAAGCAAAAAATTCTGACCCTGAACTAGATCATGTGGCTGTGATCATCTGACCCAGTACAGGACTTTGTTTTGGAGAGCTGTAAGTTCTCCTAGTGCACCAAATTTATTATTTTAGGCAAAATTACAAAATAATGCAATAGGAAGCTGAATTCAAGTTGTACCTCAATCCTTATCTTTCCTAATTTTTGAGTGCTTTAACGATGTTCTTTAACGCTCTGTGTAGGGGCTTGGGGTATCTAAATGTGCCTGTTTGCTGAATCCAAGTATTGTCTCTAATCCATACTTAGCCTGCAACCACTTTAATAACAGCACTTAAATAAATAATATCACACCTACATAGAGGCTTCACATGATCCATTTTGGAGCTGTCACCCAGAGTCACACAGTCCAGCCCACTCCTTTGCAAGAGCCCTGGTGTCTGGGCCATCAGGAGCCAAGTGTTGCCTGGCATCCTCCTCAAAAAGTCAAGAGTTTTCACCAGCTCAGATGCTCAGGAGCTTTATAGTCTTCACCTCAATCTGTCACACAAGCACCAATGTCTGACCAGAGAAGGGAGCAGGACTAAATAGCTTGGGGCAAGGGAAGGAGCAGAATTATGGGAGCCCCAAACAAGACTATTTTAAGGTTTCATCTTAGAAAGTTCTGCCTCCTTCCATTTCATCCTTTTGTGATGTATTCTGAAGCTCCTAAGGGTGACTGATTCATAGAATGGGACAACTAGGCTACCTAAAATGCTTTGAAACTGGCTTTTAAGTCATTCACAAATATTTGATATTATAACTGATGGCAATAGCTGCACTCAAAAGGAGCTTTATCCAGTATTCCAAAAAGCAAGGCAAGGAGATAGCAAAATGAAGCTGGTTGATTTTTTTTTTTTTTAACATAGCTGTTTGTTCCTGTGCTGCTTATTTCTGAATCTTATTTCTGAAATAAGAAGTGCTGAAATGCATACAAAATAAGCTACACTATTTCTAGCCAAGCCAAAAATACCCGGAAACCAAAGCTTACCAAGCAACACTGTTCTCAGTAAGTTCAGATGAAGATTAAAATCAGTTTCAGCTTTTGAGAACCTTACTCAAATGAAATCTCCAAACCTAACAAACTTTACTCATTGTCAGATATTCTACTCAAAACCATGGCAGTGGTGAAACTTCACAAAAAGACAACTCTAGATCCACCTTGCATAGAAAAACACCTGGCACTGCAAATTCCTCTCCAGATCAAAATATAAGTTGCTTTAGATATAAGTTATTAATAGAGCCCACGTGGTTTTTCACACAGCTAACAGAGTTATAGAAATAACGTAAAATGTTAAAGTCAGTTTTTGGTTTCCTTAATTTGGTAACCGCGGGTATGAGATCTCTCAGGCATTTTGGAAAGTAATCCAGACTTCTTTCACCTGCAGGATTAAAAGTAATTAAAAGAACACCTGGGGAAATAGTAATAGTGACAACAACAACAACAACAACAACAACAACAACAACAACAACAACAACAACAACAACAACAACAACAACAACAACAACAACAACAACAACAACAACAACAACAACGGTTTTTCAACGTTGTATCTTTTTAAAAGCAAGACATCCTAAAGCTTTGAGGTATTCTGAAGTTTCCTCTCGTCTTCCTCTCTGCCCAGCTTGTTTCTTTTAATCTTAGTTATATCAAAAATGTCCATTTCAGCAGGTAGGACAGTTTACCTTTCCCTAAAGCCCATTAACCCAGTGAACTTTTTTGCCCTTGAGGTATAGGAGGTCCCTTCTTCAGTTTCAGTCTTATTTAACATTTTTTAATGTCTTGACAAAAGCCTTCTGCAAAAGCAAGCTAACAGGAAGCAAAAAAACCTAGCCTGAGATAAACAAGGTACCTATGGTACCTTTGAGATTTTCTGTGTGTGATTTTAAGAGAGCTCTCTAAAAATGAAAAGGGCGTATCTCATAATAACTGAAATGGAGAACTTTCACTTCAGAGCCATCAGACATTTAATATTGCAGCATTAACTATTCATTATGAGGTTATATGAAACAGTTCAATAAATGATGAAATGACTTCTCAAGATACCAAACCAAGAATACTGGAATAAACATTCTCTTACACAGATCAGCCACTGAGTTACAAGTCTGCTGTTGAAAGCCAAAATACTCTCAGCTCACTGAAGACTGTTTGTGTATATTTACGGTCCCATAACTATTTTTCCCAGATTATGGGAAATGAGTGTCCCATTTTTCTCTTTTCCTCTCCCTTTCCCCCCCAGCCCCTGCCCCCCCCCCCAGCTCTCTATTGATCCTCATCTCCTTTGTCAGCCTTAGAATGAAGAAATCTGTAATAAAAATGACACTGAGAGCTAGATGATTCAGATCATTCACTGTGCATCCTCTGTGACATGGAACATGTACACTAAAAAGCTGCATTTTATCACATTAAGAGATTGGAGCTGTCACAGGCAAGTACAGCACGGAAGATCATTATTCTAGGAAGAAATATGTTATAGCATATGATGCTGTTAGGTGTTGAAACAAGTGTTTTATGTGTTATCAGTTGACAAGCAAGGTGAGATGCTTAAAATTAAGTAAAGCTAAAAGTCTTGCAGAGTCAAAACTTTATCATGTTTCCAGGCATTCTTAGAGCTGTAATTATTTGTATTTCTCTTTTGTAACTCAATAAGAACCTAGTAAGTATAGAAGAAAAGGTGTGGATTTGCTTGCAACACAATAAAATTAAGAATTAACTGATTTTTTTTTTTGCAAGTACAGGGGAAACGACCTTTCTGATTGTTCACAGCTCATCGTTTTCTCCCTGATAATTTAGGAATAGCTCAAGGAACCCACTTTTATGGTTGATGTGCTTATTCGTATTGGAGCTCCTTGAGGATATGATATTTATCTGTAACCAGGGCTGGTCTTCAGGTTTTTATATTGTTTTATTATTTAAGAAACAAAATATCCAGAAAATTCCTGGATTGTTCCCTCCATCAGACATTGGTGTGGTTGAAGTCTCCCAGGAGGACCAGCATCTTGATCATGAGGCTTCTTCCCGTTGCCTGAAGAAGGCCTCACCTACTTCTACCTGATCAGATGGGCTACAGTGGACACCCACCACAACATTGCCCACGTTGATCTCTAATCCTGACCCACAAGCTCTTGACTGGCACATCACCCATCCTGTGGCAGAGCTGCATGCTTTCCCATGGAAAAGGCAACTCCCCACCTCACCATGCTGGTCTGCCCTTGCTAAAAAGCCAGTACTCATCCATTGCAGCGGATCCCCATGGTCCCAGTGAGGACATAGCTCTGCAACTACTGGCAGACATTTTATTTTTCCTGGTCACTTCCCATGCTGTCTAGACTTCCTCTGGAGTTACTCTTTTAATTTCCAGCACAAACACCTCTGCTAACAATTTGCAGCCCTGGTCTCTGAAATGTGCGTACTGCATGTTTGCTCTTCTCCTGGGAGTATCTGCATAACTAACACTGAAGCAGAGTCGCCACATGCATCTTCCCATGCAACAGTGCAATGGTCTTGCAGTTACAGAAATGTATCTATTGTACATTATTGCATGCTTGTTCCAACTGAACTATATTTTCCCAAAGAGGTTTAAATAGATGCTTTTGCAAGCCTCTTCTGCCTCTCCCTTTTCACCTCCTCTTGCATTTTTATGTGGGTCTTGGAACATAACCTTTGAAAATAAATTGTATAACCCCTTAGACAAATCTCTGGTCACTCTACAGAGTTAGGCAGATGACTGCAACCAGTCAAGCCACAGATGTTTGCCAAAGCCCTGTTCAATGGCTGCGCTATAAAAGCAGACTACAGTTGGGGTCCTGGCCACTTACAGTTGCAAAATGCTATTTAAAGTTACTGTTGTGATTGTTTCACTTGTAAAACTGATAATCTGGATTAAAACTGGAAGTGCGTGTTTTACTGACTGAGCATGATTTGCACCACTATAGCCCATTTACAAAGGATTGCTTTCTCAGCTGTAACAGTAGGACTGTCCTCTAATCATCTGACTACAGCTTGCTTTTGACTTGAAGATCTGAAAGGATCCTACAACACAGAACGAAAAACTAGGATATCCAGGAAGAATCTTACAAATTATTTATTTTGTGTGTATGAATTCAAACGATAAACGGACGAAATGTTAGCACTCCCTCAAAATGTAATATATAATCTGAATTATCCTATGGGTCTGAGGGATGTCAGGAGATCTTCTAGACCAGCCTCCAGGAGAAACTTCAAAACTACAAGCTGATGCAGATGCAGCTTTGCAACCAGGAGGGATGTGGTCTCTAATGGACATATTTGGCTATCGAAGCTGATGAAGTAAATCTTGCCATACCAGATATTTCGCTGCTTTTGTGGGGTATTTTTGCTCGGGGTGATAGCTGGGCTGATACAAAGGATAGCTTTCCTGTTGTGACTGTATTCACTCTTGCAGCATTTTTCTAGTATAGCACACTAGTAGGCCTGTTACTGTAGACATATCCTGCAGCTAAAATTATCATCTGGTTTCACATTTTTGAAAAATGTCAAATTTACATGCAGACCATGATGTTCTTTTATTTGCTTATCATTTGTTACAAATAAAAAGACAATAATATTACTGGATTTGTACCTTAAGCACAAAGAAATAATAGAAGATAAAATATCCTGAAATTATATTTTTTGGAAGTCAGGGAACAATAGCCTCATAGCAGAGAAGAAAAAGTCTATTACAACCCAAATGTGTTTATCAAGGGATACTAAAATACACCAAGCCATGCTATTTCAAATTAATGGAGCCTGTAAACACACTTTTCTTGATATATCTTATTTATATCTGCTGAAGTCACACACAGCTGTGAAGCATCACCAGAAGTGGTACACTGCAGAGAAATCTCTGATTAAGAAGCTGCAGAATTTTCATAATTTCAATTAACTGAAATGAATGGGGGAAATCTCTAAAGCTGGTTGGCAAGCAGTTTGTTTTGTATAAATCCTATTTTCCTGGGAGTAAAGATCCATTAATCAGCATTGCTGCATCATGAAGGAAACTAAAAATCTATTAAAAAAAAAAAAAAAAGTACCCTTGTCTAGACCTGTATAATGACAGAAGTACAACCTTAGTACAGCGGATGCAGTTAAATATGAAACTAGTAAAAAGGGGCTAATGATGATAAACGTAATTTCTAAGCAGGAATGGAAATAAACCATATTGCTATAAGCTATTTTCACACTAAACTACTAATACAGCCAGTGTGAACAAAAATAAAAAGGAAACAAAAAAAGTAGTAAACTTTTAACTGAATTAATTACACCAGCACATATCTTGTCCCTATGTAAGGCATCAGAACTGGACTTCAATACATTGAAGAGTTTTGTGATTTTGACACTGTTCAATATCCAACATGGCTCTCAGAGCCATTTAAAAATATTTTTTAGGCTGTTTGCAATCACTTTTTCATAGACTGAGCAGTTACAGTGAATCAGTAAGATTCTGCAGATCAGTCAGTGTTAGGATCAAAACAAAGAGTTGCAGGTGATGTGCCCTTGGATAAAAGGGAAAAAAAATACCCAAGGGTTTTTTAAAGAAATTTTATTTTTAGAATTTCAAGCCTTTTTTATTTTTCTTAACAAAGTCCATTATTTTTTCAATAAACTGTACAGAGAGGTTGCCTTCAATGACCACAATATCTGATGAAAACACCCATGAGGTATGCTTAATGACTCAGTTTTTTAGGACACCAGATCCAGATTAATCTATTCAATCATCTGGAATGATTAGTTAGGTTGTCTTTCTCAATATGACTAAAAATGTTAAAATGCATATTAATTGCACAAATCTGTATTCCATGTATCCATTTTTTTTCCTTAGACATGTATTTAAATGCTTTTTTTAAGATATACTTATTTATATTAAATATATGTATATCCCTCAAGTAGATGAAGCTTCACAAAACTGCAGGCCTAGGAAGAGTTTGGAAAAAGTGATCTAGACCTCACCTTGTCCTAGAGGTTTACCAGGGTAATTTCTGATAAAAAAAAAAAATATTCCTTCATATCTGTTTTTAAAAGTATTGAGCAATGGAGACTCCATAGACTTTCTCAGAAATCAGTTTCAGAACTTCACTATATCTTGATGTCAGACTCCTCACTATAGTTTATATCCATTTTATCTTGTCCACCACAGTCATGGAGAAAGACAGCTTCTTTTCCTCTTTGCAAGAGTGTTCTACATATCAGAAGGTCTGTAACTGCATCTGTTTTCTGGACCTCTGATTATTCTTGCTGCTCTCCTCTGTGTGAAGAATGTTCAGAGTTCATTTTACTGAAACTCAGGACTTTTGATCTCTCAGATGAATTTGAAGTAGCAGTACATGTAAAACATTAGCTTGCTATAGCCTTTTTACTTGTTTGCATTGTATCACAGACGAAAAGAGGTACCAGTTTTTGGCTGGGACTTCTGGACTCCACCATAATGCATTAAGTAGTCTATTCTGTGATTCTATGATTCTATAAATAGATTTGGTAGCAGCAAACTCCAGTGGAACTTCAAATTAATAATTTGGAGACGTGAATTTTTCTTCTATTTCTGTCCTTGACCATGACGCATTTATCTCAAAGTGTCTTCTTCCTCTGTAAAACCTCCCACATGGAAAATGGTGCGTAAGAACCAGGCATTACTAATTATATTTTTCAGCTGTTTACCCATGCTATCATTGTAGTGGTGAACTCTTAGCAAAGACTACACATCATTCAAAGTGTTTGTTCAAATTCTAAAGGACTGTCTAGCATATTCACAGAATGACGATACGTAATTGAAATATTAAGACAGTATGGTGGCTTGTCACAGGCAGTTTTAACTGTCAGCCTGCTGGCAAACCTTGGATTTTCAGCTGCAATGGACTTCTGAAAAATACTGCAGAGATGCAAGTTCACTCCATTCCTGGGCCTGTGTTATTAACAATCTGTCCAAATTTAGTTCGGATGGAGATGAAGTTGTGTATCAAAGTGGCCTTAACAGTACCTAGTAATTCGTTGTTTGTTACAAGAGGCAGGGGCAGGGAATTGATTAATTCATTCAGAAAATGTATTGATTACTGCCCTAAGCACGTGCTTACCCTTGTAAAGAGCAGTTTATAGAGCAGGATGCTGCACAAGGACTTCGCGGAAAAATAGAGCTTCTGGCTGGATTTTAATTGCCTGTCTGTTTACGTGTTTGGGATGCTTGCATCCTCTGTTTCCTTTGAAGTTACAGTCCAGAGGCCTGAAGGACTGTGAAGTTACAAAACAATTACTGATTGTTAAGGGACTATGCTTTCTAAAAAAAACCACCCATACTGTTTTCTTCTCTATTGCCGCCTCCCAATATTGAGTTGATTTGATAGACAAACTTCTAGATAGAAAAAATTTAAATTTTCCAAGGACTTTTTACAACCTCTTTCACAAAAAGCTATTGAAGAAACCTGGCAACCAGCACAGGGAAAAGTCATGGCACAGTTTAAAACCTGAGTGAGAGAGAATTAAACATAAGTAGCTATTTCTCACTGTTGACAGAGGTTAATACTAGAGTGACCTAGGGACCAGCCTTAGGACTGGACTGAGGACATTCAACTCACGTTTTAATGAACTGAAAGGAAAGGTGAACAGCAAGGTGATTACATCCCTTGATTATTCTAGATTCTTAGGGCCAGTGAGGATTACAAGAAACTTTGGAAAGACCTAGGCAAGCCTGGGGAATGTGCCAGATGCAATGAATCCACAGATAGCTATGCACAATTTTTGTCACTGTTGTAAATTAAGGAACAAAAATTTGCTTCTTCTCCCAAAGAACAGCTAAAATATTGTCTCAGGCTTATTATATTTTTGTTATTGCTGATAGGCTCCATTTTCTGCTGTTTCAGCTCTCTTCAGGACCAGGTGAGCATTAGTGCTAATGCAGGAAAAGAGGCTGGGGCTCAGTCAAAGACCGGGGGCGGGGTGGGGGGAACGACACCAAAACCAAAAACCCAACAACCTGCCTTTTCAGCAGTATTTGCTGCTTTAACTGTTCCATCAAACTGCAGCATAAATTATTTGTCCGAAGATCAAACAAAATCTGCCACAAGGAAATCAGCTCTCCTGCATCTAGAGACAGCCACTTAATCATTTGGAATCATCCTTCTTAGCAGGGGATAGCAATGAACAGCAATAATCTACTGGCTGCCCACTGTGTCTTTCTGTACTGTGGATATCTGTAATTCTCCTGCTGCTGCTGCAACGACAGCAGCACCCTTGTGAAAGCCATGACAGCTTACATCACTGTATCCCATACCAGTTGCATAAGGAACCTTTACACCAGACCCCAATACATCACCCTTTGAATGAAGATTTTCTTCTTCCTCCTCCGATGTAGTTTACAGAAGCTCCTCAACCAAGGCCTGCAAGATTATATACAGCATTTAGCAGTGCTTTAAGCAAACCTAGAGGTGACAGCTGTGAAAAATGAAGTCATTTGCAGCCAACCTGCACAGACTTTCCTGCCACTGCTAGCTAGAAGATGGGGAGCTGCCTTCAAGGACAGAACCTTAGCAGGAGAACCCACGGCTTTGTCACACAGATTAGCTACCCTTCAGCCAAATAAACTCATACTTCCCAACCTCTATTGGGATTGCTTGTTACAAAACTGAAAGAGTTCAGTGCTTGTTTACGTTGTTGAAATATACATTTATTTTTGTTATTTCCATATTCAGGATTACTGGATTGGGTGACTGGATCTCCAACTTTTCTCTATAAGCAGTCTAGCTCAAAACAGAAGAAAGTTTCACAACTTCCAATCAGCTATAAATAACTAAGTTGATCTTTGGCCATTCCCAATGAGAAGAGAGACAGAGCCTGAAAGTGTAGAGAGCCTGTGGAAAGTAGTGCTTGGTAATTGTTGTTCACTTATATACTGCCAATTTTAAACCCACTTTTGCATTTTAGAAGAGCTGCTGTGTTTTTCTGTTTCAGGAATAAACATTACAGCTCCTTTCCTGTGCTTTTTGCAACACTGTATTTCACAATGCTATTTCAACCCTGCATAGTGGTTTTACAGTTCAAGGATAAATAATAGCACCATTTAGAAAGCAAATATTGAGCCAAAGAACCTCAAAGCTGCAACATTCACTTATTCAGCTTTTAGGTATTTAAAATTGCAACTAAAATAAAACAAAGAAAACTAAATTAAAAAGCATAATTCATTCATTTGAAAATAGGTTCTACTTTTAATATCTTCAAGTTTAGACTTATTTCGTTTGCTCTGTCCCAAATTAAAGCATTAAAAAAAAAAACCTACAACCCAAACCTTTTTCAACTCATGTCTTACTACACTGAGCAGAAATTCCTCTGGAGCAGAAAGTATTTCACTCCGTAAAGCTGAAGTTTATTAGCAAATGCATTGCAACACACTCATTGCTTTCCTTTCCTACAGAGTAAAAACTCTTTCTGCTGCCCTGACCATAAAGGCAGCTTGGCTGTAAGAATCATGGATATGAATGCTGAGCACATTTTGCTATTCTGTATTTTTTCCAAATGATGTTGCAATGCATACATTGTACTATTTTAGATCTTTCTTTATGTTGCCTGATAATTTTCTGTGTTCCCTAATAACACTAAAAATTTCCTGCTTTGCCCCTCTTACATATTGCCTTTAGAGACCTGCTCTGCAGCTGCCACTTTCCAATGTAATTTCCTCCAAAATTCAGCAGTTAATAACCAGAGAAATAAATTGTTTGGACCCTTTCCCCAAGCCAAGATGATAATGTTTATTTCTGTGTTCCCAGTTCTCACACTGGCCCGAGTAAAACTTAGTTTCATTCAATCCCACACTTCTCGTCCTTGATGAGCAGGTACAACAAATGCAGCTGAATGTCTGCAGTCCAGATACAATTCTTGGAAGGACATTTACTCTCAGTGACAAGTCACAAGTCATGAAGAAGTGATATTCAGTCTAACCACCACCTACAAAGTGCAGTTACTTTGAAAGCATAGCCACAGGCATTGCATATGATCCTGCACATTTTTTCAGCTTCTTGTCTTTGTTGAAAATTCCTCCCTGCCACTGGCTCTACTGTTTAACCCTGTTTTATTTTCCAGCCAAAACCCGTTTCTTGACATGCATGCAGGACAAAATCAGAATTCTTCAACTTGGTAGCAGTATCCTGGACAGCTGTACTACACAGGTTAACAGTTCTTAAACTTGTGACTATTTCCTACATTTGATCATCTCTTTTCCGAAGGAAATTATAATTGGCAAGGTCAAACCCAATGTTTTCATGGAATGACTTGCTAAATAACCATGAAACTGAAAGATGGACAGATTTCTAGGGACTTGGCTTATTTATATGTTGGAGAACCAAAAAAAAAAAAATCAACAAAACTATTTTTTATTCCCCACTCCCCCATACTACTTAGCTATGTTGTATCAGCCTGAGTTTCTTTACTGCAAAAATAACTTGTTGCAGGAACAACACTCCAAGCTCCATTTTAGCTTTACAAAAGCTAAACACTGCAGATGAAAACAGTGAAACTGTTTAACACTCTCCCTAATATTTCCTCCTAATATTTCTGAAAAAAAGGGAAGCACTGCATCTCTCAGAAACAGAATAAAAAAGATCAAAGTTTTTGAGAAGACTTGGCCTCCTGGAGACACTTGGCCTTGATATTGAAGCAATGCCATGTGGAAACATTTGCCTGAAGGCACTGTGAAAAATAGAGAGCAGATTGCTAACACACAAACCTTTAAGGTCTATTATCTTGTGTTCCTCAAGCGTAGTCATGTAACTTTGGAGAAACTGATTTTAAAATGCTACCAGTACTGGCATGGTTACGGAGACCAGACCTTCTATATGCTACTGCATCAAAACACAGATAAGAAGTTGAGTAAATTGCAATTCTCAGCTTGGTGGACAAGACATTAATCTCACAACTATCCCAGGCAGGAACACACAGCTCATTTCTGCTGTTGGTTTTTTGTTTTGTTTTCTTTTTTTTTCTATTTGTGTTTGTTTTGTCTTTTGTTTTTTAGTTTGTTTTGGGTTTGGTTTTTTGTTTGTTTGGGGGTTTTTGGGTTTGTTTGTTTCTGTGTTGGTTTTTTTTTGGTTTTTTTTTTTGGTTTGTTTGTTTATTTTTTTTTTTTTTTTTTAAGTTTTCCAGTAGTACTTCTAGTCAGGCCTTTGCAAAGGCAATGGAAGATTCCGATGGCTATTTCCATACCTGCTTATCAGCTGCCACTCAAAGCAAAGTACATTCATTTAATCCTTATTACAAAGACAGTGTTGGGATCAATTTGCCCTCAGTTTTTTAACCCTTAAGAAGAAATTTTTATACATTAGGTATCAGTTGTGATAACAAAGATGTCTGATGGGATCCATTTATGTAGAATTCAACTGCCAGGAAAATTTAATCAGTTCTTGTTATACTAACCCTGCCAAAGATACACTGATGAAGGTATCACTTTTTAATGACAAAATTGTATCAAAGTCCACAGATCAGGGAAATTCCTACCTCTTATTACCTGGTAATTAATGGTCCATGTGCAAGATAAATCGCATTCTCTCTGAAAACAAAGCAACATAACTAAAAAAAGAAGAAGTCAACTTCTGTGCTAGATGTTACTGTATTTACACATACAGAAGTTTGCCCTAGGCTACAAAGGACTACTCTATTTTAATCAAAGAGCATATAGAATCATAGAATGGTTAGAGTTGGAAGGGACCTTCAAAGGTCATCTAGTCCAAACCCCCTGCAAGAAGCAGGGACATCTCCAACCAGATCAGGTTGCTTAGAGCCTCATCCAACCTGGCCTTGAACGTTTCCAGGGATGGGGCTTCCACCACCTCTCTGGGCAACCTGTTCCAGTGTTCTACAACCCTCATTGTAAAAAATTTTTTCCTAATATCCAATCTAAATCTACCCTCCTCTATTTTAAAACTATTACCCCTTGTCCTATTGCAACAGGCCCTACTGAGCATAACTCTCAGCTTTAAAGCAAAGAACTAAGAGACAGAAGAAACAATTCATCTACCATTATAGACAGATAAATTTGTGAACACAAGGAAAAAGCTGACTGAATTTCTCATTATGACAAGTTAGAAAACCCTAACTGCTGATAACATGTTAAAAAGTGATGTTTCTTACTATTATCCTGTAAAAAAAAAAAAAAGTAATTTCAAAACCTCTGTAAGACAAGCTTTATATTTTTATTTAGTCAAATACTTTAATAGGTTGACTCCCTTACCAGCTATTACCCTTAATCACTGCTGCTCTTACACTAAATAAGACTTAAAAAGAAACTTACTTCCCTTGCAGTCATGCATCCACAGCAAGTATCATTGCTTTTACTTATATGACTGCTGTCAAGAATGACAAAGACATCTTTAGGCTGCTGGTTTCATCCACCAGCTTTTTAACAGCAGAACACAGAACATTTGAACAAGTATTTTAAATTCTCAGTAAATGGATGAGACAACATGACCGCTGGGTAGGTGCATCCTAGCACATATACGTACTACCTGGTAATAGTTTGAACATTTCCTTGGGAGACGATCCAGTAGAATACATTTTTTCTTCTGTAGAAGGTTTACACTAGAGAGGTCAAGCTCATGTTACTTCTTTCAAATTGTTATTTTCTCACTCTGATAAGTTGCCACTACATGAAAAGAATAAAAATCTGGTTAAAGGCGTTTTTAAAAGGTGACAGTTTTCTGCCTAGATGGCCGTGAAATTATTGATGGGTTTTCACAGCCACCAGTGGGAAAAATGTATTTGCAAGTCCACAATGTGCCACAGCTGCTCTCTGCAGTGAAAATGCTTGTGTGTGCAGCAGGCAGCTCTGCATTGACACGGGCCTCTGCTTTACAACAAAACTCCAGTTAATAGAGCAGCATTTCTCAGTCGAAATAACTGAGAAGTAACGGACATCTAAGCTTTTCTGGGAAAAAAAAATAATTCATAGAGCATGCTGCATCTATCATTTCAGAGCAGGAAGACAACATCTTCAGCATGAACACACAAAAGTATTACAGAACATTCTAAGTCAAAATATTGATGATTTGGATTATGGATATATCTCAAATTCACACACAAATCTTATTAAAATACTAAATGCTTGGGAAAACAGGCTGGTTTGTTGAACACAAAAACTCCATGTCATTATCACTGCAACAACTATTGCAGTTCACCCCTTTGGTCTGAAGCTCAGATATTTATGAACTTGGCTTATAACTGTTATTAAAAAGTGTTTTATCTGTAACGGAAATTGTGAAGAAATGAACTCAAAATAGAAAATGGTCTACGAAAAACTACTCAGTTACTATGGGATTTTATTTTTACATGCTTCACTTGCCTGCCTTTTTGTTGGTACAAAATTCTAAAATACTGTAAAGCCTACTCCAGCTCCTCTCTAGCTTCTAGGTCTGTCTTTTTACCCTTCTGCATTGCAGCTGTTCTTTTAAGTCTTGATCTTTACTATACCATTTTGTCTAGTTAATTAAAAATAAGATATCTGTTATGAGTCATCCTGCTATTAAAATGTCTAATCTTGGAGGGCTGCATTTGCCCAGGTATATTTTGAATTATGCTATATCACAAGTAACAAGAAAATTGGAGTCGCAAGGCCAACTACACTGAAAAAAATAGTAGGATCACAACACACATGACGTCTTCTATTTCTGTCAGCAGTATGATTTGTTAACCATCAACAGTTCAGTATGTAAAACAAGTATCTTGCAGGTTTAAGAAAATTATCTTGCTCCAAAGGCTGAAACAAAATAGAGAGACATTCTTCCTACCAACCTGTAGTGTTATGAGAGAAGCAATGAAAAGGGCATCAGGAACTCAAACAATGTTTAGGTCAAAACACTTGTGTTACATCCACATTATTTCACAGTACCGCCAAGGGTCTCTGTGGCATCACTGATATTACTGCATTTTGCAACCAGTTTGCCTTCCAGTAGGTTTCAGGAAAAAAAAAAAAAACACAAGGAGAAAGTAAATCATATTATTCTAATCCTACAACTCCTCAAGAGTACATATGATACAAAGAAAAGCAGTAAGGACATAAGGCATCTGATGTTAAAAAAAAAACCAAACCAAAAACAAAAACAAAAGATATACTGTTATAATACTTAAAGTGGAGAACAAGCCTGTAGGAGCTTGGGAGATAGGATAGAAAAAGTCTTTCATTTACTTAATTTCTCCTCAGTCTTTCCTCCTGTGATTTTAATTCCTCCTTTCCTGTTACAAATGACAGGCAGCCTTAGATGGAATATTTTCTAGTCACATCTACAAATAAGTTCTGTGCCTACTTTCTATTAAAAAATATAAAGCTGCGATAGGGGTAAAGTACAGTTTTTGAAAGCCGAGTGTTCACGAAGGGCAGATAAAGATGAGAGAATGGGAGCACGTGTTGCAGGTCAGCTCTACCATGTGGAGAACAAATGCAGATGACAGAATGTGATCTTTTGAAATCAGTCAGGGAGATGTTGACATTAATTTACAGTACATTTCACTAGCTGTACATCTCTGTAAATCTCACCTCTGACAGTAAAAAAATCCCTTCAATCCCAACCTCTGAGCTTTGCAAATTGGGAACAAGGGAATACTTTTCCCCAAAGCAACCATCTGCTAAGTAAGTGCCAACTTCTTTTTTTTCTTTTTTTTTTTTTTTAAAAAAAAAAATATAGATGAAAGAGAATGGCCAACATATATATTCAGCTGTTTATAGCGAGAACACAGCCTTAGCAGCCCCTCCTCATTAAGTATACAGGTTATGCAGCTTTACTGTTTCTTCTTTCAAGTTATTGTTTAATATGACTTTGTAAATATTTAATTTATAGCTGTCTTCAGAAATGTCATTAATTTATAAGCTTGGGTTTAGTTCTTACATTCTAAACTTCTGACATTAGAAATTGGTGTGCTTCCCATCTGTTTCATTTCTCTCTTTAAATAACCTCTTCTGTGCTTTTGAAAAGGTTATTGACACTGACTGTAAAACACACATGAAAAACCTTTAAGGTGTGTCAGATAATCCTTCAAACAGCTGACAGGCGAAGTGCACAAAAAAAAGAAATTAAGTTTTCCTATTGAGAATTGAAATAGAGACACTTGTGCATAGTCGCAAAACCAAATCTGTTGCTGCTGTACTGATCCCAGTTCTAATGATATCTCAAGCCAATGCCTCAAGAACTTAACCATTTTATCCCATATTCTATTTTTTTTTTTACTGTTCAGGATTTGTCTACATGTAGATATTGGTATCAGGTGTAGGACTAGCTTTCCATAGCAATTTGTCAAAAATATAGTTGAGAAGTATCCTTCAGTGCAACTATTCTTATATAAGAACACACAAACACTGGCTACAGTTTTTATTATTTCAAAAATGACGCAAAAGATATATTTATGTTGTAAAAGGTAAAGTTGCAGCTTTTCTTTATGCAAAGGAGCAATGAATGAAAAGTCAAAAGCACTCTTGTTTTAGGAAGCTTCCTAAAGTATACGCAAGACAAGAAAAAACCCAAAGAAGACATACACATGTAACAAAAATAAACTTTGGGAAAGACTTTTCAAATCTAATATTAGAATTGATTTGCTTTTTCTAGAAGGCTATCACATTATGATGGCCATAGCTCATCCAGTATAACAACAAGTTACTGTTTAACAGTCTTTAACAATGGCAGCTATCCTCACTCTTGCTATGCTAACAAATAGATACTGGAAAGTCTCCTGCATTGCAGAAACTGAATTAGGTAATAACAACCCCGTTCAATCTGTCTTTATCTTACTCCTTAATTAAACTTCTACATCTGCCCTGTGCTACAGCGGACTGTAGCATGAAGCTCAATTAGGTGACACTTCAAAAGTCCAGGGCATCATGCAGCTCTCCCAGGGATATCACCACTGTAAACAGAAAGCAAGTTGAATCCTTACATAGGGTCATGCAAATACTGGTCTGATTTGGTGGCTGCACTGAGAAGTTGACAAAACAAAAAAAAAACCCACCACATTTTGTGTCAACCTGGAACATATCTTTTGGTTTTCCACTGAAAAGAAATAAAAAAGAAATGAGTGCTTGGATTTTTTTTTTTTTGTTACAATATGCTGCCATACTTTAAATATAAGGCTATATTTCTTAATTAAAGTGTATTACAAAAAGAAAGAGGAAGTTTAACTTCATTTCCATGAAAAGCTACATACTTTTCAAGACTTCCCATATCCAAACACTTTTGAGGCAAAATAGTTAAACATTGATCTAAACTAGAAAAATGAAACTTCTCCTAGTTTAAAATTATTAGAAATATGTTTTAACTGCTACAGCAGGAAGAGAGGAGTGCTGCTCCTACCAAAAAAAAAAAAAAATGCTCATTCACTTCCCAAGTAGACAAACACTACATGCTTTTGAAGCTTTTCAAGGCACTACATGAAATAAAGTGCTTTCCAAACAATTCAACTAGTAAGTTTATGGCATAACTTAGTTGACAGCTGTTCCAAGATGTCAGATTATGAGTAAAAAATATTTTTAGGAGAGCTTTGAGAATATAATTTTCACAAAATTGAGAGAAACAATCAAGTGATGCAATTGAAAAGATTGCCTTCTTGGGCCAACTTCCTTTTAGAAGGGAGCTGAGAAATCAATTTGTTCTAAAAGATCAGCCATAGACAAATATTAGGAAGAGTCTTTACATGTATAGATGTACTGAGGAATCTGAGTGAAAGAAATCTGCATTCTGAACCTTAGCTAGTATCTCCTCCTACAGAAAAGCTGTCCATTAATAAAACAAACAAAAACCCAGTAACATGAACGCGGGAAGTGAAGCACACATATCAGTTGCCATTGGCTGTCACATTATTTGAACTGCTTTTCTACTTAAGATGAACATGTCCTTCTTTTCTCCAATATTTGACTGAAAAGTTGTGCGTACAGCATTAGAAGTCTGTTTTCAAAGTTTAGCACAGAAAAACAGACAAATTAGGTTTTTCTTGAAATATTTTTTCCATATTTAGATTTCCCACTTTGACACACCACCTTCCTATACTTTTTATTTATTTTAACATACGCATTTTTAAATAACATCAAACTATTCAAGCAATTGGATCCAAGTCTCTACTGACAAGCAAAGCTAGAAAAGGAAGTTCTGACAAAGTAACTAAAGCAGCAACAAGAATAATGCAATAAGAATAATTTCTATACAATTTTATTCATACTTCAGCTGTGCTTTCTGTAAATAATGGTTTCAATTTATTTGATGAAGTAAAGGAGAGAATAAATTGCTTTAGTCTTCACAGGTAATGGGAGTAGTATCCCACTATCTATAGACTCTCTCAGAATTTAACATAAATAAGATCTTCAACATTATGCATTACCATTTAAGCAGGAAATGCAGACTACAAGACCACAGAATTAATCAACACCTCATCTGAATAGATGCAATTTAAAAAAAACAAAACAAAAAACCCAAACAAAAAAACTTAATATATTTAGTTCTCAAAGCAGCTTCCATGCCACATTTAAGTCTTATAAGTACCTGAACATTTTAATCACTGTACATGTGAACTGGAACTTTAATGCCTTCCAGGCCAATAAAAAGTCGTAGTCAGAGATTAATAAAACACAAGAGGAGAAAGGTAAATAAAACTCTACATTCTCATATCACACAATTCAAGTTTATTCCATTCATTCTTGCAATACAAACTTAAAAATACAGTATCATTTAGCATTCTGATGTCTATGAACCATGATAATGATGAACCCAACTGTGCCAGAACAGTTAATGGTGAAAAGAGGAAGTCAAATATCAAAATGCACAGAGCACTAATTTTCTTCCATCACTGCGTAGAAAGAGGATTGTTTATCCATTTACAAAATATAATTAAGACAAGTTCATTTTGAAATTTTGCATGCAACACTGCAATTGCTTGACCTAGGACACTCCAATTCTTACCAGCTTCTTCTACAAATAATTCAATGTTATGTTCAAGGATAAAGTTCCATTTAACTCTCGTACTCTTTTTTCCCCATTTGCTTTCCCTTAAGTCAAAGGAGCAGAGGGTACAAAATCCAAAATATACTTAAGTTTATAACTTATTCAGCACAAATTTCAAAGGAAAAGGTTGAAGAACCAAGAGGATTTCCAAGTATATGCGATTCCAGTCTGACAAAGTATTTAAATTCTGTTTACAGAACGTTAAATAATTTAGTTTGGTATTTTCATCTAGTTAAGACCTACTCAAAGATACAAGCAGCCACCCATTATTTTTTATACAATATAGCTAACAAGAAGGGAACAAATGAACAAGCCTAATTTCTAGACAATTACAAAAGTATAAGCTTTTATTATTTTTTTGTTTTTTAAATCCTGGGCAAAATGATTAATCACCTCCTATGTAGTGCAAAAAGCAAAAAAGTATTTCTTCTTTATGAGCCAAACATTAAATGTCATCTTTTAACTATCTTGAAAGGCAGCTTGGGTACATATTATAGCCAAATTCACACTTGTCTTACTGAAGTTTGATTGCATTTTTTTTTCCTCAAGTGAAGTAAGAAAAAAAATAAAGTGTCCACACAATTGTAGAAAAAAGGAGGCAAAATTGCCTCAGTGAATCACCAGAAGAGTTAGTACAAAGATGATGGATTTTCATTGCAATAATGCTCACTTAAATGAGAGTTGAAGGGAACAGCAGGAAAGAATACAGAGGAAAAAAACCAAACACACTATGGTCAGACAACTTGACACTAATCAACACAGAAAACTTGAATAATCAAGTTTTCCATGTTAAAACAGATTGCAGTTTTCTAGACTAGTATTTTAATAGCCAAGTATTTAATAGCATAATATGGAGGCAAATTTATGCCAAAGACAGTTACTTTCATAGCTGAATAAAGAGTTAAACCTATAGTCTGTGTTCACACTATTACAATGACATGACAATCCAGCACTGATCAGAGATAAGATTAAAGAGTTCTCTTTAAATAGTCATTAAAAGCACTGTTCACCAAACATGCTTGTTCTTTTATCAGCAGCTCATCAATTGATTTATCACTGATTTCCAACCCTTCTGCTCTCCCTTGCCACCCATCTCCAGGAAGCAAAGAGTAATTGCACCATCCAGCTTATGGCTGGAGTTGATTGTTTTCTCCATTGCTTTTCTTATGGGACATGTACATGTAAATCAGTTTCTGATCTCATTTTGCAGTCTAAATGCAAGGCTTTTTATAGCTGAGACATTCAATCATAATATGCAATACGATTCAAGTAAAACTAAGTCTCCATTAAAAATGAGTAGTAGTCACCAATCTACTTCTACATATCCTCTCAATTTCAACAGTGATATCAAAATAATATCAGCTACTTTTGTTTAAGAATTCAGCATGTGATATTATATACATTTGTTTTCTGTATTGTGTATGTTATCAGAAAGTTTGAAATCTGTATTCCAAAAAGGAGGAAGATGTATAGTTTGTGGTATACACTTTCTCATTATAAAATCTGTTATTCAGTTTTGGGTGAATCAGCAGTCTAATGAAAACTTTCAAGATGAAAGACAGAAGCTCAGACATTCCTGAGGACCGTAAGATGTGATGAGAATCCTTACAACATCATTAAATACCTTCCCATGAATTATCAAGACTGTCATAGTCCTGTCATATCTACTGGTATAGTACATCTTGTCTAAAAGTTGGTGGTTAATGCGGTATGGTTGCATTGGGAACTCTCAGAACAAGCCCCATACTTTAATTAAGAGGTTCATTCAGTCAACAACAAAACACCAATTCAAAGATATGCACAATTAAAAGTTGTGTTTTTTTTTTTTTTACCTCCAGTAGTTAAAGCAAATTAAGACTTCTACTTGTACATCTTCCTGTCCTAACACCTGACATTAGAAAGCTTACATGTATTTTAAAAGTTTATCAGAAAAGTTTATCAACATATTCACCTGATATGAAAGTCTAAATAATTACTGTTAATTTTCCATATTTGACTTAATTATCCTTGCATACGAAACAGTCTGTAGCCTTCGCATGCATCTAAATTTTATGCTGACATGGTGAATAATGAAATTCCATCTTACAATCCTTTTGGAAATAATTACAGTGACGTTTTGAACTCTCTCAAAAAACAGTTGTTTAAAACATCTGTCCTGGACTAGAAGAAATATGGGAAAGAAAAAACTTCAAATTCAAGCACCCAAAAGTACCTTGGGAGATATTCTGGAGTGTAACACCACTATGCCTCAATTGATCTTTTCTGGTTTACTCGAGAGTCAGAAAAACATTAGTGTGACATCCAATTAGTCAATATAAAGAACAACTCCAACAGCTAGTATCAAAAGTCCTCAAAACTGCAACATAAGCTTTAGGCAGAAGAAGAATAAAGCTACCCACTGAGAAAGAAGAGAGAAAAGCAATCCAGCCACCTATGTTACTACACTTCAGGTTATGGCAGACACTAATAGCATGGGACATGTCTCCTTCACAATTAGTTTCAGGTACATAGAGTACTTCCATCTAAAGGAATCTTTCAACAAAAATCTTAGTACTAACCTAGGAGGTTTACAAGCCAAAAATTCAAGATCATGGTCTGTCTTCCTTCTTCCATTTTCATTAGAAATGGGAAGAGATTGTGCACTGAAAATAAGTCCGAGAGGGACACTGTTCATAATAGTTTTCAACCCTCTCCAAACAGATTATCTTCAATACAAGCCCCTAACTAGCCTGATTCATAAAGAATTTCCCTCCCCCCAAAGTATTTAGCTGAAGAAGCTGGAAGATGCAGAGTGACAGACAGGCAGCAGTGTGAGGCCACAGGAGAGACATTTAATATATCAGTCCATCCGTCACTGAAGAAGAGTTTTGATTGCCTGGTTGTCAGTGGCTTCAAAGGCAGTTAGTCCATCTGGGCCTTTCACAGTCTTATCAGCACCCTGTAAAGACATTGAGAAGGATGGTCAGTCCATAAAGCCAGGCTGTATTGGTATTAAGTGCGTCACAACAGTTACTTACCTTGGATAATTATATTGTTTACATACAGCTTTTCAGTGTAGTGTGTTGTTTTTACTTAGAAACCAAACTGGCAAGGTTTATGTACAAAACTAGTCAATACACAGCAAATCTAAGTTTCAAACTTTATATTTTAGAACTAGAAAAATAAAGTCAAATAACTTTTGTCACACAGCAAGTTGCAAGATCAACAAATTATCAATTAATCTTGGATAGAAACTGAAGAATTTTTTGTTTGTTTGTTTCCAGCTACTACTCTTATGAATGCAAGAATCCAGTGTTACATATTTCTATGAAATCTATGGTCCAACAAGCTTTTTCACATGCTAAATTAGACAGGTAATGTCTGTAAGAGCTTACTTACTAACAAATCATACTATTTTCTTTCTACATCATAAAAGACTACACTCATATAGGTTTAGTGCTTCTCTCAGATTTTCAAAAAAATCCCTACAGCTACATAGAGAAAAACCACAAACTCATTAAAAGTCCCAAACAGAGCAAGTTTGTTTTGAATGAGCTATGCATACACCTAAAAGGCAACAAAACAGAACAGGGAGGCTACAGGAGGCATAGCTTCAGTGCCAGAATTATGGAAGGAGAGTCAAAGAAGAGAAGCAAAGAGTGATTAACTAGTTATGTTTGTTTTGAGCACTGTGTAGTCATATGCACGAAAGGGAAAATCCAGACTAAACTGTAAATAGGGTAGTTAAATAAAGGGATAAAAGTTATTAGAGAACATAGGACTGACTGCAAAGACAGAGAGATATGATTCCTGAAAATAAGATTAGATTCCAGAAAAAGTCTTCAGAGAAGATATGCAAGTCGCACTTTAAAGCGTGTATTTGCTCAATCAAATGACAGGAAAAACACTGTGGGTGTAGATGCACTTTGTCAAGAGCACGTATTGCAGAGTTTTGTCTTTAGTTTATGTAGTCTGCAGAATAAGTACAAATCTCTTCTCAATTACATTACATGGAAGAAAATGCACAGATAAGCAGTTACTATTAAGGACACCCAATAGTTTTCTAAGAACGTAACAGACATAGAATTTCCAGAGCTTCCTTACTGATAAGAGATTATACACATAAAACCCCACTAAACTTCCACACAAAATACCATGTCTATTCCCAAGACAACTCTCAGCTCACTAAACTTCCCATGGTAACTGTTTCTAACAATCTAATAAACTGAATCTGATATTAGTATGATTTGCTGCCAACTCTACTTTTCACAACATGGAGTATTTCCCTCTTTACTTGTAAATATTCAATCTGCCATTCTAAAAATATAGTTTTACAGTGGTTTCTAAAGCAGCAGTGTCCATCTTGTGGTCCACTGACCAAACTGATTGTCCTGGTTCTGGCTAGGATAGAGTTAATTTTCACCTGAGCTGGGAGAGGAACTGAAGCTGGTAGCACCTGTGGCTGGGGGACACAGCTGAGACAGGTTATTAATTAGCCAACAGCTGGGAAGTTTACCTAAATTAGCCAAAGGGCCATTCCATCCCATGTGACATCCTGCTCAGTATGCAAGTGGAGGGTGCTGAAGGGAGTCTCCTGCTACTTAGGAGGAATCTGAGCATTAGGATCTGCTGTGAGCTATTGTACTGTAAATTACGTGCTTCAGTATTTTCTGTTATTGGGTTTTGTTTTTCTATCTCTCTTTTGTTTTCTTCTATTATTCTCTTAAGTTTTTTTTCAATCTCAACCCATGAGTTCTGTCCTCTTTCCCTTACCAATACACCTCCTTGTCCCACTGGAGGGTGAGGGGAGTGCGCAAGAGACTGCATAGCTTTGTCCTGAGCAGAGCTAAACAACAACTGATCCTGTTGGAGCTGTTTGTCTTCTTTGCAGCCCCTACAGGCCCTCAGTGCAAGACATGAGCTGTTCAGACTGTTTTGTTTGGTGGCAGTCAGCTGCAGAGCAGGGAGACAGGCTTCTGCTATCATGGAAACAGCCTGAGAAGACAAAATTGTCTTGAGAACTCCAGTAGAGAATTCAGAGAGATACTTACAACTGCAGTAACTCCTTCCAGGCAGCTCATTTTCTCTAGTACCTTCCAGGTAGCAGAATACAGGCATACATTTTGTGCATATGCAATGTATTCACTCCAGTGACAAAAGCAATCATAACATTTTCTCTCTTGTCACTACATAATATCCTTGGCCCAAACAGTACACAGTATGTTGCAGTATCACTGTTTTGCTGGGTATGAACATGAGCTGAATTGGTCCATTCCCAAGAAGTGACTAGCTGGTCACTGCAAACACACACTTAGGCAGAAACCATGGAAAACCTTTTATTGGTAAATATTTATTTTTCCCAAAAAAAAAGCTTGATAGATTTCACAAGAATTTGACAGTTATTATCTTATTCTGGGAGAAGAAAGGCAATCATGAAAGTAGAAATGGCTTCTTTTGTAGGTGCTGATTATTTTTACCGCTTAGATAGCGCTCTCAGATTAGAATCCATGTGGAAATCAAAAGGGCTTCAAAGTTGTTCTTTGATGCTAAGCTCAGAAAAACCTGAAGGAACTTGGAAGAAAAATGGAACTATGCAGTAACTGACCTGCCAGTATTCATCTTGAATCAGAGTTTAAAGAACTTTAACTTAAAAACTCTCCATCAATGTATCAGCATTTAGGTTATAAAAGATATACTTTAACTAAAGTAACTTTAATAAGTATAAAGAGAACTTTCAGTTTAGACACAGACATTCCACCCTCATGCACATTCGTACTTCTGAAGAGTTACAGGCATGCAAGACTTGAGTTTCTAAAAACATTTTTACTGAACGTAGGAGAAGATAGTCATGACTACCTACGGAGGACAACATTTAATAAACTCAGTGTTAATAAATTAGGAGAATGGCTCCTTAGCCAGGCAGAAAGATTCCTGCCTGCATTCAACAGAAAGGGAAGGAAATAATAAAGTTCAGGTCAAGAGGACTTTAATTTTCAGAAGTACAACACTTCCTGAAAGCAAGTTTCATAAAAAGTTAATAAAAGTACAATGACTCCACAGTATTCTCTACTTTCTCAAAGTCGAAAACTGTCAACATTTTATGTTTATGTTATGTGCTTTTCTTAATACACACACAAATATAAACTCTTTCTTTGGCAAGGTGATAACAAAGAAGAATATTTGCCCTCTTAAGCCACTGGGCAAAGCAAAGATGTTAAACACACTCCAAAGACGACTTTCAGTTCCAACTTTGTCAAAAGCTACTAAAAATTAATTTCCCCCCTAACAGTAGAACATCTTCCAATATTATGTTATTTAACATTATTAATAGTACTGAAGAGGCAGAAATGAGAAAAGCGAACAGACTTAGAGGTCATAACATGCTTCAAACAACTGTTTAAAATTACAATAGCTATTTTAATATGCCTCAAATTCCTAAAAAAAAAATATTTTAAAACTAATGGTACTTTATGCTTTTCATTAATGTAGTAGTAAGACAACAAGCCCTACCTCTGAACTTAAAGCAGGAAGTGCTCTTTAGACCAAAGCTAATTACTTTAGTGTATTACAGTAAGTCAAAGCAAAACAGCATTTTCAACTGAGACTCATGCTGATCGAGCAGTTTTAGGTATCACTCTGCAAACCTCTATAGGTCTACTCTTTGAGATGTCTATGGTATGATATTCCATACATTTACATAAACTTGAAAGATATAGCAAGAATTCCCAAAACTATTTTTAAGCTATATACTCTATAAGTAAAGCTTGATAGTTTAAAAAGGAAAGCTTAAAGGCACTTTTGTAGGAACAGGTAAAATGAATTCTTCAAAAGATATGTTTTAAGGATACAGTATTCTGATCTCTAGCCTGACCAAAAAAAAGTGTTTATTAGAAAAGCATGTCTCAACTCCGACCTAGAGGGTTCATGCTACTTCTGGTAGCCATAACAGCTTAAGATTTAACTCATTGTACTTCACTAAAGTCACCTATCCCTTGCTGAGGCCAGTAAAAACATCTTCACCTATTGTGCATTTCAGTACTTGGAGTTTTTGAGAATTAACATGATACTGTTTTATTGCCTACTGGTAATAACAGGTTAATTAAGCTTTTTGGAGGCTGATCTAGCATACACATAGCAGCTCTTTGTTAATCTAAATATTAAAATCTTGTGCCCAAATGGAAGGTCAAGTCTTTTCTAACATACAGAAGAGTTTCAATTATAAAACCTCACATACTCATTTTTACCATTTAATTATGTTTTACAGTTTTATAACAAATCTGTGATTTCAGACCAACATTGGAGCTTTAATCTGTATAGGTTTGGAAGGAGTGACACTATTTGAACATTTTAAACATGCCAACAAAAACTTTGGTTTTGATCTTTAAAATTTAAATTACCACATCATCAATGTTTGTTTCAGTTCATATTGGGAAGCCCTGAACCATCAGAGATCACCACAGCTGTGCTATGGTGAAAACCAACCTGTCAAAAACCACAACAGTAACTGATTATGTCTAATCACTATGATTAGCACAACAGCAGTGCCTGAAAACACTCAATCATTTCTAATCTCAACTTTTGCAGTTTGAAAACTGCATCCAAGTTTGATTTATTACACTATAAAAAAAAACTGAGCACTGCTGATTCCAAAACTAAAACATCTGAACAAAGCATCAGGAAGCCCTCACTGAAATGCTAACTTCAGAAGAAAGTAACAAAAGCTCTTTGAGAAACTACCTTTGGAAAAGTATAATATATGTACCCATAAGTTACACTAGGTGTTTATCAGTAATCCTATGTATGCACTGTAATTATGCAAGCAAAGTCATAACTATTTCACTTTGTTTTAAGCAATGCAAATTGTTTCATTTATGCAAAATAACTATGTTGGTTATATCTTTTTTTTTTTCATATTGGAAGAAGTGTCTGGACTTCAATACTCACACAAATAATAAAATAGAATCATTAAGGTTGGAAAAGGCCTCTAAGATCATCAAGTCCAGCCATCAACCCAACACCACCATGCCTACTAAACCCTGCCCCGAAGTGCCATGTCTACATGTTTTGTTTTGGGTTTTGTTTTTGGTTTTTTTTTGTTGTTGTTGTTTTTTGGGTTTTTTTTTTGTTTGTTTGGTTTTTTTTTTGTTTTTTTAATGCCTCCAAGGATGGTGACTCCACCACATCCCTAGGCAGCCTGTTCTAACGTTTGACCACTCTTTCAGTGAAGAAATTTTTCCTAATATCCAATCTAAACCTCCCCTGATGCAACTTGAGGCCACTTCCTCTCGTCCTATCACTAGTTAACTGGGAGAAGAGACCAAGACCCACTTCACTACAGTCTCCTTTCAGGTAGTTGTGGAGAGTGATAAGGTCTCCCCTCAGCCTCATTTTCTCCAGACTAAACAATCCCAGTTCCCTCAGCTGCTCCTCATAGGACTTGTTCTCCAGACCCTCCACCAGCTTCGTTGCCCTTCTCTGGGCACACTCCAGCAAATCCACGTCCTTCTTGTACTGAGGGGCCCCATATTATGGTGAACTGTAGCTTCACATATTTAAGTACCTTAATCATAAAACCATACTTCAACAAAATGTTTTCTGCTATGCTTCATTGATGGCAAAAAAAACCCCAACTAAAACAAAAGCAGTAGTTGAATTAATTTAACCCCTAGTATAATAGGTGAAGACTTGGGAAAAATCCCCTAAAACCTAGAGCATTGTCAACAACTTCAATACTGAACAAAGGATTTATCAAAGAGTAAAAGCAGCATTATAGAGCTGTTTCCTCCCTGAAGCTGCAAAATTACTGCTTAAACCTGCTGGAGTACTCATTCGCAACCACTAACGAATATTAAAATCACATTTAAAATACTTCCTGTAAAACCCACCAGGAAATTCCATCAATGATTATTCTTCACAGTACTTAATTCACCATTTTTTTTTTATGAATGCACTTTCCAAGGTCAAACCAAATGTTATGGGATTACTTACCTTTCACAGAAGATCACACTTTAAATACTTGCAGGGATTCTAAGAAGAAACTTAGAGCTAAATCACTTGGTTTAGGGAGTTCTTAATACCTCTCCAGAGACAATAATTTGAAAAACTAGAATACGTGTCATAACACTCTCCTGCAGTTTTTGTATCACTCCAGTTTTCATATGTATTCAAATGCTACAGGATCACCAAGTAGTTTAATCTCTTTTCTGAGGTAACAAGTGATAGGACAAGAGGAAATGGCCTCAAGTTGTGCCAGAGTTGGTTCAGACTGGATATTAGGAAAAACTTCTTCACTGAAAGAGTTATCAGGCATTGGAACAGGCTGCCCAGGGAAGTGGTTGAGTCACCATCCCCATAGATATTTGAAAGACATGTAGACATGGTGCTCGGAGACATTGTTTAGTGGTGGACTTGGCAGTGTTAGGTTGACAGCTGGACTTTATTTCAGAGGTCTTTTCCAACATAATGATTCTATGACTCTATCAGTTCAGCAGTACATGGACTGCGAGCAATTCCCAGATAAACCATCAGCCTTCACTATTCCAGAAAGTCATCTGTATTTGACACAGCGTTAGCACAGCATTCAACTTCCATGTGTGATAAGTATAAGCTAAGAACCCCAAAACAGTTCTTTCTGAGGAATAACAAGAGTAACAAACTGTGCTTTATCATAGGAAAGTCCTGGTGAAAATTAGTTCATAGAATCATAGAATGGTTAGAGTTGGAAGGGACCTTCAAACGTCATCTAGTTCAACCCCCCTGCAAGGAGCAGGGACATCTCCGACTAGATCAGGTTGCTCTGAGCCTCATCCAGCCTGGCCTTGAACATTTCCAGGGATGGGGCTTCCACCACCTCTCTGGGCAACCTGTTACAGTGTTCTATAATTCGCATTGTAAAAAAATTTTTCCTAATATCCAATCCAAATCTACCCTCCTCTATTTTAAAACCATTACTCCTTGTCCTATCGCAACAGGCCCTACTAAACAGCCTCTCCCCATCTTTCTTGTAGGCCCCCTTGAGGTACTGGAAGGCCGCTATCAGGTCTCCCCGGAGCCTCCTCTTCTCCAGGCTGAACAGCCCCAACTCTCTCAGCCTGTCCTCATAGGAAAGGTGCTCCAGCCCTTTTATCATCTTTGTGGCCCTCCTCTGGACCTTCTCCAACTGGTCCATGTCCTTCTTGTGTTGGGGGCTCCAGAACTGGACACAGTACTCCAGGCGGGGTCTCACCAGGGCAGAGTAGAGGGGGAGAACCACCTCCCTCGACCTGCTGGCCATGCTTCTCTTGATGCAGCCCAGGATGTGGTTGGCCTTCTGGGCCGCAAGGGCGCATTGCCTGCTCATATTGAGCTTCTCGTCCACTAGCTTTACGAAGTTGAAACTTCGTAAAACAAATTGCTGCTTTTTCAGGGACAATAGTTGGTGTAATGGCTTCAACTATCAGTATCATCTACCAAAAATTCTATTAGTCATGTGACATGTACATTAAACAGTTTTGTAGAGACTGAACTGGTACAAGCCAGCATAGGTCCCCCAGTACTTTTCATATGTGTGTAAACTGTTTCTAATAGGAGCTCAGAAGAAGCCTGGCTGTGTTTCACTGTGCAACTGCATCATCATCAGTATCAACAAAAGAAAGCATAGGTTTGCAGCAGCCCAGGCTACTTCAGCTTAAGATCAAGTGGCCACTCTGATCATTCTAGTCAGTTTAAGAGCTTACAATCTTGATTAAGTGTCACTATTTATATATATTTATCATCCTCTGAAAGTGAATTATGCCAAACACTTAATGCTTTTACTGCTTTCAGAGGAAGACCGTTTAAAGAATGTTCTGTGGTCACACTACATGAAAGAGTAACCAGCTTACTTCCACCAGATGAATGAGTCTTCTATAGTAACAGAAACATTACATAAATCCTACAGGTCATCTTGACTAACTAACCTTTTTCATGTTCAGTACTTTCATCAAGGTACATTTTTTGCATTTTATGTCTGCTTAATGTCTGAAACATTCCATTTCTTGGAATGACTCTCCTCCTCTCAATAGCTCAAGAGTTTCACATGAAAGGTTTACAAACATTCCCACAATTCATATACTGTAGAAGGCACTTAGCTTAAAACAAATTTCCAAATCAAACAACTGCATCCAACATAGGATTATTTATATTAAATCTAATCTTAGCAGGTGAAGAGGAACAATCTTTTATTCCTTACATGATTTTAACTTGATCAGACTGCTAACTTATTATATATTTGTGGTATGCAAACTGACTAAGGAGATACGCACCACTGTGTTCATTGGTTCTCAAAACTTGTCAAAGGACCAAAAAAAAAAAAATTCATTATTTTTGTTTTCATGTTTAAAAATACATTCAGGAGGTTATTGACTTCTAGTCCAACAGCTTAAGGGATATTTTATGACACCAGCCATATATGCAAGAGATCAAGTAGCAGAGAAAATGAAGGCAGCTGAAAGCAGGTACATGTAAAATAATGAAGGTTCTTAGCAGTAAGTAGAAGTGTAGTATTTACAAAAGCAACAAAGAACAGCTTTTAAGAAAAGTCTTAAATATATTGGTCCATCATTTGCATTTACAGTTCCACTATTTACATCCACTAACATCAGACATTCAATATTTGTCCTGCATTTGGAACAATAATAAAATACACCCCACTCCAAAAGTAACTAGGAAGAACATTAAACAGTTGAAGTTAAACAGTCAGTACTTTTTAGATCTTTCAATAAGAGTTAAACTATGTGATCTCCCACGTATCTGCTATCAAAGAACACATGAAATCAGACTGTTACAAACAAGACGTGACAGCAGATGTTCAAACAAGGGTTATAACTATATTAAGAGAATGTTCTCTCTTAATACAAGATCTGCCTCAAAGTGAGCTGATGAACAAAGTTCCAGTTCATAAATACTTCATCAGCTACCTCATGTGAATGGAAGTAAGCAGATTCTATACATTTAGCTTTGCATGAAGAAATCTGAAAATACTACAAGCTTTCCCAAACTATCCGGTTGCAATAACATTTTCTAACCTCATCTCCTAGTCCAAGTTCACTTTCTTATACGATTCTAAACATCTTTGCAAAAATGTCTCATCTTTATGACTGTTGAACTTAACTAATGCTATTCAAATTGTACCAAGTAAGGAGATCAACACGTTCTCACAAGCTGTGTGAAAAATAAGTGTTCAGGAAGGACCTTAACGCCCTCACTGACAATGACTACAACGAATGCACAGCCTTACTAGTTACCAGACAATTCAGGTGTGAACTCAAGTTTTAAGGCATCTTATTATTTGAGTAACTTAGAACGCAAAACACTTCAAAATAAAGATGGAAAGAAATACAATATGGGATTTTTTTTGTAACATGTACAATAATCCTAAATGAAGGATCAGTCCTCAAAACAAATTCAAGCAAGCTGGATGCAGCATTTAAATCTTAAATTAACAGCTACAGCATTTCTTCACAGAAAGACATAATTAACGTTAGACAGGATCAGAGAAGTGAAGAAAAGTGAAATTCATGCAACATTAAGGCAGTTGATGAAAACTTTACCTTGGAAGTGGCATATGAAAACATTACACAGGATGAAATCCTTTGGTCAAGTGATTTAAGTGGGTTCATATACTGAAAACACACTGTTAACTTCCCCTTTTCAAAATAAGTGAGGTGTAATAAGAAGGAGCATGTATGAATGGAGACAAAACAATGCTTGTATTAACGACTGCTTTGTAAAATGAATCACCTTTGTAACATGAATCAAAGGGAGAACAGAGCAGATTAAGTTTATCCTCCCCAGGACAAAATTTACAAGCTCTAGAATAGAGAAAGCTTGTCTTCCTAGTTTTACTTCCCCTTACTGCCAGCCCAGATCGGTTTTCAGTCATCTGGCAAAAGCAGAGGGAAACCACACCTCTGAGCAACTTCACAGTGGAGATTCCATCACATGAAACACTTAAGCAGCTGCCAAAGCTAAATCCCACTCCTCCCTGTCTGCTGAAGGAATTAATTTTTTTTTTCCTGCCCAATTTGCCGTTAATTGCTCTTTAGCTGGAGCTCACAATACTCTCTTAGGGTGTCACTATTACTTTTGCTACACTGCAAAATTCCTCGAACTTTCTCCTTCAACTATCTTCTCCATCATCAGAGTACACCCTCTGATTTAGCAACATAAACAGCATTTATTTGCTGTTCTCAACTTCTCTGAAGCATCACAATCTCATTTTTAAAAAAATCATAGTAATACATTTGGTAATGGATAACTTGTTCTAAGCATTTGTATCTCACCTTTGACAGAAGCAATTTCACACAGGAAACATGGCCCTCATAGACTGCTGATAGGAGTGGTGTGATATTATGTTTGTCTGGAGCCTGTAAATTGAGACACAGTTATTTGAAACACAATTTCACACAGCATTAAAAAGTTTCACCTAACTTTTTAATTTTGTTTTGTCAACAGTAGAGTGAAGGTAAAGATTTAAGAATATTATCCAGAAATGCATTTCCTCAGAATTTTCTAGTCTCCTTTTTTAAAGGAAAAGTCATTGTTTAAAAAACAATCAGGTAACAGCAAGATATTTCTTCCACAAGGCTTCTAGGTATCTCAAAGTTTGTCTATTTTTTAGGCCAATTATAGAAATTGTGGGGTTTCAGCTGACTAGTTTTGCCCAATTTAAGACCACTGCTCCTAGTTCTCCCCATTTCTCAGCCAGCCTGACTCCAGAAACCAGTTTTGGCTGAAACATTGTTTAGGCTGTCTTCTCTAAAATATAGTCCTGGAAAGAATAAGCAATGGAGCAACTGAATTGTTCTTATTTTTCCTTCCTCTCCAGATAGGAGAACTCCTGAGGAAGAGATAATCTTTTCAGACAACAAAGGAAAAATTCAAGCCATTTTGTTAAGAACTATAGCCAAGATGTCCAACCCTTTTCATGACAAATAAGCCATGCATATGAAGCTACAGCAAAATGTTTAAGTTTGTACAAGTAAGAATGTCTTAAAAAAAAAAAAAAATGTGAGAAGCAAACTGATTTAAACAGAACTGATCCTGTCCTGGCCAAGGATGCACTACGCTGTCTTCTGAAGTCTCTCCCAACATGTATTTCATGCAAACACATCTATTTAGATGTGATTACCGGATTTATTTTTCTAATCATGGTCGAATTAAATTCAAACTTCTTACAGCTACAATTTTTCCCAATGTGTCCAAAAAGAATAAAAACATTTAATAAATACAATTTTAAGCTTCTAGTCTCCAAGAGACCACCTCTCAAATATTTTTAAATGCATCAATTTTTTAGTTTGAATGAAGTCTTTAAGTAAACATTTAGCCACTTATACCAATCCCTCACATGGGGAATGAGATTGGAAACCCTAACAACATAACATCTGTTTGAAAACTGATGTACATACATTAATATCAGCTCCTTTCAATAGCAGAAATTCCAGAATTTCAAGCTGTCCACAGTCTGCTGCATAATGAAGAGGCTTCCTCCCACCTTCAAGTGTCCGGTTGACATCTTCACCCTTCAAAGTAAACATAACCCAATCAACACAATTTTAGAGCTAACACACCAAGAAGAGCTTGAAAAAATACAACACTGAAACATGCTGAAATATGTTCCATCCAAATATTTAAGTCATTGCCCACAAAAAAAAAAAAAGAATATTAAGTTGCTTGATTTCCTTTCCCTCATCTTTTAAGACTGTTAGACAACCTTGGTCCCTCCTTCCACACTGGATCTCAAGTGCAGTGAGCACCCAAGTGCACCAGGTAACACATATGATTAAAAAAGACAATAATTAGAACTTGTGAAAAAAGCTTACATTGGCTTATTTTGCTCTCCTTTCCCCCAGCTGGTATCCTAGTTATCTGGCAAAGTTACTTTACCTGCTTCTACACGTATTGAAGTTTTGCACCCTGAAAAACTAGAGGCATAGAAATAAGTCAACATCGTAACTACTAGCAAGTGAGTACAGACCATCAATAATTTAAAACCCAATTATGAAACCGTCCATTGTTTTATAAATAGCACCCACCAATTCTACATGACAAAAAAGTCTGAAGACAATCAACCAAATCAGGACATGGGGAAGTAGTATTCTAATGCCACTTGTACTAGTGCACTGAGACATCTCTTAAGGCGTAAACAAAATTTAATTTACTGAGTGCCTAATCAGCTTTGTTTCTTCACCTTGGGTTGTGCAACTAAGGACAAACTGATTTGCTGCACTTCAGTAATGACAAGAACTTACTGGAAACCAATCCTGACAAGCTATGTGGTAAGCGAATTCTTGTTTGTATGTGCAAGTAATGTTAGTATTTTAGAGAGTGGCTAAATTTAGCATCATTATCTCAAGGGTTGCATCTCCACAGAAAAAACCATCAAAAGAATTTCAAATCACACTTGTCTACAGAACCCCTGCAGTTCCCTCACTCCTGTCCCAAATCTCTAGAAAGTTCACAGAATAGAGAGCTTGACATCTATCTTCCAGACATTACCTCCCTTCTAAGAAGGGAAGATAAGGCCATCAGAAGGAAATCTCATTCTGCATTTGATGTTTTATATTATCAGAGTTCAGTACTACTGGCCAACTAACAAGATGACTTCTCCAGAATTCTCCTCTCGTATCAATAGGATATTCAATTCTTCTCATAATATTCCTTGCCGAAATTCAAAGCAACACAACAGCGTTTAACTTCAGGTGTTTAACTAAAACACAGTGCACTCTGCGGTGTCAGAGGTCAGGATGTGTTCTCACGCTATTGAAGGTTCTGGCTTCAAAGTAGCATGAAGTAGCTAGCAGCAAGTAGCACAATAAAAAAAAGCCTCTGCAACTGCTGTTACTGACCCTGAAATACAGCTACGGCTTCTGACGCATGTTGGACTTGAGGAAAAAGGTGGTTTTGCTTTTATCTATGATTCTCAGAACAGCAACAAATTGTACTTCTAAACAAAGTCCACTTTGTAGCTTTAGCTATGTGGACTAATCAACACTGTATAATAGTTTATAACATAAAATTCCAATGTGACTAACTGAAGGTCTAACTCTTTACCAGTAACGTTATTGCAGATAGTCTTGTGATGTAGCTTCTCCTTTGCCGAATTTCTGTACAAAATGTACAGAAGATGGGGATATGTTAACAACTGTGTACCAACAAAAAACAAAAAAAAAAAAACAAAAAAAACCCACACCAACCCAAAAAAACAAACAACAAAACATCATCCAGATCACAGTACACTAACAGCAGACAAATAGCCATTTTGGTCTGAAAAGCATATAAGGAAGTAGCATGTATTTAGCTTATCCAGAAGTTAACGCTCTGCCCATATTCTTATTTGCACCTTGGCACTTCCCATCAATTTTAAAACAGCTAGCATTTAAATAACACATGGTGTTTGGAGATACATTAAGGACTTGGATGCATAAGTTCATGAAGTCAACCATGTAAAAGCCACACAATCACCCAAAACAGGCTCTAAAAACTCTTGTAATGTCCAACACATGCTACCATATGGTAAGAAAGAGGGTAAGGGAGAAGGACAAGCAAACTCACTCACTCCTGGGACAGCATACAGTAAAGCTACAAAGTTCACATTCAAAAAGACATTTAGAATCATCACGTCTTAAGATCATTATGATCCAGCAAAACTCCCCCTTCCTTAAGCATATAAAAATTATTTGGCTCATTGGCTCACATGATAGGATTTTTTTTTTTTTTCTTTTTAAAGAATATACCACAGATCCCTCTGCTCTCCTAAGCTGGTTGTGGAATAAATTCCTGCTGGACAATGAACTTTCAGAAGGAAAATCACACCAGAACACTGAGTTTTCTAAATTTCCCTTAAAGATCATGAAAGCTTATTTATAGAGGGGTATCTAGCAAAAAGTCTGCAAACAAAGATATCCCAAACACAGATTATATATATATTTTCTCAGTGCTAGTATTCAAATTTATCAGCAGCATTCAAAGTCAGACATCAGAATATTTTAGTCTGAATTAACAGAACCAAGTTACCCTATAAATTACAGAAATAAAAAAGCAGGTACTCCCACATTCTGCAATAAACAAAGTAAATATCCAGTTGTTTCATGAGTGTGAAAAGCCACTGTAAAACAGACCACAGTGTTACAAAACTTCATCTGGCTTTTCCTATTCCCAGTACAAGACATGTAGAAGCAGGAAGGGAAGACAAATTAATTCATGTAGAGATCAAACCCTGGCACAAGCATCTGCTTTAAATGCAGTCTCTAACACAAGTACATCAGAAAACTCATAGAACTCTTCATAGATAATTTCTCTCTGGCCTTTAGATCACCTATTTATATTGCCTGGTGCATCTCCCCGTATGAAGAGCAGTGTCTCCAACGTGGGGTGTGAGAATCTGGAGAAGTGTGCAAGAAAATCCATTGCGGTGAAAAGAAAATATTTTTGCACTGTTAAAGTGTAAAAATAATATTTATTTAATTTTAAAATAATCTTTAATTTCTATTTTTGAGTATATTTTATAGTGCATATAATACATCGCAGTCATACATGTATATAATTTATAAATAAATATACAGATATTGGTGGTACATGCTCAATTTTATTTTTTTTTTTTTACTGACAGGGATGCCAGACCAAAAAGGTTGAGACCACTGGTCTAGAGCTCTATCAGTACCCATGGAAACAATAAATGAATTATTTTTTTCAGAAAAAGTTTATTTGCTGTAAGAATAAACAGTTTCAGTAGAAATTTTCTAGGTCAACTGAAAAACCCCTAAACTTCACCCATACACACAAATTATTCAGATTAAAGACCATTTGCTGTAAAAATCACAAGAATATCCTTACAGTTCTGCTTTTGCAAAGATAAAGTGCCTTTAGGTGTGAAAATACAGACTCTATATCTTTAATCGGATTTCTATGAGAAGTTTCAATCTTTATCTACACCAGCTGCCATTTCTGTGCTTAAATAAGTCTCCAAGATACAAGTTCCATATAAAATCACCTACAGAATGAGAAAGTCAGAAAAATGCTCGAACCCTCATGATCCAACTGGTAGTACACTGGTGCCAAAAACAGTAGTTACCACAGCTGCAACAATAAACTTTTTACTTGGCTAGACAGTGATGTGAAACACATCTAACTTCCTTGATAAAGCTCTCAAAGAGCATCTAAGATTATTCTGTGGGTGTTGATTTTTGTCTTCATTGCATGAGCACTCCAAGTTGGATTCTCGTGCTCTTTCACTTGTATTATTTTGTTCAGCTAGGCCAGGGAGAGATGTTGACTTACACGAGCAGTTGAGTTCTCAGTTTTAACAGACTAGCCATCCATGACAGACCATATTTTGCATAGGAAATACATAATCTCTATATGGCGACATCTAAAAAGTGATTGACTATGCACTACAGAATGCAAAGATCCACATTAGCAGAGAAATTATATTATTGTAGCTATAGCAACAAGCTCCAAATGCCAATTCAAATCTTCATGTGATAAAAGAAAATAAGGCCAAGATTTGAGCCCCCTCTCATAAATAAGACAGCTCCGGTGAAGGTGTGGCTAATTATGTCAATAGAATGAGACAAAGCGGTCTCTCAAGCCCTGCAACAGGCTGAGGCAAGAAACGGCACAGGAAGCACAGTAAAGATTCAAAGAGAGTTATTTCTATGTGACGCTTTCTGAAATTACTGTGTTTTTGAACAATATTGGCCAAAGATATCATACTAATGTTATGAACTTGGGTATCAGCAATCTTAACAGTTGACGATTCTCAATACTGACCTCTGAGACAGCAAACTAACCAGTATTTTGGTAGGCTGAAACTAAGACTGTACTATATACCTGCTAAAGATTTTCTTCAAAGATGACCATGCTCTGCACAGGCATATGGTCAGAACCCACACGAACTGCCGAAGAGCATGATTTTCCCTTTACGCCTGCAGGAACAAAACCTTACATATATTAGAGAAACAGTGACAAAACAATTACCCCAGAAAATTTTACAGGACTTTTGTCATCTTCTAGAGGGCAAAGGAGCAGCAACAAGGTTAATAGTTATGAGGGTACTTTGGAGGAGATGCAATTAAACCAGAACCAATGACTCCTATCAACTTCAAAATAAAATATACCTTCAGTCAAAGGCCACATCTCTCCTGAAAGAGTATTTATTTTCACTCTCTGGAGCAGACCTACAAATTCCCTAACAATTGTGCAAATAATTATGCAAAGCCTCAGAAAATAATTTGTCCTTGTAAAAGGAAAGATATGCTCACCTCTTTAACAACCTTGTAGAATACATTGAGTTTACTTAGTCAGACATTTAAGGCTAAGTCTGGTATAACTACATCAGCAATGCTTTTCTTTGCAGATCAGAGACCTAGGGCATCAGCTATGCAACATTAAAAATCAGTTCAACACATGAAACATCAGAAGCAGCAGTTAGCAGGTATCTGCTTTAATTCCCTCTATTAAAATCTGATTACAGGTAAAGAAAAGCCTCTCTGTGAATCTCCAATTACTAAACAAGACAGCATGAAAGAAGATTTTTTTTTAGAACAAGTTGATCTTATGTCCTACCTGGAAAAGTCACATATATGGATAACAGCAGAACATTCAATTAGAAGGACTTCAAGTATCAGCTTCAGTTGAAAGCTGGCTATCAACTTTTCACTGAAGGACAGGAAAATAAAAACTTGAAGCTTGGTTCTAAATACTTCCAAGAATTTTCTCTGCTTTTAAAATAACTAATAGCAGGGTTCATTATAGCATCCTTTGAATGCAACTGTCACCCACTTTCTGCAATGGAGCAATTCAATCCATAAAAAGATCTGTTCTAACTAATTTCTTAAGTACTGTCAAAATTAGCTACTCTTGAACTTAATTCTTCCACTACCCTCTATCTCACACATTTTCCTTGCCCTACATGTTCCTGACAATATACCTACACAAAAACTCTGGTTATATCTCTTTTCCTCTTCCAGTTCAACTCCAGTCAAACTTTGGCTTTTTTAGTTCCATCCTTGCCCATCCTGAGAAAGCATCTACATTCTTGTTGGGTACCCATCCCCAATTCCACTTTACATGCTCCTCCTCTTTGCATCTAAGCTCAGAGAGGAGTTCCCTGACAGCCAAGCTGCCCTCCTGTCACACCTGCTGGATGTCCCAGAGTAATCTAGAAGGATCTGCACCTTAACAGGTGCCTTTAATAAGTCCTGCCCAATTTAATTCCTTACTCTTTTGAAGCTCTAGTTAAAAGAATGAATCAGATTTCACTGACTTTGTCCCTAATGTACATTATGACACCAGCTCATTGAAAATGTTGAATGAACAGGTTTAGTCATAAATTACACATTCTAAAGCTCATTATTTTCCAGGTAGGTTATTTAACCACACCAAAATGACACAGTCCTTGAACAGTACCCACCTTTTCTGTAGGCTTTATTACACAGACTGTATTCCATGCATCCCTTGTTCTAGCTTTACCTGTTAACTTCCTCCTTCCCCAGTTCCTGCCAGTTTCGAAAGCATCAACACCTAAAGCCACATGAGCTAAACTAAACTAATGTAGTGCCACTCTAGCATCCCTACAGCATACTCCATGTGCTTCAATCACAGGCTTACTTTGCAGTGGCACACCAACTGAACCTAAATCTGAGCCAGCACTGTGTTTTGCCAGTAGTGTTCCTCTAGAACATTACTGCCATGCTATTAATTTCACAACTCACCCATCAGTTTAGCACTGATTTTCTCCCATGTAGCAATTATACAGTATCACTACTCCTAGCCACAGTTTGTTCCTTCCCGCCCCTGCATCAGAATTAGATGAATCCAGTGAGGGAACTAATCAGTCTGAGAATTAACTTGATCATTTTCTTCTTTCCAGTTGAATCTGTTCTTTCATCTGATTCACCACTTGGCACCTGAACACATCAGAAATAAGTAGCTGGGATTTACACTACAGTTCTACCACAGGAATAGAAACTGAAAATTGTGAACTCACTAAATCCTATTGCATAGGTTAACTGTATTAGTAGAACAGTTATCTGTAATACTGGTGGCATTAAAATGCTCTTTCAGATTTAGAAACAACTCCATATCTCCATCTGTACTTATCCTGTCACGCAGAAATAACTTCATCTCCCCATTTCATGCAGTCCCTTCATTCCAGGTTTAATGAAGGAAACCAGATCCCATGCAGCCAGATGTCCTTAGAGCACACAGAAGCATCCTACAGGAGCTACTCTACTGGGTAATTCTTGTCTCCATTAACTCATTGTACAGTCTGTTGCATTACTTCTATCTCTTCACATACAAAGGATGGCCATTCTTACAGAGTATTAGATAATTCTGACATTTTAAATACAGCAATAACTTTATTGTTACCGAGTGGGAAAGAGGAAGTGTGAAAAATCCTCTTTCAATAATGAGAAGTTTAAGTCCTACAGATGAGATATTTGGAATATCTTACTGCATATTCAGCATATGACTTCTAAACACTTGATATTTTACTCTTTCCTGCAATCCTTTGTTCACACTGATTGTATTTGTTTTTAAAAATTCAACAAAGAGATTAAGCGAGATAGTTTGTAAGAAGTACTGCCAGCCAATCTCATTGTACAGATCTATAGCAAAAGATGTTAAGAATTAAACTTGTGGAAAGCAGGAGCATCTCAGGTTTTGAGCACTTATATTGATCAGGTGTAGGAACAATAGGCATTTTTTTTTCTTTGTCACATCACAGTGCATTGCTTTTATACAGAATCATAGAATGATTTGGGTTGGAAGAGACCTTAAAGATGATAGAGTTCCAACCCCTCTATCAGAGGGATTCCTTTATGGAATGTTACAACACGTAATCCTATGTTAGCAACACTGTTCACTTTAAAATCCCAGGTGTAACAACAAAAAAAAATCCTCCTGGGATTTTATGCCAGAAGAAACATTTGGAAACAAACAGGTAAAATTTAATGTAGCATCTGCTTTCTACACTCATCTTCATGAGATGTCTTTAAAAATAAAAAAAAAAAAAATTCCTAGTAGATCAGTAGGTAAACTTTGATACTCCAAATAGCAGTGATGGAGGTGTAACTGAAATGTAAAGTTTCTTATATTATAGTATTCCAAATCCAGAGATCCTTCTCTGATTGAAAATACTATGGTCAGGTGTCTCAATTTAATTTCAACTTTGTAAAATGAAACTGGCAGAAGTAAACTGAAATTTACACTGTTGGACACAATCTGAAGACATATTTTGCCATAATAGAAACTATATCCATTCAATGAAATATTTCCTTCCAATCTGACTCATTTTTAGTTTTTACATCTAACTACCTAAAAGTATAAAACTTACTCTTTCAAAGTGGAACAGATAACCTGAGCTTTGAAATCACTTAAGAGTAATGCATTTCTTGGTCTTCCAAAGGGAGAGCAAGTTTGGACAAAGCACACCTTGAAAAAAAAAAAATTATTAGCCATATACTCAAACAGGGTTTAGCAGACAATCTTGCACTTCCACAATGGGGATGTAGGGGCTAAAGAGGAATTAATGTGTACTAATCTTTCCTTAACACTCTGCCTCATTGTCTCCAAGCTTGAGTCAGCTCTCACCCCTTCAATCATTCTCCAGTATAACTTCTTCCAGATTGTTCTGAACTACAACAGATTAATCTATTTCTGGAAAGACTTTAAAGAAAAAAAAAAAAAAAAACCAAAAACAAAAAACCCCAAAAAACCAGCATATAAGTACTCAAGATAAAAATAAATTTAGCTATTTTTGTCATTCTATTTGTATTCTCAAAATGGATGTGTAAATATTTAAGCAAAAGTTCACTGCTTAACCTGTGTTTCTGTTGCATGTTCATAGGCTTTTCAATTGTTTACCACTGTACATGTCAGCTCTGGGGCTCATCTAATCCAAAAGTTAGCTCTCCAGCACTGCAGATCAAAATACCTTGACTGCGAAACCTTAAAACAATATAGCACAAACAACTGAAAAAAATCCATATTTTTTACACACATTTATTCAAGGTCAATCATTCTACAATTGCTAAAATAATTAATGTAAGCCAAACAAAAAATTCTGCCCTTATTCTACTTGCTGTAACAGTAAAAACATAAGATGATGTTTTTACTTAACTAATCCACGGGTCATAAACACTGGCAGTAAAGAGGGAAAACTCAACCACCATGCTTTCTGAGACCTGACTAACAATCTAAAAATATAAGGACAGTTTAAATCTACAAGCTTGTAAGTTTACTGACTCATGGAATCAGACTATTTAAGGCTGGAAGGGAACTCTGGAGGTTATCTAGTCCAACATCTGCTCAAAGTAGGTCCAGTTAGGTCAGGCTGCTCAGAACATTGCCCAGCTGAGCTCCATCCACCTCCGAGGACAGTGGATTCCACAAGCTCTCTAGGCCCTTTCCAGGGCTTGATCATCCTCACAGTGAAGGATTTTTCTCATATACCAGACCCAAAAGACTAAACAACCACAATTCTGTCAGCATCTGCTTGGACAGCCTCAGCAATCCTGACAGCCCCCAAACTCTTAACTTTGAACATGTTCCAATATGCCAAGGCCTGTCTTGTACTAGGAAGCCCAGAACTGGACACAGTAGTCACATGGAGCCTCAGAAGTGGTAAGAAGGGAAAAATTTATTTCAATCTGATGGCTGTTTTCTTGCTAATACATCCCAGTATGTTGCTGACCTTTAATAATGAAAGGGCACAGACTCATCTGCAGCTTTATGTCCACCAGGATCCTGAAGTTCTTTTCTAAAAGCCTGCTACCTAGTCAATTAGTCCCCAGCTTATACAGGTGCATGGGTTTATTACATCTTTTTATCCTATTGTCCTGACCAGTAAAGACATCCCACTCTATAGGTCACACACACAAAAAAGTTAAGCAATACTACCAATACCAAGTCCTGATAAATGCCAGTGGTAGTCTGGCACCACTAAGAAGTCATGTTGCTGATCACAACCCTTTGAATCCAAAGCCCAGCCAACTCTCCACTAACCTTACAATCCACTTACCCAGTCCATATGCCACAAACTTCAACTTAATCTCTCACTATATCCTTGACAGCAAAAGTCTTGTCAAATGGGTTCTTGGAGGAGGATTTGCTCTGTAGCCTTCCCATAGACTGAGGCAAAGCTGACCTACGTACAGCTCCCCAGATATTCCTTCTTGCCATTCTTGAATGACTGTGGTGTTTGCTTTCTCAGATTCATCATGAACATTCCCCCAGTCACTACGCCCTTTCAAAGATGACAGAACAGCCTCATAAAGATATCAGATAGGTCTGTCAGCACCCTGAGATGCAGCCCACCTGATCCCATGCACTGATATATGCCTGCTTAAGGAATTCCCTAACACCATCTTCCTCTACTGTGGATAGTGCTTCATTACCAAAGACTCTTAATATGTGGAAGGACCTGGAAGGCCTTACCAATAAGAAGAGGCAAAAAAAAAAAAAGGTTTTTATATGTCTTATCACCAGGTCCTCTGCTCCATAAAGCAGTAGGTCCAGACCTTCCCTTGCTTTCCTTTCATTATCAATGCACCAGCCTCTTCTGCCGCCCTTGAGATTCCTTCCTAGTTTCAAGTTCAACTTAACTTCAGCCGTCATGCCTCCACTCTTGCACATTTGTGCAATGTTTCTGCATTCATTCCAGTAGACCATTTTGCTTTCACCTTCTTGTGTAACTCTGTGTATTGGTTTCAGATTCCTCAAAATATGTGAACAGGGACATAAGCTGTATGTTCAAGTAACAGCCTTGAAAAAATCACTCTCTCAACTCAAAACATTTCTCACACTGTAATGAGCGAGTCCCAGAATGCAAAGAAAGGCTCCTGAAGCATCTTAATCTCCTTTAGACAGGCTGCAGTATCATCTCATCTATATTCAAATAACACTAAAAAAAGGCAATCTGATCTTCCATCATAGAAACAGAATTTTATAGCTCTCCTCGCCTGAATTCTTCTTCTACCAATCAGTTGCTTAAGCACAGAACTGGAGCCTCAAATACCCTGATTTTAAATTAACTTTCTTTAAAGACTTGAGAAGAACTAAAATTGAACGCTATGAGTTCAAACACAAAGAAACTGTTTTCACTTTTGCCAGCACACAAAAAAAAACTAAGCTGAAGTTTACCACTGAAAGCTCAAGTGCTACTACCTAAGTTTTCTTACTATTGAAATTTTCTCACTATTGAAACATTCCTTGGGCTTATGCACAGAAAACTCAGATGCCTCATATGACCCGATGACTCCTCAGTCTGCCTCTGGAGTGGTTCCCTATGTATTTCATTCTGTAGCCCTAGTTCTCACCTTATGACTGCCAAAGAGCTGATTCACGTACTGCTAACTTTAACTCAAAGTTGGATTTGTAGGTGTCTTGTTTCAATAGATGTATTTCTGTAAAATATGTCAAAGACATCTGAGAGCACTACAGAACATCAGTTCTTAACAGAGCTCATTATATAAAAGTGTTCACCTGGTCTGCACTTTAGGACTTCAGTTCACTGATCCCACAATGTTCTAGCCTTTTGAACTGGTGTTCTAGTTCAACTGAGTTTTTCCCTCCTATAGAACAGTCTCAGGGTCTAAAAAGCAACACTGACGTTGAATAAGTATTTTTCATTCCTGACAAGATACAAACTGACTTAGTCAACCAACACTAGCACACTAGCACTCACAACCACACTAGCACTTTCACAGGTCCCTGCAGATTATCTTTAGAAACACCCTTAAAATTAATTCAGTAATTCAGGTAATTATTTTTCCTAAAAAACCTATATTTCTAGTCTTCAAGTGTCAAAATTAACACTACTAAAAACACCTTTGAGTAGTGAGGACAATAAATTAATCTCTCCTTTCAAGCTGGTTAGAATTTTCTAGAAATTTTGTCATGGCAACCGAAATGGAGTACTAGCCTGAAGCAGTTTCTGCTGGGCAGCACAGAGGTTCAATATCTGCATCCACTACTGAAACGGCCTCAGTTTTAAATTGTCACAGTAGATACACCCTCATATCAGCTGAGATAATGCAAATCTGAAGATAACTGAACCATTTTAGACAAGGAAACCTTTTTTGAAGCTTCTGAGTATTTAATCACAACCCTAGACTGCATGCTATTTTCACATTCCTGTCCTTTTTTATTAATTAGAAACAAGAACAATTCAAATCAACAGCTTGTGACACAAGTCAAAGCAGCATATTATTTAAACTTGTGTATGTTTTTTCCTGTAAGATGAAAAAACTTGACATGATGCTTCTGAGATTGCAAAACTAAGAATTGGACAAAGCAGATGAAAGAAATTCCACATTTCTGCTCATCTTGATGCATTGAAAAAACTACTTAAACAATGCAGGAGGCCTAATGAGAAGCAACTGCTTTCTATATATTCTGCTCAGCAAAATTATTGAGTCTCAAGTTTTCTTGTCTCTATCTTCTGATTCACAGGAAAAATGACCCTGTTGCCCATGGTCAATATTCAACTTAATAGCAAGAGTGGAACACAGCAGCGTAACTAATAACTCAAAGGCTGGGTTAAGTCCAAAGAGCAGAAAGCGAAGGAAAAAAGATTAAGCATTGTGACTTCTGAATTGCTTAATATTTTGAAGCAGACTTCTTCAGTTAAAAACCAGCACTAAGTTCCTGCCAAAGCTGAGAAATCAACTCATTGTAACTGCAAGTAGGCAGTTTCCCCATGGTAACTGCAAAAAATTTTGTGCAGAATCCAAGTTTTCATTTAAATCCTCTATATTAAAAAAAAATAAATTACTTTCAGTCCACTAAATAAATTAACGTAACCCTGTCTCATTCAGCCTGTCACAGAGAGACTACTGCTGTTGTTGCTCAGTGGTTCAGCAAATTCTGACCATTCCAGTAGTTTTCCAATTCTAGTCTGAGTGGACTAGTTGTCTGTGGACAACTGAACAGAAGCCAGTGACCTAGATTTATTGTATGCAATAACTACTTTCTACTTAAGAGAATTCCAGAAGATCAGAAGTTCTTCATTTTTTTTTTGTTTAACGGCTGCAAGCAATTGCATTAGCTAAGCCTTTCTACTGATGATCTTTGTGTTTGCAGTAAGAGATATTTAATAACTCCTTTCTGACACTGCTGGGTTTTTTATTCCCTGCCTCCTAAATTTCATAACCTGGAGTGACAAGGAATTTTCTCCCAGCTGTCTTTTTTGCTTCTCTTGATGCAGCCCAGGATGCAGTTGGCTTTCTGGGCTGCAAGTGCACACTGCCGGTTCATGTTGAGCTTCTCGTCCACCATCACTCCCAAGTCCTCCTCCTCTGGGCTGCTCTCAATCCATTCTCCACCCAGCCTGTATTTGTGCCTGAGATTGCCACGACCCAGGTGCAGGACCTTTCACTTGGCCTTGTTGAACTTCATGAGCTTCTCACGGGCCCACCTCTCCATCCTGTCAAGGTCCCTCTGGATGGCATCCTTTCCCTCCAGCGTGTTGACCACATCACATAGCTTGGTATCGTTTGTGAACTTGCTGATATGTCCGTGTATGTTTAAAACAGGTATCTACATTGCAGTGCTCTACTTCGATAGAAGCCTCAACTGCTAATTAGAACACCAATATTAGAGGTCTACACAAGTTAAGAAAATGAATTACTAACCTGATTCTGGATTTTGCCTATCTTGATACGGTATTCAAAGTATTCTGAAAAGCTTTTATGAGTACCTCTACACCTATTTTGGCTTAAGCCAACAAAAAGGTATGTAACAAGCATACTTTTCAGGTTTTATTTGTTAGTTGCAAACAAGTATCTAGCTTACCCACCATAATCAAATGCAATCTGAAGTCCTTTGTCTCAGTCAAAAGAGTACAGTTCCAGAAACAACTGAACTGAGCCATCTGTGCTTCAGTTGTTGTATCAGCATTTTTAGAGACAAACAAACTTGACATACAAGTTGTTCTGTAGAAAAGTAATGAACCTACTGTTTCCTAACTACAGCTTCTAGAAACATGTGCTATAATACCATCTTCAGAGATATGTCAAATATGTACATTATTGAAAACAACTGTTCTCCCCTCACCAAATCCTTAATCTAACTGGCTAAGACCTGTGAGAAATCGTGGAAGCTACTCGCTATTTGCACTAGCAAGCGATGAAACAGGAATAAAGGCACCAGTTCTGCATCTTCTCTTAGTTTTTATGATTTCCTATTTAAAAGTTTTGTCCAAAAGCACTCGCCTTTTAGTTAGGTAACAGTTCAGAGTAACAGCAGCAACTAGTTCTGACAGAGTAAGCTGTTGCACAGATAAAGGTATTATTACTTCTAACAAGAGACTCTCTGTCCAGAGTGCTACTTCAATTGATGAATGTTACTGTGCAAAATATTATAGATCATGAACTGAAACAGTCTGATCAGATACACTAAGCCATCTCTACTTAGAATTGTTAGAATTTGGAATTAAAGTTAAAATGCTTTAGTTATAGCACCAGGCCTTGTCTATAAGACTCAAATACAGGGGACACAACCAAAAATAAAACCATTTAATTACCAATTCTTAAAGAATTATAGCCAGATCTAATAACTGTACACCTTAACTTGACATAAATTGATGTGTTTAACACTCTAGAAAGATGTGTTAAGTAATGTATCCATTGAACACAGGGCAGTGTCCATTTTCACAGGCAACAGTGAGCTGGTCTAAAAAAGTTTTTTCCTCCGGAAGCGACTGGCCAAACTCCATGTTTTAGCACTGCTGCATTTTGACTTGATTGGGATGATCTGCTATGGACGATAACCACTCTAAGGGTACACTAAGCAGAAAATACTCCATCCCACATGGGTGCCAGATGATTGCTAAACAGCAGACACCAACCATACCTAAACCAGAAATCAGATGAGGTCTCAGTATTTCAGTGCTATACCATCAGCAGATTGACAATAAATGACACTATCAAAACAGAAAAATCTATAAAACACCTGTTCATGTAGTTTCACACAAACTCAGACCATCTAGTAATGGAGTTCTGAAAGCAAGTTCAGACAGCCCAAAAATACACTGTACCATGCCTCACTTCCTTGGTGCCACTAAGTTTACAATAGAGTAAGCTATAAAGTTCAGGGATAAAGCAATACAAAGGTTTAGTAATATCATTCAGGCTACTTCCATCATAAGATCATTGCTCCAAAAGTTAACCAGCTGAGCAAAGAATAAAAGCTATTACCATCCAATCTGCACTTAATTACTAGCTCTGAATTAAAGCATTTTCTGTCACTATAAGAGGCCCAGTACCAAGATCTGTATTAAAATTCTCAGTACACATCGTCCAAAGAATGCACAGGAAGTGACTGTTTTCCTTCTAGGAGAACAGTAGGCGCTAGCTATTGGATTTCAGTTTCAATTGATGCCAGCTTGGTATTTTGACTTCTACGCGTGATCTGAAAACTAACTATAGGATCCTCCACGCACACAGAGTAATAAACATGATTTCCCAAAGTTAAGGTTGCACTCCACCATGAAGATGAGAGGATAAGCAGCAAGATGAGTATATCTTCCAGAAATCACTGCTGTAGTTTAAAAAAAAAAAAAGTATTTAAAAGTTATAATTGGGGCCTAGCATCATAAGCATGACTTACTACTCTAGAATCTGAATATAGGATATGTGAAGGCAAGATCAAATGTTCTGTCAAACCCAAAGCAATGAAGCTTAGCTTCTAAATAAGTTTTCACATGAGATTAAAAGGCATTATTTTCCTGTGCACATTGAGTTTACATTTTCTTCACACAGCAATGCATAAGATGACATGAAATATCAACAGCAGTATTATTGAGTTCTAGAAGTTTTGTGCCTTAACACAGATTTTTGTTGACATGCTGAAGTAGTTCATGATTAGAATCATGTAAAAACAAACCATGGAAGTAAAAAACTTAATCAGACAAGTTATTTTTAAATCCACAAAACAATAAGCAGTATATACTTAAAAATATGCATTAACATTCACAGAATGGCTCTGTAAACAAATTACATGCACTTGGAGTATTCAGTTTCACTGTAATACTTTCATTAAAACATACCAATATTGATACTGCACTTTTATAATTTAAATAATCCATCTACAAAAGTTAAGCTATTTTCTCCAGATTTCATCAGGAATTACCATTGAAAATGCTTTAGTAAGTACAGTTTACTACCTTGTCACAAGAACTGGACTAAAGACTATTTCATGCTATACTCTAATTAAAGGAACATAGTTTGAAATTAAATGTATTTACTGTCTCCAAGACAAATTTAAGTAACAGATCATTAATGCTTTGTTACAGGCCAAGTTCAAGTTTTTTAAACCCTGGTAAATATCCACCCTTTTAGTGAAGGAAAAGTTAATAATATTATTGAAGTTATTGAGAAGTCAGTAATCCAAGGAACAGATTCTCTGAAAGACCTCACTTCAATAAAAAAGATCCTGTAAATTTGTTTTTATACAGGGCATACATAGAAATGCAGATGTCACCTCACCTGTCTTATAGAAACCTCCTCCTCCCAATTGTATTACCTGAATTAAGTACTGGAAGTGGTTTTGAACAAACATAAAAATCCTTTTATAATATTGCCTATGGTATCTGCATTCATAGCACCATTAACAAACCAGTTTGGAAGAGAAGTGTGGGCTATTCTATGGACAGGTCCTCTACCTTTTGTCTCAAATGGCCTTCAGGCTCATCTTTCCTCCTTGAAGTTAATCACTAATTTATAGGCCACAAGTGTGTTAAAAAGCAAGTTCATAGATTACTGGAATTTTGGAAAAGAAAATACTAGTCATTCAACAATAATTATCAAGACTTGATCTTAGCTCGCAAGAAACTTTGAGCACACAGTTTTATAAACTGACTCCATAATTAGATACTCATTAGAATATTCTTTGAAATTTGGCCAGAAGTATGACACACAAATCTCCATAATATCTTCCTAGTGATGTTTTGGTTAGTTCAGCTTATTCACCACTGCATGCAATTACTATATTTGATTTTCAAAGTGTAGCTGAAGGCTAAGTAAAATGATTTCACCATTTCCCTTTTGGCCTGTAACCAGTGAGAAAGGCAGCAATGTATATAAATAAAGACAAAAATCTAGAAAATACTAATTCTTGTTGCAGCAAGAAAGTTACAAAAAAAATATTTCTTTGGAGAAATGCAGTAACCCATGGCATATTATCTATCTGTACTGAACTACAGAATTACACTGCATACAAAAGTCTAATAAAGATCGTTAAAAGAGGCAAAGTGCTAAAAAGCACCAAAACCTAAGTTCCCCAAGACAGTTCAAAGCTATATTCATGTGCATATGCATTATGAGTTTACATGACCCTATTTCTCTTTCCCTTCCTACTCCCTTCATCAGGATTTCAACTGCTTTCAGGATAACAAAGTTATTTGGTGCCATTTTATTTATTTAAAAAGAAACACACACAAAAAAACCCAACACATACACAAGAACATTCCAGTCAAACTGAGAATTAAGATAGGAACTGTAGCTTGTTCAATAGAACTTATTAATACTGATAGCTTTCCAAGCCAAAGAGCTACAGATCTTCACTGCACAATGGAGCAACACAGATACTAGTCCCTTAAATATTTAAACGAAACTATTGTTTCCCTCCATACCTCTGGCATGTGATTGAAGAATTTGCCATTGGCGCTTACAACTGACATAGGCTTTAGCGTCAATTTGCAGTAAAAAGAAAAGAGCCAATAGCATATTCAGTATCCAATAAAAATTTCAAGTTCTTTTTAATATGAGCTGTGCTAATTTGTATCGAGCTAAAGCAGAAAAACATCTAATTGTTCAAAACTGCTGAAATTGCAACTTGTAAGAAAAACAATTGTTATATAACAGACCTGTCAGTTATTGGCACTTACTATCTCCAGCTAACATTTTTGTTCTAGTAATAGGAGATCCGTCTACGTAAGTGACAACTGCCTCTTTCCACAGAATTGTAGTGGCTGGTAAATACAACATTCAAGGTGGAGTTTTGCTAGGAGGGGAAGAAAAATTAATAACAACTTAATACAAGCCTTCAACTTTGGAAGTGTGAAAGTTAGGTACAAAGAAATAACTTTGTTCACACTTTTGTCTGTATGCACATTCAGAAGCTCAAACAAGCATAAACATAAGACATAAAAAACCTGTTAAGAACACTCAGCTGGGGATCCAGAGAAAAAATGAATATGTGACTTAAGCAATACAATTTTATACATCCCTTGCCTCTCTCTCTCTCTCTTTCCTAATTTCCTCTTCCAACCTTTAATCTACACCTTTAAAGTGCCTTTCAGTCTTGTAAAAACTGTTGGACTTGAGAATCCTGCATTTCCAAGTCCAGTATGTTCTGCTTAAACCGGGTAGAATATTTAACCTTCAAGCCTTTAACAGCTAAGCACATGCTCCTTCAGAACAAGCATATAGAAATTGTTCATTCTGTTGTGAACTGTCTAGGGGATTCCTTATTCATGCATTTTAACACACTGCTGCAACATCTATTTATTCAGTATTTTTACTTACGTGGTCTGCATGACTCACCGCTTCCATGGTACCTCAGTCAAGATTCAACGCATAACCTTCACAACTAAACACGTCTTTCCACATATTATTCCAAACGGAGACAGAATACAAACCACTGCAGAACTGTTGTCTTGGACTTTTAGAAAACTTAGCTCATCTTCCATATGCTCTTCTGCTGAAATCATAATTAACTGAACTGGAAGACAAGAGCTAGGCTTGAAAAACAAGGATTTAGCAAACATAAAACTGATACAAGAGGGAAAAATGAGGTTAGAATATGGGAGGACAGGAATAAAAGGACAGGTACTCTAAGTATTTTCCTCACACCACTGAATTCTCCGCTTGTTATTCATAACCTATTCCTAACTTTGTACTATCATGCTTTGTAAAGCATATGCTAAAGACCACACACTCAGACAAAACAAGATATACTCACAGAAGAGAAAAATTTACTTTCAATTTAGGGAATGGAATACATTACTAAAACTTCCAGCAACAAAAATTTAAATTCAATGTCATCCTAAAATCTGATTTTGATCACTTTATCTCTATTTTTTGCAGTAAACACCAATCAAACACAGGACAAATCAGCACAATAAGAACAGCCCAAAGAGAAACAAATAAGGAATTACTTATTTTTTTATTTAAGCATAAAAACATCAAACATGAGTCACATACTTAGGCAATCTCTTAAAGCCACCAAGAGTTGAAGAGCACAGCCAATTCAATGAACAAAATGATCATAGGTCTGACATCAACATCTCAGAAAGATACTACGACATTTAGCAGTTCCAGATCTGTGATCAGTCTTACAACGAACTCCACTTACATTTCAGAATCAAATGGCAGTAGAATCAGCTATTGCTGTACTCTCACAAAACAGACAGACTTGAGAATTCTGTGATGTTAATTCAGTAGCGAGTCATACATTCCACCACAATGGCAGGTTTACAGGTGAGTTTGTTACTCCATGCTGTTCCTATAAACTACGTAAAGAACTGATGCACAAACCAGGAATACTTGTGAGCAATTCTTTGCCATATGTCTTCAGACTCCTTTGGATCAGACTGGGGAAATCAATCAGCCATCCTGAAAAGGTGTTTTTCATAAGCTCCACACATTATAATGTGCCCCCTACTGAAAAGTAGCGGCCATGCTGTATTCTTCTGAAAATTCTTTCAGTACATTCCTGGCATTTTAGTTAAGAGTAACTCTGCTGTAAATACAGACCTGCTAACAGCAAGTTACAGTAGTAAGCAGCTGTCTTATTTAGGTAATCATGTTCAAATTCACAAAATATAAATGGAACACAAAGTTGAGGTGGTACTGAGCAGTAAGACTAAACTGTATCTTTAGCAATCACACTCCAGCACTCTCAACAGTTATCCAGATGAAAATTAATAGAAGGCCTAGAATACTCCAGACAAAGAAAAACCTACATAGTACAAGTATTGGCACAACACTGAGGAGTTACAATACAGAGACATCTGATGGGCTCCACAGGGGATAGACTCAGTCCAGCAGCTCCCAGGTCAGTGCTAGCCCTGAGAAGCTCCTGAACAAGTTACTGATGTATACTTACACTACACTGTAATCCAGCACAGCTTTCAGGTTGTCACTTAAAAGCACGAAAACTGTTTCCGACCCAGAGGCGATCCAGATATCAAAGTAGCTATAATAATGAGCTGCACTTCAGCATTCAACATAGTGAGAGAAGATGAATTTTGAAGTATCCATGGTATGGTTAATCTGTAACTGAAGTAATTCACCCATACACAATGACCAGTGAAGTGTTAGTTTTCACTTAGTTTGCTCCTGAAGGAGAAGTCATTTAAATAGAAGCTCAGAAGAACAGAGGTTACCTCCCAAAAATTAAAGCTTTTTATTTCTCCATTCTAATCATTCTTCTCCCAGACATATTCAAGTGTCTTCTCTTTTTCACAACACTTAGACCTTAACTATACCCTTGACTGCTACCCCTTTTTATTTCTAAACAGTTTTTGTTTTAGTCTCTCCAGTTAGTTTTGCAGTAGTCAAGTCTTCCTTATTTCTGAAGACACATATTCAAACGTCACTATATCCCAAAGAGCTGCAAGACTCTAGAACCACAATTTTTTGAAGGATGCACAGGTAGTTGCTGTTTTTCAGCTGAGTTACTGAAGGTCCTCTAGGGATTTAGTTTTGTTTGTTTTTGTTGCTTGTGTTATTTAAAAAATAAGACTCCACACCAGAAATACATACTAGGCAAGTATAGCATATACATACTTCCTAAAAACATTTGTTTCACAGCCTGCTATCACTTCAAGCTCACAGTCTCCTCAGCAGTAAAAATCTGGTGCTTCCAGTTTGGTTGACTGTCCTATCTTCTTATAGTATCAGGTTAGCTGATTTACCAAACATCGCTGTAAGTAGTGGTATGTATAAGAAGCAACAATGTAGGGGATCAGAGCAGCTCACAAAGTGAGGAATTCTCAGTTAAACTATACGAGATTAAATTACTCTAGAACAAACATTTATTGTAACCTGTTTCCTACAAATCCAAGTTTATCTTGCCAAAAAAATTTGTGCCTATTGACTGAACAGGAATTATACTTAGCCTGAGAAATCTACTGCTGACTGGAAATATTACATGTACATTTTGATAGAGAAGTCTTTTTAAGCAATTATACAGCTTATCTCATTCCACTGGGGAATAAGGATAAAAAGAGGGAAAAAGAGCAAACACCATTAATGTTAAGAAGTTCAGTAGGCTTAATATACCCTGCTCTTCTTCTAACTAGTACTTTTTAACCTCCTGCTCCCTCCGTTGAGGGAAGCAATTTTCTCTAAACTGCGTGGGTCCTCCTCACCCATTTAACTGCACATTTGATTCATCTGTTCCCATGAAAGCTTCGGCTTTCTTGTGGAATTTTAAAAATTTGAGTGGATGTACGTGGGAAGAGCGCAGAATTCCTTCAATTCCTGCAAAGACACCTCTGAAGCCAACATATGCTGGCTATATTCAAAAAGAAAGGCAAAGAAAGTAAACAGTAAAAACTACTTTTTAATCTAGTCATCATAAAAAATAGATGACACCATACTTAACTGCTAGCATAATACTAACTACAGTACTTGAGTAGAAATTAACATCTACCATAAAGAAAAAGTTGACATGATTACTAGTCAAGAAATGTAGAGACTAGTAAGACTTTTTTTATAAAAAAGAAATTAGTCTTACAGGACTATTCTAACTACACAAGTAATCTTTAACATTTTTATCAAGTAGAAGCCAACAATGTCTTCCAAATACACCAACTGGCAGCACCAACATCACTTTTGCTGAGCAACAAAGTGGTATCATTTGGCATTTGTCTGTTTCATTGCCACCCCTCTGAACTCCTAATTCTGCTAAAGATTCTTTCTGAAGAAAGTATCTTTAGGAGAATGCAAGATCTCTTTACACAGAAATACATACAATGCAAATGAAGACTCTTCCTTCTGTCTCTGTATCCTTTCTTCATCCAAGAACTGTGAAGTGGCATAGACTTTCTCTACTTAAGAGGATAAACCATGCCATTGAAAAGAAAGGTTTTCACATTATGCTGTAAGTTCCATCTCCTGTTTGAATCAAAGTCTGAGAGCCATTAAGCTACCTTCTTCCTGGTACTTGGTACCCAAACCTGAGATTAAAACAAGAGATACTAATGACTGCAAAGACAAACCCTCCACAGTTTATTACACACAAGTGAAGAAAAGCCATGACTGATTATCAGAGTTCAACTCTTACAGCCCCACTGATGACATCCATTTATACTATTATTTTTAAAGTGCCTAGGGTCATACAGTTAGCATTTCAAGCCCTACTATTCAGATATGAAAGAAAATCAACGCTTTATGGTGTAATTGGCAGCAAAATGGCAAGATTATCGTTAAAAGCTATATTGTTTCCAATTAAGTAACGTGAAAACAAGACTAGAAGAAGAAACAAAACAAGTGGAAAGTTGGAAATAAAAAGTTTAAGGAACACAGACAAGAAAATTTTAGGAAGATGCAGACTGTGAGATATATGAGGCTGTCTCTCACATTGCAGTAGTATAAATTATCTCTCCCTGTAAAGTTTATATAAGTAAAATTCTCAAACATTAAGTCATATTTAGAACAGGAAAGCAGAAGGGAGCAGAAGCCATATAACTGATAAGGAAAACAGTCAAAATAAAACACGCAGCACAGAAAAAAATACCTTTTCTGAGAACTGTAACTATCAAAGCATGATTTGCCCTCACACATTCCATTAATTTAGGAACCAAGAATGTGAAGTTCCAAGCGAGGCTTCTTCTACAGTCAGAGGATTTAGAGTTCTCTTGCCTCTCCTTAACACACATTTCCTGTTGTGCAGTAAAACATAAGCTCAGTCTTGTACTCTTTTCTTCCCTGAAGGTACTTCCCTCTACTTCATTTAGTTTCACAAAATCCACCAGTCTCTACCTGTAACCCTGCAAAGCTTACCAAAAATTATCCACCCCCCCCCGCCCACCAGAAAAAAAAAAAAAAAAAAGCCCAAGCAAACCATTAGGAAGGAAGACAGTCATATAAGCTTTGTTTGCACAGGAAACCAGGCTAAGAATTTACTAGCCCATTATCTGTGAAGCAACACAACCGACTGAAAAAAAAACCCAAACATTAGACTTCTCGTGTTACTGGCAAGTAGGATGCTTAACAGGCTGATGACAGAAAGCATACTTACAAGTGGGGAAAAGAATGAACAAGATTAGGTCACAAGTAACCAGAAAACTCCCATAACTTGTTCACTTTCTACATCAGGAGCAATTCTAAAATGTAAGATTGTTCAAGGACTGTAGGCTGCTTTTACTGTATTCTTCTAACCACAGACAGTATCTCTCTTTTAAAGATTTCTACCTCATTACTAAAGTGAGATGATGGCCTTCAGCCTCTTTACTATAGCATCATCCAGCCTTTTCAGTAGCAGATGGAACTAAGTATTTGACTTTGCACTGAAGCGGATGAGGAGTGATCACATAAATCCATTTGCTACATGAGTTGCAGTCCCACTAAGAAAGGGTGGGAATACAAAAAAAAAAAAAGCTCTGCAATTAGTACTGCAGTGATCTTGTAGATATAAACTGACTCAAGATGGTTACTGCCAAAGTTTTTGCCTCAGCAATAGATACACAAAGAATGTATTAATCACTAGTGTACAGTGAGTTCTCTACATATATATGTAATTCCTGTAAAAGCTGTAGCAATAATCTAAATCTGCTGCTGATACACTCTGGAGGCCCTCAAAGCTGAGAGGAAGTAAGACACATCAATGTAGTATCCAGCTTTATTACATTGACACAGGTACATGATCACTAACAAACAGCTGAAGTGGGACAATTATATTATTTCCAGTTATTACCTCTATCATTTACAGACAGAGCAGAGCATGTGAGTGCACAGCCACTTTGATGCAAAGTCCAGTAGCTTAGCTGAAACTGTCAGAGAAAACTATTCAAGCTAAGCTGTTGGACTTTGTACTAAAGCAGCTCCAAGTACTTGCACGCACTTCTTTTTGCCAAGAACGCTACAAGTTTGGGTAACTTTAAACCAAAGTTGACAACTGGAGTAGGAAGAACTTAAGCCATCACAGCAAGATATGTCAGCAGGTGTCAAGCACCCAAATACAATCATTAACTTGTTGGGAGATCTAAGTAATTATAGTTACATCACATGTAAACCTCTGCTCTGATGTAACACTTTCAAGATGATATTCCTGAATACTAAGGATTCACCCAAGCAGAACCTTGCCCTTATGTACATGCACTTTTCCCACCAACCTCATTGACAAATGAAAGCAAGTGAGGACAGAACCCAGTCTCCAAATGCAACATACATAGCTGAAGACTTTTCACCCATTACACAGGTATCTACTGTTCCTGCAGCACTCAACCTAACTAGATATCAAAACACTTCACAGAAGGTTAATTAATTAAGCCTCAACACACCCGGTAGCTTAGCATCACCCTATTAAGGATGAGCCTTGAGGCACAGAGAGGAAGGATAACCAAACCGAGGCCACAAATATGCATATATACACAAGATCAGCGAGGCAGGACTAGGATGTTGTCTGGCAATCCAGAAAGTTTCACGTACTAACATAAAATAACTTCAGCTACACGCAGGAGGGTCGATGGCGGGGCAGAAGGGCGGCAGATGACAAAGGAGGAAGGCCAGGAATTGAGAAGGCGGCCAGGAGGGGGGAGGGGAACTGCGCCCTACCGCCCGGTCGCTCACCACCGCGGGAAGCCCTCGAAGAGCCCTGTCTCCAGGCAGGCCGCGGTTCCTGCCACTTCCCCAGTCCCACCCGGCCGGTCCCCGAACGGAGGGCCCTGCGGAGGGCTCCGAGCACATCCCTCCCTCCTTAGCCCACAGCGCGGCCTCGCCCATCCCGGGCCCTCGCCGCCTCCTACCTTGGCCACGTAGTCCTTCACCTCATCGAGGTCTCCGTTTTTGAGGGCCCACATGAACTCCTTGTCAGACATCGCGGCCGCCTAGCAGAGACGCGGGCGGGAGGGCGGGCGAGGCGGCGAGGGGCCCGGCAGCGCCTCCACGGAGCGAGGGCGGCGGCGCGGAGGGCAGGAGCCCCTCCTCCGGCTGGCGGCCGCTCGCTCGCTCGCTGCCGACCGGCCGGCGGTTGGGCGGGGCGGGGCCGCGGGCTGGCGGCAGTTCGGGCGGTTGGGGCTCGGCGCCGCGGAGCGAGGCCAGGCGCGCGGGCGGGGAGGAGAGGGGGGGGTAAGCACGGGAGAATCCGCCTGACTGAAGGGAAAAGCGGTTTACTTGCGCGCGGCGCTTCCGCTTCCGGTTTCCATTCGGCTCGGCTCCCCGCCCCCGCCCCCCGCGGTCCCCTACCCACCCCACCGAGCCATCCACGCCGGAGAAAGAGTGACAGGGCGCATGCGCCGCCGAATCCTCTTGGCGCATGCGCTTACTGTAAGCGTCGCTCCGTTCCCGGAGATACCGAGGGGAGGGGGAAGGGGAAACGGCGCGGCGCATGCGCTTTACCTTCCAGCCGCGGCCCCGTTCCTGGTTGCCCGGGTGTTGCCATGGTGACGCGGCCTGTCCTGGGCCCCGCCAGCCGTCTCGCCATTTCGCCGGCGGGGCCGCTGAGCCTGCCCGCGGCGGTGAGCCCTGCGACACTCAGCCCGGGGCAAACCTATACTTTTACCTCACCCTGTGCCCAGGACACTGCGGAAGCTGTGCGTGGGGCCCCTGGCCGGGACACTGCGGCAGGCCGCACTGGGCTGCGGAGGGCGGTGGGCCGCTAGCTCCGGCTTCCAAGCCGGTTGAGGATCTGTGTTAAGTAACTGTTCCCGTTGAAGAGCTAAGTGTCTGAATAGCTGTTCTACAAAACCCGAGGCACTGAACATGCTGTGAATAATTATCATAATGCTTCCAAAACATGAGCGGGGAGACATGAAAGGAAGTATGTGGTAATTAATAAATGTGTTGGCACTTGTTGGCTGCATCTGTTTTTTGAAACCACATGTTTTGCCTATGTAACATGCAGCCTGTTGTGTGAATCATGCCTGACTGCTAACAGGCAGCCGCTCTCTCTCCCTAATCCCCCCTGGCAAGCATCATCCTCAGCACCCTCGGAGCTAGAGCTGCACTGCTGCAACTGTTCCCAGCCTGGCAACAGTATGAAAACGTGCAGACACTGTTTAAGGGTTGCAATGATCTTATTAATGAGAAGGAGGGTGCACTCTACCGTACGGCCAAAGGAAAAATGTAAGGGGAAGTGGTGCCATACAGGTCATGATTTTTACATGTTTTCTTTGTACTTCTGAACCTCAGAAATGTCGAATATGTAGGGCTTTGCAGATTTTTGTCAGGGATTAAATGGTATTCAGTTGAATTAGCTAGAATGTTACTTACAAGGAAATAAAAATCTATCCCCTTTCAAGTTGGGTTAATTACTGATTTCACTAATAAACTGAGATGTTTTGGAAAACGTGATTTTGTCCTTCTGTTTTTTTCCTAATGTCACTAAAGAAAAAGAAAACAAAAAACTATGAAACACAAACTGTCAAGTGCCCTTACATTGTTTTGTAAATGCTCCCAGTACATGTATAAATACAACTTTTTCAGTGCTTAATTTTTAGTCTGCAGAAATGGTAAGGTAGTTTGGATTTTTTTAATAAGCTAAATTGTATTTATTTCTTTTTTTTTTTTTTAGGAAGACTAGATAATCCTGACTTAATAAGTCTGATGAAAACATATTTAAAATTCTGGATACTTACTCAGATACTTGAGTATGCATCAAGGAGCCAAGTTGTGACCACATTTTAAAAAATGTTGCTGGACACTTCTGTTGCCATATATATACGCACTAGCCTGTGAATCCAATCTTTCCATTTTACCAACAATTTGCTTAAGTTATCCTTACTCCTAAAATATCACTGAAGCAGAAAAACTTTTACATTTCTCTCTTTCTCTGCAGAGAAACTCTTTAGCAGGGCCTGTTTTGATAGGACAAGGGGGTAATGGTTTTAAAATAGAAAGAAGCAGATTCAGACTTGATATAAGGAAAAAAAATCCACAATGAGGGTAATAGAGCACTGGAACAGGTTGCCCAGAGAGGTGGTGGATGCCCCATCCCTGGAAACGTTCAAGGCCAGGTTGGATGGGGCTCTGAGCAACCTGATCTGGTTGGAGATGTCCCTGCTCCTTGCAGGAGGTTTGGACTAGATGACCTTTAAAGGTCCCTTCCAACCCTTCTATGGATTCTGTTCTATGAAATTCTGTTACCTAAAGTACATTGTTTAGTTGGACATTTCTCCCCTCATACCTGATACATGCCTTTTCTAGAGGTACACTCATAGTTTAGCTTCTGGCCCAAATTCAGAATGGCTTTTGTCTGCTTAGTGACTAATAGTGGGTCTATCGGGTGTGCATCCAGAAATAAAAACCCATACCTGGTACCATTTTCTGTCATATATGCCTTAAAAGCTGTATGCACTGCCTTAGCCCTCTGTTTTTTTACTCTTCTCAAATTTAATTTCAACTGCTAGAAGTCTGGTGGCATATGAAAACTTTGGTTCTTAGACGTATTAATCAGAAAGAAATGCCATGAATAAACATTTAGCAAAGGAATTTCTTAAACATATTTTTTTCTCTTGAAATCATGGTAATGTTACAGATGTTGGAAAAGAAATGCTGTACTAGACATGCAAAGTCTGTGAGACCTGGGTTTGATTATCATCCTTAAACTAGGAACTACTTTTACATTTCTCTCTACTTTCCTTGTCTTTCTTGTAAGCAGTAGTAGAATCACTTACTGTTTGTGGAAAGCATCTCCTCTTATACTGCCTTTAACCATACTAGCCCAAAGCTCTAGGCTGGCTGCAAGTTCCCTGGCTGGAGAATTAGTTCATTGTTGAGAACAGAGTCATAACTGTTAGCCGCAGAGTCTACATTGGCTTCTCGATGTAAACCTTCACCTGGTGACATTCCCTACTTCAAAACGGTATTTTAGTCTCATCAGTAGAATTTCCAACACAACATGCAAGTCATGCCCCAGAAGACTTATGGTATAAAGGAGATCCCTAAACAAAGTGCCATTTGTATTTTGATAGAGATAGAAGCCATATGTATGACAAGTAAGAACAAACATTATCCCAGTCACCATAGCGTATCTTTGTATGTTCTCTATGAATTTTTGCTTCATTTTCTGATTAAAAACTGATTATTTCTATTCCACATGCTCTAGAAAATTTGAGAAGCATGAGGTGCATTGCCCCTTCATTTGGATGGCTGGAGGAGATAGGGAGTGATAACAAGTTAAGGTGTAGGAAGAGTGCTAGATCAACGAACTGGGCCTTCTCTAGCCCAGTTATTCCCACCAAGATGAAATTCATCTACCTGCTACTTCCTGGTTAAGTCTTGTTTTGAATGCCTACGTAACTGCTAAACTGTCCTGTAGACTCATCCTGCTCTTCTGACCAGAGCTTCACTTCCGTAAGCGAATCTCACTTACGGAATATAAACATGATTATTTTTCGCATACATCCTCATATATTTTTCCATATTCTTTTGTGTCTAAATGTAGTTTTGCATTTATCTGTTTCAGCAAATAAATAATAATTTGTTGTTTTATACAGTTATACAATGTTAATATATATAATGCATATGCTTGTATAAATCATAGAAGCAGCACACAAATAGTCTAGACTACAAGACAATCCAATGAATTTAGAATCATAGAATCACAGAATGGTTAGGGTTGGAAGGGACCTTCAAAGGTCATCTAGCCCAACCACCCTGCAAGGAGCAGAGACATCTCCAACCAGATTAGGTTGCTCAGAGCCCCATCCAGCCTGGCCTTGAACGTTTCCAGGGATGGGGCTTCCACGACCTCTCTGGGCAACCTGTTACAGTGTTCCACAACCCTCATTGTAAAAAATTTTTCCTAATATCCTAATTTCCTAATATCCTAAACCTACCCCCCTCTATTTTAAAACCATTACCCCTTGTCCTATCGCAACAGGCCCTACTGAACAGCCTCTCCCCATCTTTCTTGTAGGCCCCTTTGAGGTACTGGAAGACCGCTATCAGGTCTCCCCGGAGCCTCCTCTTCTCCAGGCTGAACAGCCCCAACTCTCTCAGCCTGTCCTCATAGGAGAGGTGCTCCAGCCCTCTTATCATCTTCGTGGCCCTTCTCTGGACCTTCTCCAACTGGTCCATGTCCTTATGCTGGGGGCTCCAGAGCTGGACACAGTACTCCAGGTGGGGTCTCACCAGGGCAGAGTAGAGGGGGAGAATCACCTCCCTCGACCTGCTAGTCACGCTTCTCTTGATGCAGCCCAGGATGCGGTTGGACTTCTGGGCCGCAAGGGCGCATTGCCAGCTCATGTTGGGCTTCTCGTCCACCATCACTCTCAAGTCCTTCTCCTCAGGGCTGCTCTCAATCCATTCCCCGCCCAGCCTGTATTTGTGCCTGGGATTGCCATGACCCAGGTGCAGGACCTTGCACTTGGCCTGGTTGAACTTCATGAGGTTGGCACGGGCCCACCTCTCCAGCCTGTCAAGGTCCCTCTGGATGGCATCCCTCCCTTCCAATGTGTCGACGGCACCACACAACTTGGTGTCATCGGCGAACTTGCTGAGGGTGCACTCTACCCCACTGTCCATGTCGCCTACAAAGATGTTGAACAGGGCCGGGCCCAGCACAGACCCCTGAGGGACGCCACTCGTGACCGGTCTCCACTTGGACATTGAGCCGTTGACCACCACTCTCTGAGTGTGGCCATCCAGCCAACTCCTTATCCACCGAGTGGTCCATCCATCAAACCCACGTCTCTCTAGTTTAGAGAGAAGGATGTCGTGCAGGACAGTGTCAAAAGCTTTGCACAAGTCCAGGTAGATGATATCCGTTGCTCGGATAGCTATCCAAATTTTTAAAAAGAACAACGTAAAAGACTTGAATACATACTGGTACCCTTGCAGGTTTTGTTTAAAAACAGTATTTACTGTATTCCCTTTGTGTAATGCCCAACAATTCATACACAATAGCTGTTAGTTCAGCACAATAGCCAAACAGTAATATAAAATATCATCATCTCCTCATTTTTTTTTTGAGGAGAAAATAACAAAGTGAACAGAAAATAGAAGACTAGATAAAGTTACAGAACTGGTACAAGAGATCTAGGAATGACAGATGAAAATTAGACAATGACAGATGAAAATTAGACAATTGATTGGCTTTCTGTTTATTAGTTGGTTGTATTTATACTACTTGATGTGGTTTGTCTGCTGTGAAGGTTACCAGAGAAGAAACGCTAGTATCTTCCTCTTACTTTTTGAATCCAGCAACAACCTTACTTGATCTCAGTGAAAAAAGTTTTGGATTTTGGTCCATGCATCCCAAACCTTATTGTACAGGATACGAAAGACAATTATCTCCTCTCTCCCTGAGTTCTTTCTTGAACTGTGTGAATCTTTGCTGAAATAGTTTACTATTTGCTGACATTGCTGCAAATAAATTTCTTCCTAACTTTAGAATATCTGTGTAAATATTTGGAAAGTATATATACGTGTAAGGCCAGATTTTGCTTTGTCTGTCTGTGATATGAAGCGACTGAAGGAAGAGGGAGTGGCAAGGAAAAGGAAGTAAGTTATTTTGTCCCTCCCGAGGTCAAGCAGGATCACAGCCAGGGGAACTTGATAACTGTTAGCTGTATTTGTTGTGGTACTTGAAGTAGCAGGAGAAGCAGACAAACTGAGACATCCAGCTCCAGTTCTTTGATACTTGTTCATCAATCCCAGTGAGGCTGGACCTTGGAAAGTAATGCAGCAACTTGGGTGCCAGCTTTTAGTAGTGAGGAAGAGCAGCGCGCTGTGGAAATGCATCTTCCCGTGGAGGTGATCTGCCTTTTCCTTGAGCACTGTTTAGTAAACGTGATGTAGCAGTCAGTTTAGCAATTGCTAAACAAGGGACTGGCTCTGAAAACTGAAGAAAGGAGTATATCAGTGTTGACAAATACTCTCGGCAAGATCAGAGGGTGAATAGTGGTTTGGAGGTTTGACCCGTAAATAACCAGGCTGGGCTTATTTCTTAAGACAGAGTACAATCCTCCTTTTGGCTACAGGCCTTCTCTCTTTCAGTATCATTTGTAAATGCCAGTAGGTTTTTACAGTTTTCTTTGTTTGTTTCACATTTAAGTACTGTACCTTCTCTTCTTTCATTTACAAGAATATAAGTGTAAGTCATTGTGACTGTTTCCACAACTAAAAGGAACTAAAATCTTTGTGCCTTCACCCAAGGGAAGTTACCTTTCTTCTATAACCTTATTTCTCATTTCAGGAGCAATTCATAGGAAATGGAAGCTCAAGAAATTATCTCTTGATCATCTCAGTTATTTCTCTAAGTTAAAATAATGAAATTATAGAAACATAGAAAAATTTAGATTGGAAGGGACCTCTGGAGGTCATCTGATCCAATCCCTGCTCAAAGCAGGACTAATCTAGATGAGGTTGCTCAGGGAGGGCCTTTTCCAGTTACGTTCTGAATATCTCCAAGTGTGACAAAACCACAGCTTTTCCTGGCTACTTGTTCTGATGTTTGACTGCTTTCACAAAACAAACAAATCCTTATATCTAATAAAAATTTCCCTGCTGTAACTTTATATTTGTTACTTTTTGTCCTATACCTGCCTCTTCAAGATGAGTTTGACTGTTTTCTCTCTATATTTGCATGAGGTAGTTAAAGATAGCTGTAAGATTCCACCCGTCCCCACCCCCCACCCCCGCCCCAACCTTAACCTTGTAATCTCAGGGCTGAGCAAGCCAATTTCTTTCGGCTTTTTGTTGTTTGTCATGTGCTTTGGTCAGCTTATCGTCTTGATCGTCTTCCGATGGACTCACTACAGTATGTCAATGTCTTTTTACTCTGGGGAGCCTGAAACTTGAAGCAGTATTCCAGCTGCAGCCTCACAAGTGGTGACTAGAAAGGATAAATCACTCAGAGGGAGGTAGATTTAGATTAGATATAAGGAAAAAAAATTTTTACTATGAGGGTTGTAGAGCACTGGCACAGGTTGCCCAGAGAGGCAGTGGATGCCCCACCCCTGGAAACATTCAAGGCCAGGTTGGACTGGGCTCTGAGCAACCTGATCTGGTTGGAGATGTCCCTGCTCCTTGCAGGGGGTTTGGACTAGATGACCCTTCCAACCCTAACCATTCTATAATTCTATGATTCTGTGATTATTCACTGTTCCGTTGAAGGCTTAAATTGCCTTCAAGCGCACTGTTGCAATGAAGGGTTAAACACCGGAAAGCTCGTGCTGGCAGGAGTGACAACACACTCTGTTCCAAAGCAAGGGACTGTTCAGTATAGCTGAGCATCACAATCAGGAGAACTTCGCCCAAAGCTTTGCTGATGGTGCAAGAGTCTGAATAGGTTGCAGTTTGCTTTTTCACAACAGTATGGGCTTTGCAGTGCTGACAAAGGTGAAATCTTTTGCTAGTAAGCAAATGAGAGTTGGGCACATTAGGGACTGATACTAACAAAGAGGAAACATAAGCAACATCATTTTTTTCACAGTACTGGTTGTTAAAGCAGTAAACAACTGACTACTAAAAGTGATACTAATGTGATTTTCTAGTTAAATGAAAATAAATTATTATTGAACTTGCTCAGCTGCATAGAGGAGATAATTCTAAATTCTAATACTGTAGATGCAATTCTAGGATTTTAGAAAAAGTTAGAAAACTGAAATTGCTCGGCTTTATAGGGAAGAATTGCAAATAGCAAAATTTTGTCTTTTATAGAAATAACAGCCATTGAGAAAAAAAAATATGCCTACTTATGCATTTTTACCCCAATTCAGAGAAGGTGTCAGTGTGAACTTTACAAAACTTTACCGTTTGGAAAGTGAGTGTAAGTAGGTGTAACTTATATGGTGGGTGAATGAACAACTGAAGAGGCTGGGTAATACCAGAAGTAGAACAAACAAACAAAAAATTTTTAAAAGTTTCAAGATAAGCCACAATAAAGCATTTTACATGTAAACCTTTCTTTGCTGCCATTTGCATGTCCATCCAGATCAGTGCTTTGTGATAGCATGTAGTTGTATGCAATCTTCCTTTTTTATTTTTTGTTCAGTGAATAGTCATAGGTCCGCTTTTAGTAAGAATCAGCTCTGTCTCAAAAACCTACAAAGATGCTGCTGAACACTTTGAGTTTCTACACAGCAGAGAAAACTGCCTCTGGAGCTTTTGCTTGTTAGATCTGCAATTTTCCACTCATGGACTGTGCACTTCAGCATGTTTTGGGTTTCCTTACCCTTACTATAAGCTGAGAATTTCCTGGGACCTCCTTTTTTTAATGGTGGCAATATTTTGCAACCGGGAGAGACATTGACTGCTGACTTCCAAATCTTGTTCATTTTGGAACAGTCCCATTGTTTTTTTTTAGTGCTCTAAGCACTGTCTGAAACCCTTGGCTTTCAACATAAATCACAAAATGAACAACCTTAGTTCAGCATCCCAAATTACAAAATGAAACTTAAACATGAGCATTTATATCACTCACATAGAAAAACTGAAGTACACTGTATTTCTACCCTTTGAATGTTTTCTGGAACAGTATTTATGGATCTAGCTGTGAGAAGTAGAAGCAAACGCAACTGCCAGAGTACTGTACACCGTGTATGTAGTCTGTATGTTTACTTTAAGCTATAATTGTTCTAGGAAGTACATAGCTTGTGATTACGAGGCATGGAATAAATTTTCTTTAATCAAAACTACAGTTTTCAACTTTAGAATGTCCAGATTAATCATGCAGATTATATACAGGGAATTCATGATTGAACATTTGAAAACACTGAGTAAAACATGTATGTTAATATTCCATTCAGTACCATAATAAAATCTGGACCTTTGGTTCCACCATGAGATGTACTGTTTCAGACCAATATGGTCCTGACTTTATGCAGATTGTTTGCTGGTACACTGTTTGTCCTGTGAGCATCAGAAGATAAAACAAAGACCTTTGATATAATATAGCAAAACTCATTCAGTTTTATATACTTGTGCTGATTTCAACACTCTAATATTTTGAGGAATATTTTGTATATTGTAATGTGTTTAATAAACCGAGTCTCTGCTTATAAATCAAAGGGCAAGGACAATAACTTTCTTTTTCCTGTGTTTTGAAGTTTTCACTGGTGATGTTTAACAAACAACAAGTAATAACAGTAACAGTCACAGTGCCACAGGGAGACACTGTTGTCCAAACCATCATTTCCTATGGCTTCATTTTCCTATCCATAATCCAATACCTTTCTACAATTGTGAAAAGCCTTGAGAATCTCAAATGAAGGATGCTGTATCAGTGAAAAAAATGTTATAAATATATGCTTGATGGGGTTGTTCCTGACAATCGTATACCAAGATGCAGGATAGAATAGTATATGGAATCAATTATGATTGTTACTACACATCTTTGGAGAAGAATGAAAAAAAAAAAAGAGGATACTTAGTTGAAAGGTAGATTTCTTCACAAAAATGGAAATGTCCTGCTTTTACAGGCTGCTTTTGTCAACAAAAAAAATATGTTCGGAAACAGATTTAAGAAAAGCCTTAGCCACACTGCAGATACTTGTTCCTGGTACAGCACTGAAAAAGTTCAGTTTTCTACATTAACAAAAATGTTAATCTTTCACAATAATTATCCATACTCTTGCATAATTTATATTGTAATCATGTCTCCAGTTGTGTCTTTCTTGTAAAAATACAGATAGGATATATCAGCTAAAAATGCTGTACTTGAGATCTCTTTCCAGTGTTTTTCAGATACCCATGTGACTTGCTGTTGAGCAACCTTTTCCTTAGTTGGAAGCAATAACTTTTTTTTTTGTTTAGCTTTTCATTCTTGATTTATTTATTTACTTCCATATTTTTCTCTTTCTCTTGCCCATTTGCTGTTCAATACATGCACTATCCCTTCATATTAACAGAGGCAGAACTGTGGTAATGCTTTTACCATAATCTATTTATGTAGCAGTTTGGGCTAGGTTCTCCTGCAAAAGGGAATAGCTTCCTTGAGTGGGTGTATATCTCTTCTTGCTACATGGATCCTATGGATTATGAAACATTTTGCTCCCAGTTTGTGAGGATCTCCAGTACAGTCTGGAGCAGTGCTGTGTTGCAATGCTGCCCCTTCCATCCTCCTAAGGTATGTTTTTGCTGTATTCTCAGCTATGGTCTTAGCACAGGGTGGGAGGAATAAATGCTATCTTAACTTTAAACAGCTTGAAATTGTATCTTTCCCCTTAATAGTGCAGTTACTGAAGACGCTGGCAAACCTGTAACATGCATTATTTCAACATTCTGTGTGGGAATATTGCAGGAACCTTACAGTCGTCTCCACAGGACAGCCAAGTAATGCTCAGTGTACTCTGTCAGAGTGCTTATGTCCTGTATATGTCACACTTCAGAAACAGAGCTGCTACTGTTTGTGGTGGTAGGTGCAGTGCAATAGTGTGCAGCCATCATTACTGTTAGCAGACTGCAACTCTTCCATTACCCACGTACCCTTTACACATAAACATCTGCATTTCTCTTTCTCGTCCCTGGAGATGCTTTGCTAGAGCAGTGGAACCGGCTCAGGTGCCTCTGCACCACACTGCCCAGCACCTCCCAAAGTGTCTGCCTTGCCCTTGATAATGGGAAAGACTGTGTCATAGCCTGTCCTCATTCTGCCACTTACAGTTTATTTCTACTTTTAATTAACTGTGCATGTGCTAATGAACACCTTTGTTTCATTTCTTAGCAGATTCATGAGATTATAAAGTCTCAAATAACACAGAAAGAGAGAGGGAGAGTCCTGTGCCCAGAATATTTCTGCAGCTAGAGCTATTTATAAAGCTTCATACTCATCCACCATGAGTTTGCCTAGCCACTTCTTATCCATGCTTCGCTCCATTCAATCAATCTGCTCAGGAGCTCTGTCACTATTCTTGTGAAGATATGTAGTCTCTTTCTACCGGCAAGGTAGAAGGGGATGGTGTATAGATGCAGTGTGTCAATACAGCCTCTCTGGATAAATCGACACGTGCTGACCACATACTGTGCGTGCCTCATTCCCTATCTGCCCTCTGTTTCTGGTATGGTCCTTGCTGATTTGCAGAATCACCAATAGCAGCTTATTGCTTATTGAGAGTGTTTTCTCACAATTATAATTTGAAAGGCAATATTGCAGATTACATTGCGTACATGCTAATAATAAAACTTTTACTGTCCTGTGCACAGAGTCGTGACATTTATTTCTGTCTCCATCCACCAGGTGTTAATCTCCAATTTCTCACTGCTGTGTGACATGAAATTCAGGGCTTTGCAGTGAAGGTGGCAGTAAAAACAAGAGAGAAACAGTGAATTCTTGTGTGTCTTTATATTTCCTTGTTCTTCTCCATGGAAACTGGTGAGTGCTTGGCCCTCTCTGTTTTTATTTTTTTTTTAAGGAATCTAAGGAAACTGAAGGATACATGGGTATTTGTCTGTGCATATGGTATAGACTTACTAAAACAGCAATGTCACATATATAAAACGTATAGGGACACAGGAACCAGAACAGACTTTTGTACTACCTTTCTATTTACTTCTGTAGTCCCTCTTCATAGTGATCAGAGGTAGATCACTCCTACTATAAATAAGCAAGTCAGTGTGAGCCACAGCTGCAGAAACAAGTTTGCACTGTTACAGATAACAATTAGTCATTAATTTTTGTTTATCTGTTCAGATACGAATACAAAACAGAAGGGTTCCTAGTTTGCAGTTTTCCCCACTTTATGTGAGGCCAGTTCTGATGTTGAAGCAGCTGCGCAGAAGAAGGGGCACTTATTTTTTTAATATCTGTTAAAGATGACATCAGCTGTTATAGGAGGAAAAGGTTTATCAGAAATCAACAAGTATTAAAAGATTAGCAGATTCTCTTTTAAAGAGTAACACATATGACATGTCTTCCCTTTTTAATTTCCTTTCCTACTGTGGCAAGTAGGTCTAAATTTACTGTATATCCTTTTGCCTAATAGCACTAAGGACTTACATACTTAACTCTCTCACAGTCCCGTAGATTACAAGTACCTCTACAGATTTTGGCTAACCTGAAGAAAATCGTGTTCCTGGTGGATGTGCTATTTTTGACAGAGTTATCAGAGACAGGTGTCTCTAAGTATGGGTTTACAGACCTATCCTGAATTAGGAATGTAGGAGATACAGTTAGATGCAAAGTTTAGTAAATGTTACCAAATTTTTGATCATTTTTGTCATTCTCTCTGAGTATGGTATCTGATAAAACATAGCTATTTGCAAGTGAGTTAGCTGACGAAAGCCACTCTAGCCTTTTTTTTTTTTTCTTTTTTTGATAACTAAGCCTACCTTAATGCCAGTGTTAGTGGAATTATTTTAAATGCTTCCAAGAAAATGCTTATCCAAGAAATATAGAAGTTCTGTCAGGGATGTGTATGCACTCAGCTGCAAATCGGTCAGGATGATGAGCGCACCAGGTAGTGAAGTGGTATATGGGAAAAAGAAACATGATTATTTGAGGAAGGTCTCTAAAACATACTCTGCAGAGTACAAATTGCTACCTAACCCTTGAGCTTGTAGCTTGTAGCCCTACATAGGCTGCAAGGGAATATGATTGTGTATGTTGCAGGGGAGAGGCATTTTGATCAGAAGTAGCACTTTTGTGGATGGAAAAAGCTTGTGAGGCAAAGGAGGCCCTGGCAGCTGCAGATCAGCTCTCCCACTGCACGGTGCTACTGGTTTTGTGACAAAAAGTGGTCATATCTGTGCACCCACTGAGCTAAACTCATCTGTTTCCACTGAAGGAATAGATGTCCCTGAGGAGCTCACTAAAATGGTGACAACTGAGGGTGAAGGGACAATTCAGGGAAGTAGCTGCTGAATGATTTTGAATATTTCAGTGTGATATTCTGCATGTATTCCAAGGCTGGGACTGCATTTCTCATTCAGCCAAGAAAAATAAAGTGTTCTCCCCACATACACCTTGCATAATGAAAGCAATGTGGAAAAACTGCTTCAGGTGGCAACTGAAGATCCAGTAAACAGGTAAACTTTGGGTAGATTTGAACACTTGCTGAGTGAGATGTTTACTGTGACTGACTTCTATTTATATAGAATGACCATATTCAACCGCACATGTGTTTTCTATGTAATAAAACTATTTCCTCACCATTACCTTCGTACCAGTGCATGTGATCTGTCTTGAATATATCAGTTTTCAAAAGCACGGGTTTGCTTTCTGACGTGGCAAGTAGCAAACTTTTAAATCTTCTTATGTAAGTGTCACTCTGGTCGCTCATTTCTCTTGCTGATGGCACTCTCAGAAAAAATCTCCTGTCTCTGTGGCCATGAATTATATCCTGACTGACCTCTAGTGGTTATCTCCGTGAATTGTGTCTCCTCCTGCCTACGAAGCAACCAAGTTCACTTCTTAACGTGTGACAGTCAAGAAAGGATTGAGCACACACTTAAGACTACCTCAGATTTAAGAGGCTGTGACGCAAAGAGCAGCCAAATGGGATTTCAGGACCAGATCTCAACTAGGGTCGTTGCATGAAGGATGGCATGATTGGTTGCATGGGCTTGAGGACTTTAAGCTCGCTACATGTGTTTAGGCATATCTTCTACATAGCTCTGAGTTGAAATAATATCTAGCCCTCTTTATAAAGTGCTTTGAGATCTATGGATAAGTTTTTAATGAGTTTAGGTAGACTTGATCTACCAGTGGTAAACAGGTAGGGCACAAAAGAGATGCTGTCCTGACGTGATGTTATAAAGCAGCAATGGCATCTTCTGGACCTGTGTAAGGGTGTGTGTACTCTTAGTGCATTTTCCCGTACGTATTCATCATATATCAGTGCCTATATACTCAAAGGTTATCTCTATTGCTTATAAAATCAAATGAAGACACCATTGTAGTTATATATCTTACCTCTTTGCAGATAATTATGAAGTATGCCTATATGCATGCATGTAGATTATGCAGATAGGTATATGTGTGTACATACTTCTGCATGTTGAATCTGAATGCAGATTTCTGTACACTGTAATCCTATTTCAGTGGGTGCAAATTCAGTCTGATGTCCCAAAACATGTTTTTCTTTTGAGCATTAGTCATATTCCTATTCTGTGTATTTAAACATTTCATAACTGTCTGCTTACTTAACAATTGCTATAACAAACTATGGGTGAAGCACAAATAATTCATAATCACCAGAACAGACAAGGAAATAACCAACAGTTACCTGAGAAATTAAAGGGCATGTATTCACACTGCCCTTCCACTGACTTGTATCTCGGCAGATCTGCTCCACCAAATTCCCAGATGCTGCTGCAGTTTTGCATCCGGAATCTTTTTGGCTACATTTGCTGTCCTAATAGAAAAACAATCTTGCTGTTAAACACGCATCTATTCTAAAAAATGATCCACTATATATAGCTTTTCTCCTAGAAGAATGAATGTTGCTTTAGAATGTTTAATGTCAGTGCATATACCAATTTCTCTTGGTAATGATTTTAATGTAAGTAGTTCTGCTTCAAAATGTTGACATTACAGATATTTTTAGCCTGATATTAATGTTTCCTGTCTGTATTACAGATACTAAAATTGGTGGAAGAAGTCTTCCTGTATTTGAGAAGGGGTTTCTGTTTAAAAGACCCACCAAAATGGGTAATGATATAAAATCTCAGTGCACCAATGTCCAAATACCTGAGAGGGAAATAAAGTTTTCTATGCAGGTTGCAAGAGCAAATAGGAGAAAGTGGGGGAATATACTCTGAGTAACAGTAAACAGATTTTACTTTTTTTTTTTTTCTGGAGCTTGTCACTGTTGCACCTAACTACTACTTTAATAGATTAAATTTTAAATTAAATTTGCTGTTATCACACCTTGTGTGGCCGATGAACTAGCTATGGTATATGAAGCATTAACTTAGTAAACTGCAGTTTTGGAGTGGAACTGAACATCCTGTGTAATATTCTGTGTGTATAATATTACCAACAGCAAATAACTATTCCATTTACTTATGTTTAGGGGAATTGTACTCTGTGATCATCTGACATAAAAATAAGAGCACTAACTAGCATTCGAATCAGTGTTACAGACTATCAAGGGAATAGAATCTAAATTAAAACTCTATTTAATAAACAGTATTAGTGGATTAATCATGACATTGGAGGTAGGATACTTCTGTAATCTGTTGGCAGTTTTGATATTATCTACTTTTATAGCCTCGGGCTAGTAATTTTAAACATATTCTGTCAAGATTTTCTGAACCAGGAAATGATAAAATTTAAGTATATTGTATCTGTGCAGAGTTTTGACCATGATAAGGAGGTTTTACCCACTCAAGATCATTGTTAATCAAAGTAGATTAAGATTGCAAGGTCAAGCACTTCTAAATTAGGATGTACCAAACTCATTGTAGTCCACTTCATTGTTATTAACTAGTGGCTAAAATTTAGCAAAATTAAGAGGAATTGTGATGATGAACAGGCAGCCTTAATTAAAATTGCCATTCATGGCTCCTTTGAGAAAAATAATTAGATACAGGAAAAGGATAAACTCAGTTTTAGCCTTGCTAGCAGATAGGTATCCAAACAGTTGGGTTTGATGGTAGTGTAGATTGTACTGAATTTAATCTCCACTGATGTTTTGAAATGCTTGATTATTTTACTAGTGAACTTCAAATAAAACACATTATTCTCTGCCCATGATTCATTATGTATCTAAAAAGCTACAGGGTACTTTATCTGGGAGTCATATATTTTTCATTACTGTCCTTAATGGAACAATTCCAGTTGAAGGAAATAGAAAGAGTTAGCTTACAGATGTCAGCACAGCACCTGTAATGGAATGTAGATGGAAGGTTTGTGCCAGTAACCTGCCAGTAAACTGCCAGTGCCTTCTTTAAACAGAGTCAGTATTGCCTTCCTCTCAGAGTGGATGGAGGCAGTGGTTAACTCATACTCCCATCCTTAATGCAATGTTAGAGCGTCAATTTTGGAGGAGTCATCACTGGGAGGAATGCTTGTAGATATTTTTGGAGAATTTCATAGTGATTTTGTACCTTTTTAAATGAGATTATATTAGATCGAGTTCGGCTGGATGTTATTCTGCACCAGGATGGGGAGGTGAGGGAACAGAAGGATGGTGCAGGATCCTGTCTGAACCTCAGTAAGAAAGACCCAACAACAAATGGCTTAATAAGAGAACCGCTTTCACAAGACAGAATAATAAAAAGAATATAGAAAGCGAGTAAATCTTGCATCCCTTCAGCTGCTGGGCATACAATGTTCATGCAGCGTCAGGTGGAGCCTGGATAGATTTTTCCCACAGCGTTGCACAGAGCAGAGCAGATCCTCTCCATGGAGAGAAGCTCTGCCTTTTGGTCATTCGACCTAATGGATCATTTCCTTACAAGAAAACAACTCTGTTCCTACAGGATGTTCTCATGAGAACTTCTTGCTGCACTTCTAGACAAAGGCAAGGCCAGGCAGGTGGTACCAGCGCCAGTACCAAGTGGGAGCTGCCTGCAGGCTCCTCAGTGGCCGTGATCTGGCCGAGATTATCTGGCGGCCAAGGACCTTGTGCAGCAGAACACAGACCTGAGGGCCACACTGAATGTGAAGCACAGCACAGCACAGCATGGGCTTGCACCTACTCAGATAAGCTCTCATATGGGTCACTGACTCCTAAATGTGCAGCGGATTGATACAGAAGAGGGGAAAAAAGTAGGGTGGATTTCTCGGTGCCATACCTTCTTTTCTAACTTGCACCCCTCTGCAGGCACCACAGACAGACTAATTTGTTTTTTTACGAGTTTTGCTAACATAAGGACTGAGTGACTAAACGAAAAGGTTTCTCATTTCTTTCCCTATTTTTTCAGCTGGCAATTCAGTAAGCAATTTTTCATTTACTTCACATAAAAATGTACATTTTCTCCTGTTGCCTGCTTTTGCTTTATTAGTATTTTCTATGTAAAATGTGTCTAAAGCATGTTTTCCTGAGAATTGACTGCGCCTTTCAGATGCAGGAGACAGTGCCAGGATCTGTAGAAATGATGCGTTTGTGTTAAGCCCTTTAGATCTGACAAGTTATAGGATTTTCATCCAGTTTTGTATACAGTTTCAGTATTTGTTATTTCCAGATTCAAAGCTAGGATTGCACTCTATGTGTTACAAATAAACTCTAAGAAAACTTCAGGTGCAAGCTTTTGAATAGATAGAACGTTTAAAATTATCTCTGTAATATACTCATGTCCCAGGAATCAATTATCCTGAAAAATTAAGTGAAAAAGCAACATCTGACATTTTAAAAAGTCTATTAAAATAATGCTAGGTTATCAAATAAACTATGTGCAAATTTGACAGTTGATTATCCCCAAGCTGTTAACGGATGCAACATCCCTCCTTCAGTTTCCACAATTTCAAGGTAACATTTCAATTCTTACTATAGGAATGGAAGGAGATCAAATAGCCAGCAGTGACAAAGTATGTTATGAAATCCACAATAATGGGCAAATTTTTTTTTGTTAAAAGGCAGACTTCTACTCTCTAGAAAAATACATATTTGCTGCCAGGTTCAAAAAGAGGACTGTTGTGGATGAAGGGATCCAATTTGCTAAAACTAGCTGGGGAAGATGAAAATAACTCCTTGTGTTGTCACTGTCGCTTCTTGTGGGTTGCAAAGGACTGATGTGCAGGCTGGGTATGAAGGGTTATTGATACCACCGTTTGTTTTGTCCCAAGAGCAGGAGTGATGAGTAGATCTACACATCTGTCAAGTCTCAGCCACTCAGCATGAGCTTCATTCATCTGTCTCCTCCTTCACTCCTCCCCACAGCAAGGGCTGGAGCCACCCCTATTGACATATCAACCCAATACCCCTATCGAGGGCAACTGTGAAGGAGAGGCCTATGAGGTCATGGTCAGAGGTCATAAAATGGAGGAGAAACAGAGACACTGTGTTGCTGCCAAGGAGCTGGTGACCGGTCAGACCTGGCATGTGGCATTCTCCGTCTGAGTAGCACCATCTGCAGCAACAGCCTAGGGCTGTGGCTTTTCCCAGCTGCGTGACCTGAAGCACCAGAAATGCCTGTTGTCTGATGGGAAGAGGCAGTGCTCTCTCTTGTGCCTCAGAGAAAGAAATGGGAGAGGTCTGCATGTGCTCAGCAGCAGAATGGATGAAGTTATTCAGTGAACCTGCTTTCTAGAGTGAATTTGCTTAACAAAAACATTTGTTTGTGCTTCCAAATAGGACCTTCTAGGTGTCCTCAGGATCTGAAAGGATTCACATTTTGCTTCTGGACTGTGGTTGGAGCCATCTCCAGTCTCTATACATATTTAATCTTTGAGGATTTTTTCCCCAAACATTATAGCTATGTGATGTGATAGCTGTTAAAGTTTAACGTAGAAAACAAAGGTCAGTTTATAAATAAGAAGAGCTCTGAAGAGACTATGAAATAGATAATACTATTTTGTGAGTAATTTTTTCATTTAATACAATGTTTTATATACCGACTAGCTTCCTTTGATCTATATTTACTATCTGCTGCTTGCCTGGAAATGAAAAATGTAACTACTTTGATAAATGGATTTGAAAGGTTATCTAGTTTCATGGTAGCTTCTCTAAGTTACCATTACACGCCTTGCTGAAATGCTATTTGGTAACTTTCTGAAGGAATGCTTTGGTGCTCTGGGGTAGCGATAGCTCTCTCTTTTTCACTGTATGGATATATGTGAGAGGACATGTGAGAGGCAGGAGCCCTTCTTCAGACTTTTGACCACCCTAATTCATTTTTTTTTTCTTAAATTTGAAGTGATCTATGACATTTAGTTTTATCTTGAGCTGAATTTCTCAAACAATATATGAACTTACATGCCTGCAGATTTGCTTATTACATGATATACTTCAGGGTTTTAAAAAATAATAATCCTTTTTACTTAGGTAAGAAATGTTCCTTTATACCGGATCATTAGCTCAGCAGCAGAATTTCTTGCATCTGATATTATAAAGTGATTCAGTGAAGGTTTTTCAGTCTCCATATTTATATTTGTTAGAGAACCAGCTACCACAGAGGGCTCACACTAGAGATGACAAGGTCTTGCAGGGCCAGCACTGAGCTAAGAAAGTACAAGCCAGCTAAACGACAATCTCTCTGCGGAATTCTTCCTCACCCTACCCAGTGAGGACTTTCCTGTTGGCTCCAGCAGCTGCAGACTCACTCTATATGACCAGAACTGAGGGCCCATATATAGAATCATAGAATCACAGAATAGTTTGCGTTGGAAGGGACCTTTAAAGGTCATAATCTAGTCCAACTCCCCTGCAAGAAGCAGGGACATCTTCAACTAGATCTGGTTGCTCAGAGCCTCATCCAACCTGGCCTTGAATGTTTCCAAGGATGGGGCATCTACCACCTCTCTGGGCAACCATATCAATGATAGTCTTCCATGCCACTTGGGTTGAAACAGCCTGAGAAGATTCTGTATGCAGGATATGACCCTAGTTACATCTTGGTGTATCCAGAGACTTGTACCTGACAATTTATTTATGATAGCACTCTTGCTCCCTAAGTGCTGTTCCTCCTTCAGCCTACTCCCTGTCAAAAGATAAAGGGCTGGGAAAAGTAAGATTCTTGTGTGAGGAAACAGTCCAAAAAAGCAATACTTTCAGGCACTTTCTGTACTTTTGTTTCAGCCAAATACGCACTGTGGTTTTGCTACCTGTTAAGAAAGTACTGTCCTGTTTTTCACTATTACAAATGCAATTCTCTAATGTTAACCCACCATTTATCTTATGCAGATAATTAACTTTTATATATCTGTATATTGCAGCTTTTTTTTCAGCACAATTCATTCTTCACCATGGTTTCTTGGATCTCTTTTTCTTCCTCGCTTTTCACCAACAGCCCTTGTACAATCACTGACTAAAACACCTATCTCTGTTAATCACAGCTAGATGTGCAGATTTACAGTGCATCAGCTGTACTCTGTTTTATGGTACCTGCTTTATGTTTGAATCATCCATCTTGAGACAAAGGACTGAAGCAGGATGAAATAAAAATATAAGTACCATTCTAAGCACTCCACAACTTAAATAATCCCTTTTCAAAAATGCTGAAGGAGATTGGCAAGGATACGGCAATGAAATTTAAGTTCATTATTCATCATAATAGAGTGAGCTGGGAGGGGAAAAAACCTGCCTTGTGTGGGTGTATTCATATATAACAGGCAGGAGAGAAAGCCAGAATTCTTAAAATGAAAACAATAAGCCATTTGTTTCCGGATGGACCAAGCAGAGAGGAAGGTTCAATTTCAGACCTAAGTTTTTCGAGTGAATGTATTGTAGTCCTTTCATATAATTTTTTTTTTTATTGCTTCTGTACATTTTCACTGCAGTAGTAAGTCTATTTTCTCTAGTCTTTTGTTTTGCTTGCCTACAATAGTTCTTTGAAGGCTGCTTACGTGACCATTTCTTTACGCAATGCCAAATGTTTTTATACAAGGAGCAAGGGCTGCGCTCTAGTGGGCTGACAAGTTACTGCAGCTGAAAGGGCACCAATAACGGGGCCTTTGTCGGGCCTTGGCTGGGCTCAGATTAACTGACAAAATATTTGCCTTTGGAATGTAAAGTTCAGACCAGCCAGAGAACATGTCAAAGTGCCAGTGCAGCAGGAGAAATAAGCACGTCCTTCACCATACGTTCTTTCTTCTGTTATTTTAAGATCATTCTTCAGCTTTGCTTAACTAGAGGCAAGGAAGTTGAAAATTTCTGCTGAATCAGGGTCTGTATGTGAAAGGTAAAGTTACAATATGAATAGAGAGGAAGGTAATTTAAAAACAGGAGGAAAAGGTAACAAAATCCTTTTGTTACTGTTACATTGCTAACTGTCATACAAAGCCCTTTTTGCTATGAACAGTGAATGTGATGCAGCTCCCAAAGAACAAACCTGATGACAAGGAGTCATAGGTTTCCATTGTACTTGCCTGAAAGAGTAGCAATTTAGACCCAAGTGAATAATTCACAGCAAACAATTTATCTGATGAGTTTGGCATCTTTCTTAGATCATGACATATCCATGCGCAAATTGTAGCTTCCTTACGTGTAGCCATTTTTTTCAGTTTGATGAGTGCATATTTGAATTTTTCTCTTTCAAGCTTATGATTGACAGAAATGCTTTAAATACAGATTGTCTTGTAATTGGTCATGTAAGTCAGAGATTATTGTATCTTCTGGCTCTTCGAGATGTTCTTTTGCCTCCATTGTCTCATTCTAAATGTGATGGGGAGAGTCAGTGGGTCTAGAGCTTTGGGATTTCTCTTTCCCCACAATTCCTCCACCATCCTCTAACTTTTAAAACTAAATAGCCTAAATGTGGATATTGGTGCATATATATGAAGAGAAAATGAAAGAAACATGAAGAGAAATTATGTGGGTAGGAAAATTAACAGAGGGATGAACAAGACACTTGTTGAGAAAAGGCTGATTTGAGTTTCTGGGTATCCTGTCCACCTGCCTCATAGGTTATATTTAATTGATCTGCTTGGAAGATATCTTTTCTGTCTGTCAGTTTCTCTCCTTTTTTTTTTTTTTTTTCCCCCCAATCATTGATGCCAGTTCTTGTGGTCACATAAAAGAGCTGCTTATGTGTGACAGCTGAGGAAGGCATGGAAAGATGCTAGCTTATTAAAAACTTTTTTTGTGTGTGTGTGTGTAAAAAGATATTCCATCATAGCACTAGCAAGATCCTGTTATAGTTTTCTGTGTCAGCTAATCCTTGGAGATAGAATGATGAAGCTTTTCTACAAAAGGAAGAAATCACCAGCTAGGGAAGCAAGAAAAGGAGCAGAAGGACAGGAAAGGAAGACGAATTATTATGCCAGATGCTCACTTGCAGCTGATTGATTGTATAGAGTCATACTAATGCAATGTATTAACTTGTCCAGCTGGGTATGTGTCCGCCTAATATGACAGTATTACTGTTAACAGGAAAGAAGTCCTGGGCTTGAGGGTTCAAATAAGGATTCAGAAATCTAGGGCTCAGTCCCTAGTTCTGGCTGAGACACCTGTGCTATTTTAGATAAGTCTTTTATCATCACGTTTGTCTTCTCCATGTGTAAAATGGATGTCTATCCCTTTTTCTTACCCGCTGTCATACCATTTTGTCTGCAATCCTCATGGGTAGAAACTATTTCTAGCACAAGCTGATCCTTTTACCAGAGTTGTGTACTACTTTGTAGTACACATCAGGCCTTATATTCAAAGTGTGGCTATCAGCAGTGCTATCTGAAAAACAGCCTTAGCCACCTTCAATTCAGGAAGGGCACAACTTTCCCCACACTCTGGCTTCTCACCACCACCTGGTTCTGTGTGGGATCATGTTTATCTCCTACCCTCCGGGAAGACCGAGCCTTCACTCCCCAGTACACCCTGTGAGTTTCTCAGCAAGCAGAGGTCCTGGCACTCATTGTCTGGGGCAATAACAGTAACTTCTACAGTGATCAAGCTCTCTCCTAAAAGCCATATAATATTTACTTAGATTTAAATGTTTTCAAGAAAAGTGTATCACAAAACCAGTAAACCCCAAATGTGTGCGTACTTGCTCTTTTTCCTAAGTCTTAACATTTCCTGGATCTAAGAAGGTGGAATATCCTTAGGCTCCCTCCACAGACTCTGCCTGTCAACCTGGCGGCAATTCTGGTAATTGACCTTCCTTCTCTTCTTCAGAAGTGCTTTAAACCACGTTACAGTTCTTTTGATCTGCAGCCTGCTGACTTTCTTAGGAGAGTGATTGCTATCTGCTGGAGCTAGGATGCTTGAAGCTAACAGCCTGACTGCCACATTCTCACAGGAGAGTGTGCTGTGTCTCCTGTCTCCTCTAGATATGTCGTGTATCTTTTCTGCATGCATTCCCAAAACTCCAAGTCAATTTTTAATCAGTCAGTTGCTGTAAGGCACAGTGATGCCTCACTGTAAGTATACAGTGACTAACCACCTGGGCAATATTCCTACTGTAACCAGCAAAATTTATGCTATAGCTGAACATAAGTAGTCCTATATCATTATCCAGAAGTTATATGGGACTATAAGGACATCAGAAACGTCCTAGTGAGTCAGACTGATTGTCCATCAAGCCCAGTGTTTTGTTTCAGACAGTGGCACTAGGAGATTTTTTTTGGAGAGCATATGTCAACCTTGGTGTTTTCTTTAGTACATTCCCCTTATACTCCACACATCTAGGATTATGGTACTAGGGTTGTTAGAGGTATCTGCTTATGGACCTGTTGTACATGACACTTTCTAACCGTTTTTGAACCTGCTGATACACTATCTTCATCCACAACTTCCTTTGATGATAAATTCCAGAGGTTCTTTACACTCTATTTTAAGAATTGCATTCTTTTATCCATTTTAAATTTATTTCCTAATAGTTTCAATGGATATCCTCTAGCTCCTGTATTGTGATATGGCACATAACAGTTCTTCATTAACTTTATCCACTGCTTTGATTATTTTGTAAATCTTTGTCTTTTCCATTATCCTTTTTTTTCCTCCAACTTGAAGATTTCCAGACTTTTTTGGTGTTTTCTTATAAAGTAGCTGCTCCATCACCAAAACCATCTTATCTTCCCTCCTCTGTACATTCTCTAACACCACTGCATCATTCTTGAGTTGCAGGGACCAGAACCTCATATAGGACTCAAAATGTGGGCAAACAAAGGTTTTAAACAGCAATAAAATAATGCCCTTTCTCTTGTTCTAAGTGCCTTTCCAGAAGATGTCAAACATTTTTTTTTATTTGTTGACTGCTGCTGCATATTGAATTTATGGTCTCAGAAAGCTATTTCTGGAGGTCTTTACGGTGAACTACGTCTGGCAATTCTGAGTTTGGCATTTGTCATAGTTCTGTAGTTCTGTAGCCACTGTTCAGATTATTCTTTTCCTAGATTCATTGCCTTATATTTGTTGCAAAACACATATCTACACTCCTGCAAAACATTTTTCTACACTGTCGCTCTATTTTGTGAGTTCTTTTGGAGTTCTGCACTATTGATGTGTCTTTTAACCACTTGCAAATCTCTCAAACCAACATAGAGCACTCCATCAGAAATAGGCATGTTCCCAGGGTGCGTACAAAATCCTGCGTTTTCTTACTGGCTGCAGAAATGCAAGACAAGGTGGGAAGGCCCATATGCCATGTCTTTTCAAGACCATACTCTTTTTCAGGGCTTCAAAAGCATGGCCTGAGCCATTTGATTTAACATAATTGCTAGAAATTTCAGCACAAAAGCAACTACACTTATCCTCACTTCTTTCCACGGAGCCAAAGAAAATCAAATCATGTCTATGTAATGTCACACTAATTATCCTGACATATAATATCCTGAAAACTAAGCACAACACCTTCAAAATAAGCGCCATCTTCCAGATTGTACTCTCAGCTCTGTTATTCTCTGGAGCTTAATTTTTGCCTTCAATATTACTATGCATAGAGCTTCAGCTTTTACAGCTGCTTGCCTTTTAAAAATAAATGAAGTACAAGTTTGTAAGCATCAAGATGAGCAGGATCCCAGCTGCCACTGTAGCTTCATTTGAAGGTTTCCATGAGCACATTTATTCCGGTTCTTACAATAGGTGGGCCTAATTCATACTGTCTTGCAATTCTTCCAGCAAACATCAGATTATGCACAGAGAACACATTGTGATGTGACATGCTAACCCTCACAGATGGCTTTACAATGGTTAGCATAAGTCACCCCCGTTTCTGGGAGATAAAGAGGTAAGGTAGGCAAGTCTGTAATCATGGGGAAAATCTTTACTGTGTCCTAAAATGCAATAGCCTGTTGTAGAAACTTCTTAAAATGCCCAGATGTCTCGCATAGCAGCTGTAAATTATGCCCCTTTATGCCCATGAAGTGTCCTGTCTAGTATTTTTTCTATGGCTTTAGGGAACGTATTTCTTACTTTTCTCTAACAATCAGCAGAAACCACAGCTTTTACACCACAATGGAATTAAATGTATGCACTAAATGAAAGCATTTCCAATGACATTTTTCTTTGATGAGCCTGCAGGAGATTAGTAGTCCAAGATGTCTTTTGTTCAGAATGACATACTTTCTAATTTATTACAACATGCTACCATCTTGTGCTTTAAAATTAGCAGGTGGAGATTTTCAAAGCCTCAGATGTCATTTACATGCCTAATTTCTACAGAAAGTAAATGAGAGTGAGATACAGAGTTGTCATTCATGTCTTTTAATATCTCTTCTGCTTTCACTGGTCCTCAAATTGTTTGGCTAAATCTACCGTATTTTTTAAAAAAGGTCCCAATAGCCTCCAGTAACTTCCCAGGGACATGGTTACCTCCTGGACGGCCTGACCAGGAACGCTCAGCGGGATTTTATGTTTCCACAAGCTGCACTAAACCAACAATCATGGCTTTAAATATGGGTCCTGAGTGCTCCAGAAGATGCTTGTCGAACTGCAGTGGGGAGTTGGGCTTGCAGGTTTACTGTCAGTGAAGACAATGAAGCAGGTCTTAAGAGTGCTTTTGGGTATTCTGAGAAGACAGCAATAAGCGTACCCCTTAGGGCTGTTCCCTGCCCCATTTGTTACTGCTTTCTCATAAACATTTGTCAATGAAGACTAATTTTCAAAAGAATCACATTTGGGAGTCTGGAAGTAAAGAGCTATAATATGAAACATCTTTAAAGATAAATCAATTTTGTGGCCTAATCAACTGAACACCATCTCTTCAGCTTCAGCATCAGAAATTCTGCCGTGTATTAATCTCTAGAATTTTTCTTTTCTTTTTCTTCTTTCTCAGGGACAATATGTTCTTGAGTACTATTTCTACGTCAGGAAAAACAGACATTTATAAATAACTGTGCATACAGTGATAATTTCTAATAAAAAGGTAATGAAAAAGGGCAGCCAGAAACTCATTTTAACTCTTTATCTTAGTAGCTACAAGAAAAAGCTTTAAATACAATAATGGAAGATGGATGTGTCTGCTTTGTTAAGTACACTTTTCCATTGTGTTTAGAGGCATACAACAAAAAAATGTAAAAATGAGCCAAAGTAAAGAATGAGTTTAACATTCAGCCTTATCAGCTTTGTTTTACTTGCATGTAATCTTAAAATGCGTAACAAATGTCCCCAAAATTGATTTAGCAATGATTTAAGATATTTAGTTTGGTGAATTTCATTTTGGGGTAGATATTAACTCAGACTCTAAAGGCCTACACCCATGAAAAGTTATAGGTGCTCAAGTCTGATTCTATTCTATCCTATCTCATCCCTTATTTTGGTGCCTAAACACCTCTGATCTCTAGTGTCTTAATTTAATTTCTGTTGAATTAATAAAAGCCCTCAATTTTCCTAGGAATTATCAATCTTTCTTAAACAATACGTTTGGACAAAACAAACATATGGTTTACTTCAAATTCAAGCCTAAATTCTATTACATATTTGGTTAAGTAGAAAAGATGAGTTTAACTGAAGCCTAAAAATAAATATGTGGTTTAGGATAACCAATGTCTATACTGGAATAAGGCTGTAAGAAATTGTACTGAAGAAGTCTGTTGACATTTCTCACTCAGAAGCACAAGTAGAAAGAGAGTTGGCAGACACTTTGACACACGTGCCTATCTTCCCAATTTGGAGGTGGTCTGGTTTACAGGTTTGTTTTTTCCCCCAGAACACACAGTGCAGCCAGAACTACATTGTGCTGGAGCAAATGGCTCTTAGAATTTACTAGTTTTCTTATTTCAACTACATAACCTTATTTTAGTATTAATTTGGATGCACCTCATCAAAAAAAGAACAACATATCTACCCCAAATTAAGAAAAAAAATTAAAATATAATACTCACTCATTCTCTGTAAGATTTTACAGTCCTCTTTTAAAACTGTAAGCATTGCTCTGACTTACATGATGTTTTTCCATGATGTACTAAGATTAAAATAAAATCTGAAATTTGCAATTAAACTTGTTATTAGAAATATTAGAAATTATTGCAAGTCATCACTGGATTCAGCAAGTATCCTGTAGAAATTTGGGCCATTATGTTTATATTATTAAACTTACTCTCCTTTCCTACCCCTGACCCCTGAAATGAATACAAACATTTCACAGAGACAGAAGAGGATTGCGAGTACTTAATGAATAAGTTCACCTTTATATCACTGTCGAGAAAATTTACCTGGAGGAAAAGTGAAGCCAAATACCTGTATGTGTTAATTATGCTGAAGTCCTCAAAAATAACTTGAATGGGACTTCAGTGGTGCATACGATTCTACCTGGTCTGTTACATAAGTAGGAAAACGCGTCTAAATTTAGGTATCTACATGTAAGCTCCCTTGGCAGTTTTGCGATTTTATCCTTTTGTTTCCTTGGCTTTTGTTTCAAACATTTGGAAACAATATTTTGTTTGACCATTTCAATGAGGGAAGGAAAAAATCACCAGCCAGCTAAGTGGGAAATAAGATAGTCCAGTTCCTAAACAGTGAAAATTTCTTTTTTTGTCCAGTTCTACTTTTACAATTTTAAATTGCTGCCACATACAGTGATAGCTGCACGGAACTTCAAGCCCAGTTCTGCCCTTTCCTGCTCCGGCATCCTGGTCCAATATCCATCAGAGCCTTTTAATCAATTTCAGTTAAGACTGGTAATTGTATATTCTCTGGGACAAGGACAGTTTTGTCTTTGTAAATGTCTGAGCAGTGCGGCTTGCATCTAAACCACTTAAATAATGAATGTTGATCATTATAATCACCTAGTTGTGTTTTCTTCATAGGCTGAAAAAAAAAAGCTTTCTGCAGAAGGCTTTTTAACTGCAATAACACACTATTTTATGTCATGCAGTTATCTTTTCTGTATGTAAAGTTGAACCACCATCACTTAAGCTGCTTTTACAAAGAAGATTTATTACTTACTTCCCAAGTGATATGACAATTATTGAAATCTTAAGAGTGGAATCCCCAGTTTGCAATTAAGAGGCCTTCTGTTGGAGCAGACAACAGTAGTAAAGCTTAAGCCTCTTTATTTGCACTGAAGTTTTTCCTGAAGAAATATTATAGCTGAAAATGAATAGGTGTTGAAGAGCAATTAGTCCAGCTGCATAAATAATAATAAAATCAAATATTATAATCCAGTGGTGTGTCTAAATATATAAATGACTGCTTTGCATATGTATATATCTGTGTGTATATAATAAGTATATATACTTAAACAAAATATGTTTTTGTGTATTCTAAATATATTTAGAGAGAAAGAGACAGAGATATTTAAAATTCTATTAACTAAATAGTAAGGCTGCAGAGACTTGAAAACCTCAAAAGCCAAAGAGAACCTCATTTAGTTTTTTTCCTTTTCTTTGTGTACATGCGTTATTACTTCATATCTTCTTATGTAACCACTCGCTATTTTTATGCTAATTTTGATGGAAACAAAGCTTAGAAAATCACTGTAGCAGGGTGTCATATCACCTCCGAAAAACTTCCATATCCAGCGGGGAATTTCAATCAGTTTCCAGGTATAGAGGTTTCAAAAGCAATTCTGTTCTGCTAGATTTGCTGAAGAATGGGCAGTAAAGGATAAGAAGCATTCACTCAGAAACACTTCTAAGTTTGTACTGGGTAAGTTTCCACTCCCTCAGCTGTCACTGCTCATATACATGCAGGTAGTGGGAGATAATGTAGGGGAAATAGATTACTTTAGCCTAATACTTGAGATGCTTGAGCAGACAAAAGAGGTGGTTTCTTTTGTTCCTACTTTGCTGGAGGACAGTTGGAGGGAGAAGACAAGGGAAAATGGGTTACCTCAGCTTCGTAATCCAGTTATATACAGAGATAAAAGAAAATGTTGCTATAATTCAGCTTAAAAGTCAATCAAAAGAAAGACATAAATCCATAAGAAATGAGACTTCACCAATTTTGATACTTGCAGTAAGATTTGTTTCCATGGGAAATCCTAAAGAAGAAAAAATTGCTTATGCAGTGACTGGACCCAATACTAATTCTGTTTTTACTTTTGTAGTTTGTGGCCTGGTGGGATACTTGGAGCTTTTCCTTCCCTTATTCCAACATAAACAGAATCATTTTCTTGGGGTGTTTTTATGATACCCTCACTTCATTAACTTAGGTCTTTACATTCATTCGTGGATTTAGCTGTGTAACATCTCAGTGAGTTAAGGAGCATTTATTATGCACACCTTACATATCTGGAGATGGGTGGAGGGATTCAACCCTCAGTCATTAATTAATTTAAGACAGGGCTCAAGTGAGCATCTTTAGCATTTTCAGAGCATGTTTCTTTCCTTGGAGCTTTTATCCTCCTGCTCTTTACAACCTCTCCAGGCTGCCCACAGACGTCACCTCAGTCCTTTCTGTCATCAGCGAATATATTGAAGTTTGATGCAAGGGACAAATGTAGGTGGCCATGGGTATCACGAATGGGAGGGAAACACTCATAAGAGAGATGCAACAATACAGTCTATTGATATGAAACAGTGATTTAACAAAGTTTGATAGTAAATGGTAAATGTGACAGTAACTTAACAAGTTTGGATGGCAAGGTACACCGGATTATCTACTGCATAGAGGACAGGCTCAAGCAAAACTGTCAGGAAGAACCCCATTGAGTCATGAGATTCAGAAAGGACCCCCTAGCTTTCTAAAATCCTTCTTAGAGAGGAGTCTAGGTGCAGCTGGATCCAAGCCTAGTCCTAGGCTTGAACAATGGTTTATGTCTAAAGGATTGTATGTGCACAATCAATCCTTTCTATCATTTAGCTAAGATTTCAAAGTTTAGCATGCTGTTAGTTACTTATCAAGAATCTGTTGTGGCAAGGCATCTCTCAGCCTTGAGGAGTAACCTTGAAAGGCATCCCTACTCAAGGGAAGATCCTGACTGCTGACTCTGCTGCTGCTATGCAGGAGAGCTCAAAGGGCTCTTGGGCTGCTCACTATTTATGGAGTAAGATAATTGACTCACAGTCATATTTGGACACCACCTGTAGATGTTCGTTTCTGCCAAATTTGTCTTGAGTTGGACATTGACAAGCACTGTGGTTAGGGGGGTGCATTGCCATCACTTGGCTATTGTGTGGTTATCTGTCTACCCCAAATCCACTTTGAGTCAGGTGCTGCCATCACCATCAGGACCAGACACATTTCTCACTGATGGTTATCACTATCACTTGAGCAGGGTTACAGGAAAAGTGGTCAAGTTGGGGCGGGGCAGCACACTGTCACAATGGGGCACAGTAATGAGTGTGGGATGGAACAGGGAGCAGGCAATAACATCTTTTAAGCCTCTTTCCCTTCACAGCTTTCTCAGGTCATGGCTGCAGCTCTCAAGCCATTGCCTGTGGAGTAGCAGTGGAGGGCAATGAAGCAAGAAAGGCTCTTCCCAAAAGTCCTAGATCACATTCATTAGAAGCCTTACTACTACTTGCCTCCTGTCTCCATATCCTAGTGTCCTGATAGCTGTGTGTTTAAAATGTTCCCTAGTATTGGGAAGATTTGGAAAAGCAGGAGAATGGTTATATGTGGTTTTGGAGCTTTGTGCTCACTTTGTCCCAATGCTTTCCTCATTCTCTCTTTATAGATGTTACCAAAAATTTTTTTTTGTTGTAACATCAGATTAAGAGACCTGTCTGATTGTCTGAGGAAATGATATGGTTTAGTAGGTGAAATAGTTTTTACCAGTACTGCAGCATTTAACACTTTTTCATTTCCCATAGGAAATGTCACAAGCCATTTTGTAATAGAATTGATTTCCCCTTTGTTTAATGCTGAGTGTCTGCCCCTTGCAAAGAAATAGATTAAGTCTCTTTCCTGTCCTCCACTCTGGCATACTCACGTTTCCCTCCAAACCTGACCCCTACTAGGTACACACAGAGATCAAATTATGAGTATGTCTGGAAAAACATTGGAGCAGCTAACCTGGGATTTTTACATTGCTGTACAGTCTTAGTGCAACAAGGCTTTAGTTGTTTTTGTCTCAATAGAGCAAATGAGATAAATTCTGCAGCCTGAAATCTGCTGTTTACTTTAATTAGCTACACTTAATTAAAAGAGGATCTTATCTCTATGAAGAGTTTACACCATAGCACATATTTAATGCATCCACCACCATGCCTCAGTCCAAAATTTCACAAAAGCCCTTAAACACATGTTCAACTTGAGTTACACTTTAATTATAGTCATGACTATGGATGTGTCTCATCTTTCCTAATGCTGGGTTTTCTCAAAATACCAGCCCTTTCCACACACCTGGGCCTTGCTGAGAATAGTGACTGAAATAATTCATGTTTTGCCATAATTAAAGAAAACCAGAACACAGACTCAGCTGAATTATTTTCTTGGTGGGCTAGGAGAAGCATCATTGCTCTCTATTTGACTTTTATGTGTTTTTCACACTCTGACAACTCTTGTCACAAGGAGCAGCAGTAAGAGGAGCACTCTAGTACTAGTCAGTTGGTGGAGACAGTTTCTTGTGGCCATGCTGGTGAAAAGGCAAGCGTATATTAGAGTGCAGCAATAGAACAGTTAGCATGTGGTACCTAGGGATGGAGATCATAGGCAGAGAAATGGGATGGAAAAAAAAAAAGGGAGAAAAGGAGGAATAGAGGGGTGAGAGTGCAAAGGATCATCCAAAAGGATGTGGGTGCAGGGAAACAATACACAGAATATGGCATATAGACCAGCCTATGGAAGAAACAAAGACTACAACTTTGCTATTAACCATGGCATCAAACTGGGTTCCTACTTCTCTTCTGCTGAAGTAAGAGGATAACAAGAACTTTGTGAGTTCTGGGCTGAAACCAAATTCCTCCCAAAGTTTTCCTTCAAACCAGTTGGGCTTGGGTATTGGAAAAGACCAACAGCACTTTCTCCTTCTCTAACACTTTACACATATGTTAACCTATGTATTGTTATATTAAAGATTAACTGTGTTTTTAACCTCTAGTTGACAGTGGTGTCTTGGTGAGCGTGATTAAACATCCCAGCAAGCAATGAGCAAAGCCACTGCTCCACCCTCGGCGGCAGCACTGGCAGCTGGGGCCCTATGATGCTTCCCTTCACTCCAGGGGCCACACCAAACTCTGTCTCTCCTGGGACCTAACTCTCTGTTTTTCTGTTATATTAACAACTTATTTGATGGTGATATTCACTGCACCCACTGGGCCATGATCTCACTGGAAAATTCTTTGTTTTGAAAGGGCTTTTAGGCATTGTGTTGAGAGCTGGCAAGGAGTGAAGGCTGAGAAGAAGGCACAGAGAAGGGGAAAGTAGTACTTTTCCATTATACTTATTTAACTTTCTAATTATCATCCTATTCCAGAACAGCCTTTAAATTATTCCAATTAAAGTTTTCCCCGTTAGTTAGCATTCACAAAGGTCAACATGAAAGAAGTTCAACCTTGAGGGCTCTTCCTGCTGGCCCCACACTCACACAGCCCTCACCTGCCTGTCTGTGTCGTGGAGAGAAAAAACAGAACCTGCCAGCCTATGTGAAGGATGGGGAGCTCTGCTCTTGTTTTCAGAGGTGAAGCCACACTTCTTCCCTTTCTATGCAGGCAAGATTTGTGAGAAGGAAAAGCAAGTTGGAAATTCCACTCCTTGGATTCCAGACCACAAATACTTTTAGAAATCTGTGTGAACACAGGTGTCTTGTGGCTCTGACACACATGAGGGGCTCCTCCTCCTACCTTTCCTAGATCAACATGAAATGTTTCCAACCTATAAGTACAAGTTCAATGCTTGCATTTTTGAGGAATGCTATAAGATTATGTTTACATATGTGATGCTTTTTCATAGGCAATAATCTAGCTGTAACTGAGCACTGGCTTATAACGCGAGCCTGGTCTATGTATGCATGAAAGGAAATAGAATACATTTCAAAGGCTTTTAGATGCCTTGTTCCAATCTCCTGAGTGTTAGATGTGAAAACATCTTTAAGAATCTGTATCATAGTTCCACAAGTCTACAGGGTCTTGTGAACTACAGCTACCAGGCAGAACACACAATGGGAAGAGATAACTGAGCACCAAGTCATATTACTACCTCCTGGAAACCACACACAGCAACACTTTCAGCTTAGTTTTAAAAACTTAAATATAAAAGCCGAGAGCACTTGTATATACTCTTTTTTTCACCTTGCCAAAAACTAGAAAATTTTCAGATGTTTTGAGTTTCTTTGCTCTTGTTCTAAACACCTTGGTGTTAATAAATATCCTTTAAAGATGAAGACTTAGACTAAACTGTAGAATGGCAGGATTTTTTTGTTTATCATCTTCTATAGCCAGTGGGTATACTGGAACTGAGTTTCTTCTTTGTTTGCTGTTGAGATGTGTTTCAAAAGCGTCAGTTTTGCTGACATTTCAATTGGAACATCCTCTTTTCCCAAATTATACACTCTAGTAATGTTTTAAATTTTTGTTTTGATGCTGTCGGAATATCCGGGGCCTTTTTGTTCAAAAAAGTTTGGAAATTAAATACATAGATGTTCTACATTAAAGGCTTGACACCAGGATATAACAACAAAAGCTTCTTTTTAATGAAAACAAAATATTTTTCTCCATGTCCATTTTTTCCCCTTCTCTGCTGCTCCCCAGCTTGTGTTTACTTCACAGCACAGCTGCTTCATTTGGAGTTTTTGCTGCTGGTTAAAAAATAAAATATAGCACCACTCAATTATCCTTTTTATCCCTGCTACCTGCCCTTCTGTTCGCTCTGTTCTTAGTCACTTAACCTTTTCAATGTTAGTTCCAAGACACTACACCCTCAAACACAATGAAGGTCTCTCATGAGCTACACCCATGCTGACACTGAGGTTATAATTGTGATGGAATTCAATCACCGTTTTCCTGAGGAATAAATATAGCTCTGGCTTTAACTAAATATTCATTTACAGTGTCTCAGACCGTGTAAGATACCTGAAGAGTGAAAATGTTAACTGTGTATTTTACTAACTCAATGAGCAGTACTAGAGGCCATACCACACCTCTAACAGACACCACAATTTAAGTCCACCTGCAAAAAAAAAAATTGAGAAGATTCTAATATCAGACACACTGATAACAAGAGCATGGCTCCAGTGCCATTACTTCAAAACTGTGTTCTGTAACTAAGAGTGGAAGTCAGTTCTCTATAGTTGAAGAATTTATTTTCTAACTTTCCAATAGCAAGTGTGGTCAGTAGGGACAAAGCTGTTGCAATCCCTTTTTACTTTTTGAACAGGTTTTCCTGTTCTTGCTTTCATCAGTTGCCGATGATATTTTGTGATTATTTAACTTCTAGACTGCTCAAAATTGTTTATTTCCAGAGCTAACTGAAGTCAGTGAGAGCACGTTGGTGGCTCTGGTTCAAGCAATAGGTGATTCAGTGGACCATAACACTGTATGCATGGGAGATACCGATTCTCATTTTAACTGTGGGATCAAATTCTATGCTTACTGTGACTGGTTTTGCCACAAATTTAGCAAACTCCACATTACATTCTATTTGCTCTATTTCTAGCTATCTACCATCTGTTGTGTAGCACTCCAGCATACATTGATGCTTACAATAAAACAGAATACTCTTCTTTCAGCACTTCTTACTATTTCTGATTTCTCAACCACATAGAGACAGATAAAATATTTATAGCAAACTTCTTTTTTTTTTTTGTTTAGGTTGTAGAATACTTAGAAAATGTAATTACATTTTTTTTAAATGAAATTATGAGTCTTGCTCTCAGGATGATAATGTGTATATAAATAAGGATACACATACAGAGGTTTATTAAACTCCATATGCCATTTCAGTTGCAGGTTTGTCTCAAAGAAGAACTGACCAAGAACAACATTCAAAGTGCCAGCAAACTACTTTGAGAACCTCATAGGCTAATAAAAAAAAATAAAAATCACTGAGACTAGTATTTTTCTTTAAGCCTGCTTATCAAACATTTAAGGAGTTTTTCCGGGATTCAGAGGAATGCCCAAACTCCTCAAAAAATGAAGCACAACCAGAAACAGATTTTTCCCTGGTAGCTTAGCAGAGCAAGAATTAAGCTAACAATAACTTGGAGAAGAGAAGGTTCAAGGGAGGATCTTATCAGTGTGTACAAATATCTGATGGGAGGGAATGAAGATAAGGCAGCCAGACTCTGTAGTGCCCAGTGACAGGACAAGAGGCAATGGACACAAATTAAAAATCAGGAAATTCAATCTCAACACAAGCAAATGTGTTTTTACCATGAGATGGTCAAACACTGAAAAAGGCTGCCCAGAAATGATGTGAAATCTCATCTGTGGAGATATTAAAAATCTGACTGGACATGACCCCAGACAGCATGCTATACGTGACCCTACTTGAGCAGTGGAGTTGGACTGGGTGATCTCAGTAGATCTCTTCCTACCTCAACTGTTCTGTGCATAGGAGCCACTCTGAGCAGATGCTCTTAAAGTTATAGCATGTGTTTACTTCACATGCAATACAGAAAAACTCCTGCTTTCCATGGAAGTCCTAGATCTTCTCCAGGGTTTTGGAAAGCAAGACAGGACAACCGTGTGGAAGAGAGCCAAAATGGTCTAGCATTTCTGAAACATAGACCTCAGTCTTTATTGTAACAATATTTCATTTAATTAGAGACATAATGGAAAATGGACTAAAACCAAGGCCTCTGAGTTCCTGGCAGATTCCCTAGCCATCCAAGTAGTTTCAGAGATTTTTTTTCTGTTCTATCTCAAATTAAATCCAAGTCAATTCAAATTAATGATGGTTGCCTTTTTGACCATAAGAACATTAACATGTCTCAGTGCTTTCAAGGATCACTTCACACAGCTGTCTTGTAGCTACACTCAAGGATCTCTCAGCAGGCTACAGGGTCACTGGCTTGTTTTCAAATGCTAGAAAATGCTCAAATATTTTTCTGTCTGGAACATTTTCAAAAGGGATAAGGACCAACCTCACCTGATCAGGGATGGCCTGGAACATGTGGACTGTTCTCAGATCAGACCAGTCCCTTCTCTAGGAGCATCAGAACAATCCCTCGCATCCCAAGGAAGGTGGAAGGAATGCTGTTGAGGAGACCACATCATCCTGCTGACACCTGCTCTGTGTGTGTGTTGAGGGCCAATCCAGTACATGGTCTCTGGGCACAGCTATGATTTGGGGCACCTGACCACTTCAAAAACCAAGGGAAGAACAATAAACATGTAAGATATAAAAAGCTATTCACTTAACTCAGATATTTGCTGGTAAAAGGCATAACAATTTAGATAATTCCTGATTTTGGGGGTAGCTGAAAGGTCTTTTAAAAATCCTTATGCTGGAAAAGAATACTAACAGAAGCAGTTATGCCAAATTCAGGTGCTTACATACTTTTGCATGTAAAACTAAATGGCTTGCTCAGAGACCATGGATGTGTCAGGGAAAAAGTAAAACCAGCCCTTCTGAATTCCAGCTAGGTGTCATCTAACCATTGCACAATGATGGAGCAACTGGAGTAACAGGCACCAGAAGGTGAAATCTTAAGTTCACAGCCTGAATGATTAAAAATTGTAGAAGATTAAAGCAGCTAAGATATCCATACAGGCATTTTCCTAATAAGTAACTATTTATTGCACTTGGGACCCAAACTTTCAGCATTTTTCTGAGACAATTACAAATGATGGGCTTGTGACTTACCAAAATGAAGATAGCTCTTGTGATTATATGAAGGTCTTGGCTTTTGTTTTAAAAAGTCTTGTAAAGGAGTAATCTAGAGAAGTGTTACAGTCCCACTTTCCAGGGAGTTCTGAAACTAAGATTTTATTGCAGTTAGAATCCAGTACAAAGTCAGTTTACACAAACCGCTGTGCTTGGCAGGCTCTCTGGAAAAATCCAGAAGGCTTCTGGGAACAGTGTTTGCTGTACATTTCATCTTTGCCCTTGGCAGTAAGCACCAGTAGCTCAAGTGACAGGACAGGGTAAAGTAACATTGGAATACCAGAAACCACAGAAGATACATACACATTTCCTAGTTTGTGCTAGAGCTTGAGTGCTACAGAAATAGATAATGTTAGGAAAGTCACAATAAAGAAAAGGTGAAAGGGCTGCCTTCTGGGCCAGTCCTTTCTGCCGTAGAGCTCATTTCAGTCAGCAGGACTTCAGTGGACCTTAGGCAGGTAGAAGAGCTCAAAAGTTTGTAGTTGAAGTGAGGATGTTGGACACAAAAGCAGCCTCAACGAAATTGTCTCTTAGTCTCACAAAAGCAGAGGTGAAACTGTAACAGTTGCTGAAAGGTATTGAATGATTCTGAGACTGGGTGTAAAAAGGAGTTGGGGTATTCCAGATTATTTTTCTCCCTTTTCTGTGACCAGTGATGGTTGTTTATCTGGTCTTGCTGACCACTCCAGAGGTTTAGCAAGATGAGTAGCCCTGTAGGCCTGTTAGTGATATTAATACAGTATTGCTGATTTATTTTACCCCAGTATCTGGAAAATTCATTCTGATATCCAGACTTCCAGCCTGAAGACAATACAAAAAGGACTTTCAAACAGAGTTTGGAGCATGATCTGACCAGATTTACTCTTTCAGATTGTCTATGTCTAAACAAACATAAGCCACACAGTGTGTGGCAATTGATTCCCGTGGAGTTTCTGGACTAAGAATAAGGTGGAGACTCTTGCTAGGCTCAAAAATAAAAATATCCTTCCCTTCCCCCAAGCAACCCACAGTTACTGATAACAAGAAACCATTAGAATTGATGCAATTTAGCAAGGGGAAGAGGAATTGATATTCACTTCTGTATGTTTGTGTTGTTACAGTTTAAACACAACATGCTGCACTGTAAAATAATTCTCTGCAGCATGATTAAGAAACCCCTCCTTCCTCCTTTGTTTTTTTTCAATTTCATAGTTGCATGGAGCCCCAGCTGCAGTTTTCGAATAAGATTGAGGTACTGCATCATGAAGACTTTCTAATAATCCAAATCCACTATACCTGGTGATTTAAATTAAAATTATTACATGTGTCAGATGAAGTTGAAAAATAGAGAAAGAATAGATTAACAGTAATAGGAATGAAAAATCATAGGAAGACACCTCAGCATGCATGAAATCTTAGGGCAGGATTTGGAAACATCTTTTCCCCAGTCTCAAGGAAAGGAAGCATTAATGCTGCAGCAGAATCAGATCCTAAAAACCAGAGTAACTGCAGGGCACCTGCATTTGCAGATGACTGCAGTGCAATCTGGTTGTGCTTGGCACCTCCTGGGGACTCACTCACACTATAGCAAATGCGATTAAGCAAGGCTGATGTTGCTTCCCACACAAGCCTTCCTTGTACAGCGTATTACTCGCAGGTAGCATGTTACTGAGGCTGAACTGTGAAACCTTTGAGAGGGTGGTTTAGGTAAGGCTAGAAATGAAGAAAGACAATTTTTTTAGTTTGGTTCTTAGTTTTGTGCCAGGAGCTGATGTACAGAATGCTAGATGTTATTTTTGTTTTAGGCAAACTATCACAACAATATCAAGTTGAATTTGGAAGTTTAAAGCAATTTTGAAAAAGGACTAGACCTTAGAGGGAAAATACTTCTAACAAGACTACCAATTAAATTATGTGGGCACATGAAATAAGCCTGACAGTTGTACAGAGAAATAAATCACCACATGAGAAGAAGAAAAACCCAACAAATTCTAGTACACATCTGAAAAAAGTGTGTGCTATATTAAGAAATATTTAAGAAGTGGGAAAATATAACTGAGATAGTATGGCTGGATGTGGCCCTGACTGTTGTGACATCTATTACATTACTGGTTATCATCAAGGTTAAAAAATAAAATATAAAAATAATCTTTGCCACAGATGCAAGAGGTTAACTGTATTAGATAGCTGCCCCAGATGGGCAGATACAGGGTTATTGACAGTGAGAGATAGAGGGAGGATGGTCTGGGCATCCTACAATTAATGTCAATGAAGACTTCCATTGCTGACTAGTCATTCAAGATGAGTCCAGGATAGATACATGACTCATTCTCAAACAGACTAAGATAAGACTGCATGTCATATTCATTGCTAACATCCGGAGTTCCCTGGAGCCGTGTTTGAAGTAAGGTTAATGATATGTTGGAGGGTTTGTATTCTTTCTAAACCAATAGCACTTCAACAACATGCGCACAAGACAAAAAAAAAAGCAAACTAGGGAACTGCACTGAGCAAACACAATCTGTTAAGATGACTAGCAGAGCCAAATATCCAGAGGAGCTCTTTTTAAGCATCTCAGAGTGTCTCATTATCTCCCTCAGCCTCCTCACTAAAGTGCCCCTGGCTTGAGGAAGACTAGAAGAACATTTGGCTGCTGACATACCTTCCCTTTTGATCATCATGCTGAGTGATATTTCCTCATATGTTGTTAGCATCCACATCTGTCAGCGGTCATTTCTCCTATCTTGCCTTAAATTCGTTTCTCCAGGGCCAGGAGCAAGTTGATGTTGCCTAAATAATTGGCTTTGCATAGTGATCCTGTACACTACATGGGCAGCACTCCTTCAGTGGGCTAGTCTGAGACTGAGCACAGAAAACAGAAAGGAAAGGAAGCTTTCCTATTCCAAAACATGTCTGTATAGCTTCTAACACACTCAGGTCATCATGCAAAAGCCATCGGCTACTTATTAGCCCACTTATGATGGCTGCAGAAAAACATTTGCTAAAAGATCTATTTCTGTTATTTTCAGTGTATCCCTTCATTAATTTTTAAAGACAAAAGAAAAAAAATCCACCTTGCCTTGTCTTCTGTAGATCAGCTCAAGCAATCCACTGCATGAAAGGCATTTGATTTCAAGGTTCTTTTAGAGAGTAATACAATTGCTACAATAAGACTTAACTGTGATAAATTTTCAGTCTTGCTGTAGAGTCTTTCCTTGGGATCTCCTAACTGTTATACAAATTTCTGAAATCAAGCTGTATTTAACTCCAGTTTCTATTAAATATTTTGGGGGATGTTTTTTTTTTTTTTAATTCAAACAGTCAAATCTGCAAATAGTTAAGTACTTACTTGCCTTATGGGAGTCATTCAATATCATTTGGTTTATATAGCTGTATTCAATGCAGCAAAGACATGTCTGGAAAATGCTGTCTTAATTGTCAGAGGACCTGATCTTATCTAGTTACCTGGCTGGCCTGTGTAAGCTTCCTGCTCTGAAAGAGGCAGATGACCTTTGAAGGTCCCTTCCAACCCTAACCATTCTATGATTCCCACTCGGTTGTAGAGTAGGCCTATAAAGACTAGCATTTATGCTTATCCAGCCAAATAGTACATCTCAACTTAGTCAATACAAACACCTTCTTTAGTTCCAGGGCTGTGTGAAAGATAGTCAAGGTGCAATATGGCAAATTGCATTTTTGGGCTTTTTATCTCCAGCAAGAACTGGTGGTTAAGAGTTATTGTACAGGTAAATATTAATTTAAATGACAAAATAAAAAGTTACTCAGGCATGAGCTGAAATTAACTCCTTTGTGAGTAGGTACATTGGAATTCTGTTATATTGAAATAAGCCTACTTGGAGAATTACTGCATTACCTGAAAATTCCCTGAAAAAAAAATAATCCATTAAACTTTATCCTCTTTGGGACTCCCTATTAACTATGCTCAGTCTGTGGAAGAAAATGTTAAATCCAAAATACTTTCACTATTGGTATTTTAATCAAGTGAGAGACATCCCTCATGGGTGCTTAACTGGGGACTTTAAAATATGCATTTAAATTGAGATTCTAAAATGTATAACCAAGAGATTACATGTACCTTTCTCACACATATTTTCCATAAAGAACGTGATGCTTTAACTTATTTGTCATAACTTACTAGTTATCAGAAAGCTAAATTGGAAATCTAGATAAAAGCAGAAATGTGAGGTTTGGGAAAAATAACTGAGAAATTATTAGGGAATGATTTCTTGCCAGCTTGAATAAATGAAAAATTCAAAAGTTAACTTTAAAGGCAGTGATTTAGACTTACTACAATTATGTAACCTGTGTAATCTTTTCACTGTACAGGAGCAAATATAAACAATTTGGAAAACATTTTGCACTTGTCTTTCCTGGCATAAATATATATGCAGAAGCTAGCAAAATAATAAACTGCTAGTTATGTAGAAAAGTAACTATCTGATATTGACCACAAACTGACACTGTCCTCCACTGGTACAAGCTGGCATCACTGAACATTGAGATCAATAAAACAAGAAAAGGCTCTGACTCACAGGAAGTTGTTTTTTTTTTTTTTATTTTCCTGAGTTGTCAATGTCACTTACTTTGTGGCAGTAAATGTTACTCCTAGCAATGACAAAGCAACTATGTACTTGGATCTACAAAGCAAATCACATTCCCCAAGTATTTCCTAGCATCACATCAACTTAAGAGTAAAAATTTAGTTGAGGAGGAAAGCCAGATTCCACTCTTCTACAAGAGCTTTCACCAGTTAGGTGAAAAAACTAGAAACCCCATAGCCTTAATCTGTGAAGGGTCTGATATTTTCTCCAGCTTATGGCTTGAGCTGTCTTCCATAAAGCCCTGGAATGACTCCACAGCAACACCAGGCCTTCAGCAGTTTGATTCTTTCCTGTACATTGGTGTTTCCACTCCAAAATACAAGAAGTGTTTGCATACATGAATGGCAAAAGTTATAGTAAGAGGGAGTAGCTGTCATGTATGCAATACACCTTTTTTAGAGCTCTCTACATGTTTTCAGAATTGGCAGCAGTAAATTTTCCCCATTCTTTCCTAAGGTTCTTCAGTAACTAGATCCAGCTGCAGTCAGGTCCTTCCTTGTAAAGTAAGACACCCTGGGGCTCCCCATGTTTTTGGGAACCTTCTTGCTCGAACACTTAACTCCTTCTGTAAGGCTGCTTCTCATTCTGATTTGCACTGTTTGAATACGTTGTACATCCTAAAGCAAGAGAAGAAAGGGAAAGAAAAGGAAGAGCTGGCAAGGCTTAGGAGACCTTAGAGCATTATGAAGTTGAAAAAAAAAATCCTGGAACTTCAGAGAACCTTCCATCATCAGAGGTACCTAGCAAAAGGTAGTATGATCCAGAACTACCAAGTTGTCTTATGTCTTGTTAAGTATATGAGTATTAGAGCTGTTTGGGCAAACAAATGAATAATTCACAATCCTTTTAAGCTTACTCACCTGTTTTGCTTCAAAAATTTAGGACAATGAATTTGTAATTGATTCTACGATCCATAGAAACTTTTACAATTTTCATTGGACACTGAAATTAAAAAACCCAAACCACCAGAAGTAAACATGACATTGGCTTCCCTTGTAAAGATTTGGTGAGCTAAAATGTTTATTGATCACATCAACCAATGTACCTGTGAGCGGGTCGTCGTAAGAACCCCAAACTGTTTCTGTCTCTGCCTGAGCTGCTCTTTCTCTGTACTTAACACTGAGCTGCTTTTGCAAGTCCCAGGAGGGGCTGGTGATAGAAATCCTACATTTTTATACATGACAGGTACAAGTGGCAGGTACGCTATAAATCACTATAATCCGTGCTGGTTTTTATTTCAGACCACTTTGGCATTCTATTATTATAAATCCTCAGTAATTAGGATGTACTTTGAAAGTCATCTAGGAAGATTTACAAATAAGCTAATGCACAAGGTTGACATTAAAGTACATAAAAGTGATATTGTATGTTTATATTACACAGCTGTCATAACATACCTACCAATGATAGAAACTATAGAAGTAAGAAAAATAGATCTTAGGAATTTCTAGAGATCATTTACATTTAAAAAAATTATAGTGATAAATCCCTCCCTGTTTCCTTGAAGTAATTTAATTAAGTCAAAGATGTAGAAGTTCAGGAATCTGAGGAAACTTTGTGGTTATTTGCATGAGTGTTGTTATAGTTACATAGCATTCAAAGGACCTCAGTAGCATTTATTTGGGTACCTTATCTTACTGACATTGAAGAACTGCTATTGTATGCTACTTTATTCTTCATCAAAGCCCCAACCAAAATTCCACATATTGCAGGCTAACACTCCGTGAATAATGCCTCTTTAACTCAAATATATTTAATTATTTAGCAACTGGTTACAGGAGTCCAGCTACAGTTTGACTGCCTTAATTAATGCCTTTCAACTCCACAGGAATAGGACCCAACCACGTCCTATTGGTGTCAGAAAACTGTATCAGGCTTGCACCCATAGTTCTTTTCCTACAGAGAAAGAAATCACTCTGTTGTCGCCCAGGTTATGAGTTTAACACTGCCCCTCCCTCTCCCAATTATAAAATAATTTTAAAAAAGTATAATTTCCTCTCTGAGAGCCTTACTAGGTAAAAAGAATGACACAAGCACAAAAAGTAAAATGATTAAGATAAGCAAAGGGGCAGAAAAAGTATTGAAAACATCCAGCTTCAGTTTCCAGACTCTCACTGTGGCTAAGGAAGGGCAGATCACCAGGTATGTTGAATTTTCCCCTAGGAAACTGCAGCCCTCTGCATCCATTACAGAAGCACCTAGTGCCCTAATTTAAGGAGGTTGATTTACATGCTTAAAGAGAAACAGTTGTGAGCCTTCCTTTAAATACGCTGTATCTCTCACACACATTGTTTATTTATTAGAAAGTGATGAATGGAGTCATAAACAGTAGTCTAGAAGTTGAGAATCTAGGAAAGAAAATTTAAGTAAATGGTGCTTTGGAGGAAGAAAGATTGTCCAGAGCTATAGCAAAGGAAAAACATCTGGGTAAGTCTCTTGCACCTAGGCTTGTTAGAGGAAATTTTGTTGCTCTTAGAGTATTGTAAACAGTTCCATCCATCTGTTGTTAGTCCTGTCCCTACACTACAGCTGACCTGGAGCGCAGTGCTGAGAACTACAAAGCCCTGCGGTAGCGTGATGCTCAGTGTGGGCTGTGTAATCCACCTTCCCATTCCAGTGGCTTTTGCAGTCTAGCCTGAGCTCTATGCTGCTGCAGTTCTGTTCCTCTTGGTCTGTGTATTAAAGCTGGGTATGTCTGTAAGAATTGTTTTGCCTTTGACCACAGCATTGATAAAATAATGACGTTCAATTAATGACTGCCCTCACTCCTGCATGGAAAGTACTGAAAAAGACAAGACTTTTAAAATGCTTTCTATGCTTTCTCATGGGTTAAGTTATAAAAATATCACTTTGGTTAACCGAAATATTTAACTTCTAAGCCTTTTTTTCCCCCTTCCTATTTGCCTGGGGTTTTTTTTTTTCGCTTTAAAGTAACAAAGACTTCTTCAAAATGAGAATTTTCTTTAGGAAGTAAAATACCTTCTTAAAAAACATATTTTTTTCCTCTTTTTAATCAAAACTGTTTTCTGAATTCTACCCAGATTGTCATATGGTTTTGTTTCCCCTCGTTCTTTTTTCTGACTAAATTTTTTTTTAAAATATAATTCTACTGTATATAATTATTTCTTATTACCTGTGTTTGGATGTTGGGTGAACGAAAGCCACCACCATCTTTTATGGAGACTTCAAGCAGAACTTAGGTCTTAATTTGTTCTCTTTTGGTAATGGGATCATGAGGCAAATCCATGTTGCTGACCAGGACATGTTTGTTTTCAAGAGGCTGGGCTAAGTGACCAAGCCAGATTGCATGTAAGACTGAATCAATCACTGTCCAGTGATCCGAATAAAAAATGTTAACATCAGTTCTACTAGCAATATGTGAACTTCAGTGTCCCATAATGTTTAAAAAAAAAAAAAACCACACACAAAAAATCAGCTTTTCTTGTGATTGCAGAAAGAGTATACTAAACAGCAAAGGTAGTGACTTCTCTGGGATGTATTCTGAAAAAACCCAGAATTTCTTCCCCTGTTCTCTGCAAAAGTAAAAGGAAAACAGCAAAAAATGTTTTGTTCCCATGTGTACACAAAACATAAAAAATTCAGCGCACAAACATATTTTTTACATGCTGTGTATGTACGGAAATTTAATATTGTTTAGCTAAGCAGAAGCACAAATAATTTTGATGTTTCATTTAAATATATACTACTTACATAGGAACAATTTCACACATTTTGCAAGTATTATTGTTTCTCTATAGATTGTATCACAGAAAAGAAAAAAGTAAAGTCAAATATTGGGACCATTTAAAATGGGTCATTTAGTATAGGAATCAAATGCACTGCTGGTTAACATCTGAAGGCACCTTTAGAAAGTAGAGCTAGGCTGTCCTGCATTCCTTATATTTTAAAGGCAGTGGGCAAGGGGCAACTGAGTTTAGTAATCTCAGAAATATATCCAAAATTAAGCAACCAAGTTGTGGAAGACTTCAGACAGAAAAGCCATTCTGTTTAGATCTGAAGTAATATTTTGTAAGGAAATAAATGAAGTAGTTCAACAGATAGAATGGTTGTAAAGCTTTTTTTAATGTGGAAAAACTAATTTTTTCCTGATGAAACTTCAAGTGTAGATTCTTATAAATGAGGAAGTTTTGATTAGCTAAAGTGCATCTCATGAGTGAGATTTCCCAAAGCATTAGCATTGACCTGACAGTCCCACTGATGCCATTACCCTATGTCACTGGTGAAAGTTTTTGGAAAACATAGTCTTTGATTTGTGTTATATGACATAGCCTCTGGGAAAGGGGGTGTTCAGACGATGGCATATTGATAATTTTGGTTTGACTGGGAGACAAGAAAAATCGTAAGCAATCTCCATCTCCAAGTGTACTTTTGAAATTCCAGTTTAGCTCCTTTGACAGCAGCTCAAAAGAGAAGTTTTTCCAGTACTTAGGGTTTGTTCTCATGCTCTTCTATGATGTAGGTCTTGCATGTGTGCACGTGTATACTGCAGCCCCGTATTTCAGAGGCAGGAGAAAGAAACGTGATAAAGGGCTGAAGTATCTTTCCCCTGAATATTACATGAGTCAGAGAAAATAGAGTTCAGTCTAGGCTGCTATTGGGGGGAGATGGAAAGGTGTTTGCTCCTGAGACAATGTGCAATATAATCAATGATAAAGCACAGGGAAGAAGTATGCTAATAGAGCCCATAGACATTAGACAGCAAGACGGGGTTTTGAAACTGTCTGAATATCTTTTCAGCCCTTTAAAAAGCAAAAACCTCCAAAAGTCGAAGGTGAATTCCTGTCCCTGTGGCTTACAGCTCTGGCTTACTCACTCTGTTGACCCCTGTGAGCCATTTTATCAGTCTCAACTAATTATTTAGAAGTGAAGTTCAGCCGCCTCCTCTGATTAATTCTCTGCAGCAGCCAGGCTTCATTCAAATTACTGTGTACATGAGAAGAAGAAACATATAATGATTTTATACCAAAAATCAGAAGCTGGAAAATTGCATTGGAAGGCTGAGAATGATTTCTCAGAGGCTCTGGTTGCAGTAAACATCATTCACATTTAGTAACATAGTGATTTTGGGATCTAAGGAGGTAAGAGAGTGTAACTCATAAACTAGACTCAGAAATTTTCTGTAGTTTTGAGTGGCTCATCTTTGCCCTAGACACTGATTAAAATTTTAAAGCCAGTGATGACATCTCCAGCCTCCCTGAGCATGTGGAACTTGCTAAAATTTGTCAGTTTGAACCCAGGGCTTCTCAGAGAAATTGTATTTGATACAATTTCAGCAGCAGAAACTTTTGTAGCAGAACATTTAAAAAAAAATACAAAATCATAAAAGTTAGTAAGATGGCTTACAAGTTTTCTCACCCTGTGCTGTGAATCCATCAAGTCTCACAGACAGTACCAGTGCTTGGATAGGAACCTCCAAGAAATGTCTGTTAACCAATTCAGTACTCTCTCAGGGATCAATGAATCAATAATCTGCTCCAGTATGTGTGACCTAGGAGTGCAGGGATCCACTGGTTTTGGATAGTACATCAATCTGTGGTCCTGTTCCTCTGTGGCCAGAGGATCCATGGTGCTTTCATAAGAGCTACTTTATAAAAATTCTCAAAGATATAAATTCATGAATAAATTTTCCACTTTCATCCTCCCAGTATACTACCTCTGCTAGATTTCAAAGTCAGGCACTGTTTAATTTCAGCGTTTTTTTCTTTGAACCTCTCTCCTTTCCCTCACGCTTTAGTCCACATCATATAATCTATAATCAAGTAGTCCTTGCAGTCTCTCACATTCTCTCAGATCTGTGCATTGCCCCACATCCTGGATACTGCTGCTCCCCCCTCCCCCCTATGTCTATTTAAATAAAATGAATCTCAAAGGAAAATGGCAGACTTGGGCAAAGATAAAGGCTTGGTGAATAAGTATAGAGAGGCCCTTCAGTGCCATGGAGGACAGGCAGGGGAGAAAGTCGTAAACTATGCACAAGGAGTGGCCTCAACAGAGCAGATTGTCCGTTTCCAATTTAGATCCTTCTGTACAGAAAGTACCGATGATTGGTCATGTGGATATTCCCAACATCTTCAATTGGACTGTCCGTAAAAGATACGGTCTCTTATGTAAGGAAGGACGTCCTAAGAGAGGTTCTGAGACTGCGTCTATCCAGCTCTGATGTTAGGTAGCCTTGTGATACCTTTGTATTGCACTACATTTTTTAAAAGGCTTTTCTGTTCAGTATAGAATTTTAATTTGTGTTTTATTGGTGATTGTGCTGCCTGTAGAATCCCTTTTCTTTCCCTGTCCTAAGATTATTTAGTGATGTTGATGTGCTTTATTGAATTACAGCTTTGTTCCAAAAGCTGCACTTTGGAAGAGTATGAAATTATCTCTGTTATTGATTTGTTAAACATTTTGTGATGAGAGTTAGTCTACATGTATAGACTTATTGTTGGTATTTAAATTTGAAAACTGACTGTCCACTGTTGGTTTCCTACCCTATTTGTCTACGTATCTTTCACTCCTCCCAATAATTTTTTAAGCTATTGGATTCTGGTTATGATTCAGATAGCTGAAAAATATTCAGTTCCCAGTAGCTCTGTGAGTATGGATAGCAGGCTGAGGGGTGAGATATTAGCGGTAATAATGCTATTGGTGGAAAAGCAAGAACTATGCCCCTTACCCATTCTGTGAGGTGGCAGCCAGTGTGTACCCTTTGGGTTGCCAAGCCTTAAACACGATGTTCCCAAAGAGGAGTGGATTAGTATGGGCTATAAAAGAAAGCTGGGCTTAGGAACATGGCAGTACTATAACGGGTTGTGGGAGATAAGACATAAATTCACAGCTTTATTTGTCCCACTGCTTATGAAGTGCTGCCCATCCACATTTAGTATTTGAATATATTTCAGCTGATGTTTAGTAAGGCTTATCACTTTTTATGTACAGATGTCTAGAAAAGGTGGTATTTTCAGCTCTATTTAAGTGAAAGAAAACACAGATATAGCAAGGTCAAGAGCCCACGGGAGTACTGATTCCTACTGCTGTGATTTATCTGTAGGACCCCCTCTGCTGCTGAAATGTTGAGGACCTCTGCTTTCTGCGACCTTATTCTGATAAAAGAAAAGCAAATGTTGAAAAGTCCAGAGCGATGAAGCAGTGTGAAGTGGCCATACTTTTTTTTTCTCACAGTCATTACAGAGCAGCATTAGAAATCTAACTGAAAAAAGGCCTTTCTCATTATGTATGGCCCTTCTGATATTCATGAGCAATAAAGATTTTATCACACAAATGTGGTTTGTGTAAAGATACGTCTTAATGTGTATACTTAATGTATATAGCTTTGGCACATTGTTTCTCTATTTGTTGGTCCTTGCTACTATATTCCTCAGCTCCATCTCGATATGTATACCCCATATTGGCAGGCAGAAGAAATACTTGCTCTAGTCAAGTCTTCCTTCATGAATGTGAAAGTTGTAAAGAAACAGGGAATGTAGTATACTACTGAGCCACTATGTTCATCATCTCAAACTTGCCATCTGTGGATGATGAGTGAGGGAACTATATATAGAAATGGGCTCACTGTGTACAGACTTCCTTAATTTTATGGGGTTACAAATGCATTAACATTTCCCGAATGCTTAAAAGAAGCAGTAAGTTACAGTCCCACTTTGTTGGCATGTGTCCTGTTAACCAATGCCTTGGGAAAAGTAATCTTTCCCTACCTATTGCAGGTTAAGGGGAAGAATGAAGGAATAAAATCCTCTGAATTCTCACTTGTGCCAAAGCCTCAGCAGGAAGTGCAGATTTGTAAAGAAGGGTAAAAGGGTTGCCTATACATTTATCATTCTTTTTTTTATTTGGGCTTTCCAGAAATATTTCATTTCTGCAGCTTCATAAAACCAATGAATTTTAAGCACACAAGATCTGGGCTGTACAGAACGAGAATTCTGAAGCAGAATTGAACAAGCGTTACTCCCATAAACCTGGAACAAAAAATTAGACTCAAGTCTTCAGGACATGGAAAGGAAAAAATGTAGTTCTTACTTTTGTATGTATCAACACATTTCATAATGTGAACGCCGAGGAGTCATAACAAAGCGCTTATGAAAAAAGTAGGCATAAAGAGTAATCTACAGAAATTCTTCAGTCTGACATTGAAATACGAAACACATTCAGGCAAGTTAAATGTGGCTTGAGGACTAATCATAAACAAAAAAAAAAAGGTGTGAATTCAGACCTAAGTATGACATCCTTTTAAATAGAAAGTGTTTATTCACTTGAATAAATGGAATGGATTATTCAGTGAGAATATTTGTAATAGGTTGTGAGGGGAGTGTGTTAGATGGCCTGAAATTGCTGCCTACTTTTTGTGCACATTGAGTGCTTAGCATGTCTTTTTTTTTTATCATTCAAGTTTTTAATGTAGATTCTTGCATGACTGTCTGCCTCCTGGCCATATGTCCTGTGTTGAGGAATCAGCAGCTAAATGGTCAAGAGTAAAAAATAATTCCCTCACACACAAACAAAGCATGTCGTGAGCTAGATGCTGCTTGCATTTTTTTTTGAGTTTTTTTTTGTTTTGTGAATTAGTGGGAAGAGAAAGGGAAGTGAGCAACTATGGATGCACCACTTTGGCTTAACAGATCTGTAGGAATGCTCTTCTGGTGTCCTGGCCTTGCAAAACATTCTGGAGGTTATAATGGAAAATGTTAAAGACCAGGTATAATACAGTGGAATAACTCAGTGGATTAACGGTGATGTGCCACGTATATCTGACTCCTGAGGATATTAGCACAATTCTGGACACTGATGGTGAGGAAAACCTGTTATTCCTGTAAAAAAAAACAACCACACAAAAAGTCACTTCTATAGGATGGACAGATAAAATGTTATTTAAAATGTCTTTAAGCTATCTAGTATTTGCTGTAGTCTTGGGTCTTAGCAAGTATGCTTACTAAGTCTCATGGCAATGAATTCTTTTGGTTTCTTTTTGGTTCCTAGATTTCTGATGCAAGTAAAATTCCCATTGATTTCAGTGAAGAGCAAAGACACCAGTTAGCTGATTGAAGGATCCACAATAAAGAAAAATATAGAGACTGACCATGGAAGAAATCAGACCATTTATCTAAATTCTTTACACCTGTAACCAAGATGTCAGATAATTTCCAAAGTTTGTACCCATCACTGAGAGGTTAATGTTTGACATCAGCTTTGTCTGTGCAGTTAAATATTTTAAACAAGATGATCTGCAAGTTTTGTAGGAGTTTTGGATCCAGTTTTCACAATCATGCATGTCCTTGATAAAAACCGTAAAGTCCTGCCTGTTTTTATTATGTATTTCCTCCTTTCTGTGGCTGTTCTACTGGTTCTTTAGTTCAAAGGGATATCCCTTTTGAAGGAGACCTATCAAGAATAACATGTCCAAAGTTTAGCCCCAGTCTTAGATTTCATTTTTGATTAATATTAATAAATGTGAATGCCAATATTTATTTTCAATGGGCTTTTTTTTTCTGTGGTGTTCTTTTGATTCTAAATTCTTACAACTTAATACATAACTAGAAACTTCATGCTATGATGTCAGCCGGTTCTGCTTTAACTCAAATATTGGTGCCAGTTCTTTATACTGGTCACTGAAAATAACTGTCCTGTCATTAAAAGGAGCTGGATTTGGGCAGAATGTGCTGGAGATTTTAGCCCTGTGGGTTCAGGCCACAAGCCCAAAACATGCAATAATGCCAGAGACCTATCTGGTTAAGCCGTGTAAAGCCAGCTGATCCAAACAGAAGTGGTGGCTGGCCTTCCTCAAGAGCCTCACAGGTACAGTATGGTCACTGCAAAAGGAAGAAGGGAAAACGAGGCAGGTGGGACCATATCCTGTTTTATGCTGTATCCAGGGCCTCAGATTGCCTTAATCCACCTATAGAAGCTGTTTCAGGATTGGAGCCTTTGTATGGAAATAAAAATAATAAGGCAATAGGTAACTGATTTATTAGATTACATTCAGCAAAGAGTTTGTACTGTTAAAAATTTATGCCACTTGCACTATTTAAAGCCCTATAATTAATAACTGGTTGTAAAAATTTTTAAAAGGGTTGACAAAAAACCTCTATAAAGTTAATATTGACATGCTGAAGGAATTGCAGTTGTTACTTAATGGCCAACCTGACTGAACGTAAAATCTTGAACTACAGCCAAGTAACGCGGTGTTTGTGAATACGTCTGTGCCGTGTTTCTGACTTTATTCTTGATCTTCCAGTTTCCTCCTGTTTCGTGTTTGTTTTCTAACACCTCTCAAGCCTTGTAGGGTCAGATGTTTTGGGAGCAGGCTGGGTTGGATTTTCAAAGAAACAGAGCTTTAATTCTCTGCACTGAGTTTTTAACTCTTAGTACCCGTTTTCAGGTTTCTAAGCCACAGAATGGAAAAAGAGTTAAAACACCTCATTTTGTCTCACTTTATCCAGAGCTGAAGCATCAAGTCACTGACTTCATTGGTAAGTTTTCTTTGCCAGGGATGATTGATACCATGAGTTTCCAAAAATGTTTTAAGGTACTTTCGTGCCCAGTGTTACTGTGAGTCCTTTACACATCTCTCATTGCACAGTCTATTTCCCAAGGATGAAACTGTGCAGGTTGGCCAGGGATTAAGTTTTGTGGCCTTTAGTGGAGCTCCTTTAGTGGCCACCTGTTTTGACATTTCTTTTTAGAACTTCTAGGAAATAAAGAGTACAAATGCAGCAGTTACTTGACCTGTTTACTAGCATTATGTAGAGGTTGGTCTGTAGAAAGAAACCAAATGTGTGACTTTTTTTATTATACAACATAAAGGATCCATGCATGCATGGACAAAAACAATTTCTGGGCAGACAGTTGCCTGCTGTGTCTCATGTGACAGCTTTCTAGTTGATAGCTTTTATACAGAGGCGCTTCTCATGGATAAAATATCAGAACTGGACTAATATGGGCTTTTACAGGAATTACCTCTCTTATCAGACCCTTGCGAAATATAATAACTTTGTCCCCATTTTACGGATGGAGGGGACAGCTGATATTCTAGGTGAGGAAATATGGGAAATTCCCACAAGCTAACCTTCTCCAATATAAATGTTAAGCATATTATTTTCACAAGAAGAATTAAATTGTAGCTGCTGTTAGCTAGATTTCATCCTGTCAACTCCAGTACCTTTCAGAATTGAAGGTGTACAGATCTTTATTTCTTCAAGAGCTTTCACCATTACATAGAAAGGAAACCTGTAATTAGCCTTACCTGCTATTCAAAATCCAAGCAAAGAGACAAATTTTGGAGGCTAGTTTATTCAAGTAACAGGTATGGGAATATTTGCTTTTATTTTTTGAGGGAGAGGGAATGTTGAAGATGTGTCCTCTCATCTCTCCTGTAACTCTGAAATTTATTATTTTATTTATTTATTATTTTATATTTATCTTTTGGCTTGACACACACATTGTTTTAATGTGAAAATTCCCTCTTTCCATAAGCAATGTCAGAGTACTGTAAACATTTGCCTCTAGCTTGGTTGTTGCATCTTTTCATCTCTATAGGATGTTTCCTAGGAAAAGGTCCAAGGACATCCATTTGGCTGTTGCATTACCAGCACATAGAAGTGATTAATGAAAAACCTGAAGATTATCAGCAAAGGCATGAAAAGTGTGTCAGGAACGTGAAAAAAATCAGACTCTGAGTGTATTCAGAGAAAGATTCCATTCTTTCCAGGCTATTAGACTAATTGGAAACCTGTTTTGCCTTGGTAACAAGTCCTTTGCCTGATAAATAGCCGTCACTTATTTTCTGGTTTTGCTTTGTTCAAAAAACTTTAGCAAGTGCAGTTCATACAGTAGTAGCAATGGCAGCTGCTTTGTATTTCTATAATGTGAATCAGCGATGCATACACACAAAGGGAGCAGCCTTTTGGTAATCTGTATTTCAATAACCAGTTTGCAGTGCACTGATTTAAATCCAGGGAAGAATGGGCTGAGATGCTCAGTGATAACATTTCAATTAATTCCTGCTCTCTCATCAGAGACTGTTAATCTTCTGCAAATTACCTCTGTGGCATTCACAGCAGCAAGCAAACTTACCTCAGGTGTGAAGGAATAAGAAACTCGGACTGCATGGAGAGAAGGTAGAAAGGATGCTGGATGGAAATTGCTTGCTGTGTATCTGTAAAAGAAAGCATGCAGCCATCTCTTTTTAGTCCCAGACTCCATCCTGATGAATTCCTCTGCCAGCCTTGGGCTGGTTTAGAGCCCTTTCTGTCCTGGCTTTCCTGTGATCCTTTGTATTGGAGAGACTACACCCTTCTTAGCTGGTTCATTTGAATTCCTACATGAATCGGGTGTGTTTCTGGTAAGTAATGTGAGGAAGCCATGCTGTGGGGTTGCAAACTCTAAACTGTAGTTTGTTTGGAATTGAGAGATCACAGTGGCAAAAGAAAAAACCAGACTTTTAAATAATAGTGCAAGATATACACCTAGGGTTAAATGCTGCAACATTAAGTGTGAGCTACAGACACAGACATTCAACTTTCCCTCCTCAGTATGAGTGAATTGCTTTGCTATGCATTTAGAATAGAGTATTTAATTATAAAAAGTGAGTTATAGCCCTGACTCAGCCCAGGAGCCACGCATCTGAACGATTTATCCAGTCCTTTTAAAATATTGATGTCGTGGCATGTATAAAGAAAAGTTTTTCTTTTTTTTTCCCTTTTTTTTTTTTTTCCTTTTTCCTGAGTCATCGTCAACTGCAGTCAGTGCACAGACAACAGCAGGTATCAATGCATTATGGATCAGGCCCTATTCTAACACTTTGAGAATCAAAAGGTGTGTGTATCACTCACAGCTATATGGCACCTCTGAGTCATAGGTATGTAGGTGTTCTCTAAGGCGCAGGGGTCCCTCAGGGCACCCCACAGATGTTCCCATCAGATCACCTGCAGCCAGCTCCAGGAGCATTTCAGCTATATGGAAAGTCAGGGACTTGGCCTTGAGCCTGTTCTTACAATAAAGCGTAGTTGTTCTGCTTGCAAAAATTAAAGAGTTATGAGGAGAGGGAAAAACAAGGTGCCAAAACTAATAGTCTAGCTTTTAATTTTAGGAACCAGAATGGACTATGAAACACAGGAGCAGCAGTTACAAAGTTTCCTTTTTCACGTAATGTTCCCTGTCCTGATTTCATACAGACACCTTTTTCATGAGGTCTTTCTCACCAACAGCTGAAAAATGTTGAACAAATTCACAAAAAAGAATTTTCTCTATTTTTTTGTCCTAACGTAGAAATAAAACAAAACTCTTAATCTTTACATACTGCTATGCTGCTAGACATACAAATGCCTAGGAGGGGCATTGTCACTAGGGTCAAGGTTGGAGGGCAAAAATGCTTCTCATATGAAGAGAATTGCTCAGCTGGGCAGCTCTGATGAGCCATGTGGAGGGGAAGGCCTGGCTCATCTCAGCAGCTAAAGTAAACCTGTATTTTAAAGACTGTTGTCCTCCTCCCCTCACTTTGCTGGCAGAGGCAGTTCCCACATCGTTATTTCCCTGTATGACTTTGTTCTCTTCAGCAATTAGTGCATCCCTGGTAGATCACAGGAGGACAGAATCACTGGTGGGACTCCTTCCTGAATCCAGCAGCAAAGTTGATTGACAGCTGTTGCTCAGCACTAGTGGGGTCCAGGAAGGGCAAACACCTCTTGCAGTGTCTGGGTAATGGCTGATTGCATGCATAGTCATACACACTAAGATACAGTGCAGACACCAGGTCCAGCAGATGTTCAGTTTACATCCTCACTTTCATTGTTCTGTCTTTGGGGGCCTGCACAGCATCGCATGTGACTGAGAAGACAGCCAGCCCCTTGCTGCTGCTTTGGCATAACTGAAGAGTGGAGCGGCAGGGTGCTTCATGTAACACCGATCTGATGGAGGCTGTGTCTGCTGATTCTCCTCACACCCCCTTCACTGTCCTGTGAGAGGGCACTATGACCAGGCAGGCTCTTGTCACTTCTCAGGCATGTGGGGCCAAGATCTTTGTGTTTTCTGCACATAGCCTGTGATGGACAAGCACTTACTCAGACAAGTGTACATGGCTCCTACTATAAATAACTCTATATGGCATATTTTACTGGGCCATATGTATGTGCTTGTGTCCCAGTAAAAACTTGTATCCCACTGCCTCAACCAAGAAGGCTGGTTGAGAAACTCCCAGTGCTGTGTAGATGTCAGGTACTGCTCACCTCCTACCTATCATGGCTTAAAAGATTAAGCAGAATATTTTGCTTACAGTGGGAAGCTCAGCGGATCAATGATCCTTTTGCTTCCACTGTTTCTTGGTTAAATATCTTTTCATTTAAAAGCCACTTGATTAAAAAAAATTACATCCAGGAAAGCTGATATCTAGATTTAATATTTATTTTCTGATGAGCAATAAAGCTTACTTTTAATTTTATTCTTATTTGCCTAGTGAAAAGAGCTAAATATGTATGGTTTTAAATAGAGCAGAGGCATTACTGTGGAATGTATCTCAAGACAACCACTTTTATGACATGCTATTAGCATCTTTCTATTTCATTACTTGTGTTATTTTAATTTATTGTGAAACCACAACTCTGTGGTTTTGGCCGCTGAAAAATCAAGTAGCTGTTTTATAATTTTAACGAAGAAATTAAAGAATTTACATGCATAGTTTTTATCAGGGACAGAAATTCAAGTCCCAATCTTTCAGTTCCTTGAGGGTGCCCTACCATGAGGTGAAGAATGAGATCTAACTATTGATCCTGGGTCCTGTATTTTTTCATTACTGAGCAAAACACAGTTGCAGTTCACAGACCAAAGACAGCAAGATACAAATATGCAAATTATAATGTTTCTCAGCTCAGAAACTTCGGGTCTTTAAGCCAAATAAAGAAGGCCACTGTGGTACAAAGAAGTGATATTTTATAAAAGGCTGCCAGGAGATTTCCAGATGAGTTGAAGGGAGGATTGCAGCATACTTATTTTAAAGCCAAGTGCACTGTATCAGAAATCATCTTACTGTATGAAGTAAGAATATGTGTGAAATGAAAAATGAGTTTACCCCGCCAGACCAGGATCAGGCAGTGACCTTGTACTTTAGAGACAAACATAAGGCTAGGGAGCCCTTGCTGTGATTAATTCACTTTAGGCTCCTGGATTTAGTAGACTGTGGCTGAATGAGCTACATTCTTCATCTCTTTCTCAATCTTCAGGCAAGCAGCTTCATTCCTCCATGTCTGACTTTTAAAAAATAATTTATTTATATTCTTTTTACTCTTATCACTACTGTTTTGGTACATTTGTATTACTGAAAGTTAATAAACTCATTAAGGAAGATCCTTGCCATTGTTAGCACAGGTTCAAGGACAGGTTGCAAAGTGTTTACAAGACCTTAAGAATTACCTACATTTTAAATATTGTACCAAGTGTCTGGGCCCACTGGAGGTCATACAGAGACAGATGAGACCGAACACACCCATGCTTTCAGAAAGTTAGAGAAACACTGTTCTAGCACTTTCCTTCATTGTTATCTTCTTTCCTTTCATCTCCCAATTTCATTCTGTCTTCTTATCTTCACTGTATTTCTGTTCCCTCCGTTAAGTCTATTGTTTCCTATCTTCTTTTTATTTTTTATTTTTTTTTTACATATGCCTCTTTTTCTCTTATCAGCTCTGGTTTTATAATAGTCACAGTTGATAAATGTCATGTAACCAGTATCTTCATCCTATTTATCTGTGTAACTCCTTTTCTATAGGGACCATTCTTGGATTACCCAAGTAGTGTGTTTACTTTGTTATAAATAAGTAAAATAACATCTCAGTTGCAAAGGTAATCAATTCATGTAGTTAAGCAATGAAAGAATAAAGCACAGAAAAAATTACACTTGATCTTTTCTTTTTTTCTCACAGCTATTGGAGTTCAGCTCCAGGTTGTACAGGGCAGGGTTCACCAGTGGCTGCAAACTCTTCAGTCCCTGTGTCTACAGCCAGCCTCCACCCCACTCTGCTCTCATCTACCTTTGCTGCTACCCTGCCCCTCTCTTTCACCCCCTGTTCATGGTTTTCTCTTGCAGTTCAACATCTCCATTGCTCAGTTCTTGCTCTCTTCTGTTGCCTTCTACCTCCTGTTTATAATCTCAATCTCCTCTCAGTTTTTCTGTATCCTTGCCCTGTTTTGTTCCATTCTTGCAAGCTTCCTCGTCATGGTCCCATTTCTCTTGTGCATGACCTGGGCACCACTGAGGGGGGGATTTCTTCTCTCAAGTCTGTGTTCACCACAGCATAAAGTCCCACACAGGACCAGACAGAAACTTGTTCTGCACTCACAAAGGCTGGAGACTCTTCACAGAGCTCAACTTCTGGTGTTTTTCTGCAGTCTTGACAGAGAAAGAAGGTGAAGTAAAGGGAGTGAGGGCAGGACCAAAGGTCAAAATTGCCTTAAGTCCTGCAGAGGCTCTGTAAGGTTCTGTTCCCTTCTCCCTTCTGAAAGAAAAAAGATGCTGAAGAGAAAGTCCTGTTCTGTCCCTGGAGACCCAGGTAGGAACACTTCACTGCAGACAGACTCTCTGAACTCTTAACAAGTTTTGAATGTATTGCATAAAGAGATTTTTCAAAGCCTCTAACCAAATGTGGGAGAAATTTCCTGGGAGCTGAAAGATGCATATCACTGCCATGTGTTGGTGAGAGAGAAAAGGAAGAAAAAGGGAGGCAGCCTTCCTGAATTTCAAGTGTCATCTTCAAAGGACCTCTCTATGAACTGGTTGTTAGGGAATATTTCAAATCGTCAAACCAAGGATATATTTCCCTCTTGTTCTCTGAAGTAGCCAGACTATTTCTTGTACTGTTTTCCAAAAACATTCACCTTCTCTCCCCACTTTCCTGGGGTTAGCTGAGATTTAGAAAAGGGTACATGTGGGGATGGTGGGAGGTCTGACTACCACTGCACCTCCATGAGCTTTATAAAGTAGAGTCTGGCCAGTTAACACTGTTCTTCAATGACTACAGATGAAACACCACACTATTAAAAACACCTTCCTATCTACAATGCCTGAAGGCAAAGTAATCAGTTTTGTCCAAAGTGACACCAGGGATTTTCCTGACTGGTCTTCACTCATCAAAAAGACCTCAGGACCATCCCATAATAGAGACTCTAAGATCACTGTGAGGCAAGATTGTTTGACCCTTAATCAAGAAAGTCTGGAAACTCATCTGACTTTCATCTTGGTGACTAATTGGTATGTTATCTGACTCTTTTCCTCGCTACTGAATGATGAGGTTGACTTCATGCAATCATGTTTAGAGTGAAAAGAGACTGTTCAATTGCACAATGCACTGAATAGGAAGAATTAAATTTCAATCTCTTTTAATAGTGTATAAAGTACCAGGAAAGGTTTAAATGAACATCTATCACTCTGGAAGGGGAACAGGGAATAGCACTCCACTGGTCCCCTACCCCCGTGCGTATACGTTATTCCCACAGAATGATCATTTCTCCACCTGGTAGGAGAAGGAGTATTTTTGGTCATGGGAGAACCTAGAAAGGTAAGTATTCTCAAGGCAGAATACAAGATAAACTGACTTGTAAGTACTTTCCATCCCAAAACTCACTAATGGACTATATGTTCTTCTGTTCTGGTTTTGTTTAGTGAGGGAGGGCCTAAGGTGGTAGCTTCTGTAGGAAACTGCTAGAAGTCGCTCCCCTTTGTTCAGTGGATTCGGCCAGGCCTAGGGCGGATGCACTCCTGGCCAAGGCCAAGCCAATTGGTAGCAGAATGTCCCATGATAATGCCTCTGCGATAAAGTATTTAAGAACAGGAAAACAGGGGGAAAAAAAAAGAGAAGATGTGAAGCAGCTGAACAGGGGCAGAGAGGGGGAGGCGTGAGCCTTGTGGGCCTTGCAGATCTCACCCTCTGGCCTCTTGCCGGGAAGCTGACTGGGCCCAGCTCGGCTGCAAGAAGTGGAGAGGAGATGAGAAGTGAATAAGACGTAAAAAAGATCCTGAGAGGCATCTGCCAGCCTGTTGTGAGGAACGGCTGCAGACGCCAAGGTCAGTGAAGAAGGAGGGGGAAGAGTAATGCGGCTCCTGGCCAAGATTCCCCTGCAGCCTGCGGTGATAATCATGGTGGAGCAGGCTGTCCCTCTGCAGCCCATGGAGGTCCACGGAGGGGCAGAGATCCACCTGCAGCCTGTGGAGGACCCCACGCCGGGGCAAGTGGAGGCCTGAAGGAGGCTGTGGCCTGTGGAGGGCCCACTGGGGCTGCTGTTCTGGAGGGACTGCACTCCATGGAAGAGATGACCCACGCCGGAGCAGTTTCACGGAGGACTGTGGCCCATGGGAGGGACCCCACAATGCAGCAGAGGAGGAATGTGAGGAGTTCTTCCCCCGACGATGACGCAGTGGCGTAAAACAACATGTGATGAACTGACCGTGATCCCCATTCCCTCTTCCCGCCCTGTGCTGCTCAGGAGGGGAAAGTAGTAGAGATAATGTTAAGCATGGGAAGAGGGAGGGGTGGGGGGAGATTATCTTGTTCCCTGTCTCATTCTCCTGCTAGTTTTAGAAATAAATGAATAGTTTTCCCCAAGTCAAGTCTGTTTTGCCCATGACAGTAACTTTAAGGATTTCTCCCCGTTCTTATCTCAAACCTTGAGCTGTTTTTCCTTATATCATCTTCCCCTATTCTCTTGGAGGGTGGGGGGAGTGAGAGAGAGGCTGTGTAGTCTGGTCCTGATCGGGAGTGAACTATGACACCTTCCATTTGTCAATGCAGAAGCTTCAGTACTAATCATACTGGTCTGATGCTGCTGGAAGAATATGGAGAAGATTGAGGAGAGGAATTATGGTGTCATTTACATTCACTTTCATCCCAGAAAAATTACATTTGAAAACAGAGCTATTAATGCTCATAAAGACATTTGAGAGGCCGCAAACATGAGAAAAATTGATTTTGGCTCAGTAAATATTTTTAGTCCATGGTTAGATCTGTCTGTGTCAGTAAATAAAGTAATGTAGCTTCATGAGAGCATTTTTGTGATCTGAATTTAATTTTAATCTGAGCAAGTGCAGGTAGAACCAGTTATAAAAATGTTGGTTACACAAAAAAAAAAAAAAAACAAAAAAATCAGCTGTCTACAGAAAATGTGAGGATTGTAGCATCATGGAAAGCCAACATTCCAAAGCTATTACAGCAAAATGCTTACAAATGTCTTGGGAGTCATGAGAAATGTGTTAATTAGATAAATTCAAGAGGTTTTACTTTGATTTTGAAACTTCATTTTTTTATCAAAGTAATTTTTAAATGCAGCTTGGAAATGTTTTTTTTCCAGATATTTAAATATTTCATAAGCATCTATCTGGTTTTCTAATAACATTTCTAATTAGCTTTGTCAGAACAGCATTTTGGTAAATATTTAATCAGCTCCTAATAAAATTAATAAGAAATTTTTATTCTCTCCCACTAGGACTACATTAACTTTAAGAAATAATTTAATTACTAGGCATTTTTAGTAAAATGTGAAGTAAGTGTGGATTATAGTTATGACTTCATTTGTGCCACAGGCTCAGGGATATACATGTAGTGTGGAGAACTACGTACAAGCATCTTTGTACCCCTAGCAGAAAGATAGCCAGGAAAATTGATTTGGCCTCTAAAATGGTTTTATTTACACTAAATAGAAAAACAAAACAAAACAAAAAACCTCAACCCAAAAACTTTTCTGTAAATTTGATGAGCTTTGTCAGATTTTCAGCCATAGGCAATTAAACGTTTCCTGATCATATCATCATTTGCAGGGCTCAGTTGTATCCTGAAGCTTTTGCAACACTACTAGGAGACTGAACCTTCCTCAGAAATGGTTCTTGTTAGGTAGACTCCGATCCAGTCATCTATCTCAAGCCCTCAGCTGGTCCCTTCAAAGGTGAGACCCCTCTTACTCTGTGTCCGTATGGGACAGCAAGTCCCTGAGGCTGGCCCATGGGTAGCAGGCATGTCTGCATCAACAGCAGTATGGACAGGGATCTGTCTTGTGTCTCATCACCTTGTTACTCGGCCCATGGGGCTTGTGACCACTCCCTTGAAGCCACACAACAACACTTTCTGTATATTTTCCTTCTGCCTTCTGCTTTCATTTTGCCCTTTAAAAAAGGGGGACTATTTACCAAGAAATGAATGAAGACCAGTGCCTGAGCTGGCCACAGTCATGCTTTATGAAAGCATAGCTGCTTTGCATAACAGCAGGAGCAACAGGCCTCCATGATCTCTTAGCATCATCCTCTCTCATCATAGCAGAGTGGTAAACACAGAAAGTTTTAAAAGGAGATTACCCTAAGGTGGTGAGGTTACACAAACAGGAGTTTGAAAATTTAGTTTTTGGTTGTGGGAGTTATTATAAATAAATGAAACCTGAGTTACAGAGGGGATGATCTTTGCAAAATGTTGGAAAGCCAGAAAGTAGCGTGTTTTTTATTTCTTCCATTTTAACAGCATTTTCCTCTTCATTTGTTTTATACTTCTCATGACTACCAGACCCGCTTGGAGCTGTCTCATTTTAATGAGGTTTTGAATTATTGTTTTCTACTATTCTAATATCTCCACTCAGGTCACTAAATTAGAGCAGCACATTCTCGTAGATATGAGAGGAAGGAAGAAAGGAAAAAAAAAAAAGGAGAAATTGATAGGTAAGGAGAATTGCTGCTATATCACAAACAAAAAAATACGACAGCATTGCTTAATGTCGAGTGTGAAAAAGATCACACATATATTTAAGAGATAATGAGAAAACTGCATCTTCAGAGGAGCATGGCATAATTCTGAGCTGTATTTCTTACCAACACTGGGTAGGATGGATTGGTTGGTTCAGGACAAAAACATGAATATGTGTGGTAAATGGACGATTGAGTACTGTTCTCAGCAGTAATCAGGGAGCAAGTTATACAATGCCTCCTGGCACGGTTTGTTCAGGCAGCAGCGAGTTACTTCTTTAGCAAAGCAACTGTGCCTTGTTCTGCAGCCCACAAGATCTCTCACCAGTGGGTCAGTGAAGGCGAAGCTGGCTCCATGTGTTCCCTGTTCTGTGTTTCTAGGGGAGGTATTCTCCGTGGAGCATCTTATTATATTGCCTAAACAACACTGTGCATTTGGGGATTATCCACCCCAGAACTGCACAAGGAGAGGATTTGCTAAGTCCCTGCATGTGCATATCCCCAAGCACATCTACATGAGACGTATAAACAGGACACAAATGCTTGCTTATACTACAGGCATACAGGGCAGTATCTCATTCCTCAAAGGAAGGTACTGCCCCTCACTTGTACAGTGAGTGCCATGCAAATCCTTTTATGGTAGGGAAAGAAAAATTACTTTCCAACACATCTTGCAACCAGTTTGTGCCTCACCTCTGAGCCTGGACTGACTGTCCTACTCTTAGAAGTAAATACATTTTAATGCAATTTTTAATTATGCAGTCTTCTAAGAAAATTGCCTTCTCTCTGATTTTTTGGCCTGTACAGTGAAATCTCCTAGGATCTAGATGTGATACGTTTTGTGGTCATAACAGTGTAATAAATAGTTAAACACCTTTTAAGAAAATGGAAATGATGGTTTGATACTTCATTACTGTGCAGATGATTCTCTCAATATTACACAAAGCTAGATTTGTCTAATACAAATTATCCATTTAAATGAACTAACTCTTGAAACCTTGCAATTATTCTGAAAACAAAATTTCTGTAGAGACTAGGGCTTGTTTTCTAGTTTTGGAGTAAAATTTTTCTGATTCAGTCCTGTATAAATAAATCTTGCTTATGTCTGTGAAAACTAATGTTCATTGGAAATAACTCTAGAACTGCAGGCTGATGGCAGTATAAAGAATAGATGAAATGGTTCAGGTTCCATTTAAATCAGGGGCTGGAAATATCCTTTTCAATCACTAATACATATGGAGCTGTTTGCTTTGATGTGTTTTAGATAAACATACTTTGTTTTAATTCAGAACAACAATACCATCTAGTTGGAACTTGGATTTATGATAAAGAAGTATTATAGCATAGTACATTTATTTTACTCCATGTCTACTTTCTTACTAAGCTCCTCTCTACACCAGTAGAATTAGAATCAATCCAGTGATTTTTTTTTAATTTGTTTTGTTTTGTTTGCTGCTTTGCTTGTTCACTTACAGTGTCCAGAAAACAGAGCAAGAGTAGGTAATTGCTGGACTATCCCATCCAGGGCCTAGACCTACTGCTGTGCACATTTCTCAGTATGAAATGCTAATCTTCTTGGGCTTTCGTGATTCGCAGGCAGTAGCTCTGCCACATAAATCCCCCACTGTCTCCGTTCCCCATCAACTGGTAAGACCCGAGCTCAGCTTTTCATAAAAGGACCTCTATTTTTCATTAAATACGGTGCTGAGTTGATGGAAATACAGATGTAAAACACCATCCTTGCAGGCCCTCTGCCTTGGGTGCTTTAGCAATTAATGCAGCAGTGTGCTGTGGTTTGGATTTAACCGTCCTCCAGAGAAGGAGGACCTCTAAAATAACCATACTTTTGTTCCTTTGTGAAGACTATTGATTTGATTATGTGTGGATTTCTAGTGCCCCCCACTGAACTGTGGTATAAGACTTACCAAGCACTGAGGTGCACCTTAGCCCCTGACTTTTCCAGAACAAAGAAGGAAAACTTGCCATCACGTTATCTGTGGTACACACTCTGGTGAGAGCTCCACACATCCTATGTGCAACTGCAGAGGGGTATTTTTAAGGAATAAACACTTGCACTCAAAATCTAATGTGAAAAATATAGGATGAGGAATTTTGTTAAAATGTGACAATTATTACATACAGTCACTACAATCTGCCAAAAAATATTTGCCTAATACTCTACTCCTCTCTGTGGAAGACTTTGTTTTAAGGTATCTATAACAAAATATTATAGATGCTGCATGCCCATGCTGCAATACAGGCATCTACAAAGCTTGAAAATGTGCCCTGCTGAGGCTACAACTTTTACTTTATTCTTGATAGAGTCTGACAGGTTTTGTAAATGGCTGGTTAGCTGCCAGGGGTGGTTTACAGATCGGGTTAAACATGCCTGTGGTCCCATGGTAGGCTCAGATCCCAGCAGGTTTGCAGAGAAACTCAATCCTTTCTTCTCCTCAAGTAAAACAAAATCACTTCTAGTTGTTTATTTTTTTCCAGTTTGCAAAATAATAAAATTTTCACAATTTGTATTGCCCTCTGTGTCCTGCCCCAAACTCTTTCTCCCATAACTTTAATGGAATGATTTGCCTTCGTTTCTCACAGATACATATAACTAAAATCTAAGTACTGTAAGAATAAATGGTAATATGTGTATTTTTAAATTATTAATTTTATACACACACACATAAATAAACATCAAAACAATGGTAATAGTATTACAGTTTCTATTGCTGTAGCAGCCAGATCACAACATTGGCCTCACACCCTTTCTCTTTTCCTAGATATATATGTATTTCTGTGTAAGTATGTATATACATACAGCAAGTGACAATGTGTCCCCTGGTGATGTAAAGTAGACAGTCAGGCTGTGGGAGGCATGTGTCAGGAAGAGGATAAACATCATCATCTCTGCTTTACAACCTCTGTGACCTTGACTCCGGAAAAGATGCACGTGGGTTCTTAAGCCTACCTCAATACACGAAGGCACTCTAATATATCCCTAGCTTTTAAGGAGCTGCTTAAACCTCACTGTAAATTTTATTCATGCTTATTTACATTATTAAGTGCTTTTGTAAATTGGATCCTAAATTGCTGACCAGAGCTACCTGTGAATTTGGGCTCAGAGGAGGTATGGGCTAACACCAAGGGAATGCACATAGCCCTCCAACCACCTTTCCTCTTCTTCCTAGTATTTTCTGTGACATTAAATATGTGAATGGTCAATAACTGCCCAGCGCTTGTTTACTTTGTCATGTACATGAGTGCATCCACTGATGTGAGTATTGGATTTACATTTTTCACAGCAATTACAGGCTGTCTGCTGAGCCAGTTCATAGATTTGCTTCAATATATTTGAGTTACCGTTTCATTATCAGCTGACAATTAGCACCTTCTTCATGATGATAGCAACAATATAGCTGGATGATTTTGCAGAATTTCTTCAAGAATGACAAAAATAATTTCTTAATAAGCTCTTCCTTCATCAGTTGCCTGTTTCCTCTGGGGTCTCAGGGCCCTGAGGACACAAACAAGCCTTAATGGCCCTGACCTGGCTCACCTGGAGTCTTGCCCTATATCCTGCTGTTCTGGGTTTGTTTGGTGATGGAGGGGGGGGGTGGGGAGGGAGGGAGGCGGAGGGGGGGAGGGAGGGGAGGGAGGGGGGCGGAGGTGGGGGGGGAAGGGGGGGGAGGGGGGGGAGGGGAGGGAGGGGGGGGGAGGGGGGGAGGGGAGGGGGGGAGGGGGGGGAGGGGAGGGGGGGAGGGGGGGGAGGGGAGGGGGGGAGGGGGGGGAGGGGAGGGGGGGGAGGGGGGGGGAGGGGAGGGGGGGGAGGGGGGGGGAGGGGGGGAGGGGAGGGGGGGAGGGGGGGGAGGGGGGGGAGGGGAGGGGGGGAGGGGAGGGGGGGAGGGGGGGGAGGGGAGGGGGGGAGGGGGGGGAGGGGAGGGGGGGAGGGGGGGGGAGGGGGGGAGGGGAGGGGGGGAGGGGGGGGAGGGGAGGGGGGGAGGGGAGGGGGGGAGGGGGGGAGGGGAGGGGGGGAGGGGGGGAGGGGAGGGGGGGAGGGGGGGGAGGGGAGGGGGGAGGGGGGGAGGGGGGGGAGGGGAGGGGGGGGAGGGGGGGGGAGGGGAGGGGGGGGAGGGGGGGAGGGGAGGGGGGGAGGGGGGGGAGGGGAGGGGGGGAGGGGAGGGGGGGAGGGGGGGGAGGGGAGGGGGGGAAGGGAGGGGAGGGGAGGGGGGGAGGGGGGGGAGGGGAGGGGGGAGGGGGGGGAGGGGAGGGGGGGAGGGGGGGGAGGGGAGGGGGGAGGGGGGGGGAGGGGAGGGGGGGGAGGGGGGGGGAGGGGAGGGGAGGGGGGGAGGGGGGGGAGGGGAGGGCTAAGGTGGTAGCTTCTGTAGGAAACTGCTAGAAGTCACTCCCCTTTGTTCAGTGGAGTTGGCCAGGCCTAGAGTGGACCTGCTGCTGGCCAAGGCTGAGCCAATTGGTAGCAGAATGTCCCATGATAATGCCTCTGCAATAATGTATTTAAGAAGGAGAAAACAGGAAAAAAAAAAAGGAGAAGATGTGAAGCAGCTGAGCAGGGGCAGAGAGAGGGAGGGCGTGAGGCCTGTGGGCCTTGCAGGCCTCACCCTCTGGCCTCTCGCCAGGCAGCCGACTGGGCCCAACTCAGCCTGGCCCAGCAGAGAGAAGTGGAGAGGAGATGAGAAGTGAAGAAGATGTAAAAAGGATCCTGAGAGGCATCTGCCAGCCTGTCATGAGGAATGGCTGCAGATGCCAAGGTCAGTGGAAAAGCGGGGGGAGGAGTAATGTGGCTCCTGGCCAAGATTCCCCTGCAGCCTGTGGTGATGACCATGGTAGAGCAGGTTGTCCCCCTGCAGCCCATGGAGGTCCACGGAGGGGCAGAGATCCACCTGCAGCCTGATGAAGTAGCGGCATAAAACAATGTGTGATGAACTGACCGCAACCCCCATTGCCTCTTCCCCCCTGTGCCGCTCAGGAGGGGAAGGTAGTAGAGATAATGTTAAGCATGGGAAGAGGGAGGGATGGGGGGAGGTTATCTTGTTCCCTGTCTCATTCTCCTGCTAGTTTTAGAAATAAATGAATAGTTTTCCCCAAGTCGAGTCTGTTTTGCCCATGACGGTAACTTTAAGGATTTTCTCCCTGTCCTTATCTCAAACCTCGAGCTGTTTTTCTTATATCATCTCCCCCTATTCTCTTGGAGGGTGGGGGAAGTGAGAGAGAGGCTGTGTAGTCTGGGTCCTGATCGGGGCTGAACTATGACACCTGCTCATGGGCCCAGGGGCTTTATGTAAGTTCAGCCCTGGTCCTTCAGCCCCTGCTCAAGCCATGTTGGGGACAGGACTGGTCTCCAGCTCGGCCATGACTGTGCCTGGCCATGGACCCTCTTAACCCAAGAGGGTCCATGAAAACTGAATTCCTGGTTTGATGTTGGACCTGCCTCATCCCCATGCACTTCCCTGGTAATCTAATCTCTTGGTTGGACCTGCAACTGTCTGGGTTTGCTCAGAGCACATGGTATTGAAAACTGATTAGCTTATGTCACCTGCCACAAGAAAAAAAAATTGGCTCATTTACTCAGTGTGAATAAGGGGTCTGGAGGAACACGACTAGGTGACTAGCCAGAAGAAATCATCAGTGGCAGTGCTTCCAGCATGTCCCCATCTGCCATGATGCTGGCAGAGAAGATCTGCCTGCTGTTGCTCCTGTGGAAATAGGTAATATTGGTTGCTTTCTCAGGTTTTTATGTCTATCAAGGTGTTAACTTTAGTATAGAAGTACTATGCCTCTACTGGGGACTATTTTTAAGGGGTTTTTTTTGGACCACTTCAGTTTCAAAATTGCTTCTCATCTTCAGATCGTCATGAATATAGACACACACTATATGCACTGCAAGATGGTTGTGCCTTTCATTTTACTTCCCTGTGTTGTTAATACGGAAAGACCTTAATGCTCAGCATGGACTTTTATTAATCTCCGGCTCAAGGCTGATCCTGTGAAGTGCTGAGAGTCCCTGGAAGATACTTAGCATTCCTGGCACTCAGTGGCTCCAGAGAGAGTCAGCCACCGGTGGCAGTTAGTTGTACTGCTTAAGGAGTACCAGTCCCTGTTAGGATAAGGCTCCTGGAGAACAACCAGTTCTTCAACAAATAGAAGAGAACAAGGAGCCTGTTACAGATGATGGAAAGAAAATCTGTGAAGTGCATCTGCAAATGTTCTTTGAAAACAAGCTTTTCTAGTTAATGATACATATGCAGTGTGCCAGCTGTATATTTCTACTTTTCCCTTGACTGTTCCCAAAGTCTAAAAATAGCAGTTGACTATTCTGCAGCTACTTGGGGGAATTAGGCTTATAAGCCCTGGACAGATGTACATTATTTTCATAGGTGGGACCTTCATCTGCCAAATAGCTCTATTTTTCCAGCTAATTTTATCCTCTATGGATTTTTTAAAAAAAGTTATGAAAGGAAGGTTTCATACTAGTAACTAAGTCTGAGCTGAGTATAGGCAGACTAAGCAAGATTTCTACCTATCACACTGCTGTTGTTAAAAGTTTTTTCACTCTCACCTGTGTTATTGCTGTGCTGGCTTCTACAGCTACTCACGTAATGAATGTTTCCCCAAGAGATGCATGTTAAACCAGGGACATTTAAATTAATAAGCAGATCGAGTTAGTACAGCAAAATAGTCCCTGCATAGATTTAAAAGTGCTTCTTTCTTCAACTCGCATTGGACAAAGGCTGGAGACAGCATCTTTTCCCCATTCTGTAGGCAGCACTAGAGCCACCCCCTCCATGGGAGAGTTTAGGCTGGAAAGGTCTCACCTTTCACAAAACAAAAGCTCCTAGACTGCTTGTGTGCAGATCCCATATAGCTTTTTAAACATTACTTCTTAGTGGCAATAAGTAGGAAGAAATATCTCCTGTCAGATTTAAGATTAGAAATTTTGGAAGTAGTAACTCTGGAAGTAAATTTAGAGTAGTTGGTTCAAGCATGACTTTGGTGATTCTTCAAGCATGCAAGAGAAAGGAAAACATCCTGATTATTATTAAAAAAAAATTCAATTAAATGCTTCTGCTATCCTAGAAACATACTAAATGGAACTACAAACAGACATATCCTCTCCCCACACAGAGTACTTTATGTACTATGTATTCCCCAAGCAATATTATCAGGGTATAAAAATGTTTTCTAAAATAATGCCAACAAGCAATATAGTTTTTAGAGTGTAATACACAGCCCAAGAGGGAGAAGGAAATTACAGTTTATTATTTTAAAATTAAAGGTGGGCAAACCAACAGATATGAAACCTATCTGTTTGCAGCTTTCACCATATTGTATTAGGACTTAACAGAAGGAAACAGGAAGGAAGAGATAAGACAAATCCAGAGTATATTAGTGTTAGAGAAAATGGTGAGTGTGCTGGAGGAATGACATCACGCAGTAAAAAAATATAAATTTGATATTCACACAAAAATGTGATCTGTTTCAAAGCACTGTATAAGATGGACCATTTGTTAGGAAGTTGAGGTCTCAGGAAATGTAGATTTTTCATTTAAAATCCAATATAGAGAACAAGTCAGTACGTTAATTGCAGTGGAGTAGAGTAGAGGTGTCAGTGACAGCCCACTGCAGTACAAAATAAAGTTAACAGGAGTTGTTCTGACTTTAGTGGGTCCAAAATTTGGTCTTCTATACTTAATGACAATGTCAAATCATGTTTTCTTATAACTCGTAATGCAACCTTCTCTGATTTGAGTGATAAAGGAGAGGTTGATTACTTTGTGGAGTCACAGAACTACAGAATGGCTGAGATTGGAAGGTACTTCTGTAGGTCACCTTGTCCAACTCCCCTGCTCAAGCAGTGTCACCTAGAACCGGTTTCCCAGGACCACGTCCAGATGGCTTTTGAATATCTCCAAGGAGTTATTCCAAGATATTCCAGTTTGTGCTGTCTTTTCTGAGAACCTCTTGGGGTTTTCATTATTGTCCTTGTTTCCTTATGTTTATATATCTTTGCATATTTATGTGTATATATAAATGTGACATATACACAAATATGTCAGTGTACCTGTGTATAAACCAGAGAGCTGCACAGAGGCACCGAGTGGGCTGGGTACTGCAGCACTGCCCAAGAGCCTGCTGCTTAGGCTAGCAGATAAGCCATCTCTTCTCTATTGGCCTAATACAAAACAAGAAACAAAAAAACTTACATAACTGCTTTTTCTTTTTACAGATCATCTCCACATGCCATTGTAAATGAAGTGGTACAATAGATTTCAAGGCAGTTCACAACCCACTGCTGCTGAAGAAGTGTGTTATCACCTTCTTCCCAGACTGCTCCCACTAATGTGCTGGCCCATTTCTTGTGTCAGGAGAAGCATTCACGCAGCTGCAGTGAGTTTGATCAATTAATCCAACTTAAAAGAAAAAAAAAGAAACAAACAAACAAACAAAAAAAACCACAAAAATCAGTCCCATTCCCTTCACCCCTCCACCCAGGATCAGGTCTCTGACCAATTGCATGAATATTTCACTGGACCAAGAGGCTAGGAAGTGGGAAGTATAGCAACGAGGAATAGTGAGACTTCCTTCTTTCTGTGATGGTCTCCCTGTGATTTGATAATGGAACAAAACATCAGTTTATCAGAAAATCCTATGTCACATAGAATACTTAAGTAGTATTTAAGAACTTAACGGTACATAACACAGGTAAGTACCAAATTATACATCAAAGCAAATCTTAATGCTTAAGTTTTATTTCTGATATCTGAAAGTTAGAATGTGTAATCACAGTACAGCGATATCCTTTCATGCCTTCATGATCACAAGAAAGACAGCAATGTACCTTATTAATCAATTCCTATTAACTATATTCTGTCCTATTAACTCTATTTTGTCTTGTTATCACTGATGCTGTGCATAGGTTGAATTCTCGAACCAGAATGTCTGATGTCAAATTCTGAATTCTTACTGAAACATGTATGTGAAGGCTTACACTTAATGGCTTAAATCTCAGGACAGGAACCTACTATTAATGTCTAATGTTTAGAAACACTAGCCCACCCTAACAAGCTGATGTTTGGCCTCACCTAGTAAACAGAGGGCAATATTCACTATTTCCATCAGCTTGTGGTAGTGCAATTTTCTAGCAATCAAGGTGCTCTTAACAATCCCTCCTTTGTTATGCTGTGGGTTACAGCCGAAGCAGTTAATGCGAGCGATACCATAGGACTAATGCTAAAAGCAGACTCCAGCAATGTTGTATTTGGCCTCATAAGGACAAGCTGTACTCAGAAAGGGCTAACCTGTACTGCTGGGACTGCAGTAACTCTACAGGATGGAGCTGTAACTATTGATAAATTGCCTGTCTGGATTCTTTTTGTCCTTTGGCCTCAGTACCATTGTGTGAATACATACCAACTTGGACAAAAAGACAGGATGTGTAGAATAAACAAACAAACCACCTACACAGCAAAGTTACCTCATGCTCAAGCTATCGCACTTGGAATTTGGAGATGAATCAAAACAAATACCTAAGAAGACATTAAAACCACAAGACAGGCAGAAATTGAACTTTTTAAAGCCTCTCCAGTACTTCAGCATTCAGTGAGTTGTTTGTGTGAAAACTCTGCCAAAGTTATGTGAGCACAGAAGTGAGCAGTATGTTTTTCTTTCAAAAGAAAAAAATCCAGTGTCTGATTGTGCAGCTGAACTAGAAAGGGAGAAAGAACCCACTCATGAACTGTTTTACTTGGCATTTTTCAGCTGTTCGGAGATGACAGTGTCAAGGAAAATTGAATGCGTAAGTACAAAAATGGGGAGGGCGGAGTATAGAAATACCGTAGCAAATTTTTCACAGAAAGGCAATGAAAGCATGATACATGGAAACAGCTATTCTGGCTCTGGAAAGAGATGAGCACTCATTAAATAACTTTGTGTTAACACATGTGAGTACTTCTCAAACAGCCTAGTGAAGCTACAGAGTAATTTGCCCACCCTCAAAAGAGGGAGCAAAACTACACTAATACATAGAAGTTTTGGTGGAAGCTGAGTGCCTAATTCCTTTGCTGTCAGTGAAGCTTCATATTTCTTTTGAGGAAAAAAGGAAAATGTGACTCTATGACACAGCTGCTAGCAGAGCTGAAACACGTGGCCAACTTTTAGATGAGGTTTACAGGGTAGATTTCTTAGTGTGGTGAATAACAGATGCAAGCTACAAGCCCAAGAAACCTCAGAAAAGTGGCTGTGGGCTCTCCAAGTCAGGTAATTGCGGAAGACTTGAAAAAATGAACTATAAATGGGCAGTTCCAAGCTCATCAGGAACTCCAATAACTGGTGAGAGTGTCCGTGTGGGGAGGAAGAGCAGGGGCAGGGAAACTTAAAGACAAGTACAAAGACAAGGTCCCACCCCTGAAGAGTAGCTGAAACACCAGTCTGCACTGGTAAAAATGGCACAAGGCCTTGCATGTACTTCCAATAAGAAGTGATCCCACTCATCCCCCCAGGGATCCACCCTTCTCTGTCACTTTTGCACCGTCTGTTCTTTCAGCACTGCTGGCTTTTTCCTTGTGCTGCATTTAGCTCTTTTCCCACCTCTACATGTTAACTTCTGAATTTGTTTTGAATGGCAACCCTTTCTCAGAAGAACAGGCTCATGTTGTCAGTATACACTAGCTCTGCTCCACACCAGTAGCTTGTTCTGTTTTCTGTATAGCCACTCCGCATGCTTATTCCTTCAGAGGGATTGGAGGAAGGTTGTTCGATGGAGCTGGAAAAAGATTGCGTAGTTGCATTTTTCCCTCTGAACTGTTCCACCTTTCAAGTTGCTTCTTTTCCACTAGGTGCCACTGAAGGCTAGGGGAGCAAATAAACCTTAGGAAGGATGTTTGCCTTGCCTGAAATCCAGAGCTCCTGGGTTTCCTTGTAACTTGAGGGTGAGCTTTTAAAGCAACCTAAAGCTTATGGAAGTTGGATTCCTGATTATAACCTGTACTGTTGAAGGTTGTACCTTTCTGTACAAATCCTCAGAAGATGCAGTATTTGGAAGTACACAATAAACTCATCAAAAGCCCACAGGGGAATTTGACAATGGCATCACTGCGGCCATCCCTTTGTAGGATTGTGGGGACACAATCAGCCTCTGACTATCTGGGCGTGGCTAACAATTGCCTGGAGATGGCTTACGGTAGCTTAGGATCATGGAGCACCAGAAGCGATAAAGATAGTTCTGCCTCTTCCTTATCCTGATCCTGATCCAGTGCCAACAATGAGAGCCATGCCTGGGACATTTTAAACTATCTGCAGTTGTCTTGCGCTGCAGAGCAGAGAGTGATTGTGAACATTCGCTAGAAATTGTAGTATTAATGTGTAATTTTTTAAGACATCACTGATGATGAACAGAAAAGGTTATGGAGTTTTACATGAGAAGGGAAATTAAAATGTTAAAAGAAATATATTTTTAAATGATAGTAGTGTAATAATACTGGCATTGATTGAAATTTCCTTTAAGTCTTTTTTTTTTTCCAAGTCTCACAGCTACAGAAACGCTCAGCAAACTTTTCTTTCAAATTCCCTCACTCCTCTTAAAGAAAACTCTACTGCATTCTGAGTACTTAGAAGCAATCTTCATTCCACTCTGAAGTCATATGTTAGAAGGGGTATAAGTATGTAAAACCAGTATATAATCTAAAGTTTGTGATAACATAGTAATTAAGGAATTTCTTCCAAAAAAGAAGAAATTGTAAACATGAGAAGAGTAAAATAAGTTACTAGCATTTGCTCACTTGCCCAGTATATGGTCTGTGGGTCGGTAGATGCACTCAATAGGGAACAGGCAGAATGAGTCAAAGAAATAACAGATTTCAACAGCATCACTCTCCGCCTTCCCATTGCCCACTAGTATAAAGTGACCAGCCAAGCTCAATCACCTGTTTCAAATCCTCTTTGGAAGTGGAACTCTGAGTACAGAGGCATTCCTAACGATCTGTCCAAAGTGGCTCTGTCCACTCTTCTTGAGATCAGACTGCCTTAGGAAAGCCTGGCAATGGAAGTACCATTACTCTTCTGAGAACTTAAGATCTCCTGTGTGTTTGACTTCAGTAGTTGTGTTATTGCCCTCTAAGGAGAGGTGATGCCACAAATATGACTTCACTGGTAATTCCAAAATTTTAAGGAAAAGTTAAAAGGCAGAAGAAAGCCACACAGTCACAGGATGGTTCAGTGGATATAATGCTGGAGAAGGGATTACAGCACTTGGTTCCCATTCTTGCCCTGCTGAATTACCCTTGACAGATCACTATGTCTCTCTGTTTCTCAGATTCTCTCTGTATAATGTACTACTCATTTTTTTTTCCTACATTTGCTCAAAGTTTTATGACACACAAGTGAAAAGTACTCTCTGACAGCTATGACATTCAATATCGTCAGTGTCATGCTAATTTAAGGGAAAGTCTAAGATTTGATTAAGAGTTTGCGTATTCAAGAACTTGCACATTTTATCCAGCTACTGGCCTGGTTAAAAAAAAAAAAATCTCACAGCTACCTAAAAATTTTACCTTTCTCATGATAATTGAAAAAAAAAAATAGTGCAATGCAACACTTTCAGTGCTAGAATTGTTTGTATATTCACCTTGTAGCACCACATATTTTTCCCTTTCCTCTCACTCGATTAATCAGTATTCCCAATGCGTGGAGCAATGACTGTTCCTTACAACTGCCTTCATTTCCCCACGTCCCTTAATATATTAACATTATTTCCAGTGAACTTAATATGTTCACTGAAAAGAGCGCGAAGTGCTATATCCTGCCACCTTGCTGAATACTTCTCTGTTGACAGGTGGATTCTCAGTGGTGTAAAACGTACAGTGGGACAAACAGGAATTGAAGTTTCTCAGATATGGCAACTCAGCTCTCTACAAGTGTATAGCAGCACTTCCTACATGCTTTTAAAATGTGCTGTTACTTCATACTTAAAGTTGCAAAAATCAGCATAAGACACAGTGATGGACTGTATCATTTGCAATAGAGCCATGTTTGTGAGAAACAAGGATGTGTAGATTTATTTTCTCTGACACCATACCCAACAGCTTACCCCCACAGTCTCTGCAAGCTGTCAGCTCTTCTCATCCATCAACCTAAACAGCATTCTGCTCCAGCAGCGTTATTATCTGTCTTATCTTCCTTTCTGTTGCACCTGGCAGAGAAATGATGCTTTTTTTGATGGATTTTCACTTAGATCTATTGTTTTCCTTCCCCTCCCTTTTAAATAAATATCCTGTGGAGTGCAAACTTGGAAAGATTTCAGTGCAAATTTTACTAGCAGGGATAAACAGAATTCTTTAACGTTTATTCTCTTCAAGCATTACTGGGTTTGTGCTTTGTATCAGTGTCTCTGTGTTGATGCAGTGTATCTGTGAACAAGTACGCAGTGTGGAATGAATTCAGAGTTTCTTGCTTAGTCCATGTTGAGCTTTTCTTGCAGACAATATCCTGCTGGAGTTAAAAGGAGCAGTGTAGAATGAAGTTCAGATACTCTGTATAGCCACAGAGAGCTCAGTTGACTTGCAATAGGGTAGAGGAAAACTCCTCAACTATGTTGTCAGTAACAAAATGGGCTTAGTTTCTAAGCAGTGGGATCCTCTTCTTGTCTCTGTCCACTAAACAAGACAGTGAGATCAGAGCAGTGCTACCTGAATGTGGGGTAAAAGACTTTCCATACACTGAAACTGAAGATAATAAACTTAGACTCCTTTCAAACACCTCCTTGTAACCAGGGAAGAGGCAGTGTGCTGAGGCTAGGCTGCTGAGAGGCATGTGTCACTGGAGATCATGTTGCGGAGGATTAACACAGTTCTGGAAGTCTGTGGGTGACTGCCCTGTTACAGACATGACCTGTAAAGTCTGTGCTGGGCACTGCAGAGAGGAGAGTAAGTGCTTGTTGCTCAGCACACTGACACCTTTGTGCTGTATTTTTTGTAATCCTACCCCAGGACTCACAGCCCTAGCAGGCAAGTTCATGGATCTTGGGTACCAGGACTCCTTGACAGGGCTGGGAATGGCCACAGCCCTTGCTGCAGCCCAAAGCAATCTCTTATTGTAAGTCCCTCTTACACATTGTTGTCTGAGTTTGGTATCAGGACCCAAAGGGGGCTTTTGCTTTCTGTGGGACAGATTGTAAGAAGTGAGATTTCCCCCTCGAGATCTCTACTTTTTTAACTTCAGCTTCCCCCTTTGCAATAAAGCAGTGGGTATAATTTGTTTTCTCTATCAATACAAGCTGGAACACATCTATAGTAGCTGAGGTTTCTGGGGATTTCTGGATCAGTGTTTTTCCCTTTCATTGATGTCCAAACAGACTGCAAGTACACAGCCAGGATGCACTGACAGCTTCAATATTTCGCAAGGCCACTTGACATTGCTTGTGCTGTTGCTTCCAGAGGGCCACAAAAGTCTCCATGCAGCAATCCAGTGGCTTCCAAGAAGAAAGTGGAAATAGGCTCTTTTATCTATTCAGTTCACTAGGCGCTACCACACATTCTTTTAATGTTTAATCAATGATCTCTATTGCTTTGTGATATATAAAGCAAAAAGCAAATATTGGAATTGATTAGGTGAAGCATTCAGTTGAAACTGAAATCTGCCTACTGAGGAGTCTTGCCAAGTAATAAAGCTGATTTTCAGAAGACGAAACACATAGCTTTTTTTTTTTTTTTTCCTGGTAATTTCAAATTAATGTTTTTATCAGTATTTGCAATTTCTAATCTTATGGAGGTGTGAGAAGAAGATGGCTAGAATAAATAAATGCAGAGATAAGATTAAATATTAATTGCTGACATGACTGTGGAAGTCGCCTAAACTAGGTTCTCCATAGACTGCTGCTGATTACCTACTGGTCTTCCTTAAATTCCCAACCATACTTGCTATAATAAGAGCACAAGCTACTAGTGGATGAGTTGCATCTTCATACTTACAAAGCTCAAAGTCTTGATGTCTATGTAAGATAGTGGGAGGGGAAAAGTTTCTGTTACTCCCTTGATGAGAGCTTCACCCTGATCACAAGCAATGTGGCAGTTTCATCTTTCTTGCAAAGCCTCAGCACTGTTCATCACCAACCCTATAAAAGCTGCATCTTGCAAGCAGCCAAAGCAGCTGACTCAGCACCTGAATGAATGAAAGCAGCACCTGGCTATAGGCATGTGTGCCTCATCATGTTCAGAGCTTGTGGAAAGCCAGAAACTGAATTATGACATCAGATTTTCTTGGAGTTCTGCATCTGACATACAGTAGCACAGTCACGTTCTATTTATTGCTCAAAGCCTGTGGTGATTTCACGTTCAGACCCCACAGTGATGTGCTGGTTTTGGCTGTAATAGAGTTAAATTTCTTCATAGTAGCTAGGATGAACTGTGTTTTGGATTTATGCTGAAAACACTGTTGAAAACATGGGGATGTTTTACTTATTGCTGAGCAATGCTCACACAGAATCAAGGACTTATCTGCTTCTCACACCACCCCACCAGCAAGTAGGGTGGATATGCACAAGAAGTTGGGAGGGGACACAGTCAAGACAGCTGACCTCAACTGACCAAAGGGATATTCCATACCATATGATGTCATGCTCACCACATATCCTGGGGGAAGATGAAGGAAGAAGGGGACATCTGAAATGATGGCATTTGTCTTCCAAAGTAGCTGGTGCCCATGATGGAGCCCTGATTTCCTGGAGATGGCTGAACACCTGCCAGCCAATGGGAAGTAGTGAATGAATTCCTTACTTCACTCTGCTTGCATGCACAGCTTTTGCTTTACCTATTAAACTGGCTTTATCTCAACTCATGAGGTTTTTCACTTTTACCCTTCCGATTCTCTGCCACATCCCACTGTGTGGGGGGAGTGAGTGAGCAGCTGTGTGGTGCTTGGTTGCCGGCGGGGTTAAATTATGAGAAATTGTATGTGGATGTGCTTTTTTTTTAATTTATTTTTTTTTTATTTCCCTAGATGGAAACATAATAGAATCTGGAGAAATGAATCAACAAAGACATGCAAGCAAAAGAGTTAACAGTATTAATCAGAAAGACAACAAACTCAAGAATAATTCCTGCAAAAATCTCTTGTTAAATCCAAGCAGCTAATTGTACATTGTTAGCATAAACTGCTTGCCAACTTGTAGTTCTGACTAGTTCTGAGAAGATAATTTTTATGGCAACTGTGTTTAAACAAATTTATTTAATAGTTTAAATGCTGCAGTTAAAGAATCTTAATTTCAACCAAAAATGTTTTAATCTACTGCCTTCCCGTCTCTGACTGTCATAATTAAAATAAGAGCCATCATATAACACCTTTAAGGAAGCTAGTTATATTGGAAATTGCCTAAGGTACAGTAATGACTTGTAAGTGGGTGGCAATAAAAATGCATGATGCATTCAGAAAGGTTTATGGTGACAATTATGTACTTCTTGGAGTATTTAATCCTCCATGAATTGCTTTATAGCCAGCATTGCCTATACATAGTCTAGGAAGGACAGCAAATGAAAACCACTGGTATGCAAGATGTTGATAACAAAATATATCTGCAAAATTTGAGCTGTTTCAGCCTGCTGGCTGCACGTCAAACACTGTCAACAAGATAATATTTGTCAAATAAAAAAGTAAACAGACAGTCCAGTCAGAGGTGGCAGTTAATCTGTGGGACCTTTTAATTATCTGAGGCAAGGGAAAGTAGGTCATCTGCAGACAAGTCAATGGATTATAAAAAAATAAATTTGGTATTGATCGCTCAACATCAAAATGAAGGTGGGCAGGTCTTCAGTGGATAAATACCTCCCTTTCCTGGATGATGTAATACTTAACTGTGCTGACATTTAAATTTTCCTCTTTATGCATCTAAGGACAAAATTCAAAGAACTGACTAGTGATTTGAGGCCTTTGTTTTAGCAATTGTTTAACAAAAACAGGGCAGAACTTTGAAAGGCAGAATTAAAATGAGGTTCCTCTAAAGCGTTTCCATCTGGGCTGCTCAAAAATCAATATCCCCACACCACTAGACATTTTTTGACAAATTGGTGTGATGGTAAGTGCCAGCGCTCTCAAAGCCTGTTTTTTTTCAGGTTGCATACTGATTCTGGAGGACACTGTCCTGTCAGCTACGTCCAGTACACACTGTGAAGTTTACATTCTACCTTGTCAATATCAAAGTTTGGCCATCCTTGTGTTTTGGTTTTTTTCCAATGAAATGTGAAATTCTCATTCAGAATCTGAATCTATATCTTAAAACAAACAAACACATAAATAAATGAATAAGATATTTTCAGCTTGTTCTCTTGCCAAGAGGCAGTACTTTTCAGCACGGTGGCCATAAATATGTAAATTGTTATTACTAGCTAAATTCGTGCTTGTTTGTTTTCCTACAGATTCAAAACAAGATTTGAAAACCCTAGATCATCTCTGTATTTTTTATTTTATAAACATTCATTAACGATTTCTCTGTGTTGGGCTCGCAGGCATGGTGCAAATCAGCTAGAGGGTGTGAAAACCTCCTTCCTATGGAAGAGGTGGACACATAGCTGCTGTAGTCTTCCAATGTCTTCCATGTCTTCCAATGTTGCTTACAGAGAAAATAAATGTTATAGCCAATAAATTACCCTTCTTTCAGTGGCATGTCATAGTTAAGATCATTGTTAAGACATGTTGGGATTTGACATTACTGGGATGTGAGGTTTTGTTTTTATAGAGGTTTTTTCTACCATCAGGAAAAGATTGATTCATGGCTTATTGTAAGATATTCTGTCCCAGCAACATCGAGTATCATGTCCAATCTGGAGCTTGGAGAATGCCAAACCCAAGAAATGTGCACACCTGCACTTGTTAACATGTACTCGCACCCACGGATGCCTGCATAGATTGCCATAGCGTGAGAACGATCTGCGAGAGCCTGCTTGTCCTTATTACTCACATCACGGAAGGGAAGATAGATGCTTAGTATATCTGCAGGCTTAGAAAACAACACCCTAACTGTAAGTCCTGTGAAGCTCGCAAAAGAAAAAAAACCCAAACTCCTTAGAAGTCTGCCTTATGTCTAGTGAACACACTCATGCTACTCACGCCATAACACCAACTTGAAGGTATGGAGGTTTGGGAAAGATGATACTGCAGGAGTGAAAATAGGCAACACGGCATTTCATCTTGCTACTTTTTCTTTCAGTAGCAATTTTCTTGATTAACTTTTCTTCACTCTGATTATTTACTGAGTATGAAAAAGCAGTAAAAAGACTAATTTTTCCTCTTTGTTCAAACTTAGATGGTGAAACTAGCACTAATGTGAGGACAAGTTTTGTGGATAATTGAAGATTGAAGATAGAGACCAGAAAGGTGTGGAGAAATAGTCTCTCTTTATTGGCTTGTTTTGCTTTTATGGTTCTTATTTTTAACTCTGAGCCTTCTTATTTCAGTGCACATTTTTTATAAACTTGGTGACACGGATTTACAAGTGAAGATTATTTTTCAGCTTGTATCTAACATCAAAGGATGTTCTGAGGAATCATATTATGGTTTTCAGCTTAAGATTTATTTATCACATACATATATATAAATACAGTTCTGGGCCCAAATCAGGGGCAGCACAACATCTATTTGTGGTTAATCTCTGCTAATAATCCCTTACTCTCCAATCAAAATTGCTTTTGGATCTATCTGCATGATTTGACTTGTCGCTACGGTTGCTGTCTCTTCTTTGATCACCAGAATACAGAATATTGTGACTTCAGTTGTAGGAAAAAGTTCTTTCTACTTTAATTTCTTGTCGACCTGAGTGTCAGAGGGGTGGCTTCTGGATTCCCCTTACAGGCACAGGACATGGATGACTGTAGAGAAGAAATGGAAGAGTATTTCATGGCTTTGCAGACCAGGAACCTAATTCAGTTTCATGCTGTGTGCTTCTGGTTACATTCCTAAGTAACTAGTGAAGATTTCTGGTGTGATAGTGTCCTGGACTTTCCTTCCAGTGCTGGCTGCACTGGAGGCAGCAATGGAAAGCAAGGAAGTTATCACTAAAGGATTTTGAGAATGTTTAGGCTACTCTTTCTAGCCATGGCAACAGTGGCAGATTGCTATCAATTTCTCTAGATTAAGATGATGCTTTTATGACAAACATGTGTCATGGTCTTAAACCACTATGTACTGCAACACACAGAAACATAATATATGTACAATGAAAATTTGATTTCACACTATACCTTAAAAGTACTTTTGGAAATCATATAAGCAAAATACCTGTATTTCCAGGACCCATATTTTCAGAACATGTCTAAGTGTGAAACAATTTCTATAAAGCTAACTTTTGGATTAAAAAGTTCAAGAAATATGTAGTATATTATAGTATATGTTTGCAGTGTATATCGTATTTTTAATTGGGATTTATTTTCAGCCATATGAAATAGAGTGATATCTCTGAATTTTATTATTTTTATTGCTTTTTTTTTTCTTCCCAGATAATTTAAATGTTGATAACTAACCAACAGGCACATGTCTGTCACATATTATTTTAAAGAACAGCAGTAATATTTCTAATCGGTCAGGGTTTTACCATAGATTGGCTTTTTACTGGTAGATGTTTTCTTTATTTATTTTTATTTTGACAAGATCAGACCTGCATTCTAATGGAACTTTGATTCTATTACAGATTATTCTCTGGGGCAACTTAAATGAGCAATAAGAAAATTATATTGCAGGACCAAAATTTGAAAATTATCAGCTCAAAATGACACATACTCCAGTCTTCCCATGTATCATCAATTAAAAAAAGATAATGGAGAAAAAGAAAAGAAAATGGCTATGTTGACTGTTTGAGGTATAAATTAATACTCCTATTAGCAGCATTTATCTTTGTTACTCCTTAAGAGCCTAAATAAATAGATAAAGAAAAATTTTCAAACTACTCTTCATTCTGAGACCATCAGTAGCAGCCAAGTTTGTGATATTATCATTGAAAATATTGTTTATGAGCCTGGACTGATTAAAGTGATGTAACTGAAAAGTACAGAGGTCACCGGCTTGAAAATAGTGTGAGGTGAATGAAATATGTTACCTGCCTGTGAACTTTAAATGCTTCATTATGTTTGGAAGTCCAGTGGAGGCTGACATGCTTTGATTGACTCTTTGAAGAACTCCTGTCTCAGCCACTTAGCACAAACTTGTAATGCATTTTTTTTTTGTTCAGTTGTAGGTTTCCCTTTAAATTGGAAAAGGAATTAAGAGCTATGAGGTCAGCAGGCCTCACCTTAGTCCCTGGAGAAATCATACAGCACATTCTCTTGGAGTCCATTTCCAAATACGTGAATGGCAAGAAAGTAATCGGGAGCACCCAACACAGTTTTGCCCAGGGCAAATCCTCCTTGACTGAGTATGAAGTGACCAGCTCTGCAGATGAAGAGTGCAGTCAGTGCATTGATTCTCTGGTGAGCACTTGCTCATGGATTATTATGGATCTAGATGGGACATCATCACTCCCTGAAGTTGTGACATTTCCAAGAAATCTGAACCCTAATTCTGAGAAATGAATAGGTAAGTGCTTAACTCACCCTCTTCCAAAACCTCCAGAGCCTTCCTATATGTCCATCTGAGGTCACCAAAACCTAGCAGTAACTGTGCCACCTACATCATAAATGTACTCATTAAAAAGGACAAGTGGTGTTGGCTTCCTCTGGTGTTTAAATATAACCATAGTAAGTTCTAGTGAGAATAGAAGTGCTGGAAAATCCAGACTCTTCTGGTTTCCAAAGCAAATCATCTGAGTCTGCAGATTGTACTGCCAGTTAAGCCTTACTGGAATTTTTTTTTTTTTTCTGGCTACTTTCCATGGTAGTTCTTCTGTTTTTTGAAGGTATATTTGCTACTTCCTTCCTGGCCACTTTACATGGACATTAGCTAAAACTGACTAAACCAGATTTGGCTTGTAAATCTCTTCTAAGCAGCTGGCACTGAATGCTAATGCACAATTCACAGTATTCATTACTCCCTGAATTAAGTTTCTATATTTGGCATTACTCTGAAATTCTACTGGGAATCCTGGAGTTTACCATGGTTTTGACAAGATTAGAGAAACACGGGGCCTAGTTTCTGACCATAGATAAGCATGCAGAATATCTAGCCCTACTTTTGCTTTTTACTGGAATCTTTGGGCACCTTGCATCTCTTTAGAGACTTAGACAGCAAAGCAGCTCTTCCAGGAGACCTGTGCATAAGGTTTTGAAGAGAGATCATTTCAGTTCTCCAGTTGTTTTTTTGGCAACCCCTTGAAGGGAAGCTGCTATTCCCTTTGCACAGCGGGTTCAAGACTCTCTCTAACTTGATGCAGGTTGGGTGGATCTGGAAATGAGTGCTGGCATGTGTGTGAACTACCTCCTACTAGACTCAGCACAGGAGCTGTGTCTCATTGGGATTATGGTTCCGTATCATCAGTATCTTTGATTTTATGTAGTGTATGAGCCTGGGCTGCTGCAAAGGCATGTCCTACTGGACTGGGGGAGGTAAAGTGCATGTCTCAGCAGGCTATTCCTCAAGATACTAGGCAAGAGAAGTGGCTCAGATCTTTCCTCCTTCATATCTTAAACTTACCTGAAAGATACCTGCTTACTTACGGTGTGTTGAGGAACTGGCCAGGTGCTTCGTTCCCTAAGCCAGTGAAGCTGATGATATGTGAAAAATGATCATGTGTCTTCGGGTAAAAGGCAGCACAAATGACTAGAGAATTTTCAAGTGGAGGTACAAGGAAAACATGAATGCAGAGACTACTAGATGTTTTGTCTTAAGAGCTGGAGAATACCTACTGGGAATTGTGTATTCCCCTAGTAAATGACTGCATTCTTCTTGTTTACAACTGAGAGCACAAGAAAGAGTTTTACCTATTCTGCTTTTCAGCAGATCATATTTTTAGGTCTTGTTTCTTTTCATACTTTTCATTTATTTGATGATAATATGTAACCGTTAATAAACTCATAGACTCCTCTGAAGTAAGAAAGCATAGTCAGTATGGAGAAGGAAAAGGAGTGAAGAAGCAGAAGCAGGGGCAGAGAGAGGGAGGCGCGGGCCTTGTGGGCCTTGCAGCCCTCACCCTCTGGCCTCCCACCAGCCGGCTGCCTGGGCCCGGCCCGGCTGAGAGAAGTGAAGAGAAGATGAGAGGCGTCTGCTGGAGTCAATTGTGAAGAGTTTCTTGTGAGAGGCATGGCTGCAGATGCCAAGGTCAGTGAAGAAGGAGGGAGAGGAGTAATGCGGCTCCTGGCTGAGATTCCCCTGCAGCCCATGGTGCAGCCCATGATGAAGCAGGTTGTCCCCCTGCAGCCCATGAAAGCCCATGGAGGAGCAGAGATCCACCTGCAGCCCATGGAGGACCCCATGCTGGGGCAAGCGGATGCCCAAGGGAGGCTGTGGCCTGTGGAGGGCCCGCTGAGGCAACCGGTTCCTGAGGGACTGCACCCCATGGAAAGGACCTTGCACTGGAGCAGTTGATGAAGGACTGTGGCCCATGGGAGGGACTCCGTGTCGGAGCAGGGGAGGAAGAGTTCTTCCCCCGAGGAGGAAGGAGTGGTGGAAAGTGACACATGATGAACTGACCATAACCCCCATTCCCTGTTCCCCCCTGTGCTGCTTGGAGGAGAGGAAGGAGGTAGAGATAACTGAAATGAAGTTAAGCCCAGAAAGAGGGAGGAGTGGGGGGAAAGTTGTTTTGTCTTCTTTCTTATTATCCTGCTCTGGTTTTAGTAATATTTATAAATAAATAGTTTTCCCCATGTCGAGTCTGTTTTGCCTGTAATGGTAATTTCAAGGATGTCTCCCTGTCCTTCTCTCAAACCTTGAGCTTTTTGCTATATTTCCTCTCCTCCATTCTCTCGGAGGGTGGGGTGACTGAGTGAAAAACTGTGTAGCTTTGTCCCGGGTGGGGCTAAACTATGACACACACAAATCTAGGAAGGTAGATTACTTCAGGAACACCCTGGGCTACAACAGTGTGACATGATTTCTAGGGCTCTGGGAGTCTCTGAGCCTTTGTCCAGTTATCAGAAATAGTTTAGACCATAGGCGTGCAAATACTGTTAAAGAACCATCTGTGAAAGAGTAGGTCCATTCTTGCTTACAGTTCTCCATCTGGAGTAGATCAGTGACCATAGGTTGATGCCTCAATCATTGAAGCCTAGGTGTCCTGGTTCTGGCTAGGATAGAGTTAATATTCACCTGAGCTGGGTGGAGAACTGGAGCTGGTAGCCCCTATGGCTGGGGCACCCAGCTGGGATAATTAACTAATTAGCTAACAGCTGGGGTTAATTTACCCAAATTAGCTACAGCGCTATTCCATCCCATCTGACATCATGCTTAGTATAAGTGAGGAGGGTGCTGAGGGGAGTCTCCTGCTACTTGGAAGAAACTAGGTGTGGAGTTTTGTTGTAAGCCATTATACTGTATTTGTATTCTATCACTGTTTTGTTTTCTTCTGTTATTGCTGTTAAATTTACTTTTTGTTCAATCTCAACCCATGTGTTTTTGCTGGGTTTTTTTTGTTTGTTTGTTTACCAATTCTCCCTTCTGTCCCACTGGAGGGTGGGGGAGTGAGAGAGAGACTGCCTGGTCTGGTCCCAGTTGGGATGTCATTAACTAAATAATTACTCCCCAGGCTACAGGAGTGAGGAGGAAGCATTCTTACCTGCTAGATCTTTTCTCAAGATTCTTTGTGTAGCAAGGTTTTCAGAAAGAAGGCAGGTAGATAGGCAACCCTAGTTAGTTAAAAGGCAATGTTAGTCTATGTAGCTTAAGGCTAAAAAGGTTAGGGACAAAGTATTGAGCCTTTGATAGGCAGATTTATTCAGCAGACAGGCTCTCTAATTTGGAGAGGGTGATGTCTGTGTTATTTCTGTCTGGTTAGTCAAAAAACTTAAAACCCAGTGCTAGAACTCAGTTCTGGGAGCAGTCCAGTCATTCTAAAGGCAAGGTAATTTCGCTTCAGGGGCAGGGTAATTTCGCTTCTTCTGTATAAAAGTGTGGTCAGAGCTTGTGTCTCTATAGGTAATACTCCTGTTAAAAATGCCTACCTTTGAATTCATAATATGCTGCTAAATTACTTATTTTCAAATATATTTTGGGGAGAAGCCCTGGTAGGGAAATTCTGCTTCTTCTACAAAATTTGATTTCTAGGTATGTGCTAAAACTGATTATATCGTTACCTACCTCCCTGTGAAGAAATCCCTTGAGAAAGGAAAATGCTTGGGTCTGACACAGCATTGCAATGATTGCAACTAGCACTTTCTTTCAAGCCTCTGAGTTCTGTTAGATTGCTATTGCCTTTATCTAATGCTCTCAGGTTGCTGATTGATAATTTGCTTCCCCACTTTCTTTTGAATCTACAGTCATTCCATTTTAGTACTTTCTTCTGTTACAAGAAGAGAATTCCAAACATGGAAATTTTCTGTCTTTCCCCAAGGAATATCAATGAGGCATCAGATGTTTCTATTGAATTTCAAGTCTCATTGCTTTAGCATGCATGTTAAAGGCTCTAGTAAAACCAAGCATATAAACAAATCTGAAGTTATTTGAGAAGTGCTTTCTTCCATGAAGCAATTAGGCTGGGTATGAAAACTTTTCACTTAAAGAAATGTTTCTTGTAGACTTTTGAATCTTTATTATGTTTCAGCAAAGAACATTTCTGTAAGCATTTTATCATTTGGAGGTGTGTGTGGGAGAACATCTGTTAACTTCAAGACACTGTAGCTTAATGTCAGGGTCATCTGGGGCCACTTGCCAGTTAATACTACTGTTAGAGCAGACCCTCAGTAGCCCGCAAAGAGCAAATATAACACATGAACAGCTTTAAAAGAGGCAAAAGCATATGAATAAGTTTTACCTTTTCAGATAAGAACTTATTTATTTTCATGGCATATGTTTGGGGGTCAGAAGAGGAATCCAAAGTGACTGAGAGGCTGAAAATACCCTGCCAATTTTATGAAGTGATCAGTGGCTGAGATGAAAGCATTCTCTTGCTCATCGCAGCCTATTCTCTTTGATTAAAATGATACAGTGAACTATCTTGCACTGCTAAAAACAGAAAGACCTAACTGGGAGGACGTTTCAGGCTGTGCTACCCCTAGCCACAACTGCCTTGAGTATGGGCAGCTGCCAAACAGTGCAACACGCTGTTACATTTGCTCATATGTATCTCAAATAATCTCTGGGTTACAACTGGCTGTGCTGTAGACAGCAACCACAAATCTCATGTTGTGGGTTCATATAGCATCAAAAGGCTTTATTATTCCTCACTGGAATAATGAACCTCTACTTCCTTTTTATGGTCTTTCTCTTAGATATTTCTTTTTTTTCCTAATGATGGGGATCAGTAGAAATGGAACCCTCTGCTGGTCATTTATACACATTCCCCCTCAACAGTCTGAGTTCTGAGTACGTACTGTGTCTCTAAATGGATGGGTTTTGATAACCATCTTTGTCCTGATAGTTATCTGTAGTTATAGAGTTCCCTTGATGTACCCTGGAAGCATACGTGATTGGTCAATATGGGTCTTAAGCGCTGTATCTTTTGTAGGTCCTCTATCTGCCCATGCTTCCTCTTTAAATGGCCCAATGAGTTTTGCCTGTGTACATCAACATTTGAACTCTCTTAAGAACATGTATTTTTTTTTGTACAGCTGTGTATACAAGACTTGCATATCAAGTGAGACATTTTTCTTCCAGAAGTGTCTCTAGTAATTTTCTAATATGAACAGGCCCTCCTCTGCCAGTGTTGTGTGCCATTTACCTCGTGAGTCTTTCCACTTCTGGAGACCTGACTCTTTAAATGTTAGTAGGTCACATATTATATACCCCTTGTGCAGCTCTTAGAGGCAACTTCCGATCACAAAATGAAATCCAGTGAGAATCAGCATGGGAAGATGTGCTACCCTTGAAATTAAAGTGAAGAACTAATGAACAAGAATTCCTAAGTTAACTGAGTTCATATTCTACTTAGCAGAAAAGTATAAATCATGTACATGCAAGGGAGTAGAAAGATACCATTTCAGTTTTCAGTTAGAATCAGCAATTTTTGAGCACTGGGAATAATTTCTTCTGTATGAAGATGTAAATATAAGCACTTCGTAGAAGTATATGCTTCATCCTCAACTTAAGCTTTTGATGCTGTTCCCAGAATAAATGGAACAACCTGCATTGTGTCTATAAAATTTGTGTGTACATTGTCTTTAGTGAAGAAAGCAGGGAAGAACCTCCATACCATCTTGTCCTCCACTGGACAAGTATCTAGTTCACTTTTAGCATAGTGAGCATAGCCTTCGCACTCCATAGTGGAACTAGATCTTAGTGAAGTATATACAATAGAAAAACTCCAGTCCTTTGTGCCTAATCTGCACTTACTGATTGTACCTGAAACTACTACCACTGTAACAGGTATTCAAGATGTGTAGCTGCAATGACAAAGAAGAGATCCCTGAAAAAATCACTGTTACCAAAATACTTATCAACGTATGAGTTTCATGCTGAATAGAAAATGGTAATGCAGAGGTCAGGAACGACTTTCAAAGACTTGCTGAAGGAAAAAAGGAGTGCCTAACTGTGCTATTGGGAAGACAGGATTGCAGCTCAGGCAGAAAAAGGAAATTAGAATAGGTTTGGTAAAAATGGCTTAATGTTAATAAAAAATATTAGAAAAGAGGGATTTCTCCATCTTAAAACATAGGCAAATACTGCTTGCGATGACACTGTAGCATTTCAAGTTGATATTCCCAGCAGAATACAATCACATAAAAGATAAAAAGCTCAACAACATTTGGCAGTGTCATAGAAAACAATTCCATCTGACAAACCTGGCAAGAGTTTACAGCAAATAGGAGAGAGAAAAGTAATTCAGGATAGAAAAAACTGGGCAGCATGTTGACTTGGAAATTTGACCTAAGAATAAGACAGTGTAATCAGAGAATCAATTACACTTGAAAGCAGCATTAAAGTCTGTCAGTCCTCCTGGATTTCAAAATGGAGAGCTTAATAAATCACATAGCCTAGAAAATGACATAACGGAGGGACTACTGAAACACTACATTAATTGTGATCAGAAAAAAAATTATCTTTCCTGGTTCATCCATCTTTCCAAGATATTTAACCTAACCTTTGCTTTTGGACATCCCTTAGGCTAGTTGAACATTTACTCAAATGGGAAATGCTGGAGTTACAGGTGTACTACTCTGTAGCACTCATGACCAAATGCACATTGCCTAACCTCTGGAAAACCATTGTAAACACAGGGCGTGATGAGAATCATGGTATACTGTGAAAGCTGTCTTATTGTCTCTCCGAGCCATGAACCATGTTAATCATCTCTCAAACTGCTACAAATAAGAATACTGGAAACGACATGACCTTGCTAGATCCTTGTGATCAAAAGAAAAACTTAAAAAAAAAAAAAAAAAAAGAAAGAAACATGATGCAAGTAGAGCAAATAGATGACTTAGAAAAATAAAGGGGATGAAAACAGCATTCCTGTCTCTGTACTGGTTCTCATTAGCCTTTATATGAGCAATCTTTTAGTCAGACAAAACCAAAAGAACAAGAAGGTCTTGTAAGACAAAATGCTTCCTGTGAATTGATGACGTTATCCTCCCAGAATCTGAACTAGACTGTTCTCAAATAAATTTATAGTAACTTAAAATAGGCTGCTCTGTAATAAGCAAATGATAATTTGCAATCCCAAAGTAGACAATGAAGACCAACATTTTAATGCTACCTAGAGTGGAGCACACCTTCTATTCCGTAAGCTTAAGCCTCCCAGTAAATATGTCTGAATTTCAAAGTAACTGTCAAAATATTGTAAGAGGAAAAATACACCAACTTGCAGATGGGTTCCTCTCTAATATCCAATTCTGCAGCAAACTACTTCTGTGACCTTTTACAAGTTTTTTTTTCTAAACTCTTCCGACAAGGTAATGAAATCTCAGCAAATAATTTATGGAATCATAGAACCATTTAGGCTGGAAAGGACCTCATGAGGTTTCTAGTCCAACTCCCTGCTCAAAGCAGAGTCAATACTGAATTGAGACTAGGTTGCTTATGGGTTTATCCAGTCAGATCTTGTAAACCTCCAAGGAGATAAGTCCCACAATCACTCTGGGCTTTGTTCCAGTGCTTAATTATACTCATAGTGATTTTTTAAATTCATCCTATCTAGACATAATTAACACTGTGCCAATTTATAACCGTTATCTCTCAGTCTTCTCCTATGTACCTCAGTGAAGAGCTTGGTTCCCTCTTTTTGTTTTTTAATGATGTCCTTGTATGTACTAGCAGACTGCTATCATTTCTTCACCAAACCTTGTCTTCTCCAAACTAATAATCTCAGATCCCTCAGCCTTTCTCATAGAGCATGTGCTTCAATGACACTAGATACTCATCAGACCTATATGATAGCAAGTATACATACACTGCAGTAGCAGCTTCAAAACAGAGACCATGCTGCTTTCAATGGAATGAACACTCAGCTTTTGGCACAACCTCAGCCAAAGTAGTGACCATTTCCCTACTTCCCAAAGCTGTAGAAAGCCAAAATAAAGTCTCAACACACTGCGTCCTTAAGACTGGCATGTCATCTGATATCTTTACCAGTAGTAAATAGTTCTAAGCAATGTAGAGTGAGGTTCAAGAACAAAAATGAGGTTTTTGTTTTAAGTTGGTCATTCCGATAAGCTAGAATCAATTGCCATTTCTGGTTTTGAAATGTGTATAGCCGACTCCAGTGGAGTGGGACTGCAGTTTAGTGGTGCCTAATGGACAACAGATCTAATCACCACTGTCCTATTGGCTTCCTGTAGAATATCAAGTATTAGGCTGATTTTGCTTTGTTTTGTATAAGTTTTGCAGTTCATAAAATAAATTCACATCAATATTCTCTGTTGCAGGCAAGAGATGTTTCCATCTGTTGAAAAACTTCCTCTCCCTTTCAACTTGTGGATGTTGTGGAGCTTTCTTAATGTTAAATATCCAAACTGTGTCTGGGGACCTTGATTTCAGGCTGCCTGATTCCCTAGAGTAGGAGTATGACTCTCTTTTACTAGTTGCACTGTTCATGCAGTTAGACTCCAGGCTTTCTTTTTATGACAGACTGCAGAGGATACAAAGATAATTTAACAACAATTTACAGCTGTCTTTTAAAGTCTTAGTAGCAAAACTCAGATACCACCTTTTGTCAAGATCTCTTGCTGAAACACTTCTTGTCACTTTTTTTTTTTTCTTAAGAAAGATGAATTGGGAAGAAGTACTCTAGACCTATTCTCACAGGAGTTGTGTTATCACGTTTGTCAGTTTGGTTAAATACAAGGTGTTTTGTCAGGGTTGATTTGCCTTATCTGTTCATATGGATTTGGCCTCTCAGACTGTCCCAGCTCAATCAGATCTGATGACTGACAAGTTATACTCCCATTTCTCACCCACAGCATATTAACGTGAAGTGGTGGGATCTGAGGAATAGAGCTGGGCATATTTCCTGGTTCTTACAGTGGAGTCACTCTAACTTTTTTGTAGTGGTGTGCTGTTGTTCCTTTAGGGAAAATGATTAATAACTTATCAAAATATGCCTCTTCTCTCCTAACATACTTGAGTTACATTTAGTCTGTTTTCCAAGCAGTGACAAAAAAAAAGGTCTGTCTCTCGTGACTTACAGTGATGTAACTTTCATGTGTTTACATGCCTTCTCTCATATCAGAAATACAACAGAACTTATCTGACAGTGTGTAGGGAAAATGATCTCCCAAACACACTTCCTCACTAGTGCCAGAGAGCTATGATAGAAGTGACAATGCAGGTGATGTAAATTGCATGGTAAATCTAGCCTGGGGGTCTAGTATTTGGGAAGTCATGTCTGAAGCAGAAGCAGAGACCAAGTACAAGCAAGAGAACACAGCCATGGGGAAATGTGGGAGATCCTGGAGAACTGACAACATTTCAGTGGTTTCATGCCTCCATCCTTATTCCAGAACGAGCCTGTTAACAGCATTCTCCACCCTTAACCTTTACTTCTCTCAGACCACCTGGGTCAAATAAAAAGGAAATAAAAGGTAGCATTGTTCTTAAGTAAGAGGCTTTTTAAAAATTATTTTATTAATTAAGGGTAGCATTTGAATAGCAATGTCAGGAATTCTGTTTCATAGCTCTGATGTGCAATTGCTTGTCTATGGGGGCTGCATTGAATAGAAAAGCCACCAATGGGTAAGGCTAAATAATTTTTTTTCTTTTTAACACTGCATGGCATGGATGTCTTATTTTTGTAGTAGCTTTGAGAAATTCTTTGAACTTGCCCAGACTTTGAATAGTACATTCATACTGCATGCCTATTTTGCCATCTTATTTTTTAGTTAATATCAGGAAAATGTAACAGATTAATTTGTACTAGCAACGCCAAGAGACCTGTAAGATTTCCTTAGTCAAAGGAGTGGAAATGAAATTCTGCTTGTATTGATTTTTGTCTTATTTTTATCCAGTTCCTAATCCATGATAGACTGACTTACTTTTTCTTTTCTGATGATCCAGTACTACGAGTAAGAGTTCACAAAGCCTCTAGGGTTATGGTAAAGCTAAAGGTAAACAGAGCTGGACTTTACAGCAGATCAATTGGCTCTTACAAAGCTCAGCCATCATCCTCCTGATACCTGGGATGGGGTTTGCTGCCCTGTGCTGCCCCCTGATCACTTGCAGACAGACTATGTGATCAGAAGCTGTAAGCTCAGTCCTGTAACTTTGGTAAATCAAAGTTTCTTTTAACAAATTAAAGCACTGGTCTGTTTGTTCCCCGGAGATGGTGAGTGATGTTATTTTAATAAGAAGAAGCAGGAACTGATGGTCTGAAATGGTCGTGCACCAAAATGAAGTCAGTGTCTGAAAACAGTTGTTGGAGCTGGAGCACATGAAGTTCACAGATTTGGGCAATTACAGAATGGCTGTGGGAGTCTTACTGTTGAAAGACACACTAACATCAAATACAGCAAAGAAAGTCTTGCTGAAAAAAAAATTTTCTTTTCTTTCTTGGTTTTTTTTTTTTTTAATACAATTTCTCTACCCTCTGTGCTCTCTTGCAACTCTTCTGTGTTTCGCACGGCCTCAGCTGATTACAGCACATGTCAAAGAACACAAAATGCCTTATGCAGGATTACTTTCTCCTTTGATGAATATGCTACAAATACAGCAGTACACTCATTTGAAGGTATTCTTCTCTCATTTTACACTAACTGTAAGCATTTACCTAACGAGCAACTCTTTTTCATTGGATTATAGGATTGCTGAGAGTTATTTATGACAGAAATCAATGTATTCAGACAATCCTTCGATGTCGGACTCTGCTAAAGTAATCTGGATATATTAAAAATGTGATAAGCACAGTCTGCCAAAGTTAACACTGTGATGCCTATTTCCTATTGAGCATGAAAATAGTTGTGCTCTTCATTTCTTCATTCAGGACAGTAGGTCTTGGTTTCAGTGGTGAGAAGGACAGCACAACATACTCTGTTCATTTTATTTTTACTTCAGTATGTAGAAATCAGTCTAGATGACTGGGGTTATGTCACCATATTCTTTGTGAACATGATCTCTGTTTAACTTCAACCAAAGAGTACAGTATCTTCTGATTTGTGTGTTTCATAGGGCTGTCTGATTTTGTGCTCACTACCTAGTCATTAAAAAACCAAAATTAGATGTGAGAAATGAATGAAGCTTGGCAAATTAACTTTTGGTACAGTAAAAAGTCCCCAACCAAACAACCAAAACATTATGTCTTTCTGCTTAGGTAAAGCAGATTTCCTTAAACCATGATTTAAGGAAAACACGATTTTCTGAAACAGAACCGTTTGCTGGAATGGGGCTTTTGTTTGGTTTGGTTATAAACCCAATAACTCAGATTTACTGACAGCTTGTTTGGCTCAATCACAGCTTCAGCCTGAGCCTAAATGGCCTTTAAGAAAATATGCCTCAAATAAACACATTTTTTTTTGGGTTCAGTCCATCCACAAGCAGCTCTTTGTTAATGATCTGGAGCTTGAATCACAGCTGAGCTTGAATTTTGGGATTTACAGTGCAACACTAAATCTGACACTAAATCTGAGCTTTTGGTTTTTTTTCATATGACCTATCCCCTTCTAGGGAATAAATTCAACTCGCTGAAATTTATAGCAGCATGTTCTTGTAGACTGAGACATTTCATTTGCATTGTACATTTTAAGGATTATGCAACATACATACAAAATAAAAAGATTAATTGGTACATAAAAAGACCCCCAAGCCACATATGTATTACTAATGTTGAAAGTATTAATCATTATCTGACAGTTTAAAGGCTAAGTGTTATGCAATTAAAACAGGAAAAAGCTAGTATGTTCATGCCATCCAGAGGGAGAGAGAGAGTGAGACGGGAAAACCAGGATATTTTTTGCTTTATAGGAATGTGCATCAAACTTCCAGTGTCAGGGACATTTGTATTAGCAAAGGTTGTGATCTCAGGTTCTCTCCTCCCTTAAAAGGTCAGTGACAAATGCCTTTCGTACTCCTGTGTTAAGCCTCTGTCACAAGTCTTTTTTCTATATTCTGTTCCTTTACAATTGTGTTCCATATTTGTGTTGCAGTATCTTAAACAATCACCTCCGAAATAGATCTGTATTTCCTTAATACTACAACACAGACATTCAGTATCAAAAAGATGGGTTGCTGCAGCTCAACCTCACCAGCAAACTGGTCCTCAGAGTTCACTCCTGACGTGAAAGCAGTTTGTTTCACAACAGAAGACTAGGATAAGCCAAGACAGCATTGTGCTTCTTCCCTTTCAAAAGCTATTTGTAAAAGGGAGGGATATAGTGGTGCATCTAACACTGCTTTTCAAAGCATGCAGTGGTACTGAGTCACAACTTTGAAGTTTACCTCCATCAAGGGGAAAATATTGAACAGAATCCAACTGAAGCCACTACTTGTTTGTTGGAGTTTTGTCATTTTTTTCCAGCAGCTGATGCAATGCATTGACTTGCTTTAGCATAATTAACATCCTTAAAAATAACACTTACTACATAATGATCTAACAAGGATATCAGAGTTTAGAAAACAGCAGATGGATTCTAAGGCTTTTGAGTCCCTTTGGAAAAACAAGAGAAAAATCTAATAAAAATTGTCTAGGCCAAATCCATAGCATGATTATATCTTATTAAGTCACTCTAGACCAAATTCACAATGCAATTAATTTTCATGGAGAAACAGTCAGATTGGATTTAGCTTAGTAAAGTATTAACGTCTTCAAAAACAAACCAAACCATACAAACAAGTCAACAATGAAAAAATGATAATCAGTTTCCCTAATGAATACACTCTGTGGAGCAAAGCAAAGTGTAACACTCTACTGGTCTGAAGCCCAGTTTTCCTTCTGTCTGCTTTTGATCTCATAAATTTAAGAATTCAGGAAAAAACTGTCATCTCTTTGATGCTGGAAAGGTGATCAGAAATCCCTTTGGACTTGGTAGATACCATCTGTTGACCACATGTGCAAGTGGTTGTCTGTCATTTAGTGAGTGACACAAGACACTCTGTCAGGGACTGAGTCATGGTCAGGCCCAGCTTCTGGCAGGTAGTGACCAGCTGCAGAGAGAAATTTTGAAACCAAGGAACTCAACTATTGCACAGACAGGTCTGGCTATAGGCAGCTGTGGCTCATGAAACAGCAACAGACTTCTCAATGTTCAACAAGTCAGTGTAATCTAAGCCTTTTCCCGCATGACAGTGTGTGTGGCAGTCGTATCAGCACTGTTTTGATGGTTCGTATGACCTCCCATACTCTTATCTGTGCCCTGCAACAACTAAGTCTCTTAAGCTAGCCCAAATGTTTTTGTATTTTCAGTGCTGTGATTTCCTAAGAGTTGGTACTTTTAGTTTGTATGCAGTTATTTCTTTTTCGTAAGAATCTTGCACCACAATGGATGAAGCACGTAAACATAAAAACACCAACTAATGGATTTTCAGCCCACTGCTATCAAAGGGAAATTCAAACCTCACATCTAATTTGATATGTTCATCCATCATTCACAGAATATTCCTGGTGCTCTTTGAGAGAGCATTTCAGTAAGGTTTGTGAAGTGCGTTTAGGAAAAATTGAAAACATCTGACCCACAAACTTGATAACTGTGGCGTGTTCACAAAAGGCATGGCATAACAAATGAAAACCAGGATCTGTGAGTGAATAATGCTGCTGATGTAAACTCTAGCCTGCTAATTAAAACTCTATGGGAGTAAATGTTTTCTACAGTATGCTAGTAGCAGCAGTATAGCGCTAAAATTAAACTATAGTGTACCCAATGTATCACTTATTAGAACTAATTGTCTCTATTTAACACTGCTTTATATAAATAAATAGCTTTCTCCACTCTCTTCACTGATAGTGCCTGATATATAATGAAGCATCCTTTTGCTAACGCACAATCCTGACTTATGCTGGCGCAATCAGAGGAAGGCAAATTCTTTTTTTAAGGCCATGGTGGTCTGAGCAGCCACATATTAGCTTTAGCTGTGGGCTGGTATCATGCCTTTTGTTTGCAGGGTACCATTTATTTTTGCATATGTCCCTTTTTTTTTGGCAGAGGGGGTGTGACACACATCCTTCAAATGTAAAGCTCTCTACCTTCTGCCTTTCCTTCCCTGCCCTCTGATGAAATATTCTTCAGGACCTTTTTAAATATTGCTACATTTTTCTTCTTTTGTAACATTCTGTGAAAGTGAATATGGGGTAAACTCTTGATTTCAGCAAGATAAATTCACATGAAAAAACCCTGAGAATGAGTAGAAGTAAATGACATTTGTATTTGATGAAGGCTTTAACACTGATAAGCCTGTCAAGTTTTTCCCATCCTTTTGATGGTATCCAAGGCAGAGCCTGCATCCCAGGCACTGGTGTGAATGCAAGTGACAGGGACACAGTCAAAAGGCTATGGAAGAGGTTAGGCTAAAGTGATTATTGGCTGTGGGACTACATGGAGTTTCCATTACCTCTGTTGTTGGTCTTACTGTGCTCCTTTCTTTGCACTTTTCTTAGAGGAGTGGCTGTGAACATCCATCTTTTTAGCAAGAGGATGGCTTGTGGAGGAAGGAGCTCTCTGATACTTGAAGGGTTGTTTGATAACAAGAGAGATTTCCAGTCTGCTTGAATCTTCTTTTTTAAAAAAAAAAAAAAAAAATTGCCATTTGCTCTGACTTTTTATAATAGAACATGTCTACATTTGGGTTTTGTATGTTTATTTTTTCAAAGACATAAACTTTCTAATTTTGTCATTTTTTCAGGGTTGTTATGACAATGTGAAAAAGATTAAACAGAAGCATTTAAACAGAAATAAATACAGTATTCCAGACAAGAAAATGACTGCATATGCCACAGAAACAGTTCAAATGGTTTGGTTATGCCTCTGTTTTGAAAAACAAATACATATATGTAAGAACTAGGGGTTTTTTTTTCATTGTTTCAAACTTGGATAAAACAGATAACTTTGTCAAGCAAAAGTTATGTTTTATTTTTTGAAAAACAGGGAAGGAGAACTTTGAACGTACCTTATTAAAACCTCTAAAAAGGGTCTCCTGCACCACTGACAGCCTTCTGTAAGGCAGCTCAATATTGCTTAGGACTTCCTATCCTAGAGGAGGGAGTGGGATGAGTGTCTCTGAGTTCCCAGTGGCTGCAGTATCATGCAGTCAGCAGTCCGAACTAAGAGATATCTGAAAACAGGTTGTGCATCCCTTCAGGCCATGTTTTCTCTTCAGCCATGTGGTTCTTAATTAATGAGTTGGGAGGAAACCATAGGGAAACGAGGAACAGGGCAAGTACTTCATAGCAGGGCTACAGTGTGTGTCAGAAGGAACGCTGAGCATCTTAGATTCCCTAGTTTTGCCAGTTGGTTGAAGCTGTGCTGTATTGTCCTTTGACTCTTTAGGAAAATTTCAAAGAAATTTACTTTGCCGCCTTTTTAAAATTATTCTTCAGGAAAGGATGATCCATACAGGGGCTATCAGCATCAATGAGCAATATGAAAATATATACAAAAATTGATATAGTACTCCTCAGTTTGTCAAAACTCATCTGATGAACTTATTGACATGCAGTAGTACTAATTCCAAGAATTTAGCAGTACACCAGAAGGGATGAATAAGCCCATGAAGCTGAGAAGGGTATTCAAAATTATTATAAAAATATTGTAAAAGCTCAATGTTTTTAAAGAAATGTAAAACATCAAGCTTCTTGATGTAAACCATCCACTTGGAATTAGAAGTTGGGAATATAACTAGAGGATAATGTTTCTTCTCATACGTTTTACAGCAGTAATCGAAACATAGAGACAATGAAACATGGAGTCTTTATGTGCTCATGGAAGCAGCATGATCATTTTAACTAACAATCAGCCTGTTTCTAAGTGTTCTTATCTCTAAAATGAGCTAAATACCTTCCTGTGGGATTTCATAATTTGCATTGTCACTGCCCAACCTGAAGGAAATCAGAGAAAATAAAAAAAAAAAGACTTTTTTTTTTTTCTTCAGTAAGACATTTGATATTGTAATAGTGCTGTTTTCATTCCTTCTCCTTTGTTTTATTTTGTCAATTTTAACTAGGCAACACTCTTTTTCTTGAGTTTGCAGTTCAAATAAAGAGTCTGAGATGTGAGATCAAGTAACTAAAAAAAAAATATCATAGCTGAGATTCATAAAGCTGTACTGGCACTGTACTATTAACTATACAAAGGTTTGATGCAGGAACAGATAATTGTAGAAGTATTTCTTCTTTATATATTTTTAATTGTAAGAAACTGATAATAGAGCTCAAGATAAAATCAGATAAAAGTTCAGTTTGGTACTGAGATATAAATATCCTCATATGTGTTTTATTAATCAATTCAGTAACCAAAGTCTTGATTTAAGAGCAGAATTAAATTTCTTGTTTTTCTCTCCATGCTTTTGTTTACCTGATTGTATATTCACTGAGTATAAATTAATAAAACTTGCATGACAATGTCAGTGTGCTTTCTGCACTTTTGTGTGTTCTGTGAATGTTGCCTTTTTTTTCAGAAAAAAATATCAAGGAACATTTAAAGAAAATGAGCAGTTACAAATGAGTAGTTTAACATTACTTCAAGTAGCATGGTTCTGAGAAAATTCAAACAAAATCAGATACCTAACATGCTGGATATTCCATAAAATCACAGTAAGAGTTGTTTATTGCACTCTTCTTCCAAGGTTACCAGTTCAGAGACAAGACAGAGCTCCCATTTATAGATGAAGAACAGCAGCATGGACTGTAATAAATTTATGTATTTGCAGAGTTCATGATATATTCTTCTGGGGAAAAGTAAACAAAATAAACTCTGTTGTGTGGGCATCACATACTTTGAATTATGGAGAAGCATTTTCTAAATTCCTATGATTTACATTTTACCCAATATACTTAGTTTGAGAAATAAATACACTATCATCATGCAAATAAACCAGTGCAAGGAATTCATAAACAAGGACAAAAAAAAAAAAAAGTAACCAGTAATTCTACAGCATCTTTGCATTACAAGTCCCAGAGATGCTTTTCTTGAGCAGAACTAGCAAAAACATAACCAATAGAAATGGCCACCAGGAGTGACAATATTTGGAATTGCATAGGATCCAAAGAAAAGAAAAACATAGATCTTCGCTTGCATGTAAGACCTAGCAGGATCCCAGATTTTCTGGCAACCAAGAGTGTTCTTGGTTCAGTTTCAGGTCACAGTTGAAAGACAGGAAGGAAGGTTATTTTTGTTCTCTGTTCTGGAGAAAATTCTTCTGTTTGTTTAGAAATGGCCATCTTAATTTCCATGCCTACTTTCAACGTTATTTTAGGACTTAGAAGTAGTTCAGAATACTTTGTACAGGCTCTTGCATCAATTCTGTGACATTGGGTTTGCCTTAGCTCAACATTTTAATTTAATGTTTTAGACTATAATATTACTCCTCCACTACAGTGAGTTTGACTCCTGGCAGGGTTTAACTGGGAGAAAAAAGCTTCAGGGAGGAAATGGAGAAATCAAGTGGATAAGCTTTAGCAGTAAGATGCTATTAAGTAAGGGATACTAGGGACAATGTTAAGATTTATTTTCTGCGTGGATATGGAAGGCAATGGATAACAAAGCATATGCAGGAAAAATAAACAAGCATGCATTTTCAGTGCTGGTAAATCTGCACCATGACAGAAACAAATTGTTTCAAGTTTGTGGTATCTCGGTCTTCAGTTAATAGCAGCTAGCCACTGCCCCCTCCTTGCTAAGGATTCTCAGTTCTAGTGAAGCGGTTTCCGTGGTTATGTAAAAAGGCATGTCTGATTTAGTCTATCAGGTAAAATACCTATGAATGCATGATTATGTATGTGAAAGAGGCAGTTGATTAAATATTTGTCGCTAAGAAAATATTTGTATAGCTATGCACACTTTCTCCTCACCTTGGTCTTTGTTTCACTTCAGGTAAAACCATGTACTGGCATGAAAACCTTAAGCTGCCTGATTGAAAGAGCTAGCTGCAGGGCTATCTAGCGAATTTTGAGCAGAGAAATAAACCGCAGATAAAAGATGCGCTCACTTGTCTGTTGTCAGAAAACTGTAGAATGGATACATGATGACCATAAACACTATTGATGTTTTCTTTATTTGAATTAATGTCTATTAGAATAGCAAAGAAGGACTTTAGGAGGTGGGAGAGGACATCTGCCAATGTCGACCCTGCTAGATCATGCATTGCGTGGCCACCCACTCGTCAGCCCAGGGTGTTTGGGAAAGCTCTCAAGAGGCACATTGATCTGGCAGCAAAAGGGAACAAATAAGGCTTCAGCTCTTAGAATGACCAGGCAGCAGGGGCTTGTTTTGGTTGGACTGACTTTAACAAGTGTTGTCTCCTCTAGACAGACATTAAAATTCTTGTATTTTTATTTATGCTGCTTGATTAGAAGGAAAAACCAAACAGTTTTCATATGTAAACATTGGATATATATCTTTTCTTCTTCTTGAAAGGGGAACAGTCCTTTTTTTTTTTTTTCTGTAAGAATGTTACAAGTTTTCAGAAGAAAAGGGAGTGCTTTTGAGTAATATAAAGTAATAACTGGCTTCCGAAAATGTGAGCAGAAAATGGTTTTTAAATCTGAATTCTGAATTGTTTACCTCTAGCTGCTTTGGGTAGCCTTTTCTTTACACAGATTCTTGTCATCCACAGGTGTCAAGGAAGAGAATAAAAATAGAGTAAAATTGAGATTCAGGTAATAAAATTGAGATTCAGACAAAATAAATTACTTATCTAAGGGTCTACGCTTAGGCCAATGATGCATGTAGAAACAGAATCTCAATCCTTGCAAGTATCTGCTGTCCGAAAGAGATTATATGGCCACCTCATATTTCCCATTGTGTCATCTTCTTGCCTGGATTCAAGAGGAGAGAACTGTCCCCTACTGTTTAACCATTGCCATTTCTCTGAAACATCCTCTGGAAATCCATAATCAAAACTCTAACCTGCCTTTTTTTTTTTTCACCTGTATAGTGAGTGATTCAGTCCAGTAGGATCTGATTGTATGGCAGTCTTCAAAAGAAGCTACAAATTGCATTGACCGAGTAAATAGATGTAATGTGTCAGATGCTTAAACTAAGAATACACACAGAACCCTGTGTTCAGAGCCTAGTTATGCTGTGCAACCTAATTGAAAAAAATATCCTAAAGTTCTTCCAGTGAAATCTGTGTGGATCCTGGACTGTCTGGCAGGTAGATACTAATTGACAACAAGACCAGTGTGTGGCAGACTGGACACCCCAAGGAACATACCTGTTCTGGTAAAAAATAAGGCTGTGAGATAGAAGTTATGATGTCTGCCTTGATGGCAGACCCTTTGGATCACAGATGTAAGAGAAGCTTGCAAAGTTGTGTCCTTTCACAATGTGATTTTCAAAGTGAATCTGTCACCAGCTGTCACAAATGCATGGAAGACTGTGACAAAGTGCCTTTTACTGGATATTTTTTTTTTTTTTCATGCTCTGGGGAAGTAAACAACTAGTTGCTATACCTGTCATCTGTTTGTCACCATTATCTAATAGGAGGCTTTACTGGTAGGAGGAAGCAGACCTTTTGCTGAAGACCCCCTTCATCTCTCTCTCTCTCTAGCATCCTCTGGAAAAGATGCTACCCTGTTGGCTTTTGGGTGGCATAGAAGGAAGGCAAAAGGCTGTGCTAACTAAAAGAGTTTGTCCAAATATTTTGAAGTAAGTTCATAAAATATTTTGTTTTCAGGCTGAATTCTCATACTAATATCCTGCTGGCAGATTTTCTTCTTATTAGAAGTCATTCTGTCCTCTGGAGGTGTGAAGTATGTGATGTAGCCACATGGGGAATGCAAAAATGCTTCATTAGAAGGGGCTCCTCAAGTAAAGATGTACCAACTCCACCTTGACCTATATAATAAAATTGTCAGCCAGTTGCTTAGATGTACATTCTGTTTTGTCCTTGTTGCCTACCTCTTCTCAGAAAACAGCAGCCTGCTGTTCTAAACATACTTTCGTGATAAACAGTTTTGTCATTTCTATTGGCAATACAATTCTTCTAAGCAGGAGACAAAAGTCTTACATCACAATTAAGGACCTTTAATTTCTATGCAGATCCTGCTGAATCTAGCCCTCTAATTCAGCAAACGCTCCCCCGAATATTCTCTTCCAGAGAAAAACAAAGCAAAGTCACATCCTCATGAGGGATTGTTCCTTTATGAAGACACAATTTTAAAGTTAGTTAATTGCAGAATTCCTGCTGCTTTTTGCCTAGTTCCACTCACTAACTCAAGCTAGCAGTTGAATAGCAGGTATATCTGTTAAAATAGAGATCAAATGTTTTGTGTTTCTTTGGGGAGAGAATGAAATATGGCACACACATTTATTCGTGCTACACTCCTAAAATTGGCTTCTTCAGCTGTTTGATCGGGTAGCTCTGAGTGAGTTAAGCCACTGATGATTTGTTCAACCAACTGTATCAAAACAAAAAACTGTTCCACAAATACATAACTTGGATAGGAAGCACAAAGTTTATTTACTTTCAGGTTATATTTATTTCAATTTAGTCCCAAGATTTTGAGGGTTGCAGGGAGCTCAAGAAAATATTTCCAAACATTGGCTTCATAAATCCTGGAAATCATTATTCTTCCACTAAAAATTCATGCTGAAAAGTTTTTGTTTTGTTATTTTCTATTTATCATTAATGTCCAGCTTTAAAAAGAAGCAATCAAGTCAGGAACACAAACATCAGCAGGTAACCCGATGGGCCAAACTTGCAGCATAGGTACAGGAAAAATGAAAATAAACAGTGAACCTCTCACTAACCAGCCAGAGATTGAATGATTATTTGTCTGTGCTAAAACAACATGTAAAAAATAAACTGAGAAAGGAAATCAAAATTAAAAGCTTGTAAACTAATATTGTACTACCTCCAGGAAGAGTATTATTCATAAAGCATTTCTGAATAGGTTTGCTTGATGATCCAGTCTAACCATTAGTCTGGATAGGGTGATGTTAATTGATTCATGATAATTAATTTGTTCTTAAAGCATGAATAGTGCTCTGGGTGCTTAACAAACAATCCAGGTGGCTATAAAGCTGAGGTACCTGCTGTGAGGAGGCTTATGGTCTAATTGTCTAAAAGTAATCTGTTCTAGGATCATGATGCCAAAAAGTGCAATCTTTATCATGCTCCATTTTCATTTTTCTGTTTAGTGGCTCAGAAATGGTGAACAGTTAACCACTCTTTGCCAGATAGATATAGAAGAAATTACAAAATTCTTTTTGTATTCTTCAGGTCATCAGTTTGGGAGTGACTGAGAGCATGACTAGTCATCCTCTATAGTAATATTCAGTGTATGAGAATGGAAGAGGAACAGCAAAGTTCCCTGTTGCTAGTGGAACATGCAATTCTTGATGGTATGTGCATGAGACCTGAAAAATGACCCAGTGCTGACTGTGGTAATGTGAGTGAGCTGAAAATGATCTCTTGTTGTCCTCTCATATGAAGTTGGAGACCTGGAGGATTTTCTGTGAACTAAACATCTACAAAGCCTACATTTGAGAAACCAAAACCAAAACAAACAAAAAAACCCCCATGTTTTGGTGTGGCTCTGGAGTTTGGACTATTGCAGTTTTAAATCTCAGCTGGATGTTGCTGCACTGCCACTGATTTCAGAGCATATATCCACTGATGACTTGAGTGCACATCTCATCTTGGTTTTCTGACTTCAGTAGAAGCATCATATCAAATACTTTGATTGGACTACCAGTATCCATCTCTGTAAAGGGCAGCTCAGGCTGATCAGCTACCCACATACCTCTATGTCTCCCTTCCTGATATGTTGCATCATGAATTACTCTTGCCTCTTCACTCAGTATCCATATCATCAGGTCATATAGATACAGGCCATTACCAGCTCCAGAGTTGGACGCAGTACTCCAGGTGAGGTTTCACCAAGGCAGAGTAGAGGGGCAGAATCACCTCCCTCGACCTGCTGGCCACGCTCCTCTTGATGCAGCCCAGGATGCGGTTGGCCTTCTGGGCCGCAGGAGCGCATTGCCGGCTCATGTTGAGCTTCTTGTCCACCATCACTCCAAAGACCCTCTTCTCAGGGCTGGTCTCTATCCATCCTCCACCCAGCCTGTATTTGTGCCTGGGATTGTGACAATCTACGTGCAGGACCTTAAACCCTCCCTTAAATCTTATTACCTTAAATTATTACCCTCTAGTAAATAAAACTTCTCTTCCCTGTCTCCCATTCTCTTTGGTTTCCTCTGGCAATTTCGATCTCTAAGCAGATTAAACTCCCAAAACATCTTGCATCATACTAAAAACCTAAACTTGAGCATAAGAAACCCTTCTAACATGGACCCTGAACCTTACTACTCCCTCTTTAGTCAGCACAGTAAAATAGTTCAATGCTGTATCCAATGTAAATGTATTTCAGCCAGCTGACCTAAAGCTGGCTTTTTTTCAGTTATTCTCATTTTGGATCATTAACTCAGCTACTACTTCACAAGTTGTCAAACAACTGCTCAAGCAGAAAAAGATCTACAATATGTTTGCAGAGTTAAACATTATTTATTGTTAGCGGGAAGCTGCAAATCAATTCACTTCATTCTCAGCAAAAAAAAACCCCAATGGCAGTGTGTACACCGTCATCTTGAAGTGCTCTTAGTTTTGCACAGGGCTAATTGTCCACCTTGCTTTTCTGCAGGTACATATGTAGGGACTATCTGCTGCTTTCCTGTTGTCCCTCTTGGGTGAAGGAGCTCAGCTGTAGGAAAAAAGCCTGACAACTCTTGGTTCCTATCCTTACAGGCAGTATGGGTGCAATTACACCTGGTTTGCCCATAGACCTCTGAAATACCACAGTAAGAATTGCATGATCCTCAATGCTTTCCAAAATGTCCTGATCCTGAGACACCTGACACCCAGATTCTGGACAACCCAGAGGCTCTCAGAACTGGTGATAATCTGTGTTCATTCCCAGATGGATTTGAGTGATCAGGTAAACATGATGCAGCACTCAACCTTTGATTAGATAACTTTAAAATTCCTAGAACATGAGTACCAAGAGAATTTGCCTGTGCAGCTGTGTGGAAGCAGGCTTTAACCTCTGCCCAGGTACCCTGATTTTCATGAAGCCAGTAGCCATGTGACTACAGGACTCCTCTCCTACTGCTTCCATGGAGCTATGCCTACAAGAAGAAATACATTATTTTTCTTTGCAATCAGATCACATATCCAACTTGCAGAACAGATCCATAGAAAGCTGTGAGCTGAGGAGGAAGTATGTAACGGAGAGATACAGAAAGAATGGCAAAGCAGAAACTGGAGCTTCTCTTCTGCTTCCTGTCTTGGTTCTGGCTAGGATGGAGTAAATTTTCACCTGAGCTGGGAGAAGAACTAGAGCTGGTGGTCCCTGTGCCTGGGGCACACAGCTGGGATAGTTTACTAATTAACCAACAGCTGGGGTAAGTTTACCCAAATTAGCCAAAGGGCTATTCCATACCCTGTGACATCTGCTCAGTATATCAGTGAGGAGGGTGCTGAAGGGAGTCTGCTGTTACTTGGGAGGGAGCTGGGCATCAGGACCCACTGGGAGGTACTGTACTGTAAATTATGTGCTTCAGTGTTTTCTGTTATTGGGTTTGGTTTGTTTGGTTTTCTATCTCTGTTTTGTTTTCTTCTGTTTTTCTCTTAAATTTCTTTTTCATCTCAATCCACAAGTTTTGCTTTCTTTTCTTTACCAATTCTGCTCCCTGTCCCACTGGAGGGTGGGGGGAGTGAGCAAGAGACTGTGTAGCTTGGTCCTGAGCAGGGCTAAACTACTGCCCTAAACTGAGAACACATTAAATTACAGCCTCAAGTGCTTAGATCTGTGGGAGTGATGAGGACAAATAGAGCTTACCACTTACCTGCAAATTGTGTTTGTAGATATCTGCAGTGGGTTTGCTGCATGCCTTCTCTGTTTTGGCTGAAGACCTTTTGCTGTATAAGGGAGTCTTGTTGCTAGCAGAAAGCTGGTCCAGACTTCAGGTCCCAAAAAGCAACTTAAGCCTGTTCTTCTAACAGGCAGATAGAGCAAATCAGAGATTCAAGGGTTGTAAATGAAATTATTCCCTGACAATCCATACTAAAGACTGTAAAAGCCCCACAAGTAACTCTGAGCATGGCAAAATACTTGCTTTCCCTCTTACCATTTGTTTTACACTAGGCGAGGCGGGGATGGGAGAAAAACAATGAAGGGTTCTAGATTTTTGTAAGAAAGGCCCCACAACGAATGGCTTAATAAAACAATTGTTTTAAGAAGGTAGAATAAAAAGACAAATACAGTTAGTGGGCAAAATTAAGTCTTTTAAGATGCTGGGAACATTGCTTTCATGCAACATCAGATGGACCCCAGAAGGATTTTCCCATGGCACACTGCACAGATTCTGCTGGTGGAGAGGTTCCTTCTCCCTCCTGTGCCATGATACATTTTACTTCATGTAACAAACAAAACTATATACCTTCTTTTGATATCATAACATTCACCAGTGCCCAGCACTGGCCAGTGTGGGGCACTCCAGCAGATTTTGTTAGAGCAGGTACTCATATTGACAAATAGGCTGCTTGTAGAGCAGACAGGACTTGCTCAAGATCGCTAACTCCTCAAATACAATGTCTTCTGCAAGCTATTGGAAGATTGTTGTAATGAGATGGAAGTTGCTGCACCGAATCGGAGTAGCTGTCCATCTGCTCTGTTCTTTTCCTTCAACAGAGACAAATAGCACTTTTTCAGAGAGCGATGCACCAAAAAAAAAGGAGATTGAAAAACTTCCCTGTGGTGTTAGAGGAAATCAAAGTGCATTGCCTGAGGCTGTGACTCAGGAGCCTAGAGTGTATGAGGAGAAGGAGAAAGGAATTAGTTTATTCTTTTTTTTTTGCAGTATGGAGCCTGTGCTGGCCTGCTTAGATGTCTGGTTGTAGTGTGTCACCTAATGTCTGTTCTGAGGATGAATGTATTGAAGTCACTCAAGTAATAAAGTCCATATGGCTTAGATTAGATTCACAAGGGACTAGATTCAAAGGTAACTCAACTCCATATTTCTTGCTCTTACTTTAATTAAATTACTCTAACTGGTTTTACCCTTGTTGCTCAAGACTACATATCTTTTTGGTTATATGACACATTAACTTGCCTTTTAATTGGAATTACCTACTTATATTTATGTTTTACCCTTCATGTGCTGGTATTTTTGTTGTTTTTTTTTTTTTCCTTTTTTCTGGGGTATCAATTTGAAGTGGCCTATAGCCAGACTGCTTGGGAGAGTTCGTCAAAAACATCTTCCTAACCCTCAACATGTGTGCATGCGTGCTTATCTTGAATGTGTACTTATTTTAGAGATCTTTTAAGCCGTGAAAACCAGATTGATTAACTCTTGACTTAAATTTGGGATAGTTTTTGGAAAGACTCAACTGAACCATAGTGTAATGCATGGTTATAGTCTTCTAAGACATTAGCTTTCAATTTTAAGAGCATGCTTTGCTTTTCTATTCCTCTTTTCAGAAACTTTAATTGTCTACAAAAACTCTGTCAGTCTGTAACTTAGCATCTGCTATCATTAAATACATACACATTTCATAACAAGACTTCTGAAGTCACCACAGGTCAGATGATAGGTTATACTGCTACTGCTATTTTCACACCACAGTCAGCCTTCTTGTCTGCCAGGAGAATGAAGCAGTCCAGCTTTCACTGGGAAATTTTTTGCAGTCTCAGAATGGCTGCAAACATTCACACAGAGTTCCTGGTCAGAGGCAAATGTTCTTACTCGACTTAGGTCAGTTCTGACCTACCAAGAATCCATGCAAACTCACAATTTAACTCAATTCAGTTTAATTGATTTTTTTTCTCAGCATCAGGAAACTTCACTCAGGAAACAAAATTTCAATATTTTTCTCATGGAGTAGCATCTGACACACACTGGATAGTGCACTGAGGAGATTACAAATTTGTAAGTATGCTATTGATTACAGCTTTAACAATTCATGACAGTAAATCCCATTCCTATTGGATGCCCAAATTTAGGAGGGGTGAAAAGAAAGAAATAGTTAAGCTACCAGACACTTCATCTTTACATTCCCTATAAAGACAGCATGGACATTTTTTTTAAATTATTTTTATATATGCATATATAGAGAGAGAGATCTGTATTTATATAACTGTATGGCAAAAGAACTGCTACCATCACCTGGACTTTTATGATGTACCTTTTTGATTATGGACATTGCTGAAAGTATAGTAAGGCCTGACAGGCACGTGTTTCTTTAGTTCTCAAGCACTTTTACCTTGATAAGGATTTTCCAATCAATGCCTTCCATTATCTGCCAGTAATGTTAATTGAAGATGTATTCACATCAAACACTTCTATCTTATCTGAAGAAGGTGTGTGGAACAGAGTTCCAATACAATAGAAACACTAATATTCTGAGACTGTAATTATATTCACAGTTCATGGGCTGCTAGAATTACTTGGAAGCTAAAGCTATCAAATTCTGCAGTTGTTGTGTCTCTGGATTAGTGATGAAGAGACATTTAATATCAGCTAGCGGATGGGAAATTCCCAAACTCTCAGAGATGGGTTTTATATTATGTAGCTCTCTTTATGAAATAGTAAAGTCTTAAACTTTTCTTAGGAAATTAATATTCATCTGATATGGAGGAAAAAAAAACTGTTCACATACGAGTATGACTCCTTTTCTTAAAGATCAGGACAAAACCACTTTTTGGTCCTCCTTTCTACTTCAGAGGGACAATAAAGGTACAGATGAATTTTTACTCTAATGATGCATATTATCTTATTAAAGTTTTTTTTAGAGTCTTCTTGGTTGGTGCTGTAGGATTCTTACCTTTCTGGCCACATTTCCTGAGCCTGTGCAGTCTCCACACAGCCTTTCTCACCCTACTGACCCTCCAGCAGGGCAGGTATAGCCCAACCCAGCTGTCAATGGCACACTGCTGAGAAATCTCCGAACTTTTCAGCTGTGGGATGTTATCCAGCATGTGGTAGGGCTGCAAAGCGCTTATGCAGCTGCTTGATGCCATGTTCTCAATAGGAAGTGGTGGTCTGAGTTTCTTTCTTTTTTGTTGGGATTGGACGACCTTGAAGGTAGGTCATTTCTTCTATGATGATCTTTATTTGCTCTCTCCCTAGGATGATGACATGGCCTGAGCTTCCCAGGTCAGAAAGGGAAGCAGAAGAGATGTCAAGGATGCTCATCTCCATTTTCCTGCACTCTTACTTTCTCAGATGTAGTCTAGGTCTGGCCATGTCTGGGAGCCAATCAGAGACACCATGCAAAATTATTTGGAAGATAGGACTGAAAATGCTGTTGCTGTTGCAGCTATGATATGATCAATATTCTAACTTGAAAATTCTCATTCCAGTTTCTCCTCTCCACAGAGATCTGAGATTTTTCCAGGGTGCGTCCTTTTGGGCAGCAGGACAATGGGATGGGGACTATGGGAGGCTCCATTTGAGACGGGGAGAAATGGAAACAAAGAAATCGGAAAGATAAACTGTCAGTGGACCGTTTTAAGAGTTGCTGCAACAAAAGTCATGATACACATATGAGCAGAATCTGGCTGCAGGATGTATAGAGAACATTTAGGGAAGAGCCACATCATTTCCATGTTTCCTTCCCCCAGCAGCCTTTGGAAAAGCCTTTCCTGTGTGAGGGATTTCAGTGATGGTCTGTGTAGTGCCACTGTGGGAAATTACAAGCTGCACACAGCTGTGGGAACGTGACCTTGGAGAGGGCAGCTAGGAGGGTTGTTATCTCAGAGAGGGGATCTAGGAGGGTTGTTATTGAGCAGTATGTTGCTGCTATCTGGGAGCCGCTGTTAGCCAGCAGGACACGCACTTGGCAGGCCTTGCTGCACGCGCTGGCCACGCGTGCTTCAACACCTGGTCAGTACTCTGCCACTGAATCTGCTGAGGGTATAAACAGAGGCGGCTCAGAGCACGAGGAGAGAGAAAGGAGTGAGAGCACACTCTGTGAACAACAGGGGACGCCCTGAAGGTGCTGCGCCTGCCTCCCTTCTCTGCTCTGACCCCGCTGATCATCATCCTCCTGCTTGGCGGTGTCTCTGGCTTAGTCGAGGTGATAAGACTCTCATAAAGGGAAAACAATACGCTGCTAACAGCCTATGCTAGGAATTGTAACTGCTTATGCAAGGCTATAATAGAGCAATAAATACTGCTGTGCTTTCAAATATCATATGCTGGGTGAACTTTGTTCATAGGAATCCTACGAACTGGTTACGTTTCCTTTCCCCCCTACAGACTGGAGACTGGCATTGCATGCATCTCCTGTGAAATATGAGTTGTCATCCTACCTGGGTGTGTAGGAATTCCTTTATGACTTTACCCTTGTGAATGTGTGTGACTGTGATATTTTGGAAAGAGGAAAATGAAAGTAGATACAGATCTCCTTTTTTTTTTTTTTATTTTTTTTACTCACATGATTAAATGACTAAGAGCTGGGAGAAAGTCAGAGCTTTCAAGGCTCACTTAAAATAAGAATAAGTTACTGTTTTGTTGCCAGGCAGGAAAAGTTAGGCTGACAGAAACTACTGTAATTAGGCAACTGAGAGAGCTGTAGTTATTAGCACTAATACTGAGTAGTATTATACTTACAGGTAGTACTGAACTCAGAGAGGCCAGCAATAGACCTCAGATTAACCTAAGTGGAACAGACTCAAACACACTAGTGACTCCTGCAGTTCTGTGGGATATTTCAAGTGGCAGCAGTATCTCTTGATTACTAATTACAAATTATAGACATATAAAACTGCAGTTTAAACTGAAGTTACTCATAGTGAAGTAGGGCTGCATTGATTATCTGAGAACTGATGGCCTTCTCCTGCTGGGCAGGTACAACACAGCTAGTAGCAATGCAAACTCCAGCGAAATAAAGTATATCTTAAGATTTCCCTTCTTTACTTACCTTTCTGTAAAAACCTTCCTCTGCAGCTAAAGGACTTATTTTCACAGCATGATAGTCTTACATTTCTGGAGAAAGATGCCCTATATTTGGTTGCTGTCGAAATCAGTACTTCTTGATACACAAGTAATTTGTTATGTACTGTTCTTTTTGTCTAAAGGGATGATCTCAGTAATGTGCGGGTAACAGCCTTGAGACAATTCAGTTTCCATCCTCTTTCTTAAGGATGCCAAAAAGCTGAAAGATTATGTGATGTGTCCATATTTTTGTTGAGGATAAAGACAAACCAGTAACTAACTTGTCCTAACAGCCAAAGGGAAATCACACACTTCTTACTTCCGGCAATTGTTGACTTGAATTAGATTTGAATCAGTGAAATGCCCTAAACACTCCTCTGTGTCTCTTGAACAGTTGTTTCAGATTTATTTCTAATCTTTTAAAAAACAAACTTTATTGAGCAAGGAAATACATGTGCTTATTGGTTGTATAACTCTGTTAAAATTGCTTAGGACAGAGTTTTGATGGGTGGATAAAAACTTAAGGAAGAGAGAGGCTTTTTTATTTTTAGAAATCAGCTCCCCAGTCTCTAACTATAAAGCTAAGAATTTGTCTGAATTAATTTCTAAGGTCTAAGGACCAAAGTAGGAAATATAACTCTGCTGCTTTGATAACCAGGATTGCTTTCAAATCCGTACTCCCTGGTACAAGAGTAGCAGGAGTATGTAGTACAGACCCAAGAGGTCACTCCTTGGAGAACTTGCCCTAAAGCTAACTGAGGAACAGAGACAAGGATGAAGGAGTAACCTTGCACAGCTGAGCTGTAGTTTACTTTGACATGGCTTTGCTGTAAGGGTGCTTATGGCAATGCCACACAGTTACCTGCAAAGATAATAAAGTAATGAAACATGCATTTGCCTTGTTCCACAGCACTTTCTCTTCTACACAGAGGAGAAACTTTGGAGAAAAAACCTCCTTATTTTCTTATCATATTTCATCCATGTTTCATCTTCCTCTCCTGCAAAAGTGATATGAAGTAAAACAGGGCTCTTCAACAAAATATCTAACTTCTCAGGAGCAATAATACCTGCATACTTCAGTCTATATTAGAACTCTATGTTAACTGAATTTTTACAATATTCCTATGAGGAAGTTGAGTATCATTGCCATTTTACAAGTGGCATAAGTCATGCTTAACTTTTTCATGAACTTTGTCACATTTTGCTCTGAAATGGCAAGATGGAGGACTCAGGGACAGGCTGGTCAGCTTCAGCTCGATCCCTTGGAAGGCCGCGGAGCAGCTAATCCTGGAAATCATTTCCAGACACTTGAAGGACAAGAAAATAATCAGGAGTAGTCAGCATGAATTCACCAAGGGGAGGTCATGTTTGACCAACCTGATAAGCTTTTAAGACTGCCTTTGTAGATGAGAGGAAAGCAGCGGGTACTGTCTACGTTGAGTTCAGTAAGACTTTCAACACTGACTCCTGTATGATCCCCATAGAGATGCTGATGAAGAATGGGCTGGATGAGCAGACAGGGAATGGCTGGGCCTGTAGGGTGCTAACCAGCAGTATGAAGTCTAATTGGAGACAGGTAGCTCATGGTGTACCCTAGGGTCAGTTCTGGATCTGATTCTATTTAACATTATGTTCATTTTGTAGGGCTACAGTGGCAGCATCTGCAAGAACCTGCTAGAAGTTTCACCTTTGTCCAGTGGAGTCAGAGGGGTCTAGAGCAAACCTGCTGCTGGCCAGGGCCGAGCCAATTAGTGATGGAATGTTCAGTGATAATGCCTCTGTAATAATGTATTTAAGAAGAGGGGGAAAAAAAAAAAAAGGAAGAAGTGAAGAAACTGAAGCGGGGGCAGAGAGGGGGAGGTGCAAGCAGTGTGGGGGCCTTGCAACCCTCACCCTCTGGCCTTCCCCTGGGCAGCTGTCTGGGCCCAACTCGGTCCAGCCCGGCTGCAAGATCTGAAGAGACAAGACGTGAAGAGAAGATGAGGTGTCTGCCTGAGCCGGTTGTGAAAACTTTCTTGTGAGAGGCATGGCTGCAGATGCCAAGGTCAGTGAAGAAGGAGAGGGAGGAGTAATTTTGCTCCTGGCCAAGATTCCCGTGCAGCCCATGGTGCAGCCCATGGTGAGGCAGGCTGTCCCCCTGCAGCCCATGGAGGCCCACGGAGGAGCAGAGATCCACCTGCAGCCCGTGGAGGACCCCAAGCTGGGGCAGGCGAATGCCTGAAGGAGGCTGTGGCCTGTGGAGGGCTCACTGGGGCAGCCGTTTCCTGAGGGACTGCACTCCGTGGAAAAGGACCTTGCACTGGAGCAGTTCATGAAGGACTGTAGCCCATGGGAGGGACCCCATGATGGAGCACGGAACAAATGTGAAGAGTTCTTCCCCCAAGGAGGAAGGAGTGGTGGAAAGTGACATGATGATGAACTGACCACAACCCCCATTCCCTATTCCCCCCTGTGCCACTCGCGCGAGGGGAAAGGAGGTAGAGATAATTGAAATGAAGTATAAGCCCGGGAAGAGGGATGGGTGGGAGGAAGATTTTTGTTCTCTTTCTCAGTGTCTTGCTTTGGTTTTAATAATAAATAAATAAATTGTTTTCCCCAAGTTGAGCCTGTTTTGCCCGTAGAGTAACTTCAAGGGTCTCTCCCTGTCCTTACCTCAAACCTCAAGCCTTTTTGTTATATTATGTTTCCTCCGTTCCCCTTGGAGGGTAGGGGGAATGAGTGAGAGACTGCATAGCTTGGTCCTGACTGGGGCTAAACTACAACAAACATAGAATCATAGAATGGTTAGGGTTGGAAGGGACCTTCAAAGGTCATCTAGTCCAACCCCCCTGCAAGGGGCAGGGACATCCCTGACTAGATCAGGTTGCTCAGAGCCTCATCCAGCCTGGCCTTGAACGTTTCCAGGGATGGGACCTCCACCACCTTTCTGGGCAACCTGTTCCAGTGTTCTATAACTCGCATTGTAAAAAATTTTTTCCTAATATCCAATCTAAATCTACCCCCCTCTATTTTAAAACCATTATCCCTCGTCCTATTACAACAGGCCATACTAAACAGCCTTTCCCCATCTTTCTTGTAGGCCCCCTTGAGGTACTGGAAGACCGCTATCAGGTCTCCCCGGAGCCTCCTCTTCTGCAGGCTGAACAGCCCCAACTCTCTCAGCCTGTCCTCATAAGAGAGGTGCTCCAGCCCTTTTATCATCTTCGTGGCCCTCCTCTGGACCTTCTCCAACTGGTCCATGTCCTTCTTGTGTTGGGGGCTCCAGAACTGGACACAGTACTCCAGGTGGGGTCTTCATTAATGATCTGGATGATGACACAGAGTATACCCTCAGCAAGTCTGCAAATGACACAAAAGTGGGAGACATGGCGAATACATCAGAAGGTTGTGCTGCCATCCAGAGTGACCTCAACATGCTGGAGAAATGGACTGACAAGAACCTCATGAAGTTCAACAAAGGGAAATGCAAAGTTCTGCATCTGGGAAATGCTGGGAGCTGACTGGCTGGAAATCAACTTTGCAGAAAAGGACCTGAGGGTCCTAGTGGACACCCAGTTGACCACAAACCGGAAACATGCTCTTGCAGCAAAGAAGGCTAGTGGTATCCTGAGCTGCATTAGGGCTACATGGGTTTTGTCAACAGATCAAGGGAAGTGATCCTTCCCCTTTGCTCAGCACTGGTGAGGCCACACTTGAAAGGTTGGATCCAATCCTGGGCTGCCCAGTACAAGAGATATGAGCATACCATTAACAATTCAGCAAAAGGCCACAAAGACAAGTAAGGGATTGAAAAATCTCACCTATGAGGAAAGGTATAGAGAGATTAGAAGGCTCACAGGGATCTTATCAATGTATATAAATACCTGAAGGAAAGGTACAATGAAGATGAGGACAGGCTCTTTTCAGTGGTGCTCAGCAACAGGACAAGAAGCAATGAGCACAAAGTGAAACACAGGAGGTGTTTTTTTTTACTGTGAGGTTAACAGAGCACTGGCATAGGTTGGCCCAGGGAGGTCGTGGAGTCTTTATCCTCCCTCCTTAGAGATATTCAAAAGCCATCTGGTTATGGTCCTGGACAACTGGCTCTAGGTGGCCCCACTTGAACAGGGCAGTTGGACAAAATTACCTCCAGAGTTCCATTCCAACCTCAACCATTCTGTGACTCTGAGAATTCAAACTCAAAAGCAGGAAGAAAGAGACATAGCCTAAAGGAAGGAATTCAGTGCTGTTGCTTCAGTTGTTTACTTGTATAAAGTTGATTTTACATATTACAAAAACAAGGCTGTATGCTTATCCAGATAATAGGAAAAAAACAGACATGATAAAATCACCAAGATGTGGTAAATACAGTTATATTGTTTATTATTTGTGCATTTTAAAATAAAATTGTTTTCCTGTTGTACTATTAAAAAAAACAGGGAATGAGACAATTCTGATGCCCAGTTTAACTATGTATATGATGTCACCTTCCTTTGAAGTTGGCATGATACCTTCTCCCTATACCTACTCTTTCTTCAAAATTAATGGCAGCCTGAAGCTACAAAATTTCTAATACTTACATAGAGGAAATTGGCAGTTAATGTCTACCAAAATAATTCAGAAATCCTAGCAGTGAGTCCATTGACAAATTTAAAATAATAAAAAAAAATCATTTTTTTCTGCCTGAAGAAGTTCCCAGCAAGCATTTGCTCTGTGCTGAATGGAGCATTTTGAAAGCAACAGTACTTATTGTGAAGTAGTTTTTCTAAATGCTCCTTATTTGAGTAGATGAAGAAAGGAATAAAATATTTTTCAACAAAGAAAGTATTGAAGTAAAGAATAAAATATTAGCCTTCCTCAAAAGTTTACAGTTGTCTTCCATCACCTTATATTTCAAAACCCAATACTTTTGGAAATTACTAATAACATTGTAAAAACAAGTACAAGCATTTTAGATTCTTTCTCTGCAAAGACCATAAGAGATCTGAACAGCTGTGGAGTGTGATGTGCTGTGGGGCCAGGAGGGTGAGCATCTGCACGAGGGGGATCACACTTCCTAAGAGAATATGAAATAGTTTTCTCTAGGTAATGAACATGTGACAGGGGTCTCTGTATGTTTTAACAGATCACCATTTGCACTTGTTTGCTTTGTTGCTCTCTACTAGCAGAGGTTGCTAAGTATCATCAGTATGTTGTTGCTGCAAGAACGCATATTGAATTACAGAAATAAATTTGTGAAAGAGGCTTCATGGATCCCAGCAAAGGGGAAGTCACGCAAAAATGCCAGGAGGCCTGCATGGATGAACAAGGAGCTCCTGGACCAACTGGAAACCAAAAAGAAAGCCTACAGAAAGTGGAAGCAAAGACAGGTAGCCTGGGAGGAATACACAGAAATTGTCTGAGCAACCAGGGATCAGGTTAGGAATGCTAAAGCCCTGATAGAATTAAATCTGGCCAGGGACATCAAGGGCAGCAATAAAAGCTTCTATAGGTACATAGGGGATAAAAGGAGAATGTGAGGCTTTTCAAAATGAAATGGGAAACCTGGTTAGCCAGGATATGGAGAAGGCTGAGGTACTTAATGACCTTTTTACCTTGGTCTTCACCAGCAAGGGCTCTAGCCACATCACACAAGTCATAGAAGGCAAAGGCAGGGACTGGGAGAATGAAGAATTACCCACTGTAGCAGAACAGGTTCAAGATCATCTAAGGAACCTGAAGGTGCACAAGTCTATGGGACCTGATGAGATGCATCCATGGGTTCTGAGGGAACTGGCGGATGAAGTAGCCAAGCCGCTATACATCATATTTAAGAAGTTGTGGCAGGCTGGTGAGGTTCCTACTGACTGGAAAAGGGAAAATAAAACCCATATTTTTAAGAAGGGGAACAAGGAAGACCCGAGGAACTACAGGCTGGTTCGTCTCACCTCTATTCCTGGCAAGATCATGGAGCAGATCCTCCTGGAAACTATGCTAAGGCACATGGAAAGTAAGGAGGTGATTGATGATAGTCAACATGGCTTCACTAAGGGCAAATCATGCCTGACCAGTTTGGTGGCCTTCTGTGATGGCATTACAATGTTGATGGATAAGGGACAAACAACTGATGTAATCTACCTGGGCTTGTGCAAAGCGTTTGACACTTTCCCACACAATATCCTTTCTGAACTGGAGAGACATGAATTTGACAGACAAACTATTTGGTGGATAAGAAATTGGCTGGATGGCCACAATCAAAAAGTTGTGGTCAATGACTCAATGTCCAAGTTGAGATTGGTGACAACTGGCATTCCTCACTGTTTGATATGGGGGCAGGTGCTGTTTAACATTTGTTGATGACATGGACAGTGGGATTGAGTACACTCTCATCAAATTCACCAAAGACACCAAGCTATATGGTGCAGTTGACACACTGGAAGGGAGGGATGCCATCCAGAGGCACCTTGACAGGCTGGAAAGGTTAGCCCATGCCAACCTCATGAAGTTCAACCAGGCCAAGTGCAAGGTCCTGCACATGGGGTGGGGCAATCCCAAGCACAAATACAGGCTGGGCAGAGAGTGGATTGAGAGAATCATTGAGGAGAAGGACTTGAAGGTACTGGTGGATGAGAAGCTTAACATGAGCCAGCAATGCACGCTTGCAGCCCAGAAAGCCAAGAACATCTTGAGCTGCATCGTAAGAAGCATGGCCGGCAGGTTGAGGGAGGTGATTCTGCCCCTCTACTCTACTCTTGTGAGACCCCACCTGGAGTACTGCATCCAGCTCTGGAGCCTCCAACACAAGAAGGACATGGACCTGTTGGAGTGAGTCCAGAGGAGGACCATGAAGATGATCAGAGGGCTGGAGCACCTCTCCTGTGAGGACAGGCTGAGAGAGTTGGGGCTGTTCATCTTGCAGATGAGAAGGCTCTGGGGAGACCTTATAGTGGCCTTCCAGTGCCTAAAGGGGGCTTAGAAAGATGGATAGAAGCTTTTTAGCAGTTGTTTTCGTAGGAGAAGGGGTAATTGTCTTAAAATAGAAGAAGGTAGATTTAGACTAGACATAAGGAAAAAATTTTTTGCAATGAGGGTCGTGGAACACTGGAACAGGTTGCCCGGAGAGGTGGCAGCCCATCCCTGGAAATGTTTAAGGCCAGACTGGATGGAACTCTGAGCAACCTGATCAAGTTGAAGATGTCCCTGCCCCTTGCAGGTGGGTTGGACTAGATGACCTTTAAAGGTCCCTTCCAACCCTAACCATTCTGTGATTCTATGGTCTAAAGCAGGATGAAGTATACTGTAAAGCTCTTTCAGAGCTGTTTATCTAATCTAAACTGATCATTTAAAGACTGCTGTCAAAAAAGATATCCACAGTTTTTGCAGTCAGCCAGCTCTGATGCCTTAGCAGTCAGAAAGCTCTTAATAATGTTCATCCTGTTACAACTGGAAACAAGTTCTTCTTCTGAGTTCATCCTCCAGAAGCCATGTTGGCTCCTTTGATCACCATTTATGATAGCATCTTAGGTAATTAATTATCGTATTGACTACAACATTCCATATTCTTTTTCCTATATAAGCTCATTCTTCCAAATTTTTAACTGAAATGAACTAAACTTTTGTTGAAGTTGTATTTTAGAGATCATTTATTCTTATAGTTCTTCTCCAAAATCTTAATTTTTTTCCAGAGTTATTGGCATCTCTTTCCTTATGTTTTTCTATTAAGGAACATTTTTCAGGTTTTTCTTTGAAATCATAGGGTCTTAAATTTAGACTTTCTTTTTAAAAAAAGAAGCAAAACTGAGTCTGTCAGAAAACCAAACAATTCTGAGGGATTTGACTTCAAGAAAAATGCCAAATATCATGAAGCTGGTGATTAAAATTGCAAGAGCTGGCAGCATGACAATTGCGGGTGATGAATATGCATGCCAAGGCTTTCCAGACATAGTAATTAACAGATTGAGGTGCCTGAATGCTGCATGCAACAAATTTAGAAATAAGGGTAATTCTTTGGCTTTATGCTTTGTTCTATACTGAATATCTTACTGTACCTCAGAAAACACACAGGAGTCACAGCTGAAAGCCACAGAAGATAAATGATAGAGCAGGCTGATTTGAGTAGCACACCGCCTTCAGCAGATGTGTACAATGTGAGCTCATGTATAAAGGATGTGATTTTTCTAACAGAAAGGAAGGCATTTTAGATGTCATTGTGCATGGATATGGTTCATCTTAGCACTGTCTCCTCATATTCACAGAAGACTCACAGTGCTCACACCCAGTTGATGTCTGTATTTGATTCTCTGCACTTCAACACATGACAATCATGTTGCATACATGCACCGTATTGCAAAAGCTGCAGCCTGGACATCTCAGGCTAGAAGCAGTTCACCTCCCATTACTAGGTTCCTGCCCTGTGGTTTCACTCTCCTCATGGCTGCTGCTTTTAGTTAGGCTAGAGGCATGGTTATATGGAAGGTATCTTCCATAATGAGAACACAAGAAATGCCCTGAATGGCCAGGGCAGTGGTCTGGCTAGACCAGTATGCTGCCAGGGTATGAAATTTTGGGAGAGGATGTGAGCCTGCTCAATTCCTTTCCCCTCACACTTGAACAGGATGAACTGTTGTGCTGGGGATGATAAAGCTGCTTTCCTGTCTATTCCTGCCTTCCTTCTGTGCATGGAGCCATAGTCCATGAATTTTTCTAGACCTTTTTTAGACCTCCTGTTGATATCTGCCTTCACAACCTCCACTGGCAGCAAATTCACTACCCAGTCAGTAAAGAAGTGCTTATTTTTTAATCTGCTTAAATCAACTTCCAGTTTCAGTGTGTCCTGCTTGTTATAGTGGATGGTGAATAACAAATATGCATCCACTACTGTTTCTCTGATGAAACAAAAATCTGATATCCTAGTATAAAATGCACATTTAGCTTGACACTGATTCTAGAAACAGCAGAAACGGAAGAAATAGAAAAGGAATTTGGGGAAAAATCTAGATGAATTAGTGTAAAGTAGGCACAGTTAAGTTCAAGCAGATATAGAGTTATGAGAGATAGCAGGAAATACATGGAGAATTAGATGCTGCACAGGAAGCTGGGCAGAGATTATGTTGATGGCCAGGCAGGGGAAAATTATATATCTGCTTCAACTGCAGACAATTTTCCATTAATATCCTGCCACCTGCATTCCACTGACTGCTTCCAGGTTTTGGTATCAATGGATGCATTGAAATATGCATCAGAGAGAGCTTATGCTATCTCAGAGACATGCTGCACCCTGCATAAATTTGCCTTTGAGCACAAACTGAGAAAGGGACAAACAAGTTAATGGTCCTTTCTGTTTAGGCTTGCCTTTCAGCATTTTAACTGGACCATGCTGCAGGTGACATTGTGTATCCTCAACCACATCAAGATCCTGAGTTATTTTTTACTTACGGGAGAAGGATGTTTTTTTAATTCAAAATATTAAAAGTTTAGAGTCCAATTATTTTTGGCAAAGAAGACTGATGGTAAATGAGTTGTGTCTGTCAACTGTCAAATTAACAGTCTCCTAGATCTTGTTCTTTTTGAAGACACGTTAATATAAAGACAAGAAGAAAACAGAAAAAAAACCCCAAAACCTACAGAGTCATATTTTAGTCAAGCAAAGTCATGGAGAAGATTCAAACAGCTTGGTGTGTTTGATTGAATAAATGAAATTGGCAGATGAAAGAAGATACAGAAGCTTTTGATCCCTTTCATGTTTTTTTTTTTTTTTGCTGAGGGGTTGAGAATTAGAATGTAAGATCATTTCAATGTACCTTTGTCTTTGCTTTGAGCAGAGATTAGTTCCTATAGTAGGGACAACCAGAGCAAAATGCCACCTGATCTTTAACATCAATATGGAGGCAAATGGGAGTGTAAATATGCCAGAGAAATGCACATTAGATTTTCATCAGCTCTTTCATTTGAAAATGAGCACAAAATGTCACTTGCAAGGATGCTGTGAAGAAATCAAGAAACTCATAGTGTTGTCTATGGCCATTAGATAGTCAACTGAGGTGTGACTGAAAGGCAGTTCTTTTTTTAAGATAAGAATGAACAAAGTTCCTTTTGTCCAAGGTGGAAAAAGGGAAATCAAGTTCACCAGAAAGGTCATATGAAACTCTTGAGGGCCTTAGATTTATTTTTTGTGGCACATGTGCTTTCCTATATTGGCTAGTAATATGATAATATTACCATAAAACATGTATTGCATTGTATTGCATTTTTTTTCAGTAAATAAAATAAATTATATGTCAACATTATGTTATGTTTTTAAAATGTTCCTGTCTGTTATTATTTGGTTAACATCTTGCAGATGTTGTACAAGGAAGGGGTTTGCATGAGAAAAGAATAACTGGGGTTGAGGAAAGAATAACTGGTCTTATGAAGTTTATCAGATCAAGCACTCTCAGAAGAGGGAAATAGTATATTTGCTTTTGCTCATGTACTTCCATAAGGGAGCATCTCTCAATAGCTCTCAGAATGGAAGAGGTACTCTTGAGTGCTCTCTGTATCTGAACTGAATGAGGAAAGCTCTCAGGGAAGCCCACTTGAGCATATGCTATTTTATATTTATAAGAATAACCTGTTTCAATTTAGAGAAGGGTCTAGTTCTGTGATTGCAATACCCTTTTAAGCAGATATGCAATGTGCAAACTCACTCCTGGCCCCGGGGCTTTTTCTTTTCCAAACTGTTTGGCATATTGCAGAATATCCTAAACAAACGTTCATTGAATATTGCTATATTTTTAGTGGAAAGCAACTGTCTTGTTTCTTGCTTCTCTTTTGTGAAGCACTGGTCATGCCTAGCTTTTCAGATCAACTAACAACAGCTTGGCAAAAACTGTTAAGACATTAACTTATTTTGATATTAGTGCTATTATCTTTTAATCTGCTCAAAGACAGTGATCTGCACAATCTTGAAATATTTATATATTAGATTCTCTAGGTTGTTGCAATGACAATTATCATAAACTACAGCCCTTGAGTCTTTTCTTAACAATGGTTTAGCCAGTGCATGTTAATGAACCCTCCTTGTCTATTTAGTCAAAATACCTTACTGAGGGGGGAAGAAAAAAAAGCAGCAGAGACAAAGCATCATGTTTTCAGGCTACCCTTAGAGATTTCAGAAATGTGGCAGCAACTGCAGGTACTCTTTGCATTAAATTCCATGCAGTTGATCTAACAGGAACATCATTCTGTATCAATTGGAAAAAGCAAACAAGCCACAGTCTATGAATCTCACCTTTCAGCTGATAATAACTCTCTCTCAGAAGCCCACTAAAATTCCAGGAATTTTTCATTATTTGTGCACTTCTTTTGAAAATCCACACCTTCAGGCCAGAAGATTTTAAAAAGTCACATCCCTGGTGCTAATGGCGTCCATCCCAGGAGATCCCCTATGGCCCCTGGCCAATGGCTGGACCCCCACTCTTATAAGCATTCTGAAGGATTTACCTAGCTAGCTTTTGTACCCCTTTGTGACATGCCTGCTGGCACAACGCATACATTACACTGCACCTCGCATGGGATGTGCACCCCACCAGCTGCTTCCCAAAGATAGTGCTGTGCCCTGCTGCCAACACCACTCCTGCTCTGGCTCTGGCCACTGTGTTTGCTGCTTCTGTCCAAGCCACGCCAGACTTTGCAACATGTTGGAGGCAGCTTGGATAAAAATTCAGGGTAATGCCATCAGAAATTTAAGGAACACAGAGGGTAGAAATGAAACCAGAATGATATATAATGGCATATTAAACAGAAAGAGTAGTGAGGTACATTATTTCCCCCCCTCCAACAGTGCCCATCATTTAAGAGCTTGCATTTAACTGAAACGATTGACTGGATTGTGATTTTCCTCTACCTGTCTGTTTACTGTGGCATTTTGGTTTGCTAATCATCCATCAAAAAACTCCACGTCAAATCCCATATAAGGGCCTGTATGAGAAGTTACAACTTCTGAAATAGGTGCAAATATTCCCCTGTTGCAAAATGGAAGGCTACACTTGCCTGCTGACACAGACATCAATGCAATAAATAGAAACAGGCCAGTAAGAATAATTGGTAGGATAGTAGATTTTTCACAGTGCATTACTAAAAAAGAAGAGTAGATTGGCTGCTACACAGCACATTAATTCTTTAGCTATAGCCTGAGCAGTGTGCAAAGTTTAAATTGATTTGTCCCAGAAGTATCTGAGAAGAACAGTCACTTTACAGGATATTTTTTTCTTACTTACTTATTAAATGACACACCTCATAGCACTCATTTGTTGATCTGTTTCTCTACTTCCTTCCACTGCATGTGTCACTGTATTATCCAGACTTCTGCTCTGATCTCTGTGTTTTCATTCAACAAGGGGCTGTTCGCGTTTTGAAAATTGCAGTAAGTTAGTGCCTGTCTGTCATCCATGGCTCCCATTGGGTCCAGGTAGTAGTAATCCCTTGGAAATGTTCTAAACTGTGACTGCAATTTGGACTGAACATGGGAAGTGGATCAAGTCAGTCTCATTTAGAGAATACTCTAGTATCTTCAGAATGTCTTTGAAGAAACACATACTTGAGTCCAGTCTCTCTAGAGTAATTCTGTCCTGCTAACAAGGAGTATCCTTTCCTTTTAATTGTCCTGCTTTCCTGTTTTTTCAGCTCCCAGCTACAGCTCAGCTGGGCAGCTGCTTGCCACAAGAGTGATATGCAGTGTCATGTTCAATTCTGTCTGTGACGCAAACTCCCTATCAGCAGGCTTTGTGTTGGGGTCCTTGCATCATACTTCAACTCTTTGAGTCTCTTCCCACTTTTCATCTGCTGCCTCTCACTAAAGTCTCTGTAAACTTTGCCCCTCATGCCTCTCGTATAGCAGATGTGGCACATTCTCACAACACTGGATGGCAGTTCTTGAAGCATTTCTGAGCACTGCTTCTGGCCTGGGGTCTCATCAGACCATCTTTCATTAATGCAATAGAATTGAGCCAGCATCTCTAGTCCTCTTCTCCATAACATATGGGGGAAAAAAATATATATCTTCTTTCCTAATCTCCCTGTAATTAGGATGCCCTAGTGCTGACGTGGATGGAGTTCAGAGCTAGCATTACAATTTTGCTTCTGAAGAACATCCGCTACTGCAACTCCAAACATCTCTGCTTTTCATATAAATCTGAAGATGTTTGTGTTTCTCATACAGCTGGTTTAAAACTGACCAGGAGATGAAGGTCTTCGTTAGAATGTAGTGTAAATTTCCATTCCTTCATGTGCTTCTGAACAAAGATTCCAACTCTCTGATAGTCGAGGCAATGCAGGTTGTGATCCAGCACTGCAAACAGTTGGCGTAAGTTGACTGTATCTTCCCTGGTTATCTAAAGCAAGCTGTTAAACTCTGTGCCCTAGGCTGCCCTTTATTTATGGCTGCTGTGTGTGTACACATAAAACCATTGCTTGCTCTTTGTAGTTAATGTTGCAGCACACAGAGGCAGCAAAGATATTTTGACTTGGACCTTGTATTTAAATTTTTAAAGAATTTTGATCTTCAGGATTTCAGAGATGCCAGTGGGTGAAATAATGATCTCAGTGCTGGATGGGCCTGCACAAGCAGAGCCAGAGGAGGTGAGTGGGACTCAACGTAAGACCTCTCCCTGTGCTTGAGAGAGGAACATTTTGTGCAGCTCTGCATGTGATTTTCTGCAAGAATAGGGACTTAACTCCACACTGCCTAAGGTTTTATTTTAAAATGGAATTTACTGCTGTGTGTTTGTGTGTTTATATGTGTATACAAACACACTCTTGGTAGTTATATATCAGTATACCCTTCCATAGGGATAATAGACTCAATCTGAACTAAACATTTCCCTCTCCTCAAAAATAAGAGGTTTTGGAATTATACAGAGGATGGCCATTGTGCTCTGGTAGCTGCCTCTATACCTTGTACACTGTTTTCACCCACGCGCCTTGTATCAGGCTCTGTCTCATTCCAGTCACCTTCAGTCAAGACCACGTTGGCTAGGGCAGCATCAAGGAAACTCAAGGCATTGCTCTTGGAGGAACTGGGATGTCTCAGGAGAACATGCTGGCCAGGAAATCAGTGAGGAAGAGGGAATTTTTGTGTTGGGGAAAGATCAGCAAAATTTGGGATAAAATGGAAGTCAAAATACATGGGCAAGAGAACATGAGAAATCAACATTCATTATTACTTTTTAAATTATCAATTGTGATTCTAAACCAAAATTAAGTCTGTATGAAGTATGAATCTCTTCTCTTTCCAACCCCAGCAGCTATAGAGATATGACAGGGCACACAGCAAGACTAAGCAGGTCCTACAAATCTTTTCCTAGAAGCTCCTTGCACAGCAGCCATGCTCTGAGGGGTTCATTCAAGCTCAGAGAGTTCATTACACCATGCCCTGTACAAATATCCTATCTCACAGATCCTGCCTTGAAGGACTTAGCTGTAGGGATCATTCAAGTAGTCAACTCAAAATGAAATGTAGTCTAGGGGCATGATGCAAGATTTGAAGAGCTAAAAAAAAAAAACACAACAACATTCCTTCTCTTTTGCTAAGTCAGATCAGCTCACTTTGTCTTGATTCCAGTCTTGATGTCAAATGGGGAAATGAATAGCAAGGATAGTTGAACTCTTTAGAAACAAAGAGGTAACTTCTATGTAGATTTTCCTTTTTTTGCACTGTGAGTGACAGAAAATAGACAATTCCATCTGGAATTTTTGTTTCCAGCTCCAATGCTTATCAAAGCTTTCTTCAAGACATCAGCAAACTATTGAGAAATGCTGTCTCATCCTTACAGCTGAACTTACCTGGCAGAGAAAAATTCCTTGCTGGAAGAAACAGTTAAGTGGTAAAGCGGAGGCTGGGGTAGACTGGGGCTTTGGCCCATTGGCGCATCTGCTTTTACAGAAACCTTATGGCTGAGGGAGAGCACAGAACAGTTAGCATACATGAATCCCTCTAAACTACCTTGAACAAGGATGTGTCTGGGTTCCCAGAGCAGAGCTGGGCTCCATTTGACATTGGGTTGGGATAAAGGGGTATGAAGAGCCCTATGATCACATATATTTTTTTCCGACCATTAGGGAAATGGTTGTCCGTTGTCATTCTCGTGGGGATATTTAAAGACTGATGCCAAAGGAGGAGTCTTAGCTTGCGTGTGCCCTTTGGCAGGCAAGGAAACAGAGCTGCTTTCAAAAACATTTTATAGGAACAAAATAAAATGCAATTTTAGAAAGACATTCAATAACTTATTGAAGTTGGGAGGGGGGGAAGCAGACAAAAGCTTCAGTAATAAAAATATGTAAGTCTCTTGATAGTGTTTATTTAGTGATGTTCAGCATTTAATAGCAATGAATATTGATTAAATAATGAATAAAATTTATTAAGCACACATAGTCAAGTTAATTAGATTTTATTATTTGAGTAAGGAATTGGATATTAAAAATTCAAGTCTTCTGCCAGTAGCTGGCCTCACAGAGTATCACAGGGAAACAGCCAGTGCCCCTGTCTAAGCAACTCTAATGTTTTCACCACGTCTCCAGTCCTAGCATGTACAGAATGGAGGAGGAATGGGAGTATAAATGTTCCATCTCCTCTGAAGATCATGTATAAATTACAGTAGACGCTGCCTTGGAGTGGAATTGGGTGAGAAATAAGACTATAGAAACTGAATAATAAAAAAAAATCTTGATTTTCACTACCCATCCAGAAGTGCTGATTACTGCCTAGAAAAGACAAAAGGGTAACAACTTGACATTTTTGCTGCTAATGAAAAAATCTTGCAAAGGAAGACTGTAATGAAACACAGTCATAGAAATAAATTAGACTATGTAATAGTAATTTAGGGCATTTTATAGCAGTCCTCCGGTATGATTTCCCAAAATGGCCCTTTCTTTTGCATATAGATGCCTTGCTCAGCTCTTGGCTATGTCAATACTCAGGTGTCCTGTGGAATGATCGGCCAAGTGCCAATTGCTTTGTCTGCAATGTCTGGTGTGCATCTGTCACCGCAGGAAGAGAAACCAGTGCTATTCTCTGCTATAGTACAAAAAAGCCATCAGGACTTTCCTCTGTACTCCTGGGCTTTCCTTGATGGATGCTGTATTGACACAGGCAGAATGCAATATCACCGCAATGCTTAAATGATAGCAAACTTCCCAAGTGAGGCTACTATTACAGTGGCAACAGCCAGAATTCCCACTTTGAGTCTGCCCCCTCTGTTTTCCACCACCTGTCCTCCCTGGGGAGCTGGGGCAGCATCACCTGCATGGTCCCCACACCTCAGCAGTGAGGAAGGTCAAGGGCTGAAGGCAGACTGTGCTCAGGGCAGGGCAGTGTGACAGATCTCCTGATTTGGGTGTATATCACTGCCACAGAGTGAGCTAGGTAAGGCAACTAGACCTCCATCTTGTCCCAAAGACCCATCCCTTGGGCCAGCCAGGAGGTGGGGTGCAATTGAAGCAGTGTTCTTGCCATGGGACATGGGACCAGGGCCATATGCTGTGCTTTGGTGCACACTCAGAGGTTACTTCATATCTAGCCTGTGCCTTTAGGGGAAGCAAATTATTTTCTATGGGATACTGAATCACTCATTTGTGTCTTGAATAAAAGTAGAACTAAACCCCCACGCAGACCACGGTGCCACACTGCACCCCCTGTGTGTGGGAAACAGCTAAACTCACAAGAACTTATGATTTGCTACAGCCATGTTGAAAAGATTTACGGAAAACATGAGGGAAAGAATTAGGTTGGGGTATGGTAAGAAAAAGTAGAACATACTTCAACCACAAGAAGTTTCCCCTGGAGCCCTTTCCACTGTTGCTTTCTGTACATAGATAGATGGTTAAATAAATAAATAAACTTTCTTTCCTTCTGCAAGTTGTGCTTGACAGCTTTGGGGGCTGGGGATTGGGTTTGAACTGATGCAGATGTGTGCATCTGGCACATCACTTTTTCTATTTTCTTTGTTTTTAATATCTCTGATGCCTTCAAACACAAACCCTTGAGGCAAATTGAGTTTTTCATTCTCTAGTTTGGGCTTTATATGCTGCCTATTATTATGTAATGCTGACACCACAACAGTCTATGAAAGCCATAAATGGGACCCAGTCCCTATTGTGCTGAGATCTATGTAAATGTATACCTATACCTCCACAGTAACAAGGGATATTATTATTATTATCTCTCCTTTTTCTAAGATTTGTCTAAATGCACATATGCAGGGAAAACATATGTAGTAGCACATGCAAGTCCTGACAGTGATGCAGATGGTCTGATCTAGCTTCAGGGGCCATCTATATGAATGTTTTCAAGTTAAGCTAGAGCCAGGCATACAACCTAGAATGTGAACAATTAAACATATGTATGCATACTCTAAGTGAATACTTACCTACATTCTAGAATCTTAATTCTCCCTCCTTACCCCAGACAACTCTCTTTTGGGAGCCCATGCTGGTAGAAACAGACTTTTCTGCGGAAAACAAGCACAGTGTTTTTAAGTCTACAGTAAGCATGGCTGTGGCAGAGGTGCGCAAAGCCATTGAGGCCATTCCGAACAAATCTACATTAACAGCCCACCAGGGTCCTGCAGACCTTTGTCCAGCACAGACCACCCCCTCCCCCAGACTAGGCCAGGGCTGTTGGTGGGATTGTTACCTTCCCACCATTCTCACTGTGAAGCTTCCACCTCTCCATCTCTGCCACATTTTCTTTTTGTCGTTATTAACACTCAACATTCTTAGGGCCAGTTTAATAAGAGGGCTGGTTTTCAGCCCAGGATTTCTATATTTCTATTTCTTCTTCTTCTTCTTCTTCTTCTTCTTTTCTTAGTTTTATCCTTATTCTTACTTTTATTCAGCCAAAGAGTTTGTGGCTGATTTAAGGTATTGTGTGAGGGTGCAAAAGCTACTTGGGGTAGCATCAGTGCATCATGCAAAATGAACTAAGCCAAATGCAGCACAGTCTTGCTCCTGCCAGTCATGCAGAGAGAGAGGAAAACATGCCTGGAGCAGATTGTTCACCAAAGGTCTGTTTGGATTTTTTGGGAGCATGAACTGGAGCCAAGGAATGAACAAATGGTTACTCAGTGTTGGTGAACAGTTCGGTGTTCAAGTGTGTCAACCAGCTGTATTCTACTTGTCAAGGTAGACATAGCCTGTGAAGATATATTTGAGAGCTGATCAAGCATGAATATAATTTTCCTGTGAGCTGATTTTGAGGGTTTTTATTCCTCCTCATTGACTTTTTTTTTTTTTATTTCCCCTGCTATTTCTATGCCTCTTGAGAGGCTAAACATCTTGTAGAAATGTTGAGAGTCTGAGCCTTTTATGGGAAGTCCAAATCTATGTTGTCATATGGTTCAGTCCCAGGAGTGAAATATTGTTCCCACCTAACACCTGCTGAACAGCCATATGGTATGAACTTATGCCAGTCCAGTAAGAAGTTGTCCGTGTTTTACAGAACCTCTTAGCATATCTAACAATGTTGGGAGTTGTCACTAGAGGAACTGAGGGCTTTGGGGCATGAAAACTGAACCATCTTCTTAGCCCCAAGTAAGTTATGTAAGTAAATACAAGAAAATTATATTGCAGAAGAAAAATTGCTATCTTGGATTTTGATTGATTTTCATTACTTCACACATACTTGAGGAAAGCAGACCTTGATTAGTCAGAATTGTTTTGCAATTTCATTTGTCTTAAGCACTCTGCACTGAATTCCTTTAAACAAACCATGCACACTCTGTATGAACGTTTCTTTCTCTACCCTTTAGACTAGGTTCATGCTTAAATGACTGAAAAAAAACCCCTAAATAAATTACCTTTCTTTTTTCATGGATTTTTCAAACCTAGAGCCTTCAAGATTATGGGGGTTTGGATTTTTTTTCTTTGCTTGATTGGTTGGGTTTTTATTTTTTTAATTATTTGTCTAAATGTCTTCTATTTTTTTTCTGTAAAGAGTTCTTAAAGTCATTTACACATATTTCACTGTAATGATTTCACAATCATAATCTTGTACTTGATTTATGTCAGGTAGATTTGATTGAAAAAAAAATAGGTGATGTAGCATTTGTTTTTGTATCCTGACTGAATCAGTGTGAGTCTTGAAAGTAAGTCTCTGCTGTGATTGTGAATTAACATTTTACCAGAGATACTTATATGCTTTTGCATTTATTGGATTAGAATCATCCTGAAACTGAATCTAAAAGAGATGGGATGCAGCTAAACAAAGCTGTATAAAAATCTTGAATATTTGTAAAAGAAAGAGATGGAGTAGGCTATTCATCTGTTTCAGCAGAACTCATCAATCAACTCTGAAATACCTTATAGGAAAAGGTAGGCTTGCTTCAGTCCAGTATAAATATAAGTTTTCTGTTGTTTTCCACCCTGCCCTTGCCTTGAATACACAGAATACTTTTAGATTTAAAAACATTCTCCTGTGAAATAAATCAGCTTCTTGTCTTTCATCCCAACTCTGGGTGCTTCATCCTGTCTGATATATATGTAATATATATAATTAGCTGTGCGGTTGTAGTAACAAAAGAATTCCAACTTGAATTAATTGCAAAGATGCTTAGAATTTTCTCACTTTAGTTGTACGTGCTGCATATGCTGATGAGGATGCTAACATCTGTATGTAATCCACTTCATATAAAATAGAATTCTGATATCAGATACAACCAAGGAAAGGTATTCCTGAGCCTGATCACTCCTAGGTGGAGTTAATCCCACAGGTCAAGAGAAACTCTATTAATCCCCCGTCACTAATTTCTTCTCTCATCTGTGGTTTTGGGTTTGGGTTTGGGTTTTTTGGGGGGGCAGGGGAGAGGTGTTGGAGGAGGGAAAGTGGAAACAGATTCTCTAACTTCTGCTAATCCATGAAATTTTAGTAGGTTATTCTGTTCCTTGAGCCTCATGAAAGGTTCAAATCTGTATGTTAATCCTTTTCTCAGGATACTTTTACTGTGCATTTCTTTAACAATAGTGTGAATAATTTAAATCTTAATTTAAGATTAACTTCACCCAAAAATATAATGTGGAGTTTGGAAAGAAAATCACTCATTTATACAAATAATGGAAGCTAGATTTTCAGTAATACTGATGATAATACATATTCCTATACCTGGGAATTATCAAATCTCTGTTAGTTATTAAGACTTAGCTAGCATTAATTAACAGATCCAATGGATCTCAGCTGGAAGCATGACACAGTAGCATCTCAAAAGCGGCTGCTGGAGTGCAGTGGGATTACAGGAGACATGGAGGGAAAGCAGGAGGACACTTTGTTCCTAACCATTTACTTTCTGTCTGCTGTCTTCACTGTCCAAGAAATAACTGCCTTTGGTCAAAAAGAAATCATTTAGTGGAAGAAAGAAAGTCAGAGAAAGAGAAAGAAAAATAGAAACCGAGGGCGGCCACTGACCAGTAGCAATACTGCCCACTGTTGTAAATAGGATACAGGGAGAGGGAAGAAGCTTCTGGCTCTCGTGTTCTGCTCCACAAAAATCTTCCAGCTAGAGCAGGGAGAAACTCTCAGAGATTGTTTCAGTTCAGGTTTGAGGCATTTCCTTTTGATTCTGCCTCTCTGCAAATGGAATGAAGCTACCACTTCCAGCCCCTGTACTGCTATCTATTATTCACGAATATCAGGTAGGTCGACTGAATCAGTAGTCCTGTTGATTCAGCAAAGTACAAAAACAACGTGTGCTGTAGTCCATGACACAAAGAAGCTATATCGAACTGAACAAAATGGGTAAAAAGCAGAGGGTAATAGAGAGAAACAATATGGTCCGCAGGCAGAGCCTTCAGTGTGATGGCTAGAAAGAATGCATTGAGGAATAAAAGAGGGGCAGAAGTGAATTGAAAGAAAGAAATAAAGTACAATGGAGGAACAGCAAGAGCAGTGTATATTGAAAAGAGTTGGAGATAGGGAACTAAGAATGTAGGAAAAAAAATTCAGACTCTAATTTTAATATCATTGCTCAGTAGTCTTGGAGGGAAAAATGAACATATTCTTTGATTTCCATGACACAGCATTTGAGAGGAGCACTTGACCCAAGCACAGCTATTTCCTGTCTGTAAACAGAACATCTTTATTTTTAAGATCTTCCTGCATTTAACACATTAAAGATGAATCCTTCTCTTACAGCTGGTTTCAGAAACCATGCTCTTTCTGTGGCTTTTTTTGTATCATTGTTACTTCACTCCACACCTTGAATGCCCTTTGTAAAGGATTCTTGTGTGGCTGATTCTTTTACTATCCAGTAATTTTCCTATTTCTTCCCACTCCTTTCTGGAAGCCATTCTCCTCATTTGAAAGCCTTCCTCAACTTCCACAATTGTCTTTCCTTTCATTGCATTTCATTATAGCAGTGCTTGTTTTGTGTTTGCTGGTGAATGCAGCATGGCTGAATCCATACAGAACTTTAACAAACATCTCAAATGTTTCTTCTATTTGTCATTACATGAATGTCCTCAGTGTCATATGCAGTCATATGCATATTTCTACATAAACTTGCATAAATTTGCACCATTGTTGGGGCAGTGTATGGGAATGACTATTTTTTTTTTCTCTGCCTTTAGGTTCAAATGATAGGAGAAATGTTTATTTTTTTTCCTTGTATCTCTTTTGAAAAATACTATAAAATGTTTGCAGATTCTCTAGATCCTTGCTAAGCTACCTTTTGATTTATAATTTCAAATAGAATTTAGTAATGAAAGAGAGGCATATGTGTCCCTTCACTAACAGACTCTAGTGAAATACGTTGCCTTTTATATCCTCATGTTTCTTGTCTCTGTCTTGGTCTATCTCTATTATTTTATTCCCTTTTAAGTTGGTGACCAGTATGGAAAATATTGAGATTCATTACTACTTTTTAAGGAGGAAGGATATAAAAAGAAAAAAAAAATTACTTGTTGGCTGACAGCTGAGAGCTAACTACTACATCAAATTCTGAGACATTTCTAAAATAGACTTTATTTGCTTACTTCATTTTTTTCAGGTGAGATTTTTGAAATTTCATTAGATATGGTAAGTCATGAAGTGGTTTTAGATAACTGAAAATTTTATTTGCAAAGCAAAAAATACAAGACAGATAAATCAATATTGCCATAGCATAAAATGTACATTTTTTATTTAGTTTAACAAATCTAGAGTATATGATTTATTCTAATACTCAAGAACACTCACTAGCCTCTGTAGAGTTAAGACTGAATTCCAGCCATCATAATAAACCTGCCCCATCATTTTCCTATAATTGATTTTGAGATGAAAAATTTGCATGACTATTCTGATGTGAAAAAAAATATTTTATTCTTCACAAAGTTTGAATAGAATAGTTTAAAGTTGGTAGGCAGCAGAAAGAAAAAAAGAATCCTCCTTTTATATATGTTATGTTCCAAGGAGGATAAACTCCCTCAGTGGCATTATAAAGACTTTTTGACTACTTAGACCAGTGTAACTTTATTTCACCGTCGGAAGAGGTACAAGCAGGTCATTATGAAGTTTAAGAAATATTTTTTGAGGCAACAAATTCTAACCTCTGAAAAAAGCACTTATTTTTTCACTGAAAAATGTAAATAATAAAAAAAACCCACCAAAATTTCTTTCGTACTGATCCCACAAGATAATTTAGGTCCATGATGGCAGGAATCTCAGTGCCAAATTCTTCTTTCTCTTTGATGTTCTTGCCAGAGATTTTTAATATTTTATTCCACATTTCTTTTCCTCTCTTCTCCCACAAAAAATAGTGCTATAAAATAAAACTTAAGAGCTGTGTGCTGAAAGTTCATACTCTCATCAGCTGCTGATCAGCCTCAGATCACAGCTGAATACATATACAACACCCTTGAATATTTTTTAACACAGTTGTTGCAGAGAAGAATCTCTTGATACCCATTTTCCTGTCATTCCCACTTAGCAATTACTATATATTAATGTAAAAGTGGCATATGGATGTGATAAAACCTACAAAGGGATAACCTTCCCTTCTCTCTAAAGCAATCACTGAGAGAAAATGTATCAATCAAACCCTTGTGTCTTGCTGAATGGACAAAAGGCAGATAATAGTAGTTCCCACGGTTAGAAGACCCCTTCTTCCCTCACTGCCTTCCTTGGGAAAGCCAGGTGACCACACTCCTCAGTGCCACAAGGAACCTATGATAAAGTACTTGCATGAAAGGACTCAGATTTCCAAGTCATAGATAACCAAAGAATAAGCAAACAGCAAATTACCTTTCGAGTTCTATTATCTTTAATTTTGCTCTGAAAAGATTAACTGAAGTCATTAAAATAATTTTTAAAAATTTATTTCATCTTTCAGTACATGAGGTAGCTAACATTAATAGAGAGCAATATTTTTTTTTTACAATGTCCACCCTAGAATGGATTGAAGACAACAACCGAGAAGGAAAGATTTCTGGGCTGTCTTTAACCTAAGCCATATTTAAGCTAGCGATACAGAGCTGAAAGATTTTGAGTACCATCCTCTTCTATCCTCAGCTTTCTACAACCAGGTATTTTTTCACTCATTTGCTGTTCCTACACAACAAAGAATGGCCAGTCTTCCTGGAAGTTTAATATTTTGGGCAGTTGTTCACAGTGCTGTTAGGATTTGTAAGTTTCATTCACGTGTGTGAAAAAATATTCTACTTGTAATTTCAACTTCCCACAGTGCTGGTGTAACTAGACACAACTGTTGTTTTTTTCATAAAGGAAAACTGGGTGTATAGCTTTTTTTTTTCAGGTAAACACCAGATGAGGATAAACAACCATTATCAGTATTGGAATTTTTTTAGAAAGAAAAGTTTCAGTATGAATAGTAACCGAGAAACACATACAGGGGGCTTCCAGTCCAAGTACAAACTGATCAGAAGCTGTATCAGCCATGCCCACGCCCTCAGTGCAGCAAGGAGTAATTAGTAGCTTCCTGAGAATCTGAGCTTCCTTTGAAACACCGGTCATTAAGTATTGCCGGAGACAGGAAACTAACCTGAGTGGCCATTGGCCTGCTCCGCTGGGGAAATTCATAGGTTTCTTGTGCTTGGTCAGTTCACATTATTCAAGGTTAATTGGCTACTCTGCCACTTAAAGCTATTTTTAAGCTTGCTGTTTCACTGGACGCTACATAGATTTTGGATTTTCTGATTTGAATGTGAATGATAGAGAAAAAAAATGCTGGTTTTTTAATATTAGTTTCAGACTGTGCTTTAACTACTGCATGCAGTAAAATCCCAATTATTGGCCCCCCTCTGAGAGATGTTCCTTTTCTCATAAGTTATTATCTCTTTGATTGGCTTATTTGTTCAGTCATCCAGTTAGACAAATGCATTTTGTACTACTAGAAAGGGCCAGGTGGAAGGACTGCACTGCATCTCCCTAGCCATAACAGAGAGCTCTCCATGTAGGTCAGTTTGAGGCATCTGTTACAAGAGAATACAGAGGAAATAAGCAACAGCTATGAGACAGATTTTGTCCAGTTTGTCGTCTAAGTGACTTCTACCCACCTCTATCAAGAATATCTGCAAAGCCATGTACAACAAATCTTGAAGCAAAATCCTTAACAAGATTTTTCATTTTGCAAGCATTTCTCCTGGAGACTGATTTCCCCAAGGACCTTCCAAGACATAAAAGGCAGTTCAGTGTCATTTCTTCTATCTCTGTTGCCCTCTTGTTCTCTTAGTACTACTATTAGGAGACAAGAGGGAGGAAATAGTCTGTTTTCCTTGCCAGAACTGGTTCCGTTTAACTGGAAGCATAGTTGTCAGTCTGTGTCTGGAAAGCACTATGTCTACTGTTTATTTGTACTTATGAAACAGGATCTTGTGGTGCAAAGTGAGATAGAGCTTGCTTTCTCTCATGTAGAAAGATGTATCGGATGATCTCCTTGCTAAGAGTCTCTTCTCACTTGCTCACAGTACTCCCTGTGCTTGTGTGTACATTCAAAGTGGGAGGTCTCTGCAGATAATCAGGACGTGTTCTGGAGAGTGAAAGTAAAATCAAGCTATAACTTAGCCTTGTTTTATTTATCCAGAGTTCAGTAAATCTGGTCCCTAGACTCTTAGCTTATGAAGGACAGAATAAGAAAACATCTTCACTTACAGAAACTTATGTAATTCTTGCTAGGTCATCTGACTAACTGAGACATCATGTCCAGTGATAGGAGCAGCCTCAGCTGAAGAAGTTACTGCAGGGAGGACTGTCCATTTGCAGTGAGTTTAATAGAAGCAACACACACTGTGATCCTTGAACACATATCTGGGGGACCCATTCATCTATCCTTTCCTGTTAAAGCAGAATATCATTTAGGAGTAGTACCAGTAAAGAAAATACCGATTTTCCTTTGTTGCCATTTTTTAGTATGTAAGGATGCAAAAAAAAAAAAAGATATTTGTCTTTCTCTAAATTTCTGTCAGTAAAATCTGGACTGCAGTGCAGTTGTAAGGTTTGCCCCAGCTTAGGTGGCCAGGAATAGAACATGACATGTCTTTATACCCAGATCTGCCATTCCTGGGCTATGAACATGATTACACTCAATTAAGCTCTTCTTTCAAGCTGTATGTCAAGCTGTATTTTATCCCATAGGTACTTTGGGAAGGTAGACTGTAATCAAAGTAAGTTCTGGAGACAACATCTGTAGACAACTGGAGAGGCCTGAAGAGCTCTTCAGTGTAGAAGACTGTTGTACGTTGAAGTCCCTGACAAAGTGTGCTCAGGCAGGGAACTTGTCAACCAGAAGTAAAATCTAGATGCTTAGAGCTGGAAATAGTGAATAATCTGCCTGAACAAAACGAGTTTGAGAAGACGCTGAGATCTGAACATTGTTTTCTAAAAGAGAAAATTGAGATCATTTAAGGGAACCCAGCAAGGAAAGTAACTAACTAATCTCAAAACCAAATCAAATCAGAGGACATGAAAAGATGGACAATAAAAGAGATTGAGGATAGAAATTTTTTTTTATTTCTTTTCTAATGCCATCATCCTTAGGAAGTGTACTAGAGGATACTCTGGAAGGAAAGATTGTTTGAACATTGGTGAGATTGATCTGAAGAGCCTTGCAGCCTATTGACTAAGGGAAGAACTGTTGCCCATATGGACAGCTCAGTTATAAGTAGTTATATCAGCAGAAATGCAGATTTTAAAAAGTAGAGTATGAGGAGAGGGATAATACTTTTCATTCTACTGGAAGAACATGATCTCTCTCTGTTTAAAAAAAAAGTCCAATATTTTGTGCTTTTCAAGGGGCAAATCCTATATGAATAATGAGTTTTTGAAGAAGACTGGGGATCCATAATGTTTATATTTGCACCAAGACAGAACAAAAGGCAAGATGTTTCTTATTTTCTCATCATTGTGAACTACAGAAGCAGAGGTTGCATCATTAATACTAGTTTCTTCAGTTCAATAGCAGATCTGAGCATGATACAAATTTCACACGGTAATTCCTGTAGAACAATATCTGATCTTCAACTTAGAGTTTATGAAAAATCTTCCAGTGCAGCTCTTTTTTTTTCACGATTGCAGACTTGGAAAGAATAAAATTAAGACCATAATTAAAATTATGTAAAGGTTGCACAATTTTCTGTTAACAAGATCATTTGTTGAGTATTTTTTCCACATCTAGTGCAGTGTTGTTCAACTTTTTAGCCTGGCTTTTCCTCAGGGAAAGTACAGCAATCTATCAGGAACAAACAGCTTATGTTTAAAGAATACTGAAATGTTTATCGGTCATTTTACAAAGGGCATAATCAATATTTATTTCAGTCACAATTAATATTCTGCAAACATAGGGCATATCATGTCCTTCTGAACGCAAGCAGATTTTCTTTGTACCAATGCAATTTTATAAACTGTTAGTTTAGCTCCCTAAATATAAAAGTAACAAATCAAGGTACGCATATGAACTAGTTTCCTGGTAAAACAAACCTTGACTCTAGCTAGGAAGAGACAGCAAGGACAGTGAATATTTTCTGCAATAATTAAACAAATAAATAAAAATCTGAATTTCTACAGTCAAAAAAACCCAAAAGGACCAAACATGACACCTTCAGTAAAGGCATCTCTAAAAGTTAATATTTGGATGTCAGCAAGAATAGAAAGTTTGTATTAAAAACAAACATTTCACAAAAAACCTGGCACCTTTGGTAATACAATGGTTTTCATTTGTATTTCACTGACCTCAGAGAATGAAATTCTATTCATAAAGCAGTTTACAGAACACATTTGGGCCCCATCAGTAATATTAAATTAATCACAAAATGAAATTATTTAGCCACAAAACAGTTTTGTCTTGGGTGAGGTAGATTCAGATTCTGATCTCATTTACAATGGTTTTACATCAGTGTAATTTGATTTCGCTGAAGCCTATGCTGTATAAAAGAGACGAGAACATGGCTCATATTTTCTGCATGGTCATAAATTGCACACAATTGAAAAAAAAGAGGAATTTCTACTCTGGGAAGAAATCCATGCAAATGTATTTTGGTAAAATTGGTCAGACTGTTTAGTGTGCTATTTATATTTTTTATAAACTTAGCTCCTACCAGAAAAGATGCTAGATTTCCAGTGCAAACAACTCAAAATGAGTCAGGTGATTCAGTTCTCTTAAGGATTCTTAGGAGAAAATAGAAAAAAGTAATCTAGAGAATTTCTGAAACCAGAGCATCTTAATTAGATAACGTCACTTTAGGATATTTGTATTTGTTCAGTCCAGTGTTACTCAGGTATTTATCAGTAGTTAGAATAGAAAAGCAAGGTAGAAGAGGATCCCTAAGCTGTTGCAAAGCATCTTACTGGGACCAGTCTAAATCATGTTATTTGCATGAGACAGAGAAGAATGGTTATGCTATCTGTGCTGAATAGCTCCTTAAGGTTTTTCCACATTTTAGCCAGCTCTAGCCACATTTTAGCCACGTTTTTTGCCTCTGGTTTTTTTTGTTTGTTTGGTTGGTTGGTTGGTTGGTTTTTCTGTTGTTTGTTTGTTTTTTTTTTCCTAACCAGAAGACATGTAAGTACTTCTGAAGAAATCTCTATTGTTGCTTCCATAAAAAAAAAGCTTCCCAGCTAGTAGAATATAAGTGGCTACCTGGTTCCCTTGCACCAAAGGCTGTAAGTTGCAAGATCCTACAAAGCCATCCAAAAGAGTGCAGGCTTGTCTCCTCCTTTCTTCTCTCGTGGAGACAAGGAGTATCCTCTTGGGTGCTTTTCAGCTAAGAAATATGCTTCTGCACATACCTCTGCATGATGCAACAGGAGGTCAGAGATCAGATCCTCTAATCTGTCATGCATATATACATAACTACATTCAATGGGATCTTGGTTAGATTTTAGAAAAAAAATACTTTGGACAGAAGGAAAAAAAATCATTACTTCCTGTGAATTGTTTTCCTATGTAAGGGAATAAGAATCGCTAAACATGCATGTAGCTTGGCTGTGATTCTACCTTTGGGAGCACTGCATAGCAAATTACTAGCTCCCCTCTAGCTCAACATCCTGTGTCAACTCCATAGTTCCGTCCTTGTCCATCCAGCCACCACAGATGACTCAGAGAAGAAAGGGCTTTCAGATTACTACAGAGCTACAAGCACCTGACCACCATCATGTTGTTTCAATGTCTCCTCTTTATTGCATTAGGAAACTCTACCCTCCGCTCCCTTTGCTGCCCATACACATGTGCGCCCATATACCTGGAGCATCAGCTGCTGTGGTGCCCATGAGTGGGACATGGATGTGGTGGGACATGGATATCCCCTTTCCCTGCCAGCACCTTATTCACCACAGTGAATTTCTCTGCAGGAATCAGCCTCAAATCCTCTTCTGGATCTGGCCTGCAATCTCCCTTGGTCAGCTTCATCTCCCTAACAGGGAGCAGAGGTCGCAGCAGGACAAATCCACCAGCATCCCCAGGATGCTCAGAATGCAGTGGCAGGGGATATTACAGCACCTTGGATTGGTTCGTAGTCTGAGTGCACTTCAGATGAATTGTGAAAAGGGGTAGCTCCTGCCATTTTGTTGAGTACTGAAGTGCTTCTGTGGTCGCCGGCGTGCCTATCCAAATGGTAAATATTTCCTGAACTGGCAATCGCATAACAAATACAATATTAGACACCAATAGAAAGTGTGGAGTTTGATGTAAGAATTTTCTGTTTAAATTAAAATTGATCTAGACTTAGAAACACTGCCTGTTCAATGAAAACATCCTTATGTGACTCAGATCAACAATGTGCAGAAGAGAGTTTCCCTTTCTACTAAGGAAGCAGAAATTTAAAAAGCACAGAGATGACTATTTGGATTAAAAGCAAAAGAAACCCTTCCATTTATACGTCATCTCCTTTTTTGATAATCTAGAACAACATTTTCAGGGGAAAAAGGGACTCTACTAAAGGATTTAGGGCTCCAGCTTGGCCGTATACTAAGGTCTTCATTAATGTGATGTAAAAATAATCAAGTATACTTGCTGCAGTTTCATGCTTATGGGTAATTTGTGTTGCATTATTATTTTAGAAATTAGATGGAATGTGTAAGAACTCTAAGAATGTTGGAGAGGAACTAAGAGAATATTATTTCTTAAATATAGGTGAAACAAAAAAAAAATTTGTATCCTTAATGAAGCAGAACAGCTTATACAGTAAGATTCTACTCTACGTGAATAAGGGTAATAAAATGAGAGATTTTTAAAAATGGAAAATGGAAGAAAATTTGTCTGAAGAGGAAAATAACTTCCAACAGCTATTTAGCTGGAGGAATAACCTACAAACTCATAGTGCAGAAAGAGGCCTGGGGGATATTAGATAGCAAATTGTACCTGAGCCTGTAATGTGCTGTGCCTACAAAATAGCACCTGCTTGCGGGTCTGTGCTTTGCAAATGCAGAGATGAGTGGCCAAAGAACAGAGAGGTAAGTCATCTTCTGTTGTCGCTCTGCCACAGGCATACGGAAACCTGACCCCGTTTCTTGGTGCTGTGTTCCCAGAAGTGTGGTGATGAATGGGAAGGAGAGAGTTCAGGAAAAGACATAGAAAATCTTGAAGCAAACAACTTATTATAAAAAATGAAAATAAATTGAGAAATAAAATAATTTGACAGTGAGATGCCTTGAGAGCAGGTGGTGGGCATAAAAGATGGTGGTTTACAAATATTTGCTGGTTAAATTGAAGAGTAAATACTCTCATTGTACTATATAAATATTTCTGGGGAAGGGTAAACAAATCGATGGAGTGACAAATATTCCAATTTATAAAGCAACATTTACCTTACAGATATCATAGGGTAAATATTTTTGAAGTGTAAATATTCCAAAGAAAAATATTATTCTGTGCTCTACATAGACAGTAGCTAGAACCAAATGAATTAAATAAAATCTTTCTTTTAAGATTAGTCCATCGTATGGCCTTGTGGTTTTTAAAAACATACGTGATATTTTTGCATATAAGAAAAGCCTTGCTGGGCCCTTTGGAAGGGAAAATATTGCACACACATTACCATCACAATCAGTTATTATCCTCTTTTCTTCTTCACTACATGGAGGACAAGGTTCACCATATTCTAACAAGCTTCTTTCCTAAGTTTCCTCCTGTAACTATATTACAGGCAAGGAGTTACACGCTGTGTTATCCATGCTGCTTATTTTACTTTCTAGGCTGCCTCTCCATTTCAAGATAGTTCTTCCAGTTTACCCAGAGGCAAAATTTTCAGATGCCTTCCTAAGTTTCTACTGTTTCAGCATCTCTCAAATTTTCAAAAGCATTCCTACCTTATTAAGTATGCTTACTGCTAATTGAGTCCCTACAAATGCAGCCACGTTTCCTTCCACTGGCATGTCACTATTAATGGATGCCACATCTTGTTGAAGACCTCCAGCGACTTGTACAGCTCCTTCTACTGACTCTGCAATCTGCTGTTTGCAGGCTGTAATGCAGTGGTTTGATAGTCACTGCTGATGACTTAGTCTTTGTCAGGGCAATCAAATCAATGCCATCACATGTGGTTTCCTCTCACACTCATCATCTCATCTTTCATTGTTCCTGCTTTAGAAGACTATAATTTTGGCTATGATATGCAATGTGACTTTTCCTGTTCAAGGAATAGCAGCTGTTTGGCCTCACGCTTAGTTCACCTAAGGTGAGAGGGAGAGGAAGTCTCCCTAGCAGCAAAGAGTCGTCTCTGAGAAGCAGGAGATGAATGCCTACCAGGACCTCTAAAGTCAAACTCAACAAAGAATTTTAAACAGTTTTTTAGTGGGAAGCAATCTAGACTTGGCAAGGTAGAGGGGCTTGAGGAACTATATATATGTTTTCAATTTCTAACATCTATGATTCTATTATACGATGACTAATCTCACCTTGCTTTAATGTTCTCTCCTGTAACCTGTTCCATGTACTTATTGCCCTTTCAGTAATGCAATTATCTGAGAATCAATGGCCATCTCATCCATACTAAACACTGCAGTGGGATAAACTACGTTATTTCTAAAACATCTGCAATAATGGATTGTGAAGTCTAGAGCTGAGTATCTCCAGTCTGCATGAGTTCTGCCTCTTAATTCCATTTGTCTTATTTTCAATTAAATCACCAGTGTGTGAACAGGGGTGCCAGAGGATAGAAAGGGAAAAAAGTGGAGAAAAAATACAGATATTAAAGGAATATAGAAGCATTTTATGAACCAGGTGAACATGGAATTAGAAGTGAAACAGGTAAGGAAAAGAAAATAAAATAAGTGTGAAAAAAATAAAAAACCCTTGTCACTGAAGCAGGTACACTCACTGGATATTAACAGTGGGATATAGAACTTCCATTTTGATTTATTTGAATCAAGTCTATGGTATGGATATACTGACTAAAAACTATTTAGATTTTGATTGCTAGACACTGCAAGAAATTTGTTGATGACTTTCCAGTTTTTGCTGGACAGATGTTACAGACGCATCACAAACCCCACCATCATCATAATTGGTAGCCTTGTTGACAAGCTTCAAAGAGATGCCAAATCATGAATAGTTGTGGAGACTCAGCTGCCCAAACTTAAAATCTTTAATGCATTTTGTCATGTATAATTGTGCAACAGAGGTGCCAGGGAAGTGCTATCTATATCAAGTTAAATGCTAGCAGAACCTAAAGGCCTGGAAAAAAAGGACCAGATCAGATGACCTTATAAATGCTGCACAGGAGGTGGGATGGAGCCAAAAATGCAGAGGGATGGAGCAAGAGAGAGAGTACTTTGAAGGAAAATTCTTTACCAGAAATATATCCCTACACTATTTTAGCTTTCTCTGCTGATAAAAGGTCCCATTGTATTTCTTTGATATATCACAGGATGAAATATCCACCCATGGAATGCAATTCAGATAAGTTTGAGTAGGCAAGAGAGAAAAAAAATTCAGGATTAAAGTCCCAGAAGGAGAAAGGAGCAAAGTTCTCCAAACACAAATGATGGCAAAGGACTCTACAATAGACATGAGCAACGTCAAAAAATGTTGATTAAAGTACTGCTCTTAAACACATCAAAAAGATTAAAAGAGCAAGTTAAGGACAGAAGAAATGATGGCAGAAATAGAGGATAAAGCAAGAGAGAGGGAAAAATACAGATCGGTATAATGGAAAAGGAAAGTCACAAAGAGGGAAAATCTAACCAACGGAAAACAATAAATCATTTATATTCAGTGTTGGTTTTTTTTGTTTGTTTGTTGTTTGTTTTTTTTTTTTCAGCCTGTTGCCATGTACCTTTCCTGGCCAGACTGTGCAAAGGTACTGCTTGCTGCTGCACCTCTTGTTGCTATGCTGTTTCTTCTTCAATGTAAAAATATTGTTGAAATCCCACTGCCACTACTTCACAAGGATTGCTCATGCTATCACCAGTGTTGCCTAATTGATAAATGCTCTCAGAATGTTAATGGACAAGTAATGTATGTAGGAGAGCCCATTTTGTAGATTAGATTTCTTAATGGACTTTCTGGAAGCATGAGAAGTAATTAATCTCCACAGTAACGTACTGTCACCTGCTGCTGTGGTTTTCAAAATGTCTTTTACCAGCATAGCACTTTTTGTTTGTACAGTGGTGTGTCCATTTGCTTTCCGAATAGTGTGTGTGGGGGGGGAAGTTGTGAGATGTGGAACTTTTCTTACTGTTGCTTCTGTAGGAAGAGAGATCCACAGTTCCACACAGAATATGCAAAATTCCTTCCATAGGTTATATCAAGTCTTCAGTAGCTTTCATCCCATTCTTTGCAATTTTCCTGGTGACTTCATAGATGAAAAAAATTTCTTTCCTCTCCAGTGTGTGACAGTCCAGTCTCTACAGTCATGTAATTCCTGAAGCTCTCACCAAAGAGAATCCAGAGATCATGGTTTTGGCTTGAAGATAAGTAAAAACCTAACTTTGTGATCACCTGCTGAATTCAATGTGAGTTTACAGTTTTACAGGACTTTCAAAAAACAGCCCAGTAGTTTAGACTTAGTACAAGAGATACGTTGGAAAACTTTTGTGTTTCATAAATTATTTGAAATTACTTCAATAAGTTAAAAAATAATTCTGTGGTTCTTTCTGATGTTGTTCTGATCTCTAGTTTGTGAAACTGTAAAGTTTGCTAGTGTACGTGTAGCACTTGTGGAGTTGGAGGCATTTGGCTATTCTTGGAATTGTCTCTGTGCCACATGTTTTTAGTGTACTACAAAAGTTCTGTTGATCCTTTCAAACAGGAATACCATTTGGCATATTTGTGTTTTCAGATGGGAGAGAAGAAATATGGAGCCAAATAGAGTTATGAATACTGAGCCAATGTTGTTCTGGACTGGTTTGTCTTTTTTTTTAATTAAAAAAAAGAAAAAGAGAAGAAAGATTAACTTCTAAATCATATTTTTGCATTACTATCCAACTAAATAAGACCTTTTTTTTTACTATTCAGAATGGAATAAAGTTGTGACAAATAGAGATTGGAAAATAGAGAATAGAACTTCCAAAATAGAATAAAATATGGAATATTGAATGTTTTTAGTGAGTCCTGACATGATAGTTATTGTTGAAAAATAAGCTGAGGCAGGAGGCCAAAATGAATACATTGGTTTAGGATAACAGTTACATAAGAAGAAACCTCACTTGAATAGTTATCCTGTTTTCCTATGGAGATTAAGGCTCATGCAATGATAATGTCTATGTGCATCTGCCACCACACACTTTTGGACACCCCCTCCCCCAGTAGGTTTTAAACCGTTCGCAAATTCTAACATTTGCTGGTAAAGGGTAGAAGCCTCAGAGATGGATCATTAAGCACTGAAGAACATAATAGTACTTAGGAGATGGACCAGAGGAGAGAGACCTCCACAGGAGCAGCTGTAGCAGAAGCTTCTACCTTGATAGACAGAAGCAAATCTGCATACAAGCAAGGCCTGTGTCTTCCTGTGGGGAATCCCCTAGATGTCTCCCTGGGACACACCAAAGTCTGTGAAACATGAGGCTCATCTCATGAAAAAGAGATTCTTTACCTCATGGAAATGCTTGCTAAGGATCCAAGCTGGGTTCAGAATGGATTACAGGGTAAAAAAAAACAAACATCCTTTTGTCTCTGTTGTTGTTTAGATTTGAGTGCAAAGTTTTGACTGCCGCCATTTCAACATTACTTGATACATAATGAGTTAATTAATAAATGACAGCCATTTGTAAAATTAAATTTCTTTTCTTTACAGTGCTGGACAGGGATACAATTTTAAAATGGGTTTATTTTTAATTTTCAACTTAGTCTTGCCTGTTTGGAAAAATATGCTTGCAGCTAATGACAAGGGTCGAACTGTTGCCCTGTTAGCCTTTATTGACATGAAGCCATCTAATGACTTGCTGGCTTTCTTAATGGAGAGGACAGGAAAGTTCCTTGCCATTATTGTGAGAAGTGATGTTTTGCACAGTGTAAGGTAAGCAAAGAGCAGCTTTCAGCAGAGATGCATTTAGAGACCTTTTTCTGGGTCAAGAAAAAAGATTGAGCTTGAGTGTGTATGTTTTAAGCAGAAAAAGGACAAGTTCACATCTGTTCTACGGTAAATTATAGGGAGGGAACCTGCTGCCTGGGGTCTAAGTGTATTTCTGTCTTGTTTTCTCAGTTACTGCATAGAGATCTTGGCAACTGATAGATCAGTCATCAACTGTGTGAGAGATACTGTGTGAGAGATTTGTGCTTGCCCCTTGCAGATTAAGAACCTGTGTTACAGGTGGAGTAACACTTCTGCTGGGACTCCTGGCACTTGAATATGGGTTAGGTGAAAGAAGTAAGCTTTTTTGCTCTTTACTCTGGAAAGGATCTGATGAAAACACCAATCCTCCTCTTCCAAGATCAACATTTTTACTAGAATTCCCCTTCTGTGCTGTCTTTGTTTTCAATAGACCTTTTCTCTCTGCAGCCTTTAGGAATAAGGAGCAGGAAGAATAGGAACAAAGGAGAAGACCTTCACTCCTTTTTTTAAAAAGAACACCACATACACAAATCTCATGCGTGTATGATCCCAAAATGCAAATAATGTGCTGAATTTGAAAGCTGTTAATGTTTGAGTAGCAATACCATTTGTGCACACAGCTATTCCATTTTGGGAACACAGCATTACATATTCTGAATTTATTTGGAATCCCTTGCCACACTTAGCTTTGTCTAGTAATAAGTATACCTCAGAAGTGGTTTCTTTTTTGCATTGGGTGTATTCTTTGTGACTGAGTCTTATGGCCTGGTTTGACAAACATTTCTTCCAGACAAAATGACAGCTTACACACTCTCCCAGTATTGCATGCTATTTTTTTCTAGTCCAAATCTTTCTCAGAGTGCAAATATTTTTCTGGGGCAAGACAGTGAAACAGACTGAGAAACCAGGAAAAAGGTTAGTTTTTAACCCATTCCCCAGTCTACTTCACCATACAGGCCCCAAACTGGCTTAGCTGAGCAGTACAAAATTTGGGATGAGCATCCAGGGGTTATTTAACCTAGCGAAGAAATGCTCATAACACTGTGGATATGGGATAATTTCACTGCCCTGAGACTAAAAAGCTGGATCAACATCTTGTGATATTTAATTCTGAGGACAAAGTAATTTCTCCCATCTTCTATGAGATTGTACATGGCTAAGTGTGATCCTGAACAGGGCACATCTCATCTCTGTGATTTAATTTACCTGCCTACAATAGGGATAATATATACATATCCATTTCAGAGATGATCTCTAGTTATTTTTTGTAAACAATCTTGCAGACAAAAAGCACTGTATAATTGCTAAGTAAGTACATTTTCCCTGAGATTCTGAAATGAGCATTCAGATGTGTAGTAAAATATTAACTTGTACTCTGTGTGGAGAATGACACTGTTCAGGGGAACTGGCATGAGCCTTTTCGAACTAGCTGGTTGACAACACAAGTTGGTCTTGTATTATATGGTGCTGAGGAGTTAGCCCTCAGACAATGTGGGATGACTTGGCTCTGAGTGATGGGGAACAAGACATTGAATGAAGCTGTTAAAACTCCCACCAGAGCTGAAAATTTTCTGTAACATGGAAGAGAACTGGGAAAGGCTAAAACAGTGTTTCATTCTCAGACTGTAAGTAATAACAGTCAAGAAAAAAAAAACAGACAGAAAAGAAAGCTTTATTTTTGGTGATAGCTTGTCCTTAAGCAGCTTTCTGTTAACTTAGGCAGAAGTTGTTGAAAGTGAAATTGTAGTATTGACATTTGAGTACTGTACTCTGTAGATATAAAATATGAGAATGATGTGAGTGCATGAAAACAAGCTGAGAGCAGCAGATCAACCACAAGGTTTGCATATTTGACAGTTTTAACTGAGCTTCTGGTAAAAGACTAGATTTTGAGAGGGGAGTAAATATCTTGGAAGATTTCTAGCCTTTTAAGAGTTAATTTTTCATAAGAAATTGGCATTTGCTTAACCAAAAAAAAAAAAACTCAGGCCAAAACAATTTTTATCAGAGGTGGATAAAGAAAGCACTTTAAGGCATACTGCTCTGTATGCCTCACTGTATATCTCAGTGGAGATAAAGGTGCCAAATTTGGGGCTATGATAGTTAATCACCATGGAAGAGAGAATGGAAACTTAGAGTTTGGGTGAATAAAAACCATGTAAATGGCAAAAGCATTTGCATTAGAACTGCAGGTGATAAAGTAGACATGAAAAACAACACTTGTCTCAGGTGGTTTCATCAAAAAAAAAGTATTGTCTTAGAATTAAAACAATGGAATCATCCAAGGAAAAATAAGTGACCAAAAGATCTCAACTTGTCCTTAGCTCAGGATTTACGATAGTTTCTGTTCTCATAGAGTTGAAACAAAAGCAAAAGATGTACAGAAAATAATTGTTCTGGGCATGCTAAAGAAGATCCAGTAGAGCTAGTAAGCCCTGTGTTCACTGGAGGGAAAAGTACTGCATCCCTTTACCTTAGTAAGGAAACAAACCAGTGAAGTACGTATATAAAAAGGAATTAATTTCCATTTCCTGTAAGGCAGTCGTTTTCAGAAAGGTAGCTGACATATTGAAAGCAATAAAGCAGGTCGTATCAGCAAGGCTTTTTCCTTGTTTTGCCATAGTATTGCTGTTTAGCATTTCAAATACTTTACAGGGAAATAGCAAACCTCTGTGATTGTACATAAGGATGCAGATAGGACTTAATCTGTGGAAAAGCATATCTGAGAGAAAAGTGGACATAGAGAAGTATACACATATTTGATTAAAAAAACTTGTCCACATCCCTTTAAAATGTGGGCTGTGATCACCAGAGCTACAAAATAAAATCGTGTAAAAAAGTAATTAAGAGATAGCACAGGGTGGCTGACATAGCCTGTTCTTCACCACTATAACCAAAGTACTGCTAGATAGGTGTTATTTAAAGGCCACAGGATGATGAACACTAAGATGTTGCAGAAAGCTTTATTAAAAGGATATATGAAGGTCAGGAAAGTACTGAAAGATCTCAGAATAGTGAAGGATATTTGATACTCTCACCTTATGAATCATCATTAAGAAAACAGTAGTTTTCAGTCCATCGTATATGCCAGAAGTCAAATATGACTCAAATATAAGGATCAAGGTTAGTGGCAACAGGTGGGAGAAAGCTGCCTAAAGTGAAATAGACCTAGAGCTATGGAAGTGTGGAGGTTTAGCCCGGATCACCACACAGTTTCTTATTCACCCTGCCCCTACCTAGTGGGACAGGGGAGAGAAATTGGGAAGAAAGGAAAACTCGTGGGTTGAGATAAAAACAGTTTACTGAAAATACTAAAAACTACAAAGCTAACAGGATATAAGGATATTAATATATACAAAATATACAAAATGAACAAGATACAATTTCTCACCACCCGATGTCCGAATGACCGACGCAGCCCGTCCTGAGCAGCGATCACAGGAACAACACCGAGCAGCAAGCAAAGGGGGAGAGCAAGCTAGCAAGGTAGAGGGAACGATGCCAGCAAGCAAGAGAGAAGAAAGGATGCCAAAGGGTGCCCAAACGGATACCCGACAAGGAAAGGAATAACTGAAAATGATGCCCCCTCCCATGGGCAACCCCCACTTATATACTGAGCATGACGTTTATGGCATGGAATACTCTCTTTGGCCAGTTTGGATCAATTATTCTGTCTGTCTTTTGCCCAGCTTCCCGCATCTGCACGTTAACGAGACTTGGAAAGCCAGACAGTGTCCTTGGTCTCATTCACAACAACTCGTATCATCAGAATGTTTTTATCAACATTCTTCACACACAAAATCCAAAACACACCAGCTACTGAGAAGAAAATTAACTCCATCCCTGCTGAAACCAGGACAGGAAGGATATAAAAATTCCACAAGTCTGAGCTAGACTTTGTTTGTGCGTATTGACAGTTATGGATTGTCGTAGTTCAGCCCCGATCGGACCAGACTACGCAGTCTCTCTCTCACTCCCCCCACCTTCCGAGAGAACAGGGAGAGAAAATATAAGGAAAAACGACTCGAGGTTTGAGATAAGGACAGGGAGAAATCCTTAAAGTTACCGTCACGGGCAAAACAGACTCGACTTGGGGAAAACTATTCATTTATTACTACAAACAGCAGGATAATGAGACAGAGAACAAGATAACCTCCATCCACCCCTCCCTCTTCCCAAGCTTAACATTATCTCTACTACCTTCCCCTCCTGAGCGGCACAGGGGGGAAGAGGGAATGGGGGTTGCGGTCAGTTCATCATACGTTGTTTCACGCTGCTTCTTCATGGTCGGGGGAAGAACTCCTCACATTCCTCCCCTGCTCCAGCGTGGGGTCCCTCCCACGGGCCACAGTCCTTTGTGGAACTGCTCCGGCGTGGGTGATCTCTTCCACGGAGTTCAGTCTCTCCAGAACAGCTGTCCCAGCGGGCCCTCCACGGGCCACAGCTGCCTTCAGGCATCCACCTCCCCCGGTACGGAGTCCTTCACGGGCTCCAAGTGGATCTCTGCTCCTCCGTGGACCTCCATGGGCTGCAGGGGGACAACCTGCTCCACCATGGTCGTCACCACAGGCTGCAGGGGAATCTTGGCCAGGAGCCGCATTACTCCTCCCCCTCCTTCTGAACTGACCTTGGCGTCTGCAGCCGTTCCTCACAACAGGCTGGTAGGTGTCTCTCAGGATCTTTTTTACATCTCATTCACTTCTCATCTCCTCTCCACTTCTTGCAGCCGGGCTGGACCGAGTCGGGCCCAGTCGGCTGCCTGGCGAGAGGCCAGAGGGTGAGGCCTGCAAGGCCCATGAGGCCTGCGCCTCCCCCTCTGCGCCTCTGCCCCCGCTCAGCTTCTTCACATCTTCTCTTCTCTCTCTTTTTTTTTCTGTTTTCCCATTCTTAAATACGTTATCGCAGAGGCGTCATCACGAGACATTCTGCTACCAATCGGCTCGGCCTTGGCCAGCAGTGGGTCCGCACTAGGCCTGGCCAAGTCCCCTGAACAAAGGGGAGCGACTTCTAGCAGTTTCCTACAGAAGCTACCACCTTAGGCCCCCCCTACTAAACAAAACCACAACATGGATAAATGTGTATGATCTCACAAATGCTATACACTGTTACAATTACTTAAAACTGAGTTCCCATTTTAACCTCCAAAAGGTCAACTCAAAGGTCTCCAAAGCAGTAGTCACTTTCTCTCTTGTAAGGCAACAATTAGAAACAACCTTTTGAGAATGTGTTTTCAGATGCCAGGTAATCAAAGCTTAGTTGTGCATAGATACAGCATTTTTTTTTTCTTTCTTTCTTTTTTTTTTTCACAAGAACGAATGAAAATAATTACTTTAAAGTACTCACTCATGAGAATAAGTCTGCTCATCAGTCTAATTGCAAGCAGACACTGTCTTTCCATCACAATAAATTCAGAATGGTTCATTAGCTTCTATAAGTGGATGAAATGGATCATCTTGTTAACATTTACATTGTTTTAAATGGCTGATTTTGCTACGTATGTGTTGGAATTTGCAATATACCTGTACAACAAAAATAATTAATTAAGGAAGTGTTTGGAAGACAATGCAGAGAGGGAAAGCTAATATTTCGTGCAGAACCCAGATCTACATCTTGACTGAAAGCTGAGAGGTGGTTTAAACAAATATGGCTTTGAGTATGAAGGTGTTGAATTATCAGCACTCTCCTGAACTGCAAAAACTTGCTAAGTTGCAGTAAATCAGTTGTTTTTAGTCACAGAAAGGGATGTGTATGAGAAAAAAAAAATAGGGAAACTGCTTTTAGTATTTTCATTATGATCACAAAAACCACCCTTGAAGATACAGAGCTCTCCTGGCATTTATATCCTAGACAGAAGTGTTCCAGCCCTAGAGTAACTGTTGCTACCTAACAGGAAGGATGTGGTCATTATTTTGTTTTATCAGCTTTTCTTTCTCTCCATTTTGCAGGGATTTAAACACACTGTGATCTCACTGAACCCTTCAATCCATTTCCCTGGCTGAGGCTGGCAGTATAGTCTGTGGATCTGATGGGAGGATTTTATCATGGACCTGGCTCTGCACGTAAATTAGGGACCCTAACTAGAGAAGGACAAGGAGAGAGGAATAGTGTAATATCTGAAAAAGAAATAGGAAGCACCTCAACTCTGATTCTCTTCTTTCTTACTTTATCTTTCCTAAGAGTAACTTTATTGACTTAACTGATTTTTTTAATTTTTTTTTTTTTATCTGTATGTCTGAGAAAGAAGAGTCAAGGTCATTGTTTCCAATTTATACCTTAAGACTCTAACTTTTGCCATAGATACAGGATGCTAGTTTATTATTTATTTTGGAAGATAATCCCTGATCATTGTAAACTCAGAATACAATATAGCTCACTTATGACAGAGTAAGGTTAGTTTGGGGATTAAGTTTTTCCCTATTACATTGCTAAAGCTCACATATTTGATTCTGTTCCATAGCTCTATCACCTAGACTGATTGATATTTTCACATCAAGCAGGCAAAACTGCCACTCAGGTTTAAAATAAAGAAATAAAGATATTTCTCTTTCTGGTCTTATCTCCCTGCAGCTCCCTCCTGGCTTCCAGTCTGTTTTGATCCAATCTACTCTGAGGCAGCTCAACCAAAATTCAGTTAGAAAATTTAGCTTCAGAATGCAGTCCCAGCCGCTGTGAGAAGACCAAGGTTGCCTCAATGTCAAGGAACATGCACATGTCCTGGACTACTGCTGCCCACGTGGCAACCGGCGAAGCCTCCTGGGCCCTCCTGTGAGACTCCCTCAGCTGTTCCCATCTTCTGCCCTCCAGTGGGACACCCACAACTCACACACTTGAGCAGCAATGTAGTGGCTTCTCTCCTATGCTGCAACGTCAAATGACAGACATAGCTGACTGCTTTCTGAAGCCCTGGGAAGTGGCTATCCAAAGTGACCAATACCCTTACGCCACCCCAAAACTGAATGTTCTGTCATGTAGTCAGTATGTTACCGCGCCCCATGTTACACAACCCAACACACAGATTTTCTCACATTGATCAAGAGAAAGGTAGAAAGGTCTTTTGGAGAAAATATACCTTTTCTTGGAGGACTAGGAGGCAAATTCTGCCAGTTTTACCCCAGGGCAACAGCTCAAGTGATAAAACAGATGATCATCTCTGTGATACTCTATGGCACAAGTGAAGGCACAGGACTTCAACTGTATGTGGACAGCCCTCTGCAACATTTTCCACGACAAAAAAAAAACTGCTTGAAAGAATCCTAACAGCCTCACACACATGCATCACTCCATAGAGCCAGGGCCTGCTCTGCCATTGCATGGATTGTGTAACTTTCTAACAAAACTCTGAAGATGCCTATGCTGTTAATGCATAATAGCCTGGTCTTTCAGGATAATCCATTTGTCCTATCTCCCCTCTCACGTCAGAATACAAAAGCCTCTGAGGTGCCTACTCTGTGAAAACAGTGGAGAAGAGAAAAAGCCCATGCATCAGTCTTAGATAAATAGTCATTACCACTCTGACAACTGTTCCCAGGTCTTTTTGCAGTATATGATTGCAGGATCATGCAGGCCAAAAGGGATCACTGGCCTGACAAAAACAGTTAGAATAAGGCTTGTTCTTTTTAGGGATCTTTTGCATTCAAAATTTCTGTGTGGTTTTCTGTTTATCAGGTCTTGAAACTGTGAATAAAGTTACTGACCTTTTTGTCTGAGCAGGGACAACATCGTATGCCGGTGCTCAGCTTGAATCTTCAAAAGACAGGATCTTCTAAGAGGCTATAAATATCAACCTCTTTGCCACTGCCCATGCCCTGGAGAGGAGCAACAGCAACTGTGCTCTGCTTCTAATCTAGAGCTGAGTCTATGCTCAAACCTAGGCTCTCCACAGGAAATGAGAGCAAGGCCATGCTCAACAAGGTGTTGCAGGCAGGCTTCAGGCATGCCTAGTGGGGTGAGTGCATGAAAGGTTGGGACCACGATTTCCCACATGACCAGTCCAAGCACATCTACTTGCAGTGCCGGTGGCTTGTGCTCAGCTTCATGAAACACCCAACCCTGAGGACATTTGCTTTCAGGAAAGATCCCACATCTGACTAGCCTGCCAGATGTGTCTCTACCACAGGAATACCTGCGACTTGTGGGCAACATCTGTTTGGGCTCTGCCTTTTGATACCATGCGTATGTAACATCAAGCTCAAATCATTGGCACGTAGGCATTAGTCTGTAAAATACACAGGACTTCGGCCTCTTTCTGTCCTTGTCTCCTAGGGTATAGCACAGATGCAATACAAAAAACCCTGCCCAATGTGCTTCAAAATATGTATATTTTCTTTCTCTCTACGTGATACCTTGCTCCCAGCCTAAGAAAGGTACCACAATGACTGAGGAAAAGCTTTTGAGGCCCTCTAAAGCCTCATCCATTGTATTTCAAACCACAGGTTCCATAATGACACCACCTTTTAATTCTGTGGAATTGATTTGCATTGGTGCTCCCAACTTCGAACCTTTCCTTCCTTTAGTAAAACTGATTGCAATTCCTATCCCTGCTACCACCATAATATCACAAGCTATTAACTGCAGCCATTAACTTCAGATAAAGAAACAACACTATTTTCTTCACTTCACCTCCAATCCATGAATTATGGACCTGGGTGAATTATAAGACTCTCAAGAGATTTATAAAAATGTTGCAAGCAATTTCTCAAAATATCTGTTAATTTCAATATCCTAGATTCCCCTGCCTTACTCCAGCCACACAGCTGCTCTGCAGCTGCTCTCTTCACCTACCAGTGCACCTTTGTGTATTTGTGGATTTTCTGTCCTCTGCAATAGGATGGGAAAGAAGAGGCTAATCTTTTGTTGTTGTTGCTGATACACACATGAGTTTTGTCCACAGAAAGAGAATGATTGGGTCTGTTATGATTTGAACTCAGTGCCAAATGGTAAGTAGTACAAGATGTTATAATGAAAAAACTCACACTCAGGACAGCCCGTGGACTATTAATGTGGATGCTAGCAGGGGCTTGGAGTTGTGGAGGGGCCCTGGGATGATTCTGAGTTGCTAGCCTCCTGTTAGACTTACTCCAAAGACATTGCCCTTGATCTCCACTACCTTTAGACATGAAAGTAAAAGTGAAACCTAAGGAACTAGCAACAACTGTCACTGGAGAAAGAGGGCGTTGACAGGTTAAGGGTTGTTCACACTAGACCTCCAGAGGGAACGGACACCCAAAGTATCCTCCACAACTGTGATTATTTCAGTAAGGATTCTGCACAGGAGAAAAGCAAAACGCAGTGATCATGTGTCCTTGAAGCTCCACATGGATCTGAGAGCCGATTTCTGGGGAATGCTATTAATGATGGATGATACTGAAAATAAATCAGTATAAGTTTGACCCAGAGCATCCAGTTCTTAACCCCTAGCTCAGCTGTTGCAGCATCCTTTGGAAGACTTAATATGAAATCCAACTCTGGTGATGTACAAAACTGTCACTGAACTATGCCAAATACCAAATCTTTAAGGAGGTTATTCTTGTGTTTTATGGGATGCAGAGCAGTAACCTACTTTCTGCTCTGATTAAGGGTAGGAAGTGACTACTTTTCAATGTTGCGTCATTTATCAAAAATAATAAAAAGAATATTAAAAGTCCCTTAGAAGCTAGATGCGTAAAATTAATATTTTGATGAATAAACTTATCTCAAATTAACTTAAGCTATGCAAATCCTTTATATGAGACATTGAAATGTTTTTGAGACACTAGGTTGATTTGGTGAAGTCTAGTAACAGCATCAGATTTTTCTGAACAACCTGATTTTCACGTTACAAATGTGTCAGCGTAAGTATGGATGCACTAATCATTCTGGTATAATTAACTGCCTGGTGAAATGTCTCATTAGCGTGGGGAGTTACTGATGAATAATTTGTCATGTTCTAATTATTCCTTTCTCACCCCTCCCTTCCTTTAAAAATACATAATTATAAGTATTTAGGAAATATCTTGCATAGTGTTGAAAATCTACCTCATCATTTAGATCCTTCCAACTTTTTTAAAGAGCAGGTTATGCTAAGTGCTGAGAATTAAGGTAGCTATGGATATAGTTCTATAATATTGCAGCACTGCACAAGGTCCTGCATATGATCTGGAAAGTTCCTGTTTGAGAAAGACCTCTGTTGGGCTTTACTGCCCCAAAGATGAAAGCAATGAGATATAATATTAGGCTGTGCACACACTCTACTGTGTCCGAAGCTGCAAGAACGTGGTAAATTCCTTGCTGACCAATTTAAAGATCACATGTGATATCAGCTTCCACTTCCTGACAAAGCTTTCCTAACTTAATGGAAATGTATTTTAGCATGACAAATGCTTCAAGAAGGTTTGCTCTAACTAGAGAAAGGAAGAGTTGACACGACCCTGGAATCTGCGAAAACCTGAGAGTGAGTTTGTTTGTGTTGCATACATACATCCAGTAAGTATTCAAGTTATTTGGTAGATGGGATTTATAGTAAACCTTGGGATATAATGATCAGAGCTGAAGCAGCAGGGTGAATGAATGATGCACAATCACTGTGCTGCTTGGGAAAACCAGAAAGGGCTCTAGCTTCAATTAGGATGTGTACCTTGATAGCATGCAGCTACAGAGTTAAAATGTAATGAACTTCACCCACTTTGTATTGTAGCGTGTCTCACTGGACTGGGCGTGATGTACGCTGTGGTTCTGCTTCAGGCAGATAGTATTAAGAAATCACTTCTGTGCTTTCCTTTCCTCTTCTGCTTTTGTTCTTATTTAGTCTGCAAATTTTGCTGAAGTGAGGGTAGAGAGTAAACAAAAATGACTTTGTGATATTGCACTTGCTTGTATACAAGACTTCCCACAGCGATGCATTTGTACACTACTGCAAGTGTAGCTTTGTAACAGATTCACTAGAATAGTACTATTAAATAATTTTCCATGTTTCAGTGCTTTTATACACTACGTGAAGTGCTAGACACAATGAATTTGCAACAATCTTTCAGTAAAATTTGAGCCAGAAAAAAAAAGACAAAATTCAAGTAGTCTAACTAACTACTTGAACAGGACAGGGAGGCAAGTAAGGTCAGTCGACTGTGTGGAAGGCCAAACAGTTGCAGGTCATCTGGCTCTAGAGAAAGCTAGAACTGGTCAGCTCTGTTGGTGAAACTGAATCTCAGCATCTTGAAGCAGGGTTCCCTAAAGGTAAATTTTTTTTAGTCTGTCTCCCAAACAAATGAATGCTCCATGTAGTCACATCACAAATGAAGCTCAAACTACTTTCTCTCTCTTTGTTCTCCCTTTTAAAATAGGAAAGAAATGGACAGCCCTTATGATTCAAAACAAGACTAATAATCCTTAGATTTATTATTCAAGAGACAAATAAACTTTATTTCATTAAAAAAAACCAAACGTGTTGGTGTTGGTGGTTTTTTGTGAGTCTCTTGCCTCAGAAACAGCGAGGGTAACTTCTAAGTATTCGTTAGATTTATCTATTTTCCCAAATTGACACTCATTTCTGTCACAATTTTTCAGTCTTAAAGCTGTTCAGCATGCTTCTACAATGTAAAATGCTTCTCCTAAACTCTTTCAAGTCCAGTTCTCATTATTATCACAATGACCCTGTCCTTTTAATAGCCAAAAGAGGAAGATAAAGTATTACATTTCTGAACACCCCCTCTGCAACCTTTTTTTTTTTTTTGCTGAGCACAAAATCCTAAGAAAAATATGGAGCATTGCCCTCTGGTTGCTTTTTGTACTAGCTGTAGTCCTAATTTTGTATTCTGACGTTGACTGAGAGTTCTGGGCTGATAATAATTCAAATCAAACTTACGAAGCAGAGAGAGTGCCTTTGATGAGCTCTCCAGTCTCTCAGTTGTTTCCTACATTTTATCATCCTTCCATACTTTCAGGTAGTTCTGTGCTTTTCCAGCACCTCCCACATTTTCATAGTTGATCTGGAAATGCAGTAAGTGAAAAGTCAGTGGAATGGAAGAACAGCAGGTGAAGAGCAGAAAAGTTAAAAGCCTCGCTCACTTGTTTTTCTGCACATATTTATTCTGCACATAATTCTTTGTGAAGGAATTAAGTATTGTGAGGCAAATAAATAGACCACACAAGGGAAATACCTTCCACTTGGTATTCATCAAGCATTCCTATCCCTGTGTTCTGAATGATACAGCTATAGATTCAGTTCCCTGGAATCATCCCTGTTTGCGTTCAGCACATTGTGACAGCCCATGCTGTGACAGAAGAAAGGCAATTTCTGTAATATATTCAGAGCTCTTTAGAAAGCAAGCATAGTCATGCTATTAAAAGAAAGGAGCAGGACCTAAGTGGGCTTCATTCTGATGCTGAGCCACACTGTTTTAGTGTGACTTCAGTCTCTATTGTTCACTCTAACCCACTGAGTCTCATTTTCCCATAATAAAATTGTAATAATGGTTCTACCCTACTTCACAGGGAGATTTTGAGGCTTATTTTGTTTGTGAAGTTTATTGAACTGGGAAATGGACAGAATAATAAAATGTCAAAATGATACACCATTATCCTCCTCGCTTCTACATCCCTTATCAAAACTTATCATATCTCAGAAATCATCAGTGTTAATGGCTAGAATGACAAATGGTATTCCAGGTTTCAGATTTTTTTTAACATTTCTCAGTGTTTTAATGAAGTTCTATGAAATTGTATAACTGAAATAGCCAAAATAAATAAACAAGTGTTAATGCAATTACCTTTATCCACCTTTCTGTCCTTTACTATTGCTTATTTTCCATAAAAGCACTCTCTTTCTTTCTCACTGGGACTGTGTCTGTTTGCACAGCATCTAACAACACTGTGAGTTTATAATGTGAACAATGAACTGCTGGAAAAGTTTACATTGAAGATTTTTTTTTGTCCCATGAAATACCTAAGGCTCCCAGTCAAGAAGATATCCTCCTCTAAGACAGAATTTAAATGAATACTGTCCCCAGAAAGGATTAATTTAAATGTAGACTTTAGAATTTCCCCAAAGGGAGGCTTGAATGCTTTTCGGACCTTTTCTTTTTTTCCTTCTCCAAGAAGCAAAAATTCTGAAGTTCAGGAATGCACAGACTTATCTGTGTCAGTTGTCATCGTTAGTGAGAGTAGGTGCTGTTCCTGGCTGTGGCAGGCTCCAGCTGTATTTGGGGCAGTGTATTACTGTCAAACAGCAGCTCTGTCCTTAGCAGTGAAACTTGTATTTAAATATAAGTTGTTGTACTTACATGAATGATTGGCTGATGTAATATGAAGTGTATTATGTGGAAGGCAGATAAGAAGATCTCTAGATGTAGCTTTTGGCCTTAAATAGTCAAGTAATTGACTCTTCTAATCTTTGGGAATGCTTAGGATGTTACTGTAACAAGTATATAGGCAATAAGTAATTTCTTGAAGTATCCTCATGAATGAAGTATGAGGCTTTGACAATATACTTGAGAATAAATGCCATCCTGGTTATCGCTACTGCAAGTAGTCTATTTGCTCTGGGAATTCCATATCCTAGGGTGAAACATGATGTTTTTATTTATAGTTTCAATATGGAAGCACCTTCTCAGATGATAGGATAACCTTTAATAGTATAATAGCTGGGAAATAAGCAGCTGAAGCTAATTGGACATATTGAATTCTGCCTTGTATCTGACAATTTGGTGTATGTCTATAGAGATGGAATTAAATTTATTTTTCATTCTCTTTTGTATTTTGATTTGCAGGTTGGAATTGTTTGTCACTCCTCCACTTCGGAAATCAAGAACATTAAAATGATCAGAGTTTGCTGACAGCCTTGGGGAAACTTTTGAAAACCATTTCATTTAAAAGCAATCCTGCCTCTGTAGTTTATATTACCTACTGTTATTTCCCGGTTGGTTGCTGCGGAAACAAATGCCATATCAAAACCAAAGGACTGCATTCCAGGTACAACAGATGCAACACATGTGATCCCTGGAGAAAGGCAATGCTCTGGGAGAGGGATTTGTCTGGCAGATGACTGATGTCTGGACTCTGTAGTTTGGCCGATTTGTGCCCAACACAGCACTAAAGACTGAGAACAAAGATGAATTTCAACCATTTTTATACTTTTTTGGTTGTTTTTTTTTTTTTTTTCCTGTGGACAGGTATCGTTTAGGACAGCTTAAAGTGTCCTTCAACTCATTCCTGTCAACTCATGACCCCTGGGAGCTGATCTGAGAGAAGTGGCTTTGGTATTACCTCAGCCTTGCTCCCCAGGGAGATTTATCTGCATAGAAAGGATGATCAAGAAGTCAGTTTGACTAGTTTCGTCCTGCTGCAGGAGTGGTTCAGAGCAAACATAAGAAGAACTGGCTTTCGCCTTTCTGAGCTGAAAATCTGTTGTTCGATTCTGCTGGGTACTGTTCAGCTGGTGAAACTGTGAGGTAGCAATAGCTTACCCCACAGAAATGAGTCAACAGAAATTACTATTAATTCAAATAACATACCAAATTTGTCAAGTAATGTTATGTAGAAAGAAGGGAACATTTGAAGAAAGGCAAATCTTTCCTTCTGTTAAATACTGAGAATGAAATGTACTGAATGTTCATTTCAAATTAATTATTCTTTCAAATTACAGGTAAAAATGATAAAGTGGACATTTAACCAGAAAAAAAACCAAAACCCCAACCACCTTCCCCTCAAATAAGCACAAGAAATATTTTCCTTGAGGTTGACAGATAGACTTGAAATAATGTAATTTGACAGGTTTGTTTCTGCCAGTAACTGAAAAAAAAAAAACATCCTGAAAGAAAGCTTTAGTTCTTATCCTCCTTTCTTGGCTTCACTAGGTCATGTTGGCAGCATGATGTCTTTTAAACATCTTTGACTATACCAGATGATTAAATCCTCCAAGCTGGCAATAATTTTTTTTATTGCCTCCATACATTGAACTGAAACCCCTTCCATGCCTTTTCAGTGCTTTGTTCCACAACTATCAGATCCTATACTTTTAGGTAGCATATCCTGTCTCTTACTACCTTCATCTTTTTTTTTTGTGGCAGGGACTCCTCAGAGCATGAAATGAACCCTACCAGCTGCCAGCCAATCCTGGCCCACCTAAGCAGTGTGCAGCATGTTGGTCTTTTCAATTTTTTTGCACAGCCTTAGCTAGAAAGCTTGATTAATTTTTTCAAAGACACTAGAAATTATATAGTTATAAATAGCTATGCAAATTTTATAACCTCAGTATTTTACTTAGAGTATAAGCTCATTGAAATAAAGTCATCCTTGTTTGTACAATGAGATCTCACACTATGAGGTGTTAATCAGTCATTCCAGCTTTACATTAAATGTGACATTTAAAGGTATGATGACATAGAAGAAATATTTCTATTTTCCATAGAAGAAATGACCACAAATTATGAAGTGTGCACATATAATGGGCTTTCAGAATCCTGTATGCTGTTGCTTTTTTTTTTTCCCCACAAAAAACAGAAGGGAAAATAAGACTTTTTATGACAAGATTTGCATTACCACTGCTGGCCACAACAAAGAGGTCCGCAGACTGGAGGTGAATCTCAGGAATGAAAATAATAATATAAACCTCTTATTCACCAGCCCTCACAGACTGTTTGCAGCAGAAGGATTTGGCGTGTATTGCAGAGTAGAAGTACTTTTTTAAGTGTGGAAAAGGACACTTAGAGGAGTTTGGCTAGCTTTGCTCCATGCAATTCCTTTACATAAAAGGCATTAAACTCTCAAATTCTATTCCTAAGGATGATTGAGAAAAAGGATGAACTATGTATTTTTATTTACTGCACATCAAAATTCTTAAACGTGAACTTTGGCTTTCAATTTGTCTTTGTGTGTGAGTTTTTTCACAACATGTTTCTGAACCCCTCAGGAAGATTAATAAATGAAGGAAATAATGCCAACTCTCTCTGAGAATGACTTATCTCTGGTGTTTTCTTGATTACCTCTTTGCCCAAATCACCTGCATTTGCTGTTCCGAATAGTTGTGCTGTTCCTAATGGCTTTGTTTGGTATTCCAAACTGATGTTGCATCAAATTATTTGCTTGTATGTTTGTTTGTTTTCCACAGGAGTTCTCTTGTAAATTAGTAACAGTTAATGGGGAGCTAAACCATTCTCAAATTGACAATCAAATTCACTCAGTAGGAAAAAAAAAAAAGACTTTAAAGAGAATTTACTGTTACAGAAATATACTCCAGGGATCACTGAGGATGACACATGAAAAGTGGTGGCCATTGGGGAAAGAGCTTATTAAAAGTATTTCATAAATAGCAAAGCCTAAATCAGAGACTTTTCTCATCCTTTCAAAAATAATTACCTCTTTTAATTGCACTGGATCATGGTATCTGATTTGTTATTGCCATTTAGAGGTACATACGACATATTCTTTTTGGTCCATAATTCACTGTGGTGCTTCTGGTGGAATCACTGATGTTGGAAGTAGGGAGGAAAGGTGAAGTTACACACAACTGTCTGGCAACTCGTGTCTTAAAATTTACTTACTTGAACTACTGTGAACTGAATCAGGTACAGAATCATCTGGAAATGAATGAACTACAAACTTATCTGAACCATTGTCCAGATGTCAACTGATGATCTCCATTCTCTAATGTACACAGAAGTTTACCTCTCTTTTAATACCTCATTTTCCCTTGCATTATTTGTCAGAGAGGCCAAAACATGATGAAACACTGTTGAATCAGTGCTGCTAGGCCTATCCAGAACAGAAGAACACTAGAAATCTCATCACAAATACTCTCTAATCAAGAAATCCAGATATGGCTCCAGTTCAACACATAAAATATACATTGACTGTCATGGCATATGAGCATTCATCATGTCACGTAATGTTTAAGCGTCATTTTGCAAATGACAGAGATCTAGAGAGAGTTTGCATAATTGTGTAAACTCGTCAGCCCTGGAGCAAATTGAAAATCTATCTCCATTTGAAGATGTATCTATTGCTGAATTAAAATCCTACCTCAGATTCAGAAACAACCATAAGATTTTTATTACGAACTAATGTTTTTAGCGAGTCTGCCAGCTTAACTCAAATATCTTTCTCAGGTACTCTCAGCAAGATCATGTTGTGAAAAGAAAACTGTCCTTTTATTTTCCAATTAAGAGTGACCTGTGTCATAAATATTTTCTGCAACACTGCTTCTGCAACACTGCTTCAGCCTTCTTATACATGTAGTTTATAACAGTTTAAGACAGTCACCATATAAAGTAATCATCTAACATGTCTATAAGGTTTAATGTTTGAAAACAGCATCTTGAGTCCTCATTCTAGATTTCTTGAGGAGAGTTTGGTAGGAATCTCTTCCCTAATTTAAGTAAAAAAAAAAAATCTAGAATCATACAAAATGTAAGATAGGTTACATTTCCAGATTTGGCAGCTTATGCGTCACTGAGAAACTTCTTTATACAGAAATGTGTCATAGACATCATAAACTTAACATCTCTTCCACTCTAGACTCTTCTGTTATTTAGTTGAAAAAGGTTAAGTATCACAGATGTACTATACAAGCCCAAGTGATTGACATGGACAATATAGGTTTATTAATGGAGCAGTTTACAAGGAACAGCATAACAACATGAACAACCTCAAGAGTATTAACTAAGCATTCCAGCAATTTTGATTTCATCAATCAAAATTAAAAGGTTTATAATTCTGATAGAACCTCAAAATATTACAAAAAATGCATTGTGAGCTAAATAAAAAAAAAAGGAAAAAGAATGTTATATAGCTCAACCTGATATATTTCATATTTTTGTTTTAGTGGGAGACAAATATCTGTGTTTCAGACAGCAGGAATGAGCTAACTTGTTCTCATCCTTTCCCTTTCCCTTTCAGTTTCACTTTCCCTTTCCCTTCCTTTCACAGAAGCACAGAATGGTTGAGGTTGGAAGGGACATCTGGAGGTCATCTTCTTCAATCTTCCTGTGCAAGTAGGGACCAGCTAGAGCAGGTTGCCAAGGAATGTGTCTAGATTGCTTTTGGATGTTTCAAATGATGGAAATTCCACAACCTCTCTAAGAAACCTGTGCCAGTGCTCAGTCACCCTCACGGTAAAAAAAAAAAAAAAGTGTTTCCTGGTGTTCAGAGGTATCATCCTGCGTTTCAGTTTGTACCCACTGCTTCTAATTCTGTCACTGAGTACCACTGAAAAGAACCTGGCCTCATCTTCCTTGTTCCCTCCCTTCAAGTATGTATATACTTGATGTCTCTGAACCTTCTCTTCTCCAGGCTGAACAGTCCCGACTTTCCCAGCCTTTCCTCATACGAGAGATGCTTCAGTCCCTTAACCATCTTTGTGGTCCTTTGCTGGCCTCTCACCAGTATGTCCACATCTTTCTTGTACTGGGAAGCCCAGGACTGGACACAGCACTCCACGTGTGGCCTCCCCAGTGCTGAGTAAAAGGGAAGGATCACCTCCCTTGACCTGCTGGCAATACTCCTAATGCAGCCCAGGATACCATTAGCCTTTTTTTGCTGCAAGGGCACATTGCTGGCTCACATAAATGCTGGCTTATTCTGTTTTCCCTTTCACTTTTCTTTTTTCTTTTTTTTTTTTCTCTCTCCAGATACTGAACGAAAAACCCCATAGCTTTTATAGAGCTTTAAATTCATTCTCTAAAAATGCATTGGCATGATAATTATTATCCAAGTAGATTGTTTTAGCTATAAGGATATCTATGAATTTCAAACAGTGTATTAGCGGTCTTTCAACAGGCAAGTGCTTCAGCCATGTCTCTTACTAGCTTGTAATACTCTTTGAAGAAAATGTGTGCTCTAGACTGTGACTGGTGACTAGATAAATCAAGTGGTCTTAACTCAGGTACCTCATGAATCTTTCTCTCAGAGGTCACTTGTTTCCATCTCAGACAGCATAATTAACTTCAGGAATGCAAGTTAGAAGTATCAGTTGACTAACTAATGGCCTATGGAAAATAACTGAGCTTATTTAAGTCTAGTTTTGAGTGCTTACATCTCAGAAATGTGGGCACTGGTGAACATTGCATTTGTATTATCTTCACCCTTGACAACTGGAAAACAATTAAATCTAGCTTCAATTAACTTTAAAAAATCAGCAACAAATCTTACAGCATTGCAAATTTTACTAAGGCCTTTCTCCAAATTCTTGGAAAGGATCCCTTTTGCTCTTATTTTAATGATTAGTTGGAGGATAAATGATTTAACTTCTGTGTACATCTAAGGTGACATGCTATAATTTATAGAAATGCCAGTGCAGTGAAATAACCCAAACACAAATGAATGTACTGACAATTCCTATGTAATTACTTCAGAGCTGTCACTTTTCTTTTTGTGCTCAGTATGTTAGTGCATAACAAATGTGAAACACCTTGGTAATCAATATTCCTTGTCAAGCACAACTATATTGCCATGGACTTACTACCATGTTATTCCTTCTGATTCTTCTTTTCTATTTATTTAATTAATCTAAGTGCATTGCATTACCATTCCTAACATATAGCACTGCAGCTTAAGTTGGATCATTAGCAAATACTGGACAGGGTGACTCCATTATTTTGCAACACATTTTTAAAAGATTAGGTAGCAAGCCATATCATTTACAGCACACTATAGGAACAGAATACTTGTTGAGATTTTTCTTCTTAATGCAACATGGACACAGGCTGTGCTAGATTGCATTATTTTTGTGTAGCTAATGTATATAAGAGGAAAAGAACAATGGCTGGATTTACTGAGGTGCTGCACTGAGTCATTGAAAGTACAATTTGTGATGAGCACTTTCATCAAACTAAAGGCAGTGTCTTATCAGTCTGTCCTTTATCTCTGTGATAGCTGGCTGTTCTGTTCAATGCATTTTCTCTGTCTATGAATCTGGAGAATGTGATCTTGTTTCATCAAGCCCTCAAACCCATTCCATTAAAGAATAGATGTAGATTCTAGATCTATCACAGATCTATAATCCATGTTGTCCCCTCAAAATTGTCTCTCTTTTAGCTGCTGCTTGGTCTTCTATCAGGGCACTGTGTCTACAGTGTTTGATAGCTCAGATTCCCAGTTCACTTCACATCCTGCTTCCCTCTTCATTCATCCTTGCTACCTGTGTATTAGTCTGTTCCCAGGCCCTTTTTGGAGTGAACCGAGTTCTCTATGGTGAAATCCAAGAGATTATTTCCTCCAGAACATGCTCCCAAAGCTCAGTGAGGATAAATCTACATAAAAATCTAACTCTGTTTATCCTACCAAGTCATCTGACACTATCCCAACTGTTGCTGCATAATTAAATATCCTTATATACCCTTTCTACCATGCACACAATTGTGCAGCATGTAGCCTTAGTGTCGCACTGTGAAGCACCACCCTGGCAGGCTGCAGCATGACAATGAACTTACTTCCGGCACTTTTATCTTCAAAAGTCACAAAAATAATTATCATATCTCAGGGTTACAGGACTTCTGCATAGGATGAAGGCAAGCCCAAGGCCAGGCACTGTGTTGAATAAATACAGACAGTCAGCTCCAGAAAGAATAAGCTGTGAAAGTGTGGATGTGGACCACTCTGAGAAACGGATCCTGGGACACAGCCTTTGGGTTGGAGCTCTTTACCTGCATAGTCAAACCTTCACTCTGGGAAGACAAACAGTGGTAGTCCTTTCACAGATTTGGGTCCAGGCTTCTTATGACGGCCATGCCAACGTAGGGTTTCAAGCTCTGGATCTAAATCTCACCTCTGGGTGAGAAATAAATAAATAAAGACGCTGCAGATGTTCCAACATGCAGAGGAAGTACTGCATGTAACAGTCAGTGGAAATTCAAGTAACTTGCTGCCCCAAGTCACTGACTCCCAATAGATCTATTATTATTAAATAATATATTTTTACATTTCAGCTTGAATTACTTTTATGCCAAGAGTGTAGGAAGGTACTGAACTGAAAATGTACAAACATAAATACCTGAATGAACATCTTTTCTGGTTCAACCATCTGAAACAGCAGCCATATTCAACCAAAACTTTTCTGCAGAATAGGGGAATTTCCAACAAACAAGAAACCTCATAGAAGTATATAAGTGAGAAACAAAGTTTGAGTGCCTCTGAAGGATAGAATTTAACTTACTGAGAGATTCAGAGTCATATCACAACCATCCTTTGACTTCACCTCATAATTTGTGAAATGAGCTATTTTTTTCTGGTGCTTACAGATGAGTTAGAACTGCTTCCATCAAGTTCTAAGTTACTGTCACAGAGATGTTCAGAAAAGTATGTAGATAACAGGTACAGTCTGTGAACTATTGAGCAGGATGGCTGAAATTCAATAAACTAATGGTCTACTCTACTGTGTGAAGCAAGCAAAACAAACACTGTTCCCAAGGCTTTCAATAATCCACACTCTCAAAGGTATTTTGCCAGGAAACAAAATGCAAGAGGCATATGAAATGCAAGAATTCTACTAGCAGCTTCTGACTGTCATCTCCCTTTGAAACTCATCCTTTTGGTCTCTGCACCTAGATCCCACTTCTCTTGCTTCCCCCTCCCCCCCACCTTTCTTTTTTTTCGGGGTTTTTTTTTTTTTTATTAGCCAAATGATAGGTCTCTGTTTAAAGGCTCTCAATCTGCGGTACAGATTACAGCTGTGTGTAGAAAGAACACAGAGAGGTGTATGGTCAAGGCACAGCAGAGAAAGTAGTAGTCATCTCCAGTGCCTCTGCCCAAGGAACATGTTGGGCCACCATTGACCTATGGGGCATCACACTGTGAGCAGGGATGTACCAGACAGGAAGGTCTATAGAGTGCATTCCTGTGATCATCAAAGTGAAAATGGACTAGAAGGAGGATTGCAAATATTTTCAAGATCTGGAGGACCTGAGTTGGGGAAAGTGGAAGGGACCAGGTTAGATACAGTAGGAACACCATGGGCTCATGAAGTACCACCAGGGAAATAATGAATTAACATTGAACTCTGGAGAAATTGTCTTCCACTGATACTGATAAACTCTGGAAACAGCACAAACAACAATCACATAGAAGAAAGCTCAGCAGCCGGTAAAAGAGGAGCATGGTACAGGTGCTGGGTGACTGGCTGCAGCTGCCAATTGCTGTACAAGCTGGATAACATGGCTCCAAAGCCAGCGTTCAATGCAGGCTGCTACTGCAGAGGGCTGTAGTTTAGTTCTGCTCTAACTCTGAGTTAGTTTTCAATTGCTAGTCTACGTAGAATAATGTTGATGTTATTCTTCCATGTATGGTTTGCTGTTCATTTTAAAGGTTATAATCTTAAAATGGAGCTTTTCTGAAGACCTTAAGACATTTCCTATATCATATCAAAATCCTTCTCCCTTTTCCCCTCTACAGAAATTACTGAATCTTTAAAAATTAATTATTGTTAGTGCACTAATGACATAGACATTTCTATAGAGAAACAATTTATAAAACATTTACATATAAAGATGGCCAGAATAAGGAAAACATTTAACTATTCCAGAATCAGGAAAACATTTTAGTTTGGATATTTGAAGTTTCTATGGAAAACACTGAAACATTGTAAATTTCACAGTATTTGTGTTATACTTTGAGCCTATTTCTTCTGGTCTTATGATCTGTGTTTCTTGAAAAGCTTACAAGCATAAAATGTTAGCTTTGAAACTGATTTTTTAACTTTCAGAAATTCTCTATGCACAAAATCATGAACTAAAATATTTTTGTAGAAATAATTTATAATTTTTATTTATTTGTTGCTTTCTTATATAAGGATGCTCTTTGTACTTATAAAGTCTTATTTCACTTTAACTTGCTCAGTTAAAACATTACAAGCTTAATTAGACAAGCTGGAAAACAATATACATTTTCCTGAAAAATGTTGTCTGCCTCTATGGACAAGTCACTTTGTTTCTCAAGCACAACGAATAGTGAAAATATAGTAACAAAGTGGGGAGGAAGTAGATTATGACAACAGGAGCTAAGTATTTTTTTCTGAAAAATGTAAATCTTCCACACTTTTAAATGTTTCTGTTGTGAATTGCACAAAACCTTCACAGGAGATAGTGAAAAGATGAAATATGGTCTCATTTTATGGGAAACTGATGATCACTGCACACATGTCAAGATAGATCTTCAAACTCCATGTCAGCCATATAGGTGGGTTTTGCTTTACCACTAGTTTTTATACTGTACTTTAAATGAGAATTTAGAGAAAGGTCAGCACTAAGGCTACAGGATAATTCATTTAGGTGCTATAGACTTAAATAGAAGCACTCTAGCTGCAAGTTTTCTTTTGTTAAAGAGCAAGCGGAATGCAACCAGGATCTGAACCAGAATGGAAAGCAGCTGGCGCAAGGGGTACATACGTGTGCCCTGAGACCTATGGGATCCCAGATGAATACCTAGGCGTGCGAGAACAAGGCTGTCAGACCTAAGGTCAATCACAACTATGTCTGGTGGGAAGAGATGGACGATTCATCTGACAGGATGGGGGAGTGTTACAAGGGATCACACATGCTGTCTGCCCTATTGAGAAACTTCATTAGCATGAGCTTATGCTAAGAGGTTGATAAGACAGGGAAACCATCTTTTCTGGGCCCCAAATACATCACTGGTGTACTTCCCAAAGAACAGCTGTGTAGAAGTAAAAGCTGCTGATTGCACCTAGGAAACTGGTAGGTTTACACTAACCATGAGTACCTGACTCCAGGAAAGAGCTTTCTCAGAAAACCTCTGCAAAAACTACCCATAGTTCTGTTAAGATGCTTGTACTGATCAATCATCACTTCAGCCTGGAAGGGCTGAAACTACAGCTCAGAGGATTCACACTGTCACCCAGGGGCTGCTCCAGACTGCCAAGGCTGGTGTCCTGCCTGCAGGAGCTGAGAAGTTGGTCGAACAGCCCTAACACAGGTGTCCTCAGAGAGTCTGTAGATATGAAATTAGCCTGGGTATCTTAAGACAGAGACAGCACCAAGGCTCTCTTAAGTCTAGAGTGTTCAAGAATCGAGGTCTTCCCAAGTGGTGTGTGGCCAGCAGAGAGCTCTTGCTCAGACCCTGTCACAGCCAGAGCTTGGGTCAGCAATCTTCACTGCATGGTGTGAAGAGGAGCCTCTTGTCCCATGAAAACTTCACCAACACAAACCTGTGTTTGGCATCTGAAAATACTATATCTCTATTTTTCCATGAACTTTGGTTGGCAAGCTTTAAGCCAGGCAAATTGAGGAGCTCTTAATTAGAGTGAGAATATTTTGCGGTGCTATGTCATCATACAAAACACCAGGTACCTTGCTGCCTTGGTAAAGCTTGAAAACAGTTTCTTATTCTCCTTTCTACTGATTATGTAAATGTTTGTTGTCGTTATGCTAAAAATGGATTTTTCCAGCCTCTTCTTAATAATTTTCTTAATCTTCACCAACATTACTACAGAATAAATTGTACATTCCATGTATTCAGGGACTTAATGCTGAAGGAGTCAGGTGTGATTTCAGGTGCCTCTATTTCTGGGGTAGATAGCCTGAATTTACTTTAAAAATAGTTGGCAATTTTTCAGAAGGGCTTGACAATCAGCGTCCTTTAAAGTTTCTCATGATAAGCATTCCAAATAATGCTTTACCTTTTCAGGAAAGTACTTGTGACGTTAATGTATTTTGCTTCATATACAGGCACTTCTTTGCACAGGACTGCATTAACCTGAGCTTGTGAGTTGTATCCCCATGAATGAAACATCCTTCTTGAACATTTGTTTGTGCAAAACCAGATCTACATAAATATTTCACAGAAAGTGAAAATCATACTTGAATTCTCTGTGTCCTAATATATTTTTTTTTCAGTCTGCTGTAATAATGAACAGGTTTTTTTCAGCCTTGACACAAATCAGTGCCATCTTCCTCAGTATTTTCAGGTTTAGGATGCTTGCTATTTTTCACATTTCAGCTGCTGAAAAGCTCCTGTGCAGTAAACAAATATTCTTTTCAATAGTCAAAGACTATTAGAGTTTACTTGAAGCTGCTGTACAGCTGGGATCTCAGTTTTATTATATTTCTATATTTTAGTAAACAAGATATGCCCAAGTGTCTTTTAAGAAAATATCAGTAACATTTCCAAAACATGTATGGAGCACAAAATCGCCCCTTCCTTTCTTATGTGTGCCAGGTTGAATAACAGGTGATTCAGCATGGCAGGGGTAGGATGTAGTGGAGGGATTGGATGTCTTTGTAGCAGCTCTAAGTGAGCATAAATCCTGTAGCCCCTGAAAGAGTTAAGCAAATACCATGTCAAAGGTGTGCTGCAATCTGAATGACTCTCACCTCCTGCAGCAGATTTAGCTTCTGTGCTGTGGGAAGAAACACAAACTCAGCTTTCTGCTGAGCTGTCAGCCACGAATGTGGTGAAACCCATTCTTAAAATGGGCAGTAAGTGTTCACATTTGACTGGTTTCCTTTTTTTTATCTACAGTCCCTATCCCCATCTAACTGTAAGCTACTTGAGGCAGTGAATCAATGTGATTTCTGAGTTTTTAAAGCCATTTGAATTTCAGCCCTGTGCCCTGTAACTTGCTCAGGGTGTCCAAAATTGGCTGGCAATGCCCAGCCTGTCATCCCTTATTAGTTAAAAGGGATTAGGAGCACAGTACTTCAAATGGATAGCAGTGGCAATGATGAGGGATAACTAGCTGTGACCATGTTATGGACTGCAGTAATAGAGCTTGGGGTGCTCCCACTCGGTGCACAACACTGCTGTGCAGTGGGAACCCCAGGCTTTGGATGATGTCTTGTTGAAGTGACTGATGCCTCTAGACAGAAAGATGCAGAAAAGCTGTGATCAACGCTGCTCTGAATTCTTATTCTGACAAGTCTCTATCAGGAGCTGAGTAAGCCTGTGCTAGGCTGTAGGATCTTGAAGTTATGTAGTGCTTTGCCTTCACAGGTCTGAGATGATCATCATAATCCCACATCCTCCAGCATGGCCCTGAGTGTCCTCTGTGGGATGAACTGCAAGAGCCACAAATTAACAGAGAAAGAGGAATAGAGCAACTGCACTTTGATCTGTGCTTCTCAGGAACGTGTAATGGACTTTGTAGATAAGGTGATTTTCCATGCAGCAATAACAACTCCTCTATTGTTAACCCCACAATATGCCTGTGCAGTGCCCCTTAAATCCTTTATAAGATTACTTTACTTTCACACCTACTCCAGCAAGTAAGAATATCTCTATAGATAAAGGAAGTTTGTCTGCCAGGTTAGCACTAAGCTGCAGGGCACTGAGGCAGGATAGGACTTGGAAATGGCAGACTTTACAGACATGCAGTATATTCTGCCATCCTAAGTCCAAACAGGAGCTGCAAAGGAAGACAAACATGGGTGAAGAAGCAAAAGACAATAAAGCACAGACACAGTTGTACACATGGAACAAACTATGCAGTTAAACCTGGGGTTGCGTTAGTAACCGTTTCTGAATGGCTGTGGTTGCAGCAAGGACAATACTGCAGGAGTTTTGGGATAGCTACTACTGTACAAGAAACTTTTCCAGTTGGGCTTGCAGACCTCTAACCTGTTTCTCCATCAGTGAAGAATCTCCTCATGTCTTCACACAATCTCAATCTGTAACAGCCACAGCAGCAGCCTGGTTTTCAATGGGAAAAGACATCTTAGAAACATCAGTCTGGCCAGTTGAGGCATTATCATCAGTAAATACAGATGCTGTAAGTGGCATAGCATCCAACTCTGAGAAAAACTTATTCCCTTTCTTATGAACACCTGGTTACACTTCATGGTGAAGACTTACAGTGGTAGAGGGTAAATTTCTGAGGCAGAGAGTGCTTAGTATATTGTCCATATTAAGGAAGTGAGATTGTAGATGCAGGAATTGTACTCTTGTATCTTGTTGTATCCCTTCCTCATTCTCTTGGAGATGCTTTTTGCCATGCTATTAGAGAAGTCCTTGGGCTACCATGTGTCCTGGTGCATGGTACATGATGAGGTCCCCTATGAATCAAAGCCACTGCTGAGCTCCATCTTTGTCCCGTAACAAAGCCCAGTATTTGGGAGCTGCATGCATAACAGACTTAATAGTGACCTCACTTCCTCTTATCCTTACAGTCCCCTGTATTTGTGAGATGCATAAAATGGTGCTGGATCAGAATGGTGCTGGATCACTTCGCTATCTTTTGTGGAGATTAAATGACCACATAAAATGCAATATACATTCCACATCAGACTTCGCGATATCACTGAAATCAGCATCTGTGTAAGTTCATACTGTGAAAGAACTAGAGGATTCAGTCTGTCTTTCTGCTATAGAAAAATGTGATTAACTCCTTAGCCATAAATTAGAACAGCAAGTAGGAGAGGCAAGCCTCTACCCTCAAAATGAACAATATGGCCTGCATGCCATACAAGAGAATAAGTTTATAAATATGCCACTCTGTAAGCAAGTAAACATTTTAAACTAAAGTTTAAGAGCATTATCTATTCCCAAGCTGTATAATAATCTATAATTGCAATAGAATGTTAGTTTTTTAACAGCATCAGAAGGAAAAAGCTGGAAAATCCTTTTCTAAGCTTGTTAATCCAAAAGCTATTCTGACCCCTCTTGCCTTTCTTCCCTTCCCTCCTCTGTCCCACAGCATATGGAAAACATTCAGCCAGGCGAGGAAAGAGGAGCAATTGCAAGTGCCTTCATCCATGTGAGCAATCTCAATGAACTGAGCGCTGAACCTAGTAATGCACAGACCTTTTTTGATGATGATCAATCGGAGCAAGAGCAAATTGCGCACAAGCTTCACAGTGTTTTTCTCTGATGAAAAGAATTTTGACATGAGAAGTCTCAAGGCATCTAAAACATCCCAGTGTTAAAGGGGTAAACATTAACTGCTTTCACTTCTACCACAAATATGTTGCATGGCTTTGCAATGTATGGGAACTGGCCCAGAACTCTGCAACAAAATTATTAAGGCTTTTTTCAGGTCTTTCATGACCTCCACTAACTCATACTTTGTCTCCTGTGAGAGATGGTTCCTGTGCTGGCTCTTCCTGACACCTGATTTACACAGAGAACTTTATCACTGACTATGTGATCAGTAAAACTTCCAACAGTACCTGAATGGATGGCAAGGGCCCTTCGCGAAGCCCTCTTACAGTATTTCTCACACCTGACCTAGCTTACTAGACCAGACAGGATCATAGACCTTACTTGTTCGTAACACCACACAGCTGTCTGGAGGATATTTCACATAATAATGTAAGTTCATTAAAGATTTATATCAGCACTATGGGGAAATTAGTCTGTCATTATCTGGCAAAATCACCAAGTGAGCTTAAGAGAGGCCTAAAAGAATGAGTTAAAGTAATATATATAATAAGATATGCTCTACATAGGAGATAAGGAGGCTTTGTCTAATAAAACAAAAAAAAAAAGACAATGTTGGACACATGTAATCTGTTCAAACAAGAATTAACATCCAAAAGAACGGTTGGAAGTTTGTTTTAACCAAGCAAAATTCTTCAGACTTAGTTCACCCATCTGTATTATTTTCCCTTTGTCACAGTGCTTGATTTCATTATGATGTTTACCCTCCCACAAGGCTTTTTCTTTAACATCTCTCTGGAATCAGCTGTAATGTGAAAATCTTCCAATACAAAAACTCCTGTTCAAAGAAGCATCTTTAAACCTTGGCACTGCTTTTACAGGTCATCAAGCAGGCATATGACATCACAAATGAGCAAAGCTTCAAGATTTTAATCCATAAATTAAACTACATTTGATGTATTACGAGGATGATTGTAGATAGGATAGGATAGATTCCCACGGCATATACTGCAAAGACACATTTAACACCTGCTTGTATTTCTTTGTGCTTTTTTGGTACTAGTGCATGAGAATGTGCAACAAATATGGTTATGGTTGCGATAATGCCAAACTGAAATGTGTCACCAGAAATACACCAGTTTCCAGACTTCTTGGATAACTTGATGCTGGGAGTGATTTCTTTCACCAGACCAGATTGACAGCCACAACTCTAGGGAGTGGAGAGGAGTGGAGAAAGGGCTACTTTATTTTTAAATGTGATGTGTGATCCATTTTCAAAGTGGGTCTGGGAATTTGACAGGTTATCTGCTGGTGCAGATGCATCAGACTTTGGCAACGCCCTTGAGCTCTTTGGTCTCTTCCCACAACAGTTTTGGCTTAGGAGGTGCCACAAAAACAATTGGTTTGTTGCCCTGTTCTAATAAGCAACCGGTGGCTGATGCTGCATGGACGTATGTGGAACTGATGCTCTGCAGAATCTGCTCAATTCAACTTATGATTATGCGGGAAATTATTTTATGATACAGTCATTTCCCCCCTAGTGCCATGTCTCTATGAATGCTGTTTAGGAAATTTTAGTTTTCTTCTTTAACTTCCTTCAATATGAAGGGATTGAATACGTCCAGATGATTGTCTCCCTAATATTTTGTCCTCCCCTCTCAAGGAAGCCCTTTGCAAAACATGGGTACATTTGGAGCTGTGCTGTGCAGGAACAGGACTTCTGGTGAGGAAAGGAACAGAGCTGAACAAAAGTTTGATTACAATCCTCCCTCCAGCTTCCTTCTCCCCTGTCCTCATCCCCAGTAAACCTCTTAACATTTTCCAGGAATGCTGACGCTGAGAACACGCTCATGAAAACCTCCAGTCTTTACAGAGAACTTCAGCAGCAGAAAGTGTGTAACAGAAGGGGTTAATGGAAATTATATTTTACTTCACCATTAAATGATTATTTCAGTGTCAGTAGTGATTTTGCATTACTGTTTTGGGTACCAAGAAAACAATATGCAACACCTATCAGAGTCAAACTCTGCTTCCTTCTCTTTCATCCCCCAGCTGGATTTCAGGGGAAGTGTCAATGCAAAATGCGTAGAATTTCTAGTCCTTTACACTGTAATATCTCATCTTGATAATAATAGTGATTAGTTATTAAGAATCTGTCAATAATAGAGGGAATTCACCGACCAGAACAATATTTGAAATAGCAAGTGCTCCTGGACTACAAAGTGGAATAAATATAAGCAATTAGATCTCTTTAAAGGTGTAGCTAAGTAAATTTTATTATTTTTGTTAGATACAAAATAATGACTATTCAAAATGTGCAGGTTTTACTACAGTTAAAACTTCTAATCATAGCGTCAATTGTTGTGGAAATTATTTTAAATAAGAAGGAAGAAATCATAAGATTTTTGATCATCCTGAATAATTTATTTTCTGCTTTCATGTTTATTTAGCTGTCAAAAGATTTGCTCAAGGCATATATGCAGCAAGGCTACTTAATTCAATTGTTCGTTATGTTATAAATGAGCAAACCATTTATTTCCTTAAGGAAGATGAAGCAGAGAATAAACTATGTACCTCCAGAAGAGAATGAGAATTTAGACAAAAGCTAATGAAACTTGAGAAAGGAGTGATGAATCACAGAACTCTAGGTCATGAAGGAGAACTGTGTAAATCATTGATTTTTTTCCGTTTACTGTCAATTCTGAAAAATGAGGAGAAAAGAAGAATTGTTTCAGATTAACCTCAAATGTGTTATTTATCTGGAGCCAAAAAAGAAGAAAAAAAAATGGTTTTGCAGTTAGAAATATGAACACAAAAGCCTTGCATTCATTCTGAAGCTAGAGGGTTCAATTTAAATTTGAATACTGGTGTTTTGTATCTTTTTTTTTTTTTTAAAAAAAGGAAAAAAGTCTTAGAAATAACCACTTCTTTATAACTGAATTTTCATTTTGTATGCCAATGGATACATATATGTTTTCCCCAATGTGTCAGATGTAGTTTAGAAGAAATGACTAAGGCTAAGTTCTGCCTTTTTTTTTTTTGGTTTATTTGAAAAGATACAACAGGACAGTAACCAGAAAGACCTTTATAGTAGTCCTTTTATAGATATGTGGGCCAGAATTTAACTAGGCAGCATTAAACTCCAAAATTATCAAGTATTTTGAGATGACCATAAATGCCGACTGCATTTTGAAAAGCTGCCTTATCAGTTCATAGTACTACTGCTTTAACTTTGTAAAGAAAAGTTAGATAAAGTGGGCTCAGTTCCCTCTGGAGCAGTCACAGAGTCAAGAGGAGGGTCCGTACTTCCCTGTAAGACAGCAGGCTAAAATTTGGGCTGTGCTGCCTCTCAGTCTTTAAAGCATTACTTCTTATGCCTTTATGCATATTACACCAACTGGACCCTGACCAAGTCAATGCTTGCTTATTAAATGGAAATATGGACATAGACATCAGTGGTCTTGGGTCAAGTTCAGAAGAGGTGACATGGTTTGCTGGTTTTGTTTAGTGAGGAGGGGCTCTGGTAGCAGCTTCTGTAAGAAGCTGCTACAAGTTTTGTCTCTGTCAGGATCTCCCCCTGTCCTTGTCTCAAACCTTGAGCCTTTTTTTTCATATTATCTTTCCCTGTTCCCTTGGAAGGTGGAGGGGAGTGAGAGAGAAACTGCATAGCTTGGTCCCGAGTGGGGCTAAACTATGACAGAGTCCATTCAAAGAAATGCCACCTGAGCCCTCCAAACTGTCAGACAGAAAGTCCCAGTCCAAGGGCTTAGCAATTTAGGGTCTTCTTACCACCCTCTTGAGATAATTTCATTTTTTGATGAAAGTAAAATATATGCATGTTATTTTCATATTACATATAATAGTCTATCTGTTAGACATCTATGAATTACAGCTACACCATCATCTGGAGAGTGTACAACTGGTGATAGATATTTGCATGTTAGAAAAAATTCTGGAATGAAGACAAGTAACTGTAAGGGAAAAAAAAGGAAGAAAAGAAAGTGATTGCCTTTCAAAGTCAAATCAACATCTTCCTCCTGTCAAAGTAATGGATATAGTGGAATGATTGTCATAGTGCTAATATAAAAAGCACTAGGTAATTTGAAAAAATATGCAAATGAATGAAGTTGCAAGAGCTGACTGCCTGTGTTAGGCATCCCACCCATGCCTTTTCAAGGAGAATATATGAAGTCTGAGGTTACTTATTAAAGACAGTAATTAACTGGACTGTCTGGGAAAGACACACTTGAAAATGTGCTCTTTCCTGTTATGTTTGCCTCCCTCTAATAACTGTGACTTGATGCTGAGTTGTACTTTCTTATTAGCATAGAGCTAGCTAAACACTCATTAAATTGGCATGCTATTTGAACTCACCCTCTGAAAGATCAAATACTTCACATATCCAGAAGCAGTTTCCATAAACTGCAGCGGGATCCTGGAATCCAATGCCTTGCAAAGGGTCCAGTGTGACAAATTAACATTATGGCAATCTCTGTAATACAATGGAAATCTATAACCCAGACCATATATGAAAATACTCTTATGGGATATTGAATGAGGAATTCCCTTGCTGAAAGGCAACTAATTAACTGCCATTAGGAGGTGACCTAACATTTGAGATTGAAATGCTTATATATTATTTATGTTAACAGTATTTTGGCCTTTAGATGAAAGGCTGTGGCACCAAAGACAAACTATTCTTGTCCTGAACTTTTGTTCTGTAATTGTGCACAATAGAGATTGACTAAAAACGGTTGAACCCATTTGCTAGATTCAAATTAAATAATATTCAGTTTTGTTGTAGGCATAATATTTTTTTTTGCTAAAAGAATTGTGTTTTTCTCAGGTCCTGTATATCACTGTGTAGCTTGCCATCACTTTGAAGGAAATTCATTGAAATCAACCTCTTCCTGAGCCCATCCTTTCCTTCTTCCATGTACTTACCTATGCATTTTCGTTCTGGCGTGTTTTTCTAAAGCTAGGTGAAAGAGCAAGAGTGATAGCTGAATTCTTTATCCTTTTTCTTTTTTTTTTTTTTAGGGGGGGGGAGGGAGAGCACGGAAGAGAGACAGTCACTAAAGTTTGAATCACTTGTCCATTTGAGAAATGTCTTCCTGTTTATTCTCAACTGGAACTTGGTATATATACTGAAGGATAAGGGTTATATGCCCCCTATATTTATCTAGTCCATGTATCAATTTGAAGGTCAATTGCCTTTTATAAACACTGCTAAGTTTATTCTGACAATTATTTTGTGTCAGTGGACTCTCTACCTCAGCCATAAGCTATATAAAAAGTATTTCTATTGATCAACTTCAGCTTGTATCTTGTTTTATTGAACTCCTTCTCCTTCTTCTTATTGAGATATACAGACAGTAGGTGCTGGACATCTGATTTTCATTTTCTGTGTGTTCACTGGGAGCTTTTTCTAGGTTCCTGAAATGCCCACTTTCAGTCATGTCTTCACTACACTGAACAGACCCAATCTTCTAAACCTCTTCTGTGGAAGTCACTTTGTTTCCATTACATATTACACATAATATTTTGTCCATCCTCTCTCCACCCTTCACCTTCAGCGCCATCTTTTCTGAGATACGATGATGGAATGGAATGAAAAATATCAACCAATATGTCACAAGCAATTTACACAGTGATGTTATGAACTTCCCAGTATTCATTTCCTATTCACTCTTTATGCATCCTAACAATTACATTTATGTAATTATTTGCTGCTTATGCTGCACACTGAGTAGCAGTTTCACTAAGCCATCTGAAGTGATATTACATACATTTTCTGCTTTGGGGCTTTTTTTTCCCAGAATGATTACTGCTGATTTCAAATTAAAGAATGTGTGAGTAGTTCAGATTATTTCAATGTGCATTATCAAGCACTAGTCAACAATAAATTTCATAGCCAAAGTATTTCCTGTGAATAATCTAGTTCTTTCTATGACTATTTTTTTTTTATTTTGATAAAGAATTTGTTATTGGTATTTGTTCAGCCAACAATTTATGTAAACATATTTCAACCTTCAATTGTTCACTTGTTGTTTACTTTGACTAGTCATTATTCATAACTTACTATTTGCACTTCTCGATTATCTATTTAAGTCAAAAAGTATTGTTGCTGTTTCCAGCAAGATAAGAACATATTACATAATTAACATAGTAAATAGTAGGAAAAAAAAGGGAAGTTCTTCATCCATAGAAACATGTATCTACATAACAAGGTTCACATGAAGAGCCTTGTATCCCATCAAATTATGCAAATAAAAAATTAATTTCATGGTATTCACTGATTGCAAAGGATGAAGCTAAAGCTGTGATCAGCGTGAAAACAAGTAGGTGAGAATGTGGTAATGTGTCAGGTACTCTGATTTTTTTGGGGCAGGTCAGTTACCTAAATTTTATCTAAAGAAATTCTAGAATTTTATTTCCATGAATAGAAGAGTTAGTATATTATTTTTTTGTGATTGAAAGCATCTGTATAATGAGAGAAGACATGTAAGTTGTTGAAGAGTGGTGTCAGGTGTGTCAGAAGCTGTTTGTACATGCAGTGCTGGAGAATTCTGATTCTGGAGAAGGAGAAGGCAGCATCAGTAAATTAACAGTGAATCTCAGGATGTGTCTGGGAATATTTTAGATTGACAAAGCTACAGAGCTGACCACAGATCAAAGGACTGAACAACCAATAGTAGCAGTTAGTGAAAAAAAAATGTGAATATTACTCTGAAGAACTAGGTTCACTAGAATTTTTCCTGATGAAAATGTTTTTCACACTAGGATTTAAACAGAGGACACAACCTGAAAGAAAGATTATAATTCAGTCAGAACAAAGCAGTGAGAAAGAAATTAAATTAACTGGAAATTTAGAAGTGATTGAACCAGTAGAAAGAGGAATGCTTTAATAAGTTTAAGATTTAGTCTCTGTTTTAAATCCTATTTTTAAATTAATCTCCATGTAGTCAAGTAACTTGGAAATGAAATAACTCAGTATAGAGAGGGGGGTAATCATTATTTAATGAACAAGTAGGTAAAGAAACTGATGCCAGCAAACACAGCCAAATTACTTCCTTAGCAACTTATATCATGATATTTAATGAAGATTCAAGGCAAATCTCACTTGTGATGGATATCAGGGACAAATAGTTCTTGCAGTCTCTGACTAACCCAGTCTGTGCATGTCTTAGCTTTTGATGCTATCATATTCTAAAGTTTTGCATTGAGCTTGTGTACAACTGTGTAAGTCTTGAAGTCATCAACTACCCAGGCATTGGAAAGTGAAAATCATAGAATCATAGAATGGTTTGGGTTGGAAGGGACCTTAAAGATCATTTAGTTCCAACCCCTCTGCCATGGGCAGGGACACCTTCCTAGGTTGCTCAAAGCCTCATCCAGCCTGGCCTTGATCACTTCCAGGGATGGGGCATCCATAGCTTCTCTGGGCAACCTGTTCCAGTGCCACACCACCTTCACAGTAAAGAATTCCTACCTTGTATCTAATCTAAATCTACCCTCTTTCAGTTTACAGCCATTACCCCTCGTTCTGTTACTATATGCCCTTGTCCAAAGTCCCTCTCTAGTTTTCTTATACGTTCAATTTAGGTACTGGAAGGCTGCCATAAGGTCTCCCTGGAGCCTTCTCCAGGCTGAACAGCCCCAACTCTCTCAGCCTGTCTTCATAGGAGAGGTGCTCCAGTCCTCTGATCATCTTTGTGGCCCTTCTCTGGACTCGCTCCAACAGGTCCATGTCCTTCTTATGTTGGAGGCTCCAGAGCTGGACACAGTACTACAGCTAGGGTCTCACAAGAGTGGAATATAGGGAAGAATCACCTCCCTCGACCTGCTGGGCACACTTCTTTCAGTGCAGCCCAGGATGTAGTTGGCTATCTGGGCTGCAAGTGCACATTGCTGGCTCATGTTGAGCTTAAAATACAATGCAATTTATTGTTCTGTAGTGTGTTCTTGATTTCTACTGCTGCTTCAGGAGCTAAAATGAGTCTATATGGCCAGTCACCACCTAAACATCTTAAGTCAGCTCTGCTGTCTTGATCCATGATCCCAGAAATGACTCAGCAGTACTAAGGACTTTACTAGTCCTCTTGAGAAAGTCATGTTACAGTGGGCTGTGTCTCTTTAGAAGTACTTTCCTTTCCGGGTCCCTGCCAGTTGCTAACTTAGTGCTCCTGAAGCAGCGACTGCCCTGACAAAAGCACACAATGAACACAAAATGTCTAGATAGGAGATTAAAAATTATAACTGGAGACAGAAGAAAACATGGTGGAAAAAAATTGTCATGAATAACTTCTTGAAAATTTCTTGCAGAAAGTAGATCTCGTTTCCTAAATATCCATATCAATCCAGCACTTCCCTATCGTAAAAATTAAATTACTTTTCAAGGGTAGTTGTTTCTATAGCTGTTACTGACAAAGTTTTCCAGCAGGATAAGGTCTTATTGTGTTACTTGTCTGACTTCCACTTTGCAGATAGTTAAACTAAACTGCCCAGCAATAGGATGTTAAAGTTTGAATAAATTTCAGGTCTTCAGAAGAGGAGTGTATCAATTTTAGGTAGATATAGACAGAGATGTTTTAAGTTTAGAGAATTTCAAAGAACACTTACTAAATTTCAGAAGAATAGTCATAAACACAAATCTATCTGACAAGAAATCCCAGCTCTAGAGTAAGTAAAAAACCTCTGAAGCATATTGGTTTCCTTCCTATTATCAGCAATAGTAATCTAAAAAGATCTTGTGGGATCACCTGAATTACCCGAACAAAATATTATTTTTTTATACTCCAACTCTGACAGATCTTCCAATTCGTGTTTATGGAATGCCCATTAGCAAATGATCAGTGGAGATTCAAGGACTTCAAAAGGTATTTTTTTCATTATCAGCAAATCACAGTGACAGCATGAAGAGCAATATGAATTGCTATTTGTCACAGTACTCAGATTTGCACAACAGGAATAATTCCGCCACAACTACTAATCCAAAGATTAAGAATACAGATCATAACTACCTGATCAAAAACAGGGGGCACAGAAGGAGTGAAAACAATCATGATAAATCAGAAAGAGAATATCAAAGTTAGAACTTATACAAGCAGAAAAAAAAGGAAAATAGACGGGACTTAAAAGCAGGAGACAAAAGAATTTCATTATAAAGTAAGATGAAGCACAAGATAATTATGTTAAATGCTCCTGTAATTTGATGAAAACAACTGGACTTCCAACAAGGAAAGAGATGCCTATTTTGCCTTTGGCCAATGCCCCATTATCTCTCAATGTCTCCAGAAATCCTTGTGCTAGAATTGTATTTCCAAAGAGTACTAGGAGTGGAAAAAAATGTATCAGATGTGGAGGTGGGGAGGGAGAGAATAAATGCAAAAAATTATTTAAACATTTGTTGTCAAAGGATCAAATTATATTTTTATAATGGAAACTTTAGGTGACTATTTTGTAGCACTAAACATATATTATTGGAACATTAATTTCTAGTAATGTAGAGATATGTATTTATGTGCACCACAGACATTGAGCTGTATGGCAGATTGGGCTGATATTAAGATACTGACACATTCAATGAGAAAAAGTATATAGAAGTCCTTAAAAAATAATGTGAAAGTCTGTGAAAATAGTAATGGCAATAATCAAACATACAAGAAGTATTTACATTTTAATTGCAGAAATACTGGAGCTAATACTTTCACGGGCTTTTAAAACAGATTTACCCACTTTGGTACATTTGCTCTTGGAGACTGACAAAATTTTGAAAAATTTTGTTCTTTCAGGGAAATGTTTTCTTTTCAAACAATATGAGCATTATGAAACTTCCTATAATCTACTTCAATGACCCAGGCTGAAAAATACAAATGAAATTAAAATTACATGGTAACAAAAATAAAAACAGCTTTTCAGGATGGAGGGTTTTCTAAGGAGCCATACAATTATGTGACTATTAGAATGTTTTAATCTTGCTTTCCAAATAATAATTTACATGCTATTACCCACAGTTCTTTGCAGTAAGTTCTTGCTTGCAGTAACTTTGAAAAACTTTGGATTCTGATTACATTTGAGCTAATGTTCAAGTCTGCTGGTCCCATGTATCTTGGAAAATTCTCAGCAAGAAAAATATATGAGCAAATGTCCATCTTTGCTTTGAGTGATAGTCCTTACAATGATTAACTATCATTTAGGATTTGCTAAAATTAGAATGAGTAATATTGGATCAATTTTCTTCTCATCTTTCAAACTGACAGAACCCACACAGAAAACATCAATAGAATAAATATAGAAATATCTCCCTTTTTCTTTCATCTTCGCAAACTTTTAAGGCAGATCTATTAAAGATGAAGATTACTTATTTCTCTGGAAGTATATCTTTAAAACAAGTTCGGAGAAGTAACTGCTTCATTGTGAAATTAAACATCTGAGCAACTACAAAGTGAAAACAACATTGTACCAAATTTTTTGTTTAAATTTATTTACTCTTTTGAATTTACAATCTGTTTGTGAATACACTTTGATTTAAATAAATATGCTAATGCAAAATTACTCAATGGTTCCATGCAGGTAAATTTCTTCCTATCAGTGGAGTGTCACAGATCGTATATATCTGAGAACAGAATGAATCTGCTCTGGGTGCTGCACAACTCCTGGTTTATGTACAGCAGGTTGGTACTAGGCAGTGAGATAAAGCAGGTCTCTTACAATTATATGGAATGCTGAAATCAGATTTTTCCTCCCTGGAGTTAAGATAACCAAGACATCCGAATTAGGAGCCAAAACACAGGAATAGTGTGAGATTGTGTGAAAAGCCGTGCATTTCAATTTTTAAAGAGGAGCAGTCCACTCTGCAAATGAGAATAAAGTGGTAACTGGTACCTTGAGGTCTGACCCTCTTGCTTCAGAATACAGCCTTGAAACATAACCAGTACAAGAGTCAGTAATGTTTATTGATTTAGCAACAAGCTGCTAAGAAACTAAAAAGTCAAAAAGTCAATAACATAATCAACTAATAGACGTACCAATGTTATCAATTTACAATTACATCATTTTGAGCATTATTATACACAATTATGAAGCTGCTATTTATCACTCTTAAATCTCATTAATTGCACACAGCTACTATTAAAATACAATTCTGCCACATTTTTCTCCCCAGCGCACTTAGTTATAGGCTGCAATCCTGTTCATCTTCGTTCTGCCCTCCTACACCAAGTCTTCCACAGCACAGATCTGATGGAGAGTCCAGGGGATTGTCCCTTGGGGTTCCTTCTGTCATCCTCGTGGACTTGGGTCTGCAGGTCCACAGCACTGGTGACTGTAGGTGTTTGCACCCCTACCATCAGAAAGTCAACTCTGCTTTGTTGTCTGGTTGATTTTACACCTTATTCTCCAGTTCCTCCCATATCCACACACACTTTTTCACTGCTTTTCTTCCCTTTTTCTGCCTGATCTCCTCAGAAATAAGCAGTATGCTTTTAGTCAGCTTTTCCCCACTGATTCTAATTTTGTTGCATCTGTAACTGAACTTGGCATTTTGGCTACCCTTAGCTGGGCAGTCTGCATCTTATATTATTAAAAGACTCCCCAACTTCCCTTCAACTATCCATTTTGTACCGGTTACATATGGTTACCTTACACATTTGACTGTAGCCTTAATTCCTCTACCTAATTCCTACTAAGTTTAAGCGCTTTCTCATCTTGTATACACACAGTCCACACATCAGAGAAACATGTTTTTCTCACTCTGTGTTTGAGGATATACAATCTCCTGCCCTTGCATAGCTGCTTAATTTCAAATCATTGGCATTGATATGTTCACAGGACAATTTCCTAGTGTCCTGCAGAGAACTGTGTGCTTTATAGGGTCCAATAATCGAGTGGGAATTCTCACTCACAGTAACAAAGTAAAACAAAAAAATAATGTGCTCTCAACTTAGTGATTAATGTCTGTCATGCATCTTGTTTTGTTTACTTTCAAAATACATCTTGGTTTTACTGCATTTGCTATAGACCTCCTCTCCTTTTCTTTAGTTGCATTTTAAAAATTTATTTGATTTTGTAAATATAGGCTTCAGGATCTCCTTCTCATTCAGTTGGTAACATGAATCAGACCTTAACAGCTGAAACATCTTCCTGATACCTCTGACATCTCCACTGAGACTTCTCCACTGTTGACAGCTGCCTAAAAACCAAGCACATGAGAGTGTGTGAACTTATTTCGTAGACACAAATGCAGCTTTAACACCCTTATTTAAATTCAAATTAAAAACAGTTCTTACAAGTGGCAGCAATCCAAAGGAGGAATCTTGGCAGAGTATAGCCATTTTGAGACAGAGAAAGGTGGAGATTCTCTAAAGGATGAGGATCAGCCCTACTGAGCAGACCTTGTACTGCAGCAAAAGTAGAGATCTGTCTCTACCCACGCTCTGCTAGGGAGAGTAAATCATTTGATACAAAAAAAAAAGATTAAAGTGTGGGACAATCTGGACAATATGACTCTTGTAGACCCCAGAGGTGCAGTTCCTGCTGCTATTTATCTCAATTATTGCAGCTTTGTCTACTCTTTAGCAAGTTCTAGTGCAGACTTGCTGCTATCAATGCCAATGAGAGCCATCAAATAGTGTGCAGCCCCTACTAGCTGTAGCCAACCCTGTACAGCACTGGCAGAAAGCAGCATAGGTGAAATGGAGCTATGTTTTCCCCTATAACTTCTGAAGATGGGTTTTGGTATTTTATGCCTGTGTGATAATGCAAGGCATCGAACTAGAGTATAGCTTTATCTCCTACTAATGTCCTTTGTTACTGACTTTACATCTTTAAGAGCCTGCAAACATTTAATTGACAGAAAAACAAAACAACTCATTAAGAGTAAACTTACTCCAGGAAAAAGAGCACAGTTTCCCTGGTGTGGTTAATAGGGTTATGTATTGCCATATTAAGTTGTTTTACTGCAGTTGACAACAATGAAGAACAGAAGCCATGAAACAATTTTTCTAAAGGAAAGAGGATTCCTTGTGTCACTTAGGATTGATTGTCCTTAACGCTTCCTAGAGTATGTAAAACACATAAATAACTTCTGAATGTAATTGGCACCCTGTGTGGCTAACACACTGTGAAAACTCTGTCATTCTTGGATCTGTATTTCTTTTGCTTTTTCATTATTCATCAATGTGTCTTACTCTGGAGTATTACTCTGTGTTCTTTTTTAATCAAGTACTGTGTTGCTGTTAGGAAGAGATTCCTTCCCTTTTGTACTCATAAACATAGTTGTGCTTCATTTAAAATCTGAATCAAAGCACTTGATTTCTCTGTCTCTTGGGAGCTTCTGAATGTTACTGAAGCCAAATATTCTCCACAGAAACATTAAAGGAAGTTAAAAAAACAGAAAGATTGTACAATTGTTCCTCTGCAATTTTTCTTTTTCTTTTTTTTTTCTTTCTTTTTCTTTTTCTTTTTCTTTTTCTTTTTCTTTTTCTTTTTCTTTTTCTTTTTCTTTTTCTTTTTCTTTTTCTTTTTCTTTTTCTTTTTCTTTTTCCTTTCCTTTTTCTTTTTCTTTTTCTTTTTCTTTTTCTTTTTCTTTTTCTTTTTCTTTTTCTTTTCCTTTTTCTTTTCCTTTTTCTTTTTTCTCTTTTCCTTTTTCTTTCTCTTTTCCTTTTTTATTTTGCTTTTCCTTTTCCTTTTCCTTTTCCTTTTCCTTTTCCTTTTCCTTTTCCTTTTCCTTTTCCTTTTTCTTTTTCTTTTTCTTTTTCTTTTTCTTTTTCGTTTTTTTCTTTTTCTTTTTCTTTTTCTTTTTTTTCTTTTTCTTTTTTCTTTTTTCCTTTTTCTTTCTCTTTTCCTTTTTTCTTTTCCTTTTCCTTTTTTCTTTTCCTTTTTCCTTTTTATTTTCCTTTTTCCTTTTCCTTTAGATTACAGAACAGATAAGCTAAGGGATGGTTTGTCAGTTTTGCTACCACTATATGACATCAGAAACTTAAACTTCATTCTCTTGGAACTTGCTAATATGTGACTTTCAAATATATTTAGGCAACTTTTGTGATTCTCAAAGGCTACTCAGGGGAATGAGTACTCGAATTCAAAGAGTTATATGTCATAAATACTTTCAAAACCATCTGAACGTATTGGAGATCTGCTCCAAATACCACATTGTCTTTTCCTTCTTATCAGTCTTTCACACAAAGTTTCCAATTTATTGTCTAATTATAACAGCAATTCCTTATCTTGGGAAGGGAGGTGGTGGTCCTGGATATAAACTCCCGTCTTCTTTTTCTGACACCTGCTCAACACTGCCATCATATGTAACATTTTCAAGACATTGCAAAGGTCTTTCTGGAGCCAGTGTGAGGCTCTTAAATACGTGACGCCAGTGCTAGCCACAGCTAGTGACTGATGTGACCTATTGCCAAAGATGCCAGTCATTTCTGAAGGCTTTGTGTTTGCTTTGAGGAACATGTGCCTTTTTCACCAGTTTCCTTTGGGAAACTCCAAACAAAAATTGAATTTTTACAGAATTTCATTTCTAACGGCAAATTACTTTTTCTATATTAGCCATATATGGTTTTTTGAAAGGTGTAATGATTCCCGAGAAACTGGAGTGCAGCTTGGAAAATAACAGTAGTGTAGACCATTAAGTCAAATGCAGATATAATAATTATATGATCCCAAATGAACTTATAATCTGAGCAGTGGCTCCTTGTGCCATAGCATGGATGACTTAATGCAATACATATGTGTAATTCGATTTGAAAACATATACGTTTTCTCACTTAGTGCACATGTTGGTAAGACAGCTGATATATTTTGTCTTCCTTACTCAAAGCTTATTTAATGCATACCATACAGAACTCTAACTCTGCAATAAACAAACGCCTAAGGCTCTAAATTGATAAACCGTGCATGACAGAACAATTATGTAAGGAATGGAAAACATGACTGATTAAAAATATTCCAGTACAACAATATTGTCAGTATCCTGCAGACCTGGAAATTGATTAGGATTCATCAGTTCTGATACATATTTTCTAACAAAAGATCTATAGCTTATAAACAGATTATATATTATCAAGTAATACTATGACTTTAAAAGCAAGTAGGTTTTAATACATGAACTAAAGCATTCGTTATTTCTTCGTATAGATACAGAAGATATAATATTAGCAAAATGTGTCTGGGATACTGGGAAGAATAAACTTTTTATCTACTTGCACTTGCATTCTTTTTTCTAAAGTCTTTCTTTTCTTGAACACACTGCTTACCAGCCAGCTAGTTGAGTGACAGTCAGCGCTGGTCAGACTGCTATATTGCTCTCATTTGCCCCATGCCAAGTCTTCTTTTCATTTATCACCAGCAGAGAATTTTGTTGAGAAGCTGCTTTGTGCTGCTGTACTGTATGGTAGAAGCTTAAGTCACCATGACGGAGAAAACACAAACATCTGTAGCAAAGAGTTGGTCACATGAATAAAATGTAATCCAGATCAAACTAATAAACTAATCTGTGTGTGACAGAGCTATAAATAAGATAGCCTGGGCTTTTTTCCCCCAGGAAGAATTAAATTTTGAATGAGGCAGTACAAAATAATTAAGAAAACCCAATATAGAAGCAAGTCTATTTCTGATGTCCAGAATCAACTTCTGCTCACATTAAGCTTCATGAAGGAAAAATTTCTGTCATGTACTTGCGGTATAATCTCTTTTTCACAAAAGCTGAGTTTGATTTCTTCTTGGTAGAAATAAAACATGGGAATTATATAGTAGAATAAATTACTTTTTTTACATGACATCTGGTCTTGAACTGGTTTTGAATCAGGACAAAAGCCTGGTGAAGAGTATTTTGTGACAGAACTCTGTGTTGATCTTTCACTGTGACAGGTTTAATTGAGTAACAAGAAATAGTAGTGACTATTAAAAAGTCAAATCCACATGAGAGGCTGGTTTTGTAATACATATTCTAATCCAAAACCAGCTGAAATTACTAGAGAGTCTCCTAATGTCTCAGTCTGTGAGGTAGGCCACTGATACTAAACTCCTCTTGGGATATGGAATAGAATAGAATAGAATAGAATAGAATAGAATAGAATAGAATAGAATAGAATAGAATAGAATAGAATAGACTATTTCAGTTGTAAGGTCATCACAATCACCTCGTCCAACCACCTGACCACTTCAGGGCTGACCAAAAGTTAAATCATATTATTAAGGACATTGTCCAAATGGCTCTTAAACACTGACAGGCATGGTGCGGTCTGACACCCCAGGATGCGGTTTGCCGTCTTGGCTGGCAGGGTACACTAACTCATAATAAACTTATTGTCTGTCAGCACCCCCAGATCCTTTTCTGCAGGGCTGCTCTCCAGCCACTCATCTCCCAGTTTATACTTGTGTCTGGCATTATTCAATCCTAAGTGCAGAATATGGCATTTGTTCTTGTCAAATTTCATATAGGCTGATCAGATTTCATCTGTAGAAATTGGTGAGAAATGCAGTGATGAGAACCATATGAATTTAAAACTGGTACCAAAACAATTTATCCTTTTTTAATTTTTCACCTGTATCAGTGAAAAGATAGGCACAGCAACAAAAAGTATATTTTCATCTACAAAACAGATTGACATCTCCCAGTCAGTGGGAAATCCTGTTAAATTTCAGAGGATTGTTTCTCCTTTCTTTCTCCTGTCAGTCATCTCAGAAGTGAAAATGAGAGCTAGTGGAGCTGTTCAATACTGTCAATTTCTTCAGTCTTGCCTAGATGGCTAGAGTACATCATGATGCTAGGTCTGCCCCAGAGCAAGCACAGGACAACTCCAAATCACAGAATCATAGAATCACAGAATCATAGAATGGTTTGGGTTGGAAAGGACCTTTAAAGGTCATCTAGACCAACCCCTCTGCAAGGAGCAGGGACATCTTCGACTAGATCAGGTTGCTCAGAGCCTCATCCAACCTGACCTTGAACATTTCCAGGGATGGGGCATCTACCATCTCTCTGGGCAACCTGTTCCAGTGTTCTACCACATTCACTGTAATTTTTTTTTCCTAATATCTAATCTAATCTAAATATATCTCCTTCTATTTTGAAACCATTGCCCCTAAGCCTATCACAACAGGCCCTACTGAAGTCTCTCCTCATCTTTCCTGTAGGCCCCCTTGAGGTACTGGAAGGCTGCTATAAGGTCTCCCCGGAGCCTCCTCTTCTCCAGGCTGAACAGCCCCAACTCTCTCAGCCTGTCCTCATAGGAGAGGTACTCCAGCCCTCTCATCATCTTTGTGGCCCTCCTCTGGACCCTTTCCAACTGGTTCATGTCCTTCTTATGATGGGGACTCCAGAGCTGGATGCAGTACTCCAGGTGGGGTCTCATCAGAGCAGAGTAGAGGGGCAGAATCACCTCCCTCAAACTGCTGGCCGCACTCCTCTTGATGCAGCCCAGGATGCGGTTGGCCTTCTGGGCTGCAAGGGCACATTGCCTGCTCATGTTGAGCTTCTCATCCACCAGCACTCCCAAGTCTTTCTCCTCAGGGCTGGTCTCAACCCTTTCTATGCCCAGCCTATATTTATGCTTGGAATTGCCCCAACCTATGTGCAGGACCTTGCATTTTGGCTGGTTGAACTTCATGAGATTTGCACAGGCCCACCTCTCCAGCCTGTCAAGGTTCCTCTGGATAGCGGCATCCCTCCCCTCCAGCATGTTGACAGCACCACACAGCTTGGCGTCATTGGCGAACTTGCTGAGAGTGCACTCTATCCCACTGTCCACATTGCCCACAAAGATGCTGAACAGGGCCGGGCCCAACACGGACTCCTGAGGACCACCACTCGTCACTGGTCTCCACTTGGACATTGAGCCGTTGACCACCACTCTCTGAGTGTGGCCATCCAGCCAGTTCCCTATCCCCTGAGTGGTCCATCCATCAAACCCATGCCTCTCCAGTTTAGAGAGAAGGATATCGTGCGGGACAGTGTCAAATGCTTTGCACAAGTCCAGGTAGATGATGTCTGTTGCTCATCCCTTGTCCGCCAATGCTGTCACCCCATGATAGAAGGCCACCAAATTGGTCAGGCAGGACCTGCCCTTGGTGAAGCCATGTTGGCTGCCACCAGTCACCTCCTTGCTCTCCATGTGCCTTAGCATGGTTTCCAGGATAATCTGCTCCATGACCTTGCATGTCACAGAGGTGAGGCTGACCGGCCTGTAATTGCCCGAGTCTTCCTTGTTCCCCTTTTTAAAAATGGGGGTTATGTTACCCCTCTTCCAGTCATCAAGGACCTAACGAGACTGCCACAATTTCTCAAATACGATGGACAGCAGCTGGGCAACTTCATCAACCACTTCCTTCAGGACCCTCAGATGCATCTCATCAGGTCCCATGGACTTGTGCACCTTCAGGTTCCTCAGATGTTCCCAAACCTGCTGCTACCAAATCTGCTCCCTTCTGCAGACAAGCCCAAATACCTGCCTGTCTGAATAGACTGTATGTTCACCTTATGCTTAATTCTGAAATGGACACTTCGAAAAAGATCAAAGAGGTACAAGTCTGGATAGCCTGGTTACAAAGTGTTTTGGTTACAAAATGGCTTATAATTCAAATCACAGAAGTGAGTGTTCTAATAACTTATTCCCCTTATTGAATGTTGAAGACATAAAATATAACCACACAATTTAAATTAATATAATATTAATGAGAATACAGTAATAACAGTAATAGCAAGAAAGCTATTCTGGGAGAATTCTAATTTGCTCCATTGGAGTATGTCCTTCAACTCCATTGACTTCTAGATCAAATTCCAAAACAAAAAAAAAATGACCAAAGTATAAAAAGATATATTAAAGTGTTCAGGTTAACATCACCCATAGAACATCACATTCAATGGGAGAAAATAACGGTAATTCCTATTTAAATGAGAAGCAGAAGCTAAACTATAAGTCAAGTGTAAACGGGTTTCCTTTTTCATCCATTGCAATAACAGAGAAATTGAGTCTAAATCTGGGAAACTTTTGAAATATTATGTGGTGCAACAGTTATGGCCAGCAAATGTCAGATGGGAAGCCAGACTTTTTCACTGTTTAATTCCCCTCCCACAGGCAGCCTATGGGTAGCAGGTGGAAGAAACCAAATGTTGATCTGTCATTCTGCGAGGATGCCCATCCTAGTTGTGAACCAAGGCGAGTGTCTGCAGGCAGTCCAGAAACAGGCGTTCTGTGAAATTCCTGTCACAAGGGTGATAGAGACTCCTGCTGCTGCTGTCCTGGAGGTTTTATGCATGGAGTGAGAGTGCTATGGTCAGGTAGGTGTCAAAAGTAGAGCTGAAGTGAGATGCACAAAGCTTGAACACAGCTTTCTGCCCAGGAATGAATTTCATTCTCCACCTGCATCTGGGCAGGTAAGCTTCACAGATATTTGTAAATTTGTGAGAGGAAATCTCAGTTATTGGGGATGCTGTGGATGGAAACCACAAAATCAACCAAGCAGACCAGACTACAGTATGTTATAAAGATGATCAAAACAAATCAACCTGAAAATAAAGGCAATATACCCATACATATATTTAAAAGATTATTTGCCTGTTTCTAGTCAGTCTCTAATGTCTACATGTGCAATGAGTAGGTAACAGTCTACAGATTATTCAGACTTTCCTTCCTTGTACCCATCACATCCCTAAAATGACAGCTAAATTGGGCCAATGTCAACCTTGTAAAGTAGTATATAAATTATCCAACTCAAAAAAAATCCAACAGCAGTTTTGAACAGAAAAAAAATCAGGTCATCAAGGAGAATGATACCATATATCTCCAAGTCCCACAGCATAAGCAATGCTTCCTAGTGATGGCTGCAAAGAAGAAAATAAAGTAGACCCAAACAGAACTCCAGCTGCTTCATAATAATTATGTTACCTATTTCTTCTCAGTTATTTAATGAAAAACTACAGACTCAGGCATATTTCTTTTGCCATACTTCTCATTCCTAAGTGTACTCTCTGGAGCTGGTTATTAATTTGAGGAAGATACAATTATCTGGCAATGCAGGAGTCCTGCAGTTTCTTTAAAACTCAATTTTATCAGAAAACAATAATGTTAAACTGATGATCCTGAGGAGAAAAAAAAAAAGAAGAAATACAACAAAAAAAATAACCAGAGATAATTATTGCCAGCAGTGCTACGTCTTTACCATTTCAATAGTTTGGATTACCTGAGAGACAAGAGATGGAGCTATGTAAAAATAATGACAGAATAGACCTGGAGTCAGAGACTTTAATTGAACAGCAGCAGCAACTGGCAAAATGGCCAAACTGTCACCTCATGGTAACAGAGGAATGAAGCAGCAAAATGGCCCTTCTGTCCAACAGATGGTAGATTTACATCCAGGCATGAGCAGATCGCATCATCCATCCATCTCAAACATGTGGATTGCACGTTTGCTGTGCTCACTGAGATGTGTGACTGCTTGGAGCAAGTTTCTCTGTTAAACAACAGTCCTCTCCCCCACAGGGCATGCCTTCTGTGGGATTTTCCTGGCTGTTTACAAAGGCTGCTATGAGCTGTGTGATCTATATATTTGCTTTTGATCCATCAAAAGTCAGTATTTAATTCTAACTCTGCGGTGCTGTGTTATTGTGGAAGCAGACAGCCCGCCTGCAGTACAGAAAAAAACAAAGTTTAACAAAAGGCAGTTGAGGAGGCTTAGCCACACATGGGAAGTCATGTGGACTCTTTGCAAAGCAAACATTGGTCTTGCTAAATTAACAGCATCTTCCATGCACGTGGCACACCTGCTAGTGTAATATCTTTCATTCAGTCAAAAAGAAAGTTAACAATTCTGAAATGTAATTTCTTCTTTGACTAGTAATTTTCCTTCAGTGACTCATTCATACCAGCTCCTTATCTGTGTATCCCAGAGGCTTTTGGAGATTGGATAATAAAGACAAGAATAATCAGCCTAGTGCTGACCTCCTCTTTTAACAAGTTATCATTTGGAATATGTCCAGGTTCAACCCTCAGGAAATTCAGAGACACACGACTGTCTTCAAACTCATTGAAACTGTGCATGTAAGTCAGAATTTAGCCCCCTGACTCCAGTATATTCCTTTGAAAATGTTTTCCCCATACGTGAAATTCCACATGCTTTTGTGAAACCTCCCTTTGGTGTCTATCTCTGAGGGCTCTCATCTGATATTCATCAGACTAGATCGTACACATAGACACAACCTTGATCCTCTCTCTGGGATGCCTTCACAGGCAGTGCAGATAACATTCATAATTTCCTTTCATTCCTCAGAGTGATAATTAACACTGTTCTTATAGAAGAAGAAGACAACAACATTCTTCTGGGTTGCCCTAGTTCTCTTGCTGAGAAAAGGTAAATTGGTTTAATCTCTCAGTCTGTCTGGCCATGAGGGCCACAGAAGGGACAAAGACCTGAGCAGAAACCATCCCTCATTTCCAGATACCATGTCCAGATAACTCACACAAGGCTTGATGGCTTTTATTCTTTTCTGTGGTTAAATAGTCCAAGCCTCAAGCTGTTCTTTATTGATTTTGACTTATAATACTATAAAAAAGTAATTAAAAAGTAGCAGTGGTATGATTTAAAAACTTATTTATTGACACAGCATAGAAACATATCAGGAGCTACATCTCTTCTCATGCCCATAGCCATGGCTAAAGATGAGTACGAGGAACAGTCACTGTTTCTCTCTACTTTGAACACCTGTGAGAATGGAAGAGATTTGCTACTTGCTCTGAAAGTCAACAATTCTAGTTATTTTCAGATCACGTTGGCAAGAATTTGAAAATAGGCCCTCATAGAGAATAAATTTTGCAAAATAAAGTTCAGCAAGGTGCAGGGCAAAAATTAACTTGAACTTTTTAATAGTCATAATCAAATAATAGTTATGCTCTTGGGCTTTCTCCTTGTAACTGTATGTGCATACAGTACCAGCTAATTTTTTGCAACTTCTGAATTGTTAACTGTCTACTAATTCCTTGATTTTTACAGAGCATCTGTGACATTGTTTAGATAGACTTGTGGGTATTCATTGCCTTTGCAAATCCAGCCAGATGTTGCAAAGGATCAGATCGCCCATGTCTAACGGAGAGCACTCCCAAACAAATACCTACCATCAAGTTGTTATATCTCATTCAACTGAAACCCTCTCAAATCACAGGAATATTTGTGTCTAAAAGTGAACATTATATATTCTGCAATAGGGAATAAAAATAGCTGAGACACTGAAATACTTAAACTGAGAGTGTGTGTTCACTATTTTTAATGCTGGTTTAGGGGACACACCTAGAAAAATAGTGCCATCCAGTTTGAAGTGAAACACATATTGCATTTCTTTAGCATTAATAAAAAACGTAATTTAAAAAGTGTTCAAATATTGATTTAAGTAATTCTAGTACCAAAACACCTGAACCTAGGGGACATTTTTTTAATTTACACATGGGTCCATTTTCATCACTCTGGCAGTGTTAGGTGGGTGTGAATTATACTCACGTACTCTTTAAAGCTGACGTGACATGCTAGAGCTCTGCATCGTGGATGCAGAAGAGGCCTCAGAGAGTCAAGGAAGCTAATCTTTCAGAAAGTCCCTTTTTAATATTCAAGAGAAAGTGGCGTCAGATTTGGATGATTTAGGAAAGCTTGATTGTAACAGCTTAGTTCATCTGATGTGATCCTAGCTATTTTGACCTTCCTAGTAATGGGGGTTAATAGTTTTTTTTGCACATTTTCCAAATGACACGGAAAGAGGTAAGGCTTCAATAAAGCCTCTAATCTGGGGGGGCAACATGCTGTGAAGAAACCTTTTCCGCAGCTCTTTGAAGTTGTTAAGAGGTTTCAAATGCTAGAGGGTAAAGGTGGGTCAGTGGGCAGAGTTGAGAAAAGGTGATCAAAGGTGGAAATCAAAGCACTTCATCATATAATTCTGAAATTTCTTATATTAATAATATCACCACACTGCAGCTGCAATGCAACTGAAGCTGGCAAAGAGTAGCAGTAGATACCATGTGTCATCCTAGAGCAGTGTGGAGAGAAGGGAATTTTGTCAAGGGCAACAGGTAAGTCTTATTGCAGAAATATTCAGAGGTCTTCTTCAGACACAGCAAATGGACCTCTGTTACCGCAGGCTTTTCTGAGAGTATCTATGTATTCAGTTTATCTGATCTGGGTACAAAAGTGCCTAAGACAAGTCTAACAATGTTTCAAACTGTGGTGAAGGAATCTGGTCTGGCATGCGTACATCCAGTGTGTGTGGTTTTGTTTTATCAATCTGCCTTTTAGTTTTACGAGAGGTATCCTAGCAAGAAGTATTACTTCATAGCCTGTGCTAAGCTGCAGCTGGGCAACTTTGATACTTTTGTCTTCAACTGATGAATTTTGAGAATGCTTGATAATGGGCTTGCAAAGCTCATTAGGCTGGTGGTCAAAGGCTGGGCTCCTGCCCCATACAGTAAGTGGAAATGGCATAAGTCTTGGAGTTTCAAATGCCCAGGAATCTCACTCTGTCACATAGGCATCATTAACCTCATGAGCAACTAGATAATTTTTTCACTGGGATATTCCACTTTTACATACGTTTTGCTTGTTCTTTCGTGTGAGATTGAACTTGCACTTGCTATCATGCTATGTCCAAATGTTTCAAGTTCCTGAAAATAATATTACTGCACTTGGAATGCGTAGATCAGAGTAGGAATACAGTCACTTGTGCTATTAAGCTAGAGGTTTTATGCTACTGTCCTGGTTTTGTGACTGGAGGGAGAGGGTATTACAGTGGCAGCTTCTGTGAGAAACTGCTAGAAGCCTCTGTGATAACATATTTAAGAAGGGGAAAATAATTAAAAAAAAAAAAGAATGCAGAAGCAGAAGTAGAGGCAGAGAGGAGGAGGCACAAGCCTTGTAAGCCTTGTGGGCCTTGTGGCCCTCACCCTCTGGGCTGCTGCCGGATGGCCGTCTGGGATCAACTCGGCCTGGCCTGGCCAAGAAAAGAGAAGAAAGGAGATGTGAAAAGAACCTGAGAGGCATCTGCCTGAGTCAGTTGCGAAGAATTTCTTTGAGAGAAACAGCTGTGGACACCAAGGTCAGTGAAGAAGAAGGGGGAGTAATGTTGCTCCTGACAGGATTCCCCTGTAGCCTGTGGTGCAGCCCATGGTGAAGCAGGTCGTCCCCCTGCACCCCATGGAGGCCCATGGAGGAGCAGAGATCCACCTGCAGTCCGGAGTGGGGCTAAACTATGACAGCTGTTTTTCATGTTGTGGAAGTTGTGGCAGTATCTGAGAGACTAAGGCAGTCCAAAAGTTTTTCTTCCTTTTCCTCTTGGCAAGAAATCTTATAGTCAGGACATAAGAATTTTTTAACTCATATTAAACATTACTAGACTGGCAAAAACACCACTGAAGAACTGTAGGTTAATTTATATGGAAATTATATCTTCTACACTTAAGTGAGCTTCTGGTCAACAGAGTGATGGTTAAGCAGTGGATGAAAGCCCGCGATGAAGTTTAAGATTTCCAGAAGGCTGGACTAATTGAGGCAGCAGTGAAGTATGTGAACGACCAGTTACTTCCAAAGCAGAATGCACAGAGAGAGAGAAGGAAAATAACTCTTCACTGTCATTCCAAGAAGGCTAACAATTCGTGCCAATCAGAAAGGGAACTTCTAGTGGGCGAGTCATCATGAGAAGACCAGCTAGGGGAATTTATTAATAGAACAGTGAGCAGATTCAAAGATGCTATCTAATTTTCTTTTTATGACCCATGGGATCATGAGGACAGGTACTTTTGCTGCACTAGAAATTCATACTCATTATTTGTCTACTTAATGTGGAAATGAACAGTGGGTTTTTTTCTATTTAATTCAAAATGCAAATAAAACAATGTATTTTAATTATTAAAAATATTAAATAATTTTCAGTATTCAACATTGTTAATGTTTAACTGAGGTTATAGATTTATTTTTTTTGTAAATTTGTTGTTTGGGAGATACCTCTAGCAAAATAAGATAATCTAGATTTAATTTAAAAAAAACCTCATGTGTTATTTGAAGATTCAATATTGGTTCCTAAGAATGTTTTGAAGTATTAAGCTGGTACATATTGCCAGTGAGAAACATGCAAAATTAACAGCATGAAAATAAGAAGTAATCATTTCAGCCAATCGAACTAGAAAGATTTAAAAATTGAAAACATCAATAACATTCATCTCTGCTCTGCATGACACTCACCTTAGGGAAGTTATTAATACACTTAGTGTAGGTGGTGTGTTGAAAATGACTTGCAGAGTTACAGGGTAATATATTATATTCTTTACCATAGTTTCTCTTAAAATAAAGAGAAAATATTTTTCATGCATTCGTTTCCATGAAATACATACAAGCTTTCTGTCTTTTCAAAGTATTATTTTGCAAGAATTCACATTAATCAATGACTATGTTATCATTTCCCAATAAAGAAATAAAACATATCAAAAGCTGAGCTCATAATGTACAAAGCGACCACATAGAATCACATGAAGTAGTTTCTTTTTTATTACACCTGACTCTTAGATATAAAAGGAAATGGAGAATATACACATACCCTTTCAGTAGTGATTAGGGTTAGTGACGTCTTCTCATGGCTGTCTCCTGACATGTCTATAGGCTTGCATTAGAAACTTGTCTTTTCTTCCCCATTCTTCCCCATGTCTCCTGTAACTGTGTGCTAAAATGGCAGAAATAGGAGCCAAACCAAGGTTCTTTGTCAGAGAACAGATCATTGCTCGAAACAGTACAATTTCCTCTGTCTTTGTCCCCTCACATCATCCTGGACAGGTTTACTGCAGAAGTAAAGGCCAGAGGTAAGGTCTATTAAGAAATGAACTGTTTTCTACTGGTTTCTACTGGTTTCATTAAGCCTGGAGAAAATAAATGCTACAGGCTCTGAGTGTGTTCCTTCCTGGATTCTCTTCAGAAGCCACCCAGTGGTGCAGCTGCCAGTATTGGTGACATGGACAAACAACAGGGGAAAACAGGGAAACAGGAAACAGAGGCCAAATCGGCAACAGGGCCACAGCAACAGCAGTGCTCTACTCTTGGCTGAGAGGATCTGCCACAACCACAAGGTCTTCTGTACCCTGCAGTCGTAGATCTGCGAAGAACCACTCTAGATCCTGTAGAAGTCATTCAGGTCTGAACTGCAAAAGCACTTCGACAATTCGAAGGCTGGCGCTGTGAATAGTGGTGATGGCTGATTTACACTGAACAATATGTGAATTTGCCTCAGCCATCTGTCTTCTTTTCTAAAAAAAAAAAAAAAGAGCAAGAGAAAAAAAAAGCATTTATCTTTTTCTCTCTTAGGATAAATATATATAGTCCATGAAAACTGAAATATTTTAATGAAACATTTCAAAAGACCAACCATTCTCTAACAAGCTTTAAGCATCAGCTGAAAGTGGAGCTTACTCAGGGAGACAATTGGAAGTCCCTAGATGTATCTTATTAATTAACAGAAGAATATCATTGCCAGCGTCTCTGAATAATTTATCCACTCTATTAACTATTTTGATCCTAAATTTTTTGTTGATATTCATCCTCTGTGAGTGATTGCAGGAAGAATCTTGATACTTTAATAGTGATATCGATCACTTTTATAGCACTCAGCAGTGATTCTCAGCACCAACTCAGCACTAAAACTGGTGGAACAGAGTGATGAATAAGGACTTGGAAATTCAAAGAGCTGCACAGATATTAACTAATCACTGCAACATCATGGTGGATCACTGAGCCAGTATGTTATTATGCTGATGGGAATATTTACATAGAGTGACTTTCCATATCTCAAAAATCGGAGCTCATGACTTCCCACTTTGTTCTCATTCTTTCCTCTACCATACTGCCTCTGCTTGATGTGCACTAATATTCAACAATAACAACCCAGAACTGCTAAATACATGAAGTAATTTGAAGGATGCCCACCATCTCTGAATCTCCCACAGACCTTGCACAGTGTTTGAAGCTGGCTTTCGGATGCTAGCAGCTGTGCCCAAAAGAGGAACAGAAGTAATGGACAGCAGATTATGTTGATGTCCCCAGACAAACTCACACACATGTGCATCCCCTTGTTGATCTATTCCATGCCCAACTCACCTTGCTTTTGATACAGAGGGAGGAGATTCGCATTGCACTGCAGTGACTGAAACTGGAAGGATGGGCATCAAGAGAGGAGGTAGCAACACGTCTCCTCATGGAGGTGTAGGAAAATCCCTCCTTGTGCCACTGCCTTGTGGTAGAATACTGAGGGCTTGACCAACAAACTGCTGAGGGCTCTGGGCACTGCAAGGCACAGCTGCCCAGACCTGTCGCAGACTGCTTTTATTTAAATGAGGGCTCTGACAATTTATCCCTAGAGAGCCAACACCCAGAAACTGGACTAAAAATAGCATTAGAATAATATTCATGAAGGTGCCTTCTTCATCACTGCTTATATTTTTATCTTTTACTTCCATTTTATGTTTTCTTTTCTTTCATGTACCAGTAATTTTCAGCGACAAAAGAAATTCTGCCTTCACTGATCCTCCTCAGCTGGAACTGGATGTAGCAAAATTGAACCTAGCATGAATACCACTGCAATCTAAACTGAACAGAGCTGTCCTGGAAGGAGCTGGCTTCTCTAGCAGGGCTGATAGAAAACTTTAGTTTCAAATGAAAAATTATTTTGTTTTTCTAGCACAGTTATTAAAAAATAATCCACTTTAAAAGTCTCAACGTTTTCTGAAAAATGTAAGGTCCTTTTATATCTCATGTCTAGATTCCCTTCACAACAGTACCCAGGACATTGTTTGCTTTCTTGCTTTACCACAAGAGGTACTGCAGGTTTCCTCGAACAGGGAGAAATCAGGGCACTAACTGTGTATGACAGTTTGTCACTGAAACGCATCTAGCTGTGGAAAAGACAAATATACAAATTAAAGACCTGAACTGTTGCCTCCTAAGGTGACTGGAAACCTTTACACTAGCTTTAGCAGACATTAAATCAAGCCCTGCGGGAGCAGGCTACACGGATAAATCTGCATTGCTCTGGGCTGTGGCAGCTCTTGATTCCACAATCTTTCATTGAAGAAGATCCAATAACTCAAGGTGCTGTAACTCTAATGCTAAAAGATTGTGTGTGTGGATGGTCTAATTAGCCACTGGACAACATCATTGCTAATGAGTCACTGTAGAGGTGAAGCCACAAAGGAAGTGATATTTGTAAAGATGTTATTTATACCCATCTTCTGATAGCAGATACTTCTGTCCTATCAAAGTCTTTGACTTGATTGGGGAATCAATTTATACGTAACCACAAAGCATTAGTTATTATATTGGTGCTTTGTTTTCCCAAAACATGCTTCAGTGCTAGTTTAAGCCAGAGGAAAGGAATAGGGGAAAAATAGCGGAAAAATAGGGGGAAAATGCCCAAAACTGTCAGTGAAATGAAATACAGTAAGAGATCTTCTCAATGGCCTACTGCACTTTACCAGCCTACTGCACTATACCTCATTCTAGCTTGAGATCTCTTCTCAGCTGAAGCTGTTTTTTAAGAAACCAAGTCCGATAAAGATGGTAGAAGAAGAGCTACAGCTCAACAGTGAGCTAGACTGAACTGTAGAAACCCTAGAGGCAAAATATTTGCATATAAAACACACAGTCCTTTGGTGCACAATACAGATTTTGACAGCGTGAGGTTTTAAAATAACAGAAAATTGGTTAGGGATGTTGTCTAATCCATCCCTTGCCTCACATTCAAGCTAGCTTATTATTTGTAAGTGGAACTGCTATGCACGAATAACTCAAATCACAGAATCTTTATGCCATTTTCATGTATATTCTTTGTGATTCTTGTATTTTTGCAGCCACGGTCACATGTGGGGAACTGCAAAGCTGAAGTCAAGGGCTATGCATTCTTTTAAAAGGATAGGAAGAATTTCACCCCAATGATTTAACATTTCCTTTATTGTCATTATAAAATAAGATAAAAAATTTAAATAAGCCCATCCTGCATGTTGTACCAACCTAGATGTACAAATGTGGGATGTAAAATCACATCAAAAGTTTCATTGTAGTGGGAAATTCACTAATCAAAATGTAATGCAGGTTGTCTTAACCTAGTCCATTTGTCCCTATGTTTTATGGTGTAACCTTCCCTGCCTGGTAACATCCAATTTCTTTCTATATGATGCTTGAGTCATTGCTACACAGAACAGCATTTTGTTTCCATTCAGTAGTTAAGTTTTGGTTAAAGAAGGGTTGTAATAGGAAGTGTTAAGCAACTTTTACAGTAATGATCACTGACAGCCCAACCTATAGGAAGGGTTGGCAGTTTAAATAAAATTGGAGGTTGGCTTTGTAAAAGTAAGTGGTGGGAGGAAATATCAGTAAACAGACTGCAGGGGATACAGGTTGACCAACATGAAAGGCACAGTTGCAGCAGGTTTCCTAACTGTCCTGTATTGCTATCATCATTCCACACAGCTATCATTGCCTTCATTACCATGTACTAAGTGTTGTATACATAAAAAAAGACTGGTTAGAGCATAAAGGATATGCTCACACTGATTCTCTCAATGCTTTCTCACATCTTTAAAAATGTATGATTTGTTTTAAAGTATCTGTGCATATATTTACTTTTTTTTTATCAGTGAGTGGAAATGGAAGCTTAATACTTCTTATGCCGCCCAGGGTTCTTATACACAACAAAATATGTCTCTGCTGCTATTCTTACTCATTTCCTTTTGTCTTTCAGATAACTTTGCTGTTTGCAGTAGATACAAAATAAACCGAATAGGTGGACTGTTGACGCGGAAGTAACGGACACTGCTGACGACCAATATGATCAAGCAAATGCCGATTTATTGTTGATACATCCCGGTTAATATAGCCCTTCTAATTCCGTATCATGAGCAAGCTCTCTACTAATTGGTTAACTATATCATGCACGCGCTCCTAGCTAAAATATGATTCCGTTAAGTCTCTATGTTCACGCGCACGGCTCTCTCCACCTGCACCCTGCTTCACGTTCAGCCCCCAGTCACGTATGCCAGCTGTTTTCCTTCTTCTCAAGGTTGCTTCGTTTACTTTCTCACAGGAAGCTTCATTACTTTCTCACAGGCGGCCTCATTATTTTCTCACAGGTGGCTTCAGTACTTTCTTACAGGCAGCTTCAGTACTTTCTCACAAGCGGCTTCAGTGATGTCCTTGAGGCCTGCTGCTCACAAACATAACAATTCCATTCGGTCTGGATTGTTCACTAAGTGCCCCTGGTACTCCAGGTATCCAACAGTGGACCACAGAAAATGGGATGATGTTGTTCAGTGCCCCTCTGCATCTCATAGTCATACTCACAACCAAGATTTTACCTTGTCAGCTGCCAGCTTGCTAACGTATGCTAAGCATACACAAATTATATTGCAAATACTCACTGAGGATCAGGGAAACAAAATAAAACAAAAAAAAAAAGAAGAAAAAGAAGATACACAGAAAAGAGAAAAAATTACTAATAAAATCAAGCATCATGCAGTAGATAGTAATGTCCTTTACTGTGAAATTGTATGTCAGTCACTACTCTCACGGTCCACTGAACAATACTATTCTAATAATCTGTCAGATCTAATCAGAAGGAGCCAGTCAGCCTACCAAAATGTTTTGTGCAGCTGGGAGCTTCATGTCAGGACCAATCAGGCACTACTGTCTCTGTCACTTTATCATATATGTTTTAAATATAGCAAAATAAACTGTGTCTAAGGAGGTTTTTTTAAGATATTTTTCCTACTCTTTTTTTTTTTTTTTGTTGGTAATAATTTGGATTTGGTAGCCTAAAGTTCTACTTTCCTTTGATAGTCTGAGCAGCTTTAGTGAGATAAAAAAGCAATTGAGAATTATAAGACTGCTTCTTAAAAAGTTTGGGTTTGTTTTGTTTTTTCCCTAGGGCTGTACAACTCATTTGCATGGCTATGGTGGTACAATTAATTTGCACAAATCTCTTTTGCTACACCCTTTAAAAAAAATCTACACAGTAAGATAAATCAAATGTAATTTTTAAAAAATATATGGTCCAAAATTTGTACTTAGAATCATAAAATCATAGAATGGTTTGGGTTGGAAGGGACCTTTAAAGGTCATCTAGTCCAACTCCTCTGCAAGGAGCAAGGACATCTCCAACCAGATCAGGTTGCTCAGAGCCTCAGCCAACCTGTCCTTGATTGTTTCGAGGGACGGGGCATCCACCATCTCTCTGGGCAACCTGTTACAGTGTTCTACCACCCTCATTATAATTTTTTTTTTTCCTAATACCTAATGTGAATCTACCTCCCTCTATTTTAAAAACATTACCCCTTGTCCTATTGCACCAGGCCCTACTAAAGAGTTTCTCCCTGTCTTTCCTGTAGGCCACCTTTCAGTACTGGAAGACTCCTATAAGGTCTCCCTGGTGTCTTCTCTTCTCCAGGCTGAACAACCCCAACTCTTTCAGCCTGTCCTCATAGGAGAGGTGCTCCAGCCCTCTGAATATCTATGTGGCCCTCCTCTGGATTCACTCCAACTCAGTCGCTACTTCATATAAGGCTATGAAAAAGCCCCTAATTTATGCTAAGGATGAACTGGATACAGTGGCCATTTTTATGAAAAACAAGTGTAAGAGTGAAACTCAAAGTTCTGGCCAAGATGGTAATATTTTTCTTTGAGTGAATAAGCATCTTAGAGCTGGGATGCATATAGACTTTCTAGGAGGGCATATTGAAGGGCATTGACTGATAGAATCACTGCATTACTGGTACCCTACAAAGCTTTGGAACCTTTTGGCTCTGAAAGAAGCTAGCCAAAATTCAAGCTCAATTCAGTTTTCTCTGAACATCCTAGATATCCAAAGGACTGGAAATGTTAATAACTATACTGATAAACCCTCAAGAAAGTATAACTTAAAATAATGACTGGATAAAACAGGGCACAAAACAGAGGCAGGGGAAAGTATAAGTAGCAGAAAAACTAATTTTAATCTGTTCTTGTATGCAGACTTATCCTACCTCTCCTGAATAACAGTTTCTTTAGTATTACATCACATCTTGTTCTTGCTTCCATTTTAGAAGGTTGCCTCCTGAAGTTTCTCCAAGAAATATACTTTTATTTGAAGCATCTCTCTTTCTAGTCTTGAGTCATAGTAGGAAGATTTGGCCTAAAAACTGCTAATGGAGAAACAGTCCATTGGCAAGAGAAGAAGGAATAATTTATAACGGTTAATGAAATTAGTTTTTTCCAACTTTTTCCTCCATCCATAGATTACAAAGTACTTGAACATACAACTGTTTTTATTTTTTCACAGACTTTGATAAACAATTTATAGTGAAAAGTTCATTTAGAAATAGTTCAGTTGAAATACCTGAGCAGAAAAACAAAAACAAACCCCCTCCAGATTAGTGATTTAGCCACAGAAATGTCATGGCATTATTCACATTCCTGAGCTTCAAAATTTTCCTTTTCAAAAACACTCTAGCACAGTAGCTGTCCTTGTCTAAGTACTCCATGAAAACTGTAAGCATACTAAACTGATAACAGACTGATTAACATTTATGGTCAGATATTTTTTCTTTTCTCCAGTGATTGTCTGTGGAAGTTGAAATGTCCAGGCTAAAAGTCAGTCTGGAAAAAACATATTAAACAGCCCTGTCTCCTGTTGATAAAACATCACTTACATTCTGAAGCTTTTCCCTAAAGATTCTAGAAGATATCAAGAGCAGGTGTATATGAATACTCAGGTTCTGGGCCTTTTTCCACAGTCTGAACCCTATACAACCATCCTTTCACATGCTTTCACAAGCCATGATCCAGGTTGGGAGGTGTTTTTTTTCTAATTTAGGCACACCGGGAAGCTGTCTGGATGGACTGGTACTGAGTCTCAATGGAAAGGGAGGCAGAAAATCAGACGTTCCCCTACAAAATACATGTAGGAGCTTAAGTGGGTACACCAGTTGTCTTTTGCCACCTCACTGAACCAATCTTACAGAAACTTGGTGTCTTTTTTCTCGGAGTAGTGCTAAGACATTATTATCCACTCACCCTCAACGGCCAGAAAAGTATTTCTCCATGCCTTCACCTGGCCCCTCAGCCCCCTGTTAATCCTGCTTCAGGTGTCAGTGAGCAGATATTGGTATTATAGACAAGAAGTGTGTTGCAGGAACTCCTGTCTGCAAAGACTTCTGCACCTGCCACATGAGTGAATGGAGCCATACATGAATTCAGGAAAATAGCTGAACAACAAAATAGTTGTGTCATCGAGTGTTCCTCAGATCTATCCCACTTAAGAGAACCTTTGCTCAGCTACATCATGAAAATAGAAGTATTTTATCCTCAATAAATATGGAAAATTTCCCCATTTTTGTAGAAAGCTGACCTTCTAATCTTGCATAAGATGAGCCCACCTCCTGCTTGAAAATCCTACCCTCCGTTTGACTCTGACTACACAAGAAACCTCTTTTAATATTTTATCTGAGGGACCCTAAACCTCTCCTCTTTAAATGCATGTTTCAGATGTTTCTGTTTATCAGTTTTCTGTCTTTGTGCAAGGCAAAGATCCTTTGACTGCATTCTTTGATCGCTTGAGGGAGATAAGATTTTATCTTTCTAATCTTACACAGACCCTCTTATTTTATATTTCTCATATATCTCCAGTATCTTTCTCTAAAGAGACACAAAAAATCTTGCCAACTCAAAGCCTATGGAGACTACAATTTCCCGTTCTTCCTCAAAGCTCGTCTGAATTCTGGGTTGCAGCATTCCCTCTAATAGGACAGCACACAGCGACAGTTAGCTGGCCTCAGAATCACAGATGGTCTGTTTCCATGGTAGTCTAGTTGACAGAAAACATCAATCACAAGGGGAAAAAAGTAAATTACCATTTAGCACTGCATAGCATTTCCATTCAGAAAATACTGATATGCTCAAAAACCATCAGCTTAATGGTATCTGATAAATTTTCAGAATTCCTATACAGCCTAGGAGCTTAACCCTCAATGGTGCTATTTTCTTTGCAGCTCAGATGCTTTTGGATACTTTTCTGATTCTTGGAAGAATGTAAGAATTATTTCTCCTATTTCATCTATGAATAAACTCAGACAAAGCAAAGTGACAGACTTTTTTTTTCCCCTTAAATTCAGGCAGAACATGTAGAATTTCAAAGTTCAAAGAATTTTCAAAGATAGCTCTTAGTCTCACACCATTTCAAAATACACTGATCACTTGGAGGTTTGTGATCTCTATTGAAACAGTTGATGTTAGTATGATGAAGTGTGAGCAGTCTGACAGTGGAGAACACACAGATCTTCTCTCCTTCCTCACAAGCAAATGTTAAGTGCATTGAGAATGCCTAGAAAATGTATTTATGAACTCTTATTAAGGATTCTGGGTGAATCACGAGAATGAACACATTACTTTATCCCTGCTACAAGCTAGAGTGCTGGCCTGGAGAAAATGTTTTAAAGTCTTTCCTTTCCATCTTGACCCAGGCAAGTGCTCAAAAATTAGTTATTCCAGGACAGGATAACAGACAGAGCCAGTGCTGGGTGCTCTGTAGCTGAGTTTCATTAAGACAGTGTTACATACGCTGTTGGAGGATTGCAGCTTATGGTGATCCTCCCTTTCATGCTCATGTAGTTAACTTGTCATCTTTAATAGTCCCAATGTGGAGATTCCTGAAATAATTACACCAAGCTAATTATCTGAAGTCTGAATCACTGCAGATGATGCTTGACTGGTTGGAGTGCAGCACAAACTCCGTTTATCTGACATGAGTCAGGAAAGCAGTGATCTCATTACTCTTACAAGCACTATTCTGGGATATGGTTTAGTCACAGGGATTATCTTTCCTTTTTTTTTTTTTTTCAGAAGGGTTAATATGAACAACAAAGTCATGAGAGCAATAAACGTGGTTCAAATCTGGTCCATGCCATCTGAAGAAAATTCTTCAGGCAAACTTGTCAAACAGAAGTAGATAAAATTAAACTTCTGAGTCACGCCCATTGTTTTGGATTCAGGAGCTTATCTCCACATGTGTTCTTCAAGATGTTAGATGTGGGGTGTCTTTCTACATCTGACTAGAAATATGTGAGTTATTGATTTTTCCAGTTCAGTGAATGAACCACACATACAGAAAAGAAAAAAAATAAAAACATCCAAAAGACTGAAAGACAGAGCACTCAATTCCAAAAATGAAGTGCATCCCCCGGCAGACATGTGTGGAAAAACGTGAAGTGCTGTGGCACTTGGCTGACATCTGTGTGGTGATTTGAATCTTGCATCACACTGACATGACTTTGGTGGACCAGGTAATAGGGCAGAGAAAAAGACACTTCTGCCTATTCACATATCCAGTGCTTACATACAGATGGTGAACAGCACATCCAACTTCTCCAAATCCCCATCTAATCCAAAGGCTGAGTGAGTAGTAGAGATAGGTGTAGTAACAGGCTGCTCTTTTTTTCTCTTTGGCAGCAGTAGACAGAGACTACTATCTAACCCATACCTATGACAGAGATAATTCCTTGGCATGGATAAAGCTACTGGTTCTGGATATGCCGGCAGTACCGTGCATCATCTTATGCCAGTGTTTGGCTTTCTGGAGGTTTTCATATCAGGTAACAAGGGGTCCAAAGAAGAATGCCAACTCTGTGTGTGTGTGTGTAGATGTTCATTGGTGTGGAAGGGGCCAGTGTTATTTGTCACCACCTTGTTAATGGAATGACCTCCAAGTTTTATGACACGTATTCATGTCTTTAAAGCATTGCTACTAGGTAGGCCTCATGTAAAAAAAGCCTCACAGCTTATAATTTCAGATTTGCTGACTCTCAAAGAAGTAGTGGAGGAATTACTTTCTCCTTCCTGAATACTTATTCATATCTTACTTCATATCAGTACTCCAGTATCCACACATCACTTTGGAGTGATGCAGATTTGCCTTCTTCTCCTACACACTCTGATTGGATCCCACTTCACATTATCGAGCAGAAGAAAACAAGCAATAAAACAATATAAGTGTGAGAGAAGGAATCAGATAAGAAATCACACTTGGTGACCATGTGAATTCCTTTAGCTACTGACTGGGCTTCTGACAAAGACTCTAGTTGAAACAGTAGCTGTTGCAAGTTGTGCAGTATTTTGTTTCAGGAGAAATTCCTACAGTTCTCTAGTCTTTGGCAATAATAAGAATTCCCCCAATGAGACTGCACTGAGGGAAGCCAAGGGGGACATCAGCCACTTCTGGTCTTATGCAGTGCAGCTGCCCAAAAAACAAAGATGCAGATTCAATAAAGCCATTTGCTCCAGATACAAATTTAGAGAGAAGAAAATCACCATTTTAAAGATTTGGGGGCTTTTTGCTTTCAACTAGTTCTACTTCTGATGTATACTTATTGTCAGGGCAGGACCAAAATGAGAGTCAAAGACATAAGATTTGAAGGCTCTCGCGGGCAATAGCTCGAAGAGGCTAACCTCTGACTGCTAGCCAGTTTTATTAGCTCTCATGATAATACACCCTGGGCAACTGTAGACATAATATTTACAAAACATAATCTTTGAATGAATAACTGAGTAACCCTGACACTTAATTTAGAAGCAGTAGAATAAAGCAAGGTGTTGAGTTCTCAAACTTGAGTTTCAAAACAGCTGCAGTTTCTGGCTTTAATTTTCTTGCAGACACCAACATTATCTTCTGTGCTTGTGTCTTTACCTTTTTCTTTAATTTTCTTGCAAGATAATTCCACATTTCAGAGCTGTGTTAATTCCATTTCTTATCAGTCATGTAACTGGAGTCTTGTGCAGCATCAGGATTAAATACAGACTCCACTTCTACTTGTCCCTGAAGTCCTAATCCACACAGTTTTTCAAAAAGCAGGTATTATTCTTGGGAACCTGCCAGTTCCAACAAAATTTTCACCCAGAAAGTTTCACTGGCTTGGAGGTTGGATAATGAACTGAAAAACAGATAATTCATAGAAGACAGATATATCAGGCATTCACACTGGATGTGACGGACTGCAATCCTGGTTTCTGTCCTGCATTATAATTCTACCCTATGCAAGGGGCCTTTCAGGCCATTGTCTGCCCTTGGTATCTCACCACAGAGTATTTTCAGTGTATTTCAAAGTGTTTCATTCATGCCAGGCATTCAGTTGGCAATGGAGAGACTATCTCTGTAGTCTCTTGTTTCACCATTCATCTGTGATGCAGCACCGTGAAGGCTGCATCTCTCCACAAGCGAACGTTATTGGACAAGGACAGCAGCTGGAAGAGAGGGAGATGGGTATGGGGATGGTGCTTAGTCACTTGACGGCATATTTCCATTTGAGTCAAAGGGAACCAACGGTATGTAAGGGCTCTGTCAGCCTACAGTGGGAAAGGAAATGCCTTTGGCAAATCTCCTCAAATGAAGAATGAACCTACATCTAAAACCTTATCATGGGACTGGGCCAAAACAAACATTTCACCAGCTGGTTTTATCCATTCTGCAGCAGCTAACCAGGCTACAAAATATCTAATTACAAATGTCTGTTGTAATTCTTGCCAGATCATTTCCCATGGCAGGAGTTTAACCATAAGCAGCTGTTCAATGACTTGAAAGCTCTTTGTCACTCACCAGCCTTATCTCACATTTCAGTAGCTGCATAGTACACATAGACTGATTCGTTTTCACCCACCTTACCTTCAAGCAGCTTGGTGCTGCAACTGAGAGTTTTCACACATTTTACTCTTTTTGCACATATCTTATCCTATGTTGGCTTTGAAACTGGAGTCTGCAGTTCCTATGCTTGTTTCTATTTTTGGCCGTGGGTTCTCTTTGACGGAGTAACACTTTGCTGTGTGACCTTTCAGTGTTTTGTGAATTTCTGGTATGTCCTCCCTTTCATAGGAAAGGGGTTTCAAGACAAATATTAATCTATAGCATCACATTATGTGTTTGAAGAACGTGTTAAATATTTAAAGACAGTTGTCCGTGCTCCAAGAATGCCACAATCTACAAACATAAGAAAGATGATACGTATTTTTTATCTTATTAGAAAGACGTCAATTTAAATTACGTTTGCCTCACTCAGAATGGAAAGTTCCTAATACTGTACAGGAGAGTGTGGAAATCCACTAAATATTGAGGAACTCATATTGTTTATTTGCTGTACGAAAACCACTGTTGAGACTATTCTGAAACTCACTGAATTGAATAAAAAAGAGACTTGGGAACTTTATGGTCTTTGCATCATAACTTTTTTTGGATGATAATAGAGAGTGTTTCCTAAAAACAAGATCTTGGTACTCTGGCTGTTGCAATTCGATTCCTTCACACAAACTTGTCCATCTTTCTCTTGAGTATCAGCGGTGGACTGGGGTAGCACCTGAGAGAGTACTTATCTGCATTGCCCCTGTATTCACTGTGAAATGTAAAAATCTATTGAAATAATTGCGCCACCTAACCTCTGCTGCATCAAAAGTAGATGTTGTTCAGCAATCAAGTTGTCTAAATCTTGTTTACAGCCAGTGGAAAGACATAGCTTCAGAGAGTGATTTATGCTATTTATCTAAACATCTACTAAACTCAAGCTGAGAATCTCCCACCCACAAGAGACTCCTGTCTCTCCAGGTGCCCCAAACTTTCCAGATATTCAGCTGAAATCTCATTGTTAAGAATTTTAAAACAGGTTGTTGTTTTACCTTATTTCCATCTTGACACCTGAAGATCTAGTTTTAACCTACAACCTAACACTCATGTGCAGCATAGAGCTGGTAGCCCTCAGGGCTAAAATAACTTGCTCCCTTGTTCTATAAATAAGACCAGAGGCAAGGCAAGGTAATTTGTCTTTGCATTTGACAAGCATTGGTATTTTAAAACTGGCAGAAAATAAGGAAAACACCATTTGATTTGCATGATGAGCGACAGTGTTACTGGGGCTAACAAATTAATTTCAATAGAAGTACTCTGAGCTGAACAATACATTCATTAAAAGAGCAGTTTCGTGATTAGACAGTAGAGCAAATAGCCCTTTTTTTTTCCTATTTCGCCATCAGAGCTGCTTCACGTAAGCAATAACAGAGAACGGGTCGTATGTTCATTTTGCTGCCATTTGTTCTGTGATTCTACAATGACAGTGTTACGGCTTTTCGACACCACAGCACAGTGGAAGGGGTGATGACACTAGATCCATGCACCCTACAGTATACAGTAAACAAGGCTGAATGATTTTACAGGCAAGGCTAATGATTCAGGTCAGCTGGAATTTTTAACCTTCTAAATTACCTGACAGGGCAATTTTGGCAGCAAGGACGTTACTAGTATTGAAGCCAATATAAGCAGGGTCTGGAAAAGAGAGTATTTCACTGGGTTATACCCAATATTTGCCGTTGTCCTTGCAACTACGACCTCAACATTAGGTGATTTGCTGCCAATATCTTTTGTGGGGATTTATCTGCAGAGACCTATGTGACTCACAGATTCCTTCCTATAAGAATCCTCACTTGAGCTGGAGATTACTTACTCGAGACTACCAGTGCTCAGAGAGCACGTGAGCCTTGCTTCAGTACAATGGGATGAAGATGGTCTGTCCATCTTTTAATGTATTTTATTACAAGGAGTGAGCAAGCAAATATAGACATAATCCACCATATTACGGAGCTAATTTCTGCATTTCACTAAGCTAATTAAAGGTGAAGCAATATAATAATCACATTTATATCACAAATAAAATTGAATCATTAAATCAATAGATTCAAATGAGTAAATCTCCAAATTAATGCAACAGTTAATGAAACTGAATGATTATGTTGACACTTTAAAGAGAATGTTTTATGTTCAACTTGTTTTGCAAAAAAATCAGAGAATGGTTTCTTGTTATCTGAAAAACTAATAAGTACACTTGCATACATAGTGTTTTAACTTAATTGATGAAGGATGGTTTGTGGGGGAAAAAGTGACCTAAAGCAAATACCCAAGAACCACTATTTCTTTCAAAATTGCCGCAGATGACCAACATCAGGAGGTAAAAGATAATCTCAGTTGCTAAAATCTATTGATATTCCATCCACATTAATAGCTGCTTATTTTAAACCAGTCTCCCAGAAAAAGATATTTTTTAAAAACAGGTTGACAGCATTGGTGGACAAGAGCCGAGCAATGGACATCATCTACCTGGACTTGTGCAAAGCATTTGACACTGTCCCGCACAACATCCTTCTCTCTAAACTGGAGAGGCACAGGTTTGATGGACGGACCACTTGGTGGATAAGGAATTGGCTGGATGGCCGCACTCAGAGAGTGGTGGTCAACAGTTCAATGTCCAAGTGGAGACCAGTGACAAGTGGCATCCTTCAGGGGTCCGTGTTGGGCCCGGCCCTGTTCAACATCTTTGTCGGCGACATGGACAGTGGGACAGAGCGCACCCTCAGCAAGTTCTCCAGTGACACCAAGCTGTGTGGTGCCGTCAACGTGCTGGAGGGGTGCGATGCCATCCAGAGGGATCTTGACAGGCTGGAGAGGTAGGCCCATGCAAATCTCATGAAGTTCAACCAGGCCAAGTGCAAGGTCCTGCACCTGGGTCGTGGCAATCCCAAGCACAAATATAGGCTGGGTGGAGAATGGATTGAGAGAAGCCCTGAGGAGAAGGACTTGAGAGTGCTGGTGGACGAGAAGCTCAACATGAGCCAGCAATGCACCCTTGCAGCCCAGAAGGCCAACCGCATCCTGGGCTGCATCAAGAGGAGTGTGGCCAGCAGTCTGAGGGAGGTGATTCAGCTCCTCTATGTTGCTCTGGTGAGACCTCACCTGGAGTACTGCATCCAGCTCTGGAGCCCCCAACATAAGAAGGACATGGACCAGTTGGAAAGGGTCCAGAGGAGGGCCACAAAGATGATGAGAGGGCTGGAGCACCTCTCCTATGAGGACAGGCTGAGAGAGCTGGGGCTGTTCAGCCTGGAGAAGAGGAGGCTCTGGGGAGACCTTATTGCAGCCTTCCAGTACCTCAAGGGGGCCTACAGGAAAGATGAGGAGAAACTCTTTAGTAGGCCTTGGTGCAATAGGACAAGGAGTAATGCTTTTAAAATTGAGGGAGGTAGATTCACATTAGGTATTAGGAAAAAAAAAAATTATAATGAGGGTGGTAGAACACTGTAACAGGTTGCCCAGAGAGGTGGTGGTTGCCCCATCCCTGGAAATGTTCAAGGCCAGGTTGGCTGAGGCTCTGAGCAACCTGATCTAGTCCGGGATGTCCCTGCTCTGTGCAGGGGACTAGATGACCTTTAGAGGTCCCTTCCAACCCTAACCATTCTAGGATTCTATGATTCTATGAAAATGAATTAAAAAATGAATTAAAAAAATATGTAAATGTACTGATCAGAATTGACATGGTTAGAAAGGGAAAGATTCAGATAACACGCGAATTAGCTTTCCTTGCACAGAAAACTCAGAATAAGCTGTTTATTATGAAGGACAAAGGAAGATTGCAAGAGGAAACAAAGCATGGAGTGGGGAAGAAGAAAATAAAGAGTTTTGTGAGATAGAGTCTTTCTGTATGAAACCGCCACAGAATAGAAGGAACAGAGAAATGGAAGTAGCAAACAGAAAGGAAAAGATTCCAAGGGAATTAAGGGCCCATAATTTTTTGTTTTCATAATTAAAAAGGAAAGTAAAAAAGGATAATAGATGGTTGGAAAAGGAAAATTGTACCATTGCCTCACCAAAGGAAAGTAAAAAGAGACAAAATGGCAATGAAGAGAAAACAGTAGAGGGTGCTATGAAAAGACTAAAAAAAGTAGTAAAGAGGTGTCGTGGTTTAACCCCAGTCAGCAACTAAGTACCACACAGCTGCTCACTCACCCTCCCCCTTGAGAAGAAAATAAAACTCATGGGTTGAGAAAAAGACAGTTTACTAGGATAGCAAAGGAAAATATTAAAAATATATCAAAATAATGATGATATATAAAAACAATAATAATAATAGGAATAATAAAATATACAAAACAAATTATGAACAATTTCTCCCCACCTGACTGATACAGCCTATCCCGAGCAGCAATCATGGAATGAAAAAAAATTGAAAACAATCCTGGAACAATTCCAAACAGCAAGAGAAAAGACAGTGAGCTCACTGGCCCGCCTCCACTTATATACTAAGTGTGATGTTTATGGCATGGAATGTACTCTTCGGCCAGTTTGGATCAACTGTGCGGACTATACCCCTTCCTGCTTCCTGCACCTGCACATTAGTGAAACCTGGGAAGCTGGAAAGTGTCCTTGGTCTCTTTAGCAATAACTGATAACATCAGTGTGTTTATTAACATTCTTCACATACTAAATCCCATACTAAATCCAAAACACAACAGCTACTGAAAAAAAAAATTATCTCCATCCCAGCTGAAACCAGGACAAGAGGTGTCTGCACTTTACAGTATCTCCCATTTCCTCATGGATGTGCACCACTTCCGTTGCTCCCAGTGTTAACACTGTAACTGTCATCACCATTACCACAAGTTTTGGGTAAGCCTTAAGGTACAAAGGCAGTTTCAGCGGTCTGGCAGTGGGATAGCATTGTGGAATTATTTAAAAAGAAATTACATGACCTGAGCAATTATAGATCTGCTTAGACTGATACGAATCATTGATGAAATAGTGGAATGACTAATAAAAGATTCCAGTGGTTAAAGAAATTAAAGAGTTTACAGAAGAAAATATTAATAAAACTGACGATAAGTTTTGACGGCACTATAAAGTTAGCAAAAGCAAAAATGTTGATGGTACATATTAAGGCAGGAGGAAAACATTTAACTTGATATCTGATGACTTCTTGATTAATGAGTTGGAATAGTATAAAAACAACAGGCTAGATTGTAAATGAATCAAAAACTGCTTAAATAATAGTTCTAAAATATTCTTTGAAACAGGAAATCTTGCTGAGCTTCTGTCTTTACCGTGATCTCATAGGGCTTGTCTCTTACCTGAGCACATTTAGATTTTTTTCTCATATTTAAATAAAGTAATCTTCTGTCATAATGTTCTGGTTTTGTTGGGTGAGGGAGGGCCTAAGGTGGTAGCTTCTGTAGGAAACTGCTAGAAGTTGCTCCCCTTTGTTTAGTGGACTCAGCCAGGCCTAGGGCAGATGCACTGCTGGCCAAGGCCGAGCCAATTAGTAGCAGAATGTCCCATGATAACGCCTCTGCATATTTAAGAAGAGGAAAAGAGGAAAAGAGGAAAAAAAAAAGAGGAGAAGATGTGAAGCAGCTGAGCGGGGACAGAGAGGGGGAGGCGTGAGCCTTGTGGGCCTTGAAGGCCTCACCCTCTGGCCTCCTGCTGGGCAGCCGACTGGGCCCAACTCGGCCTGGCCTGGCTGCAAGAAGTGGAGAGGAGATGAGAAGTGAATAAGATGTAAAAAAGATCCTGAGAGACATGTGCCAGCCTGTTGTGAAGAATGGCTGCAGACGCCAAGGTCAGTGAAGAAGGGGAGGGAGGAGTAACGCGGCTCCTGGCCAAGATTCGCCTGTGGTGACGACCCTGCAGTTTGTCCCCCTGCAGCCCATGGAGGTCCATGGAGGGGAAGAAATTCACCTGCAGCCTGTGGAGGACCCCACGCTGAAGCAGGTGGAGGCCTGAAGGAGGCTGTGGCCCATGGAGGGCCCTCAGGGGCAGCTGTTCTAGAGGGACTGCACCCCGTGGAAGAGATGACCCACGCCTGAGCAGTTTCACAAAGGACTGTGGCCCGTGGGGGGGACCCCATGAAGGAGCAGAGGAGGAATGCGAGGAGTTCTTCCCCCGACGCTGAAGCAGTGGCATGAAACAACGCGTGATGAACTGACCGTGACCCCCATTCCCTCTTCCCCTCTGTGCCGCTCGGGGGGGAAAGGTAGTAGTGATAATGTTAAGCCTGGGAAGAGGGAGGGGTGGGGGGAGGTTATCTTGTTCTCTGTCTCATTCTCCTGCTAATTTTAGAAATAAATGAGTATTTTTCCCCAAATCGAATCTGTTTTGCCCGTGACAGTAACTTCAAGGATTTCTCCCTGTCCTTATCTCAAACCTCGAGCCTTTTTTTCCTTATATCGTCTCCCCCTATTCTCTTGGAGGGTGGAGGAGCGAGAGAGAGACTGTGTAGTCTGGTCCTGATCAGGGCTGAACTACGACACATAATCTTGAAAGATACCTGTAAATCATGCTAATAAAGTTTCAGGTGGTATAAAATGAAAGAAAAGTAAAATAATGCCCAAGAGAAGCTGATGATAGAAAATGTCAAGATATAAAGTTCACCATGAGGAGGCAAAAAAAAACTGCAAAGAAACAAAATTTCTTAGCATATGTCCAAGTATAAAATCATACCTCTCATAGAAGAAAGATACAAGATATAATTGCAAATTGAAGATCTTATCATAGGAAACATGTATAAAGACTTGAGGTTTATGATGGAGAATTACAGTTCCCAACTTAACAAGAGTGGTCAAAAAGGCTACCATCATCTTTAAATGTGCAAGTAGGGGAGTGCTGAATAGGAGAATTTACATTCTCTTTTGCAATTAGTGCTGAAGTGACTGCTATTGGAGTACCACATCTTGTTACAGCCCATCCTTTAAAACAAGAATTTAAAAGGCTAGAGAGGGTTCAGAGAATATTGAAATGAATTAATGAGTTAGAAGCATGTCTTGAGGGTTTAATCCATTTAGATTACCAAAAAAAACCCAGCTATGGGTGAGTTGTTTACATTCTGTATACTGGGGAAACATCAAAATTAGTAGCAATTTGGGATTCCTATTAATTATTTTCTTATCTTTCGTGCAAAAACAAGGAAAGTCTTCATGTTCTTCGGTGTAGAAGGGAAGATTCAGGCAAGAACAAAAATGGTATTTTTAACAACAGAAGCACTTAGTCACTGTAGCAATGTATCTGGGTAGGTAATACATTCTGCATCACTGAAAATGTGTATAGGAATATTTGATTTTTTTCCTCAAAGAGATATTCTAGCTCAAGGACAGCAAGTGGATGTGAAGTGGGAATTATTAAAGGGCAATCCAGTGGCCTGTGTTACGAGGAGGTCAGACTTGCAGCTTGTGATGTGCTTTCCTAGTCCTGACATCTATTAAACCCACATAAGCATGTACTCTGGAAAAAAACTTGACTTTGCCATTTATGCCTCTCTGCTAAAAGAAGTCAAATTATATAGATTTGTAACTAATACATATATAGTGCTATAGATTAAGAAATGCAGTAAAAATCTGATAGAAAAGTAAATAATAAAAGAGGAGGTACATTCTCCTTGTCCTTGAAGCTATCAATTCTCTTTAAAACTTGGGAAAAAAAAAAAATCAAGGCAAAAACATTTATCAGGCCTGGAGTGGTTAAAAAGTGCTGACATTCAGGACCAGTTCTGGGAATGCAGCATGGATCTCACACCTAGACAGGCTCTAATGGTCCATGTACTTATGAGAGTCTCTTACAGATTGGATTCCACTTTGTTAAAGCTTCCACGTCCACTCAAAACTCAGGGTAAGACCAATGTACATTTAAAATTTAAATCAGTAAATACTTCTTAAAACAAAGGTTCAGCATCAACATTGGCACTGCAGGGAGAAAAGTAGAAAATGTATTTATATGGCAGAAATAATGACACTCTGCATGGCTGATTCTAAAGCTTTACTTTGAAAAGGGGAGGAAACCTTCAAAACTCCTGATGACTTTGCTACTAGGGCAAGAGGGAGGTTTCCATGTGCCTGGGACTGAGGCATAATGCTATTCTACAGTGCCTCCTGCCTTCCGTCTGTGAGGAAAAAGGATAAAATCTTCCCTGTGTTTGTATCTCTGGGTGGCAGTGGTCCTGAGCTCTCCCTGGATATACTTTTCATATATTGCCATGCGTAGCAACTTTTGCACTTTGATTAATTTTCTCCTTGTAGCATGCACATGTGTGGCATATCTCCCTCCCTCCTTCCCAGGTAATTCCAGTGTTACTGAGTAACTATTGGTTTCTATTTTCAGTCAGGATCTGGCATCATTACAATTAATTTGGACTTTTCACTGAGTACTGTGGGCCCAAACAGTAGGCCCTCCTGCCTTCCCTACCTCCTCTCTCCAGGGAAGGATGCAATAACCATCTCTTCACCATGCACAGCTTATGCACAAACTGACTATTTAAGAAAGGCAAGGGTTGCTCTGGACTCATACCTTAGAAGGGAAAAGGAGTTTGACTTCAACTGTAAAATGACCTCCCATGCTTGTGGCTTCTTCTCTTCTCTCCCTCTTGCCTTTTACAATGAGGCTTTATTCTGCTTTGTTAGTGTGGTGTAGCAAGATGTCTCTCAAAAGGTGGCAGGAGGAAGAGAGAATCCTGTGCAAGCTTTTCCCAGAGAATGTAAAGCCATTTGTATCGTCACTTAGGCACTGCCATTAGAGGTGGTTCACTTACAAAATTTACTTCAAAGAAGCCTTAATATGGCATAAAGGTTCCTGTAGTCAGCAAAAGTGATATCCATATATACTCTATCTTTTGATCTCGTAACTGACAGCTGCTGCTAAGATTTTGTGGCACTTCCCATTCCCTTTGGATATTATAGCTTCCCATGTGATACTAGGAGTGGGGGAGATTGCATAACTGAGGAGGATACACGCACTGATCTCCTCCTAGAAGTCCAGAGGTGATCTAGAGAAAAATAGCTCTGTTCAGGAGCTAAATTCAACTATGCAGCCACAGAGGAGCAACTCCCTGTCTGGCCCACTTATGTTATGTGGAGGACACTTGACTAACACCACACAAAATAAGTTGCATCGTTGGTAGTGCTTCATTAATAGCTCCCACTCCTAGTAGTTATTAAGCTCCTCAATGATGTCCAGTCACTAGTGCCTCCACAGGCATACGGCTACCAAGGCATTTCAGCGGGAGAAGATCAAAAAGAGATGGAATTCAGAAACAAGCCACCTCCTTCTCCTGGCTCATACATCTGGGGAGCTGCACCCCACCTCAGCATGCAGCTCCCCTTGCTAGTGCTGGCATGCAGACACACACAACAGATGGAGGGACCATCTGACTTCTGGCAGCAGGCAGAATAATTCACCTTTTTTTTTAATCCTGCATTGAAAAATTTTGAAAAAAAAATTAAAAATAAAACCTTAGTTCACTGCTGTGAATCAGACACACCTGATTCAGGAAGACAGACCACCAGTAGCCCGAGTGTCCCCTTCACTCTGATATAAGATCAACCTTTCTCCAAACCAATGAATGTTGAATCATTTATTAAAATGTAACTGCTTCAGCAAGAAAGACTGAAATGGGTACTCTGTAGTCCTGTGGTTTTGTGAGTTGCCTGGAGGTGGGAGATTTTCAGGTCTTGAAAATGAATCGTCAAAACTCAAGAGAACAGTCTAAATAGTAGACTCTTGGTATCTCGAGACTCTCACTCTTTGATATTTTACTAGAAACATTATCTTCAACCATAGCAATCCTTTCCTGAGGACACTTTCATTGAAACAGTCACATTCCTATGCAGGATTTTAATTGCATCAAATCAGCATTTTTTTTGACAAAAAAAAATGCACTCTGTCAGGAAATGCTGACCCATTTTTGCCAACCTTATTTATTTTAGAGTTGAGATTAAAGCCTTTTCTGTCGGGAGGAACCTGCTAGAAAATAAACTTCTCATGGAAATCAGGTGAATCCAGAATCCTGCTAGCTTTAAAAAAAAAAATCTATAAAGCCTGTTTTCAAAAAAGGACCCTGCGTCTCCATTATACTGCACTGAAATTGTTTTCTACCAAAGAAACAACTGCTGAGCAAACCAAATAAATGCAAAGTAACATTAAAACTGTGCTAGATTTTGCTAGAAAATTGCTAATGCCACCTGTTCTTTTTAAGTGTACTAATTTTTATATCTTTCTTTAGAACTCTGCCAGTTCCTCCCCTTATATCTGAGGAGCCTGGAGCCACAGAGCTCCTATGTTTACGCTCTTCAGAAATCTTTCTAGGGAGCTGCTCTGAAGTCACTGGCTTTCCAGAGCAGGATGAATGGCTAGGCTCCTCAGCTGGGTATGACATTTCTGTCCCATGTAAAAGCCACATTTCAGAATTTACTGTGGAACAGAAATTACAGTTTTCATAAAACCTTTGAAAAACCATAGAGCTCTTCACAGTGCTGGTGATTTTGTGTAATCCATCGGTAAAGATGCTGTTTAATGTATCTTTGCTCTCAAGCATACAGGAGTATTACTTTAAAGGAACATCAGAAAAGGTGAAATTGCTGCTCACAATTTGTCCTCATCTGTGCAAGTACTTGTGCATACCTGTGGCTTACAGTAGATACTGTACAATGGGCATTTCTTGCATGCATCCATTGATCACTGCTTTCATTGTAGTTCAGGGGCCATCAGAGATAATTCTTCTATCCAGATGCTGGAGAAAGCTGTTTTTTTTTTCATAGAGTCTATAAATAATTTGTTCAAGTGCTGCCACGTCATCCATGCACAATAGGACGTGGGCGAGCTTCTCTTTGCCACCTGTGTAGCAACGATTTCTCACACAATGCACCGATTGCACAGTATTTGGGGAGCTGTCTCAGGAAATGTCACTTGCTTTGCTTAAATCAGAAAGATGAAGTGTTATAATTGCCCATTCTCTTTCTACAGCAGGCTCTCCACTCCTATGTCCCACTTTTGCAGGCAGAGGGGCCTTATACTTCTCAGTGATCCTGGCATAAGTAACGTAAAGACTTTCTGTTGCAGAATACCCTACTGAATAATGAGCCTAAATGCTATCACTAGGGCTAAATATGCTGTCTCCCTTTGAAGCTCTGCTGCCTAGTGAGTTAATCAAAGGGCAAAGGACCATGAAATCTTTGTGTGCAACCCTGATTCTTCCACTATTTTACTGGGTAGGTTTCAGCAAGCAACTTATTTCATGCTTTTACTGTGCTGTCTATTAAGTGGAGCTGACAGTACTTGCCTGTCTTAAAGATATGTGGTGGGGTTAATTAGCTGATGTTTATGCAGTGTTTTGACATATTAAAAGTGCTATTTACAGTCTAAGTGTTATTATTAGAGTGCATTGAAACTCCTGCATAAAAGCCATTTTCATTGCAAAATACAATTTTGTTGAAAGAAACATTTTCCCTGGGAAGCTATTCTCTTTCTTCTAGAGGATATAACAAAACAAAGAACATGGTCCCTTCCTTCTGTCAGGAAAAGATGGGGAGAAATTTAGCGGTGTGAGCTACAAAATAGGTTCCCTGTCTGCAGATCCTGCCCATCCACTCCCTGGCTGACATGGGGGTCTGGTCCGACATCACACCCGTAACCAACCTCGTTTGAAGCAGCTGCACAGAGAAGCATCAGGCCATCCACTGTGGGGAAGGTGCCAAAGCAAAGCCTCAATTACTTGCATAAATGAGATGGAAGGTTAACCATCCCCAAATCTGTGTGTGACTCAAGATATCTGGAGAACAGACTGGAGAAATTGTTTCCTATTTATTATATAACTGTATGTGAAAGTTTGAAAAGCCCAAGTGAGAAAAATGATGTATCTCCAAATATAAAGCAATTTGTCACAGGTATTCCCACAAATTTTTGATTTGATGATGCAGCTATGGCTTACCATTTTCTTGTCCTAGTGTGGAAATGGAACAGAAATCAAAGTAAGTTATAAATGGATTTTCCATTGATACAAAGTTCACTAAAAGTTTGCCTTTGGCTGCCTTGAGTGGCTAAAAATAGAAATGAGCTACTCCTCTCATTTATTTTTCCAAACCTAGAGGCGAAGTTGGATTCCCTTATGCTCCTCCTACCCTCACACTTTCTATTTCTATCTGCTTCAGTGACACTGGAGAGGAATTATGATTTTTAGTGTGACAGGATCATACTGTAAAATCTTTTGACCTATGAAAATTTTAACTTCTGGTTATTCTTTTTGGTTTTGCAGGCATTAAAAGGGTGCCTGATTTTATTCTGACTCCACATAGCTCTAATAGAGACAAATAGGTTTGAGTGTTATTTTTTTTTTATTTGTTTTGATTTTAATAAATATTCTCACTGGAGTATAAGTAGGGATAAGAAGAAAGTAAATTAAAAACTTTAAGAATGTTTCTCTGCTTCCCAAACAGCTCTAACTCAGCTTTTCTGGCACATAAACATTCGAATGAAAGAAGAATCTGTTTTCAGCAAGGGTTTGCTTCCAGGTTTTCTTCTCCATAACGAATGTATTTTCAAGTGGATACAGGGAATAAATCAATCATAGACATCTTTATAGCAACCTTTAGGGATTTAAAGAAACTTTTCTTTCCCTCCAGTCTCAGAGTTCTGTTTCCTGAGTCAAATACATGTGATCCTTTCCATTTTTTCTCACAGGCTATGGCTGCTGAACTGCTTATAAGATTTTTCGATCTCCTCAGGAACCCCTCCTGTTTCTTTACAGCTTTTGCTCTGCAGTACTGCCAGGAGTCCATTAATTATTTTTTATTTATGCATCTCAGAATGATGGTTCCTTTCTCTACAACAGTGTCATTTTGTTGTCTCCTGTTCAGTTTGGGATTCATTATAAGGCCTGTATTTTTTTCTTTTTTTCTGTACAAATAAGCTTTCTCTGTTTCTACTTGTGCATTAGTACTTCTTGATTTTTGAGCACTTGTTCTTGTCTAATTTCTATGCTAAGTTGAAACTAATATCTCAAGATAATTTCGAATTCTATCCTCACATGTGTTGACAACGTCTTGCAGCCTGTCATTCACCCCCAATTTCATAAGCATGCTGTCTGTTCGGTTATACAACTTAGTAAAAACACAGAATTCAGACTTAAACAGGTCCTTTCAACTCCCAGGTAATAAGTCCTCCCAGTTTGGTTGTAAAGAACTTATGATAACTCTGATACTGACAACTGTTTTCAGACTGCTCTGTGTCAATCTGATAAGACATATTATAGCCATGTGGTTTGGAATATGTTCTCTAGAATACTGCCGTAAAGATAGCATTTTGAGCTTTTATTTTTTCTTTGTTTTTTTTTTAAGGAACATGACTTCTACACTTTCTTATATAAAACATTCTTCTATCAAGTATTTTTTTCATTATCTAATACATCTATCTGAGTTTTTCTTGAGGCTTAATTTCTAGCGAGGGTCTGTAATTCAACTTTAGGATAAAGGAAACATTTTTTACAACTTATATTATCAGTAATACTTCTATCATTCTGATATCAAGGGCTTTAAAAATTGGGATTTGGCTTTGAGTTAAATTTGAGTTAACTTTGAGTTAAATTTTGTTATTGATGAGAGTCTCAAAGGCTTTTCTTCCTCTGGGTTTTAAAATCTGGTTTACAGCTATATTTAAGACCAGTAAAAATATGGCTGCAGAGAAATTATTTTGCACTCTGTTTAATCTGTCAGGATGGACATAGATAAGCCATATTAAAGCATTATTTTCAAACATCCTTCAGACTAAGGGAAAAAATTCTTCACTGCTCTTCACCTTGTGCAGTCATCTGCATCTTTACAAAGACACTCTATGTGCCTGTTCTAATCCAGCAAAATTTCACTTTCAGCTTGTTGTCACTGAGACAAATCCTTAGCTGGGGAATATTGGTAATGCTTTATTGCTTTCAGCAGAATAAAACCTCAGTTTTGAACTGGCTGAGGATGCTCTGGGCCACTTCCTTTAAGTTTTGAAAATAGTGCCTACATCCCTCCTTGCTGGGGCCAGCACGCACCTATCCTAGTAGGTAATTTTGTTGTACAATCTGTTTAGTAGTGAAAGCAAAGGACTGAGTCATTTCTGATCATTGCTTTACATAAAAGGGAGTAAAGGAGAACACCACCTTTTTCAGTCCTAATTGCAGTGTAGATAACCTGGTTTATTGCCTCTAGCTGAATCTCCTAATTATCAAAAATGTTTTAATCATTATGTACTTTTGAAGCGAACATAATATTATGACAGCTGTTTCCAATACAATGAACAACAGCTGAACTGCATAACTACTGCATGGAGCAAATCCCTTCAATGACTTTGTTCCTTTCGTCATTCAGCTCTGTCCTTTCTATCACGACCAACTCAGGAATGTTTTCCCTTCTGCCAGCTGCTGTTCTTCAGTTCCAGAAGGTGATTGCTGGTGGGATTTGCAGACAGGTACGGTCACCTTCATACAACTGACTGGCTCATTAATGCTGCCTGCTTGGGCTGCTGGTGGGAGGATGCAGGGAGCTGAGGAAAGCTGAGATTTGCCACCTGGAGGGAAAAGTGCTGCTGCTGTTACGCAGAATGGATCTTGGTTATCTTGGAGAGCTGTGTTAAAACTCATAGGCAAATAAGGGAAAGATGTTTCTCTAAAGAGAGACAGACCTCATGACTGCACTTGTGAGCAGTGCTTTAAATATTGCTAGTGTTCAGAGCAACAATTATGGACACATTAGGTGGTACAAAGGAGTGATGCATGCCCACTTGTGCCAAGATCTACTACATGATACATCTATTTTTGCAGCTCCACTCCTGCAATTGCTGACCCTATCAATATCTATGTGTTTTCTTACAAACACTACTAAATGTAACTGAGGCATCTCTCATGACCAGAAAGGTAGGAAACTGTGGGAGCTGTTATTGCAGAGCTGTTTGTGGTGTGCAAGCTGCATGGATAAGGTAAAGACCTTTTAATTCTTCCCTTAAATAGAAACTAAAGAATTTGTTTAATTGACAAAACTGTGTTTCTGGCAGAAAACTAGTAACTTAATTGGGTGTTTAGAGGTACAGCTTGATATAGCAAAGGGACTGAACAGGCTGTGTACTCAGATTGCTTAACTTTACACCTGTAAGTGGAACTACTGAAACTAATCCTGACATTGACCTACCTACTGCTTAAATGTTCAGGGACTTGTTTCATTTTTTAGAAGTGGTTATATGAAAATTAGTGGAAACTTCTTAGTCTCTTGCTTTATATCTAGGAGTTAAGTCTGCATGTGCAGCACCTTTTCAAACCTCCTTATTCTGATTTCCTGATGTGAAATTGCTCCTTCTGTTTTTCTGTAATCTGAGAACAATGAGTACAGTGCACAGAATATCACTCTAACTAACGCTGTCATTGTCCTAAACACATTTTATGCTTGTAGTTGAACTAGAAGCCCAGATTTAAAGCAGCTAATCTGGAAGATTGTTCCCCAATATATTTTACCAAGCAGTGTTTTGCAAAGATATCGCTGAAAGGTCAAGTACCACATAATTCTGCTCTGGACCTGTCATTGAGTTGTTTTTACTTTTATTGAGTGCTTGTTCTAATATAAGGGCTGCAAAGTCATACTGGTTTTACTTCATAGTGGTTTTACTGTCAGTAAAGTAAAAAACATGGTAAACATAATCTCTGGGAGGTTTTTTTGTTTTGTTTTTGTGTTTTTGGGGGGGGGAGTTTGGGGTTGTTTTTTTTTTTTTTTTGAGGGAGTACAGTGTCTCCAAGTAGATGCAAAGGAAAGGGACACGCTGACTCTTTGGCTTCACCTTTTCCCTAGCATCTGGGGCAGGAAAATACCTTTGGCATTTCCACAGCAAAGGGAAGATGGTTTTCCCAAAGTCCTGTGTAGCAAAGAGCTCTTCTTGTGTCTGTGTCTTTTATATGATTTAAAAAAAAAAAGATACAAAAATCATTATTTGAGCTCAATCTTCCCAGAAAACTAGATCTAGCAATGAAGAAAAATTGCAAATTTTGAAAAAGAAGGAGATAGATTTGCCCTTAATAAAAGACAGTATGCTGAATTACTTCGTACTTGCAACAGGATGAGACTGTGTGGGCAATCAGGTCCTGTGCTTCAGCTGATGCATGGTAACTTGTTAACCCACTGTAATTCAGCACCATATAGGGGTGAAAGGGAAGGGATCAGGCAGCAGGCAGCACTAGGAGCATGTGGAGGTTCCCAGAACTTGGCCTGAGCTGAAATTTGTTGTTATTGGGATGAATAATAAAAATCCCGGTGACCTACCTGCAGCCAGGATTTCCCTCTGCGTATTCAAAATCAATAACCTGTGAGCCAAGGAGATGGAGTTGATGTTTACGCTTTTATAGTGTTTGTCTTTTGAAATGATGGCACTGACTGGATGTGTTGGTGTGCTGGTTTCCTCCTGATGTTGGGCCAGTGTCCAGGCCATGCTTCCGAGTGCATCACCTACAAGCTGCAGGAATATTTCTTTACAATATTCTAGTATCTCTAAATTTTACTGACATTCACTAAGCCCCACAAAGTATCTCTGAGAGCATTAGGGCTTTGGATTTTCCTTTTAGAAGCTGGATAAGGCGAGAAACAGAAGTGTCCTGAGCCAGATGATAGAAAATTACTTGTCTGTAGAGCCTAGGATAAACATCACGTCTGGGAAGTTTTGCAACCCCTCTTCCTTGATCTCACTAAATTTTCACATACTGAAAAAAAGTCCTCTTTTAACCCATCTGTTGGATTTGTTTCATTTGCACAATATTTGTCAGCTGACAATGTAAACAAAAAAGGTCTTGCAGAGAAGGATGTTAGACTATTAGGGAGCAACTCAGAGAGGAAATTTTATCAGGAAATATGTGCAGAGATGTTTGTTATTTCTTCAACAGATTCTTGAAATTCACAGACACTCTACCAGATACTCAGCAGCTCATGACCCAGATGCAGCATCGCAGACCCCCAAGGGTAGACAAGGAAAACTGTTTCTGAACCTGTTCATTTTGTAACAGCTTGAAAAATATGTAATAACTATCCAAGCAAATCAGTGCTTGCTATCTACTTCTTGCTGTATGAAGGACAACTACAGACTTAAGCCCCTTGAAATGTCAACACGGAATCTCACTGACAAGGTGTAGTGTTTTTCCAACTGATCCATCTATGTATTTTCTCAGAACTGCTTTGATGGGCCCCTTTTTGGGGAAAATTACTCTCTCAAAACCAGTCCTAAGAAGGGCAATGTTGCCTGGCATTTTCAAAATAGCATTTAGTCTTGAAACTCTGGAAAAAAAAAAAATCAGTATGCATTTGTTAAATTCTTACTGCTCTTTACAAGAACACAATAGTTATATTCCGTTAAGTGATCTCTTACTACGGTGAAATCAACTCTTACTTTTTAATTCATTTACAACTACTATTGTTCTCATACAAAATCATTCCAATACATCTTTTTTACATTTTGTTTTCTGTTGTTTTCTTAGAATAAACCATTAGATTTGAATGAATGACATGGAAAATGCCCAAACAGACAACCTGTGAACCCCAGAAGGCAGAGAACGGTGTGGATAGCACTTACAGGCAGCAGCAGCAAATTGTAGGGAACTGAAGACCTGATTTTCCCACAGGTGCTCACGCTCTTTGACTCCTCTTGACTTCAGTCAGGGTCATGGGTGTTCAGTGTTTCTGAAACCCATCCTCACACATGCATAGGCTGGGGATTGCAGTACTAGTTCAGCTCAGAATAGATCTCGGGAGATCTGAACCACGGTCTCTTGCTCTAATTGCTAGGTATTGCAGAGTTTGCAGGGAAATTACTATTGTTATTCAGGAAGGGTGTATTTAAGTTTATTTATAGATCCGTATGCTCACCAAATGTAAAATGCAGTAATTCCATTTACTTCCACCAGCTGAGAATCTTGTCTTTACATTTTAGTAACTATTCACATAAACATGTGATTATTTTAACGTAAACTAGGCTTGCTTTATTGGTTTATGATTCCCTCTCCCATCATTGCTAACTGCCCGGTCACAGTAGCCGTATATAAATAGACACACCATCCTACTTTCTAATTAATAGCTGCCTTCTGAAATGAATTCACAGGTACCACAACAATCTTATCTTGATATCACAGCTAATAATTATCACCAGGGAGTAATGAGTGTATGAGCAAGGATGATTAGAAAGAGTATTTTTTTTTTTTTTGGTGCCTTGTATATGGATTCACTGTTTATAATACAAAGATAACTCTACAACGGGGAGAGCACTCTAGCTTATAGGAGTACACACATATTCCAAGCAGTAGCTCTTTAAGAATAAGAATAGCTGTGTGTGCTATTATTGATGTGCTAGTTACAGAAATGAGGACTAATGCACTGAAAGGCTTTCTGTAGGTGGAAGCCCTCAAACCATAACCACTTGTTTGTATTTCCCATTGCAGTAAAAAAAATACACACAATTATTAATAGTTCATGACCAAATATGGCTGCTTCTCCTTCTTCTTGGATGCTTTCTGGTGTGATTCCCATTTCAAAGTAAAAAATCCAACCACGTATTTTGTCTAAGAAAATAACTAGGTTATTTTGTGCAACGTGAAAACAAATGCTTGCTAATGGCATAATGCAGATCATTGTTGCATGCAGTACTTTGTTTTTGCTCATGTTAGTCCAACAAACTTGGAATAAAAGACAATTTTTTAACAACTCTCTGCAGGCAATACAAGCATAACAAACTGCTCTGCAAGCAAATTCTGATTAACAAATTACTGCCACTTCTTCTCTCTTCCTCACATGTACATCTTCAGCACAGATTGCATGGAGAGCAGATAAAGCAGCTGCAGAAGAAATGTCACACTCACTCCAAAGAGGCCAAATGTTGAAGTGAGGCCACTTTCATTCTAGGTGAAAGTAGGGCCCAATTAAAAAGAAACCAGCATTGTTTCCAGAGGGTATGGTTTACTGCTGCGACTTTCCCTTTTTCATGTCAGCCTCAATGTACAAGTATATCCTTCCTTTTATTTTTTTTTCTCCTTTATTTTACAATAAAAAGGCAAGATGTACTCTGTATCGGCAGTTGCTCTGAGAACTGCACTTACAAGATTGTTGTAGTTACAGCAAAGTCAAAGCTGGAGTGCAAAGATCTGATTCTTTATTGCAGATGGAAAAACTGGCTTGGAGAAAATAAAGAACAGTCAGACTTCTGTGTCACAACTCAAACCAATTCTGATGTTGAAGAATGTTAAAATACATAAGATTTAAATCTTGCTAGACTTGACAAAAACCAAATTCCTGCCAATTATTTTTTTACTAACAAAAAACAGGGGAGAGGGAGGGGGATGGACAGGGGGGATGATGTATGTTAAGACTAGTCCTTCTTTGAACTTTTGTTACTGGTTGTTTTTCTTCGTGTTTGTGATTCCTGATGAAGGAATGCAAAGATTGTTAAATCTATCTGGCAAGACAATTAATTAAAAACTAACTTAGTTTAAGAAAAATTTCATAACCACCCTGTTTTCTTCAAACCTATTACTGAGTTTTGCTTATTCACAAGGTCTGAATAGCAGCCTCACAATTTTCAGCATTAATTAGAACTAAGAATCCATATCACCTTGCAATTCAGGCTACAGTCACTTCTGAAAGTGACTCTAGAAAGGACAGTCTCACATAGGTTGTGTGTCATGTCTGTCAGTCTTGTGGAGATGTCTCAGACAGCATGCAATGTCCAAGATGGCAAGAGAGGCCTGTGTCTGGGCACCAGAATTGTTCTCAAGGTGTCCAGACATCAACTGTCACAACTACTCCCTCCAGGGAAGGGGTTGTGATGTTTCATTTTTTTTCTCCCCACCTTTAATATTCTCCGCAGTTGCTCAATCAATATGTCCTGATGCTTTTATGACGTTTGTTCTTGACCTACAGAATTTTCATTTCGATCCTGGCCTCAAATAGTTTCCTGTAAAAAGTCTCTCTGGATTTATTGTTTGACTTGTACAGGCCTTTGCTCATCACTTTTACACCTTGATCCCGCAAAACAAAACTTTGCTTCCAGTTGTAATTAGTTTTTGTTTTGATTCATCTTGGATATTAAAAAAAAAATAAAAGTTTGGAGTTCAATCCTTCAGCATCAAGCTGGATGTTCAAGCTGAGTAAATTTATTCTTTTCTCTTTGCTCATTATGCACTCAGTGTTCAGCCTAGCACTACCTAACAAGCAGTCTTCAATCCCTTATATAACTCCTGAAAAGTTTCACTTAAATTGGGGCATCGAGAGCGTTGTGGTCTGAGAGCAAGGTTAACATCTGGGCTTTCCTAATTGTAACCCCAGTGGTGACATTGACTCCCTCTGTGACCGTGGAGAAGTCATTTGGATCAATGTGACCTTGAATTCGGAAGTATTTAGATTATAACAGACAAGGCTAATAGTCCACATGTATCTGTCAAGAGCAAGTGATGCAGAGAAAATGAGCCATAACTTACTGTGACAAGGTACAGGTTTTTGTTTAAAAGAGAAGCAAAAGATACCTTTGAGTCTGGTAGGGATTTCAGGCAGGCAGTCCAGGCTGCGGGTAAGGTTGAAACTTCATGAACAGCTATACTTGCAGAGTAATTACCAAGTAAGTTTCTGCAGAAATCTATCCTGAACCTAGTACTGATCCCTGTTTTTATTGACATGCAGAGTGATGGCACAGAACATACAAATTGGAGGAGGATGGCGAATTAGGGAGACCTGTCAGCACATCGGAGGACAGGGGCAAAATTCAGAACATTTTTTACTAATTAGAGAAAAATGATGTGATTCATTAGGGACAAATACAATCATCGCACTCTAGGAGTAATTGTCTGCCAAAATGCAGAGCGGGGAATGAGTGGCTGGAAAGTAGTGTTTCACTAACCTGGAATGTGGAGAGGAACACAAACTTAACGTCAGTTAACAATGTTGCAACAAGGGCAAGCACTGTAAGAAAATATGTAAAAAAAAAAAAAAAGAGTATCTGCTACAAGCAACCTGAGATACTCCTTCTTTTGGTGCCCCTAAGGCCTCATTTGGATCACTGTATTCACTTGCAGGCACAGGTCATGAAAAAAGTTTTTATAGGAGTCATCAGTCTAAATAGCATTGCAATTCAAATTGACTAAAGTGAAAAAGTGTAATGGATAAAAATCTTAAATTCTTTAAGTTTCATCTCCTGGTGGCTAACTCGTATGCTTTCAACAATTAAAGGATCTTGGAAGGCGAACTGGGAATTCTCTTCTGAATCTGCCCACACTGTGTGATAGGCCCTTTGGACTTTACCAAAATATATAATTGATAAAGTTGGGGAAAAGGGAAAATTCCACTTAAGAAACATTCATGATCCTATTTCAGTGAAGGCACAATTGCTCCCCAAAAGGGAAAGGAGGAGTAATATTTTTTTTGTTTTCTGCACCTGGCACCACAGGGGCTCTGTGTTTATTGTCTCTATTTGTAAGAGCCAATTTGAAAGGGAATGAACAAATAATAATAATAAAGAAATCTAGCTGTCAGTCACACAAATTCATCTTCAGTCAAGACTGGCTCTTCTATTTCTTTCTGACACATTATTACTGTTATCACTGCAACCGTCATTCTTCATCATGCTTCTTAATTACTCTGAAATGTATTCAGTGTTTTGCAAGAAATCCTTTTCTTTGGTTGTATCTCCTCATGTACAGCTATCTTGACCTCCAGGTGATGCATAGCAAATGAAGTTGAGATGTAACCTTAGGAAAACCTTATGCTAATGTCATAAGAACCATGCAGTAGTAGCAGATCTGTAGCAGAAATGGAAGGGTCACCTTCTGTGACCAAAAAAATAGGCAAAATTACTTCAGGAAGAAGATAGAGAAATCTTGAAGAAAGGTAGCATTGCTTTTGCTGTTAGCATGAGGCTTATAGTTTCATTGAAGATAGCATGTGCACCTAGCAGGTGCAAGGTCCTTGTGTGACTTGTGTACAAAGAGCAACAACTGAATGAGGCAGAGAATGGCTGACCTCAGGCACGAGCCTCACATGTCATTCCCCATGGCATTTCACTGGTTAGACTCCTGAGGTGGAGCGATAGGAAAACATTGATAAATCTGAGTCTTGCCAAGTGCTGGAGACTTTCTGTGTGTTGCTGCCGAACTCTTTGTTTTGTGAGGTTGCAAAGATAAACAGTTGTGCAAAAGGGGAGAAATTTTTGCAGCAATATATGAGGCAAATTGTAAGGATATTTAGATGCTTGCTTTCCATGCACTGCTTCATTACCTCTGAAAAACTGCTCCAAATATCTATTGTGCTTCTTCTGAGCAAAATCTCTGGAAACTGAGAAACTCTTCTCATGGATCCCCTGAACCATGTATTTAAGAAGCTTACTGCACACCTAGTTCAAAGTAGTATATGACAAAGTATCTTGATTCTCTGAGGGGGTATGCAGGGATATAGTACAAATGCATTTTCAGCTTTTCTGGTCAAATCAGAACCTCTTTCCTTCCCGTTACTGGGATTATAAATTGATTATTTTATGCAGTAAATTCAAGTAACTGCTAATACAGATAATCAAAAGTATTAGTAGGTTTCAAACAAAGTGGATCCAGGAATTTCTAGATGAAAGATGAATCAAAACATTGTGTTGAATATTGACAAAGAGCTTAACATCATTAGCTCCCAGACAGTGGCTATGAAGCTTTTCTGAGCTGTCACTAACAACAACTTGAGAACAAATGTTTTAATCCAAAATTCTTCTTGAACTGGAAGCTTGCTAAGAGCAAGAACTTCTGTTAGTGCTAACGTAATGGAGGTGAACCCAGAACAGCACTAGGTCAGAACACCTTGTGATTTCTAGTGTTGCCATTGCTCAGTCCCTCTTACTCTTGGCTGATACCATACTGGATTCAGATGAAGTTACCTATGCCTGATGCTGATAGTGCAGTGCTGTGCTGGGGGTGGTAGGGGTAGCTGCTGCACTGTAAGAAGATAAGTTGTTCAGAGGATATATTAAATTAAGGATTTGTTTGATTGCCCATGTGGAAATTAAAGATCCCGTGGCAAGTTTTAAAAAGAGTGGAAGATAAACCAAGCAATGATTTGCCTTCAGAGCCACTGGCCTATTCAAGCATCAAATTCATTACTTTATAAAGCACATGGGAATACTTGCACAGTGTATGAAATGCACTAATCCAGCCACTTTTTCTATTTTTATTACCTGGAACTTCGTAGGTTACACAATCTCTCAGCTCAGTCACTTTGTTTAGCTTAACTTCTGAGCAGACAGGAGCTAGCACAGCCAATTCAAAGTCTCTCTGGAGCATAAAGGGATTTTCAGGTTGAACCAACAGTTTTGTAGACATACTGGTCTCATTTGTCTTTCTGTGTTTGTGATTTGAGAGCAGTGATATCCTCCATAGTTACAGCTGCACTCTCAAGACTGTCCCAGATGTTCTCCTGCAGCTGAAGTGGTGGCAGGTATTCTAGAGCCACATATGACTAGTTTCAATTGCAAGGGCTAAGTACAAACCAAGTGCCTATTGCTTGGCTTAATTTTCTATTGATTTTACTTCAGAGCTGTGGTTTGGCCCTAGTAGCCGTACAGTTTCTCGCTCACTCTCCCTCTCTCCAGCAGGATGGGGAAGAGAATTGGGAAGAAAGGAAAAATCGTGGGTTGAGATGAAGGCAGTTTACTAGAATAACAAAGGAAAATTACAATAATAACAGAATATAAGGATACAAAAATATAAAAAATGTGCAATTTCTCACCAGCCGATGTCCCAATGACTGATACAGCCCGTCCTGAGCAGCAATCACAGAAACAAAACTGAGCAGCGAGCAAAATGGGGAGAAAGAGAGATGGATGTCTGTCCCGGCCAATCTCCACTTAAATATTAAGCATGATGTTTATGGCATGGAATGCTCTCTTTGGCCAGTTTGGGTCAACTTTTCTGGCTAGATCCCTCCCAGCTTCCTGCACCTGCACATTAGCAAAACCTGGTAAGCTGGACAGTGTCCTTGGTCTCTTCAGCAACAACTCATAACATCAGTGTGTTTATCAACGTTCTTCACATATGAAATCCAAAACATGTTGGCTGCTGAGAGGAAAATTAACTCCATTCCTGCCAAAACGAGGACGAGGACACCTATCCAAGAGAGGTTAAAGTCTCATAACTGAAATAAAATGATCTTGACCCTCCCCTTTAAGAAAAGAAATTATTTATTTTCTTATTCAACTCCTGTTTTGGAGGCAGGAAAGTTGGTTACTCTTCATTATTTTTGTCCACCACTTTTAAATTCTTTTTTTTTTTTCTTTTCTGTTAAGCTAATATAGTTATTGGAGTACTATTTCCAGATTATCAATGTATTTCACAATCTAAAATTTTGTATTGGATGTACATGGTGTATATAAAAGGTACATGGAAAAGCAACTCACAAATTGAGAAACTATTAGTTTAGTGGTACTAGTGGAAATGAAGGTACCAATGGGTTAGATCTAGGAAATGGAGACAGGTTGTATCCTGTGGGTGCTTGAAGGCTCTAGTAAGGTGAAATAACTCCTGAGGGTCAGAGACAAAACGTGGCAGTGCATTTGCACTCTCTGGTGCATGCATCAAAGCATAAAGGTGGGATGTTAACTGTATCAGGACACAAGTTGAAAACAGGTTTGTTTTGGGAAGCAAATGGCAGAGCATTTTGTGAAGAATCTTGAACTCTGATCCTCATAAATTCCACTGGGATTGATTTTGTGGTTTACTTTTAAGTAGTAATCTACTGGGTATTTGGAATGTCAATTATTTTATTTTCTATCTCCTAAATTATACAGATAATAGAGATCAGTAGCTGAAGGATTCTTAGCAATAACTATGTGTCCTCAAGATTGTCTAAACAGTTCCCATCAAATAAGAAATGACATGAAACTGCTTAACCTATTGGACTGACACTAAGACACATTCGGATATTTTAGGATTGAAAGCATCAGTCCTAACCATCGTCTTCAGTGGAATTAGATGGGATTTACACTGCTGAATTGGGGAGCTGGAGTCACTGGCAGCCTCCAAGGAAATAAAGAGTAGTAGAAAGCAGTGTCCTTTACAGAAAACCCAAAATGTAAGGCATTGTTAATGTTGTAGTTCCATGTAAACCCTTACTGGAATGGCTGAAGAGATGTAACAGAAGTTACCTGTAATGTAAGCTGAAAGAAGAAATTTCAGGGGACCTTTCCCCTTATATATCTTCTGGGCCCAAAGAAGTTTGACAAAACTTGGATCCCACTGTATTCTGTATGAGAAGAAAGCCTGCAGAGTAACTGTAGGGAAGCAGTTGCTGTTATTAAAATTACTTGTGTTGTAGCATAGTTATAGAAATAATAAGATTTCTTGATGTGTGTTTATTTCCCACTGGTACGGTATGTTGTATTATGATAGCTTTGCAGTCGTAGTGTGCTTGTTCTGGTTGAAGAAGCACATTCATTATAAACCCTTCTTTTCAGATGCTTATAAATTTCTGGAAAAGACTAATCCTTTGGCCTGACATTTCCTTTGTTTCTGTCAAACAAAAAGTGCTGATTGTTTTCACTCTTTTTCTTCTGTATTTGTTAAAACAGGTTGGTTGTTTTGGTGTTAACAAGCCAATGAAAAACATCTAGTTTGCCATCACATATTCACATAATATTTTTACCGATAGATAACCTGAAATTTACTGTATTTTAATATATTATGTTTCAAGTGGACGTAATCATCAGGACAAGCTGTCTGGGAAAATCTGAAGAAAATTGAAACAAAGCTTGTAGTGATCAGAAAGCTATCATGCATGTCATATAAACTTGATCCAGGATTCAATTGGTTTCAGTCTTTCTTTCAAGTCCTAAGTGTGACATTTCCATTTTTACAAAAGACAAATTTTGTTGACTTAAATGAAATGAGCATTTAGTTTGTAATCCCTGTTAGAGGGTTTTCCTGAATAACTGAAACAAGATTTTTGAGACTGAGTATTGCTTTCAAGATTTGGGTCTGTTGGCTATTACTCATCTGTCTTCACTTGCTACAGTGCTAAATTCCTGATATCCAGTATATGCTTTGTGTGCCTGCCACCACTGACACGTCAGGAGCATTTCTCTCTGAAACACAACAGCAGTTTAAGAGGTGTCATTTAGTCTGTCCTAATATTAGCCACTCTTGACCTTCTGTATACAGCCATCCTTCCTGTGAAACCCCGCTAGGATGTTTAGATGAAAGCGTGATTATCATAGCTTTCATTCCAATCAACTTTTTCATGCTCCAGGGCTCTGCATTGCGCAGCACACCACAGCCTACACTGTACGTGTGTGCCTGCCTCAGACTTGACCTGGGCATTCAGCAGCAAAAGGGAAGGAAAAAAAAAAGCCTGGCAGAGCTCTTTGGTCCACCGTATCAATTCAGGGCTGATCTGCCAATTTTCCTATGATGCTGCTATGAACTGAGCAGTGTTTGTTAAAGCTGGTGCAATTAAGTAGATTGAAGACCAGCGGAGAGATGGAAGACCAAACTAAACAAAATCTGGACCACAGGTTTTATAAGTTTCTGTATTTTCCCCCTGGGATGTATACATTTCAGGTTACTCTGTCCTTGAAATTTTGAATAGCAGATTTAAAATGCCTTGTACATTGTACTTGCTCATGAGATCCTAAGGGAAAGATTTATATTCAAATACCTAAAGCCATGCCTGTTTAAAGATGTTAGACATTTATCTTCTAACATGAGTTTCTGAGCTGCACTTCTGTCTAAACGTGCTAGCTTTTTTTTTTTTTTTTGAAGTATGCTGAAGAATAAGTATTACACTTTCTTCATAAATTCAGGGGTATTTCCACAACTTGCATGAACTGTCGTACCTTTTCCGAAGTGAAAGGGACTATGATAATTTACAGAAACTATTCTGTAAATGTCAGTAGTACCTTTCAAAACTGCACTCGCTGGCCCCGATTTACAGTTACCTTGGGAACAATTATTTTATATTGTATATTTAGATTCTCATTGTCACTTCTTTTACAGTACTGAATCCCAGCAATCGCTCCCACTGTAAAATGCTCATTATGTAACATGATGGCAAACATGTCCCACAGCATAGTGCATGAGGAACGGAATAAGAGGAAATTACACAATCATTTAGAAAAAGCAGTTAGAAGGGTCCAGAGTACAAAGAAAGAACCTGCACAATTAAAGTAAGCAGATGTACTACTATTAGCTTTAGTGGCAACAGGAACATACTCGTTATTGTGAAAGATCTGAGGGTTTAATGACGTGATCAATATAACAGTACAAAAAGAGACAGAGACAAGTCAGAATAAACACAGAGAATGATGTATTGTAGGTAAATTATATCATGGATGTAATAAACTCCTCAAGGAAGGTATAAGGCGATGCTACCTCTTATTCCTTCCTGCCTTGTGACACCAGAGCTCTGATCCACAAACCTGGCCTGACTACAGTATTTGAAATTATAATGAGGTAGAAGGCTAATTTCAAAGAGCAAATCTGAGAAAGCTTCCCACATTTGTGAAGTCCAGGAATCTGAAAAAAAGTGTGTGCGTGTTTGCCATGTACATGGAGATTCACCTGCAGGATTGCATCTAACAAAGAGAGAGACTGGCCATACAACAAATGCAATGTACAACGTTCTTCTGGTGCAGAGAAATAATGAAAAACCCACTGTCCCAGGCTGCGTGAATGGGAGCTATGATTTTTGAGTCTATTGAACCCTTCAGCTGGCTAAACTTCTGTTTGTACCTTGCAGCCATGCAACAGCTTTCTGAGTTGGAGACACCTGCTCTATGTCATAATGTTCCACCATGAGACAGATATGTATTAAGTGGCTGGGAGTTACTAATCTTGAATCTTCCAGAATTGGAAAGTATCCCCACAAAATTGCACCGATGCTTCCTGTGTGGAGCTTTGATGAATCCTCATGGCCTTGTTACCTGTGTTATCTGGATCAAGGATACCTCAAGTGTCCCACATACGCTGCAGATTTATTTCATTATTCCACTACAGAAAGAGTCTTAAAGCTCAAACTAAGAAATCACGTTGCCACAGGCGTTACATGTTTTTAACGTGGTTAACTGTTAGAGTGTAGTTGTACCGTTGCCCGACGAAGTAGGGGACAAAGATGATGAAGCTGCCATATTCTAATCTTATCCTATAAATCAGTTTTAAGTATCCCTGGGATATAATCTCTGACTGCCAAAGGTTTTTCCCAGTATTATTTAATTTGATTTCTGTTGTTAATTGTTCTTCTTTTTTTTTTTTTTAAATGTATTGGAGTAGCTTCTCTTCTTTGTTCAAATCATGGCTGGTGTATATCTATCCAACTTTCCAAGCAAGTTAGCTTGACAATAGGATCTTCTAGAGGTGAGAAAATGTATTTGGCAACAGAATTTTGATATCTTCTATCCCTGTTTTGAATGCAGTGGAAGTTAGAGGTAACTGATCTGTCACCAGATTGGTGTAGTTTTAGATATATGTTAGGTCTCTGGTCCTTATCTCAGTTTTAACACAGATTTTCAGAGAAGACCTGGATATCATCACTGAACTTGCAGCATCAGTTTTCTTTGTGGGTAGTGTAGATACGATTGTAGTTCCTTGTGAACTTCTGATTAGGGTGAGTTATGCTTCTGAAGGTCTTTATAGATCAAATGAGCTATATGAGCTTCACAAGGGCTAAGGCAGTGTTCCTTGACTGTGGATCCCTGCAGGAGGTGAAGAAGTATGATAAAAACGTCTCCCCTCTGCCACGGTAGCAGTTTTTGGTGCTGAAGCAGACAGGTAAGAAATGGATTTTTCCCTCTCTCCAGATCCCATTTGACTCTAGAGGTCCAGGATTAAAAATCCAGTCTAGAACTTGTATTTACAAAAAATATCTCATGAGCTTTGTGATCCTGTTTTCAATATGTCATTGTCAAACACTGCTCACCTCCTGGCTCCCCCTGAAGACAGTGATAGGCATGTTTCTGCACTTAAAAGGACAATGGTGTGGCTTTTGCCATTAAGGAAAACCTTTCCAACTGTCTTTTTTTTTTTTTTGAAGTGGTACTGAATAGATCATCCAGATCTGTGATATCATGGCAAGCAAACAAGACCCTGGCAGCACTGGGCAGTGATACTCTGTAATACAAGAAAGTTGGATGCTTACAGTTCCAAACTGATTATATTATACATCCTTTCTACACAAACCTCATTTACATAACTGAATCATGAAGCATCTTTGTGCTAAAGAAAGCTACTGTAAGAGACCACTAGAACTTAGTTTTTGCCTAGCTAGTTTGCTTTCTCTCTTCTTTTTGAATCTCTGAAATTAGCTGTGGACGAGAGTGCCATTTCCCAAACCACTCTTTGGAGGTGCACTATCAGGAATACCAGCTCCTGTTCCCCTACTTTCCTTTTTTTGCCTGCCAGTGATTTTCCTCTTCATAAGCTCCTTTTCCATCTTTGCTTTCTCAACACACCCTTTGTACAAAAAAAAAAAAAAAAAAAAAGCCTTAGTATTCTTCCCCTTGCTATGCAAGCAAATATCTTGCTTGGTTAATCATTTATCTGCACACTTCCTCTGTCATAACACCTTTTTGGTTATTTATTCCCTCATACCACTTTTATGAGATTTTATGTATCTTTCCAAGCATGAAATAAGTACATGCATTTCCAGGAAATATATTTTACAGACCAGTGGGACAGATATTCTCACTGAGGTTAACAGCTCTATTCCAGTTTTGACTCACTATTTGCATGCTACTAGATACAGCTGGTTTTCATTGCAACATTTTAATCTTCTTTTGTTGCTGTTATTTTTTAATAGCAGTAACACATGAATTTTTCAATTCACTGAAAATAGGCTGAGAATGGTCATTTTAACTCAAAATCCTGATCCACTTGAATATATGGTTCCTTTTCCTTGTTTTAATAGAACAGTACTTGAAGAATTTAGTGAAGCCAAGCACTTTTTAGAAGTGCTTTTGTGATAAATGGGTCAAATACTCCTTTCTTTCCCATTTAAGAAGATACATCTGGTAATTTTTCTTCAAAACTCTTTAGGATATTTTTAATAAACTACATGTCAGGATTTTTGAATCACTTGCCTAAAAAATATAAATAATCAAGTATGACAGAATGCATCATGGACATCTCCTCCAGTACAGGCAAAGCAATGGTAGAGCTTTCAATTTAATATACTAATTGGAATTTCTTCTGCTGCAAATTTCAAATTATCCTTTGGAAAATAAAGATGTATCATTCAAATAGTAAAGACAGTAGAAAAGAGGCTTCCCATCAGAGAAGAATTTGAAATATAGTTTGATAAAATTTTACTTCCCAGAAAAAGCTCTGTGTTTGTGTTCTTAGCCAAATGCCAAGAGAAATGACCAAGATACTGAAGAACAACTGTTTTAACTAATCCATATAATGTGTATGTACTTAAAAGTGTTAGCTTAGCTTGTATTGCTTGTACCCACTAAGAGACTGACAGTCTCTTAGAAGTCTTGAAGAAGTAGTAACTTACTTGCATCCCTCACAAGGAGGAAACTGTGCCTCATAATCTTTCTTTTTAATTTTTTTTTGTCTGTTCTACTGATGATCATAAATTCAGGTGACGTTATTATGGGTAGTTAAATTTCTGTAGCATATGGAGAAGAATGCAAGACTTTTCTATCATGTAACTGGCCTAAGAAATCTGTCTGTTGACCTTTTCCTACTTAAACAAATAACCACCCAGTCACCAAAGTCCAAAATCCTGGAAAGCATTTTTTTTTTTAATGTTTAAGCATATACTTAACTTTCAACATGATCTTAAGCCCTACTGTTGTCAATAGGATAAGAGCATGTCCCCAGATGCTTTCCTGAATGAGGTTTTTATCTCAGCTGACTTTGTGATCATAAATACTTTTCCTAAGATGGGACAAATTTCATTTTGGAGGTTTTCTTGGCCTTTACTGAGCCAAAACTACTAAGCTACACAAAGCAACTAACTTGTGTATATCACTAAATGGATCTCATTCTTACAGGCTTTAATAAGATTTTCTAACACCAAACTGTCACTTGAAAAAAAAAAAGGAGGGGGAAAAAAAAAAAAAGCTTACAAGAAACTTGAAACATTAGTGGATTCATCAAAGTGCATTTCCCAATGTTTGCTGCATTGCATTCAAATGTACACAGTACCCTATTAAATCAGGGATTATATCCCACCAGAGCGTCAGGTAGTGGTCTTTCAACTTTCAATGGCCCTTAGAGATGTTTAGCCAGACCTTTAAATCGTATAAACAAATCAGCAGAGTTGTGGCAGTTCACACCTCTCGGTTATTCAGCCCATAGTAGCAATGCTGTAATTCTTCAAATGCCTGTTTATAAGTACACAACTTCTTTATTTGCTCATTCAGAAGTCTTTCTTTGGCCACTGCCAGACATCTTGGTGTGACCTCATTTGATTTCTAGAGCAGCACACCAATTTGCTTGGGGCACTACACAATTTGGAGTGAAAAAGATGCAGCTCTGCACAAAGCAAACTCACACATGTCACGCGGTTTGTTGTCTCTCTTGACTTGAATTTCTCCCAGGATTTGCTGTGATGACCAGAATACATGCTGAGCTGAGGCTAGCTGGGCTGTGCTAGTGAAGTTATTGTTAATTATTGTGTAAGTGTTTCTAGATTCCCTGTTCTCCTGGTGACGCTGTGAGGCATGTCCAAATACAGATAAATTGATTTCAGCCTTAACCCACAAGATAGAAATTTCTGTGAGTTTTGCATAAAAGGCACCAAATTGTTATTTCTTTTATTCATCTGCTCTTTATTCTTTAATCCTCCTCTGTTTTCCTCTAATTTCAGTGTTCTTAACACTTTGCTCCCTTTAATTCACTTCTGGGGCCTTCTGGTTATTAATTTTGAGTTAATTTAATACAACAGTTTGCATTTGATTAACTGAGAGGCTATTACCTATGGATGTCTCCATGGTAAAGAGTAGGAAAGTTCAAGTTTAAAATGCATTTGAATGAGGCACTACTGAATTTCTTTGGGTAAACTTGGACTCCTTCTTAAAACTCTTACTCACTGCTAGTACTGCTTTTTAAAAAAGATCCAAATTACATGTGCATATTTATGTATATTTATTTGTGTATGCATACTCACAAACTTGTAGGCTTCTCACAGTGACAAAATCAATTCTCGTGGTATTTCTAGCTGAGATCAAAAACAGAACTGCCAGGTAGCTTCAAGCAGATTGGTGAGATTTCAGATCAGGCTTTACAGACCAGAGATTTATACATTCGGAATATTTACTTAATTATATTAAAAGCATTACCTGTCAGCAAAGCCATAGAGAGTCACAAATGTTTCCAACCTATTGCAGTTCACAATGGGCTAGGAAGGTGAACACAAAGTGCAATTTTTGTTCCAAAGACGTCATGTTTTGTCCTCTGGAGACGATTCAGTGCTGGTTATATCTAATGCCAGCAGACAGTAGGATCATACTCCAGAATCAGAAAAGAGTGATGTGGTTGAAGCCATTTTGGAAAGACAGAAAAATAGAGTGACCTAGAGTTGCATTCTGCATATGTCTACAAGGAGGGGAGAAGGACAGGGAGAAAAAGAAAAAAAAATGCTCAAAGGTCAGAAATACAGACACCTACGTAAAGTCTGACTCTAAAAGTTTTACCACCTAGTGAGTGTTGACTAAGTCCTCACCTGCATGACATTCACTTCAAGTAAAATGAAATATTGCATTAATTACTTTTCCAAGTTCACTACCAGGTAGCACTGCCAAGGTAACACTGTCCTGCCTGGCAGTGTGCTCCAGCCTCCCGTTTTGGATCTTCCCCAGTGAACATTATTGATTGGGCTGCACTTAGGTAGCAGCTCAGTGAAAAAGAAATGTTGTGGACCTTGGTTGCCTAGGCTGTTGGCTGAATCCAGCCTGCAGTGATTTCTGATATAGCCCTGTAATGGTCGCAGGGCTGAGGGTGAGCAGTGAAATACACATAAGCCCAGGCACTGGCATCTCTTTCATACGTGTACCCAAGCAGCTGCCAGGACTGCTCACGCCCCCATACTGTGGACACCTCGCATACCAGCAGCTGGACCTAGAGTCTGGACCAGCCAGGGCAGACCATAAAGCAGACTTGTGCTCATGCTGCAGGCCGGGATTCACAATCACTTTGTTAAATTTGTGGCCTCTTTGGTGCTACTGCCCTGTTGTTCCTCTTTGCCCTGCTGCCATCCAACACATGGAAATCACCACTAATGCTGTGGGAAACTACTCCTTCCTGGTTCCTGTAGTCTGAACAAACTCTTTGCAACTCTTTGGCTCAATTTCTGTCTCTTCTCAGACTCTTATCTACTGTGTCAGCTTTCTTTCTGACACAGTTAAACTTCATAGCATTTTGTTCCTGCTTATGTAATTGTTCCTTGTTGATGTAATGGTTTTCATACTTTTAAAAATAAAAGTTTTCTACTAAATGCAAATGTACAGCTACTTTTGTAATACCTGTGCATGATAGTTATGTGCTGCCATCTCCCTATGAGATGTCTTTCACTTTAATTAATATTTGGTTGTATTTTTAATACAGTCACTCACCACACAGATGCTCAGACCTCTGTTTGATTTTAATGGGGCTTTACCTGGACTAAGCAGGGATAATGCTACTTACCTCTCTTGAAAATTACTTTAATCTGGGACCGGAAGAGTCTTTGTCAAAGCTCAACACTTCTTTTTTTTTTTTTTTTTTTTTTTAAAAAAAATACTATGAATGAATCTTTGCAGGAATGGGTCCTCTTTTGTGACAATGTCAACAATAAAATTACTCTGTTAAACAAAAAGTCCATGAAAAAGTTATTTCAAAATGTGAGGTTGTGTGAAGTCTCGTGAAGAGGCCACAAAGCATAAACAAAGCTTGTCTACACATAGACAACTCCACAAGATTGAGATAATTCTGCCCAAATTTGGTCTTCTCCTATATATGACCCAGGACCATCTAAATGACACAGATGGTTGGCAAAGCTACTGGAGTTCCTGTCCTCCTCCAGAGATAACCAATCACAGCAGGGAATTATAGGTCAGCCCTTTAAAAATTGTGGCATTCCCTTTCCTAGCAAAAGAGGGTATTTGTGTGTGTGTGTATGTGTTGTATGATTTGGTTTGGTTTTTAAGCTTTGGTGCTACCCAACAAAGCACTGAGTTAATGTACAATTCAGTGTTTGATTTGTTTTTCCGGTTGATTTTTTTTTTTTTTTTGTGCTGAAATTTTTACTCTCTGGACCTATTTCTATTCCATATCTATTCAATAGATGTAAATGGCAAGTACTGTGCATTACAAGAACCACTAAAAATGAGTTCCCTGAAGTCAATGTAATTCCTTTAATAACTTTCCTCCCAAAAGGTGTTACTGCGGAAAGAGACAGTCATACAGCATGTGTGCAGTAGTGGATTTGGAGTCATTATCTTCCCAAATGTGTTAACAGCTAAATTCTGGGCAAGCAACCCAATACACTTGTGTACAGGTTTACACTTTGTCTCAAGAATTACCAACAAATGTCATAAAAATATTATCCTAATTCACCTCAGAGGGCATTTTTTTCCTGCAATTTCATTTTCCATAATACCTTAAAAGCCACCATTTTCACTTACATGCTTATATGGGCACTTGCAAAATTTGAAATCAAAATGCAGTGTTGCGTTTCTGTAACTGATGGTATCACTGTGTTTGAGCCTCTGCTAGATGAAAATCACACTGTAGCCTAGTAAACAATTTAAGATTATACTCCACTGTGAAGTCTGCCAGGGAATTAATTCCACAAGCAATTCACTTGATGCTAGAAGAAAACAGGTATGATCATATAAATATATATACAGAGGCTTACTGAAACTAGACTGGATTAATTCTATGCAGGCCAAGAGATTAGTTCCAAAGACAGCAGCTTTTTTTTTGATAGAGAGGAAGGAGGCTGATTTGAGGTTTCTGGCGATAACTACATAAAAGCTAAAGATAATACCCTAGTTTAAGCGCATGAGAACAGGTTCAGAATCTGTGAATTTATACCAGAATTATCTGAGATCTAGATAACAAGATACATTTAAGGAAATTCAGGTTAGTTTTGTCTTAACATTAGAGTTTCATACGTGTAAATAAGAATATGGCATACATACTTAATTGTCCTTCATAACAATTAGTGAAACTTGAAGAAGTGACTCAGTAATAATAAGCCACTTTTCTTTTCAAATCACCTAGGGTTTTTTGATAATGCTGCCTGATATTACAAGACTTTTTTGAATTCAGTATTTAGAGATGGCTCTCCCACCATAATGAGATGTGAAACATCTTTCAAGGCATCCTTAATTATTCTTTTTTAATAATTATAACCATCCAGAAACTCTACTTACGTGCATACACCTCTCATACGTGTACTTACATACACATGCATGAACAGACACATGGATAAGAGCATGTGTGCATGCAAGCACATGTATATATACATACACATTCATGCACTCACTTGGAGTCATGTATGTGAGTCTTTATGACAGATAAACACTTTAGTAATACTCAAATTTCTACAGGAATATATGAAATTACTTCCATTTCTTTGTGTTAACATGCATCTCAAAAAAGAGAGAATTATTAACCATAATGCCATGAATTGTTAGGTATGCGTCTAAATATGTTTTATCGTTATTTCCTGGTAAAATAGCATGGAGAGTTTCAGCTTTGCAGCAAAATTGAAAGCAGAATATTAGGTCACTGTTTAATAACTGACAGCCTGCCTGCCTGTCTAAGGAAGACTACAGAATAATAATATCCTGCAGACTGACTCTATTCCTAGTAAATTATTCTTATTATTATTTAATTTACTGTAAGTCATAAAACTTAAACTCCTTGAAATTCATTGCTCTGCAGCTGAAAATGTCAATTTTTTGATAAAACAAACAAACAGATAGATTTAGGATAGAAAAACAGTGCTGAGTTTCAAGTCTTAGATTTTTTTAAAAGCCATTTTTTAATATCCTGCAAATATTATTTTGATTAATTTGTCCTATTTCTGCAGTAATTTTCTTCAACTGAATTTAACAAAATGTCTAATAAAAGGGGGCGGGGGGTGTGTCCTCTGTATGGCAGCCACTGTGCAAACACGTGATGAGAAAGAATAGCTCTGCTAAGATGCTTTCAGTCCCAGCTGGAATTTCTGAAGAGAGTTGGCTTCCATATCCTGCAGCCATTCACTAGATTCCGTCATCTTTTTATTTAAACTCGTTGGAAAATTTCAGCCTAGATTTCTTTGAAGGAGAGATAAAGAAGGCAAGTACAACGAGTTGGGAATTGAGGCATAAAGGTACCTTATTAGAAGTTTCTCTCTAAATGAGGAAGGACATTTAAGTGCATGCCAGAGTGATTTCCTTGTAGCTTAGAGAGATTTAAGATGCTATTTCCAAAAGCAGTTCTCTCTCCTAGTTTTAAGATAATCCATCACAGCTTCATCTGTTTATTCTTCTTTGGAGTTGTAGAGCAGTTTTGAAGCAAACTGCCTGGCTTGAATGAACTACATCCAGAAGCTCCACTTCAAGAGTTCACCAAATGCAGCCCACTCCCACAGGGACAGGAGAGTCCAAAACAGGACCTGGTCCATTGGACAGTTTCAAACAATTTCTTCAGTGGTGACTTTCAGTCCAGGGGATCAGACAAGTCTAATCTGAAGCAAAAGTCTCAAACTGCAAACAGTGCACGTGTAAGGAGCTCAGCAGGGACTAAATCAACCTATTACTCTGCTCCTGTTGCACCAAATTACTCAGTAACGTAGACATAGCCAAGAAATGGGCACACATCTGACCATAGTCTTTGGAGAAGTAATTCTGATGCCCTGACTGCATTCTGTCCCGATCAGCCAAGTCCTTCCTGAATCAGCATCTATGAAGATAATGATTCAATATGGCATTTTGCAGATGTCTAGCATTAAGTAAACAAAGTAGAATCATTGATAAAATTATTTAAAAGTATATAAGTGTTTTGCTGACCTGAGGTCAAGTGAAACCGCTAGGGCCTCTTGAAAATCTGATTGTTTCTTCTGGCTGAGGAGCTGAACCTTTTGGAAAATCTGGTAGCTGTTAACTTGATAGTTCTCATCAGGCTAGAGTCCTTCAAGTCCAGAGTTTGTTATTTAAGCACCATTTATTTTGTTCACAGCACAGGTTCATCTTCATCCCCTCTCCTATTAGGAGTAACCATGGCAGAGGCATTCCCTAAGCACAGTACTTGCTTGAAGGGACCGTGCTGGTTGAATCTCATATGAATTGTTTAAAATTATATGCAAAATGAAACAAGTCAAATTTCAGCTCTCCAGGATAAAACATGAGGGAATATAAAGAGAACAAAGCAAGACAATATATCTTACATATCATATTTTTGGGGTTAGATTTCCTTAAACGGTCCATTATATTAAGTTAATAGGCTTAACAGGGAGAAAAATTGTTTATGAAACCAACAGTTTCTTCTTTATATATCTTTTTAAAGGCTGACCAGAGTATTGTTGTGGTATTTGTAATATCATTAAGCAAGGATGGAATTTCCTGAAATGAAATAACCATTCCTGACTTCTAATAGATAATTTTGTGCTATTATATTATGTTCTTTTGTGTCTTAGCCATTGTCACCTCAAATGACTAGAAGCAGCTTTGAGTAGTAAGACAACAATTAAATAAATTATATCAATGGCTACGTCATCTTTTGGATCCTCAGCGCTTTATATTCAGGAATTGCTTTACAACTGAAATGGATTGAGCCCATTGCAGAGCACTGGGGAGCCAGAGACAGGGGTGAGGGATGCTGAGGAGCTGTCATGCGCCTGTCAGAGAGGTCTCAATTAGGAGGCTCCAAAACCTCTAGTCCAAAACCTCTTGGACTTCATCCTGTATTTCAAACATCTGTAAAAACACCTGCATGTACAGTGTTTTTTATTACATGCAGGGAATCAGAAAATTCTGCCTGTGTTTAACGTAAAACATTCTTTGTGAACTTTGTAGCTAAATTCTCTGCCTTTGCAGAGGTAGAGAGTTCAAAGCCCAAGGGGTTTTAGTTTATTAACAATGCCTCATATCTGTTATTATAATAATTTCAAACAGCTACATTTTCAACACATGATTAATTTTGGGATCTAAAGGTACTCTCCACATTTAACAAAAAACTTCAATCTTTCTTTTGTTTAATCATGTACTCATAGTAGTTGTAAGTTCATGAAATTGGAAAAAAAAATGCTACATTTTATCAGGCACTTCTGTGTGAGCAGTAGTCACAGCGGTCACCTAAAGGAGCTGGTTGGGCGCACATGTATGAGAAACTAACAGATCTTTTGTATTTCCAAGAAGGAAACAGTAACTTTCTCAATTTGTGGAAAAAAAAAAAAAAACAACTCTCCTCCTGTAAAACCCTAGCCGTGTCCCACTTGTCAGAGAACCAATCCAAACCCTCCAGTGTCACTGATGGAAAACTTCAAATGGCATCCAAAGGGCTTTAAATTAGGCCTTAAATCTCTTCAGTGTGGGCTGTTGAAGGTCTCCTATCAATCAGTTTGTGACTGTGAGCTTGTTTATCCCTTGCTATTATGTTGTGGACTACCGGCTTTAAAATCTTATTCCTTCTCCAGCCAGCGGGACTAGAAACTGAGAGTGAAGGACTCTGTGGCAGAGTGACAGACGGAGTTTGCTTGAAGCTGATGCCTCCTGCTTTGTGTCTCCTGCAAAAGTGTAAGTTGCTTCACTTCACCCCCCCCCACCTTTTCTGCTCCAGTCCATCTCTTGCAAGAGAGAGGGGCAGAGGAGAAAAAAAGTATTATGGTTCCTTATAGTGAATCTTGAGCAAATGAACTCAAAAAAAAAAAAAAAAAAAAAAAGGAATGTGAGTGGAGGAAAAAACCCAAATAAATAGCCCTAGTTGAAAGGAAAGTTGAAGACTGATCTTAGCACAAAGTAGGCATTAATGAATTTATATCACGATATGGATGCACCAGTCTTAAGAAAAACTTGGAGCAGACAAACATAGTACAAGCATGAGACAAATGTTTGAAGGAAATCAGGTTTCATTTGTTCTATTGCTTACAAAACTGCTTTACCCATGCATAGCTAACAATAGGTGCCTTGCAAAGACACAACATTTCCATCTCCAGTATAGCTGAACATCAGAAGGAAGCAGCAATATCACTTTATTCTCCCCAATCACTCCATCCTTTCTTTCAGCTTGGAGACTGCATCTCAGACGACCATCAGCTGACAAACCTCTTGAGCATGATGGAGGTGACCTTGGGTGAGTCACTTAACATCTTTCTTCCATTTTAAAAACTGATATTATAATAATAATAAACTGATATGTACTTCACAGGGGCAGGAGGCTTAATTCATGTTTATGAAGTGCTTCGAGATGAGATCTGAGGATAAAAGCACTATGCAAGTGCAAAGAATTATTATTTTTTATTATAGCTTACAGCTATATAACTGATGAAATATTCCAAATCTGATCCCACAGAGGCTCACTTCTGTACTATAAACTCTGATTATCTTCTTAGATAGACAGCTGATACTTACCTTGGCCTGGTGACATTAACTGCACCAATGGTCTCTTTTTATTACTATTTCTGTGGCCCAATTGCTGACCTACTCCTCTATTATCTTATTTGGCTTTAAATTTGAATGATTTGCTTCAGTCACTAATGAATGCCAGCAAAGGCTGGTTTTGGTATCCCATTTTTAGGTGACAGCTAACAATGTGACCTTGTTTAATCATTAGAATTACTTGGGCTCATATAAATCATTTAACCTTTCCTGAAATCAATGGGGCTGTGCCAAAACAAACCGGTGGAGAGTTTAGGCACCTTCGCTTTTACCATAGTGTCTACATAGGATAAAGAGGCAGTGGCCCCACTTTAAGTAGGGAAGAGAAGATAAATGCAGTGGACAAGGCAAATAAGTCCCTACAAATTCCTGACACCTCAGAATAGTGAGTTAAGGAGCAGCACCACTAACTGCAAGACACAATGGAGAGCAGTGGAACAACCCCTGTCCTTAAACCAGTTAAATTAAGCCCAGAACTGAGCCTTGTCCTCTGCAGGAAGACACCAACTTGCCTGGAAATAGTGTGAGGATCTCTAATACAGAGCTCATAGATGAGCCATGCAAACACCTTGCATGGAAATACTTAAGAAGGGCTTTTTCAAAGGAAGTAAAGGTATGGAGAAAGACAGACAATGACAGACTAATCAAGGTTGTGAGGGAAGGCAAACTTGAAGGCAGAGAGTGGTAGAATAAAAGTTCTTCTTGACCTTTTATCCAGTTTGCTTTGACACCAAAGAGCTTTCACAGAGATTTACCTTAAGACAGTAGCAAACAGAAACCTGTGAGGAGATTCCCCAGTGGCAAGCTGAGTTCCTGATCTGTACCTGGTGATTTTGCTGGCTTAGGGGTTTCAGTTACCCTGTGTGAGCCTAGTGCCATACAGGGATGTCATGGCAATTACAGAGCAGAACATTTTAATGAGACACATTGTCGGGCATGCTGACGTTGGCTAAGTAGTTCCTTCCAGCAGAAAGGAGAGACTGCTATCAGAATGCCAAATCCCTTCTATGCCAGCGCACCTGTAAGAGAAGTCATATTTTGCAGTGAAAATGAGACATACTCAGCTCTTCCCAAGTGCGACAATGAGGTCTCACAATGGTTGTTGGTCCTCCTGGGCTGGCCTTGTATTGACATACCTACAGTAGGCCTGCTCTAGGTGTGAGGGTAGACAAGCCCAGGCTAGAAAAGCCCAGGCTTCATAGAGCTGCCGTCAGACAGCTGGCACATCTGGGTTAGCTTTGCCAAAGCTGTCACAACACCTCTATGCTTCTGCCTGCCGGTGGCCATCAGTACCAGGCAGAAGTGTAGACAAAGCCATACATAACACTGCAGTACTCACTTCTAAGTACAAACTGAGCAGCAAATTAAAGACAGCGTGACAAGTGCCCCTGGGTGCCCTGTTTATTTAGAGATCCTGAAAGAGTCCAGGTGCTGACATCAACCCTATTGTGAGTGAGGGTAAGTTTCTTTAAGGATCACAAAAATGTATGTATTGGCTTTCCCCTACCATTTCTGTATGTGAGGAAAAGGTTATTTCCTTGCTGAAAACACACAAACCAATCAAGTTTTGCAGTCTTTGGAATGACAACATTACAGATTTTTAAAAATATAGGTAATCACAGGGTTTGGGATTGCTTTTTTTTTTTTGTTAAAAGCCTTTATGTATGTTTAATTAGTCCCAGGTTTTACCTGGGATCTTGTCACAGCAATTTACAATTTTCCTGGTGCCCTTTGTTCTCAGTATTTTGAGGGCTCCCAGGTGCTCTTCAGCTGTCCAAATGTTGACTGAAAGGGAGTGAGGAAGGGAAAGGTGGTTCTTTGTAATCTCTGAAGGCAGACAGTCCTCACACCCTAAGAGACCCTAAAACCTGACTGAAAGAAACAAGAAGTCTGAGTAGATACAGACTGTCATCCTCCGCGCTATCAATGTAAAAAGGGGACAGGGGTTTGCTGGGGGGGCTTAATGAGCAACTTGTTTCCATGGCAGTCAGTTTGGAAATCTGTATGTCTTGCTGCAACCCTTGTTAAGCAGAACCTATTAATAAAGATCTGCCCTGAGATCAGGGAGGCTACCAAATTGTAATAACTCACAAAGTAATTCTAACTGCAGAGATACTTTTCCCATTTACTGTATCCTCTTGCCCTTATCATAGCACTGATGTCCTACCAGTCATCTCATACATACTCAATTATTTCAAAGTCAAAAAGATGCAGAAAAGGCTACAAATGAGTGCTACATATCTGTTAGACTGAAAAATGAGAGCTTAAAGAGACCATGATAAATCTTTCTCCATTTTACATGCCCTCTCAGACAATAGGACTTAAACTGAGTGGCACTTGACATCCCTTTGTTCCACAAATGCTCAGAAATGAAATATAATCTTTATTTTATAAACATGTATCCCCTCCCTCTTTTCTGTTTTATTATCTTGCTGTTCCTCAGAGGAGTTGGTAAATGTTTGCATTCCCTATATCTTCTGCTGCTTTTCAAAGTCAATTCCACTCCATTATCCCCAAATTAAACTGTCAGAGAGAAATGCCCTATAAATGATGGGCTTCCAGTACTTAAGCACAAAATTGCAAGTTAAAAGTTAGAAGAAGAATACATCAATGGATAGAGATTTGGGCTACATACTTCTTAATCTGTGTGAGCTATCTCTGCCTTGGTTTCTTCTATAGAAAAGGACATGTTCCCTTCCAGAAGGACATGGGCAGACCAAAGGTTATAGGCTGAAGAAGCTGAGGCCTTGCAACCTGGGCAGCTGCACGGAAGTGTCATGGTTAATGACCAAAAGAAAACTTCTGTCTTGCCCCCAGAGAGAGGAAACCTGACTGAAGTTTGACCTGATACCTCGGATCCAGAATAGCTCCCCTAGAAAACTGCAGGGAGCCTTGCAGGGACACATGTAGATCCCTTTTTGTTCTTGCACAGGTTCATTTGGTACTATCTGCCAGGGTTTGGTTAATCAGTTGCAGCCACAGAAACAAACAGCTTTTCACATGCTGTGGTTGACAGACAGACAAAATCCTCTGTCGGATTTCCTTGTTCCATTCTCAGTGTGAATCTTTGCTTTCTGCTTTATTTACATGAGGAGCTCCTCCTGGCATCGGAAGGGCTGCCATGCCAGCAGCTCTAGTGAGAGCAATCCATACAGCAGTTGTGGAAGAAGCAGCTGGGCCTGGATGAGTATTAATCATTAATTGTAGTATTATAATGAACATGGGAGCTGTTATGCTTCTGCAGGATGCTATGCCAAGCTTTTTGCTCTTTGACAATCCATCTGTGGAGCTCTTCCCTTCACAAACTACTCTATGGTCTGATTTTTTCCCCTTAGGAAGATAATCCATTGGTTTTGATCCAGGTTTTGTTTTCTTTTATTTTCTTTTTCTTTCTATCTGTATTAAAGTATGTGAATAGTTCCTGTTATTTCTGCTGAGAAGTACCTTGCAGTCTTGTCTCTGATGATCTTCACAGCATTCTTGTGAGTTCTAAGACAAAGTTGCAGAATTTGTCTGACAAGACCCCCTCCATGTTCCAGCATATTAAGAAATATTGTAAGCTCTTCACAGTGTTTCTCTTTGGTGCAGATACAAGAAAACAGGTCTGCAGAGCTCTGCAAGGAAATCCCTGCAGCCATTTCAGCCTGTTCCCTGCAGGTTTCCTGCATGGGAGAAGAGGTGTGTCAGAAATTCAGGTTCCTTGTCATTTTTTTCCAGGTACACCAGACAGAGCACATCATTCTGCACACCTGGTGGTGTCCTGCATTGGGACTTCCATGGCTGAATTTGGAGTAAATTGAACCCAGTACCATGTTGACCTGGTGGTTTTGGACTCATTGACAGGCTTAGCTATGACTTGGAGTGATACAAATATTTTTGTGGGCCAATGAAATGTCTAGTACAGGTACTGCTTTGGAACAATATTTAACTCACAAACTTGTTTTCTAGAGACAAGCTGACTTCAGAGGCCAGACTGATACCCAGATGAAGATAAAAATAATCAGTGCCAAGCAGAATTAAGAGTGGCTGGGAAAAGAAAAGCAGTTACAACTTTCCAGCATCTAAAATGTAATTACAGGACAGTGTGTTAAAAAAAAAAAATTATTGGAGAGATCTAGTGAATCAGACAATGACAATGCACCATCTTCATTTCATTTTTGCTTAGTATATAGAGACTTATTTTCCTAGGCAAAAAGCCTTCCCTGTTTATAATGCTGTTTGCCTTTGTTCCCCTCTTCAGAAAAAGGAAATATTTGGAAAAAAAATAACCTGATGATGTCTTGATTCAGTGTTTGCAGTGAGCAGGCTGGGCTGATGGTCCTCTTTGCTGAACAAAGAGGCAGACAAAACACAATGAATACCCAGGATGGCTGAAGCCCAAGGTGTTTTGGGCTCAGAGACAGCAATAAGACTTTAATTGGTGTTGAAAAATAAACTGGGCAGAGAAGAAGAATAAATAATAAATATGCCTTGTGGCAGCATAGCGAGAGATTGCTTGTTTGTCTGCTTGCTTCCAAAGGAGGCTGGTACATTGTGTTCTCCTCGCGCAAGTTCCGAATGACTTTGTTTGGACTGAGAAATATAAATCCATGTTTCTAAAACAAATCTATCTAAATATTTTTATATTAACAGCAGCACAAGAAAATCCAACCTGTCTGCACTTTCTACACAGCAGTGATGTGTTATTGTTATTGTTACTGTTAATTACAGTTGCTATTATTACCAGTGACAGCAGAAGACTGCAGAAGACAGTTCATGAGCACTGCATCTCAGTCCCTCCAGTGACAGACCATCCCTGCTCCAAGCAGGCTGTAGCATACAGATAGGAGAGAAAATGTTATCAGCACTTTAAAGATGAGATATTAAGGGTACAATTAGAAGCAAAGCCATTTACAAATCTGCAGATATTTTTTAAAAATTATAACTGGATCCTTTAACTGGAAACTCAAGAAACTTATGTCTCAGGACCACGATGCTAATAGACACACAATAGCATTTGTATGAATATCTGAATGACAGTTTCAGACCTCTTATCTTTAGACAGAAAAAAAAAAAACTGTAAATTTGGCCTGAAGAGCTTAAATTACTTTAAAAGTGGTGAAAAAAAAAAAAATTGTTTAGTTTTTCTGCTCAAGAAGCCAAAAGATAAAACTAAATGTAACTATACAGAGTCTTTAGAGTCCCTATAGAGTCCAAACTATGTTCAGAAGAAATGTCATTTGCTGATAAACTACATTTTTAGCGCACAAAATGGTTGCAGGAGCAACACTGAGAGTTGGTATGGTGAGGTGAGGAGTGATGGAGAAAAAGTATCATTGGGGCAGTTAAACCTGGAGAAGAGGAGGTTCCGGGGAGACCTTATAGTGGCCTTCCAGTACCTAAAGTGGCCTACAGGAAAGACGGGGAGAGACTGTTCAGCAGGGCCTGTTGTGACAGGACTAGAGGTAATGGTTTCAAAATAGAGGGAGGTAGATTTAGATTAGACATTAGGAAGTAATTTTTTAAATGAGGGTGGTGGAACACTGGAACAGGCTGTTCAGAGAGGTGGTGGAAGCCCCATCCCTGGAAACATTCAAGGCCAGATTGGATGGGGCTCTGAGCAAGCTGATCTAGTTGGGGATGTCCCTGCTCCTTGCAGGGGGGTTGGACTAGAGGACCCTGGAGGGTCCCTTCCAACCCTAACCATTCTATGATTCTATGATTCTATTATATACTCAGGAGTGTATTTATGTCTTAGTTTTCTTGAAAGCACATTTTCTCTCCAGTTATGTAAGTTCTTCTGTTTCTTAGTAAAATCTGTAAACAAACAAGAATAATTCCATCTCCTTTACTAAAAAGACGGTAAGATATATCATTTATTCTAAATGTTACAGGGGTAAAACTTAAGAAAAATAAGTTATTAGAGATGGTTGGATTTTTGGAACAAAAAGTCTCTTTCTTGAAACATGTACTGTATTTTTCCAATTAGATATTTAGCAAGAAGTTTTTTCTATTGCTAATATTTTTGATGCCTTATGAAAAGTGTTACACTATTAAAATGTTAAGATTCTTAAAACGGTTATTGAAAGGGATTAGCAAGAGGAAAAAAATCCACAATCATTTGACTTCATTTCTTAATAATGTTCACAGGGAAAATCTGCAGGTAAAGGTTATGAAAAAATCTTGATTAAATGAAAAATGGCCCTAAACTTTTTAAAAGAGAATAAATTTTGTTCCTGAAGAGTTCTGCGTGTGCGTGTGCACGCGCATGCGTGTGTGTCTAGGCAAGTTATCCTGGTTTTAATGGTTTCCCCAATTTTCTCCAGAAATGCATCTTGGTTTTTGAGCTGAGGGTAATTCATCTAGAATGGTTATTCTATAAGGAAAATTATTTATTAGGATAACAGGATGAGAAAAAAAAAAAAAAAGAAGGCTCAAGTGCTTACTGGGAAGCATCTGGTTATCAGAAACAGACTACAGGATCTGAGGCATATCTAGGATGGGGGTTCATCTCACTTGCTTTCAGACATCCGAAAGTTAGCTGAGGTGGCTAAATTCTGTCTATGACCAATGGAGGGATACAAGAGTCCCAGGCTGACAAATCACTCTGTCCTCACTTAGGGCCTGTGACAGATGGGATATGCTTTCTTGAGGATATGCCTAGACCTCTAACTTGGCTGTAGCTGGAGCCTGGATAAGGATGCTTTCAGATGAATCTTGCTCTGTCTGCTTCTATCTAGTCATTCCTGTCAGCAGACAGGAACTTCTGCCTGTTTCTAACATGGAAAAGAGATTATCAAAGCTGATTTGAACAATGAAACAAAACAATGTTTCTTTTATAGGTACAGCAATAAAATGTGGATAAAGTTTTCTGGCTGTGGACACAAGCGAATGCGTAAGTTTTATTTAGATGGTAGCAATTTCCACTGACTCATTCAGGGCACTGCTCAAGTGCATTTGTTATTTAAAACACTGCTTTTTTTTTTTGGCTGTGACCCTACATTTATGCCTGGATATACCACTTAGCTTTCTCTGTAACTTTTACAGCATATGCAGTAACTGAATCCTAAGGACTATACAAACATGATGTGATCATTGTTGAGAGCAACAGAGAAAGAAATAAAATGCCTTCATGCCATAAATAGGAAAATTACATGTAGTCTTAAAAGGCAATCTTTCATTAGTGAAAAGTTCTTACACTTGGAAAGAGAAGCTGTTCTTCACAGGAACACCCCAAATCATTTGAGTCTTCCCATCTTGCAATATTATTCACACAAGCCACATCTGCCCTTTCAGATAATCTTCTCCTCTGAAGAGAAAGTTTGTTTGCAAAAAAAAAAAAGCTGTAATAAAATTATATCTCACCTTAAACTTACAATTCAAAATTGTGAAAGGGAACTGACATCAGCAGAAAAATAATTAATCACACTGCTATTTAGTTTAATTCTGTGCAAATCTTGTTCCCTTTTCAGTCTTTGTGCAAGCAGATCTGGACAGGAACAATAGCCTTCTATTTAAGCATGTAACTTCTGGCAAAATCTCAGCTTAAAAAACAAAGCCAGAGCCATAGCCTTTAACTTTCTAGAGTTTATGTTGACTAACCTGTGTGTAACCCTCCCTGTGTTATCCGGCTGAGTCTGCAGCTCGCTGCTGCTGCTGCTGCTGCTCAGCTGCGTAGGAGACAGCACCAAGGTGTGGTGTTGGAGTTATTGCAGCGAGAGTCCTGCTTGATGGGGTGTGAAGTCAGCGGATTTCCACCTTGTAGGCCCCTAGAAGTGCTTTCCTCTACAAATTTGATGAAGGAGCAGCAGCTCTGCTTCTGTAAACCTCAGACAGTTTTTTTTTTAGTTTGCAAAGAGAAAATAAAATCTAATTGCTGTTCAATAACATGGGCAAGAATACTCAGGCAAAGCCAGCAGTCCATAGTCTGTAGTACATACATGCTCCTACAATGGAAATTATATCTACAAGAAAAATTTGGCACAGCATTAAGGAAGAGAGAGGGATGAAACTTCACATATATGTTTTTATTTGGCTGCAAAGAAGAAAATCTTTACTGATTATGAGTGGTCCTGGGATTTCTAGACACAGATTTTAAGCAAAGTTAAACATTTGGTTGTGTGTGCTCGCTTTTAAACCATCAGCCATGAAGCCTTACCTGGTTACCCCCACCCTGAGCTGAAAAATATGTCACATGGTCTGATCGGAGACAGACATTGGTTTTGGACTTTCTGATAATTTGTTTTTAACAATGTCCAGCCTGTGTAGAAGAAGAGATATTGCTCCCTGAATTTTTGTCCACACAATCATTTATTCATCTCTCAGTTTCGCTGACAGCTTCCCTGATAACTCGTTGAAGTTTCCAAAAAAAAAACCAGTCTTGAGTCTCCTTCACGTGTAAGGAGCTGGTTATATCACATGTGTGTCACCTATCTACAATAACATCACAGCAGCAAGTACTGTAAAGCCCAGACTGATCTCCAGGAGCATGAGAAAAACTTTGTACCCATCTGTACTTTTAACATTTCTGTCCTGCAAATTTTAATTGATTTTTATAATATTTTCTTTATTTTCCTCCTATTTCCATACTCTTGCTGCTTGCATGAGACTAAGTTAACATTTTTTAGTCTTAAATTCTTGCAGAATTATAAGGTGTACTAGAGAAACATACAGAGACACTGGGTCATGGGAGGGTGTGGTCAAGGGCATTCACTCACCCTCCTCTGAAAAGTGACTTCAGAGCAGACAAGGTGGAGGTCTGAGGTGGGCTCAAGTCTGCTGGTAGCAGCAGCAATCTCCTGACCACATCTGAAAATCAAATCCATGGTATGTCCCTTTGGAGAAACCCTGCTCAGTGAATGCTTCTGAAAAATTGAATGAATTTTCCAGGAATTTCAGAGACTCAAGACCTGGCCATCTCACTCTCTTGCTTAGACAATGGCCAACCTGCCTTTTTTTCATGGCTGACTCTGACTCCACTAGTCATGTCTGTTCTGGAGAACTTCACGTATGCCTGAGAGAGGGGTTGGTTTTTCCTCTCTTTTTATCTGTAGCTTCTGCCCTCTACCCCCAAAGTTCACAGGGATATTCATGTGTGCAGACCTGGTTTTCTGCCAGTGGATAATCTTACTGATAGTTTGGTAGCCTTGATGAAATTTTAATGTCTTTACAGAATAACGATTGCTATTCCTTTCTGGTCACTGAGATTTCAAAATGATGTTTATTTATTTGGTTATTCTTCCTAGTTGAAAGATCACTGCTAGACTAACGTACCTCCATTTCTAAAGCAGCATGAAAAACCCTATAAACGTGCATACCAGTTGCAGAGAAAGAGGCAATAAAAAACAGCTGTGACTATTTCCAAATCCTCTGGTTCTTTGTATTACCCTAAAAACAATAACAATAAGCAACTCAGTGTAGATGGTATTAAGGTAGACTAGAAACAGTTGTTCACAGGGGCTGAAACAGATTTTCAACTGATATAAATCAGGTAAATCTAGTGACTTCAGTAGAGTGATGCTGATATTCTCTGAAGATTTGAGCTGCTGCATTTCATGTCTGGTGTGTTTTCCTTACAACTTCCTTTTTAAATGGCTTGTAAGTGACTCATGCTGTAAAGACAGACGGGAGTAACAGTCAGCTAGTTTTGCTGGACTGAGTTTGTGCCAAAGCTATTACCATGAATGGTCTGCATCAGTAAATTTGGGAGGAGTTCATTTTAAGCAGTTACTACTGATGTCAAGCTTTTTTTACCACTTCCCAAGAAGTAAGGACATTTTCCCTGTAAGCAGTCTAACAAAGACCCAAGCTACTATTTTAATTAAATAAAAAGAAATTTTAGGGATAATAATGTATGACAGAAATATCTAATATAAGAGAAAAAGGCCAAGATGGCCCAGCACTGTACTCTCATAGTCAATTGTTCAGTTTGGAAATATTTTAAAGTCAGTATAAAAAACAGAAAGTATTTCCAGTAGCATTAACTAATATCTGCTTGTTTCTGTATTCTTTTCTGTTATAGTCCCTGTGATATGAGAAAAAAAAAAAACACTTTAATGTGCAACTACAACTATTGTCTTTGCACTAAGCTAAATATTTGCAAATAATACTGAGGACTTTAAATGTCTAGGCCAGTTCTAAGAACAGTATTTCAACATCTAGTTTGTTTGGTGGAGGTTTGTTTGTTTTTTTTTTTCAGTGTCTTAAGGATGGTACTCTTAATATTGCAGAACAGGATATCATCTAAATGTTTCTACAAATCTTGGTTATGAGAGCTTCAGTCAGATGGCAAATCTGTGCAACTGCAACTTCTAAATCTTTTGTGTAGCTTTTCATAGGACAATTCAGGTGGGAAGGGACCTAGAGTGGTCTCTAGTTGAACTTACTGATCAGATCAGCTGTTTCAGGGCTTGATTAAATTGGTTCTCAGACTTCCAAGGATGGAGATTCTGCAAACTCTGTGTTCAGCTTTCCCAATGGTTAATTATTCTCACAATGAAAAACTTTTCTAATATCCAGTGACAGCCTCTCCTGGTTCATTTTAAGAGCCCTGTTGTTCACTGTCCTTCCATGCACCCTAGGGAGGGTAGGGTAGGATCTGGCTCCCTCTTCTTGGTAGCCTCCTCGTAGACTCCTAAGTCTTCCTTAAATCTACTCTTGTTCAGGATAGGGCTGATTCCCATGCACCCTCACTCAGTGCAGGAATCAAACTGGTTGGTTTGAGTTTTGTTGGTTGGTTGGTTTGCTTTTGGTGGGTTTGACAAAGGGGGAGCAGCCGTTTCAAACTGAGCAACCGAACTAAAATGTTCAAGAAAATATATTCCCATACTGTCCTTTAAGTAAACTACTGTATATGCCTGTCTGTATATAAATATGTATGTACGTAATAAGAAGCATCTGTAAGGTTTATGACCCTTTAGCATATATTGTTAATCTTTCTATCTTGATTTTTTTTTTGTGTCCTTTGTTTTTCTTGTTTTGTTTTGATTGAAAATTTTTCAGTGATTGAGTTTTCTCGTTTGACTCTACAGAACCTAGGATAATGGCTAAGGATTTCATTTTTGGTGTTTAGGTGTTAGCACAATAGAGGTAATTATTAGAAATATCAACATTGTTCTGTGTCAGCTAAATCCTGCCAAGAATAAATGATAAGATTACTTCATTCTCTGCAACCATCTCTGGCCTCTGTCATTGCATATAGCAAAAAGTGAGAGCTGATTTAGGCTGAAAAAGAGTATTTAATCCAATTGTAGCTGAAGAGAGGATTTGAGGTTGGCTAAATAACTGGATTTGTTGTACAGTTATGCATTGCGGTCCTTATAGCTGTGTGAAAAGAATCCCTTTTTGCATACTTGTTTTTGCATGATAATGTCAGTATCTGATACGATGCAAAAGTAGCAAAGACTCCTCAAGGACATCATCAGAGATAGGATATGAAAGCAGTTAAGCAATACGGACAGGTCCTTGATGGCCACTGCCTTAAAGCTGTGCATAACACAGAGCTATTTTATGCGAATGTGACAACCGAAAATGTAATGCATAATCAGACTTTCTTCTAAAACTGATGCACCTGTCAAGATCTTTTGACCCGAAGAAGGAAAAGATTCAAAATATATGAAATAACCCAAAAGTTGTTTGTCTCACATTTCCTGCTAAGTAGCTACATGTCTTTGATGGGAGAGCTGGTAAAGACAGGAAATATCACCTGCTGGATGAAGATATAAAAAACAAATAAGTAAAGTCAAGATTTCTCATAAGCTGCTGCTTCTAAGAAATTTTAACTTTAGAAACATCAACAGATGGCAACTCTTAGATTGGAAACCAGGTACCAGCTGTGGCCCTGCTGTCTTGAACCAACGCATGACTCTGCCATCGTCTGAACCAGGTCCTTTGGGAACAACGAAGCAGCTGACTTACTCTTGCTCTCATCAAACCCTCCTCTGCATGCAACCTGCATAAAGAGAGCTCACAACAAAACGAAAAATAGTACAGAATTGACCACCACTCGGAAGGTCAGCCTCAGTTAGCCAAGTTACTGCAGAATTCAGTTACTCTGTAGAAATTACTGCTGATAACTATTCACTTCTCTCTGGTCATTACTACATTTAACGCTGGCAGCGCTGTGGCAAAACTTTCAAATAGGAAGAAAGCAAAAGCACTGCACCTCACATCATCAACATTATCTGGAAGAAATCTTATAGACTCATTAGGCAACAAATTAGCACTGTTTAGACAAATTATGATGCAAATATGAAACATGATAATCAGCTACATTTAGTGAACTTGAATCCTCAGTTTAACTAATGGAGGAGATCTGTAAATCAGACATATATTTATACCGTCCTTCACTTTCTGCAGAGAAAAACTTCACCTGCTCTTCAGATGCACTGGAAAAGTCCCTGTGATAGCCTAATTCTGTCCTAACTGAGGTCTGCGGTACCAGTAGGAGCAAAATTACCTCAGCGATGTGCGCTTTTATGGCTGGTCAAGCCTTTTGCAGGGGACAGTCACAAGGGCAGTGTGGCTCCACCTTTAAATGAAATCTAAGTTTTCAGACCTTTGTAGGAAATCAGCTTCAGCTCAGTAAAACACTTCAGCATTTCTACAATAATGGGAATAATCAACTTGGTTTTCACAGCAATGAGTCAGGCCTCACAGATCAATGACTTATGTCCAGAAAGTGCTGCAAACAAATATGATATGCTTGATAGTGCAGATAGCTTTCTGATAGTTTCCTCCCAAAAAGCTAATGAAAAAAACTGAAATTTCAATAAAAGAGGGAAATTATTTCTATGATTTAATAACTGATTACATACACATTGGGAAAGAAAGGGAGGAGTTACGTCCTTTCTGAGCTTTTACAGAGGGCAGATATTGCCAGTGGAGCCCCAGAGGGACCTATGTTGAACTCCATGCTGTATTTCACTCTTATAATTGTCTGTCAAAATAAGTGTAGAATGAGGTGGTTAAATCTGATGACACTAAGTTAAGAGAGGTGATAAAATTACTGTGTAAAGTAGCAGAACCACCATAGTACTAAGTGACTGGTGATATCTGGTACTGATAAAAGTAGAGTAATGCAGACGGAGAATATGTACCCTAACTACATGTTGATGGACTCCAAACTGTCTATCAAAAAAAACCCAGATAATTTTATGAAAATGACAGTTCATCACTTAGAAGTGAGTAAAGAAAGGAAATGACTAGGAAACAAATGGAAAGCAAAGCAGAAAATATTGTGTTTCAATATAAATCCACAGTGTACCCAAATAATGGAATGCAAAAGCATTTCTGGTTGCAGCATCTTGAAGAATTGATGAAGCAGAACTAGAAAAGGTGCTGAAAGAGGTGATAAGAATGATCAAAGGTATGAATGTCTTCCATTGAGGGAGATTAAATAAACTAGGGCTCATCTGCATTTAAAAAAAAAAAAAAAGATAATTAACAGGGTAGCATTTGGGGCTGTGAAATTATCATTGTCAAGAAGATGATAAATGAGGAACTATTATTCACTGCTTTTGATAACACATGAATAAGAGGCCATCAGTTGAAATTATCAGGAGGCAAATTCCACCTAAATTGTATTATTATTTTTTCCCCCACCTTTCAATTGTCAAAGTGTTATTAAACGCAGACAGAGCACCTCTGGATTAGGAGGCTTTTGAAGCACATGTCATTGTATCTGTCACAGTAGAGAAAGAAGAAACGTTATATGCTTGGCCTGCTCTAAGGCTTTTCATTTAGTATCTGTGGCTAGACATAGCTGAAGACTTTTTATGGGGCTAAATAGACCTCTGGCATGATTCTTTCTCTGTTGCTCTTAAATAGCAGGTACCAAAGATCCTGCAGTTAGGTACATTTGCAGACTTTCAGAATCAGAACTCTTGTCCTTGCTGCAAAGGCTCGAACTGAACTTTTCCGTCCCAACATGGCTGGCTTGTGTGGTGGAGGCTTCCTGGTGTTTTACTTCAAGCACTTAAGACTTTCTATATAAGGGCTAAGGAGACCTAAATTTCTCATGTGTTATAGAAACTTGTTCCCTAGCTCTTTTCTAAAAACTAGTTAGTTAGTCTGGAGTTAAGGAAGACATGATGTACTGAAGAGAAAACACTAACAGAGATGCATCAAGTTTCAATCTGAATACTCTGGGGGTTTACTACTTTTTTTTTTTTTAATGACAACTTTTCCTTAATTAACATTTGTATGTAACCCTAGTACCCCTCCTGTATGCCTCCCAGTACACTTTTCTGGGACAAGCTTTACTATGTGGGGCTGTGGAGAGATAAATCTACTCTGTTACCAGTGTCTACCTGGTTAGAGTCAGTAGAGCAGCAGTTCTCACTCCACCACCTGCTTTCCTTTTGAATTAGGATGTCTTACATTCATGAGCCCTGAAAACTAGAATTGTTGCTGAGACATATAACTGAGCATCAAAAGCACAACAGGAGTTCTTGAGTGCCCTGAAAGTAACTCACGTGCAGGTACACGGCCAGAAAGAAAATACACATAATTAATGAACCAGACTTCTATTTCTGGCATCTGCCATTAGTTATAAATGGAATAATAATTGTTCTATGCTGGAAAACACCTTGATAAGACGTTTTATTTCATATTCCAAGCTGCTGTTTATATGAGCATTATTAAAACTGTCACTAGATATGAAGAACTACTAAAAAATTTTGTGAAAGCAATATAATGCTATTAAAAAAAGAGAAGATCATCCCACTATAATATAGCTTTACACTTAGCTCGAGGCCATGGTTCAGCTCTGCAAAATGGCAAAGTTACGATTTCTTAATTTACAAATCTATTCCTTCTGTGTATTCAAAGCTGTCTTTATTTTAGTAACAAAAGTTATCACTCCTTTTAATGCTGTCAACACAGCTCAGATATAAGGAAAGGAAGGTTGGATTTTTTTTCCTGACAAACCTGCCTTTTTGAGAATTGTTAACTAATTTTGAGCAGTAAGAGTAGAGTCTGCCTTCAATCACAAACAGACAATTCAGGATTACACAAGTTTTATGGCACACAGACTCTTTATTACTGATGATGATGAATGAGCTAGACAAAAAGCTGCTGCGCTTTTAAGCTCCAGGTTGTTTGTAGAGCTGACAGTTAGAAATTTTTTTTCTTTTTTTTTTCCTCCAACTGGTCAAGTTGCTATGGGAGTTACTAGGAGATAAAAACCATAGAACTTAGGTTGATGTTTCTTTTTTTAAAATAAATAAATTTGAAGACCAAACAAAATAAAAAAGAAATTTAAGAAAAGTCTTCTAGGTTACATCCAATCTTCCAAATCACTGTGATAACAAAATCTGTTATCTGAGCTGCTGTTACTTTTGGTCACTACGTGGTCAGTTCCTAGAGACTGATTTATCTATCAGCTGAATGCGGGTGTCTGTAGGGCTTCCTGGACCTCAGAGGACCCAAGGTGTCCTGAAAGTACAGTGTCTGAAGCATAGGGAACTATGAAAGAAATCCTAAATTTTCCTATTGGAAGCGAATGAGTAGAAGCAAAATTTAGAATTCGTTGCTTCCTTTTTTCTATTCTTTACTTTTTCATTCCCCTTTCTCATCTGAAGCTAAACCAACAACATACTTCAAATTCTTTCCCATGTATGTTCTTGGTATTAAGACCCTATTTGTTGTTGAGTGATCCTCTAATAGGCACCTTTCCTATTCTATATTGCTAGGAGAATATTTTCCACATAACATACGGTTCTTATTGTGCTGTAATTTACTGGTACATAGCTATTTGGTTATTTTAAAAAGTAATTTTTATTACCCTTCAGAAAGGTCATGTATGATTATTCTTGTCACTCTCCATGATGAATACAGGTGGCTGGGAACTTAAGCTAAATCTAAAAAGTAGCAGTGAAATCTTAATTTACTTGAACTTAAAAGGAAGAAAGAGTATGTTTATCAAGACACAGCACGGCTCTGAGGTAATTACTCTGCTGTCAGCACACAGGCTACTCCCTCTGCTGCTGTACAGTTCTCAGACATCATGCTGCTTTGCATGACATCAACAGCATCAACAGTCAAAATCTTTCTAGTATCATGTCATGTTTTAATTTTAATTCTTAATGTGGCAGTGTTGGTTCTAAGATTTATTTCTCTGTGCAATTTATCTTCTTTTGAATGAACAGAAGTTCTCTTTTATACAGAGAACTTTTACACTATTAAGTCCCACTTAAGCCCTTTGTGCAATATTTTATAGGCATCTGAATTAAAAAATCTATTTAGACTCCTAAATTCAAATAAAAATCCAGCCTCTCTGAATAGTAGTTGCTCATCAAATATAGATGTTTCCAGTGAAAACTCATGAATTCCTCAGCTTGCGTGAGAAAGTTTGCTCTTAACAAAATGCCCGTTCAAAAAGCCTAGCACATGAAAGCCTAAGTTAAAGAACCAATTATAACATCTCAGTGCATAATTTGTTCTCTGAAAAGGAAAATATTCATTTCACATGTTCTATATGTTTGATTTTGCATGAAGCATTTTTTATTCTTCACTTAAATTATGAGATGTTTAATGAGAGGAGTCTTGAAATCCCATGTTAGAGAACGTGAAACAGAATAGGCAAATGCCTGTGAAATGTCTTCAAAAGCATGGAAGAACCGTTTGTACACTGTTGTTTTAGCAAGAGTCACTGTCATTCCTCCTATAACAACATGAGCACACAAGACATTCTGAATGCACTCTGTATCAGAATGGCTACCTAATGGCATTTCTCTAATCAAGATGTTTTTAATCATCCCATGAAGGTAACTTTGAACTCTGTCCTTCCCTGCAGACATGAAACTAGATATAGCATCAAGATGCAGAGCACATGTAGTCCTGCTTTGAGTTTATGAGCTCTTTACTGGAGCCCAGAAACCAAGCAGAATAACATTCCTTTAGCATATGTAACTGATAATTAACAAAATTACCTCTTAAGCATGGTTAGTTGGACCCTACTATGTCCTTTTCCATACTTTATTACTCTTAAATATCATGGGAGCTTGTACAAGAAGTCTAAACACCTACAAGAATAAGGCATGCTGTCTGTGACCTCAATCAAGACTTTTGATAACAGCAGACAATGTAAGAAGGAGAGTTGCAACTTCTTCAGTAAAAAAAAAAAATATGTGAACACCTTTGCCTGTGAATTTAGCGTACATCACTGAAGGCTTTTGCAACCCACATCTATTCTTATCCTGTTTGTAGGGCCAAGAAAACTGGAAAGAGAAGGTAGTGAAGCAGGAAGATATCATCTACACTCTGCACAACCATATAGAAATGATCTCTTCACCTTAGCCGTTCATGGAGGAAAGCTGGAGTGGAAACCTGGTTCTTTGGAACAAAGCTCTTCCTGGATCTCAAAATTTGGCAGAGAAGCTTGTGACTGCTATTATTGCTTACTCTTGTTGCGTGTCAGCAACCTGTTCTTCTTGGGCCATATGAGTGACAGAGTTATTACACAACAGAGATTAAAATCACATTTCAGGTCCAGTCTGGTTTCTTCTTAAACCAAATAAGGCACATAAAAATGTCATCCAATTTGGGAAACCACATTTGAGCTAGGACTCCAAACTTCCTTTGAAGTTTGGATATGAGGTTCCTAAATGTTTGTTTCTTGTTTATTGCTCCCTTTCTTTGGTAGAAAGGCCTCAGAAGAGCTCCTGCTGTGATCCAGAAAAGAAACTGGGCAAAAACTTTATTTTCCTTCATTGCTGCAACAGCTCTTCAGATGTTGCTTCCAAGCTTCTTCACTTCTCTATTCTGATCCTTTTCAACTCTATCAGTGGCTACCTAAAAACCCACCTTCCCCTCAACCCTTCCCACCATATTAATATTTTTTGATGCAATCTCTCTAGTTCTTAGAGTCACAATGAGAAGTCTTCTCAGCTGAAGAGAGAAGGAAAAGAGACAGCTGAATTTGTCCTAGCAGTTCTCTTCACCCTCCCACAAGTTACATTTCTGAGGTTCTTGAAGGCTGTGTGTTATTAGATATCACAGGATGGTTGAAGTTGGAAGGGACCTCCATATGTCATCTTGCCCAATCCTCCTGCTCAAGCAGGACCACCTACAGCCAGTTGCCCAGGACCATTTCCAGATGGCTTTTGAATATCTCCAAGGACAGAGACACCACAACCTAACATATCCTCCAGCTGAGGTTGAAAAAAACCAAGAAAACAAAAAAATAGAACAGTTTTACTCCTACATATAAATATTTGTCAACATCTGTGTCACATCCTGAACACATGATAAGATAATAAGAAAAATAAAAACCAAGGAATAACACTACAAAATCTGGTGATAGCAAAATACTGAAACTGAATATTGTATCCAAAGCAATGGTTTAAGTGTTTTTCCAGAATGTTAAATTTAAAAACAAACTTACAGCAGTACGTGCAGAAACACATCAGCCTTTTGAAAGTTATAGCATGTTTCCAAGTTCTTTAGCCTACATAGAGGTAGATATGAAGGGGAAAAAAAATCCTACCAGAAAGGCACTGACAAATCTTTTTAATTTGTATCAGATGTACTAAGTTGCTTTAGCCAAAATACAGAACAAAGACAAAGTAGAGAAAATGTGAATCTTCTCTCTAGTATTTCCCAGGCCAAGCACTTGAGGGCTTTCAATTCAAAGTGTTTCCCTTTGACATTTATGAGATAAAATATCTCAGTCTTTCACTTGCAATGGCTTTTGTTTCAAGTTTTATTTCATTTATTCCATGGAAATAGCTGACAATCCCCAAGCATTACACAAAATGCTTTGTTTCATCTGAACTGAATACTTTCTGACTTTTCAGTTAACCAAAATAACCTGCAGTTTCTAAATGCTGCAGGCAGTAAACATCAGACCAATAGAAGGGTACCCTCCTGCATTTCTCCCACACTGTTTATTTCCTTTTTTTTTTTTTGGTAATGAAATTTAATAAATAAGTTATTTTTGTAGGATTGCACTGAGATTAACAGTGTTACTCAGTGATGTTTTCACTGGTTACTACATGAAGAAACATTTAGAACTGGGGCCAATGTGCTCTGTTTTGTTGGTTGGAGATTTTTTGTTGGGGTTTTGTTGGGTATTTTTTTTAGTCGTATCCTTTTAAAATTAAGAGTCAATGGTGAAATAAGGTCTAAACAGTCAAAATTCTTTAAAATTAAGTCTATTGCAAGATAATTTGGCAATAGACAGATACAAAGTAAGGAACACTATATTCTGTTTTATGTAATCAACTTCAAGTGCTGATAGCATCAGATAAAACCTTAAATTTCGTTCTCTGTGCGTAATTCACTTTACTGTAGGCTGTGGTGCATAACTTTAGGTATTTAGCCACATTCATGCAACCTGATCCTGTGATGATGTTTATGCTTACAGCAAAATGGAAATACTATTTCAAAGATCAGAGCACAGATGATTGGCAAAATAAGTCAAATTCAGGGGAACCATGGAGAAATCTTCTTGGAGTTTTCCTATAATGCTTTAACTTTGATCACAGAGATCAGAGTGTTCCACTGGAAAAGCAAACTGGGAATAGTTTAAAATATTTATTTTAAATGGAACAGGAAAAAAAAAAAACCCTTCCAAAACGTGTACTTGCAAGCATATTTTAGGGGAAAACATGCTGGTTGATGACAAACCCTTTAATTAACGTGCCATATCTACTTAGGTATGCAGCAGTAGAAAATTAGGTGGCTTTTACATATTTAAGAGGTTGGAATATTAATCAAGGAAGAGATTATTATTATTATTATTATTATCAGATGAGAAAGGATGCAGACAGAATAGTTAAACAGAGATTAGCCAGAATGTATTCCCCAGTGTAAATCAGACTGCAAATACATCAGTTTCACAGCTAACCAATATTTATGGTACCAGATCCTCCTCCTTTTCAGCAAGGGAAATGGGACAGACAAGTACATCTTTTTGAAGCTAAGGCAAGATTCATGTCTGTTCGATCCCTGACTGGCCCCAGAGTCTTCATATACCAGAAACTTCTGCTTGAATACATCTCTTTAGCTCACCTCAAGGACCAGAAGTACATTAAACACTTTCTGGGCTCTCTTTAGCTTGTCTTTCCAGGGAATGTTGGGCATGAATAAAGTTTTTAGTCAAGGAACTCCATACGTGCTATTCTGGCCCTAAAAGGTTGTCTGAAGCTCTGGGATAGGAGCTGTGGTAAGACATATAGCTTCATCTCTCTCGCCTGATTACATAAGAAAAGAAACATAATTATCTCTTGTTCTGATGCTGCTGGAGAAACTGCCCATAAACAAAAGCCAAGTCAAATAGTACTACTTTCTGTCAAAAGGGACAAGGACCCTCTTCAACCTTTTGGCTAGTGGGCACACATGAAAGCAAAACACTAAAAAAGCAGCCATCTTCCCTCCTCTGAAGAGAGAGTGGGAGAAAGTGCAAATCCCATGTGATAGAGTATCTGCATTCCTGAGCCTAGTACTGGATAGATGCAGAACTCAGCAATAAAGAACACGTCAAGGACAGAGTTGTTTCAGACAGCTTGCAAGGCACCACAGACTCTTCTGGCTGGTGATTGCCCCAGGAGATTGCCCCACATCTACTGCTGGGAGCCACAGGAACACAGCTTATGCCAGTCATGAGCTGCCCTTGGCTTTTCCAGGATGGACATCTTTATTGCACAGCAGCAGATGAGAGATGGTGTGAGCACCCACTCCTTCAGGCCACCAGCTAATGAATTCTGTATGTTGGAGAGCATTCGATGTAGAGGATCAGTGTAAAGGGAATGAGACGGGCCATGAACGTACAGTCTCACCATCCCCTCCTGGGAATAATTAACACTGGGGAAAATGAGGCCATGCATTTTGCCATAAAAAGTTAATTGCTTTGGCTGTCTGAAGGAAGAACGATGTATAATTTAAACTGTTTCTTTTCCTTTGTTTTCAACATGTTTCTCATCCGTTGCTTTTGAGAGGCACAGCCCTCTTCAGATCGGTGAGGATTTATTTTTTTTTTAAAAAGTAGTTAATGCTTCTGCTAAGCAGTTAGGAAGCATCCAGCTGTTAAAAGCCTTTAATTGGTGAGTGTGCACTTCTTCAGCCTCTAGGGGTTGATGATAAATAAAAAATCTTGCCTTTTAGAAGTACCAAAAATAATTGCAGATGTTATTGAAGTCAAAGTGAAAAGAGATAATTGTGACTTATTAAAACAACCAATTCAGGGATTAAGCACACCTTGTTCTGTGAAATTGCAGTGTGACACCCAGAATTTTCCTGCTGCAATCCAATGATTTGCTGCTAACATTGTTTTGCACTTCTTCATTAGGACCCAGGCTATTGGGAACTACATCACCAGTAACCCCAAGAATTGACCTGGAATGTTGTGATTTATCTCCCTTCAATACACTACTGTATCTATCAGTACATTCCTAACTTCTTGACATGCTAATTCAAGACTTCTGCAAGTTTCAGTGCACTGAAACTGGTACTCAACCAGCAGTAACTGAATTCCAGTTCATCTTCAGTTTAACAAAATATTGTAACTACTTAAATCATTTCCGAAATTAAGTTCTTCTCTGACAAACATGACATCAGTTCCCTACCTGGAATCTGTTTTCTTTGTCTTTATGTCACTACAAGTTGCAAATCCTGCAGCAGCTTCATTTAAACTTTTTAGTGGAAGTTTGTACTGCTCTTTATTGTACAAGCATACAAGAATACAATAATCTTCCTACTGCCTGGCTTGAAATTAAGCTCAATGCATTTGGTATTGTCCTTAGGTATTCTCTGTGCTGTGACTGCTTTGTTACCACCTAATGGCATTGCCAAGACTGCTTCAGGAAGGAGACTGACGGAAAGGAATGGAGCCCCAGGGCATAGAAGAAGGGATAAGAAACATTTTAGAGTTATGGGATTAATTAATTAGTGAGGTGGTTCTGGAAGATGAGTGGTTAATCCCCCAGGAAAATGTCTCCCCTGGGTAATCTCCCTTTGCGTCGTGCTTCCTATAACAAAACTAGTGTTCACCCCATACCCTCGGCTGTTTTCAGCTTCTGCATACTGCTTGCCAAAGTGGGACTGACTGTTGCCTGCCAATGCAGGTGATGTGCAGGATCATCTATAGCACAGACACATCTTCCCTGGCTTCTGCAAGGCAAAGCACAGGAATCTCCTATTTTCTACTCTCATTCCCTGAGGCACCTGAAGCCCAAGTCCCTGGGACATCAGCCTGGCCTGGGCAGAGACACACTGTCCACAGAGTCAGATTTGCCAAAGTCAGATTCTCAACCAGTTCAATCTCATTACCTGACAGAGTATAAATGAGGTCAGTCAATCAGGTGAGAGTTAAGCAACTATTTACAGCATTTACATGATTATGAACAGATAAAACCATAAAACGTTGTTAATGACTTCACTGCACTCTTAGTTGAGAGGTAAGGATTTCTCCCTTATGTAACTGCTCAGTCCTTAGGCTAGAGGCATATCCCAGCAAATCTTACCTCTGCCAGGGCAGAACTTCCTCTCTGCGTCCTTTCCTTTAAGTCTAGCTCACCATTTGCACACTTGTTTCATCAGAGCCATCTGGGAATGTGAATGGTGTCTCAGTGGGGTTATCTCTGAAGAATATCTCCTGCTTGGTAGATGTAAAGCATGTCTTAATACCTCCCTTTCCTTGCAATATGCAAGACCTCTTTAAGTAATGATTTTTATGTCATATGGTGCTGTTTAGTGTCAGCAGACTGCTACGGGAATGTTCTTGCGTTTATGTGAGAATTCATGTTAAAAGAAGAGGGTTACTGATGTGCTCATTCCTCTGTCCCTTTGTATTTGGATTTCATAGAATCATAGAATCATAGAATGGTTAGGGTTGGAAGGGACCTTCAAAGGTCATCTAGTCCAACCCCCCTGCAAGGAGCAGGGACATTCCTGACTAGATCAGGTTGCTCAGAGCCTCATCCAGCCTGGCCTTGAACGTTTCCAGGGATGGGGCCTCCACCACCTTTCTGGGCAACCTGTTCCAGTGTTCTATAACTCGGATCGTAAAAATTTTTTTCCTAATATCCAATCTAAATCTACACCCCTCTATTTTAAAACCATTACCTCTCGTCCTATCGCAGCTGCACTGTAATCACAAATCTGCATTTTTGCAAATTCTTCCACATTCTACAGTAATTTGCCCTTCATTTTTCCCCACCATGCTCCTCCTGTCCCTTAGCCAAAGCAAGACACAACATGAACCTTCTTACTTGCTTCACAGTGACCTTCCATGTACCTATTAATAAAAGGTCATGTCCTGGTTTCAGCAGGGATGGAGTTAATTTTCCTCTCAGTAGCCGGTGCGTTTTGGATTTCAGATGTGAAGAATGTTGATAAATACATTTATGATATGAGTTGTTGCTAATGAGACCAAGGACACTATCCTGCTTTCCAGGTCTCGCTAATGTGCTGTTGCAGAAAGCTGGGAGGGATATAGCCAGAACAGTTGACCCAAACTGGCCAAAGAGAGTATTCCATGGCATAAACCTCATGCTTAATATATAAGTGGGGGTTGCCTGGTGGGGGGTCATCTTCCCATCTCTCTCTTGCTTGCTGGCATCATTCTCTCTGCCTTGCTGGCTCCCACTCACTCGTTCACTTGCTACTCGGTTTTGTTTCCATGATCGCTGTTTGGGACATGCTGAATCAGTCACTGGGATGCCAGATGGTGAGAAATCGTGCATTGTTCATTTTGTATATTTTAGTATCCTTATATTTTGTTACTATTGTAGTTTTCCTTTGCTATTTTAGTAAACTGTCTTCATCTCAATCCACAAGTTTTCCTCTCTTCCTAATTCTTTCCTCCATCCCCTTGAGGAGGGGAAGAGTGAGCAAGAAACTGTGTGGGGCCAGGACTAAACCACAACAGTGCGCTAATAAAGTAATATATCTGACAGACCTAACAGGGTTTTATAATGCCAACACTTTGTACTTCCCATGGATGCCACACAACAAGCCAAAAATTACATAAATAACTTGGCAGTGGAGTCTCCTGGTCTCCCTGCTTTGGCATATCTAATCAGTACTGTCACATTTCCTACCTACAAAATAGTGAACCAACCTATATAAAAGCTTGGAAACTTTTCAAATTAATCTATAAGAACACAAGGAATTGAAAAGTGTTGTTCTTCACAAGTGCTGCCTTTCTCAAAGGCTTCTGTGTCAACATTGCTGATTTTACAAATCAAAATACGGTGTCTCTAACTGCCAGTGTTGCAAACCCAAACCAGAGTGGAAAATGGAACTGCATTCTTTTTCCATCGTCAGAAATAGAAGTCCTGCAATCAGAGCTGAGCTGACAGGTTTATTAATGATGTGTGAAGCAAAATTGAATCCAGCTCAGCCTTCCATGGCTCTGTTGGCTCTGCAATGCTAACAGTGGTAAAATCATTGTTACAGTTATCACTAAATAAATCCCCAAATGTCATTCAAAGAAGCACAGAGGGAGCCAATACACTGACTACAATGATACTGACTTCTACAATATCTCTGCTTACGATAATTACATTTTAAGTAACAGTTTGTGTGTGTTTAATTGTTGGTGTGTTTATATAGAAATAAAATATAATTTGATGACACAGATTTCCTTGGAGAGTGAAGCTACATTTATAATAACCTTGTAAGAAAGCAAAAAGGCTCTCTGAAATAGCTGAACAATAACTAGTCAGAATCAAAGACTGAAACAAGAATTTAACATGCTGAGAAACTGGAGAAAATACCCAAATAGACTATCTCAATTTTTGTGAGGCAGGAATCCATACAGAAGCTGTGAAGTTAAATGTAAAATGGCAAAACTATTTTAATAAGTATGTGAAAGTCTGCATAATACTAGTAAGTGGCTATGGCTCATAGGATTGAGATTTTGCAATAGAAGATGTAAAAGAAAGAAAAGAGCTGCATTCCTTAAACAATGCCAGCCACAAAATATTATACAAAGCAGTATGTTTTCCCATCTCTTCTTACGACGATGTGTTTAGGGCTGACATTGGAAAGAAAACCTTACGGGAATTTTTTTTTATTATTATTTTTTATTTTCTCTCCTTGAATTTATCTGTAAAACAGAGCTGTGTGAATGTCAATGGCTGTTTGCTTGTCATTGAACAAATAGTAGCAGACCATCTGACTTCACAGTTTTGCATTACAAAGCATAGTATTTAAAGGATTAAAATATCATTTTCAGATAATTTTTAAAAAGAGGGGCTGGCAGTCCAAGAGGAATACACTCAATAGTGCTAAATTTGGTACAATTCTATCCCCAAATAAATGTCATACTGTGAATAAACAACTTGGATGTAATCCAAAATCAGAAATTTTTATATAGGTTTAAATAGGAAAAAGATAGTATGCATGATCAGAAGTAAAAGTTTATGAAGGAGCCTTTTTATATTTACACTATTCTGTACTGTGATTTTGCTTCGAATGGAAATGCTTCATGCATCACTGTATCTCCTTACTAAAGAAAGGGTACCACTTTGAGTTCGAGCAACCATAGAAACCTAGTACTCAAGCTGGGTGAACTTTCATCTCCTATTGAACAACATCCTTTTATTCTGACTGTGACGAATACTTTTGGTTCATTACATTACCCAAAATACCAGACTGTGAATAGAAACATGCTTAGGCAATGTAACATCCTACAAGTCATTATTGCTCTTTATTCACTCCAATCATTAACTGTTTCTAACTTTTTCAGATTACAGCAGTGACCGTGCAGTCTCCAGGTGGAGTCACATCACAGTTCAGCAATGCAGTAAATGCTGGTTTAGGGCCCCTTGTGGTATTGAATGAAAGATAAAAATGCTACATAGTATTCTACTACTGTAAATTAGCACTGGTAGTTGAAATTTGTTCATTAACTTTGTATCTGTGATTGTGATGCCAGACCAGGTACACTCTATGATGTTTTCATGTTATGCTCTAACAAGTACTGCAGCTGCTTCCACAGCTGTCATCAAAGCAAAAAGTCAGTATAAACTTTGTACTGTATGTTCCTGCACATGAGAGAAATTCAGTCATATGCATACACTTATTTAGATTAAGTTTGTACTGGTAGAAAATTCCTGCAGTGGCTGATCAGATGTTCAGGACTGTGAATCCAGAGCCACCATCACTGCCACAAATTGTTTTTAGCATTTGCTGTGGAAGAGCAGGGAGTCAAAGTGAAACCTCAGTCATTTGCTGGAAAGTCGGGTTGAATAATGGACAAGCACTGAACATCACCAGTGAACAGGCTGCCATCAATGTGCTGCCATCTACTAAAGTCAAACAGGTGCACATCCCCCACCTCATTCCAGTATAACACTTTTTTTTTGTATATTGCACTTAATGAATAGAGTCAAAGATTGAGGTTGTTTTTTTTTTTTTTTAGTTTGGTCTAGAATTCCAGTCCCTCCTGTCCCAGGCAGCTGGAGCCACAGTTGTTCTCTCTGCTTCTGAAGGAATAAAGTGTTTGCCTGCCCTGCTAGTCTAGGAACATTGTTCCTGAAGCTCATCACTCTTGTGCTTAGCAACCTTCTAAAAGTAACCTAAATGTACTCATGGGTGATTTATCCTTATCTGGTTTTGTGCTAAGAGAATTCTTTAGCTCAAATGATACTCCCTTTTTTCTTTGTTTTTAGCACACACTACAGTTAAAATGAACAGTCGTATCTTCTATCCCCTTCCAGTCTAGTAAGCTTAAAATCCCAGCTCTCCAAATATCTTCTGATTGAATAAACTCTCATTTCTTCTAGTCATCCCACAAACCCCATTCATTCGAGATCATAGTAAGCCCTTCTGGGCAGGTGACTTGTACTACAGAGTCCCACCAGTGCTTTCCCAGTGGCGCACTTCTTTGCTAAATATTGTTCACCTTCAGTACTTAGAGACTGCATTTGCTCGCTGCAGCGTTATATCAATTTGGTGGCTTAGAGTCAGGCCTTCATCAATCAAAGTGCCCAGATTTTTCTTCTCTTTTCATGATTCCAATAGCCAAGATCGAGCTTGTAGCAGAATTTCTTAGTAACTGCCCTTCTGCATATGGCCTTGCATGTTGCAGTGTTAGCGTTTCACCCCAATGCTATTAACAAGGTCAACCATTACTTTTTGCAATATGCCAAACCTTATCAATATTGATAGCTTCCAATGTGATGCTGTCAGCAAATTTAATGAAAGTGCACTCACACTCTTTCTATTAGAATTACTAATGAAAATTAATAAGTAAAAGAAGTGTGGTTAAGCTCCAAATAATCATGTCTACCTCCTCTATAAGATTGTATACACTCTGGTAATGCTTTATGTTATTTACCAGGAACAGCAATGATTACTGCCTTGTTTATTCAGTATACAGTCTCTAAGAACATACATAGAAGTAAGTTGTGTACTTCCGCATGATTGCAGTGGAGAGGGTGGTCACTTACCTAAAGACTAATAGATGTTGGCTAAGTACTGAGCTTTTTCAGACCATTAAGAATAAGATAAAAGGAATTTTGCTTACAGTTTCTGCTTTCTACTTGGAGTCAACACTTAGCTAGTCATCAAAGGCACTAACTCCTGGTTCTTCACAGATTTTGTAACATTAACCCGTAGACAGATGTTTGTATAACATATGATCATCGCAACAGCTACCATTGATGGCACAGAGACTGGCAATTTAATTTCCAAGGCTAAGGAGAGAGGACCAGAGGTCTGCAATGCAATCGGCAATCCACTCCTCTGCATCCGGTTCAGGACTTAAAGCAGAGAATCATAGAATGGGTGGTAATGGGTGATATCACCCATAGCATGGGTGATATTGTTGTAGCAGAAACTCCTCTTCCTGTAGCACACTGGAGAAAGTTAGTGATGCTGTTTGTTCAGCAGCATCAATAATCTCTTGTGGGTTTGTGGCACCTGAGCCCTGTCTTTTCTCACTCAGAGTGGACATGGTATGATTGACTGACCTTTTCACCCTTCCTTATGTCTACATCTAAAGCAAATAGAGCTCTGAAATGAGTCAGTGCTTAGGAGGATCTCAGAAGTGAATGCTACAGAGACATTGTTGTGATTAAGCCTTCTGGCCACTGAATACCTCTGATGCTCCTCGTAAATCCAGTAGAACTAACAGAAACTCACAAACAAGCCTCCTGGACAGAGGAAGAAAATCCAGTGGCATTTCTGATAGGCAAGAGAATGATGTGGAGATATAGGACCAAGCTGTCTTCCTTGACAAAAGAGACAAATCTTATGTAGGTTCACCACTACGACATGAAGAAAGTAAAGGAGTGCTTCCTTTACTTTGTCTTCTACAGATCCTTTAGATGTGTGTGCCTGGGGAAATGAGATCTGGGGGAGAAAGTACATTCTGAGGCCGCTTGGAGAGAAAACATGTATTGTTATCCATTTTACTCCTGGGAACTTGTACACTTGTTAATACTGCAGAAAATTCCAGCATGTTGACATTGATTTTTTTTTTCTCCAAATCACAGCAAAACTCTAAAAAAAGAAGTGAAATAGAACATTCAGACATTGAAGATGTTGCATTTACTTGCAGATTGACATAAGTTCAACTGAAAAGCTGCAACCCTTCAGTATAGTTTGTTTCAGGACTCTTGTGCCCATTTTCTGCCCTTTCTTTCATGCACTGTGATTTATTCATGATGCAATTCCATCAGGAACTGGAAACAAAATGTTTTTATTATCTTCCTCTGGTGAAAAATTAAACGCAAAACATCCTATTTTTTGAACAGAAATGTGTTCAAACTTGACAAAGCTGTGTTCTAACGTTAAAAATGTTGTTTCAGTATAGTGTTTCACACAGTCCTAATTTGAGCCCATTCATATGGATTCATTTGGATGGCAGATCACAGCTTTGGTGCTGTGTGTATAAAACGTTCCTTCTTTGGAAACTAAAGTGCCCTTTCCACAATGAAATTGGAGCATTAGCATGGTGCCAGAAACAAGGCAGAGCCAGCCGTGTTCACCCAGCGTAAGAGAATGAATATTGGTTTTGTTCCTGAAAACAGTCACAGGCATAACGTGTGCACGGTGAGTGGCAGGCGCATTGGGGGAGCGTGGCTCTCTGTTCCACAGCTGAAACCCACAGTCCCATTTCTGGCTCATTCAAGTAATATTTCATGTTTGTACTTTGTCTGCTTATACATTGATGCATTTTGACCTCATAAATACTCATAGCGTATGACTCAACCAGCAAAGTTTTACTGATGAGCTGTTCCTGTTCGGAGGCCTCTGTCTGTGCTTTAGCAGTGTTAAGGGTCTGGAGGCTTGGTGCTTGGGTGGTGCCTTTAACTGCAGGTCAGCAGCAAACATGAGAAAGCTGGAACCATACCCAAGTCCTACTATCAAACTGCATGCAATGTTGGCTAGCCAAATCTTAGGGAAGAAAGGACTGTATCTTTCAAAAATAAATATGCATGAGAAGTTGCTGTGAAGACAAGGAACTTGCTTGTGGAGGGAGTCCAAAAGCCTTGCAGAACTGCTACACTCATGACTGCCTTATGTTTGACTACTATCAAACTGTAGGTTTTAAAATGTTACCTCCGTGAGACAAAATAAAAACTGCTTTTTTTTTTTTTTAAATCTGATTGTTAGTAAATGGAAATTCTAGAGGGATCATGAAGTATTTTGCCATCATACGTAGATGGATAGCTGGATTCTCATTTTATTCATGTTTCTACTGCTTCATATTTGAGGAACAGCAGAGGAATCCACTCTTGGCATGAATTCATGTTCTGAAGACAGTAAATTTGCACAAAAAGGTGTGCTGCCCTGGGCTTTTCCCACTTCAGTACACCCAAAAGGAAATATCTGACTCCAAATATTAGTGATATTGGTTTTTTCCAGATTTAAAACTCCAAAACAAATCATCAGCCTGGCACAATAATTTTCTTTTAAAGCTGAAAGTGGTCCTGTATCTATGTCTTCTATATTTTGCTTTTCTAAAACTGAAGCCTCCAGAACTGAAGGCTGTCCTTCTGAAAGTCTCCACAAGTACAGAAAGGGAGCCCTAGGTGAAATGTTGCCTGAGCATCAGATGTGACCAGATTTTGTGAGAGAGAAAAATGGCATCACTGGTAACGAAATTTAAATTTGTTTTAAGATAGTCTGTATCACCAACACCTTCTATTCCAATAATTCCTTGTTAATCCAAGCAAATCCTAGTATGAATATCTTAATAATCTGCTTTGATGCATATTCCAGTGTCAATGCTACATTTCTGCACAGAGATAATGAATGAATGCAATTTCCAGAATTGTGTATGCAAAAGCATACAAAAATGTGTCTAAGTCCCTCCTCTAAAGGAAAAGTTTGTGCTCTCTTCCACACTTTTACCTGAATCAATCTGATGATTCAAAAAAGACTGGAACTGCATCACACATTTAGACAATGTACAAATACAACAAAATTTGTCACTTACAGGTGGCAGAATGTATCCTATCAGTCTTTCCAAAACTGTAAGAAATTTAATGCAGTTAGTCTATTCCCAGCTGGAACCTCTTTCCATGAAGACATCTGCAATATAACACAAATAAAAAGTACTCCAGCAAAATGGATCAGAAATTATTTTTTTCTTTTGCATGTTCTGCAAATGGAGGGCACCAAGTATCTTGTTTATCACCTTTGAGTAATAATCCTAAGACCTTACTGACTCAATGACATTGCCACTCAATGACAGGTGAGCGGCAGCTCTTGAGCCGTGACAGCTCTTCAGCAATTTATGGCAGTGTAGCATGCTCCAAAGAAGTGGATCACTAAATTTGGTCAACATCAGGCATGCTCTCAGTTCTCACTGCCTTCAATATTGTAAAAAATTATTTTATTCCAAAGGGTTTCACATGTGCTTGAAATTCTTCTGATAATTAGTGGCAAACTATGTATTGACTAAAGAATGTGAAAGTGAGAAAGTAGAAGTGTATCTGGCTTCAGCAAAATGAACATCTCCAAAGTGAAACAGCTCATGGACAACAGTTGGAGATACAAAATCATGGCAGATCCCAGAATTAAAGGATTATTATTATTATTATTATTATTATTATTATTATTAAAAGAGGTATTGTTAAGACTACTACCTAGGCTACCTGTCTGCAGATCTGCAACAGCAGAGCTTTCTCTGTCACAGGAACTAACACCACCCACCCTCAAAAGCAACCTGCAGATCCCAGTGGTAAAATTCAGGTTATTTTAATGAGGAAGAGAGAGAAAAAACATATACTGGAATTTGGAAATAACCTTACAGAGTATATTTCGTGTGATCATCATTTTGTGCCAGTAGAATGCACTGTAAGCTTTTGGGGGCTGTTGTTTTGAAACCCAGGTATTTAAGCTGATATTGAGACAAGACTGTGAACTGACTATGAGGGAATTTTGCTGGAACACAATCTTAGTATATTTTTCCTGTTTCCTGTTAAATTATCTGCCAATTCATGAGTAGCAATCACATTACCAAGGGTCTGCCAAGAGCTGAACCTTCATGCTTATCCCAGTTCTGTCCTGCACAGAACAAATGATTCTTCTTTCTTCTCAAGAGTATATAATTCATGAGTGCAGGCATTGCTATTGTCATCTTCCTGATGACCAGGAGAATGCAAGTGAAAATGAATCATTAGTGGTAGGAGTTTTTCTACTACTTTTGTTACCATGAGAAGAAAATTTAGTCTAGGCCTGGAATCTGTACAACTGCTTTGTACTGGCAATAGCTTTTTTTTCTTGCATTCACTCTGAAGAAGCATTATGTATCCAAGTAGTCTGCTGTACTATGATGAGCTGCACTAGAGAAACATACAAAGCTTCAGCAGGGAATTAGACCAGTGAAAGGTCATTTTGGTCATCTATAGCCTCCCACTGTACATAACATGGGATGCTTTAGATTTAAAAATTCCATTTATCTTGGTATATCTTGAGGCTAACTAAGCAACATTTCACAAAAACTAAATTGCTTTTAAAAAAGGGGAAAAAAAAAAAACAGAAAAAGCCTCCTTTGAAACTAACATTGTCATTAACTTTAAGTAAATGGGAGAGGTTGTCAGGACTTACCACAGACATTCCTTAGTTTTATGTCACCTCAGCTTCTAGCACTGCTGATGTGCCTCATTCTGGACAGATTAGTGAGAATCTGTTCTGAAACTCCACCTGAGGAGAAGGAGAAGAATGATTTGGATGCAAACATTTGGTCTGTCTTCTGCTTACCAACATTTCTTCACATTAACAAAGAAACTATTGATCCTGAATAGTTACAGTCACTATCTTGCAGATGTGAGTAAAATATCTTAGATGATATATTCCTTTGACATATCCTATCCCTTTGGGTGGTGAAATTTTTTCTGAATTTGTAGAAATAACTCCATACATTTAAAGACTTCCTTGCTATGGAGTGAAATTTTTCCCACTTTTTCATAAACAGAATAGTTGTATGTTTGTCTTTTCTTCATTATCTCCCTCCCGTTGTGTTTCACTGACAATAGAGAGGGGGAAAGCTCACAACATGCATGGAAATAGTCTCATTATTTGTGAACTGACTGTGGAAAACCTCTGTTTTCTGCCTAGTTTCACTTGTTTGTACACACTCACTGTTTCCAATGATGCAGCGCTGAGAGGAAAAAGGACAACAAAACATGGCAAAAAAAATCTGTCTTGCTTGTTAGTTGTCCCAGTGTCTTTCAGCCCTGCTAATGCAGTAGCTTCTAGTTCATCTACAAGAACTGATGAGCCACGGAACTAAGCATACTAGCTGAATTCATCAGTACTGTACTGTCATCTAAGGCTTCTTCAGTTGTGTATGAAGACTAATAAGCTTTGTCTTTGCCTTATTGCCCTGCCTTGTTGACTTCTGGGGTTCTTAGATAGTCCCAGTGTGCTATTTGAGTGTTCTGATTACTGTTTGTCTGCTGGATATAACAATATGATGACAGAAATATAGATGGTAAATGACAAACAGTCAGTGCTACTCAACTGTATACCAAGACTGGAATCAGTGCTATCAAATGGGAAAAGCATTCGTTATATTTTAACAGATCTTTAAATTTATCACATTTTTAACCTGTTATTACTTCTATCTCCTCCTTTGCAACTGAGTTGGTAGATGGTAGTTTCCCTAAAGTTTGACATTTGGTATTTGGCAGAGGAAACAAAGTCAATAGCATTATGCTTCCGAGCCTTTTTCAGTCACCTGCTTTTCTTCATTGCTGGATTCTACTTTTCCTTATAGATCACTTTTCCTTTTTCAAACTGTGATGCTCATGGGTCTCGTTGAGTAAATTAAGAAAGGTTCCCTTTTCTCAGGTGATCTTTTCATACACCGGTTGTCCTTGCTGTAGCCTCACTGGAACTTGAATCTGGTGTCATTGTTTTCTCTTAATAATACTGAGTTCTGCTGGAAGTCTCAGATATGCCAGTATATTATTTATGCAGTACAGTCTGACTCAATATGATGGTATTTTCATATTTTCTTACAGTGATATCAGAAGGTCCCAAGCAAGATCAGGAATTTAGCTGCACACTATCCAGTTACATAGCAAAATACAATATTGACCAGAGAACTAACAGTCCAAGAACAGGGCTCTTACCTGCCTGGACCAATCATCTCACAAGCTTTACACAACTCATCCCCTCCAAGAGTCTTTTGTGCATTGGCTCATGGCCTCTGACATATTGAAATTAAACTCTGTGGCTATAAGTCCCTGTTATGTATTCATTACATATGTAATTTTTAGAGCAGGCTTTTCCAATATATCTTATCCCAACGAATATAAGTACTTGTACATACTCTGTTGTAGGTAATGGACCCAATTTCCTTCTCATTTATTCCCTTAAGAAAACATCCTTTTCTTCCTATGGCATCTTTCTAACAAGTAAGATTGGATAAGGAGCAGCCCTTAAAATGTTCCTAAACATTATTTTGACTCAGCCCAGCACTGTTTTAATTCAGTCTCAGAAAAAAAAGTTATTTTGGAGAAATCCTGCAGGGAAATGCTGTCATGTGCCTTCAAACTTCAGTGTAGACCCTGACCTCCATGAAGCACTCACATTTGGGAAGGTGGCCAGGACGTGGGAGGATAGGCACACCCTGAAGCTGGCCTAGATCATCCCTTGTTGATCTGATTTTGTGCCTTTCTAATATGGTGTTTTACATCTGAAAGGAAACTTGTTTTACAAGGGCACTATGCTGTTTTCCCCAAAGCTTCACCCTAGCCTCTTTGCTGCAGTAGTCTGTGGTTTGCAGTGAAAAAGGTATTGTGGGAGAACCTCAACAAGCGTAATTCAGTGTAGCTCTAGCAGTGTCAACAATGCTGTATCAACTTAAATCAGCCGAGGTCCTTAAGAGATGCTTTTGATTGACAGGTTCTGTTCCCTGGGAAATGGGTGGAATAATCAATGACTTGTGTTAGCATGGCTTAATATTAACAGTTTTTTTAAGATACAGGTGTCCCCAAAGCTGCCACTGGCTTTGTTCAAAGAGAATAGAATTATGTGGACCCTGGAGGATGTCTGTGGTTGAACACAAAGGAAGATGTATTCAACCTCTTGCATTTCCTCTTGCAAACTCTCTTGCATTTTTTTTCAAATAATTTCCATATCAGCCCTCAGAAACAGTTCTCTCATAATCCTCAGCTTTTGTATTTGTCGTATTAAAGAGCATGACTTCTTCTTCATAAGAAATGCTAAAGGGAAAAACTTCCCAACTGGAAGTGGAGGAATTCCTCTTCCCCTTCCCCACCCCAAAAATGAAGTCTGATCACCTACTCCTTCTGTTCTATCATCAATATCTTCTTCATTTATCACCTATAAATATCTATGTTATATGTCAGTTCAATAAGCTTGGGGTTTTTTAAAAAAAAAAAAATCTTCTGTCTTTTCTTTAAACTATTAATTACTCTTGCCATGGTCGAAGGCAGCAATAAACTTGAAAGAAAAAACAAGTGTACAAAATACACCACTTCTGGACACCCTGCTTTTAGCATACCTTGTGCTAATGTTGAGTGAAAAAAAAAAAAAAAAAGGTAGTGAGGACTCTTCTTTCACTTACCTGATCCCACAGACTCTGTGAACAGTATGGGAGTATTATTCTATTATCAGGAAAAATATCAGCAAACATCCTTGCAAAAGTAATTTTGTAATTCAAGATGTTCTCTGTAACCTTTTAATTTGCATTTGCATTTGGTAGGCTGAGCTGTTTACTTTACTAACTGTTCTTCTCTAGGTTCATTTTGCTCCACTCTTCAGTCCCATATGAGTTATCAGTCTGAAAAGAGCTGGCATTATTTCATGGTTCTTACAGGACAGTACAGCTTGCTAGCTTTTGCCTCAATGTACTTCTTCCATTGTCTGTTTTGTACAATGCATGCAAACCACGGTGTCAAAGACAATTGTATCACAGAACTAATAATAATGTTCTAGTGTTGGAGAGGGCAATGATCTGTTTTTTTTCTTGGACACAAAGTATTTGGCTTTGTCGACTTTTCTATTTAGAAGTTGGATTAGTACCCATAAAGGAGTGCCCTTGGGCCCTTCTCACTTAATTATAGCTCACAGCCTCTGAAAGTAATTCTACTTGGAGTTCTGCAATCATGACAACCAACCCTTGCAGAGTACTTTTCTTGCATAGATCTTAAAGCAATTTGTGCAGGACATCAAGGTCATTCTGCAAATACAAAATTTAAGAAATTAGGAGATGGAGTGAGTTGCTGAAGTTCATTCAGAATTTGAGCAGAAAAAAAAAAAATAAAAGACTATTATTCCTTAGTGCTCTAGTCATTATGACATAGCTGTCTTGAAGGAAAAATACAGTTTCAAGTCTAGGGGACAAGAAAAAGCTACAAAATACAAAGGAATAAAAATAATCTATCAGAGTGGTTTTGAAAGTTTAAAACACGTCTCTCCTTTCCTTTATCTATTCCCATAGGATAATAATATGTTCTGGTACAGAACTAGTAATGCTGTGGATCCGGACATTGTATCTTATCAAGATCTTAACCAGAATTTCTTACTCTTTCAGTATGAGTCTATGATTCTGGAGTATGCTCTATTTCAGTCAATGTCTAGATGGACTACTCAGAGAAACACAACAAAAGATGAGAAATCCCATGGAGAAAAGGAATTAGCTTCAGCCACTGGAAGTAAGACATGAAGATCTGAATGATTACCTCCCAAAAAACCTGAAATCTGACCATTAGAAATATGGTCTCCAAAGCCCATTGTGCAACATAAGCCATACGCATTTTTTCAGAACAATTTCAGTTTGCTTATTTGACGTAGAAATTATTTCTGGGTAGTAGCACATTAAAGTGTCCAATTTTAAAGGATTCATACAGTGATGATACAGATCCTAGGATTTTCAAACTGCCAAACACTTTTTAATTTGGATGGGAATCTCACAGCTAGCTAAATATCTATCCACTGTCATTTATACTAGCCTTGGCAAAGCTAGCATTTTCTAGATGAGTAGCCAGATTTATTACAAAAGTGGTTTTAGATCCAAAGATTCTCAAAAATATTACAAATAGTATAAATGAATAACAGATACATTAAGAGTTTTCCATCTTTGTTGCCACAGTTAGTCAACAAAGATGGTATCTCAAAATGTCTTCACAGTGATATATGAACTTCATGATGTACTTCAGTAAGACATTAGTAGATTAACATTCACGTCAAAATGGTAGCACTTGACACATTAAGAAATCTTACTAGAAAGATGAAAAAATCAATTAGCTGACAAAAGGATATACCCTCTCATTGAGATCAGAAGAAGCAGGCTTATGTGACCTGTCCACGAGTTAAGATTTCACACTAAAAAATATTAAAACAGAACAGCACACATTAGATCTCCTAATGTCAGTTGTCTCGGCACAGCAGTCCACTTTGAAAGAAGGAAGCTAGGGACTCTGACTCAATATTTATTTTATTCTCTTATACACATTCTAGTAATAACCCAAGTATTTTATCATTGATTTCTGTTGATGTTGAACTCAAAGATGAATCTGGGTAGATGGCTGTCAGCATGCTCACATGCTTTTGCAGCACTTTCATCATTGGGGCATCAAAAGAGGCATGATAGCCTCAAATTCCGGGCATTGGTCAAGATGTGGAAGGGACAGGTTCTGCATCCAAGTCATTGAAAATCGTCTGGGAGTGGTGCATCTACATCCTATTGGCTCCCTTTAAAAACTATAGCTTGAGTCACTCCTTCACTCTCTTCTTGTCTGCTTAGGTGATATGTGCAGTGGGGACAAGGATCATCTTCTATTGTTGAGATTTTAGCACAATGGAGTTACCTTCTGTCATGATTTAATCCTTGCCGGCAACTAAGCAGCACACAGCTGCTCACTTTCCACCAGCGTGATAGGGGAGAGAATTGGAATGGCAAAAGTAAGAAAACTTGTGGATTGAGACAAAGACAATTTAATAAGTAAAGCAAAAGCCACGCAAAATGAAGTAAGGAATCCATTCATCAGGCAGGTGTTCAGACATCTCCAGGAAAGCAGGGGTCCATCAGACATAACAGTTACTTGGGAAGACAAATGCCATCACTCCGAACATCCTCTGATTCCTTCTTCTTCCCCTAGCTTCATGTGTTGAGCATGACGTCATTTGGCATGGAATATCCCTTTGGTCTGTTGGGGTCAGCTGTCTAGGCTGTGTCTCCTCCCAATTTCCCCCACCCTACTCACTGGTGGGGTGGTGTGAGAAGCAGAAAAGGCCTTGACTCTGTGTAAGCACTGCTTAGCAATAACTAAAACATCCCTGAATTATCAACACTTTTCAGCACAAATCCAAAACATAGCCCCATACTAGCTACTGTGAAGAAAATTAACTGTGTCCCAGACAAATCAGCAAACATTCTTAAATAGGAATATCTCATTGCAACTATACTGCTAATCTGTCTGATAACAGCAGAAATCTTCTCTGGTGTCCTGAACACATTGTCTGTGACTATTTAGCCTCAATGCTTAAAAAAACAGAACAAAATCCCCCCCAATTATTCTTGTATTTCAAATTACATTACACTTTTTTTTTTTTTACTAAGGAATACAGATTTTGAAACAATAATTACTTTGAGATGAATAATGGAATCTTAGCTAAGAAACTTTCAGTGTGTTTTTAATTTGCAGATGAGAAGCACTGATTGACTCTAACAGGATGTTTACATGCTACACAGAGATGTCAAAAACAGAGATGTCATGTGGCCTCCTCGTTTAATAGAATCGTAGCAAGAGAAAAAGAAAGCACTTGAGGGATTAATACAATCATTATTTTCAAGATGCTTTGGTTTGAAGCAACCTTGAAGAGGTTTCCCTCATTCTGCACAGATTAATTTCTTGAGGAGAACAAGAACCTAAAGCAAAGCCTGTAAGGGCTCACCAATCATCTGAGAGGGTCCAGGTCCAGAAAAGGCACAAAGAGTATTCACTGAGCATATTTTCATCAAAACTTTTAGTACTCAACTGTCAGTACCAACACTCACATCCTTGCCACATTGACTGAAAATCTTTTTCTTCTCTCTGACTCTTGCTTTAGCTATAGCTCCTGGATCAAGTCTGTCACTAAATTCAGCTAGTGCTTTCACTGCAACATACCTGAGCAATGTAGAAGCTTGGTAGAGAAAAGCCTGGAACCTCCGAAGGGGGCTCCATAAACCTGCAGGGTTCAAGTGCTAGGTATAAAAGGGAAAGGAAGCTCTTCCAGGAGCTTTATGGGAGTAGAACTGAGTCTATGGAGGTGGTGTCCCCTTACTAATGGTAGAAAGGCTTTTCTTTGACCCCTAGGGAAGATTCAGGAAGGTTACAGAGATCATCACCAATAATCTGTGAAAGACAGATGTGTCCTGCTGTTCAATAGGATAGTGTTTTGAGTAGCTGGTGTATACAGAGAGCCTTCTCTTTCTAAATACTTATCAGTTTATCATCAAAGTGGCAAAGACTAATCTTTTGTAAATCCCTCCTAGGCTGTATTATAGTCTCTCTGCCCTGCCTTACTGCTTCCTTCTGATTTTAGCATCAGATTCAAGCATTTGTTTAATCTTCACTTTCAGTACTCTGAGTGTGACTTCTGGATGAATCCCTGTTCTACTTACTCATCAAAGTGATTGTCCTTAGTTTCACACCTCCTCAGTTTCTCTTTCTTTTCTTTTCTCTGCATTTCCGTCTGTATCTCAAATGATGCCTCAGTTCACCTCATTAGTAAAATCTCAACTATGTCCTTGTAACATCTTAGAGACATGCCAATGTTAATTCGCAGCTGTTGGTTAGGCAAGGAAAAAAACCCAGGAGTCTTGTTGTGCATTGTGTATTGGTAAACAAGCAGTTCAGTATTAATGCATCACCACTGAAGACAAATTATGTAAGAGCTTAACTGCCTCTGGAGTTGCATCTTTTCATATGCTGGATTATTAAGGAAAGGAGACAAGCATCTAAATGTGAATAATCCAAAATAAGGTAAGAATTTTGGCATCAAAATGAACTCATGTGTGCCAGAGTAGTATCTTATTCTTCACGTCCTTAACATATTCACAGTAATGATTCCTCTATATAATAAGAGGTGCATAGGTAAAAAACAAATAGCAAACTGAGAACAGGACTTGAGACTGTAGATTCTAATTCTCATTTTGTCAGTATTTTATTTAACAAATAGAACCTGAGGGAAATTATCCAAATCTGAAAGCTCTGATTATTTTTAAATACTAGTATTGAATATGAGGGTGAAGAAGTCAAGATAACTACAAAGGATGATATTATAGTATATATTCTCCAGATTATTAAGATAACATTCTGTCTTAACTTCTTTAATGTGCTTTCATAGAAGAAAATTGACTTATTGTTATATATGATGTGTGTGAGCTACCAGATTTGATGGACTACAGGGGACAGGTCGCCTGACATCAGTCTTTGTAGGACTGCTCAAGTGCAAAATGTAATGGTCATTGCCACGTTTAGAAGTCAGAAAGCAATTATTTCTCTGTAGCACAGATATTTATAAGTTATATTTATGCAGAGTGGTCTAGGCGATTAACATTTACCCTTTCTTGTCAAAAGGTGATGCATTGAAAAGGGGAGGGATTGATCTACAGAAGCTACCTGGAAAAATAGATATGTAGTGCTATTATTTAGGGATACCATGTAATTTTAGTCATAAATTGAAGTTATTAATCCCTCAAATAAGTCAAAACACTCCCTAATTTGAAGGTCCCTTGTTATACAGCAGGCACATAAACTTTTATCAGAACAGTAATAAAGATGAAATACCACTTACTGATCTATGTCTCCTCTTTCTCGATTTTTTTTCAGTATGGGGTGTGTACTAAATGTGCACATTTTCTAGTGCATGAGTGACCAGGGTGATCACTACAACGGTTTTCTGAGGATGATATTGACTCTTGCAGTGTAGTGAACAAGGCAGTCTGACAAAAAGCTCCAACACACAGGCAATTCTTAGTTCAGAAATACACTTAATCTCCCTCTGTTCCCAGCTCCTTGGGTTTTTCATGAGAGAATTTCTTCTGCATAATGCACACTATGTTGTTCTCCTCCTGTCTCCTCCCTGTGGAGTCAGGTCACCATCATCATTTTGATCTCCCTAAAGTTTGTTACGACCTCTGGTATCACTAAATTAAATATTTTCTCTCTGCATTCTTGTCACGACTTGCAAGAAAGCACTAAGGCTGGAATTTAGCAGCCCTGTAGAGGGAGTGTAACTCCCAGACAATGTTCTACAAATTGACAAATTCCATGTGCCTTTATAGAGTGTAACACTTGGTAGTTGTTGTCTTTCCACCACTTTGCTTTGTTTCTTCTTTCAGTGCACATAAGGTTTCCACTGTGGGTTGCCTGGGACAGGTGAGTCTAGAGAATGAGAGCGCCATCAAACACTTGAGCTTCCATCAGTTTTGCCCAGTAAACACAGAGAGACTTCTTTACATTTTTTTATTCCTGAGAGGCAATCAAAGTCATGCCAAGTTGATTGATTCCCTGTTTTCTACTGAGGTTACAGTCTCCTGTCTACATTTTGGAGATAAATTGTATATACGACAGGATGTCATGAACAATGAATAAGGCTTACTTAGAAAAGTAGAAAATAAATTAGAAAGTTGATAATTTTCATGAAATCTGTGTAGATTACATCTATTTTTAAGGCTGCAAAATTCTGCCTTCAAAAGGTCACACTCCATGTAAGAGATTACTTCATTATATTTAAAACCCTGAAAATAAAGTAATGGAAGGAAAATATCCACCCGTAATTTACCAAAATGAGAAGAAATTATCAAGACCTTTCAGCTGACCTGATGTGCTGTAAAACAATTTACTGTCTCAGGACTTGAACTATATTATCTACCTTTTCCCTGTGCAAAGACTGCAATTTCTTTTTAAAGTCATGGTAACAGCTATCTCAATGCCTTCATTTCTATCAACAGTAGAAGGGACAAGCTATGACGTGTGTTAAGCATTTTTTTTTATTCTGAGACACTAATGAGGCCTGTAGACATAGTGAAGTATTAAAATAAATTATCTATCTTCATTAAGAGATTGACAATAATATCCTTTCTGTTTTATAAACATCCTATTGCCTACAAAAGAGACAAATACCCATATGCTGAAGTTTCAGGAGTCCAGTGCTGTGGAAAGAAATGAGTATAACTGAATGAGATTCTTCATTAATTGAAACTGATTGGTTTATTATTATCTTCTTGCCAACCCATACCGCTAGTCTCCTTATAGAGTACTGAGCATTTCTCTCTGCTTCCATTATCAAAGCTAATATCTTTGTATGAGTCAGCAAATGCGAAGTGCTATTTTCTACTTCTTACTATGCTGAAAGAGCGATTTGTTACATGTTTCCATCTCTGCCGGTGTAATCTTGCTGGTCAAGAATTATTAAGCACTGTCATCGAATGAAGTACAACAGTGGCTGCTTCAAAGGCCTATCAGATATATAAATAGTAATGATGCAAAATAAAATGTGGTGAGTTCATACTGAGCCAGCAGCACCTATCTTGCTGAAAAACTCCAACAGCCTTTCCAAGACTACCCTCAGGGATTTACTCTGTTGATGCATAGCCCTGAAAACAGCAAAGACAGACAGGATGCTAGACAGTCCTTCTGTAGAGATGAGCTCAGCAGTAATGATGGCATAGTTTACCTCCAGTGTCAAAAAGTGGTAAATCACGTTTCAAAATAATCACAAAGCAGGTCCACATATTGTAAATGAAGAGTGTTGCTAAACACATTTGTAAACGTCAGGTTTTTAGCCATCATTTGGGAGACAAAAAAGTGAATGCATGAACATGTCATAAAAATTTGGAGTCTCGACTAGTAAAAACACAGACTTCTCCATCTGTTTGCTCTATCTGTTCTCTTGCTTGCCAGGCACAAGATATTGGTTTGCTTCCCTCACTTGTCACTAGTCTGCCTTTCCCTTTTTTTCCACTGCTCATTTCCCATCTCATGCCCATTTCTCTCATCTCATGTCCTCTCTCCCTTATTTTGCCTTTTGGATAAAGTGTACACATCACTCTGTTTCCCTGAGAAAAAAATTTGTTTATAGTTTACAAGGATCTCCATAGTATCCTAGACCTTCACCACCATTAAAATTAATGCCTTTGTTATTTATAAGCAAAGGATCTATGAAGCCTATGGAAGGAGCTAGTGAATGTTGCCTGAGTTTTATTTTTCCCATTTAGATATCTTGTGTTTGTTTTTCACCTAGTCTAGCAGGTTACTAGACTGGAAATGTCCAGTTGTATTGCTGTATGAGAGTAAAATGCAAAGAACTGTTTTCTTCCCTGATAAAATACCTGAAACAAATAAAAAATAAGCAAAAAAAAAAAACCCAAAGAACAATTATATGAAAAGAGAAACATCCTTGTGAAGATATATCCTACTTGCTCAGGGAAGGCATTATTTAAGCATATATAGCTTTATATTTCTGTAACAAACTACAAATAATTTGGATCATGGTTGGTATTTTGAACAGCAGGCACTTACACAGTTTTATACACAAAAGACAGCATTCAAGGATGAAGTACTGCTCAAGTCACAGTCGAAGGAAGTAAAAACTGCAACTAAACTACAAATTTGAACAAAATTAATGGATTAATTTCTCAAATTTCATACCCTCAGTCTTTTTCACAAAATTACTGTCAATCAATAGTCATTCATGGCAAGTTTTGGAAAAGCACTTTCATTATCATGCAAGTCATAAATATAACAGAATATTTATTAACTGAAAGCTAGTACTGTACACTAATGCAATCACTGTAAACTTTATTCATTTAGATTCTAGACCTTAAAGGAACTATCTGAAACAGCTTTGTTCTTTCTTCTCTGAATACTTATATTGCAACAAAAGTGAAAGAAAATTCCTTTGAGATGCAGGAATAAAACTGGTTAGTTTTCAGCTTTTCCATTTATTTTCTCTGTAATTTAAAGCAAGTTGCTCTCTAGAACCTTACTTCATTCCCCTGTCTTCAGATAGTGATAAGAAGCCTTCTTTTATTCATCTTTTTTTTTCCCTGTATTGTCTATTTTAGATAAAAGTATTTCCAGACCAGAATTCTCTTTTTGCAGCTATTACTTAGCCCAAAGACGCCTGATACTAGCTGGTGTCACTAGAAGGTGTTATAAGACAAACAACTCACAGTCGTACCTCTTTTGCTAATAATTTGGTATAATTTGTCATATACCCTTTTTTTTAATAATGGAATTCAAAGCAGTTCAAAGTGCAAGAGTTATTTCTTTGGAGAAAGTTGTGGAAGGCTCTGCAGGGAAAGATGGTGTTAATTTATTTTCTCTTAGCTCAGTTTTCTCCGTTTAGGACTCAGCATATGCAAAAGCACCTATTGAATCTTCTGTAGTGGGTATCTACTAATCAATATGCAATTGTGCTCTTGCTGAGCCCAAATGGAAAATGATGCAGCAGAAAACTAAATGTGCTAGGCTAAAACTTGAAGTCCTTAGTTGTTTTCACATTTATTTAGTCCCATCTCCAAATAAGCCAGAGGGACTGCAGGATTTAGCTCCCTGCATTTCTCTTGTTGTTGAGTTCGTCTGGGAGGTTATTTCACTCTCTCACATAGCAAACGTGAAAGAGGCTGATACCAAACTAACATTACCAGTCCTAACTAGCTGTTGTAAATTTTGAAAATGTTGACAAGTACATTACACTAGCAATCTGGATGATTGGCCTTTGCTAACGGACTTCAACAGGCATTTAAAAAAAAAAATCCTAGGTACATCCTCAATACTTATCAACCAAATAATTTTAATTAGATTACAGAAAAGAAAAAAAAAACAAAGTTGCAGAGGGATGAGGTCTTTCTCCTTTGATCAGCCAGGGATTTAGAAGAAATGTTCAAGCTTTGCTGTCCATCTTCCTCCCGCTTCGTAAAATCTCAGACTACGAAGTTGCAAGCTCTTGCTTTTCATAAGCTTCCTTTAGCTCCTCTGAGGCTTAGAAAGGCTTTTTCAAAAACAGGAAGATTTTGAAAACCTTTTAGTTGGGGATTGAGTTGACAATATGAAATTTTCTTCATGTTCCTTTGCAAAGAGGCTCTATGAAGAAAACAATTCTTTAGAGCTTCAGGTATTTCAGAAAACTTCTGTTCTCCTTCTTCAATTAAGGCAGTCCTGAGCTTCCTTCAAAGATGAATAAAAAGGATTTCAAATCTTTTTTCCTTATTTTTCCACCAGCATCTGCCAACTAGTCCCTCCAAGTGTGAGACACACAGGATTACTGAAGCTTTATTGTAGCAGACAAAATGTACAGGGTGAAAGGAAAGAAAATTCAAGTGAGACATGAAAACAATGGACCTAAGTTTCAGCAGAGACTAAGGCACCTCTGATTCCAGCAGCAGACAATGACTTAGATGCTTTGAGGCCATTAAAATGAGTGGGTTAAAAGTACTATTTAAAGTGACTTTTAAAGTGCTATTATCCCTACAGATGTGAACTGTTCCTGCACAAGTCCTGAGATCCATCTATCAGGCAGACAACTTGTAAATTCCCTTGTTTCCGTTTGTTGCTTATCAAATAAAAGCATTCCGAAGAGAAGGTATTTTGAGTTGGTCCATGCCAGTCTTGAGGAGAACACAGGAGCAGTAGCTCACCAGTGCATGTATCTCCACTGGATATGGATGCTTTTGCATATCCTCAATGAATCTTCACAGGACAATATGTCTTTTTTGCATCTTCCTAGACTCCACCTCAGGTATCTGTTCATGGTTCATTTACAGAATATGTCACTTTATGAAAAGCCAGCTTTTCAAACATGGGGACATAATTAAAACCTGTGAATTTTAATTTGTACACTTGAACCTGGCACCAGAAGAGTTAGCAGTTGCAGATGCAAATAAAAAGACAAATTGTGCATTTTAGCACGGCACTGTCTTTGCCAACGGTGCCTTTGCTATGCCAACAAGAATTATTACAGACAAGTAGAGAGTATGTATGTGGTTTGGAACCTGTCTGTCTCTTCCCATCTGTCTCTGATACAAACATAAACATCTCCACTGGAATTTCTAAGTGCCGAAGTTTGTTGCCTCTGTTTGCTGGTTAACAGTCCTGATGATCCTGACAAATACAGCCAGAAACTCAGCTCTTTGGGTTGAATTTAACACATTTTTCTCAGTTTGGATTCATCAGTGTGAAATACCTGCTTAAAGGAAAGTTTGTTAACCCTAAAGTCTCTATGCAGACAGACTCCCATTAGCAGTTACTTTCTCGTGTGATGTGAATCGCTACATCTCACATGGTCCAAAGTACCCCAGTGCAACCAACTTTCCTGGGCAAGATAGAGAAGGCTTAACAAATTTAAATTATCCCCCCCACCCTGTGCCCCAATCAAACAGTATTTGTTTGTCACTGACAAATGCAGCCTTATTCCTATGATCTGTTAGGTGTTTAGAAGTGAAACTTGTCCGTCTCCTCTGACAACGCTCCCCACACAAGTTTTCCTCCATTCACAGGTTTCAGGCTTAAACCATGTTTCTAGTCATAACATCAGATCACGCTGCAGCACAAATTTGGTCCGGCTCAGAGCACACAGTCATGTTTCTGCCAAACTACCCAAGCGCTGGTAGAGAGTGGAAGCTGGCTTTCTACACTTACGCCCGCTGTGGGAGGAAAGTCGAGACTTGATCCGGCATGAAGTATGTTCATATGAGGTGGACCTGGCAACATTATCTTTACCAAATAGTAGTCTTCATGAGGGATGTGTGTGTATAAATATAAATATATATAAAATTTTTAGAGGTGTTATTTTAAATACAAATCCATTCCATCATCTAGTTTGCTCACAAGCACACAAACGATTGTGTTGCTGCAACTGTGGCATGGAGGCAGGGACAACTGGGAACACCCAGGGCTGGGATTCCCTCTGTTGTCCCTATAGCGTGCGTTTATGACCTCAGTCTCTGTACCTTTAGTAACTCTGAAATAGAAGCAATTGCTAACCAGCTTTCCTCCCCCACTTAAAAAAAAAAATTATCTTCTGCCACAGCAATTTATCTGACCATTTTAGTATACTAACACACTCCTTAGCCTCTACTATTGAGTGTGGTAATTAACACAGGTATGTTAATTGTGCAGATGGAATATTATAGATCACAGTAAATATATTTACATATTAAATATATTACTTATGTTTTCCTATTCCAACGCAATCATGGGCATTTTAATACCAGCTTCCGTTTCAGGGTAAAAACACATAATAGTGTCAGGGTAGAACCTAATTCATAGTAATTTATAGCTTTGCACCTACATTTTTCCTGAAGATTAGTACGTAACAGGGAGAGATTTTATATGGTTACAGTGGATATTAGTAACTAAAGTTAAAGTGTGTCCTAAATAATTGTCTTATCAACCTTCTCCAAGTTCATAGGCTGGACAAGGGTATGACTACAGCTGACAGAAAACATCTGGTCAGGTAAGGAAAAATAGCAACTCATTTGCAGTCTTGGTCTAGAAATCTTATAGCTTCTCTGACATACCAGAATAGGGACATGTCAGTGGTAGAGGAGTTTTGTGAGGACTTGGCTGCTACAGATTTCTTTGTGCCCTAACTTAGGGCTGAAGTGGTCTGGTTTTAGTAGGGGGAAAAAGAAAAAGAAAAAGAAAAAGAAAAGGAAAAAGAAAAAGAAAAAGAAAAAGAAAAAGAAAAAGAAAAAGAAAAAGAAAAAGAAAAAGGAAAAGAAAAAGAAAAAGAAAAAGAAAAAGAAAAAGGAAAAGAAAAAGAAAAAGGAAAAGAAAAAGAAAAAGAAAAAGAAAGAGAAAAAGGAAAAGAAAAAGAAAAAGAAAAAGAAAAAGAAAAAGAAAAAGAAAAAGGAAAAGGAAAAGAAAAAGAAAAAGAAAAAGAAAAAGAAAAAGAAGAAATGTGATAAAGGAAGTGATTTAGCTAACGGTGAAGTGGCCTTTAAAGAGAATCCAGCTATTTTAAATCATCTATGCATCAGTATGACATGTTGTCTTTACATCAATTACTATTTTTTCTCTTTTGCTCATTCCTTTCTGCTCTTCCTACCATGGTGTGAAATCCCAGACATCTCTGCAGTTCCCAGAGAAGGAAAAACCTGACATTAGCCATGCACTGCCATCTCCAAAGGACTTGAGCAAAAGATGCTACTGGCAAGGTGATGTGTGGAAGGTTTGCTGACCACTGTCCAGGTCTGTCTGGAACTCAATTAATCTATGAGCCATTAAGTAAATGAAATCTAAAGCTGTTTCCCTGTTTATCTGAAGTATCAATGCATTACTGAAGCCTGCTTAGGCTCCAAGCCATTAAAATAATAAAGTTAGGAGTGTCCACACAGTCATCATTTTCAGGGAATTCGGCCTCATGCCCTGCTCTTCTCATTAGAAAGAAGACAGGTCAATCTTCCCAGAGTAGACTCCCCTTTCCTTACCTACCTTGCTCTGGAAAGCACCTTGCTGCCAGCTGGTTTCCCAGGGGAGCTGAGGTAGACAGATTTATTGCAGCAAGGCAACCCAAGCCACTCTCTTGTCTGGTCTGTGAGTGAACAGGAACAACAAACCCTTTCTCATCACCTCTCTAGGCCACAAATGCATTTGGGACTTTCTAATTACCTACTGTACCATTTAGCCAGTGCAAGCATTTCTCTTGTAAAGTCTTGAAAGTTAACATTGCCAGTTAAGACACCAATTAATAGAACAGCATCTATGGTAGGTACTTATATGTCCTCTGTGGCTATTGTATCTCAGCAACCCACAATCTTTCACTTACTTATCCTCAAACAATACCTCACAATGCATTGAAGAGAGACTCCAAAATTAATCTTTGGTATTTATTTGCTTAATTTGGTGAAACAATTATATTATTTAATTACTGTTAAATTATTCTTTTTCTCTCTTGAATTCAAAAGATGAATCTGTGGGGAAAATCTGCATATTTTTATAATCTTACCAACTTGTCTGAATGAGGAAAGCAAGGTTTGGCCTTTTCCTCTTCTGCCCTGTATGTTGCACACTTCCTTTGCACTGCATTGCCTCTGGGGTGACAAGTAACGACTTTCCCTGTTGAGGCTCTGCCTGTAGCTTGCCTCATACTGAGACTGTGAATATCTCCTGGAGATCTCAGTCAGGATAAGAAAAGGTGCATGAACAGGCATGGATGCCTATTGGTGGGTTTGTAAATGCAGTAGGACCCAATGGGAAATGGCTTCTATTCACTTGCTATGTTAAGTAAGCTATCTGATTTCTCTGTGTCTCATTTATTTCTTTTAAATTGAGGTGCTTACCTTCTTTTTCTGGAACAAACATATTCCTTCTTGACCCAGTCTTGGATCTTTTGATGTTTTTCTGCATTATTTTTTCCATGCTGCTTGTAAAAACAGGTGTCTGTATTCTGTAGTCATTCCCCAAATTCCATTGAGAAACTACATTTCCATTGCTTCAGAACCTGCAGTCAAGCTACTTCTTGTTTCCATTGATGAAAACCATAAGCTCAAACTTGAGCAAACTCCATCATGACTCCTGTCAGCCCCTCCAGGCAAGTGCTGCTTCATACTACATGCAAATTAATGTCTTTGGATGGGCTGCCCTAAGACTATTTATTCCAAGTGTAGCTCAAGAATTGTCTTCTTTTAGTCATTACAGGCTTCTTTTCTTTAGTTTGATTTTCTGATTCCCTGAGGCTGCCATGATATTTCTTAGCCTCCCCCCAAGACTTGCATTCTGTTTTATGAGCTGTCAGATGACTGCTCAAGCAGTAAAGAAACCCCAGTTTTGGATTATATGTTGGTAGCAGGTAGCCTACCTGTGGCTATGCAAAACTTGACAAGAATTAACACTCTTAAGAGCAAAAGATTTGCCTAAAAAAAAAAAGCAGGGACTTATCAGTAATAATGAAAAGAGAGTCATGTTACACAGCCTCCGATCCTGCCTCCCTTCACTGTCTCCCCAAAGATACTTTTGATAAAGTTTGTTGCTTGGCTCTGCCCCAATGGTTAACTTCTTCTCACTGACCATTTGAAATCAAAGTAGATACCTGAATCAATGGCTGTGGCAAATACAAACAACATTCTACAAAAAACAATATTTATTAGACCTGTGAAAATTACTTAGTAAGCACAACACAGTTGGCATTTGTTATTTTTAATTTGAAATGCAGACAACTTGAGTTTAGGATGTTATCTTGAAAAGAAAATATCTGGGTGCATCAGAACTGAAGGTAATGATCGAAGGAGATATGTGGTTGCCAGCACATTCAGAGTGAGACTGTTTCCATAGAACAGTATGGTCTTCTCATTGGGACACTATAACTGTATTATGTTCAGGGATGGTGGAATTTATAGTTTCCTTCACAAATAGCCCAATTCAAATTCTACTACTAAATACGCTTTGAAGGCAATGGGATTGTTTCACAGTGAATAGGGAGTGAGTGGAAGAGGATTTGGTTCAAGCAGGGCTATTTATAGTTCACTTGGTAGCTATTGAATGGTGCTAACCATTGCAACTCCTACTGACAACTGGCTGTTTACTTCCAAATATGTTTTGATATAGGTACTGTTGGTCCTCAGAAGTCTCCACATAACATTTTCCAGATGACATTAGCTTTAAAAAAATTTCCATCCCTCCTTCAGAAACTCCAACAACAACCAGCTACAAACTCTTGAAATGACTTTTTTTTTTTTAATTTGTTTTCTGTAAATTCATGCAACTCATTGTTACATCTCATTGAAGCCCTTCAAAGGCACTATAATCATTCTGAGCTTTTAGTTCTTTTTTTACCATTGAAATGTGAATTAGAACTTTAGTCTGTTCTTTCACGTTACCTTAATTTAGTGTTGATTTTAGAATTACTTTGAATTACAAAAGAGATTAGAGTTTATAAACTGATTGCCCCTTTAGAGTAGCTGATTAGAGCATCCAGAGACAGTTTTATATTTCCTTATAAAAAAAATAATTTCTTTCACTCTATAAACAGAATTTGTCACTGGTAGAAATGGGGGCCAATAGCACTGAATAGTAAATGTGCTGTTTGTCTATAAAGTCCCATGAAACATTCTTGGCAGCCACTTTGTAAGCTTTTCATCTGTGTCTAACATTACATTCATCCAGGTGGGAAGGTCAGACCACATCTTGGAGTATGTGGGGAATATTGCTTCTTTAAAGGTACTGTTTCCACACACATGACTTTATCAGAACTCACCTTCTGTAGCTATTTCAGGTGTCCTCCTCACTCTGCCTGTCTGGATGTTCAGGTGATGAGCTCTCTGAAAAGCATGCATTGTGTGATGGTTTAGATTTTAGGGCAGCTCTGTCTAAGAAAAGACACAGCAAACCACAGCAAAGGCAACAGAAAGTCCCCATTGATTTCAGTGGGATTTAAGTTAGATCAAGTCAAAACAAATAATACCTTGAGGGATTGAAGCAGATTGATTTTGTTTTTTTTTTTTTACTTCATCTTTTTGTGAATGAAAAAAAAATCATTAAGGAATAAGCTGGCTTGTGTTGGCAGGTTATACTCACACAAGCGAAACATTATATGATGCCAAAATATTATAGTGATGTTTTTTTTGAAGTGGACACCTGCACACTAGAAGTTGGCTTGCAACCAATGATTCATTCCTCAATTCAATTCCATTCAAAAAGATGTAATTGGCATGATAAGCTATACAAGCGTAGCCAAAGGATTAAAGAGGCAGGTCTTTCAGATACATGTCAAAGAATGGGTCTAATCTACTCATATAGGAGCTATATACTTGGAAGGGTTTGGTCTCTGACACACATTTAGCTACTATAGACAACCCCTAATCTGACATGAAATTAATGTATGGTATTTCTGCTACAGATTATGCAGATTTTTCCTTGTTTTATGTACCTATGTATATATATATTTATGTGGACATTAGTATGAAGTTTGCTCCTAACCATCTCAGCTAAAATATTTCTTGCAGTCTCTCATGTTTTGGACATTAAAATGGAAGTCATACCTTTGTCTTCCGACTGTTACTTTGTTTGCAAGGTCAGTAACAGCTGGATTGATCCTGTGGGCTTCCCTAAATGTTTGGAGAAGTGGTGGCCCAAATGCTTACATTCAGAAGACAGGATTTCAAACAACTGGCTCTGTTTCTTAAGAACGCTTTTTTTTGAGATGGGTAATAATTTCCTAAAATGTATTAATATCTGACTTCTAAGAAGTTCTTTCAAAGGAGATTAATCTCTGAAATATGAATCTAAAAATTTACTTTTTTTTTTTTTTCTGAAGTGAATTCCAATTGTGATGGTAGGTCAGAATCTGTTTTAGCATGGTAAAAATGCTGAAGCACTTTTTTAAATCCATAATTCACATATGACATGATACAGGTGAAATGTCACTTTATTTTTCTCTCAGTAAAAAAAAAAAAAAAAAAAGTGTACCAGGCAAGAGGCTTTACATCTAGGTCAGCCTAATATTTTCCCTAAGTAACTAATTTTTTTTCCTATTTTTCCACCTTTACTCTGTCTCTGATTACTTCAGTGAATCTTCTTCAAACATATACTAGGTCAAGTACTTTGGCTGTAATACCTGCAAATTGAACAACTCTCATTGCAAAACTTTAACCTTTCTACTCTTTTTGAAGAAACCGTCTCTGGAAAATCTATCCCAGACATCTTAACTGACCTGAGAGTGAACATGGATAGTATAGGAAAGAATCCCTGGGAAAAAGAGAAAGTCAAATACAGAAAATGCATTGAAACAAAATGCTAGTTTTTGCTGCAGAATTGACTATTGGACATTGAGACTAATCATGATGACCTCTAAGAGATTCATTCATAGCGGAAGAGCTACTGAGAGCACCTGACATACTTGCACATTACTCACTGTGGCCTCCCCACGTGAAGAAGTGGCTGAAGTTTAGCTGAGCTGTCAGCTTTCAAAATGGTCTTCAACACACTGTGTATGGGGGGGATGATAGGAAGGGAAACCTTCACTCTGTTCCCAGGAGGGCAGGCTCCAAGTACATATTTCTTCTGATTCAGCTGGATGTGTTCTGTAGCTTTACTTTGTAAAATTTTAAAGGCAGGTTTTTGGTTATTAAATCTTTCAAGAAAGACTGCTGAAAGCAGTGTCCCTTATCTTCACACTTGCGTTTATGTAATAGCTACACTGAGTGTTTCCTCCTACATTCTACTTTTAAGATAATTTCTCTTTGACTGAAACATCTCTCTCTGATTTGAACATTTTTTCTGTCTGTTGTGGTAGTGCCTGTAGGCTTCAGACATGGATTACAGTCTCACTCTGCTATGCTCTGAGTACATAAGAGAAAGGGGAATTCTTCCCCCTGTGGATTTAAATTTTACACGTTTGTGGTCTCTTGAAACAGATTCTGCTTTAACAACACAGCTGATAAACTGAAGGAGAAGGAAACTGTCCTTCAGTCTGCTCTTTCATCTCAGGTCATCTGAGTCTGACTCATTCAGAACTGAGCAGGAAACAGTTTTTCACCCACGAGCATTTTAAAATTCTTTCTTCCACTTTCCTGGGATAAAATTAAAAGTATGAATGCTACTTGGGTCTTTGTTTTTTCTTAGAACAAAAAGAAAACAAACAACTAAACAAATTGAGAGAAAGGCACCTCACAAGAGCCCTATTTCACAATAGAGATAACTGAAAGTCACATCTCTGCAGCTTCTTGGTGAGCACACTGAACACACTGAACATCCTCCCCTCCAGGACCATCACTCTCTCCCCCACAGTTCTATATCTTCTGCCAAAACCCTTGTCTCTTCACTTCAGCAGCCAAGGCATACTCCTGAGATAGGGAAGAATGGGAGACACTGTACTGCACAGCTTGCTGAGCCAGAATTTGGACCTGAACTTGGACTGATCTGCAACATGCCCTAGATCTGCAAAACTTCATGAGGAAAGTTCTCCCAGAACAGATAATTCCTTACCCAATAAAATGTTTGTTTCAATGAACAAGTTTTTTTTTTTTTTTTCCAGAAAGGAAAAGAAAGATTTGTTAAAAATACTCAATTAATTTTATCAATTATTTCTATTGCAGAACTGTCACTACCTAGTGTATTTCTTAGGCTTTCCACATAGTAAAAGATCTTACATATGGAGTCAGATATCTCCATCTTCTATGCAAGAGATAATCTGTCTAACTGAAATGAAGAATAGAAGGCTAAGTAGTGCTAGACACAGAGTGACTGGCTGAAATGAAGGCAAGTATATAAATGCCACATCGAGCAAAGCAAAATGCATGAGTAGGGCACAACAATGTTAATTTGAAAACACTGAGACTTGAAAGAAACATCATAGGCTTTGAAAGTTGCCTTTTAGACTGCTGGATGTGGCAGCTCTCTGCTTTATTAGCATTCTGATAAGAAGTCCTGCATCTGCCTTGGTAAATACTGCAGAGAAAGGGCAGCTGCAAGATGCTATTGTATGCTGCTAAAGTGAATGCTAATGAGGCTCCTGAAGCAGCCCTCCTAGTTCCAACTGGGGATATTAAAAACATGAAACCTGTCCTGTAATAAAAAAAAAAAAAAAAGAAGATAAAAAAGAAAAATCAAACAAAGGACTAACTTAACAAATTTCTATTATGAATTGTCAAAATACCATTTCCCAAGGGTTTCCTCCATCTGGTTCTAGTTCAGCTTCCTAAGTACTGGTTCTGTTGGAAGAATCAATGTATATGAGTGGTGTAAGAACAGAAACAAGCCAGTTATCACCAACTATGTTGATAACCAAATGTTAGAAATTTTCTTCTTGCAGTAATCTGTATTTAGTTTTCTTCAGAAACAAACTAAAATTTAGATGCCACAGAGCCATGCTTAGAGCATCATGTGCTGGTCTCATCTCATTATTCCACAGACAGCTATAATTTTCTGACTCCTTCTTTGAAAAAAATGCTCCCCCCTGAGATAAACAACAGATAATAACATCTGTCTACCTACAGAGATTCTAAACAATAGTTTCAAGGTGAGTTGTTTGATCCAGTTACCTCAAAGGCTGTTCAGCCTTGATGCTATTCACCATCTCCCACCACCAGCAGAGAGATCAATGTGGGCAGGACCAAGCTCAACCAGCCCTTCAGTTTGAACTGCTAGGGTTTCCCTTGCTGCCAGTGTGCTTCCTCAAGAAGAGAAAGGATAGAAAGGGCTCCAGCTACCACTCATGGGGAGGTGCGAAGAAAAAATAAATCACTAAAAGGCAGAAAGACACTTAGTGGAGGTGTGAACACAGAGTCCGTGATTGGCATGGACACTGAAGTGATTAAACCCCAAAAGCATGATCATTGGTCTGCTGATGGCTATCTTTTCCTACTTTCTCTTGTAGCTGTTCTAGCTGAGAATCATTAAAAATACGATCATTAAAACATGTTATTTATTTCCGTTGATTTCACTTGTAGTAGCCTCAGAAGTTTGTGGATAAATGTATCTCTTGCTCTGATGCAAAACTGCAGCTGAAAATTTGGAGTCATTTGACCATTTTTATCTGGTCATTACAGCCACTCACTATATTTCCAGATCTATGCTGCCAGAATGCCAACAAGAACCTGTTTAAAAATATGCAGTATGTTTTGATCTACTCTTAAAAATAAGTTTTTTACAAGATTCTTGTTCTTTGATGTTAAGTTAGATGCCTGACAATCCTACCCTGGAAATCCCAGATCACATTCTCCTTCATTTATATTACTCTAATTCCATTAGCGTGATGGTTTACATTACTGAAGCTAAATGAGGGAGAATAAAGCTGCCAGATATACGTATGTCATCTTTATTTACCTGTAGACCACTCTGTGAATTAACAGATCTATCACTGCGGTAATGATTTCCAATGGCTCAAAAACCTTTGTCACAGAGAAACTCCTTGCATCTGTAGTGTTCTAATAATATCTTAAGAGTCCTGCTTGCCTTTTGATGGTATTTTTGCAGTTTAAAGATGTAATATGTTATCCAGAAAGACAGAAATATATGATGGCTGAGACTTGGGAGATCAAGAAAAACAAAGTGAATTTTTGAGAGTATCAAGATATAAGGAGGCACCCTGATCACCTTTTTTAAGTAGTGCTAGGAAAAGAAAGAATTTTGGGATGGGTAGAGCTCTGTTTTTTAAAATCTTCCAGCACCTCTGATTTTGCAGGGGGCTGTAGCTTTTAGGGGGATTTTCAGGAGATATGGGACTCTAATGAATGGATATTCACTGACAGCAGACAACTTGATAACTTTGTGATATTGTGCTGCAGCATATTCCTCGTGCCCAACTCTCTCAGCCTGTCCTCATAGGAGAGGTGCTCAAACCCTCTGATCATCTTTATGGCCCTCCTCTGGACTCACTCCAACAGGTCCATGGCCTTCTTATGTTGGGGGCTCCAGAGCTGGACACAGTACTCCAGGTGGGGTCTCACAAGAGCAGAATAGAGGAGGAGAATCACCTCCCTCAACCTGCTGGCCACACTCCTCTTGATGCATCCCAGGACGTGGTTGGCTTTCTGGGCTGCAGGTGCACATTGCTGACTCATGTTGAGCTTCTCATCCACCAACACCCCCAAGTCCTTCTCCTGCCCTTGCACAGGTTGCATAGTGCCTGGTAGTCACTGATCATCTGGAAGGAGTTCTCCATCCTAGAAAACAAATATAACAACTTCAATGATTTCCCAACTTCACTTCAGAATAGGAAGCCTGCGGTGATGATTTTAAGCATTATAGTCTTCAGCCTAGACAATAATGATTGGTTTTGTACCATGGACATCTAAGCTACGCTTAGGATACACTCTCCCAAATCTGCTTCAGTATTTAGGCCAGATTCTAATATGGCCAGATTCCACCTACCTCTAACATAGTAGAACTGTATAATCTTGTGATAAAACACCACAGTTTCAGGACTAAACAGCCTTCTGAGAATACAGCTGCTGAACAAGGACTGGAGAAGCAAAAGGGAAGGAAAATAGCAGCCTGTAGATGCATTCATCTTCCTATTTACCTCTCTCAAGATATTCATCTGAACAAACATATTCATGCACTCAGGCAGACTAATTTTGCATTGGTCATAAACCTCATGCTCTAATAAAAGATTATATTCATTTTGTGAGTGGTATTAACTTAAAGGATGCTTCATTTTACACTCACCTTCAAAAATACTAGCAATCAGCCTGTCCCAGGTGGCTCTGTGCCAGGGTCTAGCAGGTTCCTGGATTTATTGCCCACAACCACCACTTCTGTCCAGATTTATCACACCTCACTGTGACCATTAGCACCCTTGATTACCTTTTCATCTTACTGGTTTGAAACACGAGTTTGATGTACAAGATCTCCTCAAACAAGGACATTTCCTCTCCAATGGCAGTGCTGAATAGTCCACAAACAACTGGAAATATCCTATCAGCTTTTTCAGATAAACAAAGATTGTGGCAAAATTTTCGCTCAGGCCTCTGAATTTCATTTTAAGAATATCGAGGGGTTTTTTTTTCTGATGATTATGCCATTCCATTTAGTAGCCATCATTGTATGCCTGTGTTGAGCCCTTAACTTAGGATTTGCCTCAGCAAAGAGAGTTAGTGATACCTAGCTTCCAGAATGAGGAAAAAAAGCAAGATTTATCATGTTTTTGCCCTCTCTGGCTGTAATACATGAACCAGCTTCAATAGGCTTGGGAAGTGTGGACTTTTTCAGTCAGAATAATCAAATCTTAAATAATGAACAGTAAAGGGAGCAGAAGCTTAGCGAGAAGCCACAGGACATCTTTATTAATTCTTCAGACAAAAATCTCCTCCCACACAATCCCCTGTGCTTTGACAGCCCTACCCAGAAACATCTGCAAAGCTCCCCTACAATTGTGCATTAGCTCTCCAGTGAACAACAGCAGAAAACAGGCTGACTTTGGTATATTGAAGCTACTGTTTACCCCACAGACACACAGCTGTGGCAGGTTTTCCTTGTATTTCCTTGTCTGCCTGAATTCACCTCTTGGCTCTTGCTGCAGGCTGCAAAACTGCTTGGAGCAGAGAACAGGGTTTTTTTGTCCTGTGTTTAGAAAATACTCAGTAAAAATTCATGATAGGCCACGGCTATGAGTCCAATGGTAACAGTAACAATGAAGATTTCTCTAAAGCATATCACAAAATAAAAGGAATTATTTTACTGATCTTGTTTTCTTTTCCAGTGAACTACATTCCCATCACAGTAGGCAGCAAACTTCTTGGGAAAGACTCTGAAGGACTGGGTGCTCCTGCTTCTCTGCTTGGCGTTGGTGGCAAGTAAACTGTTTAATAAGACTCCAACAGGATTTCTGTTTGGATGTTTCTATTCTTGAGGGACATGATCCATTGCAATGCTACCCAGGAAAAAATAGCTGGAGAACTATGAATGTTCAGAAGGTCTTGGGCCTTGTGGTATTGAGGCAACAAATCAGCTCAGTCACTTTGCCTCAAACAACTTGCCCTCCTGCCTGGCACACCAAAAAAAACCCAATGACTTGTGGGTGCTGAACCAGCTGGGAGCACAGCTACATACAGGCACAGTGCTCATGGAAGCAAGGCTGTGGAGATGGCACATTTCCCACCACTGGGCCTAAAATGGTGTTCACGACATGAGACAGGGCTTGCACAGGGGATACTAGCCTGGTAAATTCACCTCTGCTAAGAAGCAAAACCACAGGAAATATCACAGCATGACATCAGATGAACCTTGCTTCCTTCACTCTGGCAACTTTAACTGCCTACTATTCTCTTTGAGATGTAGAATTCCCTACCCCTCTTCCACAACAACGAGGAAGACAGGTTAAAAAAAATTGTTGTTTGAGAGTAGTATTTCATCCAAACCTGAGAAAGAGAAACAAGACACAAAGTCGTCTTATTAGGATACTGTAAAAGGCAGAGGTATTATAGAAAGGGCAGCCCAATGAATGGAAACATAGCAAAATAGTCTCCACCCTCACTGGACATAAGAAAATACAATTACAAAATAGTGCAATAGAAATTCAGTTGCAATGACCCTTGAAGTGCTTGTTTCACCATTTACTTACAGATAAATTCTTGCACAACTTTCCTCTGTACACTTTACCTCCAGCATCTTGAATCATTTTATTGTCATTCAAGACATCTCTCCTACTTTTGCTTCATTCCCTCTTTCCTAGCCTGGTGATTTTTTAAGTATATGCCTCCTCCATAACTATAAATAGTCACACAGAGGAGGCCTATAACGACCATCGCCCTGTCACATGGAATAAAGATTACAGCTGATGGATAAAGAAGGGGTTCAAACAGTAAATTGTAGTAATGAGTCCACGCAGTAGCCTACATTGTCTTAGTTCGCTTGCCACTTGGATCCTAACAGCCACCAGACCACCTGCTTTCTGTCACTGCAGCTCAGCTGTTGTTCACAAATTTCAGATGTTTGTGCCAGTAATTAAATTGTGCCAGCAAAGCACTATTAAATTTAGTTATTGCAGAAAGGAGCTAAAATAATTGATCTGAGTGGATCATCAACGTGGTTTTGAATATAATGAAAATGAGAATTGGGTCAGCAAGAGGAAGAGGAGACATCAATTAAAAAATATATTTATAATGGAGTCTCAAAAGCCATTAACATTGATTTAAATCCAGGACACAGGGCCTGGCTGGCAAAAAGCGTGGAAGGATAGTTAAAGAGGGTTGTGGTTTGTTGTTTTTTTTTTTTCCTGTGGCAGAACACAGTAACAGAGCTGCAAGAAGTGGAAGTAAATAGGACATAATCACTGCAGAGAGCTGTAAAGGTCTATGAGAAGCTGTTGATGCTACTGCTTTTATTTGGTCTCCTTTCCTATATTCATTTGCATTTTTAAGGTTGAATGTTTGCTTTTAGTGAACATGAATGCAAGATTGCATTCCAGATGCCATCCAGAGGGACCTTGACAGGCTGGAGAGGTGGGCCTGTGCCAACCTCATGAAGTTCAACCAGGCCAAGTGCAACGTCCTGCACATGGGTCATGGCAATCCCAGGCACAAATACAGGCTGGGCGGGGAATGGATTGAGAGCAGCCCTGAGGAGAAGGACTTGGGAGTGCTGGTGGATGAGAAGCTCAACATGAACAGGCAATGCACCCTTGCGGCCCAGAAGGCCAACTGCATCCTGGGCTGCATCAAGAGGAACGTGGCCAACAGGTCGAGGGAGGTGATTCTCCCCCTCTACTCTGCCCTGGTGAGACCCCACCTGGAGTACTGTGTCCAGTTCTGGAGCCCCCAACACAAGAAGGACATGGACCAGTTGGAGAGGATCCAGAGGAGGGCCACAAAGATGATAAAAGGGCTGGAGCACCTCTCCTATAAGGACAGGCTGAGAGAGTTGGGGCTGTTCAGCCTGGAGAAGAGGAGGCTCTGGGGAGACCTTATAGCAGTCTTTCAGTACCTCAAGGGGGCCTACAAGAAAGATGGGGAGAGGCTGTTCAGTAGGGCCTGTTGCAATAGGACAAGGGGTAATGGTTTTAAAATAGAGGGGGCTAGATTTAGATTGGATATTAGGAAAAAAATTTTTACAATGAGGGTTGTAGAACACTGGAACAGGTTGCCCAGAGAAGTGGTGGAAGCCCCATCCCTGGAAACGTTCAAGGTCAGGCTGGATGAGGCTCTGAGCAACCTGATCTAGTCAGGGATGTCCCTGCCCCTTGCAGGGGGGTTGGACTAGATGACCTTTGAAGGTCCCTTCCAACTCTAACAATTTTATGATTCTATGATTCTATGATTGGAGCTGGAATTCCTTCTGCCCCCTCAAGCTGCTCTTTCCACAGGCTCATCATTGCCCTGAAGCATTGTGAGAGATCCTGTTGTTGAAGGTGATTCAGTCAGCCAGGTTCCTCATAGCTGGATCCTGGTCATGTAGCAGTGGTAACATGGCCTGGCTTGGATTAACTGTAGTTCAATGTTCTTAATATCCTCGTCATAAATAACATAAATATTCTATTATTGATTCAAAAATGTGTCACTTCTGAGTCAACCCACTCCCATGGACACATCCCGTAGATGACACAGATATACTTCTTAGGTCTTCCTGCAAGTAAGCCTTGCTCCCTGCTCTTTATTTTCAGGTCTGTAAGGTCTGCTTTGAATGACCCAGACAGGATCCACTTATCAGAAAAAAATGAGTTACAGAGTTGATATATGGTCATAAGAACTTCATTGCGGATTGGATCCAAGAAGATTTTCGAGTCTGTTAGCAGCAGTCCTCCTGCCTATGCCTGTGAAGGATTTTCAAAATTGCAGCTGCATTACTACCAAGGCTAGTTTTTTTTTCCGTGTGGCATATGAACAAGAATCAAGTTATATCATAAAGAACTGAACTAAAATTCAACCTCCGTAAAGATGGAAATCAATTATTTCTCCCCCTCTCCCCATACATTTGAATACATGGTTGTAGCTCTGCCTTTCCATCTGTTAGACCTTTTCTGATCTGATTCAAGCCACTAATCCTGCAGAAAACCCTCCAGTCTCAAGAGGTTTACTTGTTTGATAGTTTGAGAGCTTTTTTGGTTTTTTTTTTTCTCCAGCTAGAGAGTTGAGTAAGCTCACAGAGGGATCCAACAAGTACCAAGCTCCCATGAGGTAAGAAGAGAAAAAGTACAATGTAGAGGGTGGAGCAGAACCTTCTCTTTTTGGCAGCAGCATACAGTTACTTTGGCACGGAGATATTGGACAACATCTCCTTGAGTACCTGTGACACACTGATTTCTGAAAATCTTCTTGCAAATAAACCGATTGCTTCCATAGATATGCTTGAAGAGCTTGACTGAAAATGTTGCAAGTATCTGCAAAGAAACTTAGGTTTTTATATGCAGTCTGCAACTTTTTTTTTCCCCAAATGCATCTTTCACCATTTGTGGTAACATTCAGCTTTTTAAATTGAGTTTTTGGACAGTGCTTCCAAAAAGCCTTTAGATATCAGATCAGTTTCATTATCCCTATGGGATATAGACGTTCTGTGGGAACATTGAGAGCAATATTGTGATTTGTTCAGCATTCTGTAGGTCCTCCAAATCCTTCTCCAGTGTACCAACCTATTCTGCTTAGCAATGATTCCATGCATTTTCACCACTGTTATGCTCTGTCTCCTTTTCTGGAAGTAGTTCTGAGAAGACTGACCTCAGAATATTTAATTCATACTTCTAGAAAATTAATAATCTCTAAGAAATAACATATGCATCACTTAAGTCTTGTTCATATCCTACCTTAAGAATCTAAGTGAATTCATTGGCATTTACTGCGCTGTCATTGCAGGGTAACAGTCACAAGGAAGGAAGGTTGTATTCTTCCTAAACTTACTGTGATCAAGCTAGAAAAATCAGAACAAAGCAATTACGTATGTCTGCTGAGTATGGCCTTGGTTGGCATGTTATTAGCCCTAATTCCACTAATTAGTGGAAACCAGCTGTCCAAAAGCTTAGGGTATTCTGTTTTTCACACAGGACAATACTCGAAAACCTTTTAGTACTTTACTAGGCACACAGATTAGCTAGTTTATGAATGCCAAATCAGGTTACACATCAGAACCATAACAGCTTTCTTTTCTGAAAACAGCAATTTACTTAATTCAGAAACAAATGTAATTCAAGATGTTGCTAACATTTATGTTGGAACTAGTTATCAGAAGACTATTACATCTTGATCAGAGATGTTGTTGGTCTAAGACCTCAGAGCTGGTGAATGAATATCTTCTGGGAATCACTTTACTTTCTTCCATTTGTTTTTCCCATTGACTACCAGAATCCAAGCCAAACAGTATTTAAGAAACACTGCAAAACTTGTAGCTCTTGCCAGATTGCTGCCTGTAGGTATAGGAATTGGAGCTAGCTGTTAATTTTGTGTCTAGTTATTTCATATGAGCAGCATAGTTAAAAAAAAATATTTATATTGTGAGATGCAAATTCAGGTAATTTAAAAGCAAAGCAATTCAAATGCAGTTCTAGTTTTGCAAAGCAAACGTTCCCTGACATCTGTCTGGTCAACACATTTGCACCTGTATATTACTCAAAACATTTATCCATACATGCGTGATTCCTGCATCAGATGCCCACTCTATCAAATTGGCTTAAAAAAAATCAGAAAAATTACGTATGCTGTTACGCTGAGATTCCTTCTTCTCTTTTTTAGATGAAAATAAACTTGGTATCACTACTGTCTTCATTACATTACGAGTCGCTCAGTAACAAGTTGCATCTAACTAATACACATTGTTGGGAAACACAACTGATAGTCTGTAAAACTGATAGTTGCATCATGAGTGGAGGAGGGAGAAAATTGGAAGAAAGGTCTTCAAGAGAATACCATACTTTGGCTGATGGTTTTGAAAGTACTTGTACCAGAGCATGACCATACTTTTTTGCACAATCACTTGACAAATAGATGGCCCAGCAACTACTGTTCTACTGTTACAGCTGAAGTCTCATTAAAGACTCTCTGACAAAACAAAAAAGCATTTTGGTGCAGATTATGTACACCTAATGTCATGAGGAGAGTCTGCAGATCAGTTGCAATTTGGCTCCTTCTATTCACTTGCATCCGCTTGCAGCACATTTTGGCATGATTCCTTGTCTTACAACAGTCTGAGAAGAACAGATGAGTGATCTCTGAAACCTCTGGAGAGAAATGAATATATTGATCTGTTAATCTTGTTTTGTTTTGCTGTCTGAAAATTTGGGAAGTTTAAGGGAGTACTTATTAACATTTCCTGAGTCTTAGTAGAATTTTTGTCTTTCGATCAAAATTAGAGGCTTAATTTAAAGCCTGTTGAATTCACAGTAATGATTTTTATAAGCTTACTGAGCACTGGACTGGCCCTCAGACTAGAGAGAAGCCATTCCATTTCTGTAAGTATTTGCTTAAGTAAATAAATTCACTTTTAAATGCTTTTCAAGTGTTCTTTTGCACATAAATGACCTTATAGTGAATTTGGGAGTAAGGCTGGAATGGAGGAAGTGACACAGGAATATTTGCCCTTCATTACTTCTGGAAGAAGAAAATCTCATGAGACCTGAGGCTCAATAGTACACCATGAGACAACCCTTTGATCACAGGACTGAAATATTCTTCAGTGTTCAGATATGACTCTATCAGGACAGAAACAAGGTCAAATCAAATGTGCAACAGTCAGTGTTAGAAAACAAACAAACAAACAAACATTTTAGGAGTTATGAGCAGTGAGGTCAGGATTCATGGGCTGGAAAATGAACCTGCACAACTTCTAACATCCCTTGGTTTTACTCAGGCAGAACCAAGCATTGAACAAATCAGCCTGAGGATATCAGTCGTGTTTGTGAGTACAAGTCCCACATGCACAGCTAGATTTGTTTGTTCAACATGTATTGCCCTTAAAAGTGTAGATGCTAAAAAGGGAGCCATTTCTAAAACACCAGATGTCCAGAATATCTGTTTACTGTCTGCTAGACAGCATGCTATCATAGGGAAACCACTGGTAGAGGTAGGTCAGGGGCACAGTGGGCATATCAAGGGACTTCGAAGAGCCACACCAGAGGAGTGGCCTAAAGATCTGAGGGGAATTTATTTTTGTTTGGGCCTATCCCTATGCAAACTGTATGTGGACTTAGAAAATAAGTTATGTCTGAAGATAGATTAATGCTTTTATTTTATTTTTTCTTCCCTGTAGAATTTCAAATTTCTTTATTTTAACTATAGAGCATCCCTCAATATTTTCTGCTTCTTGGCAGCAAGCAAAAATGCTGTCCATGGTCTTGTACTTGTCATACCAAAACCACCAGTTCACATCCCCTCTGTTTCCAAACAAATCCCCAGGCCCCCCATTTGTCTCAGGCACTATCTACAGAATGCTTGCCTTGTTGGCAAACTTCCAGACCTCGCGTTGGTCTCCCCTGCCTCCTCCTTCCAGTTGTTTAACACCAGCTTCCTCCCTATCCCTTCGTATAATCTCTTGTCTTCTGGAATAGCCTTCCAGTATCTCTGCCTCATCAAGTCTCTGCCTCTTTTCAGATCTCATCTGCAAACATCTCTTCATTCCCCTGCCTGCACCTCTTAATTTTTTTCACTGTCTTCTCTCTGTTATTGGCCTTTATCTCTCTTTAATATATTCTACAGACAGCATCTTTCTGTTTGTAATTTATACAATATAATATCTATGGTCTTGTATTATTTAAAATTGTAAAGCATTTTAGGATACATTTCACATGAAAAGAGGTATGAAAAAAATAAAGTTGCATTGCATTATTGATAGACTATTAAGCTGAGCTTGTTCTTTTCTTTTTTTCTTTCTTTTCTTTTTTCCTTTCCTTTAGTATCCCCCTAGGAGAAATCACTTCTCAAAATATAGACGAGTATACATATACCCACACACTCATACACTTTCTGATTTCAACTCCATCATGAAGAATGTAAATTTCAATTACTCCATTTCTATGAAGCAGGGACACATATCCTCAGAAAAGTATAGAGATGTTACTCAGTTGTGTAGGGAAAGGATCAGGAAGACCAAGGTGCAGCTGGAGCTGAACTTGGCAAGGGATGCAAAGACTAGTAAGAAGGGCTTCTATAGGTATGTCAGACAGAAAAGGAAGGGCTCTTGTGAAACCCCACCTGCAGTACTGCAACCAGCTCTGCAGCTCTTAGTACAGGAAAGACATAAACCTGTTGGATTGGTACAGAGCAGGGCCACAAAAATGATTAGAGGGACAGAACACATCTCCTATGAAGAAAGACTGAGAGCGTTGGGTCTGTGCAGCCTAGAGAAGAGAAGGCTCCAAGGAGGCCTTTAAAAAATTTAATGGGGCTTACAGGAAAGACGGGGACAGACTTTTTAGTAGGCCCCGTTGCCTAGGGATAGGACAAGGGATAATGGTTTTGAACTAGAAGAGGGTAGATTTAGATTGGACAGAAGGAAGAAAATTGTTATGATGAGGGTGGTGAAACACTGGAGCAGGTTGTTCAGAGAGGTGGCAGATGCCCCATCCCTGGAAAACATTCAAGGCCAGATTGGACAGGGCTCTGAGCAACCTGATCTGGTTGAAGACGTCCTTGCTCCTTGCAGGGCAGTTGGACTAGATGACCTTTAAAGGTCCCTTCCAACCCAAACTATTCTATGATTCTATGATTCTGATTCTATGATTCTAGTCAAGAAAATGTTTGGTTCTTAATCCCCTGTTGCTCTTCTGCCCTTTGGGCTGCTAAAGCCCATCACATGCTCCAGAAATGTGTTTTATCAAAGTATGCACCTCCTATTATCTGAATAGTGATGATGTCACATAGTTACATATGTGCGAGTGATAGGGTGTGAAAGCAATCCTATCCAGGCCATCTCAAAGAAAGAATGCAACTTTGAAACAGAGGTCATGAAAATGAAATGGGAAAAATAATTTAATGTAATTCTCAGGTGTTTACGGTCTTGGAGAATCAAAGTGCACAGTCACAGTCCTGGGCACAGAGAAAGAAAAAAAGTTGCAGGAGGCTTTGACAGTAAGATTTGTTAACTTGCAGATATACCAGCGTCATAGACCTAATGTGAATGAGCTAGCAGGTTGGGCTGCACAAATAAACACTAAGGAAAGATGAGTACAAGTCTTTTCCTCCTTCCTGAAGGTCATGTTTGGGGAGCGTACTGGCAGTGCTGGTTCTCCAGAGCACTATAGTCACCTGGGCAGATTTCACATCCAGAGTACTCACCAAAAACTTTACAGTCACTCTGTTGCCCGCAGCAATGCCAGGCCCTTAATAGTTGGCAAAGGGTCTAACAGAAAGGGAGAAGGTGCCAGGTGAGAATGAAATTTGGGAATTAATCTTGTCCTTCTGGTCAACTGAACAATCCAACTGGATAATTACAAAGCAACAGCAAAGGCAGTCAGGCAGAATAATTTAAAAATATATCTTAAATTTATTCTTTTCATTTTCCTTCCAAGTCTTTCCTCATAAATTGCATAAATATGAATATAAGTCATCAATTAAGGTAGACGATCTTAAAAGTCTTTCATCAAATTCTCATTTTAACTCTCCATTTTCATTTTGCCTTTCTGTTTCTGTCTCGTGGGCTGTCTCTCTTTTTCTTTTTTTTTCATTTTGCTTGCAATTACCTGCATGAAACTTATTTATATGTTTAATTTACTTTATGATTACAGGTACATTCTCATACTGTCTGGTAATTATCACTGGAGTAGGATGTGATTGGCATAGGTAATGATGGTTAGTCTCAATAGAAGAGTCTACAGTTCTCTGTCTTCCCTGAGAAATGACATAGAGTTTTCTTCAAAGCTTTGCAGTTAAAAGGGAGTAAGGCCACCTTAATCCAGAGGCCAGTTGTTACCATATGTTGGAAGTCAGGCCCTCAGCTGGGGCAAGTCATTGTAACTTCGGGTTGTTGTAAGTGAGTTACAATGTCTGCTCTGCTCCCTTATTTTTATGTACTGCCTTTCCTGGACTGTTAATATTGCAGAATATTTAATGGACACTTTTATGTTCTGCAGGTAAATGAGATGTTCCGAGATGCTCAGAGAAGCTTGAAAAAAAATCCTCTCAGGGTAACTTTTCTAGAGATGAGAGTGTAGGAGTAAAGGGTAAAAAGGCCAAACTGCAGCTAAAGAGAATATCCGAGCAAAACATGCTCTGAGATTTATTTTCTTAATGTAAAGAAAGTTAAGAGTTATCCCACTATGGAGATTGCGTCTTCAGCCAAGGAGTGGAGAAAACAGCACCACCAGCTGTACCTGGTGGCTGCTAGAGAGAAGCAGGAGAGGAGGCAGCGGGTAGGGAAACAGAGGGAAAGGAAGTGTGGTATTAAGAAGCTTTGGATTCATAGGTCAAATGCAAACTTAGCCAAGATAAGCAAGAGACACCCCAGTGTCTTGGCCAGTACTGGATCCAGATCTGGCTGAGCTGCCCCCTTTTCTACAGGCAGCAGTTCTTCTCACTCCAGTCAGGACTGCTGCTGCCCAACTGAATTTCAGTTTAGGAGAATTGCCTTGAATAAAATCAGGTGGGTTTTCTTTCTCAGTTACTTAATACATTTAATGAATGAAAGAACAGTAAAGGCAAATGATCTGGTATTTGCATTCAATGTTGCTTGGAATAAATTAAAAAAAAAGGCCCTTGTTTATACCTCCAGAAAAAGCACAGCTAATCAGCACTACAGCTTCTGAATTTGCATTTGAGGACAAAGATGACAGATTTTTTTTACAATCACGTAACAGAAGTTGTGATGCAATAAATAAGAAATAGGGCTACACAATGGCTTGTTACAGATGAACTGCTGTGAAGACAAATTATTAGATGACATTTAACCTATGCTGACATTTTTGTTTGCCCTTAGAACATCACATAATTAAATGTGAATTTATTCTGACAAGCCAGATGGTTCCGTGGTTACTGTACAAGGATCATGACATACCAGATCTATTCCTGGCTCTGCCACTTACCTATTCTACGACCTTCACAAATCACTTAACCTCTTCACACCTCCGAATTCCATTTGTGATACCAGAAGAATGATGTGGTTTTCACTGTGCAAAGGCTTTGTACAGTTCAGTGCATTAAGATGGCTAGCTATTTCATGGTTAATGAGAAGAAAACAGACTTAAGTTTGTGGAACTATATAATCAGCTGACATTAACTGGTCCACCTCTCCTGACTTAAATGGACTTTGACTAATTCATACCGTCTGAGGATTTGCCTTATTTTGTGTTGTCGTTTAATTTGTACTCTGAATATTTCACTGGCTGCATTTTTCTGTTAAGGTCCTGTTCTGTTACAGTGTTGTTAATAAACGATTAATAAATTTATTAAAGGGTAATAAATCATTATGAAGACATACAAATCAATGACTTGCTTATTATCGTTGCTAATGGATATCTCACATTTCAGCAGAGTGCTTCCAAGGTATTTTATTAAAAGTAGTTATTGCTTTGTCACTCTTTATCAGTAGCCTTTAAAATGTTTTAGAAAGCAACATTCATGTTTTTATACATCTATCGAGACCTGAATCTTAATACTATTATTTGATTAAAAAGATAATAATATTTCAAACTTTACTTTTATTAGTTAACACTTTGGATTAAATTTCAGATTAAGTACACTGATAGTTAAAATGTAGAATCGGTTTTGATCGCAGCGGAAACAAATATCCCATCTTTATAAAGATCTTATTTCAAACTGACCTCTATCTCAACCTTGAAAACGAGTGGTAAACTGAGAATGAGCAAGAACTATATAAAAAAAACCAAAAGCATTTACTCTATTAAGATATGTTTTCAGCAATGTTTTCCACCTTGGTGCCTTTTTAAAAATAATAGTTAACTTAAAATTTTGAAATTATAAGTTATTTTAATCACTTCCCAGCATTCAGTTTTTTTATGAGTTACCTCTATATCTTTGACATTTATGGGGCTTTTTTTCCCTTCAAAATCGGGACATTTGTCAGAATCGAGAAAGCATCAAAACCTACCCTTCCACATTTCTCACATTTTCTAAGAAATAGCAAACTTATTCAGAAAATGGCAAAATTCTGTGTCTGGTAACAAGCTACTGTTAATATAGTAGGCGTTTACTGAAGAACAAATGTGCAAAGTGACTAGTTTTTAATTAAGGAGGAAATCTGGACAAAAAGCAGTAGCCGTACACCATGCAAGTACAGCATTTGATAGAAAATTATCTCCATTCCTTCATACTTTGCTTTCCCTGGAAACATGGACTCAGGGATATTCCTTAGGCTTTCATGAATATAATCCTTTCAATCACACTAAATATGCAAATAAGTCAGAAAGAACCAAGAGACTTGTTTCCTTCACTCCTCCTCTCATCTTCATCTCCTACACTTCTGTAATTTTTACATACTTTAACATTCTGTTGCACATTTACAGATTATTCCTTTGATCTACAAACTTCATCTAATGACCTAGCATCACTCCAACAATAAATGAGTCCTTCTAAGTATTCTGTGTTAATTTATTTTCAGCCCTTCTAGTAAAGACGTGTAGACTGCAAAGTGGAGGCAATGAGTGTTTCTCCCATGTTTTGCTGATGTTAGAACTTTCATTTTTCAATTTTAAAGATAATATTTTGCATATTTAATTGTTTGCTTCTATAAATTCAACTTTCAATGCTATTATGCCTACATCTGGAACCTGAGGGCTCTGAGGGTTGCAATTAATTGTTAACACTTTTCTTTTAAACATTTTTTCTGTTGATTTATTTACTTGATAGAAGATTATGGTGTTATGGATGTGTCTTTTGCATACCAAATAGCAATAGCAAAGTTGACACTTTTTCTGAAAACAGTTCCTGCCTTCCTGATGCTATGGATACTTGCTTCAACCTCTTTAATAACAAAGGCAGGTTTTAATGTGTCTTTTTAAATAAAAGAATGAAAAGTGTGAGCAAAAAGCATTACAACATCACTGATGTGTATGGGGTATCTGCAAGAACATATCTCAGTTTATGCTATATTGGATTGTAACTGACTACTGGAACTTAAGCTAGACGGAAATTAGCCAGGTCAGTATCAGATTAGATATTTCTATCAGAAATCTCTGTGCTTCATCAGGTAGACAGATGGCTACATTTCTGCAGGGACCAAATATATATAATGGAGTTTTAATAATATCCCCAGGAATCCAGTTTTAACAGCTTGATTTAAAACTCTTGGGAGGGAGTCTTTCTGTTGACACTACCAGGCTTTCAATCAGCATGCTCACACCTCTAGAGAGCCTTCATTTATCCTGGATGTGCTACTAATGAGTCACTACACTAGATCACTGGCACTGAGCCCAGGCAGCAACATTTAACTCTAGAACCAAATTTACCTCAGGCTGGCGGATGCGTAGATCTGGAATTTTGACTCAGACTCCTACTTGAAATACTATTCCTTCTTCTCTCTTAACTGAGATTTAAACTTATTAAAGGACAGCAATCTCATGGTCTCAGTGCCCTTCATCAGCTATGCAATAGTACACAGTTATAGCAACACTGAGATGCTCCTTCTTGCATGTGACACCTCCAACTCAACACCCGCAGGCACTCTTCCATTGCTTCAGCAGTATGGGCATTATTCATTATGCTTTTCCACAGCATTCTCCTGACCTTTCAAAAGCCTTTCTCAAAGGCTTGCCTTTTATGCTATACTTCATTAAAGTGACCGTATGTTTCTATTCCGTATCTACAGTGGCAACAACCTCACTTTCCCAGGGAAAGCCGTGACATTTGTGAAAAAGATGCGCTTCGGTGAACCCAGATATGTTTCAGCGGCTACAAGAAGGGTGGGTCTTTCTAGGGCTCTTGACTCTGTTTTGTTATTCTACACGGCTCTGTATTGGGACTGTTTTCATGCTGTGTAAACAGCATCCAAATTATTAAATCTATTTATTAGAAGTTTCTCAGTTCAGTCATGTTTGCTTCTCTTGTCCTTCATGCATTTCACATGCGTGTTTGAAGCCTAGCTGTGCATCATTTAAATATCCATCCAAACATGAAAACTAGGATCTTTCTGTGCAAACAGAAGTTTCCACTCTTCTGTTTCCTATTTACTGCACGTTATTTGTCAATTGTAAAATGTTCACTAATTCAATGGGGAACAGAAATCTTGTCATGTGGCTTAGCTCTTCACCTGCTATGAGCAACAAACAGTGTGTAAATAAAGCCATGTGTGTGGAGCTGCCATATGCTGGAATTTACTGCTAGAAACTACTTGATGAGAGCTGTGACTAACGGGTACTTGCAGTTTACTTCTCAGACAGACCCAGGGGTAGCATTTGTAGAATGAATACTTTTGACTAGCTTTTCTCATAGTACACCTGTGTTTACAATAATATTTTCTATGGAAAATTTCTTTAGAAATCTTAACTAGGAGGTGTGTGTGTATATATACACACACAATATATATATATATATATATAATGTATAATGTATTCAACCAGTTTTCTTGTTGGCTTTATTGCTCTGAAAATGTGAGTCTATTATTTTAAATTATTTTTTAGCAATTCCACTTCCCCCCCCCCCCCCTTTCTCTGAATAGAATACCCGCTTCCCTTCAGTTTTATTTCTGGGTATGTCTTGAACATGGGCAGGAGTCACGTCCTTTGCAAATTACTTTCTGCACTGTGGACCCTGTTTTCCTCTCCACATAGGAAGTAGTGACACAGTAGCAAGTGCAAGAAAGAGTTTGTCTTCCATTCTCTGCTGTCAGCACACAGAACTATCCCTACTCGATATCATTTGGAGACATCATAAAAATGTGCTAGCATTTCAGCAGTACATCAATTTTCATTTTTATTAAATCTTTTAATATTCATTCTTTTTTACTTATAGTTTGTGGTCACTTCAAATATACGGTGCTGTTTGTCCTGTGTATTTGAAGGAATGGAGCTTTTATGAAGATGCAAAGTGAAAGAGTTTTCAAAAGGGTAAATATGAAGTCTCATTGTACAAGCCTGCATGTTAGCCTGTACATGTTAGCTATTATTTTAACAATCCTGCATAAGATGTTTGGGTTTGGCAAAAATGTTCTTGCAAATTGCAGTAACAGTGGATACAATTAAGAAGACTCTAAAATGGAGACAAATGTATCTTAGGAATTTGTTTGAACTTATAAAACGTTTTGTATTACAAGTATCCAGTGCTTATTAAAATCTTCTCCTTTCAGACCAAAAGCCTTGATTCTCCCTTCACTTGTATTAGCACTAACTGAGAATAATTGCCTTAAAATGCGTTGAGCTAGCCTAGTGCAAAATCAGTGTAATTGGCAGAGAAATCAAGCTCCATAGATTTATGTTCATTCTTTGATAATAAAATTGCTTGATCTTTTAATTTCTAATTCTGTTTTCAAAGTTAGAAGAAAATGACTCAATGTGTTTCCTTAGACATGCAGCTACAAGATTCTTAAATTGATCTCCACTTTGGTATAAACTTCAGAAGCTTTACCCTCATTCAGCAAAGAATTCTCAACAAGGTCTTCAGAACATCCAGTATCTGCCTCAAACAAACTAATCCTTTGGGAGATAAGTATCCAACGTCTTAGGAGGAATTTAAACTTTTTTTTTAAGTGAAAGATTTTATTGTCCATTACAGTCCTCGTATAAGTGCTCAACAGAGAGTTGCCTAGAGGCCACTTTGACACTTTGCGTTTTGTGCAGGTGTTGATACATTTTCTGGAATTAACAGGAAACTGTTGTACATTTATAGAATTGTTTGCTCTGGTGCATCCTAGTCACAGCTGTGTGTGTTCATGTTCATGTAATTAGGCAGGCACAGGAGGTGTATATAACATCTTTGCTCCTTTTAACCAACAGTCCCTTTTCAAATTCCCTCCCATTGCTTCCTCAGGTGGTGGCGTGGAAGTTTCTGATAGCACATCTAATTAAGTAAAGCAGAGATTAGTTAAGACTGCTCTAGCTCCTTGAAATTAAAGTACATTTCTCCTAGAGAAGAGGCCATAGAAGTTTTTCTAGACCCGGTCATGACTGCAGTTTCTGAATCCTGGAAATCTCCTGAATGCCTCTGGTCTATGAGTGCAAAGGCCAAGTTTGCTGGACTGGTGTGACGATGTACGGTGAGGGTCAATACCTCAGATGATGGCTATTGATACTATTCAGTCAAGTACTGCCAAAGAAAGGCTTTGCAGCACAGATTTTATGTGTATCCTAGCCAGAGCCATCAGTTTCGAAATTGAGGCTATCATACCTTCTCCACAACCTGGAGCTGCTCTGGGGATCTGGACAGTAGCATTCTTCCCTGTGAGGATTTGTACCCACTCACCCCTACCAGTGGCAGTTTGTCCATTGAGGATATCAGTCTGGAGAAGAGAAGGTTCTGGGGAAATCTTATAGTAGCCTTCCAGTACATAAAGGGGGCCTACAGGAAAGATGAGAAGAAACTCTTCTGTAGGGTTTGCTGCAATAGGATGAGGGGAAATAGTTTTAAAATAGAGGGAGGTAGGTTCAGATTAGATATTAGGAAAATTTTTTTTACAATGAGGGTGGTGGAACACTGGCGTACGTTGCCCAGAGAGGTGGTGGATGCCCCATCCCTGGAAACATTCAAGGCAAGGTTGGATGAGGCTCTGAGCAACCTGATCTTGTTGGGGATGTCCCTGCTCCTTGCAGGTAGGTTGGATTTGATGACCTTTGAAGGTCCCTTCCAACCCTAACCATTCTATGATTTTATGATTCTATGACATGTCACTGGGAGCTGCCCTCCTCCAGGAGAACTTGTGGCTGGCTGAAGTATTTTCTTTTATGCAGGCTGAATTCTAGACCTAGTAAATCAGTATTCATATTTCAGCATTTTAAAAACAACTACTCACACAAAGGGAGAATGTCATAGGTTGTGAAGATATGTTTAATGGCGTACTTTCAGCTTTACCATGGGGACAGAAACAGAAGCAAATATGATACCTCAGATACGGAAACCACTTTCCTTTTCAGAAACCCAAAGCTCAGATTTTTCACTCACCATGGGAGGCTCTACCGTTCGGTTTTTCAGCCAGAAGCAAGAAAAAGGCTAATGCTTATTAGATACAATTAAGTACTATTTTACTCTGAACATTATAGAATAAGTGCTCTATAGATTTTTTTCTTTTCTTTTTTTTTTCATCTTTTACTTCTCTGCAGTCCATAAAAGATAGGCAACTGGTAACCTAAAGCAATCCAAATCCATAGCTGTTCCAATGAGTGGGATTGTTCTACTAGAGAAGCATGGTCTTCCTTAGGGCTTTCTGAGCTGCCTGATAAAATCATAGAAACATAGAATTGCTAGCTCATGTTGAGCTTCCCATCCACTATCACTCCCAAGTCCTCCTCCTCAGTGCTGGTCTCGATCCATTCTCTGCCCAGCCTGCATTTGTTCTTGGGATTGCCCCAACTCAGGTGCAGGACCTTGCACTTGACCTGGTTGAACTTCATGATATTTGCATGGCTCACCTCTCCAACCTGTCAAGGTCCCTCTGGATGGCATCCCTTCCCTCCAGCGTGTCAACTGCACCACACAGCTTGGTGGGTCAGTAGGGAGGACTTTGCTGGTGGATGAAGAAGTATTGATGTTAAGAACAGATTTTAATCTCTCTCCTTCCCTCACCCAAGCTGTTACAGTACCTGAAGTGTAAAGCAGTAGGTTTTTAGGAGAAGTAAATACAGCAAAAAGGAAATTAATCTAGAAAAATTCAGCACAACTAGTGGAATTTGCAAACAGCGAGAGCAATTGGTGGATAAGGAGTTGGCTGAATGGCCTCACTCAGAGAGTGGTGGTCAACGGTTCAATATCCAAGTGGAGACCGGTGATGAGTGGGATCCCTCAGGGGTCCGGGTTGGGCCCGGCCCTGTTCATCATCTTTGTTGGCGACATGGACAGTGGGATAGAGTGCACCTTCAGCAAGTTCGCCGATGACACCAAGCTGTGTGGTGCTGTTGACATGCTGGAAGGGAGGGATGCCATCCAGAGGAACCTTGACAGGCTGGGGAGGTGGGCCCATGCAAATCTCATGAAGTTCAACCAGGCCAAGTGCAACGTCCTGCACATGGGTCATGGCAATCCCAGGCACAAATACAGGCTGGGCGGAGAATGGATTGAGAGCAGCCCTGAGGAGAAGAACTTGGGAGTGACGGTGAACGAGAAGCTCAACGTGAGTTGGTAATGCACCCTTGCGGCCCAGAAGGCCAACCGCATCCTGGGCTGCATCAAGAGGAACATGGCCAACAGGTCGACAGAGGTGATTCTCCCCCTTTTCTCTGCCCTGGTGAGACCCCACCTGGAGTACTGCATCCAGCTCTGGAGCCCCCAACACAAGAAGGACATGGACCAGTTGGAGAAGGTCCAAAGGATGGCCAAGAAGATCATAAGAGGGCTGGAGTACCTCTCCTATGAGGACAGGCTGAGAGAGTTGGGGCTGTTCAGCCTGGAGAAGAGGAGGCTCCGGGGAGACCTTACAGTGATCTTCCAGTACCTCAAGGGGGCCTGCAAGAAAGATCGGGAGAGACTCTTCAGTAGGGCCTGTTGTGACAGGACTAGAGGTAATGGTTTTAAAATAGAGGGAGGTAGATTTAGATTAGATATTAGGAAAAAATTTTTTACAATGACGGTGGTGGAACACCGGTGTACGTTGCCCAGAGAGGTGGTGGATGCCCCATCCCTGGAAATATTCAAGGCCAGGCTGGATGAGGCTCTGAGCAACCTGATCTAGTCAGGGATGTCCCTGCTTCTGGCAGGCAGGTTGGACTAGATGACCTTTGAAGGTCCTTTCCAGCCCTAACCATTCTATGAGTCTATGATTAGAGTCAGAGTGCATGTGTCCCACTACAGCTGCAACAACAGTCTAGTCACTGCATCTTCACTACTTCTTCCTTTCACCTTAAGGAGAAAGATAATACTGTCTGCACTGCTTTCCTATGGACATTTTTCATTTCTTATTAAATTCACAAGGGAACTTCAGACAAGGTCCAGCCTCAGAAATTTCTACTGAAAAGTCAAGATTAATTCAGCACTAGGAAAAATATGGAAGACTTTAGGCCATAAAATACATTTACTATTTGAAGAAGAAGGAATCTATCCTTCTTCATGTAGACAACTGAAGTTATATATGCATGTGAACACATACAGAGAGAGATCTCACAATGATTTTATCCCAGGATCCCTCAGTTTGCCCCTTTGAAGACATTATTAAATAAGCCTGGAATTATTTATCTAAATTTTATTTCAAATTTAAAGAATAATTGAGTCTGTAATTCTTATTTTTCATTTCTATTGAGTTGTAGTCATATTTAGTCTTCAAGTGTGAGCTCTTTCTTAAAAACAAATGCAAGTGATGCGTTTTGTATTCAGACTTATGCTGAAATAGAAGCAATAAACACTGTCTTTTTCATAAGTCTTCTTCATCATCACAAAAAGCCATCTTCTGAGGGTGACATAATCACTGAATTATTTCTCAGCTGCTATTGTTGCAAATATCTTATTGAGAAATGTAAATCTGAAATAATTAAATTTAAAAAAAATCTATGCTACATTAATCAGCAAGTGCTGGTCTTGCAACCAGTTAAAACACTATACACACCTACTTGCAACTTCCACTGCATTTTTCTGAAGGAAGAGTCATAAAGGGTAGCATACTTTTCCTTAAAGAGTTGAGCCACAAAAAACGCCCCTCCCTCTTCCAATAAAGAATAATTTTGTATATTATGTTATTGTACATTGTCTACCTTGAGACATTGAGATCTGCTCCTGTCAGCTTAAAAAAAAAAAGCCCCATTAAGACTCCTGAGTATAAAAATAATGTTTCTTTCTCTTTTTGTTACTTGTCAGACTGCATCAACTCTCTTCCACAAGATATGGCTTGCTACCACAGCCTTACATACATGATGCCAGAGGAGCCTTCTCAAACCCAAAAGCTCTGCTTCTCAGATAACACCCAAAATTTTACTTGACTCTAGCCTCAAGGTACAGAAAATTCATCTTTCATGTCTTTGTTTTCCCGTTGCTCATCCACAGCCCCCTGGAGATACTTTGGCCCTCTCTAGGAAAGGCAAGAAAAATAGCTAAGAAAAACAAATCTTTTCTCACTAGTCTTGTATCTACAGCTCTATAAGGAATTTTTTTTAGGATATAAAAACCATGGAATTTTGAAAACTTCTCCTCTAGGATCTTACAGTCTAGACGTTAGGCACTTGGCAGTACATGGAAGAAAGACAAACAACAAGGGAACTGTGGATAAAAGGATGCAACTGGAGAGAGTAAGAACCAGTAGTTTCTCACCTTAGAAATGGACATCTCAGTGATCTTGTCAAAGGGGTTGTGGTTTATGTCATGAAAAAAAAAGAGATGTGTAGCTTATTCTGTGACTTTTATAAAATAATAGCTTTCTAATAAGGTTAGTACGTGCTGTGATGAAGTAGACTGTTGATTTTAGGTGGAGTATCACTCTTTCAAAAAAACCTGTGTGTTTGAATCATTACCATTTACCCACTTGCTTACTAGATTTCCCTACCCTCTGAGATATAAGAACAAACACATATATTCTTAGAGGTTTCAGGTTAGGGATTGTTCTTTTCTTTATCTATAAGTGTGGGCTTTTTACTGAAATTGCATCTGTTGACATGGATGGCATTATTATTATTATTGTTGTTATTGTTGTTGTTATTGTTATTAATAACCTAAAAAGCAAACCATATTACTTAAGCAGAAAAATAACAGTGCAGGGAAAATGCTCCATATGCCAGTGTATAAATAGATCTGGCAGAGAACATAACAATGTTCTGCTGCTCTCTCAGAGCTAGGCTGATCCTGATAAAAACAACGGGTGATTGTTTCTTGCTGTCTTTCACTGTAGATGAGAGGGAGCCATTGTACTGATACAGCCTATTAAAGAGGATGTAACTCAGTGAGGTAAACAGTAATTATACTACAGGAAGAACAGACTGGGTAGGTTTAAACATGTTCACAAATAGGTTGTCTCTGTTGGAAAGCAGTGGTGAGTTCTCTCTCTGCCCCCCAAATACTTAAATGGAAGCACAGAGTACTTTATCACTGCAAGTGGTTGCTGCCCTGTGCTGTGCTGTTAATCCCAGAATTACCACTTTTTGTGAGCAATGTCTGTAGGAACCATATCCTTGCTCGATACACCAATAGTTGTATGTTTTGATGTGGAATTGCCCTCCCTCATGGTTTGCTAAAGTAGCCTTCTTACCTGGGTCAGTTGCTGTGCACAACTTCAGCTTTAATGGTAGTTGTAATATTTCAAAAGCAGTCATGAAAAATGAAATAGATACAACCAATCAGAATAACACTCCAGGCTAAGCGGTTCAAGTAGTCAGGTGTGGTTGTTCCTTGAAGAGACAAATTAGGAGCAGAATATAAGCAATCTCAGCATTTTATTAAATTTGCACCAGGGAATGACTTTTTCTAAAGGCTATAAAAAACTTTGACATGTGAACATTCCAAGTGGCTCATCATTAAATGCAACTAGATTTACTTCAACATGTTTGTCGTTACTGTCAAAAAGGGTCTATCTATCTACTCTGGAAGAAAAAACATACTTTCTTCTTTCTATAGGGCTTATACAAAGTTCCACAAGAGATGCAAGAAGGAATTGCTCTTAGCAAAGGCTATTAAGTTGTTGAGATGTATGTGGTACTGCGGTACAGCGAGGAAGAGCACAAATTATAGTAATTTGGTATTGGTGGTAGAAAAGATGGTTTGATGAAAAGACACTGTTTTAACCTAGCAGAAGTACACACTTGGGAGGTGAAAGAACATAGGAAGAGAAGGAGATTTTAGCTATTTCTCATTCTAAATGTTCATACAGGAGTCACACACCAACGGATCCAGATCTCTGTTTCTGTTTAAGATTACCACATGCTGCTTAAAGATTGCATGGTCTGCCTAGCAATGGTGAACTTCAATAAAAGGCAGCACACCAGCACTAGCAAGGGCAGGGAAATAATACAGTCATTAGCACTGGCAACAACTTTCTTGTTGGCCATGGTCCCCAGAGCAAATGTAATTCTGTGCTTTGCTATTTTGCTTTGCTGTTTTGTGAGATTGTATGTCCTAAAGGCTTAAAATAAGGAGTAAATATCACTCGCTTGGTTTCCCTGCTCTGTACAGTGGAGATGCCAGTACTAACTGCTCGTTACTGAACTCAGGCAGAATAAATTAATTCATATTAGCACAGTTCTTAGAAACGATGCTTAAACCTGCTTACTCTTGAGAATCTTTATCCCAGAAGCAAAAGGAGCCTGGCCCTTTGGGTATCCAGAGAGGCATGAGGAGCTCTAGACTCTAATCGTGCCATCAGCAACCTCCCTTGGCTAACCTGGTTAACCAGAGAGGGTCTTGGATCCTGATGGCAGGTGCTCACATAAAAGATGCACAGATGAAAATACTACTCACCAGTCTTCCACATTCACTGCATTGAAGGAAGAGGTGGAATAAATCTTGTAACAGAGAAAAAAGAAAGAAGCGCTTAGGCCACAAAAACAGGTCAGATACCAGACATCCCACGTCCATGTTCATCATACAGTATAAGAGGAACTGAACATGCTCTGTGACCTCAGAACCAAGGTAGTTCAAAAGATGCCAGTTAGCTGATCACTGTAAAAATAAAGAGGGCAAACACACTTCATATTTAGCTTAAGCTAATGGGTATTTGCTTTCTCCTGGAAATAAATTACATCAAAACAGCAACTGTTCTAGATTTTTTTTTTTTTTGGATGGAGGAAGAAGAGGTGACAGTAATTACCTATATCCTAGCAGTCATGAACAAAGATAATGTATTTTCATTTTGTGATAATGACTCTGATTACACCATGCAGGGGACCATGCAATGGACAGTATTTGTATGATTTACTGAAGACAAATATTTGTCTTCCATAGAGGTGTTGCGGCTAAGCAGATCGTATGCTCATTACACAAATCACATTTGGGATCTGCTTCTTAATCTGTCATTTTATCTGGTGTGGAATCAGAGTGCCAGTACTTTTTTACCTGTCAAAGTCTGGAATACTAACACATACAATTATAATTTTATATCTGTCTGAGGATAGATAATGATAAGAATTATTACATCTCCTCAGTTCTTCACTCTTTATTTTTACTCTCCTTACTTTTAATGGCCAGAGTGCACTGTTTGATCTAATTGTGTGCAGAATATATTTTTTCTTTTTTATTGAAGCATGTATTTATTTGTGTGTGTTTTCAAGACAGACATTTTTGGGGACATAAATCTTTCCAATCACTATTGGTTAAGGAGAAAGACCCTTCCTCTGTCCTCCTCCTGAAAAGACTACTTCTTCGAGTCACAAATTGATGTTTTGACACAGCTTTCTCAGAATAAAAAACTTATTTTTCAGCGTTCTCATCTTTACAGTCCAGAACAAGAACAAATTGTGAAACACTTATGAGTGTCAGCAAATAAAATTTGCATTCTCCAGCCAGCTTCATAGTAGGCTTAGACACAACTGTTACTTAGTCCTTTGTGAATTCATATATCATCTATGACTCTCTGTATAGCCATTGTTCCATGAGCTGCCACACACTGTTAATGTGTCATCAAATGACTTCAGTGCTATTTACCTTCAAAAATTTTGTCCAAGAAAAATATAACCTGTTGTCTAGATTATTTTTTTTCAGTCAGAAATCCTGGTCAAACAGCACAGTCTAATAATAACCTTAGTTTTGCTAGCTAAGCACCACACAGCTGCTCGCTCACTCCCTCCACCAGTGGGATGGAAGAGCGAATCAGAAGGATAGAAGTGACAAAACACATAGGTTGAGATAAAGACAGTTTAATAAGTAAAAAAAAACCAAAACAAACCAACTAACAACAATAATAAAAAAGCAGCCAAGAAAAACAAGTGATGGAAAAAACCCCAATTGCTCACCAGCAGCCAACTGATGCCCAGTCAGTTCCCAAGCAATGGCAGCGGCAGCCCCAGCAAACCTCCCTCTCCCTATATTTATTACTGAGCACAACATCACATGATATGGAATATCTCTTCTATCAGTCGAGGTCAACTGTCCCGGCTGTGTCCTCTCCCAACTTCTTGCCCAGCCCCAGCCTGCTTGCTGGCAGGGCAAGGTGAAAAGTAGAAAAGACCTTGACACTGTGTAAAGCACTGGTCAGCAACACCTAAAACATCAGTGTGTTATCAACACTGTTGTCATCACAAATCCAAAACATAGCACCATACAAGCTACTATGAAGAAAATTAACTCACTCCTAGCCAAAACAAATACAGCTAGCTACAGAAACTGATCCGCAAAGAGCCCCAAATCTCCTTGGCCATAGACACAGAGAGAGGTTGAAACTTAATCTAGTGGCATATAAATAGCCAGAACGATTGAGCACAAAGGGTCGTTCTTCATCTGGATTCTTATTAGTCAATTCACACAGTTACAAGCTGACTGAACTATCTTTTATGAACCTTAAGTCTTAAATCTCTACAGGAAGACCCAAGTATCTGGCTCAGGGTTGTGGAGTCTACAAGTTAATATGGCACAAACTAGTTAACTTTGCAGGACTAGACCTAGCTGCTTAGCCTTCAAAGGCCCAATGGATGGCTTGGGATGATGATAAGAGAGTTTCTGTTCTGTATATGTTTTCCTGTTTATTATCATTGCCTGGAAATGAAGAGATTTTGGTCTTTGAACTCCAGCACGTTTTGTTCAGGCTTAGTTCAGATAACACCTTGTACAGAAAACTGGGATTGATATAAGGAACACTTTAATAGGTATTGCCATTTTCTTTTTATAAAGTAAGTCATGCTCAACTTAGACTGGAAGTATAAACCTCAGTCAGAAAGGACCATTAGAGAATAACATGAAGTCTATAAAATGTGCTGATGTTCACCTATACATTAATGTAGGGAAGACTCTGTGAAGAAAAAAACAAAACAAACAAACAAAAAAAACCACTATAAGGGAAAAAAAAACCCAAACAAACAAGCCAAGACAAATCGCCATAGTTCACAGATAAAAAAGTATCAAAATATTCTGATGTATTTTTCTTTAATTTTAAAGAACAATCCAAACCACATTACCCATATTTCCAGTTACTGGTACAGTGGGTGGACCCTAATTCAGTGAAACACTGGTACAGAGATGTAATACTAATCATGTGCTTGAATCTAACCCTGTTTCATAAGTATTTAGGCACATAAATTTTAAGTTTTCTGAATCAGAGACACGAGTAGGAGGAAAAAATAACCTATCCATTAAATGAAATAGATATGTGCCTGGTTGCTGCTGTCTTAATAATTTGTGCAATAGCACCTTTTCCACATGTACCTTTCCATGTATTGCTTGAAATACTTTAATTAGTAATGTCTCATAACACTCCTTTGAGGGAGATAATCACTGTAGTGATTTTGTGGATTAGAAAAGGAAGCCAAGAGAGATTGTAGCCTATGTTTTTACTAAGTGCTTCAGTTTTTTAACAACTAACTTGAAATATCAAAGCCCTGATTTTTGGTAATAGCTCCTCTGCACAACAGCCACACACATGTAAACATTCAGCAGCTTAGGCAGAGCAGCCTTGTGTTTGGAGCACAAGTGTTGTATACCCGTACTTGAAGGAACTGCTTTGAAAACTGATGCTTAAGTGATTCAGTAAAGCAATAATCTTTTCTCCTAGGCTTGCTCTTTAGTCCCTAAGGTTCAATTGAGAACATAACATCCCTACTCAAGAAAGCAACCAAAGATTTGTGAACTTTTAAGCCAACACTTGTGTTGAACGTTGAGGACTTGCTTAGGTGTTTTCATGAGCTTATATTCTGATTACAACATTGGGAATCATCATAGAAGATCCCCAGATGTTACAAAACTTATCAATAAACACAGACCCTAGTTTTGTCTTTTGTATGGAAATAGGAATGAAAAAACCTCTCCCTCATGGTTTGCTAAAGTAGCCTTCTTACCTGGGTCAGTTGCTGTGCACAACTTCAGCTTTAATGGTAGCTGTAATATTTCAAAAGCAGTCATGAAAAATGAAATAGATACAACCAATCAGAATAACACTCCAGGCTAAGCGGTTCAAGTAGTCAGGTGTGGTTGTTCCTTGAAGAGACAAATTAGGAGCAGAATATAAGCAATCTCAGCATTTTATTAAATTTGCACCAGGGAATGACTTTTTCTAAAGGCTATAAAAAACTTTGACATGTGAACATTCCAAGTGGCTCATCATTAAATGCAACTAGATTTACTTCAACATGTTTGTCGTTACTGTCAAAAAGGGTCTATCTATCTACTCTGGAAGAAAAAACATACTTTCTTCTTTCTATAGGGCTTATACAAAGTTCCACCCATTGACTCTACAAGAGATGCAAGAAGGAATTGCTCTTAGCAAAGGCTATTAAGTTGTTGAGACGTATGTGGTACTGCGGTACAGCGAGGAAGAGCACAAATTATAGTAATTTGGTATTGGTGGTAGAAAAGATGGTTTGATGAAAAGACACTGTTTTAAACCAGCAGAAGTACACACTTGGGAGGTGAAAGAACATAGGAAGAGAAGGAGATTTTAGCTATTTCTCATTCTAAATGTTCATACAGGAGTCACACACCAACGGATCCAGATCTCTGTTTCTGTTTAAGATTACCACATGTTGTGATCTATAGTCTTGCTGGATCACCAAACAGTATTAAGTGTATCTGCAAGACACATTTCTAAAGTTCTCCAGAGCTCATTCAGTTTGCTGACTGAGCTTGATTACACATGATTCATTGCCCTTAATAAACATTTCAGCAACGTAGAACTTCATCTGAGACCTTTCTCTTTCTAATTTAAAGACTTATTAGAAAGGCTGCTTATACTTGGTTTAATACCAGCTTGAGCTGCAAAACTATTGTCACGTCTCCTCAATCCTCCAGACAGTCTGTTCCTTTCCATGCAAAGCAATTCAGCCAATTGGCTACTGCACATGAATGTAAAACCAGGTAATTTTAAGATGTAAACTATGTAAGTACTTCCAGAAAGTCCATACATTCTACGTCTGATGAGTCGAACTGTATCAGAAAATTCTGTTGTTGTTTTTATTAATATTATCATTATTAAACATATCCTATTGTCAGGAAATGACAGAAAATAATAGAAGGAAGCAAAGAATGGCTTCTTATTATCATGTTTCATAGGTGCATATCACCCCTTCTAGACAGGAGTAATGCATAGTTTTCAACAAAGGACACAAGTAAATTCTCCAGTGTGCTTAGGAATATACTAGGGTTTTTTTTTCTGTGAAGATAATGAGGATGAGGAAGGAAAAAACATGGTAGGATTTTTAACTTTTATGGACAGATTATTGACTGTAGTTCAAAACTGCACAGGAAAAAAAATTATTTAAGAGTCAATAAGTCAGTTACAGAACATGCGACAGTAACTATTCTTAATCTTATCTTGATTCTCAAACTGAAGTTTGAAAGGCAGTAGATATACAGCTGTTATAAGTCAGTAGAACTTCACCACTGCTGCTAGAAGTAGGAAGTAGGGGAAGTCTAAGCAACTCCATTTGGTGGACTTTTTTTTTTTCTTTCAAAGAATAGGCAGATAAGAGACAAATTATATACTAGAGTAAAGAAAGTGAGAGTTATAATTTAGCACTCAACCACTAGTAACAGATGTGTTTACAAATTAGTTCTGACAAAGGAACTCCAGTAGCAGTTCAGAAGAGTGCAGCGAATTGAGAAGGAGTTTTGCGCTGGACTGGAAGCATTAGAAAAAATGAAGAAAGGTGAATACTTTAACAAGTTTGGTGGCTGAACAACAGCACAGGGAATGCAGGTCACTGTTCATAAATACAAAGCAGTAGATGCTGGAGAAGGAAAAAAAAATATATGCTGATGTAATTTGCTGAAGTTTTTTAGTTAAGAATAGGGGTAACATGGGTATAATTCCAGACAGCTTAGCAAAGATGTGTTCAATGTTCAGCAAAGTAAATAAGGCAGAAGAATCTTAGGCAACAAGGTTTATACTGATTTATGAAATAATATTAGGCAATCTCATTAGAACATTATACAGGCTATCTATCTAAGTGGTGTGGTTTCATCTGGAATGGTACCTGCTGCAAAAATGACCTTGTCTCAATAAATGTACTGTAGAGGGGGATCAGAAAGGGAAAAAAAGTTGTCACGAAGCATGAAAAACCAGAGACCCTTGGTTGAACAGAGGGTGAAGAAAAAAAAGTGGAATCCTTACCCTTATAGAATAGGGACATAGGAAAGAATATGGGAAACATAAAGATCCAGTGAATAATTCCAATACGGGAATCTGCTGTTCCAAGATGGGAAATTGCTGTTCTTGCCACATAGGTCAAAAAAAAAAACCCGAAAAAAAAAACCCAACCAAGCAAAAAAAAAAAACAATGTGGTGAAGGCTATCAGTCGAGGTAAAGGTATCAACTTCACAACATATAAAAGAAAATAAATTTTTCACAAACTTAATTGGACTGTAAAACACATAATTACACTGTAGTTCTCAAAGTCAAGGATTACCCTGAGCCTGGAAACTTCAGAAGGTTCAAAGAAGAACAGGGCATTTCCAGACCTAAAAGCAATATCCTCAGTTAGAGTAGCAAATACTAAGACAAACAGTAGAAGACACAACAAAAACCATGCAGGAGAATTTACACAGCTGTAGTTCTCTGTCATTATAAGGAGACTTTTTGGAGGAGGCAGATTATCTCATGGCTAGGGGAGAAACTGCTTTGCTCTTTCTATAGCAATACCTGATTCTGGGCATGGTTGGAGAACAGCTGCTGAATCTGCCGGTCTACAGATTGGAAATTCTTTATTTTCCTCATGCTGTGAGTCTGAGACACACAAAAAAACTTCTAAAGAAATTCCAACTGTGAAGGCAAGGAAGTTAAAAATGTAGAGACAATGCAGATGGAACTCAGTTTAAAGAGCAAGGAAAACAAATAAAAGATGGATTTCTAAGGCCATATCTACAGAGGACAGTGGAGTGTAATGCAGAAACTGCCAAGCTGGCTGTTAGAGAGCTGGCACACCACACAATAACCTACAATGACTTGGGAAATGACAGTTCAGGTACTGAAAACAGAGCAGTCACAACAAGATGGAGTTTCATCTGAGCCAGTAAGCCCTGCTCCATAGAAGAGTTAATTAGAGAATGTTGTGCCTAATTGCAGAAGCACCTCTGTCTCTGATGGCTCAGGACTCACAGCACTGTGCAGTGCAAAGCGTCACTGACTTGTGTCACTACCAGCGGGTGAAAGGAAAAGGATAAAACAGTGTGGTATTGTTCCTGACCATGATGAATGATGTCTGCCCGAGGACATATGACAAATGGAACTACGTTCGCTCTGATTCAAATCAGCAAGTCACTAGGCACCAAGGAGAAGGTGCTATCCAGCATAGTTAATGGAAGGTTACTGTTGATGTCTAGTTTTAAGTAAACTTGTTGTTGTTAGTACTGTTCTTTGAATTCTCAAGCCAGCTATGTGTATATGTGACCACCATGAAGTTAAGCCATTTAAGCAGGCAATGTTCTTCTGCAAGTGTCACCGTTCCAGTAAGTGACAATAGGCAAAAAAATAAAACACTTCTAGGAGGAGAAAGCCAGAGGGAAAAAAAAAATATATCTCATAGGAAAATGCTCACTAGGGACCTAGGAAGCGTGAGTTCCAACCCCCTCTCCCCCAAAGAAACTGCATTCATTTTCCTGTTTGTATTTTCTATTAGGATGGATCTGAGCTGCCTGTAGAAGTATCTTGCTTTAAAAAGTGTTCAGGAACTCCTATTTTAAGAACTCTGTTTCTGGATTTATGAGATTTGGATGGGCTTCAAACAACAATTCACTTCATATGTGTGTTTGGGTGAGTAGTATCAGTACTAAAGAGACTTTGTACTAGCCCTATGGCAGAATCAGAAGTACAAAGGTGAGATGTCTAGAGAGTTACACTGCAGGAGAGCTTGGTTTCTGGGCTTGCAGTGCTTAAAGAGCAGCCAGGGTCCTTGACTTCACGCCCAGTGAAGATTAATTCTTGAGTCTGTTTGTAAAGTAATATTTTGGGGAAAGCATTTCCCCCAGAACTGTGACCCTTTTTAAGTCTCTCCATCAAACAAACAGTCCTTGGCACTCCTCTAGAGTCACTGGATCTTTGCACAGAAAGCTATCAAGGCTCTAGCCAACCTGAGAAAAAATTGCGTTTGAAATATCTCTTGGTCTTTCCTCAGCTAATTAAGATAAAAAAGAAGTGTATGGCCCCTGACACCTGCCTTCCTACCTCCACACACCATCCCTGTGCATAATGCAAGTGAAGTGGACAGGTTTCCAGTGACTGAGGCTCTCTGCAGAAAAGTTTCACTGACACTTTTGCAATAATACAGCTGTGTACTTAGAGCCTGTGCTGAAAGGAGCTATTCATAGCCCTCAGCTTCAGGTTGCTGTGTTCTTCAGTGTGTGTTAGAGCTTCTCTGGCTCTTTTAAAGGACACAATGAAATCTTCCTCAGTTCTAGCCATTGACTCCAGCAGTAGCCCTCTTCAGCTTGCTGCAGGGAGTCATCTTCCAAGGAATGCAATTATGTGTGTGACCTCAAAGAACGTCACACCAGATGTGCAGCCGATTGATGGTTTGCATTTGCCTAAACAGCTGCAAACGCCCAGGCGAGAAATGGCCGTTTGTGCAAAGGTGTGTGCACGTGTGTGCGCGCACACAGACACACGGACAAATGGACACAGGGACAGATGGACACAGGGACAGATGGACAGAGGCCAGGCGGCGGCCCGGCCGCTCTCCAGGGTGCTGCAGGCGGCGGCTCCGCGCTCCCCCGGAGGCTCCCGCGGCTCCGCCCGTTACAGAATTTTCCTGTTTTTCTCCGGATCGGAGACACTTCAGGCTATAAACCCCTGGGTTTCAGGTCAAGGAGGGTCTGTGCTTCTACGGTCAATGCCAAGTAAAACTTTTATGCAGTAGATAACCCACTCCACACACAGGCATACCATTTAGACAGGATTTTGTTTAACTGTTGGCCTTTTAAGAGCCTTGTGCCACAGCTATAAAACATATCCTGTTATAAACACAATCGTACGACTGCTTTCCCCTTGTTAATGTTTTTTAACTCCCATATCACATAAATTGAGGCCTTCATAAAACAAGAACTTCCTTCTTGCTTTCTTTCTCCTGAAAGTCACTTTTCTGTCTGTACTCGGAAGTGTGTCTGACAGCCTTGAAGACATGCTAGATCGTTATTTTCAGCTGTCTTTCCAAGCCTGGCCTGGACAAAGGTGACACTGATCCTCAGCAAATACATTTTGTAAGTTGTTCCGAAACTGTTTTCAGATTTGCCCACCTATATACTTATTCACTCACCTGGGACTCTGCAACACTTGCAAAGAGCAATTATTCCTACACAAAAGAAAAGAAAAGAAAAGAAAAGAAAAGAAAAGAAAAGAAAAGAAAAGAAAAGAAAAGAAAAGAAAAGAAAAGAAAAGAAAAGAAAAGAAAAGAAAAGAAAAGAAAAGAAAAGAAAAGAAAAGAAAAGAAAAGAAAAGAAAAGTGAAGATCTGCAATCAGATCAGGTAAACTACTTACATGTTTACAGTAAAAAGTGCCCCCTCAGCTTTGCTGTGCCTAGTGGAATGCTCTTCCTGATGCTGTGTTTGTTGTTAATAAAACAGTAGATTTGATTTTCCAGTTCGCCACCTAGCTGCTCTGCACGAGAAGGGATCGGTTTGGCTTTGAAAATTAGAGGCTGTGCCCCGTCTAAACAGCTGGGAATTTTCATTTAATCGGTGTGGTCTGTTTTGAATAATTCCTAGTACGTCGGGCTTTGAGACTCAAAGGGGCCACGAAAACACCGCTGCTGTGCAGGGGAAAAGTGAAAGAAAAGCTCGATGATTTTCTGTTAGTAAGGCAGTGTTTCATGTTAAGCCACACGCCGCCTTGCCAGCTGTGTTGGTGGGCTCAGAGGTATCGGCCAGGAAGGGGAAAGCAAAATGCTTTTAACTCCCTCGCACTACCGAGGCCCAAGCTGGAGTCTGTCACCGTTTCAGTGCCTTCCCCTGGAAGACCTTACGGCGCTCTATGGACGCACCGCTTTGGACACAGCTAAGTGACCACATGCCCTTTTCTATTAAAAGTTTGACCATCAGCTTATTCAACTCATTTAATTTCCGCTAGTGAGTGCCTATTAGTGATTTATTTGCATGCAGTCTGGCTCGCCGTTCCCTCGTTTTGGGTTTCTTCCTTCCTTTCTCCTTGCTCTCCGCGCCGTCAGGGTGATTTGCTATTATCCCATTCTCTCCATTTCTCAGGATCTGTCAAATTCCTGCCCCCCCCCCCCGCCCCCCCGCCCCGACACATCACCCCCCATGCAAAACCCATTAAAAACTCAGCTCTCCATTGCAATGCAACGAGTGTGAAAGCCCCGGAGAGGGCTCAGCAGCAGCGGAGCAGCCTGACGGGTGATGACGAGCAGGGGGCCGGGGGGCAGCAACCCCGAGGCCTGCGCTGGTCCCTGCTGGGAGGGAGGCGTCGGGCTCGTCTGAGCTGGGCCGGCTGCCTCCCCCTCTCACTTTGCACCTCGTTTCACACCCCTGCCCAGCTTTGGGTCGAGAGTCCGTTTGCAGGAGTCTCTTCTTCCACGGACAGATTAAGGCTTCTCTCCGTTCTTCCCAGTCCCCTTGGCCTAAACACAGTGGCAAAAAAAAAAAAAAAAAAACAAAAACTCGAAGGGAAGAGGTGCCTCGCAAAAAGGCGGCTCTCGGAGCCTACTTCTTTCCCCTGGGAGGCGACGTGTCCCGTCCAGGGGACTGTCCCCGCCTCTGGGGTAGCTTCCCTCTCTCTTGAAGGGACCTTGACTCTCTCCAGATCACGGCGAGCAGGACTCAGACCCTGCAAGATCCAGAAGGCATGAGGGTGACCCCCCGGTGCGGGTGAGGGCTGAATCGGAGAGGGACCACATTCCCGCCCTCCACCTCCCCACGAGTATAGTATAATGGAAATGGCCCTCGGGGATACCCCTTCCTCGCTCTCCACCTAAGCTGTAAAACCCTTGGGACAGCTCTCTCTTCCTCCCGGACAGCATTTCCCCGGAGACGGCCGGGGGGAAGGGGCCATTTGGGATGCGCAGAGCTAAAGGCAGGTGGGGAACATGGCCCGCAGCAAAGTCTCACTACAGATTACTCGGCATCGCTGGCCGTGGACGCGATTTCCCTCGGAAATGCCCTCGCTGGAAGTGCCTGTCTCTGCCTCCCTTTCCCGGGAGCGTCCCTTGGTCCCTCCCGCGGGAGGGGAAGATCCATCCTCAGCAAACACCCGCTTCCTTATGCTCTTTCCTTTCTTCTGCGAGTGGAGGGCTGAGCGCTTTGTTCTGTGTTTTTACGATGGATTTATCTCTATAGCTGTTTAGCACACTGTAAATGATTCGGCTCCCCCGCCCTCCCTCCTCTTACATGAGCGGAAGGCAGGCGAGAGGGGGGAGCATTTTTTTTTTTTCCCCTCAGGAGGTGTGTCTAGCACGTAGTGCTCTGAAGAGAGGAGCCGGTAATAACAGATGCTCTGTCAAAGTTAAAAGGCGCTACTTACCGCGGAGTCGCCGGGTGCCGTCAAGATGTATCTGCTGAGACTGATGAAGAGCAGGGCTCGGGAAGGCAGCGCGTAGCACACGCTTTTCTGGGTCACGGGGGGAATTTCCATTCTCTCTAGGTGGGCTGCAGAGAAGGCGAGGTGGAGGTGGGGGTCACACGGTAGAGTTTTTCAACACCGGCCTTTTATTTCCACGGGAGATTACGGGAGGGATGCGTACGAGGAGAGGAGAGGCTCCCTGGCTTGGTGAGGTTTGCATGGCGGTAGCTGCCTGCCCCTCCCGCGGCCCCAGACCCGCGGAGCGACATTTGCCCCCCCCCCCCCCCCGCCCCCCCGCCGGCAGCCGGGCGGAGCCCCATCCCGGGGGTACCTCCAGCCCTGGGAAACAGCTGGCTACCGGCAGCAGGCCCTGCCCCAACACCTCCACCCCTCTCCTGCCTCGAAACTCCCCAGCGTGTGCTGCCAGGATGGGTCCGGGGCAGGGCGGCCACCTGCTCGTGGCTCTGGAAGGGTCTGAGTCCTGCTCGCCGTGATTAAACTGATTAAATGTCCGGAAATCGAAGTGCACCATCAAACACTTGCAATGTCGCTGTGAGGGAAAAAAAAAAAAAAACCAACAGCAATAATAATAATTAATGAGAAGAGGAGGTGGACATTGTCCCTTCTAAGGCTGCTGATCGTCTTGACTGAGGAATGTTAAAATATGTGAAGCTCCAAGATCTCGGAGACAGCCTGTGGGAGGTTGGGACGGGGGCTATCCCCTGCCCCTCAGAGCCACAGCCTGCTCGTACCTTGCTGCAAACCTGACAGTGCCAAATCTCGTCTGAGATGCCCGTGCAGCTGTGCCCTAACTCTACTGTGCAGTTGTCCTGGTTCCAGCTAGGATAGAGTTAATTTTCACCTGAACTGGGAGAAGAACTGTAGCTGGTGGCACCTGTGGCTTGGGGACACAGCTAGGATAGTTTAGTGATTAGCCAAAGTGCTGATCCATCCGCTGTGACATCATGCTCAGTATATAAAGTGGGGACTGGGCTGAGGGGTGGTTCCTGCTGCTTGGGAGGGAGCTGGGCATCAGGATCTAAGTTGAACTATTGTACTGTAAATTACATGCCTATGTGTTTTCTGTTATCAGGGGGTTTTTGGTTTGTTTTTCATTTGTGTTTTCTTTCCCTCTGTTGTTCTCTTAAACGGTTTTTATCTCAACCCACGTGTTTTACCTTCTTTTCTTTCTGGATTCTCCTCTCTGTCTCACTGGGGGAGGCAGTGAGGAGGGAGTGAGTGAGAGGTTGTATGGTATTTTAGTTGCTGAGTGGGGCTAAACCATGACAGAAGTCCAGGCAAAATTTTCTGTGAGAGTTAAGAAACCAAGACCCAGGCATCAGGTTCCAGTTGCCTTGGTGCTCCTGAAGAGCAACAAGTGATCCAACCCTTAAACCTCATGAAAGCATCTCAGTTAGAGAAACACCAACACTGAAGTATGAGTACCTGTAAAATTCAGAGCTCCCTACTACCAAAGGCCGGGGAAATACCCATCCCAGGGCCAAGCAGAGTAGTTTGAGAGTCCTGCTACCCTGAAGGCCCATCAGCCTCTTCGGGGTTGAGATCCTTCCAGGAGCAATAGCTAAGTGTATGTGAGCAATGTAGGAAGCTCCTCTGTCTGGGACAAGCCCAGGCCAAGAAATACCTCCTGCAAAGCAAAGGGTTTTTTGGAGTGGAGAGCAAAAGAGTGGTTGGGCCTTCTGTCAGCCCTTCAAGAAGAGAGATAGGGCAGGGGAGGCAGCAGCCAGAAGCTCATAAGGTGCACTTCTCTCTCCTCTTTGCTTATCACTTCCCCCTGTTATTCTCCCCTCTCCTGTTTCCCACCCAGACAGCCTTGACTCCAAGGGAAAAAGCATCATCCCCAGACCACAAACCAATTCTAGCACAGGATAGGTGCAAAGACAAAGCAAACCTAAAGATGTTCATATCTAGATTATTTCAATCAAACTGGCAACTTCCCTTAAGCAAAGTAAATACTTCTCAGTCTACTGGCTATTAATTAAAGGGGAATGCTTTACATTCAAGGAGAATTAACTCTTGTTCATAAAATACATGTTTCTCATATTTCATTTGTCATTGGGGAAGCAGTCTTCCATGAATATTTCAGCACAATAATAAGTTTAAAAAACTAAACTGGAGTTAGTGGAACAACAATTTCCACAGTGCATGGAGACTCCGATGACTGCAATAATCTAAAAGCAAGATCTCTTTCTCTCTTTCTTCTCCATACGTCGCTTGAGACTTACAGCTATCATGGAACTGTGGAAAAAAAAAAGAAAACAAAACAAACAAACAAAAAAACCAAACCAACAAACCAGTACTAAAGAGGAGAGCTTTGCAGGGAAAGATGAGGAAGAGGTAATTGAAAAAAAAAAATCAGTTCTGATGTGCAAATTGTAGATAAAGACTTCTGATGAGGAAGAGGGGAGAGTGTGTTGAGAGATAACAAGAATCAGTAATTTCTATTCAGCAAAGCCACCAAATCAGAGAGCAGTGCTGATCTTATTGGTGGAGAGCCTTCAACAGCATCTAATCCTGTCATATTGAAAGAAAATTGTAAATGTTCGCTGCAGAAATTGCCTGCCCATTGCAGCTAATCGAGCCCACTTCGCGCTCACACCCCCCCCACCCCACGCACCCCACACACCCCCCGCCACGGCCGGGGAGCAAGCGCACCCATAGCCGCAGCATCCCAGCAAAGACACTCACCCCAGATGCTCACCTAGGGACCCCAGTTCCCTCCCTCGCCACCACCCCCACGAAGGTGGCATCTTGCCCTCATTTCCTCAGAAGCGCTGAGGGAAGTATGAATTATTACCAGCTCACTTACGAGTCCCAGCTTCTGCTATTTTTAATTTCTCCGGTTTTGTCCAAACCGTTAAGCCAGGTTTGATAGCACTATTGCTCAACGTTTTTGGTTTTGTTTTTTTTTTTTAAGCTCAACTTGGCCGAACCGAAGCAGAGACTCCCAAGGGCCAGAGCCGCGGAGGGGGTGCGTGTATATGAGTGTGCCTGGGCGTGTGGGAGGGAGAGAGTGAGCGAGGAGAGAGACAAAAACTCCATCAAGCCCGGACAATGCCACCTCTCGTTGAAAGCTTCCAAACTCTTACTCTTTCCCCCCATCACCACGGTACCGAGTAATCTTGTTTTCCCCCCTCCCCAACTTCCCCCCTCCCTCCTCCTGGAAGATATGGAAGGGAAAGATAAAGCGGCGGCTGCCCCGGGGCTCTGACTGCGCCCAGCCCGGCTGCCTCCGCCGCCGCAGCCGCTGCTACTCCGCTGCTTCCAGCGGGATGGGATGCAACTCCTGGTAAACGCCTCACAGGTAGGAAAGCTTGGGGGTTTGATAACATTTCCTCAGCTTTTTTTTTTTTCCATTTCTTTTTTTTTTATTTCTTTTTTTTTTTCCTTTTCTCTCCCTTTTCTTTCTCGTCCTCTACCCTTCCTCCCCTTCTCCGCCGCACCTAGGATTTCACCCGCCGCTGTCATAGGAAAGCTCCCAACCAGGAAAACAATGCCCAAGAAATGAGCTTACGTTTTGCTTCCTGGCAGAAGGAGCAGAGCGCAACATAGGGAAACTTTTTGCCGAAAGGGTCCATAGCGGTGCGGGTCGCTAGGGAAAAGGCAGGGAGAGGAGGGAAGGCAAAGCTGTTGCCTCCAGCACAGAGCCTTTCTCTCTTGAGTTACGGTTGCGATTGCACAGTGTAGCGGGGAAGGAGAGACGCAGTAGCCTGGTTTAGAGAAATCCTCAGATATTCCAAGCGCTGTCCACATTTTTTGTAGGGTGTTTTCTTTTTTTTTCTTTTTTTTTTTTTTTAGTGTAAATGCTGCATTCGCGCACAGGGACGTCTCCCGGACTATCCTTCCCCAACCCCACTGTGACATGTTCGTTAGATGTATTCCTGCAAAAATGTCACCGGGAGCCGGGAGCGGAGCCGTCCCCGGGGAGTGGAGCCTGCGGACCTGGCTGGCGGGCAGAAATGGGGCGGGGGGCGGAGGAGGGATTCCTGCCCTGCCGGGGACCGTGCCGGCGTGCGGGGTACAAGAGGAGGAGGCTTCCGCTGTGTCGGTGCGGTTCCTCGCTCCCCAGCATCCCCACCCCCGCCCCGGGTAGTGTGCGCTCACCCCGGGTCAGCGCCCATCTCCACTGCTTCGGGTCTGGGATCCCACCTCGGGAAGGGGGAGCGTGGGCGCCGGAGGCGGGGGAGGTTCGGGGTTTCCCTTGGCTCGCTGCCTCTGGGGTCCGGTCCCCGGTGCGGCCAGGGAGCCGGATGCGGCGCAGGGAGGATGCTCCAGGGCCGGGGCCGGCTCGCCCCGCTCCCCCGGCCCGACTGAGCCCCTGGCAGGGCTGAGCCGGTTCGGGCCGTGCCTCCGAGCTCCTTCCCGTTCCTCCCGTGCCGCCGCCGCGGGGTGCTTGTGGCCAGGAGAAGCGAAGCGAGTTGGTGCCGTGAGAGGAAGCTCGGACCCGGCTGTGGGAGAAAAACTGCCTCCCTGAAACATCTCTGGGGCGCCGAGGTCCCGGTGACTCCTCTTCACCTTGTCCCCGAGTCCAGCCATTTCAGAGGCTCTGGAGGGGCGAAGTGCTTCTAGGGCAAAATCCTAGCCCCCTCATCTCTTTGCCCAAAATCCGAGCCCCAGCCGGGAGTTAGCTTTGCCGGCCACAACATGGCCCGCTGCCACCTCCGAGGGGCTCACAAGTCCTTCCCATGCGCTTAGGGGTGACTCCTGACCCCCTCGCTCAGAAAAGGACAAGGCACTCTTCCTCCCTCCTGCATAAGATTTTTTTTTTCCTACTATTTTCCTGTGCTAAAGTTCCTTTAGGGAAAAGAAAGGTAGCTTTTCTTTTTTTTTCTTTTCTTTTCTTTTTTTTTTTTTTTTCCCCAGCTGGAAGGGGACACTGGGAAGGGGGCTATTTTTTGTTGCAAATCTATTCAGAATAGCATTTCTCCCATTTTTTATGTGCCTACCAGCGTGTTTGCACACGTTTACTTCTCTCAGTGCCTTAAGGAAGATCTTCCCTTTGCAGAAGGGAGAAAGGCAAGGGGGAAAAAAAGAAAGGCCAGTCTCTGCTTGGCAGCCTGCTCATGTAGTTTTGAAGAGAAAAAAAAAAAGAAACCTAACAAAAAAAAAACCCCGACCATCAATGAGTAAGGCTAATACGGGAGATCAGAAGTATGCACACTGTCTGCTTTTATGGTATGGCATTGCCTGCAATCACAGCCTCTGTCTAAATACACGCCAGCCTTGATTGTATGGTTTATGACACCAGCCGCTGCTAGTGACTCGTCTATAAACCATGTTACGCTACACAGAGTACTCTCTCTCTCTCCTTTAGTCTCTTTTTGATTACAACTTTGGTCTAACTTCCCCTTTGCAGGACCTCTGGACTGCAAAAGCAGCCCTGATTTGCTTTTGCATCAGCACAGCAAGAAGTGCAGCGGGCTTCCTGACTTGGCGAGCATATGCTCCACCGAGTTGCCCTCTCTGCCCCTGCCCGCAGCACTCCGTGATTTTTTCATTGCAGTCTGCCCAGGAAAGGGGCTCAATACATGGAAAGCGGGGTCTAGGATATTCCTCAGTTCCTTTGGAGGGAGGTCAAAATGGTAAAAGGAGAGGTTATGCTTTTCTCCAATCCAAAATCAAGATTTTAAGTAATATCCTGTACCCAAAATGTTGTAACTCTGAATCTGGGCAGAGCTTAGGGAGATCTGGGTCATCTGTGGTTGGGAGCGTCCTGAGGAGGTGAAAAAGGCAGTAGCTGTGCCATGCTATGCCATCTCTCAGGAGGGAGACCAAGATACAGAAAGGGAGAAACAAAGGCCACCAGTGAAAAATGACGACTGTGAATAAAAGCATGGGGTTTTTGCCTGTGTATTCAGACCCGTGCCTCACTGTCATTTTGCTTTTCACCTCTGGGCTGACTCCCTGTGTCTGTTTTGTGGCTCTAAGATCTTTCAGCCCACTGCGTGTCTAATTCAATAAGCTTTTGAGGACATCTACTATGAAAGGCCCCACTGTCGCTGATATAGTCCCAGTGAGTTACTCTGCCCCACTTCACTCCTGTAACCCACTCACCCGCTCACCCAGACTTTCTCTTCTTCACTAATATCATGACCTACATGCAAAAGACTTATTTTCTGGTCCCGTTTCCATAGCAATGCAGCACGGGGGAATGCAGACAAACCAGAGCAGATTCTTTTTCTGTGAAATCAAGACCTCTTTGAAAGTTGAGTTCAATTTAAGGGAAAGTAGGGATCCATAGAGAGTTGGATTTCCAGCCCGAAGTCCAGATCTCCACTCCCTCTAGTGCCAGAGGCAGGCAAGGGAGACCATCCATGGGCACAGGGGTGCGAGCCTTGATAGCAAGTTACAGGAGAGGGAGAGGAACAAGTGGTACGAGACAAAGACATTCCTCCTAATGTCTGTTTCCAGCCAGCTGTTCCCTCTTCTAAATCCCAAGCTGCGAAAAAAGGCAAGTGGGGTTCAGCTAATCCTGGTTCAGTTACCCATAGACTAACACTGCAGGTCCTGTGGAGTGGGTTAAACTGCGGAGGAGTAGGTAGGAAGAAATTAGAGCTGGGAAGGCCAGTTTGTATCTCACCATTTATTCACAAATTTTGGATCGCTCTAGCTTTGAGCTTCTCAGCTTGCAGCAACTTGCAGCTAATTCTCAGAGATTTGAAGGCACAGAAGAGGATTACTCACTTGTGAAAACGCTGTCCCTGACCTTCTGCGGGCTCTTTGGGTGGGTGGATGGGTGGACAATGGTAATCAGGCTAAGGAAAGCTGAAGGGGCTTAGAACCAGCTCATATGAATGACAGGGATAACTTTTTCACAAATGCTTGTAGCCTTAAATCTTAAAAAGCTTAAATTGTGTGGTAGCATTTCAAGCCCTGTTAAATCTGAGCCTGGATTTCTGTCGCTAAGAACCAGGCTGCACAAGGGACCAAGCACTGAGAACTTCTGTAACTAAGTGAGACAATTATCACATTCCCCACACACCACCCTACCCATCTTTTCCAGTTCCTGTATTTTGACAAAGATAGCTTGCAGTTTTGCCCAGGTCTCCATGGCATTTCTTGGGTTGGAGCTGCCCAAAAGATGCAGTTATCTACCTGCTTGTCCTCGTCCCGCCAGCTGAATGCCAACCACCTGCACCTGGCAGATTACATTCCCTAGCCCTCTGTACCAAGCTGAGCGGGGATTGCTTAATGATTTATCCCACCGCCTTCCAACATCTCCCTGATAGAAACGGGCAGAACTGAAAGATGAGGTCACCCCTGGAGTTGGATTAAAACTTTTCAGGCCTATTTCTCATACGCCCTGAGCTTGTTTCTATATAAAAATGCTTTCAGCTGTGGAGCTGCCTGTCATTTTGGACCGTCTGTCCTACCTTTAAAGCTGTATCATTACCTATATCTAACACCGTCTATTCCCTGTAGAGAGAGATACATATCAGCAGGTGTTCCAAAGAGACATCTCTCATGTAACATGATTTTAAATCCCGAGAGGATGGGACAGGGTGAAGTGAGTTTCTTCTCATTTCCGTCAAGCGCTTCCTAAAGAATGCTTGCCAGTGAGACTCAGACATGCAATGGGATTTCAGGAGTCAATGTGCTTCATGTATTCATTTTCAAGAATACAATAACGATAAAATGAAGCAGACTGTCACTTAGGGCCAGCTGCTTTGCTGAGAGCCTTCTACATGTTTTCTTTTTGATGGCTGATCCTCTGATTCTTGGCTTTCTAGTACCTCTTTTGACTCCATGGGCTAGATTCTGATCCTAATTACTTTCAAATCAAGGGTGACTCCACTGATTTTAATTACTTCTGTTTTATACTACTGCAATTGAGCTCAGCATTTGACTTTCACAGAAACATAGTAAGTGTTGTAATTAGAATATGCCAGTGTTTAGACAACTGTTCATGGAACAGCTCTGTTTAATCAGTCTCTGCCGAAAGGGAAATGCAATGTGATAATGGGCATTGGGAATAGATTGGGGCACCTCTGGCAGGGATGACAATAAAGATCTCTATAAGAGGCCACAATACAAATAGGTGAGAAATTCTGTAAACCAGCATCTCACGGGGTTTTCCTCAAGCCCTTAGAAAAGCTCTGAGTAAACTGTGGGCAGATGTGGGTTTTTTTAGATTTTTGTTCTTTTTTTTTTTTTTTTTTTGAGAAAGAGGCGTAACAAAGACAAAAAATATCTTCATAGATCTTTCTTCTGAATCATTGTGAAAATTAGTGTTGGAAACCAAGGAGATAAAATAAACCTAGTCATTTAAAAGAATTCTCTTGCTTAGTAATTTCTCTAGATCAGGATTTTCAGGTAGTCTGAATATGTAAAGCTCTGTTGATTTCGATTAAGATAGGATGATCTGTGAACTCTGAGGATAAGAACCTATATTTTTATAATCCATTCCAGCATGTAAGAAATAAAAATTAGCTGAATCTGCCTGTGGGAAACAATAAGTTTCTGGTACAGCCCATAGCATTTTCATAGATCCCTGAGAAATTTTCTCTTGACTTTGCAATAAATTACTGATGTGTATTTTATACTCACCTATCTCATATTGAGTTAATTAGAAAGCAGAGTGGTCATACATTGAAAATGATTCATATGTTTGTTCATGAATAATGGCAACAAGCTCATTCCACTATGATTTCTGAGGTCATTTAGAGCAAGTCAGCGACCAATGATTTATTTATTAAAATATTCATACATCTCAGAAGTTTCATGAATGCTAGCATGAATAATTAACAGAAATTGTGTTATTTGTTATCATTACTCATTATTTTCCTATACAAAAAGGCATCAATCATCCAGTTAAAGAACATTAGAATGTAATGATCACAACATTGGATCAGGCAGGTGTTTTGTCGTGTCCAGTATAGTGTCTCTATCAATGTCCTTTACCACATGCTTCAGAGGCAGGTGCAGGGAACACTGCCCTAGATAAATGCACTCCCCTCAAGTGAAATGTTTTAATAGCCACCAGCTTGTGTTTGCTTGCTGCTTGGAGACCATTTCCAAATGAAAATAGATACCTGCCTTCCTCACCAAATGGAAGCCACTAGCGATTCTAGACAAACTACAGATATACTCACTGACCAGATAAGCAGCTAATCTGATTTTGCCTCCCAGTAGGTTCACTACCTTAGTGATAGCATGTAGCAGTGAGTTCAGTAGGTTAATTACATATTTTCTTGGGAAAACCACACTCAGAGCAACCTTTGATCTATTTAAATTAGTTGCCTTTCAATGTTATTGCTCCCTCTCTGTAATACGACATGAAAAGGCCAACAGGAGCACTCAATTCATTGTATAGGTGCCATTCATTTACTTGGCCATGAACCCTCTTGTTCTTTTCTTCTCTCACTTAGACAGTCCCAGGGAGCCCAGTCACTCTGCATGTCTTAAAAACAACTAATTCTTCTATCTCCTTTCTTGGTGATGAATTGACCAATGTGGACACTGTTTTCCAGGTGAGGACTATTGGCTTATACAATAAAACTCTCTTCATTTTAGCACCTTTTACTTCTTCTTGGCATCAATAGAAATTTTGTTTTGTTGCTTGGGCTTGGGTTTTGGTTGTTTGGTTTTTTTTTTTTGACCCCTGCTGTAACTGAGCAGAATTTGCAACTGGTTTGTCCAGAGTGATGCTGATGTCTTTCCTTGAGTGGTCACAGCTGGCTTAGAATGCAGGAAGGTTTCCAAGTATTTCACTTCACTTGTGATTGTTCTGCATCAGCCAACACTTATTTCCATTTGCAATCCGAATGCTAGGTTCACCAAACTTAATTAGCATACTCTGAAATACTTCAGTCCCTATTACCTTTTTCTAACAGCAATAGTTTCAGTAAAGAAGTTACACATAGTATAGAATCTTGGACAACCCAACAGTTAATCTTTTACAGTGAAAAATGATTGTTCATGTGTAGTTCTTGCTTTCTTCCTTTTAAACAGTTTCCAACTTGTAATAATAAGCTACTTACTCTATGATGACTTAAATTCTTCAAAGAATATTTGTCAAATAATTTAAGAAGATACGTAAATACCTACATATATACACACTTATCAGGTTGTTTTCTTGGTCTATTAGCTTGATGCTTCAAAGCATATATAAAGAGACAGCATTTCTTTGAAAGAAACTGTGATTTTTTTTTTTTATTTCTTTTTCCTCTCCTGTGTGTAATTCTAGCTTTTGTTAGTTTCAATCAATTTACCTGGAAGTAAAATAAGACTTTCCAGTATATAATACCTAAGATCAATTCAATGCCTGCCCTAAAGATTGGTATGCTAGCTGCTACCCTCCAGTCTTTCTGTAGCGTATCTGACTTCAGCGACAGCTTGCGTATTTGTGCTATCAATGCAGCCACTTCATTTTCAGATGCTTTCCAAACTCTTGCATATATAACCATCAGGTTCTCGTGATATGCTGCTATGTAGTTTATCAGTTTGTTCCAGTGTTTCCCCTTTCAATGTTTCACATTCTGACAGCTCATGTCCTTTCTTGTCTTGAAAAAAATAGGTCTAGTGTGGACATTGGCACAGCATCATTTGCAGGAAAGATTTACCCAAATGAATCATTCAGAACCTCTGCAAAGTCCTTTTGCTCATTAATTATTCCCATTACCACCTGCATGTGCAGCAGATCCCATTGGTCCCCTCCTAAAGTGAGTGAACTCAAGACCTTTCAGAAATGTCCTGCAGTTCCCCCTCTGCCCCTCCCCAAGCTCTTGTCAGTTAAGGCATCCTTGGCCCTCTTCATTTACAGATGACATTTTGTTTGTGTTCTATTATAATTTCCCTCCCTTAGACAGGGGCTTCACCAGAGCTGAAGTGTCATTTCCTGAAAGCTTGTTGCTTGGCTCAAACAACCTCTTGGACCTTAACATTTCACAATACCATTTTTTTTCCTATCTTGCCTTTCAGTTTGCTTTCTGCATGACTTCACTGAATCAGAAAGTGTCTGTTAATATACCTGTTGTTTTGAATCTATGTATTTGAAGTTATTTTTCTTCCATTCTTTGCTTTTCTTCCCTCCCCCTTCTCTTTCTGTCTCCAGTACTTTTTAAGCTGTTCACTAATTAGTATCAGCTTTAACCTCACACTCTTAATGTAGTAATGAGTTCATTACTGTTCAGTGACTTGACTGTACCATTTCTTTAGCTACTTAAGACCAAGTTAAGAACACATACTGTTATATTCTCCAGTTATTCTAGAAATCACTTAGAAACTGTATTTTAAAAATCCGTTTGTACCATTCACCTACCAATGTACAGGTGGGTGAAGTTACCCATGATTGGCATTTTATTAGACTTAGTTGCCTCTTTGATCTCTCTCCACATAACCCATTGAATATCCCAGACATGTCCTAGACTAAGTGTGCTAATGCTTTGTGCAAGCATCAGGATTTTATTAAAGACGGATATTTTTATGCTTAGCGCACTGGACTGAGACCAAGGAGATCACGAATAAGCTCCTGACCATGCCACCAGCTTGACCTTTGACAAGTTCCTATGCCTTGACGCAGCCTGCTGAGGTCAGAAGCAAACTCTTGTTAGGGCAGGCTTGTCTCAGCTTCCTGAGGTGAGGAGAACAACTCTTCCTGGTCTCATGATAGTGTTAAGAGGATTCACTTGCTGCAGCTTGTCAGGTATTGCGGTCCAGCTGTGATGCCACCAAATGAAAGCAGGAGCATTCAGACTCCATCTGCAGCGGCTTTTTCAGCATGGGGGTGTCAGAAAATTGAGCCTTTTGGAGCTGATTATCAGGAAAGTTTTTTGTTTGGAACAGAGGGTAACGTAAAATGTTCGGCATCCCTCCAGCAAAAAGGTACTGAAGCATCTAACTGCTCCAGCTCTTGGTGAAGAGTAAAAGGATAAAATGACTAACACAGACAGCTTTATGTGGAAGAAAGTAGATTTCAAGATCTGGTTTTCTTTGAAAAAAAAATAAAGAAGAGAGAAATAAATTGAAAACAATGTTTAAGGACTAGATCTAGGTCTGGAGTTTACTCAGTTCTGTGTGTTTTCAACTTAGTCAGCATCCAATAGGGGTAAAATTGCCAAAGTAGGGTTTACAATGCCATGACCTTGCTTATATCATACACTGCATCAGAGTTTGCAAAAATTATAAGGACTTGTTGGTCCTCCTGTTCTCCCCTGGTCCAACATTAATTTCAGAAGTATAACAGAGTTAGTGGTCTCTGAGAGCAGGGTACATGGATGAAGCAATGTCCATGTGTGGACAGAGAAGGTACACTTTTCTCCCTCATCATTATCTTTGAGGATTTGCATTCTCATTACTACTGTAGATTAAGTGTAACACTTCACACTTGTAACACTTCATTTAATACCAAGGCCAGATAATGTATTAAAAATGGTTGCCCTCAAGACTTACTTTCCTATGTGTCCAACAGCATTCTGCCATGGTGGGAAATTCAGTTTACTCCATTTTATACATAATATTGCACAACAGTAAATTAATATATAGGTGGAAAGTGAAGGCAGATGAGGGCTGGTAGTGGGAACCTTGGGAAGGGTCTTGATATGGAATAAGCATATGGACAACGTTCTCCTCAATGAACTTCAGAACTGTTGCTCAGCATGGATGTTGGGAGAAAACGAGGGTTTAGGGGAAGGGGACTAACTAGGGGGATTTCTTCTCTGCTGTTGCTTTTCCATACTTAGGCTAAGCTGCAAAATGATCTCCTGATCCGTTACTGGCATCTTTCACCCACACTAATTTCACTTTTCTAGCAGTGTATTCTCAGCTGATGAAAGCTGTCAGAACACAAGTGACACGAAAGGAGAGGCCATCAGCAAACAAAGTGCTATATTTAACCTGGCAATGTCATGCCTTCTCAGGTCTGACCTTGAGCCCTAGCAGTGAGGATATAAACGAGGCATCTTGGTTGTAAAGTTTCTTCCTTTAGCCAAACATGGAAGACTCTTAAATATAAGCAAAAGCAGGGGAAAAGGAAGGCAATACGAGTTACCCTTCTGATTTGACATTTGTGATAGCCAGCACGCTTAGCTGCCACTAGAAGGAAAGAATACATGAAGGGCTTACTGTTAAATTCTCATTAAAAATGTCTGTTTGATGTCTGCAAGTCATTTTCACAATCTTACCCACTGGGAGTAAATGTAGGGATCTTTACTGAAAGGTTTTGACATCAAAAGCTGTTCCCTGTGAGGAGTATCTTACTATTATTATTCATTTTGCAATGTGATTCAGTAAAGGGAATAAACCCCAAAAGTATACAATTGGAAAGAAACGAGGAAGGAAAAAGAAAGAAGATGAAGAAGATAATTTGGTTTGTGTAATTTGTAGAAAGATTGTAACTATCTCTTTTCCTTTCTTTAGCAAAGAGTGAGACTGCATATCTCTTACTTTGAAGCACAAGGGAATGCAAAATATCTATCTGGCTTCAAAAACCCCAGATAACTCAAGTGTTGCCATTCATTTGAATGACAAATTTGACAATTATTATTCCACGTTATTGTCTTTAAAGCCTCTTAAAAATCAAAATATGGTATGAAAATGACACATAACTAAAAACATGAGGAGCAATTTTCTTGTTACTTCTTTCGGACAATAGCAACAAGGGCTGAATTCCTGGTTTCACCACAGATTGCTGATGTGGCCTTGGACAAACTCAGCAACCTCCTATACCTCAGCTCCTAACATGGAAATTGTATAAAATAGCATTTGCATTCTCACACGCTTTGTCTGCCCTTCCTCTTTAGACGTTAAAGTGTTTGGCAGAACTTCTGTAACAGTCTGCACGGAGGAACCTTACCTAAATTTGGGCACCCGTAGAGAGAAATAAATGACGTATTATCTTTCAAACATTCAGTTGCTTTTTGTTGTATATAAAAATTATCTTATAACATGGGCCTGATCTTTCTCTTCTTTTAAAGAGAGTAAGAGCTTCACCATTCACCCCTGTGACCGCTGGTACAGGCAGCTATACATGGGACACTTCTCAGCAGCCTCTATCTGAAGAGGATTCGTGTTAGATCTCTACTTTGCTGATGTCTCTTATGTCTGTAAGTTTTGGGATAGGGGTTCATTGGAAAGCTCTCCAGATCAGATTTTTCCTGTTATGACCATGGTTCCATGGGAATCACAGCATCATTATTTCACCTATGCAAGTGTGTTCTGTCCTGCTACTACATGCTAGTTTAAAGGCATGAACTTAAAGGTGATTGAAAAAGATCTAAAATGAGCAGAAGCCAGGCTTCCTGTTTATTAAGAAATCCACACAACAGCAGTGTTAAAATTACATTTCCCAGCTCATAATAGCCGAGGCTCCCACACATTTTCTACTAAGTAACTGTAAAAATTATTTCTGAGTGCTCTGCTTGCTTAAAAATCATGCTGTTAGTGTGTATTCCTGACTATGGCTTTAGAAATCCAAGTTTAGGTACAGTATTTTTAACTGTAAGCCAAAATCTTTAACAAGCAAAGCAAAATAAATCTCAAGGAAAACCTGGGCTTGGTTCCATTCTATCTGAAACCTAATTTCTACCCACAATCCATAAAAAGCTACCATCCTTCTTGGGCTACACTTCAAAGCTATTTTATAGATGTATAGATGAGTTCAAAATACCAAAGGCAAAGGAATGCCCATACCACCCAAATTAGCAATACATTTTTTTTCTGGAAGTAGTGTTTGTAGGTTTTAGAAAACAGTGGGCAGCTTTGCAGGTAGGCAACATAGCGTTATGGCAGGCCTCAGTGAGTTGGAGTTTTTCTCTTGGAAAATATTTCAATGGTTTTCTCCAGGTTATTCTGAAAAGAGGACAAGGGAAAGAAGCTAAGTTTGGTGACACACATCCTTGCTCTGATAGGGTTGGCTAGCGAAGACGCTGCTCCTGGTTGTTCAACCATTTAGCACTGCCTTTCACATAGAAGTTATCAGTTCCCATGGTCTATCACCAGATCAGATTTTTTTTTTTTTTAATTTTCCCAACGCATTTTAGTCATATGGTGATTTCCTCAACATATTTGGTGATACATATGTAAACCAAATAAACAACACAAACCAATACATGATATATGTTATATACGGTAGTGTAATAGAAATTCCGTTCCACTATGGCTAGTGTGCACAAGTGATGCTGAGATAGGTTCACATGCATGAAGATTTATTAGTGGAGTCCATAGCTACTGGCCTACTTTGTCTCTAACTGTGAAAAACTGGGGAAAAAATAAGCCAGAGAAAAATAGAACAAAGAGAGACAGAAGGGTAAAGGAAAGCTCTCCCTATTGCGTTCAGCTGGGAAGAGAAGCAACCAGGGTTTCCAGACCTCTCCTGGGGATCCCCTGCTGTGCAGCAGCTGGTTCCCTCCGTAATACTCTTCCCGCAGTAACTATACAGTTTCCACCAGGATGGGCTCAATCCCTCTGCTGGTTGTTACTGCTCATCATTAGCACTGATTGGAGCATGCACTGATCCGGGCAGGGGCTGCACCGCCAGTTTCTTGCGTGCACGTGAACATTTTCCTGTCCCTTATGTAAACCAAAAGCTATAACCAAAATGTAGCACAAGTAGGGAAAAGAGGCTCATTCTCTCTCTGGTGGCAATCACTGCCTTTGAGAACCCACCACAGCAAGGCTACTGGGGTGTGCAGGTGCAAGGCTGTAAGGCTAGCAGCACGAGATTAGGAGCTCAGGAACAGTGAGGGGAAAACTCTGCCCCAGGGCTCTGAAAACACTGTGCCAGTAGCCTGGATGGGAGGGTATGGAGCTGTGAGGGAAAGGCAGGCTGCAAAGTTGCAGAGAGAAGGCCCTTAGCCACACAAGTCAGCAACAGCAGCGTTTTCCTAGTATGGGAAGATGTGTCAAGGTGACATAGTAGCACCCTAGAAGTCAAAGGTGCCGTTGTTCAGGGAGAGGCATTAGCTACGGTTGCTTTGGAAAAAGGGTGCAGTTTCTGAAGACTTACCCTCACTGGAGGCTGTTGAAATCACCTTTCCTTCTGTGAGCTGGGGCACAGGCTGGCTGGCCACTTCCTCTCTCAAAGGGGTTTTCCTGCTGGTGACTTGAATGAGAACCAACCCCTTCCCCTTCACATCCTCTTCCCCTGTCTCCCCATTGTTTGAGTAACAGTTGAAACATCAAGTTTCCCAGCTAAAGGTCACCAGGCCATACCAGCTGACAACATGTGGGTTCTGTGCTGATAGCATAACAAATACCTACAGCACCACAGCCAAGGAGAAATGCATCTTCTGCATTTTCTGATACACTTTAGATGCTGCGTTCACTTGGGAGGAGCAGGGACTCCTAATTGCACACCTTAGCAAGCAAAAACCTCTCAATTTAACTTTTATTCCAGCTTGAGGAGATGGAACAAAGAAAAAGGTCTTCAACCCTCTCCTTCAAGGCACAAGGAGATTGTGGTTAAGCTTGTTTCCTAACCCGCCGGCAGTGGTGTTAATGCAACACAAGGAGAACAAGGAGACAAAGCCAGGAGAGATTTCCTGGGGTTTTTTGTTTGGTTGGATTGGCTTTTTAAATTTTAGTTATTTATTTCACAAGAAGGGCTTTGTATAAAGATTTCATCTATCACACTTTATTGTTTCATAAACCAAGCATAAAAATGAAAGGCACAACAGCCAGGAAGGAAGAAATTTTTTTCTCTGCTGAAAGAGAAGAGATAATAACTAAATAAAGAGGAATCATTTACTTATTTTGAAGGTCTATTAAGACCCCTTTGATAGCAACCACACCAATTTATTTATTTTTGTTGCACTGACAAACACTCCATTACTTCAACCTACTGTGCTCTGCCATGAAGCCAGTTCCTGCACTGCAGCATTAAGGAGTAATTATCATCACCTTTTACTGTGTAATGATTAGTTATTGCACAGGCCACATAGAAAATTTCTGCAGTTGTCATGCTAACTCTCTCCTCTGTCACTGGTGTGTGTGGGGGCATTCAGGCTGCGCACGTCCCATTCTGTTTTAACTGTGTCCTGGACACTAAAAGAGTACACAGTCGCACTTAGTAAGTACAGGCAGAGGGATTTTAAAGACTGTTCTCTCTTGCTCAGCCTGAGCATGCCATGATCTGAGAGGATTAATATGTATCCTGAGTGCCAGACCTCTTGCTGCTTTACAGTGAACCCCTCTGGGTGCTTAAAGCGCAGCCTCAGGAGGAGCCTAATCCAGTCCTTGTCAGCTGGCAGCGCATTTCCTCTGATACACGGGCTAGGCAAGCTGGGGCTTGGTGAGGCAGCATCTCACAGAGAACCCAGATGAACTTATTTGCTCCAGTAGGAGCCAAAGTATCTTTCCAGTTACCTCTCAGTGCTACTGCTGCTAGGATCTTAACCTGCCTGTTGGTCCTTTATTTTGGGGGGAGAATTGCCTAGCTAGAAAGTGAGAACATCACTGCCTCTGCTTTAAAAGTGATGGGTGTGCGCCAGTGGAGAGAAGGGCCGCATGTTGTCTGGTCTCCCAGTGTTCCTTGAACTCTAGTGTGAATTGCACAGCAAGGAAAATGAGAGCTGGTCTTTGCTTAGATAAGCATTCTCCAAGCAAATTTACAGAATAATGACATAGCTGTTTGCATTCCTGCAGGAAATTGAGTACATGCCATCCCAGCTTTAGGGTCTGTTCTGCAGTCCTGCATGCTGAAGGGTGCAGGACCAGACCATTTGTAGATAGCTCAGCTCATGAACAGCTTGGATTTGGTACTCATATTTAATACTTTTTTTTTTCTTTTGCTGCTTGCTGCAATTTGTACCTACAGCTCCTTGAGGGAAAAAAAAAAAAAAAAAAAAAAGAAAAAAAACCTCAGCGTTCTCCACAACAGGGCAGATCATGTAATGCAGTAGTTCTTACTGTTATTTATACACAGATGATTATGCTATCTGTCACATAGTGAGGAATGAAGGGTTTAATTGGAGAAATAATCTTAAAATCAAATAATTATTTTCTTGGTGTTTCTTCAAAGAATAGATTTTTGCCAATGTTGTTCCACATTTACTTTTTCAAAAAATTGATCTATCACTTCTGTAATTAAACATCTAACTGAAGGAAGCAATATTTTCTGAAAACAAGTAAAAGATTTATTAATTTATGGAAAGCAGCACTTTGGCAACCAGAGCTGATGGGAGACAGTGAGCAAAGAGGAGAGACGAAAGTTGCTCTGTTCAGTCTACATCCAGTAAACTGAAAACAGAGGACTCTCACATTCAGTTTGTTTCTTTCTTACTACTCTCTCTTCCACACACCTCTCCCATACACCATGCACTTCTCAGCATTCTTCAAAAAGAGACAGCCCAGACAGCCATAGAATGACATCATCTGCTGTTTAAGTCTTTGAGTCAATGGGTGACACTATCACCTAAAAAGCCCCAGTCACAGGTAGAGGTATGGTTTTCCTTGGTATCGCCCATTCATTGTAGGAGAGTATCGCTGTTCTGAAAGGTTTGCAATCTGCCTCTTTTGTAGGGGTTGTCTAAGTGTTATCTCTGACCACTCAGTCTAAGGAAGAGAGGGCAGGACACAAAAAAAAATTGTCAAGCTATAGGTAAAGAGTAGATGTGGGACAAAACCCACACAATTCTCTTATATTCCAGCCAGTTGCTCTCCCACTCAGCCTTGCTCATGTGGTTGTTATAAGCTAGTGTCATTCTCCAGGGTAATGGTGAAGAAATTTGTTTGCAAGCACGCCATCTGATCAGGCTGGTGTGCTGGGGCGTAATGCCAACACAAACAGTTATTATGGGGACATAATTACTAGGTTTCTGTGCAGGAAAATGGCTGTAAATGATCGATTGCCATTAACCTGAAAGACATGAGAAAATTTTTGGCTTTCCAATAGCCTCAGAGACAGTTATGTGAAGATGGACTTTTCTGAGAACAAACATTCCTTCAGTACTAACTGGACACCGGTCCTATCAGACAGCTGATGCTCTCTTTTGCTTTCACTGAAAAAAAAATGACCTATGCTGAACAATCTGTTAATTGTCATTAATTTGTCCTCTGGACATTTTCCTGCTATATTTGAATTGTCCATCTGCAAGTGTCCTGGCTAAGCTTAGCAGTCTAATTAATAGTTTCAATGATCATGTCCAGGCCAAGAGATTCTTCTAAGTTTTTCATGTTCAGCATTGAGAATTTGGTATTTTTCGCATGCAACTGTTCGCTTAACTCATGTGACATATCTACCCACCTGTAATTTAATGACTTGATATTTAGAAGCAGAAGCTGAAGGTGCTTTAGATGGTGGGACAGTCAGATAAGCTGGCCAACTGTTCCCTTTTGCTCTAAGAAGGGCACAAGAGCGGCACAGCTGAGAGGACAGATATCAAACCAGAAAGATCTTGGGAAAAAGACAAAATAACATAGGGGTGGGCTGTTCAGCAGGGGCTGTATTTATTATACCTTTTCTCATATCAGATAATTATTGCGAATTTCTGGTGGCTGACTCCACATCTCAGCTTGTTCTTGATGATGGCTTGCAGCAGGATCTTTTGGTTCAATGCTTCTGAACTTAATGATGATACATTACAGCTTACAGGTGGCATTATTTTGCATTCTCCACTTGTCTTTTTAAGGGAAAGGTAAGTGCCTTTAAAGGCATCAAGGCCAAGTGCAGGTCCAGGCTGAGGATGTCTTTGAGGCAATGGAGGGCAGCATGAGAAACTACCTTTGGGGACACTTTCATTGCTTACACCAGGACTGTCACCACACAGGATAGAAACTGTCCTCCACCCTGGCAGCAGCACAGGGTTCTGTCCACTCCAAAAGTATAAACCTGGTTACCCATGTGTGTCCCAAGGGAAAGTGTATGATCCCAAGATAGATCTGGCTTCCCTGGCAAGTTAATTTCTGTCTTGTGTGTTCCTTCACTTCAGCATCTGGCTGCTCTTTCATCCACTTTCTTGAATGCTTTGGACCTGCAATGTAAGCAAAGGGTTTCCGGTTTTATGACATTTCTGCTGTTTTAGCACTGCCATTTTTTATACCACCTGCAGTCTCTTCTGCTCACTGTAGGCCAGATGCTGCTGCTCTTTTATTTCCTTAGAGTAGTACATCACTGTTGAAGAAACACCTCAGAAATGTTTGCCGTATCAACTGTTACACACTGTGAGTGAAGGTCCCCAGGTCTGGCACAAAATATTGAGAGAATGAAGTGGCATGCAGTCTGAGGAAAGACTGCAAAATCTTTCATGATGTCTCTCACCCACATTTCTTAGCATCTCTTCTCCCTTGCATACAGCCTGTTCATACATACCGAAAATACAGGGCAGCACATTTGAAAATGTTTGCAAGGGATATTTCACTCAGTGCCTTTCCTGCTGTTAGGTGGCAGGTAGTGGCCAGTTGCTGAACTAAGCAATGTAACATGTTTTTAAGAAGCATTGGTCAGTCACATGGAAATAAGCATCACCTCTAGATATACTAATTGTTACACCTTCTGTGATTAAAATTACTACTGGTATCAGTTCTTCTGTGCCTAGTCTTACACCGATTACCAAATCAGAGCTCAAAGAGACATCCTTCCACTTAGAAAAGACTGTTGAGTGATGAGCGAAGTGCATAATTTTTCCCTTGAAGGATGAAACATAAACAATTACTGTATGTCAGCATGTGTAATTACTGTACTCTTGAATAGGGGCATCAGTGATCTCTGCCTACATGGAGATTCTTATGTTTCAAAAATGTCTCAGACTCATGAAAGAATTACCAAAAAAAAGCATGGGATATGTGCGCAGGATGCCAGGGACCTGTAAAGGAATAGAGAAGTGTCTCAACTAGCATGGTTAGAGAAATTCTGTTTGACATGTCACTTCTAAAGAGTCTGTTCTTCATTTGGTGCACTTTGTTAGCAAGGTAGAACACATAAAAATCCATTGCTTCGCATCAGAATAAACAAAGGCAGAAGGAAGAATAAATGGCTTCTGTCTAGTCTCATCCTGATGCCAAGGGAACCAGAACCCAGATGTCCTGACTCTGAATTCAGCACCGTGCTCTTATTATTGGACTATCATTTTACATGGAGTTTTTCCTGGGGGTTTTTGGGGGGAGGGTATTTGTTCACATCAGCCAGGACTGAAGGAAAAATATTACGTTCAATTACAGAGCTAGGCAGGCTAAAACGTCACCCATCAGAAAATGTAACCTCTGGTATTATTCTCTGTTCCTACTCTTATGTCAGTGCTGCCTTTCCCTCCACCTTGAATTCTTAAGTCCTCCTTCCTCTGACAGGATGTACAATAGCCAGAGCAATATAAATCAAAGCCTAGAATCAGGAAAATTAGAATAGATTGGAAGTGCCAGTTCCTCAAGAAGGAAAAGAAAGAAACAAGACCGCGGGAGATCAGAAGAGTGATTGCAGCTTCATTACGAGGGCCATTGTACCATCAGAATAGGTTATTGCCTGTCACAAGCTGTTTTTATTTTCCAACTCCTGACTGATGCGGAGCTTGATCTGAAATAAATGCCATCTATCCACTGCCTTATAAATCTCCTCACTGTACTCACATTTAATGTTTACAGATCTTCACATTTTTCAAGTAAAATGTAATTTTATACTGGTGGTATCTTTATTGTAAAGCAGCAGGAGAAAGGTTGAGGAATACATAGGAGCTCTTGCTGGTCCATGCTGAGGTGGGACTGAAAGGGGATGAACTCAGCCACATCAAAAGGCAAGGGTAAATTGTGGTGGGACTGCCATGCAGTACACTCTCAATGTAAACTGCTTCCTTAGTCTGTATCAGGTTCAGACATTAACAAGAAAACATAGAATCACAGAATCATAGAATCGTTAGGGTTGGAAGGGACCTTCAAAGGTCATCTAGTCCAACCCCCTTCAAGGAGCAGGGACATCTTCAACTAGATCAGGTTGCTCGTACGAGTGGACCAAATACTCCAGTACAGAACTTTTTAAGATAACTTTCATGAATTTACTTAGCAGTTAAAAAAACCCACACTTCTTCACAGCAATTCCATAATACCAACTTTTTGATAACAGAAAGGTGTCAACAGTATGTCCTTGGGAGTTTCAGATTTCAAAAGTGCGGTAAAAAAATACCTGGCACATAAAGATGGTCACTGCTTAAATTCCAGCTCTTTCTCTGCTAAGAATCTTCATGGAGAGCAGATTTCCATACTGCCTTTTGCTTTGGGGAAAAAAAAATAAAAGAAAACAAAGAAAAAATATCTTTAGGATAAAGTGTTTTTTTTTTTAAAACCTGTATGTAAAACAATAACTAATCTTTATATTAGGAACAGCTGTAATTGTTAGACCTGCTACTGACACAACCAGCACAGTATACCTGGGCATGTTATTTCGAAGTTGCATTTCGTGGTAACTGTAGCAACATTTGCAGTACAGCCCACGAATTAGTGGGAAGGCTCATTCTCCCCATGCTCTGTAAATAGTAAAGTGCTTCGGGTTATACTTTTTTGAGTAGCTGCAGTCTTTAAAGCAGCTTCTGTGCCCTTAGCCTGAGGTAGAGCGAGTGTTTTGCTCCTGCTGACAGAGTTTTGAGACTGTCACTCTCACAAGTGGTTCCTCGGATGTAGGCAGGAGATTTGCAGGAGTGACAGTGGCTGGTTTAAGCCAGGATGGCAGAACTGGACTCCTTCAATGGGAGCAAGGAGCTCTCTTTGCATTAACAGCCACTGTCTCCAAACAGCGAGGAGGTGATCCAGCTCCAAATTCCTGTGTTGTTACTCTGCAGAGGAAGGCTGCTAATGACATGGCACAGGAATTATTATTTTTAGAAAACACAGAACGTAAGTGTACATGTACAAGCATGAGAAAATCTGCCAGTTTTCAGTATCAACTCACTGTAAAAGCTGGCAATGAACAAACTGGTTAGGTTAGCTATGCGTCGGCGTCATTGCACCTCACCACTGCTGAAGTTTTGTCCCCTGGTCCCATTAATCCTAATGTTTTTAGTACGTAGATAGTCTTGGAAGACAAAATGTCTGCTCCACGTTTTACAATAGGTTGGTTGAGATCAAAATGATCTCATTTTGGTACTTTAATGAAGTGTCACAGTGTTGCTTTAGGTTAACATGTCATTGACTGGATAATTGCCCTGAATTAACCAGTTTGAATTCAAAGCTCATGTCAACAACAAGAGTCAAAAAAATTCATTAGGTTTATTGCGTGTACCTGTTTGCCTGAGATTTGTTTTCAGTCTCTACAGGGAATTGAAAAGTAGGATTTCAGCTATGCTTACCTCTATTGAATGTCCACTTTTAGGACTAATTATTACCATTCATTTTTGACCCTTTCTCTCTATAATCCCTAATTAATTTTTAAGACTCTGAACTGACACTACAGTTGCAAGGAGCTTCCTCTTTCAGACTCAATCTTTTTTTAACAGTCTGCCTCTTAATTTTCAGTCATTATAGCATTTCTTTATGCATTGAAGTTCCTTATTAGTATATGTATTACAGAGTTACTGCTGTCTCTAATGAAATAAAGTATTTTAGAGCAAAGGGGCTTTATTTGTTTTCAGATATAGTAATTTCCTATGTATAAGCACTAGAAACCATCTAATAGGAGAGGAAGACAAAAAATAAACAGCTCAAATTGCCAATAACTACCATTTATTTGTATTTAAAAACAATGAATGCCAAAAAAAATAGAGAAATGGAAGAAAGTTATTACTTTAATATACTTATTAAAGACTTCTCCTCAGTAAAATACTTGATTTTCTGTTAGCTAAAAATTCTAGTAGAAAATATCTGCTTGAATTAAAAAAAAAAAAAAGACTCATTGCTTTATGAAGAATTCAAAACAATGCATTTTTTCAGTTTTTGGTCAACTCATTGAAACTGCTTTTAATTTCTTTCATTTTTATACAAAATTTTTAAAATGTTGCTGATATTTTTACTTATTATTGCTCTGAGAGATGACACTGCCAACTCAGCAGTGTGCAAGGTGTATGTGGAGAAACCAAATGCAATGCCAAGTCAAATTAGTGGAGGCAAAAAAGAAGAAAATAAGGACATATAAGCCTTAGGAGATAATGGTAATTTTATAGAAATATATATTTTTACTGCTGTGATGTAGCCCATTAAATTATGAGACTGTAACGCAAAATCTTGGTATTTTTCTTGAGTTAAATAGAGTATGTATTTTATTTGACTGGATTAATTTACATTTTAAATGCCTTGCAATTTACTATACAATACGTAATTTTATCTGTTTTTTAATGAATAGGATACTATAAGGATTTCTTAGAACAGACTGCATTGATTTGCTTCAAATACACTTTCTGAACCGGAAAACACTTTTGCATGTCTAACTTTGAACAGAAATACTTTTTTTTGTGCCCTCTGTGGGACCATTCACATGTTAGGGCAAAATGAGTATATATGAGTTTGAAAGTAACTCTTGTTCCACCTTTTCCTGTTGAAGTCCTGCAGGGTGATCTCATTTCTATCAATATCACCGTAAAACATAAGTACTTGTGTAGGATGCAATGTGGTCACAGTTGTTTGTGATTGCCTAACTGTGTCAGAGCTTGGACTACCAGGCAATTGCATTGCAGGTTGATTTTCTTAAAATTGCCACCTGGTTCAGTTTCTTTCATCACATGGATTCTTGGAGCAGCGGACAATGTTTTGAGGCTGTTATTTTTTTTCTAGTAAGTTTTCCCTTTCCACAAGAGCACTAGCATGTATAGACCCTCTGCTTATATCCTACTAAATTTAAACAACATGCTCAACTGATCTTCTGCAATGGGGTTTCTGTGGGTGATGTATTTTGGGCAGAGACATTAGTGAATGCAGGAGAAAACAGAGCAGTCTGACAAACCACCACTTGTACCAAAGCTGGTAGGAGCGCATAGGTGTGCAGGTGTTTGGAAGACTGTGGAACATGCCCACCTTGGTGCAGGCATGAAGGTATGAGGAATACTCGAGGTGTGGAGGGATCTGACAGTGATGGAAAGTGGAATCTCGACCAACGGTCAGGGAGAAATGAGACAGCTGAAACAAAATCATTATAGGATCTGGAGGCGGTCACCCATACATATATAAAAAGTTATACCGCTGCAAAATGTATGTAACTTAACACTATTTTTAAACATGATTACAAACCAATTAATTATGCCTCTCGATTCTGAGATAAAATGAGTAACTGATACCTTTATAATTTTTATTGTATGCAAAAAATGTACAGGAAAATAAATAAAAACATCAGAATGCTTCCTGATATCTGGCCATAGAGAACGTAATTTGAAGACGAAGGAATTGGTTAAGAAGACACAGTTTGAGATAACCACTGTATCCCTCCAACAAAATAGAGATAAACCAGTTGAGTGGGAAATGAATGATGTTAGCAAACTATGCTCATTTTTTTTTAGATACATAGTTTAGGGATGGAACCATCCCAGTGCATTGGGCCAAACTCTGATTTGCCTCTTAAACTCTGTTTAGCTGTCAATCATTCCTTCTTCAGCTGTCTTCCTCCCTACCCCATTTTTTTTTTAAACTAGCCTACGTTTTTTTTGCTGGAGTTCACAAGGAGATTGTATATGTTACCTAATTTACTCGAATTTGACTTTTTTCTTTCTTTCTTTTTCATTTCTTTCTTATGTTACATTTTTGTTTTATATTTATTTTCCATCCTTCTTTTTTTTTTTGTTTTTCAGGAGCTTATATTTTACACTCGTACAGGGATTTTACCTGTACCTTTTTCCTGCCTCTGCTTTCTCTTCTCCACTTTCTATCTCATATCTTACTCCCTATAGATGGTACGTTCATCTGTAGTGATTTTGCAGAGTGAATGAGAAGACACAATTCCATCCTGCAATCCTTTGCAAGCTCTGAGTGTCACAGAGGGAATCCTAAAACCAAGTGAAGTAACTAGGATTTGGTTCACAAATCTGAGACTTGTTTTTTATCTTACTTTTAATATATACTCTTGAAATTACAATACAAACTTAATGTTCATTTTCTAGCTCTCCTTTTCTCTACCAGCATTGAGGGTTTCAGTATTCCAGCTCCCATCACATACGGTGACTGAAAGAGACCTATCCCAAGACTATTTATATCTTGGTTTCCAGTAAAGCTGCACCAGCTTTGTACATTACACCATGTCCTTCCATCACACCTACAAGTAGATGCTGGCAAAGAAACCCCAGCCTCAAACCCATTGACTTGCTAACTTCCACCATGCTTGGAGCCAGCACACTCTGGCGTTTGTACAGCAGAAGTCATGCTGCTGTGGTAGTTTCTGTCAGAGCACTTACATTTGTATTTCTTTTAGAAATAACTGGATATGAGAAGAGGGTAAAAGCAATCTCACTCTGTCACACTGTCAACTACTAGTAATAGCAATTATTTCAGGGGCATCAGGTGCCAGATAAAGAATCTTTTCCTGCCTGCTCCCACCACCCTTACACCTGCAGAGAACAACCTACCAGCAGTGGCCACAATTGCAGTAATATAATGAGCACTAAATTAGGCAAACTGGCAATTGCAGGCCAGAAAGACTTCAAAGGTCTTCTACGCTAAGCACTGCATAATGAGCCCTGAAGAGCACTAGTGCCTGGAACAGAAGTGGGAGTGTACATGTGTCTGCTCCAATCATGCCATATTACCTTAGCAGAGCTTTTGAGTCCAGGGTGTTTCCAGACTCCCTGGACTGCCCATATAGAATCATAGAATAGTTTGGGTTAGAAGGGACCTTTAAAGGTCATCTAGTCCAACCCCCCAAGAAGCATGGACATCTTCAAGTAGATTGGGTTACTCAGAGCCCCATCCAACCTGGCCTTGAACGTTTCCAGTCATGGGGCATCTACCACCTCTCTGGGCAACCAGCTCCAATGTTCCACAACTCTAACCATAAAAAATTTCTTCCTAATGTCTAATCTAAGTCTACCCTCTTTTAGTTTAAAACCATTACCACTTGCCCTATTGCAACAGGCCCTGCTAAAAAGTCCCTCTCCAGCTTTCTTGTAGGCCCCCTTTAAGTACTAGAAGACTGCTATAAGGTCTCCCTGGAGCCTTCTCTTCTCCAGGCTGAATAGCCCCAACTCTCTCAGCCTGTCCTCATAGGAGAGGTGCTCCAGCCCTCTGATCATCTTTGTGGCCCTCCTCTGGACTTGCTCCAATAGGTCCATGTCCTTCTTATGTTGGGGGATCCAGAGCTGGACTCAGTGCTCCAGAGCTTGATGCAGTACTCCAGGCGGGGTCTCACGAGAGCGGAATAGAGAGGGAGAATCACCTCCCACAACCTGCTGGCCACGCTTCTTTTGATGCAGCTTAGGATCTGATGCTTCCTCTGCCAGTATCTCTATGTTAGCCTGTTTAGACCTGACTGCTCAGAAAGTGCCACAGCAGAGCTACCTGAGGGTGATTTCTCTCAAGTCATGGTCCCCTGTGTTGAAAACAAGCATCTTTCAGCTGTACAGATGGGAGAGAAATTCTTCTCAAAGCTCACACTGCTGTGAAAATTAAAGAGAACTCAGATCTATTCTTTACATTTTTATCAATTGTAATCTTCATGTTCTCTACAGCAAAAGATAATTTTTCTGTGTATTTATAAGCAGATGTAAAAACAAAACAAAAAAAAAACCACACAAAGAAACCCTAGCTCCTTATTCTTTCTTTCTCCTTTTCTCTTATCATTTTTATTCTGAATATGTGTATGGATTTTCTTCAAGTTTTATTGAAGAACCTCCTGGAAGGCTTAGGAGAAGTAAAAAAAAATAATCTTAAAGCACTGCTTGCTGTTCACTCGGTAGTGTTCTTCAGGAGGAGACTTTTCCTTGTTAATGTTAATGTTTGAATAAAAATCTTTTTGTTATCCATGACTTCTGGCAGCTAGCACACTTTTATCCAAGAACAGTGGAAACAAATCTTCGAGTTTACCCTGAAAATATTTAGGAAGTAGTTTGGTCTTTTGATTGGAGATGGAAAACATTTCACAAGATAACTGGAGCCTGTGGGCGAAACAGACACCTACATAGATTTATGGAGAGGTCCCTACTGAGGAAAATAACTTTGTGGTATGTTGGGAAACTACCTGACATCTAGTAAATGGAGCTTTGTGACACATTAGCCTGCTGTTTATTAAAACAAAAAGTATGGGTCTGTCCAGAAAATGACTTAGAGCCTGGGATAGCAAAAAGCCCCACAAGATCATCAAAATACATTTAAAGAGTTTGTTGTTCCAGATTATTACCAAGAGGTTACTTCCTGTCCATTACCTGCTTGCTGACAAGATGTGAAATATTTCATGGTGCTGCTTAACTAACTCTATGCAATGCATCTCTTGGAGTTAACACAATAGTGGCAGAAGAAACAAACATCTGCGTGGGGTTTTATGTTGGTGCACACCAACCTGACTTGCATTCTGAATTTCCTGGTGATATTCTGTACTCTACCAGGCTGTTTTTCCCAGTTACCTCTGATATGCACAGCAGCATGTTCCAAAAATACCATATTTCTTAGGAGCTTCAGCGGTCAGAGAGGAAATCAAGTTTCCTCTCAGTTAACTGGAAAAATCAGTTTTTCTAAAACGATATTTCAACTGGTAAGAAGTACAATCATCATTTTATGAAAGAAAAAAAAAGTAATAAACGGCTCATATGTCAGGGTTTTGTTCTGTTGTTGTTTTCTGTTTTCTTTTTTTGTCCTGCAACACATCACAGCCCTTTAATATAATTTTGTGTTCTCTGTCTTAATCAGTTTATCCTCTAACTATGACATTTCTTTGCCTGCCTGTCTTTTCCTTTTAGCTTTTTGACAAAATTATTACAAACTAGGAAAACCTAAAGAAAAAATGTCAAACCGAAGTTGGATTTCCAATTAAGTCTCCAAACAAGACTATCTCTACATAAGAACATCCTGCTGGAGATACTTCAGTTTTGAGACCAGCTTTGTCTTTAGATAAATATCTAATTTTCCATTTAGTTTGGTCAGTATTGGCAATGAGAAAAAATATGATTGTACTTTACATATTTATTTTTAATTTCATACATTCTGTAGTAAATGGCATACGATTTTTACTGGATGTGGGACTAGTGCTCCTTGGTTTGTTTTTTTTCTATATTAAATGTTCTTTCTCTTTGCCACCTGTCAGGAATAACACGTAGCAGACTTAGAGAAATTAAGAGCTTTCAGACACTGGCAAAGCAGCACACCTCCCTGAAAATTAAGTTACTTTCCTGAGCTTGGCATTACAGCAGAATCACAAGGCTGTGACATAAGAAAGTGAGATGCGCTCTCTTACCTTCCTCTGTCATCAATTTCTTTCTGGCATCATGAGTGCTTGCCCAGTTAAACAAACAAGCAAACAAACAAACCTCAGAAGTTGCATAAGAAACTACTATTAATCAAAATCCTACCATTAAAACTGCTTGCTCTTCAGCTAAGATCACGTCTGTCTATAAAAGGTAATGTTGAATTATAATAGGTCAGGACCCTTGTGAAAACCCTGGTTGTTCTGACACCACTGTTAAGTTCCTGCAAAAAAATGTCCTCTACATGTGAGGATTGATGTCCTATCTAAAACACGGTTATGAAGCACATTCTTTCTATAACAGCATTATGAAAAAGGACTACTATTGCCAGGCTAAAGTTTTTGATAGTGTAATGGGTAGAGCACAGTTTGTTAAAATACCATGTGGCTATCTCGAATCTGAAGTTCAGCCTTTCAGTTCACAAAATGGCTTGAGATATGCTTGAGATTTTCTGTACATAAATGGCTCTTCTCTGGCATTAAGCAAATGACTAGCACATTGAGAAGTGAGCTGGCAAGGCGTTAAAAATCTTACTGTCAAATGTAATCTCTCCTGAGAATACCAGGGACACCAGGGTGTTCCTTGTGCCACTTGATCAAGATTGAACAAACCATGTTTCTCACAGCAAAAGCTAAACTCATCAAAGAGGCAAGGTTTTGTAGCTGATCCCCAGCAGGCTATTTGTTTTCAATATGTAATAATACAGCTGGTAGGAGTGTTTTTCAAAGAGTTATCTGATTTAAGTCCCTAAAGGAAATCACCACCTATGGGCTAGGGTAGGATTGTCTCTTAGGTACAAATTCCTCTACTGGCTGAAGCCTCTGAATTTCCTGTGGATAACTATCCAGCTGGTAATATTTTAGAATACTGCAATATGTAAAACTCTTCAGGACCCAAATTCTCTTATCTACTTTTATGGATGCATCTGATGAGCAATTGTTTCACAATGATGATGTCTTTAATTACACATCCCAGTGTGAATGCAATTATTTCAGACCTCTCTTTCTCTTGGTTTCCTCCATAGTGCTGACAGATAGCTGCTTGGTTTTATAAGATAATTAAAGCAATTGGAGTAAACCATTCATCATTTCAATATTGGTTATAACTGTTTGACGGAAGAGAGCACGTCGCAGTATTTTGGGACAGGCAGTTTGCATGGTCAGTTGCTAAGATATTGGATAATGTCAAAATCATGTCTGAAATGATGGATTGTGCTGTTCCTTAAAAAGATTTTAGCTACACATTGGTCTTTATTTGTCTTCAGAAAAATGCTGGCCCTTAGAAGAATCATTTCATTTTTGACATACTGCAAAAACTATATGACTCAGCAGAGTGAAATGCCCTCTAGACGCAATATCCATCAGCAACTATTCATTAGTTCAATAGTACTCAGTATACAGTTCACATCAAATAAATTCTACCTGGCTTTTCCCATTCGGTAGAAATCTCATGTCACAAGCAGCTGTCATGGGTGAAATCTTTTCTCCACAGAGGTCAAAGTAGATCTCCTTTCACTTCTACTCATCACAAAAAAAATCATCTTATGCCTTTGTGGACAGGTAGCATTAGACAACATCTTACTCCAAAATAAAATGAATAAGCAGAGACACACCCTCAGAGCTCCTAAGAGATACGGGACTTATTTAATTTTGTGAGAAGGCTCTGTCTTTATAAAACAAGCATCTGTCTTGATGAAGTTATCCACAGAAACTAGTGGAATTTTTTTACTCAAGTTCACTCAGCCAAGATTCCACCCTGCTAAAAATTTTAAACAAATACTAATCAATTTCTCTGACATGTCCCTTTGACTATAACTTTACACAGACAGGCAAAGCCTTGACTTGACAGGACTTTCATCTTACATGCATAACTTCTACCCAGTAACTTTCAGTTCTGTGATGATTATAAAAATTACTATCTAACCAGAGCTTTCATCTTGTCTGTGCTGCATTCTCTTATGTTACTAGCAATAATTACAGGAAAGTTTTCAGTAGCATTTTAGGGAAGCCTATGAGGCTGAATTTCTGAGATTTTGGGCATCTCTTGCTTCCACAGCCTGGAGCTGTTAGAGTTCAACACTTCTAAAAATAATGTTAGAGTCTCCATTATATTTAGTCGAATGATACTGGAAATGGTTTACATTTTCATGTTTTCTGTCACCTTAAGGGAGTAACAAAATATGTTTCCAATTGATTGGACATCAGTACACTGAAAACTCCCCCACCACATCATATTCAGTACACTTCTGGGCTGAAACGTGCCAGCTGGCTCAGAGTATTTAGCAGAATTACATGTTATCAAAGGATGGAAACAGAGTATGGTTTCCCACTGCAATGCCAGGTAGAATTTTAAATATAGGAATTTAATTACCCAAGCTGTATTAGGGTAGCAGTTCTCTATCTACTTTAATCCAGCTCATTATCATTTGAGAGAAGAGACTCCCGAGTCAAGCAGAATTGCTGGTAATTAACTGCGGGTGATAGCAGTGGTCTCTGGAGGTAGTTTTACCCAGCCCTTGTAATGTTAAAAGAGAAAGAGCCAAAACCAGAACCGTTTAAAGGAACAAGCGAGGAATAAAAGAAAATCTACTTTGAGGAATGTCTTTCACATAACTTCAAATCAATTAATGAAAGACTGTCGAAGTTCAGCCCCGATCGGGACCAGACTACGCAGTCTCTCTCTCACTCCCCCCACCCTCTGAGAGAATAGGGGGAGACGATATAAGAAAAACAGCTCGAGGTTTGAAATAAGGACAGGGAGAAATCCTTAAAGTTACCGTTACGGGCAAAACAGACTCAACTTGGGGAAAACTATTCATTTATTACTAAAATTAGCAGGAAAATGAGACAGGGAACAAGATAACCTCCTCCCACCCCTCCCTCTTCCCAGGCTTAACATTATCTCTACTGCCTTCCCCCCCAAACGGCACAGGGGGGAAGAGGGAATGGGGGTTGCAGTCAGTTCATCACGCGTTGTTTTATGCTGCTGCATCATCGTCGGGGGAAGAACTCCTCGCATTCCTCCTCTGCTCCATCGTAGGGTCCTTCCCATGGGCCACAGTCCTCCGTGAAACTGCTCTGGCGTGGGTCATCTCTTCCACGGGGTGCAGTCCCTCTAGAACAGCTGCCCCAGCGGGCCCTCCATGGGCCACAGCCTCCTTCAGGCATCTGCCTGCCCTGGCATGGGGTCCTCCACAGGCTGCAGGTGGATCTCTGCTCCTCTGTGGACCTCCATGGGCTGCAGGGGGACAACCTGCTCCACCATGGTCTTCACCACAGGCTGCAGGGGAATCTTGGCCAGGAGACACATTACTCCTCCCCCTCCTTCTTCACTGACCTTGGCATCTACAGCCGTTCCTCTCACAAGAAAAATTATTCACAACAGGCTGGCAGATGCCTCTCAGGATCTTTTTACATCTCATTCACTTCTCATCTCCTCTCCACTTCTTGCAGCCTGGCAGAGCCAAGTTGATCCCAGTCGGCTGCCTGGCGGGAGGCCAGAGGGTGAGGCCTGCAAGGCCCACAAGGCTCGTGCCTCCCCATTTCTGCCCACACTCAGCTGCTTCACATCTTCTTTTTTTTTTTTTCTGTTTTCCCCTTCTTAAATACGTTATCGCAGAGGCGTTATCACAGAACATTCTGCTACCAATTGGCTTGGCCTTGGCCAGCAGTGGGTCCACCCTAGGCCCGGCCGAGTCCACCGAACAAAGGAGAGCAACTTCTAGCAGTTTCCTACAGAAGCTACCACCTTAGGCCCCCTCACTAAACAAAACCAGAACAAAGACCTTGCAGTAACATACAGCTGAGGCCTAATATTCTACAGACAATAATATTTTGGGGCATTATAACAGTAAATGTGAACTCTCAACTCACATCCAAAAGCCACTAACAGAATTCATGGGTTTTGGAAGGAATAGATTCTGTTAAAACTTGTCTTTGCCTTCAAAGGAGAGGAAGTCACAGAGACTAGGCTATCTTTTGAGATCTGCAAAAGACACAGCAGCAAATTCTGCTTGATATTGGAGATGGACAGTGATCAGCCAGCCAGCAGTTACTATGTGTAATAAGGCATGTTAAAGAAATCTTGGTGCAGATCCCCAGCCAGGATGTTTGACATAAGCAGAAAGAAAATCTAAATATTTTCTATATCCTGTTGCCAAGAAAGAACATTTCAAGCTTTTTATTGGCACATTTATCAGTCTGCTCTTTTGTTGACAGTCAGCAAGTTCTTAAGAAACTTTCTCTGGCAGTGCACTGGAATTTACTGTTATAGTGATAATATCATAAGGGAGAGTAACTAAACGCAACATCAATTACCTTTCCACAGTGCTCAGTGCTATGGTATCTTGCTGTCAGTCAACACTGCAGCATATTTGAAGTATAGGTTTACAGTCATACAAGAACAGTGAAGTAGGCAGGGGAGGTAAGCGAAAAAAAAGAGCAATGGAAGACTAGACTACAAATTTAATCTTAATCTGTCTTTCACCTTCCTTTCACCTTATGACAGCTCCCTATCCCCATTCTTTAAAGATTTTCTTATGCTAATTGCTTTAGTAAAACTTTGTTCAAATTCATGCTTGTCTCAGATGAAACAGAAAACAATACATCTACAGTGCTATTACACAATAAAGTGATCAAAGGGCTGCTGATGGCTTGTATTAAACTTGCTGAAACACAAAGTCTTGTAATTTAGTTGATCTAATAGATACTGTGTCTTTTAGTTCTTTTTTTTTCCTTGCAGTTAGGTTCTGACACATTTTTTAACTCTGAGAACTGTTCTTCCCATCAGACTCAGATGTTTCTGTGGATTTACTCAGTAGCAGTCCATATATTCAAATTGGACTACTTGAAGAATAATGTCTTAGTAAGCAGGAACCCCATACGTTTCTGTAGGGCAACTCAGGAAGTAATGTACTATTCACTATATAAATGGAGTATACGTCATCATCATAACTTGAATTACTGTGCACATGTTTGCTTGAAATTACTATTGGCAAGTGCATGAAAGCAAGGAACAAGAGTTCGTTTGTTCTTTCTGCTTACATTCATTATTTGCCCCTGCTGTGACATCATAAACATCTCTGCTGCAGCTAAAGTTAATGGCACAAACAGCCTTGTAATTTCAAATGAAGAGTAAGCAGCAAGAATAGACACATCCCTAAAAACCCTCACCCTTAGCTCATGTGTTTTGTCTCTGGGCAAATATTCATTGCAATATATTGCAGAAGAAAATAAACACCAAACACATCCATTGCAGAAACCAGAAATTTCTTCAAATCAAATACTTTAAAGACATCCATGTGAGGCACCTTTATAAGGGTGCACTGTAAGATGCAGCAATAATTTCTTTGCCTTAAGTAGTACTTTCTTGATACATGGTAGTTTTCAAAACTGAATTGTCACTGGCATATCTTTATATAATTTTTAGAAATATGTATCATATATATCAATACTAACTGTTAGAACCTGCTTTCTTGTAATGATAATATAACATCCTTTTCTACAGTTCTAGAAAAAGAAAGTGTTTTACTATGCTGTTCAGCAGGAGTCTAAATGGGTGCAAGATTTCTTAAGCTTTTCCTGAGTTATCCAGGCTTATTACAGAGTGAGCTGGCTGTGTGTGCTTCTTCCCTGTGGCAGGTTGGTGGGGCATGCATGAGAAGTCCTGTCTCTATGTCTTCTCTGCCCACCAGGAAATGCTGTCATGTGTTGTCATTATATATCTGTAGTGAATAATTACTGCCTTCTTCCCCGCCCCCCCCCCAAAAAAAGGATGATTCAGGTCACAGAAAAATGAATGGCCAACCTACCTGCCATCTTACGGGTATCAGGGCTTTCTAGTGCCTGCTTTTCTATCTGTTGTTGACTTGCTTGTGTACCGCTGCTGAATTTAACCTAACTCTAACTCTGAAGGTTTGCCTCTCCACTTGTGTATCCATAACTTCAGAAGACATCTGAGAGGCACAAAGTCTCCAGCAATTATCCCTTGGGGTGATTTCTTTTTTCCCTTTTTTTTTTTTTCATTATATTTCACTCATTATAAAAAATTAAAGAAATAAAAAGACAGGCACAGCTGAAACAGATTGCCTTTGCACAGGCACTGAAAAATTAAGAAACTTAGGCTGCAAACCAGTAGGGGAGATGAGTTCCAAATTAGATGCCTATTTGTTCAAAATGTCCTGCTATCACTCCCTGGTGGAGCAAGCTAAAGATTCTTGCCAAGAGTGTATCACCACACAATTTAATCAACACATTGGTCAGCTGTTAGCATAAAATAGTGATGTGGCATTTAGTCTTTCTGTGGACCTCAGCATACCCATCTGTAAAATGCATAGTGTGTTGTAAAATTCATATAATACCTTGCAGGGGTTTTGTAAAGCTCAGCTAATTAATGTCAAGCAGTCAGCTGAAATTTGCTCTTTAGGTGAAATTAATTTATCTAAACCTTCACAGGAAGATTTCTTAATACTTTTTCATAAAGCTCCTATAGTCATCATGCTGACCATTTATTATTTATACATCAAAACTAAACCGTAGGAGAGAAATGGGCAAGCCAGAAAGCTTGAAAATAATAGCCAAAGGTTGTAAGAGAGGTCTCATTAGGGACACAAAAGTGAAGTACAGAGTCAGTGGAAGGAAAGAACAGTTTATTACATTGTACATGCACATTCGGTAATGGTAGGAAGTTATATTGGAAGATCATCATCACTCTGCCATAACATCTAATCTTCCTTGCACGTAAGCATGTGATTTGGGGTTGGAAAGACTGTGGGTCTCCTGCTTGATACTCTACTTGATACAGAAGCTACTGAGTACGGAAGGTGTAGAGTGACTGCCACTTATCAAATGTTGAAATGAAAGGCGTGCATCACCTCTTGTCCATGTGTATTAAACTGTACAACGATGGAAAAGGGGTAGTAAAACAAACAAAGGAACTTGCCTGTCATAGAAGAAATGCTAAAGGATTCAGCAATTCCTGGACTGTTCGGTGGACAGAGGATGAAGAGGAGCTCCCCCATCTACTGGAGGCAGCGCTGTCTTCATAAGTTCATGGTTCGACACCATGGATCTCCAGGTGGGTCAAGATTATAGAGATACACCAACCTGGAGGACTCCATGCTGTTGAGCTGTTCACAAGCAGCGGAAGCCAATAAACTCTTCTCAGCTACCAGGTTATTTTCCCTGTCTGCCTCTGGAGCTCTTCTGACTGCATTGTTTGTGCTCACTTTAGTGGAAATTACCGATGGAGAAAACCAAAAACCTTCCACAACTGATGAGAAGGAGCAAATAATCTCTCTACTGAGGACTAAAGCACAATCAACTATGATAAAGCTAAGGAGATTTCCAGGTTGCTACCAGGCGTATGTACTTGCCTCTGCAGTGGATTTTCTTACACCTTTCTGTGAATGCTGTAAATTTCCATTCATTGTCAAAGGGCAAGGCTGAATGGCCAAATTATGTCCTCTGTGAAGTAATTAAAATATTAAGTGGATAGCTATCTAAAGCAAAGAAATCAGGCATGTTCTGAAAGGGTATGCCTACACTATCAAAAATTTATAAGTATGAGCCCATTCTCACACCCATTGCTGCCTTCCATCCACAGAGATTACCTACAGGAGTATTAACAGTTTTGGATTTAGGTTATTCCATGACTTTTCTGAGAGAGGAGAGCTCAAGACCATTCCTAACCTCTATGCGAACCCAAACTCTTGTTTAAGTGATATAGACAGATAAGGCTGTGGTGGGGCAGAGCATGTTACACTCCCACAGCATCAGCAGATACGTGAAGTACAGCTTTTTCCATGTATAGTGTGGATATTTGAGCTATAAATACCAGTGTGGATGGAAAGCTTTGAGGTCATGGAGAATGGCATCCTTATATGCACTTCTGAGCCCTCCTTTCACCTGGAAGTGTAGACATACCTATAGAGGATCATGTCTTCTGTATGGTAGTAAGTATTTATATGCATTGGTGTAATCCAATATTGAGTCCTCTGTTGTTCACTTGGGTAAAGGCAAATCTTGTCATACTGGAAAAGGGGAATTACCTCAGAGCAGAAGACAGCTGCTCAGGTCAAAGACTTTGGTCATTCACTGCACCTGAGAGAACCAAGGCTCTTCAAGGATATTGGCAATGAACCATTGCCAATCAGTTTTGCTCTCAGGAATTGTCAGTGGTAAAGCTTAGGCTATTGCTTACTGGACTTATTTATATTTTGTATTTACTATACAGGAGTTCTATTTGAGGGTTGAGCAGGAGATTGAAAAAGAACAAATGTGAGCAAGAACTCTATAAAGCAGGATGTATCCTTATGCATGCTGCACTGAATTGTAATTTAAATATATCTGGGCTGCCACTGATGAGCAATTTAAAAGTGATGGTATTTTCACAGACCTCTTTTGCTTTCTGTAAGGGTTTTCTCTTTTCTTTAGGGAAAAAAAAAAGAGAGAAAGAGAGAGAAAGAATTCTTTGGAGGATAAAATGACTTTTGGAGATGAACAATGCATCTGTTATTATACAGTGTTGATTGTGACATGGCTGTGAGTTACATGAAATTACAAGCTCCCTTGCTCTCTGTTTCGCTAGCATCGTTCCATTTTGTGTTTTGAATTGATATGGGACCCACAGCTGAGTGGCCATTTGTTTTATTCTTTTGCCCGAGCCCTTAAAGCTGTTGGTAATGATTGGGAAGAGCGGGGAAGCTGATAACAAGGGAGAGTGGATGCAGTGTATTACTCACTTTCAAGTGCCCTATTAGCATACTGCTGAGCTGACATGGGGGTAAAACAGCCCTCTCCAAAGCAATCTGCAGTACTGCCACTTGCCAGCAGCAGACAGAGAGCAAGAAAGCATGCGAGCTGTCATTTTTTTTTTGATGGTGACCTAATGTCATAAAAGAAACTTTTTTGATTCTCAAGTGGCCAGGAGTCACCAGATCCTTGTTACTAAGCAAAATATTTTTAATCAGGAGTGAATTAATGTCCCCCCCTTATTCAAAAGATCTTTGTGGTGTAGTGCATTAAATTTTGGCTGTGTGAGTAGGTTGTGCTCAAGCAGATCCCTGATGTTTTTGAAAACAATGTTCAGCCAGTAATGCATCTTTCGTTGTCCTCAATCATCTCCGCTAGCAGAGCGGGACCTTATTCAGGTGGAGGGGCTCCAATCTGTCTGTACCCATCTGTCTAGACATGCCTGGAGAAAGTAGAGTGTAATCATTGTCCCTGTTTTTCCCTTGCCTTCTGAACAAGAAAATATATTTTTACTCCCTCAGGTTCCTTTAAGAAACTCTGCGCTAACTTTCATAGGTTTAGGGCTTTTTTCCCTTTGTTTATGGCTTTTATTTTTAGACTGCAATCGGTGCTGAGTTACAATACACCATGACAGCTGCTTATTCACGTTATAGCCATAGCTTTAACTCCAGTTGCTCTCTGTCTCATTGCAACAGTCTCTTAAAAATGCAAACACAATTTAAAAGTAGATTACATTTTGAACCAAAGGGAAAAAAATGGCCATTTTCATTGTTTATGAAATTTCATGGCATATGGACATTTGTTAGCAGGCTAAGTAGTTCCAGCGGATGTGTTTAGTTTGTGAAGTGTAAGGTGTACTGCAAATCAAGTTGCCCTTTTCAAACTGCTGATTTTATAAGGGTTATAAATCTATCATTTCCAGTCTGATATGGCTGGATAAACAATGTAGCCATTGTTTGAAACTGGTCCATATAAAACTGGGTACAACAAGCTGGAAAACTGGTCCATCAAATGTAGTTTAGTAAGGCAAGGGGGATGCTTCTAAATCTATTCAGTATAGTGCATCTTAATACAAGACAATTCACTTTTTCCCTTCTCTCCTTTCGTCATACACACATGGAAAGAAAAGGAATAGAGACAAGTGAAGGAAATACCAGCATCTAACATATAAGATAATAGGGTATAGGTTTTAAGTTATGCCACCATTGCCGCAGTAAGGGTTGATGTCTTTCCTCACTAGAAGCACAAGCTACTTCTTATATAGGACATTAGACAGCAACACAGAAACCTTTACACAGTGTTAAGGTTTCATCAAGCATTAGATGGCTCCTTTGTGATTCCTTTCCACAAACATCAGGTATGGATTCAGCCTCACCTCAGCCCCGGGAATCTCCCCAGATCAGTCTTGCGGAAGGTTGGCCCTCAGGAAGCATCTTTCAAAATGAAGCCTTTTGGTTGTTCTCAATTCCTTCCAGATGTTGGAATGTTTTGATAGAGCAGAATGAAGTCTAGAAACGTACTTTCTTCAAAGCATTAGATGCTATCATTACCTGATTCACAGAATTGGGATGTTAAGGGAGAAAAAAACACAAAAAGAACAAACATATGACTCATGTTAAAATTACAGGATCTGGCAGTAGTAGATTTTGCAACTGATTATAGAGATTTCTTTTTTCCTACTGGATTATTCTCATCTTCAGGAAAAAAAAAAAAAAAAAAAGAAGAAGAAAAAAACACCAAACAACCAAAACCATAAATAAAGATGAGTTCTCAGTAATGGCTTCTTCGCCCAGCTGGAACTGCTGAGAAGATTAAAATTCTGTTTGTTGTTCAATATTACTTTATTGGATAAGGAAATTAACACTCTTTTGAAGGACTTCAGTAAGATGAAAGCTGGTTTTAAATAGGAACAGAGCCTTTTCACAAGTTGGATTATTGCTCTCCCTTTCTTTCTATAGTTGCATGAAGGATGTAGCCATCTCATTGCTGTGTTTTCTATCCATAGAGTAGAAACCGTGACCATCGTTCATGTCCCTTTCTACTCCTTATTACAGCATCTGTGATGCATGTTGCTTCTTTGACAGCTAGGTGCCAGTGATCCTGTGCTAAATTCTCAGCCTGAGCTAGTATCTGGACACTTATGCTTATATTGCTTGCTGCCTTTTTGAAGATGTACATGAGGAGCTTTCTTGCTCCTCTGCATCAAAGATCTTCATTATAGGCACTCCTCAGTAGGTGCTCTTGATGGGCTGTGGTGGAGCAATACCATTACCAACACCGTGAAGGAACAGCAGAGCGCAAATCTACACATATAGTTTCAGTCTAAAGTATGAAAAAGACACTTCTTGATTGACATTATGTATGTGTCCTTGAAGATTTCTGCTTCATTTACGGACCAAACCAAGATTTTCTATTGTTAGCCAGTGCAGAGCTATTACAATCTGAAAATATAAGCTATGTTCTGTTCTGCTGTATGCGCCGTCAGCAAAATTGTCAGCTCTGTCTTAGTCACTGCACTTTTATTATAGGAGTTTTTAGAAATGCTGCTGGATTTGCAGGGCTTGTAGACACTCAGATTGTCTTTTTACTTGTGCACTGAGCAAATATGGCATAGAAATCTACATAAGCCTGTAAACATAAGCTAGAACCCTCTTCAGATTTTTACAGTGTGGTTTTTTTTTTTGTGGTTACTACTGATCTTTGGAGTTAGGGTAAAAAAAAAAATCCCATTATTACTGTTTTGTTTCCAGAAATCCCTTCCATCTCATTTCCACCAACTGTGAGTTCTGTCTCACATGCATAATGGAGAGAAGGAAATAACACCTTTAGCTTGAAAGCTTTCTAATCGTAGGCTAGAGGATTGACATTTTACCTAACAATAGCCAAATAAATCTATGTGCTTTAAGAGCTCTTGCTAATGTCAAAGAAAATGAATAACAGCTTTACTATTTAGTAAGCACCAAGACTACCATAACAGTGTTGTGATGGTGTCTCCTGTTTCTAGTGGTAAGCTCCGCTTGGTACTTGGAAGACGAGATTGTGCTTGTTCTTCTCCCTTGCCACCTTGTTTGTTGAGACTTTAGATTGTTCTGTGGAAGTTGTTGGGAGCCGATTCATTGATTTCAGCAGGAGTTTTATCTATAGGGCAAGGTGTCTCTGTGAAGAACTTGTTATCTATTTGCACTGTGGCAAGCATGTTAGTAGCCTCTGCTTTTGAAAAAGAAAGCATCTATGATCTGGGACCCTGAGCCTGGAACATATCCTAACCCCCAGCACAATATTTGCTAGTACTCTTAGTTGTAAGATACAGAGCAAGTTACTTCTGTATATTAGGGTTTTTTTTCAAACAAATAAAGGTATGCCCAAAATTGCCATACCTAATTCCTCCGCTAGAGGAAGACTCACAGTTCCTCAAAAAATTTCCCTTGTACTAGATGCTGAACCAATAGCCAGTTCCAGCTCAGCTCCAGACAGCTTAATTCCCTGGAAATTAAAACTCCACAAACAAATTATTTTCCAAAATAGGGAAATAACCAATGTCCCACTGAGACACTGCTGTCAGTGATCTTAGTTCCCCTTTCTAACATAATGTTCTCTGTGCCTCTGAGATGTTTAATGTGAAAACTGATCTTCTGGAGAGGGAAGAAGTGGTGTTTGGGTTTTTTTTTTTTTTTACTTCTTTTTCTAAATCATATTATTTTATAAAATTAAGGCATGCTGCAGTTGCATTTGCATTGTTTATCAACTACAATTCTATCTACCTATGTATAAAACCCTCTGATATCTTAAAAAATTTATTTTCTCAGCAAGGAAACTAAATTTCAAATTACTAAATGTCATATGAGGATCTTATTTTGGTCACAAGTTAATTTTAGAATAAATCCATCCAAGCAATATTTCTGGCAATGAAGTTTGGACTTCTAACTTTTTTTTTTCTGATGGCAGACAAAACAACAGTGAGTGAGTCATTTTCCCCCTCTTGAAATGTACAGGTTTAAAAAAACGGTGTTGAATTGGGCCAGTAGTTTGTGTAGTTCCATTTTTATCTATCCCTTCTCTTGAATCAGCTAAAGCTTGCCTCACTGCTAAGTTTTCAGACTGCCTTTTCTCCATGAGGTTTTAGGTTATCCCAAAATGAAATTGCTGTAATATAAAATATTGAGGAATTACTAAAGCCTACAAAATGCCTTCTTCTGCATATCACACAATAAGTGAGTTACATGTTACAAAGCCAGACAGATTTAAATTTATAGTGTAGCTAAGTTCCATGCACTGTCTTAATGTATATATACTGACAATTATTGGAGTTTACAGTTTTTCTCCTGCTGTGAAGGATTGCTTTAAACTCCTAATTCTGATAGCCTTTCCAAAATGGACATGTACTTGAAGGTAATGCTCAGCTGAACATGTTTTCAGATGTTCTGTCAGCAAAGAACTGGATCTTAAAAAATAAAAGTACTGGGGGTTTTTGCTTTACTCTGAGGTCACTAACCTTTGTTGACATGCCCTGTGGCATTTTAGAATTATTGGAACTGACATTTGGTTTCAGATTCCAAAGACCTGTGCAGGAAGTTTTACATTACTTCCTTTTACTATTTGACCCGTTTAATTCTTTGTTTGATCTTGGCAAAATCATTAAGGGAGCCCAGTAAAAGTACAAAGTAACTTGATTTAGAAAGCAAAAATAGATAAATGCTTGTATTTTTAGATTGCATGTAAAGATAAATGATTGTAAGTAGAAATCACATTAAGTCAAAAAGCATTATATCTTTAGCCAGCCCTAATGGCAGAGTCTCAGCAGCTGTTACATGACACAGCTCCATTACCATCAACAGGACAATTTGCTGTAGCCAAGAAACTATCCCATAATATTTCCAGCAGCTCAGAAACTACAGGGAGTCCTGTGCAGATAATTTTTCTTCCAATGACTGCAAGTCATTTAAGTTACCTTTCAGAAGATCAAAATACTGCAACTGTCCATATAGATTACAAACTCAATCATACCCACACCAGAAATATTTCTTTTGTTCTGTTCTCCTCACTTTTACAGCCACGACCTCCACCATCGTCATCTGTAGGTCTTCTACCACTGGTTGCTCCAATTTATCCTTCCTGAGCTCATTCCAGGATTTTCTAAGAAGAAGGATGCATGCAGATAGTGTTAGACAGATACACTGAAACTGTGAAAAAGATCTCTGCTTTTTCCCTGTATGTTCACCTGGTATATGAGAGAAACCCCTTCTTCATATGGAAGAATTACTATTCTAGGTATAATTTAGCCCATTCTGATAAAGAATAATGTTGTTGTTCTGTGCACTCATAGACATCCACAGTACCAAAATCATGTGTGAATTGGCTAGTTACCCTTAACAGCGCCAAACAAGCTCAGTATGGTAAAGTTGAAAATCACAGTGAAGAAAAATGTAAAAGAGCTATTAAACTGACAACTGGTGTATGCCTTTTCTCTTTCAGGGTTTTCCTGCAAGAATTTTAATGGTGTCATGATGAGACCTTTTATAAATTGTGCCAGTAGAGGCTAGAAGGGGACTCATGATGCTTTTACTCTTCCTCCCTGAAAGCAATATCAAGGATATCTTGATTAGCCTTGATAGATGTTTGTGTTACATGATCTTAAAGACCTTCATGGATGAAAATGCTACAACAGTCCTTTGGTACACTGATCCAGTGTTTAACTCTCCTTTTAGTTAGAATATTTTCCTAATTAGGACCCAAAATATCTTTTGCTGCAGGTCAAAGTAATTATTCCTTGTGCTATTGCTTATGAGTATATAGAACAGTTTCTCCTCTTTTGAAACAGCCTTCTGAAATTCAAGCTTCTCTAGAATAAAATATCCAATTCTCCTAACTTTCCCTCTATTGCATGATTTCTTGACCTGAGATCAGTTTAATTCTACTGTCCTGGACCCCTGATAATACATCTGTGCATTTCTGAAAGGGATATGATAAATAGGATGTAGTATTCCAGATGAGTACTCATTATTGTAAGGTACTGGAATAATTATTTTCCTCAAGTTTCAGATTTACACATGCACGAATTAAATTTATCTTCTCATAGCAACACTGCATATTGGCTCTTAGTAATAGCCAGATCTTGTCCTCCACAAGCTCTTTATTCTCCATGTTGTGCTTGTCCATCTAATTTTCACCTCCTTTATGTATCATTTCTTGTTCTTGTCTTTATTAAATTTTATTTTATTACTTTCATATTATTTTTTTCCAGTGTATTGGATTATTATAAATTCTGATCCTTATGCTAGATGCTTATAGTTCTTACCCACTTACTAACATTGGCATGTTTGTGAGTGATCAGATCTTGTTAACACACCCACAGTTTTTGGGGGAAAGATTGTCATCTTTGTGGAGCCCTCTGCAGTTTTTCTCCACCTGTCTCACTGAAAGAAATATGCTAGTCCCTGTTGTGGTTTCATCACCGTCGTGTGGGAGGACTACTGCTGCTTTTTGCTTGGTAAATGATCTTTCTAAGGAAAGTGTTAAATTACATTGTTCCTTGGTATCTATATTGCAGTGCAATATACTGTCTCATTAATGTTCCCTATTGCTCAGGCCTCTCAATATATTCTTTTTCTTATTTTCATTGCATATTTGTATTCTGTCTGTTTTTCTTCAAACTTGACAATTGATATAGCTTTTCTTCTTCTCTGGTTCCAACTCTCCTGAGAACCCAACTCATGAAAATATCCCCTTGAAGAAAGTGTTTAAAAAGACATTTAATGGTAATCCTGAGTTTTAAGTCAAAATTATGGCATCAAATTTCACAGATAAGGGGGAAAATAACTCTTCCTCTCCCATCATTCTTGTGTTAAAGTGCATGCACAAGAACATATGACAAAAACAGGTGTCATTGTGCAATGTCTTTCATCAATACCCTGGTCACTGCCAGCTCTAGAGAAAAATTCCTAAAATTTTACATGAATTTTAAGCATTTTCCTGAATAAATGACTGCTTAAATGTTTTCTCAAATCAGAGCTCAAGATAATTTGTATTATTTTCCCATCTGTTCTATTATTTCCTATGAAATATTCACATGGTTTCATTTCTAAGCTGTTTATGTTCTTGTGTTAATGAATATGTTAAATAAAATTAAATCAAACAGCTATCCCAGTAGCCACATTAGAGGATATCTCTGCCCAGATCAGACATATCGCAGAACTGTTGTATTTATTTGCAGTCTCTTGTTTTTTCCTTAGTTCATGGACAGTAGTGTTCCTATTTAAGCCAGATGGGGTTTCTTGGGAGAGCAACATTTCATGGGAATCTGCATTAGATACTTTAATATAATATGCCTTCATTTTGGAAAATTATTTGATATTGTCTCCTAGAGTGTTACGTGCAAAATTAATAAGCAGATAGGGCATATGATGTGAATGCAGATTTAAAAATCTATCTATTACTCATGTATCTCTACTCTGCCCTGGTGAGACCCCACCTGGAGTACTGTGTCCAGTTCTGGAGCCCCCAACACAAAAAGGACATGGACCAGTTGGAGAAGGTCCAGAGGAGGGCCATGAAGATGATAAAAGGGCTGGAGCACCTCTCTTATGAGGACAGGCTGAGAGAGTTGGGGCTGTTCAGCCTGGAGAAGAGAAGGCTCCGGGGAGACCTGATAGCGGTCTTCCAGTACCTCAAGGGGGCCTACAAGAAAGATGGGGAGAGGCTGTTCAGTAGGGCCTGTTGCAATAGGACAAGGAGTAATGGTTTTAAAATAGAGGGCGGTATATTTAGATTGGAAATTAGGAAAAAAATTTTTTACAATGCGAGTTATAGAACACTGGAACAGGTTGCCCAGAGAGGTGGTGGAAGCCCCATCCCTGGAAACGTTCAAGGCCAGGCTGGATGAGGCTCTGAGCAACCTGATCTAGTCAGGGATGTTCCTGCTCCTTGCAGGGGGTTTGGACTAGATGACCTTTGAAGGTCCCTTCCAACCTTAACCATTCTATGATTCTATGATTCTACCTATAGATGTTGAACTAGAGGTTTTGGTACTCATTAAACACCCTGTGATCTTTCAGTGAAACTATGTGGCGTCAAAGCACGTAATTCAGAGCTGGGTTATAGCATCTCAGTTAAGACCAAACTTGCTGCCTCTACCATAGCAGCCAGGACCAGGTAGACAAAAAAAGGCATAACTAGGAGAGGCAGCCAGAGGGTGAGAACTTTGGGGAAGTGGGCAGCAGTTACTGCTTCTGTCAGGAGCCATCACTGCAGCAGTATCTGCTTTTAGCTGCCTTCTATTCTTTGCCTTGGTAACAGCAACCTGGGATTTCCAGAGCTGTGGCATTAGCAACACAGGCAGCAAGACCCTGAGCTGTGTTACTACTCTGGTCACCTGACACTGCACACAGTGTGTGGTTCTGCCCATCACAAGACCTGTCCCTAAGAGTACTGTGACCAAACACTTTTAGGTCCTTACTGAGCTGCTTAAAATAGTATGACTCTCTAGTATAGACAAGATCCAGCCCAGATTCCAGCCCATGAAACATCCATCTTCTCATACAACCGCCAAAACACAGGGCCCTGGTGGCACTGCTGTGATGTGGTCTAGGAGGCTGGGAATATGCAGTCAATTTCATTTCATTGCACGCACCAGATGCTACCTCTCAGCTCAGGCTATGGCAGTGATAAGGCACTGTACTAGGTGTATTTATAACTGTAACCTTTAGAGAGCTTGTTTTCAGGACTTAGCTCAACAACATGATAACATCATGGGGCTGCATCTCAGTGTGGTGGTGGTATAACACATTGTCACAGTGGCATGGTATAATGTGGTGTTCTCATGTCATATACTGGCTCATATCACTTACAGATAGAAAGCACAATACTGCTAAGTGCTCTGTGGGCAGGATGCAGTCTTTTCTTAGAGTTACTATCTGATATTAAAATGTTGCTACACTCAACTGTACTTAAAAGCATTAGGATGAACAGGAGCATCCTGAAGCACAGCAAGGAAGTTTTTTGGTGGTGTTTCATTCTTCCATCAATATCATCTATCAAGATCTTCTGTCTACCTTTCCTAAGGTAGAATTTATGATGATCTGATGAAAGTAGAGATAGGTAACAGAACTCCATTACTTAATGATGTGCCTGAAACAGCAATTTTTGTCTTTAATTACTGTTAGCTTGAAAAAAAAGGCAAAGGAAAAAAAATCATCAGTCTACCTCTATCAACATGTGCAATTTTCTCTTCCTACACATGAAAAGAACAAGGACCTTCACTAATCTTAGGCTGCCTCCAGCTATTTTTTGGCCAGAAACCAACTGAAACTTCTGAAGCTTTAAACACAGAGTAATTCACCAACTACAACCACTGGACAAATCCTCCAGGGAAAGCCTGTGCTGTGTCTGTAGAAGCTTGAGAACGTCTCATTTTAATTTTTTCCTGGTTTTCATTTTTTTCTCTCCCCATTTTCAAGCCTTTCATCCTCCCTGTTTTTTTCCCTTTTTCCCTGGTCTTCCTTCCTCTCTCCCTCCTCTCAATCCTCTGTCATCATACATTTCCCATTGCCCAGTATTATTTAACATCTTCATCAATGACATAAACAGTGGGATAGAGTGCACCCTCAGCAAGTTTGCTGATGACACCAAGCTGTGTGGTGCAGTCAACACACAGGAAGGATGAGATGTCATCCAGAGGGACCTTGACAGGCTGGAGAGGTGAGCCCATGCAAACCTCATGAAGTTCAACAAGGCCAAGTGCAAGGTCCTGCACATGGGTCAGAGCAATCTCACACACAAATACAGGCTGGGCGGAGAATGGATTGAGAGCAGCCCTGAGGAGAAGGACTTGGGAGTGCTGGTGGATGAGAAGCTCAACATGAGCCGGCAATGCATGCTTGCAACCCAGAAAGCCAACTGCATGCTGGGCTGCATCAAAAGAAGCATGGCCAGCAGGTCGAGGAAGGTGGTTCTGCCCCTCTATTCCACTCTCATGAGACCCCACCTGGAGTACTGCATCCAGCTCTGGAGCCCCCAGCATAAGGACGTGAATCTGTTGGAGAGAGTCCAGAGGAGGGCCACGAAGATAAGAGGGCTGGAGCACCTCTCCTATGAGGACAGGCTGAGAGAGCTGGGGCTGTTCATCCTGGAGAAGAGAAGGCTCTGGGAAGACCTTATAGCAGCTTTCCAGTACCCAAAGAAAGAAAAGGAGAAACTCTTTAGCAGGCCCTGTTGTGAAAGAATGAGGGATAATGATTTTAAAATAGAAGGAAGCAGATTCAGACTTGATATAAGGAAAAAATATTCTGCGATGAGGGTGGTGGAACACTGGCACAGGTTGCCCAGAGAGGTGGTAGATGCCTCATCCCTGGAAATATTCAAGGCCAGGTTGGATGGGACTCTGAGCAACCTGATCTAGTTGAAGATATCCCTGCTCCTTGCAGGAGGGTTGGACTAGATGACCTTTAGAGGTCCCTTCCAACCCTAACCATTCTATGATTCTATGATTCACTCTTTCATGTGAAGATTTCCGTGCTGTGATATGGATGGAGCAAATGCTCTCATAGAAATTACCCCAAATAGTTTAGAGACATCCATCATGCTATAAGGGAAAAGTCTCTCAGATGCCAGTATTCTGCCAGGTTTGGGGAGCTACTCATTGCAATTCAGTACTTGAGACTCCAGAGACCCCCAGTGACTTCAGTGTCTGTATCCCTGGAGGGCACCCAGCAAGCTACAACTCGTGACCTCAAGAGACTGCTGTGAGGACTTGTTAATCAATATACACAGAAACTTGCAAAGATGTAATTGCAGAATAAAGTTCCATGTATTGCAGAGGATCCTGTGTTCAAATCTACCAGAGACTGCAGAAGGCTTTCAACAGGAATGTCTTTATGATGCAAGCAGATTTGTATTCATTAGGCAGCCTCTAGGACCACTGATCCACTCTAATAAGTGTTTTGATAAAAGAGGTCATATCCCCAAAGGATATCTGATTGGGACATGACATTTCTCCTGTAAAAGATGATTACAATAGGCAGACACTGATTGTCTTCTAATACTTTTAAGGTTATAATATAAAAAAAAAAAACAAACAAGCCTAAAGAAATGACACTTCTCCTTCAAGTTGTTCAGTGCTGATGGAAGTTATTAGACTGATGACTCTGAGAAACACAGTCCTCTGCCTAATAGCATAGGTATTGTTGGTGTAAGAAGATTTTGCATTTTTAGCAGCACTGCAGGGTTCAAACTCTTGTTCAGGGAAAATCCTCAAAGTCAAGGATTTTCCTCTAAGATCTTTCAGTTCTTCTACTTCAGCCAATGCAATGAACCACTGCTATGGTGCTGTATAAGATTTTAATTCATGATGTCCATATACCATTTGAGCTGCTCACCACACTATGTCTTTTTCCGTTTTTCTCTGCTGAGTGTCTTTGCCAGAAAAGATACAAGCATGTTCATTAGGTATGCTGAATGTACCCATCAGTAACCAGACAACCTATCTTTGAGCACAGCCTGAAGAATGGCCTTTCCTGGTAGTTTTAATCACATAAACTTTTTTTGAAGGAAAAAGTTTTTTAATTGACTTGCCTATCTAAATGAGAAATATACTTTCAAGTATGAGAGAGTAAAACTGCTAAGTTAATGCAAGAGTTGTACAGCTGATCTGGAGTGATACATTCGGTATGCTCAGTGGGCCTCAGGCTAGACAGATGAAAAGAGAATCACTTCAAAAATACTGGCCTGATGCTGTTGATGGGAAAGTAGAGGTGGAGATGGAAGAGACCACTGTATACAGGATACAGGTAGTAAATACGTTTGGAGGGGGTTTTTTTAGACAAAAACATAATAGCAACTATTTTCTAAAGATGCTAAACCAAAATATTCTGAGGGAAATTGCTCCAGTAAAATGTTTCTCTGTAGCTCAAACACTGCACAGAGTAAAACTCAATTTAGACAGTGCATGATCACTAAAGCAGATAACTCAGGCTGCAATTTAATCAGATTTCAGAGATGGGAATCAAATGAGGTGTAAGGTAGCTAAATTATTTCTGGGAGCCTCCTCTTTGCTTCATTCTCTCCCCATATCACCTGACTAGAAGTGGACTCTCTTGACTCTGGCCTGGATGTTCTGCACATCAGACAACCAAGATAGCACACGATTGGACAGGAGCCTGGCATGTGAGGACAGTCCTAGAACTGTGTATCTGAGGAGGAAAGCCCAAGGCATCCAATCCTTGATGTTTTCATTAGACGCAGTGGTGCCTCCACAAGACGAAAGGTTTTTCAGCCATGCTTTCAAGTGATGAGACCAAATGTGGAATCAGAGCATTATTAAGTGGCAGAGAGTCGGAAAAAAAAATCCTGAAAGTAGAGGAGACAAATTCTTTGCTGATTCTTCTACAGAAGACTGAATTCATTACACACCAGCCCAACAGAAAAGATCAGGTGTAAATAAACAAAAATTTGCTCCAAATAGTTCATCTTCATCCAACAACTTATTCAGGGCATACACATTTGACATTTAACTATATAAAGCTAAAATGACAGTGAATGGTTCACTATGTTCTCTTTTCTAGCTTTTTCATTTCCACTATCAAGTTAAGTTTTAATCACTCAATTTTCAGGAGTATGGTAGGATGAACTAATTCATCTTATGATGAGGTTGTGAAGTGTTCAGGTAACAGTGACACAGGGACTACACAAAACATAGAAGCCCATCTTTCTTCTATTTCTTTCTTCTCATTTGCAATTTCCTCACATTCCCAATTAACTACTTTTTCAGTTCTGGAATCTCTGATTCTTATTTACTCTCACTGGTGAAACTCTAGGTTTTAGTATAGCACTACTCCTTTCCAAACCTACATGCTTTTTACTGCACCATAGTGCCAGTGCAAATAAAAGCAACAAATGAGAGTCTAATGGCCTATAGAATCATTTTGCTTTCATTCTTCTTCTGTGCTGTTTTTATTTCTTCCCTAATACTAGGGATGATACATAATAACTTTTTGAAATGTGTATCTGGATGCTAACCTGTAAGATGAATGGTGATAAAGCTGTTTACACCACTCAAAGGTTTAAACTAAATGACAGTAAAAAGAAAAAAAAGGAGAAAATATACCTTTTAGGCTAACATAATTGTTCAAATAAAATAACTGCAGGAAAATAGCTATACAGTAGCTTGAGTAATGTTTTCAAATGAGCCCTATTCCGTATGTGATGGGGAAATGTAGGAACCCACATGCCTTTTGGAACTGCAATGAGAATTGCAGATACCTTGCTGCTCTTTTAAACTTGCGGCCTCCTGAAACAGCTAGGCGTGCTTTAATTTTTTATCTTTTCCTGCTGCTAATATGATTCACTTAATCTTCAGCTGGAGGTGAAAAGATTATACTCACTCCAGGTGCTCTTCTACTGGGAGTCACCAGGCTAGTGCAAGATGCTGTGCCATTTAGTGACACTAGGAGGGGTTCATCGTAGTACTGCTTCTAGAATTTTCAAAGTACCTTGGCACAGAACAAGTCCAAATTTCCCTACAGCAAAAATTGGTTCCACATTGGCAAACATAGCTAAAATACAATGCTTATTCCCATCACTTTCCTTTCAGACAGTATTACAGAATATAAGGATAGGAGAAGAACCTGGAACGTATTTTGCTTTCAGTTGTCTCCACAGACTTAGAGATCCCAAACATATTCTTTATTGAATTTTAATATTGAAAAAAAGCTATACAGCTAAATGAGACATTTTCTTGGTGGTGGAGTAGAAATAATTGCTGCTATTTCAGCTTAAATTAACACTGAATTCTTTGCTTCAACATGTGTGAGCCTTCTAGAAGTACTTTCTCAGACATGTCACACTTTTGTTCTTGAGAGTAATTCCTAGTTCTATGAACAATAGTTAACATTTCCCTCTCTCTTCCTCCAGAAAGGTCTACTTGTCCTGTACAATTTCATGAAACTAAAAGGATTGCCCCTTTTCTTCTCCTGACTTTCACATATTTACTTATTTATCCACTCCTACTAAATTGAATAGACAAAATATAGTAAAATACCTATCTAAAATAGCGGCATTACTTCTAGTGCTGCATTTTGATAAACACCCTCATCTTGGGCACATCTCAGAAATTGCAATTATATCTGTTTATGACTGGGAATTATGAGCCAAGGTTTCTGCTGATATAACCAACGTATTTCTCCAGTTGTGTGGTGGAATTTTGCCAACAAGAAACCTGGCAGAGAGTCAGACTGCCATGACTAGAGAGAAATAATAATGGAATTTAGCATAATTTCCTTGTATTTATTGTTAGAGAAGAGAGGAGGAGAAAAATAGCCAGCTATAAGATCTGATTTAATTTCACTCACTGTATCTCAGGTAGAAACCTAAACTTATTTATTTATGAGACACAGTTTCTCAGAAAAGGATCACTCAAATTCCACAATTGTCTCTTCCCAGTGACCTTTTCCCTTGAATTTCATATAGCCTTGAAACGTTGGCATTAGTGGCGCAGAGAGTTTGCAACATGCTTGCTACTGCCAAGACATTTTGTCCCCTGTGCTTCGTAGCAGGGTCTTAGCTTCACCCGCCTCATTCTTAACCCAGAACCAGCAATCAGGTTGTCACTCACATCACATTTACCTGCCTCTGGCAAGAAGAGAGAAGCAATGTTTTCTCTGAAAAATTTCTACAGCAGTGTTACCATATATAAATTATCTGGGACAGACATCTTGTCATTTGCTTAAACAAGCTAGACTTCTAATGTTGGGTCAGGGCATATAGACTAAGTATAGGGAAAGTAATGTCATTAGATCTTTAATCACATGGCACTCTTGAGAAAGGGGTCTGTGACTAGAAACACTAAGCTCAGTTATGATGCAGTACCACACACTCTCCTAGGGCATGCCTAAGGGCTGCCTCTTCCAGGCGTCACTGGTCATTGAAAAGAAAATTCTTTGCCCTCATTAGAGGTAATGTTGGTTGCAGCCACATTTGCTTTGACAACTTTTGGAGACACATAAAGGGACAAAGGAATCAACTGTTTCCTTATAATGAAGCCTTATCTTTATAAGGCCATTTCCTTAGATTTGTACAAAGTATGACCCCTGTTGCACAAATACTGTAATCTTGCCTGAGGCCTAGAATGCAGGGCTTTGCACCGAGGTGGCCTTCAGCCTCACATGTGCAGATGGGAAAGTTTCAGACTCTGGAGGAAGCCCCTCTGCATAATCCAACTAGAATGAAAAAGTCAAAACTATGCTAGAAATTGCAAGAAGAAACCTGCTTTGAAGTATGCCAACCCTGTCACACACCATGATTTTAGGGACAAACTGGTAACTGAGATGACTGCACAAAAATAAAGTATGTGGGACCAGCCCTCCCTCCATGACTAGAAGTATATTAAATAGGGTTCAGATGTGGCTCAATCTGTGCACTACATAGTCAAGGATACTTGACTGTTAAACGTCCTCAGATTCGTCCATCCTTTATCACTCTCTAGAGGCTGAAAGAAAAATCATTCCCAAATGCTTCCTTGCTTTTAGTATACAGCTTCTCCCTGGTCGACTACCACGTGTGAATTTAAGATATGACAGGTGAGAATTATTTCTGTTGGAAAAGCAGCCTCCACAGGAAACATACTTTTCCACAGGGAACATGATGGTTTTTTTCACAGTTCTCTGTTACCCATATATTGTCTGGAAGGGGACTTCAAATACTCAAACCTAATATGATGAACAAACACCATTATTAACATTGTCAAAATACTAAATTCTACATCTTGGTGAAGATTTTAAAGACAACAGCAACAGAGGGGTTTTCAATTTACATCAAGTTCAGTGGCAGGTTTTCCTCCAAAGTTTTGCTTTGTATGGTAATTTTTTTTTCAAATATCTTTTAAAACAAAAATATTTTCCCCCTGTTAAACAGGGAATTTACACTGTGATTCTGTTAATTCTTATATACACCTAAACAATAAATCCTTCAATAACTCATAACTGAAAATGACCTCAGAATACTTTCTGAATGTTTAAGATAATTCTATCATAGCAATATCCAAGGTCTTTGTCTCTTCTTACATTCTTTTGTTCCTTGGTTCTTTATATCCAATGAAAAGTTTGAAGGCAGTCATTTATTGCAAGGTAACAGTTCTTCTAATACGAATATTATTTATGCAGAAATGTGAATAATAAAAATAATTTTTCTGAAGCCTGCAAAATACATCTTAACTTGGTTACAGACACTTAATTCCAAATGCTTAAACCTTCATAAACCAGAATTGAATTTGACAATTCTTGTAAACAGTGGAATTAAGATGGATGCCTCCGTGAAATGGGCTGTGTGAAACTTCTGTTCCTCTAACACTGTCAAAAATCCAGATAATATATTTGCCCTTTTTGACCAGATGCAGTGTCTGGCATTGCACTGAATTTTATAATTCAAGGAAATTTTGCCAGTATTGATTGTGTTTTCCCTGGCAAATATGAAACTAGTGTTAAACAGTGATGTCGAATTGGCTTCAAGAAATCCAATAGTCTGGAAGAGTAGTTCAGTCTTTTGCATCTTTAATGATCAGTGTAATAGTACAGAAACACTTTTGACTTATGAAACACCTTTTAGTTAGGTTTTACAAAGTGTCTTACATGTAAAGATATGTCCTAGGGTGCTTTAAAATGCAAACTTCTTGTAGGAGATGATGCGCTGTTCTCTTTACACTCTGTTAGTTTCATAGTTTCATTAGTACCGTGTGGCAATTTAAAATATTACTTTTTCTGTTGAATATATGATGCAGAGACTCTGATTTTTCATTCTTCCTCCCTGATTACACTTTATAGTTTCTCTATTTTTGAAGAGCAGATAGATCTCTATGCAGAGAGTGTTTGCTATGAACAAGCCATGCAGATGATTAACCTTGGCATTGTCCCATGTCTCTCAGTGTAAAATTTTCAGCAGATTTTAGGTAAATCATTCAGCCCACTTCACTTAATAATACCTCTTTAACATGCTCCACAATTATATCATTTGTGCTGTTGAGCTTTGCCATTTTCCTTCTTCGTTATTCATTTCTCCCCAAGGAAGGGCAGTTTAACAGACATTTCCAGTGATGTAGGTAGTTAAATGAGGCTGTGGGTTATCTCACTGACCACAAGGTTTCTCTCTCATGATGATCACTGAAGTCTGGTGTTATGTTCTTTTCAGGAAGAATTTACCTTCCAAAACTAGGTTGCCTGGGAAAACTGGTAGAGCTGATTCCTCCCCTGCAAATATGAAGCAGAAGATTTGACAGAGAGGTCCATGGTTTGTGCCCTATTCTGTGGTTCCTCTGGTGTACCCATCCAGCCTCCAGAGAGCCCAGAACCAACACTGCTCAACAGCTGGCAGAAGGCATCAGAGGGATGCTCTGGATTATGCAGGACATCAGTCATCCATGGCTGCTTGACTGGGCTTTGGTTTAGCAATTTCCAAACCCATGCCACAGGTTGCAGAGAACGCCACTGTTACAAACCTCATTTTTTATGTGAGGTACGTGCACATTTTGATAAGCACATTCTTTCCCCTTCCTGTAATGGGAAATGTCACCATGAGGCAGAACACAGAACTATACCTACCTCACCCCATTTAAGCTCAGATCCAGCTCCTGGCAACTGTGGGTCACTGCCAGAGCTATGATAGCTTTTACCATTGTGCTCAACTGGTCTTATTTTTCTTTAGGAAAGAGACTTTCCTTCCTATTCTGCTCTTCTTTAGGTTGCCCAGAGAGGTGGTGGAAGCCTCATCCCTGGAAACATTCAAGGCCAGGCTGGATGAGGCTCTGAGCAAACTGATCTAGTCGGAGATGTCCCTGCTCCTTGCAGGGGGGTTGGACTAGATGGTCTTTAAAGGTTCCTTCCATCCCTAACCATTCTATGATTCTTCTTCTTCCTCTCCTTTGCTCTTTTAAATGATGTGGTCATTTAAAAACTGAGTTTCTCATACAGCATAGGAGTTCATGTAGTTGTGACACTCTCAAACCACTACCAGTTTGTGGTTAGACTCTAAGTTACCCTTTAATTGCAGATCCAAAATCTTTTGAAATCTACTGATAGGCAAAGACCTCCTCCTGTTTAGAGCAAGAACAGAAACTCTTATTGGACAAGAAGGAGTGCTGATAGGGGTGTTTTTGCCATCATTTCCTATGCAAACTACATTGAGGGGTTCTGGTAGGATGGTGAAATCGCATTAGTGTTCTCATACCTATCCACATTTGAAAATAACTACTACCTTGTGGTTCACAAGAGTCATGTAACAGCCCCATAATGTCAGCAGCTAGGATTATAAAGGGAAAATAGTGAATATACTTAGCAGGCTTCCTGAGTCAAAGGCATCCTGATCTGATAATACCTATTTTGGCACAGTTTCACTTTTGTAGGAACATTTGAAGAGTTCTAGTTCTGTTTCAGCACAGAATAAAAAACAGTATCGAGATCATCAGACCTGCCCTCAAACAGAATAGTTTCCTTCTGACAAGTGGGAAATAACACTCCAGGCACAGACCCTGTGTACAATAAATGGGTGTAAATGAACTGAAATCCAAAAAGTGTCAGCCTCTTTAGGGTGGATTTCCATATGTTTAAGCACATGATATTATGGCAGAATCAAGTGCATATGGAAGTGGAATATTCAAAATATAACTCAGTTTTAGTGAGGTATTTCAGATATCTATAAAGAATGCATTTATCAGTGCATAAGGTGACTTTGATAACAGGGTTAGTGACTGGAAGTAAAGCAAAAAGGAGAAGTCAAGAGGAAATTTAAGAGTTTGCATAGAGAAGAGACAAAGTCTTTTAAATATAGACAGATAACAAACAAATGAAAATATTAACAGGAAGAGTATGTAGCAGATATTAAAATCTATGTTCCTGTGATCTAAACTGAAGGGAAGTTGCATTGAAGAATATCAGGACCCAAATAAAGTAGTGGCTAAGAAATCTCTAAATGTGTTGTAGAATTATTCTGGTAAAACCTGGTTCCTTTGTGTCTGTATTTAATTGACAAAATGTTGTAATGCATTTTTTTTTTTTTCCACAAAAATGGTTTAGAGAATGGCAAGGTACTCCGACAAACTGGAACAAAGATACAAGAAATGAAATAAGGAGGAAGAGTAATTTCATGAATAGGAGAGTTAGAATTATCCTCAAAACTGCACTCCAAACCATACTCTGTCACTGATTTCCTAGGCTTTCCTTTGGAAAAATGTTCAGAGCAAAGTTTTCTTATTTTTATTTTACTTCACCTGTAGAAAAGGTTGGTGCTGTTGCTTCTCATACCCAAAGACAATTCCTCAGTGCAAATTAACTGCCTCTGTCACTTTCCTTCTTGACTTCAAGGAGGAAGCACAGACAACAAATGTCTTCTATACCAGCCTTCCAGCCATGGAAAGTCCTTTTAGGGGACATCAAGCCTAAGAGCTATTCTAAGATACTAGTTGTTTGTGACTGACCATGTCAATTAGTGTGCTGTAACCATGTCCCTGATGTTTTTCCCAACTCTGCTGCAGTGGTTTCTAGGTGAAGAAGAAAATCTAGCTCTCTATGACTTTATCCCTTAATTATTTGCAAGTAACAAGTAAGTTTTGTTACAGATAGTAATATTTCCTTTCTTCCATTCTTATCTATCTAGTTGACGAGCTCACTGGGAGGGAAGAGTTTCCATCTTCAAATATCCAATGGCAAGAAGCTCAGGCACTCGTATAGTTGAATTAAAGCCACAATGGAGTTATACGAATTACAGTGATTTATCTGAGCTGGTGATTTTGCCTTGAAAATTTTAAAGGAACACATTCTGTTCCTGCTAGGTCTCTGATTCCAAAGTGACAAAGAAATCTGTTCCACCCTGAAACAGATTTAAGAAGTACTACCATCAGTTCAGACAAGCACTGTGTTGAAAACTCTACACTCTCTAGGCCTTTGATGTGTTTAGAATCATCTTCTGCAGTCACCCTGTACATCCTCACCTTGTTGCTGTCCATTAGATTCTGAAAAGTTAACAATGCTGTCAAGACAATAATGCAGTTACTAGACAGTGTCAATTCTTATGCTTTTCCCCTACTGTGTTGCACTTGCAGAGCAAGTGTACTGTCTATATACATTGGAGACTTAGATTAAACTCTCAGTTAGAATCCTTCTTTGGCCATAAACTGCATTACTTGAAAGTAATTGAAACTTGGAGAAAGTTGTGACTGTGAATACAAAAGAATATTAATGAACTGAAGCTCTTTCTCAATCTATAAGCTCCCAGAAAAGTTATTATTGTTGAGGGAAAAGCACACATTCAGATTAGGTTTTGGCTGAAGCTAAGATTGGTGTTTGATTAACAGAAATAAACGGTTTATCTAAAATGAGAAATTACCTTAATACTAACCTAAAGTTTAAACAAAATCTATTTTCAATTATGAAAAGATTTGTTTCATGTATGCATTTGTCCTTTTGTTATTTTTCCATACATGAAAATACCAACAGAGCAAAACAAAGACTTTTCTCATCCATTTAGTTCAAAGAACAGAAGAACTAGGAACTCTCAGGAATATCAAGGGAAGAAGTGATTAAAATCTCAAGGAAGGAGGCCAGCAATATTTCAAATTTTGTTAAACAAAGTGAAGAGCTATCCAGTAAATTATTTTCTATTGCATTTTGATTCACTGTAACAAAATAAGTGATTTTTATGAGATTTTCAGTAGGATTTGTTTACCAAGGTTCAGAGAAAGTCAATTTCTCTGCAAGGAGAATTCTGAACTCTTGGATGCCTATCTAAATTCAGTTAAGCACTCAGAGGGTCACCTGCTGCAAATTCAACACAAAACCTTCAAAAGAAAAGAAGTTGATTAAATGTTCAAACATTGAGCAGAAGAGTAGACAAAATTACTTCCAGAGTTCCCTACCAACATCAATCATTCTGTGATTCTATGATTTTTTTTTTTAATGCTAGTATCCTAAGCTCACCTTGGTCTTTTAAAAAAGTACAATGTTCTCTCTCTTTTTACTCAGATATGGGCAGTGAATATTAAATATTCTATTCTAGCTATCTTGCACCTTCACTGGTGATGCATTAATGTGTCTTATGATTTTGAAGGTTAAGTGGGTATGTGCATTTGTGTGCTTCTCATTTTGTGTGCAAAGCCTCACGTTTTCATTGTCAAAACCCTTATGGACTGTCGAGGTACCTACTCAATGTTGAGGTTTCAGGACAGCAGGACTGTAGAGCAGCCTTGGAGTTGCTGAAGTGGCTTGGTGCATCTCTTCTTTGAAGGAAACTCCATGAAGACAGTAGCAGCTCTAGTGCCATCCTTCTCCCAACAGCCTTTCCGGGTGGGTTGCCACCCCAGCCTCTGATACTATTTGGCAGGTAATTCAGAAGGACTTCAGAGACCAAAGCCTCAGTGGCAGGGGGATATGGATCTTAGTAAAAACAAAGAGCAAAACACACTTCTGTGTCCTCCTTTTGTAGAAAGTTTAAATAATTTTACACTACACCCCCTGTGTCCAGAAACCTCCTATCAAAATTGCCTTTCAAGCATGAGCAAAACCCAACTACATGTTTGGGCTCACTGTGGGTTCTTAGAGTTTGAGTCCAGGTATGTTCACCAGTAGAGTTGAGGAAATGTCCAACAGCAGCAATGAATGCCTGAAGACTTGACCTCATATTATCCCTTAGTATAGACCTAAATAGGCCCTGCCTGCATTGTGAGTGGGGAGATACACCCCTTTTCAACTGGTTCTTAACATATCTTAGATGAGCCTAAGCAGGCATGAAACAAGGTGCAGTTGGTGTTATTGACAAGTCCAATATAAAAAATTTCACTGTTGTGATGTAGGCAAATGGAGCACAGAATTTGGGTATTAAGTGCTCTTCTCCACCAGTATCAATTAGAATAGTGTGTCATACCCCCCAACCCCCCCTGCATGCCTGATGCTAGTGACAGCATAGAGATAGCCGCTGCAAGCGTTGATGGGCGTACTCATTCGTGTCTCATTCCCACACAAAAGTGTCCGCATTCCCTTGTATGATAGTCCCAGTTGCAACTGTGCACCTTTCGACTGTTAGAGAGTTGTCAACACTAGCTAACTGAAATAAAGAAAAATAAGCAGAAAGATTGTAGTAGTCAAAACATTAGTGGCAAGTGTGCAAGAACCAAAACAATGACTTCCATAAGATAATTTAGGTGACACCTACCTGAACTGTGCTGGTAAATGTCTTCTGGAGTGTGTGTCTATGGATTTTATTATAACTGATAGCCTCTACTGCTCCTATTAAGTTTTTGTTTCGAGAGTTCCTTGAAGCCGTCATATATGAACAAAATGCCTCTCATCCTAAACCAGAGGAAAAGGCAGGGAAAGGATTATGAGCCCAGGTCAAACAAGTGGACACAGGGAACAATCACAAATATTTGTCATTTGTAACGAGACTGTCCTAACTTTAACTTCAGTGTATTTTTTCCTGATAAAGTATTTGAACTAGAAAAGCATATAAATATTTATGTGCAGAGTCAAATACACAAACACGCACACTATAGATGCATATATATGTATACACAGACATACTTGAAGCGCAGATGTGAGTGAATGGAGTTATTAGGTATGAAGCCTGACTCACCACTGCTTTATTTCAGTGTTATGCTGCTGTAATATAATTTATTTTGATGTAGGCATACCAATATAAAAGTGGATTGATATAGAAAGCATCTATGTGCTGCATGTTGCAGGTACACGGGAAGGCCATAGTGATAGCAGTGTTGACTTCTGGAATTTGAATATCTTTATATTGGTCCAAGGTTTTCTCTAGGAATCTGGCACCATGATTCCCAGAAAAGCACTGATGGGTACTCACAACACCTAGCAGGAGGTAGGAGTCACTGCACCTAACATTGTGATACTGTAGTCATAGGCTGTAGACCATGGAAGCAGCAGACATTTGTTTCCAGTAAGGTCTCTGACAAAACACAGTTCAGAGGTCGAAGTGTGTTGTCAGAAAAAGGCATCTGCATTGCTCTCTGTATCAGCAAGTTGAGGCAGGAAGCTCTTCTTTGGGGGCTACAGGAGTTCCCCCTTCTCTCAATATCCGCTGCCATTTACATGGCTGAAAACTCTGGAGCTTAATGGCAAAGAATTTTAATCAAACTGCTTAATCTGAATAACCGCTGAAGAGAAACTGCAGTAACAGAGAATAGAATTGCTGCTAGGAAAATGAAAACAGGTTTTAAAAAGAGAAGCACTAGGAGTGGAAAAACAGCTTCGGAGGGAACTATGTTGCATTGAGGAGCCCTCCCTTGCGAGATTTTAGCAATTCAATTTGAAGAATTTACAGGGTTAGCAGCTCATTGCTGAAAAAAACACCTCCATCCTAGAATGCCTGCTGTTGACACATAATATCTGGATCTGTATAATAAGGGTTTCTCCATGGCTCAGAGGGCAAGTGAGCCTGAGGCTCTGACATCTGCTGAAGAGCACTTGAGGTTTAAAAGTGGAGCAAGGATAACCCACGGAGAGAAATTATGAACACCAGCATCTAGTTCCAGTATGGGAGAAGAGAAGTAAAACAAACATGCACGGGAATTAGAACTAACGGGACTTATCCCCAGAGGAAAAGCTGTCTCCTCAGGATGTACTGTTTAGTTTCTGGGGTAAAGAAGTTTTGGTGTTGCTTTTTTAGCCTTTGAAATGTGCTGCATGGAAATTTAGGAAGGCAAGTGAGAAGGTTTGGGTTTGGTAATGAAACAGTTGTCTAATTCAACAAACGGTCAACTTTTACAATATTTTTCCTCAAGCAAATTCCCATAGAGGAGAATTCAGCTTGAGTTTGAACCATAATAAAAAAGTGTTATGAATTCAGCTCTGATTTAGAGTGGGGAGGCAGGGAGAGGCACTACTGGTCTCTTAAGTATCTAGAGCTTTTACCTGTGCTGATAAAACTGACATTTCTCAAGCATCAAAGTGTTCAAAGATATGCTTGGTTTTCACGTAGAGACAGCAAGAAGCGAGGCACCAGCATTTCAACTGTGAGGGTATGTGAGTTTTTCACTTGTAAGCTATGGCAGACCTCTCCATTTCTATTTGCTGTTACTTTAATTTTGAATGTAACAGTTAAACGTCCCAGAAAATAAAAATGTCAGCTTCAGCTTATATTTCATCCATTTTTTTTTTCTGGGAAGTCTACTTTGTTTGAAACAGACTCTGTATTTGCAAAAAGAGGATATGAGATTATGAGTAGGAATCAGGCTTTGAATATGTTGTGAAACATAAAGTCAGAGACATGTTGTGTGGGTAGAACTTTGCAGAGCACTGCTTATGCTGCTGTTGCTAAAGTTCCTCTAACCCATCCTGGGTTAACACAACCTTCGCCATTTCCCTTAACTGGGCTGCAAACTGCTTAAATTTAAACCCATCTACCCCATGCAGTTACAGAAGAGCTTTCAAAATTTATATTTGTGAAAGGTCTTTCTATACTGTAATATACAGCAATATTCTACGCAGTGAGCTGTAAGAGCAACTAAAACCAAATCACAAAAGCACGGTTGTACTGACTCTTTCCGATTACACAGACAATGAAGGGGGGAAGAGGCAAGGCAGACGAACACTTCTAATATGGAGTTGAGTAACCCAAGAGAATGGAAAGGTGAATGAAAGGCCAATGCTAATTTAGAAAATGAAATGGCTTCTTTATATTATTTCACTGTGCAGTTTGGTAACATCTGAAAGCATAGTAGCTGCAGCCTGCAGCAGGAAGAAAGAAAAACCAAAATCCTAATTATAGTTTATTCTGTGTCCCAATTCTTCAGTCATATCTGATCTCGTTTCCCTGATCTGATATCCTCATATTTCCTCACTAAAAAATGAAAAATCCCTTTCCACTGTCTCAGACTGCTCTGCTGGAGGGCAGCCCTGTGGGGTATCCTTGTGTCTCACCTGATGCTATTCATCCATGTTATTAACAATTAGCATAAACCTGCCACTTCCAGGAAGTTGTCTGCCAGCATAAAACACTTCAGAGTTTTGTACAGGACAAATTTAGGGAAAAAAAAATTTTGGGGAAAAAAGTTTAATTAAAATATTAAATTTCTATCATATGCCACAGGTCAGTGCAGTTAAACCAAAACCTATGAATATATACGTATGTAGCCTCTGCTGGCATGAGACACCAACTTATGGGTGAAACTTCTATTGTTTGTTGGCAGAGAAGACATGTGTGGCAATGTCTTCCAAAACCCCACTTTCCATTTCACGTAGGCAAAATACCCCAAAGAAGTATTTGTGCCTAAATTAGCCGGCTGTTCTTCCTAATGACTTCTGTGATCAATGCAGAGAGGTGAGCTCCTTCAGAGAGAGACTCTGAGGAAGTTCTAAGTTATGCACTCAAAACCACCCCGCAGAGGCTCATCTTTCCTCTGGCTCTAGAGAAGACCACAGAGACAAGCCAGCTAAGAAAACAGGAGCGATGAATCGCCCTCCTCCCCATTCCTGTCTCTCTGCTCATACATTGTTGTAGTTTCTAGGGAACATAGCGAGTGCAGGGTTAATTCAGGTTACCAAAGACGGAGACATGCAATTAAAAGCAATAAAATCCCTGTGTCTTATTGAGTTACAGCTCATCAACTGATTAGAGGTAACTTGTTAAGCCTCAGTAACTCAATTGCTTCCAGTCATGTGCGCGCACCCTCAAAGGCAGCTTGATTCCTCTGGAGCTGGCCTCCCTTGGGCAAACACGTTCGCACTGCAACTACTGAAGCTGCGGGGTGAGACTGGCTAGTGACACATTCCGTGCAGGGATTAGCAGCAAGTGGCTGAATTCCCTCTTGCTGGTTTGAAAGCAAGCGTTACTCAACCTTTAGCCCGTGCCTGTGACAGACCAGCTAATTCAGCTCTGTTGCACTACGACAGACTGCGCACCAGCTGTTAGCAAGCCTCCACGCCTAGGTAAGTGAGACACCAGGCACTTCAGCTCATCCACCAGCATGGATGCAAACACACAGCAAAGGTGTCTAAATCATTGCTTAATTCAAGTTACAGACTGCTCTGTGTGTGCAGGAGCTCAGCCGAGAACAATGCTGGAGTTACACCTTATGCTAACACTTCACTAAGGACAAGCCCTCCTCAGAGGAAGATTAAACTGCAATGACACACAGCCTCTTAACACTCCAAAGAGAACACCCGCAGGATTTCTAATGCACTTTAATTCACACCGTTAATGCATTCAGTTTGCCTTTGCTGCATGTCCCCAGGTAGCCAAGCCTGCAGTGCGGGTTAGTGCACCATGAGCTACATGCCTGCTGTGGCAAAGATGAGATGAAACCCCCTTGAAATTTGAAAGGTTGCACGTATTTTGTCACAGAACTCTCTCCTCCAAATAAGCCAAGGTAATTCAAATAAGCCAGGGTAACTGGAACGTTTAATTTCATCACCTTTCTCTTTTTGTTGTTTTTGCTAAAGAAGATATTCCAATTCCACAGATGTTTACCTGCATTCAAACCCAAAATTTTTGGTTCCTGTTACCAGGGTATTAAGCTCCATTTCCACATCAAAACAAGATTTTCTCCTCCATTATCTCCCCAGCATTAAATTAACAACAACAGCAAATAAAAACAGCAATATCATAATCTATCAAAAGGATTTTAAAGAAAATGAAAATTAGAACTAAGAAAATGCATTAAGCAGGGTGTTAGCAGTAATCCTTGGCCTAAAATTATTAAATGAAATTACGTGAACTTCTAAGTTCATGCAGAAAGAGGTAGTATCTTTCTAACATGCACATCTCTTCAAAATGCACCTTCCCTGGCACACTGTAAGAAGGGTGCTTGCATAAATGTGCTTGCATGGATGTTCTCTACAGAATCATAGAATGGTTAGGGTTGGAAGGGACCTTTAAAGGTCAACTAGTCCAACCTGCCTGCAAGGAGCAGGGACATCTCCAACCAGATCAGGTTGCTCAGAGCCCCATCCAACCTGGCCTTGAATGTTTCCAGGGATGGGGCATCTACCACATTTCCAGGCAACCTGTTCCAGTGTTCCACCACCCTCATTTGAAACATTTTTTTCCTAATATCTAATCTAAATCTACCCTCCTCTATTTTAAAACCATTACCCCTCATTGCAGCAGAGCCTACTGAAGTGTTTCTCCTTGTCTTTCCTGTAGGCCCCCTCTGGGTCCTGGAATGCTGCAATAAGGTCTCCCCAGAGCCTCCTCTTCTCCAGGCTGAACATCCCCAACTCTCTCAACCTGTCCTCATAGGAGAGGTGCTCCAGCCCTCTGATCATCTTCATGGCCCTCCTCTGGATCCTCTCCAACTGGTCCATGTCCTTCTTATGTTGGGGGCTCCAGAGCTGGATGCAGTACTCCAGGTGGGGTCTCACCAGGGCAGAGTAGAGGAGGAGAATCACCTCCCTCAACCTGCTGGCCATGCTTCTTGTGATACAGCCCAGGATGTGGTTGGCTTTCCGGGCTGCAAGCATGCATTGTCAGCTCATGTTGAGCGTCTCATCCACCAGCACTCTCAAGTCCTTCTCCTCAGGACTGGTCTCAATCCATTCTCTGTCCAGCCTGTATTTGTGCCTGGGATTGCCCCAACCCACCTGCAGTTCAGCGAAACACATAAGAGTCCTCTCTAAAATGCTCCTTCAATTTTTTTTTCTGCTGGCGAGTAAGTGAGAAGAGAGAAATCTAAAATTTTTTTACTTAATTTTTTCTTTAAAAATTTAGAATATTAAAGAAATAAAAATTTTTTAAAAGGGGGTATTTTTCCTGTGGCAGTAGTTGTAGAATATTTCAAGTAGAACATTTTAAAATAAAACTTTTTAAAAATCTAAAAAAAACCCCAACACTGATATTTCCAGTTGTCAGAAGTATTGTAGATATCTTAAAATATGAAACAAATCAGCCTTTCAAGATTAATAATCTTCTCTTTGATCAAGAGAGTAAATGTTCTGCACTACAGTATTTCCAAATTGAGATTGTTTTCCAGTTCCTTCTATGTGAAAGTAGTTGAGATGTCAACATTTCATCAGTATGGGTTGAAAAAAAAATTATTAATATTTCCTACAGGAAGACAATTTAATTTTCCACATTCCTGTGACTGAGAAGCTATTCAAACCAATGTGTAGTTTTATAGCATGCAAGCTTTCAAGTACCTGAATACCCTCATGTATGTAAGACCTGGTTTGTGTCCTGTGTAAGCAAAGACTCTTCACCTCCACCCTTCAGCTCCTCAGCTCTCCTCAGAGCCCACACTTTCAAGGAAAAAAACTCTCAAAGAGATAGTAAGCCTACAGATATCATACAACATCAAACCTCAGTATAACCTCAGAGATAAATGGATGCTACCTGGATTAGTTGCTCTTAATTTGTTACAATTATTAACAACCTACAGAAGTCAAAAGGCTAAAGGGAAATGCTAGATTGGTAAAATTACCTGGTGGCAGCGATAAGGTTAGCCAAGATAGAATAGGTAGGTTTGCAAGGTACTCCTAAATAATTATATTACGTACCAAGGTGGTAAGTTTCAGTTGTCTTGTCTTTAAAAAAGAAAGGACAGAAATGGGAAAGTCTAAAGGCACTGTGGGAACACATCAGTATCAGGAACTGAAGAGGCTAGGGGAGGTTACTCTGAAAAGAAGAGAGTTATATTAATCATGATAGAGTTATAAAAACAAATGAATTGCACAGAGAAGGCCAAATAGAATGTTTGTTTACCTTGAGTTCAGTAATACAGGATGACAGCAAATGCACAACAGGGGGAAAGAAACATAGTTTCATGCAAAATTTAATTAAATTGGAGCTTCTCACTGCAGGGAAATTTTACTAATACTAAAAGCTTGGCAAGATTTTTTAAAGCATTGTGTTTGTATGAATTACATGCAGTAGCCATTCCTATGTTTTGGAAATTGGTTGATTACAGAAGACACTTTATTGCTGAACGAGGTACATGGCTGGAAACCTGGGGCTTGATCCCATTATCCGTAAAATACGTGTAGAGCTTTTAGGATGGGAAGAATTTCAAGCCGCTGTCCTGCTATGACCTCACGACTATAAATGTCAAGAGTACGTTGTTATTGACCTTAAATGACAGCAGAATAATTTTTGGAAATCCCTTTAATTCTCTGTCTGAGACATTCAATGGCAACCAAGGTGGCAGACAAGCTATTGACCTTTTTCCAGCATGCACCAAAGGACAGCTAAATATTTTACTTCTCATCTTTACTCTTTCAATACAATCCATCTCAGCAGTATGAGGACTCTGCTGTTTATCACACTAACAGACAAGAAAGAAAACAGAATTGTTTATATGGTTTACCCCAATTTTTTATTGCTGATTCTCTCCACATCTCCTGCCGTGACATACTGTTAGAAGATAAGCCACCACTAACAAATCAGCACTCACACATAAAAGCAATACTATGCTTGTATCGAAGACAAAATAATTTTAACAACCCTTACCTAAGTGCTGTTTTATACAACATAAAAATAATGATACCTGTAAGAAGCAGAAGTTGAGCAGTCTAATGATCAACAACCCTATTTTGCAATATGCCCTATTTTATCTTACGCGGTTTCACAAGGCCCCAGTCTCAAAACCATTGAAACCAGCGGAGAAAATCCCTCTGACTTTAGTAAGCTTGGAGTCAGCTCCAGAAGTAAATTTAATTTATGACATAACCTTCTTTTTTGAACAGAAAGTCAGTTTTCTATGTTCCTTACCAATCTCAGGTGCCATTCATTTGCATCTCTAGATACTTGCAGTGTATAAATATAGTTTGGGGAAGCTAGGGAGAAATGCCTAGAGAACACATACTAGCCTGGAGATCATCTACCAATAGAAAGTTAACCCTGCTGGTATGTGTCCAGCGGCACTGTGTAGTATTGCCCCATATGAAATTTACATAACGCAAAGAGTTAATGAAACCTGAGATTTGTCGTATCCTCTTTTACATAAAACTTACTGTTTCCTAGGAAGTTTTTTCTCTTCCAAGCCTAGCCTCAAGCACAGAAGTGCTCTCCTAAAGGTCTGTGGTGTTTTGCCACTCTTCATTCTTACACTTGTTTCTATCTTGTTTCTCTTTCTTCTTAGCTTCTGGAAGTCCAGTTTTTAGACTCAGGTGCCATTTTTAATAGTAAATAAATTCAGACTTGGATAAATTCCCCAAATTAAAGTGGTGAAGGAAAAGCGTTTTCATCTCCTGTAACATACTTCTGACAAAGTATAATTAAAATATTTTCATGCTGGCTTGCCTGCTTTTTCTGTCTTTCATGAATGATGAAGTTTATCAAGGTATTATTTATCTCCACATTGTGTGAGGAAGGATTAAGCCACTGAAGTGTTCAATATCAGTAAATGATCTGGAACTCCATGAAAACATCAATTATTATGCAGTTAAATATGTCTTAGAATTCTCTCCGGAAGCTGGAGTTTTGTCTTTATTACTCTGATGAGGGAGTGTGGGGATGACTCTCTCCAGAGACAGAAAGAGTACATGTACAACTAAAATGTAAGCTATGGGACTGTGCAGAAGAGAGAGGATATTATCAGTTGTTTATTTGGATATGCTGGAAGAAAAACAGAAACTAAGTCAGTGCAGAAAAAAGGTGTCCTGCTCTGATCTCTGAAAAGATGAGCTCTTCTGCCTGACCCCCTCCATTTTGGGCTGACACAACAGCATGGGACTGTGTCACAGGGCCGCTTAATCTTTGAGACTTTTTGATGAGCAACCAAAAAGAACTGTAACTAATTTGAATGTAGAGGCACTGGGCTGAATGGTAGGCAGCCTGGAAACCTGCTGACTGGGAAATGGACCCCTGCTCAAATCCGTATAATAATTATTTTTTAGCTCGTAGGACTCTACTAGCTTTAATGCAACTCTGCCTATTTACAGCCAAAGAGGATCTGAAACATCAAGCCAGCAGATATATCACTAACTTATCTTTACAGCCTCTGATGTCTCAGCATCATGGCTCTCAGACCGGGTAGCACAGGAATAGCACCTCATATACAGCTAGGAAGATATGACAGGTTTCAAATTTACGACTTTCTAACATCGCCAAAGTCTTTTCCCTAAGTAGAAAAACAGTTTGGACTAAAGCAAATAAAATATTTGTATTCAGTGGGAACTGCATATAAGCCTCAATGTAATTATAATGTATAAAAAAATAATGCTGATGACCTTAAATTACACAACAAAATAACAGAGAACATCTTAAAATTAATTGTAACTAATTAAAACCATTACTCAGGTAATGAATGATTCATGATTCATATTGCTCAAGTTGCCAAACATTACCTCAAATTATAGATTGGGCACATCTTTTCACCACTATTAATAATTGCAATTATGTCAGTCTAAGTACTTTCAGCTACAGAAGTCAATATGTTATCCCATCCAAGCCTTCTTGCCTCATCCTTAGAGTGGGACTAAGCTAAGGTCCCTTGAGCACACAAGGGTGCAGAGAGGGAGTACATTTTTTCAAGAAAACAGCATCTTTGGGAGATCTAGTGGTCTGACGAAATCTGAAAGATGTGCATGGTCAGGGGTGATCTCAGCACGCCTTGTGCTAACCAAAGAGCGTTGCACCATAGGAACACAGAACTTGCCCAGTGAGTTTTTAATCATCCCTCTACTACTGTCCAACAGCACTTCAAATAATCTTATCAGATATATCAGAAGCTCCTAAACAAATACCAAGATGAATAACTATTACTAGGAAAAAAAAACCAAAAATCTGTGTAGGTCAGACTGCTTAGAAATTGTCCTAACCTGAAATCCAGACACAGGTGAGACAGAAGACCAGCATGCCACCTCCCTCTGCACCTTGCAACCTTGTATTATGAACATTTTACATATACTAGTTTTGAGCGCATATATTCAGTGCTTTTCAAATGCTGATGAGTCCTTGATCATAAACCTCTCTTGTGGCAGTGAGCTCTGCAGCTGTATGTGCAGTACATGAAAATCCAGCTCTTGTACCAGATTCATATCCATCAAGTTTCAAATTTCTCTAAAGTTCCCCTATTGGAGAGAGATGGGGTAAAATAAGTTTAACCTCTGTTTGACACTGAGTGCCTTTCATGTGATCCCTACATCCCCTTTTTTTCTCCAAGGCAGACAGTGGCAGTCTCTGATGTCTCAGTAGGTAAACAAACCTTGGTGAAGGCAGAAGAGGTGAAAGACGTTTTGAGCTGAAATGTTCAGAGAGAAGAATCTTAACTCGGTGTAGCCATTTTACAGTTTGGAAAGAGATGCTTAGAGTACTTTGTGGTAAACATTGGAATGAAGCTTTTCTTCCCTTGCAGTTAAATTACTTATTTCTTTACTTACTCACTTACTTGTTGGACAACAGGGAGCATTTAAGCTAATTTTGAGGTAATCAAAACCATAATTGAACCAGAGTGTGGAAAGAGAAATGTGAAGTTATATTTGGATCCGTTCTAGCAGGGAATTTTTCGTGACTCAACAGAAAAACGAGAAGCAAGAAAGCTTCTTCTGTAGTAAAGAGCAAAAAGTCCCTGTCTGCTGTAGTGCCAGGATTACAAGATGTGGAGTTGTAGAAGTACCTACTTTAGGATTTGAGATTAGTTAGATGGTATTATTTGGATTTCTGAAATATATTAACCAGAAAAGTTTATTGACCTTTCTAGAGCTGGTCATGGTTTAGTTTCATTAAGTGCTAAAAATCAAGGCACTCTCTCTTCATGTCAAAAGACTGAAGAGGGCGAAGTCACTTTGCTGATTGAAACAGATACTGAACTGCCATCACAGCTGCCATGGCTGCATTCACTGGCCTTTTGCCTCAGTTTGACTCAAGGTAAGAAATTGAGCAACTGCTTTCATAGAAATTTCCACTATTGCCTTTTACAGCAAGGTTTTTTTTTCTCATTTCTTTGTTCCCCCTCCCCTTACAAAATACGCAAATATACTCTTTTTCCTCCCAGGTGAATGTTACCACACTAGTGGAGTACTGGCAAATTTACACTCCTCACTTCAGTAGCAGGTAAACTCTGTTTTCCTGTACCTACTCTTAACTACATTACCACTGCACACTGCTTAGACTATACCATAGAATCATAGAATCATAGAATGGTTAGGGTTGGAAGGGACCTTCAAAGGTCATCTAGTCCAACCCCCTTGCAAGGAGCAGGGACATCCCTGACTAGGTCAGGTTGCTCAGAGTCGCATCCAGCCTGGCCTTGAACGTTTCCAGAGATGGGGCCTCCACCACCTTTCTGGGCAACCTGTTCCAGTATTCTATAACCCGCATCGTAAAAAATTTTTTCCTAATTTCTAATCTAAATCTACCCCCCTCTATTTTAAAACCATTACCTCTCGTCCTATTACAACAGGCCCTACTAAACAGCCTATCCCCATCTTTCTTGTAGGCCCCCCTGAGGTACTGGAAGACCACTATCAGGTCTCCCCGGAGCCTCCTCTTCTGCAGGCTGAACAGCCCCAACTCTCTCAGCCTGTCCTCATAAGAGAGGTGCTCCAGCCCTTTTATCATCTTCGTGGCCCTCCTCTGGACCTTCTCCAACTGGTCCATGTCCTTCTTGTGATGGGGGCTCCAGAACTGGACACAGTACTCCAGGTGGGGTCTCACCAGGGCAGAGTAGAGGGGGAGAATCACCTCCCTCGACCTGCTGGCCACGCTTCTTTTGATGCAGCCCAGGATGCGGTTGGCCTTCTGGGCCGCAAGGGCTCATTGCCTGCTCATGTTAAGCTTCTCATCCACCAGCACTCCCAAGTCCTTCTCCTCAGGGCTGCTCTCAATCCATTCCCCGCCCAGCCTGTATTTGTGCCTGGGATTGCCATGACCCAGGTGCAGGACCTTGCACTTGGCCTGGTTGAACTTCATGAGGTTGGCACAGGCCCACCTTTCCAGCCTGTCAAGGTCCCTCTGGATGGCATCCCTCCCTTCCAGCGTGTCGACGGCACCACACAACTTGGTGTCGTCGGCGAACTTGCTGAGGGTGCACTCTATCCCACTGTCCATGTCGCCGACAAAGATGTTGAACAGGGCCGGGCCCAGCACGGACCCCTGAGGGACGCCACTCGTGACCGGTCTCCACCTGGACATCGAGCCGTTGACCACCACTCTCTGAGTGCGGCCATCCAGCCAACTCCTTATCCACCAAGTGGTCCGTCCATCAAACCCATGTCTCTCTAGTTTAGAGAGAAGGATGTCGTGCGGGACAGTGTCAAAAGCTTTGCACAAGTCCAGGTAGATGATGTCAGTTGCTCGTCCCTTGTCCACTGATGCCGTCACCCCGTCATAGAAGGCCACCAAATTGGTCAGGCACGATCTGCCCTTGGTGAAGACGTGTTGGCTGTCACCAACCACCTCCTTGCTCTCCATGTGCCTTAGCAAGGTTTCCAGGAGAATCTGCTCCATGACCTTGCCAGGCACAGAGGTGAGGCTGACCGGCCTGTAGTTACCTGGGTCTTCCTTATTCCCCTTTTTAAAAATTGGGGTTATGTTCCCCCTCTTCCAGTCATCGGGGACCTCACCAGACCGCCACGACTTCTCAAATATGATGGCCAGTGGCTTGGCAACTTCATCCGCCAGTTCCCTCAGGACCCGCGGATGGATCTCATCAGGACCCATGGACTTGTGCACCTTCAGGTTCCTCAGATGATCCCGAACCTGCTCTTCGAGTACAATGGGCAGTTCTTCATTCTCGCAGTCCCTGCTTGCACCTTCTACAGCTTGGGCGGTGGGACAGGAACTCTTGTCGGTAAATAGATTTTATTCCCCATTCTGAATCCCTCTGCAACTTCTCTGACGTCTCAAATAAATGATGCATAGCTGCCTGACATGTTGAGGCAATGCATTTGAGGAATGTCCACTTGCAGTTGCCTACTCCACAGCAACAAAACAAAAAGTCGGGGGAATAAATTACGGGCTAACCCTTGCAGTTTTATGACACAGTTTAATTGCCGTGAGCTGGCCACTACTGGGTCTCTCCACCCCCAAGAGAGTTTGAGTGCATGCAAATTTGACTTGTAGCCCAGCACAAGATGAATGGGCAGCATTAGGGAAATGACACTTGCAGCTGAACATAATAAAAAGCATCTCACAAGGGAGGATGGCTGGTTAGCTTTATAGCCATGCTGTTTACTCCACTCATTTCAAGGTATTTATAAGATACTTGATTGACTCTTGTTTTCCTCCAGATGAGGTTGCACAATAAGTCATGGAGGGGAGGGGAGACAAAGATGAGAGATTGAAACACTCCCTAGGATTAAACTGGATAACAGACACTTAAGTGGCACAGTTCACTCTTTGTCATGGTGAGGATTCATGGTTCACATCTCCAGGCACCCAGCTGAGGTGCTTGGGTTAGGAGCCTAAGAGAGAGCAAAGAGAAGGACTTCAGGAGGCTCATCCAGAGCTCTCAAGAGCCAAATCACTGTGAAAGAACCTCTCTGTCTTCATTCATTGCAGAGCTGAAGATGAGACTGCTAACTTAGGTACTACAATTAAACATCAGCTGCCATAGGTATGAAAACTCCTCCATCCTTCTTTTGCTCTGCAGTTATTAACCAGTAAACCAGTAACTGTCACTAGCAGCCAGGTACTGAACTGAACACTGGAACAGCAAAGCCCTTGTACCTTTGTCATGATACCATTCCCTTTGAATGGCTTTTGTTTCTATCCATGGACAAGGACTTCTTCCGATTTTATGCCCTCCTTGACTTTCATATTTTCTCACTCTTTATTTCTTTACTTCCTACAACTTAGTGGCGTAATCCTGGAGTGGAGAATACTGAATAGGCTCATGAAATTTCAGAACAGGGAACTGCTCATTTCTCACCCTTCACAAGGCTGAAAATGTCAGTAGAGGTTGTTATCATCACCTTTACAGTGAATGTAGAAGTGACTTTAAAGCACGAAGGTAGCAGGCTCAGTCCTACTTGCCAACGGAGATTATATCTCCTCTAAGCTGACACACATTACACATCTCACTTTCAAGGTCCTGCCCTGTATGTTCCTCTCTATTTCCAGATAGATTCAAAAGTAATTTTAACTGCAATTTGTAAAGCTTTGTATATAGTTCTGACAAACAAGAAAAGCAAGTCAACAGAACTAGGTGGGCTGACCAAATCAGGTCAGAGTTCGGAAGTCTTCAATGCTTGTCGGCTGTTATTCAGATGTCAGCTCCCCTATTAGACATTTTTCCATTATCAATCTGTTTTCAGTTTTATCCTGGAAATGTCTCAGAAGCCATTGACAGTAATAGTGAATATGGGTTGCCACTACTTGGATTTTTCTGAAGACAGGCATTAGCACATTGCTGAAAAATGAGACTCCTGTTTGTAGGCATAACACAGCACATCACAATTTCCTGGGACAATCCAAAATGAATTCTTTCCTGTTGGTCCTGAAGTCCACCACACTGAAAAAAAAATTGGACTGGAATGACTGAAAACCTCTGTTGTGGTGGTTTGCATCCCATGGAAATGCACTAAACAGAGTTACTCTGCCCATTCTTGTGCATAGGGTATCATCACCTGTATTGCATGAAAACAGAAACTGTAGTCATCGGAGACTCAGCCTTGTGTCTTTTTCCTTTTTCTCACTGGGTTTCTGATGCAGATTCTGTCTCTTCTAAAGCTGCTGTTACACTCAGTCCCAATAACTAAAACAGGGAAATTCATGTAAGAGTCATGTGAGGTTGATAAAAAAATACCTGGACAAAGGCTGTTCAGTTCCTCTTTTCAGGAAATTCTTTGTTCACTTTCTTGGGTGCTCTGTTGTCAAGAAGGAGTATGAATACTAAATAACAGCTATTCAGTACACAATTTTAGCTACTCAAATGCAAGGGGGTTCAGAAAAACAGAGAAGTGTTTATCTGTGAGGTGAAATAATCAGTGTTACTATTAACTGAAATATTCTTTGCAGAAAGCTGATCTGGTTCCTACTGAATATTATCAGATACGCCAGGAAAAAAAACAGCCAAACAAAAATACTACTCTGGGCACCCATACTTTGACTTCTTTATAGGATTCTAATTAGTTACCACAATGTACAGTTTCTTGCAAGGAATGTGATAAGTAACTTCCTTTAAAGCAGTGAGCTTCTCCATTTAAGGTGTATTTTAAAGTGGTATTTCAAGTATTTATAGTGTTGTTAAGGAATAAAATAATCTAAGTGTCATAAAGCAAATTTTAGACCATGAGTATAACAATTTTTCTAGGCAACAATCAAATATTTTTAGAATATATAACCAGAAGTTATGATCACCTGGAGCAATTCTTGAGACCTTGAAAATACATCAAATAAGTTAATAAGCATAGAAAGAACAGGATCAGCTGTTCAGGGTAAACAGCATTTCAATGAGGCAACCTGTTTAAAATCCTTATGACATATCAAGTACAGAGAACAGGAATGCTAAACAATGAAATTGTTGAGGAATCTGGTAGACCTGTCTGCTGGTAGACTCCCAGCAGTCCAGCAGACTGCTGAGTAACAGCAAAAGAGCAAGGCATGGTAGAGCCTCTGCTCACACAGTACCTGAAAGGCCAGAAGAAGGAGAAGGAGGAAACAAGTAGTTTTCCACTAGGCATCTGTCAATTGACCTGACAAAGAGAGGTTACAGGTGATAGATTCCTTTAGATACCTGGTGCCTTAGTTTACTTGTTTCAGTAACTGATGGAAAGGATATTTGAATAGGGCTGTCATAATCTGAGACCTCAAAAAATTGTGGACAAGTATCAACCTGCAAAAAGCTCCCTGAGCTCACTGGGGCGCTAGTAATGGTGGAGGATTGTAACTGGAGACATAGCATTGAGCAGTTAAAAGTGATAGACTGGAGCACTTGCTGCTAGATTCTATTTCTCATAGAGCTCTTCAGAAAGTTTGTACAACTGCTTGCAGAAGGAACAGCCAAATGTAGGGGACTTGCTCTGAAACCAAGGAACGCTAACAATTTGAGAAGCCATTTCTTAAACACCTTCTAAGCACCACAGCTCTTCAGGTCTCAGAACTGGCACTTCTGTTTCCTGAATGTCTACAAAATTGAAGGTAAAAATTAACAGAAAAAGCAAATATCACGCAGAATGTGTTTCAGAAGGTTATTCCAGAAGGAAAGATATTCTCTCTGAGAAGAAAAAATGACCGTGAAAAAAAAGTCACTCTGAAAGTAGCCCTGTGGAGTCATCAAAACCTAAATAACCTATCTTTGCTAATCTCCGGGGAGGATGGCAAATGACAGAACAGAGAGAGCCAGTGCAGTTTAGTGGATACAAACAATGGAATACACTGCAGTGGGCATCAAACAATCTTTAGGGAAGCAAATGTATTTGGAATATTTTCAGCAGTTTTATTTCAAATGGTATCAGAGGATCAGTTATGGAAATGGATGAATTAATGAGTCAGAATGTATAGACATTCATGGGAGTTTTTCTGTAACTGAATTCACTGATAGATATTTTGAAGCAAAAGAGAGGTGGTTACAATGACACAGTCTAGCCGGTATCCATGCTAAAAACTACCAAATCAGTGCGGTCAAAACATATAACTGATCAAGAAAAGCAGAAGTTCCTTGAGACGTTTCTGATCTTCTCCTTCTATGTTGTGCATTATGCTTTCCAATATCTTTTCTAAAGTTATAGCAAATGTTAATGAGTAATGTTGAAAATTAGGTTTTGCAAGCATCATACTAGGTTTAGAGCTAGGGTTTTGTTGCATGAATACCAGATGTTGTCCCAACACCAATTACTACACGCTTAAGCTTTGATCTCCTAGGGTTATTCTGGTCCTCAGCATAAACCTATAGGAATCCTGCATAAAACAATATCCCAGTGTCTGTTTAGATATGGCCTGACTAAAATCTGTCAGCCCATATGTAGACAATACAATCCTGATAATAATATTACAAAGTAAGGGTTTGGGATTTTTTTTTTTTTTAATGTCGAGAATTAAGAATTTGTTAATCTGTGCAATTATTATCTACCACCCTTCCTATAATCAGAAATAAGGCATACTCTGCCTGCTATACAAACTAGCTACAAACTAACAACACTGTTTTAAAATGTAGTACATAGCTGTGTCTCTCTGAGTTTTCTTTCCTACTTCCTTTTCTCTGAGTATTGCAAAGTCCTCTTCTAGCTTTCAGCTCTGGTTTACTCTAGCTTTCCTTGGCCTCTTGTCTTTTTCTTCTTTTATTTCTTTGTCTTATACTAGGTTCATTTTTCTTCTGCTGCTCTTTAGCATATCCCTTAACAGTTCTTTTATCTTAGAATTGAATCAGAATAGTTAGAGTTGGAAAGGACCTTCAAATGTCATCTAGTCCAACCCCCCTGCAAGAAGCAGGGACATCTTCAACTAGATCATGTTGCTTAGATCCCAATCCAATTTAGCCTTGAATGTTTCCAAGGATGGGGCTTCCACCACCTCTCTGGGCAACCTGTTCCAGTGGTTTACCACCCTCATTGTAAATTTCTTTTTCCTTTTATCAAGTCTGAATCTACCTCCTTCTCTTTTAAAACCACTACCCCTTGTACTATCACAACAGACCACGCTAAAATGTTTCTCCTTGTCTTTCCTGTAGGCCCCCTTTAGGTACTGGAATGCTGCAATAAGATCTCCCCAGAACCTTCTCTTCTCCAGGCTGAACAGTCGAAACTCTCTCAGCCTGTCTTCATAGGACAGGTGCTCCAGCCCTCTGATCATCTTTGTGGCCCTCTAGACTCACTCCAACAGGTCCATGTCCTTCTTGCCCTGGGGACTCCAGAGCTGGACACAGTACTCCAGGTGGGGTCTCACCAGAGCGACATAGAGGGGCAGAATCACCTCCCTTGACCTGCTGGCCATGCTCCTCTTGATGCAGCCCAGGATGTGGTTGGCTTTCTGGGCCACAAGCATGCATTGCCTGCTCATGTTGAGCTTCTCATCCACCAGCACTCCCAAGTCCTCCTCAGGGCTGCTCTCAATCCATTCTCCACCCAGCCTGTATTTGTGCCTGGGATTGCCACAACCCATGTGCAGGACCTTGCATTTGGCCTAGTCGAACTTCATGAGGTTTGTACAAGCCCACCTCTCCAGCCTGTCAAGGTCCATCTGGCTGGTATCCCTTCCTTCCAGTGTATTAACCACACCACACAGCTTGGTGTCATCAGCAAACTTGCTGAGGGTGCACTCTATCCCACTGTCCACATCACCAACAAAGATATTAAACAGGGCTGGTCCCAGTAGCCATTGCTGAGGAACACCACTTGCCACTGGTCTCCAGTTTGACATCGAGCTCTTGACCAGAACTTTTTTACTGCAGTCATCCAGCCATCTTCATTCTAAGTTTACTGCTCTTTATTTCTTTACCATACCTGTGCTACCCTCCTGTGAACAGTTCAAGCTCCTTGCTGCAGTTTCACATTTGGAAATTAATAATCTCAAATTCTCTCTGCCATATGGAGGCATGATCATTCTTCACATTCCTTCCATCATCTTACGGGCTCCATCTTTCACATAACGCTTTGATCACCAGCTGCTGTTTGAGACATGCACTATCCACAGTAGCAGAAGACTTAATTTTGTCAGGAAGACAATACAGGAATATTTCAGTAAAATATGGGTAAGAAATAGATTCCAATGTACACCAGACTGCAATTGAGTATGATTTATAATTTAAATAATTCAGTGATAAAGGTACATAGGTAAAACATGAAAGATGATCATATGATGCTGTAGGAAAAAGTCACCAACACAAATTGTAGAGAGTCACTTTTTCTACAGTAGGTGCCCTGTGAGAGAGAGAATTTTCTCAAAATAAATGAGATCTGGCAAATCTGAGACCCTGTAGCAAATAGCAGCAGTGATTTTTAGAAGTGCTAAGCCTTCAAGTCCCCTCTGACATGCGAGACAGTATGACATGATTCACTCACTTTATGGCTGATGAGAGACACCACCTTTCAGGGTTGCTTTCCACCTTTGGAAGGATGCAACTCCTGGAAACAGTTATCTTTATCTTTCTTTAGGACTGGAATAGCAACACATTATGATATCTTAACTGTAACATTCAATTTGGCAACATTTGTGCAATATCCACCCATTGCCTCAGTACTTTTCTTCTTTCCTGTTCATATGGATATCTCAGGCAACTTCAAACTCCTTAGTGAAACATTAGATTAAGGTAAAAGCATGTTAGCAATTTTGACAAGGGCTGAAAGAGTGATGGAAAGGCTTTAAGAAGACTTTGTGTTTTAAAACACCTGTACACCATACAGAACTGCCTGTGAATATGCAGAAAAAATATTTAAATCCTTGTTTTCTTTAGAGCTATCTTACGGAGCACTCATGAGAACTGTATTGGAAAGGCCTGCATAAAGTAATGAGGTAAAGTGTCTTATAGATGAGTCATAAGCTGACCTCCTAAAACAGCTCCTGAGATGTGCTGTCATCAGGGAGAAAAATCTCCTCCGGGTTTGCCAGCCTTTATCGTTACAATAATATTCAAATGGCTCCTCAAAATGAAACTTTGATAATTAGCTAGCCTACTTCTGCAAATACATAGAAGTAGTCTTTCCACAGTACTTAGAAAAAGCTGAATGCTTATACTGGGCCCTACATCCACAGTTTAAAAATGAATTAAAACACTAAAAAGAAACTTCAACTAACAACACAGTTATGGGGTAGAAGTCCTCACGTAAAACCTGATTAGAGAAAGGAGGATATTTTTCTGTTTATATTTCTGCATATAATCTTCTTTCTGATATTTTCCTGTACTTTTTGACTGGATGAACATATCCTGGAACACTTCCATCTTGTGCTTTTACAGATACTGTACTTTATAGAGATCCTGTAAAGCAGTCTGAAATGAGACTCTGCTCACAAGCAGTCCAATTGACAGTACTAGGATTATTTTCAGTTTTAGGAATGGGTATTATTGAGTTATTCATGTACCTAAAAATGTATATAGTCATTTAATGGAGCTTACAAAAATGCCTAAGCAGGCTAGACACCTAACACATAGAAAAGCTAAGAGATGCTAGAATCTGGCTTGGGACACAATGAAAGTTCATCTTTAAAATTAAGACTTGCTGGGGCTCCATCTTCCAGTGAATTGATCAAATTTTTTGAGGCACTGGACTAATTTCACCCTAATGAGGCAGGAAAGAGTCACCACCCCCCAATGCAGGAGGCTGAATTCCCCTTGCAGTGATTCACTGGGAATTAAATTGCTGCGGAGTTACAAAGCTGCATATTGACTGAGGATACAGGGGTGTTAAAGAAGCTACAGTGAATATCAGGAACTTTACAGTCCATTTATCAAAGTGCCAATGGCTCCCTTTTCAATGCAGGTGAGGCAATAATATATAAGAATTGAAGAGATTATCTGTTTCCAGAGTAGTTTTAATATATAAAGAAGGTGATGGCAGTTGGAGGTGGCAGGGTCCTTGGTTTTTTCTTACTGTTTTTAAGGAAAATACTGCAAACCACTCAGCCTCTTGACAGTTCTTGTTATTACAGCTGGAGCTCAACACTTGCTCATTTACTGTTTCACTGAATGTAGCAACATGGAATAAGGGCTTGCTTACCTTTAGCACATACAGATGAAAGAGAAGGGGAATGATAAGCATGAATCACTTATTATTTATCAATCTTACTTGGGCCAGTTCTGCCAGGCTCATACCAACTTCATGGTATCATTTCAGGGCTTTGATCCAGCTTTTAGCTCAGCTCCACTGCATTAAATGAATCCTCTTATCTTCCTTTACTCCTTTCTCAGACCCTGCTTTCTCCTTTATCTTTGAGCATTGTTCTAGCCCTCCCTCAGCAAAAGCCCTGTGTGTGTGCATGGAAATGCCTGCCATCAGCAATGTGCCCAAAATCCCACCAGTTCCCAGCAAGCACAGACTCTGTGTAACAACAGGGAAGCACAGAGCTGAAAATAAACTCAGTCTTTGCCCATTTCACTGGATGTCCTGCCTGAAAAGAAGCAAGAAAGTGGAAAGGTGAACAAACCTCTAGCTCCCTCCCGTACCTCGAACAGTGGCATACTGTGTAGTTGTATATTAGCTGTAATCTCCTGAAGACCTGTTGTGCCTGGCATTGCTCAAATGTGAGTGAGAAGTCACCCATGTCCTGTAGATCTTTTAGGTCTGAGTTGCAAGATAAACTTGGAGCAGGAGAAAGAGATAAAATGCACAGACAGAAGACTAAAATGGAGAAATGCATTGCCATATCCAATAGGATTTAGGTGTCTGATGTCAGAGGTGGTGCACTGTGCCCACATTTTTTCAGGGACAGACACTGATTCCGGACAAGTTCAACCTAAGTCATTGCTTTTACTGCAAAACCCTTGTTCCTTCAAAGCTATGTGTCACCTTGTGCAGTATCATCATCACTTCTAGTGTAATGGTTCTGCCCTGACACATCCTCCCAGTTCTTTCATACTCAAGTATTTTGCAAAGTATGTTTCTGATACAATTAGGACAGTCAAATAATGAGAAAGCTCATCTGGCTGGGTTGCAATCAGAGCTGGACTAATTATGGAGGCAACTATTCACTGAATATCAAGTATAATTTTAAACTATTCTTCGAATGGAGTGAATCTGTGTACCCTCATCCTCTTCAATGATGGATGAAAATCAGGATCACCATGTTAACAGTTGTAATGATAATGCAATGAGCCTGGCTACTTTCCTGCAAGCCTTTGTGGTTGAACTGTATATGCTTAATCTTCTTGACGCTTCTGTGCTGAACCTTTACACTGGAAAATGAATCTAAGCTGAATCACCACTGCAGACTGCATTCATGTCAAGGCTATTATACTCAGAGAGGGAACAGCTGGTCCTTCAAGGCCTCCATGCTTGGGACCAGAGATGGACAACTGTCATTGTTGCTGGTAAAAGCAATTTGGAGGAGAGGGAAGAGATACACATCACATAATAGAGATGGAAAGGCTTACCTCTGTGTGATCCTGTTCACTAATATTCTAGGGCCTGCTAAAACTGGCATTTCTCTAGTTTATGCATAAGCTAGCACCTGTTTGGAAGACAGTACAGAGCTTGGGATCTTCTCAATTTCTTCATTACAATACATGTCCCTGCTCCTTGCAGGGGGGTTGGACTAGATGACCTTTGAAGGTGCCTTCCAACCCTAACCATTCTATGATTCTATATGTACTTGTTATAGGGCAAGGAAAGAAGTAAGGGTTAAGGACAAACATGGGTCCTGATTCACTCCACACTTTAGGCCTTTTACTTTGACATGAGCTGAGATATGTACCTGAGGAGTCACTCTTGTATTTGAGTTTCACCAGCATACAGCTTTGCTCCCATCATAGATGTCCTGCTAACATTGTGTCTTGCACCAGGAAAACTCTGGAAGTGGAGCAGAACTGTAAGAGTCTGATCTGTCCTTCTTAAACCACTATCCATGGGCCCTTCCTTGGAGTCCCTTTCATTCAGACTGGTTGCAGAAGGTAACTGGTGGTCATCAACAGGTCAGAGCTGTGGAAATCAGGGCAGGTGTGCTCTCTTTTTCTAGTTCTCTGAGGCAATCTCTTAGCTTGAGCTGCTGGGAAGAAGCAGACATCTCACATTGCAGGCCAGGCTGGCTGGTAACTCGCCGAGGCAACAGCTTCGGAGTCGGCACGATTCGCAGCGGCGCGGCACAGCGCAGCGCAGCCAGGGGATTCCCGAGGCAGGGAAGCTCAGCGGGAAGCGGAGCGAAGCGCCAGGAGCCCGCAGCTCGCGCGAGAGTGGCTGACGAGACGTGGGCGGAGCCAGGGGGCACCGCGGTCCGGCCCCTCTCCCCGGATAAAGCAGGGCCTAGGGAGCGCGGGCGACCCGGAGCGCGGCGCGGCAGTTTGCGCGGGAAGGGCGCGTCAGCGAGGGCACTGCCCCGGGGCACTCGGTGATTCACGCCTCTCAGGGCGACATGGCCAACACACGCCTGAGAACAAAGGCCGCACCTCCGGCCGGGAGGTCTGCACCGGCACCCCCTGCGGCGGTCGGTGCCTCCGTGCAGACGGAGCAGCCGAGGCGGGAGGCTGCGGTGCAGACCTCGGGGTGCAGGCAGTGCCTGGACCCTACTCCCGGGGCAGGGGCAGGCGGCAGCCCTGGCTGCAGAAGGTGTGCCCAGGTGGAGCAGCTCCTGCGGCAGGTGGCTGAGCTGCAGGAGGCGGTCAGGAGGCTGCGGGACATCAGGGAGGCTGAGAGGGAGCTGGATACTTGGTTCCAGGCACAGGCTGCACTGGAACTGCAGCACCCAGTGAACCAATCAACCCCCCCCCCCCCCCCCCCCCCGCAGTGACACACGACGTAAGCAAGCAGGCAGAATATGCCACTGAATGGAAAGCTGCAAGGGCAAGGCGCAGGAGGAAGAAGAAGCAGCTTCCCCAGAACCCCGAGGTGCCCCTGCAGAACCGCTTTGCTGCTCTGCAGACTGAAGAAGTAAGACCCAGCACCTCGGGAGAGGCACGGGAGCCGTGTGAGGTAGCGCGCCCGGCTCGTGTAATAACTAGCGCTACCAAGAAAAAGAGACGAGTGGTAGTAGTGGGTGACTCCCTCCTGACAGGTACGGAGGCAGCACCCATCTGCCGCCCCGATGCGGTCTCTTTCCCAAGAAAAGGTATGCTGTCTCCCAGGGGCTCGTATCAGGGACGTCACCGAGAGACTACCTAGCCTCATACGGCCCACAGACTATTATCCACTGCTGGTGTTTCATGTGGGGGCCAGCGACACAGCTGGCAGCAGTCTAAAAAACATCAAAAGGGATTTCAGGGCTCTGGGTTCAACAATCAAAGGCTCTGGGGCGCAGGTGGTCTTCTCGTCAATCCTCCTGGTCGAAGGGCAGGGACCTGAAAGGGCCAGACGTATCTGGCAGGTTAACTCTTGGCTCAGGGAGTGGTGCTACAGCCAGGGCTTTGGGTATCTAGATCATGGGGCGTGCTTTGAGAAGCCCGGGCTGCTAGGGGCGGATGGCGTGCACCTAACCAAGAGGGGGAAGAGTGTGCTTGGACAAAGACTTGCCAGGCTCGTCCGGAGGGCTTTAAACTAGTGTTGCTGGGGGAGGGGGAGCACAGTTCAGCCCACTTCTGTCAGCATGGCGCCAGTGCCAGCACCGAGGGTCCAGAAGCTGAGGAAGGATCACAGATAAGTGCAAATAAACCTAAACTGTGGTCCAATAGCACCCCTGTCGCTCCAGCCAGCAAGTCAGCTTTGTCGGGGGCCCAGCTGAAGTGTCTCTACACCAATGCACGCAGCATGGGGAATAAACAGGAAGAGCTGGAGATGCGTGCATACGAGCAGGGCTACGACCTCATTGGCATCACGGAGACGTGGTGGGATGACACATACGACTGGAGCATCAACATGGAAGGGTATAGGCTTTTTAGAAAGGACAGGAAGGGGAGATGAGGAGGGGGTGTTGCTCTCTACGTCAGCAACCGGCTGGAGTGTGTGGAGCTCCGCCTGGGGATGGAGGAGGAGCTGACAGAGAGCTTATGGGTCAAGATTAGAGGATGGGGACGGACAGGGGACGTTACGGTGGGGGTCTGTTACAGGCCGCCTGGCCAGGAGGACAGAGCAGATGAAGTGCTCTATAGGCAGATAGGAGCAGCCTCACGGTCACAGGCCCTGGTCCTCATAGGGGACTTCAACCACCCTGACATCTGTTGGAGAGACAACACGGCAGGGCACAGGCAGTCCAGGAGGTTCCTGGAATGCGTGGACAACAACTTCCTCCTGCAGGCGATAGAGGAGCCGACAAGGAGGGGTGCCATGCTCGAGCTTGTGCTCACCAACAGGGAGGGGCTGGTGGGGGATGTGAAACTAGAGGACAGCCTTGGCTGCAGCGACCATGACATGGTGGAGTTCAAGATCCACGGGGCAGCAAGGAAACTACATGGCAAGCTCTCTGCCCTAGACTTCAGGAAGGCGGACTTCGGCCTCTTCAGGGACCTGATGGGCCAAGTGCCATGGGAGGCGTCCCTGGAGGGAAGAGGGGCCCAGGAAAGTTGGTCTCTATTCAAGGAGCACCTCCTCCAAGCTCAGCAGAGGTGCATCCTGATGAAAAACAAGTCGGGCAAAAAGGCCAGGTGGCCGGCGTGGATAAGCAAGGAGCTCCTGGACCAACTGAAAGTGAAAAAGGAAGCCTATAGAGGGTGGAAGTGGGGACAGGTAGCCTGGGAGGTCTACAAAGAGGCTGCACGAGTGGCCAGGGATAAGGTAAGGAAGGCCAAAGCCCTGGCAGAACTGAATCTGGCCAGGGATATAAAATGCAACAAGAAGAGCTTTTATAGGTACGTAGGGGACAAAAGAAAGTCCAGGGAAAATGTAGGCCCCCTCCGGAAGGGAACTGGTGTCCTGGTTACCCAGGACATGAAGAAGGCTGAGGTTCTCAATGACTTTTTTGCCTCAGTCTTCACCGACGAGTTCCTGTCCCACCGCCCAAGCTGTAGAAGGTGCAAGCAGGGACTGCAAGAATGAAGAACTGCCCATTGTACTCGAAGAGCAGGTTCGGGATCATCTGAGGAACCTAAAGGTGCACAAGTCCATGGGACCTGATGAGATCCATCCACAGGTCCTGAGGGAACAGGCGGATGAAGTTGCCAAGCCACTGGCTATCGTATTTGAGAAGTCATGGTGGTCTGGTGAGGTCCCCGATGACTGGAAGAGAGGGAACATAATCCCAATTTTTAAAAAGGGGAATAAGGAAGACCCAGGTAACTACAGGCCGGTCAGCCTCACCTCTGTGCCTGGCAAGGTCATGGAGCAGATTCTCCTGGAAACCATGCTAAGGCACATGGAGAGCAAGGAGGTGGTTGGTGACAGCCAACATGGCTTCACCAAGGGCAGATCGTGCCTGACCAATTTGGTGGCCTTCTATGACGGGGTGACGGCATCAGTGGACAAGGGACGAGCAACTGACATCATCTACCTGGACTTGTGCAAAGCTTTTGACACTGTCCCGCACGACATCCTTCTCTCTAAACTAGAGAGACATGGGTTTGATGGACGGACCACTTGGTGGATAAGGAGTTGGCTGGATGGCCGCACTCAGAGAGTGGTGGTCAATGGCTCGATGTCCATGTGGAGACCGGTCACGAGTGGCGTCCCTCAGGGGTCCGTGCTGGGCCTGGCCCTGTTCAACATCTTTGTCGGCGACATGGACAGTGGGATAGAGTGCACCCTCAGCAAGTTCGCCAACGACACCAAGTTGTGTGGTGCCGTCAACATGCTGGAAGGGAGGGATGCCATCCAGAGGGACCTTGACAGGCTGGAGAGGTGGGCCCGTGCCAACCTCATGAAGTTCAACCAGGCCAAGTGCAAGGTCCTGCACCTGGGTCATGGCAATCCCAGGCACAAATACAGGCTGGGCGGGGAATGGATTGAGAGCAGCCCTGAGGAGAAGGACTTGGGAGTGCTGGTGGATGAGAAGCTCAACATGAGCCGGCAATGTGCCCTTGCGGCCCAGAAGGCCAACCGCATCCTGGGCTGCATCAAGAGGAGCGTGGCCAGCAGGTCGAGGGAGGTGATTCTCCCCCTCTACTCTGCCCTGGTGAGACCCCACCTGGAGTACTGTGTCCAGTTCTGGAGCCCCCAACATAAGAAGGACATGGACCAGTTGGAGAAGGTCCAGAGGAGGGCCACGAAGATGATAAGAGGGCTGGAGCACCTCTCCTATGAGGACAGGCTGAGAGAGCTGGGGCTGTTCAGCCTGCAGAAGAGGAGGCTCCGGGGAGACCTGATAGCGGTCTTCCAGTACCTCAAGGGGGCCTACAAGAAAGATGGGGAAAGGCTGTTTAGTAGGGCCTGTTGTAATAGGACGAGGGATAATGGTTTTAAAATAGAGGGGGGTAGATTTAGATTAGAAATTAGGAAAAAATTTTTTACAATGCGGGTTATAGAACACTGGAACAGGTTGCCCAGAAAGGTGGTGGAGGCCCCATCCCTGGAAACGTTCAAGGCCAGGCTGGATGAGGCTCTGAGCAACCTGATCTAGTTGGGGATGTCCCTGCTCCTTGCAGGGGGTTTGGACTAGATGACCTTTGAAGGTCCCTTCCAACCCTAACCATTCTATGATTCTATGATTCTATGATTCTAACTCCCCCTGGGCAAACCCTGGGGCAGTTAATTCTAGTGCAGATCACATGCTGCAGGAGCCTTGACTTGTATGTGTCACCTTTGAGTAAGAAGCCAAGGATCTGCATTACACTGATTCCTTTATCTCTCTAGTGTGCTTTTGCCAGTCTCCCTGAATGCTTTCTGCACAATGATGTGGGTTGCTTTCATAATATCTGACTCTGTATTAAACAAAGAGATGTGTGTTCCTGCTGCCCTCGTCCATAATACCTGCAAATTTCATGGCATATGCTAGAATCACATAACCACAGAAGCACAGAGTAGTTCAGGTGGAAGGAGCCTCAGGAGGTCTCTACTCTAACTTCCTGTTCAAAGCAGCATCAATGTTGAGCTCAGACAGATTGCTCAGGGTTTTATCTGTTGCGTCTTGAAAAACTCCAAGGATGGAGCCTGTACAAGACCTCTGGGCCACCTCGTCCACTGCTTTGCTGTACTCATGGTGAAAGATTTTTTTTCCTTAAATCCCATCAAAGCCTTATGTCTATTTTCTTTCATCCTCCCACCACATATCACTATAAAAAAACCTGACTCCATCCTTTCAGCATCTTCCCTGAAGATATGGGCAGGCTGCTATCAGGTAATCCCAAAGTCATCTTTCCTTCAGGCTGAAGAAGCTCATTTGCCTCAACCTCCTCTCACAGGCCACATCCTTCAGGTTATCAAACAGTATATCCTCTATTGCTGATCTCAGACCTATGATTTGGTCTCAAACTACTTTCCAAGATGCATCAGTCACTAGATAAAAGCATTTTTTACTTAGCAATCTTTGCAAGATTACAGATATTTCTGGTCTGCTGGACAAAGCCCTCCCTAGACATACCTTCTGTCTCATGGCTGATGTGAAATGAGAAGGTATTCAAAGCCACTGCCCATCAGATGACAGCCACCACCCCACTTAGGAGAATCAGGGCAGAAAGTAACACGAGTTGAAGGAGGAAACACCACATTTCTCCCAGTGGTGATTCTTACCCCTAGCCTTGCAGGCAGAACCCAGTTGTCCCTGGGAATACCACATCACTTCTGCCACTCTGTATGGGTTTGGTAACTGAACTGAAAGAACCAATCTTGCATCCAGCAGTTCTCTTAGAAATTTCCTGTAGCCGCTATTGATTTTTTTTGAGAGGGAAACATATATATAGCATTGCCTTTTGCCTTTCGTTTTACAGAGAAAGGACTTTAATTAGTGCCCTTTGTGTTAAACCATCAGATGTGGCCACCTGTGGTATCTTGAAGTTATTCACGTTTTAAAGTGTTTTAAAATGTCGAGTCTAAGCCACCCAGAGATTTTCCAGTAGGGAGAACATATTCAATTACCTGTCAGCTTTTCCATTACTTTACGCTACATAGGTGGCATAAAGGAATGAAAGAAATGTCTAATATATCTACTTACAGAAAACATTGTTTTACTTTCTTGGAGGGTGAGAGGGAAAATGTGGGGAATTTTGATTAGTTTTGCTGACATTTATTTCTTTATTTGTTCTTTTGTCCAATCTATTCAATAACAAGAACTGAATAAAAACAGTGATGATTTAGATATATTTTATTTTATTCTGAGAAACACTTGCCCATGGCAGTCATATTGTTTCTTTCCCCTCCTTCTGTTTGCAGTATAATGACCCCATTTTTGCCAGGACCTCCCCCATCCCATCCCATTCCATTCCATCCCATCTCATCCCATCCCATCCTGGTAGGTCTTCTTCCTGCAGCTATTTCCTATGTTTTAATTTCCAGTTTATGAAGAAATGTTTATTATCTGCATCTCCTCCATAGAACAGGTGAATGGCAAAGATGAGATTTTATTCCTTAGTTGTTCTGCTGCTTATCCTGTCTGTTCATAATACTATTACAATGCTCTTTGTTACGATGATTTTGCTAGCCTGTCATTTACAAAGTGCTTTTATCAGTTAAGAATTCCATGTAACTTTATGAATTTAAAATTATTATGTACATGGAGATCCATTTGGTCATAAACAGAAAGTGCTGAGTGAATTACAGGAGGTGCTTAAAAGTGGGGAAGCACTATCCAGTAAACACACCTGAAAAAGGGTCTGCAAAGCAGACTGCGTCTACAGCTCTGGGATACTCCGAAGCCCATTAGGTCCCAACCCTCAACCCAAAGTTATACATCACAGATTTGTCTTGCAATCAATTATATGCGCCAACTGCCTGGCAAAAGTCACAGCTCTTAGGTAGTTCTGCATGACTTTGTGCTAAGAAGAGAAAAGGAAAGTGTTGCCCTTCAGAAGGAGCAAATGCTTAGCTGAACACCCTGAATGTTACAAAGGGGTGCTAGAGACAGACTTTTCTCCTAAGTGATGAACAGCAAGCATGGTCCCAGGCCAGTTTACAACAGGGAACGGAAGAATATAACGCTGGATACAATAAAACAATGAACTGGGACTAGTCCCCAGACAGCAATCTTCTTTTTTCCCTTTTTTGCAGAAAAGTCCTGAACCTACCAAAAACAGCAGAAGTTTTGCCATTGGCATACACACGGCCTTTGACCTATTGATTTTTTTTCTGTGCAATTTACCATGGGATTTCAGACTCGGAAATTGGAGTTTGGATGAGTGATGTAGCCTATACAGTAGGCCGGTGCTTTCTGCGCTCTCTGAGTCAGGTTTTCATTGCCAATGCTGACGTGTGGAAATTCACAACTCACTTCATGAAAATTCTATAATATCCTCCCAGTGGTTGCTGTTTTCATGATCACCCTGATATTTAATTCAGTCTTAAGAATATAAACCTGCACAGAAGTAGCATGTTTGCAGAGCAGATAAAGTGAATCTAACACAAGCAAATATTATCTGTGCATTTTTGTCATTAATAGATAGCTCTCTTTGTTACAGAGGGAGCTCAGATTAATTCTGTGAATCTCAAAATCAAACAATATAGAGGAAGAGATACTGGAGACACTGCAAATGAGTGTGCACTTTCTGACAGAAACGCTGGTTATTGGTGATTAACCCGTGCAATTCAGATTACATTGGATTTACCGTACTTTGTCTAATATTCACAGTTCTGTCCAAAATCCTATGTACACCATGGCAAGAAGACAGATAAACAGGAACAAATGCAATACAGATCAACTATATCAAGAAATATATCAGTAAAGGACAAAAAGGATAGGAAATAACAAAACTACAATAAGATGTAGTGCACCAATAAGATGTAGAGCACAACAAATATGTGCTCCATACATATACACACAGAGAAAGACAGATTATACTTTGCAGGCATTGTGGGATTTTGATTTTCTATCTATCTGTTGTGGAACAGGTTCCTTTTAAGGATGAAGGAAAAATAACTGCTTGAATAGTGATTAGCCCTAACCACCTTTTTGTGTTTTCTGGGGTAGCTGCTGTCACTGTTGGTGATGTAACAGCTCCTTGAATAAAACTAAGAAGACGAGAAAACCAAGATGACACAATAGGAATAAAACACCAGGGTCCAGTTTGTGAAAGGAAGGAAGGAAGGGAAACACCCAACTCCTAAAAGGAAGGAAACACTCTAGTGGTCTTCCAGTACCTCAAGGGGGCCTACAAGAAAGATGGGGAGAGGCTGTTCAGTAGGGCCTGTTGTGATAGGACAAGGGGTAATGGTTTTAAATAGAGGGAGGTAGATTTAGATTGGATATTAGGAAAAATTTTTACAATGCGAGCTGTAGAACACTGGAACAGGTTGCCCAGAGAGGTGGTGGAAGCCCCATCCCTGGAAACGTTCAAGGCCAGGTTGGATGAGGCTCTGAGCAACCTGATCTGGTTGGGGATGTCCCTGTTCCCTGCAGGGGGTTTGGACTAGATGACCTTTGAAGGTCCCTTCCAACTCTAACCATTCTATGATTCTATGATTCTATGATTCTATGATTCCATGATTCTATGAATTAGGATGGTGTCAGCTGAGCTGAGCAGGATCACATACACAAGGCACACGAGAACCTTCCCGCAGTGTGAAAAAGCAGATGCCAGAGATATCTGACACTGGAATGCATTTACTTTTTATTCACAGACTGCCTAAGAGTGTCCTGCAAGAGAAAAAGGCACACAGATATCTTCTGAATATTCTCAGAGTAGCAGGAGACGGCCTATGCTGCTTACCTAGCTGCGCTGGTTGGGGTTACATAGAAAGCTCCTCACAGGCACCTGTTCAAAATTCCCTCTTCTGTCCAGCCGCTGTGTTTGCCATAGCAAAAATAGGAAGTGAGGGAAATCTTGGAGAGCAACTGTTACCCAATATTAGTAACAACCTAAATGAAACTGTACAAATAACAAAGTCTAATCTCCCAAGGGTACTCAACAGACAAGTCATTAATGTTTTTAAGAACTTTAATTAAACTTACTTTGAGGGAAGTGCATTTGCAGCTCTTTTGAAGACCAGATATCTCTCCATATACCTTTGCTACAATTTTATTATTTGCCTGTTACAAACACAATTATTCCCTAATCAATACCTTGGTTATTGCACGAGGCTTCAAATAGGGTAATGACCTTGTTTTGCTGGGCACTGCTCACCTGCTCCAGAGACCATCCCAGCTGAAACACACTCGTAAATTCAGTGAAATTGTACAGAGGCTCACCATACCATGCTTGTTTTAAATTCAAGTATCAGGAGCTAACAGGTACTAAAGAAAGCCATCAGCCAGCAGATGCCTGTTGTCCCCAAAGATAACAACAACCTATGTTAATGCCAAGAGGGATGAGACACAATGTTTTAAGCTCAATAAATTGGGCACAGCAGTCTATTTGGTTAGCGATGTCCTTCCCCAAGCTCCCAGTTGCAGAGCACATAGAGGCAAAATACACAACGTGAGGCACTTCCTCAGCTGCAGTCTCAAGGGCTGAGCTAGTAATGAGAGGCTGTGCCTGGGCTGGAGGCAGGGGGAGATGAATGTCACTTCAATGTGGTTTTCATGGAAATTAGGGAGAGGGCTTGTGGGGTACAGAGGCCCCTGTAGTGTGCCTGCCAGACTTTGCCAGGGCTCCTGTCAGGCCTGTGGAGGGAAACAGAAAGAACTCCTGTAAATAAGGAAATTTCCCTAGCAAGCAATTGCCCTTATGTCACCATTTTCTCACTTTGAAGGAAACAGTCCCATCAGAGTCAGAACACTTGTTAACCACTCAGGCTGGCAAGGCAAATCGTGTGGGCTGACTCTTTCACAGGTGACAAAAGCATTTGGAAAAAAAAACCTCAGAAAAATTAAAAAAATTTCTTAAACCTCAACACTGGTTTTAACCAGCCTGGGTAGGGAGAGACAAACATACCTTATTCATGACAAGCTCTTATTCAAGCTGTTCTTTTGAGACTGGAGAGAGATTTCATGTAGCTTTTCTCCCAGAAGACTTTCCACTGTCCCTTTCCAGGGCTCCAAGGCAATGAAAAGAGAGGAAGCCCCATACAGTGCGTCTTGGTTGTCTGGGAAAAAGAAATGCCACATTCTTATGACCAGTCTTGAGTTCATAGCCTTAAGAAAGTCACATATGAGCATCTTAACTGTCAACTGTTTGTCTAAAGTAAAGCACTAAATTTCTTGGTATTTCCCATCATTACTACTACTTCCTTGGTCAGTTCACTTGAAAGTCTCAAAACAACTTTATGAGCTTCCTTTTCAGAAAGAGAAAAATCTCAAGCACCTTTTGTCAGTTCCTGTATAGAGCCTTGCAAAACCAAAACTTTTGGCTTACCCATCTGGATTTACTACATAAGCTTTATTTTTATACTGACTGTAACACACACAGGTAGCTTGAATCTCTTTCTGACCACAGAAGTACAATGTGCATCATAAGATTGCAAAAGCAAAACTATGAAACCTATGAGCTTTTCTTCCTTTTACTACGTTGTCTTTATTCTCAGCCAAATAACAGTAAACTCTTTGCACCAGAATACATTGGATCACTATTTACTCACCCTCAAACATCACCTTGTTTCCCAGTATTGAAAAAACAGATGGTATCTCAAACTAAGTGCAGCAGGTTCATAGCAAATTTGATAAAATGCCTGAAATTCAGATTTATATTTGTGTTTGAAGTCCATGTGTATTTACATGGGAGTTTAAGGCATATTGGCTCTGCTTAGTTCAAGGTAATATGTATCAGTATCTCACTATCTGGAGCACTAAACCAGTCCATTGATGCAAAGCAACAAACCTCCTTCACCTGTGAAGACTATAAGGCAACAAGAAGAGATTCTTCCAGGAAAAGTGTAAGAGTTCAGTTCTCTTAATCTCTCTGCCAAATCTTTCATGGCTTAAGTTATGAACTGTGTGACTGTGTTTGATTATAAACAGATTATGTAGACGTACAGGATATGGATTAAGTAAATCACAATATTCAGCAGGAGTAGCTATAAAAGACATTTTTCTTATTACCAGATATTTGGGAATGCCGTATTTTGGATTCTTGATCTTCTTTGCACAGGTGATTAAATTCAAATGTGCTATCTTTGATCTAAACAGATTATGCATTTGCAATATCTACCTTGGAGATAATGAAAGAAAGAAGTAATACACTTCTGTGTAAAATGTAAGTAAGAAATTTTCTTGTATTTTTCCACATCCCTTACTCTTTTTTTTGTCCCTTGCCTGTTTCCAGCCTGTGTGGATAACCAAGAAATCCCTTCTGTTGGGTCTTAGGAGTATAAGAAGGATTGTTGATGCAAATAAAGTAGCGATGGTACCACTCTTCACTTTCCTTTCTGTCTCAGCAGAGAGTTCCCAGGTGCCCATGGGGCATCTTATTGCTGTATGTAGGAGTATGAGAAGATATCCAGTTATTTTTTTAACTAATTGTGCTATTATTCTCCATTGACCACCTAGCTGATGATAGCGGTCAGCCTGCATCACATTAGCTAATAACATGAGGCAGGGGGCTGGATGCCATTGGACACTGTGTAGATAAATATTTCTTTGCCTTCTATTCCTACAGGGCCCATTCTTATCACATAGTTAAACCAACACAGTTTTCAACTTTCTGTTGCACCTGACAGTCACAATGGCAACTGTTTTAAAAAACAGCAAACTCCCACAATATCCCTTATGAAAAGAAAGTAAAAAATTGCTGCTTGCTCTTCCAAACATTTGAGAAATTTATATGAAAGTATAGATAATGCACTGACATAGTTTGTATCTTATGTAGAATCCATAATAAGTTACTTCCTGAGATTTATTTTCTGTTTCTCAAAACATGAATAATTTAGACCTTTCTCTGCAATAAGTCTTTTCTCTGGACAATGCCATCCATCCCAAATGTGTTACTGAGATTTTAACTACAAGGGTTACTAACAGGCTCTTCATTTAGATGCAAAACCATAATCTATCAAGATTTGAAATGCTTCTAACATATGATGGGGTAAAGGAGAAAGCACACTATCCCTTGAATTACATGGTCTGAGATATGCAAACCTCAGACAATTAAGAAGAGAATAAATGATGCTGTCAGTGGCATGGTCGGTTGGGTGGCATTTGCTTTGGATGACCAGCATCATTATGAGTGGACACAAAATTATTATAGATCTCTGTAAAGAGAGATGACTGACATTTTTAAAAGCTCATTTGCAAAGCAGTAAATGTAAAGAAGCACATAATTAAATTTAAAGGGCATTTTCCAACCATAACATTAGAAAGATTAAGAGGTTAAACATTAACCTGACTGTAAATCCCTCCATTATGTCTTTCTACAAACAAGAGTGTCTGCATTTTAACTATTTACTGTCATACAGTACATCAAACATTCAATGTGATTGCCTTGCATATCACAGACTAAAACAGAAAAATCCAAATTAACTTTGGGGAACCTGCTCCAGTTCATTCATTGTAAAAAAAAATATGTCCTTATATCAAGTCTGAATCTACTTCCTTCAATTTTAAAATCATTACTCCTCATCCTATCACAACAGGCCCTGCTACAGAGTTTCTTCCTGTCTTTCTTATAAGCCGCCTTTAGGTACTGGAAGGCTGCTATAAGGTGTCCTTGGAGCTTTCTCTTCTCCAGGCTGAACAGCCCCAACTCTCTCAACCTGTCCTCATAGGAGAGGTGCTCCAGCCCTCTGATCATCTTTGTGGCCCTCCTCATTCCAACAGGTCCACATCCTTCTTATGCTGAAGGCTCCAGAGCTGGATGTAGTACTCCAGGTGGGGTCTCACCAGAGCAGAGTAGAGGGGCAGAATCACCTCCCTCAATCTGCTGGCTATGCTTCTTTTGATGCAACCTGGGATGCGGTTTGATGCAACCTGGGATGCGGTTTGCTTTCTGGGTTGCCAGCGCACATTGCTGGCTTATGTTGAGCTTCTCGTCCACCAGAAAGTCTAAGTCCTTCTTCTCAGGGCTGCTCTCAATCCATTCTCCACCCAGCCTGTATTTGTGCTTGGGATTGCCCTGAACCGTGTGCAGGATCTTGCATTTGACCTTGTTGAACTTCATGAGGTTGGCACGGGCCCACCTCTCCAGGCTGTCAAGGTCTCTCCGGATGGCATCCCTCCCCTCCAGCGTGTTGACCACACCACACAGCTTGGTGTCATCAGCAAACTTACTGAGGGTGCACTCTGTCCCACTGTCCATGTTGCTGACAAAGATGTTAAACAGGCCTGGGCCCAACATGGACCCCTGGGGAACACCACCCGTCACTGGTCTCCACTTGGACATTGAGCCATTGACCACTACTCTATGAGTGTGGCCATCCAGCCAATTCCTTATCCGCCAAATGGTCTGTCCATCAAACCCATATCTCGCCAGTTTAGAGACAAGGATGTCATGTGGGACAGTGTCCAATGCTTTGCACAATTCCAGGTAGACTATGTTATTTATTTATTACTTTATTTATGTTATTACTTTATGACTAGATATGCAGCAAGGAGCAGTATATGCTTTTGTGTATGCTACTACTGAAAGTCCTGATATGAAAATGTCTGAAAGTCACTATCTTGAACATCATTCCAGCTCAACCCAAGGAATCTCTTAGAGATGGAAAGTTGCTTGCCTGCTCTTTTACTACCCCACTCTAAGATTACAGCCTCTGGATGGGACTCACACAGCTGTTTTCTTCCCAAATGCCAATTTCTTTTTGTGGTGTTTGTAAAGTAAGAAGGAAAAAATAACCCACTGAGAAGCAGTTATACCCAAATATCTTAAGCCTATTATATCATGAGCAGAAAAAAAAAAAGGGACAAGCAGACAATCTTTCTCTTTTTATTTTTCCTTTTTTTTTTTTTTCTGCCAAACATTTCCTTTCAGATGTCCCTTTGAAGTCATAGGCTTATAAATGTGAGTGACTGAGAGCAAGGAGCTGTGAAATGTGCCTTTAAGCCATAGACTTCTTGAAGAGTATCACAAGGCATATATGACTGGGGTACACGACATCTGCAAATCAGCGTGGTGTTACTGAGGCTTTGTTCAGCCTCAAACTCTGGAAGCTGCAGAAAACAAAAAACTTCACCAAGGGAAAATAATTTCTCCCATCCTGATTTTACCTTCCCGCTTGAGGGGTCTCACTGCTACTGTGTGCGGTGACTGTGTTGGTGTAACTTGCTTATGAAGAAAAAGGTGAACATACACATACATAATTATTTATTATATGTGCATAAATTAGGTTTAGTTACCATTTTCTGTTCTGCTCTACCCTATTATTGCTCTGCTATTACTAGATACTTTCATATTGTTAAAAATATACTGCCACTTCTCTACTGTTGTAAGGTTTTCCCTTCAAATTTCCCTCACAATATACCACTCTTTATATTTACTGAAAACAATTCCTGCTCAGATGCTTCTAATTAACATAATCAAACACACAGATTGGCAGAACACCTCAGTCCTGACTGGTTACATCCCCTGATTTTCCACTGACGAGTCTCCTGCCTTTCTCATCCAAAACAATTTCCATTGCTTCTCTTACATAAAGGATATTATATAAAGGATACTGTGCCCCACTGATTAGTCTCAGATAGGGAGCAAAACTGATCATTTTGGAATAGTCAGTACGGATTGTCGTAGTTCAGCCCCAAACAGGACCAGACTACGCAGTCTCTCTCTCACTCCCCCCACCTTCCGAGAGAACAGGGAGAGAAAATATAAGGAAAAACAGCTCGAGGTTTGAGATAAGGACAGGGAGAAATCCTTAAAGTTACCGTTACGGGCAAAACAGACTCGACTTGGGGAAAACTATTCATTTATTATTACAAACAGCAGGATAATGAGACAGAGAACAAGATAACCTCCATCCACCCCTCCCTCTTCCCAAGCTTAACATTAACTCTACTACCTTCCCCCCCCCGAGCGGTACAGGGGGGAAGAGGGAATGGGGGTTAGGAATTTGAGATAAGGGGGTTGCAGTCAGTTCATCATATGTTGTTTCACGCCGCTGCTTCATGGTCGGGGGAAGAACTCCTCACATTCCTCTCCTGCTCCATCGTGGGGTCCCTCCCACGGGTCACAGTCCTTCGTGGAACTGCTCTGGCGTGGGTCATCTCTTCCACGGGTGCAGTCCCTCCAGAACAGCTGTCCCAGCGGGCCCTCCACGGGCCACAGCTGCCTTCAGGCATCCACCTCCCCCAGTACGGGGTCCTTCACGGGCTCCAAGTGGATCTCTGCTCCTCCGTGGACCTCCATGGGCTGCAGGGGGACAACCTGCTCCACCATGGTCATCACCACAGGCTGCAGGGGAATCTTGGCCAGGAGCCGCATTACTCCTCCTCCTCCTTCTGAACTGACCTTGGTGTCTGCAGCCATTCCTCACAACAGGCTGGTAGATGTCTCTCAGGATCTTTTTTTACATCTTATTCACTTCTCATCTCCTTTCCACTTCTTGCAGCCGGGCTGGACTGAGTCGGGCCCAGTCGGCTGCCTGGCGAGAGGCCAGAGGGTGAGGCCTGCAAGGCCCACGAGGCCTGTGCCTCCCCCTCTGCGCCTCTGCCCCCTCTCAGCTTCTTCACATCTCTTCTCTTTTTTTTTTTCTGTTTTCCCCTACTTAAATACCTTATCGCAGAGGCGTTATCTCGGGACATTCTGCTACCAATCGGCTCGGCCTTGGCCAGCAGCAGGTCCGCCCTAGGCCCGGCCGAGTCCACTGAACAAAGGGGAGCGACTTCTAGCAGTTTCCTACAGAAGCTACCACCTTAGGTCCCCCCTCACTAACAAAACCACGACACGGATGCATCAGTTTCTATCAAACTTCAGAGAAAAGCTGATGAAGGTTAAGACTATTTTTGTAAGTTGTCTGGTAGAGCCACTGATGAGCCTCACCCACCAGTCATGCAAAGCGGAAGTGCAGCAACGTAATGTGCTGTTACAGCATTGCTTCCTGATAGACCTGCTACGAGGTTTATGAGACTGCATGAACATCTTTGGCTTTCTCATTCCAAAGTGCTCAGAGAAACAGGAGCTGAGCGCTGCTGACAAAGGGAGTAATTGCTAGAACAAAAGATGAGAAAAACAACACCGTGTAACGTAAGGAAAAGTGATAGCCAAAAGATTGATCTGAACAACAGAGAGGTAACCAGGTGCTGCATCAGGCAGCAAGGAAAAATGAAAAGGGAATGAACAAGAAGAGTGATGTGGCTCTGTCCCAGACCCACAGGTTACAGATCAGATCCTGCTTCTCCCTAAACAGAGCCAATGCAAAGATCTGAGGGAGGAGCATTGCCCTTAAGGAGAGGAGGTGCAGAGGCAGCACTTAGTAGTATAACCAGGAGCAGAGAAAAAAAAAAGATACCAAGACAACTTAAATCCCTGGGACATAACTTCACAGAGAGCCGTGACTGTTCCACAATGCTGAGTTGTGCCTCTGCCAGTTCAGCTGAGACAGCAGGGACATGGTGTGCTGGACACCAGGCTCTAGGAGTCCCTGGTATTAGGTCACAGTTGCCCTTCATTGCTTATTTTATGTAATTTCTTTCCATTGTATTTTTGCACGTGACTTGCGTTCCCCAGGGATCACAGGCAGAATACAACAACTCTATGAGACATGTCAGTTTTACCTGGAGATAAGCATCTGAACCCTACTTGATTATCTGAATCTCAAACTTTTTGGAGGCAAATCCATCATGGAATGGATTGCTAATGGTCCCAGCCCCAAAGCTGTGGCTTTGGTGCAGAACTGAGCAAAAAAAAAAAGAATCACAGGGCAAAAGGGAAACAAGGTCATGTCCACGACATAAATAATAGCACAGGAAATGACAAAAGCAATCTACAGGGTAAAAATTAATCTCTATAAGAAAATAGAATACACTGGAATTCCTAACTGGAGCAAGAGATGTAACTTTTTTTTTTTTAAATAATTTCTGTTCTCTTCTCAAAAATGTTATGGAGTTCAAGTCTCAGTGAATGGCAGCAGAATTTAGGAAATTAAACATTTGAATGACTATTGGAGGTAAGATTTCAGATCTTCAAGTCACTTAAGTGCAGACAATACTGCTCAATGCACAAGACATGAAGGAATGCTAGGCAGTCTCTTCATAGGCTGGCATGGGACAATACAGACAGGTACTGAAACTAGACTCAGTGAGGAATTTCTACTGAAAACAGGCAGTAAGGGATGGCAATTAAAGATAAGGCTTTTTTTGAGCTGCATGAAAATGTTTGTAAATTACTTTCCTATTGTTTTAAATGTTCCACTGTTTCGAAGAAGCAGTTCAAAAGAAAATGAAAATTGACCTTCTTCAATAGACAGAATCAGAGGTATTTATTTAGAAGGATTGCTCATGTGTTGGTTTATTTTGTTTTTTTCTGCTGGGGAGAAGGGAGGAGAAGAGTAGAAAAGGGCACTAGTGTTGAAATAAATTTTAAAAAACATTCACTTTGTTGTTATCCAGTTCTAACAGAAAGGACAAAAAATATTTCATTGAAAAATAAGAAGTGTCATGAAAGTTGCAAACCATATAAATTGTCTTTTCATCCATAGGTTATAGAAATTCATTCATATTTTTCAAAGAGCCCAAGTGAGTGCTCTCACAGAAGTCTTTGTTTGTCTTGCAGTCACACATTCTTGCTTTTTCCTCATTAACTTTCTTTTTAATTAATACCTCAGTTTTGTCCCCATTTCATTCCTTTTGCTTGCACCACATTTATTTTCTCTTTTCTCTTGCCCTACATCTCCTGATATAACTTTCTTTAGGAATGAACCGGTGCCCATCAAATAGGTTTGTGCTGTGTGGAGGCACGTTGCAATGCAGCTATCGCTGCTGAGTGATTCTGCTGCTGTTGCATGGCACAGTGGGAGGGATTTAATCGCAGGCATGTCACCCCAGGGACTCAGCAATTTGATGGAGGAGATTGTTTTCTAAGTACGTTACTAGATAGTATTCCCCTCTAAATAGTATTCTACTTCCCGTAAGTTTGCTTTACCATAAAGTCCCAGTTTAAAGATTTGTGAAGTAAAGATGGAATTACATTGAGAGAAGAGGGCCATGTGGGTGGCAGCGCAGAAGATGAGGATAAAGTAAAACCATATATTTATTAGTAGTCTTTTAATCTTTGAATGTGTTTGTTGTAGAAAGGTGGTGCTTCTGTCATTATGTGAAAGAGGTTCCCATACAGTGAAATATAAAGGCACAGTTTCTATAAGCCTGAATTTCAAAACCAACATATTTGCCTCAAAATTCTTTCTTGTTGTTGTGTTTTGGTTTTTTTTTCAAACTCACTTTTGAATTAGAATGAAATGTGCAAGGGACATCAGGTATATTCCTCACCATCACCCTATGGAAGCTCTGTATCTCATAGACTTCATTGCTAAAGCAACAGATCACTTTTCAAAACCACATGTGGGATAACATTATTTTCTCTACACACTTACATCCAAGCAGTTTCTGTGATAGGGACGTAAGGTTTGGTGTTTAGTAATCATAGTAAACTGTCTTCCATGAGGTAGAGGCTGAGCTGAAGCCTTTGCACCCAGGGACAGTATTCTGTGTGGCCTTTTCACACCTTACAGTGCAGATCTATGCATACAATAATCTGCTCTTCTCTATCCTGTGTTAGTCAGTGCCCTTCAGACTTTTAATAGTTTTGGTTTCAAATAATCTCATTTAGCACTTCTGAAACCTTACATTTCAAATGTTTCTTTTTTTTTTTTCTAACATGCAAAAGAGGTTGAAGTTTGATGTGAACAACCTTTGCAATCTCTTAAAAATCAAAACGAGCAGAGAGCTTGAGAATATTTGCTTAGGCATTTTAGTCTTCCTGGCCAGTGATGCTGAATACATTTTTAACAGAAGGTACTCAGCCAGAGACAAGTCCCCTAGTTTCCTGTTATTAAGTTAACCTTGTTAAACATTACATTATTGTTTAACATAGGATAGGGTCTTCTCTTAATGCCATGGTGAATTATACATACGCAAAGCTGAGGTATTTTACCTTGTTAAGCGTAACTGCAGTGTGTTGAGACCAGTATCTGGAGCCATGCATCAGACTCAGAATTAGACACAGATTTCTTAAACCTGTAGTGGACTAAAAATGCAATTAGTCTGCAACTACTGTTTATGTAATTAAAGTAGGTAGAAGCCATTTAGTGAAACATAACACAGAGAATTAGAGAGCTTATATTAATGTAGTAACTGTGAACACAAATGCTGCAGAAAAACTGCTAAATAAATATTTCATTCCTTTGGCAAGGAATATGTAATCTTTGAGGTTCTCTGTCCGCAAAAGGGGAGATGATCATGCAGGCTAGCAGTAAACATTCATAGCTGTGATCAATATGTTTATAATTAGCTATAGCAAGCCTCCATTTGAGAACATTTTAAAACATTTTGTTAAGTATTGTTAGCACTTTTCCATCTTTCACAAACAGACTTCTCTCAGACTGCAGAATGAGATTGGAAATATGGATTTTGATATGGGAATTTAAGTACCACTCCTTTCTGGTAAGGTAAAGAGCTAATTAGATTCTTTCACTACTTCTCTATCACTGCCTTAAATGCAGTCTGCAGAAATACAGGCATAAAAAAAAGATTTAGCTGCCCTCTCTGAAACAAATCTGAACTTGAGTTCAAGATATACTTAAATTCTTGTAAAGAATTTGAGCCAGCTCTTTTTATATCTGAGTCAGCTTTCTTCTCTGTGTTTCTAATCTATATCTTAGGTAAGCTGTTAAGTAAGATGGAAGATGCATAAAAATCACCACGATTAATGGACACAGAAGCAGAACGGACTGGATTTTCAAGCTCTTGAGAACTTCATGTAAAAGTGACCATGATGGATTTACAAGAATTTTAAAAGCATTTGCTGAGTAAAGAAACTAGGTACTTTCCAAAGCAGGTTTGAGGATCATCTAGAGACATCACAAGCAAATCCGCTAGATCATAAGTAAGCGAATAAGGAAATCACTGAAAAAAGCAAGGTACTAACACTGTTTCCAACCAAGGGAAAAGGAAAGATTTTCTTTAACTTCAGTAAGAGTCCCTTTGGGCCCTCAGCACGTTAATATTCCTGTCAGAGATGCTACTGAATGCTGTAAAATCTCTGAGGAAAAGTGACAGTCTCCATGGGTTTATTCAGGGTCCCAAAAGGACCTCCATGACTTGGAAGGATTTGTAGTTTCATGGAAATATCACAGCATCTTTGCTAGACTCACTGACAGGTTGAGGGGGTTAATCAGTGGTTCTTTGAAAGAACCTGTACCATATTATAGTTCTTTGGTATTATTTCATCACCAATACTCTTTCAGCCTTTGGCAGAAAAAAAAATAGTTTAAACCAGGAAAAATCAGAAAGCGTGTGAGTTTGGTTTTTATTTTTTTTATTTTGGGGGGTTTTGTTTTTGTTGCTTGCTCCTTTGTATTTTTTTTTTTTTTAGATCTACCCATACATGTCTTAAATAAAAGATACATTTCTGTTATATATTAACTCAAGGTATTCAGAACAAATTGTGAAATGGGTTCAGTCAGCCTTCTGAAATCTCTCCTCTTTCTCTAGCTTTGCCACTTCTCACCCAGGGACTTTGAGTAGCTCTTACAAGATTTTTCTATTTAATAGCACACGGGCATGATAGCTGCTATGAGGATAATGAAGTACTGTTCTTCCCATTCATGCTCGGCTACAGAGGGGGTACCTACCTATTACGGCACTGTCCCTTCAGAGAATGTATTCTGTAATCTAATGATCTTCAATTTAATCTTAACGGAATCTTAAATAACTCTTCTGCTGAGGGAAATTTTCTCAGGGCTGAGGATAGGTGTAATTTTAGTCTGAGTTCTGGTATGAGTATTTTATCTAACGTGCTTGAAGAGGACAGTTATAGTCAGATAAAACTTGTCTTGTTGGGGTTGACTGGTATGACGAGCTTCAGTCAACTTCTAGAAACAGTGCTGCAGTGCAAGGAGTGAAAGGGGGGACTTTGAAATCTGTCACTTTGATCTCCCTTTTCTAGCTAGCCTATAACCTCTGCAAGTGGAAATCAACATAGGTCCACTGACGAAACGTGTGTGTGGCTTGAGCTTGTCCCTAGCTTTGTCGCCTTTTGGTGACACCAGCCACTCTTCTGACTACAGCCTACTCTGAAACTACACATTGAGTTGGGTCATGTCCAAAATGATGACTAAATAACAGTTGTTGCAGTGGTTAAGATCAGGCCTGAGCATGTGTGTCTATGCAGTGGCCACTCCAGTCTAACTGTACTTTGGTATTTAGACTGTTTGCCTCAAGAACGTCTAACTGTAATGGTTTCAGAATTTCATCAAATTATATCTCTTCTCCTTAATTATAATAAAATGTGGGGCTCCTCTACCTGAGAGATAAGGAAGTATCTAAATTTGCAACACATATTGAAGCCGTCCTACTGCTGGAAATGACTGCTTTATGTGGTAGCTGCCTTTCTGTGCCTCTAGATGGAGATCCTATCCATTTAACTCAACCTTCTAGAGAGAACTGTGGAATGCTTCAATAAGAGCTCCATTTTGCCATTCATAATCCATAGACCAAAAATTACATTGTTCTCTGATTTCTGGGTTATAGAGTTCTTTTGATCATAGTAACTAAATGTCCAGAACCCTCCCACTTCACAACTTACCTGAAAAAGGGGAAAAAATTGCTATTCTAGTCTACCTTTCCACAACAAAAGTGTCCTGAAGTATTTTACTTTGCATGAAATGAAGTGGTGAAACCCTCTGTCTTTTCAATTGCCATTCTGCAAATTCTTTCCAGCGTGTAAGCACCTCTGGTAAGCTGAGGTGTACAGTATTTCAGGTGGGACTCAGAAGGAATTTTATGGACCATTGTATTCAGTCACTTTTACCATATGGTTCCACTAGAGTGCAGAGAAAAGCCTTAGCATATAGTTTCCAAGAGAACTGGTTTGCTCATTGGTTTGGGGCCAAGAGTTCTTTCTATACAATCCTACCAATAATAAGGAGACACATGAGTGAAAGTATCTCTTCTAGTCTAGGAAGTAAAAATCCCTTTTTGTGCATCAAAACCAGTTAGATAAAACCATGGTTATTAAGTATATATATGAGGTTTGCACAATGTATTAAGATGCAGAATTTAACTTGTAATGATGTCAGCTACCCAAAGACAGAATGCAAATTCTATCTTGATTACATAGGTCCTGAAAAACAAAGACATATCTGCAGCCAAAATTACACTTACAGAAAGATAATAAATTAAGTGCCTTAGTACCAATGGGTGATTACCAGCATAACAATAGTAATAGTAACAACAGTAACAATATAGTAGAAATACATAATTATCCAGACCTTTGAGGAAAAAAAACTGCACTTTTTTTTTTGTTATTTCTTGAGAGAGATTATTGTGGTTTGTTAGTTTGTGATGTTTTTTTTTTCTGTACTGCCTATACTTTTCCTTGTGTGATTTTGAATACAAGCCGGTTGGGCTCATGACACTATATTTACCAGCTTTAGACTATTAGAACAACAGTGAGCAAGATATAGTTAGTAGCTGTACAAATCCTCAGTTGCTAACAATAGCACTGAGGCAGCAATGTTGATGCCAGCACTGCCACCTACTCACGTATCATTCCCTGCTGCTTTTGGGGGAGTACTTTTATTTTTGCTTTATTTCAATTGTTGTTAGTGGTACAGTGTTAGTTCACTTTTGTTAATGCTCTACGACTCTGATCTACTTGTTGTTTCAAGATATGTGCAGAAATTGTTTATTTTGCCCTTAGGTACCCTTCACACTGAGATGGGGAAAAGTAGATCCAGACAGGCTCATAGAATATCTTTTTTTTTTTTGTAGAACATGTATTGATTGAGAAAAATAAAAGTGCATGAAAATGAGAAGAATGCACCACACTGAGGCATTAAGACTTTGCAAAAATGTTTCTAGTTTCAAATGGATTGCAGAAGGTAACCCACGTGGTGAAGATTTTAGTCTTCTGATATTTGGGAATTTTCTGAGATGTATTTTCTACCAAAAGACCTGACTAGATCTATAATGTCTCTTGAAATGTGTAACGAATTCTGACTAACTTGCCTAGTATATTTGTCATGGGCTTACGGGGTTTATTTCTATCTTTTTTTTTTTCACACTGCAACTTTAAACGGTGCCAGGAAGGAATTTAGAATCAAAACCTGTGCAGTTCAGGATCAAAATCAGTTTGGGAAAAAAAATCTTTTATTGCTACAGCAAAAATCAAATCCATTTTACATAGGTTTGGACTAGAGAGGAACTGAATCAAAGAGGAGAAGTTAAAAAAGTATATTTTTGTTTGAGAGCTAAATGCTGAAAAGGTCTCAGAGTAGCAATGCACATAGATTCCTGGGTAATCCCATTTAAATCACAAATATAACTTTCAGGTAAAGATCGTTTGCTTACTCTTTCATGTCTTGACCTTTATATGGTTTCAGAGTATTCAAAGAAGCCGTTAAATCCTTACCATATTTAACTTGGCAATATGCACAATACAGAGAAAGGATCTGTCTAACAAACTTTGACAGGCATGGCATATCAGCTATTTTTTTTTGTTCAATATACACATTTCCATAGTCTGTTTTGTGACAGATGTTGGCGATATATTCTAAATTTAAAATTACAATTATTTCTACAAGATTCATCAGCACCAAAGTGATGGGATGCCATCAGAGGCAAGTGGAAAGTGTAGTCAGCAGGATGTAATACGTAAGTATCTCCTATTTGAGGATCATGATCCTGAGGGTGATGGGTAGTCTTTGTCCCTTCTCCTTACCATCCCATTTCTGCAGGCCTCCTCCTCACAGTCTGCAATGGAATAGGATGAATACCCTCAATGGCATCATTTTGCTTCCTCACACTCACCACAGTTCCCTTTTTCCATGAACCAGCTTACAGACTTCACCTATCAGACCTCTGTTTCACTGTTTCAGGAGACTGCTAGGGAGGTAAATAAAGGAAAGCAAAGCAGACTGTGGCTGCCAGCACGCTCTGTGAAGGTGTACTCCAGCCTGTGCCAGCCTGGACTACATTTCTCCTTGAAAGCAGTAATAGAAGTCCAGGTAAACCCACGTCTGCCCTGCTTCTGCCTGTCTACTACTCACTGGAAAAAGACCTGGCATCACACCAGGCGAAAAGTGAATGTACCATGTAGCCCACTAAATCCCCTAGTTCTGCCCCAAACCCTTTTCTAGTCAAGAGAAAGGAAAAGAATGATTTTCAGCATTATGTTTTTTCTAGAGAGGAGAAAGTACTGCGCTGGAAATGTTTCCCAGCTCCGTATCAAATGTCCAGCAATGAATTATTTCATATGTGGATTTCTTGGGTTTGGACATTTTCCGTACAGTGATTATGGTGTTTGCGTTCCACAAAATCATATGTATATTAAAATATATTTCAGAAAATGAACTTGATTGGTTTTCAGGTCACAGAGAAATTTCTTGCCTTTTCTGGGTATTCTCTGTTTAGCAAGAATGCACTCAGTATACAAGGATAAATTATGGTAGCCCATGGGAGTCAGTGCCATATTGTGCAACTCACACAAACACCCATGGGCTTGCAGAGGAGAACTCTGTTTGTTCAAGAATAAGATCTGGTACTTCTCATAACGGGAGGTCATATTACCTTCAAATGCCTCTGCCCCGTAGGTCTGCCTAATAAATAACATCTGTTCCCCTAACAGCTGCCTCTCCTGCAGGAAAGATGGGCTCCATGGCATGACAGAAACAAAAGTAGTCTATGGGCAGTCCTGTACCGAGGGAGCAAGCGGCCACAATAAGAAACAGAAACTTCACTAGGGGCCTGATTCAAACCCTACTGGAGCCAACAGGAAAGGGTTCAGCAGATTCCAGGGGATCTTGGATTAGGAAGCCTGCATACCCCTGTCTCTGCTCGTATACTGGTAGTACTATCAGCAGCAATGACTTATGTTGGTGGAAATCAAATGTTTCTCCAGCCCTACACCTTCCCATCAACACACATAGTGAAACATGGTTCGCTTTGCAATCGTATTGATGCAAGCAAGGGAAGATTTTACTGGAGTAAGGGATAGCAGATATGTTTCTCCATACCTCAGAAAGCCATGATTGTCAATGTTATTTGCAGTCCAAGACTACCAGACTTCTCATGGCAGGAACATTTTGTGCAAGGAGAGACCACTTGGAAAGAGACTCCTCTGCTTTGCTTCCACTTAAAAGAGCAGAGTGGAATTCTATTCCTAACAAGTAACATTAGCTTTTTAGCTCTCATCCAGCTCCTTGCACTGGAGATAATAAAACAACAGGAATTTATACTGAATTACCAATATTTCCACTGGAAATGGGTAAAAATTCAACCGAAAAGACTTAGAAATAAAGTTAGCTGGTAATTTGGTTTCACAACAAGTTTAAGGTTTTGAAATTAATCTTAGTTCTTCAGTGGAATGAAAACAAAATGCCTGAACTTTTTGTCAAAATGAAGTTGTAAAGAAACACCTGTTTTCTTATCATAAAGCACAATTTTTTCAGCTCAGATCCTTTCTCTCACTCTCTTCCCTTCTTGCTCCCCCTCCCACTGTCACCAGAGGTAGCTGCAGAGCCCTGGATCATAAACTCTTTCAGATGAAATTTTTTTGAAATCAATGCATCTACGTGAGTTATTTTGTCTTTTCATCAAAAATGTATTCCGTCAAGAATGTTCATAAATAACTCTGTTTGGGAGAAGTTTTTAGTTTGTCCCAAAAACCTGATATCTTACACATCTACCTGGACAGCCAGTTGCTCAGCTGTGAGGCTTTGGGTGAAAGGCACACAGTGAACTGCTGAAATGACTGTCCTATATATATTAAAGATGTCTAGGCTCTTCTCCTGTCTATTTTTTTTTTGCATCAAATATAAATTCTGTCATATTCCCTTCAGCCTATTCTTACTGTAAAAAACATACATTTAATTAAAGCATTCCTCCTCAAAATTCTGTTCCCTTGAACCCTTCCTAGTAGGAAAAATATGTCTGTCTAGCCTTATGCTCCTCTATTTATCCATGTGTTCACTTCAACATGAAATTGGCAAACAAGTCTCAGCTGTTTTTAAAAGCAAAGATAAATGTATGAACCCCACCTTCTGCTGGCTGTATTTCTTTCAGTATAAATTACAAGATTACAAAGTTGCCTCAGACAGAAAGCCTTTACCCTGGTATAGCATTTTGACTTTTCCACAAAGACAGACTTACTTATTTTTCTTAGAGGTCAGAAAGGTTTTTGCTGTTGTGCTGACATTTTACATCATCTTCTTCCTTTCGCATCTGAAAGAAAATATGCAGTGATAAAAAGTGAAAATACATTGCTCTGTTTAAGTGACATGTATTTTATCTATCTGTGCATCAGCAGGTTAGTCACAGGGGCCAGAGAAGGATTCCTTAATCCCTGATGTATGGAGGAGCCAAGCATAACTGAATTTTTTGTCTTCCTTTGATTGCACCCCAACTTTTAGAAGCTCTGTCTTAAAGAAGTGATGCCTTATGAGTGGGAAAAAAAGGAGCCTATTCCAATTAGAAACAACCGAACATCTCTGTCACATCTGGCCTTCATGCCTCAATAATCCCTTGAGCACAGCTCATAAATAATGAGCGCTCGGAGGCTGGCTGTACAATTCTAGTGCATTCTATCGACTTCCAGGGGATGCACAAAAGGATAGTATATATCCTTAAGGCAAACAGCATGTGGTGTTTTCTTGGTCTTCTATCAAATGTATATTGCTAGTAGTTTAATTACTATTTATTGAATACCGCCAGTAGGCAATACAGGGCACAAAAAGAATTGCTGTGTATAAACAAAGCTGATTTTTATCTGTTTCTTTCTTTATCATTACCCTGCTATCCATTTCATACCTTTTGTTGTAGCTTTATGTGATATAAATAAAAAATATTGTGATTTGAAAAAACTGAGGAAAGTACAAGCAAGCAAGCATCAAGAGATAATCGCGTCATGTTAAAAAAAAAAAAACAACCACCCATTTTCTAGGTACAAATAGTCAAGAGGATGATGTAAAAAATTACTTTAATCTCATTGAAATGGGAAAAAAAATATAACAATTGTACACATAAAACTAGATAGGTGGATGCTTAACTGAGGTGAATTTACTAATTCTATTGACTTCAACAGATCTACTCTTTTTTTTGTTTAATAACTAATAACTTTAGTTTGATGCAGTGCCAAAATCTTTGCAAGTATTAAAAAAAAAGGTAACTGCAGTGTAAGAAAATTAGAGGGAGACATGGCACAAACTTGGTCCATAACCCTCACAGAAGCATACTCAGGTGGAACATGAAGGAAAGATGGAAACGTTAAGTCACCTTTGTGTGATCTGGCTCCTGGTAAATCACATCTTCACCTTGGGTTATAAGAATGACATACCTTTAGGACTGTATTTTTTTATTCAGAATAGGATTTGAAACAAGCAAAGTGAACTATTTTGTTAGTAGGAAAGAAATCAATATGCAGATACGGTTCCAAAATTTTAAAGTCATTATTAGTTCTACAACAGGACAAAGAGAAAAACGCATCTGAGAACTTAAAAATCTTCATCTGGATCCAAATGTTGTGTCTTTGTCACATATTTAGAGGTATCCTATTGGTATGTTATTCTTCAGGAGATCATATATGTTGCAAGGTGTTTTCATTAGCCAAAGCTGCCTGGTCCTTTTGCACACATCTTCTACCTGTAACCTCTTTCCAAGTAGTTTTTCTAGGATCCATTTCCTAAGGGCAAAAGAACTAATTTCTTGATGCTATCTGTTTTGTTTTCTTTCCTCTGCAGGCTTAAGCGATAATTAGGTGATTTATTAGCAGAACAGAAATGAATAACTCAACGTACATAAACTCTTCCACCGAAAATGTGATGGCTCTGGAGAGCCCCTATAAAACAGTTGAGGTGGTCTTCATCGTCTTGGTAGCAGGGTCTCTCAGTCTAGTCACTATAATCGGGAACATCTTGGTCATGGTGTCAATCAAAGTCAACAGGCACCTACAGACTGTCAACAACTATTTCCTGTTCAGCTTGGCCTGTGCTGACTTGATCATCGGCATCTTTTCTATGAACCTGTATACCCTCTACACTGTGATAGGCTACTGGCCCTTAGGGCCTGTGGTGTGCGACCTCTGGCTGGCTCTTGACTATGTGGTGAGCAACGCCTCTGTCATGAACCTCCTCATTATCAGCTTTGACAGATACTTTTGTGTCACCAAGCCTCTGACATATCCCGTAAAGCGAACCACTAAGATGGCAGGCATGATGATCGCAGCTGCATGGGTGCTGTCCTTCATCTTGTGGGCTCCTGCAATTCTTTTCTGGCAGTTCATTGTGGGAGGAAGGACTGTCCCAGATGGGGATTGCTATATTCAGTTTTTTTCCAATGCTGCTGTCACTTTTGGCACTGCCATTGCAGCCTTCTATTTGCCTGTTATCATCATGACTGTCCTTTACTGGCAAATCTCTCGAGCCAGTAAGAGTCGGATAAAGAAAGGGAAAAAGGAAGCTGCTCAAAACCAAGATACAGTTTCCCCCAGCCTTGTCCAAAGTAAAATAGTGAAACCAAACAATAACAACATCTCAACCAGTGGGGATGGGTTGGAGCACAGCAAAATTCAGAATGGAAAAACCACCGGAGAGACTGTGACAGAGAACTGCATTCAAGGGGAGGAGAAGGAGAGCTCAAATGACTCCACCTCTGTCAGTGTGGTCGCTTCCAACGTGAAAGAGGATGAAGCTGCCAAAGATGTCAGCCAGGCTTCTGCCTCCCAAGACCATCTCAAAGTGGAGAACTCCAAGCTGACATGCATCCGAATAGTCACCAAGTCCCAAAAGGGTGACTGCTGTGCCCCCACCAACACTACTGTGGAGATTGTAGGCACCACTGGGGAAGAGAAGCAGAATAGTGTAGCCCGAAAAATCGTAAAGATGACAAAGCAGCCAGCCAAAAAGAAACCACCTCCTTCTAGAGAGAAAAAAGTGACAAGGACTATTTTGGCCATCCTCCTGGCCTTCATCATCACCTGGACCCCATACAACGTGATGGTGCTCATCAACAGCTTCTGCACATCCTGCATCCCTGGCACTGTATGGACCATAGGTTATTGGCTCTGCTACATCAACAGCACCATCAACCCTGCTTGTTATGCCCTCTGCAATGCTACTTTCAAGAAGACCTTTAAGCACCTTCTTATGTGTCATTACAAGAATATAGGAGCTACAAGGTAAAAATAATAATTATAATAAAAATACTAATGGAAAGAGTGAAGAAGTTCCAAATTAAATTTAAAAAAAAACCAAAAAAACAATGCCATAGCACTTTATGCTCTTCTATGGAATGTGCAGTCCAGGATGTTAGTGGAAATACTGACATGCGGCATCAGCACCACATCTGAGAACTACACGTAAAAACATTTTTTTAATTATTGAAAATTAATCTTGAGGACATGATGATGTTAGAGGAGTTATTCAAGTATGTGGACTGGAGCCACAGTTCCTTGCTTTCTGAGAGTATTCTGCAGAAGGGCTTTAAAGTCTACAACTTTTTGTCATTCTGTGTAAAATACTTGTTCTTTTTTGTTCTTGTTTGTTTTTGGTTTTTTTTTTTCCCTGTGTCTGTTTAATATATCTTCATCTAGGGAAAAAAAAAGGAAATTTTAACAATAACTGTGTGGAAGAGGCATAGGAGTTTGGAAGATCTGTACATAATCCAAATGAATCATGGTAGATTTCCAAAGCTCAGAGTTGTTTGAAGTTTTTTGTCACTGTCATGTAAGAATCTTATTGTTAGATAAACCATGATGAAAGTTATTTTATGTTGTTTACGACACTACTGTTTCCAAAACCGCATCAGTTCTGAAAGTGTACTTATGCTCAACATATAACCATTGCCTAACCTGTATATCATTCAAAGTCTGCCACTTGCCCCCTTTTAGGGGCTTTTGTTCTGTGGTTCCTTTGTCATGTCAAGATGAAAGTGAAAAAACAGTCTTTTCCAGATTGCTACATCCCAAGACTATTTCAGCATCTATGTAAACCAAAGCTTCTGAGACAATTTTGTTCACTTGGTTTGTCGTATAACATCCACCTGTGGATTTGTCTTTTACCTCCATCAGCCTTTTGTTCCTTTTTGTACCTTACTTGTCCAGGGCTGAAAGACTGAATATCAGAAGAATTTGTAAATTCAAAGGTCTCATCCAGTCAGCCACCATGGTAGCCAAACAAAGGGCCTCAGTTGAAAAATAGAAACAAGATTATGACTAGGAAAATCGAGGTTACATCCCTTTAAAGTTGGATGTATAGATGAAGAGGTATGCCAAGGCTCCACAGAATGAATAGTTAATATTAGATGACCACTCTTGACCAGTTAAAAGATGATTTACACTCAGTTATTGAGGAAAAGAATAAGATGGACTGACATGCCCACATGGATCATGCTCTGCCTAAGCCCTCCCTAGGTGTATCCTGGACAAGAAGCTTACTTTGTGGAAAAAGATACTGGCTACATTGCCTTTTGTACCAGCTGGGAGCAATATTTGCACTGTAAGCCAAGGGACAATGCTAATAAAAAGACAAAGAGGAGAACAGTTATTAAACTAAAACAGATACTGAAATAGTCTGGATATGGGGCTGGCAGGGGTAAAGTTCAAATATTATCTGCTACTGCACAGCAGCTCAAAATCAGATTCTTTCTGCCTGGAAAAGAATATACAACTTCAATATTTGATATTTATTGTAGCACAACTGAGCACTGTGTGTGGATAGGACAGAATGTATTCGATTACTGAAAATGGCAATTATCTGTGAGTTATGCATATTCTTGTTACCTCCTTCTTAGTAACTCTAACTTCCAGGCACTAGTGAAGGTACACCTACAGATTTTCTAACCCCAAAAAGTGGTTTGCTGCATAGACAGTGTCCTGAGAGATGGTCTTATGGAGTGAAAGCCACACACCAAGTGGACATCAAGTCACTCTGTTATTTCTTTCCTACCACATTAGAGTCTTCCAAAATACACTTCAAAACAGCAGCCTTCAAGATTACAGGGAAATTAATCTTTCAGACTTAAGTTTTATATTTGACAAGCTTATTGGAACACAGTGTCAAAGCACTTTGGCAATATGACAATTTTCATGTTTCAAAGTACAAGTTCCTAGCAGAAAGTGAAAATGAGGAGGATTAAACTGCAGTAAATTAAGGCCACATTAAACTCAGGATTAATGTGTCTTAATATGCATTCATTGATTTTACACTCCTAGTGATTTCATCCTAATATATCTAAGTGTCTCCGTGCAGCCAAGGATTTAATTTTGCAAACCTCACTCGCCTTGAATCATATTTACTATCACTATTTTCATCTTCCTGCTTGTAAGGAAGAATAACTCAATGATAAGGCTTGCAAAACTGAGTGCTGCTTGTCTTTCAAAACTATATTCACTAGGCTTATCTTGGCAGGTCAAAGGAAAGACTTACATGATCATTTCTAGACCATTTATTCTCTTACGATGTTAAATAATCCAGACAAAAATGAAAGATAAAATGAAATATGTTCATTTTCTAAATCTTACTTCTTCAGAAAAGTTTCATAAAAGAAACACATCTGTTTCTTTCTTTCAGCAAGTGCTGTTGGTATCAATTGTGTAGGTACTCAAATTGGGAAATAATGGTTTGTATACTCTTATTTAATCTTTTGACTCGAGATTTCCAGCAAGTGTGCAAATCCTTTATTCTGACTTTTGAAGTTGTCACTTGTTCATAAATTATTACTTCCTCTAACAGATAAGGACAATTCTGCAGTTTAAGAAGTGCAAGATACACATTACAATTATACTTTTTCATCATGCAATGCAATGTGATGACACTCAAAATACTATGCAGAAAAAAATATTTTGAGGTCAGCATTCATGAAACAAACAAACAAACAAAAGAAAAACCTTCAATTTGAAGCCTTCTAGCACTTTTCCCTAGCACCACCCCTGCTTTTGATCCTAAAGGACCAGATGCTTTGATTTGTATTACAGTATATTTTAAAGGCTTGCAGGACACACAATCCTGTGTGTTTCCACCTTGTATGAGTTCAATGAAAAAATATTTCCAGGGTGCATCCACATTCGCAGACAATTAAACAATGTAAAAATACATGATATAATGCACATGTACACAGGCATGCAAACATACACCCCAACATGGTTTACATACATGGAAAATAATCTAACATCAAGATACTGCATGGGATTGTGTTCATGTTGCACTCAGTGGCAGCTGGTGGGAGTTGCAGAGCCAACACTTACTCATGACACCGTCTACCCTCTCTCAGAGGCAGAAAGGAGGCAGAGCCTTGCCCTAGAATACTGGGAACTTCTCAAGTCTTCAGCTGGTTGTGGCTCAGTAAGACAAAAAGTGGGATAATGTTTCAGACTCACATAATAATTTGTTCTTTTGAACATCTTTTGAGCTGTCATGTCTTTCCTTTGTGTCCCAAACCACGTTCACCAGGTTTCACTTGCCTTCTGAGTGAGATAGTTCTGCGAGATGCAGATGTCGGTCTTGAAGAGCAGCGCTCCCTGGGTACCTCCTCCGGCTTCCCCGCCTGTCACCTGTGCCCCGTCGCCCCCAAGGCCCCAGATGGCCCTGCTGCTGGTGCTGCCACATCTTCACCTTGGGCTTGGCTAGAGGATCCCAGCGGCATGTCCACACTGTGTGTTGCACTGGCCACTTCTGCTTCACATAGAAACCCAGCAAACTGTGCAGGTGACTCATGAGAAAAAAAAAACAATAACAAAAAGCTGTAGTTAGCATTTCTTGCCCTCCCTTTCTCTTCCTCTTAATTATTTCCAGAAACAGGCTAAAACTGGAAATGCCCAACCAACACTTGACAATAGCCCTGCTGCAGCAGGATCTGTCATGTTGGCAGCCCATGGGGAGTGACTTGTACTGTCAACAGGACAGCCCTGCCTTCACTCTCCAGGGAGAGGACAACAGCTTGGAGATATGCTAATCCAACTGGCACCTTTTCTGAGTATTAAAGATATCTGTGGATAAAAAAAAAAAAAAAAAAAGGAAAAAGAAAGAAAGAAAGAAAGAAAGAAGCAAGCTGAAGTAATGTTGAGAAATCTCTTTTCCAGTGAGGATAAAACAGAAGAAAAATTTCTGTCAGTCTTCTGTTTAGGATTTTCATTTGATTTATTAGGAATCATGAGGATCTGTTTGGAGATAGTAAAGTCTTTGAATACTACCTGATGAAAAGTAGTCCAAAGCCAACAGATACATCTATATAGGTCAGATTTCTTTTTATTTCTTTTTTTTTATTTTTTGCCTTACAAATGCTTATGGGCATGGGAGTGTTTAAACAGACCCCAAGGATCCGCTGTTTGGCATGAAGGGGACAAAAGCAAGTGCTAAATCTATCAGCCCTCTGTTTTATATTTTTCTGCTGGAGGAAAACATACTGATGAGAGGAGACATTTTTAGCAAATGTGACTGTGGTGAGAACAGCCCACACACCAATGAGAAAACCCTCGGGGTGTCCCAGCTGCTTCTGGCCACCCCAGCTGGGACAGGGACAGAAGGGGATGGTCATTTTTTTGTTTGTTTCATCTCCTGATGTATTTGGACATGTCCATGTGTCTGCTTTGCAGTGAGGCTTGCTAGTAAATTCACTGGTCCCTTCCTTTTTTTTTTATTAATTTTGATCCCCATTCTTCATTGCTATGGATGCAAAGGCTGCCCCAGTGCTGCCTGTGGATACAGCTCCTGGTTTCTCCTGTGGTGTTGATGTGGCACACTTTGAATTTTTCACCTCAACTGGCAGCCCCTCTGCTTGCCATTTCTGTACCCAAAACTGCTCCTGGTTCCAGCCTTGCAGGAGCAAATAAGAAAAGCATCCTCACAGCCCCTTGTGCTGCAAAGCTGGCGTGATGCAGCTGAGGGGGCAGAAAGACTGCTGCTGCTGCTGCTATTTGCTTTCCCTCTCTCCCCTTACAATAACTCCTATAGATCTTCATTTTTTGACAAACCAAGTTGCTTCTTGCGAGAAGCCAAATTCTTAGGAAGGAAAAAGATAACAAGAAAACAAACTCTGGTCCTCTGGGTGGGGGATATTTGCTGACAGGTAGTGGGTTTGGCATCTATTAGTCTTTGATATTTCTAAAGATCTCCTCCTAGATGGCTCTGTACTCTCAGCTGACAACAGTGCAAGTGGTAGAAATTGAGACGCTAAAAAGAAGCAAGCTTTTTTGGCAAGCTTTTTTCACCCCTGGGTCTACAGATGTTTTATATAACATGTCTAGAGACACTTGCTAGGGACGTGATTTCTATACAGTATCGCTTTTATTGTTCCCGTATATTATGAAAAGCTCTGGACTTCTAAGAAATCTTAGGGTTTTTTTTTTTAATTTATAGAAAATGTTTCTCTGAAGGAAGCTGATAGATGGTCTTTAATTTGCTGTGGCTTCTTTTTTAGTTTCTCTCCCTGTCTTTCCTCTTTTATCACTGCCTTCAAGAAAAGCTTTCCTCCTTCCTCATTTTAAGAAGTATCTGTTGCTATTACCTTTGTTTCAGCTACAGGTGTACAGTTTCTCTTGCTTTTTAGGCACTGTAAATGCTGCTGTTCAAAGTCTTTAATCCCACAAAAAAAAAAATACTGACTTTCCTTATATGCACATCCCTCCACTGAAGTCCAGACTACTGTGTGGAGGGAGAAGTTCTGTAAATCCTCTCTGCGTGGGTTTTAAATTGGAAGTAAAAAAAAAACCTCATGGGAAACAAAGCCAAATCAATTCTCTTCTTCCTCAGTTTTGTCATCTCCATATTAGAAACAATGGTGGATAATGACAAAGGGTGAATGTTCTTGTAGTGGAATATCACGCAGCAACATGCATGGATTAAATTTATGCTCTGTGCAATGGTAAGGCAGCCATCTCTTCCCTTGAAACCCCTTTTATTCCTGTGCTCACTAGCAGAGTATTCACTGATAAACCAAGCCTGAGTGTAATTATAGAGGCTGAGTTGGACCTGAATCATTCATAACAGCCAATGCAATTATTTCTCCTATATTATTACTTCCCTCCCTTTGCTATGGCCTCTTTTACTACATTGTGGAACTAGTGGGTCACACAAGCGTATCAGTTCTCCCAGGCCTCGTATTTCAGGACACTGGGTAGATTTGTTATACGTGCTTCTGGTATTAATCAAATAAAGGGAAACAAATTCTAGTGTCTTTTTCACCCTCCAAAGCTCTCCATAACCTGACAAGTGCAATTAGGTAGCTACTCTTTTTCATCTTTTTATAGTAAGTTTCATTTTTTTTTTTTTTTCTTTACCATATTTGCCAAGAATCTTTGCGATGCCCCAGAGTGCTCTGACTCTCTGGGAGAAGCGGCTGTGGGTGATACACGGATCAGTACGACCACAGTCCGTGTTACAGTGGCCTTTGGAAGGAAGGATTTTGCTGGGTGTTTAACATTCAGACTGTCTCACCTGACAGCACTGAAGAAAGCACAGGGGGACAAGCTTGGCGTGTCTGAACTTGCAAAGGCACAGACAGATCACAGCTGGATTGCTTGTCTGCTCCCCTCAGCTCGTGTAGGCTGGGAAGGGGATTTCTACACCCACTAGAGGCTCTGTCTCTACACCTCTACCCCAAAGATAGCCCTTCTCTGAAGCACATTACGGTAGTAGTGGCAGTAATAATAATAGAAACACTGGTGAGAGTGTCATGGTTGCCAATAGACAGACTTTCTTATATCCTACCCCTTGATTCTGGTGCCACTTTGCAGAGGTGGTTGATAAGTTAGAGACTCACAGTTTGTAAATACCTTTAGATTGTGTGTTTTAACATGCCCAACACCATATCTTAACTGTGTAAAAAAAAAAAAAACATTATGTGTAATACTATCCAGATAAGGTTATAATGTAAATATATCTACAATGAATGTCCAATTACTCTTCAAGCTCTATGTTCAAGGAAGAACCTGATCTCTTCTTGAGACTTTTTTTAACTTAAGGATATGGAAAACCTGTTATTCATTTACATAAAAAAAAAAACAACTGCAATCTTTTCTTCAAAAGAAAATACTACTGTAAGGAAAAAGGGAATGCATTACATGTACGTGATATCCAAAATCATATGGTAAGACTGGGAACTGAGGATCTTACGAGTCAGGTCCTGGTCAAATTCTTGATGCTGTACGTTTGATCTCATATAAATAAGATAAGCACAAGTTTATGGTTAGCTGTGTAAAGCTGACCCACTTAATTATATATACATTATAGATATATATTTATATATGCTGTATAGGTATATACATACTATACACAACATTCACACAGGGAAAGCAAAGTTTGATAAAGTCGTATTAACTGGGAAATTGAATGTAATGTTGTGCTCCATTTGGAAGAAAAACATGTGTGTTATTTGGCAACATTCAAATATGTTATGTAGGATGAAGGAAGAAGGTGCTTCACCAAAGCAACTCATGAAGGACTGAGATGATGAGATTTTGAAATATCTTGAAGACACAACTAAAATTACATGCAATATATGTGTATGTACTGCTGAGATGTATTCCTAGTTAAAGCATTGCATTAAACAGCAAATTATAACAATAATAAAAATGTTTTTGTATGTGGTATCTCTGTTTATTTTCTCTTTTTATGGAGTGAACTACCCTGTGAAATGTGAAACTGGGATAATAACTGGAGAATAATAGTTTCCCTACAGTAGCCACGGCACTATGGGACTGTCTGTAGCAATTAAGAGAAAAATTCTGACTTTCTTTTCCCTAGCCTTCTTAGCAACTGTGAAGTTCAAGAGAGATCTGGAGTGCCACTTTACTCATCTTTGTCTGGTCCGTGTCTCTGTTCCTCCCCCAGTTCACCTCCTCCAGTGACTCTGCTTCCTTCAGAAGATTTAGCTTTTAACTGCAAGGTCCCTTCAGCAATCTGACAAGGGCCTGCAATAAGACATTCCTCCATACATTTCTTTCATCTAAGTCTTAAAATGGAATAGGTAAGACTATACTCTAGCCATCCTGCTATATCAAAGCAAAATAAATTTCTAGTTAATTATGGGGGGAAATGGCACCACTAACAACCAAATGGATTTTGAGCTCCCTTTGCCTTATGAATGCAAACCTAGCTGCTTGGCATACCTAGAAAGCATCTGGGAGTAGGAACAAAGAACACAGGTTGCATATGTTCAGATCCTCAGTGTCTCAGGATACTATCTCACCCCGACTTCAGGAGCAGACACGGCTCTGATGCAGCAGAGGAAGCCAGTAGAAGTGACTGGGGACCATCCCTGCCCAGGTAAATCTGGCTTTTGGTGCACAGTCTGTCTAGCAGCCTGACAAGTGATTGAGGAGTGGGTCTCTTGGGCATAGTGGGTGCATCAGGTCTGTCAGGATCAGGATACTTGTGCCCAGCTGCTCCAGAACGGAAAGAAGTAATTTTAATAAGGTGCTCTGTATTGACTTCTTTCTAAATTTTTCCTTCATTAATATTTGAGGATTTTCACTGATTCCACCTTTTTAGGACTTTACACCTATCTTCGTCCTCTCTGTCTAAGAGTTCCCACCACTGCCATTTGCTCTATTGTTTCTTCAGTCCAAGCTCACCTTCAGGCATTTCACTACCCTGCTGGCTATAAGCTTTCCACAATGAAAGCCAGAAAAGTCACTTTTTCATCTGCCTTTTTCTCAAAACAATCAGATAAATTTATATGTTTAAATAGATTCCTTTGCTTGCCCTGTATTTAAGTTCCTTGCACTCTGGAAAGCATATACTTTACTGACAGGCTGTAAGGTGGGAAAATACTGTTACATTTCTTTTACAGATAGATCCTGACAGTCAAAAGACACTTGTAAAGATCACAATAGAGACACAAATAAGTACCTGGACTCTGTTTTCCTGAGCCACAGTCTAATTATTTCTGATTCATCTCTTCCCTTCAAAGAAAACATTACCAGTTTCAGACCCTGCCATGCTAACCATCACATCATAGACCATATGCATAACTACAATTGTCGATATCCCACTACAGCCCAAATAGTGCTCTCATATGCACACTATAATTGCCAACATATGGCTTCAGGGGGGCCTCAAGATGCCAGTGGAAGAGGTTTTTGCAAATGTAAGGTTTGACTTCCAAGTAGGTGGAGTTGCCAGTCCTATTTGAAACACAGCACAGCAGGCCAAGACTTAATCCTCTGCTCTGTATGCTTTGGAAAGCAGAGTCAAAAAAAACCCCCTTTTTCCAGCATGAACATTTTTTTATTTGTACATGTATTTAAGTTCACTTAACATTATAGAAAACCTATAACTAAGGGTACCTGTAAATTCAGAGCACTGAAGCTAAACTTTGCTTGTCTTCCTAGAGGAGGTTTAGGCACATTTCACTGACCACAGACATTTTGAAAACTTTGTTGCCAGAGTTGATCGCACGCAGGTAAAAAGGCACATGGCTGGTGCCAAACTACTCATCTCTCTGCCTAAACCAGTTGCTTGGATTCATAGTTTCACCACTGGATTATGAACAAGGTTACTATTTTTCTTTAAAAGAGTGGAATCACATTCAAGCACAATAAAAATTGCCACCTCAAGCTCCACATACAGCCAGTAGTATTTACAGTTAATGTAATATCTAATAATATTAATCCTCTCCTCTCTAGAGAGACATCTTTAGACAATGTTCCCCAGATGAGAAGTGTCTTTATTAAGTGCTTCCCTCTGAGGGCTTTTATTAGCAGAAAAAAATTGTAAAGTGTAACTACCTGCTTCTCCCTGAGTTCTGGAAACACCCTAAGAAAATCAATACAGAGGAATGCTGCTATTTTGTAAAGCCATTAGCTCTGTTTCTGGCTTTTTCCCAACCATTGTATGCACCGTCTAGACACAGGAACCTACTTGGCAGCACTATGAAATTGACTTTGCCCCCTTCTTCTCAACAGAGCTTGCCAACTTCATTTCTACCAACACACAGAACCAGGGAGAATAATAAAACCAGCAAGAATGAAATAAAAGGAAAGGAGAGACAAAAAAATACCCCTTTTCTTCTGCCTTCAATTATTCCTGTCTTTCCTTCCCTCCCTTGCTCCTTCCTCCCTCCTCATGTCCCTTTCATCCTCTCCTGTCTCTGAAGTGTCTCAGATAGCTCTCCAGGTTTCACTCTCCCATTAACAGCTTGCTAAAGGTGCTGAACAAATCACTACGAAAGCAAAGCCTTTGGCTTAAAAATGTGAAGCAATGTAGGAGGGAAGGAGGCAAGGAGGAATGCCTCAAAAAGCTCTTGAGTTAATTCATTTAAGTTCAGAGACCAAAGGCTTTCCTTGACTCCCACCCTAATCACTACTATGATTTTGCCTGCAGTTGAAAAATGTTCAGGAGCAGAGCTGAGCAGGGGTGATTGGATCCATATGGCACAGGAGAAACATTCCCAAATGGAAGCGTTACTGGTGAAAGCTGCACCAAATCATTTTCTGGGAGTATAGGCACAATGGATCTGTGGCATTGTAAAATTCTTCCTGCTAAAGATCCAGCCTAAAAAAAGAATAGGGAGCAAGGTCAAAGCAGTTAAATCCCTCCAGCAGAGAAGATACAGCTCAGCTCCCCTTACAGATGGGAAGACTAACAAGTCCCGGTAGCTCAAAGGAGCAAGAGCTTCCCTCTGTAAAATTCACACTCTTTGGCACAAATTAAGATATTCCTGGGTCATCTGGCCAGGCTATCATTTTGGGTAACAAGGGCTAAGCTACTGCCAACGATTGCATGTGTTACAACAGGAGGGTTAGACTTTAACTTACCTGCCAGGAGCAACAGATAAGGATGAGGGCAGAATTCAGTGTATACAGTATACAACTATTACAATAGAGGATCTTCTATAGAAAATATAAATTAGACAGTTCAAATACGGACATCAAATCCCAGCTTTTTTTATGCTGTCTTCCTAAAATGAGAACTAAAGAAATCAAAAGTTTTCAATGGTTTTAATTGGTATATTTTCCATTGCATGTATGGAAAAAAAAAAAACCATAATTTTAAACAAGGGAGGGGAAATATCTTCTGTTTGGTGACAGACAATTACAAAATAATGGAGTTGGTTTGGAACTTTCCAGTGAAACTTTTTTCCACTATTAAATGCTGTTTTGTTAACTTCTTTTATCTTTTTCTTTTTCTTGTTTTTTTGGTGGTTTTTTTTTTTTTGGTGGTAAGTGGTCAATTTCAATGGATTGCCTGATTTTGAAATGTTCTAGGAAAAAATCGAACTTGTCTTAAGAGACTATCGTAACACTTTTTTTAAAAAGTTCATTTTTTGGTTCAAATGCCTTTCATTCAAAAAGCTTAAATACCAAAAAATTCAATATGAAAAATGAAAAGACTTTTTAAAAACTGTATGTTTATCCAGTCTTACCTGGGTGGAAGGAAAGAGGGCATAAAACCCTTTAGAGACTGACTGTCCATCAAGATTTTGGAGAGGAACAAGAAAAGTTATCTCTCATTCGACTGCCCATTACCAGTTTCATTTGTGCAATTGGCACAAGAGCACTGATCTGCAATCACGGGGTGTACAACAGTGCCTGTACACAGCAGTCTGGGAGCCATTTGCTAGTGAAAATACCTCGCAGACACGTGCATGCAACAGATCTGCCTCCACGTTCTCCAAACCTTGTTTTCCCACCTTGCTAGCTTGTCTGAGGGGATGTTTTGGGTGGCCAATCAGAGGGTGTCAGGGAGGGCTACGTGTCAGGCCAGTGCTCTAGAATCGATCCTATTTAGGCAGCCCCTTGAGAAACCGCATATAACAGAGCTACAAATAGATTTTGGTGGTAAAGCCAGCTGAGTGCTGCTACTCAGAACATTATAAATTTGCAGGGAGAGACTGTATGACCTATGCACAGCCTTGTGCAGAGGATATCAAAGAGATGCACCACACTAAAACAAGCATAAGTAGATTTGCATAGCACTTTACAGAGGATGGAAATGACCATGGTTTTTTTTGTTCTGAGCATGCTTGTGTCATACTCTAAAGCAGACAATCAGCATGATTAGGTTTTTCTGAACGTTTAAATAAGTGCTTCTCTGATACTTTGGATCCTGCAAATGGGAGCTGTTCATAACAGGGAGGAATATATATTTTAAAAGATAAATAGTAAAATATGTGTTAATCCCTGGGCAGACACAGTTCAGAGTGGAAAGGGTTGAGAAATGAAAGTCAATGGTGTTTGCAAAGAACTATGAAGCCCTAGCAAGAAATGAAGATGAGGCATGTCACGCTTCATCTGTCAAAAGTAGAACACCCTCCTAGGGGCAATACAGAAACATAATTTTCTCTAGAACAAGATCCTTATTGAAATGGGTTGAAGGCCTCTTTGGATACAGTTGTTTCTGCCTCTTCTGACAGGGAGAGCCAGGGGGACTAGCTCAGAAGACCTTCTTTTGAACAGCTTCAGGTAAATGAGATTCTTCACAGCCCAGGTGCACACAGCCCCAGGGTTTCAGTCCTCGTTAGATTTTATAGATGCAGCTGTAACAATAATTATAGTAACTGGAATTGTGCTGGGAAAAAAATTACTGCTTAATGATTAATTAGCTGGTTGTGCTCACAGTCAGAGTCACAATCAGTTGTAGTCCTGACATGGGTTGTGCAAGAGATCAGGTAAAAGGTAGAGACGGGAGTAAAGGAGAGAAATCCATTATGCAAAGTTGCAAACTGCATGGAGGAAGAAAACAAAATTAATTGGTTCTTATGCCTTCGCTCTGCATCCAGGAGCATCTTTAGTCTACATCCCTCTGGGAGAACATTTGGTTCTTACAACAGCTACTGCTGATGCTGTGATGTCCAGTTCTGCATGTCCTTGAATGCAGCAAAGCTACCTTTGAGTCTAGTTGTCAAAGGGCACAGGAGAACAGTCTTCTTTCCCTGCTCTGATTGCAGTGGTCATGGCTGGCATGTAGCTGCCCTCCTCATCCTGCACAAAGGCTCTTCATGTGAACTGAACAAAGAAATATGCTCTTATCCTTGGTGTTCTGGCTTGGTGCAACGCAATCTGGAAAGGGCAGGGCAGCATTGCTCTGCTAACACTGTCTGACTTCCCCATCATGTTAGCTCCTCTCCATCGCTCCCTATTAGCATGCATCTTACCGAATGTGCTAGGAAAGTCACTTTGCAATAACATTAACACATATGAATACTAACCTGAAATGAGAGGAGCCTTACAAAGGAAACTGCTAATCTGATTGCAAAGGCCTGACATGACAAAGTCCCAAAGGGCAAGAAAGAGACAGGCAGTAGTTTCCATGCACTTTTTCCATTTCCATCCTCCTCTCCCTCTCCTACTTTGCATTTTGTGCAGAAGGAACAAAAAAATAACAGATTGGGATTCAGTTCCATACTGTTGCAAATATTATGATAAAAGTTAAAAACTTGATTATGAAATAAAGCGAGCCAGGCCTGATCAAAACTAAATTGTAGAATATAGGAGTGTTAAGAATCAATTGTAGTCATGGGAATCTTAGAGCTGTTACAACATCTCGTTTGTTAGAAGTCAACCTAGCATGTTTGGGGTAATAAGAAGAGTGGCAGAACAATGGTGAGCCCCAAACACCATCTGTAGAAAATAGGCCCTGAGCCATCACTTTGGAGCCAGAGAAAATAAAGGACAATGCAACCTTGTTCTTAAGACCATGTATGGAGATTTTAAGGAGGGGTTTGACCAGCGAATTTGAGGAGGGGGCGCTCTAACGACCCCCAAGACCACCAGAAGGCCCTCGACTCAAAAGACTGAGCATGCGCAAGTGGGCGGGGGAATATTATAATGACTTCTAGGAAAGTTAATGTTTATGTATAATATTTCTCTGAAATCTAGTGAATATGTAAAACAGGTGTGTATTTAACCTGCACTGTTGGATCGAACAGGTGCACACACTAGGTGGAGCGATCCCCCGTGCACCCAACGCTGCTATAAAGGAGTGCCTGCTTCTTAACTTCTCATTGCTGTTAAGGAGTTTTATTCCGGATTTCGGTAACAATACAAGTAACTGCTCTTCCTGTTTTGCTGGACACTAGGTTGTGACTGTGATGGATAAGCAATGAATATACTGAATTTTAAAAGTCCACCCTTTGTTGTTCATTTGCCAGGAGAAGATCTGAGGTTCTGGTTTAAAGTAATTTCAGTTGCACAGCCTATCTCCTGCTGTATTACTTTTTGCCTGTTGTTTAAAGTTACTTCCTCCAAGGGGCTTATTTTCCATTAGGTTATGGGCCTAATCATGAAACAGTAATTCCTCAGGGGCCCAGATAGAGCTGATTATCTTCTAATGAGATAAAGTACCTCTCATCTCTAGGTCACTGCCTTGAAATCATCTCTAGCTCCTCAGTGGCTAAAAGTGATCACAGTCTGTTGATGACAAGATATGTTAATGGTGGTGGCTACTGCTGCCCTAAAGCAAAGCACTTAAAGGAAGAACCTGGATGAAAATGTAGAACTTGGGTAGGGAGTGCCATAATTTTTATCTTTAATTTCTGCTCTTTTTCATCAGGTCAGCAGCTCATCAGAAACAAATTCAAAACTAACCTTCGACTCAGAGCAAATATGAGCCCAGTAACAATTTATGAATACATCTCACCCGTGTATTTGTCAGGAAACTATATTAGAGTGAAACTGATTTTTTTGGCAGTATCATACCTGTAGTGACATAAGCATCAGAAAAGTAATTCAAAACCAGAAATGAAAAAATCAGTAAAAATGAAAATTTCATTTAATACAATTCCATCATTAATTCATTAATTCATTGTTTTTTGTATATATTTCTATATGATGTTATAAAAAATCTGTGTAAGCCATTGTTCTGGTTTTGTCAGTGAGGGGGGGCCTAAGGTGGTAGCTTCTGTAGGAAACTGCTAGAAGTCGCTCCCCTTTGTTTAGTGGACTCAGCCAGGCCTAGTGTGGACCCACTGCTGGCCAAGGCTGAGCCAATTGGTAGCAGAATGTCCCGAGATAACGCCTCTGCGATAACGTCTTTAAGTAGGAGAAAACAGAAAAAAAAAAGGGAGAAGATGTGAAGCAGCTGAGCAGGGGGCAGAGAGGGGGAGGCACGAGCCTCGTGGGCCTTGCAGGCCTCACCCTCTGGCCTCCCGCCGGGCAGCCGACTGGGCCCAACTTGGCCCGGCCTGGCTGCAAGAAGTGGAGAGGAGATGAGAAGTGAATAAGATGTAAAAAGGATCCTGAGAGGTGTCTGCCAGCCTGTTGTGAGGAACAGCTGCAGACGCCAAGGTCAGTGAAGAAGGAGGGGGAGGAGTAATGCGGCTCCTGGCCAAGATTCCTCTGCAACTCGTGGTGAAGACCATGGTGGAGCGGGTTGTCCCCCTGCAGCCCATGGAGGTCCACGGAGGGGCAGAGATCCACCTGCAGCCCGTGGAGGACCCCACGCCGGAGCAGGTGGATGCCTGAAGGAGGCTGTGGCCCGTGGAGGGCCCGCTGGGACAGCTGTTATAGAGGGACTGCACCCCGTGGAAGAGATAACCCACACTGGAGCAGTTTCAGGAAGGACTGTGGCCCGTGGGAGGGACCCCACACTGGAGCAGAGGAGGAATGCGAGGAGTTCTTCCCCCAACGATGATACAGCGGCGTAAAACAACGCGTGATGAACTGACCGCGACCCCCATTCCCTTTTCCCACCCCCGTGCCGCTCGGGAGGGGAAGGTAGTAGAGATAATGTTAAGCCTGGGAAGAGGGAGGGGTGGGGAGAGGTTATCTTGTTCCCTGTCTCATTTTCCTGCTAATTTTAGAAATAAATGAATAGTTTTCCCCAAGTTGAGTCTGTTTTGCCCGTAATGGTAACTTTAAGGATTTCTCCCCGTCCTTATCTCAAACCTTGAGCTGTTTTTCTTATATCGTCTCCCCCTATTCTCTCAGAGGGTGGGGGGAGCGAGAGAGAGACTGCATAGTCTGGTCCCGATCGGGGCTGAACTACGACCGCCATGCACCATATAACATATAATTTTGAAAATAGATTTTTTTTTCAGGATTTCTCTCTTCTTAGGAAGTTGTAGGACTTGTTCCACGTCTAAACAAAATAAAACAAAATAATTTCATAGTTTCCCATGAATTGGAAAGCTATTTTTCCATGTCTCAAATATTTACTTGTCTTCTTGTATGCATATACACAGACATATGTACAAGTGAAAATATTTTTCAGTCTCATTGAAAAAGCCTGAAGGCCAGGGTGTTGACATGCTGGACGTTATACAAAAGCAGGCACAGAAGCTGAAGTATAAATAACTACCATCTCCTCAGTACAAATATTTATTTCAAGATTTATATTATGATTTCTATTGAAAGTAATTGTGCAGTGAGTATGGTCTAAGCAGGCCAAAAAGTAAATTTGCTATTTTAAAGCTTAGGAAAACACTGAAAAGGAGTACTTTTTTTTCTCAGTCTAGAGCACAGGTGTTTGCTGTCCCATTTATGTTCTGTTTCTCAACTGGGAGGAGGTGGCTTAGCACTGACACACAGCCTATCCTTTATGCCTGGTGCAAATGTGCCTCTCCAGACACCTGGGAGCGATGGACCTTTGTAAGAGTTTATGCTAGCTAAGCGAGGGCCCTTGTAAGGCAAGAAGGGAGCTCTTCTCTCCCTGCACAGCCTGGGTGCCAAATCCCCACACCCTTCTCTTTCAGGAGCACAGCTCTATGTATTGATCAGCACAATACAGCTGTCCACCCACATGGTTATTAATGGATAATAAACAGCTCAAGCCCCCACAAACAGCATTTTTCTTACCAAGCACCAGCCGGAATCAATTAAATAACAAGAAGGGCTCTAAGAAGTGCCATCAAATTGCAAAAGTTATTACACTCTCAGGATATTTCACTGAAAACTCCCACACAAAGCAATCAGATGTCAACTGCTGCTGTGTCTTAATCAGGCACGGGCACTCTCTGATGCAGAGTGGCAGTCCTACGCGGAACCATGGGCTCCTCAGGTCCTTCCTTGTTTAGCAACCTGGATTGACTACTGTGTGGTCTTCAAGAGCAAGGGAGAAAACTAGAACAGCCTGAAAGGGGCATGGAGAACAAAGCATGGAAAAAAGATTATCTATAGCTGGCTTCCAGTAAGAAGTGAACCGTGTTTGCTGGTGAAAAAGCCCCAAAACGTTGTGCACTTTCCAAGGGAGGTATAAGGAAACGTGCAGTACCTTGTTCTCACTGCTTCATATAACAGCTTACTGTTGTGTATGTGAAAAAGGCAAGGGTACTGAAACATAGAGCAAATTCACCTGATTTTAAGGCCGATGCGAAAAAGAGCTAGACTGATGTAACTTTTATGTTCAGGAAAAAGTAAGACAAGGTTTCTTTTCCTGGTTGTTTTTCTTAGTAATAAACAAATTATTTTAAGTTGTCCCAGCTATTTTCTGTAGTGTAAAGCAACTTCCATCCTGGCTTTATCACATTTCTCATACTGAGACTGTAATGGGCGAAGCAGAAATGAAAGGTAATTGACTTCAGGTCACTAGTCCACAGCAAGGGGAAAAAGTGAGCAAGCATCTTCAGCAGAAGTCAGCAATACTGAACAGGTCTCATTTCCTGTGTGCCCAAACTTCTGACATAAGAAACAAATAGTCCAAAAGTTTCAGCAAGAATCGTAATACAGGAAGACAACAAAACATACCCAACATACCCATACTTTTTGCTGTGAGGAGAGAGAAACAGCCATACAAAATGACAGAGAAAAATATTCTACTTAAAGGAGCTAAGAAGAGCTTACACAGTAGCTGAGCAAGGACATTGAGTAGGGAACTACTGGGCACTGGCTCCCTGTCTAGTAATAGGACCACAGGTAGTGGACTAAGTAGGGGACTGGTAAAATATCCCTAGTGCCTAAATACTTGCAGCCTCTGCCAGCTGAGTGCTGACCAGGGGGGTTCTCAGTTCAGCCCCGAGCTCTGCTGGGATTCAAAATCTCATCAACAGATATTTGTCTGCCTGTCTGGCCTGAGGCAATACACATCCTCGGAGCAAACCTGCCAGCTGGGCCCCACTGCCCACACTGCCAACAGGACAGTGCGGCCCACCTTTAGCAGTGCTCCCCCATGGCCGTGGCACTTGGGCAGAGCACGCCAGCCTGGGCTCCCGTGCCCCTGAAGTGATGAAGGACGGTGTCTCCCAGCCACACTCCCCATTGGCAGTGAGATCGGGATGTCAGCAGTGTCTCCTTTATATATCCCGGCTGAACTTTTCCTGCTTTTCAAGAAGTATTTACATTAGTCTGGAGCAAAAGGATGACTCCTTATCCCCTGGATACCTGGTGTTAGGATACTCAGCTGGGGCAGCAGATACCTGTGGATACCTCAATATTAGCTGGGGCAACTGCCAGCACTGACTTCTCCCTATTTTTGTCCCTGCTCCAGCCGCAAGATTCGGTGGTCACTCTGTTTAGCCCAATAAGCGGAAGAGTTTTAGCGGGATCGGTTGCTCTTACAGATTCAAATAGAAGATGGATGCTTGAATCTTCTTAGACATAACAAACAGGGATGTGAACCAAGGTTTTCTAGAGCTACGCAAGCATTCCCGGGCCACTAAGTATTGCTTCAAGTATGAGAAACAGGCAGCAAGCTGGGGCAAAGTTGCATCTAGGAATACAAAGTAGAAGAAAGTGTTCAATTTTATTAAGCCCTCTTTTTTCCTCTACTGCCTCCAGTCAACCAAAAAAAAAGCAGCTCCTTCCCAGCAAGCCAGCTTTCAGGCCTCCCTCTCCAGGGCACTCGGCTCCTTACAAAGGGAGCTTTTCAGGGCCCTGTCATTGAAGCAAAGCATACCAAAAGATCTGGCATTGCAGTGCCCAGCTCCTTACGTGGCTCTGAGTTTATTAATGAGGCAGATAGATGTTTTGAAGGTTGGCGTCTGATCCTATCCCATAAGGTCCGTTCCTTATCGGACATATATATCGGACATATATATCCATGACGTATATTGGGAGCAATTAAAACACAACAGAATAACTACAGCAGTAGCCTAGAAAAAAAAAGTTACACTTTCTTTCAATGGTCCAAGAAGGCAGTATATTCGTCATGACATATTCATCATTACAAATGTGTCTACAGCTGAAGATGATTGTTGCCTGCTGCTTAATCAGAGGGAAATGCATTGCAATGATAAATCATTCCCATGGAGGAGTTTCACAGGCAGCTTTCCTAGCTGGAGGCTCCACGCTGCCACCCAGGATGCTCTGCCACCTCTCCAATGCTTCAGGCTCTTCAAATCTTCTCTCTAGCCCTAGAAGAGGGATGTTTCGTATGCAGCTCTGTAACCTGATTTGCTAGCTGACCACAAACACAAAGTAGGCTAATAAGAATTGCACAAGGAAACAGGCCTAGTAGCTGAGATAATGAATCAGCTCAGGTTTCATTGCTCAGCACTATTTTTTGAATTAAAATCAAGCTCTTGATCTCTACCCAATCCTCCCCAGCCCTGCCACCCTTCCTCTTTCCTCTCCTCCCATCCCTCAGCTTGTGCAACTTAGTGGCAACCCTTCAGCTTATGCTGAGGGGCACAGGCTTCTGGAGTCACAGAGATGCCAAGTGGTGATGCTCTCACTGTGCAAGAGGCTGCATTTGAACATGAACTCACTTCCTTGTAGGCAGCAATCTTCCCTGAGAAGATTTCTCTTCAGGAGTTTCAGGAGTTTCAGGAGTGATGAGACCCCTGTTTATCTGAAATGTGATGCCAGAACAAATGGAGGTGGATTCTGAACCCTTTTTCTCTTATGAAGTCATAGCATGCAAATTTTTGAAAATAACAAGATTAGGTGATTACTACAGTCTTCCAGCTGAGATGTTTTTTAGATGGCACTATTTATTTTAGAAATAAAACAACAGTTCAGGCAGAGACTCAGATAATCCAAAGCATATACTGAACCGTCTTTGAAACTTAATCCATTTGCAAGCTTCTCATTTTACACTAAATGAGGGAATGTTCAAAAGAAATGTATTTTTAACAGTCCATTAGATTCACCACACAGCAAGAAAGCGTTAGAGATGCCACTCCAGAAAACCATCTCTGTGTTCTTAGGTACATCACCTCTTCCTATTCCTGGGAGCTTTCCTCATCTATGGCATGCTTAGTAGAAAATGAAGAAGAGGATGTTTTTAAAAAACAAATCATCATACATTTATAGTTAAAATCTTCCTACAACTCTTCTCTTTCATCTCTGGGAAAGCTGCATGAGTACATCTCTGCATATCCTTTGGAACTGTCCTATAAAATCTCAGTAAAAAGACAGTGAAATTGGGCAGAATAATCTATTTCCTGTGCAGAAATCATCACTGATATTGGTGAGATTCAGCATTAGTGTTCTCTTGTAGCCAGCTATAACTTTATTCAGCAGAGAGGTGGTTTGATATTCATTTTCCCCTGTTAGCTATTTATCTGCCTCTATCATGGCAATTTGCTACTCTTTATTAAGCGCAATTAGTGAATATCCATATAAACAAGAATCTAAAAATTTTTATGTATCATCTCTCTAGAACTGAGGTTGTTACATGGCAAATCTTCAAGGAAGAAAGCTGGCATGTAAAGCCAGGGCCTGCATGCCCTTCAGTATAGGAAAAAGTGCCAGAGAGTGAGTTCAGATTCTTTTATCAAAATCCTCTAATTTGAGCTCAGATGACAAGGTACAGACTCTTTAAGTGCTGGAATGAAACATACATATTTGTGTCAAGCAAAGCTATTTGTCTAAACTTCCTAAAAAAAAAATTATCTGATGTTTGTTATTTAGCTGTGAAAGAAGGAAGCCAAAGTTTTAGAATGAATAATTGAAATATTTTCATGAAAATGTCAAAAGAAAGCAATGTTTTTGAAAAATCATCTAAATTACATTTCAGTAAGTGCAAAATTTAAGGAAAGGAATGGAAAAAAAAAAGCTTTGTTTCCTTTAAATAGATTTTGACAAGATGTCTAGTGAGAAATCATTTTGTTTGACCTAGTGTTTTTTATTATTATCATTCACAGCAACTTATGAGCCAGAAAAAGTAATTGCAAAACTTTATCTAGAAAAGGCCAATATGATCTCCTAGTCCGACCTTCTGCGTAAAACAGATCATGAGATACCATCAAGTCATTCCAAAAGCAAGTTCAGAAATTCCTGTTGAATTATAACTTATTTCATAGAAAAACTTTTAGCTGCGTCTTGAGACAGTTTTAAAATAACCCTGCTTTAATGACAGCAGCTGCTGGCAGATATAACCCATTTCTCTAAAAGGTGCTTCAGTGATTGATTATCCTTATCTTAAACATTTGCCATTGATTTCTGTTCTGAATTTGAGTAGCTTCAGCACCCAGCCATGAGAGCCTTTTTGCAGGTTTCTTCTGCCTTCAGAAGGTTAAAATGTTGTCTCCGAGTAAATCTGCTCCTCTTATAGGCACTTATCTACTGCGAACAGGCACCATTTACCTTTAAAGATAAACTAAAAAGACTGAATGTCATGAGTTCTTGTAGTAAAGAAGATTTCTAGGCCTCTAGTATTTCTTGTAGTTCTTTTCTAGACATTTCATTTTGCCAATATGCTTTTTAAAATATGAAATAGAGATTATTGTGAATACTGTTTTATTCGAGATACCTTTTCTCAATAAAAGCCAAAGCTTTCCATGGAAACATATTGATTTACACCAGATTTCTGAACTGCTTCAGAATTACATGAATAATGATAATATTTTCCAAGGTAGTGGCTGACACGTGTTCAAGTCATCCCAGTTCAAAGCAGGGATCTTGAATTTTTGACTCCTGTAATTCAAGGGATTGACCTAGTCACTAAGACGGCAGTGCTCTACATTGATTGTCTCCAGTTGGAGTTATTGCGTTTTTTGTAACTCACTGAAGTTCAGTGGACTCAAACTGAGAAAACAGTAGCTCATAACATGCTGTGAAAGCCCTCTCCTGGCACCACTTCTGGCATGAAAATCTCAGGTTCAAATCCCTGATCCAAACCCAGAAAAGCAGACTCCTGCAAAGCTTGAGCCATGGCCCAGTAGGAAGCACCACCCTCCTGGGTGACCTCCTGAGGGGTTGTCCAAAAGAGCAAACATGGCCAGGCCTTGCTGCAGCACTCACAGTGAATGCGAGCTCTGCAGTGGCAGGGAAAGGAGACAGCTGCAAAAGTCAAGGAGGCTAAAATATACGAGGCTCAAATGTACAAGGTGCCAAGATGAACCCACGCTCCAAGGCACCCCTTGGGTGGGAAACTCAGTCCATCCACTTGAATTTAAGTCCACAATGTCCCAGAGGAGCAATACCACTACTTATCACAGGCTAGCTTGACTTCCTTTGTGCTCTCTAGCTTTCACACAACAAAAGTCAAGCAATTTTGCTTTGCACGGCTAAAAACAATGACTATGCCTTGAAACATCCTGCAAAACAGAATTCTTGCTTTCCAGATAATCTTGGTTTAAATACAAAACTTGTATATAGTCTCAATACATGTGGTGGTAACAGCATCTCTGCTTCTGATTGATCTTTATTTACACAATCAAGGACTGCATAGACTCTTGCCTTGCTACTACATCATCCTTAGAGCTCACATTGCAATGGTTATCCACTGTGATCCTTCAGCCCTTTATCTCAATCACGCTTTTTAAAAGACAGACTTCATCTTATATAAATATGGCCTACAATTTTCATTCCTAGATTAATAACCTTGCATTTAGCTGTATTAAAAAAAAAATGATGTTATTTAGCTGAGCCCTCTGTGCTATCATCAACATACAACTTTGGAAAGTTTCCATACATCTTGTCCTTCCAGCTGGAGACAAGATTTCCACAGCAGATGTGACTGAGCAAAGGGAAAAGGATCAGGACAAAAAGAATGAAAACAGGAAAGCTAGGGAGATTTTCCCTCACTTGCATATAGAAAGGCAACTCTGAAAACTGTGATGAAAAGGTTTCTAGTCCTTAATCACCTACCAGCTATCTCTCCCATCCAGGAAAACCAGGCCTCTGAGAAGTGTGGAGCCATCCCACACCTTCTAGAGTCCCCTCTGACCCTGCAACTTGGCATTAATGATGTTCCCCTGTCCTGCTGCTTCAGTCCCTCATACAGGCAGTCAGTTCTGAAAGCTAGCCATGGTCTTCTCCCACTCTCCATGACAAGAAATAAAAAGCAGTCCAGACGGGAGATTTTGTATGTCTGTGTGGGGGTCTGTCTGTGTTTTCCCAAAATATAGATATAATTACTGGGCCTCAGGCAAAGAGAAAGAGACAAAGAAAGAATGTGTGCCTAAAGGCACACAGCTTCACAACTCAACTAGGTCCTGCACAACTCCTCCAGGTAAAGGTGCTGTTCAACTCTGAATGAGTGAATGCCCAAGAAACAGGTGAGCCAGACTTTTATGTTTCTGAAGCACAGGGTAGCATTTAATGTTTGGTATGGGTTTTTTTTTCATGACAATCCAACTTGTGCTGTGTATTTTAGTACTTGTTCCACCCACAGAGCAACTTCCCCAGAAGAATGGTAGGGACTAGTGAAGCGGTTGTCTCTGTCCCAGGCAAACCGGTTGTGCAGAGGAGTCCTTTCTGTTTGACTTATGCTTTATGAAACTCCCTCTACGGAAAGCTTAGCTTTTCAAAGATGTGCACGAGCACTCTTGCAGGACTATGCCTTATATGTGCGAGTTTGCCTGTGGAGTTTGTCTTTTCAGTATACTCACATATAATAGATTATTTGCAAGTCATCAGCTTGAATGGACTCCTCTCATCAGAGTCTGATTGTCCTATTAATCACAGGATGAACCCCAGCTTTTTTTCCAATACAGCTAACTCCACCGTCTTGAGAGAGCTATCCCTGAAGACTTTAGTGTGCTGTGGAGGCTTCTGAATTACCTCTCCATTTCAGAAGACACTAGCTTTCTATCTTTTTTTTGATTTGTACACACCCAAAAAGTTTTTCTGGGAAATGCAGACTCCTGCAAAGCTCATTTTTGCCAACTAGCAATAAGCTTTCTTTTTTGCTCTACCTTTCATTCATCTCCCTAAAGCCAATAGACTTCCAGGGCCCACAGAGCACAGCCTGAAGGAACAGGGTATATCCCTGCTTAGTGTGAGTAAACAGGACAACGTGCTCACTATATACAAGTGTTGTGACTCCAGGTTAATCCAGGCTCTCCCAGTCTCTTCGGGTAAAACAATTCCACTTCTAACTGAAATGATGTCCCTAGAAATAATGTCCCTAGTTAGTTATATAGTCCAAATGTCAAAGTGACAATCATTTGGAAAACTTTTTAAAATCATACAGTTAAAAACTTCCTATCCAAAACTGCCCAACACTCTCACCCTTTAACGATAATGAAAGGCCAATCTGTTGGATTTTAAAGTTTCTGAATACAAGCCAATTCCCAGGGAAAACACACAGCTTTTATGAAAGTAATGTTCAAGGGAGAGAGCTAACATATCCATAAAATTGTATTTCAACAGGAAAATTATCATTAATGTAATTCCGTGTTGTAAAAGGTATAATATGTTCTTGATCTCACAAACCACTGCTTGTGCAAAAAGAAAACACAGAGACTGTACCTTCCCTGAGACGGTGGTCAAAGGGAGGGGATTTAATACAATGCCTGTAAAAGACACTTGGACAGCACGTGTGAAACAGGAGTAGTTCTCTATCATCCATTTCCCCAACCTGTCTCTGGGTTTCCAAGCCCAGCAGTGAGGTGGCACAGGATGCGGCTGCTGTCGCAGAGCTACCCAGGCACAACAGCATTTCTCACTAGAAAAACAATCAGTGTCATTGCAGATTAACATAAACCCCTTTTCTTTTCCAGAGTGGGGAATTTCTTGATGACCATAAGCTGCAACCTCATTAAAATATCACAAGGAAAAACATATTTCTGACATTTCCAGTGTTTTTGTTTTTTTTTTTTTAATTCACTCATCCTCACCAGGAGCAGTTATTAAGAGTCTGGGAGGACAACTCCTGTTAACCAGAAGGAGCCTTCAAGGGCAAACAGCTCTGATCCAGGCTCTTGAGGAAGGGGGAGAGACAATCCCCAAACGATGTAAATCTTCAAAGGGTGGCACAAAGACTATTCTGGGTGAAAGCAAAGTGTGTGTCCCCCTGAAGTTTAAGATCCTTTTTTTTTTCCCTCAATTTTTGTCTTCTAAATTCAGTAACAATATAAACCGATTTTTTTTTATTATTATTATTATTTTTTACTGAGGTACTGCTTTCAGACTCCATTGGGCAACATTTTACGAACAAACTCCAAAACTGGTATTGATAATGCTGCAGAAAATGAACACTGTATGAATTAGGGTGAATATAAAATATAAGTAAAATACTGGCAACCCTATGAAAGGTGAGATGGCAGCAGCACAGTGGAAACAGTCATGTAGAGCTGCTAGCTTACCAGTTTGCAGTTGTTGTGATGTCTATGGAGAACTGCACTGAAGAAGCATTTGATTCATCTCCAGCTGAAGTGAACCAAAGAACTCCTGTTTACTTCAGACAGCTTGTTTCAAGCTTTTGCAGAAAACAAGTGGTGGTTCAGGGAGAAATGTGATGGGGTTTTACTAGGAAGACGAGTATAGGTCTCCCTCCATTTAAAGCAACTCTTGGCTGCTGTTTCTAAGCATTGTATAAATTATTGGGCAGACAGAGATAAGGAGGGGGTTGGAATCCAGCCTGGCGGTAGTTCATTTCCTCCAGCAATGCTGTTCTGAATATGTGGGACTTGGTTAATATCAAACAGGAATTGCATTTTGAGAAAATACCTGAAGCTTTACTACTTGTTTTCCTTCTGCATGGGAATAAAGGTCAGACCTCTTTGAGATATTTGGTAAAATCAGAGAGATTGTGCTTGAAGATCAGCGCGGGATGGAGAGCGCCCAAGTTCAGGACCCTGCTGCTCTGGAATTTGCTTTGTCCCAAACACAAGCAAACCACAGCAAGCTGTAATGTCAGTCTCCATGGGGTTATCCACTTGGCAATGCTGCATATTCCGTGCACAAGCAACAAATAAGTTTTGAGTAAAAGAGAACATGAACCAGACAGGTTCTGTCTCTCTCACATGTTGACATTAGCTGAGAATCAAGAGAGTTCAAGTAACCCACCCCAAGCAACTGTAATGGATAAAAAGAATTTTTGTTTGAAACTGCAATGCAATGACTGAATAAGTATACAGTATTTCATACATATCCTGCCACATAGAGATATAAAGGGTATGCAGCCAACAATTACACTGAAAAGTGCATATGATATGAAGGACTACACAAAGCAAATGTAAAGATTATTTCTAAAGTGATTAACTTACTAAGGCAGACATTTTACCCAAGTTACTTAAATTGATGAGCTAAAGCCATAGTTATTTTTAAAGTATCAATAGGTGAGAATCTTTACGCAAGCACAAGCTTAATGGAAGAAGAGGACCTTCTCCGTTATTGTCTCGCTTTTTGTTTAATTATTTGGATAGTTATCTCAGTATATACCTTATAAAAGGTGGTTGAATATTATAATACTGCTTTACCTTAATTTAAGCAAGTTATAAGTTTATCAGCTGCTTTGTGATCAGACCAAGATTTCCTGACCTATGTGTCTAAAGTTTCCCAGTTATCTAACTTCCTAATATACTAACTTAAGTTAAATTGGCATCAGCTGCCTCTATTGTATTCATTTATGCAAAATTACTATTTCTATCTTATTCCATCCCTAATAATTTGTGTGCTATTTTCTACACTGTTTTATGCAAAATCTTACACTTTGACCTACCAAAAGACTTAGGATTGAATGATAGGTCTACTAATGCACGTGTGCACTTTGACCAGAGGTCCATTCAGTCTGATGTGCCGTCTTGGTAAATCTGCATGATCATACTAAAAAAAAAAAAGTTATCTCTGTTAAGGAAAGAATATCTTGAATAACATTTATTCCTAGAAATTTGCAAATGATTAAAATAACATTCTCTATTCTGCTCTAATGAGGCTTTGAATTTTAAAGCAAAATAAAAACACAGAAAGAAATAGCACAGACTTTTAAAAACAAATTACTGATTTAATGAATGCTTCTAATCCGGCAGCTAGGACGTTTCACGTTGAATTAGTTAGCATAAAGTTAGCACATGTCCCCTCTAGGATCCCTTGGGGCTTTTATTGTCCTAAGTACACAATCAAAGAACAAAACCAGGTGGCTCTAAAGTCATCTAAAAATCATTTCAGGGACAACCCGTGATTTTACTCTTCATGCACAGTGCATCACTGCATTAATTGTGAATGGAAATTTATGCATATTTGAATGCCAAATAGCTGACAGGCTTTGGCTGGCTTTTCTTTGGTCCCTTCCATTAAGCAATCATGAAAATTTTAGAAGCTCAGGTTTGCATAAGAAGTCAGCTCCTCATTGATTAATGAACTGATAGTGAATCACCAAGGCAGATATGTTACTCCTCTGAAGAGAACATACCCTTACATCATCATGGGCTAGATGTCCTGCTAATTCAGTGCAAGGGCAGAGAAGAGTCCAACACCCAGTTTCTTCCAGCACACAGAACAAGGACTCATTTTCCTCAAAAAAAGGTGTTGCTCACCTCTTTTTTACACTCAATTTGCATTTAAGCCTATATGAGGTAGATGTAACTACTGCTCTGTATAAACAGGGTCCTTTTTGCATCCCCTTTTGAACTGCCGTAAACAAATGATGCATTAAGTCCAAAGATACAGATATTACTGGCATAGAAGCATGGGACTCTCAATCCCAGGGTTAAAGGTTGTGCCTCATACTGGGAGCCAAAAAGAACTGTTGTGGTTTAACCTCAGTAGGCAGCTCAGCCCCACACAGCTGCTCATGCACACCCACAGTGGGACAGGGGAGAGAATCGGAAGGGTAAAAGTGAGAAAACTCATGGGTTCAACAGATAAGAACAGTTTAATAGGTAAAGTTGTATGTGCAAGCAGAGCAAAACAAGGAATTAATCCAGTACTTCCCATCAGGAGGCAGGTGTTTAGCCATTTCCAGGAAAGCAGGGCTCCATCATGCGTAAGTTATTTGGGAAGACAAACGCCATAACTCTGAACATCATCCCTTCCTCCTTCTTCCCTCAACTTTTTATTGCCGAGCACAACGCCATAGAGTATGGGATATCCCTTTGGTCCATTGGGGTCACCTGCCCCAGCTGTGTCCCCTCCCTACTTCTTGTGCACCCCCAGCCTGCTCACTGGCAGGGCAGTGTGAGAAGCAGAAAAGGCCTTAATGCTGTCCCTATGTTCTCAACACTGTTTTCATCACAAATCCAAAATATAGCACCATACAAGCTATTATGAAGAAAATTAACCATATCTTTTCAAGGCTACTATCTTTATTGGAACACAGAGGAGTAGAAACTTGCATTTAAAAGTTTAATTTCACGCTCTGGATCACAGGCATGATGCCTGATGCTGCCTCACCTTGCATTTTCTCTCTACACTTAGAGAGAGGGAGATTGAGAAATTGAGATTATAGACATGAACTATTTTCCATTGAAAACGCATGCATATCCTAAGAAAGCATTGTGAGCAGATGGCTTTCTGAAGCCAAGCACCATGCAGATGTTAGCTGCTCGAACTACCCTCCACAGTGCCTTCATCCCAGCCCTCCCCATTTTCAGCTGCCCCAATACAAGCCAGAGACCACCGGAGGGGCTGGGCTGGCTGCTTACACTTTGACTCATCTACTCTGTCAGCACTGAGGCTGATGTAATCGGTAATTCCTTTGCAGATTTTAATGAGGAAGATTGAAACCACCACCACCATCTCCTCCCTACCTTGCTTATTTCCTTTACTGATGATATCAGGAAGAAAATGAATATTGTTCTTTACATGCAGAGAGTCACTAATTAAATGCATTCACCTCCCTTTCTGTATGCCCACAGTCTTCTAGCGCTTTTACAAGGTGTCGCACAAAACAAATATTAGCCTTAGGCAACAGAGGAGAGCCAAATAAAATTTAGATAAATAAATGCACTTATACTCATGGGTCTCAAAGAAATGGCCATAGCTTATTATAGGATCCAGCAAAATCTAATGAAGCTTCAAGAGGACTTTAGAAAACAATCACCATGCTGTTACTCTGTGGATAATCTCAAAAGTATGGCCCTAAGAGACAAGGCACTTGAAAAGAAAAAAAGAAGACCTCTTTAAATTAAGTGCACCAAATGTCACAAAGGTAGTAGGCATATTTTATTTGCACCAAATGCAAGAAGGATGGGAAACAGATTTTTCCTGATAAACAACCGTGGTCCTCAAGCAAGAGAGACAATTACAGCTACACTTGTCTTGGGGATGGCACGCGTCACAGGGGAAAAGAAAGAGAGTTGTAAGTCCCAGCTCATTTCCACCTCTCTTCTACATTCCTGGAGATCATAAATTATTTGAACCGACTGGGAAAGGTCTTGCTAAGCCCTTCCTCACTTTCCCTCTCTCTTTAGGGAACTGCCAAGTCCATATAATGCAACAACCCCCTTTTTAATCCTCTGTCAAGGTTAATAAGTTGCCCCCAATACTGACATGATAAATGTATGAGGCTAACACTTGCCTAATTGTTCTTCCCTGTGTGGATATTAGGTTCTGAAGGTGAGAAAGTAATAAGCTTCTGTACATTTATGGTTACAGTGGAACAGAAAAGCTTTTGCTTCATCTTACAGGCACTTGAGGGTATGTGCCAATATATATTGTGTATGTATGCGAATATACGGACACAGGCTGATGCCTCTGTAAGTGTGTGAGTGTGCATCTCTTGTTGTGGCTTACCTTTCCAGCAAAATATCTGCTGGTATCTGATAGTTTATATATGTTTATTTGTTGTGCACTAAAACTTTCAATCATACACAGTCCTTCAAAGGCTCCCATGGCCCTGTCTGGGTTGGTTTTTTTTTTGCCAGTAAACAGTTGCTGCCCATAGGAATGCTGCAAGGGAAAGGGAGAGCTTGTTTCCAGTGTCAGTTTATCTGCAATAAAACCGCTTTCACTGCCTCACCAGAGAAATAAATCTGGAACTTGTAACTACTCTACAGGTTATTCTGAAATAGGTCAGTGACACATTGACAAATGAACTGTATTCATTCTTGCCTACTGCTAGAGCTGCAGGGAACTTCAACTTCCTCGAGAGATGTAGGAAATAATAAGGTGGAATTATTTTAATATTATCAGGTAAAAACATACAATGTGCCCAAAATTCATCCTCACTTTCACAGTATTCTTGCTTCATCTCTGAATTATGCCAATTCCCCATCAATTTAGAGAAGAATTTTCTCAATGCAGAAACTAGATATCAGCAGGTACCACCCTGTCAGGATATGAGGATGACATTTGAGAAGCATCTTTGACTCCTACGATCTTTCACAATCCAGTGTTGCAGTACAGCTGTTTCAGGAAGTAGATTTCCAAAGGCAGAGAGAGACAGAAGTCTTTTAAGATGTTGTGACACATCCTTCAGTAACTCCACTAAGTGCACTTTCAGTGTAATTATATGCCACGGCACCTTGTAAAAGATCACAATCAGTTAGTACAACAATTGTGCCAAGACTAATTAACAGAATTTATGAAATCAGAAATTAGAAGTCAAGGCAGACATTAATTTAAACTAGAAGAAATCTTTAAAAAAGCTAGACTAATATAGATGATGGATAGCTAGTTTTTGCTCTCTTTCTCTCTTATACTCTCTTGCTCTTTCTTTCTCTATCTGTGCCTTGGTTAAAGTCTAGTTCAAATCACTGAAAAAGGTGTTTGTTCAACAGAATCCTCAAAATAAGCTCTTAAAATTTTGGTAATTAAAATTCTTCACCTTTTAAGGGGGAAGGAAAAAGTTGTAGGTGGGTGAGAAATAATTAATATATGTGGCCACTAATTTACTGATGCAGCACATCAGAGTTGGAAATATTCACAGTCAATTTTTGCTTTTCTCCACAATATTGAAAATTTGAAAAAGAAAACCCCACAAACAAAACACAAAACCATCAATAATTTCTAGCAAAAGGAAATTTTCCAGCTCCCTGAGAAAGGCAGTCTGGGGAGGTAAAAATAATGTCATGGGAATATATGTCCTGTTTTCTTTTCACTGAAGGAGACATTACATAAAACAGCATCATCATTGGTTTAGTCATAGCATTTTTCACTTCAAGAATTCAGAACATTGCCAGTATTTATTTTTCCACTGGGCTCATCCTCAAGCTCTTTCTGAATATGCATAAATAAATTCCTGCCATATATATTCAGTTTTAAAAGCAACAGTTTAATTGTCCTGGTCATAAGAGCCTATAAATTAACATTAACAAAGAAGTTATGTTTTCATTCCTCAAACAAAAATACTCCAAGCATTCAGGAGAACTGGACCAGGCAAAACTTTGGGGACAGAACGATTTCATGAAACCATCTGAGCTCTCACTCATGAAAAGCCAAAATTTAGACCGTCCTGGACGCATTGTGCAGCAGCTCAAAAGCAAGAAACTTCTCTGCAGTCTGCACAGGCAGTCATATATCAGCAAAGGGGCTGTTTGCCTCTTTGCTCACAGCCAGAGCAGGGAAAAGCTGGATGCAGGGTAACGGCTCTTCTCAAACTGCGGCAGGTGAGGGAGCAGGACCCACACTATGGATTTTACACCGTTTCAGTTTGTTGCTGGTGTCAGCAAGATAATTTGAAGCTACTTATCCATGCACTTTCCTTCCTAGATGTTGCTCAGCTTGCAGCCTAGTCCTTGCTTCCCTCAACAGTTGCTTTGTCTGGGAAACAGAGAATCGAAACACTTTGTCAACATTGAAACAGAGGGAAAAATATTCCCTCACCCTTTAAATAAGAGGTGTGTGCTGCTGCTGTCTGTACCTGTCATTTTCTCAGATAGGAGCTGCCAAGGCTTCCAGCACGGTGATCATCAAGAGGCACCTATCACCCAATGTACCTAACAGGCTGGGATAGCCCTTGCCTACAGCTTTCTGGTGCTCTCATCCGCTCTTCTGGCTTGCAGCTAAACAGCTGTGTGAGGAAGTGAAGACAAACATCGTCACACTTTTTCCCCACAAATTGGTAATTATGATTTCTTTTAGTGGCCAGTTACTGAGAAAAAAAAAAAAAAAGAATTGAAATAAAGCCAGTAATTAATGAAAATTTGTTGAACGTAAGTGACTGATTCTGCAGTAAGCAGTGTGTCACAGATATATCCATAAACAATCCCAGAGTACCACTGTGACAGTCTAGTCTGGCCAACAGCACAACACAGGTCATGCGACTTTCAGGAGCCAATTATTTCTATTTGGACAAGTGTGTCCTCTATGGAAGAATGACCATTTTAAATGTCACAGTTTTTGAGAAAGGAGAATCCATCACAATTCAGCAGAAACTCTTCCAAGCTTAACTACATCCATAGTTTAAAATATGCTTAACATTTTAAGGAATTGTCTCTCAGAAATGTAATTTTAAATGTTCAGGTTACTAAATGGCTTCAAGTTCAGAAAAAAAAAAAACCCAAATAAGCTTTCTGCAGGACTGAACATATTGCTTGCCTAAAACACTTCGTATTAATTATTTTGGGTTTTAAGTGTTTGAAAAATATAACTCTCAATCTGACACATCTGCCTGACCTTCAGTCTATCTGAGGTGTGTTGCAGGGGCATATAGAGCCTTTGCTTTTCCTTTAGTCTTTGCACCACTTGGAACTGATAACCACATATGTATGCTGACTAACACTCTCCTGAAGGAACTTTGAGTGATGGGAATGTTTAACTCACTGGACAGGCTTCCTGTAAAAGCTTATTCTTCTTGCAATAAGGCACCTACGCTTGTTTGACCCTGCATTTGATGTCAAGATAATATGTTGTTGTGGATGTCACAAGCTCAGCATAATTTTCCTTCACTAGAAGCTCAAATGCAGTCAAAGGAGGAGATGGGTTCAGAGAAGCCGAGATTCAATTTAATTGCAAGTATCTATAAAATTAATGAGAGATAAATTGGTTTATGACTTATGAGCAAAAAAAGAGCTAGGATTTCCTACTGTCTGGCACTGTCTCATTATCCTGCTTTGTTTTTAGTAATAAATGAATAGTTTTCCCCAAGTCGAGTCTGTTTTGCCCGTAATGGTAACTTTAAGGATTTCTCCTTATCTCAAACCTCAAGCCTTTTCCTTATATCATCTCCCCCTATTCTCTCGGAGAGTGGGGGAGAGTGAGAGAGAGACTGCGTAGTCTGGTCCTGATCAGGGCTGAACTACAGCACTTATGCATGTGATAAGTTAATGTAACAACACAACAACAGCCCTATCCATCTGTTTTAGAAGGAACCAGCATATTTATGTATCTTATGTTCACATGTTCTGTAACAAGTATACTAAATTTAATCAATGGCAATACTTCTGTTGAATTTTCTATTCACTGAAAAATGTGAATCAACAACTACTACATCTTTTATGCATTTCAGGTAAAATTCAAAGAGAAAAAAAGACAATTATTATTTTCATATTTTACTTTCAAAACTAAGGAGAAAATAACACATTTTTTCCCTCACAAGTTGTTTTTCTTCCAGTTTAAGGCTTATGCCTTCAAAAGTCCCCTTAATGGGAAAATTTGGCATGTTTATTCACCAACTACAAAAAATCAATTTTGTTTTCAACATGAAAAAATGTGGAAAATAAAGGTTTTGTAAATATTTTACATACAAAAGAAATAGCTTCAGCGTGGCAATGTTAAATAGCTTTAGATTTTGCAAGACAATTTCACTAAATAGACTTATCTTTCCCAACAGTGTCTAATACTAAAAAAAAATTACCTATGCCAGTGATCCAAAACCCAGGGTATTGACATCATGTAACTTCAAAGAGATAACAGAAACTCACTGGTTGATACTGAGTTATGGTTTAGCAGAGAATCCTGTGAGAAAGTGTATCCAACTCAAGTGTGACTGAGTGCTGAAATTTTTGCCTGGGGAGGGCAGGTGGTCAGTGTCACACAGAATCCAGAGCAATTAACTTCCTTTAAGCAAAATGGCAATTGGTGCTTTTCTAAAACTTTGCCCATGTCAGCACAAGGCATGGAGTCAAGATGCAGCCACTGTGCTCTTCTTTAAAGAAGAGGAAAAACTGTTATCTCCAATGTAAAGTACTAGTAATTGTTTGGAAATCCTTCAGAAAAGAGATAGAAAATTTTTGCAAGTAGAGCGAATTCAGTGTAAATCAAAATGATGCTTTTCCTCTACCACCTCCCAGTATCATTGACTTGTTATTAAAAACAATGAAATCATCCATCACAGATGCTATATTGCTTTAAACTCTCAGAGCTAAAATGCTACACTATGTACTTACATCAATTTTATAGCACAGCACAGGGCATTTCTCCACATGCCCACTCGTCAGACAGGAAGCTTCCAGGTGTATTTGCCCACTGTCATCCTTTATGTCACATGAGTATAAAATGTTAGCAAAAGATAGAATGGTGACTACAAGTTGCTACAAATAACGTTAGATCAGACCAAAACATAGGCAGTAGATGGCTTCACCAGGGATCATGTTAAAGGCATGATTCTAAGAGAAAACACAGCATACTCTCAAGATAGTTTCCAAATGGACCTAGCAACATCTTAAGACGTTAACTGTGCTGTAGCCCAGTGTTGCCCAAATCATGCCTCATTCTCTGAACTGTCTTTTCATACTCCTCTGTAGTCTTTGGGCAAACTGTTGAAGCTCCTTGTACAGTTGAATATCATCAGATTACTCTTACATAAAGGAATCCTCCAAAGGTTAAAATAGCCATAGCAAAATCAAGACTGGACTGAAGTTTTATTTTACCTCCTAAGAGACTGCTTCTTTCATTATTTTTTTTCTCAGTAAATATAACTGGCTCTTTTTCTTCCCTAAATGAGGCATTTGCTTTGCATCATGTCTCTTGCTACTGTGAAAGTTGGTATCTGTCCTTCTTTCCTGCCTGCCTTCATTAATTTCTTCAAACCATAGGCCACCCTCAGTGTTGATTAATTCTAGAGGATTTCAGGACAATACAGAACAAGGATACAACTTAGGAGGCATGAAAAGTTTATCACTATACCCTATGTGCCATAAGATGCTAAAAGGGCACAAAATACCTAAGACTGTGATAGTTTACATGGCACACAAGACAATTCATAATAAATTGTAGTCTGTTTCTAAGTATGAACTCATTTGCCTCAGCTGGTTGTGAGTTTAAAAACAATTAGAAGTAAAAAATAAACTGATATTCCATACAGTCAAAACAGAAAATGAGTAGGGAAAAAAAATAGGACCACATTGCTTACAATTCCAGCAACTTTCTGAATTCCCTTGAGGTTATTTTTTTTCTAATGGACATCAATTCACTTTTTTTTTTCCTTTTGGAAATGAAATTAGCTCTCTTTGACTGAAGTTTCTTGTCTTCCCTCCTTACTTTTCCCTAGTCTTGCAACATCATGGAAATGCATTGCTACTAGACAGACATGCAATAACTGTGCTGAAGAGCATGTGCTGAGAGGCAGATGTGATATTTCACTGTATTGGGAGTGCTGTGCCGGAGCCAGGTATGCAGGAGTCAGCACTGCTGACCTATGAGGTGAATGGGCAGAACTGGGACACACAGACAGTACTTTTGGCAGCATGGAAATGCTGCTGGAAGATCTCTGACTCTCTGGCAAAAAAAAAGTAGATGAGCCTATGGTCCTGCACCTCCAGCTCTGTTTTTCCCATGTCGTATTCTTTTCATTGTAAAGGATTTATCCCTCATTCTAAATAGACTAAATCAAATCCTGAAAGAGAAAAATGATCTTAAAGAAAGAGAATCTTGCTCTGTTCCATAAAAGCAAGACTTAGTAAACCCAACAAGACTCACAAAACTAAATCAAACCACTACAAAAAAAAAATTCTGTAAGATTTTAAATAATATTTACATTGATTTAGCCAAAGTCTACATTAGTAGGTATAAATTGTCAAAAGCAGCTTCATAAATTTTCTGTTGACCTGGTTTTGGCAAGTTTGCCAATCAGTTCTGATGCATTTGCACTTTGGAGGTATAAGCATAAAACATCTGTAATCTATAGGTGAAAGTAACAGGCACCTTTGCTGCACTGATGCTCTAATCAGCCCATGCAAGCCAGGTAGAAGAGCACACAGTTATTATTTGACCAGTGTTAGAGAGCAAAGAACTTCCTAGAATATTCTAGTATGCCAGAGGGTTTTTCAGGGTCGCCACACATCTAGGAATGAAATGCCCAATGACAAATCAAATTACTCAGAGTATGATTTATCAATTCACTTGAATAACAAGATATTTTTATTAAAGCATGGCTGTAATAAAATGGAAACTTTAACAAACATGAAACAACAAAGCAATCTATTGCAATCCTGCTTTGTAAAACATATGCTTCTTCAGAATCTCAGTTAGCTTTCACCTCAGTTTCTCCCATTCTCCTGTCCTAAACTAGAAATATCTCCATCTGTTGAAATGCAGTCTCTCTTGTTTTTGTGGTCTTTGCTGCCTCCTTCTCTCTTGCTCTCAGAAGAAGAGGAGAGCACAGAGCTCCACCTTCATTAGTACCAACTTCACAGTACTCTTGCTACAGTCATTCTTCCTTTTCCTTCTGTAATGATAACAACAAGGCTTACATCAAAAAAAAAGTAACAATGGGAAAGACGACTCAAATCCACAACTTTACTCATAATTTCTGGGTGATAACTCTCCCAGGCATGATCATTTCCTAACATACCATTCTTATATTTTTCCCAAGCTTCAATTAATTGGATTTTCTTATTCTGGTGCACATGTAAAAATAGATCGTGACATCTAAGTAACTCCATCACTGACACTGCTTCCTTTCAGAGTAAGGAACGTATTAGTGTAAGTAGGAGTACTACAGGTGTAATTTATTGCTGGTAAAAGTTGAAAAATATGGATATTTGGATAAGAATTTTTTTGAATTAAGGTGGAGTGACAGAAAGATCACACTGGAAAGACCGGGGAGAGCTTTTTGTGCAAGCAAATTTTGGCTTAAGAAGGATGTACCATTAGAGTACTTCTCCAAATAGCAGAGACACACAAGGAGGGTGAGCTCACAGATTTCCCCTCTGGAGTATCACCTTCCTAATTGTTGTCTTCAGAGATGGCACTCCTCAGGCAAAAGTTCATCTGAAATATTTCCTTGAACCTTCCAATTTGACCCTGCAAAGTCATGTTCAGGTGGGGATTATTTTCCTGTTCTGGCTGGATAAAACACATTCATCAGACCAGCAATTCAGATTTCATAGAATCATAGAATCATAGAATCATAGAATAGTTAGAGTTGGAAGGGACCTTCAACGGTCATCTAGTCCAACCCCCCTGCAAGAAGCAGGGACATCCCTGACTAGATCAGGTTGCTCAGAGCCCCATCCAGCCTGGCCTTGAACGATTCCAGGGATGGGGCATCCACCACCTCTCTGGGCAACCTGTTCCAGTGTTCTACAACTCGCATTGTAAAATTTTTTTCCTAATATCTAATCTGAATCTACCTCCCTCTATTTTAAAACCATTACCCCTCATCCTGTCACAACAGGCCCTACTGAACAGCCTCTCCCCATCTTTTCTGTAGGCCCCCTTGAGGTACTGGAAGGCTGCTATCAGGTCTCCCCAGAGCCTCCTCTTCTCCAGGCTGAACAGCCCCAACTCTCTCAGCCTGTGCTCATAGGAGAGGTGCTCCAGCCCTCTGATCATCTTCATGGTGCTCCTCTGGATCCTCTCCAACTGGTCCATGTCCTTCTTATGTTGGGGGCTCCAGAGTTGGATGCAGTACTCCAGGTGGGGTCTCACGAGAGCAAAGTAGAGGGGCAGAATCACCTCCCTTGACCTTCTGGCCACGCTTCTTTTGATGCAGCTCCTTTTGATTTCAGAGATTTCAGGTCACCGTGAATAAGAAGAACATACAACAAACCTCCTTAAAGTCTTAGAATCTCCTTCTGAAATGCTGATAACTCAGGGATCAAGGAACACATCAGGATATGGCCTCATGGTTTCAAAACAATAGGATTTCCTGTTTGGAACCCCCTGTTTGTCCACACAGTACCTCAATGGATTCCTGCATGTATTTATTCTGCCCCAGCAGTGATGCCAGCCTTTCTGTGTTTGCCAAACCTCTAATGTCAACGATGACTTCCATTATCTATGGAAAGGTTGCTATCACTAATCCTACTAATAACAGCAACTTGCCAGGCATCAGTGGCTTAATGGACTCGCAAAATGCATACAGCTAGTGATTTCCTTCATTCGCTGTCAAAGCTGAGGTCAAAAATAATCTCAAGAGACCCCAAACTTGGCCTTTTCAAAATTTTATGCTTGTCAAATTTTAGTGCAGAAGATGAATTATCAATGCAAGCACTGGGAGAGCAACAGTTTGATGTGCACAATGCCTCAGACTGATGTAGATATATGGACAGTTGTGTGTCAGCAGAATCAGAAACAGGATAATCTGTCAGTGGTGCTCACAATGGACGTGTCTAGCTCCCGTCCAAAATGGACCCATTACCATTAGCATTTTCCTGAATTTATTCTTCACTTTCTATGTGCAAGAGTAATGAGGCAAACAGCAAAGTAATGCCATCCGTATTGCCTCCCACTCCTCTACAATTAGCTTTCCTTTTAAAAGCCTGCTACAGGCTATATTCACTGTAGGAAAGAATTGTGAATTGTGCAGGAAACCTATTTCCCCTCAGGGAAGGAGTGGGCCATAATTTTATTCCTTAACATTATAAATTATTCTTTTCTTTGCTTTAAAGGTTAGAAAATGCAGCGAAGATTAATAACATCACTGTTATTAATTATGACCCACCAAAATACAAGTTTCCACAATAAGGAGGGAGTATTCTCAGTGGGAGGCTATTCTGCTGGTGAAGAGAAATTACTTAGGAAATAGCCATGCCTGAGTCGACTGACAGAAAGCAATTAGAGCTTCTCTCCAGTACTTAGAAAACAGGCAATAGTATAATTAACTCATTGTACTTTTTAAAATAAACCAGTCAGACAATGCACAGAAAACATAACCATGATACCTTGTGTCAAGCTGGAATTGCAAATCCTGCAGAACAAAATTATATTGAAGAAATATAGCAAGACTGAGGGCAGTAAGAAGACCCTGACATCAGGATCAAGTGAGACAGCTAGATTGGCAGACCACTTGTAAATAATGATGCAAGTCTACTTAACATAGCATATGAAAATATTTCATTTATGAACCTACCCTCAGGTGTTACATATTCTTTTTACCCTGTGCATGTACATGCCTGAGGGAAGAAACAAAGATAATTTATGAACAGGGTGCACACACAGTCCATGTGATACAAGCAACACACTTGCAGTTGGAATATAATTTCCAAAAAGAGTTAGATGCTGGATCTAAAAAGAAGCTTAGGTCCTAGAGCACTGAGCATCGTAGATACCTACAGGGAGAAGCTGTCAGGTGCTGAGGATCTTTGTACAGTTTACAGACAGTCTGGAACACACAAGACATATTTTGAGTTTACATTCATAGAGCTAGCCAAATAGGGAATGCAAATGAAGGGATTATGTCATCAGGTTTTGTTGGCAGGCCAGTGGCATCTGCCCTGGAAAGTCAGAAGGTGAGTAAAGGCTTGAATCTGGAAAAGGTGATGGTAAAACCAGAATCTCTTTCCTTACAACCACTTTCTTCCCATGCTCAACCAGAAAGAAGTGGTTTACAGCCACTGTAGTATCATCTCAGTGTATCCTTTGTGGTTTGTGGTATTTAATTATGTTTCTAGGGTTTTTTTAATAATAAAACAATGAAATTAAATTTTATAGTTCTACCAGGTGATCTGTGCTTCTTGTATTTCAGGTTTCCTGCAAAATTTTGGGGTCAAAAGAAAAATGCATTTTTTGTCACCAGTTGAAATAAGTGACATTAAATACTATCTGGAACTTGACACCAGTGATTTTCAATTAACATTATATAGGAAACTGTTTAATATCAATTGTTATTAATGGTCACATCAGCATTAAATTAATACTAAATAGCATAGATGAACTTTTCCATTAAGCAAGCCAATATTAAGTGTATTCAATCTTTTACAGTATGCACTCTTCAATCGCAGGTTTCTTCAGCTGAGAGATGCTTCTTGATAAATGACCATTTACCTCATTTGTGCCCCTTTAGCTACCAGCTCCATCTGATCTCCATTATAAATATTCTCTGGATAAGACATTATTTTAAACTTTTCTGTACATTAATTCTATGGCTCCTGCCAACTAATTGTCCTTTTCTTTGAACCTTTTCTTTGAGCTTCAACTCACACATACCACTAACTATGTTTTGCTGTTCCACTGTTTCCATAGTGTTTGATGCTTCTCCAATTTAAATGAGGACCAACAGCTGATATCAATAAAACAGTACTGCAAAGGGAAGAAAAAAAAATGCAGAAAAGCCTTGATATTTGTAAAAAGACAACTGGTCCTGTAACATGCTCCTCACTTATAGGAGCTGGCAGGTTCTAAGATTCAGGAATAATTTTTTAAAAATGAGCACCGTGTGAATCAAAAATTGGTCATATTAGGATATTAGTTCACTGGAAAACTTTTCTACTAATTGAGTGATAAATACATGTTGAGTTTCATAGGGAGGAAGGGTACATACCATGAGTTTTACTCAAATAGAAAAACGTAAGAAAACTGTATATGTTGGACCAGATCTGAAACCTACATAGAGTCATAGAATCATAGAACAGTTTGGGTTGGAAGGCACCTTCAAAGGTCATCTAGTCCAACCCATTGCAAGGAGCAGGGACATCTTCAACCAGATCAGGTTGCTCAGAGCCCCATCCAACCTGGTCTTGAATGGTTCCAGGGATGGGGCATCTACCATCTCTCTGGGCAACCTGTTCTGATAGTCTTGATGAGAGACTAACAGACTCCTCTGTACCTCTGAGATTCTGAGGCTCCTCTGAAACCTTATTTGTTGATTATGTTAGGATACAACTTCAAATCTGAATTATTCATAATCAAAGAACCCTTGATTTTTTTAGTCACCAGATGAGTCTTAAGCCATAGAGTGGACAAGATCTCTTGGATGTCTGAGTCCCATCTCCTGTTCTTGCAGATATTCTGTTCTTAAAGTCCTTGAAAAAAATTATCCAACTAATTCAAAGTTAGCATGGGAGTCTCTCAAAAGAGGCAGCTATGTCTGGCATCTTGAGCTTGGAATTGATGTATCTTTTCAGAAGGGAATCAAAGACATAGGTAGTGTATTAATGAAATAACAGCATAAATATATTTTAAAGGAGCTTTTCATTTTTCTTATCTAAAGATGGGCAGTTCAATAGCCTAAAATGTATTTTTCAGTGAGTTTGTGAAAGCCTCAGCCTGCACATTCTCGTATAGATGAGCTGTTTTAGTCGGAATAAGAAGCGATTCTTGCAGTCTGGAAACATTTATTCTTACTGAATTGTCTTCAGAGAGAAAACAAAATATCATTATACAGGAATTTTGTGCAAAACAGCTTGTCCTGTGCTTGTGAAGCGGCAGCATGTTAGAAAACTAGTGCTAGTTTGATAGGTTTCCATGGAAACTGGTAGACTTGAATGCATGGGTGCACAAGCAAGCTTGCCAGGTGCCTGTTATTGGTTTGGAGGAAGGAAAAATTACATTTCCATAACAGCTATAGATTAGCTGAGCAAGTCTCTTTCCAAAGTGATGTACTTGCTAAAATAGATAAGCTCCAACCAGACTAAAATTTGTTTGCACTTTCTACAGCAAGCTGCGTAATTTGAGCTCCCCTTGAAAATGTCAGGATTGCAGTTTTGACCCATTGACTCTTTCACTCAAGATACTATAGTCTTCTGCTGCAAGGTAATCTTCTGGAAAAAAAAATCTTAACAAGGCAGGTAGGATGAAGAAATCCAAACTGAAATGGAAGAGTTATTCCCTCAAAGAGAACCACACAAGCATTCTGGACACCAGAGAGATATGTAACAGAATGAACCATAAATAGGGCTTATTTGATAATCCTTTACATTCCCTACACTTGTCGATTGGGCTATTTTTAAAAATCCAAACATAACCAGGCCCCCAGCTAGTGTAAATTGCCATTGCTTTGATGAAATCAGTCTAATACTGAAAGCTCCTCTAAACTGGAGATTTAACACAATATTCTTCAATGGGCAGATATAAATTAAGAAGGAGGCTGAATTGTACCTAGTACCTCATGTATGCTTTCTCAGTGTGAGTTTGTCATCTTCTTCACCAACTCTTTGAGTACAACTGACATTTGAATAAGCAAATACCAGAATGTCATTGTCACATCAAGCCAGAAATGGAGTGAACAGTTCAGGAGGCAATGACAAGGAGGTTTATACCTCTGACAAACTGTATCGGAATATCATTAGGGTAACTGCTCCTGATTGCAGACTGATTTACTTTGGGATCCAACAGATAAAAAGTCTTTTCAGATGCCACTTTAAAAATGTTAGGGGTATGTGAACAAAATCTCACAGAAGTCAGTTCACCAGTTTCAGCTGACAAGGAATTTTGTTTTATATGCTGGGGAATATTCAGGGAGGTGAAAAATGGGCTGTGTAGAACACATGCATAGGAGAAATTATAGAGATCTTGAAGCACCTGGCCTAAGTCCAAAGAACACAGTGAAAGGGTAGAAACTCAGATGTTTAGTTGTTTTGTCCAGGAATCTCTTGCGCAGTTGGAAGTGAAAAGTTTGTCAATATGTAAGAATCTTCTAATACTAAGAGTTTCTGGGAAAATCAGCTTTTAAACAGACTGCCTACAGGTATTGTTCCCTGCAAAACAGCAAACTGGTGAACCTTCTGTGTCCACATCTGTGTAGGAGGTAATTGCATCCCAGGAGCTTGCGTCTCTGAAGGGAGTCTTCCTCCAGGGCATTTACAAGAGACATCAAAGAAGAGAACATTGTAACTTACCCAGACCAAAGAAACCTTGTAAGTACTTAGACTTTTTCCTATACAAGTTAGAACAGTCTAGTAAGTCACCAAATATGATAGGTCCACTAAGGAGTCACTGAACAAAAGCTGAGGACTTTCACGCGTGGACCTTCTGAGCTCTGTCATTGCCCAGAAGGGCTGCTCCTGCACAACTGTTAGCCCAGATGGTGAGCTCAGATTTTGGGTCACTATAATTATTAATTAAATTCTCACCTGCAACAAGTCCAACAATACAGAAACAATTCTTTAATGGATCTTTTGGTATATGTTTAAAATGGCTTTGTACCCTCCCTCAGCTTCAGTGAAGACTATTCACTATTATTCATTCCACTCAAATTCAGAAGTCTAGAGGACTACTGTATGTACTGACCTGTGATCTGGATGTCTGAACTTCTGACATAGTCCCTGGAGATCTAGGGCTTATTTATATCTCTGTGTACAGGCCCATAGTGCTGCCTCAGTTATCCTGTGGTGTTCTTCCCAACTTTCACTTCTGTGCAGAAAAGCACAGGATTCCCTTGTGTCCTATGTCATATTTGCCAGTGCAAAGATGATACTTCATGTACCTTAAAGGAATTTCTGTTGGTTAGATATTTACAAAAAAGACGGCTACATAAAACACTGATTCTCCTCTGATTAGAATGGGTACTTATGCACCCAACTTGCATGGAGAGATCTCTTTCTGATTCCTAATGTAAATGTCTGCAATCTGGAGCTGAATATCCTCACTTCCAGCCAGTCTTTGTAAACCAGTGATACTTGCGAATGGGTCTTTATGCTTAGCCACACACCAAATGGCATCTCTAGCATCAGGTATTCATGTCAATAATAAGTGATTGTTTAAAAAAAACTGAATTTCACATAGCAGTCTCCTAATAACATATGATTCATATTAATTCAATGATGCCCTTTTAAATAGACCAGTAGCTCCACAGAGTTTAACAGGAATACTCAATGGAAGCCTAGGCCCAAACATTTTTTTAAAATACTTACTTGCTGTTTCACAAATTATTCCTTTTGAAAACACATTTTGTGCCTCTCTTAGATAAGTGGGTTACTGCATGTACTTTAAATGTTGACCTAAGCTTTTCTGACAGGGCCAGACATGAGTCCTTCTGAGGGGCAGATACCAAAACACACAACTGTTGTAGATGTTATTTCTTTTCATACTACTTCTGTCACAGATGGGCCACTTGTGTTGTAGCAGTAGAGGAGGCGGGAATAAGCATTATCACTGCACAGAGGGCAGCTGGCAGAGGTACAAAACAGTCTCCAAGCCCCATATATTGTCCAGTGGGCTGAAAACAGGACAATGCAACAGCTTTAGAAAAGGGACAAATGAGTGTTTTGTACACACGTCCATTATAACATGTGGTACTTTTCCATTCTTTCATTTGACAAAATCATAGCTTCAGGATAAAATGATGAGACAAAAAGAACCTTGTACAAATGTATTTAGTATAATGGCTGAATGAGCTGACTCTGGAGAATCTTGCACGTTCGAGCAATTTTTTCTTTCTGGTTTTTCTTGACACTAATTCTGTCTCTGGCTTCCTATAATACATAATTGATATGGAAATTAAAACATGAGTGAAGATCAAACAAAAAGTCACAGTACTTGAACTTTGTTATTCTTCCTTTCCTGGACGAAGTAATTCATATTACAGTAACACAAACTCAGTTACACTAAGCAAATATCAATGTCTGAAGCCAAAGACACAATACTGGACAACAAGATGCTGGCTGAAGGATTTGCAGGAGATTTTGGGGGTAATAAAACATATAACTTTACCTATTTCTAAAGCCAAAGTTCAAATCAGGAAGACTTTTAACCTCAAAGTACTATATTTTTGAAAGGAGACAAAAGACAAGCTGTTAGCAGGACCCCATAACTTCCCTTTATGTTACATGTATGTAATGTTAATTACAGTTCTTATCTCTCTACTGCTAAGAAGCCTTTATTAAATGGGAGATTAACTAACTTACCTGCTCTTAGCTGCAAAGGACATCTTGCAACTCTTTCAAGCCTATCAGAAAGCATTGGTCCCATAATGGGGCTTGAATATAGAAAAAGGCTTGTTCTACACTAGATATAACCACTGTCTCCATGGAATAAGAGTATCTGACAAGTACACCAAAAAAAAAAATCATGAAAACAAGAAGAGAAACACAAAGCAATTCTCAAAAATACTTGGAACTTCCCAGTGAGCATTTGAATTTTAAGAGGTTTAAACTCACATAGCCATACAGTCTTACAGATACGCATATTATCCAAATGCTGCAATCAAATGAGAATCTCTCAACACATAATGCCCTCCCCTTGAGCTTTGTACAGGGTTACTAAAAAAAAAAAGACCCTTAGCAAAGGTTTCCACAGGCCTGGAAAACACTTTGAGTTCAGGATCTACTGTTTTCACTCATACTGATATGAGATACTGTGAGAAAGTATCTTTTGCTGTGTGACAGCGAATGAATCAGTTCTATGAATAATGAGTCAGCCAGAATGATAACATTCTTGTCTTTAGTGCAACAAGGCAAGAATCTGATGAAGCACTCAAGTGTCATGGACTTCTTGCAAATTCTACTTCACTTTTAAAAATGCCCCTCAGCTGTTTTGGGTGGATTTTGCAAGGGACAGGAAACACTCTTGCTGAAATAGTTATTGCTTCTGCAGATGTTGAGGGGGTTTGCTTCTGGGAAGGACTGCACTCATGAGGACAGAGGAGCAGCTTGTGTTTTCATGGAAGTTTCACTTGGATGATAGATATGCTATTTTGTAAACTGGTAACCTGAATATGGGACACAGATGTGCACAATGTAAAATGTACATTCAGTTTGTCTGACTTAATTCTTCAGAGTTAGCTACAGCTGAGGTACCTCAGGAACAGAACAACCACCAGAAGCCAGCTAAGGACTTGTGAATAGTTTGATTCATCAAAGAACTATGCATATACTTTCAGACTTTAACCAAAGGACAAATAGATGCAAAGGCTTAAAACAAAGTCCATACTTAAACGTCAGCGTGTACTACAGGTCTTCCAAAACCGGAGCACAAGCTGGTAAGAAAAGTTGCATTATGTTAAACTTATCCGAGAGTCATGCACTCAGAATAGTTTCCCCATTGCACGTGAAGATACAGTTTACTTCAGTTAGCCTTTGTAACTATAGGCTGTTCAACTGAATTTTCACTGCAACAGGATTCTTACAGTTTGACTTACTGCATCCCTCAAATTCATACAATCATTGAAGTGCTGGCTGGAAGGGATCTCTGGGTGCTTCTGGTCCTGCCTCCAATAAGAAGCAGGGCTGTTGCCAACACTGGATCAGATCAGCTATTGCTTTGCGTAGCTGAGTCCTGAGAACTTCCAAGGACAGAGGGTCCCTGACTTCTCTGGGTAACCTGTTCCAGTGCTGCACCACCCTCCCAGTGAAGAAGTTTTTCCTGATATCTAACCTGAACCTCCAAAGCTGCAACATCTGACTGTGGCTCCCTGTTATACCATCTGCCACTGTTGAGAATAGTTTGTCTCAGGCTTCTCTGTAGCTCCCGATCAAGTAGCTGCATGCTGTTTTGACCAATAATCTCTTCATAAGGCAAGGCTAGCCCAGCTCCCTGACCTCTCCTTGTAGGTCTGTGCTCCCATCCTATTAGTACTCTACTCGACCCTCTCTAGTCTCTCACCTTCCCTCTTGGGCTGCAAAGTCCTCAAACTTAAAACTATTTGACTACAGCTTCACCAGTGTCAAATTATCACCTCTCTCCGGACTTCTGACCACACTGGCCCTGACATTGCCCGCTATGCAGTTTGTGTTGATTGGAATGAGGGTGCACTGCTAACTCACAGCTTGACACCCACTGTAACTCCCAGGCCCTTTCCAGTCGGTCTGTTCCCAGTCTGTGCTGATGCCTGCTGATATTCCTCCCTAGGCGCAGAGCTTTGCATTCCTATTCCTGCACTTTATGAAGTTCCTGTTGGCCCCATACTCAAGTTTCTTTGGATCATAACTCTGCTGTTCAGCCTGTTAAGCATTCCCCCAATTTAGCATCATCTGCAAATTTGCTAAGGGTATGTTCTGTCCCCAAAGTTGAGTAATTAATGTTAATACAAGCTACAGGAATTAGTAGTGATTAGCTGTTATTCTGTGGTGCTCCCAAAGCTCGTGTGAGAAAAATGAAACATCCCAGTCAGGATTTCTAGTTGTCAAGAAACAACCAAGTATGGAATGCCAGAGTCCGCAAAGCAGAAACATCTGCTGAACAGTTCTTGCTTGTTGCAGCACTGCGTACTTAGGATGAGCGCAAAATGAAGAGAGAAAAAGACATGCTCAAAAAGAATTAATGAGACCAGAACAGATAAACTTGCTAATAAAAAGTGGATGAGAACTGGCAGGGTGGAGAGTATTTGCCATTTTTATTTTGTGTATAGCATTTGTACTTTAGCTGAGTTCTTCACTGTGAGTTTATCCTCCCCAATGAACAACATACTTTTGAGGTACCTCAGGAGTAGGAACTGAAAACAAAACTTTGCAGTCTCTACTGTTTTAGCCATAGGTGCCTCCATACTTGCAAGGAATATTTTTTCTCTACTAGGAGAATATTTCCCCAGGTGAGTGAGAACTGATGATACCATATGGGAGAAAGTGTATTTTCCTAAAAGCCAGGCTCAATCTGCACATAGAAGAAAAGGAAAGTTAACCATTAAGCATTGCCTAATGTCTTAGAGCAGCTTTCCTGATTCACTCTTCTTTTTTTCTTCAGAAAAGTTATCAAACAGGCTATTTCCACTTAGCACAAGGCATTGCATTTTCTTAGGTTAGAAGAGATCTCTGTTTTCCTTGACCTTTCACATATCATCTTTCCTCAGGATAATAAAGTTTTGGCATTCAGTTCCACATCATATCTTTGTTGCAGATTAGTCATGGCAAGGGAAAGGAATATTTGAGACCCACAGGAGGGCAGGGAACATTTGAGACCCTTAGAAGGGCAATTTCTTTTGATGGAATTGAGAATTTATATGTTTCCAAAAACATATTTATGCAATTTTTTCTCCTGAAAGAGGGAAGAAAAACCTATGAAACAGGTCCCTCGAGACTGATCCTGACTCCATTTTAGACACAGAAAGCCTATTCTGTGCCAGAGTAACTCCATCAGAAGATACATTTACACGGTTTTACCACCAAGAGGCTCCCATGCATCCCTTAACAAATCCTGAGACTTGAAAATCAGTGTGCTTCACACTACATGTTAGCCCTTCTCTCTGAAGGGCATCTGAGGAAGGACTGTCTGTTCCTCTGGTGACACCACACTGCACCTTTTCCAACGTTTGACTGTTTGCATAGGACCATCAACATCCATTCTGCATTTGCATGCGCAAAGCAGAGGCATAGTCAGCCCTCCTTGCACTAATAAACAGTTAATCCACAAAAGTGGAACAGCTACAGCCAGTTTTCTTGAGACTGTTTCTCTATTTAAATGATCTGATGGATGCAGAAAAACAGTTCAGTCTCTGCTCTCAATCAAGCTGATTTAGGCTCACACATAGTAGTGTTATAAATCACCTGCCAATGATTTGCGGGAAAGAGCACTTTTTTTCCTTAGAACTGTCTTTGGTTGATTACTGGAGACAAACCTGAGACACATTTTGTGAAGTATCTCCGCTCAGACTGTATTATAAGGCCCAGTGAGCACCTGGAGAGACAAGAAGCATGAAACGATCAAGACTGCTTTTAATTTGAAGCTTAATGTAGACGGAGGCATGACTGTAGCTTAGGCTTTTATGTGAAAATTCAGCCTTCAATACAAAGCATTGACTAGCCTAAAGCCTTACACATCCTCCATCAGACACAGAACTGCAAAAGCATTTTACCACGAAGAGCAACCCCAGCAAGAAGTAGCTCTCCTCAAGATGCCATTTTGCCCTGAAATGCTGAGTCAAGGAGAATCTGAGAAACTCTCCTTTGGAATACAGGCAGGAATACACTGCCTTTTGCTTTCCCCACATACTGTATCTGCCCTCATTTTCCTTTGTCTCCTCCCTCAACCTGGTGCTTTACTGTTCAATCCTTCCATGTAGTGAAGAACATTTACTCAGGTGGGAATCACACGTGCGAGGGAGAACTCATTACCAAGAGCAGCTGTTGCAAAGGGTTGGCCTATGTTTTGGATCCAGGCTCAGCTGGGAGAACAGGGCACCTTGTGGACTCTGACTCAAGTGCGTGGGGAAGTCACCTACCTCCTCTAGGCCTATCCCTCACTAGCTGCTGTCATAGCAGGTTTCTTTCCTTTGACTTGGCTTTTATCATCAATTTGTACAAATTATTCCTGGAGTAAGTCTATACAATACACTAACTCACAAGTTCATTTCCTTGCAGGTGTGTGCTCAGCAGAGGTCGGTCTATAAAAGCTGCCATCAGCTATTGTCAAATCAGAAATGAGAAATGTTATTACCGAGAATCGTGATTCTTTTTTCCACTAGCTATGAATCAGTGCTCTACTGCTTGTTTATTGAGTTACAGAATATTGGCAAAATGATGCCATTATGCCCAAGGAACATTCTTTCAAATTTTTTATAGTGACACTGCACGCACTGTAATTGTGTAACTGCGCTTCCTCTGGACTGAAACAACCTGCACTGTGGGACTTCTCACAATGTAAGAGCTAAAGTGATAGTGTCCCAATCGAAGACAATGGCCAGGCAGAAGCAAGCAAGAAGACATAAACTGCCTAGAGCTATTTGATCTAGTATGCTTGTCCTTGGTGTTCCCATCCTCACAGTACTGTATGTCTGGCCCCAAATGCTTCCTCAAAGCACCAGCTGCTCTCCCTGCCCCTGCAGGTGCTCCTGGCAGGTTCCTTTTAGCCACTGTTCCCACCGAGCCCTGGCCCTTTCCCTGAAAAGCAGCAGCCCCAGTCAGCCAGGCTCAGCTGCCCCCATCTCCCAGGCAGGTACCGGGAGCAGGGAGACGCTTTTCTGCAGCTCAGCATGAGGCAGCAGTTAGGGTAATCTTCCCCAAACATAGGCGTACATTTCCCCAGACCTATGAGGTTAACACAGAAGGTTATGATTATGATTTTGAATAAAGATTAATGAGGACAGCATGAAATGCAAGACTAGCGCCGAAGAATATACTACAGACATAATATATTCAATCCCTTGAAAGACAAACTGGTGTCTAGACCAGAAGAGAGACTGCCTTTCTCTCACCTAATTGCAACTGTCTACAACACAGACATCTGGAGGTGAGCTAGGTACGTCAGGTTCACTCTGCAGCCGATGGAGAAAGCACAGGCACCTCCAGAGTAGCAGTCCTCTGAACATTTCAGTGCCTCCTTTGGACGAGGTGCCAGGTACTCAGAGCCTCTCACTGCTCCTCACAATCTGCAGAGGGCTCCCAGGATGAAGGTGCTGCAGATAACTACACAACAAGTTGTTCTTTCACCTCAGAGCTCTGTTGTTCAAAGCGGAATGGTTCAAATGGAAAGAAAGGAAAGGCTTTCTGAAGAGCCTGAAGCTGGGACCTTTCTGTCATATTCAGCTTGCAGGAGCTGAATGGCTGCCAGGAGAAATGTCCCTTGCTCTGGGAAGCTTATGGAAGAAGTGTTTTGCTCACAAGTCCTGTCCCTGCCACCAGCAGCTTCAGAAGCTCTGAGCTCCTGGCAAACGAAAACCAGAACTCAGGACCTGGAGACAAGCATACTGAATGTAAAAGAAAGGGAAGGTGGTGCCCAACTGGGAAGCCAAACCTGGAGGAGAAGAAACTGCAGCTGATGAAGAATTGTAATCAATGTCCCTGATGGCTGCTCATCCAGCGACATAAAGATTGGGTACTTGTTTGTCAGAAAACTGCAAACGATCTCTGGACCAAGATGGTTCCTGAGTGAATCCCTGCCTCCTGAAAGACAGTGAGTCTGATATAACTTAGGAGAAAGAGGAGCTCATACAGCAGCTTCTGATTGAGAAACAGGACTTGACAACTACTGAAGACAAACTTGGCTCCTATCTGCCATCTGGAAAGGTAACAACTGAGAAAAAAGACAAAGGAGAGAGATGTTTTTTTCAGCTGTAAACTCAATTGCTGTTCCAGATGGTGGCAGAAGAAAGTCACAATATAATCACAGAGTATTTGCATGCCTGTGTATTCTGATGATTAAATGCTACTTACAACGTACTTTCTTCTGGAAAAAATGAAAAGTGTCATGATCAAAGAGGCAAATAAGCTGAAACTTTGCTGTTACAAAAGCAGATTGCTTTCTGCAGATCTCACTTTTCATCTTATCTCTGCTCCCCACCCTGCTCATGTAACCCATTAAATATTATCTTTCTTCCTAAATATGCCAACAGTTACAATTGCACCTAGCAGGGAACTAGAGACCTGCACAAGAAAGAAACAAATCAAGAATGCCTTTCCAAATCTCCTCACTAAGAATTGTCTAAATTATATGAAAGGATAAAATAAGAAGAAGGCACTGTCCTGGCCTGGTGCCGTCACTATGAAGTAAATGCCAGAATGACACCACTAGTGTAAAGAGGTCCAGATCTGCTGCTGAACACTGATCTACCAAACTTTCAAACTACCAGGGTTTTGCATATTGCACATAGCGGAAGGGAGAAGCTTCCTTCACTTCACTAACTCTGCAGTGCGAGTTTTTAGACTCAAAACAATATTTTTGTCTTAGGAACAGAGCAGTCCCTTCCACTGCCTGTTTACCAGGCAGATCCCGGCAGACGATGCAGAGGAGCAGGCCAACTGGAGCTGTGGTATTAATAGCTGTGAAGAAAAGAACATTATCATGTCTAATACAGTTATGGACAGATGGCCTGCTTGTAGCACAGTAATCCTTCAATCCAGTTTCAGTCTGTAAAATAAGTTCTCTGCCTCGAAATAAAACATACAAAACAATGACGCAGGACCCTCTGCTTCCTTTCCAGGGGTAAGTCTCATTACAGAAATACGTTTCCACTTTTCCTGGCTGTTTAAATCAGCAGCTTTTCTTACGTTGAAACAGATTTGTCATCATATTTTTCTATTCCTACATTCATTGCTTTCCTGTTGAATGCAACTCCCCCTGCTTTGTTTTAGTTGCCTGCCCTCCTTCAGTCACAAGGTGCCTGTGAGAGCCCCTGCAGAATGCAGTAGCTTGCAGCAAAGCCCTTACAGGAACAATTCCCCTGTTCCCTCCCACCACCATTACCCCAGCGTCTGTGAAATCTCAGCAGTTATGACTTGTCAGGCTGCACTAGAGCTTTGCATAGCTCAGTTTGAAAGAAGCCAGACAAGGTGAAAAGGAGTGGAATTTTTTCCAGCTCCTCTTTTTTTTTTTGACAGGTTGATGGTTTTATATGGGAAAAGATGAGAACATGATGATTTAAAAAAATAAAGAAGTAACAATTAGAAAGAATGAATGAGAGGGAGGTTAATCACGTGGTAGCTGAGAGGCAGTGAATCACTGCTGGCATGTGTCATGACAGCATCTTTGGACTGTGCTAAAATGCCCTGTGCATTCCGCCCCACCCACCCCTCCACCCACCCCCACCCACCCCACCCCGCCCCGTCTCGCCCCAAGTTGCTTGGTTATATGCTGGTCATACTGGCCATTCTGAGGAAGGGATGAGGACAGCTCGAATATTTTCAGACTGCCTTTAAATCTGCCAGCAAGTGCATGCATCCACTAGAGTTTTAAATATGACCTTGGAAGGGCAAAGTGCGAGGCACACTGTGGCAGGGTGCCCTCTCAGACTGTCACAGCTCCAAGTTCCTCTATGCACTTAAACCTAGCAGGCCTGACCCCAAATTCCCTGTCTTCCCTGCTCCATCTCTACGATGATTAATAATAGCAGAAGCTTCTGTGCTGTCTTCTCTCTTCCTACTCCTACAGACTTGTATTTGGATTGTTGCTAATAGCTGTGGCTGCTATTTCTCCATCATCTTGGAAATCTTTGCAGTATCCAAAACTCACATTGTCCTTTCTATTCCTACTACCAAATTCCTTTGTTACTTTTTTTGTTGGCTGATGCTGCACTGTGATTCAATCATCTGTTGTTTAGTACACATCCACATTGGTGTGGACTATAACATATCACAGATGACCTCTAAACCACCTATCCCAGGCACTGGCAGCAGTCTAGCTATTATAAACTGAGACACACGGTAAACTAATCCATGCAGTAGAGTAGCTGAAGAACTGCGTATTCTATGGCCAGTCCATGAGATACCATGGTTAAATTGCCTCAGATATCCATATGATATTTGTAAAGTTCAAAGTGAATATAAACATGCTTTGGTGAGGAGCACCACACACACACACATTCTCAGTCCTTTTAATGCACCTTACTTTGAAATAAAACAAAAATTTAGTATTATATTAGAGCTGAAGAGCTGAAAGTGTTAAATCAGCAACAGAAGATACTCATCCCTCAGCAAGTTGTGTTCGTCTATTAAGTAAAATATAGATTTCGTGTCATGAAAAATATATGGGACTAAACTCTGTGCTGAAGTGACTCTCATTTTCCTCTTCGCACCATTTCCTGCCATGTCTTGAATTTGTGTCTGACTTCACACTGGTGTGGGAATTGTAATTTCAATCATTACATTTTGTGTAAATTTTCTGTAAACTTCCGCTCATTTAAATCCTCATCCGTGAAGTTGCACACAACTTCACTACGAAAAGGTCGTCAAGTTGAAAACTCAGTCCTTGCATGCTGCCACTCACAGCAGCCAAAGAGCAGAATGACAGCAGCTTGAATAAAAAGCAATAGCAAAACAGTACTGATCAGCCTGGCCTTGTCAAACTGCCATGCTCAGCCAGGCTGCTGTTAACAGGGCTCAGAAAGGGCTCGCTGGAGCTGTGACTAGAAGGCAGTTCTGCCTCCTGATAAAGCGAGCAGACATTCTGCATTTCCTTGTAATCTGCGATGCTGGATTTCCCATCTTTCACGATTCAATCAGTTTTCTGTTGTACAGAATAGGGGGTGGAGAAGAGGGGGGAAGAGCCTGGATAAAAACCTCTTTTCATTCTTCCCTTCTTTGGACAGCCTGGTTTGGTTTATTTTATCTTGATTGTAGGAAAGAATAAAATAGCCTGCCTTAGAACTTGTGTAAACATTATTAGCAGAAAAGGCTTTGTTTACTCTTCCCTTCATGATCGAAAGCTACAAGCTATTAACGTCAGCTGTCATTTTTGAAAAAGCAGAGTATCAACTAATCTCTTGACTGTGCATTTAGATACAGCTGTACCTAACAGTTGTCACTGTTCAAAAAGCCAGGCACCAACATCAGCCTGGCAAAAGTGTATAAGAGTAACGCTAAGCAGTAAATAAATACTGTTATGGTAACATCACCCACGCCGCCCTCTTTCTTCCCTTCTCTCCATCTGTGGAATTCCTAGCATTGCTGTCAATTGTTTTATTACTTTTCAAGTATTTTCAAAATTGACTTCTTAATGACACACAGTTTTATAATAGAAAAGTCCTGCAGTACTTGCTGACCCAAATATGCTGAGCTCCTGCAAGCCTACTTGGCTCTCTTGACTCATGAAGCGATGCCAGCATAAACCACCACAAAACTGTCCCATGTGGCAGCTTTCCACAGCTCTGCTGTCCTTCTCGCCCTTAACACGGCTCAGCAAGCCAGCTCGGACAGCGTCGGAGCTGCACGCTATGCTGGTCCTGCACAGGGAGCTCCTCTCCAAACCAAGTTCCTTCACGTGCCTGGGGCACTTTGCGGCCTTCAGAGCCTGTCTGCTGTGATGGGAGCCACCACCCTTTCTGCTCTGTTTGTCCCAGTTGGACCCAGGCTCATTTCTGTTCTCTCCCTGGTAGCACTGAGTATCCTTTCCTCTCTAACAGATTCCCGATTTCTCTCCCTGCTGGGACCTCTGAGCTTCACTTTTACTTGTCACTATGTGCTCTTTTCCAGCAAGTGGGACACAGATCTGCTTGATGGCACTCATAATTGTTTGGTTATGAATGCAGCAAGTTCTGTTTCCCCATATAAAAAAATACATGAACAAAGCTGGAAACAAAGATACAGCATTAGAAATATTCCAGAATAATTCCACTGATAGAGCATTTCTGGAGCATCACTTTGATCCCAGAGTATTTACTGTTTGACCAAAGCGGATTTTTCTGGAGTCGGTTTGTGCAGATGTAAATCTCTCCTCTATTCTGGAATAATTATTGCACAAATGGTTTTTTTGGTCAATAGCTATTCTTTCAATCACCCCATGCTACCATGAGACAGAAGAAAGAGAAGAAATTCACAGCATGAGAGAACTGTGGTCAAACCATTCCTAAGGGAAGCTGGATTAATGAAGAGGGCCTGCTCAAGTTTATTTTTCTTTTGCTACCCTTCAGAGAAAACTTCCAAATCAGGAAGTGTTTGCTGGATGGCTTTCATGGCCTTGCTGCCAGGCTAGTAACTGACTCTACCACCTCATTAGCTAATCCACTCCGAAATTAAATATGGACTGGATTCAACGGGCACATACGCAGGAAGGGGTAAAGTAGACGAGTGTAATGGAAGTGTAATTGGTTTTAATGTGATGTAATGTCAGTAAATGCTCTGCATTAATTAGTGTTCCAAGGCAATCTGTCTGGTCTCCTACCTAACTGCCCATAGAGGATGTTAGTTTATGGAGAAATATATCCAGAGAAAGCTTTTTGATTATTCCCCTGGTATAAATGTCAGAACCAAATGACATTAGGTTGGGAAACTGGACGCCGAATAAAACAAAATGCCTAGAATGGTAGTGTGCTTTTTTTTACTTAGATCATAAGGTAGATTTGCCCTCACTTACCCAAGATTTTATAAGCACAATACAATGACTTGCAGTCCTGTTTTTCCCTCAGCACTATCTCAATCCTCACTTGATTTTCCAGTAAAGATGGCAAGGGATAAGACCAAGCCAGATGCAAAAATGGGGTGGCAGAGACCACATTATCTGATGGCAACAGGGAATTCCTGGAGGTGGCCAAGCAGTGAGAGCTTGGCCAAAAGTGCTGCTGAATCAGGGAGGACCAGAAGGAACAAAAGCAAGCATGGAGGTGTCCCAGCCAGAGATTGCCCTGAGCTGTGACCCTGAAAAGCATGGCATCATGTGCCAGAGCCCCTTTGGAAAATAAAAATAGAGGTCTTGTGCCTGCACAACAGGCACAGCTTGGCTGGCACCCAAACATCATCTCTAGCCCATCTAGAAAATTATGTGTTTCTAGTCTATTCCTTGTGGGGAGGAGATTATGATTTTGCTGGGAGAGTCTGTCAGCTCTTGGCCTCCCTGCTGGAAGCCTGGGAAATCAGAGTAGGCTGACTTGGTGTCAGTGTGTTTGCAGAAGGAGGCCATCTCAAACGGCAGAGATGGCTAAATGCTGAAAATGTGTTTTCACGGCTATGATAATGAGAGGGAATAAATTAATGGAGTGCACTCCATCTTGAAAATTACATGACAATATAAAGAATGGTAGTAATGAAAAAAAAATCAGTAATGATGTATTCAAGGTAGAAATAGGTGGACACCAAATCATTTCACTGTAAGCTAACAATGTGTCTTTTGATCATATTCACTTGCATGATAGGCTAGCTGTATTTTGTTAGCAATGACTGAGAAGATAAATGCTTCAAGTTATTATTAGTCCCACTGAACCAACTGGATTTTTCCACTTTCTCGGAAAGCTCATGTTCTCTTCAGCAATACATGGACACAGTAGTAAAATTTCATTGTTTGTTTACGGGGTCACAGTACATGCCAAGCCCCTGTCAGCAATGGCTGCTTTGCATTCAGAGTATATGCCGTTGCCATATAAAACCAGCACAAGTTCAAACTGTAATTACACTACAGGAAAAAAAAAATAGATAAGCACACTCCCTAGGCAGAAACACAACTTTCTAGTTTATATTTCAGAGGAGGCAAATAATTAACTCTACAGAGGTGTTCACCTGTTACTGAAGCTCCCCAGCTTACTAGAACTCAAATAAAGTGTTTCATAACTGATGAAAATGAGGGCATGATGGTTCAATTCTTCTGATTGTCAGGCTCCCATGTAGCTCAGTGGAAATTTAGCCAAAAGCAAAAAGTCAGGGAGCCTCAGATAAAACCAAAAACTCTCAGTAAATCAAGTGTAAAATATCTTCCACTAATACAAATTCACATTATAAATGGGTTCACTCTGAATGCACAGATGCCCTTTTTCTGTTTGCTTTCTGGAAAGAATCCAGCAGTGTGGTTTGCTGGCAAAAATGTCAGAATAAATAGCTCATTTATGTCAATTTTTGAATCTGAAAATGTTGTAATTCCTGCCAGTGAGGCAATTCTAACAGTTTCACAGTCTCACTTCTTAGGGATAGAAACAGAGCCTATACCATATATGCTTTACTGTGTGTGCCCAGCTCAAAAACAACTAACGCAGCACAAGATTTCACATAGCAAATCCCAACTGGAAGATGCTTGCAATTAATTTCCAGTAGTGCATCCTTCCTTTATAGAATGGCATGTAGGACCTGTTCAGCAAAAACAGACTGAAGACTGGAACTAGAAGAAAAAATTGAGTGAGAATTATTTGCTCATTTGGATGTGGGATAAATATGACAGCTTAAAAACACTAACATAGGGCTGATACATGACATCTCAGGCTTTACCCGAGCTTGTGGCAAGGCTCCCCATCATGCCCAGAGGAGAGGAGGACAGAAGACAGGTGAGAGGGTGGGAGAAGCCCTCACCTTCGTGCTCTGCAGCAGCAGGACATGGTGCCAGGGTCCCTGGGCTTGTCTTTGGGCACTGGTCCCTCCGGGCTGTCTGTTCTCTTTGCTCTCCTTGAGCTCTGTTTCACTGTGCTCGCTGACACCAGTTGCTCTTGCAGGGAAACAGAAGGAAATCTTGTTTAACAAAAGTTGCAGTGAGGGACTCAATGGCTTACAGTGAGCTCTGTGTGCTGCCTCCACATGGCCAAAATATTTTGTGGTCTCTTTCCTTGCTCTTTTTTTTCTGGTTATTGTCCTTCAACACCTTTGGTTTATCTGTTATTTTTTGCCCTTTTTTCCTGGTGGGGAAGTAGTTTTAGAGGTCAAGCATCAGCCCAGCCGTAAGAGCTGTCAATACAGACAGTGACCAGTGGCACCAGGGGAAAGAAGGGCAAGTAAGACAATCTCTCAGCTCCTAATTCATGTCTACTGCCCACACAACAGCTGCCTCTTGGAGACTTCCCAAATTACAGGTGGTGACTTTGCATTTAACAGTCTTGAATGTTTTTTTTTTTCCTATAAATTTATCCAATCACAATTTGCCTATTTAAATTTTTAGATATCATAATAGCCCACCAGAAACAGTTCCACAACTTAAGCACACAGTAAGTTTTCAAAAGAGAACCCACAAAATGCACATATAGCGTATGTAAAAATATTTTTAGATATACGCTGTATATTGAAATCTGTATATGTATACATGTCAATGATATATACATCTTTATATGTTTATACATATACATACATAACCAAGTTCATCTTAGATAATTTCAGTATGTCTCACACAGTGCAAGTCTTAGCATGAAGGCTTCAGAGAGACCTTATTGCAGCCTTCCAGTACCTAAAAGGGGCTTATAGGAAAGATGGGGGAAAGCTCTTCAGCAGGGCCTGTTGTGAAAGGACAAGGGGTAATGGTTTTACACTAGAAGGAGGTAGATTCAGACTAGATATAAGGAAGAAATTTTTTACAATGAGGGTGAGGGAACACTGGAACAGGTTGCCCAGAGAGGTGGTAGATGACCTGGAAACATTCAAGGCCAGGTTGGATGGGGCTCTGAGCAACCTGATCTAGTCAAAGATGTCCCTGCTCCTTGCAGGGAGGTTGGACTAGATGGCCTTTAAAGGTCCCTTCCAATCCAAACCATTCATGATTCTATGATTCTGTGTTGGGCAACTTGTAGGACAGAAGACCCAGCTACCCTATGACTTTCTTACTACTCAGACATTAACCTCTGTCCTGGATAAATCCACTTCTTGCTGTTCCCCATGTCACCTAGACTTCTGTCTCCTGCTTCTATGTATACAAAAGCAGTGCTAATGACTCATGTTACACTCCATGTTTTAGGTTTTTTTCCCTAAGTGTACAAGGCAGCTTTGCTGGCTGGAGCTACTGGGGTAAGTTTCCAGCTGGTCTCCTGGTCTAGGTGGCAGTTACATGTACTCAGTATTTTGGAAACTAATAGCAGCATTCTACATTCTGTACATTATGAAAAAAAATGTGGCCTGCATAAACATTACATAAAGCAGTTGTCTCCAGTGCATTCTCCACCTGTGCCAGATAGCAAATGGACTCTGCAGGACATCATTAACAAAAACAGTTGATAAAGAAATAAAGTAGGCTGAAAACATCAGCTGTATTTCTCATCACCATGTCACTTTGTTTCTTTATAGCTCACTCTTGGAGAGAAATGGAAAAAAAAGCTGTGCCAAATGGTGTGTGTAAACACAATGCCTCTTGCAGAGCATCCTGCCTCTGGGATGCTGCAGTTGGGTAAACGAACATCCAGGATTAGGTCAAACCCAGGCACTCCCCAAAGGGTCAAGAGTTGTTATGGGGGAAGCTGTGTGAAGCAGGGCTCAGGGTTCTTCCAGACCAGCTTTTTGGAAATGCAACTAGTATTAGCTCTTCATCCCAAGCATAAACACAGGCTGAGCAAGAATGGATTAAGAGCAGCCCTGAGGAGAAGGACTTGGGAGTGCTGCTGGACAACAAGCTCAACATGAGCCGTCAACTTGCACTTGCAGCCCAGAAAGCCAACCACATCCTACATCAAAAGAAGCATGGCCAGCTGGTCAAGGGAGGTGATTCTGCCCCTCTGTTCCACTCTCACGAGACCCCACCTGGAGTACTGTGTCCAGCTCTGGAGTCCTCAGCATAAGAAGGACATGGACCTGTTGGAGTGAGTCCAGAGGAGCATCACGAAGATGATCAGAGGGCTGGAGCACCTCTCCTATGAGGACAGGCAGAGAGAATTGAGGCTGTTCAGCCTGGAGATAGAAGGCTCTGGAGAGGCCTCACAGCAGCCTTCCAGTACCTAAAGGGGGCCTACAAGAAAGAAGGGGAGAAACTTGTGATAGGACAAGGTGTAACGGTTTTAAACTAAAAGAGGGTAGATTTAGACTAGATAAAAGGAAAAAAATTTTTACGAGGGTGGTGGAACAGGTTGCCCAGGGACATGGTAGATGCCCCATCCCTGGAAACATTCAAGACCAGGCTGGATGGGACTCTGAGCAACCTGATCTGGTTGAAGATGTCCCTGCTCTTTGCAGGGGGGTTGGACTAGATGACCTTTAAAGGTCCCTTCCAACCCAAACGATTCTATGATTCTATGATTCATTCAGGGGTTATGTTTTTCAGTTGCATGGAAAAAAGTCCAAATTTTCTTCTAAAATTTTTCAACATGCAAGCAGGTAAAAAGGAATATAGAAGATTTTGATTTAAAGAAGTCACACAAAGAAAGCCAGTGAGTAGAGAAAAGCCTTTCATCCCATGACTGTTGAATATGTTTCATGAACAGTCTCTTCTGACAAGGTGAAGACTAGAAAGCAAGTAGCTTGAAGAGGCATAATGTGCTATAACAGAGAGCAAAGTATCTGAGCAGAGACATCTCACCAAAGAATGTCGAGTTAAACTCTCTAAGCTCTTCGTATGCTATGAGCTTGGCATGCTTAAGTCTTGTTGGATACTTACACGGATAAATGATGCTAGGGAACCAGAGTTTATTTCAGCTTTTCATTCCAAACCAAAAGACACCTGCAATCTGTTCACCTCCCCATTAAAATTTTGTGATGCAGAGCTGTTAACTGTTTTGAGTAGAAGTCTGGCTAATTTTATGAGTGCTGTTTTGCAAGTCTACCTGGCAGCCTATGAAAACAAATTTCTTAGGAAAAGATGCTTTCTCTGGCAGGAGGCCAGGGTGTGCACTACAAACACTAGATCCATGTAGGAAGAAAACATATCCTGTCATCTCTACAAGTTGCCAGGCAAAACCTCCTCAAAACCACAGACCAAACTTGAAAGTTTAATTTTCTTTTGGCTCATTTTCTTTGTGCGCTTCACCGTGAATCTGTCACCTTTCTCATCCAGTGTGTATTAAAAATTTCTCATTTTGTCCTTTCCTCACATAATTCAAGCTGACTTTCTAGTGTAGATAGTGGTTACCGTTTTTGTCGATGGGGTGGAATGACTGCAAATGACCAACCACATCTACAAATTCTCCAACTCTGTTACCACAATGTGCCTGAGGTTCAATGTCTTTTTTGCAAATAGAAAGCTGTGACTTCTAGGAATGTCAGTTTAATACTTCCAAAATTACATGCTGGTTGGCAATATAAAAATTCAGATGCTTACACACACAATTGTTTCTTTTACCATGGATATGGATAAAGTGTCTCTTCAGGTCTATAGACACCTCTGTCTTCTGCTGTACACATTTCTGGTGGGAATTTCTATGTGTTTTCTTTTTCCTATCCCTTTTTCCATCTCCCGTCTTCCTGAAAATCTGGATTGTCTAGTCCTGTCAAGAGACCTGCAGGACTTGTTGATTTCACAGGTCAGAGAACAGGCCAGTTTTGCACAGCCGAGAAGAAGGAGGCTCAAATTCAGATATCTGACAGGAATGTAAGCGAAAGCCAAAATGGATTACATTTTTCTTGCACTGTGTGCAAAAATATTAGCACCAAGACAAGTGTGGCAGGAATACAAGAGATTGCAGTAATGTTATATAGGGTATAAAGTATAGGAAGCTTGCTAACAGCCTTGATTTGTTGTTGTTACTTTGCAGATTAAGTCCCTCGCTGGGGGAGGGTTACCTTATAGAGGTACCTTTATTTAGTGTGCTAGTCATCAGGCATGTGACCTCTCAGGAAAGTAGCTCTGAAAGCCAGTGACCATGTTACTATGGTGCTCCAGGTGCATTCTCTACAGTTCAGATTGTGATGACAAAATTGCTTGAATAAATCTGTGTATATAATTTGGTTTCCACTTTCCTGCTCACATGTGCACAAAGTAATCACTATGCCTACCACTTCTGCTACTGTCTTTAAGGATGCAGCCTGTTCCTTTTCTTTTCCTCAGTTCTCTCCCATCACAGTTTGGAGGCCTCAGCTATGCTTACTAACAAATTTCTCCCATCACTGACTGAAACAGATCGACTTACATATGCTGAAAATCGATTGGTTTTTCCAAAACACGTTGCTGTGATGGAAGATATGTTTGCTTTATGATTTCTCATTTCCTTTTGGCTTAACCTCTCCATCTCACCTCTCATGTTTTATATTTCAATGAGGCATTTGCTTGCAGAATCTCCATTTCACAGTTTCTGGAAGGTGTCATCTGATTTCACTCAGAAAATCTCTCCACAGGTGAAGGTGGTGTATTAGAAAAGCAAAAGCTGCACCAGCAGATATTATAGGAGTGCATGAGAATTAGTGATAGCAGGACTAGTAATTCACACCGGAGAACAGAAACATTCCAAAGTGAGATGCCTTTAAAGGCATGAGGGGAAAAAAATGAAGGATATGCTATCAGAAGATCTGCGAAATGCACAGACCTCCTCACTTCTCCCAACAGATCACATGCTTTAGATACTACTGGTTTAGGTGGCCTGCTCTTGTCCCAGTCAGCCCTGATTGCCACATCCAATACCGCATCATGCTCAATCAACTGACTAGAGAGCTTTAAACTTGTCTGTTGGAAAGGTGTTCAGCTTCTTAACTACCACATCTCAGAATTTCAAGCACTTTTTGCACTAGTTGGCAATGATCCTGGCAGACAAACTGCCCGATTCTCTCTAGCTCAGTTCACAAATATCTGCAAATAAAAAGGTTGGAGAAGTTCATGATGGAAATGGGCAGTTTGGTATCTTCAGTTGCACCTGATCTATAAAAAACACGTCTGTTCTGATTTCCAGGTTTTGGCTTAGATCGTCAAAGGTATTTTAGATAATTCAGAAAAAAATAAATACAGTGACTATAACCCTCACATCATCAGCAGAAGAAGTTAGATCTAGGAAACAGTAAACCCAGAAGTTTTAAGTTCGTGGCTACTCAGGACTCTATATTAAGGGTCCAGTTCACCTGGAGTAGTTCCTTCTTAAGGTCCCAGACTGCATATTTCCTCTTGGTTTGCTCTGTGTCTCCAGAAGAGTCCAGCCAGCAGGCAACACCATTCTTGGGGACACAGGGAGAGTTAAGGCTCTTTGGACATAGTCCTGGGTGATTTAACACACCTGGGCCTGGGTCCCTTAATTCAGTACATGCTTTAGCTCCAATAGCTGTATGCTCAGTCCTGGGAAGCAGTACTTTTCACCATCCAGCCTACTGTATCCGCTACAGAAAAGAAGATTGGGGGTTTTTTTTATTAGCCTATATTGCTAAAACCATACTCAAAAACTTAAATTTAAAAGCAAGTTCAGGTTTTCTTTTCAAAGATTACATGGTTGGGCTTCAAGGTGAAACCAGCACCGTGTCAGGAACTACATTGCAAATTCAGCACCCCAACCCATCAGCTCTAACTCATGTGCTTAATTCTGTTTCTCTGAGGCTCCCTGACAGGGGCTGGCCCCCAGGATCAACAGCACAGCCTGCCAGCCACAGCCTCAGGCCTCCTTTCTTTGACGTTCACACCTCCCACCTGGCACTGAAAGCACAGATCTAAATATGTGATTTTTTTTTTTTTTTTTGTCCTGGCAGAGGCTCCTGCGTGCCAGGTATTTGGCTTAGAGCTCTTGTCACTGCAGCTGCTGATACGGATGCAGGGGTAAGAGCATCAGGCTGGCAAGAGCTCGCCTGTGCCAAAGAGAAAGCAAGTGAGGAACTGGGATGTGAATAAGAGGGTCCTATGGGTACTATGATAATTTTTTTTAAGTTTCTGTAGCTCTTTTCAAGTGAAGAATTTGGAGAGATTTTTTTGGCCAGATCAGCTTTTCACAGAGAAAAGTAGTTAAGATACCAGTTTTAGGTCTCTCAGGAGATGCTGAACGCCTTGTGGGATGAAGCCCTAAATCTGTCAATGGGCAGTGCTAGATAAGGAGTGGTCCTGCAGAGCTATTCCCAAAACATCCCCATTCTCGCTCTGTGGCCCCTTCCTGCGCTCGCTTGTTTCCAGGAATTACTGGCCTGCTGTTGAGAAATGCGGCTTCGCTCTGGTTCCCAGCGCGGCCATGAAAGAAGCCAGGGCATCCGCATCCACATGGGCATTCATCCGGGGAGAGGAGCTTCCCCTCGCACCTGCTGCGTGGCACAAAGGATCTGGAGCCTAGCGGGGGGCACAGCCCCTCGCCCGGCCTCCCTCCCTCCTTCCCTCAGCTGAGACAAACAAGCGAACAAAAGTGAGGAGTTTCCCCTCTGCCTCAATACCGGTGTCAGGGCCAAGGAGGAGGCAGCAAGCTCTTCTCTTTCACCCCTCTCCTGCTCTCCCGTCCTGCTCGGGACCATGTTATTTGGGCAAGCCTCCCTCCCCTCTGACAAGAAAGATTTGCGCTGGGACTTCAGATCCAATCACTCGCTGCCACAACCCATGGCCTTAGCTCACTTGCCTTTTACTTTTTTTGGCCTCTGTCACCGCAGCTGTTAAGACCCCTTACTTTTAAAATACCTAAATACCTTTGAAGTGCTGGCCTTCAGTGTTGCAGCTTGGTATCTTAATGGGAGGGCAAACTACGAGGCAAAACTCAGGTCAACCTAATACACTTCATTTCCCTAAGCTCCTTCCACAGCTAGCGAGGAGAGAGGCCCTTCGTGACACCTTTCAGATTTGCTAAATTAGCCCTCTACTCTGAATCGCCTTCTGAATAGACTTGTCATGCTCCATTGACTACAGAGGGATCCTAAGGACAACCTCTGAGATTAACCTTCCACCTCACACACGGGGATGTGTGTACTTAGTATTGACAAACTGAATAAAAGTTTTTTAATCAAAGTTGTTAACTAAGAGTTTATTACTAAACTACAGTCACAATAATGGCTGTTAAATTGTAGTTGTCTTTGCTACTAATGGCAACAGCAAATAAAGTATATTTCCGAGTTTAGAGTGTTTTTCATCTCCCTTGACAAAATCCATCTAGTGCACAGACCCGTAGCATAAACGCTGCAAAGCAGGAAGGTGGCTGCCTTTTCTATTCTTTTTTTCTTCCTCTAAGAATTTGTCGTTCTGCCTTTATCATGCCACTTTATTGTGACCCTTACCTTAAGGTAAGCACTTATGCTTTTTAGTACACCCTGCACTGAAAGAAAATTTACTGGTCTTTTTCTTCCCATGCTAGTAGATAGAGCAGTGGCTTATTTAGGGAACTTTCCTGATAAGACAGCAAGTAGCAGTGATGATACACAGGCCCAGTTCAAATCCAACTACTTACAAAATGGTCTTTATCACAGGGAGCGTATGTTTTGTTTTTGTGACACTCAGTTGTGCAGGCGGTTTGATGGACCCCTGTCACCAAAGGAAGACAACAGCAAAGAGAACAAACGTTGTACTTCACTCCCAGCTAAGGATAAATGGAGAACTGGTCATGCTACTCTTTGCATTGGGAAGTGTCCTGCTGAATCAGTAGGACCATGTGCAGCACATAAAGCACAGCATTCGTGTAAGTTGTTACAGGACTGAGATATTATATATTTTAGGATCTTTATACATTACATTATGAGTTTCAAGACATTTCTTCAGGCTGAAAATGGGCCACTTCACATTCAGAATATATCCAAAATCAGGTCCTGAAATCAACAAATATATTTTTTAGTATATCTTGGTAGAAGACAAGAGAAGAAATCTCTGGCTTTTCTTGCCGCCAATTCCATCAAGTGCCTAGGTAATCCTATTTTTGGGACCGGACTCCTCAGCACCTCAGTCTGGGCCCTTTTCTATATCTTCCTCTGACACATGTATCTAGTTTTTTATGTTGATCTTTACATTAGGGATCCTATTCCCACCTTCCAAAATCACCTCTCCTCCTCAACATTTCTTCACAAAACTCCAAGGCCCACAGAAGTTTGGAGACTATTTACAGAAGGTTTTCCATGCAATTGCAGACATCTCAGACACAAGTAATCACTTACTCCCCAGGTTCTGGGTCAGCAGAAAATGGCCTAAGCCCAAAAAAAGAGTGGAAGAAAGGAAGAAAGTAAGCAAGCAAGGAAGAAAGAAAAAGAGAGGGAGAAAGTCGAATAGGGATAATATTGCCCTCTGTTACATCTCTTTGGCCACTACCACCACCATAAATGCTTTGAGAAGAAAGTGGAAGTCAGTCGATTCTTTCAGCTGGAGATTCACTTTGTATCAAGCACATCCCTGGACAGCCACATCATCATGACTGAGGCCCACTGTGCACCCTGGAGCAACACCAACTGCACTTGACCTAGGCTGAGTATCTAGGCCCCATGACCATCTGTACTGCTATATAATGAAAAATAGAAATACAAAAATTAATGCAATAAAAAAGCTACAGTTTTTCAGACAAAGGAAGAAAGAATATAATTATTTGGGTGCAGAACTCTTATTACGAGCACTAAGTTTTTGAAGTTGTATAGCAGGGTAGAAAAAAAACCTAAGAGCCTGTATTTCAAAATGCAATAGCATGCAAGTTAATTATCATTGTTATGAAAAACTATTTTCCTTTCCTCCAACCCCAGCATACTACATTTTTCTATTACCCTGCCTCCAGTACCTCCAGTAACAAACACTTAGCAACTGCTAAATAGCTATAAAATAACTGGAAAATGTATCATTTTATATATATATATATAAAATTTATTATTATTATGGTTTGGTTTTGGTTTTTTTTTTTAAAGGACTCTTTCTTGTGTTCTGGTCTTGAAAGGCTTTATCTACCAATCAGGACAAAAAATTGTTACTGACCTTTTCAGATCCAAGCTCTCATCTTTTGCTCCTGAAGTAGAAATGGAGGGAAGTAGCAAATTAAAAGGACTACAGTGTAAACGAGAAAGCAGAGACTGAATAAATACAAATAAAAAATATTCTTTACTAATGGAGACAAAAAAGACATTCTGTATGTGTGTGTGTGTGCACACGCGTGACTGCTTCATCTCGAACATGAAGAGTTGATTGTGCAAATTCTCTGTGTGTGTGGATTTGTTACTATCATACATTTCAGTATTAATTACAATTCTACCCTGTGTAAGGCCAGAGGGATGATGAAGTACAAACAGGTTTTTAATTGCAGCTGTATAAGTGCACAGGTTGCACTTGGGTCTTACAGTTGTCAAAGTGGCCTCCACACTGCTAGTGGTTACTTTTGTGCGGACATCTTGTCCCACTCACCCATGACTGGCGCTCCTCCTTGCATCCATAGACCCACTTAATGAAACTCCACTCCCAGAAGTCTGGAGTGGTAGCAGAACTTGGGTCTCTTCTGCATGACGTCCTCTCCATTCATACACTCCATATATAAGAGAAAGGGGGCTATGTAAAGGCAGAGATGGCCTTCTCATACCCTATTCCATGAAAACAACCCACCAGAAAAGAGCTGATCTAAAAGCTCTTTGCCAGGCTTGTTTATAGCTTAGTCAGCATTTGGGGACAGATGTGAGAAGGACGGGAGAAATCAGCAACCTGTGTTCCCTGCATGATGGAGCTCTGGGAAGCTAAACATAACTAGCAACAATCCCCAAGCAGCTCAGGCTTACTGACAAGATCAAATATCTCCCATGGAAGACCAAGGGCATCTTAAAACTCTCTCATTTCTCAGTAACCTAAAAATGTACTAACTGCTAAGTGGCATAGTAAAAAGGAATTATTTTTTTTCTTTTGTAATTAAACAACAGCCAGTACTTGGTCTCCTTTCCAATGATAGGATTTAGGTTGCTGAGTTCATTAGTGGTCTAAAGAAGGCCCTGTCGGTTTTCATGCCTTATAATACTTCACTTTTTTCCAAACAATTTCAGAAGCCTGTACAAATCCCCTAGTCTTGTAAACAGTGTGAAGCATCTCCCTCTTTCGGCAGTGAGTGATGGAATGGCTTGTACGGAGTAATTAATTATCCTAACATTTTAACTAATAGTTGGACAAAGAAGCAAAATCAGGAAAAGTATTGCAAAAGAAAAAAGTCAATGAAAGAACCAAAAGAAAGGAGAAGAAATTAACATACAATGAGTATTACCTGAATTTCTCCATAATTCTGTTTAGTCCATTAATGTAATTTAACTTCTTTGCTCTACTCTTGAGGCTTAATCATCTCTCACCGAACACACACACTTATTAAAGTCTCTGTTAAAGTAAAACAGCTGAACGTGACAGGACTGGGAATAAGGCTTTCCCACTGCTTAGCTGATACAGTAATTTTTAAAAAAAATAATCAAACTCTTCATCTATAACACATTATTGTGTCAATATTATAGAGGTTGAAATAACTGTATACTGAAACAAGCTGCTTTACAGAAATGGTAAGTGTCAGGAATTTGGGCCAGACAGACTTCAGTATGCACAAACCTGTTTCTGCTGTTTTCTGCTAGAATCATTTTCTGGCAGATTTCTTTCTACAGAAGAAAACTTTTTCTGAATTTACAAAGAAATGTTTTTCTGTGACAAGCAACACCTATAGCTGATGGGAAATTAGCATAATAAAGAAAAAGCATTAAGAATACTTTGAGTTAATTTAAGAAACTTAAGAAGCCCCCTACAGTTTCCACAACCAAATGAGAACACCACACTTCTGTGTATTAGTTTATTTAATTCTTTATCGCCACTAAGAGCAAGTAAATTATGTTGATACAATTGGTAAACATATACATTTGCTAGAGCCTCCCACAATCCCACAGAGCTAAGGGAAACATTAAGGGATGTTACAGGATTAATGCTTTCATTCTACAATATGGATATATGGCTTTCATACAAGTTTAAAAAAATCAAAATGGTAACACACTGCTAGCTTACAAAATCAATATACAAACTGAAAAATAAAAGGAAAAGGAACAGGAAAAAGAGAGTAACCCATGAAAAGATACCATATAGCACTGGTTTAATAGATATATACAGAATTAGAAATCCACTGAACACAATATTCAGGCTTTATTTTGTTATTTCAACTTTCATTCCTTCTTTCTGTTTAACACCCAAACTGCAAGTACTAAGATTATTTCTGTTTTGCTTTGTTTTTTCCATATTTTTTTCCCATTTTCCTTACTTTTTATTGGCAGAGAAAAAGCCTTTTTCTGCCTGGGTTTCTATGTTCACACCTAACTGAAGCAGTTCGTTCACTTTGAAGCTTTGAACCAAGGCCTTCCATGTACTTGGTGTGACAGAAGAGAACATCACTCTGATACTAAGTTCCATTGGCCGTTTCACTGGCATGTGTTTTGCATCTTCCTTGGACACAGCTATCCTTAAACTGATATGCTGGTGAGTGGGAAGACACCTAGCTCTTCATCCTATATCCTACTTTTGTATTCTCGTGTAAGTAACAACACAGGACAAAAAGCTCTTTCACTTCTACTTTAGCTTGAAAACATGGCAGCACTAGTTGTGAGACATGTTTTGACTTGTGGATGCACTTTTTACTAGAGCTTTGCTTCCCTATATATGGATATATATATGCAGTATGTATGCAAGTATATTTAGAAAGCTGCTGTGTCTGATGTTGACATCCTCAGGAGGTGGTTTCTAGCTCCAAGCTGCAGCAGTATTGGCCTGCCTCTGCTTCAGGTCCCCTCAGCAACTACAACACACTCTGGATTATCAGAGCCATTTCCTTCAGCTGTAAAAATCTCGATGAACTACATAATTATAATACAGGAAGTGTAATGAATGACCTAATGAGAAAAGTTAAATGATGTCTTGTTGCCAGGTAGATTAGGGTGAGGGAATTCAAACAGTGTAATTAATTGAATGAAATTGTCTATGGGTAAGACAGTCCTACAGAGACTATCCGTTTTCCTAGCTTTACATCACAGAATTCAGGGCTAAAGTTTTTGTACAGTCTTTAACTTTGAATGACCTTCTGAAATGGGAATACTTGGAAGCCTCTGTTTTATCTCAACAGCAAATCCACACATTGGACACATGCTTTCAGTTTTGTTGTGGGATATGTTTGTTATTGTGGTTGTTTTTAAGAAAGGAATAAGAAATGTAGGTACCGCTTTTTCATAGGCAGCCCACTGAAAGCTGAGATATTTAAAGGCTGGGAGATACCTACTGATTTTTTAGCCATCTGGGACCCCGAGACACTACACATTTAGATGGTACCTGCAGAAAGGGCAAAAGGATCGCACAGCCCCACCAATGAGATAATGATAGTTGACTATAGTTGAATTCCCATGTTTTTCTGGAAATATCTAATTTCTTCTCAGGTCAGAGTGATGAGGCCCCAAGGTAGAGTGCCATTTTTTAAGAGCAGTAGAAAGGGAACATTAGGAAAATGATTAGACTTCAGCATTGTTTAGTTTTGGTCCAAAAGCACACAGTTTTCTGCTGCTGTGAACAAGACTACCTAGACCTTTTCCAAATACAAACACTTACGGGGTGGAAGAGGCTCTGTCCATGCTCTGCTTTGCTCAAGCAAGTCTTCCACTATCCCGGAAGTTCTATGTGCCGTGTCTCTTCCCTTTAATTTGACGGTCAAAGAGGACACATGGGGAAAGGACGCAGCTTCTTGCCACTGTTTATCTAGCTAAGGTGTTCTTCTGTTTGAGGGCAGACAAACTTTCATCATTGTCTTTTATTTTTGATCAAATGTGCTACATTTCCATCCCTGAGGAAGCCTCGCTCAGGTTGAGCTATAACAAAGGTTTCACCAGCAAGCCACCCTCCCAATAAATCCAGGTAATCTCTTTGCTCATTCTCATATTTCCTTGTTCATTGTCATCTTCTGATTAACATGTTGCTACTGTATCTTTTAGTCTTAGAAGGACATAATGAGAGGTATCTGATGGAAGGGGCTTGCTGGGTCTGTTTTGCAACAATACAGCAAGAAATGGAGACTATAGCCTCAAGCACAAGGAAGGATCAACAATATCCACAGAAGTTTGACAGAGAGGTAGAGTACCTTAGCAGAATTGACAGAAAACCTACAAATACTATCAAAATGAGGGATGAGTGAGGGAAGGCAGACAACGGATATAATCTGTCCCCACAAAGGAGAGAACACAGTCAGAAGTCAACTGAAAATGCTGTCTTAGAGTTTTAAAGGACTGAATATGAGATACTTACCCCCAGTGATGTACTGCTTCCCTTTCCTGTAAGAATTTGGGAGACGTGAAAGACTACTGTGTCATGTTAAAATAGTGTACCTTACCAATATTTTGCTTTAGAATAGTGGCAGGTTTACACTGTTGTTGCAGTTCCTAGACTAAGGGAAAGTCAGGTTGGCTTTTGTCCCATCCTCATCATTGACATTAGACTAAGGAAACTCAGATAAAGTTTATGTTAAGGGATTTCATTAAACAAATGGGAATGCTACCCAATGTTTATCTTCAGACATTCCCTGCTAGCAGTATGGTTAGTTTCAGGGGTTTTATAGGCCTGTTTCCATAAACAGTCTCGATATGTATTCACTTCCCCTTAGTAATGCTCCGTTGTTTTACTTGAATTGTCCATTGCTACATGCCAAGTGGTGAATGATACACACCAAAGTTAAAGAAATACGTTGTTTTCCCATATCAACATCATCATAACTTGCACAAGAAAAGACAGATATACCTTTTGACATTGTCTCCTATTGGACACATTCTTTTGAGGTTGGAGTGGGACTTTACATCTCTGTAACCTTCTACATTTGATTAGTTTTCATTAAGGCACAAATCAAGTGAAATACATAACAAATGTGTCAGCCAGTAATCCTGCCTTTCCTACTCAAGGAGCATGCAAAAGAAGTTTATTTAAAATGCCCCTAACTTCATATCTATCTCTTCTTGACAAAGTCTCCAACAATGTCTGTTGATATGTTTGATAATTATTATTCTTTCATTTCTTCTATTTTTTCTCCTTTGAAAAACAGTACAGTCCAGAATGTCATTATGGAATTAGAAGATGAGAATCAGTAAGTTACAACTTATTATCTACCTGCACATACAACACGTTTTCCCTTCCGGGATCCTTGACCTATAGTTTTGCTCCACTTAATAGTCTGTTAAATACACCAGGCTGACAAAAAATGATTCTCTTTCAATATGGGCACTTCTGTCAGGAGACATGTCAAAGTCAGAAGAAGCCCCTGTCCTCAAACGTTGTTTTGAATCAAGATATAGACAGGCCAAATTGCTTAGAAGCGGGACTCAGACTACTTAGAAGAAGGGAAAGGACTTATACCCAGATTCCCCTAAGTTTAAACTCACTAGAATCCAGAGCCTGGATGCAGATTGATTCATCCTTAGCTGATGTTCAGCAACTTACCTCTTTCTATTCTAAGAGATCTGAGTGCTCAGAAAAAGGCTGTAATTCAGGGGATTTCCATCATCTCCCCATGCCATATTATAGCTGTAGCAAATGAAGATAGAAATCACTTCTCGAGAGGAACATTCATGAAACAAGCTTCAGTCAGTTAAACTAGCTAAGCAACACATCTATGCTAAGTCATTTTCCATTGTAACAGGATAGCACCAAGAGGGTAAAACATATTTCATCTGAAGTAGCCACCCCCACAGCACTGTCAGACAACCTTGCCCTCCCAAAGGAAGGAGGGTAGAGAATTAGAAAGTAAATAAGGAGAAATTTCAGAATGACTCAAGTGGAAACTGAGCAAGATAAGGTAGAAAGAGGTTTTGGTCAGATACTTGCCTCTTGCTTTCTGGATAATGTCACTAGTGAAGCTGCTTCTGTTAGGTACCAGGTACCTCCTTTCAGAGCTGACCTGACTGACCTATTCTGTTCAGTCTTCCTCTGTGTTCTGCCATGAATTACTTTTATCTTCTCCTTCATAGCTAGAATTTCCACAGAATGTTTTCTGATGGCTTCTTGGAAATTTTCATCATTGTTCAGAAACTATGACAGATAGAACTCCAATTACTGCCAACAATAAGATGGCAACATAGATGCAGACATATGTGACTCAGTAGTACAGAGGAATCGTTCTTCTATTTCACACCCTTTGCTATCAGGACTGCTGCACTTTCTTCTGGTCCTAACATGGTATTTGCTTGTTTGTTTGTTTTCTGTAAACTCTCTCCATGGAGGCCCTACACCACCATAGGAACCTGACTGGCCTCCTTCAAAATCTATTAGGAATGTTCCTTTAACAAGCCAGCTGGGCAGTTAATCATAAGGGCCAGAAGGTGTCAAGAGGAAACACAGGGGAATTTATGATCTTGTTACTCACAGAGGTGGAAATCAGAAGTCACATCTAAGGTTTGCTAAAAATAGTCAAACTGTTTGTTTCGGCATCATTCCCAACTCCACCAGCTCCCTATGAAACATGGACTAGATTAACCAGTATAAGACAATGGTGCAACAGTGTTTGCACTCAAAGCTGAACCACTTTAAGTGAACTGATGCAGCATTTAGACAGACAAACCTTTGGTGAGTGAAAAAGCTTCTTTCTCCCTTTCCTTTCAATCAGACCTACCAATCCATTAGTTTAAATCTGAGGCACAAGCACAGGTAGACCTGATTAGACCATGAACAAACCAAATAGCACCCAGAGCCACCCAAATAAGAGCCTTTATGATTTTGGATTTGGTCATTGCACATCCACCATATGTTGGGGACATTTTTAATGATACCACTGGCTCAAGTATGTCTAACAGCGTAGCCAAAATAACAAGGACATCAACACAGACTGCAAAATACCCCCAAGGAGTCTAGGAAATAATCGTGTGGCTAGTCTACCTTGAGCTATGTGCAGCCTTGGCTAGCTGGCTTCAGAAGGGTTTGGGAATGTCTACAGAAGGTCTTGCCTCACTGTGAGTTCAGATCAGGCATACCCTCCATGTGAGGAAAGAGGGCAAGCCCTGCAATTGTTATAAATTTTTTGCATAGAAAAGGGGAGTGATGTTAGCCTGGAAAAAGACTCTCTGCTTGTCTACAGGTTAATCCCAAGAGAGCAACGTGATTTACTTAGATGAACATACCCTGCTGCGGCTTTGCTGAAGTCAGTGGGTACCTGCGGCAGTACAAGGGAGACCAGTCCTCCTGACCAGCAGGCAAGCCTGCAGCCTACATAAAGGGCAAAGTTTATTTCTTGCTTTCGAATTTTAAGATTTAGAATTTAAAAGCAATGATTTTGAAATTAATTCAGGCACGGAAATCCCTTATGTTTCCTCTAAAAAGTCTGGTCTGATGGTTGTTTAGTTTGTTAAACAAGCCTTTACCTGGGGACAGACTAGCCCTTTGTCAGATCTTTTTTCTACTTTGTGACTTTTCTCAGGAATTACTATCATTTAAAATAGGTAAAACTGAGCAAACTGAAAATCAGCTGATTATAATTTTGCTTCCCCCTCCCCACCCCCCCCCCGTAGATCACTTTAAAAAAAAATTTAAAATCGCAGAACCACTTTTATTTTGACTGACCTTTTTCAAGGTCTTTTTGCTTATATAAAAATGGAAGAAAGCAGAAGCTACTGGTTTTATATTTCCCTTTTCCTTTACTAACAGATAAACAAAAATTAATTTTATTCCTATTGGTTTCAAGTCACACAAATTGTCCCTTTTTTTTGGTAAAAATATGAACTATCTCAGGCAGTTTCCAAACAGATTTCTTCTGTTACTTCCCACCAGACATATTATTTTTCAACCAGTTGTAACTAAAACCAACAGGAAGATTCCCCTGATACAAAAGGGAGCTTGGCCAGACAGAATCACAAGAATTTCAACTAGATTTTTGTCAAAATTATATTCTCCCTTCTGGCAAAATAAACAAAGAAAAGAAAGCATTTTTCAGCTTTTATAGATAAAACAGAGGATATTAGCATCCATCAGTGCTGATATGCTAAAAAATTGAAAGTTTTGCTATTATTCCACTTGGAAAAATCATTGCTAGAAAATCATTAAAAATTAGGACTCTTCAATTGTTGAAAGATTCCAGAATTTTTACTGCCAACATCCAAAATATGGCCAAGGATAGGAGTGCTACTGGTTTTTACCTGGAGATGGTGGCATTTTGGAATGAACATTCACCACACATCCAAAAAAATTCTATGCCTGTAAATATTCAACAAAATGCCCCCATCCTTTCTTTAAACAAATAATTTCATACAGGTATCCAGATGTAATAAGAACTTAAGAAACAAGTCCGGGTTTTTTCACATATAAGGTCCCAATCTTAAATATAATTGCAACCAGTAAGAGTCCTATGTTCACACAGGGCACCACTGTCTTCAGCGGAGCTCCACACAGGTTCAGGTTCTGCTTGCATGGAGTAATTACCAGATTGAGGCCTATGGCAAGACTTAAGAAAAAAAAATATTTTTAAAACCTCTACATTGTTCAATATACAATAGACATAATTTTCTAAATGAGTTTGGAGTCCTTTATTACAGGCCTCTAAAAATTGTTGTTAGGGTTATACATTGAAAATACTAAAGTAATAAAAAAAGGAATTTTTTTTCTGTGTTTGTTTGTTTCCTTCTATGGTACCATTAAGCTATAAATAATTTTAGGATAAAATGCCTAGGTATAAATGAAACTGTTAACTGATCGTGTTTCCTGATGTCCCTTTCTCAGATTGCCGAAGTTGGCTCCATTAATCCAGCATCTTCTCTTGTTTCTTGCCTTCCTTTTTCTTCTTCTTGGATTCTGTCAAGATAAGAATAACCACAAAAAATTAACATCAAGCAGTCACTGCAATAAATTTCATCCAGTACCGGTGAAAGTTCTTCTTGTTTTCTCTATGCACGTAAGAACTAATTTTGTTTCCTCCTTCTGAACAAGGAAAGGGAAAACAGAAGGACAAGAAGAAAAAAAAAAAAAAGGAGGGGTCAAGGCGCTAGAGAAGATGAAAAGGGGGCTGCATGCCCGGTTCAGAACCCTTCCTATCTGAGCGGCTGACCCTGTTTGGCATGCAAAGCTTTGTCTCAGGAACTTGCCTCAAAAATAAGAAAACAGCAGGCAGCTCCTGGAGAAATCGGGTCATGGCTCAGCGGAGAGCTGGACGAAAGCTTTGCACACACTACCCACACACATACCCTCCCTTACTTCCTTTCTGTTTCATTGTTAGTCTTTGGTTTTCTCTGAATATGAGAGCAACTCCAGAGTGTGGTGAGAAAGCTCACTTGTTTCTTTAGCTTCTCCACTGCCAACCCTTCCCCCTTTGTTCGGGACAAACACCTACGTACACTAGAGAGGCAACTGAAGTTTGGCCTGGAGTCATTAGAGCACGGTCTGTCCAGCCAGCTGGTACCGATAGGGTAGGGAAGGGGCTAGGGAACATCTGCTGCTCTGACTGATTTGGGGTAAATAAGGGAACAATGTGAAGGTACAAGTGAAAGTTTATATTTTATACTACCATCTCTGTTCACTTCCACTGTGCTATAGGGTACTGTGGCGTTCTGCAAGTAGATAAAATTCACAGAAGAGCCTAAAAAATGAGTATGAATTAAGGGGATTAGGTACTCTTGTATCACATGTCACCTTGTAATGGGGAAAATAACAGCTTTCACTGGGAATGTGAATAAATCCTTGTGGATACCACCAAAAAACACAGCACAACAGATACTACAGAGAGATGGAAATTGAGTTTCTGTGAAGCATCTTTCCCGGAACCAAAACAGTAAGCAAGTAGACCCATGTTTACCTTAACCCAGATTTCACTTTCCTCCTTTGAATCCTGCCTTTGTTTCTTCCTTCTCAAAAAACATCCCCCTCCCAAAAAAGAAAACCAAACAAAAAAATGCTTACCATCTGGGTAAGACAGACAGTCAAGCAATCATCAGCTCTGCTAAAACCAGCTCACTTGCATTAAAGCCAAGGGAGCTACACTGACATCTTTCAGCTATGGACAGGGACAGAGTTGCTCCAGCAGAAGGCAGACTTAGATTGTTGTTTTTCCTGTTTGTTAGTGTTTCAAAACATTTTATCTTCATCTTTTTCAACACAACAAAAATTGTTTCCAATAACCCTTTAGTCAAAGCAAAATAAAACACCTATTTCATGTTTAGTCACATAATCTGCTCTAAAATCTCTTTCCCGTAAAAATTTTAATTAACATTTAAAGGGATAATAATTTAAAACAAGAAGTAATTTAATTTAGTCTGAAAATGTGAACATGATTTTTTTTTTAAATTATTATTTTACTTTCATTTCTCCACCCTTGTATGCATGTCTGTGTTTATGTGCACACATGTGTGTATGCATGCCTGTGGCCCAGAGCCACTCACAGAATCTGGCACTATTTTCCAAATTGTCATTCTGAAATGTCATTTTTTCATTAAGTTAATAGCAAATTTGCTTTCAGTTAAAGCTTTTTTTTCCCCTATAAATTTGCTGTCTCCCCTCCTGTCCTCTTACTCACATCCCCCTCTTCCTCTAATTTCCCCTCTGTATCACTGACCCTCCTGGATTCCATATGGATTGCGATCCCTCTCACACTCTCTCTTCCCTGCCAATATTGCTTTCTCTGAAAGAAACAGCGACATTTTAACAATCAGACCAGCACTGGCATCTGTAAAATCTATTTAGACCCAGCACAAGCAGAAAGGTGCACTGCAGACTTCAACTAAATTTACTAGAAGTGAAAGAGTCGTATGAATATGGGCAGACCACTAACAAGACTCTACTGAAGAGTATGTGCAGCTCGCGATAGGGCTGAGGTCACCAGCAGGAGAAGGCTTTTTTTCTGGAGTCGTGTGATCATAGCAGGTCCCCATCCTCACTTTACTTGAGATACTAGACATTCCACTGTTTATTCGTTTGCACTTGTCCCCTGTGGGTGTACACCTGCTCCTGTTAGCAAAAGCTCCATCCTCTCTTGTGATAATCTGCGTATCACCCAAACTGCCAAACCCCTCTACCTACAAAGACAGGCCATCCTGCTTCGTGCCTCAGCAGGGTAAAACCTTCACGTGTGGGACGTAAGTCCTCTCACATTAAAGGTACTCACACCACCACAGCTTAATCTTTCAGACAGGCAAGCTGTATTGATGCAAAGCACATTTGCTCCATGAAATGACAGGCACTCCCAGAGTTGTGGCAATATAAAAAAAAAATAAAATAAAAAAAAAAAAAAGGAAAATTGCTCAAATGTTCCCCACTCCTTAGGCTCTTTTACAAATCCTACTACAGACACCAATACCCAGGTACTGACTCATGAAAATGTTGTTCATACTCTCCTGTACAAGTCTCTTCACAGTTACCCTCCACCTGTTTTGACTGTGATCAGGCTACAGGCTACAGTATATCCATGGCTAACAAAGTATAAAGTTGCTTTAAGATGTATTTTTTTCATGTTTCCTTACTACTCCTAAGTACTCCTTACTGAATGTCATTCAGGCTTTCATTGTCCTCATCTCTGTTCGCCCTGCCTACCATTTCGACTTTTATAACATGCTATGTCGTCAGCTCACACAGACACATCGGGATCCATGTCACCCTGATCACCTTGTCTGCCAACACTTCCCATCCCATGGCTGCCAGGCTTGACTGAAAGCGTCAGCATGACATGGCATCATGCTCGAAAGCCCTGACCAGTACAGGGCCAGTTACCTGAAAACGCAGCAGCCCCATGCCCCAGCACCAGCAGTAGGCATCTACCAGTTGAGAGAGGGAAACATCCCCTAGATGCACTGTCTCAAATAATCCCGTTCAGATTCCTATTCCATATAGGAAGATTATAGAAATTCAATTCAGCTTCACATAGATTGGATGCAAGACCTTTGGTTCAGCCATTTCCTCCCAGGCCTCTTAATGTAGTCCCAGCTTGCCATCAGAAATTATAGTAACCTGTCAAGCACTGAAACAGCTTTTATGATGGGGAAGCCACTATGCCGCTCTCCACGTCTCACCGGCGCTGCCAAGCAGCTTGATCTCAGCAATGCATCTCAGTATAAAGCTTTATGCAAGGTATGTAAATATGTCTGATATTTACAGTTAAACACATCAATTTAAATACATTAAATGCCTTATCAAAGGTATTTCTCTGACGGATGCCAATAGCAGGGTCAGCACTGGGTGGGCGTGTGTGCTATTGCTTGCTGTCTCTCAGCACTTGAGGCAAGCGGGCTGTGCCTGGACCAGGGTGGCTGTTCACCTGTTGCTCCAAGTGCACTGTGTGTGTTAGTGACCCAGCCAAACTGTCCCCCCTCCAGCATGGTTCAGCGCACAGCCAAGCTGAGGAAAGCAGTGGCAGGAGCTGTGCTTTTTCCACTCTGGATGGGGCTTCCTTCACCTCAAGGAAATACTCAGTTTTGCCATTCCTGTGCATCCTTGCAGCAACACAAAAGTACCAGCAGAGTGAGCTACGTATGCTCCAGAACATTAATGAGGATGACAAAACAGTCCTCAATTTTTGTGTCTGTCTCTTACAGCATACACTTTCTTCCTTCCCTCTTATCCCACAGTGAGAGGCTGCCTAGTAGTGTTCTTGCTCAGATGGAGGCCAGGATACTGGACCAGGGCACACACATCGAGCAAATTCAGAATACCTGGCAGTCCCTGCAGCGCGCAGCAACCAAGCACTGCACAGTCATCCCGCTCCCAGAGCGCTTCCAGTGAGATAAAAACACCCACATAGCGTTGTACAAACAGCCCTGCAAGAGCGAATTGTGTCGATGTGCACACATTGGATGATCTGATCATTCATCACCTGAATAACTGTAAATATTTATATGCCTAAGAATTATTCAGAGGATTAAAAGCCATGTGGTCATGGATTAGCACTGGACCCACTTCTGTGGGTCCATGATGACCGGTAACAAAAATTCCAGTGAGTATTTTACTGAGTAAATAAATCAATTTGATAAACAGAACTTTTCTCTATGCAATTTGGAACGGCAGCAGCCCTCTTTAAATAGTCATCTTTATTCTGGAGCCTTGTTCTTACTATGCAAGCGGCAAAGGAAAGTAATTATGTCGAACAGGAGCCACATACCATTTGAAGCCACTCTTAATGTATAAGGTACAAAAGGGAGGTAATTACATTTTAATGGCAGCCAAGCTTTGTAAGACAAGATTTGCAGGTATTTGTTTTCATTTGTTGAGAAGAAGGTAACAATTCACTCATGGCACTGCTGAACTGCTATATATGAAAGTCAAGCAGTGTTCCCAAAAGCAATATAAATCACTCAAAATAGCAAAAGCAAAGAATTTCAACACCAGGTGTTCAGGACACAATTTTCCCAGGAACTAGCACTGAGTACAGAGGAAGGTACGTTTTCTAGAGGGCTCTTTACCTCTCACTGGGGAAAATTTTACAAAGCATCTGGTTGCTATGGTGATACGGGGCAATGATGCCATTGGGTGCAGGGCACTTCTGAACTTTGGGGATGAAATGCCAACCCATGTGGAAGGGAGCAGTCTTGACTTTGACAAAGCCAAGGATTTTATCCCTTGGTGAAATGAAATGTCTCCCTAAAGAGCTTCGCCCTAGGAACAGAAACTGTACTATCTTGTGATTTCCATGACTGTAGAAACAAATCCCTTGATTTCTGAAATACCCTTTAAATATGGTATTTCTTCTGCTTCTACAGAAAGGGAACCTTTCATGGCCATCTAATTCATTTTCCTCCCATTCTTCTGCCTTATATAAAGTATTTATGTATTCCAAATGAGTTTAAGAAAGAAAAACTGTATTACGGTTGCAATTTTGTTCCAAAATGAATTATTCTGAAAAAGCCTCTTTAAGCAACAGGCAGTTCTACTGGATGGAAAAAAAGCAGCACTCCACTAGCTAAACAGCAGTAGAAGGCAACTCTCCAATGAATCAATGACCTTGATGTGACTTTTACTTCATTAATGTATTACAATTGATTATATCCCCTATACTTTAGCTCTGTGCTGTTTAATTACTTTCTGTAGTTGTCTGTAAGTGTTTCTCAATGTCTCCACTCATCCAGTCACTCCTCTCCAGCAGGTTTTGTTCTGCTTCTCACTTTGTTAAATTTCCATTTTGGATAGACTTGGATTTGTTCCCAGTTGAACACAAGATGGATCTAGTTCAAACCTAAAGGGTGGAGCTGCACTGTATAAGCCAGGAAGGCACACTGCAATGTGTGCTATGAATGGTGAACAGCTAGATTTATACCTGTAACAAACACTAACATACCTGACAAAGAAATGGACCAAAGAGCCACTCACGGGAAAAGTTTCACTCATTTACTTTCTCATTGGAATTGCAAGAAGAAACCGTCCACAGAGCTCTGAAACGATCTTAGAGAGTCAGAAGCCATTGCTTGAATTAGATGTTTGGATGTGAGACATAAAAAATGTTCACTTTAACATCCATACATAAAAGTCATCAGGAATTACAGGAAGGATTTTTTAAAGTGGTAATTTGTTAAAAGCAAGGATTTTCATCAGAAAGGTTTAATTCTGGTGATTTCCTTCATTCAAAAATTTGGGAGCAAAAGTTTCAAAATTGCCTACACAGACACACCACACGCATTTTCTGATTTCGCTAGATGGCCTATTTGTCCAAATAAAAAGATTAGGAAAGTTTCACCTCATTTTCTTTAAGTCTGGGTCACATGTAGATGTTAGAGCCTTAAAAGTAAGTATTCGGAAGATTGCAATGGGCAAACTTTTCAAGAGAAACCTGTTTTGCAATTGAAGACTGCCTAAGGGGTCTGGCTAACTGGAAAGTGATTTTCAGAAGTAACTCACTTTGCTCTTCTGTTTACTGCCCACTTCCCATCTGCCTCTGGTACATTTGTACTTCTGCTTCTGTAGGTTATGGACTTTCTGACTGTTCTTTGTCATGTTCTGTGCTCAGCACAAGAGGGACCCAGTCCCAGCTGGCTCTTCACCCCTCTGTCTGTGCTGTACACAAGATCCCTCTTAATGCCAGCGAGACAGGTGCAGGCACAGACTGACACGTTCAGAGTCCACTCTCTGTGTTCACATGTCTGCAGGAGACAGCTGAAAACAAAAAGTATTAACAATCCATTTGGAGGTTGGCATTTACCTGTATCCATGCAGAAGCAAAAAGATCACGCATCGAGGCAGTTTATATGTCAAACTGAGACCAGTAAACAGCTATTTGGCAGAAGGTTATTTGTGATTTGCTGTGAATGGAGATCCCATTTTATTCAGTTGATTTTGGAAAGCCAGGTACATGCATTTCTCTGTTGTGCTTTCTGCATCTGCCCTAGACATGATCTACACTCAGGGCAAAGGACACAGGCTTTGCTTTGATCCGTGCTCCACATTCTGAAAAGTTGCCTGCAAAACTTTCATAGTAAGCACAGACAGAAGAAAAGATAGAGAGATAGTGACATGGAAAATGAGATGGAGGGATAAAGAAGGGGGAAAAACGCTGAAAAGAAAGGAAGTGAAAAAGTAGAAAAGGAAAGGACAGAAAGGAAGGAACACAGCTTTCTCTCTGTTTCACTGCTGGGAACAGTAATGAGTGTAAACATTTGCTGATGGCATATCTTTTATCACAGCAAGTCCCACAGCTTCAGGCATTTTCATGGCTCAAGGGCACTTACTAATGCCAAGGAGGCTGGACTGCTCTTGCAAGCCAGGAAAGTGAGACAATGAGCATGTAACAGAACTGGCACGCAGAAGGCTATTTAAACTTTCACCCACAAAGGTCTGATTAAACCCTAAAAGAAACTTCTGCAGGCACAAGAGGGTTAAACAAGAACATTTGTCACATCCAGTTTTTCCTCTTTCGGGGCAGCACAGAAAAAAAAAATCTGAAATACAAACCAGGAGGTGAGAAAACATGGAGGTCTATGTTTCCCATGAGAATTCCCAACCTTTTATTTTCAAAAGCACCTGTAAAAGCTGCAGAACAATTGAAAAGTACTTCTTTTTTTTTTTAAAAAGCGCTTCTCTTTCTCCCTCTCCTAGAAGCATTTCCTGCACCCTGGAATCAGGGCTGTGTCGATCAGATTGATATTATGTTATGATCTGACGATGCATTCAAACTATTTATCCAAACAGCATAATTTTTCAAAGGCACAAAAGCAGTCTCCAGGAAGAATACAGTACAAAGCCTCCAAGAAACATAAGGAAATGGAAGCAGAAAAAAAAACACCTTTAAAAGACAACACACAAACTTTATTAGTTATAGGCTGCACTGACAGCTTACTAGCAGCTTGAGGCTGGTCCACCCTGTAACGATCATTGTGTTTATTTTTCTTATATGGCTTACTCTTGTTCCCACTTAAATTGAGAACAGTCTTATTTCCTCATGTTATAGCAGCAGGAGTCAAATCACAGAGAGGTGTCTCAGAGCCTAAAGTTTCCAGTGAGTTTTACTTCATCTTGAAATAAGAAGCCTTGTCCTCAGACTAGCAAAGGGCACAGGGAAACACAACCAAACGTTTAGTACCCATTTGCACCCCTCTGGACCACTGTTTTTTCCCTTGATTTTCACATTTCCCAGCTCCATAAGGCATAAATTATTCATGGCAAAACTGCCTCTCACAATGTTTATGCAGTGCTTAGTACAATGGCACCCTTTTTCAGCTGGAGCCTCTGGGCACTAATGCAATACAAATAATCATGATGATAGCAACAACAATAACAGCCAGCTATGCTGTTCCCACTGGGCATCCACTGCCAGTGTCTGCCCCGCAGAGCTCAGATCACTGTATTTCACTGCAGGCTCTCAGTTAATGCCAGAGGCTATTCTCAAATAAACCTACCTCACTCTTCAGAGCAAGAGAAAAACCTCCCAGTTTTGCCTTTCAGGTTTTTGTTTAACTATCACAGCTGTTTCCTAATATGAGAAAAGCCCTCATTTTTATATCTAATTAGTCTGGGCAGATCCTATTATTCTGCCTCCTGTAATACTAATTATTACGCTAGCTGCATGCCTGCATGACTAATGAGTTACATTAAAGATGGGGAATTCTGAAACCTACAGAGGAAGATACAGCACGACTGTGATGTCAAAACAGCAGACACCAGCATCTTTCTGACAAAACAAAATCACAGTCCTAACAAGTAATTTCTTTTTCCCCTGTGTCCCTTCCAGCTACTCTTTAGAAGCAGATGTTTTGTTGCTGCACAAAGGCAAAGTTGAGGGTGGGCACCCCAGAAAAAGTAGACTGTCCAACATGCAAAATCGAGTGGGCCACAGGTCATCCTTTTCGTCAGAGCAGCACAAAGTCTGCCTGAGCAAGGAATAGCTGCTTATCAGGTGAGCAACTCATTCAGACATCACTGTCAGCTCCTTGCAAACAGCCCATAGCCAAGTCACCCTGCCAAAGCACTGTCAGTCTGTCCTGGCAGAGCACTGCAAGGAAGATGTCCTCTCTACAGGTAAAAATCAAAGCTGCCACTGCAGTGCTTGAAAACCACGTTGTTTTCTGCTCCTGGAACCAAAGGAAGGACGGGGATATACCTGCTCATTAATAAAAGTCCAGCTCTATGTTTTGACATCAAGCTCCCTAAGAAGGCACGAGGTAAATAAGTGTCAAACTCTGTCTTAAGTCCACTAAGATTACTAATGTCAAAACCAAAGACCCTAGTTAAAGACTGCAGTTCATACACTCACCTTGAAGTAAATCATCACATTCTGATAATTGTAATCGCAGAGCAGGAAAAAGGGGAGCAGCAGCAATGAGTTAGAGCACAGAGCCAAGAAGTGACAACTCCTAGCGGAGTGCCTAAACCTGCCACTCGTACTGTGTCAACCTGGAAAGTCATTTAGCCTTTCCAGTTTTGAATTATTACTTTTCTTTAAATTGTGCTTTCTCAGCTCCAAGGAGTGATAGAAGGATTAGCTAATTGCTACCTGGGAAGATTAGTAGATAAAAGAAACAATGTAGTGCAGATTATTTATATTGCACTAAACTCTCAAGTAAAGCTCTTCAAACTATATGAAATTATTACAAACACACAGAGCATAGTCTTTCTTCCACTGCAGTAGCATGCACATCGTGGCAAACACAAGGAACTGCACTGACGCCTTGCTAGACCCTCAAATGCTACACTTGATCTGCAAAACAGGAAAGAGATTATACCCGTTAACAACTCAGGCAGATCTTGCCTTCATGTGAGAAAACTTTCCAAACACAGCATATTGGAGGATGTCATCTTTGGATGCCACCTTAATTATTAAAGACAACAGTGGTGTAAGCAGTATTAATGTTTGCCATCCTTAGCTGGAATTGTGGCAAGGACTGAGATGAGCAAAGATAAAGTAACTCATAGATCAGATATGTAAATTGATAAAAAGTTGGGAAGGGAGATTTATTGAAAAGAACTAAACACAGAATGAAGAAGTTATCAGAAAGCAGCACAATTCAAAAAGTGAAGGGTACATTGCAGAAACAGTAGGCAGACTGCTTATTCTATTTAATTTTATCTTAATTAGAAGAGTAAACAGCTAAAAGTACAAGAGTTATGGGGTGAGAGAAAGGAAGAATGAGAGTGATAGAAAAAGTGAAAAAAAGAGATAAAGCCTATCAGGCAACCCAGCTCAATATAAATAAATTTCTCCTCTTTCAGCAGTTAAAGCAAAATATTTTCTGAATCTTGACAATAGCCCATTCTTTTACTTTCTCGATGGCTGGAACCCGAACAACCATCAATCAAGTTGAGGTGGCTGTGAAGTAGGCCAGATGGAGTATGTCGGAAGCGTTTTCTGCTCTTCAGTGCAAGTTGGCCCGTTAGAGCAGCCACTCGACAGAAGTGCCTGAGTCTTTCACATCTGTCAAGACAGTTTAGGGAGACCTTGAACACCCCCGGCCTTGCAGACACTGATTAGAATACGCAATTGTGCATGCTAGAGGAGAGGTGGCTGCCTCTGCTGGGATTTTGTGATAAAAATTATCCTTTCATCCTTTCCTGCTTTTGTGACAGGCTTTCTCATGACCTCATTTGTGTACTAAATACACAACCCATGGTGTCTGGGATATCATTGTCATGTTGCTGACAATCTCTCTGTCCAAATGCACTATATTCAAGAATGGATGACAGTTTTCATCCTGTGTTAACTACACTTCAGCACAGCAGTCCAGGACCAAGCTATTGTCTCCCAATCTGAGAACACCTCAGCAAAGCTACAGAGAAAAGAGCTCATCAGAAATCCAGATAAAATTCAAATTCCTGATTCATCATCTGCTCTCCCCATTAAATCTGATATACAGAACAGTTCCTCTAGTAATTCTCTTGCAAGCAGTGAGCTCCAAAATGTCCAGGTGCAGCAGACTACAATCCATACTTAGAGTCAGATGCTCAGAAGAAAAAATATTAAAACAGAGCAGTTGCTCTTTTTTTCTTTTTAGTTTCCAAAATAATGAAAGCACTTCAAAAAGATTGCAAGGCTTTTCCACGAATGCTGACTAATGATAAAACAAATCCATAAGAACACTTAGATCACCAGTTTATGAGACAGGCACTGATTCCCAAGGTTAATGAGTATCTCGTGGCTTAATTAGCAAAAGTTTTGCCACAGCTCATAGAAGTTCCTGGAAAACCAAATATACTTCTATGAGGAAATCTGCAAAATTATAACCCTTGGGATTTTTCTGCAGGTATAATTTTCTTTTCTGTTAAGCATAGATCAAACTCCTATGAAACAGCAGTCATCCTTGAAAAAGTGAAGTGACAGGAGAAGGACACAAGATTCACTCTACCAGCAAAGTTGCTGCATGTTCAAGAGCTGGAAAGGTGGATAAGCAACAGGAGAGCAACAGTTAACATCAATTTATTTGCATTTTTCTCAAAGAAAAGAGAAGGTGAGGTGGAACTTCAGACACCAAAGCACACTGAGGAAATGTGTCAGGTGAAATCTGATACGCAATACTTCACAGGGCAAGCTTGACATAATAATCTGCCTTACTCACACACCATGTTGAGTTCTCAACTAACTGCATTAAATAAGTTTTTTTAAAAATACAAGAGTTAGGGAGAATTGTGAAGGTCTCAGATAAAGATATCTACTCTACATGCAAGCAGCAATCAGAAGAAAAACATATTTAAGTTATTTGATGGGTATAATGAACAATAAAGGAAGTATTACAATGTGATTTTCTTTTTCAACACAAATCTGTAGAGGACATGATTGGAACACTGTGTACAGTCCAGTCTCTTCATCTCAAAAATGATTTTGCAATAATAGAAGGAATTTAGGTAAGTCCAGTAGGGAGTATTCTTATAGTGGATAAATTGTTATACAACAAAATACTTAAGTCAGAGGTTTTAGCTTTAAAACATGGCAAGTGACAAAAAGTAATAGAAGATATATAAAACTATGATTGGAGAAGCTAAATAGGGGCTTTTACTCACTCCATTTACAATATGAAGTCAAAAGGAAAAGTGATGTAATGGAGAGGTTACAAACATGACCTAATAGAAAGAAAATTTCAGGGCACAGGAAAGGGGGTTAGTCAGGAAAACCATGGAAAGAACCCTTTTTCTGAATATACTGGTATTTTTCAGTGCAATACTCTCAGTCAGTTCACATCAGCTTTTGGTACTCCCAACCTATTGCTGTCAGAGATGTATTCAGTGATGCAGCTCTGGAAGCATACACCAGTCAGAAAGGCAACAGTTTAGCGGTAGAACAGAGTCCTGTAATCAATAAACCCCTCACTTACTATTCTGCTGCCAGAGCTCCTAAATGTCAGAGAGTCACTGCCCTGCTACTCCAGGCAATCACAGTAGGAACATAAGGCACTTGATCAGCATTTACAGATCTAGCTGCATATCAATATAGACCTTACATAACACTGCCTCAGAAAAAAAATTGCTGCTCCCAAATAATATATCATATGCCTTCTCTCTTGTAGTCTTGAGCCACTGATGTGAAGTCTTGGGTGAGAAGGGAGGCTAATATCTACCTGCAGTCCACTCCAAGTGCTCACAGAAATCATCTAGATCTTACTTCTCATCTCCAAATAATTAAATTGGGTCCTATTCTAACTACATATTGAATACAATTTAATTTTTCTTTTATCTAGACGTGGGTGGGGACTTCGAATCATAGGATAGTTTGAGTTGGAAGGGACCTTCAAAGGTCATCTAGTCCAATCCCCCTGCAAGGCGCAGGGACATCTTCAACCAAATCAGGTGCTCAGAGCCCCATCCAACATGGCCTTGAATGTTTCCAGGGATCAGGCATCTACCACCTCTCTGGACATCCTATTACAGTGTTCCACCACCCTCACTGTAAAAAAATTTCTTCCTTATATCCAGTCTAAATCTACCTCATCTAGTTTAAAATCATTACCCCTTGTCCTAACACAACAGACCCAGTTAAAAAGTTTTTCCCCTTCTTTCTTACAAGCTCTCTTTAAGTATTGAAGGGCTGCAATAAGATCTCCCCGGAGCCTTCTCTTCTCCAGGCTGAACAGCCCCAACTCTCTCAGCCTGTCCTCATAGGAGAGTTGCTCCAGCCCTCTGATCATCTTTGTGGCCCTCCTCTGGACTTGCTCCAGAGGAGCTCTGGACGTAATCCAATTTGTAATTTCCTTCATCTCACAAAGAAAACAGAAATATTCTCATTCCAGCTAACATGTCAGCACTCAGATTTTAAACTCAGAAATAAAGTTCAGTAGGGCACAACATTTCACACAATATTAATCTGCTTGACCTAATTTCTTACTCTAGTTCTTCCTACTGCTGCCAACACACTGTCCGGTGTATCTCCTATGTAGTTATACCCACAGATCTGCAATTTCTTCTCTTTAGCTCAGGACCCAAGCAGGCTGCAAGTGGCAACTTCCATGCATGCTGCTCCTAACAATGCCAACAGCAGATGAACGAGCAGGTGGCATGCAGGAAGACATCATGAGACTTGTAACACAAATCCGTAGAGCAGAATTTCTGCCCACAGTTATTATGATCACAAACCTACGTTTGTACCTATTTCTTCTTTTGCTTTCCTTCAAATTAAATGAAGTCAGGTTTCCTAATTAAGTCAGACCACATACCTACATTTGCTGCAGTCAGTCCTGATCTGAGTTTCAGTCTCAGCTATAATTCACTCATATCTAGAATAGTTAAGTCCAATCCAGCAATTTCACAAGTTTAAAAACCACAACTTGAAAATGCCCCTGTAACACTCAACAGCACTCCTCTCATAAAACAATGCTGCATCAAAGCTCTGCTTTGTCTCCCTCTCCCCTTTCCTAACAGGCACTGATAGAAGATACTGGCTCAGCAGGAGCAGAACAAGGCAGAGGGCTACTAGTGACTAGAGCGGCAGAGGTCTTCTGGCAGCACAATAGGAAGCTTCATTCAATAAACTCCCAAATGCCACTTAGGCATGGAAACTTACTAAAAAAAAAAAAAAAACCTCAAAACCCAAAAAATGTCCTTCCCCCCTCAAACTGATAAACAATAAAATCACACAACTCAAAGCCCTTCTTGGATTCCCACTCAGTCACTTCCAGCCCCAAATGAAGATGTTTATTGCTGCCGACTCAACCAAGTCAGCTGGTATCTCAAAATCTGATGGCATCCTTTCTACCTCACAGCTTGTCATGATCTACACAGGTTCTAGGCTTAGTGCTTATCTGGTAACTTCACGGATGGTGTGTGAGGAAGACCAGTTACAACTGTACTGACTGCAAAGCAGATGGATGCATTCACACACAGACAAAGCGTCTGCAACCCCATCAAATGTGTCTCTAGTTGCACGAGCAGAGCAGGCCACCTGCAGGTACCCCTCAGACCAGTGGTGCACCACCATCCACCATTTGAAAACTGCTCATCCCAGTTGCACCTGTCACTCCTAATCACATTTATTTTTATAATTATCCAAGTATTCAGAGCCTGGAATGTGTTAAACCTAGCTGGTGTTAAGCAAACAAATGCCAGAGTAGCATAGCTTGCATAATCCACTTAAAAACACATTACTTCTGTATCTCAAACAAAATCTCACAGTTTTAGCTCCCACTATAAATCACCCTACACACATAACACCTGCTACTCCAACAAAAGAGTACATTTAGAGGCTTTAATGATTAGAAAGAAAATAAGTTTGTCTAAGGGACACCTGGAAGACAAACACAGGGCATATGTCTTTCTGTGTACTAGGAATTACACTGTCACTTGTGTTTAAAAAAGACATATACATTCCATACTCTCCTTTCTGCTCTCTCTCAGTAAAGAATATACAACTCCAAGGGTGCAGAACATCTACATATTCTCTTTTCAGCATGCAGTGAGCATAATATCCCTTCAATACTACCTGTCCAGAAGGAAAGCAGTCCCTTTTCCAACTAGTCATTATTTGACACCAAACAAAACCTATATATAAGGTGTCTTTATCAAGGGACATTTTTGCAAGCTATTATTGGTCTGTTCCCATCAACAGGTGAGTTATGAAAAGCATCTGTACCCTGGAGGTCTAGTGAGCATCAGGAAACTGGTAGCAGTACAGGTGGTCTAAGGTTAGAATTGGAGCTCTAATCTTCAGCTCACCTCTTCTGCGTGAGACTGCCTCGACTACACAACTCTGGAATATTGTCTGCCTGACCGCTGAGAGAGAGGAGCAGTGCAGAACTGAGGAAAGGCCATGAGAGTGCAATCTCCTGTACTACTGAGTTCCTACTGAAGCCGGCGGGGCATCACAAATCCAGCGATTGAAATGAACTAGTGTGCAGCTTTCAGTAAATGGAATTTACCTTGAGGTTTGGGTTTGGTAAGCTTCCCACAGGGCTTTGAGATTGTGACAGTCTTCTGGCAATCAGCATTATGAAGGGCCCTCTTTAAGTTTCCGGTTCGAGTCTTCAAGGCAGTATTCAAGTCACATTCTCCCCAGGCCTGGAACTGGTATTTGCACTCCGCTGCAATGAGTAAATAAATGGCAATTTTTAAAACAGAATGACTCAGTGTGAAAATAAAAATGTTATGGTTCTAATAGGATATCACAGTCAGTGCTTGTAGACAAAAGGATCATGCAATTGAAGAAAGGAATCCCAAGAAATCTTTAAAGATGATTTGCAGTGATAATTGCAGACTCCTCCCCAAAATAGTTCAAATCCTCTTGCTTTTGCATGGATATTGCATTATGGTCATATAAAGGAAAATACATTCAACTACTAAGAGACACAATAAACAAAGAAGGAAACAGCAGTGGGAAATTTCATTCACATCATATATAGGTGTTCCTCCGTTTGTGTGATGCCAAATGTCACCAAATAAGGCTTGAATAGTTCCAAAAACATATGTACAACCATGAACTTGTCAAGTCTGAAACTGCTGCACTGATTGCCTTGCTAGAAAAAAAAAAAAAGCCACATTTACTAGGAAAAAAAGCCACATTTGCAAGAGTAATCAAATCTGAGTTCTGGACAGACATCTTGTCCAGGACAGATCTGACATATCTTTCTGAACTGTTAAATATGAACCTTCTGAACTAAATAACATAGATTAAATATGCTGGTCTTCATTCACTCCTTCAACTGTGCACACTGGTAGCCACCCACACTCCATGCTGCAAATCACACATCACAAGGTCACGTAAAGCCTGTGGTAACCATCACAGAGATTCACAGCTGTGAGTGAAGACACAACACTTCGCTGCTGCCTTAAACAGGGTTGTACACCACAGGAGAGCAGATTTCAGCACACTGCTGGAAGACTGCATTTACAATACGTGGGTTATATGGACCCTCTTCAGAGGAGCTGCTTTGCCCTGAAGAAGCTGCCTTTTGGTGCTTTACATGTTCTAGATCCAATGAATTCAAAATACAGGAGGAGCCCCTTCATCAAGACATTTGCAGAGCTAAGCAGAAAATACAGGCTTCCTGCTCCATACTTAAGTAGAAAGTAAAGCACACCAAACCTTGAAAGAGTGATGATTACCTCCAAATTGCTTCTTCCAGTTGCAGGGAATCTTACACTTCTGAGTCTTGGTGGTTTGTTTGCACTCAGCTCCAGTGCGCGTGCCCTCACGTGTCCCCAGGCCACAGTCACCACTGGTGGGCACACAGACACTCCACTGCCATTCTCCACAGTCAGACTTCTTCGCCTTTTTCTCTGGATGAAGACAAGGAACCAAACCCAAACAAGACAAGTAGTCAGTACCCAGAGCCTGCAGAGGTGTTCCCTAAACTTCACTAACAGTCACAGCACCTGAAAGGGTGAATAAGGAAGACATTCACAAAACAATTGCTTCAAAAGCAAAAGGTCTGGCATCTTTGTCACAGTTCTGCAGAGAGAAGTCAGCATCTTTGACTCCAAAAGAGTCCAAAGGCGAAAAAAAAAGCTACATGAGGAAGTGTACTCAAAATGCTGATAATACAGGTGTGTTTGTTGCTCAAGGACAAAAGTAAGGATCATGATTTAATTTAAATCCTTAAACTCAAGTCTGATGACAAAAACCAGCAATGTTATCAAACCCAAGGGTTCACAAAAATAATTAGCTAGGCCTCCAAAACATCACAAGTAACTTTAAGTAACCTCACATACAATTATTTTCCTTCTAGTTCTCGTATATTTATGTTCACATTTCCTCATATTTCCATACAGCTACGATGGTTAGAGACACCTTTTTTTTAATGGAAATATGACTTCTGGTAGACTCACAGGTCATATTAACTGCTGTGTAAGTAGCCTGCAAATAATAAGACCTTAAGAAAAATACCAAAAATATATTCCTTTAAAAAAGTCAACATTGGGTTTGATAGATATGAATTTTCCACCCGAGGCCTGTCTCTCCTATAATGAGGTCTGAGTTCATCACTGACAGAAAGCAATTACTGCTAGATGTCTGGCTGTCTATCTGCAGCAGCGAGTTAGTTCAGTTCTTTGTCAGAGGATTTCCACATCACACAGCATTGGCGTAGTATTGTCACATACAACACTGAATGTGCGACATGATAACTGCTCTTTCTTTCATCACTCCTGTTTGATTTTCCCTAAGCCAAGCATGAACCTATTCCCAGGGCAAATTTTAAGCTGCCTTGCAATACCCACTCTGTGATAAACTAAGGACTCCAGTCTCTGGGGCTGTCAAGCTGCCAGCTTTCATGGAAACTACTTTCTGTTTTCCCATTTAACACAGAAAAACGTGTCACAGCCACAAATCCCTACCCTGTATGTCGAAAGGTTAACGAATGACCTGAATTTCATAACAAAACGAGAAGCATTTGACATTCTCCCACACATGCAATCTATCTCAGGGATTAACTCTAAATTACATTGAACCTCACCTGGCTTCTCTTTTTTGCCAGCCTCAGTGGTACTCACAGCTGCCAGAATGAAAACAAGTGCCAGGAGGGCAGCTGTGAACATGCGACGTTGCTGTTGTTGGTGTTGCATTCTGAGGATTAACAAGAGAGAGGAAAAACAAGTTGGTCAGACTGTAAAAAGTGGGACCCCACATAAAGTGTTGCTACAGCATTTTTGGGAAGCTCTGCTTCAGGGCCACAAGACACAAGCAGGTCAAACATAATTAGCCACTGACAGAATGGGCAATTATCTTAATTCCAGAGAGAATACAAAGATTTTAACAATTATTTTCCAGCCTCTGTACCAAATCCCTGACCTATATCGCTGATATTACGGATCAGTTTTGCCATGGGAAGTTCAGTAATTACTGCTCACCTCCTAGAAACCTGTCAGAGAATCAAGGCTCCTGATAGGCCTGGAATTTCTCTCTTCTTTCCTGATTTCTGGCTGTGATTTATTGTGTAAAACTAAACATAACATACACTTTGGGTTTCTGCTTGCCTATTGATATGAAGTAGGGAATACTACTCTGTCCTGTCCACCTTGCAAGTGTTCCAATTCTTATTAGGCTTACTTGACATCTGAAAAGAGCTTCTTTCATGAAAACTTACATAGGGAATATGTGATGTATTATCTTAATTGTCATTGGCATGTTGCTACCTAACTCTTCCTTCCCCTCCAATTAGTGTCTCTTCCTAATATAAAGTAAGATAATTGCCTGAAATGCAAAATGGTCACAGAGATAGGACATGCACACACAGCTAGATGCTATCCATAGCATGCTAATCAACTCAAAATCTGGATTTGGGAAGCAAATATTCAAATACAAAAAGGTAATAAAAACATTGGCTTGGTGGTGAGGCATCAGTTATTAGCCAATCACCAAAAGTCAGTCAGAGCTGGCTGACTTCAATGACTTATACACATACTCCCCTTCCACTTTGCTATAATTTGCATTGTCTCTTTTTGGCATTGTTTATCAGAAAGAAGGGACATAACAAATACATATGTTAAAAGTAAGCAGCCTCCCCATTTCCCAGAGACACATCTCTAGTAGGTGCCCATGTACCAAGACAGTGGACTAGAGATTGCTCAGATGGAAGGTTTCTCCAGCCCTTTTTTTTTTTTCTTTCCCAAACCAGGGCCCAAGACATTCATGCTGTACCAGCCCTCCAAGGAGGTATCAACAGTGCTAGCCACCGAGCTGGCCTTAAAAACTCAACTACACTGATGTTACAGAGAGTTTTGATGCAACTTGATCTCATTTTGCTGAGCACAGCAACCTTAGGTAAGAAATAATTCTCACCAGGAACAAAGAACAAAATGTATTTGAAATTTAATTTGGCACTCCTCAGTATTCCCTGCTGGCAACCTCTTGCTCAAAAGCAACATAATTGTAATTGACATGGAAAACAGGAGAGGAATCCCAAACACAGAGATTTTTAAGTATCCAGCTAGAAGCCAGAAGAGAAAAATTAATGGTCTTGTTGAAATAAAGTTCATGTGAAGACTACAAGAGACCTGACATTCAAAAGTCTGCAAGAGCTGTCATTAGCATCAGTTTGGTTTACTTCAAAAGAAAGCACCATTTCCCGTCATGAAAAAAAAGGACCACCAGTGCTTCCAGTGAACTCAAACAGATCCCAGAGCTAGAACACACGGGAGTTCTGCATGAGCTTCGGTTTGTTTTTTCCTTTCTTCTGCTACATGTTTCCACTTAGAGCTTCTCATGTTTTACAGGAAAACAAATAAATAAATAAATAGAACAAGCAATTAAAAAAAATTAATATGCAACCTTCCCTTTTATTCAGCCGACTTCAAACTAGTTCTTCATAATGACAGTTGCAATACTGTTAAGACACCAAACTTTCCCCCTCAGTCTCCTTTCCCTCGGAGAAACTTCACCACCAGTAGCACTGCACCTCACCTCAGGTCCCATTTTCTTATCCCAATTTACCTTCTCACTTTCTTTCTTCCAAACAACTCACCTGAATTCCTTGTTGAAGGAGGGAGTTAAGTTCTTGTGTGAAACACATATGGAAAGAGAGACAAATACTTTCATAACCTCAAGACACCATGCCAGCCTGCTGTCTGTGGGTGTCAGAAGCTGAAGCAGGGCAGCACTTGTGGGTTCACTGCGCAGGATATAACCACAAGCAAGAGACACCAGCAATGGGCTTAAGGGTCCCTCCTGCATCCCTGCTGCCCACCCCATGGACCTAAGTTGTGGTCACACGTACTCCATGGGCTGCTGGCAGTCACTGGGAGCCATGGATAACTGTCTGTAGGGAAGCTGCCTTATATTTAGTTGACAGAGACTCAAATTCAAATCTGATCAACATTATTTTCAGCAAAACAGGCAGGGAAAATAGTTGGGTTTTGGAGTCTGAAATGTTCCAGAAGCCCTATAAACAAAACCCCAGAGCCTTAATATAGCATGTTTTCCTAAGACTCCAAGTCTCCCTACAGCCAAAACACTTGCCAAGTTGTCTAAGGCAAACACAAAACTGCAGATATATATATTTCTCCCTCTGGCAGAGAGAGCCAGGCTGCTTCCTGAAGTGCCTTTGCTATTAATTACCAACAAGTGAAAAGCCATGCTGTACAGATGGAGGCCTTGCCTCACACCACACCAACACCTTGAACTTGATGTAACCAGTATGACTACAGAAAATTGCATAACTGTTTTGCAAATGATAGATTAGCAAGGGCAGTTGCTCCCACAAAATTACAAATGGCCTATATTATATATGGCCTATACACCCATTAAATATTAGATACTTTTTCAAAAGGCCAGAAAATCCCGCCTATTAGTAATCATTTCAGTTCAATCTTCAGTTTTCCTTTCAAATATCTCAGCTGGCCATCAAAAATATGGAAGAAGAGAAAAACTTGTCAAATGGGATTTGTTTTTTAAAACCATATATTCCCCTGAAAATAACTTTGTCTTTTATGGTTGATTTTTTCAAAATTTGAAGGTAACAATTTTTCCTTTTCATTAGATTCTGTGATAACATGTCCAGTTCAACCTTTGATTTAAAGAACTGCCAAAACTGCTAATAGCAATGAAAAAACAAGTGTTCCGTGATATGCAAAATGGACTACTCCTCAACATTTTGATTTTTGCAAGCAGTCTTCTATCTACACCAATGGTAATGAGCAAATCATGTGTCATGAAGGGAAAGTATTTCTAAAATCCTGCATGACAGCCTCTAAACAGAGAGAGATAGCAACATTTAAACAAAAGGTAGTGGCATTTACAACCAACAGGGAGAGACAAAAATAAAAGTGAAGGCAAGAAAATAGACATTTAGGGCATGGAGGAGCTTCAGGAAACTTTAGAAGATATAAAAGTTAAAGAGAGAGAAAGAACATTTAGAACAGTTTAAATGGTAAGCTGAACAAGATCAGAAAAAGAGAGTGAGTAGTCATGAAAAGAGCACCAAAACAGGAATGAGAGAATAGAGAAGTAGTTAATGACGGTTAAACACTAAAACAGAGAGTGTTAGGAAAACGTGAAGTGTTTAATGAAGTGAGAAGTGAAGCCCAGCTGAGAGGCACCATAGCAAGTGGCTTCTCCCAGGAAAAATGAGGCACAGGAATTACTTCAGTCTTACAGTTGATTTTGCAGTCAATCTCTGCTTTGGAGTAAAACATGAAAAGAAAATTTTAAACTGGCAGGCAGTCAGAAAATTAATGAGTTCATCAACCATCCATCCATGGGTTCAATTGCATGTTGAGCACCAGAAGGAGAGTCAGGCAGAAGTCACACTACCTCTGCAGTTTAAAGGACCTTCAGAGATGAGCTTGAGCATCTCACTCCAAATCTCCCACTGCCCCAAACCTGATTTTACAGTCACACATCTCTCCTGAACCTGCCTCATTAAACCATTAGTTTGCTGTAATGAGTACAGTCCACATGACTAACAGTACTAACTTCTTTAGGAAATACCTATCCTATGAACTGCAGCACACAAATCCCAGCTCTACCAGAGACCCAAACCAGTATCTACAAAGTGTGGCACAGTGGCATGCAGACACTTCCATTTGGGTCCAGAAATGCTACAGATACTTTCATGCAGTGCCAGGCTTTGTCTAACAGCCCAAGAGAAAGTTTACTCCACCCAACCCAAGACCCTGCAAAGGTAGCCTACTTCCTTCGTACCCCAGTTGACAGCCCAAGGTGGCCCAGGTGTTTTCATGCTGGGCTCCTTAGACCTTTGGATCTCAGTGCAAGTCAAGCTTGCTGGAACAACTCTATCTGCACCCATGCAATTAACTCATATACACAAGTGTCCAGAACAAACCAGACAATTTCAGATGAAGCTCCATTGGTGAGCAAGTGTTTATTTTTCCTAGCCTTACTGAAGCTAGCATATGCAGCACATCCTAGGATCACATATGCCTTTTGCAGGTGGCTTTTTTTCTGTTAATAACTATTACTCACAAGCCCTCCCCTTCATCTGTTCTTTCCAAAGCAACTGGCAAGGTCTCAGATTATAGAAACAAGTATTTTATTATTAGTCCATATGACTGTTATCTCCCACTCTGAACTATCAGGTTTTCTCACATGATTTAACCCGTCCATATCCTCCAGTTCTTCCAGTATAACATGTAAAACATCAGCTGTTACCCTGCACGTATTGCAATACTGTACATACTGCCATCGCTAATGACAGCCCATGGGATTTGTAGCAAGTTTGCAAGGCCTCAGGACTGAGGCTTGTCAAGGTTTGCTCTTGTCTGAGCTTTCCTTGGCTTGTCTGCAGCTTTGTCACATTTAGTTTAGCCATAACAGCCATTTTTCTAATTGACCACCTAGCTATAGCTTTTCCTTGCCATTATATGGAGCCACCCAGGTCTTACGACTCCCTTATAATAACATACTACAGAGAAATACAGGACTGGTATCTTAGCGAAGGCCTTGAGAAGTGGAGACATGGGATGCAGTGTAGAGTAGTACAGGTATGGAAGATAAAAGATGAGGCACAGGCTTTGCAGTGGAGATCTCCCAGCTATAAAAAACTCATGCATGGTCAGATAAAGAAATCCAGACCAGGAGCTGGATAGAACTAGATATAGGAGTATCAAAGAGAACACAGAAATAGTTGCCAACATACCTAAAAGGCGCCATATATAGCAAGTTTGGATATAACATGGAACTGCAGACCAATGAAGAAAGAGAAAAGCATAAAAGCATGTTAATAAAAATAAAAAAATCAACCCCAAGCTGATCCTAAAGTGAGGAAGAAGAAATCATCAACACAAACACCCTTCTGGCCAAGGACCCCAGATGATGACAAGTCACCAAAACCATCTCCACCACCACCATCACAATGAAACCACCAACCTTAGCCCCAAGATGACCTGGGGAAGGGTTAGCATAGCATTAGGAAAAGCAGTTGAATCTAAGTGTATGCATAACATTTTTAAATGTGGCAGTGGTAGTATTATTATTATTACAACATCTGCATAGATATTCTTTTTCTGTAATAATTACATCTACACTAATAATGATTCTTGGATTAGACTGTTAAGATTTCAATGACACTAACAATACATTTTTGACTTTATATAAATAAACATAAAAGACGTGGTTCTTCTTTGCCCATAAACAATATTTTGAGCATAACTATAACTTTATCTTTTAGTACACTATCATTTTCAATCTATGATCATGAATAAATAAAATGCATCCCAAAAGCAAATCTAAGAAATTCCAGCAGCCCATTATTTCTCTTCACAACACGGTTCATTTTGAGTTTTCTTTAAGCTCTTTAGTCATGTTAGGACTACCTTTTGCATTAATCCTTTTGTTCCTGCTTGAATGAATAATTTCTCACCAAGTCTCACAACAAATACTTCAATAAATAACAGTTCTATTAGTCCCAGATTACTCACATCTACAAAAGCAGTTTTTAAATGGTCTAGTTTGTGAGCTCAGTCTCCTTTCAGTAAACACATGCTGTGTTTAATGAAACTTAACATTTACCTCCACTTCTTAAATTATTCTCTTATTAAAAATGTGTTCTATTTTGCCATCTACTGAGGGCAGATGAACATATCTGCGGTTACTTGGATCTGTTTCTTTCGCCCTTCTTAAATATAAATGTTATATTTGCTATGCTCCAGTTATACAACAGCAGGAAGTATTTGATGCATGTTTTAACAGTCTTAATGAATCTGAAATGTCAAGTGCCATTTTTACAGTACTCTGAGATGGAAACATACAGTTTTCTCTGTACAAGAGAAGTTAAGAGTGTTCAACTCTTTGGAGTTTGGCCTCTGTAACAGTTGCAGAAACTTCTGCTTCTCCAAGTCTCTTTCTCATTCACTATCTGGTGCATGCCCCTATGTCCTACCCACACTGAAAACTGAGGCAAATGCTCACGTGCTTTTGGAGCCAGACCTTTGTGAACTATAATCTTCCAACTGTAAAATGTTCTCTCTTCCCTCGCACACATACACATTTCATCTGTTGTCTATTTGCAGGACTAAGGAAAAAAAAAGTCTAGATTTGCTTTTCATTTCCTTTGCAAGATTTAAGTCAGCGTAGTTTTTGGTGAGTCTCAACAATCCACCACTTCTGGACTTCCAAGACACTACTTTCTTGGATAATCAGTACCGTTTTCTTAAATTCCTCCTGACAGCACTTTAGTGGGCTGATCCCCAGTCAGATTTAGAATTCCTCTCTACAGGCTTTTTTCCCTCCTCTTTTTTTTCTTGAGGAAATAATTTTGGTTTTTTCTTTGATACAAAGAGACTTGAAACAATCCTTTATTAAAAACCTTGCATTGGTCCAAGACATATCACCAGTTTACTTAATTTCTTAAAAATCAATTTTTAAAACTTAAAACCTTAATTAGATTTATGTTCATGATCCTATGTAATATAAACTGAATCAGCCTGTTAACACTTGACAGAAGTGGTCATTTTTAAGGATGAGCTGTAAGGTCATACTGAATTAAATTCTAAAATAGCATCAAGTTCTTATAGTGCTATGGTAGGTAATGAAGAAATCACATCCACAAATAATTAGCCTCTATTATTATTAGCACCATTTAGATTCTAATTTAAATTTGGAAAGATAAACCCTTCCACAATGAGAGATCTCTTTATTACGTTTCTTCATGCATAACAGCACAAGGACTTCTAAATTCACATTCAACTTTGAGTTGACACAAAACCAGGAGATATTTTTCCATACTTGTCCAAAGTAGTTTTGAGTCATATGAATCCTATCTTATGCATACCAGTAGCTCTTATTTATTCACAGTATATCATTAATTTCAATTACAGCTATATTAATTTTACTGTGGTTTCTCTCTTTTCTGCACCTTCAAATCCTGTCCTGATTACCATTACAGAGTGTCTGGGCTAACTCAATAATATCCATTTGCAGGTACTACACCTCTTTCCAGCTTCTCCAATTCCAGCTTCTCAGGTACCACATGCACCTGATATTTCTCTCTGATCTCACTCAAATGTCTTTCAGGTACCAACTTTTCATTAACTGCTTTCCACTCTGACTACTGCAGTTTTCAACAGCAGTAATTTATTTCTTTTTCTTGGCTGCCCTGCCACTGTTGGTTTCTTTATCTAAAGAATGTTGTTTCTTTATCTAAAGCTAAATCTTTATTCACCTTATTTTTCCTTCTTGAGTACTAAAACTAGACATAGACATCACATACATTTCTCTGTAGCCATCCTTATGGGTAAAGATCCCCAAACTCTTCTCACAGCACAAAGCCATGAGCCAACTTGCTGATCTTCATAATTTAGTTGCACCTTCGTGGACCAAAGAAATGCTGTGTTCATTTCAAACAAAACTACTACCATAGCCTTAGTAGTCTAAGCCTAAAAGTAAGCCAAGGTTTAAGGACAGAAAGAACCTTTTAATTATAACAATTGATTGCTCAACTAAATGATACTATCTCTGGCTGAAAAACCATGCCTTGATCTCATTTCCAAAAATGGTTATGTTTCAGAATGATTTTATTAAAGAAAATCTACTAGAATAATGATGAAACACCAAGTTTTCTTCTTCGGTCAAATTAAGTAGCGAAATTTTATTTTACTTTTGGAGAGGGTAGAGGGTGGGAGGGTTGGTCAGTTTACAAAAAAAAATCAAATAACATATTAATTCAGAGACCAGCAGCTACTGCAATCATAGAATCATAGAATCATAGAATGGTTAGGGTTGGAAGGGACCTTCAAAGGTCATCTAGTCCAACCCCCCTGCAAGGAGCAGGGACATCCCCAACTAGATCAGGTTGCTCAGAGCTTCATCCAGCCTGGCCTTGAACGTTTCCAGGGATGGGGCTTCCACCACCTTTCTGGGCAACCTGTTCCAGTGTTCTACAACTCGCATTGTAAAAAATTTTTTCCTAATTTCCTGTCCAAAGAAAAGTCTGTGTGTTCATTTCCCTTATTCCTTTGACTTCCCTGTGAGGGACTGGCATTCTCCTGTGATACAGTAATGAAATTTTGGGTGCTGTGTCAGCAACACCAAGCAGTGAATGCTAATGGTCTAAGTCTGTGTGCTAACAAGTTAGTTCAAAGTGATGCAGGAAACCCCAAGCCCTTCTGAAAAAAAGCTCTCTGCATCTCAGCTGCAGGAGGACAGCCGTGCAGTGGGGCCAGCATCTCAGCACCAGCCTCCAGGTCTTTGTGCCAATACACACGGCACAGTGCAGCCAGTAGGTTTCTCTGCCTGGCAAAATGATAGGGAATCAGGGAGTTTCAACTAACAGGTGCTTCTTCAGTTTTTCTTTTTTCCATTCTCTTCTTTGCTTCTACACCTAGAGGGAGAGAGGGGCCAACCCACATGGGAAGCAGCTCCAGCGATGGCTTCCTTCCACATAGGAGATAGGAAGCTGGCAAGCAGCAGCTGGTGGGGAGGAGGCAATTGCTTCCAAGGTGAGCCAGTACTGGAAGGAGTTGGGTAAGCAGCAATTTATTCAGCAGCAGAGTGGTAAATTAAAAATTAAAAAAAAAAATTGCGTATAACTATCTGTTTGTTGCTGCAGATCAGTCAGTGAGAAGTGAGAAAACTCTAGAAGGCTGAAATTATATTTGGCAAACTTTCTTTTTTTTTTTTTTAAACCAGCATTTATGCTGTGCTTCAGCACAGGGTACCCATAATAACAAGCCAGAATCAAACAGTTCGCTATAAAGGAAAAAAACCACAGCATGAACCTTCTGATAAGCCCAAGTCAAACACTTCACCCCAAAAATTGCAGTGTGCAGCCTGGGGACTACATTTTTCAATATGTAAGCAACTTCATGTTCTCTTGTGAACATGGACATCAGTAAGGGCCAGAAAAATGAGCAGCGAGGCCACAGAGTTACGCCAATGCCATAAAAATAAGCAGGGAACCAAGAGTAGCATGACTGAAGAAAATTATTAGAATGTAAACAACAAAAAGTCAAAAACAATGATCAGTGAACATGCCCCATCTAGCTTTGTTCACATAAATAAGCTAAAGTAATTAGTTAAGTTGTGGATAACAGTTCCCCTCGCCTTTGATATTTGCATAGTTGATTGCATGTTTGTCTCCCACATCAGGCTAAGGCAAACACACACTGTGGATATTTTATATTTCTAGCTCCCCAGACACAAATTAGATAACCCTGGGTACATGAATTCTGCCTTTTAGTGCTGAACATAATTTATACTGACTTGAGACTCAAGAGCTGGTCCAAACAAATATAGATAGAACATTTCTTCCATTTTTCCAAAATGTTTTGCCAAACTTAAAATGTTTAATGGGAGAACATCAGTTCAACAAGATGGCAAGTTTTTGAAAGCATTTTTTTATGAATTAAAATAATTTTCTTTTTATTATTTTTCACTAGTACTAAACTGTATTCCCTTCCATTAAAAATATCATTTTACACAAGCTGTTTCTCATAGGCAGAATCTCCAGATACTTCTGCAACATAACATCAGACCTAGAAATCTGAACATCCATTTTAACTTACTAGCCAGCTCTGTCTCTCAGGGAGCACCAAAAGCTGTGCAATTCCTTTATTTCAAGTTTTAAGCAAAATTTTGCCAACCCAGGATACTATAAGCCTTTATCTGATCAGAGAAGAAGGAACCAATTATAAAAGGTGTCATTTTTTTTGAGTGAAAGTTTAGTGTTTAGAAAGTAGTTTTGTGAATAAAAATATAACAGCAACAAATAGAAAATGAGAGGAAATAGAGAGGAAAAGCAAGGTAAGTGGAAATGCAATGCTAAAGAAACACAACAGGCAGTACAGATGGTTAAAAGGCCAGGGAACTAAAAATTTAATAGAGATGGTCAAAATCCTCCAAAGGGGATTAAAAATTTTATGCTCCTCTCTTTCCAAATTTCCAACACAAGATTTTACAAAAATTATTTTATTTTCAGAAAGCCTAGAGAACACACCTAATCTTTTTAGAGTCATAATTGCAAAAAAAAAACCAAACTCCACATTTTCAATATCATAAACTGATGTTAAGAAATTAACCATGCCAATAAAAGGGTAAAAAAATATGCTGTCTTTTCCAGAGAAGCATTACATTTATTAAATGTAAAAGGAGTGGTTGATATTTTCTCTGTTGGTCCCTAGCCAGTGTATAAAGATCATTTTCTTAGCTCTGGCCTTCAAAATTTCTCTGAGGAACTACATCATTGAAATTAACATCACTGTTGAAATCAGTTTTCTCTCCTTGTTCCCTGAGTTCTTATTTCACTCTCATCCATAATGCACACATTTTCTTCCTCTTTTTCACTCGTGGTGGGTCTGAGCGACTCAGGGCTCTCAAGTGATAACCAATACTGACTTCTGCAACTGCCTCTTCTATTAACCCTCCCTTCCCACTGCTCTAGCAGAGATGCTGAAGAAAATAAAACAAAAAAAAAAATCAAGGCTGATATTTCAGTTAATTCTGCTGTATTTCCAGATTCTAACTGAAAAAGACATTTTAAGCCACCTCTGTTACTGTCATTTTTTTCCCTCTTTGCTCTTCCCACAATGATCACAGCTGCTGCATCACTGTCTACAAAGTCACACTGGGGTTCTTTACACTTCCATTTCTCCAAGACTGAAGATGAGATTAAACAGTCCTGGATTTGACCAGCCAACAATCCACCAGGAAGACCACAGGAGACTCACAGGAGAATCCAGGTCATGAGTTTCCCCAGCCACAACTACCAGTACATCCTCCCTTTCCCTCTCTCTCTTCCCACCTCCCCCCGCCCCGCCCCCCCCCCCACTTTGGACTCCATCTTCACCAGTCCCCCAATGTGAAAAAGATGTAATTACTTGATAATGGCAGAGGGACAAAGCATGCCTCCCTGGGGGAAAACAAGCCCTTACTACAGTTATTGTTTCTGCCTCCTCTCTCACTCCAAACTGGCTAGTGTCATTACTCTACCTAATATTCTTCTGGTTGCCTGAGATTATCATGACATAAAGTATTTTTTTCATGGTTTTGCAATGCCTCTGAGAAGTGTCCAGGTCCCTACTACTCAGACACTATGACACTACGACCAGAAAAGGGCAAATAAACACTGTAATACAGAGTGTTCTGGTGTAAGGAGTACAGCTGGCATGTATTTGGCTTGCTAATGTGTTTTCATCTACCAGAGATGAATCTGGGTACCTTCTGAAAGTGTTACACTAAGGAGTGGCATATTCCCATACACTTGCTAAACAGAGGGCAGAAAAGAGTCTCTCATTGTCCCTGTCTGGACAAGAGAAAGTTTTCTTCACTACCATAAAATCATTTCTTGAAACAGAATAAATTTATGAAGCCTCATTTTCTTGACTGCAGCAGTTGTAACAATGTCCCATGGGTATCATAGTCAGAAAATAACAGGAGCCATCAATGAATATCATTAATTTTGTAATTAAGTCCACAGCCAAAGATTATACTACTACGAGGAAAAGAACTGTGTGTGGGTATACACTGATGTCATCATAGCCCCAGTGGTCATACTGTTATTGTGAACGCATCGTGATTTCAGAGCTGTTTAAGCTGTGACGTGATTTTCATAATGAACAGCTGTACCGTACAAGCCAGGCAGATGACTCCACTGTGTTCTCATTTTCTTCTTCTTCTTTCTCTGCCCCAATGAGGACATTTTCAGCTCAATGGCAATAGGCAAATCACAGCATCTGTCACTGTCCTCACTTCTCCATCTACAAAGCAGGGATAATAGCACTTGCTCCCTTCCAAAAAATACTGAGAAACCCATAACAAAAACAATTACGTGAAGGGGGGATGATTTTATTATCCAGCATCACCTCACAGCTTGCTCTGCTTTCTTGGATCTCATGCCTCCATGGTTCCAGGCTTTGAGCAGGGCGGCTAGACTCCTCCAAGCAGAGGAGACACTGTGCAGCTTCCAATGCCTCAGCACATCGTCGAGGGAAAGTTGCAAGGCACAGCAGAACCCCTTTATCCTTGATAACTACCTTTCCTTGAAAGTAATCAAATTCTATCAAATACTTAAGTTTTGATTTGCCTGAGCTGACTGTCAGGTTGGAGACTTTTTTTTTCTCCCTCCAATCAGACCCTGGGAAATACTCTATAATGCTAAAGAAAATGGCCCATTTTATTCCGTTTACTCATTATGACTGTCTCCTTTGCTGTCTGTCTATTCAGATGGCATTCCAAAATATGCAATGCAGTCAGAAACCTATTTAAGTTGAAAGCACATGGCCTCTCACCTATGCCCTCTATTAGTTTTTTTGAGGGACTACTTTTTTTTGTTTTGTCTCAGGGCATTGGGACATCTGTGCAAAAATGACTGAGGAAAAAATTAATTCAACCAAAACAAATGTGACATGCAAGTTAAATTTCTGTTTCAGCCATACTGTAACATAGGGCTAGAATGTGTTTTTAAATCATTCTCCTCCAAAAGCAGTTAGTGAGCAGAGGACAGCAGTTGCATGGCATGTTATCTTTTCTTTGCCAGTCAGAAAGCAAATGCCATCTCTGAGGCATATGTGTCCTCCAGTATGATACCAGTCAGCAAAGAAAGAGAAGAGCCCAGACCTCATCTTCTGCAATTGATATTCATAGAATTATAGAATCACTTAGGTTGGAAAAGACCTTTAAGATTATCGAGCCCAACCATAAACCTAACACTGCCAAGTCCACCACTAAACCATGCCCCTAAGCACCACATCTACACATCTTTTAAAAACCTCCAGGGATGGTGACTCAGTCTGGGCAGCCTGTTCCAATGTTTGGCAATCCGTCTGGTGAAGAAATTTTTCCTAATATCCAATCTAAAACTTCCCATTTCCTCTCATCCTATCACTTGTTCCTCAGGAAAAAAAAAGCGACACTCACCTCACTACAACCTCCTTTCAGGTACTTCACAGCCCTTCCTACTTAGCTAGGGCTTTAAGAACTGCCTCTCTTATTCCAGAGCTATTTAACAACCACTCAGGATGGGCTCTATCTTAAATTCACAAAAGGACATTCACCGTGGCATCTAATGGCAGCAAAAAAATGAGTTGGGATGCAGTGCTCCTCCCTTTTCAGATATGGGAGCCTGGCCAATGTTCACTATGACCGTATTAGTGCTCTTAACCAGCAACACCTTTCAACAGCTGTGGTGAAGCACTTGTCAGACACTGATGGTGTGACAGCACCTCAAAGTGGTGTCTCCATCCATAGCAGTAAGTCCTAGAAACAAACAAGATGGGAAGAAAGTGCAATGACCCTTCATTTGGCAGAACAGGAGCTGAGATACAGAGACAGGAAACAATTTGCTTGTAATTATAAAAAAAAAAAAAGTGTGATGGAGACAACGTTCTTCAGAGAAAAGTCTTGCACCTTAACAAGAAAAACCATCCTACACAGAAAATCCCACTTTCAAATACGGCCAGGAAGACCAAGTTGCCCCTGGTCTGGTTACTTACCTTATCTGCAATAAGTTTCATATTTCTATCTAAGGTAAAAAATGTCAAAGGATATTGTAGCTATATCATTTGATGCAGACAGCAGAGGATGAAGTTGTACAGTACATAAGAGGTAAGACTTCAGAGCAGTCTTTTTGGTTCTTAGACTGTTGAGTTATTTTCCCATATTCCATAAAATCTTTCCATCTTGGAAGATAATACAGAGCTGCATACTTGCAGCAAAATTTTGGTAGCTGCAGAATAAGCCTGCATGCCACTGTAGGAGTACTACTCAAAGGACACCGTGCTACAGCTACCTTCCAGCCATGCAACAGGTCAAAATACATTCAATTTTTAAACACCGGTTTTAATCTACCCAAGGAGGGTGGGAATGACTGATTAGCCTTCTCTGTTATCATCCTCATCTGCTGGAAGGTATCAGAAAAAGTGAAGAAACTCCATTCAAATTTAAAATTCTTGTTACCTGACATCCCAGCTGTAATTTGATGGTCACCACTTCATCCTGTTCTTTGAATTACCCCTCCAAGTCTCATCTTCTCTAATCCCAGATGATGTCTCCCATCCACTTTGTTCCTTTATTCTTGTACACATGTTTTTAAAGAGAATCTCCTTAAGAGTAATTCTGCACTTTATGGCTGCTTCAAGTCACAAAGTTCTCTTAAGACCATTAAAATAACTCTTTTTAAACAAAAAATAAACGAAGTCCTCTCTCCAAACTGGAAGACAGCATTCACCAAACCACTGGAAGGTGAAAGTTCCTAAGGGAAGCCACATCCTACCAAAACCAGACACATATCCTATTCCATCTATGTTTCTGTAACAAAGAATAATTTCTAGCATTTGGAGAACATTAAGCAAGAACACAAGGAAAAAAAAAATTAAAGGAGGAGTTATTTATAATATTAAATATTTAACAGACTCACTGCATGAGAGAACTGAAAATTAATTGAGTAACAGTAATACAAAATTTGCAATGCAAAATTGAAACTCTTGCTAAAATGTGGACAGGAAAACACATTTTTCACACTGTTCTCGTAGCCTTCATTTTCTATCTGCCAACGATCTCTATATCACTGTGCAAGCAGGAGACAGAAATTCTCAGGGAGATAACTGGAGACTTTGTCAGCTAACTGAGGGAAAACTGGACCCATGGTTATCCTGGGGGTCCAAACAGGACAACTGGACACTCAAAGAGAAAAAAAAAAAAGTGTTAAACATGTTGGAATTTAATGTCATTGTCTTTGGTGTAGAGAGTTAATCACCAGGTGAGAATAATAAAATGATCCAAGGACTATTTTTCAGTTTACTCAAGATTCAGGTAAATAAAAATGCAACAGGTCACACATGAAAAACTTTCCTCAGAGCTGCCTTTCCAAACCACAATGGCCAAAGAGCTTTTTTTTTTTAACTTTTTTTTTTTTTTTTTAAATAAAGTTCAGATTCTGAACAGACTTGTGTGACAAGAGACATACTTATGACATATTGTATCATCACAGTATCACCGAATAAGCCAGTAGATGCCACAAAAATAAGACTGCATTTAGGAAGAAAGAAGTTGTCATTTTTAACCTCCAAAGGGAGGCTACAGCCCTGGAGGAGGCTGAACTACTGCTGGAAGGCAGGCTGTATTCAAACTGACTTCTTATTAACATATAAATAAGGTAATTTTTAAAAGCTATATCTATGCCACATATCTAAATGTAATAATAACTAGAAGTAAAAAGAAAACAAATCAAGCTGAGAACAGCTGATTTGTTGTTGATCTACTAGTTGATTGTTTCCAGACAATATCTTTTCCCACTTCTCTCCAAACTAGAGTGGTTTTCAGTTTTGGACCTTATATCACATAACCAGACTCTTGCTGAAGCTCTTTGAGAACCAGCCCTTTGGGACTTTGAACAATCAATTAGTCACACAAACTTAGTGCTAATTGACCATCAGAAATTAAAAGAAAAAGAAAAATATTTTATGGTTATGGGGCTTTTTTTTTGGTTGAATTTTATATTGATTTCAAAACAAAGATTTAAAGCTTAGAAGATCTGTCTTCAGATCCAGGCTGTGATTGATAGCTGAGGTTTTGATTGCTGCTCCCTAGTCTTCAAGACAGCTCTAGCTACATGTCAAAGATTTATCAGGTGGGTATCTCAATCACCCATATAGAGAATTTGTCTCATACTGAAGATATTTCTAATGGTATCAAAGGCATTTTCCTGCTAGGTAAGACTATTATGCCCTAGTGAATATTTAAGTATTTTACACCACATGATTAGCTTTCACAGGAGATGTGGATAGACTATCACTATTAAGTGCCTTGCAGGACAGTATTACAGCACTCAGATATCCGAGGCTTCCAATCCAACAGGGAGCGGATGTGAATCACAACTCTCTCACTAAATACCCTACTCAAAAGGCTACTAGAAAAAGGCAAGGCAGTACAATATAAAGTAGCCTCACTGCTCTCTTCTCCCTTGCATGGGCAGCAGCTTCTCCGTAAACTTTTTAACTCAACCTACAGTTATGTATAGCTACATCTCATAACTGCATTTCTCAGTGAATAAAATATTTGCCAAGTGTGATTCAACAGAATTTTCTTGAGAACATGTCTCTCAGCAGAGTTGCAACACAGTCCTCTTTTTTCATGTGTGGAAGAAACTGCTCGTAAGCACTTCAACCATCATAAAGGCAGGATTTTTAGAAAAAAGTTCCAAATTTTTCTCTTCCCTGCATGCTGCACTCAGGGATACTTAGAGATTCAAGTGAGAGAACTCCACAGCCAAAACCATGTTTTTCAGACCATATTCCTAAAGCTGAAACCCAGGTGGACTCTTTAGAGCCTGCTGATGAGTGGAGCTCCTAGGGATCACATTGTTTACACCAGTTGGGATGTACATTTCTTTCGCCACTTCTCCACCTCCCATTCTCCTGCACTCCTGTTACGTGCAGAAATTCAGTACTGTATTTCCCCATATGAAGGAACTGGCAAGGAAAGACGGAGTGCTCTTGGCAGAAGTTTATCCTGGGATTACGCCAATAAACAATCATTTTCTGGTTGCCACAAGCATTCCATTACTTCTGTTTGGCCATTCAGTCTGCTCAAGTTCAGCTCTGTTAGTGCTTCATTAATAAACCCTTATTATCAGGGGCTTAGGCCTCAGTCATTTGAATTCATGCTCAGCTGGGACTTGGTATTCAGTGACCCGCTCCAAACGTCCTTAAAATAAAATATACAGTTAAAACACTTACTTTGCCACAGAGCAGAAACAATGGAATTTCATTGGCCGCAAGTTATATTTGCACTCTTAAAGACTTTAAAAAAGCTGGATTTTGAGACTTGTTTTATAAACAACGCTTGGAGGCTTTGGTTCTTGCTAGAGGAGAAATGTGACAGCAATCTTTTGCCTTCTTCATGCTTTTTTGCATATACATGCCTTTTGCTTACAGCACAGACAGATTTCTTTTTCTCATCCATTTTTAATCACCTACTTTTGGGGCTAGATTTTGGGGGGAAAAACCCAAAAGCACCTTGAAGCTCCCACTTGGGTAGGTACGGAGTGGTGACAGCACCTGAGACAGCTCCTCCTCCCCTGGCACAAATCACGGCTGCTCCACTTCCTTGGTGCCTACTGAGGAGGCAGCTCAAGCCTCTTATCTGTACAGCATGGGCTTTACAGCTTTCACCCAGGCACCTCAGTTCTCCTAGAAAGCAGCAAGTGGTCTCCACCACTAAGGGCATCACATGCATGCACTGAATTAGCAAGGTGACTGGCTCCAGACTTTGAATTTTAAGCAACCAAAGTCAACTTCACTGCTGCACAGAAAATTAAGAAAAACAGTTTGCCCCAAGATTAATTCTAAATCCCAGACTGTTGGGTTTGCCACTGAAAAAGCTCACAGCCACCTCCCCCATGTACCCCACTGTCATAAACGCCTTAAATATTTAACTTATTCTTGATCTTCTGTTCTTTACAATAAAGGTGTGTGAGCCATTAATCACAACAATTTACTGTTCCTAGGCTGGATGCCTTTATGCGGTTCCTGTGCAGGGCAGGTGTAGCGGCATGTACACCTCAGACACAGCAAGGAGTGCATCTGCCTGCTCTTCTGCAGCAAGTTCTCTTTGTACAAGTCAGCTTCTACTGTAGTTACAGTGGCTGTCTCTAGAAACGAACATTTAAATGCAAAAAAGGTGTATCACCCATGGATCAAATTAGTAAGCCTTTATACTATATTTAGGTTCCTTCCCTTCCAATATATCATCCATCAATATCATACCATCATTATTGTCCTAGAGACAAGCAGCAGTGAAGCACATTCTCATCCACTTCACCCTCTCCTCTCCTTTGCTCTCTTTAATTATAATCAGCTATGCAAACCACAGAAAACAGAATCTCTGCCCTGCATCCTAATAAAGGTAGCTGGTCCTCTAGAACAAACTGGCTTGCAAGATGTGGAAGTCACTGCTGACTTATTTTGGAAGTAGGAACAAGAGAAAACAAAAAAAAAAAAGTGTGATAAAAACACATCTGTATTTTGGACTTCTAAAATTTGCTACTGCTAGTCACTCTGCAGGTTGCTACAGAGAGTAGTCCAACCTGGGAGGACAGGGAAAGTACAGAAAGTTTCTCAAGGAGGTGCTTCTACTCCAGACAGAATCCCTTGGGAACATTTTTTGTCCCTGTTCCCATAAACCCAACTGAAATCCTTTACTGTTATTGCTGGTTGAGGAACTTGGAAACCAGCATGGTAAAACCAGCTTTCCAGGAACTGCACTACTACTGTGAGCTGCCACAGCAGTAACAAAGGGGAGATGGTGTGTGGCTGAAAGACTAGTTTCACGGGCTCCTCTCTGGGCCCAGGGGCCCTTGTCAGAGTGAAGAGCTCCTGAAGGCTCTGGATTCTTCAGTTACACCTGAATTACACACAGATGAGTCCTGAGACAATAAGAATGCAATCAACCTCAAATGAAATCAGAGCCATATAAATTTGTGAGATTGCTGCTGTCTAAAAATCAAACTAGAGCACCAGACCTTGTAAGATCTCCACTGCTTTTCATACTCTTCACGAGGGAGTAGAGAGCTTAATATATTTGTAACTCTAAATGGTACTTCCCATTGGTCATTTGTCTTGAATTTCTTCTCAGATGTTTAATGGACAGAAAAGTATCGTGGTATGCATGGTTATTACAATTTCTGTAAAACAGGAATTCACTTTCAATGAGTCTCCCAAGAACATGGTCAATTTTAACTACTGAGTTTTGTCATTTCTCATTTTGGGGAATTTGCAAGAAACGATGGGGGAAAAAAAAGCCTTAATAAAACTGCAATAGCTGAAGAAGTTAATAGGTAAGTACTGAGGAGGGATATGGGAAGGCAAGAAGGAAAGTCAGGAGATGTTAACTCTTGATAGTTTTGGTGGAAAGTTATGAAAAGTCATGATTGTGTTATTTTTCTGCAGCTCAAATATGCAATGCAATCAGTCCATTCTTGTATCCGTTACACGCCTCCCACCAATAGGAGTGATTTCACCAGAAATACTCCAGAACTTTATTGCAAAACCCCAACCACAAGGTTACGATAATCTATCATTAATTAGATGCATGATTTCTCATTAGGGAAGATAATTCAAAGGTCCTCGAGGCAGGCTCATTTACACTGTCTGTATAGGTGCAATACAGCATTGCCCTCTGCTGGATTTTAAGCTGCCTACTTGTGCAAAAGTTGCCTCTGGCTGAGCTAGAAAGGACTATTTTTAAACAAGCACTGTACTAATTACAATAAGTGAGTATCTTGTCACCAAATAAGGAATGAAATAGTGGATTGATGCTTATTCCTAAGCCTTTCATTTTTCACAGGACTAGCACTGCTTCAGACAGGGCCAGTGTCGACTTATTCTGCCCTTGCCTGGTCCAGCAGTAGTCACAGACTGTTATACATTCCCCAGAGTCCAAACACTGAACAGAATCAGTGCACAGTCAGATCCACAACATCTAATTAGGTAGAGACTGAATTTTAGGGGAATTCTGGCTAAGCCCATGCCATGGTTCTGGTACCTAGAAGAGTGGTCCATCTTACGTGACCATCACATCCAACTGGGTGTTTCCCAGCACGTAGCATCCCTGCCAGACAGAAGCCTGCTGCCACCGACTCTTTTCTGGGTATCTTCTGATGAAAAGCCAAGTGCTATTTCCAATCTCTTCACAGGTATGAATATGGAGACTGCCTCAGTGTGGACTGATGTAAGATGAGTATGACAAGAATGAGGAAGGGCAAACTGAATGCAGCAGTACAATATAAGGCAAATCTTTTTGTCTGTTCTTGCTGTTCAGCATCTATTATTTGCTGACTCTTCTCTGGCTTATTGAAATTTGGTATAACCAAACAAATGCACACATATACAGGTATATAGGTATACCTATATGTGTAAACACATATTTGAACACAGCAGCCTGTGATGGGTTAATTATAACCATATGATCTAGATAAAGACAACAAATTCCATTTCTGTACTTCTTCAGCTATTATTCTTGCTGATCATGTAAAAGACACAGCAGGGCATTTTGCATCCTATAGCTTGATGCTGTGCAAAATGGGACCACATCCAGAGAATCAGGACATCTGCTAATTCAGATTAATATATGGGAAACAGAGTTAGCAAAATACTCTTCCATCAAAAAATACATGCCATGCTGTACATTTTTTTTTCAGAACAGCTTGTCTACAAAAGCAGCTGCTTATATCCCTAGTTTTCTTAGGACTCCAGCTCTGTTACGTATCTGTTCTGCACTAGTTGCTGTGGGAGCAACTCGCTCTTCTCCATGGGTGGTGGTGTTAATAATAATGACAACAACAATAATAATAAACAACTCGGTTTCTAAAGATACTCTCTTGCTTGATGAGAACATCTGTACTCTAAAAAGCTCTCTCTAGTCTGCTTCTCCCTGCAAGGTATTCTGCAGCTCTCTGTGGGAGGCTTCTTCCTAAAAATAAATGTCATGATTTGTTTTCTCTTATGGTAGAGCTAATTAAATTTTGCCACCATAACATTTCACTGTTTCATTATACTGCATTTCCAAAGTATCAAACAGCACTTTGTCCTCTTCCTGCTTCTTTTTTCTCCCTGTACTGTCAAGCCAAGAGCAATGGCTGGGATTTAATATGAAAATTATCAACCCCAGCCACGTGCAGTGAAAATAAAAAACAAACCCCACATTGTCTGATCTCTTGAAAGAAGTTAGCGTCAGGAGTCAAGAAGATGGGATAATCTAGCAACTTTAGCTTGCAAACTGTGGAAAATAGGAAACTTAAATGCAATAAAAGGTCTGTGTCACTACATATGAAAGCATTCAGACATGAAAATATCAAGAATGTACTAAAAGACTAACAGCTAGAAGATAAGAATTATACACTTAGTAAAAAAAAAATGGTGATAAGGTTTGTATTATCAAGAACTCAATTCTTAAATACAAAGTTTACCTAGATGTCAAAATAGAGTTTTATGGACCATGCAGGCATTAAAGAACACATTTTACAGCATCAGTTCAACTTTTCACTGCCTTGTGCTTTATTTGATTATGTATACTTCTGAAAATGAGTGGGCTAAATGATCCATTAACATTTTATACTCACCTTGAACCAGTGACTGAACAACATGCAAAGCCATAAAATGGACCTTGTAATGATGGCAGAAACCTAAACATGCAGTAATTCCAAAATAGCACCAATTATCAATTGGTTTGGAATAATTAGCAGTCACTATGGCCAGTGAAACAGATGATCTCTCTGGTTTCAGTCTCTACGAGAGAAAATACCTATGAGGACTGAGTTCAAGTTTCAACTGCAATAAGGCATAAGTAAGGTAATACAGTCCACGCTCAAACAGTAAAACTGTCTGACTGACTTACTTCCGCTCAGATCTCTTGGCACCGTTGACTCTTGAGGAAATTTGAGAAATGGAAGGGCAGTGCTCATAAAAGGGCAAGAAGCAATCTTCCACTGTTGAAACTTTCTGAAAATTATGCTATTTGTTATTGCTTGTTACATGCCAAGAGAAAGCAGAGCTGAAAGGTGCTCTATTTACAAAAAAAAAAGCCTAAAGTACTCAACAGTTTCACGCATACATATTGTCTTCCCACCTCAACTTCTGCAAAAATGTTAAGTAATAATAATTTTTTTTAAAGATTAATCCAAAACAAAACAAACTCCAAAAGACTCAATGGACCCAGTATCTTCTTTCCCACATACAAATACAGGTTCACATATTCATTTCAGTAAGGCCACATGCTTTAGAAAGTAAAAACCCACATTAAGTCAACTTGCTGCCTTTAATGAATGAGACTGGATAGCCCACAAACTTCATGACTGTTTCTGGTAACTTGCTGTGCTGATAGGGTTTTAACCAGGTAAGTACTTGGACATTCAGTCCCAAGGGACTTAGGACCTTACTGGCTTGTGAGATACCTAGATTCACAAAATGTGGATCTTTTGTACCTCTGCTCAGTGCCCAGCTAGCGCTGATAATGCCTCAGATGGCAGTGCAGTTTAAATATAGCTAAATATAAATGTAGCTCAGTTTTATCCTGAATAGCTAGAATATTAGAAATTGCTGGCTTCGTAGGGTTCATTATAAACTATCTTACCTCATTACATTTTTGTACTGCTGTAGCCAGACAATCCTCAGCACCCAAGCTACCACTCAGTCAGCAGGCCTTTATGGATTTCAGTCATACACTCTTAATTCTCCCTATACATCAATCTTAACGATTCTTGATTCTACTCCTAAACAATTAGCTCAACAAGGCTGAATGTACCTTCCACGACATGTGCTGGCACAGCAGACAAGGGATCAAACCCCAAGCCCAGCCTAGCCATGTTAGTTTTTTCCTGATGGACAGTTTGTGATACAAAGGATATACTGAAATTTGTTGGCTCTTTTCTACTATTACTTTTTGCTAAGAAAAGAGAAGCTCAGCTTTTGGGTAACATTTCCCCCTCCAATGAAGAGCGGTTGGCACGTGTGCATGCAGGAAGGCAGGGTTAAATTCAGACTTACTTGAAGTTCCAAACTATTTAAATTAATTTCCTTCTCTACCATCCCCCCTCCTTAGGTCATTGCATCACATTTACTTACAAAGAAAAAAACACACTCTGTATCTGTTTGCCAGTTACTTTCACTCTTTTCTTCACCAACAGTAAAAAGTGCTGGCACAGAGCATACCCATCTGCATAATGGGTGTATGTGTATGGGATTGCTTCTGAGAATATTTCTGCCATTCTTTGTTTTAGCAACAGGAGAAACAAAACCACACAAAGTAGAACACAGAAAGAAGAAAAGTTGAGGCAAAAGGATATTTGATCCTGAAGCATTCCTCTGTCTCCATTTCATTAATACTTGCATCTTCTCCTATGACGGAAAGGAGGAAGAACAGCTTATCTTGCCAAGGATGATAACACCAGCTTTCTCATGTGTGAATTCAGGGAGGCAAGAGGGAGCATTCAGCAGGTAATTAGCCTTGACTGCTAATCACATCAGCCAAAAATGATGAGCAAATTAGAGCTTCAGTAGAGCAGCTAGTTTGATGCTCCTCCTAGATCCCTAGAGCAGCATTGCTGGTTACTGCGACACTCCAATGCACAGAGACCTGCAATACATCCTCACTACCATACCAGGGCTGGCCTTCACAGCAGTCTGCCCTTGGAATGGATAGGAATAAAGACAGTGTGTCTTCCATCAGCATCTCATTCCACCCCAAGGACCATGTTTCCTTACAGGTCAGAGCAGATATTCGACTTCTGATTCACTCCGTTCATCTGCCCTCATGCTGCAACAGTACAAACCAAAGAAGAGCAGAAATTACTTGCTTGATCTTCTCAGAGTCAGCATTTGCCTGGTTTGTAGTTTTCCAGAAAAAGACACAAGTCATGATCCACTCACAACAAACACAGTGAGAAGTGGACAGGGACTTGAATTCAAACTGGTCTCTATCCCTTGTCTACTACTAATCCTTTTAATATTTAAAAAAAAAAAAAAAAAACACATATGCTATAGCACTGCACTTCTAAATGACATGTCACTTGAGGTCTTATTCATTCCTGAAGACACAAGGCAAAGTCTCGTGTGCAAAGAAAAAGGCACTGCTATTCGAAAGTTAAATAGGCAAAAAAAAAACATGCATGTAGACTGCATGGCACAGTTTACACCTACACCATCTATACCTGGGACCTGAAAGAAGTGAATGTGCAAGCAGCCCCAGCAGCCTGTTTCTAGAGACCTCTCCCAAGCATCACACATGAAGCATGAGATCCAAGAGCTGCTTCCCTCCAAACGCCCTCTCAGAGTCAGGGCTGGATCTCACATAGTCAGCTGTGACACCTTGTAACCCTCCTCCCGCTCTCCCGCTCCTTGAGCCCCCAGGCCCAGACCCATTTCCCAGTGAATGCTGCCTCGCTGACCGACTGCACCAGGGCACGAAGAAAGGCTCAGTTCAGCTGGGCATCAGGCCAGCCCTTCTCTTACAGGGACACAATTCCAAGATGCAGCCTAGTGCCATGTCCCTTTCTTCATCTTATGCCCTGTATTTGCATCACTGCAAGCATTTGCAGCAGAGGAAGAGTAACAGGGCCCCTGATTCAGCGGCACGCAGGGTCTATGCTACAGCCACACCAAGGGACTAAGCCAAAATGGTGTGGAGAATGCACAGCGGTGATTCTTCACTACAGTGGAGAGGTTCCCAAGCGGAAAAAATATTAAAAAAATAAGTCTCTGCTTTTACAGATGTTGCATATACATGTTATGAAAAAGTCTACAAAAGCTGACAGGGATGGGACAAAAGATGTAAATTAGATATACTGAACAGAGAAACAATCGGTCCCAACTCTGTCACTCAAGAAAAGAGACCCTGAAACTTTTCAGGGTAGAGGACTGTGTCACAGATGGCAAAGGCCTAAAACAGATGGGATGAAAAACGACTTGGAAGAAGACGATGATCAGGAATGGAACAGGAAAGGGGACACAGGAACAAGCGGGCTGTGCATTGAGAAGGAAGGCTGATAGAGAAAGTATCCGAATATGAAGCCCAGCCCAGCCAACTGTGCTGAAGACACCAGGGCTGAGGCAGTTGCTCAAACAGTCTGAGAGCTGGTGATCAGTTTGTGTCCAGACATTTTTAGAAACTCAGGAAATGAAATGGAGAAAGATAAATCCTTCTGAAGATTCTCTTCTCAACTCAAAATGACAATAGCTTAATTACACTGGAACTTTTTAAGGGCTAGACTTTAAAGAAAAGCACCCTGGAAGATTTCAAAGGACGGAAACATAGAATTTAATAGATATTACTCTAAACCCTACATAATTTAACTGAAAACATTCACAGATAGATGTCAGATTTCCAGCTGCTAGAAGATCAGAGTAATTTGATTCCCCCTTGTATAAACATTTACATAAGTCAGAGGCTGCCAAGGGATTTAAAGATGGGAGTTCTACGTCAGAAGAGTAGGATTTCCAGCACCTATTTCAAGATCTGTGATCGAGGATACCCCACCCCATTTCCTTCCCCCGCTCTCTCCCTGTCACAGCATAGGCTTGTTGTAAGCAGCTTTCTGCCAGAAGAAAGTTGGATGATTAAGCTAACTATCTCACAAGGCTCATGGATTATACCTCCCTCTTTACCGATCCAGAAATAACCTTAGAAAGAAAAAGCAGAGCTCTTAGTGACAAAGGCTGGAGACTGGGGGCAGGAAGGAGCGAATCCATCCACAGAGTTCAAGTCATTCCAGTGCCCAGCTGACAGCAGCCCGTTCCCAGGACACTCCTACCAATTTTTCTAGCAGCAATTCATCCGCATGGGTTTCAGGAAAGCCATATTTAAACACTTAATGGGATCAGGACCTCAGCACACCACCTAAACTGCACAAAACAACTGAACACGCCTCTGCATATATTGGAGGTTTGGCCTTTCCTCCAAAGCAAATACATTGCTGATTTAGACAGTTTCTCACCAAAGCTAGCCCCTGGCTACTTCAGCTTCCCTGCTCTGTGGTCAAAGAAGACAAGAAGGATGCTTAGAAAGAGTTCCAGTCTTATGTGCTACATCAGCATAAACCACACTACAGGACTAATTTTCCTGCAGCTCCAGACTATCTTACACTGCAGTAAAGTCTCTTTGAAGGAGTGAGAACATTGTCCCTTCAGACATGACTCATTATGGGGACATCAGTCTGTGCACATGGCCGGAACAGTAGCTGAAATGGCAATGTTTCTACTAGTAGCTCCTCCAAGTAAAAAGCTAGTTTAGTATCATTTGTCCCCTTCTCTTTTAACACAACACACAGTGCAGGCCCTTCTCCGCACCTCTACTAGCATACACTGCTATTCTGTAGCATACAAATTGACCAACAGAAGGACAGAGATGGAGTACAAGCCTGAATGAGACAATTGCTCAAGAGTTACAGAATTAGCCAGTACAGGAATCACAGAACGGCTGAGGTTGGAAGGGACCTCTGGAGGTCACCTTGCCCAGCCTCCCCTGCTCAAGCAAGGCCACCTAGAGACAGCTGCCCAGGTACATGTCCAGATAGCTTTTGAATATCTCTGAGGGAGACTCCACAACCTCTCTGCCAACACTCGGTCAGGAAGAGCCCCACAGTCTCACCTATGCCTGATGCTACAAGCAAACCTAGTTTCGTACAAAGCTGGAGACTCACAGACCTGATCAAATTCATTTAGTGTGGTGTGGGGTTTTGCTTCTCCCAACCCTGAAGCATCCACATCCCTGCATAGCATCCACACTAAAGCGTGCAAGTTTTACAGACAAGACCCTACTAGCTAGGGAGGCAAAAGTCCTGTGATTTAATATTTCGTCATGCCTGTTCTTCAGTAAGATACGCCTTTAAATGGAAGGCATAATTTTTACAAGTTATGCAGCACTGTATTTCTGCATTTTAATTCTCAAAATGGCTTGACCAAAGAAGGGGAACTGCTTGTGCTCTACCCAATCTATCCTACTACTACCTCTGCAAGGCAGAGTACTCCCACTCCTCAGGTAAAACACAGATTAACAACAAAGTCAGCTTTTAATTACTCCTGATACTGGCTTTTTAAAGCAGAGTCAACATTAACAGGTGGGTTTTGCTACACAGTGGGGAAGAAAGTATTAAAAGCAGTTATGAAAATACAACGAAATGTAGGAAGAGAAAGCAAGGCAACACCCCCGAGGGTAAAACTACAGGAGGACTGTCTCGTGAAGGAAAGTCTGTCAAAAAGTGGGATCAAACACAGCAGAACAGGTAAATCAAGTCTCCTCACTAAATCAAATTTCTCTGCTTCCTCCCCATTGTCTTCATTTCTTGTTTATTCCATATCAGGCGAAAGGAATAGAGGACTAACAGAACTGAAAGTCCTGCTGGAGCAGATTTGTGTCAAACAAGCATCTCACCAGCAAAAGCAGATTAAAAAAGGAGCCAAATCTCTTAAGGCTGAAAAGAGAATGGCCCTAGTCCACTGGCCAGTACACTTGGTACAAGTGCTGCTCTTGGGGCGGTTCCCAGCACACTTGCATTAAGAATATGCTGCAATGAACATCAGCATCCTGCAGATACAGAAAGAGTGCCAATCAAATGCCATAACTACAAATATGACAGTGGCTCCCTCCTATTCGGGTGCCAACAGACTGAGAGTCTGAGTCTACTAAAGTAGGCCAGCATCTTCCTTATTAACAAAGAAACTCTCCAGCCTCAGTTCCTGCACTGCTTCCTTCTACCTCACATGTAAAAAGACCTATGATGCTTTTATTCTCCACGCATTTTGCCTCTGCCCTATTTCGGAGGTCCCTTCGGCCCGAGTTTGCATACCTCTGAACCAGTGGCTGCTGTTACAGTTTTGATCCTTTCCCTGGCTGGTTTAGTTGCCTTTATTAGCTGCAGCACGTCTCCGAAGTTAGGGCTGTTTCTCTCAGCAGTCTCTCCTTTAACATGGAATAATACATACTGCAGCTGATTCTCTCCCTAATTAAAGGAGTCTCAACCTCTCTAGAGTTATATATGACTGATAGAGCTCTCATTCATTCAGTAATGTAAGCATATTCCTCCTTTGCTTCTCAGTTTAGGGTATTTCTGGCACCTCAAACTATTCCTTCCCTATCTTCTCTACCCCCAAAAAACAAAACCAACAGACACATGTGCATGAATGTCAAACTATTCTAATAACTTTCCTAATTCCTCATTTTTATCTCCTGTAGTCACTATATACAGCCCCAGTTCTTACTTTTACTGCATCACAATGATGCAGATTTTGTGCAGACTGGTCTGAAAAATTCAGGGTTCCTTTTGCTTTGAGTGTCTCCTTGTTGCTTTTTAAACAAGTAAGAAATGCCAAAGAGAAAAAAAAATAACACACTATCTTACTAGACCAATTACTGGCTACTACTGTCTTATATACCACATATGAGGGGAAAAACACCATGAAAATATGGACTTGGAAAACAAAAAAGAGTCTTTAAGATTGCAACTTTACAAGATTCTGGAAATATTTTTAATATGAAAGAATTAATAATAATAAACAAAACAGCAAAACACAGGCAAGAGTCCGTCACAGTTTACTTTCAGCAAAGAACCTTAACAGCCTCCAGAAATAAAAGCTGCAATTTTCTAGCCAAAGAAAAAACTCGGCATCCTCCTTCACCTTGAATATGTTAAGCCATTTGTTACAGTGCCACAAAGCTCAGGGATGCTAGTGAATGGTAAAACAGGCAGAAGAACCATAATGATGAGAAAGACCTTGCTAAGAAATGTCAAGTACCCTGAGAGGAAAGGAACTGAGCCTTTCCAGATATCCCAACTTGACCTGGACACTGAAGGCTTCATATCAAGTGTGATCAAAGGACAGAGAGACTTTTACAACTCTTCATTGCTGAGGGCACAGCACAGTTTTTGATAGTGGCATACTCTGGACTGGCAGGAACAGTGTTGTCCAGTTTAGGATCTAGATTTAGCAAGCTGAGAATTCTGGGGGGAGGTTTCAAAGTGAGTTCCACAAGGAGTTTAGCATCAAACTTTTGCATTTTCATTTAATACAGAAAACATATGAGAGCAAGGATGAAAAATTTTATATACTATAAAATTAGCAGGCTTTCCTGCTAGTACACATTAGGATCAAGTAATCATAAAAGAAGAACTGGATCCTTGGGGATAGAGGGATAACAAGTTCTGAAACTCAATAGTACCAGAAGCAAGATCAAGCAGTTGGGAGCTATCAGAAAAATCTGCTTTGAACCACTGGCTCCTCAGGTGGCATGAGGGAGAAAGGAGAGTTGTAACACAGACACTGATTACCACCATAATGAGGTGGGATGTGAATTCAGAATAGATCATGCACACAGGGCATGAGGTCATGGTACCTCCCTCCAACTCCTCTTTCCTGTAATCAACCTTTATAGAAGAAACATCTGCAAATGACAAAATTCATCAGGTTTTCTTTTGGTTTTGTTTTTTAATATAAGGTTTGGCAAGTTTAAAAATGTGATGTTTTTAAAACACATAAATTTTGGATGTTTGGACACAGCTTGATACACTTTGCCCTAATTCACATGCTGTCTTCTGGGACATAGACTTTCTTTCAGTGACTATTTGTATGATGCCAAGAAAACATCCCTGATCTTTGTTGGCCGAGCCCTCCAGGCATATCTGAGAAAGAAATGAAAAAATAATCTAATGAAATCTCAAAGTGGCCAGGATACCTATCTATGCTCAATTCCCTCCTCTCATTTCTTGGAGAGGAAGGGTTGTTTACTTAATCAGAAGATTACATTTGTTGATCAAAGGATGAGTGGAATCCTCTCTACCTCACACGCCCCATCCACATGCAGATTTCGGAGCACGGCCTCACTGAAGCACAGTGTATGGCAACACAAATGAACTACCCCTATATTAAGTCACCAGATGTAATCCTGACAGCGACTCCAAGCTCTTCGGTTCCTCCTCCTCTGATCTCTCTCTTTCTCCTGCCTCCTTCTCCCTTTGCTTTGATGACTTTGACAGCCAAGTTGTTGGAGAGTTACTCCAGGTTACAACGTGTCACCTTTAATGGAATTCAAAGCTTTAATTCAGAAAGTGGCCACTCTTGACCTCTGGCCCCACTGCCACCCACTCTGCTGCCCCCCTCCTTTCTCCATCACCATGGAAATGAATAGCTGAGCGAAAAAATGGGAGCAGGCAAAGTCTAAAGCTTTTCACAGAGCCCCCAAAAGAAAGATGAATGAAACTCATTCATCACCGAGCAAGGGACCCAGAGAGCAATGCTGACTGAAAGGCAAGCCAGAGGGAGAGCAAGCAAGGGGGAGAGACAGATCAAGATAGAAAAGGTTACCTCATGCAGGAAGTTATGTGATTTGAAAAAGAAAAGCACAGGAGGTGTGAGGGAACATAGTCCACTTGCAAAAACTGCAGATGCTGCCAAGAAAGATGCTGTTATTTGGGGAGGAGGGGTTATTTCCTCAGCCCCTTCCCCAGACAGAATTTCTTGTCAGATTACCAGGAAAGGATGGAAATTGCCTGAAAAGAAAATGCAATGAATACCTAAAGGATGGGCAACTCATTGCAAGGAAAAAATATAATTAGAAACAAAGCTGTATTTATAGTGTTGAAATTCCCTTCATCCAGTCTCCTACTTTAGAGGTATTTTGCCCCCAATGCATACGCTTGCCTTTTCTCCCCCATCATCTCTGCTTCACATAGCTTGATTTGTCTTGATACGCAATATCAAGGCAATTTTTAGCACTAGGGAGCAAATGCACTTAAGAGGCAATAGCTTATTCACTCAGACATAGCACCGGTTTTCTGGTGCGTTCCTCTGATTTCCCCATTTCTCACAACCTCACTACAAGCGCACTGGCAAAGAGCTCCTCATTTCAGAGCACAGTAAAAGGAAAAAAAAAAGTTAAATGACACCTTGAATCCCAACGTCAGATGAAGGAAAATGTGCTACTGCATGCTGTCCTACTGAGCTGAGGGAGCTTGCTAGTGCAAGTGACAGAAAGGAAGGGAGAGGGAGGGAAAGGAAAGTCTGAGATGCAGCAGTTGCAAAGAGTTTATATGCCTGCACCGCTTGAAAAAGAGATAAACAGGACAGAAGGGAGGCAAGAACCAGCAGCAAGTGACTTCCCAAACCCAGAATATTTTGCAAAGGTATTAGATAAGAGTTTCTTAGATTATACTGGGATATTTAGATCATTGATGACTTCCCAGAATAACCAGCCAAAATTCGTCTCAAGCATACCAAAAATTAAGCAGAAGCCAGCAGGACACTTTGGGACAGTTATGAGACAAAAGCCATAAAGGGCAAATGTCAGTAGGAGGCAAATTCTTACCTAAGATTGCCTTCCTGCCTTATACTGACAGAGGAATGATAATGCAGTTCTTTTCACTGAAGACCAGTCCAAAGCTTACCCGTTATATACGACTCAGAAGAGAGCCTACCTAGAGATTAAGTGATAGCTCCAGGAGATAGTTGCCCCTTGCAGAGCGATTACCATTCTGAACCATGAGATTCTTTTTCCTCCTTCCAAAAGCTAATCAGGCATGATTCTCTTTCATTCCTCCAATCCCTTTGCCACAATTTAATTCCTTTTTTTAGGGTTCCAGTGAAAAGGTATCATCCAAGAGGCAGGAATCGTTAAACTTTATTCCTTGTTAATTCAGCAAACAAGATGCCGTGCCAAGCTTCCTGGGAGAGGCATTAGCACCTCTGCTGGCCAGTGAGCTCAGATGCAGAGCTAACACTTAAACGTCAGCTTTTTGGTAATCTGTATTACCCTCCATGGTGACTCATACTCTAGCTCTAGCCTGAGCTAACCTGCGGATTCTCCAGGGAGGGGAGTTCAGGCATACAAGAAGAAATGCTCACTTCAGTATATACAATATAAATAGTATATATGGCCTGTGAGTCACAGTGAGAGGGACTGAGTTTTTAGGAAAAAAAAAAGAAAAATAGAAGTGAGAACGTGTGTACAAATGAACTGAAACTGAAGCTGGCATTCTCCATTGCTCCCAAGCCTCTCTTCCACACCTGTCAGAACATGTCTACCAAAAATGGAAGCAAGCACAGATAACGCTCTTTCTCACCTGCTGAATGCCTGCTATTGAGGTGGGGTTACCACCTTGTTGCTCATTACGCATTATTAGGGAATTGTTCCCTCCAAATACCCAAAAGCTCGCTAAGACCACAGGTATCACCTGTTAAAGCTAGTGAAGCATATTTCACTACAGAAGGATGCCACCACTGATGGCACGATGCAGAATCACTGCTACCTGTCTACACCTTGTCCTTTGTGAGAAGCAGCTCTGCAGCTGTAGAAGAGCCAAAAGTAATGCTACAAGCTCACAGATTGAGGACAGAAAGGAGAGCACTGCAACACAGCAGAGGGGGAGTGGAAAGAGCCTAAGGAACCTTACAATGCTGCTCCTCGCACCTTGCCTCATCCTTCCTGCTCCTCTGGCCTGCACATCTCATCCTCTTTCCTTACCACCATGGACCTGTAGCTTTGCCTCTTCAAAAGCTGGCTTGCAAACAGAAAAGAGATCATTTAGGAAAGGTTTTGCTACTATAAAAATCCACTATTTATTCAGGGCATGGTAGAAGTTAATAGGATGATGCTGTTCCACACAGGCAGAGCAACCACACAGCTCCAGTATAAAACAATTTGTGTTAGTGTTAAGAGCAGGTAACAGTAATATCTTAGTGAGGAATTACCCTCTAAGTTGTTCTTCTCTGGTGGCCTCAGGCTAGGGCTTTGAATTGTCTTGAATGAAGACATCTCTGGTTGATCCACGCTTAATTCCCACTGTAGGGAAGTTGAGGTCAGCTCTGTGGTGCACATCTGTTTATGTTAAACAGACAGCACTAAATTATGCCACAAACAGCTCCACAGAGGTGGGAAGTCTCATTTGGTCTTCAAAGTAACCAACTTCCTAGAGTAAATTTAAAAACTTCAGTGCTCCAAACCATGAAGGACACCTGCATGTTATTAAGTACTTAATGCTGAGCATACAGCTTTCTGGGTCACCATCTGTTCAGCAAAAGCACCAGCTCCTGGCCACTGTTCCCCAATTCAGTGTGCCCCAGGGTTTGAACTCACAGCCTTGGCAGTTCACAATTACCCAGAAGGTAGCATGGATGTATCTTATGTGTCAGCAACGTAAATTGAAAACCAGTGTCCCAAGAGAGAACAATTCAACCAGGCAGAGTTCAGCATAGTCTGCTTAAGGATTAGGAGCTAATTAGAATAGCTCATAATGTCTGTGCCTCTGTTTGTTGTATCTACCGCTGCCCTTCTAATCTCATCAGGATGCCTGCTTACCTGCAGTTATCTGGCTCTGGTAATACTTACTGTCTCTGTTGTTTAAACAAAGTTCTCTCTTGTGCTACGAGGTTTGCTATCTAGACAACTACTCACAACAGAAAGTTCAAAATTAACATGCCCTCACCTAAACAACAAAACATGTTGAAAACACTTTTTGTAACAATAGGAGGAGCAACCTGCATAAAGCTAGAGACGAAATACCTCATCAGCCCTAGAAATCCAAAATGACCTTCCCTCTGCTCCACAGGAGCCAGACTAGCCCAATGTTGGCAGTTCTATCCAAAGTTTTCAGCCTTTTGAAGTCAAATCACCAGATGATTCCACTACGTCAATATCATCATTAAATTAGGCAGCATTAATCACAGATATAAAATAAAAGGTAATGAGTCCTAATGGTCATGGGGGAAGCATGACCTTTGCATAAAACAAAGCAGGAGAAAGAGAGAACAGAGGCTGCTCTAAGATCTGGGGAATTGATGTAGGCTATAACCACTTCCCACACCACAGGCTTACAGCTTCTGCTTTTTGCCCCCTGTCCTCCCCACCCAAGTTTTATTACACATTGAAAACTCAATTTAAGGAAAGGTACTTTGTGGAACAGTCCCATATTCTCAGAGAGAGGAACAAACAAGTTTTCCCCATTTGGGAAAATCCTATTTGGGATTTGATCTTTCAGAATCTTCTTAAATAAAACCAGCAATTTATTATAACTAAAGCCAGTGCTCAAATTGAACTACAGTTCAAAGCTGCTAAGCTCCTTCATTCTTCTCAACAAGACGTAAATCAGCAGTTCTCTTGATTCTGGAGACAGAACTGTCTTATCCACATGACTAGAAAAGCATAAATAAAGATCCCTCAATCCCACAAGCAAAGGAAGCCAGTAAAGCTGACACCCTCCTCCTCTCTAATGCCTCTGCTTCCTCAGTCTTGCAAAAGTCAGGCCACCTCCTTATCCCTGCACAGCTTGCACATTCCCCAACTAAAAGTGGGCAAAAAATAGCACACAATGGTGTGGATATTCTTCTTTGAACTGGAAACACCTTAGTTTGATTCCGTTTATTTCACTCTACAGAGATTTGCTTACATTTAAAAATTGACACAATGCACTCATCTCACAAATGCACATTTTTTCTTCATTCAGATTCACTTTTCTAAGAGGCTTTATACAGCCAAGACTTAAAGACAGTAAGACAATGTTTCAGGAATAAGGGCTTTGGCCTGCTTGTCTGCTATCAAGAAAACCATTCTTGACTGGAAAGGAAAACACAGACTTAGCTACCATTCTGCTAAGGCAAGGTAATCAGCAAAACAAACAAACAAACAAACAAAAACAAAAACAAAAAAAAAAAACAGAAATAACCAAAACCCCACACACTTAGGAAGCAGTAAGCAACTCTATACTTTGATGGTAAATGCCCTCCCAGCACAGCCCTTTTAGTTTCTGTAATGCACTTTTCCCTGTTCACTCTGTTCTTCTCATGATGTTTGGCTCTATTCTAGTAGGTTTACAGCTGCTGAGTTACAGTTTGACATGATAAAGGGCAACACAAGAGGTGTGACTTGTAACATGTTACAGTCTTTGTAGGAAGCAATTTGGCACCTAACTTACAGTATTTGTGTATTACAGTTAAAAAGAGAACTCCATTACTTGGTAAAGCAGGACACATTTGCTATCTTTTAAAACATAGACTTCTGCTTTGTTGACCTGCCCATGTTTCACCTCTGAGCAGCTAAGAAAAACTCTTCAGTCTAGATAAAATGGATGTCCTTATGCAAGAGCCCCAAGTTAGTTCCTTGCACCAATCTTCTGGAATCTGTAACTCCACATTTGCCATTTACGCTTTGTAAGATGAGGGATCCACTGCCTTCTATGAAAGCTTTTGTGAAGTTATCATCCTGCCTCCCACCATCAACACTGTAAAATAGTAAATTAGTTTGTAATTGAATTTTTCTTATCATGGCTTTCCCCAGTAAGTTATAGAGGCCTTCAGCACTTGTTATTTTTCTTCCTTAAAAGATATTTATAATGTGGTTATCTGTTCTTCCTGAGTCTGTCAGGCAGACTAAGCTTTTTAAGCCACAGAGCAAACTTTCTCCAGCCTTAAGGTTGTTGGAGAATTTTTCCTTTCCTTTCTTTTTTGCACATTTTGAAAATGACACCAACACAGAATGTCTTATCCTCGTATCTCTCCCATCAGAACCATCGCCCTAGTCTGGCCCTCTCATGTATATGCCTAAGAATGGGTTTTAGACATTTCTCCACAACACTACATTCAGAGCTCGCGTGTCAATGCCTACTTCCTATGACCCATAAAATCCTTTTCAGTCACTGCTTTCCAGATACTTCCCACTACATAAGTTTCATTCATATATATGGAGCTAGAAAGGACTAAAAGGTGCTAAGACACTTGCACCTTTATATTCAGACTAGACATAAGGAAGAAATTCTTTACTATGAGGGTGATGGAACACTGGAACAGGTTGCCCAGAGAGGTGGTGGATGCCCCATCCCTGGAAACGTTCAAGGCCAGGTTGGATGGGGCTCTGAGCAACCTGATCTAGTTGCAGATGTCCCTGCTCCTTGCAGGGGGGTTGGACTGATGACTTTTGAAGGTCCCTTCCAATCCAAACCATTCTATGATTCTATGATTTTCAGCCCTGAAAACACGATGGGTAAAATGTCATCCATCCCTGAGACATAGACATAAACACGGGAAGAAACAGGTGGAAAGAGGCTCCTTGCCTTTTCCTGGTACCTTTCCCCATTTCCAAAAAGGTAGAAAGAGGTCCTCAGTAGCCTCAGGTTGTTAATAATTGCTGATCCTCAGTTAGTAAGCTTCTAATATTTTCCTTAAAGCTTAACGTCTAATTCTTCATTAATTTTTAAAAGAAAAAATAAAAATATATTTTCAGTCTTCAGTTTTAAGGGAAATACTTGAAAGTGTGACCAATGGGTTACATTAAAATAATAAAACCCTATGTAGACAGCCAGAACAAAGAATCCCATCATTGTTTTGGATTTTCTTCATCTAGTGATTTTTAGGCCAATATCCTGACAGGAAAGGGGGAGGAGTGGGGCTGTCAGTACTGTATTCAATGAGTATAATTACACTGAATTAGCGCTAAGGGGTTTAGAGAGAGGGAAAAAAATACTATTCCACAGAGTTAATATAAAGTGGGCTTTCATGTACATACAAACCCACAAGGAGCAAGCTACTGCCTGCTGAGACCTATTCGAGAGCCAAGGGATTGATCGGACTCGGCCAGCCCTTGCTTAAGAAAAAAGCTGCAGTTGTGAATTACTGTAAAGCAGTATTCACATGATTGATGGGTTTACCCCCACCACCACATTTGTTTCAAAGATCCATTTTGTCTTCTGTGGTGATGGTGTGAATTAAGCCCTCTCACAACGTCTGGCTTGATTTTGCAAGACCAGTCCAAGGTCTAGGAGCTCGATGAAGCTTTTATCTTTTGCAGCCGTGTGACTGGGAAAATGGGAAAGAGATGCTATTTAACACAAGGCTTCTGAGGAGCACTGTAACACCAAATTCCTCAAATAGTCTGCAAACTTTCTGCCATCAGATCAGCTAGCTCCTCACCTGCCTGGAAAATCATCTTTGAAGGAACTCTGCCTCTGATCTCCCTTGCAGTATGATACTCCACCTACTTGTCCTTACATCCCAGGGAGCATAAGGTATATTTTTTTAATATCTTGCCTTTTTTAACCCAATTTGCTTTCAGCAATAGATTTTTTTTTCCTTCTCTTTCCCCATGGAGAGCAAGAGAAGGCCTAAACTCTGTATGCAGTAAAGAATCCAGAGACTCCAAGTAGATTTGTGATGGGATTTCTCCTCAACCTTCAGGTGCTGTAAATTAAAAGAAGTCATTAGAATAGCCAAGGGAATGGGGGAGAACAACCAGAAATGGGCCTAAATCATGACCAGCTTTTAAAAAGCTCCTGAACTCTTTTGAATTGACAGTAAGACACAGAAAGCCAGATTTCCACGGAAGCCAAATCACACACCTGCTTATAAACAGGCCCACAGCATGTCAGGAACAGCTTATTCAGCCAGGAATAAATCTGTTTGTGTCAACTGCAAAGTGCCCTTTGCTCTTCCTAGTTCCCAGGAAGGTACATACCTGAAGAATATTTCTTTTTTCTTTATGAGGTAAATACATTGCTTAAAAAGGGGGGAAACCACAAACAAACAACAGAGCATCAAATGCTATTAGCTGCACCAAACTGGCTGCAGGCAAGTCAAATGTAGCCTTCCCACGCACAACTCTGCAAATGCATTTCACACTGTATCTGCACCATCTCATTTCTTCTACCCTGGACTTCCATAAAACCATGTGTCTTATCCTACACTATCTCCTCTGTATTCACAGTCCTGTTCTAGCAACAAGAAGAAAAAATAAAATTATTGCCACCCCAGTTATCTGTGTCACTGTACTCTCCACCACCACACTGCCAGCATTTCTTAATCACCACCTGCAGCATCCACTGCCCTCGCAATGTGAAAGCCCTTCATCCCAGCTGCTCCACCTGCCATCCTACGTCTGGCCCTAGGAAAGGGTTGTAAGACCACAGTAGCTTCACTGCTTTTACAATGAATGTTAGGGAGGGGAACTTCTTGGTGCATCCTGCCTTGGTTTGCCATGGCCCATTGTAAAAGTTCTCCATCCTCAGGTTTAGGGCACCTTGTAATGCTCCTTTCTTGGACATCACCTTCATCTGTCTGGATAGTTATGGCAGATGTTGCAGGAATCACAAATGCCAAACCCAAACACTGTGAGAGATCTTCGCCTAAAAAACCCAGCCTCCAAAGAGGCAGATGCTGAAGTAGCATCAAATGTGGTCAAACACATTCCAGCCACTACACTTGATTCTCACTTGGAGATACAAATTCTCAGCCCAAAATATGTCATGACTGAAAGCACCAGTCCCTGTGCGTCAAAGTTATCAGCAACTCGCTCAAACCACAACTAGAGCTCAGCTGTCCTGGAGTGACTGGGTAAACAGATGAACACTCAGCATCCTTGGCAGCGTACAGAAATTGTTGTCAGACCTTCTCCTGCTATCCTACACCCATGTTTCCAAATTTTATGTGTGCGCATTTTATTAACCCCAAAGTACAGTATGTTTCATTTCTCTGTGAAAAACTTTCTCAGTTGCAGAGAAATTGTCCAGCTTTTCAGGATCATTTTGACTTTTACTGTGCTTGTGACTTCTGTTGCTGTGATTTGCAAGTTCTACACGTGTGCTTCCTGCTCCACAATGCAAACAGGGAAGAAGTAGAACAGGATCAACAGCAGGCTATGCTGAGACCTCACAGAGGTTTGCAGCCTGTGGACCACATGTACGGAAAAGCACACCATAAGACAATGCCATGAATCTTGCATGAGCTGGGAAGGGAGAACACTAGAACAGCAGAGTACATTATCGATGGGCTAATATGACACTGCTGTGTTAACAGAGCCGTCAAATCCCGTAGACCCACCATCCAAAGCTGAAGGCTCACTCCAGTCCCAGGAGGCTGGTGGTCTTTGTTTCTACCTGTCACAGGACAAAAACGTTTCCATCAAGCTGTGATCAGTATGCTAACTGTGTGGTTCAGTCCAGCTGGATACGAAATTCAGATGTGCTATTAAGAAAGGTCAAGTTATTTCATTTCCAAAGCCCATGCACAGAGGAGTACCCTTAAAAACACACACATTTTTCTTCTCATTCCACCTAAAATTACTTTAAACAAAAGCTACTTGTTGCCACTCCTTCATTTGCCACACTCAGAGGCGTCGTAGGCAAGTGATCTAAAAGCTCCATCATTAGAAGCAGGAGGTTAATGGCAACCTCAGCTGGCTCCTGTGGCTGCTGGTGCTGCGTGTGTCACAGCAAAAGCTCTAACGCATTTAGCCACTCACATGATGACAAGGAGCACTAAGCCCTTGTGCCCATTCACAGTACCCTACATAAAAGCCACTTGAGCTCATCAAGAATAGGAACGAGCTCTTTCTTAAGTCCAGCCCAATCCAGTTAACAGGCTTATGTGGAAATGCTGAGAGACGGGGCTTACAAGTGGCGATGCACCTAAGTTACACACACTAGTTTGCTAAAAATCAAGGCAGAACAATTGCACGCACTGCCTAGGTGACGTTCACAAATGCCTCTTTCCTCTCCAGATGCTTTTCTCTAAAGATATGAATTTAAGAAAGGGCTCAACTCACCTTTGTGACTAGCTAAAAAAAAAAATAAGTAAAATCATGTTAAATACAGAAGTCCATTTCTTCCTGATCTTCCTGATCAATTCCGTCCCTTCCTGCTCTTGGCATATGTTTGCTTCTGCTAAAAAGTTGATTTGCCTTTGCTAAAGAGATGCCAGCTTGCATCAAAATACAAAAAAAAAAAACAAACCCAAAACGATGCACAGAGGCTTTGAGATTGTTTGTTGTGACATCAGTTGGTGATAATACACTACTGTCCCCTGTCTCTCTCACTCCATCTGTGCACAGAAATGTAACCTGGGGAAGGGGCTGCTCCTGACCTTCTGCTGAGGAGCAAACTCATCAGTGGGTGCTCAGAACCTGTCCTTCCCACCACCACTGAGCATGCAGGATAGCTCTGAAATGAAGGATGCAACAAAAGATTCCTCCCATTCAAAAACCCAAAGATTTGCTTTGGGATTAATTACTTAAAGGTAATTACCTTAAAGTACCTATAACCTCAACTTGCTATGTCTTTAATCTTGATTTTCCATAATAGAAATCTGGGGGAGAGGGAAGCATCAATTTTGGCCAGAATATGAATAATTCTCAGAGTTAAATTAAAGACATTTTAGAAGTATAGGTGTTACTACAAGAAGTTAATATTAAAAACATTCTCTGTGAGATGCAGGGAAACTAAGTCTGAACACAGTCAGATTTAAGGCAAAAAAGGGTAGTTTTCACAAGGTTTTCCAACTCTGACAAGATACTTGTTTTCAAAGAGTTGTCCATTCACCACAGCTGGAAAGCACCAGGGACTCAAATTAGATATACAGGAGTGCAATCAGCTCGCGTATCTGATATCACAAACAGCTTCCTGGAGCACAGCTTGCTCAAGTGTTAATCGAAAAATAAAAAATAAACGGTAGTAACAAAATAAATGTTAATGACAAATTATACAGTCAATCTAAATCACAATGAGCCTACATACATACATTTATTCTTAAACACATATTTAGTTACTTCGGTGGACTTTAGATCAGGCCTTCAGCTAAAATGCTTAGAAGGGATTCCTCTAAAAGGAGAAAATGTACAAACTTGAGCTATTTGCATATATACTAAGTAAGAAAGAGGAAGAAGCCAGAAGTACAAATCTGACTTTTCGGGAGGTACATTAGGGGAGTGTTTCCAACTACAAATCCTGAACTACAGTCCTGAGGATGATAGAATACAAGCCTCCAATTCAGATCAGAGATGATAGATGTAAAACATTTGGTGATCAAATGATGACATTACCATTTTCTAGAAATGTGAAAGTGCAAAAATTTTTATAAATTATTTATTGTTGGTGTAGCCAATTCATATGATGGCAGATAGGTTGAAACTTGAAGAAGGAAAGGCTACAATGAGTTAGTCCCAAAAAATAGAAAATAATTGATTTAGGAATTAGACAGGGCTATGTTTCTAGACCAAAGGGAGAATTGCCACAGTTAGGAAACATGTCCATAGGATGTAAACACAGAATTCTCTCACAATCTTTTGAAATCTTCACCCCAGCATTACTACATGATTATAGTGGATGCTATGACAGGAAGGTTGTTAGCAGTCCCAAGAGAACAAGGCTTCAAGAAGTACAGTATTTGAGAGTCACTTCTTTCTGTTCCCTGCAAGTCTTCCTTTAATAAAGCATGCAAGGAATGAGCACAGATATTCTGAAAGGATGCCAAAGTGCAATCACTGATGATACTATGATACTCCTGGCCACTCAGGAAAAAAAAAAAAAAAAAAAAAAAAGACTTAGTTTAAGAATTTATTAATTCACAGAATATACTTAAAAGAAAGAAAATGGAAATCCAGCCCAAGTGAAACTAATAGAAGAGAACAGCTTTGGCAGGTGAGATGTGAAATGGAGATTAGGAGGTCCAAGAGCAAGGCTGAGGAACAAGGAGGCAAATACATAGTGACAAGTAATAAAACATTCCTTAATCACATGGGAAACTGGAACTCCAGAAGAGCCAGTGGGTCCTGCAGACTGTGTCGAAGACTACCCTGATGCAAAGAAGTCAATGAGGGCAGAGAAAGAGATTGCATAGAAGTTAAATGGCTCTGCTTCAGTTTTCACTTTCAAGTAGGGAAGAAAAATGCATGCCCTAGGGTTATACAAGTGGAGAACTTGAGGCAGAATTGCCACACAGATTTACGGGAAATAAAATAAAGTAAATAAATTAAAAAAAAAAAATGAAACCACTTGAGAAATTTGATTGCACTAAACTGCATTTCCAGAGCTGAGAAAAAATCAGTTAAAGGCAAGTGTAAACCAGCTAGCCTGAAACAGAACCCCCACAAAATAGAAAAGTCTAAGAAAAGCACATTTTTCACAATGATAAATCATGTCTTCCTAATCTATGTGAAGCCTTTAAAAACATCCTGGTTGTTTTTCACTAGATGTAAATTGTTTGAATTTTCAGACACTTTGAAAAAAAGCTATTAGGAGAGCTTGGTAATTTTAGAATAAGAGGTAAGGTCCTGTCACTCTTTAAATATTAGTCAAGGAACAGAGAATCCCTGGGTAAGACCAATAATGAGGTCTTTGTATGGAAGTGGGGGCTGTAGCACCCAAAGTTCAGCCTAGGATCAGTGTTGTTGAGTGCATTTATGAAGTATCTGAAAGAAAGAATGAAAAACAAGGTAACAAAGTGTGCTGCCCATATGAAATGGTATTAGTCAACCGTATGGAGGTCCTCATCCTTGCAACTACCCAGGCAACTGGACAACACAAATATCAGACAAAGTTCACCACAGACACATTGAAGTCTAATGGAACAAATATATATATGCTTACATACCATTATATAACAATGTTTACTGAATTAGGGGAGACCTTATAGCTGTCTTCCAGTACCTCAACGGGGCCTACAAGAAAGACGGGGAGAGACTGTTCAGTAGGGCCTGTTGTGATAGGATGAGGGGTAATGGTTTCAAAATAGAGGGAGGTAGATTTAGATTAGGTATTAGGAAAAAAATTTTTACAATGAGAGTGGTGGTACACTGTAACAGGTTGCCCGGAGAGGTGGTGGATGCCCCATCCCTGGAAACATTCACGGCCAGGTTGGATGGGGCTCTGAGCAACCTGATCTAGTTGAAGATGTCCCTGCTCCTTGCAGGGGGGTTGGACTAGATGACCCTTCAGGGTGCCTTCCAACCCCAACCATTCTATGATTCTATGAATTAACTTCTAGACATCAAAAAAGTTCTGGAGACAAAAGATGTCATATCCCTGTGCTTAGCAGAAGATTCATTCCAGACTAGACAAAACTTTAGAATAGTTCTTCTAAAAGTTTAAACTGTAACATGAAAAAAAGTTTCACTATGGAAATTATAATGCAACTATAGAACTCCAGGTTACATTTCAATTAAAAGTGCTCACTAAATTAAGGGCATGAATTGTAAGCACACTTAGAAACAAACAAGCTGAAACATTTTGCTGATTTAGAACCAGGCATGGGGCTGTAAAAGACCACTGAAAACGAGAAACATGAGTGAATGTGTAATATTTTTGAAGGGTGACCTACTACACTATTTGAAAAGAGGAGAGGTTAAAGCAAAGAGAAGTTGAGATTACGAAAATAAGGACATTAGACATATAGGAATTCAGAATTGAGATTAAGGAAACCTCAGCTATTCAGAGCTATGGAAATACATCTTCAACACCAAAATAGTTTGGCTGTGGTTGATCTGTTCAGGGAAAAATCCATTCCAGATTCATGCACATTTAAAGCTAAGGAAGATGAACACTACTTGCAAAGAGTTTTAGGCAGTCCACAAAACCCTGATTTTGTAGAACCTGACCTATGCTCTCCCATCTGCTTTCATAACTTGTACAACTGGATTGCTACTCACAGGGCGTGATCCATGTCTTAGAAAAATTCAGACCTATTTCACAGCCTGATGCAGCTTCTGCTATAGAAGCAGAAGCAGCCTTCAGTGGTTTAACTTTGCAAGGCAGCAAAACTGGGACCAGACTGGAATCTGAGGAAGGAAACTAGAGAAGGAGGCGAGGCTGCTCTAAGTGGGCAGCTCACCTGGGATCAGCTGCCACAGCTTGTAAATTCTGCTACTCTAAAAAGTTTTTAAGCCTAGAGTAATTTTTTTAGACCTGAGGGAAAAGAAGAGATTCTTTTAAAAATACATCCCTTTCATTTCATACAAATCACACACTGCATCAAGCAGTGAAAACAATCCTTATTCTAGGCTAAGGGTCTACTTAAGGCTGAACAAAGGCCAAAATTCATTTTGCAACAGAAGTTATGATATGGAGGACAAAAAAAGAAAAAAATCCCAAACACAATGTCCTGTGGAGCAATTGAAAAGAACATGCAAAAGTCTTTGGGAAAAAAAATTGAATAAAAATCCCATTTTTATTCAATTCTAGAATTATAATAGTAATCATTGTAAATTACAAGTATAAATCATTACAATTGTTTACTATTATTTTGTAAAGAAATAATTTTGTAATACAAATAATTTTCTAGTCATTCACAATGACTACAATTGTTTACAAATGTTTACAATTATTACATGTACAATTAAAATTGTACATATGAATTATATTGTAATTATGAAAGATATACTTTGAAAAAAATTTTAACTGATCAGGAAAGGATAAATTTGAGAAAATGCTCTCCATTCCCCATTGCTGTATACTATACCACTCTTTTTTTGTGAGACATCGTGGTCATAAAAATGCCATTATGAACAGCATCAGCTAGATATCACAGGGCACTATGAAGACCTTACTGCGATCAATGTATCCACCTCATATGTAGGATCAAGTTCTTGTTTCCGTTCCCTCAATACTCACTAAGTGCTGCAAGTGTTCAGGTACACACCAGAATTTCACTGACATGGAACAGAAAACTTGGATTGAGTAACTCAAAAATTTCCATTTTCATAAACCTTATGTGAAATATTTCAACCTCAATTTTTCTTGACTTAGATAATTTACACTTCACAGACTTCTCTTGCTATAGGTTTTGTTTGTTTCAGAATTTCCTATTTATACAAGACAAGAAATTCCCACAATTACTTGAGAAATCTCAGTTGGTAAAATCCCAACTAGAATTAGAGCCTTATTGCACATACTGAAAGTGTCAATACAGAAAGATGTGAACTTGTCATTTACAGTACATGTTGCGCAACTGCAAAGTCTCAAGTTCGATAACAGATTTTTGCTACATATCACTACAGTTTGGAAAGTTTCTCCAAACAGAGACTCGCTTTTGACACGTGTATGTAAAGCACAACGTTGGGGCAAAGTATCTACACATCTCCTTCTTCTCCTGTATAAAAACACACAGTCTCCATATCCACTCAACCTGCAGTTGTGGTTAGCACATGAAAGAGGTGTTCTTATTTAAGGGACTATTTCCTTGTAGATATGGTTATAAATAACTCAAACTAAACTACAGTACATGGCAACTAAATGAACAAAGCACATGCTGTAACATACCACCTTTGTTTTTCAGTCCTTTCGTTGTATGGCAGTATTCAATCTCCAGCCATTCTCAAGAGCTCTCACCTTTTGTGAAAATGAGCACAGAGATGCTGTACTCGGGCACAGAGAAGCAGCCAAAGAAAGGCCAGGACCATGTAGCACATTACGCTATTGAGTAAGAAGAAGCGCTCATAAATATTATCTTAGTTGCAAAATACCAAAAGATCTAGAAATGTTTCTGAAAGTAGCCACAAACTAACTTTTCTAGATCAAAATTATGAGTAAAAGCAGGGAGTTCACCTGCTTTTCCTCCCATTCCCATCTCTTTTTGAAGCTCAGATTTTTTCAACATGAAAACACAACCAATTTTGCAGGTAGTTAGGGACAGGGAGAGAAAATGTTCCCCACTTTCCTACATTTCTGATTCCAGAAAGCTTTACAAAACCATTTCAGATGTTAAGGACAGAAGTTTTCTCCCTTCAGAGATAAAACTGAGGGCTGATCCCAGCAGGAAAATGGCAGCCTCCACCTCTCATTGGGATAAAGTCAGAACTTTCACAGCACCAGATGGTCACACAGGGACAAGTTTTGGCAAGGGGTTATGCCCAGCCCACACCATGCCTTGGAAAGGTACAGTTATTAACATGACAGAGAGAAGAAGAAGTTTAGATCGGAAAGTGGATGAGAAAACCAGCTCACCAATAGTTTGAATTTTACAAAAAAAAATACAAGAGCAGCTTATGCTTAAACAGATGTCCAGAAAAATATCCAATGAAGCTGCCAAAGACCCTACAGTAAATGTATTGCTATAAAACTTATCACAAGAGATGTCATCCCCATCCACTCATAAAGGACATGCACCTGAATGCCTTTTGTATCATCAGAGATTATTATTTCCACTAGCTGTGTTCATCTTATCAATCAAGATCAAGCAAAAGTTTCACGTGCACTTTTACATTTACATTGTTGAAGTAAATCCCACTGTTCTTGGCGAGGTAACTCACAGCCCATAAAGCTGTTCCAAAGCACAAGGCATGCAAAGACTATAGCTCAAATTACAAGCGATGGAGAGAAGAGACTCACATCTCTTAAAATACATACACCTATAATCCCAGTGGCCACTCAATATTAATGAGTCCAAAATACAAACTAAACTCCGTGTCCCATTTAAGGACAGGCCCTTGAGCTAACAAACACAAAGGGAGTGGAGCTTGCCTTTTCTTCTTTATCACCCCATAGTTCCCAGTATTTTGCAAGCACAGGGAAATTCTCAAAAACTAGTTGCAATGTAGATACCTCTATTTAAGCAGCCCATAATCCATGCAGCTCTTTATAAATCCTCTGCTGGTGGATAATCTATGTATAATTAGTAAGAGAAGGCAAATGAGAGCAGCCTTCAGGTTCCTCTGAATTCTACAGGTCTTTAGTCAAACTGGCCATAGGATCACCATACGGTAACCAGCTCCGCTATGGCTTTCTGTTGTGGGTTTTGTGGGGTTTTTTGCCCCTCTGCTGCATAAGTAAGCCCAGAAGAGGAGGAGGCCCACAGCACAGAGCAAGTATGCTAATGCCATATCATACTAACTGCCATGCCAACGGCAATCACACAGACGCCCGCTCACGCGCTTCTGCCAAATAATCACTTAAGCAAACATCAACTACAGAGATTAGCAAAAGCATCTGACAACATGCAAATCAGACAAGAAACATGGGCTGAAGGGACAGCTTAGGAAAGTGAGGATTTAATAAGTGAAATGACATGAAGTTCCTGAATAAAAGCTTGCAGCGTTTTTGGAAGATTGCTGAAAATCCTATCTGCTGGCCTTAGAGGGAAAGCTAGTAGATTTTTTCCATCCCTCAGTCCCTACTGCATATCAGCTGCACCCAGGCAGGCTTCTAATAAAAGCAAGTGACTCTTGCGCAAACAAAAACATCTTTGTGACCTCTGGGGAGGCAGCAATCCAAGCAAACAACCAGGCAGTCAGGTGGCACAAGCTAGCAGGAAGCAATCAGAGCATCTCAGGGGCCTTTTGTCAGCACCAGGAGGAAAGCTAAGCCGCTGCCATAGAAGACCGGGTTTCCAGGAGAAAACTATCCCAGGTAGAACAAGAAGTTCAAACTATTTCTGTTTAATATGGATGGGGTGGGGAGGCTACTTTAGAACATGTAATTTTTTATTGTTGAAACTAAAGGAACATAGTGTTTTCCTACTAGAATTAAGGCAGAGTATCAGAACAATCTCTTGATTTATCCTTAATTTAATAAAAGGTGCTTCACTCCAAAGGCACTTTCAATGAAAGTAATGAGATTCTGCTGCAAGAAGTGCAAGAAGAGTCACAACCATTTACCAGCATTGTAACTCATTTGTGTCTTATTTTGAAGAATTTGTCACCAAAACAAAGGGATGGGCAGCCTTTCTATATCTTAGCCTGAATTCAGCCCTTAAACTGATGAAGCTCTTGCTGAAGTATCAGCTTTGCCTGAATAATGGTTGGAGGTTGTGTGCCTGGTTTAGTATTAATCTCTGCTTGACAGGAAGAATATGATTCTTAGTGAGCTGAAAAAGACCTCAGTATGGAGATGGAAGAAGTTCAGTTGTCCAGAAGTAAACTGTCACCTTGTAGTGCCATAACACTGCAGAGACAGCACCGTATTAGAGGTGCTATCTTTCTGCCAAGGCTATTTCGAAGTCCCTTCCTGTATAACTTCCAAAGACCACAGACCTTTCATAAGAGATCCATCCATTACCATCTAACAAAATGGCTAGAAGAGCATCACAGAAATGTTAAAATGGGCATTTTGAGCCAATGCCACTCTTCCTACTGCTGCTTGCATGCTCTAAACCTGTTTAAAAAAAAAAAAAAAAGACAAACACCTGTAAAATAGTTATTTTTAATGCAAAGTTTTTTATATGAGAACTACCTACACACAGAATTAAGCTTTTGGATGCTCCTGTCACGGAGGCAAAGATTGTCCAGACTGTAAGCCTTCTGTGCAGGCTACAGATGGGTGCATAAATTTTCATTGCACTACTAAGGCTCTTTTGCACTTTGAGATACATGATGTGTGAGAAGTATAGCTAAAAAAAAAATAAATAAATACATAAATAAATCTGTTGTACTAGTGATCCAGTCGAAACAAGGAAGCCTTAAATGCAATAGTCAGATCATCTTTAGTTGGTTATGAAACTAATGCCACTGTTCACATAGCTCTGAGAAACAAAACACAAGAACAGAACAGATTTTGTGTCAGATTTCTAATGGAACTGAATTTGAGAAGCCAGTTCTGTCATTTTTGTTTCTTGCAATCAGACAGGGACACTCTGACTTCCCTAGATATCCATATATTTACTGCTTTTGTCAATACACAGGGAATTCCACCTGTCCTACATGCCCATAGAGTAAAATTATCTGGTTTTTACCTTTCTAATCCCTAGGGACAGCCTAAGGCAACAGGCTGATGCACGTAGCAAAGTCAGATGGTGAAGACAACAGCAGAGTGGTCTGTCTTTCTCAAAGAGTTCAGAAGATCAAGGCAAACTTTGCACTCAAGCTTGAGAAATAGACTACCTCAACCTCGCTGCCAGCATCCCTAGTGCTGTGCCTGTCTCCATTGCCAGCTGGACCCGCCCCACCAAGGCAACAGCATCAGCCCAAGTGTGCAGAGAGAGGCTTGCTGAAGGAAAGAAGAGCCCATCCAGCCTCCTTTTCTCTCTCAGTTGTTCTGTCTGGTTCTACTCCAAGAAGGAGAACTTGTACAGATAGTGAATTGCTCCAAAAATATTGTTTGAAGATGGTAAAAATTCTGTTTCATTTACCTTGTTAGCTAGCTAGCTGTGGACCAGTGTCAAAACAAGCATTTGGACTGAGGTATTACAGAATTTCTCCTCTTTCTCTTCCCTCCCCACAGGCACTTAACAGGCACTTCAGTTGTATCATCTACAACTAAACAGGGGATGTTCCAGCCACACTGGAACTCTGTGGAAACTAATAAGGAAGGAAGATTTTTACAAATCTCTCGTGAAACATTTAGTGAGCTCTGAAATAGTGCTGGCAGGCCTCAGAGAAGAAAGGTCCAGTTTAGAATTGAACTTTGTAGGTTACTAAACGGCAGTGGACTGGAGCCACAAGCACTATTTATTTTCAGAGACTATTTTTATCAGAAAATCCCCAACTCCTGTAATGCTCTTCTGCTCTAAAAGTCTCTCCCCTCTGTTGCAACTGCCGTGCAATCAATGGCACTTGCCAAGCAACGTGCTCCTAGGGCCCAAATTAACATATTAATACATTTTTCTTAATATAACGAAACTGGATTTTGCCTCAGATGTAGTCAGCTCGACTCCTCACCTCCAGAGGTTATCCACATTGAAACAAACCAGAATCTGTTATTCTGGGAAGGCAAGGAAGGGCAGAGGCTTTTCGGAGCAGAGGAACAGAGGGGGTGGAAATCACCTGCCTGCATCAGTAATATATCTAGCTCTTTATCATATTCACATTCCCCCTTCTCATCTCCCATGAAACTGCCTACAGCTGTGTTCTCTCAACCTTCGGTCTGAAAGACCTTAAAAAGTAAACTGCAAGACGATTACAGTGTTTAAAAAGTCACTCCCACATATGTAAGCAAGCAAGGAAATGAGAAAAGTTAAAAAAAAAAAGAAATCATCATGGTGCCACTGCAGGAGGTAAAGCCAGATATTTTAAATGGTTCAGTGATTCTATTCCTTGGAATAAAATAAGGTGAGACATATTGGCCATGACAGTGTCTAGTTTTCTAAAGACCTACTGACTCTTTCTACCATGATAAGGTAAAGCCACTCCTGAGAGCTTAACAAACTGAACTACTTTAATACCACTACGTCAAACACTGCCTGCAACAGGGCCTTTTAAGTCTTAAAGGTCCTTACTTTTCACTAGTGAAAAGACTGTAGCAGCCTGAAGAGGAGCTGAAGAAGGGCTGAAAAGTATTAATGAACTTGGCATCACAAAATCAGTTCTTCTGGCAACTCAGAGCAAACACAATTTTAAGCAGCGAATTCCATACTGACTGCCAACTCTTATTTCATGGGCTGGATCAAGCTCATGTTAAAGGTAGTGGGATTAAAGAGTTTCTCCAGCTGATGACTGCTTCTCTTCGATACAAGATCAAAGGTTTGTAAAGTGTATTCAAATAAGTAAATAAACAAAAACCTACTGGTCTTTATTTAGTGTCTATTACTGCTCACACAAATAACAGGTATCAGTCCCTTGGAAGTTTAGTGACACACAGGAGACACGCCTTTTCTCATCTGGTTTAGCTGCTGCTGTGTCAATCTACAGAGACACCACCACACCATTTCTTATGCCACAACCATGCCCTGTGGGTTATCGTAGTGCAACATCAACACCCACATTACAAAAGACATTCCTCGCTCCTTTAATTTCTCCACAGTGCTTCTGCTGAAGAAATTGATGTGAGACAACTGACTCAAATTTCCCCCAACGCTCCTCAAATTCACATTGAACACTTGACAATGCCCACTTTTCTATTTTCCTCTCGGTGGCTCCATTGGAGAGGATCCTCTATGCATTCAGAGCAGCACAATGGAGAATGATTTCCAAAGCATTAACTTGGAGCCATTGAGACTTGGATGTTTTCAAAACAGCTCTATTGTGCTAAAAGGATTCTAGACTACCCCAGCTAGTCTAGAAGAACGTCTTTTTCCCTTTCTCAAAACGTCCATCCCTCGAGCCATCCCTGGAGTGCATTGTTGGGGTTGATTCCTTAGTGCAGCGAGTTCCATCAGTCAAAGCTCAACAGATACAAATAATATCAGGATATGGATATAAATTAGTGCGACAGACCCTAAATAGTTTTGACAGGTTTAGTAAGTATATATAGCGACACAGAATGCTATTCCCGCTGTCAGACATCAATATGTAGACAGAAGATTGGGGGCACCATGGAAACTCAGCGACATAAGAGTGGTATTGATTGGATAGAAAACGAGGCTGCAATTTAAGCTTAAGGCTGCCAGAGATGCCAAGAATGGAGAATGACCTCCAGCAGTGAATTTTCAGCATAAGCTCCCTGTGAACAAGCCAGTCCAAGAAGGATAAATCAGGGACAAGCTCACCAGGGATATTGGTCAACCGAATGCAGGCTACCCTAAGCAGATGAGAATCACTCTGTGTGCGCGCGCGTCACAGTGACCTAGTTCGTTCAAAGACAGAGTTTTGAATGGTTTATTATACAGGCTCGAAACAAAGAGATTTCCTCAATTAAAGTCCTGAAATGAATCCTCTAAATGAAAATGCTTTTGATACACTGATCAGCAAGAGGTTGTAAATATCGAAGCAAAGGGTACATTGTTAAAGACCAGTTCCCAAAGAAAAACACCGCGGTTGGGAGTGTAAGTAATGAGGGGGCCTCAACAGAGTAGGAGGTTTCGTGAGCAATGCCAGCTCCTTCCCTAATGCCCTGGTGTTACGCTAAAACACTTGTTAGACTGTAACACTTGATAAATCATATCTTCCCTGTCCCGAAACCACACTAAAATAAAACAAAGTATGAGTTAAATGAGTGAGTCTTCAGAGCTCCTCTAAAAAGATTATTTTTAATTGTTATCTGAGGACTCGGGAACAACCGGATCAAGAAAAAACACGTGAAGTGTAAGGGAAGCACCTTGTTGGAGCCGTGACTGCTGGAAGTCCGCTAAGTAATAATATTCACATTAGCGACAGACCAATGAATCTACACAAAACATCCATCAGTACAGCTGTGTCAGGAATAAGACAACCCTCCAATGTGTCCTCGGTGTCAGTATGGGCGTAGAGGTGTACAGGCACACGGCATTGGGACAGCAGCACTATGGTTTGTAATACTGTAGTGAGACCAACCTTCTGCTGGCAAGGATGTGTCAGCCACAGACTGCAACTCAAATAACTGCGACAGACATCTGGATAATTGCAAAAAGTCTGTTTTTCTTAGGCATTTCTACACGATAAACAAAGACTTATCATTTGTAAAAGAAAGATTTGTGGCTGGCTTCTCTTTTTTTCCACCCAGGAGCTTGCTCTGGAGCATGGTAAAGTCAATAAGTTTCTGTCCTTCAATTTCATCCAAAGCTTCATAAGTCACCAAAGTGTTTAGCCTAGCCTAGAGACAGGAGTATATTAAACTCCTGCTTTCCTTCTCTTTAGGAAGAGTCACTAAATTATACAACAGGTTTTTGTTGCTGCTTTTTTTTGTTCGTCCTCTCCACTCACTTCCAAATTTTCTTTACCATAGCAAATTGACAAATTTTGTCACAGATATGCAGGTTCCTTTTTCCCTTTGGACCATTTCTCTTGTTCAAAAGTTCAGACTTTTTTTTTCTTTTTTTTAGTTCTTTTTTTTTTTTTGCAAGGAGGAAACAGAAATATGCAGAAAAAAAAAACCAAACATAAATTATGCTTTGTAAATCAGCTCAAGCACACTGTCCAGAAAATATAAAAGGCAAGTATTTCTTTATAACAATTTTTCCCATATCCTTCTCTTCTCTCTCTTCCTTTCCAAGCCTTCCCTCCTCCTCCCTAATACAGGCGGTTACACACTCAGTCTATTTCTTGCCCAAAGAGTTGAACTTTGCTAAAAGCTCAAAAAAAAACAAGGCTGAAAGGGAAATCAGGGGAAGGGCAGAGAGTTCGAGTTGACAAGCCACAGGTAAAGCATTCTTCCACTGCAAGACAAGTCATTTACAGCAAACAGGATCTAGTTAAAACACCTACCACTAGACATAGCTGCAGGGCTATCTCACAGAGAAAGATTTAATGCGTGTCGCAAACATTTCCACAATGCTCCCTGAGAACCAACAGGTCTCTAGGGCTTACGTCCTAGAATCCAACCTCAGAGTGGATCACTGAGCTCACACACAGGAGACATTCACTGCCAAGGCAAACCACTCGCAGGATGGAAAGCGAGAGGTGCGCGGCAGCCAACTGGAACACGTAAAAGGTGCAGATGAGCTCCCGAAGAACGAAGACTACCTTTCCCCTACAAAAAGCTCTACTTTTGAAAAGGAGCAGATGAAGGAAGGCGAGAAGTTAGAAGCATTGGTGTCAGGGACCATAACACATTTGCAGAATAATGTCTATGTTCAACAGTAGGAAACTGTGTTTTCACAGTCGTTAACCTGATTCTTCTCCCATCCCATCCCTCCGGAGGAAATGGAAGACACAAACTAACAACGGCAGTTTTAAATAGATCTATCAGCACTCCTTAGATTCAATTGTTCCACCAGAAGTAAGCCGGGGTAAGAAGGCAAAGTCCCAAGAAAAAGATCAGTGAAAGTGCTGGGTCCCAGGGCACAATTTAACCTTGTTACCCCGAGTCTCAGCCGGGACATCCCCGCCACCGGGCAACAGGGACCTGCGGTGATTTTGCCCTCCCGGCATCGCTCCGCTGCCCTTTTGTCCCCTCGAAACGGGCCGGCCCGAGGACTCTCGCCGGGTCGCATCCCCCATCCCGCCACTTCTCCCTCTCTCACCCTCCCTTGGCTTTTTAACGCTCCCACGCACCCAGCCACCACCGGCACCCCGAGCGGGCGGCTGGCACCGCTCCCCACCACGGTGAAGCGCGGCGGGGACTGCGCCGCGTCCCCCCAACAACTCTGCTCCTGGGCACCCCCGAGACCCCGCCTGCCCCTCGGGGGCCGCAGGTGCCCCTCCACCACCACCCTCCCGCTGGGTCCGGGAGCCCACAAACTCCACGGCACCCAGACGAGGTGGGATCGGGGCTGCGAAGCCCCGCAGGGGCAAATACCCCAGAGCCAGGGCAGGGCGGAGGGAAGCGCTTCCCACCCTGCCCCTGGGGGAAGCGAGAGTACGGGGGGCACCGTCCCTCGGGCGGACCCCGGGAGCCCCCCGCCGCCCCTTCGGACTTACTTCGGGCGGTGAAAGGCTCTTCTCCCGCAGCTGAGAGGGCCGAGCCTCGGGTGTCCCCAGAGAGGAGCAGGAGGAGGAAGAAGAAGAGAACGAGGAAGAAGAGGAGGAGGAGCAGCGGCTGCCGCCGTGCGTCCCTTCGCTTCCCCACGGGCGGGCTCGCCAGCCACCACCCCACGCCCCGCTCCTCCCGCGCCCGATCCCTCTCTCCCGCCGGAGATCCCTCGCCGGGATTTTTATACGGGAGGCTGGGAACCTGATCCGCGCGTTGAGTCGGCAGAGCCCCGGCTGCGGCGAGGCGGCGAGGGGAGGGCGGCGGGCGGGCGCCGGGGTAGAGGGAGCGGCTGCGCTGCCCCCGTTATGTGATGGGGTGAGGGTGAGTCCACCCTAGTTGGGGGGGAGGAGGTTCACCAGCGGGGCAGCCTCGCCCCCGCTGTCGGGGGGGCTAGGGAGGTGGCGGGGACAGGGGCTCCCCCTGCGCCCGCCGCCGCGGGAGAGCCCGACGGGGCTGGGCCGGCGGCCCGTGTCGGGTTTTTAAGCCCAGGCAACTTCTACCCCTCTTCTTCACGGCACCCCTGGCAGCTGAGGGGGAGGGGGACATCTCACGGTACCCCCCCGGCCGGTGCTGGGGCTCGCCGGGGCTTCAGCTGCCTTTCTAGCCACAAACATCCAGAGCATGGAGGGGCTTTTACTTTAGGCTCGTTGACTTCCAGCTTGACACAAGACCTGCTGGGGATGAGAAAAAAACAAAACAAAACAAAACCAAACAACAACAACAAAAAAGCTTTTAATTCCAACTTGGGCTGAAAGTGCCATGAGAACAACTTTTATCATGGCTTTTCAACACCTGGTTGTGGTGGTTGCTGGAGTTATACCACAATTTTAATTTAGGAGCAGACTTTTCCAACTTGTATGTTCATTACATCCACTGAAGAGTATTCCCCAATCCATAGCTTAATTTAAAACTAAGTGGGCTTGTTCCAAACTCCAGGCAATCTCTGTGTAATTCCTGATCCTCAGAGCAAAGTTTCTCCCTTGGTTTGAAAAACTGAGCCCATTGACTGCTTGGGTCTCAGCTGGGGCCACAGCTTGTGTGTGGCTCCTGCTCCAGGTTTGCACAGAAATCCAGTTCAGATTCTTCTCCTGTTTCCCGAGGAATGAGCTAAAAAAAGTAATTTGTCTGGCCCCGTACACATTGCATCATCTAACACCTACCATCTGTGACAATGAACAGCACTGTGCGGCTGGTCCCAGCGTGGGCAATTGCACCCACCTGGACTCTTTCTTAGTAAAGTAAACTGCTCCCCTTCCATCCACACCTTGGCATCTTCTTTTCATTGCACAGTTATGTGTTTAGTCCTGGCATGGCTGTTCAGGATTTGCACCACCGACAGATTTAATGACAGTGATGTAATTTAAAACAACAACTTTGATTTGCAGCGTGAAGTGGTGGCTTGAGATGGAGAGAATATTCTTTCTAGCAGCTGGACGAATGGAAATGAGCACTCAGTAGTAAACTTCGTCTTCACATTTCAGACTATGCAAAGCTGAACAGAACCTTGGTTGCTAGCTTGAACCTTCCTGAGGGTTTCTTCATTAAATCCTGGCATCACGGTGCAAAGCACCACGGGCATCTAGAGAAAGACACTTTCCAACACTTTAAGCCCTTAGAGTTTCTCCATACAACCACAACAGCTCATTTCAGATGGTCAATCATGTCAATCATGTCTGAGTAACAAAGAGAAAGTAGGAAAAAGGACAAAGGTTGATCTCTAAGTTCACTTTGATGGAAACCAAACCAGATTGCATTAAAGTGGTCAAGAGATTTCTTTCTTTCTTACAGAAGTCTGAATTTTAGCTAAAACACTGAAAACCTGACATTTTCAGCTTTTCAGAAAACAATGGAAACTGTCTGCAGAAAGCAACTGTTTTTCACAAAGATATGCATGACATTAGAAGACTCATTTGTCCACTAAATTTTGGAAGCAATGTCAACAGACAATCTTTGACCAAATTTACTCACAGCTTTTCTCCATAACTCATTTTCCATAGCTCAGAAGTTAATTTCCTGAAACTGAGTTTACATACACAAAAACTAGTTTTGTGTGATACGGCTTGGGTTTTGATTCAGAAAGTCCAAAATAAATCTGCAGAGGAGGTTAACGCAGCTGCTCAGAAGACAGATCATGGTCTGAAACACCTATGAGTGAAGAAAAAGTGTCTCAGTTTTCAACTGACAAAAGTAAATGTGTTTTAATATTATTCCTGTCTCAAAGGCACCTTGAGGCTTAAGTGAGGTTTCCATTGCAATAAGCACTGTACAAACACAGAAAGATATTTTTTGCCCCAAATTGTCCACTGTGTTTGATACCTTTGATATTAACGGAGTATAACACTTGAATTTCTTGACTGAACTTTTGCTATTGAGACAGAACTTGGAAAGACATAGAAAGAGGTGAGGCAGTTGATGAATACAGCAATCATGTATGTAACTTCTTTTGCCAAGGAAAAGTCATCAACTATATGTTAATCACAGCCTCAAAGGTGCCTGTTGTGCTGGTTCCCAGTGAAAAAGAACAGAAGAGCATGGAGAAAAGGGATGGATGGAAGATAAGCTATGACCACTTACTTGCCACAGGGATATTTTCATTATCAAAAGAACCATGAAGTTGGAAAGGCTTACCTCCAGAACTTCTCTGCTATTTTGTCTCTCCTGACTTTGTTTTCGGGCCAGTGCTTTATTTCCTAGATGTTCTCTGGAACTATGGCCTGATCTACATTTCTTGTGACATATAGAAAAATCCATACTGAAAAAAAAAAATAGAGTTTGACTATTACTTTTCTAGTCTGGACACACAGCTAACCTAGAAAGGAGAATTTGCTTGCAGATTGCTAGTGATACTTATCTTTAAAATCCTCGACATTTGTTTAGAGCTGCTGGTTTCACTCTGATCAAAAAACAAAAATAAGGAATGGACTGGCAGCTGTAGAAGTCCAACTGACAACTTAATGACAGAGAAAGACAGAGCTGAATTTTCTTTTAAAAAGGAAAAGTGGAGGTTAAGGCTACAGGAAGTTATAAAGACTTCCAATTGATGCCACATGCACACGCTCTCATAAACAATCCAAAAGTATTAGATCCCAATTACAATCCTAATTCAATCAATAGATGTTCAAGACAATTTTGGGGAAGGAAGCTCCCAGCATTAGATATGGTTTATGCCAAAATCTAGAAAACAACCCATTTCTCTCCATTGAGTTTTTTTCCTCTGAAAAGAACCCAGTTTTCCCTTTGAAACTGAGGGTTCTCTGTACTTTTAGGGAGCCATTTCACAAGCCACCTGAAGGAGACAGTTACTTGGATCTCATCAGCTTCGAACAGGAGTTTGCAGTTTTTCCCAAAGATGCTCTTGAATAATTCTGCTCTACAGTTCACACTGCAAAGTCAGAGAAAAAGGCTTTACACAATTTGCTCCCAAGATGTGCTTCACTGGTTTTGGTCCCGCTGCTGAGTAGAACGAGCCTGTACTTTTCAAAAAGCAAACATTACCCCGTGCGCACCAGTTAAAAGGTCAGCTTGGGCTGAGCTTGCTATGTTTGCTTCACATACACTGTATATACCAATTTCTGTCTCTCACTCTCCCTAGCCATCAGCAACAGCAGCCCCAGGAAGATGTAACGTGATTCCAAGAAAGCAAGAGGAGAACTCGACCATAGTTTAAAGATTTTTTCACCTTTTGCTCCATTGTTGTTCCTGAGCTATTGAGCTGCCAAACCCTGGCAACAGAGTGCCCCACATCCCTACCCCTGCGCTAGGATCAGATTTCCATTAGTGATACTGAATTATTTAGTGAATGCAGCCAAGACTGAAATCAACTACTTCTGAGCCGTGTACCTTCTCACTCTATCTTTCATTTCAAGTCCGCATAATGGCAGGCATATTGTCACAGAGACTATCAATCCTATAATTAGAAGTAGAAAAATCCATGGAGTTCAAAAATAATAATTCGTACCTCACTTTCTCGTATCAAAGTAATCCAGTATATTAAAAAAATCAGGTTTGCCAGATGAATGCGGAAGAAGGCAAACAGGGAGCATGAACTCAGAAGATTTATTGTTTCATGCACATATGCTAAAAGCATATTTGAAAACAAAGTCAGTGTCCAAGAACTTGGTCTTAAGCTTCAGTCACCAAACCGTGAACACACGTTGTAACTTTATGCATTTGATTGATTCTATTTTCTACAAGGGGATTAAAGCTCTTGTGCTCAAAATTATTCATGTGCATACATCTGCATGTTGCAGTTTGAAATCCACAAATATAATGCAACACAGCAGGACTTTCCAGATTCCCAACATCTAAGAGTGCCGTTTGTGTGTTGCCTTCTCTCACTATTTTCTTCTCTTGTGTTGGCAGTCCTGGGAAGGGAAGTCCCACATATCCAGGATTTGAAGTTTATTATACATTAAAAAAATCTCAGTTATGGTAAAAAAAAAAAAAGTGCCACTTTGAGTACACTATCAGGTTTTTTTTCTATTTAAATAAACATATTCATTCAACTCCAGTTTTACAGTTTAGGATGAAGTATAAACCAAAACAAAATGGCATTTTATTTTGAAGGGTTGAGTAAAAGCTACCATTTTTGTCCTATTTTCTGGTTCTTTTTGTCACTATGTGTTTCGAGGTGAAAATCAAAGAAAAATGCAGAAACAAAATGTTCTGCCATTGAAACAGAACCAATAAAATTGACATTTTGATTTAGTTTCAAACTTCCGGCAGAAGATTACTGAACAAATAGAATGCAAATTTCCTTTTCAGTTTCTCTCAGGAAGAACTTGATTTGCTAATACCTATTTTTTTTTTCAAGGCACTATACCCACATGCCTGACTACTCTATGAAAGGACTGGCTTTAGAAGCAGAGAAGGTAGAATTTATAATCCTACCGAATCAGTCCTTCATACTTCGTTAAAACAGCCAGCTAGTATCAGTCATAGTACTAAATAGCTTTCCCCTAAGCACTGAACTGAACTGGTCAATTTTATTCTCAATGACAAGCCAGTGATAACAAATTTGAGGCATTAACTACATAGTGGGCAAGTGATTAGAGAAAGAAAAGCATTCTGGTCATTTGCCTATGAGCTGAATCATACACACAACCATTTTCCAGTTAAAAGTAAAACTGCAGTAACCACATTTTGAAATACATAATCAGTACCTTTCATTCTAATGACACTTACATAATTAAAGAAATGTTTCTTAATATATTTCCTTAAAAATGAATTATTACTGTTGTGAGGAGCAACCATTAGGACACTCTCTGCATCCACAGTATGATACAACCAGCACAACTCTGAGCTGAACGTATGAACATGGAAGATATTCCACTTATCAAAATGTTCTCTTATCTTTTAAAATTATTTGTAAAGGGTTCACCTGTGTAATTATAATGATGCTAAACTTCACATTTAAAGAAAATACAAGTGGTTTTGACAAGTTTTCCTTATGTGCAATCAAATGATGAGATGTTCTCCTTCAGTGCAAGTGCAGAACAGACAGCTAAATCCTTGATTATGAATTTTAGTGAAATCACAGCAATAAAAGGCACACTGAGAATACAATATTGACAAGTCATTATCAAACATGTTCAGAAATACTGTAATTGAGAATTCTCTAGAGATGGCTCTTTGAAGACTTCAGTGGGTTAGCCTCGGTCCACAGCTGAGCTTATCAGCTCACTATTTCAATGTTCACAAGCTCGCATATACTAACGGAGGTTGTTTTTTCCACTTTAGCTAGTAGCACCCGCTGTAGTAAAATCAGGCCTTCACTGAGACTGACAGCTGTTGAAGTAATAGCAATTCATCCATATAGCGGAACATAATCAAATTCAGGCCCTAAAAATGCTTGCTCCCTAGAATGATAGGGTTGCAAAGCTCTTTGGGTGACAGCTTGCCAGCTAGATATTTTAGCAAGAGAATAAAATAAAAAGTGAAATCGTATTAAAGTTAAGTAGTACCCTTTCCCTGCTACCATTTTTAGAAATAACTATGGAAAACTTAGGACATATATAATATAGACACACACACACACACACACAAATGAGAAACCAGCATAAAGATCTGTTGTTAGAAACATGGGAACCGGAAGATGAACAGCTATAACCTAATCTGCACATGTGCAAAGCCTCATTAGTTAATGTAATGGCCATGTTTTTCCCTCCATAAGAACAAAATTAGGTACATCTGTTCTTAACTTAGTGGCAATTTCTTGCTTGAGATTTGAGCCAGTTGCATGGCCCTCATAAAGCACAATACATCTTTGATGGAAACTCCTGTGGGATGCTGTTGGCTTCAGCGTCAGCTTGATCTAGGTTTTCACGCTCAGGAGTTTAACAAAATGTGACATCCTCATCATTCACAGACCTAGATGTGGACTGGTTGTTATTAAAAAAAAAAAAATGAACACATTAAAACCCTTTAACATTCACATTAAAGATTTCATACCTATGTGGAAATACGGGGCAGTGCTAGCACTTCTTGCTAAGTGATAACGAGTTTTTCCCCAAAGACCTAGTTCCCAGCATTATGTGATTGCATTAGACACCCAGTTTTCAATATCAAAAAGTGAACAAGCAAACAATAAGGAGTAAGTCCTAATCCTCTCACTCCTGCTTTTTACAGGAAAAGGTCAGAATATGAATGTGCAAAGGCTGTTAAAAAATACAAAGTTAATAAAAATATTTGGAATATGTGTTAAAATCTATAACATAAACTTATTATGTATAATACATATAAATATTTAAAATTTGCAGCCTGTCTCATGAGGTCTTTTTTTTCACATTTTTTACTCTTGGAACTGTCAATGTAGTGAGAAAGACTTAAGAAAATAGCCATACTTACAGTACACGTTGTTTTATTTTGTTTTCTTCTCCAGCACATTCTTCGTTTCAGTGGTTCCTTCTGCACATCAGGAATTTGAAGGGGGTAGAACACAGAGGAAGGTATCTTCGCATGCAGAATAAATTCTGACGTCACTCAAACAATCCTAATTTTAGGCTCATTTTGTCAAAACCTCTATAGCTATTGCTGGTAATCATTTTGTCTATACCATTTGTTTTTGGAGTGAAATTTTGGAGATTTTAAAAGGAGGTGAGTCTGATCAAACATACTTGGCTCTACTTTGAGGAGCAGGAACAATCAGGGTAACTGTACAATCTACAGCTCTTTTGGTCTTTGGGCTTATTATATCTACTGAGAAATTGATAGGAAGCAGGGTCTCATCCTGTCTTCTGAGATCCATCAGGAACCTTATGCCTTTTGAAGATCCTGTGATCTCTTAGTATTATAGAAGCAATGTTTAAAACAAAGGAACACAATCTTAGCTAAGGTCTGTAGTTCCTTTTGTCCTAATTTTAATATTTATGCTAATTAGTGTACTCCATTATCGATGAAATTATATTAACAGCTTGCACAACCTAAGAGGACAGATGAACTTGTACTTCAGTAGCAATATTCTTTTTTTTTCGGTTTGCTTTTCAATACTACAAGAGACTGCAGATACTTCTACTTAAAGCTCTTCAGAATTGTTTTTGCCTCCCCAGGCTATTCCCTTTCCAATTATTTGGGCTAAACACTAAGATATTGCAAAGTAGACCTTTCCAAACAGTTAGACTGAGCTCTGTCTCCCTCTTTGCATCTCCACCCTCTTCAGCATTCTTCCCAACCTCTTTAAATAACCTCCATCCTTCTCTTTGTGTAAATGATGCTAATATAAGATCCTATTAGGACAACGTAAATAATGCATATCTCAAAATTGCACCATCATCAAGGAGTTGAAAGCAGCAACAACACAAGATTTGTGTTAGAAACCACTGTTAACTGCCTAAAGGCAGTATGCTATTTAATGAAATGCTCACAATATTTAACAAAATGCTCATGCTCCTAGTATAATTTGTCTATTTACATTTCCTCCATTGTATTTTTTTCAGGAGGTAGAAAATATGACATCTGTTTTGTTTCAGCTGTCTGGGATAGGAAATGAGGAGTGTTTTCATAGTTAGATTGCCTGTCTTTACTCTAGCATCTACAGGTACCATTCATTTTCCAGCTGAAATATTGTTTTGGAATGTTGTAAAATGATACTCCCTTTATGTCTCAAACTATTCCTACAGTGTTGGTCAAAAAACTGAGAAACACCTAATTTTGAAGCATAGTATAGGACCAGATCACAAATGTAATTCAATGCTATTTATATAATGTTTTTCCCCTGGTTGTTCTGATGATGGAAGAAGTGCTGGAAATTTATTAACTTGTTTAGTGAGTGTGTTTTTTTGTGGGTTTTTTTACTCATGAAATTGAAAAGTGAAAATGGGGGAAGTCTTTGTAAACTGATACACTACCTGATCTGGCCAGCAAAAAGTCATCCTTCATGGAGTCCTGGTTTATTAACAAGGATAACATTTTTATTCAATCCTAGATGAACTCTCACAGCTGGATTTTTTCCCCACAGGTTGTCTAATACCTGTGATTCATTCTGTAAGGAATACCCAGATCAGACTGTAGGTGGACTGTAGGCAGACATGCATTCAAACTCTCCTCACTATGGTGCCTATTCTCACCCATGATTTTCCCCAGTAACATAATAAGGCAACTGCGTGAGTCAGTCAGAAAAATTACCTAGCACTTTGCTTGAAGAATCAATCTAGGAAGGGTGTTTAAGGCAAATTTTGCTGGGTTCACAGTTATTAAGAAAAAAATTCCAAAACCACAAATCCATTGGAAATTACACCTTCTTAGGCTGTGATAACAATGTCTTCAGAAAACTTCAAGATTGCAGGTACTCAGATTCACTGAACATGAAGCTATTGCTCAAGATGTCACAAAACCATTGTTGATTCATACTCTCCCCTGATTACAACTTTTCAAAATTCAAATCTCGCCCACTAAGATTATTGAACAGAATTTGAGAAAGGCCAACAATATCATTTTAACATTCAGGTCTTTTATTATTTGGGACAGTTAAGAAGAAGAAAGAGCATTGAATACAGAATACAGACCACTGTTAAGCTCATGCTGTCTGAAAAATGAAGACAAATTAAAGAAAATTGAAAGTGATTTCCTGTTCCCTGTGTGCGGAACTACTTGACCAACATTGTGAAAACCCTAACATTCATAACTGTAAAAGTCATTAACCAAATGTCCTCCGGCTTGAAGAGGTCTTGTTTCCTACATCTCATCAGTACTTAAGACATGGGACAAGACTGAACTGCTATTTTTGACAACAATTCTTATGCCAATTCTTGCATTATGACCTATGAAAAAGCATTTGCTTAATTAACATACGAAGCAGATTAAATTAGTCACTTCTGCTCAAGGTTTGTTTCTTTGTGATGGAGAGAAATTTTTGTGGTTTTTTTTTATTAATACTTCAGAGAGATAGCTAAGAATGGGCATATTTATTTCAAGAAGATGAGTTTGAAAGGTTGAGGCAAATGAGAAAAGAAGGCTTAGAACAGTAGCTCTACCTTAAGTATAATTAGTTTTATTCAATTATTATTAATAACTGTGGCACATTTCATTTGAGAAACAAAAGCTTCATCAATATTATTGCCTGATGTACACTGGTGGTAAAACTGATGGCTAAAAAAATCCAGCTTTTTTTTTTTTTAATTAGTAAGTTAAATAAATGCTGGGTAAGTTCAAGCCTCTGGATGCTAGCATGCCTATGTGTGTGTATGTGTAGGACATGAACTGGACACTCTCTGCCACCAGAGTTTCAGCCCGTGCATTATGCCTGCTCCCATCCCATGACAAACAGCAGTAGCACAGCTTGATCTTTTGTCTTGCGTCCGGCACCAGACCTTGTTGGATACCGTTATTTCATGGTTACACAAGAAAGTGACTGAAAGACAGTGATGGTTGAGGCCTGAGAGAGATTGCTAAACTTTATCTGTAGTGTGACACCTACCCAGGAACCTACACCTAATACCTTTGTGGCAGGAAGATAAATAATTACCTACCTGCTTGCCTGGAAATAGCATTTACTTCTCCCAGTAAAGCACACTGCTTCTCTGTGGCCAGATTTAGGTAAGCATGAACACAGCTGTATGCTGGAGCAGATCATTTTTTAACTGTTATGCTTCTTTCACACTGAGATAAAACCATTTTGTTGTTGTTGTTGGCCAGTACGCTGGTATTTGAACTTGTAGGGTAAGCAACTCTGTCTTATTCTGTGGACTAACAGAGGACACGAGCCCTAGACCAGGCTCTGTAGAGCTTTTCAGCACTATGCTTGCTTTAAAAGGGAGAGAAGAAAAACAAAAGAAAAGAGAAAACATTTCCATATCTATTGTTTTAGGGACTCAGAATCAGACTTTTGCCTGGTGTCATGTGTATTGATGGAAAGAATGCGGCAGGGCTACAGGCTGCCCCCTCCTTCTCCTCCCAGTTTCCATTTAAAGGCCCAACACATTTGAGAGGAACAAATCTGTTTCCTATTTGCTGCACAATAGGGATGCAACTTTTAGTTTCAGGGGACAAAAAACCTCAACAACTCAAAGCAAAGTGCATAAGTTCATGAAACAACCCTCAGCACAAGAGAGACTGCAGAAACTCGAAAATTCAATAGGAGACACAGAGTGCAATAACATTTGCCAGATGTGAAGTTAACGGAGTGGGAGCCAAGGGCCTTGCAGGTCTGTTCTTTTTTCTAGCAGTTGTTTCCTGGGTGCCTTTGAGTAAGAGAGAGAAACATCTCTTTAGCTGGCTGTGGCATGTTCAGTCCCCGACTCTACAAGTCACACACATGTCATGTTGCCTCAGATTAACAAAGTGGGGATGATAACGGTCCATTTGTCTATTCATGCTCACAGTGCCTTGCAGCAAGTACTTTTCTCTTTCTTTCTGTTTTTATATAAACCCAAGGAAGGCCTCGATAAGACCTAAATAATGGTCCTACCCTGAGCACTCTGACCTAACTTTGAAGTTGACCCTGATATGAGTGTGGGGTTGGACCAGATGTCCCTACCAACCTAAGTTAGCCTATGTTTATCTTTCACAGCAATAGAAATTCAGTGTGTGTTTTAATAAGCACATAGGTTTGTCATGAAAGTCTGCACATTGCCAAACTGCAGCTTTGGGATCCAGACAGGTTTCTACAATTCCTAAAGCCTTCTTGTTGGGAGGTTACTCATGGTGACTCCCACGTCTATCTTGGATTCAGCAGACTCATAGATCTGTGCACAGTTGGTGAGCCAGAACCCATCTCTCACATTAAACAGGAGGTGCAGTTAAGCCTATTTCTGGTGTGAGATATCTAGGAACAGCAAAGACAATTTGTGAAGGCGATCAGTCACTCAGTGAGACCTGGCCTCTTCCTTCCCTCCCCAGATAATTGTGGGTAGAGTAGCTAGTGATTCTCTGACTTGGAAGAGCTCTGAGCAAGTCTCCCAGAGGTGGCAGACCTGGAAACCTTGAGCAAAAAACTTACCCCCTGCAATTAAGGAGCTCTGCAGTGTTTAGCAGAAGAGGATGCTGCGTGCTTTGCCTGTGAGCAAACAGCCACCAGAGAATACACTGAGCTCATAGCATCCATCTCCTCTCCTGTGAAACGATCCATTGAGCATTGACTACATGCTGTGGCTGGAGAACCTAAGTGAGCTTTCTTTCCACATGAGTAGAAAAAACATCACTTGCTGTGTGTCCGAAAGAAGCCCGTAGTCACCTGCTTTTGTTTGCTTGTGTTGTTTATGTGATCTAGTGAGGATACATGGCAAAGAGCCACAAAAAACTCTCTTACTGGTTAGGAAAGAAAGGAAGCAGCAACTGAGAGGTTCAGTATGTCTGAGTAAGACAAAAGCACAGATCTGAGACAATTACAACTAAGCATCGCAGGCTGGAAACAGAAAGTTCATTTCTAACATCAAAAAGCTTCATCTCCCCAAGAGACAGGTAGCAAGAAATAATCTGAAGCAGAAGAACTACCTCTTTCCAATTGCAATGATGTTTCTGAATTATCTACCACTCCCGAGTGCTTGGATCCAAGGCCTTCAGACACATATAGTAATTTTTACAGATGTCTTTTTTTTGGATGACTGAGTTGAGGCACTGAAAAAGACTGTAATTTAAAAGGACCTGTGAATCTATATTCTGGAAAGATTAATATCACTGTATGCTAATTATTAAAAAAAAAGGATAATCCAGATACTATATTGCTGGTTTTTCAAAATCAGAATATAGAAAATTATAGAAGCTTTAAAAAAATAAATCTTAAGCATGAGAAGGTTGGAGAGTATTAATATTCCAAATTCTAATCCTAATTATCCCTTATTCTCTTTCCCCCACATATGCACACAGATGCTTAACTTCTGGCTACAGGTCTGATCGCGGTTATTAAAGGGGGAAAAGTCCCAAATGATCTGCAGAGTCTTCAGTCTACCAGCTTCAACTTACAAGCTGTCCATTGGTTTACCATAATATTAATTCTGGTCACATCTGTGAATATATATCCGATTTAAGGCCCTCACTGCAACATTAGGTGGCACATAACTGAAAATCAAAATGGAAAAGCTTAAGTGACTGAAAAGACTATGGCGAACTTTTAATAGCTGTGTTGCACTGAGAAACTGTTAGTTACCCAGTGACCTCCTTATTCTGCAATCATCTTGGACACAATTGATTATATCTGCTCTTCCGTCTTACATTTGGTAAAGGGCAGAAGGGAGAAACAGGGAAAAAGAATGAATAGCCAGAATAACAACCTCTTAAATTTATATGGTGCCTTGCATCCCAATATTACCTACTTCAGGGATGATACTGAGACCCATTAGCAAAATGCAGATACTCCTGGAGCTAAATATGTATTCATAAATGGAATGAGAAAGACCAGAGCTTTTTAGAATATCATCAGTTCTGTCAGCAAATAAGTTTATGAGGTATGTACATGCATTAACAGAAGCAGGCAGGTAATAACACCCTATTTCTAGCAGACACAATCCTCAGCCTGCTGGCTAATTATGTCAGCAACAAACCCCCAAATTCTAGACACCACACACTAGTCTGAATCACATAACAACATTTTTTGACTCATGGTGGTTCAGGCTGAATGAGGCTTCAGGATCTAATATACCGTTCAGAGCTACCTTTTAAATCTTACTATTTCATTTTAAAATCTCTTCTCCATTCTCCTGGCACCCTTAAAAAACCGAAACAAACAGCAACAACAAAAACCGCTCCAACTGCTATGTGCCCTCCGCCTTTTGTCCAAAACATCCATTTGAACCAACCAACACCCACCCTTTGGTGAGAAGCCTCCTGCCTTCCTCTAACTTCTGCAGAATGCTGCATCCCAAAGCCAAAACCTCTCGATTGAGAGGGAATTATCCCGTGCAGTTTCTTGCCAAGCCATTAAGTGCTTTGATGGCAAATGTAGAACAGACTAGACTGCAGTCAAAAGTTCTTCTGACGGTGATTGGATAGCAAATTGATTACAGATATTAACCAGGCAGTGCTTCACCTGGCTTCCTATCACACTACAGATTGTTCATCTGACTTTAAGTCCCAGCAGGTAACTCCCATTTCGCATCCATGGGACACAAAATCTTTATTTTTCTGGGTCTTGGGATTCACAGCTCACCTTCTTACCTGTGGGATTGCTTGCCTTGCCGAATGAGAGCAGCAGGATCCATGGAGCTGGCACACTCATTTTAACTAGACATTCTTAAAAACAGTTCCTGACAAACACACACGCAGACACACACATCCCTAGTGCCACTTAAGATTATGGACAAATGGGGTAGGTGAAGAGAGAGAGCAGCTCTGAAGGTTTCCTTGTCCTATGGTATGCCTGCTGTGAACTTATATGCCTGCAAATATAATACTCATGTATTAATATCAACCCTTGAATGTGAAAATATGAGACACAACACCTTGAATTTATGGGACCACTTCCAATATTTACCTATTTTTAAACTTAATAACCTTGGCAACATCTCTTACAAGCATCACTACCTAGTTTTAAAGATCCCTTGTGAACCACGTATTAACTACAGGGAAATACTGAAGTCACTTGGCTGCAGTGAAATTGCAGGCGTTTCGGTGGGTTTTTTTCAAAGCAAATTATTTCTGTCAGAATTCATTTTTTTTTTTCTCGTAAGAATGGCCTTTTTTTCATTGTAGTTAAATTCCTACTATGAAAGGCTTAGCTTTGTAAAGAAACAGTTGAAAGTTGTTGCATTTCGTATGTAAACAAAGGTTGTATGGAGAAGGGAGTTCCCCACTTAAGAAAGTGTATTAGCCCATGAGAAGGGTATTTTTATATATATATGTGTGTGTGTTTATATATATATATACACACACACACACACATTAATTTCACCAACTTCATGAAAGATTTTTGTAGGGTAAGTTGGCTAGAAATCAGCCTGAAGCAGATAACACAGCTGAAATGCTGAGAAACAAGGGCAGATTATGATGGATGAGCCAAGCAACAGTTGGACTCTCTTCAGAGATACATACACATGCCACGCCATACACGTTCAAGAATTTGGGGTGCAAAACCAGTAGGATGTAAAGCTGTACTTCCAAATTTTTAAAACGCAGCACTAAGCAGCCCTGCCTGCAGGTGGTGGGACACCTCTAGATGTTGCTGCGAGGGCAGCTCTGAGCACATCAAAAAGCATCTCTTCTCCACGGACATTCCCAGAGAGCAGCTGGCGGCCATTTGGTGCAGCTTGCTACTGCGAAGGACCCCAGGGAAGTTAGTGCTTTGTACCCCAGTGCTTATGAACATCAAAGCTACTCTTGATTGTCCTTTCTCGCTGTGCAGAAAGGCCTGGTGTAACTCACAACTGGACTGCATCCTCATCCAGCTCTGGCCAGTCCTGCACAGGCAGAACAGTTAGCCTTTTTAGCACTATTATTATTAATAATAATATGCCTAGGCTGTCTGAGACAGCAGGAAAAGGGGGCTTAAGATATCGTTTAAAAGAGACAAGCACACAGCTGGCTGCTGGCAGCAGCGGTAAGCATCAAAAGGCTTGGACTGGAGGGGGGAGTCAGAACCATGTGCGAGGGAGGTGGTTTTGCGGCAGGCCCTGTCCCAGAGAGACAGGGCAAAGGAAACATCACAAAACGATACAGAAATACAGTTTCAGGATGAGAGAGCAGAGGCAAGGGGACTGTTAGGAAATATCAACTTGCACGGGAGAGAGGCCACAAAAACCTGGTATCAGAAACAGGGCAGAAGCTCCTGAGCGGGGCAGGGAGGGCAGCTGCTGAAGGCAAGAAAGCCAGCAATGGACATGACAGAAATTTCTTCAGCCACCCACAGCTGGGCAGAAACAAACAGAGCCATTATATGCTCATGCATTAGTCTAAAACAGCATTAAACTGAGAATCTAAGCCAAATTAGGGAGTGAATCAGAGAGCATGCTGGAGAAAAGCTCCTGAGATGCATAGCTGAAACCCTGAGGTGACCTATGTGCCTACGTTACAGTCCTGCTAATCTCTCCTAGATCTCTCCCGCACACAACGAATGCTGTGCTGACAATCTGAGTTTATGGAGGGACCAAGAAGATTTCCCGGGAAATATTAAGGCTATCATTAACCTTTTTTTGTTACTGTGAGCTTAAATTTGGCTTATCCAAAGGCCTAACGCTCCCTTCCCGTCCACTCCCTGCCCTACCACACACACAGAATTTTGACCCTTGCATCCCTTTCCTCAGCTTCCCCCTAATTCTCCACAGCTTTTAGGTGAGACCAGTCTTATCCCTCTGCCAGAAAGAGCAACCTAGCTCCACTGGCAAATAAGACAAGGAAACTCAGCCCAGCCAAGGCATGTGCTTCTTCACTTTTATTCTGTACATTTCCACACAAGTCACAATACAGAAAAAGTGTCCAAAAGGAACAGTAACCAGCTCTTTCACTGTATACAGATTTCCTCCTTCCCCCAGTTCAAAACCTCCTTGTTTAGCAAGACAGTGATCAAGACACTTTGTATAAAGAGGAAATGCAAGAAAATCAGGGAAGAAAATACTTTCTCATTTTGTTACAAAAAAAAAAATCCCTCCCCCTTCCCGTATCCCCCCTCACTGCTGATTACCTGGATCTTGATTCTCTGTTAAACATATAGCTTCATTTCATGGGTGCTGCTGCATGCCTCGGATTCCTTTTGCCAGCTGGCAGCCTCATGATGCACAGCTCCGGGGCATTATGCACGGGGTCAGGCAGCATAAAAGAGCCCTTTGTGATGTTATTACAACTCCTGGAACAGATGTGGGTTCAAATAATAGGATATGTACAAATACTGGAACTCTGGATGCCCATGAAATGTTGGCTGAATACATGCATTTGTTATTTAGTTTTACTGCTCTGCTAAGGGGGCTAAACACATGATGGAGTGGTCCAGATTCTGACCTCTGTCAAACTTTAGTTCACCTGGAGTGAATTCAGTGCAGAGGAGATCAGGATCTGTCTTTTATCCTTCCTCCATCATCTCCAGGAAACTGCAAGTTCATATCCACTCCTGATGGAAACTCAGCCTTTCCATCATGAGCCTGTTCATCACCATCCCATCTGACAACTCCCTCTTAGCTGTGTTCCTTTTTTCAGAAGACACCTCCAGTTCCCTAACTCTTCGCTCACTGTTGTCCTCATTCTTTATCAGTTTTCATCTCTCATTTGCCAAGTGGCCAGAGGAGATACTAGTGTGAAGGCCAGAGAGTCTGCTTGCTCAGATGTTTGCCTTCATTCCCCAGAAACCTTTTGCATCAACAAGCTCAAGTGGTGATTTCTGGGTTGTTGGAAAAGATCCTGTGATACCTCAATGACAGGATAGAGGTGAGAGAAAGAGGTATTTCTGAGACAGGCTCTCCCAAATGAAACACACTGTGCTCTACGAACTCAATATAATGGAACACAACTGCTCTGAAATTCAGCAAAATATTATTCTCTGGAGGGAGGACAACCACCTGAATGCTTTTATTGACTGGAAACATCACCTGAGTTAAAATTTTTAATACAAGACAGCTCAAACACAGAAATCAAGCATGAGAAGTGCAAACTAGCTCATTAGAAACTTGTCCTCCAGCACTCTTCACTGTCTCAATTTAAGCCGGCTAAACTTAAAAGCATGGGACAGGGCTACTCCCACCATACTTCAAAAAATGGTTCCAAAAGAAGCAGAATACTATATGAGAGCAACATTACAAAGCATGACAAAAAAAACCCCTCATAAATAGTTAATATACAGCCTCTCAACATAAAGCACCTTACCTGTGTGTGTACGGGGAGGTGACATTATCCTCATTCTACAGATGAGGAAACTGAGGCACAGGAAGGTTGAGTGACTTACCCAAACTGACTCAATGACAGTGTCAGGAAAAAAACCCTCAACCCCTTGATCTGCAGCCTTCTGCTCTATCCCTTTGACCACAGTACCACCAGAGAGACAGGCTGATGAATTATAACACACAGCAAGTGCTTTCCCTATTCTGTGACACAACCATGTAATGCACAGTTAGACTTGTAAACTGTGAAAAGACAGAAGCATATCATTAAACAATAATAATTTCTTGCATAACCTTTATGTTTTGCAATAAAACAATGGGTGACTTCTTGCTCAGAATAAATCCCTACTGAGCTAGCAGTGACAGTCTCATAAACCAGGTTCAGTTCTTACGTACATTGCATTTTTCATTAGAACACACTTGCAGCTTGATGAGTATTTGTGTCCGTAGGAGAACCGTGTTTCCCTACCATGCATCCTGGTTTTTCCCAGTGCAAGGCTGCAAAGCCGTGGCCATTCTAAAAGCTGTGCAGAAGCAAAGTAGCGGTAACAGTGGCACAAAGGCAGGCCCGTAGTTTGTATCGAAGAGTTCTGCTCACTGACTCAGAGAGGACACTGAAACCTCCACGGACTGCCAGAAGGTTTGTGTGGGAGATGCAGAACACGAGTCCTCAGCTATATCATTGGCTAGGCTTTCCAAAATCTTTCCAAAGCCTCCCGCTTCCAAAAAGCTGGCTGCATCCAAAGTGACTGGCATGGGGTTTACAGCTCAAAATAATAAGGGTAGAAGAAAAATAACCTTCACTTCACACTGTGAAAGCACGTTTCACCTTGCAGAGATTTATAGAAACACTGGCAGTCATATTCCACGTTCCCCTCCCCTGTGCGCTGCACCCTGACAGGCCAGCAGCCAAGGCTGGCAGCTCCCAAGTCCTTTTGGAAAGGGATTGTAACCCTCCTGTAACTCTATTTTCCAATAGCGTTACAGGACATAGAGCATAGGCAACACATGGTGTGAGGACAGCTAGATGGCACCCATTACAAAGGGTAGCCCTACTGCTGCTGCTCTGAGAGGGAACAGGCAGGAATCCCCACCCTGGGGCTGCCCCCTGACCCAGCACGAGGAGGAGAAGCAAAAAGAGCTTGGAAGAGCCCTTAAGAGAGGAAGGCAGCTCCCTGATGTCTGCATGTCTTTGACACTCCGCCTGGCACATGGTGGAGTGTCTGGACTAGGTAGCCTCCAAAGAGACGTTACTTTTGCCAGTAAGGCAATAGTTGGATCTTTCTGCACGTACGGCATCTTTCCCTTTCCCCAGATCTGTGAGGTGCAGCAGTAAGCTGGAGAGAGACAAAGCTCCCAAGAGCTGCTTAGTGCTTTGAAGGCTCAGCCACTTATTTTATTTTCTCTCAAAGCTGTTGCGTGATCAAAGGATGCAGATGGAAGAGAATCACTCTGCAGTGATGTAAACGGAACAAAAAAAAAAAACCCGATAAGCCTCTGCCATTTCCCTGTGATTTTTCTGAGGTACATGCTGAGCAGAAAATCTGACAGTTAGCAGGGCCGGACATTTTGTGCAAGAGACCAGCACACTCACTCACCAGTTGGAAGCAGCTGACACTTCTTACAAGCAACAAAATCACATTTGCCCAGGCAAAGATTGTTTAATGGAAAAAGCATAAAGCAAAGGAATGTGAGAGTAGATTTTTTTTTTCCCTATTGATACTAAAACTAAGTCTGAAAAGGTCAAATTCAACCCCTCAGGTGTGAAATAGCCAAATCCATCAACGCTGTCCATCTATTTAATCCTGAGATGTTACAGCTACCTTCAGAGGTGCCTTTAGTGCTGCAGGTCCAACTCAGCCCTAGTACAGCAGAATTTCAACATTCTCTACCCATGTCTGGGCGTGGTCAGAGGAGACCCAGCCCTCTATGACTGATCAAGCACATGTGTCCCAGAGGCAAGAATTTTCACCTTTCCAGTCAAAAAGAAGGTAGCATGAGCTAAGGAAAGAAGAAGTGATCAAAGACTTCAGTAAGGAAGGTCTGAAAAGGACAGAGGAAAAAAAAAAAGGAAGGAAAAGCAAAGAGGATTGAAGATTATTTAAAATAAAACTTAAATAAAATTATGTTCCATTTCCTTCCTGCCATTAGCTGCCAGCAAGCTCACTCTTTTCTTAGCTTTGATATGAATGTACTGTTCTAACATCCCATGGAGGTAAGGACATTATTACAATAGTTACAAGACCATCGGAGAAAACAACTCACAACTGTATCCATCTCCTGTTAAAATAGGTAGATCAACAACAGTTTTCCCATTCTAGTCAAGAAAAGAAACCTGGTCCTGGGTAAAGGGCTGAAGCAGGGGATAGGAGAGGAAAGACAGCTATTCACTTTGTGGCCTATAGCAATCATTGCTTTAAATGTGGCATTGTTTCCATTGATTTGAAATGAAAACTTCCCGTGTGGCTAAGGAGCAGGAAGAGGTGGCATTGCGGGATTTAGGGCTTTTATCTCACTTCTTGGAGCCTCACGGTTTGCAAAGAGAAGGATATGTCCCAACAGCCTGTGTGGTGATCCCCACAGGTGCAGAAATGGGATGGCCCCTGCAGATGGATGACATAAATATTGGGAGCAGTGAGCTTGGAGAAGAAAGGCACCCATCTCACTTTATTAAAAGTAGATACATCTAATCATGGTACATAATTACTCATTACAGTGATATTCAATAGCTAGCATTGCAACTCCCTACCCAGAAAATAGCAATGTTTATGGAAACCATTCTGCAGGATCTCCATTCCCAGGGGCCAGCTTAACTTTGCTTTTCTAATTTTATCTTCTTTCATATTTTTTGTATGAATGTCATAAAGGGAAAAACGTCCTAGAAAAGTGGGACTATGTATTGAAGCCTAATTATCCAAGTAGAAATCACTCATGTCTGCTGCATCAAGCTCAAGAGCTTCTCGAGCATCTCCATACCTACAAAACTAATTAGATCCTGCAGTTCCTGGACAGGACCTGGAGTCCTGAATACACGTAGGAACAGGGACTACCTTCTCCCTCTGCTTGACCACAGGCTGAGGAAAAAAGTGACAACTGAAGGTCATTAAGTCAATTGGAACCGAAAGGCGATTTTTCTCATTGAAATAAAGTGTAACACTAAGAAATGGATTGCTACTGTGGTTCATGCATTAGTAGTTAGATAATTGCTGTAGCACTTGTCATAAAGGAGCACAGGCTTGCCATGGCGCACACTTCACTGCTTGGGGGTTACACATCAAGCAGCCTCCTAGACAGGGACTAATTGAAGAGCCAGGTGTTACACTTCGCCAGCAAAAGGAGGCTGGCTCTAGATGAAGCAATTACATGTGTAGTGCTATATTGCTAAAAGAAGTAGTGCTTATTTCTTGCATGTCAAAATGCTACAGCTTCTACATACTTTGTATATGAATGCTGGAGCTGTTAACATATGGGTGAACTCTGAAATAGCATTCCCAAGTCAAGGTACTGTTTCTAGTGGATAAGGGCAAAATAATAGAAGCAAATTTCTGACAAAAGTGTGTCTTTCGCTTTCTCAGATATTCACCTTCTTGTATGTGTGTGTCAAGAGAATCACTGCCGTCTTAGATTTCAAAAATCTCCACACAGGAGGATCCAGGAGCATAAGCTGACTGCTTTTAAAGGGCTAAGCATAAAATTGTTTCCTGAATTATAGATGTGTTTGCATTGAAACAATTCCTTTTGTTGTAAGGCATCTCCCTGCTTAGACTCTAGAAGTCATCACGTACTACATCAGAATGTTGTTTTTAAAATGAGCTGCCTTTCTTCCCTGCTCCCTGGGTAACTAGATACATGTGTACTGCATAGAATAGATTGTCTTTTTTTTTTAAGAAAAAAAAAAGGCAGTCTGAGAAACAAGAAACTGCAGCTGAGACTGGAATGTGGCACCTTATAAATAAGGCAGGAGACAAGATGCACTCTGATGGCTGAATACAGTAAGGTTATTCAGCTCTAAGCCTGCCTAATCACTGAAGTCAAATGTAATGAATTTACTGGTGTGATCAAGACCTGAGGGAGGAAATTTTCCCCTTTTGCAGGAGCGGCACCATACGTGGCCAGGAAATCCCTTGGCCAAGGCAGGGGGTGTTGCTCCAGCGCACATGTACAGGCAATGAGAGAATGCCACTCTGTGGGCATCACCATGGACAGTGGTGCTGGAAACACGCTGGGGAAGGACAGGGAGGCCCCTGAGCTCTGGTAGCTACAGAGGATCTCAGGTAGGGAGTCTGAAGAAGCGTGGTGCCATGGCACAACTTGGAGTACACTTAACCATGGTCACTGCTTTGACTGCTGGGTAGTCCATCCCTCGCAAGCCAGCTTTTAAACAGAAGTGAGAAATTATCCAAGTATTTGGCCTACTTTTGGGCAGCCCAAGCCAAGTGCTGAGTTGCTGCAGTCTGTCAGGTACTGGAAACTCCTCAGCAAAGGCTGAGACATCCTGATCCCTCCATATATTCTGGTTGCTCCAAGAGCTGGGTGCAGGGCTAGGTGAGGTGCTCCCACAGTGCAGCCATGAGCTGCATCCTGCGCTTCCAAAAGGACTTCAGGCACTGAAGCTCAAGACACATACTCGGCATAAAATTCTCGCCTTCAACAATACGCTAGCAAGTCACTTTTAGCACATTACTGAGTCGCCGTTGCATTCAACACATCTTGGCAGGCAGCTCATGGGATTTTAAAGCTGCAGCTGTCCATTACTAAGAAAAATAGTTGCCTACATTGTTGTTAAGAAAGCAAAATGAAAAGATAAGTACCACAGTGAACCCTGTAATACTGTGTCCTGTAGCTTCACAGGTATCCAGAAAGGCACAAGTTTATGATAAGCTATTTCCAGCACTGATGAAATGACTGAAGACGCTCACACTTGATGCTTTAGATTAATTAGGAAGCAAATAACCCAATGTTGCTTTGGCTCAGATTCAGTGAGGAAAATAAAGGGAGGAAATAATGCCTGAGGAATGGAAAAAATAGGTATAACGGCAATAGAACTGTTGCTTTCAACTTGGTAGAAGGGCTCTTATACAACGCTTAAACATCATTCTTATGAAATACTTCTCCATGGATGCTAGTCTGGCACAAAAGAAGCAAAAAGTGGGGGAAAGAAAGTAACAGACCTCAAATGGATCAGCCTGAGGAACTGTTTCATTCATAGAGTACATGGAGTGCAAGGACAGAGTTGTCCTTGGAGTGTTTTCAAGGCATCCAAATTCCCAGCATGTCCATACATTTCTTGAGTGCCATTAAACGCCCAGCAAGCTTAAGGCCACCAATGTACCTTGTCCATTTCATAGCTTTTGCCCAGAGTCAGATCGTCTCAACATGCTTTTGATATACTGGAAGGGTGAACACATAAGTATACCCCACAGGAGGCATCGGGGATGGCTGAAAGGAAAATAGCCACCTTCTAGGTGAGATGGTGTGTTAGTAACTTTCACTACCATGTGTGTCACTGTCACAGCAAAGACAAAGACAAAAATGAGCAAAAGAGGACATTAAATACTACTCAAACAAACCTCCCATGGCCATAACACCAGAAAAATCATGTCCCATCTATTCATTCACAACAGCACCAGCTCTGCAAATGCAACTAGGAAGATCAATGGCAACAAAACATCAATTTTGTTCTATTTTCTTTATGTCTATGATGCTTCTATATGACAGTCCTCATGTAGCAAGGGACATCTCATGTAGTCCAAATCCAGGCTACCGCACCATGAGTTGAGACTGAGCATTTCTACTGCTGCTGGGTGACAGGGTGTCAGTAAAAACATCTACAGACATCTGAAAACACTAACACAGACAAGCCATCACGTGAAATGGTGAAAGAGCCACCGGAGTCTGAGGCTCATTTTGTAATGGGCAAAAGTTGCCTTGAACTCCTGTCTTACATGAATCACTCAGCCTCACACCTCACAATACTGAGGGATGCTATAATTAGTGAGAAATGTATGACATTGTCATGTCTTGGATAACATATAAAGATATCTCTAGCATTGAAACATGAAATAATAAGAGTAACTGATGCTATTAAATAACAAAAGTAAGTTTATTTTATCAACATTATAAATATTTTCTTTCCCTCCATTTAATGAGATAGTAAAACCAGTACAATGGAACAATTCAGGAGCTTCTCAGTTCTATTGAAAAGGGTCCCCTTTAATAACAAATTAAAATGGAAAATGACATTTCGTCAATCCAGCAACCCCAGTAGCTGAGCATCCCTAGGTACTTTGTCATTCAAATGGCACAGTTCTAAATGTGTGTGTGCATATGTGTATGAGTCTATATATATGCATACTGATATTTATAAATATACATATATATAGTTATATACACACATAAATAGACACAGCCACAGAACAGACACTTTTAGTAAATCAAAATGTTTTACATGTAATTTAAGTGGATTCCCAGCTGCACAGTGAAATTTGGGACCAGACACAATGATACTGTACTAAGCTAGACCCCAAGTGCTCAAGAGATTCAATACGTACGTGTCACCTTTAACTGCTGCAGAGTCTGCCTGCTTCTGGTGGCTGTCCGAAATTGAGAATCCCATGGCACTTGACAAGGGGTAAGACATAATCCTGCAGCATCCTGGCCCCAAATTCCTTCCCTCAGTGAACCAACTTCTGATACTCCTGGCTGTGTGAGCCATTGCAGAAGACAGTAGACACGCTCTGTTATCTACAAATACAATACATCACCAGTATCTAGTGCATTATGTGTGCAGTGCTTTGGGACACTTTGAATATTAAAGGCACTCCATGCAGCCAGCTCCTGTCCTATCTCCAGTGCTAGGGTTTTATTTTCATCCTACAGTAACTGCCTCCTACTGAGCACACAGCACGGGCAGCTTTCCAGAGGCACGACAGGCTTGCTCTGATCACAGCATCGTACTCCAGCTGCCGGGGAAAAAGGCAAGCCAGACTCTCTCCTGTGCTCTAAGCTCCTTTGAGCAGTCTGAATGGCACAAAGCAGCTCTGGAAATCTGCCTATCCTGCCAAGCTGCTTCAGAGCCAGCCCCTGCTGTGGCCACCCCCTGGGCACGACGGATATCTCACCGAGGGGAGGATGACTGGGGACAGAGAAGGACCAGACCCAGCGCCCTTATCACAACTCACACGTGGCCTCTGGAAGCTACCTGTGATTAGGGCAAGCTGTTACTGCTCCACCTGCTTCATGGGACAACAAGGACCAAGGACCTGCAACAGGCTCACTAACCATCCTCTGCTCAGGCCTCAGCACAGGACAGAACCCAACCCCTGGTGTCATTGAAGCTTCCTCCATTTCTCACTTCAGTAAAACAAAGCAAAAAGATAAAACTGGTACTAATATAATTCTTATTTTTCATCAAATATGTAGAAATATTACAGCAATGTCTTTTCTCACAGCTGGGAAATTATGGCCTACCATGAAACCACAGCATGAGGGTCTTCCTTGTGGAAATTTCGCATACACCAAAGTTATACTCTGATTTTTTTTAACAGTTGCCAAATTCTGTTCTAATATACACACATACTGACCTTCGTTACAAGCCCCTAGATGATCATCAAGGGAAGGAATTTGGCTTTCATATTTTATTTTTTAAACAAGAGATAAAGACAGAAAATAAGACAAAATACATTTCATGTCGCCATTGATCTATAGATTACAAATATATATAGTTTCCTTCCAGAGGAAGAAATACTAAAGAAACATTTTGCTCATATCAAATGAACTTTTGAAACAGAGAAAAATAAATAATATATTTTTCAGCTCCTCCCTCTCTGCCACAGCAATCACTCTTGTTTTAAAAAAAAAACAACCAACCAAAAAAAAAAAAAACAACCAAAAAAAACCCAAACCAAAACTCATTCATTTCATTTCCACAACTTCTACCAAGGAAGAAAAACTTATCTGAATAATGACCTGAGTTATTTTCATGATTTCCAAACTGCATGTAAATCTTGATGATCACCATCTACCAGAGGCCTACACCTAGCATGGGGTGTGAAAACAGACACCAGTGGATCTTTCAAAACAAACAACAAAGCAAAATTCAAAAATCTATTGCAAGAATTATGCCAAAAGTGGGCCGTGACCATCTTCATGGGTACTGGTCAGACAAAGTGGACATGGAAGCTCTGCTATTTCTAGCAGCTGAGTAGTCTGTACTGAGTGAAAACCTGAAGGTGACCATTTTGTGTATGCCTGTGTGTATGTATGTTTGCTTCGTCTTCTTTTGTGGTTATAATCTTTGAGGTAAGACAGCAAACAGACGAGTACAGAAGACACAGCTGGCCTTTACAGTGGCTAAGCAACTTTACGTTTCCAAGCCTATAGCGGGTAACAAGGCAAAGAGCTGCCGCTTGTCCTTCTCCAGTGGGACACCTCTCTCTGAAATTTTGCTCCCTTGGGGAATCAGATAGTTTACAGGTTCAGCTAAAGAAGGTTTTCCTATTCCCAATGCAACCAGGGCAGCACTCATTGGTTTGTTGATGGCAGCAAGCCTAGGCTGACCGCTGATGTTCTAGGTGTCCTTCCTACCTCTGGCCGTAACACAAAGTGGACTAGGTCCATAAGTAAGTCCATCGGAACCTCCTCCATGTTGCACAGGTCTCTCTCCCCAGTGTAAAACTCATCTTCGCAAAAGTAAAAAATCTGCCTGAAATCTGAGCAGAAGCAGATCGGTCATTATGCACGCAATGGCAGCGTGAGAAACCTTACTGCTAACATTCTGCTCTGCCATACAACATGGTGTATTCCATGTAAGTCCTTTCCATACAAATGACTGTCTCATGAAGATACCATAACCATATATCCACCAACAATGAGGAGGTTAGGTTTTGCTACTGCTGTAAATCTGACTGTGGCCCACACAATGGGAAACAAGGGAAATAGGTCGAGTCCTCTCCAAAAGCGAGAAAACTCCCCGGTGATTGAGCACTGAGGATGCAGCTTCTGAGAGGACGGCAAGGGAGGGAATGCAGCTGGTAAAAATGTTGGGTTTTTCCTAAGGGCATCCAGAGCTCCTCAAATTTTTTGCTATTGCCTGACCATTTGCCAAGACTTAACACAGAGATAACAGGTACTACTTAACTGATGAGAAGTGAGAGGAATGGGAGAATAAAATAAATGCAGGAAACTGGAGGGATGGAGGAGGGCGTGGTTGGGTGTTTCAATGTCCCAGTTAGTTTGGTTCCCCACACCCTCTTTTCTCTTTCCTTCTTTTTTTTTTTTCAAATAAGTTGTACAGATGAACATGAGAGAAGTTCATGCTACTTGCTGGAAGCAATAAAGGTAAATTTCCATGGCCCGTGGATTCCACAGACCTTTCAGTGTCCCGCCTCATCCATCATGGGCTAACTTGTGGAACCTAACCGTTCCGTGGCAAGACTCAGTAGCCCTTAGAAACTGGTGGCATGTCCTCAGGTATTTTCCACGAGAGTGGGAGACACGTTGATTCCATCAGCTTCTTTCTCACATGATGCCCAAGTGCCTCAGGTGCAGCCCTGCGATTTCCAAGGATACTCTTCGATGTTTTCAGACATCAGACTGCTGTCTCCAGATCCTCATGGGAAACCATTTGGTAGTTCTGTCGACTCTCCAGATAGGAGGCCAGATCTGGGTCACCAGCCTGCTGAGCCCTGTCACGAGGGGTCTTACCCTATAATAAAGAAACATACAGAGAAAGTCTTGTACTAACATATTTAGAAGAACAGATGAAAGCACGACCCAGAGAAATTACTACAGGAAGGACAGAAGCAAATTTGGAGAATTTATTTGTGTTGTACAAGTTGGTGTTAAGTTTTTCTATCAGAGTCATTAGATTCTGAAGATTTTCAAAGTTTTTTTGTGGTTTAGGACAAATCATGCCACTCTGCAAGGACATGCTATTTGATACATCACACAGAAGGGCTCACATGCTGGAGGAACTGATTTTTCATTCTAGGGCTACAATCCCTATGTGAATGAATATGACACACAGTACTGCAGCAAACAGTTGAAAAGTGCCCTTCACAGACTACACACTTTGCTAAGGATGTGCAGAGAGAGATGCCCAACATTTGAGATGAATTCAGCATGTCTCATTCTATGTCAAGTACAAATCATTTTTCAGTGTATCAATTTGCTACTCAGTTATCTGAGCTACCTTACAAGTACTGTTAAATTGGACCGTAAGTCTTGATCCTAAACTATGAAAAAAACATTGGAAACACATTATTGTATCTCCACAAAAACACTCCTGCTCCTTGGATTTCTGGGTGGATAAAGATTAACAAGTAAGAAGCAACTAGTCTGGATTTCAGATTTTGTAGAAATCTTTTGCAATGAAAAGTACTCTCATCTGAAAAAGAGATGACCTCTCTCTTCCTTATAGGCTACCCCATACAGCTTAATGTGGTAGGAATTGTTTTTAATTGTCTTGCTGCAGCAAAGGTGCTTCTAATTCTGGAACCCAGAGATCCAACCACCTCTCAGCTACAGACCATAGGATGCTTATGTTCAGAAATATCAGAGGGGCAGCTTCTGGACCTTGTTCCCAAGTGATCAGATTGTTGTATTGACAGAATATTCCTAGGATTTCATTTTGCCCAGATATCTTCCTCAGCCAAGCATACACTGAGAGAGGGTTGTGGTTAGTGTCACATCAGTGAGCATAGGGGCAAGCGAAGGCAAAAGAAAACGGTTAGCCATCCTCACAAAGCAAGTCAGCCACAATAATCAAGCCTCACAGATGCTATGCAATCGCAAAACAAGGCTCCCCCAGGTGGTCCTTGCCCACAGGTGTCCCTTTTGACCACACAGGAAGAGAGGATGCTGCTGTGCCACGGAGGTGCCTCTTTCACACCCAAAGCACCGAACAGTGTGAGCCCAGGCTCTCACTGTGGTGAAGATGACCCACATTGGGGACTGAAGTTTCTTGTACTTCTTTAAATCAATACAGTTTTCTAAATAAAAATAGCTTGTTTAAAAATTGCTGCTCTTGGCACACACAAGGAAGCCTCAATCATGCACAAAGCAGGGATGGATGCTGATTGGTCTTGCTTGGCTGCAGTATTTTATAACTGGTTGACGGGGCTGTGTTACCTTGGAGTCCGTCTTTCTCAGGGAGGCTCCCGCATCCACCAAGAGCTGACAGATGGCACGATGGCGTTGGCAGGCTGCCTTATGTAATGCTGTCTCACCCCTAGACCAAAGAACAGAAACCAGCAGTGAGACACATCACACCAATGTACATTTACCAAGTATGAGGTGCAGAGGACAGACAGAGAAGGATGCTGTATTTCTGAGAGGTTCCCTCTTGCTGGCAGAGATAGAGTTGTGCATTCTCTCCCTTAGGATCTACATCCTTTGACTTAGTAGGAAAGCCTGCAATGCACAAATAGCAGATGAAGAACTTTTGAAGAATGGGGAAGAGACATACACAGGTTTTATTTATTCAAAGGACTGAATGTCAAATTCCCATCCAACCACCAGTTCTGCTAACTGCTGCAAAGGTAAACTAGCCACCTTCTTGTTTCACAGCAGGCAGAACTGCAAGAGTGTCTGTTTCTTCCTGCAATTTATTTCCTCAATGTAATTTCTTTCTTGGACACATCCTTGAGAAATTCTGCCCATCAAAGCCATGACTGGTACACTTCCTGCTCTGGTTCTGGTACCCTGCTCTCTTGGATGTATAAGATCAAGAGCTGTGGTTTTGTTTTCCACCAGTGGACTGGTGAGCTAGTGGGGAACCTTAAACACATGGTTTTTCAAAAGAGAAGGTTGTGTAGTGGGAGCAGATTTATTGCAAAGCTCCTCACTCAGACTGGTGCTACGTGCAACAGGATTCTGAGACTGACTGTAGTACCAAGGTTAAAGAAATCTCTCTAGATTTGCCTAGGAGGAGGAGGAAAGTATGCTTTGACTGGGTTGAAAAGGTGTAATACTTAATACTTAATACTAGTGTCCAACAAGTAGGGCTATTACATAACTTCCAAAATAACAAATTACAAGAAATATGTGTAGTAGGACAAATCTTGCACTTACCTACCCAGAATGTGAGAGCACATTAAAGGAATTTCAGCCTCAGTCTATGACAGGGCAAGTTGAAATATTAATAGGCAACCTTGTAATGAATCTGCCTCTGCTGCATGAGAACTAGATTCACAATGGGATACTATCCAATTTCCCCCTTAGGATCAAAAGACAAATTTATGCTGCCAGTTACAGCTTGAAGCTTCGCTTTTCAAGAGTTAGCAGTAGAGGGAGCTTTGTGAAGGGAAGCCCTCATAGTTCACTTGCACTCTATTTCAGTGGCTGTGCCATGCTACTGGATGAAGAGAAATAGGCAGTCCATCCAGACTCCATCACCCCTGGACCGCATACATGAACCTTGTGCAGAACCTTTCTGGTGTTGTCTATTAGCAGAGGAGGGCACAGTGGGATGTAGAATGGTAGGTTTAACCCCTATGAGAAAGGCTACTTTTGCTTCCCATATATTCCATATACTTCCTGGGATTATTCATGCTTCCCTTATATACTCTTTGTGACACCTTGATTATACAACAAGATGTAGAGCAGTTGGTAATTGGAAAGTAAAGTTGTGGTTTTTTTTTTTTTTTTTTAATCATAACAGGTGATCAAGGTTCTAACTACTTGAAATAAATCTTTGACTGCACAGGTTGTGGCCACTTGGTATAGTTAAGGCAGAGCACCCTCAAGGAATCAAAAAGGGATTGAAAAGGTGTAGAGGAAGAAAAGCAATTTCCTGATTTCTGGAATTTATCCTTCAGGTTACTTCCTCAGTAACTGGATTCTGGAAACATCAAAGCACAATGCAGGATTTGTATTCCTCTAGAAAGATTAAGGAGGCATGGGAACCAATAGAGAGGAAGTTCTTTTTGGAGTTCAAGAAACATTTATTTTAGTCTAGAAAGCCACATACGAGGCAATTGCTGTTTGGATTTAGGGGGACTTTTGTTTGCTTGTTTGCTTTTGAAGAGATGTGCCATTTTACAAGCTTTTTTATTCAAAAGTTTGCACTTGAAAAATAAGAGAAGTCTCCTAGGGTAACGCACATAATGTGAAGGACAGAGTAGATTGTACTTACGTTTCACTGTCTGTCATGTCCAGTAATTCAGATGGACCTGCAAAAGACAGTCAGGCATGTCATATAGCATTTGTCTGTGTGACTAGAACAGTACGACTACCAGGAGAAGATTCCCAGTGCAACTATGTAAAAGAAGCCAATTGAAAGCTCGATTTGCACAAACACACTTCAAGGTAATATTTGCTTGTGCGAGCCCTTGCACTAGAAACATTTTAAATGCAGAGTCACTACTGGAGTGTCAGCACCAGGGAGTAGCTGCCTCTAAATTATACTGGGAATGAATATTCATAGGGTTTATTTTCTCATTCTCCACCTTGCTCAATTAAGTGGTTCATGTAAGTACAGTGCATTGAAAATGCTGATATACTGGAAATCCTGATACATTGCAAGTTAAAATCTATTGTTAGTACTAAAGGGAAAATGTCATTAGGAAGTTGAAATTAGCCAAATTCTGCCCTGAATGACATCCCTGTGCTACTCCATTTAATAGCATTATACAGAATGTAGATCAGGGTGGAATATTCCCAGCGGTCTTTATATTGATATGCAAATCCTGTACTCCACTGGTTAGCAATGATTAGGAAAGTTAAATTAAGAAAAACAGAAAAGATTTTTGTTAAGTGGGAGTAAATAATGCATTTATGCTCATGTTCTTTTGTCCCTGATATTCGCTACAGGCAGATGTTTACAGCAGCAAATTCCATCGCTGAATTACGGTGATAGGGAAAGGGTAGGATCTGGATAGCATTTGAAGTGAGAAAAACTTTTTCCTTTGCAGTTTGGCATATTATTTTTCTCTCCACTGCTCTGGAGCATAGTGCCAGATGGTATGGGGCAGTTAGCAAGGGGAACAGAGAAACTTTACAGGAATTTTCCTTCCTGTGCATGAATATTTCTCTTCAGCACACTGACTTTGAAATTCAAGAGTCCTCAAGAGCTTGCAGCAAATCTCACCTGAAACTGAGGAATTTCACACTGCTTGCTCACAAAGGCCTACACACAACCTCTCTACACTCCTTTCACTCCGAGTGTGTGTCAAAATGGTTCAGAGCAGCCTGTCTCTCCCTCACTGCTTTTACAACATACACATGCAGTATCATTGGGGGCAGCTGGCTGCCTCGACTCCTGGACTGCAAGTAGCTCCTTCGCTTTGCCTTCTGTCATCATGAGAAAGGGGTGGTCAAAAAAGTCGTGTGCTTAGTCCTCACTGCATGGGACATTGCATACCTATCATGGCAGTTCTCCAAACTCATTAGCCACTGTCAATTTTTAACGCACAGCACCCTGACTCTACCGCCACACATCCTCATCTCTGCGCCTGGCAGTTAGGTGTTCACTCCTCCCTATCAAAAAGAAGAATCATTCACGACCCCTGAGCTTCCATTTGTGATGCAAAGGTGGAACGGGATGACTGAGCGGGCTACATTGGGCATAGAGGTACTTGCCCTCGTAAGTGGAAAAAGGCATTAAAATATTAGGAGGAAGGATGGAAAGAAATTAGAAGAATATGACCCAAAAGGAAGAAGAAGCTGGGGCAGCTGGAGAGCTGGGAGGCCAAGGGTGAATGAAAACTGGTCAGTAGCAGGAAGAAACAGCAAGGCTAGGACAGAGGAGTGGAGTGCTGAGGATTGAGTGGGCAGCCTGTGAGTACAGACCTGAGGAGGTGCAAGGTACATCCCACCTGTGCGTGAAGGGTGCTCTTCTGAGTACTGTCGCAAATAAAGCAGTCCATGGGAGTGCCCCAACTCCATCCCAGTCATACATAAGGGACAGATATTGGGGTTAATCAATTAGCAGCACAATGTGGTACCAGGATTCATTCGTTCCATTCTTTCTGGCCTATGAAGCTGGAATGTCCCGACTCACACACAGCCTGAGCTGTGCCCTTTACTTCTTTATTTTATTTTCACTTGTGCTTCTCTTAAACCATCTCACGCCCTCCTCCTAATTCCCTTTCCCCTCTTTTTTGGACCTCATTTTTACATCAGTCTCCCTGGCGCTGCCAACCGACCATTCCAAATCCCCCTCTGCCCCAGGACAAAAGCTGCACAGATGTGGGAAGGGCTGGCACTGGGAAAGCTAACGGCACTGTCATCCTGACCCAGCGGGGAGGCGGCTGTTTTACTCCAGGACAAGAGGCAGGGAAAGAAAAGGGGACCAAGGCGCAGAGAGAGAGAGGACAAAATAACCCAACAGAAATCCGGAAGGGAAATGCATGAGTGAGATTTCTATCAAGGAAAACAGTAGGGGGGGAAATAAAAACAAAAGATAGAAATGTGTGGAGAGGTGGAGGGAGGGAGAAAAAAAGAGAGAGAGAGAAAGAGAGAGCATGACTTGGGGGCTAAAGAATGGCAGGATGGGGATGGGGTGCGGGGAGAGAAGTTCACATGAAAGGAGCTGAAAAGCATGACGCACTGAGGGGAAGCCCAGCTGAGATCACTCTTTTTCCTTAACATCTCTGATAGACTGTCTGTGTAGAATTATTAACTTTCTTCCTCCTCTCCATCTGCCCCCTTTCACTCCACCAAAGCCCCTCTCCAGTTTCTCAGGAGCCAAAGCAGCCTTAGCTGGGGATGGGAGGAGGGACGAGAAGAAGCTCAAAAGCAGCTGCCATTTAGCTGAGCTCACTATAACATAAAAGCAAGACTAAATGGCCATATTTTAGAGACATTTCCAAAATATACAGCACCATGCAGTCTGAAAGGCCTCCCGTCCAGCAGCACACCCTGCCCTCTCCAATGGATGAGGTTACAGCTACCCACAGGAGACCCACAGCCATTAACCCCTACCAGTCCTTCATAGAACTGGGGAAGAAGAGTATTTGCTTTAAGCAGTAATGTTGGACATCCTCAGTATTTCTGGGTGTTTATCTGTCAAAACCCTCTTTGTTTAATAACTTGATTGAGGTTGTTATTTGGGAGATAAAACTGGATTTGGTTCCTTACCTTCAAAGAGAGAATATTTATAAAATAACAGTAATCTTCAAAGTCAAACTATTACAAGCCTTCCCGCAACTCTACACTCCTAATTTTTACCCTATGTGAAGATATCCCTTTCAATACTTAAAGGGGGCTTATAAGAAAAATGGGGACAAACTTTTTAGTAGGGTCTGTTGTGATAGGACAAAGGGTAATGGTTTTAAAATAGAAGGAGGTAGATTTAGATTAGACATAAGGAGGAAATTTTTTACAATGAGGGTGGTGGAACACTGGATCAGGTCGCCCAGAGAGGTGGTGGATGCCCCATCCCTGGCAGCATTCAAAGCCAGGTTGGATGGGGCTCTGAGCAACCTGATCTAGTTGAAGATGTCCCTACTCCTTGCAGGGAGGTTGGACTGGATGACCTTTAAAGATACCTTTCAACTCAAATTATTCTATCATTCTATTAACACTGTTTGGTTTTTACTGCTAGTGTCTTTTAGCTCAGAATTTCCACTGTAACATGGAGGGTAGCCAGGTTACGGGAGTATGCCTTCCATCGGAAATGTCTCTCAGCCATGTTGACCTAATACTTGGTAAACTTACACATTAAAATAGACTATTGTATACCTTGTAACTTCTAGGAAAACTAAGCTGTTTTCTACTTAGGTCCCTCACAAATGTCCACTACCCTAAACAATTCTTTAAATCTAGACATATTAGCAAATGTCAGGCAAACTCACTCTCCTTCAGTGTTGCTTTCTGATGCTGTCTGATTTTGCCTGTCTCGGCAAAATTTTCTTTCCAAAAGCCATCTTTGGAACTCCTGAATGTGGTCAAAATGCAAATCTAAACTCACAGATGGCTCTTCACTGTTGACTTTGCAGTGCTAAGAGTAATGAAAGCATCCTCCCCTTACCAGAGGATGCTATCTAACGAAGCAAGGACGTTGAGGTTTGAGGTGACAGAAATGTTCAGGATAGGGTGCTTTACTGACTGACTGTTCACACCACGAACTCCTAAGGCAACTGTAAACATCTTTCCTCTCTCCTGTTTGAAATTAAAATACCCTAGATGAACTACATAATACTTGTTTGTCTTTTGAACCTCTAGTGGAGAAGAGAAGACAAGGAGAAGGCAAACCTTGGAATGTCCTGTAAAATGGTTATAAATTAAAAATGCTTCAGAACTGCCAGATAAAGACTCCAAGTCAAGTTTGATTCCAAATACAGATGACAATTTAGGAGGTCCTTTTTCTTACAGAGCTTGTTAAGCCCTCCCTAATTCTATTTGTGTTAAGCAAGTAAACAGTTTACTATTCTCTAATGTGCACACATTAGGATGTAATGCAATTGCTGACTACAGCACTAAAAAGATGTGGTTCTGATACCTGCTGAGTTTGGCCCTCAGTTTCAAGCTAAGTGTTCTTTAGCCTGGCTACAGACAGATCTTAAAAGGTGACCCTCCTACTACAAGCAAAAGGTCTTTGATTTAGGAAGGCAGTCCTGAACAACAGATAGGTCTGTGTATCTGCCCTTCCTGCATAGGAGATGGAGAGAAACCATTTTGCAGGAACAGCAGCCAACACAACTGTTCCTGCAGCAGTAAGCAGCTGTCATCCTGACACCTACTACATTGGTGTTCAGCTGCTATTCCAGGCTTGTGCTAGTCCACTGCTAAGTATCTGGCAGTACTGCACAGCAGTCTCCTTGTGTGACTCATCTCTGCTTTTTCTAATTTGAGAAGGGTTATTTTCCTCCCCTTAACATCTGAAATCATTCTGATCAAGATCACAGAATAACCTCTCGCATTAATGTCCCCTGCATGTTTGCAGAAAGCATAAAGCCATCTCCATAACAGCATCACTACACAATTATCTCCCCTTCATAATCCCAGTGGTATAGGCAGGGGGGAATTCCTCATTCCTGTATCGCATTCGATTCACCTTACTAGTTTCATACTAGGTAGTTAAAATTCCTGGTGTGGCGGTTTCTGTCTTGTTTTGTTGCTGTTGTCGTTTTTTTAAAGACATTCAGAAGATTTTCCCTGTGTGATAAATAATAGGCTTTCTGTGCTGTGTGCTGGAGGGTATTTTGCAGTGGAACTCTCACTAATATGAACTGTCTCCAGCCATGTATGGGAAGCAGACAAACTACAGAGGAAGTACGACTGGGCAGAAGCAATTGCTAGAGCAGGAGTAAGACCCATTTTTATCAAGGGTGGATATCAGCAGAAATGAGAAGCTAGATACAGGGAAAGCCTCAGACATTAGTAGTGTTGGATAGGGTCTTATACACTAATTAATGTTGAGAAGATGCCAGATGCCAGAGAACGCAACAGAAAAACAAGGACATTATGATGATGATGATTCAGCAAGAGAGCTCGTTTGTGACTGAGAAGTGCCCAGGGCAGAAATGAGTTTCATTAATTGCTTGGTGGGAGAAGAGAAGAGGCCCCTATTAGAGCATTGTCCCATGCACTCTCTGATCCCCAGAGAATATTAAACAAACAATGCACTTGGAGAAGCCCAGAGGACATCTGTCTGGAAAGCTGCAAAAGCTTCCTGCCATCCTTGGGGATAAAGCGGAGAGAGAGGAACTGAGCTGACATTTGCTCAACCTTCTGGTTTGTCTTTGTCTAACAGTCCGTAATCCCTCACATTTCTCTATTCACTTCAAAAATTCCCATGGATTCCCTGCTCACACCCTTATCAGCTTAAACGATCTTGTTTTAAACCTTCACCAAAGGAACAGTAACTGGGTCAGACTGTGAGTACGTTAAGGTATCTGTGCCTAAGAAAAATCCTGCCGATGCAGCCTTGACATTGAATTGGCACAGTTACGTGCACTGTGAGAAGAGACCAGAGGCAGTAAGAAAATTAAGTGAAATTATGTCTGTCTACAGAATCCAGAGGCACATATATGCAATGCAGCTAATGAGATAATCCAGAGAATTTAAATTGGAGGTAGAGTTAGCACTGGTAAGACTTTTTAGAACTGGAGGAAAAAACTAGCCAATATTTGGGTATAAGGCCAACTATACGTAGGTATCTATACACAAAGGAGTACAGTAGCAGTTTAAACCCCCTCAGTCAGGTGTCTGGGGCACAGTTCAGTCGCCCACACGCATATTTTGTGCCGTTCAATATGCCTACAGGCAGGTCTTGGGATGCATTTGGAATGACAGGGATGCTTGCTTGGGCTCCAGCTGCCAGACCGGTATGGGTCTCCTACAAGCTTTGTATGTTATCTTGTAGACCCGTGCAGATGTCCTGGATATCTAAGGGCAAGTGAGATTAGATAGTTATGTTTATGTTTAGTGCAATGAATGAAGCGCACAAATAACTGTCAGTTGAATCACTTGCTGGGCTGCAATAGCTACCTTCACTAGGATCTCCTTGAGCTAGGACTTCATCCTAGAAGTCTGCTGCTATTAAAGATGCCCTCCTCACTTCCATCTGCCACTGAAAGAGGATGGGTCTCCTCTAGTACCTCTGTCACTCAAATGAATTGAGTCATGGATCTCATGGAAAGACAGGAAGAAACTCTGCAGTAGGGCCCATTGTGACAGGACAAGGGGTAATGGTTTCAAAATAGAGGGAGGTAGATTTAGATTAGATATTAGGAAAAAAAAAAATTGTACAATGAGGGTGGTAGAACATTGGAACAGGTTGCCCAGAGAGGTGGTGGATGCCCCATCCCTGGAAATATTCAAGGCCAGGTTGGACGGGGCTTTGAGGAACCTGGTCTAGTGGAAGGTGTCCCTGCTCCTTGCAGGGGGGTTGGACTAGATGACTTTTAAAGGTCCCTTCCAACCCAAACCATTCTATCATTCTATGATCTCTGTTGACAGTACAGGAACTTAGACCCATAGCTTACGTGACACCTATATGGAAATACCTAAACTTAGGAGTCAAGCTCAGGCTAAATCCCACCCCAGTTAACACAAATGTTAACAGATGGATTACTGCCTCTTCCTTTCCTATAAGTTGTGTTTTTTTCTTCTCTCCTTACAATTTCCGCAGTAAGTTCTAAGCATTAGCTAACACTTATTCCAATTGCCAGAGGCAGTCTCTGTCTTTAGTGCTAACACTGCTGCTGAAATAATGTAGCTGATTTTGACACCCAGAAGCCAAAAAAGCCATTGATATTTTGAAGACAGATCAGAGAAGAGTTACAAGAATGTTTACAGGACTAGAAAACACTTCCTATAGTGCAGGAGGCTGATCACTGGGACTTTAGCTGTGTGCAAAGCAGTGACAATATTACCGGACCACTCTCCAGCAGCCAGTGAACAAGATCATGGTAGTTCAACAGGCAGAAACTCCTAAATGTGACTGCCTTAAAGGTATGTGCACACACAAATTGCTTCATAACCTGCGTAAGCATGCCTGCAATCCTGTCACTGACAAAGATAAAAAGAGTTTAAATGAAAAAAGGGAAATGGCATGATTGCAGCCTATAAATATAAAATAGAGATAATATACTTTTGTTATTTTGTGGCCTTGAATCTAACAAAGAAGTAATATTGGAAGGCTGGAAGGGAAGCTAGGCAAATCCAGTCTAGAAATAAATGCACAGATTCCTAACCAGTGTGTTATTAAATACTGAAATACCACCAATGGTTGGATGGACTCTCCATTGTTGTAAATGTTTTAATAGAGATTAGATGCTTTCTACAACATATGTTCTAATTGAAAAATAAATTAGTTCAGAAGATTCCTATGCCAGAGGTTCCAACTAGAGCACCACACTGCTTCTTCAAAGTGTGTGAAGCCCACCCAACTGATGCAACTGTGAAAACACCCATCCTCCTCAAAAGCCATCTCTGTTTTTGTTTCCATACTTTTCCTTTATCTGGAGCCATTACTGTCATTGCCACCACATTCCTAGCCTCCTGCTCACACATGGTGCAGGTGGACATTTTGCTGAGGGTGACCACAGATAAGTGAGGGCACTTCTAGCCTCACAGTGTGGTTTTACCTGACTGACACTTGGCTGAAGTGCCCACTGTGACTCACCATGCTCCAGGATGTATTTCACAATTTCACCATGCCCAGTCTTGGCAGCGTAGTGCAACAAGGAGCAGTGATCAGGTCCTTGGATTAACAAATTGGCTCCTTTTTTACAGCATTCTATGAACTGGAAAAAATAACACAGGAGGATAAGATGGGAGGAGCAGAAAAACAAATATACAGGCAAATTATTTACTGATTTTCATAGGAAGTCAGTACAAAAATGGAATAAAATGAAATAAATATTACTTTAAAGCCAGCTTTTAGGCCTCAATGAAAAAATATGTGAAACTAGAAGTATTGACAATTATATGGGTTAAGAGGACCAATCTATATTTCCATAACAATGAGACATTGCTGCTCTACTGTCAAGGAATTATTGCTTGCTAGCAATGCTTGTGAATGACTTCTGGTGAAGTTGTTGAGATATTTTAAAATATATGTATTTGCTAGAAAATTCTGGTTTCTCTACTGAAAATTCCAATTTTTCCTTAGCACAAGAGACAAATGCTTTCTGACTAAACCAGAAAACTCCAACTCAAAAATCTGCAGGGAGGTGGCGTTCAGTTGCTCCCTACTCAGGGCTGGTGGAGGGGGAAGCACTACTCAAGGTAAGAACAGGCAGGAAATAGCAACCGGCCAGGTCTCAGAAATGCTGCAGACTCTGGGAGTGGGGGGCTGTAGTGCAGATCACTGCAGAAAAGAGGGAGAGGATTGCAACAGTGGGGCAGCATTTAGGATGCAGTACATCTGACGAAGGGCAAGAAGTTTCCCTGTCAAAGCAAACTCGGGCAAAAAGTTTCAAGAAGTGGAAAGGGGACAACATTTTTACAGCTGCTGGTTACAGCAGTTACAGCTGCTTCCTAGATGCTGCAGCCACAAACTGGGGGGGAGGTATAGAAGGGGCACATGCAGGCAAAGAGTTGGCCTAACAGTACTGTCATTTTTACAAATGGCTCCAAGCTGGCTTCTCGCAGATAAAATTGCAATCATTAATCAGAGTCCTCATCCAAATTTGAGGGCATGTTTTCAAATCCTGACTTGGCTACTGGAAAACACAGCCTGAATAACTATCGGATGTGGAACTTCAGACTTTGGACACAAAGCATTTTTTGCATGGGTGCCTTTTCCTCCCAATAACTAACAATACCAAGACACTACATGTTTTGAGACATCCATCAGATGATAAAACAACAAACAGGTTTGTTCTACTTGGTCTGGTGATTGCCTAGGCAGAAGTTAAGAAGTCTCTAGCAACTCTACGGGCTTGGCCACCAACCTCACTGCTGTAAAATATCCTTTACTGTGTAAGGCTGTGTCAGAACTACCCTGCTGTTCAGTGTTGCATTTGCCAGTATAGTAATTTCCCTGTTAGGAACAGACACATTGCTCTGTGCAGTGCGCTATGAATCCTGAGCTGAAAGGTGCTGTCTAACACCAGATCCTATTCACTCAAATTTCACATCTCACCTGACCAATGTGTTCCCCTAATATTCAGGGTTTCCTGGAAAGGCTGTAAAATGGCACTTGCCAGCAGTCCCTACAGCACTCTATTTATGTTTTGAGCAGAGGTGTGATAAAATTTGCAGTATATCAGACCTGCAAAAAGCTATGAAAAAGTGGACACTCAGTTCTCTGTACTCACCTTCAGCAGATCACCAGCTATGACTGCCTGTAAAAGTGCTGCAAAAGACAAACAGAAAACTAATGTTAGGCAGAAAGCATTATGCATATGGCCTCACAGCTGAGCACATAGCTCACAGTATCTGCAAATTAAGACCAATGCCTCAGTCCACTTGCATTCTCATATACCATCAAAACCAACGCCAACCCTGCATGGGCAGACTGTCCATGTTGCACAAAAGCTGTAGGGACATCAAGCCAGTGTTTCTAATGCTGTCCTTGAACTGCATGCTTCTATCTGAATTTTTGCCTTGAGACACTTCAGGGACCTTTCAACAGTGTCCACAGGGTGGGCTCAAGTCTCTGGCACCTCGGCCGTCCCTGAAGACAAGAATGTCAAACACAGAAAACCTGAAAGTATCCTCAGACCTCTCAGACTTAATTCATACTGATGGTGGAGTCATCAGTCAGTCTAAAATACATTGAGAATCTCAAGTTGCAAATGATTAGGTGGCAAAATATAAATTTCTTAATAATCTCTTAATCACAAAAACATTTTGATATGCCAGTGGGCTGCAAGTTCCCTGGGTTTGGCACGCAGAGTTAAACCCAGAGCAGGAGCCAGTTCCCACCTTTTTAGCCTTTGTAATTTAAATAGACAAAGAAGGAAAGAGAGACAAAGTGAACTAAGGCTCACAGCAAGGCAGGAAAGAGCTGTGCACAGAGCCGGGAGCTGCTCACTACCTGCTTCTGTCTGCCCCACGCCCATGAAGTTAAAAGCCTGAGGCTCTGTATTGCCCTATGTATAGGTTGAATTCAGCTAAAAACACCATGGTGGTAAGTAACCACAGACACGAGAAGTTGTTACAAACATACTGCTAGGCAGCTATTTCCTCCTTTTTTCCTCCTCCCTATCGTGATACATGTAGTAAAAAACAATTATGAATAGTCTTTCTGAGAAAGCACTTACTTGGTTTGCACCTTAGAAAGCATTAAACATCTGCCTCAGTTCATACTTTTTCAAAAGTGCATAAGCCCATTTCTGTCTTCAAGTCTAGGCAGCACAATTAAGTTAAGCATTTGCTCAAGTGCCATCCTTGATAAAGTCACCAAAAGTTCACATAGGGAGGAGCAAGCGGGAAAGAAAACCACAGTTAGCCTCGCCTCGGAAAAATAACACACGGGAAACTGCAGAGTATGAATTCCATGAGGAGCTTGTTACGGCTTCAGAAATGACAACACATCCAAGCCAAACACTACAGAAGAGGGAGGGCGTGCAAAGACAACTCAACAAATGTCCCCTTCTTTGAAAACATCTGGGATTGTGCGTAGCTTTCTGGTCTCAGCAATGCCTTATGCCCTGGCCATGCAGCAGTGGGAGAAGCAAAAACCCAATCCAGCTAATTTCTGATTTGGGAAAGCAGTAGCAGCAATTCTTGTAACATTGGATTTAGGGCAGTTTTGCAGTGACCATGAGTTAAACTAAGTCCTGCAAATCCCTCTGGCATCTGTGGGAGCAAGGGCACACAGATTTGAGGGATGGAAAAAGACAAACAACAGCAGGTAAGAGCTAGAACTGGAAAAATGTCATTTTTGGTGGATTGCATCCTTTTTTTCCCCAATAGTTTCAATACTGGCTCAGCTCAAATTAATAGCAGAGCAGAATTTAACCCTTGTGTAATTCATTTTATCCTTTTCCTCCTTTTTTTTGTTGATCTGGTCTCACTGCCACATTTATTCTGTGGGCTACTGCAGTCTGGACATGTATAAATATTTTGCTTTCCTCACACATGCAAAAAATCAAGTGATCTGGTGACACCAGCTTTTCATTGCCTTCTACATCCAGTATTTTAAGACATGGCTTCCCTCAAGTTACTTCCTAAGAAGCAGAGATACATTTTCTTATGCAAACCACGCTTAATATTGCAGTTCAGAAAAGCCAGGAAAGAGACCTCTGAGGTGAAAAGAAAAGGCTGGCAAGCCATGAGAAATCTTCTACATTAGGTATCCATTAACCAGAGGTGGGTCTGGTGATAAGGCTTTTAGGATAAAGCATCTCTAAAACACATTCAGCATAATTAGATCAACCTTTTCCTCTCTTTCCTAAGTCTCCAATCCAGCAAAGCATTTAGGCAGGTGCTTAGCTTTGAGCTAATCACATTCTTTTCACCAAGTCTACCTGCACATTTAAAATTAAGTGCTTTGCTAGAGTAGAACCTATTGCATAAATGAATACATTACAGATCAACAAAACCAGCTGTCGTAACAAGCAGATTAGACTACAGTAAAATAATTCAGTGCTGTAAGTCAGGATGCTGGAAGACTTAGAAGCTATTGAACTAGAAATGGAGAAAGGTTCTTTAGAATAGGGAACACATTTACATAAATATATAAATATTACTTAGCACACTAACCCCATAAACCCAAATGGAACTGCCGGGCATACTGAGGAGGAGGGTGAAGATGGCAAAAATCACCCGGTTGTTAAGAGGTGGTAAAACATGCAAGCAGATGGCATTGACAAGAGAGAGCGGACTGAGAAATTGGACAAAAATGCTGTTAACATGCAATGCCAGACTAGCTTAAAATTAAAAATGTTAAAGTGAGATTGGTTTTATTTCTTCTGAGAAGCACTGCACCACTGGTGTAATATATAACATGAATTATGCAATTGTTTTATCATATCATGAAATACCTTCAGGTCTTAAAGATGTCTCAAAAATTATTTGATTTAATAAATATTTAACTCAAGTCATTATTTTCTCAACTTCTCCTAAGACAAGCATTTGTCACGACTAATAAAAATGTTTTATTACCTTTTTCATTTATTTAGCAAGCAAATTTATTGCTAATGAAAGATGACAGCTTGACAAGACTGGAGACTGAAGTGCTCTGTCCATATAATGAGGAAGCACTCAGTCTGCTGCAGTGGTAGCCTCCCCAGGCTGCCTTCTTAGCGAAGCTCAACCCTCTCTACCAGTACACCCCTGCAGACACAGCCCCTGCTCCATCCTTACTCTGTCACTGACCTTTCTGCTGAAACTGCTAGCAAATGTGTCAGTCACTGCCCAGGGTGAGGGATCTTGACAGAAACAATTACCTGCTAGGATATGGACAGCCAGAAATGCAGACTATGTATGTAAGAGCTGCTAGAGACTAGCAACTTTTAGTTTCCACTGAGTGAATTTTGAGATGACTCCTGTGGGCCAATTTACAGAAGAAACCTAATTCAAAAAAAAAAAAAAAAAAAAAAAAGCCACAAACAAAAAAACCCTCACCCTACCCCAAAACAAACAACCATACATACACACACACACGCTTGACATATAAATTAAACATTAAACAGCTACAAGTGGATAATGCACTAATAGAAAAAAAAAGCCATGTTAAAAAGGCTGCTAAGTGAATTCTAGTAATGCTGCAAGCTAGTGCAGCTTGAGACACAGGAAAAACACCTACTGGTACATCCACACATGTCAAAAACAATACCTTTCCTGTGGCATGTGTCACTCATGATATTCCTATGCTAGTGCCCACTGTTTCTATTGGAAACAGCTGCTTTTATTTCATATTCTAAAAATGTATGTTAATGTTGCTGAGTTACAATAAACATTTTTGTTTCTCAGACATAAAATCAACCTACTAAATCACAATTGCTCTCTGGTTCTGCATGTGAAGTCAGCAGCATTAAAACAGCGCTGCAAAATCAACTGTTAAACACTGGGAAACAGATACGGAAGGAGTGAGGTATTTGTACCCAGTAACTTCAGAGGCTGCAAGATGCCTAGGAGGTCTCATAGGGATGCCTGCATGGTCAGAAGATAAAATAACCCTCCATAGAAAGCAAGCTGGCATCCCTCCAATAGTTCCTGTTGTGCATCTCCCTCCACGGACTACAGAAGGTCTAGGGAAAATGACCTCCAACTTGCAGTACCTAAATTGAGAGCCAAACTAAGACAGAGAGGGGATCCTTCAGAATGGCACAATGCCAGGAGGCATGTCTGATCACCTGCCAGAAGGACAGCCAAGCAAGGACAAAATGAGAGTTGCTCCTTTTAAGAGTTTCCAAGGTATGATACTCCTGGGACCAGGCAACGCTCATGGTCTCAGAAATTCTGCAAGCTCTTGTTATAACATTCTTTGTATAACATACAGGTGCAGCTTGAGAACGTCTCATAAATGTAACAGCTAACAAAGACAGACCCATGACTGCAACACATCGAAAGAAAACAGCAGGAGAGGGAGAGCAGTCATCACCACCATCTCTCTCACTTCAAAAGCGATTAAAATGGTAAGAAGCATCACGAGTAATGAAAACCTCAACCAACAACTGCACCTTCCTGCCTGCCCTGCAGGAAAATTCCCTCCTGATCCCAAAGATGCTCATCAGCTTAACACCAAGTACATAAGCAGGGCTCAGCACCAGGCTACTATCATGCCATAATTTTTCAGCTAAAACACTTTCTGAAAGTATGGAGAAAAAAGTTATTGAAAACTCTTGTAGGTAACATCTGAGGATCACAAGGTTCTTTGCTTAAAGTAGGTTGACACAGAAGATATTTAGTAAGTTAGTTAAATAATCATTAGTGAGACAGTGAGAGGAGATGTATTATTTGCAATAATATTATTATTTGCAATAATACATCTTACCATGGGTTAAAAATACCAGGCTAACAAGGCATCTGATCAGTGTATGACAATGTTTAAGCGTATGGGAAATTATGGCAGAATTCAACTACCATAACTCCAACAAAATTAGGGCTCATAAAATCTTTAGCTCTTTCAAAAGACCCAATAAGAAAGCTGATGATCTGAAGTGATCAAGACCTTGTAGAAACCTCATTTATCAGGTGGTGCCTGCAACTGTCTAGCCCTTCCTAACACACAGCCAACACAACAGTTCAGCACTTGGAATTGCTATGCCATCTGCACTTCAGTGCTGGATGTTTCTTACTGGTTAGGACCAGCTTATAAGAAATATTAGCGATTAGAGCTTTGGTGTGAGGCCCCCAGAATTTGAGCCTCAGTGTTCACCACCATCTCCTGCTAGGTTTGCTCAAGGGAATACTGCCTTGCTCAAAGCCTGCCGAGCTGAGAATGAAGAAGAAACTGCAGCATAAGGTGACATCATCAAATTCCTTGAAAGTTATTAAAATTAACTTGGCCTGTCATTAGCTTCCAGAACATTTCCAGCTCTTTATTGCTGTTGTAGACTTTGTGAAATTCATAGTCAGAAATTTAAAGTAATTACTGTTTTACACATTGAGAAGTTAAAAGCTGACCCTGACTAGAAGAGTGTTTTTACACAGCTGGAATCTTCTGAGCTGTTAAAGATCAGCATTACAGAAATGATAAGAAAACAAGCCCTTGTTCTTAATTTCCCACTAGTTTTATAGAAATCAGTAATAACTTCTATTTCAATCACTCAAAAAGCTACACTCTCAAGTAAGCATGAAGTCCATGTAGATTATCATTCAGAAATACATTCTTTTCTCTGTAAACAACAATTTGCTTCTAATAGCTTTGTACAATCTAGTAAAGATCAAGCCTAATACGAAAAACTGACAGTAACATAACTTACCCAGAAATGTACAGAACTGACTTTTTTTCTACTCTAGCCATGATTTTCAAGCTTGGCCTGCAGATGAAAGGGATGGAGGGCATCACAGGGAACTGGTTTGTGGACTACTTCCCTTCTGAGATGGCTATGAAAAACAAGCATCTAAGATACAGAGCAGCGCATACATTTGGTATTTCTGAAGGGTCTTCCAGTCCCATAGAAAACTTTCAGGGATCCATGGTGAAGAAAGGTTGCAAATCTGCATTTCAGCTTTTACAAACCCTTTACCTCTTTCCAATATTTAATTTGCTTTTAAAGTTACAGAAAAAAAAAAACCACCTTTAAAATACATACGCTGAAATATCTACATAACTGACAAATTAAATTACAAAATTAATAACGCTTCGTTGGAATGACTGTGAGCTCACAGGTCTTTGATCTACAGAAAATCTCAGGTCTCACCAAAGCTGATGATGCTTAAACATTTCTCTTTGAAGCTAAGCTAAGTGGAAGGAGCAATTAAATGTTTCCTCATGTATTTTATGCACCTGCAAGTACTGGAAGCAACTACTGAAGACCATGAAAAAAAGTAAACGGAAGTTAAGTTTTGTGGGTTGAGGGGTCTCCTAGATGCTGGCAAAAAACCCAGAAATAAATGGTTAAATTTTTTTTGTTTGTATAAAAGAGGCAAAAGGCTAGCAAAAATAAAAGCAGCAAAAGCAAAATATCCACTAGGTAGACTTGCTTGGACTCCTGCACAAGAAAATAACTTATTCTGTTTTTACTGAAAAAGGACTTTACAGTAACAGCTGTCTGACTCTTACAATCAAATTTTCCTCCTGATAGAATGGGGCAAAGGTCCCTGTATACAAGCTAAACAGTTGGGCCAAAAAAAGCAACACCAAGCTCCTATAAGGGATATTTACCTGCTTTGGAGCCTGTTGTAACAGTGCACACAACTTATGCCGAGATAAGAATAGAAACATTTGGTGCTATCATAACCATCAGGACCGAATTTTTCCTTACAGCTGTGCACAGGAAAAGTAGTGTCCAGGCAAAAAAAATGTCAATTTTCATAAGAATACCCTATAAATACAGCCCATGTACTGGTGGGGAATCTGCCTGATCGTAAAGCTTGGTAACGCTGTTTGACGGTAAGACTCTTGGGTATATCTGTGTCAGGTGTTTACCTCCATCTTTTTTCCTTTTATGCTAATTTTTGCTTCCACATTGAACTAAAACTGATATATTGTAAAAGGAAAAAATTCTTGCACCAAACAGAAGAATATTTTTGCACCATTTTTAAACTTTGGTGCTGAGCAATCAAAATGGAACATCCTCAGCAAAAAGATGGCTAACAGACCAGGACAATCACAGAGTCTCACATTTCCGTGCTCAAGAAAGAGCATTCTAACTAAACAAGGAGCATTTTGATGGGGAACTTGATTGTTTGTAAGCTTGAAGAGACATCAACTTATAAATGCAATTATAGCTCAAAAAGAAAAAAAAAAGTCTCTCACTAGCCATTTTAGAAAATCTAGCCCTCTGTGTCAGCCCATTTCTTTCTAATCTAACATCAGCCATGAAAAACAAGATGCTGGAGGTCTACATCTGAAGCAGCTCTCTGGCATGGGAACAGGGAAAGGTTTCTGCACTTGCTAGAGGAGTTCTGCTTCAGGCTAAAAACCACATAAAAACCGTGATGGAAACACGACAGCAAAAATACATGCAGTTTAGGGGCTTCCTGCCTACAACATAGTATCTCTTGTGCTGGCTAAAGCAAAGGCTCATTGATTTTTAATTTTTTTCCAAAATATATCTGTTTGCCGCCACTACCCACCGTCCTAAAGAAACAGGTGGTAAACAAGATTTCCCCACAGGATTTCAGCTTTGGGAAAGGCTTAGACTTCTTAGGGAATCCAAGAGAATTGGCACCAGTCTAGGTAGCTCACGACAGCAATGCTGTGAGGAGCTGCTTCCATGCAAGAAAACTAAACAAAGAGTCTGAGAGCATAAAATGCTCCCAAGAGACCAAGAAAACCGACAGTGCGGCAACATGCTGCAACCAAAAGCTCAAAAGTACATCAGCTGAACAGCAGCCAGACACGGACGCCTCTTCAGCGAGGGGAATATTATGAAGGCCTTCGCACAGCATCTTCGAGCTAATCCATCTGTACAGGAAAAAGTGTGCATAAGCCACATTCTCCTGTGGTTTGAGAGACACGTTTGAAGCATGCTGGCCCTCTAAATAAGTCATACCTCAATAACATCTATTTCTAGGATTGCAGAAAGAGGTAGAAAGCCCTTCTAAACATTTGTGGGTTGTCCTTTAGTTACAAAAGCACTGCATCCTGTGCAGATTCAAAAGAGAGAGCTGACACAGTTTTGACTGCATCTGTTTGCCTAACTTGGGAATAAGATAAAAATTTTAACATGCAAAAAATCATCCGTTACTCAGGTGGTTATAAATATGCAGTACAAAGCTTTTCCTTTTAAGAATTTTAGATTCAAACAATACACAGCATCAAACCACTGTTTAAGAGGAGAAAAAAACCAACCCAGTAACACAGGCTTGCTGGAGGGAAAGAAAGGCTAAATTCTCACTTACACAGAAGTCCCTTCATACAACTCTGGAAGGATAAAGAGGCTTTCAAGGAGATGTAAATTACACTCGAGCTGCCTTTAAGGCCCCATTTGCACTGTCAGACTGGTTTAAAGGTACTTTGATGCCAATTAGAGTCCACGCTGAATTGTTTATGTGGTACTAGTGCTGAGCTGAGAGTGCAGTTGATAGTTAGGAGTGGAAGTATTCAGACTCTAATGCCGAACTTTTCCTGTAAAACCGTTTAACTCAGATTTACAAAAGGAAAGGATAATCGTAAAGGAAAAGGACTTTCTTTGTGCATGGTCCAAAAACCCAAAGAACAGTTGCAGATAAACTAAATACCATCTGGCAGACATCATCACTTTTATTCTTTCCTTTTCCCTTCCAGTATTTTTATTTTTAAGCCAAGAAAGGAACAATTAATGTAATTTTCAAGAGTGATGTGGTGGAGGAAAACGTCTCTGATTGAGCGCGAACACAAGGCAGGGAAGACTTTGGCTGACTAATGCAGTCGCTTTATCAATACAGTGGCATTACTTTGGCAAGAAGAGAATTCTAGGTAAAATAGTTAAGCAATGATTTACTTTTTATTTTAAAATAAAAAGGATAGCAAAAAAAGGAACATTGTGGGCCACACTGTTCCTCCTCCTTCCCTAAAATGGTTGGCCATTACTATCACAGGCATTCCCAACACACTCCCTTCAGGTTTTTGCCACCGCAAGCTGGCTGCAGTGCCTTTAACAAGTTGCCACTGTTATCTGACCATGAGCAGCCTCCATCAGAAACAAAAACCGAGAGCAAAGTAGGTTGCAAGGTTATCCAGGGCTTCTGCTTGAAAATAGGTGCCCTGATTCAGACAACAAATTCCTTACTCCTACTTCCTCCTGAGGGGAAAGGTACAATGGCAGCGGCTACCTGGAAATAAATGTTTCCCAGTTTTCCTCTATTACTCATTCAGATACCCATATCTGCCAGACCTCTTCCTCCCAGCTTCCTACTAACCCCTCAGCTTGCTTAGATATGATGAGAAGTGGGGTGTAGGCACCTTTTAAACATTTTGGGCAGAGAGAACCTCCCTCAGCCCTAGAGAAGTGCTTTGACAAAATGCTTTCTCTTGCTACCAGGACCATGGGTCTACATCAATACCAGCCTCTGCTGAGCTGAGAAGTAAATGAACAAACTCAGAGTAGATCCCCAAGCAACTGTTGGCTCAGCTGGCCACAGACACACTTTCAAAACACTATCCAGGAGGGCTTTCTTCCTAAAGTGGCTAATTAATCAAAATAAATACCTGCAGTCAGGAGCCCCCCCACTGTACTGTCTTTGGTTTATTCAGAAAAGCATTCCAAGACATCTCAATTTGTTGCTAGGTAAATGGCTGCAACAACAGGGCTGCACCCTGAAGAATACAGCTTCTCAGCTGGAGGTGCGTGAAACCATCACTCTCTTTTGAAGGAATCCAGTGTACAAAACAGAGATGCCTTTTTTTTTTTTTTAAAAAATTCTACCAGCACTGAGATGTTTGGATTCATCTGTAGTACCCTGTTCATCCTTTTCTTCAGGATGGCACGATGCTTAAAAAACCTCTTGAGGAGAACATCCCTTTGCAGACTATGACTAGCAAGACTAGTGGGCAGTGGCTCCAGAAAGAAGAAAGGAGGCTGAGAGAGTGAAGTCCATGTTCCCAGAAGCCACCAGGGACAACAGGAAATCCTAACAATTGGAGGCCCCAGGAAGTGTTCTCAGCTCTTGTGCTATTTTCTTGGGCTCCTACAGCCATCTTCCTCCTTGCATGTATTCAGACTTTCTTTCTTTAATGGAGCAGATGGCACTGGAACAAATATCAGAATGCATAGGACATTCTACCTCCAAGGCAGGAGCAGATACTGCATAGCAAAGCATTTTACTGTATGGGATAGAGCTGCCCCTGCCTTCCACTTGATCAGTCCCTTCCTTATAATTCATACAGGAGCTCTCTCCATCCAGAGGGACATTTAGAGACAGAATTACACCTCCCACCCCAAGCTTCCAGCTTGAATCTGGGCCAAGCAATCCCTGTGGAAAATTTTCTAATAGAGGCTAATTTGAAAGACACCATTTAAACCCACTTCAGTTCCAATGCACTTCTGGCTCTGCACAAATTCCTCCTAAGTACAGGATATCCAGACTGGATAACTGTAAGTATTGTCATGGAATCACTATCTGCCAGAATCTGAAGGATCTTTGAGTGTCGTCATTCATCTTTCCAAGGAGAAATATCGTCCTTCATCAGGACAATATTGCAGGAAAAAAAGAAAACAAATAACAAGTGAGTTTAACAACAGCCAAGCTTGCTAGAAATTTGCTGATACAGAAAAAATCACATTTGTAGAACTGAACAAGGCAGAAAGCCCAGCTTTGTGGGTTTATAGAGAAACAAGAAGAGCAAGAGACCACAGAGGTAAATATTTTGAACCTTCTATCTTCCGATCAGAATGTAATTTAGATGCATAAGGACTAAGCACTGGGGTTGACTGCTGCTTGAGATGCATTAGTATAGCCACTTAAAACTTTGAGTAGTTCCACAAAAGGCAAGGTTCCTGTGTTTGAAGTTAGGCAAACAAGTATTTAGCTTCATCAGCTCCACATAGCCACTAGATAAATAACATGACAACGTCCGCACACCACTCAAGAGCTTTCTGGTATTTTTTTTTTTCAGAAGACAAAAAAGGAACTCATTGTACTCTTTTTAAAGAGGATTTCCCTCAGTTGCTCAGGTGATGATGAAAAACAAACAACTCAGTTACACAGGGTAGCCAAAGAATGGTAAAGATAACCCAGATGAAGCTAGACCAAAGGTAATGTAAAATATAAGAATATTATTCAATGCATTAGCATTGGAAAATTTGTAGACAGCTTTCTGCAGGTCGTCTGTGAATAAGAATGGGCAGGGCATGATCTAGCATACATACAGTGTATATACATACATACATACAGTACTGCTTGGTCCTGGATGGAGGAAGGGTTTGGTAAACCTCAACCATTCACCCAACAATAATCAGGGAATGACTGTGTACTGGCCAGGAAATGCATTAGAAGTCTCCATTCCCATCACAGTACCATACCTGATCTAGAAACAATGGATATGGTTTCTTTCAATAACCTCTTATATCTGAAGCAGTAGGGTACAACAGCTTCAGTCCTCGTGAGCATAAGACTGAGATTTTTATAAAGTGAAAATAGAGCAGGCGGTACCATTCACCAACAGGGGAGCTGCCTGTTGCCTTCCTCATGACATCCACTAGATCTTCTGTGAGCCTGCTACTTGCCCATTGTTGACTTTCAGCTAGTCCCACCACTCAAAGACAGACCATTCTCCTCCAAGACTGCAGGGCATGTGGCTGCACTGGGGCCCACTTGATGGAACAGGTACCCCTTCCATTTAATTCACAGCCATCACCCTAATCCCCTGTCTAAACTACTATGCTTTGGTACTTACTTAGCTTGTTCCATTTTGTCAGTCAGTTAGGGAAGTTGGGGGTTAGAGGTTTTGGCTGCTTTTTTTGTTTTTTTTTTTTAATTAAAAAAATAAATAAAAAGAAAGGAAAGAAGATGGATTTCACTCTTTAGTTATGTATTTCCTAACTACCTGTTAAAAGAACAAAGACACAAACCTTATAAAATATTGGAGAGGTCTGCTTTTTGTCTTTTGAAGTTTGGGATTTTCTAGTGGTACTGTTTCCCTTTCTATGCCAATTGAAATAGCTCTGTTCTGTAACTGATAAAGGTGCCTTGAACACGTGTCCACAACACGGAGCATTGTGTGCTCTCACAGTTGTTCAATAGATGCCCAGCCTCAGACAGATGGTGCTTTATCCTCACCATCTCTTCAAGACAGCATAATGCATTGTCCTGTCAGGGATTAATGGAAGTGCCACTCACATTAGATGCTAATTCTGCTAGTAACTCTTTTACTACACTACAGATGCTGCAGCTACTGCTTGCAACTAATGCTTGAAGCAGGCAGTCCACACTGGAGGAGAATCAGGACATTAATTCAGAAACCAAAGTGAGGAGCACAAGGCGAGAATCTATGCAGAATGCAACTTCACTGTCAAGGGGAAAAGATATTGAAAAGGAAGACAAGGATGATGGAAAGAAAAAAAAACACAGAGAAACAGTAGAAGAAAAAATGAGGACTGAAGATTAAAGCAAACAAAATAAAGATCAGGGACCAAATGGGAGGTTAAACCAAAAGATCCAACACAGCAGTGAAAGTGGCTTTTCTCAGTAATGGCCAATACATCACATAATCAGAAAATCAGCACTAGAGGTGCTCTATAACAGGGAAGAGCAGCTGAAACACAGGACATAAAGTGATGTCAGTGAGGGTAGGGTATTCTACAGTAGGATCTTGCCCCATAGTGCACCCCAAAGCATTATTGCCTTGTAAAACTATGCATGAATGTTTAACATCTTGAATAGGCACACAGTTGAGCAACGATTACTAATTAAAATAAGAGCCTCAAAACTGACTCCTGGATACCTACTTCAAGAGAAATACACCAGGAGAGGTCTGCATAAACGCTATAGAAGACAGGCAATTCAGAGATAAGTTTTCAGCTCCCTCCTGACCCTTTCTTTTTTTTTCTTTAGATAAGAGATTTCAGATCTAAAACTAATTTGAGATGCTTCCACACACACATAAAGCGGACTGAAAACCTCCTATGCTCAAAACAGCTTGTGTTACATCACTTTTGTCACATTTTCCTTCTAGTACTGTGCTCATTTACTATGGTCTGTATGTGGCATAGTGGGAGAGAGGAAATCCAAGTATTGGACCTCTCTTTCTGAAAAGTCACTGGGGCATGTGAAATCTTTTGTGCTTGAGAGAAGCTCCTACATATTTACATGGATGACAAATCTAGTTAGATACTCCACACAAAACTTCTAATAACTAGAACTATCACGTCACTAATTGGTCAAGGGAACACAGGCCTTTCACACCACATTTCAGAGGAGGTTTCTTACGGGAGAAAAGGAAGAAAGGGAAGGAAGAGTCTATTCAGAGATGTTTATCAAACCTGAAAAGCCAGACCCTGGCAGCAGATGGTAGATGGCAAACAGGAAGATTTTGTGAAAAACTAGAACAGTTTAAAAATAGTGGAAAGAAGGAAAGCATTATGACAGCAGGAAATACTAAAGTTCAAAGAAATACAAAGAAATACATTTACACTGTCTGTTGTGCCATTAATAGATAAAAATGGAGCAAGATAATAAATGCAAGAGAAATGAAAAAGCAAGAGCAGTCTATCACTAACAAGCATAAGCACCAACAAGCAGTTTGATTCCACATCTTGAAATAGTGTATTAAACCATAATGTTTTCAAATTTCTTCTGAAGGCTGGAGAGAGGGAGTACACTGTTAACTTCTCACATGTCTCCAGTACTTTATATTGAGAAGCTGTGGTCATAGTAAAAACCAGATGAACTATTAAACAAGAAAACTATCTCTGGTTCACAAAGTCAATATGCTGTAAATCACGAGAAGTTGATAGGGTACAGTAGGAAATTCAAACTGTATACTTCTGCCATTCTTATGCTCTTATTTCTCAGGGGATCCTCTGCTATCAGACACTAGGAATGGACTAGATGGGCTAGATAAATCTTTGGTTTGACACATTTGTCCATTTTTATGGCTTTCCTTATAACTTTCTTTACTAAGTAATGACACACCAAGGAGATGGAAGAGAATTTGTTAATGACAGTATGTTTGACAGACACTATACTGGACTAAAGAGATCTTGGCACTGGAGCCACTGACAACGTAGGTTGATACCTAACTAGTCACTCCACACTCCAAGCGAACATACTTCAGTGACACACTTCCAGGCTCAGACTTCCTTACATCTCCATTTGCAATAGTCCTTACTATTCCCCAACTGGACTTTTCTTGAATACTTATTGTATTGTCCAGAAATTTTGCTGATTGTGTAACTGAATACAAATTGAATGCCAGAAGGAAATAGATATTTATTTCTTTTGTGATCCAAAATAATATTCCAGATTCAGAGCTACATGATGAACTTTCCCCTCTCAGATACAATCTCCCCCTTCCTTTTTTTTTTCCATTCCTTGTGCAACTCTATCAGTGCAATTACTCACTTGCAGTATGCCTCTGGATTTCAGTAACAATGCAACCATACTTCAACGTACTCTAGAGGGCTATTTATACCACCTAGCTCTAAGTACCTAAGTTGGTCATAGTTATTAACCAGCCAGTTACTGCTAACTCTCTCTTTAGCCCATAGCCAAAGATCAGATCCTTTAGTCTCCTTCAGAGCAAGTATATAACTATAACCTGCAACTCTGGCTACTCAAGCCATGAGATTTTTACGTGTAGAAGCTCCTAGCTGCACTAAATTCCATACCGTTCTACCAAACCGATTTTAGTAGTAACCCAAGATAATGTGGGTTCAAGTTTTTAAAGCGTAGTACACTCTCCTCTGCTACAAAGGTCCTGTCCTATAAAAGTCATAAGATATCAGCTCATCTTCATTAAAAGCATATATCATCCTTTAAGTTCACACATAATTTTCCATAGGTGAAGTCCTATGCAGTTCCATGAATAAATTTCAAACTTGCAATCATTCAGTTTAGTTAAGCAAGATTCATTTTACAAGTAACTCAACACAGCCTTAACTTCTACCAGCTCTAGATAAATTAATTAAATTAACAAGCACTTGATGTCTAAGGGTGAACAACATTTCAGCAACATCAAAGTTGCATTGTTAGAAAGTAAATTTTCTCCACCACAACTGTGTTAAAACACAGCTTACTAGCTAGTCTTTAGTCTCCTTTTTAATATGCTACTAGCATCGATGAAACAGATCTTACCTTGATCTTCTGAAGAGACTGGCGACCTGGAATAAAACAACAAAGTCCAGTCAATCTTTGGTATCAAAAGACCAAAAATAAGGTTCAATGTCACTGTGGGGAATGGGATATGGAAGAATCTGAAGGTTTTATTCTTTATTCCTTAGAAAGGAGGGCTAGAAGGCATCTAACAGGAAGAGAGCAGAAAAGGGCAGGGACCTACCCTAGCAGCAGGTTCTGCAGACCAGAGTGGCCGTGTATGGAGTCACTTCCATAAAGCAGTTGGCAGCTGCACTGTTAAGCACTCATGCCAAGAGTTTCTGTAGGTACTTGGCAAAAAACTTATTTGCTACTGTTACTGTTGGAAATAGCTGACATTATTGTTCAGAAAGTCCTGATCCTCCAGAGATTATTGAAGGGACCATAATTAAGCATGAGCCAGGAGGAAACCTCACAACTAGGGACGGTTGAGGAAATTACAGCTTCACAGGAACTCACAGTCATTAAGGTGGCCATTTTTCTAACCATGAGTCAATGTGGTGTCTAGCATAAAACACTAGTCGTAATTAATAACAGTCCATGCCATCTTCACAAATGCAACATAAAGAGACCAAAAAAAAAAGTCTGGATAGATGTAAGTACAGTAAAAAGCAACATGACAGCAGCAACACAAGAGTTACAAGATACTCTAACCAGTGGCTTAAGCCTCTGATAATATTCCAGCAGAGTGAAGGGTTATAAAACATGAGGGAGCTCTCAGTGCCCCTGCTGATGAACAGAAGGACCCCACTGAATTCCACGTATTTGTGCCACATCTCCCATCACTAAGGATCACACTCCTCATTATTTTGGTCAGCACTCACAACAAAAGAACATAAAGAGCTGTAAAGTATTGGCCCTCCATTTTTCCCTTTGCCACAGTAGCTTGGCTTAGCAAAACTGGTGCTAACTGTACAGCCAAATCTGGGATATGCACTGGCTATTTAGACAGGATAGACAGCACACAGTGGATTGGACGTTTGCCTCAGCACTTCCCCAGCAAAGATTTTCAACTGCATATATAGCCTTCCCACGCAGGTAACAAGGCTTTGCTCCTGCGGTGAATGGGACAACCCATGCTTCCTTTCTAAGATCTATTTAATTTTGCACCAATGTACAAAAATAACAAATTACTAAAGATTTTTAAATGTTAGTGTTGCCAGCAAGCAGATCAAAGCTGACATGAGAAAAGCAGCCACAGAGGGGTGAAGGGAAAAGAAGGAACAAAGGGAAAAGAGCACATGTATATTTAACTGAGTCAGCAGGAGCTTGGGGTTGGAGGGGGGGGAAAGAAGGGTTAGAAACCCTAGATTTAGAGGAATAAAGGAGCTGAGGAAGGATTCATGATCTCATTCCATAACAGGGGTCTGAAAATGAAGGTTGAGGGATTATAGGACATCAGAAGCAGATATGCAAATATGTGGCTGCAAACAGGAAAGATGGAAAGAAAAGAAGGAAACTTTCCTAATGAGGTATGCAAATTTTTAGTTCTAAAAAAGAGAGCGATTTGCAAAGAAAGAGAGGAAAGAGTTACAGCACAGCTGGAGCAATGGTCACTGTGAAAGGAAAAAATGTGATTGCCTAATTAAGATTCTGACTGTGCAAGAAGCCAATGTGTCTGTATGGATCAGAATTAATTAATCCTCTACTCCCATTAAATCCTGTGATTGTTGCTGAACATCCTAGGCATATATCCTGCTCTGCTGCCAACCAGGCCAGCTCTGCCCTCGCACTTCAGCTGTGTCTGTGGAAATACAGTAGGAATGCAGGTAACCCAGAGGATTAGCAGGCATCACTAGGATACTGTCCCACTGCTTTGACCAGTTAGTTACAGGCCTTCCTCCACAAGCCCCAGCAGAAGCCCTTCTGAAGGTCTAACTCAACACACAATGTGTCCTCCAAGGTCAATCAGTGCAGAATGGGCCATATCAAGAGGTGCAAATTATCAGGTACTTAAAAATATTTTTACATAAAGAAGTCACACTAGGTTCCTTAGCTTGCCTATCCTGATTCTCCAGTCATTGCTAACACAGTACCCCACAGCATCAGTATAATTTATTCCTTTCTTTTGTTTCTTAATTGCACAGTTTCATCATCTTTTAGATCTTTATTTGAAACAATAAAATAAACAGTACAGATTATCGTATAATTTGGCTCCTCTTTATGCCTGATAAAACAGATGTCATTAGTTCCTTAAAGCATCAACAACAGGAGAGGCTATTAGAATACTACTGCCTTTTCAATTAAAACATTGAAGGGAGGGATGAAAAATATGTTTGTGTATATTTAGTGTGCCCAAAATGAGTGTGTATTTTTCAAAATACTACTGCATGTACCTTTGCTGTTTTCCTAAATACCTTGAACACAGTGGTTGAACAGTAAGAAATCTAACAGATACTGCTGTTGCTATTAGCAGTGTTTTCATTTGAAAGGCTTCATCAAACATGTTTTTGGAACTGTGTAGCCTGGTATGCTGAGAAAATAAGGTTTATATAATCACAGCATCTTGATGTGTACATACACACCTCTCTGCCTCACTCTAATAAAATTTGGGCTTGTTGGCTCATTTCACCCATTGTTAACAGAGGGGTTGGACAGCCAATTCCTGATTTCACCAGGAAACACAATAGGATAAGCTCAAACTTTCTGACATAGCTGCAAAGCAACTAAGAGAGGTTTTGAATACCTCAGCCACAGGAAAACCTCAATAAGAACTTCCACCACTGGAGATACCAAAGTTTCAACTGCAATAAACTAGGCTTCCTTTGTTCCATTAGTGACATAAAGTGTTTTGGCAGAGCGGAGAGGACCTTCAACATTCTCCTACAATTTCAAGCCATATTTCTTAGCAGGCAGAGGGATTTTACAAACCACTCAAGTACTGGCCTCACTACACCAAGGGGAGCCTTGCTTGTACTTATAATGTAAGGAAGTGAGGTTGCTGCAAAGTCCACACTGATAGTGCTGGGCATTTTATGCATTGTCTTGTCTACCCCATGCTTATGACAGGCTCTAAGAGAGGAAAGAAAGTCAGTCTAATGACCTGCTTTAAACCACATTCACTCACTCCACAGCCACAGGAGGGTTTCCTGACACACACACACAAAAAATATCCAGTGGATGCTCATGTTTCTGGTCACACATATTTCTCTCAGGTCTGTAAGAAGTGTGAGGGATATACCATGGCAGCACTGGTCACCAGGCGGGTGTCCTGAGATGGGAAGATTCTCAGCTGCTAACATCCATACAGTAACCATCTACCTAGCACCTGTCAGCTGCCCTCCGGCTGTGATTCTAGCCATGTGTTTGATGGTCATAAAGAAGCAAGTTATCATTCTCACAACTTCCATGCCTTAAAAAAAAAAAAATAAAGCAGAGACAAATCAGAGATATTTCAGAAGAACTGATATGCTGTCAAGATCTGTGGTCCCACCTGGGTCAAAACAGTTTGCCAAATGAAATCTTGAAGACACTAACTTGGTTAAACAAAATAAAACAAATAAAACTCCCAAATCTTCAGGAAGCGGTTCAGGCACTGCAATATCCATTTATTGGACATTTCAGAATGGAATAGCTTTATATATATATATATATATATATATGTATATATGTATTTATATGTATATATCAACTGTTACTTTTTTCTGGTTTTACCTTGGTGTAAAATTATCTGATAAAAAGAAAGGCTCACCACACCCCCACCTCCTCAAGATAGTAAAGATAGGCCAGATTGTCTATTACTGACTCCATTTCCAGCATCATGAGATTAAATGAGCTCCTCCACCAACAATACTCTTCTCCCACGTGTGAGTGTGAAAGGGATGCCCAACTTCAAATATTTTCACCAAAGGCATTAATCTGACTTTTCTCCTACCCTGGTTTGACAGATTCTTTATGAAGAGCTATTGCTGTAGTGACTAGTTAAGGGGAAGACAAATATTACAATGATGATAGGGAAGGGGATCAGAAGGGAGAATCATAGAATCATAGAATGGTTAAGGTTGGAAGGGACCTTCAAAGGTCATCTAGTCCAACCCCCCTGCAAGGAGCAGGGACATCCCTGACTAGGTCAGGTTGCTCAGAGCCTCAGCCAACCTGGCCTTGAGCGTTTCCAGGGATGGGGCATCAACCACCTCTCTGGGCAACCTGTTCCAGTGTTCCATCACCCCCATCGTAAAAAAATTTTTCCTAATATCTAACCTAAATCTACCTCCCTTTATTTTAAAAACATTACCCCTCATCTGTTATCACCTGTTTTCTTTCTGTGCTGTTTGTTCTCCTCCTTTCACTGTTGGTCCTGCAGTAGTGTTCTCCTCCTCTTGCAGAGTGGCAAGGTCTACTCAGAAGAGATAACAACAGCACTTGGAAGCCTCAGTCTGCAAGGGGAAGCTGCTTATTCCCAGTTCCACCACTCCCTACGCAAACAAAGCCAAACCTTTTGTGCTTAACACAAAATGCAGAAAGTTCTTACAAGAAATGAGGTACAAATATTTATAAATGCATTTTAAAAGCCTGACTAATAATGTAAAAAAAGTCCCTACTCATACATTCAATAGATGCTTCCAACAAATTGGAAGACTTATAATACTAAAGGCATGAGACATGCTCACCCAACACAGCACTATGCCTCAGAGTTAATGGTCTGATCCAAATGTTACTGGATTTTTTCCACTCACTCTTACAGGCTTTGGATCAATTGCTTGCAAAAAATCTAATCCCCAGTATAGCCAAGACAGCCTTCAGTATCAGAGAAGCATTCCCCACACAGCCAAATGCTCACAGCTGCTTCCAAGTGCACTCTCCAATATGCAAGCACTAGATCTATTCAACACTGGAAGGGTGGAAGAGGGAACATTCATTTCTAAGGAGGGAGGGGCAGGGACCGTCACAATTTTGAGCCTAGTCAACTGAGGCTTAGGAACTTAGAGAAATACAGCCAGCCTCCAGCAGATGAATTTTAACAAAATATCAGCAAATGGGTACATTATTCATGAAGACAAAAGCCTCTGGAGAAACAAACCTGGAGCTGATGTAAAGCAGCTATTTTAATCAATAAACCTGTAGCAGAAACCACCTGCACCAGGCCTATTTAAAACCAGCCATTTGCAATTTAAAGGCCAAATAACAATCTGTGTGCAGCAATTCTGATGGTTTTTATGACCATTCCCCTTTTGCCCTGCTTAAGCAATGTATTCCTGCAAATTTTCAAATACATTCTGACACTAGCAGACAATGAGGGGAGGGAAAGAGCTTTCAGATTAAACCCATTCCTTCTCATTTTGTGTGAACATCTCTTCAGAACCGAAAGTGGCATCCCTACTGGGATTTATTCATATATTCTCTGATTGCAGTCGAAGAAAATTTTTAGTGCATGAAGTATTTTAAAAATAAAGGTAAGGAAATCCCCTAGTTCAGCAACCTGCATCAGCACCTCTGGGACTGGTGAGTCCCTTGCAGCCCCAGCTGCAGACAGTGCCTCGTATCTTACTGGCAGAAAGGTAGAACTGCTTGCTTTCCTGATCCCTCAGCATCTCCTAGTTGGAAGCAACCAACAAGAGTTAAAGATAGTGCTCAGCCTGGGCATCATCATGTTTTGCCATGGTACTTGATTTAAAAAAAAAAAAAACACAAAAAAAACCCCCAAAACTTAAGAATTACTGAGACCTTCACCACACTTCCACTTTAAGCCTATACATGCCCAATTCAGAGCGACCTTGGCGGGCTGGAAAAGCAGGCTAGCAGCAACTTAGCAAGTTCAACAAAGCCAAATGCAAAGTCCTGCACCTCATGAGGAATAAACCCATGCAACAAGACAAGCTTGAGGCCTAACAACTGGAGAACAGCTTTGCAGAAAAGGATGTAGGGTATTAATTGGAGTACAAGATGAACACTAGTCAGGAGAATTCCTTGGGACAGAAAAGGCCAACAACATACTGGGCTATATTTGCAAGAGCACAGCCATAAGGTAGATAGAAGCGATTTTTACCCTTTACTCAGTAATTATGAGGCTTGAAAACAGGACAGACATTGACAAACTGGTCTGAGTTCCACAAAGGGCTGCAGAGGTGGTGAGGGCATATGAGAAGAAGCTGAGGGAGCTGGGTTTGGTCAGTAAGAAGAGAAGGCTCAGGGAAAATCTTATTCCTCCTTGCAGCTACCTAACTGGAAGGTATAAATAAGACAGAGCCAGAGTCTGCTTGAAGAAAGAAGAGGAGAAGCAACAGTCACAAGCTGGGACATAGGAAATTCAGACTGGATATTAGGAATTTTTTTTTTTTTACCATGTAGGTGATCAGAGGAACAGGTTGTGCAGAGAGACTGTTGAATCTCCAGCTTTGCAGATTTTCAAAACCCATCTGGACAAGGCTCTGAACAATTTCATCTAAGTGGACCTATTTTGAACAGGGGTTTGGATCTGATGACCTTCAGAGGTCCTTCCCAACCTAACTCTTTCTGCAACTCTGTGAATCTCCTTACAAAGATTTCTGCTTTTACTACCCCAGCTTTCCTGTCACTCTTTCCTCTCAAATATTTCTCATGGACAATGGCCATACTGTCTCACACACGTGGGAAAATGCTGACCAGGAATGCTCCCTGAATCTAAAAAATTCCATTCAAGTTATTTATTATTTTGCAGAAGTCTGTTTGGACATGTCCTGTTAATCTGTAACGGCAATCTGGACAGACTATTTTTTTTCTAATTCTGATGAAGGTAAAAATACTTTCTATATTTTCCTGGCACCTCTGTAGCTTCCTTCTGCAGCCTCAGTCTCTACGTGCGCGTAGACCATTGCCCCAGGCTGCTCACAAGCCCTCCAATATACAGGAATGTAGCTTGGGGATTCTTAGGAAAACAAGGGCAGCTCAGATGTATTCCTTGCTGCATTTCAGGCATGTTTGTGTCCCTTATATTGTTTCATATCTTTTCTCTTTATTGCCTAACTTCTTATCTCTTGCTATTATTTACCGTATTTCTCTGTCCACTGCAGAATGCGTTGAAAGAACACCACAATGCAGTTATATCTAAAGTCGTACTGACACCCAGAGGAGTTGCCTGGGAATAGCTGCTTAACAAGTGAACACAAGATTTTATTGCAAAATAAACCGTAAACCCAAATATGCTTAACTTTGATTTTTTTTTTTTTTTAAGAATTAGAATAAAAAGAGAGAGAAATGTTCTAAAGTGTTTATCTTGCAAAAGATAGTTCTACCTTGGAATCAAGGTCAAAACATGACCTAAGAAAGCTGGCTTGTTATTTCCTTGAAAAAGTAGGTATTTCCAAATGACCAGCAGGATCACTGTATGGTGATCACAGGTTGTTTGTTGTTTGGGGTTTTTTTGATACTTGGCCTCTCTTTCTCTTGTCACCATGTGACACCAAAGTATCCCAGGGGAGCAGAAGACATACATTTTGAAGAGGGCCTGGCCCAAGTCTCTTTGAAATGCTGTTCTTCCATTTCCAAATTTGAATTAAATTTTTTAAATCCTTACTGACCTACTTGTCAGTTGCTTGACAAATCTGGGAGGGAAAAGGCAAAAGGAAGCTGACGTGGGTCTAACCCTAAGAAAAATAAAGCAAGACTTAGCCACACCACTAAATATCTTGGTGAAACAACAGACTGTCAAGGGACTGGATGCTGTTTGAAACAGCTCTTTATTAAAAGCTACACAAAAAGACCTGGGACAGGCACTAAAGGAGATGGGGATATGCACTGCCTTAACTTCCTACATGAAAAGCAAAAAATGTGTTAGGTGCAATTAGCTAAAAAAATCATCTGACCTCTTTCCTCAACAATGGATCTGTGTATTTTTACTTTTTCCAGAAAAAAAAAAGATTAACCCAGAGGTGCTATGACTTTTTTTTTTTTTTTTTTGTTTAACCCAGAGAAAGGAATTATTTTGCTAAACAAAAAAAGCCATGACAGCCACACTGCAAGCACACCAGGTATACTCTGATTCAGAAGTCACATCCCACGTGGCCCTCAGACTAGATGGAGATGAAGCACATCAGCTGCTTGGTGTCTCCAGACACCACCCAAATAATCTTAGGCCAGTTTGTGTTTCTAAACAATTTAGAAGCTACCTTAAGTGGTGTGTTTGTTACCACAAAGCAAACCAGTGACTTCTGATAAATAGCCTTTAGTGGTTTTGGGAGAAGACAGATTGAAACACAGGAATCCCTCAGAAACAGATTCTTGCAATTACGTGCACAAATAAGTGGCCAGATTTTCACAAGTGCTAAGCAATAAGCAATCCTCGCTTGCTATCTTTAAAGGAAAAAAAAAAAAAAGCCCTCAGTTAAGGTGCATAACACACAGGTCTGAGGCAGAGCAGAGTTGCTGAGCCCTTTGCACCCCTGCTATAGAGTAATTAATGGAGAATAAAACTTGTAATGGGAGTTTCAGATATGGTTTTGTGCTGCACTTTTAGATGTCTGGCACAGAACCAAGAGTCTAGGAGTCAGGGTCACACTGGCTCCAAGCCACCTCTGGCTCTTTGATCTCAGCTCTTGGCATAATTTATCCAGGTCCATCTGTCCCTGCTTGCCCGTGGGCATCAACACTGCCAGGAACCTCAGCAAGGCTCTGTGTTACGGCCCTGCTCCTCATGTATTTCCCTTCCATGCACGCATCTCTGTGCCAGAGCTGCTAAACGCTTGCTCAGCCTCAGCTACCAAGACAAAGCTGCAGGTTGTAGTGCTCCTTTCCCAGCACAGAGGAGCAGCAAGCAAGCAGGGACAGCTTTTCTCCCTCCCCATTTGAAAGCTTTTAGGCTTTCAGAAGTTTCTCCTCTCACCTGAGAAATCCTTTGTGAGGCCTTTTAAGAAGACACAGCGTATAAGTCTGCAGCCAGGGGACTTGGACAGGCACAGCAGACATGGAAAGGCAAGGGCAGCTCCATGTAGAGCAGCGTTCGGCAGTTCCCAGGAACTGGAGAATATCTCCCTAATCCAAGCACACTAAATCCAACCCACATTCACAGGTACTTTCTGTTTCAAGCAACATTTTCCAGAAGAAAAGAAATATTCTTTTATGCATACCTCCACCAAGCAAAAACAGCTCACCAAGCTATTTTTCAAGTAGCTCTAGGGAAAAATCTCACCTTTCGTTCAAGGAGTCATGTCAAAATACTGCTCCCAGCCTCATCCAAACATTCTAAACTTTGTGGGCCCAAAATACTAAATTGAAAACCTCAAAAGATTACCTCTTTTCCCATGACTATGCTTTATCTCTACCTTTTTGTTGCATGGTATTTTGACACTTTCCAGTTTCCAGTCACAGCTGAAATCTGAATATGCAGATATCTGAAGAATTAGAGAAAGTCAGCAAAGGATTGACTTTTTGGAGTTTAACACTGTCAACTCAGGCGAAGTAGTACTTCCGTGTGATAGTCTACAGCAGTTATTAAATATATTTCTATTCTCTTTGCAAGCCTGTTAAACCAGAACTTAAGAATATGAACAGGGTTATCAATAAATACTGTCTGAATGCATATTATGAGATGCCCTAGTGTGAAAGCTTGGATAGTGTGCATTCCAATGTGCACGTTACATATGTACAGGCCTGTGTTTCATACCCGTGCCCTGAAGCTTATTAGTTTTGGCTCTGGTAAGACAGCTTGGTACTGAGTGAGAGCACATTAAGAACCAGTTTCCTCTCCAAGCAGATGGCAGCTCCTTATGGCAGGGACAGAGCACATGGGCACAGGCTTGCTATTCCTGTGCAATGCTCAGAAAACTAGGACCAGAATGTTTTGGGGTTTTTTTGTCTTACATCAACTCTTATAAATAAGTAAAAAGTACACACAAATACAGACATACGTATTACCTAAAACTACAAGCTTCACTTCTTTTCCAACTTTTATTGGACTGGAAGCCTGCTGTGCTGGAGGATATTCACCCTATATTTATAACAGTGCTTAAAGAAAGCCCAGAAGAATACCAGCTTTCTTTCTGTCAGTCATCCTGTATCACACTAATAAACCCAGCTAGCCCCTCTTCCAGTGCCTTTAATGTCACTGGGGGCCATGGGTCTACCATTTCCACTCCATAAAGCTGAAGAGAGGAATATTCACATTCTACAGTGGCATCATCTGCTCCACTCTCTCCTGTACCCTTCTCTTGCCAGGCACAGTTACCACATGCCTGACGCTTGCAGGAAAGCAGCAGGCCCTAAAGATCAAATTATCAAATGACATTTTCTTTTATCCAGCCAAACAGAAAAGAAGCGATTGCTTTGATATGTTCCCTTGCCTTCTTTGCTGCAGAGCTGCTTTACTTTTCAGCACAGATTCTGCTTCTCAGTCCAGAGGCTAAAGTAAGCAAGCAAGGACGCAAGCAAAGGGAAAAAAAAAAAGGAAAAAGAAAGAGTTGTAACAAGAAAAAAGAAAAAAATAAAAAACTCTACTACTTCTGCCTTGGCTATCAGCCAGAGAGTGGAAAGCAGATTTATAGCTGTTATGGTAAACAACTTAAAGAAAACCAAAGCACCCAGCTATCTGTACTCTGTCAACATCAATTTCATCCTTTAAACACACTCCAACAAATAAAAACTTACATTCCACTTGGAAAACTCTTTCATCCTCTTATCTACTGGAACTATTCAGAAAGCATTTTCAAGCTAGGTGGTAGTTGACTTTTTCAACATTCAGGTAGGTAGGTCCCTTTGTCAAGCACGTGCGTATTCTGTTGCTTGAAATACCCCATGGAGAAGAGGAGAGCTGGACTGCTTGCATTTCCCTTCTGGAAAGCGGGATGCCAGTCAAGAAGCAAGATCTCTCTAAAGAAGCCAATCTGTAGTCTCATGGTGCGTGGGAGTGTTTTGCATGTCACTGTCTGCCAAAATAATTTGTCAGCAGGGTGAATTTCCTCAGCTGTGTATCAGGTGTTGAGATGCTACAAAAATCATTAAGAGCTCTCATTTTGAGGGCTTGGGGGCAGGTGGGTGGGAAAAGAGGAAGCTAAAATGCCACCCAATCCACTCTGGGGAGCTACATTCTGAATAATAAAATTATTTGGTAACAAATACTGATGAGAAAAAAAAAAAAAACAAAACAAACATCCTACAGGATGCAGTACAGGATGTACTATCTGTCACACTAAAGGGGCAGAAACACAAACCCACCTCATCAGATGTGCCTACTGTGGTTAAAACCCCTTAGCAATTCAGCGCCTCAACAGCAAAGGCTAGAGACTTAATTCTGGAAGAAAACAAACTCTATTTGCATTGCACTCGCATACACAAATAAGGCCATACACATGCAAATCTAAACCAAATTCTGATTTCTTCCTTTTCCAATTACAGTTAACAGGAGCAGGAGAAGAAGCAGAAGATGAAGTCTTAAAGCTCAGTATTACCGGGAAAGGGGTTGCCAGAAGGATGTGTAAGTACCAAATACTAATGACTCTTGCAGAAACTTTAATAAGTAAAAGCCATGATTTTTCTACACCTCAGTTCTCTGTAGATAAGGACAGATTTTGGCAGTAGTGACATGAAAGTTCTACTAATTAACAGGGGAAGAGATGATTAAATAAGTTTTTCCATGTATTTAGTCACTTAAAGGCAACACCAGAAGTTGCTGCAGGTTCATGTTAAACAGTTTCCAGAACCATCTGACTCTCACTGTTTGCAAAGAGCCCTCAGGCCTGATGGGTGCAATCACGGCAGAGCCATGCCTCATCCCCTGACACAGCAGGGACTATACATGGTAACGCTTTCCCTAGGCCTGCTTCCGTATCTTCACATCAGAGCAAAATGCCAGGATCTTCCCATGCCCAGAACCATCCCTGAGATGGTACCAACACGGGTGAAGTAAAACAAAGTGTTTTGAATCCCAAGTTGAGAACGTCTGTACACAGTCTGTACGTGATACACTCAGGATATACCAAAAACATCTCTCATGTGGGCCAGTGTTTGAAAAGATATTTTGGTGCAGCATTCCTCTCCATCCCCTGTGATTTTAGCATTGTTTTCCTCTCTAAACTGCGTTTCTTTTTCCTGCAAGTTGAGTCAAGATGTGCCTACTAATCAAACATGTCCAGGACTCCCTTCTCCTGCCTATGACAGGATGAACATCACTAGTACTGGAGACATTGCTTGGGGAAAGTGAATTAATGTTTGTCCAAGTTATGACAAACATGGCTAATCATTTGACAAATTCATATATATTGTGTATGTGCAGCTGTACTTGAGGATTCTGTATAAGCAGCTCCAAAAGGAAGACTTCTAGAAAAATTGTAAAAGTTGGACACTCAAATTAGCTTCCAAATAGTAACAGATACCAGTAGCAGTAGCTGTCCTTAAAGCAACTTTTGAAATCTCACAAGCTGCAAAGCAGCACTGGGCACTAAACAAGATTTTTCTTTGTTGTCAATCTGGAAAGAGCATGAATTTCACTGGGAATTATTTCTGTCCGCAGTATTACAGTCTCCAGTTTTTGCTTGTATTCAATTATTGTACCACAAAATAAAAAGAACTATGCTGGTTTTGAGTAGCTCTGTACTGAACTGACTATACAAAGAAAACAAGAGATTCAAACTATTTCTGGAAGGATTAGATTTTAAAAACATAGGGATCTCCCATTGAAAACATGCTTCTTTTGGTCAGCCAAATTGCACCATTTGCAAGAGCCTTCCTGTTGTTTGTCAGGCTGATTTTTTTTTTCTGGATGGTAAGAAATGAAGCTTCAAGACACTATTCAAACAATGCCAGAATTCGTCTAGATTTTCATTGCTACATTGTAAGTTTTTAAGGGAATGAGAAAGGGCAGAAATACATCTTTTCAGAACCACTGGCACATATCAAGGTAGAATTCCAAAGGAAAGCAATAATTATTCATTTTTTTTTCCCACTGAAAATCTCCAAAAACACTAAAGACAGCTAAAATCTTAAAGTATATGGAGAGAATTGGTATTCATAACAGGAATATAAAGTACATGAAATTCATTATTTACCACATCTGGGTGCTAGAGTGTAAAAAAAAAAAAATTAACAGGTGCCTTCTTTGTCAAGAAAGTCTCCAGAAGAGGCAGCAGGGGAAGATTTACAGCAGCTACTGAAAAGAAGATTTCCTAATGGTGGATAAATTGTACCCTCTATCTGGAATGCACACAAGATTTTAAGTATTGTGACTGCATCATGCTGACAATAGTGAGAGCTATACAGGACCAGACCCCACACTGAGATAAATCACTTTTTATCATTCAGTCTCACTCCAGGATTTTGCTTTCCCTCAAAACAGTTTCTTAGCCATTTGCTATATTCTTATAATTTTTTTTGCTTCCTTCAAAGTACTTTCCATATTTAACTCATGTTTACCTTTCCCTGAATCATTCTCTGTTCTCTTCACATCACTTTTCCTCTTCTTTGAGTCTGCATCTTTCCTTTCACTAATGCCTCCTCCGTTTTAATATCACTTTCCTAGCAAGAGGTGGAGAACTGCTTTAGGCCAAACTTTCTCATGCTCTACTCCAAGGTAGGAAGAGTGGTGCCTTACAAGCTATTTGTAAAAGTATCTAAGACAACAGAAGAGAAAGAAAAGAGAGAGCCCAGTATAAACAGACACTGCATTTTCCTATGCTCTAATTCTATTACAAGGACCACACAGGAATATATAGTGAAGGTGAGATTGTGATTTATGCCTTCACACAAATGAGGTTTGTTTGAAAGCAATGAGTACTCATGAAGCCTCATGTGGGATTTAAAATAATGGAAAATAATTTGTGCAGGTGTACAAATAGCTGGTTAAAACATACACACTTCACTCTTGTGGCTTAATTTTATAAATGCAGCTTGAAATAAATTTGAAGCAGAAAACTATTTCAGATTTTGCTATCACAACACTCCAGGGCAGACCACTCTGACTACTTAAGAGCTGATGCTCAGTTTGCCAATGCAAGAACTTAGAGGAAACACTTGAATTTTTAGTCTTGACCAACCTTCAAAATTTTAAAAGTTCACCATTACTGGAGAGCTTCTGACCAGCATGTTCAAGTCCTAAGAGAGACCTCTTTATATTTTTTTAACTTTTACTACATGTGTATTCCCTTCCCCTTCCTACATACAAATTCATATACCTAATGCTCTTCTCACCTTGTGTCACACAAAGACTTTTCTTTAAAAAAAAAAAAAAAAAAAAACACAAAAAAAAACCACAAAAAAAACCCCCACCTTGTAACGTCTGTACTGTCACAGTGATTTCCTGGGCAATGATCTGATTCTCCTGGCTGAGTTAAAACACTTGGCATTCAGCCTTTTCTTCTTCCATCTCAGGAATTAGGATATTATTGCCTCATAAAGCAAAGTGCCTGGATGGTATTACTAGCTAATTAATGTCTATTTAGCGTAGAGGGCTGCAGCCGCCTTCCAGCCCCTGCAGGCATTTTTTCTTCCTCTCCCCAGGACCAGATGGCATTCTGGCCGACCTTTGCCCACCCTTCACGAGCCACGCACTCGATTCAGACAACGCCTCTAACAGCTTTGGAGAGACATTACCATCACCGCTGGACAGATGCTAGAAGAGTGGCTGCTACTACCCAAACAATGGGAAAATTAATGACTTCAATTAAAAAGATATAGATTAAACCTCTACCAAGGTACAGTCATCTTTTCATTTTTGTATGCTGTTGTGGTTTTTGTTTTATTTAATTTTCCAGGTCTCATCACGTAACTGGGTGACAAACGTGTTATAAGGAAGAGAAATACATGGCCAACAATGAATGCTTACAGCAGGCTATGAGGGAATGGTCACCCCTATCTAGCTGCACCATTTGATCATAGGATAAATCAGGATGATGAACCCATTCATGTTCAAAGGAAGAGTCCAATTACATGTTTCAGTGTAGTCAGCCCAGAATACTTCACTTTTTTTTCAAGATCAAACACCAGTAGTCCAAGTAATTGTCTTTATGTTGTTTTTTGTATGCACCGTTCACACTAATTTAATGTTCCTATTAAGCTACGATCTGCCTTAGCTCCTGGTTAATGCATCAAGACGCTGTTTCATGTCCTGCCCGCTCCACACATTGGTCACACATCAAAGAGCCATCAGAGAGGGAGCAAAACATGAAATACTGTCAATCAAAAGCCACCTGAAAATTAACCAATATGAAGCTTACTCAATTAAAGACAAAAGCATAAATATTTTTATCTCCAAAAGACCCCTGCCTCAAAACCATTACATTCAAATTGCTCTTCACCCCAGCAGCTTGTGATCAAAAGCAACACCAAACATCGTAATTCTTTTTAGATCACATATTTTCTTCCTTACTTACAGTGACTGAAGTCTTTTTAGCCACACTCCTCACTTCTCAGAAATAATTACTTCATCTTAAAGAAGTTATATATATACATATACAAGTCTGTATACACACATATATATATAGCAATGCCAGAGGCACTCTAAGCAGCCTGCAGCAATACTATGGCCAGCTGTGGTTTCATCTACTCCTTACATCAGAGGAGGGTCACTCCCAACCCTTGTTTGGGAGAAAAATGAACACTGAGAAAACAGTAGGTCAACTGATGATACTTTCTCTCACAGTACGTCCCCTATCACTTGCCCTAGTGACAGGTTATAGGATATTGCACTTCGAGTTGGAAGTGCTGTACAGTATTTCGTCTAGAGGTAAAACACTGGACACTGATAACTCTTAAAAGAAGAACTCCATGTACAGGAGGAATTGTCCCCTCTGTATTCTGCCGTATTCCCTTTTGGGAATTTTGCTAAAATCCTTTCTACAAGCTTTATTTGAAAAATAATTTCTAAAGGGACAAACCTCTGTAAAGAACCATGAACTACTTCAGCTGCCAAAATATAATAGTGCTTTCTAACTTTTTTTAAGTGCCGGGTTAGGAAGACTTTAAGTTGCGAAGTCAACCACCCAGAAGCTTGGAAATGCCAGAGCTCATGTCATCTGAGCATCACGCTCCAGACCTGTTGCATTCAAGCATTTTGACAACCTTTAATCACATTGCCACCTGCTACTTTCTTCTACTGGACTCTTGCCTCAGTATTTAAGTAGAGACTTGCTTGATATCCTTTTGTATTTTGTATATGCAGTGCACAGCCTCGAGATTTATTTATTCCGCACTACCAAAACTGTGCATAGAATGTAAACCAATTAATTTTCTCCTAAGCATCTCTGACAGAGTGTCCCTATAGTATCCAAGTTTCTTGTGACCATGAAATTTACCCTCACGGTGCTCCTCTAAGGTGAGGTTGCAATATTATCTGTATTCTGCAGCTGGGCAAATGAGAGTCAAAAGAAAGGCAGGCACAAACTTTCCGTTAATTTTAGTAATACAACCTGAGGCACACAGAAAACCTATTTCTCAGTTTCCAGCCCTTCACTCTTTTTCAAAGTCTCCTTGTAATGGCCTCCCAGGAACCCATCCTACTTCACAGTGGACATGCACAGAATGAGGAGCCCGTTGTTACTGGCCATTTGTAAAAAGTTTGCTGTAAATCTCCATCATTCAGAAATTCTATCGGGGAAATAGAGAGGAGAAGCCAGTCCTCCAGAACAATATTCAGCTGCCTTAAGTGTAATAATACCTTGTTTTCTCCACTGCAATCCCCCGCCGCATTTACTATACATCTTCCAGCTTGGCAGCAAATGAGGCAGCGTGCAAACATACTTCAGAGCTTGCCCACCCGTATAATTAATAATCTGCATGAGCCCAGAACTCCAGATTCTAGAGAAGAGCAATCATAGACCTTTCCTCCATGCCTCTAACCTGTCTCACTCACCTCTTATCTGCACCTTATGTCCTCCTCCTTTTTGTTATTACTATTCTGATTTCCCAGACTTCCGTATGTCCCCTGTGCTCCTAATTGCCAGCTCCCGTCCCCTCACTCTGCTCTCCAAGTTCCTGCGCACACTCCCTTTCTGCTTCTACTCCTTTGGCTCTTGCAACCTTTTTTCCCTGTTTCTCCATACACCACCTTTTCCTGACCCATCTCCATTTGACCATGACTGCTGCTTCCCTTTTCTCCTTGCTACTGGAGATCAGCCAGTGAGCAGTGCAGCCCCTTTTCCCTCAGTCCAGTGGGCATCCATGCAACCGGGATTAAGCAGAGAGGGGCATAACTCCTCCGTAAGCATGTACACACAGAAACTTTTGAAAGCAAAGCTCTTGAATCTGAGGTGTCTCCAAAGTGCATGAACAACCTCATCAGCAGGGCAGACTCAGGGGTACTTTTCTGAAGACAGCAAAAGGCATCTCCCTGGTATTACGCTGACACTTTATTAAATGTCAAGCCTCTAAAACTTTGTTCCAATTAAGTTCATTCCACCAGCAGCACTAAAACACCTGAGGAAACAACTGCTGGATTTATTTATTTTAAAGAAGGTAATTTGAAGCAGCATATTTCCCACAAATCCTGTCTACAGAAACAACTGACATTTTCGTTAAAGTTTTAACTAAAAGAGAAAGAATCAGTCAAACACTGAGTCTTACCATGAAAAATTTCAACCAAAACAATTAGAGTTTAGAGAAGCTATAAAGAAAACAACTCCTTATAGCAGGCAGTGACAGGTACACTTTACTCTGGGTAGTGCTATGGCTTTCCTTGTAATTAATAAATCTACCAAACGTAATTGTTCCAGGTAAGCAAACATTTCCACTCACACTGATGTAAACAAAAATAATTCCTCTTGTCAATAAGAAGTTAGTCCACATGTTGTCACCACACTGCCAAGAAGTGTCTAAGCATCATTTTTCTCCCAGCTTTGCCAGCTCCAAATTTCATGCCCTGCCATTTCTGTTTGTGGAAAACTGAATCTGAATTCACCATCCTTCACATTGCAAAAAGCATAAAAACAAGAAGTGATCCAGAATCCCTCAGGGTGATGGGAGAAAACCAGGTGAGTGTCTCCTGGCAGTGCTACCCAGATTTCCCTTTCTTACCATGACAATTCCTTCTCCTGCCAGCAGTTTACAGTTTGCTGGAAAGTTTCCAGTTTGTAGCCACACGGCTACACAACCTCCTATCCGTGCTGCATTTACCCTGGAGCTGAACTCGGCAGGCACCCTGCAGCACCCTTCCACACAAATCCAAGACAAAGACAAACTGAAACAAGGACCAACTGGTCACTATTTCTAGTTTTTCTACACTAAGTTTTAAAATCCATCCTAAGGGATCTTGTTACAGTAGAACTAGAAACATAAAGCAAAAGTGATATAAACAATTATACATTATGTACTTGGGGGGGAAAAAAACAACCCCAAAATACTAGAATATTTCAAAGCCAGCAACAGAGTTCAGATAGGTGCTTCTTATCTAAACTTTGGTAGTAATTATGGATCTACTGCTGGTTTTGAAAATCTAAAGCAAAAGGACCAAAAAGCTGAGAACCACTTCTAAAAAAGGCAAGAACAAGAAATGCTCTTACACAAATCTGAACACAGCAAACAGGATTGTAGTGGTAGAAATCTGTTACATGGGGGCATTATCAGCAGCAAAACCAGTGTTCAGTCATCCTGCACCTACAATGATGTCTCTGGTTCAAGATTATATGAAAACTATCACCTACAACTTTGAAAGTAAGCAGCAATTGTAGAGGTTTCTGCTTTGCCACATTGCATCAGAGCTACCTTAAGGGTGAGTCCTTCTCATAACCAGTTGCCATGAAGGTTCCCGTAGCTGGAACTTCAGGCTTCCAGAAGAACGTATGTACTTTTGGAGACTTGGATCTAGGTTCATTAAGAGTGCAGGGTGCCACAGAGAAAAAAAAACAAAGGCAAGAACATATAATAATGGAGAAAGAAGAAGAAACAGAAAAGAGGAGCAAAAGAGAAAAGCAAAAGGACTTCTGAAATTTCAGCGCGTCAGCACAATTCATTGAGCTTAAAGGAGCCACTAGGAGTTGCCTGTGGTGATGGTGACAGTGCGTCAAGCAGAGAAATGCAGAGGGCTCTTACTGCAGCATATGTGTCTGGCTGGCGTCCTTTTGTTTGTCAGGTACCTCGTACTGTGGGGAAATCTTGCCGAGGCCACTGTCACTCAGCATCCTCTTTCGAACCGCAGGGTTCCACCGATCTGATATTCTAGGGAGGGAAGAAGGAAGAGAAAGGCATTCACCCCTCAGAAATTACCTCACGTGCTCCACTTTGAAGCTGTCTTATGCTTACTGGTTCCCAGCATTTTTCAGCCCGTAGTAAGCTAAAACAGCTTAATTCACTACGAGTATGAGACTGTTCCTAAAGATGAATAGGAGCATTTCTGCTCTGCCCAGAGGATGAGAAAAAAACAGAGACACCTCACCATCATTCTTTCGCACCAAAGGCTGCAGGGCCTTACACAGTGGTATCAGAGCCCTGACCATACAGAGAAGGGGTTTGTAACTCAATCAATACAGATTTATGGCAGGGCAGATACAGTCAGGGGATGTGAGGAAGCTGAAAGATGCTGAAGTCCTCCTGTGTGCTCCAGGGTGATTACTGGAGTAGATGTTATTCCACTATCCTTTTGTCATTACCATGCCTGCAGCTGATCTTGTCCCCAGCTCACCACCTAAGATCTGCCCTCCCACATCTCCCAGTACTTCAGAAAAGGAGACGCCCAAATCTATTACAGCTACTGAAAGCCAGATCCCAGCACCACTCACCCAGAGGCCTGCTCCACTACCAGATCAGGCATTCCTGGTGGGGTCCCCACCTGCTGTGACATTACCAGCTCTGGGTCCAGAATAAAAATCTCGTCCTGCGAAATTTCCGTCACAAAGTGCAAATGTTCCTGTTGGAGTGATACGAGGAACAAATTATGAACCTGAAGCATCACTGGTCTCTCAGAGCATTCAGCTGGCTATAGGAAAGCTGGATGCACATTAGCGTCTCTGAAGAGCATTCATGGGACTCTGTCTGTGTATTTATTTAAGTGCACACACACACAAACACACATTAAAATCAATGCCACTGGAGTCACCAATACTTCATTGATTTCGGGCGAACAAGATTCCCAACCAGCAAGCTTCACACTTACAGCAACACTTAAAAGGCTGCTACTTAGTGACTCTACGTTATGCAGCTGAAAACTGGAGATTTGCCCAGAAAGCCGAGGTTTCCATTTCAAACCGAGGACCAACATCTAAGGTCCCCCTTCCAGTGATGGCTCACAGATATTCTTATTGTTTGGGGGTACTCTCCCAGACCTCCATTGCTTGTACATTCTGGTTTCACATCTCTGTTACCAAAGCTCTCTTTCTCAGTCCCTCTTTTTTGTTATTGACACTGAAGGCTCACTGTGCTTCAAAAAACTCTGCGTGTGAGTAGGCCTGTCTATGCAGGCAAATGGGCAGGAAACTTCCCACCATTTGTGTGCTGGGAATATTGATCTTTTCCTCACAGAAACACAGGGCAAAAGAGTAGGAGGGAAAGATGACCATTTGTACAGAGTCAAGTATTAAAGAAATGCAGAATAAGCGAGAGTCACACTGCCCAGTTTAACCTGTAGCAGCATCTTCTTCACCCTTACTTTCCAAATGTTAAAGTATAACTTAATTAAAGCATTTATATGACTGTGTGCAAAAAAGTCTCATGGTGGCTACATGCCGACACTGAACTTGGGACCTCTGAACTAAAGCCACAGCTCCTTCTGCTTGAACTAACCCACCAGCTGCTTTTGCTAGGAAATAGTCATATGTTCATACGATTCAGAAACAGCTTACATAGTTCTCAGAGGGACCAGATACAAACGACCGCATGTGAAATCAACAGTTTGCACTTAATGCTGAGCCACTAATTGGCCTGTCCTGGCTACAAATCAGAAACATGAAAAGCTTTGTAAAATTTTCAAAGAGTCTTTTAGAAAATACATTCAGATTGTCAAATTGATACCACAGGTTTGAATCGAACGGAGCTACACGCTCTTTTGAGGTTCCTTGGGAATATTTGATACAGCTCTGTTTACAATTCTCAGGTTGTAGCATCACTTTAATTTCCATAGCTATTCCATGTCACACACACAGGATCAAGACTTCTGGTGACTAAAAGCATCAGTGAAAAGACAAATAATCTGGTGCCACACAGATGGACTTAGTAAGACTTGATAAGGATGACAAATGTAGAAAATTGTGGTCTGTACATCAAATTGGTAGCAAACAGAAGGGTAGATGGTCAGCAGATATAAAACTTCAGTGAAACAATATGAATAACATCAACTAAAAAATGGCATAGAATTTTTTCATGAGACATCAGCGGCATTTTAGAATACACAGGAGGAATGCCAGATAACTCATTTTAAGCTGCATTTTATATAGCTTTTAAAAAAAATCTATAGAAACAGTAACTAAATAAATATTTACCTGAGATCTGTCAATGCGGTAAAAACGATCAGCAGAAGTTGCTGCAAGACAGAGAAACAAGAGAGCCATGATGAAGAAAAATGGTCTGAGCAGAACTGCATGGACAAGATGGGCTGAGCTAACATCACCACCACGTAAGACAACCTCTATGCCAGTAAAGTCAGAGTGGTTTCACAAGAACATAATCCGATTCATTCATTTTGTCCATATGTCTATCGGGTGAGGCTTAATAAAACAATATTCATTGAAATTATTAACTTGAAATAAATATTAAAAATTTATAAAATGGATTCCAGGCTTATAAGAAGAATTGGTTGCATTAAAATATGTGACAGAAAAAGCTGCATTGTCCCGCTGAGAGTATAGCAAGCATAAAATGAAATTGATGGGTCTAACAGGATTAATTCAAATTTTGAATCTAAAGAACAATAACATGCTTGGGCTCTTTGTAAATTGAATGCATGGCTGCAGATATTCACCCTGAATTACTAATACAGTGAAGGAAAATTTATGCTACTCATGAAAAACACATGAAAATAGGGGAGATTCACTAAATAAAGCACCTAATATTAATCTTGTCACTGCCAAATTATTTATTTTACTAAACTCAGAAGCATCTTGTAATGTACAATTTGCTTCATCAGATGTGATTTTTTTTGTTTCTGCTTTGCATTTAGTTTGGCCAGTGAAATCAGATTTGTTCATTCAGGAGTTTTGACACAAGAACACAGTGATGTAGCATTGTAGGTTTTGGCACTGCAAGGGAATATCAAATCCCTAAAGACAAAAACTGAATCCATCTACCCACCCAGCTTTCTCCGAAAAACCAAACAGATTTTCAATATGGTTTTTATCATTTCTCTCATGAAAGACAAGGAAGAGTGATCAGAAATTGCCAAGGAAAAATTGGTGGTTTTTTTAGAACAATAAAAATTTCAGTCTCCCCATGCTGAAGCTTTTGCAGAAGCAGATGCCATCCATTTTAGCTGCTAATTCCAGTGCTCCTGAGCCTGATGTAAAGCCCAGCTAAGCCATCAGCTTTGACTAAGTCTGGGTCAAATACAAGTGCAGCTCTCCAAGGAGTTAGATAAGTGCAGGCTTATGGGGAAAAGGAGGAGCATTTCCATCACCTAAACACTATAGTACCTAAACACTACAGCACTTAAAGAGCAATAAGAGTGAAGAACGCAGCCTTACCAGCAGCAGCGTGCTGCCAACCAGCTGCACTCGGAGTCCAGGCAATGCCATGCAGTAAATGCTGCACATCACAGCGAAGACACTAATAAACCAAACCTCTAACCACCCTTAGAAGAACATGTCTCCGTGGGGTGGCAAAGCTACAGCAGATATTTTAATTGCTAGATGAAGGGCCTGTTTCATTTTTCAGAGGGGAAAGGGGGATATAGCTCCTTTTTACCTGCTCAGTGTCACAAGAAGGAACAGTTGTCCCTCCATCGTAATACCCTCAGATGCACTATCCTTCACATGCACACCAGAAGCAAGCAGCATGCTAGGAGCAAGAGAATGGAAATGCACTTACCATCTAGGAAGCACCATCTAGGAGAGAGTCTCTGAACAGAAAGTACTCTGGGGAAAGAGCTTTCCTGGTCCTGGATACGGCAGGGAAATGACATAAAAAAAATTAACTGCTTTTTTTTCTCTAAGGACTATTTTATAATCTCCGCTTTTTTAAAATTTTGCTCTACTGAGATTGCACAATGTGCAAAATCTACATAACCCAAACCCACTGCATTTCCTTCTCACTGATATCAGAGTTTGACTGTAATATAGAAAAGAATAAACTGATACGATTAGCTTCAGCCATATTCTCAGATACCCCCTTCCCTTCAGCTCAGCAATATCAAAAACCTTTGCATCAAAACCAGCTTTCTCAGCTTTGTACAGCCTCCTCTTATTTGTGGGGACACAGGAACAGAGAGAGGTGAAAGAGGTCAAAGATAGACATCAGTGTCAAACAACAGCCATGAACTCTAATTACTGTGTTTGTTTTTTGTGTGCCTGTCACCTTCCTTTATTCTACCTCAGTATTTTTACACTCGTTCCCTCTTCTACTGAGCTGTCACTCAAAACAGCTGCCCACTTTGCCTGTCTTTGGTGTGTCTCAAATGCACATCAAGGTAAAAAGTATTATCCTCTGTACTCAGAATACAGAGAGTGGAGATCTGGGGACCACTGCCTGCATCTTACATCAGCATGTTCCCGTTCTGGCTGAAAAGGCCTGCTCCTTGGGAGCCAACAGATGTTACTTCAGGAACCAAACCAAATGACTGGTGAGGAATGAAGACCTTCCTGCCCTGTACTCACCAAGGAGTCAATCGGGCTGCCTCTTGCTTTTTCAGCTCTCACTGAGCTGGAGAGGCAAAAGGGATCTCAGAAAGCAAAGGGTGGTCACGGGTCTACTTCGTGCTGCCAGTGGATGGCCAGCCAATTTCATGGGTCTCGGGCACACAGTGAAAATTTCTAGGGAGCGAGATTCCATACTTATTTAGGTCTTACGCAGTAAAATCAGCTCATCTGGAAATAATGTAGATGCAGTCACATACTAGCTCAAGATTAAACTTCACCCCTCCTTCAGACAACAGACTACAGAGTGGTATACCAAATCAAAGGGCAAGAAAAGAAAAAGTAGAAGGAATGGGGAGGAAAGGTGTCTTTGAGAACAGTGTTTGCTCTGCACAGAAAGCACGGAATGTGAATAATGTACACGTAGACATACTAGTAACATGGGCATAGATAGGTGAAAGCAGACCAAGATACAATGATATCTCATTGGGACTTCTCAGAATATCACACAGGAGCCCAGCAGGATGCAGGACAAATGGTTTTCCTACTGGGAATTGCACAGTGAGTAGCTGTCTGAAGGTTCAAAACCAGAAAACGAAGGCTGGCTGAAAGTGTGAGTTCCAAAAAGAGATTTCAAACAATCATGGGTTTTCAGCCAGAAGGAACAACAGGGCTATGAAGGCTTAACCCCCAGCATAACACAGGGATCCAACACTCCATTCTAAGCTACAGCAGACCTTTTAGAAAGGCACGGAGCCCTAAGTGAGAGACTCCAAGTGACACAAACCCCATCGTTCCATCAGACAGCTGGCACCATGTGCATGGTTTGAAGGAAGAAAGCAAGGCTGCTTTGTATACAAGAAGGAAAGTGCAGAAAAAAACAACATAGAGTTAAAATGAAAGTTTATGGTGTATCGAACACATCTGGAGCATTCATACAGATTCTCAAAGGTTCACAGTTCCCTGTATATTTTCCTCTGCTTTTACTGCCTAGTGTTTTTATCATTAAGAAAACCGGGAAGTAATAGGTATTTCTCAGCAATTTATCTTACTGTTTTGCAAATCTGACATATTTCTAAACTGCTTCTTATCTGAGTAGCCATGCATGAGAAAAAGTTAAGAAAATAATAAAGATTATATCACCAGAAAAAAAAAAGGGGGATTTTCATCAGTTCAATTCTCCAGACTGCTCAGACATGCGTCAGTAAGACCATGGGGAAGATGCAGTTTGCTTTCTTCAACCTCAGCAAAATCTCAGAACGCTGAAGGAAGTTGTCATTTCAGTCTGACTGGGTAAGACAATTTCCAAATTGATTACAGAGCAAGTAATGCCCTCACATGTTAAGAGTCAGACATTGCTCTTTGATTTACATAAAGGTATCTGACACTTTTTCAGTCACCTGAGAAAAAAAATGAGGTCATGCTGATGTTGTGCAGGTACACACAAGTTCATAGAACAGTTCTTGGCTTCTCCACCTTCCTGGTCAGCAGAGTGCCTGCATGCACTACGTGTTGTTTTCAAGCAGCTGTGATGATGAGTAGCATTTTGATGGACACTCATTTCTCAGTCAGGTGAATGGATATCAGTGCCTGGCATGATGCTGCTACAAAATGTTATTAATTTCACTTGGTATCATGACAGCTTTTGCAAGATTCATCTTATTAGCTCCTCCCTCTGGGATTGATTGGAACCATCTATTATTGGCTTTTCTTTCCGGTTATTCAGGTCAGAAAAGCAAAGACAGCTCCAGACAACTCATCTGTTCTTTCCTCAGTGCCCTAGAGTTTGGCTGTAGTCTTGGCAACAGATCTTGTCTGAAAGACAGAAACTGCAGAAACCTACAGACTTTGTTTGACTAAAAAAAAAATTAAATATATATACACATATATATCTTTTGATGCATGATGCCTGCATCTACAGCCACCCTGACAAAAATAAAACAGCCTCAATTCTCTCCCATATTCAGACTCACAGATTTTACTTGATCCCACAAACCTTGCTGTTATGTACAGGTTCTTGCCTCCAACCTCTGAGCATTACAGGAGAGATGAAGATAAAAACAGTGTAACATTTCATAAAGTGAACTATTTCTGTACATGGGGACCAAATGACATACCTCAGTAGTTTAAGCATCAGACTTAAAATACACCTATGTCTTTCTCTAACATGGGCTTACGGAGTTGTGGGATGCTTGGGTTTGCTTGTATCACAAATGAGGTGTATGTGGAAGAGTCAAGGGCTTTCTGAAGTCCACTAGGTTTGCTAATGTCTATGTGTCTACATGCACAAAGCTTTATGTATCTTAATATTTAGCCCACTATTTGCCGAAAGGTGAGGACTGGGATACAAAGAATGAAAGGAAGAAAACATCCAGATAACAGTGCATACTAAAAAGGTAGATGATACAAAGACGAGACATGAGTAAAAATTCATAGGCCTATCAGAGTACATAATGCTGGGAAAACGATGATAGGGATAATGCTAGTAAATGTAAATTCAAGTCACAAATTGCATATTGTTATATGCTCTGTACCAGACTTCATTACAGTTCAACTGCAGAACTAGCTTGGGAAGTGTCAGGCCCATGAGAATGACATTTTATAAGCATTAAACTCATTAGAGAAACAAAACAATAAAAAACAATTCCAGCTTAATTTTTCTTATTTGCACCTGGGCTTGCTGATTTGTTTCTGCTGACTCTCCACGTTTTGAGCTGCAGAGGAGTCACGCAAGAGAATTGCATTTATGAGACCTAAAAGTACTCATGACACCTTATTAGTGAAGTAAGAAGACAGTTCCATCAACTCAAGTACCTTATTCATGCCCTTTATCCCCTGCTTTTTCCTCTTTATGTAATATGTAGAGGGATACCAACAAACATGGAACAAACCTCAAATTAACCTAACAAGACAGTTTGTAGAAATGACCCACTGAGAATAAACCAGTGTTTGAAGAAACCTTGATAAATAAGTAGTGAAAAGAAAACACAGAGGGGAGTGCATTCAAAATGTAGCATCATAAAATATTGTTAACATGTTAGGGATTTCACACTGTTATGCACTAGAGGAGATGGCTAGGCAATTAGTTTATATACCGCTATAACTGCAGATGTTAGAGCCAAATATGGGGCTGTTTCTGACATTTCATACTCTCTTTTGGCCCTCCCCATACACGCAGATTTAGTTCTTCATTTTACCTCGGGCAGTTTCCTGACAAGGAGCAGTCAGCATCCACTTAGGTTAGTTTATGAGTGGAATAGAATAATAATATGCCAGTTTTTTAAATCCAATTCACTAGACACTAGTGCTGCTCTAAAATTCAGTTCCAAGGCAATGATTGATACAAATGTCAAAAATATGAGGTTAAAATTGGACAGGGAAATGCAGAAACAAACTATGAATTAGCATGAAGGCATCAACTCCAGGAAAACATGCCAAATCACATTTTCTCATAGTGTCTTTTTGCATTGAGTGCATTTACAGGCATTCTTGCCAAACTGGAATTCTGTATCACCCAGGTAATCATTAAGCCTCAAGAAGTTACCTACCAGTTCATCACAATGGGTCAGCTGGATCTCTGTACGCTTTCTCAGTGAACTCATTCCTCCTGACGCCAACAAGACTAGCATTGTTAAATCTGGGCAAAGGCTATCAACACTTTGCAAACTTTTCTTGTGACCCCAGGTGCTGTGTCAATTGACCATTGTTTGTGTCGGGTCTTTAGACTAATGTTAGACCAGCTCAGGAGTCAGTAGAGTTAGTCTGAGTGAGTTTACTCCCAATTTAAGCACTGTGCAGTGCAATATTTTACTGAGAAAAATACGCATTCGTGCACAATACTTCCAATGGTAAAGGCAAGTTTTGTATTGAATAATTTGTACAATAAAGTTGTAAAATGCACAGAGAGACCAATTTTTAAAACTAGTCACCTAAAACTAGAACCTGTTTGTCACATGCAAAAGACACATTTGTGTCCCAAATGGATTAAAAAATTACTCTGAAGTTTATGTTAAACTAGAGCTAGATGACTGTGGTGTACAGAATTATTAAATGAGGGTAGGCCTGCTAGCACACTTTTTTTCTCTGTGATAGACTTTAGTACTACAGCTATGCAATATAACATGTTATTGTTCAGTTTCTCAGACAGAGAAACAATTTTACTTTTGTCATTTGTCCTACAGGACACATTCTCTTATTCACTTCAATATGCAAGGCACTGCTATTGCAATACCACTTGCATCATCACGCTGTGCTAATATTAAGGATGATTCCATCAGGTTTGCAAGGAAAAGGATTGTCCCAGGGACACATTGTTAAGCCTCTTTTTGTTCTGATATTAAAAGGAAAACTTATCTTACCTGGTAATGAACTCTCTGTGTAGTAGAAGTTACCGACTGTAGGTCCTAGTAGGAGGATGAAAGACATGCCGATGATGAAAGAAATTAAAGCAACAAGAGTTGTTCACAGTTCTGCTATCTGAAGTCGCTGGGCAAACACAAATAATTTTGCAGGTTTTTCTCACTGGTTTTAAGTATATTAAAACACACTACAGAATAGTTATGGAAAGCTCACTTAAAGTTTATATTTGCATGCATTTGGTCAAAAAAATTGTTTTTAAAATATAGAGGTTAAGTTAATGGATCTTTACCATATCACAGACCTATTTGTTCCATGAAAAATATCTAAATTTAGAATATCTGCAATAAAATTAAATAAATGATGCTAAAATCCACAAATCCCTTTTGCAAATATTTCTGAATAATTAATACACTAAAGAAAACCATTGGCAGTTCTCTCTGTTTTAAGACAACCTCATGTCAGGGAGGTTCTATCAGAATGACCCTGATATTTAGCAGGGTTCAGAAATCTTATTTATTTTAATAGAGATTTTGCCAAGCAGTTTTACCTCATTATATAGCCTTCCAAAAAGCCTGGCCTACAGACCATAGCTTCCCAGTCAGCATGCAAGTTGGCAGAGTGCAGAAAGCCAGCAAACCGGTCTGAGCCAAATCAAGCACACCAGAAAAAAATGTAGTACAAAGCCTGCAAAAGGTTGGAGAAACACAGTTCCTCCACAAACACTATGGGTAATTCTACCAGAACTTCCCGTTGTGCTTCCTCCAGGGGTGTACAACTGCTTGCCACCCAATACTGCTCATATTAAGTTGCCTAGGTTCAGTCTGAGATCACATTTGTAAATCTGTTGAGAATATCATCACAATTATTTCATTGTAATTTTCCATCACCAGATACCTCAAATACGTGTCACCTTACAATAAGGTTTTATGTCTGTTAATAATAGCCACACCTCAGGTCTGAATGTTCAGAAGTGCATTTGATGAAGGGAATCCTGGCTGAAATGCAAAAAAGTGAAAGCCTACAGTGAGATACTAAGGCAAATATTCAGGCTGCAAGTGCAGAGCTTCAAAGCCACACTGAAGCCAGTGGCTCCCAAAGAGTTCAGTGGCAGGGGTGAGGTTCACAGCTCCTATGTAAATAGGACCACCTATTTAAAAACCTACGTAATTTGTAAATGTTGAAAAATATGAGTAAAAGATTAAAAACAGTCAGAGACAGCATATTAATGAAAATCCATTAGTTTTATCACTAAATGCATATAGATTTAAAATTACTCGGTTAATGGGACATTTGGAGTCTCCATTTCCCAGACCGTATTGTAGAATGAACTCTTGTGAGGCAAGATGTTCAAGACAATAAGAGCAACACTATTATTAGTGGCATGAGCATAAACTTCAGTGTATTTGGAAATATCTAGTTGATATTTGTAGTGTTTATTGGTGTCTTAGATTACTCTGTGGCAATATTAGAGAATGACATTTGCATAATTAGACCCACTTGAATATCATTATGTTTATCCTTACATAATACACTTTGTAATCACTAATTTGTGTAATTTCAGCAAAGTACGTAGAGAGTCCTGGTATTCCATTCCAATTCAAGGAGAAGTAAACACACCTATCCATGTCAATCCTGTTATAATTTAAAAGGAGTTAGCATGACTTTTCATTTCCTGCTTAGAAAATATTTTTCAGTGCTACTCTTGCTTTTATTGTCATAACGTAACCCTAAACTTTGAATTTCAGTGGTAGGCAAACTCCAATCCTCTTAATATATGGTTGTCGCAACTATTAGACCTCTTAGAGGTCTGAACTCAGAACTGAAAGAAGCATAATATAGGTTAATACATGATACCTGAATTCACAAAAACCTCACCTCTTGTAGACGGTCAATGTACATACGACAGGTCTCCAAGTCACAATCTCCTCGTACAACTATAATTCCTAGGGGAATGGCTGGAAAATGAAAAACAAATAAAAAAACTCTTTAACTCAAGTGTCTTGAACTTTAAAAGATTTGCAATATGCTTCGGGTTATTTTTTTAATGATGTCCTCACAAAAGCTTTCTGCTATCTCAATCTTAACAGTCATTTAAAAGCAAGAACATATTACTCATCCTTAGTTTCACCCATTTATAATTATCAGAGGTTGTGGTTTTCAACTGTCTGTCATGCCAAAGAAGCTAAAATAGATTCAGCTAAATTGTGCACTTCATTGTCTAATGTCAACATCAACTATTAACTGCAAAGAAAGGAACATACCCCAGAACAAGAGTTTAGGGAGGTGCTCTTATGCATTGAAATAAGAAAGTGATATTTCATTTTCAGAACTCTTAAGAGTCTACAAAAACGATTAAATGTAATGAAAGTCACGGCTTGAAGCCTCAGCCTGATTTCAGAGAAAACTGTGCAGCACCACGTTATTTTGATGTAAGGCTGCTTTCAAATCAAAATAGGCATTATTTCATCTACACACAAAATTGATGCAATATCTCCATATTTTCTCAGAGAAAAAAGAGAACTTCTAAAAATACAGCAAATAATTTTCCTCAGATGAAAGCAGCACTTTTAGTAACAAGGGATTTAGGTTTCCACAGCCATTCTGTTCTTGCAGCTAAAAAAAAAAAAATCCAAACCAAAAAAAAATCCCACACAGAAATAATAAAAGAGGATAAAAGTATATATGAGCCCACAAGGAAGGTACCGAGAGAGCTACCTACTAGTATCTCATTAAATAAAAAGAAACAAGTGAAAACTCTTGAGTACTTGATTTTCTAAAACAGAATCACTGAAAGAAGTTTTTTTTTTTCTCCCTAGAGGGTCTTTAATCAAACAATGGCCCCAAAAAGTAGAGGAGCAGAAGGAGAGAGATTTAAATCCTCATCTGAAGTATTCCAGAAGGAGAACAGAATATCAACTCATAAACAATTTTAGTAACTGGATAACAAGAAGCAATACAGAGTTACTGACAGTTTTGAGATAAATAGAAAAAACAACTGTGCTGCAGCCCCTCTTGTCATTCAAATGAAGTTGATTTAGAGGGAGAGATGTTTATCTACCACAAAGCTCTTCATTCTTATAGCAGAACAAGACAGTGCTAAAAGATAACAGGGAAGGTGGCTTATATTTTTGTGGCCCACCAAGGACAGAAGCACAAAGAGAAGCTCAGTGGTGCCAGGGAGGAGAGTAGGAGACCACCCATGGCAGTCAAGGTCATCACAGGCCTCAGAGTCCAGCACAGGACTCTGCGGACACATCAGCAATGCTGCCAGCATCATGTCTGGAAAGCAATTTGACCAGCAGAACAGCTCTGAACCCAGGAGAACCAGGAGCAGGGAAAAAAAAAGCTGGAGGGAGAAATAAGAACATAAAGAAGGGATAGGCAGGAAGACTAGGGAAGAAGAGAAGAGCTCTTGCTTCTCCTGAAGCAACACTGACATCCCATAGTGATGCCAATCCACCTGCACATTTTCAGAAAGGCCAGAAGGGAACAGTGCTCATTGTGACCCCCCAGATTTTTTTCATTACAGAATAGAGACTGAGAGACAAACAAGTGGAAGGAAGGTCAATCACGAGGTTTGCTTCACGCTCTCCGATGCTCTGCGTTACAGACTGATTCTCTTTGCTTAGTGTTTATTATTGCTTAACCTGCTCTGACAGGAGACCCTTAAGCTCTTTGCAGAGAGTACTTAATACCCATCTAGTTTCAATTCAGCAGATCCCTCTGCAGCCCTTACTGAAAGAAGCATTTGTTAAATTCATTTATAGCACTAAAAAGTGAATTGCAGCAGACATGACTACACCTCCGATAGCTACAGAGCACTAGGGAGCTACACCACTGGCTCATAAACTGTCGCCACAGATTTTGTCTCTTTTCTATTGAATTCCTTCCTTCATGGAAGAGTAGATGCACTTAATGGGGACCCGAGCTTTAACCTGCCGAAACAAGGCAACTAACACAGAATTGAAATCCTTAACTATCACCATTCCTGACAGCCCAAAAGAGAAGGACCTTATGAAAATCTGGAACTCTAAAGAAATCCAGCAAAATGTCTGAAAACAAAACACTAATATGCAATAGCTAGCTTAATGGTTACATTTATGGGCCTCATCTAAGGAGTGAAGAAGAAAGTAAATATTCACAGATTTAATTAAATCACGTCCCATTTATTCTTGGTGGTCATAGAACAATTCTAGAATTCCGGGCTGGGTGACTTTGTCCTTAAAAAGAAATGTGCAGCTTTTGCTACCTGGAAATTCTGAATTAGCATGACCTATGGCTTTTGGGGTCAAAAGCTAGCTAAGGGATAAGGTGTGCGAGGCAGGTCTCAAATTGTGCCATTCCATATGGTTCATGCCCATCTAAAAAACTGAAAAACACTACAGTATATGCTAAAATTTTGCTTGCCAAAGGGTTTTTTGTTTGCGATTTTTTGCAAGACCCATTTGGCTTCCAGCAAGGAAAAGGTTCCCAGCCCTCATTTTTTCTTAAACCACCGTGCAGCCAAGATTTTCAAAGTGCTTCACAATAGCTGCTGTTTGGAAACAAAATAAAATCCTTAATGATTGATAATGAGATTGAAACTATGGGATTGTTGCTTACTCTAAAAATAGGGCAATGCTGTGCAATAAGGGCAAAATGAGTTAAGTTATGATAAATCAGTTAAAGGCATAAAGTTAACATGCATGGTATTCAATATTATTGTGGGCATTTTAATCCAGGAATAAAGGAGCTTCTACCTTTCCTGAATAGCCCTGTGTGGATGAGGATGTGGACAGTACAGAACATTGCTGTGGGACACAGTGATTGCTAGATATGCCAGGTGAGGGATGGGAGGACAAAGTCTCACATTAAGAGCACAGGCACTGCGGAGCAACTTTCCCCGTACACCTACACACTGTCCACTCATGTGAATATATGGCTCTATCCACACATGGGAATATGCAAAAAATAAGGGATCGTCTCAGATCATGAGCCAAGCCACAGTATTCATACGCCAGACATTTTTCTCCCAAGGCGCCTGCTCTTCTGGCCACTTGCATCCAGTTCCCAGTTTCTTTGTGCTCCCTGAATGATGAAAAGGACTTTGTCCAGGGAGCTGTGGATACAGCCTCTAACGCTGCAGTGACGAGCAGCACTGCAAGAACCCCAGGTGATGAGTCAGGCAGACAGTTGTTTCATATTCTGAACCAGTACTGTGGAAAGCTTTTTGTTGCTAGCAACACTAACCAAATTCAAATATCAGCAGGAGGAGGGTTGAGTAGACGCAGCAGTATGACTAGCATGATGCTCCAATTAACTGCAAGATTAGCAGTGATTTCCTAAGTCCTCATGAAATTAGCTATGGAATTTATAAACAAAGAATAAATCTTCCATCTATTAACTGCCCATTATGCTGAATACCTAAAGCTAGTGAACTCTTTAACAGTACGGAGGACCCAAATGGAAGAAGCTTGAATATACTGCATATGGTACCATGAAGAAAAAAAATAAAATTCAATTGACTTCCCCACTTACTGTTATGAAAGGATTCAATTTGTGATCTAAACACCATGATTAACCCACTCAAATCCCAAACAAAACAGCCTCCAGATAGATCATTAAGGCAGATGCAAATGCCAGGAAAACTCATTCTGAGTCTAACATACCTCAGGGGACGGGGGAGATTATACATTGGGCTGTAAATGTTTAATGTAGCAAATAAAGGTACCTCACTACTGAAGATGTTATAAGAATGTCATTTTCCTGAGGGGTTTCCACTGATATTAGAAAAGTGAAGGACCAACTTAAATTCTTGGGAGAGAATTCTAAAATATTCAGATATTTATCTTAAGAGGTTTGGCTCTCCCAGTATGGTTTTAATACAACTAAGTTTGTACAAAAGGATTTTCTTACCACACGAATCTAAGCCATATGTCTCTTCAGATCCCTTTTGTTTGTTATACTGACAAAACCTAAGCCTCCTTCAGTTCGTCGGTTGCTAGTTTCCTTAGTACTAGTGGTCTACTCTTAAAATCCTCACATGTCAGGAGGTAAAAAACAGTGGAGGTTATCAGACTAAACCACACCACATTTGAGAAGGTGGTCATCCCCTCCAGGCTCTCAGTGAATTCTCCAATAGCCTGCCACAAAAAGGAAGAAGCTGGCTAAGTCAAATGAAGAGAGAACTTCACAGTCCCAAACACCACACAGAAGGGAACAGGTTATAGAAAGAAAAATATGAAGAGTTGGGAATTGGCAGGAAATGGGTTTTGGGACTAAGAGGTGAAAGAAGAGGTCTGGCAGAACAATGAATAAGAGTTTAGGATTAAGAAAAAGAACAGGAACCTGAGCTGTGACATCTGCAGAAACAGACTAAGACACGCAGGAAGGATGTGTGTGGGATGAGATAGCCAAGGGGGACAACCAGGACTGAAAAGGTATAGAGGAAATTGAATCCAAAAAGTGATAAGAAAAGGAAACAGGAGAAGCAGAACATTCACAGAGAAATCTCACAAAAACTTTATACTATAGCATGAGTTTCTGGAAAGTCTGAAATAGAACTTCGTACTATTGTGCTTCCCCACTCCTCTAGGGTAAATATATATTCATGTCTGTTTGGAATACTGCCCATCTCTTCTAGTTTAAAGGAGACTGCAAACTTACAGGTGACAATGCCCCATATGGTGTCAAGAGAGGGTAGATTTAGATTAGACATAAGAAATAAATTCTTTACAATGAGGGTGGTGAGACACTGGAACAGGTTGCCCAGAGAAGGTGTTGATACCCCATCCCTGGAAGTGTTTAAGGCCAGGTTGGGCGGGGCTTTGAGCAACCTGATCTAGTGGAATATATCCCTGCTTCTTGCAGGAGTTTGGAGCTAGGTGATCTTTAAAGGTCCTTTCCCAGTCAAATCATTCTATGATTCTATAACTCAATGATATAAGATGAGATTTCAATGGTTTGGATTTATTCCTTTCCACAAACCCAGACAATGGCACAACCTGTTAAATGAATTTTACTATGACTACAAAATCAAGAGCTCAAAGTTAGAAAAAGCCAAGACTAAAGGTGTCTACTTCAGCACCTGTGTGCATATTCATTGTGCTACTGCCTTTAATTATCCGACTACGTCCTGTTTTTTCTTCTGTTGGACTCTTGTGTCTTTTTAATCTTTGAATGTGCACGCACCTGTATGGGTGTCAGTCAAAGTGAGAAATGTAATTCATTGTGCTGCCTGAACAAAGCCTGCAAGGTCTCATCCATCAAAAGGCAAAAAGAGATATTCCTTTTGACATAAGCAGTGCCTTTGGCAACTTTCTCTTTGGTTTTGTCATTTCTGTTTCAGTTACAAACATTTATCAGTGGTTTGCATCTGTACACATCAGCATGAGAATCTGGGAGCACAGTGGCAGCAGAGTTTCCAATATTTAACTCACTACTGACTTCTAACCCTCTTGGTTTCATCTTGCTGGGTGACTTCAGGCAACTCATCAAACCCTCTCAATTTCCGATCTTATTCAACCACTGTGACAGAGAAATCTATGAATTAACTAATGTCTACACAACACATATTGAGAAAATAAAGTTGTTAGAACAAGGCAGTAACTTTTATGCACAGTAAAATTTAGCAGACAGTCTGTAGGTAATGCTGCCTTTTACAAAGCTTCTACAGGTAAGCCACCATGTCCCTAAGAGTCCTCCTGAGAAATAAATGGACATTGGTGCTTCTTTTACAGGACGGAAGGGAAGGTTTGTAGCTACACAACCCATCTCACCTAAATCCTTCCAGATCAAAGTTGCTTGCCGAAATGAGCACATTTCCTTCAGTGGCTAATTGCCCCTGTCCTGATTCCATCTGCTATTTCAGGTTTCCCTCATCATACCATCTAGTAGGAAATCCTCTGCTTCCCTCTGCCCTTTACATTATGGATATTCAGGATGTAAATACCAAGTCCTCAGTACTGACCTTTTCTTATTTAGCTATTTGCTCAAAATCACATGAAATAGAGCCCAAATTAATTTCACCTGCCATATCCCTGAGCTTTAAAGAGTCATAGTTCAAGGATTCTCAAACTGTGGTAAATGCGTTGCTGGTATGAGGAAGGTACAGTATCTCTGTACATGTACACATCCCAAATGACTCACAAGCTTGTCACTCCATGTACCTGATAAGAGCTCCTAGGATGACCCCAAACCCTTAGATGACCCACAGAAATTAAAGGCAAGGACACATGCATTATAGAGACCTGGCTAGATATAATCAGAGAGAGACAAGAATTCGAGGTTAACATCACATCATGTTACACAACTTCCTACTCTCTTCACACACAAACAAAACAAAGAGGCTGCAGAGAAAAGGATTGTTAGATTAGAGATAGTTAAATTGTTATATAAACAGAACTAAATTTTCTTCAAAATCGGCTTTTTAATCTAATAGGCCATTTTACTTCAGAGGAGATAAGGAACAGCTGCCTCTGTGTCATAGACAGCGTGGGAGACCCAGAGCTGTTACAGAGCTGAGAGTTATTTCTGATACTGCCACCACTGCAGTCGGGTATGATTCCTCCTTAATCTTAGTGGTATTGAGCAAACTGAGATTGTTCTCCATAGTTATGGCATACAAAACAACAAGTTAAAAGCACTAAGAACTGGCATATTCAATTAAAACCCAAAACTGTGTAGTTACTGCTGATCATGAGCTATTTCACCGTTCCATCTTCATGGCGCAAACCTACAATAGTGTTGACAGGAAGGACTAAGAAAGATTGAAGACCACTTAGTCACTGACTGTTTTATGTTTGGTTTGTTCGTTGTTGATTTTTTTTTAATATATAATTAGTTTCTTTTTTTAAAATTATAATTACCTCTATTGTCAGGAATTTTTTAGTAACATTAGAAAGGGGAAAATAGGATGTCATAAACAGATTGATTTTGCTACTTTAAAAATAACTCATTTGTTCCCCCACAATACTGCTTTGGATCACATTTTCCTGCAATAACAGAAAATCAGAGAGACTGCACAGAAGATATGCAGGCAAGAGAGAGAATTAAGTTCTGTCCATCTAGAAACATCAATCCAACTCACTTTTTGAATATGCTAGTCTTGGTTATGGTCATGTAATGTACAACTATGATATTGGGCAGAAGGTGGTGAAGTTAGTGACTAGGATGATAAGTGCTTGGAGCATGCATACGGAGGTGTTGGAGAATACAGCTACATTTGCAGCAAAGAACATTACAACAGAACTAAAATGCCAACATATAATACCATAAAATGCCAACCCTTTCTTAAAAGAGTGCACGGAAGCATTCACTCCTCCTCACTGAAGGATCAATAAGCATCCTCTGTACCATCATCAGTCATCCCACAGACAATACTGAGATGCTGACAGAAGAGAGAATGAAGGCGAAGAGAACGAGCATGGGGAGGGAAGAAAGGGGCAATTCAGAAACAGCATCTTGGTTAAATGCCAGCTGCAGTGACAAGAAAAGTACAAAGCCACAGAAGGAGAATGGGCTAAGAACATTCGTGCCCTTCAGAGGACAAAATGACATTCTTTAATTGCTCAGGAGGTTTTCAAAATGAGGTGTCTACCTCCAGCAGAGTGAAGATTAATCTTCATGGAATAGTTTGTATGATGAGTTGTTATATGTCGAGAAGTGCAATTTTAGATGAAGTAGTTGACAGAATCAAATTAGTATTTCAAGCAAACAAGGTGAGTGAAATGTATTTACTGTGAGTTAAAATGATCCACATTATTACACTGATGTCAGCTTTCAAAACTCTATTATGGAGACATGTAACAGGCAAAAACCATAACAGCTTCTTTGCTATTTTTCCTTCAGGGATAACAGCGTTACTCATTATTAACTGGCTTCCTTTTCCTGTTCAGATTGCTGTGAGATTCTGGTTTAGTTTTCAGATACTTTAGGGAGGTATAAGCCCTTTTAATCCTTGTGGGTAGAGAATGGTTAGTAAGCATAGTATTCTGGAATTCAGTTGTAGTTATTCCATCAAAGCCTGGACAGATACATAAATTGAGTCTCTTGCAAGCATCTAGCGAGGCAACACCTGAGAACTACAGTTGTGCTGAAGGAAGTTAACCCCACTGACAGTAACAGGCCTTCTAGAAACACTATTGTAGAAACAAGGCCCAATACAAGTGCTTTTGTATTTTGCTAGTGCACGAGTACTATCTGCATTTAAATTTTTAATCCAGATTGGCAAAATTTCATTTATTCACCTGCCACAGAAATTTATTTCCATTTCGTCCCTTCCATGATCGCTTTGGTACAGAAAGGAGAGTCACTTCTCCCTCAGCACTTCCCTCCTCCTCCTCCTTTAAGCCAGGTAACTTTTAGTGGCACTGCTCCACGAAATGATTTGCTGATGACGAAGTCAGCACGCTTATTTCATACAATCATTTAGCCTATGATAGTGCCAGGCAGGCAACAATCCATAGACCTGCCACCAGAAAATAATTTAAAATGTATCCAATTAGCTATGTCAGAAATACAATTAAAATGGCTATCTGCTCTTCTTAAACTGAAGATTTATGTGATTTTTCCAGCTTCCTTCGCCATAAAAACTTAAGTTATGTAGTTCTCAAGTGTAACCATGCAGCTTGCTGACTGGCTATGCCTCAGTTTCCAGAAGAGATGCAAGCATCTTGCAGTAAACCACAGGAAAACTGAGACGCTAGGTCTGTGCTCAGCAAACCACAGGGAATTTCTATTTTTTTACTTCATGGAATTCAAGGACCTTGCTAGAATGTTTAAAATGGTTTGGTTTCTAACTGTTTAGAGATTGCTTCTCTTCCCGCACAGAATTTCCTTCAGTCGTAATTAGCATCACCCAGAAGTCATCAAATCAATATCAGCCTCCTGAAAACTAAAGGTTGGACAATTCTGATAGGAAACACTTAAGCTACATGTCCAGAGAAGTAGGTTACTGACCATTGGTGTGTGCTGTAATTTATATATTCTTATACAGGGGATTCCTAGTAACTGTAAAGGGTGAGGTATCTTTTTCTGATTTATTTTAGGTTATGGGGATATTATTCACTTTCTCATACTTTAATGTAAAAACAGTAATGCACAAGCATTACTGAGACCACTAAAGGAGGACAGATAGGAAAAATAACTTCATGAAAAACATCTCCAATCCAGTTATGCTATATTATTATGCTGGTAATGAAGCAACTTGAAAGAGAGACAAAACGGTGTTACTGCAAATGGCCTCCCAATGCCTGAAAGAAATAATTTTAATTCTTGATGGACAAAGATCTGCTTTTTGAATGAAAACCTCTTAACTACTCATCCAGCAAGTGATCAAATGCATGTGTAATCTAAAACCAAATGTCAGAGTTTCTAGGTCATTCTCTGTCATTTTTATAATGTTATAATTAAGGTTTTTTGCAGATTAGAACTGCAGTAACAACAGTGTGTAAAGTTGTATTTTTTTTGTGTCAGAACATGCAAATAGTTCTTAAGGACTACATAATATACACTGAATATACATACAAAAATTTACATCCACAGTGAGGAGGGATGAGGATAGTTCTCCTCAGATGGGAAACCACAGAATGAACCATCAAGTGAACCAGATTGTTTCTGAGAGGGTTGGATAGATGCAGATTCAATATGGCCTGAAGTCTACTCAAGGTCAAACTCTCGTTTTAAACTTAAAGCAAATTCCTCTCCAGTGAGCCATAATCCTCATCATGTTAAAATTCTTCTCAGTCCAGTGATGAAGACTTTGATTGCTTTAATTATGACCAAAATCCTCTAACAGAAATGTCAGAAAAAGCTGTCAGGACCTATGGTAGAATTTAAGCCATTTCAGTTGTTTTGTTGGAAGGAGAGCTGGTGATCTGGGAGAATAAGGAGGAGTGGGACTAGAGGATTGAAAGAGAAACAGTTTACCTATCTTCCAAGAGTAAGCTAAGCAAACCAATTAAAATGATTGTCATCCTGTAATTACCAGAGAGCTTTGTATTACAGAGGGAGCTGAAGCTTTGTTGCACAACAAACAGTCATGCTTGCAATTTAATATGAATAATGAGCCAGATACATGAACAAGACTATTAAATTGTTACCACAAGCAGCCATGTCCCTCATTGATTAATGACTCTGTGTGTCACCAAGGAAAGTAACTCCATTTTTAAGTATGGATCATCACCATCAATGTTGCCAACGTAACCGGCTGTCTGCTTTTGACTTACCCCTGAATGTGGCAATTAAACCATTATATGAGGAAACAAAGCAGTGATTATTCTCTTATGTGGAAAACTGAAGGCTGCTAAAGAATAAGGGACTGGGAAAGCCAGATTTGTTTCCCAAGATAAATGTACCTGTGCAAGAACTATGTTCAAGGTCAGACCACATTCTCAATATGAAATTAATCATGGTCCTCCCCTCTCAAATTTGATGCTAAACGTAAAATCTGAATAGTTTCATACACTACTAGAAACCCAGCAGAACCAATAGAAAGACATGAATTAAAAAAACAGGTGTGAAAATCACTTATTTTATAGTAAATAAGATCAACTTGCAGAAAGCATAGTTAAATAAGAAACAAGTGAATTCTCTCTATATATAGAGAAAATTTATATAGAGAGTATTTATAGAGAGAGAATATGTATGTGCATATACACAAATAGATAAATATACACTCTACATGACTCACCCAAAAATGTATGCTTGACCTTGTGTTTAGGCTTTTTTGCTAATGTAAAATTTATATAGAATGTTCTACCAAAAACAGCTACAACCTGGCTTCTTTCAACTTACAAGCTTCTCGGAGTTTTTCCTTGTCGTAGTGTAGCCCCTCATATTCTTGTAAATTAATCCTGTTCACTCTGATCCGCAGGCGATCTGGGATGGAATGAGGACTGCAAGAAAAGAAGAAAGCATCTCAGATGAAGTGTTCCATGGAAAAGCAAAATAAAAATAGGTTTTGAAGTTATTTCACTCTTCTCTGAAAGAAGAAAAAGAGTAAGCCTCTTCAAAACTGGGCCAACTCCTCACAGGCCAATCATTGTGTTTAAAATTATGACTACCCACCATACAACCATATAGACATTACACTGGAAATGGCAAGCAAGATCAAGAAATCCATTTGCTGGCTGCGTGGTCTGGAATTAGAGTATTTTTCTGAGTTCTCTCATCTCGCTATATAGCTACCCATCCCCTCTGCAGTTTGCCTCTTTGTACATCCCTAGGGCCCTACCACAACCAGTAGATCTGCCAGGCTGGTCCAGTACACAGATGGTTTCTTGGGAAGTCTCTCAGGACAACCATTCCTCTGCCCATGAGAACATCGACCCTCATATCCCTGGAGGATCCTTATTCAGCATCTCTGTTCTAGGAAACAGGCAACAGAAATGTGGCTAAGAAATGGATTTCCACAGAAATCCAATACACAGAACCCAGGAAGACTTTCAAAAGCAAGTAGCAGCACAGGAACCTGATTTCTACAGATTTCATCCAGATTTAGATGCCTCAACTCTCTACATAATTTTGAAAAACTCAGTGGGTCTCTATCTACAATTTAAGCGTCCATATATTGATAGAAAGTTGTCCTGAAAAGCTTTGTTTTGATTTCATGCTGGCTTCTCCCTTACTGTAATCTATTATTTGATTTTGTAAGTTTAGCCGACTGCTATATAAATTAACTTGGTCACATTTGCATTTTCCGCTTTTAAAGCAAGATAGATAACCTGTGTATTAACACATACATATCAAATATCTGTCCTGTAAGAGAACTGGACCCTGGCTCAGTTAAAAGTAGTTCCTTCATCCTGTCTTTGCACCAAAAGACTGCCTATTAAAATAGAGTTTTAATCTAGTTATTAACAGAACTCCGAATACACACAGTCTTTTAAAAGTTGAAATATTGTGCACTGTCATAAATAAACAGGCTTACATTTTTCTTTGTCTCAATTTTAAGATATTTGACCCACAGCATTTGCACTACTAGTTTAAACACCAATCAGGACAAGCCACATCTCAAAAATGTAAAGTTTTTCTTTTTAAAAAAGCAAACAATTTTCTTTTTGACCTGACAATACTGCAGACCTGATAAAACACATAGTTTGTGGCCATCTCTTGGTACAGCCACTGAGATGGAAATTAGCATTTATTTCAGCATTAGTTTATTGCATGCTTTCTCTCTGTTGGTATAAACAGGTCTGTCACATCTGGACAGATGAAAATAAAGATTGAAGATCAAGTCCTAATTAAAAAAAAAAAAACCTATTGGCACAAGTTCTCTTTGCCTAAAAAGTGAGAAAGGATAATGAACGGAGGGTGCCTCCGAAACTGGAGCATAAGACAAGACATTAGGAGTTGCACTGAAGAAATTCATGTTTTGAACAGTAGTTTCTGTATTAATGGTGAAAAGAACCCTAAGATACAATGAAGAATAGCTTAGAAGAAATAATCAACGCTTAATAGTGGCAGCAAGACTGACACACTCAGAAGCATAGAGGCTGCCTAATGTTTTTCCTGTGCTGATTGACAGTGACCCAAGATATCAGCAAACTGCCTGTATTTAAGAGAAGCTTTGGCAGTTTGGTAAGAGACACCTGGGATGGCAAGTTCCAGCACAGCTTCAGGGGGAAGCTTTCTAACTCAGGAGCCCTTATGTCATCCTACAGAGCAGCTCTCTCCGCCTCCAGGCTCTACAGCTGGCTCAGCAACCCGGAGAAGAGGAGTGCATGCAAATGGAGGGTAAAGGTGCATAGATGGAACAAGAACATGACTGCACTAAGGCTGATGCTTTTTTTCTTTCTTTCTTTTCTTTTTGAGACAAGTTTAAATGTCACCTCGCTGGCTGAGAAATGAAGGTAGTCTGAGGAAATATGTTCCCTTACAAATTCTATAAAATGTAAGCTCAAAAATGAAAATCATAGGAGATTTTATTTTTAGCCAAAAGAAAAAGATAAGAAAATCTTTACATCGGAAAACAGGAATTTAACTGCATAGTTTTTGTCTGAGGGGAGAAAAGAAATAATTCACTGTATGTAGTAGGGTTCATGAAAATGACAGACTGACTGCTCTGAAAAGTGAAGTCTTTTATGCACTGATGCAATACAGGAAGAAGCTACGCTTCTTTTCCCATAATGTTCTGCCACTGCGTGTTATGATGAAAGTAGCTCAGTCTTCCAGCTGATCAGTTCACAACCTGGGGGTTGTTGGTAGGTGTGAGGGAGGAACTGCTTGTGAATTACCTCTACTTCTCTGAACTCAGCTGGGAGGAAAAGGGGTGGGAAGACAGGAGAATCCAGCAACTTCTTATTTCTGTTGTAACACCCAGCCATGCTAGAAAGACAGCCATCCTTGCTATGTGCTGAATTGAGCCAAGTATAAACCCAACCCAAAAAACTTTCTTAAACTGTTGTTTCTCCTGAAACCAGAACCAAATCCATACTGTTGTTTTGAAATCTTCGAGCAACCCAAGCTGGAACTCTATTAAAACACATGTTTTGCAATCCCCTGTTCAAAATAACCACTTGACCAAAAGCTGATACTCCTGTGCAGGAATTACTCAGCCCAGCACAGGGGATGTTTACCCACTAAACAAGAATCACACCATAGCCATCCCCTACTTGCTCTTTTCCATTTCTTCCTTGCTACAGAGCTCATCCCTGTGTGATGCTCAGACCCTGCTTTCCACTCTGTGACCCTGTGCTGCAGTGTCCAGTGCTGCTCTCCATACTAGAGTAAAAACAGTTTAGCCTATGAACTTCACATCTTCCCAAGGTCAACTGTAATTTTAATTCCTAACAGAAGATCATCAACTCCATTTTCTCCTTTATTTGTCATTTTAGATCTTCCATAGCAGATATCTGAGTGATACTTGTCTTGCAACCATTCATTGCATCCCATCAGTCTGGCTTCCCCATCAACCTGCTGGTGTCCTTCACTGTTAAGAGATTAATCTGTTTATGTATTCTTGTACCTCTGCACTGTCTGTGCAGAATTTACTACAGCTACGAGATCTTTAATACTTCCCACTCACAATTCCACTTCCTCTCCTTCCACACATTGGCCTTTCTCAGGTTCCTTAGTGCATGTCAGGACAGCAGTGTGCCTGATACAGCCAACCAGAGACAAGCCATGCTCTTTTGTGGGAAATACTGGGGACAGGACAGGTGATCCTCTCCTCAGCTTCCATGTTTCCCTGTGAGCTTGTCTCAGTTATTGAATTGTTTCCATTTCCATATGTTGAGATGAAACAATTCAAGCAAGCCTGGTGTCATTAAAAAAAAAAAAATCTGTTAATGAATATTTTTTTTGTCTGATCCAGAACAATCATCATTGAATCAGAAGTTATTTTTAAAGCTACTGTTTAGAATCACAAAATCACAGAATAGTTTGGGTTGAAAGGGACCTTTAAAGGTCGTCTAGTCGAGCCCCCCTATAAGGAGCAGGGACATCTTCAGCTAGATCAGGTTGCTCAGATCTTCATCCAACCTAGCCTTGAATGTTTCCAGGGATGGGGCACCTACCACCTCTCCAGTGTTCCACCACACTCAGTGTAAAAAATTTTTCCTTATATCAAGTCTGAATGTGCTTCCTTCTGCTTTAAAACCATTACCCCTGTCCTATCACAATAGGTCTTGCTAAAGAGTTTCTCCTCGTCTTTCCTGTAAGCCCCCTTTAGGTACTGGAAGGCTGCTATAAGGTCTTCCCAGAGCCTTCTCTTCTCCAGGATGAACAGCTCCAACTCTCTCAGCCTGTCTTCATAGGAAAGGTGCTCCAGCTCTCTGATCATCTTCGTGGCCCTCGTCTCGACTCACTCCAGCAAGTCCACGTCCTTCTTATGTTGGGGGCTCCAGAGCTGGATGCAGTACTCTAGGTGGGGTCTCATGAGAGCAGAGCAGAGGGGCAGAATAACCTTCCTTGACCTGCCGGCCACGCTTCTTTTGATGCAGCCCAGGATGTGGTTGGCTTTCGGGGCTGCAAGCACACATTGCTGGCTCACGTTGAGCTTCTCATCCACCAGCACTCCCAAGTTCTTCTCCTCAGGGCTGCTCTCGATCCATTCTCCACTCATCCTGAATATTCAATATTCAGTATTTATTTCAGTTTCAATATTTCTGTTTGGTACTTATATGCAACTATGATGTTTGAGTTTTCAGAAATGATAATTGTTTCTATGATAAGGAAGAGGAAAAAAAAAAAAAAGAGGAGTGATGTAGCTAAGTTCACACATCTAATTTACCTAATCTTTGAGGGAGGCAAAAATTCAACAGAACTATTCATACCAAAATTCAATCCCTTATTCCCAAGGTCAACAGTCATCAACTCATTCTTCCCCAAGGCTACCTTTATTAGGGTATAAGTTAGGTTTTCAGTAACAGTACAGTGATTCTTTTTTAATGTTGCTTTTTTCGCCACAGTCTCACCAAATGTTTTCACTTGTAGCTGAAAATGGAATGCCTCAAAATATTTGGATGATTGTCTGAATAGTTATTACTACGAACAATTCTAATAACTGTCCATACTCTTTAAAATTTTTTCAAATTATCATCCAGATTGAAGACTTTTTAGTTCTCTGGTAAGATAATAGGAGAAAAATCAGCAGAACTATCTTCCTCTTACAGTGCTTTGCTTATAACAACTCATTTGGCATAAAAATACTAAGAAAGCTGTGTAAAAGCAGTTATGGTAGTGGTTTTTGCTTCTAAGCACTAATTCAAACATGAACTTTCTTGGCAACCATTATCAAAGTATTAGTGGTAGACTTATGTCCTACCACGCAACGGGCCTGATTTCAAACACTCCATCACAATGGATAATCTGGGTATCTCCTGAAAGGGGAGAGGAAAGGAAGACAGGGAAACAGAACAACTTCTCCAAGTGTACGTTTGGAGCCTTAACATCAAGGGATGGTCATGTTGATCCCATATTCAGTGTTCAAGAAGACCTGCAAAAAGGGGAGGGTGGTGGTGTCAAGCCTCATGCCAGCATCTGCCAGTCCTTAGCTAATTACCGTCTGTCTCCCTCAACCTCCCTGTGAGCACAGAATAGCATTTGGACACCAAAGGGAGAGAAAGACAACACTGACTTCTGCAGTTATGCTGACTCACTACCTAAGGACACATAAGAAAATAAAACATGCACCTTCTCTTTATAAATGTTATTTCCCAGATTGAAGCTTGTGGCAACCTATTGCATCTCCAGCATCACCTCCTTGAGTCAAATTAGTCCCTTCACCAGACAAGGAGACATGAGGAAGACATTTTTATTTGCTTGGAACTGGAGGGGAAAAAGTTCTAAAATCAACAGCAAATCTAAATTATTTTTGTTGCTCCAGGAACCACACACACTCTCCAAAAGCACCTTTTAACTAGAAAATGCCTAAGTGGGTACTTCTCATGCTTTTGTAAAAAATATAAATTTTTGGTACATCAGTGTACTGTATGTCTCTGAATTTGCTTCTACGGGGGAAACAAGCACACCATCTCAAGTGTAAAGTATTACCTGAGGAGAAATAGTTCCTCTCCAGGTCAAGTGTGGGAAGGTAGTCAGTTGGCAAGTGTCATTTTCCTGTTCTCCTGTTTCTCCTCCTGTTCACCCCCTTTTTATAAAGATATGGAACTACTACTTACATACGGAAGCTGTTTGTGCTAAAACATACAACTGGAGAGAGACAGGACTTGCCATTTTGCCCATTTGAAAAGTTTAGCTATCTTAGTCATAAAAAAGTAACTTTAGAAACAGCAGCTTTCTATAGAAAACAAACTACTCTCAGAAATATGAATGCCAAGAGATCCTTTCTACAGCATATAGATTTTATATACTTAGCTAAGTCAAATCACAGGTAATACACTCATAGCTCAGACGCATACATATTTATAGGCGTGTGTATGCACATACATATACACATATATATACACACACATCACAAAACAGTTTATTCAGTGACTGAAATACAATGGTTTTGTTCATTGTTTTGCAAATACTCTTTGCTCTGTCAGAATATGGTTGTTGGCTGACACTATATTAATGTCTCACTAAATTTTATTACCTATTTAATATAGCTTTTGCTCTAAAACTCACTATGTGAATATTCATTCTTTGTGCTATCAGACTGGCAATTGACACCAAGAAATATTGTCCTCATGCAACTCATTAACTGGTTGATTCACAAAACTCCTGAGCTCCATACAGAGTTCTATTTAATACAACTGAGGAAAACACTTCCATCATCAACACTTCTGTAGTCTTCACAGATACTGATAATAACCCATAGTACTATACAAATTGCACAATTTATCTTATTCAAACTCAGCATATTCAGAAACCACAAAGCTTACGTACATAAGCATGTCCATGTAAAAGCTAATAATAAGGTGATGAAAGCCACTGAAAGCAAACAGTAGTACAGTATTAATAGAATCTGATGTTCCTAGACACTGTATAAAACAGCTTGCTCAAATGTAAGAGAAAGAAAAGCTTTCCACACACAGCAGTAGACAATTTATAAACAAATTTGGGGGGGGTTGCTGTACTGCAATTCAACCTAAAATATTAAAATTTCTTACACCTATTATTCTTAAAAATGGTGTATTACATAGTCAATGAAAAGTAATTTAAAGTACAGATGAATGAATTCCATTACCTCCTAAAGAATCTAATTAAGAATCTCATTCCCCAAACACACCAGTCCACAGAATTACATCCTAAAGGTCATATGCCCCATGGGACCATAAAAACAGATTCAGGTCAACTGAAACATTCTGTTCATTCATGTTGATTAGCTATAATGGTTTCATTTAAACAAAAACCTAAATATCAGTCTTCTCAAATCAGGAGCATAGATAGGCTAGTTTACCACATTAAATTTTATCTGATGGAATTTTGATTAGCATGGACCAGAAGTGCACATTTGGGGCATTATTAAATAACAATCCAAATGAGCCTTGTAGAAAAGCTATGCACATTATTTAGTCAGAACAAAGATGAAAGATTCTGCAGAGATGTTATGACGTCCTCGAAATTATTCCACTCGCATCCAAAAAATACGTAATTTCAGTAATAGAGAATTATTTTCTTTCCTTATTTTAGCTGCAAAATGGCTGAACAGTACAAGGAAATTGTATTACTTTCTATCAGACAAACAGCATTTGACTTTTCCCCAAGAACACAGAAGATCACCTAGTGAATAATTCCTATTACAAAGAAAAGGGCATGCTTTTTGGAAATTCTTAAAACTTGGAGACATTAATTTACATAAATAGTTGATTTAATTTTTATAGTTTTTAAGTCTACCCTTCTGTGAGAAGATATCCATCCCATGGTACAGCAGGTTACACATCAGAATCAAAACCAGTCTTTTTACAGGAACAGGTCTTAGAAAGTCAGCTTCATACTAGATAAACTGTTTATAAGGTGAAGTCATTTTTAACACCACACACCCTACTGCTGGAAGTTGCTTACCAAAGAAAAGTTACGCATTTCTTTCCCTCCTATGCCTGAACTATAGCATTTTGGGGGTTTAAGAAGTGTGATGTTACCATCACCACCACCATGAAGTGTTATCATCACCACCAGCACCTACCTGCCAAAAAAAAAAAAACAACCAAACAAACAAAAACCTCAATGAGAACAGAAAAAAAAAAAACTAAAAAAACCCTAAAAACACAGAGCTTTGACAGAAAAGAATGAGAAAGGCTTATTTCTTTAAAATTCCTTTCATTCCACCACTTGTTCAAACCCACAGAAGCAAAGCCACACACACCTATTCTGAAACTACCAGCAGAAACTGATCTACTTCCATTCACCAAGAAAACACGCTCAGCTTTTGATGAAGCTGTGACTTCCTCCTCTCACCTCTATTAAGCATCCAGTACCAGGCAGGAGGATGCAAGCCAACTCATTTGGAGCACAGCTGGTTTTCCTAAGAAGGACGCTCATGCCTCCAGTCACCCAGGAAAGAAAACAAGCAGAGCGAGCTTGGGTCCTGCCCTTGGCACCCTGGTTCAGCAACTTGATAAGACTTCTGCCATGCCACCAGATTGATTCAACTGGCAAGACAGACTTTTTAATTATGTATGTCCTAATCCCTATACCAATTATTTATGAACACTGCGAACCATTTCTTATGCTTTGTGTTTGCATAGAGAAAGGAAATAATAATGAATAGTCCAACAACTCTGCAGAATCCAGCAACAAATTTCTGCTAGATCTTTCAGAATACAGTCCACATCAGCCTACACACATGCAGATTTTAATATGATTCAGTAAACAAAAAGGAAATCTTCTACTGTCCTTCCCTTGCAAAAAAATAAACTTTAGGAAAAAAAAAATCACAACACACTCCTCTGGGGCATGTTTGCAGTGACAGATTAATGAATTACCTATCTCCTAGAGAATAAATAAACATGAAAAATTAATTAAATGTTCCAGTCTTTAGAACAATTGGAAAAAGGAAAGTAGCAAGTAGAGGAGAAAAAGAAATTAACCTTACTTTTGAGATCTCATTGGCCTGGAAATGATACATTAAAAATAAGTGTGTTTTTCACAGCATTTATCTACTTAAAACAGAAAAACTGCCACTGCCTCTTCTGACGGACAAATTTCAGCGCTTGACAAAAGTCCACTGCTATTTTAAGGCAAAGCTTTTGTTAAGCTCTTTACCTAAAAAAATATACTCTAAAATTATAAGCTCCCTCCACCATATATTTTTTTCTTCCATTTGATGAGTGTTATCCCAGATAAGCCAGGTTAATCCAACTGCACTAAACATTTTCGCACTTTCTTACCCAACACTTGCTTCAGCAAGTGCTTGAGCATTTTGCAGTATAGAGGTTAGACTCACACCTTGTTCTGGTTTTGTTAGTGAGGGGGGGCCTAAGGTGGTAGCTTCTGTAGGAAACTGCTAGAAGTCGCTCCCCTTTGTTCAGTGGACTCGGCCGGGCCTAGGGCGGACCTGCTGCTGGCCAAGGCCGAGCCAATTGGTAGCAGAATGTCCCGTGATAACGCCTCTGCGATAACGTATTTAAGTAGGGGAAAACAGGAAAAAGAGGAGGAGAAGATGTGAAGAAGCTGAGCGGGGGGCAGAGAGGGGGAGGCGCGAGCCTCATGGGCCTTGCAGGCCTCACCCTCTGGCCTCCCGCCGGGCAGCCGACTGGGCCCAACTCGGCCCGGCCCGGCTGCAAGAAGTGGAGAGGAGATGAGAAGTGAATAAGATGTAAAAAGGATCCTGAGCGACGTCTGCCAGCCTGTTGTGAGGAACGGCTGCAGACGCCAAGGTCAGTTCAGAAGGAGGGGGAGGAGTAATATGGCTCCTGGCCAAGATTCCTCTGCAACTCGTGGTGAAGACCATGGTGGAGCGGGTTGTCCCCCTGCAGCCCATGGAGGTCCACGGAGGGGCAGAGATCCACCTGCAGCCCGTGGAGGACCCCACGCTGGAGCAGGTGGAGGCCTGAAGGAGGCTGTGGCCCGTGGAGGGCCCGCTGGGACAGCTGTTCTAGAGGGACTGCACCCCGTGGAAGAGATGACCCACGCCGGAGCAGTTTCACAAAGGACTGTGGCCCGTGGGAGGGACCCCACGCTGGAGCAGAGGAGGAATGCGAGGAGTTCTTCCCCCGACGATGATACAGCAGTGTAAAACAACGCGTGATGAACTGACCGCGACCCCCATTCCCTTTTCCCCCCCCGTGCCGCTCGGGAGGGGAAGGTAGTAGAGATAATGTTAAGCCCGGGAAGAGGGAGGGGTGGGGGGAGGTTATCTTGTTCCCTGTCTCATTCTCCTGCTAATTTTAGAAATAAATGAATAGTTTTCCCCAAGTCGAGTCTGTTTTGCCCGTGACGGTAACTTTAAGGATTTCTCCCCGTCCTTATCTCAAACCTTGAGCTGTTTTTTCTTATATCATCTCCTCCTATTCTCTCGGAGGGTGGGGGGAGCGAGAGACAGACTCCGTAGTCTGGTCCTGATCAGGGCTGAACTACGACACACCTACACTTAAATACGTACTGAAGTGGCAGGTAGAACCCTGGTCTTTACTTTCCTTCTCCTTCCCCATGCCAGCTGTAGTTCTCTTGCACTTCGCACTTCCAAGCACGATGGATTCTCCCATAGTAATGATCCCACTAAACAGAAGCCCACATGCTAAACAGGAAAAACTGACAAAGAAAAGATGAGACTCAATTCCCTAAAATTAATGTAATGGAGAAAAGGGAGAAGATATGCATAAGCATTTTCATCCCTAACGATGCATTTGGAGAATAGCTCACACTAATGCTTTCTGCCTTATGCCTTGTCCCCTACTATTCTTTATTAGACTCTCCTCCTACAGACAGCACCCATATTCACCCTAACCCACAAAGCTGATTCTGTTTGGCATTTGGACCTTTGAAATAAAAAAAATTATTTCCTATTACTCCTTTGCTACTCATACAGGTTTTATATGCATACACTGCTGCAATCATCACTCTGTAAACTCTATAGAAAAGCATAAACTATTTACCAATAAGGTGATATCTGTGTTTTCATTTATGTAGATTTTGTAATTAAAAAACCCACCAAACAACACTGCATATCCACAGTGCTTATTTCACTTATAAAAGGGTGGTAAGTGCTATGTAAGTCAATTATGGTTTATTTTTTAAGCAGTAATTTTTTCACATAACTCCTTTGCATCAACCACACAATGCAAATGTACTCTCACATGTGCATCCTTCTCATCTCAACTGAGCATCCAGCTGGAAAATGCAAGTCTTTACCTTCCTTTTAAAAGATCCTCGATCAAAAAAAAAAAAAACAAACCCCACTTGTATTTGCTTATGCACCCTGTATAAACATTTGAAATGGATCACAATACAGTTCTGCTGTCTCTGCAACAAAGACCATACGTGCCTAATAATTTTGGCTGCCCCAAATCCCCATGCAGAAAACCTGCTGCAGAAAACCTGAAATTTATCTAAGACAGGCCGTATCCATCACCAGGTCTCAGCAGAATCTGCCCCACTGTTCAGTACTAACTGGAAGTCAGACTCCTATGTTGTTCAACAACAACAACAACAAAAAAAGGAACATTTGAATCTCACAATCCAAATCAAATTTCCCTAATACCTCATGGGTTCTTATTTTAATTTGCCAGACACATTAATTGGCAGCCACAGTGCAGCAGCATGTTTAATCTATTTTTACAGATTTTAAGATACAGAACATCTTTGACTTACAAATTAGTTTGGGGCTCACGAATCTCTCTCTCCCTGCCTTATCCTGACAGCTGATATCCAGTGAGACATTCAAATGAACAGTATCAAAACTTGGAGGTCATTTTCCAAGGGATATCCCTCAATTTAGAAACAATACCCATTCTCCCAGACCCACAGCTTACTTAATGTTCTATGTAAGCAATAAGGCTTATCTTAAGTTTTTTCTAGAGGCTTGCTTAGATACTGAATCAATGAGACAAGTTATTTGTATTACTTTCTGTTCCTCAAAGTACAGCAAATATGAGCCAGGGATAAGGCACACTGAATTGGAAATCTTTTCTTGTTTGTAAAATAACAATGAGGAACTTGCAGCTTTCTGAAATGGCACAGAATCACAGAATGGTTGAGGTTGGAAGAGACCTCTGGAGGTCACCTGATCCAACTCCCTGGTCAAGCAGGGGGTCACCTAGAGCAGGCTGGCCAGGACCATGTCCAGGCAGCTTTTGAGTATATCCAAGGATGAAGACTCCACAACCTCTCTGGGTAACCTATGCCAGTGCTCAGTCATCCTTACAGTAAAAACATTTTTCCTGATGTTCACAGAGGACCTCCTGTGTTTCAGTTTGTGCCCATTGCCTCTTGTCCTGTCACTGGGCACCACTGAAAAGAGCCTAGCTTCGTCTCCTTTAGACCTTTCCTTGAGATATCTATAGACATTGATGAAATCACACCTGAGATTCTCTTCGCCAGGCTAAATAGACCCAGCTCTTTAAATATTTCCTCATAGGAGGAATGCTCTTTAGTAATGTTCATCGCCCTTCACTGGACTCTCTCCAGTAGCTCTGTATCTCTATTGTACTAGGGAGCCCAGAACTGGACACAGCACTCCAGGTGTGGCCTCACCAGAGAGTACAGATCACCTCCCTTGCCCTGCTGGCAACACTCCTAATGCAGCCCAAGATATCATTAGCCTCCTTTGCAACAAGTGTACGTTTCTGGCTCATGGTCAACTGGGTGTCCACCAGGACCCTCAGGCCTTTTTCTACAAAGCTGAAATCTGCTCATAAAATTATTCTGTCAGTTTTCCCAAATAATTCCTGGTTTGTTGAACATTTTATATGCCATCTATTGCACGAGCTCAGTCTTTAGAACAGAGATGTGTTGGTGGGGTTTTTTTACAGCTCTGAAGTTTGTTATTTTCCAACATGTATTTCAAATGTGTCTCTTTGATAGTCCTAACCTGTTTGAAAATATGTCCATCATAAGAGTGGCAAAGCAAGAAGACAAAAGGCACCTCAATACAAAGAAAAACATGTATTTTTTTACTGCATTTCTGAAGACAAACTACACTGCGTGAGTTGATATATTATATTAAGCTGGGTTTTGGTTGAATTTGGGGGAAGGGATTGGTTGGGGTGGTTTGAGGGTGGTTTTTCTGGTTGAGATTTTTTGTTCATTCTTTTTTTTTTTTAACTGTGGACATTCACAGGTTTTCATAATACAGCATGTTTCCATAAATGAAATGAATTAGAAGATACCAACATACAAAGGTACGAGTGTTTTTAAGTGTCAGTTCATCACATTTTTTAAAAGATGTTAGGCTCTTGAATAACTTAGCTACTATCTAGCAAGTTAGTACAGTGGAGCTGCTGACAATCAAGATATTGCGCCAAGGTGGCACGGGGGGGAGGGGCACTCTCTATCCTCAATGCAGCTGCAGCCCATGTCACACCACTCCCCTGGGGTATGTATTTGATTAAAACCAAAGGATGGAAAGCTCTCATCTCAACTGTTTCGAGGCATGGTGCCTGGTGCTTAACTTCCGACCTAATTGTTGCTATGGATTGGTCTGGCAAGCTGGACTTTTGGCTGAACCTGGTCACCATTAGCAGACATGCCCTGCTCACCTTACTCATGTGCTGGGGAACTGTGCCTTTGCTGGTGAAGCCACTGCCCAATGCCTGCCATGCTATCACTTGAGCTTCCACTTCCCATTCATCACTGGATTTTACTGCCCCATCTCCTGGTTAAATGACACACAGGGTAACAGCAAAAAAACTATGGAACTCTGAAAGTAGAAAAAAGCCAGATACTCACACGGTGAAGGAATCCGGGGGAGCTGAGACTCTCCTCAGGTCAGCAGACTGCACTTTATGGATACTATAGGCAGCAGGAAATGAGTGACCAGGAGAAAGGTAGCACACAGTGTGGACAGACAAGGAAAAAGACAGGGGAGATAGAGAGAGAGAAAGAGAGAGAAAGAAAGAGTGGAAGAGAAGAAAGAAAAAGACATACAACATTTAAAAAGAAACAAAAGGAGTGTGTCACATAAAAGTTGAATGAAGAGACATGCAGAGCTCCAAGTTCACACTAGGAAGCCAAGAGCAACAGAAGACATGCAAATGAACAAAATCACTGCTACATGGTACACAGGAGCTTTCTAAAGACATGAATGAGGAGGACCAATGACAAACTCAGCACACAGCTATACGAGGAAGACCAGGAACCCCAGGATTTGTTCCACAGGCATGAAAAATTTTCAAGGCGGACTTTGGAAGCAGGTCCAGAAATGCAAACAAACATCGAAGCCAAGATCTGAATGGATGGAATTGTCTTCAAAGGTTGGCCACCTTTATTTAACATTTAAGAAAAAAAAAATACCCTTACTGGAGATTTTGTATCCACAATGACAAATTGCTGTCTCCATTCTTCTTTCATGTACCTTAGGGAAACATGTATTTTATATATAGTGACTCTCAAGACTGACTCTCTTCTAGTGTTTATACTCAGATGGTCCTTTTGTTTCTCTAAAGTGTATGGAATATGTTTTATCTACAAGCTCTTCCCTCTTCTTTCGCTTCCATCATGCAGGACATTCTTCCTCAATCCAAACTAAAAACTAGTGAAAGCAAAATACAGTCTTTTGAGGTTCAGACAGTGATCATTAATTGAAACTTAATGAGTAGGATACTAAATTGTAGTTTCTAATTAGAAAAGAACTGGAAAACTGAGCCACAGCTTCTCTTCTTATCCATACACATTTTGTTTTTAGCTAACAAGAACCACACTCTTGGCTTGATGACAGAAAACCAAGCTATATATTGTCTCTTTCCTGTCACCAGGATCAATAGTGGAAAATAGGAATGAGAACTTCACCAGTAAGTCTTTTAAGGGAAGAAGAATAAGAATATAATTCACTCTTTTGCAGAAAAAAAAAAAAAAAAACTGAGTCTGCTGATCTGGCTGTAGTAAAAATCTGCTTTTGCTGGTACAAACAGAAAAGACATATGAGAAGAAAATAAACCCACCTTTTTTTCCCTACAACCCCACTATCTGCCTTGTTTCAAACCATAACCAAGTGTGAACAGCATCACTTTATCCTCTATATTCCTTGCACCTAAAAAGTTGCTTCTGACTTGAAACACTTTATTGGATTGTTACTTCTCTTCATTGTAGAGCAATACATTTTAGGATGAGGAAGAGATTATGCCTGCCTTTTACATTTGGACAACCTTCATTAGAAACAAATTAGAAGCACTGTAACTGTATTCACCAAGTACTGACTTTCCTTCACTATGCTTCAACTCAAAATTTTTAAGTTATTGGAAGAGTACAAACCATAAACAGATCATCCTCACCTACTCAAGAGTACTCACAAATCTGTATGTTACATCAGAACAGCTTAACTTTCCAAAAGAATTATTACAAAAATTAATGCTTAATGAACAGTAAGAAGAAAGATGACTGGTTTTAGCCACTAGTCCATGAATAGTTCGAGACAATTAATATACTGAGAAATTTCTTTGTAGGCAATTCAGCAGTGAAAGACGAAACAACTGAATAAAACATTAATTGCCAGTAACTCACCAAGCTATGACAAAATGCAGCACACTACATTTACTTGTTCCCTAATAGCTTAGATGGAGTTTTTCGCGTTGCTGCTATCTAGAGGCAATGGAGGCTCCTTCACTTTAAGTAGCCCCACAGAAACACTGGATTTTTATTCCCTAATTTGATTTCATTTTAAAGACTAGAAAAGACTAGGAACTCTCAAAAGGGCTGCTGAATTTTCCCCCACACCTTGAAAAAGGCAAATTATTCAGTAACAAATAAAACAAGGACTCTCAACACATAGGAATTTCAACCTTGAAGGTCTGTGTAGAATTACATGAGGCAGTTACTATGCATTAGAAGGGGCTGGAAGCACAATAGTGGGGAAAATGGAGGGAAAACCAGATCAAACAAGGTTAGATCCCTTTTTCTCATATACAAGTGTCCTTTCAGAGCATCTACAGGTTTTGAAGAAGAACAGTTTCAATCAGGAAGATGGACAACTCTTACAGTCAGAAGAGAATCATGTTTCTAAAGCCCCTCCACTCCTAAGCGAGAGAAGCATGAAACCTCTTCTTCTCAGGCAGCTACACTACATATAGTCTCTTCAATTTTTAAAATACTATTATTCCCTGAAAACTCAGTGCATCCACAAGGCAAACAACAAAACTCACTATCCTCTCTAAACCCCCTCTCCTTAAAACCTCCAGAACAAAGGAGAACAGACTAAGAAAACAGAAACACAGTGTAAGACTTCTTCAAATTAAGTCTTTTTCTACTTATGACACTGGACTAGCTAAAACTCCAAAGAGCATTCCTACTGCTCCCCTTATCTAGCAATAACATCAAAGCTGACAATAATAGCAACTCTGCACTACTGTGATGTGACATAATTTTTTAATCACTTTCCTGGCAAGGAGCTCAAGAACAGCTGTCTCACGATTAGTGGGATAGCTCCAGACCCACTTACTTATCTCACACATCTAACGTTCAGATTACAGTCATAAGAGAACAATCTATCGTGTTCAATCAAATATAAAGCTTTCTGTGAAATTTCAATGGAATAAGGAGATATATTGTGGATATCAAGTTAAGAAATGTAGATAAAGGTATTTAATTGAAAATTTTATTTCTTGTGAAAGATTGCAAATCAGCATGATATTGAATGAACTTTTTACAATACTAAATGCTTCCTAGAGTTTAACCTTTAACGTGTCATTTACTTTTTACCACTCTAGGAGATTCAACTCCTCTCTCTCGTTCCTCTTCAACACTTGAGAGCAAAGTACTTGCACACACAGATATATAGGTATAGATGTAGATATAAATATACATGTAAACCATTTCTGATACGTGAGGCTTAGACTAGAGTCCCTGACAGATAATTTGTATTTTCCCAAGACATAGGTCTGCAGGCAAATATGTCAGCCAGATCAAAGGGCTGACAGTAATGTAGTCTACCATAGCACATCGAAATCAAGCTAAACTACAAACAAGATCCTCCTGACAACCGGCATATATTATGAATCTGTATTTCCCTACCACAGTCTAAATTCAGATCTCAAAATCCAAGCCTAATCATGCTAATTATCAGATCAAAATACCAGGAATTTTCATTTTACATTTGCATTACCCTCCCCTCAGTGCAGAAAAAGATGCCCCAGGATTGCTCTCTGCTCAATTCTAGCTTTCACAAATGATTGAGTTGCAGCTGGATGAAATCAGGCATCGCTGCCCACAGGCAAAAGTCTGCTATTCTTCACTGCTCGAGAGAGATTAGTATATCTTATGTATTTTCCAGGCAAATAGGAATTGCATATTACAGATACAGGCTTCTACTGAAGCTTAAAGCATTAGTCTCAGTAAGAGAACACAGAGTGCTACTGCACTCAGTGAGAGAACAGGAAGATGTAAAAAGTAATCAGGGAGGCTTTGATTACATGAACAGATTGACAGCCAGCGGATGACAAGAAGCAATAAAAGGGCTGGAGTCACAGTTTGAAGTGAAGCAGTATCTTCCACTATACGATACAGCTGAAAGACACAGACAACCTTTAAGATACTTGAAGAGAAAAGGTGCACCTGAGACTTTGTCTGGTTTTTTTTTCCAGTTATATGAGTTAGTATAATGAAAGATATTACATCTCTTCATAAACCTTGCCTCACCATTACAGCTGCAACAGCAAACCACCTCATCCATCTCCCCAGAAAAATGAAGTCCTCAGTGCATGGATGTTTGAATGAAATGTGGATCCCTGATAACTTCAGACCTTTAGCTCAGTATCTTTACAGAAGGGAGAGACTGTTTTGCTTCACTTTAAGAATACTTTATGAAAAACAGCAAAGGCACTTACTACGTGACTCAGAAGCGATGAAGGCCTTCTATATGAGAAGTACAATGGATCAGCTCTACAAAATAATCTAAATTATTTTATTGGATGAGCATTTTCACAAGTCAAAAGTTTATTTTTTTGTGTTAAAATGTCTCTGCAGTATTTACAAATAAGGTTTAATTATGAAAAGGAATGTTACTCCTGTCTTTTCTTCTTCACATGCTCCTGGTTTCCAGTTATCTTAGCTTTTCTCTATTCATCCTTAAACTACTAATTTCTCATTTGGATTTTTATACTGGAGCAGAATTGTCTGTAAAGTGCAAACAGCCCTTTCCAGACCTCCAGGTCCTTCTCCCAGTCTCAGGGAGCCTGTAGTCCCACAAGAGACTACAAGATGTCCTGAGTAATTCTTAACTATGGCAATTTGTTACAGGATCTCCAATGGAGCTTAAAAAGCAGAACAATAAAGTTGAGAAAACAAATCAAAAGAACTTCAAAGGCAAATGGCATACATACGCAGAACTTTCAGAAGCTAAGAGGCACATTGCTAAGCCTGCACAAGCCTCTAAATAACTGAAAGATACAACACCTTTCTAAAAGCAAGACAGAGGGTAACCCAGAAGATAAAAGAATAAAAGAAAATCAGGTAAGTATTTACAATATGGTGGAAAGGGAGTTCAGAAGGTGTGAATTTTTTAAATTTTGTTTGTTGTTGTTCGTTTTTTTTTGTAAATGCGCTGCAAGTCCAGTGCATGCAAAATTTGAGACTGAATATGCTGCCCCAAACAGGCCTTCTGCCATTAGGACATGCACATATCCAACTCACTCATTCAGCAAAGGCATGGATGTTCTCCTCTTGCTCTTCTGCACCATGTTGGCTTGGTTCCTTAAGGAGATTCGAATGAGTGAGGGAGCCAATCGACATGGTTCACCATCCACTTGCATGGGAATAGACTTGTATGTTAAAAGTGTCACCTCACGGCACTGATGCAACCTCTCTCCATGACCACCTACCTGGAGAGCAGCCTGGAGAAAAAAAAAAAAAACAAAAAAAAGAAAAAGAAAAACAACCAAAGAAAAAAGCCACAAGCAAAACAACCCGCCAAAATAAACAGGAAAGACAAAGACACCTCAGAACAAACAGCTGAGGTGGTTAAATCCAAAATGCGGTTTTGCTGACAGCATCCATTACAAAGCTTTCCATGTGTAAGGCATTCTAAAGAGTCACAATGAATGTATTTTCACTCCAAAACTGCAAAGCAGGACTTAAAATCTCACAAGGAAAAGTGGTGAGCAACAAGCAGATAGGTAATTGTATGTATTGTACATCTCATCACCTTGGTATACATCAAGCATATTACACACACATACGAATATGTATACAAACACAAATTAATACTTGTGTCTATTCTTAAAGGTTTCAATTTGCTTTGGTTGGTTTGTTTTTACACTAACAGTAATGCTACTAATCATTTGCTCTTTAAAACAACAACCCTAATTGGGTACATCTGCGATACAGAAAAATTATTTTCTCTTCCTGAAGAGAATACAGTCCTTAATGTGAATTAGAAAAATCTAAAATCCTTATTATGAAAGTTTACACAGCAACTCAACCATAAGACTAGACAGGCTGAAAAGTGCAATCAGAAGGACCTTGTTAAAAATAATTAAATATCATGTTCAAGAATTAATTTCAAGTGAGTGAAACAAGCACAGAAATGAGCAGATCCCTTAAGTTCTAAGCAAATATGTTTGTGCAGAAATGTATTTTTTTAATTTGTAGTATGAATATTAACTCTCACCCATCAGATGCAGAAAAAAAATCCTGTATTAATGCACTACTAACAAAAAGCAGCCTAAACACAACTCAAGACCTTAATCCTGCTCTATGCGCTTAATATTATGAATCAACAGATAATATAGTCAATAATATTTATAATAACACTTCTTATAAAGTACTTCTCTTCCTTGGTCTCACAGACCTTCTTAGGTATGACCAAACACATCTGGGAGACATACAGAGCAAGTTACGATTATATTAATACAGTCTAGGGTTACAATGGTTCCTCAGCATCACAACCAATGTAGACTGATAGACACTCAGTTCTGAACTAGGCTTCCTTTAAAGAGAAACAGCAGCTCAAAGGGCCCTACTACTAAAATTCAATCCCAAATGAAATGGTTTGTAGCTTTGAGATCACTCTAGCTACTGCAAGTGGGTAAAGACACATTGGTGGCAAACTCAAAAAAGATTCCAGCTGAAAATTGCCAGTTGGTATATGCTAAACAGACTTTTGACAGCATTTTCAGAAAAATACCCTAAAATCTTCGGGGGTGAATTAACAAATGTTCATTCCACAAGATCTACTAGGCTAAACAAACAGAATTCTGCTTACCTGTATGTTATTTCCCTAATCCACTAGATCCATTAAAAAAAAAATAAAAATAAAGAAACCAAAAAAGAATCCTTAACTCAGACTTCTAAAGAGATGTTTGCTGATCAAGGCAACCTTTTACTTTTGCTTACTTTGAAGATTAGATTTGTCTAAATTTCTCTTTGAGGAAGCAAATACCATTATCATTAATATTCAGTCAATGTGATACACATTGAGGGCAGGTCACACAACAAAGAAAGGTGTGACCTTAGTGAAAACAGACTTATCCATGTTAGCTTTAACCTAGTCCACACAAGACACAGCAGCAACAAAAGCCTAAGAGTATGGACATAAGCGTGACCTAAACAAACTGGCCAGGAACCCCTGATATGTGCCTTCTGTTGGCCACACTAAAGTTCAAGCTGCAGTGCCTTAGGTATCCCCTTAATACTAGCATGGGAATAACTACCAACTCTCTGACTGCATTTAATCATCCTCTGAAGAGACTGTCACTGTGTTTAACCACTGTGATAGTAGTACACTAGCATATTTACAGTGAGATTGCTGTTATAGTAACTCAGCTTTAGTTCACCTGAAGGACAGCATTGACAGAAAGTGCACTGCCAAATTAAAATTGTTGGTTGAATTTTCTTTCCCTAGCAGAACAAGAAGAGAGATAACATTTCTGCCAGAAATAGTACTTAATTTTCCACAGCTGTTGGTAAATTTTCACAACAATTTCAGCAGGCATATGGAAACTGTATGGGCATTTTTTTTTTACAAAAAAAAAAAAATTAACTTTTATGCCATAGATTGAAATATACAAAAGCTAAATAGAAACAGCAGTAATTATTGGACCATAGAACATTCCCACAGTAAAAACACGCATGCATGCAAGCTGTTTTTACTGTAATAATCTTGTCGTTTAACTTGGGAGCACTGCACATGTAAAATAGTTGTATTTTGCAAAGAGTACATTTTTCTTATTAGATAACACTTTATTTTAATTAGAAAACAACAAGTTGTCCCTTGTTGCTTAAAACCTAATAGCAGAGCATGTTTGGCCTTGGCTAATTGAATATGTGGAATCATGGTGGTTCTCTAGTAATGAGGACTACTTTGCACTCTGTAATGCCACCCACATGATTCACCAAGTCTGGTAACACCTGCAGGAAGGGCAGCACCTGCAGTATACTCACCAGTGAGGCCATAGTGAACCCAATGACTTCAATGTAGCCATCATCATGGCGCTGAGGCTCAAAGTCTCTGTGATCTCCAGGGTTTCCCCAGGGCATTGTGCCAGCACAATACCTACAAAAAGATGTTTGGAAAGCAAGCTTTGAGAAAGGAGTTTGCCCTGATGGGTCTTGACTAGTAGCCTGACTATTAGCCTCTCCTGCTGACCTCCGGAAGCACCCAGATATCCATTCCAAGATTCAGTTCAGGGACAATTAAAAGTTATGCTGGCAAGGACTGGACAAAAGGGAAAATCTGTCTCTTGTTTCCAAGCTGGCATACTATCCATCAACATATCTATCATAATCTTTGGCATGTTCCTCTGAAAGAGGAAAATGGAGAAATACCAGGAAACAGAAAACAGAGAAGCAGCACTTTGTCCCACTTGCTTTGCTTTCTGCAGATGAGCTGCTTATCCCCTTCTGCTAGGCAGGCATGGGGCTGCAGCAGTAACTCCAGCCTTGAAGCTCCATTTCCTCTCTCCCTGCTGTCTCCAAAGCTGTAACAGCACAGGGAATGCAAAACATTTCATAGCTTGAGGAGGTAGGGAGAAATATGAAGCAGGAATAGACGCAGATGTGGCATCTATCTTTCCTACCATCAAAGAACAGATGTAAAAGTGATCTAAGAATGATAGAAGGGGGAACTTTGGAACTTCAAGCAGAAACCTGCAGTGAGGGTAGTGCAGGACTTGAAAGATCAAGTGCTTGGGATTGCCTGTGGAGCAAAGTGGTAGGTTGTCTAAAGCAGTGGTCTGCAAAGCAGGGTGTATGCACCACATGGAGCGTCCAAGAAAAAATCCACAACGCACAAGATAATTAGGGTATGTGATGAAATACTGTTTGTACTTCTAATAAATAAGGAAAAAAACCCCATTAAAATAGTGCTTATTTTATCTTTATCACATCCTTTCTTAATTTCTATTTTTGTGTATGTTTTATACTGTATGTAATATATTAGTACAGTTGTACATGTATATAATTTATAAATATACACACGCCTATTGGGGTGATGCTCAAATATTTTTTTACTAACAGCGATGCACAATCAAAAAAAAATTGGAGACCACTGCTCTAGAGAGCAGGAGATAGACAACTTTTAAGAATATAGGTATATTTCTGCTTGGGACACTTTCTAACATATAGAAAACCAGCAGTTCTTTCAATAGTTTGGTGTTCCTTTACTGGAAAAATATTGATCCTTTTTTCCCTCCCTCTCTGCTTCCCCCTCCCTGCTCTTTTTTCACACTCTGCTTCTGAATAAGTAAGAGACCAGGCATCTGTGTCTTTACAATCTTGTTTGCAGGCTAGTGCGCAACTTTTGAAAGCATGTTTGTTAAGCATTTCTACTATCTCTGTATCAGGATATTTAATTTCTCAAAAGATGGTTTAGCTGAATTCAGATCTCATTCCATATTGCTAATTAACAGTATTCAGTATTACAAGATTACAAGCACCTATCTCTTAAGAAGGCAGCACAGTGACAATACTCTTCCTGCACAGCCACCCAGCCTAGGACAACTTGTAGGTATCCTTTTTTTTTTTTTTAAAGTATTTTTCTTTTATAACTCCAAGCATCTGTCTTGAGCTTACCTGGGTATGTTTAAAAACACTATACACTGGAACTTCAGCTCCTGGATCTTTGGAGTCAGGTCTGTACCATCACACTACAAAGCCAAAGTGACAGAGCACAGAGAAATTGCTGAATGGAGCCACAGACAAGAGAAGTGTTGCTGCTTTGTAACAACTTTCCCAAGACTTTCCTTGGAATGTGTTGCAAATGTCATGCTCAAAACTGAAAAGTAACAGAGCCATTAAACTCTCACCTCGCTCTCTCTCCATTCCCCCCTCTTCCCACCATACTATGACACAATTTCTTACACTTACCACAACTTTAACATGCTTGGATAAATCTCTTGAGCTTCTTTGCAGAAAGTCTGTAAAGGCTGCCTGCAACAGAAATAAGTGCAGGAATTGTCATCGCTGCTTCCTTTCTTCTCTTTCCTCATTTCTTATCCCACCACAGAGCTAATTACCAAAATGCCATCCTTTTGTCAAATCTATTCGTTCTTGCTCTCAGAAGATATTAATATTTTTTTTAATCATTATACTTTTCCTTTTGAGAGGTTAACCAAAGAAGGTCCTTGGGCACCCAAGACTTTAAATGCAAATTCTCACTCACATATTTGTTTCCATGTTTAAGGCACAATGGGAGTCATCATCCAGAAAGACATTATATTGTCATGCATTACCAAATTAGTGTTTCTCTTTTAATAATTGCATTTTAAAATAAAGCATTGTCCACATACCTCCTGAATGCAGAAGTGGGTAATTTTATTTGCATATTAACATATGAAAATTCATCACTTCAAATAGCTGATCTCTGCCCTCTACTTCCCATGACCCTACATCCAAGACTACTCCTCAAAGCTACAAAGATATAGGCTAACACGTGGGGAATTTCTCTAGGAAATTCAACATCCATGTGCTGCCCAAACCCTGAAAGAAGCAGAGCACTTTGTGGAGAAGCTTATCAGTCAGAAGCAGGGGGTGCAGGACACCACCAATCCAAAGTAGTAGGATTTCTATCATCTGCTAAGCACTATAGAACAGCAGTGCTTCAGGCACTTTCCAACAGACACATGTGTATGGCATTGCCAGAAACAGTACACTTCAAATTGCAACTGGCAAAATGAATTGGCATGAGCTCCTGATGTGAAAAAGTGAGAAGGAAGATACTTAAGAAAACATTAAAACACCTAAGATAGAATAATTCTGTCAGATGAATCACAACTCACCCCTGCGTAAAACATTTTATTTCTAAATCGGCTGTTGAATTTCTCTGGATTTGCTTCTGTGAAAAGATAAAAAGGAAAGATATGAACACCCTAATAAAACAAGCACACTCTATTGTACCTTCACATTCCCTGCTAACACTATAGTGCTTTTAGCACACATCACTCATGAAAATATTAACATAAATACAGTTTTCCTGTGTGAGAGTTCCCCATCTGTGCCATTATGTGCTATCAGATTTCTAACATTCATATTGATTTCATCCCCTTTCCTGTAGAGTGGAAATAGATGGAAACATGAGCACAGGGGTAACAAGGATACAATCAGGTAATTTAGCACCTCTTAGACTATTCATCTTATGATCCCTCAGCGCCATCTGTGAGACTTCTATTTCTACCAACACAGAACAGACTTCTAGGAATTATCAGAAATCTGTGAAACACTAACTCATGCTTTGAAGCACAAGTAAAGCATTAGTAAATTACAAGATGAAGCAGACACTTAAATTCTTATGTGTTACAAAGAGGTATTGAGGAATAGACATCTCTACTCAAATATTCCTGCAGGGGGGGAAAAAAAAAGTGTTTAATCTAAAATCTATTTAGAGAGCTAGTTCATTTTGATTACACTCTAAGTGATGGAGACTTTTAATAGACCAGTAGTAATGCACAACTAATGGTTAATTCTTCCTGTTAAAATAAATGTGGGGTTTTTTTCCCCTATCTTGAACTTTTCAGACTTCAACTGCCAACTGCTAAATCTTATTATATTTCTCAGTCAGATTAAAGAGCCCACAAATATCAGATATCTTCTCCTTGAGTAAATACTTATAGGCAGTGATTAAATCACCTCCTAACCTTCTTTCTGATAAGCTAAATGGAGCTCCTTTAATCTCCCAGTAAAAGGCATGCTTTCCAGAATACAGGTCATTCTCATGCCTCCCTGGGAACCACTTTCGCAGCCTGTGGCATCCAGAGATTTCAAAAGTAGTCCTTATGACACTGTATTCCATGATAGTACCAACCACCTATCCTTGCTCAGTAGCTCTCCAGTGAAAACGTCCAGGTATTACAATAATCCTTCTGGCTGAAGGCATCACACTGGTGTGAACACTTCCAAATTACTTCTTCTCCAATGGCCACTTGAAACAGTGTTTCTAGTTCTCTTTGAAGTCACTACATCTCATAATATAAGGCTCCATTTTGTAAGAATGAGCTACTTACTCTGCCTTTCTTGTCTGATTGTTTGCCCGCCTACTGTTACCATCCACTTGTGTTGCAAGTGAGCCTGGAATGCAGTCAGGGCCACCTCTTCTTAAAACAATTAATTCAACTGCAGAAGTAAACTTCATCTCACTTACTGAGCTCACAACTCTTTACAGACAGTCTCAACATCCCACGCTAAGAAGCAGGAGGCTCCTGAGGCTCAGTGCCCACGCTGAACATTCTCTGGTGCAGTTATCTCCCATGGCTCCGGGCAGCAGCCACCATGGCACTGGCTCTTACATGGGATCTTAGGACAAGTACTGACTGTAACCAAAGCCCCAGTTTGGAACTGGCTAATCAGGAAAGGAGCCTTCTGAGGTCAGGGACCTTCAACATACTGAACTGCTCCTACCTCTGGCATAGCAGTTGAGCATGGGTAAGGATGGAGGACCGCAATGTAGAATAGAGCCTAAACTTGATTACAGTGCAATTTTGATTGTAGAAGTAAATCACTGACTGCGTATCCAAGGCTCACACCATCCTCATCCTTCTCAAGCCATCAAGGGAGTAGGAAAAGGAAAGTGGGTTTTTTTTGTGTGCGTGCGTGTGTGTGTGCACATGTGTGTGCATGAGTCAGGAGAGGTGTCCTGTAAATGAGGAGGGAGTGTCCTGAGGGAGCAAACAGCATGTCAACAGGGATAAAGTAAATGGCAAAACTGCATCTCCCTTGATCCACCAAAGCATTACAATAGCAAGAGAGGAAACTGTGACTCTGGGAAGAGTCACTACCAAGAATACTTCCTGAAAAAGCAGAGATAAATACGTTAGGTTTAGAGCAACCCTCAAGGCTCAATCTGATGAGTCACAAGAAAACTGTAGAGGTTGCCATGGAAAAGGTCACATTCGTGTACAGGTTCCTCTGAGATGTTGCAATCACTGCTTATTCTAAATACAACAGTTGACCAATACCTATTGCATAAAATGCCCTGATAGGCAGAGAGTTCAAATCAATCTAATTTATTTGGGGTTTTTGAGGGGGGAGGAGGGGGCAGAGTGGTGGAGTATGATGTTTGTTTGTTTTAATACTATGTATAATTATAATAGCTCCACATAAGCAACTGCATAGAAACACTTATCTTAAATCGATCAAGCGCAACGGTGTAAGTGCTTTAAGTTTTGCTGAAGTTTTGCTAAGAGCTTCTCTGGATTGTCATCAGATGTAAATGAGATTAGAATCTGTTTTGCACTGCTTAATTCCACGTAAAAGACAATAAAACCCACACACCAGCAACACTTCTAAGGCTCCAAGCTTTTCTCTCCTAAAACACACAGGGCTCATTTGTATCTCTTGGCATTTGAGAGAGTAAGGAAGACACCAGCAGTAACGACTTGTAAAAAGCAGACACTTGCGCTATGAAAAGCTCTTCTGGCCACACACACCCACTCACAGACACACAGCTTGCTCTGCCAAGTATTTTTTCATCCATGTAAATTTGTAAAACACTGGCATCTCTGGAATAACATCCATTCTTTATAGGGTTCCATTACTTCATTATTAAGTAATGTCTCCATTAAGTGAGAAAGTAGCCATGCGTTTCATCTATACAGTATATTCAAAGCCACGTTAGCAATGCATAATGATATGCATTCATTTTAAAAAATGCATACAGTTGTCATCATTTCATTTCTGTGCCCTTTTGTGGCCCTTCATTATTATTCCTAAAGCTTGAAGTAGTCTTAAACATCATTAAATATGCATTAGCTCGTTCCATCATGCATCCTGCTCTTTATTTAGCATGGCATTAGAGTGCTATCTTCTCATCTTGAAATGACACTCTGATAGTATGAAAGTGAAGATAAGGGAGGCAGCTGTTCAGAAAAAATACCTGCATATGAAGCTGAAATGATCAAAAGCTGAACACAGACAATCAAATAAGGTTTGTTTATACAAGCATGCTTGTCTAAACCATGTAAACAGAGCAGTTCACACCAGTCCAAAGCCCACCTGCTAAGCCACATTTGGATTTGTATGGAGTGCTATAACTGCATCGGCAAGGGGACAAACAGGATGCTATAACAGCTCAAATTCCTGACAGTTTTGTGGACTTCATTAAAACCTTTCACTTTCATAGAGACACTCTGGATCTATACCAAGACCAACTGTATTATGCTATACTTATCTATAGATAAGAGCTGCTCTGTTTGAGAATATAATTATCCTCCTGCTACTTACACAGCCTCACAACTTTTCTCCTCCCTCCATTTCCACACTGGTGGGAAAACTGACTTATGCTTATTTTTCTTTCTGCTCTTATTCTAACATTTCTCCATCAGCATAAACTTCCTTTATATCTGGACTTGGTATCACCTTTAGAAGATCAAAAATTTTGAAAAGCTCCCCTTTTAGCCCTTTTCTTCCAGGGATGCCATTTTCCCCTGTACTTTTTCATTTTTAAATCATGGAGTCCCTTGGAAACTCATGATACAGTCAGTTCCTTCCTGCTTGAGACTATATCTTGGGTTTTTATGTTCCAGCTTTCCTTCTGAATTACAAGAACAGGATATTAATCCAACTCCATTTGCAATTCATAAAATAACTGCCCATTCCCAAGGCTAAGGGAATAAAAAGTTCCTGTTACCTCTAGATTCATGGAACTCCAGGGTAACATGTGCGTCAAATCCAAGGCTGAAGTAATTATTGAAGACATTGAGTGGAAGCTGCAGTTGGATAATAAAAAGATACATAAAAATAACATGAACTAAAGATTCCATGATACACTACGAATTAGCTACTTTAAGTCTGGCATCTCATGAAAACCTAAGAGGAAGACAGTGAAAAATATTAGGGAAATGTATGCAGAAGGTTGCTCTGAAGGTTAGAAATCGCTTGTGGAACGCAAGCAGATACAAAAGCCTAAAGAACACAATCACATCTACAGTGCTTTATGATCATATATGTGTCTTTGTAAACATATCAAAGGTTTCCTTATGTTGTCATTGAGGTTTCCCATAATGCTGCTCCACTTAACATGTCAAAACAAAGGTTTTCCTAATTGCTAGCACTTCAAGCTCAGCATGGAAATGAAACTCAAGCTGTGTTCTTCCCGCTTCATATATAATCAGGAGCAATGCAACCCCCAGACAAGCAGCCCTAATTCTATTAAGGATGCATGAGGCAGGGAAGCACACATCTGGCCTTTTCATCATTACACACGCCCAGCAGGGCTGTGGAGAGAGAACAGTAGCATCCAATAGATAAGTTGCAAATTATCACTAAGAAGAGGAAAATGGTTCACAATATTTATTTTTGTTATTGTCTCCAGTCCAAAATAAATATTACTATAAATGTGATCCCCTCACAAAGATTTTCCCATTCTTCAACTGTCAAGATCATATGGAGACCCACACACAAAGAAGTTAAATACAAAAGTACAGTACTTCTTGCAGTAAAGTAGGAAACCGTTGGTATCCATTAGCAAAATCTGAAGGAATAAAACTCTACATCCTGTCCTTAGAGTCATATCTCTAATTTAGGAATGGATAGTGGTCACAAGGTTGCTTCTCCTGTCACGCCAGGTTAACTAGAGGGGAAAAAAAAATGACCTTTGAGATACGTTGCCAGGAATTTTTGCCAGGACTTAGTTCTTGAGATAAATGCTCAGTTCTTGACATAAATGCTTGAGACTTACAAACAACAAATAAATGGCTGGTGTATTTTATGTTTCACACACATCTGGAAGTACTGAGATGTGGGGAGAAAAAAAAAAAACCAACAGAAACAAAAAAAAAAAAAAAAAAAAATTTAAAAAAAGAGATGCAACTAGAGAATTAAAAAGTTTTAGAGCTTCCCTACTTGTGGATCTTATGGTGTAGCCCAAAGACACTTTTAAGGATCCTATAATCTCCCTAAGAAAAAGGTGGCTCTAACCTTACGTGCCCCATCCTCCAGCTCATCCTGTGGCAAATCAGGGTTGCACTCAACCTGGAGATTCCAGCGGTCCAGCTGGACAATGGTCCCATCTTCTACATGACACAGGATCTTGGACACTGGCTCATCTGTGTAACCCTGACAACAGAGGGAGTATCACCAGAGTATCAGCCATGGATTGTGAAAGCAAAGCAAGTCCCTCAGTAATTACCTGGCAGAATTCCCTCCATTCACAGAGGCCAGATCAAATGTTCCTAAGAACACTTCAAAATATTGCTAAATTTTGATATATCAGGCATTTTAACAAGTTATTGCTGAGGTACACAAGTGTTGGGCAGGCAAAGTAATACCATAAGGAAAAGAATTAAAAGTGTCTTTTTGTCTGGAGTAACTCAGGACTCAGTAGTCAAGGATAAACACAGAAAAATAAAGTTTAAACTATGCTTAAATTAGAAGCCTGCATATCCTCCTCATTACTGGGCCTGAAATACCAGACAGATACCTCTATGTACACTTTTATTACAACAACTACATAATTAGTAGTTTAACATCCCAAATAGGAAACTGAACCAAACCATTGTGTCTAACTGAAGCAGACCTTGAACACAGTCCTGCCTGCTATTTTAGCCAAAACAGGAGTTTCACCCTACTACACAACTAAATCAGACCAGCAAGTTGAGAGCCTGCATGTAAGGGTACCCCAGTCAGTGCTCACCCCACCCCAGTTGAGAGTGCGGGCAAGATCGTTCCCAGTGCCAAGTGGAAGAACAGCCACAGGAGGCGGGGGGCTGAGTTGCAGCTCATCGAGGATGGAGAGGATCCAGCCCACCTATAAAATGGGAAACACAGAGAACTATTAGTCACAAAGATTAAAAGGGATGGAAAAAAGGAAAAAGATGTTTTAATTGTATCCTCTTTACAGAGAAGATCAAGTAAAACAAAAGGGAGATGGAAAAAGGAGGCTATCTGAAACTCTACATCTGGCCCATCTGAGGTTTCACCTTTTAGAGACCAGGTACAGCAGTTTTAACAAAGCTCCTGTGCAAGCAGAAGCAGTGGGATGTACACACTTGCTGTTTTTAACAGCACACAGAGTTACTGAGGGAAGGGAGCACATAAGTTGCTGTTCTTGAAGCAGGAAATGAAAGCACACAGAATTACACCTGGCTAAGGCTGCCTAACTATTGCTCTGGAAAATACTATATGCAAAAATGAGTGAAGAATAATATGGACAATTCAAGATAAACTATGCTAAAAGAAACTAAACCTTTGACAATTGTCATGAAAGAAGATATGAGACACACATTAAAACAGCATGGCATCTCAGAGCATGTCCTGAAACTGGAACAGAGGGTCCAGATCAAGTCAAGCATGGACTTGCCCACTGGTCTCCCATTCCCGAGAAAAGAGATCTTAGTGCTGAATTATTTCACTCAGTGCAAAGCATGAAATATATATATTCTAGTCATACACACACATACGTAAATAGAAGACAAAAAGACCAGAATAAAAGACAAACTCTAATGATCAGAGTTGAAGACTTTGGGTTGGAACATAGAATCTGTACTCTTTTGTATTGTAAACTATTGGTTACTTTAGAGAGCTGTTTCTCTCTCCTATCCCTATTCTGGACTACATAAAACTTTTAAATAGAAGTCTAGCCAGAAGGAACAAATAACTGTAAAATATTTCATTTGCATTAAATGGTAATTTCAAAGGGGGTAAAGAAGAGTTGCTGAAAATGTTCTGAAACTTTATAACTGAAATTCTTGCTACAAGAAAATAGGACTATTTCTTAAACTATTTCTCAACTTCAGAGAAAAAAAAAACTGAAAGAATTTGTGCTACATTTTAAAATAAAAAATTAAGAAAAACATAAGCTAAAATTTGATCTATTTTTTTCCTGATGCCAATGTTCAAAGATGCAGTTTTTACTGGAAATGTGAGCTTTTAAATAACACATAAAAATGAAATCCTAGCTGCAGCTGGACAGAATTTTTCCTCCCCCAACTGTGGGGGGGAGGAAAAATCTGCAACTCTCCATAACTTTAATTCCAAATAGATTTTAAAACCAAATTAAAATTAAACTGGAGCTTCATGAAACGTACCCAGCATAACATGGGCATTAAGAACCACAGCTGGAATCTGAAGGACTGGAGAGGGGGTGGCCCAATAGATACAGCAACCACCACTTTATTTCGTATTCTAGAGTATGTCTTTCTCCAAATGTCTTGAAGAAATTTAGAATCATAGAATCATAGAATGGTTAGGGTTGGAAGGGACCTTCAAAGGTCATCTAGTCCAACCCCCCTGCAAGGAGCAGGGACATCCCTGACTAGGTCAGGTTGCTCAGAGCCTCATCCAGCCTGGCCTTGAACGTTTCCAGAGATGGGGCCTCCACCACCTTTCTGGGCAACCTGTTCCAGTGTTCTATAACTCGCATCGTAAAAAATTTTTTCCTAATTTCTAATCTAAATCTACCCCCCTCTATTTTAAAACCATTACCTCTTGTCCTATCGCAACAGGCCCTACTGAACAGCCTCTCCCCATCTTTCTTGTAGGCCCCCTTGAGGTACTGGAAGACCACTATCAGGTCTCCCCGGAGCCTCCTCTTCTCCAGGCTGAACAACCCCAACTCTCTCAGCCTGTCCTCATAAGAGAGGTGCTCCAGCCCTTTTATCATCTTCGTGGCCCTCCTCTGGACCTTCTCCAACTGGTCCATGTCCTTCTTGTGCTGGGGGCTCCAGAACTGGACACAGTACTCCAGGTGGGGTCTCACCAGGGCAGAGTAGAGGGGGAGAATCACCTCCCTCGACCTGCTCCTCTTGATGCAACCCAGGATGCGGCTGGCCTTCTGGGCCGCAAGGGCGCATTGCCTGCTCATGTTAAGCTTCTCATCCACCAGCACTCCCAAGTCCTTCTCCTCAGGGCTGCTCTCAATCCGTTCCCTGCCCAGCCTGTATTTGTGCCTGGGATTGCCATGACCCAGGTGCAGGACCTTGCACTTGGCCTGGTTGAACTTCATGAGGTTGGCACGGGCCCACCTCTCCAGCCTGTCAAGGTCCCTCTGGATGGCATCCCTCCCTTCCATTTAATTAAGTATAAATAGCATTTATCAGTTATTTATCATAATGAATTGTACAATTATTAAAGCATTCATCTAGGATGTGAACCCTCTTTAGAGCCCATTGTCTGACAGCGGTCATCTGAATCACAACTCTTATGGACTTGGATGTCACCAAAGGTACTTAGGTCTATCATAGGCACCATCCTTGGACTCTGTACTGTCCTTAAGAGATTTTTAGAGCTAAGCAATCCTGTACCTTTCAAAAATTTATCCTTCAGTATTGATAACAGGAGACAGAATAAAGACTCCCATTAACTTCACTGGGGCCAGGAGTTCTTAAAGTCTTCTGTCATTAGCTCTTTGTCATTGCCACTGACTTAATCCATACATCTGTGCCTCAGCTTCCCACTGGTGCAAGCAGCATTACAATACCTACCACTTTTGTAAATGCTTTTATCCGAAAAACAGAAATTTCAAATTACTAATTTATAAGTACAACATTGCCATTTAACTTGAGGTCATGTATAAACTTTGTACATTAGTTTTACAATCAAGGATGACAAAGACTATGATTTCCCTGTAAACAGAAAGCTCCTGACCGCGTTGCAAGCAAAGCCTTCCATTTATGCCCTGGAAAGGAACAGCAAGCAGCGATGATGGAAAAGTTACAGTAAGTTCTGTTTCACCTCAATAACACAAGGTAACATCTGGTCTCATTGAATATTCACTAAGCCAATTTGAGCCAAATTTTTAATTTCTGTATGTAATGGCTTTGGGAATAACTAGATATTAATTTGCTTCAAACTGAGCAGCAGCAAAGGTAATAGCAGATTGCTGCTCATACCAACGAGAAGGTGCTGCCACCTGTCGCTGGCACTGCTCAGCAAAGGGAAAAAAAAAGATGGTCAGATTCAAATGTAGTTGCATTCACTTCTATTTTAATATTTTCAGGATGAAGATTTCTTTTTTCCCTGACAAAATATTGGCTTCCTCAGGTGGAAGCTTGCAAGGACTTTCAGAAACAGATTGAAACTGTTTTTTGCAGCTATGTCTTCTGCTAAAGCAATGCCTTGCAGGTTTCTCAAGAAACGTTCACAATTCAGTAGTATCTTATTGTCCCAGGTACCAGCAAGACAGTAGTCAAATTACATATTTTCTTCATTCTTGCAGGGGAAGCACTGGTATTAATAACCCCTACAGCTGGCATTTTAAAAGAACCCACAGAAACTGAACAGGAAGTACCCCCAGAAATTCAAGGAGAGATGAGTTGAGGGTTGGTTCAGCTCATCACAAAAAAAAAAAAAAAAACCAAAAAAAAAAACCAAAAAAAAAAAAACCACAAACCCTCCCCATGCCCTAAATATCCACATATATGTACCCAGGCCAGCCATTGTACCTTGCAAACAGCAATGCATTTTCCTTACCATATTTACAGTTACAACTATGATCAAGTGCATGTCTGGGGAACTGATCTTCACAGGGACTAAAAGTCAGTTTTTCAATTATATTTAAGCACTTGGTGGGACAGACTGAGATTTACAATATTCCTAAGTACTGGAAAAAGTAATGCGGTTGTAATGCCTCCATTACCACTCTTGGCCTTCAGACCCTGAACCACAGAGCTTGTCTCCAACTGAAAGCGCCTAAATTGTTTAAAGATCCGACCCTTTTCACTTACCCAAGAACACAAAGAAGTTCAGTAGCAAAGGAAAATACTGACCCTGGATCTGCCAGATCCCAGGCTAGTCGTATGATTAATGCAATATCCTTCCTTACAGATGTTTGTAAATAAAGTGGGGAAACTCACTTTCTTTAGGCACAGAGGAGACCCTATTTGACTGTTCTCAGACATCACAGAGATGATAGCAGGAAGGAGCAGAAATTAAGATACAATGGCCCCCAGACAGTGACTTAACCTACTAGATCCTCAGATCTCTGTAAATAGTGAGGGGAGGCCAGCAAAGTTAGTATTTATTTTTTTAAGCTGTACCAAATCTTTATGCATAAAGCAGATAGAACTTTGGACTTTAGGATCTGGCCCCATCACTATGCCATCCAGGCCACACAGAAAAAAAAATTTTAAAAGTAGATTTCACAAGTCTGAGGTCTGTAATCTGGCTCTGTAGGCATCACAAGGTGGGAAACATACAACTGCAAGGAATTTAATCTCTTGGTGATGACCATGGGGCTGCCAGGCATTGGCCACCTACCGTCCCGTCCCCACCGCAGGCCAGGATCCTCAGGTTTGGCACTTTTCTGTACAGCTCCAGCCTGACCAGGGGAGGGAAAGGGGAAAAAGGTAAAAAATAAAAAGTCAGAACAATGATGCAGGCATGGTTTATACATTTTGCCAAGTTTGACAGTTTAACTACTGCTTATTGCATTTTCAAATTTTAATTATTAATGGTGTGGGTAAAGGCAGAAAAATAAAAAAAAAATTAAAAATCTCAGTATCACCAAAAGCCTCGGCACTGAGGAGACATCAGCCCTGGCAGCTGCAGGCAGCATCGGCCCCAACCCAATCTGAGCCCTGTGGCTCATTTTACATCTTCACACACACACACACACACACACACACAAACACACACACACACACACAAAAGCACTAGGATGTGACATGGGTCCTTCCTCCACTGTTAGGCAGCACCTCAGCACCACTGAGAAGTATTTGATCAGTTTTGCATGTTCCTGTGCTAAATCTGAAAGGACAGATTCTTACGCTTCCTCTGGAAATGACAAAAATATTCAATTTTTCTCTTATTCTAAAGCAAATAAATATAAACATTGAGGGTTTTAAACAAAATTTAATGTTCCTCATCAGGATTTGCTGAGCCAGCATTTCTGAGGCATGTAGAACATGGCAGCTCCTTCAGCTGGTAACTGTATTTCTTTAACACCAGAGAAGGCAATAACATCTAACAGAGTTCTTTCTCTGGATATTTGATCTAAGATATGAGCAGAAGAGCCAGAAAAAGCACCCATCAAAGACTCATTCCTTCAGTTGCGTGGAAGAGAGGCATAATTAAATTCTCTCCCAATGGAGGGGCTACATTCACACATGGTGAGCTGAGTGGCCAGAGGACCTAATTCTCCTTTAACTCTATTACACAGCTCTCAAAACTGTACATATACTTTAAAACTTCTATTCATCATGAAGGGAGAAGCAGTGGAAGTGTTCTAGCAGGAAAAAAGGTTTGGGTGCTCTAGAAGGATGAATAGCATATACTTGGACCATTCTTATACAGGTAAACATCTGGTTTTACATGATTACTATATTCTTGTGCTGCCTAACTTGTGAGAGCAGAGCTGAACAGATGGTTGACTAAAGCAAGTATCCCAATCTCAATTACCATAGAAGGATGGTCTCTTAATCCTTAGCAGTGAGAATCATTCCTTTTAAAGACAGTCCTCCATCCCCTGGAAGAGGCTCACAACTATTGCCCAGAGAAGTTGAGTTACTCAACTAGCAGAGGTACTTGCATGCTGCTGTCATGTATGGAAATCTGGAGGCAGCCTCACCCCATTGCAATGTTAAGCTACTAGGGAATGGTCAGGCACTATGGGACCTACAGCAGGTCTGTCTTGGAGCTGTCTGGAACAGGTTGTCCAACATGGGGGCAGCTCCTAATCTCTTCTTATAGAAGCCACACTGCAGCCCACTCCCTCAACACTACCAAAACCTGGACATGTAAATTCAATACACAGTATACCAGTCTATCCAAGCTAGACCTTTGACTGCTTTCCTGATAAGAAAAGAATTATGGTCTGCAGCACTGAAGGCTCGAGAACTTACGCATCTCTTGGACCTTCTTGAGAGAGATCAAAGACCTGGCGTGGATTCAAATACCACATAAACATTTGGAGAACCTTAGTGCCCTGGGAAAAGAGAAAAATCAAAAGAAGGGAAATTATTAATAGCTTTATGAATATTAGAAATAATAGTATTCAATATTCACTATATTTGGACCTATTTTCTTTCTTCTGTGCTTTACAAAGCAAACATAAATCAAGAAAAAAACAAACTAGAAAGTGCCATAGTAGATGACTGCTCTATAGAACAGTGACCCACCAATCTGAGCAGGGTGCATACGTATACATATAGACTAAATCTAACAACGCATGTCAGTAATGGTTCATAAGAACAGGCATTCAGGGTCAGACCAAAGGTTCAGTTCCCACAGGAACCTGTTCTCCTATCTCTCTTATCTGAAATCTCTGTTATCCCACATCACCTTCAGCCATCCATGACAGCAACAAGTTGAACTAGCTTGTGGGCAAAGTCACCATCACATTCAACAGTGTCCTGCACAACATCCAAGCAATGACACTGCTTTGAGCTCTGCCATCACCACCATGAATACTCATAGCTGTAGCCCTCTACTATCTAATGAAGTAGCCCAGAGTCCTTGGCTCCTGCAGCTGCCCCAGTACTCCCTCACTCAGCACAGAGTGGCCAGCCCATCACCTAAAGATATAATTTCTGGCTTATCAAACTCTTGGGTTCATATTGCAGACACTCAGTTCCCTTCCTTCATGTTCTGCCCAGAAACAAAGTGGCAGGATTTCTTATAGCAGAAGAGGTCTAAGAACCTCACAAGGCCAGCTTGTACTTTGAAGTAATTCAAGAATACATTTCAGACATAGCCTAGGGAGTGGAAGTCAAGAGTTTTGAATAGCTCCCCCTTCTGAGGGATAGCTCTTTTGCCTGACACCTTCCTCTTAATGGAGAACCAAGAATAGTAGCCAAAGTGCCTAGCAGAAGGTGTAAGAACAGAGAAAATAAATGTGATGTTTGCTGTAGGTATTCTCCCAGCCTCAGCTATTTGCAGTTCATAGAACCCTTGAGCCAGAGGGGAGTCCAGGACTTTAGTAACCTTCAGGGTTTCCTCTTCCAAATCTCTCCTTCAGCTCATGTAAATTTTCAGCATCCACAACATCTTATGGCAAGGAGCTTTGCAGCTGAACTACATTCTGTGAGAAAGACCAAATTTTTCCTTTGTTTTGAATCAGTCTTAGTTCCATTTGATATCCTCCCTAATTCTTCTAACAGAGGAGAAAGTGAGCACAGCTATGCTATTCTCCATGCATTACAGACCTCTTATTTCTTACATCAATCCTTTCACAACTAGAAAGCCTTGTTTATCAAAAGGCACTCAGATTATCTGATATTCAAAAAGTGGCAGAACTAACCTGCAAAACTTCCACTTGGGTAAGTTTTAACTCCAAGACTACTAAGAAAGAAGTCTGCTGCTTGGTCATATTAGTCACTGAAACTTGGTTCTCTGTGGTACAGTACAAGACCAGTAACGATTTTTTAAAATGCCATAGGAATGTGTCCTTTCACATTCACTAATTTCCCTAACTTTCCTAGTAAAATTAAATTAAAAGTCTAAGATCTTATTGGCAATCTAAATTTTCTGTGGAAATATGAAGTCTTCCAAGACCCTCCAAACTACCAGTTTAGATTCCTTTTAAGAATCTGAAGATAGGAATACAAGAATACAACTGCTCAAATACTCAAGTATCCATTCCACTCATCCAATTCTGTTGAAGTGGAAAGGGCATTCAACAGCAAGGACCTCTTCTAAGGACCTCAATTCAGTTGCATAGAGTTCTTCCTATCTGACTCACCAAAAACTATTCTCATTTGCAGAAACACTGTTGTTAAACTAAAACTTTGTGACCTGGATCTAGATTATGTTCTTACCTGATTCCCTCCACTTTTTGGATTGACAAAAACCAGCAGTGGCTTCATGAGTGGAGAGGAGATAGGCTTTATCACAAATGGCCGACCTTTGTTATCCTGAGAAGCAGAAGTAATAAAAAGCTTTAGCACAAGTTACCTATGTTTCCCTGGCAAAATATATGAAGGAGACTCAACCTAGCTCTGACAAAACTACCTCAGGTATTGGAAACAGTACAGCCATGTTAACGGAGTGCTTAGCTGAGACTAATTTGTCCAGGTGAGAAGGAAGCTGGGAGAATATCACTTCAGGCCAGTACAAAAGTATTTTAAAATTTTACTCAATCTTATTTCCCAAAAAAAACCCAGGTATTCACACAGTGCTATTAATGTGTCACATAAAGTGCTATTTGTAATATGAACAATTTTCCAATGGAAAATAGTGACATAAGCTACTTATTTCATGAATTCCATCTAACAGGCAAGTTATATGAGTACTTAGTTGCAGACGATCTGCTCTTGAATTCTTGGTCTTGCTAGCGGTCCCACCTTTGAACAAATGTCACAGGTCAAACATGACATGTCAAAGAGTAAGTTATTTGCCTCCCTACTCCCTACTCCTGCAGGACACCAGAGAGCCCACTAGTGAGGGCACCCTCCTGGGCTGTGGCAGACACAGATTCAAGTTTCTGGTCTGCAGTTCTCCCACCACCTACGTGAGGACCTTAAACAGAGAGCTCTGTCTATGTAGAGGCAAGTCTCCCTCCACCTCTCGCCGTGAAGGTGTTTTTCATCTGTGTAACTAAACCACTAAGCAGGGTCTGGAAACTAAGTCTTCTATAAGCTAGGTGGTAAATTAAATCATACGGTCATTCATCTGTTTTCTGTCTCTCCGTGGCCCTATGTCAATTTTCACACAAACAGAATATTTCCAGTACAAGATCTCCTGAGGGAGACACCCTCAAACTGGACCAGACCTTTGCATCAGTGTACTCACCATGGATTTTATAACCCCAGTTTCATAACCCTACCCTGCTTAGTGGAAACCAAGGGTCTTAGCTGAGTCTTTTACATCCCAAGGGAATGTTTCATTAGGCTGCTTGTCCTTCCAGAGCCTGGGTATGCTGTTTCTTGAAAAAATCAACTCAGCAAATAAAACTTCTCATACCAGTTTTATCAAAACTGATTTCTTCTCACAACAAATTCAATAATGTGGAGTTTTCCAATGGAAAAATATATATATTAAACACTGCAGTAAAAAACAAACAAACAACCCCCCCCCAAACCCACAACTTTAAAGTCTGCATTTAGATATTTAAACAAAAGGAGCCTGATTTTCAAAGTACTTGAATACCTACTTCATTGCCTCTTTTGCTGGCTTTTCTTTTAAAAGATGTTCTTTTCTTTCGCCGTGTTGAAGTCTTTAACGAGTTCTACATCAAAAGAAAAAAGAATACATGAAAAGCAAAACAAAATTTAGAAGACAGGCCCAGACAGAGCCCCTTTACGAAGCTCTTCCATGCATGTCCACTTGGAGAATGATAAGAGTATCTGGCACATGCTCGAGATTTAAATTACATGCGCTGCATGCTTTACACTTCCACACCACCGTTTATGGAGAAAGCCACACACGGAGACCAGACTGGTGCTTTGGAACTGGAAACTTTCCCACGCTGTGAGGGGGAAAAAAGATCAGATGCTCCCATAGACTCACATAACACCACATGTTGTACCTGCCAACCCTCCCAATAGGGGTAGGAGACGCCCATTTCCCCTTCGGGGCTCCAGTCTCCTGCCCAATCAGGCTCGTCTCCTGGTATGGAGACCACCTGCATAAAGATGTAATAAAAAAACATGATAAATGAGATATTTTTCATGTTTTTTTTTAGGAAAGAAAACAACAAGTTTTAGATCTGGCAACCATTATGACTCAACATAACATAGCCACCATGGCGTATGATGCTGGCACTGTGGATTCAGTTCCAGCCTGTCAAGAAACTTGTGTAATAATCTGCTGAGGAACAAACTGAATTGTTAATGTTTAAGGATTTGTGTGAGGGAGGTGTTTGTCAAGTTTTTGTTTGGTTTGTTTTTTTGCAGAACCTGTTAAAAAAGAACTTGCATCAAAGCTATGCTCCAAGCTGGCAATAGCCTGCTCAGTGTTACTGAACCAAACAGTGTTCTGGTGTGATAAAAACAGCCCAAAAAGAGGAATTTTATTTTGTTTTTTCATTATTTTAATTCAGTAACTGAAATCATACCTACAGGAAACCCTAACCGTCTCCATATGATTGAAATTTTGTATTCTAGGAAATATTGTAAATGTTTTCTCAATATTTCAACATCTAGTCTAGCCATCACCAGGAAATAAAGTAACACAGGGAAGTAGAAGAAAGTTTTTTAATTTTTTTCTGGCTTCAAGAGCAAAAGCAAGATCCACTCAGGTCATCCAAAAGTTCATTTCTGTCCTGACGTTACTCAGAAGTGTGCCACTAATGAAAAAAGTCAATGACCAGAGATCATCGAATCTGTAAGTACTGATTTTAATCTTGCTTGCTAACCAACATCAGCAAGAATAGTCACTAGATTCTGTTTAATACCTAACAACCACTTCCAGAATTTCAAGACTTCAGTATGACAGACCAGATATGGAAGCTAATGTTTGCACATTTCTCAGAAGTAAAGAAAAGCTAACAGCTATCTAACTCAAATACCTAAAGACATTGTCCTTTTTCACTCAGACCAAGAGAAGCCTGTATAGAGCACAAGGTCCCAACCTTTTTGTCACCTCTCAACATTCCTTGTGGACTAAGATACAGTCGTGCCTTGTTGCTTACCAGAAATATTGAAGACATGATGGCTCTGCAGAACAATTACAGGACATTTGCCCTTTTAGACCATGTTTTGAGAGACCATCTAAAGAAGCGTTCGTACTCTTCCCTTCTCTGATACAAAGTGGTATTGAAAGTGTGATACCTCAAAGACTGCACTGACTATGGAAGTGCATCAGCAATATCATCTGCGTGGTCTTTCATTGCCCTACTTCAGACTGACTGTAGACAAAAGACTTTAAGCCAATATAAAGGTACAGGACATTAGTCTCAAAGTTGGCTCCCATGGGGGCCTTAGCCTAGTTTCTCAGCCATTCTCTACTGAAGGTTCCTCCCTGGAGTGAGGCAAAACACATGACAGAGAGATCTAGTCTATCCACAGTCTTCCCAGTGTTCTGCTGAAAGGTCACAGGCATATGAAGCCTTTTCGCCCTGCTTCAGTCTCTCCAGGTGTAAGATTCAAAATATTTATCCTATTGGTAAAGTGCAGTGAATTCTGCTGGTAAATTGTAGTCTGTAACTCAAGTTAGGTATTACACTAGGCAAGCACTTAACTGTACTTCTGGAAGAAGGACTGTACTTGTTTTTCTGCCTCCACAATGGACAGACATAAGCCTAGTGCCCAGCCCTTCTGAAAAGGGCAAAGACACTTAGTAAAATCCTGACTAATTTAAAAAAAAAAAAAAAAAAAAAAAAAAAGAAGTTTCAATGTAGTTGTCATTACATCCCATTATAATATATCTCTCTTCTTGCCTATGGGTGGAATGGGAAGAGGCATAAAACTATATTAGAGAAATAGTTTTAGCCTAAGTCTCCATTTATTATTATAACATTTTTCATTTCTACTCTCAAAAAGGCAACAAAACCTGCTATGTCACAGATATGTTATTTCAGGTTTTTTTTAAACATGCCTATACCTATAGTGTTAAGAGAACCTACAGCTTTGCTACAATAATTACAACTGCATGTCCATAGCAGATGAAAGGCAAAAAAAGTTGCCATATGTACATTTTCTTTGCAAACATACAGAAGAATAACAACCAATAGTAATCGTCAGTCTTTGCACATTAAACTGAATAAATGGATGCATACTACCTTGTCCACATATTTTATAAACATTAAGTGTTATTCAGTGAAGTACCTGACAGCAAAGTATACCTTTAAATGGGCACCATATGCAAATCCTAACTTGCCTCTAGAGGGGAAACCTCTCCTTTTTGGGTGTCAGTTTGACCATGTGAAGGAGAGATTTTTGGTATTATTGCATGGTCACTATAGTTCTAAGCAAGCATAGCTAGACAAACAGAAGAACTGGAGTCCTTTTTGTACAGTGTTGAGTGGTGTGAGGGTGACATACTATTTCAAGCAAATCCCATGGACCCTTTCAACCTTTTCCTTTAGAACATTTCAGCCTTCATTTTCAAACGCGTTTAGCATGCTGGGCTTCAAATGACTTAAATAATGAATAGCCTCTGGGAAGGCCAAACTTGACCATCTTCTGGTTGTTCACAAACCACAATCAGACAAGGCAGCTGCACTTCGCAATTGAAAAAGTAAAGAAATTAGCCCAGAAGTATAAATATTCACTAGCACTTTTTCAAGGTCCTCAAAGGAGGAGAAGAAGAAAACAACATGTTTACTCACCTTGAACAGAAAAAAAAAAACAACCCTGGAAGTTTACAGTTACTGCCTTTGCCTTCCCAAACAGAATACAGGCTGAGTCAGCCAGATTCTCCTACTACCTACTATTCTCCCAGAACATAAACATAGCAAGTACATTCCTAGAGCTAACCAAAACATGGGCTACCAAACCGCACCTATAACAAAATATCACCAGTCAACAAGAGGCCCCTGCTTTCAGAAACTAAAAGATAGAATTTATTTGGACCCCAGGAAATCAGAGTTGGTACCAAAGTGCTGCTAACACAGTACAGAAACACTGGAATTCAGTAGGGAAGTTACAAAAGTGGCTCACATTATGAATAACATGGAATAGATACTGGGAGTTTTCCATTCATGTAAATGGGTCATTACATACTGGGCTACTACCAATCCCAAAGCTGTTTGAATCATTCTGAATATTCTTCGTCTCGCAATCAATTGCTTGCAAGAAATGAAAGCTCCCCATTTAGAATGTAGATTGTCAGCAGAGATGTGTCTTTAACCAATTACACCATAATGTTTCATTGCCACAACATTGCTGCTAATCAGAGGAGTGTTATCTCCAGTCAAGCCCAATATTTGAAAGGTGGTGACCCATGTTGTACAAACTAAGTATGGAAAACCATTTTTGTAGCAATAAAAACATAAATAAAAACTAAAAATCAGGGCAAGGTTTTGCTACAAAAAGCCATTTTATTTGCTTAAAATAAACGACCAGCAAACAGGATGAAGGCACCGCTAAATTTCATGAGTAGGGAATTCAGTTCAGGAGTTGCCTGTGACCAATGTGAGTAGTTAATTAGAGCTGAGGAAATAATTTGTAATAAAACGGCTTATAGCCAAATTTATTCTGATTGTAGAATATGTGAAAAACAGATTGCTGGCTACACATTTATTTATTATCTGAATTAACAAAAATTTCCGAGTATTTTGTTTGTATTCTGTGGATTGAACATAGTCAATATTTGATAGTGTTTACCAATCATGCATATAGATTGAAGAGGGTCATAATACACAGAAGTAGAGCTGGCCAGAAACAGCAGGAGAGGAGAAAATATTTCCTAAAAAAAAAGAAAATCAGACTTCTGCCAAAAATCTGAAGATGCATCTGAAAGATGCACCAATATTTTCTACAGCAATAAGAACGCATTCCACAGAACTAACACTGCAATGGGTGCTGGTGCTGTTAAGAAGTTTAATCAAAATACACCCATTGTCTGTGCCAAATACCATTTTGAGCTAATGCTTAAATTACTGAAGATAAAGTTTTAGCATGCTACTGACCTCAAATTTCAAGGACTCAAGACATGACACAGAGAGAGAATACTGTACTGAAGTACTTCCTTTCCACTCATGACTCAGGCACACAAAGCTAACACATATTTGCTTATAGTGTAATGTCTTAAACTTTTATTTAAAAGCATTTTTCCATTAATTATAATTAACTAGATTAGATTCATTTTTTATTTGAACTTTTCTGAAAAAAAAATAATGGACAAGAAAGAAAATTCTCCCAAAACATTATAAGAAAGGTGCTCTGCTTTCGCCAAATGCCAAATCAAAAGAAAATTACAATAACTGATTTTTTTTAGTAAAAATAAAATAAAATAAAAATAAAAGATTAGTAAAAATAAAATAAAAAATAAAAGATTGAAAAAAGGCTTCTTTTGTAAGGTCAGACATGGATATGTTATCAAATACCACAGAGGTGCGGAAAATTAGCCAAGGAAATTAAGTCACTGCCAAGGACTCAAACAGATTCTTCAGCAAGACAGGAAGAAAGACTTCTGTAGAGAAGGCTGGAGTAAAACTAACAGAGAAAGAAGAGTGTGGGAAAAAAAAATACAAACACCAAAGAAAAATTTTCCCTCAGAGAGGAGGTGGCTAGGAATCTTGCCTACTCTCTGTTGTCCTAAAGGAGAAATAGTGGTCTCTTCAGTCAACTTTTTGATTACTCTATACACATATATCCTCTTCCCCCTTCCTCATCTTGTCTGTAATATCCAGCTTGTTAGAAATGCTACTCATGCACAAATCTGACAGTCACATCCTTAGATTGGAACTAAAAAGTGAATAGTGTCACAACTTAGACCTTTTTCCAGTTTCATGGGACTGATTTTGTCTTAGTGCCTTGCCTACAGCCTGAACTTCTTGACTTCTTGTTGGCAACCAGGAGACACAGTCAGAAAGCCCTGGGTCACTTCTCAAGGATGGACGCACAAATGTGAAGAACCACACATCACTAGTCTAGGAAACCAGTGTTCCTCACAATGGAAGAAAATTACAAGAAAACATAAGTGGGAAGTTTCAATGTCCCAGACACCATTTTTTTTTTCAGAAAACAAACAAACAAATTTGTTTCATTTCTTCTGAAATAAAACTTTTACCAGCATTTCTGGCTCCCTGATATGTTCAGTGTCTGTTTGTCCATTTCTTTCAGTTCAACCTGGAGTGAAAACAGACTTTCAAAGAAAAAAAAAAAAAAAGTACTTTTTGCGTGATGGGAATCACCTTTTAATTTTTGGCCAGCTCTCTTTTGTATACCTTTTTTCCCTAATATGTTCACCAGTGAATAATCCTCTCCAGAACATACCATATCCATTACAAAAGCTTTGAAGTCTAACACTTGTTACCTGCACCTAAAAGAGCACATGGGCTTACTGCTCACATTCAGCAAGCAGTGATGTAAATAAGACATGATTGTTTAAATCTCCAAATTGAGAGGGATGCCAGTCCAGCCACAGATAATTCTTACTGCAGTTCAAGTGAATGTTTGTGAACAGGTTTTCATTGTATTTGCTCAGCTCTATTCAATGAAACATGCTTGACTGCCTGTAACACATGGGATTTCTTGCAGTATGCTCGCTGAACTCACAGTTAGAGGAACAAACCAGAGCTGGCTTTGCTCAGAACAAAAGTCGTGTTTGTTGCTAATTGTCCCAAACAGGGAAAACTACTGAAGGGCTGGATGGAGGGACAGGAGGATATAGGTTCATAATCACCATGGATGTATGCTGGGTTTTAGGGATAGAGAAAGGGTTGAACAAGCATGCCTTAGTGAAGGAGTACTGAGCAGCGAAGCCAGGCTGGCCCTGCACAGCCATACAGCTTCAGAAACAGACATCAGCATGCAGTTACCTGAGGTTTCTTCACCTTAATGATCCAAGTGGGAGGCACAATGACAGCAGCGTGAGCCCCCAGGGAACATGGCTCCTCAATGTGATGTAGCAGGAAGCAGGTGACTTTGTTATGAAACTGGAAGAGGAAAAGAGTAGAGTCAATAAAGAAGAAAAGGGTGCTTATACAAAAACTGGAGCAATGTTCCCAACTCCATCATCTTCAAGCCCTCCAAACCATGGAGTTTTAGGGACATATAACTAAAGATCATCTTCCCTAGCCATGTATTCTTACAAAAAAAAATAAAAAAAATAAAAAGCCAAACTCCCCCAAAAACCCAGAAAACCAATCACTCCTACTTTAACACAGATCACAGACTGAAGACCACAACCTAGTTTGATGCAGCTGTATGTATCAAGAGTCCTTTGGCTGTTTGAGCTAGCAGAGGCAGCACATTGATAGGAGGTAACCAGCGGCCACGTTGTACAACAAGACTCTTCTCCTAGAGGACTCGTGTCAGCCAGGTAAAGTTACAGTGTCTTCAGGCAAAAACAACAGAAATGGCAAAATGGGGTGATTCACAGAAAGGGAACCTTGAGAGCCAGGAAAAACAAAATTACTTGCAGTATGGCCACTCAGTGAAGCTGCTACCAGTCTCCTTGAGTATTGTTCACTTACCGCCAGCTTGCACCAGGAACAACTTATGGCCACAATCTCTTTACTATGGAAGGAGAATTTCTGCTGAAAGCCCTAGAATAAGCAGGAAAAACTGATTCAATTTCTTCTGACCACAAGAAAGTTCACAGTTTTAACTCTTACCGGGTGATTGTGCTAGACTAAATCAGTTCATTGCAGTCATAAACATTGGTTTAGCATCAAAGCTCCTAGACATCAAACAGATTTTTGGGGGATAAAACAATAACAGGATTTATAGAGAAGTTTCTTCAACTGAGGCATTTTCACACACACTTTTAAAAACACTTCTCCAAAATTTTATGCTTTTTCTTAGACTTTGTTGTTAAAAACAACAGAAGAAGAAATAGAGAAGGAATTACTATTTTAATGGATTTCTACAGATCTGACAGATTCCGATTTTCTGTTGAACAAAACATTCTATCATTGCAGTCTTGTTTGCTCTAAAAATAAACAAGACTTTGAATTTTCCCTTTTTTTTTTTTAATATAGTGTGGAATCAACAACAATGTCTGTGTGGAAATGTTCTGATTGGGAAATTAAGTTTCTTGTTTTATTGAGCTGACTCAGACCAAAATCTTTTTACTAAGTTCCAAAAAACCAAGATGGTCTTACTCGCATCAAACAGATAAAAGAAAACATTTCTTTACAGTTTTAAAGAGGAAAAAAAAAACCCACCACCACAAACAAATATGAGGTTTTATTCTCCCACAGAAAAGTTCCATTTTGTAGAATGCAATTTCAGCAGACATATCACTTCTCTAAATTCTAAGACTGGAAAAGACCATTAGGTCATCTACACCCTTCTTGCGTATAACATAGGCAACAAATGGTAAGTTACAGCCTAAAAATTTCTGTTCAGCTCCAGCTTATTTTAGCCAGAGAAAGAATTTATATGGGTTGACGACTACAGAGATGGAAAGTCCAGAACTTCATTGAACACTTTGGATTAGTCAGTCACCTTCACTACTTAGATTTCAGATTTGCAGTCATCTGGATCCTTTATTCGTGGGCTTCTATCAAGCCTCTCTTCTACATTAAGTAGCCCACCACCACCCAAAATTTTCTAATCCAGTCTCTACCAAGTCATGAATTTGTGAGCCAGTTTTCTTTTTGACAAGCTGAGTTTTACCTAAATCTCCTACATGGTAGGCAATGCCCAAGACCCAATGCAAAGAGTTATAATCATCTGATTTAGTAACATCTAACAGGACATCACCTCACTGCTTCTATAATTAAGGTCCTTCTTATCCTGGCTGCTGTGGAAAGGAACAGGAAGATGGACGCTTGCAGGAAAAAACAAGCCTCTTAGTGCTCAGTGCAATGACAATGATGTCAAGCACAAGTTCTTCAAGAAGAACTACATGAACAACCAAAAACCCACCCAGAGATGCACTGATCTTGTTTAAGTAGGGGATTGAGCTACGATATGTCCATACACAGTAGCTGAGGACAGTCCTATCAATACTCTGAAGAGGAAGAGGCTCTCTCTGCCCACCATGCTGGAGTGCACATTGCAGCTACTTCTTCAGGTGTTCCCAGCATGTATTCAGATAGGCTTGCCAGATGAACCACACCACCAACTAAGGCCTACTGCTAAAGAGGCTTGTGTCACCTCCACCTAGACTTACTTTTTTTTAATCCTTCTAATGCTTCAGGTTTTACGGTCAGAGAAATTCCAAGAGTAGATTCTTCATAATGATGGCGATTTGGCATATTCAGGTTTAGTAATGGAGCATGGTCAAATGGCATCACAAAGACAAGCTTGGCAGCTGCTTCTGGCTGGGCAGATCTAGTCTACCATTCGGTGTGGGCACAAGAACAAATACAGTGACAGTACGTATAATATCAGTGCTAGAACAGAGGTCTGACACTGGACAAAACGCTCTATTCTCATTCACTTACATTAGCGCTTCTCAGTGTTTCTCACAAATCTTACTCTTTCTTGTCCCAAAGTAAATTTAAAAAAATATTTCAGCTCTTGATGGGCATGAAATGTTTTATTTTGTTCTGCTTTGTAACAAGCAGGGGAGAAATTCTTCTCCTCCAAAACCTCCATTAATAAAACCTAAAATTCGGTATATTAATTCCAGAGCCCATCAGTGGTGTATTTTAAACATATGGACTGAGCAGCTTGTCTGGTTCTGGATGGACTGTTTTTCATTTATTCAGTAAGCCATTTGGCTTTTAGGGAATCATTAGAGAAAATGAGACAGCAATAAAAACATATTAATGATAAGTAGCAATAAAACACCACTTTTCTTCCTCAAATTGCTTTAGAAATGTGAGCTAATTCTTCCTAAGGATACGTTAGAGGCAAGACAGCAATTATTTGAAAGCTAGATTTACAAGTAAAGGAACTGATGAAATGAAGTGATGTACTGCAGGTCACAGTGAGATTTGATGGGGATTATCAGGCTAAAACACTGGAGCCCCTCATATTCCACCAGAAGTCATCTCTTCTACCTTCTCTCAATGAGAAGGAAAACTAAAATTCAGATATCTTGTTCCTGGGTCATGCAATGAAGTCCTCAGTAAAAATTTAGAAATTTGGGGATAGAAAGTTAATTTCACCTTTGTGAGAATATTGGCCTAACAGTACCTGATTAGCCCTCATTCACTGGCACCCAGTTCCTGTACAAGATATGAAATCCCAAGCTGTGAGCTGCTCCTGCGGAAATAAACAGTTGTGCATACCAGAGGAAAAGAGCATCTGAATCTCGTAGCTTGTGTTGGTGATTACGATTTGTCTAAATAATCAGAATCATGGTCCACATTAATATAGACACGCACCCACACAAACAGAGCACATAGGGATTAGTAGCTCCAATACACTTCGGCTGTATTTTCAAACATTTTTATCATTAAATAGTATTTTCAAATCAATCTTAGGGTTTCTAATAATTTATTTTTGCACATATTTTCCTATGGCATTTATTCCCTTTTTAATGCTTTCAGAGACATTGCAATACAACATTACTGTGGGAGAGCCAGGTGTTACTATAACTCAAATACAGACAACAGAAGTACTTGGATGCTATTCTCTGCTAAAATAGCAAAGAACTAGAATTGCCTTTCAACTACCAGAAATTTCAATCCTGACATTATACGCAGGGAAAGCATACAGTTCTGCATCAATCCACAAGCCTTTAAAGGGACCAGTAACAGAAAGAGATAGATGCTGTAGCTGCAGACTGTGTGTGTATAGTGGACACACTGCTTTGGATACCACAGAAAGTAGAAAGAAATACAGTGTCTGTTTATCATTATGGCCTAGATGCACTCAGACTCCAAAAATCCCTAAGCCACTCATAACTGAAAGTATATGAAGAAAAGATCATCACTCTGCATTCATCCTTCAGCTTCTATTACTGCACACAGCCATGGACTGGACGCATGGTCTGAATGTTCTTACGTTGTATTACGTAAAGGAAAACAAAAATCTCAATTTTGCTGATGATTCCAGGTAACTAATAGCTAATAACAGCTAAAAGCTACAAAACTATCCTTTTTCCCTCCTGCAAGAGAAAGAAATGAATTCTTAAGCATCATGAATGGTTTACAGAATGCAGTTCGGGAGCTTTACTTTACCATCACTTCCAAGACAAGAGCTATGGAACACAAGAAAAAAAAATAGTAAGTGACAGGTTTGAAACAATCAAAATGTGGTTCTTCTCACAGTATGTAGTATTTGGGAATTTCTTGCTAAAGGATGTTATAAATGCTAAAACTTTACAGGAACTCAAGGAGAGACTAAACAAGATCACAGGAGAGAAAGTTATCATAGGCTGTTACATATAAAGGCATCATTCCTGGAAATTCACGAGAGAGAAATTTCTAGAGGCCAGGAGACTGTTTTGGGGATGCATCACTAAACATCTGCCTTCACTTACGCCTTTCCAAAAGCTACTCTTGAATACTGGGCTCAATGGTACTTTGTCTTAAGAGATATGGCCATCCTTCTATTACAGTCTCCAGTTTCAAAAAAAAAAAAAAAAAAAAAAAGGGAATCATCCTAGCAAGTAGTCAGAAATGCAGAAATGGATCATTTGGTTCACTGCACTCAGCAAGACTTTGAATGAGACCTTCCAGCTCCTCTTCTCTGCCACTGATTTCTGCAGGCAGTACTTTTGCAGTATAGCAGTGAAATCACCCGTGGGAAGGAGTAGAGAACTGAAGTCTGGATGAGAACACATAAACCGTATTTGTGGTAGCGAGTTACGTGTAACAGTGGGAGCACAAGCTCTGTTGGTACTGAGGACACTATACACAAGGAATTTCAGAGAATTTTATTTTTGACTAGCTGTAATCTGGTTCTGTGGACTGAATGCCCATTACCAGCTGCAGAGTTAACTTTCAAGTAAGTTTAATCTGAAAGGCTTTCAGTTATTTTGCTGCAAGACTGCTCCATGTGTGAACCATGGCAAGTGATGACAATCAGGAAAATTTCTTCCAAACTGCACTTCTGATCTGAGGTGAAACACTGGAATAGACACCTCTGTTCTCCAGCTCTCAGGAAGCATCAATCGTGGCAGAGAAGACACACAAAATATAAAGCCACAAAGCCATGCGAGAGCTGTTGGGGAGCATTAATTCCTCTCCACTGGCTTATGAATTGAAGCATGAGATGGGTATATCCTAAATGTTTATTTCTACTTTCTTTACTCAAACTACTATTATTGATCATTAAAATATTTAACCACGCAATTCCAGATAAGGGATAGGACTAATATTTCACAACAATGTAATCTACTAGAATCAATAGGTATTCCATGAATAATACTTTCTTTTATTGCTTTAAATTTACCGCCAAGAGAGGCCAATTTACTAAGAGAGGCCAAGTCTTTCCCATTCCATTTCAATGAGAGTTCCCTTCTTCTTGCATGACAAGAGAATACAAAAGATAGTTCTCGCTTGCAGGTATAAGAAATGTAACAGCGGAGCACAAGACAGACAAGTATTTTGCTGAAACAGGAGATTGCTTGGCCAATAAATATAATGTTTTTTTTTTTGTTGTTATCATTTTCCCTAATCCTTTCTGTTTCTTCACAAAGAAGGACTCTACAACAATATACCCATGTTAGTCTTAACTGAGTATTTCTTATTTAAGGGGAAAACTGATTTCCTCTGAATTTCTCCACACCAGTCAGGGCTGATAGGAATTTTAAGATGGACTGGTCATGTTGCCCAGCACAAGTGTGAACATACCCAGCACAAGTTTTGATATGATAGGCAGTAAGTACTCCCTTTGCTAAATCAACTCTTAATGCCTCTAGGGGAGATCCAAAGCAAAATGGCAGAGGAGGAAGGCAATATCACTGCAAAGTCATAACATAAGAATGCTGCATACAAAGTGCTTTGCTGCATTGTTCACAACATACTTGCTATAAAAGGGCATCATATTTTTATTGCATGCTTTGATGCAGCTGGTAGCTGGTGATCTACATCAGTATCCAGACACAGATCTGATTTTTCTCTGACTTAAGTGCTGTGCCATGGAGAGGAGACAGTCTTACTAGTCGATGTTAGGAGGGAGGATAAAGTATAATGTAGTGCTAGAGAAAGGAAATTAAACCCCTGTGTTAATTGAATTTTTAAGTATCTCTCAAAAGATTTCAGGGGTTCAAAATATTTCAGAAGAAAGGTCTTCAATAGCTAAGGTACTTCTTATCCCTTTCTATAGCTTTTTAGAAATAAACTTTTACAATCTATGCAGCAGAGGAAATGTGAGACAGTCTCACAAATCTTAGAGCCTGCTGGGGCAGAAAGAAAGCAGCAGCCTTTTTTCTTTTTTTCCAGAAGCCTGAAAAAATAGGCCATAACAATTTCAGCACAGGTGACAGCACTCTAAGGATGCCGTACTGGCACAGGGTTAGCTTAACAAAGAAGGAAGCTCAAGGAGCTTCTGCTGACCACCCTGAACTCATAAGTGCCCAGTGTTGTGCTTGTACTGCAGAGGAAATCTCACCTTTCCACACTGCTTACATTTGCCCTCCTGCCTCCGCCTGTGCACCCAGTGGTGTCGGACAAAGTTCTGCAAAAGAAGGATAAAAAGTATGTTATAGAGAGCAATCACAGCTTGCAGTCAAAGGTACCATCTGTGTGAAACTGGTTTACAGACATCAAAGGAAAGGTTCCTTCAGCCAACGCAAACTCTTCTGCAGCAAAATACAGCAGTCCTCGTGGGAAACCCCAGGCACAACCAACACTGCAGGAGGAATAAGGATGAGATGGTGGTCTTTATCCATGTTGAAATGTGGACAGAACTACTCTCTCAGTACTCTTCTACAAAAAGAAGAAAGTTCATTACATGACGGCAGAGATAATCATCACCTAAATACAGCGCACAGCAGTGCCCAAACACTGCTATTTCCAGCCACGATGCAAGGCCCTGCTTTGCTCTGCTTGGAAATACAGCCTTATAATGCAAAAAAAAAAAACAACAAAAAAACAAAAAAAAAAAGTCAATGCAGGAGAAGGGAAGGAGGCAAGGAAGGAGCAGTCAGTGAAGCAGCCTTTTATTCTTGTTTGGACTACATACATACTGGATGGCAGCAAGCGGTGGGCAAGAGATGGGAGGGGGAGCAGGACTGCCACTCCTCATTCTGGGCAGGCAAGGGGGTTCGAAGGGGTCTGCCCGCACCATGCTGTTACACCAGCCGGTGCTGAAACGCTGATGTGGCAGGGAATTGAGCTACCTCTGCTAAGAGCAAGCTGGTCACTAAATCAACTATAAAAGTTAAGAGGTGTTTTTGAAACACTGGCTTCTAACTATGTAAGACAGATATATAAATATATCAAAATTAACAACAAATACCCTAAATAAAACCAATAAATACCCAATACCTTCAAAGGCATTGAATTCATACAGTAGCTGGAGGCAAATCATAAGGTTTTTGAATGTTTGATATTTTACTAAAAAAAATCTTGGAACACTAGAGATACTTCTAGGAAAAAAAAAAAAAAAGAATAGAGAGGCAAGTGGAAGGAGATGGAAATAGAGAAAAACAAAAAATACCAATTCAAAGGTCATGAAAAAAAATGTTATGCCAGAAAAAGAAAAAAAAAAGAAAATAAAAGAAAAAAGACAGAATAGCTGAATGAATGGGAAAAGAGACAACAGAAAGATGAAATGGTTTCTGTCAGTGTAAGTAATGGAGTTCTTCAGCTAGAATTCATTTTACATTTATTCTGGAGAGAAGAACATGTCCCACTGGGAACCAATACTCTGTCTAAGACTCCTCTGAATGTAAAAGCACTGCTGCAGCTCCATACCAGGTGGACCAGCACACAAATCAAATGAAAAGCAATCATAATTTGTCCATTACTTACTTCTCTCGGAGATCTGGAGCTTCCTTCTCGGAAAGTTGGCTTGCAGCGAAAATTAATCTGGCATTAAAATAAAGCTGTTAGAACTGAAAGTGAACTGAGAGAGAATCTATCCCAATACATTGATCTAGGACAGACTTCCAAAATATTTATTATCTATTAAAATATTAGCAAAGTAACTTATCTAGATGCCAGAAAATCTCTTTTCATATGCCATAATAATTGTCCTTGCTAGATCTCTACACAGCCCTCATCTTCACTAATGCTATTGCTGCCTGCTCAGATCATCTATTTCAAGTGTCTCCCCCTTGCCTAGAAGGAAAATGCTTCATCTATTTTTCTCTGAAGATCGTGCAACCAAGGTGGACTTAAGATGATGTCTCAAAAATTAATAGGAGCTGGAAATCCAACTCTGTAAGACTTTTTTGCACATGCCAACTTTATATCTTCATAAACAAAATCTGTGGAGAAATCTTGATTCACATGAAGAACTGTGCAAATTACCCTAAATTTCTATCTTCTGCTTAGATCAGACTACTTTTATCCACCTCCTCCATCACAAACCATTTAGGGACCATTGTACTGCCTCATGCAGGGGTGTTGCCTCCTTCAAGCAGGAGAGGAATGACAGAAAGAGGACAACAGGACTTTCCACGAACAGAAAACATTTTCAGGAAGATGAAGAGAAAAAGCATTTAACAAACAACAAGACAGTCCCATGAGAAAAACCCAAAATCTTTTGAGAAAAGAAAATCAATATAAATAAGAGCAGGGGAGAAGTAGAGAGGAAAAAAGTATATATACTGAAGAACAGAGGCATGGAAAAAGGCCAAATGATATGTGAGGTAAGCACTAAATGAAATGCATGCAAGCTTAAGCTGACTATCCTTCAAACAATAAAATGCTTAAGGATACTGCACAGCTATGCTTTTGCCATGAAGACAGGAGGACTGAATTTCCCTGAATTTAAATACAACCCTTCCCATATAAATAAGTTCTTCCCTCATTTAATGGCCTTCAAAATAATAGGTCAAAAGAGGGGGAAAGAGGAAAAAAAAGAGGAAAAAAGTAAACTAAATACCTATTACTTAAGAAGAATTAAAAGCCATAGCAATATCAGTCTTTCTCCACTGCTCTTCACCTGGAATTGCGATTCATTATTTCACTGCTGCATTGTGGCAGGCTGAAAAAACCGCCAGCTTATATTTATCTTACTTACAACTTACACCTTTCCAGAGAGGGCCAATCAGAGGACTTATGTGCTAGTTCTAAACTCCACAGGGTTTAAGAGGGATGCAGACTTTATAATAACCCTCTGCCAAGAGGTGAATTTCATGGTCTCCAGAATGGCATAAACAAGCTCAACAGAATGGGTTTTGTCTAAGTGCTCATTTGCTCCGGCTGGCAATGCCATCAACTCGCTGGGCTATGGAGAGTCAGCACTGCTGCTGATGAAGGAAGTCATGAAAAATTCACTGGTAACATTTTGTGCTGAAAGCATGTGCTAATGCTAATTTCACTGCGGGTAAGAGCATCGGGGGTGGAAATGGTACCTCTCCAACTTGGTATTATGGCAATCACCATGACATTTGTCAACACAAGTCCAAATACTTGGGAAAGAAAAACTCTTTCCAAAGGGTTGTAGTTACAAATTTGCTATGCATCAACTTCTTTTAGGGAAAGCCACATTGCAAAACATATAGGAGTGAAAATGAAGCTCTAATGAAACCAACAGGGAAATTCCCACTCGGATTTCTTTACACATATCCCACCAAGAGAGAAAAACAGTGGGGGGAAATGTCTAACACATTAAGAGTTAGGCATAATGAAGAAAAATCACACGTGAGAAGAGTGATAGATATTCTATAGGCATTTGAGGGTAAGGAGGGCTCCTTGAAGGAGCTGAGAAGCAGGACAGATGCTCATAGAAATAATGATACTATAAAGGAAAGGTTTGATGTTTTCCATTTTAAAAACAAGAACTGAATTTCTGAGGTTTTGAGGACAAAACAGCATTGTCTAGTAAACAGTAAAAAAAATGTTCATAGCAGCATCTTATGCTACATTGCTCATAATAAATATAGCTGTCATAGATGAATTATGCTAGGTTCAGTTGAGGAATTTTGGAAGGACAATTTTGTGCATGAAAGCATACTGCATTTTCTAGCTTCATTTTTCAATCTAGAAGTAGAGGGAAATTATTTTCTTAATCATAAAAATTGTGAAAGCGTTCTATGTTTTCTTGTTGTTAGGTTTTTATAAATGGCTCACAGGGTTTGAAGAAATCTATTTTTAAAAATAAGCTGGAATTTTAAGTCAACTTTTTAACAAATATATTGTCAAAACAGCTATGAAAACCTAACTTGGCATATGGTGTTTTCAAGACTGAAACCTCATTAAAAGAATGAAATGAGTGTTGTCCGTGTCAGGCTCCAGAAGATGGCAATGTCTTACCTTCTCTAACTGCTCCATGCACGCATTGTGGACCACAATCTTGCAGGCAGCACACTTCCTCCGCAGAGCAGATTTCTGCAAGAGGAAAGGGAGATGTGTGTGCATGGAGGTGCTCTATTCTCAGGGTGGGGAAAAAGTGAACTGTGAAACAGGGGATGTTTCTCTCCTTATGCAACATGTATTTTTCCTCTCTTGGCGCTCTCAGCTATTTTGTACATTGAAGAAAGGTCCAAAGTTCTTCCAGTCAAGGACTCGACTTCATGAAAAAGACAGAGCTACAGTACTCCAGCTTGAGAACTAGAAGTAAAAAGCTGGCTTTAGGTAGCAGACCAGGCTGTAACAGTACAGATCATCACTATAAAAGGAGGCAGCCCTATGACGACAATGAGCAGGGCCAGTGAAAAGAGGAGGAAAAACCACACATGCAAATCAGAGAACTCAGACTAGTTTGGAAGAGTATGTCACCTCATGTTATCATATAATATTTAATTTGATGGGCCTGACCATTGCCTTGCAGAAAAATACTTGGGTACTTGGGTCATTTAGCAGAGAATGATAACCTTCTCCCAGAATGTTGTTACATGCTTATGAAATGCTACAGCAGGGACAAAATTCTCAACCTGATTATGCTGGTTAGTTTTATTAATTTCAGTAGGGCTTTTAAAATAATTTCCATTCAATCCCCTGGGCCAAAGCATATCAAAGGCAAGAGTATGCATCCAGGAGAGAGAGAGAATATATTTACTTTTTTTCCTTGCATACACTCAATTTAATAAACCAGATGGAATTATTTTTCATAGAAGTTATAGATGTGTGCTTGAGGGACAGAAAAGTTATAAACATCCAGTAAGTCGAGATTTATTTACTTCAGATTTTAACATTAATTTTATTCAGGTTTATTTATATGTCTAATAATTTATTTAATTAGAATTTTCAATATATTTAATAAACTCAAGAAGAAACAGGGAACACTCCTTCGGCTGACGTTATAGAATAATTTTTATAATTTTACTGAGTCTCAATTATCTAGATACAACCTAACTGTGTGTGTTCACATGTATGTGGAGTGTTGTTCTAATGTTTTGTCTGAAGAATTATGCCATTGTGTAAGAGACTAAACTTTCATGTGGTTTGTGATTTGTTAAACTTTACATATGCTTTTAGTCTCTGTGTTTACCAAGAAGACAGAGACAACATAAAGGAATCGATCCCTAAGATTACAAACTGCATAAAGCAAACAAAGGTAACACTTTATGAGCAGCTACTTTTCTAATGTCTGTCTTAAGTCATTCTCATGATTTTTGAATGCTGCTGGCATTGCAAGTAGTTACAACCATTTATAGTGAGAGGCTAGTAAAAATTCAGACTATCTTTTCCCTTCCTTCTGACTTCTTTGATTTATCATGAAATGTCAGCTCCAAATTCCAGAAATTACAAGGTCATGTTCTGTATAGGCTAACATTTTATGCAAAGTCTGTGCAGCTACAGCTTAATTATTTCTCACCACTTCTCCATTGAAAACATTTGATCTTAAATAGCCCACATGTAAAACAGCTATGTCAAAGGAAGACTGGGAAAGAAAGATGCAGTGTCTTCAAAAGATTCAAGCTGGAAAAGCATTAACCTTTTGACAGATAAGGTTAAACTAACCACAACTAAAGTTAACTGGATTTTCATTTCCATTTCTAGTTCTTAAGCTAATGAAAGCCCCACACAATATAACATGTTATAAACACAGATATTGCTTTCCCCAAAGGGAACCAATACACTAGTACCTAAAAGTGAAAAAAAAAAAAAATCTCAGTCAGGTCAAGCAAAGGCCAGGCAATTAAGAACTGAGCAATGTTAAATTCTGCTGCTTCCTAAATATGACTAAACATCTCCAGGTCTATTGGCTGGAAAAGCTTGTCACCACTTAAGATGTCTCCCAGCATTCCCAGATAAAAGTTTAAGTCAGTGGGTCTAATTCACCAGCAGTGAATTAGCAAACAGTCTTTCCAACTCCTGTAGAGATACACCTCTAAAGCTAAGACACAGACTTGCAAATCATATGCAACATATTATTAAATTTCCATGCTACTTTCAATGAGGAAGTATTTACTCAGTTTTTTTTAAAGGTAAACTTCTATTAAGAACATATGAACAGTCATATCAGGTCAGACCAAAGGTCCACTCAGCCAAACAAACCCTGTCTCCAGCTTTTGCCAAAACCCAGTGCTTCAGAACAAACATAAGTGCAGTGCAAACACACAATGACACTTCCCTTGAATATTACTCCACCATCAGCAGTCTTTACTGTTGGGACTCTGCTTCATTACTCGTTGTAAGCAGTCACAGACTTCCTAGGCTTTGCCTTAACATTGTATCCCATAAAGTTATATGCCAATTTGCTAGAGGAGTTATAGGAGATGGACATTAAATTGCAGCTACAGAAAGCACTACTGTTTTGAACAAAAGTGCCCCAAAATCTAGGGGTGATTAGTAAATCAAAATGCTTTGATTTGGATCAAATGATCTTAGGGTTTGGGTTTTTTTAAGATAAAAACAAAAAGATGGTATCACAAAGAGTCACAGGCAGTATCCACAAACACCCCAGAGAAGAGGGACTCCCCTTACACTTTGGAGGCCAAGGGCCAGGATGCTCCCTTGAGCATCGATTCAAAGCAAGGGCTTGAACACAGGATGCCCACTCTCTTCCCCAGGTTTCCTAAACACCAAGATTAAAGGAGTTTTTTTTCTTCTCTTCTGCTGAAACAGTTTAATTGAAATACTAGGTGAAGAGCTGCTGAAGCAGACTGGAAGTATAACAGTGACTCCCCAGTCAAAGAGATACACATGGGATAGAGATCAATCCAACAAAACTTTTTCATACACAGCAGAAAAGCTTCCATAGGAGAATGCAAACTTCAAATATTCTCAAATAGAAGGTGGCAAACATGAATATAAGTGCACTCATTGCTGATAAGTGCATTCAAGGCTTTGGAAAATTCAGTTAAAATCCTTGCAGTGATTAAAATAACAAAAATTTGATCAGACCCTACTCACAGGGACCCCAGCAAGTGATAGATTTGTGTATATAAATAAAATAGGCTACTTTCTTTGAACATATGTGAAATATCTCAATATTCTAACCTTTTTTCCCTTACCATGTTAATAAAGTACTCATTACGTCCATTCTCACTGTGAAAATAATCTGGGTCACTCAAAATAATTTGGAGCTCTTTTCCCAAGCAATAAAGTATTTAACCAGCAGCCTTTTGCCCCTTTTGCATTCCTTCTCCTGGAACAAAAGCATCAACAGTAAACAATTCAAGCATCTGAGTACTGTATCAGTCTGAATTGAGGCTTGTTACCTCAGAAAGAAGAAAAAGTGAAAATAACTCACTGAGAATTTGACTTGGCAGCTTTCCTCCCCCAGGTAGCAAAGGTCCCCAGAAACATTTGTCTCCAGCCACAGATGCTCTCCGTTCACAGCATTTTCCTGAGAAAAGAGGATTGTTAATCTGGTTTGTGAAATTCAGCCACATGAGTACAGAGGAAAAAAAGATCTGATTTTCACAACAAATTTAAAAAAAGAAAAAAAAAAAAAGAAAAAAAAACCTCCAACAACCACACAAGCACGTGTTGTTTTGTTTTTCTACAACACAAAGCCATAACAGTATTACCCTGGCTGACCACCCCTGCTTAAATGATGCTGATGATACAATGAGTGATGTGTCACCAATCAGAATCAAAGTATTTTTGTGTACAACTAGTGAAACTTTGCCCATGTTCTTCCCACATGCTGCCTAGTTTAACTGGGACTCTAGATTTCATAAGCATGAGATGTACACAGAATTTTAAAGAAACAGAAAATCAAGAAGGATGAAACAAAAACATGACTACCAAACTTTAAATTGGAGAAGTCCAAAAATTTGAGAACGTGTCCCAGAAGTGCAAAATAACACACTGATTCTAGCTTTGGGATGATGGGATAGTTTAGACAAGGAAAAATACTTTATTTAAAATGGCTGAATCAAAACTGTATGTTTATGAAAACATGAACAAAACATTAAGTGGCCAGGAGAGACAAGACTAATTTTATACCTGAAAGAATGATACATTCAATTGAGAAAACTCAAAAAATCTACCTAGCACACTGACAATTAGCAGTGATTTACAGAGTAACATCTGATTTCTTTGACAGCCTCACTTGACCAAATCTGTACCTTAATTCTATAAAAATTCTTGTTCTGAGAAATTTGGTCATAGAAAAACTACAGTTTTCATTTGACTGTAATCCCGGCTCGACTAAAAAGCCTAAGAAGTCTACTGTACACTATTTGAGCAAAGTGAATAAACAGGATTTCTGTTCAGCCAGAATTAGAGCATGATGGAAAACGCTTTGACAGTTTCTGACATTTGGTTCCCACACTGCAGAAGTCACAAATGATGACGCTTACCAAACAGATGGCGTCCGACAGCAGGATGCTCTGAAATAGCCACCTTGGTTAAAATAATTTATTTAAAATACCACTGACAGTTTCAAAGTGATGAAATGAGAAAACTTTTCTTGCCATGTGGATTTCTTAGGTAAAGCAGAGAAGCAGAAGTGGCAAAATCCTTTGCCTTCTGGACTACGAGTGCATCCATGTTAGCCAAGACCTATGAAAATCTGCACATGGTGGCTGCCACAACTATGGTGCTCACTTCAAAATACACCAAAAGATGAAAGAACAACCTGGCTACTTGTCCACAGGTCTAACTTCATCAGAAATGCTCCCATTGATGACGGACTCAGTACTGTCCCTCAGCACAAGGGGCTGGATGAGCAAAACTTGGATTCCAGACTCCTGCCACTACATTCTGATTAAACATAATTTAGTGGGTCACCATTCTGCATCTCCTTTCCTTCTCATCCTTTTGTCTGCCTGTCCACCTGAACTGTAGATACCCAGTCCCAGAGGGGACAGAGATTTTCCTAAACTGTACAGTTCAGTGCATCATAGTTTAGGCAAGCCATTTCAGCATTTTTATAATGCAAAATAGCTTTTAAGGACTTGGATAAGCTTAAGAAATTCTTCAAGCCTTACTCAGACAGTAAATTATCCAGATTGTAAATTCTTTCCCTTCAAGTTTATCCTTATATTAAAGCCATTTGCTCTGGCAAGAATCAGTTTTACAGCACTTCATTGAAGCCTAGTCACATCATACTAATAAAATTAGTATATGCCCAACATATTAACTTCCTGCCTAGTTTATGAGAGGTCAAGCAAGAGGACTGAAGCAGGAGGATATGAGCTCATCAAAGAGTGTTTGACCTAAGCACATTCTCTGTTGACAAAACAATGCAAACTCAACATTATAACTCAGAGCTAAGTTTTACCAATTGTAAAAAGCATTTAGGAAAGATCAACTATGCAAGCTAAGTAAGAAAACACACAGCTCCTGGGACATGATTTTTAATGAGGAATAAAAATTCCATTTAAAAAAAATAGATTAAATACTCCTTCACTCAGACCATGTCCACATAACTTGTCATCCAGGATTTCTAAAGATAAAAGCAGCCTATTTCCATAACCTAGTTCAGACTGATTGTTCCAGACTCTACCACACATCCACACATTTGACTTTAATTCACAGTGTAAACAAAATCAGTAAGTAGTCTACAAGGATGACCTTTGTAGTTCATGCTATGGTAGAGTTCTGACAAGACTGGATAATAAAAATGTAAATATAACCTGATCTGGTAGAAGTAGCACACCTCCAGATACCTACTGCCACAAACAATTTCACAGCACGGTGTGTGAGAACTCACAATTTCAATTCCAGCAAACTGACATTTGAAAAATCTCCCTTCATCCTGAATCAGAGCAAAGAGCTGAGATTTCCCAAGATTAAATGCCCTTCCTCAAAAAGCTTTGCCTGACAATTACTTTGTCTCGATAAAATTAAAGGGAATTACTTGAACTTCACTGTTTTAAATTCTGTTGCCGCTTATGAAAATCAAGATGATATAGTCAAAGGAAAATTATTTGACCTTTTCCAAGCCAAATTTTTCATTCAATTCTAATAGGAAATTTTGACAAAAATCAATACATTTCTATGAAGAATTTTGACTTCAGCAAATCAGCATTTTCTACTCCAAAATTCAGAGGCAGTATTCCACAATGTGCTGGACAAAAGGGCACTCCATCTACTAACACATAAGCTGACAGAGGTCACTGGGACCACCCTCTAGTATGAGCTCCTGTTTAACACAAAACTAAAGCACAGTAAAGGCTGCATCATCACTTGAATGTTTTGACACAGATATTTTTCCACAAGAGTTTTGAGTTCAGCAACCTTTTCATAAATAATTTGCCAGTCTGATTTATTTTGCACTTGATGTCTTTATATTGGCTTTAGGAGTAAATGGCTACCAAAGAGGCAGTCGTCCTCTTTCTGTCCCTGAGCCCTTAGACCCCAGTTTCATGCTCTTGCCATTTTCCTCATGCTAGATCTAGTGGCTGATGGAAAACAATAGATAACTTTACCTACCAAATCAGCTAGACAAAAGTGACCCACCCTGTGACCACGTAACTGCTGGATCTGACACAAGAAATGGGGGGTTAAAGGTGGGTTCAATGGGATGGATGCTTTTGGTGCCAACTCAGTGTTCAGGCAACTTAGCCGATCTGTCAAACCGTGCTTTTTGGCTGACGTGCTTTGCTTTGACTTGCTATGTAGAAAGGGATACTGCCCATCATTGTGGATAAAACAGCAATGACTGCGGCCTAATATTCTGCAGTTAAAAAGGGAACCAGGAACTCTGTTTCCTCACCTGGATTCCCAGCCCTTGCAAGTGTGCATACTCAGTGTCCTGTGAAGAGGAAGAGCCCCTGCTCACTGAAACAGAGGCAGAAGCGCCCTCCTGGCAGATGCAGTCTGCCTCACAGGGGACACGCGAACTCAGTATGCTCTCCCAGATGGAGACCTCCCATTTAATTGCTCCTGATCCAGTACCACAAACAAAAATAATGTCAGTATAGCAAACATTCCTTTCATATGAAACAAAAAAGACACACCATCCCCCCTGAAGTGAAAGAGAAATAGGAATTCAGGGACTAGGAATTTGGGAAGGATGTAATTACAAGTACGTGATCATAACTTGCTGTGCACATTTCACTAATTCATACACTTGGTTGATAAATTTATGATTGGTGTAAAATTAGTGCTCAATCTAAGTTTAATTAAATGTATCTGCAAGCAAAAATTATTAGCTTTAGCCCTTTTCTTTATGAGGTCACCATCAAGCAGAAATAAGTTTGATTGAATGTCTTTTTCCCAAATGTCTTTCTCTCATGTTTGGTTTGTGTTTTACCCTTAACTCTGAAATTGCAGAGTTTGAAATGCTTATGTTGCAAACAATAGCAACATCCCAAATGTTTTCTGTCAATACACAGTCTCAATTTTAACTCCACTTTAGCACATTTTAATTTGGGAATATTCTTCATGTAGAACTCACCTTTTCTTTAATTATTACAAATGTAATACATAGACATAAACCAAAATAAAATATCACAGAGACATTGTACTACAACAATTACTTCAGAAAATTTGAAGATACCTAGGTTCCAACTTTCAGAACTATTTTTGGATGTTCAACTTCTAGGTCTAAGTTCACCACATTCTCTAGCTTTTTCTACCATTCTCCTTTCCCCCACCATGCTTTCCAACATCCCCACATTTGTTGCCCACTCCTGTACTCTCTGCTGAGCTTTTGAAATTGCTGTTATCATCATCTGAAAGATCATCTGCATGCAGAAGCAGAACAACATTTGTCCTTGTGGAGGAGCAATGCCCAGATACTATCAACTGAGATGACGATTCCCTATGTTCTCATGAACCATTATTTTTGCTGATGACAGCTTAACCCCAATCCTTTTGGCAACAATGGGAAAAAAATACCTATTTTCGAGAAGGGCTCCTTCTGTAATATCACTGCATCCTCTATACCTCTGGGGAAAAAAAAAATAAGAAAAATAGAGATGGCCACCATTTTGAAATATGACAGATCTCTTTTTTTTTTCTTTTTAGATCTCTCCAGAAAAAACAGTAGTTCTCAAATCTTGATAAAAAGAAACAGCTACATAGGGCTACTGATCCTGAATACATTGCTTCAAGTGTCATCTGCACACAAAATTTCAGCAATTTTTAAGTATGCATGCACTCATCACTAATTATTTAGAGTGGAACTACAGTGAGTAGTGTGGAACTAGAGTGGAACTACTCCCGGAACCTCAACATGTTTTTATGTGACTAATGGTATACCCATACCCCAGGATTCTCCTTTCTCATGCAAGCATCTGATAACATACATCTCTTTTCAACTGAATACTCAGTTCCCACTTACAAAACAATCTGGCAGACACTCACAGAAGGGAAATATCCTCCAGTGTAAAAATTAGTGTAGCTTTTAGGAAACGATGATACAGATGCCAAACAGTTCACATGGAAAATAAATACATTTATCTAGATAGGAAATATTTCATCATTGGTAGAACACATATTAGTGTTTTAACACATATGTAAATTATCTAAAGTGTAGTATATTACTGGGCACTTATAAACACTTACTGCTCATGAAAGTGGGCAACACTACTGACTAATGCCAAAAAGACAGAGAATATAATGCAACAGTTTCATTGCAAAGTCACATTTACTGATTATAAACACCTTTCATAGACCACCTCACAGTCTATTCATCCAGCCCATACTCCATCAGTTTGTCCACAAGGATGTTATGGAAGACAGTGCTAAAAGCCTTGCAAAAGTCGACAAAACAGACGTTGCTCTCCCCTCATCTACCAAGCCACTCATCTCATTATAGAAGTCTGTCAGGTTGGTCAGGTATGATCATCCCTCCACAAATCCATGCTGACTACTCTCAATCACTTTCTTATGCTTAATATTTTTGGAAATAGCTTCCAGAAGGATTTGCTCCATCACATTCCCAGAAATCAAGGTGAGGCTGATCAGTGAGTAGTTTCCTGGATCCACCCCCATGCCCTTCTTGAAGACAGAATTGATATTTACTTTATTGCAGTCCTCAGGAATCTCCTCTGATCATCATGACCTTTCAAAGACAACAGACTGACCTTGCAATGACATCAGCATGCATCTCATCAGGTCCCATGGACTTCTATATGTTCATTCTGTTTAAATGTTCATAGGGACCATTGCCTACAGAAGTTAAGTCTTCCTTGCTTCAGCCACTCGTGTCTGAGGCCTGGGATTCTTTGTGCTCCTACAGCTGCCAACAGCCTACAGAAACCATTCTTGTTGCCTTTCATGTTCCAGTCAGATTCAACTCAAAATTCAAAGCTCCGGCTTTCCTTACCCCATCCCTCTGAAATTGGGTAGTGCCCTCTACAATCCTCCTGGCTGGCCTGACCTTGCTTCCACATGTTATACTCGGGACATGGAGGGGAAGGAATGGATGTGTTTAGTTGAGGGGCGTGGAGGTAAATATTTGAGTTTTGTCTGGACCATGTGGGCCTCCTGATGGTTTTGCCTGAATTACTGCATGTGAGGATGCTGCTCTCGAGCGTTGAGGAGGTGATCTTTGAATACCAACTAGTTTTCTGGGAGTCCTTTTTCTCTTGAGAGTCATGTCACGTGTTACTCTTCCAAACAGTTCCTTGAACAGGTCAAAGTCTGCTATCCTGAAGTCCAGGGCTATGATCCTGCTTTTGCCTTGTTCCCTCTTTTCAGGATCCTGAACTCCACCATCTTATCAACACTGCAGGTGAGACTGCCCTGACCTTCACATTCCCCACCAGTTCTTCCTGGTTTCTAAGTATGAGATCCAGCAGAGCACCTCCTCTCACCAGCTCCTCAATCATCTGTGTCAGAAAGTTCTCATCAACATTTTCCAGGGACCTCCTGGATTGCTTGTGCCCTATTATTCCTTCAGCAGATATCAGTATGGCTCACATTGTCCTCATAAATACTAGGGCCTACAAAAATGAGGCTGCTTCCAGCTGTCTGAAGAAGGCCTCATCTTCTACCTGTTCCTGAACAAGGCATCTGTAGCAAACACCCACTACAATGTTGCCTATGTTGGTTTGCCCTCTAATCTTGATCCATAAGCTCTTCACAAGCTCATCACCCCTTCCACAGCAGAGCTTTGAAAGCATTCCCACTTCTCAGATATGAAGGACAACTCCCCCTCCTCAACATTCTGACCTTGTCTTTCCTAAAAAGTCCATAACTATCCATTGTGCTCCTCCAGGTACACTGTGCAATTGCACTATGTCTCTGTGATCCCAGTCAGATTACAGGCCTGCAATCTTCTGATATTTAGTAGAAAGTATAAAGAACAACTTTTCCCTGCATGTTAAAATACCCTATGCAACTGACTAAACTCTCTCAACCAACTAATTTTATAGAAGCAGGTAAACGTAAAACCTACAAAACTGGTATTACATATTGCCAAATGCCAGTTTTCAACTTCTACTCAAATGCATAGTTTTCTATTCTTGTTAAGATCTATAAGAATTTTTGTGTCTTTAATATATATAATTTATGGCATAAGGTTATAACATTTCTCCTCTGAAGAACACTCATCTTGCACCCAGATAATTCTGTACATTCACAGAACACAAAGCAAAAATCAGTTTCAAGTTTTTTCATTGAACTCCATGAATGGAAGCTGCATGTCTTCAAATGCCTCCTAATGGACATAACTAGAGTTCTAAGGCTTGTAGTCATGGACCATAAATGCCTGCTAATGAGAAGGCAACAAACTGGCATCAAGAGACAAATTCATGACGGACAAATAAAATAACGTGACAATTTTGGCCACTGGGAAGCTCAACACACTAATATCGTAGGTGGCTGTCAAGATTTTTGTAGGCACCAAAGAAAGCAAGAGTTAGAAGGCAGTACTTAAAAAGAAATTACAGGATGGCTTTGCACAAAAGCTCATGCTTATTTTCCTTGGGAGCAAATGGCAGTATGAAAATATACAAAGGCCTAGATGCACAGTGGTGCACAAGCACTGTATGAGGTGGCTCAGTCTGTATTCACTTGACAATCTGGGCTAGAATTGCTTACTTTATCATTTAACTTGTGGGAGTGACGCCTAAAATCGGGAAGGGTGGGAGAAGAGGCTATGCATAAACACATCACAGGGGCAAGCAGTTAAGTTGGTTCCATTTTGGTAAAGAAAATTCTGCATTGCCCTCTGGCTATAACATCACCTACTCCAGAGAATGTATTCTGTATGGCCCTGCTATGAAAAGATAGCGCTAAATTAGACAATAAAGCTACAAGTTAACTCGAATTAGGTGTAGCAAATGTGATTAAACTGGGCACTTATAAGTATGTGAAAAAAAAAGAAACCTCAGAGATGACAGACAGTAACAACAACAAAGAAATACTGTTTCTTATGTAAAGGGTCTTAAGAGACATCAGAATCATCAGCTCTATTTTACAGCTGGGAAGGCTAATGTATTGAGTGGCAAAACAATTCATCTGAGCTCACTCACAAGGTAAGTGGCAGAGCAGGGAATGGAATCGGTGTCCTATTTACAAGATCATCTGATAATGGCAGATCACCTGCAAGGAGTTATCAAAAATGGGGACTATAGCCAGGGAATTATTTCCCGTTATTACTGCGAGGATAACAAGGAGGAAACATTTTCTACTGCAAAGTCAAATGACAACTTATGTTCATGTCACTTAGACTTTTGAAAGATCTCCCGATCGTGAGTCTTTGGAGAATCATCCTCAGAAATACTAAAGAGCAGGATTATATAGATGGGGATGCACTGATTAATGCTGCCTTCCAGTGATTAAATACAAAGACTTCCTATCTGGCTCCAACACATCTTAGTCCAAATATCTTCTCACTCTACCAAATACACCTCTGGATTTAAACATCAGTATTTGAAACTTCACTTTTTGTTAATTGACATTCACTGCACATTATAAACTTTGGTCCATTTCAGCTTCTTCACACCTCCAAATCACCTCCCTGCTCTCTCTTTTACTTATATTATGCCTCAGATTTGAGAAATCCATTTCTCCCTCACATTCCCCAGTTACTACAGCTGGTCAGTGCAGGGTCATCCCAGCCACAGACGTCTTCCACTCAGTATCCTGCCCCTTCCCCACATGCTGCAGGGTTGCTGCAGGGTTGCCTCCCTTCTCCAGTCAAAGTGTGAAGTAAAGCAGCAACACTGATTTGAGAGGCTGGAACAGTTGAGAAATCGAACTGATCAAAAATCTAAACCGTAAGCCAGCAAGTAAAGTGCAAAAACACACATACGCACAATTAAAACCCACAATATTTAATCAATATTCACCAAGCTAAATCAAGTCCTGCAGTATTTATGCATGGGGATCACATGAGAAACCACCTAGTAAAATGGGTAGCAGACAATTGACTTTGAAGAAGGGTAAGTTGTGGCTATTGGGTTTAGGTTTTAGGGGTTTTGTTTTGGAGTTTTTTGCTGTTGTTGTTGTTTTCTAAGTACAATTTTGAAAGGTGTTTAATTTAGCCCGTGCCTAACCCCTCACACGGGTGACTGATCTTTTAGGTTTCTACTAAACAGCATCGATTACTCAAAGCAGGCATGTGTTTTAATACCTTGCTGAATCAGGACCTGAGATTTCCTGGAGGGAAAGATCAAGGTATTCTCCAAAGCTCTTCCAAGAAGATTCTATGTAAGCGCTCAAGCCCATTTTAACACTCTGTGTTAAATACATTGCAGTAGAAGATAATCATGAACCTAAGCCCGCTTCCTCCTGCAGAGCCTGTAAAATTTCATCCCCTGAAACTTTAAATGCAACAGCTGGGGACGAAGCAGAGCATGCCATCTAGAAAGCCATTCAGTCTTCATATAGAGAACAGACATAAACATAACCCATATTCATCACAATCCAAGTTATCTTTACCTAAAAGCCACTTGGGTGGCTGGTGCCTTGATAGTGCAATGTACTGAGTTCCTTACCAACAGCCAAGTATAAGATCTGCTGTGTACTTTGCTTTAAATGGGACGTTTATGTGACCTGCTGGCTTAAGGCTTGACTTCTTAGCACAAACCAGCGCATAACCACATGGAAGCTGCATGGGAATGGTTCAAAGCTGTGTGAGGCAAGCTTCAGACTTGACAGTAGGAAACATTTCAAGAGAGAGAAAGAGTGGTCAAACACTGGAACAGGCTTCCCAGAGAGGTGCCCATGCCTGTCAGTGTTTAAGAGGCATTTAGATAATCCCCTTAATAACAAGCTTTAACTTCTGGTTAGCCCTGAAGTGGTCAGGTAGTTGGACTAGATGATCATTGTAGGTTCCTTCCCACTGAAACAGTCTAGTCTATTCTAGACAGTCCTTAGCTGGTCCCTTCTGAACTAGCCCAGAAAGATAAGCAAGTTGCGGAGGGAATGGAAACATATGCTCTCTGTGTCTACAGTCTAGCTTGGGCCCAGAAGAAATCTACCCATACCTACAAAGCATTGCGACCAAAGATTTCTACTACCTACTGTACAGAACCAGACAACTCAACATGTGTCTTCAGTCTTAAATTTTGGCATATTAAGCAAAGGTACAAAACTCTGCTATGCTAAAATCAGATCACCTTTGGAGGGCAGACCTTGTCAAGAAGACAGTAAGCAAATGCAGCCAGACAGTTCCCAAGCTGAAAAATCTGAATAGCTCTGTACTCTGCTGATCAAGTCTCCATAAGTTTTCACATCTCTGCCTTGCGCTTCATTTCATAACAGATGCATGTTCCTAATGACCAGTACTAATTCTAACAGCAATGCAATGTCTTACGTTGAGTTAAGGACGGAGAGAGCACTAGCCAGAGATACTGCTCAAGTTAACTGCCAAAAGACCAAACACCTACAGTCCACTCTAAGGCTGCCCTTGGTTCCTTCACAGGTCCATTGGAGACTGCAATGTTGAGGGAATGCACAGGAGCCAAATGCTGGAGGCCTGACCTGGAGATTGCTTTCCTGCAAATTGAAAAGAAAAAAAAACAAATAAATGGCGTGTATATCCACTATAATTACCCAATATAATTATCCACCCCACTCTTCTCCAGAAATCAGAAGAGGCAGTACAGCATCTAATTTCAGCTTGGGTGAAATGGTGCTTGAATGCCATCTCCTGCTAAAGCAGTTTAGGAAAAGAATAAAGTAATCTGATCACTGAAAATTACTGTTTAACAAATATCAGTTAGTCATCTGGCACTAAGCTGAAATATCAAACCCAGTGGACTACATACGGTTCTGTTTGCCAGTTTCAGTGGAGTTCTCATTCATTACACCTGTTCCTTACATACCAGCAAATCAGTTGAATCAATTGAACCTAATGGGTCAATTTATGCATAATTCCAAATAGCCTTTACTGGAGGAATGAAATATGAGTTTATACAAACAGCACAACATTCATTGCTTTTACTTAGTTTGTAGGTGGGGAAAAGTCATCCATTCAGCATCAGACTACATAAAACAAGACACAGCAACACCGCTTAGTCAGGAGAGGGAGTCATACACTACTACCTTTTTAGATCGTACCAGCATCCCTCAAGGTATTACAGCTTCTTACCACTTATATTTCAATTGTATATTTTTGGTTCAAAATTATTCCTACAGCTCTTGAGGCATAGATATGGCCTTCTTCAAAAGTCACAGATGGTGACCAGAAACACCCCTGAAGCTCCACAAGTGCCGACAGCACATCCACTGCCTGTTTCCCCAGCGGCAAGTGGCCATGCCAAATCATCCTCAAATAGTAAGCCATCAAGTGGAAGGAAGCACACTGCTGATACAAAGCTCAGCTGCACTTGGAGAGTATGTTTTATAAAGCTTCATAACATTATGCATTGTATATTTTAGCACTTGATAGTGGTGACCAAAACAATCTCACAGCTTCATCTGCAGTGATTCAGAAGAGGACAAAAGCATCTCAAGGAGAGATCTCCTTTTGTAAGCCAAATACACTCATCTCCCACAAAGTGAAATGACAGTCTGTTTGTGTAAAGTGCATTTTTGTGATACCACTCCCACAGTGCAATAGCTATTTATAGCATCTCCTAATCTTACCACTGTGTCCCAAGGCAATAAAGGTCAATTGAGCCAGAGATGACAATCCAGGTCAGCCATATGCTAAATAAATCTTTTCGTTGTCCTGAAAATATACAGTACAACATATACCACAGTAAGGGAGCTTGGAAGCCTCATTGCTGCCAATGCACACCCAGAAAAATCAAGTGGGCTGAACCAGAATCTCCTGAATTCCCTTTCCTGTGGGTAGGATGAACAACTTAGCACATTAATATCAGCCTCTGATCATCCAATGCCTCCTTTCCACTTAGCAACATAGGCAAGATGTTGACATTAAGGGTTTTTTTCCAAAATATTTTGCATTTGACTAAAACCCATTTGAGGGAAGAAGCCTAAGGAAAAGATTTTCACTATCTGGCAATCTATCAGGAGAGAACAATTGCGCTAGAAAGATTTTTATGCCATATATGTCAGTACACCATAAGCTACACATCTTCTCAATGATTGGATTAAGACCTTAAAGAAATAAACCACAAGAAACCACAATTTTTTTTTCCATAAAACAGTGTCCAATATTTGGCAGTCTCTCTCCATGTTGTTATGGGTATCAATTCAGTTATCAGTGCTTCCTAAAAACAAGAGTACATTTGTGTGTCTACTCATGGTTTATAACATGGTAATTTGTTTTGGTGGAAACAGGGCAATATCACATTTTCCACCCTGGATCACTGACAGTGATAAAACAAACCTATTGAGCCCTGCCCTCGTAACAGAGGAAAGTAGCATTCACTTTGTCAAAAGCTGCACTTAAGCAAAGGTGGCTGAACAATCAAGCTTTAGCAATTAATTACTATTTGATGAAAAATGACAACATTTTCAGCCAACATGGCTTACAGCATATTACTTGTCAAGTGATACAGCCTGTGAAGTTGCATGCATCCACTAAGCGAATTTACTAAAGCAAAGTCTGTGATGAATATTCCCAGGGACAAATTTATCTGACCAGGCTGAGGACAAGACTTCCAGCTGGAAGGTAAATTCAGCAGAGACTTCAAAGGTAAATATGCCTAATGAACAGCTGCAGACATCCCAGCGTCAAGCCTTGGATACTGTTTCAAGACAAAATTAGAGATGTGCAAGCCTCCTGCAGCAGAACCTGAGGCTTGGGCCATGTTCTTTTATAAGTGAGCCGAGGCTGATGAGCCTTTTGGGGGAGAATTGGCACAGTTTTGTGCCAACAGCCTGCCCTTCCTCTGTATGCCAAGCTGGATTTATAGCTTTGTTTGGAAAGCACACAAAACACAAGCATGACAATAATATCTTTTTTTCAGGTTTGTTTTAACATAAGAGCCTTAAAATTATCTCAGGGATTGCAAATTTACATGAGCCAGACGGAAATGAGCCTGAGGCCCAGAGACAAGCTAAAAATGTCTCTTCTAACACAGTTTCTTATCAGAACTTTGTTTCAGAACAGAGAGAGACACAGAGCGTCAAAACACACTGCATGCACTGCAGAAGCCTTTCCCACTTTCCCATTAAAAAAAAAAAAAAAAAAGAGGCGGTCAGGCACTAAAGAGCAAACACATGGCCTTCTAATAACTGGAAGGCAAACGAGAGAGGAGAAAACAGGCAGAAAAGGCAAGGTAGCACAAGTCTGGTAACAGAGCAGATGCTGAATATTCAGGTGATCACATCTCATATTACCTTACCTAGCAGATGACATCATCTGGCACTTTTCCAAAAGTCACGTAACACGAGTGGCTTTTAGTTATCTTTCCCAGCTACTTCATCTCCACTGTGCTGAGTGCATGAATGAAAACACAGGTTCGACAAGCAACCTTTCCCATACAAGCAAAAGTAATCACTGTTCCCTTGATAAGTGACAGCCAGAAGAAGTGAATCTGTGCTTTCGTCCACAACTTTGCTAAAATGGGCACACCAGCCAGCTTGCTGATGTAGCAGCCAACAGCAAGGAAACGTCTCATCAAAAGCAGTGTGGCCAACAGGTCAAAGGAGGTGATTCTCCCCATCTACTCGTGAGATCCCACCTGGAGTACTGCATCCAGCTCTGGAGCCCCCAACATAAGAAGGACATGGACCTGTTGGAGTGAGTCCAGAGGAGGGTCACAAAGATGATCAGAGGGCTGGAGCACCTCTCCTATGAGGACAGCCTGAGAGAGCTGGGGCTGTTCAGCCTGGAGAAGAGGAGGCTCCGGGGAAGCCTTATGGCAGCCTTATAGTACTTAAAGTACTACAAGAAAGCTGGAGAGGGACTTTTTAGGAAGGCCTGTTGTATCAGGACAAGGGGTAATGGTTTTAAACCTTTGTTTAGGTAGATTTAAATTAGGTAGATTTAAATTAGACATAAAGAAGACATTTTTCACAATGAGTGTGGTGGAACACTGGAACAGGTCGCCCAGAGAGGTGGTGGATGCCCCATCCCTGGAAACATTCAAGGCCAGGTTGGATGGAGCTCTAAGTAGCCTGATCTAGTCCAAGATGTCCCTGCTCCTTGCAGGGTGGTTGGACTACATGATCTTTAAAGGTCCCTTCCATCCGTAACCATTCTATGATTCTATGATCATAAGTAACAAGCTGTATTTTGATAATTACCTTTATATTCAGTAATCAGTAATTTGTAGTAGATGTTATTATCAACTTAGCTAACCCACTATCATTGTGAACAAGCGTGAGTGCACATACATGTTTATGTCACCAAATATATAACAAACACAAATATCTGATACTAATTCCATAGTTTAAACCATTAAGGAAACTCTTTAACAGAGCAATTGACTGTCTTGGAAAACAAAAGCAAACAGACATTCAAGCTATTCAAGTATAATAATTGGGGGTTTTTTTCTTTTTCATAAAGCATTACATTTTCTTTTTCATTTTGCTGAAAAGTCAGGCGAGACTTAACCTACTTATTAGATCAAAGGATACATATTTGATTAGGGGGGATTTGAGTTTATATCCCAGGCTTTGGCTTTACTGAGCCCTTTCCTCCACCTAAGGCACATAAAAATCCTCCAGTGAGTTGTTTAGATGGAATAGTTAAGTCTGAATCCTCAAAGACCACAAAAGGCAATTAGTCAATAGTACCCAGCTCATTTAAGTGTTAGAAAAATCTATTTGGAAAAGAAACAGTAAGTTAGTGCTCCACATGGTTAACAGATTTGAGTGTCATTTTACTTGTCACTGGCTTTGGAGTTGCTACCTTTCCGGGCTGGGGTTATTAACCTTCTTTTCATAGGGGCATAAGTTACCATTGGGGTAGTCTCTTAGCTGCAAGGTTGAGAGATCATAAAAATGCAGAGACTGGCCTCCATATATCCTATGGCTAGGACATCTGCCAGGAGATTTTTTTTGGAGTCTTTTCTTAAAGTTAACGTAGATATTTACTGCAAAAAGGACAGTCATTTGTTTAAGTTATAGCATCTAAGTTACAACAGCTCTGCTTTTCTTTGACTATTCAATGTAAATAAACACTATGCCTGCCAGCTCTCAGGTTTGCCAATAGCAACTTGAAAATCCCTGTACATGGCCAGGCAGTATCTGCACCCTGTATGAACAATTTCTATGTGCCCGAGTTTGTTTGGACGTGGTTTTCACTCCCGCAATTTGGTGCTTATGAAAATCAGGAACAAAATGTACTGGCTGAACTCTGGCGTTATTTAAGTTTTCCCCGTGCATCTCTGCTGACTGCACAGCGCTCCTGCAACCTGCTGTTCCCAGCTTGCCGCCAGGCATGTGATGTTCTCCTTTCCAGCTGACCACAGGGCAACAACTATTTCCTGCAATATCAAAATTCCCTTTTTTTTTTTTTGTCTTTGATAGAAAAGGAGTCAACTTAATTCAAATCAAAACAATCATAGAATCATAGAATAGTTTGGGTTGGAATGGACCTTCAAAGGTCATCTAGTCCAACCCCCCTGCAAGGGGCAGGGACATCCCCAACTAGATCAGGTTGCTCAGAGCCTCATCCAGCCTGGCCTTGAACGTTTCCAGGGATGGGGCTTCCACTACCTTTCTGGGCAACCTGTTCCAGTGTTCTATAACTCGCATTGTAAAAAAATTTTTCCTAATTTCCAATCTAAATCTACCCCCCACTATTTTAAAACCATTACCCCTCGTCCTATTGCAACAGGCCCCACTGAACAGCCTTTCCCCATCTTTCTTATAGGCCCCCTTGAGGTACTGGAAGACCACTATCAGATCTCCCCGGAGCCTCCTCTTCTCCAGGCTGAACAGCCCCAACTCTCTCAGCCTGTCCTCATAGGAGATGTGCTCCAGCCCTTTTATCATCTTCATGGCCCTCCTCTGGACCTTCTCCAACTGGTCCATGTCCTTCTTATGTTGGGGGCTCCAGAACTGGACACAGTACTCCAGGTGGGGTCTCACCAGGGCACAGTAGAGGGGGAGAATCACCTCCCTTGACCTGCTGGCCACGCTTCTCTTGATGCAACCCAGGATGCAGTTGGCCTTCTCGGCTGCAAGGGCGCATTGCTGGCTCATGTTAAGCTTCTCGTCCACCAGCACTCCCAAGTCCTTCTCCTCAGGGCTGCTCTCGATCCATTCTCCACCCAGCCTGTATTTGTGCCTGGGATTGCCATGACCCAGGTGCAGGACCTTGCACTTGGCCTGGTTGAACTTCATGAGGTTGGCACGGGCCCACCTCTCCAGCCTGTCAAGGTCCCTCTGGATGGCATCCCTCCCTTCCAGCGTGTCGACGGCACCACACAACTTGGTGTCATCAGTGAACTTGCTGAGGGTGCACTCTATCCCACTGTCCATGTCGCCAACAAAGATGTTGAACAGGGTCAGGCCCAATACAGACCCCTAAGGGACGCCACTCATGACTGGTCTCCACATGGACATTGAGCCGTTAACCACCACTCTCTGAGTACGGCCATCCAGCCAACTCCTTATCCACCGAGTGGTCCGTCCATCAAACCCATGTCTCTCTAGTTTAGAGAGAAGGATGTCGTGCGGGACAGTGTCAAAAGCTTCAGAAGCTTTGCACAAGTCCAGGTAGATGATGTCAGTTGCTCGTCCCTTGTCCACTGATGCTGTCACCCCGTCATAGAAGGCCACCAAATTGGTCAAGCACGATCTGCCCTTGGTGAAGCCGTGTTGGCTGTCACCAACCACCTCCTTGCTCTCCATGTGCCTTAGCATGGTTTCCAGGAGAATCTGCTCCATGACCTTGCCAGGCACAGAGGTGAGGCTGACCGGCCTGTAGTTACCCGGGTCTTCCTTATTCCCCTTTTTAAAAATTGGGATTATGTTCCCTCTCTTCCAGTCATCGAGGACCTCACCAGACTGCCACGACTTCTCAAATACAATAGCCAGTGGCTTGGCAACTTCATCCACCTGTTCCCTCAGGACCCGCGGATGGATCTCGTGAGGTCCCATGGACTTGTGCACCTTTAAGTTCCTCAAATGATCCCAAACCTGCTCTTCGAGTACAATGGGCAGTTCTTCATCCTCGCAGTCCCTGCTTTCACCTTCTACAGCTTGGGTGGTGGGACAAGAACTCTTGTCGGTGAAGACTGAGGCAAAAAAGTCATTGAGAACCTCAGCCTTCTCCATGTCCTGGGTAACCAGGACACCAGTTCCCTTCCGGAGGGGGCCTACATTTTCCCTGGACTTTCTTTTGTCCCCTACGTACCTATAAAAGCTCTTCTTGTTGCATTTTATATCCCTGGCCAGATTCAGTTCTGCCAGGGCTTTGGCCTTCCTTACCTTATCCCTGGCCACTCGCACAGCCTCTTTGTAGACCTCCCAGGCTACCTGTCTCCATTTCCACCCTCTATAGGCCTCCTTTTTTACTTTCAGTTGGTCCAGGAGCTCCTTGCTCATCCACGCCGGCCTCCTGGCCTTTTTGCCCGACTTGTTCTTCGTCGGGATGCACCTCTGCTGAGCTTGGAGGAGGTGCTCCTTGAATAGAGACCAACTTTCCTGGGCCCCTCTTCTCTCCAGGGCCGCCTCCCATGGCACTTGGCCCATCAGGCCCCTGAAGAGGCCGAAGTCTGCCCTCTTGAAGTCTAGGGCAGAGAGCTTGCCATGTAGTTTCCTTGCTGCCCCGTGGATCTTGAACTCCACCGTGTCATGGTCGCTGCAGCCAAGGCTGTCCTCTAGTTTCACATCCCCCACCAGCCTCTCCCTGTTGGTGAGCACAAGCTCGAGCATGGCACCCCTCCTTGTCGGCTCCTCTATCGTCTGCAGGAGGAAGTTGTCGTTCACGCATTCCAGGAACCTCCTGGACTGCCTGTGCCCTGCCGTGTTGTCTCTCCAACAGATGTCAGGGTGGCTGAAGTCCCCTATGAGGACCAGGGCCTGTGACCGTGAGGCTGCTCCTATCTGCCTATAGAGCGCTTCATCTGCTCTGTCTTCCTGGCCAGGCGGCCTGTAACAGACCCCCACCGTAACGTCCCCTGTCCGTCCCCATCCTCTAATCTTGACCCATAAGCTCTCTGTCAGCTCCTCCTCCATCCCCAGGCGGAGCTCCACACACTCCAGCCAGCTGCTGACGTAGAGAGCAACACCCCCTCCTCGTCTCCCCTTCCTGTCCTTTCTAAAAAGCCTATACCCCTCCATGTTGACACTCCAGTCGTATGTGTCATCCCACCACGTCTCTGTGATGCCAATGAGGTCATAGCCCTGCTCGTGTGCACGCATCTCCAGCTCTTCCTGTTTATTCCCCATGCTGCGTGCATTGGTATAGAGACACTTCAGCTGGGCCCCCGACAAAGCCGACTTGCTGGCTGGAGCGACAGGGGTACTATTGGACTGCAGTTTAGGTTCATTTGCACTTACCTGCGATCCTTCCTCAGCTTCTGGACCCAGGTCCAGTATCCCATTTCTGACAACGGCCAGTAGCAGGTGTTTAGAGAAGCACTGGCACAAATTGAATGATTCTTCCCCTGACACACTCCATTCCCAGCTTCCAGTCATCAGTAGCCTAAGGACTTCCTGAGCTGGAGGCTGCTTCCAGACTTTTGTGCTTAATAGCCTGTAATGGCTCTTTACTCTAGGAATGTGTTGGTCCTTCCCTGAATCCATTTGTACTCTTGATCTCCACAGCAGCTTATGTAATGAGCTACAAAATTTCATTACGGGCAGTGTAAAGCACTTCCTTCTGTCTGTTTTAAAAATTCTGCTTGATAATTCAATTGGTGTATCATATTGTGAGGAACAGCAAGTAATCATTTGCCTCTCTACACCTTCTGTGATTTTATGAATCTCTATTCATATACCCTTTCATTCACCCTTCCCTCCACCGAGTAGAAGCACTCTAGATGGTTTAGGCTTCTGCTGATACTGAAGCTGCTCTATCTTTGTCAAAGTTTTCTAGCTCGATTACTTTTTTTTTTTTTTTGAGGTAGGATTGCCAGAAGTAGAACAAATATTCAAGATCTGGCTGCACCAGAGGTTTATCAGTGGTGTCATTGTACTTCCTGCACTCTTCTTTTTTTTCCCTCCCTCATTCTGAGCCCTCTACTTGCCTTTCTATCACTATGAGCACTGAATTAATCATTTCATAGCAGTACTTGCAATTATCCAAAGTTGTCTTTCCTGAGTGCTAAATGCTAAAGTCCAAACTTTAAAGCTTCCCCCTCTCCATGTACATTATTTTGCCTTCATCAATCTCACATTTCGAGTGCAATTTGCTGCAGAGTCATTTCAGCATCTTAAGATCCTTCTGCAAATTTTCCACAATCAGCCTGTGCCCACCCCGGCTAATTATGCAGAGCAGCAGCAAGCTTTAACCCCTCACACTTTTCTCCCTGTGAGCAGCTCTGCTTCCACCACAGATCCCCGTTGGTCCCCATCAGTAAATCTCTGAAAACCAATTGCTAGCCATCCTATTGACTGCTACATTTAAACTACTGTTTCACCACGTGAAGATCATCCCTTTTAGCCCTAGTTTCTGTAGCAAAAGCATTTTTCCTACCTCATTGGAAGCTTTTTGGAAGCTCATGTGCACTCCCACAACCGGATCACCTCGGTTTATGGGCCTTGTGCCTCTGCCAGCAAATTCTGTAAAACTTACTAGTCCTGGCTTCCTTAGGAAAAGCTGTGCTGGCTCTCCTCCAGCACATCACATTCAGCTGTCCATTTACTAATCCTGCATCTTAGCAGCAGCTCTGCCAGTTTCTCCAATTAAAGCTTGCTGCTGGGTTACCCCATAAGCACTCTGTGAGCCCCTATGTAACCACCCCACTCCTTTACAACTGGAGCTGGTTTAAGGGACTTATTATAAAGCCCTCTCAGCAATTTCTTATTTGAATTCCATCAGAATACTTAGCAAAATCTAACCCTAGTGATTAGTTATTGGCTCTTTATCGATGTGGTCATTAGCCTTTTACATTAACCTTCCCATTTTCCTCAGGCACATCCATGCAAATAGCAGCTCAGCCTAGGACACTTTCAGGCATCCTCAGCAGTGAACATTGATACAAGAAATGCAATTTGCACTAAAAGAAGTAGACCCTTCAAAACTCATGAAACACTTGCTTATGCATGTTATTACCTGCTGCCCAAGGACCCAGGGTACGGAAAAGCAAAGATTTGGGTAGCTTTCCAGCCATCCCAATATTAACATCCCCAAGACTACAATAGATCTTTCCTCCCTCTCTTTCAACACCTCACCACACAGACCAGTTTGATAAAAGCTGTATGGAAACTGGTACATCTCCATGAAACACTGCAGCTCTATGCAGCTCTGACCAGCTTTGCGTTCAGCCTCAAGCCCAGCCCTCCTGAACCTAATAGGCAGCTCAGAGACCATCCTGAAGACAATGAAACAAATTTCTACTAACAATCTTACCAAGGACTTCAGACAGCAACCCCAGAGCTGAGAGGTAACTACAGTACATCAGCTCTCTAAGTTAGTTCTGGTAGAAGCATTGGGATCTATCACACCAAATACCTTCATAAGTTAAACATCAAGGGCTACTTATGGTAGATGCTAACTAAATTTTAGGACCATTAGAGTCCCACTCCATGTTTTGTTTAAATGTGCTATTTCTGAAAAGATACGTACAAATGTAGTGATTACTCTTACCACAAAAAGTGACAGACCTTGGAGGACTCCTTGCAGTAAGAGAAATGTCAGCATTAATTTGTGTGAGGAGGAAAGGAAAAAAGTTATACAGATGGTGATGCAATAAAGACAAAGAGTATCCTTTATCCCCGTAATTCACCAAGAAAGAGACTAACAAAGGAGCCTAGGAAAGCAGGGGGAAAAAAAAATATGAATGCTTTCTTGAAATGAATTATTTTGCTTTATTTTTGCTGCAGTCAAAAATTATTTGGTTTAGGAGAGGGTTTTATTTATTTTTAGACTTTAGCTTTCAAAGCTATGAATGCCAGGTCTGGAAGAGACCTTCTAGGTCATGAAATCTAGTCTTCTCTGTTTCAGGCAAACTTATCATATGTTTGAATTCATAAAGTTATCAAGACGCATCTCAAATCTAGCTTGGTTTTTCCCTCTCTCTCATTACTAAGGAGAAGCTATGACAGACATCCACCCTTCCCATCATTAATTTTTTTTTCTGTAATTTCCATCCAATATGCAACCCCTACACAATCTTTCTTAAGTTCCTATTACCAAGATTTTCACATTTCATCCAAAGAGTTAAAGTTGCACCTACAACCTGTGATTTTTATAGGATACTTCTACAGAATAGAAGGCACCCGAACGCCTTGATATTGAAATCTTTAAACCCTTGGGTCAAAACCCTTTGAATGAGGTTATGTTAGGATAGAGATGTGCATAGGGAGTTAAAAGCTCACATTTAAAAGATTCTGGAATCAGCTGAGTAACTGGGATGATAAAATTTAATCACTATCTTTCCAAGTAAACAATAAGAAATGTTCTAGGGAGCTCTGGGCATAAGTAATTTCCAGCTGCATCATAGACTGGACATCAGCATTTCGGAAGATTAATACGTTTTTACTATTTCAGAAAGCAAAGGAAATCTGAGTGTGAAATATTTTCACGACAATACATTCGATCCAGACAAAATCATAGGATATGCAGAACCTGTGTTCTGTAGCTCAACTGCAGACAAAAAATGATAACAGCAAATTGGATGGACATGACTACAGTATGATCATGCTATGTTTTTTATCTTATGCTAAAATTATATATACTGATTTTCAAAAGCGGTGCAGATAGGCTAAGTTATCACTCTGCCAACCAGAGGAAAATAAGAGAAGAAGGAAAATAAGAGAAGATGAAGGTATTTTTTTCAGAGTACTTCTTGGTGATATAAAATAATCCTGAATTGATCTGTGAGAAAAAGAAAGGGAAAATAAAACAATACAAGACAGGGAGGGAGGAGAACTAAATCCTCAGCACTTTAGAACAGCAAATAAAAAAGTAAGAGTTATTTTTATTTTTTCACATTAGTCCTGGAAATGTTTTCTTGCCTCTCAGATGCTAGCACATTGCTTTCAAAAATAATCTAATTTAAGGTTATTTCTTTATCAGACTAGGATCCTCCGTTGGCATAAGCTGTTTACACAAGCTGAAATGTCATTATGACTCAAGAACTATATGGCCTCACACAAACTATATAATGAAGTATTCTGATTTTCTTGTTTTCTATAAATCAAATATGTGCTTTGTAGTTTTGCACGGTAAGTTTCAGAGAGTTATTTCAAATGTGGATTTTTTGAACCTATTTTCACACTCCTGAATTGTTAAGTTTCTTTTGTTTGTCTGTGTAGTCTCTTCTCCTTGAAAATGGAAACAGTCAGAAATTCTCACCATCCATTTCCACCTTTTTTCCCCCATTATAAGCTTCCATTTAGCAAATAAGGGTCTCACAGAGGATAAAAAAAAAAGAAGTCTTCCATTTCTGAGTGTACAAACAAAAATTGAAAAAGGTAATAAAGATCTATACTTAGTGGTCAAGTGAAAAAATACTTCAAAAGGGTTTTATTCAGACTGAATTGTTTAAAAAAGGAATTTTATATTTTATGCCAGAAGAATTTTGTTACCAAGTATTGATATAAGAATCAAGTTCTCTTCTTCCAAGATGCACAAATACCTAAGACTTAAGGAATGACACAGAATAAAAGCAAGCTTTAAAATAATTCAAAGTAACAATTCTTTCTACAAATATTTCAAAAGCTCACAGGACAGAAAAATACTCTCTCTCCTGAAAAGCAAATTAGACTTTTGAATTCCAAACAATTTTTACAGAAAGTAGAGTCTAGATAACAGAGCAGAGAAGGGAGTTCAGACTTTGCCTGCATAGTTCCTGGGCAAAAAAAAAAAAAAAAAAAAAAATAGAATAAAGGCTACATTTACTTTTCGTTAAAGGGACACTTGAGAAAGTCAGATAAAAAGTAGAACTACCATTCAATAACCAAATAAATTCTATTTTCTCTCAAAGGAAGGAAGTGCAACAACTGAGATAAGACAAAGCTTTTGTCCCCCACCTTCCTTCTTGTATGAGATACAAAAACAGACAAAAAAATTCAACAAGTGCCTTTTTCTTCTCATTTCTCACCACAAAGACTGTACAGTTCAATGGTGTATACTGCTGTGCTTAGAAAATCTTGGTTGGAGCACCTGCAACAACAGGCCTCAAATTCTTTGTAGGGCTGGTGGCCGCTAGGCTGGACAAGCACTACTGTGATCCAACCACCTTTGTCCTCTCCATACCACTGCTGACTTTCCTCCATTTCCTGTGGCATGGTTTGTATGCACCAGACTAAGTCTCAAGGGAGCAGGCGCGTGTCCACCCCTTCCAATTCCTCTATCTGAAACAAACTGAAGGAGTTCAACAGAGGATGGAGAAAGAGGACATACTGCAATAATTGAATAGCAGATGAAGAAAACAGAAAGCAAGTGACAACTCCCCAGTAAGTCTGTGTAGCAACCTGTTCCTGCAGGACCCTATCCAAAGTTCAAATTCAAATCAAAAGGTCTTGATTATTTTTTAAAAGTTTTAGGATCAAAAACTAGAGGCTTAGGGATAAATTTTCAGACCTTTACATGTGTCAAAAAACTAAACAAGGAATGAGGGATTCGGGTAGAAAATATAAATCATAATAATTCCCCACCTTCCCCTCTCCTTATCACCAACAACTGTCTGGCAATTCAGAAACAATTAAAAAGCCCACTGATGTGACAATATTTCTTCTTCCTTCAATGCACAGAAAGCAGAAAACCTAAACAGCTTAAAATAAGCTAGAAGAACTAGAGAAGAAACAGAGCAGAGCTTGAGTCAGAGGCATTAACCTCAGAATACCCAGTGTGTTTATAAAACATGAATTCATATACTCATTTAGCCCTGAATAAAACATGAGTTGTCTATAAAAAATACTTATGTTCGAAGCTTATTCTTGATAATCAACTTTGGAGTTACACATAACCATTCAAAAAATCAGTCTCATTGTACCGAACATTAACATTTCTGCCTGGAGGGCTGTTTCACATCAAATTAAGATGACCACGTCACCTGTGTCATGCAACGTTACAAATCTCACTGGAATCGTGTTGAGGGCCTGCTGCCTTCAGCACGCAGCAGCCACTAAGATGGTGCTGCCAGGAGGGTCCAAGGCACTCTCAGTTTGGAGGGAGAACATCCCTCCTGACCTCAAGGGACAGCTGTCACAGGGTTGTGCCTAGGTGTGCATCTTGGAATATGAAAGCTTTCACTGGGACACAGAGGCAGAAAAGTGCAGGCAGTACATCAGCTAGAGTAGTGATCTTCAAGGCTGAGAAGAAAGCAGAGATCTTCAGCACTCATTAGCAACTCTGCTGGATCTAATTAAAGAGATGCTGTAACTGCAGTGGTTTTTTTTTTTTTCCCCTCTTGGAACTAATTTCAAAAATGCTCATTTTTTTCATCATCTGCCCTTTAAACAGTTTCTCTTTTTTTCATCTAAGTTCTATTAAAATATACATATGGGGTTTTTCTTCCTCCCTGTTGACTCACCAGTTGTATACAAGCAGGCTAAAAAAAAGAACACAATACAAAGCCCTGTCAAATGCACATAACAAGCAAACAGCAGGGAGGAAGAGATTTACTTTTTCTCCAATTTCTTTTTGACTACAGTAATACTGGGTGCTGCTTCTGTAGTGCCTATCCAACTTCAGGAAAAAAAACCATGGTAAGTTGATATTGCTCCTTCAGGGTCAGATAAATCCTCAGACACCATTACCTGACAGCACCCTTCCCACCTCAGCCCACCTAGAGCTGGAAGAGATGTGGACATTAACCTCATGACAGGACATGTAACACTAGTTGGACATTATTTTAATCTGAAAGAGATTTTGAGAGTATAAACGGGGCTGGTAATGTCACGCTCTTACTTCTTGTGTCGGTGTATTATTTATTTGGAGAAGTCATCTGGAGAGAAATACTAATTTGAAATGAAGTCTCTGAACAAGACCACCATGGGATCAAAGGAAGATATTATCTGTTTACACATTGGTTTTATTATGAAGGAATAGGACCAGCTTCTGAGGCTTCTTTCTATTAGTGAGCATTAAGATGTGAAGATAACTGACAGCATGGGAAATTAATATATTTTACCACAAAATTACCAGAGCAAAAGGTATCAACTGTAAACATCCTGCCCACTTTTACCCTAGAGTGCCTCACCCTCTGCCCAGAAGTAACACTTGCAGGGGTGAGAAAGTAGATCAATCCCCAAATTCAATCCAACTTTTACCTTCTTGGGGCTTTCAGCAAGGGAGTCAAATGTCTTTTTCCTCCTGTGCACAATAAAATACATGTCTCTTAAGTTTTGGCCTGTGTGGGAATGCTCCCTCATTTTACTGTGACACACAATAGTCATTAAATCATGGTGTTTTCAGCTAGAACTGACTCTTGCTGGATTAAAATCAGCAAGAGAAATAAACAAACTTACTGTATTTTTCTCTCCACTTATTTTAATGTTGCATCACCTGTTCAAAAAGACATGCACACAGAGAAACCCTTTCTTTAGATAATAGCCATCTGACAGATGAAGTCACACCTTGACAACAAAATGACCATTGTTATAACAAACAGGAGCAAAAAAGATCCTAATTGCTTTTTGCTGCTGACAGATACAGAAGATGCCAGGCCAGGCTGCCCTCTGTGAGCTCACTGCACGTGTATAACTCAGGAAAGATAAAACTTGACCTTTTCTTAGCATGGAATTCCAAACTACTTTAGAACATCTGATCCGATGAAATCGTAATATGTTTGTGAAAAACATCCAAGCACAGGATGACTAAGTTACTTCTTATGTCACTTTTCCAGCACTCAAAAATGCACTGAATCACAGGTGTTATGCAGACTTTGGTATTACATCTACTTTAAAAAGAGAAATAAATTATTCCCCTAGACTCCATCCTGTATATCCCTTGAGTAAATAAAGCCTTCACAAAATACTAATGGACAGTGAAGAGAGGTGGGAAAACAAATATTTCTAATAGGATGCTACTGACATTGTATCTTTGCCCCTCTTCTAGTGATATTCCTCAGCAGAGCTCAAACCAACCTGCGTGCCTAGAGACCTGACCCACAGTGTATGAGTCACCGAGGAGGAAGACATGAGCGAGGCTACACGCACACAGCCCCAGCGCACGACCACGTTGAGCCATTCCAGCTTTGTTCCTGTAGCTGCCTTTACGAGAGCAGGAGGACAGAGTGAACACAGTGAGGAAGGCGAAAGAACATGAACAAATGCCACATAGCAAAAGACAGAAATCACAAAATTTTAAGGGCGGTATGCCCAATTTGTGCTCCAGCTAGGATTAAAATGTACTTTTTAGTATTGATTTTTGCTGCCCTTAAGGTGAACATCACCAGTCGCTGCTGGTGATAGGGGAGGCACCCACAGAGGAATCAAACTGCTAGTAAGGACTGGGGAAATGTAGACCAGAACCATTAACAGCAGAAGTGTGGTGCTGTGTGTAGAGCTGGCAAAAAGTTTCCGTACTGACACTTCTACATTAGCAGTGGGGAAAGAGACAGATAATCCAGTTCTTCCAAATTTTGCAAGTCCCACCTAACTGGCAAAGTTAATACAACCACATGACCCATCCTTGCCGGCTGCCCTCACAACAGGTTGTTATGACAACTCTGCAGGCGATGCTACTTCCCAACAGCTGTGTTCAGGCTTTCAAGCAATGAAGTGATACTGAAAGTTTAAGAAAAGTTCCTCAGAGAAAAATCTACCTGAAAGGCGATTGCAACTACCCAGTAGGATCCTCACAATTATAGGCTGGTAACTTCTACAAAGTAAATACCATGCTAAAGCTCTTGCACAGTGCTGGGCAGGAAAAAAAAAAAAAAAGAAAAAAAAAAGAAAAAAAATCTCTTATGTGAGAAAGCAAAACATCAGAACATAAACAACAAAAAAAAAAAATTAAATACTCTTGCCAATCTTTTCATTTCAGATTTTCTCCAGTACCTTCTCTGTTCCCTGAAATGAATCAAAATACCCACTCCCCTAACACTCGGAGACGCTGCAGCCCTGCCAGGAACAAGAGACCAGATCCTCAACTGGTGAATATGGCGTAACTCTGGACTTCAGTGAAGCACTACCACTTTGTATCACTTGATACATTATCCACAAATTAGTTGTTCTTAACTGACTAAGAGTAACATACTAAATCAATTATTTAAAAGTAATACCAAGCAGGGACTGAGTAAAAAAATTTTAAGCAGTTTCAGGGAAGATTAAAAAGAAAAAAAAAAAAAAAAAAACCCACCACTGTTAGGAAGCACAGGAACACATAACTTCTATATAGGGTGAGAGCCCATTATAACCTGAGAGCTAATAAAACATTATAACCTGCACCAAAAAAAAAGCGGCACAAAGCACAAACACTTTGTTTACCTGAGAAAATTACACTACTTCAACTTAAATGAATTTTTAAACTACTTTAGTGTTACTAGTGCAAATTAGAATGTGGAAATTACTTCCTCTTAATGACACCTTATTGTGACTGAGATCAAATGTGTGCCCCTGGGACTTAAGGTAACCTAAAAAAAAATGCTAAGGTGCCTACAGAAGAAGCAGTAGGTGTTCTGAAGCCATTCAGATCACACCGATATGTGAATCAAGTGTAAACTTTCCACTTAGTAAAGCTCCAAGAAAAACATAACAGTAAATTGTGTACAATAATAAAAATCGCACAATCTGCTGTGCAATGAATACTAAATCAGATTCTCACAGGTCCTCCAGAACCTCCATCTATTTTGTTATTCTGATTGCTTTGGTTTCTAAGGCATCTGGTTCCAAAGAGCAATACTGAAACCACAGCCCATCCATAATGCAGCAACGCCTGCCTGAATTTGCAGAGAAACTGATGCAGTAATTTTGGTTATAAAAGGGTCATGATTCAAATGCCAATGACATTACTTCAACACTGTTGACAATGTGCTGCTAATAAAAAAGTACAAAATGGATGAGAATGAATATCCATGCAGCTTATTTGAGTGACTGCTCATTTTGGGTAGGCTTTTAAAACAACATTGCTGGTAGCAGCAATACTTTAAGCCTTGCTTTCTTGACAGGTCAGGATTCAACTTTCCAAAGTTGAGAAATGCTGCATTAACTGATTAAGATTGTAATTCCATCTGGGGAAACACAATAAACTTGAGCTTTGTTCTTGTGGCCTCGCATGTCACCAGAAACCTTCACTGGCGTTACAGAAGTACTACATGCAGATGAGAATGCACCAATAAAATGTTTCAGGACATTTTCCAGAAGCAGCAGCAGAAAAACAAAGAAGAACTGAACCTTGAGAGAAGCCATTTTTTTCTACCTTACAAGTTAATTTATAATGCCAAAATATACCATTAACTAAAGTAACAGTTTGTTCATAACTTCATTTTAAGCTCATTAGTAAGAAAAACATCTTTACAGCACTATAAATTGTGAAATTTCATTTCTATAGAGTTGTTCATATCATAGATTTTTAAATGCATTATAAAAGAGAGAGTAAGCCAGCACTATGTAGTGCCAAAAGACATATCTTCTTCAGCCTTAATTTGTTCCTTTAGAGCTCTGGATTTCAGAATCAGCTTTGGTCAGAACAGCTAATGTTTTCATCAGATGCTGAGGACTAGAATTTTTTTTTCTTTTAAAACAGAAATGAACAGAATTTGCCATCATATCTCATTCGAATGACTGCATCCTAAATTTAAAACAGTATCTTAACCTTCTATTCTATACAAGACCTTCTTCTGGGATCATGTTCACTTTAGTGGGTCCATCTTCACTGGTTTGAAATTCAAATGAGAAAGGAAAGCACTGACAATAGTTTTCCAATAAATACTTCTAGGGAATATCTATGGGGAGAAGGGAGGATATTTTTATTCAACATTATCATACACATGATCTGTCTCGCTAACATTACCTTCTTCCAAAAAAACACCTGAAAATGGACTTAATATTGAGCTAATCACCCCTAGTAGTAGAACTCACTAACCTCATCTCTCCCCATAATTTCATCTGACAGAGATACTCTCAAGAAAATGAGGCCAGTCTATAGAAAGGGAACCAGACTAACTAGAAACTCGCAGAAGTAGGTTGCCCAGAAACTGCCCAGAGGTCTGTTGGAGGTATCCTAAGCCTCTCCCTGCTATCCCCACCCCCCATTTAGGAATTTCCTCTGTCACACTGAAGATCAAGTGGCAAGTCTGGTGCTAGTCCCCCCAGGTGGACTATTTCCCCCTCAGACACCTACACATCCCTATCTCCTCATAGTTTTTGAGAGCTGCCTGACACTGAAATAAACGCAAATATGCTTGCCATCTTTGGTTCAGCTCCATATGTGATGTCCTACATGCAGGGAGCTCAAAGTGAAATTATGTTACCTCCCTTCACCGGCAAGGTTCAGAGAAGCAAAACGTGACTTTGTCAAGGTTGCAGTATAAGAGGAGGCATCAGATGGAAACAAAATTAAAGCCACTGCTGAATCCAAAGCTACCTCTGTGTTCTCATTTTACTCTTCATAGGTGATAGATCTATCATGCAGGTATCTCGTCACATTTTAGGTTTAATTGTCTGTGCTGCTCCTTTGACACTCTGGCAAGGGACATTTATATATGTAGTTCTCATTATTCCAAACAGGTTTTAATATTTGCAATTGTGACAGAAATGAACAAAGTTCAGATGCAGAATAAACAGGAACAGCTTCTATTCAAGTGGAGAGAAAGAGAGGACTTTTAAAAATCAGAACAGGGATTTTAGTCAGATGTGGAAACGATGTGGTGATTTGTAAGGGGAAGCAAGGGGATGTATAATGTTAAACATCTTTGGTTGAATCAGGTTTCACCTAAGACAATAGGAACACTACCATCATCATTGATTGGATTAGTATTTTATCTCTCAACTTCAGTAACTGTGTTTCCTGTGAACAACTGTAGTTTCCTGTGCCACTAGTTAAGATTTTTCAACCACATTCTTTACTTTGCCTTTTGTGCATTCCATCTTTCCATGCACTGTTCATGACACCAAGTATGTTATAAAGTATTTTATTAATCTTTTGCAGTAAATACACTGTAAACACTTAACATGTAAAATATATAACAAGCCTGAGCATTTACAGTATTAGAACTATATTTAAAGATTAATTTATAATATCATGTGTCTTATACTAAATGGCTACCAATAGCGACCTACAGAAAAAATGTCTGCACAGTTACTGGCTTCTTTTGTCATTAAATAATGCCAAAAAAAAAAATTAAAAAAAAAGTCATTTAGACATAAATAAATGTTGCATCAGGAAATCCACGAGCATAATAATGAATTCGAAAAATGTTTTAGATGACCTTGTTCATCTAGCAGCTGAAGTAGAACTTCAAATACCTGTTCAGGGATTTATCTTGTCTAGCTATGACTTCCAAGGGATGACAGTCCCATCGCTTCCCTTGGGAATCTAACCCACAGACTACCAAACCTCTGGGACAAATTCCTGGCTGTTGTAAACTGCTCTAGTTCCATTGCTTCAGGGTAAGTGTGTTGATTTTTCACCAGCTGATATATTGTCACAGGATTACAGAGCAGAGAAAAGTTAAATGTCATTTTTAGAACTGTCCACCTCACTTAACACAATATCTCTTAAAAGATTTCAGCACTGCAGGTTTCTTTGTCTTAAATGCTTAAACAGGAGAGAAAATGCTACCCAATAAATAAAGGACCTTTAAGATTTCAAAGCCATTTCCTCATGTTTCCATGGAAATGGGGACCCCGCTTCTTAACCAAGAAGACATTAATGATCAGGTGCCTGGAGTCACACAAAAGAGAGAAAGAAGACAGAAATTACCAGCTACTCAACAGTGTGTCAATCTGGAGCCAGCCTCCCCAGTTAAGGGTAGGACTTGATACCCCTTTTGCAATTGCAAAGCTTCAGCAGAAAAGGCTTTCACAGTGTTAGAACAGAGCAGGGTTGCTACTTTATTTTTAATCTGGCTTGCTAACTAAGTTTGCTAACTATAGAAGTAAAACAAATAAAACAATGTCATCATCATCTGAGGGAGGAAGAGGAGGAGGAGGAGAAAAAGGGCAGCTTTAATAAAAGCAACACTATAAACGTGTTGCCACGCTCCAGCCCCCTCGCAATGTGTCTATATCTCAGTTTTATCTAGCCCTGCCACCCATGGCTAAATGCTGGGGACTGGAAAGGATCACTCTAGATTGCTGTGTTTGAGATTATCAGCATTAAAGTATAAACTGAAACCAAAACCCAAGGCTTTAGTGAGTTAGGAAAGTATACTGTAAAGGAAAGACGCTACTGTTAAGAGCTATTGGTCTAACGAGTTGAGAGGAAGCAGAGATGTGAAACGACTTGTCCAAGTTCAATCTTTGTCATGGTCAAGACAAGAGAAGACAGGTTTCCCGGAGACCCTCATAGCATCCCTCAGCCACTCGATAGCACTGCCTCTGTGCTGTGCTGAGCAGACCTTCAAGCTGGCGGATCTGAACTGCAGGTGACTTAAGGCATATCCCTTTCTTCGTTCATTTGTGTCAAAAGTGTCCTGACTCTCCATTTGTCCTAACTGCAATATCATCATTTTTCACTGAGCAGAGCTAGAGCTTTTAAAAGGATTCAAATGACGAAAGTGCAAGATCAGTTTGCACAGTGCCCACCCAAAGGAGAGGACCTAGGCAAAGAAAAATTATCCACCACACAGGTGCTAAAGTGTCAAGGAAACAATCCCCCATGCTTCGATCAGATAAATCCTTCAGTTTGCTTTGAGATCCAAGAGAGGAAAAAAGCACTACGTAGGGCAAATAAAACCTATGTATCACACACACAGATGTACATTTGGCAGAGAAAATATCTGCCAAATTACTGTTTTTCAGGACACCAAAAAAGGATACCAAACCCCAGTATTTTCTAATTATTCCTGCATAAGTATTTCTACTTCAGATCCTCCTGTTCAATGTTGCTTAGAGCACGGATCTCCTGAGCTGTCATTGGGACCATCTCTTGGGAACTGCTTCTGACCTTTTTTAACACAGAATTAATAACAATAAAGTGAAATTAAGATTGGATCTGTAAGCAGGCTTACCAAACAGAAGTCACATTGTGGAAATGAAAATCAGACCTAATTTATTAGTATGTTCTTCTAGGCATGCAAAGCCATAAAGAGACTGTATGAAGTAAAAAAAGCGTTCCCCTTCTCCCCACAAATTTAGATCCATGAAAGAGAGTGGCTCCAAGTTAGCCTACAAAGCAGACCAGTCTGAGGTCCTTCGCACCGCAACAACCCATGAAGTCAAATGCTGAAGGTCTGAGGTAGCAGATCTAGAAGTCTTAGAATATTATCAATTCTGTACAAAAGTGTGGGTCCCACCTCAGATGAGCTCAGAGCACCACAGGGTAAAAGGAATGCCAAAGGTGATTCTTTTGCATAGATTAGAATAAAAGACCAGCAAACATTCAAGAGTTTTTAGGTTTGTTTGAACATGAAACTCTCAGTAGATTTCATTGGAACCAGAAAAAGAAAAAATGTATGCAAAAGAAATATTTAACATACAGAACTTCCCAAATCCTGCAGTGATTCTACACATTAATCTGGAAACAATTATCATTTTTCAGAACACATATCTACAGAATGTTGTATAAAGAGCTAAAATTCAAAGAACAAGAATAATTTTCCGAGTAATATTCATTATATATGCCTACAGTACTACCTGGAACAAAAATGTTGTGATGAAAAAGTAAAATCTGGGTGACTCATTTTACAGTTGTGGTGTTTTCTTTCTTTTTATTTGAAATATGGCCAAGTCAAAAGTCTCCACAGAAGTCCAACCACCAATCTGATTCTGGATCTACCATCATGCAAGTGATCAGCTTGAAGCCTGGTCACAAGGGCAGTAAACTAACTATACATTGAAAGAAGACCCTCAAGACACTTTGATGAAATGGAGTACTCAATGCAGAGGAAAGGAGCAGTTGATTTGGTTTGGTTTCGGCCATATTAATCAAAAGCAGCAGTGCTTTGCCAACTCGGACTCCAAAATTCAGCTTTACATAAAGACCAGGACCAGAAATAACTTCATGTTTTGGGTAAACTCAGTGAAGATACAAAATGTAAACACTAAACACAATCTGTGATATTGATCGCAGTAAATGTATGAATCATGGTGCTGTATCTACATGTCAATATATTTTTTACTAGGACTGCCTTTGAAGCTAATATACCTGTAAATCAATTAAAATGTAACCAGCTGAGTATAACAACAATCAACTTATTTGGCTTTTGCCACATTTAATACTTCAGCATCCTCCGGCACATATTGATTTTTCTAATAGGGCCACCATGATAGAGAAACAATAACATTTTCACTTTTAGAAATTAAAATGGAAACAAAATTACACTGGTGGTTTGTTCAACTCGCTACAAAACTCAAGAGCACTGAAGGAAATCAAAGCCAGACTCTCAGACCATTACCTGAAGCCAGAAGACCCAGATGTTCTTTTCTGCATCTATTACTGCTTATTGGTAACAGAAGGCTGTGCTAACCTACCAATTTAAAGAAAGTTGATGAATGGTGTTTGCATCTTCTCAAAGCACAACTTAAAGGGAACAAGTGGAGAAATTTCACTGAAGCAGGCAAGACCAAGCGTAATGTGAAAAGAGATGAAGAATGGGTATAAAAACAATTTTGCCTTTCCTGTTCTTTAATTTTTTTCTCCCCTGTGGCTCTCTAAGCATTAATTTTAGTAGAGGCTTGGGACTCTATTCTGGTACAGGATATCTCCAGAGAGGATTTTAAAACCACATATAGGTAAAGAAACAAAAAAAAAATTACTGTATCAATTTACTTTAAAAAAACAAGTGAAAGCAAAATGAGCATTAGTCTAGAATAGTGTATAGTCTTTGGGGTAAAAATTAAAAACACGCAGTCCATTATGGTAATCAGATAGCACAGTTATGAATGTTGAGGGGTAAAATAATAAAAAATACCAAGTTGCTAATGATATTCTTGTCGATTATGTTTGGAAGACAGGACTTAAGCTACCAGAGCATGAGTCAGAATGGCAAAACAGTAAAGACATTTTTCAAAGTAAGTTACTCTTCCTTGCATCCAAACGTAGTTTAGCTAACTAAAAGCCACTGGATGAACACCTCTCAATAATTCAGTTTAAGTCTACACTGCAGCAAGCTGTTCCCTACCGAGATGCCAGAGCTTGCTCTGGCACTGGAGGACGAAGTGTTAGCATGATGCTCTGGCTGGCATAACCCACCCTGCCAAGAAGCCCAGAGATGCTCTGTGGTAACACAAGTGTGCTGCACCCTGTACCAGCTCCTTGGGTGTCTGCATTGCACCATGCCACGTGGCATACACACACCACCCACATTGCATCTAGCCACCAAGTAATCTCAGCACGGCCAGCATAAACGGGCACTCCATTTACTGCCCTGCTCCCCAAGAGACAAATCCTTGCTGTGAAGGCAGCTCTCTTGAAAGGGTGCAGCAAACGCCTGCCTCCCTGCCCAAGCTCACTCAAGTACATCTAGTGGGAGAGCAGGGGTGGTAATCAGGAACAGAAATAGGACGCTACAGCATTGGGCAGACCCAAAAGTGACCTCTTGCACTTTCTGCTATTTGTGCCACTCTTACAAAATGGCTGGGGAAAAAAAAAAAGTCATTTCAAAATATTTAACTTCAATTACACTACTTTAATGTAAAAAAAAAAAAAAGATAAAATCAAATCAGGACCCACCAAACAGCCATATTTAGAAAAACTACAGTGTTTGCTATATCAAACTCAGCTGTCCATAGGCCAGACAAAACTTCCCAGTCTAAGACCCTGTTTCATTTGCATATGGGCTGCACTACCCTTTAAACACAGGCTGAATTTTCCTCTGACAGGTTCCTGCCTCAGGATGATAAGGTTGGGGTTTTTTTTTTAATTTTACCAAAAAAAAACCCCTTTATCTGTATCCCAAAACAAAACCAGAAGAAAACATGTTTATTCAGTGTTTAAAACATTCAGGAACTTTTTCCTTGACCTATTTTTTGCAGCAGTAACTTAAATTTGGCAAAGGATGGGGAACTCTATGATGGACAAGCACCTTTTGTTCTTGTGAAAATACACCTGAACTTACCCAAGGCGTAAGCCTTTGAAATTTCATACTTTTCATGCCTTCTAGAGTTTGCTCTGAACTGAAGAGCTGAACTGCCCAAAGACCTGCACTGAGACTGAACAGACCTTTCCCTTGAGTCACCAGTCTGGCAAATCCAGGTCTAGATAAAATAAAATTAAGGAGCCTGTCTCTGCACGGCTGCCCATAATCCTGGCCACATCCAAACTGCACGAAAGACAAAGACCTTTTATGAAGACATGATGATATACCAGCTCACATGGGAGAATTAACTTGGGCATACCAAGAATGAAAGCCAGGCAGGAGAGGAGGAAAAACCTAGGATGGGGATTTAAAGTAGGACACTGGGAGTGAGAATTATAGCTAATGGAGATAAGGAAATCAGAAACACTTGGTAAGGTTGCTTGTCCAAGGCAGGCACTCAATGTTGTTGTAATTCCCCGTTCAAGAATGGGGCCATCCAGGATCAGATACAGCCACTGCAAAGAGAGTTCATGAAACACTGGACACTTATGTGGTGGCGAAGAACAGCAAGAAAACAAAACAATAAGGCTGTCAGTAATTCCTCCCTCATTGCGCAGCTTGAATAATGTCACGAGAAACAATAAGGAGAAAACAAAATATTTAATAGCGTCTCATTCAAACAGCAGTGGACATCCTGCGCACAGAGGGAAGCAGGAATTCTGTGGAAAAACAGTGTGCAACTGTGTAATTAAAGACTGAATCATAATGCATATGTGCAAGCGGGTGGGAAAATTAACGTCCTGGCATTTCCTAACTTTTGCATGTTTGATTTTGCAGTCCTGATAGCATTCTTTTTCCATAGGGCATTAGTGTGTGTCCAGTATCTAAACAAACACTCGAGGCTGTGATTCAGCATTGCGGTGCTCCCGAAATTGAACGGTTGCACCCCACAGAACCACTTCCTTGCAGGTGCAGCCAACAGCTGGTGCACTTGCACTACAGCAAGTGTCCTCACTTGGAGGCTTGGGGAGAGTTCCCAAACCCAAACCAGTTTCATCCTCGCTCTCTAGGAATAGGCTCTATAGGAATACCCTGAAACAGAATTATAAGAACAGGTCCATTTCTACAAGTGAAGGATTGACTAGAAAGATAATAAATACAGTGTGAACAGTAGGTAAAGCAAAAATAGCCGTTAAAAAAAGAAGATTGTAGCTAGTGCACAAAGACTATCACTCACAGGCAACTTGCAGTAACTCAGAGAAGGAAACCCAGAGGAGAAGTCAGTCACTAAGGGAATAGCTTCCAACATAAAGCTGTCAAAGGGTTGTTGCAGTATCAGTGAGGGGGTGGAGGAAGAAAAGGAAAAAAGTTTCAACAGTGCCTGCTTTTAAGGGACCTAAATTAGCTTCTGTCACCTAACCCAGCTCACAGACCACACTCCAGGTCGGGCAAGTTCTCCACCTTCCTCCCATAACGCCTACCTGCCAATAAAACACGTGACAATGAATAATGGGATTCTGATAGTACAGTTTTTGCCACTTGAAGCACTACATGAGCAGTTCAGAGGCTATTGATATGCATTGTTTCCTCCTCTTGTAGAGATATGCTTTTGGTTTAAATTATTCCACCCCAAAGCCAACGCAGTGATTCGAGGACTCGAGGGGCTGGCTGTGCTGTATTCACTTCCAGAAGAAAGAAAGGAGGAAGGTCACCTTTTACATTCAGATTACCTATTGAAAAGCTTCCAGTCATTTGATATTAAGCGTTATTTAATAACAAGTGAACAATGAATTTATTATACAGCAAGTTTTGTAATTTTCACTTCCTCTTCCCTGTGCACTGAATGCATGCGGAGGAGCAGGGGGAATAGAAAATAGGTATCAAGAAATGGAACGCCAGCACATCCTAGGAATAGCTGCATTTCTGCTTCCACTCCTGGATTCTCATCTCTCTGATGTTCCTCAGGTAGCATGTCTCATTCTCATCTTTCTCAGTGACATCCCATCCTCAAACCAAGTCTTGGGGTACAGCATATCACTTAACCCCCCCCCCCATCTTGCTGATTCAACTGCGATTAGCTGGCAGTCTCTCCCTCAGGGAATTCAGCTATGGACCACATCAAAAAAGATCATCAGTTAAGATAAGTCCTAGAAACAAAGCAGAGCAGAGCAAAAAGTACTGGGAGAGGGGAAGGAAAAGGACACGTAACACAAAATGTCTACTAGTACAATCTCTTGACATTGTCATACGTGGATGTGCTTTAGTATCTAGGTAATATGGGTGTATGTCTGTTCTCCCTCCTCCCTGTGATTTAAAGCCCCATAATGCTGCCAAAACCACCCTGCGAAATTCAGCAGGTCAAACCAGTTCACCAAAATAACTGCACCTCTAGGGCTTCAGGTGTACCATGGATCCATTTCCTCCTCCCAATACACACTTTATGACAAACATCTAATTACCTTAACACATACACACAGCAATATGTGCAACAGCCCTGCCACGACTCCATTTTAATAGATGACAATCTGTTCTAAATCAATTAATTACATGTATTTTGCTCAGAACATCCCCAACTAGTTTTTCCATATCTCATGGTACACAGTATGAAGCTAGGAGTTTGCAGCTTTGTTGCCAAAGCTAATCAAACCTCCATACTACAATAACAAATATAATGAGCAACAGACTAAGGAATGACAAAATATGTTCAGAAGAGTAAGAGTGTCTCTGTGTTGCAAGTCAGTTTTGTCTGAGATTATCTTAAGAAAAATGTATTTTTTCCTTTGCCACAGGAGCTATGAATTCTCATTGGGGCAGCAATTCTGACGCAGTAGTTTGGCTGGGTCTCCCCAGAAATGTGCCTCCATTGCTGGTCCATGTAAACTGCTTCAGAGGAAATACAAAACAGTAGCAATTGTGGATCTGATCCTTTGGGACAGCTCTACTACAGGTAGATAAATCCCAACACAACTAGAAAATTCCCATCGCAGTTCCATCTGCTAGCCAATGTACATCCTCATTGCTGAGATTTCCTTACCTTCAGCATTAATTCAACCTGCTGCAATTAGCTGCTTTTGGGCTAGTGCCTGCAGTTACATTTATTTATAGAACCACTGCCTACCACTAACAATTCATGCTAACAGTTGAACTCAATATATAAGTTAATCTGCCAATAAATGTTACAAAATACTTTCCAGCAATACTTAATCTACTACCAGTTGGTTTCAGTGAGGTAAGTGTGGTTCTACTAGAGTAGAACCCTGGTGAGCAATTTGGTTAATTTTAAAATAAAATGCACTAGGTGTACAGTACAGTTTTCAAAAATGTCTAATCATTGGAATGACTTGAATGCTACCTAGGTTTGTTGTTTTCTTGGGATTTTTTTTTCATCTGTTACCTGTGTCCACCCAGGGAAGTCCACTCATCTAAAAGTCACAGGAGAACACACCTCCTGTGTGAAGCCCTGGCTTTGGATTTAAAGTGTTTCATTTAAGCCTGACCCCGATCAGCTAAAGCTACACCAATAAAGTAATGTCAGTAGAAATATTAGTGTCCAGATTAATACTCTGAGTTCAAAGTTGTCTCAGAAGTTAAAGTGCTACCACCTCCCCTCTTAGCATGACCTTACTTTCTAAACAATTTGTCTTCTTAATCATCTCTACTTCCTCTTCTATTTGGAGCTTACAGGGGAAAAGAAAAAAAAAATTCCAAAACTCCTTAATATAAAGAATCTCCTATTGCATTTAGAAAAGAAGAGCGAATAACACAATGGTAGTATGAATGAGAGAGAAGATATAAGAACTACTTTGACATGTAAGATCTGTTGTAGGCCTAGCCTGTCCTCTTAGACTGTTTCAGACAAAGTTAATTCCACACAGGTTTGGTAGGAGAAGAGTGAGGATATTCTCACCGAAGAGACGTAGGATAAAAAGAAAGTCTTGATTTTCCACATAGGTACTTTGAGCTCTAGCATATTTTTCACACACAAAAGAGTACCAAATACAAATATCACATAAGAAGTTATGAAGTGCCTTTTCCACCCAAAAAAAAAAAAGGTTTCTCATCTTCAATAGACACACATATGGAATATTCACCCTATCAACTTGATTCAAATTGAAATTAAATGCATTATTGACAATAGAGTCCTGCTTGTATGTGATGTATTCTTCCATGCCAAAACTGCTTCATAAAGCATGATTTTGTTTCCTTACAGACCTCTTTACCAGTGCTCCCTGCAAAAACATAAGCAACTTGAATATTCCCCTTATTTTTATTGCTTTACTCTCCTTGTTATCCAACAAAGAGATTAGAATCTGTATCCCCTTAGTCTACTTCCTGCTCCAGTTTAAATCATTATCCTCTCCCCTTTTAAATCCCCTCTGAAGGCCTATTTCTCCTGCATTACTTATAGAAAAGTAGTAAGCATGCCTTTTGTTCTCTTTACCTAATTATCATGTGGGGCAGGAGTCAAAGCAAGGGAAACAGGGAGATTAAGTACAAACAGTGTTGGAAGAAGGGGAACTGAGCATTTTAACAAAAATAAACCCAACAAGGCAATAGCTACCAAACCACATGCCTATCACTTGCAGTCATTGCTGACAAACCACACTGCTTGTACCACCTTTCATCCCTCCCAGACCTTTCAAATTCAAAACAACGATTACATTTCCCACTTTTTCTGGTACAGAGTTAGCAATAAATCTGTTTTGTGGGAAAATATTTTTAAATACCTAACCAAAAAGACTGGAAGCAAGGAGGTATGTTGCTTTTATAAGTGCAGAACTTTCTGTCAAAGTATCTATTTTCTCTGAGTTTGATGCATTACCTTATGATACATAAGGTGCCGGAAGGCTGCTTTATGCATGGGGTAGACCTCAGAAGGGTTCTGAAAATGAGCAGCCAGAAAGGCAGGTCCTCATGTGAACTTGCAGACTTTAAACAGAGAAGAGGGAAGTCTGTGTAATTAATCTTTCATGTGATTTTTCCAGGTTGTTCATTTCAGACAAATCAGAATATCCTTATTACTTGTATTGCACTAATGACTAACAAATCCCATTCAACTGGCAACCCCACTGTGAAGAAAAGAATTAAACTCCTCCAAAACTTTTTTTTCCCTATATCTTAGGTGAGACTGATATTTAACAAGATCTACAGTTTTTCTTTTTCTAGGTTGAGGTAGCTGGGAGGAAACCATCTCTCCAGCCAGCTAAAGCAGTAAGCCACTCGTTCTCCAAGCCCTGCTGCTAGGGCAGAGAGGTGTGAGGTGCCAAACAGATGTACAAGACACATGAGAGCAGGCTGGTAGTTGCATCCATGAATGTGTCAAGACCTATTATAGTAAGCAGGTGCCACCCACACCATTCCTCAGCTGCTCTCAAAACAGGACAGACACAGCTCATGTAGCACCAGCCTCCACCAACCCAATGCTCCTATTTCCATACCACGCATTACTCGCACCTCTGAAGGCCCGTATTGAGCAGGAGTCACCAAGCTAAGGGGGGATAGATGTTCCAAGCCTGACAATCCTGGTCTGAGCGGAGGGTGAGAAACCACTTGTTCCAGGTTAGAAAGGTCAGCCCCAGACCCCATGGGGACTGAGGATGGCAATCTTCCCCAAACATCCCAGTGCCAGGAAAGGCTGTTTTCCATGGCCAAAGATACCCCTCAAGAGAGCAGCACAAGATCACAGACAACCTCCTTCAAACGAACAATGAATCAGAGACAACATAATCTGATCCTAGGCACCTTAGTTTTGGTACTTTATACACAGCTAAGAATGAATTCTGTTCTTCAGATATCTTATTTTATTCTCTCTCCCATATTTCTTCTCATAAGGCTCTTTTTCCCTACATTTTTGGGTTTGGGAGTTGTTTTTTGTTTGAATTTTTTGGTGGGTTTTTTTTTTGGTAGGTTTTTTTTTTTGTTTGTTTGGGACCAGTTGGGGGGGGGGGTGTTTAGGTTTTTCCCCTCCCCACAACTTGCTTTGTATGGGCAAAACAAAACATTTTTTTTTCTTTCTAGTTTGCAAGACAATGAGATCCTTGAGATCAGAGGTAGACAGACTAAGGTACCAAAAAAATCACTTGACCCTCTCAAAACTTTTTTCTCATGACAGCCATATACATCTTGTCATAGGACTGAGGGGACCACCTTGACTTCTCCTTCAACACCAGCCACAACCAGTCAGGGAAGAGGCTCAAAAAAAACATTCTTAAAAAGGAAGGAAAAAACCAAAAAGACTTCTGAACTGGAAACTGTAGCAAAGAGATGAGGTTTACAACAAGGCAATGTTTTCTTTCTTTAAACCACATTGCTCTTCCTTAATGTAACAGCCAAACCTCAGAGGACTGGTGGAGGGCACTGTGTGCACATATACAGGAACTGGCAAGTACTTTTCATTGTTTTTCCTGGAAACTATGTGCCAGGTTCTGCAGAGAATCTCTTTTTGGAATGGATCTCTAGGATGTCACTTGCTGAAGGACAAGTGAATATAAACTGAGATCACTGAAGTCAATGATATTGCCTTGCAAAAGCCTTCACTACAACTTTGACCAAAAAGCAACTGCTGAACTCTTCACAAATCAGGTTTTCAGCTAGTAGTATAGTAGTATAAACTGCAATGGCACAACAGAGCAACATCATAATATTTTATAGAAAGGAATTATGTTCTTTCAAGTAAAATATCGACTAAGCTGGCTAGTAGGGAAATGCGAGGAGAGTGTGGCAAAGGTGGTATCCACCTCAGATCAAAATTCACACATAGTCCTGAAGCCTCTGCAACAGCAGGCACCTTCACGTCTATACCACCTCCTGTGGATGGATGTCAGCCCACTCAGCATGCTGAGCCACTTTGAGCCAGCAGGATCCAGCAATCCCACTAGTAGGGTTTTTTGGATCGGCTTCAGTATCATGTCATCATGGTGAGCTGGTTTTCAGGCCCAAGCTCACAACCTGTACTAGCTCAGGGCAAAGGGTACAGCAAGCATACCTCTGCTTTAGACAGACCCTAAGACTAAAACAACCACCTTACTGAGACAGGCTAAATGTCTGCCTAAGCCAGCAGCTCTTGCCTGCAGCCAGTTCATAGTGGATGCTTATAGAGAGAGTACGAGAACACGGCAAGCACGAAGGTATATTGCCTTCCACATCTCCATCTTGCCTTTAGCGAAGCAAAGCTTCAGTCTCCTTGTGATGGGCTGTGTCAAATCCTCCTACTTCATGCTCAACGATTGATTTTTTTTACAGTGTTCATTTATTTGGTCTTTTAATACAGGCATTGTTTATCTCCATGACATTGTGGCAATGAGATCCACCACATAATATTGAAATGTGAGCACAAAAAAAGGAAAAAAAAAAAAACAAACAACACTCTTTTAACCCTGTTTGACAAGTTTATTTGATGCTCTCTGGCTCTTACATCATAGGAAGGAATAATTTAGTGTTCCCTATCTGCCTTCTGCTTGCTCCTCATGCCATTCAAGCTGGTAAAACTTTTCCTGTTGAGTCTTTTCTCATAAACTGTTCCATTTCACTGATCAAATTACTATTGCTCTATTTGCCTTCTCTAGCTTCTATTTGCTTCTGAGCAGTAAGCAGAAATATTCATAGAATTATCTACAGTGACTACTAAATCTCTCTCCAAATGGGTAATAACTAATGCAGAGTCCATCCTTGCCTGAGTTAACTGCAAAGCAATGCAGATGGATAAAAGCAGCCCTATCAACACAGAATTGCAAGCCACATTTTATAGTCCATTCATTCACTGCAAGTGATCCTCTTGCAACTCTGCAATTAATTCTCTTTTTAAATAGCCTAGAGACAAGTTTCATCACCCATAGCTTATTTCCTATTTCCAAACAATTTCCAAAAGCGCATTTAGCAACAAATGTTCTAGCTCCTCGCGAGTCCCTGATAACATCCCTCTAGACCAAAAACTCATCACTTGCCTCTAGTCTTGCTCTTTAATCGGTTATTAGGCCAAGAATCTTCACCCACAGACCAGTGCAATTTAGTTTCTGCTAGACTAAGAATGCTGTTCAGAAGGAAAAAAAAAAAAAAAAAAAAAGAAGCAAATGCAGATACATTATGCCCATCAGATAATAAAATAAACAGCTTTGGCAGAGGAACCAGAAGTACTGTGACTAAATACTGCCACTTCAGCCCATCTCCAGCCTTGAGCAGTTTTACAGTCAGGCTAAAGGATTTGTCTGCATATCAACAGTAAATCCAGATCCTTAGGGGATTCACAGTTATCTCAAGGCTCACATGTATTGGAAATAAAGCATTAGCTGCTCGCCCCTAAAGCTGTAACATACCACAGCTCCTGCTCACGGGTTTGTTATTGGTGGTCCAAAGGCTGTAAGAGGACATGGTTTTGATAGTTCCTGCAGCACTTCTGGAGGTTGAGGTGTGAGGGAATGACATGCCTTAGTGACATGAAAAATAGGTATCTCCCTTTCTTACAGGTACAACTCAAATACTGCACAAAAACACAGAGGTAGCAGGCACCGCTCAAAGTTTTCTCTGTGTATTTAGATTTAAATAGATTTAAATATACTTAGATTAAATGTAATCAAAGTGCGCCTCAGACACTTAATGCTGCCTTTCAGCTGCCAGTTAACTCTAACGCAGTAAGTGCCCTGCACCACTGTGCCAGCAAGGCCGGCACGTCCCAGGTGCCTGCAAGAGACTGGGAATGGCTGCGCAAATGAGAAAACAAGTGAAGATGCTCACAGCCTCTATGACATGAAACTGGGCTGCTAAGGAGGATCCAAAGAGACTTAAATTATGTTAGCCCACTCATAAAGCTTCAGGAGAAGCACCCACAATGAAGAAAAAAGTTTAGGAGCTCAGCTGCATATATTTTCTTATTCCTGCAATTCTCTGCAGTTCACTGGGCTGTGCAGACAATCATTTTCTATACAGCCCAATACCTCCATTTGTTGTCTCTGAATTCTTCCAATTTCAAGCCCTGTAAACTTCAGTTCTGCATTGTTTTGTTTTAAGAGAAGCATTGTAAATCTATTTAAATTCACACACATCTCTAAATTAAAGTGCACTTCTGAAGCCTTTCTCACCTTCTCCCCCAAAAATCATCAGCATCCCTGACCTGAGAGAAAGAGTACAACTACTGTTTTTCTGTGTCAATGATTTTGATCATAGAAAGGACAAGACAGATTGAAATTTGTTTGTCACAGAAATATATTTAAACAGGAAGGGAAAATTGTTATAAAAAAAAAAAAAAGACATCCCTCTTCTAGGGATGAAAGGCAAAAATTGTTGCCAGCACTCTTTCTCTAATGCAAGCAGCATATACATGAAACTTTTCCTTGAAATTGTAAATAGGACACGACTGCAACAAAAGAGACCACTGTGCTAAATAAAACAGCTATAACCTGGGTACACCTCATGGAACAGAAAGTACCATGGTTAACTGTGCTTGAACCTTACCCCTTTGCAGGGTTGACACAAAATTGAAAGAGGTTCAAACACAAGCCAAATAATTTCTGTGAGAACTGAGCCTCATATTGACCAGGACCAAGAAGTGTCAAGCTAGAGCTGAAGCCCAGAACATTTGGATTTGTTCTGTGTTTAGGAACACTCAAATTGGTATCAGTAGAAGCATTTTCAGAAAACTATCTCCTTCCCACATAGGGAATGGCAGAAGAGGATGCAACTCAGAAAAATGTCAGTATAGACCAATTTAAGGGTTTAGTGACCCTAGGATGACAGCGGTTTTATATTTTCCCAAAGAATGTAGTCCTAAACAGCTCAAGGTCCCACGTTGTTTGAGTAAGACCCTCTCTGCACTATAGAGAAAGTAACCACATATTTAGAAGTTCACCAAAATATGAAATGACCCCTAACATCGATGAGCTTTTAAGCAGTAAGTAGTGGAGAATCTATTTTGTTCTGCAACTAACTTGAGGCACATCTTTCATGGAAGTCACATCCCAATGTAAGGTCTGCTGGCACAGAGTGATTTATACAAAGTCTGAAGGAGGAAAAAAACCCAACTCTCAAATAATACCACTATGCTAACAATTTCACATGCTTATTTTCTCACCTAAAACATCCTGCAGAGTGCATAGTCTGTATTAGATAAAGCAGCTATGCAGAAAGGTCATCTGTCTACTTTGCTTTGTAGCAGATGAGATCTACCTGGAAACGTACACAGGAGTGCATGGGAAAGTGAACAGAAATATGTCAGGCAGCACATAAACACTGCACCGAGATGGCCTTTGTCAACAGAAGAGAAACGCCCGGTGCTGCAGTTACATGCCTAGACCCAACAGCCTTCCTGAGAGACAATTGCCAATATTGCTAACGGGGTGTCAAACCCATCCATTTGAACAACAAGAGCTTCCATGGCTTCTCACGTTGCTCACCTCACTGCCTTAACTCATGGAAGCCCACCGGAGTTAGCTCCCAGCCTTATCTCCAGGGAGGCAAGGCAGATGCTGCTCCTACATAGAACTTATCCCTTTGGGCAGTGATTTTTTCCATCAGAAACTGCTGAGTACTTTTAGTACTAATTTGTACTAGTCGCACTCATTTTGGCACCACCTGCTGAGTACAATAACGCGACACATATTCCTGTTGTATGCAAAATCTCAGACCATACACTCACGGCAAGAAAATAAGTCGTGCATCATCTGCTCTGTCTCTGTATCACAGTCTTTCCAGAATATCCAGATAGCTGGCTATTTCTCTCCTGTGAAGGGGCATATATCCCAACCTAGAACTCAGTAAAAGGTTAAATATACAAATCCCTATACTTTCTCCATGCCCCAACACCTCCAATGCTTTTGCTCAGGACACAATCTTCAGTTTTAAAATAACCTTTTCAAACCTGATTTAAAATAGCAGTTTCCCACTCAGACACAGAGCCATGTGAGCTGCCTTCAGTTCCTCACAATTGCATACATAGTCACCAGAAAAGAGCACAGAAATTACAAAATAAAGCATTTCAGCTGCTTTATTTAAATCAAGATAACAAATAAAGACCTTTGGCAGTAGAGCACTGCGTTCCTCATAGGAGCTCCTCTCCAGCCAAAGGACTCCAGTGATTCATTCACAATTCAGAATGATTACACCAACATTTTCTACCCTGAAGCTGAGGGAAAACCTTGAGTTAGGGGAATTTCAGTAAATATGGCAACACCTGCTGAGTTTCATTCAAAACCTGTGCAGGCGAGGCAAGAGTAGGAGTTAGGCAAAGGCTTCCTACCTTGGTGATGCTTTTGATTAATTACAGTGGAAGTACACTCTTTCTTCGAGTCTTTTAAAGTAGAATAAGATTATTATAGGACAGACTAATCCCTGAGAAGTTATAGAAGGTGTGGATGAGCCCAGATACTCACTTATAACACAAATTTCTAGTTTACCTCCTCTGTCTTCCTCAGAAATCTCCTCCTCTTCCCTTTTTCCCTTGTTTTTTTTCAACTGCAGTAACACTCCATTTAGATATCCTCACTGAAATCTCCACAGTGACTTTTATTCTTTAGAGAACCCTTCAGCTTCAGAGCACATCACTGTATGTGAATTTAGACCATTTTTGTCAGCAAGCATTACTTGCCATTTAGAGAACGTCGCCATGATACATAAGTCTCTGGTGCACTGAAATCTACTTGGAAATTTTTGTCAGCCTTTACAGTCTACCAAATACTTTCTCCCCTCCTGTTTTTCAAATATGAATTTACTGCAAATGAAAACTGCCCTGCTGACAGGCCTACGAAGTGCTCTGCTTCTCCAAAGACCACACAGGCTGGCAAACAGATGGAAATCTCTACATTCAGCTTTATCTCTGTATGTTGATTCCATCATGCGAAGGAATCAACACCCTAAAGGAAGAGGGTGCTCAGGGTCTAATGTCCACAGAGTTGTTCACCTCCCTTTTTCAGTTAGATTGCCATTTAACATCAGTGCTGAGAGCAGGAAGCTGTGGTGGCATCCAAGGGTTGCAAACTACACAGCTGCTCCCAGACTCCTATAAACGAAGTCACAGCACTCAGTGTCTGCACGCTTTTGTGTGCTTGCACCATTCTGCATGGACACAAATACTCATCTGGAGTTTTAAGAGAACGTGCCCTGACTGCACTCATCTTTGAGGATTTCATAGAATGACAGAATGGTTTGGGTGGGAAGGGACCTTAAAGATCATCTGGTTCCAACGCCCCTACCATGTGCAGGGACAACTTCCACTAGACCAGGTCACTCAAAGCCCCGTTCAGCCTGGCCTTGAACACTTCCAGGGATGGGGTATCCACAGCTTCCCTGGGCAACCTGTTCCAGTGCCTCATCAGCCTCACAGTAAAGAATTTCTTCCTTATGTCTAATCAAAATCTAACCTCTTCCAGTTTAAAGCCATTACCCCTTGTCCTGTCACTATATACCCTTGTCAAAAGTCCCTCCTCTGTTTAGGGAGGTTTGCATTTGGTTGCATTGAAGTTTTTTGAGACTATTCAAGTGTTAGGAACATTTGATGAACAGCCCACTGCATGCAGATCTCCCAGAACTCCAAGAATAAGGATACCCCAATGAGCTATGTTCATCCACTTTCAGGGTGAGATGTAAAACATATGTACTGAAGCAGTACAAAACCAGACCAAAACAAACAGGAATTTAAGAACCTACTATCTAAAATGAGCATTTCATTTGCAAGACAGATATGAGAGCTGGCAGAAGTTATATGCACTTTCTAATTGTTAATGTCATCATTTCATGATACGTGTTCAAGTCCTGACACATAACTTACTCAAAGAAAAAGTCTTCTGAAAAACCTAGTAACTCAAGTCTACTACACTACACAGTCCTTATTCTGTGTTCCTGCATAATCACACATCTGTGCAACTTCATTCTTACAAAGTCTAACAGGTGTAAGATTCCTCATTTAAAACAACATGGTAATTTGACCCTGGATTTACACCTAGCCAGCCACGGCACTACGCTGTCCCAAGTCCCTCATTCAGTCCTCCTGCAGCCACAAGGCAGCTTGCCCATCTCATTTCCGGGACCTTGCTGCTCCAGTTTGGAGGTAGATTCCACACTGGTCCTTTGTCAATTGTCACGAACAGCTGCTGATTTTTCAGGATATATCACATGTCCTCATCAGTACCCCCGATATTTCACACTTTATCCCCTGCAGTAACCGGAGACAACTATCATCCGGTCTAGGTAATCTGCCACCCCTCCAGTTCTCAAGTTGCTTTATATAAACCAGGCACACACGGATCAAAAACTCAAAGTATTAAGTGTAAGCAATCTGGACTAATGTTCTGTTCCTGATGCAAAAATCTCAAATTTGCTTGCAACAAATATTTCTATATGAGGTTTCAGATTTAATCATACTGGAAAACTAAAGTTTGCTTCTAGATCACCAAACACACAAATCAGAGCTTGCCATCCTGAATCTGACTGCAAACAGCTGCTGTCTGAAAATTCTGAAATATGAAAACAGAATTAAGCTATACTTCTCATAGATTAAAGATTCCCATCAGACTTTCAGCTTCCTCACTGGTATTTCTAATTACTTCCTCTCAGTCAAAGGGGGAGGGGGAAAAAACCACAATAAAAACAAACAAAAAAACAAACAGCAAAAAAAAAACCAACCACCAAACAGTAGCATAAATCTAGGTTTGGGGCAACCAAGGGTTTCCAGTGTACAGCAACTACTACCATCACCTTTAAAAAACTATGGCAAATTAGACTTTCAGTTATGGACCAAGTGGAAAAAAAATGCCTTCCAATTGCCTATAATATAATTGCCTATAGTAATTTGACCTTTGTTCAGAAGAGACTAAACTCACTAAAAATATTCAGCCTAAGAACAATTTAAAAAATGTTGACCATAATTAACATATATTTACAGATGAGGAAACAAGCAAACATACACTATATCCATCGTTTCCAAAATAAGGGTAATGAAAATGTCACTTCCTATTAATTACATTTTCAAAGTTAATTTGAGGTAAGAAGTTCAGCAAATAAATATACTTGAAAGGGCCACCATTTAAAAAAATGACTGTGCACCCAGGCTCAGCAAATTAGCTTATTGGTCTCAACATGGGCATACAGCATTATTTCTTTTCTTTTTTTTTTTTTTAAAAAAAGCAGCAATATACTCGATTTTAAACTGTATGAACATTCAGAAATTACATTATTTTCACTAATAAACTCAACAGCAGCAGTGAAGCATTTATCTTCACAGAGAACAGCACACGTGGCTGTCGTCATCCAAACCGGCAATACAGGTAATGCAGACAGAATTATTCAGAAATGCCAGACCCAGGAGCATGTTCAGCATACCCTGTTGCCCCTTTTGTTCACCAGTTACTCCCAGTGTTGCAAGGGGCAAGGGAGTCTGAGCTCTCTTTTCTATATGTTTGGGCTTTTGTTTTTTCTAAGGATTTCAGCTTATCGATAGCGCTGGATAAGCTTGACTGCAATGAGCTGACTAAAGAGCCTTCTGAAAGCATGCATTCAGACAACATTATTCTGCTTAAATGCATTAAATCCTTCTTGAAAATGAACCCCAAAATGTCTGGGATTTAGTTTAAAAACCTATGTTCTTCCAGGAGTTTCTCTGGAATTTTCCAAGCTTTTGACTGCAAGATCCATCTGCACCTCCCATGAGGACCAGCTTTCCTCCTGGGCTCCTTGCTGCTTGGCTAGAGCCACGAAGGGAATACCTATGCCCAAGAGAATTCCTTATCTCTCCCTGTGTAGGTCTGTCAAAACCTCAAGGGAAGGTTTGCAAAGGTCTATGCTTATAAGACATAGTCCCCATGCTGAGAGAGAGCGGTAGAGAGATAGAAGCAGAGAGATAAAACTGGAAAACAACAAATCACTAAACTTTCTAGTACTGAAAGGAATGCTTTCTAATTCCCTAGAGATGTTTTGGCAGCAAAAGGAGTTCTGTTTTTGTCTTAGATGGCCAATATATCAATATTAATTAGTAGTCATTAGAAGATATTTTCTACTGGAAAACAAACATACTAGGACAGGGAGGACTTTCTAAATACTCTGAATTCAAAATGAGGCACAGTTCTCACACACATAACATGTATTACCATTTTTTCCATGGCCTTGTAAATACATACTTCACTGAAAAATGACTGCACAGTCAAACAAAAAATGTGACTTCAGAAGTGCAGTTCCTCCATTTGCATACTGCTATTTTCCCTACACAGACAAGAGCAAAATGTGAAGGACAACATCCTCTAAACAAAACCACAGCATCACACAGCTCTGCCAGTTCAACTATTACTTTGTTCTGGAGAACTTGTTCTCAAAAATAACCTGAAGCTTTTAAGTGTCTTGTTGCGAACAGGATGTGATCCTACACAAGAGCTGAAACTAGGGTTGGAAGATAAGTTCTTTAATCGATATTCTGTCTTCATCAGATCAATCTTAAATTGCTAGCTGAGGGTGGAGAATTATTCCCCTGCCTCCTTTAGAAGTGACAAATGAAAGCAATTTTCTGCGGTGGGAAAGGGAGAGGAGTTTTCAGGTTTCATCAATACATGTCGATATCGTATTAATACAAACCTGTCTTTGAATACCTCCACAAGTAGTCTCAAGTAGTCAAAAAGTCATTTTTATGTTACAAGAAGAATAAAATCCACCTAGCAAAGTTTGACAATTACCTAGTTTTTGTATAGAAATCTATATCCAATTAACATGATGAAGTTCCTTTGCTTTTCTAATTAATGAGCATTAGGCAATATGAAACTTTTTTTTTTTTAATTTTGTTTTAAGTGTGATTGAGGAAGCCAAGTGCAACTGAACAGCAGGATTCCTCTGGTCCACACTCAGTATGATGCAGAAATTGTTGTGAAGGTCACATGGCCAAACGACTTCCTGCCATTAGTGTGTGAGCCTGGGAAATGAGGGAGAGGGTCTACAAAGGCAGAGGGGGGGTAAAAATCCAACCACAAAGCAAAGCAGAACGTCACAGGAACCAGCAAGATTTATAACTGAGCCTGATCTAAAGCCCCCTGCAGACAATGGCAGTCTTTCCAGATCCATCAGAAAGCTCTGGGTCAAATCTTCTGCGTTAGGCAGCAGAACTCTGCCTGGCTTTAGAGACTGCAAGACGTGAATTCCTGGTCCCTTGTTTGGCAGAGGCAGGGATGTCTTTCCAGAGACTGTGTTGACTTTTCAAGGGAGTCCTATTCCTCCCTTTTCAGCCAGGAAAGATTCCCAGTTTTTGCAATGGAGACCCCTTCAAATGGGGAGGAAAGTGTTATCTATGGGCACCCAGGAGGAAGAAATCACAATACTCAGGTGCGAGAGCCGCCCAGCCGTAAAAGAGCTACGGTTTTCCACAAGTTAATTCAAACATTCCTTGCCATAGCCCAGAAAAATGGCATAACTGATGACTATGAGCAAAATGAGTGGCATATCCGAACGCATACTGTGCCATCCCTCCACCCTTCCCAGAGCCCCTTTTTTCTCCCCATCTCAGTTCTCACGCCATTTTCCACAGCACTGCGTGTGCACAGTACTGAATGCCATGAGCAAACATGATCCAGCACAACCAGTGAACTGTGGTGAATATGATGCATCCAAAAGCATCAGCTGATACAGCATCACACATGATAACCATCATTCTTCATGTATTATTAGAGTAAGGACATACAGAAAGCTTGAAACACATTCAGTGCTTGCAGGCGGCAGTCAAACAAGACTGGCCATTATGTCACTGAAAGCTTAAAATTCAACAGTTCCTGCAAGATCCCACTTACCAGCTATCCAAGGAGCCTGGCACGGACAATTTACACCTGTTCTGTTTCCTGCTGCTTTTGCAAAATAAATCCATGCATCCCACACTCATAACTCCCAGGAAAATTAAAAAAAAATAATAATCTGAAAGTCCAGCACCTCAGAGAGCCAAAATAGGTAGGAAAACAGAGAGGTGTTCAATTTTTGAATAAATCTTCTCCAGTTTCAATTCGTAAGCCCCTTCCCCTGCCTCCCACCACAATATGTCTGACTGAATCAGGGAAATCTAAAGTAGGAGGATGAAAAGAAGAAGTATCATCAAAGGCCAGTTCTTGTAAGAGAAATGGCGCTTGCGAGCTGGTCAGTGTGAGTCTGCTGAAATGATGTATGGCGAGGTGGGGAGCGTATATGTGCACACACATGCACACAGACGTCAGACGCTTCCTTGGAAGTGGATTAGTGGCAGATGGTGTCAGAACCTGAGCTGCTGTCAAAAGCAGAGCTCACGCTGTCCTGCTGCCCTGCGCTTAGAGAAAGAAGCAAAGACAAGCCACCAGGAAAAAAAAAAAAAAAAAAAATTGATAAATAGCTGACAATCAGCTTTGTCATTGGCAACGAGTAGAACACCACCCCTTTGCTTGCTCCCTTCTCCTCCCAGAGTCCTTACAGGCAAAATCCTCTCTGAAATGGAGACAAAAGAGGAAACAAACGTAGATGTGCAATCTCCAAGCGTGAGAAATACCAGAGGCTCAGTTTTCACAGGGAAACTAGAACCTGCTATTACCAACCCAAATATCAGAACCCAAGACCGAGAGGGGGGAGAACACCCAGGTTAAGGTCTATTAAAAGCAAAGGGGGGAGGGGGGGGAGAAGGAAGAAAAACCCACTGCCTTTGATTGCCAACACAATGAAAATAAATGAGGGAAATAACATTTGGGAGGGATATACCAGCTGAAAGCAGTCACAATGACTTTGTGCAGGCACCCCTGTTATTAATAATTATTACAGATAATAAAGCTCTTCAGGCTGAGCAAAGGAATCTTTTCCTATTCCTAAAACCTCATCTCTCCCTGTCCTGTCACCTACCTCCCCTTTTTCTCTCTCCTCTGAGCACCTGCTTTACATAGCTTTCCTTGTATCATCATTAGCTTCATGGATAATTGATAGCTGGGCTCGTCCAGCTGATGCTAAGAAAAGAACGACAAGGTGGTTAGACACACTCCTGCTATAAATAGAAACATAACATGACCAGCGTTTGCCAACATCTGATGATGCTTTCCCTCCTGGGTCCTAAAGTTAGCTAGTTTCTGAAAGTCAGGGAAGCAAAGGAGAGCAAGGTAAAATGCTTTCAATTAATTTTGCAGAGATTGAAGGGATAAAAATAAGAACAAGGCTTTATATTTTTATGACATACTAAAAATACCCACTTTATGAAACCTTCGGCATAGTTTGCAAAGCACAGTTTAAAAGCCTTTTTTTTTTTTTTTTTTGTTAGCAGCAACTGTGAAGCTCCAAATACGTAGTGGGTGCAGGGGTCGTTGGTGATCGGGCTGAGAAGGGTCACAAGCAGATCTCTTTGCTGAGCACAGCGTGTGGGAGCTACACAGAGGATAAAGCAAAACCTGCCGTCGCCCTAAGCCCCAAGGTACCTCTGCAAAGCACAAGTGCTCATGCTCAGGAGCTCAGAGAGCAAAGGCTGGCTCAGCCGGTGAGCGCTGGGGAAATCACAGCCGCCTCTGCATGGCTGGCAGGATGCACAGGCTGCCTCGGGCCCTGAGTCAGCAGCAAAACCTCCAGCCATCACTCGTCAGTTCTGGACACTTCTGGGGCAACCTCCTGACCTGTCCTTGATCGGATATGCCGGAGGTAGGCTTCCAGCTGGAAAATCCTTAGTCTTGCTTAGGTTGTCACCAAAGGCTGGGGGAGCTACGCTACTTCACCATGCAGTTGCTTTTTGCCTACACCTTCATGCTGATGGCCATCCATCAGCATGATGCCTCTTCCAATCCTCCAGTATAGAAATTACCTCTGCACAGTTCACCCAGACTCTCCTTACGTCTCAACTCCATCTGCAGAGTATACAAAGAACATTCTTCCCTGCAGAGCAACCTGCCTCTCAGGACCCAGGTGGGATTTTCTGCCTTTGATCAGGGGAGAAGTGCTGTTAGAAAAGATCCCTGGAGCATTTTTACCTCTGAGTGTGGATGTCAGGCACAAGCACGCACCACTCTAAGCGCATTTTGTCTTCCTTTTACAAAAACCTACCACAACACGGTATAGGCTCCAAAATTACTTGCTCCTGGATTAGGGCAAGTGTTACCTCTTTTTCTCTTAGTCATTGTGTCCAGTTGCACTTTGCAAATCATATTGATTTTTTTTTTCTAATGTAAAATGCTTATTTCTGGAAATTCTTAGTGCCTTCCCTCTACAAACACTAATATAGGCTGTTTCTATTTGTCAGGTCTCACTCAGCAACAGCCAGCTAAGCTTCATCAGTACAAATAAGGCAAGCATCAGTTGAAAATTCATCCTGCCTAAGGAAAGCAGCTGCAGCTAAGTATTTGCCCCAGCACATGCTGAGGTATCAGCACTGGTTTTGTCCTCCCAGTAGCCACCTCCCGTTTCAGAATTGATGAACTGACACATGCCCTCAGATCTTTCCCATATTTTTTCTTAATCTCAGGCTGAAAGCCATTTTAGACTGCAGGAGTACAGCTATGTGAAAAATAAACAACCATTTGTCCTAACTCTCAATCAAATATTGAGATGGAGCAAATCTGGCACTTCCAATAGGAGAAACCATTTGTCTTTCCCAGTTTACCATGGCAGAGCTGCCATTACACACAGGTCGTGCCCAGTCATGACAAGAGCAGTATCTCAGACCACAGGGAAGGGGAAAAAGAAGAGAAGCTAAGCCAAGCCTCCATGCAGCTCTGTGTCAGGCAGCAGGCACACAGGGGGAACGGTGGTACAAAGCCACGCAAGTTTGAGGTGTGGGAGGAGGAGTTTTTCTTAAAAAAAAAAAAAAAAGCTCCAGAGATCTGCATGAGGTGGAGGTTTCAACTTGAGAACCTTGTAGCTCAAAGCTACCAAGAAAAGCTGCGTCAGGACCAAAAGAAAAAACCCTCCCTTTTATAAAATTGCTTACCTAGCCGGTGCTGGAGGGCAAGCACACTATGGGGGAAACAGAAGAAAAGCATTCAAACAGTTTTTCCTCTCACCAGCCAAAAAATACACACCAAAATGGAAGCTTTAAATATTTAATGCCCAAAACAAACAAGAGAATTTCCCAAAACAAGACTGCTGGTTCAACACAAACCAGCAGCACTCACAAGTAAGATGACAGAGGTTTTACACACAGCTGCACTACTACGAGTTGGCTACAGGTAAAACCCATTTACAGAGAGGAAAAGATGCAGGTTTACTTTACAGTAGCAGAGAGCCAGAGATCAGGTGGGGCCCGACTGAACTTCCCTTTTTGTTACGCTGGCATGAAGCAGTTAACACCACCAAAAGAGTGGGAGGCAGTTTAGCAGGGATCAGTGCTAGGAGTCTCAATAGATTATGCTATTATTTTGAGATTCTGTAAGAGAACAAATTAACCTTCTTTATAACTCTTGGCTTACTTTAATAGAGTTAATGGATGTCATAGGCTGGAAATACCATCTTACATTCCTTTAGTTTCCATACTAATTATCCTCTTTACAATGGAAATACAGTATTGGAGACATTAGGGGGAAGCGCTGATGTCTTGCTCATACACCCATGACCGAAGCAATCACCACCCTCCGATCAGGAATGTCTTTCCGACAAGCTCAGACCAGCAGAAGCCATTGGGATTTTTCCACCTTTCCTTGAAGCAGATGGCATCATGCATATCCCCAAGATCATCTGGGTATTTTCACCTCCAGATTCCCACTCCTGCAGGGACCCAGGAGGCTGGCAATGTCTAACATCTCTCTTGATGGCTCCTAGTGGCACAGAAGAGTTTTTCAAACATTGTGCTAAAGGGCTTCATCTTGCTACAGAGATATGAGAGTTCCTTACAATTTGTGATACAAGAAAACTTCGAATTATTTTCCCCTGCAAATCCAGACTGTGTAATTGTTAAATGGTTACCTGCAATCACAGGCACAGGACCCAATTGCCAGCACAGTCCCATCCAAGCCTTTATTCACCTCACTTTTTTATTTTAAAATCTCTGTTGTTTTTTCCACCATGCATTCAAAGTTTTTTAAAAAGGGAGCTTTGACAGGCACACAAGCCTGCATACCTCACACAAGCAGAAAGGCACTTTTTCTGTAGATTAGCCAAAGGAGTGATGAATTTGCACTCATATTCAGCCCAGTACTGAAATTCTGCATTTCAGATACAGCTCTAACATAACACCTTATTTTACTTCAAATAAGGCTGAACACCTAGAAAAGTTACTACTAATGCAGAATCCCAGTGCAGAGTACACAGAGAAAACAGGAGCAGAAGGTTTCCAGATGAAGGGAAAAGTCATTTCCCAATGAAAGGGTAAGAGAGCGATGCACTAAAACCTGCTCCTGATGGTGACAACTGCAGAAGGACATCTTCTGACTGGAGATCAGAAGGGCAAGGTGAGAGATTGGATAGGCTGAAACTAAGCCTGGGAAAGAGAAACCGTGCTTAGAAACATAGTCATGCCAGTGTTAAGACTCAACACAAACGGCTCAGTCTGCCAGACTGACTGACTGAAGACCCCTGAGGCCTCGCCCCATCAACCACTTACTCTGTTGGCTCAGTCTTTGTCTATAAGTGCTATAAATGGGAAATGTATGAAAGGTCTGGTAGGTAGAGGGGTTGAATGGCTGCAACCCCCTCTAGAAGAGTTCGTTCACGGTGTGTATAAACCAGAGCATGTATTTAGCACTTCCTCCTCTCTGACAGAGTTTAGCCACAAGTGAGAGCCTAGGGTAGGTTTCCTTAATACTCTGTTTTGCAGGCAGACCAGAACAAGGGAGAAATAATATGCCCCAGGCTATACTCACAAATTTATTCAGAGAACAAGATGCAGTGAGGTCTGGCCTAAATGGTGGCATTTCTAGGCACATCCCTGTTGCTGCAAAAACAAATCTTATGTATTTGCAGGAGAATCCCATATACCCTCCTGGTTTTTGCTATTACTAGCTGGGTAGCTTGAGCTAGCAGGCATTTCCCTGTAGCTCTGCCTGCCACAACTTGTCCTGCCTGTCCCAGGGCAGCCAAGACAAGCAAAAGAGAAGGACAACAGGTTCCCTCCCAAGATAGTTTGGGCATTGGTCACAGGACAAATTTTGAGCATTGTAGGGTCACATACTGTATGGCTCAGTCTGTCAGCCACTCAGTCGACACAGATCACGTCTGCTTCTTGAGGACAGCATTCGCTTCTACCACCAAATCCTATGTGGCCATCAGGCCTTTGTATAAATCACTCAAAAACATGTATGCTACCCAGTCCTGTGTACACTAAGGGTATTCTCTGAACAGCAGGAAGGCATTAGAAACTGGAATTAAAGTGTGCCCTGGCCCTAAATTTATGTAGCAAATGTCCGAGCAGAAGCAGTGTGGAGGGCATTCTTCTTAGCTTGTCAAGACAGGCAAACCCTGTAGCTGTGATTTCATTTCCTTCAAGAAAGACATCTGTGCCCCGGCTGCCTGCTTCAGTGGAGATGGGGCTTTTAACAGGTTCAGGGGGAATACAAAGATAAGCTGATAGGGGAACTCACAGGGATATGTCTATCTGAGGAGCTCCTGATGGCGGTGTCTGCAAAGTAACACTGTGCCTCCCTAGGCTTTTGTTTCTTTTTTTTTTTTTTCCTTTCTCCTTTTTTTTTTCCCCCCAACACTTTTTCCTTTTATAACCATTATTTTTCTCTGGGGTTTTTAATGTCCACAACTCTCTCCAATTAACTTTATCTTTTTTATTTCTCCTTCTCTTATTTTAAGATTAATACTTTGTCCCTCTAAAAATCTTTGCTTTCCCTAGGTAATAGGACATTTTCTTCTCCTTTCCCTGCTCCCACCTTTTGGTATCCTCCTCCTCCGCCTCTCTAATTCAGTATTCTCATTACACTTATTTTCTTTGCCTACCTTTCTTCTTCCACCTTCTCCATTAAACCTCCTCCCTCCCATTGCCTTACAAATCTCTCCCTTTCTTATCTAGTTCATTTTCTCCACTAACCATTCCTCCCTTCCCCTTTTATCCTGTTCGGTTCCTACTCCCCCATTTCGTTCTACTCACACAGCATGCATTGTGCCTTTCTTTCCCCCCCCCCCCCGCCCCAGTTTCAAACCTCCTCATTATATTTCATTTTCTTGAAATCTATTCAGGTTCTTGTATCAGCCTTCTCTAGGCTAAAATGCTCCCTTTATCATGTTACTGTATATTTCCCATCTCCTACCCTTTTCCCTTCCCCGTTCATTCCCCATCCACTCTCTCCACTTTCAACTGTGCCAGGATAGGTTCTCTTATTAACAGCTATGACCTGTCAACACTTTGGGCATAAGTTTTTCTGATCAGGAATAAAGCCCCTGCATCCTCCTGTGCTATTTACCATGCATGGCTCAGTCCTGCTACATGCTGTTGTTTTCTGTCCATCATTCTCCATGTGCTTTCCTAACCTGGGATGAACTATATAATTTAACCTTGGAGAGCCAATGCTCATGAAGTCAGATGCACATTATATCATGCAACTCAAACTCAACAGCTCTTTCTGGCAGGACGAGCTCACAACTTGCTATTTACTCCATGAATACCAAAATCAGCCGGATTTCAGATTTCACTAGCAAACTGATTGACAGACTCTCTCTCACACCCTTGCTCACACAAGCTGGTACATGTCCATGTGTGTGCATACCCCAGGAGGCGCAGGGAACACTGCCCTGTGTCCACTGCTCAGGAGCAACGTGAGCTCTGATGGAAGCTATGCCAACCACCAGATGCCAAAGGACAAATACAATTCTTTCTCAGCATGAGGGTTTTTTTTCCAGTAGACAAAAGGGCATGATTATAATGTGTTATTAAAAAATAAAAAAAATCAAGAAAGTGAGATCAACAAACGAAATCCAATTAAGGAAGTCACTCAATCAACCTCCCAGGGCTGGAGTTGATCAGGGAGCCATTCAGTAGGACCTCCAATACAGAGCCTTGAGGCTGTACAAAGATGGTTATTTTCCATGCTGTGCTGATCTAAACAAAAGCTATACTCAACCTCCTTCAGCCTCCTCTCACTCCCAGAATAAAATTACTACATGCTTTGGCATTTTAACTCCAAATGGAAAAACCACAATACCTGGTGAGAGATGTTGTTCCCAGCAGGAAGCCTGGCATCAAGCAGAGAAACACAAGCACCAAGCACCCAGGCTCTTGGAGCTACTACAGCACTGTAGCAAAAAAAAAAAAAAAACCCACAAAATTCAACCAAACAAAATTAACATTTTAAGCTTTCCACTGACAGAGCAAGCTTGTACCTACACTTACCCTCTCTGATTTTGAGATGGGATGATCTGAAGGCCAGAGAAGAAAGCTTCTCTCCAGGCTTCATCATATCTGGGAAAAGGAGCCATGGCTCCTAGGACCTCCCAGACTTGGGGTGACAACTGGACATCATATCCACAAGCCTTAACTAATGCCCCTTTTCTGCACTTGCCACTCAGCTTCTAAGGTCCCTCCATCTCCCCCTCACCATCTGCCCATCTCTCACTCCTCTCCGTCAAACCACATGGAGAAGGAACATAACCGAGGACCATCTGTAAAATACTCTGCCTCGTGACTTTAAGGCCTAGCTAAACTGACACTGAGAATTCATCCTCTGCCTTTGGTTACACAGAAATGTTGTTCTTCAGCCAAGGAGCTGCTGCTGCTGCTGCAGCTGGGAAGAGGTCTTTTTAATTCAAAATGTTGGGGCCTTGTGCTAAACCATTTCATCATCCTCCCCTCCTCCCCAAACCCTTGAGGTGCTTCTGCTGGTAGCCAGTTGCCATAGGAACCCTAATCTTTATCTGTTTTGCTTGTTAAATAAGCTGGCATCAGTACTCTCCTTTATGGGCTGCTCAGTCCGTCTCCTCCCTTTAACCCTCCCTCCCTCCCTCAAAAAGACATTAAAAAGAAAAAAAAAAAAAAGAGAGAAGAATATGTTTGACAACCCTTCTTTCCTCCCCTCTCCCCTTTTCCACAGCTTCTATGAGGTTTTCGAGTCCAAAATCCAGAATTTGGCAGAAGCAGCCACCATGATTCAGAGGGATGCGTTAGGCCTGTGTGTTCTCTGGATTCAGCGGATAGGAGAGGAAGCGGAGCCAAGACAGAGAGCAACAGGTAGGATAACACAGCTTGAGAGCCAAAGGTTACGGTGACAGAGACACCTAATTCCAATTATTTTAGATGAAAGCTTTCCAACACTTCCCATCACACCTCCCACCTCCTGCAGTCCCCAGCATCAGCCTGTCCTACCTCACTGCACTGAAGCAGCGCAATTTTAATGCCATTAGTGAGGGGATAGCCCTGAAAAGACGTTTCAGGGCTGTATGCTGAAAATGGAAAGCAAAGGAAGCTAAGCATACAAGAGACACCAAAAAGACAAGGTGTCTGCAGTGGCCTAGAGCTTTTTAACACAAAGCAGATTTTTCCCTTCTATGGACCAGAGATCTAGGCTAGAACTATGTAGGTCGCAAGCAAACCTTGTTTCAGCTGGTCTTAAGCCAATCCTTCGAAGGTGATAACTCCCACTCAGAGACACCTTTTTTTTTTTTTTTCCTTTTCCTCACCATGTATTTGCTTGAAAGAGACACAAAGAACTGAAGTGGCAAGGGATGCTAGGTGAAGGGATAAAGGTGTCTGGCTTTGTGTGCACATGCAGTAGTCTAACCATGCTTTTCATCTCAGCAGGCATATACATACGCTAAATGCTGTTCCTCCCATCACAATCCTTTACAGTGCAACAATATCATCCAGAGAAAGAGTGATCCTGTCTCATTCATTCTCATGGAAGAAAAGACCTAAAAATGTAATAGTGTCAAGATGGGAAAGAACAGGAAGAGGAGGAATCTCAAGCGGATAAATTCCGCTGTATCCAACGTTGAAGCAGGCTAGCAAACCAGGATCCTATTTACCTGAAAGTGAAATAACTAGATAATCCTTCATTCACACCACAGCAAAAACACACATCAGGTGTCAGTTTAAGGATCATTCGGGCGTGCCCAGGGATCTTCAGCAGCAGATGAATCTGGCATACGAATCATGGTCCTCCTGGAAGACTTCGCAATGCTCAGCCTGCCTCCAGAGGATAAGGGCCCAACTCTGAAAGCAGCTGGACTGCTGATTTCTAGATAAATCGAGACTTGAGCTGGCCTGCATTTAGCTGAAAGATCCAGCAGCGCCGGCAAGTCAGCGACAGAGAAGCCACTGCTCTTGCAGCATGTTTTACAATTAGTTGTCCTATTGCTGTGCTTTGCACATAGGTCCCTTGCTTGTCCAGCACACATGGATGCTCTTACATCTCTGTTTAGCAGAACTGTGGCTAGGCTTCCTCCTGCTCTTTTAGAAATACACCTTGTTTAATTAGCAGTCCTTTAATTTGAGTTTAGGCACAGTTCAGGTGAAAACTCAAATATCCACCTCTACTAATCCAAACTTTACCCACACTAGTCTGTACTCTTCCAGACAGTAATCTCTTAGGATCTGGACCCTTTTGACATTCCTTCTACTTCTCACTCCCAGAAGGGTTGGAAACTGCACTCAAGCAGTCCTCTCTGGGGATATTTGTGCATGTGTGGTCAGGCCCACAAATAAAAGAGACAAGTGAATAAAATAACATTAAGTAAAAGTTCAGCTAAGGTTCACTCATATTCTGGATGAAGATGTTGCAAATTCCTACTTAAAATGAATCTGTCCTGTCAGAAATCTCTTTTCCTTTATAAACATGATCCCTATTCTTCAGGAAAGCAATTTTTAAATTCAACCTAAGTTTCCTCTCCTCTTCTACTTTGCTTTTTTTCAATTTCTCTGCAAGGGCTGCTTTTTTGAAGAGGTGCACACAGGAATCCCAAGTGGCTTTGCCAGCCCCGTTTTATAACGTATATTCCAGGCTGACAGAGTGCACAAATCAGCAGTAAAACATTGTGGGGGTTATTTCTTCTGCCTCAATCCCCGTGAGCCTCCCACCTCCAGTTTTGCTCAGAGATTCATAGCTGAACAACCTTAAAAAGAAACTAAGTTAAAACAATGGAGCTTCCTCTGAGTTTGTATCTGAACTAGAAAGACGTGGCCAGGGGTCGAGGGGAAAATTGTGCAAGATTTATCCACTAAGCATTAATCAGTTGCTGTTTATTTGAAATTAGACTTCCAGTCACTCAGAAGGTTTGCACGCTCTATTTTCACAAACTTTGTAATGAAATAAGCGGGCATTACAAAGAGCTTGAGGGCTTCTTTGTGAGAACTTGGCACAGCAGTTTTCATTGCTTTCCCCTCCCAGCTCAGCCCATGCAAAATTTTCACAGGGTCCTCCTCAGTTTATGAATCCCTGCTGTGCTAAGACTTCTCTGCCGCCACCTCCACTCCCTCAGTGACTCAGACTTATTAAGATAGCTTCTCTTTTTCTAGTTCCTCACCTCCAACACACTCAATGCATTAAGCCACACACTCCTCCACATAGGTAAAATCCTCCCCCAACCACCCTCTCTCGTCCAACTTTCCTCCTACAGTTCTTGCACTCCCCCATCCCGGGATGACAGAGCCAGTCAAAACCCAAGCAAATGAGCTCAACCTCTACTCATGCTCTTGACTTCTCTCAAGCATCTCGTTGTGAGCTGGTGCTTGTAGCCACCAGGACAAAAAGGTTCAGGGGAGGAGTGTAGATCACTTCTTCCCTCAGCACAGCTTTCGGCAAAAGTCGAAGCTTGTCCCATACAGAAGACCAGCCACAACTAGGCACATGGTGGGGAGAGACCACAGCACTGCAGCTAAGTGTATGCGCTACGTAGGAGGTCTGGGTCTGACCCGTATGCTGCATGCAAACCACAGTCATGGTCTGCTGTGGACTGGTTTTGGAAATTCCTGGCTCCTTAGCAGGGAAAAGCTTTGTCCCATGCGAGAAGAGGGATTTGTGTATCACTGTTTACCCCTGCTTTAAGAGGTTTCAGGCAGCTGAAGGTTATCATCAGGTTTTAGGATCAGCAGATACCCTAATTTCCCACCAGACTGTGCATGCTGTGTAGGCAGTAGTGCTTGGGTGGTCACTACAGGTGACCTATGGTGATCACCATAGGTAACAGGAGGCTGAGGCAAGACAAGAAGAGTCCTTCCAGCCCCTGGGTCCCATTGCCTGTACTGGCAATAGAAGGATGATTAGCTGCAAAGAAACACTGGCACTGAAGGGGAAAACCAGTTTTTGACCAAGCTGGGGATTTGCTCAGATTAACATCTCTGCTGCTGTACAGGGCTCTTTGTACGTGCTTGCGCTTGCTTTTGTTCATGTTTTCCATGACCAGCAATAGGTCAGGAGTGGGATGTGCGTGCAGAAGGAGGACGGGGCGGGAGTTGAGAACACGTTCCTGATATTCAGGGATACGTGTAGGGAGAGTTGTCTGCCTGGATCAGAAAGGGACAGGGGAGGCAGAGGACTTGCTGAGCCGTGGGTCGCCTAGGTAGGAATGGGGACAGACTTCTAATTCTGGCAGCATTAGGTGGGAGTAAGGAAAATTACTGAGGAGAAGGTTGAAGCAGGAGGAGTGCACAGATCAGATTTAAAGAGGGAATCTGCATCCTTTCTACCAAACTTAGTCGCTCTTAGAATCATCCTCTGTCACACTTTTGTACTGATAAAGAGACAGCGTTCACTTCTGAAGCATACTTCTGTGCATCTTAATTTCATAACCACTCGCAAACTGCTGGAAAAACCTGGAGTAAGGCCAATGGCTTCACTTTGTGTGCAAACGGTTTTGCTGTTTTGCTGGTGTGTACAGCTGTTTGACATGCACCACTTCTACTACAACATTAAGGTCTTTCTTGAGCAAAGACTTCCAAGTCTAACTGATATGTCATACGCATAAGTCAGTGACCCTGCAGGAGACCTAGGAGAGAATTTGAACACTGGCCGTCTCAGGTGAAAGATCATTAATTGCACTGCAACCCTTCCAGCCACCTCCTCCAGTTGAACAGGTTTCTGGTTTGCTCTGCACTATTCTGCTTTTCGGAAAACAGGAGTCAGATTCACTTCATTCCTCAGAGGCAGACACACAGCATCTATCTTCTTCTCAGTGTCCAAATGCACAGCATACACCTCGCACATAAAACACCATCGGGGGAAACAGAGCTAGGGAGAAGAGACATAGGAGAAAAGTTGCCCTCTTCACTCCTTCAGGTTTTTTTTTTTTTGTTGGGTTGCATATTTCACACTCTGGAAAGCTACTGGATTACTTTGCTCAAAGTGATCTTTAATCACTAATAATTATGAGTCCTGATAACTGGACAAAAGAAGTGCACACTCACTATGCAGAGAGCAGTTCAGACATCAGAAGTAATAGAGAGGCAGCAGCTAAGCCAAGACACCTCATCTTTGAGCCTGAAGGTATCATTCCTGCAGGAGAATGATACACCAGCATCTGGACACATACTAACCCAGGCCTCTGTCTGTGATGAGCAGCCAATAAGTGCTTCAGCTCCCGTTAATTATGGTGGTGTTTCTACAATGATGAAATGACTTCTCCATGGAGAACAGCTCTCATCAGGAAATTGGTTCTATTGCAATTAACATCTTTGAATATCCAAATTTAACATCCTCCTTGAGCCTTCTCCCATATTTCAGGAAGTTTGTGATCAATCAAGCCCTGAAATAGAGCTGAAGATCTGGGATTCAGAGAGGTGGGAGGAGCTGTATGTTTAGGGGCAGGAGGGTTAAGTACACAACAGCTTCAAAATCAGCTAGCTGATGTCTCTAGCAGCATTTCAACCTCCCATCCACATATACATTATTTCCAAGAAAGCTACTATCGTCAATGTTACCACTATTTAAAGTCAGAATAGGTGACACATCCATTCCCTTGCCTCAGTCCTGTCTTCAGGTTCAGCTGTAGAGCAGGATCTGAGACACAGACAGCCAAACCCACAGAAAATACTGTTGTTCTCAGGAGATTCAAACATCACCTCCCAGAACAATTAATGCAGCATGCCACACAATACACCTTTTCTCTTGTCCCCCTCAAAAAGCCACAAACTCATGAACTTTCACTTCCTAGGGCTACCTGTCACTCCATCAGTCCCTACCTACTGCAGCTCCTCACAGAGCCAAGGGGAGAATGAGCAGATGCCAAAGGAGAAAATAACACCAGCAACACATCTCACTGGTCTTGCTCTGGACCACACTGCACCTGAAACATCCAGTACTTCCAGCAGCAGCCCTGCCATAACCTAGCTCACAGGAAGAGGGCAAATAAGTATTTCCAATATATGTGCTTTCTGGCATGAAGGAAAACAGATTTTCTGTCCCAGGCACGCTCAAAAAAAAGCACGTAGACCTAGCCAACAAATTTTTCTCATCTTGTACCACAACAAGAAACTTGAACAGTAAATGCACTTACTTCATATGTCACTGTCAACAATTGGGGGGAAAGAATCCGTACCCAGAAAGGATCTAGCAAAAACATCACTGATAGCTAGCTCTTAAGTTTTAAAAATAAAATTCACAGACAATGCCATCGGAAGGCTACATTTTATGGCTTTTAGGTCACAACCATGAAATGGGATTTTTTTTTTAATCATATGAGAAAGACCCAAAACAACTTTTGCTGTATTATATTCAGTTATATAAAATTTTATTTCCTGCTAGACGGTATTATACCTTCCCCAACTTTAAAAACCCAACAAATACTGAGGGCTTATATACTGAGCTATAATCTAACATAGAGAAATGTTACATTTGTTGAAATTAAGATAAAACATAATACCACTGTAGGTTCCACACCGCTATATCTTGTCACAACTGTTCAAAAAAGAAAAAAACTTTCCATGAAACTTGAAAAATAAGTTTAAGAGGCACATAACTAAAGTAGAGAATCTTGGACAGCTGCTCTTTACAGTCATTTACACCTATTCAAAAAAAAAAAAAAAACAAAACATGCTTGGAAAATCACAGTTGGGCCGTAGAGCCCAATGCAGTGAAAGCAAAAGTCACAGGGAGTCTGTCTATCCGTTCTTATGGATACCGAATCAGACATGATATGAGCACAAAACTGAATAAATTACTCCTATAGGCTTTAATAGTGAGTCAGTCTTTGTTTTCAGCAGGGGATGCTGCTGAGACAGAGGCAGGAAAAGACTTGCATAAAGGCCTGTGCAAAGGAATTTAAGAGGTAGAATAAGAAAAGTGGGAACTAGTCTGCCGATGGGTTGAGAAAACCACTGCACAGCATGAGGGCTTAACAGCTGGGAACACAAGGCAGACGGGGCTTGTGATGTTCAGCACCTGCCTGTGAATGGGCCCGCAGGCAACAAAGGAGCAGCATCAGACCTTCTACAGGGCTGCATCTTTCAACCAAGCAGGTGAGAGAAGACAATGAAGTTACCAACTAAATAACATGTAGCAAGAGCTACATCCAATATTATGACTCATTAGGAACTAATAATTAGGATTCCCTTGTCCAAAATTATTCATATTTAAAACCCTCTGTTCAGTGGGTATGCAAACTCATCACCCTGTCTTCCCAATCACTGCGACGTGTCTGCACTCACAGTGAAAAACATCTTGACCATGAGGAGTTAAAAAATAAAATGTTGAGGAGTTCTGAAACTACTAATTTTGGGGGTCTCAAAGCCAGGTTCATTTCAACAAAAGATGGATGATAACAGGAAAGTCAACTTTAGGGAATCCTGTAAGAATTTAACTCACTGGTGGAAACCAAGTGGGGAATAACCATCAGACATAAGTGCTCAATCTATCCACTCAGGTAACTAAAAAGGCAGGCATAGAGGAGAGGTTGCTTCCGTGCACCAGCAGTCAGGAGGTGGCCCAGGTTTCCATGCCTGCTGCCAGCAAGTCAGAAGCAGGGAACATCTACCGTGTTCAGAACATCGCACCCCAACTACAAGGGGAATGAGAACTGCCATGATCACAAGTATTAAGCAAACTTAATTCTCAGAGCAGGTCAAATTTTGGTCCTGTCACACTTTACAAAACCTCTCTAAAATTTCTACACTTGAAGGCATGAATTCACAAGAGGTTATTAAAAGTGTGACATTATTTGGAGTCTGCGAAGTCCTCCATCACACCCCAGTGCCCCTAGTCTTCCACACCATCCATCTAAAGCCACTTAGTCCTTGTTGGCATTTGAAGAGAAACTTCCCCTTTAGCTCCTCACCCGAATTGCCATGACAGAAACCAACATGGGGAACCCTTTAACCTTAAATAGCATCTTTGTTTCTCTACTACATAAGCTCTGTTATTGTACACACACAGACAACATGCTGACATGTGGATTACGACAACTTGGACCACATAAATGGTCCACATAGATACATACACATAACAACTTGGACCACATAGGTATAAACACACAAGCATACATAAAAGTTTCCAACCTCCGTGTGTTCCAAAGATGCTTGTCTTTCCACCGGTCCCACATTTCTGAGAAGTTCTGCTAGCTCCTGCACCTCCTGCCCCCAACATGCAGTGCTCGTCTTTCTTGCCAACTGCAGGAGCTGGCCGGCACAATGGCAGGAAACCAGTAGATCCAAGGAGGCTAGAGGCGCGCCCTGCAACTGTCCCAGTGTACTTCAGTGGGAAAAAAGACGGAGTGGGGAGAAGAGGTGGCTCTTGAGATGTCAGTGGAACCACTGTCATGTCAGTACACTCCACTTCCCTTCCCATATTTTATATTTAGGTCAAAGCATGAGTAGTTACTTATAAAAGGGGAAAAAAAACCAACGTCCTTGGCTTTTTTTTCCATGGAGGACTTGACAACGTTTGAACGTCAGGATAGCAAATAAAAACAGAGCAATCAAAACCCATAAAATTTCCAGATCCTCCTGAAATCTTACTTTAATTCCAGGGACCATGAGCATGAAGAGTTAGAGTAGGAAATCAAGAATCCCTTACCTTTGCCTCCAACAGATAACAATCACTGTAGCTTTGCTAAAAGTGTTGTAGCCTTCCATAATGAGTAAAAATGTCAGGCAAAGCACATAACACTTACCCTTATAACACAGTAAAGCAGTAATAATAATATACTACCACAGTTTGCTGGTACATCTTTACACGAGTAGGAAGAAGCTACTATATTAATCTTAGAAACATTAGGAGCTTTGCTTACAGCCACACAAAAAGTCAGAGTGAATTCAGGAATAAATTTACTTAATTTACGGTGCAGAGCAATAGTTCATCCCATGCTAATGGCAACTCTTCTGCTTTTTGTCTATATGTTCTTTCTATTGGGAATTTGGACCGCTGTTTAGCTGGTTCATTTGCTATTGTGTGTCACACATCATCACCTCTTCTCTGCTCATGTTTTCCAGCTTTACAACTGAGGCTGATCATCCTTTTTTCCAAAAAGGTAATGCTCTGAAATACGGGAAGTGGGTATAACAAAACTGGAGAGCAAAAATCTTTCATAGATGTCTGCCAACTCTTTTTTCATTTTTCCATTCCCTAAATGCACGCTTCCCCTTAACACCTACTAACCTCCTACCAAAATGGCTGAGCTTCAGTGCATATAAAAAGAAGTCTCCTCCTCACAAGGTGGTCACAGCATCCCACTTCCTGCAGCTTGCCTGACTTTGCCACCCAAGGGACAATACCAAGCTCCCATGGTCTCAGTTCTCAAGCCCAGCTCCAAAGGCCACTAAGCCAGCTCAGCCAGATAGCAGTTTAGTCTTTCTCCTACCTAGGACATCCCATCAGCCACATTTTTCTGGCACCTTTGCCTGGTAAATCAAGGGATGCACTGATCTGGGCTTGCATCACTAACTTTCACCTTGAGTAACTTCACCTTGAATAACTGCTGCTTCTGCTATAAGTGGCCAACTCAGGATACTGGGCATGATGCTCCCAAAGAAGCACCTTCAATTTAGAGTGATCTCATCATTACTACTACTTTTAACGCTTGCTATCATTTCTGCATGGAGATAAATAAATCCCCATCTTCTCTCAGAGACGGAGAGACTCTTCTCAAATATTTCCATTCAGCATTTTTTCCAAACAGCTTCTTTAAAATGTCTTTTTTTAAAACCAAAGCTGACTCACCCTCTAATGCAAGATAGTCTGACTCACATTTAACACTTTGATCTCCATGGCTCATTTTGGTCAGCAATTGGCTTAGCCATGTCCTTGTACTACATGTAAGGGGAAAGAAAGGAGAAAGCAAAGTGTATTTTAAACATCCATTCAGTTCCAAACCATTGAGAAATGCTGAGGATAAGTCTGCAGAGAAAGGAAAATTGTTTCAGCACCCAGAGACCTATTACAAATTAGAACAGAAATGAAATTTTTCAGCAAGAGACAGATTTGCACTTTCATGTTTCTAGATTCAGATGAAAAGGGGGCTCTGTACAAGAGGTATTTTGCTACAGGGGTTTCTTTTTCTCATTTAGCTTCATCAAAATCCTCATGATAAAACTGAACAGCACCACTTCAGAAATGAAATAACAATCCAGAAATCATTTCCCACTTACACATAACTTGCAGTGGAATTTATTACTTAATACTGCTGAAGTGTCTAAAAAGGGGAGCCCTAAGAAGTGAGGCCCAAATTTAGGTCCCGTATAAACTGCTACCAGTTCACCCATGGGAAGTCTCCAGTTCAAACAGCAAGGACAGTGTCAACATCCCTGGTAGAACCGCACAACCCTGACCCAGGAAAGGCTCCTGCGAGGTGGATCCAGTTAAACCATTTGTGGCAGTCGTCCAAAGGACTCCAAGAAGCTGGGGAGCAGATCTTATTGACAAATTGCTTGCCTCTTAGCTTTCTTTGAAAGATCTCCAGGTTAGCCTCAGAGCCTGGCCTTCCCCTTTCTGTGCAGACCACTAATTAAACCAAAACAAGGTCTTTGCCCGCTTGGGAACTAGCTAGTGTCTCCTACACGCAGGCTTCTCGTGCCTCACATACACACACGCCTCACAAGCGGTAACAGACTTCAGTCCCAACTAAAGTGAAGTAAATATAAACTCACAATCTAGAATTTAAGAAGTTATTTACTAGGTTTGGGTTGGTTTTTTTAATCCTCTACTGATTACATAGGATGAAAAGGAGACAAGACTGAGGGAGAAGAGGGCAGAGATTTTGACATAGTGACTGGAAATTGAAATGACAGAAGGTGAAAGGGGCTTGACTTATGGCCATGTTTTGCAAAGTAAGGTGTGGGGACCTCAAGACACCCATATAAGCACATACAGTAAAGTATTCTTGCTCACGATTATTACCTAAATATCAACAGACAGAAAAATTCCCCTTGCTTCTTGTACTTCCTCTCTGCTTTGGCAGATGCTAGCACCCAGATCCGCTGCACCCACGTTTTTGACTTCAGTCTGTGTTTAATGTCTTGTGAGATCACAAAGACCAGCACTTTCAATGTACACTTTTGTGGGCCAAGCAGGCAGGACTGTTCTCTAGAAAACCCTCTGCCTGGAGGCAGAAAGCATTGCCAGTGCCCATCCCTGCAGCGCCTGAGCTCCACGCAGGCGAGATGACTTTGAGAGAAGTTGTGCTAACCTTCAAACATTATTTCATGCCCCGTTGGAAAGGGGAAACAGACTTATCCTGTTCCTCACTCACAGTAGAGGCACGTTGTAAGCTCTCCTGTCACAAGGGACACTTCCATCACCAGCCCTGGCAGGAAAGCGAGTGCTCAGTGGAGAGCCAGGCTCAGTTTTTCTCCGGTACGAGGTAGCCAAAGGTGCAATTTATCATATGGCTCCACAGTTTGTCAGCTGCGTGTGATCGCTCGTGAATAATCTTCTCCTGCCCAGCTCAGAGGCATGTACTCGTGCCCTCTCACTGACCGTGTGTCATACGCAGACAGGCACACGTTTCCAAGACTCAACCACGATAATGCTTATCCAGTGCTTTAGACGCACAGCAGTTACAGTCAATGTATACCAAGCGATACAGTCAACCCTCTTTTTCTCAGGAATACTAACATGCTGCCTCCTTAACTGACATCAGCAGGAAGAGTCTTTGTGTAATACATCTACCAGGCAAGGGCCCTGCCACCAGGATAAGGTACCTTCCATCCCCTCCTGCTCTTACCAGGACACCAGCTGCACACCTTGCCTGTGCTGTAACCGAGAAGGAAGGAATGTGGTGCAGCCTGTTAAAAAAAAACAAAGTTCCTCTGATTCCACAAAGGCAAAGTCTCTAAATCGCATAGGATTTAAGGGGAAAAACTGCATCTGAGAAGCAGCTTTGGCAGAGCTTGGTTCCAGAAGCACCCCCTGAGCTCCCAGCAGGTCCCCACAACCTGATGTCGCTGCACAAGTGGCACCAGGTCCCTGGCACAAAGCTCAGGGAAGCCTGGCACTGAACTGAGGTGTTCCTAGGGCAGCCACAGCCCCACACCTCCATATGGGTAGGGAGGAGCTTGCAGACCTCTGGACAAGCATAGATGGGAAAAAAAAAACAACACAGTAGTTCCTTGGGCATCAGTCTCCAACTAACTGAAGTTGCGTACCCAATGGTGGGCACACCTCCTCAATCTGGAAGGGCTGATAAAATTGTTAGTGCCCCCCTAGCTATTCCCCAAGGAATTACTGTTGTGATTTGGTAGGAACCTCAACTAGACAAGTTGTTTCTGAAGAGAATCACCCAGGTCTAGGCAGCAGACGGTCTTAGCTCCCTGCTGAGTCCCAGGTTGCATCCACCCTGCCTTCCACCTACTGCTCTGGGAGTTGGGAGCGCAGAGCTCCCCCAGCCTGCCCGCATGGCTCAGAGCAGCAGCGTTCCTACTTTGTAAAACACCTACCTTAACGGGCAGGACTAGCTGGAGCGCTGCTTGTGGCATTTATAAGCTGCTCTTCCCAAAGCACTGCACAACAGCAGGGTAGGATCTTTGGCGAGCAGATCCTTTGCCTGGGGGTACAAGGGCAGATTAAGGCGAAACACTGAAACACTGTGGATCATGCCACTTCAGCCAGGAGGAATGAAGGTCAAGGGCTCTGGGAAAGTAAAGAGTTGAAAAACTGTACGAGGAAGGCAGCAGTCAGTGAAAAAGCATTCAAATCTGTCTGTTCTACACTCACTGAAATCCTTTATAACACTTAGCCTGGCCAAAAACCAACAGAGGAAATCTCTTAGGTGCCCCAAGCTCATCTGTGCCCTCAAACAGGTACCCAAAAGAACTATTTACACCTTTAGCAAACTTTTGGAAAAACTCATAGTTTAGCCTTTATTCCTGAATTTCATCTCCTGCAGCAACAGGAGAACAGCTTGCCCTCTGCAATCCCAGTGGTGTTGCAGGGATTAATTTCCTTACAGGGTTTTGAAAACCACTTTAAGAGTCCCTGGAATTTGTCATTCTTCCCAGAAAATGCTTTGGAGAGAGGCTTGTGCTCAGCACACGAGGGCTGAGGGCAGGGTCAGCATCCTCTGGTAACAATTCCCACCCACTGTGACAGTGGGTGCAAGAGTAGCTATGCTCAAACACTCTGCAGCAATAACCAGACGGTGCTATTCTCACTCCTCTTCGAAAGTCACAGCAAGGACCAAGATCATGTTGATGAGCAAGACAGCTGGATCCTCAAAAAAACATCAGGAGCCCAGTGTTTATGTTCCCATGCAGACAGAAAGACATGTTTCTCTCCGGCTCATAAAAGAGACACCAAGAAGAGTGAGGAGGAAGACAAAAAAAAAAAGAGCAAAGCAAATGTCACAAGAGCACAAGACAAAACAAAAAGCACCAACACCGACACAAGCCCTCAGGCAGTTTCTTGCCAGAGATGCCATTCCCAGCACTACCCACAGCTATTCATACTACTCTCCGTCCCATGTTACATCCTAATAATTCTTGTCAATGGCCCTTCTGCTAATCTGTTACTGGCAGAGAGGTTCAGGTCAGAGCAGTAAACAGCAGCAAGAGAAGCTGAGCAGAGCCTGCCTGGATCTCAGGGAACACCCAAGAGCACCTGAGAGGGCAAAGCACCAGCAGAGATATTAACGTCGCAGAAGTAATTCAGCATTTTTCAAAACTTTGCTTTACCAACTGCATACAGTCAATGGCATGGAAAAATTTTATGAACTGACCATTTAATACCGTAGTTCAGATCCCATCAGCTTGGGCACAAGAACCCTGTTTGCCTGATCCAGTTTGCTCCCTGTTAAGTAGCCCTCCTACCCTTTATAGCACGGGCAAAAGCTAAAGCATCAGATGACCTGTCCTGAAATATTCTAACTCTAGAAATCCTAATTTTCCTGACACAACCAATTCCAAACAGACAAGCCACTAAAATTTGAAGCACCCTCACAAAGGAATCTGTTAAGTTTCTCCAAAAGTAATTTATCTTTCACATATGCCTGCCATGCTGTTTCCCACATTTATTTTTTAAACCAGCTACAGTGGAATATTAACTCTAATTGCACATAGTTTTCCATGCTTAAAAACACAACAAAAAAGATTCATGGATGGAAAAAAAGTGTGGCTTCACACCTGGAAAAGTCCACATGAGACAGGAGATCTGTTGCTCATTCTAGCATCTCTCTACATAAATGAGATTTCCGTTATGCCACAGCACCCTGATAGACTCCAGAAGCGTAGAGCAATATCCTTTTGGATGCACAACTGTTCCATCAGTGCATATTTACTGATTTTCTTCCAGCCCATCATTCTTTATTTGGAGCTATATTTTTATGCACAAAACAGTAGCTTTCAGAGGAGGCAGGAGTTTTTAAAAAGTTCATCTGTTCCAGCTGCTTATTCCTCACTTAAACTCATCATTAATCCTCTTTTTATGACACCATAATTGTCCCTATGGCAACCAATTATGATGTCACAAACAAGATTAGAATTTTAGATAGGGGAACAGAATTAGCTTCTTGGTTATTTGTTTAGGTCCCTAGCAGCTGTCACGCCCGATCAAATCACTGGCCCATGAGTTCGAGCACTCTCTTTTCAATATCCCACCAATATCTGGTATTTTAAGGTAAAGTAGCCAGAAACAGAAGCAGCAAAGGGTGGAAAGTTGTATTGCATGGAGAGAATCCCTTTCCAGCCCCTGCAGGTCATTCTCTTGCCTCCTGAAGCAAGAAAGCATGGGCAACTCCGGTGGCATTGTGAGTATACTCAGTAGTCAGACTGGCTGCAAACACGATTCATTTTCACATAAAAGCCTAATCCTTCTTTGGATCCTACTAAATATTTCCCTTCAGTGTTTTGCTGTATCAGTGAAGTCCCGATTAAATACACACAAAACAATCATGTATGGCAAGTAACAGAAAAGCCCCAGAGCACACTTATTTCATCATATTTTCTTCTACTCGTAAACTAAATAACCGCAGTCTATCATCTCTCTTCCTGCAGAATAATCACAAATACACTTGAATGCCTGAAGTGATTTACATTACCCTTCTCTAGTCTTTCTTCATTTCATCTGTACTTTGTCAAGCCTCCAACAAATCAAAGAAAGAAGAAAAGCGACAAGAACAAAGAGGTCAGATATCAGCCACCCAGGTACCATTCAGCACATCACCAGCAACTGGAGGTGTCCCATACTGAAGATAAAGATGCCTTTTACCCATTCCTCCTCCCCCGTGTTTGGTTTGTGTTATCCTGGCAAGGTGAGTGAGTTAGGGTAGGAGTGAGAGTTCAGCTATCAGCAAAGCTTGTCAAAAAAAGGTGGCCGGCCCATGGGATAACACCAGGAACTGCACAGAGACATCAGCCCCCACCTCCTCTAATCCAAGCTCCTTTCACCAGCCAGGTCTGGCTTTGAACCATTAAGGAACCATCCTCAGAGATTAAAGTAGCCATAGGCAACCCATGCGTTTTACTTTCCAGGTAATTTATTGTAGTTCCTGAAAAACATGACAAATGTGCCCAGACTCCATAGACAAAAAAAAAAAAAAAAAAAAAAAAAGAGAGATGAAGAGGGCAAGAGATTTACTTTCATGTTCTGCACCGGGACTGAATCACAAAATAACTGCCTCACAGCTGCCCTTGCAGCTGGCAAAGGAGTACCTTTTAAAGATTAAGTTCACGGCAGGCAAAATGGCAACATCTCTATTTGGCTCTAGAGCTACTGTGGCACTTTTAAAACTGGCAAACTTGCCAGTATCCACTAAAAGAAGTCACCACCTCCACTTCAAACCAGATTTAATTCTTAAAAAAAAAAAATCCCCCTGAAAAAAAAAACCCAAACATTTTTTTTACAGAACAAGTTCCCATACTTTGACTTTTTTTTTTTTTAAATTTGGAAACATTTGCAAAATGCTAACAAGCACATACATCTATTCATCTTGTTTGTAGGAGGAGTCCACATAAAAAGTAATTTTAGATTTGTAAGACTGCTCTCCACAGACTGTCTGCAGTCGATAGAGATGGGCTCTTCCAGAGGACTATTTGCAGCTGGAGCCTGAATTAGGCTGTCAAAATGGCCCTGTGGAGAAGACTCTCTCACTTGCTAATGGCTGTTGAGGACATCAAGGGAAAGGAGTCTCCCCAACCCAAAATTATTCTTCAAGACTAATTCCTTCTCTCCTTATATTGACTTCTTCACACATATCAGTACTTGCAATTTTTCCAGAGCCAGTAAGAAGAGACACCCACCATCAAGGCGTGCTCACAGGGACTGATTCATCACAGCAGAGCCATTAGAAGGAAATGCATTAGTCTTAATGGCAAGAACTGCACACTCACATCATCTCTTCCCAAGAAAGTTCTTAAATCCTGTGGGAGTCAGATGTCAGGAACTACAAAACCAGTACAAACAAACATTGTTCTTTGACTGACAAGTCAGCAATCTATTACCCTGACATAATTTATTATAACAAACACTATCTCACTATTTTGCCTAAAATTTATACTCCTTTTTGGGCTGCACCTACTAACAGTCTTCAGCCTTGAACTGAAGATGGTCATCAACATTCCACATGTAGCCATTAAAAATATGTTGGTCCCTCTTTCTCCACTGCCCAGATTTGTTGGATGGGAGCTCCTTGATCCCAAGAACAAAATCTCATGGAAACTTGACGCGTACTAAATTCTCTCCCTGCTGACCTGAGCACACTGTGGTGTAAACCCAATGACCAGAACATGGTTGGGAGACACCACCATCCAGTAGAGATCCAACACCTTGGTATCCCTCCCTGAGAGGGCATAAATACAGGTCAACGCTTCCTGAAGGCAGAAGTTTTTTCAGCCCTAATATGAGAGATCACTTTAATTCACGCTGGAAGAGAGGGATGCCATCCAGAGGGACCTTGACAGGCTGGCGAGGTGGGCCCGTGCCAACCTCATGAAGTTCAACCAGGCCAAGTGCAAGGTCCTGCACCTGGGTCATGGCAATCCCAGGCACAAATACAGGCTGGGCGGGGAATGGATTGAGAGCAGCCCTGAGGAGAAGGACTTGGGAGTGCTGGTGGATGAGAAGCTTAACATGAGCAGGCAATGCGCCCTTGCGGCCCAGAAGGCCAGCCGCATCCTGGGCTGCATCAAGAGGAGCGTGGCCAGCAGGTCAAGGGAGGTGATTCTCCCCCTCTACTCTGCCCTGGTGAGACCGCACCTGGAGTACTGTGTCCAGTTCTGGAGCCTCCAACAGAAGAAGGACATGGACCAGTTGGAGAAGGTCCAGAGGAGGGCCATGAAGATGATAAAAGGGCTGGAGCACCTCTCCTATGAGGACAGGCTGAGAGAGTTGGGGCTGTTCAGCCTGGAGAAGAGGAGGCTCCAGGGAGACCTGATAGCGGTCTTCCAGTACCTCAAGGGGGCCTACAAGAAAGATGGGGAGAGGCTGTTCAGTAGGGCCTGTTGCGATAGGACAAGGAGTAATGGTTTTAAAATAGAGGAGGGTAGATTTAGATTGGATATTAGGAAAAATTTTTTTACAATGAGGGTTGTAGAACACTGGAGCAGGTTGCCCAGAGAGGTGGTGGAAGCCCCATCCCTGGAAACGTTCAAGGCCAGGCTGGATGAGGCTCTGAGCAACCTGATCTAGTTGGGGATGTCCCTGCCCCTTGCAGGGGGGTTGGACTAGATGACCTTTGAAGGTCCCTTCCAACCCTAACCATTCTATGATTCTATGATTCTAATTCTCTGTGTAAGACAAGAGTTCGTGTTCAGTAAGTGAATACCTAGGTTTTTATTAGCCAGGTGCATTCTGCCAATAGTTCCAGAGGCAGACTCCCAGGCACCGAATATGCTCAGAAAGAGAAGGAAAGGAGAAAAAAACCCACCACCATTAACCATACATCTGATGTGCACTCAGCTTTCAGGCATCCCTGGAGAATAACCTCGCTATTTAGCTATAAAAATATGGGTGGCTATCCACTGTCCAATGTTACCCTGATAGTGTACTTCAGTCATGACATCAAGCAGCTCCTGCTAGCAGAGGAAAATTCATCTTCCCTGTTCATTCAGTCTCTGGTCCTTCAAGAAGAGGCTAAGTATCACAGGAGTGATTAACATTAAAAGCAGTTATTACAACACATTTCCATCGTGGAAAATTTATTATAACCAAGTTAGCTTCACAGATGCTATCAAATAACAAGGTCGGCTTGCCAGAACTCAGCATTTCCATTCTTTGGGAAATTCTGATATTTCAAATCAAAACAAAGTAACTTTTCTCTTCTGAATCTGAGTGGAAAAAAAAAAAAAACAAAACCAAACCACAACAACTCAGCATAAAGACATTCCAAGGAATGATATCAACTACTCTGTATTTCCATTAATAGGATTACAGTTATGATGAATGTTTAAATGCATTGCTCATCTATATTTTCAAAACAAAAATTAGCACCTTCCCCAGAAGATTTCAGTTGGAAAATATTATGCCAAAATTCTTTAAAAATACTCCACTAGAAGATTTTCAGCCATCCTTCTCCATTATAGGACTGAATTACAAGCACCTAAGTATGTCACAGTACCTTCACAAGTATTACCTCATGTCCAGTTTTCTTTTAATTTAGAATGAGTGAGAGGTCAGTTTATTTTAAGGAATAATCCTGGGTTTTCCCATTGCTGCTCCATTTGAGCAGAACCTTCACAGGACATCTTTGAAGTCTTCTTCGTGTTTTTGCGTGCACTCACAGCTCAGCCTCTTCAGGCGTGAACCCTCCAGGGGTACCTGCTTGTTCCCACCGCCGCCTTGTTTGTGCACCTCTGTCATTCCAGTCAGACACTTACGCATGCTGTTGTGCCTGCGACTGCCTAACACTGAGACGTGCTCACTGTTTTGCATTTATCCTCCTATTATTTGTGTTTTCACACATGATAGAAGCTGCTTTGTCTGCCTGCGTAGCAAATTTGCCTCATTGTCTTACAACCTTGCTGTGAAAAGCTGCTCGGATTGATTTACAATAGGGCCAACATTTCCATCAAGCAAATATCACTCTCGGCACCTGACAAATTGTGTCATCCTTTGCAGAGCAACTGAATCAGAAACAAAAAGCTCCTGCTGGATGCTCGGATGACGGCAGCTGGGGAAGAGGCTACCACACAGGGAGCGGGGGCAACTGCCTGGGCAGGGCTCGGTGTCAGCAAGACCCAGGAGAGCCCCATGTTTTCTGGCCGCGATCTCCATCGCGTTGCCAGTAAGAGCGGGTGGGAGAGCTAACTTGCCAGGGAACAGCCTTTTGAGACAGCAGGCTGCTTCTACAGGAGGGGAATTCACATCTTTCTCTCTTTCAGCCTTTGGATTGAACTGAGAGAAGCTAGAATGTGATTTTTCCATCTCAGCTTATTTCCTCCTCCTCTTCTTCTTTCTCCCTGTTTCATATCCCTCATGGCCTCTCTCATGCTTGGAAAAATTAGGGTGATAAAGCATTACCTAGTACACCCTCAGCACAACTTCCCAACCTCTGTTCCTGTACTCATCTCATCTTATAGCTGCTTGTGACCTACTGGAAATGCCTATCTTTGGTCAGCTGAAGGGTCCAAAAGTCTGACTGAGGCTGAAATGATCAAAATTTCTTTTTATGACCTAAGGCTCCAAACCCAAGCAGATTGGAGAAGCAAGCACACGCCAGAGCTCTCAGACCCAACTGTGGGCCTGCATTCACATCCTCCAGGAGATGGTCAGCTGCAGCTTTCGTTCAGTAAGATGCACAGCTGCAAAGGACAGCAAAATAAGGTCATCAGTGGCAGAAAGGCAAGGCCATCTGGTATCTTGGCACCTCACATGTGAAAGAGGATGATCTCCAATTTTCAGAAAGCAAAAGACATGAGTAATCTTAGGATAAAGGCCAAAGACTGAAAGGAAAGTGAATTACCTTCTTTTTCTGCTAAGTCAGGAGAGAGGCATAATCAGTGTGTGATGAAAGCTTTCCCTGCCACTGCCTGCGCTGCAACTCTCTCTGAACAAACAACGGCCCTCAGCAATTAGGAAGCGAAGAGGAACGAACCCAGCGCTTTCACAACCACAGGTCAGCTCCCCTCATCCTTCCATCTCCCTCCCAAAACTAGTCATCATATCTGCTGTTCCCACAGAAAGATAAAAGGAGCTATGAAAAGAGAAAGCTCCCACACCAGGGTTCAGCAGCTGTGGCTTACTCTTCTGCACTCACCTTGTACGCTTGTTTTACTTGAATTTCGTACAAGACCAGGTACTAATACTAACACCAAACTCAAAGTCTTTCTTGGAAAAAAGGGAATTGGAAATGTAAGCAGCTATTGTATGGACAGGTTGAGGATATTTTCACAGTCCCATCAGAGCTGATGGTGGAATTGCATTTGGTTGCTTTCCTTTCAGTGCTAAGGAGGTGGGGGTAAGGTAACTATTCTATGATTCTAAGGAGAGAAAAATGTATTGTGCAATCCAGGGATTAGGGAGAAAAGCCCTATATTGCCCAACCAAGGGATTAGAGGAGGCTTTTCTTTTAAATTCCTTGTTATCTGATCTCTCACATTTTCACCAGACTTGAGGTGAAAATTGGGAAGAATGCATTACTTGATCTTGAATAGGTGACTACATGCGAGGAAATAAAAAATATTTGTGTGTCATAGTAAAGATGTCTTCCAGTTACCAGATATAGCCAGAGATTGCGTAGCTTTGTGTCTTTCATTAAAAAAAAAAAAAAAAAGAAAAGAAAAGCAGAATTTTACTCTATTAAAAAAAAAAGAAAAAGATCATCAAATACGAAGTTCTTTCTGAAACACGTTCATTAAAGGGAGAGCTCACACACAAGCTCTCTGGGACCGTCCTGCCCTGGAGAGCATTTCTCAGAGCACTTCTGGCTTGAGACTGCCAACAGGCTTGACCAAACATAATGCTTGCCTCACGTTGTTAATGGCCATCACATCCCCAAGAGGAGTCTGGACAGAAGCCTGCTGTGGCCTGGGGGAGCCCAGGCTGAGGGAAAGACATGCCGTATCATCTCTGGAAAGCAGAAAAGCTGTGCTCCAGCCAGCCCTCCCTTTGGAAGGCTCCAAAGTCTTCCAGGCCAGACTGTCAACAGCCATCCTTGCTAAAAGTTATGGTTTTTCTCCCTCTCAAACAGATTAAGGTTTGGTAGATAAGGGGATATTTTGGGAAAGAACTGCCACCTCTAGGTCACTCGTCTGAAGGCCATCAGGCTAGCAGTTTCTAAACAGTACACAAACTTTGTGAGGGGGCATATTAACTGCTCTGTTGGGCTCAGTCCAGCTCATAACTGCCCCAGCATCACAGCCAACATTAGTCATCCCTCCCCCACTATCTGCTGAAAGAAGAGAAACAAAGAGCTGACAAGACAGAGACCAAATAACCCAGCACTCAGTAATTTTGCTGTTCACTCTGGATCATACCGCATTCATCAAGTAATTATACGGCCCACATCAGACTCAAGGAAATGAAAAACATTGCTTTGCCATTTGCCATCCAGACTGAATCGAGATTTGCAAGGCCTAAAGAGAGTCCACACAAGCATCACAATGCTACCCTGTATCCAAGCCATGGGAGTCTACTCCCAACACTGTTTGCTATGCAGCAGCAGGGATTGTCAAGCGCCCTTCAGCATTCATGCAACACCTGAAAAAGTGGGAAAAATAAAAAAAAAAAAAAAAAAAAAAGCTGAAAAGCTGGAGAAGGCAACTGGTGCCTCCTCTTTTTTTTTTTTTGCCATAGGTTTGCACTACATTTACAGGGAGAAGCCCAAAAGCAATCTCTATATTTCTACCCAATTGCACATGAAACATGTGCATTACTACTCTGCAGCCTCTGCAACCATAATGTGCCACTGAAGAGCTTGAAAACTTCCAGTACTGCAAATCTAGAGGGAAAAGGAAGCAGCTTATCGTAAGCATCTCAGTAGTACAGAATCAGAGATGTAGCACTGGGCTATAAAGCTCACGTTAGCCTTGGAGGCAGGAAAAAACTATTGGAGGGAGCTCAGTAACTTAAATCTAACCTCGTAGAATGTGAAGCCCACTGTTTATGTACTCCTTTGTTCTTTGTTCATTGTACCATGTGAGCCACAGCCCCAGGTACGTAACCCCTACACAGAGCACCAGAGTCTTGGCAGGAAGGTAGGGTGACAAAGGCAGATTACAGAATGAAAAAGGGAGAGGGAACAACTCAAAGATAAAGAAATTCAGAAATTCTATCACAGTAAAAATTGGCCAGGGACAAAACAAAGAAACTACGTGCTCCAAAGCCAAGTATACTGCCCTGCAAGAGAAGTGACAGTTGGCTACCTGCAGAGACAAAAATGAAAAATAGAATAGCTTAAGTTCTTCTCACTAATGGAAGGCCACCCACAACCAAACATGCCAGCTGCATTGGTACTGCTGCTAATTCCTTCTTCAATGTCAGTTTAAATCAGGCTAAAACCTGGAGGTGACTCTAATGCCAGCAGCAAAGGATCCTATGCACACAAGCAGCTGGCAAGGCACTGGTACTGGATATCCCTTAAGGCAATAGCATCAAAGGCACTTTTCTTTTGTTTCCTATCTACACCAGTTTTTAACACGTGAATTCTCTCAGTGTCTCAGACAAACCTTAAAACTCATAATGAAACTTTATTCACATCTTTGGCATTTCACTTACTTTCACAGGAGAGTCCATTGCCCTCTAGGGCATCATCCTGAAACCATAAAAAAAAGCTAACATCAGCAATTAACAACCAAAGATCTGCCCTAGCATGCACCTACACATGGCATTTCATTGCCTTCAGAGAACCTACAGGATGCAGTCCTCGAGTTGGAATGAAACTCGATGTGTTTTCACAACAAAAGGATATACTCCTGGGATCATTCACTAATTGGATAAAAGCATAAGAACTACCCCATTACCATCCCCAGAGGAAACTCATTAGCAACCTAATGAAATAAAGTGATGACAGGAAGGTATTTTCTCATAATCTTTTAATGCTAACAGGCTTCAAAGCCGTTTTGCTTCCTCACCCTCTTCTACGGTGCCCAGAAACCCCATGGCACCTCTCAGAACGTCACAGGCAGTCCCCTCTCCTTCATATTACACAGCATCAGGGAGCATTTTCAGAGCACAGAGGGATTCTAAGATGTTCAGCTCATCATCTTTGATGAATCTGTGCAATTGAAGCTTAATCCTTGCCCCACTTGGAAAATGTTCCCTAGGGGGTCAAGCTTCCTGATGAGTCATACAATTTAGAAGTCATATAATCTGGCTATTAGGGGCTTTGCTGTTTGCTTTGATGAAAAGGTCCAATTCAGAAACATTTGAAAGAAATTAGAAATATTGAAACAAATTTTACAATTTCGAAATATTTTGAAGTTAGTGAAACCACAGATACTGAAGTGAGTACTACAGAAGCGTAGTGCTTCTTATCATTATGTCTAGATTAAATATGAGATTTTCTTTTTCGCATCCTGTAAAAAGTGTCAGATCATGCCCCCAAACAGTCGTGTATCGTATAGCCCTAATCAGACATACTTTAGACCTATGTATTAAACACACATTCCTCAGTAATGGCAAGGGCGGAATGGAGAATTTTGTTATCATCTGAAGAGGATAACAGAAAGCAAGACAAGGTAATCACATCTCTCCACCAAGGCCTCTTAGATACGGTCAGACAGCCAAAGCCGTCAATATTCTTTATCTCTGCAACACATCTATAGCCTAGCTGATGCTATAGGGCAGCCAGCGGCACCGTTCCCTAATGCCAGCGAGTAAACTCATCACTGACAGCATAGGCCTTATTGGCAGCCTGAGACAGTAGCATCCTACATCTTCTCATATCTCATGTTTATCCACAAAGGTACACAGGAGGAGCAGTGATGCGTTAAGTTAGTATACTTCAAACCTGAGTACAATTAGACACCTCCGTTCTCTGACTGCATGGCCATTTGTCTACAACAATGCGGATTACTGTTAGGCAGTCCATAGAGCCAGTGAGCTGGAAAACTTTCTAGGTAGAATTTGAAGCCATAATACCTCAAAAAAGGTTAGATGGATCAGATGATTAAACAGCAGTTTCCCACTATGAACTGTAAATTTTGAAGTTAGCTAAGCTTTCAAATAGCTGTTAAATGGAAGGGGACTCTGGCAGTGCCATTCAGAGCTGCATTTGAAGGGAAATCCGGGACTGAAAGGTTCGTGACCTCATTACCAGGCCTTTTTCTAGCATAAGTGTTTCCAACCACCAGGCTTCCTCAAAAATGCAGTATAGAAAGTATCGGGGAAATACCAGGCTCAGTCCCAGAGCCCTGCACCGGCTTGCTTTGCCGAAAGTGCAATAGTTAGTGACCATTCATTCCTCAGAACCAGCTAACCTCTCCCTTCCCCCTCCATCCCCTACCTATCTTTATGCTGGGCCATTTCAGTAAGGTAGTTGCTGAGACATACCAAAAAAAAAAAACCACTTGGCGCCCTGTGGCAGTCTCAGGCTACAATAGCTATTTAAAAAAAAAATAATAATAATTAAAAAATCCATCCCATTTGCTCAATGCACAAATAATTCAGAGGCAAAACTTGGGGACATTGTACGGTAAACAAGATCAGATTATAATATTCATCCACAGCTGTCCTTTGCCTCTCCTGAACTTTCAGGTTTTCTCTGAAAGTTGCAGTTTCATGTCTCTTATGTTCACCTCTCCTTTTAGCCTGGATGAAAGGCCTTGCTCTTAAAGCTAAGGTTGAGGATCTGTTCCCATTTTGTCACACGGACTCCATCTGCCATCTTAAATAAGTCACTTGATCTTCCTTTGTCTCTGTTTCTCTAAGAGGATTTACAAAGAATCAGGCTCTACACTGCCTGTGTTAGGTAGATAATATCACTTACAGATGACAGTCTTACAGGTGGAAAAAGGTGGGAGAAAGCAGAATATACAAGTAGTAGACTTTTTTGTTTGATGTTAAGAATCAAACAGCCCCTTCCTTGATGCTACACTGTCTCCTACTCCATTTATGGGTCCCCTCTGCAGATCAAGATAGGGGGCTGAGGTCTTTTGTAACTGAGAAACAATGAAACAATTCTAGTGAAATTTAAGGTGAAAACCTCTGCTTTCCTTCCTAACCACAGTCACCCCAAGTCCCGTGTTATCTTCAGAGAAGGATCCAGGCACAGTCTGGACAGAGAAGACTGTGCAGAATCACGGCCAACCTGTGGCACATAGCAGTCAGCACCCATTAGACATGGTGGTGCTGGTGTGAGAGCGACATGCATCTTAAATCCTCACCAACAAAATCCGCCCTGAATTCATTTATAGGCAAAACCAGAGGGGGGGAAAAAAAAAAAAAAAAAAAGCCTTTATGAGCTGGCTGAGATACTATCAACTTCTCTGCTGGCAGCATAGAGTGGGTTGCATGTGCATCAGCGACGGCCTTACCAGAAACCCAGCACCCTGAGAGACAGGGTTACGGGAGAATTCAGGGGCTGGCACAATGTTGGCACCGGGGAAGCAGTTATCTCCTCAGGCCAGCACATCCACACCGAGAAAAGCAGGAAAAGAGAAATAAAAGCTGCAGTATGGGCAGAAATGAGAAGTGAAACCAGAGAGTCCTGGTGGCTTTAGATGGGCCTGCAAACCTTGGACTCAGCTCTTGGCACAGCACTTTCCATCAGACCTAACACCTTCACCATTAAGATTTTATATGCATAAATATGTATTACCTCAGAAGAAAGAACAGTTAAATAAAGGGAGAAAACCCACACACCATATATTGGAATTAGCAACATAACTATATCCCTTTATCTTGCATTCCTGGGCATTTATACAGAGCATGCACCGAGGCCCCCCCAACACACAGCCCACCCTGGTACATTTTCCTCATCCCACACAAGGTCCAGCAATTATTTAGTAGAAAGTATAGATGGTTTTCCCGCAGAGCTGCAACCCGTAAAACACACAGCAGAGTCCTCCATGCCCATGTCCTGTCATACATCTTCCTTCACCCGGAAGTTACTCACTGTGACATCACCTTACCCATACACAGCTATTAAATACCCAGCACTAACCCACACAGAGGCTTCTATAGACTCTGTACACATATATATGCACATACAGTTTTCTCTTCATGTACTCTTACACATTTTTCCATTTGCACGCAGTCCCACACAGCTTTTCTCTGTTAAGAGTGAAAATGGTCAAATAATTAAAAAATCACAAGGGGTGGGGGGGGAACCCCAACATCAGGACATGCAGGTGAACAGTATAATTGAGTTAACGCATCACTCCCACATACAAAGAATTTAAGGAAAAACAACTTCGTAGAGTGAGACACAAAAAGGAGCTCCAACTTTCCACATCCATTTTATTCCAAGGCAAAGTTCCTCATCATCAGTTCCAGAACTAGAAGAGGTTGCCACAAAGCCACAAGCCTGTCATGCCTGATTATTTTTTATTTTTGTTTCCCTCTTTTAATTAATATCAGGAAAATCCTTTGGCTATCGGTATCTCATGACCAAGTTGTGCTGGATTCACTGATAAAGAAGCAGGAAGAGCACAGAAGACTGTTGCACATACGCATCACCTTCCCAACATCTCAGTCAAGATGCCAAATTAAAAAAAGAAAAAAAAAAAAAAACGTCAAAAGCCTGGTAAGACTTCAAGCAAATAATTTCATCAGCCCCGTGACTGACCCGGGGGAGAAGAACTGACTACCTGCTCATTTATTCCAAAGGACTAGCCAGACCGAAAGTGGTTTTCCACCCCATCAGAGTTACACGGCATCTTTTACGCAAAGAAATTTTCCACCTGCAACAGTCCTGGGGCAGTCTGAGGGGAGAGGTCTGTGTCTGTGCTACACAACCACTTCATTATGCGCTCATGGAGGCTCCTGCTATCAAATCCCTGAGGCATTCATCTCCTTCTGAGTACCTACGTAATTCCACTGCAGCTCACATGTAGCTTTACCCACAGTTATCATTCACAATCTGTCTTTTGTAAAGTGCTGCTAACCTCAGAACACAGAAGGGAGAATGTAAGACATGCTCTAAATTCAAAGACAGTCCTTTTACTTTTTATGACCTAGAGACACTGATGGCCAGACTTGCAGCCACATCCCCAAGTCAGGAGGGAACTTTAAATGTCAACCTGTTTTTCCCATGGTATTATTCTTGTTTCTGAAGCATTCTAGCTTTTTTCTGCATTTTGTTCCAAAGCAGAACTTCCCCCCCAAAGTTTTATAAATGAAAGGGCTTCATGAGGGCCCCTTCATGTACCTAAAAATGTCCAGTGATGTGCTTTGGGAGAAAATGCTAAAACAGTGATGGATGTTTTGGGCGACAAAGTAAATTGAGCCACTGTTGTGCGAGTGGGTGGTACAGTACATACCCAAAACTCTTAACAAAGACAGTTGCAAGCAGATCTTACCAGATTAGGCCAGAGAGTGAGAATTATCTTCTTGACATTTGGTGAAAGATAAAAATTCATCCATCATTTTCATGCAGAACAACCTCACTCATTTATAGAAATAGGATATATTAAGATGCAGGGAAACTTAAGTAGAAGAAATCAACACAATCAAAAGATCAAAGGCTTGTGTTGGATGTTTTCATTTTTACAAATGTCATTCAGCTTTAATTATTTATAATGCTTCACAGTACACTAGTAAACGCTGTCATATTTCATAAAATAATTAAGTCTTAGTAATAGGAGACACCTCTACCATTCTGTCTCTATTTAATATTTACTGAGAAGTGACATGAATTTTATGATCATTATCTTATCAGTAAATAAATGAACCAAAAAAAAATGAGGATGTTTCCTATGCTTAAATTTCTGTTTTGGTCTAAGGTCCCACCAGTAGTCCCAGGTACTACATGTTCATCAACTATGACGAGGCTTGTGTAATCAAGGATTTTCCAGGATTTCTCTGCCATAGCTTTTTTCCCTTCAAATGCAGTAACAAAACCCACTCCAATTATAACTCCAGCTGCTTTTTGCCACAACAGACAAGCAGCCATTGGTGATGGTGCGGGAGGAGGGGCCAGCTTGATTCTCAGCTTCTGCTTATAGAATCATAGAATGGTTTGGGTTGGAAGGGACCTTTAAAGGTCTTTTGGTCCAACCTACCTGCAAGGAGCAGGGACATCTCCAACTAGATCAGGTTGCTCAGAGCCCCGTCCAACCTGGCCTTGAACATCTCCAGGGAAGGGGCATCCACCACCTCTCTGGGCAACCTGTTCCAGTGTTCCACCACCCTCATTGTAAAAAATTTGTTCCTGAATCTAGATAGTCTGAATCTACCTCCTCTATTTTAAAAACCATTACCCTTTGTCCTGTCACAACAGGTCCTGCTTGCGAAATAAGGGTCAGGAAAGGACACAAGGACACGTCCCAAACAGGTTCATTTGGCAAGTCAGAGAGAAACATCAGCCATGGAAATTCAAACCACCCATTTTAGAAACATTTCTGAGTGGAACTGGATGGCCAATGGACACAGTGAGTTAAGAAAACTGGCTCCTCCAGCGAACTCCATTACCAAAAGTGAAACATGTGGTTTCCTGCTCAGAGAATCTGCCTTAGCCAAAGACAAAGCACAATAACCAAGACGTCAACCGGCTGCCTATTAGCAGCATGAGACTCTGAGATGATTCGTTATGGCTTCGCTTTTTGAAATCCCTGAGCCATATGCAAGCAAGAATCCTAAAGCCTGCCACATGCTGTATCTGTCAGGATTTCTCCACTTGGTCAAAATGAAATTACATTTCTCCAGATAAACCTATTCCCTAGCGACAAGCATTTGCCAAGCACTGCTTGAGTTCTCACAAGAGGGCCATTAAAACTTACAACTTAGAACTTGATTTTTATTTCCAATGCCACTAATCAAGATTCCCTGGATTTCTAAATAATAATTAATCAGAAATTAAAACCCATTTGCATTATTGATGGTTTTGGTTGGTTTGCTTTTTAAGTTGTGTTGGTTGTTTTGGGGTTGTGGGTTGTTTGTTTTTTTTTGTGGTGGGGTTGGTTCTTGTTTTTTTTTGTTTTGTTTTTGTTTTTTTACCTTTTACTATTTCTCTAAGCTTAAACAATTAAATTACAAGACAGCATTTCAGATAAGTTTTTAGAGCTGCAAACACCTGCAGGAAATCTGCTGGATATAACTTTATTTCTAAGATTTTCTCTAGCTATAGCTTTTTATTGTGGAAATATTCTTATGGACTGTCTTTGGTACAATCTGAATTTCTCTTTATTTCAGTAATTACTTCGGGAAAGCTACTTTAATCTCTACTTTAGCTAAAAGACACCATGAAGTTCCTCACAGAATTTTGCAGTGACAAAACAATAAGAGAGAAGCTTTGAGTCACAATGGCTTGTAACTATTCTGCTGGGTCTAGAAATGTAGGGGGTGAATACTACTCCAAGAACCAGTCAATGTGTAGAGAGCATTTGTCTCTGGCAGGGGTACATATTTAACTCACTTTTAAAATTATTATTATTTGCCAATTTCTTCAGAGTGGGATGAGAAACTTAACTTTTGGTTCTATCAGTTTATGAAAAAAAAATATTTTTCATTTTGTGAGCTCATAGCTCAGATTTTAAGCAGAAAAGCCAAAACATCTTTAAGATACTTAATTCTGTATTTTTAGGGTAAAAAATTAGCTCTAAAAATTGCTGCTTAGCTATTGGCATTCTGCTGCTCGCATCCAACTATTAAGTCAGTTGGCTTTATTTAAGTGCATGAGGCTGAAAAGGGAGACCATTTCTCCGAGCTCTCACTCAGTCTGCACAGGGACCAGCTCTGCAAGATACCCCTCATCAAGGGATCACAGAATGGTTTGGATTGGAAGGGACCTTTAAAGGTCATCTAGTCCAACTCCCCTGCAAGGAGCAGAGACATCTTGGATAGATCAGGTTGCTCAGAGCCCCGTTCAACCCGGCTGTGAATGTTTCCAGGGATGGGGCATCCACCACCTCTCTGGGCAACCTGTTGCAGTGTTCCACCACCCTCAGTGTAAAAAAAAATTCCTGATATCTAATCTGAAGCTACCTCCTATTTTAAAACCATTACCCCTCGTCCTATCACAACAGGCCCTGCTGAAGAGTCTCTCCCTGTCTTTCCTTAAGTTCCCTTTAGGTACTAGAAGACCACTATAAGGTCTCCCCAGAGCCTTCTCTTCTCCAGGGTGAGCAACCCCAACTCCTTCAGCCTGTCCTCACAGGAGAGGATCCACACTTCTGATCACAGACCGCCTCTCCCCTCCCTCACCAGCGGTACCCGTTCTGCCGCCCGAGCTCTGACAGCAGCACACCCTATTACATCAGGCAGGGCAGGCACCCCGTCTGCAAATTAAGATCCACTTAAGGGATGCGTGTTGGCAGCGTGCACACACACGGAGAAACAGACACATTTTAAACCCATTAGCTCACGCACAAGCACAGATAAGTGGCATATCCCCACTGTGTACGTATACATAATTACAGCGTATTACTAGAAATAAGACAGCAAGCAAACATCTCCTCTTAACGGAACAACGAGCTCTTGGTACAAACAAGCTTTGTGAACATCAGGTGCAAGCTGGGCATGAGTGGGAACACAGCAAGGTCAAGGGGGTTGGGGGGCTCCCCATGAGGCACACCTGTGTTATATAAAGTAAGTTTCTTCTCCTGATGGTTCGATACGGGGGACAAACATGCCTATATTGGTATTTACTACTCAAATTCCTTACATATTTAATACAGCACTTTCTGCATTGGAAGCTACTGGCCGCATCAGTACAAAACGTTGCTTTCTGAACTATGTTACTGGTGGTTTTGGTACAGTTCTAGAGAAACTAACAAGTTATTTTTATGCAACAACTATGTCATTAGCTAAATAGCTTTGCATTACAATGAAACCAGTTGCTGTTTAGCAACAAATAAAAAAAGGGGGAAAAGAGATAATACTTTAAGCTGGATTCAGGTAAACCATAATTTCATAATAGGAAGTGATTAACATAAAATCGGTACAGGAAATATTTTTCTTCTTCCTCCTTTTTTCCCTTGTGACAATACCCTGACCTCTCTTTTTGCCACCCGCTTCATTCCTTCAATCGCCACCAACAGAATTTTTTACATGCATTTTAATGAATCGTTATGATTTTAAGCAAGTTCCAACTGTGGGGTTCTTTTCTGCTGGTATAAATACAGATACATGGGTGTATGTGAACGTCATGCACCTCCATGGAGAATCCTAATTGAGCTGTTTGAAAGTCTGTATGATGCCTTCAATAACTTCTATTGTACCAGTGGATAAGGGGGTCCGAGTGCCAACCTAAATAGATTTTCCTGTGTATAATATAGTCATTTACATTTACAAATGTATTTCAGCACCATAATTTACTGAGAGAAATGGTAGCAATTTAAGGAGCCTGGGGGGTGCGGGGTGTGGAGAGCTCGGTGGAGGTTCTTTGTGGAAGTTTTCTACTCTTCTATCTACTCAGATTGTTCTCATTATGGATAAATGAGAGAGTGCACATTATTTGTACGAAACCAGCTCCAAAAGAAGAAAAGGTGTGGAAATCCAAGGATGCAAAGAAAATGTACTTTCTCACACATATCCTAAGTCAAGTAGAATGAGTAATATGCATCAAGAGATGCTTAGGAAAAGGCTTTTATATATGAAGGTTCAGGAGTTTTTGTACCCTTGCCTAGATGGAGGAGAGGCAGGAGGAAGAAGAGAAAAAAAAACCCAAGCTTTCCTCCTACAGGTATTTATTATGAAACCCTTACAAATATTCACCATGCAGAAAACTTCAAGAATACATCTATGTCTTTAGCACGCTTCTAGATAAGCTAGAGAATGAGATACTATAAATAGCTTTTTAATACCTGCCCCCAAAATGAGAAGATGCCAAAACTAATGAAATAAAAATGAAAACTTAGAGCATGAGTAGAAGCACCTCCAAGATTTCATGCAAAACCCATGCCTTCTGTACCAAGAGCAGACACCTTAACAAACCTGCCTCCTCGGCAGCGACTTCAGCAGCTCACCAACAGAACCTGCCTTTCCCTGCCATAAACAACCTGCCCCTAAACGGCAAGCGCTAGGAAAACTGTCAGGATAGAGATGCAAAAATACCGAGAGACGACTGATGTAATGCTCTTTTAGCTGTCCAGTAAGTTTTCCTTATCCCATCGCTCACCTTATTTGAGCCTGGTACGAATAATCCCAAACTCCGCTCTCAGGAGAGAGACCATCAGCCCTTATGGGGAAGCTTCTCTGCATACATGAAGTCTTCTATCAAACTTTGGCTATGAAAAGCATTTAATTACATCAGGTTTGAGCCCTACTACACACAGAGACTAAAACCATTACTAAGCTATCTCAGATGTAAATTCACAGCAGGTTTAAAAAAAAAAAAATCCCTCCACCTTAGGGAAGATGCTTCAGCTGATTTACGTGGAGCTAGAGGCACTCTTTCCTTGCAGAGACAAAATAAGTGTGAGCTCTGTGTTTTCTATCCTCCCAGTTAAGAGGGTTCAGCCTGAAGCACACCAGAGTACCGGTTCCTGACAGAGTGCTGCCTCCGCAGCCAGAATTCAGTAAGACCCGAGAACTTTTTGGCATGAAGCTTCTGAGAAAGCAATGGCTTTCAGAAGCTTCTTGACCATGAAGGGATCCTAGGTGGCCACAGCAAAGCAGATGAGCCCCTCCAACAGCCCCTTCTGCATCTGCAGAAGGGAGAAACCCATTTATTTGACACCAGAGATATGGGATAAATGCGCAGCCATAGAACCACAGGACCACGGTTACGAAAGCACCACCCTGCTTCCGTTCCAGGGTGTCCTGTGGCACCCCGGGGGCTGCCCACTCGCCGCCCGCAGCCACGCGTGGGGGTGCTGGGCACAGCAGCCCACCTGTCTCGCCTGCCGGCGCGGGTGGGGAGCCGGCAGGGAGGTGGGGAGCCTTCCCACAGGGAAAACCCCTCTCAGGAGCAGTGATGCCACCGGAAAGGTTTTTCCCATCCCTTTTGCAAGCGTTTGGAGGCTCCGGGTACAGGGGTGGCCGTGGTTTGTTTTTTTTTTTTCCCCTTAAAAGGGCAAAGCCCAAATGCGGACCTATTCCTCGCCCCCGGCAGCCGGGCCAGATCCCCGACTCTCTTCCCGAGTGGTTCTGAAGTTCATTCACGCACCCCGTCCTCCTCCCCACCTCCCCCGCCGCTGCAGCCCCGGAGGAGCACGGCGATTCTGGGGGTCGCGGCGGGGCTGGGGGCAGGTCGCCGGGTGGAGGGGAGGCTGAAGGCTCTTTTAGACTTCGGGATGAAGAAAAAGCCCCCCAGGCTCCGGGGTGCTGCCCCCACGCCGCTGCCCGGCCGAAACCCGCCTGCCACCCCCCCACTCACGGGCGCCCCGTGCCCGTGGGGTGCCCCCGAGATGCTGACCCCCCCGCCCGGCACCCACCTGTAGGACACCTGCTTCCTAAAGGTGAGGCTCCGCAGCTTCTCCTCCAGCGACTCCTCCGCCGCCGACAACCCCGGCTCCTCCGGGACCCCGGCGGCACCCGCCGCCTCCCCGCCACCCTCGGCCCCCCGGCAGCCCCCACCCGCCGCCCCCGTCTCCTCCCCGCCGGCTGCGGCGGGGGGGTTCATCGCGGCGGGGCAGCGGGGCCGAACAGGAGGAGGAGTGGGGGGGCGGGGGGGGAACGGGCGGGGGGCGGCCGGCGGCTGCAGGCGCTGTGGGGGGGCGACGGTGGCCGGGGGGCGGCTGCTCCCGGGGCCGCGGGGCGCGCTGCGAGCCGCGGCGGCTGCAAATGGCAGCGCGGCGGCGCAGCATCCATCGGCGGCCGCACTGCAGCGGGGCATTGTGGGAAACTCCCATCCGACCCCGCCCCCTCCCGCCACGCCACGCCCCGTCCCCCAGCCAGCCCAATCGCCGCGCCACTGCCACGCCACGCCCCCGGGAACCGCGGGGACGACGGGCCGGGCTCTGGGTTGGGGTGCGCGGGGCTCTCTCCCAGCGTTGCATTAAAAACAGCCCTGAGGCTCCCAGCGCCCCAGAGCACCCAGCGCTACCCAAATCCTCCTACACCCCCGCCTGCTGATGAATTAACAGCTTCTGATTTTTTTTTTTTCCCAGGCCACCTCATAGAATCATAGAATCTTTAAGGTTGGAAGAGGCCTCCAAGATCATCAAGTCCAACCATCAGCCCAACACCACCATGCCTACTAAACCATGTTCTGGAGTGCCATGTCTACACGTTCTTTGAACACCTCCAGGGATGGTGACTCTGCAACTTCCTTGGGCAGCCTGTTCCAGGGCCTGACCACTCCTTCAGTAAAGAAATTTTTCCTAATATCCAACCTAAACCTCCCCTGTCGCAACTTGAGGCCATTTCCTCTTGTCTGATGACAAGTTATTTGGGAGAAGAGACCAACACCCACCTCCCTACAACCTCCTTTCAGGCAGCTGTAGAGAGCAATGAGGTCTCCCCTCAGCCTCTTCTCCAGAATAAACAATCCCAATTCCCTCAGCAGCTCCTCATACTTCAATTCAGTATGCGCAGAATCAAGGCGCCCAACTCTGAAGAGGTGTCTTCTGACACAAGTGTCACGGTGCCCCTTAGTAAAACAAACTGTCCTCTCACCTTGTTCCCCGCTTCTCCCTTTTGTTCACTGGGGAGACGATGGAAAACTTTTCCAGCGTGGGACTGTTTAAGCACATGAGCCAATAGGGACAAGAGGATACAGAAAAGATCAAGGTCTGAGACTATAGAGAAATTACAGCAGGAATTGCATGCAGCCAGTGTATCCAAAACTTCTCCTAGGCAGTGCCATCCAAAAGAGAAAGACATAAATAAAAAAAAAAAAAAGAAAAGAGGAGAAGCATGAACAACGACACTCCAGAGAAGGCAAATCCTACAGGAACAGATTTCAGATGCTTCTGCTTCTCCAGGCATGGATGACTTCCCTGAGCAGCCTCACGCCTTCGTTGTGACCCTTGTGCCACAGGCACGATGGACAGTCAAACGGGTAACAGCCTTTACCTGCTGTCCATATGCACCAGCAGGCAGATGTCGCAGAATCTTGGCCGTCAGTCAGATTTATGAGAGTCAATCAGGTCTTTACACATCATTCTTGCTCCTTCTCCAACTCTATTTAAAGACCTAGCTTGCCCGTACTTAGCACGTACTGTGTGTACATCTTTCGCCTCAACTTTGTCAATGACAGGGTCTCCAAGCCAGCCAATTAAGATCTTCCTGTCCCTTGTTGGCAGTAGAGAATGGTGATGGAAAATGGATCTTTTTACTACAGTTCAAGCATTTAAAAGTTTAACCAGCTTTCAAAATTATGTTCTACCCCTGTGCATAAATGATGCACGTATTATCTACATGCACATGTGCTTCCTTCAGTATGTACATAAATCTTCTCCCTGAAACCTCAGAGTACTTTTAGTTACTCATGAAGCACATAAAAGAAAGCAGAATTAAGCAATGTAATATGTAATGTATTGCATCCAGCTCTGGAGCCCCAAATATAAGAAGGACATGAACTGTTGGAGAAAGTCCAGAGGAGGGCCACAAGGATGATCGGAGGGCTGGAGCATGTCTCCTGTGAGGACAAGCTGAGAAAGTTGGAGCTGTTCAGCCTGGAGAAGAGGAGGCTCTGGGGAGACCTTACAGTGTTCTTCCAGTACCTGAAGGGGGCCTACAGGAAAGATGGGGAGAGACTCTTTAGCAGGGGCTGTTGTGATAGGATGAGGGGTAATGGTTTTAAAATAGAGGGAGGTAGATTCAGACTTGATATAAGGAAAAATATTTTTACAATGAGGGTGGTGGAACACTGGACCAGGTTGTTCAGAGAGGTGGTGGATGCCTCATCCCTGGAAACATTCAAGGCCAGGTTGGATGGGGCTCTGAGCAACTTGATCTGGTTGCAGAAGTCTCTGGGCCTTGCAGGGGCGTTGGACTAGAGACCTTTAAAGGTCTCTTCCAATCCAAATTATTCTATGTTTCTATGATAATACATGGGTCATTACAAGCAAAACTAAAACTCTTATGCAGAACTGTAAAAAGGATGTCAGGATCCTGCTCTCAGCTGTGTGCAGAGAGATCTGCAAACCAGCATGGAGCTCCAATAAAACCATTGATGCCTTTTCCTTGCAGAGCTGGGACCTCAGTCAGAAAGTCTCCAGTTGAACTTCCAGGGAAATTAGCAGCCAGTGTTGCTCATGGAAGCATCCAGTTTAAGAGTATGTGACAACTCTTTTCACAGAAAGAATCTAAAATATTTTGAAGTGGAACTCTCAAAGACCAGTTCAGTTGGCCCAACAGCCAGCTTCAAGAATGAGAAGAAGTGCCACAAAACCCCTCTGGTTATCAAGTTGTCTTCAAGGTTTTGTCACTGGTGAAAACCATCTGTTCTGCTGCTATGAGAAGATGCCAACAGCATGCACCAAAAAAAAATACTTCAATGGCAGATTAATTTTGCCCTTGGAGAGCAGAACAGTATGCATGATCTCACAGCTTTATTCTTTTCACCTGTGGTCCCTATGAGAGCAGCTCTGCAGCCTGTGCCCCCGCAAATCGCTCTAACCCCCGCCTCGAGGATCTGGAGCGAAGCCTAACAACAAATTGGAATTTTCTAACTCCCCATCCAGTGAACATCCACGCCACTGAGCCACCTCCTCCGTCTCCAGCATAAACCCTGTTTGTAGCTCCTGCTTGTCAAAAACCATTTTGCCCACATTTACACTGTGCTCTGGGATTACCTGTTTTTCCTCTGACTGCTGCAATTTGCATGACTCATTTGCAACATGAAGTGCTAAATCGACCTCCCATGCCTTTTTTTTTTCTGAGTATGAGCAATTATGAGAGAATCTGAGGCTCGTGAAGGAAAGCCCTGCTTACACAATTACACCTCTGGCACAGCTGTCAATTCCTGTGCTTTGAGAAAGGCAGCAGCAGCAGAAACTTCGTCAGAGCATCACGTTTGCTCCCGGACGTGGCTGCAGACATACCATTGGATCAGGACGGAAAGGATAAGCACAAAAATAGATTTTTAGCAGGATTTGCCTGTATCTGGGATTATTGTGCTGGCAGAAGCCTGAATTCCCATGGCTGGGGTCTCATTTCTTCATGCCAAGGGCTGGGTTGGTGGGTTAAGAGCAGCACCTCACATCGCTCTGCGGTGACTCCCCTGCTCATCTGGGAGAGCTGACGAGCTTCAGCAGGTGGGGAGCTCTTCTTCCTGGGTGGAAACTTCTCACCATATTGCATGCCTTGGATAGCAGGGTGGATGGTGGGAATGAAAGGGGAAATGCAGAGAAAGGAGGGGATTCAGCCTTTTGGAGCAAAGCCAAGGGAAGGAGGTTTATTCCGTTACTCACATGCCTGTTAAATCCCGTTCTGAACACTCCAGTGTGCGCAGGCTGTGAGTGGTGCAGTAAGTTTTATTCAGAGTGGGAGGGACTGAAAATCCTATTCCTAATGGAGAAGAGGTGGGTATATGAAAAAGGGGAGTGGGGAAAAAAGGGGTGAGGCAACCCTACTTGTCCGGTGTGCCAGGCCAGCCAGTGAGACGTCAGTCTGCTTTAAGTGTTCTGTATTCCTTAAGGTCACGCAAAATTCATCCTCGGGATAACCCTCAACATTCACCCTCCAGGAAAACATACTAAAAATACATACACTTACATACATACACACAATATGTATATTTATACACATACACACATGTACGTATGTATTTGCATCCCCTCAATTTTTTTTTTTTTCCTCCAGCCGTGACTGAACAAGCAGCCAGCTTCCTTTCCCTGATCCAAGGCTGACAGATATGCCCACAAAACCAGTCACTCTTGGTCAGCACTTGAAGTTCAAGTAGAGCATCGCTTATCCATTGGGTAACTGAGGGATGCTGAGGCTTCACGTGGAGCGACCTGCCCTCGCCTCAGCAGATCATCCTGCTGGGCAGAGCCACTTCATCCTGCAGCTCTACCAGCATCCAATTAGCTCTCTGGCAAGTTACTGCTTTCTGCTACATTCTATTTTGGTTGGGGTTTTTTTGTTTGTTTGGTTGGTTTGGTTTTTTTTTTTAACATTTTCCAGCTATTTTGCAGCACTGCTCCCCTTTCTGTGCCTAGGGGGCCATAGCTAGAAATATGCTCTGATTCCTGCTGCCAAGGCGTTCAGTGGAGGTGACAACAAGGGCCTGATCCTGGCTTGGAAGTGCCTGGGGTGCCACCCCCTACACAAATGCCACAGATCAAACCCAGGTTTTTACCAAATAAGTTTTTTTTTTTTAAAAAGGGGCTAGCCAGAACCTAAGCATTTCTTTGGACAGTGTAAGTGAGACAACCCAACAGACGTGGACTTACTCTACAGTGGTTATCTTTCCTCAGCTGGATCACAGCAAAGGTAAGGGCTAGAACTTGCAATTTCCTCCTTACTGGAGATACACAAAAAAGTAATTTTATAGCAACATATAGAACTTGTGTAAATACAACTTAAGATTAATTCAATTACAACAATTTAATCAAGTCATTCCTGGCTTCTGGATATCCCACAGGAGGCAGCACCAAGAAAACGAGAAATCAAATCAATCACTTTTTGAAGCACAAACAGGAAGGAGACAAGACACACAAGCGTTACTCATTCGACACAAAGTGAAGCATGCTTTTGTTCCTAATGACTACCTCTGGATCACCTTGCTTTGGTTAATCTTAGCATGCTTCATAGAGAGAAGGAAGCCACCACCAGCCCCATTTCGCAGAGCAGGAATCTGAAGCGTGGAGAAGGGTCAGCCAAATTCACCAGCACGCCATGAGCGGATGAGATCCAGAAACTCATTTCCTTGGTCCCTATCCAGTGCGCTCTCTCTCCAGGACATGGCTCCTGCAGAATTATTTTATTTATGGCAAAGGCACAAGCTTTTGCTCGCTGCTTCTAAACTCCAAGCTAATGTGGTCTGTATTTCTAAAAAACCACAAAACAAACACACCAGGAAAGGGAGCACCAGTGATGAACCTGCCATGAAATACCTTCAGGGGTGGCGAAATCTGCGCTGTAAAACAGCTAACAGCAAAGGGTGAAGACTTACTACCCACACCACGCCATGAGAGGCATCGCAAGCTGCATTTGAATACCCTTCCTCCTGCCCTGCAATGGGAATCAGCCTGAGAAACGAGTATCAAAATTCAGCCTTGAATTCAAACAGTAAGATGCTTTGCAAAGAACAGCATGTACCGGAGGATGATAGGTAGCAAGGCTGACAGCTCGTCACCTAGCATTTTTCCATTGCATGTGAGTTTCTTTTTCAACCAGACTCCCTGCAGCATCGCCTGCTGTACCGTGCTTTAAGGGTAATACTGAGACCCGAGGAGATTCTTAACCAATCATTTGTCACCCAGTCGGTGTTTCGTACGCTTGGAGGAACTGAGCTCAGCTAAAACTAAGCCGAGGGTAACTTCCCCAATCAGTCACAGTCTAATGATTTTCCTCTAAAAATGTTATATATGGCTTGATGCTGCTAACAAGTGCCCTGGATCAATAGCCCTGGCAAGTGAAATTGCCTGTTTGGAAAGCAATGGGCACCCAGCAGCCGCAGGAGAGAGACAGCGGTTGCAGTAACCTCTGAAACAACGAGAGCAAAGGGGCGGGATGCAGAACTTCAGAGATAAAGTAAAGCCCTTCTCCCCGAACTTCCAAGAGAAAGCACCATAGACCTCCTTCATTCAGTTGCAGAAATCAAATTTAGTGAGAAAGAGCTCCTTCGTCATCTGCTGTGACTGTTAGGTAATATGTTGTGGTGCTGGAACCACGCTCCGCCTGGCCGAGCTGCTCCATTACAGCACTGCTTGGAGGCTGCGTATGAGATGGGACAGACCAAAAAGACTGGACAGGCGAAAAATAAACCTCTCATTCAAATTTCCTTTTTTTTTTTGTGATAGTGAATGGTGGCGGACAGCAAAAACAATCCTTAGGTTAAAAGCACCAGGGTAGAGCTTAGGAGACAACTCCTAACCGCCCCCCCCCACCGCGCCACTGTGGTTGCTATTATACAGATGCAGGGTACTCATTTACGAGTCCCTTTCCTGGCAGAAAACTGGCGTAATACAAATGACTACAGCACTTGTGAAGCCAGCTCAGCACAGGGTTATTTTCACATCTGCACTAGGCCATCCATCACCAAGTTCTGTGGATGGCCAGCAAAGCCACAGAGTCCCCAGCCGGGAAGAAATTAGCTATTTTCTTTTCCGTATTTACTCAAAGTAGCAAAGGTCATGGCACCTGGCTGGATGCTGCTTCTGGGCTGCAGGGCATAATGTCAACTGTTCACACAGGCAAAACAGCAGCTTCTGAATTGCTGGAGAAAGCTCTTCAGCTGTCTCAGGGGTGAGTCAGGGCAAGGGAAGGAGCTGAGGCCAGCAGAGGACCCAACCCCTAAAAGCCAAGGCAGAAAGACGTCTTTTAAGAGCTGACTTCAGTTTAAGTAATTAGTTCCCTAGCATAAAGTCACTGCAGGGAAAAGCCTTATCTTCCAGGGAGGATTTGGCCCATGCCAGTCAAGCTCCAGCATGCTCTAACAGACTGGTATCACTGGGCTGAAGCCAGTGCCCCCTTGAGCATCAGCCTTTCTGGATCTTACTTTTACAGAGAGAAAATTTAACATTAAGAGGGTTGTATCGCATAGTTGCACTCAAGTGCCATTATCATTATTAAATGCCATCAGCCTTCGCCTAATTTCCACCCATTATTGACAGATAAAATTCTCTGCTCATCTCAAAAAAGGTAAGGAGCAGGCAGCTTCAGTAAAAACCCAGTGTTGCTTTTAACCTTCTGTCTAGCAATGTGCTAAATTACCGGGGTTCTGCTGCATTGAAGACAGATACATTGCACACTGCGTTGCGCTTGGGAAAGCCAACGGACCAGATCTTTTCCAACCACCAGGAAAGCAAACAAACTGTACTTGCTTTTTCTACAGAAAATATTTATTTGCAAGAAATTGAAAGCATAACATACTTCACTACATACATGTTTAGGCTACAAAAGCAGGTAGTCTGTTCTTTCGTAGAATCAAGCAGACAATTTAAAAAGGAGAAACAGCGATTTCTTTCCACCCAAAGGACATGTCTGTGGTGTGAACAATCAGGTGGGACCATATCCAGATGACAGCGCTTGTACAAAAACAGAGAGGCCATTAAACACAGAGTTAAACAGATTTACGGCAAAAGAACAGAGATCTCTGCAGTCAGAAGAGGCTCCAATGCAGTTTAGCAAGGAGGTTATGGGGCGGGGGTGTGCTTTTGCACTAGTATCACTGTCATTTTCGTCTTACATAGCGTAAATGTTTGCACAAAACCATACTGCATCCCCATGAACGGAGGGAAAGGGAAAGATCAGCTGAAATGCCTCTGGGGTGTCACAGGCAGAATGACTCAGAGTCACAAGGGATTTTTTTGCACGCCCCAAGGCAATGGCTTTGGCCCTGGATATGTATTTCTCTTCAAGAGGGTAACACCAGGTGAATTTACCCTCAGAAGGCCCAGCGAATCCCAGGGAAACAGTGATGTATTTACATCACGGGGGGGCCCTCTGAGAGCAAACTGCTTCCCCGTGCTGGCATCCTACTGCGCCCCGGGGCAGTCAGGGCAGCAGCGCTCCCAGGGAAGGGAGGATATTTAGGTCCTCTCCCAGAAGACCAGCTCAACAAACTGTGTTCCTTGAATTGTCAGCTTGCATGGGCCACTTTTTAAGGCTAAGTTATATCATTAAAAAAAAAATAATTCAAAGCCATAATTCTGCAGAACAAAAGTGACACCTGAAGATACGATAAAGCCTAAAGTAATTATTTAAAGGCCAGACAATTTATGCATATACACACAAAATGACACAGTACAACAACTTTCAGTCAGAAACTGCTATCAGGACAGACTTCAGACAGCGATTCACACTACAGTTTTACGAGTGCTCAGTGATGTGGAATGTGAACAGGCTTCAGAGAGAAACGTCTGGACTTTCTGTTGCACCAAGTGGAATGTGCCCTGTGTGCTCAGGTAGAAGCTTTTCTTTAGTGATGCTTACTACATTAAAAAAACAACTCTTATGGTTTTTTTTTTTTAATTGCTCAGCATGGACACGTGCACACATACATGCATGCTCACACTCGTTCTTGCTAACTGTACAAATGGAGAAAGCAAGATGCCATTAAATCAGCACCATTTAATTAAACTCTGATATGGCAAAGTCAGATACGAGCAGACTTCTGTTAAAATAAATTGATTACTTGTCTCTGCTTCCCCCTCTCTCCCTTCTACTCCCTTAATTATGGGCTGCTAGAGTTCAAAAAGATTTTTACCTGCTTGTTGGAAGGAAAAATGGCATATACCATAAAGGTCAGATCTGCATAGACAGGGCTGCATAGTATTAAAGAGCAAGGGGAAGAGTAAAGCTAAAACAAGGGGGAGCTAATAAAAAAAAATACTATAATTGCTGATTTATGGAATCAAGAACTAGGAAGTTTCCCTGTGATGTCAGGAGTCCCTTCATCAGCCATTTCTTTCTCCTTTTCTGTAAGACAGGTCTAAAAATCCAGCTTTCCCATGTTTTGTTTTCACCTAGTCAGTTCCAGCTCTTAGACAAAGAGCATGGAGGCAGGCTACAGAGACTACTGGTAATAAACACTATCCAAACTCCATTTCAGCATCACAAATGAGTTTCCTGCAAGAGGCACTCTTTCCTACATCAGAAGTCAATTCAGCTATATACCTTGGTAAAGCACGAAAAGGCCTGACGTGAAACCCACAAAAACAAACAGCAATTTCCCTCTCAATCCTGCCGTCTCCAACAGATGCTGATCACCTAAGCAATGCAGTCGACACTGAGATCACACCCTCAGCATATCCCTGAATGCCCACTGTCATTTTATTGGCCACGAGAAAGCTACAATATCCCAGCCCACGGACTGAATCCTTACATCTTATCTGCAGAGACCTTAACACGTAAGCTGGTTCATTCATCTTCGCAATCCCAAAGCTGGTTATCCTTAACGCTATAGTGCAAAGCAGCAGCACATCATAGCACTACACTATGTATACAGGGAAGTAAAACTTTTGTAGTTGCCAAGTACTGACCTACCATTTCACCTTCAGAATATGAAATGTTCCTTTTCTAATTAGTTACTTGAGAAAGAAATATTTTAGTCACTAAGAGTACAAAAATACTCCCGATACCTCTGTTCTTAGCTGCGTGGGCTTTGTACAATGGCCTCTTGGCATTAGCTAGAATCTAGAGCCCAAATACTCAGTGGAAATCCCTCCCAACATAGCAATTAGTATCATTCACTTACTTGACCTACATTCTAAATGCATCTAGACAGAACTCAACTCTGATACATCTATTTGGGGGGATGGGAATAGAGAGGTGGGTTGGTTTTTTAGCAGAAAAAAAAAAACAACAACCAAAGAATAAAAGTTTTTATATTCATAGAATCATAGAATGGTTTGGATTGGAAGGGACCTTTAAAAGCCATCTAGTCCAAATTCCTGCAAGAAGCAGGGACATCTTCAACTAGATGAGGTTGCTCAGAGCCCCGTCCAGCCCAGCCTTGAATGTTTCCAGGGATGGGAGTCATTTTCAGCTCTACATTAGAAAAATTAAGAATACATTGAGACACATCGTTACACACAGACATATGGAAGAGGTCTCCTCCCAGCATACATCAGACCTGCAGCCTCCAAAAGCAGTAAGTGAGAAGCGTGCTGCATTGTATCAGCTGGGCCTAAGAACCTCAGCCTCAGAACATCATTAGCCTGTGCTGCTGAAAAATATTGAATAGTATGGATGAAACAAGAGAAATGCAGCAAAGAACTATAAACAGTGTGGGGGTAAAAAAAAACCAACAACATTACCTACCCACTGGTAACAAGGTTAGAACTGTCACATGCCCTGTGCTTGATACTTTTCAAATATATATATATAAAAATAATGCTCTACGTTCCTTCGTAGCTTATCTCCCTAGAAGCAAAGACCCAACAGATCTAGATATGCTTTAAAGCTATTGGCCAAAAGGTAAGTTTACTGGTGTGTATAAAATCGTGCTGAGAAGAAGCATAATGTTACAGCTCAAGACTCTAAGGATCACTTAAGTCCTCTAGTGGAAAAGGAAATTAAGTAGCACATAAGGCCTTTGCCTACCCTGTCCATAAACACACATTACTCTACAGCACCAAGTCACTGATCATGGGAAAAAGTATACTGGCAGAAGGCTAAGACCTCAAGTAATAGAGCTGAGCTAATTAAAAGCACTTATACTGGCATCCTCCCTGAATACGCCTTACTACTCCTTCCCTATGCCCTTAACACAAGAGCACACACAGCTGCCTTTCCACGTGGCCTGCAGTGCATCAGCGTTCAGCCCTGGCCCACTGAGCCTGGCAGTGCAACCGCACGTGTCCTGCCTCCTCTGTCCCCCTGTGAGGTACCTACCACAGGCATGAACTACCTCTGGAGACAGTGAGGTCCTTGTTTCCTAACAGCCTGGGAGCAGGTGATGACAGGAGATTCTTTGGCCCCCAGTATCTAGCAGAGAAACGGGTTCTCTTAAGGCCCCTGAAGAAAAATGATCACAAATGTATCAAAGTAAAGCAAAGGTCTTCCTTGTTCTAAAGAAGTAATATTTAATACAATAAATCCCCAAACAATGCCCTAGGTCAAGAGATTCCCCAAACGAGCACCTAAAAATAACTTAAAGGATTCACAAAGAAAGATTATAGAAATAGATTATCAAACAGTTACAAAAAATTTGGTATTGCCACACTGGCTTGGATTAATTAGTTCAGAGGCCTTACCTAGACTGGCCAATTTAAAATGCTCCAGATGAAAGTCTGATTATCTCCCCATCAGATTTGAATTGACATGCCAATTTAAGCAAACAAAATGGCAAAGCTTTAATGGTGATCAGTGTAGTAGGTTTTGGAGAGAGGGGATTTTTTGCAAAATTGTCTGTCCTTTGAGAAATAACTCAATTTTTCTTTTAATACAGTGAAGTCAGCTGTATCTGCAATGGCAGGTGATCCACTCAACTGATAATGGGCATGAGCTCAGGCAGAGCGGCCTCCTACTTATGCACGGTGCAAACTGCAAGACTAATAGGAGCAGTGTTGGGCTCCACAGCTTGGGGCCTCTTTTGCAGAAGACTTAACCATTCAGTTGCCCTCAGAGGTGGCAAACCATGCGTGCTCTGTAAAAAAAAAAGACCACTTAAGGCATTTTCTAAGCTATGACCTTGCCCACTTACACCAGCCGGCCATATGGTAGTGGAAGGGTCAGTCCCAGCCTTCTCCTGTCACTTTGCTGACCTCATGTGGCTCAGCAATACAGCCATCCCTTGTGGCACCCACCAGTGTTCATTATTTATGTGAAGCCTTAAATCATTGCTAAAAAAAACCCCATACAAGAGTCATTGGTGGATATTGGAATGATGCAGAGGACCCAGAAGGATCACTGTAAAGGGAAAGAAACTTTACAGAGGAGACTGACCCATGTCAAGAAGAGAACACTGGCAAAATAGACTACAATGGCATTTCTCCTCTCATTGCCACCAAAGGTAAAATAATAAAAAGGCACTTGCATAGAAGAACAGGGCATTACTTAGAAAGCACATCTGTACACCAAAACTCATTACAGCTTTATGGAGTCAGGTACATGTTTCACTGTCTCTAATGTGAAACACCTTCTTCAAACGGCACAGCAGGGACTGAGCCACAGCCTGCTATAACTCACCAAATTCTTTCCATTAATTTCACAGAGTTTTGAGTCAGGCCTGAGTGCAACAAAATAGGATACTAAAGGAAGAATGCCTAAGGAGAATGAAGAACAAGAAAGGAGCTGGTGTGGCAGCTGCTGTAATAAAATACAAACCCAATATTTTACAAAATAGAATACTTGCAGGAAATATCTACTGTACATGGTAAAAAATTACTTGTAAGGCTATGTTAGTTTTTCCCTTATTTATCATTAGGAAAAAAAAAAAAAAGAAAAAAAGAGCTTCAAAATTGTTTATTTTATTTTTTTAAATTGACTACTTCTGGTCAACTGTAAAGTAGCTATATGCTAGCCTGCTGGATGAGGATTTTCACATTAAATCCATCCTCAGTGGAGTCCAAGCATTTTGTAGTAACCAGATAAAACCCTGCTCAAATCCTGGGCTAGGTTTGACTGTGCCATTCCAAGGACAAATTCCAAGAAGCACAGCTCAGGTAAAGACATGACCAGGGTACCAAGAGAGGGAAAACCCTTGAAGGCAACAGCTACATGAGACAAGGAGGAAACAAAGCAGGGAGTACTGGACCAGGATCAGACCTGAACATTGCTCTTAGCTTTTCCACTGAACTTGGCCCAGTCGCTTCACCTCCCTACACACCCATCTCATCCCTCTTCTACCTTGTCTGCTGCCTGCACACCTAATTCCTCAGGTAAGGGGCTGTCTTGCCATACAGTTCATACAGTATCTACCACCTCCAGGCCTGAACTCTGCCTAGCTGAGGCTTTCTAACTCTCTTATCTTATTAGCTAAGCAGTTGGTCTAAGATCATGTCTCTGGAAAAGGACGTAATACCCATGGCTTTATTTTAGGACAATTCAAATTTAGGGGGAAGGAATGAGTGTTCACTGATATTTGCACGCCCAGTTTCAGAGTTTGCCTAGACCACTTGCAGGGTTAGGGAAGCTCAACTCTCTTCACTGCGACTGCTTGAACAAAATTTTGCGAAGCTAATAAATACTATTTACAACAGTGACAGGAAGATGGCAAGCAAAGGAAAACACAGGACAATCTGAGACCAGGTCTACATAAGAAATTCCATCAACGCATCTAGAAGCCAATAAATTAAATTCATATGGTCCTCTCAGGAGGCACTTCTGGTTTAAGCCTTACATTGATTTAGTTTGTTGGGAAAGAACTGATTTAACCTAAACAGATTAGTCTTAAGCAGACTGAAGGACATCCATCCAAAACATTGCATAAATTTAACAAAACCTGCTTTCTAAACAGATTTAGTTAAACTAGTGTAATTCTCCCAGAATTCATACAGAAAAAGTGTGACAAGACAGCGACTGATCTTTGCTTGAATTCCACAAGGGTGGAAGCAGTAAGGGAAGCCTACTAGGACTGCTTTCAACCCAGAGAGAAACGTACCCCACTAAATGATAAAGGGGCTAGAGGGGAGAAGAGAGAAAGAGCTAGGGGAAGACAATTCAGTAGCATCATTGCCCATCCCTCTCCTGTCTGTGCTGTTAACTCAACAGTATCGGGGCTCATTCCTGTCCCTTCAGAAGCAGATTTCTGTGCTTCTGAATGTGCTTCTCAATTCCCCAGAAGGTTCAAGTGCTGTAGACCAACAGGCATGGAGCTGTGGCAAGATTCTGAGCAGCATTATGCTGCATCTCCTTGTTCTCTCAATTCCCTCCCCCAAGAAACCTATCACCCACATGCTTCCATCAGTTTTGCATATTTCATTCTTCTACAGAATGTCTTTGTGCTCAGATTAGGATGTGTGCGTGCACGCACACACACCCACCAGTCATCGGCACACTGCTGGCATCATCTGCCATCATAACTCAATCCTGCCCTTGCAGTATCAGACAGGAAAGGAATAAAAGCAAAGACAGGGACCATGTGTGAAGTGAAGAAGGGAGTTACAAAGGCAAGAGATCCCATCTGCAGTCACAGCCTCACCAGTCAATGCAAAAATTGAACTCCCTCTTTTTTGTGCTTTGGTTCACTGAAGATGACAAGTCAGGGGGACTTTGGTTGAAAATATGTGGGAAAGAGGGGAGTCAAGAAAAAAGGCCTTTTTTTATTTTTAAGAGGTGGCATTGACTCTTCTATCTATTTCAATTATCTTCAGTGTTTCATTTCCTTCTAGTTCGGAGTTGACTCTGCAGGGAACAAAAAAAAAAAAAAAAAACAAAACAGAGGTTAACACCAATAGTCATTTTTAAAAGCGCACATGCTGCTTGAACTGGCTAATGCTGAAAAGGCACTCAGTGTTTACCAGGTACTTGTCAGTTGGAGTCTGGTAACACACTGAATTAGTCATCTCTTCAGCTCTAGGTATAACTCTGACACAAGTCCTCGGAAGGCATGCTTGGGGTGATATGGCTCATCCTAGCCCTCAGAATAGCATGCTTCCAAATAAAATTCTGCTCTCCGCTGTTTGGTGTGCTTGCTACTGCTCGTTGACCAAGATCAAGACACAGGCCAACAGGACAGTGGCAGGACAGAAAAGGCAGAGTGGAAAGAAAACTGCACACACATATTTACAACAGTGAATCTCTCTTTGCAGAGGCCCCCAAAACTTAAATTTATGCTAAAAAAAAAAAAAAGTAATGAAGGAGCCCCGTGTTAAGCAGTTCAGATAACTTCACAGGTGTGTCTCTTAAGACTGAGTCCTGCAAACTTTCTACAGCAATGCTTTAGTAAGATCACTGTTGCAAGAAGCTCTAGCTCTTCACACTCTAACCTCATAGAAAGCCCAGTGAATCGCAGCCTTACACTTCCAACCCAACTGGCAAAAGCTTATTCCTTTAGGAGACATACAAATGCTTAAAGAAGTGGGTAGGCACAACTAATAGACTTACAGGAGTAAGGTTTCTGGCAGAAGAACCAAGTTTGGTAGCTGTATTACCACAATATTATTGCAACCACTTCTCCAGAGTAACTTTGCCTATAAGCTCTCTAGATAGAGACCAAACTCTTACTTCATATTTCACAGTGCCCAGCACAGCTGAGCTCCTAGTCTTACTGCTGGCCTCCAGACACAAATGACAGCGACACTGAACACCTGTGCGACAAGCAGCCCACTCTACACTCACCTGTGCTGCTGCAGGCCCAGCAGCACTGATTTCTCTAGCCTCGTCTCATTGGCTATTGTGAACTGCATGATATCATCCTCATGTGTTCCTGGCATGGCTTCCAGGGACAGCGCTGTGTACTTCGAGGTGTCTGCTTGCCTGTCATTGTGATCTGCAAAGGAGATCGGGCTTGACGACTCCTCCAGTTGGTGAGGCTCTTCATAAATTAGCAGACTCCTTGACCTCACTGCATACAAGGACAAGGAGAGATGAGAAACAGGCAGCTCAGAGAACAGCCCTGGTCATTTCAGGAAATGGAAACCATAAGAGCAGAACTTAAGCTGCAAAAGTATTTTCTCTTTTCATGTGATTAACTGGTAATTTGGTAGCTGAGGAAAGATACCACAGCAGTGGTCCAAGTAGGGATCAAAAAGCTCTGAATTATTCACAAAACAAGAACTAAATGAAACATCACTTTGATGATACACGTTAAAAGCAACTGGTTCATTACAGGTATATAATACTAACAGTTTCCCACTCAGTCCTTGGACTCATTGTTGACACCAGCCGATATCAGTTGCATGTTTTAAAACTATAAACACTTGCTGCCAAGTAGAAATCCTGTAACCTTTTACAGACCACTAGCTTTAGTTCCACAAAAAAAAACAACAAAAAAAAACCTGCTTTAAACAGAAATAGCAAGCAGGCTAGTGGGGAAAGGCTTTGCCCATGTCTATGAAGTCTTCTCTCAGAACAACTTGCCTTTGAAAGCTATTCTTTGAAAGACACAGGTATATCAAGGAATGGCCTGCTAAGGAGCAGAAAAGCGAGAAGTGCTTGAGAAGAGGTCTGTGGGGTGGAAAACAAGTGTCGAAGCACAACCAAGTAGGGAGCAAGACTGGGATAGGTGTCACTTACCAATGGAATCTGTGTAGGACTCTGGTGAGGAATGTTGCCTGGGCAACACCATCTTTGTAGCAGAAGGATATGGCCCATAGCTCTGAGAGAAGCTGCCAAAAACTACTGCAAAGCACAGCACCACCATCTGGCAAAGGGAGGATGCCAAAGAGGTAAGTGCACTAGCTCTTGGCTCACACACACACATCAAAACTAAGAATTAACATAAAGAAGATCTGTTACTTTTTCAAAATAAATAATCTGAGCCTATTTTCATCACTACATACAGTGCCTTTTAGCAAAGGCATATATACAACAACAATTCCTTGTTTTAAAGGGCAGATTTCAATGCTGGAGTTTGTTTTCACTGACTGCCATCTCTTTGACCTGTAGCCTTATTTACTCCTAATGTAAAAGCAGATACAACTACCATGTGTGCTTTACAGATGCTGTTGGGAATTTCCAAGGTTATTTCTGCTGCTGGCCCCAGTCTTGCTTTAAAGTGACAAAGAGACTGGCAGACTACAACAACTTAGGCCTTGAAAATAATTTCCATTAATTTATAGCACTAATATAAAGGGAACTTGCTGGCTGAGTATAAGGAAAGAAAAAGGAAAAGTTTCATTCTAATCCTTTTCTTATCCTGACTACTATTACTGAAATGGGCCAGAGACAGATTTACAGTCTTAGTCATATTTTTATTTGGATAAGCAAGTTTATTTTTACTGGTATCAAAAGAATTGGGCATCAAGGGTCACCCTTGTTTTCACTGTACAACTCTAGGCACCATTTCTCATGTACAATATTGTAGGAAATAATAAAATGGGTAACTCAGAGGAGCAGTGCTCCTTCTCTCATTATTGCAGCATCCAATCAAAAGCATAGGCCCAATCTCCCCCAGAATTTAATGCCTTCCACAACTACTAATCTTTATCAGCCAGGAATCTCACCTACCTCAAAATTAATTGTCACATTTTGAAAAGGAGTTTCCCAAGCTGAGAATTTGCAAGTGAGGGGCTTTGCAGAACAAGGGATGTGCCTTTGAGCAGTGGAAAGAGATTCTCCTTCCCCTACAATTCCCAGCTTTAGGGACACTCACCATAACACAGGTCCCTGTCTGTGTGCTAGCTGCCTTACAGGAACGGGACACTTTCCCAGCAACCATGGCTTGGAGTCTCTGCAACTGCTGCAGAAGTGTTCTGGAAAGCAAAGACAACAGATAAGTATCAAATGCATTGATCTACTTGCTGGATAAATAGCTTTTTGCTTCCAAGACCACACTTGGCAATAATACAGCATTGGTGATAAAGTACAGATCATCAAAGTCCTCCCCTTGAAGTTAGCAGCAAGGAGTGGTTTTAGTTTTACAAGATTTTTACATATATTAGCACTGGATCTTTCAAAAAGATCTTTTGGTTTTCCCTCAACTGATGTCCCTTAACGATTACTTCTTCAGTACTTTCAGAAGGCTCTTACAAATAAAAATTCTATTTTCAGTGTTTCTACAACAAACAGCTCAGGTAAGCATACAAACAACTGAAACTGCTGTACCTGCAACTGACCTGGTTCTGTGTAACAAATTCAGCAAGAGTTTCACAATTATGTGAAAAGGTGCAAAAGCACGTTTGTAACTGCTCTAATCTGTGGTAGAAGTATACAGCTACCTCCTTTTCCTGAAAACTTGCTGTACAGTGGTTTGGATCACATGCTGAATCATTTTCAAAGAGAAGGTCTTAAAACTGGACATAGGCACAGACTTCATGTCTCAAATACATTTATTAAATAAAGCACTTTATTGCTATTTGCTAAATCCTCCAGGAGTTGACATAAATCACAGATGCTTGAAGTGGCTACTCTGACTGCATCTTTCAGAAGTCCCAACCACAAAGAAGTCCCAACCACAATAGCAATTCTATTCTGGTTGGAGTCAACAGTCCCAGACCAGGAAGGTATTCTGTATTTCTGGCTGTTTTTCTTTTTCTGTATCATCATCAATTACTACAATTAGGATACTAGTAATTTACATAGGAAATTATCTCAAAGAACGACTGATGTCGGGTTTTCACAGCAGTTTTCATTAAAGCTTTTTAACAGACAAGAAGTAATCCGAATACTTGCCCTCAGAGTCTAACACAGTACAATTTTGGATCAGGATGTTAACTTTGCTGTTTGCTTTCAATTTTACTTGTCATTTCTCCTAAGTCTCACAACCTACTGCAGAGGGTAACCCCCACAAAACTCAGACAACAGCTTCGGAGGCTGTGACGTCAAATGCTAAAGCAAGAAGCAAGGTTAGGATGTCAGAGAAAATAGAAGGATTATTTTAAGATCAAACTGGCTAAAAGCTAATTGTAGGACAGACCCAGAGGTGCCTACACAGCTCAATATACACTTGTCTGCCTATTATTATAGATTTTTTTTAATCATCAATGCTCATTGCTAATTAGGGTTTAATGAATTCAAGGACTTCAGGAATGCATTCTGAAATGAGCACAAGGCATGCTCACAGCACAGATTTATCTGGGCCAGCAAATCCTTCTCAACTTATTAAGGAAGGATGTCTTGTATGCTCTTGAGAGCACGGTTTATTCTGCAACTCAGTATTTAAAGAAAGAGATTAATCTAATTCAGTCCTTTATTCACTATTAGAGAGACCACAGGCAAATTAAGAGAGGACACCACTATCACGTAAATGAGATCATCCTAATTCCTTGCTCCGTTCTGCATCTTTCCCCAATTCCTCCTCCCATCCATTACATGGCATAAGGTTCACAGACTTGCGCGCACAGTATCTATCATTTTCCAGCACAGAACGTGCTGCATACAGTATTCCCATCACATGCCACAAGCTACACTACACAGCAATGCCTTTTTAACCCTGCAATTTCTGTGCTATTATAGAAGACTAAATTTTACCCCTGTTTCAGACCTGAGTCACAAGGCTCAATACAGAACGACTCTGCTAAGCGAGGAGGAAGGAGCTCTCCTCCTCCCCAGCTCGGGGGCTGGCAGCAGCAGCAGCCTTGAAATGCTGATCACTCTTGCCACTTTTTGTGGAGGCGTCAGTGAGAAAACAGCTAATGGCTGGTGAGGAAATCAACAGAGAAGAGGCAATTCTCCTCATTTTGCTCATCTCTGCCTTTTTGTGTCCAATTTAAAAAACCTGCTGGGCACAGTGGGCCCAGAGAGCTGATTCCAAAACACTCTCTTTTTGGAAAGTATAATTAGGTAGGTATTCTGAGGTCTCCTATACACAAGAGTAAGATTCATCACCCATCTTATTTACCTTCATATAAAATGTCTTTCTCTCCCAAGTCATTTATTTGTTTGAGCACAGCTACTGTTTTCTTCTCAGCAGATAAGGACTTTGTTGGGAGCTGACAGGCTACAGGTGCATTTTCAAACTAAGAGCAAGAGCCAAGACAAGAGCAAAGAAACAAATTTGTTCAGAGATGATACCAGTTTACCCTGCCACTGCCAAAATGGGGCACTCCTTGGTGCTTCTACTCGCTATTTGAATTTGGAATGGTGGAAGACTGGATTCCAAGGTCAAAAGATCTCATTTTCCATGCAAAAGTTGCCTTCATTATTACTGGATGGTTGCAGGAATGATCTGGACTAAGAGGAGGAAAAGGAGCAGCTCTCTCCTCTGTAGAACAGGAACTTAGGTTAAACGAAGATGCTCCCTCTAAGTAGCAGCAGGAAGGCCAGAAATGCTTTTAGCAAACACACTGCCTATGGCTAAGTCCTGACAGGAGAAAATGCAATCCCAAGGCAGCATGCATAAGGGGGTTTGCACCCACAGGAGTTATTTTCACTGTGTCTGACACATTTCCCAGTGATATTCAATTAGAGGGTCACCTCCGTAGGAGGCGTGAACGTGCTTTCACGCTTCTCCCTTCCAATGGAAGCACCTCACAGGAAAGCTGTAAAGTGACTGCAGACTCCTGCTCTCCCTTCAATCCACTGCCAGCAAATTCACTCTGCCTGTGATGTCTTGTTTTCATGTGCACATTCACGTATTCATCTTCAGAAGAGTCCCTTTCACTGCCAAAGTAAGGAACAACTCCAGGCTTCCCCTCTGCTTCCAGTGACTGATTAAGGAGAGGAAATTTGTCATTCCAGGACAGGAAATTTGTCATTCCAGGACTTAGCCATCCGGGAAGTTTCCTCAATTCACTGTCATGTGTAAAATCCAACATGAATTCAAACAAACAAACAAACAAAAAGTCAGCTTCTAGGGGACACCAAACACTTTATTTTGATCAAGACTTTTCAGAGAATGCATCTACTTTGTGAGGAACAAAATGTAATCTTGATAAGGAGAGAGAAAAAATTACTCTGTCTTCCAACTGTATACACTGATTCCTTCTGTGTCTGTCCTACTTGTAGGAAAGAGAGCAGATCCTGAAGTAAGGTTTTCACTGAAAGACCAGAATATCTTAAAGCAGAAGAAAATCCACAATTTTTCCTCATTTGAATAACAAAGAAAAAAAAAAATCCAACAATTTTTCATCAAAGATGTTTCCATGTAAAAACACTGTCCTGCTGCTTTGAAAACACGGAGTCACTCCAGGGCTGCCACGCTTTGTCAGCTATTATAAGGGTGGCCTGAAGTGAAGTTCAAGATATCTCACTGCAACTTAAATCCAGATCCTTAATTCCTTGAAAATGACTTGGTAAAATGGCTTTATCAGCCTCAAATAAAGAAACAGCCATGTAAATCTCTGAAGTCTGGCAACTTTGGTGCTGATAAACCATGGTGGGTCAGACTGATATGCAACTTGATCTTTAGATGACTGCTCAATAGCTTGAGCAGGAACATGAGAAATGGAAGAACATCCCAACTGTATTTATAAAGCCACTGCCTTTAAGGTGCCTGTCAGAGTGGAGATCTACACAACTTGCTAGTCATTACTCCATGGGAGCAACTCCAGCAGCTACTTGCATGCATTGTCCATGTGTAACACTCAACCATATGCTAACTGGATCCTATGTCTATCATTTCTCCAGGAAAAGTGATCGTTCAATATATTTATAAATACAGGCTCCACAGAAGTGAAATGCCAAACTACTTCTCATATGTTATATACAGTACCAGATGTTTCAATACTGTCGTTAAGCCCAAATAACCATGGCTCCTAGCTAGACAACACTGGTGTCAGAGACCATATTCAACCCTCTGGATCACTGGCAGTTCTTGCCTTTGCTCCCAGTGCCAAAATGTGAGTAGACAAGCCTTCTTGGTGACTGGGACAAGTCAGTTCAACTCTTGGTGCCAGCTTATCCTCACACGCTTTGCTTTTTAAGACAGCAGTACCCTACATGTTCAGATGCTACTGAAACCAATAAGAGGCTGGCTCACTTGTGGCTACAAGACATAACAGATATGCTTGTAATTATGTGCTTCCTTAGTTTTGAGAAAACTGCCTAGAAAGGAACTTGGATGGGTTTCTTTTAAGGGATTGAGTCACATAAATTAGGAGAGGAAACATATGCTGGTGTCCTAATACCAAAGATGCCAAAAATGCTGCAGTCACCCACTCATAGTAATGAAAATTAAAAATTCCCCTGCATCTTGATCCTCAGCCTCCTGTCTTACCTTTTAAGATGCATAAATGTCAAGGGAGGTACTTCTGGATGCAAAGGTTTTGATCGTGCTTGCACCTTTTACATTACATCTTTTCAGATTCAAAATTTCAGGCTAAGGCAAGCTCTCAGGGAAGATTCTTCTAACTTTTTTCATGTTACTGAGACTAGAGAATAATGTAGGAACATTTTTCCCAGAAGAAATTCTAACATTTCCATGGTCTGGAGCCAGATTTTGAAATGCAAGCAGGGTTTCCCTGAAGCCTTAGGTATGTGTCTGTACAAAATGTGTTCTATATATAAAATAACATGCTCTAAAAAACTGATTGCACATACTGAAAGGAAACTCCTCTGTTCAATAGTTGTATGTTTTGGAAATTGCCCTTCATATCCTCTCAACTCCATCCAGACTATAAAAACATAATACTGAGTGACCGCACATAAATGTGCATGAACTTTTTGGTAAGCAGCTATAGCCCAATTTTCAAACAAGGTAAAAAAAACAACTTTGTCTTCATCCACACTGAATCCATGAACATTTTTACATGTAATCACAGCTCTTACTTTCCTGTCATCTATCTTCCACTCCTGCAATTTTTCACAACAAAAGAATAATGTTTGTAGATGTAGTTTTAGATAAGACCTTCAATGATGTCTTTATTTTTTTACTGCATTGAACACTCAAATTCGCAACTAAAGTTAATGGGGGCTCTGTTTTGGGCATATTAAATAAGATACATGTGTATATGACTGTATGCTAGGTACTTTAAGAAATAAAGTCCTAATTTGGGCATCCAAGAATAAACTGACACTGCATAATTTTGACCATCACTGCTTTGAACTTTGATTCCTGACTGTACCTAGGAGATGGAAGTATCAGCTATAGGATGCTGTCAAGACAAGTTCTGAAACATTTGAACAGTTCCTGGATGCTACATCAAGGCTTTGTGCAAATACTAATGAGGAAATCAGACATTTTGAATTCACTGGAGGAAGTGGATAACATACATCAAACAAAGGCCTGGAATCATTCTCTTAACGAGATAGTAGCACAATTATACGCTAAATAAGAAAAGTAGCTCTTTGGGGTTAAGGTGAAAAAACCCATAATGTGGTATGTTACATAACTCAGACTTGATAGTAGGCACTTTTACGCATTTCTCAGTACTTCAATTTGAAGTCTTAACAGATTTTAGGTAAAGTTTGTATTTAAATAGCCAAAATAACATTGCCGTGAATACAAGAATTTCTGTGCAGAGGGTCAGGAACATCTGCTTCTCTGCAGGAGATTACAAATCAATATCAATGCTATTGCAGAGGGAAGAAAACATTGCAAATTACTCCACATGCCCAGAGTATGAATGATTTGGAGATAATATCACTTAGCTAAGTATTTTTAGAGTATTCATCATGAGAGAATTAAGATCGGCAAATAATAGAGAAGATGCTAAAGATTCTGTCTAAAAGGATGGACAATACCAACAAAGCTGTTCTCATGAACACATCCACAACAACTCTGAGATGAAAACAGCTGGCCAAATTTAGCTGAACTGGGGAGAATAACTCTAGGCTTGACAACATGTTGTCCCTGAGTGGTTCATCCACAGCTGCACATTTCCTTCAGAGCAGCTGGCTTCAGCACCTCCTGGGACAGATAACCCTACTCCACACCTACAAAACAACTCCTAGGTCCTTTATGTAAAACCCTGGAGGAAGATACAGGAGCCATGGAAATGGCTTGGCTCTCTTCAAACAAGCAGCAGATGTCTTTATGCATGAGCAGTGTGTGGGAGACTCTCTAGCAAATTACAGTGCTACAGGGTCTGGCTCCATGAAATTAGAGATTGGATCCAGAAATTAGAAACAACATATGTCACTCAATTAGCAATACATTCCCTGCCAGACAAGCTCCAGGGCCCTTTTCCATGATCGTGGGTCTTATCTTCAAAACCTAGCCTCCTCCCACACTTCAGTGCTACCACATTGTTCAATGGTAATATTCAACCATCACTACAAATGCTTTTAACTAGAAGGTGTTAACAGCGGGCTTATCTAGTACCTACTCATTGAAATTTGCCATCATGGGAGAGTACATCAAGCATAGGCCATGACCAAGACTCCACTCTCAGCTAACATCCAATTAAAAGCTCAGCTATTGAACATTTTCTGCCATGTGTCCTTTGAGAAAGCCACCATTGAGTCACCCATTTCTTCAGAAATGAAGAAACATGAAGCAGATTTTCCCCCTCCAAAAGAAGGAAATTCTGGGGTGTGAGATGGTTAGAAGGATGCACAAGAATTGCACTGACATCTAGTACCCTGGAAGAAACTAATAATGACTCTTGAGCTTCGGTACTGTAATTTCTGGAAGTGTCATGCTTCAGGTCAAGGTCTCCTGTCAAAACAGTCTTTCACTAAATAAAGACAATTTGGAGAGTTGGGCTGTAGTTTTTGTTTGTTAAGTATCATGAATCACGTTTCCTTGGGTAGTGGAAGAACTCAAAGAAGAGTGCTAAAAGGTTTTTAAAGCCTATGACAGGATAGAGAGACAGTTTAAGACCTGGTATCCTTACATCACACTGCAGTCACGATAACTGGCCTTCCTCATTTTTCTTAGACATTAACCAGATCAGATACAGATATTCTTCACACATCAATTGATCCCTTAACTTCCAAAGTTTCACTTTTCACTGTAATATCACGCTAAAGTTTTGTTTTATTCCCTTTGTACCTTACCTGTTAGTATTCTCCAGGACCTCAACCTTCTTACGCAGCTCACTATTTTCATTTGAACAATTCTCAACTCTGGAAACAGCACAAAGAAAGAGGAATGTAAAAAAATCGGTCACTTATTAAACTTGCTTTCACAGAGAGCTCTATGATCTTGTCTACATTTAATGAAAAGTTACACCAATGAACTTTAGTCATAATCTTTAATCACACTTCATGGTGTAAAAGTCATTGCAGAAGATACTACTAGCTGTGGAGCACCTGCTTAAAGTGCTCAACTACATCCCAACAGGTGCAGTTCATTCAGGATGGGCTGCAACTACTTTTTGCTCCTGGAAATAGCAACAGCAAAGACCCTGCTCAGATTTTCTCTGTGCATCAGGCCATAGGACAGACACTTTAAAACTCACAGAACACGCTATATTTATATTATTAGCAAGTATTTTGTGCAAAGCTGTTCAATGTGTGCATTTCATTGCTAGGATGAGGCACCAAGCAATTTAGCAAGTGCCACACTTCTGAAATCAGATCCTCAAATTTCAAGTTTAGGGAGGTTAATAAGCCAGGAGGACTCATTTCCAAGAGCGTGCTAATTTCCACACTGCTGCTGGAAACCCCCTAAACTAAAGTTGGTTATCATGTGACATGCCACATAAGAGGTCAAAGTGAAAATACAGGACTCCTAAAAAGACAAACATGACCAGATGGAATAGCTTCAAGAGGAAAAACATAAAAGGAAATAGCTTTGATATCTGTATGCATATGGTGGAATTTCATAAGAGCAATTCTGAGAAAGCAAGACTCACCCATAAAGAGATAAGAAAAAAAAACCAAAATTACATCAAGGATATCACCAAGACGGTACAAGGGGTTTAACTGATCCATCTGGTGAAGTGCGTAAGAGAAACACTAGAATACCTGTCTGCTGGAAGAAAGATTAACTTGGGATATAAATCACTAACTGGTGGTTTGGCTCCTAGCTAAAGGAAGTTGATGGGTCACATGTTGTTTTCCTAAGTCGTGCTTATTTTCCCAGGCAGTCTTGACTCACCCACTTCCTATTTCTGTCTCCATCTGCACTAGAAGACAGAATATGTTCACTCTGAATCCACCTTTCCCTGGACACTGCCTGCTCACTAGGCCAACAGATTTGCACGAGGGAGAAGCTGACAGCAGGTGGGTCTTCCCTTATTTCAGGTCTAAAGCCTTTCTCGGCATGTTAGCAACGTGCTGGAGGTAGAGACAGTTAGGAATACAGCACCGCAGCACACTTATAAGGAGAAGCTAGAAAACGGGCCTTTTCGCAGGCACAGCCACGAGGTGGCAGCTGGCACGAAACAATCCCAGCATCAACAGCTGGATCCCTTCCCAGTCCAGCAACTAGTGCTATTGGCCCACTTGAAACAGGAAGGAGGCTGGCTTACTTTTTTTCCAGACTGTCCATGTATTCTTTCTTTTTTCTTCTGCTTTCCTGGGCAGAGATCTAAGGAAAAAGGAAGAAAAATACCAAATATTTGCATATAAAAAAAAGCATCAGAGATGAATTCATAAACTGGTTAAAAAGCCCTGATATTATTAGATTCAAGCCATCGTGCTGTTCTCATTTCTATTCCTGGTAAGCAAAGCACTGACTTGGTCTGTTTCCACATCCTGAAGCGAGACTGCTCCTCTCAGCAGTAGGAAAAAAAATCATTCCTTGCTCTTACAGAGCTAACTTTCAAAAGAAATCAGATTCATCTGGAGAGAACATCCCAAGACAAATGCTAAACGATGTTCCCAGGACAATGCCCTGATCTGGGAGAGGAAGAACCCATGTATGTGCTAGAAAGCAGCTTTGTAGAAAAAGACTTGCATGTCCTGATGAACAAACAAGTCAAACCTAAGTCAACCATACGCTCCCGTAGCAAAGGCGGCCAACTAGATCTGGGTCTGCATTAACAAGACTATAGCTAGCAGGTCAAGAGAAGTGGTTCTACTCCTCTATTCAGTGCTTGGAAGACCACAGTTGAGTACAGTGTACAGTTTGTGGCTCTGAAATAAATACTTTGGATGTACAGAAGCAAGTCCAGAGGAGGACCACTGCTATAGTAAGTGTGCATGAGCACATGACAAATCGGTAAAGGTAGAGAAAGTTGGGTTTGTTCAGATTTAAGAAGAGAAGGCTAAGGAGGGAATCTTATTGCTGTGTTCAAATATCTTGTGTAGCAAAGATGATGGCAGAGTCCTCTTTTTACCACAAGAGTGGCCTAATATGGGAACAGGTTGCCCAGAGATGCTCGGGACTCATCACCCTTTGAGGCAATGAAACATGACTGGACAAGCCCCTGAGCAACTTACTCTAAACTGATCCTGCTTTCAAAGAAGGAGTTGGACCAAAGTACCTCCAGAGATCCCCTCCAATATAAATGCCACTGATTATGTCAAAGTGGTACATAAAAGGCACAAGGTCACTTACAAAAAATTTTGAAAAAAATGTATTACAAGACCAAATTCCAATTCATTGTGGGCAAATTTACACCTCTATCTGCAATAACATAATGCATTAAACCTTCAAAGATGTGCTGATATCCTTTAGAACAAATAAGCTGGCCATGACGGAGAGGGGGGAAGCTTTCCTCCCTATCACTAAACTCTTACTATGCTCTTCCCCACGTTGGAAGAAAGACTTGTAGAGCATTTCACAGTCTTCATCTCAACCATTCAGTTAAAGGTCATGGAATTCGGTGATCAAAAGACCAGGACACTGAAATATACAGTCAGATTTTAAAACATGTAACAGTGGAAAAGAACACCTTCATCACCATTGAAAGATTACAGAGCTCTTTGCCTACCATAAGGGTAGGCTTGCACTGTTTTTAAAATGGAGCCAAGTAACAGCAACTTGATACCTTGCTTGCTAAATACTCTTATTGTTCAGGTAAATACCTAGAGAGAGGCACACTGTCACAGTGACAGACAATTTGATGGATGTGTTTAGGAACAAATAAAAACTCTTTATTAAAAGACATCTTACAGTATTCAACAGTACCACAGACCATTACTGCATAATTGTTGCAGCATTTTTTTAAATGAAGGATGAGTGGGAACTACCCAGCAAAGCTAATAACATTTACCTTGTTCTTTATTTTCCTGCGGATTTTCTTCAGCACTTTCTCCTCTGCTTTTGTCAGGGGCAGTTTGGTAGGGATTGGGTAGCCCTCTGCTATCAGTGTCCTCTTCTCCTCCTCAGTTAAGATGAGTGGGCCAGTCCCCTGTAATTTCTGCAAGTGTCACAGAAATGAAATAATATAACAGTAAATACACAGCCCTAGAGAAAAGCTTGTTAGGGAAGGGAGGCAACAGCTCTCCCACTTATGAGAGCACTATGCCTACTAACACAGCAACCTCTTGCAATTGGGAATACGTGGAAGGGGAAGACCCTTTAGAGAGCTTCCATTCAGAGGCTGAACCTTTTGGACAGGATTCCCTCAAACAGTTGTTCTCGGCCCAGCTCTGCACACACTGAGGCCAACAGTGAAGCTTGCTTTGGTTCAGAGAGACAAATGAGAAGCACTACTGAAAATCCCTCCCTAATGATCACCACTTGTATTTGAAAAGACAAGAGGACAGATGCAGATCTACCAGGGACAGGTTAACCCAGCAGGGCTGGGCTGTGATGCAAAACACAATCCACTAATAACCCTGTTGAACCCTGTCTCAACTTAGAGGAGAGGCACACACTGTTCTCTGTGGGAACAGAACAGACCAGTGAGCAAGAATTACTGGATCTGCAGTTTTGACCAGAGATTGATTCATCTAAAGAACAACAGAAAGTTAGCAAATCCATGGCAAAACCAGTAATTTAAAAAAAAAAGGGAAAGGAAAAAGACAGATAGATAGATGCTGGAAAAAGTCAGCCGAACTTACATGTGGTGCAGTCAGGAGAGGGGAATTGGAGAGCGCTGAAGCTGTGCGCGATGTCACTTTAGCCGTGGCTTGTAGCTGGATTGGGCTTGAAGGAGGGAGAGATCTAGCCGGGCTCTGCCCTCCTTCAGAGTCACTGCCATGGCTGCTGGGAGGGGTTGGAGGCAAATGCAGGGGATCCACTGCTAAATGGCAAGACAGACATATAACACAAGGTTTTGAGCTGCTAATTTAAATCTCCACTAGAGCCGCCACCACCACCACTCAGTTTCCAAGACTAGGACTGTCTGCTAAAAAATGGATCAAGCAAAAATGGCAACTTGGAAGATTTTCAGAGCATGCAGGTCTCCAAAGGAGGAATGAAATGCAGCAGCTATCTTTAGGTTCAACAGACAAAACAGGGCTCTGCGCATATGTTCCAGTCATTTCTAGCTATGCTTCAGCTTCTTCTCCAAATGCTTTGAGGTTTAAGTATAACACTCTGGTACAAGTCCCCTGTCTCTGGGAAACCACATTAACAGAGCGGCTCTGAGTCAGCATGCTTTCTCTCCAAAAACCATAGTCTTTCCTAACTTTGCTGTGGATTAAATAAATTGCCAGTATTTTTCAAGAGAAGGGATCACGTCCAAAGTGTTACATGAACAGGGAGGAGAGAAATAATCTGCCTCCTAAGGGTCTGGTTTGGCACAACTGGGGTGAAGTGACAACCTAGTGACAGTGAAGGCTTTAATGGACTGATGGAGCAGGAGCAGCATAGGCAACCACCACAGGAACCTCGCTCACAGTGTGCTATCCAGGGCCATAAGTTAACTTCCACTTGCAGCCAAAAGAACCTGTGCTAGAATTGGCAAGCAAGGTGCTGCCTGTTACCAAATGGGTTTGGACCAAGAGAAACAGGGTAATGCCTCACCTACTTACATTACATGGACAATTACATGTCCAAATCAGCCACAACTAACTCATTTTTTCTCTGAGATAAATTTACAGCAATGAAGTAGGGAGTAGGAAGGTACTGGGCTGAATTTGCCATCTTCCACTTCTGTTGCACTTTGTAAATTTGAGTTGGAAAGATCAAACAGATGGTGGAAGAGGAAGGGAGAAAAATAGCAACCAAAAAAAAAAAGCTATTATACATGAGCTCTTTTTTTTCTAGCATCTTAACTCCAGTAGTTGCCAGAAGAAGATATACACTTGAAAAACAGCAAAACCCTTAATCCCACAAATTGAGAAGTCAAATCTATGCTCTGAGTTGAGAGACAGCCTCCCTTTTTCTACCTGCTACATCATTCGCTTCTCTCCCTTCTACTTACCTACACAAATGAATTCACTTACAGAATATCAAGTGTTCCTCATTGAGATGCAGTTTTCTGCTCAAATTTTAGCCCAAATATTTGGTTCTTTCAAACTTTCCTTGGGTTAACATATCATGTGCCACTAAAATGTGTTTAACTTTCATGGTAGGGATCACTGTTCCTCCTTCCTCATTTATAGATTAATGTAAAGGGATCTTGGTGGTTCTTAAAAATGCTACTAAAACTAACATGCTACAAACAGATACACCTAACTTTTAATTGCATATAAACCTCACATCCTTGCCTTTGTATCAGAGGTTAAAATGGTAAAGTTTCCACTTACGCTCTTCATGCTTTCTATGCCTTGGTTAAGTCCCCTCAAATTCATTTCTCTTGTAGCCTAAATAATCCTGTACTTTAAGGATTCAAGTTCCCTCTAGCAACTGTACAATTGTTAATACAAAAGGAATCATTCTCTTTGTGATGAGCAAGTTAAAAAAAAAAAAAAAGAAAAACAAAAAAGAAAAACACATAAATGGGTTGGAGAGAAGCTGTATCTTCAGCAGCCTCAGTTGAATCCCTAGAAGGCAACAGCTTCAGCCTAAAGATTAACATGGTGAACAAGGAAGTCAAATATTTAATCAGGGTAAAGTACATTCATTGTGCATTCTGGTCACCTCCCCCTGCATTTTGGGTTGGTAATTAACAGACCTTCCTTAGAAGAGAGGTTCAGGAACTGATCCACTTCATGGGGCTCCAATTTAATCTCTGGAAGAACTTTCTGGCTGAGTGGTTTCATCTACAAAAGAGAAATTAACAGCATGAAGACCCAAAGCACACATCTGAAGAATCTTAATAGAAGAATACAGGGATGACTTCTCCATAAATGGAAAGGTTTCCTTCTCCTCCTGCTCTGCTACAGGCAAAGCTTTAGCTGCTTCACACAGTTTGCTAAACCAGGCTACAGAGAATACTGCCCTGACTACTCCCACTGTGGCTTTTCTTACTACTATATTTAGCTAAATAAAAGATTACGCCTCAGAGATGACATTTCAGACTGAAAGCTAGCATGCAGCCCACTCAAATTACTTCTCTTAGCAACAGAGCTGCTGCTAGGATTTGCTGGACCGCACAGTCTGTTTGAGCAGAGACAGAAACACTCCTGGCAGTGGGGGAAAGTCTATCCAAGATCATTGTCATCTGGGAGCAAGAGCAAGGTGCCAGTCACTGAGCATCAAATTATCAGACCCAAGTTCATTTCATGGTGCGGAGGAGCAGGAAAAGAGACAGTCACAGCTGATTGAAGTCTGGAAGACATCTGGCTTGCCCTATTGACAGGGCTGAGGCACCAGGCTGCCAAGCTGTTGCCCAGAGTCTGCCTGAATGCTACAGTCCCAGGCTTGAGAAGGCCAGTCAGCATGCTCATTGCAGCCAAGATCTCTCTCCATAATCTGTGTAGCTAATTCACGCAATGGTAATGAGCCACCAGCTAATCCCAACATACTCTGCAAATCATGGCATGCCAGGCTACAGCAGGACTATGTCCTGGGGATAGCACATTCAGATTATAAGGGGATTATGGGAAACTTCTGTTTAATTTTTTCAGTTGCTCATAAAATAATTTCTGTTGCACATATTTCTGATCCACATCCAAGTGGAAATATTTCTTTTCAGTATATACTAACTCCACCCGGCCCGGACTGACATTGCACCCTGGAGACTGAGAACAGTCATGCTTCTTCCTCCATTGACAGGGGACTCTGGTGAGTCATCAGCTGCTGTAGTTCATTCTCCTTAACTCAACCACAGCCTAACTAAGCCTTTGAGAATGCCTACTGGCTGCTCCAGCTGTGGTTAGAAAGGCATCACAAATACTCCTTACGAGGCAGGTTGGCGTGGAAGCAGTAGCAGCTCGAAATGTCAAAGCTTCATAGATCTGGCAAAAGTGACTTAGGCAAATGAGGAAACTCTCCAGTTGTTTCAAACAAGGAGTCTTGATTAGGGGAAGGCACAGCAGCACTAAAGCAAGTTATTATGGAAGACACTTAGCTTGTCACAGGCTTGACAGGGCAAATAGGTTAGAGAGTTCAGGAGGGATTGATTAATTAGAAACTGTTTTAATATTTTTAAACATACATGAGCCCCAGACTTTGGGGTTAGCATAGAAGAGAAAGCTGTGCATCTAACCACTAACACTGAAGATGCAGATAAGTGTTTTGAAACACAAGCTCTTACAGCAGCAGTGGGACACCAGCAAATATTAAAAAAAAAAAACAAAACCAAAAAACATTAAACACCCTGAATTGACAACCTTTGGCACCAAAGAGGCTACACTGGTATGCAAAGTCTTAGGAGAATCTGTAGCTAATTGTGTAGCGAAAACAGAAAGTCTGCATGTACCAGGGCATCTGTCTGTAGCTCAGGTTGTTCCCCCTCCAGCGACATGGCTGTGACAGTGAGACTCACTGAAGGAGCAAGGCCTGACGTCTCACACAAGGCTGGCTCAGTCTTTATTGCTGCTGGAGTCAGCTCTGTACCCAGACACCATTCCTCATTTTCCAGGTCACCTGCCAGGGAAGGAAATTGGACACCACATGTTTAGGTCAGAGACAGAAAGACTACAAATGAAAATAATGTCATCCCTCCTCCAGAGAAGGGAAACAAACACAGAAGGCATTTCAGTCTATCAACAACACACTGCCCTTACTATTCAGTTCCCAGTCAATGCAGACAACCGTGCCATCTCAGGGCTGTAACCTAATCCTAGCCCCAGGATACAGAGAGGAGCAGCGAGGAAAGACACAGAGCACTAATCACTGTACTTTTGCCGAAAGCTGCTAACACATAGCAGAACAAGACTAAACAAGCCATTGAGTAAAGCATCCAGGGAGCCATGTCCTACACATGCCAATGCCTGCTGACTGTTTTATTCCTCCTTGTAGAGGTAGCATTTAGACAGATTTCTGCTCCTTCTACTGTTTGCAGTCATCAAATAGCCATAGTGGTGATATTATACTTTTAAGAACAAAGGATTTTTCACACTCTCAATTTCAATTTTTTTTCCCCAAGGATTCATTTATTAAGTACAAAAGAGGATAAAGGCTTTGATGATTTCACAGGAGCACCAGTGTCATGGTGATCATGCTAATTTTCTTCCCAGAGCCTCTGGAAGTCACAGGACAGGATGCATATATTGACTGGCAGCAACGAAATGTGCATCACACGTTGGCAGAATTGTCCCCTAGCCCCACTTACCGCAAGCTCACTAATCAGGAGAAAGCCATATAACTCTTCACTGGACAAAACTGAAAGGTTTGCCTTGCACTGTCAAGAAGTGGAAGAAGGCTGGTATGGTAAGTTGGTAGCTCCCCATTTCCATTCATGAGGCTGCCACTGTTTGGCTTGCTGAAAAGGGACTTACTCTCCCAGGTCTAAAGTACGATAAAGGATCAAGAACTTGAAAGGACTCAACCTTTAAAACAACTCCACGAGGCTATTAACAATACCACTCAAAAAAAAACACAACCAAAAAACACCAAAAAACAAAAACAAAAAAAAAAAACCCCAAACAAATACCAGCCACCCCCCCGCCCCCCTTTTTAGCAGCTGCAATTCTGCCTTAAAAAATTCCCATTCCTATTGCCACAGTTCAGTCACAGAAGTTCTTTTCTCCCTCAGGAGAGCATCCTGCACCAGCTGTACTACATCCCAACAGCATACAGCACAGTCCTCTACCACAACTTGCCAGCAGATGCAAGAAGCACGTCCATAAATCGAGCAGCTGGAATCTGAGGCCAAATATACATAAGAGAAGAAAGTGTTGATGTTTCTTTCAAAGCTTCCTCCTGCCTTCATATAGAGTACTTACTGTATATACGGAATTAAAGCACAGAGCAAGTACGTACACAGTATGGCTAGTAAACAGCAACAGAGCTTCGAATGAACTGCACGCTGCATGAGCGCCGTGGGAGGCAGCCAGGGTGCTGTGGCTGTGCCACCAGCAGCCTGTAAGGCTGACAAAAGACCCTTCCCACATCTGAACATATCAAGCTGGTGAGGTGTCAACAGAGTTGAGCTGCAAACAGGTAACAAAAATAAGAGTGGGCTTACTGCCCCTCTGGCTGCTGCCTGCCCTTGCTAGTGAGACCACACACGCGGATGGCACACAGGCACCAGGCAGAAGCTGGGTGACTGGCAGAGGGGAGAAATATGTACATCTCCAGTGCTAGTAATTACTTTGTGGTGGGACCTAACCTCCACCGCTGGCAAGGAAGGAGGTAATTTGAGTAAAGACACACCAAGGAATTAAAAATGAAAAATATAGATCTTGTAATCAGAAGCTCAAGAACAAGGAGCCCAGCTCTGCCAAGAGAAGTAACTGTACAGCAAAGGCTAAACACCATATTTAAGTTTCTGGAGGGCTTACTCCCAAAGCTTTCTGGGAAATGCAGAAATACAAAAATAGAAGTATTTATGAAAAAAAAGAGGTAGCATTGTCTAAATATTAACTCAGGAGAGAGGACATTGCTCTCTTTCAACCCTCCCTGAGCTTCTCTACTCACAAACATGGAAGCGCAGCTCCCTGCCTGCTGACTGCAGTGAAATATTAAGTGGATCCATGAACTTCTAGCTTGCTGTGTGTGGATCATTCAGATAACAGCTTTAAAGTGGTATTTTTGCCTGGAAATCCAGAATGCCTTGGCAAACGCAACTTTCAAATGCTGGTTTGGATAACTTCTGCCAAAGTCTCCCCCACATCGTGTTGTGCAGAGCCTCCAATTGCTGCCTCCCGCACCTCTGGGTCGAGCTACGCAGTGGCAGTGCTATCATCTGTGATCTACTGCAGACTCCCTTTGGGAGGGGAAGCTACGAGAGCTATCACTAAACCAAGTCATTAGCCCTGAACTTTCTAAGATTTGTATTGTCACACGAGTAGAAGAAAAATCTAGCCCTGGGTGCCCAGCAAAACAGGGCATGTCCTCTAAGGCTGCACTTTGTGATGTTTATCACCTCTAATCCTCAGACTCATCAGGAAGATTCAGCTGCTGTAAGACAGCAAGATATGTTGGCCTTCAGCCAGTCATTTTACTCCTCTGGAACCTGACTCTGCCGATTAAACTGACATCCCTGCCATCACCACTCAGACCCGCACAAACTGCTAGGAGTTATTCTAGGCTTTAAAGCCAGTCTAACCAGTTTGTAGGGTTATGGATGGTTTTCAGTGATAGCTACATTTAACACTGAGGTAACTTTGAAGAACTGCATCTCACACTTCTTTGACACTGCCTCTTATGATGCACGGTGACAGCTGTTATTCCAGATGAACAACTCTGTGAAAGAAAGGGATGGGGCAACACACGGTCAAATCCCACCCTGATACTCCTCTCTCCCCACTTTTTCCAAGCCCCTGTTATGCATTCACTATCACAGTCAGTGCTGTGCAACAATTTACTTTCTTCTGACACGCTGCAGCTTCTGAAGTCACTAACCACCTCTCCTCTGCTCTAAGACAGCTGCAAGCTTGTTTCCCACTCCCCTTTTTCCTGAGCACAGTGGGTGACATTATCAGAAAATCATTCCTAATTTATTCTTGTAACAGCCCCTAAGCACCTCAGTCTACTCTAAGCACTATACTAGCTGAACAAAGTGGCAGCCATTGCCCCAGTGAGAATGCTGCACAAAATCAGACAAATCTAGGCAAACAGGGGAAAAATTGAGCAAGCTACAGAATACTGGTCATACTGAGAGCCATGGCACACCCTCCAAGACAACAGTATTTCTGATAGAGGGGTATTAAGAATTACGAGAGGTCTCATGGAATAATGAGAACAAGCAAGAAGGTGCAAGTGAAATATTGAAATGAAAGAGCAATGGAGGCTGACTCAACGGACCCACTGGAGGAGAAGGGAGTTGTCTTCTCCAAAACCAAGCAAGACATGCTGTGGAAAGAGCAGATGACTACTGTCAAGAAATTGAAGATGAATGCATTTATATTTGACATGATCCAGGAGGTATACACGAACAACTGAGACAGAGTCCAATATGAAACGCTGAGAAAATTATCTTGGTGACAGTATACTAGATGGATATTAATAGGGCAACACTGTATTGCTAAGGTGAGACAAAATACACTGCAAACTGTTCAGATACAAAGAGAACACCTGAACAAGAGATTTAGCTATTCAAATGGCTAGGAAAACCCACATCCTAAAGATTGTCACTTCGGCTGTTATAAATATCTTCTCAAGCTTCAAAATCCTATGAACTTCAGAGCTCTATCATGCAATGACTTTCTAGATGAGAAGCACTCCCCTTCACCTACCCTTTCATAAGTCCATGAATGCTAGGCATTTTGACACAGGAAATATGTCATTTAAGGAGTCTACACAGTACTTAGAAAAATCCCAGTTAACACTTCTACGTGTGACACACTAGCACTGTTAAATTCCACATGTGCACTGTGTTAACTGAACATCGACATTGCAAAGCACCTAGGTATTAAACAATACCTATGAAGGTTCAACTCAGTGTACTTTTGCACATTATACACATCTAAAAATAGGAATGTTTTAATAATGCGATCAATTTCTCTGTAGAATCTGTGCCTTACCCAACATGAAGAATGCATGGCGCTCCCCCAGCTGAGGAGCCATATCATGTTTTGTTATTGTCTCATACACAGCCTCATCTCTCCTTTACCAAATACAATTCAAATTCTGTTTAACTCCCTCCTAGGGCACAATCAAAATGCTTCACCAACCCAAATAAATTTCCGCAATGGTCCTGAACGTTCAAGTAAGCCATGGAGAGATTAAGGCAAAAAAGTATCCAGTAATTGAAAACGGCCTACTGCAGACAACTGGAATTGGATTTTTCAGATGATTCAGCACTGTTATTACACTTTATCAAAATACAGTATGCATTAAGTTTTTAGGTCCAGCCACTTCTGCAAGTTAAACATCAGAGTTTCAAATCAAGCATCCAAAACACTCATTAATCACAGCAACCCAGGGTTTGTGCCGCGTGCATCCAAGATCTTATCTTTATGTCCAAGACTAAAATTACATTTCTTTGGAGAGCATTCGTGTGCTGCTTTTGTCATCAGGCTTGTCCTACTTTTCCTGCAGACTCTTGTTTAAGCATGCATGCATCTTCCACCTTGCAGGAGCCTTACAAAGTGTCAAACTAAGTTAAATCAGTGTAGTGAGCAAACTTCTCACTGACAGGAAAAACTCTAAACACGTCCTCTCCTTTCCCAGCTGCACTCATTATGAGTCCAGCTTGGTCCCAATACAACACGCGATGTGTTTTAAGATGCTGTGTATGTGATAATGCAGAAGAGGAAGCTCAAAATGGGACATAATTCCCTCAGTACTGTAAGTGCACACTGCACACTGCGCACATCTACAGCAGGGTGACCAAGTAGCAAACAAACTCTTTCTGTCCTCTGTCTTTATTTCAGAGGTCCTAATCCTGCCCCAGGATCCACCATTTCGATGTCCATTAAGACAGACAATGCTACTAGGATCAACCCAACATACCACAAGTAGATTTTCCATCTTCACTTTCCTTTTTCCAGATCACTACACCCAAAAGGGAAAAGGCTATGCAATATTTCATGCAATGAAAGTTTAAGATCTTCCAAGTCCATTACAAGACTGAGTTATGCACAAATGCTTGGCTTTGGGTGCACAACACACCGAAGTCAACTTCTCTCTGTGCTACACACCACATACATTAGGATGATCGTTTTCAACAGAAATTATTTCAGTGCTCCTCTAAGCATCACAGCTGTAGCAATAATCAGTCTGTGTGATTTAGGCTTACAGGAAAAAACACACAACCAAGAAGGGCTGTGTTTGTACATGGCAGAATTAATACATACTACTTCTGTGTTTGTTAAAAAATATTTTTTAATATCTCTACATTTATATATTGATAAGTAAAAATTAAGCAGTCTCTTAACAATACCATGTGCTGCTTTGTAGGATACTCATATTTCTCTAAACTGCGACATTCTGCTCCTTTCCTCGTTCCATATAATATTATGGAAAGGTAGGGTAGGAAAAGTGGAAAATAAGGTCAAAAATGCTTACTTCAACTATGTAGGTTTTTTAAATATCAGAGTTTCCAGCAAGTTTTGCTTTCCTTTTTAAAATTATTTCTATCCAACATTACTCTATCCAATTAATTCTTCAATCTTGTCCAACATACCACCTTCTTTTCTGAGAAAATCTCTTTTTTTTTTGCATGGGTAACCAAGTTGCATCAGAGAGTTGCTGGGTATTTTTAAATAAATAAAATTAGAGATGCACTTTGTATCTTCTCCCTTACCCCTTCCGAGTAGAGAGAATACAAGCATTCAGAGAAACAATATGATTTTCATGTTTTTTTCCATCATTACAGATCATAACTGTACAGAAAACAGACGTACACGCTGCATGTCATTTGAAACAAGCCTGCAAATAAGACCTGTAGAAGCACCAAGGGATATCCTTATCTTCAGAAGCAGAATGAAGAGGCAATCCTCACCTCCTCAAAGTTCACTGTCCAAGTAACAGATAAAACAGAGAATGACAGATACACAGACTTAAGGAGACCACAACAGACTACTGGTCAAAGTGCTTTGCACAGCTATCAGAAGAGACATCTCTGGACAGAGTAATGCAAGAAGATCACTAATGACTCAAACTGTTCTCCAGCCACGTGTATTTAAATTATCCCCTTCTTCAGCTCTGTCACAGATTTAAGCTAAAGGGCTTCAACTAATTCCTTTTGGTCCATGACAGACCTTGTACTGCCATCTTGAACCACAGGGCTTGGATGCACAGCCCACACGGCTTCTGCAAGGCTGTGCCATGTACGACAACATGCAGGCTCAGACTCTGCACCAAGGGTACACGTTTGCAAAGCTGTAGTTTGGACAAGTGTTCGGTCCTTGCCTGCACCCTGCCTCTGAGGCCACCACCTCATACAGCTACCAGCAGGATCCCAGGGTGCTCACTAGCTCTGCACCACAGAAATACAGCTGCAAACCGGGAGCCAGCTAACTGCAAGGGGAAAACACCTCATGGAGGAGGCCCACAACTTGTCTGTAGGGAAGACAGCCACTTGCTCTCTGTCAGCAGAAACACCCCACCGTGAATGCAAAAGGGCCTCTGGTGACGCATGCATTACGGGCATGCTGCTGGACATGCAGCTTGCAGGAAGTTCGGCATCCCCAGCTCTGCAGTCTGAGTCTTTCCAGCCTCCCAAAGGCAAGTTGGACCTTTCTGGAGAAATAATTGCTTCCTTGTCTTCCCCCTCGGCTTGCACCGTCCCCAGTGCCCAGCTCTGGGCTCACGTAACAGCCCCTGGCAGACACAAGCCCTGTTTATCATGCCTGAAATGCTGAACTCCAACACCACTGCCGCTACCCCCCTCTCCTCCGTGAGGTGAGAGCCCACATTGATCGACAAACAGTTTCTCTTACAGATTTTCCAGATGGCATTTCCTCCTCCCAGTGTGCACACACACTTCCACCGCAAATAACGAAACCAAAGCCTCGACAAAGGACACACTGTTTGACTACCAAACGTTGGGGTCCTTTTCAAAGTGCCAGGAAGGGAAAATTAAACAAATGGGCAAAGATTAATGGCAGCAATATATAGTCATCACAACATCACATCAAAAGTAGCCTAACAAAGGATCACCAGTTGTACCTGCATCCCTCCCTTTGAGCGGCACATCTAAAACCCACAGATTATTTGTACCGCTATCAAAGTTATAAAGATAGAAACAAGATAGAACACATTGTTCCTCCTATACCTAAACGAACCAGGGTCAATACCCTCCTTCCTGCAGAGAATTTGACAGCTTTCCATGAGAATCATCTTGTCATGTAAAACCAGCCAGGAGATGTCTCAAGGTTACGGGTCCTGCCCTAACCTCTCTTCAGATGAAGACTTTACACAAGCATAGCTGTAAGCCGGGATACAGTCTGATGTTTTTAAATATTTTGCTTAGAGGCAGAAAAAAAATGTTACTTTTATAGCATCACTCTTTATATTTACAGGAATGAGGTACAGACTGAGATGACAGCTTGGATTTACAGCCTTAACGCTTGATACTATTAAATGTCCCATAAAAAAAACTATGTAGGGGATTTTTTTTTTGTTTTGTTTTGGTTTTTTTTTAAGATATGTGAAAGTTATCCACAGGAGCACTGTGTTGAAATAAAGCAGTTCTCTCTCACCCTTCCGAATTTTTCTCCCCATATGGATATCGGGAAGGCATATCCACATTACAGCAGCAATCGGGCTTTGACACACGTTAAAAGGACTTGATGCTTGCAGCAAATAACTAAGCATCAACTCCCAGTGCAACACTACAGCTAAAAGAGGCTGAGACCACTGGTTTCAGAAACAGCAGGACTGGAAGTGGGAGGAGTATTCCCCTAATATTCATCATTAGGGAAACTATTCGTGGGAAATCATCTCCTGTGGTCACTTTACACAGAGTTTTGAAACAGAACTGCAAATGTTCCTTTGTTTAGAAAGGAACTGCAAGAATAGCTCAATGTCCAGAAGATATCCCACACAGGGAAACACCAAAGAAGGGCAGTTAACTTAAACTGTACCCAAGCAGAAATCAAGACGGAACTTAATCACAGCCTACAAACACCTCAGGAAATAGGTTTCTGAGAGCAGATGATTCTCTACCCCAGCAAGGAAAAAGGCCATAAAGAGATCTAGTATGTGGAACTGGAAGCTAAAGGAGGTCTTATTGCAAATAAAGTTGTCAATTATTAACAATAAGCATAAGTAATCACCAAAAAGCCCAACTCTAAATCTAAATTGATCTTTTTCAGGCACGCTGCTGCTGAAGTAGAAGCTACAGGCTTGATTCAGAGTGACCTGCTGAGATTTTGGACCTTGGACGTATAGAAGTTCAAAAGTCTTCTCATCCTTTGAAACTGCAGATGCTGACAAGGACTGACTGCTACCCTTCTGCACAAAAATAAATGAAATATAGGCTGTCACCACCAAATAGCTTCCTCTCTATTTCTTAAACAAACACACAAAAATAAAAAACCCACACAGGAAAAAAGTTGTATTGGAATGTACTCGCAAAAATTATCAGTATGGCTTTGACAGCATCTTTTCAAAACACAAGTGAATTTCTTTGTCTAGTTCCACTTTCTTTAAAGTCAACGCAGAGGAGGTTCCATTTTCACTGTTCACATTTCACTGACTCAGTATTTGAAGAAAAACTGTCAGAAACAGGACAATGCATCTCTCTCTATAAATAGCCTACAAAAGAAAATAAAAACAGGATCTATAAGCCACTATGCATAATAAGCATATTATGACTTATACATATATATTATATGTGTATATATATGTATACATACAAAATGTATGAACACCACCCTGAGTCTCAAGCCCATAGGTGCCTCTACGAGAAAAGACAGCTTATGACATGATTACTGTTTGTGGACTCCAGACGTAAGCAAGCATTTTCCTGTACAAAGCACAGCCTGAGATGAGGTCTGGATTTATCACTGAAGTGCTATTTGCCCTGGAGAAGTGGGAGGCATATACAAAGATTTTCAGGGTTTTGTTTGCTTGCTTTGGGTTTCTTATTTGTTTTGGTTTTTTTTTGTTTGTTTGTTTTTCTTTTTCAAACCATGTAGGGAGATGGAATTGGAGTTCAAAAAGAAAACTTAAGTTATCAAAGCACACTACAGGAAAACATAACCTCAGCAATAAATACCCCAACAACAATACAGGTTGTATTCTGGGGCCAGTCACAGTTTTGGCACAGCTAAACGTAAAATAGAAACACACCATTTCTGCAATCACTCTGTCAAGCCTTTAGCCAAGGCAAGTCACTTCAAATCCAAGAGTAACTTCAAAGCATTCCTGAGCAGGAAAGCATGAACAGCAGGGGCAGGTGGGGACCAAGACTAGTCTCAAAAGTAGAGCCCTTGGGGGACAGAGAAAGGAACGCATCCAGCCACCTGGCCACCATTTGAGGAGAGAAACCATTACAAACTACTTTTGTCCAATGTCTCTGCCTTGCCATACTCATAAAGCAAAAAACACACACAAAAACCAAACACACACCCACTGTAAACCACTCACATCGCTTGAGCTGATCCCAGAGGATGAAGAGCCCCACACAGATGCTGCAGCCTCTGCCTCCGCACTCCTGCTGCACACCAGCCTCTCAGCATTACTTGTACTCAGTTCTCGCCTATGGATTTCACACATTCAAAACAAGGGGCAGCAGCAGCCATTGTCCTGAAGTTTGTGCCTACGTCTGACAAGATGAAGCATCGGAGGGCAGGGAAGGACCCTACATTTGCATCTCAAGTCACCCAGGAGCCTAACTGCAGTCCCTCCTTAAACTCAGGTCTTGCCTTGCTCCTGGCTGTCTGTCTTACAGCCCTTCTTTTCGAAATGGCTGCAGAGACTGGAAAACTGAAGACAGAGATGCACCAACTGTAACAGAAAATAAAGCTTTTTTTTTTTTTTTTAACTGTTTACAACTATCACAAGTGGACCTGTGCCCCAAAAGGCCCTGATGTGCAGCAAGAGGTCTCTCTTATCCATCAGCCCTATTCTCAGATGCTTAATTTCCTTCCAAAAAGCACTTTCCACTTGGCAACAACCCACTGTGCTTCTCCACAGCTACTCTGCAGTTGTCTCAAAAAACCCAGGGCTCACAACGAGAAAGTGGAAACCTGCTGTGAGAGAAGTGGCAGCGCAACTAGTGCAGCTCATCCGGGCCTGGGATGCAGCCTCCTTTTTCATGTTACAGCCCGGAGCCCTCCGGGGGCCCTCCCCACTTATTCACCAGTTCAGGCAAACAAAAAGCACATATCAGCCAGCTGCAAGCAAACAGGTCAGGTCTATACATCTCTCTAGTACCTTTAGTCTTAAACATTTATGCAAAGTTGAATATAAGACTAGATTCTCCAGGGGAGGGAAACAAACATCTAAATGCCAGACATCTTGCTCACATCTGCTTCAAAATACTTACTCTTGCCAATGCTTTCATAGGCTGGAGATTTAGAGACTGATGCCTTCAGAGACCCCACACTAGCTGAATTCTTTTCTGAGTATTCAGAAAAGCGCTTCTGCACAAAGCTGGGGAACTACCCTCAATACAGTGAAGTCAGGAGAATGAGTAACTGAGGAAAGCCAGTGTTGGGATCTTAATCGTATGCATGCTTAAATGCGTTCTCACCTTGAGGTCAACAGGACTCCTCAGAAGAGTTAAATCCAAGCTTATGGATTTGCCAGGTTTACATTTCTGGAACTTTTGAAAAAAGTTTACAATTACATGAATAGGTCAATTTAGCAGTTGCAGAAATAGTGGTAATGGCTGGGCAGTGGCCAATAAGAATGGCTCACGGCAGAAGTTAACTGCTCCCCTGCAACAGTTGGTAAGAAGATGCTTAAGGAGTCAGCGCGATCATTCACTCCACCATAAAAGCCAAAAGGAAACATTAAATAACATTTTCAGTAAGGTTGTCAGAAACTCAGCAGGGAAAAAAAGATGGAAATGGACACTGAATGGCTTAAACTTGTCTTGAAGATCATGTGCCAAACAAGACAGGCCTTTTTCTCAGCCTCCCTGTAACCTGGGGCACTGGGACTCCATACCTGGGAATACACAGATAAAAACATCTGGAGATGTTGGGTGCCATTGAACCAGATGGAGATGACTGCCAAAATCCAATTCCTCTCTCCTGCCTCTGCAACAGGCCTGTCACCATGGAAGCAAACCTCAATTTTTGAGGCTATTTTTAAAGGCAGGCAGGCATGTTTCCCTTTAGGACATCAGACTTGTGTTGTACAAGCCACCCCCATCCCTCCTCATCACAGACGGCCTCCCTCTGCGGTGCAGGACTCACTGGCAGGCTGGGCCGGCACAGGGCTTGGCAGCCACCTGCCCATTCCCAGCACAGAAACAGCACCCGAGGGCTAAGTAGCCAATTAACATTACACAATTAACATGCACCAAGTTAGAAGTGACATGGGGAGCCAGCTTGCATCTCAATATACGCTAGCACACGGCACCGGAAAACTTGCCTTTGCTGAAGGTCCAGGTCACACTAACCGAGTAAACTGCTGGTGTGACAGCGACAGTATGGCCCGTAACAGCCACCATTTCCAAGTAGGCATTCTCTAGCCATTTGGGCTAAGGTGCATGGCCCTGGAAAATCCTGGGTCTTCCCCCTCCTTGCACTTTCTCTGTCTTTGCCTGCTCATCATCACTCACTGGCCTAGGAGGGGGTGGCACTTCTGCACAGCCTGGGAAACAACCCACCAGCGCTCATCGCCGGGATAAGCGCTAAGAGAGTTACAAGAAGAAATCTCATTATTGACTTCACTGCAAAGTGAGAACACAATCTGTTTGCCACGTGCTTTGGGCACACCACCAGGCCCTCAGTCCTCTAGAGCTAAGGGCTAAGCTCTGAAATGGCATCCAAACACAGCTCAACTGCTCTGTGCCATCCTCCTCCTCGCACCACGAGCCTCCTCACCAGCCTGTTCCTATTCCTAGTCCTGCAGGATCACGAAGCCTTGCCACGGAAATAAAATATGAAAATGTGACAGCTGTAAGAGCTCACCAATCTGCCCAGTGGGGTGGTTATCTGGAGAATGTAAGTTTTTTTGCACATGCTTTATATAAGCCCCTCTGCCAACCTCACTTTTCAGCCCGTGCCACTCCACAAAACCACTCCTCGTTCCACGGCAGTGGAAGATTGTGCTGGAGCATGTGGACCTTCCCCTCCACACCCTGTACCTCCTGCTCCCCAAAAGGACTGGTGTTGCCAGTAGCTGTCCCCTTACTCCACCAAGGGGATCAGCATTCAGAGTTGTCAGGAGCACTGTGTACTTCCACTGTCTAAAAACAGTGATGCTTTCAATCTTCAGTGCCAAACCCTTCAGCATTGCCACCCACAAAATCCCCCTCTTCGGCTCTCACAGACAGAAAAATCATCAGGGTGATGCCTCTGAGTATCTATCAGCCAGCCATGTTAACTGTAATTCTGCAATTTCCTCAAGTATTTCTCTGAGCTTCACTGTTTTGAAGTCGACAGGTATTGAAAGGTTGTGAGTGTGATTCCAGGGTTAAGATTAAATAAAATCCCAAACACCAAGAACAACTCCTCTGCCTCTGTTATGAAATACTCTGCAGAGTGAACAGAAGAAAAATTGCTTTCATTCATTTTCTATTTTTAAACCCATTTGTTAATGTTTCTTGGCTTTTTAAAGCATCCTTTGACTAGAGGTCTATTAATTACCCAGTGGTCTCAGCAGTATGAACTTCTTCAGGATTTTTTCCCTAAGGAAACTCTCCTCACTTTTAGTCTAGTTTGAAGCTTCTCCCTATTAACTTCCAGAGAAGCTTGCTTTCCAAAGTTTCTTATGCTTGTTTCTCCTGCCACAATTAAAGTTTTATCTCCTGTATATATTAATTTAAATATATTGATATAAAACAGTTCAGAAATACAAAATTGCAAGGTTTTATGTAGATTATGTTTCCAGATCATCTCCAAAAATCCTGTCTCACATTGAAAAGCTTTCTCAGAAGTTTTGCTAGTTGTCCTCTTGTGAAATCTCTAACAGATCGCGTCTTGTTTTAAAAGAGCACTTTGGACTACAAAACTGGCAGCCTTCGCAAACTCACGTCCTGGTGGATCCTCATAAACAGCTTAGCTTGCTAATGCTTACACATAAGCACTGATCTCTCGCTCTCCCTTTTACTGCAATGCAGCTTAGTACTGTACTGCTTTTCACTGTAAAACCAATGTTGAAGACATAAAGCAATTATTAGGAGTGAAAGTCTGCCTTAGTGATTATTCCTAATAGCTACCAGATATTCATGGCCTTGCTGCTCCACCAACCACTCGCTTTTACCTTAACTCCTCTGCCTGCCAACAGGCATCTTCACACCAGAACAAGTAGGCTGGATCCATTCTTCTGTCACCATTCCTGCATTTCCCTTTTTTCCCCTCCAGATGCTTATAACTGACAAATTAAAGATAACTGCTCAAAAATGCTGTTGGTTTTCATAATTTTCTATGCATTGCTATTTCCCACAATCACAGAATCTATAAAATTGCAATTAGTATGTCTTTACAAGATTATCAATGACTTTTTGATGGGGATTTTTTTTTTTTCTAAAAAGGAAAAAAAAAAACCCTAGGACTTCAACAAGACAGGTTTTACAACTGGGGCAGCAGCTGAAGTTATATTTCTACATGTGTATTTAGAAATATAAATAATCTGATTTTCATTTCGGGATACCAGGAAGCTCCAGAAAAGTAAGTGTAGTTTAAAAGGCAGGTTTGTTTGTTTTTAATAAACTTGAAATCATGTAGCTTTAAAGGGACCTCTGGGGACCATCCTGCCCAACTCATCATTCAGAGTACAGCCAATTTGGAACAGGTTGCTCAGGGCCTTGTCTAGCTCAGATTTGAATATCTCCAAAGCTGAAGACTTCAAGGCCTCTCTGGACACCTGTTCAAACATCTGACCAGCTCCCCTGGTGAAAATGATTTTCCTAACACCCAACTGGAATTTCCTTTCTTGCAACTTGCAGTCATTACCTCTTGTGCTACCTGTCTTCTCTGCACTCTTTCATCAGATAGCCATAGACAGTAGTAAGATCTTCCCTTTGCCTTTTCTCCGGAAGCTCAAACAAAATCCACCTCGCCGTTTCCTTACACGTCATGCTCTACAGTACTCAGATTTCATGGTGGTCCTCATTTGACTTATTTGGTTTATCAGTCTCCATTTATCTCCAATAGCCACAAATTCAGATACATAGAAACAAGGGTATTTCTGGCCCTTCTCCCATTTCTTTTCGATGGGCACTTTACTTCTAATTAAAAATGTTTACAGTGCAAAGTTAGTAACTTCTGTCTATGGACAAGTTTCTTTATGCACCATGTCTGCAGACTTAAAATAAACAAATCCCTTCTGTGATTTCATTAGAGTTATTTCAATTAGCAAAGAGGATTCACATGCACCCTTAGTGCATCATCATGCCACCAGGAACATTTCATTACTGCATCATCCTGACAAAGGAACAAGGGCTCAGTGCATCAACGTCAGCAGATTTCACACATATCAGTACTACCTTCATTAAAGTTGTCATCGGTCGAGATGTGGGTCAAGGGAGACTGGGGTCGAGAGTCCCCACAGAGGGAGTAGCTGTGTTCTGCTTGGATGAGGGGTGCTGGGGACGCTGGAGACAGTTCCACCTCCATTATTTCATTCTTCTCGGACAAGAAGGGATCATTCAAGAGCTGGCCTAGGACATCTGGCGAAAACTCATCCAGGAACTCTGTGAAGTGCTGCAGAGATAAAAGCAGGGGAAAAAGTTTATCTCCTTGCCTGTCTGTCATGCCAATAACTGGAACACACTGATCAGAACAATTCCAGCATCTTCACCAGGCACCCGTGCCAGTCAGCAGCTGGATCTACCAGCCCTGCCTAATGACCCTCTCTTATTTCAAGCCAAAGAGCTACAGCTAGAACAAAAGTTCTCTCAGAGGCATACAGTACAACAGAAGAGCCTGTTATTAACTTGCAACAAAAACACAAAATAGAATCATGGCAGTCATGTCCTGAAGCATCCTCCTTCCTCGACTCGTTCAATGGTACTCACTGGAGTACTCCACCAAAAATGGGAAAGCACATTTCACCCCGACAGCGTGAAAGATCCTGCAGGATTTATCACCAGAATACTTTGTGTGTGGAACAGAATACATTGAGTTAATGTTCACTGAAGCAGAAGAAAAAAAAAGGAAACACTCAGACAGACTCCGACACCACATATGACTATTTTAGCTGTGCAGAACATACAGTACGCTCTAGGAAACCGGGTCCATGCATGTCCCCAGCCAAGCAATTAACACATTTGCTATGAAATGGTGGCTGGTTTATGTATCTATTTCAGAAGCTGCATCCCATCTAGGACTAGAGCCCATATCCAGCTTCTAGGCCCCACAGCTAGAGCTCCTGACAGCCAGTACTAATTACTACTTCATCTGTTACACTAAATGCATTACACTGACAGCACATGTTATGGTTGTATAGCAAGATAACTTTGTTTCATATTCAAAATGAGCACAAACCAGATCTTGCAATCTACTTCCTTGAGATTCCAATGCAGCTCCCATCAATAGCCAAAAACGCTTCTTGGTTTTGTTTCCAATGTCAGAAGACTACATCTTTGACAGACCAAGAAACCGCACTGCAAGAAATCACTCCTGCTCATCTCATTCACACAAAGAATTCTATTTTTGTACAAAAATATTTGTACAATGAATTCTAATGAGCTTTTCCAAACAATCAGGCATTATCTACTATCTTATATAGGGGTCTTTGTCGACTGGGGCATGATCCCACAAAAGTCTAAGTCTGACTTGCTCTGTTATTGCAAGCAGTATTGATCTTGGCTCTTCGTCTTGCTCTCTCCTGCAGAAACAAACACTGAAATTCATGATTCTGCTACCTGTAGGCTAAATTAAGAATTAAACAAGTCAATATTGTATAAATCCATGAGGAAGGCGGTGTGCTCACACCCCCATGCAGGGACATTTCACAGTTCCAGGAGGTCTTGTGGCCATGAAGCCTGATACTCGAAAACACTGAGCACAGCTGGCTCTCACAGAGTCCCCTGGAAGTTCGAGTGTCTCTTCCAAGATGCTCACGAATACTAACTGTGCCTCCTTTCAAAATTAATAAGGCTTCAGTCAATTCTGACTGACACTGAGAAAAATATTTACTAAACATAAGGCAATAAACAAAGGACCACAGTTACTATGCTGGAATAGCAAGCTAGTGAAAGTAAAGCCTTTACAAATGGCAAAACAGGTTTGTAGCCTCATATTTACTTGCCGAAAATGATAACACTACCAAACACTCACATGACTCAGTAAAAGGGTCATGACCACCTTGGAAAGCCTTGTTTATTTTAATTTTGACACCGAAGGACTCAACTAGCACTTCACATCCATCTGCCTCCCAACATCTGCAAGGATAAAAATATAAACTACAGATCTGCATTATGCAAAGAAGAAAAAGGATGCTCAAGACTAGTTGAACACCCTGGTGCATCAATAAAGACACTGAGTAAAACAGAGTAAGTAGCCATTACAGTGTAAACAAGGGACAGAAATGCTTCCCAATCACAACAGAAGACAAGGATGAACTTACAAAAAAGCAGTGCCTTTCTTAGGGACACACACTTATTTTCATTTGGGCTAATGGAGAGAGTCAATTATATTTGTTTGGATATTTTCCTAAAGCTGGCTAAAACATTTCCCTCTTTCTAATTCATGCATGCATTGTTCTGACTGATGACTAGCAGATGCTGAAATAGGGTTGCTACAATATTTGTACCCTGGTTTCTACACACAGCTACTTTATTACCAACGTCATCCAATTTGAGGATGTTATCCTTGAAAACACCATACCTAAGAGTTGACTAAGTTTGACGCTATTTAGATGTTCTAATTTAACAGACGCAACTGAAAGACAAAATGACCACAGGCTACTTGGCTATTTCAGGCAAATTCACAAATAAAGCTATTAGCCTTCTCTGTACTACTGCTGTGATATGGAAGAAATTCATATCAAATGTTATTTTACTTCTTCCATTGGATTAAAGTTAGATTTTTTTTTTTTTCTCCTCCTCTGAATGGGGAATTTTCCTAAATCCGTTTCAGGAAAAGCAAAGAAGGAAACAACCATTCAACTTCCCAAAACCAGAGAAAAAAAGGACCTTGGGGTGGATGTTCAACATCTGTGCTTTGTCCTTTTGATATGCAGCTGCAAAGCAGCAAGCTGTGAGGAAGAAAAGTACCTACATTTACAACAGAATTGTCTGATAGCAAATAAACGGTCAATCAGTTTTTAAAATGAGTCTCTAGTTTCATTATAATTTTTAATCTTACTTTTAATGGTCTGTGATGTAACTTTCAATACCGGTCAGAGAAGCCTCAAACTATTGCCACAGGCAAGACTGCACAGCTACTGAACTCAGGGAACAGGCAATTTTAGGCATCTGGATTTCTCCTCAGTCAGTGATTACAAAAACCACCACCACTTGATTTGCAGGAATCTTTCATATATTATACACATCTCTACTACAGTGAATGCCTAAAGCTAGCTCACTTGGAATTTTTTTTTTTTCTTCTTAAGCAAACTATTAAAAGTGGCTCCATTTGCCCAGTGAATTAAAAAAAAACAAAGGCATCTGAGCAGCAGCTACAGCAGAAACCATCCAGGAGCAGTTACTCCTCCAGCTCCTCAAAACTCCCACTAACACCTAAGCTGCTCCCCTCTGTCTTTTCAAAGCATGTTCTGCCCTCCCTAACTCTCCTCCTCCTCCTGTCCATGTTCCCTTCTCTGCTTCTGAACACCTTCATGGTCATCAGCCCCTTCCAGAGCTGGAAAGCCACAGAATAACCCACAATTCTGATATGGCAGCAACCACCCCTGCACTCAGGAACAGGAAGAGGCAATTTAGGAAGGAAACTGAGAATCTTATGCCTACAACCTGAATATATATTTGCTTGGAAAAGAAAGAAATTCTTTGTCTGTGGCTTTCAGCTTGGCGTCTTTGACCCAGAGAGTTCACCTTACAAAAACAAAATAAAACAAAAACACCAAAACCAAAACAACAGAGAAAAGAGCACTTGCATTGAAAATGTGCCTTTTTTTCTTCTTTTCTTTTTTTTTGTTTGTTTGTTTGTTTTTAATACCTCTGTAGACAGGTCCATTGCCAGCTTCCTGCTGTCCTCATACCCCACTGGCAGCCACAGCACTGATTGCAGACATGTGCTGGTACAAGGAGTCTGCCTGAATTATTCAACTATTTTCTCTACATAGTAAAGAGATGTGTGCAGCTGGGATTTTAATCCTCTGTAGAAAGTCACGCATTTAGGACAGATGTAACCTTATCTTCTGCTTCACCTTTCCCCAGAACACCGAAAAGACAAACAAAACAGCAGCGCTCCTGTTTACAGAGCGACAGTAAGTTGCAGCCCCACAGAATTTCACCCCCAATCTGGTCGGACATTTGCTCCTGCCTATAACCCGGGTGCTTTTGGGGAACACAAAACACCTACAGCCATCACCCCACGGTAAGCAAACACAGGAGAGCTCTTATATCTGGGCTCACAGCGGATTTTGGACAGCTCTTCGAAAGTAGTATTTGGCTGCAGACCAGCTGGCTGTGGGCTGCAGCTCTCCACAGCATCTGCCTGTTCCTGCCAGACAAAGGCCCTTTTCTCCAGCTTTGCCTAAGGGACGAGGTTTTTTTTCTTTCTTGTCTGATGAAATGAGCATCTCTGAAATAAAAAAAAAGGGACTCAGGTTTTGCTAGGTGCATGGCAGTGTGCTGACTCCTCCACCAGATGACCTGAAGCCAGAAAAGAGCAGCACTAGCACCAGTTGTCTAGAGATGCCACGTTATCACAACTAAAAATGAAACAGTCATGTTCAGAAAACTGGCTTTCTAAGAACTCACTAAAAAAGGAATGAAGAGGAATCAAGAGCACCCAGTGACACCTCAGAACTATATATAAATTATTAAATAAGTGACAGGCTTTTGCTGAGCCTGCAAAATGCACTGCGTCAGCTCCAAGTCCCACACACCGACTGTGCCGGCACAATCCACCCTCTCCAGCAGAGACACTCCAGAGGGGAGCTGCAGCGGCAGCACCCCGGCACCGGCACCCTGCTTCTAAGCCAGGTGCTGCAAAGCAAGCTCTGCTCTCCAAGCAGTCCAGAGCAAGCCAGCCTACACGCAACGTGCCGGGGTGAGAACCACCCACGAATTCGAGATACTCCCCTCCTGGGAGTTAAAGGCTCCCTCATGGCTTGCCCTGAGGTCTCCCCATCCTGGAGGGATCAAGCCCCCCTTCACAAAAGGAACTGCCCAGGTGGAAGCATCCCATCTACCCAGCAGGCACTCAAGGGATAAACATGATGCCCACTATCTGTAGGTACAAAACTGCCTGATGTTTATCTCTTGTAAGGCTTGAGCAGCAATAATGGGGAAGGGCAAGGATTGCTTTTGTAACAAAGGAATCAGAGTCCCTGTAATCTCCAAGACAGTGCTTCTGGAGAAGATGAGGAAAGAGGGAAGAAAGGGGAGACTACAAACCAGCCCCCATCTGTGGGGAAGTAAATATGCACCACAGGCATGAATTTGCCCCCACCTTTCCCCCCACAATTTTCTCTTACATTAAGAAAACAGAGAGGAAAGGGAATAATTTTTTCAGCAGCTCTTTTGTGGTTTGCATAAACAAAGGTGCGTAGGAGATAAAACACAAAATATCACAAAAGACAGCAGCATTTCTAGTTAATAGCATCAAGCAGATCAAGAAGTGTGGCTACATGGAGATACCATCTCCCCTTCAAGGAACCAAGCACACAATTCAGACATCTGGCAGCTGCTTATACAGTAGCTGAGGATGTCTGAGTAGGAGTCACAGCTGCTAACAAAAGGCTTCAAGCTCTGAGGCATCCAGGCAAGGCATCAGTTGTTAAAGATGGCACATACAAGATGGTCAGCTTTCATGGGTTGAACTCTAGACTCAACTGCATGGCAAGAGCTGTCGAAGGCATCACACACCTCGCTATCAGCTGTCGGGGTTTGCAAGTGCAGCATCTACTCATAGAAGCTTGGAGCGGAGACTCACCCTTTCTAGCTAACGAAGAACTGTGCCTAGAAATGCTGCTCATGGAGGACTGCACACACGAGCCTATCAGTGATGACAGCGCAGCTGAGAAGTCCATGACTTTCTGCACGCCCAGCCTCAAGGTTAAACCCTAAAGCACAGGGTAAAAATCTTCCTTAACACAGGTTTCTTCCCAGATATGTCACTGGTGGTGCTTCTGACTTTCCATTGGCAGTTCACCAGCAATGGACTGGAGGTGCCAGTGTGTACCTGCTTCCAACAACCAAGACCGTTCTCAGTGCGCACTGGCACTTGGGCATTAGTTAATTTTCACAGAGACTCAAACAAATCCTGCAGACTTGCAGGTACATCACTTCTCTCAACTTCTTCCCTTTCTACAAATCCATGCTTGCAGCAGAGAAACTGCCCACCACTCACTCTTCTCCAAAGTCAGCCACAACTTGTATCACATGGTATTAATCCTTGTCACCTTTGAGAAGAGCTACCAATAGAGCCTCTGTAGCCTCACCTCCACGATCCACTCACATAGGCCCTGCAGGGAACAAAAAAGCTCATCTACTGGCATAGGATGTGTTGATACATCACTGTTATGCGGCACAGATCCAAGCTCCTGCTGCATTGCTCTTACAAGAATGAGAAATGAAGGACAGCCTGGCAGCAATACAGTATTTTTCCGTAAGAGTGATTCCAAAGATGGGGGCTGAAAGACAGACAAGACCAACCCCAAAGAGTCATTCACCAACATCCCCACATGGAGAAAGAGTGGAAGGGCAGAAGGCTGCACCCTATATAGTTTGATATACCAGGGTGCTTACCTTTGGTATGCATCAATTTGGGTGAGGGGGAGCCAACTCTATTTGGCAGTGAATATATGAAAAAAAATAATGCAACCACACCTGAAATGGCTGAAATCTGATTTGCCAAGAGACCCCTTGGATAGACCACAGTATTGAGTGCGTGACTTTTGGCACATCTAACTGCTTACTTTTAAACGGGACACAGAGATCCTCCCTTCAGCTTGAAGAAGGGCCAAAATAGCTGGAAGAGCTTTCTGATGGCAGGAAAAAAAAGTCTTAGATGTAGCCATAGCAGAGAACAGAGAGACTGAGGACTGTAAACAGTCCTCCAAGTCACGTTTAAAACGTGCTGATAACACAGCAGAGATTTACACTGCCTTGGCTTGGGTACCTGCCAAGGGCAAACGGAGGGAACCTCAGATTTCTAGGTGTTTGTATTCTACAGCATAAAAACCAAATTCAAGACCCAGAGAAAGAGTTGCTCAATTATTGTACTCTACTACAAAATTCTTTACCGTCTGGTCATTAACTATACTGAAATTACCTCATTTGAGGGAGGATATGAAGAGTAACAGGAATCTGGTATTTGAAAACAGAAAAGAGCTCCACCATAACAGCAAATACGATCAGTTGGAGTCTCACAGCAGCAATTAGTCATTTCAAGCATTAAAAAAAAAAAAAATAGTAATTTGGACTGATTTAAAAAAATCCACTAGGCGAATAACATTCAGATTGCGTCATCAGCAAAACAAATGCCAGGAAATTCAGAGCTAATAGATTTACATGGTAATGAAATCCGCACATCTTCCCAACTTGCTCAGGTTACACAGTTGGAAATGCTGAAGTTCATGCTGAGCAAATCTTATAATCCACTCCATTATGCACACATGCATGCACACACTTCCATTGCAAACACTCAAGTATTTCCAACCCACACCTAGCAAAGAAAAGATGTATTTAACTAATCAGGGAGATTTTTCAAAAAACATGTTTACTCCTTTGCCATTCCTTCTTCCAAAATATTCTTTCACTTTCCTTAACACCCCACCTCCCCCCAAAAAAAGTATTTTGGATTTAAAAAGAGAATTAAAAATAAAATTCTGTAACAACTAGGACTAAATATGAGTTGAAAGAAAAAAAAAAAAAAGAAGAAACAAAAGGCACCCTTGTGAAGTTGAGGCAAGGGTAAGAAACAACCTTGAAGTTCAGTCTCTTAAGCCCACTGTCTGCAAGCACAGAAAAGGATGCTATTGCTTACTCCTAGCCCAGGCCTCTTGGGAGTCAAACAAAATAGGAAAATCCTTCTCACGTTCCCCTGCCCTTCCCCCAGTGCACACTACTCAGATCCAGTCTAACTTTTCAATAGGCTGGGCGCATGTTTTGCTATTTCCCACCCACTCCCCAAAAGAGCCAAAGTCAGAGAGGAGTGAGTCACGGGGGCCAGAGCTCCAGAGCAGTGAGTCAGTCAGTCAACACGGCTCCCCCCATCTGGGTCTCTGGCTGACACCTCAAAACACATTATTAATTTTGTGTTGCAAGCAAGCGTCTGGATTATGCTCTCAGGTCAGATGCATTCATTCTTTTGTCTCAGCTACTTTTTTTTTCCCCCCCTTGTTTTTTTTTTTGCCTCTTACACCAAGCTCACTGGTATGCACTTCATTTGTCTCGTAAGTCAGCTCTGGGGCTGGCAGTTTGAGCAGCAGAACCACAGAAAACTGAAGCTCTCCATCACTTCTCACCATGTCCTTCTCTCCACTGGTGAGCAGCAGGGTCACAATTCTTTACCACCAGTGACTGCAGAGGCTGCAAGACAAGCCTGACTGGCAGGTCAGCGTTTCACAAGCCTCCAAACCACCACAAGTAGGGGCAAACTTCTCCCCACCACCTCCAGTTAGCGTGACTCACCCTAGACAGAGAGGGGAGCTCTGCTTCCAAAATCTAGTCATTGGTGTCTGATGATTTTTGGCACCAGGCAAGATACTTAGAGATTAGTTTTACAACCTAGCAAAGAAAGAAATAGATGCAGTTGTTTTGTTGTTGGTTTTTTTGTTTGTTTGTTTTGTTTTGTTTTTCCCTCAGCCAAGCTGGAGGCATGCTATGCCACTCAAGAATATTTGCTGTGAGATAAAACTAACCTGCTGGGTTCCGCCCCAGGTACACCTACAGGCTCTTTGGAAGGAACTTGCACTTACCGCAAGTTTTACATCTAATCAATGTCTTCTGGGCAACTACCCAGTGTTTAGCCAAAAACAAGCAGTGAAAGGAAGTTTTTAGACAAGTTGAAACCTTTGTGCACAAATTTTACAATTCACTGGTGGGCTTTTATGGTCTTGTTTGCTGCCCGAGAGCTCAGCAGCAGGGATAACACATTTTGTTGTTGCACAGCTGGTTTAACTTATTGCCACTTTTGAAAGAAAACAGTTACTCCAGTTTCTTCTTGAATGCATGCAGATAGATCTTAACAACGTAGCAACGTTTCACAACATTTCCGCACACCGCACTTAGTTTCATTTATTATCTTCCCTCACAACAGAAATGAGAGGGGAGGAAAGCAAAGAAAATTAATCTCAGTCCTCATGTAACAGCATCTCTTATCGAAGGACATCAATAAGCCCTTTGTAAAGGGTACAGAATCCACTGTCTTTGACCCATTTTAGCGATCATGGAATATGTCAAGTTGGAAGGAATAAGGATCATCAAGTCCAGCTCCCAGATGACTTTACGGATGTAACAGGAAGAAGGAAAGGATAACTATGGGGAGAAGTCAGAAGTCACAGGGATTGCCCAGCTGACCTACACAGAGACAAAACCCTCTCCTTGAGGATGACTAGCACCATGCAGCTCAGGGACCGTTACTTAAAACAGAGATGCTGTAACCTGCCCTGCAGGCCAGTGGCAGCCCGCTCATCTGCTCACCCCGCAAGGTCTCATTACAGATTCCACATGTTAAGCAACATCTGAAGCTGCCAGCCTCTGCCTACAGGCACAACCTCCCAGAAACATAACCATCCCAGCGGGCACACTGTACCGGGATGCCATTAGGAGAGTCCAGCAAAATTGTAATTTCACATCTAGGTTCCCATTAGTGCAGAATGCTGATCCTCTCCAGCTCAGCTGTTTTGTTTTTAAAGTGTTCACAACAGCCTCCTCCATGAGGACCAAACCAGTATCTTTCAAAGGAGGATCTTAAATTAGTGTGAGCAGTGTAGGTAGGAAACAACAACTTCTGCTCTGTCAGAAGCGCTTGCTGCACATCCTGGCTTGCCTCTCCTGACTGACAGGACACTTGACATTTAAAATAAAAATCGCTATTTTCTTCTTCAACAACGTTATTTCTTTAATGGCTGCAAAGTTTAAATGTCACAGTTCCACGCTTCCAGGAGTGACTGTGCCTTCTTTTTCCTAATGCTGGCTGCAAACCTACACACTACTCATCAAAATTCAGCTCTTTAATTAAAGTTATCTGGTTATTATAAAATAAGTAAGGCTTTACTCTCAGTAATGGCAGCTTAAGGAGAGACTGGGAATTTTATTTCACTGAAGAGTTAGTAGGTTTTGTTTTACAGATTTATTTTTAGTACCAGGGAGGAGTGGAGTGGGTGGTTCTGCTGGGCTTTTTGTTTGTTTGTTTCTTTTTCAGAGTAGAACATGGAAGCTGAGGCTTGAAAAGAAAGGACACAAACTTAAGTCTCTAAATGTTTATTTAAACACTCTTAATTTTTGAAGAGTAGACTATCTCTTCACGTGCCTAAATGCAGACTCCGAGCTGATTACAGAAACTATGAATTAGCTTTTATAAAGGCTGCCTAATATTCATAGATATAATGGTTAAAACTGCAGATGGATGTAAAGTTTTAAAAACCACACCACACGCATATAACCCTCTCTTGAACTCAAGAGACAGGTACTTGAGCACAGGGCAGGGAGGAAAAAAAAAAAATAGAGTGGCTTTGCAAAACAAATGTGAAGAAATCCATAGGTCATATCACCTTACTCAGGAGATTAATTCTCCTGCCTGATTCAGAGCTCAAGGATCAGTAGCCTTTGGCTAGCAACGACCTTAGCTGCCACGAGTTTTAGACCCTGCCCGGCAAAACCGGCTGCCCCCTCTGTCATACAGATATCCACTATCAGGGCAGAAAGAGAAACAACACTGGCAGGACTTTGTGTTCAGTGCTGCTGTCACTGAGCGTTACACATTAAGTATCGCGCACTAAAAAAAAAAGTCAGTTTGATGTCAAATCCTGTTCCAGCATGTGATCTCGCCAAACAGAGGAACAAATTACTGCATTAAAGAACCTCTTTCCAGTAAGTCCTACACCTTGCTTTCAGTAAAAATACCCTGGGTTTTGATCTGACATCTCTCTCATCTTTCCCATAAACTTACACGAAGCCCGAACACTGTGGATGCATACAGAGCTGATAGTTTGCCAACAGCAGGTATAATCAAAGACTTCCCATCCCAAACTGCCAAACATTTCCAGCTTGTAACTTCACAACGCGCTTCATGTCAAACCACCTACTATCCCAGGAAGCTAAAGAAGAGCAGAGCAATAGTACTTGATGATGACAACACCAGGGAAGAACATCCCTACCTTGTACCTGAAGCCATGACACCAGAGTCACTTTGGATCAGCCAGCCCTGCCCAAACCCACCCCACAGCAAAAAGCTTTGCATTTTGAAGCTGCCTCCAGTGGTCCACTGTACCACGAGAAGGATACTTTAAGATGCCCATGTTGCACTTGTACGGCCTTAACTTTGCAGAAATTCACACTGAAATCATTTTGGCATCTCATTTTCTACATACCAGTACCTCCATCAGCACTGGTACTTTGGCACCCTCCCTCTGAGGAAAGATACATTTCATTTTATGTCACCACAAGAGTCATGGGGGTCACTTGATTTTTACTCGTGTCAAAGGCAGAATGGTTTGTTTTGAAGCTCTACTGAAAGCTGTAGAGAGAAAGGAAAGAAGTAGACAGGACGCAAACAAAATCAAATAAATATATGCTCCAAAGTATGCATAGCATTCGTCTAGACAAATTATTTTAAGACACCCCATACTTGAGAGCTGGTGTTCCAATTTCCTATGACAAGTCCTTTGTCACAGTGCCAGAAAACATTACTTCAGTCAACTTTATTAAAAAAAAAAAAAAAATAGGAGTTGTACTGGATTAAGGTTCAGGACCCAAAATAGCAGTAGATGGAAACACTGTATCCTAAGACCAGGTCTTAAACAAAAACAAAAAAATGAAGTTGTGCGCTTAGTTGTCCTCTATGCTTCTTTCCAGATATGCAGGGACTAGTGGAACAGCTTATTTAGTAACATGTGTGCTAGTGCTCTCCCCGCCATCAGCCCTCATAATACAAGGGAGACTTTCAAGCTGGGGTTGCCTTCACTTGCCTGTGCAGGTTCTTTCGCTAGCCCTCTCCCATTCAGAGCACCCTGTCCACCTCTACCTCCTTCTTTACCTTCCATTTCCCGACCTTTGCTCCCAAGCACGTGAAGGAGAGGCCTAAGATACTCAGCATCTTGCAGGATGTAGAGAAGATCAGCGGAATTGAGAAGGAAGCCGCAAGCTGCAGGCGAAGATCCTGGAGGAGCAGGGCCAAAAAAGCAAGGGAAAGCAACAGGAGGAGGAGGGAAAGTCACAGTGCTTAGGAAGGGATAAAATAAACCTACGACAGATAAGCAGCATATTAAGGTTGTGCAAGAACTTCCTCCATCCTCAGTTGTGTATTTTTGCAAAGCGTCACCAACTTTCGTGCCTTGCCGTTTAAAACTCCCCATTCTAAAGTGGTCATTCTCATGACTGCTATGGACTTAACCTAGTTTATTCTTCCCCGCCGAAAAGGCAGGTTCAAGAAGGCAAGGAGACTCTATAGGGGCAGGCACTAGATTCCTGCATCCCCAAATCAGCGAGATGGAGGCACGCTGACGTGGGAGCAGTGCCAGCATGCCATCAGGCAGCGCAGCCCTACCCTTCTACTGCAAGAAACATCTCCAGCCCATGCTCTGCAGTCCTAAAGAGATGCTCAAGCTCTTCAAGCTGTCCCCATAAAACAGAGGATCAAAAGAACCTGAGAGAAGGTCTTTAACCAAGAAAGCATCAATTGTGATGGTGAATCATTTGTGAACATTTTAGCACATGTCTAAAATCCAAAACCGCTGCCATCTCACCATGGCAGGTGAAGAGAAAGCCGTACTGGGCTTTACTTTAACAACCCTGCTTACCGTGGACACTTAGAAGTATTACGTATTTGGGCTAATGGAAGAAAGGGAAAAAAATAATGAGAATTAACATAAATCAGAACCTAGAAAACAAGAAAGAGTTAATTCTAAGAAAATACAATTCAGAGGGAAAAAAGATTGCTTCTGAGTTTGTCTGGACCGAGAAGAATGTTAATAATATATCAGGCCATCACTTGCCTGCAGGTGGGGGGAGCGAGGAAGACCAAAATGTTTAATTGAATATTCCTGGGAGGTGGTGGTTCTGAATTACTGCTCTTTATACGAGAACAGATGATACAGCCATCCCACAGGATGGTAATGAAATTATTTTCATTCCAATAATAACAGAAGAGAACATAAAAACAACAGCTACTCAAAGCTGGCCGTTTTAATTAGCAGATCTAGAAAACCTCCATCTGAAAAGTCTAAACAGCTTCTAAAGAGCTCTTGAACTATTTTTAGCATGAGACAATACTGATGTACTGTAAAAAATAATATGAAAATATTTAAGTGTAAACAAGCCAACAAAAGTAACAGCAAGTTAACCTACCTACTGTTCATTCCTGACAAAGTGAAGAACGCAGTTAGAGACCAAGAATAAAAGCGACAGAAATCCAATTTATGCTTATAATTCCACAATAACTGATAATCTAGCTTCTCAAATTTTATCTCTTTATGTAACATCATCACAAGCTCAATACATTTTGTCTCTTGTAAAGCAACTGACTTGGTGCTACACAAAATGAAGCCAGAGTGCTATGAAGTCAATAGGCCACCTTCAGTGTGACAAAGAAATAAAATCTCCAGATGTGAAAAACAAATCAGCTGATTGCACCACATGTTTTCAGTGGGTTCCCACAAGGATCGCTTCTTGGCTCCAGACTCTAATATTTTATCAATGTCCTGAGAGGAAAAGTCACCACCACTGAAGTTTGCAGATAATGCAGCATCAGCAGGAGTAGTGAGTAATAAAAAGGTCAGGTCACAAAACCAAAACATAGAGTACTTGTTAAGCAGCCCTTAACAAGTGATACCTTTTAAATAAAGCTGAAAGTAAAAATAAAGTAAAATAACATTAAAATAAACTTATTGCTGCAAACAGAAAGCCCCAAGTCATGCTTGGGTGATAATCAGAAGCAGAGATCTCAAAAACCACTTGGGACCTTGGGAGAGAGGTGGCTGAAGGAGCATCTGTGGGACAGGTACTGCAAGCACTGGGCACATGAAGGAGGGCCTGGGGAGGAATTACTGCAGAGATTACTTCAAATGCGAGAGACCTCTTGCTGCACTCCAGGTCAAGCCCTTCGGCCAGAGCATCGAGGTCTCATGCAGTCCCAGGAGCAGCCGAGTGCTGCGAACCCTCGCAGGGCTGTCCCATGCTGTGGGACCAGTGCTGAGCTCACACAGCCAAAGAACAGCAGGGACGTAATGGTACTGCAGAAATTTTGCCTTTTTTATTTATTTATGGGTTTGTTTTTTTTTTTTATTTGTACCTGTTCCTTAAATGAGGCGTCATATTTAAAATAAATCACCCTGTAAAGCTCAATCCCCAGCTACAGGTTATACTCATGCCAATCGCACAACCCACTGCACAAGTCTGTGTCCCCTGCAGAACCCAGAGTGAGATGGGTTGAGAACTTCAGAAGGCAGAGGGATGTGAAGCAGAAATTCATTTTCTCCATGCTCATGGTGGACGCAGCTGCTACTGGCCACAGTCAGGCTCCAACCCTACACCTTGAAATGAAAAAAAAAAAAAAAAAAAAAGATCTTGAACAGCTGGAGATCAGAGAATCGCAAGAATCACTGCAGAGCTGGAAATCCTGCCTGAAAATAAAAGCAAATAGCAAAAGGAGAAAACAATGTATTCAACCTGTCAAAGAGGAAATGAATGCAGAACATGAGCTTTCAGTACCGAAACAGGGAATAAGAATTTAGAGAACAGCTCTACCAGCTTGCAGCTAAGTTTACAAGCTGAAGTCAGATCCATTCATTGTGGTTATAAAGGGACACAATACTAAAACAAGGGAGAACAATTGATCGTGAAGGAACAGAGTGAATTCTTCAATCCAAGCCATTCCTAACTGAAGACTGCAGGTTTCCCTACAAAGATATGCAGGAATTCAAAGAGGAAACAATCTGAAGAAGTTTTATAGCCCATGATTTACATAAGGCTAAACTAATCATAATTGTTTCCTTCGGCCTTCTTGCGGCAAAACAAGACTGTTTACTAGAGCGGCAGCATGTTCTGGAGAACCGACACAAATCCAGAGTTGAGAAACCTGCTGATGCTGCTTTGCATTCCTATATTCCAGATAACTCAATATCCTTATCGGGAAGGCAGCCGGGGAACACAGTTCAAGAACCTGGGTTTAAGACCAAAGGTTGTTCACATCAGACACAACCAACCAGCCCACAAGCAAGCTCCAAACACACCACTCTGTAAACTCCAAGTGGCTGGCATATCCTGCAGCAGTAGCCCATTGAAAGCCTTTTCCCTTCGTTTATTTTTAAGGCTGGGTTTTCAAGTCCTACCGCATGAGTGAGTCAGCTTTCCTCCCCACACCCAAGCGGGGCTGCAGACATCCCAGCACCGGCTGGGAGAGGGAGCTCCTACTGCTTGCCATTGCCCTGAGAGCTGCACCTCAATATAAAGCTGGAAGAGGATCACAAAGGAAAAATTCAGCAGGTTTGCATTGCACTTCGGAGTTTCTCAAAGAGACTGAAAACACAAACACCCAACAACACCCACACATGCAAACTATTCACTGTCCTTTTGATACTGAAGTGTTCCTCAGGAATGGAGGGGCAGCTGCAGTCATGCCAAAGCACAGACAAAAGCCTGCAACAAACTGTGAGGACTCACAAGCACATAGCATCATGATAATTTTCAGAGTCCACATTTAATTTGCAAACAAACGATACCCAATAGATGTCTGATTTCAGTGGTGATGGGAGATTCCCCAAGAGCCCAGGCGATGGAAATGCTGGGGTGTGCGGGGGAATTAAAAGGGAGCTTCCAAGTGGAGGGATTGACTTCAAAAGAAGCAATTTAGCATTTAATAATTACAAATTTCTTTTAAAACATCTACTAGTTAGCAAAGCTGCGCGTGTCTGGGCATCTCCTCTATGGCCTATCATCCTTTCTAAATGCTGAGTTTACAGCAGCAGAAGGCAGCCCACAGCAGCGTATCAGAGGTAAATTACTTTATTCTTACTTTAAACCTGAGAAAGCACAAACACAAGCATGCAATATGCTCCATTCAAACATATACAGAGAACAAGGTAATTTGGGCTCTTATTCTACATTAGAAAAAAGCTTCCTTTTCTTTTTAGTTTAATAAAGAAAAACATTAAAAGCAAACAGCTCACAAATAGGAAGGAGAGGGAGCATTTAAAGAAAAGGAGGAGTTTCATCCCATTTTAAAGATTAATTACAAGATTAATCCCACCAGGCAACACAAGTTTCTGGCGCTAAAGCAGAAAGGCGCACTAGCCAACGCCTCCAGCCAACACACACACACGCACCCCTGCACAGCATCTTCCCAGTCCACATCCCTCAAACGCTAATGCACAAACAAAGCCGCTTTCACATGCAGCACTGCAGTTTAATTAATTGGATATATTGAGCGAGTGTGCTGTGCAGCGTGGAAGACTACTCTCCCAAGACTGCCAAAAAAGCCTGCCAGCATCCCAGGGATAGAGACAGGCGGAGGGAAGTTTCAGACATTGCATAAGCACAGGCACACGTAATCACTCATTCACGCTCTCCTGGCCAACACTAGCTCAGACCCCTGCGAGCCATAGCCAAGATCTACCCCAGCTGTTCAGAGGCAACGGGGTGCTTGGTGAGCCAGCGGAGAAGGGAGGGAGAGGCCCAGCCTGGGTGTGTGTGCGGGGAAGGACATGGGGCCTGCTCATGGACGCCTGTCCCAGCACCGAGCTAGCGTGAGCCCTGAGCCTCAAGCAGGGCCCAGAGGCCCCTGCTTGTGTAACTGCCACTCCAGAGCTTAAAAGAAGGAAGGAAAAAAAAAAAGTGTGTTTTTTCCAGGCTCTGTCAACATTGCTGTAAGGAAAGAAACACAGCCCTGTGGTTAGATGGACAGTCAGAAGCCAATTGCACTGCGTGCTGTCCCACACCACCTCAGTGGGCCCGGGCCTCTTGTCCCCTGGCACAAATGTGCCCTTCGCCTGTTTCCTCATGCCTAAGGGCAGTAACTAAGCGATACTCTCCTGTCACGAGGGATTTCAAGGGTAACGGTGTGCAAGATTGCATCACATTCAATGCCGAGATTATCGAGATCATAAAAATTCCAAAGAGAGCTGGGACGTAGAGGGAGCCCCTTGTCACAGGGCATGGTGCTGGATGCCACGCTGAGGCCTGGAGGGAGGGACCCACACAGCCACTTCAGGCTTTGAGGGCTATTGAGAGGTAGAGAGTAAACTCAGGAACTCAGAAAGCACAATTTGCATTCAGATTTCAGGTATCACGATTTCTTCTGTGGTGCGCGGCCAAGCAAACCCCTGGTTGCCAAGCACCAAGCCAGCACAGCCCCCCCACATTACACAGCCCAAGCAGAGAGCACCTGAGCAGGGGAAAAACAGTCTCTCAGAGGTAAGAGAGTCTGTTTGGTTCTAGGGAAACACAGGTACGTAGCCAGAAGAATAGTTGGGGGAACGTTGTACCGCTTATCAGCAATGCGTAACTCCAGAGCCAGTTAAGGCTATATATATATATATATATATACACAGAGATGTATATGTGTGTGTTTTTCTGTATTAAATATAGCTCAGTTTTTAACACAGCGCCGTTGGCTGCGGAACAGTTCGGATGAGCATCTGCTACAGACCATCTGGACTGAGAGGGAGGAGAGCAAAACGCTATGGGACTCTTCAGGAATTTGAAACTTGCAGCGGATTTTACACAGAAAACTGTTGCATAAGGTACACCAACAGATGTGCGATATCAGGAAGGTTCTTTAACCAAATGAAGAAGAAGAAAAAAGAAAAAAAAAAAAAAAAGACAGAGGAAAAAGTGATCCTGAAACTGCTGCTTCTTGCAGGGGCTGGAGTTGGCTGCAGGCGACGGTACTGACCTCATGCCACTGAAACTCAGCATCATTAAAAGAAACAAAACCAAGTTCTCAGGACATGCACCAGTATGGGAGAAGATCTAGCCTTGGGCTTATGTTGCCCCAATGATCTGAAAGTGGTACTTCATATTCAGTGGGTTACCATGGAATATCTCAAGCTTCCATCAAAAAATAAAAGTTCGAAAAAACCACAGTGAGTTTTTATTCATTAAATTAACATACAAGAACAAATGCTTCATATGTAAAGCACTGACCTCCTTCCGACTAAGATCATAGAATCATAGAACAGTTTGGGTTGGAAGGGACCTTTTAAAGGTCATCTAGTCCAACCCCCTTCAAGGAGCAGGGACAGTGAAGATGACTTCACATTCATAATGTATGTGCACACATGGAGATACTATCAGTATTCTTCTCTAAAAACCACAGCAAAATTCTCTGAACTAGAAGAATTTACAAGTTAAGGCTCACAATTACCACATCTTATGAATAATCAATACAAAGCCTCAGACATTCCAAAACTAAAATAATCAGTTTTTCAGAATTGCTGAGCACCTTCTCCTCTATTTTTTTTCCCCCGGAAGATCTGCAAAGGGTAACAAAGGAAACTAAAGAACACAAAGTAAGCTGAAGTTTGCAGAGCCCACAAACTTCCCTAGAAAACTGTTTGGTGTGCAAAAACAAGGGATTTAAAATGACTGCTCTGATTGTACCAACAAGTTGCAGTTCCAGATGGCTCAGGAAGATCTGGACTTCAGCAAAAGTCAAAATGAGAATGGCTGGCACTAATGCCAAATAGGAACTCAGCATTTCTTGCACTTCTGTAGGCTGAATTGTACTTGTTCTGTAATGGTAGCAATTTGATAGCATGCACACACTGGGAACTCAAGCACAGAACAATATGGAGAATCGTAGAATAGTGCGGGTTGGAAGGGACCTTTAAAGGTCATCTAGTCCAATCCCTCTGCAAGGAGCAGGGACACCTTCAACTAGATCAGGTTGCTCAGAGCCCCATCCAGCCTGACCTTGAATGTTTCCAGGGATAGGGAATCTACTTATACATATTACATATGATTATTAAATAATATAATATACTATTACAAAAGAGAAATAACATCTCTTTTTGAAAGAGCAGCTGTCCATGTTTTTCCCACTACCAGTCATCTTTATTTTTTCAATATGGCAATAAAAAAATATCTAATAACACTTCAAAAGGTCCTGTAGGGTAACATTTTGTAAAAGGAGCCCATAAGACCATTTTACAGAAGGACCTAATAGTTCTGTTCCACAAAATGATCCAGTTACATAAGGCTCCGGTTAGAGCTTTACAGGGACAGCCAGCCACACTCAGAAAAGCCTGCAAACAGATGGAGATAATAGAAGTTTAAATGGCCCATCCAGCTTTCAGTATAACCACCGTATGTGGTATTTTATCAGTCGCCAGGCGAGTGGGAGAGGGGGGAGGGAGTAGAAGAGATCAATCTCCCCACACTGTTTACATCGTGCCAATCTCTGGCTCATGTAGCAGCAGTTAAAACTATTCCCCTTTTGAGAGGATTTGTTAAGTCAGTCAGGAAAGGTCAGGACAGAACATGGAAATAGAATTAGACCAGATGCCCATGCTAATAGTAATTCAAACTGCATATTCCCCACTTAAAATGAAAATATTAAATAAAAGCAGTGACAATCTGATACGCTTCTAAAAGTTTAGTGCTCTAGCCATTTTTATTTAAGCAGATGATTTGTCTGGTCCTGATGCAACCCATTTTTCAAAGTTCAAGGAGGGAATAGAGATACATGTTAAGAAGCAGCCTTTTTAATGTGTAGAAATTTGTATTCATAGCTTTTTCTTTGGTAAGACAGAGGTCATACACAGAGAGCTGTTAACTGCAGTAACTTTTCATACCATACTTTTCATACAACATTATAAATAAAGCTTCCTATTATTAGACAACACCGCTACCATACACCTCCAAGAGGAAAAACCAGACCAATAATAAGCAAACTGGCTATAGACCCGACCAGAGTGAAATCTCTCATCGCTAAGGGATGCCCAGGCACATATTCAGATGCTCTCCTGGTACACTCTGAAGTTGGTGTTTTGTTTAGGGAAGAAATCAAGCAACTAAGGAGGACTACAGAGAAGCTCTCTGACAGAACTTAAGAGGAACCACAGGACTGAGCGGCGTCCCTCAGGGGTCCGTGCTGGGCCCGGCCCTGTTCAACATCTTTGTCGGCGACATGGACAGTGGGATAGAGTGCACCCTCAGCAAGTTCGCCGACGACATCAAGTTGTGTGGTGCCGTCGACACGCTGGAAGGGAGGGAAGCCATCCAGAGGGACCTTGACAGGCTGGAGAGGTGGGCCCGTGCCAACCTCATGAAGTTCAACCAGGCCAAGTGCAAGGTCCTGCACCTGGGTCATGGCAATCCCAGGCACAAATACAGGCTGGGCGGGGAATGGATTGAGAGCAGCCCTGAGGAGAAGGACTTGGGAGTGCTGGTGGATGAGAAGCTCAACATGAGCAGGCAATGCGCCCTTGCGGCCCAGAAGGCCAACCGCATCCTGGGTTGCATCAAGAGGAGCAGGTCGAGGGAGGTGATTCTCCCCCTCTACTGTGCCCTGGTGAGACCCCACCTGGAGTACTGTGTCCAGTTCTGGAGCCCCCAACACAAGAAGGACATGGACCAGTTGGAGAAGGTCCAGAGGAGGGCCATGAAGATGATAAAAGGGCTGGAGCACCTCTCTTATGAGGACAGGCTGAGAGAGTTGGGGCTGTTCAGCCTGCAGAAGAGGAGGCTCCGGGGAGACCTGATAGCGGTCTTCCAGTACCTCAAGGGGGCCTATAAGAAAGATGGGGAGAGGCTGTTTAGTATGGCCTGTTGCAATAGGACGAGGGGTAATGGTTTTAAAATAGAGGGGGATAGATTTAGATTAGAAATTAGGAAAAAATTTTTTACGATGAGAGTTATAGAACACTGGAGCAGGTTGCCCAGAAAGGTGGTGGAGGCCCCATCCCTGGAAACGTTCAAGGCCAGGCTGGATGAGGCTCTGAGCAACCTGATCTAGTCAGGGATGTCCCTGCTCCTTGCAGGGGGGTTGGACTAGATGACCTTTGAAGGTCCCTTCCAACCCTAACCATTCTATGATTCTATGACTGACCTGCTAAAGACTTCAGTGATGAGACAGGCAGAAAAGAGGTGCAAAGACACAACTGGGAAGCAGGAGAGGAATGCACACAGCTCCTCATTTTGCTTTTCAATGCTTAAATTCCCATGGCAATGACTCTTTTCTTATCCCCAAAACAAGAGGGCACTTCTGTAATCAGTGCAGGAACAGCCACAGGCAAGCCTCCTCTGCTGATAGACCCAAGCTTCGTCCTTGGCAAGATAACCTGTAGCAGCAAAAAGGTCATGGGGTCACTCACCTCGTTCAGCTTCTACCAGTAGTGGCATAAGAGCATGCTGTCTGTGACGGGAAGAGCCCTGGGGATGTTGGGGAAAGGGACGACATTTTGCCAAGAGCCACCCAGAGCACCCCAGGTGCTTTTTGCACAAGATACCTACATAGCCCCAGGATATCTGCACCCTTCAGTCACTGACTGGAAACTCAGCCAAACAAGTTCTGAAAAAAATCCAGAAAAACTGCCCTGGTTTAAAAATAACATTGCCCTGTGGCTCCCTGCAGGACTATCGCTCTCTCACAATGGGAGAAGCAGGCCTTCAGCCCAGCCATTTCTGTTCACAGGAGGGGAAAAGGTGTCCAACTCTCCTTCCTCAGTGGTGTAAGCTAAAACAGCTGTCCGTAAGGCCCAGGCTACCTCTTTCCATGGCAGACTCCAGCAGAGATGCAAAACAGACAACTGGAAGCAGCAGCATGGGAAAGCAATGCTGTGCCACAGCTCTTTTGTCACAGCTGTCACTAGGTATGCTTTAAAACATGTATTTAAATTAAAAAATTCTCAATGTCCAAATGATACAGCTGTTTACCTTTCCTCAGCTGTTAGAGCAACACCAAGAGCTGTGCAGCCAATCCATTTATTTTAATAAGTTAAGTAAAAATAGCCTCTCATATCCAGCAACACCCTTAGAAGAACCTGCATTTTGGAAACCAGCAGAGAAAGACCAAGTATGTGCTCAGAGCAGCTTCAGGGATACTTTGGCCCAAAGCACAGGCACAGAGTTGCTGTCCTCGGAAAGAGGGAAGAGCTTCCCCACAATTCAGCCCACCAAAGCCCCAGCCCTACTCTCACACTTTTTAACTGCTGGTAACCAACGTGTTAAAAGTCCCCCTGGCTTTACATCACCCCTTTGGTAAAATAAAACCATATGGATTCCATGGATTTTGGTTAAAAGTTACGCACACGTGCAAGGCACAACAGTCCCAGGGTCTCAAAAGCCTGACTGTTGGTGCTGACCCCTGCTCCTCCCCCACCAACCCAAAACGAAACACAGAGACATTTGTTGGAAAATCGCTCCACCGCAGGCACACAGAGTGGGGACTGTGCAGGCAGGGCGTAAAGTGGAGGTGAGCTCCCCACTGGAGGGGAGCTGCACTCAGTTTCCCTTTCAGATGGATTTCTGAGGCTCTTTCTTCCTTCAACACAGTCTAAGTTGCATAAATACAGAAAGTGAGACATTTCTGCACAGAGGCAGGACCATGGAAACCCTATTTCATTGCCCTGCAGAGAAAGAGCAATAAACCCTCTGCCTCCGCCAGCAGCTCCACAGCAGAGCCCCTGCCCAGGGCGGGGGCTGGCGGGGGTCCAGCCTGCCCGGATACCGCACCAGGAGCCTGCAGCTGCAGGAATGTCTGGGACTGGGTGCATGCAGCGTTTTTTAATTGCATGCTTCTGCTTCCACCGTCTCAGTCTGTCCTGGCTGCGTATTTTGGGGGGTTAGTTTCTTTTTTTGTCTTGTCTTTTCTTTCCTATATTCTGCTTTTAAGTGGATGGGGGAGAAAAGCAGCAAGGAGTGCAATTATAAGGCAGACTGTTGCGATGGCATGCTCCTCTGCCTATTCTTAGGCTTCGAAATGACACCCTCCAGGCTGGGTGACCAGAGTCTTACCTAACCCTCATTTTCGTCTAACAGTTGGGTTTTTTTTCAAATGCTGAAAGTTTTCTCTGTTGATAGCAGTGGAGAAAGTAGGGCTCTCAGACAACGCAAACCGGTGCGAACAAAGCTGAAGGAAAACATTTCATAAAACCCCGACGTGCCTGAAAACTTAGCGTGTGGGGAAGACTGTTACAATAATAGCAAGCTATGAAACACACTTTGGCAACCTGTCTTTTACAGCTCAAGAGGCTAAACGCTGCCCATATGCAATGGCTGAGAGCACATCTCAAAAACTGAGCAAGTCCTGGCAAAATCACATGCCAACTACTCAGATACGCCATTTCTATCATTAAAACTCAGCCTGAACAAAACAAAGAGGCACATTCCAACTGGAATACTGAGTTTGAAACCATCACACCAGATTTCAAATGCAAAAGGGGTTGATAAACATGTAATCCCATTACACCCTGACCTTACATCCCATCTGTTTCACTAATAGGTGTGGTTCAGCTGTCTCAGGCTCCTTTCAGCATCCCATAGCATCAGTACTTCTCACAAAAGAGCATCACCAAGAAAATCCCAGTGTTGCTGTGTCACTGAGAATTTTGAGATTTAAAAAAAAAAAAGTTTAATAGGCATAACCTGCAGAGACATATGTCTTTCTGCCAGAAACTGTGTTTATTACTCATGTACAAAAAAAAGTCACTGTCCTTCCCAGAGGCTTCCTCAGAGAGGACAGCTTAACACCACACCTGCTGCTCCAACCCAGTTCCATCAAGATGAATTTGAGGTCCACTATTCAAGCTAACACAGACCGCCTTGGCAGAGCAGTATGAGGGAGCTATTCCAGGTTCAGTTATGCTGGCAGATCTAAAAGGCCAGCCAGGGCTCTAGGGTTCTCAGCAGACCACACCTAACCACAGCAGAAGTCACTTGTTTATTCCTTGCTTTCTCTCCCAAGGGTGATTCTCTGCCTTATTTCTGATCTGCCTGATCAATCAGGACAAACCTCACTTACAAGGTCAACTAGGTTCCACAACTTTATAACAGCTGCTCATTGGCAGCCCAAGCATTGAGCCCTGCACAATTCAAGCTCTCCCAGGAAAGATGGGATTTTTTTTCTACCCACCTCTAAAATCTGTATTGCTCACAGAAGCAGTTTGCCTCACAGATAATTTCTTCTCGGACTGTGCTGCATCTAAGGTCTGTTGTTTAGCTGTAGCACTCCCCCAAAGTTTGATCCCTCCAACAGTCCTTCATTACAAAGTCATCAAATCCAGAATGTCCCAAAGAAGGTGTAGTTCTGCCTCATGGGAAGTGGTGCAAATACTGACAACAGTGTAAAATCTAGTCAAATCCTGCATGGCTTGTTCTCCTCAAGAGCAGATGCTCAGCCACATCTGCTTACAAACCCACCACCTGCACAAGCACTGCTTCTGCACCAATGTTGCTACCAGCTGAGACCAGCTACCATGCAGAGGACTCCCTCTGTCTGCTCAGGCTTTGGCTCCCACCAAGGCAAACCAGTTAGTGGTCCCTCTTAAGAGCATTATTTGATCAAAAGGAGTTTTCCTCCAAAAGCAAAAGTCAGATCAATGGATGGGAAGAACCTTATAGGAGATGCCATTCTAGCTGCTGTTCCCTGCAAATAGCACTACCTTGCACAGAGCACTGCTCCCTTTACTGGTATTATGAATGACATAATTTGTGATTTAATTGCAACAATTTGCCCATTCTGGTTGAGGTCAGGTCCATAGAACTTCATTGAAGTGAAAAATGCACTTCCATTAAGAAAATAAAAAATATGACACGTTTGCAGCAGATCTTTTTCAACAATATGGACAACTCTTCATTTTCTGTAATTAGTCCATAAAACACACCACTGAGGCATGTTAGTATTTATTTTCCAGATAAGGCAATGCAAGAAGTGACCTCCTCAAACTAGAGCAGCATTTGGCATTGGATATGCAACAAGAACTTGAGTATTCATGTATTGGGATATGTAAATCTACTTATCTGTATATATAAGGCTGGAACACACATGCTCTGTCTTCAGCCTCAGGAAGAACCAAAACTACTATATAGAGTAGACGTCTTTAAAGGTTCCCCTTAATGAATAAATTCTTCTTACATTCACAGGATGAGCAATTTCAGCTCTGTCAAAGACTTCACAAAGTTTCTTTGTATGAAGATGCACTTTAAAGATTAATTTCACTGAGTGGTCATCCCACAATCATATAAGGAAAATCTGCAGATTTACTTGGACATCCCATCTGAGTTTGCGCTGTGTACTTGTAACGTCCCCAGGGTGAACTGCTCTTCCTTAGAGAAGACTGCGTGGTTCCCTCTCATCGTGAGCTCACAGATCAGCCTGAAGCATCTCAGGCTATGGTGCTTCTTGATCAGGACGTACTATCTCTTATGATGTTGCAACAACAAAATTTAAATGCCTAGTAGGATTTTGCAGGCTACTTACCACAACCATGAAATCCCTGATGGGTGGAGCTGTCAGAATTACCATAATTCAGCAGAATCAGTCCTGCAGGCTGTATTTACAAGACTGCCACTGTGAGCTCTGGGAGGGCACCAGCAATGATGCTTCCTCCACAGTGTGTGCACGTGTGCGTACTGGGACACACACACTCAGAACTATTCAAGCCTTCCTACTGAAGGGAACATCTGCTTCTGGCATATGATGGTCCTAAATGCCATCAAAAAAAGACTACACCAGTGGCAAAGTACTTTATGATCACCGCGGGCAGCCTCAAACCGAAGTATCTACTCATCTCAGGACTATTTGCCATCCATCAGACACAAAGTACCCAACTTGTTTCTTACTACAAAAACAATCCAGACACACTGAAGCAATTGGAAAAGAAAATTCAGCTGAGGTTCTTTTGGTAAGCAGCCTGACCACTGCAGTGTTGTTTTTTTTTTCTGGTCTTCCATATATAGTTGTGACAACTGCAGAAAAATATTCGCTCGGCCGCCCTCCCATAGCCAGCCGAGTCTGTAACAACACACCCACACCACAGATGTACTCAGAAGTTACAATCCCTCCCTCCCTATTTACACAGCATGACAAGTTGGGATAGCACGGCTGCAGCAGCGTTAGTGCTCTGGCCCTCCCACAAGAGACCAAATCTGTGTCTCCTGAGGAGGGGAGTACCTGTGCAATGCCTAACAAATAGGACAAGCCACTTGGATGCCACCTTAGGTCCAACAGCAGTGTACTTCCCAAGTGGTTCAAGCTCACTGTAGGATCAGAGCTGGCTGGCAACAACCAAAAACTCATAATAGGAACGATTTTATTTTAACAAATAGTTATTAACTCACATTTTAAGCACTGCACAAACAGGGGTAGACTGCAAAACATTTCATGCTTCTGTGTTTTCCTCTTCATATGTGCTTCCATCTAGCAAAATCCCACAATATTAATAAGCAAAATCTTCACCTTCCCTTATAGCTACACATAATCCTAGCTAAGCAAAAGATACACCTTCCACTTATAGTTTCAAAATTTTCTTATAGTTATCTAAACTACATTACTTAAACATTATTTTGCTAACACGCATATGCCACATTCTGATATATTCTGCCTTGGACTGTACACTCCCACCTTTCCCCAAATTACAGATATTTTCTCCAAAGTACCGCACATCAACAGAAACAACACACCAGTGGACAGACCAAAGTTTCTTGCCAAGGTTGAGTACACTCCTTCCCCTGATGAAAAGGGAATCATATTTGGATCTCCAGAGGTTTGCATCACTTCCTAGTAAAAGCACATTTGAGCATTTTTTTTTTTCCAATCAAAGTGAGTGGCTGAGTCAGCTTGTACTACATTTTATCAGTCAGCCTTAGACTGAAGGAAACAACTAAGACCTCCTAGAGGTGCCTCTGACCAGCAGCCCCACCTTTCCAAAGTGGCATTGATACACACAACTGCATGATGTCTGCCAGAGAAAGATAAAAACAACCACAAACTGCAGATAAAGATTCTACTACTAAGTCAAGGTTCATCACACATACACTAGAAATATGGAATAAGAGGAATCCAGTCTCATTTACCAGTGATTCCCGTTTTAAGTGAGATTACAGTTAGTTTCTACTTTCTTAAACCTCCTTCTGGTCAGTTCAACTAGTATTTATTAAAATTTTGAGCTATGAGTCCTCCTTGCTATTTTTTTCCCCAAATTCAGTCAAACTGACTGTTGCCTAATTCTTGCCCTTCCCCTGTCAGTCTGAAACCTCTGAAAATTAAAGTTTGGAGGGCTTTTCAAGAGAGGAAGTTCTGCTATTTAAACTTAGCCAACAGCTGGCAGGTCTGGGTCAGAAACATGAAAATTTAACAATGTAAGCTCCACAAGACAACCAGCATCTACCAGCAAGGTAGGGAGCAGAAGTGACATCCCTCTGCGATACAGTATTGAGCGTGCTCCTGCACTGCAAGGTTTCTAGGGCAGGAGTTAGCTGAAACAGCACACATTTCTCAGCTGCTCTTCTACTTCCCTCTGCCCTCCCCTAGACTCCCTCAACAAATCCTACGGCTGTATCCTTTTCCAATAAAACACTAGAAGCCCTTTTTACTCCTCTGAGTTGTTACACTTAGGTGCTTTCATATGAGCCTGTTCACCAGTCTGAGAGACCGTGCACGAGACAACAGTGGAGAAAACATCTAAATGGGGCAGAGCTGCTCCTCACGTAAAATTATAGAGAATAACATTTTATAACCTTGTTTTCCCTCACTGCCAGAGAGGGACGGAAAAAACTCTTGCCTTCCTTCTTCCCCTCCACCCTTTTTTGTTTATTTTTTTTAATGAACGTCACCACCAGGACAGAAAGTTTATTTGCTAAAATAAAGACTCTGAGAAGTTAACACTGATCTTGAGCATTTAAGTATCCTGTCAGTACACTGCCCAAAAGGTCCTAGTGTAGAGGCCCCACCGTTCACTCCCTAAGCGGGGAACATCCTTGTTTGGCTTGGCTCAGCCTCCTGAAGCGCTGCGTCACTAACTGGAAGCAGGCGGGTTTGCATGGAGCTTCCAAGAAGAGGCTCAGAGGAGGGATGTAAGGCAGGCAACAACCCTCAAACCAAGCTAGGAAGAAACAGGGGACGCCCAAGGAACCAGGTCTTTGCTGGGTTCCTGGCTAAAATGACTTGAAGCGTGTTCTGGGAAAAGAGATATAGTTTTGTCTGTATGTTTACTGATGGCTGGGGCTTAGGTGTCTCTGTGGATCGCAAACAGGACTGCTGAGAGCTGCCATTAGGAGCCTGAAAGCACTGGTTACATTAATTGTGCCCTTGTACTTTACAGAAGTCCTTGACAACCTGTTTAGAGACAAGAAGAAAACCATGAGGGCTACCTCCTCCCTGTTGCTATGAGACACTGCACCAAGCTATATGTAACCTCAGGGCTATTTACACAAGGCTGCTCTCCTCTCCAGAGTCCCAGGAAAAAGATCAGCATCTGCATGAGGACAACTTGTCACGGGGAAAATCCACTCCAGTCTGAGATGTCTCAAATATCTCTGCTTAATGCAAGAACTCTGAAGCAAAGCATTGCAGGGACACATTTTAGATAGCCACAGTGCTCCCTTAAAGCTCACAGACATTGCAGCATGTGTTATGGACTACACTTTTGAAAGAGCTGTTTCCCAGCACCAGTCCTGCACAGTCATTTCTCTTTGGTACATATTGCAGACCACTGAAGTCACAGCCTGGTCTGCACACAACACGTGACACATTCTTGCCCCATTTGCCTCCAGGTTTCTTCACACCTCTGCTTGGTACAGATTTTCTCTGGCGTCTGTTCATTAGCTTCAGATTATCTCCCCAGCTGGGCCTTTGACTTACATTCCTTCCCTGCTGCTAGACTAAACTGACAGAGCACAGCCTGCCTAGCTCAAACACCACAGCTCTTGTCAAAGATCGACGCAGAAGACTGAATCGAGATTTCTGGGACACCTGCCTGGAAGTGCCTTTAAAAGGTTTAGTTAAGAGAGAACATGTACTTGAAAGTCCCTCCAAAGCATTCTAGCAGTACTGTGAAAAGTCAGGGTCTTTTAGAAATCACTCCCTGTTCTTAAGGGGGGAGGGAGGCAGGAGGGGCACACAGAGGGGGAAAAGCTTTACATCTCACTTCTGCTTTTATTTCTATATTTTCTTTTCTGTGTCTTGGCCATAACCCAAATGTCCAACTCCCCAGAGGCTGTTTCAGGGGTGAAGGCAGCAGCCTGGAACAGCAGAACTGCCCCTTCACATAGTTTCTGTATGGGCACACCTGGTCCAAGCAGAGATCTGCTTCTAATCTGCCAACCACGTGCTGCAGTGCCGACTGTTGCAAGGAGCTCAGCTCCGCTACGTATGCCAAGCAGAAATGAGATAGGGAAGCTTCACAAAGATAAACCTGCCGTGCGTCAATCGCAGGAGGAGGCTAAGCACACAGCCAGGCTCCAGGCACCTGGAGGGGTTTAAGGCGTTGCATGTCTTGCACTATTACTCCGCTGCCGCAGGTTATCTTTCCGCAGCAGAATGGCAAAGGCAGTGACAGGAGTACTCCCCCACTCCACAAATTAACAAGTGCTTAAGGACCAGGGTTGCTCATCTGTTTTGTCCTCGGACAGGTGCGAGTGGTGACTCCCAGGAGCACACATAGCCTCAGCCTCTCCTGCTAGACCCAGCAGAGCCTGACAGGATCATCAAGCTGAGGAGCTTCATTCCCAGCCAGACCTGTTGCCAGTGCTTCTCCAGGAGGCACCCGATGCTGAGTAGCAGGTCAGGAAGGGGCCACTTCATAAGTGCAGCAGCCTCCCCCCGACACCAACACATCACAGGTGTGCTGGGAGCTTTATGCCGAAAGGAGAAGCAACACTGCTTTAGAGAAGCTGGGCACTCTCCCAGTGATTGCAGCATTTGTAATACAGCTTTTAGATATTTTCAAGCCACATCTGCTGTCCACACTATACTTGAGTAAAATATTTTTCCTGCTAACACATTCCAAAGAAAAACCAAAACAGCACTACTACTAGAGAAGGTTATGCCATACCATGGAAGCAGTTCAAGGCAGTGCCTTCTGTCTGTCAGCTATCTAAATGCAGAGCACGTCAAGGAAGAAATATTCCTTTTCTCAAAAGTCCTGGGCACTCTTCTCCTCCTGTCTCAACTTGTGTACCAAAATTAAACACAAGACCCCTATAAACTATGGGGAGACTGATCCTGCAACAAAAACAAACTACCAAGCTCATTAAAAAGCTGCAAAAGTTCTGGATAGACGTTAATAAAGTAAGGCCTGTCACAGGCAATGGATTTTAAACTTCCTTGAGCTGGTCATGTAGAAAAGCACAGGCTTGTAGTATCGTGGCAAAAGAGGCACAGGAACAACAACAATCTTCCACTGTTAAAAACTGGGGTATAGCTGGGATCGTATTAGCCATCACCCTCCAGTGGCTCTACCTTTAAAATGAAAGCTAGCAGCTTTCCTTTTTCATCTGGGTATACATCCCATCTCCTCATATGTTCAAATCTATTGGTTTTCCTCATATGTCATCCTAACTGCTTTCCTTTCTTCCTTTCCTCTGCCTTCTTTCACCTGCCTGGGCTGAAGACGCTGGACAAACTGAGACCAGTCAGGTGCGTTTTAGCCAGTCTGTTCCAGACAGAGATACATGGAACACAGGGCCATCTTTGGCACTCTGCTCCAAGAGGGAACTTACATAAAAGCGGTCTTATTTTCTCAAATGTCTTTTTCTACCAGAAATTTTACCCCTTCCCACATGCCTTGTGTGCTGTCTCCTTTAATATGTGCCAAGAGATGTCATGACAAATGCAAGCAGTTCAAAATAGCTTGAAGAGATTAAAGCATTTATTTAAACTTCACTGAAATCAATGCAGTTTAGGAGAATGATCAACTGCTGTGATGCATTTGGAAAAATTAAAGTAGTCATGTAGGGTGCTCCTGTATGTTCTGCCCTGCAGTATCCAGAGAGTCAACAGGCACAACAACAAAGTTTTACAGCACGTAAAACTAGAAAGGACTATGAAACCTTCCTAGTCTGACCCTTCCACATGTCCCAGACCACTATGTTTCCCTGAGGTACTCTTTTATAGGGTCTGATAATTTGTCCTTTGTTGAAATATAACTTCCAGGAAAGAACATGGGTGTGCTGCAAAGATGAAGAAATTAGCATTTTCCCCCATGTTTTTAGCCCTTTTTTTTCTTGTTATGCTTTCCAGTTCTTCTATATCCTTTTTAAAGAGTTGAACTCCAGGAATTTGACACTATGTAGTAGCATTGGTTTCACCAACACTGTATACTGAGGTTAAACAGAGAAATTATTTTGAAAAATATGGATTTTATTTTTTTTTCCTTCAGAATCACCCTAGCAGAGCACATGGAGTTGCTTGTCTACTCTGAACACTAGACTATTTTCCAAGTCCTGATTTTCAATATGCAGTCACCTGTCCTGTAGGTACAGACACATTTTTTTTGTTCCTAGACACAAAACTTGCTGCTGGATGATGGATTAAGCTCTTGAGAAGCCTTCTGTCTGGTACCTTTTTGCAAAGAAAAAAAAAAAAAAAAAAATCTATCCTCTGTCACCAGTTGTCCATTAGCAACTATTTTGAGTCAACCCTTTGATTTCACACATTTTGTGGGTTTTTTTTTTTTAATCAATACAATGAAATAAATATCTAATTACTTGCAAATGTCTCTATTTGCTTTCAATTTTTTTTTCATCTCAAAAAATGAAATCATGTTTGTCTGACTATATCTGCTTTTCATAAAATCCTACCTACTGGGATTAAGTCATATCTGTATCCTTCCACTCACTCTAACTGTGGAATCCTACAAGAGCTTTTTTTGTACTTTTAAATACGTTTGCTACTAGGATCTCCTGAGCATAGTTTTTATTTCCTCCCCTTTGCTCTTTCTTAATAAATTTAATGTTTTCAGACATTTCCTGATGATGTCATGACCCAACAAAAATCAGTGTCAACAAGCCAAAATTCTCCTCTGAGACCTTTCACCTTATCTGGATTTCCAGTTATCCAGATTTGTTAGTTCCAAGAAGTTTTGTAACCTGATTACTGACAATGGTTAATTTTCATACTACACCATTAACAAAGTCCCCTTTCTACCCTTACACTTGCCAACATTGTCTTTTCCCCTTGGATATTCTTAGCTGATCATCAACAGCTCCTCCCTGCCTCACACTGGTTCTTTTTCACTCTTTTCTAACCTTAAGTATTACTTGGTGCAAAAAGAGGAAAGGTATTTTCAAAGGACATTAGCAGTTTAAAAAAGGAATAGCATAACGATAGCTTAAGATTCATAATCCCCTTCACAATGATAATTTTATTCCAAGCACAAAGCTCTGAAGGGATCTTGCTGCGAATACAATGATAGCCATTATCTGTGTGTTACAAGAGCCACAGCTGAAACCAAAGTTTTCAGAGACTCTCTATTCTGGTGGTGATACTGAAAATTACATTATATACATCATATGAAACTGAGAAAGAAGCCTCAATAAATAGTATTAGCGTAAGCTTAACAAACTCTTCTGATCATATCACTTCCGCATCCTCTTCCAAACACCTGTTAAAGCAATACGCATTTAATGTTTTCAATCTTTCCTCATAAACCAGCTATTTCAACCACTTACTTTTGCTGTCATTCTTTGAATTCTCCCGAACTAGCCTCTTTCAGATATCCAGGTGTTAAGAACTGAAAAGCCCACAGACACACCATTGGCATACTGACACCTACATGCCCCAGGTTTCTGTGCATCTCCCCAAATTGTACTTTTCAACACCTTAGTCACCACTACAGCAGTGGCACAGTTAATTGGCCATCCACAGTCATAACCCTGGCTGCTTTGATATACGGACTTTGCAGCTTTCTGCACTGAATAACTACTTCTGTCATCTCTTCCCCTTGGCCTTCAGCAATCTGCAAGTTCCTGCAGATTCTTATTTCTTGTCTGTATTTCCAACCTCCTTTTTTTCCCCCTCAAATACCTGTAAATTTGAAACAAAATCAAATTACTTCATAGGCTCCTTGTAGCTCTGTCCCAGCTACCATATCACATAATGTCCCTCTGTTGTGGTTTTGTTTAGTGGGGGGGGGGGCCTAAGGTGGTAGCTTCTGTAGGAAACTGCTAGAAGTTGCTCCCCTTTGTCCAGTGGACTCAGCCGGGCCTAGGGCAGACCTGCTGCTGCCCAGGGCTGAGCCAATTGGTAGCAGAATGTTCTGTGATAACACCTCTGCGATAACGTATTTAAGAAGGGGAAAACAGGGGAAAAAAAAGATGTGAAGAAGCTGAGTGGGGGTAGAGGCACAAAGGGAGTGGCGCAGGCCTCCTGGGCCTTGCAGGCCTCCCTCTCTGGTCTCTCGCCAGCAGGCTGACTGGGCCCGACTCGGCCTGGCCTGGCTGCAAGAAGTGGAGAGGAGATGAGCTGGATGATGTGAAGATATTCTGAGAGGCATCTGCCAGCCTGTTGTGAAGAACTTTTCTTGTGAGAGGAACAGCTGCAGATGCCAAGGTCAGTGAAGAAGGAGGGGGAGGAGGAATGCAGCCCCTGGCCAAGATTCCCCTGCAGCCTGTGGTGACGACCATGGAGGTGCAGGTTGTCCCCCTGCAGCCCATGAACGTCCATGGAGGAGCAGAGATCCACCTGCAGCCTGTGGAGGACCCCACGCTGGGGCAGGTGGACACCTGAAGGCGGCTGTAGCCCGTGGAGGGCCTGCTGGGGCAGCTGTTCTGGCGAGACTGTACCCCGTGGAAGAGATGACCCACGCCGGAGCAGTTTCACGAAGGACTGTGGCTCGTGGGTGGGACCCCACAACGGAGCAGGGGAGGAATGTGAGGAGTTCTTCCCCTGACAATTAAGAAGTGGCGTAAAACAACGTGTGATGAACTGACCGCAACCTCCATTCCGTCCTCCCCCCTGTGCCACTCCGGCGGGGGGGGGGGAAGGTGGTAGAGATAATGTTAAGCTCAGGAAGAGGGAGGGGTGGGGGAGGTTATCTTGTTCTCTGTCTCATTATCCTGCTGTTTTTAGTAATAAATGAATAGTTTTTCCCAAGTCAAGTCTGTTTTGCCCGTAATGGTAACTTTAAGGATTTCTCCCTGTCCTTATCTCAAACCTCGAGCCATTTTTCTTATATTATCTCCCCCTATTGTCTCGGAGGGTGGGGGAGTGAGAGACTGCATAGTCTGGTCCAGATCGGGGCTGAACTACCACACCCTCTGAAACACTGAAGCCACATCTTAAAACCAAGCAGTTTTTTTCACCCCCAGCTAATCTCGCCAGAAAGCTGTTCCAAGCAAGGTACTGAGAAGAGGATTTTCTGTATGCCTCTCTTCCAGATCTTTTTCATTAAAGCTAACAAAGATGTTAAGGACATGAAACGCCTTTAATTTTAAATTTTTAGAGGAGAAATGAAGGCATTTACTGCACAGTTTTCAAGGTCAGTGCCACAGTTTATTGGTCTTGATCTTGCAGATGTAGTTTTGTAGTTGAGAAAAAACAGCAACATCCTACCTCTGTGGTTTTGCAACATATTTCTAACAACAAACAGGCAACAGCAACAGGGAAACATTCTTAAGTCCCAAAGCAGACTCCCTGCTGTGCTTTTTCAGTGGAGAAAGATAATAGTTGATAGAAATTCAGCTGAAATTTTGCTCTGAATTAGCACAGCCAAATGAGAGCCACAAGTCACTCTGGGCAAGTACAAAAGTAAGACTTTTCTTTCTCTTTTAGTCCTTCTTGTAAGCGACAGCATCTACTGAAAGTCATGAAGAACAAACTAGCCGAACAGAAACAGAACTGCAAAAGCACTGAGGCACGAGGAGGAGACAAGTTTTGCATTCAGAAAGCTCGCACCTTAAAAATAGTGCCAAAGCTGATTTCTGCCAGGCCTGTGACTTTAGCGAGTCAAGTCTGAGCGGTGCCTTCCAGCTGCCGGCAGCTGGCTGGGCACCTCGAGGGCAGAGCTGCGGTGCAGCACCCTCGTACATCTGGAGCCCTTCTGCAGCCACCAGTTCCCGCCCCCCCTGGCTCCCTGGACAGCTGTTGTCATCGATTTTATAACTGTGGGCAGGAGCATCCCAGGGCATCTCTGCTTTGGCTCCTTCACAGGTGCTGGGAGGGAAGGGGGCTTGCAGACATGCAGGCAAGGGGGAAATGCTTTCTGATGAGAGGAAGGGCAGATGGCCCACAGCCAGCCAAAATGGACATCCCTAAAGAGCCTTCAGTCCCCCGCAGCATTTCACCACTGAGCACAGAAGGCATCAGAGCCCTATGTAGGCAGGATCAGTTTGGTTTTCTTTTCTTCTTTAAAAAAACCCCACCTCTAGGCTTTATGCCTGTGCTCTGAAAAATACAGCTTACCAGCCTGCCCCAAACACCACAGCAGTCCCAACCCTGAATCACACGCACAGCTGTGCAGGGGGGATGGCAGAGAGGAGGAGGGGAAGGGAGCAGCAGCACTGAGAAGCTGGAGTAAGACATAGCATCAGTGCTGATGACTAGGCCAGTTACACCCGTGATGAGAAAGACAGATGTTTTGCAGAAAGTCAGCTGCTGCCTCGCATTAGGAGGTATGAAAGCAGACAGTTTAGACATCATATTTTCCTCAGTCTTCCTCCTCCTTTGCTAGCCAGGACACATCCAAGAAAACCAGGGATCTGGCTGCAAGAAATAAGGACCTCCTTCATCTTGGTTGCCCCTGAAGATCTCATCCCGTCCGTACTATCACAAGCCTTCCCCAAAGGCAACAGCCATATTGCTGCTTTCGCTGCGAGAAAAGCTGCAGGAGCAGATGAGCTCTTTACTGCTCTTAAGTTCTACACGTACTCACACAAATCTCTCCTGTGGGTACCAGAAGCTCCATAAATGAAAATACATGTTTGCAGATAACTCACATAAAATCAAAACATTGCAAGCAGATTACTGAAGCTGACAGAAGAATCTATAGGGGACTGGGAAAAAAAAACAGCTTTGGGATAAGCTTCCCTTTATGCACAGAATTTGTTGCAGGGGTGAAGGAACAGAGACCTGCTTGGTATTCAGGGCTTGGTTTGTGGGTTTGGGTTGTTTTTTTTTGTTGGCTGTTTTTCAGGTTTTAGGTCTAGTCACATGAGCTACTACACAGGGTGGTCTCTTCTCACACCTACAGCTTCAAGGTTAGCCACAAAAAGGAAATAACACAGGTAGTGGCCAATCCTTAGAGATATGAGCTTGCATAAAGACAAACAGCCTTGAAATAAATGGTGTAGGCTCTTATACAGTCATATATGCCAGAAGAGTAAGTAGGTAAGGCACCCAGAATTTTATCAGGAAAATTCTGAACAAAATTCTGGGTGCATAAACAAACTGCAAGTCTAACATACCACTCTGTACATCACCTGTGCTGCACAGAAGTAAAACATATGCACAGAAACAAGCATTTGTTCAGGATAGCTGGAACTCAGTTCAGCTTCCCTTCTCCCCATTTCAGTAAATCCAAACCAGAACTGAAAGAAACAAAAAAAAAAACAAAAAAAAAACCCAAAACCCAAAAGCATTGCTTCTGTGAAAGACCATCAGAAAGAACAGTTTCCTGACAAAAATCAGCAAAACCAAGTGGCCTCCATCACTCAATAGTTTAATGGGGACATGAAAAACTCTGGGATCAGACTACTGCCTAGCAATGCCACATCTAAACTTGAGCAAGGCAGTGCCTTGGGTCCAGAACTGCTCTGAAAGGAACCACAGCACAGCTCCAGCTGGAAGGGGGCTCAGATGGTCTCCAGCCCAGCCTCCTGTGCAAGCAGGGTCAGCACTATGCTCAGACCAGGTTACTCAAGGCTTTATCCAGTCAGGTCTTAAAAACTTCCAAGGAAGGAGACAGTGCAGTCTCTCTGGGCAGCCTGCTCCAGTGCTCAGCTATCCTCAAAGAGAAGTAGTTTTTACTTACCAGACTGAACCTCTCTCACTTCAGCTGATGTCCATTTTATCTCATTCTCCTGTCTGCGGTGGTGTAAAGAGCCTGTCTCTTTTTCCAGTCTTTTCTACCGACCTTCGCTTCACAGCATCCAAACTTTGGAGAGGGAAAATCAAACAGGACACTTCAAATTTCAGCAAGCTAAAGATGCTTTCCTTGCAAGGGGAAGTAACTTCCCCCCTCTATATTGTAGATTAGCCCATCTCACACAAGGGAGTACACACCTCACCTCTGCAGGCAACCTCAACTCCAGCAAAAGCTGGGAGATGAGTGCTCCAGGGTGTCACCAAACAGCCAGGGCTTGTCCTGGCCGAGCTGCAGGAGAGGAGCAAGCCCAGCATGTACAGCTCCAGGTGAACCACTGAAGTGTATTAGCAACATTGCTCTTTGGCCCCACGCTACTGGGGAGAAGCCTCCACCAACACCAACTCACTTCCCTCCTGCACCTCTACTCAGGACACACCAGACTTCACAAGGCAGGAGGCCCAAAGCTCCCCAAGAGATTATGAGAGCAGCCTGATCTCTATTTCCCACCCCATATGACGAACAGATTGCGTGAAAGAACAAAGCCAGCCCCAGTGCTGCTGCAGGGGAATGTTTTTAACTTGTCAGAGAAGAAAAAGATGAAGTGGATGCCACATTTTTCCATTAGATTTTTGCCTGTCACCACAGCAGAGCCAGATCACATACAGAAGATCGAAAGCCAGTCAGCAGCAGATGGGAGGAAAAAAAAATTAAATAAATAAAATTAAAAAAGGAGTAGTTTCCAAGACAGAGTGAAGGCACAGAGAGGTCACTGGCACTATTAAGCTACACATTTGGATGGATGGCAGCTATGGGAACAGCTCTGGTAATTCAAGTATATCCCATTTAACCAGCCTTTCCTTATTTTCTCACATTGCCTTCTCTACTTCCCCAACTCCACCTCATGAGAGGGAGCGCCCCTTATCTGACAGAGCCCCCCTTATCTGACAGAGCATTTATATCCTTCCTGCACACATTTAACACCAATATAACTCAGTTCAGTGACCCTCTTTTCTGCGATCACATACTGTGTTTGACAGCTCACAGACAGACAGAATGACAGTCCCTGCTATAAAGAGCTCAGCGTTTCAGACTGGAGAAAGCGGATGCGATGGCCACATCTGCTACGCCTTATTAAACCTCACCATTTCTGAGCTGTCTTCTTTACTGCCTGCTACTTGCTTAACTGAGGTGAAAGAGTAACATATTTGCCAATAAAAATGTGGCCCAAAGTCAAGCTTATTTTTCCACACACTTTTTCTGTCACTTTTATACAAGACAAACAATCTAGCATCCAAGACAGCCTCCACTTTTCACCCACACTCAGCATCATGGAGGGGGTGACGGTACCATCGACCAGATCCAAGATCAGCACTTCTTTGAACCTCTGGTCTGTCCATTTCTCTGCTATATATCCACACTCTTTTCAAACAATCCTTTTTCCTTTTGAACAACTGCCTCCTCCAGGTAATCCCCTTTCTTTCCAGTGACATACAAATAATAATCCACTGGTATCAAACAAAAACACACACGCACACATCAGGATTACATCTAAGCACACCCCAGACTATTCCCACTGCACATTCCTTTAGCCTAGAATGCACTTCCACCACCCCTTCCCCAGCCAAACATTCCTACCTGCCCTCTCACGTCAGCACCAGTACTTGGGCTGCTACAGCGTAAGCTGTGTCAGGAAACTGATACCCCAAAAGCTAATTCCTTGCAAGAAACTGATTTTACAACTGGATGAGCTCCCAAGCAGCTGCCACAACAGCCCACAGTTACATCCAGGTGCAGAACTGCACTGTCAGGTCCTGTCACCCAGAAAAACCACAGCCACAGGGCATCCAGATAGTACCGATTTCTCATCTCCAGGATTCAGAGAGAGATGAATAAGAAGTAACAGCAGAAATGAATGTGTCCTCCCTGGAAAAACAGACGCAGAGCTCTACCGTGAGAGAGCTCCTCAGGGACTGGCCCAGAGCCCATCTCCCTTGGAAAGAGGGGAGCTGCTCTAAGGAATCAGAGGAGTTAAATGGAGGACCTTGTAAGCTCAGGGTAGGCAGCCAATACAGCCTGCGAAAAATGCCACCGAGCTAGGTTAGTCATCCTATCTGAGTGGCTATCAATAATTGCTGAAGTCTCACCCACAAAATGATCTTTCTCCAAAAGGGAGAGAAACAGTCCAAGACAGAGGAAACAGATGGTGGATGTTTAAACCAAGTATTACAAAGTGACTGGAAAACAGGTTTGGAAACATGGGGAGGAAGGAGCACAGACAGGACTAAGGACAGCAGGGCCTTGAAACAGGTATTGGGATACAGCACAAAAGAGCAGCATCTACCTGCAAGTGCAAAGCTAGCAAGATAACTTGCCTGGTAAGAGACAGAGGGCTACTTTCAAAGGACCCCCTCTTCACTTTCAAAACAACAACCAAGTATCTCAGAGGTACCTCGGCAGCTGAGGCACCAAGAGAAAGCAAGCCCACAGTGATACAGACCCCCCAGCTCTTTGGAGGGATGAGTAGCTAGGAAGACACAGTACAAGCTAAGTACCTCAGTCCTTACTCACAGTCCTGCGTAGGTCTGCAGGAGCAGGGCCACGGCAGTCACGTTGCTGATAAGGTGCTAGCTCACGAGGCAGACATCCCCCTGCTCCTGCTGTAACAAAGCTGAGCAAGTCCACTCTGGCATAACTCTGCAAAAAGCCTGCTGAGGTAGGCTTACAAGCCCCCCAAGGCCAGGGGCACCGTCTTGTGTCACCACAGCACGGTACTGCTGTGCACAGTAGCTCCTAATGCGCTGAAGCAATTTTATTCTGCAGTAGTTACTTCACTCCCACAACTGTCAGACAGCTCAGACATAAAGCAGCTTTGCCAGGTGGTGTCATAGGTGACAGCCACACAGCAAGGCGCAGAGACAAGCTAAGAAACACTGGTCAAAGGCATCTTTGCTTTATGTTTAATTCTATTTGCCACAGCTGCCGTAAGATGATCTCATCTCCCAGTGTACAAGCAGAAGCGTGAAGGCAGACTTGCAGAGGAGGAGAAGTAAGGCACAAATGAACTACTGCAGCTGAAGTCACTACATCAGACGGTGAGAGGGGCACGAAAAGATCAAATGAGACTGCACATCCCCATCTGGGATCTGCAGCTAGTCAGATCAGCCTCCTCCACAGACACAGACAACCCTAAAAAGTGAGACTGCTTTAATAAAAAACTGGTCACGCCCATCCCCCAGGATAGTGGAAACTTACTTAACCCCCAGCTATGAAAGACCCCAAAGAAGGGACTCCTCACAGTTAGAACAAAGACCTGCAAAGAGCACAAGTTACTCCCATCCCTGTAGACAAGTTCAACAACTCCAGACACAGGAAAACGCTGTCTGGTAACGCTGTGAATGAAATTCCTTTACCCTAGCTATCACGCATGACCTGCTCCATGCTTAACAACTGGCTTTCCAAAGTAAGGAAACATTTACAGAAGACAGTGCAGATAAGCCACATCCATCAGGGGAAAAAAATAAATAAACAAACAAACGGTGTTTTTGTACATTAAACATCAGCTCATTCTTATCTACCATGCTTCAAAATCAGTCCCAGGACAGACGAACATTTTTTCCAGCTCCTGTCCTCACTGCAGAAAAAGCACTTCACTATGCAGTTACAGCCAGTCCAAATGAAACTAGCCAGCAACTCAATACTCTCATTTTTCTAATTTTAACTGCCTGAAAATGGGAGGGTAAAGTTTCAAAGTATCCCACTTGTGTTTATCTCAGCTTTTACAGGAACTGGAGAACATTTAGACCCACTACAAGTACCAGACGTCCCCCAGCAAACAGGACAGGTTTTCTTATTTAAATTTGCTGTATGTATTGCTGTTCAGCAGTTGTGACCCTGATTTTTTTTTTTAATATGGAAAGTCATTCTCAAAATTTAACATTACTGCTTTCTACCAAGTCTGTATGCAACTATTCAAAAAACTTTCTTTCACATTTCCCCTCTGTATTGGAGGATTTTGGCAAAATCCTTGAAAGCACTGACTTTAAAAATATTTCACCTAAAATTAGCTGTATAGAGAAGAAAGAATGAGAGAGTTCAGCTTTCTTATTAATGGGCAACAGGCCAAACTCCACTTTCAAATAAATGAAGTACCATTCCGCTCACCAAAATAAAAAAAAAAAAAAAAAATAGATCAAACTACATTGACACCAGATTTTACAGAGAGTTACACGCAGCCACCACAAAATAAGATACAGCCAGCTCCACATCCATACATGCTGGGGTAACTGCAACTTTTAATTAAATACACACAGATTGTAAAAATCATCCACTCAAATTAACCATTGCCACTGTTGTACTTTGAAAACTAGAGGCAGTCCCTGGCAGCTCGTTCAGAAGCAGCATTTCTGCAGAAGTCATCAGAACACAAAGTAACAGCGACCATCATTTTTGTGGCAGAGGAAATGAGTCACAGCAAGCTCCTGGTGAGGTTCAGAGGCTTGTAATGAGCAACTTTTATCCGAGTAAAGAAGGCTGGCTCCAAGTTTCCCCAGCATGTCTTAGATGACAATCACAAGCCCAAACTCCAGCATCAGTGAACACTAACCTTCAGGGGCAGACTGCTTTGGTTTTACTCTTGCGGACAGACAGCAGTTTGGTAGCAGAGGCCTGGGATACCTCCTCCACTCATACGCTGCACCCATATTCCAGGGCTGAGCTGCCCACAGCATCACCAGTGACACGGCAACAGGCTTGCTGAGCTCAGACACCTCCGGACAACAGCATCAGCAATGTGATATTTAAGGCATTTCAGTTTTTTCATATGAGCTTCAAATTCAACAGTCAGGCTCTTTAAAGAATAAGCAATTTGGGCTACTTAACATTTGAAGTATCATCATTAAGACACGCGGGACATGACATCTGGGAATTCAGTCCTAAATGTTTAAGCCAGCCACTGCCCCCACGTACCTGCAGGGCAAGTACAGGTCTACATCTGTCATGCCAAGATTACAGTCATACTTAGATGCAGCTGCATTTTGCTATCACCTGGTAGCAGTAGCCAGCAGTTAAAATAACCATGAAAAGGGGGGGGGGGGGGTGACACTGCCTCCTCACTACTAAATAAAGAGTTTTTAAATGTCAAAAGCTCATAAGAACCATCTGCTTTTCATTTCCCATTCACATAGCTGACGTTTCATAGTGTGTTTGTCAACAGACTTATCGATCTGCATCAGATCTGGCATTGGTCACTGAAGATGCCATCCCAGCTGGGCCACATACAACTGCAGATCAACTCCAGCGCAGAACCACGACGGCAAGCAGAGCTCTCCCACTTCAAGCCCTTCTGCATGTTACGGGAAGTAACAGCAGCAGCAAAGAGGTGAAGAGTTTGCAACCTGGCCATGCTTCTGCTCCCTTTGGGAAGTGGCAGGCTTTGCACTTCCTTTCTGCTCAACTGCCAGGAAGAAGAAAAAGCAAATAATAATAATACCTTGCACAGTGCCAGAGTACAGTATTACTGACACACAATCATAACAAGCTACAGGGCATATGAAGATTATAAATGCAGACACGTCACATATACCACGAACGCACCTCTGTGAAACCTTTCAGCTTTTTCTTAGATGGGAAACTAAGCCATTCTGGAAAAATAAGCACTATAAAGTTATCTGGCATCCAAGTGATTACTATAAACCGTGAAGACTTTAATGAACCACCTGAAGGACTGCTGCCTGCTGAGCTCCTCGAGGTCCTGGTTTCTCCCAGTACAGACGATGACATCACCAGCAGAGCGAGGGAACCGCTTCTCACGCTGCTTCAGGCACTGGTGAAATCATCAGCTGTTGAAGAGAAATGTAAATCCCTGGGAGCCTGGATTTCAGCCCCAGTAATTAAGGCAGGCTGGAACAGTTTAAAATAGAGGGCGAGTTCTTAAGTCTATGCATGCTTTCACACTTGTCTACTAGCTTCAAATCAAACAGACCCACGAACAGCCTCTGTGCTCGTAAAAAAAAGTTAAAATTTAACTTAAAATACACAAAAGGCAGCTGGCACAGAATCCTCACCCTAGCCCGTCTGTGCACATGGGTCCACCTGCGGAAGGACACTGAGCCTTTTTCCTGCTTGTGAGCTCTCCCCTCAATTGTCGTCTTCTCCCTCCTCCCTCTCACCAGTCCAGCGCATGCTCCTAGGGCTGTGTGACTATCCCAGGCACCTTCCCTGAGCCCACTCAGAAGTTTTCCCGATTGCAGACTCGTGCATCCAGCTACGGGACACCTCAGGAGCATGCAAAGACCAGAAGATGCCTTAGGGCACGTGTTCCTTAGCCATGAGGACGACAGCACAGGCAGCGGGTACTCACGCAGACAGAGCATAGGAGGGTCTCCTCATCACCTTGATCTTTTCTGAAACACCCTGCAGTAAGTTTACAAACACAGCAGATCCAGCTGGGTCAAACCAGTCCTCCCAGATGGAAAGCATAAGTCAGGAAAAGAACAGATGTTTCATCCAGAGGGAGTTATTTTGTTTGTTTGTTTTTAAAAAATGCTTGTATGAAGCTTTGGCCAGAGGTAAATGGAGAACTTGTGTTTCATTATATCAAGCACAGTATTTTCCTCCATGCAGCAGGATGAACTTTGCAAAAGAAAAAGTTAAACAGGCAGAAACATGTGCTTCCTGCTCCTCCCACTGAGAATGATAATTTCAGAAAAGGTTTTCCTTTAAGGATCCTACTACCTCACTACACCTACTTTATCCATAGCATTTCATTGCTTTTATTTTTTTACTGGTATCTTGTTTTGGAAGAATTCCAAAACCAACAAAAAAGACACAAAATTAAAATTAACTGTGAAATCAATAAGATGGTATAAGGAAGAAAAAAAACCCCACACAAACAAATCAATGGTACATTGTTACTCCCAAAGGTGGGTCCCAGCCCAAGGTTTTGCAGATCCAGCTATGCACCGCCTCTTGCAAAACACACACCATCATAGCACTGCTTCACCATGAGCATAGTGAGGCACTGGAACAGGTTGCCCAGAGATGTTGAGGATACCTCATCCCTGGAAGTGTTCAAGGCCAGGTTGGATGGGGCTTTGAGTGGCCTGGTCTAGTGGAAGGTGTCGCTGCCCATCGCAGGGGGTTGGAACCAGATGATCTTTAAGGTCCCTTCCAACCCAAACCATTCTATGATTTGAAGCTTAAAATCGCCAATAAAACTTGAAAACAGCAGAGGGAAAAGCACCACATTTCCATCTACCAAACAGCCAGGATGTTCTGTTTGTCAAACTACACTTAAAACAAAGTCTCATGCTCCTTGAAATAGGGTAGAAAACACACACATCTGTGTCACTACAGCCAGAAATTCTTGCCCAAGCGCAAGATCTCCTTCAGGGCACTAATTAAAAAAAAAATACAAGAACACTACAGAAGAAAACAAAAGTTAAGAGCAGCAACTCCGTTCTTATCACAAGGATCCAAACAAAGCAGGACGAAGTATCCCAGCACAACTGTAAAGCCCGAGCAGGAGCACTCTCCGAAGAGCCTCTTACTTAATTCAAAATGTTCCTCTTGTTAAAGACTGTGTCTTGTTAAAGAAAAAAAAAACACAAGAAAACAGCTGCTTGAAGGAAGAGTTGTTATGTGTTCCTGCTGGCTCTTGAAAAAAAAAAAAAAAAAAAAAAAAAAAAAAAACAAAACCAAAACAAAACAACCCACTGTAAAATACGATTGCTTTTCCCCAGATCTACCAGAAGACACACATTGCGCAAGGGAGCCCAAGAGTTTTCAAAGACAAAGAAGTCAAGCAATGTTTAAAGACAGTCACGCGTGCAGCGGGCTTGCTTCCTGCTGAAACGAGGTTTGGAACTTGTGCCGGACGCAATCCCGGATCAGTAAGGCCACCATGTACTGCACGCACCAAATAAGATTTTCCTTGTTTGCTTTTCAAGACTAACACCAAGATCTCCACACAGCACCAGCACCCTGCCTTGCCACACACGGCACTGTGGGATCACCGCTGCTCCCACAAGTAGAGGTTGGTCCTTCTCTGTGGGGTGACTGCATTTGCACCTCACTCTCCGAGGTGAGAGAAAGAAACGCAGAGAACCCACCGGCCCCTGCCAAGCCACTCTGCCACAGGCTGGCCACTACCACCACATTACACAAGGTCTCCATTTGAGCACGTGCTCGACAACTACACCGAGCTTTGCACAAACAGCGGTCCAGCTCACTTCCACTTAGAATCTGTGCCTACGCAGCTTTATAATATATATACCTATCTCTGTGCCTGCAAAAAGGCTCCAGATAAACAGGGAAACAAGAGAGCTGAGAAGATGCATCTCCTTGGGACTGTCCTAACTATGTATTTTGCACAAGCCAAAATATGGAGATTCCAGTAAAAGAAACCCCTCCAAAACATCAAAACTTCACGTGCTGGCCCTCAAAACCACTCAAGCAGGGACTTCATCATCATCTTTAGAAGATCCCTCGTATCACGCCTACGAGATCATCAACTTCTCCAGCATCAGCGCGATGGCCAACAAGCAGGTCCCGAGCACGGGAGGCCGAGAGCCCCCCGGTTCCTGACGTCTGTCCGTCTGCCCCAGGGCTGTCAGGACAGAGACCTTCTGTCATCTCCTTCCTGCGGGGGGGGGGAGACAGTGCCCGGACGGTCTCGCTTTGGCGGAGGAGACCCCCCCGGGAGAAGCAGGCAGCGCCCAGGACGAAGGGGCGTCCCCGGCCGGCGGGAGGGCGGCCTGGGCTGGGGGGTGGGCGAGGGGGGGACGACGGAGAGAGGGACCCCAACTGCCAACGGCTGCAGCGGGTGGGCGGAAGTTGTGACACCCCGGCCCCAACGCCTGCCCGGGGGCGCCTCGCTCGCCCGGGGTGGGGGGGCCGGGCCCGGCCGGGGGGGAGTCCCAGGGCCAAGCGGTGATCGAGCACCCACTGGCCCAAAGCCCGCGGCACCTCCACCCGCCCGGCACCGACCCCCGCCTCACGGGGAGGCCCAGGCCGCCCGGCACCACCCCTGCCACGGCCCCCCGAAACGCGGCCGCCCACGGGGGGCGTCTCAGCCACGCTACCCCCGCCCTGCCGACGGCTCCGGCCCCCCGGCTGCGCCCCCTCCTCCCCGCCGCTCCTCACCGTGTGGCACAGCAGGGTGTCGGGGTCGGCAGGCTCGCACAGCTCGCTCAGCTTGCGGTCCCAGTGCAGCAGCAGCGGCGCCTGCTCTCCGCCGCTCTCGCACACCTCCATAGCGGCCGCAAGCAACGGGGCACCCCCGCCGGTCCCCCGCCTCCACTGTCTACCCCCTGCCCACTGACGGCGGCCGGCTCACGCCTCACCGCCCGCTCCCATGGGCCGCGGAGTAGCTCCGCTCTCCTGCCCAGATGCCGGGCCCGGCGCCCCGCTGAGCCGCGTCCCCGCCGCCGCCACCGGGAGTGCGCGGGCGCCAGGGCGGGCGGGTGACCCCCCGCCAGCTGCGCGCCGCGCCCCCACCGCCCCGCGGACGCGCCCCGCCCCCGCCCCGTCTGGCCCCGCCCCCGCTGCCGAGGCCGCCAATCGGAGACGAGGAGCGCTGCCGGCTGGAGTGCCGCGCCCCAATCGGCGTTCAGCCCCCGCAGGGCTCCAGCTGTGGAATGTGGGCGGGCGCACCCCCGGCGCGTCACGGCGCCGGGAGGGGAGGGAGACCAGCCTGCCCTGTGCGGCCAATGGAGCATCGAGGGCACCGGGAGCGACGGGCGCGTCAGCCAACGCGGCAGCGACAAGACTGCAGCAGCTGCGCGTCGCCCCGCCCCCGCCGCGTCCGGTATTTGAAGGCGGGGGCCTGCGGGCGGGGGTGGGCGGCCGGGTGCAGAGCGCCGCCTGGCGGCCCGGGGAGCTGCCGCCACGGGGCGTCCGGAGCGGGGCGGCCCCGCTGTCGCCGCCGGACCCTCCCCCGGTGCCCACTCCCCCTTCTCCGGCCGTTTGGCCGCGTCCGCCGGGGTCACCGCGCCGGGCTGAGGCGGATGAAAGGGTTTCCCCACCCCCGCAGAGGCCGGGCTCGCTTCAGTCACAAGGGGGAACCGGCCGGGGCAGCCCCCGCCATCCCCCTCACCCCAGCGCTGCCGGCGTCACAGAGACCCCGGGGTTCGCGGTTTGAAGTAACCGGCCGCACGGTCTTTTGGTTTAGTTAAAAAGGAGGCGTGAAAATGGGAAAACGCTGATGATGTGGTGCGACTGAGCGCAGCTCACCTGTTGCACCTCCTACAAACCGGGAGTTTTACGAAGATCCGCGCTGTGAAACTGCGAGACAGCTGCGAGCGCTCTGTCGGCGGCCTGCTACCGCTGCCAGCCTGCTAACCGACCAGCGGTACAAATAATCCCAGTCACTGGGACTTTCTCCTGTTTTACAACTTGGTTTCGTGCCAAGCAGGGACAACGCTGACATTTCATCATTCTCTAGAAATGAGAGATGCCGAATCTTTGATTCAAGAAACTGGGCATCCCTCAGTGCTTCGTTTCGGCTCCTAAGATGCAATCAAGGCATTTCGCATTCCGTTCAAAGCTAACTGGCCTTTCCACGCTGCGCTGTGCATCAATCCTAACTGGATTTCCCAGCATGTTCTCTCTCTTCTATGGGTTAAACCTCCCACTTAGACTTCATCCCTTGTGGCAGGCGACTTCCATTCACACTCAGAGCAGAAGCTTGTGCAGCGTTAAGTGACACCGTCCTCGCTCAGGAGAGCCTAGAGTAGTCCTCTGAGGAAAACAAAGTCGCAAGGACTGCCCATCACTCATCAAGCGCAACAGCAACGAAGAGAAGAAAAATAACAGTGACTTTTTCAAGGCTGACCCTTTAAGATTAATGAATCTTTTTTGATTTAATTAAAAAAAAATTAAAAACTAACAAAAGCCACATTGTTTGGTGAAGAATATGAAGGGAAAATCCCTAACTGTCCCAATCAAAGAAGAGTTATTTTAAGTTATTGTGAAACAAGTCCGTCCGGTATATGCCCTCAGCGGCACGGAAAACATCTAAAGCCAAATTACTAGCGCCTGATTTGCTACCTACCACTTTGGCAAACCCGACCGGAGGTACAAACTTCTTGGGTCGTGGCACTGTCAGGCACTGTTGTCAAAGCAATTACATTGTGCCAGTCTGGAGATGCAGACTGTGAAACTGGTAAAGGTCAGTTCCTCATCCAGAAACCTCTGTGTTTTCATTGGATGTGTCCTCACTTCCAAAGCTTTCGTGGCCTTGTGATAATCCGTTTAACAAAAGGCTTTCCATCACTTTGTTGGCTGACATTAGATCCTTCTAAAACTATTGCTGCAACTAGAGGATTTCTTTGTGCTGGGGCACTAAATTCATGGTTTGCCTGTGTGAGAAGCCTAAAGGGAGAGCCATGTTTGCCTTGCAAGCCAACAAAATAAAAGCCATCTTAAAAGAAGAAAAAAGGTGCTGACTGGGTGACTGCAACATCATTTGTTGAGGATGCTGAGGGTGAGGGTCTCTTAAGGACTAGTATTTGACCAAAAGTACTGGGCTGAACTTTCTCATCCTAACACATTTCTCAGGAAGAAATACTTATTTAGGAAATTAGTTGCACAGCGCATACTTCTGTCATTCCCCCTTGGGTATAGCAGCTGATGGGAAATTAGGCATACTGGGTAAACAGCGTGCCGCTTTTCCCAGTGGCTGCCACTCTTCCTGCATCATTGTGTCCTTCTCCCCTCTGCACTTCCCCAGGGGCTCTCTTGTAACGATGGTACTGAGGCACAGCCCACACAGTGCTGCTGAGTATTCATAAGCATCTTGGAAGATTTTTTTTTTTGGACACTGAAATAGTTTGATATGCAGAGATTACCCATTTCTGGGGCTATTCACTAATACAAAACGTGGTATTGGTAACTACTGACTAGACATGGGTAACTGGACATCCTGCTCCTGCCATAATAAAACTAGCATTCAGGGTGACATCTCATTTTTCAGCTTCAACATTCCTAAAACAATTCACTGAGACTCTGTAAGGAAACATGATCAACTGGCCCTCTCTGGGACAACTGACAGCGTAAACACCACACCAAAGTTTTTGTGCTAGTTATTGTTAGGGAACTAGTTATTGTTGGGGAAAAAAAAAATCTGCACTAGTTATTGTTGGGGAAAAAAAAAAATCTGCATTAACAAGTTTCTGCTAAAAATTGGCAGCATGTACGGGGCACCAAGAAGGAAGAGACCAAAGTGGAGGAAATAAATCCTTTCCAGAGAATATTAATTATTCAGTGTCCTGATACAACACATGGGATAGCAGCCTCATATGTCATGGGTTGCTGCTCACAGACTGACACTACACAGAAATCAAGCACTGTGGAAAGCACCACAAAACCAGCAAGAACATTATACAGACACAACTATCCTCCTAACTTTTTCCCCACATTGCTTGGAGGATTTAAAATTGCAGATTTCAATAGTTACTAGCATGCTGAAAATTAAGGCTGTTTTTCCGTGTTTAGTAACTTTTAGAGCAGCTTTAGTAGTATTTTTAAGTTCCAACTCATCTAAATCTGAGAGCATTTTAGTTTCTCCTTTTGCATAAGACCATTTCCTCACCACAGACTTCTGAACTGGATTTGAACTCATGCTCCAGCAGAGGGAGACAGTGCAAAAATTGACTGACAAGCTACAGGAAGATAAAAAGATGGGGCTTTATTGTCTGCAGAGACAGGGCTGAGGGGAGAGAAGATGAGAGCTCAGCTTCCTTCTACTGAGCATTCGGTCACATTTCTGCAAGGAACAGAAAGCCTACACAGAAAAAACAAACATATAAGAAACCCACACAGAAAACAAAACTAGCTAAGAAAAAGTAGGCTGTTAAGGTAGAGCTCCAAACACCACTTACTTTAAATACCAAAGAAAAAAAGCTAGCAATAATACAAGATTAATAAGTCACAGAAAGCCTGGCAAAGGAAAGGTGCTCCCTTTTCCTTGCAGATCCGTGTTACAGAAGCCGCAACTCCTACAACCCGCATCATTACTCAGTTCTCGATCAGGTCGGTTGCACAAAGGCTTATTAAATATTTACATGTGACATTTTTCTGACTTGTGACAACCAGGATCAAGATAACCATCCGTTTTCTACAGCCATTCTGTTCAAATAAGTTTGAAAAGTCAACCAGCAAGAAAAGAACAAACAGTGACAGAGCCTACAGGATAACAATTGCTAGGTTTTTGACCAACTTCAAATGAGACATTTTACCCCTTGAAAGCCAAAGAAAATGGCCACAGTTAGAGAAGGTTTCTTCAACAAACTTAGCACCTCTTAAAGAGTACGGGGCACAAGCTTCAGAACTAGGAACTCAAAGAATGACCAAGTGATCAATTTCTAATCACAGTAGGTGCCAGAGATTGTTCTGAAATGGCACAGTATGGTAATGAGCTGGGTTTTTTTTTTATCTGGACATAAAGCAACAGGCAGAAGAAAGAAATCTCATCCCACACGAGCATATCTACGCAGAAACCCTGTGAAAGTTGATTTCTTTGTGTGTCATGTGCAGACACATTACTTGCACTACCCAATACCTGGTAATGCACTAACAAAACCAATTTTTTTTTGTGTAAACAAGGTCTAAATCTCACTGCTGGGTAGAGAAGCTCACCATCATCGAGATAAAACAGCAACCAAGTCTTAGTCTTGTACGTACAGACACACTCAACTACTTGGCAAAAAGGCTTCCACCACAGAAGAGTGGTGAAAGTTTAAATTCAGAGTTAAAAACAGAAGGTGTGCTTGAGAATAGTGAAGTTTTCTTCCCACAATCCTGGCAAGTATGTGTTTTCTGACATGAATACTTGTGAAAGAAGTGGGATTGCCAGTACTGGAGACGGCCTATTACTAAAACCACATAATTGGTACACTGACAGAAACACAAGTTCCCTTTACCAGAATATTCCTACCTCCTGTACCCAGGGACTTCTCAAAGCACTAATTCAGCTTTCTTGCCTTTGCAATTCATGGCCTTCCTGCGTGGGCTTTTACCAGGCTCCCACAGGCACTGCTAGTTTTTCACAGCACAGCTGGGACAGGGCTCAAACACCTCCCTGCTTCATGCAGGGCACTGTGCAGTCACCAGGATGCAAGTCCTTTGGCTAGGTTAGAACCCAGGCCAGGTACCTGCTGGTAAGAAGCTCTACTAATTCAGTACCAGTCATTCTCAATTCATCCTGTTACTCTGTCCGCAGAAATTATGAGTTGTGAAACAGAAACAAGAGATGGTGCTTCAGCCAAAAAAAAAATCAAGTCCCACTGCACTGAAATAGCCCCCTTGTTATCCCCCATGTTATGTGGGGTTGGGGAAATTGTGTCTGTGTTCCCAAATACAGGTCACACTTCAATGAAAGTCAAAAATGTTCTTCGCTGTGTGACACAGGCACAACACCCATGGTGTTTTCCTCAAACCAGAGCACTACAGCCACAGAAACAAGCACAGAAAAGGGTTCCCTACACCTTACACCAGACTGACAGAAATAACTGAATGGCTTTGAGCTGGGTTGCAGACCAGAATAGCTCGTCTCAGGGCAGTTAAGAAATGCTCCAAGTACTTGTTTAAAATGCTGTCATTTTAAAAAGAAATCATCTCTATTTTTGATTTCTTCCAATCTGTCTCCATAAATACATAAAATGAATTCTTTGTTAAGGTCAAACACTTCCACATGTCCCAGCTGATGCAAGCAATCGGGGTTTGGCTAATCCAATTTACACAAGGAGTTAACGCAGACAAGCAAAAGCTGAATGCCATTTACCAAGGGACAGCATGGAAAAATTCTCACTGCCTAGTTACAAACAAGGTATCACTGCATTTAACTCAGTAACCACTTCAACATTTCCTCACAGAGCAAGTACCTAGCCATAAAAAAACCACACCACTCAGATGCCGTAGAAATGCTGATTTCACTCCTGATTTTCTCATAACCAAAATTATTTAGTTACAGATTAGCTTTGCCCCATAGCAGCAAAGCAGACGTTAAGAGGTGAACGCACAACATACCTTTGCCACTGGTTATTTTTGCTGTAACTATGTCTGTTCCTAAAGGAGAATCATTTGTGAAAATCTACCCTAGTGCGAAATTGTGATGAACACTCAAGATACTGCACCGCTTTTCAAACACTGTGTTCTCAGAGTAGGCATGTGTTGTCTTTGTAGCAGGTCAATCTTTAAAAGTGTACTAGCAACTTGAAATAGAACTGGAAAAGCAAGAAAAGTTGAAGTCCTTGAGCAACTATTCTTCTTTGTTGGCACCTAATCCTATACCTTGTGCTAGCTCAGCTCTGTCCCCATCCTGAGCCGGGGGCAGAGATTAGCAGGAGCCATTCAGCAGCCGCTGAGAGTAGTTCTGGCAGTTCTGACCACTCCATGAACAACAGTGAAGGGAATCGTCACTGCCACTTCTACTCTGAGTCTGCAGTAGAAAGAGTTCCCAAGCTCCAAAGCAGACACTGTCATAAGCTGTGTTGAGCTCCATGGCCACAGCAGAGTGCAAAAAAAAAGAGGTAACCACTGAACGAACAGAGGCTTAAGGGCATTCGCTCGAGGCCTCCTAGACAGGAAGGAAGCTTAGGACAAACCCCAGCTTTCAGCTAACAGGAAAAGTTCGTGTGAACCAAACACAAACTGCTACAGAAGTGCACCATCACAACTTCTCCCAGCAGTACAACTCAGTACGCCAGTGACAGGGGCTAGCATACTAGTTAAAGCATTAACTCCAACCAGAAATAAACGCTGAACTGAAATAATTGAAGTTTTTGGGAGTACCGACAATGCTCAGAGAGAGAAGCATAAACAAGATCATCATATTCTGCAGGGGGAAGAGCTGCAAAAACATAAATAAGCATGCTCTGTACTGGGCCCAGGGAGAGATGAGATACAAAACCCCACCAGCTCTGAAGGCCGGAAATTGTCACCTCTAACATTTTTATTTCCCTCTTCGTATCACGCTGTATTACAGCAGGAATTTCACCACTTCTCCATGTAATAGAATGAAACACCTTTTGGTTGTGCAATTTTTTACTAACAATACTAATAATTCTCAGTCTTTCTGACAACAAAACAAAGTTAAAGTGAAATAAATGCCACTCCCACACTCACTGAGAATCCTGGACTAGGAATTCTTTCACATACTGCAGGCTCCTGAAAAGGAACAGCCCAGGCAGTCATTCCTCCAGCTCCTCCTGACGGCAAACGATAGGCACAGCACCCCAGCAAGGTACTGGGATGAGAACGTTGATGTCATCATAGAGTCATTGTATGCCAAATGCCGTAATAATGAAAAGCTAAGCACATGACCAAAATAGGGTTTGGTGAAAAGACAACACCTGATTTGATCAAATGCTACGATCAGTGGAGGGGCAGACACAAATGCAAAAAAGGCTTTCGCTGGGTCTGCGACAGAGAAAAACCAAACTGAACACCAGTTGAGGCCAATGGCTCTGGTTTAAACTTAGACACTGTCTAATTGACTTAGCTTAGGAAAAATGGAGAATGTCACCTATAAAACAGAGGAGGGATGTTAACAGTGACAGTAGTTAGGCTGTCAGGTCCCACAAGATAAGAGAGAGATTGCTAAGGTCGTCAAGGATATAAGGTTTGAAAATGGCAGAAGATGTAAAGGGTGACTTCCATTTATATATTCATCAGCTCAAGAATTAATACAGCTGCCTGGGTTACCTTTTCTCTTAAGAACAAAAAAGAAAGAGATGCAAACAATGATGAACAGAGAGAAAGCACACAGGAAAACAAAACACAAACAGATACCCTATAGGTATCAAACATTTTATTTATTTTTTAAACAAACTACAGCAATATACATGATTACAGAATTATGAATCACTGTAAAACAAAAGGAATGAAGTGGCCCGGGTCCAAGCACTAACGACCTCACACCTTTTCTTTCATACCACCATCACTCAGAAAAATCACATTATCTAAAAAAAAAAAAAAAAAAGAAAAAAAAGAAAAATTAATATTCAGGTTTCTTTTGCCCCGTTGCAAGTCTGCGCACCCACAAATACAACCTGTTTGTTAAAATAAGCTGCAAAGACGTGCATTTCTGAACAGAACAGTTCATAAGACAAAACAGTGTCCAATACAGGTTTCTTGGTCTATCTCCCCAGAAAGCTGACAATTCAAGGCGACCATACATGCTATGAAACAAGTGTGCTAAAGCTGATGAAAAGCTGCTCAACAGTCAAAGATGCCAGAAACATTTTAAAACAATGGTTTCTTTGATATGATCTCTATCAGTTACAGCTTATTTCCTTGTTATTTTGTCATTTTCAGTGTGCGCTACCATGTCATCAGCCTGTGGGACTACAGGGACCTCGTATTTCATCAAGCCTCAGTAATTTCTAAAGCATCTTGAGACTGGGAGTATTGAACACAAAGAAGAAACCATTAGGATAAATGCTAATTAAGAGAGAGACTTGCTTCTCCCCTCCAGCTATTTATAAAGAGCAACCTACAACACCGCTAGCTGAACTGTGACTGTGAAAGTTTGACTACTATTGTTTTAAAGAGGCTGCACAGAAGAAACATCCAGAACTGTGGCTGGGTTTTTTTTCCTTCTCCTCCGGCCCAGTTTTTTTAGACATACTCATGTAACAGAAATGTTTGCTCTACTACCACATTATTTTAGCCCTCCCTTAAAAGCCACAATTAGTGGCTCTACCCACAGTAAAGATGCAGGATGCCCATGCTATTTAAAGGCTCAAAGAAAAAGCTGACTTTTCACAGTTCTCTTCTTCATTGTGTCTACCCAAGAGACAAGTCTACTCCCTTCCCATTCTGTGCCGCTGCTCTTAACCACTGCTGACTACCAAGGCAGAGGTCTTTCTAAATTCTCCATCAAGTGATCCCCATATAAAACATCTTTCACAAACAGAGGTCCTTAGAGTTGGTGAAGCCTCCGGTCTTAAACAGGAAGAAAAAATTCCCTGCCAAAAGGAGACAAAGCTACTAAACAAGCTCTGCTTAGAAAAGGAATCTGCCTGACCTGCAGTACTACATACCAGTGTTCTTAAAACACACAGTATCCACTTGCTGCACCAACTGGTTTCTGTGAACAAACTATGCAACAGTTTGCAACTATACACTCTCGTTTTCGGTGTCTTCAGCAGCAGTGCCAGAGGACACGTAGTGGTACAGCCTATTCATTCTCTCAAAATCCCCAAGTGTGGATTCTGAGAATGAAGACAAACCAAGATCTATTTCAAAGGTCCTCCAACCTCCTCTCCATTTTGAAGTGCAAGGTAGGCACTGGTATGTTGTTCCTTACCTGCTATAATTGTTGTGGCCTGACGCCTCACATTGTTTTTATCTGTATATTCACCATAGTCTATCTTCCCTTCAACAAAGATTCGAGAACTGAAAAAAATGAAGAATTTGGTCTGGTCAGAGAACTGTACTGCTGTTTCCTGCTCTATATCTGATTCTGAATACACAGAATTGCCTCACTTGTTTGTAGCATGTCTACTAACTTATCTTATGGCATTTCTTAGCATAGCTCCTGATCACCATAATTATTACATCAATCCATTCTTAAGGCATTAAATCCTCAATTGCATTTGTTATTCACTTACCCCTTCTTCACATACTGATACGTAACATCCCTGAGGCCCGGTCTGAAGACAGAGATCCTGTGCCATGTAGTCTTTTGACTGATATCACCACCTAAGGTACATAAAAATAACAAAGTTGTATGCCAAATCCTCTTCTTGATGCAAGCCTTAGAAATCAGTTTTAACATGTTGGTGTTCTCAAATCATGAAAAGTGATGTGAAAATGGAAGTATAATAGCACTCAACCTCCAACTCCACACTAGAACTCAATGTTCCACTCGTCTGTGTCCAAATGAAAGTATCGTGCAGAAGCACAGTTCAAAAGAAGACATTAGTGCTCCTGGGAGCCAGTGCTCGTACTAGAATTTTTGTTCCCCTCACACACTCCGCATTGAACAAAAGTTAGAGAACAAGAGACGTCTGTAGCTGAAGAATCAAAGAGTAAATGTATTGTTCTTTTTTTTCCCCTCCTCTTGGAATTAAAGTACAGAACCTGCTCCATCTCTGGCAACCCCAACAGTGAAAAACTGCCAAGCTAACACTCTTTGTTCTCCTCCCAAGAAAGGCTGTCATGCAGATCTTTATTTAGTACATTCTTCTGGGGATCAGTAGGAGACACACAAATGCACCAGCATCTCTACTGATCTCCAAAGAACTTCCCTGCACCCGAGAGATTTACACAGCAGCCTGAAGACAAAGCGTGGTGCTACTGAATACGCAAACACAACCTCAGAACACAGCAGAAGCAGGGTGCTCATTGCAGACTCACCTCCCTGGGGTACCTCACTGTCCCCTGTTCGCCACATCTCATTGGTTGCAAGAGAAAATATGGTAACAGGATTTCTGCCTTCCACTTGCCTCATGATAGGGTCCTGTCCAACTCGACCAAGTAACTGAACACGATTCATGGCTGAAACATGAGAAAGTAAATACATATACAAGTGAATTATGATTCTTCTAATCACAGCAAGTCAGAACAATGACTTTCTGTATCTCCTGAATATTTTTCAAGCTCTTATGACTTTTGGCTTATTCAGGCCCTGCAGACGGTTGACTGTGCCTGTATTATCATTATCACTGCAAAAAAGGAGGTAATCACCGAACCATGAATAAGCTCATTTAGAAAGTAAAAGGTTCTTTATTCTTTCTGTTCCTTTGTCATCTTTTTCACAGACACATCCTTATGTCACTTGAGACTATTTTGCATTTACTTATCTTGACTTTTATTTTCATTATGATAAAACCATACCATTACATTGTTTTGTCCTTAAAACAATACCTTTAAAACAACAAAGTTGCATTATTGCACCCCATCCTCTGAATTAGAGGGTCACTTGTTTTTACACAGGTACCAGGACCAGATGGACACAATTTTTCCTTCTCCTTGTTGAAGCACAACTGGAGGAGGCCAGGGAAGCATCACTGTTGCGAAATGAGCGTGTGAACTGAACAGTAAAGTCTGAAGCGTACACCTGGAGCAAATCATGCTGGGGCAGAAGCACCCAAACAAGTTCCCCAGGCACATGGGAGTCTGAGAAACAAGCACATGAGACACCTAAAGGCAGGTATTAGAAAACATGACAACAGCGTATCTGATTCACTGCCATTGACAAAGCACGACTAAACCACATCAGGCCTTTTTTCTTTTCCCCTTTAAAGGCTGCTTGACTTGACAAAGACCAGATAGGAAGCTTACTTAAGAGTCTGCTTGTTTGAAACAACACATTCTTTGTTACTGCATTCAGGAGCTACCATTCCTATCTGTTTCCCTCCTGGCATATTTCAGCCATTCTAAAACCAAGATAAAAACCACAAAGAGTAACAGCTAAGTTTCATATCAGGGGCTACTCACATCTTTCCAGTACCAACGAGCCAACTGTATCAGACTCATGTCTTACAAACTGGCGAAGCACCTAAAGGAAAAGACAGACGTTAGTTTCCAAGACACAAAGTATGACCAGCATTCACATACTGTTACACTGCATTTTCCAAACACCTACAGAGGCTTTGCGAGGACATTCTTTTTCCCAGTGACTTACGGGGGTGAAACTGAGGGAAGAAATCTGTTCAGCTAAATGAAGCCAATAGGATTATTCAAATAATACGTTGTTTAACTGGGGTTAAAAAGCTGCCTAGGAAAAAGTATGGCCTAAAGGTACACCTCCAACAATTATTTTTGGGATATTAAGTAACTAACTTTTTCTGTAGTATATAATGGGAGGTGGGGAGGCAGGTTTGAAGCAGAGGGGTTGTTTAGTTGGTTGGGCTTTGGTTTTTGGAAACAAACAAAGTTTTGATAGTTTCATCAATCTTCTGCTTCACTTTAGAGATTAACAAAATGCTCCAGAAATGTACATCTATCCACCACCGTAACTAGGATGATGCACTAATAGCCCCTTGTTCCCAAGCAAACTGCAAATGAAGGCCAGAAAAACACGAGCACTGCAGCTAAAGACAAATGAGAAAAAGAAAAGGAACTGACTTGATGGTGGCAAATATCACGTCCTAGAACAAAGAAGGAGAAAAGAAAAGCCCAGGAACACCTCTGCAAGAGGCCCACGCGCAGGAACTGGAAGAAAAGCTCCTCTCTTTTAACAAATGGTTAGAAAACTTAAAGGAAGGCAAGACCGACAGTCCTGCATTAAGCAGAGGAGATAAACCAGAGGAAATGCAACTTGCAAAACAGAAGTTCTTTAGTATGTCTATGTGGTTCACTGATGTGTACGCAAATCATCTAAGACTCATCCCACGCATAAGCCGGATCTTCCAACACATCATGTTTCCCGCGCTACAGCAGCAAAGGCCCCAGCAGCCGCGGGTCGTTTGCGCCGGGAAAGCCGCTCGCAGGCAGCACAGCCCGGCGCTGGCTCTGCCATCCGGCAGCGGGGCGCTGCTCGGTGCGGCGGCGTGCGGCCTCGGGAGCCCCGGTTACCCCCGCACCTCCCAACGCTGCGCACCGGCGGTGAAAACCAGCTTCCGCGACCAGAAAGGAGCAGGAGCTGCCTCTCCCCGCCGCCGAACCCTCCCCGTCTCCGGGAGCGAAAGTCAGGGCCCCGGGCGCCGCTCCCTCAGGGAACCGTTAAACCGCCACCCCCGGCCTCCCGCACGGCCCTACCTGCCACGCCGGTCGTCGCAACATTCCGCCGCGCCTGCGGAGGGAAAAGCACGGCTGAAGCAGCGCCGGAGGCAGGCCCGTCCCGCCACCAGCACCCTCAACCTCGCCTCCCCCGCTCCCGCCCGACCCCCCGCCGCCCTCTGCACCTCTCCCGCCGCAACCCCGCAGCCCACCGGAAGGGGAAGGGAAGCGATGGGCCCTGCGCAAAAAGGGTCCGGGCGGAAACGCGACCCCCGGAGGCAGGAGAGGGCAGAGCACGGCGGGGGCGGGGAGCGGCCTTGTGCGGGACAGGAGGGTCCTTCCCCCCGCCCCCAACCACGGCCAGGGCTTGCCCCTGTCACACTTTCGCCCACGGGTGGCTGGGAAGGAGGCCCAAAAGAAAAAAAAAAAAATTGAAAAAGTCACTCCGTGATATGTAAAAGGATTAAAAATCTTTATTTGCACGTTTCACTACTTAACGGTTAGGATCTAACAGATTAAAAGGCAGCACTGCCAACACTTGAAAACAAACTTCAGTAAAACCTGAAAATAACCAAGTACAACTGTACGCTCTCCCTCGTAACAGAGCACATCTGCCAGAGCTGGACGTGCAGCCAGCAAGGACACAGAAGATATTTAGCAGGTGGGGTGGGATTTCATAAATACAATACACATACTTCACATAGGCAACTCCCAAAGGAAGGAAAAAAAAAAAAAAAAAGACAAGGCCTAAAAAAATCCCTTTCTGGTTTCCCCAAAGGCTGCAGTTGGCAGGCGGGCAGTTGCACCAGGTGTGAGGCACTGGGAGGGAGAGGGGCACGCAGACCCACCTGCCAGCACACCACCGCCACTTCCCCCACTTTTAAACAAGGAGTCCTTGCCGACCAACGTAAAACAAGTCGGGCATCAGGGACTAGTCTGCAAAAAGCTTAACCGCATCAGTTAACACGATACCATGCTTGTTGCTGAAAGTTAAGGGTGAGGAAGTTTTCCTTCAACTTCCACAAGTAAGGCCCCCTTAACCCAAAGTGTTTCCTTTTACTCCTTGTCCCCCTCAGTGAAATGCCACTCCAGTTGCATCCCAAGACCACTGGGACTGCTGTGTAACCAGTCTGTCTCCTAAAGTGTAGTTAAAACTCTCTACCAGAACCTCCACCTCCTCGCTCCTAGGAGGACCCAACTGTAGAGGCTCTCTTCATGTATAGCCACCATTTCCCCTCTAAAAATACACAGGTGGCCAGAGACCACAAAACCATCATCAATAATAGCGCCCAAATAAACAAAAGAGGGAAGCAAGTCAAGGAAATGCCATCTTTCCCCTTCTATGGCAAAGTTATTCTTTGTCTAGAACAAGACCAGTTACACAAGAAATTAAACAGGTAAGAGACTGAGGACAAGAATCTTAAATCCCATGATGCAACACTTGTAAGACAGTCATTCTTCCCTCAGCCATCATCTCATCATAACTAAAGAGGGAAGCAAAAACCACAACAGGGAGAGATAATGTGGGGCATTGGTCTGTGCAGACCCTCTGCTTTCACAGGGCCATTCAGCAGCCAGAGCTCTTTGGACAGTACAGAAGTTCAGTAACCCAAAGTAAAGCTAAATGAGCGACAGTTCTTCCCTCCCACCAGGCGCTTGCTGTTCTGCTTAGAAGAGGTTTCAGACTCTTGCACCTTGGCAGTTCCTAAGGGCTGGTCCTTCCTGAGGGTCTGGGCAAGGCGGGCTGCTTTAAGTTCCCTGCAGGGGGAAGATGGAAGGAAGAGGAGAGGAAGAAACCACATCAATCCCCATCAGCTACAGAGGAAAGCTATGAACAATCTTGCACAAGAGAGTTACTGCGTTGCTGGAGAGAGGTGACTTTTGACTCCAGAGGGTGGCATGAAGATTACTGTAGGTATCTGTCCTGTTCCTAGAGTTTCTACTTCAGAGCAGATCAGCTTTGAAGGTTTATCAAAGAAAACTATGCATCAGGTTAGGAACAAACACAGAGTAGCACCAATATGAAGAGTGCCTAGCTCAGTTTTTTTTTTCCCCATTGTTTCAGATATTTGTGATGGTGAAACTCAGATCAGTGTCATCTTGTGAAGCACAAATACCTGATAAAGGCACATGCTGCTTTTCTGTTGCCTTGTTTCAGTGATGCTTGCTGCTGTCATGGAGCATATGCTCTACTGTACATGGACAACCTATTCTCCAGCTGACTATGGCACTAAGAGGGGTGGTGGGGCAGTTCCTAGATCCCAGCACCCCGAAAACATTGCTGCCAACAGCAGCGAGGGAGCAATGGGAAAGGGGATGTCTGCCACCACCTGATATTTCCCTTCCTTTGGTGCTAGACCACTATCTCAGTGCAGTACCAATTCCTCATCTGCCCACTGGCTGCATATTATATCTGTATTTTCCATCATCAGTAGTTGCAGGAAGCATGGAAGTTCACTGTTCTAGTTTAGCCAGCTCCTCAAAGCCAGAAGTGAACCACAGCTGCTTGGGCACTACAAGTCCCTGCTACAGCTCCATCACCCTCTCAGCTCCAGGCACAGGAAGGTCTGCACATTGGGTCTCTCAACACTCTCCCCATCACACCCAAGCAAGCCCTACCTTTCCAGCATGGCAGTCTTGCACTTCTCCACGTTTAGCTGCTTCTGGAGCTGCACAGCTTTTCCACGTGAAGGACGGAGAACTGGGTGTTTAGTAAGAGCTGTGGCAGAAGGTCTTTCCACTGGGTCAGGATGGATCATGAGCTAGAAGGCAAAGAAATTCAGAGTTTAACACTCCCTCTGTCACATGCCAACTAGAAAAAAACCCCTCCATCCTGTCAAGACTACTTCCTCACCTTGAGGAGTTCAAGAAAGCGATGAGAAAGCTTCTGGGGGATCGGTGGGATATTGCCCTTCCGGATGTGGTGCCACATGGTCCCATTGTGAGGCAGTGGTGCTGTGCCAGCTGCTAGAGCTACTGTGAGTGCCAGGGCAAAGATGTCTGCCTTTGGCAAATAGCAGTATTGCTGCAGAGAGAAGATAAATAGTTATAGAAAGGGAATGTCTTGCTGTACTGAACAAATGTGGGTTGGGATACCAGCTCAAGAAGAAACAGCCAAACAAGAGTATGTATGACGCTACCTTCACCATCCCAGTTAGCTGTTTTCTCCTCTTTAGGATAAGAACATTGACAGCAACTAGTCTTGGTAACTAATAGCACATTAGCTTTCACCCAGTCGTGAGGAGCTTGCAGCCCACGTTAGGATCACCACAGCAAATCCAGAGGACAGCCTAACAAACGGCATGCCTCCAGCCTTCACCACAAGGCAATAAGCTAGCCATGCCCAACTAAAACTAAAGTCTGCATGTGATATATTGACCTAACAGCTCCTAAACCCACTTGTAGCACAAGAAAAAGATACTGTCACTTAAATACCTGAGTTGGTGAACACATCCAAGCTGGTTCTTACATACAGATTCCCTTTTTGTTCACTGACCAGAGTGCCAAAGCCACAGTCAGTTTAAGAGGCATGTTGCACCTCTCCACACTACCTGATCAGTGTTTGTCATACAAGGCATTTGCCTGGGTGCATATATTCCTCAGTAGTCACATCCAGCAGTTTAACCTGTCTCCAAACTGATAAAGGTTTTGTCCCATTCATCCTTCGCAGGTAGAATAGTTGCAATAATCTAATGATAGTTTCTTGTGAAGTACATTAAATATTTACATGACAAGACCCATGCCTATACTATTGATAATAAGTGTTATTTTTGCTAAATTCACAGCCAGACCAGACACAAGAAAGAGGAGATGAGGCAAGGAATATTCCAGACGAATGATTTCACTACAGTGGAACTCTCCCCACTTGCTCACCACCCTGTTCTCCCCACCACCTCACTAGCAGCTGTACCTCTTGCAAAATCTCATTGGCCAAAAACCGCCTGTCTCCTTCCTCCACCTGGGGGTTTGTAATTGATGTCACATGGCCAAGGTCACCTGAGACAAAGAACAAACAACTAATTGAGCAAACTGATGTAGATCTCCATCAATAAAAGCCTGCATTTTACAGGCCCCGACAGAGCAATCAGGAAATACTGAGTAAGAGAGCAATCATGCTCCTATGCAGGAATCTGGGCTTGGAAACAAGCACGAGTTTTATAGGACTTGCCTCCTCAGAGGAATTAATTCTGGTAAGTAGTGGAGCATTCAGGACTATGCTATTAGTTTTGTATGTGAGTCTTCAGCCAGCAGGACACAGCAGTATCAAGCAGTAATGAGCAGCCCTAATTTTAAGCCAGTTGTAAAGTGGGCTAAAACATACCAATCTTGTACACCACACCAGAAGAAAATTCATCTTCACTGTCACTGTCTTCCTGCCCAGCAGGACCCTCAACTGCCAGCTTGTGACAGATGAAGATATTACCTGCAAGACAGTGAAGTTTAGCAATAGTGTGGTATCAGTAGCCAGACTGCAGCTGCCTGACAACTTCATAAAAATCTCACCTGTCAAGCTAGTTAAGCTTTGCAGCCAGAGGAACTATGCACATGCTTCCCACCTGTTAGTCTGCTTTCCACCCAGCTCACATATTCAGCAATACAGCTGACAGAAGACAGTCATATCTTCTGCATAAAATACCCTGGTGTAATCAACTTTTCTGCCCCTCCCTCTGCCCCCTAAAGCTAGAAGCACGAATTCAGCAGGAAAAGAGAAGCTCCATGATAAGGATGTAACTACACAACTGTGGCAGGGAGCATTGCCCTGGAAGTGCCCATCCTCAGCTGCAGAGAGGAAGGCTTGTTACTATTTTTTACAGGAACTTAATCTCTCAGGGTAGGTACAATAAATATTCACTTCTCCCTCCAACTCAGATACAAAGAGAGGTTGTGCAACAAGACAGCAGCAAATGAGGAAGTCCTCATCTTCCATAGCAGTCCTACTTGCTCCACCAGTAGGAAAGTGATTCCCATGAGCCAGGATTATGACGATCATAAGACAGAAGTAAAATGCTGCCAGCTATCAGAGAAGACCCAGTTTTAGAGCAGTAGTGGTAAGATTAAAAAACCCACAAGATATCCACTTTTTAGGGCACTATCCTCTTCCCTTGGGACACTGCAATAGGTCCAGTCAGATGGACCTAATAGAGGTCCTTTCCCTGGAGGATCACTTGGAGGACCCTCCACAAAGGAGATCACTATACTTACTAGGTTTTATATCCAGGTGCACAAGTCCGGAGTTGTGGATGTATTTTAGCCCCATGGAGACTTGTAACAAAATTTCTTTCAGCTCCGCTTCTGGAAAATACTGGCCAAGCTTCGTATTTTCCAGCAGCACGCCCTGGAGACTCCCACCTAGACAAAAACAATCAGTCTGAGACCTGACAGACTTCATGGAGCAGCATGTTTTAAATACCTTAGTAGAAGCTACTGCCCAGAGCACTTGCAGGCTTGCTAGTGACAAACCCTGCCCAGACCAGCTATCTGTGCTCTAGTGATCAAACTTGGACATCACCATTTGGCTTCAGCCTGTCCGTTGCCTTGGGGCACCCTGCCTCCCAAAAACTGAGCAACTGCAGTTCTACCTACAGCACCAAAAGGACTGACCTGGTAGTGATGCTGCTGCTGCAAGTGAGCAGTAGAAAAATTAATTACTTCTGCTATGCTTTCAAGCATATGAGTGGTGGAGCAAGGAAATTAAGCTCCCACTAGCAGATTTTTCATTGAAGAATGTAACATTTGACAAAGAAACAGAGTTTTTTGGGTCTCTGTTGAGGCACTACAGCTATTTCACTACTAGCAAATACCATGGCCACTTTCCCCATCAGCCTTTTCACCTCTTCTCTAGTCTCAGATGTTCATCCACTAGCACACCAGAAATGCATCAATGCTGCAGCAATGATCACCATGTTTCATGGTTTTACCTCCACTACATCTGAAGTCATGACTCCAAACAGTCACCCCCACTCATCATTGAGCCCCAGGACCAGTTGAAAGATGAGCGCTACCTATTTGCCCTCAGCTCCTCTGGTAGCCAGAAGTGTCTTTTCCAATGTCTCCCAAACAGTGATGTGGCCAAGGGCAAACCCAAGTAAGAGTGTACCACCCTGCCTGCAGCACTCCATTCACAATTTACTTCATTTTTTCTTGGTTCCTCTGCAGCTGTTGAGAATTTTGTTCTAGCTAAGATGCAAGGTGCCTTCATCTCAATCAGGTAGCCACTCTTCAAATCATTACTCCATTTCATTAAGAAGGGTTTGTTTCCAAGATTCATGGCACTTAAATTAGCTGCTCTTGAGTCACTCATACCAGGTTTTACCTGGGCAGTCCTAGGTGCAGCTTTAAGCATCAGCATGAGGAATACTTTTCCAGGCGAGTCACCACAGAGGATAGTTTTACAATCCCACAAATTAGAGGGTGTTCACTACTTGTCAGATATTGGCACCATTCTGAGCTTTGTCTAAATATTATGAGCCCTTACTGGATTCTCCATGGAACTGCTGCCCCAGTGCAGTTTGCTTTGTTGTAAGCCAAAACATCCCATATTTAAGTACAAAAGAAGTACTGCACACTTTAACAATATCACAGCTCTTACCATTGCAGTGTTCGTTTTGGATAATCATGTGATCATCCTCTGCCCACGCCGAGTAGTAGCGCACAACATGGGGGTGGTGTCCAAGGACAGCATGAGCATAAACCTCGCGCAGTGCCAGCTGCCTAGAGAAGCACACACAGAAAAAGCAGTGGTGACAGGGTGCCAGGGTCCTGCTTGGGACCATGATAGGAGCCCTGGCTTGCAGCCCGCCTTGAGAAAGGGAAGAAGCAGATGTGTTTATGACTTTTGGGTTTTGGCAGATAGACTGGTTCTCACAGCTGTTCATGCAGACCTGCCCTTGCTCAAATGTGCTGAGCAGCTGTCAAAAAAAAAAAAAAAAGAATAAATCACTGGGCAAGTCTTTTGTTGAAGAGGCAAAGGCAGCTTTGAAAACTTTGCTTTAGTGTGCAGGACACCACTAGCTTGTCAATACAGATGTGAGCAGTGCTGGTTGTACAGCAGAACAAGGACATACCACAGGTGAACTACCTGACAATTATTATTTTAAGAGACTGGCTGCATGTACCCAAGGAGTTCAGGTAAGTCATCGTCTCACTTTGCAACACATGTGGCTTCTTCCCTTTCTCAGACATTTATATCTGATAGTCCTAAAGTGGTAAGTTCTCCCACTCTCCCAACTGTTACTTGGGAGTGCAACAGCAGCCAGTTTTTGCTCATGCCACCCTTCAGATACCTTTAGTTCCACACTCCCTCTTTCCCCATCACACCTCCCAAGAACATGCCCATCATTTCAACTGGTATTTTCTAGCTAGCACACTCACTCATCCGAGGATCCTGCCAGAGGCCTTTTGGAGCGTTTGATGGCATAAACACATCCATCAAGGCGTTTGATGCACTTGTAGACAGAGCCAAATTCCCCCACACCAATTTTTTCTAGTTCCAGGAACTCCTTCTTGTAGCGAGAAACCATATTGCTCTCTTTCAGAGGATATCTCTACAAGGTCACAAAACCAAAGACAAGTATGAGTTGAAAAACTTAGATAACAACATCTGTCATGTTTTTAGAGCTGTGTAGCACTTGCTCTCACAGGGCACCCATGTTGCTCCCTCTCCCATTCTGGATGTTCATCCAGTCACGTGTGCAGGTGCGCTGCCAGCTCTTCTTAAAACACTACCTTGCACTTAAGCATGTTATGTTTTTTTCTGACCACCTAACAAAGACCATCTTGTCCCAGCTGGGGCAAGTTGTTTTGGTTTTTTAAATCATTACTTGCTAGCCACAGAGGTAAAAATTGCAGCTAAGGAGAACTGTAGTCTAGTTGGCTGTATGTGCCTAAGCCTCCTTTGGGTTACTTCCATCACATCTCTTCTCTTGGCAGCCCTGCCCAGTTCAGAGACCCATGGCTGATGGAGTCAGTGAGGGATAAGCAGCAGGCAACAACAAAATACTTGTCTTTTGCCCAGCTGCTGCAGACTTGAGAAGACCTGTTAGCAGCCTTAGTAGATGGAAGTCCAGTATCTCTGAATTAGCCAGACTCGTGTACTAAACTTGTGTTTAAATAAGAGCTATTGCCTATTTTGAGCTCAGGAGAGAAGCTTGGTGCATTGACTTAACGTGGCCCCAGCTACGCAAGAGCTGCTTTACTCTGGCAGCTAATATTCCCTGCAGCAAGGACATTCTGCATCAGTTCAGATTCTCATCAGGTTTGAAGCACCAGCTGTTGACTAATGGCAGATTAGCAGGTCTCAGTGTATCTGTTTGTACTCCCAGTGATTTCACCAGGAGCCACTTTTCCACAAAGGACTGAAAGCCTGCAGAACAGCTGGAACATCATTATTGCTACAGTAATGGTCACAAGGGAAATAGGAGCTGCTGGTACTGCTTGTCGAGTGATGTCTACTGGCAGGGGAGATAAGTAAAGATGAGATAAGCAGTGGAGTGTGAAGCTAACAACAAAACAGTTGACTAAATGATTTTTCTTCATCCTCCTGCATCCCTTACAGGGACAGTGGCTCATGTTACATGGTGGTTTCCACAGAAACCACTGCTGTAGCATATGGTATATGACCTTAAAGGGTGAGGGTAAAGAGTTGGTCCTCACAGCCAGTAAGATGTGGCCCATATGAAACAATAGCCCTTCATAGCAGGCTGTATTTTACAGTATCTTAAGAAGCTCAGGGAATAGATATACCTCCTAGTACACAATTTTATACCTATATTACATTCTCTATCTAATCAGCGCTCAAACAGAATAATATTTCAGTAAGTCACAGGTTATTTGAGGCTTTTATCTAAGGAGAACAATAATTTGTGGTAACCCCAGATGTCACCTGGTAGCACGTTTATTCTTCAGCTGTAGTTTTTCCCATGGAGATCAGTTTTTCTGCAATACCAGTCTCCTCGGCTAGAGGGTACCATTATTCTTCCAGTAAGCCTAATTATTTCACAATTACAGTAAACAATTCTACCTACTTGCACAAGATAAGATACATCCTTCGAGGTGCTGCTCAGAAAAAAAAAAAAACAGATTTTTTTTTTACCTCATCTGAACACAGATGTTTAATTCAGGCTTGGCTGGCTTTTCAGAAGCCAACTGGATGAGTAGTTTCCCCCCAGACAAAACTGTGAAGAAGGCTGCAGGACACAGGTTCCCACGCCAGCTGCCCAGTACTGCCAGTGTGGCTGGGGGTACCTGAGACTTCACACCGTGCAACCAGACCACTGCTGAGGTTTACCAGCAAAGCGTGGACATTGGCAACAGCAAGAGAACTTCGTTTAGAGTTGTAAGACAGTGTTTGCTGTCGTGTAGCTGCATAAGCTGTGGTGGTACCTTCCCTTGGACCCTAAGGCACAGAGATACCTCCAGCTGGACATTTTCCTACTGAAGGAAAGTACAGAATTTGTTGCCTTGCTTCAGAAGTTTCACACTGTGACTACTGCAACTGAAACTCTTGCCCTCAATACTACATCAGAGCCATCATCACTACATCTACATCAGAGCCATTCAGCTCAGTCTGTGTTTTTGCAGTGCACGTCCATATAATATTGGCAATATGGAAGCCATGTTTCATTCACATCCAAAGATGCTCAGTACAATAGTTTATAGGAACAGCAATACACCTGTTTTTTGGAACCACAAAGGTACAGTCACTATTTACGCTAACTCAATAATATAGTAATACAGTTCCTCCTGAGAGACCCAAATGATATTATATTTCCTAGAAAGACTTCCTGACCAAAATCAATGAGTTTAAGCATTACTTGTCAAAGTTTCAGGTCTGCTTTAGTATACATTTCCTTTAGAGATAGGAATAATTCCAAATTTGTTGTCTCAAACAAATGTTAATATAAAAATATTCAGCTTGGAATTCTTCTGTCATAGGTATTCATCCTCTTGTAATGCCATGATTTATACTCCAATAACAGAATAAATTTCATCAAGCAAATATTTACAAGCATCTTATCGTCTCTGTGGGGGGAAATACAGACACTTACCTTTGTTGTTAGGTCCTGTTTTATCTGGCTTCTTGGATCAGAATCCCTCCTACAAAAGAAATTTAGGAAAGTCTGGATGTATCTTTTCAGTGCAGCAATCCAACTGAGATTTGAATTGGAAACATTTTTCAAATGTTTTCAAAAGAATCCACCAAACCTTGCTTCCCAGTTTAATTAAAGACATATTTTTTTAGAGTTTTAATAGACAACGAGTTTCTAATTGAGGCCTTAAAAGACTGTAGTCCCAGGCTAGGAAGTCTGTTTCCATTTAGAAAGCCTCTACATACCATCTTCAGTACTGCCCACAGGACAGAGCAGCATCTTCAGGGCCATCATTCTCCTGGCAACCTTGTTACTGGTGAAGCTACATGGGAGATGACCTCACACAACAAGCTCCTAGTGAAGGAGGGAACTGCCCCACTGGGCTTTCAAGGAAGATACCCAGCTGAGCATCTGTTACAGCTGCGGCTACGAAAGAAGCTGAACATCATTGTAGTGCACAGGTATTTGACTAAGTTTGTGTCTAGGTTAACCCAGACCAGATCTGGCTTTTGCAGGTCAGCAGTAGCCTGCACCCATCTTAAAAGCTGTATTACATGCACGTCATTTATTCCAAGTTGTGGGTACGTGCATAACTGAATCAAGCTCTGTTCTACCCATGGTTGAGAAAGAGGTACAATTTTCTCCTACAGCCATGGCATTGAGGTTAGCTGTTGATCCCCCTCTTACATTTCTGAACAAAGGAAGTTTATTTTATTTGTATTTCTACTGCCTGTCTACTAATGTTTGCTCTGCACAAGTGAATACTACGGAAGTAAATGATTAATTGTTAGCAAATAAGTCCAGGTACTAAACATCTCCATCATTAGTTATCTCCTTTAAACAGTCTCCTTCCAGCCTTTTAATTTAAAAAGTTTACTTACAGCTCTCCTCTGGTCTTTCGCTTGCCGTTAGGAAGAAAGAGCATTTGACGATAAGACTCTGGTGTAAAGGGATTAATGTTGACAAGAGAAGCTTGGGTAGAGTCATCTGAATCAGCACCAGGAGTAAATCTCAGATGTCGGAAGCCTTTGGGTGGGACCTTTGTCCCAGATGAAGGAAAAGCTGTCTTTGATAACAGGCTCTGTATTGAGGAAAAAAAAAAAGTGGCAGATAAGCCAGCAAAAATGTTTTTGTTGCTGCTATGTCAGAATAAAATCTCTGCTCTCCTGCAGGTTGAGGAGAACTCAGCTGTCTTCCTCAGGATAGCTGAATCATTAAAACCCTATATTCTTAATTTAGTCGTGACGGTTTTCTCCTTCCATAAAGTATTATGCTCTTCACTAAGCCCTTTCAGACTCTATTCCCTGCTCACTTGGGTGAGGCCTGCAGAGCCATTTTAACAAGCACAGTCCTCAAGAGAAGCCAGCTGCTCATCTTTCCCACTTACAGAGGCACAGAAATTACATCATATGTTGCATTAACATAGAAGACCCTGTTCTGTCAAACATGGACTGTTACATCAGTTTGGTCAGGACAGGTTTGTCAGGAGATGAGACAGAACATCACCCAAGTTTCCTTTTGGTTCCTCAGCAATAAGCAGCATTAGTATAGGGGAAGTTGGTAGAAGTATTTCTATATGGCTACTGCAAAGCGACCAGAAAACAGTTATCCTTGAGAAGAAAACAGAGCTTCAGAAATTTAATTTCAGAAAGAACTTCTGCATCTTCTATAGTTCAGCTTCCCACAGAAGATAGGCCATTGGGTTTCACCTACTAGTCCAAAACCTTGGACTGAGTAAAACATGACTTCAGAGAAGCACCTAGTCTTGATCTGAAGACAGAAGAAAACCGCCTACTTTCCATGATTTGACCCCTTCAGTAACCATCAGCGTTCTGAAACAGAAGTTAGTTTTTGACTTATTTCCGCTTCAAGAGAGGGGTGTAACATCTAAAGGGGTTTTTAACATACCTCTCTTCTAGTTAAAAGCCCTTCAAGAATCCAGAACTCTCCCTGACATGAAGATCAAGATACTTATGTATTTTTTTGATCCAACAGTGGTGTAACCCTTGTGAGTGGAGATGCAGCTCCAGGATCATATCTAGAGCTCCTCAATGGAGTTCAACTCCATTGAAAGTTTTTGAAGATAAAAAACCCTTGAGCTGTATGCAGCATCCACCTAACTGATGCTGCACTCATGGATATAGCTACTTCCAGTACATCCCTCTATTTCTACACCATACTTAGAAGTTCAGCTACTGGTTTGTTGTGACCCTGAAGGTGCTTCTTGATCACTTTCTCAAGCTCTGGTCTGCATCTCCTTGCTCTTGGATGGAAGAGTTCTGCATATGGATGTATTAAACGCAATATACATCCAAGCTCAATTTACCCAGCAGCCTAGAAGCTCTGTAGAGTTGTGGCTGTGTTCCAGTCTAGCCACAAGTCAAGAAAGGGATCTAAAATACCATTGCAGCCTGCTGTTGTATGCATGCAACTCTTATCTGCTCTACTAGGGCTTTATTTCGGAATCAAGCAGGCTTGTCTCCTGTAACATCATCTGAGAGTAGCTGCTGCCATACAGCGTAAGGCAGCTACCATAACTAGCTCTAGCATCTGTTCCAGGATTGGGTAAGCCTACAAAATAGAATCAGAATGGTTTGGGTTGGAAGGGACCTTTAAAGGCTATCTAGTCCAACCCCCCTGCAAGGAGCAGGGACATCTCCAACCAGATCAGGTTGCTCAGAGTCCTGTCCAGCCTGGCCTTGAATGTTTCCAGGGATGGGTCATCCACCACCTCTCTGGGCAACTTGTTGCACCCCACTCACTGTAAAAAAAAAAAAATTCCCAATGTCTAATCTGAATCTACCTCCTTTACTTTGAATCATCTGCCTCCTCTGCCATGCATCCTAGCTGAGACTCCAATGCTGATCTGTCTGCAGCTAGATGTGGCTCTGCTGTCTTACCTTTTCTCTCACCTTCGAATGTTCCAAGATTAATGCTCCCAGCCTCATTTATAAGAGGATTTAGGCCCTTTAGAGTCCACCTTTTGTAGCATGCTTGGAAAACAGAGAACTTTCTCTCAGAAGACAGCAAAGGAAATTAAATGGTTGATTTAGTGCAATTGCTGCTCACGGGCTACAAGGTGAAAAACCATATTATCAGGTTTCTGGAGAGGGACAGAAGTAAAATCCTGGCTCAGAAGTACTAAAAGCACTGATCTTCTGTGTACCACATAAGCAAGGAAGCAACCGGTCTATCAGTAGAGCAGGGATATTGAGAGAAGACTGGAAGCGCTACATTTCATTGCATGTCTTGAATGCTAGAAGCCAGTGCACACAACATAAGGTATTTAGGAAAAGAGAAGCTGGTGCCAAGTCTCCACTTCTGCTTACAAAAGACAAAAAGCAGTTGTATTATGTTCTATACAAGAAGTTTCACAGAAAATACAGGCTGGGATCATTCTCCCAAAGCGAGCTCAGTAGATAAGTTACATTTTAGGACAGTGACACAGAGAAAGACAGGCTAACCTTCCTCCACAAGCACACATTGATTTGCTATCCCTTCTACCAGGGATTTGCTACCCTGAGAACAGAGTCCCACTTCCTCCAAATTCACTGAGCAGCTCAGTTTCACACAAAAAGAGAATCAGCATCACTGGACAACAAACGAGTTGGAGGCAATCCAGGCTTGTCAGACAAAGTATATCCCAGCCACAATGTCATTTCCAACTTTCTCTTTCAAGATAAAAGCCACTTGCATCCAAAAATGTGCTGATCAGTGTGGTCAGGGCAGCTGCCTGTCTCCAAGCTCTTGGAATGACGAGCTCCTTGAAGAGAGATGCAGTTAACCCTCTGGGAGCATAGTTCCTACAGAGATGCTACAGATGTCCACTCCCCTAAGCAGAGTGAGGGGCACATGGGCAGCCAAGGCATGTGGTTGCTTGTTGTTTTAAGTCAGACTGGCCCAACATCAACTAATTGGCTTTAAGAATAGCGTGGAAAGAGCAAAGACACTTGCACCCACACACAGGTTTCTATTCATGCTCACAGAATAACCAACCCTTTGATAGCTAAGGAGCTCATGGTCCAGGTTTCTAAGGGAAAAATAGATGCTAACAACAGTAACATTAAAAAAAAATGCTTTCCACAGAGGTAACAACAGATCCCTTCACCACCCACGCAATGGCGGCCCAGCAATGCCACAGACCCTGCATGCTCAGAGACAGAGTTGATATGTGCCATTACCTTGGGAGTGTGTGGGGTGTCACACAGCTGCAGCTTTTTCCATGTGATGTGCAGCGGTGTCTCAGCATTACCCCGGCTTTTGCTCACAGCTGGGGAAGGCTGCAGGGTGGGACTCATCCAGGCTTTTGTCCTGCTCAGGAACATCTCACTAAGCTCTCTTTGAGGGGTTACTGGCAGAGGACTGCTCTGTTGCCACTTCTGAAACACACAGCTCCTGGGGGGGCTTGAGCTTGGGGCGTCATCCTCATGTACATTTCTGTCTTCACTCTCTTCACCACAACTGGAAAAATCCAGTCGCTGAATGAATTCATCGCTGTTGTCCCAGTCATCCATGTCACCATATGAAACAGAACAGGTAGAGCAAATACTGGCCTGCTTTGTTAGGAGGAGAAGGGCAGAGGAAGATAGCATTATTTACACAGGCAGACTATCCACCCTCTTCCCTGCCTTATCAAAGGCATTAGCTCTGCTCACCACATGCACTCCCCCACCCTGATCCCACATACACAGAAACCTTGATCACTCATAGATGTCATTTGATGGCATTTGTTGAGGAAGAGTACACCAGCCTTAGCAAGTACAAATCTATTCTGTTACTGTTCACCTAACAACAACGGACTCTGCTTTTCACCTTGCTGGTGCAAGTCAGATACAACTCAGAAATTGCTGCCTTTCCCAGTGAGCCTCCAAGGCAGCCTCTCCACCCACCAGTACTTCATCCATTGCTCTCATCACACATAGAAACAGAACTATCAAATCCTAAAGAATAACACATACCAACCCAGACCTCACCCTTCTCTACCTTAAATTTCTCAACCAGAAAAAAAGAACCCATGCTACATACAGCTGTAAAAGCAGAGGGTGCCCCACACAGTTACCAGGTGCCCCACAGGAAACTCTTCTGCCCCAGCACGTTTATAAACACCCCACCCACCCGGGCCATCACTAATGGGAAACACCTGGAGCTCAGCAGCACCTGTGCCCAGGCGCCCGTGCCTGGGAAAGGTGGTGGCTGAGGGGTTTTGCTGTGGATGTGGATTTGCTGTGCCTGCAAACCAGCTCTGCAGGGAGCCAGGGCTCCCTCTGAGTCATCTCCTCGCTTCTGCACGCTCTTCCCTCCTCCGGCTTCCCGGGCCTACGGGGAGGTGATGTTTGCTGACAGCCAGTCTGCTCCACATTAATCCCATCAGAGATGCAGTTTTTGTGGGCTTGACTTGTAAAAGTGATTTGTCTTGTGGTGATGGGGCCCTGTGCCTTCTTCTTCTCAGTCTGAATTTAACTTCCTGCGTTTAGATGTGTATTAGTTTGGATGAGCATTGCAGCCTGCGTGGAGAGGTTTGTAGCCTAATTTATAACGTGCTAGACCTCAGGAGAGAGTTAAGGACCAAATGCAGGTCTCTATGGGTTCCCATCTTGAGGTCTCAAGCACATGGTCCGGGAGAGGAGGGAGAAGCTGGATGTGCTGGCAAAGGCAGACCCACAGGTAGGGTTGCTCTGCGGCTCACGGGAGCGGGTGACTGTCTCCTTGCACTGCTCCTCTCTGTAAAAAACAGGGAGCTTTCTGTGCCTTTGTGAGCCTGTGTTTCAAAGAGGGATCAGAGTGAGCTTTAACTAACTGAGAAGGAGGTTATGGCAGCCTTTTTCTTAGCATCGAGGAGAGCTGCCAGAAGAACATACAGAAACTGGAAATGGCCGCAGCTCAGAGGAGATGTGGGTTTGTCATAACCTACATGTGCTTTCCCCTGTGCACATCGAGGTGAATTCCCACCAGAAAATAAAGGAACATGTCAACCTGAGGTCACTCAGCCCTCCCAACCTGGTCTTTGAATGCAAAGTATGGCCATACGGGTCTCTGAAGTTGCCTGTTAAAACCGTGGCTAGTAGTTTATTCGATACAGGCCACCAAAGCCGTGTTAGGAGGACATGCCAGGAGCTCAGTCATGGTTTTAATGCTGCATCTAGCCCAGAGGTTGGAGCGTTTCTTCCAGGCACAGAGCCTGTTGCTGCCGTGCGGGCTCCCTTCTCCTGCAAGGCAGCTGCTGCGTCTCCCTGTGCCTTACCTTGAGCGAGGTCCAAAAGCCTGGGAGTGTCGGTGCTGGCTGCTTTTTGCTATGGAAAGCTGCCTCTGCAACATCTGGCCAGCTGAGATCCTATGACAGGATCACTTTAGTACTGCTGTGGTCTGACTGTATTAATTAGATGTTCAGTACTTGGAGCCTTGGCTAGAAATATTTTGTTTAAAATCTGAATAAGTAAGGCTTTTAGTCCTCATAACTGTATTTTGATTAATAACACAGCAATGAAACTCCTTCAGACTGCATTTTCATCTGAATTTTTTTCCTTTTTTTTTTTTTTTTCCTCAGGATCTGTAGGCAGTGTAGGCAGGATCCATTTTTCTACGGAGGAATGTGATATGTAAAGGAGAAAAGTTGGACTTGCTGGGTAAATAAGGCCCAACTTGTTTATCTTGCATCTTCTAACTAAAAGCCACCGCATTTTTATTTCATATTTTTTTTCTGAAGGACTACTCAAAGATCTGACAACAATTTTCTTAGCCCTCAGTTGGAGCGAAAATGTGTTCATTTTCTTTTGAAGGAGAGCTTTTTCTCCTTAAAAGGGTCATATTATCTCCTGGCCCACCTCTTTTTGATTTTGGTGAAATAGTAAAGTTGAAAGTTTGGCCTTTGTTTTTTGCATGTATCTAACAAATGTTGTGCCCTCAGCAGGCCCAGATCGCTGGCGAATGCCGTTTAAATAGCTCTGGTGCCACCGGGTCTCTTGTCCCACCAGGACTTTTTCACCAAAAACAGAGCTTGGAGCGTGAGGACATTTTGCGTATATCTCACAGCCAGCACTGGCAGCCTTTGCTCTCCATCACTTGCTGCTGTCCCCACTGCGACCACTACCTCATGCTGAGGCAATGCTGGCGTGACCGCACAGCAAAGGGGACCCGGAATGGCTCTGCCGCACAAACGGCTGTGAGTGGTGGAGGAAGTTTTATTTGAGATTTGTTTCCCCTGCCCGATTCGTTGTGGGACAGACTGACGTTTGCGCCAGCACCACTGGCAGGGATGAAGGACAGGGGAGAAACAAGCTGTCACTTTAGCATCACCAACATGCCAAAAAAAAAAAAAAAATCAAAATGTAGCTTGGCACTATACAGTTAAAGCGAAGCATGTGGCCAAGTATTTGCAGAATTTGGCTTTCCTTTATGCAGTAACAAAATATTGTGCAGGGTTTTGTTGTTTGGTTTTTTTTTCTTTACCAGTCACCTTTCATGAAAAACTCCATCTGCTAAACACCACCTACTGCGGTTGATAGCTCTGCAAAATAAACTTGTGCATGGGCCTTGTGAAACAAAATGCCCACTCGGTGTTGGAACTGTCTGAAATGAAGCTCACAGCAAACGGGCGCTAATGTTACCAAAAAAAAAAGAGGGAAAAAAACCGAAGCCCACTGTTGAGGAAACGGGATGATGGCTTTCTTAATGACGTATTGAACACTCAGAGCTGCTCAATAGGAAAAAAGTTATAGACAATTAAGGCTTTTATGGCAAGATCTTCTCTTTAATTGTGGCCTGCTTAATTGGGCAATCCAATTAATCAGAAAGTCCTAGGGAAGCGAGTTAAACCTAATGACACTTAATGACATCGGTGGTATCGTAATGAGGATGGTAATTACACGAAAGTTGGCTGCCTGTGGATGCCCTGGCCTTATGTGGGTCTCCATCTTTCAGCCTCAAGCTGATTCTGCCTGTTCATCTGAAAACCTTCTAAAGCGCACACATACGTGTACATATATGTATACACGTGTGTGCACACGCACACACCCCAGTACGTACTGGATCAGTATCACCCACTCTTTCAGCTTTGTGGCTCGAAGCTTCCACCGCAGCAATTTAGGGGTGGAGGAGTCTGCCCCGTTCCTGGCCCCACGGCTGCTCTGCTCAACTCCCCAGGGTCACCCCGTTGGACGGGCTCGACAGGGCCCCCCTCAGCGTTCCCGCTCAAAAAGGCAACTGGTCTACATCAGAGTGCCAGGCTGGGGGGGGGGGGGGGGCACAAGAGAGGCAGCCGGCCCTGACCCCGGGGAAGAAGTGAAGAGGGGGAGGCGGGTGCCCTGCTCCTTAGGGAGCCCCTCGTCCTCCTCCGGGAGCTGGTACGGAAGTCGGGAGCCCCGCCCCTCGGCGGCACGCCCCGCCCACCCTCGACGGCACGCCCCTCCCCTCCCTACCCGGCCCCACCGCGCCGGCCTTGGGGGCGTGGCCTTCCCGTCCCCGCCCCGGCGGCGTCCCCGCCCCCCGCCGGTGCGGCGGGGCTCGGCGCGGCTCGGCTCGGCGCGGGGCCGTGCGGGCGGGCAGCCGCGGCCATGGTGGAGCGCGCAGACGAGGCGCCGCTGCTCTTCTGGGCCGAGGGCCCCGCTGTCTCGGCGCCGCCGCCCGCGGCCGAGGCGGGCGGCGGGAGCGGGCGGCGGCTCGGTGGCAGCTGGAGCGCGGCTCCCTGGGGCGGCGAGGGGCCGGCGGAGGCGGCGGGGCCGGGGCCCGGGCGGGCGGAGGCGGAGGAGGACCAGATCGTGGCCGTCTTCGTGGTCACTTTCGACCCCCGCACGGGTGAGTAGGCGGCGGGGGCGGGCGGGCCGGGGCCTGCGGTGGCCGGGCCTGGGGCTCCCGGTGCCAGTGGCGTAAGATGGATGCGGGCCGGGGCCGGGCTGCGGGGGCCGCGTTTGGGGGCAGCCGGCGGCGGACCCCGGCGGAGAGCGGCCTGCGGGAGCGGGGCTGCCCCCTGCCCCCCACGGGAGACCGCTGCCTGACGGCACGGCTGTCCGGTCCCAGCCGGCCTCCCGGGGAGCCCTGTGTTCCAGGATGGGGGGATGCCGAAAACAGGGTGTAAAGGGGGCTGCACTGGGTCTCCATCCCGCCGAGAACTTCTGACGGGAGGAAGGGGCCGCAGCGAGGAGAGCCGGTGGCCCGGGCAGGGACGGGGGTAACTCTACCCGACATGGGACAGGGATCCTGGGGACACCCCGTGCACCCCTCACAGCGCCCAGGCATCTGCCCAGTGCTGCGCCCCTGCCTGGGGGGCACCAACCTGTTGTGGCAGCATCTCAAGAGCATCCTTCCGGCTCCCCAGCCAGGCGCAGACCTGCCCACAGCTGTCGGTGACGGATGGTGGTTACGGCTGGCGTAAATCTGGCAGGCAGGGCGTGATCCCCAGCAGCAGCAGCAGCTCGACTGTGTATTTCTTGGCGACTCGTGTGTTTAGAGGCCGGCCGCTGGTGGGATCTCTGGGACTCTTAGTGTTCTGGAGTGCTGTGACCCAGGAGGGCAGAGGAGGGGAGCAAGGAGACGTATTTTCCACCTTTCATTGCCATATCCAGCTCTCTTGGCACTGCCGATGTTGTACTGCTTCTTTTACTGACACAGGTTGTTCATTTCAAGTGTGCGAATCAACGTTTCAGAAAACATCTTAACTTTGTTTTCCCAGTCTTGCCGCTCTGTCGGTATCCACACAACAGGATGTTATGACACCGACAGGAAGTTAGCACCCGCCCCGCTTCTATTAATGCAGGTACTGTGCTTAGGAGTCTGATGTGTCCCCAGACAGATCACTGGGTCTTTTGGCTGCCCGGTGCACACTTGAGGTGCAAAGACAAGAGCAGGGCATAGCTGAAAGGCTTGTTGCAATCAGAAAGTTTAAGAAGTAGCTTGGGAGAGCCAGGAACCCATTTGCATCCAGATGTGGGAGCAAACTCCTCTTTTCTCCATAGACAGGCACTTTCTTAGCAAATCCATAGCAAAAATACTAGAGCCAGGAAAGAGCATGGTGGGTTTTTTTTTCAGTGGAAGTGAGAGCTGGGAAGGGGGATGTAATGAACATCATGCTCACAAGAGCGCCCTGAAAGTGAAGACTGAATCCTGGTCTTAAACTGAAAATCCCAAGGAAGTAGGGAAGAGAATGGAGCCCCAAGTGAAATGCGCTGTCAGAAATGCACACTGCCAAACAGTGTGGCCACTGTGTCCTGAAACACCAAAGGGCTTTCGAGAAGCTGCCCATTTCATGCTGCACAAGAGAGAGTCTTCAGTGTAGAGGTCAGAGGCTCTTGACTCATCAAAATCCAAAATGAGACTGGATAACATCTTTTCAAGAGGAGATGGAAAGGGGAGATGTTTCTCATAAGTGTCCAAAACATGGAAGAGTCTGGACAACTGCAGCAACAGTAGGTTGCCTTTCAATTTGTCTTTCAATCTGAGAGCATATGCCTTCTACAAAACGGTGAGATTTTCTTGGTTGGCAGAAAGCTGAGCTTTCTCGGGAGTTTCTCTGAACCAGCTGTTGCTTTGAACGAAGTCCAGGGAAAGTTGGGAAACAGCTCTTCTCACATCTGATGAGCAGTTAATGCTGGGTGTTATCAGCCTTGGAGTAGTCTGTCAAGTCCAGGAAGATTCAGCCTTCCACTGCTACTCAGCACTGATGTTGAATGTAAGGAACATGACAGGACTGTGAGGAGCATATCAACAAGTGTCAGCTTCACAGGTGGAGGGCAAAGTGCCCTATGGAGGATGTGGACTTGGAAAAAGAGATCTTGAAGCTGCAGTGGTGTGGACTTGCCAGGGTCAGGAAGAGGATATGAGAATTCCTGGGTGAACCACATCAGACAGCGTGAAAGACTTCTGTAATGTTCATCAAGGTTGCGTGTGACTTAAAGGAGATCATCCAATCAGTGTCTGAGCTGGAAACCTGCTTGATCCTGTCCAGGAAAAGCACAGCAGACCTCCTTCGGTAGCTTGCTTAAGCACGTGAAAGGCAGAATATCTGGTGGTGGCTGGGACAGTAGTTATGCCAGGTAATGTCTACTCAAATACAGGCAAGCAGTTGGGTGAGAGATGTTTTACTGTAGAAGAATGAGGTGATTACTGTGCTAATAAAGAACATAACAGCTTTACTCCTAAATTTACAAGGGCTTGAGGCAGACAAGCTCAGTGTATCTAGGTGTTGCATGTGATGGGTTCGCAAAGGTAGGTTATGGGGTTGCCAGGCCACTGTTGCAGTCTGTTGATGCTCATGTGAGTGGCCAAACATAAGAGCCAGAGGCAGCTTCTAAATCAGTGTTGCTGTCGCCACCTCCAGCATGGTGAACCTTGCGGTACTGGAGAAGGAGCTCTTTTCACTGCTATTACAAAGATGGCTCTTGCACTAATGCAGGAAGTGAACTGTAAATTAAGTGCAGAATGGGGGCAGCCTGGGAGCCAACCATGCCATCTTCTCATTGCTCCCTGTCCTTTGGCAGTCCTCTCCTTCAGGGAGTGACCAGTTGGGAATGCTCTGACACTTCAAAAAGCACGAGCACCAGGTCTGCGCAAACACTGCCCCTTAAAAAGCACAGTCACAAGGGGCTTTAACGAGGTGGCTGAATTTCCTAGTGTGGGTGTTCCCTTGGGCAGGTAGTAACAGAAGACCCAAGACTATCCTGGGCAGCAATGGGGATACATCTGGTTGGTGTGACTAACATGGCATTAGGCTCGAGCACACTTGCTTTCCGAGACTCACACTTGTCTTGGGTAAAGCACGTGGGGAAAAAAAAAGAACAATAAATTTTCCTTTCAGAGGGAAATAAAGATGAAGCAAAGTCCATGACCACATCAACGCTCTCAGATCAGAATAGTTGAAAAGAGGCTGAACCTTCTTAGCCCATTTTTCTGTGACGGAGATGATGATAGTCAACCTTGTGGAGGTCCCACACAGTCTGTTGGCTTAAAGGGTGGGGAGACGAGGAGGGAAGAGAGGGAAGTAATCTGTTTTGCACCAGTGAACATGCAAATATTCTGGTTTTCTGTCTTGCATTTCTTCCATGCAGAAGCCAGTGTGACAGCTAGGTCACAGTTTGTGCTTCTCATGTCCTGGCACAACACAGTAGCATTGTGTGGCTGGGGACCCTAAAGATCTTCAAAAACATCTAATAGTGAGGAGGGACAGGTGATGACCACCAAATGCTAGTGCCATCATCATTTCTGTAAGGATACAAAAATCCAGGGGAGAGAAAATACAAGAGAAAGAGGAAGAACTTCCTTAACTTTGCACACCAAAACCTGAGAGTGCTGTTTCTGACCTGGCCTGGGGCTGGGAGATAGCTCCCAAGAGAGCTCTAGATCTGCAGATCTGACTCTCAGCAAAATGTCTCATCAGCTCTCTAAATGCTGGGTGACTTTCACTTGGAAAGTTTCCTGTGTGCATGAGAGCTGCTTTCTGCATGGGGAAGGGCAATGCTTCCTGTTTTTCTACAACATTGCTCCCTCCTCCCTCCTCTGGTTCCTGGGGCAGGCTGGCAGTCGCTTTTGCATCTGGGTGAAGTCTCTCCTTTGTTTGTTCTACTGTTTCGCCAGACCAACTTTCTTTTTTTTATCTCTGCGTTTGTTCTCCGACTGCCACGTCGCCTGTATGTTCCAAGGGCAAGGTGACGTGAGGAGCTGCCAGGAGCACAGGTGTGGGTTGCTTGTGACAAATCCCAGAAAAAAAAATATCTGCATGATATGCGAGTTGGTTTTATGGTTCGGCGTAGGGTAAGGAGCTGTTTCGAGGCGTCTTTTTCCCTACTCACTGCTGCAGAACAGACATTGTTGGGGCCACGTCCACTTCAACACCTCTGTAATGGGTGTTATACCTGATGTAGTGTTTGTGACTAAACTGAACAAAATCAAACAGTTTCCCCTGCTCGATGGCATTCTTGCGTATATTCTATAGGTAATGACCAGTAAGTGATTCTTTGCAACGCAAGACTTAAAAGCAGATTTGGCCACAACCACGGTTTTGTGGTTAAGAGGTAACAGTCTTAAGAGCTGACTTCCCGGCTCTTTGAAGGAAGGGTCTTGTGCCTTTAAAAAGAAAGCCAAACACACACACAAAAACCCCCCAACAACAAAAGCCAGCATCTATATGTAATATGCAAAACCTACAGGGGACCGCGCAGGCTGACATGATGTCACTGGCTTTCTCTGCCAGCCTTTCACACGCCTCAGAGGCGAAGACGCTTTACAGCGGGGCTCTGTGGTTTCGCGTGTGATTGCACAGAGCTGTGCTCGGGGTCACGAGGCTGCCGCTGCTCGCCGGCCAGCTTGACTCTGCGGGAGAGGTCTGCTGGTGGACTAGAAGTGGTTAGCTGGATGCAAAACCTCTCCCGTTGCCACGCTTAACGCTGTTGTTTCTTTGAAGTCCTTGCCAGGCAGGGTTGGGGGAGGTCTGCTGAATGCGGTGTCTATGTGAGAAGAAAAATAGCCTATTTAAATGTCAGTAGCTAAGCCTGATTCCTATGCAAGAGTGCATGCATATACTTGTGCAGTATGAGTAATGACACAACAGACAGGCTTCAGAAACGAGGCCTCGTATTTAAATATCTCCAAAAGTCTCAGCTGAATGTAAGGCCCTTCCACGAGTACGCTGTCTGTGCAAGCACAGCTGGGTTGCTTACCCCAAAGGGCGGCAGAAGGACCGTAGCAGCAGAAAGCATCGTCACAGTGCATCTGCCGTTGCTTTGTACTGGAGAATATTTGTTTGCTTTGTTGTTAAAATGAAGTCACGTTACTTCAAATGCTGTTGCTGTGGGCAGGCTGATAGAACAGAAACTCAGTGGGTAAACCTGGAGTACATCTCGGTGCTGTGGGAATGTCCAGGTGAGCGGGTTAGGCTCTGAAGTGCTGGCGTGGGAAAGCGTGAGAAGTCACCCTTTTTGTCTGTGGTAAACTGGCCAGCGGCAGGGCAGGACATCATCAGCTTTAGGGACGTTTTGTGACTTCTCTGATAACATCTGTTCCAGGATCAGGCTCCCCAGGTGCCCTTTTCCACTGAACAACTGCACGCTTTCTGGTTGGGTTGGCAGGTGACAGATGTTTGCTAATCTTGATCTAGCTTGTAATCTATGAGCTTTTTCGTTTGGTTATTCTAGCATGCACAAACATATTGCAGTACTTTGGATCACCTCAGCCTCCATATAGTTAGCTCCTCCTATCCTAAATGAAATATGAGAGATTCCAGGGAGAAGTGGTGATCGTTGGGATACTGGCTTAGGGGTTCCTGTTTGACCAGCCCTACCAAGCATAGCCAGAGGAGGATGTTGGTGGTGGTATAAGCTATCACAGAAACTCAGCCTAAAGAGCAGCACTGTATACTTTGTGTTTTTTTCTGTGTCAGATACTCATGTCAACAGCCTGGATGGAACAGCGTTAATACCACAGCTCATCCACTGTCAGCTGCTCTGTAATTAATGGTATAAAGGGTGCACCCACAAACCAGCCCTAGCGTCAGAAATGGCTCCACAAGTTCTGCAATATCTGGGTGTTGTGCTGCAACAAGTAACGTTTGCAAGAGATGTGTGGAGTACAGTATGTCAGCTACTGTCCATGACAATTTAGGAGTTCAAGAGTTGCGTCAGTGCACTGTTACTGGCATCCCAGTGATGTAAAAGCAACAATTTGCTGTTGCTGGTGTTTGCCCTTTAGAAATGAGTACTGTGTCCACGTTTACTCAAATAAATTTGCTTCCCTGCAGGCAACATGGTGGAGTGGTGTTTACCCCAAGATATTGATTTGGAAGGTGTGGAATTCAAATCCATGGCAAGCGGGTCCCACAAAATCCAGTCAGATTTCATGTGAGTATGCCTGAGCTATATTACTTCTGCTTTCTCTTAGCTATACATCTACACCACCATCCCTTAACTCAGAACATGCAGGAACAATACCATCTAGAAAGTTATGTTCCTGCATAAAAGTGCTGCTGAACTGTATCTAGCTGAGCCAAAGATACTCTTCAGATACTCTGAACATTGTATCGAGTACTAGCTAGTTGTGGGGGACCTGCTGTATGACGGCTTTAGCTGTGGAGGTCAACTGGTGAACGGGGCAGGGCAGCTTCTCAGTACTGTGCAAATTTTATGGCGTATTGGGCAAATCATACTGCGCTGCTGCTGTTGGGACTGTCAGCAGATGCCTAGGGTGAGGGGGAAAGAATGGCAGAACTGAAATGGGAAGGATTTTGCAGGCACTGGACTTAGAAAAAGGTTCTTAATTCTGCCAGTGCTTTTGGATCCTTTAAATGTTGTTGTTCACTTTCTTCTTTGCTAGCTCCTTCCTTCCATGGAAAGAGATAAACTTAGAATTTTCTGTGTTCCCATCCTTCTACTGTGTTGCAATGCAGCAATATTTTGCAATGAATTGCAGTGTCACAATTCCTTTTGGTCAGGTATAACAGTTACTTTCTCAAAGGCATGCAAACTGAACCCTTGCACTCAGCTAGAGTAAGTTTCAACGTGCTGGCACCCACAATATGACCAGGTAGCTAGACTATACTCACAACTTCATGCACTGCAGGCTCTTCTGCCTTGGAAGAAGGACACTGCATTGACTGAGTCCTGCATCCTCTGTTAGTCTTCCTTCCAAGTTCTTTCCCTACCTGTGTTCCTTATCAGCCTGTGGGATGGGTGGCAGGGGCTTTAGTGGTAAAGGCACTGGGAACTCTTCCCTGAAATGTCCCGTCTTGTTTCTGAGAAGACTAGGACACCCGAGGCCTGCCTTCAGCCTTTCATATAGCAGGGTGGGATTTCAGGGGTTTTCCTAAAGAACTGTGTTCCCAGATCAGTATTTTGTAGCAGTCAGTTACCTTTACTTCTTCCTCTTCCCTCTTTTTAACACTAACCTTTCTGTCACAACATTTGTCCTCAGTTATTTCCGGAAAGGGCTCTGTTTTGGCCTGGCCTGCTTTGCCAACATGCCTGTGGAGAGCGAGTTAGAGCGTGGTGCCCGCATGAAGTCCGTGGGGATTCTCTCCCCTTCCTACACCCTGCTGTATAGGTACATGCACTTCCTGGAGAACCAGGTCAGGTAAGTGCCCTTGGGAATGGGACTGGCCACTCCCTGCCTGGGACAGGTAACATGGCCTTGATGGAGAGCAGTTTTAGGTGTGAGTGAAAACTTGGCTACAACACTGAGCTACAATTTCCTTGAATGACTACCTCTCCAGAAAGAGTTACAGGTTCACAATGGGAAGGAGACAAGGAACTGATTAGCAGCAGTCTGTTCATTGCTAACAGGCTAGTCAAATGCTATCCAAATGCTACTTATTCTGAGTGGACGTAAGTGTCAAGGGGAGCTGAGAGGACAAGAAGTTCCCCTTTTCTCCTAAAAACCATTTTACTAAGGGCTTAGAAAAGGCTTCTAAACCTACGACAGTGTCCTAGGTGTGTCTTTCAGCTGTTTTGAGTGGACTGGGCAGAGAAAATGGTGATGGTAGAAGAAGCTGTTCCTACCTGAGCATATTTAAAACAGGATCAGTACTATGCAGACATCAGCTCGCTGCCTGCTTCGGTCATGCCCGTGTTCTCTGGCTGCACTGAAAGCTGGTGTTACTCCTGACACTTCGGCTGCCCTCCTGGATAAGTCTGTGCAACCGAGGCACCCAGGGCTCCTTTGCTAGCTGAGAAAGCAGATGTTGGTTGGGGGCAAGGCACTGAATAAGTTTGCAGACACTACAGATCTCGGTTTTTTTCCTTTTTTTTTTTCCGTTCTTTTCCAGGCACCAGCTGGAGATGCCAGGGCACTACTCCCATCTAGAGGCATTTTATGATGACAAGAAAGGAGTTCTCCCTGATAGCAAGGGCACCCCCACCTCTCAGCAACCTGTCCACTGGCTGCCGTCCATCCACAGATATATGTACCCAGAGATGAAGGTGAGGCAGGTGCTCTGAGGCTTGCAGGAATGGGCAGTGTGCTGCTGTTCTTTGCTGCTGTCTCATACTTCTTTATATAAGCAACCACTCCAGCGCTTTGTAGGCTGCTTTAAGTCAAATTTTGTTACTTGAGCTCTTACAAGCTGCAGTTCTCTGTCACTGCTGCGTGCTGGTCTTGCTCCCACATTTAGACTTAGCATCTGTGCATGTGTCCCTGTTTCACCTCCGAGCTGTTTTCTTCCCTTTCCCTCCACCTGCAGATCACACACCCTGCTGGCTGTATGTCTCAGTTCATCAAATTCTTTGGTGAGCAGATCCTCGTCCTCTGGAAGTTTGCCCTTCTGCGCAAGCGCATATTGATATTTTCACCGCCCCCAGTTGGAGTTGTCTGCTATAGAGGTATGTTTCCAGGGACACTGCAGAGCTCTGATCTAGTAGGCTGAAGCACTGCAGAAATCTGTGTGGGTATTGAGGGGACAGACATCGTGCAGCTCTTCAAAATCCATCACAACCATTCCTTGTGAAGATACCGTTCAGCCTGCATTTACCCATTTCCTACAAAATACTTTTCTTCAGGCCTTTTGGGTAAGAACATAACCTGGAACTGTCAAACACAGTTCCTGTCAACACAGGACAATAAGAGTGCTGAATGAATTTGTGGAACCTAGAACATGGGATTCCTACGGGAAAACTGATTATTTCCTATCCAAAATAGGGTGTCCCCACTTGAGAAGTTCTAGTGTTCAGGGGCATTTGAAAGCTCTAACCATTGTCTTCATAGAACCATGCAGGAGAACTGGGTAAGCGGGGTTCAGAATGCCCTTGAGGGAATATTGAAAGCATCTCAGGATGTACTTCTCTTGTCCACAGTGTATTGCTGCTGCTGCCTTGCCAATGTTTCTCTACCTGGTCTTGGAGGAACTGTCCCAGAGTCCAAACCATTCTTCTATGTGAATGTGGCAGACATAGAAATGCTGGAGACAGAAGTATCATATGTGGCCTGTAAGTATGATGGATTAGGCGTGGTGTTTTTAACTTGAGGCTGCAAAGTACCTTGAGACACCAGACTGTGGAATAAAACTGATGAGAAATGGGATGTACGTGGAATGACTAACTACGAAAGCAGGAGTGAACATTTGGTCTGCTGGGAAAGCAACATGCTGCTCTGAAAATCTTCTTTGATTTTGGCAGGTACAACAGAAAAGATCTTTGAGGAGAAACGGGATCTCTATGATGTCTATGTGGACAACCAGAATGTGAAGACACATCACGAACATCTGCAACCACTCCTGAAAATTAACAATGCTGACAAGGAGAAGTACCGGCGTCTCAATGACCAGAGGTAATAATAGACATCTGGGTGGTCCTGGTCCTGAGGGGAGAGCAGCGCAATGTGGGATAAAGAGGACGCAGCACCTTTGTACCTTCCTTCTTGTCTTAGTATTTTCAAAGTTTCCCACTGCTTCAGCTCATTTCTTTGAGATTCTGACTGCACTGTAGCTGACTGGTATGAGAGCCCCTAGGCACTCTGCACACAGATGATTACTCTGCCAGTGAGCTGATGGAGCAGATAGAGGGCAGGAAGAGAAGCAGAGGTTGTGACTCACCACTAGTTCACCACTGATCAGCAGCAGAACTGAAAACATAGCCTGATTTCTAGTCCAGTGTCTTAGAAAGACTACCCTGTTGCCTCAGATACTGGGGCAACAGTGTTAATCTGATTGGTCTCCGAGAAATGGATGTGAAGTTTTTAGTTGTAATACTTGTCTTCTCATAATGCTTTGAGGTTCACTGGAGATATGTGCATTTAATCTGTCTCCCTTCTCTCAGGCAGATGTTAATGTATTCTCAAGAAGTGGGTGAGGATTGTAGCTCCTGTGAAGAGGACCTTTTCATCTTGTGAGTGGCTACTTTTAGTACTTAGTTGGTCACTGTTAGGGAGCCTCTTTCACCGATTTCATGTTGCACTGGTTTGGCATATTATGAAACATCATGGTTAATGTAATTCCATAGCCAACTGTCTTCTTCTAGGGATCCAAGAACCAAACTGGCTCTTCCTCTTCAGATATTTTCTTTTCAATTTGAGAAGCCAAATGCAGCCATATTAATCTCTGCTGGGATCTCTTAAATGTTAGGAGGGAGAAGGGAATTTTAAAAATACAATGAGAAATCCAAGAATCCCCTCCCATTTTTGAAAACATAAGCACTATAGAGCTTTTCATGCCGGAACATTTGGCTCAGGAAGGGACAATGTGTGGGAAGCAGGCACTGTACCATGCTGGGGAAGGTACAGTGTGGAGATAAGACCTGTGCGTGAAGGACTGGCCTATTTATGTGGCTGGCTTTGTACTTGGCAAACAGAGGAACCAGAACTGGGTGTAGAGAGTCTGAGGTACAGACTCTAATTTTATAGAAATTAGATTAAAACCACACCTTTGCCACCTTCACTGCCTGCTGCTATTGTTCACGTTCTGCAGCAGGTGAGAAGTAATGGGATGAAGGGCTGTCAGGGCAGAGCTCTGATCGTTAAGCCGCACAATGTAGTCAGAGCTCTTTCTAAACAGCCTTGCATGTTCCTAGGAAAGCCCTAGGTAAGAAGTAGCTCTCACTGCTGTTGTTGTGTGCCAGTAGCAGAGAATTTATTTACCCAGTGACTTACTAGATGGATGACAACACTGCTTCCTCCTTTGCATTATGGGAGCTGTAAGTCTGATGCATCCACCTGGCTACCACAAAGTACATATTAGCTGATAACGTGGCTTTCTTCTGAAGAGTTAAATGCCTACCATAAATCAACCAGACAGAAGTACCACTGTAAATTACAAATTACTGCTTTATCTTTGTTTATTTTGGGTCATCCATAGGGTGGATGGAAACACACTATAGTGTCACCTAAGAAGGTGGGATCTGTGATTAAAGAGGGTTAAATGCAGTTCTGAGACTCCGCTACCTGTTTGGTAAACATGCTATCTTTTTTGGGGTCCGGTGTCATAATCTTAGCTGACTTTATCCTATAGGTTTTTCATGGAGCAGAACAACCGCATATTTCAGACGCTGATGGAGGTGTCGGCCAGCCAGGACAAGACACTGACAGCTGACCACGCACGAGGCATGGGCCTGGATCCCCAAGGGGATCGAAGTTTCCTTATGGACCTGCTGGAAGTATATGGCATTGATGTTATGCTAGTCATTGACAACCCCTGCTGCACTTAAACCGAGGGCAAGAGAGATGGGGAGCAAAGATCACTTTTTAAAGACTACCAGACATTGCTTAGGAGGATCACTGGAACTCACTGCAGCCACTGGACGGATCTAATTTTATTTAATAACTTCATAAGGAGAGTATTTATAATTTTAAAACAAAATGTGATTTTATTTTCTCCCTCTCAACTTCCTAATGAGTACCTCTTCCAGGTTTTGTTTGGTTGGTTGGTTTTGTCTCCCCTCCTCTTTCATTTATGTTTTTTTTTGTTGTGTTTAGATAAGACCAGTGGCACTTTTGCACCAATCCTCACTGTTGCCAGTGATAGCTAGGTTCTGGCCTAGCCTGGATACCTGAGGGCTGAAGACTTCAGGAAAGCACTTTGTCTGATGGGGACCAATGTGAAATGCTGTAGCTGAGCTCTCAAGACTTGACTGGAAAACCCTCCTATCATCCCCTCTTCCACTTGGGGACCGACGAGAGCGTCAGCACAGGCTGTTACTAGCCTAGTCTCATAAAATATCTCCTGTCCTACCATGTTTATTGGTGGGGACAGTTAAACCAATGATAAAAACCAGGACTCCTTTAAACACCCCTCACCCAACTTTTAGCAGCTGAGTTGGAATAAAGCCACCCTTCCTTGTCAATGGCAGAAGCAAGTTTGGGATAAGGGGGTGCTACAGGATCTTATGACTTTACTTACTGGAGTGGCATGGTTTCACTTCCAGCACTTGAGGTGGTATAAACTGGCAAAGACTATACCTGCCTATTTCATAGCTGGAGAAGAGGACCATCTCTACTTAATCCCTCCTTCTGCTTCCTCTGGTTTTCAGTTGTATCACACCTGCAGCTTTGGTTCAAAATCTTCAGACCAGCAAGATGGGCTCCTATTTAACAGGGGCCAACATCACTAAGCCACTTTGCAGTTGCTGTGCTGTCCAGCCTCAGCTCAGATGCTGCTGGGCAGGATTGGGTTGAATAAGTATGCTCTAACTAATGTCACTAGCTCTGCCTTTATAGCAGACTGTTATTTGTCACTTCTTTGCTTTAACTTTGTCTGCTGACCCTCCTTTGTCAAGCAGCCTTCAGGACTGCCTGCCACTGTCCTTGGCTTTATGTGAGACAGAGAGCTGTATGTTACCTTTCAGCTGGAACAGCTTTGCAGTTTGCAGGAGGTTCCCTTAGAGTTTGGTGTTTTTAACTGTCACAGCTGCTAGAAGCAATGTCTAACAGCAAGCCTTTTTTTTTTTTTTTTCTTTCTCCTGGGCAGAGAAGCTGTTGAACCAGATGAATAGTGTTTCTCATTCTTGTGCTGTGGAAAGGATAGGGTTCAGTTCATGCAGGGCCAGCGGTTCCCTTCAGGAGGGCTGTCCCTCTAAAGCGTAATCCCCTCGCCATGCAAAATCCACAAATGGTACTGTGGGTTCTAGGTGTGATGTACTGCTTTGTGCAGAGTCCTTCAGCCAGTAGTAGCATCAGCTTTGAGCTAACTTCTTCCTGAACTGTGGCTATAGTGAGCTGGCTGCTTCTACCACAATAGACTTTGGCACCTTGGAGCCTGTCTGCAGTTTGTAGAAATGCAAACTGTAGCTGATGTAGCCATTTATCCTAGCATTATATAGGACAAGACAGAGCCTGAACCACCAAAATCTCTCCTGCTAATTCTTTTTAAAACCATGAAGCAAACAGTCCCCACACAGACCCTCCATGGATTGTTTCCCTCGGGAAGGAAGGAGGCTGGCATGTCCTGTTTTCCTTGAAAGCTGTCTGCAGCAAAGGGGTAGTTTTGCTTGCTGTGGATTCAGGGGTTTTAGTGAGGTGTGGGACCAGGGGTCTCACAAAGCTTATTGCACAGTTAATTAGTATGAGCTTCAGCATATTATGTTCCTGTGATCTGCCTGTCTCTGAGCAGTTGCTCCCCTGCCTGCTTTTTCAGGGCTTTGGATGTTTTTTTTTTTTTTTGTACAGGAGAACACATACTGCTGCTTGTATTGCTAGTTGCTTACAACCATAATGTATTCATCCTTAGAAAGCTGGGGGAAAAAAAAAGATGAAGAAAGAGAACAAATGGAGCTGAATGTCATGTGATGGAAAGACCAGACCTCCTTGCGAAAAGGCTTTGTTTTTAAATTGACACTTCTAGTATAAAAGTGACTCACAGCCTCCATGCTTTTTTCTAACTTCCACTTTGGTTTTAACATGCTGTCTGCAGTGAAGACTCCTGAGGAAGTATAGCTGGCACTGCATTGCTGTCACTTACTGAACTTCCTTCAGCTATAAAAAAAGGAACTGAGGCTAGTCTCTAGCAATTCTTCCTTTCACTTTCTTAAAGGCTTGCTACACAGTTTAGTTGTGGTCAGCTATTAATGACTTTTTATTCTCTTTGATGGCAGTAGTTCTTTTGCTGAACTAAATAGGAAGAAACCTTTAATTTGTCATTGAAATTTTACAGCTTTTGCAGTCAGAGCCTTTCTAACAGACTGCATCAGAGCACGCTGTTCACAAGTTGTCAGAACATCAGGTCTGCAAGACAGCACTGCTAGAGCCCACTGAGCAGAACCTCCTCAAATAACTGTTTGACATGTATTACACCTCTGCTTTCCAGAAACTAGGGCTTTAGTTGCTAGCAGTAGTGTGGGTGCAGAAGCATCAAAGCAAGGAGATTACCATAAAAGCATCCATGCTACATCCCAGCTGGATGGCTACAGCCTATTTTGTTCTTCATTGTAATTTTGCTTCTCTACAGCCTCTTGCCTGGCGACTGCTAGAGAAGTCAGGAAGTTGCCAGACAGAAAACAACAAAAAGATTTCTTTTTCCTAACCCTTCCTTGTTTGATTTGCTGCAAAAGAACTTTCCACTTGCACTCTCTTTTTCTAATAGACATTACTTTTATTGTTGCCACGTGTGGAAAATCCTTGATAAATGGATACATAATACCAAAAAAAAATGGCTACAGCTTGGGACATGAAGGCTTGTTCAGCAGGGTGGTTTTGTTTGGAACCAATTTAACTGAATCTTGTATTTCCAGGCGAGAACGTAATTCAACATAAAACAGTTAAGTGGAGATATTTAGGATCCCCTCCTTGGCACTTGAGAGTTGCTTTTTTGCATACTAGCAGCTGGAAGGGAGACAGTTACTTGGTGTATTCTGAATTAAAAGAGGGAGGAAAGTGTGGCATAAGGTAGGATATTGCTACGACTACACAGTCCTCTTCTCCATGTGAAGTACTTTGCCTCTACAGCGGTGCCTTTAATTTCTTTGGTGTGATGCCTCTGGTGAGTTGCTTGTGATCAGAGCCCAGGTTGAGTGGTGGTTACAGTAACCATGTGTAGCCTTGTACACAGAGCCTGGTATGTTCCTCTGTTACCACCCAAGTCACAGTATAGCCACTGCAGGTTCTCAGCTGGTACTTGCTTGAGTTTAAACAGGAGAACAAAAGCTTCACAACTGCATCTTAACTGAAGTTGCACTAGAAATTTATCATCAAGTAATGAATCACTACTACTTGTACTATCTGGATTGGAGGGTAAAGCTTGGGAAGAAATAAAAGCTAGGTTTTCAATCTGAACAAGGGATACCAGATACCATTATTTAAATGCCAGACATTTAAATAATGCAAAAGTCTTCTCACTGCAAGGTTAGGCCAAGCTACATGAACCAAGTACAACTAAGCACCATACTAGTGAAAGGCATTTTACTGAATTAGAGTTCAGATTTGTCTTAGAGACATGCTCATACCTTTTTTTCCAGCATATACGAAGTAGTGACTCCAACACATGTTAGAGCCAATGGTCACGTGTGTCATAGGAGATGAGCTCACCTATACCAGGATCCTTAAGGGCAGAAGAAACTTCCATCACCTTTCCAAGAGAGTAGGTTACTGCACAGCTTATTCTGTAAAGCAGTGTTACTGTGATACTTCTTCCATTTTAAGAACTGTTGAAGTTAATGGGCAAAAAGCTAGGAGCAGCTGTGGCCCTCTTGGTGACAGACTATGCAAGGGACAAGCGTGCTTTGCTCTGGGAGGTGGAAAGGCAGTGGTTTCTGGAATAACAGGGCAGGAGCCCTCTGTCCTAAGGCAAAAGTATAGGTACAAAGTATGCATACTAACCCAAATTCTCTCATCACAGCTACTATTTCTAAGTTAGTTGCTGTCTCCTTTCAATCTCCCCAAAGCTAGTGGTCTAGTGATTACAGGAGAAGACAACGTAGATGTCTTTTCCAAGGGACTGGAACATACTGACTTAACAATGATACGCGTCTAAAACAGAGGGTACTAAAAGCCTGTGAACCAGGATTTCAGGTCCTGGTTAATGCAACATGCCATTCAAATTGGAGTGTTTAATTGTGGTAATAAACAGGTGCCTTGGGCTGGTCCATCACTAGGTTGTTCTTCTTTTTTGTTTACATTAGAGTATTTTAAGCCCTTCTAGAATGGACTGTAAGTTGAAGCCAGGATAAGTGTTTTAATGACTGGAACCTAGGATGCTACTCCTCCTTCCTTTCTTGGAGTTTATACAAAGAAAGTTTTTTGTCTTGCTGTCAGACAGAAGCATGAGAACTGAGCCGTTTTCTCAACGCTGTAGGTAGTGGGTACAGCCCCTGCTTATTTTATGTAATGTTTGCCTCGGCACTTCCCCTCCGAGTGTTGCAATTCAGAGGTCTAGAACCACCCCATACTGGAAGACCTCTGAACTGTAGAGGAAGGGGACAAATGACTTGAATGGTATTTATACAAGCTACTCAAGGAATGAATATTTAAATATCAGCCTGTGTCTTAGATGATCCTTGGTACTTTAACATCAGAACAGCGCTAACAATACTAATTCGAAGGGACCTCTTTGTTACCCTCAAACAAGGAATCACATTGCAAAGGGAGCCGTGCATCTGATATTATGGAAGAGAATTAGTCGTTTTCCTTGTAAAATGGTACAGATGAGCCAGAAGCTAGTTCCTACCACCTCGCCCCTTGCAGCAGGCTGGTTATAGTTCTAACAACTCTGATGTTGTTTGCATCTTGCAGATGTGTGGTTGCTCCCATAGGCCTGTGGCTGTGTAGAGAAACTGCCTACTAAAACATGGGTATTTTTAAATACAATTAAAGCTTACCTTTTTGAAATGGCTGCTGCCTTGTCTTTTCTGCCACTTGAGAAAAAAAACCCAAAACATTGCTGATTTTATTACAGAAGCATCAGCTTGATGAAAAACTCAGTTGGTGAGAATTACCCCTGACTCTGAATGAGCCAGTGGCTGCAGAGCAACTTTTCAGGTGTCTCTGTGGCAAGCAAAAAGAGCAGAGCACAGCCAATGGAGAGTGACCCAGGGGTCCACTGGGAACTTTCAATTGCTGCAGATGAAAAGAAAGAATGCACAACACAGGCCCTATCACCAGCATAACTATTAAAAAGAACTAGCAGGCTTCTGCTCCCCTAGATCTTAGTCAAGAAAGGGATGAGCGCTTGCCCCAGTATCTTAGGCAATTAGTTTCTCCACAGTATAGTCAAGGGAAGGACAGCATTCAGTTTGGTTCCAGCATCATGCAGAAAACCAACCCTACTTTCCCTTTCAAAGCATTTTTCCTTTAGCAAGTCTCCAGCAGAGGATGCTGTTGCAGCAGCATGCAGCCAGGATGCAGTCCCTAACAAAGCTGCTGGAAGTCAGTGCACTGATGTCCTTATTTTGATTACAGCAAAGAATCAAGAGATGAACTTGGGCTAGATCACAGTGTAACACAGGGACTACGTACAAACAACAATCACATCAAAAAAATAAGAATTTTTTTTTTCTTTCAGTAAGCAGGGCAGAATCATGAGAACTTTTAAGTTATAATAAGAAGGGCAACAGATAACCTTGCCTAAGTCAATAATAATGCCTTTCAGCAATTAAAGCGAAGCTATAAATAAAAGCTCAGAAAAGCAACAAAACTAATTACAGTACTGAGGCTCAAGGGGATGTAAGTTGTGTAAGGAGTGGTGAGCACTGTTTACATTAGAGAAGAGCAACCAGACACAAATGAATAATAAAAGTTATTTGGATGCCCTTATTTGTGTTATAGTACTACAGAAATAAAAGAAATACTTACAAAAAAAGACTCACTTGGCTTGTTAAAGAGTCTTTCCACATGTACTTCATACAGCTTTGGGTCAATGATCACATTTTCCAGTTTGCTTCTGTGTAATATACCTAAACTTGATCAAAGGAATATATTTCTATTATATTATTAACTGGAACTCTGTCCCATTGAATCTGGCAAGACGAAAAAAATAACATAAAAATCTTATCCAGATACATATGGGGAATTTTTAAACTTCCTCTATAGCTTTGTATCACCGATTTATTTTGTGAGTAGGTAACCAACCACCTATTTTAATATGGCAATTCCAACATTTCACAGACTTCCTTAGCATTACTCTCCCAAAATATATATTTTTTTTTTATAAGATCTCAGGTTTTGTGAGATTTATACACAGGTAAAGTAGACCTAAACTGTTAAAACACAAGGACAAATGTGCTTTAATTTTACTTTAATATACAGTTGCATTAAAGCAGTAGCATCTGGCACACAGCACTCAGCCTGCAGTGCTGTAAATGGAACACTGATGACTTCTTTTGGGGAAAAAAAAAAAAAAAAAAAAAGATGCCATCAAGTTAACATGCATTTCTCAGAATTTTCATTTGCCTTTTTAACCCCTTTGTGACTAGCCAAATCAGCCACTTCCAATGGAAGTAGCTTGTGCATAAAAATAGTCAAAATGGCTTACTAGTCTGGTGGGGTTACTCAAGTCAATGGTCTCATGTGTCTTGAAGAGACCCTGATAAGACTGGTGAACACTGGCCCCTTTGTCGTGAATTCTCATTGTACCGCTGCATGGAGCATCTGCTCTCTCATTCTGGGATCACAGAAGAACCGGAGTTTCCGGGGTAATAGCTTCACCTCCACAGGCATAGCTTCATACTCCTCATTATCAATGCCAAAGGATCCCTCAGTGCCCTGTGTACAGATAACGGTGCTGATCAGGGTCAAACATCAAACAGATTATTTCAGCAATGCTGTAGTACTGATACCTGATTTTATAATACACTACAGTTGAACACTTTGCCGAGTCTTAACCAAGATGACTGCCTCCCTATGCCTTCAGCCCATTTGGTCTCAGCAACACAGTGAGAGCTATCCTTCACCGCACATAATATATTAAGAGTCTGTTGCATTAGATGTTACCTCACTTAGTTGCTAATTGGTGATAATTAAATGCTAGGGAGCTTTAATGACCCACATTGTTTATACTGAAGGATTCTTTGCTATTGGAACCACAATTATATGCACTTAGATCTTGGATCTGCCAGTGGTGACATAAGCTAATCTGCAGGAGTGCCTGTTAAATAACTCCTATTAAATCCATGTTACAAACACCTTTTGGTATTGTTTTACTATATTGATCTGAAATGTGAGATGCAAAGTAATTCATGGGTCAGGAATTACTCAGCAATAGAATTTTCTTAAGCATTGTCTTGAACACTGATAAGTTACCAATGATTAAAGCCATTCATCAAAATGTCAGATTAGCTTTACTTAAACAAATTTGATGACTGCTTTGCACGCCCTTGACTCAAGGTAGGGCTATGTTACGTGGATACTCAAACCAGTTCCAAGTGAACTTGTACACCAGTACAGCACAGATTAGAGAATGCAGCATAGATTCTGAAAGTCAGAGGTACAGCAGTCCCCCTGGATCAACGTATCCCACTTCTCTGCAAAGCCGGTGAGACTCATCTCAGCTGCCTCCAGTTCCTTCATCATGGAGTCGAACAGCACTGCTTTGTGCCATGCGCACATACTCTGAAGATCTTAGCAGCAGCTGCAGTATGAACAGTTCATTTTATACCACAACTCATACTTATAGCTCAGCTGTACTTAGCCCAGCACTCCAGAGTATTTGTTCATAATCACAAAACTGCCATGATGTAAGTTTGATGCAAGTATTAGAATTCTGGCTAATCATGACATCGTAATTCATGATTTTCAATTGGAAGTGACAGATTTTTTCACCTTCTAGTATCTTCTGTTCTCCTTTAATATGGAATTATTTTGCTGAATGATAGATAAATCACTTGAAGATAGAAATTGTCTATGAAATTGATTTCACGTCCTTGTAAAAACTAGAAACCGTCCTCCCCAAGGCTAAGCAGCAATGAAAGACTGATCTAAATTACATAGGCAGACAGTTTTGGCTTCTTTTCGGCCTCATCTATTCAAAGTTTTGAGACACTCCTCTATAGTGATCCAAGCTCCTCTGTCTTGTCTCACCCTCTCTGGTCTCCATAAAGCTTCTAATATTTATCTTTTCTACAGCACAAGCCCTTTCAGGGTAAAATGTAGAGACATCTTCAATACTAAGAAGAAGAAGGTGTGCATATGCAATACACCTGAGTGAGGGACCCTTTACAGCTGTCTACATAAAAGGTCTGTTACTGTTTACCGGCAGAATGAAGCTCCCCCTTTGGTTTACAGACCACTTGGGAAATTGCAGTATGTGTCTCCTGGCCAGGGACTTAGTTGCTGCACCGAGTGTCTCGCTGTGAGTGTAATTAATCTCCCAGATTTGGAGTAGGGATTTCTTAATGTGCAGCATCAACTGGTACAAGGAAATTAAGTGACAGAGTTTCCCAGTTCCCTCAGCTTCTCACCTCCGGAAGTTGCAAGAGGCATCTGCTGGCTTGGATGCACTGACTCCCTTCAGGGCACGTATGCGGATCACGCATCTTTTGACTTCTGTTCAAACCAAAAGAGAGGCAAGTTAAGGAGATGTTTCACTTGGAAACAGCCATATTTAGGACGATATGTCTTTGTGGGTTGGTAAATCACTAAGTATTTGGTGAACTTAAAGGTTATGTATATATACAAATATTTGTGGGTTTAACTGCAAGAAACTAAAACAGACATTCCCTCTTCTGCTGCAGCCAATACATATCACTATGCACTGTCAGCCTCCAACCAGCTTCTGCTCTGAGGCTTACTGAATATACTTGAACATATGGTTTTGTATACTGGAACACATAGCACAGTTTTGTGCTTCTCACATGCTAAACTGTACAATTCCTGCAGTGACTACCATCTCCTCATGTCCCATACACACACATAACTTACCAGCAACCTAAACAACCCTAAGCCAAAAAACCTGGTAGAATTATAGTTATATTGAACCACTAACTTACCATCTAAAAATAAAAAAAATAAAAACAAACAAAAAAATTCCCCTCTTCCCACATAAACACCAGTCAGTATGGTGTTTCTTACCAGCTACTTTTATATCATTCTTGTGAAGAAACCCCCAGAATATAATCATTTCATTCATGCCAAATAATAGATCCATTTTTGTCGGTTACTTCCTCTCTTCTGGTACTTGTGAGATTCTTATTTACATACTGTACTTAGAGAAGTGCTACTTTCCTAGTTCTGTGGATGTCAAATGGGAGCACATAGAAAGCAGCTGCCTGTCTTAGAAAGCTGGTGGTGCAAGTGCCATGTGGTCTTTTTCAAGACTTAGATCGCTGTCCTGTCACTGGCTCAACTGTTAAAGAGTAGTGCGTTGCGATTCCTTTTCCCAACATGTGCTGCTGCAGAGTAAGCACAAGCTCTTGGGTACACTGACCTAACTCTGGCCTCCTGACTAAAAATACACGTAACGTTTTGGCTGACCTTTGACAAAGGGTACACTGCACCCCAGGGAGTAACCTCTCAGTTTGGGCCCCTCTCCAGGCAGACAGCAACACACAAATAGCAAAGGGGACAGCAGAGTTACAGCGTTAATAGATCACAGATCTTAAGCATGTCAGAATTATCACAGATATTCCTCCAACAGGCAGCGCCAGCTGTCCCAACTTTTCTGTCTATTCTGTAGACTGATATGAAAGAAGAGTGTATTTAAATAACGCTCAGGAAAAGAAGTCATGAAAACATGTCACAAACTCCCTATACCCCAAGCCTTCTGTGCCCTGAGGAATGCAAGCACCTCTTAAAATCACAGAAAATCCCAGAGAAAGAACATGAGAAGAGAGGGTTGAAACAGGAGATGATAATCAAAGACAAAGGAAGAAAAGCTAAGACACCAAGGGAAAGGGCAGGGAAGGACAGAAGCAAGATTAACTCTGGAAAGTTTGGTTTTAATCAAATATGTATATACTAAAAGATTAATGAGTGAATGTGAGGGAATTAAACATCCCCCTGGCAATATAAACTATAAATCATTGATGGCATGAAATACTGTCAATTTATACAGTGCTGTACAAACAAGCAGCTAGATTCCCTGCTTAAGTTTTAACCTGCTCAAAATTTGACATACAAGGTCCTAGATATTGCTGTCAGGTGCGTAAGTATATTTTTTTGGTTCACAAAGGTAAGTAAGGCTCTACGTAGATGCAATTATGGGGTCAAGTGAAGTTCCAAAGAGACAAGACATGGAACTAAAGATCAGTCAAAGGAGAACTCTGGTAGAAGCAAGTAGACACAACTCCAATTGCAGTGATTGCCTCTCTAGTGACCCAGTATAAAAAGATCAGAAATAATTTCCATTTGATTCCGCTCTTTACTCAAGACAAGACAGCAATGTGAAACAGAAGCAAGACCAAAGCCTAACAGCAACAGTTCCAATTGGTTGTTTTATCCCACTCCATACACTGAATTACAAAAATACAGGCAGAGAGAGAGCCACAACACCTACTACAGATAACACACAAAATTTTAACCTAGTTCTTGCCTCCAGAAGTGGCCAATGCAAAATGATTCAGAGTAAGACTCTCTAACCAAAAAAAACAGTTTTCTGCACTGTACCTGGTAACTCTATTTGTGCCCAGGAGCAACAGCTGTCCATACTTTAATATACAGAATCTAAGCTGACTACCAGGATGTGGATTACTGATGCTACACTTTCCATCCCTGCTCTCATTCCCTCCAGCACTTCTAAGCCCTATAGTGCAACTGCCTGTTCTTCCTCCACCTTAACTTAAATGTCAGCTCTATCCCTGCTGCAGATGCTCTTGTTCACACAAATCTGATCCACAGCCAGAAGGCACTTTCGTACACCTGAGCTGACCCACTCCTTCCTTTGAAATCCAACAGCAGTTGCCCTCCAGCACTCTGATGCATCCCCCTACTCCCCTCACACACATTGCCTGAGCCTGCATGGTACTTTCCCACTGGATGTCTGGTTTCCTCTGTGTGATCCATCAGTTCTTGATCAGCGTTTGTCAGCACCCTCTTCAATATAAAAAAAAAAAAATCCTTCATATCTGCACTGGTAAGGTATTTTCCTTAAAAACCTTTTCAACTCCCCTAAGTTCTGGATGAGTTTAAAACTATGCATTAAAAAAGGAGAAAAAAGAAAGAGCTTCTTCATACATTTCCAAAGACAAACCCTGTTGGTGCTAGGCAATGGGGAACCTCTAATAATGGGCTTGATTCAAACCTGGCTGCCAAAGGGCACTGTGCGATGCAGAGCTTCTCTGAACACCCTGATTTCGCCTTGCAAAAATAAATAAATAAATAAATAAATAAATTAAATTGGGCACACTTTTTCTGTCCTGACTTCTCTCTGTAGGACTAACCAGTCCTTCCCACTGTTCCCCACCCTGTACACCCCTCTTTTTCCTTTGTTACCTACAGACTTCTGGGCACTATTTAATCAATAGAGCTTATTTCTTTGAACTTTCCTCGAAGAGCAGCTCAAAGCTTTTGGTACTGCCTCTAATTAGCTGTAGCCAGCAGGGCATGTTTACTCTCATCAGAGGCTTTTTCTGCATGACAGTGTAATTGCAGGCGGAAAATGTGACATACTACTGCATGAAGCACATCCAGTCCACATGGGAGACATTCCTTACAGTGGGTGTACACTCTAATACCCCTCCCGTAAATCAGACAAATTCATCCACATTTTTTCTGCTAGCAAAGTGTGAAAACTAGCATAGCATCTCCTTTTTCTCCCTCCTTTAACAGCCCAGATTCCTCTTGCTGCTAACGGGAAAACTTTCTCCTCCTTTCCTTCTGTAGCCTTCAAAACAAAGATTTCAGTCCCAAGCAACCTATGGTCCACATGGTTCACGCAACTTAAAAGCAGTTGCTACCGTGTATGCGTAGGTCAGAAGATCCTATACCCACTGAGGCTCATGGGATGCTCAAATAAGGGGCCTGCTGCTATTAGTATCATAAACAAGACACACATGCAGGAATTGCTAGGGTGATGACAAGCAGGTAAAAATGTGTTGAAATCTTTCCATTGATTTCACTAGAGGGAGCCCTAAGATTAGAAAACAAAATAGTACCATGCAGAAGAGCACTTCTGGATTTAGTGGGAAAATTTGTTGCTGGTAAAAGCTGCACTGAAGATGCAATGTATTTGCTAGTGGGACTGTACGGAGAAGCTGGAAAAAGCAGCTCAGACTTGTGTCTGGTGAGAGCAGGAGGAACAAACACACTACATGACAATATTGCCAGCACAAAGGAAGCAATACGTGTTCGCTCTTTCTCTACATGCTGCTTCTTCACACCTGCAGCCTCCTTACTCCACATATACACAGCACCAATACTTTTGCTTAAAGTCTTTGTTTAAATTCACATTTTCCAAAAGTTCTTCCAGGTCAGACCTAATTTCTCACAAGAGTTACTGAGTCAAGGGAGCCCTTCATTTAGAAGCAGGGTCTGTCTAATCAGAGTTCAAAAATCCCAGGTACCACTAGGACAAACATATCAGCTCTGCGAACCGCCTCTCAACCCACTGAGCAGCTAGGGCTAAGATTCTGGGGATAAGTCCGTATGGCCATCTATAAAATTAAGTTACGATAGTATTATCCAAGTAGTACTGATCTATAACAATGGGGGAAAAGATGAAAGCTAAAGCAAACTCAGAAGCTAAGAAGAACTCCAGGTAGACTGCTCTGCCTTGTTTCCAGGAAGAGAAAATGAGTAAGAATTTTAAACAAAAAAAATCAGTAATCGTCATGAAGCATTACTGACTGGCGTCCTTTGCAGTCATCTGCTTCAGAATTTTGCAGCACAAGATCAGAGAAAACCAGCACACCTCTCAGAATCACTGTTTCAACTCATACAGAGATACTCACCCTCTGTTTACAAACTGGCCTTTGCTGACAGCATCTGCTTCAATGCAAATATCCATGAAGTCTTCAGTGCGCTATGCAAAAAAGGATTCAGAAATGAAGCAGTTAATACTTCAAAATGCCACACCCATGATACTGCAACATGTTCACAAAACACTCAGTCCTTTGTCCCACAAAAGAAGGCAGAAGATGCATTTCATGCTTTTTTCCACTCTTGACTTGGGATTCAGATTATAAATTACAGATAGTAAATTCTCACTGATGACTATTCAACAATAAATACCACAAGCAGTGAAATAATGATTCAGAGGCTTGGCTTCTTGTTACACTTCACACACTTACTGAACACAGTAACAGCAGATCACTTGGGTTTACTTCTGTTCACAAAGATTTCTATTAATGGGTCTTTCATGGCTTTAAGCAATAGCATAATGATGCATCATTTGGCCACCAAACACTACAGTAAGAGAATTTTAAACAATACAAATTGGAAGTCAAAGTGTTCTTGATATCATTCCTTTAAACTCCTTACTTAGCTTCTTTTGTATTTACAGCCTGCCCTTAAACCAAGTATATAGTAAAGCTTTTGCTGGGAAAGCAACTTTGATTAAGATGCGATTCATTCTTTATTTATTCTACTTATTTATTTTAACATTTCTGTCCTGGCAAAGGTCCTAGTGCAGATGCAATCAAAATGACAAAAGTAAAAATAAATGCATCTATTAGTATATCTTATTTTATTTATTTGCTGTATCTGCAGAGGTAAATACTGCACTGTCTGAGTTGCACCTGTATGGCTCTATCAGCTTCTCTTCAACAAGGCAGCCTAGGCATGAATCTGAAGTGAGACAGAAAGACAGGAGTGGCTGACAATACTCTGCAGATCTGCCCTGGTATCGATTTGAGAGAGATGTTGTTCAGCTTTGATGGCTACAGGGAAAATAGCTTCAAGAGTGGGAGTTAAAAGCACTTGTAAGGGGTCCATATCTGTAGAAAAAAAGATGCAGTATCAGGCTACTTCCAGCTCTAGGAACAGAAAAGTACAACTGCCCCAACATAAACTTATTCATTTCTCTAGGCTGTGCAAGAGACCTGAGAACCCTACATCACTTCTTTGTTCAATACCTGTATTAAAGTGCATCTTGAAGGCATAAATTCTATGGCAATAAGATATTTTTTCAGTTCTTTGTAGGTGTTGTTTTCTTTCCATCACTGACTCTAATCCAGTTCAGCAACCACAACTGTTTCATTCGAGGGCTATCTAGAAACCACTAAAAAAAACCAAATACCCTGTTAGTCTCCATCTAGCTTCTACCATTACTAGGACACTGGTGGTCCAAATCTGATGAAGAACCACCCCCAAATTTATGTGGCACATTCTAAGAAGAAAACAGGAGGAAATTTTTGCCTGGGTGTTTTGTTTTTTTTTTTTTTTTAATTGATCCTACAAAAATAATGTCTCAATATAACACAAATTTTCAGGTTCTTAAAAGACTCTGAATTCTGAGCAAAAAATACACTGCAGTAAGTTCAACACCTCCTGTTAATGTGAGTGTAATGGCAGTGCTTTCCTGCAGCCGTGAGGAAGACATGAAGGGCCGCTCACCAGTACAGGATCACTATGTTAGCATTTTCCAGTAAAAGACTGACATCTATCCAAATCATTTTCACAGCAATAAAATTGCACCAAAACAGAGACATAAGCCAAAGACAGGGTTTTAAACAGTGAATGAACAGCATGAGCATGTTGAGAAGGTTATGACAGGAACAGTTCCTTTGCTCCTTTGGTTCTACTCTTCCACAGCCACCTGCATTTCCTGTCCCTTAACTCAGTGTAGCCCCTGTCCCAGTTCTTTTTAACCCCTTGCTCTGCAAGCCAAAAGACAGAGAAAAAGCCACAACTCCAGGCAGACACTCAGGCTCACAGCTTCCTTCCAGCACCAGTTGATAAAACAGAATCACTCTTCCATGGGTCAAGAAGGAAAGGAGTGCCTATTTTGATGCCTTTTTTTTCTCCTGGGCAACCCTAAAGCTTCTGCTTGGCTAGTGAAACCTTCTCATTATACAAATTCTTCCTCATCCCTCTGCATCCCAGTTTTACATGGGTCTCCAGTGCTTTTACACTGCCTCTGAAACTCGCCCATTCATGGATTCAGTCATGGGCCCTTCTGTGCATGGCGTAGTAAGTTTTATTTATATAGACACAAGAATGGGAGTTTAGCAAGAAAGGAAAACTGTGGGCAGCCAACATTTGGAATCCAGTTATACTGTGGTCTTACTGTCAGATCAAGTTGCCTGTTCCGAGTTGCAATGGAAAGCTCAACGGTGGAGAGCTTCAGTTCCTCCCAGTCCTCTGGAGTTACCTCCTGGGGGATTTCTGTGAATCCAGAAGAGAAGATACCATTAAGTGGAATTTAATTACACTGATCATCATTTCACTGCTATGAACCTGCAAAAATCACTCTAACCCATTGTGACCACTAGCTTTGTTTCCTTCAAATACCAAAATCTTAAAAAAGGAAAAAGGAAGCCTGGGAGTACTGAAGGGATGAAAAAACTATCACCATTATTCACACAGTGGCAGGAAAGATTATCAAGTGCTTCACATGGCAGCCCCATGAGTCGTTATGCCCAGGGATTAACAGATCTCCTGGGCTAGTATTACAGGAACATTTAGAAAACACATGAAGCACTGCTACCAGAAAAGCAGGAATCCAATGTTCAGGATGCAGTGGTAACATGTTATTTTCTATAGGAGGAAACTCCAGAGTTCAGTTCTCATATACAGGTCACTTAGTCCATGCTTCTGTCTAAATCACCTCTGCTAGCCAAGAAGGAATGAGAAGGACTTCACATCACTCCAAATTGCACACAATACGTGCTCCCCTTCCTTCTGCAGCCTGCCACATGTGCTGCCACCTAGCTAACCACCCAACCCAAGAGAGGCTCATAGACCACATGGAAGAAAATTCATGGTACAGAAATAAATTTCATGTACCAAAAGAAACTTAATGCTTCTACATGGCCCAAGTTTTATTGTTCTATTTTAAGTAACATTTATTGCTCTGTGTGAGCAACTTCTCCCACCCAGAAAAACAATGGCTGCTCTCCTCTCTCACCAGCCCACTAAGAAGCCATTCCAGAAGATGAAAATTTCAAGAAGCTCACCCATAAGAGCCAAGTATTACCTATGGAGGCTTCCATAGCAATGGTAAGCAACTGTGAGCCCAGGGAACTCACTGGGTTCTTTACAAATACATTTTTGTTTATGAGACCACAAGCACTGACAGGACTACTTTGTTCCCTTTCTGGCAGATATTACTGTAATTATCTTGACAAAATCACAGTTTTAATAAATAATAATGAAGTACAAAAATGAGAGAGCAGAAAATTAAAGCAGAACCCCCTCGCCTTTGATCCAGTAGAGGAGTAAAGCCTGCATGTGTGATTATGCCAAATTACACACACCTCACCTTTCGGAGGAGATGACCAGTATAACCGAAGTCGTCTGTAAAGCCTCACATACAAAGGAGGTCTGGACGGTCTCTCCTCTGGTTCTTCTGGAGGTCTCTCAGTTGGACCCAGATACGTGAGAGCAGCTTGATGTTTCTGAGGCCATTCCTTGGATTTACATGGAAAAGAAAGGCAGAAGATAAAGCACCTATCTGTTTATCCTGTTTAGTCCTTCAGCCTATTTATTCTCTGCTCCCAAGTACTCCTTCAGAGCTATCCAGGTCTCACCACTGCCTCTGCCTGCCTTACTGCTCTCCAGCCTCCAGATACATATGCGAGATGACACTTTTGCAGCTTGGAAAAGATTACCCGCAGTGCCCAAGTCTACTTATCTACTCCTTTCTCACACAAAAGTTAGGTATTTTTGCCTCTATAAGCAGAGGGTAAAGGGATGTTTTCTTTGCTGCTGCTGTTTGCAGGGTGACCCTGCTGCTTCTGGGTGGAGGGAACAACCAAAATTGGCAAGGTCAACATTAATATTTGAAAGCACAATTGGTTTCTGCATGGCACAAAGGCAACCTCAAAGAGCAACTGTACAGTGGGGTCTAGTGCAAAAATGCAAAGACTACAGCATTGTGTGCAGCCGAGGGGCACTAAAACCTGGCAGGCCTTTGTTCTTCAACAACTCAAACAATCAAGATCTGACCTTATAGCCAGGTGCTTATAGACAGCAATACAACAGGTCTTAAGGCAAATCAGGTGAGCTTTATAAAGCATCTGAGAGAGAAAAAGAAAAAATAAATTATTCTCAGTGATATTTCAGATTCCAGTGCCAGAAATTGATCGGCTACACAAGAACCTTAGCTCCTAAAATACTGTCAGATGCTGACAAAGTTTATTTCCTCTTATCTTGTTTTAAAAATAATTTCTGAAATGCTCAAAAACACAGGACTTATGGAGGGAATAATGTGATTGTTTTTTAAAGGTTAGAGTCCACATGTACTCAATATAATTATTTTCCTATGCACAAAGCTTTAGAAGTAGTTTTGGATCACACAGCACAGGTTGCTAAGCTTATTTACCTCACACCTCTGAGAGCAAGTAAAGATTGCACTATCATACTTAAAGGACAAACAGGTGTTGTGTCAGTAGGACAATACATGAACAGTAGGTATTGGTCATTACAGGAAAAAGCAACAATGCTGTGATAATTTAAGCCTGTATATTTTAGAAGAGGTGATAACACTCATAACAATGACCCTACCAATATTAGAGGTGAGCTCTTTCCCCTTATACTGTTTTCAGCTACAGGTCATGCTGTTTCAAAGGACAGCTACAGCAAAACCAGAAAAGACAAAGTACAGCAGCAAAGACAAGCTAGGTAGAGATTATCTTAAACAAGCTAGAGCCATTTCTTATGTTATAATTTTGTTAATTTCCATAAGAGGCACATAAAGCAATGAATATCACAATTAGGGGAGATCAGGTAGAAACTTTTCTATCTTAATAGCAGAAAAAGTGGGCACTTCTCTTTAACCTTCAGCAAGTCAAACAGATCTTTTTAATGTACAATGAACAGCTGACCAGTGAAATCCACTGCTGCTAACTGAGGCTAAGGACTCAACAAAAGCGAGAAAGGGGTTGGAGAGAAGTAAAGAATAGGTTTCTACCTAGCATGCCAGCACACAGAATAATAATCTCAAATTTCCTGGGGAGCAGGGGTGGGGTAATTATTTCATTGACGCATTACAATTTAACTCCCCTTTACAGGAGCCTCCTATAAAGAAGGCATTGGCACTATCACAAACAGCATGGCTGGACTGCACAATCTGATCTACCGTACCAGCTCCTGGGTACTTCCACAGCCTTTCATGAGGCTCCTTATATGTTCAGAGAACAGGAAAAGTACGTGAATGAACGCGCCTCACCTGTCATGCAGGTCAAATTTTAATCTTTCCAGGATCAATTTTAAGCAACAGAGAAGTTTAAGGCAAGATATAAGCTATTAATACTCATGTTAATTTTACAACACATGTAAGCTTGACTATCAACATGGATGTGCAGTCTAAGTATAGCCACTTCTGCCAGATGAATAAATCAGAATGAAATGTTTTAAGAACGACCATTTAGAAAAGCTGACAGAGCACTTTAATGGCTGTCTTCAGCACCTCTACTGCTCTTCAGTTTCAAAGGTTGTTACTAGCTCCCTCTGGTGAGCTTGCAGCAACAGATCCTCTGTAAATAATTTTTTTTTAAAGTATTTGTCCTCCTCTTAATCTCTTCAAAAGTTAAATCTATCAATTGGTAGGTTTTTTAACAAGTCGAGTTTCACTCTCATTTTATATCATTACCAGAACCCTTCACAAAAACTTGCAGATAAACTATATGAAGCATAGTCAGTCTTTTAATTTCCCAACTATGAAAATACTTTCCTCACAATTACTCTTTACCTTAAATGTACTGAAAAAGTGAGCTGCTTTGGTTTTCAGAGGTCCAAGGTACCAGTACCTGAAAAAAGAACACAGATAGAGCTTCTAAGATATCCAGAGGTTGATATTGGGAAAGGGAGAAATCTTGGATCAAGTCAGAGCACACAGGGTTGTTTGCCACTGAAGACAGTGCTCCCCTACAACCTTTAGCTTTGTGATACTGTAAGATAGTTCCCACACATCACCAGCAGCTTAGCAGTGACATCTCTTTCCTGAGTTATGGATCACCAAAATGCAGTATACAATCTTCACTACAGGTAACACGACATCTCAGTAGCAGAATTCTACCTAGTTATGTGACACATCTGGGAATGATTTAAAGGTCTGTGGTCTAACAGCTGGTGGGATGCATCTCCACAATATGTAATAAAGAATAGGGTTGGAGGAAATAAACAAACAAAAATCAACAGCCTCAGTGACAAAAGAACAGAGACAGCCAATATCAGCTTTCCTCAAAGGATTCTCAGATCAAAATAAATGTTTTCTAAAATAAAAATCCAGTCAGCTATAAAGTATTGTATAGAATCTAAAGATGTGACTATATTTAGGCAGGCTTGGCACATATTTTGATCACTGTCTTTCACCAAAGGCAGCAAACAAAGCACATTAAATACCATCAGCTCAAGAGTACTGCAGATTTAAGTGTACCATTAACTATTAAGACATGCAACCACCACACCACTCCCAACAACTTGTGAAACTATCTTTAAAATAACAAAGCCTTAAACCATAAAACAGCACCATGTCTCCACCAGGACAGTGCTTAGCAGAGGAACAGCTAGACAAATTTCTGGAACTGGGGTTTATGGCTTGACTCCCTTTATAGGGGTGCCTTCTTTTAAGTATAAGATCACTTGTCCTGGAATACACCAAACATTCATTTAGCCCAGTAATCCATCTCTGATAGGACCAAAAGTGGATGCTTAGGGAGAAGTATAAAAACAGGACAAGCACACATGGTCCTTGTCCCAAGCACATTCTGAGCACCCATTCATTTATGGCTGAAGTGCTTTCCAAACTGGGCACATTTTCTCTGCATTTGAAAACATTCAGGGAAAACAATGAGGTTTGAAAATGTTCACTCTGCCCTAAGTACAAAAGGTGCTGTCATGCCTCCAGTAACGAGTCCAAAAGACTCTTATGAAAAGGAATTGCTGCAGGGAAAGATGCAAAGGCTGAGACTAGGCAAAAAAACAGGGCATGTGCAGGAAATCTAGTGAGAGTGCAGAGAGGAGAGAAGTACACTTCCTAAATCTTGGGGCTGCAATTAGCAGGAGAGCCTGCAGCACAGCCAAGTCAGCACCTACACAAGCTACCAAGCATGTCCTGTACTCCCCAGGAACAAACACCTTGGCCATTTACTGCATCTCCTCCATTCCGTAACACTTCTCAATCCTACTCAAAAACCTGTCTGTTAGACTCCAGAGGTCTGCTACCTCTTGTTTCCTGAGAAAGATAGCTCATTCCCAAAATACATGTTATTTCCTTAGAGCTGTGCAGCAGTGGCATAGGCTGCAATTCCTCTGTAACAGTCTGACAAGTGAACTGCTTTGGCCCTGCTGCTCCTTCATCAGATCACGCTAGTCATTTGATACGCAGACAGTGGCATATTAAACATCCATTTGGAGAAAGCCCAACAATTATTAGTTTAGCATTCAGAGAACAGTCATCAGACAGCACGGTCCATGCCATTATTGGCAGGAACCGGAGGACATTTCTACTGCATCTGATGCCCCTTGTTGGAATTGAGTTACAGAGTCTGCATGCATCTTTTCATTGGCAACTGATGAAAAACAATGGCCAATTACTTTACTCAGACTTTACTCAAGGGAGAGCTTTTCCCACCAATACAATCTGAATAAAGTTCCAGAAGTGTGCACCACAAGGCAAGCAGAAAGTAAGTACTTAAAAGAACAGGTCAGGACCAAATAAGCATTTATTTCAAATGACAAAAATGCTGAAATGTCTTACACTCCCATATGTGTAATGCGAGACATAACAAGAGTGCCTACACTCAAAACAAACCTCTTTACGAGAGGGTGGTATGTCTTTTTAGGCAACGGATGCTAAAAAAGGTACCGTTTCAAAAACCAGTATTTTCTTACTTGCTAACTTTAACTCCTGCATCTCTGTAAGATCCCCATCTTAAACCAGTCACTGCAAACACCGGCTGTTCCTTTTCTCCCTGTAAAGAAAAATAAACAGTGAGAAATTGCTTTCTTTTGTTTTCAACTTCATTTTTTTTTCAGCTAGAAAAATATAATTTCTGTACAGAAACTGATTTCTGATTAATCTCAAAGGTGAAATTTCATAGAAGAGCTAACAGAGCTAAAGCAGAATTTAAGTGCTATACATTCCATCTGCTCCTAGAAAGGAATATAAGCGGTGAAGTTTCGAAGAGGTTGATTGATTTTGACTGCACACACAGCAACAGCCATTTGATTTCGTGGACGCCATCAGCCAAAAGCAAGGAGCTCTGCAGAGTGCCACTAAGTTCTCGCTGCAGAAATGCCCATTCTACAACATAACGGAAAAATAATATTCAAAAACCATACGGGCCATAGTCAAAGGTTTTTCCGTTTCACATTTTTCACTTTGTAAAAGAAAGCTATTAACTCCACAATACATATGAATGCACTAAATCAGCTCAGATAGCTATTGTTATCTCTCGCCATTTCTACAGAAATATCGGAGTTAGTAAGTTTTGTATTCATCAGTACTCTCTGAGCCTCAAAAAAAGATGTTCAGGCATTCTAGTGTTTTGTCCAGTTCAGACTATCTGATGTCACAGCATACAGCGGAGAAATAACCGCCACCAGAACTGCCGATATAATAAACCGAAATTCATGACAGTATTACACAAAGGAAAAACAGTCATGTAAACAGAACACCATGAGAATTGGAAAGTTTTAGGAACATTGTGTGCCAAATAAGCAGACGCTTTTACCTTTATCTGCAAGACATCAAGTGGAACTGTTTCTCCCTTCAAAATGGCCAATGTAGCATTAGTTATATGTCTGCAAAACAAACAGGAAAGAAGCAAAGGAAAACAAACAGAAGGGAAGAAAAAGAGTAAGCTTTAAAATCACACTTTTTTTCAGCAAACCCCACTACAAGCCCAGTGGGACTTTTTTCGCAGTGAACACAACTACCCCAGAGAAAGGACTCTGACAAAGTGCTGCACTTCCTTGAAATCAGAAAGCATACTGGGTGGCTGCAATACATGACAAAGTCTGCATCCTAACAAACAGTGAAAGACCTGAAAAGCAAAAGGAAGTTCTCAGCCTAAGCTTTTCAGATATTACTCCTTCTTCAACTAATCTGGCAGATCACACATCAACTCTGTTACTTCCTGTTTTGGCTACTTAACACACTAAGGACCCAAATCACGGTTTTACTTTACTGATGGCAAGTATAACAACCTGGGAGAGAAGAGGATGGTCACGAGACTGGTCTCAACTCATGTGTCTGGGATCGAATTGCCTTAGATGTTAACTTGTTCTGAAGTTTTTGATCAACATAAATCTGCCTATCAGCAGTGCTCATGTGGTTTTGGTCTCCATTAAGTGAACAGTAGCTAAGGCACATTCTCATTTGAAGTCATAAAGCATGGCACTGAAGATTTTGTAACCAAAGTGTTCAAGCTCATAAAGAAGTCTATGTTCAGACCTTGAAGCATGTATTTCATTAAACCCCTTCCTTATTTTCAAAGTTAGTCAAAATTTAAATTCCACATCGTGCACATGTCCAGTGTCTCAGCTGGACTGGGAATAAGAAAAACAAAACCAAATGCAGTTTTCAGATTCACCCCAATACTCATGTGAATCAGCAGGAGAAGTTGTCCTTGGCTTCATCAGGATTGCAATACTGCCACGGAGAAGGAAGCTGTTTTTCCCTCAACCCTTCTTTTCTCCTAACTCTTGTATTTCTGTAAGACCTCTACAATTCCTACACTCAGAAAGTACGACAGTGCTGAAGGAACCAAACCCCAAATACTTCTTTTTAAAATATCACTTCTGCACTTCTTAAGTCAGGTTCTGTTACTGGTGTGGGTTGTTAAGCAGCCTATTGACCAAATTCCTTTCAACTTCACCAATATGCTGCAGTCTCACCTGCACAGTTCATTACCTTGGGACAAGAAGATCATTCATTTCAACGGCTTATTTGGAACCCAAACATAAATTATTATTTTAATCTTAGCTGCTGATTACAGCCTTGTCCATCTTGCTGAGCTTCAAAGCACTCTGGTAGTTTTAATGAAGGATGTTATGCCAGTTGGCTGGTGGATTTTATGTATGATGGATACCAGCAAGGGTTCCGCAAAGAGGAATGTTAATGAGTTACTGGGAGAACCAGAGTGAACAGATTTCAGGAGCAAGGAGAAATACATTCATTAGTATGGGAGAGGAAGGAGGGAAAAATGGAAAATTTTGAAACTGTGGGGAAAAGAAAGATTAGTTGACTAGACTTTTTACTTTAGAAGTGGACAAAATAATCTCACAACAAACCGAAATTCAGGCAACAGATACTGCCAGACCAGATCATATCCAGGATGCTGATAGATAAGATTTCAGGTTGTTGGAAAGTTGCCAGCATCAGTCTTATCACAGGGATGGGCAAGAAACCCTGCAAAAGCCAGTAACAGGATCCGACCTTTCCCATAAAGATATTCTTGTACAACTTACTTTGCAGGTGCTAACCAGGCTATATGCAAACTGGTTTCAAGAAATCTTAAACTGGAGAAGTGATGGAAAGAGGACTTATTCTTGTTTTATTTTATCATATCTTTGTCGTATACTTTCTGACTATTCCCAAGAGGCTTGATCCTTTTAATCCTTTTTTTTTTTTAAAACTCTGAACATCACACGATCACAGAGAAATTAGCCACAGCAAGTGATTTCATGTTCAAAATAATACATACATTTCCTTTTTTTAATTTTTAGTCAGTTTTTGGAAGCCATTAACTCAAGCAAGTCCAGAGAATCATCAGGCTCTGCCCAGAGACTGCTAACTTCTATGTAACATAGAAGAAAAAGAAAAGTATCAAGCTACCAAGAAGCACTGCACCTTGAAAACAAACAAACAAAAGCCCCTTTCAGAAACATGTAATACTTACTGGACTTGGTTCGTGCTCTCAGGGTACAGTGTGTGGCTGAGAGTGCAGGTCTTTCCAAGAGGTATGAATCCTATAGGAATCTTACTGAAGGCAGCCTGGACACATGGGGAGAGTAAATTAACATTTGCATCAGCTGAACGAAGCTTCCTGTGTGGAGATCACAGCTGTGTCTGATATCACCCCTTTGGCACTAAGCAGCCAGGCACTTCCTTAAATGAGGCAGTAATACATAATGACTCAGAACATGGCATCCGAATCTGTGAACCCACCACTGCCAACTGGATACAAAGGAGCTTTCTGTAATCATTAAGAGCATTGTTACATGCAGGTTGGCAGCCATGTCCTAACTAATGCATGGATTCTGTCAGCAATCTGCCATCTTTCTTAATACTGACAGTGGCATCACAAGCCCTGAATCTCATTTACCACGGCAGAAATCCCCCTCTGACAGTGTAACCTTGCATGGCAAAGAGATTTTCTCAGTTAAGGAAAGGAAATTAATTGATTCCTCTGGCATTCAAATAATGAAGCAGCAGAAGGTCTAATTTTTGGAAGTCATTGACCGTGTTATTTTTCTGTACCACCAGCAAAAGGCTTGCTGAAGGAGCAAGTTATTACACTATACCTCATAATAAACTGTGCTCCCTGAGGCGTGTCAGCAAATCAATGTAAACTACCATATATCACAATGTACCATCTCCCTCCCGGGCACTGCTACGAGCAGCACCATGACACTGTAATTCTGCACTGACTGTCTAATACCCCTCTCACTTGCCCACCCACCGTGCCCACCCACTCTCCCTTGCTATCTCTGTGTCACCTGCAAGTCTTAACACATCTCAAAGAACCTCCTCTCATTTCCTTCAGAATTGTTTTACAACACGCAGGTGACAGGCTGTTTACAGCTCATGCAGTCATGTTCTGCTCTCCTGGCTGCGAGGAACAGCGTTTCTGGAATACCTTGCACAGGCTCTTCTTATCCAGGGAACAGTGGTATGACATACCCAAATAAAAAGGGAAGCAGACCACAGAGTGAGGGGGCTGAACTGCAGATCTCTACTCCTAGGATAGAATGATACGAAGGACAAGAAGAATACCCTGGCCAAGACAAAGTGACACAGTGGCAATACTACAGTATAGAATGCAGTATTCCACCCAAAATAGTGCCAGAGGCAGAATTTTCTACACTACTGCAAATTAACCCAAGCTACATCAAGATAATAAGTCAAAAAATAGAGAAGAAAAACTAGCCAGTAAAGCCTCCAAAACTTTTCTTCCAATATCTTTAGATTACAGAGGTCTCGGGGGCCAACTAAAATAATATTAAATTTAGAAAATTGATGTCTCAGAATTGATACAGTCAGCGCCCATTTAAAAATACTGGCTTGGTTGCAGAGTTTCTCTTGTCACATTCAAACAAAGCAACTGCCTAAACAGATACAATTCTAGCTGCCAAGGATATCATCATAATCTTGTCTAGATCATTTAATTGAGTTTTTGCCAGCTCCTGCCAGAAGGTTTTAGGAACAATGATTCCCTCCTTTCTTCAATAACACTGTCCTCCCTCTTTAAAAAGAAAAATCTCTCTCATTTACATTCAGAGGAATCCACCTTGAGAGGTTAAAATTTGCTTTTTGCAGCCATCTGCATAGGCAGGTATTCACTGCTTGAAAAAAAATGGCAAAGCAATCATAAAGCAATAGGAGCATGATCATAACTGAATTCGATTTCAAACCTGTACAAATACATGAAAAACATGTACTTTTGCCTGATGCTTCTGCCAAACAAAGCAGCATACACAGCTGGTCCATGGGTCTTTCAAAGTTGTGCATTTGGCTTCTCCACAGTCTCTGCTTTGATGCTGGAAACTTTCCAAAGCCGTGGCTTGGGAGCCATTGCACTCCCTGAGACAGGGAATGAAGAACAACGGGTGGAATTGTAGGACATTAGCAGGGCTGACTTAACTATGCAGCAAGCTGGCTCCAGATTAGTAAGCAACGTATCTGTAGAAGACAGCTGAGGCCAAGAGATCACAGTGGATGCACAACACCCTTCCTCTAAGAAATAAACAACATTTTAAAAATGACACTTCCTCACCTCATCTGCTCTGCGGAGAAGTCCAGTTATGACCTGAAAAACATGGAAATGCTCAGCTCTGATAATTCTGTTTCTCAGTTACAGTGGAAAGCTACAAAGTTCATACCCACATTTACTCTTTGGAAGATTTAAGGAGCAGCTACTCTTTTATGGAAGGTGTTACAGGGGCTTACATGGGAAAGGAGGTATGTTCAGTGTTCAAACATGGTGGAAATAGCAGGGTTATGAGCGTGCATGAGTATACGCTGGCACCACAACCAATGCCAGTGTTAACGTTTTGACACTGAATAATGTTCTACATAATGCAAAAATAGCACTGGTCACTGTGCAATTAACAATAATCAATTTTAAGGCCAAGAGAAACTTGCAGATATATTCTGACCACTTTCTCTTGAGGTCATTGCATTTCATTTAGCCATTGCCTTATGAAGCCAGTAGTTAGCATTCCAGGAAATGCTCTAATAAAATACAGTCTTCCTTGAAAAATGGAGTATTCCCCAGGTCTGCTGGTAGTTTGCTCCCGTCATTAATCATCTTGACAACAGGCATTTATTAAATATATACCAGGCTTTGTTATCACTCCCACATATTTTTTAAATTATTTGATTCCCACTTAGCAAAACATGCATTCCTCTTGGGGAGCACAGATAGGAATGAACTTTGAAAATTAGACCATTACAGCTACATTACACAGAAAGAAAAAGTTAGAAACACGTCTCCCCAGATAATTTTCTCATTCTAGAATAAAATTCTGGAAGATAGTTATGTCACAGACTCTTTCTGACTCTCCTCCCGTCATCACTTTTAGACTAGTAACAACTAGCAGAGTTTTCTTATCCCCAGAAGATTATAACACTGACTGAAAATACAGATGCTGAAATGGACAAATGTCTAGTAATAGCTGTTATGATGTTGCTACATTACACAGACTCAATCTTCTCACCGTCAGCCTGACTATGATTCTCAACAAACCAGGACAAAGCTCTTGCAGTACCTCTTGTACTGTGCCATCTCCTCCTGCAATAATGATCAGATCTGTGTTTTCCACCAATTCCAGCAGCTTTTTTGCTTGTCCCTCATAATCAGTCTGAAGAAACAGAAATCCAAACATGAGAACTCAAGTGACTATTTCTAGGATTTCTCTTCTATAGAAAAAAAAAGAATAATCTATCCATTTGCTTAACAGTTATTCTCATATAAGCACACAGTACTATATATTACTTACATTCACTGAAATTTCTTCAACTGACAAAACAAGTCTGCTACCAAAAACAACACGTGCAAGCAAACACATAGACACAAAGGCTAAATGAAATATCAGAGTAAAACTTATTCAATAGATCTAGAATATTGCAGCAATAATCGTATTTCCAGGTAGTTTCACATAAACAAAACCACAAGCAAACCATGCTCTTGCAGAAAAAGTCCCAACATCTTTAGCAGCCAAAGTGCTCAAGTGCGTCTCCTGAAACACAGAATCTGTAACATAAAAGGCTACTGTCTGACAGCAAGCTGTTGACAACAGGTTTGGCAGTAAAGAGTACACGGACTTCCTAAACCACCAAAACCATTGAAAACGCCTGTCTCTTACAGTGACATCTCAGCCTCAGTTACTGACCCAGCCCTGTTTCGTTAATTTGTCAGGTCTGAAGCTATAAAGTGTCAGTTTTAAGTCTTGCAAAATTATTTTTTTCTTTTAGGGTGGGACTACATATTTTCAATGATTGGAGAGAGGCATTATGAAATACAGCATTTTAACACTAAACCTCGTGAAAAAGATTCCAAGAGAGAAAGATACATATTAGAGTACTTCACTGCTAGGACACAGTGACTATTAAACAATCCACATATCACAGCTTCAAAAACCTGGAAAAAGATCAGAATCCCTGCATGTTTACTTTTTCTTCTCTTTCCAAAGAAAACTCTTCTGCTAACTCAGACCATTTAGAGCACAGTGTTCTGCTTTTGTGATGGGAATGTCGAGTTATTTGAGGATACACTGAGACATTTTCCGTGTAAAAAGAAAAGGTTATTTTTAACCAATCTGAACAGTTCCACTGCATGTCAAAGTTCCTCAACTTCTGAATTCTGCAAGTTGAGGCAGAATTGACAACTTCAAGAGCGATGGGCACGCACCACTAGCCAGTACTCAAATAAACAGTTTTCTCTCAAACACGAATTATTGAAGGGCTGCTTTAGACAGACAGATAAGCACACGTACTGCTTTAGCTGAAAATTAAAACCTTAACACACAGTTTATAAACTAACTGTGAATTCAAAAGAAAAATATTAAGTACCAGCTCAATATCTCAGTATTTATTTTTTCTCACGAGATGTCTACAGGACAACTGAGAATTTCAAATGCATTCAGAACTGAATTTCAATTCGTCAAGCGGACAAATGTATCAGAGCAGACAATGTATCTATATTAAAAGAACAGTTCTTACCTTAACCACAGTTACATCCAAGCCAGATAAGTGCAAAATTGGAGCAGCATTCTTTTCAAAAAGGTTCCTGGCTTTGCTAGAAAAGAGCAGAGTAAAAACTATTTCATTAATCTGGTGGCTAACTAAACATAAAAGGAAAGAAACAAATTAGTAACAAGAAGAAATCTACTTAAAAACAGATCTACGCAGTCAGTCACTCAACTTGCCAGTCAGGAAAGATGAGACCTGTATCTCAGATGTTAGCTTTTTGCTGCCGTTTTAAAAAATGCAGAAGAGGTTATCTAGCTTTCTCCAAAAATAATTTTTAAAAGACCCAAAACAAGATCTCCAGAAAGAAATTTATTAGAAAATTAATTACTTACAGAGCACCAGGCTTTAAGACCACAGAGAAGGCCCATTTAGGTTTTCAGAAACATTAAAAAAAAAACATTTACTGTTACATATTATTACAGAAGTTCAGGAGCAAAATTTTATCTTTCTTTTGTTATAGGACTCAAGCATTTTCTGCCTGTAACTGCATAATAAAATAATTACGCTTTTAACTATAAATTGCTTACAACAAGTAGAAACATGAGGCTAGAAGTCAGTGACTTGATTTATTAACACTTTGCATTTTCCAGTCATGGGTGTTTTGAACAAAAGCACACAAGTCCAAGCACTTCCATATCCGATGTATAATTCTTTTTGCATTGTTACAGACAACTCCACGCCCCTCCCCAAGATGCAACTGATAAGAAGCTTAGCTGAACAGCAGAAACAGACACACATCATATCCAAGATAACTGGTTTTCTGCTAATGAGTACACAGAAATAGCAGCCAACCTCTTCCAGGAGTCTTGCTCTGAGCCCATATTTAGCCTCTCAGTTCATGGGCACATCCCTTTCAAGGACAGGTTCCCACAGAACTAAGGTCACTGCTGGCTAACTTCAAGTCTTGAAGCAATCAAGGTCATCTTTTATTTCTATAGTTTTTGAGGATGGAAATGAATCACATACAAAAGTGTGGAAGGAATAAGAAGGAAGTCCACATACAAAGGAATGACAAAGGCCAAAACACAGGATAAATGAAAAATTAAAAGTATACATATGTTTAGAAATCATTCTTTCAACTCAAGCGTCTAGTTCTATTTCTCATCTCACTATTTTTTGTAAAATAAAGTTTGGCATAATTACATAGCACCAGCTTGGCATCAGAGGGAGGCAAAAACAAGCTCAAAAATCTGGCTGGCTTTTATAGTGGATGGCAGAGCAAAAATACAGAAAGAGTGCCTCACATATGAGTGTAGAGAAGGTGCAGTTTTACCCTTTGCAAGCTGCTGGGTTGAGGAACACTGTTGCTTTCTTCAATGGCATACTGGAAGGGATCAGCTGGTTGCCAAAAGTCTAAGTGAGATAAAAAGCGCAGAATTCAGTTCATCTTTGAGGCATATTGGTATAACGGTTCAAAATAACGCATCTCTACAAATGTCAATGGGCTTTCAAATCTCATGACATTCAAATGACTTCCATATTCAGCCGTTGTACAGGTCTCCTATTCAAAGACCTGCACTCTTAGCAACAGCTCACACCACTGTTACAAGTACTTTTTAGCTCATTTTTACAATTCCACCACCACTTCGTTTTTGTCAACCTCTGGTTTTCTGCCATGGGCAGAGATCCAGGGAACTATCCTTGACTCCAAGGTTAATTGGTTTTTCCTTCCTTATGTAATTCTCATATACCTGCCTACTGTCTTCTTTCTGCATCTTTTTCCACTTCTGTACTTAATTTCTAATATAAGTTCTGCTCATTTTTGTATTTTTTATGCTTAAGTTTTTGAAGATATGAAAGATAATCCCCAGAGAATGTGCCCTGATCTATAAGCAAGTTCACTGTTTCTCAGACATTTTTTCTTCCTAATGTCTCCGTATAAAAATCACTGAATTCCTCTTCAACTTTTAATCCAATTCTGAATAGGTGCCTTGATTTTAAATTCTTTGAGAATTATTCCATACAGCCTCTTGTACCTTTTAGCCATTTCTACTATTTCCACAGACTTTCCGCAGAGAAGAGGCAAGAAAAGGCAAAGTTTCTATTCACGTTATTTCCCATTCCCATTCAGTAAATCTATTTTAGGTCAGCCAAAGGCACCGTCACTACCACACCAAATCAAACCAGTTTTGAGTACAAGGCTGACAACGTACTCAGCAATACCATCCAGAAGCCCTAGCAACAAAGTAGGAACAAAAGACAACTGCACTGATCACAACACCCAGTCAACTGTCCCTGTTTTTTTTCCCTTTATCTTGAAAGTTAATCTCCTTAGCAGGAATTTTTATATTGAAGAAGGTGGACACCGTACACAAAGCACAGTAGCTTTTAGTGATCGTTAGCTGTTTAAATTTAGAATTCCATTTGCCAACTTTGCACAAGACAAGAAACCTCAATTAAAAAGTGTGCAGCTGGATATGTTGCTTAAAACATTCAAATTTCTTCTTCAAGAAAGGAAAAGGATGAGAGAAGTTGCTGAGAGCAAAGGAATCTTCAGAGAAAGGGAGACAAATCAATAGCTCTTAAGCTTTAATCAAAAATCAGCTGGAAAACAGACCAACTTATTTTATTGCAATTGTTGGGCAGGAATTGGGAAATATAGGGGACCTCTAGCATGTCACAGCTGTTAGAAACAATTAATTATTATCCTTGAGGGGCACACTGTGATGCATTTGCTTGCTCTAAACAACCTAACAAGGCTCAGAAAGAATTTATGAGTAATGACATAATCACTTCTTTATGTAATACAATTAGATGTTTATGTTACATACAGAGGCATTTCTAAAGCAAATGCTGATTTTTAAGACAGGAAATAAAAAAAATAATGCAACATTCTAGAAGTCTTTTTCAGACAACATAAGGAAAGGCAACTTAAAGATAGACATTAAAATGTATATTAAATATGTATACGAAGGTACAATTTAGGAAAGTCTATACCTTTTTCACTTCCTTGTCAAATGCACTTCCAAGTATTGCATTTCTGGACTTCTCAGATGACAATCACTATTTTGCAACCACGAAAAATCCTTTATACAAAGGCTTTAATAATGGTTTATGAATAATAACAGAGAAAGCACATTCCTTTACAGAAAACTACCCCTGCTTCACAGAGTGAATTGTTTGCCAGCTAACAGGACCTCTTTAACACGTGTCCCAAGTTCAAGAACAACAAAGTCAACCAGCAAGACCACAGCAAAGGAAGTTCACAGTCAGCTAACATTGCCTTATTCCAGAGGAAGAAGTATAAAAGGTTTTAAATTTGATAAATGAGTTATTTATTATAGAATCTTTCATTTGCCACTCCAAGGCTGTCACCATAAACTGATATTTAAACTCAGACATGCATGGAAGTACTGCTGTAGCAGATATTTTGGCAGGAAGGTGGGTGCCTCATCACCTTGGTATTGTAACAGGCTTAAAAACTTCAAAATCTGATGTAAAAATAATAGAGAAGATCCCCCACTTCACTCAGACTAAACTTTTTTTCAAGCATTTTTCAAACAATTATAGTTTGTTGTTATTCTGAAGAACATATTAGACTTTTAGTAACTTACTGCTGTATTGCTATGTGTTTTCAAGCAGTATTTGGCACTAATATATCAGTGAGAATGGAAATTTCAGGAAGAATTGCTTACCAGGCTTTCTGGTTCACTCCTTTCTAACGCAGGAGTCTTCTGCAGGATATTTTCCCAGGCTTTAACCCCCGAAACTGCAGGAAGCTCTACTGACAGTGTTTTCGGAATTTCATTTACAAGAATAAGCCATAATGGAATAGATTCCATCACTTAATGACTGGAATTATGAAACAGGAAAGTCAGAATTTCCAGAACAGAACCTGCATGTGGGTTGGGGCCATCTCAAGCACAAATACAGGCAGGGCAGAGAAAGTATCCAGAGCAGCTCTGAGGAGAAGGACTTGGTGGTACTGGTGGATGAGGAGCTCACTATGAGCCAGCAATGTGCGCTGGCAATGTGCGCTTGTAGCCCAGAAAGCCAACCACATTCTAGACTGCATCAAAAGAAGCGTGGCCAGCAGGTTGATCCTGCCCATCCCCTCTGCTCTCATGAGACCCCACCTGGAGTACTGCATCCAGTTCTGGAGCACTCAACATAAGAAGGACATGGACCTGTTGGAGCGAGTCCAGAGCAGAGCCACAAAGATGATCAGAGGGTTGGAGCAGCTCTCCTATGAGGACAGGCTGAGAGAGTTGGGGCTGTTCAGCCTGGAGAAGAGGAGGCTCTGGGGAGACCTTATAGTGACCTTCCAGTACCTAAAGAGGGCCTCCAGCAAAAATGGGGAGGGAATTTTGACAAGGGCAGGCAGTGACAGGACAAGGGGTAATGGTCTTAAACTAAAATAGGGTAGATTTAGATTAGACATGAGGAAGGAATTATTTACTTTGAGGGTGGGGAGGGACTGGAATGGGTTGCCCAGAGAAGCTGTGGATGCCCCATCCCTGGCAGCACTCAAAGCCAGGTTGGATGGGGCTTTGAGCAACCTGGTCTAGTGGAAGGTGTCCCTGCCTATGGTAGGGGTGTTGGAACCAGATGATCTTTAAGGTCCCTTCCAACCCAAAACATTCTATGATCTTGCACCAGTCTTTCCTTAGCAGTTACACCTTTTTGACTTCTCCTTATGTACCATTTCATCAGTGCCTTTTACAATTTTTTTTTTTAAATTTGGTCAGCATGCTTCAAATACTGAGGTATTAACTGCTATTTTTGGCAATATAAAAATTTCTGTCACTTTGATATTACGCAGTAAAAATGAATATTGAAAACATAAAAAAAAGAACAACTGATACTATAAGTTGGAAATGCATTTGACTATGAAGCTATAAGTATGATTTATGAAAGCAGTACTTTCAGTGAAAGATTTTTCTTCTTCTTCACAAGACTTGAGCTCCCTTACATCTATTCTGTCATGAAGTTCCATTGCCCAAATCAAGTTGCTGTGAATATTTTTCCCTCAACAGCAGGCAGGCTAAAATTGGGATTACCCAGGTGCACCACAGAAGCAGGGTAACCTCAAAGAAAGTTCTTTAATAAGAAAAATAATTTTCACCATTCTTCTCAGGCCCCAGTATGTAGCAATGATGGGAGCAGTGTTACATGCCACAAAATCTCTAAGATCTGGCATGGAGAAGCAGGTTTAGAATAAACTTTATTTGTGGGAGGTAGAAAAACTCTTAAAATCCTACAGCACATCACCAAGGTAATCAGAGCAAGTGAGCAGTACCTTTGCAGTGATGTCATCGACAAGCAGCAGCACTGGTGCCCCTGAAAGATTGCTTATTAAGGACAAGATTTATTTATGGGAGTACCAGAGTATGGGAGTTTGTTCATTGCTGGTTACCCACACAGGCCACAAACTACAAAATGCAATAGTCAGTATACTCAGAGAATAACTCTGTCTCTGAGTACTAGCTTTCTTGTCAGAGATCAGCAAACAAGTTGTCTCCATTATGTTCCCAGTACATGGGTCTCAAAAGTGCGAGGTCAGTCATCACACTTTGTATCCTTGATAAAAACTCACTCAGGGTTGAATAGGCAAGGGCAAGGTCTCTCCAGCTGAGCACAAGTATGAAGCAGTTTGCACTACTTCTGCCCAGACTACACTCATCGTGGTGGATCTGAGATTTCAGTCTCCTGTCTTATCAACAATCATCTTCCCACCAGAACTTTACAGGCGCAGAATAATTACACCTGCAGAAATGGAGGTGTGGGTAGCTACAGCAGTCACTAAGATCACCCCAGCAATAGCACGGCACTGTCCATCACAAAAGCAGAGTCAGGGTAGGAAAGGTGCAGTAGCCCGGCTGCAGGCTGGAGGCCTTGTCCGCCCTTTGGCCCTTTAGCAAAAGAACACAGACGGCATCATTATAAAGCTTGTCACGTAGCAAGGGCCCGCTGGGAAAATCTCAGAAGCCTTGCACAGCCAAGATAAGAGGGAGATGTTAATCTAATTTTATCACTTTAAACAGTATTACCTGGGCTTCTTGGCACGCAGCTCTTCGTAGCAGGTTATCACTATTAGGTAAGACAGAAAAGAGAGTGGACATTAGGTTGTGTAAGTTTAAAACAATTTGCTCATTTTTAAGATGTAGGTACAAACGCTTTTACGCACACTTTGTTAGCACTAAAATAAAAAATACATGTTCTTTAAGACCTAGTTAACACATTTTAAGGATGAAACACATCCATTTAAGCACACATGCATAATTTTTTTTTTCTGAATGTGCACACAAACACCCCTTCTACAGCAAAGAAAAGCAAAAAACAAAGACCAGAATGCCAGTGTGCTGAGATTACGTAAGCTATGAGATACTGTATAACAGTGATTTATTTTAAATTGCTACATAACTGTACTCCAGATGTAAGGTGTGTTTTTTTCCAATGTTAATATTGCCTGTTACTTACACTGAAAGTACTTACCATTCTGGAAGCACAGAATGGATTTAGAGTAGACTTAAGTGTAACTTCCACGGACTTAAATCTTTGTGCATTATAATTATGAACTCCCCTCTCCATCAGCTTGTAAGCTGAACACGTTAATGCAGCACCTACCACCTACCTAGGTCTGAGCATGGCCTAAAGCAGTAACTTAGAGAGGTGAAAATCACTCAACTCACCTAAGAGAAGTTTAGAAACAAAGAAGAAAACATCAGTATTAGATATGTCACTGATGGTCATTTCAGAAATAAATTCCAGACTAATCCTTCTGCTTGTCATTGGTGTCAGACAGCATTAGCAGGGTGGCCAGCAAGGTACAGTTGGCAAGCAAACTGGACACAGAGCTACTGAGTGAAGAAAAGAATTCTGTTCTTCCCTAGACCAAAAAAAAGCCCTATTGGCCCTTGCAGACAAAGCAGGGAGTCCTGTTCTACAGTGCCCAGAGTCTCACCTGTCCCCTAGATACTAGACACTCCTCCTCCTCCTTAAAACAAACAAACAAAAAAAACAACTCCTTTAGCTTGGCCTTGTCAATACCTGTCAAGACAGTATATTATTGTCTCAAAAATAGTAAGTACAAAAAAAAAAAAACAAAAAAAACCCCACCAAAAACCCAAAATTATAGTCAGCATACCAAAATGAATACATGATATCAATTAAAAGAATTCAAGGCAAACCATGAAAAACAAGTGACTAAGAAAGCAGCACACTCCTGCCACAAAGTGTGGCTCATCAGGCCAAATCCTGCAATGGAAACAGCAGAAGAGAAGGCTAAGCCTTGTTCAGACCTCTGGACCCAAACACGAGTGCCATCTACTCAACTCCATGAGTTTCTGGTATTTACCAGTCACTGGAGCTATAAAAGCTGCTCTTTTTGGTGTCACCAAAAGATGCTGCAATGCCGTAAAAGGAGAAGTAGGGTGACTTGAGGTGAGATATAAAGTTGAATTCTGAGAAAATAACTCCACAGTGAAAAAGGCACAGATTTATTCCTGGTAATAATAAAAAGACAAAGGAAGAATTCAAGCATGGAAAAAGAAAATATGTGAATAATATTTCACTAGGATAACAAGTAACTGGAATGTCTGAAAAAAGTTTCCTCAGAGGCATGCTTTTAGCTGTCATATTTGCTCCTTAAAACTAAAGGAATAAGTAATTTGTATTAGCACCTGAAATATAGAGGAGCGACAGACTTGGTTTTGATTGCAGTAATATCACAAAAGCGTACTAGTTAAATTATCTATCGCTGCAAAGGTTTGCGTTCCAAGCTAAACAACATTGTCACAGCTAATTCCAGTTCCACCAAGGCAGCATGATAGGCTAAGTCCACAACGCGCTGCTGAGGGCACAAGCCCTCATATAGGCACTTTCTTTTCCCTCTGTGGCTACGTGTGTCCAGAGCAAACACAAAGCAATTGCAATTTCAATATGGAAAGTTTAAATATTATGGGATATCAGTTGATGTATTTGATTAATTGCTGTCCTAACCTTATTAAGAAACTCTAGTCAAATCTATGTTATCTGTGTACTTCACATTGATGCTATTTTGCTCAGAAGTCAAGCTGGGTTACATCATCAGCCAGCCTGCTTTCCTGGTGCCCACAACCTTATGCTGCAGCGTTAATCGCCTTTAAAATGGAGTCCAGCACAATTTTTCAAATGCAAGCAAAAGACACTGTGCTCTCTGTCCCAGCCCGCACAGACCTTCAAAACTACTATCAAGGATGCAAGTTTGATTCAGCTCAACGGAATCTTAATCATAAAAATTAGGCTTGACAGTTTAGATATCAACATTTAAGCTTATTTCCTCCTGCATTGAAGCACTTAAGAGAAACAGAAAAAGTTTACTCTGACACATATAATTTTGATGTCAAAGGAAAGGTTTAAGTTCTGAGACCAGAACAATCACTTACTGTCCAGACTATTTGCCTCACCTCTCCAGTAGCATAGTACCCCCAGAATCCCATGCCATCCCGGCCACACTCATAGGATTCCCACTGATTCAACTAGGTCATATATTTCAGAGTCATGTAAGCGTGGCTTAAAGATGTCCCACATTTAGCTTAAAGATGCCAGGTAACAGAAAAAATTTTATTTCCTTAAAATGTTACGTCAACAGTTAACTACCTTCACACTTAAGAAAAAAAGTGCAAGTGCACTCACAGAGGTGTATCTGTGATAACAGCAGTCCTCCTCCTGCATCACTGCTCTTGCCTTTCCTCATCTCATATGGCTCACCTGAAGTACCACAAGAGGGTCTGGAATGCTTCTGCGAGTCATACCAATACATAAATATAGCTAGAAAAATGTTAAAAATAGCAAAAAGGTAACTTCTTAAAGTCTTCTGTCTCAGTATGTATTAGATTATCAAAATATGGCTGTGTACCAGCTCCCAGAGAAGAAGAGACTTTAATAAACATAAGATTTTGTCGATTTTTTATACTTTATTGACAAATATTACACAGTAACAAAGCCTTTTCAACAACACTTGAACATGAGCAGATGGAGGCTGAGGGAAATTGCTGCACTGTCTTAAAGAACACACAGAGATTTCTTCTGACTTGCGCCATATCCACAGCAAACTAAAAATCAATTTTTACTTTATGTTTCCCCTAAGGGCTTATAGACACAACTCTGGCCTTAAAGCAAAACAGATGTGCAGTATTGCAACTGCTGGCCACTGAGGGCTGCCTTCCTACTGTGAGAATTAAGCAGCACACAGCTTATAACTGGGCCAACTTGCTTAAGCAGTAAAAAATTGGGAGATAGTGAGGAAGGAGCAGTAGCAGTGGGGTATGGAAGAAAGAGGATGTCCTAAGCAGAACCCATGGACAGAACTTTGACTGGTTCGACAAAGTTATCAGTCAATCCTGCAAGGCCAGCAGCCACCGCAGCATAGATTTATACCACAGGAAGGAACTAATGCCAAAAGAAAGGAACAGCAACTGAGCAGAGCTCACCATGCACCAGCCGTGTCAGGCTGCCAGAACACACCGGGCTGTGAGAGCACAACATCCATACGACCCACTTGAAGAGGTGCTGTTCTGATTTGTCTGCAACATCCCTGGCGCAGGACTGGAAGCCACTACTCCCATCCTAAGCGTTTTAAGCTAGAATAGGGAATTAACACTCTTACATATAAGCACACAGATCCACACAATTTAGTACGTACGCTCCTCCTCCAGCTGAGACTGCGTCCTTTGCCCAAATGCCAGCAGAGGTGAGGGCTAAAAGGACGGTTCCCATGATGAAAAGTCAGCCAGGGCAGCAATGAACTCAACAAGAAGACAGCAAACTCAAATGGAAGAAGCTGTTTGAGGCCCACAGCTGCAGCAAGAGCAAGCCTTTGTCTCAGAGCCAACCAAAGCAACTTCCTTAGAAGTGACCATACTACAAATGGTAGCAAGAAGCTCAGGTGTAAAATCGTATTTCAAAAAAGGTTACGAGCATTAAATCTACAGTTATTAGTACATTCAAGCAACAAGAAGCCTAAAAACACTCAAGTTCAGTGTCTGGATCAAAACACAGAGTTTTGTCAATATCCAGGAGGAGAAACTTTAGTCAAGTTGAGGACTGATCCTATGTGCACAAGAGCTACATCAGAACCGCTAATAGAGATTTTATCTTAGCAAAGAGCTTTTGGCTGCTTCCAATGCAGCGAGACTAAAGCATCCTCTTCGCTGGACATTAGCGTTTACTTCCAGCTTGGCTTTGGAAGGGCATGAAAGACAGACCTTGGTCTGCATCAGCTTCACCCAAGACTCAGATTTTATACGCACTGTTTCTGATGAAGTTTTGATGAAATAAAGTCAGCTATTTGGGAAGCGATATGCAGAAAGGTGACAAAGTCAGTTATCAGCTGGCAAACACGCAGAGACTAACATTCAAATTCTAGATAACAATAACACTAGGAATACTGGCAAGCAGTCAAAGGCCGAGATGCCTTGCCAGCACTTTCTCCGGAGAAAGTCAATACTTTAACATATAGAGTAAAACTATGTTATCTGAGGAGTCTACTGCCTCAGTACAATATAGAGGGTCCCCATCCTGACAAGGTGATGATCACTTACACAGTGACACCACTGTAGCAGTCTAGCCAAATCTGACAATCAGTTAAACTGATGTCCATCATATCAGAGATTAAATTTCTGATTTGACATAGCTGGTGACTCACTGCACCACCTGCACATATAAAAAACAGCAGCAGCTCTATTCAGGAGAGATGACCCAGGACAGAAAGGCAAGAGGGACTTGCAAGAGGTACTTGGTACAAACTTGGCAGAAATGTTAAAAAAATCATATGGTACCTTTACTTTATCTGTAGTCAACCTCATTTGCTTATATTAAACAGAAGTATGCTACTGTGTATGAGCATATATCTGACAACCTGTGTACCCTCTAAGCTTTAACCTAGTACATTAAAGCCAGTGGCCCTCGTACCTGTAGCATGATATGCTATAGAATAAAATTATGCTAATAAATAAATTAATGCAATCCAGAGAAATTAAAGGAAGACAACCTCACATATGACAACACTAAATTGTCTTCTTACTTCTCCAATACAAGAGTAGTTGCTATCCCAAATGCTAGATGATGGATTTTTAAAACATATTCTTTTATAAGAAAGAAAGGAATTTTAAGACTCACTAATGTTTTGTAAGAATAACACTAGGGTTTTAGTTAACAGTAGTTCAATAAGAATACATTTTACACATTAAAAACCTTTGCCACCTCCTGATCTATGTCTCTTTTGAAGAGGCATCTTCTGTTATATTACATACTTCAAACAGCTGAATCACAAATGGGGGAAGGGGAATCAGCACAAGGTTTCCTCTTTACTTTTCTGTTCATCCAAAAACCCCTTACTGTTAAATCAGTCAGTATTTGAACAAACTCCAAAGATGAAAGGCTAATACGCTGATTCAGAAACTAAATGCTACATGAAGAAAGTATCATACAAGAAAGGGTTGAGAAGCTTCTCGACCTTTACAGTTATCATCACCCACAACCTTCAGACTAACTCGGCAATGAACCATTACACTCCAGTGCCCCTCTTTCCTCTCCAGTCTATGAAGCACAAAGGTGTCCACACCAGACTCTACATCAGTTTGCAGGAAGGGGACACCAAGGTCCATTTCCAGGCAGGGAAGAGGCAGAGGGGACAACTTTGGAAAAGGCAATATTTTCTCCTCCATATTTGTCCACATAGCACCCTCCAAAGCCTTAAGGAAGTACTCCAGAGCTCTTCTGTCCCTACTGACATGCACAGACTGACTACAGAAGAGTTGCCGTTTATTTGCAGGACTATTTACAATAGTTCTACTTAATGCAGGCATCATAGCCTCTGCCTCCAAAACAAGAATGAACCTTGAGAAGTCAAAAAAGCAAATGATCATCTCCTTGCAAGAGAAATATCTTAGAAAATCCATGGGGATGGAAAAGCCAAGAAGAGGGATGTAGGATGGGGGGGAAAAAAAAAACAACAACTTTCTTCAGCTGCAAATAAATGAGCAACATCTCAGACAGCTAATTCCAAGAAGTCAGAGGCTAATCTGAACTGATGCTGTGCTAAAGCAAGCCCCTTCGTCAGACACTCCAGTGATGCCAAAAACCGAAGCACAAGACTTCACTAAACCTTTAATCTCTTCTAAAAGGGCAAATATAAGTCAGTCAAGTATGCCTCATGCATAGTAATTTAGCCTCTGATATGGATAACAGCAAGCCTCACAGCCAACAGAGCCCATACATGGTTCCCTCATTAACCCCTCCAAGTGCTGCCTGCAGCAGTCTGAGCATGGGGCAAAAGGCACCTCTCACACTCCCCAGCGTAACTGTTACATGAACAAAGACACTGGGAAGAGGGAATGTACTAAAAAAACCTCACCAAAAGCCATTACCACATTTGGAAGCAAAACAGAAGCTGCAGAGAGGCATCCTGGCCTACTCCCTGCTGTCCCAAGAGCCACAAGGTAAGGCCTTCACTGTGCAGAGTACCACAGTAGGGCTGCTGAGACCACCTTTGAATTTTTGCACTCTTGCCATCAGGCTCTTCTATCATTCCTCATTTTTCTATTCTCTGGCTAAAACAGTCCTCCACAGAGATGAAGAAATGGCTAAAGGGTTGCCACTTTTTCCAAACAGTATTTAAATCTCTGAAAGCTGTACTTAAAGCTGTGCTGTAAGCCTATATCAAAGTCATGTAGAGCTGTTTTGTCATCCCAGGATTTCCTACCTTGCATTTCCAATGTCTGGTAAAAAAAAAATGCTGTATTTTCCCTTACAGATAAAAGGGGAGATTGAAGAATGGGATGTGTAAACACTTTTTTTTCCCCACTACACCATCTGAGTTAAAGTCCAGGCCTACACACACTTGGTGCACCTAACCTCTGAGCACTGAAATGTACATACCAAAAGTTCCCTTTTTGTTTGTTTGCCTTTGTATTTTCCTCCTTATTCACTACCATATCACCTACAGTACTCTTCACATTCTTTGTGATCATAATGTGTTTTCACAGCTACTACACAAAGGGAACTGCACAGGAAATCAATACAGCTGAAACTAAGAGTACACAGGCACATGAATTCCCAGAAATAACAGACATAAAGAGGAGACTGCTTGTGCTGCTCCCAGGCCTCCTGAAGTGCTCACTTTTCATATGCACAAGGAGCAGATATAGTCTCTTTTTTTTAAAGCTCTGTTTCAGTAGCTCTCTATAGCACCCAGGCCTGACGCACTCTGTTGTCACCAGTATCTGTGGCAACAGAAAAACAGTAAAGAGGCCACTTACGCAAGCAGAGTACCCAGGAAGGTCAGAGGCTGCTCTGCCCCACCAGCCAGACCCTTATATGAATGCCACCGAGCAATTTCTTCCTCCTTGTTTTGTACATATATTCTTTTCACTAAGAGGTATCTAGAAGGATAGAACCTCAAATAATTACTCATTTATGTTTTGCTATTTTATCTGAACTCAAAGTTCCCATCGTCAGAGGGAAAAGTGGAATGTAAGCTCAAGGATCCACTGACATTACATGAAGGCACAAAAAAAAAACCTCTTTAGCACAAATACTTCTTACAACAGGGTAGTATACTATGTACTTCTTTTCTGTCTGTTGGTCCATGTAGGCATACACATGAAACCACGACCTTGTTACCACCACTTTCACACACTTAATTCTCCGTTTTACCATAGCCTGCCCTACAGTCAGCGATTACAAGGGAAAAAGTGTGGAGAGAAATTTTTTGCTGCCTGCCCTGCAGTCAAACGAGCCTTCGTGCTTCAGGTAAGAACTAAGCAACTAAAGCAGATGTACCGTTGAAAACAAAGACTGATTTAATGCAAAAATCCCCAGGCAAAAGCAAATAAAGAAGGAAAGTACAACAAACAACATAAACAGACTTATTTTCCTAAGTTTTCCACCGAGGCTTTGGCAGCATTTTAATGTAAGCAGAAAAGAACACTGCTAAAATCATGACTTAACAATTAAAAAGACATTAAGACAGTGACAGAATAAACAGCAGCACCAAAAGTAACAACTTTTAAAAATAATTTGGCTGTACTTGCATTTCAGTCAAATGTATTAACCATAATCTTAACGGACAGGGATTAAAATATAAGCCTAGCTATTTAAAAATTGTGAAGGAGGATTTTGCTTGCTGTAAGGAACATTTGCTCCACAGATAAACAGTGGAAATGACACCCTGCTAGGCATGACTTACATTAGCAGCACCGCTGCTGTAAGCATTGACGGGCTCCTTCCAGCTAGGTGGGTGACAACAGCAAAGCAGGAGCACCAAGGAGGCACTGTGCACAGCTGCTGCGTCTCAAGAAAGGCACGAGCAACAGAAATGTGACATCTTCCATGAGGCATGTGGCACCATTAAAAGAAAAAAAAAAGGAGGTGGGAAAACCCACGGGCACACGACCACCACGCCGCGATGGCCGCCCTCTGCCATGAAGGTGGCTTCCCGTCAGCCTGGAACCAGAGGCACCACTTGTAGGTGTAGGGCCTCTGGTTTCATCCATCCTTATAGTACTGGTTAAAAACAAGCAAACCAATGACAGGGACTTGGTTGACACCATTTTTTTTTTTAAAGTTAGAAGAGAGAAATCTTCCCCCTTTCCCACAGGTCCCAAAATTACCCATTCCAAATTACTCAAGCCACCCTGACAATACTTCTGTTTAAAACCACCGCCCGAACTAGCCCCAAACTTACAACAGGGCCAAGGGGGGAAGTTACAAAAAGGCGCTCACCCTTCCTAAGCTCATGGCTGCTGGACGGGGGAGGGAGAGCCACCCTCTCAAAGAGCCGGAGCCCCTCAGAGGGGAGATCGCCTTAGACAGAGGGCCCTGCAGCCCGGGCATCCGAGGGGAACACGGGCGGCGGCCCCTCTCTCCCACCCCCAACCCCGGCCCACCCTGGCCCGCCCCAGCCGGCAGTTACCAGTGCTTCCCATAGAGCCAGTTCCCGCCCCAGCTCAGCAGGCAGACCCCGAACGTAGTTTTCTTCCAGTGGTTCCTCAGGGTCGTCAGCACTTTCATCGCCCCGGCCATGCCGCCCCCGGCAGCGCGGAGCACACCGAACGCCCCTCTGGATGGGCCGGCGGGAACCAAAGCGCCGCCGCTCCCGCCGCCCGACCCGGCCCGGCTCGGCTGGAAACGGCTCCCCCGGCTCCGGCGTTCCGCGCAGCGGTGCCCTCCCGGCCCCGCGTAGAGGCCAAGCACTGCCCGCCAGGCTCCGGCCCCCGGCTTTGGGGGGCGGGACGGGGGGGGCTTCTCCCGGCCCCCGCCTGGCTGGTTTGGGCCAATCTGTTCCCCGTGAGCGGGGCTGAGGCGACCTCATGCCCCGCTGCCTTGGGCCTTGTGTGCAGCCGGATGCGGTCCCTTCGGCCTTGTGTGCCCACAGATGCGCTCCAGGCACCCTACCTCAATTAAAAAAAAAAAAAACAACCACCACAAAACCAAACAAATCCCAAGAAAAAGTGTTTTCACACCCACCTGTGTCCTGCCCCTCGCAGCCTTGCTGGGTGGTTGTCCTTCAGCCCGTGAGGCAACCTGCGGCCATGGCCTCTTGGCAGCAAGCCCTGACTGGGAGCACGGGGAGCAGGAGACTTCCACCATAGCAGAGGACACAAGTGAATAGGTGTTTTCTTTCACACTGATAGAAATATCCACGGTGCCCCCTTAAAAAAAAAAACCCAGAAAATATTACAGAAGATTCCTCTAGAAGAAATATTGGCTAGGGAGTACCTAGGGTTTGCTGTTTAAACCACATCAACAGGATGACAACAAGCACCAGGAGCAATATCTCCAACCATGCAGGGAAAACAGACCATCCTTGCAAGGATGCCATGCGGCCATGAAAACAGCATGAACATCCTGCCAGGGAAAGGTAGAAACACAACCAAGTGGCATGACTTGACCTCGCAATGGAAAAAACTTTGGGACAATCTAGTGGTGGTGGCCTCTTCCAGCATTAACTCAGGCCGTGGCTTCCTATGACGCTGGAAAGATGTTGAACAGCCTCATAGATGTCACAAAAATGCCAAGTGGAGGCATGTGTGGCTAATATTGAAACAGACCCCATCCTAGGAGAAAGGAAGAGAGATGGTGGGCCATTCAAAATGAACAGTTGGCTAAATAAGTGGCATGAGGAAGCAACGCTGCTTTTGTAGTCCACTGCCCTCTTGACAGGGACTTGGGCTTGAGGACTCAGGACAATGAGGATGCAGTCTGGCAAAGTCCAGCAGGTCGTGGTAATGAACATAATGCTGGACAGAATTTTTTTTCAGAATGTTTTTTCCCTCTTGCAAAATGTCATTTTCAGCAAAATCTGAACATTTACAAAAAAAAAAGTTGAAGTCAATAAAATGGCTTTTCTGTAAAATGAATCCTTTTGCTTAGTGATGTCCGATGGGATATGAGTAGTAACATAAGGGGGCTGCTTGAGGCCAAATTTGGGACTCTGCGTATGCAAAAGTCTATTCTGCAAAAATCAAGTTGATGCAGAACAAGGTCCAGAAGACAGTCTGCTGTTAGTGATAAGGAAAGCAGATTAAACCCTATGGATTAGTTTCCCTGCTATGTTTTGGGGGTTTCTTCCCTTCATTTTGTAGAGTAGAAGATTTGGGATTTGTTCTTCCTAAGAAAAACCTTAAATTATCATCTCCTGATGAATATTTCAGGCACACTCTCATCCAGTAGCCATTTCCCACTTAAGTATTCCAGGTTAATCTGTCCAGTGCATCTCAGTGTGCTGAATGCATGCCCTTGATGCGCTGCTGAATGTTCCAGGTGGTGTGGAGTGATCAAATGTCCTACTTTTTTGTCCTACTTTTTGTGAGGATTCAGGTGGCATGGCCAACTGTTAACAGCAACAGATACTAGTACTCTCATGCTGCTTTCCTTAGCCTATGAAAAACATGTGTGCTAATAAATACTTTTCAAATTCATAATTCTCATGAGGTGCCACAAATAATTTACAAGCATCTGTAACTTCCTATTTTGCAACCAAGTCTACAGAGTACAGTTGTGTTTATTAACGATGCTTCCAAAACAGGCTTGAATTTTTAAAATAAAGCCTCTTTAGTATGCCAGTACATGTTTGGAGCAGTCAGAAAAAGGCTTAAAATGTATGAAAGACCTGACTATCTCCAAGGCAGCTGAATGGAAATTTTCCTGAGTTTATATGCATGAAAAAAAAAATCAGAGTTAATATAAATGAGAAATTTTAGCTTAAATACTAGTTCTCTTTCAACATCCCGAGCAGAGGGACCAGACCTGCTCTGAGCAGGGTGGCTGGACTGAATGAGCTCCAGAGGTCCCGTCCCACCTCCACCATTCTGAGATTGTGTGATGTTATCTGAGAATTTCGGCCGGTGATTTTGAGATGGAGCTTTTCGAAGAAAACTGCCCTTAGAAGAAAGAAACACTGAAGACAACAGTGGCAGGTTGTGCACTTGTCTCATGACTTGGCTTTACTTAGAATGCAGCATTCATTCTGAAATCCCTCCTAGCAAACACGTACATCCTAGTTTTTGTCTGTGGCTGTCTGATCACTCTCAAGGCAGATCACACCTGCCATGCTGCCACATGTACCAGGTACTTCCCTTTTAGCTCCCCTCGTTTTCTGCGTGTCGGATCAATAGAAGTAGGTATTTATGTGCAAATGAAGCTGAGAGGATAAGGGCTTGATCTCGAACATCTTCTAGATTAAATACTGTAGTCATTTTTTTTAGGCTGAGTAAAATGACTGCCACATTTTTTTTTCAGAAATCTGCTCCAAAAAGGCTGGAATATGTGTTTTGTTTTCATATGATTGCTAGATGGTTGGTGTAAAAAAAGAGTCATTTGAAAAGCTGCTCTGCAACTCTAACACTTGACTGGGGATGTCTCACCTAAAATTATCACACAAGTTGTGGGCTTCATCCCGGTTACTCCTGTCTGACCCATTTTTGAAGAGAAGTGTTTTTGTCATCCTGTTTCTACCATCAGTGCCTGTCAGCAGAAGAAGCCTCATATACATGACCATGCTTCAGGGATACATTTGTTTGTAACTTCAGGAAAGGCACATGCTCAACCATCTCAGTTCTCTTCTTAGCCAGAGACTATGGATTAAACAGTAGAGAGATTTTTCTCTACTACTTAGCAATGCCCTACAATTGACAGGGAGAGAAAGTGGTTTAGTCTCCTTTTCCATCCAGCACAATCTGTCCTCAACTCCTCACTTTAGCTAACTCATCTGGGTTGCTATTTTTCTTTCGTGGTTGTTTCTCTGGCAATGGAATTGAACATATGGAATCATTTTACTGAAGTCACTGGTTTCCACTTGGTATGTAGTTTTGAGTGGGGCCTTCGAAATCAGGAACAGAAGTCCTGTTCACAGCCACCAGTTAGTACCAGTGGCTTTCATGGTCTGAAAGCTAATTCTAGCCATGTGGTCCATGGGTAATCTTCATACGGTTGAACTGGATGGCTCCATCCTACATCTCCAAGTTCTGTATCAGCACTGTACAAAGGCAGAGGAGAGTTTGTGCATGATGGTAACATAGGGATATGTGCCTGTGTGTGCATAAAAGAAAGAGACATCCTCAGTTCAATGTAGGCATTCTTTTGTCCTTACAGCAACAGTGAATTGAGACCCCTCTGCCTGCTGGTTATTCTAGCAGTCGTGACTCAGCTAAGGATGGGCTGAAGGTATCAAACAGCACTGCTGCCAACCACATCTCCTGCCATCATGGTGATCGTATGTCTTCAGGTGCTTCCTTACAAGTAAAATGCAAATAGCAGTGTGTATTGCAAAAAGACCAAATTTATTGCTCTGTAGGAGCAGGGTGTTTGCCACACCAGTGTAAGTCTGTGTTCCTCCCAGACCAAGGCAGCGTTGTTTCTCGTTGTAGTCTGCCTGCCCCCCACCACTTTTTACTCATTATTAATATCACAGTGGCCAGAGTGACAGGGGAGAGCATCTTCTTTTGACACACAACCTTCAAGCTTTCATGCAGCTGATGAGAAAATTCCCAGACTTTAAATCTTTCCATGCCTCTGGCCCAGCAAGAGAGCTTATGATTTGCTCCACTTTAATTCCACAATGCCTGAACACCAAGCACAATTTAAGGTGAGGAAGAGCCCTTTTCCTTGGTGGATGGGAGTAGGACCGACGGAGGGTTTCTGCAGGTCAGGCTGTGGGATGGAAGCTCCAGACTTGCAGGTGCATCCACCACCAGCATCCACCTCTCCCCACAGCCATGGGCATTGAGAGGAAGAGACAGCTCTTTCTCTCCCTATCCAAGGGGGCTCCTGCGCTAGCTGAAATCTGTGGTGGGCTTCCCAGTTGCTGTTTCTCTGCTTCTTTTCTCCAGATTTTGTGTCCAGGGCCTGAAGTTGTTCTTCCGCCATGTGTCACAGGTCCCTCTCCGTTCCACCCATGGCCACCATCCTGTGTAAGAGAGGGGAGTGCTGCTGAAGCTAATCAGAGAAAGTTCCAGCCTGTGAGAGCAGAGAAAGTTCATGATGGATTCTGTTGCCCTCATTTCCAGCTCTGCCTGGAGATGTGAGTCCCCAGGGTAGTCATGTCTGCAGTCAGTGCCTGCTCCACTGGCTTGGAGAAAGATCTGAATCACACTTGCACGGTTTTTGGTTGGGTAACTCAGAGGAACTCTGCACAAGAATAATCTATCCCCTTCCTTTGCATCCACAGTCTTGCTTGGCTCTTCTGTAAGCAGAACAGAAGCTTCACTCTCTCTAGAAGGAAATTCAAGAGCATGCCTAGCATATTTCTACAGCAATACCCACCACCTTTATGCCCTGCCCCCTCTTCCCATGACTGAGTTATTACACAGAAATATTCCCTGATTCTCAGAGTTTATTAACCTTTTTTTTTTCCAAGGGAATGAATAGAGATATTCACAGCTTTGAACAGCAGAAGAAACCTATTAAATTGCTCTGTGGCAATCTTGTTGAGAACTCGTTCCTTTGGCAGGGACCCATTTCAGAAAGCTCTGCACTCACTCTCAACCTATTTGGATTCAGTAAATGCAGGTTCCACTGAGGCATTAAGGTGGTCAGCAATGGACCTTAAGCTTTAAATGTAGCAGGGCAACAGACAAAAATTTCCCTAAGCTTGTGGTCTCGGAGCTGGCCAGAGATATTAAGTCATTCCCAGCACCAGTAAGATCTCCGCTGGGTCTGCTCCAAATGAAGGAACAAGGACAGTCCTCTGGGACTGGGATTTATCCATTCACTCAGCAGCACAAACCCCTGTACAGAAAAATCTATAGCAACTCCTATGCTAATACTAGCCACTCTACACTCTGCTTTTTGATGAGGGTCTCAGCGAGAACTTCGCTGAGGACATAACTTTTTTTACTGGTACAGGTTCCTACCCTTAAGAAAGTCCTGCTGACCCAGGCTAAGGTCACTTATCTCTGAGCTGATGCTGTTACTATGGTGCTGCTACATATTAAGAGACTCTGCATAGAAAACAGTACAATACAAGGAGGGAGAGAGACCAAGTACATAGTGCAGACACGCTCACGGGATGTGCATGCCTCTATAAGCAACATCTACTTGGAAGGGAGGTGGCCATCATCCAGCATACTGGTAACGCCAAACCTCTCCTGGGCTTACATTTGCAAGCAGGTATTTTCACTCCTGCAGACAGAGCCTGAGTGAGTGATTCAAGCTGTGAGAAATCTCCACTCAGGCATTTTGCTTCTGGCAGAGATTAATGCTCATTGTTTAATTAAAAAAAAAAAAAAAGTAAATTTATATTCTCTCCATTTATCCCTGTTGTACAGCTGGATGAGAGAGGAGTAGGAAATTAAGGCTTTTATACTGTTTCTTTATTTCAGTGTGTCCAGAAATGGGATGTTAAATACTATTTTTCTATGTTTACATTAAGATATCATCTACCTGAAAATCCAGCTGCTGCCATGTACCATCCTGGTTGCATTCTATAACCAGATGATCTTATATTCAGAAGAGCTCCTGAAAACTACTAATACATCTGTAGCAGTGATTCATTTTTCACTGAGGCAGTGACATCCTAATCTATGGACCAGATGGAGTGGGGCCTTGGGCAATTGTAATCAAAGAGCAACAGCCACAGTTTGGAGCAAAGAGAGATTCCCAGTTGGTTTCCTATTAAATGCTTCTATTTTCATTTTGTTTTGACTCAATTGTGTGCATCACCATGGCCCGCTGAACACATCTGGCTGACATCTTAGATCACATATCCAGCACATTACTGTGTTTGCTCAAAGTTTCACTTCTTCCAAAGTCAGTGGCAGTGCTCTGTGACGACAAGTTATTTTATCCGTGTCCTTAAGCGAAGCTGAAGGAACAACAGAATCGGTCACAAGCAAAGGCGGGCTGAGAAAATCCATCACTGTAATAACAAACCACTCCCATTCCTCTTCATCAGCAAAATATCTCTGCCTCTGTAGAAGATTAATTGACTTGGATTCTGGACCACAAAATATGGCCACTTAGGAAAAGTATAATCCTGCTGAGTTCCTACAAATTGCTCTGGTTCAGTCCCTGCTAAAAGATATCTCCCGCATCTGATACTGACAGTGACCGTTGCTCCTAAAATGTTACTGGCCATTTCATCAGTCTGTGAAAGAAAGGTCTTAGTGTTTTCTGGTGTTTGAGCATGCAAAACTGTACTTTGATTGTTTTTAAAAATTAGTTGAATAGAATAAAATATGATATTCTGCTTTTTAATTGTCTCCCAGCTTTCAGCTATTTCAAATGTCATCTTTTCACTCTTCCCATGAGAAAAACTTACTGGAATTACAGATCCTGTCACATATACTGTTTCCTTAGGGTGTGGAAGACATCTGAGAGTTCCTCCAAACATGTTTTCTGTATAAACTCTGTAGCATTTTCAGCAAATGTACTATAACAAGCTCTGTGGCTGGTTTGGTTTTTGTAGAGTTTTACATTGCATTTATCTTTCAGAAAGTTACTAAGTGATACAGTTTTAAAAATCATTGGTTTTATACTTGCTTTATTAATTGATGTGCTAATTATGACACAGGCATTGTTTTTGAATTCCATGTAGTTTCTTTCACTGCATACAGTGTAGTTTCTTTGAATTCATATCACATTGTGATCTGGTGTCAGTTCAAAGGCTGGCTTTGCTTTTTGTGCTGTTTAGACATTCTTTTCACTTAATCTGCTGCTTTAAGGATCTGTGATAAGATGATGCTGAGGGCAGTGTGAGACTCTGGGACTTGACTAGGCTAGATTAGAACAGCCTGCTACTTTACACTAAATTAAAGCACTATGAGCCGTAGTCATGAGCCACTACTTGTTATCCGTGCTTTCCAAATGCACAGGCTTTATTGGCTCTTTTTATATGACATCTTTGCTTGCTTTGTTTTCTTGCTTTCCCTTTCTAAGAACAGATGGGAAGAGTAATTTAAGTACTGAATACCATAAGGTACCTGGAGTAAAGTAAATAAAGGAAATACCATAAGTGAAAGAACGAAGCTGTTAAACCGCTAACAGGAGATTTACAATTAAGAATTAACAGAGAAGATAAGCTTTGCCAAGAGACCAAAATCACTTGGTCCAGAGTGAATCTTGCAGAGGATGGACAGGGCTCTGACGTTACAGGTACGTGGAGAATCCCAAGTTGCAGAAAAGAGGAGACTCGAGACGTCAAACATGCAAAACAGTTTATGGGTTTATGCATACTGTAACATAACATACAGGTAACGTAAGCTGGGATCATGTCCACTATGTGATGAAAGATGCAAGGAATCACTTTACAAAAATATGTGAATGCCAACAGAAGGAATATACAGGGTGGGTAAAGAAAACAAGGACAGTGCCACTTGCTTAGATGAAAATTATATAGCAAAAATTCACAACGCAGCAGCCAAAGATGAAATGGTCTAACTGGAAGTAAATAGGACATTTATTTTTTAACTGTTATACAAAAGCCAGAAATACTTTTAGAAGATGCTCATAGGAGAGTCACACATAAGAGAAAGTAAATATGGGAAAGAGAATGGACACTGATAAGCTTATTAAGCGCAAAGAAGTATGTAAACAAAACTGGAAAATAAATGGGAAATATATTGGAAAAGGCATAATTTGTAGTAGTGACCCAGGAAAGATCTCAGCTGAATACAGAGCAGACCTGGAAGAGCCTCCCTCTCTTAGCCTCATGCTACCACCCCCTCCCTGCAATTCTTGTCTTTAGGAAAGTTACCCTTAAATCAGAGGCAAAGAGAGGAACTTAACAGCATCATTGGCCAGATGATGTTAGAACAGGTATTGTCACATTCCATTTTGTAGGGACAAAGCATAGTATATTCTACTGCCAGGAGAAAGCTAAGGAAACAAACCAGAAAATTCTAGATCATGCAAATAATGTATGAATAAATGATGTCAGCATAAAAAGTCAAATAAGCAGATCATAGATGAGATGACAGAGGAGGGTTTGTCCACGTAGACAAGGAAAATGCGTAAAGATGTATTGGGAATGTCAGTGACATAGAGACATTTGCCCCTAATCTAGCTGCTTGCAGCAACCACCTGGAGCACTGCTGTGTGGTGATGTTTAATGCATGTGCGATGTCGATATTAATATAGAGTCTGAGAAACTGAAGGGGTTGATTAGGGGACTCCATTCCAATGGTTCACAGCACAAGAGTCAAGTTATGCACTTATTTCTCCAAGGACACCAGTAGTGGTGCTGCAAAGCTATGCTCAAAGCTGCAAAACAATGACTTCTGTGCCACAAATGCCAGTGAAACGTGATGTCGGCATGTTTTAGTGAATAAAGAGTTTTTTTGCTTTAATTCACAGAAAACAGTGTTTGCTGAAAATCACCGTGTCATGCTCACTGAGATGGTCAAGCCAGTTCCTCTTGGAGATGACTGCTTGCAGTTAAATGCACAGCTGGCAGGCATTTTGGGGGCCCAGACCTGCTCCCAGTTACCTGTGTGTAAATGCAGTGAGTGCAGCTTAGAATTAGATTTTGTGTTTAATGATCTGACTTAGAAAAACAACTGAACAAATATTTCTGCCTACTTTGGACAAAAGATGGACTGTGAATGCTAGAAATATATCTGAGGGTGAGACCATGGAGAAAATAAAAAACATTATTAGCAGAATTACTATTAAAAATGTGTAGAAACTCTCAGCAGTTAGTATCAAAATGGATGAGTGAAGGTCTTTCAGGGACTAAAAAATCTAAGCAGAGAGCCAGGAAAATATTCCACAGACCATTAGAGGCCGTGGGGAAGCTGGTAAAACTCACCATATATACTGAATATGCAGGCAATTTAAGTGGTTCATTTGGGTGACGAAGGGCAAGCTGGAGAGCTGTGTATCTGCTTGTGTGTACGTCTGCTAGTTGCTATCGCTTTAAGAAAATGGTGGGACACAACCAGCTATGTATTCACTGGGGACAGGCACCTCCAGCACACAGTTAACGTGATCATCTCCAAATCCAAGAAAGGAGGGAGGAAGAGGGCAATGGGTCTGTTTTGTCCGGAAGAGGTGCGCAGCTGCAGGATCTGCAGGTTTGTGGCTAGACTACTGCTTTCTCCCAAGCCAGTGTCACAGATCCAAGCAGAGCACCACACTTCTTGCACTAATGCTGATCCTGAAATGTCACTAAGCATTGATTTAGAAAGGAAGATGTGGTCTTAAGACTATGGCTTTGATAGCCAAGCATCCCTGTCACTGCTGTGTTATCAGGCTTTTGTGCCCATTACACACGGGCAATGGGAACTGGACAAGATGGAAGGCAGAGCTCTTGAAAGCCAGGCACAGTTTGATCACTTGGACTTGTCAAAATCTCACAGTTCATGACCCAATGTATTTACAGGAGTCCCGCTGCCAGTTTTGCTGGCAGCGGGACTCCCGTAAATACATTGGGTCACCTCAGGTGTGGGTACTGAGTCCCATCACCACCACTGCCTCCTGGGCTGTGGGGAACCACAGCTGCTTGCCTGTTCACACCTTGGGCAAGGCTTTGTCCCACAGCCTCACAAGTGGATAGGAGAGCCTGGACCAAGCATCAGTCACCAGATATTTCACCATAATGAAATGTGTATCCTGGTAATTTGGGAATAATTGTATCTTAGGTTAATAGCCATTGATATCTTCCCTCACCAAGTTTATTTACTCCGTGACATAGTTACTGTGTCTTAAACAGAAATCACCCTCTAGGTATCATCTAATTATCTTCTCATCATTCTGCAAATCTGTTTCGTATTACCAATAATCTTATTAGTACAACTGCAACATTCAGTAAGCAAACAGAGAACGGTAAAAATACATACAATAATAGCAATTAAATTAAGTTTGAATCTCACAGTGCGTGATGGATAATTCTGAAGCAGAGTGTTCTCGTAGATTTTTGCCCATTATTTTCTGAGAAAGGTTTAAATAGCTCAAGAAAATCCTATTTCAATTACAGGCTTCTTATCTAGAGTCTGGCTATTTTACGTGACCTGGTTAACACAAAATGGCACAGTCAGGACCAGAAATGGGCGCAGAGCACTCCCCTTGTGAGCTGGGAGACCTCTCAGCAGAGACAACATTGCTGGATTCCCATGGCAAACACCAGTCCCTGCACAGGCCAGCCTGGGGGGCTGCTGGAGGCACGGTGAAGCTGCGCTCTGTGACAGTGATCCACCATCTCTTGGGTATGTCAGGTCCTTTAAGGTGATATGCTGGATGGTCTTCATGGGACTAGGAAGCCGTCACTTTCTTCTTGACATGTAGTAGCTTCTGGTGTTGCACTGAGCGAAGCAAAACCGCAGAGGAATTCTGATTTGAGGCCTGAACCTCAGCTCGTGGAAGTAAATGGAAATGTGTTCATGAAGAGCAGACGGCTAAATTTTCAAGCTGTTGTTGCCTATCAGCCATGCCAGGTTATATTTAGCTCTGTTACACCTGCACAGAGCCACCTGAAGATGTATCAAAAGAATTCCCATCCCTAGCTTTGATCTGTACTGTCTAGACCAACAACAAATCTTCATTTGTCTCACTGGTAAAATAACTGCTGGCAAATTGAAGGGGTTTTTTTCAGCTGCAAATGCATGGAAATATATTTGGAACATTTTATGGGTACATTGCACACCTGATAGAAACATTTGTGACGGCTTCCTCTCTGGGTACATAAAAAATATCCTCATCCAGCTTCACTATTTTTATCAACTCTACTGTTACACTTGATGTTCATTCTGGCTTGGAAAATTTTTTTTCTAGTATCACAGATGAGTTTGTGACCTCTTTGGTATGCTCAGCCAAATGGCTGAAAAAGAAATTCTGAAGTAAAGTAGGTCCCATTAAATCCATGAGGGGATGGTATGTTATATGCATGTGTGTACGTGCACGTTACTGTGTGAGAGGAGGCCAAGGCAGAGAGGTGCCTGGATTTAGTCTGGACTTGCGAGAGGTTACTGATCATAGCCTTTTTGTGCTGGCCCAGCCCCTTTCTACTGTGTCTTCCTCTAAATCATTGAAAACTCTTTTTGTTTTAATATGCAAGTTGGCATTTACCTCAATAATTCAACATTATTACTGCAAATATAATAGAAATATAGAGGTACTCAGTTACATTTTTCAATAAAGTGGGCAAAAGGATAACAAATAAGGGTTTTTAAAAATATAGAACTCTCCTGGATCTATAAAGACAGAATAAAATGGGAAGTGGGAGGATAATATCCCACCCCTGCTGGTATAACTGCCTGTAAATCTCTTGTCCTTTTCCCATTCATGTTGTGTGACCCTGCTGTCTGAGCTACACTACTACGTTCCTGTGGAGAAATACGTCGCAGATGATGTGTGCAGCCATTTTTAGGAGAAACGAGGGGGGTCCTAGGCCACAGGGGCTCCCACTACACTGTTAGAGGTGACGCAAGTCTTCTGATGTGTGAGGAGGAAAAAGAGGTCAAAGCTCCCCCATAACTCACGTCCTGTGTTGCATGCTGCCAGCATTTGCATCGCTACATGCCTGTATTGCATTGCTGCTAAGATGCTGTCTGAGCTCAGTCAGGAGTTGCAAAAATGGAATCAACTTAGAAAAAAAACCTAACGGAGTGCCCCTGGTTTAACCTTTACTACGTGGTTAGGAGTGGTCTGTCAGCCCAGTGCTCTGCCTGGCTGTAGGGCGCCATTTCATCCTCCTCCTTTTTGGTGATGGGGTAAACTTACTCTGTCTGGAGCTGCTGAGAAGAGATCTTTCTTCTTCTGAGAGAGGAGTTTCTGACCTCCAGCACCCTCCCACTGCTTAATGGGGGCTCCCCAGGAAGCAGAATTTGTAGGAGATACCTTTCCAGCCAGCCCTCCTCAGGGCTGCAGGAGGAAGCAGGGACAGAGCGATACCTCGCCAGCTCTCAGTGTTGTTTGCAAGTTTGGAAATGAGAGAGAAACTGGAAATCAGTAATATGGTTCCTCCTGGCCATTCTCTTGGTGGGATGGGAGCTAAACAGCAGATCTCAGGAAGAGGTTTTGCCCTCAACCTCCTCTGATCTCTGCAAGCGAAAGGCGAGTGTTTTCCAAGCTGGCAGGCGTGAATGTGACAGCAAAGGAGAAATGAGAGAGGAAGGAGAACGAAGGGCTCTGCACTGAGGTGACACCCAGAGGGTAGAGCTGGCTGGCTGAGACCTTGGCCTGTTTGCAACAGTGTGCGCTGTTTGTGACTGGATGCAGGCAGCAGTGAGGCGGTAAAAGGCTTTTTATTTAAGGTGCTGACACTTCAGGAGAAAATGAGAAAAAAAAAAGAGGTGCTAAAAGAAAAATACATTGCTTTTCATTCGTCTGTCCCCTCGGTTCTTCCTTAAATTTTATGGGATGAACTTGCTCAATTTAAGTACTTGTCAGCAAAGGTCTGACAGGACAATCAAGAGCCGTTCGCAGTGCTGTTGGGAAAACTGCCTGGAGGCCAAGCACTGGCAGCCACCTCAGCAGTGCCAGAGGGTAGAGCACTGCTCCCCTCCACCTTCTCCCCTCTCCCAACGTGTGCTGGGTAGTGAACCTGGTGCACGACCTCCTGCACCTCCGTTATCGAGTCCTGTGAGCCTCTGGAGCACACTCTGTGTTCACAAATAGATGAGCATGTTACTAATAAATGTGCGACTCAGATCTAGCTCTGCCGAGAAGTCGTAAGGCTCGTGAAAATTAATTTCTTGTTACTGGCAAAATGGTGAAAAGGCTTCTCTGGGACTGTTTTATCCGAACTGGGAATATGCCACCTGTCAACATTTGTAGCAGCACTAGCTTAGAAACCTTTGCAATAAGCTCTTGCAGATGTTAGCCCCCGTCCCTGCTCACTGGTAGGCAAACTAAGGCAGGCAGGTGAGTTGAACAGTTTCCTACGAGGCTGTTCAGGATGGCACCGTTACAGCTAGAGGAGGGAGGAAAGCCTGGCTGACTGCCCGTCCTGAGACACAGCTTCCCTCAGGGCCTCTTCCCATCTCTGCAGATGTGTTTCAACTTGCCAAATTTAGCTTGGGAGCATTCAGATCCCACCTCAGACAGTGTGGATCTCCACTCCAAGCATGACTGTTTCCATATCATCCTCCCTAGTGGGCTTGTCTTCAGGGCTCAGGCCCAGAGCAAAGATCTGAAAGACGGCAGAGCCTCCCAGCTGAAAGGAAGAGCCGACGCGATGCACCTTTGGCAGGAACAGCAATGACAGCTGCAATAGGCAAAGGTGTCACCAGGACACAGAGCTGCTGCTGCCACCTGCGCCCACTGACTTGGCTGGGCCTCCCGGGAAACTGTGCATCTTCATGGAAAAAGCTCAACTCTAAACATAATATTTTTAGCTTGGTTTCCTAAGGAAATTAAGATTCTGTCACTTCATGTCTGCCCATCTGTCCCCATCAACCTTTGAATCCACTGGCTACTTGCAAACAAGTTTGATGGAGCGTTAGAAGGTGCAAAAATATTTAGATTTCTCGTTGTGAAAATCAGTAGCTGGGAAGAGACGAGAAGTGCAAGGTAATGCATGATTCTTCATCTGACAGCAGGGAAGGAAGGGAGGACTCAACAGTCACTTGTTCTGTTTGAGAGCTCCTTATAAATCTCAGCACATGGTATTTCTTGCCATAAACATGGTGGGTAGAGAATTCCCAAAGGGAATGAGCTAGGTTAAATGAAGCAGAAACTGCAGCCTGTCAGAGACACCCCAAATGTGAAAACGAAAAGTCGAGGCTTTGTTCAATGCACAGAGCAACTTGTTTCACTGTCAGCCTCCTTTTCTGACAGGTTTGCAGGAAGCTTGTAAGAAAATGTAACAGAAAAGGAGGAAATCTACCTTGCTGTGAAGATGAATATTCAATTTTGTTTCGTGTTTGACCTACCAGTTGAGGATGCACATGTGTCTGCATGTGTACATACGTGTGTGTGCTCACTTAACGTTTATTTAGCCGTCAGAAGGGATTGAAGCACCAAGCGGCTCTCTGTGCATACAGATTTCAAATATCTATGGCCAACTGCAAGTGCCAACTGTTGCTGTGAAGACTTCGCCTGTGCGTTTTATTCCCTTCTCTCACCCTTTGGCTGCCTCTCATGCTCCTTATGGCTGGGCTTATTTCTCCCTTTATGTTCCTGGCATATATTTTGAGTATTGCTGTGAACAGTTAGCAAAAGCCACAGCAAGATCCCTACTGCCTCCAGTTCTCCTGTTTAATACCTTCCAAAATACCCACCACCACCTCTGACTGAAAGGGTTGTCTCCAGGGAGTTAAGCGAGGGGAGATGATGGCCCAAAGCTTGGACTCTGTGATCTCTCTGACTGTATCCGCTAGCAGTACAGCTCGCATGCCCCTGGGCATGCCCTTGGGCCACCCGCTCCTTTCCTGGTAAAGAGCTGAGCTCTGTCAGAAGGTTTTGCTATCATGGCCAACGCAAGCTTCACTCTGAGGAGCCAGCTCCAGGTGAGATCCTCACTGCCAGTGATGGCCACTTTGAATTTTAGAACTGAGAAGACCAAGCGTTTATCCAAGGGTGGGACAAAATCACAGGGAATTAAGCAGTGAAAGGGAAAGCACAGTTTCTTACAAAGAACTGGTCAGTGGTCAACCTTTGCAAGACAACAGCAAATGCAGGGTAGCAGAGAGAAGGTGGTTGAGGCATACTGGGGACTCTGGGGCAAGCGTGGGCCCTACGTGGTGAGCTCTGGGGTGGCAGCAGCCTGTGCCACTCTTGGCTGGCGACAGGCTAACTGCTTTGTTTGGGGTAGATTTTCAGGCTCATAAAATCCTAGCTGAGGTGGCATGGTTCTTGCACTTCTGTCTGATGCAAGTGAACAAGACCACACTCCCCCTAAGCAGGGAGGGAGCAAAAATTTTAGTAAAGGTAGCTTGTTAGGCAGTCTGGTTTTGGTGTCTGCAGGAAAAGAGCTCAGCCGTGACTCTTTAGAGGGCCCCTGGGGAAGAGCCCGATAATGTAATGGAATAATGAGTATCAAGCTATGAAAGCATTTCATTACCAGCATCCTCACCCCATGCAGCCCCAGTGCGCTGCAGTTATCTTGTGCTTCTGACGAGAAAGGTCACTGTGAGATTATCCTGCCTCTGAAACAGAGCCGTTGCATTTCAGTGAGAGGGTCCTCGCTCCTGTGTGCTCACAAAGCATTAACAGATACTCCAAAGCAAAGGGAAAGGTGCACTTTGGGGTGCTGCTGAGGGGCAGAGCAAGGGATTTCACTGCTCTGAAGAAATTGAGTTGTTGCCCCCATCCTTCTGTTTGACCTGCTGAGGCCCCACTGTGTTGCAGAGGAAGCTGAAGGGTAGATTTACCTCTCCTAAACCTAATTTTAAAAATATTCACTACTTTCCTTTTTAAGTCAGTAGTTACTTCCCTTCATGACCAGGTGGAGTCTTCAACAGATGGAGGTATCTTTGAAGGTGATGGTGCTGATTTGAAGCAGGAGTAGGACTATGAGAGATGAGTTCTCCTGCTACACTTCCCAAACTGTGAGCTGCCAAGTGCGGGTGGCCGGCGCAGCGGGAAGAGAGTGTCCGTGTAAGGCAGCCTCAGCCCTTTGCTTCCCAACTGAGACAGCCTAACAAGGGCACAGCAAGACCCTGCTCTGCCACGGGTGGCTTGTTGTGGTGCTGAGTTATTCAAATCCCTCTGTTCTCTGTTTCCTCTGTGGTGAACTACAGTTAATGGGTCTTCTTTTCTCTTGCTCGCTATCTGCTTTATCTAGCTGGGTTGCAGGCTTCTGTGTGGTGCTATGGCACTGCCCAACATCTCCCTTCGCGTCAGAGAGCCGGACCCCAGGAAGCCGGCAGCAGCCTGCAAAGCACTGTGGAGCCTGCAGCAGCAGGAGGACTGGGCTGGTCGGGTGCTGCAGGCAGCAACTGTGCACTGCGGGGTTAAAATTCAGCCCTCAGGCGGCTATTGCAAAACTGGCAGTTTATGCACAGATCTTCCCTGAAGTCAGGCCACTCTCTTTCTGCAGTGCAGGCCCTTCCACGATGGCGTCTCTAGCTTAACCTTCAAGGAGCAGCTGGCTTCTTTGGTTCATGGTCTTTTTCGCCTTCTCCGGACAAGCACGGAGCAGCTGAGCCCTCTGTCCCGGCAGCCACGCTCCCAAGGCTTTCCCTGCCATCGCTGCCATGAGAGAGGGCACCTGCTTTCTCCCCTGTCACAAAATGAGCTCTGCAGACTTCCATTTTTAGCACCGATGAATCACGTTGCCTCTGCTGATGGCAGAGAGCAAAGACCTGACTAGTCCCTACCACTGGCATTTACTGCTAAACCACAGAGGTTTCACTAAGCAGATATGGACGCCTGAGTGGGCGGCTGTTCCTGGCAGCATGGGCAGGAGTAGGCAAGAAGAGGAGACTTTTAATCGAAAGGGTTTTAGTCACTCATGGTGCCGAACACACCTTCGCTCCCTTCATTTGCCTTAGGGGGTTGCCAGCTTCTGCACCCCCCAGCCAGCTGCTTCCCCCTCCTGCTCTCCACTTCGCCCCACAGACTTTATTCGCAGGAGCAAGCAGGTCGTAAGCACTAGCAATGCAAGCAATTTCACTCAAAATGTGGCAAAAATAGACACATCCTCTGAGTTTAGACCAAGATTTCTCACTTTCTCAGCCATTAGTGACAAGGAAGAGGTCAAGGAATTTATGCTGGTACTGATGAGGTTTTTGACAGAGAATTCTGTTTTATGGTCCTCCATTCAGACCCTTCATTTGGTTCCTTACTGCAGTTGATATTTTATACAGTACCTCTTTAGGGGCAGGAAGGACTCCATCCTGATAACTGCAGGAGATTTTTTTGTTGTTGCTACAACACAAAGGCTATTGCTAAAAACCAGTCAGCTTGGGAAGAACCATCAGCTAGAAAAATATGCCACCTGGTAGAACGTTTTACGTGTCTCCTTATATTTGACTGTCAGGTTTTGATAGGTACAACTGCTGAATCAGGTGAAAACAACCAACTCAGACAATTTCAATATTTAACACCATGCTCAACAAAATAATCACGTTGTAAAAATACGTTGCCTGCATTTTTTTGTAATAGCTTAGTTCTAGGTTAATTAATTTAAAACTCATTGATTAAAGTATTAAAAAATTGTATTTTTCACTTTGATCTGCTGTTTTGCTTTTCCTCTAGGACAGTTGAAAGCACTTCTATCCATTCCTCTTAATTTCATTTATATATTTGGGGTATGTTTTATACCTTTACTGTTGTTACGAATACCCTGATCTTTGGGCGTTCAACCTGGGACACCTGCAGCCCGACTCTAGTTGCACACTCAAAGCTGTATAGAAAATGTATGTCTGGTTTGTTATTGTTGGCCTGGGGATACAAGTGCAACGAGAAAGCACTAATATCAGTACAGCATTGTGCCTGCCAGGTTTCCCAAAGGCTTTACAGCTGAGCACTGAAAACCCAAAGGCTGTATTTCTTATTCAGTTTCGTTTGTTTATTTACTGTCGGAAGGTTGGGGCTAAACTACTGCAATGTCTCCATACATTTCAATTAAATCACAGACTTCTACACCTTAAGTGGCTCCAAAAAGGGATTAGAGTGTTAGAGTACATGCAGTTCCCAAGGCTCCAGCAGGAATCAATCCCTTCTATGACAGGCAGAAAAAACTCCTCATAAATAGTCAGGTTGAGATACTGGTTGTGTTTGTAATGTTTTGTACAGTGTTTCTGATCAGAAGCCATTTAATTATTATTATTAGTGGTTTTAAAAGAGCATTTCCAATTCCCTGTAGCTCAGAGGCCACCCACCTTCCAGTTCTGCTCTTTGTCCTTTGTCCTTCAGCTGGGGATGGGGGATGGTGAGAAGTGTCCAGCCCTGATCCTGACACAAGCAGACACAATCTCTTAAAACACACAACATGATTTTTTTTTTATTTGTTTAATCAGTTTACATTCCACAATTGACAGTTTACTTATTTATTTTTAATTTTCCATGAACAAGTTGTTTAGTTATTTACAAGACAAGATTTTAATCGATGGAAATACAGTATTCTGTGCCAATCTGGATAAAACCAAAACCAAACAAAATCAAAACAAAAGGAAAATCGTAAGATGTAGCCAGTTTTCCGGCAAAGTCTTGTGATGCTTTCTGCGACTTCTGTCTTTCAAAGTTACAGGGGTTTGCTCATTCCCCCTGTTAGTTCCCTGATCTCAAGCCTGCCACTAAAATGATCCTTCAGGACCATGGTCCTGCAAACACCGATGCACATACACAAACACACGTGTATCTGCAGATTAGCACCTTGGAGTAATGGAACAAGAAGTTTGGGTTTGTTTCATGTTTGAACAACTTCTGTTCACCTCTTCCGCAACAGGTTACAGGAAGAAATGGAAAGTACAATACATTTGATAAGATGCCACATTACTTGTGAAATTAGCCACCACACTCACACCTTGCTGAACCGACCTAACGCAGTAGTCGGTTGTTGTGGATGTATTGTTAGCACCAACGGCCGCAGGAGCCACTTTGCCTCTTGCAGCAGCACAGAACCTCACAGGACGTGCCACCCTCAATTACTTCTGGCAACTGGATGTTACTGCCCCAAACTCATTAAACTCTGCAGGGGTTGGCTTAAAAGTGCTCCATTTGGTTGAACAGCTGCATATATAGTTCAGATATCCTTGACAATGCCCAAAACAATCAGAAATGGACACATTTTAGGATTTTCAAAATATGCTAAAGTTTAATCCCTTTTATTGTAATTCCTGGTCTAGCAAAGCAATTAGGCATGTGCCTAGTTTTCAGCATGGCAATCGCATCATTAATGGGACATTCATGCTTGAAATTAGGCAAGTGCTTATGTGCTTTGTGGGATCAAAGCTTTGTAGCAGTGCTCTGATGAAGTCAGGATCCCAAAGTGTCCTAATCCTGGCTTTCACATTTACAACCTCTGCAGATTTGGATAAACCAGCTACAGTCTGGATTTTCCAAAGTGCTGAAGACAGAAGGCTCTACCTGCAGCTAGTGGAAGTTGCAAGGGGGCATCAAACCACTAAACATCAGGTCTTTTCCCAGGCTTTTTGTTTCCCATCTCTGAAATGGCTATAATACCTGCCTGCCTCAGAAAACCCTGATATGATTCATACTTGTAAAATTTTCTGAAGAGAAAATATGCCAGCTAAATACAACATTTCTCCAAATATGCCTGAGTAATGTAGCATTCTAGGTCTTTTCTAATCCAGCTTTGATATGTGTGTACTGCAGTTAGAGGGAACATAAACATCTGGCCCAGATGCATCCACATGACAAATGTCTTCTACCAGTCATATCATTTTACTTGGGAATGTCCTAGAAAAGTGCTGACATAATTCAGTTTGCAAGCATTTAAGTGAATTATTATCCTAAGCCTCCCGAACTGTCAGTTAGAGACAGTGGTGATTGCATCTTTTGTCATCACCAAGGCATGGAGAGGTTATGGGAGTTGTTTCATTTCTTCTGAGCAAAAAGATGCTTTTCCTTAAGGAAGAGAGGACCAATGAGGGAGTCATGCAGGGAAACCCTCCAAAAGCTTTTGGTAGCTCATGGCTTGGGTGAGTATTACTTGTGGCAGAAGAAATCCTAAAGAGCAGATGTCTTCATGAGATGCCCCTTCTGTGGATAGAGGAGAGACCACTGAGTCTGATTTCTCACTGACCCTTGTGCAAAATGCTCATGCCTTCACACAGGCGTGTTTCGCCATGCCTCTATGTATTTGCTGTAGGATTGCGTGATGGCACAAGTGTGAGACAGCAAGGAGTCAGACCCGCAGCTCTGAACTGGCCAAGTGGTTCGTAAGCAGCATGGTGGGAGCTCACAAGGCAAGGTGACGCTTTAGCTCTCCGATGTGAGATGGCCATTGATGCTGCACTTGTCTTCCTGCCTACCCCCTAGGATTGCGCTGGTGCCCAGGCATTGCTGCTGTCCCATGGGAGGCTGTGCATTCACAGGAGTGGTTATGGCTTTCATTAGGAGGTCAGACAGTTTTTTTTTAAGAGAAAGTGGAAAATTATCCAAGAGGATAATCCAAGTGCAGCACAGGGATGAGGGGCCAGGCAGGCCCCTCTTGGCAAGCTTCACCCTTGGCAAAGTCAGCCCAGTGGGGAGGAGAGCGTGTGTGGTTGGACATACAGAATGGGAAAGAAAGATAAACTGGGGCAGAGACACCCTTTAGAGCCTCCTCACACGTAGTGTTGCACACTGACTTTATCACCTTTTGAAAGGAGGTTTCCTTTGACAGTAACACTCGGAAAAGTCTGCAAAACCCTTGCGGGACACAGTGAGTCAACAGCTAAAAGAGCAACCTTTGGGATTCCCACATCCAGAACCATACCCATCTCTCTAACAGAGAGGGAAGGAGGGCAATGATGAGAATTTAGGAACATTCAGAAAAGTCTTGCAGAAAATGGTGCTGCATCCTTCAATTTGATTTATTCTCAAGCTCCTCCTCATTTCCAGAATTCACTCTTAAAGCCTTTATTTCTTTTTCACAGACATCTCAAATAACAAAACAGTCACATATGCAAGAGCTGGTATGGAATGGGATTTAGAGAAGAACATCTTTACAGGAAGCATCTCTATATTCTCACACAGAGGGAGGAAAAGGAAAAAAGAGAGAGAGATTGAGAGAGAGAGAGAAAGGTACGTATCTGACTCCTCAAAAAAGGGAAAGGGAAAACAGGAGAGGAATGTCAGGATGAAACAATACAGCTTGATCAAGGTGGTACCATGCTGAAAAATAACTTTTGATCCCCGGAACTTAGTTTTATCTTCCACTTTCTAGCTGCAGTCTTTCCCTAAGTACTGGTACACAGTATTGAATCTTTACAGGTCTCTGCAGGCCAGCTGAAGTCCCTCTTGCCATAACCTTAAAACTCTTTTTAAAAATAAAGTTGTTCTGAGAGATGGGTGAAGATTGTCAAGTCACTGACTTAAATTTAACTGTAGAAGTAAATAGCAGTGACCATTGGCACAACATTCAAACTTCACTTAGCCCTGGAGTTTTCAGAACTCAGTTTAATTCTCCCACTCCTTTTATTGTGTTTGTTTTATTCAGGTAAAATATGGGAATATACAAGAGCTCCAAAGTCTTTATGCTGGGTTAAATTGCTGGTCCTTCTGGACAGACTTGCTATTCAGATTTCGTCTCTGAGAGACTCTCACCATGAGATGGAGACGCATGTTCAGCCTTGTCAGAGCAGCTTTCTGAATAATCCAGTCACACTTCATTTTCTTGTTGAATCCACAGTTTAGTTTTTCTGAGGACAACTATAATTCCAACAATAAGGAATGAAATTGTAATCTCATTAATCTCCATGTAAGCTGTTTTTAAAGCAGTGATTAACATTGGAAAAAAAAAATGAAACTACCCAAACTGTACCTTGGAGGAGAATTTTTTTATTATCACTACCAGCTAGATGACTTTTTTCAGGCCAGTCTGGGGACAGAGCAAGAAAGTAACCTTTGAAAAACTTAGCTATTCAGACTTTTAGGATGTAAATTCACTATTTGAACTGTTTCAGTAATGCTTAGGACTGACAAAGAAAGGTGAAGAGTTCAAACAAAAGATCTCTGACCTCCAGTACTGAGACCACCCAGTAGTCTGTGCCTGGAGACCACCACAGCGGCTGGGACAAGCCCTATCCTTTGTAGTTATATTGCAGTATGGGAGAGGAAGGCTGCTATGAACATCTCCTTTTGCTCCAACAGTCTCCCACAATTAACATCTGTGTTTTGCATGGTGAGCCAGGCCATGCACCTGGAGCACGGGGCCATGGCTGATCTCCATATGGATGCTCTTCCGCACCAGGTCCCTGATTCATCTCAGTAGGATTTAAGCTCTTTTAAGATCTTGGGACCACCCAAAATAGGTGAGTGGTCACTCTGTGGAGTGAGAGGGAGCTCCTAAAGCTGATTTAGATGTCAGTTTTACTAATTCACGATGTCAGTTTTACTAATTCACCATCTAGGAGCGACTGTATCTTCATTAACTATACAAGAAACCAAAGGAGACGAGGCCATTAACATAAAGAGGTCGTTTAAGTGCTTAAGGTTAATGGGGATGAATTCAGGTCAGAAAATCCAGGCGTTTGTGTAGCTTGACTTCATCCACAGAGGTACCCCTCAAACATACACCTAGTGCAGAAGAACGGCATCTGTACAAAGGGATAAGTGAGTCTATTGAGAGAGCTAATGTGGAACAGAAATTCTGTCGTGGCTTTTTCAGTCCATTTCTTTTCCTTAGAAAAGCCCTTGAGACCCAGTCCTATGACTGGATATACATGTGGGGATGTGCGTGCTGCTGACTTTAGTGTGGTACCTGTCCTCAACTGGTGCTATGGCAAACTGAGGATTTTCCTGTGAAATAATGATTTTTAATTTGTTTTGATTTAAATCTGAGATACATGAGGATCGTGAAAAAGATACGGTCCTTTGCCTGAAATTCTCTACATCAACCTCATGTTATTTCAGGCAATCATGAAGCTATGGACATTTTTCATAAATTTACAAATATATACACATACATATACATATATACAAGTATAGGTGTATCAGCCTATGGCCTAGATTTACCACTGCGTTATTCCAGCCACACACAAGTTTAATGGTTGTTTTTTACAAAAAGAGATTGGTAAAAAGTTGGAGTGACTTAGCAGTGACTGTTCCTGTGTCTATGAAAAAGATCCTTAAGTGAGCTGACATATAAGTACAGCCCCCTTACCCAAGTCCCCTCATCACATATACACATAAATAGGACCCAGTCTTACAGTTTTTAAGGAAGCAAATTTCCTATTGATTCCAGTGACCTGTAGTCAAAGGGAATTTTACTTGAGAAAGAACTGAAAGCTCAAGCCCATTGTAGGTACAGTTTACAGCTTTGAAAGTTGTAATGTCTGTCATATTAGGTCTCAAAATGCTTTAAAAGAATGTAAGTTACTGCAGAAAAATATTTTCAAGTCCCCAAATATGCTTTACGGTGTAAGTAGGGGAAATTTTGTCCTGCAAAAGATCAAACAGCAAATACATTAATATAAACACTCTAAGTGATGGAAATTGCCAAGTAAAAATAGTAACAGTTTAAATTAGATGTCTGTGACTGTTGATCGTGCCCAGGAGTCATAAATCATTCAGTACACCCTAACTGAATAGTCTAAGGCTGCACTTTTATTTTATTGTTCTGATTACTCTAATCTTTTTCTTATGATCCTTACTGTTAACTTCATAAAAAAAATACAGCCTTGTGCTCTACAGCCAGATGAAAACGATTCTTGAGATAAAATGTCACAAGAGCTTAAGCAAATTAGGAGCATATATGTTTTTTTTTTTTAAATTATGCAGACACCAAAGGCATTTAATGTTTTACTCCTATTCACCATCTAAAGAGGAATTGGATGCTGAGGCTTTTTTGTGTAGCTGGCCCCAGGGGGCTGTGCCATATCTGATTCATGCTCATTGGTGTCTACATCACTTTGAAACTGGGGCAAAACCCGCAGGTCACACAGCTTTTTGAAGACTTGACTTCATCTCATATAACACAGAATTGCTGTTGCTGTTTGGGTATTTCTGACCAGCTGGTAAAATAACAAGGCCACTTGAAAGGAATTGCCTTTATGGATATATTCCTGTGCCTTGCTGCCACAGATAGGGCTCAGAGCCACGGGGCTGTGAAGCTCCCTGCTGCGCTGAGTGGCATTAACGGCGGTCTTCGCACTGCTGACAGCCCGCACAAGCCCTTTGCAGAGGACAGAAATAAGACTCAGGCAGCATCCTGCCATGGTGCAGCCTCTCAGCATAGCAGGATTTTTATACTAGGGGATCATAAACTTTTCTGATTTGGAGGTGATATGGCGCAATTTTTTCCTCTTGTGACTATGACCATCTATGTTGAGAACCACCTTGCAACAGCAGGTTGCAGGAACCAATCTTGTGAATACCAAGGCTGTCCTTCTGATGGGACTTCAGGTTTTTCCCCTTAGCTTGATGCACTCAGAAAGTGACACCCGTATGTATCGCACAGAAGTGGATAGTACCAAGTGCTCTGTGCCACTAGGAAGTATTAAGGACTTGTGGACACAACTGTGTTTTTGGAGGTAGAACGGCTAGCTCAGGACTGACTGGATCAGAAGTAGCTCTGTAGAAACCTTATATTGAAGAGCACTGATGGTCAGCTCTAGAGACTCTTGCTGCAGTGTTTCAGGATGTTTTTGCCCTGAGCTGTTCACTGCCTCCCTTTTTGCTGGATCTATCTGCCCAAAGGCAAAATTGGCAGAAAGAAACACATATTGATGTCTCAGCTGCTTCCTTTCCCTGCATCTCTGGGATCGGAATGACATTGACAACTCTTTTTTAAATATGCAAACACATTTTGGTGGCAAATATCTAATTTGTCCCAGTTGTATTGTGCTTCCCCACGTTTCTTCATCAGATAGTTTCCATGCGATCTGCACACACAACCTAACACCGATATAGGTGGCATCTGAATTGCATTGGAACTCCTGAGTTAAGTAAAAAAGAATAGAAGACAAACTATTATGCTGCATTTTGCCATGTATTTTCTCTCTATATAGTGTCCATATTTACAGGTTACTAGCATCCACATCATGTGGGGGATGCATGTGTGCGTGTTAAGGAAGGAGGGGAGTGAGGGTGTCTGTGTGTATACACCCTGCGCAAGAAAACTTTTGAAGTTGCTTTCCGACACTCTGCAGGAGTGTTAATCAGTGAAGGAAAAATAAAAAAATGCAGTCCTAGAAGGGACTGACAATTCCTGCTGCTGATGCTGCGGGCGACATTGGATCGTCCTCACGTAACTCTACCAATGCCCGTCAATTCTGACTTATAGCAACTGCTGTTTGGTTTCTTTTTTTCCTCCACCTTCCCCTGGAGATAACCTATGTAAGCCTTAGTTATTTTCATTGCAAATCTTTTCTGAGCAAGGAAGGACAATTGATCTGAAGTGCTTTACTAGAGGTGACCAGCATTTCATTTCCGTCTTGTAGCCTATATTGAGGCAGTCATCTAGATCTTTTCTCCAGGTTGAATCCTAAATATGTGCAAGTCATACTGCAATTAAATTGACAGCATTGTATCAGGCTCCAGTTCTCCCACTGATGTCAACAGGGAGCTTATCAGACCACCTTCGCACCAGCAGCAGATCATTTGTTTTAAGAAGTGTTGCAATGCAACTATGGCTCTGAAGAAGGCTGTAAGATTTGAGTATTAGTGGGGCAGACAGGATGGAAACCCTAAATCAGGGGAAAAAAGAAAGAAAAAGATAACATTTGATGACTGTTTCTTTCTAAAGCCAAAGATTAGATGTTGTGAGTGTGTAAGCACACATTTCATTTTCAGTGTTAGCCAGGACAATACTAAAATATTTTCTGAGGCACCTGATCCAAAACTCACTGGAGCCAACAGGAAGCTTTCTATGGACTTCAACAGACTATGGAACAGATGCATTATATTCCTCGCTATTACTGGAAACAGCAGGGCTATAAGTTTTGAGCTAAGCCCCATTTTTATGAGCTTTTCAGCTTAGACTGGCAGAATCAAGATCTTATGGATCTGGCCTGGAGTTCACAATCAAACTTTAGGCTCATTTGAGACTCAGCTCCTGACCTTGGAAATTTATCTATCACTAATCTTTACATGCCTTTCGTGCTTCATGCACACTTTTTACTCTTTGTCTCTCAGCGGTGCCTGGCAATCGTTCAGAGCTGTCTCAGGTTTTCACCTTGAGTCTTCCCTTGCTGGCTAGATGAGCACAGCAGTACGGGCCATGAAAGAGTGCAAAACCCAGGGGCAAGGAAATGCAGTGTTGGTTTGTGTGAATGTGCCTGAGCACTCCTATCGCCCTTCTAGGCCTATGTGGAGACATACAGAAGAAGAGCCCAAATAATGTATGTTTTTATTTAAGTTATAGTTGGTAACGCATTATTTCCTCTCCATTTCACTGCTTGGCACTTGAGAATTAAGGACAGATTACAGTGATTTTCTTTGGAGCTCTGCTTATCAGTGGGGCTCCAAGGATGAGCCTGATTTGGAGGTGTTGCATGGTGGGTAAATGGAGAGCCATGGAGATACAGTCTTCCAGGAATGCTTGGGAATCTGAGATACCCCCCCTGCATATCAATCCTTTCCCTCACCAACGTTGTTTTATTCATCATCCAATGAACTGCACAGCTAACATGCCGTAGCTAAAAGTGGTCCCAAATGACTCACATCTACAGGAAAGCAGAATACCTGCACTCTCATGATTCTCTCCTGAGAGGATGAGGATCCTCTGTTTAGAGGACTCTGAGGGTTTTTCTTTTTTCCTTTCATTTGCTACTGCAGCTGGAATAACATTTGAAAAAAGCAATGACAATTTTTCCAAAGCAATATTTCAAAGAAATTGTTCTGGTCACTAGTGGTTTGTGACCCACTTGTGACTGTCTCTGCAGTAGAATGAAATTTAAAAAAAAAAAGCCCAACTAGAACTATAACTGAAGGGATTGTACTCTTTAGATCAGGGAAGATCAGTTGTATGTTTGCAGAGAGGGAGAAGGGAGAGATGATATATACAGGTGGCCAATATGATTTGGGAGTTTTAACACGCAAACAGCTTTAGCTTGGAAAAGAAGGTGTCCTATACAGTACATAAGATACAGAGCACATGGACTCCTCCATGTAGCCCCCTCACGTACACAGTGCCCCTGGCAGGGATGGACAGCAGAACCCCCTGTAGCTAACTCACTGCGGTCATAGAACAACTTCACTGTACAATAACTGAGAGTCACTATACATAAAACCTCGGCCTGCAGATCGCAGCGGGTTGAGCCAGTTCACTCTGCATCCCTAGGACTGGCATTTCATGACATCTGCATTCACTGCAGTCAAGTTTCTCTGTGGTCTCTGGAGCATAGAGGGGTCTTGTTTCAGCAGTGCAACATGAAAGGCCACGTGTGGGAGACGGCCTGCCAGCTACGGACCCCCCGTTACCACCTCAAAGAAAGGGAGACCAAACATCCACTGGTACATCAGACTAGGACAAGAGTGTGACTTTATCTACAAGGGTGGGATAGAAAAGGAAGAACAGGGGTTGGACTCTGCAGGAAGATGAACGTCATCCAGGAAAGCATGTTCTTAACTTTGAACATATGAATGGCCTACCGAAATTAAGGGGATTAGTCACATGCTCCAAGTAAAGCACATGCTTAGGCTCTTCATCAGAGCAGATCTGAGGGACGGGGTTAAGCCCCTTAATGCTGGGATCACAGCTAAGAGATTTCTAATTAACTACTCCTCCAACAAGAAAACCAGACACTAGTCAAAGGGATTGAATCTCTGTTCAGAAAGATATTTCAAAGGATCCCGAAAATACAGACACTCAGACTAGATGGGAGTGTGCTTTGGCTCAGGATAGATGGAGACACTAACCATTGTAAATTTGGATCTAGATGCATTTTGAGTCAACCCTGCTTTAAAGATGAGTCTGAGTCTACAGAAAGTGTGGTGGGGCTGTGACCCCCCTTCAAGGGTATCGAAGCACGCAGGGCTCATTTCAGTTCTGCAAGTAGCATGGAGGGAAATTCACAATATCCCAAGGGGAGTTTGCAATTATTTGAGGCAAAGATGAGAGAACTGGTGTTTGGACAAATGGTCCCTTTGGGGATCCAGTTTGAGATTAAGGTTATAAGATCATCTGCTGCTTCAGATACTTATTCCCATAGTTTTTAAGATGCTTCATAGCCACACAGGCCTTACAGAGCCTATGCTATAGTGAGTGGAAAATCACAGAACTCATGTAAAGATCCAGGGTTAACATTTCTCTGTTGTTAGTAAAAATAATCCTAACCCTCTTGCACCATCGCCACACACAGACAAACACACAGGCTCATCATATACAGCTTGTAAACCAACACCATCAGAGAACACTTCATCAAGGCAGAACTATTTTCATGCCAGCTGCAGAAAGAAAGGAAAGCTTTGAGAAGCCATGAAACAGCACAATAATTTCAATTTCTTTAAATCTTACTGCTAAACCTCTTTCAAAACTGTATCTGCAAAAGAATACACCCTGTGGATTGTCACGGACCACACAAGACTGTACATCATCACAGGAGCTGTGGTACTGCTTTCCATGCCACAGGGCTCGACGCCGGACTCCAGCTGAATACCTCTGTGCCCTTTAGTTTACCTGGGTCATTCCAGATATCTGTATTCACATGAAACGCCTTCCCTATTGCACTCAGCACTGCAGAGGAGGAAGAAAGTTTGCATTCAAAGCTGTTTTAATAAAACCATTACCATTTTTCTAAAGCATTAATCTCTTAATGAGAAGTTATTTTTTTTCTCAAAATTTTTCATATTTTGAAAAATTTCACCATTTTTATAGGTCTCTCTTGGTTTTCAGTTATTGATTTTCTGCTTTCAGTTTTAATGTAGCTTTCCAAGAGCTGTTTTTATTTTTAATTTCCTTCTTCACTCCAGCAGTAATTCATCAGCCTCCTTACCTAGTAGGCACTTGCACAGTCAAATGGTTTCAAAGCTTTTCAAAATCACTTTATCTGAAAACCTTGCCAAAAAAGAGAAATAAACCAATCTACTTTAAATGGAGGTTTCTTCAAAAGGCATTTTCAACATCAATAAATAAATACTTTCTCCAGTCACGTCTAATGGAGAATGAAATGACAAAACTTCGGTTGCCAGGGACGGCACTTCAGTGGCAACACACTGGCTTGGCAGCTGGCATTGGCATGTTTGGGGAATTTGTAGACCAGAGAAAGTAAAAGCTAAGTAGCTGAGCAAGAATGAAAGCAACCCAAATCTACCCTGCTCCAAAATGCCCTCCAGAAATGTAATTTCTTTCAGCACTGTTAATAAAGTAACATCATCACATAAGGTGTAATGAGGAGGGGAAGCAGGGCTGGAAGGGCAATAGCTGGCTATGCAATCGTGTTGCATCAGAATTATTTGTTGGTTGGATCTTTTTAACTGAGCAAAATACTGTTCCTTGCCAGCTGTGTGAATGATATGACCTGGAAATTAATGCCTTCTTTTATGTGCAGTAGGCAGTTTCAATAGGTTGCCTCGTTTTCCTGGTGAGTTTTCGTAGATGCAGAGTAATTTTTATTGAGTAATGAGGACGGATGTCATGCAGCTATCATGTCAGAAAGGATTGCTGGTATTATCCCTGAATTAAGAGCATGTTGGGTTGGGTTGGTTTTGGGGAGACCTTTTTTCTTTGCCCTGTCTCCCTTTGCCTGTATGTTTGTCAGTTGTACCCTTGCTCCTGCATATGGCCATTCAGTCATCGCTTGTTCAGACTCCCTTTCGTTACACCCTTGGCCCTTTCTCCCCACTTTCCCCTCAGCCACTGTTCCCCTGCAAGGACCCACTGCCTGCACAGCCAAAATGCTTTCCTTCCCCTAAGGGCATTCACTCATCTCTCCAGACTTAGCTGTTCCTTTAGCTCTTCTGGGACCTATGACCTGAATGATAGGAAGAGTAGACTGAAGGAAAAAGGAGACAATGGGAAGAGGAGTAGCAGGAAAAAGAGAAAGACCAAAAAAGAGAGAAAGTCCCATTTGCAGATTCACAATTATATCATACAACACTTAAGCTCATGGGAAATGGATCTCTGTTCTCTGCATCTGACCCTTTCGCAGATGGAGAGTGGAGATGTCCAGTGAACCAGGGCAGTTTCCACAGACGAGATGTGGGAAGGTCTTATTTGACATACATGAACACAACAAGAGGCGTCTCTTTCTTACTTCTCCCTTAAATTCTCCCCTTTTCTCCTTGGCAATGGCTTCTGCCCAGTTGTCTTAAACATCCAAAATGGAAACTCGATGAAATCCCACTCCAGTAAGTAGCTGGGAAGAACAACTGCCAGGGCTCTCCCCACCTCCCTTCTCCCTGGTCAATCTTCCCGTGGATCCACTGTCCTGAACTCTCAGATGCTCCGTGAAAACAAAAAAAAAAAACCATCCTGAAATCCACCAGAGACGAGACAGTCTCTGACTTGACGGGTTTCCTCACGCTTCTGCAGTTGCAGTGCCTCAGTCTTGGGCCACAAACACAGCATGGATGGTTTAGTGGACAATCACATTGCAATGTTTTAAATTTTTCTTTTTCTTAAAAAAAAATAAATAAAAGAAGAGGGAAGAAAAAGTTATACACACATGTATCACAGCATTTTCAAAAGGCCTTCTGCTGCATTTACATTAGCAGTTCAGCCTCAGTTGTAAGCCTGGATGTAAGGCAGCTGGAAGATTAAAACCACATTTTTGGAAAGTCCACTGAGATGTCCTCATGGAGTTTTTTTTTTGTTGTTTTCTGTTTTTATTTTGTTAGATCCTTTTGTTGTTATTATTTTCACTTGTTTGCTTCTTTCTAAAGTTTGGCAGGCAAAGAAAAAATACTTTTCTGTTTTTCCCCACACGTTCTGTCCATTTTGTTTTCTATGTTTTAAGCAAAAAAAAAAAAACCAAAACAAAAAGCCCCAAAACGAATGACAGGGCAGGCTTCTGTCATTTCGTTTTAAGACAGGAAAAGAAAGTGTGTGGGTTTCTGATAATGGCCTTGAGGAGGTACGTTGTAGAGGTGGCTCAAATGTTTGATTTGTTCCTTTGCTTGCTGTTTGCATTTTCCCTTCCGGCTGCAATGGACAGGTTTTTTGTATCCCCCCACCCCACCCTCCATGTCCTGTACAAATTCTGCTTCCAGATCCCCCACATGGATCCCCTGTTCCCCTTCCCAAATGGCAGTAGGTAGGTACAACTGTTTGTTCATTTGACCTCTAAGGTATGATGCTGAAGTTAAGAGTTGGATGGAAGAGCCATGTGAGAGAAAAGCTTTCCCATCGCTGCGAGAAAGAACGAAGCAACACAGAGTCCGGTGGAGATGTGAGTGCCATGTTGGACTCAGCTCTATCTTGGCACTGGCATTAATTTGAGATTATATATATATATAATAATATATACATATATATGCATGTATAGGTATACATAGACATATATATATATATGTATGTGTGTGTGGATTTGTTATTTGTTTTAGCACACTGTCCCATTCTCAGGTCTAGATTTGGGGCAGTTGGTCCTGGGGACAGGTTGGACAGAAGGGGCCAGAGTGCAGAAGAAGCCAGAGATAAGAGTGAGGCCCAGGCCTCCCCACGCACAGAACATGGACCAGCCATAGCCATGGCTGATGTCGTCGGGAAGTCCGTACAGGTAGCGGGGGTAGCGGGAGAGCTCAAAGTTGATTCCAGCCACGCACGTGCACAGTGAAATGATGCAGAAGGTTCCTGGAGGAGAGCGGGAAGGGGAGAAGGAGGGAGGAAAAAAACAAAGAGAAGTTAGAGGAGTGACAGACATATCGCTTTCCAAGCAGCCTAGAGAAGAGCTGGTGCAAGAAGTAAGGAAGTGCTGAAGGGAGGATGTTCATATAGAAAGTGGCTTAGTCTAGTGGCTCCACGGGGAAAGAACTGAGTGCCAGCAGAGCCTTGAATATTGATCTGGTGCTGAACAGAGCTGTATGGAGAAACTTCAACAGGGACAGTTTTATTTTTATTATGAGCACTCCCTTGGGAACCAGAATGCTTCATGAAACCACTGATTTTTTCAGAATTTTGCTTTAGACAAATACAGAGTGAATCAATATGTTTCAGGGTTTTTTTTTGGGGGGGGGAGAACCTTGAATTTTTTGTTTAATTTCAATTTCTCAGTGATGGATTGAATAGAAGAAAATATTGCAAAATACTTGACATATTCTGGCTCTGTCAAAACATACATTTGAAATGACTTGGCTAGATTTTTTTTCAGACTTTTCTTATATCAAAATCTAAAACCTTTCATTATATGTCCCACTTTTAAATATCACTGTCAAAATCATAAAATCCCTCACAAAATTCAGATTCTACCCTCTGCATGACTCCAGTCCCAATCTAGATGTGCTCTGCAGTGTTAGGGAAATCTTCACAATATCCTGTTCTTCTTTTCCATCTCTGCAGCAGTATTTCATTTCTTCCTGAGAACACTGCAAGGACAGGCTTCATAATTCTGTCAGGTGGTAAGTGTTATGGAAAGTCAAACATTTTGGATGAGGCTGAACCTTAGCCCACCCAGATGAGTTTAATTTTGATCTTTGGCCTCCAGCTTCATCAAAGCTAAACTCTGAGCTCCTGAAATGTCACAGTTGCCACCCACACACCAAATAATGGATAGCCACAGATAGTACATGTCTGTCTTAAGAGATAACAACTAAAGTCAACATAAAGTTGGTAGTTTATTTTTTGTCTCTAATTCCTCCCTCTGCGGTCCTCTCTGAATTGCCTGGAGAGCCCTGGGCACTGAAGGGGTATTGCAGGACACATGCTATAGTAACATGTGTGGCCAGTCCCATGTGTTGTCCCACTGTACATGCACAGATCAGTAGCATGCTACATGTGCTACTTATGCAGCATGTCCTGCATCTTTTCACAAGCAGCTGCTGGCGAGGAATCTCCTACTCTTCCTGGTCCCATCCCTAAAATAGCACAGTCCCCCAGAGCAGTCACAGCCAGCCTGGTTTTAGTGTCAAGGTCTTTTCTTCTGGTGCCCTTGCCTCCTTTTACTCCTTCCTGCCGCTGCTCCTGCTTCTGTCCTGCAACACCTTTCCCGTTGTTTCTCTGCTGGTTTGCTATTTTTAGTTGCATTGAAGAAATGGATTTTACACTCCCCACTCTGAAGACACAGGTAAGATTATGTGGTGAAGTGACCTGGAATTAGGCTCAGAAACTGGAGGCATTTGTAGGAACATACATACCACCAAAAATGTGTGGACTTCCCACCGTATTCACCTCCTTTACTTAGCGGGCACATCACACAGGTCTAGAGTCTGCAGGCAAATCTCTGTCACAGACCTGCTGTGAGACCACTGTTAGGTCCCTTTCTCTGTTCCCTCTTCTGATTACTGCCTTGTCTATTTGGACTGTCTTTTATCCATTGTGGTTTGGAGTGCCACTAGTAGATACTCTCCGTTCCAAAGGTCAGGGAATACGGGGACTCTGGGTGCCTCTTCTAATGCTATATGCAGCTGCCAGACGACCCAGGTTATTTGTAAGTACTTATATTATCATAGTGCCATAGGGTACCAGTGAGCTGCTGCAGTAGGTACTATGGCTATTTAAATGAAGACTGCCTTCCTGCCTCAGAGCAGCACCCAATTAGTCGACAGTTAGTGCTCTGGACTCTGGCAAAAGCCTTGTGAGACCCCAGGCTCTGGAGCTGTCTTCAGAGATGTCTTACAGTACTTCAAAGCACAGAGCAGGATCATAGAATCATAGGATATCATAAGATAAATTGGGAGATCTCCCTCCCAGAATCCCTTACTCAAAAATCAGGTTGGTTGATTAGAAACCACACACCCTTCCCTGTTTTACCATGTCACTTAAGTTATCCAGTAACATGAGGGTGTCTGGCAAGAATGCGGTTGTTCCGTGTGTGGCATGTCAACATGACTAGTACAGTGTGGGACTGGGAAGGATTCATCAGAGCCACTGTGCTCTCAGCCAAGCTGTGTGGCTCATTTGAAATGGCTGTGGTTAGAAAATGACATGAAAGGCCTTTCTTTGCTAGCAAGAACATGATAATTTCAGCTTTCTTGAAATATAAGATTGTTAAGAGAAGTGGGTGGGAAAATCTGTGCAGTCAGACTGAAGCTGCATTTGCTAAGTACAAAACGGAAGGAAATAACTTTGGATTTCAAATACCCCCCTTGCTTTCACGCTTTGTCTTGGCTATTTTGATTACAAGCTCTTCAATGCAATGTGTGTTGCTTACCGTTTGTATTCAAACAGTGCCCAATACATTGGCACTCCAGCTTGCTGGGGGTATTCTGCCCCATAAGGAATGAACAATAAAGAAGAACAAGTAACAACAGAGAATGAAGCAAATCATGAGCATGAAACTTCTTTAAAAAAAAGGCTGATCTGCCCCGTCCCTGGAGAATGTGCTAATCCCGTGACAACAAATAATGACTGCTGTGCACAACATTAGAGGTTGCATAGCACGGTCCTCAGCCAGTCACCCTCCAGTGCTTCTGCAGGATGTCTTGTACGGCACAGGTTTATCAGCCTCCCTAGTGCTATTCATTACAGACACAAAAAATGCCATTTTATACCACCTAGAGGAATCTTTATGGCCATTATACGAGTCCTATGTGTTGTTGGTATTCAGCTGAGCAAGGAAGTTGCTGCTTGTAGTTAATCTGGCCTCTCACCAGGGGGGTTACTGATGAAAACTGAGTACAGTTACTACCTTAGGACTGTTCAGTAGCTTTTCCTCAGGAATTGGCAATCATAACACAAAGGATCATCCTTGAAAATTGTTGGCCATCATAGTTGAAAGAGTCATGAGTGGAAAGGATACAGAGACTGAGCTTACCCTTGGAAATGCAACCTCTGCTAGTTTGGGTAAGACATGGAGCTGGGAAGGCAGGAGGAGGGAGGCTGTCATTCCTGCCCATGACACTGCCTGCACTATGAACACGGCACTGCAGAGGCACCAGGATTGCAGCAAGTCATGAGTATCCCCAACCCTGAGATTATTTGTCTCCCCAGAAAATAAACTGAACCCTTATTCACTTCCCTGGCAGGTTCTTGCTGTCAGTGAGGTGCACCCCTACATGTGCACTAACACCCCAGATCCCCGGGGCAGCCGCAGCAATGCTTTTCTTTCTGTGTGCAAAACACTCCCCGTGACTCTGGCCCAAGCTGACAGCCCGACCTGAAGGCTGCTGCCCCAAGGCTCAGCACTTCCGCTGTGGCACAGGCACACAGAATGTGAATGACAGGCGGTAATAAGAGCTCACTGGGGATGTGCTGGTACACGAGCTGGACGGAGGAGATAAAGACCATCTCCTTCAGCAGCTGGGGAGAGCAGAACGCACCAAGTTCTTTGTGCTGGGATTTACACGCTATCATCCTAAGTGAAACACTAATGAATGAGACAAGGCAACAGCGGTGTTTTTGACAAACGAAATTCACGTGTCATTGCAAAGTGCTTCAGTCTGGTGAGAGATGAAATTTCATGTAAAGGCGTGTCTGTGCCACAGAAACTGCTGTTTGACACGTAGTCAAACCTCCACCCTGACTCCTCATCAGACGGCCGCCCTTCCTCTTGGACTGGTTTTGACAGTGCCTGTCCTGCTAATGGACTGATGATCAACAGTGGTTTGACCACCTGAACTATTAAATACCTTATGGCTATCTTGTGCTTTTCCTTCTTATATATTATGGAAGAAGAATATTAAACATTGTACTGAATGTAGACTGGAAGTTTGTTTAGGATAGAGATGAATTTATTTGCTATATATGTGTAGAAGATTGGGGTCCTGCCATCCTTGCTGCAGAGGCAGACATGGTCAGGAGAAGGATGGTTGGGAAAGGTAATATCATTATTGGTCAAAGCCTAATTCAGTGTGGATTATGAGTCAGAGTGCTTTGCTGTTGCTGTTTTTAAGCATGCTTATATCAAGTAGAGCCATGGGCCTCTGCTGCTAGGAATTTTTTCAGGTAAATGTCCCTTTTCTTTCAGATCAGCTCAGCTGTGCGAGGAGCTACAACGCCTCCATTTGCAGTTTTCAAACCTCACCTCCAGGGGAGAGAAGAATTGGTTGTGAGTAAACCGATTTAAACACAGTCTGGCTAAATCTATCCATACCAACTATGTCTGAATTTTGCCTCATGCTAGTGCACCTACATCCTTCACCCACAGACCTGGCTTGGCTTCCAAAGTGATAGAGCTTGAGGAATTTCACAGGGTCCATGGTGTTTTGTGAGACAAGAACTTCTACCTTTCTTAGATACACTGCAGGTGAAGGTGAGCCTTCGTGGTGCTGGTGTGCAAACAAACCCCACTTGCAGAAGCTTCATCTAAACGTCCTTGTCCCTAGTATTAGGGATGAGGTGTCCGACTGTAGCTTGAAGAAGACATCACCAATCTGAAGTCAAGGGAAATCCAAAAAGTCAGTAAGTAAAGTGATTCGGGCACCAAGCCAATCTCTGAGACCCTCTCTACAAATATTTTTTCTCATTATTTGGAAAACATTTCTTCCGCATCTGATGGAACGACACTCATTCTCTCCCTTCCCCCATCCTCCCAACAGAAATGGGGGGGAGGTGACTCATGAACTAACTGTGCTGTCAGAGGTACCAAGTAAACAAATAAAAAACCCCTGATTCTTCTCCTTGTCTCTTTTTTTTTTTTTTTTTTTTTCAGAGACAGAAATGCCAAGTATTACTTACAAACACTAACAGATAGAAAGAGAAACACAAAGGTATGGATTTTAAGATGTCCTCTGAAACCAAGCAGTTCTTAAATAAACACAAATCTCCACCTTTTAAAGTATTGCTAGTAGGTGCAATTGATGGCAATTTGTGGTCACTAATGTCTTTGGAAGGAGTACTGTTTATTTAATTATCACTTTTTTATTATGGGGTTATGGGGGAAAAAAATTTCACAAGTGAAACAACATTATCTATCTTTACTTCCTCTCTGCCCTACTAGCTTTTACTGTTTTCAAGGTACATCAGACAAACAAATAAAATGAGGTCTGATCCTAAAATGGAGTGTATACAATTAGCTATTTAAATTATATCACAATCAAATGAAATTATTAAAGAATAAACCAAATTCCCTCCCAACACAGTGATGACAAAAGCCTTTTGGAGGTAGCAGCTTTGCAGTAAACTCCTTCTGTGCACGGATTAAACGCCTCAGCAGCATGCAGCTCTTGAGAACACTTTATTGCTCTGTGCATACATGCATAGAATATAAATTATTGCTTAATTATGTACTGTTCCAGTAGAAGCAGCTTGCAGCATCACCGATAGGTTGCAGAATAGCAAGGGGTTTACTGGAAAATTGCCCTTGTGAAAAAAAAGCTGAGATGGAAAGAGATGTCTGACTGGGTGATGGAGATTCAGTGCGGTGTCCTTGTGAGACCATAAACCCAACTGGGTTGGAACTTAGTACATTTTTATTTTATACTAAGAAGCAGCATAATCTGTGGGGTCTATAGCGGTGCTATGATACTGCATTATAGTCACTGCCAGAATGTGGTTTGCATTTGGCCTTTGGCCTCCTACCTCAAGATGTGCCAGCGGCGTCCATACTCCACCAGCGCCGTACGCCTGCTGTGTGTTTCCTTAGCAGCGATGCCTGTCTGTTGAATTGCTACTGCATGAGCTGTAATATGTTATGGCATCAGAGGACTACGTATCCTCCATCACCACTGCAAATACTTAATGGGTACCATTCTTAGACTCGTATAAATCAGTATAGTATATGGAACAATATTGCAGCAGCTGAGGGCTGATCTCCAGTTTGCTGTGCTGATACAACTGATAGTCAGTCTATATTGCACATTATAGCACCCTGCAGATTGGCACATGGTGACATTTCCGCTACCATATCCCACAGTGCATGGGACTGCACCAGAAGCGGATATGCCTGCTGTGCACTACGACAGCCAGTGAGCACCAGCTATGAGCAAGCACCCTCTGAAGTTATGAGTTGGCACGTAAGGCAAAAGCAACACTACTTAGCTAAAGGCACATTGTTTTGATAAAATGGACTAGGGAGAAATAAAGAAGTTGATCAAAGCCTGAGCTGAATAACCTTCTGATTACTTTAGCAATAGTGATTCCTATGACCCACCCAAAATAACCTCGCAATAATAAAGTGACTTGACTACAGCCATTAAGTAAACATAATGGCTCATGAACTTGCAGCCACAACAGAGGAGAAAAATCATAGAATCATAGAATCTTTAAGGTTGGAAAAGACCTCCAAGATTATCAAGTCCAACCGCCAACCCAACACCACCGTGCCTACTAAATCATGTCCTGAAGTGCCACATCTACACGTTCTTTGAACACCTCCAGGGATGGTGACTCCACCACTTCCCTGGGCAGCCTGTTCCAGGGCATGACCACTCTTTCAGTAAAGAAATTTTTCCTAATATCCAACCTAAACCTCCCCTGCTGCAACTTGAGGCCATTTCCTCTCATCCTATCACTAGTTACTTGGAAGAACAGACCAACACCCACATCCCTACAACCTCTATTTTGGTAGGTGTAGAGAGCAATGAGGTCTCCCCTCAGCCTCCTTTTCTCCGGACTAAACAATCCCAGTTCCCTCAGCTGCTCCTCATAAGACTTGTGCTCCAGATCCCTCACCAGCTTCATTGCCCTTCTCTGGATGCACTCCAGCAACTCAACGTCCTTCTTGTACTGAGGGGCTCAAAACTGAACACAGTATTTGAGGTGTGGCCTCACCAGTGTTGGGTACAGGGGCACAATCACTTCCCTACTCCTGTTGGCCACACTGTTCCTGATACAAGCCAGGATGCTGTTGGCTGCCTTGGCCACCTAGGCACACGGCTGGCTCATGTTCAGCCGGCTGCCTACCAGCACCTCAGGTCCCTTTGTGCCGGGCAGCTTTCCAGACACTCTTCCCCAAGCCTGTAGCGTTGCATGGGGTTGTTGTGACTGAAGTGCAGGACCCAGAATTTTGCCTTGTTGAACCTCATACAATTCACCTCGGCCCATTGGTATGGAACTACAGAAATCCTTTCTGTATGTTCTAAGCGATATGGTTAATGAGATATAATAGCCAGAAATAAAAAAAAATGTAATTTTCTTGTCAACAAGGACCACTGGACGCAGGCCACTCTTATTACGTTTACATCATACATGTGAATGCTTGCAGGCAACAAACCACCCTGACCCCTTTGCTACTTCCTTAAAGGGTCACATGCTGAAATCTTTCCTGTTGCAGAGGAAAGAACTCTGCAGCCTCTGCAGTTCACACGAGTACACTGGCATGACTTGTCTCTGTAACCCCTGGAAGAGCCATGCTGGGCAGAAACAAGAAAGACCCCACTCATCTAGTTTCTGCCAGATTCAGCTGCTTTTCCTGTGGAATTTCCAGTGGCCAGTTGGATTCTGTCCAAGCAGATTAGACCATGCAAGCGTAGCAGTGATTTGTCCAAAGGGAATGTTGTTTTTCTAAGTTGACAATCTGAGGAGCCGAGAAGAGGAATCTAAACCTTGCTTCAGTCTTTGCGTTTAACAACAAGATGTGCCACACACAGAAATTTGCTCCCCTTTCTCTCTGTAAAGAATTCTTCCTGTCTAGCAAATCATGCCAGCACTACCCTTCCTTCTGTTGTGTGTGCTGTCTTCTTTCCTCTCTGATGTCAGGCATGCAAACAACTCGGCAAACCTTTTTTTTTAATAAAAACCAACCCAATAATAAATGTCAGTTTTGTTGTCATTATCTTCCTTTGGCCTTAGTGCATCTTGCCATTGGAATTCAGAAGCCAGCAACAGATCAAAGACCCAGCGACATTATTAAGGGATAAGGAACAACCACAAAATTTTAAAATACACATAACTTGTTTTCTAGGGCTGTGGGTGGGAAAGTCTTTTGTATTTCTGTCAGATCTGTCTCCCCTACCTTGCTTCTACTTTAATTCACCTTCTGTCAGCCACCCAAAGACCTACAGACATCTCTGAGAAGCAAACTAGATTCCATGCTGTTCAAAGACTACGCTAGGTTTTCTGTTCTTGTAACTCTAGAAGGTACTGATGCTTCTGTCAGTATCTCCCGTGCTGGTGAGAGAGAAATTGTACGTCAGTAGCTGCCTTAAGATGAACACACACAGGAATATGAAGAGTTCTTTTTGCTGAAAAGTCAGAGTGAGCTGACTCCTTAATTTACTATACACTAAGTTCAGGGAGAACAATTTGAATTAAGACTGAAAAGCAATGAGTTTATAGGTGCACATACACTACTTGCCCTGTCTTTTGCTCCAGATTATGAGATCTCTGCACCTCATTACAAAGCCTTTCCTCTCCTTTTCCTAAACACCAGTGCTCGTCTGTGATAAAGTACAAGGTTGCCAGAATGGCTTGTGTTGGTATTTCTCCCTCAGTGTGGAAGTGCACATCTAGGAGCATCAGAAACGAGCCACAGCAAAAAAAATATCCAACACATTTGAAGGTTGATTATGAAGTCAGCTGATAATGTTTCCATGGAGATCAAATGCTATGGAGTTGACAATGAATTATTTCATTGTGCCTTTCCTTCCAGGAAAATAAAAAAAAAAAAAAGACCTCTAAATGACTACACCCTGCTGTACAGTTGTGCTATTGATTTGAAAAAAACATTTCTATATCCCACTCCACCCCCATTTTCTTCTGGAGGTGTGACAGACAGGCTAGGTCTGTCTGTACTGAGCTAAAGAATCTGCTAAATTCCTGAGGTATTGCAAAAAATAGCATCTAATGAAAACAGCATTCTGTGAGAAGAAGGACATAACTCTGCTTTCGAACTTATGCTGTAGGGGATGCAAAGATGGGTGTTATGATTCCCCTTGAGGAGTATTACACCATGAAATGATAAAAGAGCGTTTCAGTGGCAGGTATGCAGTGATGCACAGAAGCCCATACAGTGAAAATAGGTGATCTTTCACATACCCAGAGTGTCTCCTATTTCATTTCCAAAATGGGTGCCAGCATTCATAAATAAATACAAAATGTGTTTTCAGTGCACCAGTAAGCATAGAGAAGTACTAGACGTAAAGACTTAACACATTACTCCAGCTCTGCCTTTTAAGCTTAAGTGTTGTGAGTCTCCTCGTGCAGCCAGTTGAGCAACTGTTTCCTAGCTTGGAAACCCTAAACAGGCCACCTTCACATTATATTAAAACCCCAAAAGATAGCAAGGGGAATGTGTGTTAATGTAGATGATGTCCTAAATGTTTATTTGTTTTAGTGAAAATAGGAAATTAGATAACATTCAAAAAGAAAGTGATAATAATTTTTAAAGGGTGATTACTAACGGTTAGTTGGTCAGGATGAAAAAGCACCTCCAGTCTATCCACATATGTGGACTGGTCATGTATATGTCTGGTGGATCTATATCCATATATCTGTATCTGGACACGTAGCCATCAGTGTTCAGGTTTTGAAATACAGAAGAAAAGACGGGTCACTCTTTAGGTCCCAGAAGCATAGCCTAAAATGGAACCAAAGAACATGACATGCAACCCGTCTATGAAGAGTACCACAAGCTGTGTAGGAGAGAGTTGTTTGAAAAGATGAACTGACATATCCTGAAAGTGAGGAAAAAGCGTATTTTTAAACTCAGGCTAACTCTTATTATCTTAATATGCAGCGGTCAGCCTTGTTACTTTACTGCCTGATGGGTACTGAGGCACAAAGCCTGCACGGCTGCTCTGGGCTCTGGGTCTCATCGCAGGTCCATAAAGACCTTCATCAGCTCCTTTTCGGCCTTCCCCAACACCCTCATAATGTGTTTGAGGGTTTTAAGCAATTAAGAGCCTTAGAGAGGTTTAAACATTTAAAACCTATTAGTGCTGTACATTAACTCAAGCTCATTCCAATTTGAAGCCTTAAATCACTTTAGAGCATAATGCAAAATTTAACCAAAAGTATAAGTAGGAACAAGAGCGTACGTGTGTGGTGCAGGAAGCATGGCCAAGGGGGGATTGACCTTGTCATGCTGAGGCTTGTTTCAAAGACTGTCATAACCAATTTATGGCATCTCTTGATACAAACCAGCCTTTGTCTCCATCTGGAGGTCAATCCACATAAAGAAGTTCTTATAGTGGTCCGCAAGGAGTTTTGCTGAATTCTAAAGTTTCTCTGCTGTTATCGTTAATATCGTATCTGCTGCAGCATTAAAACATGATTGGTATCTCATTGTTTCCACTGATCCAACTTTTAAAAAATTAGCAATACTTTTCAAACTGGCAAAAGGTATTATGCCTTTGTGAAAACTATATTTATGCCAAGCTTCACAGCTCAGATTACAGCTACTTATTGTAGACCTCTGTTTTTGTAAAGATCACACGATGTTGCTTAAGTTCGGTATGCACACAAGTGTGCATTTGCACTTGCCTTTCCATATAGAATAAAAAGATTCTGTGTAAACTTTCTTAAGCTATTCCTTTTGGGAAAGAAGCACATGAAACTGGATTTTCAAAGAATAATGTTGTGGAAAAGAAAAAAAAAATAAATATGTCACAGAAAATATCTTCAATCTTCAGTGTCATGATTGGTTATATCACCACAAGTGAACATCCTGAAGAATGGGTAGAAACCTTGATCATTAGTGAGAAACAGAAATCCTAGGTGCCCTGTTAGACCCACCATATTTCCAGATGAACTCCAAAGAATGTCTTTTATTTTCTCTTTTTGCTTGTCTTTCTCTTCGCCTCCTCTTGGCAGCTGCTATGAAGGTACTTCGTAACTGCCTAGGAGATGTCAGTCACAAAGCTTTGCCTTACACTTGCTGTATTAAATTGCTCCACTTTTGTTTCTTAAATTATTCAGCAGCAGAATGATTATTTTGAGATGGCAGGACCACAGTTGTGTAGAATAAACACTCTTTATTTTCTACTGCTATGTGCTATTTTCAAAGTACAGTGAGTTAAATTTGGGACGCAAATGACTCAACAGCTGGTAACGATCCATGGCTGCAAATACACAGATGTCTCAGTTGTCATCTACTAACATATGCAGAGCGCAGGCGAAGGAAGCACAGCACACAGGCTCGGGGATTTTGAAGACAGGACTCTCTGTGGAGGCGGGGAGTGAAAGAGGATACAGAAGTGTGCAGTGCATCTGTACCGACAACTGTGCTGCACAGGCTCCCAAGCCCTGTTTTGAAGTCTCTTTTTCTGGTGGGGCTTGCATCCCTCAGTATCAGCCTAGTCATCAGCTCCCGGACACAGTGAGTAGTGCTCTGGTAGCTGCTGGGCTCTAGCACACATGTTGCCACAAACCCCTGAGTGCATCCTTGTTCGCCCAGCGCCTTGAGACAAACCCCCATGAAGCGTGGGATGGCTGGGGCAAGAGAAGGTGACCTGGTGTAAATGGTCAGTCCATCCTCTGGCTGCGGGGCTAATAAAGCAGTTTGTTGACTCATCCTTGGACTGAGGGAAGGAATATTTTAAAAATATTTCTGAGAAGGGAGTAGGATGGAAATTACTTATAAAAGATTGTTTCTCCCTGGATTAGAATACAGAAGCAGAATGCACTCATACATTTGTAAGTGAGTTGTTCTTTATTTCTTTAATAAACATCCTTTCTTGCATATCTGAAAGAAAGCTTTAAATTGTGCCAGCACACCTGCATAACTTTATTTTTTCTTCCCTCTCACACATCTTTCCTGCCTGCTTATCTCTGCTGCAGCAGCCAGCACAGGAAAGAATAGATGTTCACCTCTCCTGTGGGAAAAGGTTTGAAGCTTTTATAACCCTGACCTAAGTCCTATGGGTGTTGATGGGCTGCAAAGACCAATGTCTCGGCAGCCCTCTTAGGTAGGTCAGAAGAAACTCAAATCATCAGCAGAAGTGGAGCTGGCAAATGGCGCTTGAATCCCCCAGACTGGCAGATCATCACTGGAGAGAAGGGAGGAGGAGAGGATGAAAGAAATTCCCAATGTTTCTGAAAGGAAATGCTAGGACAGAAAATCAGAGAGGAAAAAATCCATAGCACTGCCATATGTGTACAGCAAGGCTTTCAGGCCTTTTGATGTCGGCAAAAAAGGGAATTTCAGACTGAATTTCAGCCCCAAGCCCAGTATTTAATGCAAAAATGTCACTAGGCAAAGACAAGAAATAAACCACTATGTGGGACTACAGATCGTTTTATTACAGATCCGCATGGTGAAGCTAAATCACATGAATAAGGGCATTTAGCATCTGGAATAATTTCCAAATAGGCTAATTAGAGACTGAATTATTAATGGTAAAATTTCTAATTGGCTCAAAGCAAGGTTACAGCAAGAAACACACTTGACTTTGCAAAAAATAATGAATATTTGCAATGCTAGTAAAATAATATGCTTCTCTAAGGAAATTGTTAGCAAATGGACAAAAAACCCTAAAGTGATCCTAAAGTGCCTGTCGCAAGACAAAACTGGCAGGGACTAGATAAGAGTGAAGAGAACAGGTAAAACAGTAAACAAGTGCAGCGATGATTTATTGCATTTATTTGCAGTAAATCTGGAACAAAATAAGACAACACAGAAGTCTCTCCCTGAAGGGCTGCCTTGTTAGGCAAGCAGTAAAACCCCTAACTATGTCACTGGAATGTGTTCTCCATACAAATTACAGATGTACAAAAGGAAAATACATGAATGTGCAGCTGAAGGATAGAGCTCTGATAAAGATGATAAAACGTCATTCTTTGTGGGTCTTTTCATACATTTACAAAGGCAAGTGATGTAGCTTTGGCCAAGGATGTAATCTGGCCAGGGATAATTTTGTATTGAAGCAAGTACCACAACAAGATACTGGAAGTGCCATTTTATATTTCCAGGTGGGACAAGGGACAGCAGTTCAGCAGGGTGGTGCAGCAGGTAAAGACATGGATGGATGCAACCGCTACCAAAACACTGGAGTGTGCCACCATGGGGCGGCCCCACCACCCCACTTTCCCTGTAGCAGGCACTGATGAGGAGGAAAAGGGTTTTGGACCATTTAGGTACCAAGTCAGCTCTGCCCTCAAAACTAAAAATAAAGCAAGCCATGTGAGGTTTCAAAACAGTTAACTGAAATTAAATCAGGGATGAAGTGAGAAAACAACAGGCTATGAGAGATTGCTTTAAAAGCTGATTTTATAAAGCAAGTGCAATAACAGAAGGTATGGTGAGGTTGGGTTTGCATGGTTGTGGAAGGACAGTCAACCCAGCAGAATCTGAGATGCTGAAACAAGAAAATCCTATGGATGAATGTGCTGGAGAGCAGGTGAAAAAAACCAATAGTTAGATGGATATATAGCTTGTCTGCTTATCATGATACAGGAAATATTCTTAAACAACTTGATGAAGAACTGAAAGGAGGGATTCCTGAAGATACAGGAATTTGCCTTGGTAGAGTTGCCAGTATGCCAGTTCATAGCATCCCAGCTCTTTGGAGCTGGATGTAAAACTGAAATTTGACCTTGACGTGGCAATAATATGAACTACTGTTGAGGGACTAAAGACACCGACCAAATGAACTCACACGTTTGCCATGATAATTAAACCAAACAAGTGAAGGATTTGAATATATTCAAAAGAACTTCTCAAAGTCAGAAAATGTGAGTGCTACTTCCTGGGAACTGACGAGGACATCACGTCAAAAAGCAAAGGTATGGTTTTGGTGCAAGTAAATATTCTTTGGTCAAAACACAACATATAAAATGGCCCACGTGCATTTCCTCAGGTGGATGTTCAACTGAATTCCTTTTAGACTACTACTTGGTGCTTGATGAGCATGAAAGCATCAAGTTTGCCACAGGACTCTGGCATTTGGAAGCAGTGTTACAGATGTTTCTAAGGTTCCAGAAAATATTATAAAATTACAAAATTACTAGGTGACATTTCCAGTATGGAGCTTTTACTGGTGTACAGATTTTCAATAATTTGCATATAGATAAAATGCAAGAAGCTGCAAGAGGATAATTTGAGTACGACCCACTTCTGTAATAGAATTAAACAGTCTCAAATAAGATGCATGAAATGAGCTAGTCCTAGTGAAACTTAAGAACACAATTCCAAATACAGAAACTCTCAAGAAGAGAAACTCTTGCACCTTCCAGGATAAAATCCTACTGACAATACTGAAATGAAACTACAACAGATAGTGCAACTCTGAGTACAGAAGGCAATGCAATAGTGCCATCATGCAAAATGAGGTCAAAAATACTAAACATAATTTGCAGTATCCATCTGGCTCTGTGCAAGATGAGGGACTGAAAAAAAAACCTGCTCTGGTCAGGCAAATGCTATCGTTCCAGATAAGGAATCCAAGTACAAATTCTACAATAAATACAGAAAATTATGCAAAAGAACTTTGGAAGCCATAAGAGACCTGGGATTGCTGTTGATACAGATACGTTTGGTCTAAACAGAAAAGATGAATTATTAATAATTTTTAACTTGTTACAAAACATGCTGAATAACAGTGTAAAACACACTCTAAATCACAGTTTACATGTCCTGGATTCCAGATGAGCTAATACTAGATAACAGCCTGCATTTCACAAATGACTTATTTCAGCAATTTTCTTGAGAAATTAGATCAAGCACACAAAAATAAGTCCTTATTAGGCACTGCCACATGGGCTAGCAAGAAGACTGTTCAGTAAATATAATAAAGAACCAGAGGTCCAAGGAAACCATGTCTGGTCTTGTTAGATTATAACAGCACACTTCTCAGTGCTCCATTGAGGTTTCCTGTTCAAAGAACTACAGGCAATAAGGGACAAAACCCATAGATATGGTAAGCCAGGAATGTTTAAAGCATTAGAGAAGAGCTATTTGTCTAGAAATTAAAACAGAGTAGATGCTACAAATATAGCCAAGACAAATGATGTTGCAAGCAGAAGGGAAAGTTAGATTTCAGGCTGATTATAGAGCTACCAATTTAACACAGTCTCATCTGCAATGAGGTCACATGTCATAAGCCTTCCAAAGCATTTTCCCCATTATTGGACCAGAGAAAAAGTTAGGCAAAACTAAGAGGTACACTGGCTCTGTGTGTTTTGAGGGCTAGTAGGATGATATGTTGACAGCATTTACATCATGGCAGAAGTAACAGCTTTGTATTCAAACAATGTCCCGCAAGAAAAAGGTTCAAATTAAAAGATTAACTGGCTGTAGAAGGAACGAGTATGTAACATACGACACAGTCTGAAAATGTTGATAGCTACTGACTTTTAGATTAAATGGCTCTAGTTATGTATTTTATTAGCCAACTGCTTCAGTTTGTAGATGTTACTTGATGCACATTTGCTGTTAAAAGAAATCAGGAAAGGTATAGCTGTTGCCACTGACTTGTGCAAAACAAGAAAGTTAGCTTTTGTAACCCTGATCCATGTGTCTATGCTGGAGCAGGAAATAAGTTTGATCTCCTCCCAACATATCTTTATTAAAAATATCACACATCTTGACAGAGTTTGGCAGATAAAATAATCTGGTGCTTCTCATTTCAGTTAGTTCCAGATTCCAACTGCTGGATCTTGTAATTATTTTGTCTATGCAGTCAAAGAGCGTGTGCTACTATAAGATGGCTTCTCCTTGCTTAGGCACTTCCACACTGTGTTCAAGTCAATTATAAACCTTCTGTTAAAGTGTTTCAAGCAATTGGCTTTTTGTGGCATGCTGTGTTTTTCTTGTTTTTCAGACCTTGAGTCATTCCTGTAGCTCTTCTGCAAACCTCTCCCAATCTTTCCACATCCTTCTTTAGTATGGACACCAGATTAAGATGTCCAGAAATAGTCTTGCTTTGCCCAGAGATAATCCCACCTCATGCTCTTATTGCATATTCCTATCAAAGCTGGCCCATTTAGCAGCTGCATTGCACTGAGAGCCCCTGTGCAGCTGGATGATCCCAGCAACCGTGATCTCTGAGACCTTTTCAGAGCCGCTGCTTTCTGAGGGGCAGCCTCTCTTTCTGCGAGGATGACTGACAGTTTTTGTTCCCAGGTGCATGACCTTGGATCTGTCTCCACTGAAATGTGTAGTGTTGGAGCATACCAAACGATGGCTTTGTAAGCTATGAGTGAGCCATCCCATTATGCATGGTTACACTGAGTCTTGTTTCACCTGAAAACTTTTAGCACCTTTCAAATCACTGATAAACAAATAACATAAAGCCAATAAGTAATCTCTGCAGCTGCACTAGAAACTCTCCCGTATATAGTGATAATTTATAATTAGTAAACAAGATTTACCTAGTTTCTAATAAATTCAAGTTTTCTGTATTTATTTAGTATAGTAATAATGTTTTAATTTGAATGTCATGCCATAGTAAGTTAAAAACCACCCAGATATCTGAGCACATTAGGGCAAAATAGCCCCCTGTGCAAACTAAACTTTTAATTATGTAAGAAACACCAAGTTGATTTGGCAGACCCATTGCCCATAAAGTATTGACACTCACAACAAACCATTTACAGACATCCACAGTGTGTGCTTGCGGAAGGTACTAGCAGACTTCAAAGGTGTTTGTGGGCATGGAGAGAGCTAATGTCTGTGTCACCAGCACCAACAGCACTGAAACATAAATACTTGTTACTCCAGCACTTAACTCCTCTTCTGGGACTACAGAAGCTTTCCTGTATTTCACACACTTAGCTGTGTCACACTGCAGTACAAAGGAACAGACAACCAAATGCATTGAAGTGATGATCTGCCTGAGGGGCAAAAAAAAACCAGCCAAACAAAAACCACCAGCAGAGAAAAGAAGAGAGAACAGAAGTAGTGCTGTTCACTTCGAGACATTCACCCAGCGCTATGTTTGGGACTTGACTCTCACACCCTTCATTTCAAGTAACTGTGTGCTGTGAAACCTGCTCACGACAGAAGGTTGAATGGCATCTGTAGTAAGAAAGGCTGGAACATTACATGGGAAGTGCTGGATGACCTTGAGGGCTGGTGTAGCAGAAATGGGAAGAAGCTCAAAAGCACAGAGTGCCAGGACATGTACCTGGGGAATAATAAACAGAGCCTCTGCTGTAAATTGGGAGATCACCAGTAGGAAATTAAAAAGGAGAAGAAAGGCCCGTATTATCCAACTGAAGGATGACTGTGGGTCTCCAGTGTGACACAGCATGAAAAAGGCAAATACAACCACAGAATACTTCAGATTTCCAGCAGAGAAAGGAAACAGCCACATCACTTATACAAGGCATTGGTCAGACCTTGTTTGTGAAAGATCCTTCTCATCCATATTTGAGAAAGGCAAGTACAAACAAGAACAGGTGGCAGAAAGGGCTGCTGGATTGATAACCGGTCTTACAGAAAAAAGTCTACAAGAAATAGCATATGTAGAGTAGAAAAAGGAAAACAGAGGATACCATTGCTCTTCCTAGGTACATCAGAGAAAGAAAAGAGACACATAAACTAAAGGCTACATTTGACTCAAGAACAATTTATGAGGAATAAATATAGTTTAAGACTTTTAGCACAGTTTCTAGTTATCAAAGTAAAGTGAAATAGAATTGTGGTGGGAATAACATCTGCATAATCTTCAGATTTTTATTACTAACTTTATTAAGCTTATTAAGGGTGACAGTGTTACTTGCACCAATAGAGCACTGGACTAAACAACTCAGAAGGCTGTTTCCAGTCCTGTGACTTACAGACATTGTTTTGTGATAGAAGTAATATATAACTATGGTTGTGTTATCCTTGATGTACGCCAGAAGGAGCTCAAAATAAAACGAAGTCCAGATCACCTAAAACAACTCTGAAAACATCTTTTCAGTGACTTAGAAAAGGAGAGACGTTGAAAGAGTGATCGTGAAAATAACAAGGAAAACACATTTTTTCGAACACCAACATTCTTACCTCCCATGAGGAAGAGAAGCCCTGCCACATACTGCATAAGGCCTCGATCCCAACAGCACCCCAGCACCCCGATAATCCATCCAAAGAGGATGATGGCCACAGCCATGCCCATGAAGCCAGCTGTCATCCTGCGCAGATCTGCCGTGGGGAAGACAGAAAAACAACATGCATGTCAATAGCGATAAATTAGCATCATCAGAGGTTCATAATAGTCTTAATCCAAAATGCCACTGATCTGCAAGGTCTTCAAGTGTGTATTGGCATGAGATAATTTGAGTAAAGATGACTCAGAGGGAGGACAATCCATAAATTAAGATATGAGCTTGGGCTGGGGAGAGAGAGCAGGTGATCTTTTCATCACAAAATGAAGCTTAGTGCAGATGCACCCAAATGACTTGTGATAATTTGCTCAGGTATTAGAAGTTGTAAAATGACCTCAGCACAACAGTGTGCCTGATAACTCTAGTCTCTGGGTACCAGCACAACGTCTGTTTAAATCCTGCCTTTTCATCTCCATCCGTTATTCCACTGTATGCAATGGATGTACCTCCTCAAACTGATATGCAACGCAGTCTCTGTGCTTTGCACCAGTGCAGACAGATTCATCTCAGTTCTGACCCTCTTTGTGATCTTGGGCAAGTCATTGAGCCCCTCTGGGCTGCCACTTCCCATGTGCAAGTTGGGCCATAGCACCTTGGTGTTCAGCGGTGGTGTGTGTGCAACTTGGTACCTCCGGGATGGTGAGGCATGCAGATATTCTGGTGTCAGAAATAATAAATGTGCTGCAGATACACGGCTGGGGCATAGGACACTTTATTACCCTCTCTTGTATCTAGATGGTGACCTTGTCAGACGGTTTTTGGTGAGGATGTTTTTAAGTGCTCCAGGTAGCACTGAGAGTAGGAGGAGAGGGGGCTGGAGTGAAGCATTTTGTGCTGTGCAAGTGGGGACTGGGTATTACGTCTGATATGAGTGCATGGGCTTGACCTGTATTTATTTCATAAATGAAGGAAAAAGATCCCCAGGGCCTAATATAAGGAACTCTTAAATTAAGACTTGGCTATATCACATATTTGCCTTCTGCAAAAGGAATGGGACTACTGGGATCCCTCCTCCTGCAGGTGCTGGGGAAAAAAAAAAATCTTCACAGCTGTTTTTTATGTGAAATCTGGGCAAGGAGACCACCTGGCAACCGAAATAGCAAGGACTGTGAGAGCTAAAGAGCATCTTTACACTCTCAAATAATGGAACAGATGGGGGCATATTCACTAACATTTGATTGTTCCCTGTCCCCCCCTCATGCACGCATAGAAAGTTTAAGCACTGATATGTCAAGAGTATATGTGTAGGGAAAATTCCAGCCAAGTCAGCTCTCCAAACATTTGTTTCCTTCTTGAAACATATTTTTTTTTTTTGCATAGCAATGATTTTATTTTATTTCAAGAAACAGAATGCTTATGACAGGGGGAGGAAGATTTGAAAACTGTGAATCATCCAACAGTTTCTGTGACAGCCCTTCTCCTTGGCCAGCCTTTGACTGTTTCTCAGTTTCTGTTATTTTTTACTCTTTTAGCACAGTGGATCAAAAGGTCCGCCAATACCAGCAGTGCAGATTCAGAAAAAAAAATTGTTAAAAATTCAGAAATTTGTGAACAGTGATAAATCAGCATCATCATAGATTTATAGAACTCCTTATCCAAAATGCTAAGTGTCCACAAGGTCTATAGGTGTGCTGGGACAGGATGATTTGATGCAGTGGAAGGCAGTTTACTCAGGGCTGTGTTCATTATAGCAATTCTTACGCAAGATCAGGTTGCAGAACACAACTCCTCCCTTGAAACTATAACCAGTTTCTGTAGATGATTGTCACTGGTTTTTGCAAAGAGATCCTCTGACAACATAAAGATTATCAGACCTTCAGCCCGCCAGTGACCAGGGCCCTTATAAAAAGATACACATCTTAAAATTCAAATTTTTATCTTAGGTTTTGTGACTGTCCCACCAAAAAAAACAAAGAAAAATTCCCCACAAAGCATTTTAATACGTTCAAGGAGGTCTAGGGAAGAAAAAAAAAAATGCATTTCCTGTAGAAACGCGTTCTTCCCAGAGGTAACGCTAGCCTCTGTTCCTTGGGAATTTCTCAGAGTGCTTTCTAAAACAAGCAGTAAATGTTAGTAAGCATCTTTGATGGCCGTGTGTCTTTCTACTTTTCAGTGTGTGAAGGCCTGGGCTCAATTTGAAAGCAAGACAAAAACATAAAATGTTTACTGTTTCCCATGTCCTCTTCAATTACAGCACAACACATGTCTCAGAAGTGCTGCACAGCTGTCTGTGTCAGCTTTACAAAACCCTTCCATTTTAACTTGCGACTGCTGACTCTGGGTAACAGCACTTGCTCGTCCTAATGGAAATGTACCCTAACAACCTGCTTTTAATGAGCTGAATTTAAATAGCTTTATTCAGCTGCAAGATGTCAGTAACTCCACAGACCTACCCCAAGGACTAGCTGATGGAGCCAGTTTTGCTAAGTCCCAGAGGGGATCATAGGCATCCCCAAATCCTATATACCAAACTAAGGAAAGTTTTTTACCCCACTGAAAATCAGTGTGAGTTTTGCCATTGAACAGGATTGTTAAAGTCGCAAGATGAAGATTTCTAGGCCCAATTTTGGGGTTTGTTTCACTTGACCTCTCTTCCTGATGGAATCTGAAATTCCTTCTAACAGCACAGCAAAATCCATCAGCATCTTAACTCTGGGCTTATATTATCTCTTGAAAAAAAACCAAAAAAACCAGAAAGGTAACCTCTGATAGACACTAATTACCACATACACAAAAATTAAAAACTGAAATTATTTATGAAATCTTAGTTCTTGCAAGTTCAGTGGTCTTAGTTTAAGATTGCCACAGCTTAGGCCATTTGCAAATCTGCTCCTCACAAGCCGATCCATTAGGGCTTATCTGAAATAAATAAAACACAAATTTTCTTTTCTATTCAAAACCATCTTGGCTTTTGTCCTGCCATAACCTTCCTCAAGGGTAGCCCTTGCAAAAGTAGTGCTGGGAAAGGGGGTTGCAAAGTTGGTTTCATAAACAGCCTATGTTTGTCCAACAGCATCTTCCTGGTGTCCTCACTTGTCAGAGCTCACATGAAGCTGAAGTCAGTGCTGGGAACAAGTTTATTCAAAGTGATTATTTTGTGGAAAAGTACTTAATATGTGTAACCAAATTATTACCCTCAGGCTATTTAGTGAGGAGAAGGCCAGGGAAGAGAAGCCTATATTCTCTGGACAAAACCCCCTATTAGTGGTACTTTTTATGATTACTGTTCCGTTGGTGTGGTAGTTGACATGGAAAGGACAGCAGAAAAAAAAAGATCTGCATTGTGTACTCGAGGCAATATACAAATTCCTTCTGCTAATTTAGAAGCAATAAACAATAGCTCATCAGTGCAAATTGATGGGGTTTTGTCTGAGTTTGATTGGCATTGATAAGACCTTTCCTGAATACACCCTGCAAAGGTAAAAAGGGTCATGCTTTGTCATGTAACATCACTTTATGGCATTTGAGTACATCCTGGGTTTGTTCTTTTATTTTTCTGAAATTGCTTTTATTTATGTTTAGACTATGAAATGAATTGTTCTCTAGATTCTTTCTTTTTTTGAAAACCTCTGTCAGTAACTACAACATCTCAGGATCATGGCATGACAACCCACACTAACTGAAGGGGTGACTACAAATTGTTGAAACTTATGCTGCCAAAGGGGACCTGCAACAGCAGACATACCTTCTCTTAGCTCCTTTGTGCATGGCTTAGCTGGTTCTACAGCTGATCCTCTCTCCTCGATACCCATCCCAAATCCTCACACTGTAGTAAAGTGCACAGATTGCAGGGGTGCTACGAATTCCCCTTCTCCACCATCTAGTAACCCAAACCTTTAGAAATGTAGCTACAGGGTGTAAGTAAGGAAGGTATTACATTGCTTGTTCTATAAGACCTATAATACAGAAGTTGATTTTTAATGTCTTGCCTGTATAACTAGTTGTTTCAAGGATTTACTACATGGACTTAGACACCACCATCACTTGTGGGTGAAAGTGCAATATTATCTTTCCACTCATGTTTTAGAGACACTGTCTGCATCCCGTTTTCTTTTTTAGATTAACAGACTAAAAGCTGTATGTGAATATCTTCCTCTTGGAAGTACTTTCCATGCCTAGCACTGCCACAGGTGCTGCTGCATGCAATAGGCAGGGAACTCAATCCTGACTCAAAAACAGTGTGGATGATCAGGCAAGGAATACAGGCATCATGTCCATGTAGACTGGAAACAACAAATTTCTTGATTCATAACACTGGAGCAGGGAGAGGGAATAAAGTAATCCAATTCCCATGACTGGAACTGAAATGGTAAATTTGAAAGGCACAAGCTTCGTGAATCGTGATGAAAAGAGAAACATTAGCATTTTAGACAACCTCCTTAAAATACAGACAGATTCTCATAAAACAACATGCATTTCCTAAAAGCATTTTAGTCTTCCACTGGAGAATATTAACTCTAAAGGTTTGCTGAAGATAAAGAAAGGCAGAAGAGCTTATTAAGATCTGTTTATTTCCAAGCAGCATGTGGTGGAAGGTTCTCTCTGTCAGTTTGCAAATGCCCCTGCCCTTCGTTTCACCCTGATATCTGTCCATCTGTATTTGTTATGAGCAACAAAGTAACTCATGCTGGTTGTCACATCCTCGAAGAAGTTTCACACCCCAGCAGCTGCAAACATAACATGTTCTGAATCAGCATGGCTTCTTGAAAATTTCAATATGCCTTTTTGACTTCTGATGTTCTGTCCTCTTCCTTGAAATCGCAAGTCATCTTTCTAAAGCAAGAGCTTGGTCTTCCTGTTGATATCTCTCTATCTTCCTTTCCACAGAGGAGTTTAATAATATTTCCAAAATAGTAGAGATTTCTTTCCTCACAACATATACAGGAAGGAAATGGGGAAATCAAGACATGATGAGAATAGTCAGCCTGCCCATGGCTATGTGAAAAGTCTGTGGAGGAGTGTATAATTGCATCTATATTATCGGGCTTTCTGGCCAGCCCTTTAGCTACGCAGCCCTACTTTTGCTTTCAGAACTGCTTGTTCTGTGTTTGTTACCAGATCAAACTACAGTGCTTGTTATTGGACCATCAGAAAGTGTAATACTGCTGCGAGCAGTGTTTCAGACATTCCATCCCACATCTCCTCCTTTTTTGTCCCAATAGAAAAAGATCCATAGGGACTAAGAACCCTGAGGTCTGTATCCAGAATATCTAGAACAGCTTAGAAAACATTCTGGGTATAGCGCTGGTCTTTCCTGAGATGTTCCAAAAAGGGGAAACCGAAAAGCAAATGACAAATGTATTTCTATGCCCCTGTAAGACCAAATTTCAGAATACAGTATCGCCACAAGCAGAAATAGGCTAAGACAGCATAATCCTTCATTGCAGGTCACTTTGATCTATACCTCCCTGTACTAGACTCATTCTCATGTGCCTTTATGAGTGTGAGATTAAAAACATTTGTACTTAAAAAGAGTCTAAATCACTCCCTTTTCATCTTTTTCCAAACAAATATATGTATTGGAAATTGTTCAAGAACTGCACACAGCCCAAGAGCACAATTTACCAGATTTCACTAAGCTTTGTTTAAATGGCCTCCTGCAAAGAATCAGCAGTACAGAAGTATCTTTCCCTGACATCATCCCTTCTCTTACCTCACCCCAATGCTACAGGAGGGGCAAGATGTAAAATTGGACAGATGTGTCTTTTACTGAATGCCAGTCCTAGCAGCTCCCAGCTACAATGAACAAGTGAGTATTAATGCAGGTGATTTTGAGTGGCATCTTCTGGCTCTCATGATTCTCCCTGCACAGCTTAGGGCTGTGTTTTGGATGAGGTTGAAAAGCAGAGGTTGAGATTTTAATCTTTTCTTTCTGCTTCAGGTTGGAAAGATAACAAAAGAAATATGTATTAGTCTACTGTGGCAACCCAGTCTTCAGTTTAAAGATTACTCTAATGCAATCTCAATGAGTACAATGAGTACAACCCACTTCAGCAAAAGTAACAGTGGATTATATTTTATGTAAGTACTCTGCACCAGAGAGTAACTGAGAAATACGCATGTCACAAACACATACAATAAAACATAACCTTCTCAAAGTTGAGAGAAGGAGCCACAGAAGGCCCTCATAAAAAGAGAAACGGGCTCTTTGAAGGATTTAAGTGAGCCTTTATATCACAAGAGGTGCAATGGTGTTTAGAAGACACATGCATAACTTCTCCTAAACCAGCAAATCCCATTACTTTTTCTTGACTAGAGTTTGTTGGTTGTGTGATTAAGTGTTTGGTTGCCAGCATGTATGGACTCACCTATATGGCAATGCTGATAGGAAGCTTCACAAACTGGCTGTGGTCTGTGCTAGTCAACATGTCCCTCAGGACGGGGTGTAGAATGGACATCCTGACACATGATTTATTCTTGTCAGGACAGACCATCCAGCTGGATTTCCTTCATCAGAGTTCTTAAGTGTTCTTATAGTTATTTAAAACAAAAACAATCACAAAATGAAGGTGCTAGCTGTGTACTGTTGGCACTTCAGCCTGCCTTCCTTCAGAAGAAATCCCACAACTTCACAGTCAGGTGAGCAGTTTATCAGAGGAAGAATTAAGTCCTGTCTTCTATAAAGGCTGACTCCTTCAGAGGTTCATGCTGACAAACAGCAAACTCCACATGATGCTGCAATTTCTTGTCTCCGGTGAACCTTCCCATAAAGCATCAGAGAGGGAGGGGGCATCCCAGACCAGATCACACACTGGTGTGTTACTGTCTGAAAGCAATTCCTCCAGTATCTGGGAACATTACAGGGGTCTAAGAAGTTCTCCAGTGGCTGAAAGCACCATCTGGAGTTTCAAAATCAAGTCTTCATTTTACTCTTGCCTTTTGGTAGCGTAAAGCAGAGAGGAGACAAAAGACAACCCCTAGATAATCAGGGAGAGATTCAAGAAGGCAGTAGAGAAGGAAGGAAACAAAGCTTGTTTAAGTGCAGGGGGAAAAAGGGGAGAAAAATTGTCTCGTGGGGCTGGAAAGATGGATTTGTCTTCAAGAGACTTTATGATATGGATGTTAGAGAGATCAATGCATAAAGGAAGCATTTGCACAGCCGGAATTTAACACATCGCATGTAGTTCTACTGCAGAAGGCAGAAAAATTATGTTAGGTCTTGGGAGAAAGATGGCTGTGCATTCCATTCCATAGAAGGGTTCAGTCTTTTGCTCCAATCCTACTTCCTCTTCTGCTGAAAAAGAAATTTTGGTCAGAGAAGCAAAATGATTTTTATTATCTGCTGTGTTGCTACTCAGCTCTGAATTACAGCAGGCTATGAAGGAAACAAAAGCTTTGCCCTTACAACCGCTGATGTAGTGGGCCAGAGTAGCTGAGCCTCTGCCAAAGCAATATTCCACTCCACTCTACTCTACTCTACCATACCCTACCCTACCCCGAGCCATTCCCTCCCCTTCTCTCATTCTGGAGAGGAGATATTTTTTTCTCAGAAAGTACCTGAAGTTGATAATTTCTACTTATTCAGTGACGTTCAAGAACTGATCTTCAAGAGTCTTTCTCTCTCCAGATTTACTGTCCGGGCTCTTAGCACTGCAATATATGATCATCTAGGAACATTTCCAAGCTTCAGTCCCAGCAGACTACACTTGTAATTTGCCCAGTCAACCCTTTCATCCTGCCTCTCTGTCTCTCATTCCCCTGAAACAGGAAAGAAAGTCTGAGGCACCTGCATTTTTGGCCATCCTTCTTCATACTCATAACTTTAATCCTCCGTGCTCCTGCTAGATGAGGCCACACAAAGCAAACATTCCCTAGTTGTAGCCATGCCAAGAGGCTTTTCGTTACACAGCTTTCATGGATTATGCAGGTGTTGAAGAGTTTGAGGCACATGTAATAAAATGGCTTCTGCTCAATTTCAATGTGGACTTTGGGCCTTTATCAGATCAGAGCTGTTCTTTTTAAATTTTTCTCCCTTCCTGTTCCCTTGAAGAAATCAGGGGATTTCACACTTCTTTATGCCAGTCACCTCTTACTTTAAGCAACCTCTCCTTTAAGCCACCACACCACAAGTATGATCTTGCTGCAGAGAGGACAACATAGTCCCTCAGCACAACATTAGCCTGGCCAGAGGAATCATTCCTGGAGGATGTGAGGCACCACCTCCCTATGCCCAGCACCTCCAGCCCCAGCTGCAGTGGGAGAGGCCAGGTGGAAAGTCCAGCTTTCTAAATAGAAGTTTTCCTGCATTCTCCAATGGTCTGGAAGAAAGCTGTGATGGGCTCTGGGTGTCAGGGCAAAGGCAGCACCCTTCACTGTAAAGGGGAGGAAATGCGGAGTGGGGCATCAGGGCAAGCTTCACCACGCAGCCCTGCCAGGGTGTCACAGGCACCTAGAGACTCCGTGGGGGCAAATGGTCTTTTTAGCACCCCTGCCTGCAAGGGACTGAGCATCCAGAGTGGAGAGCTCAGTGAGCTCTGCTTTCCCTGAAATTAGTGGGAGAGATGGGTGCACCAAAGCTGTCCCATGAAAATCAGACTTTCTCCTGTCTCCTGGGGTGCCATGGAAGCCAGTTCACCATTTTTTCTTCAGAGGCATTCAGACAATAATGATGTACAGAGTACAGTAACAGTTGTCTGAAAATAATTTGGGTACAGAAAGCCCTATATCCTACTATACATAGTAATGGCTTTATTGTCTAGTTTACAAAAGTCTCCTTCCACAGTGAGCAGACTCTGCCCTGTCACTCTCTGCTTTTATATGCCAGTCACCATCACAGTATCTATGTGTCCACTAAATACATGGATGTTTATTAACATTTAATCTTCAGTTAGTATCTCTTGAATCACTTCTTGCAAGGGTGGCCAGGGCTCATCAGGGCCAGAAGAAAGCAGAAGAAAAAGCAGAAACATTTTTTTCCCCTCCCTTTTTCTTTCAGTGAGGAGAAAAGAGAGAACAAAACCAGATGTAAAATGGAAGATAGTGATGAGGAAAGTTAAAGAAAAGTTTGTATTAAGGATGACAAATGGAGTGTGACAGGAAGCAAGAAACATGAATGCATGTAAAATCCCAGTATCCTGCAGTGCTAAGGGTCTTTTGTAAAACGCAGATTTACCATAAGCTCCTCCTGAAGATAAATGAAGTTGAAGGTGTGCAGGCATGGACCACAGGAGGAGCACGAGGGGTAATACAGAAAGAAAGAGACTTGGTGATGCCTTCTCTGTTTTACCTTTTTCCCTCTGCGTTCGACTTCCCTTCTCTGCTGCCCATCCCAGGCAAGCACCAAAGCCTTGCTCACATTCAGGAGCAACGAAAACATTATCCTAAAGGTTTTTCTTCCCTTTCAGTGCCTGCCCCAACCACTGGTGCAATATTATGCAGCACAAGCCTGTGAATAATCTCATCATAAAGCATTCAGAGCAGCAGGTTCGATAAATGGCTGGCATGAAAAAGGCTGGAGGTGGAGGGATGGTATCTCTGCTTTATCAGTGCCCCAGCACTCTGCTCAAACATACTCATTCCACAGACTCCAGCATTAAACATTTTAATTCAGGAACTCTGAAAGGTGTATTCTTGTTTTTAAAAAAGACCGTTTAATGCAAGTGAGGCTGGGGGCTGGGAAGAGAGGAAGGAGGATGGGGGAGAAGGAGGGAGGATGTATAGAAAGACATTTAAAGCTGTGAGAAAACACTCTCCCTTATGGAGAAATCTTGATTTTGAAGTTTACTCTTCTATTAACATTTAAATTGAAAGGCATTTCTTCCAAGCTCCACATAGGAAACCAGAAAATCTGCATTTAAATAGATACCATTTAAAAGTGGGGAAAAATATATATCAGCATTGAATGCTTCTCCATTTGTCTGAAATGAAATTCTCTTATAGATGATTATTAATTTTTTTTTCTTTTTTCTTTGTGTGTGCTAAAAAGAGAAATTGGAAGTACATTAAAATTCTGCTTGTCACGAGAAAGAGGAGGAGGGATGGCTGCTTAATTGCCCAAAACCTGGAGTTTGAGCTCAGATATTCTGCAGTAGGGCCTCTGGAGCCTGCAGGAGGCAGTCTGGCCTGCTGCCAGGGATGGGACCAAGCAGGTCCTCTCCTGCCTGGTCCTGGTGCCACGGTGCTCATGCCCGAGGGGCTGCACACTCCCACTGCAACACTCACGTGCACACTCCCACTGCAGCACTCACTTCACTGGCGGTGTCACCAGGGCCCCTGGTCCCAGCTAGAGAATCAGACTTTCTGCAGTTTTGTTAGACACCTCTGTGCCTTCAGGGCACCATCTAGAAAACAGGGACATGGACCTGCCTGAAAACCACCTAAGCATGGCTCTTGTGTGTGGTGTTGAGCAGAGTGTCATAGGAGGAGAGCTCACAAGTGAGGAATCAGTGGGGTTTTGGGAGGCTGCGCTCCCAAAAGTAAAAGAAGTCTTCTGTAAAGAAGTCTTGGGGCAAGGGGAAATGTCCACAAGCTGATCCACATTTCACATGATGCTCTCGTCATGTGTGTTGGCACATGGGGCTCTGCACAGTCCATCACAATCCCAGAAAACTTGTATAAGCTTTAGATCTGGTGTTTTGCACAGGGCTACCTCTTTTCCTGCAGCAAAAGCAGCAAGAACAAGAAAGAGCAAGAGCAGCCTCCTGAGCGGGGGAGTGTTGAAATCCCCAACACACACACGCAGAGAGGTGGAAAGCTGGGAATGAATAAAGGCAATATCCCCACATCACATGCGTGTCCTCCCTACCTCCTTCCTTCACCTGCCCATCCTTGACTCTCTGCCTGAAGCAACCACCCTCAGGCCATGTGCCAGGGCCCCACATGCCATGTGTTGGCCATTGGCTCACTTACAGAGGGATGGGCTGGAGCATGGTGGGGAGCAGGGAAGTTCCTGCTTCATGAGAGAGAGGCCTCTCACTGGCTGTGTCCGCTGCAGAATCCCCGTTTATTGGCTTTTGTTACAAATGGTGAAATGAAATTTCACCTACCAGCAGCATTCAGGGAGCAACAAAAAGCCACCTGCGCGTGGTGCTCACTCTCATTCCAGGGCACAATGGGCCTCGTCACCACTGAAGAATCCCAGTGACAATCTGATTATGATTATTCATTCCTTTTTTTTCTCCACCTCATTTTCAAGCTCAGAAAAGGTCAGACACATACTGCCCCCCAGCAGTACATTATTGGCCATCTCGAGGGTTTTTTCTGCCATGTCAAAAAGGGAATAATAGGGAGTGAAGGAGGGTTAGTGTCCCAGAGGCTCAGCTATGGACTCTGGTGGCTTTCACCTTTAGGTCACTGATCTGAATCTAGGTCAAGCTGGCACTGGCTGTGAGCTACAGTCCAAAAGCCAGGCAGTGGTTCCTGTGAAATAGCAGCTCTGTATGAACCCAAAGCACAAGTACCTACACCATGTTTTGGCTCCTTTTAGAGACAAATATCACAACACAGATTTAAATTTTTTGTAGGGTCTGGGCACTTCTCCTCCTGCTGCCTCTCTAATGGATGGCTCCAGTGCTTCCAGCTGGACATTAGGTTGACTTTTAAAAAACAAGCTGGAAAAGCCAAAGGAAAAAATGAGCATGAGTAGGATGGTTCAGTGATCCAGGTACTAGCAGAGAGTCTATAAAGATGCAGATACTCCTCTCTGCTATCTCACAGGATTGCATGGCAAGAAAGTCAGGCTTTCTGTGCCTCAGTTCTCATAAACTGGGATAAGCTCATCTCACCGGCCTGTTTTGAGGATTAATACACTAAAGACCGTGAGCTAGGTTCTCTGCAATGATGGTACCAGAAGCCCTAAAAATGCATTGGACAAATAAAAACTTTGCAGTAGGGTACGAGAATTTCTTTCAGTGGTGATTTTGAATACAATCTGCTTATATCTGAAAAAGCACAGAGATGCAAATAAGCAAAACGGTAGCTCTCATCTGCATACGGGCACCTGTAAACTTGGGGAGAGCAACTGAATGTCACGATTATTTCTTGGGTCAAGCTGAAATCATGGAACCAAGACCCACAATCTCTCAGTTTGACACTGAGTTCCCATCAGACCCAATTTTTGCAGGATGATCCTGTCTGTAGCCACTGGGTTGGTGAAGATGAACATCTCTTACTCAAAACCTGAACGAACTTGGCCAACTTGCTCTCATTGCTTCTCATCTCCCCCTCCCAGCTTGCTGGGATCTCACAAAAAAAAAAAAAAAAAAAAAAAAAAAAAAGCCTTATTCTTCCTGGGGTCTCTAGCTATTTTTTTTCCTATGCAGATGGCAACCACTTTCTGAATATGTGTATGTGACAAGAAGAAATGTTTAGTAGAAGAAGCAGGTGCCTGGAAAATGGATTCCCATTTGTCCTTCCCTCCCCCTCTCCAAAACCCAATCATTTCCCTGTTAATAAGCTCGCTGACTATAATGTGGCACTAACCTTTCACAATTGATGCCAGTGACATTTTGACAGTTCCACATATGGGCCTGTCGAAAGCAGAAGGAATATAAATTTGCAATTTGGTAAAAAGCTGGGTGAGCAGCCAAAGTAGCTTGGGGGAAGGAGGAGAAAACCGCCAACCAGTCAAACAAAGGCCCACTGCACAGATGTTACGCACAGCAAAAATGGGAAAGCACATCCACAACTGGATGTACCCCAGTAAATACGTGCTTGGAAAAAAAGCCTTAGGCACCCATTAAGCCCAGTCTAGCCTGAGATGTCTCCCAACAGATTATCCTCACGTTGCAAATTTAGGGAAAGTCTTTCCTAGCAGAAGGAAAATGGGACACGGCGTTCAATCTGTGCAAACTGTCTGGTTAACGTCAGATGTCACAGGACTCGGCAGTTGCTCTAACAAGGAATCTTCAATATTTCCGCCAATGTGATCAGCCGTAGGGAAACAACTGTTTTCTCGCACTGGTTCGTGGAGTGCCTTTGAATTTACTTTTCAAGGTATCTCTGCACAAAATGTCACTGACAGTTCACAGATTGGCTCAGCTACTCGGCGCGTGTATCACACACCATGCATCTTCCCCAAATTACATCTATATTGAATCCCATGATATTTGGCTAAAAACTAACCTCCAGAAAGAGGTCCGATCATCATCTGACAAGATGAAGATACAAAAAATGTTGCACTTAGCAGTTTGTTCAGATGGTTAGTTAACCCGCACTGTTAGACAATCCTATTATTTCGTTTGGAGATGTCTGGTTTCTGCTTCCCGGCACAGTTATTGCTATGTGGTGACGTAAGTGGTGCTGTAATCACTCCCTTTCTTTCTGATCCCCATTTCAGCAACACTGAAATAACTTTTCTGTTGAAATCAGAGGACTGTGGCTTTTACCATGGTTTACTGATGCCTTCGTGGAAAATGTGGAGGTGTAGTCACTGTATACACATATGTAAATAGTCATGTGTAGTAATGGTATAGCTGTTGTACACAGCTAACCAGTGATGCAAAATTACTATTTAAATATAATGGTTTATTTGAATTTTCTTTATGACAATGTGAGTCCTCTGGGCAGACCAGGCAGGGAGGCACCACAGGGGTCTAGATAAGCGTACTCCAGCTTGGAACTGAGAAGCAACGGGGCATGTTCTTCCTGTCTCCAGAAACATAGAGCCAAGTATGGAGCCCAAAAACACACTAAGAAACTCCAAAATGCTCCCTAAGCAAGGGTAATGGGAGCCACTGGTCAGAGGCTGCTGAGGGAGGTGGGCTGACACTGAAAGTACAACTTCAGAAAACTGGGTCTTTGCACAGGCTGAGAACAGTAAGCCTGATTAAAAAGTCAGATTTACTATTTTTGAGACATTTTTCCTGAAGTGTTTTTGTGCTGAAGAAATAATAGTAGGGTAGCTGCTGGATCACTGTATTAACCACGCTTGTGGGAAGTGTGAAGCCTAAGACCTTTCTCAAGTAATGTCACTTGATCGGCAGGGGACTGTGGCCAAGGCTTGACCATGTGTGGGTGTTTGATGCAATCGCAGGATACAGATGACTGCTTCCAGCATGACATTTGTAAAAGGTTATGCTTGATGGGCTTGGGAGAATGATGGGAGTCAGAAGTGCAAGGTGTCCAGCAGTTGTGACAGAGAGCACGCTGGATTTCACCATGGCGTGCTTGATCTGAAGTCATTCACCTGTCAGACTTCAGGAAACAGCATGAAGTTGCTTTCAAAGCCAGTATACCATACTTAGCTCTGACAACTTCTGGTAACACATTCCTTCATCTAAAATAACCGGTAGGAACCAACTTGGCATGTGAGACTACCTGGTCTCATCAAATAAAAAAGTGGGACTTAGTCATTATTTGGCCATGGCTCTGCGAGCTGGTAGGGTTTCCACACACAGCATGGGGCAGAGCGAGCCCCTGCCTTGTTCTAGCAGTGACAGTGACACAGAATAGCCCACAGATGTTCATCCAAAGCTTCCTCCTCAAGTCAGCTCATTTCCAGTTTTGTAGAGGGTCTCCCTGCCCCACCACCCAGTTCCCATTCCCCGAGGGCCTCATTTGCTTCTCTGACTTCCCCAGCCACTAACGAGCTCTCCTGCTATTGATGATTTTTCAGGAAAGACCTATCCTTGCACAGGCACCCCTGATGGCAGCCGCAGTGGAAGCATGGGTTAGCAGCAGATTTTTCTATGGCATGCGGTAGCACTCCTGCTGCTGCTATCATTACAAAAGCCTATGCCAAATTGGTGCAACTGTGGGAGATTTTCTGAGAAATGACCGCATGTTAGTGGAAGTTGTCCAGTTTAAACCGCCTCCGCATGGTGACTGACAGAGTAGGAGGATGAAAAATCTTGCACCTGTAATGTGATCTCATAGGACCTGTTACCTTTTCACAGAAAGCACCTCTTGATCTTAGCTAAGGAAAACAGTGAGTGCTGCTAATGCAGCAGAATCCTGCAGGCAGCACTCTTCCTAGATAGAGCCCCAAGGTCCAACAGAGTGGTCAGAGTGATGTCAAGCTGTGAGGTGTGGTCCCTGATGGGACTGATGCAAGTATGTTAAAAAAGACAGAAGGGCTGCAGTTCCTCAGGATACCACTATATGTTCTACAAGATTATCTAAGATCACCTAAAATCAACAAACAACTCCCTCAATACCACCAACAGAGCCTCGTGGTGTTCCTTCGTACCTTGTATTTTTCAACTGCCATCCCAAATGGTGAATTATTGTCGCTGCCGTATACCAAACAACCCAGAAACTGAAGTCCCTGTGCACAGAGTCTCTGAAGTCTGCAGGCTGCACAGCAACATAAGGATGAAGGGTGCTGTCTGACTTTACCCTAGCTACCTCATCAATCAACCAGGAGCAGGGCTGATTGTGTGTTTGGAGACACACAAAAAGAGAGACGGGGAAAGAGGTGACAGTTATAAATGTTTTGCAGCCTGAATGTGACATTAATATATGTATGCAGTGTGTTCACAACATTAGGTATTTGTGCACAACCCTAATAAATACCATGTTTGACAGCAGTTTCACAAAACCACTCAGTGATCTACAAAAACTTCCCATGAAACAGACTCTCTGGTTTTACTGAGAAAAAAAGAAATATCTCTGTACTTAGTCAGATCCTTGACTTAGTGGAAATCCAGAGCAGCTCAAATGAGCTCTAAATAAAGTTCAATTACTCACAAGTATATTGAAATGACCAGATAGCTAAGTGATCAAAACCTGCTCCATAAAACATATGCTTGATTTCTGTGCCCCAGAAGAGAGTTTTAGTAAGCTTTGAATCCTATACCACTATAGGATGCATGGCATTGTAACATCTCCACCCAAGGGACTCTTCTTTGTAGAAGACACAGCTATCCTGTTTCTTTCACTGGGTGATGGTCTGATGGCTGCACTGGGAAGTCAGAAAGTTCACCGCACTACATGGCTTTCTTTAAGCATTCACCTTAAAGGCTGAGCCTGTGATACTGATGTAGATCAGAGGTGTTTTTAACATGAGTTGGAAGCTGACTGCCAAACTACTTTGACATTTTCCTCACATTGCCCAGGTGCTGCGATGCAGCATGTGGAGACATGCACATATGTGCTGTAGGTGATCCATTCCCCCTTGCACGGTACCAGAGCAGCCTTGACGCTGCTCTCCTTGATGCAGGGCTCAGCCATGGCCCCAGGATGGTAGCATGCAAGTCAGGACTGGCTGAGGCCAGATTCTCCATTTGGCCAGCTGTACCATCTCCTGCCCTTAAGGACAAACACTTTCTAAGAACTCAAGTAAGACAAGGTTCTATGTTAAATCTACATGATCAGCTCAGAAACAGTCCAGTTGGTGGTGATGGGGAGCAGGGAGATGCCCATCAGGGCTGACCCCTTGCCCTTGAGAACTGCTTTCAGCCAGGCTGACGGCCTCAGCCCCACGCGTGCTATTGGCCTCGCCACATCACAGCCAGGCCTAGGCCTGGCCAGGGACATCCCAAATCTAAATTGAGAGCCTGCCCCTGAGTCGACTTCCCAGTTAGTCATCAGACCTACCTGGCCACTGCGGGCCTGCCTGGATGCTGTCCTCCCTAAGGGGCAGCCAGCCCCCTGTGGCTCCCTGACAGCAGAGCACCCCAAAATATGTGTGTAGTTATCTGCTCAGTTCTGGTTTTCTACTGGTTTTGAGATGTTACAAAAGAGGAAAATTTAAGTATCACTTTAAAAATGTCAGTATGCTCCACATAAAAAACCAAAATGTCTCATATGGGCATTTTCTTAAAATATAATTTCTGAATTTAATTTCAAACAGCATCTTTTGAAATTGCACTTACCGTAAAAAGAAAAAGGAGAAAGGATTCAAAAGGGTTAAGTAAGACAATCTAAGCATATAAATTCAGCAAAATTCTCTTGGCTGCTCCAAAATAAATTGTTATTCATTTTGCAGAAAAACTTCTAAAAGCCACCTGCAGCCCTTCCACCATGCTGTTTTATTCACTTTGTCTTTCCAGCCAGAAAGCTCTTTATTTCAACAGCTCTGTCCATCAGCACGGCACCTGAGCTGTGGCAGAGGGCTAATAATATCACTGGCAAGAATGAGAAGGCTAAACTTGGAAGCCAAGCTTTGACAGGCGAGTAAAAATGGAATTAATTCTCAAATATTTTGTTTCTGCAATGACATATGGTTTCATTTTTGTGCCCACCCACGAGTGATTCAATCGATTTGGGATCTGAAATCCTTGTAGCACATTTTCTCACTTTTAAGAAGCTTTTCGGTTTGCCTGTATTGGCTGGTTTGCTCACTTCCTAATGGGTCTCTCCAGATCTGATACAGCGTTTGAAGCTGTGATGGGTACATATGCGAAGGAGGGGGAACAAATGGAGGGAAAGGCCCACTGTGCATTGCTAACAGTTGCACGTTTCCGAAAAGCGGTGGTTAGAAGATCCCTAATTCAGTTAATCTCTTTGATCTCATCATGCAGTATGAAATACAGAAAGGTAATGAAAAGACTGTAGGCATTTCTGCTACGTTTGCATATCAAAACACATGCTTCAGCCCAGTACAGAGCGGGAGACAGACGCAGTAAATACACTTGTGATAGGTGGAAAAACCATCTTTTGATTGGGAAAGAACAGCTTTCTTCCTGGTCATGTAGTGCTCATGGATGTGCAATAAGAAAAAAAAATCCATAAAACTCGCACTGTATCAGGAAGTGATGCACACTGGGGCCAGGATTCACTTCTGCTGCACTCCACTAGGCTACAGGCATGATTTATCTCCCTTTTTCCCTTAGTTATCAGCGGTAGAGCAGAAGGCAGATGACTATGCCTCGGATGAGAATGATACGCCCCTAAAAAGAGCCTATCCTGCCAAATGCTCAGTCGCCAAAAGATAGGATACATTTTATCGGAGTCCAGGATCCCATTCTCCTTCTCTTTAACTGAGGCCTGTTCACCTAGTGAGCCGAGACACATGTCCAATGCATGCAAATATCTGTATTTTAAGAAAATATAACAACCCTCCCCTTACAGCTGCAAACCTGCCTCCTCCAGCTATTTCCCCACTTTTCCTCCTATCTGTCCCTCTATCCCCATCTCTGGTGCAAATCCCCTCCTTTTCTCTATCAGCTCTTCTCTGCCTTGTGGCGCTCTGGTTTTTCATTGTCTTTTGCTCCTCCTTTCTTAACGCACAGCTCCCTTCCCTTTCTAATGTTCCCCTATAATTTTCTCCCATCTCCTTTCCCTTTCTCTCTAGGTTGACAGATCCTAACACCCTCCCAGTGACTTTTAAGACATTTGAAAGGCAGTAGTCAAGCATCAGATTCCTTATCAGGTCAAAAGAAAATATGAGGGAAGTCAGTGGCCAGATGCAATGATTACAGTTCACTGTGGACAAGAGTGACATCAGTCTTTATGGTCCCAGATGAGATTTAAATTATTGGTAAAATGCAACATCACTGATTTTCCACTTTCTCCCTTTGTAGTATCTCTCCAAGGGCTGAGGGAAGAGAGCTTGGGTGCCTTATCTCTGCATTTCTTACCTTAATGTAATTGCTTTCTCTTATGCATAAACTCAGCTGTGAATATCCTGGATTTCTGCCATTTGATATTGTCCTTTACTATTTTTACCCAGAAGTTACTGATACTTTTAACTGTAACACTTGATGTTTTGATTAGCAATTTTCTTACTGTGCTTGTTTCAATTATTTATTTTTAAATCACACATAATGAGCTCTATGGGAAAGCCAAAGAGCATCCTACCTTCCGATACTTCTAATGGCTTGATGACCTGCAGTACCAGCTTTACACTGCTCCTCCTGATTTAATGTTTTTTTAGCACATGTTCACTGTGTTGCTGTGGTGTCACACACCCAGAGCATGCTAGTGATTTTGACTTTTCACCTTTGATCAATGTTTTTGTCTAGGGGCTCTATAAATGAGCCTGTCACTACAGTGAGGGGTGCAGGGGATGCTCAGTTGAGTCTCTGTGTCTCTGGCGCTCCAGGCTCCATTCTCCCAGCAGCTGCGCCTCAAACACGGGGCTGCCATCCCCAAGCCACGGTGTGTTTCTGGGTGCTGGTGTACCCCTGCCAACTGACATCTCTTCCTTCCAGGGAGGGACATCCCCAGTGCCAACGAATCCCTGCAGCCCACTGTCCCCCTGTGTTCAATAAGCCATAGAGGAAACACGGCACCTGCTTGGGCTCCTTTGTCTGCACCTCTAACTGACCTAAGTCTGGCACAGACCCCGATAACCACAGCATCTAGACACAGCAATCATTAACAACTAAGCTTAATTACATCCTAATTTCTTTATGTAAAGCATACAATCAAGATTTCAATTAACTTTAACTATGTATAAGTTTAATGTGTCTCTAGATCATTAAGAAGATCTGGGACAAGACAAAGATAAACATAGATGTTAACATCCTATAAAGTATGACATTTCTAATTAATTTTGACAAAAAATTAATTATCAAGTTATTGATAAAGGCTCATAAAACTAAATTTCTAGTCACAGAATGTTCTTTCTGTACATTTGGGATAGGTTTGTTTTGTCTCTCAAACAAAACAGATATCCTGAACCCCTTTTGATCTAATCTAGTCTTACCATGGAGTCATAATCAGTAATTCTTATTAAAAAGAGTTTTGAAATCTTCAAATCAAAGACCCATCTAAGTGCAAAGTACTATTAGGGTTTTTAGTGAACATTTTTATTAGCATGTGAAGAGCTAAATAAGGTTTAGCTCATGCTGTAGTCTGTTTGACTAAACCAAAACTCTTCTTGTTGGGAGTAACAGCTGGAAATAGGCCAGACCCTTAAAATGAAGCCCATTTAAAGTCAAGCTCTGCTATGGCGCATTACAAACTCACCGCATCCCCGAGACAGGGTGAAGCTCTGCAGGCACATAATTAAGTAGACATTTTTAAGCAAAGAATTCTGCATGATAAATCTGACAATGAATCTGTCTGTAGAAAAGGATGTGTCCTGAGTTGAGATTTTGGATTCACTTATTAAGCGGGTAGCTCGGCTTCAGGAAACACGAGGTCAGGGTTTGCTAGCCATTAAAGCTGCCCTGTTTGCTGGCTATTTCTTAATTTTAAGCATGACTGCATAAGCAGCCAACAGCCTCCCATGTGCTGTAGCACTATCTGCTGCTGTTCAGCCAGCAGCCAGGTTTCCTGGCTGCAGAGCTGTCACCTGGAGGGATGCTCAGAGCCCAGGAGTGGCATCTCATGGGCCCCACACAGGGACAGCCATTGCCCGCACGTAAGGTAGAATCTGACTGCACCTACCTGCAGTTACACTTACGGGGATGTTTCTCAAACCACAGGCATGTTTGTTAGTCCCTGCCACTTGCCCACATACGGTTTTGAAAATGCCTAAAGGATTTGCTCCAAAGGATGCTCCAGAGGAGCCAGACTTCTTTCTCTGGTGCATGGCAAATGCACTCATACCAGTGGGGTTCATGCACTGAGAAGCCCCATTCCTGAATTTCCTTCGCCCCCTCTGACATGCATCATCATAGAATGGCTGGGCTCTTGGGTCAGAGGCTCAAGGCAGACATGCTAGCTGCCACCCCTGTAATTAGTGCCATTAGCAGGTTGCTATGGAAGTTTGCTGTCCCTGGAGAAGGTGTCAGGGCACCAATCACAGGAGACGAGGAAATTAAGGAGGAGGAAGGGAAAATGCAGATGACTGAAGGAAAAACAACATTGCCCATCGAAACTCCTCCCAGAGTGTTATCTCCTTGGCCAGAGCCGACCACACACTTTAAAGTCAGAACTCATTGACTGTGCATTTTGTCTCCAGAGAAACGTTCGCCTTGGCATGACTAATACAACAAGCAAACCCAGCACAGCAGAAATGTCACCGAAGTCCCTCCCACGCAGGACCTGTGATTACCATAAGCAAGCACTCTTAACCTGCTTCATCTTTAATTGATAGCTAAAGAAAGCCAGGAAGGAGGAGAAAACGATGCTGACTTCTGGTGTCGTCTTCTCTCTCAGTAAAAACATGGCTTCTGAAAGGAAAAAAAAAAACACCAGGCAAGTTCAATTCCCTTTGTAATACTGATTCCCAGCTCCCAAGTGCTGGAGAGAAACAGAGCAAATCCCTCGCACGACCATACCTCCCATTTCGGAGGAGAGTGCAAGCAAGACTGAGAGATTTAGTTCCCAGCCCACACCAACTGCTCCACCAGTGGGGAGGAGCAGCTGGGGGGAGAAGCTGAGAACAAAAATTCTTTAAATGGTTTTTGTTCCTCCGGAGTCGCAGGGGGTGAGAATCCACAGTCTAGGTAAATGTGGATGTAAAACGAGCAGGGACCCAGCTGGAATCAGTTTAGTGATATAAAGACACATAGTCTTAATTAAGGGAATTGTGATTTGCCAATGAAATCCCAGCAGGGCGTCTGTCTGCCTGATCAAAGACTCGACTTTCTGATGGAATCTTAAGTGCATGAGCCATGAAATTACTTTTTGAAAAGCGAACATGCGGCACAAAGAGACAGAGCGACAAGGGAGGAGGTGGAGAGGAGAAGGGAGGGAGGGAGGGACAGGGAGCGAGTGGAGCTCCAACTGATGCTACTGGGAGCCTCCATTCCCTCCCTCCAAACAAAGCTAGAGCGGGGCAGGCTGGACAAAAATGATGCCAAACTGCCAGCAGAGTCTGCATCTAAAATCATTACCCAGCCTGCTGAATAAAGACATTCCTAGTTTGCTCTTCAAAACCATTTTTTGAAGAGCTTAGCAGAATTTAGGGGAAAATGGCTACTTTTCTTTCTAAGTAAATTACTTTTTTCCCACGCCCCTCCTTATTTGCCACAGACTAGACAAAGGCACCTGCTATTTCTGCACTGAGAATGATTTTCTAACAACCCTAGAGATCAAAAAAAACCCAAGGCTTTCTCCAAACATTTCCTCTTTTTTTTTTTTTTTACATCAACACAGATGTAAAACAGATTTCCCTCCATTTTGTTGCAAAGGAATGAATCAATAAGAAATGCTTCAAACTATCTGCTCCAAAAGGTATCAAGCTTTTCAGTGTACATGGGAAGAGTTTTGGATCAAATTCCAAAGTACGCAAATTCTGCACGATCTGGAATTCTAATGCTGTGGGGGCCTAAAACACTGAAAGCTCTGTAAATCAAGACACAAAGTTGACAGATGAGACACAATCTACCACTTTTATTTATCATGTCTGTACTGCATGAGTATTCCCATAGCACTCAATAGACATCCCAAATCCCATCTCTTCACATAGCAGTTAGCACAAAGCTATGTGGGACTAACCCAGGATAGCCTCAGCTCTGTTTCTCAAGGTCTGGTGAGGCATCCAGAGAGCGTCACGTTTCCAAATATCTTGCACAGGTCTTCTCTCATCTGACATTTAAATGTGTATTTTTAATTAAGCTGTCTCATTGCCAGAGTAAAACTCAATGTAGTGATTCCAGAAACTATTCTGTCAGAAAAAGCCAACTGTCACCTTGCCATGCCATCTTCCCCAAAACTGATTAGATCAAGTGTTTCAAAGGAAGAAATAGAAGACCCATATGCACCTGCTGTGCAGGGCAGGACTCCATTTAATGGAGGAATAGTCCCAAGCAAACACACTGGGCTGTTTTGTTGGTCAGGCAACAGCATGGACCTAATAAATCACAATTGGTGTACTGATGCCATGCCAGGATCTAAAGTAAAAGAGAAAAGAAGCAATCAAGCCCTATGAATTTCTAGCTGTGTTCAAAGAATCTGGAGGAAAGGAATGGATGTGATAAAATAAAAATAATAAAATAAAGATTAAACCAGTGTGGGAAAACACTCAATTTTCAAGCATCTCCAACAGTTTGTGTAGCAAAAAGCCTAAGAGTTTCTGACAAGTGGCTGCACAGCCCAGAGTGCAGCTCTGATCCTAGCCAGTGGCATAAGGAGCATGGTGCCTCCACTGCTCCCCAGTCTGCTTTGTTCTTACTAATGTTGCTGTATCTAAAAGGAAAACAAATCTCAGCATCATTCACTGAGTCAGCTTGAAAGCTCTGCTTCAGAACTGTGTAGCTCTTGAGAAAGCTGCAGGTTGAACAAATAAATAAGTGGGTGAGAGAACTCAAGCATTTACCTTAATTACCCTATTTTGACATGTGAGTGTCTCCCTTCATGTCCCCCCTCAGTAAGTGTCAGTCACCCGATTTATTTAGTAAGGTATGGTTAGCTATGCAGTGGCTGCATACTGTCCAGTTCTTGAGCCTAGTGGAGGCTTCCCCAAATCAGAAGCGGGCCTCATGGTCACAGGTGCTTTGCTTGCAATGGTGGAAGAATTCTGAAAATTCCATTGGTGAAAGGAGTATTTTCCTCACTGCTTTTTCCCCCACAACATCTGCTATCACAAAGCCCCGCTCTGCACAGCTTCGCCGTGGGATGAAAGAGCCTCCTTCACTGCAGCTGTGGCCACCAGCTCCCTTTCACTCAACCATCTTCTCACTTCTCAATCTTTTCAGATCCCAGGTAAATGGATTTTCTCTCTTGCCTCTTTTCTCTCTCCCCTGCCACTCTTACTGCATGCTGGCTGTTCCTATACTCCAAAATTTTGAAGAGCAAGTTTATATAAAAAATACAGCTCAAAGTATAAAGGAAGGTGTTTTCCAGGAGACTATGACAAAAAATGTGGGAGTTTTAAGAAGGATTAACAATCATTTCACATATGTGGCTTCTTCAAAAGACTTTCCTTCTCGCTATCAGAACAGGCTTCACAGCAAAGCAGCAATTTACAACCTCAGGTTTTCCAAGTAGGTTCTGTGCTGTGCTTTAGAGGCTAATTTGAAACACCAAAATACACTATTAATTTGTGTATCTCCAGTCACAAACTGCTGGCTCTGCTGGTCACCCCCAAGCACGCTTGAGATCTAGAGGAAAGTATCCCAATGTAACGACTCCACCAAGTTCTCATCTCAGTTGCTCACACTTTATTTTCCAAGCCAAAGAGCAGTGGGTGGCTGCTCAGGAAATCTGAGTTTCAGGCTGCCTTGAAAGACAGAATTCCCTGTGCCTGGGACTTCGCGTTTTCTGACAATTTCTGACTTGGGAGCGCCCAGCACCAGCTGTTGAGCCACCACACAAGCCAAGATGCTGCATGTGGCTGGTTACCAACACCATGAGTGGTCAGACCCTGAGTAAGGGCAGGTCAGCACAGCTCCACTGACTCAGCAAAGCTGGAGTGCTTTACAACAGTCGAGCATTAGACTCATGACACACAGTTGGATCTGTATGCATATGTATGTGTAAAAGGCAACTGTGCACATAGAGCTATTAATGCTGAAATATGCAGTCTTTCAGAAGTTTCTTTGAAAGGTTTCCTTTGGGATACTTTTCTATATTTCCCTGAAAAACCTAAGTGGCTAGAGTCTTGTCATTTCATGCCAAGTGCCCTCCACCACTACAGGACCAGATCAGCAGGAGGATGGTTTTTAAGTTAAGGCAAGGAATGAATACTTGGGAGGGGTGAGCCCTGCTCCTGGACTTCAGCCTTCTTCCCTCCATTCATCCTTTCTTCTCTACTTCTCTCCGTCGGACAGCATGAGGTTTGTCTCCTTTTCAGATGCTACAGTTACACCAGAATAAATAAAAAAAAAAAAAACAGGAATGAGGTTCTCCTGCCCTTCAAAGTCCATGAGGTTTTTTCGGCTCTCCTGGCTATGTATTTCTGAGTGCTTCTGCTTTCTCAGAACAACTCTATTGATTCAGACAGCAATTTCTCCTCTAATGAAAAAGGTCTGCTTGTGGAGAAGATGTGATCAGCAGTCACTCCCTGCTCACAGCTTCTGACTCTCCTGGAGTTCATACCTGCCTTGCTCATCTGCAGGGACCTCCTCTACAGCAGATTCCCCCTTCCTTCCTTACATAACAAAAAAGTCCTAATCCATCCCTCCCCACAAACACTCTGCTTAAAATCAGCGTTCATTGTAGTTAGTCCCCAGTTCTCAAAGGGCATTAATTGCTCTGGGCTTCACCTTAAGGCTGTTGAATACTGATAATAACTGGTTTGCCTGGGCTTACTGCCTAAATTGCTGATAATTACAGCCCAAGAACAGCAAGGAGCATGCTTTCTGCCACAGCCGTCTGTCTATCTGGTTTGCTAGGCATCTGTCCACCTGTCTCTAGGCAATTGTTCCTATTTCTACTTGACTTTCTTCTCCTTTTCCATGTCTCTCTCTCTTTTTTATATATTTTGCTTTTCAATCTCTCTTTTTTGTCTTTTCCAGAGCTCTGACATCTTTGATCTCTTGTCAACAGGGAACACAGCGTACTGGCTACACGTTCAGAGATCCAAACATTTTATCACCCCCTAGAAGCAGCTCAGAATGTGACAGGTGAAACGTCAGAAACAATTACAGAAAGAGAGAGGCTTTCCAGCCCCACGGGGGAACCATCCGGTCTGCATTCTGCACTTCACCTCCCGACTCTGCAGGAATTGGAGAGCCAAGCTGCGGCAGCACCCATCCAGAGAGACAAGTGGAAAGAGGTACAAACATGTAGGCAAGATGTTGAAGGTTTAGGGGGCTAAAGGGAGAGTGTCCTGCAAGGGAAACCAGTTGAGTCATACTCATCTAGCTTCCTCTTTAGCTGTGACAAGATGCAGTTCTCTCTCTGCATCAGAGACAAATGTGCCCTCATCAGAGGCAGATTTCATATAAGCTCACTGTGCTCTTGTGACCATCTGCTCCCTCACCCTTGCCAGGCTCCCGTGGACCATGAGGATCACCGTACACTGACCAAGGAGCGAGGCACTGAAATAGAAGGACAACGTTACAAGCCAGAAGGGCGATGTGGGAATTCGGTCTCTGCTGTAGCCCACTGCACTGGAACCCAGAAGGATAAGAAGAGCACAGAACTCTATTGGGAAAGTGGGACAAAAAACAGGGTTCATATATTGGTTTGCAGACCATGGTACGAGGCCCACAGAAGAGCAGGGGCATGTGTAGTGGCACAAAACAACAGTGCCTCAGGCCTCTATAGCTCATGAAAATACAGGTGAAGAAACCCATGAGAATAAAGGCACACAGCCTTTGATGTCTCCAGAGCCTGATGGGTACAGCTGAGAGAAGAAAGGATTGCCTTGACACAGCTCTGTGTCAGCATCTTAAGAGTCACAGGCTACCTGGGACTTCTGGGACATGTTGTTTGTACAGCCTGGAGTTCCCCTACTAGGCCTGCCACATACTGAGGGCTTTTCTGGCAAAGGAGCTTATGGACCTTTCCATCCCCTCCTGGTTGTATGAACAGTGCAGATGAGTACAGACAGGAGCCCTGGACACTGCTGCTGCCAAAGAAGAATTGCAATATGTTTGTGTATTGTGACACACTTAGGTATTTTGGATGAGCTGGATGGATTTTGAGTAGCTCTGGGTGGAGATCTTTCTACTTTCCTTTATTAACTCCCTCTTTGCAGGCCAAGAACCCAGAGCCTGTGCCTGCGAGACCTTGCTGTTCTGCACTGCCTCCTCCACTGCCCTCCTGGACACAGAGACCCCAGGCACACGGCAGTACTGCTTTTTGCTGAGGCAGTAGAAGGAAGTCCCACCACCAGCCCTTCCTAAAGGCTGGTGTCGAGCAGCTGTCTCAGCTCTGGGAGGGTGGGCAGAGACCCATCCAGCTCACTCTGCACCAAGTAGGATGGAGCTATGCCCCAAAGGGTGGGACAGAACAGGGTGCAAGTTCAGCACTAACCATGCAGCAGAGGCGTAGTTGTACTGGTGTTTCATAACAGAGTACTGTGGGATACCGCGTACCTCTGGAGGCGTGATGCCACTGCAGTGTCACCCTGTCAGTCTTCACTAGTACAAACAGAAAAGCTCCAGGCTGGGAACCCACAGGCACGTCAGAGAAAGTGATATACCCATGGGGAGTCAGCCACCCACACGTGCTACATATGTATTAGCCACCAAAGACCAGAAAACACAAGTGTTCATTAAATGGGCAAATAGTGAGAGGAAAACTTAGCCCAAATCTTCCCAAAACTCTAAAAAAGTTGATATTTAAATCCTCTGTGAAAGTTCAGCTCCTAACTCCCCTCCCGCCTTCACCTCTCCCTCTCACGCATGGCTTCTAAGCAAGCAACTGCTGGGTTCTGGAAGGAGCACCTCACCTCTGCCCTAAGAGATGATCTCACCCAGCTCCCATTCCTGCCAATTGCACAAAATTATTTTCCTGCGCCTCTTCCTCCCTCTCTTTTCCTCCATAAAACTGATCCGGCAAATAATCCTTTTGCTTCCTGACAAATAGCACCATTTGCCTCCCATGTGCGTGCGTCCTGCCAGATGGCAGGGTGAAACAACTATCTGCACAAGGAAGCATTCTGGCTCTCTATGTACGGGAAACAAGCCAAAAGGAAAAGGAAAAACACTTTCAGATTATGTCCCTCCTGACACAAACTGATGAAAATCCAGGAGACCAATAGTTCAGCCTCTTCGCACTTGTCCCTTATTTAATTTTTTCCTGTGCTTTGATCTGCAGGAGTAGAGGACTGCCAAGCAATAGAGGCTAAAGGAGAAGCAAATGGAAAGGTCCAAGCTCTTCTGGATGCTGAACTGGTGCTAGAGCTCCATGTCTTTGCTGCTGTTTTTCATCCTACAGCTGTTTTTAAACAAATGGGTAGGGGAAAAGAGAGAGCCCTTCCCACTCCGACTTGACAGGCCTTCTCCATAAACCATGCACCAATGTCCAGAGGTGGGACGGAGGCTGTGTTTGCTTGAATATTTGTTGCAATGTCATGGACAGTAATTCCTTGTTTCCTAATGTCACTCGGGATATCGGAGACATGAGAGATATTTAATCACATTCTCATCACAACACTGCAGTCCTTTGCTACAGCTAACTTTGATGGCACAGATCGTGTCTCATAGGTCTTCTGGTAAAACAGTCCCGGTAGAGCCTGTCTCCTCATCAGACCTGACCTTAAAGACTTTACCCCAGATTCAGAGCTGGATCCACAGCTTGAGGGAACAGGGATTTAAGCTGATGCTGCTCAGTGCGTATACAGGAATATCATTGGTGTGGCCTAAGGGTAGGCACCTCAATGATACCCTGCAGTAACCTGATTTAACCAGCTCTCAGTCAGCCTGCAGAAAATATTCTATATTTGAGACTCACCTTTAAAAATAAAGTTATGGTTTGTGTGTGTGTTCAGATATGACTTTTCCCTCTTGTTACTGAAAGAAATTCAGCTTGAAAGTCTCCTTCAGTTCACACTGTACCTAGGAGGATAAGGATGGGTTGCTTGGGGAGTGCAAATCTCTGTATTGCTAGGTCATCTGGAGAAGAAAACAGCCTGGCCTCTTAAAATTTTGAACGATTCAACCTTTAACAGCAGTGAATGCAAAACAAAATGAGTCTGACGTCATTTTCTCCAGTGATGTGCCATGGCTTATTAGGAAGGGGTTATAAGCTGCTTTCCAGTGAACTTGTTCTCAGAGAGATAAGCTGACTAGTGGGAAATCAATCACTATGAATTTTGATAGCAGCGGCTGCTGAAGTAATTACTTCAAACATCAATAATTCTGCTCACCTGCCTGTGCAGTTTTCAGTCATGCTGAAGGTTAGATTAACGCTACGGAGCTCCCGGGGACTTTGTTTTGTTTTGTTTTTGTTTCCCCTATCCTTTTCCATCTACTTCCTTAATTCTTTTTTAAATGTTGATGTAATTGAAATGTCACGTTGTCCGTTCCTCTCTTTCTCTGTCTTCTCACCCAAGTCATCAACACGAGTTTGCTCATATCAGTGAAATTGTCTCCACAATTCTATGCGTGCAGGAGCTGCCTCTGATCCTTCCTGTCAGACTTACTAAGCATTGAATGCTCATGTCACATCTCTCCTCAGCTGTTTATGCCCGTGCTTAAGTTAATACGTATTTAGAGAGAAGGTCAAAACAACTTTGGCACCAAACGCTCTTGAACTGAGGACCCTCACAGTGACCTCTGTATGGTGTGATTTTAGATCCCACGCAGATAAGCATGTCACTTCAGGTTTTGCCGCCCAGTACACAGACTGAGTGCACAAAAAAAAAATTCATAATTTAAGGCACGTCTTACAAAAATGTCAAGGTGATACAACATAGCCTAAAATGTCCATGACTCAAAATTAATTCCTCTTGAAAGTAAAAAGAAAATGGTTAGTACAACATGTGTGTACATGCTTGCACGTTCAGCAGATGGCAAGTTATAGAGGGTATTAGACCACAGAGAGGCCAAATATTTCATCCAGTTACTAAACACTATGATAAAATTATAACAGTATCCATAATATGTATCATTTTCATGTTAAACATAATGGATGATCTGAGTTTTGGACTACTGTGCTTCACAGACTGCAACCTCCTCCATTTGCCACGTCTCCTAAGCTCCTGGATATCTCCTGCTGCCTTATGCTAAATATCCTCCAGGTCTCCCACTGCTGCCCCTTTTATACTCAAATTTCATGCAGCCCCAGTAGTTCTGCTCTCTCTGCTGGAGCAGCAACATATTTATTACCATATTATTATTGTATTTCAGCTCCCAGCTACAGTAAATTCCATCCTGCTGTAACCCCTACCTCCATCTACCATTAGACAGCCCGGGATTCCCACAGGCTTGGCAAATTTGATAGATTTGTTTATCAGCTCATCAGAACTGATGCATGCACGGACTTACTGCCTGACTGCAATCACAAGCTGTCAGAGATGTGCCAGGGGGTACTTTTCTCACTTTCCTTTCCTTATCTTTCTCCATCCTGTGTGGGGAGCAAACGATGATACTCCACAGACTATTTATTTGCGTGCAGGCTTCTTTCCCATAAACAGCCCACTCCGCTCAAATTAAACATCTTAAAAGTTCCTTTTAATGTCAGCTGTACTGGGCTGGGAGGCCCAGCTTATATAGATGTCTTTTGTTTATAACGGTGATTGATTGAATACACGTCACGGCTTTCAGCAGAGAAGGCCTTCCGCAGACCCAATTTCAGATCCAAAAAGTGTCCTGCTGACAATTGCCCACATAAATCCAAGCAAGGAAAGAATGAAGACTAAAAGCAAGTGCTTTCCTGTCTGAATGACAATTCACACTGCCGGCAAAGGATGACATCTATCACTCTAGCAGCACTTATCCAACCGCTGTAGCCGTGATGGGAAGGGGAGGGCAGGGCAGGGAAGAGCGCTCAACACCACGGATAATCAGGACTTTTTTACACAGGTTCCTTACTCATCACTTAGCTGAAGGCAGCCACATGTGAAAATAAAAACTGCACCTTTAGCTAAATTCTGCTCCCATTATCTTGATATGGCTTTGCTGAAGTCAGGTAACAGAGAGCTGAATTTGGTCCATATTGTCCATAATGACGAATCGATACTTGATGACCTCCCGTGAGAATATCTATTCAGTTTATTAACAGGAAAGTGCTCTTGGTTGATCTGACACTGTTTATCTCATTGTTATCAAAACTCCTCTGAAATTAACTGTTCGGAGAAAGGAGGACATCTCTCCAAAGAGAAAATGGAGTGAAGAGAGAGGGTTTTAGTGGCTGAGGAGAAGGGTATTTCAGCACTACCCAGCCAGTGAACAATGGGCCAGTAGAATGGTTTCTAAGTTTGGGTTTTAAAATAGAGTTTGCACTGCTCCAAAATACATCTTGGAATGTCAAAAATTTTCTTTTCTGTCTTTGAAGTAGCAGGAAAATTTCACGGCAAAAGATCTGAGATTTGTGATATTTGTTTAGTACTTTACATAAACATGTTTAGTAGGGATCTATGAAAAGGAGTGAAGAGAAAGATTAGACATCCAAGCAATGCCATTTATTTTGTTTAATCAAGAGAGAACAAGATTATAAAGACTTTCAGCTGAACCTGGTGAAGATATGTGAATGAGCACAAAGACAAGAAATTAAACTCAGTGCTGAAAAATGTGAGGTACCAGAGGGAATCATTTGAACTCATTGCACACATTACTGGCTTCTAAATTATGAACTCCATGGACAGTTCAGTGTGCAACAAAAGCAATCTTCAGGACAAATTAAATATCAAGATGAATGAAGAAAAGAGCAAAGAAGAACACTTGAAATATTATAATTTCATTACAGTAATCCATGACATCCATGCATGGGGAAGAATTTAGTATAAATAAGTAAAAGAAAAAAGTTTTTAAAAAGTAAAAATAAAAAAATGAATTAAATGATAAAAAAATAACGAGGGTCAGTTTCAAAAAGAGCAATTGTTAGAAGATTGGAAACACTGAGGGGAAAAAAATATATATTTTAAAGACTGAGAGAGTCTATGTTCAGGAGAACATAGGGCAGAGGGCAGAATAGCAGGAAAACAAGAAATGGTGTATAAAAGTTAAATTAAGATATTATATTTCTCTCTTTTCTTCCTGTAAGAAGAAGATAAATTAATCACTGGGCTGAGACATGACAGTTGCCTGGAAACCCACTATCATGACCAGATTACAATCAATAAGGACAATAAATGTCAGCATCTACTAGTAATACTTATGTATATGTACCACACTTGTGCAAAGTACACAGATGTCTACAAATACTCTTAAGGCTTCAAGAGAAGGTATTTGAAGAAAATTTGAGTGAAATTGAGAGAGACAAAAATTAGACAGGTAACCTGACTAATAAGTGGAATGATTTTATACAAGAAGAGTTAATCAACTAGTCAAAATGCTGGTCTCACAGTCAAGAAAACTTACTACCTTAGGTAAGAAAACAATGCTTGGTTTGATGGCAAATAAAGCAGTAATTAGAAATAAAAGCAACATACAGCAAAATGTAAGGCAGCAGTTACAGGTAGCAGTCAACATAAACAAAAGTTATGGGGCATAAGTAGCTGATACGGGAAGCTGAAGGCATTAGGGGAAAATGCTTGGCTGACAGTGCTAAGAATGATAAAATGTAGGTGTCTGAAAATACTCTGAGAACAAAAGAAACCTGAAGAAAAGTGAAAGTGTGATACTAGTTAAAGGTGGTAAAATTATTACTGTCGAAGTAGCAAAATGTCTTACAACTATTACTGTAGCTATTTAATATACCTCTTCTGAGTTTGCAATAATTAATTCCATTAGTAAATAATGAACATACTGGGGACCAGGAACAAGTTCTGCAGGGCAGACAGCCTATACACACAATTCTTAAAAGGCTGGCTTACAGATATCCCTGGGCTCCTGATGTTAATTTTTAATATATTGTGGAATATCGAGGAACTCGATATGACTGGCATACTCCTAACGTTGAGTCAATAGTCAAAAAGGCAGGGGAAGAAGGAAGGTTTCTCAGCCTGACAATACTCCCAGGAAAGATCACCGAAATTCTGAGTCAGCATTAAATACTTGAAGAATTAATGTATCAATAAAATTCATGCTATGAAACACAGGATTATGGAGACAAAGTCTTTTTAAAGCAATATGGTTTCATACTGTAATTGAATTACAAACTTGGTTGACAAAAGTAAATGAATATCTACCAAAATCTTGGCTTTTGTAGAGCTTATGACTTAAAACTTCATATAATTGTGATTTAAATTGCATTATATGTTAACAATACAGTACTTATTCAGCAGATTTAGGACTGCCTGAGGAATCTCAAAAAGGAACAATGAACAGGGAATCATCATTCAGTAGGAGGATTTGGTGTGAGGTTCTGCATAGATCGTGAGTAAACAGAACATGATTTTACATCTCATCACTGATGTGGAAATAAATGCAAAATACTTTAGGTGAAGTTTGCAGAGACTGGTAAAGGAGCAGACATATAAAATAAAGTGGATCACTTCCAAATTATACCTGTTCAAACTAAATATATTTTAATTCAGCCAAATACAGAGTAATACGTGAAGGACCAAGGAACGCAGACCACATCTACAAAGCAAGAGACTGCAACTGGGAAAGCAGGGACCTTGAAGAAGTTTAAGATTCACTGTGGATAAGCAAAACTATATAAAAATGGGTGAATGCAAGCCTGGAAAGTGAAGCAAGACACCTTCAAAGTAGAAATGAGGCACAAATTACACTGCAAGTGTTTAACTACTGGAACAAATTACCAAGAGAAGCAGTAACTTCTCCATCTCTCAGTCTCCTCGCATGGAGAGTTGATGCCTTTTTGGAAGATGTGCTTTCACCAAACACAAATTATCAGCCACTATAGAATTGGAAGTCGATGAAATTAAATAGTCTGTGTTCTACAGAAGGTCCCTTCATACAGTCTCTTGAGTCTACTGGCCTTGAACTCTTTGACTGCACAGAAAGTGGCTTTTCAATGAACCAAAAGGGTAGCAAACTACAAAGTGTGAATAGTAGACATTTTCAAACTCTGAATTTGGAAACTTTTTTCCACATACTGTTGGCTGACTGTGCTATAAGCTGCTGAGTTCTTGGTCTCAGTAAGGATGCTACCTGCAAAGTCAGTGCTCCCCACAGTTCTGGTCTCTTTGTGGGCTTCCAGAAAAAAATGCTGGCTCTGTGCAAACCCTGACCCTCTATAAGCTGCCGTGACTCAGGTCTTAGGGCTGAGGTAAACTGAGTCTTCTGTCATATCATGACAGAACTTGGGTTTGGCTGTTTTTTTTTTTTTGTTTTGGGCACAAAAGTGTAGTGGGAAGGCACAGGAGAAGCACTGATACTCATATGACTGAGTCTATACCCTCATAGCAATGTGGCCTTTGGAAAGATGCTGAGAGCATGGGCCACCTGAGGCAGTTGAGTGAGAAACAGGAGCCATGGGGCTGCTAGGAGAGCACATCTGCCCCCCACCTGAGTGGAGAGCTCAGCATGCTGTTAGTGTGGCCCCATAACCAGAGGAACACACGGACCCTGGCTGGCAGTGAACGTACATCACAGAGCAACTTTCCCAAACAGATTTCCTGATGTTCAAGAAGCACCCCTCTCCACAGGGGAGTCTCTAACCAATTTGGCCAATGAGGTTCAAACTTAATTAAGAGGAAGAAGAGGTACTAACCCTCTCTTAGTGTTAGTACATAAACTTTTTTTTCATTAGAAAACCAGAGTAGAAAACATTCAGTATTTATAGTCTTGCTTCACACCTACACTAAGCCCCTAAGAAAGTAAAGTGGCCAAGGAGCGAGTGTAGATGTAATTTACTCTTACATGTCTAGAAAAAACCTGTGTCTACATACAGTAAATGCAATCACCTCAAATACTAATGAAGCTATTTACATGCAGTTTTGACAAGTATAATTCAAGGTATAAAACACCAAGACACACAGGCCTTCAGCACATATGCTAAAAGGATGTCTTATCTGTAGTACAGAGAAGAGTTATCTCTGTTGTAGGGTGTAAGGGCAAAGAAGAGGGTAGTATGAAGAGGGGTGGGCAAGAGGGAGGAGTGAGGCTGCACGAGTGTCTGAAGCAGGTGTGGTTCATTACGACAGCTTCCACTGCCTTATCCTATTCTGGTAGATCCACTTGACAACTTTTATGCTGGTATTGCACCCATCAGCATGGGGCAGTTGGGTTTCAGAAATCCTATTTCATTATGTCAGTGCTGGAGTAAACCAAGCCATTCCCATGACTCCATCCTGCCAAGTTGTGGGCAGTTTCTGGGCATGAAAGGAATATTGTGAGAAGGCACTGGGAAAAATGTAATTATATCTTTGAGTTTGAATCCTCACAGCAAAGCAGGCAGCTTGTCAGCTACAGTAAGAACAGCACCCAGGCTTCCTCTTATGCCCAAGAACAGATTAACTAGTTCTGGGTTGAAATAATATTTTTTAAAATATATTTTTTTCTATTTTATATCTAATATTATTATGATAGACATATTTATATACATTATACCTATCTATGTGTACATATAAATAAATATATGCATAACAGTGGGACCCTGGCTATGGAGAACAACAGAGCAAGAGTCTCTAATAGCTGGACAATGAAGACAAGTCCAGGAAAAGAGCACAGATGGGTAAGAAAGAGAAGCATGAGAGAAAGAGAAAAAGCAAGTAAGGGAGAAAGAGAAACACTGGTTATGTGCAGAGAGCCTGTGAAAAGGCAGGAAAGATATGTAAGGAGAAAGGATTGGGAAAAGAGATTTTGGCTGTAGCAGAACATGGGAAAACAGAGGCAAAAGGAAGTACAGAAGGAGCTGAACATAAAGAAACGGCAAGGAAGCCAGAGAAGTAAAACAACAAACATCCAAAGGGAATTCCTTGATGAAAAGATAGGAAGAGAAGAGGATATCTTTCCCTCCCTGCTCACTGGTTGTACTTCTCCATTACATCTCATGTCTTTTATTCTCTCTCATATACTTCCTTCTATTCTTACCAGTCCACTATAGACGTTTCTCTTGAGAAGCATTAATCTGTAGATTCCTTCACTACACCCCTGCCCCTCCAGTTCCCTCCCACCCCAGCACACAAGCATGATAAGAGGAAAGACCTCTCACCTCTACCTCTCTCCCACGTGAGCTTTTGTCAGCATATGAATCACTGCCAGGTACACGACACAAAAGACAGAACAATTTCCTTTCAAAGAGAAAGCCTCATTCTGACAAACCCAAAGTTTGTTTCCACCAGAAGATGTCCCCCAGGGGATGGAATTTCGCAAATCATATGCAGTGTAATATTAATTTCTGTGTGTTATTTCAAACTGACATGCTGTCTGTTAGATGACTGTTTTTTCCTAACAGGACTATTCCACTGGGAAGAAATTTAACTCTTAATAAGCATTTCTCCTGTACTCTGTCAGGTTCCTATTTTCTCTAGTTTCCCTCATATCCCCACTCCATGTGCCTTCCTCATCCTCTTCCCTGATCTCTGTATCCCACTTCCATCTTTCTTATTCCTACCTTCATTCTTTTCCTTCACGTTTTTTTTCTTCCTTCATCCTGTCTCTTTCCCCTTATTTTTCTATTCTATACTTTCCTTCTTTTACTTTTTCCTTATTCTTCTATTTTGCCATTTTTGCCTGCTACCTCTCCTGTTCCACTCAATCCATCCCCCACAAATGCAAGAATCTAGCTGGGGCTACGCAGTGCTCCAAGCTTTGAAATGGATGTGCAGAGAAGAGAATGAGCAGGATTCATTGCCCCTAACTTCAGGTGACTTTAGGGTAGGTGTCTTGCCTAACCCCAATGTATGTTTGTGCTAAATATAGTCAATGGGAAGAACAAGGAGGGGAGGCACTTCCAAAGAATGAATTATTCCATAATAAATAGTTGCCTCAGATGGGATGGCTGTCAAGATAGCCTCAAAACTAGCTTAAATTAATAGCCTAACTTTCAGACAGTAAAAGTGTGGTGGTAACATGAAACACTTGAGATAGAGGAGAAAATAGAAGGGGAAGTCTGCCTGAGGACAGAAAAATGGCAGAACCTGGAGGAAAAGCAAGAAAGATGGGAAAGCGACCATGTTAACTAGTGGACAGATCAAAAAAAGTGTTTGCTAAACCAGCAGTACATTGAGGTCCAGAGTTGCAGACAAGCTGAAGCCCCAGAGCTCCCATTGATTTTTCCCATGTTTTGAACTGCTCAGCATTTCTGAAAGCCAGAACCCTAACACCTCTCCTGAGCTGGGGACTAATCTAAGAGACGTGCCTTTCATGGTTAATGCTCTGGACGTCAGCCCCAAAATGCTGACTTCATTACATTTTGCACCTAACTGCTACTGAGGAAAACCCTGGAGTGAAAGAACAGAGAATTAACACTAACGGGTCTCACAGAAAACCGGTCAATATCTGAGAAATGTGTCTCAGGCTATTTCCCTCACACCATTTTCCACTAGTATAATTTAATTTCTTGACAGCACGGACTATCGAGTCCTGGAAGGGAGTGCATGTGCACACACACATGCTTGCACGTCTGGCTGCTGAAGCATCAGCGATTTAGCTCTACAGATACAGCAAATTGCCTCTTGCCAAAACTGGGAAGCATAGCGTCCTTTTCTGGGAGGAATCAGTGCTGCCTTCTGCAGCTGGTGGGATTTAGTGTCTCCATGTGTTTATCCACTCCATATGAAGACATAGGATTTAAATGAGCAAACGTAGCAAAGCTGAGTGCAGTGCTGCTTAGCCAGTGGTACAGTCTGCTCAGTCAAAGGTTCTTTACCAGGCAGGGCACACAAGAAGCATGTAGGAGACAAGGTGACAGGCAGGAGATGGAAATTTCAATGAAATTAAGGAAGGAGGAGGCAAACGTAAACCTACAGTATGCGCTACCAACAGTTCAGTGAATAATCAAGGCTTTCTGTGCACAGTACATCCCAAACCATTGCAAAATTGATGGGTTTTACAAATGGCTTAGGCTGAAACTAGTGCATAAGAATGATTGTCACTTGGTTTTTTGAAGTGAGGGACCAAAGGCAGTGAGAGTAACATGGTGTTAAAAAAGTTGGCTCTGACTTAGAAACAGTATGCCTACATGCGGACTGTATCAAGCCTTTCAGATATGCAAAAAATGTTTGGGGCCTACAGCCTCCGAAACTCCAGATCCTGGCTTGAGGATAGCTAAGAGGAGAGCTCTTCAGCTCTTTTGGTCTACAGAGTATTTGCTGCACGGTACCTGGGATATTAAGAATCAAATCCCTGGCACAGTACAAAATGTATTTACAGAAATAAAAGACGAGAAATTTCCAGACTGAACATTTTCATGAGGAAAAGGGAATGTAAAATGCAAAAGAGAATCAATAGAGTGTGAGTCTTGGCTTTTTTTTTTTTTTTTTTACTTCACTTGTGTAAAGCAGCTTGAAAAACCTGTGGGCTAGTAAATCAATACAGCCCTTTGCCCAGGAGTGCTTTTGGTTTGGATCCTGTGCCTAGCCTCTAAGCTAAGCTGCCTTTTCACTGGTCTCTGGCAGGTGAGAATATCAGGACTTTTGAATTGATTACTTTAGGACATAATTGGAGATGCTGGGAGAGGCCACCCCAATTACAGACACTCAATCCTGGAGCTCATCTTCTTCCTTGGCCCTGTCCAACCTGAATCTGATCATCATTCATTGACATGATTTATAAGGAATTCTGGAAATCTAATTTTAGCATAAAGAGAAGGTCATTTCCATTTTCTGTACTAACTGGTGCATATAGCTGTGTGCTATTCCTATCATAGCCTGATTGATCAAAAACAAGTGACTTTTCTGTAATTGTATATTAATCCCTGCTTGTGCCTTTATTATGTTCTCATGTTTTTTCTGCCATAAAAGAGATTGCATCGGAGATACTTTAGAAAAGAAAACAATAAAATGAAACTATCTGAAAGTCATGGATGACTCTAACTACTCTGTGGTCACATGTAACCTATGAAGTTAACATGTAATTAAATTGGAACATTGATACAACATTTTTTTCTTTTCATTCAGTGTTAATAAGTTTGTATAGGAAATGATAGTCTTGGCTGAGAAGAACCAGCGTTCGAAGGAAATGCAGTGACTGGAAAGAATGAGGAAAGGATAATATCTCAAAGGAAAGAACGAGTCGGACAGTAAACATTTACCTCACAAGCAGTGGGCGTGCGCAGAAGCACATACGCGCACAAGCCCAGAAACACACAGAATCATGGAATTGTTTAGGTTGGAAAAGACCTTTAAGACCATAGACCTAACACTGCCAAGTTCACCACTAAACTGTGTCCCTAAGTGCCACATCTGAAGGTCTTTCTAAATACCTCCAGGGATGGTGACTCAACCACTTCCCTGGGCAGCCTTTTCCAGTGCTTGACAGCCCTTTGGGTGAACAATTTTTTCCTAATATCCAATCTAAACCTCTCCTTGTACAACTTGGAGCTGTTTCCTCTTGTCCTGTCACTTACTACTTGGCAAAAGAGACCGACACCCACCTTGCTACAACCTCCTTTCAGGTAGTTGTAGAGAGCGATAAGGTCTCCCCTCAGCCTCCTTTTCTCCAGAATGAACAACCCCAGTTCCCTCAGCCACTCCTCGTAAGACTTGCAAGACATCCATTCCAAGTTTAGTCCATATTTCAGAGGAAGTGCTGAATAAAAACAATAGCAGGATTTCTCTATTAAATAGGCCTTTCTGGAAAAAATCAGCACCAACAATGAGCAAGTGTAAGAGGAAAAAGGAAAAAAGAGACAGTGCTCAGGCTGGATCACCTTGCTGTGTGAAAGGATCCAAACCAATGTATATATGTAGATAATTTAGTGTTGCGTGGCAAATTTTTTTTTCCCCATTTTACCTTTTCTCTCTCCATTTTAAGGTGAGGGGTGATGCACACTCTAGCAGCTATGACGACAGCAAAAAGTGTTGTCAGCAGCCAGAGAGACAGGCGAGCACCCACACAGCCAGTGACTGCATGCACCCTGTGTCATCACCCCCGCACTCACCATTCAGCTCCAGCAGACAGGGACAGTTTACTTCTACCATGTTAGGGGGCATGTTAATTAATTAATAATGCATAATCTGTACTTATCTGCTGAATAAAACACACCTCCGCTGCAACCTTTAAGAATAACATGACTCAACTCAGAACTTGCCAAGTCTTGTCCTCCCAGTCACCGCCAATGAAGAGGCAATAGAGATCTACCATTCCAAGCGATCTTTTTCTGGATGTATATATTCAGAGAGGTGTTTCAGAAGCAGAAGAGACCATTAACACAGTTTTTCTTTCTTCCTCATCCATATTATTTATGCCCATAGGTTTATAAACATAGGTAATGGAGTAAGATTCTGTCCTCTCAAATTTCCCCACATTGTACCACATTTTATTTTTCCTGAAGCAAATGGAAAATGAAATTGTTACAGAACCAAGAACCCAGAAGGGCAGGTACTTTTTGAAGCCTGACAGAAAGTAAAAAGGTGGTGGTGGTGGGGAAAGTAGGGGTGGAACAGGAGCAGATAGGAGAGAAGGAAGCTGAGCAGGTGACTCCCAAGGGGAAGGAAGCAAGAACAGAGATAGGATGAAAAGGAAGAGGAAAAGCACTGTTAATGGAGACAAAACTGATGGAAAAAAGGAGTGTTGACAGAGAAAAATCACAGAAAGCAACACTTGCAGGTGGCATTCAGGGAAAACACAGTGGAAGGCAGGCATGGATTTACCTGGAGAGGCTGCGAGGATTGAAACCTCTTTGGCTCTACTTCCCTCTATGCCTTTCCTTCCAACAAAAACTACTGGTTGCAGGCCAAGCTCTCAAGTCTCTTGTCACAGATGTACCGACATGGCTGAACAAGACCTCTCCCCACTCGTCATTCAGACCAGGGGGAGGAATGCGAGGAGACAGAAAGGGAAGGGGTGGTACAGAAAATGGAGCAGAGACGGGGAAGAAAGACAAAGATGGAAAACAGGATGATAGAATGACAAAGCCATTATATAGATATAGAAAGTAGGAAATTTGGGGCAGAATGATTAAGGAAAAATAAGGACTATTACCTAAGCTAATTTATTTAATAGCAAAAACTGAAAAAGCTGAATAGGATCGTTAAATAAAGAAAATCAACAAGCTATGTGAGTAAGGTACCCTTTGCAGAGCAGGATCATAGAGGATGCTGGTCGGGTGCCTGGAGCCCACCGCGCAGTATCGTGAGACACAAACTTCAAAATGCTCTACACACAAGGTGACTACCTAAAAAGCACATAGAGGGTGTGAAAGGCAAGCAATGGGTGGTGGAGTATAAAAAATAGAAATTCCCCAGATGGACTCAAATGGATGTATATCTAACTGCATGATTTTTTTCTACCATGTGCACTTAAGCAAATATTTAGGAACAATGGGATGAACATAAGCATAATAAAAACCCGAGTGATTTCCATGAAAACTGTTCTGACTTCGGAGCCTGCCTCTGACCCAGGCAGAAGCTCCCTTGCTTCCATATGGACATTTAAACTAGAGTGAAGACTGTATTTGAAGAAACAATCGTGAAACATGTATTACCTAGGGAAAGGACATGCAGTGATCACTGGCCCTTAGAGAGGAACCTCCTAGATCTTGCTAGTTCAGCTCTGATTGGCACCGTTTCCCTCTCTTCCTCCTTTCACACACGGGCTCATGAATGATGTTGAGGCTATTAATCAGCATCAAGTCTCCAGAGCACCTCCTGCTCTGGAATGCCACTGATGAGCAGATGGGATTTTTGGCAAGAAGTGACCTGGCATGAAAATGAACAGAGGAGGAGAGTACTACAGAGGAGGGGAGTGGGGACTGCCTGAAGCTCTCCATTTAAAGGAATGGAGGAAAAGAGATTTTTCTTCTCTGCTGATACCATATTCCAATCTACAGTCATATAAGGAATTATCAGAAGCCACCTGTGCCCATCAACACAAGCCAATTTCCTTCCTTAAGAGCCTGGTATATCTACATTTATGTAGACATATCTAACTTAACTTGGGTAATGCTAACACCTACCTACAGTAGCTCAGTATGGGTTAACTGAAAAAAAAACGTTTACTCAGCCTCTTGGGTAGGCTTTGCAGCTCACACTGATGTCCAGGCAGATGTCACATTATGAAGACCCTATCTGGCTATTTTAAGCTATTGTGGCCACATCTGTGTGAACTGCAGCAGTTGCAGCCTAGAAAAAATGCCTGACCCAAAGTCTTTTGAAGCCTATTGCTCATTGCCCTTCCACAGATCCTTTTGCTTGGAAGCTGACAGACAGGCTTCCCCCTGACATTCCCAAAATTCACATACAGGAGGTGTGGGCTCACAAATCACTCAGTCATGAAATGGGCAAAACACCTCAAGAAGGTTTTCCACATTAGGCATTACAGGAATTAGTGTCACTGTGAGTGCTGAGAAGATTCAGTTCTTACAGGTCAATGGACACTCAGTTTTAACTCTGTAAATCTCACTGGTGGTAGTGGAAGCTGGAGAGAGAGATCTCACTTTACAATCTGCACCTTTCAAGTGCTACAACACTGAAAATCAGTGTTGCACATCAAATGTGAATATAATACTTGAAACAGCAACAAAGACTATTTATCTTGCTCATATTTCTTCTTTTTCTTGAGAAACCTTACATCTTGTGGCAGTTACTAAATTAAAAACACAACAGCAGAACACAGAGTTAGGCTGGCAACAAAGCAGCCTGTGTGCAGGCCTCCTAGGAGATGAGGACCTGCTCAGGGATCATTAGTGAACGGAGACAGAAATACTTCACTGCCCCATGCTCTCACTTCACACGCGCTTTGAAGACACACGTGGTGCATTGTTTGGTGATGCACATGGCACAGTAATGCTTCTTTCTATAGCTCACATCATACAAGGCTCACAAAACAGTTTACAGATGCTAACAAATGAAGCCCTGTCTCTACATCATCAGTGTTACAATCTCGATTTTATCATACGTCTCACAACTTTACTTGTTGTACTTTGTTTCATGTGAAGCCCTAGTTCTCGGAAGTCAACTCATATGCAAGATCCGTAGCTATATAATTGGGAAGGGGTTGATGAAAATCAAGTCTAATGATTCAAAAATCTGAAGGTAATTGAAAAACAGTTTCCACTTCAGAAAAAAAAAAAAAAAGCAAAACGTCTTGCTTCTTAAGTCAATTCTCTTATGGCATGGATGGCTTCTGATTTCTAATTCTCGGGCTGGTAAATTGGAACATTTCTCCGTTAATGGGCAAGTACTTTTATCCCTAGCTGGCAGATCAAAAAATTACAAGGCAGCACTGAACCTGGCTACAGTATAAGTGAGTTTTCAACACAGCTGAATTCCTGTTACATACCGTGGGGTTGAACTGTGACTGTAAAAAGAGCAAACGATGCATTTAAGTGTGGGCAAAATCTGAAGTAAAATCCAACTGTCTCACTCTCAGTCCAGTGTCTTAACCAACAAGCAAATTCTTGACTAAACATGGAATTCAGCAAAAATCCTCCTATTTTTAAACAAAAATCTGCAAGCCCACCTGCAGTGCTATTTCAGGAAAGAAAAACCTAGTAAAAAACATTGGAGCTTCTCATATCTAATTAAGGAGCTGAAGAAAAAAAAAAGGAGTACATTTTAGAGCACTGTGAAGATATTGCTTCCTATTTAAATTGCACTGAACCAGGAATGATTTCCTAGCCCAAGCAGCAGCAAGAACAACAGCAACAGTTAGAGACCTTCATGCTGCAAGGCAGTTCAAGAGACAGGACAGAAAACAGGAGGTGTAGGGAGCTGCCCAGGAGCTAAGGAGTTAAGCGAATTTCATTCCTATTCATTGTACGTCCTTAAAAAGTCATTATAGATACATCTGTAGCATAGCTGGGACCTGGAGGCCTTTTGTTTAGCTCGCAGCACACGACACAAGATGGAGCCCACACCGTGTTGTTTAGTGCCCGCTGAGCAGGATGATGTGGGCTGTTTCATACAATGAGAAGGTTGCACATCATTCCTGGTGAGTAGATGGCTACTGACTTTTCACGGGTGATACCTTGCTGTACAAAGAAAGCAAGAACCATACACTCTCTCCCCGGCCTCATCCTGCTGTCCACCTCCATCCCATTTCCCCCTGCATGGGACTGAAAGCTGGAAATCTGGAGGAACAGAGTAATTGGTTTACACCATATGAACACAAAGCAAAAGAAACAGCAAAACAAAAATTAAGCAAAGGCAAAGAATAAACAAGATCTCCCTTAAAAAGCTTCAAAAATAAAGAAGTTTTTGCAAGTAATTTAATTTCAACACCTGTCTTAAGGGAATAAGAGGACTGGATGGCGTTAAGGTCCATAAAGCAGTTTATAAACAGTTACACAAGAGCAACACCATATATTGTAACATGCAATTTTATAGAGGCCTTCGAATGAAAATAAAACACTGGGTAGTTGTGGCTTTCTTATGTGCCTGCAAAAAGCCAGTGAAGAAGAGATTGTATCTGGAATTTATAAACTGCAGAGGAGAAAGAAGGCACAAAAGAGAAAGAGATAGTAAACATTTTATTTTAAAAAACCATTTTATTTGTTTCAAAAATAATTTGGTGGGTTACTTCAATTTATTTCCTGGTAAAACAAATGAGTAAGGCTTCTGTGAGCTCTCTTCAAGGAGTAGCTGTTAAGTGACAGAAAATACCCCCTTGAGTAATATGTAATCGAGGCAGGCAATAGGGAGAGATTTTAAGAACAAAATACCCTACACAAACTAGTTACTAGCCATCTCTCAGATGTCTTCTTTTTTTTCTTTTTAATCCTGGGGAAAAGAAAGAGTGAAAGAGATAAAGAAAATAGGAACAAAATTAGAAAGAAAAATGTTTTGACCTTCCTTGCATCTGTCAGGATCAGACTGAAATTTTTTCTTGGAAGCTGAAGGTCAGGGGAGACAGCTATGACATATGGCTGGGCAAGTCCAGGAAACCAGAGGTACTCAGACTTCCCATGATGGAGGAGCTTGACCTCATGTACCCTGCATTGATCCACTGGCTTTTCCAGACATAAAAAAAACCTATCAGATTGAAATTAGGCAAGCTCACCCAGGGAATTTTGTCTCTAAGACACATCTATTTGCTCCCAGATCAATAGACAAGGAAAGCAAACTTGTCAGAGCAACAACATGGACACTACGGCCAGGCTCGCTGCACGTGACCCTTGCGTTTGCTCCTATAGTGCCTTTTGAACTGGGATGTTCTCAGATCCCACTTCCTCACAAACCAGAGTTGAACCCATGAGAACAAGAACTGACTTTACACCAGATAAGGAGGACCTTTATGGTCTGTCAAAAATTCTGCGTGGGCACGGACTACCCCTGCCAAACAGCCTATAGCTTCCTGGGATGTCACTGTTGTCACCAACACTACACATACCGGCCACATAAAAGGTCACTGAGGACAGAGCCCAGGCCCTTCTGATCCCAGAAGCGTGGCGTCCCACAAATTGAGCCACAGAAGCTTTCCCTGAGTGAGACCTAAAAAACACAGATAAGCAGTTTAGCCTCTCTACAGTAGTCACTGGCACCTACTGGCACTTCATTACAAATGCATTACTGGCTGTAAAATGGTGAGAGGCTGAGACAAGCGCACCGCCTTATCACCCTGAGCTGCGTGACCTCCCAAGCACCAGAAGCATTGGAGGGAATTGCAATGGGAAAGACAAAGGCTGCAGAGGACATGACAGGATGGAGAGAACTCCTACAACAGACAGCACTGTCCCTCATTCCTTCTTAACTCCTCTTTCTCTCCCAGTTAGATCAGCAGTGCTCACCCCAATATGACACCAGGAGGTGCCCCATCCCCACATCGCTCTGGGACCTGCACTGATTCACCTGGTGGCTTTGCCTCCTCCATGCAATCTCCAATGGGCCACTGCCATGGGGCTCAGGCTGCACTCCCGTCAGAGCGGGAGCCTCTTCTGGTACCTCTGTGAAGAGCCACGTATGGCTATAGTTCAGTACCGACACGATGGTGTCACTGACGCTGGATGACTGAGGAAAGATCAGAACCATCCACATACTTCAGCCTGACTCCGGTTTGTCGTGGTGTTTTCTGTCTGATGCAGTTTCATTACCTGCAGATCCCAGGACTACTGAGCTCTCTTGTCTTTCAGAACCTTTTGAGAGACAAGGAGCAGATGTAGGAAAAGGGCATTATTTTCTAGAGGAAATGTTAACCCTCAACTGCCTCTCAATGTAGTGAAGGAATGGAAATACAGGTTGCTGACTATTACCATCTGGAACATGTGAACCGGGTTAATGAGAGGGCAGAAACCATCCTCGCATGTAAGAAATAAAATCTGTCCTGCAACTGAACAGTTTCACAGACTGAATCCCTTTTTAAGAAAGGAAGTTTATTATTGCCCTGTTCCACAATGGGAAACAAGAGTATCTTCTTTTCTCTCTGCCTTTCAGCTTCTCTTTTTCTCTGTGTTGGTGGCTATTTTGCGCCTGCGTGGACCACATTCCTGTCTAGTGTAGAATCCTCTGACTTCAAAACAGAAGGCTGCAGCAGAAGTACAACCTGCACTAAGTGCCAATTCCCTCATTTCCTCTTCTGTTTCTCTCTTGCCATGAGTCAAGCTCTTGCTCCCTCCTTCCACACATGCATACAGCACGGCACAGCACGCTTTTATATAAAACCAAGATTTTGTTAAAGCAGCTTGAATTCTAAGTGAATCCCTACTCCAGCTTTTACCCTAACACTACGCTCTTGTCCTAAAACGTGTAGCTTTCATGTAGCTTTTCTCTAGGTAGTTCCAAAATAACACCTCTTCCTAACTGTACCATATGGCTGACAAGGGACAGCCAGCGATAGGTCACACTCAGACAAATTCCAGCAAAGGCTTTGTCTCTGCAAAGAAAGATCTGAGAAGCTTTTATTAACACTGCTGTTTGCATTGAGCTGTGGGGTCACAACCTCAAATAACAGGAAACACTTGCCAAGGAGGCAAAAGATAAGACTGGCAGCCTAACTGAGGTCAAAATCCCCACTGTCTTACCCTGGGTTATGGTTTTGAAGCCTTCATGCTGCTTTTTTAACAAACTGGCTTTATAGACCTAGTATAAACTGGATTTATACACCTAGTAGTCCTACTACTGAGATTAATTTCCTTTCTTTAATTCTAACCACCCAGCTCAGTATTACCAAATGCACTTCCATAGGAAGAGGTAACTATGCAATGACAAATTTGTCCTTTTGTTGTTCATGTCGTTTCATCTTTCACAGATGCCAGTCCTCAGCATCATATGGAAGATAAATCATCATCTCCCAGGAGTCCATCAGAGCAGAGCCAAGAAGCTTATTCACTTGAGACCTTGTTTATCCCCCATTCTGATGATTAACACAGTGAGCAATGCATAGCAAGGAGGGACTGATGCAATCTGGGTTAAAACCAATATTCATTAGGTGACAGTAATGACCCTCACTCCTTCAACAGAAGCGTACAGATGCTGTGGGTCAGAGTGTTGCTCTACTCATGTCTTTTATTTCAAATGAGATAATGCTGGTGAAAAGCACTGTGCTGACAGCCTTAGAGATAGAAGTCCACCATCTGCATAGCACAGGTAACACCTGAAAGCAACAGTGGTGATCAAACGTCTGGAAAACATGACCAAGGAGGTCAGAGTTTGAAGGGTGAATGGGTGTTTAGACTCCAGGAAGATGAAAGGAGATACAGCAGTTTTCAGACATGTGAAAGCTGACTGCAGAAAGGCAGGCAGTAAGCAGTTCTCCTTGTTCATAGGTAACAGAACAAGAAACAAGTTTGAATTGATTGTGGTGAGCAAGATGTGGGTTAGACCTTAGCAAACTGTCTCCAGTGGGTGCTCACCATGGGAACAGACTGTCCAGGTAGACTGCAGGGCTTCTGGGGCAGAACAAGGCATGCAAACATCTGGCAGAATTGGTGTGAGTGTGGCTGGTCCTGCCTCCATGCTGGGCAATGGCCTGCCTGGCCAATGGAGATCTGATCCAGGCCTTTTCCTGTGACTCTCAGATGTCAGCATTATAACCTTTGCATTGCCAGTGTGCTTGTACCCTCAAATGGCAATGCCAACACCAAAGTTTAAGGGCTATCTTCCTGTTCATACCATTCAGTCCGTGGCCATACTGCTCAAAGTGCCGGCAGAAATGCTAGCCAGTGCAATTTGCACTTTAGTGTTGTTGGCATCTGTCTATTTGCAAAAGATCTGAGATCAACTAATGCACAATATGGCAAGTGATCATTACACAAAGTCTGAAACAAACTAGAAGGGAAAGAAATCGCTTCCAAAAAAAAGTGTCTCATGATGCAACAAGGGAGTGTTAGAGGACACCTGGACTGCAGGGGCATTCAATCCACAGTCTGGCCCAATAAAATTGTACTGTGCACAGCTGAGAGAGAGACTTGCCAAGAACATCTCTGAATTTGTCTATAGCCTTATCATAATCCTGGTAGCTCCAGATAGCTCTGAACTGCACTTGGTGGCTATGGATCATAATCCTTCCCTTTTGGTTATGTCCCTTGTGCCTAAAATATGAGATGTAAGTACCTACAAGCCAGCAACTCAACTTTATCCCAGTTGCTTGATTGACTTGCTGGCCCCTTTCCTCTGCAGAAGTAGTTGGAGAGACTTTAGTGATCACTTGCAGCTGGAGGAATAGTGGTCAGCAGCGAAAAAACTGGGTACACCTACTCATGCACTGTGGAGTGTGTAATGGAAAAAAACCTGGTGAGAACATAACCAAAAAAGCAATTTGTTAGACCTCCCATTTGATTCCAGAAATGTTACCATCAGCCTCAACAAAGTGAAAAATGCCTTTATTTTCACCAGTGCCACCATCATCCCTGCTGTGATTGCCACTGGGACTCAGTGCTCCCGGAAGCAGAGTGGTAGGAATAGTCGTCCCTGTGATCCATGGCTCAAATTCCACTGGCTTCCAGACACCACGTTCTGACTTCTGACCACAAGACGTTGGGAGATGCAGGAGGAAAACAGAAAGGTGCTGGTGTCAGTGACAAGAGTCTCTTTGCCAAGAATGATGAAAAATAAAGAAGACGGCATTGACACATCATGACTGTGTGATGATTATATTGCCTGGAGTTAAACAGAGGAGGGAATAAATCAGTCTTCTATCACTGACAGGCATGACAAGCACATGTAAGTAGCTCTCCATTTTGACTGTTTCTCCTCTTCCAAGTTCTTCCACCTCTGAAGCTGTCTGTAAGTGCAAAGAGAAGGGGTACTCTCCACTCAAGGATAAGCTGACAAAGTTAGTTTGCTTTACTTGCTCCCAAATCCCAGATTCATCTGCTGTACCCTAAAAGGCAGTTACTAAGCCACTGGTCTAACAAAGACGTTATTGTTATTAAAGCAGAGTCTTTGGCGTTGTGGTGCAAATTAGCATAATGGCATCACACCCTGTGGCGGCATTAAAATAAATGCTTTTATGGCTCCAGTTTAGGTCTTCAGAGATGGAAGCCTCTGATTGTGAAACTACTCTCAAAAGTCTCATTGAAGTTATCCTGCTGTGTCCTATTAGGATGAACCAAACTCTAAAGACCAAATTTGTGATTTCCCTTAGATAAGACTGAAAAGATCCAGCACATCCTAGATCTCTTAAAACATGAACTCATTTACAACTACCTTGGTTTTCCAATTCCGTAAATACACTCTATCACAGAATGATAATCTGGTTAGTTATGGTGACTTGCAGCAGGCAAAAAGCCAGTAGATAAATGCTTGGTCCTGCACTTTGTAAACTGCCTAAAATGGAAACTGAAATTATTCTTGTACAAAACTGTGAGAGTAATTTCCAAATCAGCAATTTTTCAGTTGCTAAACAGCTATATGTTATGCACACACATGCCATCAACAATTTTTTGGCAAAGAATAGGAATTCCCTCCTCTGAGCACATGAATGTGAGGATCCCTGCTACACAGTGAGACTGAGAGGTCCCTGCTTACAGGAAGCACCAGCCCTATGGAAATGCCCTAACTAGACCGTACAACTGGGAAGGAGTTCCAGCTCCAGTTCTTTCTAATGACAAGGTCTTTAGAAAGGCATGGTCCACTCTAATTACCTGCAAGTAGACTACTTGGTTTGTGAACTGGACAATGGTGCAGAGATACAAGTTGGCTCTGTCTGTCTCTATATAAATCCAACCAGCTCACCAGCAGGGATGACCATCATGCAAACCCACTGTTCTGCTTCCAGACCAAGGCTGAATATGTGTGTGTTCTCAGCACTCACTTGTCATGTACATAGCTCAAAACAAGGTTCTTTCTGCCCTGTCAGTTGTGTAGAGGATCCTTCCTTTCTGTGCAGAACACATCTCTGGTGGTGGAGTTCACCCTGCAGGACGAAGCCAATCCTAACTGCCTTCCCAAGACTCACTATGCTCTTTTTAGGCAACTCTTCTGTCCCAGCTGCTCTGGGAAATTCTGTCCGTGGGTGAGATATCCACCAACAAGCTTCCTGTTTCACTGGGTCTGTGCATCTCCAAGCACTGGCTTGTCCCTGGGTAGCAGGTACTGAGCAGGACAGACCAAAGACATCCAAGACCAAAGACATGCTCAAAGACATCCAAGCTGAGTCTGGAGTTGGTTTGCTTTTGAGAGTGGAAACCATATGGTCTGTTACTCCAGGTTTTCCATATCTGGAGTTCATGTTAAATGAGATATTGGAGAGTTTTCAGTACATAGCACTGATACATTGGTGCAATTAGTAGAGTAAGCTTTCGGTACTCTTCCCCTGACTATTTTAGTTACATCCACTTCAAAACAGTTAGTTCTTTTTCACACCAGACCAGTTCAAAAGAGAATCAGACCCTTCGATGCAGGGATTTCTCTTGAGGCTTGGCCCTTGGATCTTGCTGAATTTAAGTGGGTAAGAATAGCAGCCGTAGCATTTCTAACTCTGGCCTGGAGACTCCCTTTCCACCACAGTGCTCCACTTCCCAGAGCTAGAGTGAATATCACTTCTATTCCTGGCTTTTGAGCGAGTCTCCCAAAAACACTGAATTCCAGCTGTGACACTACTGTACAGGATGGCAAACTCCAGCACACAGTTTCCCCAGGGACGTGGCACAAACCACGCATGTCTTGCTGAGCATCAGCTCTTTGTTTGCAAAGAGCTGCCTGCTCACAGAGTGCGCATACCCCCTACCTAAAAATACATTGCATGCGCTCTTAAAATTACCTTTTTCCTCAGTAGGCAGTTGTTGCTGCTGCTGTCACAAGGAAATAATGTGTTCTGCAGCAAATGGGGGAGTTTGTGCAGGATGGCAAATTGGAAAAAGTCCACAAGCCATTCTCTTTACATTAAAATATAGTTTACAGTTGTGAAGGAGACTAAGAAGACCTGTAGTGCAGTAGCTGAGAAGTGGTCAATGTTATGAATTACACCTAGTCTGAGATGAATAACAAGTCCGGCCGTAGTCCAGCTCAAGCGGACCACAACAGAACATGTATCACGAGAGGGCAAATGCCATTTGCACTCTGAGTGTTGGGATGAGAAGATCATACTGTGTGCTTTCTAAGCTGGTAGGTAGGTGATACAGAGTCACTTTTATGCTGCTTGCCTCTGCTTTCCTCCTGCCTTGTGTTTCTGTAGCTGAAATATACTGTTTTCTTGTTTTAACTTTGCCAAAGAAGCCATGAGCAGCTCCAGATTATGTGTGCATCTTGCAGCCCTATCAATTAGCCCCCAAAAGAACCAAGAGGTGAAGAGGCAGTACATCCTGCCCCTTTCTTCAGCTGTCCTGAAGACAGCCTGAGCACACCTGAGAAGCTTCCTTGAGAAGCTTCCTTAAGGAGCTACATCTCACAGACTAGGAGTAGACCTTCCACGCAATACTGCTGGCGTACCTCTGGAACCTAAAATCCATGATCAAAACAACAAATACTGGCCTGTGGTGTCAACTCTCCAGCTACTGCAATGACAACTCAGAGTGAGCTGGCACCACGTATAGCCTTGATATGAAGGTAGAATAAAATATGAGGTGGGAAGTGAGAATATCAAAAGGCAACATGAGAGGATGCTATGCAAGGCAAGGCTCTTTGAAAATATGCTGAAGGATTGCATGTGAAATAAGAAAGGTTTTCAGCTTCCCACTGTGAAACCTCTCTCCCTCGCCCTGTGATGGGGGCTCGGTAGGGACTGACCCAAGCTGGGTAATTTCCATCCTACTGCCTGCACAGCTCTCTCCTACAGTCTGACAAATTATCTTTATGATAGCCTTGCGAAAATAATGACAAATGAAAACCAACTGCAACCCAGACAAAGCAGTGAAATGTTAAATTCCTGTGAAGTGTGGTAGGCAGCACTAGAGGGGAAAAAGGCTTCGCAAAAGGATGTCAGACAGAGAAGATCGTGAGCAGAGAGCTGAATGAGGCAGGTAAGTTGGGTGGGAAAAGTGAAGGAAGGCATGTGGCATCTGAAAATGAAGAAAAAAGAGCTGGGTAGGAGGCAGGAGAACAAGGGTAGGGCTGGATGCAGCTACACAGCCTGATTCACTTAAATGGTAGCTACAGTGCCATAAACCTGAGCAGTAATGGAGTGATGAGTCAGCCCCGTGTAATTAGCCCTAATGGGCAACAGAGCTAAAGAAGGAGAGGGGTAGAAATAGCAGAGCAAATTCTGTCCTATTTGCACTGATGTAAATCCATAATATGTAGTTTAAAATTTCATCTTATCAGTGTTTTGTTCAGAAAGACTAAAAAACCCTATACTGTATAGGCAATGGGCTGTCTAACACAGAATCCTACAAGTTTGCCATTTTCCTTTTACAGTGCAGCCATTTTCAGATCTTTGGGGTTAATATCACCAGGGTTTCCATATTTCTAGTAGTATTGCAGGAGGGCATCACAAATAGAAATGAAGTTATTTCTCATGGCACAACACAGCCACTGCAAACCAGCATCAAATTTGCCATTCAATACAACCCATTTACTTGACAAGTTAAATGTTTCAATACAAGTTGAGAACTATATTTCTTTGAAGACAGATAGATTTTAGTGGGGAACTTTCATCAACAGCTATTTTACAGAAAAGAGATGGCCCTGTGAGGCAGGACACTGGCCTCTGGGAACCTGAATTCACACTGTAACTGAGGTCAATGAGTTTGATAATTTCATTTGCAGCCCAAAAGAACACCAATACATCTCACAAAAACACATCCTTATCCAATGTGAATGGCAACTTCTCCTTAAGACCTAGGAGCAGAGCACAAAAGCAGTTACTGCAAGTGAAATTGCCTGGCAGATTTATTATATTTGCAATGGGATCTTTTATCTGCCTACCACATGGTAGCATACCAGTGATATCACCTCTGCTCCCTAGCTAATTTAATGAGAACTAAAAACAGTCATGATGTACTTGCCAAAAAAGAGACACCTTTCATCCCTAATTGGTGATGAGACCATTCAACATCCATGATCCCTCATGGAAACTGAACTACAGTCAATGTTCTGCTATCAAGAGTAATGTTGGAGAGGTTGAGTTATCGCAGATAACACAAAATTAGTCTTGCTAAATCAGTCAGGAATGTGATACAGAAACATCCCAGGGTCTCTATATGGAGCCAGCTTACATCCAAATTGGCTTATTAACTCCAAATTAATGTTATCCCTCCTGGACTAGATAACTTGCCACACAGCCTCTGGGGTGGGGCATACCTCCGTGATGGTTTGTAGTGTTCCTGGTGCCAGGAATCCTTGGAGGACAGAGCCTCTCCATGCCTCCAGCATCGGTTGTGTGTGAAGCCTGGCTGGATCTGGAGTGGCTGGTGCTCTAAAACCAACTGGATCCACAATGGCTCCATGCAGAATCACTCTCCTGCCACTGCTCCCTCCTCCATTATCCCCAAATCCAAGAACATCCCAGAAACACCCAAGCAACTGCACTCTTGGTGGAGGTGATACAGCCCTGGATGTAACGCAGCTTCATGCACACAGCACTGTGCCTCATTTAATAACCTTTCTGGGTTCAAGTTGCCTGTACATCCAAACCATGGATAACCAGCAAGCCAAGAAACACCTTCCTACATGTTTACCCTGCATCTTGCAGCAACAGAGGCAAAGCTGGCCTCTCCCAGCCACTGAACTCACAAGTGAGAAGGGGAGCCTTCCCAAACCTCTCCATCCATGCTGACAGACCCCAAATAACACTCAACAACATGCAAAGCTGAGCACACACTTCTCTTAAAAGTGGAAGAGAGAAGTAGAAATGACACTGAGGCAAAGGTGGAATTTATCTCCTGGAAAATGGAAAAATCAGCACAATGCGTTCCTTGCTGTCAAGCTCATCAGTGCCGGGAAAGTGTCTATTCCAGAGATGGTACCCAAAGGCATTTATCTCACAGTTGTGAGTACAAGCCAGTAACTCATCTTCAGACTACAGTTTTTTACAAAAAATATGCCCCGTCCTAGCAGAACATCAGAGCAGAGATGCGAGGGGAAAGAAAGGAATAGGAGCAACAAAGCAAGGGAGGCAAGTGAAGGGACAAGGACAGGGAGTAGGGACTCATTGTTTCACCCCTACACTTCCCTCTTGGAAGGACAAAAAAGTAAGGAAGACTTTTTTTTTTTTTTTTTTTTTAAGTCTTCTATCAATTATTCTTCCTGGCTTAAAGCCTTCAAAAATCAAATGGGCTCAATGGTGCAGGCCACCTGCTGAGCCAGAGAACGTCACGCCAAACTGACCTCCAAATGTACAGGTTATTTACAAACTAATGGAGGCATCAAGCAATTCCACTGCTGCAAGGCCTCTTTCCAGCAAGAGGCAAATCAGAAGACATCACAGGCTGATTTAATAGATCATCGAAGGCCAGCAATTGAATTATCGCGTCAGATATCAATCTCACTCCTCGGTCAGTCTTTATTAAAGAGAAACAGTTATAGAATGACCTCTATGAAGAAGCCAGTGAAAGACCTGCATTTCAAAGCAGTGGGTGAGTCAAGGTTGAGAAATTATACCTGTGACTCACCAGAAAATAAAACTGCTTGTTTCACTTGGAAGGAATTACTGACCAACCTGGGCAGAAGGGGAGGCAGGAGAGCAGAGTGGCAAGGCAAGCAGTGCTTAACTGCTCTTTGGATTTTTATCAGTGTGTAAATGATTTCCTTCTCCTTTACTAAGGACTCAGCAGTGTCTTTGGAAGGACTTGTAATGGGGTCTCCTGCTGGAGAAAAGGAAACTTAACTCCATCTGAAACCCATCCTCCTTCTTTCTAATTCTCCTCATTAAAACAAGAACAGATGTCAATAACAAATGCATCTCTGTCTCTTACAAATGCTTATTTCCTGCTTGGGCCCCAAGCCTGGGAGATAACAAATGTTCTCAACAGCTACCGGACAGCGGAGCTCAGAGGAAGGCCTTGGGGAGGATTAGACACCAAATGTCACCGGTCCTGATTATGTCCCCATCACCGACTGTCACAGAGAGCTTGCAGAGAGAAGGTTGAGACTGGGATTTCTGGGGGTGGGTAGGAAAAGGCAGACTAGGGAATGCAAAAACAAAGATCTCAAACAGATTAAGGAAATCTTTCCTCAACCCAGATATGGTATTTTGATAGGACTGAAGCTAGTCCCATCAGAAATGGTGAAAGAGGAAAATTAGAGCCATTTGTGGGCCTAGGCAAACAGGGCAAAACTTTGAAGAGTTCTCTTTCTGACCTTCTATATTTCACCTTCTTGTATAACAATTATCTTTTCTCCTTGGTCTTTTAGAGTCAGGACTTGCAGGGTGATTAAAATTATGTGTATTAATGTAGCATTTACTCTGTATGCTACCAATCAGCTACCTGAAATACCCAGAGACGTACACAGAGATGCGTAGGTGTGGGATTGAAATAGGAGAACCAGGGTTTGGAGGAGTGCATTTGGCTGAAGCTGTGTGTGGGAAGTCCAGGCCTGGTTCTCAGCAGAGTGCAGCTTCGGGAAGGCTGAAGACTGAGAATAAAAATCCTTTTCTACAGGGTGCTGCATGCTAATGAAATGCTGGCAAAGCGTGGTACTCAGGGGTAGCCTGGTCACAAGTCAGTAACTGAGTCTCTCCACCCAGCCCTGGCCTTCAAGCACCAAGGACCAACCAGGGATATTCTGTGGCAAAAGAGTAAATATAGAAGGGTCTAGCAGTATAGAAGCCTAAATGGAAAAAGAAAGCATCATTTTTACAGACCATCAAAAGGTCACTTTGCGCTTTCACCTGTTGTTTTTGCAAAACCTAGCTCCTCCTAACGGACAGCACAAGACAGATGAGGCATACATGTAAAATATATGCGGTTTAAAAAATATTAATCAAACAAGCCAAACATCAAGAACTTCTCTAGAATAATTGGAAATCTCAGATTAAGCTGAAGAAGAGAGAAAGGATAAACGCATCCTGTTCTGCCTCCTCCCCTTCTCTTCCCCCAAACACATCCGACAGGAAAAGGCAGGTAACAGACTTTGTCAGCTCCTTATCCACATGCTTGCTTTTGATGGCAGAGAGAGAAATTAGAAATTCAGCTCTCACCCACCTCCACACACCCACTGGAGCTGAAAGCGATAGTTCAAATTAAAACGATGATACTTCCTTTTAGTCTCAGGGGGGTGGAGAGTTTTGGGGGTGGAAAGAACAATTTCACACTGTCTTTTTTTCTTTTTTTTTTCTTTTTTTTTTTTTGAGCAAGTGTGAGACAAGAAAAAAAAAGCTGTATTTGTTTTGCTGGGTTGTGAAAGGTGTGGAAATAACCATTCCATGGGATAAATAAAGAACTGCCTCCCTCTTCCTATCAAAGCTACTACACCTACAGCCTGTGAAGAGCAGAAACCAGTGGGAATTGGGTTATGGGAGTGCGAAGGGCAGGAATACCCTGTTTTTAATACAGAAGTCGTCGTCTCCGGCAGTCTTTTGCCTCTCTTGTCTCTGCTGGTCTCCATGGCAACAGCAGCCCGGCAGAAGCATCCTTCTCTGTCTGGCTCCAACACAGACGAATTCAACTAAGGGTCAAAAGCAGCCCTTGCTTTCAGGAAAGCAAGAAAACATGCGGTCTTCCTTCCTCTTCCTTTCCACTGCCATCCTCTTTTCCAATTTTTTTTCCCAGTGCGTTTGGGTGGGGGCTAACATATCACACTTGTTTTTCTTCAGAAAACAGCAGAGAGAAATCTGTTTTATTTTCAGGCGTGTCTCCAGACAGCCTGATTGGCCATATTGATTGCAAGTCAGGATGTCTGTGAGAGAGAAACACCAAGAGATACTGTCCCAGGCCAGGACAGTGGACTCCAGGACATGTGTGCCTTGCAACACGCTGTGAGAGGGCTGCCCAAGCAGCACCCACACTGATTGTATCAATAAAAGCAGGGATTGCACTGCTGAGCCATTAATAAATGCTGCATTGTTATTTGTTGTCTTGTCATTTAAATATCTTGTCTGAAAACCCAGGAAGCCCCACTGACGTTGTCCAAATTGACAACAGAAATTTGTTATTCTCTATTCTCCCTTTGCGCTTCTTCTCCTGAAAATGTCTCAGACATCTGTTCAAAGAGCAAAAGCATTACTGGAAAACCTATTCCAGGGACGAGTCAGTCATGCAGCAGATAGCAGCAACCTTCACTGAGTGAAAAGTCCCACACTACTTGGACAATACTTGGAAAAAATGCATTAGCCAAAATCAGAATCCATTTGTACCTTATTCACTGAATATTTTATCTGGAGCTAAAAATTCTCCCAGTTCTTTTCCTGATTTCTTTGGGTTTGACAATAAGTTTTGTTTAAGACTGCAGAGACATAAAGATAAATGGCTAAACAGTTCAGTGTTTTCTGAACACCTCTCCCACCACGGGGCACTCATGAATATAAATATAAGGGAACAACATTAGTCCTACATCCAAAACACATCACCTTGTGCTGTTCAAAATCTTGCTTTATCTGAAAGAGTCCTGGGTGAGATGAGGGTGGCTAAATTGCACCCGTGTTCCTCCATACCTTCTATCTCATTTCCACTTTGCTTGTTATAAGCTCATCAGCCCTCTTAATCCCTACCCAAAGCCTCTTGCCAATTTTCAGTTGGTGCTACGGAGAAGGCTGGAGTCAGAAGATATGTCTAGGTCTGCCTTGGCTCCAAGGCCAAGCTGTTTTCTGTCCCACCCTCAATCCTTGCTTCCCTTGCACGGGTGGGCAGGAAGAGCTGGTGCTGCTGCTGGGAGTTGGGAGAGCCTCAGGCCAAATTACTGTCACCTGTCCACATGACAGGGAACCACCCCCAGGCAGTGGGAGACTAAAAACTGTGAAACAAACATTTTTTATGCTGTCACCACACATGATGCTGCAAGGCTTTGCTGCCAAGAAATGTGGTACCTGGCGGCATCCCGGTGTCTGGTTCCTTGCTGGAGAGCAAAGTATTTAAATGGTTCTGAAAGGTCTCCTGCCCTCTCCCATTTCTAGGCTGGGAGATGCTGCCAGCTGCCTCTTTCCATCCTCTCATCACCTCCAGATGTGCTCCAGAGAGGACACTGTTCTCCCACACCAAAAAGAGAGGAAAGCTCACGTCAGAAATAAGAACATGGTCTTTAAGTGGCTGTGGGCCCTACCCACTCTTGCTCTGTTCCCACTTGTTCCATCCGCTCCAATACTTGTTTTCACATGTCAAAACCACTCCTACTCCACTTCCACAGGTCCCACGTATTCTTCTTTAGCTTCCACCTGCCTCCCCCTTGCTTCCTCTCCATCTCCAGTTGCCCAGCCCACTCCTGTTCCACTTCTGTGCGTCATCCCACTTCTGGTGTGGGGAAGGGTTGATAACCTTAATGCTGAGCTATTGCAGACTCTTCCCTGCTCCTCTCCCTTCTCCCTTTCCAACCCTGTTCGTATCTATTTATATTGATGATATACTTTAATCTCCCCTTAAGTACTGTCTTGATGGCCTGTTTCTCTAACAAGCATGCATAACCACCGATTTTGATTACCCGTCTGGTCTCTTCTTCACAAGCAACAATCATGGCAGAGACTGCGAGAACATTTTGGAAAAGCTGTAAAACAGCCAGCATTTCCTTAGCCCAGAGGTCACCGCATAAAGCCCCAGGGGTACCTTTACAGCATTAAAGGCAAGACAACCCCAGAGCTTGCGTGGATTTTCAGGTATTGGGTAAGGGCAGCGATGCCACTAGAGAAAGTAAAACATAACTTTGTTTCCCCAAGATAACAAATATCAAAGAGAAACAAGGTGGGATGAAAGGGGACACAAAGGATAAGGAAGACTGTGACAAGCTGACAGGATATTATTCCCTCACTATGCAGCTACATGTGTACATGCTACACTGAGGTACACCTTCTCATGTGTGTAGATTTTGACTGACATCTAGCATATCAGTTAATAACCTCAAGAATAGGAAAGCCTTGGATGTTTGGTCAGTAAAGCTTTCACGCATAGGAATCCTCAAGCTGCAATGGAAACAGATGCCAATTTATCTCAGAAGGTTTTATTGTAAGAGACGCTTGAGATGTCCTGAGAGGGTGTACTGAAAGACAGGAACACACACAAATACACACAGTGTCACCTTTTGCTTTTAAATAATCACAATGGTTTTAAATCTTCCTGCTGTTGAAGGGAGAGGTGAGCTGACTGGAATGAGGTTGACCCAGGAAATTAATTTAGAATTAGAAGCCAAGATTAATATGTCTGTTCTTCTGATTTCCAAAGTAGAAAACAAGGTGGAGAATGAAGAAAGAGGGAGGCTGGAAGAGAAGTGGAGTATATAATTGCCTAATTAACAGGATTTTTTCCACTGATTATAATCACTTTCAAATTAAAGAGGGTTTAACTGTATCATAACCAAAATTTTTCTTATGCTTTTTTGCATTAGAGAAGTGCCAGCAGTGTCAGTAAGACCGCTACAAGATTGGATCTCCAGTGACGGAGCTCTCATTAGTGACCTGGGGCCAAATTTTCACAGCTGGCCTAACCTGGCACGACTCCAGTGAAGTCAGCAGATTAAATACGACCTTCAGACTCACTCGCCTACTGTGCTGTGGAAGAGGGACAGTGGAAACGTAAATCTTATCTGAGTTGTTTGGTAGTGTCCAAGAATGTTCAATCAAACTGCAGAAAGTATTTCAGCAATTATTTCGGAAAAAGATACTTGGTAAACTGTACATTATTATGCTAAGATGGGAGAAAGGGACATGCTTTTCAAGGCAACAGCTCAAACTTCAGAAGATGAAAATTCATGTCATGCTCCGAACTGCAGCATTTTCATGCTTGTTCCTTTGCCACTGCAAACTAGGATTTGGGCACCCAAACGTTGTATCAATTGCATATTCAGCCAATGTTTATTTATATAAGTGAGAACATGCTCCAAATTTGCACGCATTACCCTTCAAGTCTAGTCTGATGTTGCTTATTTTTTCAAATGCAATCAGGTAATACTGAAAAAATATCTTCAAAAGTGTATCGTTGTCAAACTTCACCTTAGTTTTGGAAAAATTAAAAAACGTTCCAAAACCAGTCAGATATTTCTTTGCACTGCATCTCTGAACATTTCAAAGTGGAGAAGACCCCCTTGCATACACATGATATCCATGAAAGGGGCAACATAGAGGGCTCTCTGCTTTCCCTGGTTCATTTTTTTCTTATGATAGCCACAGAAAGATCCAATGATAGCTCTTTTCCAGCTGAGGAGAGGCACTGGGCACTTTAAATTAAAATCTTTATGGGTGAAATGGACTTTCATCATTTAGACATGAAATGACCTTACGCTGCAAAATGAAGAGCCATCTTTAAACAACAAACTGATGGCTCCCTGTGGAGAACATAATGTCATACACTGTACTACACTGGATATTTCTCTTCCTTTGGGAAACTATCACAAACATTATTAACTTCCCAGCAGAAAAGAAAATGAAAACGACCTTAGTAAATATACTCATTTGTCTCTATATTCTGCAATAAAAATGCACCTGTACCCATAACAATATTTTTTACAACTCCACCAATATATGGCACGCTGCCCCACCTAAGCACTTATCTTTTAAAAATACACATGAAGACATACATGTATGCAAGGCACAGCGTACATATGTGTATCTTACAAGCTAAATTTTTACCTATAACTCAAACACCCACAAGCACAGTTCGGATCTATCTACACATGCATGACTAACATTCCTATACCTTACCGTAACAAACAGTAAATATAACGGTAAATGTTCTGCATGCTTATACAATAATACATTTGCTCTCCTGTGTAACCCCCTCACACACATCTGTAGCACACCGTGTTGTGACCACACAGCTGTAAGGTGAGTTGGCGCCATTACGCTGCATGCACCACGGCCACATGCAGCCATACATGGCATTCCTACAATGCCACACAAGGATGCTAAAACATGCTGAAACGTCCTTTGCTAAAACATGGACGTACAACCAATCCCCCAAAGGTGTTACAAATAGGAAAATACAAATAGGAAATATCTTCAGGTTTCCTAACCCTTTCCTAGCTAGTGTAGCATGATTTTTTTTCTAGATTACTTCCTTCTTATATTGTAGATTACCAACAGGCTCATCTGACTGTACACAGAGATGCAAAGCACCTCTGACGAGAACTGGGAGCCCACAAACATCCAAAAGCCAAGTGCACCCATCAGCCCTGACAGAAGGTGATACACAGAAGTACACCACCCATCTCTCACACGTAGCGTTTCCTGGAACAAAGAGATATGATGAACGCCTGACCCTGATCTCCCTGGGGAGCTGAAATGACATCTCTAGCTGCCTGTTTATTGCCTCCAGCCCTTGACAGCATTGGCAAGGCCATCCATATTGCTGACATTTTTCCCCGCCCTCCCCTCACTGCCAGCCTTGCTTGCTATGGCCGGGTAGTCCTGCTAATGTTGCCATTTACAAGAACAGCTGAGACAGTAGTGCTGATCAAGCGTTTCTATCACACCATTATCGATTCAACAGGCGTACGAAAAGCCGAGGGGTGCTCACAATTTCTCGTGCACTTGCAAAAAGGTGGAGAGTCGCAGAGCACGGAGCAGCCTCCCCCTGCTCCAATCGGCCCGGCTCGCTGCGTCTCCTGAGCACGCACCATACTCAGGCTCGCCCTGGATGCTGAACACGTCTGCCAGCCCCATCAGCAGCTTGGCCCTTTGCCATAAATCAATAAGTTCTCTTTAGAATTCCACCTTCCAAAAATATTTACTGTACATAATTTAATATAATACTCTCCTGGATAAAGAGTTGACATGCTTAATTACCTGGCTCAAGTGGTTTCCTTCTACAGAATACTGTATGCCCAGCCAGGAACACGGACAAACACACAGCAGCTTTTTAATCTGCTGGGACCTTGGGGTGGGAGAAATTTCAGTCCTGAAACTCTCCTCTGACAGTGTCCTCCCACTCCTAGGGTGAGTTTGGGTTTGACTCTAGGAGGGAGCAGCCTCCTGCCCACACAACTTGAATAGGCTCTCTTCGCCTTACAAACACCTGAGGGTTTTTTGGGAAGGAAAGACGTGCTGAAAAGAAAGCCTGTATCTTACTCAACTCAGCAAATGGCTGTTGCCATTGATTTAATGGTAGGACCACTTATCCTGGAGGGACTTCTTGGCCAAACAGCACTGGCAGAGTTGTATCACCCACTATTCTTCGTAGATATGAGTGTCCAGGACCTCTGTTCATAAAGCAGCCTAATTACACAGAAGCAATCTGCCATTTTTTCCTCACAACTTTTAGACTGTAGTTGTGTTTGGAAACCATTTTTTGAATCTAAACCCTCATTTACCCTTTGTTTGTATCTTCCCTCTCAGCATGTACATACTGCCATTTGTCAAATGTGGCATCCTTGCCAAATGTAATGCACCCCCTCCTGTGTTTAGGATGCCATCCTAGAAACCACCACCACTAACTGGGGTTTTGGTTTAGCCTTTCTGCAGCCTCCTTATTAACACTTGGCTCATCTGGAGAGTTTTCATTTCAAGGTCAAGTTCTTTGATGACTTATTCCATGCTGCCTGCTCCACGTTGTATAATCTCAGTGAAAGGCGTGCTAGGAACCAGGCATAGACGGCTGAATACAGGTACATGAAGTGAAGGCCGCATGAGAACGTGAGGACACTCCTAGGAGTCTCAGCAAATACAGTTCACACAGCTTTGTGCAGACTTTGACTTTTGAATATCCAAAAGCTCAAAAACTTAGGAAAACTCACCAGTGCACACAGGTATAAATTAACTCACATTCAGATTTCTGGGAATGAAAATGTCCCATTTTGCGTACACTTCTGGGAAGTGCTGACTGACATCTGACAACTGTTTCTCTTTGATGACCAGACGAAATGGCAGCTCTGCACCAAAAGCCAGAACCAAAGTCAAGTGAAACAGTCTAGCTATGTTGAAAGAAGTTGTCCTTTCTTCCTTGTATGATATATTTTTTTGAGAAATATGTATATACCAGTTTTACTAGGTTTGTCTCACATTTCCATGAGGAGGTCCCAGTGATCAAGGAACATCAGTGCCCTAGTTTTCATTTATATCAGCTAAAACATTTGTGCCTTTTGACAAAATATTTCTCCAGGACTTATTGCTATACTGAATAAAATTTTCTCTGCAGTTGCCAGGAACAAGCAATCCAGGGGTACACGCGTTTGAAGTTAAAAGCTGAGTATAGATACTATCAAAGCTGTTCTTTTGTATGTTAATGGCGCTTGTTCAGCAATTCAGAAGAGCAAAATAGCCTGAATCGGTTTGGGTTTTTTGAAAATGCAGTCAACATATTCCTTCAGCTAACCTGATGTACATCTACTGTTTGAAACAGAACCCAAATTTCATCCTGTTCTCATATGAACCCTTTTACCTAACACTCAGTGGCTTCTGATCTCCCTCAGTTAAAGCTTTATAATCACTTCCAAATTCAAATCAGAACCTACTTCTAAAGAGGCGGATGTGTACTTTGTGCAGAAAGGTATAAATTTAGACCCCAAATGTTTTCACAGTAGGGGTTTTGGCAGGTTTTCAGACCTGACAAATTTACTCCCTCTATCAGTAATTCAGGTAGGTTCTCAGCAATGTTTTGGTTTGGTTGCTTTAGGGTTTTTTGCAGCAAGGCAGGTCTTGGTTGATCAGATTGGTCCCTAGCTTGAGCACAGTCTAAATCAAAACATCAATAAAAGTCTCCCTACCTCCCTTGTCTCTGAGGAAAGCAGTGTCTCAAACAGTGCTGTGGTGGATCTGACATCTTGTGTGTAGTGCTGCTGTGTTGGGTGCAACTTGTCGCGTGTGACATCCCATGGTGACAGCAACATGCATGCCCACAGCTCACAAAGTTGTGAAAAGGAGTCGCGATGTAGCTCTTGAAATGCAAGAGATGTGGAAGAATTTGGAACCCCTTCTGTTAAAAGCAAAAGTCTGAAACCTTCAGAATGGCATATCTCCGAATTGGATACAGAAGCTTCTGTTACATGCTCTATTCAGTCATGCACCATGCAATTTTTCTACACGTAATAACAGATCACTGTCAATGTACCTCAGTCTTCATCTGCAGCGCTTTCTGCTATTCTTGTCCCCAGACTGTCTTACGCAGAGGCTGCCTATCATGCCAAATTTTCCTGCTAGTGACAAACATCTCGCATGTAAAAATAGCCCTGAACCAATATCCTTTTTCTGGCCAGCTCCACCGGGCTGAGAGAATACAGATTGAGAACAAACATTTGTACTTCATAGCTGAAGTTTAAAAAATCCTCTTACGTGAGCACTGTAAAAATCTAGTAATCTCATAATCTTGTAATCTAGATTCAGATCTGTTGTCTCCAGATCATCTCTGATGACCAGAGAAACCACAGGTTTGTTTTGCTTGTAACCTAACAACAGTCACTGAAAGCAAAGAGTGGTTTTCTGCTGTCTTCAGAGGTCTGAATCAGGCACTTCATCAGATTATAAAACAGATCTGAGATGCAGCCAGTGTATTCACATATCTTTGTCTCTGGTCCCTCTCTACAACAAGAGAGCTCTGTTTCTCCGTGACACGCCGCGTACCAGCTCCCTGCTTTTCACACAGGCTAACTCCTACTCTCCCCAGGAATAGCTTATCAGAGTCTCCGGCATTGTTTAGCTGGCTATAAACCAGCAAGCAACTTCTGTCTCCATGGTGAATGATTCTTTGTCATCTTTTCCTCAAAGCTTTCTAATTAGACATCCTGTAATTTGCAGCTTTTCTCTAACATATTTGCAGTGGTGTTTGTGTGCGTGTGTGCGCATGGAGAATAAAAATTAAAATGTGGCAGTGAATCAGCAGTCTGTAAATAACTGCAATAAATAAACAACAATTTTTTTTCTAATGAGACATGGACTGGATCTTTCTTTCAGGCAAGCAGCTGGTCATTTTACTGCTTCAACCTTAAATCCCCAAAGCCAATCTGCTGTAACAAAGGACAACAGCAGTTTCCACCTATTGTCAACATCATGGGATGACACGGCTGAGCTTGGTGATCTGTCCCACAGTCTGTGGGTGAAGCAAACAATGGATGCAGAGAAAGTGAGAGCACACTGAAATAACGTGCCATTTGAGAAACATTTGCTTCCAGTTTAATGTTTCTTCTCTGGTCGAGAGCTGATCAAAATCTGTTAGTATTTACTAGGCATCTAGCATCCTTCGTGAAATGAGCTGCTGATTTCATCTGGTTCCTGCTGGACAGGTATTTACTTCACAAAAGCAATCTTCACAGCAGGTACTACATTTCAGGCCATGGAGACATGTCAAAAAAAAAAAAAAGAAAAAAGGAGCTAAAAAAACGAGGGAGGGAGGGAGGGAGAGAGGGGGATGTAGAGGAACAAAGGAGACAAGGGAAAAAAACAGAACTAGTGATTCAAACTATTGCTTTTCCCACTAAAGAGCCAAATGAATAGCTACTCTGATTGTGGCTCACGACTACTTGGCCACCCAAAACATGGAAATCTGAACACTGATGCAGTCTCCTCTGATACAGGTCTGGGGTCCAAACAAGGGAGTGAGGAGTGCACTGCCTCCTTGGGAGTCTCCAGGTATGAAGCTACTTTAAAATCTAGACCTTCCCCATGGCATACTCACTCCTGACAGAGGAATACTTTCCACTACTCAAATGAATGACTGAGGAGTATTCATCCCTTATTCAAAGTGGTGAATAAGCTCTCTTCTGCTGCCTTCTGACCTTCTCAATAAAATATTCACATAAAAATTAACTTCTTAAAAATACATTACATAGGCTCGTACTTACATCATATATGCTCTCTCAAACTTATTTGACATTGCTAAGAATACTGCAAAGAAAAACTGAAATTTCATCAGTGTCTCACTTGTTCCCTGGCTGAAGTTGTAAACCCTTGCTTCTAATAACGCAATCAACTCCACAGAAATATACTGCATTGTCACAAAGAGGGGCTTACGGTTTCAATTTGGGAATAATTAGATGGAACAGATGTGAATGTCAAGAGTATCTGTGTCTGCAAATTCCTCCAATAATGCATCTGATGACCACAAAATATTTTATGAGGTTCAAGCCTCATCCACAGCTAATGGCTCCCAGTTAATAGAACCAGTCAAAGGGCAAAGAAAGGAGAGGGGGTTGTTCATGAATATTTATGAAGCAAAACAAGCAGCAGAGATATTCCCTTTTAACAGGCTTCATTACTTCTTCTTCCACTCTCCTGATGAAGTAACTGCATTAAAATCCAAGCATTTGAGTGTTTCTCAGCTGCACTCACAATCAGACTCATAAAATCAATTGAACATATATATATATTTATATCTACAAATGGAAACGGGAAGAATCAGATACACTCTATTCTTTTTAATAATTTTGTTGCTTGAGGACAGGACCAGATTTACAGACAGCCCTCTTCTGTGCCTAATTCTGCAAGCTGCTGAGTGCCTCCTGAAAACACTTGAGCCTTCTCAGAGTCATGAATGGAAGATGAGAGTGCTGAGCCTCTCTGAAGAGATGTTCAGTAGTTTGCAAGATTGCTCCCTTCATTCTCAAGCCAGAGGTAGTCTGGGAAAGCTTCACCAGCACGGCTTGTGTCCATGCCCTTGGTTAGCATGGCAGACTTCTAATAGAAGAGTAATTCTTCATCAGCCCAGCTTGCTCTTTAACAGGTCTGGTGAGAGAACTGATAGGAATGGACCTAAATGTCTACAGGCATATAAAAACTTAGTAAGATCAAGGCCTACCAACCCTTACTGCATTTACCTATCAATAGCAATGACTTAAAGCTCTCAGCAGGTTGGGGTTGCCTGTAACTGTATCGACCTACTTTGTTTAAGAAGTAGGCTAACATCAGCAAGCAAGTCTATACCTGGATTTTCTAAACTTGGTATGGTCCCTGAATGTCACATGTTACAGGAGGACTCCAGGTGATGTGCCACGCAGCCATCAGCTTGCTGGAAAGCAGAAAGTGATGTATATAGGAGTGAACTGGCCCATTGTGTGATGAGGTTTCTACACAGCACTGTCATAGTTCACAACAGACTGCTGGCAGAAACTGGAAATGCATCAAATCAGGCATGAAGTTCTACGTTCCTTCCCAGGTCTGCAAGACTCACACTATGTCTCTTGCAAGCATGCCACAGACTATCAGACAAGGGTACAGGCAAAAAACATACTCCATGTCCCCCTGCAAGACATGGAAACGGACCTAAATTCAAACCATAGCCCACAGAGGTTTGTCATGATTGTAACTACAATGTGCAACTTGTCCTTCCTGCTGGTCTTGTCTGCATGCTCAACATAATGGCTCAGCAAAACAAAATTTTTGCAAAAACTCAATGGATTGTATTCATAACCAATAATCAAAACAATCTAATTGATACAGAAAACATTCCCTTGGCTGAAGTTCAACCCCAAGACCTTGGGAAATGAAGCCTGATCTTCCAACCAGCCCTTCTCTGCCTCTCAAGCAGTCCTTTCACAGTCTTGATCCTGAAAACCTGTGGGAGGAAGAGGGTAACATGAGCTCCGTATACCCAGCTATGTTCTTGCAGACTCAAAGGACCAAACACAGGACATTGAACAGTACCAACAACCTCTGTAACATAAGCTTTGAAAATAAGTCTTGGTTGGGTCTGATTCCATACTTTTAATCTTGTGGATGACCTGAGATAGGACGACCTCAAACTAAGACCCTTGATAGTGAGACAGTTGTAGCGACCATATAAAATCCCCATATCCGGACCTGGTGCTGTTAGTTAGTCCTACCAACTCTGTTGTATGAAGAAAAGTAAGAAGGCAGACAAAAAAGACCTTAGCATCTTGTCTCTTGGTTATTTCAGTGTCTTGGTTACCACGCTGAAATCCAGGTGGGAATCAACACATTCATGCTCATTTACCCAGACAGCGCTGCCCAGACTAGAGTGTCAGCAATGCAGAAGGTTTGAAATAGCATTCTCAGAAGATGCTGATTTTTTTTCATACCTCAGCAGCATATCCACACAGAGTCTACTGACACAGCCTGGCTCTTCCCCCATACACCAAGCCTTCAAAAACTCCCACAACTGTGGTGTCCCACAGACACATTGCTCAGATCAAGGTAAAGCTCCTCACTGAGTTCTTTAACCTCCAAGCTCTACAACACTGCAGGAGGCTAAAACATGGTTTGCTTGAGTTTTTTCCTATGCACACTTTTAATTACCAAAAAAAAAAAAAAAAAAAAAATTGTATTCTTCTCATCAGAAACTTCTACAAGTAATGCAAACTTTCATGAAAAAAAACCAAAACTTAAAAAAATTAGGTTTGGATTAAATGCTTGTCTACATGTTCTTGGTTTTGGTTAATGATTTGTAAACATGGATATAATCTTGTAAGGAAGTGTATATTTTCTGGAAACAGAAACAAAAACCTAGTTTAGGCCAAAACCAAATTTCACATCAAAGCAAGCCCTTGATAGAGTTTTTTTTTACCCAGCTCTACTCAAAATTATGTGCAACAGAAGTACTTTTGGCACTTCTTCCACATGGAGATAAATTGGTGCATCCTTCTAGCACTTTCCCAGGGCAACTTCTCAAGCAGATTTCAGCATCCACGGAGATGTACCTGACTGTTCACACCTTCTGTTTGTAAATCTTTCAGTCCTGATTGCTCCCAAATTATCAATGTCTATACTTTTTCACAAATGTAGCCAGTCCTTTTAACAGTTTCTTGACCTCTAATCTTTACCTGCACATGTAAAACACATTAATTCTGCAAATTTCTAGCAAAGAGTAGACAGTTAATGGATATTCTAAAATTGAGCATGGATCACCAAGTCTATGTCATTTTAGTCCCCTGCCATTCAATCTGCAATGTCTCAGTACAATGTACACCCTCAAAAATCCCACAGGATCATGTATGGTAGAACCAAAATTGTCCTTCTTGCAGTAGGAAAATGGTCCTAGAATATCATATTTGCTAAATATGTTGTTCGAAACAATTAATTTTTTTTTGAAATAATGAATTTTATCTTCATCTTGCATTAACACAATAAGTGTGAGACTCCCGTGCTTTCCATTAAGCTATTTTTAATTTATTCCAACAGAAGAGAAAAGGCAACCAGGTTTACATCCTGAACTTACTTTTGTACACGAGATATTTTTTCCACGTATTCATCACTCCCGAAAGCCAGTTAAATCCTGACAATTAGATTATATCAGTCCTTTGTCTAACATGCAACTTTTTGCCAAGATGAGAGGAATAAGGAACAACCTTTGCTTCAGTACACATCTGTCACACTACACTCAACACTGCAATATTGCAAAATGTACGTCACTCATTAATGAATTCTAAAATATATACACATGGTCTAAACTGGAGTTTATCCATAAAGTTTTGTTCCCAATGGCTAGAAATATTTGGGGTCAAGTAAAGGTGAAGGTTGTTAGTCACTTCTAAGCTCTCATACTGGACAGTTAATTCCAGTCTGCTCCCAGTGATGCCTCGTTGCAAGCAGGGGTGGCATCTCGAGTATTTGTGCAGTTGTCTGTATTGATCTCAAAACTGCCTAGAACCTTTGTAATGCATTTAATAAAAGTAAAATGTTTTGTTAAGTAAATTGAAATGGATGCTTTGTAAATTTTCAACGTACAAAGAAAACCTTAACATTTCCTCTTGAGTTGCGGTGGCATAACTGTTGAGTTTTATTTACTGACAATATTGGAGCTTATTAGGAAACAAATTATTTCCCAAATTAATAGAATTTTGGAAGTCACACTTCTACAATTTCACTTCTACAGGACTTTTACAATGCTGAAGCCCAAGAGAATTGTTTCCATGGGGTTATATGTTAATTTAAAACAGAAACATAACAGTGGAGACATTTTAAATATAAACTAACAATCTGCTCTGGTGATTGCATCTCTGTGATGCTGCATACAATCTAAAATTGAAACTGAGCAGAAAATGACTATATAGGCAAAAGTGAAAATAACTAGCACCTTATTAACAGAGGAAACTGCATTGTGGTCAAACAATATGAATACTGACAAATTAAAACTATCATTTTAATCTTCAGTTTTAATCTTCTAAGGTTGTTTTAAGTAACGAAGTAAGTAAATTTGGTTTATTATTACTTTAAATACAGAGACAAATTATTTGCTGGAACAGCTCTGTGGTGTGTTAGTAGCCTCATGATTTTTACCCTGACTAGACCCTTTTAACTTCCCTGTTTGTAGGGAAATTCTACCCCCATTTTGACACACTCAGTCCCTCTTCAGCCTGACATTGCATGGTTCTTTTGTGGGATTCAGTCTAGGATGTAGCTGAAGAAATAAACTATTTAGAGATCCAGAAACTGTCTATGAGAAATCTAAGGTCAAATATTTCTATCAGAGTGTACAAGATGATAGATCAAAGGCACTCCCCAAATAGATGTTTGAATTTCCTTTGAAAACGTCTTTACTTTATCAGAGGCTGTTCCTATTAGCTCCTTTAGAAGCCTGTGACATCCAGACAAAAGTGCAGGAGAAGCATTTCCCTGCTTAACTTTTTATTCATAAACCCTTTATAAACCTGGGCTGCCACCTTTCAGCTCCAGGAGCTGGAAAGTGCTATTGCAAGTAGTTGTCACACCCGCAACACCTTCACAGACTAGTTCAAAAGAGAGTGGCTAACCATAGTCACCGTCTGTGACTTCTCCTCCTAGCTGGATGGGAACAGAGAACATAGTAGCGGTCTCTCCCAGCAGACATGATGGATATCTGGTTTACTGACTGAAAAAACTCAGATGAACCATTAGGCAACTGGGTACTACAGAAACCATACTGCACACCAGCAACCTCTCAAGCTACCAGCCTCCCTTTTCCAAGCCAGTCAGTTGAGAACCTGGCACAAATGCAAACTCGTGTCGGGGTGCTGGATGCCGTTTGGTCACCTTTGGACCAACGCACAGTCTGAGGACAGGACCTGCTGCACTGTGGGATGAAGGGCAGGCAAAGTGCACCGCCGTTCTTCTGGGTTATGTTGTCCTATGAAAGGTTGCAGGAGTCTACAGGGTCATCTTTGAAACAATGTTTATGGAGAAAGATAATATCTTTTATTAGACCAACTGATATAGCTGGAAGAAATAGAGAGACAAGCTGTTTGTTTTTTCCAGCTGTACCAGTTGATATAATAAAAGATATTATCTCTCTATAAAACTTGCCTTACTTATATATTTTAGACAATCAGGACTAGAGAAATCCTACCACTGCTTATTTTAACCACTCCAAAATGGCCCAGCATCCTTCCCCTCAGATCAAACACAGATGGTCACTCTGGTTAATTTTTTCTTCCACCTCCACAGCTCCTTTGGGTTCACTCCTCCTACCCAGGCTGCTGGTACTTGTGATAAAACCACACACTATGAAATGCAGATGACTCCAAGGAGTATTATCTTCCTTACAACTAAAATAAATAGTATTGTTCCCAGCTTTTTCAACATAGGCTTGCAGAAGGAAGGAAACACATCAAAGACCTTTCTTCCGCTAACACTGCAAGTCTTCTGCCAACAAATTAAACCCACACAATCTCACAGTCCACCTCCTCAAAAGGTAGCCTTGCCTTCCTGTCCCCCAGCCATTCACCCGCTTCACTGCCCTCTCTCCCTGCTGGCAGGGGACAAAATTGAGAACCAACCTGGATTTTAAAATATGCATTTTGTATATCTTAGAGTCACTGAATATCAAAATAATGAAGTCAGGAAAAATGTAACCTATACCCTGTTGCCACTATAAGGATTACATCCCGTCTCATCAGATGTATCTGGCTGTTACGGTTCAGGTATCCACGACGTCAATATTTGACTGTGACAACTAGTTGTGCTTAGTTATCCATCTACATAACTAGAAGAAGCTTCAGTGCATGTAAAATGAACCTGCTTACTTATTATTAGCTATATCAGGTCACTGTGCACATCAAAGACTCCTCATTAAGGCTGAGGCCAATTCAATTTTTCTGTCCCCTGCTCAAGTGTTTGTTTTTTTCTCATGGTACTGGCAGTAGCTACTCAAGGGACCTTACTGTAACCTCCAAGATAACTGTACTGCACATAAGCAATTACACCACTGACTAGCAGTGGGAAGCTCACAGGATACAACTTTTACACACTATAGCCTTCACTCACATATTCATTAAAAGTGCAGGTTCACCTGCATTCAGAGCTGAACACAAAACGCATCTCTGTAACTGCCTTTTTCTCTGTGAAATTGCAAGTCCTGCCTTTACCTGCTGCAATATACTCAGATACATATACATGCACAGTCTGTGGAATGGGAAAAAAAAAGATTATTAAAATTATTTCACTTTTAATACCTTAGTAGAAGTTCACACGCTTTATTTATGAGGTCATATAAGTATTCATGTGATAGCTTGATCAATCAACAGATCAATAGCTCAACTGATCATCTGTCACCTTTAATTCTGTCAGGATTATATCTCTTAGGACAAAAGACAGACATATCTTTCAAATACCTTACACAAAAAGCAGATGTATCAGCTGTTTCTCTGGACTAAATGAGTATTAATGATCACAGGATCCTTATAAGCCTCTACTTGTCTTCTGCATCTTCGTCATTACTAGCAGCACATTAAGTTACCATATGGAAACAGATGCATTCACACTGTTCACTACAGACACCAAGGATTTGAATGAAGCCACACTTCAACCTCTGTGAAAGACGCTCAGCTCATGTCTCATTCCTTTTTGTTCTAGTTTATATGGTAAGCAGAGTTCTTTAGCTGTGTTATTTGACCAGAAAGCAATCATCAAACATTGCTGCTTCCTAAACGACCTCACATCTCTCCAATCATGAGTCAGTCCAGCAATTACAGGAACAGAGTCTGGATTCTCAGGTCCTCCTTTCAGCAATTGATTGCCATACATCTTTGGAAAAAACCATCTAGCCTTACTCTGTCCTAGTTATTCAATCTGCAGAATGGGTGTGTTTAATCACACTATGCACAGCAGATATTGCTAACCAGCATCAATGAAATGCAGGATGCAGCAACCTGCAAGTGAAAATCTCATGTCTGGCTCACAGCAGGAATGGAACAAGGGTCTTGAAAGCACTGAAGGCATTAAGCCTTCCAATTTCAGGAAGATGAGAGGTTTCCTATACTGTCATCTCACCCAAAGTAGGAACAGAGAGAGGATGTACCCCCTACAGGTGGCTCCTGGATCACCCTGGCATAGAAAAGCCAAAGCTCCTACAGTCTTCTGTGGCTATAAAGGGCCCTGACCCTGCAGAACAGCAACATAGCGATGCAGAAGCAGAGGTACAATTTGAAGACATCCTTCCAAACGTAAGTGATGCTCTGGGGAAGCTCACAGAGTGAGGAAACAGGAGCATCTGCAAAGGGCAGGGGTGCAGAGCAGCAGGAGCTGTAACACAACCAGTGATACAAGATTCTTAATTTACAGTGAAAGAAGAGCACTTGGGGCAGAGGCTGGCACCTCTCCAATGCCAGAAGAAAACTGAAACATGGAGAAGTGACAGCAGGCCCATCCATCATCTTTGGACTTCTAACCACCAATCTTTGTATTTCTAACCATCACATTCAGAGTGGAGGGCCCATGGTGAAAGAGGCTTACCACGTTTCAAGTGGAAACATTCAATGACAAAGCTCCTTACAACAGAAACTGCTGCTTCTTTCAGCTGGGATCACATCTTGACACAAAGATCAGTGAGGTGAGGCACCACAGGAAAGAGTTAAACTACTGTGATTCATTTCTAGGAATGCTGTGTAGTGAACAGAAAGAGGGGTAAGGACAGCAAGAGAATCATCTCCAGTAAAACTTTCCCTCTTCTGCCAAAACAGCTATAGGTTGTGTTTTTCAGGAATTCATTTAGTCTGAATAAACTTAATGCAGAATTGGCCAGATGCTCAGGTCAGCGTAAATCGGTGCAGCTCGACTTCTGGGTAGCCAAAGCTCAACACAGGGAACACCCAAAGTGCCAGACATTCATCATTACTAACATAACACATCAGTGCTCACTGAAGTAAAGGTTTTAGTGCTGCTTCAAGACCCACCTGACTACAGTACATTTATTTTCTCTGCTGTTCTGTTGTCCTCCGACTCCTTGAAATTACTATGCAGAGTTGTTAAACTATTGGTGTAGTGATGTGCCTTACTCTTAGTTACTTCTGGAAAAAGTTACACTTTTTTCATTATCTCACAACACACACAGACACTCACAGTTTGCAAAATATCATGTGACCTAGCTGGCTGAAAGGTCTTCTATGAGTATCATAAATCACTCTTTATCTGCCTTGGCTATTTTTATAAATAGCACATCTTGGCTTTGTATGTCTTAAATTCTTTGCACCATTTCTTTTGTTTAATGGGAAAAAAGAGTGATAAGGATTTGTTTATTAACAGAGAGAGAAAGACAGGTATTAATATTTTTGTGTTGTTGCTGAAAGTACAGTCCTGACAGGGGCTGAATTTCCAATCTTTTGTATAAAAGCCATTGACAACCTTTTTCACTAGGCTACCCAGGATGTCATTTAAAGCTCAACACACACCAGAAATTTAATGTAAATTAGCCACCGGAGGGTACCACCACAGACCCATGATTGTAACAGAAACATATTGACATTGGCATAAAAAAGGCTAATTAACTGCTTCCTTTCTGCCAATTGCCCACTGGATGCACGCTGCTGCTCTGCATCTCCTGGGCGGCTGCAGATACGACAGCAAATACTCTCCTTCCATGGAGCTTGGCACAACAGTTGCTTAAAGTGTCTGCACAGAAGCGTAGGGGAAGAGCAATATGAGGGGATGAGTGCTCCGCAAGCAAAGGGATAGAGAGTTCAAAGTACATCCCCTTCCTTCATATGGAGCAAAGCTCTCTTCATGCATGCACCATTTCTGGAAAATCAGACTTGACTTCACATGTTTTTCTTCCTTAGTACAAAGAGCTATTGAAATGCTGTAGTCCTAGGCAGCATGTTTGGGGCTGATAAGAATAACAGCATGTGGGGAATTTAGTCTTTCATTTCAGAGGAAAACAGATTTTGTGGCATATTCTGCCTGAAAGACAACCCCAAAGAAGGATGTAAACTCACAGCTTCTACAGGTGAGTCCGACAATTCATCCAGGGAGTTGCAGTCTGATTAGAGGATCTTAAGGTGTTAGGTAAAAACCTGTACACTTCCATGAATGCAACTAAAATAAACTGTGAATTACTGAAGTAATTCTCAAGCGCTACAGGGCTTGATTGCCTTGTATAGTGATTTGCACCCACACATTGTGAGTATCAAGCAGGTGTAAAATGCCTGCAATGGAGGAATAGGGAACGGTGATTTAAAAGCATTTTATATACACATCGCCCTGAACTTAATAGGTATGAAAGTGTCCTTCAAGGTAAACTGGAAATAATCAGTCCCCAGAACTCAAAATACATGTCCTTTGTGGCTATTAAATGCTTTATATTTGCAGATGTCTTGATATTAATGCTTATTCTTACAATGCACTAGAGAGAAGTCCATACTAAAACCTCATTTTAAGACCCATACGGATGTGTAATACCTGAAGATCATTCCCACACTTTCCTGTTCACCTCCATTTTTTTCAGTTTATAATATTTTTATTCTTTTGACTTGCTTTTTTCCTGTTACACACAGCAGAAGATAAGTTCACCATCAGCGTTTGCCCTGTGCAAATGCTGTGCTGTTCTGCATCCACAGCATCACCTCACACAAAGAAAAGCTTTATCTAGCCACGAAAATGAAGTAGGAATGAGTGACTGCAAGGGTCAGGTGAATGTTAATGGGACAGTAAGACTTTCATCTGATGTCACCGGAAAGAATCCAAATTGTCTCAACACAAAATGAAAGTAAAATCAAAGTTGTTCCACTTTAATGACTTTTTGGTCAACTGTGAGAAAGGAGTTCACAGTTTCACAACAGACTGAGCTCCATGTCACAGAAAATAAATAAGTAAAATACGTAAATAGAAAACAGTGCAGTCATCTGACACCAATGCTACCACTCAATAACGAAATCAGGTCTGAAAACCAAACTAGCTTCTCACTTATTATCTTCTAGTTAAGGATGGAGGTGCTTTGGTGGGAGGCAGAAACGTGCATTTCTGTTGCCTGTGCTGTCCTCATTCTGAAGAAAAGCACACAGGACTCAGTGTCTGGGGATGTAAAGCCCACACTAAAGTCACCACAAAACAGGGGAAGAGATGAAGGGAACACAGCGTACCAGAAAGAGAGATTATCTGTTCACCCCTCTCACGGTTGCAGCCCAAGGAGGAGCAGAGAACACTTCCTCGTATCATCAGCTCCTGTCTACTTAGTATTGTCTTGTTACCAGATGGACGTGCACATTCTAGGGTAAAGCTTTTTATGTGTCAGAGAGCACCAGAAGCAAAAAGAGTAATTTATAAGCAGCCAGCACCCCTACAAAGCTAGCTCATTTCACATTTTTACATTCTCTAAACTCATCTTAGAGATAACACTTTCCCCTCTGGCTAGAAACTAAAACATCTTTTTTCTTTCCCTGTTATTTCATTGGCTTAAAAAAAAAAAAAAGTCACTGCGAGGAAGATGGATGCTGTGGCAAATGCACACTGAAAACGTTAAGAGTTAACAAAAACACTGGCTGGGAATAGGAGATAAGGTTAAGGGCAACGACATTCTTTTTGCTCCTGAAAATGTAGAACAAAGGTTAGCTGTTCTACTAACCCTGTTCGCTGTTATATTTTGACTCCTCACGGCCCAAAGAAGGCCTTGAAGCAACAATATTGCCTCAAATATTGCCTGTTTGAGGTGTTCGTTCTTTGAGAATCTCTTTCTTTCATCAGATACAAAGCAGCCAGTGAATGAAGTCAGCTCTCCCCGCAGAAACCACAGATGCACACACTGGGCTCCGGGTGCTTGTAGCACTCCGGCAGCCATCAGCAACAATTAGGTAATTTATTTCTCCTGTTACATCCCTTCACATTAACCACTGCGTGCCCAGTTGGACTGCTCCAAAGAAAGGGGCCAGTGCTTAATTCCATTAGCCATCACCAACTAAAATTCCAATAAAACAGGACAGGAGAATAATGCTGGAAGGCACACTGATATGTCGCTATCCTAAAAAAAAAAAAACCCTATAGTTGACTGCAAAATAGAAAAGGAAGAAAATCTCTTGCATACCACCTCCCCTAGGACGCCAGACTCATTCAGACTGATGTGGCCTCTCTGAATTGTTTTCTTATTTTATTAACAGCAGCAGTGATGATCTGCTTCCTCTGTCTCAGAGCTCTGCTTGATATTGGAAACTCGCTTTCAAACTGCAAACAGCTTTTGTACAAGAGGCTTGCTTCCTTCTTTTCTTCTTAGATCTCTGTCTTTAAATGAAATTGTAAGGCTGGCAGGACTGGACTGAAAAAGATGCATTAAACCTTGATAATTTTCTGCTAGAAGAAACACTTTAAGCCAAAACGACAGCCAGATCAGGAAAAAACATCCACTTTGATAAGCTGGTAATTAAACAGCAAGCAAGCTGGTGAGGCAATGTGATCAGTCAACCATGCTGGCCAAGATGTTACTGTCAAGTAGGACAGCAAGTTTTAAAGGCAAATTTTGCTCATCTCCTACTTAAAAGAAAGACAGAAGTTATTCCACTTGCCACAGATATTCCACTGCAGAGGAGAGGTCATGTGTGGAAAAACTGGAAGGATCCTGGTCTTACAAGAGAACCCAAAACAGAAGGAACGTGCCAAAGGAATGAGAAAACTGAAGCAGAGAAATGTTTTTCGTGTTTTATTGATTTTTGTCACATGTCCTCTGATGTGTGAGCTGAAGGGTAACTGACTTGGAATCCCTCAGACAGCGTATTATTTCAAATGTCCCAGGGCAATAAGCCATCAGCTGGAGCAATCATAAAGCTGAAGATTTGGGAAAAGACGGGTTTACATGGTATGTTTTGTGAGGACCAGAACTTGTCCTGGAGGCCTAGGAAACCTGGAAGTGATAGGTGCCAAAGGAGTCAAAGAAAGGAACAGTAAAGAAATTAATGCAGAGGAAAGGGTTTAAAATCACATCGGGTCAGCCTGCAGAAACCGAGCAAAGGCAGGTGGGAGAGTTGGCAAGATTCGGGCCTGTGAAAACAACCCATTGATTTAGCTGTTAAGCTTTGCAGAGCTCTCCTACCCCGCTACATTTGCTAATGCTGCTGAAGCTGTCGCTACCAGTCCCTCCATCTCCTTCCTCAGCGCAGGTCCCTGACAGGAACAACAAGGGACATCTGGAGACCCTTTCGTTCAGGGCTGAAACCCCTGCCCAGGAAGTGGTGGCCTGCTGGCCACTGCACGTCTGCCAGGGAGGAGCGTGGAGTCGAGAGATGCAACACACTGATTTTGTTTTGGCACACCACATGTTCAGCCATGAAAGAAGCCACCGCAAAGCCCTAGCGGTACGATTGAAGAAGAATGCTAAAGTCCAACCTTTTCCATTTTTCCCCTCTTTCTCTGCATGTCCAGCCCTTCCCTGCCCAACAGAGACTTGGCACGTGAGTCACCCATCAGAGCGCATGCCAAAGATTCCCCACTCCTGGCAGGACTGAGTGAAAATCAGATGTGTGGCAATTACAACTCTCATGGCATTACAAGTTCAGTATGTGGCTACCCAGATATCTCAAGTTATCACCTATAAGACAGATGGAGAGATCAGCACCTTTAGCAAAAAAAAAAAAAAGACAATTTTTTTTTTATGGCACAAGCTAAAAATATAACATTCTATTCTTTGTAACAATATTAGGGCTTACAAAGTCTACGGATGCCACGAAGACCACCACAACTGGTCTATTCTCTGTTTAATACAAGGTACAGAGGACCTAGAACAGGTTTTTCAGAAATCCCAAATGATGGAAAAATACAAAAATACCCACTGAAATCACTAACAACATTAAGCAATGACCTCTGACATCACAGGAAATTTGTATTGCCTCCAATGAATGCTGGATTAGACTCTTGTAATGTGAATTATTGAAAGTAAATAATTTATTTAGAGGTTGATACTGTGGGATTTTTTGTTTTGTTTTGTTGTGAACAGATTTACTCCTCAAAATATGTTTCCTAGTCAATACTCACGAGCAAAGGTGGTTTAGTGTCAACAAATCTGACCTATGAAGTGCTTATTAAATGCCTTTTCTGGACAATTGTTATACTTACATGATTGATCACTTTATTACTATTGAGCTGTCTCAGTTCTCTGAACAAGATGAACGTAAATGCTAAGACGAAACAAGAGTGGTTTAAAGATAGAGCTTGAAGAGAGCAGGAAGGCTGTCTCCTGACAGATTGCATTGTCTTTCAACATAAAACACATTTTGTCAACAGGAACCAAAGGAAAAAAAAAAAATACTGAGTAAAGCATGGAAGAGGAATAAATATGAACCAAAATAAAATTTGCCAAATTGTATCTGAATACTTTTTACTACCGCTCAACTACTTCTGCTCATAAACTAGTAGCAGTACAATTCCCAGATCAATTTACAAAAAGAACAAAATCTTTTGAAGAGTATCCGTAAAAGGTACCACAGTCATATGCAGTATGTATTTAGGGAAAGAGCATTTTAGAGTCTTTGAATATTAACATAGCATGTTTTGATTCCTGTCATTTTAGGTTGTACAAAATTTCCATAATAGTCAGCCAGATCAGCCATTGGAATAGCAGGGCATCAAACAGCATCCTCCCAGGTGTAGTGGTCTTTCAACCAGGGTTCAAGATTGTAGAGAGAATGACAGACCGGAGATAGCGTCTGAAAAGAAAATTACTGACAGAAGTAGGGATGATCAGGAAAATGAAGACTTGTGATAAATAAAACCAAACTGTCACTGTTCTCAGTTATTAGCACAGGAATGAATGACAATCAGTTCCTCCTCCTCTATGATTTGCCAGCTCTGGTCAGGTCACTTTGAACCTTGAGGCCCACTGACTGACGGTTCGGAAGAAGGTAATAGTGTACATGGTCAACCAAATAATAAGTTGTCATGTGGAACGGGGGTAAAATAACATCCATACTGGCTTCTGCCCATGATCAAAGTTCACATGCTGAACGAATTTATCTTGGAGCCTTCTAACATGCTTAGGTCAGATTCACGTATTGAGAAAGATCTCAGTGAAGAACGAGGATGGACCTATACACCTGTTCCCATTGTCAGCGCTCCTTTACCTTTAATTCACACACACCCCATCACTAATTTAGTTTGCTACAATATTTCTTCAGGGCTGTAATAATAGTAATACAGACAAACCATGGGAACTAGCCAGTACCAGTCTCTATTGCCTTCATAACTTCTGTTTTCCCACTGTAGCTCCACAGTAGGGAAACAGTCTCATGAGCTCCCTCTTAACATACCATTAAAAAGTCAAGTGCTTTTCCAGAGCTCTTCCCAAACCCATCACAGTCCAGGATGTTACTCTGACTTACACCAAATACAGTGCAAAGCATGTGGCAAATCTTGCTGCAGAACCTTAGGAAAGAAAAGTAACTAATGATGGATCACAGGGAGGGAAAAAAGGAGGGGGGCACAGAATAGGAAAAAAAAAACCTCTCAATGTGCAAGGAAGCTTCAGTCCAAGTTTCAGACTCTTCCAAATGCAGAGAGATTTGAATTTGTAAAATGTAGCTTCAAATTCACAATCTAAACTTCTGCAAAACCTCCAAGGATTTTGGGATGTAAGGTTTGTATTCAGGCATGTAGACTTCGAAATTTGTAGAAGTTTCCTTGTTGCTCTGAATAGTCGGAAACATTAACAACCAATAACATTTTCATTATCACTACTACAGTTTCTCCCAGTGCAGGGAGTAGTTTCTCACTCCCCGCTCTTAGATAAGCCACAGAGATTCCTGAGTGTTGGCTGCTAAATGCTTGATTATTATCCTGTGGGCTTCTCCCCACCTTTTCTTTTATGTATGCTCACTGTGTATCTGCACAGAAGAGAGGATGTATATTTTACAGCGTGGTGTTTTAGCACATGGCTCAGCACGCAGAACACACGCTCGCTAATCTGACTGTCAGTGTTCCCAGCATCAGGACATAGCTAAATAGCTCTCAGGATAGGGCTCATTAGGCTCCACCGAATAGCCAAGAGGAGCAATAGATTTCATAAATGAAAACATTCACCAGGTGGAAAATACTCGTCACTGGATTTGAGCAAGAACACATATTGCTCTTAAAATACTTCATAGTAGCTATAAAAAAAAAAAAGGTAGAAAAACAGGTCTGCATTCATTCTCTCTGGCCTCATCTTCACTGCAGAGTTGGTGCATTCTGCGGCTCACCCCAAAGTCCTGGGGTCCACCTAAGTGGGGAAACCACTGCAGTCCTGTCCTTCCCACCTGCCTGGGTTTACTCCTAAAGGAAACAGGAATGAATCGGGAAATGACGACTGCTCAGGCCCTACCATGACAGACAGTTTTAACACTGCCAAAGCACCCACTGCAAACACCTATGAAGGGTTCCCAATGCCATTTTTTTAGATACATGGGACCAAATCTTGTTCCTCTTATACTGAGTTTTTCGTCTGCACTCCAGAGGCCTGCAAGTGGCCATTCCAAACCACCAGCTGCACATCATGACTCCTAAGATGCACAAGTAAACATTTGAACCCAGTGAGTATGTCGGAAATCATAGGTGGAAAACGAAGGTGATGACCAGGCATTTGATACACTGCAGCTGTACAACCCGGGGCTGCTTCCTGATGTAAAGTTATTTCAATGTCTTTATTCGTAAAGAGTTTTCTGGTACTCACACTAAATTTGAGAATAGTTCATGCTCCACTGAGTAAATCTGCACAACACATTACTAACTTATTAAAGGTAGAATCGTCCTACAGAACATTTTTTCTTTATTTTTTTTCATATGTTTATTTGTTTTAAACCATCTCAAGACTGCATTAGCACAGAAACACATCATTTTCTAGACTGTGAGGCTGTTGAACTGAATTTCCATTTATTGCCAGTGTGAGCACTTGGGCAAACACTAAAAACAGCAGGAGAAAAGCTGTAGGGATCTTTTCAGGGCATCTAGTGGATCTAGATTGAGGGAGATTTTCTGGAAAAAAAAAAAAACAGTTCCCAGGACAGCCCATGTTTGCAGGGTGAGTAAGAAGCCAGGAAGTTCATGGTGGAAGCGCCTGTACCAGCAGGACCTGCCACTGCAGCAGCAGGGACACGGAGGCTCGAGAAATTTGCCTTCAAAAAGAGCTATACCCAAATGGAGCCGGAGCAGAGAGCCAGCTCGTGATAGTGAGGGATAAATAACAGGTTGGAGAAGCTGAAGGAACCATTGACAGTGTCACGTCAAGAAATGAAATCTGTGAGGAGACAGTGAAGTGACAAAAACCACCACACCAGAGGCCATGTCATCGGCAGCTTCTACTGCACCCCTGCAGAGGAGCCACCACCAGCGCCTTAGCAGAGACAGCAAACTACATCCACAGGGAGAGGGTCGGAGGGAGATAGATCCGTCACTGCCTGGCCCTTCTCACTGCCATAGTCAAGGGGATGGCATCAGGGCTGCAACCAGCCCTGACACCAGAGCTCGGGGCAGCACTGCATTCCCACAGGAGCCTTTCCCTGCTGCTGCCAGTGAGGAGACAAGGCCATAACATGTTTACTGAGATAGGGAATGCCGGTTTTTATACTGACACTGGCTCTACTTTGGGCTTTTTATCTTTTTACTGCTGATGCCTGCCCTTGCTCAGACTAGAAGTCCCACGTTCATATCACAGGGGTTTCAATTCAGGATTTATTAAGCATGTTTAAATATTAAATAGTCAATAAATAAATAAATCAAGACAAATATTCATTTAAAATGTAAAAAAGAGGTTTCAGATCAGCAAAAGCCAATGATACATGAGCTCCCACTCAGGGGAGTGCACTGGCCTGATAGCACCAGAACAGATGTCCCATCACAGAAGCATTGTTTCTGCTTCTAATGGGACTTTAGGATTTCTTTATAGGTTTTGTTTTGACTGCAGCCCCAAGTCTATCCTTCTTTTAGAAAGAAAAAAAAAAAACACAAACAAAATAAAAGAATTGTACATGTACAAAATGCATTTCACAGCCCCCAGGGAGGGGACTTAGAAATACCACATAAGACATACCAAGCCAAAAATCTTCAAATGACTAGTATTTTTGGGGATGCATGGGATGCAGCAGGGCAGCACTGAAAAGGTCAGATGTTGCCCCGTCACCACCAGCTCCAAATGTGACTGTAGCACGGCAGGAGAGTTCCTGCTCCACAGCTTGCCTGCAGGCTGTGCTCGGCCTCTGCCACCTCGCAATGGATAGGGTCAATACCAAGCATCACTGAAATCCCCACAACTGATGTGAAAAGGTTGCTGAGCACAACATTCACTGCTGAAAGAAAAATCAACACTTACCATATTGCTCTGCCTGCAGTGTTCAAGGTACCATGATGCCCACTCTTCACTGTGCACTGGTATTGATATGGCAAAGCTCCACGACCCTTTAAATTGCAACCATGATTATTCATGTCATACCTAGCACTTGGCTGCAGTTAGATTTCTTTGAGAATGTATAGGAGGCCTAAAAAGGAAAGGCACTGTATAGAAAAGCATCATGCCAGAGAAAAGCCCTTCTATGCAGGCAGTCTTCCTGGCAGGGGAATATGGTTAGCACATAGCCCGGACAAATCGCTGGAGATTCGTGGTGAGACTCCAGTCATAGCTGCGGTTAGAACCCAATGCCAGGGTAGGGAGAGGGAAAAAACACATGCGGGGTCTGACTGAAAGCCCAGAGGATTGACTTCAGAGGACTTTGGCTCAGGTTCTTGTTTTACAAATCCTCCCTGGCTTGATTTCCACACCAGCCAGGTCTGCACGATTTTTCATCTTTATATCTTTATGTAGCATAGCGTAAGAGTCAAATGCATATAGAAGTTTCCTAGAGGCCTTCTCTTAAATATCTGTAAAGCACCACGTATTTAAATTGCATTTCCTAAATCATAAAGAAATAAATACATAAGACTTCCTGATTTATGTTCAAGGTGGTTTTTTTTAATGTGAAGATCACCTTGAAAACTGCAGTGTAAAGATCTAACTAGTTTTATCTCCAGCATCACAGTCCTGCCTCTGCCTACGGTAGCAAAAGATCCTCACCACATGAAAAACTCATTTTTAACTCCTACACAAAACTGACCTGTCAAAGATTTTGAATATGCAGCCATGATCAAAGAGCACCTGCCTAGCCACGTCAAAGAGCTGGCTGGGTAGAAAAGCGCAAGATCCCCTGGCACTTTGCATACTTCTGAAGTAACTTTGGAGAAGCAATATGGTTTTGGAGATATGGAGCTGGCCTCGGCATCCAGGAGACCTGGATTCTATTTCTGGCTCTGCCACTGACCCGCCGAACGACTCAAGACAAATGACTTCAACACGTCTGCCAAGTTTCACAGAGCAAGTGTGAGACTCACACTCTCCCATTCCCCCCCAGGCTGTCCTCTCACAGCTCCTGCATCCCACACATTTGCAGCACACTCATGGCCTCTCTTCTGCCTCTTGAACCTTTATACAAGCTACAGCTTACCAGTGCCAGTCTGCTGTGCCTGGAGGGAGAAGGAGGGAGGATTCAGTGCTACAAGACACATTTGCCAAAAGCGCCTACCTCAGCTTTCTCTCCATGTCTCAAGGCGTGATGTGTCCAGGAAGGCTTCCTTCATGGGACACAACTCATGGACTATCATCAGCTGTGCACACGCAGTGTTCACTTGCATGTATCTCAGAGAGATCTGGGAAGTCAAGAAGTCCACTTTCATTTTTGGGCCTCTTTTTCCTTCTACCACTTCCACTGACATGAAAATCACTTGGCACAAGGGTAACATTTCCCACGATCTGCACAGCACAAAGAGGCTCCAGGTCTCCCAAGTCCTTCTGTGCCTTCATGATGACAGATTCATTTTCCCACCCAATAGACTCTTCCTTCATAAAACTATCTCTGTAACCACTGAAGTACATCACTAATGATCACATTTCCCAGAGTTGGCACTAATTATTTGCTGGACAACTTCTGAAAAGTATTTTACTGTCCTGGGCTTATGTATCTTCAAAATGCAAATATATCAGTAAGAAGGGAGCGCTGTAATCTTTGACTGAAAAAAAACCTACATGTGAACCAGCTATTATTATCATTATTGTTAAATATTATTATTATTATTTCATTTGTTACTCTAACAGAGGAAAGTATGTACTATGAATAGGAGTCACTAGGGAATTTTCTGCCCAGCCTGATGTCAGTCTCTTCTCTGTAAATACGGACTGCCTGTGGCATGTTGATTTTTGTTTACCTTTCACAATGAAGAGGTAGAAATCTAATGCATCAGTTTCTTGATTTTTTTCCACAAAAAGGTGCTACAAGGAAACATAACTACCTGTACAATTTAAATTAGGCTTCTGTGCATAAATTTGTTAATGTTGCTCCGCATTTGGTATTGCTTGAAATTAGCAGAATTTTTTGTGAGAGAAAGGAGATAGAGATCCTTTCTTGTTTTGACGGGAGAAAGAGCCCACAGTAAGAAGCAGGATCATAGAATCATAGAATGGTTAGGATTGGAAGGGACCTTCAAAGGTCATCTAGTCCAACCCCCCTGCAAGGAGCAGGGACATACCTGACTAGGTCAGGTTGCTCAGAGCCTCATCCAGCCTGGCCTTGAACGTTTCCAGGGATGGGGCATCCACCACCTCTCTGGGCAACCTGTTCCAGTGTTCTACAACCCTCAGTGTAAAAAATTTTTTCCTAATACCCAATCTAAATCTAGCCCCCTCTATTTTAAAACCATTACCCCTCATCCTATCACAACAGGCCCTACTAAACAGCCTCTCCCCATCTTTCTTGTAGGTCCCCTTGAGGTACTGGAAGACCACTATCAGGTCTCCCCAGAGCCTTCTCTTCTCCAGGCTGAACAGCCCCAACTCTCTCAGTCTGTCCTCATAAGAGAGGTGCTCCAGCCCTTTTATGATCTTTGTGACCCTCCTCTGGACCTTCTCCAACTGGTCCATGTCCTTCTTATGTTGGGGGCTTCAGAACTGGACACAGTACTCCAGGCGGGGTCTCACCAGGGCAGAGTAGAGGGGGAGAATCACCTCCCTCGATCTGCTGGCCATGCTCCTCTTGATGCAGCCCAGGATGCGGTTGGCCTTCTGGGCCGCAAGGGCACATTGCCTGCTCATGTTGAGCTTCTCATCCACCACCACTCCCAAGACCTTCTTGGACTTGGGCTGCTCTCCATCCATTCCCCGCCCAGCCTGTATTTGTGCCTGAGATTGCCATGACCCAGGTGCAGGACCTTGCACTTGGCCTGGTTGAACTTCATGAGGTTGGGACAGGCCCACCTCTCCAGCCTGTCAAGGTCCCTCTGGATGGCATCCCTCCCTTCCAGCGTGTCGATGGCACCACACAACTTGGTGTCGTCGGCGAACTTGCTGAGGGTGCACTCTATCCCACTGTCCATGTCGCCGGCAAAGATGTTAAACAGGGCTGGGCCCAACACAGACCCCTGAGGGACAGGGGTGAGACGTGACCGGTCTCCACTTGGACATTGAGCCGTTGACCACCACTCTCTGAGTGCGGCCACCCAGCCAACACCTTACCCACCTAGTGGTCCGTCCATCAAAGCCATGTCTCTCTAATTTAGAGAGAAGGATGTCGTGTGGGACAGTGTCAAAAACTTTGCACAAGTCCAGGTAGATGATATCCGTTGCTCATCCCTTGTCCACCAATGCTGACACCCTGTCATAGAAGGCCACCAAATTGGTCAGGCACGATCTGCCCTTGGTGAAGACGTGTTGGCTGTCACCAGCCATCTCCTTCCTTTCCATGTGCTTTAGCATGGTTTCCAGGAGAATCTGCTCCATGACCTTGCCAGGGACAGAGGTGAGGCTGACCAGCCTGTAGTTGCCCGGGTCCTCCTTTTTCTCCTTTTTAAAAATGGGGGTTGTGTTCCCTCTCTTCCAGTCACTGGGGACCTTACCAGACCACCACAACTTTTCAAATACAATGGCCAGCAGCTTGGCAACTGCATCCGCCAGTTCCCTCAGGACCCGTGGATAGATCTCATCAGGTCCCATGGACTTGTGCACCTTCAAGTTCCTCAGATATTCCCGAACCTGCTCTTCAGGTATAGTGGGCGGTTCTTCATCCTCGCAGTCCCTGCTTGTGCCTTCCACAGCTTGGATGGCGAGACAAGAGCCCTTATCGGTAAAGACTGAGGCAAAAAAGTCATTGAGTACCTCAGTCTTCTCCATGCCCCGGGCAACCAGGACACTGGTTTCCTTCCAGAGGGGGCGTACATTCTCCTTGGACTTTCTTTTGTCCCCTAGGATGACTAGCCCTTTCAGAAAGCAATTTTAGCCAGAGCTTGCATGATATAGTAACAAGAGTGATACATCTGCTTCCTAAAAATACACTTCAGTTAAGGTACTTTATGCAAAATGTCTCCCCACAGCTCCTGATAGTTACAAAAGAGAGGAAAAGGTGTTGCATTAGATCATCAGCACTATAAATGGCAAATACATAGGGGGAGAGAGGAGATAACAGAACATGCCTTGAGGGGAGAAAAAAATCTCAAAGGCAACCTCAACCATCAGTGAAGAAACCCTCACAGACTTCTCACAGCAGTACTTTTGTTCTACGTGTAATAACTGAAATGCCACCAAAGGAAAGGGCATCACTGAATGATACCACATTTAACACACAGCGAGTGAGAAGAGTAAGCCTGAAGAGTCTGAAAACTACATGATGAAGACACAGAAAAGGGAAATGGAAGGAAGGAGACAGAAGAAAAACTAGGGCCAAGAGATAACAAGTTCAACATCACGTAGGAAACTTGTTTCAGAGGTAGGAGTGTGAGATGCGGGACAGTGACCTCATTCTGACATTTGGAAACGAAGACTCTCTCCAAGTGCCTTTCAGCAGGAAAGAAGTTCACTTGACTCTGTCCAAGAATGTCTGCATCCAGGAAACAAAAAAAAAAGTGAGACTTTTCTTTCCTTTTAAATAAAGACATAACTTCAAGCTCAAAGACAAATATCTTGACAGAAAAGAGCCAAGGCTCTATAATTGAGAGATTGGATCAATCACTCACACAGGCTTCTCAAATTCTTGTTGTGTGATTCTTATCTCTGAGAGGAGAGTAGCTTTTTTACCACAGTTTTTACCAGCCTAAATAATCTTTGGTATTTGAAAACTGTGAAACATGCAATTCCTCCACCCTGGCTTTAAAATAGAGTCCACAAGAGCATTGAATAGAGACCATTCCTCCCACTGATCTTCATTCACAGAGAAGCTAAGGCAAAAAAACATTCACTCCAGCCCAAGTCTTCTTCCTCAAGCTTGCATGCACATTCCTTTTGGAGGACTACTCAGTCCATGCTCATGCCGGCCCAAAGAGCCTTGAGCTTGAGGTCCCTCTCAAGCTTATTCTGCACAGGAGTTTGTACCTCTGTCTGTGAAGCGTGTGTCAGCAAGGATCCAGCAGCGCTTCTCAGCAAGCTCCCACCACTTACCAACAAAGCAGATCAACAGGAAAATCCCATTCCCTGCTTCACCGCAGTACAACAACGCGCAGCTGAGTGCCAGGGCTGTGGTGGTCTCCCCAGCATTAATTCAGGCATGCATACTAAGTGTTTAACAACTTCCTATTTCATGATCCTCTATTTCTGTAACGCTGCCAATCCACACTCACTGCAGACTGTCCTCAGTGCACTCGGAGATTTATCTGGGGAAGCTTCTGGCTGCTCAGTGCACGAATCTTAAACTCTGACATTGGGAAGGCAAAGTGCAATGTTAATGCTGTCAATATTTCAGGTCACTAACATAACAGAGGTTGCGGTCTTCCTCTGGAGAGCACATCCACAGAGTGGTGAGCAAAGGCTCCCATGGCTGCGTTATTTTGGAGGGTTAGGATATGGTTATCTAACTGTTTAGAGATAAAGACCTGTAATCAGGTTAGCCATGTACACCTATGAAAAGAGGGAAGCGCAGGCTCCAAGGTCCCCTGAGAAGCAAGAGCACTGTGGGTCTTCCCTAGGCAAGGCAGCATTCCCCTCCAACAAGCTCAAGGCTTCAGATTCCTTACTCAAAGGTGAGTGAGTAAAACACAAGCACTGAAGAGATGGGCATGACAGAAAGGAGAACGGAGGATTACCTGGCTATAGCAAAACCACAGGGAACCCATCTGCTTGAAATGTGAAATGAAAAATTCACAAAAAATAGGTGCTGTGGATATAGGGTCTTGTTGTCAGCCCCTTCACTGCTAGCTATTGATTTTACAGTATTTGTAAGATTTATTCCCTTTTACTTTCACCAGGGGAAATTAGACTGTCAGGATCTATTAACCCGAAACAAGCCATTATCCCTCTCATGATTATCGCCTTCCAGGGCTGGCTGCAAAGTGCCCCCAGGCTCCGTCTGCCAGGGAAGGAGGCTGCTGGCCTTTACATGCCTCTTGAAGCCACCCTGCCTATCCTGCTCAGGGTGGAGGTGGATCCAACTGACTAACCTGCAGAGGACAAAGCACCCAAAATGTGCCCGAAGCGACATGGATCCTCCTTCCCCACCATCGCCCAAGGCCCAGCGATGGTTCACCAAACAGCTCTTGCAATCCCACCAAAAAGCATCTTCCTTTCACGTCCTTGTAACAAACTGTGACACCCCTAGGCGGTGTGTGCCCACTGCCGAGGGGCAGCACTTGGTCCAGAGGTACAAGTGTGGGTAACTCAAGACAATACACATATTGAAACTCAAAGGCAATACGTGCTTCTCCATTCACTTTCTTACGGTGTTTATATCTGCTCGTTTTATAAGAAAGAAGCAGAACATCAAAAGAGATAATCTTAAGTCCGCAGGGATATAAAGCTCCTGAAAATACAGAAACTAATTTGCTAAACACCAGAACGTGCTATCTCTCACTTAATTTTTTTGAAAAGTGTGTGCAGGCTCATTAGTGGCACTTCCGAGGAGATCAGGGACTTCAGTCCGCACCTGACCTCAGTCGAGGCACTTTTGTGGAGCACAGCCATCCTCAGGAGCTGTGTTAATGTGCCTACTAAAACCTCTGCTCCACACATTCAGTGTGGGATTTTCAAAACCCCTTAAACTGGTCAAATAAAAATCAGTCACTGTTGGATCAGAGCCATACGCTGTTCCCCAGTGGCGACTATTTCCATAACGAACTGCAGCTCTCAAATTCCAGCCAGCTCGGCACTAGCCAGATACACTAAACAGGAGTTGTGAAGTACAGAAAATTATGAAGCGCAGACCTGGAAATAGGATACATGCCCTCTCGACTTCTAGAGCTGAGTGCATTTCCCCAGGCAACAGAGGCGTTTTCACTGGTGGAACTGCAGGCACTATGGGACACACTTTTCTTACCTTACATTTTTCAAGCCATGTGAAAAGCAGCCTGTGCTTTTAAAGCCCTTTTGAGGCCTACTCGGGTGGCTTCAGAGTGAAGTTATTCGCTCACGTACAGTGTCTCGTTCCTGAGACGCACACTTAAGCCTAGGAAAAACACTCCATAGTGCAGGCTCAGTATGTGATTTTCAGTGCTAATAGTGTGGTAAAATCAAACCCAATTTCCTCTGGATAAAGGCCACACATCACTCTGCAGCGGGGAGCATTGCCACCTCAAATCACAACTTTCAAACATCTGCCATTACTGCTGAAAAACAGCTCAAGAAAAACACCACCATCTAAAAGATACTTCCCATCCTCTTTCATTTTTCTCAGGAATAACTAAATTAACTTTGTTCTTATTTGAAAAGATGAGACAGGAAAGGGAAAAAAAAATGACAAAGAAAAAACAAATAAAACAAAAAGCTTTATTTCAGACCAGAAACCAAGCATCCAAGTATGACAAATCTTTGCCAAATGCAGAATGCCTCCCAGGTTCAGTCTGAAAACAGGACTTTTAAATTTAAAGCACCTTGAAGATCTTAAGTGCAATTCTAACTGCCCTAGCCCCTGCTAAAAATGTTCATTCTCTAGCATTTCTATCACTTAAAACTCCTGTGGTTATGGGAACAGAGAGTGTGGGAAGTACATCAAGGCAGATACACGTGTGTCGGCCACCACTCTGCTAAGTGAAGGACAGCCAACTTCCTCTAACAGCTGGTTACCAGACCTGGCACTGCAGTCAAGAGGAGATCCAACTGGGGACTCAACCACTGCAGCCAGGCCATAACTCCTCAGGAAGGGCTGAGCTACACCATCTGGGATCGGCTCACATCTTGCCATGGGGCCATCTGCATTCCTCTGATGTTCAGCCTCGCTCTGCAGAAGCACACGCAAGACGGAAAAATAGAGACTGCAAGTCCTGTGGATTTGGTTTGGGTTTTCCCTCCTGACAGCAAACAGGGAGCAGCCCTGTAAGTTCTATCTGGGAGCAGGTGTGTTGCCAAGAAAGCCACCAAGATAGTGTGCTTCCACGCAAGTGATAGTGAACAGCGGGGGTGACTGGATTAACAATAAAACACAGGTGTGTTTCGAGGTGCGTGAGTGTCCAAGGCAAGCTGTATTTACACTGGAGTTGGCATATTTGTGGCAGCAGGCAGGGCTGGGGGATGTGATTGATCGGGGCTAAACACATGGAAGACGAGGGAGGCTGCCCTGTGTTTTCATGACTCTGGGATCAAAGGACTTGAATTCCGCTCCTAATCGTGCCACCATCCTCTGTGACCATAACCTGGTAGCACACCTTTGTGCCTCAGTTGTCCTGTTGATAAAAAGCGACTGTAGCTTTTTGCTGTATTGTGCTGATGCTAAGAGGCCAAATTCTTCTTACTATTTGCAAATGATTTTGAGATCTCGGGCTCAAAGCTATTATGTAAATATAAAATATTATTATGTTTTGTTGCAAAGCTCTGATCATGCATTTGAGGCTCTATGAGCTGTGAGCATTATAGCCACGCTCATGATCAGAATTCAACTGCTTCTGCAAAGAAAATGGTGTCCTGGAATCACTTGTAATGAGGCACTCTCAGTGCAGCCCTGATACCATGTGGAGTGTGTAAAAGCCCAGCTGGGAATCTCAAGGGCAGACACCACCCCAAAATCATTTTATCTTGAGGATATTTGAGCTAGGCCTAATGCATTGTGGAGCTTGTACCACTGGAGTGCTCTGGGGAGATGGGAAAGGAACAGTCTCTAACACACCATTCCTCATTTAATTCCCTCTGGAGCAGGATGGTGCCAGAGCTGGCCAGAGTAATTAAGCACACCATCTGGGCCTCAGTGTCTCATATATGCACAGACTAAGCCCACATCTTGTTAACCCTTCTGCATCCCTAGTCATTCACTGAGATAAGTTATGGACTAGGATGAACAAAAATTTGGAGCAGGCGTACAGGGTGCAGCTGCAGAGCCTTACACAGGCACACTCAGCACTGCTGGGCTGAATTAGATGCTCTCCAGTTCAACCATGGGAAGGAGCAAAGGATCCAAGGGTGGACCAGGTACAATCTGAAAATGGTCAGCCACAATGATAAAGGCAATGGTTGTGATTTTTCAGATTTGTCAGCAGAGGCAGACAAGCCTTTTCATAAGAATGAAATTAAACCAAAAAACAACAGAAGGGACTGCATCAGCAAGAGCAGGGGACTGGCCAGAAGATCACAGCTGCCTCTACTGAAGGGTTTCCCAGGTTCAAATGTTGCAAGTCAAGGGATGAGCCAAGTGTCCAGATGGTGTACTGGAGACAGAAATCAGCAGAAGTCCTCACAAGATAAACCCTGAGTGGAAGCAGTGGATGGGCCCCCTTGAGCACAGAGCTCATCAGAACGAAAAACTTCAGGGAGTTCTGATGAAGCAGCTTTGAAAACTCCCATGGTAATTTGTTTGACTCCAAGTCAGAGAATCAGAATTTGGTTTAATTATCTCAAATAGAGATTAAATTATAGTAAGCCTACTCTTAATTTATTCTACTGACTTCCCATCCTAATTGGAATAGAGTTCTAAAGGGCCAAATTTCAGGTAGCTACAGAAGCAGCAGAATACCATCACTACCATCACCCAGACAATGCAGGCAGTCTTCAGGAAAACCTCAGCTAGAGGGAATATCAGAGGTGCCAAAAGATTTGTTTATTAAAGCATATGCACTTGATCACACAGAAATGTTTATGAGATTTTCAGAATGACTGACTGGATTCAAGAAAGTGGAGGGAGGGGATGTTGTGCTTGCTAGATTATGCAGAGAGGCTCAGGGCTAAGGACATGACATAGGTCATGTTTAGAGACTACGGAAAGACTAAACGGTAGGTAACATTCAGGATTGAGGAGAAGAAGTTCTGGCAGAAAACCCTAAAGAGTCCGATTTGTGATGTGAACTGTCCTTAAATGTGCAAATACCACAATTCATTCCAGCAGTAACAGGCCAACTCATGACAGGCTCATGCCTAAGTCAGAACAGTGTTAAGTCTTAAGGAATAGCCCTTTGCTTTACCCTCAAAAATGCTTCACTGAAAAGTACATAAAAGTATCTTGGCGCTGCCCAAGAAAAACAAGTATCTCTGGGGAAAATGAGACAGCACATGATAAGCACACAGAGCTCTTACCCAGCTGAGAAATCCTGCTGTCCTTTCTGCCTGCCTTCAGACATGCAGCAATGAACGGGCAGGGAAAAGGCAACCAACCAGTTTATGAGTGCACCCATGGCATCTCCAGGCCACGTCATACAATTTTTTGGTTAAGCAACTATTCCTCAGTGATTCTGGAAGAGGACTTAAAATAATAAAATACTGGGTTTATGTTCTGCTACCACGCGCTGTGTGTGAGCAGCTTAGGAAGTCAGGCAGCAGCTTCCTCCACATGCAAAGGCTGCGGAACACAACAGCCTACACACGCAAAGGAGGGAGAACACTGTCTTGTTTCCTCCTTCCACTGCCAGGGCACACATTAAATGCATTCTTTTATTTCAATAAGCCAAGAAGCTGCATCTTATTCCTTAATATGTGCTCTGCAGTCTTTGATGTTCTTAGGTGCCTTGATGAAATGGAAGAGCAAAGAGAAACATGGAGCTTTGCGCAAGTGCAGCAGCAGACATTGTTGAGGTTGCAAGGAAAAAGCCTAGTGCATAAAGCAAGTCAGGACAGAAGTGTGCATTCTTCCCAGCTTTGCTGCTGGCTTAAGATGTGGATATGGAGCATCCCATCTTCTTCCCATCTTCTTCACCTATTAAAGGAGAACAATAATGCTAACTTACCACAGGGCAACATAAAGATGAGTGATTAGTCTTTGGAGAGTGCTTTGAGATCTTGAGATGGAAGTTATTATGAAACACAACGTCATTGTTTTCCACAGAGGATCATACAGATGACTTTTAACGGGAACAGGTATGTATATTGCCTTCATGTGGTACATCCATAGCTTGCCAGGATCTGTTTAGATCTATATTTTATTCCAGTAACACGAGAACAAAGAGTAAACAGTGGTAGCACAATAGGAAAAAATGAAAGCCCAGAACCTTTCTTCAATGCCAGATCTTCCTCTAAAATTCCTATTTATTGCTTTTTCCCTGCAGCAACAAAACCACAGCAGCAGTAGCTATTACTGTTCCTATATACAAATCATATTAGACAGCATTTACAATATTAGCTGTCAAATAACATCCTTTCCCTTACCACCATCTCCTTAATATACACCCACTGGTGTGAGAAAATGAAGATTTGGGTATTGGGAAGGGAGGCATCTCTCAAGGCAGGTGTGGCTGCAGACTACAGTGCCATAGGGATACTATCTGCAGGGCATATGGGGAAGAAACTCAGAACTGAAAAGGAGAGATAAAAGGGCAAAATCTGAAGTAGTTTTTGTGGACGTGACTGTGCTCGAATTTTCTAAGGTATTTTTCTGTCATGCTGCTACTAACTGCCTCTTTGAAATGATGTGAAAGCTGTGATTTTTACTTGTATTCCTACAAGAAATTGATTGCTCAAAAAACTCACAATTAAAACTTTTTTTTTTGCTTTGCAACAAAACATAATAATATTTTATATTTACATAATAGCTTTGAGCCTGAGATCTCAAAATCATGTGCAAATAGTAAGAAGAATTTGGCCTCTTAGCATCAGCACAATACAGCAAAAAGCTACAGTCGCTTTTTATCAACAGGACAACTGAGGCACAAAGGTGTGCTACCAGGTTATGGTCACAGAGGATGGTGGCACGATTAGGAGCGGAATTCAAGTCCTTTGATCCCAGAGACATGAAAACACAGGGCAGCCTCCCTTGTCTTCCATGTGTTTAGCCCCGATCAATCACATCCCCCAGCCCTGCCTGCTGCCACAAATATGCCAACTCCAGTGTAAGTACAGCTTGCCTTGGACACTCACGCACCTCGAAACACACCTGCAGTTCCCCATTTGCCCTCACGTATTGTGCAAGCAGACACGTGCCTCCCTTTGTGCACAACCACTTGCTGAGAACTTCCCTATAACAAGTGGATGCACAAAAATCTACATCATCATCTACAGCAATGAGAGGGAGAAAGGACCACCTCTGGCCTCTCAGACCACATAACAAAGAAGTCTTGTACCACTGCAAGGATCATGCAGCAAAAGGGAGATCAAGCTGAACCGATGGCCCCAGCCCACAATGCCTTTTACTGATTATTGAAGGGGGGGCGGGGCGGGGGGAAGAGTGATCTGCGTTACTCAGTAGCTCTGTAAGCTGCAGAGCAATGCTTTACCACTGGAGCCATGTCCAAACTCTATTTTTCACGTCTGATTTCTCATGGAGTCTTGTGGAGCTCTTTCTAGTATAACAAAATGCTAAAGCAGTTTGTTTAAAAAGAAAACGAGACTGTCTCCCAGCACCATACAGAGCTGTTCGCACGGGCACACAGTGACTGCAGCATGCCACCAGATCAAAATGGTGGCACGTTGAAGTCTCGTTTGCTGATGCAGATGACCACACATGACGCAAGGCAGCAAGGGATCAGAATCTATCCCCAAGCTGTTTTTCCTGAAGAAGATAAATCTGCTGTTAGCCACTGAGAAACCTCTCACATCTAGAACTACCAAAAAAAAAAAAGGGAGTCTGGCTAGCAACTTCCTGTACATGCTTGTCCCTCCACATACACCAGATCACGTGGAGATACATGGTCAGGAAAAAGCTGATACTTCAAACAGACAAAAGCTTCTGTGTGTGAACACGCACACTAAAAGACACCTCTAGTTGTGCTGACAGCTTTTGCGCTCTTCCAAATTGCTTCTGCAAATGCAATTGTTCATTTTCTGTCAAAACACAAGGAAATAAGTTTCCTCTTTGGTGGCAGTTTCTTAATAAGGAAGAGCGATTAGCATCAGTCTTTAATATAAAATGAGGGTCCACTTCATCATCACAGTCAATTCCACCCTGGACCATGGGACCTAAGCAGCCTCCTGCCCTCAGTCCATTGATCCAGTTCCTACATCTTCATGAAAAACTGGACTGAGAAGGAGGAGCTGGGGGGAAGGAGGGAAAGCAAAGGCATAATAAGGTCAGAAACTATGTCAAGTAGACATTATTTCAGGGGACCCTTCCACGGTAGTGGGATTTATTTTTTTTCCTTAACTGTTTCACTGCTGGTATTTCTACAGCATGCTGGGCTACTGTTCTACAGTGGGAATAAAATAAGATGGTGTGAACTAAAAGGAACAATTTAGAATCTTAACCCCGCATCCAGAGAACATCGGTGTCATCATTATTTTCATCTCAGGAATACTAAACTTGGAGGAGTCTCAAGCACTAGATTCAGCTCCAGGATGCGTAAATCCCCTGTGTTACAAAGTTGCAAACGTATACAGAAATCAGTATTCTTGCTGAAACTAAGTTAACATTTTCATCCTACTGGTAACTATAACATCAACATTTGAAATTATTCCAAAAATAGAAGTAAAGAAAAAGCCTTAAAATGAACATTTAGAAATTAAGTTTTCTTCAAAATTTATTTGAGAAAAAAAAAAAACATTTAAATTTATAAAGCAATGCTTGCAGGAATTTCCACCCATATACGATGCTATTAAACTTGTTTATTTTGCTCACCAGGGCATCTTTTTATGGAATTTTTTGGGGTTGTTTTGGTTTTGTTAGGTTTTTTTTTTTCCCCAAAAAGCTGACAGTCAAATGCCCAAAACAAGACTGCAGGATGCTGTGGCATGGGCAGAAGCAGCAGTTTTGGTGACGGGAAAGCCAGAGCCCATCCACAAAGCCTTTGTATGAGTCAGTCAGCAGAGGGGAGTACCTTGCCTTGGGTTCAAAAGCTGACGCTATGCCTTAGGCTGCTGACCCTGTGCTCCAGTCATGGTGTGGGCTGCAGACCTTCCACTTACGAGCAGTGTGACCATTGCCTTATGAAAACTGTGCTTGCACTTAGTTTTTGGTTTTTTTTTAAAAAAAAAAAAAAAAAAAAGGTATTTTCAATTTCCCGTAGCTAAATGTCACTGATAAGAACAAGTTTTAAAAATGCTCTATGAAACTCTATTTAAAAATGCCAGGAGTTTTTATTACACGTAGGTTAAAGCACAGCTCTGCACCATGTCCCAGCATTGGGACTTGATCTCACTGAAGGGGTCAGCTGGGGAGACGACCACCAGTGTAACCACCGCCCATCTATTCCTCAGAAAATCCTCTCCTGATCGTATCATTTCAGGAGAAGGTACACTTCTGCTTGTAAGAAACAGAAAATACTAAACCCTCCAAACTTGCAAAGAAACTACTGTAGCAATATCCTGAGTCTGCAGACAGACATGGGCACCAGCTGGAAGGTGTGTGACCACTACTGCTCTCATCCTTTGGGGTCACACGGACAGCATTCAGCCAGTGCACAGCAGGAGGAACACGGCACAGGTGGGGCCAACCAGGTGGTTACTCTCCCAAGGAATAAAATAAACCCTTTTCTTCCATGTTGCAGATGATACTGGTACTTCCTTCACTCGAAGAAGAAGTGTCCCAGTGGGGAAGAGGATCTGCCACTGCCATGCTCACCTCTGCAAGACAGGTGGGGACACCTGCCAGGAACGTCTGAACTGGGGGCGGAGGGAATTAAGACATGAGGGTACAGCTACGAGTCACAGTGTGGATATTGCCCCAGCTCTGCTATGGTTATAGCCCTAGGTTGCTTATTTAAGTAGCTATATTTTACATCTTCCTCCAAATTATTTTTTTTATTACCTGTGTCCATTTCCCATCTCAGTTATACAGTGCTTTACATTGTAACATGCTCAGCGTAACAAGTCACACTAACTCTTCCAAGACAGCTTCCTTGCTATTTCTTAATCCATGTACAGTCCCTGAGTATCACAGTGATAAGCCCTTTACAAAGGGCAATAAATAGAATCTATGGATTTTGATACTTGCTAGTGTAACAGGGACTTTTCAAGGATGAGGAACAGCAAAATGTTCAGCAAATTGCCAGTATCTGAAAACCCAGCATAATTTTCTAAAACAGAACCTGATGTAAGAAGGACAAGGCATGTATTTTGAAAGCCATTATCACCTGCAAATCTTTTCTTTTGACCAAGAGAAAGATATTGGGCTAATGGATCTTTTATAAAATACACTTTCACTAACAGATTTTTTTTCTTTTGGCAATTTCAGAGCCATTACAGGTGTATGAAAGCTGCTTCAAGAAATTATTAGTTTAGACTGGAAGACTCGATTCTTAAACTGAATTGCTATTTAACAACTTTTTAAAGCGCTATTGTATCTTTATTTACATATTAACAGAAAATAAATTAAATGCTTTATAAAATATTTAAATTTTTTTAAATCATACAACAAAGACATTTTGACTTAAGCAACAGTTAACATTGCTAAGTGACAATGAAGTATTTATTCATCCATAAAACATGGATATCAAGGGCTGAACTTGGGACAAACAGGCAGTGATATTTTCTAAAGCATCACTCACAAAGTACAATACTAATCTAACTTGGAACTAAGCATTAACGTATTTGAGACAACAATGCAAACCATCGCACCACAGCAAACCATCAGCCACAAACTCTGCAGCTGTTAAAAATGCTTTCATACCTATTCTGTCAGGCATCTCTTGGGAGAGTTTCAGAGACAGGACCAAAATTAAGGAATATTTAAAACTGGCCTATGTGTAGGAAAATTCCTCCCTGGAGTGCCAGGTGATCCTGATACACCAGCTGAAATAAACAACTTCCACTCCTTGTTGCAGAGGAAAAAAAAAAAAACAACAGTGACAAAAAAGCATCTGTTTGTAATACATTTGAACACTGATCAGCAGTGCAGCAATTCATGATGTTACCACTGAAATTATAGTAACCAGGCATCAGACTTGCGTGCTACCAAGACAGCTCCTGACATGGCCACAAGCTACAGTTTCGGGCTGCCTGCCGACTCAGGTGGGAGATGCTGACTCATTTTCATAGATTTCTTCACAGATAGGAAGATTAGTGACTTCCTTTAAAAAAAACAAGAGTGTGAAACTGGAGAACAAATATGATCCAGCTCAAATAAAGCTCTAGGAAATAAATAGCTAAGGAGCTCATAAATTGCATTCTGCCCATGCAATAAATACATTATTCTTATCAAGTGGAAGAAATACCTTCCACTACAGCTCAGCAACACAGAAGGTGACCTGTAAAGGGATAACCAGGCTTGGTTTTGAGCTCTTTTTTTTTTATTGCTTTATGAACTATGAGAATATATATAATTTTTTAATGCATTTGCATTTTACAAGATATTTTCCTGCTGGTACCTTATATGTACCAGCTTCTGCAAAGTACCCCATGGTGCCGGGTGGGACTGATGCCAAGCACAGATCATCACGTGCACTCCAACCACCGGGTTCAAGAAGTAACAAATCATGAAAGAGTGCCAAACCGGAGGCATCTCCACCATGGGGACTACACAGTGCAGGAGATAAATGGGCAACATATTAAAACAGAATAAATCCAACAAACTGCAGCTGGACTACAAGGAATCTGTTAGAAAACAGCTCTGATTGAGCCTGGCCAAATAGTGCTGCAAAGCAATCCCTCTTGAGAAACAGATATGTAGACAGACAGAGAGCTTGCTGTGAGAAATGAAAACACAATAAAGGATAGAAAGAAGATAGTCAACTTTTCCAGAAGCTCCTCCAAGTTTTTTGTGTGATGAGAGAGAAAATATCAAGTGCCATATTCCAGAGCTGGGAGCTAGGGATCAACTGTCATCCTGTCATGATCACAGAGGAGTTGGCATCAGCCATGCAGTCACATTAGCTTTTAACTGCTGCTTCTTCTAGCTCTGCAATTGATCTGTTTTATGAGATTGTACAAAATGTCTAAACTATATGTGACTCAGTTTTCCTAGCTCCAAAATACAGTTTTTGCTTCCCTTCTTCATTGGGACTTTTAAATTAATGTTTGCAAACTGCCTTGGCAACATAAGTGCTAACTATTGGTACTCTCTGCAAATGTACCCAAGAGAAAAACATTACCACTGATGGTGAAATTACATCTAAGGAATCAGAGAGAACCATGTAGTATGTTCATCACAAATTTTTCTTTGCTGTTTGGTAGGCCATTCTCCCCTTAGCTAAAGCTACTCATCTTAGGAAGGTTGCACTTTCTTTTTTGTCCAGCACTGTGAGTTGTTAAATGGGCTTTTTTGTCACACATTCTTCTGCTGAGGAATGAAGAGGCACAACGGTTGAAAAATCTAAGAGAAAGCTTGCAAGGTCAGTTACACTGTGCAGTACTCCAAAATCCACAGTCCCTGGATGTTTACAAAAAAATGCCTAGAAAATAAAGTAAAAATACCCAATTTCATTCTAGGAGTTCTATAAACTGTGAGAGATTCCTACCTTCTCCTGTCTTTATTTAAAATAAAGAAGTTGGAAGGGGAGTGCAATGAGTTTGGAAGGCTCTCTGCAGGTCTGGAATGTGCATGCTTGGGAGGGCCCACAACCCATTTCTAAGCCAGCAAAACCCCTTCTCAATCCCTTCCCACCTGGTTCATCTGCCTTTCTCTTTCCTGCAGTTGACTTCATTGAGAAGGTGAAAGGCCTCCTATGGCCTTTAAAGCTCAGGTCACAAAGTGCGACAGAAACTCTGTTGGTCCCCAAAGGGAAGAAGAATGCAGTGGCTTAAAAAAAAAAATATCAGTACAGGAAACAAAAGCACAGGCTGGGGAGGCAGCCTGTGGACACAGTAACTATTAACAACTTACCAGGTTGGCTACCTGGAAACAGCCTGCCCAAAGTTGGGTAAGTAGAGAGAGGATAAGTGAAGAAGAGGGGATTTAACAGGATTTCTTCCTTCTCCCCCTCAGAGCAAAAGATCAGCAGTGAAAAATGACATCTGTTCCTGCCCTTTCACTGCAGCCTGTTCCCTCTGGCTTTCCTGTAGTGGATACATGTGGCAGCTTGAGCCCTGTCTGCTACCCCCGGCTGAAGGTTTGGAATTCTGTCCATGCTGCTATTCCCAAACTGCGAAAAGGGAGTGGAAAAAATGAGTTAAAGCAGTTGTTTGCAGAGTGAGCCAGTCTGGGAGGTGCTCCCACTGCTCACGGCCCAGGAGTGATCATCTCCAGAAAAGAAGAAAAAAAGTAGTGGAAAAGGAGAAGGAAACCAAAAAAGAGGGGAGCAGACTTAAGACAGGTGTGGAAAAACAAAAGAACCATAAAGAAATGGAGAGATGGAACACAGCAGAGGAAAAGGGAAAAAAAAAAAGAGACAATAGAGAAGGGGAGTTATCTGATTAATTGAGAGTATGAGTCTGGCGGTCCTACTCCCTGTGTCAGTGCATTTACCAGTGAATACCTCTAGAGTGGGTGCAGGTCAATTTTAACATGGGTGATAGACCTCTTACAAGGACACATTTCTTAAAGGACTTAGCACAAGACCAAAAAGGATTCATAGTTTCAGTACGAGTTCTCTGGATGCCCCTGAGCAAATCATCTAACTTTTTAACCTCAACTTCTGCATCCTCTGCTGGAAATTGAGAAAATTCCATTAACCTCATAAGGGGGTAGTGAGCCCAAATTCAACTTTTTATTCCCCAGGAACCTGGAGGTCAGTTCTTAGCTTTAAACTTGTTTCAGAACATCAAAAATGAGTTGACCTGTACTAAAAATCAAGGGCCCTACATTTCCCAGAACTAATACAGTCATACTATTAGATGGCCTGAAAATTTAACAGATTAGCCCTGGGTAGTGCTAACAGATGGCACGGCAGGGCACACACATGGCAGAGCAGGCAGGCACCACTTGGTCTCCCTGCTCTGCTGTTACACTTGTGGTGCTCCAAAGTTGTATTCAGCAAGGGGCATTGTCCCCAGTTTGCTCCACCGACAAAGTCAGCTTTGCCTGGGAATAGGACAAAGACTGAAGCCCTGCATTGTCAAGCAAAAGAACATGGCTCAAAAGCCACTCTGGGACTCCTTGTTATGATTCTTGCTAAGGGGACTGTAAAGTGAAACCAATTAATACCAGAAGCAGCAAAGACACTGGAAGAGACAGGGAGCAATTCAAGGTGCCAGTCAGAAAGGGGCAGGAAAGGAGGGACCAACCCATATCATAGTTAAAGGGTCACAAGCACACAAAGAAAAGAGCACAAAGCCCCTTCAAAAGGGGATTGCAGGCAATTTTCCAAGACAAAACATCTGTTGATAAGACACTGCCTATATGTTGTTGGGCAGCTATTTAAAAAACAAAGCGCTAGGGGAAGGGAGCACTTTCTCTCTAGCCAGCACAGCATGGTAGCCTGGCTAATGAAACAATATTCAAAGTAACATTTGCTACCTCTCAATTTCCCTCTGCAAACCCTCGCTTCCTTTCCACCTGTAACCCTGCAGAACAACCTAGGACAAGAAGCCCTGCCAAGGGGCAGATTCATTACCAGCTTCCAGCGGAAGCAAGAAGATGGTCTTTCACCCAGCTCTGAAGCAGAAATACTGTGGGCACGGGGTGGGAAAATCTATCAACTCCACTGCATTGTGAGTGAAGTGCACTGATTTTCCCTTCAGAAGAGGTATTTTTTTTTGTCATTGCCTGCAGCAGAGCTAGTGCAGTGCCATCTCGTGGTACTTTTGAATGACTCCTGCTAAGTAAAAAGCCAGTCTAAAGCTTAATAAACAGATGTCAAAATGGAGTTCATCACATTGCATTTGTGCTGGGGCCCGATCAGTAACACCAAGGACCATCAGCAAAATGCCAGTGTGGGTGAACAGTAAGACAATCCTGCCGTTATGGTGAGCAGTGGTACCAGGCTGTAGGGACAAATGGTTTCAAAAAGATCTCATCACCCCCCTGTTCAGACAGCTCACCAGGCATGCACCCAAGCAAATGTAGCCTTCCGTTTCACACAGAGATCCCACACGGACCAGGACCATCAACACGAATCTGGGCAGCAACGCAAGATGGAAATATCTGACAGTGCACAGTAGGGTGTATTTATCTCAGACAGAAAGCAATGCTTTGCTCACTGCCCCCCTATCATAAAACTGACTTTGTACTGCAGCGTGGTGCTGCATTAAAGCGGTCTCTAATCATCTCTGATTACAGCCCAGGAGCAGGTGCAAAATCCAAAGCTCTAGAACTGCACCTACACTGTGGAGAAACTTTGTTTATTTATTTAAGACCAGCACCTTCCTCATCTGTGACTCTGAGTATCCAGAGAGTTAATGTAAACCAGCAGCAAATAGGGAACAAAGATCTTGTATATAAATATCAGTACACAGAAAGACAGCTATGCAAAAGCATAAGGAAACAGCCTTGTACAGCTTATTAAATTTAATTCAGCAAAAAGTATTTTTAGGATACAGTGGTCATCCCAAAGATTTTCTAGAACTACTTTTCCTCCTCAAGATCAACACTGGATGAATGGGTGCACAAGAAGCAGGCCTGCACATATGGTTTGGTTATGCTCTGTTGTTTTAAACTACTGGAACGGTACTAAATCCCAAATTAACACAGCCCTAGAGACTTCATTTTACCTTCATACAGAAACCTGAATTCTGAGTCTCGAACTAGCAAACGGAGCTCATTGCTGCACCTAAGGCGAGAGCCTCGCAGACCTTTACTGCCTGCACAATGTCCAGTCCTGCTTCTGCAAAAATACGCCTGCCCCCTCAGCACTAACCCTTCTAGCCTCGTCCCTTTTGTGGGTCAGCAGACTTCCCTGTGAAGCAGTGAAGGTAACATTAACTGAAGTTCTGTGATCAGTGAAGGTAGATGGCAAAGCCTGAAAAGCAAAAAAAAAAAAAAAAAAAAAAAAAAATTTTCTTCAGTTATCTGAGTCTAGGCTATTAATTCTCAAAAAAATGACAAAGAACATGAACCACATTTCCTCTTCTTCTCACATATGCCTATGTAATCTTTCCTAGGTAGACATTTTTGCTTTTTTGCCCATGCTGAGCACAAACATGGCTGCAAGTAAGCTTTAGGGATGGGAAGAGTGAGCCCACTTGACTCTACGAAAGGCCATATAAACACACTGCCTCTCTCTTCACTCCCTCACACACGTTCCTCACTCCCAACTCTCTTGTTAATATATTCATATACCTATTGTTGCAACATGTCATAAAAATTCACATGCTGGTAACACAGCGATCAGTCAAGGTCTACATAAGTAGCTCAGTTTTGAAAAAGCTTGAAAAGACAATAAACATGAAGTATGAAATAACGGTGGAGTTGGCGTGTGGTTGAAAATGAAAACCGTAAGCTAGTATTTTAAAGGACCTTCTAAAGAAAATATCATACTGTTTATGAGCTGTGAATTTTTTGTCCCTTTTAGAAAGGGGATACAGACAAGAGAAAGCAAGAGTCTCAAAACTGGTGGAGGAACGGGACTGACAGAATGGCTGCTCTGCATACAGAAACCCACCCACACTCCCACACAAACTGTGTGACTGGTCTCCACATGATCTTGAGCTTATCAGACAGAAAACCCTACACGAAATCTCACAATAGGCTTCAAGTGCGAGGATTCCCTGGATTTTGTGCTGGGAACAGATGCAAAGTCTCATGTACCTCAACAGTGCAAGCAATCAGCAACACATTAGAAAAGTAAGCCATGCAGCTTCTGAGCCTCATCAGGTTTGCAGCCAGAGAAGGGAGAAGAGAAAGCTGTAATGGCTTTCATTACAGTTATTCTCTTCTTTATTGAAAGCTACTAAAAAGAAAAAAAAAGGGGGAGGATGAGGATGGCAGCAAAGACTGTCAAAATTTACTGCAGTCTTAGAAGGTGCCCAAATCAGGCTTAGAGCTCTTTCCACTCTCAGCAATAGCCTAAAATCTGTAAACTGTAAATAAAACCCTCTTCTGGATGTCCAGCACAGAATCTGACCTTTTGTTGCACATTGTCCCTTAATTTATATTAGCATATAGGCAGGCTATATTAACAAATACATGTATGTACACAAGTGCATATATACACACATACATTTGTAATTATTAAATTATTTCAGAGCTTTATGGTGAGAAAAACGCTGTGAAGTTAAGTCAGGAGAGGCTTATTTCAGTGTCTCTCACTCAGAGAAAAACAGCTCAGATGACACCCATACAGAAATCAGACAGTACGGAATATCTGCAAGTTTTGTCACAAGCTTGTCTTAGGCACGGGCTCAAGCCTACAGACCAAGTCTCCTGGTGAGAGACAGATTAGACAAGACACAGATTAGACACAGATTAGACACCAACAACCCGGCCACGAGTGAGACGTACAGGACAGCATTCCTCTTCTGCAACCTTAACCAGCCTTTTGCTCACGTCACAGAGGAAGGACATGATGTTGGAGTGAGGGCAGTGCCTTGCCCTAGCAGGCCCCGTGGCTTTGCCCCTTCGGAAGGTTGGAGCATACGGACTGGAAAACACCTCAAGTAAACACGTCCCTTCATATTTAATAAGGCACAAAGGAAAGTGTGGAACACACATAGCCTCAAGGAGAAGATTAAATGAATTTGTTGTCTGCCTGGCAGAGGGTACAACAGAAGAATAAACTGAATTTTTGTGTGTCCTACTAGCTGGTAGGGAGGCAAGTAAATCTGTTGGTTTACTGGGAACAAGTGGCTGTAATCCTTTACTGAAAGTGGTTCTGTTATGCGGGCTCAAAATTTCATTTAATTTAAAACTGTCACATTCTGGTATGGGTCTTTATACCTTCTCCCTTGTTCACCTGATCATATTTCCCAGTGAAAAACACTGTGCAGATATGGCAGAGCAATACTGACTCAGAGTCCAGCGTGAACGAGCAGCCCCACCCTGACGCTGCAAAGCCACTTCCCCCTGCTCTCACACCGCTGCCCCATTGCACACTGTCGCCTGTGGGCTCCTGTGATAATCTGGGCTGGGAAACTGATTCCGAAGAAGAAGCATTTTCCCCTCTTCTGGGTCCTTATGAAGGAGTATCAACTCCCCGTTTAGGTCACTGTACAGACACTTAAGATTTTGCACTGGCACCACTGAGGAGATGGTATAGAGGCAGGAACCAGCGTTCTACTGATAGAAATATGCACATCACAGGACTTCTTAAGTGACAAAATTATGAACTGCACAGTGTCTCTATTCTCTATCGAGTAGACTTCATAGCCTACTTCCAAAACTTTACACTATCGTATATCCTCTATATGCTACATGTTAAAAAATGTCTTTTTGGAACAATATAAAGAGGTTTTTAAAGTGCTGCTAGGACTGTGTTACATTTTTTTTCAGCTTAAGCACCAGGTGCCTTAGTTACAACCACCTCAACCACAGAGAGCTCAGAGAGAGCCATTAAAACTAAAAAAAAAAAAAAAAAAAACAGACTTAAAAATAGCTTTCCTGTATCTAAAAATATCTTAACTCTTATCTCAAACCTTCTGAAAGCTGTAGGAGAGAGTTTGTCCCACTGGGAAAAGAGGGTGACTTCACTGCCCAGTGGCACAAAACTCAACTTGCAGCTATGCAGAGCTGGAGACATCTGACTTGCACCATGTCCCAAAGGATCAAAGACAAAACAATGGCCATTTTAGGCCATGTCAGTAGCCCTGAAGGAAAAAAAATACAAGCTCATGGTAGGAGAGGAAACACTACTCTACTATGCTGATTATTTTTTATTTGGTGTCAGATTTTTTTTTTTTTTTTATGAGAGATGCTGGAATAAACTCAGAAAAATAAATTAGTGAACAGAAGCCAGTTGACATACGTGTTTAATTGGTATCACATGACTTCTCCATTTAATATCACCTCTACATCTGTGAGGGGACATCCATGTGTATCTAATCCACAACTGCTGCCAAGAAACACTGAAAGAGTAATTTTCTCTGTTTATGTAGGTCCTACCTCATGTTATCTTTTACAGCTTCAAAACAAGCAGAGGGAGCATCTGTTAACTGAAAAAAAAAACAATTCCCAGGACAGAGAGGATGTTATCCAAAGTTGTGCAGGTGTTTCAATAATGCACTAAAGCCAGGTTAATTTTACACCTATTGGAAATGACTTTAAATGATGCTCATATAATGTGTCTCTATCCCACATATACCTCATGTCATAATGGCAAAGGATGGAAAAGTTATTTATATCCCTTGAGAAAGGTCACAAATACGAGAAAATATTAAAACCCCAAAATAAAAAGCAAAGTGAAATCTTAATTTTCATGCCAAAAATCTGACTCCACTTCATATTAGCTCTTTCACAGTTAGTTATACAGGTGTTTCAAAGATGCCTTTACATTCAAAAGCCAGAATTTCACTAGTGCCCGTAAAGACACTATTTAGAGCTTTTCTCTCTGGCTGCCCAGTCATAATCTGAAATTCAGTCTGAAGTGCTGCATTTTTACCATCACTGTGTATTGTATCAATATAGATAAGAAATCAGGATGAAGAATATGCTAGCAATTTACCACTGGGACTAAACTGATGCTTTTATTTTTCTTCTTTCAAGATTGTGTTGCTTGCAGGAGAAAAAAAAAATAAATAAAAAAAAGCAGTGCTCCTGCCTCTATTGTTTTTTTCCCTTTGAACAATTGGCAAACACAGTTCTATTTCCCTGTTCTTCCAAAGCCTTAGATGCCAGTGTAATTCCAGTTTGGTTTCTGCTATGTCCATACATAAGTATTACTGATCTACCTAACTGTTCCCTGGACTTTCTGAAGTGCCTATGACAGTAAAAAAAAAAAACAAAACAATGAAAACTTTAAAGAAAAAGGTAGTTCTTTTTGTTAGAGCAACTGATAGAGACACCAAGATGCAGTCAGGCATGGAAACTCTTCTTCAACGGGGAGACGTTACCTCTTCCTACCAGACTTAATGCAATTATATCCCGAAACCATCATACCTAAAACAACATTATCAAGAGTATTTGGGTGCTGTTCGTAGATTATACTCAGATCACATTCACACAGGACTGCTTACAGTTAAGCACTTGTATACTTGCAGAAAAGAGTTTTCCAGCTTCCCTTTAGGGAAGTTTTCAAGGAAATGGCAAGTCCTGCAGTGAAATATGAAAGCAGAAAAACTTGTATCTCTTCTTGGTGTACCACTGGAAGCTTTCACAGACAACGTGCCCCACTGTCACACTTCGTGTACTGCATCTACATGAGAGACTATGTTTATCTCTCTCAGGTTAATAAGCGGGCTCTATCTGCTGCAATACGTTGAACAACTGCAGCTTTTTTTGCCAAGTCCTGGCAGGCTTTAAGATCCTTGTCCTTAACACAGGACAAGGCTCATTACACCACCCATCCACTTCACAAGCAGAGCCGTAGCTCCAACTTGAAGATGGTGTAGCCCTCGAAACCATGGAGCATTTAAGTTCTTCAGTTTTTGAGTTCACTCAGAAGAAATGAGTATTATCACCAAATACTGTTTCTATTCAACAACAACAACAAAAAAAACAGTCTTTCTAAATGTTATTTTTAAAAGTCTGCCACTATGAAAAATATACTAAGTAGCAAATTTAGCTCTGCAGCTCCAGTTCTCACTAGCATCCCAGAGAGCTGTGCTTATGTACCTGACAGCAGAATTTAGTTCCTACAATTTAGAAGCAGGCCTAGATCAAAATAAAGGGTTTGAGCCCAAGGCGTACTCTTAGAGACATATTTCTTAAATAATAACTCAAACGTCAGAAAATTAAACTGAAACAACTTGATAAATATTTAAAATTATTTAGTGCTAGAGATTTATGTCTAACTGACTAGCTCTACTCAGAAAATAAGTACAGTTTATGGGGTCTCCATTATGTATTCACTCAGCAGACTGGAATTCTGCTTCAGGTTGAACTTCTTTCCATTCTACTCATCTTTCCCTAATTATGCTCATCTACACTTCTGCATTATTTACAGGACCTTCATTTACATTGTATTTAAGTACCTTATAATTCATAACTTCAATCAGGGAAGCAATATTTATCCCAATTTTACAGATAAAAGCTGAGGTGCTGCAGTTTCATGGCTTGCACGCAGCCACATCAGCAGGCATCAGTGATTAAATCTGGAACTTGAGACTAAAATCAATCTGCACACTGCCTCTCCTTCCAGCTCATTTCTATGAAGAAAATTCTTTATGCACCTGGTTGCCCAGTTTCTATCCTGATTGTCAGCAAGGTATGTTATCAGCATGGTTTAAAACGCAGTGGATCTGACAGCAATGATATCTATCCAGATTATCAAGTGGTAGTGATTGACACTCATTACTTCTGGGCTGGATGCAAGCTAAGGACTTAGAGATGAAAGTTCTTTGTCCTCAAAAATTAAATAAAAAGATGGAATTGTCAGCTGACCTCCTATTTCTACTACACCAGAGAGATTCAATAGCCTCAGAGCAGCTTCAAGGGCTACCCTTAATCCTATCAAGCTACAAAGTCATCTTCTCTGCTTTTTCCTGGCTGAATTTTGGGTGCTGCACCCTTCCGATTCACAAGTGGCTTTGGTAGGAGAGGGGTTAGTCCCTGGCACTGCACTGACTGCTTACAGTAGCAGCAAACACAAGGACCACAGATGACTGCAATACCTACAGCAGGGACATGGAAGTGCATGTTACCTCTTGCAGAGAGTGCTAATGAGCATGACAGGGAGTGGGACTGCAGCAGAGCATCAGAGTAAAGTGAGATTTTGTCCAGAGAAATCCCCCAAGCCTCCACAGGTGTCAGTGTTGAAGGAAGTAGCTTAGAGGCATGAACCGAACCCCTTATGCCTCCCAGATGTTGTATAAACAGACATGTGATGTGCAGCATGTAGGTTTTGGGGTCTTTTTTAACAAATAAAACCAATTAATCAAGGAACCCACTCCTAGGTGCTTCCTGGGAGTGTTTCCAGTGCTTGCTATGTTGCCCCTTTCGGCATGGGTAGGACTCTCTAGGCACTGTGCAACACTAGCATCTAGATGACGGGCGTGCTAGCAGCTCAGCTCGGAGAGTGGAGAACCAGCAGAGAAGCAGGAACTGCTCCAGCAGACAAGCAATGACAGAGCAGAGGGCTGTCTCTCTTTGATCAGAAATCAGATTCATTTCCTTACCACTTTTTAAGCAGAAGCTTGCATGGAGCAGGGTAATTGCTGGCTCTCCATCAGGCAAGTTTTACACCACTTTCAATACTGTCAGATAAAAGAGATGAGAAACTAATTTTCTTCCTCTCCTCTTTATTCCCTGACTCACTCTCCCTTGCCTTCTCCTGCACTTTGACATTCCATCCTTTGCAACCAATTTTCACTCCCTTCACCGTTTATTTTTAGCTTGTGCTACTGAATCTGTCTTTCCTTCCCTCTTTTTTTTTTGCGCTCTCCTTTCCCCTCTATCTCACTCCACATACTCACTGGCTTCTCCTCTGTCCTTTGCCATCCTTCCCTCCTCTTGTCTCTGCTCGCCCCTACACTAGCATAGAGAGATAAGTCTTCTCTCTCACACTTCCACTGTTTTTTCTAGGAGAGACTGTTAAAAGTGAAAGATATAAGTAATTATCTGAGCAAAATCTTGACATGCTAAATGAAGCAGCAACCTGGGAAGCTTTTGGCAGGTGCTTCTCATGGCTAGGAGTCATCTTCTCTCATTAACTAACATGCTGAACAGTGCAGAGTGACCCAGATGTGGGAGACACTTCAAGGCCTGCCATTCTCCCACTATTTCATGTACTTCTGTAATGCCATAAGACATCAGCTAATCCACCTGACTGGAAAGCGGGGTCTTTACAGCGCTCTGGTAAGTCTCTCTTTAGAATCAAAAAGCAAGAATTTTGTTTCTGTTTCAGAACATTTCTTGCTTTGCATTATTAATAACGTTTGGCATGCTACAGCCCTTAGGTAACTAATCCTTACAACCACTTCTCGCCTCCAGCCTGTCAGGTAGGGAAGCGTTATCATTTCAATTTTAACGTTACAGACACTCAGTCAGAGACAGCAACTGAGCAGGCAGGAGCCATGGGAAGAGCAGTGCCAGGGCTGGAGGAGAAGCCAGGAGTCTCTGCTTCTCAAAACCATTATTGCATCCAACTCTCCTGAGAAGAAGGTGGCACTAATAACATCTTATTAGCATACGTGTAGGAAAGCTCAGTGGGAGGTATGGCTTGCTATACTCCCCTGGGGAACGGCAAGGAAGTGACCTAGAAGACGGATCTAAGGGCTCTGACAGGCCTGATATATGGCAATCTAGAAGCAGCCTAACTGAAGGAGAAGACTTAAGGGTAGATCCATCCCAGGGGTGGAGAGACACAAGTTGAATCTCCACATTAAACCCAGAAATAGAAAGGCTGAGGAGCAGCATGCAGCGGGACACAAGCTAGATCAGGTCTGGGTGGTAGCGGGGTCTTCAGTGCAAGCACAGTGCCACGGGGAGGCAGTTCTGCCGCCTCCAGGTGCGAGGTGATGAATCCACTGGGTTTTTCACTGTTCTGCACTACACAGAATAAACAGCATCAGTATTGCTTAGGGGATCCTGCACCATACTCCAGCATACAATATAAACATGATCTTGGGATTCAGGCTGGTGCTGTATATCTTGAATACCTTAACACCAAATCCCAGGAAAAGTTAAAAAAATCTTCCTAAACAAAATCTGTGCAGCCCTTGTTAGCTCTTCAGAGCATCTGGTTGTTTATACATGCTATTACAGCTTGCTGGAAAGTACTGTCAAAAAAATTATTATGTTTTAAAGTAGGAGCCTTTTAACTCAACATTACTCATCAGAGATTGTCAAAAATTTTCTGTTGAAATATCTTTTTAAATAGATAATTAGATTTTTGACAAAAAGCAATGTGGAAAGCATTTACTTTCCTTGGAAAAAAAAAAAAAGAGTTTTTGTTGGAGAAATAAATGCTAAAGAATTTCTCACTATATGTCTGAAGTTTGGGAGGTTTTAACAGTTTGTAGTTATAAAAGATCAACACCCAAAAAGTTTTTACCTGAACACTATAAAAGAATTGCTGAGAAACATCAACATTCTCCTCTCAAAACAAGTATTAATTTTTTTTTTTGTGAGGAATTTTAATGAAAAAACATTATCCAGTCACTCTTATTAATCATACTTGGAGCAGTTACAACTTGATTCATTTAAACAAGCAGCTCCAGTTCATGTTTTCTTTTGTACGTGATGTTATACTACCCACTTGTTTTATTCATGCAAACAAGATTCGTTCTATTATGCTAACACAAAAATGAATAAAGTGAACTATATTCTGCCATGCACATCAAAGTAACTATTAGCTAAACTCTGGTAACTCCACTTTGTGTCTTTCTGCAAAAAGCAAAAAACACCCACCTTATATTTCAGAACAAATATTTGTTTAAAATATTTTTTGCAATTGGTTTATATCTTAAGTAAATTCAATAGGAAAACCAGAGCAGGTATGGAACACTGATGTTATTTCTACAGATACTTTTCTGTCTAGCAATTCCCCCTTTACATCCCCTTTCTCATTGCCAATGATCCATGTGGAACTGAGGAACGAAAACCTGGTATCAGATTTTTATGAATAAGGGTTTGTTTAAAAAAAAAATAATAATTTTAGAGGTACATTTCCCACAAAATTAGCTTAAATATGGAATTTCAAAAGCTGTGGCAGAATAATTTTTCTATTCAAGTGTATTTATTAATAATTGTTTTCTTCCCCTTTTTAATGTAGTGCTACTGAAAGTTGCCAGATTGAAAGCTCTAGAGGCGTAAGTCCTATTTATTCACAAAATAGGTCAAAAATAGTCATTGAAGCAAACACTTTCCCACACACACATCTCAGCCAAGAAGGCACTGTAGTTTGCGCAGATTCAGTTATGCCAGTTTTCTGTGCTCAGCTGCTAGCAAATGTATTTGCTCTGTTTAACTGTGCTATGGACATCCCACTCCTCTGAGCTATATTCACATCAAAACTTTAAAGAGGCATCACATTGTAAAGGCTTTTCATTAATTTATGACCTGATCATGTACCTTGAGGCTCAATCCCTCCCTGGGAAGATGGGAGATGTACCAGTCTTCCACCCCTCACATTTAACTCCAAACCTGTCTGCAGTTCCTGAGTTGTTGGGGTTTTTGTACAAAACAGGTGTACATACAAAACAAGACATCCTACTGCTCTTTCTGGCTTACAGACCTCAAAAAAAGCAGAAGAAATAGTATGGCCATGTAGGACTCAAGCTCCTCTATAAGAATTCCCAAGCATTAGTAGCATCCTCAGTCTGCCGTTGACAAGAGTCGAGACGATCATTAGACGTCATCATTAGATGACGAACACTTCCATTGGTCCTCAAAACACATTTGGTTCAACACAAAAATACCACCCCGCTCATCTAGCATTTCCACACTCACCCATTCTTTCTCTGTGTATCTTTTTATAAGTACATACTGACATTCAACAACTGTAAATTAGGTTTGGCTGTGAATTCACAGCGGGAAGCATTGAAGTCGCAGTGGGGAAGAATTCAGCTCCCTGTTTAAAAAAAAAAAAAACTATCTGACAAAAAAAAAAAAAAAGAAAATAAAATATACTAGCAATAAAGAAATTAAAAAGGGATGTGATAGCATAATTGGCAGTTCTGGTTTTGTTAGTGAGGGGGGGGCCTAAGGTGGTTGCTTCTGTAGGAAACTGCTAGAAGTCACTCCCCTTTGTTCAGTGGACTCGGCCGGGCCTAGGGCAGATCCGCTGCTGGCCAAGGCCAAGCCAATTGGTAGCAGAATGTCCCGTGATAACGCCTCTGTGATAATGTATTTAAGTAGGGGAAAACTGGAAAAAAAAAGGGTAGGAGATGTGAAGCAGCTGAGCGGGGGGCAGAGAGTGGGAGGCGCGAACCTCGTGGCCCTTGCAGGCTTCACCCTCTGGCCTCCTGCCGGGCAGCCGACTGGGCCCAACTCAGCCCGGCCTGGCTGCAAGAAGTGGAGAGGTGATGAGAGGTGAATAAGATGTTAAAAGGATCCTGAGAGGCGTCTGCCAGCCTGTTGTGAGGATCAGCTGCAGACGCCAAGGTCAGTTCAGAAGGAGGGGGAGGAGTAATATGGCTCCTGGCCAAGATTCCTCTGCAACTCGTGGTGAAGACCATGGTGGAGCGGGTTGTCCCCCTGCAGCCCATGGAGGTCCATGGAGGGGCAGAGATCCACCTGCAGCCCGTGGAGGACCCCACGCTGGAGCAGGTGGAGGCCTGAAGGAGGCTGTGGGTTGTGGAAGGCCTGCTGGGACAGCTGTTCTGGAGGGACTGCACCCCGTGGAAGAGATGACCCACACCGGAGCAGTTTCAGGAAGGACTGTGGCCCGTGGGAGGGACCCCACGATGGAGCAGGGGAGGAATGCGAGGAGTTCTTCCCCCGACGATGATACAGCGGCGTAAAACAACGCATGATGAACTGACCGCGACCCCCATTCCCTTTTCCCCCACCCCGTGCTGCTCGGGAGGGGAGGTAGTATAGACAATGTTAAGCCTGGGAAGAGGGAGGGGTGGGGGGAGGTTATCTTGTTCCCTGTCTCATTCTCCTGCTAGTTTTAGAAATAAATTAGTGTGTTTCCCCAAGTCGAGTCTGTTTTGCCCGTAACGGTAACTTTAAGGATTTCTCCCCATCCTTATCTCAAACCTCGAGCCGTTTTTCTTATATCATCTCCTCCTATTCTCTCAGAGGGTGGGGGGAGCGAGAGAGAGACTGCGTAGTCTGGTCCCAATCGGGGCTGAACTACGACATTGGCATTCTCCATCAAAGAGTATGCATGTCAAAAATGGAGGCATTTTGTCTACAAAGATCATGTCAGCAACAAACATCCTCATTTGTACAATGATGAAAATGCAATGCAACTTTCTGCCTCCCTTGAGACAACCTGGGCCTCAGTAAGCTTGCAGAGAGTGAGGTAGGGATTAGAGCAGCACAGGACCGTGCTGTGCTGCTCTTCTCCTCCCTGCATTTGGTGAGCTGTGGCAGTTTTCAGAGACTGGTGAAAAGCCAGAAGAATCTCTTATGTTATTGTTAAGGCCCAGAAACGGTTTACAATGAATAAGCTTGAATGAGGCACATTTTTTTTTTATGTAATTCCTTGTGCGTGTCTTTAACAGCACTAACCAGAATGCCTGCCAAAAACTTTCAGACAGATTAGATGCTTTCTAGTTGCAAACAAGTGAAAAGATGGATGATGCCTTCATACCATGACACTTATCTCTTAAGTAGTTCCTTCAATATTGCTGACTCCTTATAATGTAAAAGCCTCAAAAACTGCAGCCATTCCAGGATCCTATGTACAAGTACTCCTGAGCCAAATCCAATATGTATGGCATACCCATGCCCAAGCCTGTTTTCACCAATCAAACTGTATTTTAAAAGGATTAAAAAACAAGGAATGTGGGGAAAAAAAAAATAAATCTGATATTCACAAGACATCTTTCACATACCCATATATGAGGTGTGCCTCCTATATCCCACTCAGGTGGCACAGTTTCATTACCAGTTCTATTTCCCAACTTGCTCAAAAACAGTGTAAAATGTTCCCTTCCTGCAATCTGCAATCCTCCTCAAAATTAAATCCAAGGTCAGCTCAAGTCTACTCTCTGCATTTCAGGAGAAGGCTCAGGACCCCTCTTCAGAACCCTGTTTATCTCAAGCAGTTTTATCCCAAGCCCAGTCCCTCTCTGTCTCATTGTATTAGAAGTCTCTTCAATCCCACAAGCCAATGGAATGAAGATAACCTCTCCTAACAGCATTAATACTTGCAAAAAGGGTGATGCTGAAGAATACTGTCAAGTAACTGCTGTTTGTGAAGTCTAGGGTGGGTGAAAACTTGCCGTACTGAAGTCCCCAGTTTATTCACACAGCAGAAACAGCTCACAGAGTGGCAGCTTGCAAGCACACTTAAAAAGAACTCATCTCATCTGTGACCAGGAGGGAACTTACCTGCCAGACTGAGATCAGCACAGTCTTTTGATTGATTCAGCTCTTGGCCTCTCTTCTGAGACTGCTACGAGGTGCCAACTGTATAGGTAGTTGTGTGAAATGGTTGGGGAGCTCACGGAAAGAGAAGAGGGAGCACCGGTCTCTCCACAGAGACCCTTGCTCTTTCTATCTGAACACAGGGTAACTCAAGGCTGTTGCATTCTCACTGACAGCATTTGTATATCAATGTTAAGACACTCGTTTAAGGGCATTAAATCTTGAGAAGGCATAGAGGAAACATCCAAGATGTCAACACACATGTGACGAAAGTTATAGATACCATCAAGATCTCAGACTATCCAGTTGCATTGACTTCCACAGTTTTTCCGTGCAGACAGCTGAATGTTTATTTAAATTCACCTCTTGCACACATGGGACATCTAGGCAACATGAGTTTGCCCTCAATCCCATATATATGCATGTGTATGTGTGCACTACAGATATATGGGTGACAGTATACAAGAAGAACTGGAAAAAGACAAATTCTAGCTGGAGAAAACCGAAGATTACAGTGCTCTTAGGAGGCCGATTTATTAGCTACACTTCAACTCAGATGATCGCATCACGTGAAGGAAACATTGGAGCATTTTAAGCTCTTGCTTGAAAAAAACAAAATAACAGCACCACAGCCCTGTGATGAGCAGAGCACTGGGGACTAAACAATAAGAATCTTGTTGGTATGACAGTCATTCCTCAAACTAGAGGATATTTAGGACTCAAGAGGACAAGAAAGAGCAGAAATGCAGGAGGAAAGACAGCCTTATTCTGCATGGACTAGTTTGAGTAAGTTCAGTGGGAAAGACAAACCCCTCCTCTGGAGATGAAATGGGATATGAGCTGTGAGAAGAAAGACCCAAGTGAATATCTTTAGATGTCAGTACAGTTCTGCTCTCACTGCCCTGTGAGAAATCATATTCAAATAGGATGAAAAGGGAGTATTGAAGAACAGAAAAAAAAAAAAAAAAGAGGGGGAAGTACTCCTGTAGAATATTTATTGCATAGGGAAACTTAGACAATTGCAATGTAAGAAGATCACTGGAAACTGCAGAAGAGTTTATGCAGACACTGTAAGGTTCCTGTCACCGGGACAGGGGCAGCATCATCCTGTGCCCAGAACCACTGAGACTGTAGCTAAAAATTTCTGCCTGAATAGACTTGAAATGCCTCAGCCAGACTGCTTTTAAGAACACTCAACCCCCACACACACTTCTGAACTTGAATTGATGTCTGCGGATAAGGAGTTATACTTCTAAATTTATCTCTAGCCACTTAACTAATTCCAAATAAAACACCTTTGATATTTTGTGCAAGCAGCCTGTTTAAATCAAGTGTCCTGAAGAAACCTCTGACTACAGATTAATCCCCTGGGTAGTCCTTGGCAGAGAGTTGTTGTTTCTTATGATTATGCATTCTTCATGGATTCTTAATGTAAAACAAGATCTGTCTTCATTTACCAAAGGGTTAACAAAAATTCCAATAATTAAATTCACAGCAATCAGCTAAGGAGCTCCCCAGTGCAATGTCTAGTAAATATCAAATCCTTTTCTCCTCCGGGATAATGGCCCAGCCAAGAAAACTTCCAATTGTCCCCTGCAGGGCTGTAGCTAACAGGCACAAATGTGTACGTGTACTGCCCCATCTCTCCCCTTCCATCCACAGCATGACTCCAGCTCCCTGTGGCAGATGTGACATTACATAAAATGGGCCAACCTGCTTCTGTTAGTCCTGCTCTCTCCAAGGCTGAATCTGGTCTAATACGAAAAAATTACAGCAAATGATTAAAAAGTGAGATCTAACAACTTGTTTTAAAAGATCCGAAATACATGATGGTCCCAGAAATTTAGAACTTACACATGAGCTCAGCAGAGCACTAAGAATGGCTCTCAAAATCTTCCCAACTTCCTGAGACCCACTTCTCTTTCACCATCCCCTACAAGTGAAACCTCTGGGACAGACAGTCTTTCTTAAAGTCTCTATGTTCTCTCTAACTGAGCAGCAAGCATCCCTCCCCTCTCCAGATGTAAAACAGTCAGGTAAGATGGTGGAGTGGGAAATGACTACTACAGAGTTAGACCAACCACAGAAACTTCTCTCTTACACACTTTGGATGAGACATGATGTGTCTTGCTCTGATTCCCCTCAAAGGAGGGACCCTAAGTTGGGAAACAGAGCTATCCAGAAAGTCACATCCATGCTGGGGAGATGTCCATGCAAATTGCCCAGTGCAGCATTTATTGAACGATGCCACCAAGATGTTCTTGATCAACAATGAAGGGAATCATGCTGCATCCTGAGCAACTGCAACACCAAATGTATCAGACTACTTAGGACAGAGCAAGATGCAGTTCCAGAGAAGGAGGGCAGCTGCTTCCTTCCCTGGGGAGGAAAACACGTGGGGTTTTTTTCCAACCAAAGATCCATCAGCTCGCTGCTGCCGAGAGCTTCCTAAAGACATACTGAAACAGCACGTTCACCCATCAGTTTGGTTCTGCTATCACCTGAAATAGTCTTGTTTATTTGTGAGCAGCCACAGCTGAAAGCAGGGGTATTTGTGTGGCTTGTGCCATTATGTCTTAATCCTGGCAGTGAATAAAATCCACAGTGATTATGAAAATAATTTGCTCTTGTGATATAAATTTATAAAGCACAGTGCATGCTATTTGTTTTGCACTAGGGAGTGTATGTTTGTTAATGAAAATATGAAGGTGAAATATTTGTTGATTTCAGCATTTACAAGTTGATTTAAATTTTACATCAAATGTTTACTATAGTGATTTTTAAATTTGCAAGAATCAACAGCAATAATCAATACTAGCTAAGAATATCCATCTTGCTACTTAAAGGATATTAAGAAAGTGAAGCCTTACATTTGTCCCTACGGGAGTGTAAGGTGACACACGACACACAGTAACAGCAAACTAACTCACTCTTTATCATCAATATTTTTAACATAAACTGAAAAACACAAGCTTTTTTCAATACTAACTACATCAAAACAGAAGTGCAAGCATATAAAGAATAAATTATCTGTGCATTACTGTTAATAAATAAATTCTGTGCACTGTTAATAAATATGCTAATAACATTGAGTTCATAATGCCGATATCCCTCAGATACTAGAACTGTGACAGCTGTGTCTGAATTTTGTTCTTTAAGTGATTCAACTAGAATAATAACTAACTAGTTATTTTCTTCTCTTTTGTAAGTAGAATGTAAAAAAAAAAAAGATATCTCTTATGATAAAATTAGCACAAGGTTAAGGAAATGACATCAAAAGATTACAAAAAGTAATTCCATCATGCAGATAACCTCCTCATCGTTAGACTTTGCAGCAAGTATGTGTCAAAAGCTCTCTCTACAGTTAATGTGCCTCTAAAACTGAGGTTCATGAACTCAGACAAATTTTCCTACCCAAGAAATAATTTGCAAGAAATTCAAATGCAAATCACAGCTTGCTCTACCACCCACTCTGGAGGATGTTGTGACACTGCGGTACTGGACTTTCTGCAGCTCTAAAGATAGAGCTGTGCAGTCAGAGCCTGAGAGCTGCCAAAGCAGCGCGTGAAGGACCTGAGCAGCCCCAGGCAGCAGCGCGTGCAGAGTAACTGCTGCCCGCAGGATCCTGGGGACAAAAGCATGGGGCCAGGGCCAGGATGCTGACATTATATTGTGTGCAACATTAGATCTTGCTCAAAAACTTATCTTATAGTCAAACTGTTGAAGAACAAACCTGTCACCGGAGTGGTCTGGAGCTTGGCTGGTAAGAAAGCAGAAGCCCAAGGCACCTCTCAACTCAGGTGCAAGCAAATCTCTGCCTGCCCTGCCACAGCCACCACCACATAGCTCCTGATGCCTCCCAGTGACCTCACAGGGATCTTGCTGGGCAAATACACTGACAGTGTCTCCTGGGAAATGCCCCAGCCTACGTGCTGCAAGTCTTATTATCAAGATGTTAGTCTGCCCTTCTACAGAGGAAACGGATGTGGAGAGAGGACATAAGGGAAACAGCAAAGACAAGGTGCGCAGAAGTGTTTCGTCCACATAATATAAGCTCACAAGAACTGCCCTATTACATACTTTCTAGGAGCAAGTAGACCTGTTGGAGTGAGTCCAGAGGAGGACCACAAAGATGATCAGAGGGCTTGAGCACCTCACCTCCTATGAGGACAGGCTGAGAGAGCCGGGGCTGCTCAGCCTGGAGAAGAGAAGGCTCCGAGAAGACCTTATAGAGGCCTTCCACTACCTGAAGGGGCCTACAGGAAAGACAGGGAGAATATCTTTACCAGGGCCTGTTGTGATAGGACAACAGGTAATGGTTTTAAACTAAAAGACAGTAGATTTAGATTAGATATTAGGAAAAAAATTTTTTACAATGAGGTTGGTGGAACACTGAAACAGATTGCCCAGAGAGGTGGTAGATGCCCCATCCCTGGAAACATTCCAGGTCAAGTTGGATGAGGCTCTGAGCAACCTGATCTGATTGAAGATGCCCCTGCTCCTTGCGGGGGGATTGGACTAAATAACCTTTAAAGATCCCTTCCAACCCAAAGCACTCTATGATTCTAAATTACTGACTTTGTCTCCCCTAGGGAAACATGTTCATTAAAAAATACCCAGATCTGATGGATAAATATCCGATATCCAAACGTCAGAGAGATGATGAAGCCAATGAAAACACAGGAACTGGGTTGATGTGAAGCAGTATGAGAATTTAATAACCATATTGACTACTATAGGAAGAATTCACAATGACTTTTTAAAGGAAGGATTTTTGAGTCTGGCTGCTGTGGCTTTTGCATGGTAATTTTTAAATCCTATTAGGGAGTTATATAGGAATTTGTTTGTTTCTTTAATTGCTATGGATTAGAAGCCAATAATGGAAAAAAAAAAAACAAAAAACAACCAAGTACTGAGTACTAGTTAATGCTACAGTTTTGAGAAAGGACAACAGATGAGTATGGTTTCCTTTTAAACATATACATTTGAAAATTCAACTCATTGCAACTATATGCTATTTTGTGTAATTACAGTCCTCAATCTTCTCGTGAAAGACAAGTTGTTTTTCCTATGTTTGGTCTACAGGGAGTTCTGAAAATAAGCAGTCATCTTTTTCTAAAAATTCTAGATTATCCCAGATTTCTCTAACGTGCTCTCATAAAAATGAAATTCAAGAACTACATTTTTATACAATAATGGTGTGACTTGGTAATGACGTTGTCAAACATCTTGCTAGGGCACATAAAACACATGAAGTCTGCGTTGCCTGAATAAATGAGACTTTGCCTGCAGTATAATCATTCCATTTGGAGCTAAACTGGAGTTTTGCATTACTAACCCACTCCAAAAATCCCAAACAGGCCTGTACAAGTAATCATGGCAGTCTGAAAGAGGCTGTTTCAAGATTGAAAATGAGGAAAGGGGACAAAAGTATATTGCAGAGCCTAATAGAAAATACTATGGTCTCTCAGTTCCTCTACACTTGCTAAGAGCTGATACCAGGCAGACTGCTACTTGCAGTAGCAGCCACATGCTCCAGCAGCAACTGCAACCACTAAATGTTGCTCCCAAGCCCTCTGCCAGCCCCACTAAGGCCCACCACCATACTCCAGGTTGTCCCCATATCCATCTGTGAGATATGCCAGCAAGCAAATGAAGAAAGGACAATGCGCTTTTAGTTGAGCATTGCCTGCTCAGCTCCAGCTAGTAGTTTAAATGGTTCAAACTGAGAATTATCTCGCTCTTTACCCATTCACCTAGTTGAGAAGGCAGCTTGCCACTACTCACCCTTCTCAGATCAAAGAAAACTCAATCTCTTCTCTATCGTTTGGCTGTCATCATCGGTAGAGGCAGGGAAATGAACTGAAGTATCTGAGACACTGTTGTTCAAATAAGCAAAAATTATCTCATCAAGAGATACCTGGCACAAACCTCATTGCTACAAAAATTTTTTTAAAAATCAAGCAAAGGGAGAAATCAGCCAGGAAATTGTCTCATACTTACATATAGAAACAACAGGAATATGCATATGGATACTAGATAAATTAAAGTGAGAAAGAATATAAAGACGATGCATTTGGGAATGAAGGAAAAATCAGGAAAGGTGAAGAAACATAATTCAAAATGTTTATTGGAAGGTAGGAGGCAAAGGGAATTCTACCTAATGAATGACCCTCTCCCCTAGAATGATACTCAAGCTCATGCTGCAAGATCATTATTTCAAACAGCATTTCTGAAAGAATCGCAAGTTTTGCAATGAGAGCTACACATGTAGCTGAAATTATGAATATTAATCTCAAGACAGTATTGGTGAGGTCCTTTGACTTCAGCTACCACATGTTCCCCAAAACAAATTCACACCAGGATCTCCAAGACAATTGCATCCATCAGTTTTTGTGCTGCTTCATCTTCTCTGGGAACAAAATATGGGATTTTCAAGATTCACCTATGAGTTTCAGGGTCATCTGGGATCCCAAGTAGTCCGAGTGCTTTTAGAAATCACCACAGTACAGTAATTTATCCCAGAATTACAGTTGTTCTGCTTATGGAACACCAACATCCACTGTATGCGTGGAGGAAACCTTCCACATGTAGCAAAAAATATCCAGTGCTATGATGGAATTTTGCACATAGTCTTTTCTCCATGAGTTGGTTTGTAGCCAAAGTTCTCTTCTCCAATAAGAAACCAGCATCTTCACTGGAAATCTCAGGTCTAACTAACACAGAAATAACAAATACAGCCAAATCTGCCAAAGGCAGACCTTTGTTGGGCAACTGCCTGTGCTAGGAGGTATTGCTGCACATAACCATAGCCAGATGCTGACAATCTTACTCAGGCTGCTGAGGAATGCTGAGCCCTTTCCCACTGACCATTCAGGCCCTTTCAATCATACTTCATGCCAGACATCTCAAAATCAGGTACCCCAATTCATTTCCCTCTGAAAAAGCACAGGCTTTTATAAGTAAATGTCTCATTGATGTCAAAACTATGCTCCAGATACAGGACTACTTTATCAAAGCTAACAGGGCAGCTTTCTCCTTGTGCTTACCAACAGCTACCTAAAGGTCACATTTCTCTCTACAGCCACTAATTTTTCATCTGCAAAGGGTGTAAAATATGCTTATGAGATTTTTATCTCTCCTTTGTAAATATAGCCTGAAATTCTAGTGTATACAGTCCTGCTCTTGGCAACGAAGAGTTCAAGGGCATGGAAAAAAAGACCATCTTGCCTTCCCTTTTCAATGGCCAGGGCTCACCAAAACGTCACGACTTAGAAATGTATGGAAAGCATTGCCAGCACCATAGACAAAAGGATTTATGAAAGAATTAATAAGTGACAATCACTTCTCTTGCCTCAGGACTTTTCCAGGTAAATTATTACTCTTTAAAGCGGTGCACTGTGAGCCTGACTCCCATTAACATTAGTAGTAGTGGCACAGCATAAGCTTTATGTGCCAGTTCTAAGGATTAATCACAGAGCCATATCTGTAGGGCACTCGCTTTGAACTCAGCAAATCTGCAACAGAACAACTCTTCTTTGTCAGACTCTTCTTTGAAGAAAAATCACAAGGAAGTGGGTGGGCTGCTGGCTAAGCCTCCTCTTAACCCACCAGCACTTCCCCCGTAACTCTAACAGCACAATAAAGCAACAAGTGAAAACATTAAATAGCTCTCTCTTGCTGCATCTCCACTAATATTAGCCAAGGTAGGGGAGCAAAAAGGGATATTTTTTTTTGGAACAGAAAAAAGAAAGGATAAAAGAAATCACACAAAAATAATGCAGTAAGTGTGCTATCAAGATGAGATTGGGCTTTTTTTTATATACAGGATGAAAGCTGGAACACTTGAGAATAATTTCTGTGTATGGTTTTGGAAATCTAAAAATAACACTTCATTTAATACAAAAAAAAAAAAAACCCACCCAAAAAAACCCCCACAACAACTGACCCTAGAATAGATGATGATGAATACATTCAACATCAAATTTTCTCTATTCTCTCTTCCTTTCTGTGCTCGCTGGCACCTTTCCCCCAGCCCACCCCTTGTCATTTCCCAAAGAGGCAGGAGAGGTAATTGTTTCTGAGCAGCCTCAGAACAGCTTTGGCAGAGCAGGATAGCCACGACGGCTAAGGCTTCACAGGAAGGCAGCTCTGTCAACTTGGGGCTTGTTATTGTTTGCCTGAGGTGCTGGGTTTTTGTCTCACTTGGTGCCACAGTGAAAAATTTCCACCTCCTGTGGCTTCCACATGATGTTCCTCCATGAGCTTTTAGACGTCCCTTTTTGCAGCTCTCCTCCACTCAGCAGCAGTACACCTCCCTGGCCCAGGCTTTTGGCTTGGTAAAACCCCCAAAAGGACCCACACAGGGGCACCACCATCGAAGAGGGGAGTGCAAGGATGCAGACAGCTCTTGAGCCCCCTCCCAGGGACGGGAGACAGGCTCATGGCCCCTCTGCACCACTCTGGCTGTGCCACAGCAGCATCTTCAACACGCTCCTCAGGCAGCTTGCACACCTTTGGCTTACAGAAATCCAAAATCTCTGACTCCACACTTAACACTGTTTCTGACACTTCACAACTGAATAAAAGCTGAACAGTCCCTCCAGGAGGCTCTTCCTCTGATGAAGTCTGCTGGTGCAACAAGTTCTCAGGGTCGTGTCTGTCAAGCCATTACAACAGACTTGCATCAAGGGTCAAAGTGCTTCCTAGATAGCTACATGATGAGAAGCAAATAAATGCATCACACAAACACTTTTTATCCCAAAATTAGCAGCTGGATAAAGCCAAGGACCTAAAGACTGAGGCCATGAGTTGAACTCATACCCTACAAATGGGTGCTAGTCTACAGGATCTAAGCTCCTCCAGGCCAGCACGACACTGAAGCAACACATTCTGAGATGTCTGGCAGCCTTGGGAGCAGATCTGCATGGCTGCAGCTGCAATAGTGCTACATTTTGGGACAAGTGGAGCAATAGTGCAGGTGAAGGCTCAAGACACAGCAGCAAAGCTGTCTGAATATAAGAGGGCTCACCACACCAACAAGGGATCAGTTATTGCTAGACCCACAGTTTGCACACGGTGACTAAGTACACTGGTATGGCTGTAACTGGGAAAAGTGCCTGGTACTTGCCTGCAGTATGCCTGGTTTTAGCTGGTGCTGTCAAGTCTCTTGCTTTCACAAGCAATACATTATTTCAGCCTTCCCACACATGCTCCCCCAAATAGAGAGAAAACTCATCTTATTGCAGGAGCCAATGTTCTGTTCCTACTGTCTGTTCATTCACACCAGAGGCCCACCAGAACGACGACATCCAACCGTGTCTCATTTACTTTTATTGATGGTGCCAGCATCGTAGCAAGAGAAACAAAACAACACACTGAATTCAGGACAACTGAAAAAAATCAGTTTTCCACTCCTTCATAAAAGAGTCAAGCATCAGCTATTGATATTTTCTAGCAGTAATAGTCCACTTACACGGCTTACTCTCCTGTGCCACCTGTTGCATATCCATCCCAGCCATCCATGTACAGGTGGGTGCAAGATGAGCACATACAACAGCTCCATGGACCAGCATCTACAATAGTGTTTTTACAACTTGGTGTTTTAAGTAGCCAAAGATCCTATCTATTTTCTTGACAGTACTGTGTATTGACACACCTCTTAAAACAACTTCACCAAGACCTATGTTTTGATACTGAATGCAGTAGTGACCAAGCCTTTCGGTACACAGCACTTGGTCAGGAAACCAAGTCCAGTGACTCTCACACACTGTCCGGTCATGCTGCCGTCAAGCTGTATGTGTAGTTTGTTGGGGTTCAGTGCACTGGTGTGGCTATGTCCCACACGGTTGATTAAATTATCTAATGACACCTAAATTAACTAATCAGCCCAATCCTAGATATTTATGTAAGCCAGTGCACCAGATGTGATGTACCCCAGAGAGCTGCATGTGATGGGATAACAATCAACATCACAGATGTTGACTAACACCAAAGTGCAGTCCCATCCTTATGTTACCTGCAGCTCTGCCCTGGATGCTGTGGTCTAGGACATACATGTGCCCAAAGCTGTACAGCCCTGCAGCCAGCATCATGGACCACTAGTAAACAACAAAATAACAAACCTAGCCCTAGTCAAATAGTTTGGCCAGGATCCTCTATGCACACACCTCAAGGCACATCTACCTGTTGTGCGATCTTCATGTCTGTGCTAACATCATCCCTCTGGCAGGGTCGGTATAAATAACGTGCAGGCAAGAGCTCTCCTATGTATCCCCTGATACCTTGGTTTTGGGAGCTGCCCACTAGCTATCAGCATCAAACATACTTTTAATTGCTGTTTTTGTTTTGTCATTCTGTCGAAATGAAGAGATTGATCTCTATCGATCTGTGGAAAGGCTCGCTTTGTTTGCTCAAGCTTTCTGTTGCTTAGCACGGCTGCACCAAGAGCTTGACACACACAGAATGAGAAAGAAATTTTAAAAAGTAATGAGTGAGGGATGGCAAACTCATGCCATTCTCATTCATTATCAGACATTGCTGCAAAAGGAAAGTGACAGAGGCAACAGCTTCTGGTTATTGTCTCAGAAGTGCCAGCGATGTCAGGAATTTGTTTGATTTTCACATGAATCTAATGCATCCACATTGATGCATAATAAATAGAGAAGAGGTTCTCTCTACATGCAGAAGAGCATCTAGGCATCACATTTTTATTTCTGTCAGCAGCTTTTCCATGATTTTCTATTCTCTCTTTTAGCTTCTCCCCAGGTGTTTACACACATCACCTTGACTTCTTTATTCATATTCTAAAAGCTCATCCAATTGCATCCTCAGAAGGAAAAAAAAAAAAAAAAAAAAAAAGCAATGTCCCAGTCATACAAAGAGTTCTTCTCTTCACTCACCGCTCTCCAAGGCTGTACCTGGGAGTGTTTTCTCTGCTCATGCCTACAGTACAGGAATAAAAGACTTGGAAAGCAGAAGTGTTCCTCCAGTTGCCAACCAGGCCACTGAACAGCCACCCACCAGATGTCTTTCCCTTTCTATCAAGATCCAGCTGAAGACAGTTGTCAAAGCAGGTGGCTTTCTGCCCTACACTAGTTCCCCTCAACCCCATCAAGACGAGATTGCTGTGTGTGTCAGAGCCCTCTGCAGGTAACTTGGGGCCACATCAGCCTCCTACCTATATCCTCTTTGACTGAAGCTCCAGCCAACTTCATAGCCAAGTTTGCAGTTCTTGTAGGCCATCACTGCCTGGGAATTAGCTCTCCCTGGTCCGCTACTCAGGTGGAACTCTTTCAACTAATGCATCTCTTCTAGGGACCACACCACCAGGTTTAGAGGCCTCACAGACCTTACTACAGGGTCTTAGCCCCTACAACAGGATCTGCTATGCCTTCTCTAAGAATTGCTTTTGTACAGCAACAGATCAACTCTTCTGCTCTGTAAGAAAGGGACAGCAAAACATTTGTCATGAATCCAATAAGCTGATGACAAACAGCCTCTCTTTTCCAGCTAGTAAAACACTGAGTCTCCCCCAATAGTGATAAAAAGAAAGAATAACCTTAAATTGCATTTGGTGTTATCTGACTGCCATAAAACAGGGATTCATTTACCTCTGCTATCCTGCTCTCTTAACTTGCGTGGGGGATGCCTTCCCATGGAAAGCCAAGGCCAGAACTGCTAATCTGAGGATCCTATGAACTAGCAGCTGGAGAGATACATCAAGTGATCTAATCCATCTATGCATCGCACAGATCTTCAAAGTGCTCCTGCCTGTGCTACCCTTGGTCCGTCAGAAAGCTTCACCTGGCAGAGCTGTCAATTCAGTTCCTTGGAGAACCACTGATTCCTCCTGGAAAACTCTGGGAGTTACTTGGAGAGTTACTTTGAGAGTTAGCTACTCTCAAAAGCTAATCCTGTTGCCATATCAGGTAGTTTTTGCATTTCTCTGCTCTGTTTCTTGTTCCTATTCCTTGGCTTTTGCATGAATTGTCTGCTTCTTAAAAAAATTCTCAACTCCTTTCACATGAAAGATCTGGTCCTCCCTGGAAGTGATGTCACCACACACTTTTCCACTTCATCAACTGACATCAGTACAGAGGGCTAGTGCTCCAGTGAAGCGTTAACCGTCATAGCCAAGGCTTATTTACTGAACAGAAATCCTGCTTTCATGCAAAGACCTAAACAGCAATAAAATACATCAGAAATAGTCAACACATAGGTCCTGATATGCCAAGTTCCGTGAGAGATGAAGATAGTCCTGAAATGAGCCAAAGACCAGTTCAACATAGGTTTATGTTGAAATAAATCACAAGTAGCTCTAATATGCCCTGGTAGTGTACTCAATCATGGTGCAGGACTATACCTGTCAATTAATAAGTTCCTCACCCATGTCATTTTGGGATGAGGTGCAGAACTGGCTGTAACCACTCTGCTGGTCAAGAAGGACTCGCCACACAGGACAGGTTCTTCCCAGGCCATATCAGGAAGGCCATTTTGAAATTATGTGCCTATATTTTTCCATTCAGTGTGCATTTCTTCTTCCAGATTATTTTATGGCTCTGTAATAGGACTGATAATTATAATTTCTCAAAATGTACTCATTTGATTACTTTTCAAATAAAATGACAGCTAAGATTACTTGCAGATAAAACTCTGAGTACCAGTATGTTATTCTTGCTGTGCATATCAGTTGTCATGACAATCAGTGAGCATGTTGGTTTAGAGTCCAATTCATACGTGGTAGAAAATCCACAGCACCTACACATATTCTAGTGGAGATAATTTTTGAAATATTGATTCAAGGTGTTCACCCTCAGATATCTTTGAGGATCAGGTTTTCAGCAGGTGCTGAGGAATCCCAACTTTGTATAATTTAATTCACTACCAGCCTTTGAAGGTTCTTTTGCCATTATTTCTAAGAGAAAATCACCACTAATATATGTAATAAATTCTGGTTTTGGCCAGTAAGCTTTCACTTGAAAACTACGATATTTTTTTAATACCTTTAGAAAAACCATTATTCTTGACATAGATGTGGTATAATCTCTGGCACTACAGGAGGCAGCATTGTCTAGCACTTACAGCAGTGGGAGCCCAAAGACCTGAGTTCTGCTTCTGGCTCTCCCACTCACTCTCTGCATGACATTTAGCAGGTCAATTAACTTCTCTGTAAATCTTTTTCTGCATGTGAAATGGGTGTACTTAGGTTGTACACCTCTCTGTTTATGTCAGAAAGATACTGAGTGAAAACGATTGCACAAGTGTTTCAAGATGCTAGGACAGAAGGTGCACTACACATTGTCAGCAGCAGCATTAACAGAAAAGTGTAATTTGTGGAATTTGTTCACTTTCAGTGAAAGATCAAAAAATCTAAAGTCTCAAGGAACGCTTTTTCTGAAAACTATTAAGTATTTTGCACCCAGATGCTGATTTCACGTTATTTTTATCTCAGAATATCTATTCTTGTTTCAGTAGAATTATTATTCTGGTATAAATATAAGCGGAACCAAACTTAGTCCCTAGCCTATTGCTCCCTTCTGATTAGGATCTTTGTGTATATGGATTCATGCCACTACCGACTTCCTCCTGATACTGGAAAAAAAATACTAAGCCTCGCCTTGGCCATTTAACACTTTTCTTCCCACAGCAACACAATCAGGCATGAGAGCGAGTTATAAGGAATGTCATTACATCATGCTCAAACGTGTGATTATAACATGCTGCAGAATGGAGTCTGCAAGGAAGACTGCTTTAGTATGTGCCTATGATGATGAGTGAAAAGCAGCTAGTACTGAGCTAACGCATTGCTAAAGATGGTATCAGATAAAACCAGTAACTCAGCCACCTCCATGTCCCCTCCCATAAAATTTTAATAAATCCAGTCTTACGGGAGGAAAGAAAAGACAGGGACCCTACTGAATTATTTACAGTCTTAGTTGTGTATGGCAAAGAAGCCCCTCTTAGGTCAGTAACATATTATTCCATCTATTTCCTTCTCCCAGAATATCTAGGTGAGAATCAAGTTTGGGGAGGAAAAAAAAAAAAAAAAAAAAAAACAAACAAACAAAAGAATCAGGGATGCAAAGGGCAAGCCAGAAGAGAAAAAGCTGATGGAGGCAGAGATGAGAGAGTATTTGTATTTATGAAAGAGATATTGATCAACTGCACACACCAGTGGCAGATAGACTCAAATTAGCTGTCATAATTCCAGTGATGCAGAGGGACACACAGGCTCAAGCTCCATTAAATATAACCTACATCCAGAGCAGCCAGATGAGATTTGCAAGACTGAACTCTGAAGTCCCACAGGAGATACCTGCAGTTGATTTATATTCCTGATTTCCTATTCCCTCACCAACTGTGCAATCAGTTCCTGGAGGTGGGCAGGGAATAACTGAACAGCTAAACTGTGATTCACCCAGCCAATTAAGGAGTCTTGGGACAGGCCCTAAGACAAATCTTTTGGCTTCATCCAGTATTCCTGGGTCAGAACTACATTCAGCTCTGACAACATGGCAGAAATCATCATGGCCCAGTTAACAATATAAGAATCTGAAGATGTAAAGCTGCATTATAGTTTTTGCACATTAATATTCACACATTTTTGATCTTTTCAAATTAGCAAGTAGAAGGATGTCCTGGTTGTACATAAGGACCAAGTTTATTCTGTAACTGAAAGCACAAAGAGCATCACTGCAAAACAGTAATTAAAATGGCAACCACTGCCTAGTAGCTATCAACATATAAAAATCACCTGCATGTTTCAGCCTGCAGCTTCTGTTAGGGTCAAAGCCAGGTTATTTGATTCAAAGTTTGTTGGCATCTATCGATCTCATGCTGGCTGCTGTGATGTTCCCTTATGGATGCTGCATGGCTTTGTGAACAAATCACAATAATCTCATTTCCAAAACATTCCACTTAAGTTTTTCTTCCTGCACTGAAGCAAGGAAGCACATACTTCTGATTACTAACCCTGTGTGTGGCATGTGGCATGTAATCACCTTGAAATATTTAACTGGCTGGCTTTCATCTTGCTAACAGTGTGGGGTGGGGCATCAGTCTGGGGTATAAATAAACTTGGATATAAATCATCATAAACCAGGCATTAAATTGGTATATAAATCAAAAATTATAGAAGTCAGAGATGGAAGAGACCCATTAGATCATCCTGTTTGTTCTTTCCTGTGTTCTCACCCTAAGAATGCACAAGGCATCATTCTTGATTAGCCAAGAGACGTAGAAAAACGCCCATCTCTCCCCCTCTGTGTCTCTCAAGAGGGAGAAAAGGGAAACAGAGAGCTCTGTATGCATATTAATAAAGCTATATTTTGACTGGCTGAATGACTGGAAATGATTAGCAATGGTGTGTTTTACCTGTCAACATCTCCACGCTGCAACAGGCAAAATGTCTCTAATACTCCTTTGCAAAAAATCACCAGTAAGGCTGGAGGAGTTTAGCTCTCTATTTTCCTTTACTCAGAACAGTTCCGTAAAAACCATAAGAATCTTTTCAATGATGAAGATAAAAACATGTCTTTTTTCTTCCAATATAACGGTGGGACACAACATAAAACATCGCCTAAGTCAAGGTGAATCCAAGCGCCTGCACTTTCAAATGTAACAAAAACCAAAAAAAAAAACCAAAAAAAAAATCAAAACATTATGAAGGCTGTCCTGTCAAGCATGTCAATGTTACAAAAAACAAGAATGTGACCCTTTGAAAGGGTCAGTGTGAAAGGTGAGAACACATACAATTCTCTAGCTAAAAGCACTAGGAACAGAGATCAGTCAGCTGACATATTGCTCCTCCTCCCTCTCACACAAGCGCTTTGCTCTACCCCAAAAGTCCTTGGTGATAAGTCAATTAGTCTAAGAAATCTCTTTAGCCATGTTTTCCTCTGACTCTGACCCACTGTGAGTTGGTTGACCATGTGAAATCTGATTTACAAGGTCTGGAGCACTTACAAGTTGTTCTGAAAGTCCGCGGGAGCTGTGCTTTGAACATACAAAAGGCTATTAGCCTTTGTAGCTATTAGCTACATTAGCCAAGTACTGTAAAATTCAAGTCTTCATCACCTCCGACTGGACATTCAGAAAAAAAAAAAAAAACAAAAAAAAAACCAAACCAGTTTGCTTTGATTGCCAGCCTAAAACAGAAATTATAGCCCACCTCAAAAGGTTATTATATATTATTACATTTATCTTTACATGCCATGCTTCAGTAAAATAATTAGAAATGTAACAAAGCTCATGAAGTGGTTAATTCTGTCTTTGTAGCAGGAGTTGTGTACTCTGCAATAAAAAGGCTAGCGACCATACACTGAGCAATAAAAAAAAAAAAAAACAAACATTGAAGACACCATTAAATGGAAACAGAATATCCCAAATGCATGGAACAAGACAGAGGTCCTGTGGAAAACAGTACGTGATTACAGTAATTAAAGACTTAATAATGAGTGTGCTCAGAGGAGATAAATTAAGGCCAAGTACGCAGCCTGAACTGTGTCATCTCCTAGCTTTACATGCTTGTTTGCAACCTTAAACATGCTCATCTGATTTTAAGTTCTAAACTTCAAAACAAACAACAAACTCCAAAAGCAGGAATTCTAGTGTGGGATTTCTTATTGATTCAGAAGAGTGGTGAGTGGTTTATCAGCAGAATAAGAATCTTCTGATTCACCTTTGAGTCCCCTGTTATGGGAGCTGGTGGAAGAACCTGCTGGCTGAGAGAGCAGGATGAGACCTCCTCTCTGCCAGTGTTTCACAGATGTGTTAGAAGTCTTACAGTACATGTACTGCTGAGTTGTGCACTTTGACCAGGGCTTTGGAGGGGATCCTTCCCTCCAAAACAGAAACAGAGCTTGGCCATTCTTGCACCTTCCCTTCCAATTGTTCCAGTCCACTGCTCCAGCCCTTATCCTAGTCTCAATGTTCAGTAATCCCTTGTCTCACCTCTCCCAACTCACCAGCACAAAGTTGCACCCCTTTCCCTGTCCTCATTTCCTCCCTTCCCAAATCTTGGTCATGTTTCCTTCTCAGACACTTCTATCAACTCAGGACTGGGACTACTGACCTTCTCCCTTACTCCTTCCCTGTTTTTCCATCTCCGAGAAGCAAAGGGAAACAAAGTAGTATGCAGTCCAGAAAGGTATTCACTACTACAGTTATTAGGGTCACAGCCATATTAGCAGATCCTAAGATGAAGCCTAGCAAAAGGCAGTAAAGTCCCTTACAGATTTCAAAATAGGTCTTAGATTTTCATGCTAAAAAAAAAAAAAAAAAGGCATTTTAATATATTAGCTTGAAATAGTAAGATATGAAGAAAACCCTACAGCAGAGAGCGAGAGAGAGCAGGAAATGAGAAGGTCTGTCACTACCACCTGGTCATTAGCTATGGGAATGATAAATACGATGGAAATCCAACAACACTAGACCTCCAAGCACGTGAGCACCTGCTGCCTGACTAACCTCCGGGATGGCTGCCGCGTCTGCTTTAATAACCAATGCACTAAGAAATGACATCATATTGTCAGCCAAATGGCACTGACCAGGACGGTGTCATACTTCAGGGTTTGCCTCCATCTGGGGGTCAAGGTAGCCGATTAAAAATGAAAGAGCATTTCCTCATAGAAGAAGATAGGAAAGGAAGGAGACCCGAGGGAGCACGGGAAAGAGAGGGGAAGAAAGGAGCAAGAAAAGTGGGATGCTGCCTATTTATTTCAAACACTGCTTTCAGTAGTACCCAGGAAAAAAAAAAACCAAACAAAAGCAAAAATTCTCTTGGGTCAGCACTTAATACAGATACAACAATGAAATATTTATTGTTGCTTATAAAAGCAGACGGGGTCAAGCCCATGAGCCTACTGGTGTTACTAATGCATTGTCAAGCTATCAACTGAGCTTTTGTGCAAATCTCAACCATATTGTTCCATGGAGTGAGAGGGCTTGAGAAGCCTGTAGAAATTATAAGTATAGACATAACAGTATCTTCCAGAGTACTAATTGTTGCCACTGCCATCAGCACCATAACTGACCTCGACAAAATGAAATTTTTCCAGCCCTCCCCCCAGTAGTTTTCCTGGTTATAAGGAGGTATTTGAGTGCTTTGTAGGCCTAAATGACAAAGCCTTAATCTCCTGCAAAGTTCAGACCATTAAAGCTGATAAAATCCATTCAGCTTTCAGCGTAGATGCGATATGAATTAAAATATTACCACTCTCTAGATCCTGTAGAAATCCTTCATTTCCTCCAATACTTTATCCTCTCAGAATGTGCCAAGCTATTACTTTTGGCTTTAAAATTCATTTTTTATGCAAATGGCTTTCAGACCACCACAAACATGGGATTATTGCAGTTTTCAACAGTACAGATGAACATTATCATTCCAATTAACACAAGGCATTATGGTTCCTCTTCTCACAATGCAGCTCCCCATGCCAGTGTTCTAAATTCAGAGCCCGTATCCTGTGGTCCCGCAGTAGATGCATGGGAGTAGAAGACAGGCAAAGGAGATGCCACAGTGCATTTAAAAAAAAAAAAAAAAAAAAAAAAAAAAAGGAAATTCTAAACATTTCACAGGAAGCATCAGCTACCTGTGTGTGAATGGGTTCTCTCTAAAGCAGCCTGGTGACACAATTTCTAGGCTGTGCAGAAAGACATCAGTTTCCATAGCAATTTCAACCACTTTCTGCCCAGCTGCAGCACTCTCCATGTTCCCGGACACAGAACATGGCTGCTGTGGAAGCCAGGCCTAGGTGGCAATGGCAAGCTGGAGAAGAGCAGACAAACAGAAATTCTCTCTTCTGCGGTTACGTTTCATCCAAAGTACAAATTCATCTTTGCGATATATAGGGATGAAGGAAAAATAACTGACTTAAAGATCCAGCTACTTACCTAACGTGATAGGCTCCATGAGTCAGCAAAATAAAGGCTTTTGGAGAGAAGGAAGAACTTTTCATCTCCCTTCTGATCTGGAGACTTTAATGCGATATAGCGCAAGCCACTGGGAGCTCTGCCATACAAAGGCTCTGAGTGCCATGCAGCATTTGTCCCATTTCAGCTACCAAGGCAGGAGAAAGGGAAGAGGCAGTGCTTTGACTTCTCCAAGTGAAAAAAAATAAAACCAACTCACTCTCCAAGAACACACATCTGCAAACTTGCTTGTTTGCAGAGCTTTAAAGCCACAACACTTTCTTCACCTACCTTGGAGAGAAGGTGGCCCTGGAAAAGCTCCCTTTTTCCCCTTCCCCTGCCAAGACCACAGTGAGGAAGACTGCAAAGTGACCTAAAAGCATCAGCTCCAGGAAGGTCTGAGCCCACAACAGTCTAACCCACAGACCTGTAGTACCTACACAGTTGTTCTTGTTGAAATCATTCAAGGAATGGATGCACAAAGAAGTCCCACGGCAAACACAAGTATGTTCAAAGGTAAAAATAAGCAAGGAAGCATAAGGTCTAAACAAAAGAAGCTAGAGGCAAAAATAAAACATCATCACGCTAGACTGGCTGTAAGAAACTACAAAGACAATCCTTCCCCTCTTATCTGTATCTTCTTCCCTTTTCTGCACTATTTGGCTTCCTTAAAATAAGTTTCTAATCCTAATTCTTCCAGCAAGACAATGAAATGTAGATAGTTGGCTTAAGCATACTTAGAAATTCCTCTCTGCATATATCTTCTATGCTGTAGTTAACCTTTTTCACAAAACAGTTGTTCCTTAAAGACTGCGGCAGAAGATCAATTTAGAGTCTGAGTTATCAGTAGTCTATTTGGAAAAAAAAAAAAAAAAAAAAAAAAAAGAAAAAAAATAAGTGGCATGACCTTCCTACAGTCCTTCTAATAGCACAAAACAGAGTCAACCCAACAGACGTGTATTTTGCTCCAAGGAGTAACCCAGTAGACTAAATACTCCCTGTGCTTACCCCTCACAGTGGCTTTAGGGAACAGCACTGCTGGTTCCTGGAAGATGCTAAATGGAATATAGCACATCCCTTCATTGCCTTGGTAGCATTACCATTTTCAAAGCTAACATAGCCTTTCACCTTCCTTGCCATACTATAACAGAAGTTCTTGGGACAAGAGAAAAAAAAATTAGCATCAACATAGCCTCCTTTTTATGGCCAACATTCCTAAAGTACAAGCATCCAGTTAAAGTACTTATTCCATCACCTGAAAAATGCCTCTCTCACCTCCCCATGCCTGTATGATATTCTGCAGCTCAAACCTCTGTCATTATAACTTCCTCCATGTTGTGTGAACACAAATTTGTAGCATACTGAAAGTGAACCTAGGAGAACAGCATAAAACACATGGAACTGAATATGCAAATAAGTCTAGAACTGTTCAGATTTTCTTGGATTTTTTTGTTCTAATAATATATACCTCCATTTGTAAAAGCAGCAGTAATGCTGCTGGCGTTTTTCAGAAGCCAGGACTATGGACCAAGTTACTGTGCACAAGACTGGGGCCAAAATGTGACAGGGCAAATGCCTAATGGTGACTCAGTCATATCATTACACTGTCATTTTCCATAAAGAAACAGTTACTCATGCTCAAAGTTGTTGGACACAGCTTTGTTTCCCTTCTCCCTTCCCCTCCCAGCTCATACAGACATTCATTTTGTCTGATTAGATGAGGAGGACTTTGAGCATTTACCTCCTGGCAGGTGAGAGTTGAAAATACTACAATCATTCCTTTCTTCCATCCCTGTTTAACCAGAGAAAGTTGAGAGGAAGTGATTGCAGGGAAGTGAAGTCCTGTTTCCCCAGCTCATGCTGCCATAGGAAATCAATTTGGAGCAAAGGTTCCATCTTGAAAACGTCACACAGAATGGAAAAATATAAAATAAAAAATGATAAAGTCAGTTCCAACCATTCCTCCAGGTCTAGCTGCTCCTCTGTGTTCTTCTAGCACAGCTGACAGCACAGCTAGAGGAATATCTGCTTTCTCTGCTGACTGGTGCCATGGGGTCCTCAGCCTCAAATTAATTGCCCCTCACCCACTTGTGCAATTCAAGAGAAACTGCTGGAGCATCAGTCTCGCCCTCCAGTCTGAAAAAAAAAAAAAAAAAACAAAAAAAACAAGCAGTCTGTGGGGCCTAGCTGGACCTCTCTCTCCTCTGATCCTCCACTCAATAAACATGCAAAGCTGCAGATTTCCTTCCCAGGCACAGTGGTTTGCTTCCCATGCACCAGAAAAGGAAAATAACCACTACTGAAATACAAATATGGCAAAGGACCACAGTGGTTTCAGCCTCGAAGAGGTATTTTTCTTTAGCAGAGTGATCAGACACTGGTTTCACCTTTCCAGTACCTCTGAAATTCTCCAAGATGCCATTTTTTCCCCAGTGTTTCATCAGGAGATACTTTTTTTCGATACTTTTTTTTCATGCTATAGATCTGAGAAATTATCCATGGCAAGAGCAGGAGGAACAAACAGCCCGGGCTCTGCTTCTTTTGCTGTTTGTCACAACACCTCAGCAGAAGGGAAATCCTGAACAAGAAATTGTTCAGAGGAAAATAATGGCCAGGTTTACTTGCCATTGTTCTCCCAAGTATTCCATTTACTTGGAAACACTATTCTGCCTCAAGATGAGCAGTGGTGAGCTGAAGTAGCCGTGCCCTGGATGAAGCAAGTCCCGAGGTACGGAATCAGGTCAGCTGCTAAGGCAGGGACTAAAATTACAGGGACTTTCTGAAGGGACTTAGAGTCTTAATCCACTTTATGTCTACTCCACTGCAAAAGGACAACATCCTCCTGAACTGAAAAACAAGTTGAAAAGACTGGTATTGTCCTTGTCTTTTAAAAGACATGTTTTAGAGAAAAACAGCGAGGTTACTGTTCCTACACAGGCAATAGTCACATAGGTTCAGTTCATTCTTAAACGCAGTGACCTCCATATCCTCCAGTGGCTGACCCCATGTATCAAGCACTCACCATTGCACCTAACAGCTCTGGAGAAGGGAGTGCTTCAGCAAAATACTTCTTACCCTGTGTTTAGATAGGGAGATTCAAACTTCAGTTCTTCCTACATCTACCTACACTTACGTGAATCGTGAACTTGCAAGAAAATCTGGGTCAGAAATATGCACGCACACCCACGCACTTGGTGTGCCTTCCCCAGAGAGGGAACAAGCAGCCTCACCCTCAAAGTGCCTCGGACTGTATCAGATATGTAAATGTGTGAGCACAGTGTGTCTAGACTGCCACTTTAGAGACTGCCGAAGGCTCTACTGAAGGCTCCCATCAGCTGCCAACACATTAGGCTCAGGAATTTGCTGATTCCACCAAGGGATGCACACACCAAGCGTCTTACATGACCAGGTATATTAGTAATGATATTTAAGTTGGAGGAAAAAAAAAAATACAAAGACAGCTTCAGAATAACCCTTTGAGTCATTGCTGAGATAAAGATGAACTTCTTTAAGACAACAATTCCTATATTAAATAGCGAGACTCCCAGTGGATGGCAGCAGAAAAATCGTTGTTGCTCACAGCAGTGGCTAAAGCACACATACACCAACAAAAGCATAAACCAAAGACCCTTCCTACTGCCCTACGAACTCTAACAGATGTCTTCGGTGGAGGGCGTGTCTCTTTTTGCCCACAGATGAGCAATATTAAAAAACTGACACCAGGAAAGATGACGGGGGTAGCAGAAAACCTGAACGGAACCAAACTGCCTGATCTTCTGATTTCAGGGACAAATGAGCACAGCACAGTATTTTGCAAGATCAATCTCTTGCAACCTTCTGAGAGGCACAAGTTCAATATTCCTTTTCTTTGTCACGTCAGAATAGAAATAAGTATTTATACACACACACACGTTTGAAAAAAAGGAGTTTAGCAAGACCCTTTAGAACTTGCTTAATGCTTACCAGATTTGACCAGGTGGGCCTACCAGCACCAGTGAGTCTGATCTTACCAGTGCAGGACATTGACTGTATCATTACACCTTTTCCTCCTCAGGGCTTAAAAGGACCATGACAAAGCAACAGCCACATATGACAGGAGTGAAATAGGGACTGAAACCCCTGCAAACATCATGCCTTCCATATTTCTCAAACTGACGCAGTCTGGACAGCAATTGCTCGCTACAGAATCAGCATCCCTCAATCCCTGCTATCTTCAAGGAGCTGTTAACTGCTTCCACTGAGACAGAGGAGGTCAGGACATTCAGCAGTCCCCATGACTATACAGTAACAAGAGCAAGTTGCAGTGGCATCCTTCCTTATGAAATTCTACCTCTTCCATTTGATTAGTGAAAACCCTTTTCCATCTCCATGATGAGAAGCAGAAAAGCTTTAAGGCCAGCCAATACGTCTCAAGGCAATTCCGTCCCTGTCAGATCTTGTTGCTTCAGCAAATGTTACAAGTTGGTGACCACTGGCTACAATTATCACTAAAGGCTAAGCTCCTTCCCCGTGCCTTAAAGGGTGCAGCATTTCTCTTTCTAGATCTTCAAAGGAGAGTGATGCCACACTCACCCAGGAGCTGCAGGCAGCAGGACATATTCTACAATAAAAGCCAGCAATGAATTCTGCTGTAAGGAGGAATCTCAGCAGCAGCATGAACTGCATGAGAATAGGCTCACGTACCCAGCATTCTACTGAATTAAAAAATAGGGCATTGATTTTGTTATTCATTTTTGTGTTTAACTCAATATTAATCTCTGCATATGAATGCCTCTTCCCTACACCACTTTTTCATGCCTCAGCAGAATTTCTAGTCAGCAGCAGAAACAGAGATGTAGGTCCGAAGAACAAATCGATCAGTCTGCTACAAAGACAAACTGTATGTGAGAAAAGGCCTCTGAGCGGGTTGTCAGTCAAAGCCTCAGTTCTCATTTGTCAGCGAGTACCACCCTTAGTCTGCACATGAGGAGAACAGAGAAGAAAGCCAGCAACACTTACGCAAGGCATGCCACTCATCCTGGCGGATTGTCTTGGTGATGTTGTAGGTGAGGTTCTTGGGAATGGTCGCTGAGGAGTAGTGGTACTTGATGTATGTGCACCGCTCAATTGCTCCTGGGAAGGGCAAAATGTAGAAAAGAAAGGAAAGTGCTGTTAAATGAATGCAACACGTCCTCCCAGACGTAGGTCAGACAGGCTTGACAATCAAAAGCAAAGGTTAGGAGCAAAGCAATCCCTACCATCAGCCCACTGTGACAACCAGTGCTATCTTTGGCCCATGACAGGCACAAGCTACCTGTAGGGTAAGGTCACATCCAAACTCATGATACACCAAAGGCCCTGCAGCAGCTGCCAGTGTCTGCTTTCACCATGAGATATATACATGGCAAATCACCCCTTCTTTCATTTATCTGAACCATGAATTAGCAGCAGGCGTGTCGACATTTACTGTGGATAAACTGTAAATTCACAACTTGGCTTATCCTGCAGTAATGTGTCTCAATGTCCATATTCCAGGAGATACACAAAGCAAACATCTTTGATCTTTCCTTCAGTAATAAAAAACAGCACAGGAAAAATAATATAAATAGATAGTGAATAGTTTTCCCAACTCTCTTCCACCCCATAGCCAAGAAAAAAGACAAGAAGCAGTATATGTGATAGGCTATGGTATGTCTCTTGAAAGTACCCAGACACTTTCATAGCAGGCTCAGACACAGAATTTATTGGCACTCCTGAATAATGAGCCTCAGATGGCAAAGCAAATGGCTGAAATGAGCAAAGTTTTTCCCCTGTAGTCAGGATTTCATCTATGTTTTATGGAAAACACACCAAGTGCTTCTTCTGTTTGTCTTCTGGTCATAGTATTACATTCTTCTTTTACAGCCACTTTCCTTCCTCTACAATAATCACACCTTCAGGCCCTGATCTCCTCGCATCTCTGCCTAGTTAGTGTCCTTAGAGGAGTGGGTCTGGCATAGCCTGATGCCTTCCATGAATTACAGCCCAGACAAATTTCAGAACTGATCAGAAACCTGTGATAGTGCAACCATTCTTGCATTGATGAAAACCAGTAAGGTTTCCTACATCCATTTTGTCAGCATCCTCAGCTAACTCTGCCTTTATTAGGCCCTCTCACTAAGCAGTCAGATTCAAAGCTCATTAAAGACATTTTTCTATTAATATTACGGTATTTTGGATCAGGCTTTTAATAACAAAATAGTCATCCTTAATGTGGTGGGCCACACTGTCTGCTACTAGCTACCACTGGTCAGAGAAGCAGCTATGCTGGAAATGCTTTTATGTATTAAAAATACATTAACACAGACACTCAATAGAATAAATTAATTGAAGCAATGAATTATATAAAGAAAGAGTGCTATACACTAAGAGGCAGGTAGAGAACACTTACTGTCAGCCTGAACTGAAAAGGCAGAGCCAGTAGCCTTATATCAACAGCTCCAAGGGGTTAAATATGCTTTTATGCCACTAGAAATATAGGTTTCTATCTCAGGTTGCAAAAATATTACTTGGCATGAACTCAGATCATACAGCATGAATAAGAAAACCCATGAAACAAAATTATGAGTTACATCATAGTCTACTAGCATCTTCTAAAGTTAGTGCAATACAAATATTTGAGGCCCTCATTGTTTGCTCCTCTTAAGCATTCTTCACATTCTGCCTTTGACAGCAATTAGATTAGACAAAGCCAAATATTATAGGGGAAAAAGGCAAAATATTTACATATGTATCTGCCTGCCCTGACAGCGTGATGGGCTTCTGTGTGAGTCTGCACCATCTGGGCACCAAATGTACGCCCAGAATTAAAGTTTCAAACTAAGAATAGTATTTTTAAGAAGATAGCTAGCATGCAAAGAGCTTTAAAAAAAGCCCCAAATCACAACCTTGCCTTCTTATAGATTTTCCTATCCCATTTTTTCAGCTGCTTTCATGGATCAGAAGCATTGGCAAGAAAATGGAAAATGCTTATTTGTTAGAAAATAATCTTTAAGTTATCAGATATCTGTGCAGAGAAAAGATTTATATAGAATAGCAAACAGACACAGAGCCAAGATTCAAAATAAAAGCATACAGAAGGAAGGAAGAAAAAAATCCTTTTCCATTTGCTCTAACTTCTTAAAGTAATCAGCAGAAAGCAGCTCCTGTTACAGCAAAGAGGCTAATTTCTAGCAAGCTCCATCAAACTTTTTATTCTTACTGCAAATACTGATAGTAGTAATACAGTGAGCTGTTCATGATCTTATATCACCAAAGCTTAAAGCAGAAAGAGAAATTATGGTCTGAATTCGGGTCATCATTTCACCATATATATCATTTTGGGCTTATGCTTACATCCTCATTGCTTTAATGAGACTTAAGTACACGTTTGAAGACTGTCTAGAACTAAGAGTACAAATGCACTGGCAAGGGTTCAATGGTAGCTGATGTACAGCTAGATTTGAATGGTACATTCATTTATGATCTCCTTTCCAGTCACACTATGTATTTCAACACTGCTCCCACCTCTAAATAACATCCTGTTAGCTAATAAACATCATGACTCTAACCAAGAGTTGGTAGGAACCAGAAGGTAAAGTGCTCTTCAGTGTACACGGTGAGATACGTTGTCCTTTTTTCCCTACTTGTCTCTGAAATACCAAGGCTGGCCACTGCATGCAGTGAACAGGGCTGAGCAGAGTACAGAGAATTCAGTTGTACCTAGGAACTGTGCCCTCTACTCGTCTTACATGGGGAAACAGACCCCTGGGTCCAACAGATAAGGATGCTGCTCCTGGATTTTCACCCTTCACTGAAACATTAAGTGTAGGTTCACTGCTAGAATAAGTAAGTCTAATTTTTTGTTACAGGGCTCAAAATGCTTCCGTCTAATCCAAGTTACTGGGCTCAATAAAGGGATAAAAGGGTGAAACAATAGCCTATGGTATACTAGAGGTCAGCCTGCATGAGCTACTGGGTCCTTTTGGTTTTAGACTATTAAACTCTCCTGTGAATGCCGAGTTTAACGCACTCAGGAGAATGTAGTTCAGGGTGTTTCAAAGCTGTCTTCTATTCACTTCCAGTACTTCAATTACTTCAGACTCTAGAATGGCAGCAACTGCTGGAGAGAGCGCGCAGCCATCTTCATCTGCATACCCACTGCTGGTAGAAGAGGCAGGCAGGATCTTACTGGGAACTTCAAGCTTTTCATGGCCCAACTGACAAGGTTTGTGATTGCTTGACATTTAAACGTGAGCCATTTATCTAAACCTGCTCTTACAGGTATAGAGGAGTGACCCTGCTGAGTTAATGCAACCACATCAGTATATATCTTGCTGTAAGTGAGAAATAGTTTTTGAAACTTAGAAAAAAAGCTTTCATTTGTCTAGATCTGTCAATAAAAACGAGGAAAATAACGAATTTATAGCAGTGACAATTTCATACTCCATGATGTTTCCCTACTTGTCCCACACGAAAAGAAATAGTTCAAGACACCCAAACATCCAATTCCCAGAGGTCCCTGGGAGAGCAGAGGCAGTGACTGCAGAAAGGATCAAACCTACAGCTCTCCCGGAAAGTCTTCTCAAAAAAAAAGACTAAGAAATCCTTAGCTTCAGATTAATTGATAGCTATGCTCACTCCAGTCTTTGGGGTGGGAGGGGAAGCAAGAGAAAGGGAAAAAAGTAAATAAATAACACTTTCCCTTCCATACTCTCTGTAGGGTAACTGCAATTTATGGAGCATCGCCAGCCTTCAGCCCTAACTTAGAAAGACCAAATGCAACTACAGATGAGCTCTGCACTTTGCTTAAATAACAGGGAATAGTATCTATAAAGCAAACCAGCGAACAGGTTTTTTCACCTTTGCAGTTGCCATAGGAAGTGTCATAGCTGGCCACAAGAAACACAAAACCACCACAAAGCTGCTCTACTGATAGACGCAGTATATTCCATGTTTCTCTGATCCAAGTGAAATGTTTGCTGAAAACCCTAAAGAAAAGTAGCTGACATCTTTAAATAGGGTGCTAGGAAAGGGATCAGCAGGAAGATGCAACCAGAACGATGCAGAGGAAAACTGACATACCATCCTCCCATAAGCACAGATGCTCAGAGGGGATTCGGCAGCTGTAACTCTGCACTTGGCAACCCCCTGTTCCAGCAAAATTCAGACGCCAAGTGAAAAATGAGATAAGGAAACTAGAGATAGCTTCATCCAGAGCAGCTAAGTCTTCACAGCGTCAAACACGCCAATCCTCTTACTGAACCGCTTACCTGCTCAGTTCCCCTCCCATATCCATTGAGCACTGCTCCATACCATCACCTTATTATTATACAGTATTTCCTCTTCACTCCATTACGAGGAAAATTCTTAGACTGTGCTATAGCAGGAGTATCACCTGAAAACATTGTGCAATTCTGTTCTATTCAATTTTCAAAACTGTCCCAATATCCTGATGTTAGTTCAGCTGCTAGTTAAACTCAGCTCCCACTGCATTACTAGCGCTGTGAACACTACCCTGGCAGAGGCCCTAAATTGTTTGGTAATGCAGGGGGTGACTGAACCGTTCCCCCACTCTAGGCTGAACAGGGTTGAGATCAATTAAAAGGAAGGTCATGCTCCTGGTAACCATACTGTATTGGTCTGGTTGGGTAAACAGACAGCTTTTTGGGCCGGTATCCTTCTCCATCACCAAACTGTGCCCCCCCTCACTTTAAATATAACAATAATTCAACATTTTCAAACTTCTCCAAGAAAAAGTCTTTACTCATGGTTAATTAAAGAAATAGAATGAAAATTCAAAATGTTGCCAGGGTATCGGTCACATGAGTCCTACAATTTGGCTCTCAGAAGTGCCCAGAGGCATTTGCCCTGTGAGGTCAGCTTAACTTTTGCAAAGGTGGTTGTCAAGTTTCAGGAATTTATACTGTGATCATATAGTTTAGTCTTCTGCATTATACAGACCAACACATCTGACAGCTGGCAACAGAAAGTAGTCCTTCAGATCGTCTTTGATGGAACTCAATCTGTGAGAGCAGTTAGGTAAGCGTCAGCAGTATCACTTCAGATCCAGCCCAAGATGGCACACAGAAGAGTTACTTACACGGGTTATCTGACTATACTCCTCTCCTGCCATGAGGGCTACAAGATTTCGTATTCTTCTCCCTCCCCAACTTTCAGGGCTGCAGACTGTGGAATTATTCATAAGTTTCAGGTACAGATTAGCCCAACACCTGTGAACAAGTTTCCTTTGGTAGCTGGAGGGCTCACAGCTACACATAAGAATTTCTCCCACTCTAAGACTCTTTGCAGCAGTCCTTGGGTAAGAGCAACCAGGAAACTCAGATGCAGGGAGCCAGCAGCTCACTTCCTCTGGATGAAGTGTGGCGTGACTGTTCCAGACCTCACAACAAGCCAGCACTGACCTGACAGTCACTTTGTTTCCTGTAACAGCAGAGATCTGAAACCAGGTGGTACCCATTCTTCTCTTGTAGTAGGTATGTTTATTTCTAAAAATAATCCATCTGTACAGCTAGTGTTTGTTTTATTACACTTCCTGCCAAGGCTTTTGATATGAGGAGCCTCCCTGAAAAGACTGACGTGGATGTTCTGAGCCTTTCCTACCTCCAGGCAGCTTTTTCTTCTTCTGTGTTGTACATACCTCTGGATGAACTGTTTGTAGCAAGCAATTTATTCCACAAAATTCACCCTTTGTGCTAGCTCTAATTTTTACAAATCTGTTTGAGAATTACTACACAAATATTTCCTAGTAAAAGGAATCTTAGCCTCTGGCTTGCAAACTGCACTCACTACATTGCTATTCATTATGAGAAATTGCCTTCTGTGTGAGACCGTCTTAATCCCATGGTTTGGTTGCTGTTCCCTCATTGGGTGACTATATCCACACCAAGCTGACAGAAGATGCAGATCGGTCATTTAGCCTCTAATTGTTTCACATTATCTTCAAAAAAATCTGTAGAACAGACAAAGTTTATAGTTTTTTCTTAGCATAACATTTCAGTAAGGTTTCCAGGGGCTGTAATCATACTTAGGGCTAGGATCAGGTTACACAAAGCAATTGCATGTGGTACATATATCTATTCAGTCTTAAAAGTCTTGTGTCCTTTGGAAAAAGTTCATTTTTAAATTGTGCTAGCATTCTATACAGCCTCCAAACCAGCTCTGGCTATTCAGGCTGGTGCAATTTAAGAATTACTGCCCTCAGCTGTACATCCTGCCCTCAGCCTCTTAAACCATTTAATATGAATCATCAGAACTCATCTGGAGGTGCCTTAAGATCGGCAAGGTTGTTGCTGCAGTTTCAGCATGCATTAACTGGGCAAACTAAACCCTGGAGGAAGGCTGGAGGGGAAATTAGGCTCTACCTTGACCAGCTGCTATGACAGAATTGCAATCAGATATGCTGACTAGTTAATAAACTCATGATGAGTAACAATCATCTTAATGAAGGCAGAGACTTCATTAGAAAGTATTGCAACACACTTAACAAGATTATTTCATTATGTCTGGAGTAACACTAACCATGAAAGTATCGGCTATGTATTTGTTCCTATCTATAAATATATTAATGCCAAAAATATAGGTATATTATTCTCCTGCATTAATTGTAGAATCATTTATGATAGAAGGGTCCTCTAGATGTCAACTGGTGCAATACCCTGCTCAAAGTTAAATCAATGTCAAAGTTAAAATCAAATTCAAAGACAGTTCACTCAGGGCCTTGTTCAGTCAAGTTTTAGATACCTCCAAGAATGGAGGTGTGCAAACTCTTTGAGCACCTGTTCCAACATCTGACCACCTTCATTATGAATTTTTTTTTCCCCTAATACCTAATCAGAATTTCCCCTGGTGCCACATTAATATCTTGAATACTGGAATACCTAAGGGTAAAGGTCTAAAAATCTAGGAAGAATATGCAAATGACATCGCCTTAATCAACATGTCTGATGAATATTCATTAACTTATATGCATAAATAGAAGCCAATGTTCTAATTAGTGGAGCTCAAGATATATCTTCAGCTGCAGCACGGGCCAAATTTTTAGAACAGGAGATCATATTTGTTCCTGGCTATCTCCGGCATCATCCTGAACTGAGGTTCACAGCTTGATCTGCCAGTAGGACTTGTTGCTACTTGTCCTAGATAAAGTGGAACAACTTCTGGTACTGGTTGTTGCTTGCTGTGGGCTACAAGGACATTGCACTGATGCCTCACTTCAATTGACAGGTTGAGTTTGTGTCTTTTGGGTTTAAGACTAAGTTGCTCGTCCCAAGCTGCTACCTCTAGAAGTGGATAGAGGTGCACTATTAGCTTCTACTCACCATTTACAGGTTCATATGAAAGTCAGAGAGGGTGATGTGATTCAATCCCCTTCTCCATTCACAGACAGACCCAAGGGTCAGATATTGGGAGAGACAATGAATGTGTCTATGGTAACACTTAACATGTATCAGGAGTGCACTTTTGAAAATGACATCCTGATCATCTCTAGTTACCATGCTTTGGTTCATAACACCATGTGCTGTAAGACCATGCCAACTAGATTCTCCACAAATAAAACTAAATTGGAAGATGAGTTAATGAGAATTCAACAAATGGTACAAGAGCAGAGCCAGTCTGAAGTAACATCCCCTCCCTGAAAATACACACAAAATGAACATTAGACCCTAAGCACCAATTGTTTGCTACAAATCCACCTCTGTTGTACCATACTATTTATAAATGTCAATCTAGCCTATGTTGTGTGCATCTCTGCAGTTAGAATCATCCTCATACGGACTGCCAAAGGAAGTTCAGACCATAGCTCTAGAAAAGCCAATCTACCTACCTAAGATGGTTTATCTCCGAGACCAGAGAAGCATATGGAACAGCCACCATGGCATGAACAGTACCACAGCTAGGAGCACAGGTCTGCAGTCAAGTTCTGTAGACCTGCAATTCCTTCCCTCCTAATGCAGTGGAAGAAGTGCTGTGGTCATCACTGACATGCTCACACCAGCCATGCTCACAAACACAAGTGGGCAAATAAGTCTGCGTTTTGGGTTCAAAAGCCAACTTGAAAAACTAGCAGGGGGACAACACTGACACAACCAGGAAAAAAAAAAAAAAAAACAACCTGAAACTGAAAAAGTTTTGTACATCCACAAAACTGATCTAATCTGTAACTTATTTTGACATCTTTAAGGAATAATTTTTAAAATGTATTTCAATTGAAAGAATCAAAAGTGTATTTTGAAAATTCTAAAACATGGACATTTTTCTTAATTTTTCGTAGTGTTTTTTCCAGCTGAAACCATCAGCCACATTACATCAAGTTTCACAAGTGGTTCTGCTCCCTTGTAAGTTCTTTGTTTCAGAGCCCATTTTCTGCATAAAAAGAAATAACAATTTGCTAACTGTATTTACTATAAATCTAAGGCACCTATATCTTCCCTGTTGGGTAAAATGCAAAAAGTCTGCCAGGCTTCCAGTGGCAAAAGGATATTTCGATAGCCAGAACTCTACAATATCACCTAAATTTGCTTTTTATATGTAGATGTCTTTACTGACAACGAGAAAATGTAATGAACACAGAACTTCAGCGAAACACACTCAGAAGATGACAGCATTCTACATTTTACCTGGAGGAAAAGCTTGCTTGTATTCACCAAGTTGGCAGCCACTGAAAGCATGAGACATTGTCGTGGTTTTGTTTAGTAGAGGGGGGCCTAAGGTGGTAGCTTCTGTAGGAAACTGCTAGAAGTCGCTCCCCTTTGTTCAGGGGACTTGGCCAGGCCTAGGGCAGACCCACTGCTGGCCAAGGCCGAGCCGATTGGTAGCAGAATGTCCCGTGATAACGCCTCTGCGATAACGTATTTAAGAATGGGAAAACAGAAAAAAAAAAAGAGGGAGAAGAGAAGATGTGAAGAAGCTGAGCGGGGGCAGAGGCGCAGAGGGGGAGGCGCACGCCTCATTTTTTCTTATATTTTCTCTCCCTGTTCTCTTGGAGGGTGGGGGGAGTGAGAGAGAGACTGCGTAGTCTGGTCCTGATCGGGGCTGAACTACGACAGACATTCATAAGATAAATAATACTTCATCCCTGAAATGGCACATACCCAGCAAATACATTAACAGAACGTACGTCAAAGATTTTCATTAGGAAAGTGACCAAAGTTTTTTTTCCAGAGTGACAAGCAGAATCTTCCTGCTCTTTTTTCCTCCCATTTTTCTTTTATAATTCATCTCACTTGATTTCCAAATAAAGATTTTCTCAGAGCTTCTAACTTAGTAAAACTTGTTAGACAATGCTCAGCTGGTAAATAAGTCTTGTAAAAACCCAGTGAAAACATAGCAGGGAGGACAGTTTAATGGACCCAACATACTGTACTATACTGTACAATCCATACAGAAAAGGGATAATAGATGACACTATGCCATACCCATTCTTCCCAGTTCAACAGGGATGAAAACCTGCCAGCTCACTTTCTGTACTGATCCATTATATCTCTAGAGATATGGAAAAAAGTCAGATATAAAGTGCACATGAAATTGAAGCAATCCATGAAGCTTATGGATCTCCAGACGCATACAACAGCTTTGTCATGCACTGGCTGTATGGTCACCAGATTCCACACTTGGACTTCCAAATATTTCAGACTAAAACACCTACATTTACATTTCAACTTCTGTTTCCACACTGAAATATCCAGTTCTCCTTTTCAACCACTGTGTGAGAAAGATAGAGGTGCAGATGTGTGATGCACACACTGAGCAGACAGCAACACTTTCAGAGTAGAGGAAAAAAAGTGCCTGAACAGCTTTTGCTAGGCCTGTTCCCCACATGCTCTATGGATATCCCAGCAAATGGCAGCTTGCTTAAAGCAACCAGCTGGCAGAATATAAATATTCCACCCATGATAAGAAAAGAATCCAAGTATGAGACCAAAAGCTGAATTTGCATTGGAAAGCGATGAGCTCACTCTTTCTCTCCAGGGACCAAGGAAAGGGGGCTGGCAAGGAAGCTGGAGCAAAAGGATGGCTACAAAACACTTTTTTACTCCAGCTATTAATAACAGTCTCCAAGCCACAGGGCACTTGAGAGGAGGAAGGCATCTCCTTGCTTCTATTAATCTTTTTGTCCACCTATTTGCATTGGGCTGACCACAGGGGAGAGGGAAGCAGAACACGAATGAAAAGTTAAGGAGGTTAAAAGGACTGAAAAATATTTGCTCCCGCTTGTTTGGAGGCAGAAATTAAATGATCAATAAAAAGTCACTGAGACAGCAATTACCAGTAAAAACTCACTGATGACCCAGTAGCTCATGGAGCAAAGCATTATCTCAGCACTGCTGTCAAGCCAAAGAAAAAGCACAGCAAATGCTATGCCATGGACAGGTTCCTTTTATATGAATGTACACCTTCTCATTCTCATAGTAAGATACTCCCATGAAGCTTGGTATTTAGTGAACCAGCTTTGAAATATATTTCAGAGAGATGTCAGGGAAGCAGGGTCCCAGATTGATCTGGGATCTGTGATCACATGCAGTGAAGTCTAAGGATGCCTATCTTTGTACCTTGGAAAGCTATGCTATATGCTGCTTTGCAATGTACACATGCCTTTCTATACACATTTACTCCTCTTTTCTTCTTAAAGCTAGAGGAACATAAGCCCTTCTCTGTGTCTCCTTATTGTTACTTTACAGCTAGATCCACAAATTGCTGAGCTGGAGAAAGCACTTAGCTTTCTTGTAGTACTTCAAGTTCATGCTTAAACAGCAGAAATCACAACATAACAGAGAATCATTCTGATGCTTTGCACCCCACATTAGGGAACTTAAACTGAGATCTAATGCAGACTAATCTCCCAAAAGGTCCCACTTACAGGCTCACCTTCATCCAGCACCTACAGAAGTCTCTTAAGTCCTTTCATTTAAGTCATGTTCTTACGTGGGCTATGTAACTTATCCACATGACACTATTTTCACATAGACTTTGTCCCCTAATACCTTTTTTGTGGTGGGGAAAAGGGAGAATGAAGGATAAAGTTCTTTAGTTCTTTGCAGGGGTTATATATTAAGAATTCACAGGAATCAAACCAAGGAGACGAATTTTTAGAATAACTATATTTTTCCTGTATCTTAAAAAAAAAAAAAAAAAAAAAACAAAAAAAAGCATTTTGCTTATATGCTGAAGTTAAGATGTGGTTTCCTAACTCACCTGGTTACATACAAGAGGTGAATTGGCTTGCCTTAAATTTTGGGAAGTACAGCACCATTAGCATGGTTCCTGGTTTGGACATTTTAAACAAAAGGTAACTATGGGAAACACCAGGTTTCCACAGGATTGCAGTTCCAAAAAGACCTACCAGCAGGTAACTGGCCTATCAAAGAAATAAGTGAAGAAGGAATCCAGTATCAGCTTTTCAGCAACACTAGGTTTTTTCCCCTATGAGAAGACTACAGCATGGATAGACCAGAAAGGGTGCACCCTGACAAGCCCATTAACTGTTCTCTCAATCTACTGTGCAAGGGAGCACCTCTTTTGCTGATAAGGCCCATCAAGGATCCTACTGAGGTTTTAAAACTGTGCAAACAGAAGACTTTGGACATATTCTCTCTTTGGTGGGAAGATTCCTTTCTTAATAAGCACATCCTTATCTTCTGGATTCCCTAAGATTCACTAGCCTTTTCATGCTGTCCCCATTATAGTTATTTCAAGTAAGTGTTAGGGTAGTGTGGCTGGAAGAAAGGCATTTTCAAGACATCACTTCATACACAAAAAAAAAAGTATTTCCCAGATAAAGGAACCTCGCAGTTATTAAATGTATGTGCACTGTAAAGCAAACAGACAAGATCATCTCTAAGAAGTGAGCAGAGTTTCCCATGCAAGTTCATAATGTCTTTTGCCCCATAAACTCTACCAACTGAATCTCTACTCAGATCACGCAGCCTGATGGACAAAAGCTACTAAAACTACCTTGAAATAAACCTTGGGACTGTTTACTGGCAAGTAGAGACCACTAAATTATAAAGATATTAAGTATAATGGTGTCATAGTTTTGCCCCAGTCTGGACCAAGCTACGCAGTTTTTCACTCACTGTCCCCACCCTCTGAGGGAATAAGGGAGAGATAATATAACAAAAAGCCCAAGGTTTGAGATAAGGACAGGGAGAAATCATTCAAGTTACCGTTTATGGGCAAAACAGGATTGAGGAAAACTATTTATGATTAGTAAAAAAAAAACAAAGCAGGATAATAAGAGAAAAAAAAACCAACTTGCCCCCTACTCCTCCCTCTTCCTGGGATTAGCTTCATTTCAATTACCTCTACCTCCTTCCCCTCCTGCAAGCAGCATGGAGGGCAGAATAGGAAATGGGGGTTATGGTCAGTTCATCACAAGTCGTTTTCCACCACTCCTTCCTCCTCGGGGGAAGAACTTGTATTCCTCCCCTCCTCCAGTGTGGAATCCCTCCCACGGGCTACAGTCCTTTGTGAACTGCTGCAGCATCAGGTCCTTTTCCACAGGATGCAGTCCCTCAGGAAATGGCTGCCCCAGTGTGGGCCCTCCATAGGCCACAGCCTCCTTCGGGCATCCACCTGCTGCAGCATGGGGTCCTCCATGGGCCGCAGGTGGATCTCTGCTTCTCTGTGGATCTCCATGGGTTGCAGGGGGGGGACAACCTGCTTTACCATGGTCATCGCCATAGGCTGCAGGGGAATCTTGTCAGGAGTGACTTTACTCCTCCCTCTCCTTCTTCACTGACCTTAGCATCTGCAGCTGCTCCTCCCCAAGAAATTCTTCACAACCGGCAGGCAGACGAGTCTCAGGTTCTCTTCACATCTCATCTCTTCCCCACTTCTTGCAGCCAGGCTGGGCCAAGTCAGGGCCAGACGGCTAACCGTCGGGAGGCCAAAGGATGAGGGCCACAAGGCTCACACTTCCCCCTCTCTGCCCCGACTTCTGCTTCTTCACTTTTTTTTTTTAATTTTATTTTCCCCTTCTAAAATATGTTATTACAGAGGCGTTATCACTGTAACCAATTGGCTTAGCCCTGGCCAGCAGCAGGTCTGCCCTAGACCCAGCCAAGTCCACCAGATGAAGGGGAAACTTCTAGCAGCTTCGTGCGGAAGATGCCACTATGGCCACCGCCCCCACCTCCCCAGCCCACTACACAAAACCAGGACAAATGGCTCTCCAAAGTAAGGAGTAGTTTCATGTTTGACCATTCTCTTCCTCTGTAAAGTAATTCCCTGGATTATCCTTGTACAAATTATTAATTAACTGGTGAGTCGCCATCACTAAATTACAAGGATGGTCCATCTTCCTTTGTAAAGCTGTATGCATTCAGAGGGACAAAAGATTTCACGGCTGACTGCCCTTTCCTTGCAAGGCTGTTTGCTGCACTATCGTAACTGGACTCATGAGGGCTTGAATCAAATAAAAGCCTTAAGAAATTAAATGTTGCGTAGATATTTTAAAAGTGGTTCTTGAATAGTGAAACTTGAACTGAAATATACAACTAGAGGGAAAGGGAGAAGGAAAAGATGGTGGTAAGAAGATCAGACAACTGTACTGTGAAATCCAAGATGAGCTAAAGCACAATTTGGTCATTCTAAAACCTATGAACCACAGATATTGTTAATCTCTCTGCAGTTGTCTGAAATCCTAAGTGGTTGCTCCCTTACAGAAGGAAATTATTCTTGAAGTATTTGCAATAAGAAAAGTTGGTGGATGCGATGAAAAAGTATTTTTCCAATTGACTGGACTATGCCCTTACTTATCCAGTGATGAATTTTGCAATACCATCATACGCCCTTGCATTCAGAAGGCTTAAACGTTGAGTGCCTCTTCACAAATGCTACAATAATTCATTTTTGGTGCTAGCATCAAGTTCTAGCTGCACTCAAATGTACTGAAGTCAACAACTTAGGGCTAGAATCTCAACATCGCTGCAGATATTCTGCACCAAACGAGCAACACACGTATCAGAGCAGCTGAAAATATTGAAAGGATAAATGCCCTTCTATTGGGGTACAGAGGGCCGGAAACTGAGAAGGGACCAATAGATCTCTAGCCCCAACCTTCCCTTTGCTTATTCCCAATACAAAACTGGGAAGACCAGGGTATACGAATAGCTGCCAGCTACAGGAATTTAGTAGTGAGAAGACCTACTCCCAGCATGGTCTTCAACTGGAATTAAGTTGCTCTAGCCAAATCCCAAAGGCATCTAGTCTCTAAGCATGTTAGCTAAGATTCATGGCATTTCTTTTTATTTTAAGATAAGTGTAAGATGTGCCATTTAATGCAGAAATAAAAAGTGGCAGAAGCCAGTCCAGCTTATGTAACAGGGCAGCAACACAAGAGTAGAGAAAACCCAAGTAGCTCTAATAGCTTCTACTACTTTTTTACATGCCAAAGAAAGTTACAGGTTGTTGTAAAACCATGTGATCCTATCTTAGACCCAGAGCTGATATACATTTAAATGTAGAAAAACTATTGTGGGATGAGAGTTTCTCATCCAGTAGACACATGCCTACTCTGCTAGGTCAATGCAGATTAGGGAGCAGATTGGGCTTTTGCTTCTGCTGTTAAGGTTTGGGGTTTTGCAGGAAGAGGTAGATGTTGCTTTGGGAGGGTATTGTGGCACTATGTTCCCTTGCCTGTAGCATCTTCTTGTCATTTGGTAAAAGTAATCTACCACTTCTTGCATCTTCCTGTCTGAAATATCAAATCAAATCAGAGGGTCACAGTATGAAAATCTCACACTCGGTGCAATATAAAATAAGCTGGACTAAATATTTCTGCTGCCTGACAAGAAGGATTCATAGCTTGGAAGAGATGCTTCAAAATTCACATAGAGCCATTAGTTAATATAAATCTATTGATGGCAGCAACAAGCATTACTAAAAGGTAAGCATCGCACCACTGAAGATAACTGTCCCTATCCATCTTCTCCCACTACCTCTATGCCTGAAAGGCCAGAAGAATCCCACTGGGGCTTATAGCCCTAAAGTGTTATTCAACTCTTTACAATTCAACAACCTGCTTTATGATCCTCATTCTGACAGGGGAGGGGTCAACTGTATCCCAAAAGACCCATCATCATACATGAGACTAGAGAAGAAAGCACTTCCTAGCACAACTTGCAAGGCACAGAATAGCCCTTTAACTCCACATCGGAATTTCACCAGTTTTTACCACTGTTTCACACTGTGAGGGAAGGGGCTACGGAAACAGGCATTTACTCAGATAGCTCAGGATTTATTTTCTTTTAATCTTTACTCCTAGTCTGAGGTGTAATAAACACCTGTGTCTCAGTAGCACCTGATAACACCTAAAGGGATAGAGGTGTTTTGAGGCAGAATGCTGTACAAATACAGTGAACAGAACCTATGCCCTGGAAGGCTTTTGCTGTTCCTGTTTTGTACCTTTCCTCCCCACTTAGTTGCTCATTTTGTTAAATATGTAAAGATAATACTGGAACTTTAATATTTGATTTTGGAAATTATTAAGTCTACAATTCAGTATCCTATGTGCTTCTGGACTTTTTATCCATACAATGAATGCTACATCCAAGTGTTATTATAGATCACTGCATTCTATGAATGCTACGCTTTCTATTCTAATTACTACTCTTATAATACCTTGCACAGTATATTTCTTAATAACATCTCAAAACATTTAATAAAGACAGTATTGCTGCCTAATATTAAGGTACATTCTATCCCCCACAAAAAAGTCAGGCCTTCTGTTACCTACAATCAATCCCCTTTGCAGTAAGTCTAAATGCAAACCTTAATCCATCATTCTATTAACTATAAATTAAGTTATTTAAGAGACAGTAGATCTCAATTCCCCTCCTCCAAAAATCCCAATTAAATATTAAGGCAACAAAAACATGGATAGCATGTAATCACTGCTTGTCCCAAGTTAGGGACCAACATGTTATTACAATATGGAATTCTTCCTACACTAAATTACAACATGGCTTAGAAGGAGGACGGGGCAGATGTTAACCTACCCCCTAATTTTCTTTCCTCTTATTTTATCAGAGGCTATGTTCAGCCTCTCATACTGCAAAAGCATGAGGCTTCAGTTCACTGACTGTAGGATCAGGTGAAGAAGATCCAGGATGATTCTTAACATGCCTACACTGGACCATCAGCCACTCTGATGAAGGGTACAAAGCGAACATGTCAACTTAATGGAAAACACATTCTTTGGAAAACATCCAAACCTTTAAGAAAATATGCCATTAGCTTTATTCTTATGCTCTAGGGTTCTGCAATATCAAGTTTAATTACAACAATTGTGACAAAAATCATAGTAAAGAGATACAGCTGCAAGCTGAACTTGCCCAGAGATTCCAATCACCAGGGTAAGAGCCAAATGCTGCACAAAGAAGAGACTGCAGTACAAGCTCAGTGAGCAAATTACATTCAAATCACTTTCAGCAAAAATATTTCTAAGTACAGCCTAACTCAAAAGAAATAAGAGATTAAGGTGTCAGGTACATGGCTGTGATTCAGGGAAGCGCTCCCAGGACAAGGAGACTTAGGAAGCAGAAGCAAAAAGCTAGTCCCATACTGCAGCAGAAACGGAATGAGAGTAGACAAGTGCCAGACTCACTGGCAGAACAGTCAATGCCCCAAATTCTCATACAAAAGACTTGGTTTTCATCGCTGGAATCAACTAAAGAAGCAAACACTAACACAGCTTCCTCCAGCAATTGATTAGCATGATCATGCCTAGAGAAAAGAGTGCCAAAGCTTACATGGTTAATAGGACGGGTTACAGCACTTAACGCTTGTAGCTACCCAACTGAGCAACAGGCAAGAAATAGGGGCTAGCAGCACAGAGCTCTGGAAGAAAAAGGGAGGGGAATAACCCTGTTACCAATTTCAGAAATTGGTAACATCATCCTACATCTTTGTGTAACTCATTTGCAAATATGGTGGATTTTACACCTTAAGGATTAAACAGGTTTTCGAAAGATATCCACAGCAGCTGCAGGATACAGGGATAACCATTCTCAGTACAGGGACATGGCTTTGGTAAAACACTCCAGTCCTAGGTTACCAGAAAGCGAACAGCTTGAACTTGCATGAATGTGAGTTCATCCCCACAAAAGAGAAGCCTTTGTCAGGAGCACGCACAGGGGGTGAGATTGAATGTCAGCACTTCATAATGAATCACATTAAAGAAAAGATACCTCAGCAATATAGAATCCCAGAGGTTTAATAATTATCTTTCCAGAATGAGTGAGCAAGTGTCCCAGAAGTGGAGAATCCCTCTGCAGGTAGAAACCAGAAATTTCTAGGTAGTATTTCCCACATTCCAGCAAACATCTTTCCTACAGCAAAATAACCAAGTGACCTTAAGGGGTGAGAAATAACAGTGTTCATCCTTTCCCCCACAGCATTTCAGCTATGGAAAAACAGATTTGGCTATGAAATTGCATAAAAATAAGTTACTTGAAAGAAAAATATGCAGCACTCCATGTCATATAGACTACAACATTTAAGAACAGTTAAGTTGTCATCAAAAGGCGGGAGCAAGAGAAAAAATACCTTTGTTCTCTATTGAGATTTTCTACAGGCATGGTGGCATTTACTGTATTTCAGTAGTGCTGTGGCAATGCCTAGGGGCCTCAGTCTTGGACCAGGTCCCTACAAGGCCAGGCACTGTGCAATCATGAAATTAAAACTGTCCCAGACCCAGTTCTTTACCATTTTGCAAAAACTTCAAATGCTTCTGAATGTTTGCAATACCACACCTAATAAACTGATTTCATACTGGAGTGGGAAGATGTACTTAAAAATCAGTGAAAGAAAATAGCTGTATATATTACTGATATTCAAGGTCCAAGAAAAGACATAACCAGGTGGAATGATCTCATGCTCAACCATACATCTCACCTATCCAAGCAGCCTCACTAGGCTCAACTATAAATCTCACCTACCCACAAGAGTTCTTCCTTGAGGACAAGTCTGTATTTTTATTATTCATATTATACCAGGGCAGAAAACAGTTTGAAATAGTCCTGGCTGTTTAGAAGACTCAGCATCCTGTACCCTAAGATGAAGTAAGAATATGTAGACTCTTGATGTCCCATGTGGTAGTAGTATATGGTCGTGTAAGCCGCAGATTGCCTCCACAGCCTTCTCTAAACCCCAACATACTCCTCTGCTTTAATCTTAAATCTGACATCAGATGCCTTTGTCTGATTAGGATAAATTAAGTCTGAGGTTTTGATCATTCTGGAGCCCTGGTTCCCTGCCACGATGTACAAAATCAGTAAGGGGGTTTACTACAAATGACTGTACATGACCCACAGCAGTAGAACAACACTTGAAGCATTTCAGGACTAGACAGCTCTGTGACTTCTCACCACTGACACTGCAGAACCAGAGACCCAAATATGCTGCCCTAGACATCAAGGTGAATATGATTTCCTCTCAGCTATTACTCCTAGTCCCATAAAGTGAATTTGAGTAATGCCATGCGGCCTTTGTGGGTGATGGCTGAAGGATGCCAGTCTCACTTCTAAGAGGGGAAGAAGAGACTCTTGTCACCACAGAAACTCTTAATAGGAGATTTTTAGGAGGAGGGTTGTGGTTGGGTTGGTTTTTTTTTTAAGCTATGCTAGTATAGTCTGTTACTTATCTCTGTCTGGAGAATGTTGGTGCCTGCTGAGCCCTCAGTCTACTGTTAGAAAAGACAGGGATAATCACTAGAGTGCCTTGTTCAAAATGGGTACCCTCATACTTGCAGGAATGGCGAGATTCCTGCAAGACAGCTGTGCTGCATCAGGGATGCAGTCAGATAGTCCTAAGTCAAGAAGATGAGACATTCACACATGAACTGTACTGCTCTGCCACATCACATAAAAGACAGCATGATGGAAGGTCTTGAGAGTATCTTTCAGTAGAATTAGGACTATGCTGCTCCCATCAGTCAGAATGAAAGCAACAGGAAAAGTCCGAGTACTGTCCTGTCAGAGACTCCATAGCGTGTCTTGGCAGGCAGACCCAGTCTCCTGTGTCATGAATTACACCTGATCAGAGGAAGTGCAGTTTGTTGCAAGGTTGCAAGATTTGGAAAAAAAAAAAAAAAAAAAAAATCCCCTTCACTGGTTTAACCTTTGGTTTCTTAGCCCTGCAGTTCAGCTCTCTGAACTACAAACAACAATCACAAGCCATGAGTATTTAGGACAGGGCAATAGCTTCTCCCTATTCCAGAAAATGAAGTTTAGTGTGAACTGCACTATTTAGCATGAACCCACACCAGATGATTATTAAATGAATTAGCAATAAAAATTCATTTCATGTGTAAAAGCCTTTTGAAAGAGAAATAAGCCAGGCTCCAAATTACCATTAAAATTAACTTCCATCAACACTCTGCCAGTACTGCTGAACTAATGTTCTTTGCAGAAGCAGAGTGGATTGTTTGATGATTGAGTGATATCAATCAACACGAACTATTGTGCTAGTTGCTTCATCTGGAGATCAAAGGGGTTTGTTTTAAGGACAGCAGAAAAACGCAGCACCACTAAGGGTTCCCCACTCTGCATCTCTCTCCATTTACAATACTTAGTGTCTTGCATGACTAGCACTCTTTCCCAAGCAGAACTCTCTGTATTTAAGCAACCACCAACCATAAAGGCAAAACAAAAATCCCACCCTGTGAGAATTAAAGCTCTGAATAGGACAGCTTACAGACCACAGGCAACTGAAGTGTTATATTACAAAGCTATCAAACAACTAAGCATGGCTGAGTCATGTTCAGGTGAGTGGACGCAGCTTGTCTTGGTTTCTTCCCCTGTGGCTCCCTGGCAAGAAGTCAAATCTCTTTTCAAGGTGGCTGCCTGTTTCTTTCACACATTTAGAAGCAGTGCTACAGGTCTTTTTTTCAGCCCTCTTCCTTGTCATATATCAATTTGAGATAGCATAATGCTTACATTTTCCTCAGTTTATAAGCCACCCAATTTTTTGATCCATGCCAGTGAGCTGCAGCTGGAGGCAGTTAAGCAGTGAGCTAGTTGTGGCAACAGTAAAGGAGCATCAGGAAGGGGAAAATTACATATGAGAGAGTTCTGACTGCCCCAGAAACTCTCACACAAATTCTCTCAGGTCACACAAAACACTCCTATCAACAGTCTAAATTGAAGCTAGTGTCTGGGTAAACAGTTCACAAATTATTCTAGCATTTGTGATTTGTGCCCAGGCATCATCTGAGTATTTTGCCTTTGATTCATGCATTTAGGACAGGTACACAGCTCCATCTCAAGGCTTGGCATCACCAGAGATTCTCTGTATTGACTGCAAGTTCCACTGTAGTAACCAAATTCAAAAGAAGTCAACATCACTACAACACAATCCAAATGTGGGAGGTAAGCAAACACATCTACTACAGCCACAGGAAACAAATTCATCAGAACTCTTAATATCAGCATCTTAATTAGCACAAGAGTTATGCCTGAAAGGACTGGACCATTTAATACCTAAAGTGCATCCATTGCTTCTTTTTGCTCTTTAAGGGCAAAGAAGGATCTACTCCAGCAGCTCTAGCAAAACATGAATTCACTTGGCTATAGCATGCTGTCCATGCTAAATCCCAAAACACCCTGTAGAAGCAAGTAAGTAATGGCAGGCATAGATAAGAGTTAAAAGACAGACAAAAGGTACACTCTCTGCTGTGTTTTGAGACGAGGTGGAAAATCAATGAGGCAAAAAAAACCCCTCATTCTGATGGCAAGCGCTGTAAAGGAGAAGACTCGCATCAACGGGGCAAGACTATCAACTATGAAAAGACAGAAGGTTAAGAATGAGGCCAAGCCTGAAAAAAACATAAGTGCAGTTCTACATTTTGGTGGGAGCTAAGAAGAAAGGGCAAACATTCTACTTTTTCACATGTAGCTTAAGACATCTGTGGCTGGGATTATATAGAGCAGTTTCTTGCAATAGCAGAGGACTACACTGATTCAGCAGCTTTCCCTAGTCCTACACAGAGATGTCAAGAGAAGACAGTAGGAATGATCTGGATTTCTTGGAAGTGAAAATGGAAAAAACACATGAGTAACTAAACATTTTAATTCTCCTCTGTATATTCTGCCACTATGACCACACTACATTATTTGAAAAACTCTCTACTTAGCTAATATTTTTAAGAAGGATCAACCACCTCCACTCTCCATTCCACTACATCCACCCATAAGACTAGCTCAGTACAGTCACTCAAAGCCTTCTGTACAAAAGAGCAGTAGGGAATACTTCAATTAGTATTTTCTTCTGAAGGATGAAAAAATGATTCTGAAATTTCTTTGCCTGGTAATGAGCTGCATCTTCTTTCACTCTATTGTAGACTTGGAACAGTGATTCCTGCTTCATGTATTTGCCTTAGTTTAATTTTGTTTTATAGATTTGTTTGTATCATGATGAAAGCTAGACAAAATACTACAAAAGCAGGAGAGAAGGGAATGCCAATACTAAGGAAAATATAGTTTTTTCTTACCTTGCTGAAATAAGTTAATCATGATGGGTGGGAACAATCTCAGTGCGAACAGAAAATCGGCAACCTATTTTATTTGGGGGGAACGGAACTCATTGGTATGGTTAGCAAGTATCAGAGTTAAAAAAAAAACAAAACAAAACAAAACAAAACCGAAGCAATGTACTTCAGTAGCTGAATATTGCCTGCCCCCTTATATTTCACATAGGTACTTCTAGTAAGGTTAACACTGGGGAGAGGACTGACTTTTGGAGTGGAAACAGTTAATGTCTAAAATTACTTTATTACGTTTGATGGATGGATAGTGCAGGTGAAATCTAGGCAACACTGAGGACCTAACTCAGACTATGTCCTCTCCATGCTCAACTCACCCCAGGTAACAGTCAAGATCTGAGTTCTGTGCTGATCTGCTTTATTTCCTCGGCAAGCATCAAGCATTTAGCAGGATGGGAGCTGCTCAGGTTTATACTCTTAATCTCTGAATGACTCCATAACATCTTAGGAGGTAGGATTCACACACCTTGATCATTAAAGCAAATTTCTTCTCTTTCTTGTTTTTCCCATACTCATTTCTTCCATGTAGATCTTTCTCAACAGTTCCATTGCTTCATTCACCTGGTGACTTGGTTCATTGGCTCTGAACTCAAAGTGAAGCAGAGTCCGCTTTCACCCTTCAAAGCAGGTACAGCTCACACACACATGCCAACACCAGAAGTTTTCACATGGGTCAAGTTCTGAAGACATTCCCCTGCCAGGCTGGCTAGCCATTCACCAGCCATCTCAGTTAAAAAACATGAAGACCAGTTATATGCTCTGTGTGTTTTTTCAGGGAAGATCTCTAGAATGATAAACATTCATTAATCACCATGAGGTACCTGTAAGGTGCCAAACTACTTGAAAACTACATCAAACAGGTGATCAGAGACAGAGCTAGAGGCCATTTTATATTAGGACAACTTCATGCTGCTGTATTGCCACACAACGAACTTGCTGTGAGCCATTCCAGCCTCAAAAGAGTTACTTTTCTTAAGAAAACATACTTTGGCCAACAGCACCCCTGTATTTGTCCATCATCCCAAAAGCTTCAGCCAAGGGAAAAGCAGGGAGATCCAGGCATCAATGATCTGATAATCCTCAACTAACCCAGCAGCTAAGCCAGACCACAGGCTGTCAGCACAAGTGACCTTCAGCCCCCTCTAATGAGTTCTCATGGGCCAAGATGGAGAAAAGCAGGGTGGAGGGGAAGGAAGGATACAGTCAGATGCCACATTTTTCCACAGGATCACAGAATTACAGTTTAGATACCCGAGTCACCCACATCTCAGCCACAGAGGACAGAGACCCTTGCCATTGTAGCAGGTGGCTCCCACTACCCACACCTGATACACAAGCTTCTCAGTGAACAGCCCGTAGCATAAGACTTCACTGGAATAAACAAAATCCCCTAGAACATAGACTCAAGGGGTAGTCTGTATTTAAATAAGGTTTTCACATTATTATTGCAGCAAAGGCAAGATTTCTCCTGAAAAAAAAAAAATCGTACTAGCAGAAACTCCAGCACACTCTGTGAGAAGCAAACCGCCCAGTACTAATGTAGCTTATTTTTGTTCCAGAACTGGAACAAGCTATTCTATTGCAAAATTTGGAGGTTAACTAAGAAAATTCAGATTCCAGCATTTTCTGCTTGTTTACGGGGAATTTGCACTACAGAGTACTACTGTCTCTGATGCTCAATCAGGAGAACATAGAAGTTTTGGTACTTTGGTATGAGTGCATATACATGTTTTAATTAAGCCTTATTAATGTACTTTATTTTCTCACTATAATTATACAGTTATACAGAAAAATCATTCAGAAGTCTGGATGACTCAGTTCAAGAAGATATGAACTGCCAGATTTAGTCAATAGTACAAACCCAGCTACCCAGCTTAAGGCAGTAATCTGGAGCAGACCAAAGAATATAAATACAACTTTGACAAGTTTTGTCCTTTTTTCTCTGTTAATTGTCTGCTAACAGGTTGCAAAAAAAATCTGAAATTTATTCATTATTCAAAGTGATTCGTAAATGTCTTCACTGACTAACTCTTGGCCTACAAATATCTTAAGCTATGACTGTCACAACTAAGTAAACAATTTGCAATTCATGGTGTAAATTATGTAATGAATTTCTTCACCTTATGTAACTAGCTTGAACAGTTTAAACAGCTGACAAACACAGCATACATTTTTAATTGCACACTTGCGGTTAACAGTTGGGTGGTTATGGGAATCACCCTCCCAGGAAACAAACATTGCCATGTGACTTAGGTTGGAAATACCAAATTTTTCATTTGAGGATGTGCTGTGAAACTCACTTTCTTGGCCCACACCCAATGAAGTATGCAAGCCTTCAAGCTATAGGTGACTTTTCCACATATCCTTATGCTGTAGTAGTAATATTTTTAAACTTCCAATTAAGCATGATTTTCTCAGATTCAGAAAGTGACACTTTTCTTTACACTGTCTTCCTATAGTACTCCAAGATTTGGAAAATGCACATTTACCAAGAAGCTGTTGCCTTTTTCCTAGCACCACAAAGCATGCACAGCAAACTCTGCATCCAGAATCGGGGTTACACTAACATGCTTTCTTCCTGACGCTGCACTTCACTCCATGAATCTATGAGAAATACATGAAACCACATTATAGAAGATGGCTTTAAGCAGTTTCTCAAACAAATTAAGAGATCGAGGCAACCAAGGCTTATAATTTATCTCAAAATCCAATTCCACAGCTTATCACTACAGTCAATTCTGTCTTACACTGAATTAAAGTTTTACATTTCAGTTCACTATTACTTCATTCCTCTATATGTTTCTCTAAACTTTCTTTTTACTAGAGCCATGGAGAGCTTGATGATCTGTCTTTCCCTCCATTTTTTCTGTCCAGGCACAAGCCAGATTTTGATACCATTAATCTGGCTCTCCAAAGTAACCCTTTTAATTGTGCATAAAGTGAGGAGAAGGAAGATGATTTTAATATGGCTACTACTGAACGTGAATAGAAGCTCTGATATGTGGCTGTACTGATTTAGCTTTGAAAAAAAATTAACTCCTAAGCCAATCATCCCAGTGTCCCAGTTTTTACTGTTCTTATATTTCACTCTGCTGTCAGAATAATACTGGGGGAAAATCATTCTGTGCAGTTGATAGCTATCAACAGTTCTGAGGTGCTCTGATGCTTTGCCCTTTTCTACACTTACAGTACATTTTAAAATCCTGTTCGTTTAATATCTATTCTCACACCGGTTACAACTGTTCGTATTTTTCACTAGAAAGAACTATTCCAAGACAGCACTCTGCCCACCAGCAATGGAAGCTTTACAGAGCCCAGTCTTGAAACAGCAAGGGCCACCGTGAGGGCTCTGGCATTACATCTGTGAAGTACCTCTTGCCAACAGGTGTAGGGCAGTGGTGAATCAGATTCAGGGATCACTGCCTTCAAGAAAAAAAAAAAACACCTTTCATCACCAAATTATGTAAGTGTTCCTTTTTTGTGGAAACATTACTGAAAATTTCTATTTAACAGTTCGAAAATTAGAATTTCATTATAACAACTTTAAATATTATATTAAAATGTATCTGAAATTTAATGGAGGAAAGACAAAAGAAAACGAGCCTATCTTGAACTACCTAAAACGACTGAGACTGTCTTCCCACAATAGTCTTCTCATTTTTCAAACAGCTTTCACCCCTGGGACTCCGTCTGTCCTCAAGACTTTCCTTTATCAGTGATAACATGTTCTTGATGACTTGCCCGGTATAAGCAGCCATGTGTACTCCCCCCTACAACACATACACATGTCTTGTTCCTTCCTGCCGATGTTCCACTGTGCTATTTTAGTCTGTCTTCTTCTGTCCAGACAAATTTTACAGCTATTCATAATACTGTATTTTCCTAATAAAAAATACCCCTGTGCAATCTGCCATCATAGGGCATATATGACATTTACGATAAATTTAAACATCCAAAGTAAAGCTGAAAAGGCACATGGGCCTTATATATTTTGGATATGCAAGATTCACACAAATATGAAATCTAAAAGCAGGTTATTCCAATTCTTCACAGTAGGCTTTATTAAATTATTTTCTGAAGAATGTTGCCACAGTATAGATGATGGTCCCACCAACCCCAACTTTAACAGTATATCCCAGACAAAATGATCTCTTTTGACAAGACTTTAGTATTTACAAAGAGTAGCAGCAAATTCTGTGTTGTGCTCCAACTGCAAAGCAGTAGCCAACCTTTTAGGTTTTACCACTACTTCCCACAATATTTTGGCTTTTAGAGGCTCAGCACCAGGAATCTAGCAGTTATACTCATGGAGGACAGCTGAAAAATACCCTTAATATCTGGTTATTGATCAATAATCAAAAGAAAATAAAAATTAAGTCGCTCTTTGTCAGTCATGTATTTTTTTAATCTCAGTTTTTTGAGATAGATTGACTTTTTTGCACATTTGAAGTGGATGTTGTCAAGTAATGCACAGAATAAAATTCAGATATGAACAAAAGTATTAAAACCTAGACCTTAGACATAAATCCTGCATGAAAGAGACAACCTTTCTAATACTTGTCCCATTTATTCTATTCCTCTCAGTAACATTTGGCACAAAGCAGCAGTCATCCCCCAAAATCTCACATGACGTGATATACATTATAATAAGGTTCATTTAATATTTTCACTTATAATATGCAAAATGCCAATTCAATTAGGCAGCTGCCGTTATAGTTTCCTGGTGATAGTTTGCTCTACAGATGTTTGACCTAGTGCTCTTGCTATTTATTACCCTGGGGGGGAAAAAAAAAAAAAAAAGTGTTGCTATTGCATTATGTAAGGGATCATCAGAAGGTAAGAAAACTGTTAGAGCTGTGGTTTTCAACCTATTTAAACTCATGAACCTATAAAGCATCTCAAATAGAGGTATAAATCCCTGAATAATGAATTTAAGCCTAATGACAAGAGCCTCGCTTTTCTCATTACCTTTCACAAACCCTTAGAAATAGTCCCTGGACCATTGGTCGAAGACCATTACTTTAGGGCAGTGAAGAATTACATGCTGACACATACAGTACTGCTGACCGAGTCATGAGCTGAATAATTACACATATTGCAGCAAAGCAGAAACTCCTGTGACCGGCCAGCCCTATGCCTATGCTGGCATACCCGTGCGAGCAACTGCCCCGATAAGCAGTATCAGTGCAATAAAGGAAACTACACAAAGGTATTAAATTGCATGCAAAAGTTTTTGCTAGGTAAAGACCTAAACAAGGATGCAAAGAGAGAACTTCTAGCTCCCACTCTGCCTTGGCCAGTCACCAACCTTGCATTCAAAACACTCAAACCGGAAAACCAACGCATACCTAAAGAACACAATTAGTCCCATTAATTCAATTGAAGCCATTTTTCCTGATCCATTTGGAACCTGAACTAAGACCTTTCTTGGGAAAGTGTTGATAAAGTCCTTGCTTGTTTAAAACTATTTCCACTTATTCCTAAGTAAACGTATGCCTGATGAACACGACACGCTTTCCCCTCACTGCTCACTCAGCAGCTCCCCTTAGGCCCGCAAGCTTGAAGCCACTGTGGCCTGCCAGCACTGGGCCAGCTTCAGCAGAGGCTTTTGGGCAGATGGAGATCCCAAGTTACAGCCTCTCCAGGCTGAGAATAAAAAAGTTTAAGAGCTATGTTGCCTGAGGACAACCCCAGCCTCAGGCAGGGGGTCAGCATGGTGCCTCCCTCACAGGCAGCCATTTTCGTTACCAGGATCGCACACGGCTACTTTACAGGCCAAGCCTGCACTACCACATCACCCAGCCCGAGCACCAGCACTCCTCAGCGGGGCTCATGGGAGAAATCCCCACAGCTTCTCCTAAGGAGGTGATGCCACAAACCAAGGGCAAAGTCTCTCCAGGCCAAGGGAAGAGCCAGGAGAGAAAAAAAAAACTGTCACCAGCAAGCTAATCTGAGGTTTTATCTCTTCAGGCTGTACAAGCTATGCAGACACAGGGGAGGGTCCCTGCAGCACTAGTAGGTCTCTTGCCACCTGCCAGAACAGGGGAGCTCCCCACCTGAGGGACATGCCACATTTGCGCCTTCAGAGCCATGTTCCAGAGCACAGAAGCAACGCCAGCTCTTGTGCTCCTGCCTCACTCACCCCTCACCGGCATGGGGTCTCGCAGCCAGCTGCTGCTCGCCTTCACACAACCTGCCTGCAAGGAGAGCTTGGACCTAGCCCAAGACACCACCAAAGCCCACACTGTTCGTTTGGCCTGCAGAAGCCACAGCACCCTGATCCTCAGCCCACAGGGACCTTCTGGCACAGGGTCCCATCAGCTACAGAGGACTCTGGGTGCACAAAAACAGGTCCTACATGCACCACAGGACCCAGCCAAGCACATACCTTGTTCACATGGCAGGCAAAGCCTCCTGAGGGGCACAGTCCAACAAGACAGAACATAGGAGGCTGATAATAGGATCCATCAGCACAACAATCATAGAATCATAGAATGGTTAGGGTTGGAAGGGACCTTCAAAGATCATCTAGTCCAACCCCCCTGCAAGGAGCAGGGACATCCCCAACTAGATCAGGTTGCTCAGAGCCTCATCCAGCCTAGCCTTGAAACAAGGAGTGAGCCAGGACAAAAGAAAACCCCAGAGATGGTTCTGGAGACCACCATCCCACAGCAGAGCTCAGGAAAGGTCTAACAGCCCCAGGGATGAGCTGAAATGGCCCCAGGTGCAGGCATGGGTGGGGGGAGCTCAATTAGGGCCATTAACATTTGGTAGTGCCCTAGGCCAGCATCACCTGCTATACTGCCACCAGCTCCATATGGGGCCTGTTTTCCTTTTAGAGATATGGAGGAGCAGTACCCAGAGCCGTGTTTCTTCTTGCTGCTTCTGCAGCCACCCACAGTGGGGTCACTGGGCTGGGGTACTGCAGCCACTGCAAATAGTACCACGAGCATCTGGTCAGGATCTGGCCCTGCAACAGCAGGACTTCAGTGAAATGTGGTGTTTCCTTTTCCCTCAAGAAAACTTCAAGCTGATAAAAGGCAAACAAATCTCCCCATAAATTTTATCAAGATTATTTACAATGTTCACTTGGCAGAAGCAATTAACATATAGGGGCCTTATGTATCTCCCTCTCCAGTAGTAAACAGCCACTGAAATACATGAACTGTCAAGCAAAGAGCAAGAGGAAAGTGCCCAAAAATTCCACCCCCACAACAGCCCTCAGAGGATGCACGCTTCTGTCTCTTACTCGCCTTGCACCTCCAGAATCCGCCAGCACCCACAACCATCCAAGACATCCTCCTGCTTATCTCCTCGGCTTCTGACCCCCGCATCTGCCTGCAGCCCTGCGGCAGCACCCAGGCCTGTTTCACACCTGCTGATAACGCCCTCTGGAAATATTCAGCAAGCAAGAACCAAAGGTCTGATCCAGAGCTGCTGTCTTCAGATGTGAACAGTCTGCCATGCTGCAGATGAAGAAAATGAAAGCAATCTGAAGTTTACTTGGGGAAGAAACCAAAATTAAAAGGAAGACAGATCTCTACCCCAAGCATGTGGGTGCTCCTGCTAGAGGCTACACTGCAGGTAGAGAGAAGCTGGGCCTCAAGTAATGAAGAGATTTGTGAAGTGGCATAATGGAAGAGTTTCACTTTTAAGGAAGAAGAAAATCTTTATTCTTCTTAATTGTGTGGCAAGGCACACGATGGGTTAACTCACTGGGTTATAATGTGTTTAGAGTAGATATTTAGATAAAACACTTGCAAGATTGGGCTACCTTAAGAAGATTCCTGAAACGTGTAGACTGCCTGGGAACATAATATGGAAGTCATAACCATGTAGGAATAAAGTAACATGCAAATTAGATATGCGGGTGTTCTGGTTTTGTTTAGTGAGGAGGGGCCTAAGGTGGTAGCTTCTGTAGAAAATTGCTAGAAGTTGCTCCCCTTTGCTCAGTGGACTCGGCCAGGCCTAGGGTGGACCAAAGCCGAGCCAATTCATAGCAGAATGTTCCGTGATAACGCCTCTGCGATAACATATTTAAGAAGGGGAAAACAGGAAAAAAAAAGAAGAAAAGATGTGAAGAAGCTGAGTGGACAGAGAGGGGGAGGTGTGAGCCTTGTGGGCCTTGCAGGCCTCACCCTCTAGCCTCCTGCCAGACAGCCGACTAGGCCTGACTCGGCCCAGCCCAGCTGCAAGAAGTGGAGAGGAGATGAGAAGTGAATGAGATGTAAAAAGGATCCTGAGAAGCATCTGCCAGCCTGCTGTGAGGAACGGCTGCAGATGCCAAGGTCAGTGAAGAAGGAGGGGGAGGAGTAATGTGGCTCCTGGCCAAGATTCCCCTGCAGCCTGTGGTGACAACCATGGTGGAGCAGGTTGTCCCCCTGCAGCCCATGGAGGTCCATGGAGGGGTAGAGATTCACCTGCAGCCCGTGGAGGACCCCACACCGGAACAGGTGGAGGCCTGAAGGAGGCTGTAGCCTGTGGAAAGCCCATGCTGGGACAGCTGTTCTGGAGGGACTGCACCCCATGGAAGAGATGACCCACGCTGGAGCAGTTTCATGAAGCACTGTGGCCCATGGGAGGGACCCCACAACGGACCAGGGGAGGAATGCGAGGAGTTCTTCCCCCAATGATGAAGCAGCAGCATGAAACAACGCGTGATGAACTGACTGCAACCCCCATTCCCTCTTCCCCCCTGTGCCGTTTGGGGTGGGGGGAAGGTAGTAGAGATAATGTTAAGCCCGGGAAGAGGGAGGGGTGGGGGGAGGTTATCTTGTTCCCTGTCTCATTCTCCTGCTAGTTTTAGAAATAAATTAATAGTTTTCCCCAGGTCGAGTCTGTTTTGCCCGTAACGGTAACTTTAAGGATTTCTCCCCATCCTTATCTCAAACCTCGAGCCATTTTTCTTATATCGTCTCCCCCTATTCTCTCAGAGGGTGGGGGGGAGTGAGAGAGAGACTGAGTAGTCTGGTCCCGATCGGGGCTGAACTACAACAGCTGGGTTATAAGAGGACAAGTTGAATGAATGGTGCATTTCCAGAGATTATATTTTTAATATTTCTTGATCATCTTGTTCTATCAGGCCAGGAGTTCACAAATGTGAAAGGATAACAAGCCCCTACAAGGTTTGTGCCATTAGACAGCTCCTTTGGTGGTACTGTGAAACAGATTACTGTTACCTCCAGAACTTTCCATAAAATTCATTCCCATAAAAGTAACTAGTATTGATCAACGTCTATAATCTCATATCTGACAGTCAACACTTTGCTATGGCCTCTTTTAGTTTGGCAGAATATATGGAAAAGAAACCAGTAGCGCTGAAGAAACAAAGTATATGGTAGATAGAAGTTGTCTCAGGCAGGTGAACAGGTAACCTCCAGTTCACCTCCTTTCTGGTGCAGGCTGCCTGGGAGGTTTTGTCTCCAGGGCCTGTTACCTACCTCTGTAGATATTTTACTGACAAGAAAACCCAAAGAGAAAGTTAGTACTATGTACTTCTACAGCAGAAAGTTCTCTGTAGTTTTCAGACTAATTTGTCACTTCATTGTGTGTCATTTCTCATTATATACCCCTTTGAATCACACAAAGTAATTATTCTCCTCTTAGCATTAACACCCCCTAAATATTTGTGGTCTGTTAGCACATCCCCACCTTCATCATCTCTTAGCCACATTTAGCACTTTTAATCTTTCCACCTAAATCAGTTCCTGAAGCCCTCCTGATATTTTTTATTGCTCTTCTTTGAACACCTTTCAATTTTTTGAGATGCTGCTACTAAAGTTTTGTGCAAAGCCGGCTGTGATGATTTCAGGTGTGAATGCATCAGAACTGTATAGAGTAAATCTATTACCACCTTGAGCTGTGGTGCAGTGCTTCTGTATATGCAGCTCAAAACCATATTGTCACTTTTCTGCAAACACGCTGCTTTGCAAATTAATGCGTAATGTCCTATCCTGAGTCTCAGAGAGTGATCTCCAGGCCTTTGCTTCCTTCTGAGTGGCATGAGTTCCAAATTATTTTCGTATCTTGTTTTTTCCATCAATAGACAGATAAAGAGCTAACAGGCTCAGAAAATCTCAATAGGAGGAGCATCAGAATAAACTATAATAATCAGAAATGAAGGCTTCAACATATTTTCCAAAATCTCCCTAGCATCTTGCCCCCAAAGAAAAAAATTGTTTGGCTAAATCCTTGTTTAGTTTTTGTGTGCACAGAGATTACTCCTGGGACAGCAAAAGACCACCAAATCCTGCAATCACACAGTCTTGAGACCACTGTGGAGCAGCATTCGTCACTATATACAACCTATACAGCCTTGGATTATGTATAGCTGCGTTCCTACAGTGAAGGAAGCTGCTGAGCCTTCAGTCACAGGATCAGGGGAAGACACATGGTACAAAGTATTGCTGATGGATGGACAGGAGATTCAGAAGGCATTGAGGAAACCGTATTGGAGCGGGAGACTCGAAATTCACCCAACTCACACATGGGACAAATCAAGGAGTACACAGATGAGGATCCTCCCAGCCCTCTTTAAAAGCCTCCCGACCTTGCCCTGTTGGTAAGATCTAAGTCTCCTCTCTTACCCTGGCCTGACTGCTGCCCACTGACTGTCCCAAGGCTCCTTGAAAAAACAGTTACCTGTGTGTTCCTGCTGTGGGAGGCCAGGACTGCCACGAGCTGGCCATCTCTGGCTCTTCAAAGATAGGGAACCTTATGAGTCACAGTGTACAATTTGCATGGGAAGGCACAGGGTCAATCTAAAATGGGCAGGGGATAAAGGCTGGGTTAAATAACAGGCTAAGTTAAAAGGACAAGTGTAATAATAACAAAATGGGACTAGGGAAAGGGATAGAAAGGAAGGGAACAGAGAAGAGCAGGATCAAAGGAGCAGGAAGAATAGCAGTATGGAGGGAGAGAAGAAAGGCTGCTCAGCCCCAGACTGTCATGCTGCAGGATGGCAGACTGCATCAGGCCATTAGGAGCATAATCTTGTGTCACTCACAAATGCAATACAAAGGAAGCCCTGGCAGCTTCCAAAGGGACACCCTCTGCCTTTCCAACACTACTGACACAGACAGAGGAGCCCCAGACTGAGTCGCTAGAAGGTGAGTAGGTGTTTGAAGGCAATAGCCAACAGCCATTTCTACTGAGATAAAACCTGACCAAACGTCTGTTTGAGAAGTCAACAAAATGTCGTCTTTCTCCAAACAGAAACCGAGTAACTCTAATAGCGTTGTGACAGTAATACTCCTTCCTTTAATACTACAGTCTTTACTAACAAATTTCAAAGCGCCCTCCAAAGGAGGTATCTCCATCACCAATAACGTGTGACTCAGCTGAAGCTCAGCAGGGTGGGGGTGAAGTTGCTTCCTAAGGCTGTCTAGCAGCAGATCAGGGAATAGAGATCCTGTCCTGCTGTAGTGCACTAATTGCAAAGCAATGCTTCCTATAACCATGATCTGCACCCCTCTCTACTTAATGGCGACCACTTCTCCTTCAAACTGAAGAATATGCTTCCTCCGGTTACTTACGGTTACCTTGGTGACAGGATAAAAGCCAGGTGACATCCGCTTCTCCCTTTAACGTTCATCATCAGAAGTGAGGAAGGTAGGTGTGGTTAAGGGGAAGGACTAGAGCCCTCCCAAGCAGACAGATATCCCGCTTACTCTGCGTCAGCCTGGCTGCCTCCTTCTCGCCTGACTGCTCCGCATGCGAAGTACGTGACAAGTGAATTAAAAGAACATTTAAGACAAGACTTAACACTCATTAAAAAGAGGTGAGATCTCAAAGCAACCCCAGACTGCGTCCTTACCTCACCTTGAGGAGATGGAAGATGGCAGCTTGCTGCATGGATTGCTGGCAGTTTCTGTCACAGCCCGTGTCAGGCTGTCACACATGTACATTAAATACAAAAATGCACATGTCAAGGAGCTTCGGAGAGCATTCAGTGTCATGTGCCAAACCCTGTGCAGTACATGTGCTCAACAAGGAAAGCTCCATGGCTGGGGACCCCAAAATCTGACCAAGTCTACTGTTGGCCAGCTGATGACTTTGCAGAGCAGAGTCCCACATACTCCTCTCTTGCCCTCTCACTTTTGATCCCACAAACCTGTTTTGCTGTGGAAGCTGGCAGATGGGCACAAAGATGTGGGAAGGAAGGCAAAGGGGATTTCTCCCAGGCTTAGTATCACAGCGGCCCACCAGTGTTCGTATGGAAAATATTTTGCTAAAATGAAAAGCATTTGTGGTAGGGGAAAGTACTACATAAAACCAACTCCATCTTAGGAGATGTGCTCCTCAGATCATCCTATTCTGGCTTGCTTTACAGGTAGCATGCATTTAACCAATTAATGAAGAAGAGTCAGCCTAGCTATGGATGAATGGTTTGGATTAATTTTTTGTATCTTGTGTATGATAAACACCAACTTGACAGCTAAATCCTGTCTGTAGAAACTTTATCAAAGATGATTATGTATGAGTCAGAAAGGACACAGCTTGACTTTCAGATCCCAATTTAAGTTTAAGGGCTGGCTGGTTAGAAACATCACCTTGAAAACCAAGTAAATTTGATCTGAATGCCACTGAAGAGAATAAATACAAAGCCTGGTGATGTCATTTTTCTCTGAAGTCACATTTCTGTCTGCAGCAGGATTTTACCTTTATTTGAATGAAGACCTTCCTTTTGACTTTTCTTGTCTTTGCCCTTTATAAACTATGTAAGAAGAAAAAGAAAGCAAAAGGAAAAAAAAAAAGGAAAATATAATTGTCAGTTTTGTGCAATGACATTCTTAGCTGTGACATTACGTATAGGAGCACAGGACATAAAACAATAAAAGTTATTTATAGGGTTTTTAAGTTGACTAGATAGATAGAGGTCAAGATGTTTACTTGACCCATTCCTACATTCAATGGGCTGGAGGATGTTTTAGAGGAACCAAAGTGGGATGAAGTATTTACAGACCCATAATAAAGTTACACATTATGAAAATTTAATGCATTTCATTTTCAAATTATTTTTGCCTTTTTTCACATTCAAAAAATATAAACTAGAAACTGTCAACCAAAAAGACATTTAATGTCAAATTAAGTCTGCAAGATCAAGCTAGCAAAAGTAAAGATGCCGTTTTAGTAAAGAATGATCCATCAGATACAGTTTGCCAAATGGAGGAATCAGGAAAAAAATTAATTTGAATCAAGCTGAATAAAATTTGTAAAGCTTTTCAGTGAAATGTTAAGACAAAAAATTTCATTTTATGTCAACCCAGAATTTTTCAGTCAAACCATAATGAAATGCTCTGACTTTTAATATTTTTAACTAGATGAATTCTTCCTTGAGAAATATCCCTAAAAAATGGAAGTCTATTTTAAGAATACTAAAAATTGACATCATTTCTCTGATGATACTTTTTGTGCTGAAAAAAATTACTTTTTCACCCCTTTGTTTCCCTTTGACCCTTCCTTACCTTCTAACACTGTAGTGACTATTTTGTCACTATACTTAACAAAAATTCATGAGAGCCTTTGATTCTACCCCAAACTGATAAGCTTACCTTTTATGAAAAAAATATTTGACCAGCTCTGCAATGCCAGTAATTCAACCACGTCACAGAGACATCATCTTTCTTTTTTCCATATGTCTCATTACATTGACCTGAGGTTTTATTCAGATTTAAAATACTGGAGACAAGAGTTTTTTAGATTTTATACTTTGAGGCGGTCTTTTTCCTTACGACATTACTCAACCCAAAATTGCATACACTGTCCTTAATTGGGGACTAGGCCTTCTGCTGGGAACCTTAGTATAAATTTCATGCTCAAGCTCAGTTTTAATGCTTTTCAGGTGGACTTCTTTTATTTTCGGCTCTGCTTTTTGGAAGGTGGAAGCTGTATATTTTCCCTATTAGCAGAGCTTACCATAAGCTGGCAGCACTGTCTCTGGCAACCTGTGCTCCCACAGTTTGGTGGTGCCCTCCTCATTTATCAAAAGCACTGTTTGCTTCAGCTGTCCCAAGCCCTGGCTGCCTGGATGAGCTACAGCTCAAGGGTTCCCACCTGGCACGACACATCAGCACCACATGGGCCATGTACTGCATCAGCAGATGCTAATGCAGGGCTGTGGCCCCTGCAGGCTTCCCCGGTATATTTATGCGATGCTGCAGCTCCACTGAGGTCCACCAAGATCCACCTGCAAATGTTTTCTTCTCCTTTTGGAGAACTCCTTTCAGTAAGCCTCACTGCCACCACGCCACCTCCCTTCCTGCGCTACTGTGACACTATATGTCGAGGAACACAGCTATGACAAACTGACCTTCCTCTGAAAACCCAGTTACCAGAAGCAGCAGAGCCTTGCTGTCCTCTGCTCAGCTTTCCTGCACGAGGAGCCACGTGAAGCGTTTTGCACCCCAAATCATTCCAATGAAGAGCATGCAAGGTGCTGGGCAGGGGCATTTCTACAGGGATGAGCAGACAGCAGGATCCGATTCATACCCACAACTGCAGGACTACGCACAGCTGCAGAAGCAGGCACGGAGCAAAGCTTTCCCCCACTGTAAGGAAAGCTGGAAAGACATGATGAAGTAATGGCAAAGGGTCAGCCTCCAAGAAGATACTTTCCACTGCTGTTTTCCTACGGCTGTGCACAGAGACATTTCAAACACGGTACAACTGTCAGGGCTTGGGGAGAGGAGAGTGGTGGAAGAGGGGAGGCTCTGGGGATTTAGCAGCAGGCAGTAGACCACATGTGCTTACTAAGATAAATGAATAAATAAAGCAAAATCAAAATGAAATATCTCAGTTAATAAAACACGGGCTTTCAGCTGATTCAAACTGAATGTCTAGTTTTGGTGTTTTGTCTCCGAGAAAAATGTGCTATTTTGACTTTCCAGATCAGTTCTTGCAAGCCTTCCCCAGCTTGGAAATCTGCTGCATGTAGCTTCAAGCAAAACGGCCCAACTGCTCGCCCTCCTCCTGGGCCATGGCTCTGGCTCTGCATCTCACCCCATCTGTACCCTACTGAAGCCAAGTACCTCTGGGTTGTCATATCATGTCTGATGGTCTCTATGGCTCAGAAAGATCTGGCAGACAGCGTCCCTATCTGTCCACAGTGTGATACCCTGCATAGACCAAGGTTGAGTCCGTTGTCGCATCAGCGCACTAGGTAAAAGTCGATGTGTTGAGCATAGCCTGGGCTGCCGGTCTCTGCCTTACCTCAGCAGAGGCTGCCAGAAAGGCTTTATGCCACCTTCATGTCTCCTAAAGATGGAGGCTGTCTGGGGTGCAGGACAGTCCCATGTGTAAGTGAGAGCAGCCCCAGAGACTGCTTTAATTTATGCAGGCCTGAAACAGCTTTTACAGCTATTTTACAGCTTGTCTTATTTTCATTCTCTTGAAAGTGAATAAGCACAAAACTTAAAGCCCGTTCTCCTTGCACTTTTCCTGAGGTTTCACTCCAGCGATACTGACCCTGGCTTTGCTTAAGACCTCCCAAAAAAGCACCATTTGTGATGGTGGTTTGGTAATGCAGACAACTGTCTGCTAATAATGGACTGAGACCAATACATTTCACGTAAGCCACTTATGGTAATAACTTTTGGTCACTAGTGATGCAAGCAAGGTCAAATTAAAACCCATGGGTGAGAGACTGCATAGTCCATTCTGAGTCCCTTAGGACATTCGTTCTCCAGTGGTGATAACTGAAGTAGCAGGGTGGCTTGCCGAGAAAACTTAATTTGCAAGCAAGGAAAGATCTTGGAGCTTGTGCTGGGCTGTCAGCAATGTGAGTCTGCTGGGCTGGAAAAATCCTGAGCGAATATGATAAGGTGAAATTGGCCAGCACCAAGGCCTCAGCGCCATGTCACTCCCAGAGCTCTATCTTAAGGGTTTAAGAGAGATTTAAGCAGTGTAGAAAAGTTAATTTCTCCTCAGAGACAGAAACTGCCTACTCTAAAAGCAAAACAAACACCAAGTAATTTTAACAACTTTTTCCTTTTTAAACTGCCTCCCCTCCTTTTAACTGTTCACATACCTTGCTTTCTCTTCCAAAATGAAATGACGTCCCATAACGTCAGTATAGCAGGAAAAAAAAATCCATGACCCTAATTAAAACTGAATGCCTCCAGTCATAAAGCAAGGAGTTCAGCTCATCTAGGTTTTAAAACAAAGGGATTCTTCCCTCCTCTTCACTTCTTGCAAAGCACAGCCACAGTGCTATCTTCTCCAGAGGCCCCTGGCTCCTCCTGTAATATGATAGAATCACAGAATCTTTAAGGCTGGAAAAGATCTCCAAGATCATCCAGTCTAACCATCAACCCAACACCACCATGCCTACTAAACCATGTCCTGAAGTTCTTTGATCACCTCCAGGGATGGTGACTCCACCACTTCCCTGGGCAGCCTGTTCCAGGGCCTGAGCACTCTTTCAGTAAAGAAGTGTTTCCTAATATCCAACCTAAACCTCCCCTGCTGCAACTTGAGGCCATTTCCTCTCATCCTATCACTAGTTACTTGGAAGAAGAGACCAACACCCACATCCCTACAACCTCTATTTTGGTAGGTGTAGAGAGCAATGAGGTCTCCCCTCAGCCTCCTCTTCTCCAGACTAAACAATCCCTGTTCCCTCAGCTGCTCCTCATCAGATTTGCACTCTAGACCCCTCGCCAGCTTCGTTGCCCTTCTCTGGGTGCACTCCAGCAACTCAATGTCCTTCTTGAACTGAGGGCCTCAAAACTGCACACAGTATTCAAGGTGCAGCCTCAGCAGTGCCGAGTACAGGGGCACAATCATTTCCCTACTCCTGCTGGCCTTGCTGTTCCTGACACAAGCCAGGATCCCAGAACCTGTTTCTGCAAAGGAAGTGCCAAGGGCAATTGCTCAGGAACTAAATATGGAGCCCAAAAGAGCTTGTTCTAAAAATGCAGTTATAGGGGTTACTTGAGAGGGGCTGGGCAGTGAACACTTCTGAAGTTTTGGCTAGTAAGTGCTGATTCCCTGAAAACTGCGTCCTGTGACTATCCGCAGGCTAGGGAAAAACATAAATTAAGTTCCTGCTTTTTAATTGAAATACAGCATCGATCTCTGTTTTTTCAGTTGTCTGCTTTCCCATATGGTATAACATCTACGTAGGAATTTTTAAGTGACATGACGCAGCATGTCTGTGTTTAAAATAATAATAATAACAATCTTATCTCAAGCCTGCAGGAAGCTGAGAGGTTCAGCGTTGGGTGAAATGTCACCCATGCAGAAGATAGGCTGAGGAATTTGTGTGCAGCGGGAGCTTGTGATCTGAGCACAGGGGTTTAGAAGAGGGCTGCATTTCATGACCTACAAAAGAGAAAAAAATGAGATTTACATTCCAAATGTGCTGAGCAGCCCTTTCCCTTTAGTTATTAGAGGCACTCGGCATATAATTCATAATCGCCTAATGGCAGGGTGGTGGGGGGAGGTGCACCATGGCCGTTCGACATCAAAATCCCTCCAGGAACAGCGGTAACGAGGTTCTGCTCTTATTTATATCGTGACACTAAATGGCTGGCAGGAAGATACTAGCAAATATCAGAATAAATAATTCAGTAAGTGTAACGGAAGGTCACGAAGACTAATAAACATGTTTCTCTCTCCTTTTCTCTCTCCCCACCCTTTATTTACATGCTCTTTCTCTTCTAGTCTCATCCTCCCAAATCTCCCTTTTTTGTGTGATACTTCTCCCCCTTTTTTTCCTATGTACACAAAAATATGGTTTAAAATGCAACTTACCCACTTTTCTGCTTTCTAGCCTCCATCATGCTCCTGATGCTTTTCCTCCATCTGTCCTTCCTCACTATCTTTTCCATATATTCTTTCTCTTCTTTTATTGCGGGCTCCTGTCATCACCCACCACATCCCTTCTTGTGGGACAACGGGCAGTGCTGACTTGCACTAAACTCAGCTCTGAGTTATGCTACAGTAAAATGCTGCTGAAGTTGATAAAATCCTCTCGGCTTGAGCTCAGAGCAGCAGCAGAGTATGGCCCCGTGTTAAGGATGCTCCTGGGTTATCGTATTGCTACGCCACCAGTCCACCCAGTTACCCAAAGTGTGACAAGGATGTGTGCTTTGAAGAAGATGCGTTTATGGCTCCACGTACTGACACACATAAAATACTACAAGTTTTGATCTACATTCAGGAAAGCCAGAAAACTCCTTGGGTGACACATAAAATCTGAACTCTTGGTGTCAGGCACTCATTTTCCAGTGCCACAACTTCCCTGAAATGTTAAATCACAAATTATGAGCTCAGAAGGCAGCTCTGTGATTATTTGTTCAGATACTCAGTACAGTACAGGCCACGGGACTGTCCTGAATTCATTTCTCTTCAAAAGATACAATCTAAGTTTTCAGTGTGTTTTCAATGGAGAATTTGCCACCTCTGAGAGCAAGCTGTTCCCGAGGTTAATGCCTTCCTCACTAAAATGATTGGCCTTGTATCTTGTTTGAATTCAGCTGGTTTAACCCCAACCTTCCACTCGTGATGAACCCAATATCTGCCTGCTAGATACAGAGTTCTCTCGGAGCAAGCTGTCACTCCATATGTGGTTTTATAGCCTATGATAAAGCCACCCCTCAATCCTCTCTCTGTTAAACTTGGCCGGCCGAGCTCCTTTAGCCTTGTGTTACAGAGCGTGCCCTCCTCGACGGCACTGTCGCTTCTGCCCTGCACCCTCTCTGCTGTCTCAACCCTTCCTTAGTGCCTGACCGGTAAAAATGGAAAAGTCACAAAACTTACATCATTGCAAAACAAATATTATCATCCTTGTGAAAGCCTTTGTAGCCCAGTGGAGTGCTATGCAGAGATTATGTCTGGGCCAAGAAGGCATGTCACCTGGGGCACAGCTCCCAGTACAGACTCTAGGATAGATCAACTATATCTACACGCCATCTCATTGTCCCAAACACATATACCCAAAGTACATGTTGTTTCTGTCCACTTTACAAAGACACACAGGCAATTTCCACAGAGTTACCTGGTTTTCATTATTATTTATCACTCCTCAAGCTATTATTTTACAGGGGTTTTTTTTCTAGTTCATTAATAAGAATGGTAACTAGCCTAATGCAAAAAGCTGTTATCTGTAATACCCTGTGAAATCTATTTTATGTCTATAGAAAATTTCATTTTAAACTCTATAATTTAGCCAGCTTTTAAATCCATTTAATGTGCATCATGTTGGTTTCTGTAGCTTATTAATCAAAACGTCATCTGGTACTGAGTCAAGTGCCTAAAAGAAGAGAAGGAATATTCAATCCACACTACTGCCTTTATGAACAAAAATTAGTTTAATGAGATCTATTGTTATAAATCCATGTTGATTAGCATTAGTTAGCATATCTGCATTTAATTATTTATTAATTTATTAATTAATTACATTAGCTGCTACATTCCTTTTCCCAGTATTGCTATATCTACACTTTTCAAGAGTTTGAATAATACCAGCTTTCTCCTATACATCTTTGATGTTTCACCAGTATCCTGACAAACTCTGAAAATCACCATTTATATGAATTAAGTCTGGAAATTTCCTTAGCCAGCTCTTTTAAAATGCGTAGTATCAAATTATTCAGATCTATTAAATTAAAATGACTGACTTTTATTAACTGTGCTTCACCAGCCTAAATTACTGCTGGAGAATAAAATATTTTGTTGTCGTCATATGGCAAGAATAACTCAGCTAGCTTTTTTTCTAAAAGAAGAATAAAAATAATTATTAAACATATCCTTGATTTCCACTTATTTTTTTAATCACTTCCATTTGGCAAAAGACAAATATCATTTTTAGCATATCTATCATTAATATGCTTTGCTATTGCAGAGTATATAATGATAATTTACTTGAAGTGTCTGCTTTTTAATAGCTTTTGGTGCTTTGTTTCCTGTATTAATTCAGCTAGACATAGCTTTTCCTTCTTGTACTTCTTTTCCTATCTAGTTTTTGCCATTCCTAGTTTCTAATTTCCAGATATTTCAGTATGTTGCTTTTTCTTCTTCCTGCATGTGAAAACAGGCACATTGACAATTTTTATTCCTGCTACTTTTATTTCCCCTCATAGCAAAGTTATTGCAGTTTTTAACAATATGGTCTTCTTTCTCATATATAGCACCATGGGTTTTTGCAGACATAGTAAAATGTTGTCAATAAGTTCTCAATTACCTGTTAAAATTGTTTCGATTTTATCTCCTAATTAATTTTATCCTTCATCACTTTAAGCTTTGTGAAATGTTATGCAGTTCTTTCTCTTTTTGCCTTCAACCTTCAGGGCTTTTATTTTCTTCAGTACTCTCGCATCGTTCAGTGGGATCTGTTTCTCAATCTGCCTGTCTCTGTATGTGCAGTTGCGGACATGCAGGGCAGGGAGATGCTCACGCAGCAGAGGTAGGAAGAGTCCAAATCTACTCTTCCAATGCCAGCCCAGCAAGAAAAGACTTCATAGGCTTGAACATGCCGTCATCGTGTCGCCATATGGTCTGACATCCCCGCTATGCTGTTAGCACCACATTGACCCCAACGGTAAGCAGCCTGGCTTTAACTTAAAATCCCCCATATGCAGCTGTAGAGTCATCAAAGTGCACTTAGAGCTATGAATCTGTGCTGAAACGAACAATTTAAGTGAGTTAAGCAGAATGATTTAAGTCACCCCTAGCTATGCAGTGCTCTGCCACCCATGGGTAAAGCAGGCAAGTTTTGTAAGCAAATCCTTTCCCAGCACACGAGCTTAGTCATCAGTGAAAGCTGCTGGCTTGCTCCCATCCCAACTGTGGTTCAGCTACTGCTCGGAGGTCAGCTCTGCAGGCACTTGATAAAGCTTCAATTAAGTGCTCTTCTTGCAGCACTCGCTGATTTACACATCATCTGCCCGCATCGGCCATTTTGCTGAATAAGCCTGCATAATGGCAAGGACCGCACACACAGAAGTGACGAACTTTCCCTGACTACAGCAGGAATTAAGCTTAAAATAAATAATAATATTCAAATGAAGTTTTTAAAAGGATGGGGAGAATAGAGCTGCAGAGGGCATAGTACAAATATTACTATAGATACTTCAACCAGGTAATTAATAATACATGGCGTATCTATTCCAGACAGTCTCTGAGCTGTATTTCCTTCTGGAGTTGCGCACGTCTGCATTTAGATGCTACTGTGACGGGATGGTATAAAAATCTCAGTGACATGAACATCAAGGTACGCTTCTCCAGCCTGTGTTAACAACCTGATGGATCAGCCCCCCTAAAGAGATCATGATCAAAAGGCCTGACCTTACCTGCTCATTAACGGGGGCCGCACTTAACTGCAGTGAGCAGTTCTTGTACCAAAGCCTTGGCACTCGTGTTCAATTGCTTAGGCTACAAGTCAAAATGGAAAGTGACTCGTAATGATTGCAAATCCCTCTGGGAAAAATGAAAAAGTAACAAGCATAGGACGATGAAAATGATTTGGTCGATTCAATGTGCATCAAGGAAGATCTGTGTTATTTATTTGTGAGTGACACTATTTGAAAGGGAACGTTTACATTTGCAGCTTTCACAGAAGAAATGAGTTCTGCGGAGACAGTGACATCAGAGGAATATTGGACTATTCAAGGAAAGATGCAACATTTTCATCTGTAAAGGTAGTTATATGAATTGATATAAAGTCTCAGATTATTTTTCCTTGGACTTTTTTGAGCAGTGGTTCAGAATAACAGCTTTTTAAAATTCACTTGAAAACTTATCAACCCAGGAACAAAATATTCTTCCTTGCCAGGAGGGTAGTAAAAAAAAACAAATGAACATCATTTTACTCCCTCGTCAGGAAAAAATACATATCCCAGCCAAATAGGCAAGTGGAATTTGGCAAGACTGAATTGTTGACATGCTTTTATTATACCAACAAATAAAACGTTGGCTGCAAGTGTTAGATGGCACTTGCCTTGTATGTAGGTCATTTTCTCTAGGCAAACCTCCTGCTCAACTCAAGGAGATATTTCAAGGGACTCAGATGGCAGTGAACCTGTGCAAGAAGAAGTGACAAGTAAGCCCCTGGGACGTTTGGTCTAAAAGGCCTTTCTCCATTTTTTCCTCAAGTCTTTTCACAAGCAAAACTTAATACTGGGCAAAATTTGTCCCCCACTGAAGTCAAAGGCATGCTTGCTTCCAACTTCAGCAAGACTGACTTTGCTCCCCTGGACTTAAAAGTAGTTTTGCTTGAGCAAGAACAGAGTAAAAACTATGTGTGATCTTCAGAACATTGCCCTGGGCTAACTCCAGGGAACACAATCCTCTCAAAGCCCAGCCGCAGACATGAGAGCTTATTTAAGACTACTTTAAAATGCAGATTACACCGGCATGCCCATCATGTGCCTATGGACCCACTAACATGAAAATACGCAGAGTCCAGAAGTATTCATGATCTGAGGAGGCTCCCCGGAGCCAGGATGCTGAGAGTTGAGAGTGAAAATCCCGGATAAGGGTCCACCTTGAACTTATGCAACAAAGAACAGACTACCAGCATGGATTTACTCTGGTTTTTCATGCTTTTCTCATTTTAAGTCAGAATGCCGAAACTTTTTTTAATATGGATTTTCTACAGGCTCACCAACAGAACAACTGACAGGCAGCCATTAATTGCAAGGATATAAATACGTCTGAGGGCTGTGATGGCCAGAGCTGAAACAGTAAAAGATTCATCTAACAGATTACTTCTTGGTGCTGCATTTTGTAGAAGCAACCTGATTGCTGATTATTCCAGGTATCAAGGCAAAAAAAAGGCACCATGATTACTCTCATTTCACGATTTTGGCAACGTAAGCCTGTCTCGTCATGTCAGTGCCACCCACAGTGCCAGACCCATGGTGATGTCCCAGGCTTACAGGCAGGGCAGAGTTACACAGGCGCTATGGAAATGGCTATCAGCACAGCAGAAGCAGTTCTCCCATGGGCAGCAAGAGCCCACGCAGGCGCAGCGTTGCAGGGGGTCGCAGTCCGCACAAAGAGGGGGTGTGCGGCTGCTTACCCACCACATATCAGGGAGCACAGGAGGCACTGGCCAGTGCGAAGGGGAGCTGTCAAGCCAATCTTGCTCCAGTAAATCGCCCCACAGCAATGGCTGTTGGAGATCTGCATTGCCAAACGCGAGGCCTCCAAGGCCAAGACCAGCAAGGCGACTTTGCCAGGTGCTGGTGCTGCCTGGAGGCCATCACCTGTCTGTATTCCTGAGAGTGCCAGTAACCCTGGCCCTGCCTCTTCCTCCCCCTCCCTTGCTTCTTGGTCCAAGGCAAAGCCTCACGACCACAGTCTCCTGGTGGTCTTACCCCTGGCCTGAGCTTGTTTGAAGGAGTTAATTCCAACAAGCTCTTGCATCCTCTCACATCATCTGAGCCCTGTGCTCGTCACAACCTCCTAGCAAAGCTGTACGCTTTGATACAGGCCATACTCTGCCCATGACAGCAGAAGGGACATGTTCAGTTATCTGTCCTCTCCCCTGATGGAAACAGGCTGATCCCTGCTGTATTTTCACGAGAGCTGTGTCCCATATAATTTTAAATGTCACTTGTAATAGCTGTTTTTTCTTCCTCAAATAACTTTTGCAGCCCTGCAGCTGAAGTAATCTGAAACCACAAGATTGGAGTTTGAATGGCCGTTGATACTATCAGTGAGCCGAGCTGTTGTTCTGTGCCATTCCATCGTTCCTGAGATGTACACGCAAATCCAAAGGAACCAGTCAGTCAGATGTGGTGAAGCCATCAAACATACTGCTCCTCTTCCTCGGTGGAAGAAGCCTTACTAAAGCCGGGGGGATAACTAGGTAAGCGCAGCCAGCAAAGGGATTTAGGGCCTCCACAATGCAAGACAAAGCTGTCATTAAAGCAACAGAGCAGCACTGGGATCTGGAAAAATGCAAAGATAGTAGCGTAAACAATGAGGAGGTCTTGTTTTATTATAAATTATTCCCAGCATACCACAGTACGTGCTTGAGCCTCCTGAATTCACTGCCATCTGCAACACTCACATACCCTTGGAGGAGTTGCTGCGTTATCCAGAAGCTCAATTACACAAACTTATTCAGGGTCTCTTATGATGTTTGGGCTATAAGGCTCGTGCTGTGTATTGATTCGTCTTCTCCTCCTCCCTGCCTGCCTCGGGGCCTCCTCTCCCATTTCATGTACACTGGCTTCCTGGATTGCAGAGGGAATTGTCTCAAGGTCATACCAAGATGCTTCAGTATGGCTCAGCTATGAAAAATGTATGTAGCCCAAAATACAGTTTAAAAGCAATAGACTGAGAATAACACCTGTGGCCTGAAGGAGCCCTGATGTATTTAAGATACAGGGGTATATATGCACACTTTTAAAAACTGCCTATACTTTACCAGTTAAAACAATGAGAACAAATGAGGCTGTAATCTGTCAAGTGATCCTTTGTCACTCCCAGCGCAGGCCCATAATCTTTCAGTTGTGATTATGCGAAGGAATATTACATTGATCCTGTAAAATATCTCTGATTGGATCAACATTATTTTCTCTCGCATTGACAAGGTCTTACCCGAGAATGACTGTAATTCCACTGCTAACACTGTCTTAGTGAAATCCCCCAATAAATCCTCCAAGCAGCACTGTTAGTAATACCTTTATTAGACTAACTAAACAAGATATTTATATGCAGGGCTTTCCAAAGGACTCTGGCTCCTGCTTCAGTTTCTGGAGAAAAACTTGATCAAAAGCATTCTGCTGGAAGACTTGCCCCCAAGGAGGCTCTGCACAAATGTAAGTGGCAGGTGAAATTACCCTTTCAACATTCACAAGGTGGGTCACAGATTTGCCCTTGACCTGCCTATACTACAGTGAGGACTCAAATACATCTTTGGCAGAAAAATCTCACGACGAGTCTGGTTCACAGGCAGGATTGGAGTTCAGGGTCTCCCCACACCTTCCAAAAACATCCTGTCAGTATAACAGTTTGCTAACAGTCAAAGAAGAAAGATGGTCTTTATGTACCTGCTATCATTTCAGTATTTGTCCAAGGCCAAATCCTGGCCTTCATTATGTACAAAAGACCTGCTCCCCTTCTAGCCACTGCTATCTCTGCTCACTCGTGCTTCTGTTCTCCTCTCCTTCCCTTCATTCTTTGTGTAAGTCTCCTCTATTTTGTCTCCATTTTATTTTCTCGACAGCTCCAAGCTTTCAGTCCTGTTTATTTCATTCCCACACCAACCTCCCCTTCCTCACTGGAGTTCAATGGTCACCTTCTGGCTTGAAACATGATGCTGAGATGGACAGCAGACTCCCGTGACCACTTCGCCAAGTCCTTTTTTTCAGGCTGCCTGATTGCTCAGGTACTCACTACATCTCTGATTTCCCTTGGTTCATTTCAACAAAGTTACATCTAAAGCCATGAGAGCTACAAATGTACCTCTCTCTTATTTTTCTAAACCTTTAAATGGGACCATAGCAATCATGAATAAACAAAGTACTGTATCTAACATAAAACTCAAGCACAGTTGAAAGACCAGTGTAGACAGCCATACAATTAGCAGATGAAAAAGCTACAAAGACAATATATCAATAGAAGAATATCAAACAAACAGCATAGCAGACAATATGCCTCCTTAAATCCCTTGAAACCAAGTTAGCATCTGTGATGGGTAAAATCTGGCTCTTTCACGTTTCATCTGAAAACTTTCTCCATATTCTTTACAGCAATATACTGAAATGTCAGAGGATTCACTTCTCAGCTCCCAGACTCTTAAAAACAAAGGGAAAATTTAGCCTTTGAAAAGGAACAGTCTGATAGTAAAAGAAACTGTTAATGACTAGAGAGAGGACTTTGGACCTATTTCCTCCATCCACATTCAGTCTTCTACAATGTGCCCTCTACCTTCTGATTCAAACATCTGTGCACCAGGTGCCTAAACTGTGGTGTCAGCTTTGAAGGTCACAGTCATAGCTGTGATGGGTAGCAAAACTTTCTCAAATGAAAGCTTAACTCAGGAGCACTGACCTGCCTTAAGGGATAGGTAATGTCACAAATGCTATGGCTGTGAAATCGCACCATATAGGCAGCCCAGTCCACAGACCCTGATGGCCTTGGTTGTCACATTGTCACATCACCCCTGATGTCACATTGATGGGGTCCAAGATGCATGAGACAAGCTCAAGGACTCCCACCTGTTCACCAACTAGGCTCCACCAAATCTACCAGAAAGTTTCTGTGGCCTCTTCCAATGCTGTTCCTTGTGATTCATTGATCCTGGTGGGAAACTGGGAGAGGTAACCACAGACTTTTAGAAGTGGCATCAGCTTTGTCGAGATGGGAGCATGCCAACACTTTCTCTCACTGACCACTCCATAAGGTCCCTGTTTCTCAGTGATGAAGTGACTGCAGAATGGGCTTGTGCAGCATCTTGGCTTCAGGACCTGGAAACTTCTGTTCGGGCAAAGCATGGGGACTTGTTTCAAATCTGGGAAATAGGTTTTTAAACAGGAAGTTTAATGGGGAAAAGTGGGGCAACTTGTTTAAGTGCCTTCAAGGTAAGGAGGGACAGACTACTTCAATGGTTGGAGGGAGGAGAGGTGTGACGCACAAGGTCTGGCCTCACACTGACAGCAATGGCACCACAAGGATACCTTCTGCCTCCTCCCCAGCCTTTCCCTCTTACCCTGCAGTTAGGAACCCTGTCCTGTCCTTACCAGTGTCCCCCACACTCTGTGCAACACCAGAACTGGTGGCACATCTTTCTCCCTCTTGATCATCAGTTACTGTTAGCATCCTGCCTGTGACACAGCAACTAATTGCATTGTCAATGCCTTCAAATGAAGAAGAAGCAGCAGGAGCAGATGAACTCTTCAGCACCAAAGTCTTCTTTTGCTGTGCTTGTCTCTAAGAATACAAGTACAAAGAGAGAGGAAGGCAAAAAAAAGCAGGGTTTCTCTTTGCAGAAAGTTGCCTGCAGTGCTGAGGTAGAAAGGTAGAAAGGATTCCTCTTTCCTCTTTTATATAAAAGATTATTTCATAGAAAAAGGAGAGGTGGCTCAAGTGTACATAAATGAACACAAAAACGCATGTATCTCTGCCCTTGTTCCAAACACTCAGCAATGTATCGTGGCTTAACATAGCGTCCCTCTGCCACAGATACATGGCTCCCAAAAAGCAGCTGGCTCGCATTCACACAACTCAGCCGCACAGGCAGAGGACCTCACATCCAGCTGCTCCCACATAGCTGACATGCAGACAGAGGCAACAAGTCTCCTGTCTCCCTGCCTCAGCCTCTGCCACCACCCAGAGCAGAACGAGTGCTGCTTTTCATAAGGTCATGGTCACTCCTCAGCAGAAGTAGAAAACAAAAATGCCTTCTCTGATCCATCTTAGATATAACCCTCCTTCTCCAGCTGCTCAGGTGCAGAGAGGCAGGTAAGAGTTTCTTCCAGTAATGCAGTAAGAAAGCTTTGCTAATCAGAGTCTCAGGCAAAGTTCCATGAAACTCCAGACAGGCAGAGCATCCCAGTTTGTCTTGCTCCATACTAACTAATGGAACCCTACTTCCACCTTTTCTGGGAGCTGAATGTCAGTCCAAAAGGCTACCCCAGATCATGCTTTCCTACCTTTACTGCTGTGGAGCCACTCTGTTCCCTGTAAGACCCTTCCCCCAAAATCTTGAGAGAATTGTGGTCTGCTGCTGCACACACAAGTGAGCAAAGCCCAGGAGTGGGTGCCTTTAGCCCTCATAAGCCGGTGGATCCCATGGCAAAATCCTTCCTGCTTTAAGGAAACCCACCCAGCGTTACCAGCCAAATGGCTGAGCAGTCTGTGAACTGAAATACACATCTCATGGTAATTTAAATATGTGCAAATAAGAGTTTAATTCCACTGCTGCCAGCCATCCCGAATGTTTAAATATAGTATGGAAATTCTCTTTTATTTTATATAAACTATTTTAATGAAGAAGTTGAAGGCTCTGCATTCTCCTGGTTTATGAATATAAATGGCTGAGAATCTATCAGGCCTTTGCTGTTGTTGAGCTAAGGCAATATGAAATGAAAGCAGATGAGGGAGCCAGGAAACAAAGACCCTATTAACAGCATTATCTAAAGGAAAGATATGTAAAATGTGCATTGAGTGCACACAGTCCCCATCCCCAGTCCTTCCTGGATGTGTGGGGTGTCACTGGAAGGAAACAAAGTGCAGCTCAGATCCAGATGAAAGAGACAAAGCAGCTGGGATGGTGCAGCTGGATTTGTCTTAGGTCCCTTCCCTCTCACCAGACACTCCTGGATGGTATCAGGCAGCCTGGTGACAAACACTCCTTCCATCAGGTCCTGCTTGATATAGAGCTGAATATGCTTTTCTTTGGGGGAGGGGGGGGGGAATTAATAGTAATAATAACTTAATCTTTCACAGTCCTATGGCATGTTTCGCAAGGACACAGTGCTAGAAAGGACCATGTTCATTTTTCTTGCATAGCAGGCAAGTATATAATGCCTCTTCCTAAATACAGCCATCTTCATCCTTAATACCTGTTAGAAGTGCTCTGCTCTCATCACTCCTTCTAGAGCCCCACTTCAGCACAGCTTCCAGCCTACATATATTCACGGTCCTCACATAGTTTCCCTGCTAATGTTGTCCTTAGCTTAAACACATCTTCCTCCTCTCCTGTGTTTTAACTCCATTTCTTCTAGGTAATAATTACAATTGTAAAAGAGATTTTCCATTCCTGCCCTCACGCTAGTAACCCCACTCTGGATCTGCTTCAGTTTTAGTTCATCTTTCTCAGAGATGGCTGACAAGAATAGTAAAGATTATAACACAGAAGACTTGATTAACACCTTGCCCATGACTTTAACATGACCCTAGTGAAGTATCTGGCCAGCTCTATTCTTCAATCACATCCAACCTTCTCCCAGTCATGGCTCTACCACTCTCTGCACTTGAAGACAGGTGCACCCTCCTGAACCCCTTTGTGCTTGTCCCCACCGAGGTGTGCTCTGTGATCACATCCCAATTGCACGTTGAGTGAGATTCAGGTACTCACCTTTCTCACCTTGAAAGCAAACCTGCTGCAGTACCTGGACATGGAGGAAGTCCCATGGGGCTCAGATGCCCCAGCCTTCCCATAGCCTGGATGTCTGAGGGACGAGAATTCCAGTGTGCAACACAGAAAGTATTTGCCCAACAACATAAACACATCCTTCAGGACCAAAAGTTCACATTGAAAAGAAATTTCACATCTTTCCTATTGCCCAGTCCTCAACTTTACCCAGTTCTTCATATATAATATTCCAAGCCTTCTTTCTCTTGACAATGTCTCTTGTGCCAGCAGCCTATGTCTTAAGTTCACTCCTTTGTGCCCAGCTCAATGAGAGCTACCTCCTCCCCTTGCAGACCTTGCTCCAATATCATTAAGGGCATTATTTAATAAAGTTTGTCCCCTACTTCAGGAATTCTACTGTTGACCCTCATCTTGATAATCTCTCTCTCAGCACTTGTTGCCTTCCTTTGGTCAGTTCCTTAAACACACTGTAGATTGTGTACTAATTACCCTAATATTGTAACAAATGAGTTCTTTAGGGGTAGAATATAAAATCCTTTACCAAAATCCTAATAACTTAGGTCTAAAGCATTTTCTTGCCTCAAAACCCAGTTATCTTCCTAGCAAAATATATCAGGGATGTTTGGCACACCTCAAACAGAAAAACATACATTGCACGTTTATTTCATTTTGTCCCATGCATTAATCTTTCCTTTAGAACTTACATTAAACTCTGCTTGGTATCATTATGATCAAACCAAAAGGCCTGTTGTGGCACAGAAAACTTTTTCTCCTTTCTTTAAATATAGATTTGCTACTTTTCAATCCTAATGTACCACTCTAATTAGACAGATTTATTGAAAAACCTTTTTACTGGACTTGCAATGTCACATACCACATCTTTCAGAAGGCTGAGATGGAAATTATCCAACTTCCCAATTTGAGCCCATTAAGCTATTTGAGTTTTCCCATTTTCCCTGTTCCTGTTAGCTGGCTCCTTTGTCTCTCTGAGCAGTGTAACAGTCCTCCCTATCTCTTTAACCATTTTGGAATATCATATGAGTACAACTGGGTAATCTTGAGGACTGGTGGATAGAAATTGGACGAAATTTAACAAAAAACACCAGCTGATGCAGTTAGAGACTGACAATGAGGAATTTCTTTCCAATGTGAACTTTTGTCCCACAGGATGTTTGATTGTTGGGCAACTGTCCTTTGTGTAAAACAGGAATAATTCCACTCTTCCGAAGTCCTTTATGGTTAAAGATCAAGAAGTACAGTATTCAGATACCATCTATATGGGAACCACCTAAATACCTAAGACAGAGCAATGCAATTGGATCATCAGCTGCCATAAATCGGCATCACTCCTTCAAAGTCTGGCTAGTGATCTTAATTTACACCTTTAACATCTGAGTGGAAAACATTTTTGGTTCTGTTTGTTTGTTTCTTTCTGTTATAATATTTATGTCATTAAATGACCATTGGGCAGAAAGCAAACCTATTTATGTAATAAAGGCTCTTTTGCATATTCAAAAATATGTACTGATTAATGAAGACACAGAGACAAGCATCGTACTTTTATATTTAAGCAGAAAGATCTTTTCAAATAGCTTCTGTTACCTAAAAAAAAAAAAAAGCATAACTGTTTCATCCTATTAGAAAGTCTAGAAATACATTCTAGATTTCATGATTCCATGATTCTGTGGAAGCTTTTTTTTTTAATGTCTGCTGTTAAAATTCAAAACCAACAAAAGGTCTCAGAATTAAATAAGGGCTGCAACAAGAGATTCTCAGTGGGATATCTGAGTGGGACATCTTGAAACCTCCGTTCCTTTATGGTGTTTCAGCTTGTGCTTATGGTAGAAACAAAGGAATCATAGGGCATTTTTTAGCAGGTAAGTCAGACACTTACTTACACTGAACAGAGGAGGCACAGGAGGATGAAGCAGTTTCAGAGCCTGAGCACAGTCCCTGTCATCTGACAAGAGATGCTGATAATTTCCCAGCTTGGGACAGAGAGTTTCCTTCTCTACATTGAGTGCCGAGTACCTCTGGGGATGACTGAGGTAGAGCTGCTGGAGATACTGGGCAGATCCTCTCAGCTCTGCTTTAAGGGGCTGTGAGTGCTTGTTTTCCAGCTTGTCTGTCACCCCCAAAGCACATTAGGCTACTGCAGCGTCTTCCAAGGCTACATCTTCACTGGAGTCAGAAAAAGAAGTGGGCACAGAGGACAGCAGGCCACTCAGTAGGGAGATATCTGATCATGAGCCCAGCAGAGCAGTACCTGGCATGTACCAGATTGCCATGGGGTCTGAGCAGTTACTTCCGACCCAGGACTCCCTAACTGCCCTGACATTTATTTGAGAGACTGCAGCGGTTTAAGTGTAGAAGCACCACGATGGGGTGAAACAGGCCGAAAAGACCTTTTCCATAAAAGCCTCTCAGCATTGTAAACACCTTTCTCCCTCTCCTCCACTTTGTGGAAAATATTCTGAATTTGTAGTTAATATTTGTTTGTCTGCACTGGAGGCTCAATCTGAGATTGGAGTGTGGTTGTTTCAAGTGTTGGATAAATTCACTGCCTTCTGCTGTGGAGAACCATGCTGACATCTCTGTGAGGTTACACAGGATGAACTCGCAGCATGAAGGCAGGGCAAATTATAGAAGAGAGTCAGTGGTAGTGACCTCTCGCCCCTTTATGTTTTAGTGTCTCCTCTGTTCAGCCTACACTGTTTGATCCTGTCAGTCACCAAAAAGACAGGGCTTCATACTGGGCCCTCAGCTCTCCCGCTCATCCTCCTGCCCCACTGTTTGGACCATTCCCTGGCCTCTTTCTGCAGCAACCATCAGCTACCATCTTCACGCTAAGCTTGCTTGGCCTTTCTGTCACCTCAGATGATCAGTATTAAGGATTTCATGCCTACTCTCAGTCTTTTATCACCTTCTTTATCATTTTTTTCCTTTCTCCACCTGCTGATGCTATCCATGTTGCACCCTTTCATTCACAGACCTTTTGCCCTGCATTTTCATATCTACTCCTGACCTGCCACCCCAAATCCCAACTGACCCATATCAGTTGGTCTCTGCTATGTCTCACACAGCAGAGCATCTCTAATGGGAACCCCACTGCCTGGCTAACTTTCTCCACTATAAACACATTGTTCCCCCATTCAGCTCCGCTCGTTTCCTAGACCTAATACTCCACCTCAGCTCAGTTAAATCTCAGACTCAGAGTCATAGTCACCTCTTTGCCACATTTGGCTCATTCCTCTGACCCTCTCGCCTCCTCCAGCCCCCACTTCAGCTGTTACACAGGATTTCACCCAGTTCTTCCATGACAAAAATGACAAAGTATGATCTTCCTCTTCCAGTATCTTTGTCTTCTGTTTCCTCTTCCCCTCCTACAATTCCTTCCTCTTTCTTCTCTCCCACAGCTGAAAAACCTCCTACGCGGCTCTCCTCCTTCATTTCTTTTATTTGTCACTGAGCCAGTCTTATCCTATCTCCTGATTTTCTTTATGGCTATTCTTGTCCTCTCATTCTCTCTTCTTCTTGACCTCTCACACCCCTGTCTCTACTCTCATAACACAAGTACCATTCAATCTCTTTCCTCTTAAAAAATTCTCATCTTAAAACATTCTTTCATCTTAAAACATTTACTTTCCTCTATAAATACCATGTCTTTTTCTCTCCTCCCTTTCATCACCAACCACTCTGAATATGCCAGGTACAACTGCTGCCTGGAGTTCCCCCCACCAGTTCAGTTCTGCTTCCTCTCCCTCACACCTGCTTCTGACAAAGTCTCTACTTAATGTGCTGGTCAAATTTCAGCATAGTCTGAATACTCTGTTCTCATCTGCTGCTGTATGTCACCTACCTTCAGTAGTCTCCTGTGCTGTTTTAACCTGAAATAGTGTCTTTCTTCAGCTACCATGACATTACTCACTTTTCTTACATCACCTTTGAATCTGCTCCTTTTGCATATGCTCCAGAAGACACTTTTCTTCTCCCATCTCTGCTGGAAGTTCATGGGGCTTTTATCTTTCTGTATTTTACTCATTAGTAATTTCTATCACAAACATAGATTCCACTACCATCTCCATGCAGCAATTTTCAGATTCACTCCTCTAACACAAACTTGTCTCCCTAGGTCCATACCCACAGTCTCTCTAATACTCCCTCACAGACATACAGACATCAAACTGAGTTTATCTTAGCTAAAACAGAGTTCCCAATGTTCTTCTCCCTTCTTTATTATATGCTCTCCTCAGTAATTCCTCTCTTGATCATCACAGCCAACACTATTACATTTCTTGTTGTGCTGGTTGACAACTGGAGCAACATCTTCATCTCATATCTCTCACTACATCCATAGATCCAGGGGATGTCTAAGATTTGCATATTCTTTCTCCATCCAGACTCTCATTATCTCATGCCTTTATTACCATAATATTTCTCTTTTTGACCTTTACAAATGTGATCTTGCCCTCCATGTATCCATTCAGGATGCTGCTAGAAAGATCATTTTCCTAACACATCACTCTGACCACGTCATTTCTCTTCACAGCTGTAGACTGATGTCCCAATATCTATCTCATTAGTGTAATCTACTTGTCTTCATTAAGAAAATGTCAACTTCTTCCCACAGTCAACCAAAGAGGTCAATCCCCATCACCTACTTATTAATTTTTCAAGCAGACAGGACCCATGATTCTTCTGGTGCAATCCCTCAATCTTTGGAAGACCATCTTGTAAACATCTGCACCTCTTAGCTGTTATCCTTCTTTAAAACTCTTCTAGGAATCCTGCATTTTGTGGTGCCTACAGAAACATGGTTAGCCTGCTGGTGTTTTAAAACCACTACCGGTTACGCTGAAGATAATTACCTTGTCATCTCTTTGTACTCTCTCATAAGGCTACATTACTCTCCAATATTTAAAATGCAGCAGCATGTCAAAAGGACAGGGACATTTTTCTGATCCATGATTTCTGATCCATGATTAAGGCTCATAAATCCTACGGTAGAACTCTAACTGGTATTAATAATAATGAACAAAATCCCTATTTTACTGCTACTGAGCCGAGGTACAAGAGATTAAGTCACTTGCCTCAGGTCATGAAGAAAGACTACGGCAGAGCTTGGACTGAATTCTGGCTTTGTAAGCCCTGCCCTAACTGCAGTACTACCTTTCTTCCATCTGTTTTGGTAGTTATCTACAAAGGATTATGATTTCAGCAGGCTCAGCTGGGCAGATCTGAATATTTATTTGTGGACGAATTAGACTTTATGAGAAAGAAAATGGGGAAATTTCCATTTTACAGTTGGATTTCTCTCCTGCAGAGAAAATATGTTATTTTATATTCTTTTCTTTTAAGTGGATTCTATTCTGAATGGTCTGTTAAGGGCACTTGGATGCTGGAATCTACATTCTTTACTTATTTACATCTAAAAAAACTAAGAAACATCATCTCGTTTCTTTCTTTTGCTCTTAAAGAGGGGAGTACGTACTTAAGGGTTCCAGCAACACTTTGTTAGCAATGAGCCATTAAGTAACTTACATTATAAATGACTGTCATTATTTTTGCAGAACCTAACATAAAGTCTTCTTCCTCATTTACTGGCTCTGTAATAGTTAATGAACTCATTCCACTTATTCTGCGTGTACAGCAAGAGTTTCTCAATGAGAAAAAGCAATATTAATATGGATTTGTTTTGCTGGAGATGACAAAATAGTTCAGATCATTTCATCTCTATTTAAGTAAAATAACCTTTCATATTTTTATTTTTACAGTAAACAGAACACATCTGCACTCATATTAAGTCTTTCCTCCACACTGTTTAAAAAGTTCTTAAGCAATAGGCAGAAAGGCTAAAAATGCTGAGATTTCTCAAAAGGATTCGGATGCTCAATTAAATGAACGGGAATTAAGCATGCAGTCCTGCAGGCAGCTCTGCAAATACCAGTTTCTCTTGAGAAGGGCATGATCCTGTCATTTTTACTCAGGCAAAATTTCCATTTGTCTCCACTGGCAATTTTGCTTGAAAGCCAACAGCTCGATTGAAATTTGCCCTTTAAAACAGCATGATTAAAAACAGTTGTAGCTCTGTTAAATTACATGTATGTTCTTAGCATTTTTAGCAGATACATATTATCAAACTAATTATCTCAGACGTGTCAGAGGAATGTGTCAGGTTCTCATTATATGTGGTAAAGATACTTTTTAATGAATTGCTATTTAAGTTTGATGCAATTAAAATATTAAAATTGCTTATTTAAAATATTATGGGCCAAATCCTCCTGGAACTCACATGCATGAAACACCAGTGATTTCATCCATTAAATGATTTTAGAAAATCTCTGAACAAGAGGATGTCTCTGCTGTATCTTAGAAACACGCTATTATTTGACTTCCAATCTGCATCAGTAGACTAAGAATAATTATGGCATCGAAAATGGTAAAGACTAAATACCTGAGTAGCCTAAGCTTCAACTCAGGGGCTGTCTACTGCTTAAATTTCACTGGATCCCTCCAGCAGAACTATGCTGTGACAGAAGGGAGCACAGACCTTGTGTTGGCCTTTCTATCCAGGGACAATTTTAACCTCAAAGGAAACACTAAAGGCCTGAATTTGCTGCATCACCACGTTCAGTAAAACATTTACTATTGACTTCACTGGGATCAGAAACAAAACTTCAATAAAGTCCTTTTTATAATGACTGCATTTGGAGAACACTTGGGATTTCAAACACTCACTTTAAACAAAGCATTTGGATTCTTTAATGTATGAAGGATATATGAAAAAACAGCTGTCCTAATTTACCTGGCAAAACCGTTGCATTTTAAAAGCCAAATCTACAGAATTGCAAGGTATTGCAAGTGGTTTTATGGAAATAAATCTTTTTACTCTTAGAGGTAGCTGCAAGTAGCCTCTCTTCAGGCTTTTCCCATTGTGTATAAATAATCCCTAGTGATGGCTGGAGTAGTCCTGTTAAGCCTTTCTTTCTCAGTTGTGCTATGCATCTGACAAACCAAAACAGAAAATGCTTTCATCCCAGAAATCTTGCATATTATTCAGGGTGGAGGTAGGCTGCACAGGAATTACTTGCCTTTTTTTTTTTTTTTTTTCCAGTGGTGGCATGGGCTAAGTATACTCACAATAAAATGTTTTAAAAATAGGATTTACTATGACTTCCCCAGATCTTGGTGGAAGAAGGAAGGTAAAAGGGGGATTGAAATAATAAGGTCATTGTACCATTTTTTTTTTTAAATACAATTGGATTCCAGTGGCAGGCAGCAGAGCCCCATCCAGACAAGTTTAACTGGCAGCCTTCCAGAAGCGAGATGAAAGGTCCTCTGAGTAGTAATTGTCTAAATGGAACAGTCTCTGGTTATTGTGCAACTTCTTCATCTACTTTATTGTACCTTTATAATTAAATGATGTAATTCTTTTTTTTTCTTTCTTTCTTGTTTTCCTCTCAGCTAGTGCAGGAAAGCATCTGAGCAACGTTGCCGTAGGATGCAGACAGACTCTGTGGTCTCCAGATTTTTTCCTGTGTCACTAAAAGTCACATAGAAGGAGTTGCGAGCTGGCGGTTGCCAAAGCAGGACATAAACTCTGCCTTCTCCCAGCCATGAATGGACACTTACCTGCGTTTCAGATCTCTGCTTGCTTAGTGGTGGAGGTGGTCAGTTCACTGGATTTTTTGGTCGGGTGAAGGAATGCCACTTCTGCTAGAAACTCAGTGGTAAACAGGCAAACAGTGGAACTAATAGGATATAGGCAACACTATATTAAAAAAGTCATTAAGCAGCAGGGCTACTTAATTCACAGAGGACACTGGGCAGACACCTGAGAATTGGAAGAGGCTTATAGTGTTGTGCTGAACAAACCCAGAGCCAGTGATTCCTGATTCTGCAAGACTTTAGGGATCAGGAGTGAAACTCTGGTCCCAAGATGCTAAAAGACTTGATCAAATGCAAAGGCAGAATCAGAGGACCAGCTTTGTAAGCTCGCTTTTTTTGACTGGTCCTTCTTTACAAGAGTCAGTCCCCTCAGTCCAAGTGGCCCATTCATGGGAATGAGGATTATCCAGGTGAGTAAAAGTAAGCAAGACTGGGCCGTGGGTTTACATATTCCACTCCAATTCAACTGCGATTTCTGTGGTTGCTGGTTTGATTTTTTTTTTCATTAATGATAACAAAGAGAACAAATTAATTGCCTAATTTTGATGCAGCTTTAGAATATTCTTCAGGCCTTGGTCTCATGCCTGCCTGCCTCTCCCTGAGTATGCTTACTTGTGACAATCTGTTTTAATTCATTGCCTATTTATCTAATCATACTATTTTGAAATATGCACCTGGGTTCTATGGGAATATAAAAAAGTGATAGGAGAAATATAAATACGACCAACTAGTGTATATAGGTATTAGTGTCTATTAGATGTACCCATAAGAAATCTGAAGTAACAGATCTCCAGCTTTTCTAGCAAAGGGTTTGATTTATTTGCCAGAAAGTAAAAACTAATAAATCAGAAAAGAATCACAGAAGTAACCCAGACTTTTCAGAAACAAAACTGTTTTTTAAAACTGCTGGCATCAGAATACTGCCAAGTACTGTAGGGCCTGATGCTGCTACAAGCCATTGCCTACAGCTTGTAATAATTTCAGCAGAGTTCATAGGCAGAATAACTGCAGGGTATTTGCAAAGCTAGTTAGGGTCTTAATGACTATTTTTTGTTATCCTTTGATAGACAAGCCTGGAAGTTTTGCCTAGGGAAAAACGTAGGATCTGTCTCCGAATAGATGGAACACTTAGATCCTGTCCAGATTTTTAATAAATAAATAAATAAACCAACCACCAACCTTTAATAGCATTTACATTCAATTACATGTAGCATTACACGCAATATTTGGGGCCAGAACCTGCATTAGTTTATCCAGTTCCGGAAGAGGTGTGCTAGATTAAATTAATAGCTGGCAGAGGAAGGAGAGTAAAAGGCCAGTGTACCAATAACATCCTCTTTTATATGGTATTTGCCCTGGAGCTCATACAGAGAGAGGTTTCATCTCTTCAGGAATATGTACCCCAGTGAGGGTGTTTGATTTCTACAGACACAGTACATCTGCAGCTTTTCACACCTGCGCAGGGCATGCTTTGCCCAGGCACCCACTCCTGATGAGAGTCTGGGAGAAAAACTAGAAAAACAAGGTGATGCTGTCGGGATGAATCTAGAACACCTGCCTCATTTTAAACTCTCAACATCGGACAGCGACGGCACATGTACTTACTCCACTTTCCTCAGATAGCTGCGGATCGTAAAGAAACAGCCCAGTAGCTGGCCTTCGCTGGGAACAGGGACGCTAGTTGACTACCCACATAAAGCTGGCTCCTTCTCATTCAGTGATTCCAGCATACAAGGATTTTTGACAGATGGTTATTTTACATTCCTTTTTGGTAAAGGAGGAGTAAAATCCATTTGTTCTTTTCGATCTAACAAAACATAAAGCGGACAAGCAATCCTACAATATTGCTATCTCCAGTTCTACTTCTGAGCAAGTCAAACACTTTGTTTTATCAAAATGCCATTACACTTGCTTTCCTGTGTTTTACTCTGGAGGTGTAAGCAACACACCTCTATAGCATTGGTGCTAATATGTGTGACTATTCACCACGGCCGAGAGCTACAGTATAGGTAGATCCTCACTCCAAAATTAACTATAATGTTGGTATTCAGTGTTACGAGTTTCCCTCCTTTAATGTTTCTCTCAACATACAATGAAGTTTGTTAAATGTGTACCAAAAACCTTTAAAGAAGGCGAGGAGTCCCACACATCAATACTTACACATGCCTCCTTTACGTGCACAATTTGCACATCTGACATTGGGGAGCAGAGACTCTGCAAAGTGGCTATCTGGCCATCTGCACACACATATGTCCAGGAATACGTGTGCAGGAATGCAACGCTGTACCTGAGCCTGGGACTCCCTTGCTGCCAGCTGAATGCTCTGTATTTATAGTTCACTACACACACACACTCATTCACACACTCATACACGCGCACACACACACAAATTACAGCAGGATCTTTCCAAGACTGTCTTCTCTGGCATTTAACCATCTCAGCTTGAGTTCCCACATTTTCTTCATGGCTAACGCTTAACAGAGCTGCCCTTACACATAACCCACTGCCAGGCAATTTCAGCAGTTTCTGGCAAGAGAAATGGACGTTCCTGAGGACAAGGCAGGTGGTGAAAGATGAACGTGTCTCACTTATTTCAAGGTGAAAAACCCCTCTAGTAACTGAAACTCCATTTGCCAAAGGTGAGCTCTGGCGACATGTTTGCCCGCTGTCAAGGTTGAATTCTTTGTTTATGCCCCGAGCGCAGCGAGCACATGTGGCAGAGTGATCCAGCCCTCCACAGCCAGCCCTGCACGCCCATGCCCTCACCTAGATGGAGGAGAGGAATCTCTCCCTCAGCACTGAGACCAGCAGCAGGGTGCCAGGGTGCTGACGGCTTTGGACGTGTTCACTTGTCCAGTACAAATGGGACTGAAGCCACCAACTCATTTCACAGAGCTCGTTAAGTAGCTACTAGACACTAAGGGTCACTAGCAACACAGACAGGATCCCAGCAAGTGATCTAGGCTCCCTGCTACACCACTTGTTTGCACCACTTCGGTGCAAGTCTGTACCACATTACTCACCTCTACTGCTCACTTTTAAAACATACGGAACAACACGTATACATGGGCAAACGCATGTGAGAGTATATCCCTCATGAATAATTAGCTTTATGCAATAATTCCATTTGCAAAGTCTGAAGAGGGAATTAATGCAGGCTATCAAGGGAGTTTGGGACAGAGAACACACTTAGAAAACAAGTATTTTTAAAGATCTCACAGTGTAAGAAGCAATGATTTCACTGTGATGGAAATTAACCGCTGGGGAATCATCCGAATGCAACAGAAGAACCATGGGAGGGAAATGTTATTTTGTTGAACGGAGTAACCATGCCGTGGGTAGCAAAGATGCTGTCATCCTTTACTGAAACCCTCATCATCCTGCAAAAACATACATCTTTTGCAGACAGGATGCTTAGGCTGGATTTTATGCATATCTCCCCTTCCTATACTTCAGATCAAAGAAACATTTAAGGCAAACTGACCGTCACCTTGAACTGGTACCTTGGGGGAAAAAAGAAGAAGGAGGACCAAAAGACAAGAAAAAACATGGCACAGAAATGCTACAGGCAAACAGATGCACCTCCACCCCAAGAGAAAATAAGTCCTTTCTAACACTCCTAATACATTCATGCAATGTTTTGCAGACATTGAAAATATTCCAAAACATAGCTCAGTGTAAACAGCAAGCTGGGTTTCCTCCTGCTCTTTAGCATTTCTCTTTGTTTACTCTCCATTTAAGGATAGAAAAAGCTTACATGTGAGCACTGCAAATGCTGTATTTTGGGGTTGATGGGGCATTTGGTAAGGGAATGATGAAATACAGACATATGTAGCCTCCAATAAAATAATATGTACTATGCCTGAGTCACCAGGGTCAAAAAAAATCAAACAAAAAAAATCCAATGTCTGCTTTATTAATACTTTGTATTCATATGTGGAAAATAATGATACCATGGTGATGGGCAGAGTATATTAAGCTTGGAGAGGCAGAGCCATGAGATAGACATTCTGGGGTGTGTCTGCTGTCACCCCACTGCCTTCTTGCTCCCAAACCCCATGCCTCAGCAGTAGAGACCCCATGGGAAACTGCCCTGGCAGTGCTTTGGGAAACGATGCCCAGCCAGGCCAGTTCACCTATCACAAGGAGAGGTGATGGTGAACCACCAGTCAAAGTGGCTCCACTCAGCCTCCGCTCAGCTCAGGAGGGCCTGGCACGTTCATTTGGTAAAAAAAAACAGCCCTTACCTTTGGCAATCAGCTCCTCCAGCTCCTGGTCGAATCCTTGGCGGTGGCATTTCCTCCAGAGGCCCATGTTGGTCGAGTTGTACTGTCTGTTGCACTCATCGACTGCGCTCATAGCAAAGATCTGCCTCCTGTTCCTTGCCAAGAGGAGTTTCCCTTCCCAGCGGTCCAACCTAGACCTGCTGGCCCTGAGAGGCAGGTTGTTGTTGGAGTTATAAATGAAGCCAGGATCATTTCTCTTGGTGGTGATGCTCTTGCACCTCTCCCTGTGCTTCCTGGCATCAGTTTCATACCAGTGGTCAGAGCAGATTGCCACGGCCAGCATGCCCAGGGCACACAGAGCTAAGGAGAGGCCAGCATACAGCAGTAACCTTCCAGCAGCCATACCTCAGCCTCACAGAAAGACCATGGGCATCTTCACAACAGGCAAAGCCCTTGAGCGTGAGGCCACGCAAAAACCTCCGGAGCAGCTGCGAGGTGTCACTTGGCAGAGACTGCCTCCAACATTCCCCGGCTCCCGTGGCTCACATCCACGCTGCGGAGGGATGCCGAGAGTGCTATGAAGTCCTGCCCTCGAGGCAGTCCTGGAGTCTCATCTGTCTCTTCTCCTCTGCAGAGGAGACCTGATGAGGAGAAACGCAGCCTTCCACCTCGGACAGGAGCAAGCCAGCACCCCACCTATACAAAGATGTCCTGCTCCCCTCACTGCCAGCACCCGAGCAATGGGGGCCGGAGGGCTATATCCCCCCTGAAGAGACCCAAAAGCTACGGCTGTTTGGTCAGTCCATTAATCTCTTTCAATCCGGCCAGCTCGGAAATCCAGAAGAGACGGCTTTCAGATCAGCGGGCTTCACCACAGCATCATCATCATCATCACAGGACCAGAAAAGTTCAACAGCTAGAGATCTCCCGTTCTCAAGCAGCCGCTGATCCCGATTTCAGGAATGGGTGGTTTGCCCTTTTTTCTTTTTTTTTTTTTTTCCCCTCGTCTTTTGTCAGCAGCTCAGCAAGAGCATCGTCGTCTTGGACGGTCGGTCGCTGGATTTGGGTTTAAAGCGGGGTGGAAGGGGAGGGAGCAAGAGGAGGAGGGGAGCAATCTGTTGTGGCGGCTGCTGCTTAAAATCGGGGCGCAGAGGTAACCTTGCCGCCTGGGGAGGGAGAGGCAGGCTCTCCCGGCTCTCTCCCTCAGCAGATTTCTCTGGCAGCCGCTGACATCTCGGCTCGGGAAACACCTCGGCTGCTCCCTGCCAGCCTCGCCATTCACTCGCCTCCTTTTGTCGCCTGTGCTGTCATCCAGGCAGCGTTCACGCCGCGATCCCCCTTCTCCCGGAGGTGATGGAGAGGTAGGGGTGAGGCGGCGGGGGCCACCGCAGCGCCGCCGGGACCGGTCACCGAGCGGGCACCCCCCTCGTTAGGCAGCACCAGCACCAGCCCTCGGCCCCAGCATCGCTTTTTTTGGTTTTGTTTATTTATTTTTCAGACACACACACCCTCGCGCCTCTCCCTTCTTTTCGACTGGTACCAGGAAAGCTTCCCCGGTCGGCGGGGCTGGGATGCGGGGTGCACAGTTTGCCTAACGCGGCGGCACGTTACCCATCTGCGAGGGGAAGGCAGGCAGGCAGGCAGGGCGACGGCCGGCTGGAGAGGTGGAAGGGGGGTCGGGGGAAAGCAAACCAAAACAAACCAGGGTGGGGGAGGGGGAGAAGGAAGGAAAGCGAAAAAAAAAAAAAAAAAAAAGGAAAAAAAAAAAAAGCCACACACCTTAAGCGGGGAGAGGGAAGCAGCCCCTAACTGTTGTCAACAGCTTTCGGTCTGCACCATTTCTCTGCCATATGGCCTGATCTCGACGTCGGAGCCGAGATTTTTAGCTCAGCAGCTTCGTACGAATCGTAGCCCCAGCATCAGCAGTTCTATGTTCAGACATATTTTTTTTTTCTCTCCTTAAATTTCCACTCCCTTTCTCTCTAATGGGAATAACTCACCCATCTTGCAGAGATCAAGTGCAACAGAAGGCGAGCTGGAGTCCCCAAGCTTTAGAAATCTCATTTCACCGTTTTTAACCCAAATAAGAGTGAATCCAATCTTCCATACACCTGGGAATCTTTCCTTGTTCAAACACCGAGCCCTGCAGCCTTGGCTAAAGCCTACAGACAGAGAATACCGAGCGCTGAGCCAAAAGCCAGTGATGTCACCCATGCAACGTGAGGCTCATTTCTTATTTCTCTAGCCTCCTTAAAGATAAACTGCACCACTTCCCAGGCAGGAGATGTTGAAGCCTTGCTTTCTTAAGAGGGGAAAATGTAAAACCTGGATTTAACTGGATGCTGCTTATTTTTGGTCACATGCCCTTTTCATTGTGTCAACCAAATCCAAGACAAGGGGAGCTGTTTCTTACTGCACCAGAAAAAAAAAAAATCCTAACCTACTACGTGACACAGAGCGTGAGCTCAAAAAAAGAGCCTGGATTCAAGATCTAGATTTTGTGTGATCAAGAAAACTGAGGCCTGCAGACTTTGAACTGTACTGTTTAAAAAGGAAATCACCACACTCATTTCCCTTGCATCAAAAAGCTCTGGATCCTGACACATCCTGGACTGTGAGTACCACAGTATCCCAGAGCTGGCAGAGGGACATAGTTCGCCCCATCCAATATTTGGCTCTCACACACCAGCGACTCCACACCATGAAGGGCAAACAACGCAGTCGCTCCTACTGCACCAAAAAAGTCCACGGCCCCATGCTTCTCCAAGGACGAGTGCCGCAAAAATCTACATCCACGCTGGATCCTACCAGCTTTTGGCCCCTGAAGCCCAAGCCGTATCATCTGAACAGAAAATAAGCTCAGCCTTTATTGCAGCCCCTGGGTTGGTGAGAGCCCTTGGCCCCAAGAGGGGATTTTGCTAGCTTTTAACCCTAGCCACACAAATTGTGCTTGCTCCGGTGGGGAGAGCAGAGGGGAGGATGTAGTAGCTCTTTCCATATCAGAAATACATACCTGGATTTTCTTGTGGCATACAGCTGCATCAGAAAAAAAAAAAATCACATGGCTGGATCCTACAGGGTTTTGCCCCCAAACTAAATTGTATCATCAAAAAAAGCAAGATGTCTCTTTCCATTTTACTTGGCAAAACCAGGTCCCAAGTCAGCTGGGATTCTCAGCTATGGAAGGGCATCTCTCCCATTAAACCATTTTTGGTTTGAAAAGTACTGTATTGTCTGACCCCCTCACGCGATTATGAAATGCGGAAAGGAAAGTCAGTCATCCAAACCATAGACATTGCGATCACCGGCATCTGCTGAAACAGCAAAATTTCAATGTTATGTTATGAATATTAATTGTATCTGGAAAGCTTTAGATAAAGTTAATTGTTTTATTGACACAAGGCACTGGTTTATTTTTTTTTAGCAGTAACTTCACTCTGTTGTTCATAATAAAGGCAAATATTTAAGGATCTACGGCTTTTTAAAAATAGTTAAGCACACACTCCTATAACTGGCGTTTTCAAGCAATTACATGTCAGTGCATAAAAAGAATTACATTTTATAGTGGGCCTGCAGCTGCCATACTTGTTGTCTGTTCAGAGATGAAATGTGGAGGTTTGTGGTCAAAAAGCTGCTGGCTCCTATGAGAAGACAGCGAACAGGTTTCCTGTATTGCGCCCACACAGAGATGAGAGTGCACCTGGATTTCTTTGTCAATTTTTAGCACCAAGTCCCAGGCTGGAGGATGAGAACAGGGAACAAGCCTAATTTTACTAAATGTGGGTTTTGGCTGATAGGATTGTTGGATTTTATATTTAAGCATGAGGGTCTGCTACATTTATTCTCTATTCAGACTGAATTGGAAAACAGAACTGTTTGCTGTCTAAACTTCCAGTTTAGACAAGGGCAAAAGTAAGGGCAAAATGGGGCATCCAGCTACTAGAGCTGGTTTTCTCATTATACTGGCCAAAGATATGTTAAGGAACAGGAAAATCATATGATGCAATAATACCTATATTTCTTTTCGAATTAAACATTAGGATTGCAGTCCGGAGAGCCAAGATTTGGTTGGACCCAGGCAGATCCCAGTGCCAGTTTTTTCCCTTACACTCCAAGGCAGTAAGAGAGTTTGGGGCAGGGGGACTTTTGTACCTGGAGAAGACAGGCTTGTTCCCTATCCTCATTCTTAAATACGGGTTTGAAAGCCAACAACTGGCATGCAGTTCCAGGTTTTATCTTTTTCTCTGAAAAGGCTTTTTTTTTTTTTTCTGCTTGCATTTGTAGCTTCATCAGATGGCAATGTATACCCTCCTGCAAGTCATCTTAAATATATAAATGTAGGAGAAAGTGTTGGATTTCAGGTGAGCTCCACTTTAACTCTTAGAATTAAACATTTCTCTCCCTCGTCATCATTATCCCCTTCTTTTCAGGAGGGGCAGGATATTGCTTGCTGCAGGCGTTAGGAACCTTTCCTCTGTCTCTTACTGGGATTATTATAGACAGCCACTTCCCAGCACAAACAGATCATTATTAAATTCTCTTCCTCCCACCCCCGCCTCACCACAGGAGAGAAAAAAAAAAAACAATCCTTGCCAATCTTCAGATGAATGTAAGCTGGGAGAAAAGCATTTGGAAAAAAAAAAAAACAAAAAAAAAACCTCCACGCATACTTGGGCACGCTATGTGGAAATGGGTCCCTACGGTGAATTAAGGGCATCTTGTAAAGGGAGGTAACACACAGGTCTTAAATGAATCAGTGAGTGAAAATGCAGTTTTAGCAAAGGATTGAAAGCTGAGGCTTTCCTTTCAAAGGTTGAGATCTCAGTGATCCAGACGGAAAGCTAAAGCACGTGGGTGCACAGGAAAAATGTCTGAAAGCATGGGACTGACAAGCAGAGCCCGGCAAGTCTGTTCAGAGCAAATTCCTTGCAACCAGCCCTGTGTGCTGCCTGCTAGACCTCACCACGGATGTTATCCTACAGATAGGGCCAATCTCCTCTCTGTTCCCTCCCAGGATTGTTTCCACTTTCCTTAGCATCCTCCAGCCACCATCGCCCATTGCCTTCCAAGGAAGCTTCAGGCACCAAGGCAAAGAGAGCGCCCACACCAAGGTACGCACAGGCGGGGTGTTGGGTTAGAAGGGAGGAAGGGCAGAGTTAACAGACAACCAATTACAATTTGCTTTTCTTCGGGTTTTTTACAGCAAAATGACCTCCACCATATTTTTCTTCTTCCTCCTTTTTTTTTTTTTTTCTTTTCAAGAAAAAGAGTTCAGTGCCATCTAGTGGGGGAGGGGATTGAGCAAGTCCATGCACTTCCCACTTCCAGGGATCTGTGCTGCTCACTCAGTTTACTCAACAGGGAGATACGATCCTCACTATTTCCCTTCTCTCTTTGTGGTTTTCATTTCCCTACGGGTGATGTTTAATTTACCTGGGCTTCAGCCCTCATTCTTTGTAACGAACCGCCTACGGAAGGCGAAGGACCTCGTACTACTGCTGTGTTACTTGGAGCAGCGCTGGCCCTGGAGGCTGTTCGTTGCTCTAATTACAGGATTTCAAATACAAGACAGTAATCAAACCAAACACAGATAGAACAAATTATAGCTACTAATATTTTTTATCATTCCAGTGCACCTTGGATACTGGTATGGGTGAATCCTCAGCATGCCAGCCTTTCTGCTAACACAGACGTAAAAGATGATGCCCGTCCCACAGAAGCATCTTACGACGAGTCCTGCAGACACTTGACCCATCAGTCAAACAGATTTTGAGGTGTTCAGGTGACTCAGAACCAAGCAGAGGCTCTATAAAGGAAGATGCGGACCATATAAAATTTTATCATCTAAAACTCAGGCATCTAAACCAGTTTTGATTTTCCTTCTATTTTTTTTATTTTAATAGAAAAAGGCATTTTTAGAGGGAAATGCCAGCCAGCTGCATAAACACAGCCTAGCCATAGACACACTCACACATGCAGAGATTAGGCAGACAGCTATGTACATACTGGTGTTTGGCTGTGCACACACCAGTATCTAGCTGGACACACCAGCGCCTAGCTGGACATCTTCTGCCCTCCCCCCTGCCAGTTCCCCAAAGGGTTTTATTTTGCTATCTCTCTAAAAAAAAAATCCTTTGGATTGCAAAGTTAAGCAAGTTAGTGAATGCCAGATTCAGGATCACCTATGCAATATTAATTTACCCCTTATGCAAACACGTTATGATACAATCTTTAATTACATGATTTTTGTTTCCATGGGTCTCCTGCCTTTTTCAGTGCAAAGGATGGATGTTGCTCACTTAATGAACGCTATTCAAATTTTCTCCTATCCTTATCATCCAATGTCTGGTGCATGTACTATTTACTGCAGAGCATCCAGATCTTGCATTGAATACAGAATGATTAATTTCCTCATGGGCTTTTCTATAGTGGTGTTCTCATTGTAGTGTTTGAGGGCTTGTTTTTTTTTTTCACAAACTTCAATGAATTTATCTTCACAGCTCCCTGCTGAGGAACAGAGATAAAAGCCAATATTTTCAAACATGTCAGTGTATTCTGGGTGCTCAATTAAAGCAGCTTAGAACCAAAAGAGTGCTTAGCACTTTCCTTCCTCAGAGAACAGCCCCCAGTCACCTTGGCTGTAGACAGTGGGCAGTATTTCTACAAATTAGCGCATGAGTGACTGAATGCGCATATAAAGAAAATGAGGACCACATGGACAGCAGTTGAGAAGAAAGTAATTTATCTGAGTCACTCAGCTTCATAATAGCAGCCCAAAGGGTGAAATAAAATCCAATTTTCAATTTCAATTCAATGGCCTTAACTGTGTGACCATGATTTTTTCCTACCTGTATTTCTCTGCTAGGCTCACTGCACAGCCTCCAAACTCTTCACCAAACAGCTGCCATGTCAGGACTGCAGAGTTCTATTTCATCTGTCATCTACCACAAATGGAAGCAGAGTTTGAGTAGAAAGTAGGATCTGGTCATGCATCTTAACTTCATGAACACCAGACACAAGTGAATGGCAATTCATGGGCAATTTTTATTCTGATGTTTTCTTAAGAGTGTTGATTTAGTGACCTGAAATTGGGACAAGCATGAGAAGTACGCATGAGCTGAGACAGAATTAATCAGGGGGTCAGGAGCTGAATGGAGTGTAGCATCAAAAGAACAGATTTGTTTGGGGAGGAAGCAAAATAAATTGCTGGGCAGAAAGCAGGAAGACATGTAGGTGAGCAGTCCTATATCATCTTTTTCAATACAGCTGAGGGAATGGCCAACACTAAATTGCCTCACACAGAGACAGGGTAAAGACAGTACTCAACTAAAAAGAACCACAGTACAATGTTGGTTTTCCAAAGACAAAACAAAACAAAACAAAAAAAATCACTGGGGGGCTTTCCACTAAAATTGCTTCCTCCTGTGAAAACTTACTCTTTATTCTTTAGCTGTCAGCTGTCAAAACCATGTCACTGTTAACAACCCACAGCTACACTGTGGACACAGCTAACTATGTATGATAACCACTGCATCTCATCAGAACATCTCCAAGAATATTTCTAAGCTCAGCCAAAACAAAGATAAACATTTTTAAAGTAAATTATAAACTTTCCCCCAAACTGCCCAACGCAAACACGGACATCATGCTTGGAAAATGTCAACTCAAGCACTTAAAGTTTAGCAAAGCTACAAGTTACTGAAAACAAGGTCTGGTAGGCAAAAGTAGTTAACTGAAGACATTATCCCTGCATCACCTCCACACAGACTGAGTGTTCATGGGCACTGTGGTAAGCTGCAGAATACCTTGGAAGCTATCACTCCACCTTTAAAGGTGTTGACATGAGTTTTAGCTTTTTCAGCCAGGCGGTAGAATCTAAATGTAGATCATGCTACATTTAACATGTACCACACTCACAGCTGAGCACTAAAGTGATTCAGGAAATTCAGCCTTGTCCCTGTCTCTGTTGAGTCCTGAGTAAACACTCAAGCCCTTTTGATAGCAGAGGAGCATCAAGAAAAGATCTAAGAAAAAGAAAAGACCTAAGTTGCACACATGTAAGTCTCTGTTGAAAGAGATGGTTCTACTGGGCTAGGAGACAACTCAACCAAAGCAGACAGGCAATCTTTAGCCCTCAGGGCTCCTTCAAGTTCATCTACCTACAACAGAAAACACATCTTGGCCCTTGCTTTTGCAAGCAGAGATTCAGCTTCATTCTGGTGCACTCTGTGATCACAGCAGTCACTCTTTTAAGCGTTCTGCTTATTGTCTTGCCAAATTGGTAGTCAACATCTTCATATTCTAAAGCTTCTTCTCCTCTGAGTTGGACTAGGTTTCACATGAACGCTCTCCCAGAGACCTGCTTCCCCAAATGCCTTGCTATGAGGACTATAGTTTCCCCCTGTGCTGCCCCTAGTTTACCCTATGGATACTTCAAGCCCAGCCTCCTACCCTAAATCCTGCTGCAGGAAAAACCCATTGCCTGCTGCAGTGATGAAGGTGACATTGCTCTGAATGCAGGAGTGACATAGCAAGGTTACTTGCTGCCTAAAGCCAGCTACAAAAGGAAGATGGCTCTCCGACATCACGATCATTGGGCCCAGCTGAAAACAGGAGATATTGCTTCTCATTAAAATTCATAGATCTTGCGACTTTTATAGAAATAGCAAGAAGAATCCAGGATGGCAGGAATGAGATATTAGGGCCAAAGAGTACTGACTCAGAGCAAAAACTCAGGCTTCTGGCTGCCAACAATAAGCATACTTGGTAAGAAGTGACTTTTATTCTTAAAGCCACAACTAGCACATTGATCTTCAGTATATTAAAGCCTGAATAACTCTGATTTTGCTGTAGTGCATCAATATTTAGTTCATATGGGCAGTCTAATACGAAGGTGCATCTGCGGTACTGTTAGTTTTCTTGACGTGGCAAGTCACATTGTACAACCTTCCCTAAGCTTCTGACAGATTTCAGAACCCACTGTTCATTCCCAGAGAGATTTCTGGACAGGGGTTCTATAAACAGTGTTTTGTGAACAACACCACTGAAAGACAGAGCCACAGTCTTTGTGGACTGATAACACGGTCTTTGGTAATGAGTGTTTCACATCTGTGATTGGCTCCCAGCTGCCAATTCTATTTGGTGCTTCTTTTAGTCACAAAAGAACAAAGATTAGTTAAAAATCAGAATTCATAGACCATAAGAAATTATCACAGAAGGGACTGGAAAGAAAACCAGTAAGCAAAATAAAAAATAGCACCTGCTTAGAAAAACTATATTCTCTGAAAGCACTCCTCCATTTTGGAACATGACTCAGAAGACCTCAATCTTCATGTATTTCATCTGGTTATGAAGTCCTAGCAGAGTAGAATCATTTAATTATTTTTTTTTAAAAAGGAACAAAAGGTATATACATGCACATTGTGTGTCTCTGTAAAAGCAGTTGACATCTAGGATGACAACTCTCTCTTTAGGCATAAGTATGCTGCAATCTTCAACAGTTTTGCATTTACCACTCTTCGTTTATTATCACCAACAATATTTGCATGAAAATAAAGTATTTCATTCTTTCAAGTTAATTCATTCATGCAGTTCATATCCTCACCTGAAACTTCAGTACTGTGATATCAGAATCGGTTGTTGAGGAATCGATTAGATCACAAAGAGAATGCAGCAGGAAGAGATGAATGCCTAAGCAAAAAGACCTAGTTCCCATGCAATTGCCATTGGTTTGTTAGTCTTAACAAAGAATAAAGGAAAGAGGAGGAAAGAAAATCTACACATTTCAGCAGAATTGCTACCAGTGCTCATTTTCTAAGAGACAGCAGCAGCTCCTTAATTCTTCTTCTGTCAACACTGAGCTGAAATCACAACAGCAGTTAGTTTCACATGCCATTGTTATTTTTCATTGAAAATCACAAGCCAATATATTATACCACTAAATCTAATACACAAAATGAAGCACTTACAGAAACCTACAGCTCGATGTCTCTCCTCAGAAGAGAGACATCTTCTTTCAGAAACTGGGCAACTCGAAGTGCTTTACAGCAACAACGTGGGTGCTTACAGTGCAGTGAATGGATGCAAACTCTGTAGGTAGGATGTGTTTGAGGGAAACACCTGTTTGGAGTGTCCAGCCAGGTCAGTGAGTCACTTTCCTCCCCACATATCTGACTCAGGGCCAGAGTGATCTCTGCAGTCCTGTATTCAAGAGGAGTTATGGTTGGAGACCCCACACAGCAGCTGACCATTTGCCAGTAACTTGCATGCTGGCAGCACCAGCTGCATTGTGGAGACCTTGTGGAAAGCTCTGTTCTGCAGGCACAGGCTTTGCTGCCATTTTTAGAAATCCTGTTCGGAGCAGAACTGACCCATTACTGGGGCAGACTGGGGCCACTCCAGCCAGGCTGGACACAGCTGGATTTTGAAGCTCAGCAGCAATTAGCTTCTTGTCTGTTTAACTGATGGAAGAAGAGCACTCCAAGGCATCTCCAGCACTTCCTGGAAGCTCTGTCATAATGGCTCAGCAGGAGGACAGCTCTAAGACTATGGCAACAAACTTTGCTTTGAATGCTGTGTTAGCACGGAATACCACAGGGCTGTTCACAGAGCAGGATTGAGCCTCAATCACTTAGGACAAGCAACTGACAACAAAAGGTCTTAACACCTCCAGAGAGTAGTTTGTGGAGACTCCCCACCACAGCAGGGCAAAATGAGGAGTTTGATATGCTTTTGACAATTATTTGGGGTGTTCAGTCATCTGCAACATAGTCATTATGGCTCATTCTCTGAAGTCTCAGATTACTGAGAAGTTCTGTGCCATGAAAGGCAGGCATTTATTCACCTTTGCTGTAAAGGCCTCAAGTAAGTACCCACCAAACAAGAAACAAGGGAGAGCACTAAGGCTGAATGACTGTGCTCTGATTGCACAACAAGTTTAATTAAAGAGACTGGCCTGCAAGAAACTAATTCTCTTGATTGCTTCCAGAGAAATGAACTAAGGAACAAAATTTCCCAAGGACAGAAATGGAAAAAAGGAAATTCAGGACTCATAGCAATAAAATCTGAAGAAGGAATTTTTCACAGGGAAAAGAGAACAGATGGCCAGAGAGCATGTGCAGGAGCAGGGCTCGTTCAGCCTGGGTACTGTCAAGGTCAGAGAGAATGAGCTGAATAAAAAAAAAAAAAAACATTTGCAGCTAAAAAGACAAGCACAAGCTGCAAGAGGAAAGATCCCCAAATACTCCCCAAAACCTGCTCACCCGCAGGCTGAAGAAACTGAGGCTGGGAAGTGCATGCAAGGTTGGTTGTGTTTCTCTAGACAGGCAAATTCTGAAGCAAAGAGCAATGTTGGTTACCAATGCTGTGTAAGGTCGCTGCATGTATCTTGGGACTACCCTGACATTATAAACAGCAGCTTCATGTCACACCCAGGACTGAAACATTCAGACCAAAGTAAAACTGAAGAACTAGCTGCTTCCATGGCTATGCTTCCAAAAGACTAGGGAAGGAGGAAAGGTTGATCAATGATGTTTACATCTACAAAGACTGCTACTGAAATGACTGGGAGTCCAGATAGATCTTGCAAAACCTGCTGACTTGCAAAAGGAGTCAGTCAGAGAGCAGGTATTTCAAGTGCTCCCAAAGATCTAATGATGTATCCTGCAGTCAGCATTGGTAGAGATACCCTAAGACAAGAAGAGATCTAAACCAGGAAAATATGGGAGAGAAATCTCCATTGGAATGCACCATAGAGGTCAACAGGGATATACAATGTCAAAGTCTGCTGAAACTCAGGGAAGCCAACAGCTCACAAACCCAAGAGGTCTAGATCCAGACAGCATCCTGACAAGAGTTCAGCAGGCAGAAACAGAAATGCAAACTCAAACGGACCCGACTAATCTCCTTGGATTTTCTGTTTAAGAGATTGACAACTTCCTGAAAATTTTCTTGCTGGAATATTTTTATTCACTGTTCATTTTTACACTTGGTCAAACAGAGTTAGAGATTGACAGCTGTTTTTACCCCATTTGAAAATCTTGGTTGATATCCTTTCAGATGAGTTCTGCAAAGAAAGATGGAAAAGAAACTACAAGAGCTTTTATCAGCAGTGCGCAAGATTACTCCATTATTTCTTCTCTTTTCAGCTGATTCCATCATTTTAATATTTTTCCTTTTTTTTCTATCCCCCTGCAATACTTTGTTCCAGCCAAGAAAAAAATGCGTCTTTTGTTACTATTGCCTTTTAAAGTTTTATGTGCGTGTTGTTGGTAAAGTAACAGTAATATTTTACTTCTATAGTATGTTTTTCACTAGGGGAAGCTGAAGCACTTTCTAAGAAACAGTTATTACACACAACCCATTTCTGAAGCAGACATTATTATCCCCAGTTTACAGAGGGATGAAATGGCAGATAGGTTAATTAACTTGCTTAAGGTCATCCAGTGAGTTAGTAATGGAGCTGCAAAAAACCAAGATTCAACAATTCTCATTCCCAGTCCCTTGATCTAACCACTAAGAAATATTCCTTCTCTTCAGTCTTAAGTACTTCATTTAAATCTATCACTGATCATTTATTCTGACATATTGTTGAAGTACAAATTAGTCAGTCTAAATGACAATCATATAGATGTGTGGAGACCTACAGCATCCTCCCCTCACTTGCCTGTTCAGCTTCATGCACCCCCTGCTATGCTGAACAGCTCGTCTGCCATTAAAAATGGACATGATACAACTCTTCTGGAGAACTGTCAATACCATTTCAGGCATCAGTCTGAGGGCACCGCGAGAGAGACGAAGTGCACTTGCTCTCTTTCCCCAGGAGGCAAGAAGACTCTCTCAACAGCCCGGCTCTCTGGGAAAGCAATAAGCTCAAGATGCCAACTGGCTTTGAAAAATAATTTCTATTTTTCTTTTATGCTGCATCTCCCTCCCAAGTGTTTCCAGTGTTAGATAGCTGGAGCGGCAGTGTTTAATAGCTGCAGCTTTGTAGATTTCACTCTGTAGCATTAGTTTGATGACTTACTTTAAAGTCAAAATATCCTTCAAATGCCCACCCAAAGTCTGTCAGTCTCTTAATAAAACACATTCTCTCCAGAGGGACTTGCACTGCTAGACATCTCCATGCTTCAGTGTGAATCGCCGTGCAACAAAATACAATTGAAGTTCACCAATTAATCACGATCACATAAAAAATTAATAACAAATGTATTCCAAACACAGATGTAGCAAATGCAGTTTTACTAAATGCTCAGAGAGTCCTTCTACTTGACTCAGATGAGGATGATTTTGTTCCCTCATGTCAATATTTATAACAAGAAAATGTTAGAGATCATCTTACTGCATGAGATGGTAGTTTTAAGCGTAAAACTTTGGAGTGAAGTTGATTACTGTGTCATACAGGAACTACTCAAATGCCTCATTTCCAAGATGAAATGAAACAAGTTCAGACTCTTCTTTCCTCCTAATAAACAAGCGCAAATGAGCAAACTGGCATCCTGATCTTTTTTTCTTTCTTGGTATACCTTTGCCTTCTCAGGACAAACTCACAGTGGCACAAATGTTGCTTTTTGTCAAAAACCCACCTTAAGGCTATTTGATATTCAGTGATAGCTAAAATATGTACACAAGAGGAATTAACCAGATAAGTAATTCTAGATCACTGTTGATCAAATAAAATAATTCCAGATCAAATTACTGTCAACACTTTCTAAAAAAGGCCTTCCCTGTACTTTATCATGAGGTCTCTTCCCCCTCCTTTTTTTTTTTTTTTTGGTGTTCTGCGTGTGCTCCGTGCATATTTCTTCGCCCCCTTGACTTGTTTCCTTCACAACAGTGCCCATGTTGTCTCTGAGCCTCACGTCAACTCATTCTCCTTTAACTCCTTTCTAGCGTTTTACCTTTTTCACGCGCCTATCTGCCACTGATTTTCTTCTAAATAATTGTTGACAAGTCCAGACACTTTGCTCTATTTACCACAAAAAAGCTCAGGAGGATCTAACAACATGTCCATAGAATTCAGCTCATCACAAGCCGGTTCCTCTTGTCAGCCTCTGCTGCTTCCTTCCATTCCCTGTTATTACCATCCCTTAGTGTGTCAAGTCTAATTTGGGCTGTGAAAACCTCAGGGTGGGGACGTTCCTCTTATGTGTCCAAAGACTCCACACACACTTACAGCACTACATAAATAGTACTACACTGGTCTGATCAGACAGGTGGCTTTGCATAGCAGTCTAGATAACACCAGTTTCAGGAACTGGAAATCCAGCTCTTGTGCACTCCATCTCCATAAGCAGCCAAATCATTCTGCACTACCATAAAGGTGGATCAGCTTCACAGGGATGAAGGAGTGGGACATAAATGTCTTCCATTCCTGTCACCTCTCCACACTGATAACTAAAAAATTAAGCAAATAAATGCCTTCTGTGGCTAGAGATACAACAACAAAGAGCTTGGGCAGCAGTTCAGCCTTCATCCTGAATGCTAAGCACTAGCAACTAAATCAGGAGTGCAGCCACTCACATACCACTGATGGTAATTGTTCCTGGGGATGCATGTTACAGCACTGCTAGGCAGCCAAAAAAGTGACTGATCATCTCAGGAAGAGTGATTTGGACAATGTCCTCCACGGTGAAAAACATCACCCATCAAGCTTTAACTCACCAGCAGAATGTAGGGCTACACACTCACTCAGATGAAGTACACAAGACAATTTATGGCTACATGGGTTGCAAAACAGATCACGCTCCACCTCTGCAAATTTGCAGATGTGTTGAGTTGTCGCTTCGTTGACTATTGTGACTTTGATATCCCTTCCTCAGTGTCTGTATGCTGCCTTACTGGCTAACGCGCTAACCGTGGCTGGGTGCTTTGCAAGCAATTCTCCTCACAACCACAGTGACATAACAACAAAAATATGCTCTTATGAGTGCACATTTTTAATTTATTCCTGACCTCAAATTTCAGAATATTTGCATGTTATTGCATGGCTGATGGGAGAAACAATTTATTTTAGAGGAAAAAAAAAAGGTAGAAGAAATGAACTAATAGAGATCTGTGCATTTATGTGTGCTTCCATCACACCAAAAAAGCCAAGCTGGAGCTCCTCACACGCATGGAGTTACACATTTGTACGCCTGCAAAATGTAGGCAACAACACTGAGTTTCTGAAGATAGATAAAATCTTTGCATTGCATCTCCTTCCTAGTGATCCAGAGTTGTGCTGTGTAACTCTGAAAGTCAGTTTGCCTACTGCCCTGATCAGGAACAGCTGTAATTCTCACATCAGCATAATCCACTAAATGTCTCTGGTCTGAAACTCAGCAGAGTAACCTTAGACAATCAGGCACCAGGCTGATAATGTTGCTGTAAACCAGAAATTGAACCAGAACCACACTATTGGGTCTACTTTTAGGCAAATCAATAGTTTGAGGGAAACAGGAAGATGTTTTTCAATGGTCTATAATCTATAATCGTCACTTCTCTGAGTTTGGGTAATATGCAAGAAGAATTGGATGTTTTCATTGATGAGGAGAAATAAGATCAAACTGACCTAATTACTGAAACAGGCAGGATGATTTACCAACATGGAATATTGAAATATTTTGCCACAACCCTTTCAAACAAATAAAGACATCTGAAGATGTGAGAAGGTAACAGTACATATTAAACCACCATCATTATTTTAGAGATGCAGTGACAGTAACTTGTCCCAATTAACCTTATTGAGGAGGAGTGGAATGGAGCGGAGATGGCTACAGAGAATCCAACTACTTATTCCTCCAGTGTACAAAAAGTGTGATCAATTTTAAGCTGTATGAGGAAAAAGCCCCAAATAGGCAACAGCCGTGTCTCGTTACAGTTTCTAAAACTTATTTTCTCTGACAGAAGTCATTCCAGTCTATATGGAATAAGTATTTTGGAACTCATAATCTTTAAACAATTTAATCCTAGGACAAGAAAGTGGTGGTTGCTTAGGAGCCAGCAATCACAATTTGATTATAATAAGCAAAAAGGGACAGTTCTAGCCAGGGAAATACTCTCCTACACACACAGAAATGCTTCAGAAAGACTGTCTCAACCAAGATGAGAGAAATTATGAGAAAACTGTGATTCAAAAATAGAGATAGAAATGGAAATGAGGATTCTTATGATCTTACTCTATAGTCTAAAAGTCATGATTGCATAATTAACAAAATGGACAGTTTTGTCTGAGCAGCAGGGTGAAGGAAACACTCAGAAGTTAAAAGCATAGTACAGAAAGATGGGGAAAGGCAAAAATACAGGAAAAAATATTATGGTATATACAAAAAAAAATGAAGACTATAGAAAATGCATGAGTGATGTGACTACAGACAGTAAAATGGGGAGTGCAACAATGCCAAGGCATACGGCTAGATAGAGATAGTAAAATACCACAGAATTGACAGAAATAGTAAAAACTTCTGTTTCCTCCTTAAAATGATTAAGGAAGAGGCACTTTATTATCTAGTCAAAAAAAAAAAAAAAAGAAGCACTTTTCAGTCCATCAGTGAGCAATGAAGATGCTAAACAACATCAACCAGAACAAACATTTTAAAATTAGGGTATCTAGGGATTTTTTGTAAAACAAGCTTTGAAGAACTGGCAAAAGAAATCTCACAAATGTTAATTTTAATAAATCTTGGAATATGAAGGAAATTACAGAAGATCACGTCAACGTCCAAAAAAAGGCAAGAGAGGTGACCAGGGCGCCTAGGCCACAAGGCTGATCTGTCTAGGGCAAGCATGGAAAAGATGACAGAAAATTAATCAAAGAAGGGTTCTGAAACACTGGAACAAGTCGCCCAGAGAGGTGGTAGGTGCCCCTGGAAACACTGAAGGCCAGGGCTCTGAGCAACCTGATGTGGTTGGAGATGTCCCTGCTCCTTGCAGGGGGGTTGGACTAGATGACCTTTGAAGGTCCCTTCCAACCCACACTATTATGTGATTCTGTGAAGGACTAGCAACGTTTGTAATGCTAGTCTGTATACACTCTTCTAGGAAAAACAATCCAGCCAGCCAAACCCAATTTCGTTCTCTGATGGCATGACACATTTGGCTTATAAATGTAATCACATAATTGCCAACTTGCTCAGATGTTTGCACAGATCGTGATTTAGCACCTCCCGGCACTGATTAAAAATTAGTATTACTCGAGCACCGGGCAGGCTCCCGGGAAGTGGGCCTGGGAGGGGCTGAGGGGCTGCCAAAAGCGGCGGGGAAGACCCAGGAGGCCCAGTGCCCGCCTTACGGGGGCTTCCCTGCTGCTCCCCTGACCCCACACCCCCGGCCGGATTTGGGGTTATCTCAGTGACTGCGAAGTGCGGGCAAGGGACTGCATCGACTCAGAACACCCCGGCAAAAACGCCACTCAGTGCGGGGAAACAGGAGGCCGCTCCCCTCGGGCACCCACGGCCGCCGTGGATCGGACGCGCGGAGACAGCAACGGCCGCCCCGCCCCGCCGTTCACGGAGCCTGACGTCACCCGCCGCGACGCCTCGGCGGAAATCCACTGCGCATGCGTCGCGGGCACCCGTCCGGCCTTGCCGTGCCGCTGCGCCTGCGGGTCAGCCCGGGGAGCGGGGGTCAGTTTGGGGGGGCGGGGGGGGAGTGGCTGCCCGGGGCAGGGGTGCCCGTTCTCGCTGCTCTGGCAGGGGCAATGAGGCCTGGGGATGTGCGCACACAGTGGGGAAATGGGCTCGGAGCCCTCGCCCTGGGGGGTTCGGCCGAGCCTGCGCCGCCTCCCGGGCCCTGGGGTGGGATCGCGGGCCCCGCTGGGGCTGCTCGGTGGGTAGTGCGGGCCTCTGTCTGCGGGGAGCCGCTGGCTGCCGTCACCCCGAGGTGCACTTGCAGCCCGCGGGTGGGTTTCCACGCTTGCCCACCCGGAGGGAAGCCAGGCCGCGGAGCTGGAGGGGTCAGGGCTTGCTGGGGCGGCTGTGCTGGGCCCTGCCTGGCTCGGGTGGGCCGGGGCAGCCGTCTGTTCCCCGTGTGATCCTGGAAAAATCAAAAGTAGTTCTGGAACCAGAAAGTTCTTCTGGTATGTGCTAAGCAAGAAGGAAGTGATCTGAGACAAGTTGGTAGATCAGGAAGAAAAAGCCCAGCCTAAGATGTGAAGGCAAGGCTTTGAGTAGCAGTAAGTAGTAGGGAGCAGGTGAAGCAACAGTACTGTGTGGTGGTTTTGCTTTTGGTTTAGGTGTGTTAATTACCAGTAGGTGATCTTGAAAATATCATTGGTTTAAGCGGCAAGAACAAAACTGCATTTCACAGAGTCAGAGATCACTCTGAAACAGGCTTTGGATAGCTTTGGCACTTGGGAGTTTGTAGCTTTTGCCTTTCTTATCTCTCAAACATTTTTAGACTGGCAAGGATTAATGGAGGTCTCCAACCTTGGCTTTGGCTGTTTAGATCCCTTTAATGATTCTGAAGTGAAAAGCAGATCCCTCAGACCACTGGTTTTCACCGTTTAGGAGCTAAAGGTATTTTCATTTTAAGACTGCAATTGGAAAAGATTAAGCAAGCTTTGTGTTTGAGTCAAGTGTGGTGATATATTCAGAGTGATGATGTGATGAAGAGTTTTGGGGGCAATTTGTTGCTTTATCTCTGAATGTAGGAATTAGGACTGGCAGTTCTGAAGTGGATGATGTAGTAAGGCTTAGTGATCATTCCCCCGTATAACAGATGCTCAAGTTGACGTGCTGCCCTGCGATTGTCTGAGAGCTATCTTCTCACACCAAGTCTGCTGCCTTCACTTGAGGTTTCTGACACTTTCCCTTCCCTTGTGTTGCCCTTTCTATTATTCTCTTTGACCCAAATTACTTGTATTATTTTCATGTTTGATTTTTTTTTCCTGCTTCCTTTCTAGTGCTTTGCGAACAAGAGTAAATTAAAATAGACAGTTGTACATCAGTCTTTCAGTGGACAGATGTGTGTAAGTGAGTTTATATATACCTCAGATTTGTGTTACTAAACAGGCTCCCTATTATCATACTAAAATGGACTCAGCCCTGTCCTGCTGATTACTCTTTGTCCCTACTTCATGCTCTTTAATTTTTTATTCTCATCTTCTGGAATCAGCTGTGCAATACTACTTAAAACAAGTTTTTTTCAACTTTAACATAAGTGTAGTGCACTTGAACAAACCCTGCTTAATTTCTCTGGAGACTTATCACTTATTCAAAAAGGCACAGTGCAGGCAACACACAGTTTCAAGTACAGGATTATGGGACTCTTATTCTTGTCTGTTACATCCCTTTCTGCAAAGAAAGGGTAAATTAAAGATGCAAAGCAGAGAGAAAATGGGGAGGGGTAGGAAACCTGAGAGAAAACCCTTGTGCACACTCCTTTAAGAGAGGATGGATGTTGTCTCTGGTGGCTTAATAACAATGATTTTGTTCTTAGAGTATTTTTGTTGCAGGGGTGTCTTTAGGTGGGAGATTACTGAAAGAGAATGGGAAGCTGCTAATATGGGATTTTCATGGAAAAAAGAATCTAGCATGGGGAAATGATTTCTTTCCTCTCTTAAAAAGAATAGTTATCAGGAGAGACTGAAGAGAGAATGGAGAAAAAGCCGATGGAAACGATCAAGGGAAGGGAGTTGAGATGGGAAAGATCTGTGTGATTTGTATAGAGGAACATTCTTTTAATTATTTTTACAGTTAAGAGGCCTTTTTTTTTTTTTTGCTACATGGACTGTAACAATATTTATACAATGTTTTAAATAGGGTGAGACATTTTCCTGAGAAAAACTTCAAGGTTGCTTTCTCAATATGTTTAAGTGGTGTCTTCCCTTATGCTTGTGTAGTAGTCAGAGGCACCGCAGTGGGCACCATTTTTGGCAGAGTTCATGGTGTAGTTGTTCCTGTGACTGGAGTTTAAAGGTAGCCTTAAGGAGGCTGAGTGGGATCTGCTAATAAATTAGCCGTGGTAAATTGTGGTTCATTGTAGGTACTTTTATAATCTGTGTTGCTGTCTGTAGTGTCCTAGTTAGGCTGCTAGTTGTACCTGAATTAGTGTAGCCATTCTTTATATGCAGGAATATGTACTAAGAATTAGACTGATTTCATGCAAGGAATGCATGACTTCAAACGCGTGATCAGTGTACGATGAGTTGTTTTGTTTGCCTTAATTCTGGGATAGCTTGCAATACTCAGTCATCTTAGAGTTGTGGCTCTTTTGTGTTTCCTTTTGCAGGAAGGTCCGTCTGTCTATGTGTGCCCACTCTTCCTTGGGAGATGTCCAATGTTTCCAGCTATGCTCTTCGAATGGCCCGGCTGAGTGCTCAGATATTCGGAGAAGTTGTCAGGCCAACTGACTCAAAATCTATGAAAGTAGTGAAGTTATTCAGTGAGCAGCCTTTGGCCAAGCGGAAGGAGGTCTACAACTGGTATCCTCCTCACAACACCTACTATGCCCTCATGAAGAAACTCCGTTACTTTGGTCTCTACAGGTAATCTCTGTGCTTATGGGGTAGGAGTAGAACTGGAGATGGGAAAGGGGTGGGTGTGACTTGTTTCGGTTGGGTTTTTTTCCCTCAAGGAAAAGAGGAATGTAGGAAAAGGTTTAGCTCAGAATATGGTGCGTATGGAAATACACATTTGATTGTTGCACTGAGGACAAGGAGACTAAAATAAGTGACTACTGTTTTTAAGTTACTTTTACTGTAATTAGAATCTTTTGTGAGAAAGACTTTGAGAGTAGTTACGGGCAACTAGTTATATAAGAAATAGTTCTTGCTTTGGCTTTGTGGGGAAGGGAAGAGAGCCTCTTCATAGACAAGAGATGGGTCTGTAGTTCTGAATATGGCAAATGAACATGCTACAAAAAGATGATGATACCTTTAACACAAAAATTGCGCTAAGACAGTCTGACCATATGTTTCTCAATCATTCAACAGCTAAGTTAAACTTAGAAGAGAAGGAAAGTCTGTGTTAGGCTGGAGGGGCTTTTTATCCTTTAAAATAAATTAGATTAAATTCAGATGTGGTTTAAGTAGCCTTGTTAATTCTAGCTTCATCCAAACAAGTTGTCTGATTTCTAAATGAATTTCCACAGTCTCGGGTAGGGAAAACTGGACTGCTAAGGAAAATCAGCAGGAGTCAAATGCAGTTCTTGGACTTCACTCAGGTAGCACTAAAGAAATCCCTGTAGAGGATCAGGTTTGCTGGTCAGAAATATGTAACGAAGAGTCCTAGACTATAGGGCCTGATAATAACTCACAAGTTTATTTCTTTTTTAGAAAAGTTGGGTTTAAAAATAGCAGTGCAGCAATTTTAGGCCACTTAGGATGCAGTTGTGACTTTTGAAAAATGACCTTTGTACTGAAAAATACAGGGACAGAGATTAAATAGAACTTATTAGAACATTATTGAGGATCTGTTATATCTGCCAGCCCCTTAATCCTCCTTCCTGCTTTATTCTCCTATTAAGATTCTACCAGTAGCCAATCCTTTCTTCATAACTCATTCTTGAAGTCACCTGAGAGCAGTGGCATGTACTGTAATTACTGCTCAGCATGCCCCTGTTTTCTTAGATGCTAATGACCTGAACTTAGCATCTAGCGCAGAAACACAATGTGCTATGGCTAGACTGCTGAGAGGGGGGAAATTCTCATTCTTGTCTCTTGCTGATTTTTATATTTTACTACTCATTTAAACACAGTGGATCAATAAATGCAATGGAAACAATATATATATATGTGCACACTCCATTTGTTGCTGAAAAGGGTAACCTTGTTAGTTCTGAAAGTATCAGAGGAGATCTTTCATCTTATTCAGCCCAAAATTACTGCTAGCGGTAACACTGAATATATTGCAGTGAGTTTCAGTAGGGACTTCGCTGTTAAAAAAATGTTTGAGGTTTTTTTTCATTATCATTCAGTTCAAAGAACCTTTCACATCTAGGTATTCCAAGAAAGAGTAATCTTTTTTTCTTTCTTCCCCCATCTAGGGATGAACATCAGGACTTTAAGGAGGAGATGAGGCGACTGAAAAAGCTTCGTGGGAAGGAAAAACCAAAGAAGGGGGAAGGAAAGAGAGCTCTGAAGAAGAAATAGTGCCACTTGGACAATATTACGAACTACTCTGGAAATGCTGGAGCTGTAATCCAGGCTTTCTGTTGCCAGCTAGAGAGGGCTTGGCGTGTGAGCTGCCTGTGGGGCACAAGAAACACACTGTGAAATACTGGAGTCCACCTTAGGAGTGCACTTGTGGTTTTATTTGTTTTGAATTTCTGTCATTTAAATACACTGTATATTGTAGCACGTTAGTTTGTCAGAGCCCTCTCTTACCCAAGTAGTAAAAACAACTGTAAAACACTAAGAGCTCAGTGTTTTTCTTGCAAACACCTGCAGCTGTTTCAGTTTTTCTGGATCTGGAAAATTGTTTGCTTTCCATTGTCTGTTTTATTTTCTTCTTCAGCAGGTCGAGGGAGGTAATTCTCCCCCTCTACTCTGCCCTCATGAGACCCCACCTGGAGTACTGTGTCCAGTTCTGGAGCCCCCAACACAAGAAGGACATGGACCAGTTGGAGAAGGTCCAGAGGAGGGCCACGAAGATGATAAAAGGGCTGGAGCACCTCTCTTATGAGGACAGGCTGAGAGAGTTGGGGCTGTTCAGCCTGGAGAAGAGGAGGCTCCGGGGAGACCTGATAGTGGTCTTCCAGTACCTCAAGGGGGCCTACAAGAAAGATGGGGAAAGGCTGTTTGGTAGGGCCTGTTGCAATAGGACGAGAGGTAATGGTTTTAAAATAGAGGGGGGTAGATTTAGATTAGAAATTAGGAAAAATTTTTTTACGATGCGAGTTATAGAACACTGGAGCAGGTTGCCCAGAGAGGTGGTGGAAGCCCCATCCCTGGAAACGTTCAAGGCCAGGCTGGATGAGGCTCTGAGCAACCTGATCTAGTTGGGGATGTCCCTGCCCCTTGCAGGCGGGTTGGACTAGATGACCTTTGAAGGTCCCTTCCAACCCTAACCATTCTATGATTCTATGATTCTATGATTATTTTGCACGTGGCCCCCAGAAAAAGGATTTCCTGCTTCTACTGCTGCTTGTCATCTTGCCTATTGTAATGAGTTTCACTTCAGGTAGCTTTAGTGTTAATTTTTTAAAGTTTCTGTTAGAATCTATTGTTCTACATTTTGCACTGGACAATACTTAATGGTCCATTGCCTGCCCACAGCACTCTTGTACCCTGAATATTTAGATACTGCAGCAGAAGAGGCTGAAATATGACAGCTCAAACTGTGTTCCAATTTGAGACCCTCTACCAATTAAATACTTAAATTCAAAATCCTTTTATTGCAGTAAACTTATTTTGATTGCCTGGAGGACATTTATGAAATACATCGTAAGGTGATGAACAGTTTTACTGGTATTCAGTATGTGGTTTTATCACCAGGCTCCTTCAGTGTGGCTAATATTAATGATTGCATACATCTACCATTCTTACCTAGCAGTCTCCGTCAGGGAATAGAAAGTAGAGAATGCAGCTCTGCTGCTCGGCCTGGCCACGTGTGCATCTTGTCTGTGTGTGCCCTGAAACAGCATCTTTGAATTTCCAGACCATGTAAGCTTAGAGGAACATCCTTGAGGTGTAAAGGAGTGCTATTGAAAATGTAGAGTGACTGGAGCGGAAAGTATTTGCACAGTTGGCTTGGGGTATGCTTGGTTTTGTGTACAGAGGTATTCTGAAGTAGGGAGCAGTATTAACCTGCTGACATTTCTAAACCCAGCTTGTTTAAATCTAAGTGTATTTGAAGGGATCTGTCTGATCAATGAAATTGATGAATCTACATAAATTTGTAACAGCTCAACAACTGTACTTCACCAAGGTTATTAACTGAAGAGGTGCTGATTGTATTAAAGGTGTTCCTGGTGAGCTGTGTAATTTTGGTTCAGTATCCTTACTGAGTGTTACCTGGTTTTCTAAGATCTAAGAGAAGCTGATTTTGGGGGTTGTGCAGTGTTGTGGGAGAAGCACCCAAGTTCTTGCCACAGTCAACAAAATGCTATAGAAGTTAGTAAAATATGTATCTGCTCTGTACTGTAGTGGTAAGTTATTCTCTTACTCTAATTTAAAATCCATTTAGTAGCTTACAACTTTTGCTCAACTCTAACATGCCTATGGCATTTTAGAGTTGTCTGTGGATTGTGACCTGTCTGGTACTGAGGTATAAGGAGCCTATGATGGGTCCTCTAGAAGTACTTGGTTCCTGTGACACACATGGCGCAGCTGAGGGCAAGCGGTCTGGTTCCCTTGAATTCTTCTTGATGAAGAAGAGCAGCATGGAGCCACGTACCAGGGTAGGAGAGGGAATTGCCCAAGTAGGAAGGTTGCTGCTGCCTGGCACTGTGTTTCTGGCTGTGGCTGTGAGGGGTGAAGTTGCTCAGTTGCTTGCTTTGGTGGAGAGAAAGACCAGTTCTGAACCTCTTCCACAGAATTACTGTGGCCAGTTTGGACAGTTGGTGATTGTACTTAAAACAGCTTTGTCAGCAAGAACTTGATGTCTTCTAAAATTAAGCCAAAGACCAATAAAAATGTTTTCCATGCAATTTAAGATGAGAAATCAGCAGCATATTTTTTTTGTACCTGTGAAATACTTAAAGCTTTGACAGTATAAACATGCAAGAGAGAGAAAGTGTGCGTATATCAAAAAGTGAATTGTGGTCCTGCTCCAGTAAAGTAAGTATGCATGGCCTTAAATTTTGTCTGTGTGGGCAGACTTGGTTATGAGTACACATATAATGATAGATAAAATACACAGCATGATTGGCTGTGGTTATGCTTCTGGATCCACATTTAGCCTGCTTAAGGACTGAGGATCTACAGAGCCTGCTGAGGGCAGTGAATGCTGCAAGTATTCTGTATCTTAGCGTGCCATCGTGCTAGACACAGATGCAGACTCAGAAGGGTAATATTAGATAATTAGGCTTGGGGATTGGATCTGTTCTTCCTTGTCTATTCCAAGCCACCTAGCTATTTATGGATTTTGAGAAGTTCCTGTCATGAACAGGAAAGCAAAAGACTTGTTTGGCTAGTCATCTATAATGATCCCCTTTGTCTGCAGCCTGCCAGAGCAAACCTGCTCTAGAATCAAGGCGTCACCTTGGGAACATACTTTGGGAAGACACTTACAGCAGCACATCCAAAAAGAAACTGGTGGAAGTGCCTGTAAAGTAAGCAGATGTGAAACAAACGGGCTGAATTGCTGACTTTCATCTTTTTTTCCACAGTGTTTAGAAAAGTGAATGGAGTGAAGAAAATGGTAACTCCCAGCCTTCTCCTCTTCATAGCTGGGATAGAAATAAGCACTTTCCTACCTCCCTTCAAACATGTGCTCTGTCATTTAGAAATAGGTATTGCCTGAAGAAGACCACGTTTTGTGCATCATGGGGTCTAGACAATTTGGAAGTCGATCATGAAACATCACGACAGGTATTAATGCAGTATGTGTATTTAGGAGGGGAACTAGAGTTTCAGCTATATTCTGAGGGGTAAGGACAGGAACATTTATGCTTTATACAGTTATCCATTTTATGTACAAATATCAATTGGATTTTTATTTTTGGCTTTCCCCTTACAATGATTCTTTCCACCATTCAAACTCTGCTGTGTTTTGTTACAAAATTCACTCTTCTCCTAAGGGTGTGAGCTGACTGTCCTCAGCAGAAGTTTAGATGGATGTTTTAATTCTTCATCGGAATAAACCTGATCTCCGAGGGACTAACTGAGAGTCAAAACCGTAACCTCTTCCCAATTCTGAACAGCTGTATTAAGTGCCACTGCTTCCCTACTTCACGGCGCTTTAACTATGTCTGTCTTTAATTATAGTCTGGTATAATATAGTAATAGCTGCTGAGTACAACCTTGATAATCACAAGTTATTTCGTAAAACAGGCTGACGCAGTTGCTGTATATATCCTATACGGAGTGCAGCTATTGCTAGAACCTCTTACTATTGAAAGTCCTGCAGATAGGCAGAAGTTTACTTGCCCACGACCATACTTTGTAATGGTGGAAGGAAAAAAAAAAAAAAAAAAGTCTTGCTTTCTGGCAAAAGTACCAGCGTGTTAAAATATATGTGCTCTGCTCAGGGAAGTGTTAACTTGAAAAAAGTTTCCTCTAATGTGGAAAGAGTTTATTCTACTTATTAAAGCAATGTGCTGAGTTTACACAAGTCAGCAAAATGCAGCTGTGTTACTCTATGGTTTTAGACAAATGCTTTGTCTTACTTGCCTACGTTTCCTCAAGAGTAAAATTAGAATAATGATCACTTAGTGAACAGTCTCATGATCGTAAGCTGCTTCTAGAATGGGAATTTACCCCAGGAGAACCTTGTGTAAAGAGCAGCTTAGTCTGGCTACGGTAGCACTTGTACCTCTGCGTATTTCAGGGACATGATTGTACGCAACAGTTGATGACATTTTTAACACATAAAATAAGCTGTGGCAAGTTACTGTGTTTACTGTTTGCTTTAGATGTTAGAGACTTCAAATGCTAAAAAAAAAAAATCTTGATTTGGTTGAAAGTAAAAAGAAAATAAAATAATCACAGATATTTCTTAAACTGTAAATATTTTTGAAATTTTAAAGTATCTATGTACATATTCCTTTAACACCTTCAGTGTGAAGGTCATTTTAGGATCATTTTAAAAAACAGCAATCCACAAAGTCTGTATGTTTTGGAAAAGCTTCACAAATCTGAAAGGCTGCTTTGATGAGGGAATGACTGTGTTCTGTATGTTTTTTTTCTTTCTTTTAAAGCATGAAGGATAATATGCAAGGAAAACAAGTGCTGTGGGGTTCTCAGATCGATTCCTTTAAACTCAGTTCTCCTCTGTAACAGTTTGATTGTGCCACTTCTTGTACAATCCCTTGGGAGTATATCTTGGAAACAAAATCCTTCAAGAGGACTCTCTCTCTTCATTATCTTCAACAATACCCTTATCATAAATCCTAGTAATATTAAATGATGTGTGCAGGCCAGACATTTAGATGGATCTTCCTGTGCCTGCACAGCTGGGGTAGCATGAAGAAAGGCATTTTATTCTTTTAACTATTCCTTGTCCTTTTTCTTCAAGTATAATAATAATGTCTTCAGTACAGAGAGGAAGGAACAGACATGAAAACATCTGAAAGAGTTTGCTTGTGAAGGCTTGGTCACAGCAGAGCACAGCTATAGTGTGTCCAAATGGTGAGGAGCATGACTGTAGACGAATGTTAGAGGGACATCACCACCACGCTGGCTGAGAAATTATTTAGGGTTCTCTAAGGGGATAAATATGAAATCAACACGATAATGATCATGTCATTGAAGTGTCTTTATACATACTGCGTTGAATTGTTCTGGGTGGAATACTGGGGAAAATTCCATAAAGTGAAATATTTAGAAAAATTGAGAAGATTCCTAAGAAGTGGGCTCAGCTTCTGTTGTCTGAGTCAGGCAGAGCTAGGCTGAGCCAAGTGTTATAAAATATAGCACAGGGACCGCTTCTCTCCTGGAAGAGGAGGAGGCAGATTGGATGACCTCATACATTTTCTCATATCATAGCTAGGTCTGTGAAAACAAATCTCACCAAGAGCTAAAAAAAGGATTTTTTTTTTAAATATCCATTAGGTTTTCTGTCTGCGCTTCAAAGTACTTTACTTCATCCCAAGGCTCCTAAAGCTGTTTGTAAATATTTCATGGAGTTCAGAGGGTCGCTCCCACTTCAGTTGTTGTTTCTGCAGGTCTGATGTTTGCCTTATGGGCTGATTCAGTAAATAGGCTTTTAATGGTATTAAGAGCAAAGACCACCTGAGCTCCAAGAAAGTCTGAAAAACCATTCCACTTCCACACACAATGGTGTGTCGCTGCAAACGCACGATTGTAAATGCATCACATTCCTCAACTTCCACTACAGTCTTGCCTAGATAAAAATGAATGGGGTCACTTGGCCCCAGACTTTCAAAATGGATGTCTAAAATGTGATTCCAGGCTCAAGCAGCTACAGCATTTTAGAAGCTGTGTGAATATTGAGAATCTCCAAGTGGTATCAATGGGACTTACCTCTGAGTAACAACTAGGTTGTACGCCAGCGTACAGGGTTGTAGTCCCCTTGAGCCTTTGACTTCAGGACAGGAGTGATGAAACAACATCTCTCTAGAGACTCCATCATGCCTGCGCATGCAATAGCTGCTTCCCCAGCAATATTCAGTGTTGATCAGAATAATATTAGGCTGCCTAGGTACCATGTGTTGGATTCCATGGAGAAGAGAGCTGCTGGGTTGAGGAAAGCCTCATCCACCAAGAGACTGGAGCGGTACAGCTGAAGTGCACTGTGCTGACATCTGGGTGATGCTGCCTTATTTAGAACCAGCAAATGCCAAGGTGCAGCATTTCTCATTTCTATACCGGCATGCGAAGGAGCCTGTGCATGACAGGCAGCATCAAACTGCTGCTCAGAATACTTCTGGGGGAACAGCACACACTGACCGAGATAATCCAGGAGGTGTGAGGGTATTGCATTCTGTATCGAGCTGGCTTGTTTACAGAGCTGTTTATTTTTAATTATTTCTGAGATGTCAGAGTTTATGGTGGCTTTTAATTCAAGTAAAAGAGATATGACTGATGTTTCAGCTGACATGACTTAGTATGCAGTTTGCAGGCATAGGAGTATTTACATGAAGGTTCCAACCTAAAGCAGTATTCAGCTGGCTTGTCCAAACTGGCACATTTATTTCGGAGAGCAGCCCATGAACTTGCGTGAGTGGATGGGAGGTGACTGATACGCAGGCTGAGTGTGAGATAGCATGTGTTATTTCTTGGCTGTCTGTTCTGGGTCTGTTTTGGTGCAACTGGATGTGCAGGTAAGCCTTGTTCACAAGCTCTGCACTTCACAAATGCTTTTTGAATAAAGAGCATAAAACAAAAAGTATTAATTAGGCTAGGAAATGCCAGAGTTGTTACTGACATCTAGAAAGTAACGCTGCCGCCTCTTTATCTTTTTCTCTTTGCACTTAGTCATTCTGCTTATATGCTGTGATATTTGACAAAATCCTGCTCCATTGCCCGACACCAGTACATCCAACAGTGTGATGCGTCTCTGTATTTTCAACCTCAAGTTGTTTGATAGTATCATTGAGTTTATTAATAAACATTAATGCCCTTGGAGGACAGATGGTAGAGCATTGACTAGGCACACAAACCACTTAAAAATAAAACTAAGATCTAAGCTGGAGCCTTGCAGAATTCCCATGGGGGACAGGGGGTAACAGAAATTGTGTTCATTTACCAAAACAAATGTGTCTTCTAGAGAGAGAAGTCATATCATATTAAAAAGGAAAAACCATGTCCGAGGGCCTTTAGCATAACCGCAAGCTTCAAGCAATCCATAGCATCAAAACATTGAGAGGCCATTGACCACAGCACCAGAAATTTTGCCCTTGGCCGAGGCCATACTCACAGGACCGATGAGAATATAGCAATGCGGTTCAGAGGCTGTCCTAATTCCCACATGCTCGGCAGGCAGCTTGCCTCTTTAAGAGAGACTGAATGTCTGTGAGGCTTGTCTTGTCTTGGTGGTAGTGAAGATTAAAAGACAAGGATGGATTATGAACTGTGGTACTGACTCTGTCAGAAAAAGACATTTATATTTAAACACAAAATATATGTATATTATAATATATGTATATTACAATATAAGCATTCGTTTTAAAAGGTTATCCATCCTATTTGACCCATCACTGAAGAACAATAACTCTTAAAACTCCAGCAACATGGAGTATCGCCCTGAGAAATTATGATCAGTCACCATGGTCTCTCTGTCTCACATTAAAGCTGCAGTTTCTGTATTTGATCAGATTATTGATTTAGCCTTTTTGGACTCTTAAAGGCCAGGCCAACACCAGCCCTGTTGGACTTTTTCTGCTCAGTGAAGAGGCTAGAAACAGAAAGGTGCAGCTGCTAACTAAACTGTTATTAGATCAGAGAAGTAGAGTTACCAACCCATCTGTAAAGTGCTGGAGAATCAAGTTACAGCAGGTATTCAGGTTGGGGGAAGCTCAGCTGGCCTGCATATTACAAAGGAAAATCCTAAGACTGGAACATAATTGAGCAGTCATTTTCTGAACAGCAAAATAACTTGTTTGAGGTGGAATCCTTTCCTGCCCTTTCTTGGAACTCGCTCAATCGCGTTAGCTCTTTTTTGTGCCTAAATGGGATGGTTTTAAGTTATGAAATGTGATTGTTCACACTGGAATAATAACGCGAGGAATCTAAAACTACTTAGTCCTTAAAGCTGATCAGCTTATCACTGTCCAACACAAAGGACTCGGAAATCAGATATCCGAACAAGCTGAATGCGTTAAAGCAATGACGAAGGATGCTAAGGTGACAGGAGGGTCTTGACTAATCCTCTCAAATGTGGGATTTGGTCCTGGTTTCAGTAAAGTACGTCAGGCAGGAAAATCACTGCTCCTTACTCCTTTGTTTCCCTATTTTAATCTGTTTCTCATTTCCTAGGAGAGCTGCATCTTCTCCTCCACTGGCTACTTCCATTATTTTCTCTCTCCATCTAATCTTTTGTCCCATCCTTCCTCCTCCTTTTCCACTGCCTCCTACTTCTGTTCTCTTAATAGTGGTTTCAGGGCTCGTGCTTCTCTCTTGATGGTTTCCTATATGCCATGTTTGTCAGTATTTACACTACTGTTCAATAAAATCTGTAGTTTTCTCAGCTTTTCATGCTAATACCTAAGCAAAGGCAGGAAGACAGCAGAGAGAGATGCAACACATGGATTGCTGAACCATGAGGTCACTACTCAGACAAGGAAGGAAGCCGGTTAGCATTTTGTTTCTGCGATGCTGAATAACATGTAAGTACAGAAGGGACCTATATGCAAACTCACTGCCATGTCCCAGTCCTGTCACCTTTCCTGCTCCCTACCTCCCACACGTTCCCTCCAAAGGAAAATGTTTTGCTTTTTACTTTCCAAAGTTCTGGGCTGTGGTTTAGGGAGAGAAGAGCAACAGTTTCATAAATAATTACTCTAAAATAAATTATGCTTGAATCAAATGAAAACTATGTAAATACTTCCAATACCATTACCAGAAAATCCAGAATCTGTTATTATTTATATAGAAAAGAAAGCTTGTTAGATCAACATTGCTTTTAACGGTAGAATGAAAACTGAGTTAAGAGCCTGGTGGATTCACATTTTCTTCTTTTTCCCCTACTGCCTTTTTTCTCCTAGTTTCCACTGATCCTCATCACTTCTGCTCATGTATTTAACTCAAAGGCAAAGAGCTATGAAGTCTCCATGAACCAAAAAAAAAAAAAAAGTGTAAGACTGTTGAGCTGCCAAGTTCAAATCACCACCTGAGTATTACCTAATTTCTCACTGAAGGTATGAATGCTTGAGGTTCAGCTGTGTCAGAGAATGCTAAATCTCCTGAACTAGAAGTTCTCAGGAAGGTACCAAAAGAAAAAAAAAAAAAACATGTGAGCTGTACAGGAATAGTTTAAAGGAAAAAAAAAAAAGAAAAGCAGCCTTGCTTTCTCTATTGCCTCACATTGGAGCGATCAGACAGTGATCCCTAGAAATATGAAAAGATGTATACTATATCTTAAAGTGAGTGGAATAATACACCTATATAGGTGCTAAAGAGAAGTGAAAAAAAAAAAGCTGGGTTCTTTCCTCAAAAAATATCTTCAACTTTCTTTTCCTGGAGAGCAAAGTAATTTTCTTAAGTATATATTATTCTCACTAGTAATCAGAAAATTACTTAACTCTGGACAACAGCCTAATTTTTGTTCTGCTTCACATTTTCTGTCCAAGATTACAGGGAATGTGACTGTTGTCATTAGTATCTGGGTTCCATCAAGATCCATATTTCTGCTGGTAAAATCGAGGATTAATTTGATATAAAGAGTACCATTGCCTTAGATACATTAAGTTGTGCACTTTCACTTCATACTACAGCATTTAAAAGTGACGCCTATGTTTCAACACACTTTAGAAGATCTGTAATTATTTTCTCATGGTGCAGAATTTAAGCCAGCATTTTCAAATGTGCATGGGCCAAGCGCAAATGCTAGAATGTATGGGACAAATACTGCCTTTTCGGTGTGTGAAAAGGCTAAGCAGTTCTGGAAATCTGGACAAATTTTAGGGGCCATTTAGACATACAGAGTTTAAGATGTGTCGCATTTTCACACCAGTTTAAAAAATCAGTTTCTATTGTCATAGCAAAATGCACATTATGTAATTTTTTTTTATTAAGAAACCAGAAGGCTGGGGTTTTTTTGAGATACTCTCTTCTATTGAAATAATAGGATAAATGAGACTGTCGTAGTTCAGCCCCAACGGGGACCAGACTACGCAGTCTCTCTCTCACTCCCCCCACTCTCCGAGAGAATAGGAGGAGATTTGACAAACAAAAAAAAACCCAAACACGCGGGTTGAGATTAAACAAAAAGTAAATTTAACAGTAATGACAAGAAAACAATAGAGTGATGGAACATAAATACAGTATAATAGCTCACAACAGATCTCTACATCCAGTCTCTTCCAACTAGGAGAGCCTCCCTTCAGCACCCTCCTCACTTATATACTGAGCATGATGTCAGATGGGATGGAATAGCCCTTTGGCTAATTTGGGTAAATTAACCCCAGCTGTTAGCTAATTAGTTAACTATCCCAGCCATAGGGGCTACCAGCTTCAGTTCTCCACCCAGCTCAGGTAAATATTAACTCTATCCTGGCCAGAACCAGGACAGAGACCGATACTAGGTTTCATCTAATATCTCTTTCGGACATTCTCATTTTGGAGCATCTCATTAAGATTAATTATTTTTTTGGGGGAAAGGATAAAGATGTGTTCAAATGCTCACAGTGAGACAGCTGCTATCAGGTAGCCATCTCTTTTTTTCACTGACTCATTAAAACATTTTTCTCTGGAAGTTCAGGTGTTGATTATATCAGACAAACGTTCTGGTGGTGAGCAAGCTCCCTGAAGGGTCTTTGTCTTTTAACAGCTGGACTTGTCTTCTGATCTGAACTTAAGTAAAAAAATTCTGAGGAGGATCCAGCCATAGCGCATAACTATGGGTTCGATGGGAGGTGGCAGGTTTTGTATTTACAAGTTCGCATTACTGGCTGCAGTACCAGATAAACTGGCTGTGCTGCATTGTAGGATCCAACCAGCCAGTGCCTCATGGAGTGGCCTACGGATCTGATAGCAGAAAGCAGCCTTTCACATCTAGGTTACAAGTTTGATTTTGACCTGTGTTGATAATGAATGATAGCATCTGTAGAAAAATTTTGATGGTATCAATTCTCAGTAGATAGGAATTCATATCATCAAGAAATAGTTATAGTTAATAATGACTTCTCTTCCATCATGACAGATTAAGCAGAGAGACCACAGGTGCCACCACATGAAGGAGAGGAAATTCCATTTATCCCTAGGTGTGGATTCCCTCAAACAAAAGGAAAGTATACCATAAATAGTAGATTTCTGTCTCCATCCTAGGCAAGTATCTTTTAAAATAGTAATCTGTCCTTTATTAAAAAAAAAAAAACAAAACAAAAACAAAACCCCAAATGGTGTACCACCTATCTCATGTATTTCGATGGTAACCCCGCTGTGTTCCCAATTTTGGTCATCAGTTGTCAACATCAGGGTTTAAAATTGCAACTCTTCAGGGGGTACATCAAATGTAATAATAAAGTCTAGCAAATATATTTTACGTGAATGAGAATCTTCTGAAAAAAAAATCAGAAACTCAGGAACAACGGCACACAGGATTACTAAAAGCATTGGGGAAGGTATAACTACTTACAGGTCGATAGTAGTTTACTAATTCCCCACTGCTGGAGTTATGCTCTGCACATAAACAGCTGGGGGAATAAAACAAGGGCTATGACTATGTTCTGTACGATGAGACTAAATTATCCCTTGGTATAGATTTCATTGAAACGAACGGACTTACTCCGTGAGCTAACCCATATTCCTCTGCTGGCTTTTTCATTAACGTCAACAGGCTGTGTGCTGGGAGAGCCATCTCCTATTACCTCTGCCGCCTCCTCCTCCAGAGATCAGGGATATTTGTCCCAGCCTGTGGGTTATTTTCCAGAGCCTGCGTGCACTTTTCATTACCATGACACATTCCCATCACGTAGCAGGAGTTGCTGACAATTATCCTCTTCATTAACGTGGCTATTAGAGAGAAGTCTCTGAACTTGGCGAGCTGCTTCGTTTGTACATTTGATCCTTATGTGTTTGTGCAGGCTTTTTGTTGACCCCACTGCAGGCCACCAGTCGTAGGAAAACCTAGGCTCCTATCTCAAAAAAGCGTAGCCTGTCAGATAATCAATTAAATCCATCTGTATATTAACTAGATAATTTTTCTTATTTCTCTTTTGTGTTCAGAAGGTGTTTAATACTGCGTAGCTCCCTACACGAAAAGACCCTCAGCTAAATTCATGCCCCAGCTTCCTTCCCTCCGTACCTCAGGATGTGTTACTCCTGACTCCATCGCGTTTTTGCTGTGCCCATGCAGAACATTGAAGCTGCCTTTATCCACCAGTTACAGCACCGCCAATACCGAACTGGATTCGAACCGCGTTCACACCAGCAGCCCCAGCGTGGAAGGCGAAACACAAACCTCGCGTCTATCGTCAGGATTATTGCCTTGAGAGGCTGTAGGGCTACGTATTCACAACTGACGCGTAACAAAGATAAGGATGTTTGCACTCGCGTGCTTCAACGTAGTATTTTAATTGACTGCCGTAAAAATCTATCGGGTTGTGATAGAACAGCCTCTGCCTTCTCTGAAATCCTGCCGCTGTTCCAGTACGTTCCCTTCTCTTTGCAATGCATTAAAAATCTCTCACCAATTTGGTATTCATCACAGAGACCTTTTCAGCAAGAAAGAAACTTAAAATACCTGATTTAGCGAACGCTTTACGCGTGTAAGCGGCATTTCAATGGGCGTGGCATACAGGGATATGACATAGGTCAATTTTTCACTTTAAACGGGAGCAGTCTGCCACTTTGGGGGAAGATGGCCGCGGGCACTGGGGACACGGCGGGGAGAGCAGGCTTTTGGGGGGCAGGAGTGGCTGCTGACTCGTTTCCAAGCTGGAGGGAGTGGCATTTCCCAGTGCGCCCCACCTAGCACTACAGTTCCTCTGTCATTCGCAGCAGGGGACTGCGCCATGTCCCGCTGTCCGAGCCCACCTTCTGTCCTGGGAGAGACAGGCCATGGGGGAAGGTGGCACACGTCCCGTCACACAGACAAGGCGCAGGCAGGATGGACGCTCGTGTGCAGAAACTGGGATCTGCTCCCAGACCTGCAGATGGGACTAAGTTGGCCAGAGGATGCATGAGAGGTGTCACCGAAGAGACGGATGGGGTCCCCATTTCTCTTGAGCTCACCACCAGGCCCATCCATCTCTTGAAGCACCCTGTGTGAAGAAAGCACCAGCTTGCGGCAGGTCAAGGCCATCGATGGAAAACAAATAAGGTCATTCCACCCATTCTAGCAATCAATTATTTTAGTTACAACACGAGTAGGCGCAGCATTTTCAGAGGAAAATGTGATTTTTGGAAGTATCTCCGTCATGGCCGCGTGTATAGTCACCTCAGGGCCACAGCAACACGGCTTGTCAGATGGTGTCAGACCGGCCCGGCGGTCCCAATTCGCCGCTCTCCCCGCGCCCCTGTCCCAGCTCACACCGTGGGTGAGGTCCCACTTGTTTCTCACGCTCGGTCCCGCCTTTATTCCACCCGCGGCTTGCGGGGCTCCCCGTGCTGTGACGGAGGACTCGCAGGCCGGGCAGCGGGGGGACCCCGCCGCAGACCCTCTGGCACCTGATGTTGACCCCCGCACAGCCCAGGATTTTGGAGACCCGCTGCGCCACCCACTGCCCTTCCGCGCCGCCAGGGGGCGCTGCGGCGGCGGGGGCGGGGCCGCGGAGAGGGGGCGGGGCCCGAGCCCACGCTCGAGTTCCCAGGGCGACGGGTGGTCGCGCCGTGACGTCAGGGTGTTTCCCGGTGACGTCAGACAGCTCATGCGCAGTGGCCGCGGCGGCGATTCTGGTTGACGTCACAGGCCGGGCGTAAGGCGGGCCGCTGGGAGCTGGCCGGGGATCTGCGCTCGGCTCCCCCCTCCCCTCCCCCCCTCCCACTACGGGTCGCGGCTGGGGGCGTCCCGGCGGCGGGGACGCGGCTCCCCCTTTCCCCTCCCTCGCCCCGGCGCTTCGATCCAAGATGGCGGCGCTGAGCAGCGGCAGCAGCGCGGAGGGGGCCTCGCTCTTCAACGGGGACATGGAGCCCGAGCCGCCGCCGCCGCCCGCGCTCGGCGCCTGCTATGCAGGGGGCAGCGGCGGCACCGGCGACCCGGCCATCCCGGAGGAGGTGAGGCCACACGGCAGCGGCGGCTGCTGCAGCCGCCACCAGCCCCCCGCCGCCCATCGCGCCCCCGCCCCCTCCGGCCGACCCGCACCCGGCGGCCGTCGGCGGGACCGGCCCGGCCGGGGCCCCGCGGGGCAGAGCGAGGCGCGGGGCCGGCGGCGGCGGGTATCCCCGCTCCGGGGAGGCCCCGGCCTCCTCCCCTCCCTCCCTCCCCCGCCGCCGGCAGCGGGGGCGCCGCTCGCTGCAGCCGCCGCCGGTGAAGCGGTGCCGGGGCGGGGAGGCTCCGCGGCCTCGCTCCCTGGGCCCGGACCCGGGCCCGCTGTTTCCCGGGGGCGGCTCGTCCCGCCGTGAGGAGGCGGCGACCCCGGACCCTCGGGGGCCGGGGCTTCCCCCGCCCCGCCGCGCCGCGCCGCGCTCCGGCTGGGGAGGGCCGGCGGGTGGGTCGAGGTCTGGTGTCAGACGAGAACCCCCCTCCCCTCCGCGCCCCCGCTGTCACGCTTGCTGTTACCTGGCGGCCGTGACCGGCAAAGGTTTCGCGTGGGGGCTTTGTAATCGGTTTCCCCGGGTGGTTTTTGCAACACTCGAAATACATTTTTTCAAACCAGGTTTGGTTCCTTTTTTGTGGATGTTGGCCTGGCTCAGCGTTTCTGCAGGGGGACTCTGAAGAAATGTTAACGAACAGGGCATCCTGCGGGCGTTGGGGATGTCAGGCCTCTGGTTTGTGTCTCTCCTAGCTGCTTCCTGTGTTTTGGGGGCATGTTACTTAACTTCCCAATCCCACGGAGAGAGAGCAGTACTACCTGTTTTGGTAGGGTTAAAGTGTAAGTTGCTAACGCTACTGAAATGTTTTGAGAAAGTGGGATAAAATGTACCGTAACGACGCAAGGTGTTTTGCAGATACGGATGCTGTAGGCATCGAAGTCAGAACAGATTGCGAAATGCCATGCATCAGGTCTGTTCTGGAGGTAAATACAGATGCCAGAAGCTCTGCCGCCTTGTTCTGAGAGTGTTAGTTGCTGAAGATAATTTCAGCTCGGCTTTCCTGAGCGTGCATGTGTAATCCGCGCGGGACCTCTCCCCTGTGAGCGGAGTCTTGTGGCCCTGTGAGGTCCTGAGCCCACCCGGTAGCAACTCCGTGCTGCTCTGGGGGGAGACCCACCACCATCCTGGCTTGGATCATCAGCTCACAGAGGGGTCCAGTTTGACTGCCAATTCAGCAGAAAAGACTGTTTTATCCATTTTATTAATAGTATAGTGGCTTACAGTGAGAATTAATGAGTTGAGAAGTTTGACGAGTACTAGAGCTCATCTAGTAGACAACCAGAAAGGAGAAATAGGGAAGGAGTCTGGCCCTGTTGATGCTAGTGAGAGGTCAGATGGATTCCCTCATCTTGAGGAGCTACTGGCTTGCTTGTTGAAGGAAGGCAAAACTCAGCAGTATACATGTATTTTACACCTAACCAGCAGGGTGACTAAATGCTTTGAGTAATGCAAGTCTGGTCTTAACTTTCCTGAGTAAGGAGAAACTCTCAACTGGTTGAGAAACCTGAATACCTCAAGCGTGTGGTTTAACAAATGCTTTCTTTCAGCAGTAAAATGAGGTTTCAAAGTTTCTTGCTGATGTTTATCACACAGATTGTGCTGGTGCAACTGTGCATGGAACTGAATTTCTCAGTTATTTCTGCCATTAAAAAAACCAAATCTCTGTGGAGTTATTTCAATAACTGGTTTATATTGTGGCCCTGGAAACAGTAATATCAGTACAGCTCGGTTGGGTAAATAAATGACAATGCAAGAGAGAGGAGAGGGAAAAGCAGTGGCAGGAGGCAAGAATTTTTTTGAAAAACAATTTTCACATCAAGAGGGAGTGTTTGTGAAAGTGCCGTAAGTTACTTAAACTTCAAAAATGTTTTAGCCTGTGTCAGTCATTAGATTTGACTCCAAAATGCTAAATTATGTAGTGTAGCTTCTTCTCCCCTTGCCCTGAATATCTTACATCCTTATGTGGGAGAGAGGGAGAGAGAGCAGCAGTCTGGTGTTTGGAACACCTGCCAACCAGAGAGGTTAGTACATTGCAGTTATGGGTGCGTATATTCAAGGTTAGGAAGCATGCGGGGGTATTCTTGTATTATTTAAATTGGAAATTCTGAAACATATAGGTCTAAGGCAGAGCTGGTGCTAGATTTTTTTATTTTCTGATGTGGTTTTGTTTTTTAGTTAGCTAGTTCTTCCTCAAGTCGTAAGTAATTAAATTTTGTTTAAGTACACCTATTACTTCATCTAAACCTGTACTTTTAATAAAGACCAAAAAGTTGCTGATACAGTTAAAATGGAAACTAATCTTAATACTAAAACAAGCCAACGTAAAGTGTAATGCAAATTCAAAGTGACATAAGTCAGAAAAATACTGAAGTGCTTCTAACTGACTCATGGCTCTAATATAAGTACATGTCCTAGTGTTTTGCTTGGTTCCTTCAAGACGAGGTAAATCTAAACTTTAAAAGTAACCCTGTTGTAGAAGCCCATCAATGAGCATAACCTCACTTATTTTGAGGAGATACCTGAAAGGTTTTAGTTCCCTAAAATCTTTTAGGAAATGCAGACCTGATTTCCAGGGTGAAAACCTTCAGTTCTGTACTCAGTTTCTAGTTTTAAAAGGGGTGCAAACAGCAAGAATCTCTGTCAGACTTTGAAGCAGTCTTTCACAAACTTGTAAGCTGGAGTCCTCCGGTAATGGAGGTGTTCTGTATCTGGATCGTAGCCGGGTGCTCTGTGTTGATTACAACTACGTCGATGTCACTTACAAATTCAAGGGCTGGGGTTTTGAAAAACAAATTTAGAGCTGTGTTGTTCAACTTGTGGCCAGTTTTTAGTCAAATAATCAAATTAGGGCTTTAGAAATTGCCTCAGTAGCCTAAATGCTGATACTAAAAATCTTACTCTAATAATGAAATCATTACATAAGAGTATAAAAGTTGCTAAAGCTTTTTTTTTTCCTCTGTATTACAATTTGGGATTAGTAAGAGCCCATACACTCATGTAGTACGTTTAGGAAGCAGGTACTTCTTGGAGGCATACGGATTTAAAAAGGATAGGAGCAAGTTAGTTTTGCAGAAATTTTCCTCTTCCGCTCACCATTCAGCTGCTGGTGTTGGGAGGCCTAGGATGAGCACTGGCGTCCGGAGGCAAGTAATTTGGCTTCTTCTCCCAGATGGATTCTCAGGGCAAGAGATTGTTTTGATGGAAGGTTTTCAGAGTATTACAGGGTTGTTGATATAGTAAGGAGTGTGTGACAGCTGGGAGGAAAGGCTCTCTTCTTGTTGCTAGAGATTATTTACACCAATATTAAATAATTCAAATGTGATTTTCAGTACTTGAAGCTTTGTGCCATGAACTACTCTTTGGAAGATGAAAATTACTTTGAAGGTTGAGAAGTGAGGGCTTGAGCTGTTGGATGGTCGATCGTTTTCTAGGTGGCAATGCTGGAATTTATTCTGCATGAATGTTAATTATGTATTTAGAAACCTTAATCTTATAAAACGTTATTCTTTAAGGAGAGTAATAAAATGCATAGAATGAAAAGGTGCCTCTAACCTTATAGTAGGTGGTAAGTTCTCATAAAGTAACACAAATTCACCAAGAAAAACTGAGGTTGTTTTTGTTGCAGTAACATGTAGGGGACCTATCATGCTGGTAATCTGAATAACTTTCAAGTTGCTGCTTCTCTTAAGAGTTTACAATTAAGCATGCTGCTTATTTGGAGGACTGAAATTATATAAGCATTTTTTTACTTCATTACTTTTGTTGTTTTGGGAATATGTTTTACATTGAATTTCCATTATGTTTCATTGCATTTGTGTTCAGTAATTGAGCTAACTTTATAGTCTGTGAATGACATACTATTTAATTGTGAGGACAAGTTAAAGTACTACAAGGTGCTTCATATCCAGTTAATATTCTGCAGGAGTATATCTCAAAAGATAAGTTAAATAATTCTTTTGTTTTACACAGCGTGGGAAGGGCCTAAGCTGGATACTGTGTCTGACTTCAGGTCACAGCTTTAAGAAATACATGGTCTAGCAGGGGAGACTCTAGAGAAGAATAATAAGGATGATCTGAAGTCTAGAAGATCAGAGCTTTGAGGAAAGACTGAAAAAATTGAAGTTACATTGAAAGATAAATGGAAGTTGTCAACGCTGTTACAAAGAAGAATGCAAATAACTTGTTCTCCAGGCTTGTGGCGATTGCTGCCAGAAGTAGTGAGTTTAAATGGTAGCAAAGGAGGTGGTTGCATATTACTGTGAGGCCTTTTTCTTTATAGCGTGAAAGTCGACTTTCTTAACTTTTTATAAATATGTCCATTAATAGGTTCTGTCACCTCCACAGGCAAACATATGTCAGGAGTGATGGGGCAAAGTTGATCCAGGTGTAGAAAAGACAGTGACTGTGATAATCTCTCATCTTTTTTTCATTAGACTTCTTATGATTCGTTTGTGGGAAGGTAGATGGAACATCAGAGCGCAACCTTGAAATAGTTGAGTTTAGTGGGGATATGAAAGAGATTTCTGCTTATGATGTCCTTTTCCCAAAAGGCAGTAGGATTAACAGCTCTGTGGTAGCTTGTTTGATTACACAGAACTTGTTTGATAGAGTAGTAGCTGCTTCTGAAAAGTTCTGATGTCTCAGGAGGCTTGTTTCTTGTCTCTGTGGATATCTGCAAACTGGTTGGATACAAAGTGTTTGGTACTGAATTTTGTGTTAATACGTGTTGTTACTTAAGCCACTAATGCTATTCCCGTTTGTATTTTGTTGTAGTTGTAAAACTCAAAGACCTGTTATTTTTAAGGCTGTTCTAATAATATCCTTCTTGACACTTGTTTAGCTAGGAAAGGCAATTCTTTTGTTGCATGCAGTTAAAAATACTGTAGACCAAATGAGATTTTTGGTTTTTTATGGAGATAACTTTTGATGGTAGCTATTTTTTAAAACAAACTGGGAAAAAAAAAGTATTTCCTTAAAGCTCCAATTTGTTCCAATTTGTGTTCCACAATTCCACTTTGTTTTGGTTTTTCTTTAATGAATTTGTAGTTCAGTTTTATTAATTGTAATAGCTATAGAAAATTTGACTGCATTAAGTATTTTGGTGGGAATTTCAACTAGAAGGAAATATAATTTTATTTGTACTTCCAAGAGAAACAAAAGAAGGTTTCAAATTGTCGTGAAATTGCTAATTCTCTTCCAATCCAGCCGTACATACAAGCTGCTTCAGGTTTAAGAGTATTTTTGGAGACACTTTTTGACCACGTGTAAGTTTTATTTTCAATTTGAACCACTTGCTTTTGAAGGGCAGTGTAATGTATTACATAGTAGAAAAGCTCTGTCATAACTGTCATCCTTAGTGGTGGTTGCTGCTCCCTATCACTGCAGTTACGCTGAAGTCAATCAAATGGTGCTCTGTCACCCAGAGAGGGAGGTTTTGCTGTTGCCTGTACCTGTGCCTGGCTACTCAGCCAGATCTACTCCCTTAGGCCAACTTAGTACCACGTAGGGCCTTTCCTAAGTTGGTTCAGCTTCATGAATGCTGAAGAAAATTGGCATCATTTTTGCTTAGTTAGTTTTCTGCAACCTTTGTGAACTGAAACTCCTCAACATGGCACCCGATGAGCTCCAAAACTCTTGCAAGGCAGGAGACAGAAGGAATGTGGTTAGGAAGAGTAGTGGTGGAATGGTAGAGGTTCAGTTCCTTCTCCTCCTTTTTTTTTTTTTTCTTTTTTTGAGATCATCTGTCCTGTGAAACTGTACTGACCTTAATTGTTTTTTGTATTTGAATGAGAAGTCTTGTTCAGCTGAGGCTTCCTTAGCTGGTCTTACCAGATTTAGATCCTGACATGTTAGATCTTCGTGGTCTTGGGCTTCCCGTGCTAGGCTGTAACGATCTTCAGTCTCTCTGGATTGCTTCTGAGCGTACCTTTCACAGAAGCATGATTGCATGCCGTAGTTTTGCCATTGTGCCAGGGATGTGAAGGTCCTCTATGAGCCTCTTGTATAGTAAGCATACTTCTCCAACAGCTTTGACCATGTGAGAGTTCTAGGTACAATATTTCGTTTTCTGAGGTGTGAGATGGTTTTCATAATTTTCAACTGTTCACACATCTGTGTGTGTGAACACAGCTCCTTTTCTCATAGTCAGAGCTGGTACAGAAGTTAGTATGCAATATACCGGGTTCTTTGCTTCATTTTTTTTGTACTAGTTGCTCTTGAGCGTTTTGGGCATACAATGGTATCCTCCTAATCTTCCCTCCTGCACACAGCTTTTTTCCAAAATTATGAAATACATATTTATGCAACTGATTTCCTCTTCTGTGACCAGTGCTAAAGTTAAACAAGGCTGCTCAATGCAGAATTACATGCCTTTTCTTCTTTTTTCCTGTTTAAACTCCTTGCTGCAACTGTTTGGTTTATTGCTCCACCTTTTTAGCATTTGTGTGTTTTGAAGGAGCTGCAGGAGTGCCTTTCTTTATTCTGTTTCTGATTACATTTAATGAATGTAGACCATAGCAAAAAAAAAAAAGGATGAAACAGGTGAAGATACAATTTTTAACCATTCCCATTGTCCCAAAGTGCTGTTAGTTCAGGCAGGAGTTTTGGGGGAACTCTGCTGCCCATTGACATCCCACCTTAACACAGCTGACCAACCTGATCAAAGATCTGAAAACAGAACCTGTGCTCTTTTGAAAATGGAGTTTGCTGTTCAGTGCTTGGTATCAAATGGATTCTCCACACTATCAATCCTTAATTCGGGAAATTAAAGGAGTGTGTTTGGGCACTGAAGGAAACTTCTTTTTTGAAGGTTCTGATCAAGTGAAATATTCCTGTGGGTTCTCCCAGTATACCTGCAGGAAATCTATAATGAAATGACAAATTTCTGAGTGAAGGGTACCAACTTACTTGCCTTCTAGATGAAAAATTTTAAAGAAAGTGAGGTTGTTAATGAACAAAATGTACTTACTGTCTGAAAATATGTTGCGTAACTAAGTGGCTAGACTTTTTTATTACAAAACGGGAGATACCAGCTCTAGTATCTTCATCTGTTGTGTAGTGAGGCCCCTTAAACAGTATAGTTATTAGTAAAGCTTTTGTTAAATGCACTGAAAGTAGTAAGTGTTTTTCAAATGCAGTTACGTTGTATTCAGTCAACATTTTCTGTCACTTGGAGCACAAACTTGGTAACTTCTAATTTTCTGGGTTTTCCTTTATCTCAGATAAAGGGGTTGTTTTGTGGGTAGATATTTCTGAAGTCTGAGTAGTGTGTCTAGCTTTTTATCTCTCTAGTAAAAGTTATTCATTAATGGTGTTTGAAAAGCAATATGAAATCAACATGAAATAAAATACATCATTACGTCTAAGAAGCTGGTAGTATCTAGGTGCTTGAAACTGGATGGTTGTATATTGGTGCATCCATCTTTGAACTGGTTTTGTAAATCTATTCATTAAATCTTAATAGGTCAAACATTCTCTCTAATTAGTTGTAAGTAATGTAGATTTAAATGTGAGTCTTTGGCATCATCTGAGGTAGCTTTCAGAAAGACTTTCTAGCGCACTCGTAATTTTGCTAGAGTACAGTTTGTAAGTGTTAATAAAGTCTCTTGTGATGTTTTTAAGCTTATGTACATCGTTGAAAATTGATGTAACTTTTTCCAGTCTCTAGGTTCAGTATTTGTAGGTTGTAAGTCTTGCAGCAGGTTTTATGTACTAAGTAGTTCTCATATTTGATCATTTGACTGAGTCAAATGGAAGTATTTTTTTTCCATGAGGTTTTATGGGTTTGTTGGGGTTTTTGTTTTTCTTTTTTTTTTCCTAAACTGGATGGTTCTTTTCACCATTCTACCATGGTAGCTATTACATCTTGGTTTGGATTTTTTTTTAAAGTCTCCTAACTCTACAATGAGTGGCAAGGAGCCAATTCTGCCTTTAAAATTATTTCATTTTTTATGTTGGTACTAGGGTTACTAAGGCAGCATGGTCTGCTGAGTAGAACACAGAATGCCGTTTAGGAGAATGTGGTTTCTGTGGCAGTTTCTATTTGTGACTGTTTTCTGTAACTGGGAGCAAATTACTTGTGTTTCAAAAATAATTAAAAAAAAAAAACCAAGTACATTTGCTCTGTTTCAGGGTTTGAGACCTCTTTGTGATAAAAATGGGATACCTTAGTTACTTTATTGGATCAGAGATACTTCTAAACAAACAGAATATGTTTGTACTTGACTAACAATTCCAGCTGTCTTTTATATTTTTCTAACCAGCTGGTAGGAAACATATGCACAGTATAGTAATAGTTTAGTGGTGGAATATTGCAAAGTGTATAACAAATTATTTTACGGATTGATAATATGAGCTTTTAAATAGGTGCTGATTATCTTTTCTGGATGGTCTAATTAATTATGTGCTCTGGCAAGGAGAGAGCAGAGTAAGTTCTGTGGTTCAGCTGCGACGGAGTTTATTTGTTTTGTCACATTAATTAATGTGACCCAAGCTGTGTAAGAGCTCTGCTTGACTAGTTTTTGCTTCTTATAGGCAATTATTGTAATTAGCTGGTTAGCTGCTTGCTTTCCATCGTAACTATGACTTGTCTTCAGCTAAGGTGCACAGAGTAGTCGTCTAGTGTGTGCATTACAGTATTTTTAAAATTTTCACCACTGTTTGGATTTAACACTTGTTGAGACTCTGTGGTAGTTATTTCTCTGAAGCAAAATTGTATTCTTAAGTGAATTTAAGAATTGCATTCTTAATTTTTTTAAAACCTGTGACAATCTAGGGAGAAGATGTTAAATTTAATAAATGTAAGTACAGTGAATTGTACCAGAACTTGACCTGTGCATGATCCTCATGATTACTGAATTAGTACCAAAGTGAATAAAAGAGACTAGTACTAATGCAGCACAGAAGCCTTGAGGAATATGGTACTGAAGATTTAGTTAAATCAAAGAAAGTCATGCAACTGGTGATTAATGCTTTAAATGGAGGATACAGATAGCTCTTATTTTTCACACTCTGCTATTCTACTGTGGTAGAAAACACTTGTTAACTTTCCTTTTTACAGTGCTTGGAGGCAATGGTGATGGGAAGAGTGGGGGAATGAAAGAGAACTGAAACTTGAACAGGAAGGCTGCTGCTTCATGGTGGCCTGAATCCGTCTAACTGTGGGCTATAGAGAGGAAAGGTGACTTTTTGCACCAGCTTAGGTGGTCACTGGATCCTTTCCCGAGCTGTTTTAGCATGCTGGATTGACAGAAAACTAACCCTGACAAAGAGAACAATTTTCTGCTTTAGTGTAATGAAATGGTTCAGCCAAAGGTTTACGTTCTGGAGAAAGAGTAAAGAAAGGGAGCAGGAGTAAGTAGCCAAGGACAGTACAATGATTGCACCCACCTTCTAGGTTGGTGTAAGCTGCAAAGCAACCACTATGTAAGGCTCTTGGTGACTTTTTTTCTTACAGAGAAACTGCTTTCTTATGTTACAAGGGTAGACTTTATTGAGCTTTATCCTTTACAGTTTACCATTGTATTAAAAAAACAAATTAAACACTTATAAAAAGTAGGGAACATTTGAAGTCTGAATTCCTTTTGTTAAAGAGAAGAGAACTTAGAGGCAAAGGCCTGACAGACTGAAAGGCTGTTTTTTCTACTTTAAGAGTAGAGCTGAATGATGAGCAACTCAATTTGTGTTTAGAATTAAACAAAGGAAAAGACATAGATTCCTCTCAGTTGCAAGTGATGACTTGCAAATAAATGAGAGGTGCAAGTAAAAACTGTTAGTAGTACCAGAATTTTGTGTGGTGGAAGTCCTCTGGTAAAGAAAGCAAGTTGTTATTGAATGTGTTTGTCTTAGAATCGTGGAGTTAGTCCACCACTGGTTTCTTTTTTTATTTTTTTTTTTTCCCCGTAGTTTCTGCTGCCAGCTCCTCAAAGCTGATACTCTGATACCTGAGGATTAACTTGGTCAGGTGTTTCCTAGTTTTTTGAAGTAGGGAGGGAGTTGTTGGGTGTTCAGTTTTGGTGGGGTTTTTTTGCTTAACAGGAGCAGTGTCACAGCAGACACAGTTGAAAACCTGCATTGCTGGTTACAGGGGGTTAAGAATTGGTCTTTCCTTCCTAAAAAAGGTTACCTGTTAAATGGAAATTAATTTTCATCTTGAAACCATTTTAATATTTTACTAACCACTGTGCTTACAGCAGATGCCTACTGATCACATTACTGTATTAGCTGACCTAGTTATGATCCTTGTCGTCAGACAGGATGGTGCAAAAACTGTTGTACCTCTTCTTCAGGATTTTCAGTCTCGAATGTACTATTATACCTCTTCACCAAGACTATTCTTCATCAGTCTAGAAATATATGTGTTTAGACTTCTGTGGAAAAAGAGATACCAGATACTTTTTCTCTTGGCTACAGTAACTTCAGTGGATATTGTTGTGTGTAACTTATTTACTGTTCTGTGATTGTAAATTTTACCAGACTCATTCTGAACTGTCTAGCTAGCCAACAATGAAAAGACGGTCAAAGTTCGTATCTCAGACATAGTGAAGGAGCTGCGATAAAAATGATTCACCAACATTAATAAAAAGGTGGAGAAGATAAACTAGGAAAGGCAGCTTCAATGTTGATGTTCGTATCACTTGTGTAAACTTATGTGAAAGCCATTGCAAGCTAGTTTTCAATTCAGTAAAGTTTTTCAGCTGTTAGTATATTTCAAACTTTTTTAATAAAAAGTTTTAACTACATTGTTGAAAATGTGGCAATCATGAAGAGCCAGCAAGGAGCAGGTAACACGGTGGATGTGCAAGTTGAGAGAAGCTTCCACTGAGAGGTGGAGAAGAGCTGGAGCCTGAAGTGTAGGAGGAAGGACAGGATAGTCCTTTCCACTGTATGTGCATGTTCCAGCGGATGACTGCAGAAAATGAAAAGCAAGCTTTGCAAGAGGCAGGAAGAGGGCCGGCACCATTCAAGGTTGATGAGGGGGGACAGTGTCTCAGGAAAAGATACTAAAATGTGAGGAAGAGGTAACAGTCATTTTCAGCAAAGAAACTGGGAAAATCCAAGCTCCACATCTTGACATGTGAATGGTGAGCTGGGGTTCTTGCCTCTCTTTCACTCTAACACTTCATCTTCACATTATTTAAGACCTTAGTCCAGCTAAGAACAATGTCATGCTTTAGAAATCTGTCACGTATTTTCCAACAAAGTGGATTCTATCTCAGTGGACCAGCCAACTGAATTGATTCTGTATGAAAGAAGCCTGAAGGGACTGATTAGAATAGTGCTGGATTGGTATTGATGATTTTGTCCTCCTTATAAAACAGTTTTCAAATCAAATGTTAATTTATTTTTTTAAATTACCTAGTTGTTTCCCTCAAAGTATCCTACATGGTCACTACATGTGATAATCCAAATGCAGGACATACTGTGCCTGGACAAATAATGGCTTTTTTGTCTTAACAGAATAGATTTGAACTCTCAGGTATTGTCTACCAAATGTAAATCACGGAGCTTAGAGCTGGAATGTACTGCAAGATTTGAGTACTGATGCCAGGTGCAAAAAGTGTAAAAAAATAGTTTGCTTTGTGCTGTCTCAGACACTGTGTATTTTGACAACCAGCAAAGGATGCAAAAATAACTTTGTGGCTTATAGCCTCGCATTTGTGGAGCCATAGTCTTTCCTGAATAGAATGGATTTAGGCTTCTGCTGCATCTGACTTGCCTCTAGCTTGATATAGGTCATCATCTTTATTACATTGCAAGGGAGTGTTTATTTGCAAAGTTAATGCACAATTATCCACAATAGGCAGATACAAGTTGATGCATTCCAGTATATCTGGAATATTTCCAGTCTCCTGGCTGCCTGTGTCCATGTTAGCCTGCGTCAGCTTCCTTGTGTCAGCAGCGCTGAAAGGAGAATAAAATCTAATCTCTTGTGATAGAGAATAACCTAATGCTACCAGATAAGACAGAAAAATCTATTTAAGGCTTTTTTTTTTTTTTTTTTTGAAAAATGATAAGGTTATCTGAGCTATAAAGGATTCATTACTTGTTTTTTGTGGAACTACAGTGAAACAGTGTGTCTCAAATAACTGCTCCTTCCTGTGGGAAGGAGCTGGACTTGCTTGTGGACAATACTAGGTGCATTGCAGATTTACTTCAGAGTACGTCAAGATTTCTAGCAACTGTCTCTTAGGCTGGCACTGACTTTTGTATTTCTGCAAGATACTTGGCAGTTGTGGTTTTATGGTTTCATACAGCTGTGGAGTTTCTTAAGTGTAGTGGAGTGCTCATAAGAGTAACAAAAATAGGTCTGTTCTTTCTTAATGACCAGCAGACTTCTACAATTTTACTTCTAGAGAAATGATGAGTAAAGTGTGGATAAAGGGGTTACTGTGAGATCTCGAGGAAGGAATGGTATTTGTGTGTACACGTTTAGCTTGAAAAACTTGGTTTCATTCTGTTGTCTGGGAACAAGGTCTTTGGTCCAGGTCTGATTGCTAAAAGGATTCTATATTTCATGGTTTTGCTGTCTCTATTGTTAGGTAGTTCTTTGTTGCTGTCCTGGAATGTTTGTGTTTATGGGGAATGAGATGCTTACTGAAATCCTAGGCAATTTTTGTACACTGAGGTTTTGTTTGAACAGTTGAAAGAAACCCGTACGTCTGTGATTGCTACTGAACTCAAGAGCTTTAATTCTTAAGAACCCAGTGTTTCAGGTTTTTTCCACAGAGATGATGGGGATATGTCATGGCTCCAAGTTTAGGCTGTTGCACATGATGCAAACTTAGCTGAGATGACTTATCTGAACAAGCAAGTTTGAGAGGAGAAAACTGTTGGCTCTGCTGACTGTAAGTGCAACAGGTATGGTGTATTTTTTGTGAGGTGGAAGCTGTGGGTGCTGTGGTGTGCAGAAGCAGGCATTTTAGAGTTGTGTGATGTCACTTGCACAGAGCACCAGTTCTGAATTCCAGTTAGGAAAAGGCTTGAGTTCCTTCAGTTGAATTGAAGTAGTCGTAGATCCTGCATAGTTGGTTGGGGTTGGTTCTCCCGGAGCTAGCTAGTTGAGGGTTGCTCTTGACCACAAAAAAAAAAAAACTGTATAAGCATATTCGCTGATATGGGAAGCCAGAAGGAAAGTTTTCTGTAAGTAAAAATAAGCAGAAGTTGCCACTTAAAGGGAAATTGTAAAGCTTGGATATTTGCCATGGCATATGTGTTCCTGTGCGTACTTGATTAGGGACAGAATATGCTAGTCAATACTAGATTTGCGAAAGTTGTTTTTCAGCTTGTCAGAAGACTTTTTTGATGAATATGGCACACAAAATAGGTTTTCCATTTCTGTGAGCAAGAAGTAATGATTTGTTGCTATGGTTGACTTTGATAAATTTCCTTCTGTCTTCTGCATACTTTTAACTGTGAGAATAGCCTTTCTAAGATTATAAAAATCCGTACTAAGTTTGCCTGTAAGATTCACCTGTGGAAAGGCTCTTAGCTTGCTGCACAGATGTATAGTAGATAATTCAGGGCACCATTTTCAGCTCATGTGAGCAATGTTGTCTTCCATTAGACTTTAATTTCATCTTCTTCAGATGAAGACGTTTTTACTGTAGCCTGGCAGCTGACAGTTTATTTAAAAAAAAAAAAAAAATTCTAGTCACTCAGTTTTTGCTCTTGTGATGTCATTAACTTAGCAGGAAGATTTCTGCCCTTGTTAGAGGATGTTTGATTCTCTTGCCAGCATCTCCTAAATAACTTGCTTCCATTGTACATATTGCTGTTGCTCAGTTGTATTTCTTATTCAAGTAAGGTTGGAATTGTGGGCAAAAAATCAAAAATAGCACATGAGCAAGGAAATTATTTATTATCAATCTCAAAAAAAAAAAAAGAGGTTCATTCTACTCAGCATTGGTGAGGCTGCACCTGGAGTGCTGTGTCCAGTTCTGGGATCCACAGTAAAAGAGATCTGGACATACTGGAGAGAATCCGGTGAAGGGCTACAAAGATGATTAAAGGCCAGTGAAAAAAAGGCGGAGCCAGACTGTTTTGAGTGGTACCCAGTGACAAGACCAGAGGCAATGGGCACAAACTGAAACACAGGAGATTCATTCTGATCATTGGGAAACACCTTTTTACTGTGAGGGTGACTGAGCACTGGCACAGTTTGCCCAGGGAGGTTGTGGAGTCTCCATTCTTGGAAATATTCAGAAGCCATCTAAACAAGGTCCTGGGCAACCTGCTTGAGAAGAGGGTTGAACCAGATGACCTCCAGAGGTCCCTTCCAAGCTCAAGCCTTCTGCAATTCTGAGTTACTTTGTAAGTGAAGCATCTTCTCTCCTCATCTTCTCCATTGCCAGGCATTTAAGTATAGTGAATTGTTCGTATTGATTGTGGTACAGTAGATATTGAGGAAAACTTTTAGTGAGGCAAATTACTAGAATGATCAATTAATAGAAGTTGTGTTAAGTACTAATAAAACTTGCTTCTGAAGGTAATCCTGAGATACTTCCTTAATTGCCCAGTAATTTTCTGTATACACACCCAGGTTAACAGTATGTTACCGGTTATGCAGTAACTGAACATCCTAAACTTGTATACTGGACAAGATAATTGAAATCGTGTTGATTCAAGCTTGTTGTTTTCACCAAGCGTACAACTAGCTCTTGCCATATTGGGAAAAACTAGCAAAATACAGAAATCCTTCTCTTTCCTGCTGGTTGGCAGTCCTGGCTTCAACATGATAATTTGATTGCAAGTTGAGAAGCAAGCTGACTTCCATAGTCACCTCAAGGGAATTTACACAAGAGAATATTTGAACAGCACACTTCGGTGTCCCCTCGCTCCCCTCATTCATTGTAGTTTAGGTTACTTGTTCCTGAGCTTGACTGTAGCTTCTTGAGGAAATCTCTGTTCTGGTATCTGTCTTAAAACTTGGGCTAGAAGTGAATCAATGATTAGTTTACTTTAGGAAATTACTGGCAAATAACTGATGTCTAGAATTAGAAGAGGTAAATAAGGTGCTGTGCAAAATGTGAGCTCTGTATTTTAGAGTTTGTTTCTTTGTGAACACCTCAAGTGATGTAGTAAAACTTGTTTGGATCCAGCTTGGATTGGATTCTATTCTTGGTGGCTACTTTAGAACATGAAGTTATTTGCATCTTCTTTTTAAAGACGTAGGTTGTCACAATTTGTAAATTCAGATCTGGTCTTGAGGCTGTATATTTTATAATCTGAAGTAGGTAAGAGTTAAACTGAAAAAGGTAGTAGGAATCTTTAAAATCCCTTTGGAAGAAACACTGTGTGTATTATCTTAATTTCTTCCATCCTGGATCTAATAACTCTGACATAACCATTTTTTCCTGGTAAGTAAATTGACTAACAGTACCTATGAAGAAGAGATTCTCCCCTCTTCCTCCTTCTTCCCCTGCTATAAATTTCCGACTTTGTTTGGACTGCAGTAGCTTCTTAAATCAGTGTAGCATTATTGCTTTAAATTGACATTCATAATACTGTTCACCTAAAATAGTTTTGAAGTCCTAAAATTAACTCTTTCAAGATGTTGTGAAGAACAAATAACGAGCTGAGTTGTTTCGTAGTACAGTGCCATAAGTTTTCTCCATGCACTAGAGGTAAATGTCTTCTTCACATCAAGTCCAAGGACTGTGAGAAAACTTGCAGAGTAGACAGAGTATAGAAGCCAGAGTGATAAAGACATCCTATTCCCGTGCAAATAGAACACTAGGTCTAGGTTTTGTGAATGTTGTTTACACAGACTACTTAAGGTTTGATAGAAGAACCCTTTCACTAACCTTTGTAGTACTGTAGGAATTGGGTTGCGGATTCTTGCAAGGAAAATACTTAACGTGGTTTTGATAAACATGAAAAATAAACCATTCTTAGAAGTTTTTTATTCGATGATTCCTGAATTTTAAACTCAAATTTTTCTCTTTTTGTCTCAGAAGCAAGCTGTGTGTCACTGACAGTGGATGAATAGGATAGCTTTGTGCACTCTTTTATAGATAATTAAAATACTTTTATTATGGATTTCTGTTACTGAATATCAAGAAAAAGTAATTTGTTTGTTTTAAAACAAATTCTCTAGTCTTCTTTTGGTTAAAACACTTTTAATTATAAAAAAATATTTTCTATTTTAGGTGTGGAATATCAAACAGATGATTAAATTAACACAAGAACATATAGAGGCACTGCTAGACAAATTTGGAGGAGAGCATAACCCACCATCGATATATTTAGAGGTAAGTTTACATTGAGATGAATATGGTTATATTAATGGTGTGTTATCTTAATCTTATATGAAGCATCTTACGTTAAAACTGAGAATACCTGTAGCAGAAGAGAATATTGTCCTTATGTGTTAGAAATTTAACTATTTCCCTGGAGATAGAAAGGAACTATGTGGGATTCCTGATATGCATTAGTAGGGGAAGATCAATGGCACAGTCTAATAGTTATGTTGGTGCAATTGAAATGTAAGGCATTGAAACGTAAAGCATCCTTTTTGGGTGTGAGTTGCTGGGGAGGGAAAGGCTGTGTGTGTATAATAGCAAAAAGTGTACTGTGTTAAAAGCAAATATATACACATACACATGAAAAACATCTTATAAGACTAACATTGCTTTTAAAGCAGTTGGCTTCACTTTTTTCTCTTTGAAAAATAATCGTGTAGAATCCAAAAAAAATTATATTAGTAGAAGGGAACTTCTTAAACAATTACATAAAATTGTAGGGTGGAGTAATATTTTTAAAGCTTTGTTTAATTTGTAAACTAACTACAAATTAAATTTCTGTATTCTTTCATCACTCCAGATTAATAAATTTACATTGACGTAGGACTATTAAGCCCACTAAAAGGGCTGCATGCGTAAGTTACGTCTATTAGGAACTTGCTCCAAACCCTGCCTTTTTCTTGGTTGTCTCAAGTATTGAAATAACTGGAGGTCAACCAGATTTCTTTTGTAGTCTTTTTAATTGTAACTGCTGCCTAAAGGCACTGGGTAATTAAAAATAAAGATCTCATTATTTGAGGTACTTCTAGCTTTTTATCTTAATATGTCAGAGCAGGGCACTAGTTTGATTATACAAATGTTGATATAACAGTTTAACAGTTATGGTCAAATAACCTTAACAGTTAAGGTCAAATAAGGCCCTCTATAGTTGCTTTACTTACTGGTGATGTAAAATGGGAGTTCTGAATGAGTGCTAATCTATTTTAACCACTCAGTGGTATATAAACACACCTCTGTTTTCACATGAACCAGTTCGTTCCGTGTATCTGGATTTAATATTGCCACACGTATGTTGGTTTCATTGCATTGTGTATCAAATTGCAATAACAATGAACTTAATCTGTACTAAGTCTGGTTTTTGAGTAGTGAAATCGTTAGTTTGTTACAGCCAGTTGTCACCTGCTTGTATCTCAGTTAGAACTGAGATCTCTACACTGGAAGCTTTTTGGTTATTCTGTGGTTCATTGATAGGAAAGAGGGCAGTTACAGTTGTGAATATGTACTAGGAAATTATTACAGTCGTGTAAGGAGTATGATAAGTCTGAAATAGTTGGTGACTACAAACCATGAAGCTTAAAGTGCATTTGCAAATTTGATGGTTCCATGTGCTGCTGAGATGAGGCTGCAACTCTGGCTCTTCAACATGATAGGGAGGCCCTGCAAGACGGAGCAGGGTGTTACTCTGCTGCAGGGAGTTGTGCTGGATCGTGAAGCGGGTCTTGTGACAGGTAGTGCTGGTACTGGCTGGGGGACAGTAAGCCACTGGGAGGAAGATGAAAGTGACTGGGATTCTGCTTTTTCAGTTTAATTATCCTATGAGACTCTTGAGTCCTGTGAAAAGAGCCCACCATCATTGAAATTAAAAGCCTTACTTTTCCCAGCTCTTTGCTACATAGTTCCTCCACTTCCTTTCTTCAGATGCTTGCAGTACCAGTAGTGGCTAAGCCACTTCCAGTCACTAACCTGGAAGGAAAATATTCTGGTTTTGTTGGATTAGTTTGCCAGTTAGTTATTAGTTTGTCCAGTTAGTAGATTGAACTTGTTCCTGATGAAGTTCAGTGAGTCCCAAAGCTGTGGGTAACAACGGTAGTGAAGAGCTTGCGGCTGTGAGGCAAGAACCTAGAAAATGGGGTGGGAGAGGAGAAGAACTTTCCTGGTTGGAACATGAAAGAACAAAGCTATATGTAAAAAGCTCTGAATGTGTGACAGAGTGTGGAACAACACGTTTGCTTCTAGGAAATGCGAAACTGAGAAAATACAGTAGTTTTGATATGAATAAAAAGCACAGGAGAGTATGTAGAATACGTGTGGGTAGCTTAAGTGGTTCAGTAGATGTCAGACATAAAAGTTAAAAATAGCAAACTGTCGTGGTTTTGTTTAGTAGGGGGGGGCCTAAGGTGGCAGCTTCTGTAGGAAACTGCTAGAAGTCGCTCCCCTTTGTTCAGGGGACTTGGCCAGGCCTAGGGTGGACCCACTGCTGGCCAAGGCCGAGCCGACTGGTAGCAGAATGTCTCGTGATAACGCCTCTGCGATAACGTATTTAAGAAGGGGAAAACAGAAAAAAGAGGAGAGAAGATGTGAAGAAGCTGAGCGGGGGCAGAGGCGCAGAGGGGGAGGCGCAGGCCTCATGGGCCTTGCAGGCCTCGCCCTCTGGCCTCTCGCCAGGCAGCCGACTGGGCCCGACTCGGTCCAGCCCGGCTGCAAGAAGTGGAGAGGAGATGAGAAGTGAATAAGATGTAAAAAAGATCCTGAGAGACATCTACCAGCCTGTTGTGAGGAACGGCTGCAGACGCCAAGGTCAGTGAAGAAGGAGGGGGAGGAGTGATGCAGCTCTTGGCCAAGATTCCCCTGCAGCCTGTGGTGACAACCATGGTGGAGCAGGTTGTCCCCCTGCAGCCCATGGAGGTCCACGGAGGAGCAGAGATCCACTTGGAGCCCATGAAGGACCCCGTACCGGGGGAGGTGGATGCCTGAAGGCAGCTGTGGCCCGTGGAGGGCCCACTGGGACAGCTGTTCTGAAGGGACTGCACCCGTGGAAGAGATGACCCACGCCAGAGCAGTTCCACGAAGGACTGTGGCGTAGGGGTGGGACCCCACAACGGAGCGGGGAGGAATGTGAGGAGTTCTTCCCCCGACCATGAAGCAGCAGTGTGAAACAGCATGTGAAGAACTGACCACAACCCCCATTCGCTCTTCCCCCCCTGTGCCGCTCAGGAGGGGAAGGTAGTAGAGATAATGTTAAGCCCGGGAAGAGGGAGGGGTGGATGGAGGTTATCTTGTTCTCTGTCTCATTATCCTGCTGTTTGTAGTAATAAATGAATAGTTTTCCCCAAGTCGAGTCTGTTTTGCCCATGACGGTAACTTTAAGGATTTCTCCCTATCCTTATCTCAAACCTTGAGCCGTTTTTCCTTATATTTTCTCTCCCTGTTCTCTCAGAAGGTAGGGGGAGTGAGAGAGAGACTGCGTAGTCTGGTCCGATCGGGGCTGAACTACAACACAAGCTGACTATGTATGGAGCCGCTGTGTGGTATCAGACCTGTTGCTCAAGTTCTGTTCCTGGGCGTCATCACTGACTCCTATGCGTGATCCCTCATTCCCCTCAAGCTTTCACATTTGGACTATGTCTAGGTCTTCATCTGTGTACTCCAGAGTGCTTGAACAGGAGAAGAGTCCGTCCTCTTCTCGATTTTGTATTTTGATTGTTTTGCTGAAGTCCCATTTTTGGCTGTGAAGTACAATACTGCCCTGCTTGTACCCAGAATCTGTATGAGTAGTTTTGCTAATCTGTTACTTGGATGCATCACTCTTTCCTTTGTTGCCTTAGAATCCTAGAATCATAGAGTAGTTTGATTTGGAAGGGACCATTAAAGGCCCTCTAGTCCAACCACCCTGCAATGAGCAGGGACACCTTCCACTAGACCAGGTTGCTCAGAGCCCCATTCAACCTGGTCTTGAACGTTTCCAGGGATGAGGCATCCACCACCTCTCTGGGCAACCTGTTTCAGTTTTCTACCACCCTCGTTGTAAATTTTTTTTCCTTATGTCTAATCTAAATCTACCCTCCTTTAGTTTAAAACTGTTACCGCTTGTCCTATCATAACAGGCCCTGCTAAAAAGCTTGTTCCCATCTTTCTTATAAGCCTGCTTTAAGTACTGAAAGGGCACAGTAAGGTCTCCCCAGAGCCTTCTCTTCTCCAGGCTGAACAACCTCAGCTCTCTCAGCCTGTCCTCATGGGAGAGGTGTTCCATCCCTCTGATTTTGTGGCCCTCCTCTGGACCTGCACCAACAGGTCTACGTCCTTCTTATGCTGGGAGCTCTAGAGTTGGACACAGTACTCCAGGTGGAGTATCCCAAGAGCAGAGTAGAGGGACAGAATCACCTCCCTCAACCTGCTGACCATGCTTCTTTTGATGCAGCTGAGGATGTGGTTGGCTTTCTGGGCCGCGAGTGCACATTGCCGGCTCATGTCCAGCTTTTCATCCACCAGTACCCCCAAATCCTTCTTGGCAGGACTGCTCTTAATCCCTTCATCTCTCAGCTCGTATTGATACTGGTTTTAAAATCCTTCCACTGCTCTGATCTCTCTGCATCTTCCATAAATTGTGAGCTACTCTTAAGGACTTCTGTACATTGTGCCTGTTGATCATCTGTTGAGTCCTATCAGCAAGCATGTTGTCTGCTTCTCTTGGCAAAAGTTGGAATTAGCCAAAGCTAATTGCTAGGTAAGTACTTGCAAATGAATACTTCTGCTTTCACGCATATTGCCCTTACTCTGTTGTAAGCATCTAGTTTTACTGTAGTGCTTTCTGCAGAACCATGGCTTTTTGTATACCTGTGAAAAGCTTGACAGCTATCCATCCATCTTCTGGTGCGTAGAGTTTCACTACAGTAGGATTTGTTCTGTTCTTTTGTACTCCTGTCTGGCTTTATATCTTTCATTTCTTGCGTATCTTACTAACTGCTCATGTTCACAGCGCTTACAGCACCTCATACACTGGCTCCTGGCCTGTGTTGGAGCTGCCTCTGTAGACCTGTCAAGAAAAGTTGTGGTTGAACCTGGCAACAAAACTGCATTTCAATTAAAAATGGAAAAGAAGAGATGGAGGAGCGGAAGCGTGCATGAGAAAGCTGAAGAATTGAACAAGAAAATTAATTCTAAAAATTGAGCATTCAAAGGATATACTGAAATTAGTTGTGCATCTAATATAAAACATACACCTCATTTAAAAAAAATGATGCCTTAGTTGCTTAGGAAGATAGAAGTTTTTTTTCTGTGCTCAGCTGAGAGTGAAAAGACAATTTTTTTTTTTTCAGATTTATTTTTTTAAATTCTGGGGAGGGTGTCAATGCATTTTTACATCAAAAGAACTTTAAAACTGACAGCTGTTATTGCAGCCGTCATTTCAGGTTTTATCAATTGGCTATGAAAGAGGAATGGATTTCTTGAAATATCGAAAGTGATTGACGTGTGCTATGTTGAGTTCAGCATATATTTAATTATTCCTGCAAGAGGAGATACTCACCTTCAGGGATATCTCCCTGCCTTGATCCATCATTCATCAGCGATGGTCTTAAAAAGGTGGCTGTAGAACATGGAGAGTAGGGCCTGCAAGCCTAGGCAGGCTGCTTTGTTTGTGGCTGCCTAGAAGTGGAAAATGTAATGTGAATTAACCACAGAATTTTCTTCTGATTGTTATAATTAGTAATAGCTTTGGGAATCTTATCGATATTCTCTAACATGATTACAAGAAAAACTTTTCTGTTTGTTCTGACTTGAAGAAATAATAAATATAGTAAGCAATGGCTGCATTACAATCTAAAAATGGCTTGTAGCTAAAATTCTTTCTTTGGTAGCCCTAGTTCTTAACTTCTTCCATCCCCTGCATGTGAGCATGTATCTCAGAAATCTCTCTCAAATATTTGAAATAACTGCCTGACTCAGTAGATGTAGAAGTATCACTAATAGCATTTTTCTTTTCTTCTGAAGAAGAGACTGCAGGAGCTCCTCAGTAGGTTTTAGCACACTTTTTGGAAGCACTCTATATTCCAGCAGCTGAAAACAATGATTTTGATCTTCCCACATAGTTTCTTAGTGCGTTATATCTGTCCTTGAAGTGCTGTTTCCCAAAATACACAGTTGGTGAATCACTGTGGAAAAACCCTTTCATTTAAGAGTTTGTCTAAGCATTGTAAATATTGGAAATCTTTACCGCAAAGAAGTCTAACATTATGATACTGGGAAAACCTGGGATTCAGTTAGCAAAAATGGTTAAAATATGTAGTTACATATTATTCTATAATGGCCATCAACTTTTTTTTGGCCCTACCAACAAAGTACTTATGGAAAGGATAACCTGAGTTAGGGAAAGGAGAATAAAGATTTGTGCATTTCAACTTAGCATTGACAACAAATGCCATTCACAGACTGAAATGGGTTGTGCAGATTCAGACTGGCCGAAAGCAGTCGGCTCGAACTAAGAAAGGAGGGATCGTGCTTAAATGACTTAATCAGATTTGTTGGCCTTTGTAGACTCTTAATGACTGTTTCGGGAGGCCTTACCTATTTAAACTTCCAAAATGCATTGTGTGTCCTTCTTGCCTTGTAGTCATGTGGACAGTATTACCTACGAACACTTCATCTGTGACAACTTAATTGAACAGTATTAGCCTCTTGACGTGTAAATCATTCTTTGTGAGGTTGGATCCCAGACCTCTAGGTTACTTCAGTTAACAGTACAAGAATAAGCTGCCTGCTTTTTTGTGTGTGTGTGGTTTTTTTTGTTTGTTTGGTTTTTGTTCAGACTCCATGCAAAACAAAACAGTATACAAATGCATAGATAAAACTTATTTGGTATGACTATCATTCTAAAACTCAGTCAGCTTTCTAGTATTGTCGTGAAGGAATTCTCTTCTGCTCCTACTCTTGGAAGCAATTGAAAATGAGATTCATGGTGGTAGAGGTATGTTTGTCCCCAATGTCTGTAATTTTTTTTTTCCTAGCTTTCTCTTTTCCTGGGCTATTAAACATATTTTATTCTAACATCTTGCTGTTCCCTTTTTTTTGAGAGTTTGACTGTTGAATTTCAGGAGAGTATTTAATTCCTTGTTCCTGTATATCTGATGAATCCACATCAAATTAATTAAAGAAGATTACCTCTTTGGTGTAAAGTATGCTTATTGCAACAGCAGGCAGATACAGTCTGAAATGAATCTTAGTGCTGAACCTTAGGTTGTTTCAGACCATGAGATTCCAGGAAAATGCTAACTCTGAGTACAGGCACTGGGAAATGTGGCAGTTCTCTGGGGAAATTCACATTAGTTGTTAGCAGGCTCCTAACAGATGCTGATCAAATATATTGGACCAAAACTGGAGTGTCTAAAGTTAGGCTAAGTACAGATTTAGGAGTCTTACTAAATGAAGAAATCCTGACGTACGTTACTGTCTATCTTCAGCTCTCATTTGACTTAGTGGGATTTGCATTTGATCAACAGGCTAAAAGGTCAGACATCGTTAAAATAGAAACACAATCTCAGTTTCAAAGACCAGGAAACTGTAGTTTAGGCTTTTAAGAGTCTTGCAGTGTGTGGATATGATCTAAAATCGATTGAGGAAGGGAGAGAGCATGGTAAAACCAGTCGATCTAGTTGAGCTTAGGCTGGGTTTCTAACCAGATGTGGTAGGAGGCGGGGAGGAGGAGAAACCATATTTTGCTACTTGGTTTTGTCCCAGATTAATTTTGTAAAAAAATATTTAACTTGTTACTTTTTGTTTCCTTGGATGTTATTACTAGAATGTGCAGCCTGGTTGTGTCCCAAGAAAGCAAATTTCAAATATAATATAAATGATATGTAGTACAAAAATACCCATATTTTTGAGAAAATCCCATGTCATCAGCTTGTCAACAGAACTCTGGCACATCTGTGTAACATCGTGCGAATTTTGTTGATTTCTTAGGTCAGTTTTTATTTTGTTAATAGGTTGCAACATTTAAGAAGTAACTTTAGCTCTGCTGCTGCTGAGTGAGCAGCAGTTGTATTATGACATGTATATGCATTGTATATAAACATGCCAACTTTAGATGGACTTGGCAGCTTACCAGGCCTTTATACACTTTACTTAGTGGAAGCCTCAGGAGTATTCTCGCATGTGTGAGATGATATTATATGATATGCATGTATACTGATAAACAATATAATTTAAATTAACTTTTTTTCTATTTTAGATAGCCATAGAAGTACGTGTAGATTGACAAGATGTGCCAGTTTGAATCTAAGTCAGCTTTTCAATATGTATTTACCTTTAATTTTGTTAAAAACTGTAAATTCACACTAAATTTGGAGTCCTGTAGCGATACAGTAAACAAATACATTTGTCGAGGATAATATCTGTTATTAAATACAGTCTGTTTTTAGCAACTAATAAACAAGCTGGAGTAGCTCAAAAATAGAAGCCTCATGACAAGAAGCAGCACAACAAAGACAAATGCAGCATCTTGCACTTGAACAAGGTGGCTGCCCAGCGAGGCAGGCAGGTGGCTGGCTGGGTAGCAGCTCTGCAGGAAAAGTACCAGGTAGTGCTGGTGAGCAACAAGCTGAAGTGTCAGCAACCCATCCTCACAATAACAGCGGCACACTACAGACTGGGCTGTGGTAGCAAGCGTGTAGCCAGCATGAAGCCACCCGTCTACTGGCTGCTTGTGTGACTGCACTGTGGTGGTGTTTAGCATGAAGAAGAGAAGGCTAAGGAGGAATCTGCAGGCTCTTGCAACCTAAAGAGAGGGACAGGCTCTTTTCAAACATGTACAGCAAAAGGGGAAGAGATGATGTCACAGCATCAAGTGAATTTCATAAAAGAAAATTCTTTATCATGAGAGTGGGTTTTGAGCTCTGGAACCAGTTGTGGAGTATCCATCCTTCAAGACTTTCAAAACTTGCTTTGTCAAGGCCCTGAGCAACTTGATTGAACTTAAAAATTACTCTGTGTTAATCAAAAAATCATGGAATGGTTTGGGTTGGAAGGAACCTTAAAGATCATCTGGTTCCAACCCTCCTGCCATGAACAGGGACACCTTCCACTAGACCAGATCACTCAACGCCATATCCACAACTGCGGGGCATGCTTTCCAGTGCCTCACCACAATCATGGTAAAGAACTTCTTTATATCTAATCTAAACCTACCCTCTTCCAGTTTAAAACCATTACCCCACATGCTGTCGCTGCATGCCCTTGTCAAAAGTCCCTCCTCAGTTTTCTTGTATGCCACATTTGGGTACTGGAAGGCTGCTACAAGGTTTCTCCAGAGCCTTCTCTTCTCCAGTGTCGTAGTTCAGCCCCGATCGGACCAGACTACGCAGTCTCTCTCTCACTCCCCCTACCTTCTGAGAGAACAGGGAGAGAAAATATAAGGAAAAACGTCTTGAGGTTTGAGATAAGGACAGGGAGAAATCCTTAAAGTTACCGTCACGGGCAAAACAGACTCGACTTGGGGAAAACTATTCATTTATTACTACAAATAGCAGGATAATGAGACAGAGAACAAGATAACCTCCATCCACCCCTCCCTCTTCCCAAGCTTAACATTATCTCTACTACCTTCCCCTCCCGAGCGGCACGGGGTGGGGAAAAGGGAATGGGGGTCGCGGTCAGTTCATCACGCGTTGTTTTACGCCGCTGCTTCATGGTTGGGGGAAGAACTCCTCGCATTCCTCCCCTGCTCAGTTGTGGGGTCCCACCCCTACGCCACAGTCCTTCGTGGAACTGCTCCGGCGTGGGTCATCTCTTCCACAGGCGCAGTCCCTCTAGAACAGCTGTCCCAGCGGGCCCTCCACGGACCACAGCTGCCTTCAGGCATCCACCTCCCCCGGTACGGGGTCCTCCATGGGCTCCAAGTGGATCTCTGCTCCTCCGTGGACCTCCATGGGCTGCAGGGGGACAACCTGCTCCACCATGGTCATCACCACAGGCTGCAGGGGAATCTTGGCCAGGAGCCACGTTACTCCTCCCCCTCCTTCTGAACTGACCTTGGCGTCTGCAGCCGTTCCTCACAACAGGCTGGTAGATGTCTCTCAGGATCTTTTTTTTTACATCTTATTCACTTCTCATCTCCTTTCCACTTCTTGCAGCCGGGCTGGACTGAGTTGGGCCCAGTCGGCTGCCTGGCGAGAGGCCAGAGGGCGAGGCCTGCAAGGCCCATGAGGCCTGCGCCTCCCCCTCTGCGCCTCTGCCCCCGCTCAGCTTCTTCACATCTTCTCTTCTCTCTCTTTTTTTTCTGTTTTCCCATTCTTAAATACGTTACCGCAGAGGCATTATCACGAGACATTCTGCTACCAATCGGCTCGGCCTTGGCCAGCAGTGGGTCCGCCCTAGGCCTGGCCAAGTCCCCTGAACAAAGGGGAGCGACTTCTAGCAGTTTCCTACAGAAGCTACCACCTTAGGCCCCCCCCCACTAAACAAAACCACGACATCCAGGCTGAACAACCCCACCTCTCTTAGCCTGTGCTCATAAGAGTGGTGCTCCAGCGCTCTGATCATCTTCGTGGCCCTCCGCTGGACCTTCTCCAACTGGTCCATGTCCTCCTTAAGTTGTAGGCTGGACACAGTACTCTGGGTGGAGTCTCACGAGAGCAGAGTAGAGGGGCAGAATCACCTCTCTCGACCTGCTGGCTACGCTTCTTCTGATGCAGCCCAGGATGTCGTTGGCTTTCTGGGCTGCAAGTGCATGTTAAACAAGTGCTTGGACTGGATGACTTCCAGAGATACCTTCCAATCTTTTTTTTTTCCTTCCCATGAATCTGTATCAAACTGAAAGCAAGATACAAGTTTTCTTGAAGAACATTACACACTTCTTAATGGGAATATGTAAACTGAATGGATTTCATTCTAGATGTCATGAACTTCCATCTGAAATGCCTTTAAAATCCTCAATTTAATTAATTGCTTGAATGTTCAGCTTAATCTTCTGTAGATGCTGTACAAACTTTTTATTGTTGTTGTTGTTTTTGAAAAACAATGTTAGAAATCAACCTTTATAGTTGACCCAGGGGGCCTTGACTGACTTGAAGGTTTGTGTAGCTGTTGATGCCTGTCTGCTAATACGACCATGCTGCTGCAGGTTTCTGTTGTAGACAGGCCGACTCAAGGGCATAATCTTTCTTTTAGCGAGAAATACTTGCCATTGGTCAGCTCTGCTGTTGTAATACTCTTTCAGTTTAACTCAGTGGGATAATTCTATGTTTTGACTTCATGCTGTTGGCTGTGTAATGTCTGTGGGTGCTAGTCATCAGCTGAAACCAATGTCTTACCAAAGTACTTAATGTTTGTGAAAATGAGATTTTATTGGTGCTATTCTGTTTCTGCTGCATGTACTATTGCTCCTTCTGTATAAAAATATATTTCTTTTAAAAAAGGAGTAAAATGTATTTACAATCTACTGATGTATTTCTAGTTACATTATGTTTTATTACAGGATCTTCTGCTATGACATTAAGTAACAGTATAATACTTGAGAGTTTTTATTTCTGTAAAAAATACAGAGCTTTTCGTGCGGAATTTAGTGGTATAGAACTCAAAGCCAGCAACAGCTCCCAACTTTCCGTGCTCATTGTTTATTCTCTTAAGATAAATCATTTGACTTTGAGTTTGCAGTAGTGACAGATTAAGCTACCAGTGTAAACATCGTAGGATTGAGTATTTTGAAAGATGTGTGTAATTTTGTGAAGGAACTAAGCCCGCAAGTATCCGGAAGCAATGTAATGTTGCGTGTGTTCAAATAATATTTTGCAATGTTCATGAGAAAAGGAAGTCAGTATTTAGAAAAGTATTGGTGAAATGGTAACAGTTTAAGATTCTTAATTTTTATTTATAGAGAATAATTCTTGACACATGGAGCTCTTACTGGAATTTACATGAAAAGTTGATCCTGGAAGTAGGAGAGACACAGTTGTGTTTTTGTACAGCCAAAAAATGCCGTTATTTAGAATTGAGTGACCTTTCAGTTTACTTTTGATGATAGAGTTGGTCTAGAGTGAAAATGTTTGGGTTTTAAGTCTCCGAGTTTTGGGGCTTATTTGTGAAACGCTAGACATCTTCAGTTTTAAAAAGAAATAGTAAGTAGTTTTCAGTTTCCTGCAATTTATGTCTATTTATCAAAAATGCAACCCATAAAATTTAGAGTTCAAAATGGTGATGTTCACCAACATTCTTTAAAATGCCTTTTCTTTCTTAGTCCTCACTGTTAAAATATCATTTTCTTTGTTAACAGTGTGGGGATGATGACACAGAATTTGAGCATAGGTCCATCCTGGAGGATGCTAAACCTTTATAAAAAGGGAGGGGCCAACCACTGTTAACTCAGCAAAACCAGCTTCAATTAGGTGAACCTGCACATACAACTCAGATATAAATTTGTAGTAAAATGTAGTATTTGCTGGTTTTTTGGTTTTGGTTGTTTGGTTTTTTTTCTCTTAACTTTAATATCTTTTTTCCACATGTAGACCCTGCAGACTTTTTGGTCAGTTCAGTTCTCCTGTAACTTCAATTAGCATGTTATGCACATTAGTTATGCACAGAAAACTTAGAATCATAGAATCGTTTGGGTTGGAAGGGACCTTTAAAGGTCATCTAGTCCAACCCTTATGCAAGGAGCAGGGACATCTTCAGCTAGATCAGGTTGCTAAGAGCCCTCTCCAACCTCGCCTTGAATGTTTCCAGGGATGGCGCATCTACCACCTCTCTGGGCAACCTGTGCCAGTGTTTCAGAACCCTCATTGTAAAAAATTTTTTCCTTTTGTCCAGTCTAAATCTACCTCCCTCTATTTTAAAACTGTTACCCAGTGTCCTATTGCAACAGGCCCGGCTGAAGAGTTTCTTCCCGTCTTTCCTGTAGGTCCCCTTTAGGTACTGGAAGGCCACTCTAAGGTCTCCCCAGAGCCTTCTCTTCTCCAGGCAGAACAACTCCAACTCCCTTAGCATGTGCTCACAGGAGAGATGCTCCAGCCCTCTGATCATCTTCGTGGCCCTCCTCTGGACCCACTCCAACAAGTCTAAGTCCTTATGTTGAGGGCTTCAGAGCTGGATGCAGTACTCCAGATGGGCTCTTGTGAGAGCGGAGTAGAGGAGGAGAATCACCTCCCTCGGTGGGGTCTCACGTGAGCAGAGCAGAGGGGAAAAATTACCTCCCTTGACCTGCTGGCCGCCCTTCTTTTGATGCAGCTGAGGATGCAATTGGCTTTCTGGTCTGCAAGTGCACATTGCCAACTCATGTGGAGCTTCTAATTCACCAGTATCCCCAAATCCTTCTCCTCTGAACTGCTCTTGATCCATTGTCTGCCCAGCCTGTATTTGTGCCTGGGATTGCCCCAACCCATGTGCAGGACCTTGTACTTGGCCTGGTTGAACTTCATGAGGTTTGCATGAGCCCACCTCTCCAGCCTCTCAAGGTCCATCTGGATGGCATCCCTTCCCTCTAGCGTGTCGTCCACACAGCTTGGTGTCATCAGCAGAATTCCTGAGGGTACACTCTATCCCACTGTCCATGTTGCCAAAAAGATGTTAAACAGGGCCAGGCCCAATACTGACCCCCGAGGAGCACCGCTTGTCTTCAGTCTCCACTTGGACATTGAGCCATTGACCACAACTCTTTTGAGTGTGGCCGTCTGCCCAACTCCTTATCCACGAAGTGATCTGTCTGTCAAATCCATGTTTCTCCAGTTTAGAGACAAGGATGTTGTGTGGAACATTGTCATATGCTTTGCACACATCCAGGTAGGTGACATCAGTTGGTTGTCCCTTTTCCACTGAAGCTGAAACTCCATCATAGAAGGCCACCAAATTGGTCAGGCACGATTTGCCCTTAGTGAAGCCGTGTTGGCTGTCACCAGTCACCTCCTTGCTCTCCACGTGCCTTAGCATGGTTTCCAGGAGAATCTGCTCTGTGATTTGCCAGGCATAGAGGGGAGACTGACTGGTCTGTAGTTCCTTGGGTCTTCCTTATTTCCCTTTTTAAAGAGAAGGTTATATTTCCCCTTTTCCAGTGGTGGGAACATCACGAGACTGCCATGACTTATCAAATATGATGGACAGGGGCTTGGCAACTTCATCCACCAGTTCCCTCAGGACCTGTGGATGCATCTCATCAGGTCCCATGGACCTGTGAACCTTCAGGTTCCTTTAGATGTTTCTGAACCTGCTCTTCTGCTACACTGGGCAGTTCTTCATTCTCCTAGTCCCTGCTTTTGCCTTCTGCAACTCGGGCAGTGTTGCCAGAACCCTCACCGGTGAAGACTGAAGCGAAAAAGTCGTGGAGTACTTCAGCCTTCTCCACATCCTGGATAACCAGGTCTCCCATTTCCTCCCATAGAGGGCCCACATTCTCCCTGGTCTTCCTTTTGTCCTCAACATACCTAAAGAAGCTTCAAGAAAGCAATTTTAAAAAAAAAAAAAAAAAAATCTTTCTCTAACATAAATATCTGTCATGGCATTGAAAATCTTTTCAGCTTGGCGTAGATCTTGGTCTTGCTGGAGAGCTAAGTAGAAAATTCTCTTCTCTACTGCTTAGATGTTAGATTTGCAAGATCTTTGTTTCTTCTTGTCTGTAAAGGTCTAACGTGTCCTTAGTTAACACTGACGTGCTTATGTAGCATGAAACATGCATTCCTTAACTGATTTACATTTTTGAAGATACCCTGTACTAATTTATATGCTGAAGAAATGATTCCGATACTTGGATACAAATCAAAATTTTCTTGTAACAAAGACAAAGTTGATAGAAACAAACTTTAAACAAAAATATATACTGATTACTTATTTGTATTATAGAGCTTGGCAATCATGTTTAACTTGACTACATTTAATAAAAACTTAATGGGCAAATTTAATGTTACTGATTTTTTTTTTGTTTGTTTAAGAAACTTAGTGTGTAATTGGATTTTACATAAGCTTGATGGAAAATCAGATTAATCTCATAGAGATGTTAAAAAAATTATTTCAGGGGATCACTTTTACATGTTTATGGATAACTTTGTAAGAGGGCAAGCTTAGTTGTTTTCTAACTTAAATCAAGTTTTTTGTGCTATCTAGTATGAAAGGATAGCGCCAGAGGTGAAGGATGGTGAACAGTGAGCAGATGAGTTGTCAGATACAGATGGTAAAGAGCAGATTTCAGCTTTCTCTTAATTATTGCATTAGATGTATTTAGCTGTCATTCCAACAGAATGATAAATTTAGCTGTAGCACAGTAATTCGACAGTGCAGCTGACAACATTTATTAAAGATTAATGTCGTCTTTAAAGTTGTTGTGATTTAGACTGTTTAGTACAGGTGCTTTGAAACTGTGACTTATGATTTCATTTATTGTTGTGGTTTTGTTTAGTGAGGGGCGGCCTAAGATGGTAGCTTCTGTAGGAAACTGCTAGAAGTCGCTCCCCTTTGTTCAGTGGACTCGGCCGGGCCTAGGGCGGACCTGCTGCTGGCCAAGGCCGAGCCGATTGGTAGCAGAATGTTCCATGATAACGCCTCTGCGATAACGTATTTAAGAAGGGGAAAACAGAAGAAAAAAAAAAAAAAAGGAGAAGAGAAGATGTGAAGAAGCTGAGCGGGGGCAGAGGCGGAGAGGGGGAGGCGCAGGCCTTATGGGCCTTGCAGGCCTCACCCTCTGGCCTCTCACCAGGCGGCTGACTGGGCCTGGCCCGGCGGAGAGAAGTGGAGAGGAGATGAGATGGATGATGTGAAGAGATTCTGAGAGGCATCTGCCAGCCTGTTGTGAAGAACTTTTCTAGTGAGAGGAACGGCTGCAGACGCCAAGGTCAGTGAAGAAGGAAGGGGAGGAGCAATGCGGCTCCTGGCCAAGATTCCCCTGCAGCCTGTGGTGACAACCATGGTGGAACAGGTTGTCCCCCTGCAGTCCATGGAGGTCCACGGAGGGGCAGAGATCCACCTGGAGCCCATGAAGGACCCGGGGGGGAGGTGGATGCCTGAAGGTGGCTGTGGCCCGTGGAGGGCCCGCTGGGGCAGCCGTTCTGGAGGAACTGCACCCCGTGGAAGAGATGACCCGTGCTGGAGCAGTTTCACAAAGGACTGTGGCCCATGGGTGGGACCCCACGCTGCAGCAGGGGAGGAATGTGAGGAGTTCTTTCCCCAGATATGAAGTAGCGGCGTAAAACAATGCGTGATGAACTGACTGTAACCCCCATTCCCTCTTCCCCTCTGTGCCGCTCAGAGGGGGGAAGGTAGTAGAGAGAATGTTAAGCTCAGGAAGAGGGAGGGGTTGGGGGAGGTTATCTCATTCTCTGTCTCATTCTCCTGCTAGTTTTAGTAATAAATGAATAGTTTTCCCCAAGTCGAGTCTGTTTTGCCCATAACGGTAACTTTAAGGATTTCTCCCCGTCCTTATCTCAAACCTAGAGCCGTTTTTTCTTATATTATCTCTCCCTATTCTCTCGGAGGGTGGGGGGAGTGAGAGAGAAACTGAGTAGTCTGGTCCCAGTTGGAGCTGAACTACGACACTTATCCACTTATCTATTAAAATATATTTTAAAAATTAGTTGTTGATTCACAAGGTTTAACATACTGAATTGAAAGTCATTTCTTCTTTACGTCCTACTGAAAAATTTGAGCAGACCATTTTGTTCATATTCCTTGGGAATCTGAATTAGTTTAGAATGTGTTTTGTTTCGTGTTCATTCTGAATTTAGATTTCTGGTTTTTGTCTGAGGCTACTACATCATTAACACAGCTGCTCTTCCTTCACAGGCCTATGAAGAGTACACCAGCAAACTAGATGCTTTGCAGCAGAGAGAACAGCAGTTGTTGGAATCCATGGGGAATGGAACAGATTTCTCTGTCTCTAGTTCGGCTTCAACAGACACAGTTGCATCATCCTCCTCCTCTAGCCTCTCTGTAGCACCTTCGTCCCTTTCGGTTTATCAAAACCCTGCTGATATGTCACGGAATAACCCTAAGTCTCCACAGAAGCCTATTGTTAGAGTCTTCCTGCCCAACAAGCAAAGGACTGTGGTGAGTTGGTTTCTATTCACGTACTTCTAACCTCAATATTTCCGGTATCTCTTTCCCTCTATATGCTTAAGTTAATTTAGGAGCTGAAAAAATACCTGTATGGTGGTCAAAGAGGTGGCATGATGACTATTTGTGCTCTGCCGTACTCAGTTGGTTTGATATGTTGAACGTTTTCTACAGGATTAACACAAAGATGTCCACTAGAGCAATAATACAGGAGTTTTATAACAATGAAGATACCTCAAGAAATATTTTTCTCAAATCAGCTTTTGTGAATAAAGTGTAACCTACCATTTTGCAATGATTAGGAGGGGGCAGGAAGCTCCACTGGTATACAAAATTATTGATTAAGAAAGTACTGGTTGGTGAAATTAAGTGCTTTCCGTGTTCTCAAAGTTCCTAGCAGCAGTGAATGCTTTAGAGCAAGTACCAGCGTCCTGCAACTAAGGAGGGCTGCACAGAATCTCTGGGGTTTTGTGATTCTTTTTTCTTTTTTTTTTTCTTTTCCTCACCGCTCACTGTGGTGAGTGTTTCGTGTTGGGATCCTGATGTTATCAGGCCCTGTGTAGAGAACTGGCTAGGGGACGGACGTAGTTGCTATTAGGAGGGGCAAGAAGTATTGCCTGCAAACTGCTCAAAAACTAGCATTTATCGGTTTTCACAATGTTACAGTGATTCCTGGAGACATGGAAGAAGATTTCACTTTTTACTGGCTGTTTAAATGTTCGTTATAGGCAGGATTTTTTCATTTGAGAGCTACCAACTGGAGAGCCTTGATATGTGCTTTAGAATAACACACTGCAAACTGGTACATGAAATTACTGAGAAGCCATGGTCTAGGCTTTGTTTTGCAAGGCGATGCATACTCCTCACTTAAAAGGGGAGCTGTGGTTCTACAGAAAGTGGAAAATTAGTGGATAGCACAGCCAATGTCTATATGAAACCAGTGGGTTTTGTAGCAGTCGGTCAGGTATTGGCTGTCACTAGACTGACTGCGACTGCCTGTGGAAGTTGAGTTGCTGGCAAAGGGAAGAAAACATAAACTGAGTAGAGTAGTGCTAGGCGTTGGGAACATGTCCTCTTCCTTCCCCTGCTGCTTCCTTTCATCTCTCCTTACCCCTGCCCCACCAAACAAAAGAGACTGTAAGACTTATAGTGGGAACAACAGATTAAAGTGCAATTGTTTTCACCTGATTTATTTTTTAATATTGCTTAATTATTAAGAGATATCCCTAAAGATTGAAAGTAGCTTTTCGTTTTGACGCAGAGATTGGGAATTTAATGTAAACTATGACCACTACGGAGATTTGCAGTGTTACACAAGGTGATTTTGTTGTCTGCCTGTGAGGTATGGCTAGGCATGTAGTACTACCCATAAGGTGAAATTCGGAGGGGCTCTGGTTTCTTCTTTATGTGTTCTGTCCCACCCTATCTGGGTGTTGTAGCCACAGCCCCTGTGATGCGGCTGTCCCACAAGTTGTTTTTATTACTTTCCTGTGATGGGTCACAATATATCACTTCCTGCATTCTTCTGTACATTTCCTTTTCTGTCTCTCCTGTGTGTTATCTCATCCTCTTCTCTAAGCTATGTAGTATATTTCTACTCTTACTCTTTTCTCCTCATCTGCAATATTCCTCTTCTGCTCCTTTCCCTCTCCTCTTTTTCACTTCTTCCTCACTCCTTTTATCAGAGGTGTGGTAAGGCTTTTCTCAAGTCTGAGCTCTGTTTTGCTTTTGAAGGAATCATTCGATATAAGTAATAGTTTATAATTATTAAATATACTACATCGAACTTGGAGGCAAGAATGACGTTTTCTAATAGTCAAATATGTGTATTTCACCAAGTTTAAGTTATTTCTGAGTATGCGAATCTGATCACAAGTTAGGAAAAAGAGGCGACTGAATTTTGGTGTGAACCAGGTGATACTATTTTGGGCCAGTACAGAACTGCTTTGCCTCGTCTGAGACTGGTTCCATGCACGTTGCTGGTTCACTCTGATCAAAGTAGAACAGGTTGTCTTCAACTGATGCATGTTTTAAGTTCTTAAGTAACAGTACCAGGATCAGCTTGGTGTGCTCAAAACCATGTGTGAGACTGTGCTTTCCCGGACTAGTGTTTCTTCTCACTTCTATCCCTAAGCTTTGGATTTTTTGGTGAACGTTGTGATTCTGTGGTATCAGTCACGCTCATTAGAACCTTGCAGATTTAACCAGAGAGATTAAGTTCAAGAGTGCCAGCTTGTCTGTTGCCATGTCTTCACTGAGTTAATTCGTGCTGTCATTTGATGAGGGAATGGTAGCCCTTAGCAGTAGTACTCAGTGACTGGCAGCAGGGCGACAAGACTCTTTCCAGCACTGAAAAAGTTTTTACCTGCTATGGGAGGCAAATATGGTTTAACTTGGGTGTAGTCAGGGGGAAGCTTTTGCTCCTGTCCCCAGCTCTCTACTGCATTCTAAACACAATTTGCCTTACCGGTCTAGCCCGGCAGTTTGTTTCCAGCTTGCAGAATGTGGGGTGCTACATGTAGAGCTTCAGGAAAATTGGTAGTCTTGTGCTGTGGTAATTAAAAAAAAAAAAGTGCTACCAACAAAAAAGTAGGAGACAGTCTAGTGGTGAAGGGAAGGTGCAAGTCCCTTTGGTCTCAAATCTGGTATAAATAGATAGATAAGTAGAGAGCCTGTAGATGCAGTTGCATAAAAGAACAGACAGCTACACGTATGAGATCGCTGACTGGAAGCTCAGATTGACAGGATTTGACTTCGTATGCTGTGTAGCAAGGTGGAGGTCAGTTCCAGTTCTGCTAGGAGAGACCTATTTTTGATTGAAGTTGTTATTCTAGATAAGCAATTGGAAATATATAGTCAGGCCTGGTCAGCAGATACTGCAAATTAATTGTTCAACTTTGGCTCAGGGAGAGAGCTGACTTCTTTTCACTTCAGTTTTACACACTACTTGGATGTAGTTGCATTACTAAGTCGAACTTTTTTTTAATCAACCTAGTACATTATCTCTGTTTCAGAGCTGGGAAATGGTGCTTGTAGGAACTCTGAGAGCTGGGAAATGAAGCTGAAGTTCATTTCTCTGAAAATTGCAATGATGCTCACATTAGTGAGAAAGTGAGGAATTTCTTGTATGGCAACCCTTATTGTGGTTACTCTGTTTTCAGTATTTATTGATCCTACATGTAGTCTGTTGAAAACAAAGGAAATTCCAGAAGCAAACACAATTTGGAAGGAATTGCAGCTTACAGTGCAGTTTTAACTGCCAGTGGTCAGATGATAGGCTACCAGCCTAAAAAGCACCCAGCAGTTTTCAGTGAACACTGAAATTACTTGCTGTAGTAGACTTCCTTCATTCCCTCAATGGATAGAGAAGTGTTGCACACATCTTAATCTTCCTTCATAACCTCTGGCTTTGAAAACAGACTCATAGTGTCTCACTTGTACTCATTAACGGAGCTGTTTGATTATGTAGCCATAATGGTAGTTTTAAATGGTTTAATGGTAGTTTTAAAGGTTTTTAAACAGACAGGATAGTTTCTTATGTGATGGGTTGAAGCAGGAAGCAGACTCCTTGTGAAAATACATGGTACCTGTCATCAGGGCCTCCCCCCCTGCCCAAGTCCACATTCCATGTGGCTGTTAAAGTAAGGATAAAATGTGTCCTACAACCAAGTGCATAGCTGGGAGAGGAGAGATGCTGTTAAAATTGCAGTGTTGCAACAAGCTTCCCTGCACTCCAACCTTAACTGCTTTCAATTAGTATCTACTACTGAAATAAATCTTTTTTATTATCACAACAGTGTTTTCAGTCTCTACCTCTAACCACAGACCCGCTTCAGGAGAGGAGAAATCTTGTCAAATACTAGGGAATATTTGTTTATTTTTATCTGGGAATACAATGACAATTCTTAAACTGACTTAATTTAAAGTGACTGGAATTAAGTTGGTAATGGAGAACCAACCTCCTTATTTATCTTTGATCATACTCTGAAGCAGTCCCAAGTACTGCAACAGCCTTCTGCTATTTGTTTAGAGCTGTTAAAAATGCAGGAAATGGAGAACGGGGAAGATGCTTACATTTTTGACTAGCCACTGCCTTGTTATGTGAGTTGTCTACGTTTTTTGTTTATTAGTTTATTGTTGGTGTGTAGGATCAAGCAAATACATCCGTTTGAGTTGGTTCCAATTAGAAATATAATGTGAGGAAACTAATGGGGTACAAAGAATGAGACCATGTTGATCAGTGTGATTTCTGTGCATAGGTAAGCGTGGCTGATGTCAAGTTTCTTTGTACGTGTCATGGTAAAGCGGAGTGTTGGACAGTTTTCCCTAATGTAGGAAAAGTTGTGAAGGTGCTTCCTTGACAGCCTTGCCAGTATGTGGTAGAATCTGCTGATGCTGATCAATTAACGGTTGAAGTCGGCATCTTGATTCAGCCAGCAACACAGCACGGTTAGAACATAACTTTTTTTGAAAGCAAAACCAAGTAGCTGGCTTGGTTATGGAGGTGAGTCAATGGGTAAGTAGTGTCAGAAGTAGAATATTGTTTTCCTCTGTAGTCAACCTGGGAAGGAGTGAAGAGAAGTTTCCTTCTCTGAACAGCCTCCTATAAAATCCAACAGATTATTTGCTGTTCTCTGGGGAAAAAAAAAAATGTTTATCCACTATAATGCAGAGAGATAAGTGTCTTAAATACATATACTTCGTATACTTCCTCTTTGCTCAGTGGCATGGTTCACCTGGCAAGTTAAATGTCCTGCGTAGCTGTGACTGGGATAAGTCTGTGCGGGTGGGTTTGTTTTGTTTTGTTTTAGGCCAGAGAGGATACTGAAATAGCAGAAGTACGAGATGGTAGAAGTCTACCTGAAATCGTCAGTTATTTTGCAGAACAAATTGAGGAGGCTTATCCAAACTGTCGGTGGGAGAACTTATGGAAAAACTAGTTTAAAGCTTGTTTGGGTTAGGAATCTAAATGCCTGTGGGGTGGAGAGTAATAAAGCTGCTAATTAGGGGAGAGCTTTTAGATGGGAGAGGGGAGATGAGAAATCTGACCTTGAGCTGGCTGCTAGAAGTCTGAGAGACTGTTAGACGCTGAGGCTTGGTTTTGGTGTAAGAGAGATAGTCTTGAATGGGAAGTGGATGAGAGTGTGTCAGCAGAAAAGCATAGGTTACTTTTACTGGTGAGATTTTTGAGAGAATGCACAGAGACAGAAGAGAACACAGCCTTGTCGGATCCTTAGATAATTGTGTTGTGGATTAGGATTTTTTTTTTTTCCAAATTATATGAGTGTATAATTGAAGGTGCAAGCAGAGAGAGAAGAGAAACAGAAGACAACATTTACATACAAATTAATGGAAGGAGACACATAGCTGGTTGTTGGGAAGGGGTAGTAATTCAAGAATGAGGATTAACAGCTGATCGAGAGGTATGAGAAAAAGTCATTAAAGATCTCAATAGGATAACTTCAGTTTAATATAAGACGTAGAAGACAGTAAAACAGTTGAACATTAACTGAAGAAGAGGAGTTCCAGGCAATGAGCATAAACAGCTTTCTGTGAGTGTAAAGATTACAGGAATAGGGTATTTGCATACAGGACAAGACTTAAACATTTTTGGGGATTACTTCTAGTTGTGTGATATTTTATTTATTTATTTTTTTTTTCTTTGAGGGTTTAGGGGGTGGGGTTCGGTTTCTGAGCACCTGGGTAAGGTATCTTTTGCATGTCTTTGGGACTGCCAATTTTAAACAGGTAGGCTTAGGATAAGGGAAAAAAATCCCCATTTCCAATTGCAAGGACTGTGTCAATTTTTTGCCTTCCTCTATAAAAGCTGACAAAACAGTTAAAATTATTTAGGAATGTCACCTATTAGATTGCTCGGTTACTGCAGACCTTAAGACATTAGGAAGACTTTTTAGACACGTTTCCTGTGGCGCATCAGGTGTGCCTGGTCCCTTGCAGGAAAGTGTTCCAAGACCTTGAATGGATTAAACATTTCGTGGACGTATCTGGAGTATCTCTCTGTCGCAATGGAAGAGTACAAGAGTAAGGCAAGTGTGTGATATTTTCCCTGATTCCCTTCCAAACTTGAGCATTTGTCACTCAGGAATTTTATGAGTTTAAGCATTTTCTAGTTAGAAGCCCTCCGTCCATCTCCATTAAATCCACGCTAGAGATACTAGAAATGTGTGTCCTGTGGTAAGGAATTCCACAGGCATAGTTATATGTGGTGTGAGTAACCATATTCTGTGTTGGTCTTAAAATCTGCCACATGTGAACTCTCTATACGTAAGGAAGTAAAGGCTTCTAAGAAAAGCCATTTAATACAAGGCGTAGTACAAAAGCAAATAGCTACAACTAGTCGTAACTGCGCAGAGGAACACTATTGGGAGGTTTTGATGTTGGGGTGAAGTCTTGTAGGAAAGAAGAGAATGTGGTAGGGCAGCTTCTAACTCAAATATTTTATGAACAAGATCATACAACTTGCTTATATTAGCAGCCCTGAATGATTTTGATTACTGGAGAAATCACTTCCAGACAAGTACTTATAGCATGGGGAGAAACCGTCTCAAAGCAAATGGGCCGTTCTGAATGCTGATATACTGGAGCATGGATAGTTAGAAAAAAATGGTATTTAGATGTAAGAAGTGATGAGCAGTTGGAAGGCATCAGGTGGTGACGGTTCTTGCTCTTAATCTGTTTGTAGCCTGTCGCTGTGCTGCACACTACTGGCTTTCAGAGGAAACTTTTGCTTCATGTCTTCTGGCCACCTTGGTGGAGTGGCTGTAAGAGTGGTAAGGAGTCTCTGCCACTCTGCTCGGTGCATTTAGAGGGGGTCCTCTTACAGCTCCAGTGCCTGCTCTCTTTCTGTGAGCATGAACAGGGAGTAGATTTCATCGTTTTGAACTTCATTTCTATCCATAGTGGTCTGAGTAGTGACAGTGAAACTAGGAGGAAAAACAAACAAACTAACAAAACCACACAAAAAAAAAACCCAACAACAAAAAAAAACCCACCACAAACAAACAAAACCAAAAGAGTACCGGATGCTTTTCCTGCTTTGGGAAAGCTTGGTGGCCTCCAAGCATTTCAGGTGTCTACAGATTCTGGATAGGATGAAATCATTGTGCATTTTCACCCACCATGAGGTCTAAAAATTTTCTATGGCAGCTTCTAAACCAAAGGTAATTCTTTGGTAAAAAAAAAGTTTCCCTTTCTTCTATGTTGAACTATAGAAGATTGTGTGGGATTTGATTTTTCTTTGTTTTGCTTTTTTGAAGTTTAAGAGTAATTAGAGGTGGTTTGTGTAAAAACTCAGCATAAATTTGGGCCAGTAAAGCTCTTTTACACTTCATTATGTGTTGTTATGCTTCATATAAGTGTCATAGTTAATATATGTATTAGAAAGTTAATAACAATTCTCAAAATGCAAATATGAGACTGAGTTTTTAAGGGAGAGAATTTGTATTTTTAAGACTTAGAGTAACTAAACAGGATTGTGATTGCTGTGCATGGGGACAACTCTTATTTCAGGTTTCTCACTCTTGTCACACCTGGATAATTAGTACATATGCTTTTTAATTAGGCAAGCAATCATGTGATCTTCTCTGCAGTCGTGAAGACTGGAAGAATCAGCTATTTTTACTCTACCTAAGTTCTTAGCATAAATTAATTCATCATGCATGCACAACTGGGATCTTTCAAATGCTCTGGTTTTAAATCTGGTACTCGAAGCATTTCTTTTGACTTAAGATTTGCATCTTGCTTTCGGCATTTTATGTTGTGAGTTTGTGCCTCAAGCTTAGTGAGTAGTGAGTGCTGGATTTCTATAGGCATTCAAGCTGTCCTACCAGTTTCACCTGTTAAGTATAAGGAAAATTCAGAGAAAGGATGTTCAGGCAGCTGAATAAACTAGTTTCTTGCTTTTAATTACATGCTTGGTTTAACATGATTAGGTTTTTCTAATGAAAAACAATTAAAATTCCCCTGCCATATCAAACGTGCAGCAGAAATGGAGTTTATTTGTAGCCTATGCCAATGGATGCTTGCTTAATATATCTGAACGCTTTGGAATTTTATGCATCATATGAACAGACTGGTAGAATTAATACATTTTATTATTATTATTATTATTTTAAATACATTTGGGAGAGCTATTGGCCTACCTAGCCTATTGCTGAAAGGCCAAATCAAATTAGAGACTAAGTTATTAGATTTAACTGGGAAGAAAATTAACTATGGAAGACCTCTTTTAGGCTGTTAATAAGCAAACTGATTTTTGTTACATCACAAGAGTTGGACAGTGAAATAGACTTTACGGCTACCAGGAGGAAGTCTTTCATGTCTAGGAAAGCCTGAAGAATGTGTCTTTGGGAGGTGCTTAGTGAAGCAAGGTGAGCAGCGGTGCTACAGCAGACTGTACCGGGGTCTGGCTTGAGTGGAGTTAATTTCTTCGCAGCAGCTGATATAGTGCTATGTTTTGGACTGGTGACCAAAACAGTGCTGACAACACGGCAATGTGTTAGGTATTACTGAGCAGTTCTTGCACAGAGTCAAGGCCATCCCTGTTTCCCACTGCCCCTCCAGAGAGTAGGTTGAGAAGGGGACATGGTGGGGACAGCTGATCCCAACTGACCAAAGGGATATTCCATGCCATATAACATCAGCCTCTGCAATAAAACAGAGGGGAGTTTTTCCAAAGTTGCTATTGCTCAGGGGCTGGCTAGGCATCAGTCTGCTGGTGGTGAGTGATTGCTTCTGCATCACTAGGAAAATTTTTTCCCTTTTTTTTTTTCCCCTTCACCTCTTAAATTGCCTTTATCTTGAGTCAGGAGTTTTCTTGCTTTTTTCCTTCCAGTTCTCTTCCCCCATCCTGCTCAGGGGGCAGTGAGCAAGCAGCTGACTGGTGCTTAGCTGCCTGCTGGGGTTAACCCACCACAGAGGGTAAACTCAGTGTTGAATAAATTCAAAGTAGTATGTGATGAAAAGAGAGTAATTTAATCTACTTCAGTGTTATTGACATACAGTCTTAGATTGCAAAGTCAAACAATATTGAAAACTTGCCATTATAAAATTGATGTTTTGTCGTCTGGAATGCCTCATGCAACATTGATCGCTGCTTTTTAAGAACATTCATAAGTAAGGAGAGCTTAGTGATTTCCTAAGAGGTGGAAAGTCTGTCTGTAGAAAGTAATGAATGATAGATGAAAATATTGTTTGGAGTATGTTTCCTTTACCTCATGATGTGCTAGGCAGGCACTCAATGAAATGGAATGCAAGTCACAAGTCTGAAAATAATCAGAAGAAGTGTTTTAATTCCATGTCTGGTAGGTCATACTTAAATTCATGGCTTCTTGTGTTGTTTAGGCAAACTAACCAACCAAAGCTTTAATACTTGTAGTGAATGTGTATACTACCTAAAGATGGAAGTATCCATTTGTTTTTAGGATCAGTTGCAACAATTTAGAGGAATGTGAATTCTAGCCCTTCTGCGGTACAGTTTCTTTCCCCCTGGCCTTTAAAGCATTTGGAGTCTGATCATCTGAGAAACAATACTATGCAAGTGGACTCTAGGTCTGACCTATTAGAAAATTTCATTTAAAGTACTTTGTAACTTAAGTTTCTAATGTGTTTGGGTTTTGGTTTGGAGAGCAGTTGGCTGACTTTTTTGTCGCTTGAACAGAAATCTCAAAGTCCTGAGTTTTGATTCCCATATAGTGGCTACAGGTATTTTTCTAGATGAGCATTTCTCTCAAGTCTGAAGTCTAAAGCTGTGTTTTCCAAACTTTTTTTTATTAGTGGGTCACTGTCAGTCTTCAATAACTTATGGCACTAGTATTCACTGTAACTAAAATTTTAAGATGATAATCCTGCTGACTACTATCACCTTACAAATGGTCAGTGCTATTCTGAACACAGTTTGGGAGCTGTCCCTCAAAAGCTCGAAAAGTGCTTTGAGGCTGCTGTTGACTAGGCTCAGTAAATTTGATCCAGTGTGGTTTAGTGACGGCATACTCGTGAGCAATTGTTTCTGCATCGACATAAGTCAGTCCATTGTGTTCTACAAATGAGTACATCTTAACTGCGTTGGAGGTGCGAGTGGATGCTGGTAACCAATGTCTTTGCAAATTAAATGGGAGATGCGTTTAATGGAATGATAATAGCTTTGTAAAATGGGTAAATTCTATTCAGCTTCCCTTGGAAACAAGATTTAATGCAATGGGATTGTCTCCCATTTGTTTTTTTAATATGCTCCATTCTTAAATGCTACTTTCTCCTGGAAGTTGGTCAGAGCTTCATGCTCTGAAGTACAGAACAACGGTGTCCAAAAGCCATGTTCTTCATTTTATAGAGGATGTGATGTTCAGTGTCATCTTGTATCCCGGAAACATTCAAGGACAGGCTGGATGAGGCTCTGAGCAACCTGATCTGGTCAGGGATGTCCCTGCTCCTTGCAGGGGGGTTGGACCAGATGACCTTTGAAGGTCCCTTCCAACTCTAACCATTCTGTGATTCTATGATCCTCATTGCCGCAAAGGGGATTAATTTTATCTGTTAGTACTCTAAAAAATGACTGATTTGGTTAAACATTTATCCTTCGTACCTAAGATGAGAAACTAAATGTGGATCTCATGTTTGGATTTTTACCAGAAAACCTACGTCTTAAAAGGCAAAGCTAGCTTATTCCTCTCCCAACATACTGAATTCTGTGAGCGTGTTGCTGGCATTTTTTAGTGATATAGGTACTAGGGGGAAAACAGTGCCATCTTTCAAGGTCTGTGTGTTGAGCTAAGCAAATCAGCGCTTTAATGTGATGTTTCAAAATCCGTACTGCTTGGAATATTCTCGCTGTTGTACCAAGTACTCTGTTTAACTGTTTAAAAGTTTTCTGAACCTCTTAAGGTAGATTGCACATACCTTTTACATAACACTTGGCTAAAGTGAGCTGAAGTACTGGGCTAGGCTGAGATAAAAATGGAACCAGCTAACTAGTTTTGAGAAGTATGTTACTAGACATTCAGAGCTGCCCAGCCTCTCCACTTTCAGAGAATGCCTTTACATCGATTTTTTAACTGCTTCTCAGTCTCTTCAGTCTCTTTATTGCTGTAAAATATTGGAAACTGCACTAGTGTAAGGAAGTATTTTTAACTTACGGAGACTATGCCAGGTTTTGCTCTGATGTTAGAAAAGTGATGTAATAGTTATTTAGGGATGTAGCCCTGAATTTCTTACTGAATCAGGAACGACCTGATTTACAGAAATAAATGATTTATTATGCATTACTTAAATGCTTGTGGCTGCAGTACTAAATATATATCAGCAATGTTGTTATTAATTCTCACTGTCCATAGAAATAGTTTATATGAGTAAAAGAAATAAGGAAATTAAGTGCTGTGGTTCTGTTTAATCTGTCTAGGTAGTAAGCCTCTGCTTTGAGAATTTTTGGAATCTGGATTAATTTTCATGTTTTCCTTGGGACGTCACATTTGCAAAGTTGAACATGGGTTTAGATGTCTTCCAGAATCATTACTTGCCTGATTCAAGATGCACAAGTAAATTACTTTCTCTGGTATATTATTGAGCTACACACTGAACACATCTTGCAGTCTGTATTGGCAACTTCTGTACTATTCCTTAGTGTTGTGTAGCCTATACTCTTTATGCTCTTCACTTTTGAAAATTGTTTGCTGAATCAACTTTCATATTGTTCTAAAAACCTAAACCTTTGCCAGCCTACGAATCTTAGGTATGTAAGTAACTGAAAAAGAAAACCTTTAGCAATTAGAATTTAGAAACAGATCCCCTAGTTCACCAGCATGAATTTGTAGATGGTAACTGTAGTGAAACATTTAGATTGTCTTAGTTACAAAACAGAGGGGTCAAAAGGTAATGGGTGGACAACAATGGGTTTGAAATATTAAGCATCCTTTGTTTCAATAAAATGCAAACTTTGTTCAGCTTACTGGATTACAGTCATAAGAGTGTGTATTTTGGAGTGGATCAGAAATTTTCTGATGGGGAACCAATTTTGTCAAAAAATACTGATATGATTCAGTTAAAATGTTCTGTCTAAACTCTTGATGGAATTCATAAACCCACTTTGGTTTCTATCGGGCCGGAGCTGCTGCCTCCTGGCAGGCAGCCCAGGGGCTCCGCACATCGGGGGGCTGTGCCACGCCGGGGCTCCAGCTCCCCATGCTCCCACACTGTGGTGCTGCACACCCTCCATCCAGCTGGGAGCAAGTAGGAAGCTGCTCTGAAACTCCTGCTTTGGGTAGCCTGTCTGTTAGCTGGAAAAAAATATTATTATTTTTTTAATTCTTAAGATTGAGTCGCTCTCCAAATAACTTTCTTGAAATGGGATTTTTATTTAACTTTGCCATGATTTACGTGTGAGAAGAGGATGGGGGAAAAAGGAGAGGTTTTAGAGGGAATGCTTTACAGGGTGAGATTTCTGCTTTACAACAGGTGCTGGTAGGGACTTGAAGGAGGGGGCTGAAGGGCTACATGCACAGATGGTGATAGACCTTACTCTACCAGTCTAGGAAAATGATTAATCAATACTACAGGGATTTATTCTAGTATTTAGTTCTTTTAATTTAGCCTTCTGTTTCTCCACTCAGGACTTCTGTAAGAGGATGTTCTAAATATGATGCTGATTCAGGATCCTGGTGATTTTTGAAAGTAATAAAAACAGTTCCCTAACTGTTTTTTAGCTGGATTTGTTGCAAATGGCAGTGAAGAGAACAAATGTTCTATCCATGTTTCTAATTGCAAGTTGCAGAAGTATGTCTCGAATTTTAATGAAGGAGACTTGGAGAATTAATACTGAGGAATAGCGAATGATAAGTGAGCAAGATGCTTAATGCACATTTTTTGTAGTCCTGTTGCACTTGTGTTGCTGTAGGCAATCGTCATTCTGATACTTCCCAAGTTTTGAGGGCTTGTCTTTCTGACTTTATTAATCTCTTAATAGGAAGCCTGTAACTTCATAAATCTTGTTTTCAGAAAAATTAAAAAGAAAAAAAAAATCACCTGAAATGGCTTTATTTACACCGGTGTAATTCATTAATAGAGTTGGAACTTTTAGGTTCCTGATGCAAATCTTTTTCTCGTGAGGTACTGGAGGATGTTGTCACCCTTTATGAAGGATCAGTGCTGGAGGAAGAAGGTGTCTTCCAGTGACCACAAGGCTCCTTCCCTTTTTTTCTTCATCTCTTCTTTAATGTTAGTCACTTTTCCACTGCTTGGCTTTTCCTCCTTGTCCTGTTCCGTTCTCTCAGTTCTAACACTTCTCTTAGGCACTGCCTTCCCACTGGTGCTCCTTGTCCAAAATGAGCCTTCTTTTCTCCTAATCACAGCATGAAATCTTCCTGATCAGAATACAGAATTTATAATACAACTTAACTTATAATTTCTGATCACCTGGACCCTATGCAGATCAGGTCTGAATCTTTAATATATAGTTTGCTGCATCAATATAAAAGTCTGGACTTGAAATTCATATAAAGAGTATGAGTCACTCGCTCAATCCTGGGAGAGAGCAGAGGACGGTGAACGCATCCCTGGCCGCTGGTGGGTCTCAGCTCTCACTATCAAGCAGCAGCTCCTGTTCAAGTTCCCCCCGTAAGGACTGGTAACTGCTTGGTTTTATAGACAGTGCTCTGTGCGGCCTTACGCTTCCCTGTGCTGTGACCAGACCGTCACCACCAGCTGGTGACCCTGGGTGCCTGGGACCTTCAAGGCTGGCAAGGGAGGGAGTAATCAGCCTGACGCCCAGGAACCTTGAGACTAGTAGGAAGCGGAAGAAGAGATCTGTTACAGGACCTTCAGGGTCTGATAATGAGAGGAGAGGGAACAAATACATGACCCACTTGGTCACAGAGAATAGCTGCTTGCCTCCTAAAATGGCGTTAGTTATGCTAACCACATTGCTAGGGGTCGGGAGCAGGGGGCACTGGTCACAGAATGACCCTATGAACAGTTGATTTCAGTGTGAACAATTAGTTTGATAGAAACTTAAGCAAACAGAAGGATGAGTTTTACAATGAAAGTTGTTGATGATATTGATGATAATTGGTGCTCCCAGGCTCCCTCTTAGTACTAGTGACAGGTATTAGTAACAATTAAGGATGTTCTGTTCTGGAGGAATGACCTACAAGTGATGGAAAGCCACAGTGTTAACTTCTAGGATGGGAATAAGTTACTTAAATTAATAAAAAGGAGCATTAAGAAGTAATGGAATGCATAAAACAAAGTCACTTAAGGCTGAATATCAAGACTGTAAAGCAGTATGCTATAAGATGTTTTTTCCAAGGAATTAGTAGAAATTCTCTTTTTTAAGTGTTTACATGTTGACCAGATGAAATGCACAAATATCCTGCAAGAAGCTCTTTCGTATTAATGGGAGGAAGATTGAGAAGCAAAATATTCCTTTAATTTGTCTCTTCTGAGAGAGCATATGTTTGAGGTCTAGAAATGCAATATATAGCGTAACCTCAAGTGGTGTTCACAAAGCTACTTGAAATAGACTGCTACTTTTCACTGTCATCCTTAAGTAGGACATAAGGCCCCTAAATACTCATGGAAATTTAAGTGCAAGGAGCAAAACCTAGGCTTCGATCCAAAGCTAGTTGAAGCTGATTAAGAGACTGCTTTTGGTTACTGAGGGCTCTGGCTTAGGCCCCTGACAAGCTAGAATTGTGTCTCAGGTGTTCAGACAGACTTTTTTGGTTAGTTAAGCCTGTGGGTTTTTCTTTTGCTTCATGTTTGAGGTGCTGTCCATAATTATAGGAGATGTCCCAGTGTGTATACCACCTGAAGGGTTACATATTTTCACAACTGAGTTGTAGAAATAGTAAGTGGGTAATACTCAACACCTTAACTACGCCTGATCACCAGATTATGTGTTGTTCTGCTTTTATGGCTTGACACTACACACTGTTAAATCGCAGGTATACCTAGAGATTATATACTTATTCCTATAAGATATGTCTACATCTAAAATAGAATAGAGGCAAGGAAATTATCTTTACTTTGCACAGTTTGCAGTTTTTTCTTTGGCTAGTTTTAATGTGCTTCCCCATTCTTCCTATCCTGTTAGATATTTAAACTTTTCAAGTAGTGAAACAGAAGAGAGGAATATGTTTTTCAAATAGGATGTGTCTGTAGAGTTGCAAATATAGGTTAAAATGAGAGTTGCTGGTCTACTTGACTTGATTGTCAAGTCATTTACTTGTTTGCGTGCTTATCTTCTTTTTTAGAAATAGAAAATAAAATGTAGTTTACATTTTGTCATAATATTTTTTTTTTTAGTGCAGTCCAAGTTTAGTTTTTTCATTTTAATTCCGTTTGGCATGCTGCCCCTCTTAATTTACAGCTTGACCTGAACTTTTCATAGATATACGTAGTTATTAGCTATCTGTGTGCTGTGTCTCCACTTTGTTGAAGTTGAGAGGAGTTGGAAAGTCATTTTTGGAGTTGAGTCGAGATTTCATTCCAAATGTTATTGGGAACACAGAGCTAGTTCTCTATTCTAGCTGAGCTAGAAATACTATTAACCGATAAATTTTCCACAGCACAAAAAAAAGATGATGAAAAACTCTTACCTAGCATTCTGTAAAGCATCATGAAAAGTGGGTTTTAGCACTTGAGGGTCAAAATGTTTACATTGGTTTAGGGGGATGAAATTGGATCTTGTCTTAATGAATTTCTTTTATATTTGACCTCTAGGTTCCAGCAAGATGTGGAGTGACAGTCCGAGATAGCCTAAAGAAAGCTCTGATGATGAGAGGTCTTATTCCAGAATGCTGTGCTGTTTACAGAATACAAGATGGGTATGGTTTGTGTGTGATAGTTTTTAGAATCCCTTCTTGGAGTTACCCAGTATGGAGGATTCTAACATTTTGGAAGTTGTTTTCAAAGTTCAGAATTATATGCTACTTTGCACTAAAACAATTTATGCCTTGAAGACATGTCTAAAAAGAATTACAAACTCCTGGAAAAAAGATTTAATCTGTTCAAGAGCAGGCATAATACAGAGTAATATGAGCTTATGGACTGCTGGCAAAACACTCATTAATCAAACTCATGATAACCAAACAAGTATTAAATAGGTTTCATTAACTTTCTGGTTTTATTTGATTTGGTTATAGTGCATTCTTAACTGAATATAGAGTTTCTGGGGGGAGTGGAGGCAGGGAAGAGTTTCCAGCCCTAAAAAGTTTGTAGATTGTATTATCGCACAAAATCGGCCGCTACTGGAGCCGAGTGAAAAAGTGCGTTTCTTTAATGCAGTTTGTCCAGTGAAGGTGTGTTTTCCTTGTTATGTGCTGAGCTTAATGTCTTGCTTTTAAAGTGCCCTGCAGTTAGAGACTGGATGGAAAATCCCCACAGTCCAACTTTCTACCCGATCTCACATCAGACCTGCAAGGACTTGCGCACTGGTGCTAATGAAAGGCTTCTTTACACTTTAGGGAGAAGAAGCCGATTGGCTGGGACACTGACATTTCCTGGCTCACAGGAGAGGAGCTGCATGTGGAAGTCTTGGAGAATGTGCCACTCACGACACACAATTTTGTATGTACTGGTTTTTATGGAATGTTGAGTAGGGTTAAATCGACTTTGTAGTTTCAAATTCAAATTAATGACTTTGAATAATATTTTGTATCTGTGGGATGGGGTGGGGCTTGCAAAAGAAGTTTTTAATCACAGTAGCTTAAGTGAATTAGATGGAATTGTAATTGAAGTAAATTATGTTAGAGTATTTGATCACTCTTAAAACTTTCACATTTGGATGGAATACACCCTCTAAAATCTATAAATGTGTAGGGGGTTTAAATCAACCCTGCATTGCAGAGCTGTAATAATAATCTACTATTTTTGTATTGCTGTATCTATAAAATGTATTCTGGGCTTCCCTGCTGGCTCTGCAGCAGCAATTAACTAATGAACTAACTATTCCCAGAGCGGTGCTGACATCACCAATGATGCTAGTGCACAAATATGTTTTGACCTGATAAGGCACCAAGTAAATGGAAGCTGCTAAACAGAATCAGTCTAAAGGGTTCCAGCTACATACAAAATCCTGGAAATAATGTTTGTCACGTTGAGAAGAAAGACCTTTTATTTAAAGAAACCGAAAAAATCTCTTTGCAAGGTGCTTAAACTATTTTACTCAAACAAGCTAGTTTGGCTGTTGGCTAGTTAGATTACTAAGTCTAGTAAGCTTGACGTTTTTTTAATATCCTTATGAAATTTTCATTATTACATGTAGTAACACAACTAGAATGTATTTTTATGTCAAGTATTGATAAATTTGAAAAGGAAACTAAATATTTTTTCCCCTTTATAATATAACAATAATATATGTTCACCCTTTTGTGATTTTAAATGTTTCTGAGTTTCAGTACTCAAAATTACAACTATATATGTAACCATACATAGAAGCCATATCTATTAAGCATATGTGTATTTCCAGTCCTGTGAGTGTTGGATAGAAATGTCATTTAGCTCCTGGAAAAACTAGAAGATGAGATAATCTTTCAGCAGCTTTTATAGGTTGTATCCAATTAAATTCTAAATGTTTGACTCTAGCGTGATAATACTGCACTGTTTTGCTTCAGATTTGTTGCTGTTTTTCTTGCTGCTAATGAAGTGAAGCATTAATTCCAATAAATAATCGAAAGAAAATGTTGGTGCATGAATAGTGTTTCAAAAAGGAGACAATCTTCTATGTAAAGCTGTTTGATATACAAAACTGTAGCTCCAGCATCAGAAAAGAGGCTCGTAAGCGTATTTGAGGGAGGTAAAAGCAAATAGCCTATCTTAGGCTTGCAGAAGGACTCTACCTAATTACGATTGTTTTTGACAATGTAGGTACGAAAAACATTCTTCACGTTAGCATTCTGCGACTTTTGTCGAAAGCTGCTTTTCCAAGGATTCCGGTGCCAGACATGTGGCTACAAATTTCACCAGCGCTGTAGTACAGAAGTGCCACTGATGTGTGTTAATTATGACCAACTTGAGTAAGTAATGACAATTGGTTTTAAAGTTGAGCCTTTTATTAAGCTTACAGCTGTCAGTGATTTCTTACGTTAAATCTGTAATTCAGGAAGTCATAGGAGTTGCCTGAAAAAAATACAGGAGTTCAACTGTTTTTGTGAGACTGCATAATTCATATTCTCTCTGTCCTAGCTCAGACAACCAGTTCATATTTTTTTGCTGGACTGTGAAATGCTTTCTTTGAAGCATGAATGGGGTGGCTGAGCACTTAACTGTATCAGACAGACTTCTCATTGTTCACAGTTGTTACTCTTAATCAAAATTGGTTCTTTATTATGTGATGGCTAGGGCCCTTAGTGTTTAGATCTGGCCTCAGATGTGAGTTTATGCTCTTCAACCTGAAAAAAGTGTTAAGAGACACTAGTTTAATATTATGAAATTGCAGTTGATTTTACAGTGAAAATAAATCTGTTAGTGAGTTTGATGCCTAGGCAAGAAACATAAAAGAGAGTGTCCCAAACAGTTATGTGTTCTTGAGTTTAATTATTGATCTGTTTGTGTAAGTAGGTTAAGGATCCAGTGTAAGCTGGCTCCGTGTTCTATTTGATTGGTTTTGGTAGAGGCCATTAAGTATTTTAAATAGACTTTCATACAAGGAATCATTTAAAACGATAGTTTTTCTTCCAATAATATGTTTAATTTCTGCTTATGTTGGTATTTGTAGCTGTTTCCTTGGGCATCTCTAGAGTTTGTGCTCAGGGCTTATGGATAACATAGTTCTATCTATTTGGTTTTTGGCGTTTCATCAGTGCAAACATTAAAATAAGTTAATGTACTTAATGTGTAGGTATAAGTTGTGCATTCTTGAGGAACCAGATGTTTGCAATTTCAACTAAAAGGTTTAAAAACTACTTTCTGCAAAGGTATGCTTAAGCATGATCTTTTGATCCTTTGTCAAGTAAATAATATTTTTAAGAAATCTTGCAGATTAATGCGTTGGTGTAGTCTTTATTTTAAAATTTAGAATCTGATTGGTGGTGGTTTGGGGTTTTTGTTGGGTTTTTTTTTTCCTTCAGTCTTTGTGAAGTTTCTGGGTTTTGCACAAGTTAGGTTGTTTTTGTTTTGTTCTTGCCTCACAGTTTGCTGTTTGTCTCCAAGTTCTTTGAGCATCACCCCATACCACAGGAGGAGGCCTCCTTAGGAGAGACCACCCCAGCATCTGGATCGTACCCCTCAGTGCCCCCCTCAGATTCTGTTGGGTATGACCTTATTCCTGCTGTTTAATAACATAACATTTCAGTACTGTATGTTTAGGGACATTCAAAATACTGCTTTGCAACTCTTTCTACATTTTTGTAATCTGGCTTGTCATATCCATCTATTCTTAACTTTAAAGTGAATGTTTTCATTCACATGAATGATATAAACTAGTGATGAACCTAAGTTAAACGTGTGCATAAGTGTCTGTAGAACTGGGGCCTTACTTGTTAAACTGATTTCTTCTGCATGGTAGCTTAGACCTGGTCTAAACTGGAAAGATTTTATATTTAAAACTGATACAAACCAAAACTATATCAGAAATTACATTAGTTTGTATTATCAAACTACAGTTTATTTGCCTTGAAGTGACATACCTGTGTTTCAGAATAAGCCACACCACTATAAGACTGGTGTGAACAGACGCCAATTCCAGCTTCATGGTACTGCTTTAGCAGCTTTGCCACATACACATTGCTTTAGTATCCTCCAGACCAGCTGTCTTCCTCCTATTTAGCATGTTTGCTGCAGATGCAGGTTTTGTAAATTTAGACTTCTAAAACTGACCACAGCCTCCTGCCCCTCTATTTCCAAGAAAGATTCTGGACCCTCTCTCTATGAAAAGATAAGTGATCATATTTAGATTATGTTCCCAGTAGCTACGAGATCACTGACACCACCAAGCATTAGATAGTTGAACAAATCTCCAGGAAAGAGTGACTCAAGGATGTGTATCAAAGTCAAGAAACCTGATGCAGATTTACTAAGAACACCAAATGCAAAAGCCTTCAGAAAAGCATTCCTAGGACATGTGGGCTGCGTGAAGATGAACTGAATTTGGCAGAAAGGCTCTCTTGGAGTAGTGAGCATTGTGCCCAAACTAAAGCAGAAACGCAGCTGGAAGCCACACAGGCACCTACAGACTCTAACTAGAAGAGAAATTCCCTGGACATTTTTTGAAAGATCAAATATGATGCCTCCCAGAAAAACAGATTGACAGTCCTGCAGAGGGAACTTTGTTTGGTAAGTACAAAAAGAGATTATGTTCTTATTTGTACTATTTGTCCAGTTTCAAGTAAATTTGGAAGCGCCTCTTCCAGGTAATGGATGTTACCTTTATATCCCGTGGATGTTAGTACAGCAGGTTGTGGACAAGGCTGCTTCTCTGGTTCTCTAAGCTAATCAGGCTCTGCCTTTCTAATGGTACAGCTGAAATTATAACCAGGCTAAAACTATTAATTTGTGAAGAAGTTTGTTCATACTAACTGTGTTAAAAGCCTGCCAATGCCAAAGGCACTATATAGCCCCAGTCCTAATGCTGATATATGCTAAATTTTCCTACTTCTCAGTTGCCTCTGCCTCACATTTGTGCTTTCTTACCAGTTTATGAGGATGCAACAGGATGGATTGTCTTAATTGGTACATGCACTACTTCAGGCAGTCTTAGATTTGTGAGGTAAAAACTGAAAGGAAAGACTGAGACCAAAGCAAGTTAATGCCTTAAGTGTTTTTAACTTCACATATATAAAAATGTTAACATTTAAATATACTTGCCAGGTGAGGTTAAGGAGCTGTTTCTAGCTGTTGCATCTGCGAATGTTTGTGGTTGCAGGAGCTGTAAAAGTTTCTAGCTTTCTACATTTTTGCCTTGCTGTACACTTCATTGTTAAACCAAAAACAAAAAAAAAAAGAGAGAGAGAAAAAAGGCATGCATCATGCTTTCAGAATTCTGTTTATTTTGAAGATGGTTTATGATTATCAGCTGGTGTTCATAAGTAGTATGCATATTACAGGGTCATGTAGTTTTCCCCAAGCATCTGTTTGTAGTATTTCCTTTCCAGAAGCAGTTCAGATGCTATTGTATGAGGATATAGCACTGTCCATACCTTTCTCCAGTGATCCTTTTGCCTTTCTTTAATACTACTTCTCTGCTTTTTAAAGATGTAATTGTGGAAATACTAATTACTCTGAATTTTTTTTTAGAGTAAAAAAGAAAATTCTGGCCTTTTCTATAAAAACCATATACTTACCCACAGTTTTGTTAAAGGGTACTGCAACAGTTGAACTGGAGTGAAAAAAAAAGTCTGACATTTGAGTTTATCTTGTTTGGGAAGACAGTAAGGGACTGAATTTTGAGAGCTGGCAATGGGATTGAAAATATGAGGAACTGGCACTTTATTAACACTTATTAGTTCAATAATTGTTGCTTTGATTTCTCTGTTCTCCTAGCATCTTGCATGGCACAGCCCACAGAGGAAGGGATGTTACTAATCGTTTGGTAAACCAGAGGAAAGAGAAGGCAAACATCCTTCTTCATCTTTAGCCTTGTGAAGGAATTCCAGCAGCAGGCAAAGTGCCCAAAGAGAGGAAGAGTTTGTGTTGCAAGACAAGCTCAAGAGCAAAGGCGTGTGTGACATGCTGAGAAATTGTCAAGGGATCAAATGGAGAAGTTGAAAAGAGAAAGGGATGTAAAGGAAAAGACCATTGGACATGATGCAAAAGCTGCTAAACATGCTGGAGAACTTTGTTTCATTTTGTTCGTGTGTAACATCCTAAAGCAATCCAGTCCTGTAGCCTTTCATTCTTCCAACTGTAAGCCATAGGCAGTCTCTCCAGAAGTCCACCCCAAGATAAGGGAGCACGTATGGTCCCACTTGCACATTTCTGAACCCCTCTAAAAATGTGTCCAGCTTCCACAGTAAGGCTTTTGTCCCATTTTAGTTCTTTCAGTTTGCACTATCCTGTTGTGCCAAAGCAGTCATTTTAGTTTAATCTACACTTAACTGGAAAAAAATTATTAAAAGTGTAGGTCTCCCTAATAATAGCCATTTGTAATAAAATTGAAGTACGCAAACTGTATATAAGACATTGTATTCATTTCATTCATTGCACTATCATAAAGTTTTTCCGTGTCTTTGCTCATAAAATATGAGCACAGAACAGTTCCGTGGATCTTACAGAGACATGAAAAGGGGAGAGATTCGCTATTCAGAATATTCCAGAGTTGTCTTTTGAAACTTCATCTATTCTCTCAGATGTCGTGATGTTTGACAAAACTCAGCAAACTCATGAGGCAGATACTATGGCAGGGTGAGTAACCTGTGGAGGGGGTGGTAAGGGGCTGCATGGTCAGACTTTGGATAACTCAGGGGCAGGCTGGACTCGATAGAAACTGAAAGCGTCTGCTTTGCTGGAAGCAGAACACTGCTAGTAAGCAGGTTGGCAACATCTTGGCTCTTTGAAAAACAGCTTTTCCCAACATGCTTAATCTTCTAAATTTGAGGAAGAAAGGGGGACTGTCTGGTGCACCATTCTTGGAAGCTTACAGGTCCCTGCCTTAGAGCAGCCTCCAGCCTGTGATTAAACACCTCTGCTTTCCTTTCTGTCTTCCAAATGTTCACTGATCATTCTGCCTCAGCCGAAAATATTTAAATGTCTAGAAAAGCTTCTGAAAAGCCAAGGAAACAAAGACACAGTCTTACAGTATTGCATTTAGTACTACAACACCGTTTAGATTCCCATGTGTTTAAGTGACCAAAAGCTTTGTGTTTTATTGCATAAAACAATGATGAACTTTTCCCCTAAAAATTCTGGCACCAGACTTTTTCCAGACCACTCCATGTAAATATTAGGAAACTTCCTACAATATCCAAGTTGATATGCATTCTTGCTGAGTAGAAAAGGCCTGGAATCAGAATCTTCAGAAAAATCATCTTTAGTCTGTACAGCAGGTGGGGAAAACCTGTTGCTTCTCAAAACTTTATTTGCAAAAACATGCTAGTGAACTGAAACCTGGTTTGGAGGACTAACAACAGCTGTGTAGGTTCTCTTGATAGTCCCTAGTATATGAAGCTCCCAAGAATTTTAGGAAAGCATTACTAAGCTTTGATCTGGGCCCAAAGGCCAGGAAAAATGCACACCATTGTAGTAATCCTGGCAGTTGTTTTTCACCTGGAAGCTAACGTGGATGAAAACAAGTTATCATGGTACAGAAAAATGGACTAATCCGTATGAAGTTATGACTGTTACAAACCTGTCCCATGATGCTTTTAGACTGACTTCACAGGACGCTGTAGAAATGATCTTCTCTAGCTTGCAGTTACAAACTTGTACTGCTATCCTTTTCTCCAAATCAACATTTGATTTGGGGTTATTGGCTATTTCCAGGCTGCAGAGGTGGGAAAAGAAAAAAAAATATTACTTCTGTCTTCTGGCAATATCTATGGAGTATCACAATAATTAAATGAGAACATATTTGGCTTCCAAAATGTGCAGTTTACTTGCTTGCTAGTGTAACTGAAGTACCATTCTATCCCAGATCCTTAACAGTCCTTAGAAACTGCTTGAAAACGGAAGTGTGCTGTGTTCTTCATTAAGAGCAGTAACAAAAAAAATAAAGCAAACCATACTCTGGTGTAAACCAGAAAAAAAAAGCATGTTGGTATGCATTTTAGCTTGCAGTAGATTTGGGTCTGAGTATGCAGTCTACCGAATGGATAGTGTGTCCTACACTGAGCCCTGTGGCTAAACTGAGATGCACCTGTTCAGGCTGGAAGAGGGAGAAGGAAAATCGCAGTCCAGTAGAGATGCTGTCAGTGGCACACACCCTATGACTGAAGCCAGGTGAACATGGATTTTCAGTTTAAATATTTGCCTAACTACAGCAAAATAAAAATCCAAGCGAAAATTTTGAAGCCCAAGGAAATCCCTTCCAAGAAAAATCTTTCCGGAGTAGACCAGCTCTTAAATATATTGAAACATCACATTGGTGAGTTAAAAGAAATTGAGAAAAATCTGTATTAAAATTTTCTTTCATATTTGTAAAGTGAACTAACTTGTATCATTGCAAGTTCTAAGATCTGGTGGAGGTACTGTGTATGATTTTATAAAATTGTTTGTTTATATATAACGTAGCATGTGTGGGCACTTTTTTGAGTTACCTTCCTCTTTCATGTAGACCTAGTTTTGCAGAGTAGTAAATCAGTGGATGTGTTGGCACTTGCTGTGATTGACAAAATTGTAAAAATCTACATCTGTCTGCAATTAGTCTTGTCTCCTGACAAAACCTTTTTCTGTTTTGTCTTTATTAAAAAGGAGGGAACAATGTGCTTATCCCAAATACATGGTCCACAGAAAAGGATGTTTTGTTATGCTACCAGGAAAGGTTGTAACATATTAAATTGAGCTTTGACAACTCTATCACCTTGTTGCCTGGGAAGCTGAGAATTGTTTTTTAAAGGAATGCCCATGTCTGAGACGCTGGCAGAAAGTGTGCGAGATGAGGTGGTATAACCTCATGTCAGAATGTTGACCGTATTTGTAGTGCTCCTCTAGCTATCAGGTTGACTGTTAACTGCTCAGAAAGGCCACAAGAGCAACAGAAACTCACATCTTGGTGTTTAAACTGCTGCTCCTTTAAGCCCCAGCCTGTTATACGTGCATGCCACAGTAAAAAGTTTTTTTGCAGCAGTTGTGTTCTGGTCATCCTGATTTCCACCCCCCTCCTCCCCCCAATGTATTTGCTGGCACTGTGTTTGCATAGCCTACAGAACTAGTTTTGTAACTCACCTGCGATAGACAATGTCGCCCTTTTCCAAATGATGATGGCTGATCCTTTTTGCTCCAGTATCTCTTCTACCCTCCTGGAGTAATCAAAATTTAGGAATACTATAAGAGTGGGCTTTTGGTAGCTAGGGGGATTGTTGCATTCTTTGTGGTGATGTTTTCTGTAGATCAAGATCTTGATGCAGTTCACGATCCAACTTTTGCCACACACAAGCAGAGGCCGAGCTTCTGAGCTTGTGATCTCAGTAGGCCATTTTGGCTAGCAAACCACTTCTGTCTTTCTCTTTGCTAGTTACCTTTTCCAAGCAAAACTCCCATTTAGCAGAAATAACCTACCTCTTAGTAAGTGTCCCAAGGACACCCATTAATGAAATCCTGATTGTATAGATGGAGCACATGACTGACTGCTTACATTTCCCATCTCTGGATTCTTTGGTGTTTAAAGCCCAGACATCCTCCCAATATTAGTTTAGAGACTCCAAAAAAGAGAGTTCTTTATCAGCCTGTGATTGATTTCTAAAGATCGGAACTTTCTCCAGTTAGAATTTAATGAGTAGGAAAAGCTCTTTGAATTGTTTTCAAACATGGTATGACACAGCATGCTGTCTGTGCTAGCAACATGATGGGCATGATGACCTGTGACCAGAAATACAGAAGTATTTACAGATGCCCTTAGCAGATGACCGTTTATGACTCAAAGGAGGATGTAATTGAAACAATATTTCTGCAATTTGGTTTTCTCTCCCTTCACTTACTCATGATCACAGAATATTCTCATCATGTGGCAGAGCTCAAATGCTGTCTCACAGCCACTCCTAGTGCAATGACCTGATGTCTGTTGTTATGCATTTCCCTTAATTTCATTATTACTGAGAATTCTCAGGAACTTTGAGCAGGAGTTAGCTATCCCAACAATTACAGTACTGGCCTGGCTGAGACACTTAAGTCTTTTCTTCTGAAATCTTTCTGTGCAGCATCTGACACGCTTGCCTTAACGTGAAAATAACAGTGCCTTAGCATGTCAGCCAAGTCCTGCACTTGTATCTGTGCAGAGTCCTGTCTCCCAGTGTGGGTTGTAGTTGCATGATTTCCTTACAAAAACATTCAGGAGTTCAAAACTTCCTCATCTACAATAGAAAAGATTTTACCCAAAGGCAATTGTTAGCAATGAATGAAAACTTTAGTTTGTGTATATGTACATGGAGTACATTTAAAAAATGTTTCTGAAATTCTGAGCATCTTCTGAAATGCTGAGCTGTTCAAAGCCCTTTCTCAGAGATTTATCAATTGGCAGTTTCAGTTCATTGCTTCCCAGTTTCTTCTCAATATTTATATTCTGTTGTGTGACAATAGGTAACTATTTTTTTTTAAGTTAAACATAGTTAACTCCCCCATCTGTTCTTCCCCCACCCCACTTCCCAAATATAATCTACGTTATTTTATTGCAAGACTTACAAGACCATTATTTGAATTCATTTGCCAGTGCTCTGTTTTGCCATTCTCAATTGTGAGCCTGTTGGCTAGGAAGGAAAAGATGCTAGGTGCTTAGGATACAGATAGCGCTGAGTTCTGTACAAACTCTTCCATGAAAGATAGGGTGATAGTCTTTAAAGCAGACCTGTTTCTGAAAAAAAATGTCAAGAGATCCTGTTTAAAACATTAGTTGTCCCTAAAAATCTTTGGAGAGGCCAAGGAGCATTCGCTTACAGGAGGCAGTGCTGGGACCTATTGCTGCTGCATGCAGCTGTATGGTTTGTTTCTGAAGCTTCTCCCTGTAGGCATCGCCTTTGTGGGCATGGTAACTAGCACAGGGGGAATTGAATGGCTGGAGGACTCGACTCCTCTCTTAGCGGTTGTGTTTTCTCTAAGTTCTGAAAACCTTGTTGTCAGATATCACGTATATTTTAACATAAAGTTTTAACTGACAGAGGTGGCAAATGTTTTCACTGACGGTTTGCCTTATATCCCTTAAATTGAACCGATTGAACCATTGAATTCTGACAGTGACTGACCTTAACTTAAGAGATAAATGCCAATTTATTGTACTTTTAACAAAATAAATGGATAACCAAAGAAGTGACATTATGCCTTCTTACAAACAAGAAAGCAAGTGTTTAGATATTTTTTCTTTTAAATATGATTCATTATATCATACATTAAAAACTTTATCTACATTTATAACTGGCAGCATTTGTATTTCTTCAGAAAACTTGTCTGTATAGTCTGAATGCTTACATTTCAAAACAAATCTATTGCATTGCCTAACTTGTAGCACTGTAAATAACATTTGAAATGCTGCGCTACTCGAAGTTATTTCTTAAAGGTTGAGGTTAGGAGGTGATATGTTTATTTTTAGTATCAACAGTTTGTATTAAACTGGCCATAATATTAACCCATTATGTTGAGCAACCAGTATGTAATTTTCAGCCTTTCTTCACTGAAGAATAATTCTATCCATACAATTTGTTTTGTGACGTCATCTGACCGTGATGTTGATGTGAGATGTTAAGCATTTTTAGTTCTCAATGGGTTGCTATTAAAAAGTGTATTGCATTAACTCTGAAGTGAGGAAACTGCAGAGTGTTCTGCTATCTGCAGTGCATGTTGGGCTACATGAATTTTTGAGATCAGGATTTATTATTACTAGTTTGGTATGGTATGTTAGGGGTTTTGTTTTGTTTTAACTCAGAACACTTCATAGCTGCATAATAAGGTAGTTTGTGCAGCAGAGTGTTGTTGCAATTGATTATAGGAGAGTAGAGATCGTTCATTATAAATTGTTTTTATGCAGACCTTTAGATCAGTTTTTTATGTATATATAGTTGAAAAGGACTTACCACACCCACTATGCAGTATTTGAAGCCGTTTGTAGACCTAAATCCTCTTTTTCCTTGACTTTGTTTCTCAGACCACCAATTCTCCCTAGTCCTTCTCCTTCAAAATCCATTCCAATCCCACAGCCCCTCCGACCAGCAGATGAAGACCATCGGAATCAATTTGGGCAACGCGACCGATCCTCTTCAGCTCCCAATGTTCACATCAATACAATCGAGCCAGTCAATATTGATGTAAGTATTAATGTTTGGATCAGGAATAGTAGATTTGATGTTTCCCTTATGAATATCAGTGTGTTAAATTTATCATGTGGACACACGAGTGCTGTTTGTAAGCTAATCCTTGGTGGTTTGTCAGAATCTCCATAGATCCCACGGAAGACATTTTTGCTATTGAGATCTGTAAGGGTTCGAATAACCCATTCTCCAAAAGCAGAAACTGCCTTTTGACAGTCCTGTCCTTTCATTTTCAGAGAAACATGCTACCAAAAACCACTGCTTTTTTTTTCCCTATTGTTAGTGCCAGGGCTCACGTTGCTAGCTGTACCACGGCGTTAAGAATATGAAAGCCAGTAACCACTCTTGCAAACCATTATAGTGTTAAATATATTTCTTTATATGCAAGACAGGGATTTTTAGTATTTGTAATTCAAGTAATATTTATGGCATTGAAGAAAATTAAATTATTGAAGTAAGCTGAGTTCAGATTTACTGAATGTTCCTTAGGATTTGAAGAGCCCGGTATATATTGTTCTGAGCATTCTTTTGGAGTGTTCAGAAGTTGCTACACTTAACTTGTTTTCCACGTTTCTGAAACTTCTGGATGCTGAATCGTAAATAATAATGAAGGTTGATATTAGTTATAAGGCCAGCTAGGACCTTTCAAAATGTTGGTCACAACAACCTCTTTCTAATTTTCCTAAGGCATACAGCTTCTATTTTACCCTTTACTCTCTAGAAATTAGTCATTTGTCAGGTGAGCAGTCTTGATGTCTGCCTGGACACGGAGGCACAAAATCTGTTTTGCATGTGAGCTGAGTGAAACGTAAAATGCTAGCTGAGTATTAAGAGTGTGACCACATAGACATTTGCATATGGTATATGGCAGTGGTGCAGCTGAGAGTCAGGAGCAGTGCTTTTGGCAGCAGTGCGGGTGTATAAAGGAATAAAATAATTGTGTAATTTAAAAAAAAAAAAGGCAGCTTGATGATGAAAATGGACATACAGAGGGAAACTGCTAGAATTTTTTAATTTTCTTCTGTTTAGAAAATCCTTAGTGTAGTTTGCTTTTAGTCTGGATGTGTTGTAAAAGATACTCTCAGTTCACAGCAGATTGCAAGTGAAGGAAACCTTTTGCAGTTAGCCATTTCTGAGAAGAACAGAGTGCGCCTGGCTATGCAAATGAGGTGCTTTGTTAGAAGCAAAAATGAAGCAGAAGTTATTTGACTGATGTACCTCAGTACAGGAAATTGGTGTCCCAGCTTCTGATACGACAGTTTATATAATTTGTGCCACAAACACTGTAACTAGAACATTTGGTTCGATATTTCTTCATGCATTTTGGCCAGCTCTGTGTTTAAATCAATATTTTCATGTCAGCATCTATTTTGGAAGGTATACATTTCACTTTACTACTGAGCGATGCTGTTTTAAAACAACTAATTTTGAAAAGTATAATAGTTGTTATAAATAGTTCTTTAGAGTTGCTGTTATTAGTAAGTCAGGGTCAGAAACAACTTTTATTTCATGGACAACGTATGAGGTTATGAATTCTCAATTTGATCAATCTCAATTGATTCTGAAATGTAAATGATAATACCTAAATTAAACACCTTTTTTTTTTATTATTTATAGGACTTGATAAGAGACCAGGGTTTACGAGGAGAGGGAGGTAAGTAGTGTTTAAACTAGCTACTGTGCTGTGTTTAATTACACAACCGCTCTGGCCCTTCACTTTGTTCTACTTCCTTCTACAAAACACAGGCACAAAGGAAAATATGACTAGAATAAAAAATGAATTTGCATTTGCTTGTCCATGAACTCTGATATTTGTTTGACAAAAGTTTGAGTCATTTGCTGGTCATTCTGGGAGTGGGGGAGACAGAAGGAGAAAAACTTTTGAAGTGATACTTAGTTTTGTGGTTTTAAAATTATCTGGCACCATCACTTTTTTGCTCTTACATGCACACACTCATTCAGTCACATGGCTGCACACAGATATGCTACAACTTCCCAACTCTCTCAGAGATTTTTATGCCTGTTGTTACCTTTTCACCGATGGAAACAACGGGAGTTTTCCTTGAAAACCATCAACATAGTAGATGGACCTTCCATACGAACTGCTGCATCCTAAAGCAGCATGAAGTACTCCGGTTCTTCTCCCCCTCTACCCCTGCTGAAGATGCTGCTTTGCTGTACTGCATGCCTGTGCTACTCTTGGAACCAGGTTGTTAGGATGTTACGCTAAAGTCAGATCTTTTTAAGATTTCCTTCAGTAACACACAGCCCTTTTTCACAGTTAAGTCAGAACTAGTGCCAGAAGGTTTCTTTTTTTTCACGTGTGATGCACTTCTGCTGGCTCTCAAGGTCCTGAGAGGGCTTTTTATGTGCTGTATTTATTCCTATGGATATAATAATAATATAGAAATAACAGAAATAAAGAAATAGTAAGTAGGGCAGGCATATGACAGTTTTTCCAATTCCAAATCATTAACACAGTCATCTCCTACTAATTATAACTTGCTTCAGCTGTAAGTAAAGTCAGAATTACCTTAGTGCACTCTGTCCTGATCTGTAAGGTTTTGTATTGTGGGCTATCACTGACTTTGTTTCTCCCATCCGCATCTGGTAGTTGGTAGGATGGTACCTACATACTGCGTTGTGTTTGGTGAAGCTGTTTTTCCTTACACCAGCAATAGAATGCTTTTTAAAAAGAAATTTCCTTGAATCCTGCAAGCCTACTAATTTAAAGTTGCCAGCTTTAGCTATTTTTGTATGTGTTGATAGGTGTGGCTCTCCACAGTTTTGCCCATTTTGTCCAGCATTTAAATGTTGTGCTATCATGTTGGTTTTAACTTTTGGTCATAAACTGTCTGCTTGGCATCTGAAAACAATTGGCTATTCCCGGTCCTGAAACAGTGTTGTTAGTAATTGATTTTTTTTTTCCTTCAAAGTACAGAAGCAATCTATGAATAGGAGTCAAAGCATCCTAGTTATTTCCCATGACTTCTTTCATTTCTTCTATATGTCTGTCTTTCTGTCTCTGCCTGCCCGTCTCTTTCTCTCTAACAGCCCCTTTGAACCAGCTGATGCGCTGTCTTCGGAAATACCAATCCCGGACTCCCAGTCCCCTCCTTCATTCTGTCCCCAGTGAAATAGTGTTTGATTTTGAGCCTGGCCCAGTGTTCAGAGGTAGTTGGGCTCTTCTTTCTTGTTTTCACCCAAACAAAATAAGTAAAACCACAGATGCTGTTTGTGCCTCACCCTCACACCGTGTGTATGTAAGTGTGTGAGTTTATCAAAACACCTCTGTTTTTTGCTTGGCCTGGCTGGAATGCTTTGAATGTGCTTTTCACACATACTCACTGTCACCTTTACACGCTTGAAAATGACTATGAATAAAGTCTGACTTAAAGCTTCAAAAGCAAGGAATTTCATAGTTGAGGTTTTTATGTGGACCTTAACATAATTTTTCTGAACAAAGGTCCTTGAGTCGCATTGCAGTGATATTAAAGACAAAGTGACGTCCTTAACTTAGAATTTCCTTGACTGTTCAGTTTAAGTCAGTTCAGTGCTTTAACAGTTTTCTATATTTAATATTATATGTTTTGAAAAGTAATCTAGGAAATCAAATGTGAATTACAAACATTTCCATTGATATCTGGTTAGGTCTCAAGCTTTTCTAGTAATGTATCATGTCAACTTTCAACAAATACTTCCTTTTGAGAATGTGCTGTTGATACCACATTGGGGCCCTAGATGGTTTAGACCATGTAGTTTTTATTTAGTTAGTACATTTTCAGTGAAACACAGTATTTGTTTTTATCCTGTACTATGTAAAATAACTCTTCATTTTCACATCGTTGACTCTGGGGATAATTCAGGCCTAAAGCTGTCAATGGATCTGTTGTATTGCACAAAATCCCAAAAAACTCTGTGGGATTTCATACGCTGGAGAAACCAACTATTGAGTTGAGCATGAAATGTGAATATTTATGTCTATACGTATACATGTAGAAATGGGTAGTTCAGTGCATGTAGTGTGGTTTTCAAATGCTACCATCTTGGCTGTTTCAAAGACTTTTGTTTCAGAATATGTCGAGAGCAGTTCACTGTATGAACTTGTAAAGTTCTTCCAGAAGTCTTTGTAAGAAGATAGGTGTTCCCAACAAGCAGACTGGCTACAGAATGGAATACGTTACATACAGCTTCAGAGTCCAAGCTAATGACTTAAGTCCAACATTATCTGAAGTATTCTACTCTAATAACTTGGAAAACAGGCCATCTGGTATCATTATGGACAGATTAATTGTAATGTGCTACCATGTGCTGTAAGCGTTTTTAGTGAAGGGTGAATATTGTGCTAGTGTTTCTTTATCATGGCATTAAAATTTAATTAGGAGACTTTAGTTACCTCTAAAGAAAACGCATTCTAGTAGAGCTTTGCTATTACAGAGAAAGTCTGTAACCCACAAAACTTTTGGAAAATTCCTTGTGTTCTGGGAACATCATACATTTAGTTTCATATATGTGTAATTTCAGACAAATAATAATTATATGATGGTATAGTGGCTGTAACATGAATATAAGTCACTGTCTTCCAGCTGCTTGTAAATGTAGTTAGGATACCCAATATACATCATTACTGTTGTTTTAGCATGTGGGACAAACTTTATGGATGCTGTGTCCCATTTGTGATGTGTTGGTATGTCATTATTTTGTGCTTCTACTTCTAAATGTATGGATTTTAGCTTAGTGAGGACAGGCAGTGATGGATATATATAGTCTGACAAATTAGCACGCACTGAGTGACTGAATGCAAGCAACAGTTTTAGAAGTCACAAAGTCAATTTTTGAACCCAAGGTGGCATTAGGAGACACTTTTTTGTTAAGAAGGGGGCTTCTGAAGGGATATGAGGAGGAATATTGTCTTCTACCATTTTCTAGAGCACTGATGTGAGAGAAAGCATTGGAATGTTGGAGGTGGTGTACAATGACATACATTGTTTAGCAGAGCAGTATGAATTTAATTAACAGTTGACCCTATTTTATGTCCTTTGCATTGGGAGGGTCAGGATAACCTTGTTACAAATAATTATGGTGTATTTTTAAAAGCAGCGTCTAGTTGAAGTGCTCTATTTGTAAAGAGCCATTGGGGCTCTGGAACAGCTCTGTTAGTGACATTTTCCTGGACAGATTTGTTTAGATAACATATAGGCTACACATGTACTGTTCTTTTTGTATTGAATAGAATATGCTTCAAATAGCTAACTGAAGTACTTGTTCTTTTTTGATCCTTCCCACAGTCTAATATTTACTTTTAAATAAGAGCTCCCTGCTAACAGATAGCTTTAAAACAGCCAAATGGTTTTCAGGTGGCACTTGGAGACTCAACTAGAAAACATTCCAATTTTTTGCATTTAGTCTATTTTGATTCTAAGGTACCCATATTTCAGCTATTTGCGTCCCTAAAAGTTTAGATACAAGAAATCTGAGAGGTAGCTGCTGCTAACTGAAATGCTACTACTTTTCTTCTCAAAGAAACTGGTGGAATTCAAAAACAGTTGTAAATTTTTTTTTTTTCTATTTAAAGAGACATTGTCCTTCAGATAATTCATTAACAAGAGAGTGGAAACTATCTGGTATAGAGGGATGTTTGCTATAGACTTGTCTCTTCCTGGAATCTAACCGTGAGCACTAATCTAATATTGGGACAATATTCCTAGTATATGTTTGTTCCCTCTTAACATTTACATTGATGTTTGGAGATGCTGCATCTTAAACGTAATTCTTGCACCTAATATCAATGCGTTGTGGTAACTTGGTTTCTTATCGATAAAATTATCCTGTTTCTGAAATTTAGGTTCAACTGCAGGTTTGTCTGCAACACCTCCCGCCTCTTTGCCTGGGTCACTCACAAATGTGAAAGCGTTACAGAAATCACCAGGACCCCAGCGGGAAAGGAAATCATCCTCATCCTCAGAAGACAGAAATAGAATGGTAAGGGAAAGATCAGCTATTTTCATTCATTGTATGGTATATTCCTAGTATAGAAATACTGCACAACCATGCTCCTCTCACTTTTCTTTCATCAAAGCCTTCTAGATTATTTTGAAGAGGAGTATGGTGATGATCAAGGACTTTAAACCAATAAGTAATGGAATGTTGAAATTGTGGGACTGATATATATATCATTTAAATAATTGATTATACTCACTTTTACTCCATTGCACCCAAATGTCTTGGTGTGCTTTATATTATAATGCCAGCTTCCCTTCAAATAACAGCTTGACTTTTCCCATCACGATTCATGAACTTTGAAAGTTCTCTAGTGATTCTCAAATGTAACAATACATTAAAATGTCTGCATTTCTTAAAATCACAATTTATCATTGTGATTGAGTAAGAAGTGAAAAATAAATTAGAGTTTCTTTTTGGTACAAGTTTCTTAATATTTACTGGTTTTCACACTGCCAGAAACCTGTGGCAAATATTTAATGCTAGGAAATAGTTTAGTATAGCTGTGTGCTGAGGTTTTATGTATGGCTGGCTTGAAAAGTCAAATGCAGTATCTGAAAAAGAAAGTTATTTTAGGACTTAAATGGTATGAAATGCTGGTACCAAATCTTTAACAAAGGAGCTGTTTTCACAGACATTAATGCACTTGCTGTCTTCCTTTTTATTGTTTATGCATATATATAAAGAAAACCCTTGGTCGACGGGATTCAAGTGATGATTGGGAGATACCAGATGGACAGATCACAGTTGGGCAAAGGATAGGATCTGGATCATTTGGAACAGTCTACAAAGGAAAGTGGCATGGTATGTCGCCATCATGGCAAACAGTTATTCTTAAGCGAGTAACATTGCCTGCCAGGGGAAACCCAGCTGGAAAGCAGCTTCGCAGAAAAGCTTCTAGGGATTCCGGTGGACACCACGTTGAACAGTGGTGTGCTCCTGTTGCAAAGAAGGCTCAAAATATCATGGGCTGCATTAGGCAAAGCATGGCCAGCAGGTCAAGAGAGGTGATCCTTCTTCTCAGCACTGGTGAGGCCACACCTGCAGTGCTGGGTCCAGTTCTGGGCTGTTTAGTACAAGAGACATGTGGATATACGAGAGGGAGAGTCCATTGAAGGGCCGTAAAGATGATTTTTAAATTAATAAGCAATGTGCTTAATAGGCAGTGTTAGAACTTCAAACTATTTAGAAAGTCAGCTCCTGTGTGTTCTTCTGAATTAAGTAATTATTAGGGTAAAAATGAAACATAGTTACTGGAAAGGCTGAAGTATCCATCTTGATGAATTGGGATTTCAAATGTGTATTTGGAAAGCTTTGACCGGGCTAAGATTTCTCAGAATAAAATAAGAATAATGTTTAAACATTTTACAGAATATTTACTAATTTTAATATTGTAGTGGTTTATTTCATGAAAGCTAGAAAATAGGGTCTCTCAATATTTCTGATGGTCTATATGACTTTTTCTCAGTAGAGGAATATGTATCAATGGCACTTATTAAAAACTGCTATTTTAAAGGTGATGTGGCAGTGAAAATGTTGAATGTTACGGCACCCACACCTCAGCAGTTACAGGCTTTCAAAAATGAAGTAGGAGTGCTCAGGTAAGAATATTTTTAATTGCATAAAATAATGTATGTAGATTTATGCTTCATTAATCATTGAATTTTAGATTTCCATTAGAACACACTGGTCTTATTCCTCCATGATGATACTTTGGGCAGAAAATATAACTTGTCATTTTAAAATATTTCTTCATATCCACTGCTAGTTCTTCCTTTCCCAGTATGTGTTTGTCTATATATCTATGTTGGGAATATATGTATATCCAAACACTCAAGACAGGAATGGTTTTTGCTGTTGTGCTGCCTCCAGGGCACAGTCAATCCCAAGTGTGAACTGTAGGCCTTTCTTTCCTTTTATCCATGTTTTGAGATTCAAGGAGGGCATTGATTGATTGTCGGTTTTGAGCTACAGTACTGCCCATATTATCCATTGTTTAATAGTTTCTGTTCAGTAGCATTGACTTCTCTTTGAGGTTTTTTTTTTTTTTAATGTTTTTCTCATAAAGTCACTTTTTCATTTCCTTTTCTCATATGTACTGCTTGTACTTTCTCAGAGGAAGTATTTGTCTTGTTCAGTTCTTAAACGAGGATCCATCAATAAAATATTTTTGGGGGGAGACATTAGCATCCATGTCTAGTCTTGAGCAGTCTCAAGCATAATTGTGTTTTAAGAAACAAAACAGAAAGAAGGTTTTTGCCTCTGGAAAACTGATATGTTGAGGTGGGCACCTGTGCTGGAGGAGCATCCCCAGTAAGCTTCATGGTGAAAAGGGGTTGGTCAGCCTTTTTCCCCAGGAAATGTTACTTCTGAAAACTCTAAGCCAGTAGTTATGGAATTAGAGGCGTTCTGGGATGTGCTACTTTGGATATCTCTGCATATTTTTGACATACCTGCTCAGGAGAACTTAATAAATTCAAAAATCTTGTGTTTCATACCTAGTCCAGATTTCTACTGGCAGTCCATAGCTGGAGTCTAGCCTTTCTCTGTTGTTGATCATTTCAGCACTTACAGTAAATAGTCAGTTGTCCTATCCTTTGACGCTGACAAGCCCAATTTACCTGTAGTTATACCTTTTCCATTATGCTTGCATTATTACTTTCTTAGCTTTGAGGTAGGATTTGCAAGAAGCCACTTACTTTTCGTTTACTCAGCAGTTAACCTCAGCATCATTTGACAAATCTTGAACCTGAAAAAGGCACGGTCACGTAGTGTAGAACTGTCCTAGTCTGCGTTGCTGAAAAGACAAAGGGGTTCACACTTTAGGCTCCCATGTTAGTTTTTTAATAGAAGAAAACATAAAGAGCTCTACCATCTTCAGCAACAGCATAGATTTAAGAAGCTACCACAAGTTTTAAGCTTGGTCTGTCAGGTTTCATCAACAGTGAGCTGACTGCCTGTGGTAGCAAGCTGTGTTGGAAGATTGCCGTTATTTTACCTCAGCCCCTGGGAAAGCTAGGAAATACTCTGGAATTCTTAGGTGCCTCATCTTTGTGATATCTCATTGGTATATTTGGAGGTATCTAGTTCTTCAAGTCCATTTGATGACATTAAGAATGTGATTGACTTTTCCTGGAGGATGAGGAGGATCTTTCAGATTTCACAGTGTATCAGTAGATTCTTTCAGGCCTTGTGTCTACTGAGATATCTACTGAGATAAACCTCTCTGCGTTGTTTCTTGTGAAGTTTTTCTGTCTGGAGTTGCTCCATCTTTGAAATAGGTTTTATTTAATCTGACCAAATCTCTGGTGAGTTCCAGTCTCTCCTAGTGCTGTTTAGAAACAAGTTCATATAATAACCTTACTGAGGTACAGTTTTAATACTTGTATCCTGACTCCATAGAGAGTACAAGATCCTTGTCAAATAAAGCACTAAGAAAAACTGAAGCCTTGTCAAGGAAGTGTGGTGATAGTTTCTGAACGAAAGGGTTTTCCTTCATGGAAGCTTCTGAGACTGGAATTTCATTTTGGATGTCCTTGTTATGGGCAGCAACATCTCATAGCTGGACTGGGGTTACATAAAAGCAGACCTGCCTGCAAACCATTGCTGCCTCATGGGGACCTAGTGGTAACAGCATCTTCTGAGCAGTCCTGTGCTGGGTTGCGTGCAAAAGCAAGAGGAAGCGGTGCTTACCCCAGGATAGCTGTTCCGTGTTATTATGATAAGAAAGGCTAACTGATGGAATAATTCATTAAACTGAATCTAGCAACAGGTTATCATGTTATCTTAGTAAAAGTTGAGATTGACCCAACAACTCCTGTTTGGAAATATATATTTAGAATGTGATATATCTACCTGTTTTTTTCCTGATCTGCCTGATTTCCTCTTGATTTCTTATTTTTTCAACAGGAAAACACGACATGTGAATATCCTGCTTTTCATGGGTTATTCAACAAAACCCCAGTTGGCTATTGTTACACAATGGTGTGAGGGGTCCAGCTTGTATCACCATCTACACATCATTGAGACCAAATTTGAAATGATCAAACTAATTGATATTGCACGACAGACCGCACAAGGCATGGAGTAAGTATCATATTACTTGTTTGCAAATGACCGTTGGGGCAGTGTTTACTTATCCTGTTAACACTCTGACTGGCATTGGCAAATAAGGCCAGCTATCGGCTCACTTTGCCAAGCCCGGGGTCCTGCCTTGTGGTGTTTATTATTATGATTTATTTATTTTGTGTTTATTATTTTTATTAGTAAAATAAACTTTGTATTCTTTTTTTAGAACATAGGGAAATACAAATCATCAAGGAAATACAGTCTTAGACAGTAGAATAAATATAATTATGATGTAGTTAAACTTCCGATCTTGTGAGCAAATATTTCTGTTCCAGGTTTTATGATCTTCACAATGCAGATAGTCTTATGGTAGGAGGTGAAACGTAGTTTAAAAAGAAAAACCCTGTGAATGAAAGGACAGAATCCTGTAAGATAGTGCAGAAGACAGAGAGCTCTGTTAGCAAAAAAAAATTGATTTTTTTTTTTTGTCTTATAAGTATTGTAGCTCTCTAAATAATAGATTTCAGCAGTTGAAGAAAACACACCTATTTTGTTCTAAGGATTGTTAAGTAATCCTTACTCCCACAGCGGACAATTGAGTGAGAATTTACAAAACTAGCCTGATACCGTATGTCAAAATCAGAACACTGATGTAAGATCAGAGAAATCGGCCTCTAGCTGGAAAACCACTATAATGATTGCAGTTAATTGTGCTATTTTTCTACTAAGTATTCTATTACATTTTCCGTTAAGAGGTGGGGAGGTGTTTGCAGCAACCAGCCTCAGCCATCTGTTAGCCTGCTCATCTCCCCAGGCTCCCTCTGTAGGTAGTGGAGATGCAGAAGCAGTTTTATGAGCATGATTCAAAGCAGAGACATAAACTGGGACTTTTCCAGCAGGTATGTGCCAATCTCATCAACTAAACAGCGAGCCATGGGAGACTGGTTGTTTAATTTAGGCTCTATCTGTGCTGTGGGGCAAATACTCTCTTCTGTGTTCCCTGCAGTCTATTTATCCAGTCTGCAATCAGGGGATCTTTCTTCCAGTCCCATACTAAAAAGCAGTCAGCATATTTGAGTACACACTGAGTACATACTTGAGACACTGAGACATTTAGCTCCTACAATTTAGAAACACTTTACCTAAAGCTGTGAATAGCTCGAAAACTGTCTTGACAATCACCATTAAGGCTGGGAGGCAGAACCTTCAGCACTGAATGGCATGTCAAAAACTACTCAAGTTCTTTTATTGTTGTTCTGAATATTGAGTTAGAACTGAAAAGCAGAAGTTGGTGCGTAATTGTTATTTTATTCTTCAGTGCCGTGGGGCTTGAGCTGGAAATCTAAGCTTTATTTTATGTTTGGTTTTTTCCTGTGACTGTTGCAGGAGCTGTCATGGTTAACTGAAGTTTAACCACCTTGATAAATATGTGCAATTTGAATATCTACAGAATTTATCTCTCAGTAATACAGTGAATCATGAGTTGTTAATTAGTGAAATATCATTTAATCCACCTAATCTATGATGTTCCTTTTCAGTTATTTGCATGCCAAGTCAATCATCCACAGAGACCTCAAGAGTAATAGTATCCTTTCCCAGAGATGTGATTGTGGAACGTGGCAGCATTCCTGTTTTTTTTTTTTTTTTTTCTGCCAGAAATGAACTTACTCATGTGAAAAGCTGGTCATGTGTGAATACTTGCAGAGTTGAAATTTCATTGAGAAGGGGTAATATCACTAGTAGTAAAGTAAGGAATGTTAATTGTTTCTATTGATGTGATTGCAATAACATAGCAAGTTTTGTTGTGGTATGTTGTGGTTTTGTTTAGTAAGGGGGGGCCTAAGGTGGCAGCTTCTGTAGGAAACTGCTAGAAGTTGCTCCCCTTTGTTCAGTGGACTCGGCCGGGCGTAGGGCGGACCCGCTGCTGGCCAAGGCCGAGCCAATTGGTAGCAGAATGTTCCATGATAACGCCTCTGCGATAACGTATTTAAGAAGGGGAAAACAGGAAAAAAAGGGAGGAGAAGATGTGAGGCAGCTGAGCGGGGGGCAGAGAGGGGGAGGCGTGAGCCTTGTGGGCCTTGCAGGCCTCACCCTCTGGCCTCCCACCAGGCGGCCTACTGGGCCCAACTCAGCCCAGCCTGGCTGCAAGAAGTGGAGAAGAGATGAGAAGTGAGTAAGATGTAAAAAGGATCCTGAGAGGCATCTGCCAGCCTGTTGTGAGGAACGGCTGCAGACGCCAAGGTCAGTGGAGAAGGAGGGGGAAGAGTAATGCGGCTCCTGGCCAAGGTTCCCCTGCAGCCCATGGTGATGACCATGGTGGAGCAGGTTGTCCCCCTGCAGCCCATGGAGGTCCATGGAGGGGCAGAGATTCACCTGCAGCCCGTGGAGGACCCCACGCTGGAGCAGGTGGATGCCTGAAGGAGGCTGTGGCCCGTGGAGGGCCCGCTGGGGCAGCTGTTCTGGAGGGACTGCACTCCGTGGAAGAGATGACCCACACTGGAGCAGTTTCACAAAGGACTGTGGCCCGTGGGTGGGACCCCACGATGGAGCAGGGGAGGAATGCGAGGAGTTCTTCCCCCAACCATGACACAGAGGCGTAAAACAACACATGATGAACTGACCGCGACCCCCATTCCCTCTCCCTGCTGTGCCGCTCAGGAGGGGAATGTAGTAGAGATAATGTTAAGCCCGGGAAGAGGGAGGGGTGGGGGGAGGTTATCTTGTTCCCTGTCTCATTCTCCTGCTAGTTTTAGAAATAAATTAATAGTTTTCCCCAAGTCGAGTCTGTTTTGCCCGTGATGGTAACTTTAAGGATTTTTTCCCTGTCCTTATCTCAAACCTTGAGCTGTTTTTCCTTATATCATCTCCCCCTATTCTCTCGGAGGGTGGGGGGAGCGAGAGAGAAATTCCATAGTCTGGTCCCAGTCAGGGCTGAACTATGACATGGTATCACAAAGATTTTTGCGTCCTTTGTTTTTTACATGTAATGAAAGATTACACTAGTTCACTCATGGAATATTTTCAACTCTTCCCGTACTTGGCATTTCAAGAAAGTACTTGGCATTTAAAGGATGCCACCTGGGCCATACTCTGTTCAGCACTGGCCCAGTCGTTACTTATGTAACCCTTACGTACCATAATTTACCACACTGGCTGCTTAGAAGCTGTGTTATACAAAAACCTTCTTCAGTGGTGGTGAATGGTTAAAACTGTTATCTCTAATGTTGCACATTTGTAGCTGTTTATTGTTCTTGTAGGACAGGACCAGTACTGCTTGTTTGTTTTCCCTTAACATTTCCCTCTTAGATATTTTTCTTCATGAAGACCTCACAGTAAAAATAGGTGATTTTGGTCTAGCTACAGTGAAATCACGATGGAGCGGATCCCATCAGTTTGAACAGTTGTCTGGATCTATTCTATGGATGGTAAGTAAGGGGGAAGTGGGGTGTTTGTTTCAACAAGTGCAATTGCTTTTCTAAGCAAAGTTTCTAAGCACACTGACATATTCAAGCTGTCTTAAGGTGGAAAAGACAAGCAGTAATAAAAGTACTAAATGAATACTTTTCAGTTCTTCTTCAAGTGTATGTTTTCTAGTAGTCAGCAAAAAAAAAACTTTAGTATCTTCATTCCTTATTCTGAAGTTTAAACTGAAAAGAAAATGGTGGCCGTGGCTAAGGAAAAAGGGTATGATTAATCCCAGATTGAGGAGAAGGTGAGAAAAGCCATGGTAAACATCCTGCAAAGGAGTAGAGGAACTAGCTCTGCCAAAAGTAAGATGCTCTTAAGTTTTAAGGATTCAAACATGGTTACTCTCAAGAGGTTGTACAACTTCCTTAAGAAGTATAGTTACAACTTCCTGTGCCACTCTGCTTTCTCATTTACTCCCTGAAAAAAACTGAAGGCTCTGTTAGTTGGCATTATTTTCAATGTTGTTATAATTCTAGTTTCAAAATAGCTTCTCGGCCTGGACAAGGTCATTTTGTTCTGTCGCAGAGGAATAAAGGGATCACTCAGCTGAAATGAACCAATGAATTTTGAGATTAATGTCAACATCCACTCTATATTAGGACCTGGAAATACCTGAGAGCAAAAGTAGACCTTGCATCTGTTATACTCTGGACAAGTCCATGGTTTGTTGCTGGTATGTGAGGTGCAGCCTGACATGGTGAAATAAAAACTTAACTCTTTCCTTTTATGGTACAGGCACCAGAAGTTATTAGGATGCAAGATAAAAACCCATATAGCTTTCAGTCGGACGTGTATGCGTTTGGGATTGTTCTTTATGAATTGATGACTGGACAGTTACCATACTCAAAGATCAACAACAGGGACCAGGTAAGGGAAGGGACTGACACCAGTCAGCTGCGGCCTGAAACGCAGATTGATTCAGCCTTGTGAAGTGCACATTCTGGTGTTGTGTGTGTTTGATTTGTGTTTCTGATTCTGATGTTATGAGATGACGTTTCTGCATTTTCTATATCTGCCTCAGCCACATAGCAACAATTTACTTACTTCTCTTGAGGTTTTTTTTGTTCTTTTTTACTTCAAGTATAGATTTTCAGCCTCTGAGCTGGTTGCCAGGATACTTATTAGGGAGAAAGCAGGTTACTTAATAGTAATCTAGTTTAGAATAGTTCTGCAAAGGCAAAATGATCCTCCATATGTTCAGTTATTCCGCTTTCCCCCCACCTTGCCTTGAGTAATAGTTCAGCAACAGGATTCACAAAGTGGAACTGCAATCATCTTGCTGAATGTTTTATATTCATTTTGATCTTGAGAAATGCATACAGCACCTAATTGAATTTCAGGATATCCAGATTTCTCAAATCCTGCTTGATGGAGTGTATGACTTTGCAGAGAGTGTGAATCCTGTAAGAAGATTACTTAATTGTGAACAAATATTCCCTAAATCTAGTGATACCACGCGCCTGCAATGTGTCTCCACAGGATAAGCATGTTTGCGAAGGCATATCCAATTCATTATTTCTCTGTCTAATCTGAAAATAGTATCTGTGCATCTAGATCTTTGGTGTAAACTATTCCACGTCTAGCTGACGATATATTTTTTGTATCTGAGTCCCCATCCCTTGTTTTTTCACTGTCAGTACTTGAGAATTGCAACCATAGCAACGTTCATCTGTGAATGCCATTTTATAAGGCTGCTTCCGTATGTGTCAGAACACTTCATCCCAATTCATCAAATTCGGAGTGACTCTTTTTTTTTTTTTTTTTCCTTTTGAAAGAAAGGAAATGTCCAGGTTTCTGGCCAGATTGATATAGCCTTCTAAAAGCAGTATTCAGGCTTTGTTTTGTTTTTACCTTTTGAGATTTGGAAGATGAACTCAGTGGTGTGGATACTCACAATTGAGTGCTGAAGCAAATTTTAAATTGCAAGTGAAGCCAACATATAAATGTGATCTGTTGTCTTGAATTTTGTCACTCCTAGTCTGTTGTCTGAAAAGTCATAAATTTTGTTTACTCTGTGTTGGTGCATCTACATCAGCTGCTACGACATAACGAAGAATCTTAGTGAGCAAAGCATCGTTCTTGTTACACCTCAATGTTTCTCTCACCGGTTTTTTTAGACAGCCTAGGACTGTTCTTGTAATGATATTCTCTATTCTCTAGTTAAATTAAAAGTTTAGTCCCTATATTATTCGTAAAGAGAGTATTGGAAACTTAAATAATAACAGGTTTTGAATAATTTCAACTTAAGTAATGGAATTATTTAGAAAAGAGTAACTTCTGGGTGATGTTAAGCCTCATTGCAGCAGAGGTAAGGGATGGAGTAGACAAGTCTTTACTATGAAACGCTGCTCTGGCACATGGGGATTTCTAAGGAAACCATATGGGAGTTTTATACTCCTCCTTGATGCCAACACAGATGCGATTGAATCAGAAAGTTGAAAAAGGACCAGAATTGTGTTAGTGTAAATAACATGTATAGCTTGCTTGAGATGTAGGGTTTTTCTGTGGATTTTTTTGCCAGTGTCAAGATACAAAATAGTTACACTTCATTAAATATAAGGTGTGATACACCTGCAGAGTCTGTCTGAGTATTCAGAAAAGCTAGTGATTATCTGCTGCAGCTTGAATGGATCTTTGATTAGCTAGTTTGAAAGGGCTTTTTAGTGTCAGCACAACTAGGGTACTCAAACCACATTGCATTTGACCTTGGTTTCATATGATGATGTTTGATGGTTTTTTATATATCCAAGAGAGCATTAACCATATTTATACTTTGCTTTCCTGCTTTCTATTAATTTACTTTGGTTTATGCTTAAGTTTTATCTTCAGGTGAAATATAAGCCTTCCATGTTAAAGCAATTACTGTAAAAATGCAAAGTCTGTCTGTCTCCTCTTCTACAGAGGAGAGGCAGTTTCTCTTTTTCTTTTGTGGGTTTTTTTTTAGGGGGAGGGGGTGGTCAGATGTCAAGAATAAGCTTGTGGGGTGTAAAAGCATGAAGGAATTTATTCTCGAAAGAAACAGATTTTTACTATCCAAAGTCGTGTGTTTCTTAAAATGCCTTTCAGTGTGCACTTGCTGTTGACTTATATTATAAAACAAAATATTTATTTTTATAGAATATTTATTTTTAGGCATTCTCTTCCTGCCACAGAGTTGCTTATTCTTGGTTTTGTAACAATTTTTGACACCAAAGGACTGTGCCTTAGATGGTTATTGCTATAAATGGTAACCATTTACTAGTGTTCAAGTTTCACAGAAATCTTTCTTAGGAGGAGGAGGACAAATCTAATTTTGTCTCTGTACTGAACAGGTTAGCAAGCATTACTGTAAGAAACTTGGCAATTTCAATAACAGATGTTTCCTGGGAACAGAAAACTTGCTGCTGAGACTAAAACACTCTAGCAAAATGTTCATCTTTTGTTACTGTTCATTTTGTGGATTCATCTTCTTCCCCTTTCATATTTTTTCCCCTTAAATAAAGATAATTTTTATGGTGGGACGAGGATACCTATCTCCAGACCTCAGCAAAGTACGGAGCAACTGTCCAAAAGCTATGAAGAGACTAATGGCAGAATGCTTAAAAAAGAAAAGAGATGAGAGACCCCTTTTTCCACAGGTGAGAAATGTTCCTCTTTAGTTCTCAGTAGACTTTACAATTCAAATATTAAAAACAAAGATCAGTTATGCACTCACTGGCCAGTTCAACATTTTTTTTTATTAGTGCTGTAGCATGACTTCATAAGAGTACTGATTCAGTACCTGGTTAGTGCTGTTTAATTAGAAATCATAGAATCATAGCATCGTTAGGGTTGGAAGGGACCTTTAAAGGCCATCTAGTCCAACCCCCCTGCAAGGAGCAGGGACATCTTCAGCTAGATCAGGTTGCTCAGAGCCCCGTCCAGATTGGCCTTGAACGTTTCCAGGGATGGGGCATCCACCCCCTCTCTGGGCAACCTGTTCCAGTGTTCTGTCACCTTCATTGTAAAAAATTTTTTCCTAATATCTAATCTAAATCCACCTCTCTCTATTTTAAAACCATTACCCCTTGTCCTGTCACAACAGGCCCTACTGAAGAGTTTTTCCCCATCTTTCCTGCTCATTTTCAATTCAAAAAGCAGGTGTTAAAATTACTTGTGTAGCTGGAAAAGCATTTATGTGTTGGAGAAAGTTTTAACTGGGAGACAGTGAAATTAATGATCACAATTAGCCACACAAATTAGAACTTGCTCTGTATGTTCTCAGAAATCTTTATACCCCTCCTCCTTGTTCTCCCTCAAGCTTTGTAGAGGGAAACTGAATGTTTTCTCACAAAACTCGATTTACCGTGCCTCGTGATGAAGGTTTGATTTCTAAAAGCTTGGGGGGGGACACCTTATTTTTTGTTGTTGTTTGGGATGTAATCAAAGCGTTTTCCAAAAATAAGGAGCTCCCCCTGCTGGCTTTATGGTAAACGGTATTAGGCAAACCGCTGCCAAAGCTGTGTTCATGTGCAGCGGTGGTAGGGATAAGGTACCTGTGCCTAAACAAGGAGGCAAATAAAAGGCACCTATATTCGTTGTGCTTACAGAGGGAAATCCATAGGGCCTTTTGAAGGGAAAAATAAGACAGTTTCTTCCCAAGAGGTCCTTTTCAGCTTCTTGAGGATATAAACATCAGAGTACAATGCAGTAATCTATTTTTAAAAGTTTCTCTTTAACTTTGTGTATAAATGTTTTTGCTGTACTTAATTAATGTTCTCCCTTTGATTCTATGAGACTTTGAATCAGCAGGTTTGATCACTTATTTTCTCCCGATTTCAGATTCTTGCCTCCATTGAGCTTCTGGCCCGGTCATTGCCAAAAATTCACCGCAGTGCATCTGAGCCCTCATTAAACCGGGCTGGTTTCCAGACAGAGGATTTCAGTCTATATGCTTGTGCTTCTCCAAAAACACCCATTCAAGCAGGGGGATACGGTGGGTTTCCAGTACACTGAAAAGAAATGTGAAAGCGTGTGCCTGTGTGTCTGTGTGCTAGTGTGTTCCTGTGCGTGCAACACACGTACGGTCTCAGTTCCTACCAGCTGTGTTTTTAAGGTTTACTGAGGGAATGAGGACTCACTTCCTAACGCTGGGCATTAAATGTCCTGAGCACGAAGTCTGTTGGTAAGGAATGCCCTGGGAACAGCTGGCGCAAGAAGAATTATAAGGTCATGTAAGAGATATGGGAAAAGTCACTTCAAAACAAGCAAAAGTCCTCTTAAGGTCATTGGGTGTCATTTTTGCTTGCCTGTGTCATTTTTGCCTAATTTAGTGGTCGGAATTAGTTACTCAGGAGCGTATTTGATTTTGATCTACTCGAGCTGTGGTGGGATTTTTTTAACTTCAGTTGAGGTCATTATGTTTGAGCGATAGGCCTCAGATTCCTCAGTTAGTAATGCTACTCGTATGTGGGAAACAATTGGAAAAATAAACTTAGCTTCAAGGCTGAGCACGGTCAAAACTTCTTATGGTCAGCAGAAGTGAGCAGATACAACACAGAATCCAAAGAAAGACCTTAGAGATATGTGACTCTTATTTTGAAAGCTGAAGTTTAAAATAGTACTCTTTAGAGAACATCTCTTCTTGCAGAGAGGTGGTGGTGTGGGGGTTTTTTTTATTTTTTATTTTTGACTGAATACCTTCTTATAGTTTAGACCATCTTAAAATGTTTTATTACAATGCAACATAGAAGAAATTCTGAATCTGCTTTTGCTGAACTGGAAAAGTATTACTGGTAATGGTGGCTGTACTGTTCAATTAGGATGGATTTCAAAATTAAAAAAAAAAATGTTTTAAATCTCAAGCATAACCAAATACTTTAAGAGAAAAAGGCTGCTAAAACCCATAATGGGAAAAGAGGATTTGAAAAATCAGTTGTTTTCCTGGAAATCAGTATTATGCCATGAATTCTATTGAGATGGAAGGTTTTAATTACTTTAACATTGTTGAGAATACCACTGAACATGCTTCTGTTCAGTGATGAATTGGTTTTTCAGTACCATAGAAAAGCTGCTAGTTTGGTAGTTGTGAATCAGTTAGACTAGATATCTAACTGAGAAAGCTAGACACCTTACCGAGATCCTGTCAGCTCACTTCACAGATCGTGTTTTTCTCAGGAGCATTCCTCTGGAACAGGTGAATCGGAGTAGTGGTTCAGGTTGTATCAGTCTTTAATGTCAGATATGAAAACAATAATATTATTGACTGTGTTCTTGCGTATTTTTAAATTAGTTACGTGATTTTGTTTGTTTTAAACTGCTAGCTATTTTCACAGATTCTTCTGCATCGGTAACAAGCTATTGCTGCTCTCGTTACGACTTCAAGGGCCAGGAGTGTTCTTAGTGGCTTCTGATTTATATACTTATAGAGAGATTTGCATGTTGCTACCAATAGTTTTTGAAATAGATCAGAAATTCAAAAAAGGTTTTCTTTTCTGCTGTCTGGCAACTGATCTTTTTAAAACAGGAGGCAGAGTTAGAGAGCTTGAAGAGATGTACGCAATTTCTACATTTTATGGCCAGATTCTAATGGTCTTTTTGGCTTCTACTGTCGGAACAGCTTGGGAACTAACTTTTCTCATGTTGTTAGTAAAGAAAAGTCAGCTGTTGAAATCTATCTCTGTGGAAATAGTTATGGAGATTGAAGTTGTTGTTTTAGAAAATCTGTTTCCCATCTTTCTGGTAGCTTCACTTTGTCTTGGCAAGCTTACCTTAAAATGAAAACAGGATTTAAGTGGTTTTTTCCCCTCTTATTAATTCTTTTTTTTTTTTTTTATTCTAGACAGTGAGGAGGAATGTTTCTTAAGCTTTGGGGTATGGTATTCAATACAAGTAGTGTTATCCTCCTTGTTATTAAGATTGTTCTTCTGTGCTATAGGAACTACAGTTATGGGGGAGGGAATGCTGTCATCATTAGACACATTTGACCCCATTTCCTGCTGTATGGTCAGAGCATTAGAATTCTTCCTGTGTCATCTGTTCTTACGCATTGAGCGTGATTTGGGATCCATGGCCATAACATGATCTTAGCTTCTCAGTAAACATTTTGTGAAGCCTAAAAGGAGGCTGGATTTTGTGGATCATTAACTTTATCTGACATAAAGGCATTTAGGGCTTTAACTTCTGTAGTTTGTAATTGCTGCTTCAATTAGATTTGGGAACGTATGTAGGGGAAGACACCTAAATACACCTGTGGATTTAGGTCAGTGTTCTCAAAGATGCAACTCAGCTATATTGTTTAGAAACAGATACCTATCAGTCCTGAAAACAGGTCTGTGGAATTCCAGGCTTTTCTGGAGGGGTGATTTATACTATGTGAGATTCTTTCTTCCTTTGCTTCGCTGCATCTCAGTATAGAAACAAAACCTGTCTTGGTACTTTCTGGAAGGACCAGATCCTCATAAACACTGCTGTATATTCTTCTGAGTATACTAATTATCTACATCAGTGTATGTTCCAAATTTGTATTTAGCCAGTGGATGGTATCCATACTAGAAGATGAGCACAAGATCCAACAGAAAACTCCTTTGTTATACTTTTTTCTGTCCCTGTGAATGTAATCCAGGCAAGGTGTTGGAATTTGCTGTTTCCCTTTGATAAGTCAGTTACTCTCTACTTCAGTAGATAAGGCTGGTATGAGCCTGGAAGGGAACCATTCTTCTCCTTACGATTCTTCTGAGAAATGTGGTATCTACTCCAGGATAATGAGTATCCTTAAGATATTGTGTATATATACATTAGTAACCTCATGAATCCACATAACTTACAAATCTGTAAGAGTAGAAATTGGTAACTGCATCTTAAATCCTTCAGGAATCAGAGGCGGCAGGTTTGCTCAGAACTTGTCCTCATAATATATTCTTTGGATACAACGTGAAAGAACTTGATCATCTTTTTAGTACAGATTTTTTTAAAGTGTGCATTTAAAATTGTTTCCACTTGCTTTGCATGTGACGACCGTGAAAAGACTGTAGCAACTAACTTGAAAGGGCTCTGAAGAAGTGTAGATTTTCAAATGCTATCCATCCTTTGGAAAGGCATTTCTTTGTTACCAGTCAAAGGAAGTATATGAAGTTTGGCTTGGTAAAAAGCACGTCAGATGTCTGGCTCACAATGAATAAAAATGCCTGTTGTTTTTTTTCACATCCCAAATCACTAAGGATGTGATTTCATAGCTTCATGGTGAGCTGATCTCATTTGGAGCAGCCACCACAGCCCAGCTCCTTAACCTTGCACTGGCAGATGCTCTCCAGTTCCACAAGTCTGTTCCACAGAGCTGAGGGGGTTCCCCCCACCACCAACAGAGCAGCTCTCAAAAAAATTGTTAGAAAACTCTCCTTGTCCACCAGCCTGAGCTGGCATTTGCTAGGCCAGCTCCTTGAGCCATCTTGCCTCAGGGACAAGTGCTGCTGTGGCACAACGAGCAGGTCATTGCTCTGCAGCTCAGGTCAGCAGGGAGAGTGAGACTGCAGCAGTCCCAGTTTACGTTAGCGCTGGCCGTTACGGAACAGCATCCAAAGATTTAGCAGGGCAGAATCAGGATGATCATGTTCCTGCAGGACAGGCCATATCAGAGCAAATTCCTAAAGCTGTTTTCATTTCGCCCATTCATTGCTCTCAGGCAAGACCTTCCTGTCCTGCTAGAGAACGGTGAATTCACAGTTCTAGTTACTTCATTTATCTGTTTGCATCTAAGTCTCAGGAAGAAGTTGCCCATGTTCTCTCTCCCTCTCCTACAGATGGGATTTCTTTCAGAAAATAAAATAGAAAGGGTGACAGAAAGCATTTTAGCTACTCCTCAGGAAATCCAGTCGACACCTAGCAGGATGGAGGATTCCTGTATGTGGATAGGTATAGCCATCTATATTCCTCATCAAGGGAAGGCTGTTACTGGTAACTGCATTTTATACGTGTTCAATCAACATAATCCCATTATTAGATGAACACATTACCTATTTTGGTCTCCTATTGATTTAAGATCAGATCAGCATCTGAATTTTGAAAGGAGAGATTTACTGTTAACTTGTCAAAGAAAATGTCTTTACTAAGGTTTTACTTAAATGGCAGCAAAGTCTGAAGAATCACCTTTTTATAGCTACCATTCTATCTAAAATGCTTCTTTACTTCTCATCCTGTTTTTCCATTGCCCTTTCTCAATTAATGGTTTGTCTTTTATATTCTGAAATCCCTGTATGACTATTAAAAGCTGAATTATTACCAGAAATGGGCAGAAGGACAAGATGAGTAATGAGGGAGCAATCTCTTGTTTATAAATTGATCTTTAATCAGCAGTTTAGGAAAGCAGACTGAAAAATAAATTAGGTAGAGCATGTTTTGAAAGTGTAGCTAAGCATGAATGTCATTTTTAAAAATTAGCCTTGCAAGCAATACTTGATGACATTTTGTCCTTCTCTTAAAAGAAAAAAAAAAAGTACAAAAATTTAGGTGTTTCTAGAAGATACTGTGAAGAGAGTTGGGAGATGAGTGAAATGTGCCACAGAGAAGCAAGAAAGATTATCAAATATTTAGGGTATTTTAGAGCAAGAGCTTTATCTGTTGGTACAACTAGTAAAATAGGCAATTAGATCCATCGTAAAGTTTTTATTCTTTTGTCGTTACAACTTAAACCTACCACCACAGTCTATCAAGACACACAGAGCTTGAGGTCTGTCACAGCCCCCTGTGCCAGCCACCCTTGCCTTAGACCTTAGGTGTACTCCCTTCTCATTTCCTACAACGCACAGAGCCTTCTCCTTGCTTTCCTCGTGTTCCCTTAGGTCAGTTGGATCAGCTGTTCCTACCGGGCCCTGTAGATGCCTTTCCTTCCTCCTCCCCGTGCAGACTGCTGATCACTCTTGGTTCTCTTCTTTATAAAGCAAGACACTCCATGGAATTAATGCTATCAGCCTAAAGTTCTGTTTGCAGGGATATTTCTTGTTTGTTTCCAATCATCAGAATAAGAATCTTTAAGAAAAAAGAAAGCCAACAAAACCCTTGCTCTTGAAAGGATGGAAGAACACCAAGATAGGGAGCAGTTGCTTGAACGTAATGGCCTTCAGTGCGTTCCTGTTGAATGGAACAAAGGTTCTCTTATGTCTGCTTGTCACTCCTTCGTTATTAGGGGAGCTCTAAGGAGTGCTGTCAAGAAAGGGGTGTAAGTTAATGTGAAACCCAACAAGGAGAAGTTACATGTACATTTCTCTTGCTCCTGAGTCATTTTGGTTATGCATAGTTGGACACCCCTCCCTAAAAATCCTATAGAATACAATTTCTTTGTGAGTGGCAGCGAAATTTTTTGGCTAAAGTATAAGGTTAAGAGGATGGATATCTTAGATTCAGCTTCTATTCAGTGCTCTGGCAAACTTCTTTAGGCTTTGGGCAGCAATTTTACTCTGTGCCATAGTTTCATCGTCTCTAAAATGTGACTAGCAGTCTATCTCATGGCATGCTGATACTAAATAAACTATGTAGAATTTCAGAAGATCACTACATAGAATTATTGTTTATTCAGTAATTCTGAAGGAAGCATGGGGTTGCTTTATTTCTTGTGCTCCCTATTAGCGAGGCCTAATTTCTGGTTTGGGAGTGAGCAGGCAACCTCAGCATTCCGAGGTTTTTCTCACAGTAGGTTGCTATGTTGGTCTCTAAACCAGATTCTAGCATTCTTTAATACTGGTTTAGTAGTCAGGCACTTTGTATAGTCTTTAAGATTAGCAGGTGTGTCAGATAGTTCTTTGTTATTAAACCAGTTTCACACCAGAATAGAAATAAGTTTGCAGTCTGACACATTTATTGCAATTGTTGCTTTTCAGGAGGACATATGTGCAATAAGGAATTTAAAGTGAAATTAAACTGACACATTTTGTTTTCAAATGCATGATGAATTAAACTTTGCTTGAACTTTCAGACCTTTGTCTTGGGAAGAATGGGTACAGCTTGCTTTCAAGATATTCTTTTTCGGTAAAATATGCTGGGTCTGTATTCAATGTTCTGTCACTATGTATTCTTTTGTGCTTTAATTTTAACAGTTTGCATTTTTTAACATCTTTTATATTCAACCTGATGTTCAACTAGTCTGGAGAAAATCTCTGACCGCCTAGTAACTGAAATCACCTACTTAAACCAAGCTCTTGTCCTCCCCCTACAGGAGAATTTGCAGCGTTCAAGTAGCCACAGCACCATGGCAGCACCCACTCTGTTATTTAAGTCTTGTGTTCCTACAGTTTCTTAACATCAAAACTCTATTCTGCTCCACAAAACCTAAAGTAATTTAGAAAAGATATCCATAAGCTTAAGAGTGGAGCAGAATGGAACTGCCAGTCCAACACAATGGGAAAAAAAAGTAACTTTTTGGGAACCAGAATCCTCTGCTGCCAGTGTTTCTCCTTCAACACAAACCACCATGTGCATTCGGAGTCCCGCAGTGGCTGCCTGTGCCGTTGGCATCATTCCCAGGAGAGAGGAGAGGGCGCTCGTGGTTTGACTGTGGTGCTCGGGCGTGAGGGGACGGAACTGCTGCTGCAACTTAGGAGACTTGCTTTGGATGGTCTGCCGGTCGGCTTTCTCCCTCTAACAACATACCATCAGAGGCTGAATATCTGATGAGTGCTAATTTAAAAGAATCATCCTCCATTCTGGTCTTTTTTTTTCCTGGTGTACTCACTGATTTATGGACAATGCAGTATCCCCTTTTCACTGTGTTACAATGTCAAACATGTACATCTGTCTATATTATTGGGTTTTATTCCAGTAAAATGAAAAGTATCGGGTAATGGGAGCTGGAGAAGATGTTACTCTAAAGGCGAAGAGGTTAATCTGAAGGAAAAGGGGATGCTGCTGCACCTTTTTTTCAGATTTACTTTATCACTTCTTCAAAAAACAAACAACAACCACCAACCTTAACCTTTTCCTCTTCCAGTGTTTTCTTGATGTGTGCATATACAACATCTTTTAGAAGGATTAGGTAGATCCTTCTTTTGTTGATCCAGCAACAAACTGAATTTAAAAAAAAAGAAATGTAGCGAGATTGTCCTCTCTTTTATTTTTTTTCTCCTTTTGTATCATGTGATACAATGTATTTATCAAAGATGCTACCACAGCATCTGAAGTCTGTAGAATTCCTCATACAGACTGAATGATGTATGTACCTACTTTAAAAGTTTTATTTTAAATGAGGGTGCAGGTTAGTGCCAGGTACCTTACCAATATGTAATGTTTTCATAAATGGGGAAAAAGTTCTCAGGTTGAATTGAATACAAATACAAAACCCCCTAGAATTAGACATTCCGAAAAATATGGTTTGGTACTTTCAAGAGCCTTTTTTAAAGGATTTTTATCCTGTTAAGTAAACGTCCTCTGATAAGCGCGTGTGTAAATGTGGAGCATCTTGTCCTGATGGCAAGTTGTTAGATCAAAACAAAACGGTACTTGCTGGATCCACGCTGACTACTTCTCCTCTCATTGCATTCTTCCCTCTCATCTCTTCCCTCCTGTTTGCCTTTCCCTTTTGTACACTTTGCAAACTAGGATGAAGGTGGCGGTATCTCCATTAGAGTGCTTTGTTTTCCTGTCCTCCAATTCTGGTTTTCAAATGGTTGGTAGCTTTTTGACAAGTTACCCAGTCAGGGAAAAAAAACAACAACTCATAAAGTTCTGCACATCGTTTACCTCTAGTAGAATATCTTGTGATGTGATCTGTTTGCAGAGTTCTCTGGTATGTGGTATTACATGTAAATTATTTGTACAGAGGCAAGTCAGACCACATTAGAAAGGAATTCAAGCTCAAACAGAAGTTTTCAGAATTTGGTTTGTATCTGCCCTGTACCGCTCCAGGTGAGGCAGGAGAACCGACCCCACTGTAGCGGGGAAGTTCTTGCTGGGGGGGGGGAGGTGGGAGAGGGGGGTTATTAAACAAAATCATGACAAATAAATGAAGGAGTTAAATGTGTGTGAATGTGGTGTCCGTGCTAAACGTGGGTGTATTGGGTGAGGGCACTGTCCTTCCCTCCCTAGGAGAGTTGGGCTGTTTCTGTCTGCAGAAGGTTGCTCCCAGGCGAGGGGAGAAACACGCATCAGTAGTGGAATGTGCTTGTAAAACCCTGGAGTTCTGCGGTGTTGCTGGTAGTCTGTTACGTTTGTCAGTAAATATTTACTGGGGTTATAGGGACCGGACTAATCTGAAGTGGGAATTATAACTGAAATACTGTGTATTCATATTAATTCCACAAACATTAGCAAGACAGCAATAGCGAATGACTTAATAGTCACTACAAGAATGAAGTGATTCATGTTGGTACATGAATAGAATTGATTTTGTGTACAGGATGAATTTAAAAAAAAAAAAAAGAAAGCACAATTTTTTCTTGTCTGCTGTGGGTCTTCAGATGCTGTAAGGGTTTTTTTTCCTTATTGAGATTGGCAGGAATTTAAATCGTAGCAATAGGCACTTTCCAGTGCGGAGAAGCTAATGAGCGAGCAGTGGTGTGCAGACAGGTGAAGTCCCAGTGCTCCCTGGCAATGGTCTGAGGCCAAATACCTGAGAGGTGGAAGGAGCCTGGGGCGGCTGGGGTCAGCAGGCAGGTGAGAGCTTTACAGATACAGACTCCCAGAGGGGGAAGGAGTCACTGCTCATTCTCCTTCCACCCTGCTCCAGGCGCTCCATGGGCTGTGGCCTAATTTGTACGTGTTTGGCATACTGGAAATTAATATTCTCTCGAAAGAAACTGTTGCCAGAGCAAGTATGTACAGGGGGTTCAACAGTCGTTTGTTTCACAGAGCTTGTTAAAAGCCCTAGTTTCCTTCTACAAGGTCATGCTGGCAGAAGATTGTCTGCTAAAATATAACCGTTAGGAATTTTGTTCTACCTTTGCTTAAAATGAGCTTATTTTTGTGAAGATTCATTACCCATTAGTCTACAATATGCTTCTTGAGCCCATAGGAAAAGCACAAGGAAGATTGCGATCCTTGTCCATGCAAAGCACTTTATAAGTAACTTGTGATCTTTGGGGTTTTTGTATTGGGGTTTGTTTGTAGTTTTGTTTTTCTGTTTTGTTTGTTTTGTTTTTTTTTTTCCCTGAGGAATGTGCAAGTTGTTTGGCTGCTGTTTAGAGAAGTCCTTTCAGGATGCATTTCTACTGGTCTTCACGTTTGTTTTCCCTCAGATAGCTGTAGTAATGTGTGTTTGTCTGTAAGAGGTCCCATGTAATCCTAATGCACAACTTGGAAGAAATTTGGTTTGTAAATAATTGGGATTATTATTTTTTTCATCTTTTTCCTTCAAGAGTTTTTCTGGATGTCTTGCATGCCCTCAGAATCAGTCTTAAAGGTGCCCTGTAGATGTTTAGTGAATAGGGAGACAAGAACCGAGTGCCCTCTGTAGGAGTGGGATGAAGGAAGTGAACTGAAATGACCAATACATTCATGGCCATTACACCAAATTTTTTAAGCTTCTCTGTGGTGTCCCAGCGACGAGCACATGGCATAGTATGGAAATGTGTGCCCACATATTTTGTGTGTGCATGCTGGGACAAACATCTAGACAGTCACACTGCTTTTAGCTCTACAGTATCTAGTATCAAACAATTATTTGCAAAACTACCAATATCCAATCCCAGCTACTCGTGTCTATTAACCACACACACACCTTTCCCCCTGCCTTTCTTTTTCCATGCAGTTAGAAGAGGCCTGTTAGCTGTTACATCTTCCCTGTCAGTGATGGTTTCCTGCAGCATATTTGCCGGAACGGGAACATTGTAGTGGAGCATAAACCAAATGATAAGAGCTCAAAGGCCTAGTTATTTTGAAAGTCATTTAATTAAGTCCTACGTGGCCCCAGATACAATTAGCCCAGTCATTTCTTATTTGCTAAACTCATGCAGGTCACTAAATGAATCCACTTCTGCTTTTTATGCTTACAGAAAATCATCTTTTCTTGTACTTGAATGCTCTAGCAGCTGATGATGATGCAGAATGTTTAAGGCCGAATACTGCTGTCTTATCATGGCCTCTGAACATCACTTGGATTCGTACTTGCTCATGAGAGGCAGAATTTGGCCTTCGTGACATAAAATGAATGAAATGCTGAATGTCTTTCCACAAATGCCCAAATCGAGGGGAAAAAATGCACAGAAGATCAGGCATAAATAGGTTTCCTTCTGTGTTTGCCAGGTGATAGAAATGCATCCAGCATTTTACAGAACATCTGGGGAAGCCAGATCCCCAGAAACCTCACAAACAAGTACAGGTTGAAGTTTGGACAGCTGGAGGGGCTAAATTTAGGGAAGAAGCGTGTAGACATTTCACGCTTTTGCAGCCTAGAGATTTCATTCCCTTCTTGACTGTGAGTGCAGCATGTGTAGCACAAACTGTTCGTAGTACTGTAGGCAACGTGTCTCCTGCCTGTTGAACAAAGCACCACCAGTAGCACAATGTGACAGGCAAAGCTTCTAGGTACAGTCAGAGTTCAGTCAGAAAGCAGTTGCATGAGTGGGCTGTTACGGCATGGCTCTGAAGGTGCTGGGTGTTCTGATTTTCTGTTACACATTTTACATAGAACTTCACGAAATGAACTTTCTGTTTGCTGCAGCCTTGTTAATAATGCGTTTGCACTTCGTATTTCTTTGGGCGTGCATTTTAAAGATCTTTCTTCATTGCTTCATTACTTCTTACCTAGTAAATGAAATCGTGAAAAGAGCAGAGCAAAGCTATTAACAACTTTTTCTCTGCATTTAAGTTCTGCTAACGCAGAGGCTACTAGGTCAGCACCATCGCAGCAGTAAATAACTATGGAACTGTGGAAGGAGGAAGCTTTAAAAACTGCAGAATATAGCGTACACCAAGGGTGAATTCAAGTGAAAGTGAGCGTGTATCTTTTCTTTGGAAGAGAGAATGACCAAGACCCTCTGTTAAATGGTTTACATAGGGATCCCTCCCAAAGGAGTCTTTGCAGTTTGCCAAATGATCATGTGCCTTCGCAACCTTAAGGTGTACAAGGGAACGTAAAGCAGGTGCTTTGTAACTGGAGCAGTGGCTTTGGTTTACTTCTGGCGCAGTAGTTTTGCATGTAGCTGTTACTATCGGTAGCTAGTTTGGAGTTGGTAAACTTCTGTAGAGGAGGGCAGAGCGTGTATTCCCCAGAGTACCTGTGATCATTTCAAAGCTAGGAATTGAAGGATACCTAATTCAGTTACAGTAAACCTGCTGCTGGAAGGCTGCTCTATCAAAAGTTAAATGAGGTTCATTTAATTTAAAAATAAAGAAGCCCTGCTGCCCCTCCAAAGACACACAGATCTTTTTAAAGAAAGGTAATACAAAGCTCTAAGAGGCCTGAAGTTACACTGTCATAGCATCTTGGGATGAGATGGTAGATGAAAAATGAGAGCTAGATGAGGAGAAATCGATGGCTAGTACTCAGGTAATCAAAGTCCACATGTATCAGACCATGCAATTAATTCCCTGGCCTAGAAAGTGCCATTAATTTTGTTTTCTGGAAGATCAGCAGGTTTCCTTAGTTCTTCCTCAGGCCTCTTGCAGTTCCTCAACAAGACAGGCTTGCTCTTCAGATCCCGTACTGCTACTGCACATTAACCGTGGGAGATGGTTTGTGTCTGGTCAGCTGAGGGACAGCCGGTGTGTTTGAGTTTGATTTGTTCAAATTTCAAACCCGTTACGTAGACTTCTGGCAGTACCTACGTACCAGTGTCATGTGTAACCACTTTGTCATAAGGACAAAAGAAGGGGTTTTGCTGTTAGTGCTTTTTTAGATCTTTTCCTTTTCTTCTTTGGGGCAAGACTTTGAGCATAATTTTGAATTATAAAGTTAGGTCTAAATGCACAGTTCGTACAAAATACCAGACTAATTTTAGTTTGGTTTTGTTCCTTTTAGAAAGCAAAGTGTAAAAACATTTTATTAATGTTCCAGAAACTATCTGGAATCCTTTTACCTACCCCAAATTCTGCACTAAAAGTACATGTGAGAAGATGTTGTTTTGTCTGTTTGTTTGGTTTTTTTTTTTAACAAAATCACAAAGAAGCTCTTTCCCTAAGAGAAGGGAGCTGATGGGAAGGTTTAGAAACTTCTGGACTACCTAGGCATTTGCTTCCTCACATCACAGCAGCAGCATGTTCAGCTCATCCCGCCTCTTTGAGAGCCAGCAGTGGCCTGCCCGGTCGTTTTGTCTGGTTTTATCACATTTGCAGCAGCTGTACTTTAGAATAAGCCTGGTGTGACATTTACTTTTGAGCGAGTAAAACACAAAAAATAACTATTGTTTTCTTTTTTTTTTTTTTGTTTGGGTTTGGAAAATGGTTGGGGTTTGTTTTGATAAAAGTCATTCTGTGTCGCATTTGTGTGTTCACCCTAGCTGAAAAGAAAATCTGTCTGTGTGTTTGGGAGTTCAGAGGAACGTTAGGAGGAAAAATGAAGCCCACTGTCCAGGCATGGGTGTTGGTTGGGTCTAGGGCAGGATGGACCAAACTTGGGTGTTGGGTTATTTTGGGATGGTGGGGGGTTCTGAGGGCATAATTTAAATTAACTCTTGTCTAAAATAAAATGTAAGTGCAATAAATGTGCTTTTTTATTCAAAGCTGTGAACCTTTAGGAAGAAAAAAAAAAAAACAAAACACAAAAAAAAACAACAAAAAAAAATGCACATCATTCCTTCATGAGCCTTGTGTCCTACCTGCCTCCCCTTCCTCCCCCTTCTCCACACTTCTCAACTGACAGAACGTGGCAGTGACCAACTTGCATGTGTTGGCAACCCAAATTAACCTTGGTTTTCTTCCGATCTCATTTGTTGGGATTGGGGAAAGTCCTGCCCCTTACTTCTTGCCACCCGTGACGCCCCTTTGGGATCCAGTGCTGACCAGTGCCACCAGAGAAGTCTACCACTATTTTGGGACGCACGAGCAGCCCACCTGCGCTGTGGTCATCCTGACTGCGAGTACAGTGTTCCTCCTGGCCCTTCCTCCTCCGGTTGTAACTTCCCTCCCCGCCTCATTTCAGGTGTGGTGGTGGTCTCCCAGGGCTCGGCAGGTGATGTTTTTCTTAAGCTACTGCAAAAGTAATCAGTCATCAGCTGCCTAATTGGATCCCTTTTCCCCTTTGTCGAAAGACACATGCAGGCTGGCCACTGTTGCCTTCTGTGACTCTGCCTTGTTTCGAAGGAGCAGGTATTCGTGCTTGTAATCTGTTGTGCGTTACTTGCACTGTCTCTCTTTCTTACTTGAGCGCAGGCTCCTTTTCCTAGATTAGGAAAGGTGCACCGGTCTCTTGGGGGGGGTTTCCGCGAGAGGCGCAATGCATATGATTCATTAAAAAGTGATGGAAGGTGTGGCACTCAGTGGTTGGACCCTATGGGGGAGTAAGAGAGGACTGGCTTGTTTAAAGTTTATAGATACACAGATCTATATCCTTTAAACTTGATTATTTTTATACATAGTCAAGACAATGGCATTACCTCGTAATACAGAGGCTTGTTTATGAGAGGCAAAGTATCTAGTAAGGAGAGGAAAGGGAAATTTATATACGGAATTGATTTCTGTTTGTTTGTTTGTTTGTTTTTTCCTTAGTGCAATGAAATGTATGTCCCACCAATTTAAACTCTGTGCTAACACAACATTCCTTTCAGCTGTATTTTTTTTTTTTTATTTTTGGACCACAGAGGTTTGCAAGGGGCTTATGACTGCAAAGTAGAAGGTCCGGTCTGGTTACTTAAAAAAAAAAAACAAAACAATTGTGTTAGTAGATTTCCATAGCTGCTTTTTAAAAATCTACAATGGAGTAATTGTTTTGAAACTTGTATTTATTTTTTAATTCATAACAAAATGTTTATTTTCGGTTTCCTGTTACATAGGTCATGGCAACTCCCCTTCTTTCCAAGTTTCCCCTGTAATTGCCAATACAACTTATTTTTCTTGTTTGTTCCTTCCCCCTTTACTTTTGTTGTCCCTTCATTTGTACTTTGGAGTTTTTCTCATGTAAATTTGTACAATGGGAAATATTGTCCAGTTTGGTTAGAGAGCATGGAGACTTAAAACATATTAAAATTTGATAGCTGAATTCAGATTGAAGAAAACTATTTCTGTGTAAAGTTATTTAAAGAACTCTGTATTATATAAAAGGCAAAAAGTTCTATGTACTTGATGTGAATATGAGAATACTGCTATAATAAAGATTGACTGCATGGAAAAGTCTGGAGGAGATCGTTTATCATCTAATTCACAACTCCGCCTCCCCATGAAGTTCTAGAGGTGCAGCTATGACGGTTTAAGGGGAGTGACACAGTTAGAATGCAAATCTGGAGAAAAGAAAAAAAAATAAAAACCACAACAAAACACCACAAAGCAAAAAACTAACCAAGGTGTGCCTGGAGAATAATCCAGCTCTCTTTACCTCCTTGAGTGCTGCGCTTTGCCCTGAGGCATTTTTACCTTTGCAGAGGGTTTCACTTCACAAGGACTTTCATCTGGACTTTAATACCCAAGGGAGATCCCAACCCAAATTGGCACCAGTTGGTCTGAGTTCTCTTCAAGGCAACTTCCCCTGTTATTTGGTGACAAGATTTCAGTAAAGTGTCTTTATGTTCGCCTCTCTGCAGTTCTAACATGGAGAACTTTTATTTGCCTCCTACTCCCCTTAGCAGTTATTTGGCAGAGCTTTAGGGAAGATTGTTGTGGTTTAGCCCCAGCCAGCAGTTAAGCACCACGCAGCCGCTCACTCACCCACCCTGGGAAGATGGGGGAGAGAAAATACGGCAAAAGGCCCACAGGTCAAGATAAGGACAGGGAGAGATAATTCAGCAATTACCATCACAGCCAAAACAGACTTGGGGAAACTGAATTGAATTTATTAACAATCAAACCAGAGGACGATAATGAGAAGTAAAACCAATCTTAAGAACACCTTCCCCACTACGCTTCCCCTCTTCCCAGGCTTTACTCCCAAGTTCTCTACCTCCTCCCTGCGAGCAGCACAGGGGGACCAGCAAATGGGGGTTGTGGTCAGTTCATGACACATTGTGTCTGCTGCTGCTGCCCCCCTCAGAGGGAGGACTCCTCACACTCCTCTCCTGCTCCAGGACAGAAGACACGCCCTCCATTAACTGCTCCATTGTGGGCCTCTTCCACAGGGTGCAGTCCTTCAGAAACAGGCTCCTCTCCCCATGGATCCACAGGTCCTGCCAGGAGCCTGCTTCAGTGCAGGCTTCCCATGGGGCCACAGCCTCCTTCAAGCATTCACCTGCGCCAGCATGGGGTCCTCCATGGGCTGCAGGTGGATCTCTGCTCCTCCATGGGCTGCAGGGGGACAGCCTGCTCCACCATGGGCTGCACCACAGGCTGCAGGGGAATCTTGGCCAGGAGCCGCATTACTCCTCCCCCTCCTGAACTGAGCTTGGTGTCTGCAGAGTTGGTGCCTTTCACGTATTCTCACTCCTCTCTCCACTGCTGGTTTTCCCCCACTTCTTACCTATGTTACCCCAGAGGCGCTGCCAGCTGTTGCTGATGGGCTCGGCCTTGGCCAGTGGTGGGTCCATCTTGGAGCCGGCTGGCATTGGCTCTGTCAGACATAGCAGAAGCTTCTAGCAGCTTCTCACAGAAACCACCTCTTTAGCCCCTCCACCACCAAAACCTGGCCACGCAAACCCATACAACTATGCGTTCATGGAAGCTTTAAATCACTCTCTGAACATGCACGTATCACCTTATTTCTTGAAGGGCAGCACATTATATATGAAGCTAACATTACAGAAACTCACGTGGACTCAAGCACCCCACCTCTACAGCTGTAACGTTCATTCTCCAGAAATCCTACAGCGCTCAAAACTAAAGTACAATTCAGCTTAGAGGTTGTTCGCAATTAACTTTTATTGAAATAAGGACCACGGAGCCAAAGCTTTAGTTCCAGGGACCTGCAAGTAACAGAACAGAATCCTGAGAACCTTGTCACCCATTTTCCCGCCACTGAGAGCGGGGGAAGACCGCCTTGATAGTGCCCACGCTGCCTTCAGATGAAGCTGTCAGCTTTACAGAGCCATAACGCGACACAGCAGCTGAAGAGAGAGGGTATTTAAAGAATTAGAAACAAGCAAAAAGCCCCAAACCTTTAAGGGGTGAACTGCACAGGTCTCTCTCTCGTAACAGAGAGAGCACATCCTCAGTGTTAGGTAATGCTGCGTCTACAGAACAGCATGAAGAAAGTCATGTTGAACTGGCAGCAGTTAAGTTCCACCTCATCAAAAAAAATACATAGTTCCACCTGCAGGCTTATGTTGCTAAAACTAGACCAGCTGGACTCAAGGATTCAGCAACCCAAGAAAAGAGTGTATGAAGGCCATAAAAAGAAACAGTGCCAATACCTGCACTCTGTACAGCATAAATTGGGCACATTTTCCTTTGGAAGTGCATAAATAATTGCTGAAAGCAGAGTACTTCTACCAGTACCAAGAGAAGGGGGCCAGAGCAGAGCCAGGCGCGACGCCCTGGCACTCTATCACAGCCGGGAGCTCCGAAGGGAAGTTAAAGCACAACCCAGGCTCTATGCTGGCGCTGGTGACCGGGTTTATCGCCGTTTAAAGCAAAGCCCGGCGCAGCTGCGGTCCCCAGGGGCAGCCGTGGAGGGGCGGCAGCAAACCTACCTCTACGCTGCCGGGATCGCCTATTCAGCGTCGTCCGGAGGGATCCCGAGCTCTTCGTCCGTCCAGGCCGAAGGGTCGGGGTAGGGGAAGTGTCCCTGGGAGAGAGGCACCGTCGGAGCCCGGCCGAGGCCCCGGCCCCCCGCTCCCGCCGCCCTCCCTCCCCGCCGCCGCCGCGCCGGCCTCACCAGCACCATGTCCGAGTTGTGCCAGAAGTGCCAGAGGATCCAGAACCACATGAAGCCGCTGAGGAGCTCGCTCCGGATCACCTGCGCCCGCGTCAGCTCCGGGAACTGCCGGTACCGCGGCTGGATGTGCGACCCGCGGCCAGCGCTGCAACAGACGGGCCACGGCCACCGCCGCCGCCGCCTCACTCCCTGCCCCGCCGGCGCCCGCCCCGCCCGCCCCGCTCCCCGCCACTCACTGCTGCAGCCCGGTCGCGCCGCTCCCGGCCCGCAGCAGCCGCCCCGCCGACCGCCCCAGCGACGCCAACATCACCACCGCTCCGCAGCTCCCCCCCCTCCTCGCCCCCAATGTCACCCCCGCCACCTCCCAACAACAGCCGCGGCGATTGGCTGGCCACGCCGCCCGGCGCCTACCAACTCCGGGCGCGGAGAGGAGAGGGGGCCGTGGACGGGATCTAGGAAAAGCACCTCGCCCGGGCTACGGCGTAGCAAGGCGGCGCGAAGACACAGCCACGCTACCGGTGGGCCCGCTGTAGCTGCGAGGGTAGCCCAGCTCTCCCCCACCTTCCACGGCTCTTGGGAGAGGCGAGACGGCACCAACGCACCGCCGGGGGGGTTGCTCGTGAGTCCCAAAAGTTGGCATCGCCCACGGAGGGCGCAGAGGCGGGACCGGAGTGACCTTCCCAGGCAAACAATTCCTTTAGGAGCGGGAGGAGAAGGCGAAGCAGGTTACTTGTCTTTAAGGAAGGAGCTAAAGAAATAACCTGCCTCTCTTTTCTCCCCCCTTACGCGGCCCAAGTCGTCCAGCCCTCAGCGTCCGGTTGCGTAGCAACGGGGCACGCGCGCGGGACGGGCCGCAGCCCCGGCTGCGCCTCCCCGCCATGGCGGGGCCGTGCGGGTCCCGGACCCCGGGCCTCACCTTCGTGATCGGGATGCGGGCGGGCGCGGCCGCCGCGGCGGGGCTGCTGAAGGAGCGCCTGGTGCAGAACCTCTTCCTGCTGGCCGGCGGCCCCGCCGACGCCCTCTTCAACGTCGTGGCGGTCTCCGGCAAGGCGAGGCGGGGCGGGGCGGCGGGGAAGGGGGCGAGGGCGAGGCCAGGTCGCTCTCCGTAGGCCGGCTGCTGCAGCGGGCACGCAGGGGCGAGCCAAAGGACGCCCAGGCACAGAAATACCCCATAAAGAGTCTCACGCCTGTCCCGTGTTAGCAAAGAGCTGCGTGTGCGAGTGGGCTTTGGTCACTTCTTTCTTTTTCTTTTTTCCTAACAGGTGTTAAAATGGCGCGAGTGCCTCGTCAGGTGTTCGCTCAGGAGCGCGGCTGAAGCGGCGGCCTGGATTCGAGCCCTGCGGCTGGAGAACAGCGCGAACGCTGTGAGCGGCCTGGCTGTGGCGTTTGAGGACCCGGCCTGCCAGTCGGTGTATCTGTTCACTGACACGCTCCCAGAGCAAGAGTCGGAGGAAATCTGCCAACTTCTTGCAGAGAACAAGTTGCACCCAGTACATGTTGTATGCCTTCTGGGAGATTCAGATGAGCATGAAAGAAGCAAGCAAAAAATAATGGAGAAAGCAGCCAGACAATCAGGGGGGTCCTTTCAAGCCATCAGACTCCCTCCTGCTGCTTCTGAAAAGGTACAACACCAGCATAAGATCAGTGCGTACTCATTAGTCCCTCCTGAACCTTTACTGAATGACACTTCACAAGGTAGAACTGGTGAGGATTTTCTGTGGCCCTCTGAAAGGCTAACCTTGTTTTGCCTGGCAGCTTACGAGCAAAGCAGTCTGAGGACAAAGACTTAAAATAGGTTTGGCACCTCTGTGACATCCCGAGCTGGCATATCCACCCTTCTAATTGTACGTGACTTGTACCTTAACTCTCTGCTTGTGAGGAAAGAGCACTTCACATAGCCCCTGAGCAAAAGGCATCATCACCAACACCTGGAGTCAGACGTGGGTGTGTCTTGGTCTAGCTCCATTTACTTTTGCAGGGAAAGACTCGCCCTGTAGAGTGATTTCACTGATCTGACAGACCAGCACTTGAAAAGAGGTGTCTCTGACAGGTGAAGGTGAAGATCCGGAAGGAAAGAACAAATACCTTGCTTTGATTTTACATTTTCTGTGCTAGGTGATTGCACAGCTTTGCCTACAGCCACTGTGTCTTGATTCACTGACTTCAGTGTTGTTTTACTCTTAGGCAGGAGTGGTTGAAATCTGTATTTAAAAAAAATAACAATATCTTCTAAATCTGTTAACATCCCAAACAGCTGACATCCCCAGCTGAAACAGCAATGGTTTTGCATGTCTACCCTGTGGGCAGCCTTGTAGTTAAGGGATTTTAAGTTCCCTGCTCTTCTCAGTCTCCTAACAGCCCTAGTGTATTTTCAGCAACGGTTTACAGGGAATAGCTGCAAACTATTCAACCATTGTTTTTACTTAACGCATGATTAATGCAACACGAGTTTATCTTTTTCCTTAAAAGCTGAATCCTTTAATGTAAGGCTCATAGTGTTGTTGTCAGCTCCACCTCCCAGCTGCCTTGCATTTTGTCTTTCTCCCTTCTCATAGTCCCTGCATATTGTTCCCTGTGTCATTGTTCTCAGCCATTTCGTGTTTTCCACCCTGCTCAGGCCAGGTGGCTCCACTGCTGGCTTGGATCTGCAGAGTCAACTTTGTCTTCCCAGACTCAATCTCCACCTTCTTCATTCTTCCTTGACTTCAGATCCTTTCATCAACCTTACAGCTCTTCTTTGCTTGGGGAGTTTGGATAGCAGGTGATAGCAGGAAAGCAGGTGAAACACAAGGGTTTTTTTTTTATTACACAGTTCTTATATTTTCTAATATTTTTAATATTTCTTCTTTCCAAGCTTGATTTCTTAAAATCAAAACCATTTGTGATACAGATAAACAGCATAGTACCACAAGATATGGTGAAATAATTAAAGAGAGAAGTAATATACCGGAAAGTAAATTTCAATTTTATAAATAATATTCCTGTTTAAGGATTTAAGTGTTCAAAAAAAATCATGCTTATCTTCTGCTTCCATCTTCTCTTTCCCCTCTTCAGGTAAGCTCCATGTCCATCTCACATGTCCAGTGTTGTCACACAGCTAATAAAGATCTCTGTGGCTCTCTGCTGCCAAGATGTCCAGTAACACGGTAAGTTCAGAATCTATAGATGGGTCACTGGAAATGCAGAGAAGAAAAAGGCTAGGAAACAAATACAATTAGGGCGGGGTGCAGTGAGTATCCCGTGTGGATTGAGTTTGTTTGCATTGCAGCAAGTTGCTGAAGTTCTGTTGCCAAGGTCTTCATTACTTCTTGTCTTTTTGTTTTCTACAGCTTTCCTGTTTGTGCATGGAACCCGGATTCCCTTTGTATGCCCTTGATATGCTCAGCAAAAAGGAATTTCGTTGATTCATCCCCAGAGGCTTCCAGTTTCATGAGAGGGGCTCGTGTGTTGGCAAGGAGAGAGGCTGATGGCTATTACTACCTGGGCCACATTGTCCAAGAGGTGAAGGTAGCTATTTACTGGGAACTGTGCTTGAAAAGGCTCTCCCTACGATCTGTGTGTCTGCTTCCTGTTCTTCCCATGCCTTGCCAGTCCCACGACTTTGCTGTAGGATGGCTCTCCTGTGATACACTTCTATTCTCTCTCCACATCCTATTTTCATATCTTTCCTCAACATGACTGGCTGTGTACTGTGAGGAGTCCTGTAAGCAGAAGCAGCCCGGAAATCAATCCATTTTAGCAGTTATAATAAGTTGTTATTCAGAGACAATATAAAAAACCGGGTCCCTTATCCCTATTGTCTACTTCCACCCAGTCTAACAGCAAAGTCAATTAGTTAAACAGCATTAGTAACAGTAATCCAAAACGTCTGCCTCCAGGGAGCACCTCCTCCTTACCAAACTGAGAGCTTTGCTCGTTCTCTTCCTTCTGGGTTTCTGGGATTTGTGAGATTATTTTGGAAGCCAGACAGAAAATCCCCTCTGCAGGCTTTCTTTAAAAATTGGGTGCATTTCCCAGTTTGCAGGTTAGTTAAATAAATAGTGCTGCTGGTATAGCTGAGGACAGCTGTAAGCTCCAGTGTGGGGTGGAACAGATGGGGACAGCTAATGGCATGAGTGACGTTAGCTGGAGTTGGGCCTGACAGCATTATTTGTGTAAGTAAGTGCTCTCATAGATCTGCAGAGAAGGCTGAGATTTTGGTAACAGATCTGCCCCATGCCCATTGCTGGAGATTTAAATTAAAGCATTTAAATTTAGGACAGTTATGACATTTTACTGGTTTGTTATCCTTTTGATTACGAGCTGCATCATACACAGCAGTTTCTGATGGCCAGTCTTTCTGATGGGAGATTTTCCTTGTGAAGTTCTGCCTTAGCGTGTCATTTGTGTTCTTACTAAAATCTAAGTCCAAAGTGAAAGGAAGAGAAAGGCTGTCAGCCCCTTAAGCCCCAGTTTTTCAATTACTTTTATAGTTCAATATGGACACAGTACAATGAAAAACCTGGTAGAAGAGGAAAGCTGTGTTCCCAGATCACGTTCCACTTCCTGGGATTTCTGCCACTTCCCTCTTAGCACTTATGTTTGGCCGTTAATTGGACCCAGGTGTCTAACTCGCAAACCGCATGTTTTACTCTTGTAGGGCTCCAGGGAACACTTTTTAATTGAGTTTGACAAAAGTCATGCTCTGAAAGGCAAGGTACAGCTTCGCACGCAGGAAACGCCTCTCTACGACATTCTCCAGTACGAAGATGCCGGGCAACAGCCTCTTGCTCCAGGAGACAGGGTCTTGGCACCATGGGAGGCTAGAGCTGAACGTTTTGGCCCAGCCACTGTGCTAAAGGTTATGGAGAACAAGGAGGCACATTTAGGTACGGGGTGTTGGCTTTCTTAACAGTGCTAGTCCAACCACAGTTGCTAGTCGCTACATAGAGAAGAGAAAGTCTCAGTCAGGGAGAGTTCACCACCAGCTGCTTGAGTTCTTTTCCTCATCTTTTGTTTTTGTTGTTGGCAATAAGCAGCCTGTTTTTTTTTTTTCAGTGCCAGAGTTAATGCAGCTCCCAAGATTAGCCTTTGCTTTGTTCTGTGAGCAGAAACTTCATAAAAAGTTGGGGGGGGGTACATCCTTCCAACACAAGGAGAAGAATGTTCCTGGCCCTCATGAGTATTCACCTGATTAGCTGTTAGTCTAGTTTCCAGCTTTTGCAGGGTAAAATCCTGGCTCACTGCGATGAGCAAGAATTTTGCTATCTGCTGTCTTCAGAGGAAGTTCCAAAGAAGGTCAAATTTTAAACCTATAAAGAAAAAATCAGGGAAGTTTTTATAAAATTGTCTGAAACACAAGCTGTTACTTTTATCTCATGTTTTCTAAGATATAAGTCACCCAAGTTGACATGCTTCTAACACATTCTTTGCCTTTTTTTCTTTTTTTTCTTTTTTTTCTTTTTTTTTTTTTTTTTAAATATGCACAGCAGACAACAGAAGGCAAGTGCTTGTGAATTTCTGGAATGGGCAGACCAAGGAGGTGTCTTCTGACCAAGCTCTGCGGATCCCTCTGCCCTTAAGCGAACGCATCATCCTAGAACTGCAGATGCCTTTAGCAGCCAGGCAGCTGGTGGTAGATTCAAGCTTGGATTACCCATACATCGTGCCACCGGGGTATAGAGCCTCAGGCCATTACAGACAGGGTCACTCAGACCTGGACTACTGGCCAAGGGCTCTTTATTCGACTCAGCCGTGTGCTAAGTGCAGCTGTAGGTGTACCTCACTTCCCCATTACTGCTTTGCAGCCTGGGAACCCACACGGCCTACAGGGTGCAAAGTGCAGCAGGAAGTTGCCTCCATGCCAGGAACAAGATTGCCTAGAGGAGAGCTCAGCAAAAGAATAGAAGAACAACTGTCTGAAGTGAGGATTTCGTCTTCAGAAAGTGTTTCCGGAGAGGATGAGAAAAAGGAAGATAAGACATTGAAGACAGAAAATGTTCCAAAAGATGTTCAGTCTTGTGTGGAAGAGGACAGTGAGGTTACAGAACCTAAGAAGGTAAAAAGTGCTTCACTCTGGCTCTTCTGTTAACATGTGGTCTGCTATTTGTATAACGTCTGCTTTGTTACCTCAAGTTTTCTGCTCTTGGTATCAAAAAATTACTAGAGGTTTTAGGCCTGCCCCTTAAGTATGCCTGGTAAAGAATGGAGAGACTTTGCTCTGCACTGTCTTCCTGATCTGTTGACCGGGGAAGGAGCTAGAAGCTGTCATCGTTCACGGGCTGGAGCAGACTCCTAGAACCTCTTCCACAGATGCAGACTATGAGAAGTGTCACCTGTAGCCCAGTCCCTCTACATCCTGCCTCTGGGTGAAAGCGGTAAAGGCAGGAAAAAGTGTCAGATAGAAGACTTTACACCAAGGCAGTCCCTGGCATAATTCTACTAGGATATTTTTCCACTCTGTTAGAGGTGTCACCTCTCCCAATCAAAGACTGAAAGAAACTTTTGTGATCCTCGGTAGTTGATGTGGTGCCTGTGAACAGGGCACTGGATGAGGATCAGTAAGGAGGAGGTTAACGTGCACCAGCTACTGCTAAGCTTTTCTCCATCGATCTGCAAAAGTTAGAATCCTAATTTCTGGCATGTGCCAGAAACGCTACTGTCTTTCAGCCAGAGATCATCTGGCCTGATCTCTTTTGTACCTGTTTGGACCCTTCCAGGCAGAAGTACTGCCAGTTTTTAGGTCATTTGAAGATGTAGAGAAACCCACAAAGTGATCAGAAATTACTCTGTTTAAGAGTTCTTTGTTTCTTTAGTAAAGAACTCCTCCAGAGTTTTTTACTTCTCTCTCAAACTTCAGTTGCAACTTCAGATCTTACACTGTAAGTCCATGAAACTAACCTCTTCTTTTCCTTATCAGGTCTGGATTATGATTGCATTTCTTGTTTCTAGAGTCCTAAGAGGGAGATGGCTCATGCTATGGTTGATACCGCTGTCAACACAGACAGCTGGTTAATGGAGACAGCCCACAAGGAAGAAGCAGACAGCAGACAGCAGGATGCTGAAACTGAGGCTGATGTTAAACACGATCATGGTATTGAAATTGTAGCTGTTTCATCCAAACATAACGCTTGCCACACAATATCAGTGCAGCAGGCCTTCATGTCTAAGATCTGTTGCCACAGTTCTCGATGTTTCAAAAGAAAATGCCGTAATAGCCACCATAATGTGCTGTCATTATATGTAGGTATTAATAGTAGTATGCGTTGAGGAGTTGTTCATCTTCTCAAGGTGAAAGTACTTTCAGATGGAAGTTGGATTTTTTTGGCTTTTACAGCTACTGCAGGAGCAGCTTTTGTGTTTTCTTAACCTTTATCGTAATGCTCACTATAAATATTATTTATTGTAGAATTTCCTTACTTTAAAAATTAATCTGTAACATTAACTATGACTGCCTATAGCAAAAATATTTCACCAGGACTGTTCTGCAGAACACTGCTTCTCTTATCTGTGCTGAAAATTACTGTTTTCAAATGTTATTGAGTAAACTTTTGTTCCCGTATCATCCGAAAGGGGTTGGATCATGATTTTATTCAAATTGTTCCTGTTCTTATTTAAGCTAGTTTTGTGACAATTGCAAGCATTTAAGTGAGGACTCTGAAAGGCTAAAGCTTTCTCCAAGTGTTACTGCTTTGCTGTGTCACTGCTGGTAGAGGGAGAATGACAAGTCAAACAGGAGTGCACATTTCTTCCCAGCTAGTGTTCCAGCATCATTCCATGCAACAATTGCCACTCAGGTCCTCACTGTCTTTAGCAGAAAGCTGTAAGCAAACTCTGCCCATGTTCTCAGTTACCCAAAAGCTGTGTTAGCACAGCTAACAACAGTGTTGTTCCCAAGCTAATTTATCCTCCTGTCTCTCAGCAGGATGTATAGCTCAGGCTTTGCCCTATCAAGAAATTTGTAACTTGTGATCGTCTCAGAGCATTGGCAGAAGCAGCTCATGTCTGTCTGCAAAGTACTATGTAAACTGTCCCCTAGCCTGAGGTAGCTGTTAAGTGCAGTCAGTATCTTGTGTTACCAGGCAAAACTCTTGCGTGACTGCAATTGCTGCAATTGGAAGCTTTTTTTTTTTTTTTTTTTTGAAAGCTGGGACCTGTTTTATGGAGACTAAAAAATGCCCCACTTCCTCAGTAGAAAATGTTGATACTAAGTTATAAAAGTCTTGCTTGAATATATTTTATATGAGAAGACCTTTTTTTTTCTAATTTGTTTTCTTTTTATAATCTGTCTATAACCTCTTATGTCCCTGCCCCAATTTATTTGAAAGGTCTTTTTGAGTACAGACTGGCAGAAGCTCCAATCCAACATTCCCAAAGGAGCCCTTCCCTGGGAACCAGTGCTTTGGTTCCTTTCAGCCGCCAAAGCTTCTTTGACCGAGTGAATCAATCACTAGAGAAAGACAGCCTGACCATCAAATCAGCTCTCCGTGTACAGAGACCACACAGTAGCTCCAGTGTCCAGGCTAGGAGATCCACAAATCTTCTGAATCTTCTAAAAGACAAAAGCACTACAGTAAGTATTTGGTCCAAGCTAGATTTAGCTATTAGGGTCAAGTGATTTGTTCATGTCATGTGAGAATATAGTCTCCTTTTACCTCCTTCTCAAAGGTTTTTACTGCAACAAAAATTATGCCTCTGTAGAATAATGGCTTTGCATAAAAAGAAACAAAAAGTTTCCACTTGGGAATCAGTGTTGTGAAGGAACAGGGCACTTTGGTATTTTTAGTCAGCATTTTTGATAGAGTTTTTTTTATTTTACATCTAATCTTTTCTAAATAAACCTCTCAGCCAGCTATACTAGATAGCAAAAAAATTACTGCTCTTTCACAGATACTGAAAGCAAAAAAGAGGAAGTCTAGGTAGTCAGCTGAATCCCACAGCAGGGAGTGCAGGGCTGGGGTGGAACTTCAAGTGTCCTAATCCTTAGGCCAGTCCTTTACCTGCTAGAGAACATTTGTTCACCTCCCACGTATAAAACACCTTTGATTCTTTATTTGATCTCTTCCTCTGTATGTCATTAAACACAAACAACCCATAAGGTACAGTTTTTGCAAAGAATAGCAATACACTGCAGAACAGAGGTATTTACTGCCCCTAGGAAGCCATACAGGTCGATGTGTGGGAGAAATCTGTCAAAATACGACATGAGACTGGCAGGGACATTATTTGAAGGTCCTGTAGTGTTTAGCCAGCTTGTGGTATTAGAGATATCCTCAGGAAAGAACTGGAAGGAGATACTCTGTTTGCAGAGGAGCAGCTAATGGCAGGAACGTGCTAATTGCAGCTGTGAATAGGAGAAGACAGAATGCATTTGAGAGAGGAAAATATTTTGTGGAAACTTTGTTCCAGCCTCAAACAGTGCTAGCGATGTAAACTGGAATGCATGTTTCCTTGCTCCTTCCCTCACACAGGGCACTGTGAGGAGTACAAAAGAAATAAATACTGCACTATGGCTGTGAAAAGAAGCCTTGTAGGTGCTCCTTCATCTCTCTACACAGCACAGTGCATTTAAAAATGCACGTTAGGAACGCTGCCCAGCATTGAAATGCAGCTACTACTGAAGAAAACAAGAAGACCTCTTCACCGTGGGTAGAAATCTCAGACAATAGGAAGTGAACACTTAGTACACTTGCACAGAACTCCAGGAAGATTTTGTGTTTAGCCAGAGGGAGGCAGATATTTCTTTTTCTAATAAAATCTAATAAGGAATCTGTAATATGATTTGTGGTCAGAACCTGCATTTTCCATCCAATCCAGAAGCTGACACAAAGATTGGGCAGTTTTAAGCATTGGCTCAACACCAAACAACCAGAACAGCACAGCCTACTGACCTATGAAGAACTATTAAATTGGATTTTCAGGCACCCGTTTGTTGGTTAAGCCTCATCTTTTGTACAGGTTTTAGCATTATACTCAGTGTTTTCATGGATGGGAAGGGACACTATAGTATTCATGAGCCAGTGGGGCTTCCAGAGCTCAGCAGTGACATTAGAAGAGTAAGGTGTTCTGGTTTTGTACGTTTACAGTTTTCATTAGAAAAATATACTGATGAGATTAAGGGTTTGATATGTTGGGGTTTTTTTCACTTAGAAGTCAATCCTTAATGGTGTATCTCAGGAGAGAGGGAAAGAGATGGACTTCAACAGAGCCAAGATTGAGCACAAAAGGTGGCAAGAGGAACAGAGGCAGCTGAAGAGGAAGCAGCAGCAAGAGGCAGAGTGCATCCGACGCCAGCTGCGCAGGGACAACCAGAGGTGATACCTAGCAGCTGACTGGTTTTTGTAGTCAATGTTAGAAGGTTGTACTGTCCACTCCCTGCTGCTCTCATTCAATCTCTGAACATCACACGTTGTGCCTTATTCTAGTCTCAGCAGCACGGTCATGGTGGTTTCCTAATGGGAATAAAATTGATGCTCAAGGTATGGGTGAGTGGGTGCGCATGGACTCATTGCCTTTAGCATTACCTCCAAGGGCAAATTCCCTTCACTCTCATCCTCAGACCCAAAGTCCTTTTGGCTCCCTGTTCCCTGCTCCTGGTCCCACAGTCCACTTAAGCTTAGCAAGTCCTTGCTCCCATGCCCACCTCCTTCCATCTCTTCTGTTGCCCCTGTGGCTCCACCACCAATACACATAGCCACCCACTTATCCAGATTAGTCCTACAGCCCTCTCCGCACAATCTAGTTCCTTGGATCCTCATCTTCATGGCCAAGAACACACGGCTGCACCAGGTTATGTGGTCAGGTGAACAGATGACTGCAGTTAGCTGACATCAGACACCAGCCTATTTGGGGGTTTTGCCACCTCAGTTTAGGACACAAGTTTAACCCTCATAACCTAACAAAGAGTCCTGGAATATTAACTCAGCGCAGATTGCCAGAATATCTGCTTTGTGTCTTAGGCACTGTCTTTTTCTTTCTGAGAAATTTTGTTTTGGAAACAGGCAGCGATTGCGTCAGAGGACATTGCAAGAGCTGGAGAAACAGCTGGAGCACAAAGACAGAGCTTTGCAGCACATGGCACTGCTCCAGGCTGCTAGCGCAGAGAGGAGCAGGAAGGAATCCTTCTTGTCAGAGAAGGAGAAGAGGAAGGCAAGTCAGAGGCTGCAGTTCTTAAAGACACAGCGTTTGCAGAGAGAGGAGTTGCAGACACAACGCAATGAAAGGAGCTTTGAACAAGAGAAAGAAAGGCTGGTAAGGGCAATTCCAGAAATGTTTTTCCTGTACCACCATGTTTCCAGCAGTGGCACCATCCAGAATATTTGTCTTTCACCTGTTTTATATCCAATATAATGACAGCATTTAGAGATAAATAAAGGGTAGTATTTTTTAACACATGAATAGAGATGAAAGATGGGAAGTAAAATTCTCCATCTCTGTGGCAGAAGGAGTCTTTCTGCATGCAAGGAATGAATTTCCATAGATTATACCCATTTCTGACTTCTGCCAGTGATAACTGAGGATGAAATTCAGCATGAAAGCTGACTGTACAATTACAAATGTTGTTATGCTTATGTAGGATTTTCTCAGGAGCAGAATGCAATCACGACAGGAAATGTTGGAACAAGAATCACGGGAGCAGGACAGGCAACAAAAACAGCACCAGGCTGCTAAAGGGAGAGCGTTCCAGAGCAGAGACCGTTCATGCCAGAAGATGGAAAAAGAAGGTCAAAAACTCTGTGATCTCCAGCAGTACCTCAGAGAACAGAATCTGTTGATGCTCCGCGCATCACTGCTAGCGTAAGGAAGCTGCAGAGTGGGTAAGCAGGCCCTTGAGCAGTTCACAGACCTGCTCTGTGTCTTATAGGTATGAGTCAGTGTGCTGGAGCTTGGGTGCCTGAGTGCAGTTGTGACAAGTGGAACTATGATGCCTGGAGAAGTCTTTAATCTCCTTTTCATTGCAGCCAGAGTGCCTTTTCATGGCTCGGTCCTTTACATGCCTTTCTTTCTGGAATTACTCTTCTAGTCTACCTCCGTTAAATTGTTCTTCTGTGACCCTGCTGACAGACCCAACTCCGCAACCAAGAGCTACCCTGGTATCTAATACGAAACACAACCCTAGTGCTGAGTTTCTGCCCCAAAGGCATCTAAAGGGGGCTGGCTCTTTCTGTGGGACTGCAAGGAGTCAGCACCTGTAGTGCTGAGTGTTGTAGTCTGAGGCTGGTGAAGGTGTCATGGGGCAGAGTGGAGCAACAGAGGGGCTGGGAGTTACAAAAGTGATTCACAGGGCACAAGGTCTAGAGCCTGGCAGAGGGGCATCAGGTTGTAGCTACTTTCAAGATGCAAATGACAGAGAAAGGAATTAGTTAAGTGAGGGCATGGGCCATATGATAGAGTAGGAGGTGAAGAACAAGAATGAAGGTCAGGAGAAATGCCCTGGGAATGAGCCCCTCAAGTGACAGCACAGGCACAGGTTATGTCCCGCTAATACAAGCCTACAGGGACATTAAATACAGCCCCAAAAAGGCTTCAGCTGCTCATTTCTGGGAACTTTCTGCCCTGCTATGTTTCTTCCAGAGCAGTGCCAGAAAAGCACATTTCTTTAAGGCCAAGGACCACATCAAATAGGAAGTGTAGTTACATGATGCTGTCATAGGTCTTACCTTTCTATGTTAACATTACATGAAAGATGGGGAAGGAGAGCTAGACACTAGCTGGATGTTAAAAAAAAAGAAATTAAACAACAGCAGCAAAGAAAATGTACATGCTAAAATTCAATGTAAATTATCCACTGCAGTTTCAATTATTAACAACTGACTCTTGCAAGTGTTCCATGGAATGTCAGTTGCAGAGATCCATAGGGAAGAAGTCCTCCTGCATATGATACAGTTTTGCTACTCCCTGCCAAAACTGCTGTAGGGGGCAAGGCAGGGATCCAGTGACATCAGAGGCGCTTGAGAAAAACCTGATAAGACAACTTGGAACCCTCCAGTTTGGGCTTCAGGTAAGTGTAGATCTTCTACAGTCAGGGCGTACATACCGCTTGGAATACATAGGCCACTCCCTTAGAGGAGGAATGACTTACAGAAGTCCAAAGTGCAAAAAGGAAGACTTTTTTTTTTTTTTTTTTGTGACAAGCCACGCTTTCTAGGCACTGTGATGAGAAAAATGTCTGTTCTCTGATATGCCTGTCTTTGGAGAATCACCAAACCCAATGGTGGGCTTGGGGGTCTGTTTTCCTATGATCTTGCTTTCAGGCTGGCAGTCTCCAAAAGCAGGTAATCTTACGTCAGAAAGATACTCGGATATCCTTCCAGGTAGGGCACCTGGTCAGAATAAACAGACTTTTTGTTCACCATGAATAAACGAGGAGAATGCTACAAAGACAAATTGGTAAATTGACAGTTAACAAATTGCGTAAGAATCCAAGGTAGCCAGTAGCACTACAGGAGGAGAAGAGTTCCCCATTCAGGCTATAGGGTAATACATAGTTACCACCTGGAGTCCACAATGCAACTTGTTCATCACTCCCCTGATTTTCTAAATGCATTTCTGACTTTCCTTAGTGAAGCCTGTGGTGTCGGCCACTCCCGTGGGCAAGCTACCGGCTTCTTCCCTCCCCTGAAAGGAAACAGTAAGGCACATCAAGAGACAGTTTTCTGCAACAGGAAAGGAGAGAAGAAGGATTTTTTTTTAATGCATTGTACTCTGATGAGTGGTGGTGCCTTCATTCACAAAGAGGAGGAAGAGGTTATGCTTGTCACAGCCTGGTGTGCTGTCCCTCTTCCTCATATCATCCAAGGTAAAAAATACAGTGGCTCTGTCACAGAGAATGCCATTATCAGCTTTGGGTAGCCAGAAATGTAACCATTCTTTTCATGAGAATGGACATAGCACAATTTATTTGCTGGAACACTCGGAGCTATATCAAAGGATGTTCTTATTTCACACAAAATTATGCTAAAATATATATAATATTTGCAATACCTTGTTTTACGTAATACCTAAAACCAAAGTAGATATACAAAATTTAAGTGTTGTTGCCTGACATTCTCTGTACACTTAGAAACATCTTACACATTTTCTGGCACTTCACTCAGCAAAAAGCGTTAAGTATAAAAATTCACCGCTTTTACAGGAACACAGCACCAGTGATAGTAGTAGTTTCTAAGGAAAAAAAAAAATTAAGAAAACTTGTAAAAGGGAGCTCCTTTGAAATTCTGCCAAATCTTTTGAATGGCCAGCATTTTCTTAGCATTAAGTCTCAGGCTGCATTCCTCCAGAGATAAGTCAGAGGCTATGCCTTCAGCTTTCCCCAAAAAGACAGTTAAGTGTCTGATCCAGACGTTGACAAACTATTCTAAGGCCTTAATAGCTAAAAGGGGTATTATTAACTTTAGGATCCATAATATGCATGAACCATCCTGAGATTTTTGTTTAAAATAATAAAGGGAGAAAGATGAATCTATACATACATGAAGGCTGGGACATTTTATTTGTTTGTTTAAATTAAGGTCTGAAAAAATTATAACTTGCTGCTTATATGGGAACTGCATGTGAAGCACAATTTTGCATTTTAGCCATGGAATTCTATGGTTTGGTTTAAGCTTTGTTTAGCCTCTGGAAAAGCTGGCTTAAATTTGTTCAGCAAGGACAGGGGTAGCTGTGCCCGAGACCTGCCTAACTGATGGACTCAGCATAGGCTGGACACACTAGAGTGGTGTGCCTGACACCTCTGCCCCTGCAGCTGCGTGGAAGTGGGAGGGGGCATACACACTATCAAGTGAAAATGGGTGCTAGCAGCACATGGAGATTTTCTTTAATGTAAAGTTTGGGAGTTGCTTGCTTTTCTTCTTTTTTGAGTTCTCTTTTATGCAAAATCATGTGCTAGTAAGGACAACAGTGTACCTAGTTATGAGTTTAAGTCTGCCTAGACTTACAGAAACAGGCCTAAAACTTAAAAGATATTAAACTCTGCTGCTGCTTTCATCCTTAAGCATTTGGAAATGGAATACATAATGACTAAAGGAAAGTATATGAAATATATTGAGCAGAATCTAAACTCATTTTTCAGACTTCATTTATATATCATTAATCATTATTTTATAATCACCATAAACCAGCACATTGTCTGCTTATGTACTTTCTCCTCATTGCTTAACCATCTGAAAACAGACCACTGCAGACACGCTGTGCTACTGCAGTTTCACATACAGTATCTCTGGGAAGATATTTAGTATTACAGTATTTCCAAGCATTCATAGACTGTGTTTCTCACTATTAAAATACAGCCATAAAATAATTTTAAGACTACTATTAAAATAACCGACTATAAAAAGCTGTGTATGATCTAGCTAATTTGCTGGCTTTATTTAATTTTAACTATTCACAATGTGTTCTCTATCCATTAGGAAAAATGCTTGTACTCCTTGTTTTGGAAACTACTGGAAACAAAACTCAAGCATTTGCATATTAGTTAAGGTTTTGAGTTGACTAGGGTGAGACTAGGGGAGTGGGGGCAGGGGGGTAGAAAGGAAGAACACGGTGCGGGGGGGAAGAGTTTTTTAAGGTTAAAAAAAACCAAAACCTAAGACCAGTACAAATATTCACAAATGTTGCTTTTATTATAGAATTAGCTTTTCTGCCTAGGCAAATATTTTCTTTTGCTGTTAATAATCCAAACTCCTGTAGCACTGTGCTAGAGTATGGAAGTTTGAAAAAATCACATTGACTCATCTGTTTTTATAATCCAAAATGACTAAGAACAGACCACTCCACGCAGGATCTCAGGACACTTCTACAATAAAAGTAGAAGTTAAAAGTACAAAAGACAAAAAAAAGTTTACTGGCTTTTTTCAGCTTGAATTAGTTGCTTAGGTGGTGTTAAAATATAATTTATCATACCACAGTGACAGATAAGTCAGTAAATTAAATATTTAACCTGATGATACATTTCAAAACAGACTTGATCATGAGCATTTTTTAAAAGACTTTTAGACAAGTAAGACTGTTTTTCTCATCAGACTGCAATGATCTTGTGTACCTAAATTACATGATACGTCAGTTTAAAAACTACCAGAGCACATTAGCTCGTAGAACCGTGTCATGAATCAGAACTCTCCAACTGTGCAAAGTCTTCCTGGTTTTTCTGGAACAGACCTGCTAATTATCCCATGCCTAGTGCTGGCTGAAACGACTGAAGGCAACGTTAATGGAGAGTAACCACAGCATGGCATTTCCCCAAGATACACGTGACTTCTCACCTTCAGCTTCTTTCTGTCAGCTCAGACAGCATAGGTAACCCTGCGCAGTGAGAGGGCAGTGGCCACAAGAGTTTACTTGAGGACAGAAGCTGCAGTTTTCATAAGCAGTGGTTTAGCTGCCTCTAGGATGTCCAGTTCAGGGTCCAGGGAACGACCAAGACCTTCCAGAACCATGATGGCGAAGATGATGGAAGCAAAATTGCTCTCGAGCTTCACCTAGAACCACAAGCAACAACTGAATGAACTCAGTGGGCCTTTTTTCTTCTGAGCCCATTTGACAGAGGTACTAGCTCTGGCTAAGCTGAGAAGGAAGGGAAGAGGCAGGGGAGAGCATATGCACATCTGAAACTGTACTGCAACTCCATCACCTGGAGTTTCAGAACACACTGAAATCCAGTGGCAGACCCAAAAATAAGACAATGGTTTCAAGGTAAGAGCCATAAGGGAAGCAAAGAGTTTGTTTTTCAGTTGCAAGAAGGAGAATGGGATTTTTTTTTTTTCTTTTTGGCTTCCATACTGGAGAGCTCGCCATTGCTAAAGTAGTTATAAGCTGCAGTAGTACCCAACATACTTCAACACAGGCACTTGTGTAGGGGGGAGCTCACCTGAACAGCCACAAAAGACCCCTAGAGATCATTGAGGAAACAACCTTCTGCTCTGCTTGTGAACAAACTATTCTGCAGTTCCCAGCCAGGCACCAGGATTGTTTCAAGGCATACCAAGGTATTAAGAATTCATGGAGTTGGGAGGATTTGCTTTCTAAGGGCCTAAGTTACATTTCATGTTATTAGAAACCAGCTTAATTAGGCTTAATAACAAAAAACTTTAACTAAGGAATGTTTAGGAGGACCCTTTGCAGGTTGGGCAGCCTGCTGGCTGACTTAACCTTCTCATCTCCTCTAGTTCAGGCCACCATAGCTCCATTGATTTTCAAGGTTGTCTGCAAGCCATGGAAGCTTGTCCCCCAAATACCGTAAGTTCTAAGAAGGAAGCTCTTTTTTCTGTGAGCAGCTCCTGACTTTTGAGGCCTCTAACAAACCAGTAACATGGCCTAGTGCTGTTACATAACTACATACAAGAAAGAGGTCCAGGGAAGAAAGCATGCAATGAATATGCAAGTGGAACATATATTTTATTTCATTTTCTGCTTCTAAGGGACTATTAAAAAGATAGGGAAAACCATGTGTTACAGCAACATTCCTTTTAGTAAATAATATCAACCATTAAATGTAGTATTAAGACAAAACCCAATAAAACAGAAACTGGTCTTAGCAGGGTGCATATCAAAGCCTGAGAAACAGTGTGCCTGCAACATCTGGATGCATTCCTGCAGTCCCCTTCCTAGCAGTTTGTTTCAGAAGTCACAGTCCCCCCTCCTTGTCAGCCCTTCACGTTCCTAGTAGTTCTCCCTCCCCAGATGAACTTCCAGCTATTGAAGGCAGACAGTGACAGGACCTCACCTTATGGGTCATCAGTAGTTTAAAGACATTTGAGAGGAGATTGGCCACCTGAAGCTGGAATACAAAAGGAAAAGTTAACAACTGAACAAAAAAATCTGTGGTCAAGACTGAGCTGCATCAGTGACATGCAGGATTTTTCTAAGTGTTTGTTAGCATTTGGTTCTGCTGATGGGACAAGAATATTGGGCTGACAACAACCAACAGCAAGGCACGATCCCTCCCACCCTACCAGGGATAAAGAGCGCAGCTGTGACCCATGGTGCTACTTGCTTGCCAGCCCAGGAAGGCTGAGAATGTCTCACAGCAGTACACAACATGCACTGATTTGCTCAGTACCACCACGCTACATTCTCTGAAGTGCCTAGGCTGGCAGTAGCTAACAGGATGCAAGCTGTAACATCAGGCTCAGCAACTCCTCACAGGTGAATGCAGATATTTGAGATTTTAAAAAAAACAAACCAAAACAAACCCAAACACATGCCTTTTCTAATTGGAAGGAAATAAGAAAGGATTTCATGGACTTTTGCTGCACCTGAGAGACTAAAAGCACTCAGTACTGGTTGGTGATGCTGATGAGATCAGAGCTGGGCTTTCCACATGGATCATTCTGAAAGCCACGTTGCACTGAATTAGAGGTAAGTGAGGGTGGGACATTGTGCACTTGCCTTTCCTAGGGCAATGGTGTTCCCCCGGACCTTGGTCACTAGTTCCGCCATCTCGGCTTTGAATCGCTCGATATCCTGGCACTGGTTCGCACGGGCGTGATGAAGGATCAGTTCTGCCACTCTCTCCCCCTGTGAAACATGTTGAAATGGAGAATCAGAACTTGATCACTGGTGCCAGCAGGCCTACAGGGAGCTGCACATCATTGTCCCTGGAAGGCCTCTGCTGCAAAGGTCCCTGGAGGAGGCATACCGCAGGGAGATCTCCCAGGGCCATGCTTTCCCATCCCAGAAATGGAAACCAAATGAATCAACAGGAGTAGGAAGAGCAGAAGTGGTCCAAAAGTCTTAGCTGGTATCTGACAAAACCCTGCTTATTTTTCTTGCAGGTCTTGTAGGGTATAACACAAGAAAGACTCCGAGGCACTCAGGAGAAGTTTCAGGGGTGGAAAATAAAACCCACAGGACTGGCATTTCCTTCTCAGCAGAGGAGATAATGGTGTAAAGAAGGGCATCTATTAACCTCCCTTATGGGCTGAGTCCAACCTTCCACTTGCAAACTGCAGAGGAAGAGCGAGCTGATTCTACGCCCGCAGATGCTTGGTGAGAGGGGGTGGGGGAGCCATACCCAAGCTTCACTTGTGAGAGGCTTTATAGCTCTCCTTGGAAGACAGCAACCAGGCTTCTGACAGAGCCAGAAGCCCCAGGTTTGGCAATGAGATGGTGTAGAAGTTTTTCACCTGTAGATCATGAATTACACCCAGCCTGAGCCACGAAGCACTGGCAATCAAGTGTTTGCAGTTTTTGCGTAGTAGCTGAGACATAAGTCTGGTAGCACAGGATGGCCTGAATACACAGTTTAGGGCCAACTCCTTGGTATGCGTCAGCAGATTAAACAAACCAAGTTAAAAGGCTACCGGGCAGTCCTAACTTGCATCAGAAGCACTCCTAACCAGGAAGTGGCAGCCAATGCTTCCTATTTAACACCTTCTGTTTTCCTGGGCCACTGAAATTGCTCCACTCTGGCAGCCTCCTTGCTGTAGCTGAACATCTTATCGCTGTGTCTGGTATAGCTTCCACAGCAGCAAGTCTCCTCTCCCCTCTTAGGGAGGATTGTAAGGGGAAGTAGAGAGAAAACTATCACTTCGGCCATCAGACTCTCCAGTTGTCTCCCTTTCCCAGCCTCAGCTCCCCAGCCCCATGACAGAGGCCTCACCTGGCCCTGGACCACAGCCGTGAAAACTGCCCGGAAGTTCTGCATGTCGGCGCTCTGCAGCTCCGCCACAATCCCCGCGTCCAGCAGCACCAGGCAGAGCCGCCTAAGGGATGGCTTCACTTCCACCACAAGTGTGTCACACAGGTCCACGATGGCTGTCTGCTCCTCACAGCTGGTGCTGACGTGGGCCGTGCCTTGAACCAGGATGTTCCCAGGGTGCAGGTCAGCATGGACAAAGTTGTCAACAAAGACCTAGAGGATGGGCAAGTCTTAGAGCAGCTCATTCCAACCAAACCTGCCCATGCCAAAACTCCCAGGCAAATAGTAGAGGTTTGTCTCTGGTCTGTTCACCGTCATTGCTATTGTGCATCACCCTAGGCAGCAACACAGCGTATGGCTTCTGCTGGAGACCAGCTGTCCTGAAATGGCACAAGTGCTACTCACTCTAGGGGAATCAGCAGAGCTGTGTAAAGCAATCCTGAATCCAATGTTGACATAAAACTATTCTAGTTCCACCATTACTTTTCTGAGTGATAGAAGCTATTTCAGTCTGTCATACTACATGGAGTCAGAACTGCAGGCCTCGTCATCACCCTAGCATGATGTTGCAGTTATCAACTGACTTTCGTCTGGCACTTAACTGCCCATACACTCAGCACTGTGAGGTTCTTTCGCAAGTCTTCCCTGCTAGTTCTCATGGCCCCTCACAAGCCAATTGTGTCACCCTCTCAACACTCCCTTCCAGATCTTTTGTGATTATTTCAACCACAAAAGAACTAGACAGCCAGAAGCTGAATCTGGCCAGGTTTGTTTTCTTTACTCCATATTTAGTCCTTCCTTTAAAAAGGCACTTTTGGAGGAGGGGTCAATAAATGAAGAAACTAGCTAGCTGTGTTCCCTGTGAGTGGCATTCATAGTCTCTGCAGAGAGCATGATATTTGCTAATTACATTGCACTTCACAGCACTTGGGCAACATGTGAATAGTCACTAAATGGATCAGTGGGTTTCCTAAGCAATGCACTGATCAAGTTGCATAGGAGGACCCTATTGCGTGCAAGCAGATTGCCCTTCCGCAATGGAAGAAGCTCCATGTCAAAGTCTACAGCAGTGGTGTATCTAGCCCAGGCTTTACTCAGATCTTGTGTTATCCTGCAGATGAAGTACAGACCCTCCCTCTGCCAGTTCAGGAGCTACACAGTGCCCTACCAGGCCAAGTCCTGGGTTACCGTGAGATACCTGGCATCCACAGGCTGGCTCCAAAAGGCACAGCTGTATCTTTGAGTAGGGAGAGGGGTAGGAGGCATGGGAGGCAAACAGGTTCTCCCTTTAGCCATACTGTCTTATTACCTCAGCTGAATAGCTCCTGTAGGAAAACAACCTTCACTTCCATCCTCAGCCAAGTGCCTACCATCTTTAGCAGCATGTCCATGCCCATCTTTGCAAGTCTCTGCCTCAGCTCTGTGGCAATCTCCGCATGCAGGTAGTGGGAAATAGGCTCACTCTCCTGAAATAAAGACAGAGCTGGAGTCAAACACACCCTGTGTCCCACCTTCAACTACATCTTTACCCAGGCGCTGAAAGTTGAGGGAAGGCAATAAGAATACCCTAGAAAGGACCTGCTCAGTGGAGGCTGTACCTACCGTGACAGAGAACATGAGAGAAGCAAGGGTTTGTCCTCTGGAAAAGGAGTGATACAGTCTGACGCAGAAATATTCTTGCCAGGATCACATGCGTGAAAACTAAGGCTGAGAGTAGTTTTGGTCTGTGACTCAAACCTCCACAAGGGAAGTGAGGCAAGCAACAGAAAGCGTTAGATTGCTGAGCTCCTTGCTTTGACCCACCACAGAGGAGAGATGGAGCGTGGTGTTGGTTTGCAAAGCACAGGCAAGCACATGGTGGCTGGACACACTGCTGGTCTGCTTGGTTTCAGGCCCAGAGTTCTCTTCTATATGGAGTTGTCTGCCACAACAGCGGAAGATACACTGAGGAAGGACATCAATCTCTTTAAGCGAATAAGAGAAAAGTATCCTTCTGCCTCTGATCACTCCTTCTCTAAATCCTCCTCCTTGGCATGCTCTCCTAAGGATCTTTTCACTGCTACCACTGCTCCCAGGCCCTGCAATTCTTACCTCAAATGTTTCCACAAGAACATCTGTTGTTACCAAAGGCCGAAGGGGAGTCGGGAACTTCACAAAATCGACATCTAGGAAATTTTGTCGGAAGCGCTCCAGATTTCTGGCTTCATAGCGTAAGTCAATCTCAAAGGAGAAGAAGAAAAAAGCAGGTTGGAAGTTAGATGCAATTAGATCTTCAGGATCCTGTATGAGGATATGACTGTATGGTGCTAGGACTGAGGAGTAAAAACACACGTCTTAGCACTTGTTTGGAGAGAGTCTTTTCCTAAGGAGAGGTCTCTCACCACTGTTCATCTTCCACAATGCTGCAAAAAGAACTGAGACTATGGCTAGGTAGTGTTCAGGCTGTTCACTAGAAAACAAAGTCTAAAAAAGATTTTTAAATCTAATAAAGACTGTTAATTTTTTTCATTGCTTTGTTTTTTTACTCTGTGAGCACATAAGCTTTCTAACAGTAACATTATGTGACTGATTAGAATAAAGAACATAACTAAAGAACAAGCAAGCCTTCATCTAACCCTTTAAAATGTGGCAGTATGAACAGAGTTAGAGCCAGCCAGTAGCAAGACAAAGGGCAGTTTTGTTTCAGTACGTGGGGACCGTGGCATGGCACGCACCTGCTGAATCATAAGCTTCTCAAACTCCTCCACGATCTCTGTCAAACTGAGCCACTTGAATCCAGGGAGAAGTCCAATGATGTGGCTACCCATCTTCATGAGAAACAGATCCATCTGGACTTGGTGAACCAGGCCAGGGTGCAGGACCTGTGCAAGAACAAACAGTGGCAAGATCAGCTCCTCAAACAATTTCTATCAGATCAAGTGATACATTCCAAATAGACAGAACCCAGCCTATGAGACTGGGAGCTAACAAGGCTTCCCCAGCTAGTCCTCAGAAGAATTCACATTTTGCCATTAAGTCATAAAGAAACATTTCATAATTGTCAAATAGAATATATCTGTGCTGGACACTACAGTCTCACCCAATGCCATTTTCCACTGCTTTCACGCTCCCCCCTCCCCCTTCCAGGTAGCACTGATCGGTATTTGGAGTAGATCAAATATAAGATTTCTTTAAATAAACTTTGCTGGAAATAACTTATCTGTTCTAGATTTCTTTATGCAAGCAGAGAAGTGGTTTCATTTTCTGGAAAGTGAAACCAAGCTTAATGTTCATTCTTTTAATATAAACTGGGCCCTTGCAGGCATTTCTAGTATCCACATGCCATGTCAAACAGTGCCATAGGCAGCGTGCGCACTTGAGCTCTCTGGGCTGGGAAGAGCTGCAGCCACCACAAGTCTGGATTGCAGCTGGCTGGAACCAAAGCATTGAGAAGACACAGAGGGAAATGAGCATCCCTTCTCTCACTCTACATGGCTCTAGTCAGCTACTCATCTCCATGGGAATTAAACTCTGACCAGCCTCATCCAGCACACCCCATTTTCACCCATCTACCAGTCAGATGTCTGACTTACTTTAATGGCTACAGGCGTGAGATGACTGGCTGATGAAGGGTTTGCACACAGAAGCGGTTTGGCCATCTGATCCGTAACAGACATCCCACTCAGAGGACTTCCCCGGGAGCAGTCTGCTGGACTCAGCTCCTCCCTGCTCTTCTCGTCCCACATCTCCTCACTCTTCCTCCTCCTCAGCCACCTGAGGAGGCCTCTGAAGCCTGACACTTCCCACGCTTCAAAAGCAGACCTTAAATCTGAGCGCTGTGCTAGCTCCTTGGCTTGGGAGCCAGCGATAGCAGTGAGGTCAGCATAGGCTTTATACACCTGGGCAACGCAGCCCGAACCAACCGGCTCTCGGCTTTGGAACTTGAGGATGCTTGTCCAGTCCTTGCCGAAGGCTTTCTGTAGCAGCTCATCAGTGTGGCCCCACGGGTGGGGGCTCACCTCAACGTGCAGCTTGGAAAACTCATCGCAGAAGGCCTCGGAGAAGAGGTCCCTCCGAGTGCTGGCCCACTGGCCTAGTTTGATACAGGTAGGGCCAGCGGCCTCGGCTGCCCTCCGCAGCAGCCGCAGCCACAGGGCGCCCAGGCCGGGCCACAGGCGGCTCAGCGGGTAGAGCAGCAGCAAGGGGCCGAACCGCAGCAGCAACACGCAGGCCCGCAAACTCAACCGGAGCACCAGACTCAAGCGCCGCAGCAGGCCCCGGGGCGCCCGCTCTGGGCGGCGCTCCCCTACCCACACCGGCCCTCGCTGCCCGGGCCTCTCCTTCCAACCGGTCCCAGCAGGCACCGCCAAGGCCACCGCCACCCAGCGCCCGGCACGCAGCCCGCCGCGCCCCGCGGCCACCCAACCGGACAGCGCCCGCCCGAGGAGGGGGCGCGGGAACGGCAAAAGCCGCACAGCGCCGCCCGCCACCATCGCCCACCCGTTCGCCGCCGTTAACGGCCGCCAACGGCCGTCCGCGGGGCAGTGGGCGGGGGGACGGGCAGGCGGGCGGAGCCAGCCAATCAGCGCCTGCCCTCCTCTTAAAGAGACAGGAGCGGGAGGCTCGAAGAAGCGTGAGGTCGTTTTTCCCGCCTCACAAATGGCACCCAAGGCCTATGAGGGGAAGAGCTTGATTGAGCTGGAGCCTCCTGAGTAAAGGTGTCCCCTCAGGTTCGGGTTACACCGGAGGAGGACGGAAGGCCCCTTCCCTCTTGTCACCGGGTGCCCACAGGGATGCGTTTGCGTACCTGCGGGCGCCCGGTGACAAGAGGGAAGGGGCTCACGCTTAGGCCGCAGGCCTTCACCTCTCCAGCCATTTTGACAGCTGAGGTGCCAACTTGGTTTTGAGCCTCCTGTGGTTTGAACCGGTGCAGTGGATCGAGCTACGGATGGGCTGACACATGGCGGGGGGCAGGTACTTCAGCCAGTTCAAGATAGCAGCTGCCTCTTCTTTTTTCCCGTGCCAAGAGAAATTGGCGATGACATTTTAATTTTTAAGCAAAAGCCGAGGCTTTCTAATGGCAGCCTAATGCCAGTAGGCGAAGTGTTGCGATTAGGAGTGATTTCCTTAGCGGGGGATTACGGAAACAGTGCTTCACATAATGGAAGTACCTGAGGGCACATGACAGCGCATCACTCCTAGTAAAAGAAAATAAAATTAAAAGGAAAAGCCTGCTGAAGCAATGATGGTAATTCAGTGGAGCTAATGAGTTGTTTCGTCTTCCAGGCTTGCTCTGAACTTTGGGCTTTCTGCTCCGATGGGAGTTCTGGGTCTGCTGCTTATTCCTCAGTCAGCTGGAAATGTGTGAACCTTGCTCGCAGTTACACGGCTGCGGAGGATTGCTCATTTCCTTCGCAAAGGACGCCTGCCTTTTATAAACCGAAACTAATGAACCCGCTGCTGATAATGGATGCAGCTGATAATGACATCATCCGTCTTTCCCTTCTGGGAGCCTTTGTCTATCTGACCGCAACTCATCAAAGAGAGTGTTTTAGGGGACAGCCACCGCAAAGGTGACACCGCAACCCACGTCGCCATCACGGCTGTTCGGCAAAGCTACTGTCTTGTGCTGGGAGCTGTGGCCTTTCACACTGGCAGTTCCCAGCTTCGAGTGCGTGTTACTAACTGCATACTTCTACTCAGAGAAAAAAAAAAAAAAAAATCTCCTTTCTGATATTTTTAATGTACCCCAGGAAACAAAAACCTGTAGGAAGAATTAATCCGCTTTACAATCCAGATCCCTCTCTGGCTTTAATGGCCTGCTCAGATCTGACCAAGCAACATTCCGTGCCAACGGGCAGCGGGGTCACGGCCCCATGCAGGTGAGCTGCTCCGCTGATGGAAATTGTTTCGCGGGCTCGAGGCTTTCCTAGCCGGCCGCTTTCCTGTAAAGCGTCTGAGAGCTGATGAGATGCCGCCACGGGTTCCTGCAGCAACGGTGACCTGTTGGAGTAACTGGCGCCGTTTCGGTACCAAGTAGGGACTTTCTGCTTTCCCTCGGATATTTCTGTTTGCAGCCAGAAAGGCGTCTTCTGCACTTCATCTCATCTTTTTTTTTTTTTTTTTTTTTTTTTTTTAAAGTTCTGGCTTTGCCACTGACAGGGCCCCCTCCTCCATCTCTGCGCACATCCCCCTCCACTCCCGCTCCAGCCTTGCCGGGGGTCCCCACGCCCGGCTGGGTGCCACCGGCCGGCAGCGCGGGACACGCTGTCCCCGCGGGGCGGAGGGGCGGGGCGGTTGCCGTGGCGGCGGGGCGGGGCGGGGCTCTCGCCGGAGGGCGGCCGGGGCCGGGGCCGGGGCCGGGGCTGGGTGCCGGTGGGGGGCGGCGGCAGCGGCGCGGCGCGGCGGGCGGGGAGCCCCCAGCCGCGCGTCCGCACGCCGCCAGCCCGGCGCCGGGCCCCGCCGCCATCGCCATGCCGGGGCACGGCCCCCCAACCCCGCCGCCGCCGCTGAGGAAGGTAGGGGGACACGGAGGGGGCCGGGGCAGCGGCGGGCGTTACCGAGAGAGAGTGGGCAGAGGGGCCGGGAGGCAGCCCCCGCCGCCTGCAGACCGCTCGTCTACCGGGGCGCGGGGGATCGGTGCTCCTCCAAAAAAATCGCTTCTTTTTTTTTTTCCCCCCCTTCACCCCCAAAATGGCTTTTCTTCCCTCGGTAGTGTATTCGGATGCAGAAACGGAAACCGGGGAGCGTAAGCCGAAACCCCCCACCCTCCCGACCGCCGAGGGCACCGCCGATCTCCCCCGCCGCCTTCCCGCCGGGACGGGGAGCGCAGCAGCTCCCTCCTTCCGCGCCCGGTGCGGGTGGGGGAAGAGCCGAGGGGAGGCGGGGAGGGCGACGGCCCCGGTTCGGGAGCGACGGGGCGGAGGAGCGGGGGCAGCCCGGCCGCCCAGAGTGAGGCCCCTGGGTGGGTTCAGCCCTGCCTCGCACTCCTGCAACAAAAAAAAGAGAAGGAAACTGAGCAAATTCTTTGGGGGAAGCCCGGGCTCTGCTGGAGCAAGCAGCAGAGTGCCCCCCCAGTTTCAGCAAAGCCCTGATTCTTTCTGTGATCTTAACTTTGTTTTTCTCTCTTTCTGCTCTGGAGAGCCTGCTTTTCACTTACTTTGCCCTCAGCGGGATGAAACGTCTGCACTTGGGCGCAGCCCATAGCTTGACAGAGTGGCATTTCTGACTCCCATTTGGGATCCATGGGAGTACTCACCTGTCCCAAGGCGAGAAGCACCAACTCTCCTTCTTATGGTACCCAGGGATGATGGGTCCTAATGGATTAGGCACAGAGTCAGGAGGAAACGGCAGCTGGGAAGGGAACAAGGAAGAATTTACGGCTGTCCGCTACCTTGGTCTCAGGGTGTCAAATGCAGACTAGAGGGTAAACTATGCAAGGTGCATTTGGGACTCTTTCAGAGGGTTTGGTTTTATGAGTCTCAAAGGAGCTTGGCTCTTGATGCTCAATGTTGGAAAAGGGATGGTCTGGGGGGAAGTGGGGCTTTCTGACTGCTTGGGACTGCACTGGAGCCTCGCAGGAGCAGGTAATAACAGCTAAGTGTGAGGTCTTAATCCTGCTCTTTACAAGAGTGCAGTTTGTTTCCTGGACAGGTCAACAAGTTGTATGGGAGCTGTTCCTGACCCTGAGGTGTTCCCGGCCACCTTTGCTCTTGACATTGAAGCAGGGTTGTTGCTTTTGGAGAGGAGCGTCTCCAGTGCAGGACTCAGCTGGGAGGATAAAGAGAAGGGCAGAGGGATTTCCATGAGGCTTTCATTTGCTACTGGGAGGGGAGCCGCTGGTGGATTAAAAAGCTGTTTTCTGTGTTGACTGCCGCCTTACTGACCACTCATTCTTGGTGTGTGGTAGCAAAATCCAATAAAGTGTACTGGCTCTGTTTCTGAACCACCAGAAAGGGAGCTGTTACTGCAACCTGCCAGAGGAAAGGAATGTGTTTCCTCGACCCTTGTGTTGTATTCTGAATTGTTGTCATCAGGGTAGTGTTTGTAGGGTTTGGTGGTTGTTGGTTTTTAGGGGTTTTTTTGTTTGTTTGTTTTTTTTTTTTTAATATTCCAAACAGTGTTTCGGCATGTGAGACTGGATATCTACCACATTGAGACACACTTGGAAACAACTGAAAACTCTAAGTATGGAAATGAGAGGAAGGCTACAGGATTTCCCAGGGTAATACAGTGCCTCTTTGAGAAACGGAAGAGAAAGCACTCAAAACAAAGGGCGCTGGAGTGACCTGGGATGTAAAAAGCAGGCTAAAAGATTTATGGCTCAGCTGGGACCTCTCTTTGCCTGTGGGTGAGAAGGTTGCGTGCTGAAGCCTGGGTTGTCCTTTGGCACATCCCTGTCCTGACAGGCAGCACAGAAGTGTTCCCTGTTCATCAGCTCAGATGCCCAAGCAGGATCCTCCTTGTAGACCAAGAAGTGCGTGTGGAGTGTCCCAAAGTGCTGTTCTCAGTAATGTCCCCAGCTCGCTGCCTTGGGAAATCTTTTAGGATGTTTTGTCTGCAGAGGCAACCACGTGATGCTCTCTGTTCTTCAAAAACAAGAAGGGATTTGTGTCAAGTGCTTACAATATACTTGTCTTTCTCCCATGCCTGGCATATTTACTTGTTAGAAATATTCATTTTGACAAGGAGATGATAAATAAAGACCATGTAAGCTGCAAGGCTGTGGTTTTCAGAGGTAATCTTAATTCAGTAGAAGCTTTTCCACTGAGTTATTCTGAGTATCAGCCATAACAACTAATTCATATGGACAGGAGTTAAAACCTCTGTTTTGTTGGAAAGCACGGAGGTAAATGCAATCTTTGCCCCAAGTGTAAGAAATTTGCCAATGAGATCTTCACACAACAGAGACAGACAGTTAAACATGGAGAGATGCTGGGCATGTCAGAAGTGCCCGTTAAGTGTCCTGTTCTTTTGGATCTCCTTGAATGCATCATCCAAGGCCGCTGGTTTTCTCTTCCTTTTGTAGCACCTGACATTTATTTCCTGACTGGAACTGTGCTGAAACTGCTGCTTTCTAAGTGGAGGCCAGACCAAAGGGAGAAAAGGCTCTGTAGTGCGCCACTGAGCCCATGAGAGTGGAGAAGAACCTCTCTTAAGCTTTTGTTGAGGCTGGTTAATTTTGATGACCAGCTCTCTTAGGCATCCGGAGCTGGGGTATAAGCTCTTTAGGGAAGCATTTTTTAGCGGAAGGATTTAAGTACTCATGGCTGATATGTCTGTTGGCAGGATCCCAAGAGCTGGCTGGAAGAGGCCTCTACTATGAAGGAAATGCTGAAATAGGACTTTTAATGAACTTGCATAGCAGTTCCTTAAGGACTGAGAAGAGTCTCCACAGGGAAGAAGGGAGTGGGATGTAGCTAGAGAGGAATTTCTTGTTGCATTCAAGTTCTGTCAATAAATGAGTAAGCCCAATTTTGCCTAGATACAGCTATAATAACATTGCATCAGAGGGGTACCGACCTGTAAGCACTGTTTTACCTTGGGTGGAAGCCTGGCACTGAGCACAAAGAGGACTAGTTCAAGGTCTCTGTTGTCAGTCTGGCACTAAAAGGCATCATCACTGTCTTAAATAAGTAAATACTTAAGGTCCTGTAGGCCAGTCTTGTTCAAGATCTGTCCCAATCTTTACATGGTTCACCAGGTGAAGGTTGTCTGTCTCTGTAGACATAGGATCGATGAGGTGGAAGTCCTAAGTCCCCAGTCCGGTTCCTGATCAGAGCAACAGATACTCACCTGACGCTTGTTCAGGTCTGCACCAGTTCATGTCTTTTACTTGAGCCAGGAGCCCAGTGTGAACTCATAGCACAGAGCCTGCAATGAAACACCTTTGGGGCTCTGCAACTGGAACAGGTTGCCTAGAGCGATGGTAGATGCCCCATCCCTGGAAGCATTCAAGGCCAGGTTGGACTGGGCTCTGAGCAACCTGATCTGGTTGAAGGTGTCCCTGTTCCTTGCAGGGGAGTTGGACTAGATGACTTTTAAAGGTGCCTTCCAACCCAAACCATTCTGTGATTCTGTCGTTTTGTGCCGAGACTGCTCTGAGCAGCTGTGAACCATGTCATGTGGCTCCAGCCCATCACTCTTGTAGTTGCCAACAGAGGTTGTGCTCTTGTGATATCCTGGTGTGATGGCCAGGATAATCCTATGCTGGACACCCCCTGGGTTTGTCCTGCTCTGAGGTAAGTGTGTCGCCTAAACATCTTTGCTGGTCAAATGTAGGGTGCCACATATGTGCAATAAAGACCCCAAAACAGTGTCCATGAGAAGTCTTCATCACAAGAAGTTTGAAACACTAGGACTCCTTTCTTTAGTGCAGGTAGCATGCATTGACAACCTTATTTCTGTGTTTTCTGCATGTAGTACTCTCCCACGGTAAAGCTGAGGGGAAGTCTAGCGTGGTTAGAAAGATAGAAGCTTCAAAGAATAATGCCCTGCTGGAACAAACGCTGTGAGTGCTGGTATAATCTTTGTCCTTTGTTTCAGTACTTCTTCCTGTCCCCAGGTTAGAGAAACCAGCTGAAGCTGGCATATTGTTAGTTCCAGGGCAGATTCAACAGTTTTTACTAATTGAACATGTTAGGAGTTAGTACGTCTCTGAGGCCTTCTTGTATGTATTAGGTGAAGCCATCGTCCAGCTGCTGGGATACTGGCAAGTTTGCTTGAGGTCTTTTGTTTTTATTTTTTTAATCGCTCGTGCAAATGAGAATTTGGCTTGAATGTTATCAATTATCTTTCTGTGCTGTTATCTGTGGTCCTTTGCTGAATGTGAGATACGTGTTGGCCATCTGACGAGCAACTCATGGGCCGCTGGGGTAAAGCCTTGGCTTGCTCATTGGGAGCAGGGAGGCCAGGAGAGGAGGTGGCTGCCCTGCGGTGAGGCTGCCATGTTCAGCCTTGGCAGGAGTCACTGGTCCTCAGTCCCCCTGTGCTGCAGCCAAAGCTCTCACTCAGCCTTGTGCTCCTGGGCTGGGAACCATCAGTGTTTATGCGATGAAAGGGAGCAGAAGATGGCTTTTCCTGAGCGCTGCCTTTGCCCATGCATGTGCTGGCCCAGGGCCAGGGTGGAAACTCTGTCCTCATGAGCAGAGAGAGGGAGATGGGAGGGGTGAGAAATGGAGAGGGGCCCAGAAGCAGAGGGAGTTAAAATAAAAACACCAGCCCACGCAGAGAAAAGCCTCTAACAGATGGGCCTGGCCATCCCCAGAGTTCTTCACACAGTTGGCTTCACGTGCAGCACTGTTGAGGTCTCATCTAGGAGTAGGGGCATGGATCATTTTGAGATGCGTGATGGAAGATCAGAGTAAAAGGCAAAAGGAAGGAAGCTAGACGGGTAAGTTAGCTGTTGTTTGGCTCTATCTGTGATGCCTGAAGTGCAGTTTTTGAGTTGCTACTGATGCTGTGCTACTAATAAGGCAGATGCTGCTGCCTGAGCCGTTGGAGGGGCATTACTTTGTTTTCAACTGTGGCATCCTTTAACTGCTCAAGTCTTGTCTCATCTCCTCTGTAAAAGAGTGTTGCTAATGCTGGTAGAGGCTTGTTTCACTGGTCTTGTTCCTTCTAGCACACATACAGCAGAGAGCTATCATTCTGGATTGAGACTAGTGTAAAAATAGGTTCTGCAAGTAGATGCTAGCAGCGGTGTTTTCCTATGCCCAATTCCACGTTAGGCATCATGGTAAGTCATCATATTTGCTGAACAGGTCAGCATACAGGGTGCCAACGTTGCTTGGAAGGATCTTGCCTTTGTTAGATATCTGTGCAGGCGACTGTGCCTGGCAGAAAGTCTGGTCTTGAAGAAGCAGTCAGAAAATCTTGGCTCTGAGCTCATTTGGAAATCTGGCCCAGACACTTAAAATGTCAAGAGCTGGTGATGGTTAGGGGCAGCTCGAGTGGGGAAAGGTGCCACCTCGCTTGGAAGTGGACGAAAGAGTTCTGGGTGGGACCCTGCCAGGCACTGAGACTCCTGATTCTGCAGATCCTGGAGAGCAGATGGCTCCTGACCAAGTTCAGGCATGTAAGTTGTGTTTCCAGAAACTTACTGGGGGCTCTGGCAATCCACCAGCGAGACTGTTTCAGAGGGCAAGGACTTACTACTCTTTGTAACCAGAGTAATTTTAAATGGCTAGATGCTCTGTGCTTTAATTAAATTTCCCGTGGGGAATAAAAGTGGTGAAGTGTTTCTGTGATCCTGCTACTCTTAAATATGCTATACAGTGCCCCTACTTTGGCAAATCATTTAAGCAGACATGTAGGTCTAAGCACATGCTTAAACCCATCCAGCAGAGCACTTTGGCTTCCCGTGCAGTACATCAGTCCCGCTCAGAGAAGTTTGGACTGGACTTCATGCAATCTAATTGAAGATAGAGGGCTTTGAGCATAGGCTTAAAATCAAACACCTGCTTACGTGTTTTCCTCGTCACAAGTGGTCTCTTATACACCCAGTTGTATTCTCTAGAATCATTTTATATTAGCAATGTCCTTGAATGTTCCTTTCCTCTTAATATTCTGTGAGACTTCTTGCCAGGTGCTCGCTGACAAGCCGTGTTACTGTGAGCAGCGCAGGTGAGATGCTGTCACAGCCCTGGTATTTTGCGAGCATTGTGAATAGGCATCCATATGTGAATGATTAAATCAACCTATCAGCGTGTCATCTGGAGAGGAACAAATGCTGAGCTTGCTTTGCAGGCAGGGGGAGGATGAGATCCCCCTCTGTGTTTTGTGCTGAAAGCTTTTCCCCTCTGCAGATGTGCAGCTGCTGAAGTTCTTTGCCAGAAGCTGGCCGTGAGTAACAGAGCTGGGGAGCGTGCACACATCTGTTTGCAGAGGAGAGCAGTGAAGGGGCTCGGGTGTCCTGTCCTAGGGGATTATGTTCTCGTGATAGATAGCGCCGACTGTCGTGGAGGGAAATGGCAGATTTCACAGGGCACTGGGAGGGCACTTCATAAATATGAGTTCGCTTGCCGGTATCAGCCAAATACCACCTTGCTAAATTAAAAGGGAAGGAGCTCACAGAGACTTTTCAAGGTTATTGGAACTTTTCCTTTAAAAATGTTAAGCCCCCACAGAAGACAGATATGTTTTCCACATATAAAAATACGATGCCTTTCAACTGCAGAGCATGCTGTGAATACAGCCTTCAGGTTTTCTTTTAGGGAAGAGTTGAGTCTTGGGTTATCCAGAGCTCAGACCGGCATAGTAGCAAAGGGAAATTAATGCCTCTTACTAAAATCTGAGAAGGGTTTCTTCTCCAGCAAATGTAATGCTTCAGAAATCAACATCTGGCCAAAAACGGACCCTGAGACATCCTCCCTGAAGTTCATGGGAGCTTTTCCATGAGTTCAGTGAGCTTGGGATCAGCTTGTAATTGAGAATCTGTTTTTCCCTGCCTTGACATGTTAGGCTGGATGTGCAGCAATCTGTAGTCAGATTTTGCAAGCTTACTGAAAAGAGATGTGTAAGGTATTGAGCTTTTTCCAGATGATGTAAGAAGCCCTGATCTAACTGGCTGCCATTTTTCAGGTTTGTCAAACTCTGAGAGAGGACTGAGAGGTTTCCTACTGGGAAACCAACACATGGTAACTGTTTTTTGCATCAGATTTCTTCCTCTGTCCCCTGACATTACTATGAGTGGCTCCAAGTTGAAGTTTTGCCATGGTGTCGCCTCTCGCATACAACAGTCCTGTCCTTGTGTTGGTAAGGGATATTGATGGCTGTTGCCACTTAGTCTGTGCTAAAGCTTGTCCCATTGGTATCCTCTTGTTTGCACAGTAGGGAACTTTCCTTGTAGGATGATTTAGCGTACATGAATTCAGTGGGAAACCAAGATTTCCCCTGTTAAATTCCTGAATTCCTCCACTAGTCAGAGAAAGACACTTTTGGGCGTGTTTCAATGAGAAATAGGATTGCCTCTAAAAGGCACAAATTTCATAAAATGTTGTCAGAATTTGATGAGGTTGGGGTTTTATTTTACAGACTTATTCTGACATGTAATATATTACTTCATATCCTACTTGCTTAATGTTTTCTTGCATGGGGTAAAATTCTTTTAGTGATCTGAAGGAATCTGGAACCATCATCAGAAACAGAGGACTTGCCCTGCTGGAGAACTGAAGGACTTCAACTCTGACCAAGAATTACTGCAGAAATAAATACATCATACCAAACTAATCATATACGCCAGTCCCTCTGCTCATTCATACTCAAAGCAGCCTTCCATTTGATTTTTAGTAGTAGTGGTAGTGTTAATATTTTTTTTTTGTTTGTATCAAGCTCCTGGTAAAGATCTGCTTTTTGAAAAATCAAGCCTGATCTTGGATTGCATTGATTTTTCTTTCTTTCTATTTTTAAGTAAAAATAAATTTTCAAAAAGGCCTGTAAAGAGGTAATCACCAAGCCATTCTTCTTTTCCTGAAAAACTTAAAAAGTTCAGCTGCCTCATTGTCTCTGTTACACATGTAAGTTTTTTTTTTTCTTTCTTTTTAAACTTGTGAGCAATATTTTGCAATAGAGGAGACTTTGGTATGACTTGCTGTGAAATCCTTGAATACAGATTTATGCAGAAGATTGTATAATGAAACTTTTCTTAAGCAGTTGCTTCACAGAGTCAGCATAACTTGGTGATACACTGATGAAGCAGAGTGAGATGTATGTGGATGAGATCACCAGAAAAACAAGGTGGTGTCAGCTGTCTGTGCTGCATAAACTTTAGCTGAGAATGACCTGGACGTGAAGTTCGGGGCTTTTTGGTGCTTTGGAGGAAATTTTGTGGTATTTCTTTTTCAGTTTTGTGGTTGACTAAAAAATCATATAAATAACTATTTGGAGAAAGGTGGCAGAGTAGCCCCATCTCTTCCCTTTGCTCCTTTCTTTCCTTTTAAAAAAAATACGACGGGAAGGAAAGGACGCCTAAACACAGTGCTTCAGGTTCTTTTGAAGGGAAGGTTTAACACACACACACTTACACACACACACACACCCACATGCCCCCCCAATCTAGCTAAATTTTGGTAGGTAATGTAATTTCAAAATAAAGAACCTGGCTCCTGTATGCTTCCTTCAGATTGCATCAAACATTTTCTTTAAAATTTCACTCTTCTCACTCTTCTTTTTTTTTTTTACACACTGGATTTAGATCGAACTTGGCAAAAAATATTTCAGTTGATCAGAAACTAATTAATTTACTCATCTAGCAACACTCAAACCTTTTTGTGATTGATGCAAATTGAATTACTGAGACCATGCACCTGTATTTCAGACCTGTGAGTGGGATGCACCTTGCCCAGATTAAGTCAGTTTCTGGACCCTTTCTGGATCCAGAAACAGCCACTTTTACAGCGTGGTTCAGAGTTTGCAAGATGCCTATCTCAGGAAGAGAGAGTACTTCTGGAGCATAAATAACCTCTTGCAAGTATTAAAGAGGCTAAAAGAGTAGCTCACATGTGGACATCAAGAGTTAGCTGAGATGAATCGGCCCATTGTTCCAGTTTAGTTACTGCACAGAAAATTACGTTAATCTGAGGTATCTGGGAGCATATTTGCCATGTAAACTTCTTACTCTTATCTCAGTGTACAATATTTTGAAAAGTCAGTCTTGCCAAATACATGACCAGAGATAGGACTGATTTCTTATTCATCACCATTTTTACTTGTCATCAAAAGTCAGATTCATGTGAAGAAAGTCTAAATAAAAGAGATTTCTTAGTTTTGTATGATAACTATTTACAACACAATCCACCTCTAATATTCCTTTTGCTTTGGAAGACATATAAGCAAAAATAACTTCTTGCTAACCTATTTCTAGTGCCAAGATTTCTCCTGTCTTATTTTTCTTTTTAATATGAATGCAGTGAACCCACTTGGAGAAGTGGATGACAGATTTTTATTAAGTAAATGCTATCCAGTCTGAATGCATGAGTTATTACATGTGGAAGAGATGGAAAGAAGAATGCCTACTTGAATGCCAAGCATTTTTCTTACCAGACAAGAAGTAAATCAAGTATAGCATTACATAAGATCTTTTTGTGCCTTTTCTAATTGAAGAAAATGTTTGGGGAATTTCCCCTAAAAGATCAAGTTTAGGTTTAGTTTGCCAGTAATGTCTGTAGACATTATCTTTTTAACAACAAAAAAAATCTGGTCGTTATGAAAAGATCCATTGTGTTCAGCCACAGATAATTGGAGCAACATTGCATAAAGAAGGTCGTTCTGGTGAGGAAGATCTGTCTAAGCGGCCTGTTTATAGGGTGTGTAATCTAGAGAACACGTGCATTTGTTAAAATCACCATCCTCTGCATGGAGAAAAACATTTACAGACAGCCTCTTTCCTGAGTTGAGTGTGTAGTGCTGATATTTTTGCAGCAGGGGGGATGGGAACATCACAGAGGAATCTGCGTATCATCAGGGTGGTAATCTACTGTGGGAGACCCCCACCTCTCACCCTGCAGGAAGTCTTTGTGTTCTTTTAATGTTGCATGAGAACCTGTAGGACTTGTCTCCTCCAGAGAGTTTTATGGACTTGAGCTGAAGGGGCTCTGCCTGGGTTTCTGTAGGCAGACCTGAGTTGGTGAGGAGCAGAAATGAGATGAGTGGTTTGGTGGGTGAAATGCAAGCCACACCGTAATCACTGGAGTCAAATCAATACCTTCAGTACAGCTAGGTTTTCACCTCGCATTGGACTGGAAACAAGGTGTTTATGAGCATTTAAGATGAAAGGGGATGGTGTTTATTGAATAGTTCAGGGCACAGGCGCTTCTGCAAAGGGTTTGACTCCAGAAGACTCCTACTTTGATAGTTCGTTCTGGGCCCTGCAAAATGCGCCCTTGTAAATGCATTCAGTGCTGGCTGCTTTGTAGTAATGAACTTTTCCTGTGCACAATAAACGGTATCGGGGCCCAGTCCAGGACAACATTCAAACATCTTGGGTGGAGTATGCCCTTGTGGTTACCCTGGAATACAAAACTTGGATGCACATTCTCCGAGTTGGAAGCTTCTGTACGAATAGCTCTGCTTTGGTTGTGAGATAAGGGCTCGATGGAGGAAATCGTACATAGATCTGCTCTGTTATCAAACAGTTTGATGTATATGAAAGAAAGTAAACAATGGAAATTAAAGTCCTCTAGAGTATGTATTGCCTTTAGCAGAGCCCTTGGATGAAAGCAGAGAATAATATATGCCTGTTGGATAAATCTCTGGTTTCTAGGTTTTCTGCCATGAGAAACCCAAATAAATGCTAGTTTGCTAGCTTTTCCTGCAGTGATGGAGACTCCAGAGCTTTATTATCCTCATGGTGAAAAAAAAAATCTGCCTTATATCAAGTCTCTACTTTGTTTCCACTTGTTTCCATTGTCTCTCATCCACCCCAGAGAGAAGCAGCCACGGAATTGGCTTCAGGTCACACACACGCTGTGCTACACCGATGGTTTTGGTTTTACAAGAAGTAAAATGTTCAAAAAGTCACGATAGAGTGTAGAAACCTGAGTCTTGTTTCTGAAAGGGACTGGGGCATGTAGGCGGCAGTCCAGATCTGACTTGGACACGCTTAGTTGCAAAGCGTCACTGGGTCAGTCTGTCCATCTTCTGAGCTGCCAGGACGTGAAGACGCTCTTTAGACTGTGTCTGGATTAATCAGGTCTTCTAGAAGTGCCTTTGTCAGGACTGTGACCTGTTATCTCAGACATCTCCCACATTAGCAAGTTCTGCTGGCTTTATGGAGCTGGATTTGGCACCTGGTAAGTGCCAGAGTTTCCAAGGTACGTAGGCACATGAAGATGCAGATACATGTTTTCTCGATTTCCCCAATAGTACCTAGACAATATCTCCCGTTGGAACCAGTGAAAAAAGAATGAGTGCTTACTATTCTTTGAAAATGTTACCCTCTTTTATACTGTTTGTTTTTAAAAAATCTGATCCTCAATTGGTTTTGAAAATGGTCTTAAACTTCAAAGTTGTGTAGTCACTTCTAAAAATTTTACGTCTCTTGATTTTGGGGGCCTTTTCAGCCACCAAAGTGGCAGAAAAACATGCTACCAAGCCATCATGGTGGCGTGCCACCATTTTTGCCTGATGTTACCAGAAAATCAGATCTTTTTTTCCCTCCTGTTACATAGTTTTCTTTTGTAGTCAGAAAGGGCACCAAAGCCCATGGGGGAGAATGTGTGGATGGTTAGAAGCAGTAGACTTGCTCCTTATACTCCACCCTTATCCAGTGGGTCAGGGAGCCAAAGAGCAAAAGGTCCTTCCCCAAGCTGTTTTGCGCTTGGCTTGCTAAGTGCCTGATTACTGAGAGGGATGTAGGCAGCTGAGCATCACAGCGATGCAAGGCGATTTTCTGTTTGTGTTGCGCTCTTGTCCAGGGGTGCCAGTGTCAGCACAGGGGGAAACCTTTGTGTTTTCTCGGGCCATGGCCCTGACATGCTTCTCTGCCGAGCCCCTTCAGCAGTTCCTGTGCTTGGTATCACCCTGGGAGGGAAGGAGTATTGCACCGCACGTGAGAGTGAAAGGGTGGAGGAGGAAAAGCAATTTTCCCTAGGATTTGAGGTTTTTGGTTAGGGGTTTTTTTTCCCACTTTTATTGGCCAGGAGTGCAATGACCGCTTAACCACATGGCCCAGGCTCATTCCCTCCCCCACGCTTCCTCTCCCTGGCAGAGCAGAGACTCTCAGATTTCCTCCCAGCGCGGGCGGATGGCGGCTTTCAGCTACATTCCTCTCGGTACAAAAGAGAAGGAAAAACTGCTCTCCACACGGGCAGATGGCCGACTGTTTCCTGGCAGCTCCACTCCAATGTCCTTTTTCCTATTGTCCTGACAAACACACACATGCATACACGCACACACCCACAGAGAGCAGCTTTCCTCCTGGAAAAATAAATAAATGCAAGCCCTTTTTGCAGAGGCTTTTTTTTTTTTTTTCTTTGGAGCTGTGCAGGTTTCCTCCTCGTGATGGGTAAATCTTTGACAGCTAAAGTGCTGCCTGGCCCTGCTCTCTGCTGAGGAAGGTTGAACGAGGGGTGGTGTGCTGTGGTTGAAAGATTTTGATAAGAAATAAGATCTGCAATAAGCAGATTCTGCATTTGTGCTGGCCGAGATATGTGGAAGGGTGAGGATGGGAGGAAAGAGGAGATTGAGCAAGGCAGGGGCAAGCGAGGTCTCCAGAACCAAAAAGCCAATCTACAGGTGACTTTTTACTTGAGCTCAGAAGATGATGCTTAATAGAGACAGACTGTAGCAGCAGGTCATGGACTCTGAGCTGGTATAGGAAGGTCTCCTGGAGCATGCAGTGACCAGGGCTCTGCAGTTGGTGTCCCAAGGTTGTGGTGATGGACACTTCAGGAAGCTGTGTGCTAAATCCTCATCAGGAGGGGCAAGAGTCAGCATCCTGCAAGGTGAAGGCCACCGAAGGAGAGATTTGCTGAGGCTCTATTTGTCTTCCCTGATAACTTATTTTGGAAGAAGTTGAGGTTCTTCATTTTAATGCTCTCATTTCCTTTCTGAATGTGAGACAATTTGTCTTCCTGCCAGGAAACTCTTTGCAGAGTTGCTCCTCGAAGGGATCTCTTTGGATCCCGTTTATGCTAGAACAGCAAAGGTTGTCTCACCGTGTCTAAAATTAATTCCAGTGTGGTTCATGAGCTGAACACTATTTTACTGGCAGGTTGTTTCCTATGGTGTCAAATGTTTGGGTTTCTTATAAGCGTAATAATAACAACCCCAGATTCTTTCAGATTTTTTTTTTACACTGGAAGTGTGTTATTCTTGTAGTAGGACCGGTGTATTTGTAACACCACATTCCTATCAAAGGAGGGCAAGTATCTACACCAATTGGCTGGACTGATATAAATGCACATTTGCCAATGTAGCTTTGTCTTTTTGGGAGATTGAAGCCAGTCCCACTGGATCTGCTAGGAATCCTGCCCTTCTGTGTGGCTGATAGATGGTTCTGCTGGCAAATGTCTGCTTGTGTAAGTCCGGTCCATATTTCTTTTGTTTCATTCCATATTGACTACAGTCGTCTTGTATTTGGGTAATTTCAAAGCCAGAGAAAACGAGTATGAAACTCTGGCTCCCCTGATGTCATCAGCAAACTCGTGTTTGCTTCAGTAATGCAGGATTCACCACTAATGTCTTCTTCAGCCTTGACTTAAAGTAACTCAGTTTTAATTTATTAGGCTGCAAAGCATAAATAAATTTTATCCCGCTTTGAAAGGGCCTGAGCAACCCCACTGTCTGCACACGTGCGCTAACGCAAGATCTGAAACACAAGGAGATGACCTAGTATTGCCGAGAACCGTCACAGAAGAGCTGTCTTCTACTTCCCAGGGTCTTGGTTTCTCCATCTGGAATTATATTTTCTTTTTTACTCTTTTGTTCATGACTTGCTTGTAGAAAGCTTAGCCTGAAACATGTCATTCCACTAAATGTTGTAATTAGACTTCATTTTAGCGGACGGATTGGGAAATACTGACTCTTTCTCTTCCTTCTCATGTGAATGTTTTCTCAATATTTGTTAACCTACCTGCAGGGGTGAAGACTCATCATGTTTCTAAGCAGTAATACAAATCATATTTCCCACCATAAAGAATAACTGTATTTACCTTCCGGACATGCAAGACTTAATCTGTGCTTTTGAGCAGTGAGTTAGAAAAAGAGCGTTGCTGTTTTGTTTGACATGGTCGTGTAACATCCTACTGCTAACCCTGGAAATGCTATGCTTTCCAGCCGAGGGTGTGGTTGCCTGAAGGAAACTGGAGGGATGTTGAATACCCTTTGAGTTGTTGAGATTTTCTTCTGTTTGTTATGTGTTTAGAGGGAGGAACAAAGCGAAAATAAGACCATGGGAAATGTGGAACAAGCTTAATAATACTGGGTGCAGCAGCCCCACCTTTAACAGAAGACAATTCACATTATGAGACCTTGCTTTCTATTTCTGTCTTCAGGTCTTTTTATTTTTTTTTTGTTTCAGTCTGCAGTTTTCCATGGTGAGTATTTGCCTCTGGCTGCATTACTTTTGAAAGCCTTCGGCCAAAATGTTTCAGCTGTTTCAAGAGTGGAACTAGGGGAGAAAAATGTGCTGTTTCCCCTGTGTTAGAAAGTGCACCAGGCTTTTCTTTTTTTTACTAAAACTAATCTTATACTTTGAAATGGAAGTGTTATATGCTGTTTGGATTGGAAATTTGTCCTTTGCCACTTGTGTGTCACCTCTACCTCATCTCTTCCAAGGTTCTGTGGGAAGAAAATTTCACCTGGCACATGGTCAGCAGAGGTTTTTATTTTTAGTAGCTAAAATCTTCAGTAGTTGCCTCATTACCAAATGTGCTGTCCTTCCAGCTCCCTATGCCAGGCAGGTGACCCTGGTGCTGTCCCTGTGGAGCTTCACTTACAACCTTCATCAAATGGATGGTGAAGGGAGGTAATGGACAGGAGGCAAGGGTAGTTTCTCAAGGCTCCTGCTGCTTTAGTCCAGAACAGAGATGGCCTAAGGATGCAGTTGAGACCCAGGGTGACCCACCGATGTCACCCACAGCAGGCCCTCCTGGCTCCCTTCTCATTGCTGAGCGTTAGCTTCTTTCCAAGCAGAGCCTTGTTGCCAACCCAGTCCTGACGCTGGTCCTACAGTAAAGCCTCAACCTGGGTTTCGTATGTGAATGGGGGGATACATGCCATCTGCAGCTCGGAAACAAAGGCTGGCCTCCTAACCAAAGGCACAGAATACATCTCTGGGGTTTAGTAGGACCTCTCTGTAAATCTCTGCCCAGGAACAGTGGACTAGACTACTGAGAGTTTCTCTCCCCTGTGCCATCGATTATCCCACTGGCACCATAGCAGAAAAGAAGCAGAAACAGCTTAATTTACTCATATCCAGGAAAGGCAAAGGCTGGACTAGGAGGACAAGAAAAGATCCTCGGTCTTAGTTAAAGTCAATGATTTGGACGTAAAGGTGCAGTCATTCTGCTTCTGAAGAAATAATTGCTACACTGTGCATGCATGGGTATGCAGTGAGGGAGAGGTGTGAGATCCACTCAGGATATTGACAGTGGAAATGCATGTGTGGAGTCCATTACCTTCAGTGTGTAGGTGCAGACCATCTGTGTAGGGTAAGCATTGTCTCAGATAAGCACTGAGGACGTGCAGAAACTGTATCCAAGATTTTTTAAGGTTTGGTAGCCAGGAGAGAGCTGTAATGGATGTAAAACCTGGGGAAACGTGCAAGCTTCTCAAGTTCTGCCCTGTAAAGGTGAGCAGAAGGAAGGTTCTGAAGCCAATCTGCTGTCAGGTGGCTTTGTTTTGGTGAGACTAGGCCTGGGGACAGGTGAAAAAAAAAAGAACAAAAACAAACCTGTAGAGAAGCCGCTTTTAAGGTAAATTGAATGGTGGAGGCTTCCTGAGGCTGGAGCTGTGAAGGGGAGGCTGTTTCTGCTGGAGCAGGGATGTGGGACAGGGGTGGGCAGGGGAAACTGAGGCACAGCTGAGGGCCAGGTAGATCTGGGAGAGCCCTTAGTTTGGGGCAGGGAGGGGGAAGTATGGGAAGGAAGAGTCTGCGGCTAAGATCTATGGTAAAAAGTCCTTAGGATGGAAGGAAAGTATTTGTATGAGCTATGGGTAAAGAAGGACTGGCTAAGCAATGATGTGAGTGAGGGGACAAGTCTGGAAAGAGAGGGATACAGGGAAGTGGCAATGGGGAGGGGCAGAGAGGGCCAGGGTGAGACAACTGATAGTGAATGGGAGGAACATGAGATTAGCAGTGGATGAGGAAACTGGGGCTTGAATAGTGACCTCAGAGAGTTAAACCTGGGCTGTCTGGGCAAGGGGAGACCTGGGGAGCAGGGGCTGGTATTGAGTAGGTGAGGAAAACTGTGTGTAACAAGGATCTAGCGGGAGGAGGTGAGAGGACAGAGAACAAAACTATGGTGTGTCTCCCATAATCTGCTTACTTCCAAAGCCTGGAATGGAGCCCATGGTTCCTGAAGGTCCCTGTGCCCAAGCAAGTGTGTGTAAAACCCCTGTCAGAGCAGTTGTCCCATTCTCTTCCAGGACCTGCTGCTGTTACCAGCTATTCCACTAACTCAGGTACCAGAAGTCCCTGTGGTGGAGCCTAAGCATCCAGCTGCACTGGTAATTCCATGCCATCCCACACCATGGGACTCCAGTGGGGTTTTTTTTTTCCAGTTTGCCTTTAAACCAAACCAGCCAACCCAAAGCTGAAACTTTGTGTTCTCCAAATGCAATTTCTGGAGAAAAGTAACTGAGAAGTGCCACATTTATGGTTGTCCATGCCGTTTCTGTCGTGTCTTCCATGTCAGCATGCTGCAGCAGTCAGACTTGGCTGGACAGTCGCAGACATCTGTTCCGCCTGTCTGCGGTCTCCTTCAGCGCAACAGAAGGAGCCTGCTCTGGAGGCGAGGCGGGGTAACACAGCGAGTGAAATGCAGACCTGCAGGGGTTCCTTGCTTAGTTTGACAGGTAATGAAGGAGAAATGGCTAGGAATCTCCTCATCTGTCCTTCCCAGAGCTTGCTGCCATGTTGAACAATCCCTGAAAGTGGAGGTTTTGCCAGCTGTGTTCCCTGGCCTGGGTGCCAGCCGTGGGGCTGACCTCAGAGCTGCTTGTGAAGGTGGTGGGGTTTGCAGTTGGAACAGTCTAAAAAATCAAGTCTTGCTCATCCAGGTACTAAGAGCAAACTGTAGAGTTGCCTGTCATCTGTGCAACCCAGTTTGCCATTTATATGGTTCTATGGTGAGCAACAAATGTCCTTGAAGGGAAGCAGTGAGGAGAAAACAAAATAGTCAGTGAATCTGTCCCAGCGATATGATTTCTTGCCTTCTCTTCCATGTGCTTTAGTGCTTATGAGGTTTTCCGTGACAGGTGACTGATGTCACTGTCCAAGCAGAAAACTTTTTGCTTTTCCCCCCTTTAATTTCTTTGCTGGTTTAGCGAGTTGAGCTAGCTAGCTTGCTGGCCCTTGCTAACTTAGAAAGGGCTTTACGAGCATTGAAGCTGATACAAAGGAAGCAAGAGCAAGAAGGGAGGAAAAAGTCGGTACACCCTTAGTCAATGGAAGCTATTAGATCGGATTAGGCACGTCCTTTACCGAGGACAGGAGTGAGACCACGTTGCTTGCAGCCAAGGGAGGAGCAGGGGCCCGGGGAGAGGGGGAAGCAGGGCAATCCCTTTAACCGTAGTAATCCTTTAAATCAGGTTAGTGACATATAAGCGGGCAGAGTTTGTTCTGTGGGCTTAGAGAGGAAGATGGCCAGTAGAATGAATTATGTCATAAAATTAAAGACATATAACACACAACCCATCTTTTTTGCATGCAGGCTGAACGCTGACACTGTGAGTTTTCAGCATTCCTTGCATTGCAGTATTGTTCCTCTGACATGGGGTGCATGCACAAAGAGAGGTTGTGGTGCATTCATTCCACTTGGGGTTTTTGATTTGACACATAGGATTCTCCTGACCTCCTGGTAAGACACCATGGTGTAAGATATGGTAGATCAAAGGGAAAAGCTGGGACAGAGTGGGGCAAGATGGGTAGGAGGCTGTGTGGGATCTGGCTGTAAAAGATACTGTAGGGCCATATTGGTTCCCAGTCATTGGTCCTTCATGGATATGTTTACGTAAGTTTATCCTGCTTTTTTTTTTGTCTTTAATAAATCTGATAATAATAAATAAACCTGACTATCTACAATTAGGATCCCATTATGAGTGTGATGAAATAAACAATCATACTATTAGTGTCTTCAGTCTCCATGGCCCTCAGGAGACTCGCATGGCCAGGACAATCAGTGGCTGCAAAGAGGTGACAGCTCACCTTGCCCCAAATTAACTGTGCCCCGCACAGAGTGGCAGAGCAGCTGAGGTGGGAAGGCACTTCTGGAGATGGCCAAATTCAGCCCCTTGCTCAGAGTGGGGTCATATAGAGCAGCTTGCTCAGGACATTGTCCAGCTAGGTTTTGAGTATCTCTGAGCATAAAGCCTCCACAACCTTTCTGGCACTCGGTCACCCTCTTGGTAAAAAATTTTTTTCTCATACATAAGCTGAATCGTCCTTTCACTGGATTCCACTGAGAAGCCCTGCTGTTGCAGAGATGGCAGACCTTGGGGTATGCTCATCTGCAGGGCTGACTGGTAGAGGAAAGCTGTGGACTCCGTGGAAGTCCTCTGAGGAGAAACTTGCTACTCTCAGCTAGGGAAGACTCATGGCATGTGTTGTGTAGCTTTGGGTGAAACACCCTGAGCTCAAGTTTCAGAAGACCCTTGCCTTGCTGCTGGGTTGGCATTGGGCGCCTTGAGTCAGTGACTGCGAGCATCTTGTTTCACCGAGGGAGCCTGCTCTTGGGTCCTGTTGCCCTTCTCGGCTGTAGCCGCATCCCGGCTCTGCTGGTGTCCTCCTCGCTCTACAACGGCTCGATCCCTGAGGTCGTACTGCTGCTGGGGACCTCGGGAAGGCAGCGTGCTCGTACCCATGCCCAGGGACACTGCCTGGTGCTGGGACTCTGCCCAGGGGCCCACGCAGTGGCCTCTGTGTGTGTTCGTGCTTCTGCACGCATCCTCATGCCGGCTTCTTCCCCCAAAGGGAAACGGGCTCCAAACAGAGCAAGAGTTGGGGGAGGGAGCCTTGAAGGTTTTAACTGTTGGCTTCCCCTTACTCATGATTTTCCTGTTAGTGTTTTGTCTTCTTGGCATCCTTCCTGTCCTTTATATATGTATGTTATATATTGTTGTCTCATTGTGGCTGTCTGTATGTTGTGTCCTTTGTTCTGTAAAGCGCAGGAGCGGAGAGGTGTTACTCACAGGCTTTGGCTGCTCAGGGTTACTCCTGAAAGTAACAGAAGAGAGCATTTCTGTGAGCAGCAAAGAGAAGAAAGCGTGCGTGGGCTTTAAACGCAGCATGTCTTTTTTTTCTTCTTGGAGGAGAATTTGACCAGCTGCAGGTCGCTCCTGGTGCTGTGAAGCCTTATTGTTTATATGCGCCAGCGGTGTGGCTAGTATCCAGTTATGGACTTGGATCTGATTTTTGCACGAGGTGCAGAGTAAACAGAGCAAAGCAAATCTTGAGACATGGCCTACAGCACGCGGCAGTGGTAATAGCCGTTCACAAACCGCAAGCTCCTTTGAGTTGTTCTTGGTTTATTCCCCACAAACAGAATAGCAAAGAAGGGAGGCCTTGGAGGCTTGCTGCCATCTCTGACTGACCTTGTCAGAGGCAAGGCTCCGTGTGTGCAACCCACGCGCTGTCTGCGTACGTTTCTAATCATGCGGACTGCAGGGCATTGGGTGCTCCCGTGGCTTTTGTCATCGTCTGGTGACTGCACCAAATGCAGTGAGCAAAGCTGGTTTCTTCCTCTCCCTGAAGGAGTTTAGCTCGTATTCCTCTGGAAGACTCCTTTGTCCTTTGGGGGTGGGAGCGTGCCTACTGTCAGCGCCTTTTTTTTATTCATCGGTTGCTCTGGAAACATCGTGTAGTATCTAGTGCCCCAAACCAGATGTGCACACTCCAAAAGCGTTTCAGTCGGAAGTGGGGAAGAGGGCATTGGGGAAGGAGGGGTGGGAGGAAAACTTAAATTAGAAGAAAGCCAAACAGCTATTGCTGGAGACAGATGATTACAGCTCATTTCAAGGCTGTTTCCTGCATGCCAATGATAGATCAGTAAACAAACGCCTCTTTGCGAACACAAAGCAGGCAGGAATTCTGTTTGGAAGAGAGAGGTCAGGGTAGGTCTCGCTTCGCTTGGTAGCAGGAAGCCCCTATCACATGGCCCTGGGAATCGTGAGGCCGGGTGTGTGTGGGAGATAGGCCGAGAGGCTTCTGCTGGGAGACTTCACATCCTTCCCAGGGTCCGGCCAACAGGTTTGAGAGCTCCCTCCCCTCCCTCTTTCCTCCCACCTCCTCCCCTGTCCTTCCTTTCCCAGTTTAATTTTGAAACTATATCAGATGACTGCTTTGTTCCCCCAAACAATGGCAGGGATTACTGAATAAATTTCAGCGGTGAGGCTCTCCAAGTGGGGCTCAGCAGCTGCTCTCCCCTTTTATGGCCTTGCTGCTCCAGGATGTACGTGCCAGCAGCGGTGGCCCTGGGCTCAGGTTGCCGTGGGGCTGTGCCTCCTGTTGCCAGTAGAAAGTTCTTGTGTTGTTTTTAGAGAAAGCAGCAGTCGGTCAAGTATCAGCTTGATGTATGTATGTCTTTCTCAGGTTGCCTGCTAACTGAAGCGAGCCCTGCTTCTTTCTTCTAGGCGGTCTGTAGGGCCCCAGTCACATTTCACATGAGATGGGAAAGCAGAGCCTCTGGCAGGTCTCCCTTCCCCATCCCTAGACGCACATTCTCTTCTGCTCTCTGTCCCCACTTCCCTTCCTCTTTCCCTCCTGTCCACAGTCTCATCAGCTCTCTTGTACCAGATCCGAGTGCATGTTGGACCCCTTCCATGAGCTGCTTTGTCTAAAACTCTCAGCGAGCTATAGCAGGTCAAAGAGGTGTTCTGAAGAGCCCAAGCCAGCACACAATCAGGATAGTGCATGGTCAATCGTAGCAGAGATGTGGTGAGACAGGAGGAACAGGAACTCCCCTTGCCCTTTGCAGTGAACTGTCATGTTAACTCTGGGTACTTTGTGGAGCCAAACCTCAGTAGAGAAGATCTACCTTTTGTATTCCTACTGGAGGCAATTTTCCATTGCTGCCATCCCAGCTTCCTCTTGTCAGGTGTTGGCGGTGCCTGTGGATTGGGTCTGCAAGTCATTTCTGGTGACCTTTTTAACAGAGGAGATGATTCATCATCTTTGAAGTTCATTTGGCCTTGGGATTGGCCCCAGGCAAATTACCTGACTGTTGGATTATTTGGGAGGTTCGTTATTATTTTCTGCTATTTTGTTCCAGAGGTGACTCTTTTTTTCCCCTCATATCTTGCAGTGTGTTTGGATAAATATTTACTCTTTTGGATAGGACCAGCTGATGTGCTACAATAATCCCCTAGGTGATGTTGAGGACACCCTGTGTACCCTGCTGCTCAAAGGTGAAGGCACAGCAATCTGTGCATCTGTGAGGGATGACTTTGCTCCCCTGAGCGGCGTGTGTTGTCAGTGGGTGTGTCAGTAGGTACCTGCTTGTTGTCACGTTGCAGCATCTGCTGTGTTGCTGCTTTGGAAGCTCCTGGCCCACTCTTTAATCTGCCTGGTGTGAGTGCGTTGCTTTGGTTACTCCTGCCACACGTGGTGGCTGGCGGGGACAGATGTGTCTCTGGCTTTGGCCCCAAGTCATGCTGATCTGCTGATTGCAGCGATGCTCCTTTCACGGGAGACTCTTTTGCAGCACTCTGCAACTGCTTTGTGCCTCACTTCTGCTCCGCACGGGCAATGGGGTCTCTCCCATCCGCTACAGATGAAGAAATTAGTGGACCTCTTATTCTGTATTATCTTCTTTTTGGCCTCTCCCACAGGAGGTACATGAGGTATGTGACTGTGCTGAGCACCAGTACACATTTGCTCATACCCAGATGTTTGTTTTCAAGGCAGTGTTTGTTAGGAGGCTGTTGGAAAAGACTGAGGCATAGAGTTTCCTGATGGGGAAATTGTGTGATCTTATCAAGGCAGAGGAGCTCATCCCAAGCGAACATTCGGTGTGGCAGCGGAGCTATAGGGCTTGTGAGTATGCTGACTCTCATTGTTACATTTCTTACTGCTAAAGGCAGTGCTGAGGAGCTCTGACAACTGACCCTGCTGTGCAAGGCACTAAATGAGCGATAAGTGAGACCATCTCTGCTCTAGGGACATTGTAAGCCAAGCACAGAGCAGCCTCTCTTGCAGCTTTGCAGGAATCTGCTTTGGCTGCCTGGGTGAGTCATTCTTTGGCCAGGGACAGGAGAGATCATTAGTTTTTCATTATTTTCAATCCATTACAGTTAACGGATGGGTGAATAGATTTTGTTCCTCGGGCTGGTAAATTTTCTTGACAGGGTTGCAAGGCTGCTCTGCGTCTAGAAGTGAAGTGGGTGTTTGTTCCAGTTACTAACGAGGAAGAGAAGCCAGGGGGGTTTATTGTCTAGGGAAAGAGAGTCCGCTAAATGATTAGCAATGAGCTGCCCCGAGTGTGTACACATTGAGTTGACCCAGAGTTCACTCCTCGCCTCAGGAACATTGCCAGTGTGGGATAAAGGGAGGGAGAGAAAACTGTGAACAAACAAGACTGATTTTTTTTTTCTTTTTTCCTCTCTCTGCCCAAAATACTTGAACAGTGGAAATGAGAGATCCTTTTGTTCTTTACTGTTTCTGTTTTTTTTTTTTTTAACGACAAGAACCTACTAAAATTCCCAAGGCACTCAATCTTGTTGCCAAATGCTAGGCATGGCGGGGCAGCATCTGGCAGACCAGCCAAGCGGAGAAAGTTCAGAGGCTTCAGATTTTCCAAGTATTGCCTATAAGATGGTGAGCCTGTTGTCACTGCAATGCTGCAGAGCGGGCAGACTACCCTGGGAAGTGAGGAGAGATGGTGCTGCAGAGTAACACAGTCATTATTTTATTTTTTATTTAAGGAGTAAGAGTATTCTGGGGCCATAAAAAGAGGACGGAGTCTGTTGCATTGACTGGGGAGCAGCAGTACTCAGAAGAAAGAGAGGGACAGCCGCTCTGTGAATGCTAGAAATCATGAGGAAACAGAATGATTCATTTTTATGACTGATTTATCTTACCCCCACGAGTTGTCCTCTGAAATCAGATCGGTAGCAGCCTAACATGGCCCATGATAGGGAAGGGAACCACTGACTGCAGTGTAGTGTCTCTTCAGCCTGAAATATTTTCTGTCCCAAGTTGGTAGCGTTGTGTTAGCGTTGCATGCTCAGGGACCGCCTCAGTCATGTGGCCTTAATACAGGTTGTTTTAAATTTGTTTTTGTTTTAGTCTTCTGTGGGGAAAAAAAAATCTAAATCTACTGAGATTTTGGTAACAATAAAAGCCTTCATAAAACATGCTGCGTATTCAGGTCATGGTACAACAGTTGATGCTGAGTCAAAGATAATTTTTGCCTTCCAAACCCATCAGCTCCTCCCTGGGCTTCTGAGGGGTAATGCTATCACCCCTCTTCCCATTTCGCAGAGGAGAAAACAGGCTGTCCTCAGAGAGCTGTCATGTCTTGCTTTTGCTCTTCTCCTGAATTTCAAGGAGAAACGTGCATGTGTGTATGTGTAGAAGGAAGAGAGAAGGATGCTGAGCACAGAGCAACAGCTCTTCCTTGTGTCTGTCTGCAGGTGACCTGCTGCCCTGCTGTGTGCTGACATGATGACAGCTAGCAAGGTGGCCGATGTGAGCAGCAAGTCTGAAAGCAGCGTCTGCAAGTCTGTTGAGAGGTGAGAGCTTTCCATGTTTCAGTGCTGGGGTGCTTTGTTTATGTTTGTTATCCCCAGCAGAAGGCAAACCAAAGGATGGAAACATTCTCTCTGCTCTGCACTGTCCCTCTCTCCTCACATGTTAAAACGCATCCCTGTAGGTCTCAGATGGTTTCATTGCCATCTCAGGACTGTGACGCTGTTCGTTTTAGCATCCAGCCAGACTGAGAATGTCCTAGACTTACGGTGCTAAAGAGGTCTGCCCTGAGACAAGACCATTTGTGCTGATGATATCCCTGTCAATGTTTTCCCCGCCTGCACTTGAAATCTTCAACCCTGGAGGCTCCACAGACTCCTCAGAGAAGCCCTACTGTCCCCACCCATTGCAGATTTTTCCCAGTGTCTAACCTTAGTGTCTACCATGCAGTCCAGCCACCAGTGGCACTGCAACGCCCTGCGCCTTGGGAAAGGCCATGATGTTCACAGTGCCAGCTCTTAACCAAAGCGTGGTGTTGTCGCTGAGACAACCAGGAGTTAAATATCTGTGAGGCTAGGGAAGAAGAGCGTCTGGCTTGGGTCCCATTTCTGCTCAGAAACCCTTTGCAGACTCAATTTGCACTACAACTGAGTCTGCAATGGCTTTCAGCGTTTCTTAACTCCCAGTTCAAAGCTCAAGGCCTGCCAGTACACAGTGTATCCACGTGGATGCTCTTATGAGAGTGCTAAGTTCTGGAACAGGCACACTTGATAGATTTAAGTTAATGGAGCAATTTCCTGGGTTGAATCCCAGTGTTGGGATCGTGGTTAACTGGGACTAATGATACGGGTTTGCATCCCTTGCAACTACCTTGTGTTGCCCTAGTGCTCTTTCCCAAGCCCAGATGAACCGCAAAGACATGGCTAAGTGCTTTGATTCAGAGATACTTTGTGTTGGAATAACTGTCTGTTCTGCTGGAACTTTATTGATAAAATATCACAACACTAAAATGGTGATATCACATACTTGGAAATCCCTAGACTAAATATATTAGGGATTTTTGGCATAGTTTGGCACAGAGAAAGATCCTCTGAGCACGCACTAGAGAAATGCCAGCTGTATCATAAATTTTCTCCTCTGTTTAACAGCAGCAATTTTGCTATTGTTTGCAAATGGTCCATTTTGCCTTTATTTGCAGTGGACCTGCTTAATGCCCTGATGATGTCCAAAACTCTACTGCACTTCTGAACACACACACACACACACACACACACAAATGCTGGTGAACCCCTCATTGGCATGTCTGACTTACAAAAAATACCTCTCTCACCTACTGCCTACTTCTGCCACGAGAAAAACTTCATTTCAAACTGTCTTAGTTGTAACAAGAGGAGAGCATTGTGTTCTGGCTAGAAGGACCTTTCCCTGAGCATCCTTCCCCATAAGCCCATCTCTCTCAAGTGCTTGGTTTGAGCATCCTCTGCTGTTATCATCTTTAAGAGTAGAGCTTGTGGAGATGATAGACTAAACCAAGGGTGAGCAATGGTGGTGAATGTTTCTTCTCTTTCTGTCTTTGCTGTGTAGGATCAAGCTTGCAGATAAAAACAATACAGCAGCTGTGAAGGAATCAGAAAGAACTTTCTGTGGATTTTTGAGTCAGAGATGTTCTGAAAGTGCCTCTGTCACTCTGGGTTTAGCACCTGAAGCTGAACCAGTTTCTTCTGTGGTGAAGAACCCACTGGGAGCTTTGGAGAACTTGATGCTGGATCCAAGGCTAGACTGCTTTCAGCAGAACATGCTTAGTCCCAAAATGATCATCAGTGACCCTTCTGTGGATCTGAATGTTAAAGAAAACAGTAAAATCATCAGGAGACAGATAGGAGGCAGTCAGAATGTACGTTCACCTGGAAAGATTGGCTTGAGGAATAAGTCTTTCAGCATCAAGGACAAAATTTCAGAATGGGAAGGGAAAAAGGAAACGCAGTCTGCTCCTCGCAGAGAGGAGGAGCAGGGAGTTAAAGGGGAGCAGAATGTGCCCTGTGTAACTGAGAAGGCGAGTGGGGAAGCACTGGTGACCTGGAAAGTGGAGACCAAGAGATTTACGAACCGGGAACTGGAGTGCAAAGGGGCAGGCAAAGAGAATGAGCGGAAAGCAGGAACTCAGAAAGGCACAGGGCAGGCAGCAGAGCGAAAGGGGGAAGCACAGAAGGATGAGGAAGTGGAGTCCAGCCCTGGAAAATGCAAGGAGGTGAAAGGTGGGAAGCGGGAAGTCCAGAAGGAGAATCTTTCAGTGCTTAGTCAGGTCAAGAAGCTAGAGCAGGCTTTGAAAGACAGCTCAGCAGAGCTGCAACCACAGTTGCCTGGTACTTACTATTCCCCACAGTGCTTGCAGGAAAAGGCAGCACAAGGGCACACTGCACCCGAGAGCCAGGAGAGCATAAGTGGGGCTGAGCTCAACAAAAGGCTTCTTGGCTTGGACTCTGAAATCAGTGAGCCAATTTTTGGGACTCTAGAAGAGGTAAGAACTTCTCATGCGAAATCCAAGGACTGCGTGGTGGAGAATGTGTACACAGAGCCAGGAGTGCCAGAGAAGAAACCCTTCATCAATCCACTGCCGAAGCCCCGGCGAACTTTCAAACATGAGGGGGAGGAGGACTGGGTGCCAGCAACTAGGAATAAAAGAAACTTACCCCCTCTTCCATCCATTCCTCCTCCTCCTCTACCTTCCTCTCCTCCCCCATCAGCTGTCAGCAGGAGACTCTGGAGCGGGAAGCACAAGAACAACACCGACCACAGGTATTTGGGCTGTGTTTCACAAAGGTGTTTGTCTTGATGGTGGAGTCACACCTTCCCATATCTCTTTGGGAGACACAGATATTCCCTGGTCACTCGTAATCCCCAGAGGGCCTGGCTGGCCGTAACCAGCATTCAAGTCGTCTCTCTGAGAACGTGTGAGTGGCCAGCACCATTTTATAGAATAACTGTGAAGACATAAGTCATGGCAGATTTATGCTTTAAGGTCACTATATTACATGGCTTAACCTTCAAGACCAAGATTGAGGGGTTTGTGATTTTGTTTTGGTTTTTTTAGCAGAAACATCTATTTGACTAAAAAGTGACTATAGCTGGTCTGGAACAGGGTCTGGAATGATAATCTCTAGACTACTGCAGCATTTTCACTGTTCATAGTAAACTTATTCCTCTAACTGAATCTGATGTGTATGTATTTTTCTGGAGTGCTTTCTTGCTTTTTCTCCCCTCCCACATTATTGTCACACATTTTTGGGGTGGGGAGCGTAAAATGCACAGCTGTTTCTAATGCCCTCTGAATAAACTGTCACCTAAAGATTCCTGGCTTGGGTGCAGGAGGGAAATTGAAACTTTCCAGATTTGTTACTGGAAGATACGTAATTTTTTTTACCCTTTCTACCATCCTACTATTGCTTTTCTACACTACTTAAAGAGAGATGATTCTGGGGCCTCTCTGTTCCTGCTGAGGGTGGGATCTGTGCTGTAAATGGGACCTCTCATGGCCTAAGATTCTGTGCAGTGTTGCAGGATGTGCCACTTAACACTTCCATCTTCGCAGTGTGCTATTGCCATGACAACCCAGATTATCTACAGCATTCCCGAAACGCCTTTATTTGTATGGCTGATAAAAATAACCGATCTCCGTGTTACTTTTTCATGCTTTATATGGGATGAAGCTGTGAAACATTCATGGTATGTTGAAGAAGTCAGTTAGCCATGATTTGGTTATAAATGCTGGTTAACTGTATCACTCTCCTCTTTGCTCCTTCTCCCCATCCTCCTCATCCCCTCCTTCCTGCATCAACGGTGCAGGAAGTCGTATGAGTTTGAAGACTTGCTGCAGTCATCGTCTGAGAACGGCCGGGTGGATTGGTACGCGCAGACCAAGCTGGCCCTGACACGCACTTTATCTGAGGAGAACGTCTATGAAGACATCCTGGGTAGGAGCTTTGGACAGGACATACTGGGTGGGAGCTTTGGACAGGGGAGGGATTTGACTACTACTGCTGAGTAACTGAGAAGACTCGTGGTCAACAGGCACTCACCAGAGGTGCTGAATAAAGTATGTTTATTATCCAAATGCAAACCAGGACACATTTTACACAGATTATTGGCAAATAATAAGAAAAATGGACAGATTATTTAAAAACTCATCAGCTTCGAAGATGAAGCTGAGGCATGTGGGAACCAGCTTTTATTTTTTGCTGGCATTTCTCCTCTGTCTTCCTTTTGTCCTGTGGATTAGTTCTCATAGCTCTGGTCTGTCCGTTGTGGTAAGCTTGTCACCGCAGAGATAAAGCGAATAGGCTGAAAACACAGCCTCAAAGTCAATTCCACGATTCAGAAATAGGATTGTATATGGCTCCAGGTACCATTGAAATTAAGAAACTAGGTCCCACAATCTTTGAAATTGAGTTTTATTTTGTTCTCTAGCTTTGATGGCAGATCAGTGCCATTTTAAGATTGTTTCCTGTAACATTCTCAATTTATGTAGTGTTTTTTAACATTATGAGTTAGATGGCCTCTTGTGGAACGTAGAATAGAAGCATCACTCTTGAAAAAGCTTTAAGAAGTTTTGGTAGCTGTGAGCTGGTGCTGTGTAAAGGTCTTGGCTGAGTTTAGCAGAATAGGAGGGGAATAGCTGCATCGGTTCTTGCCATACGGCTGTAATCCTACAAAGATGGTCTGTGTTGTTTGGCGTGGGAGGAGCTGTGCTTTCTCAAGAGCAGGCAGGACATTATTATTTTGATACTAATAACATCTGATCGTACTGGATGAGAAAGATCTCTCAAAGAAATCGCGTTCCTTTGGGACTGATGGCAAATTAGGTGATGCCAGTCCGTTCTTTTTGACATTTTTTAAGCTTTGCCTCGTTTGTGGAGCTAGGGGCCCTATGTTTGCCTCTTTCTTCCCTTCACTTGGGGGGCCAAAGGAACAGGGAGTGTCTGAGCAGCTGCTGGGTTTTTTGTATTGGGGCGTGGTGGGAGGTCTCAGAAACCACTGAGTAAGGGTCACCTCATCAGTTGGAATAACATGGATAGCATTACAGAGTGGCTGCGTAGGCAAATTCATCCGTTCAAACACAAGCACCCCCCTGTATCCCAAGCTTGCACAGGACTCAACTACCAGGCTGAAATTCTTCTCCCCTTCAGCTTGTGGTTGCAGAGATTAAAAGAAAACAAAGTTATGGGTAATTGTCAGCTAATGGGGCGTGTTTGGATTTTTGTTTTCTTGCTGCATGTTTATGCTTTGCCTGGAGTCAGTGATCTTTCATTGGTTCCTGCAGTCCTGGTAGTGTTACCGTGGAAGCTTGGGAAAAGGGGTGGACAAGGATAACTCAAAAAAAGGCTAGTTTTGTTTTTCACAAGACCACAGGCGAGTATAGTTCATGAAACATAAACAACACATGAAAACCACACCGATGGAGGGAGAACCAGGACTTCAGTTGTAGGACACTAGTGCTGATCCCTGAATAATCATGTGTGTCCATCAGGGCTAAGCCTTTGTCATTAGTTTCTTAGATGCTCGGATGGAGATGTCACAACCTGCTTTTTCAGAGTTGTGTGTTCTTTTTGAACACACTTATGTTTGCATTTCCCAGCACTGCTGAAGAGTGGGATGTAAGAAGTTCATTATATGTAATTTTGTATGTTTAAAACTCAGATTAGTTGTGTACCTCATCTCCGGAATGAGTGGAAAGAAAGGGACACCTCTGTGTGGTCATTCAAGCTTTGTGTTTTTGAGGGGATCCTAGGTAAGAATGAGCTGAATGGTACTTCAGAGGTGTCCCTTCCCACTCCCTCCCTCCCCACCTCCTCCACGGAGAGAGCATCCTGACTTTGAATGGCCAGGGTTAGGTGAGATGAATCCTTCTCTCTTTCTGAAGTGGGCCATATGAGACTGAGGCATCGATGATTGGTAGATGGGTTTGAAAACCTGGGTTGTGTGACAGACATCATGTTCAGAGAGTAGATTAAATCTGTCTGCAATGCATCACTTCAGCCCAAATTAAATTATGACCAGAGGTCTTTTAAAATGTGGGTTTTAAACAGATGAGGACCTTTATGCTAGCCTTCATGTCATGGTTTCATTTGGACAATTCTAAGCAGGAGACTGGAAAGAAGGAAATATAATTATGGAACGATGTGCATGAGAACCTCACAACTCCTCTGAAGACAGGGAAATGAACTTGAGGACTTGCTGGGTCTTTTCCATCTGTAGTATCTGTGATATGTTCCTATGGCTGCATATGTCAGTGTCAGGGTTTGGACACTGTCCAGTGAGCAGCTGGACTTCTAGGGCTATGGAGAAAATGAAGCAATTGCAGGAATGCTTGAGAACAGGTCTTTATGTCTGATGTGGGAGGTGGGAGAAGGCCAGCAGATCCCCAAACAGATTTTTATGGTGAACCTCAAGGATTTTCTGCACTTATAATCTCTTGCTTGTGGCTTTTTTTTCTTTTTTTTTTGCAGATCCACCATCAAAAGAAAACCCTTATGAAGACATTGAGACTAACAGCCGCTGTTTGGGGAAGAAATGTGTCCTGACCTTCCCAGCATCCCCCACCTCTTCTGTACCCGGGACTCCCACTAAGGTACTTGATTCAAGTGGCCACCTCTCCTGCTTCAGAGGTTTTGCAGTGAAATCCAAGTCCTGTGTGGAAAAAGTGGAGTTTTGCCTATGATTTTCATCATGTCAGGGTTTTGAAACCGGTTTCTGGTAACTAATGCAATGCCAGTCCTCTGGTTAGGGGACCAGTACTGAAAGGGTGTCCTCGCCAACAGCACAGCTCACAGCCTGGTGCCATTTTCCTCCATGGCGGTGAAACCAAAGGAAGAGTGCACTTAGGTGTGCACCTCATGCTCAGGGCTTACCAAGGCCAGCCCTGCTCTCAGCCTCCCAAGCTGTTTTGGTTGGTTCCTGTTGTCTAGATAGTCCAAGCCTGGAACAGCAGGGGCAATGTGACAGCAGAAGTCATCTTGCCAACAAGTGGGTTGAGAGTGGATCACAGGAATCTAAACATGATTTTTCTGACCAAAGGGTTTTCCCATACTCTCCAAATTGCAGCTATTCTTAGATCTGTTACCCAGCATTTTTGGAAGTTAGACGTGCAGTGTTTCTTGAAGTGTTGCTCTTTTCCAACCAGCTTAATCAGCAACTGAGTTTTCTTTGGATAATTCAACACTTAAAATTGTTCTGTGGCTCTCAATCCTTTCTTCTTGTTGCTAGTAAGGTCTAGAGCAGCAAGGGTCTGTATGTGAGTGTTGGGATGAAGCTGATTTCCCTCAGAGAGCTTTGCAATTGCCTGTGGGCCCTGATTTCCCACCTCTGCTTTTAAAAGGAGGCTGCAGTGTTACACAGGAATACTTTTCACCATAGATAGGATTCCCAGCAGGAAACACTTAGTTACGAGCTGAATGGGAGTGATGTAATTATGTTACACTGCACTGCTTTGACATCTAAAAGCTGTGTGTGATCTGCACCAGTCAGAAAAGAAATGCTGCAGCTCTCTTGGCAACTAACGGGCTTGCAACTGCAGTGTGATTCACGCTGGAAAGCCTACCCAGGCTAGAGACTGATGGGGAATGGGTCTGGACAGACTTTCAGGAGCAGCTCGTATCACTAGAGCAGGATGAGATTCTTCAGTGCAAAGGCTCTTCTCAGCCTCATCTTAACGTATGACTTCTCTGTGGGTGGTAAGCATTTTCATGAGTTGAGCGTCTTCTGCCAAACCATCCAGAGACACCTGAGCTAACCTGAATGAATGTATTGGCTAATAACTCTGCTGAGTGTGTCTCTTGATGGACACAGAACATTACGCTGCCTCAGCTACGGTGCTGCTGTAACTTGTTCAGAATTAGCGTGGATACTTCTCCCCCACACCACTTAGTGACGTGTAGATATATCATCTGGGAGTGTACATACAGCGCCCACAAAAGGTGTGGCTTAACCTTGTCATAACTGCTGGGAAATTCTGTAGGAGAAGATAAAAAGAGTTCTTATTGAATCTTTCTGGTGAGAAGTGTTTTGCCCTTCTTTATCTGGAGCTGAGATTTCTGCTTCTCTGATGCTGTTTTTGGTCAGGAATTTTAAGAACTTTACTCTGGTACTTAAATACCTACTGTTGGCGCTCCCACTGACTTGCTAATGAGCTTAGGAGGAAACCAGTCTCCATAATTGTCTAACATGACATTTCTTGTACCATCCTCTGAAATATTTAATTCTGGCTACTGTCAAAGACAACCATACTGACAGTGCTTTTTGTCTGGTCTCACTCTTTCTCTGTTTCTCCTGGCTCGCTGCTCCTTATCCCAAATGCTTGTGGTTGGCTGGTTGGTTAGTCTTGTCCTGTTTACAGTCCCGATCTCTGGGTTACACAAGTCCTGGGAGATTTTTTTTCACACTGGAGCAAGGCTTCTTGGCCAACCGATGGGATTGTGTTCTGGTCTGGAATGAATATGAGATGGTTAAATTTCTGGTCGAGATAGTCCAGGGCTAGCCTGGCAGCTGGACGAATTCCTTGTCTGTGCGGAAATCTGCGAGCTTTCTCAGAATTTGGGCTATTTTTCCAGCTCAATGCTGCAGCTGCCCCACTGAATGTGGGGGCCCCACCATGACAGTGTAGCAATGAAGCAAAGGTGCGTAAGGTGCTGTCTTCATTCATTCTTTCTCCTTTATTTCCAGTTGCTTTCCAAGCCCATTTTTTTCCGTCAAAACTCAGAGCGGCGGAGTTTCAAACTGCCAGACATACGGAAACTGAGCCGTGATGGGACTGGGTCACCATCCAAAATCAGCCCTCCCTCAACCCCCAGCAGTCCAGATGACACCTTCTTCTCCTTGGGAGACCCTCAGAATGGCAAGAGGAGAAGGAAGATTCCCAAGGTAAATCTAGGGTTTCCTCTCTTTCGCTTGCCTTCTTCCAGGCAGGAATGTGAGTATGAGAGAATGTTTCCTTTAGTTTCCAGTGTGACATTCGGGCAATATAGCTGTTGTCCTGGCAGTTGACTTGACTTGTGTTTAGCCCCCTTTCTGCTTGAAGGAGAAGGCTCACAAACATCTCTGCAAATTTTGAAGAAGTTGTTTTTCCGTTGGAGGTATCATGATTGTCTGGAAAGATAAAATAAGAAGAAAAAAAAAATAATTTTTGGATAAATGTTGAAGTTTGTCAGAGGGGGAAAAAAGCAATTAATATTTTTGCAAAAAACTTACCCCATCATATTTTCTTTTTTGATTGGTGGATACGACAGTCAGAAAATGTCTGTGTGTTGTGTTGATGTTCCCGCCTGGCAATCTGTTGTTCTTTGCTAGGTCTAATTCATACATTGGCTGTTTCTTAATTCAAGGTGGGGTGTGGCTGTAGGTGAACAATGAAAATACTGACATTTGAGTGACAAAAGGAGTTGTCCATAGTCATGAGCATTTTCTGGAGCAATGTTTCCTACTTCATATTTGGATACAGTATGACTCTGTTTCAGTTCTATTTTCTTTCAGATCTAGCAGGAAGTGTATTCAGTCCAAATGAGGTTTGGCAGCAGTCTATCTATTGAATGTTTCAAAAACACCATTATAAAACCTCAGTTGCTTACCCCAGCCTTTGCAGGACGAGCAGAGGCTACCAGAGACTGTCTGTGGTGATTTTTTCTTTTTGAACCCATAGTTTTCATTTGGGGAAAAAGGGATGTGTTTGTATATCTTCTTTGTTTCGTGATTGCCAGATCTGTGTTCATGTTTGCATATCTGGTTTTTTGAATGCCCCCCCTGTTTACCTCAGCTCTTCAGGAATGAGGCAAAGACTACAAATGCCTAGAGTCTTCTTTCCCAGTATGCCTACACGTCTGTGCATGTGCTTGAGCTCTGTGAGTGCATTCACACATACTTTTATTGCAGCTGAAGGGAAGATTATGAGTATATATTTACTGGGCAGTGCTCCTGAGCAGTCTTGCAGAGCAAGCTCAGAACTGAGGTTTACTGTACCAGTGTCAAGATCGACCTGAAACTTGAGCCTGGGCAGCTGGGTGGAGGCTGCACTTCCACATCAGAGTATCTTGCCTCTGACTTAAATATTTGGATTCAGAGCTCCCTGACCAAGTGTGCAGTGGACCTGTCTTACCTTGAGCTCTCAGGATGTGTGCAGGGATCCCAGACTTTCTGGAATAAATCTGAATGCTGCGGCCATGTCCTGCTGCTCGTACGTGGGACTTTGACAAGGAGGCAGCTCTGCTCAAGGAGGCTTGGGGAAGCCTGGCATGGTCCTTCTGCAACTCCGCTCCCCTTCAGGGATGGATAGGGAGACTAGAGGTGCTGAATGAGCCACTAAGCCCAGCTATGCCCAACGCTGAAATGTCCTCTCTTCAGCTGGGAGGCCAGGGATTAAAGGATTTGCAAAGCAAACTACTAGTATAAAATATGTCAGCATCATTGGCTCCCACCCATCTCAATTTCTTCAACATTCCTTGTATGATATGTTTCCCTGTGCTTGGTGTGAAGGCTTTTGCAGCACATCCCACAGCAGGTGTTAAAGGCATAAAGACAGTGAAGTTTACTGTCATCCTCCAGCTAGGTTTCTGCTTCCAAACCTGCAGACCAGAGCATGTTCCCAGGGGACCCTCTGGTGCTCCCTGGGACATGGACCATGGTATGGAGAGGCCCACATTGGCACCGTCAAGCTCTTATGGCCACACAGTGTGGAAGTGCATTGAGGCTTGGCCTTTCATCAGGGCTTGTTGCCTTGGGCTCCTGCCATGCCAGCAGGACTGTACTGCTTCTGTACCAGAGTGAGTGTGGCCGTTGACAGTGCAGCTAGAGGTTGCTGTGCAAGATAGATGCTGGTAATTGTCAGTTCTGGGCCATCAAGTTAAGCGTTTCAGTATGGCCGGAGTTGGGAAACAGAGCACTTTGCATGAAATTCTAACTTAATTTCTTGCTTGGGGAGGAAAATAACCTTGTTTGTTTGTTTGTGTGTTTGCTGAGCAGCTTGTGTTGAAAATCAATGCCATTTATGAGGCACGAAGGGGAAAGAAACGTGTCAAGAGACTATCGCAGTCTACAGAGAGCAATTCAGGGAAAGGTAAAGGAACTTTGAATCATCATACATCTAAGACTTTTTCAGGACTTGCCTTAGAGTTTAGGCTGGCTTAGTGATTTACGTGATGTTTTCTAGTGCTTCTTCCAGTCCAGGGTGACACTGAGTTGGGGCTTCTACCGTTTCTTTTGGGAAGATAAAGGCTGTTCCTCTGCCCAAAAGACTTTCATTAAAATTGAACTTTTTTGCCTTTCTTGCTTCGTTTTCATTCCATGGCTTTACAATATAACCTTATAGGTCACACCAAAAATGTCCACCCTTTTTGATGTTTATTTCTGGAACAGGCTGGATGCTTTGGAGAGGAATGTTCTGTCCAAAAAGCCTGATTTGTTGAGATCAAAATATTTTACAGGAATGTGTCACTTTAGTGAACTTTAGGAAGACAGTAGATTTTGAAACAGTCTTGGTTCTTTCTGCATCCCAATAAACAAATAGCCTCAGTTGGGAATCAGGGTTTCTAGCCTTGACTGTAGGACCGTCTCTGTCATAGCAAGATTGAGACTTTCAGCCTCCCCCTATCAATTAACAACTTGCCAGAAGTGTTCAGGTACTTCAGAGCAGTTACTTCTAAACATCTCATCTCTGCAAAATATAAATCACATCTTTCCAACATAGTATTTTTTTCTGGAACACCCTAATTTCAAGCAAAAGGTGATCACCAGCTCTATTTGTTTCCCGCAATTTCTTGTTACTGTTTATCCTATTTTGTATAGGATAGACACCCACAGCGTGGATGAGTGTGTTTATATGAACCTTGAGGGGAAGCGTCCCAGACTTGTCTCTACGTCATTTTTATACCCCTCTCTGAAGCATCTAAGGCATCATTGACAGACAGGCTATCGGACCATATAGACCTTGAGTCTGATTTGGTCTGGCAAGTGCTTTTTTGTTTGTTTGCTTGTCTTTATCCCTTATCCTGCAAACTACTGCGTATTAATCAGTATTTTGCCTTGGTGTCGTGCTTATACACACTTGGTTAGATGCTGCTGTGTTTTATTCCTTATGCAACTATTTTGTCTGTGCAAAATTTTGTTGTTTGTTTTTTTTTTATTATTATTATTCCCTGAATGAATGGGAAGATACCAAAGTTGGTAAGCTAAATGTCTATGGGTATGTGCACCCTGGAAAAGAACAAGGCCCTTGGGATCTGTACGGTCTTTCCCCTGAACTTGCCAGGCCTGGCTTTCTCATGCCAGTGATAAGAAATGCATGGTTATAAATAGGCTTTACTTACTTCATCTTCTGGTTTTTTTCCTAGTTACAGATGAAAACAGTGAATCAGATAGTGATACTGAAGAGAAGCTGAAAGGTAAGGCAAATGTGTGAAGAGAGCAAATGGCTCCTGATAAACTCTGCTCTGAGATCCTGGATCAAGATCTCTCCTTAGTGTTCTGCTTGTGGAGAAGGAGCTTGTTTCCACTCAGAACACAGTGAGAAAACACAGATCTCAGTGCACTCTAAATACACGGTTACAAATGTGTGACCAGGCTGACAGAAGCATTATTGCGTGGGTCAGGGCGTTCAAAAAATCCACTACACATTTGCTAAAGGAGAAAACCCAGCAGGCAGACTGGCAAGCTAGGAAAACAGAATTGCACTATATGATTTATTGCTAGTTAAACTCTTCTGCATTGGCTGAGTTGGGATAAAGTGCTGCATTGCTTGCTTCAGTCTGGTAGAGCTGTATGGTATGCTGGTCTCCATAATACTCTTCCGAAACTTTCTTGTACGGTAATCAGCCCTGTGATATGCTGGTGGCGTTACAGTCTTTTGGGAATTTATATGGCAAATTCAAAGTTGCCAGAATTAGAATGCAAGATGGAAGCTCCCTCAGATTCCAAAGTTCCCTGACTCACATGCACACCTGATCTGGGTAGCAAGTCAGTTCCCAAGCTGAAAAGACAGACATAAGCAGCAGTTGGGCTCTGTGTCAACCACAGTGCTTTGTGCTTAGGAGCGCTCGTCCTTACTGTCTTTCAAAGTTTTAGAACAGAAACCTCAGACTGAGTTCCGTCTTGTGAGCACAGCTTCCCACACAAGAACTACTGTATGCTCTTGCTGTCCTCTGCATTGGGAAGTCTTTTCTCTGTGCTGCTGTGATAGCAAGATTAAGCCGAAAATTGCTGCCGCTGCCTCCCTTTAGACATGTTCTCAGGCTAGCCTGGAGGCAGGGAGAGAGAATTTGTGCCCAGATTGTGCAGAAACTACATTCACAACTGTCTTGAAACATGATGCTGTGAAATATAGTCCCTGTTCAGATGTAGCTGAGAAAGACAGCGTAGATGTGGCCAGGAAGACTGAAGCTCTTGTCTGTTACTGGTTGCCATAGTGAATAATGTACATCATCCTGTGTTTCTCTGTAACATCTGTGTAACGGCAGCTAGGAACTGCTGGTAGAGGGGATGATGGAGATCATGTGAAGTCACCTCAGATCCCACAGCACTGGACTCTGAACAGTATCCAGATGCATAGCTGGATCTGTGTGACTGCAAGTCTACATAACTGTGAAGAGGAGCTCTGGCGCTTTTTTGTTTGCTCTAGCTGCACCTACATTTTGCTTTATCCCTTGTTGAACTGTCGACTTTTGTATTTTTTAATAGGAAGGTGAGGTGATTTAGCAAGTCACTTTTATCTAGGACTTCTGATTTTCTGTGTTTCACTTAACAGATCAAACACACCAGCTAGTTACCTCTGCTTAGCAAGTCACTGTACATCATCTGAGACACAGTAAATCATCAGAGAGCAATCAGCAAATTGCATGTCAGAGCCATAAGTGCAGACCATTGGGAAGAAAAAAATGTTCAAAGACAAACTCTGCCATGATGACAGCAGTACAATCCTGGTATCTTTAGTAGGTTGCACAGAATATAAACAATGTGGAGTTTGAGCAAGCTTTTCAGAAGTGCTCAGCATTGCTGTGACACTGCTCCTTTTGAAGTCCCTGGTAAAACAGAAACCACTTCTGAAAGCTTTTGAAGAATTACAGCCTTAGAGCAAATAGCGTAATAGATGATGAGAGAAAGGAGTCTAAGCCATCTTTCCAGGGCTTTAACTGCCCAGGGGTTGTTACACACTCTGATTTAAGAGGCACCTCAAGATTGCTTTAAATTATATTGCTGGAATAGTCCACGAGTGGCACAACTTTACTAGACAAAGGGTCAAGAGTCTGTCCTAAAGTATATACCATCTTTCAGGGAGCCTTATCTCCCAGGCAGACATTTTTGTGTATTTGGAGTTCCCACAGTATCCCTGTGGTAGTTGTTTCTGTCAAAATGTTGCATTCCCACCCACATTTGCAAAAAACACATTGTGAGAATGTGCTGTAGTCTCTGCTTGTAGTTAATTCTTTCTGTCTTTTATAGTAGAGGTAAGGGAGATGACATGAAGATTTAATTTGGGACACAACTGTAAAACAAAGCAGGGGGGTGGTCTTAGGGAATCTCATCTGGTCGCTTCTCAGCAGGCAGCTTTTCATTACTTTCTATGCTGGAATGTTTATTGTCCCGCAGCTCATGTGTGTTGCAATTACAGCTTGCTTGGCAGTTTTTCTTGTTTTCCCATTGTGTTGGGTGAACTTGTAGAAACCTGGTCCTGAGAGATTAGTTTTAGGCACAGGAAGGACTGGCATGAGCCAGCCTTTTTCATTTGCACCTCTTTTCATGTTTTTTTTTGTTTTTGGCTGCGTTGCTAAAGCTGGCAGTCCCCAGCATTACTCAGCCAGTGGAGCCCTAGCCTCTGACTCAAGTGCTGGTCTTGTAAAAACATGGGGATCGCTACCCACAGCCTCTTCTGAACAAAGGTGGTCAATTACTTAACTGCTGGCTTTGAAAGATGCATAAATGAATGTTAGGATGAATGCCCAGACATTATCTGCTACACCGTGTCCCATATGGATCTCAGTTTGGGTTCTCTTCAGCTGTAAAAGCTCTCCATGAAATCCTTCTGCTGCCGAAGCTCTTCAGAATGATGGCACTCACAAGATTACATCCCGTCTCTGGTGATATTTATACTGCAGCTTCCAAATGGTTCCTACTTCTTACTCAGCTGCTGGCAAAGTAAATGCAGTGACATGGTTTCGAGTTTTTCTGTAAATCTCTGCAAAGCAGTGTTGGTGCTCTGTGCAAAGAGCTAGACAACATCACGATCTCTAATCTTTTTCTTCGTAGCTCACAGCCAGCGCCTGGTGCATGTGAAATCTCGCCTGAAGCAAACTCCGCGGTACCAAACCTTAGAACGGGACTTGATTGAATATCAAGAGAGGCAGCTGTTTGAGTACTTCGTCGTCGTGTCACTGCACAAGAAGCAGGCTGGGGCTGCCTACATCCCTGAGGTTACCCAGCAGTTTCCATTGAAGGTGCATTGCCTGTTGGGAAGGTCTGGCTGACGTGTCTCATATTGCGTGGTGCACTTGCACAGCTGGAGAAGCCATAGCTTCTCTGTTGACCACAGGTTATATCAGTAACCCCTCTGCTGTGTCAGTGTTCAGTGAGACTGAAGATAGAGGGGCTGCAGTCAACCCCCGAGAATTGTCTTGCTATTCCTCACTGTTGAAAGAGCAGCTGATTTAGATCTTTTGCTGCCCTTGGCTATGACTTTTATGTAGCTATTCCCTTTCTCCCTCTTTTCTCTTTAAAGAAAACCAACACCTGGGAGAAGACGTATTATTAAAGAGAAGGCACAGCTTTCACCAGTAGTCTAGCTCAAAATGGGGAACAAGGAATGGGAGAAACACAGCCAGTGTGACAGCATGTTTGTAAATGGGATGTAACCAGATTTCCCTTCAGACTTCAGTTCTCTCGCCGCTTGCTGGTAGATGAGTCCCAGATTGGAGGCACAATATAGCAGGGGCAGGTGTTGCAGATGCCAGGCTTGGTGGAATTGGGGGCACAGAGTTACTTTAAGATATCTAAAGATTAGGTGAGCCAGAATCACAGAAATTTTAATATCTTCCAGGCAGAAGCTTAGCCTCTGTCATCACCTCTTCATTTGTCACAGGAAAAATATTTGAAGTCATTCCATCCCCACATGACTAATTGGAAACATTCCTTCTCTCTCTTCTGCTAGCTCGAGCGCTCATTCAAATTCATGCGCGAGGCAGAAGATCAGTTGAAAGCTATTCCCCAGTTTTGCTTCCCTGATGCAAAAGACTGGGCCCCCATCCATCAGTTTGCCAGGTAAGTACTGTATTTTGTATCCTGATTAATGAGAAACAGATCTATATTTCAAGCTAATTAAATATAAGAACTGCTACAGTAGAAAACTGGGCAGAGCCCTCAGAGCAGTGTATTGGAAATGCAGAAATATTGTGGGTTTATTGGGTTTGTATGTCAGAGACTTTTCATGTGGGTGATGGGTATTTTGTCATTCTGGTTTCTCTTTCTGCAGTGAGACATTCTCATTTGTCCTGACGGGGGAAGATGGAAGCAGGCGATTTGGATACTGTAGGAGGCTGCTGGTAATTATCCCTGGTTGTTTCTTTTCCTAGAGATGCAGCCTTCTGTGGGATGGTGTTACTGGCATCTGTTGTGGAAAGTGGAAAGCTGCTGCTCTTCTCTTCTAGCGTGGAAGGAAAGAGCGGCAGCAGAGCAGCTTTGGTCTCTTCTGCTCTGCTTAGTGCCAAAGTCCCTCTCTAAGTACCATCCTCCGCTCCAGGCATAGCTCTTTCACCTTGTCCTTACATCAGTGCTTAACATTATGACCTTGAACTGTTGTTTCACCTCTAAGCTGAAGATAGAGTTTGTCTCCCTTAGGTTTAGCTAGCTACTAAACAGATGTCTAAACCCGTGTTGGTCATGTAGGCTCAGAGTTGTCTCTGTAGAGCAGTCTGCCCTGCCTTAGTCATTTGACTCAGGAAGGTTGGGATCATACTGTGGATGTGCCCATTTCACCCCACTGTTTCTAGCGTACCAGGATTTGAGCCAGACTTAAGGCATTGTCATCAGCAGCGTGCTGTCAAATATCTGCCAGCTTCTGAGCCACCCATTAAGCTGCAGAGCTAAGAGATCGATCGCTCTGTCTCTACAGTAGTTATAACTCTGACATTTTCTTCGTGGTTTTTTTGTGTGTATTTACGTTTGTCTTGAAAGCCCAGTGGGAAAGGGAAGCGTCTCCCAGAAGTTTACTGCATTGTGAGTCGCCTTGGATGCTTCAATCTCTTCTCTAAGGTGAGAGGAGGGAGAGGGGGAGTTTGTGCTGTAGACCAAGAGGGACCTGAATGTAAAGTCAACACCAGAAGAATGGGGATCAGGGAAGGTGATAGAAGAAGCCTGAAATGGTGTTGGCAAGGCAACTGCATGCTAATTCCAGAACCTAGCAAAAACCCAGCTGAAAGAGAAGCTAGATTGTCAGCTGTTGCCTTGTTCCTTCAGCAGAACTACCAGAGCACAAGCACTGAGAGATTAAAAGGTAGAGTCCTGACTCCGAGGGCAGTGGGGAGTCTGCAAATTGGAAACTTTCCATTGAACTCAGTGGAGCTGGATTTCTCTTGCTGAAGGAAATTAAGGGTCTTCAGTTGCACCTTTAACCTTCTTCCTTATGATTCAAGGCTCCGTGTCAGTGCTAGGTTAAGGAGAGAGTGTGGATGCTGATGCACTTTATTCCCGGTGTTACCTCTCTGCCCTGATTTACATGATTTTGTGTCTTCATGCTTTTATTTCAGATCTTGGATGAGGTTGAGAAGAGACGAGGCATTTCCCCCGCCTTGGTGCAGCCTCTCATGAGGAGTGTCATGGAGGCACCTTTCCCAGCTTTGGGCCGGACAATTACAGTCAAGAACTTCTTGCCAGGCTCAGGAACAGAGGTAAAGACACCACCCTAGAGAGAGGGAGACTTAGGTCAGCACATGGTGCAGGACAGGCGACTGGAAGTTGGGACTGTGACGTTTTCTGGGAACTGTCTGGGGAAGCTTGGTGGTAAAATAGGAGACCAGAAGGGATGGCATGGAGACTTCAGTGACCTCAGAATTAAAAGAGAAATCATACAGTAAAAATGAGTGTAGGGACACAGCCATCCTAATATGGCAAAATGAAACAGGGCATTGGCCTTGAGGCCAAGTGGCACAGACTGGTGGGCCCCATACTGCACAGCACATCACCTTGGATCTGCTTGAGGCCCACCGCAGTTAACTTGCTGAAGACAGGATTCATAGCACGTGCTCCAGCATCCTTAATACAAAACCACTGTTCATGTGGGACAGGGCACAGGGTTCTGGTCAAAAAATACCTGAAACCACACAAGGGCAATGTTGCAGCCTTTCAGAATGGCATTTTTACACCGTGGAGGTGAGGGTACTTGTTGCATCTCGCACAGGGTGGTGTGAGGACAGTGGGAGGGTTTTAAGAGTGCAGAGCTTCAGTGGGTAGTGTTGAAGGACTGTGGGAAGGTAGAGGGAGCCAAACTGAATGTAGTCTTGGCCATACTTCCTATTTGGCATAGCATGCCTTGAAGGTGAGATAGGAAAGTGAGCGAGTTGCTAGAGGTTGTATCTGAGGGCTTTCAGCATAGCACTACATGGTGACATTCTCCTCAACCAAACTGAGAACAGTCCAAACTGAATGAAAGTACTGCAGAGCACATGCATAGCTGGTTAAGGATCTGTACTCGGGGAGTAGAGTCCCAGTGGTGCGTTGTCAGGCTGTGAGAGTGTTTTGGCTGGTTTGTTTTTAGGATCTTTAATGTTCATTAATTATCTGGTTGATAGCCTAAGCACCACATTTACACAATGGGTGGATGACAGCACTGGGATGGGTTGCAGGCACTTTGGGAGAGTAAGGGTTTAAAATTTAAAATGACCCTCCTAACTTGAAGGTTTTGTCTGAAATTCAATATGAACAAGAGCAAAATGCTGGGAAGAAGAATTGAGTAGTCTGATACAACATGGAAGTAACTGAGTGAGCAACAGTACTTCAGAAAAGGATCTGGTGGTATAGTGGGGCATAAAGTGAGCAGGAATAACAGTATGGTATTATTTAGAAAAACTCCTGCATTGTGAAAGACAGTGAAGGGGTGAATAAAAATAAAAGCAATTTTCCTGCTTTCCAGCATTGGTGGAAATTTATTTAGGGTATCACTTTCAAAAATGCAAACATTAGAAGAAAGCCCCAGAACAGTATTTCCACTTATTAAGTAGCTTAGAAAATATAGACAAAGCTTGGGAAAATTGTTTGCTTAATATAGAAAACACAGAACAAAGGAGGACACATGATAATAACCTTCCAATATACGAGAAGTTTCCTACAGAGAGGAAGTTCTGAGTGTATACTGAGAGTAAGACAACAAGTAGTTGAAGTAATTTACCACTGGCATGTTTCAGTTGCAGACTTCGTGTTGGTCAGGGTAGTTCAGAACTAGAGAAATTTTCTTGTGGGATTTATGAACTATCTGATGTTGGGGGCTTTCAAGAACAGTTTAGGTAAATTTCTGTCTAAGATAAGGAGAATTAAATGCTAAGGTGCTGTGACAGGAATTATTTAAGTAGATATGAACAAAGGAAAATGCCCACAGACTGCTCTTTTCTGTAAATGGTACAAAAAAAAATTATAGTCAGTAGATTAGGCATCCAGATTCTTGCAGTTAAAAAAAAAAAATTGTAACTGTAAAAATAAGAGTGCAGATTTGAAAGGCTCCATGCCATTCTGCTGCTTGAGTGCCAGAAGGGCTGGAAACCATTCGTAGCTGGACACAAACTAGTTTTCCTCCTTATGAAGAGGTCCCTGTCCTCAATCCAGTGGGGAGAACTTGTGGTTGGTCTCATGCTGTGCCCATTGGAGTGGACTCTGGATCGTCTTCATCTGGAAGACGGATTTGCGGGAGGTCTTTGGAAAGACTGTGTTTGAGGGCTTCATGCTGTGCAGTGTTTGCCAGCACAGTCAGTAAGGCTTATTAGTTGTGAAATTACAGGTCAGGTCCTTGCTTGCCACAGTATGGGCGGACAGTGAGAGCTGACCTGTGGTCTTTTTCTGTCCAACAGGTCATTGAGCTGCGACGGCCTCTTGATTCCAGGCTTGAGCATGTTGATTTTGAGTCCTTGTTCACATCCCTCAGCGTGCGGCATCTGAGCAGAGTCTTTGCCTCCCTGCTTCTGGAAAGGAGGGTGATCTTTATCGCAGACAAGCTCAGGTACCCTCTTGCATTTCCTTGAAGAAAATGCTGCCAAGGAAGGGAAGCTGAGAAGATGACTGATTTCTCCCCTTTGTCCTTTTTTCTTCTCTGCTCTTTTCCAACTTCTTATCTGATGTGAGTAGAGCTGTACTACGCAGGAGTGAGGAACTCAGGCCATGCACCATAATTTCACTTTGCAGCTTTCAAAAAGTGTGCAGCTTCTTGTCCCCATGAAGAACCAAATTCCCTTACCTCCAGATGGTTTTCAGAGCAGGTGCATCCGGAGCAGATGCCTGGTGCTAAGGAATTTAAATCCCTGCTTTTGCTCCATGATGCTGCAGTGTTCCCCACTGAGCTCTGCTGGAGTTTCCAGGGACCAGGCCTCAGGCAGAGATTGGCGTCCCTTCTGGGTTATTCCCTGATGTCACAAAATCTTCTTAAATCTTTAGCTTGTATTGTAATACTGATTCCTAAAGAGTTTTTTCCTCTGGGGGATGAAAGTAAAGGATGCAGTGAGGGGTAATGAGACAGAGGACTTCTCCCTTCTATTTTGAATCTGCTCAATTGACTTTTAAATTTTTTGTTGTTGTTGTTGTTTGCTCTCCTAAATTATGAAAATGGACCCAGGTTTCTTTAAGATCTTGTGCAGCTGGTGGCTGGCAGCCCTCCAGCCCTTGAAGCACTTGAGGATTCAGGGAGGAGAGTTCGCCAAAGCTGGGGAAAGAAAAGCTGCCTGGATGAGTAATGACACTTAGGAGCACGCTCAGGTTTCAGGAGAGTACAGTGCCCCTAAGCTGTCTGTTTTCACAACTTCCAGGCAGCAGGCTGCAGCTCTGGGACTGAGCGCTGGGGCAAAGAGTGGGGAGGCCCCTTCTACAGGAAAGTGAAGGGAAAAATTCATCCTGCAGGGATCCGGGGCTCTCTGTGGGCAGAGCTCAGGCAGTCTCATCACAGGAATAGGAAGGCTGCAGAGGGAAGCTGTAGCATCTGGGCAGTACTAGCTGCTTGCAGTTTTTGGCAGCTGCCTTGGGTCAGAGAGGGGAAGATTTGCCTCTTTATGATCACTGATACATTATATGCATAGATGTTGAGTATTCCAGATACCTAAGCCACACATTTCATGCAGAGCGTTCAGACTTACAGTGAAAATGAGATAATTCATCCAAATGCTGTACTTCTACATAGCATATATGATTTATATGATAATTTATGATGACAGACTTTGTTTTTCTCCTCTGTAGGACAAATTTTACATTCTGAGACAATCTGTTAAGGACACAGATGACATTGTAAATCTCTACATGAGGGCTGGGTGGTAAGAGTAAATGGTAGGGAACTTTTTTTTCCCCCAAGGCATCACTTCGGAACGAACCTTTATTTAACAGATCTTTTCCTATCACATCTTTGTATGTTAGCACACCACCCTGTATTCTGAGCCTGATGTGTGTTACCAAATATCTTTAATTCAAAGCACTTAGATGAGTTTTGGTGTTTTTTTTCCTCCTGTATCTTTTGTCAGCATATCCAGAGTTCTTAGGAATGAGTCCAGCTGTCCAGGCCTGTAAAAGAGAATGGGAGAGAGCTGTAGAATCGTAGTTTCTAGAATCTGTAAATATACTAGAAACAGCTTTCTTCTGTGAGAAGAAAGATTGTCACATTGTAAAGATCCAGGGTCTGTTAGGCCACGAGGCTCAGGTTCAAGTATTTACTGTAGATCTGCCAGCTCTCTACAAGACTTTTAATATTTGATGTTTCTGGGAAGACCTTGCTCTGAGCAATTTCAGGAGAGTCTTTTTCTCTTCCTGTAACAAAATATGAAGTTTCTCTGTCTCATTTTTATTGCGGAAAAAAAACCTGAAAATGACCCCAAAGGACAGTAAAAGCTTGAAAAACAGAAAACAAAGAAAAGTTAAGTAAACTATTGTATTTTAATCCAATCTAGTGACTTCAGTGCACTGGATTGGTGAGCCTTTCGTAAGGTCTCTTCTAATTGTTGGTGGATATTCCATGTTTTGAAAGCTGACGGTGTTGTAGATACAGGATCTTCTGTCCAAAAGATACTTTTCCTGGGACAGGAACACATTGAACTCAGTGAATATTAAGTAGTATTTACTTCAGGGGTGAAAATGCCAATTTCAGAGGAAAGAAAAGAAATACTTTTTGGCAATAGCTTAAGAGAAGAAAAAAAAACTGTAAAAGCAGCTGTTGGAAACTGCTCAGAGATTAGGAATGCTAGAAATAATCCAGCTGAGATGGATTAATGGGAGAGTGCAGGTGACATGGTGAAAGATGCATAATAAATTACATTTATCATTCATCTTTGTGATTCTTCATGTGGGCACTATCAATAGCTATCTGTACGTGTGTGTAAAGGTGTGTCTGGGTGTGAGTGACAGAGAAAATGATGGATGCGATTTATTTACATCTTTTAATTACTGTAAAGTCAGTCTGTGGGAAAAGCAAACTGAAAGGTCTCTTGCCAAATACTGTGTGAACTGTGAAATTTTTTCAAGCTGAGCCAAAAAATGCATCTAACAAGTGTACAGCAAGTGAAATACTTTGTCTTTTCCATCTTTAGAATGAACATTGAGTGTTTTTTAAAGACCTGTCAATCCAAAGCTTGGCAGCAGGAAAGGAAAGAATTTGGTTTATTAGTTTTTGGGTGGGTTTTTTTTTCCCCCCCTCTGTCACTATGGAAACTGGAGTATACATTGCTTCGCAACCCAGGAAAATGGCTTTGTTAGAACTGTGTTGGTCTGTGTAGCCTTTCCTAGCTTTTGTTCACTTCTGCACTGTAAACTTTAGTCCTAGGGCAGTGAAGGTCGTGGCACAGGTTAGGCATTGCAGCACGAGAGCTGCTTTTGTTTCCAAGTGATGCTGCCTGGCACACCGTTCGAGGCACTGAAGACCATTGTTTTAGAAGGCATCTTCCAAATAAAAGTGGCCTGATTTCACCGTGTATCTAGAGTGGGGCAGTTTTTGCTGGCCTGAGGGGAAGATGTGTTTGATTCAGAGGGCTTTTTAAATCAGGAAGACTTACACAGGCTTAAAATGAAGGCACTCTTTTTCCAGATCTCCTCAAAAGCCTGTTGTGGATCTGACCAACTGGAGCAATTGCCTTTGTCCCTGCCAGAAACCACAGCTGTGTCAACAACACAGAGTGGTCATTGTTATCAAAAGCAGATCTGAAAGAATTAGAGTAGACACTTCAAATGTGGTCATCCCCAGTAAAAGGTAATTAATCATCAAAAAGAAGCCTTTACCATGTGCTACAAAAACAAATCTGGGACTGTGAATCACAGCCTCCCAGATTTCTCCTTTTTGTTCTGTGGTTAGGGAGAAGAAGAAACCCAAGGATGACCTTTGGATGTCAGATAATAGTGTTGTTTCTTCAGAGTATCTTAATGCTCGCTTCTTCACCTGCACTAACCTGCCATGCCAGTGGGAGGCAGTGACGGTCCCCACAGCTGGTGGAACTTGGCATCGACCTGCTGGAATTTGCAGCAATGCTGCACCCGTTAAATGCTGTGAACCAGATCTGCGATCTGTCATAAGTAAATCCAGATGCGACACAGTGTCAGAAATCCAAAGGTGTTTGTAAAATGAATCCTGCTGCAGCAGAGCTTATCAAAAAAAAAAAGAAAAAAAACACATAATCAAACCATCCTAAATTGCCAAATGCCAGCATATTTTCAGCAGTTTGATTAGTTCAGGGAACAGTGGGCTTCCCGGCATTAAACTCCAAAAGGCTTCAATAGTGTTTTTCAGAAATCATGAAATATCCTAAAACCAAAGAGGGATTCAGGTTGAGGAGTTTTTTAGCTTAGGTGCTTGCTTTTGGAGTAGAAAGCTGGAAAACCTGTAGTCAGTCTAAAGTCTGGGAGGAAAGCAACCAACTGAGCAGCCAGTGTCCTTCCTTAGAAGTTGTTGCAAGTTGTCTGAGTGTCTTTTTAGAGCAAGTCAAGCTAGTCTTGGAGCAAGTTTTCCCAGGAGAGCAAGAAGAGTTTCTATGTATTTGCAGCTGTTGTGCTTAGATTCTGTATTAGCCACCTCAGTTCAAGGTGGCTACCAAGAAGTAGCACCTTCATAGGGTGCTTTGTGCCTAGGTTTTTGCATAGGATGCTGTGTGGTGGGAAGGCCTGTTTTTTGAGCAAACAAATGTCACAAATTGCTGCAGTATCATTGTTCTGATCAAGGGAGTGCTCAGCCAGAGATCTGTGTGTCAGTTTATATCCAAATCTGCCCTTTAGGGAGAGATCTGGCACAGATCTTTGTGTACCTCAGTACTTTTTAACTTCTGTACTAGTGATACCTCATTCAATCTCTCTTGCAAGCTTCTGTGCAGTGGCATCAGACATGCAGCTCAGCCATGATCCCTGCAGGAGGCTGAATGAACCCATGAAAACGTGCTTTGGATCTTGAAAGTGTACTTTAAAGACCTGCAGTGTTTTAAGGATTAGCTGCTGAAACCAAAAGCCTTAAAAAGCGATGTCTGTCTTCCTGTTTCAGCAACTGGCAGTGAACTTCTGTGGCCTGAGAGTAGTGCATGGCACTCCCTAGAATGTACAGCAACTGCACTGGGTGAATCTCTTAATTCCTGATAGCATTGCCAAGCAAAACACAGCACCCGGTGTCAGTGTCCCTCCAATGGCAGCAGTCGTTATCATGGCTATGGCACACACATCCTGGGATGTCAGGATTTCAGTAGGGACGTTGTTTGTAGCTACCCAAAGTCACTGGCTGCGTGTTTGGTATAAGAGTCCTCAAAGAGCTGGTTGGACACTAAAATAAATAGTGCTTTTCAAGTGCATTAAGCTGTTCAGGTTGTGTTAAGGGATGTGCACACCTCACAGAAAGAGGCATGCAGCTTGAGCAGTGCCCAGAACTTCAGTGGTCTTATTCACCTTCTACAGAGAGGGATACCTGCTGTGTTACAATTGTGATGTAGTTTAGGTGGTCTCCCCCATTGCTGCTGGCCGAAGAGCACCCACTCACACAAATGGCATACAAGGAATTTATCATACTGGATTTTTTTGTGAGGCTCAGTAGCCGTGGTGTGAATCAACAGTCCCTTAATCCTTGTTGCCATGCTGTATGCAAGAGAAGGAGGGAGCTTAGGCTTGAGGCATTCCAAAGGAGTGAGGTTCTGCTGGGCTCCTGGAAAGCTGCAGCTCGCTGAGACTATCTGCAGAGTAAGTCTGACTGAATCACGTCAGAAGAGACACCTCAATGTTACCTCCTCCGTGTCCATCTCTGAGCTGTCCTGCCTTCAAAGGAGGTTCAAAAACTTCAACCCTATCCATATTGTTCACTGAAAATGTCTTCCACAGTGAGTAACTGTTGCAGAGCAGAGATCACGACGATTCATCCTGGAGGTGATGAGGCATTCACAGATTGAAGGATGGAAGGGGAAGCTATCTTTTTTAGTTCCCACTGTGAGTTGCGTACAATTTTAGACTTGCACAGCTCTATCTGTGATTTCCACTAACTGGACCTCAGCCATCTTTCCTCCCACTTAATCTCTCACGTACCATGTGTGCTCGCTGGGACTTGAGAGCAGACTTGAGGGAAGAACAAGCCACCATAAATATAGTAGGAGACAACATGCCATAATATCTCACCATGCCATAAATAACCATGTACTTCAGCTGCTCGCTGCTCCTCTGTGGAACTACCTGGCATCAGAGAGATCCTTTCCCTTGGTTTTCAAGTGCTGTCTATGTGGGGTGCAGTTCCTGTCTTTAGGCAGGGAAGTTGGATGTGGCTTCAAGATTAAGGATTTGTGACAAAGGTGAAACTTCTAGCACTTCCACCTTCAACCTCTCTTCAAAGAAGAGGAAGTCCAGTGGCGGTGGTCTAAGAGCAATGCCACAGTGCTGTGCATAAGTGATGATAGGAGGAGGTCTTTCAGCTTTCACCGTGATGATGATGATGTTACTGGGGCTGTTATCAGTCAGAAACTGAGGAGTGGAAAATATGCTCTGCAGTAATGGAGGGGAAGAGAAGTCCCTCCTTTTGCATCTGCTAACATGGCCTGAAATCTGTGGATGTACAGGTAACATCACCTCGAATAAGACAATTTTTAAAGGATTTCATTAACTTGGAGTGCACTTCTAAGATGGCACATTCACTTTTGTTGCAGTTCCTTTCAAGAGTAGCTTGTATGAAAGATACAAGAGAAATAATCTACTCTGATATTGTTCCCACATTTTTCTCTGGGTAGCATGGGTTTGGTTTTTTTTTTTTTTTGGTAAATGTTCCTGTTTCCTACTAGCTCTGTGTTTTCTCATTATTTTCATTTTATTTCTCTCAGATTCATTGTCTGCCTGGCATATGTAGTAGACACAGCAAGACATGGGCTTGCTGATGAGGGCAGGCACAGCTTGAGAGCAGCTTGAGAGCAGCAACCGAGGGGCAGCCAGCAGGAATGAATGTGGAGAAGAGAGGGGAATACTTTTAAGACTTTCCTAAACCAGGATGTGGAACTGAGGATTTTTTCCCATGTAAAAGCTTGAAGCTACCAGTCTGTGACTCAGCCTTTGAAGGGTCCTCCTCTGTTTTTATAGAGTATCTCCTTAAGAACAGACAAGCCTCTGGGAGTGCAGGGAGAGGAAACTGTCCCCATCTTGTGAAGAGACTTTCTCGGTGCATGGGTCCCAGGGATCCCTCCCAAGTGCCCATTCCCTACCTGTCACAGTCCTACATAAAATTGTCACATTAAGCAGATTCCAGCCTCTCCCCTGGATTTACTTGTCTTCAAAAAGCATCATGTGTTTAACAGTGTTTACTGCCTGATTTCTTCATATGGTCCCACTGATGTCCCAGCAACGATAATTGTGCTCTGCTAAACTGAACTTACCTGATGAAAGCCAGCCAGCTGTAGCCCAGCCACGCCGCCCTGCCTAGCGTGTGTTAGCGTTACAGCACAGGGATTTGAATCCACCAGACTTAGCTGGAGGTGGGGGGAGGAAAAGCGGGCTTCGCTTTTCCAAGCGAGCTCAAGTCCACACCCATCAAACCCTTTCCCTCTCAAGTTAGCAATAAACTCCCTGATCTGGGTTGCTGAGTGTAAATTCCCCTGTGGAGTTTAACAGGAGCCAGCTGCGCGCCATTCCTTTGGTGACGTGAATCCTCTGGCTGCACCAGCTTCCCCGCCCCCGGCCTTCTCCAACCTTTCGAGACCTGGATCCCAGTAAAACAAAATGACGTTATATCCAGAGTTTAGAGTGGCAAACCTTCCCCCTCCCTTGATGCATACAAATGCTTCCAGACCCGGAGCGGATGAGTAACTGATGCCCTGCGGCGAGCTCTGCTGTGTCTGACTGCAGGCCCTGCCTGCCTCCTGCCAAAACACTGATAGGGTTTCTGGACGGACCCTCTGGGAAGTTGTCAGAAAAGGCGCTTACAGCCGAGCCGCTGGTGGCATTTGAAGGGGGAAGAAGGAAGGCTGCGCTCTCGTGAGCTGCAGGCAGTATTCCATAGAGGCTGGCCATGTGCTCCCCTCCTGGGGTTTCACTCTCCTGTGGTTCTGAGTAGCCTTGGCAGGCTCCACAGGCTGCGAGGTGTCTAGGTAGCCTCTGGCTGGAGACCACTGCCTTCCTCCTTCTCCCGTGCTCCAGCCTGGCTGCTAGAAGTTATCGGTATGATTGGGATCGATAGAAAAGTGTGCCAGTGGCATGCAATTACTCCTGCTAAGGGTTGCCCAAAGGCAAAGCATGTGTGCTGCACGAGTAGCAAGCCAAGGGGCAGAGGTCGACCATGGCTGGAACAACCTGCAGGAATATCTGGGGACCTTGTGCCTGCAGGTTGTGCCCGGGGCTTTGCCAGGGGGTCCAAGCAGGCCATTCAGCTGTGCTGATGAGGCCAAGAGTATGGTCAGCAGGTAAGTAGATCACAGTGCAGCCCAGCAGATAGCTGCTGTAGTGGTGGAGCCGTCTTCTGCGTCCCATGGCTGTGTGCTGTCTGTGCTGGACAGTATAGCTCCTGTGCATTCAGACCTGTGGCTTTCCCATGGGAACAGCCACAGAAGCATGCTGTGGGAGAATAAACTCGTTTCTCTAATGAAAGGCAGTAGCATGGAAGATCTCATGTCTGTCTGATCAGGGCACTGGAGGAGCAGATGCTGGATTCCGTAGGACCTGTCTCTTCTCACATGTGCATGGGCCAGGATCATCTTTCATAGCCTGGGCTCCTACCTCAAGTCATTGCTCCTGAAGCTGAAAAATGGAGTCAGAAATCTGCGAAAGCCCCTAGTAATTACAGAGATCAATCAGGGAATGATAGGAAGAGCTCTGATTTCTAGGAAGCACCACTCATCTCCTGACTGACCGGCTGTTGCCCTTGGTTGTGTTTCATCTTCCAGCACTCTCTCCAAGTGTTGCCATGCCACGGTGGCACTCCTGTACCCCTTCACCTGGCAGCACACCTACATCCCCGTGTTACCGCCTTCCATGATTGACATCGTCTGCTCGCCCACCCCCTTCCTCATCGGCCTGCTCTCCAGCTCCCTGCCCCGCCTGAAGGAGCTCCCGGTGGAGGAGGTGAGCACTGTGCACCTGCACCTCGGCCTTGCTCTCGGTTGCTTCCAGCGGGCCGAGTTGTCTTCTGTCCCAGAGAGGTTGATCTTGAGAGTCTTCCTTGGCAGCTGGTGGCGTGAAGGTGCTGAGCTGCCGTCTTCTGGCGAGCGTGGGGTGAGGGAGGAGGCGGACGTCCTCTGGGGAGGCAGAGGTTTGCGCTCTGCCTTGTCCGTAGCTTGGGAAATCAGGGCGCTGGGATCTCCCCCTGTGGGGCTGCTGCAGGTAGGAGATGATTTTATTAAAGTTTCTATTGGTTTCTGCATAGTGTTGTCCAGGGGCTAAGTGCAGTGCACCAGGCTTGAAGTATGATTGCTACAAATTGGCCAGGAGAGCTGCTCCTCTAATTAACGCCGGTGTCTAATGAAAGGAATAAATAATTAAGAACTGTGGTGCACAAGGGTGAACGCAGCAAGGCTGAACATGGTCAGGGAGGCATTTCCTCCCTGCCTACCCAGGGGACAGCGGTGCAGTGCACAGAGGGAAGAGATGGAGTTCTGATCCCGACGTGGTGGTGAGGAGTGGCAGGCTGGGCTTCGAGCACAGTCTCCTGCTGTCCAAGCTGTTCTGTGGTTTGCGGTGATGTTGTTAGAAAGCTGCAACGAGGGCTCCGCTCTTGGCTCGTGCTTGGGTGCCTGCTCCAGCTGCAGTGGTGCGTAGGAGGAGCGGGGGCAGGGCCGAAGAGTCTCCTCCAGAGCAGTTACAGATTAAGATAAACTCCGATGCTGGAAATAATTACTTCCCTTTTTTATTCTTGCCCTTCCATTCTTAGGTCCTCGTCGTTGACCTTGTAAATAACCGGTTTCTGAGACAGGTGAGCAGAGCTATTTCATATTCTTCATCTTCTGTCCCATTCTTCTACCACACCTTACCTCTATTTGTGTTTGCTGACCTACCTGGCTGGCTGGATTGCTTCCTCCCCACGCAAACTGAGGCAGGATTTGTGGCTGGCAGCATTATAGGGATTGCTATGTACATACATAATATTAGAGTCCCAAACCCAGCTGTTGAGGACCGAATAATTGTGCATTAGCTCTCTCTCTGTTTTCTTTTTTAAAGAGGGAAAACAGTGGCACTTGAGCAGTGTGGGTCCTTAAGTGGCGTCCTGTAAGGCTGAGGGCAGAGCTGGAGAGCCTTGGCTCAGCACTGACAGCTGGGGAGCAGCACTGGCTCTTCCAGCCTATGTCTGTCGGTCCATCTCCTATCGCATACCCGGTCCTGAGTGGGGAAGGGAGCCCTGATGATCTCTTCAAATCCTTCCTGCCTGAGGAGCTTGTGGTTCCTCACCCCAGTCCTTACACTGGATGGGTCACAAGTAGGAAGCTGGTAGACGGGAGCCTGTGTGGTGCTCTGCAGCCAGGATTGCCCACTGACTTTTACTTCCCTTTGTTGTGGAGAGGAGGAGTGGGATATTGAAGGGAAGAGGACAGATGAGCAAACATACCACTGGCCTGGGAAGCTAGTTTTGCTTCCTCCTGCTGCAGGGAGTAGCATGTGGGTGAAGGCCACTCCCTCTGTGCAGCTCTCACTTGCTAGCTGCCTTAGCTGCAAGGAAATGCTGTACCTTGCACCTCTCTTTGGAGGTTTAAGCTAAATCACATTGTCTCAGCCAGGGCTGATAGGAGCTCACACACAGTCACCAGCAGTGCCTTGGTCTACGGGAACTCGTTACACCTCTGTAACAGGATCGGTGCCTGGGCAGAGTCAAGCAGGGGGTTGTGCTCACCTGGCTGCACGCCAGCATTGTTCAGCTCCGTCCTCTTTGTGATGGTGAGTGCTTGCAGGCAGACAGTGGGGACATGGGTGAGCACTGCCCAGTAGTCTCAGATTGGACACCTGAAATTCTTCCAGAATAGGAGAATATTTGGGACAAGACACCCCCTTTCTCTTTTGCCTCATGCTTCTTGATAGTCCTGCGCTGGGAGAATGTGCCCAGTCTGTTAGAGCTCTCCCTCTTCCTCTCCTCACGGTTCATTTTTGGTGCTCCCCCTGCCGTGCTGGGGACAGGATAGGAGCTGGCAAGGAGAAGGGCAGGGGCCGGCCATGTCTCGACCCCAGGCCCTGAGGAGGTGGCTCTGTTTTGCAGATGGAAGATGAGGACTCCATCCTGCCCCGCAAGCTGCAGGCCGCCTTAGAGCACATTTTGGAGCAAAGGAACGAGCTGGTGAACGACAAGGAGGAGGGCCCTGTCAATGGCAAGCAGGGTAAAACACGATGCCTTTCAGCTTAAAACCACGTCTCTTCCTGCCTCTTTTTCTCTTGTCGCTTCTTAGTGGAGAACTAGGCTTATATTGAATTTAACACCACAGAAACCGGAGGTAGGTCGGGATTTTGGTTGAATCTTCATTAAATATTCCATTGCACTGTGACAGTTCTCTTTGTGTGAAGAGAAACAGTACTTACCTCTTCCTAGCTCTGTCTGTCCTTCCCTTACGGCTCCAGGGAACACCTGCACTCCTTTTGAGGGGAGGGAAGTCCCACAGCCCTCTCTCTGCTGCTGACTGTGTGAGTGATGCAGGCTCCTCCGGGGACGGTCCACCTACAGAGCTGCCATCACAAAGGCAGCTCTGCGGCTCACAGGCAACTGGGCTGAGACAGCTCTTTGCGAGGCAGTATGGGCATCTCCGAGTTGCAAGGGAGCAAGACAAAATTTGGTGGCTTTCAAAGCAGTAGCAGCCCAGTCCTCTTCCATGGCAAGCACTTCCTAGGATGCTGTCTCTCCTGAGCAGCTTTTTCTGTTCAGGCTGGATCTGAAAAAAGCTGGGGAGTTTGTACCCAGGGCTTTTCCTAGTATGTCCTTACAGCACTCTCTTGACCACTGTCTCTTTGTTTTCTTCTTAGAGACCAGCCCTTTGAATGAGCTGGTGTCCGAGGCCTTTGTCCGTTTCTTTGTGGAGATCGTGGGCCACTACTCCCTCTTCCTGACCCCCACCGAGCGAGAGGAGCGGACCCTGCAGCGCGAGGCATTCCGCAAGTCCGTCTCCTCCAAGAGCCTCCGACGCTTCCTGGAGGTCTTCATGGAGACACAGATGTTTGGGGGCTTCATTCAGGAGCGGGAGCTGCGGAAGCAGGGGGTCAGAGGTGAGGGGCTCTGCTTGGGTTCTGCAGTCATGGAAACTCCGCTGTTGCTTCCGTGAGAGCTAGGAGATGCTCACCAGCCGCCAACTCCATCCCCAGGACCATGGCTTGAGGCTTCAGTCTGTGCAGGGGCCCCGAGAAGGAGGTGATAGGGAAGCATTAGCACAGGATGATGGTTTGTTCTGACACCCCTGTGTGGCCTTCAAGAAGTCATTCGGGGATTTTTTGGTTTCTGTTTCCTTATTGTCCCAAAGGGGTGCATCCACTCACAGGAGCATGGTGAGACATAGTGTTTGCACAGCGCATGGGAACCGACTGCTGGAGAACAGGGGCATTTTGTGCGTGGTCTGGTAGTTTGTCGTTGAGGTTGGGGTTACGGGCGTGCTTCACCACTGCAGTAAGGGATGTAAGCAGTATCCTCTGTGTGTCTACCTCTTTATTCCGTGCTGAATTCCCATCAGGACTGTCACAGTATGCTGCTGGAATGACATTTATTCTTGCAGTCCCTCACATCCCCTTCCCATGTCTAGAGGAAGAACTGGCTGTTTTGACTGGTAGAAAATACGGATGCTCATGTCCTTCCCAGAGCTGCTGCTGTTATTTCACTCCCGTTATCCCACAGTCCCAAGGGCTCTGCTGGCAGCTGAATTTTCTCCTCCCTGCTGCTGTTGGGTGTGCTGGCTTAGGAATTTCCTCTCAAGCACTAATGAGCAGTGGACACTTGAACAGGTGGCTGAGTAAAGAGGTTTTGCAGCGTGGTAAATCCCACGTGACAATTCCCCAGATGATCTCACTTTCTGGACTTAGCCGTGTTGGTAGCAGAATGAACGGAGGTTTTGTTTCTCCATGCGCGAAGTACAAAAGCTCAGTCAGCCTTGCAGTGGGGAGGGAGGAGGTGCACCAAAGCTCCTGTCCCAGATCTGGGCTCAGCTGGTGGAGGAGGTGGGGTGAGTTGTTCCCTCTCATGTGCAATAGTTTATTGGTAAGCTGGGACAATATGCTTTCAGGTGGGCATTTTTATTTTTTTTTATAGAGAAGCAAAGTAGAAGTTGGTGCTTGCTTTCTTTCTGCAGGTCTGTTTGAGGTACGGGCTCAGGAGTACCTGGAAACACTTCCCAGTGGAGAGCAGAGCGGAGTCAATAGGTTCCTGAAAGGCCTAGGTAAGGAACCAGCAAACCCCTTGGCTTCTCAGGAGGCTTGGACTTCTTATTGCCTTCGGGTTGGTCAGCAGAGGAGCTGCTGAAGGGTGGCTGGACTCTGCTAGTGGCTACGTGTGGCTTCCTGCAGAGCTCTGAGCCTCGAGTCATCAGTGCCTGGCCATGTATCCCTGTTCTGCCACGCTGTTGGCTCTGCCCCCCTGATCTGCCACTTGTCTGAAGGCTGGTGGGAAACCAAAGTTTGGGCCATGAGCTATGTCTGTGTCTTCCAAAGGACACGTGGGGCTGAGAAGGCAATGGAGCAACCAGTGACTTGGGGGTGGTGGAGTCAGTTCCCAATGAGGGGAGTGACGCAGGCTCCATGGCCTTCAGGTTTGCCCTTAGGGATCAGTGGTGTGAATCGCCCAGGAGTATCCTAAGGTTGAATCCATTTTCCACTGTAAGTGGGGCTAGACAAGAGCCCCAGACTGAGGTTAGAAATCCTTGATAAGTCATTGGACATCATGGCAAAGGGAGTTTGATTTTTGATTCAGATCACATCCCTGGCCCTCCTGTCTTTTCCTGGCCGTTTCAGAGCAGCAGTGTCTGTGGGGCTGGTGTGCCCTGCCTCTTACCCACACATGCTCTGGCCAGGTGAGCTTAGTAATATGTTCACCGTCCAGGACTGCTGGGCAAATGGGCTCAGGAAGGTCCCAGTCTGCAGCGCTGCTCCCAGGGCAGAGCTGGGGCCTGCTCAGCAGGAACCTGCTTGAGCTTTGCAGGGCAGGTGGCTGTGGATAAGGACCCAGGGCTGGCAGCAGGGGTGATTCTCTGCCAAGGCTTTCTCGGCTGGTGCTGGTGGGGAGTGACACTTGTTTTGCCTTGGGAAGTCCATTTTTCTTTCTCTGTCTCTCCAGGTAGCAAAATGAAATTTCTCCACAAAAAGTAAGAGCGAAGCACAACTTCGTTCCACAGAAGAGAACGACTTTACCATTTAACAGCAATAAATCAGACTATTATCAACCGTTCCCATCCAGCCTGCTCCCAGGAGCGAACAGCCTTCGGCGAGCTGACCACGGCCGGGACAGCCTGACATGTGGTGCCGCAGGAAGATTTGATGGCTGCGGGGCTGCCGGGACAGGTTTCTGGATATCTACAGTACCATGCACTGGACCAAGCACTCTCTGAACTCTGCACTAGCACGTTGCAGGCATCCCAGCAGATTGGATCTCTTAGCTAGTCAATTCTTTGTTTTGTTGTATTTTTCTATTTATATTGGGGTTAGAACAATTATTAACCGATGACTCTTGCCCTGCCTCCTCTCTGCCTGGTGCTGCAGGAGGCCAAAGCGGGACTCCCACGGGACTGGGCAGGCAAAGCTCAGGCACGGAGGAGGGGAGGAATGAAGACGTATGGAAACAGGTCTCTGCAAAGCTCTGAGGGCTGCAGAGATGATGTGGACTGACCAGGAGGAGCTTCCAAATAAGAGGGAAGGGTGAGGGGGAACCACTAAACCTACTGAGGACTTGATGGGCCAGCCAGCTCCCCGGGTGGCTGTGCCAGGGGGTCCTGGCACGCAGAGAGGCCTTTCCTTATGCAGTGTAATTAAAAGCGAGTGGTGTAAAAGGCATGCGAACCCTTGGTGTTTTGGGGAGGTGGGCAAGCTGTGTCTGCCCACCTGCCCACCTGGCGCCGAGTGTGAGCCAGAGAGGACATCAAGCAGCTGAGCCCTGGGCTTGGCCAAGCCCTCGGCTTCCCCGTGAGCCTCACAGCCCGGGTGGCCTCCTTCCCCTGCTTGCAGGGGGGCCCCAAAGTGGAGCTCACCTGCAGGGTGTTGCCTGGAAGACCCGCTTCCCGAAGGTCAGGCAGGCTTTCTCCCGTCTCGCATGTTGCTGCTGGGGAGCGCAGTAGGAAGCAGGCAAAAGGAGCGCGCCTGCCGCTGCCTTCTGTGCTCCCAGTTGGGGAGGAGGCAGGACCTACCATTGCCCCCCACTCACCTCACCTCTCTGTTTTGGTGGGGAGGAGAGGTGGGGTGGTGACAGGAGAGGTGCGTGGAGGTTGGGGGACAGGGGGTGAGGGGTCTTTCCAACTGGTGCAAAACCTGTTTCCTTTCCACTGCTTGTAAGGGCAGAGAAATGAGCAGCTGGAGCGTGCTTGGGTCTCTGCTCTTCGGAGAGCAAACCAGGGCATAGCTGTGCTGTGGCCTGAAGGGAAATCTCACCCCCAGCTCTCTGGGGGGGTTGCAGGGTGAGAGCTGCAGGCAGATACCTCTCCTTGTGGGCAGTGGTGGCACGCTGGGCTACACGGGGCTGCCAGAGGGTTTGAAAGTGGTCCAGGCGCCCCTGTGCTCAGCGGGCTTTGCCCGGCAAGAGAGCCTCGTTGAACAGCAGTGGGGTTCAGAGGAGCTCACCTCCACTCAGTAACGGCACTTCGCTGGCTCCCAGCATAATGGTGCTTGTTATGTCTGAGATGCGCCACTATCAGGGGACCAGAGGAGCTGGGCCAGTGGCTCTAGGTGGCCCTGCTTGAGCAGGGAGTTGGCCCAAATGACCTCCAGAGGTCCCTTCCCACCTCAACCCCTCTGCAGTTCAGTGGTGAGCACCATAAATGCCGGACAGCAGTAGTGCCACGCCAGGCAGGGGCAGGTACACAGCACCTGCAGCTCTCCGCTGCCCAAATCTTGTGCGGGGACAGTATCGGGGCTGCCCCTCGCCTGTGCTGAGCACCCGGCTGAGAATTGGCGCTACTCAAAGCCTGGTCTGTCACAGAAGGGGATGGTGGCCCACCAAGGGAAACTGCAGTGGAGTTCAAGGTGAATCAAATGCTGTGTTTTGGTTCTTTTTTTAAAAAGTGTTTTTAATGACAGCAAAATGGGGTTTGCAAAGCTGGGGTGCACCCACACATGCAAAGGCAGCAGGATGCCTGCAAAGCTTTGTGAGGTGCTAAATGAAGCTGATCTCGTGGCTCAGCTCAGGCCTCCAGAAGCAGATGTCCTACGTGGTCCCCCACCGCCAAGCCTGTTCCTGGGGGCTCTGTATTCCCCCTCTCTAGTGACATTTTCAACAGCATGGGACTTCACCTTCCTTGGTGGGAGCCGTGGTAAGGAGCTGGGAGGGTTTCCTGGAATGCCCGATGCTCACAGGCTCCTTAGCTCAGCTTGAACTCACGTGTGAGCATGCAGAGATACTGGCAGCTTTTACTGCAATATCCTACTCACTGAAATTAAAATGGGTCGTGAAATCGCCCCATTTGTATCATTTGGGGGCTTCAGGAGGCTCTGCCAGTACGGGGCTCTGCGGCCACTCAGTGCTTTCGTTGGCAGCTCTCAGGAAAGTGGGAATCAAGCCTACATAGTGTACAAAATCCAAGGGGGCGTGTTAAAAAGCAGCATGTGAGAAGTGCAATGAAAGAAACATTTACAGCAGTGTCATTAAGGATTTCAAATGAAACTTGGACAGAAAGCGTTGGTCTCCAGCTGCCGGACAGCCTCTCCAGCTTTATGCTGAGCCATGTTGCTCCGGGATGAGCAGAATCCCACATCCCTCAGGGCTCTTGGATGCTTCGGAGGAATCCACCTGGGAAGAAAAACCATAAGGCCGGCTGTACTGGGTCTGACCACGGGTCCGTGTGCCCTCCCGTGGAAGCTGCTGACAGCAGATGGCCAGAGAATACTCTACAAACTGAGCACGTACACTGGGTATGCCCTATATCATATCTATATATATATACACACCCACTGTATATACTATATATACCCAGGACATTATACTTGCCTACCGTACATCCCACAACCAAGGGTTTCCCACACCAGAGCTGGTGCCTGTGTGTTTAGCAGCCTCGGATGAGTTTCTCTCCCATGGCCACGTGTACGTGGGTGTAGACAAACGTGCTAAGGCAAGAGGCTGGTCCAGGACCAGTATGGATTTACCAAGGGGTACTGGAGAACCAGGACGCTCGGTCTGAGCTGTTAAACGTTAAAAACTGCAATCTCTGCTCCTTGCCAGTCCCTGGTGAGTTAAGCAGCTCACACACACCGACCTGAGCAGCTCTGCAGGGCCCGTGATGCCTGGGAGAGCCACGCTTGCTGACTTTGAGCCCTGTCCCCCTCCATGGCTTCAGGCTGTCAGTGTCCTGGAAGAGCTCAGGGCACCAGGCAAATCCCAGCCCTTACAGAAACTTAAGGGAATGTCCCGTTCACCACACAGTCGTTCGTTCATCGCTGATGGTGGCCACTGCTGGCAGGACAGACAGGGAGCCCTGCGCAGTCAAGAGACGAGACCCTGCCCTGCATAGGGTGGGTCTGATTTGGGTTTGGAGGGGTGTAGCTGAAGGGCTGTGCTCGCGGGTGGCTGTGCGTGGGGGTCCCTGGTGCTGGGGGGTTTGCAGCCTACCTCTCTGCCTGGAGACAGCTTTTAGGTCACAGGTGCCGGTGGGCAGCTTGCAGGTGTAGAGCCCCAGGCAGCCGCCACAGTCAGAGGGCTTCTGGCAGGGCCGGGACCGGATGCCGTGGCAGGAGCGCTGCAGAGGGAGGGAGGGAGAGCAGTGGACGCGGTGCTGGCATCCAGCCTTGCCTGGTCCCTGGCCCGGGACCCCCTCCCAATTACAGCCATGTCATCGCCCTGTGCTCATGCAGCTGACAGCCCTAACCCCCAGGAGCCTGTGCCATATACAGGCTTGAAGAGGTGTTTTCTGTGCAGGTGTGGGCTACCTGAGAGTGGCCTCTCGTAAAGTGCTAAGCATCTGGTCCCCGTGGCTGAAGGGCTGCCGCCTGTGCGGCACAGGTGGGTGCCCCCAGCCCACCTCCTGGGCACGGCATTTTAGGACACACACCCAGACCTGCGCTCGCCTCCTGACCTGCACACCACCTCCATTCCTGGCCATCAGCTCTGCTCCAAGCCTCACCAGGTACCGGATGGAGTTTTAGGGCTGTCGCTGCCCGCCACCCTTGCCTGCACTGCAAGCCGAACAATGCTGCCAGGGCACGCTGTGGCTGGCACTTTCACACTCAGCTCAGGAGTAATGGCCCAAAAGTGGCTTTTTTTACCTGATGTTCGCAGGGACGTGGCACACACGGCAGCTGTTCCTGCTGCCCTCAGTCCTGCCTGCTTTTTATGTCCCCACATTGCCACTGGAACTGCCGGGTTGTGAGGCTCCATGCAGGGGGTGCTGGTACTCAAGTGTGCACAAAGGATGCAGTTTTGAAGCTGGAGAGCTGGCTGAGCCGCTCAGGCAGGTATCCCCAACATAAAGGGCAGATGATAGCAGCCCATATGGGTGCAGCAACCTTCTGCCTGGAGAGAAGGTGCCACTCCAGTCCTGCTCTCCTGAAACCTCAGCCTCGGGTGTATAGCCATCCAAACGCAAGCATTTGGGTGGTACAACTGCTGGGAGCTGTGGTCATGGCATTGTGCTGGGAGGATGCTCTTTTCCCTGCATTGCATTCTAGAGCTGTCCTGCCTGGTTTCCATGTCTCTGCGCTGCACAGACCTGCCAGAGCCACTGCTAGGTCCCTGTTATAACAACCACCTGGGGCCAGTGACATCCCGCCTGCCCTGGGGGAACCCATGGAGCTGCAAAACGGAGGGAAGGGCCCGTTTCTTTGGCCCTGTCCTCTTCGTTAGGCACTCGTAATGCTATTATGCCAGACACTCCGTGCCCTGCAGATGGGCAGAAGCTACCCAGCCCTGGGGTCAGGAGTTGGCACCTCCCCTCACTCCCGGTTCCCCTGCAAACCCTCCATGCAAACCCTTATCCTCGCTAGCCAAGGGTGGGTTGTGCTTACCGTGTCCCCGTTGAATTTCCCGTACCCCTTCAGATGATGGCTCAGCCCCAGGCTCCTGCTGCGGATGGGCTGCGGTGGGAGCCTCCAGGTCTTGCTGGGGGGATCCTGCTTGCCACTGCCCAGCAAGGGCTTGGCCATGGCCTTGCTGGGGGACCCAAAGCCAGGAGAAGCTTCTCCCACCAGCTCCCATGCACCGGCTGGGTGGCGGCTCCCCTCTGAGCCCTGCCCAGGCAGGTTGTCCCCTCCATGTCCAGGTGGCCGAGGCTCTTCTTCATGGCCCTCAGCTCCTGGCTGCCTCTCCGGGGCACCAGCCCGGCTCCTCAGTGCCTCAGATGGTGCTGGGGCTGAGCAGAGCAGCACCAAGAGGAGTCCAGTGACCATCAGTGCTGGGTTCTTCATCCTCAGGGCCTTGGCTTCACTTGGGGTCCTCCTGCCCAGGCGATGCTGTTGGAGGTACGAGCAGAGGTGGAAGCTGCCTCTCCTCCGTAATGCTGGATCCAGCCAAACTCATTTTTATAGTGCAGGGACCTACCCTGAGGGCACAGCCTTTTTCCCCCGCCCCTGCTGTGTCCCACCTCCCCGCTTGTGAGCAAACCCGGCTGCTTGCGTGGGCCTCATTCCCCTCCCTTGTGCTCCCAAACACCCCAGCACCCTCCGGCCACAGCCACCCTGTCCCCTCTTCGTGACGGGCACGCACATGCCTGCACACAGGCGTGTGGCGTCTCCCACTTTCGAGCACAGAGTCTTTCAGCTAAACAACACTTGCAAGCAAGGTCTTAGTAAAGGGAGGGCTGCCGGTAAAAGTTTGTGCGTGTGAGAGGGAGAGGGGATGTATAAGATCAAAGTGGGTCCCTTTGGCCACTGAAAAGGCAGCCGTTACATTTTTCTGTTGGTTTTCCAAGGAGGTAGCACTGATATAATACGGCTTTCTCAGTTCTCCAGCCCACCCCTCATGCCTTCTCAGCTCTTCACCCAGTTTTAGCCAAACCTGATGGAAAGGCTGTAGGCTCAGAGGTAAGGCGTTGCTACGAGCCTAGTGAAAGTGGTCTGCGTGGAGCAAAGACACCAAATTAATGCCTCCATCCATTGCAGTGGGAGCTCATTTCTTATTAAAGAGCAGAGCCCACATGCGAGACTTGTGTTTGATCAAACTTTGGTTGGCTTTTTTGTTGTGTTAGATACCGGTGATCTGCTCCTCACTCAAGGGACCTCTATATGAAACGAAGAGTGAGTCTGTACTCCAGGCTTTCTATCCATCAGGTTCAAAAACCAGCCAGCACCAAGACCCAGCTCCACTGGAAATTAGTTTTAATAAGGTTCAGTGTTCACCAAACTGTTGGCTGATTACCTGTGACAACTGCAGTTGCATCCTGCACACATCATGTGTTGGGAGAGGGAGTCATCCTTCCTCATTGCTTTCACAGGAGACGCCTTTGCTCCCTAATACTTGTTCATATTGGGCACCTCGCTTGGATGGGGAAGGGACGGCACCCTCCACCACGTCATGGCCTCCCTGTCAGCACCTTCTGAGATGAAAGGTTGCAGTCAACAGTCCTGAGCACTGGGACTAACCCCTTCCCCTCAGCCCCGCTTACTAGTGGGGAGGGTCCCCCCCCCGAACATTTTTCCACTGAGTTCTGGCTCCTCATCCACCAAAGGGCAACGTTTGCACATGCACAGGGCTGCAGGAAAGATGCTTTTAATTCAGGAATGTTCTGGTACCTGCTGAGGAGGGACTGACAGCCCTGGCTTTAACTACAGCGTTTGGGTAGGATGCAGTTACAGCTGCCAGCCAGAAGACAGCTCTGAATTAAAGATCTGGGCACAATGGGGCAGCAGTCGCGCCATTGCAGTCTCCGCCTGCTCCGAGGGCAGATTTCCAGAGTGAAAAGTGTCTGTGGTCCTGCCTGCTGCACTGCATTCTCCCAGTGGGAGGAAGGACTCTGGAAGGTGTAGCGAGTTGCTGGCCCACTCCCCTGGGTGTGAGCAAAGGGAAGGTAGGAGACCAGAGAGCTGATTCCTACACATCTGCTGCTGTTATTTTCTGTATAGACAGCAAAGGTGCACTGGCAAAACACTGGTATTTTCATGCATGGCTGTTGTGATGATGAACTTGGACACTGCAGCTGGTGTAAGGCAAGAGGGAGGCTGTTCGGCAGACGCTGTACCTGAAGCCTGGGCTGAATTTTCTCTGTCCTGCTCTCCCCCAGACATCATTCTGGCACTTGTAATCGCACGGCAGGCGTTCCCCTGTGGACTAGGGATGAGTATGCGCAGTCACTGGCCTTCTTACCTCTGATGTGGGAATGGCTCAGCAGCCTTGAGCCAGCAAGCATCGCTGTGAGACCCACACAGAGGTCTCCTGCCACTCACCCACTGCCATCTCCTGCTACTCTCCTGTCAGCCACGGAGGTTGGCTGTGGTCCTGTGTAACCCCAAAAAACCACAGGCAGAGCTGGTGTCCTCCCACCCTCAAGTTTAGTCACTCAGGGGCTGGAAGATATCTAGAAGAGGTATCTCTGGGAGATAAGTTGCACAACAGAAGAGTAAGAAGCTGATTTCCATACCCAAGCTGGCTACATTAGCTAATTTTCAAAAGGCTCTGGACCAGAATTAATTTGTATAAAATTTATCTAAGTGTAGATATCCTTGCTAATAAAGATGCTGGAGGGGTTGAAGGCAGAGGGACAACCGCTCTGTTACTGCCTTTGCCATGGACTCACTGTGAACTTGGCAGAGTCATTACAGCTACACAGCTTGAGTGTCCACCTGTAAACAAGGGCTGTGGTTCCCCTTCTTGGAAACAATGTCATTATCCTGAGCTTCTGCGGCGGTACCAGAAGGCTTCTTGTTCTGGAAGGAAGGAAAGGTGTGACTGAATGTTTTGGTCCCAGCATGCTCTGTTAGGATCGCATGTCTGCCAGTGCTCCTCTCCAGCCAGCCACAAGTGGGAAGTTTTCTGTGTCAGGAACACAGTGGCTTGCCAAGTGGTCAGTGGTATGGAGAGAGGGGCTTGTTCCAGCTCTCTGAGGTGTGTATGTGGGTGAGCAGGGTGTTTACTCTTGACACTCTGGTCTGAAGAGGAAGGAAGCCCCAAGTTCAGATCAATGTGTGCAGGACAAGCGGCGGTTATCTTTTAAAGGCCACCAGCTTGGCCCCTGGTTACCCCTCTCTGATTAACCTTGCCTTTTTTCTCCAGGGGCATTGGACTTCAGAGCAAGAAAGTGCAGCATTTGCTGGCTGGCTTGGGAAGATTGATGAGGTTGTCCTTCAGTGTTATGTGCCTGCCAGCTGCACCTTGCCGCACGTTGTGGTCCATGGGACCTCTTGGATATATACCAGGAGTGAGCGGCAAGTGAGGATGTTGCTGTTGGGCTCACTTGAAGAGACATGGTCCTGAAGATCTGAGAGTCAGTGATAGAGGAGCTACCATGACAATAGACAATAGTGACACAGGTGGAGGAAAGGAAAATCTCCACAGGAGAAAATCTAGGAAGGACTGGAGGTTCAGAGAAGCAGGAGGTCTGAAAGACCAGAAACCAGCTTTTCTTCACAAAGAAGTTCCCTGGTTGGGGCCCCCTTCTCTGAGAGTTTACTCAAGACCAAAACAGAGGAGTGCTCTCCTTAGAGGGGGACGTGAGATAAGCTATCAACAGGCAGTACACAGAAGAATCAAGTTGTGGTTGCTGCAACCCAGGGGAAAAAAAAAAAGAGGAAACAACAGCAGACAAACATGAGTGTCAACAGTGCAACACAAGTTGTCATCAAATGCATTCCATTGACACTTCACCTCCCAAAAGGTTGTGTGCACTGAAAGTCTAAGTTCTCTGGTCAGCAGCCAGCTTTGGAGCTAGAAGCTCAAACCATAGCCCAGTTCCTGGAAACAGCAATGCGGGGAGTGTGAGGAGGTGATGAATGAAAAAGCCATGGTGCTCTAGTCCATCTTCCATACCTTCACCTCTGGCCAGCTCCTGCTCTTGACTTGCTCCTGGCTGACACTGGAAGTGCTGATTTCTGGGGAAATGGGCTCATAGGAACGGAGAGACAAGCTTGCAGCAAGCAGACCCATCCGGACACAGGTATCCGTGTCATGTTTAGCAAGCATCCCTGCAAGGATTCCTGCCATTAAGCTGTGGAGAGAAAGACAGGCAGTTTTGAACACTGGGGAACAGCTTTGACCAGGAGCATGGCCATTCCTTTGTACAAGCATTCATGTGGACACAAACCAACACTTACAGAAGCAGAATATGTGACACAGGAGGGATGAGGTTATAATGAAAAGGTTTTGCTTTTTTTGTACTTATTTTTAAATTTTGAGTAACAAATAGTGCTAGTTATTTGTATTTTATTTGCTTGTCACCTGAGAAGTTGAGGTGCCTTCCCACTCCACATTTTCTTTTGTCCCCAGTTTTCCAAGTGAGGCAGGAGAAAAGAAAGGAGTCTAAGAAGGGAAGACTCTATTTTTCCCTTGCTTTCTAATTATTTTGTTGCTTTTCTGTTCCTTGTTGGTGCCTTGTTACGTTCCCTCCTGTCCGCAAAGGGGTGGATGGGAAGAGAGGTAAAGTTTCCATATACATGTGAGCAGGGCAACGGAGACAGCTGGAAAAAGAAATCCAAAGCTGAAATGAGATTGTAGATTCAGATATTTGTAAACTTCTGCTGTGGTTTTCCAGTTGAGATTTCCCAGTAAAAATGATGTGAATGCTTGGAACACCAGCGGTCACCCACAGGTCCTCATAAGGCACTGAGGAGGCCATCAGGAGAAGCGGGTGGCTTTGCCATCTGCCTGGCTTTCAGGGGAAGGCTCTCCTGAGGCACAGATACGTGCAGGGTGGTGTTTGTGATCAACTGGGAACAACTACTGTTGATTCATAGCTAAATACAGTGATGATGCTTGGAAGCTAGGAAAGGACAAAGGAGAAGTGAAAGAGAAGGGAGAAGATAATGACATTCAGAAGGAAGAAGAAAGGACGGGAAAATGTGACAGCAGGGAGGATTAATCAGCAAATCTATAGGGAAGGGAAAAGAAAATCACTTTTTTTTGACCCTCTGACTAATTACCTCAGCAGCCTTTTATCCATAACAAAGGCACAGAAGATTACGATTTTCATAAACCATTCAATCTCTCAACAGCTCCAGAGGTTCAGAGTAAATATTTGGGGGAGCATCCCCTAGCAATGCCGTGCGCAGGCAGGTGGTGTTATGTTGTCATGGCAGCCAGGTGCAAGGAGCAAACAGCCGCTGCTCCCTGCGCACACGCATGGCTCCTTGGGCAGCACCTCTGGAGCTGCAGGAAAGCTGCAGGGTTGAAGCGTGAGGTGTCCTGGATCACGGTTTCGGGGTGTGTGACGTTCCCCGACCAGTCCTTCAAAAGTGCAAGGGTTCACGGAGGCCAAGCCGTGAATGTGTTACGGCCCTGGATCATACCCTGCTGCACACCCTGTCCCTTGAAACTGTCAACAGGCTGGGCTTGGGCCACTTTACCAGTTTATACGCTGTGGAGATGGCACATACATCAATGTAGTGTCCTGGCATTTCCAGTCTGTTTTGGGACTCTTACTCTGTACAATAGGGATTTCTGCGGCTCAGTGGAGCAGCCAGGGTTACCAGGAAGGAAAACCCTGGATGAACAAGAGGATTGTGAAAATTCCCACATGGACCTGGGGACGCTGGGGAACGGGATTTCTAGACCAATATTACTTCAGCAATGGGAGTAGTAATGGGGGCCTAGCTTTTGGCTAGTTTTAGAAGGAAAAACAAACTTAAAGCACTCCTGTGTAACTCAGTGGAGGTGTTTGGCAGTGGCACACTTTCTCTCACCTTCGCTCTTCTCTTAAATTAAGCTTTTTAAAAGGGGGAAGGAAACCCTAAAGAAGCTGTTTACATTAGACTCTAGAAAAAATTGTCCTGTGGTAAGGGGTAGTTGTGTACAGAGCAGATGGTGCAGAGAGGAGGCTGTGTCCCTGGAGGGACTGGCAGAGGTTGGGCACATCTGCTAGAAGCTGTGAGCAAAGCTGAGCTTTCCACAGGACAAGCTGACCCCATGAGGTTCTTCCCAGCCCCCATTCCTCTGCTGTTAGACCTGCTGCTCCGAACACCACTTTGGTCTTCTTTGGAGAAGATCAGCTTGCAGTTGCAGTCAACTCATCTCAGAGGCGATCTGGGACACACGGAGCGTGTCCTGGTGTTAAGTGCGTTAGCTAGCTTGGCAAGAAGTTATTGATTGATCCTAACTCAAATAAGGAAGACCTTGTAAGTTTAAAAAAAAAAAAGGCTTTTCATTTTGCCCACGCATAAAAGAAAAAAGAAGTGTTGCTATGTTGAGTTACTGGTAGGTAAGAGCAGAAAAATAAAAGGAAATATCTGTCACCTACAGCTTTTTGGTCTATCCCGAGGCAATGAAAGGATAGAATCAGTTATTGTGGTGTACGAAGGACGAAGAAAAAAAAACCTGACTACTACATATAGTTTGACAAGTTAACAAGGAGCGTAATAAAATATCACTCTGACAGTGATATATCTGAGAATTGGGCTAGGAATAATACTTGGCTTTTCCTCCTCCTATCTACAGCACTGTGCGAACAGCTAAGCGAGTGATGCAGCCGACTCTTTGGAAGTGTGAGCTATTGCCAGAGGCAAACGCAGAACCTGATGAAATGCTTTTATAGGGTGATTTTAGCTACTAAGTGGCAGTCCCCCTTCCATTGGAGAAGCATGGAAGTAAAGTAGTCAGTAAGGTAGCTTTGATGTAAGGTGGTTTACTTTGCTTTTAGCAGCTCAGCCTGGACTAATTCAGAGCTACTAGATTGCCAGGAAAGGCTTGGATCTTAAAGAAAAGCAAAACTAATAATGGCAATAATCTCCAAGATGCTTAGGGGGAGATTTTTAGCAAGCTTTGCAAAGAATCACAGCAACCAGTCCTGTCCTTGTGTCCTTAGTGTCTGTTCCTCCAGCAGCAGAATGTCATTTGCCTTTGCTTTCACAGAAATCTGATTATGGCCCTTCCACGTTTAGCCGGAGAAGACAAAGTAGTGAGCAAGATACCTGTCCCCAGCGCCCGAGACGTTGACTATCTCCTCCCTGCTGACGTGGATGGCAGGGTAGTGGGTGGCACAGAGGCTGGCAGCCGCGGTCTGTGAGGGGAGAGAGGGGAAGTCAGTGGTTATTGCCCAAGCTGATACGGCCTGGTGTGGCTGATGCCATCCAGACCTGCACGGATGCCAAAAAAAAAAAGAAAAGAGGGGGGAAAAAAAGGGCAAAAATCTTTTTTCACACTTTGAAAGAGATCAGTGATTTAAAGGAAGCTTCCCGAAAATGAAGCTTACACTCATGAATATTCATGGCAAGCATATTTAAAACTAGCTGACTATAAATACTGCTGCTAGGAGCCAGCAGTACACGGACAGACAATTTGGTTTTCTTTCAGAGCTGTGTATTCCACCCCCCAAACACATACATTTGCCAGCAGTGATGCCATGTTTGCCAGGGCTGCTGCCACACCACCAGAAATAGCAACAGTGCTAGATGGTCCCAGAAAGAAGCAACTGAGAGCTCAGAGTTTGTTTTCCATGCCCTTACCTGTTCGTGAGCTCCTGGATGAAGAGAGATGCTCCCTTCCAGGCTCTTGCCACACAGGAGGACACCATGAGCGCCAAGAGTCACCACCACACAGCACAGATGGGCCAACAAAGGGCGGGCCAGGGACATTGCAGTCTGGACCACATCCTCCAACCTGGATGGCAGCTCTTCAGAGAATGGGGAGGAAAACTTGTGGTATAACTTTAAAGGTCCTTAACTGGCCTTTTTATAGGCTGGCAGCCTATTTAGAAGCATCACTACTACTATTTATGAGCACTTCTGAAGTGTGGTTGATCCATTTTTTTTTCTTTAAATCACGGGAAACATGGAATTCTTCAACATCAGACTTCCATACCATACTACCTATCCTGTTCTGAGGAAACCACCCCTCATGGGACTAAACGTGTGTCTGTAGACATCAAAAAACTGTCATGAAGCATGACTTCCTTGTCTTAATGCTGCTGGATTTCCACCTGCATGTGGTGGGGTATTTCACTTCCACAAAGGGTGGTACTGTTGAGACAGGTGCTCTCAGAGCATCATGCTTCAGAGACATGTTTAAAAGCAGAGATTCTTCCTGTTTAGCTGACAAAGTGAGGCAAAAGGGATCTCTGGTTTTGGACAGGGAGCCATCCCAGGCCTACTGTGCTCTTCGATAGATCATCAGTCTGGCCTGGACCATACAACCCACACAGAGATGGCTTTACGGTGGAAGACACCAAGGGTGCTCATGAATCCCCACTATGTTATAGCCCAATTTGTTTGAAACAGGGACTGAAGTGGAAAATGCTCTTCTCCAGGATCTAGGTTATCTAAAAGTGTGACTGACCCTTCTGTGTATTCGATACCTGCTGGCAGATGGTTCCCAAGGGTCCGATTGATTGCTCTTAGCTCTTGCAGATTGGGGGAAATGTATGTGAGCACTTTCCAGCTGTCTGAGAGGAATGGCTTAGAGGCCTTGTTCTCGTCTGTTGGCTCATAGCACACTTCAAAACAACATTGCAATTGGTTGGTTAGTTAATTAATTAATTAGTGGTTCATCTCTACATCACAGCAGGATGCAGTGTAGGCGGCTTAGCATGATCTGCATAACTGGGGTTATACATGTGATCTATTGGAAAACGAAATATTATCTCCCCCATGCTAGGGACAAAGTCTCCCAAGGTTTCCTTTCCGGTGCTCAGCAACTACACAGTTGCTTTGGGCTCTGGAGTGATATAATCAGACTCCTCTTAGCTGGTTTTGGAGCCCTTGCCAAGTTTTAAGAACATTGTCTCCATCTTCAGGATTCGCTTTTAAAAATGAAGGCATAACTCCAAAGGTTTAGGAAGCCTTGTGAAGGATCCTCGGCATACCAGGGGAGGGGGGCATGTATTTTAAGGGAAGTGGGACAGAAATCCTCTCAAAAGATGCTTTAACACTTATTCTGAGAAACAAACTGTCTCACTGCTCAAACTGGCAGAAGTACACACATTTGGGCTTGCCTTGAGATTAAAGGCAAAGAGAGCAGCTTTCCCTGGCTTTCGGGCAGTGCTCGAGGGCTATAGCACCTACACTACAGGAAACGGGATTTAGCTGCAGAATCAGAAAAACTCAGAGAAAAGAAATATTTTGTCCCTTTGAAACAGAATAGCAGTGCACAGAAAGGAGTGCTGAATAACGCAGCGTGTCAGACAGTAACTGGCTATCTCCAGAAAGCAGCAGCGGAAAGTGCTCAGGGCATGCGGGGTGTCTTGGCACACACGCTGTCAGGAGCGCTGGGGCCAGGGCTGGGTGAGTTCTCCTTACCTGCTAGCTGATGCTCTCTAGCTAGTTGGCAGACATACTGAATAGTAGAAAGAGGCACATTTCCATCAATGCAAACTAGCGGGGCCTGGCATAGGTTCTCCTTGAACTGGGACACCTAGTGAAAATCCAGGACACAGAGGCAGCTTGAGTCATTGCAGAGGGACAAAATGATTGCTATTCAGAGTCTGGATGTAGGATTTTAACTCGTATTGCAGCCCTTAGGTGGAAGCATGAACTAAAAGAGTGATTCCCTAAGGAAAAGGGATTTTTCCATTTGTCCCATCTGCTCCCCTTCTTCTCCTTCCCCTGCTCCCTGCAGTCAAGAGCTGGACACAACTGGTAGAGCCCCTCCAGTAGAGAAAAACCGTTGCTGGTCCTCACTAGACCACTTTGGTACCCGTGGGTCAGTCAGAGACCTGCAGGGAAAGGGAATGCTGCTATTTAATGCCACTGTAGGATTCCCTGCGCTATGCCTGGCTTGACTACGCCTTTGCTTGTCATTTGGATGTCCTCTGTGCACAATGCCTCCTAAGACAGGTTGTTCATCGCAGTGTTTTACTCCCAGGTCCTAACCAAATCATGCAGGGATGGGGGATAGTGCTATAGGCACCCGTGCGGCACCCCTCCACGTCTCTGCTAATCCTGGCGGAAAGAAGGGCTGCCAGAATGCACTTTGCAGCAGAAGATCGCGTCAGAGTTTCCACTGACCACAGCTGTTTTCTAAAGCTCTGGAGAATTAATCTGTCAGGTAATAGCTTCCCATGCTAAGGCTTGGGAGAGGCAGGGAGGGGATGGAAGTGAGAGCAATGACCATATTTTTCCCTAGGAAGTCTCCACCTCATGGAGATCCCACTGTAAGTAAATTGCACTTAACTTCCATGTCACTGTCAGTCATGAAGCACAGGCTTTTGTTCTGCTGACAAAAGGAGTAGGGAAGGAGGGTGCAGTGATGGGGCTTTCGCTGAATCAGTCCTTAATCACTGCTTCCATTAGCCCTGACGTTATGAAGTTTGAGATGTGCTGAGCAGCCTGTTGATGCAACTCAGCATGTAGAAACAACAGGGATGGTGGGGAGGGGATGGAACAAGAAAACTTGCTTTAACCAGTGTTCTGTTCACCTTTTTTTGTTTGTTTTTCCTAAAGGGGGAAATACCACTTCTGCAGGTGGACTGGATTTGTTGCTGGCTTTAAGGCGCCAGAAATGCTAGGTTAGCTGGGACCAGTTAATGAAGAGGATTCTGGCCTACATGTCACAGGATGACAGTAGTGGTGATACTGTATGGAGCAGAAACAGGTAGAAGCTCCATCTGGGTCAGCAGCAACAGAGGGCTCTGGTAGCCTGCCATGCTGCTATTTCAGTGGCCAATGTCTGGGGTTAACTTTAGGAATTCCCTTGTTCCCTCTGCACACCCACTCCCTCCTGGCACAGCTTCACCAATTGCCTTTTGTCACACATCCATGCTCCTCCTCGTAACAAAAAGCTTACAAATCAGACGGCTTGCGTACGTATTGCTCTGTTATCTGCTGGTGGATGTCCATATCTCCCAAGCCGACGCTGAGCTCCCCAGCACTAGTGATCACAGCACAGTAAGTGGCTGTCCTCTTCCCCTCCAGCTGAAGGACGGCGCTCATGTCCTAAAACAGGGAGCACAGATATACACGGAACGTGTTTCCCTTCTCTGCCACACTCAGCTCATTCCTTCTCTGTGCCCAGCTGATCAGTAGCCCAGCTTGCTGTTCTCCCTTCAACTTCCCTTCTCCCTTGAGATAAGTAACACTTCAGAGGTATCTTGGTCTAGACAGTGCTAGCAGATTTTTAATATTCACAATGCAACAAATGCCACAGGTTAAAGAAATCATTTAGTAAATGAGAGTGACAGGTCTCTGCAGTACAGTTCCATAGGTTGCATCTCTGTCGTAATGGAAAGGTGGTCTGCAGCCCTGCCTGCTCCAGCCATCCATTCCCAAAGCTTGTGTGATATTTCGATGGTCTGCCGACATGCTGGCATGTCTTGGCAGCACGCAACAGCTAGCGGTTACGTTAGCCACCTCAGTGACTGCACAGCCTGACTTTCAGCCTTGGAGCCATTTTTACAGCAGTGTCACAGACACAGCTATGAGGTGTCTTTCCTCTGTGGGTCTTTTGAATGATCTGCTTAGAGAACTCAGGGCATTTCTTGGAATATATACGTGGATGGTGAAATGCATCCCCTCCAGTAGTTGGCAGGGAAGTTGGAGGTTTTGAGGAAAGGGTCCTCTCTGACACTGGTGGTAATGTGTTTTGTTATAGGCAAGGATTGCTTGGTGGCTAGCCAGCAAGTCCATCTTCCCTTGATAAACTGCTCACTTTGATGGCACAAACTGTGCTGTGCTGGGTAGAGGAGGGATTATAGACCTGCCACTATAAAACCTTTATAAACCAAAGAAGAGTTCATGTTCTTATTGCTTCATTTACCGAATTGCTCAGGTAGCCAGAACTAAGGCCCCATGCGCTCTATTTGGGTATCAAGGCCCTGAGGGCACTAATAGGCCTTAACAGATCATAGAATCACAGAATCGTTTGGGTTGGAAGGGACCTTTAAAAGTCACCTCATCCAACCCCCCTGCAAGGACATCTTCAACTAGATCAGATTGCTCAGAGCCCCATCCAGGCTGACCAGCCTCACCTGGCTTCTCCACCCACCCCTGGCTTGTCTTCAGCCCTGCCTCTTCACCATGGAGGTGCCTGATGTCCTAGGCTGGGGTTGCCCTTCTGGCTGTCTCTGCTCCTTGGCTGGGGGGGTGAGGCTCTGCCCTGCTGCCCCTCATGAGCTCCTGCTGCTCCTGGCTCTCTGGCCTCGGGGGACACCCTGCTGCTGCTGCCGTCAGGTATTCCTCCAGTGCACAGTTAGGGAGGGGTGTATGCAGCTATGCAGAGGACCCTACTCCTCTGAATGTGGGAGGTATCCAGACTGGGCTCCCAGTTCCAGGTTTTCTCTGTCTAATGCTTCACCCAAACCAGGCTGATTTTGGCATTGCTTTGTCTATCCTCAGAGTCAGGCTTTGCATATTTCTGGCTGTGCTTAGGCCTTCCTAGAAGTTTTCATGGTTCCTTCTGATTTACCTCTCTGGCTCCTTCAAGCACCACTCCCTGGAGCTGAATTCAGACCCTATGGTTCAGCTCCAAACTGTACGTACTCTAGGGAGTGGCTCCTTGCCTTCTAATTGTCTGTAACTAAAGGAGCACTGAATTATTCCTACTCCTAGCCTGGTGGAAGGTGGCTCTTATGTCTGCCAGGGTTGAGAATCATAGAATCATAAAATACTTAGGGTTGGAAGGGACCTTCAAAGGTCATCTAGTCCAACCCCCCTGCAAGGAGCAGGGACATCTTCAACTAGATCAAGTTGCTCAGAGCCCCATCCAACCTGGCCTTGAATGTTTCCAGGGCACCACCTTTCTGGGCAACCTGTTCCAGTGCTCTATTACCGTCATTGTAAAAAAATTTGTGGTTTTTGGTTTTTTTCCCCCACTATGTAATGTCATCATTTCCACACTTCTGAGGTGCCATTACTGTGCAACGTACCATGTGGTGACAGTAGTGCAGGACGGACTCTGAATGTTCATCCCTCCCTATGGCTGATAAAAAGAGCGGAGTCAGTCCAAGACGGCTTAAGCAGTCTAAAAGCAAATGGAAACAAAAGATGTTAATAAATCCATCAGAGTACAGTGAACAGAGTGACAGTCTGTGCAGGATGAGTGTCTGTAGAAAAGCCTTTTCCTGGAAAACTTAATTCTCATCAGTCCTTTTCTAGAAGGAACTGCAAGATGAAACTCAGCCACAGCTGCTGCCAGATTGGCAGGGGGTGATCTACAGCTGCCTGCTGCACCAACACTCTCAATTCTCTGGATTTTTTTGGCACATCTGGGACTAGAGGAAAGAGAAAGAAGGGGAAGAAACTTCTACACTTCCCTGGCATAATCTCCTTTACCATCACAGGCACGTGGGCTTTCCCACATTGCTTCTGTGCATGGCCTTTCCTGCTGCTGGCCTTCCCACACTGCTGTTCCCACCATGCTCTCTTATAAAACCACTGAATCCGAATGGATTCATGGGAAGCCCTTCCTCCTCTCCCTTCAAGAGATCATCAATCATACCTCAGTGGGTGGCATTTATTTTTCCCTCAAGCTTCTGTATTTGTGATCTGAAGTGATAGTGGATTTGTGTTAGGAAGATTTGAGAAGAGTAAAAAAGACAGAATAATCCTAAAATCTTTTTGTAATCCACTAATTTCAATACCCAAACACTAGTCTGCTCCTGCTTGTCATGGAGCACCAGGCGCAGTGTGATCCTCGCCTGTAGCCAACAACTGTAGCCCTTTCACTTCTACAGTAATTCCTGTGCTCCTGTTCCTCTTGTCCATGATGCATGGATGATCATCTTTGAATAAGCTTATTCTTTTCAAATTCTTCTCAAGACATGCTGCTTTGTGACTACAGCCTGGCACTAATTCATCACTAAGGGCCAGGCTGTTCAGCAGTCATTGAGGATCACTGATACTTATTTAACTTTGACTTGAGGTCACTGTGCTATATGTTAGTTTAACTTCATATTTGAGGACATTTTTCCTGATCCCAGCTCCCTCCCCTCTTATTTCTCGGAATGGCCCCTGCCTTTTCCAGGCAGTTTGCCCACTGGTATATTGCCTAACGTGTCCCAGATCTTAACAGCATTCAAGAGCTCCTGCTGTTGAAGGAATACCAAAGGACAAATCACAGCTGGCACGCACCCACAGGCAAACCCAAGCACTAGGCACCTGCCAAGTTTCTTCCAACGCCACCAAAGGTTCGTCTCACTCTTCCAGCGTTTGTTTGCCCACCGCCCTGGAAGAATAAATTGTTAATCGGCAAAACTGGGAGGGCTGCTTGGCATAGGTGCTGCATCTCCATTAACACGTGAAGTGAAGCTGATGTTGCTGAAACATAGGTTAGCAATTAGAGGGAGAAGAAGGTATCTAGCTATCAGATTGAGGGCGATGCAAACTTCTAAGCCATCTACACACTTCAACCCTGATGACAAACACCTGCTTCCTAGGAGGGGAGATCCACTTGATCTCCCCATGCATCGCTATTTGGTCTGATTTGCTTAGATCTCTTAGAACAATGATAACGAGTGTTTCAGTCGATATGAGCCGCCCTCTGAATATACCTGCTCATAACAGCACTGGGACTCCAGAGCCGCTGACCCAGACCTGATGGACTCTGCAGCTTCCTTCCAGGCCACTTAGCTCCCCTCTTAAGCAGTTTGAGGGATGAAGTTTTATTTATTTATTTATTTTCCTCTTTGAAGATAAAATGAGATTTGTTACCTTTGCCCACATTGCATCTGTACTTTACTCACAGAAGGATCTCAGAGTCTACATGCTTTCTTTCACTTGCCCTTCTCTCTTCCCAAACATCTCCCTCATCAAAAATACCCTTCTCCACCTGTGTCGTTATCATCTTCTCTTTTCTCTTGCCTCTGCCTTCTACTCCTCTGTCCCTCTGTCAGTCTGTCATAAACAGACAAATTGTCAGAACACAGGCAGTCCCTCACCCGTCTCCTCCTCCTTCTAATTATTCTGCCAGAACAATTACGTCAGTAAGTGCTTAGATCTCTTTGGACTTCATCCGGCTATCAAACGGTTTTAAAGCTCCTGTTTCATAAAATTCTGAAACATATTTTCCATTTCTGAAGACAGCTTGCCACTGGCAGTCATAATGATCTTCACAGGTCTGGATAATTCAGAGCTTTCAAGAGTATGTTGAGCATTTGAGTGGCAAGCGCTGAAGTGTGTGCGTGCCCGTACACAGCAGCTCCTGGCCCAGACTCTCTCTGCCCCATGGTAGCCCAGGTGCACCAGAATACCCCTGCACATACACGCTTTTCTTGCTTGTAAACACCACCACCTATCCTAAACAAGTAAATGTGTTGCCATCTCACAGTAAGAAATATTCTGCCTCCAACCTGTCGCTGTTCTTGGGCATTCTCAAAACTCATACTGAAGCTGCCCAAGGACCCTTCTTCTTCCCCCATTCGAAGCTGTACATCTGTCCTTTGCATACAATGCTTTCTTCTGCATCTGGCCCTGCGACTGCAAGAGGCTGCTCTCCCACCTAAATATGCTCTTTTATTACTCTCTTCTGACCTCCAGGCTGGTTTGGTTTACCCTGGCTCTCCCCAGTTTTGCAGTCTATAAGAGTTGGTGCTAATTCTTGATGCCTTTGGTTTTCTGTCTGGCAGTTCTCCAGTTCCTGAACTGCTCAGACCACCTGAGCAGAACTGCCTGTATATAAGCAACCTATGGCCTCTGTCCATCTTTCCACCACTTCTGACTCCTCATTAACCCAAATGCCCCTCCGCTGCATTTGCTCGTCTCCCTGGCAATCGCCACTCCTACTGTTAGGAATGAGGATATTTCCATCTGCAACTGTCTCCTGTTGAGCGTTGCAGATTTTGAAAGCATTGAGCTTGGCCATTTTAACTCTAAAGCTCACTACTCATAACAGAGGCAGCCAAGGGGGGAAAAAAAAAAAAAAAAAGGCCTTCTCCAAAGTAAAAAGCAAGGATTCTTGTTTCGGCAAGTCAGACAACATGGCTTTGAACACTAGCCCATACTTTAATATTAAAAGAGGGTACTAACCGCCGTCAATAATGAGCACAAACTCTATTTTATGCAGTTCCACTATCTGTTTTTCACAACCGATGCCTGCAAGAATGTTGAAAATACTCATGAGCTCCTTCACTGTCTGGCATGCTGATCTTCTATTTTAGGCCCCCGCACATCCCAAAGGCAGAGTTTCAGGGTTTTTTATGCCAAGCCTTCCGTCAAGAGCAGATGTAGCAGCCTCCCACTCAGGGACCCAGCTGAGGATGACCTCTGCTGTGGTACAACCCCACAGGGCCTAAAAGAAATGAAGATGCTAAATCTCTCTTTAAAGTAGCAGGTGGGTGAAGTGAGAGGGAACCTAGCAGCCTGCTTTTGAAGAAAAAGAAATTACTGGCTCTTATCGCACCTTGCCAGCTCAGACGTAACTGCAAGTCTGAGCTCAACTTCTGGGTATCCTGAGAGAGTTATAACCATAATGCTTCTTCCAGCACTTTTCTCTGAGCAAGATTGTGCATCCTTCTCTGCAGGCCAGAGAGTTACTTGTAAAGTGCTTTACTTCTGGATAGCCTTGAAAGCCAGGTGGGAATTACAACCAGGAGAGAATACAGCTGCTTTCTTGCTGAGACAGCATGAGCTGTGAGTGGTACCTCAGCATGCATAAGGGTGGGACCTGCTGGGTGCTGAGCTCTTTGAAGAAATCTGTCTTTAAAAGCCAAAACAAAGCAATTTTCCTCTGTGCCTTTTCCTCTGTGCCTAACCACAGCAGCTGTGAGCAGGAACATTTTAGCTGTCAGTTCCCAAATCCTCCTGCAGCTTGGCATTTGGGTAGCTGCCACGATGGACCATCAGCTCTAGGTCTCACTGCTATGCAGATGGGCAGCTAACGCCTCACTTTTTCATGCAATGTTAAAATCTCCTTTTTCCTTTTCCCCCCTCAGCTGTTCCCAGCAGGGTCTACAGCTTCCCTTGGCCCTTCACCACGCCATGGGTGGTCCCAGGATTTGCACTCACATCTGACTTGCCAAGTGGTGGCTGCCCACCCTTGGACACAACTTAGCTCCTTGCCCTGATAGCTAAGTGTTGGGTATGTATGTCACCAGTTAGACAACAGCTGAAGCAGTTAACTTTTTGGTTTTGCAAGCCTTCATAGCTGATGCCACAGCACGTGTCACCCTTGACCATTATAACATTGTTTTGCCTCTGTATCGTTGTATAGTCAACTTCCTCAAGGACAGCTTCCTCACCACATCTTTCCCTATGTGATTGAGAGGTCTTCACAGACTGCCCCATCTGATGGCAGGAGTTTCCTGCCTCAACAATCAGCACAGAGTAATTTGAGACACCAAAAAACTTTTGAGCAAGCGTCACCACCTCAATTTGTAGTACTTCACACAGCTCAAGAAGAATTGTATATGCCATGCAAATGGCTGTCACTTGCACAAGGAAGTCCCAGGTCTGTTCTACTTTAGCTTCTTGGTTTTTTTTGTTGGTCGAATTGAGAAGGGGAGGGTCTGGTAACACTTAAAATGTTCACTATTTTTAAAGCAATCTTTCTTTTTTTTATGTTGTTTTTGTGACGCAAATCCTTTTTGACTGAGGAAGCTGGCCCTCTTGTTCAGCTATAATTGTGTCAGTACTATTTTTCTCAAAGGTTTCTTTCCACTGTGGGTACTCTGCATGGAGACTCTTGTTGCTATTCATGCTGCTTTCCATAGCTAAGACAGTCTCAAGCAGCCAGAGCTGGCTCTTACCTGGGGATTTTCTCCCTGTAGGGTTTGTCCTTGAATTAGAGGTTGTCATGGCACAGAGAGGGTTTCTATTCATTGCTTCCAGCTCTTTGCATATGTGCTTTGAGAGTGCCCTGGGCAGCTCTTCTGCTAAAAGAGCTCTTTGGGCTTATGGCATCAGAGAATAGCCCCAAGGCATCATAACAAAGACTGTAGAGACCAGAGTCATTATGTAGAGATTGTAAGGGTGATACATTGCTCTGTCCCTGTCTTGAGTGGTAGGGATAGTGACTTTCTGCATGTGAACAGAGTAGGTCCGTATGTACCACCCCATTGCCCACCTAGACAACACACCAAATAATGCAGCACCACACCTCTCAAGTTTGCTCATGTGTGTGCATACGGACATGTGGATACCACACACGGATACCACCTTCCCCCCCACCTCGCTTTGGCTTGGCACTCCTGTAAAAGTAGCTGGAAATGGCAGCCGTGCTAAGAAAACTGCTATAGATACAGTACCAGGATGACAGGGTTCCGCGCCTTGGCTATAAAGTCAACGTTGATACCTCCAATCACCACCTTTAAGAAGGAAGAAAGAGGTAAAAAGTGGTTGGAAGGACTTAGGAAAAAGTTTCCAAGTCTTCTTTTCTCTTCCTAGTCACTTTTCCCACCGTCTTGAAAGCTATCTCATTTACAGTGTGAAGGCTTGTCTAGACACAGGTCTGCACAATCCTGATTAGAAAGAATCAAAATCTCTTCTATACGTTGCTTTCTGAATTATGCCTGATCATAGGTAGCCCAAGCATGGCAGGTGGGATATTATTGTGTACACATAGGGGTGCTGGTGCTTTCACTGAGTGGTGGCAAAGTAATATGCTGCACGGGTCCAGTCATGTCAGTGCCCTTGAAGCCATCTCTCTTGGAAAATTTTTTACATATCAAACCTCAGAAACATCCAAGCACCGTTGAACAAAAAAGCAAAGAAAATGGGAAAAAGTGGGCCGAAAAATGCAGTAATTTCTTGCAAGCTGCCAGAAGAAATTGCCATACCCAGTGACACTTTATGGATCACTGTCTTATTGTCCTACAAAGCCAGAAAAAGCAGGACAGTTCCACAAACAGGAAACTCCCAGATTCTTTGGGGACATACAGATGTTTTTTCTTGTTGCATCAAATGTGGGGTTATTGCCTCTGGAGTCACTGCTCTCTTTAATGTTGACAAATCCTATTACAAATGGGGTTTAGAAACTTTTTCAGCTCTCTAGAGACCACCTAAAATAGATTTCCTGTAAATTTTGTGGCACACACAAAATCCAAGATAGTGAATAGAGTATTAGGGTTTTAATGGATCTTGTTTGGGATATGCTGCACCTCTTGTAATTCTGGCAATCATGAGCAGGAGGCGAACAAAAAGAGATATTTATAAAACACATATGGCTCAGCAGCTCAAAATATCTCCACCCACCCTCTTCCAGATCTACTCCTGTAGTCACGAGTTCCATGGCACTGACAGCAATACAGCTGAAGTTGTACATAAGGGCACAGTAAAAGGTGAAAAGGTGATTAAAGCTTTAATGGATTTGATGGCCTAAGACTTAATGAGATTAGGCCACTGTCAGTGTTTATTCCCTGTAAATGTTGATGAGAGAGGAGAAGAGGATATCTATCTGAGAAGAATAAAAAACACTAAATAGAGAATGTCTGCCAGTGTGAAGCACAAAGATCAGTCTCTGGGTGGGTGAGTCACTTTTTACTTTTGGGAACAGATATAAATTTAGCCTGTGCTGTCAGCAGAGATGCATTATATGGAGGGCAGCAAGAGACTCACTGGCCGAGGTGGGGTTGTGTCCTCTTGCCGAGGCAGGTTCCCCTTCCTTCTGGCTTTCTGTAGTTTGCTCAGGGCCACTGCAATGCAGCTGCCCACTCTGGCATTGTTCTGGATCAGAGCAAGGTCTGTTTGGCGTTTCTTTGAGGAAAAGAAAAAATATCAGCAAGATTGACCTGTCAGAGCCTATGTAGGAACTGCCTAGAGGGAGAAAGCAGAAAATACATGCTGTAAAACTTGACAGATTTGATCCCCCTATACCATAATCCTTTGTGGGCACATATACCGGGTTACAATACTGCAGGAACATGCTGAGGTTTTAAATTTTTTCACCTTCCCTCCCCCTGGGTCCACGGAGAGGAAACTTGTTGTCTCTGTTTGACAGATCCCCACTTTTTGTCTGCATATAGCTGTCATATCCAAAAATGCCTTTACCAATCTGCCCTGACTGACCAGGTCTCCTAGAGAGCTGGCAGCAGAGCTTGGATATGAACCCGGCTCTCCCAGATCCTACACTGGCATTACATCCAGTAGATTTACTTTTCTCTTGCCTGTGCAAGAAGATTCCTGCTCACCCAGCGGTGTTTTCCTTCCAAGCTTCTCTTACTCTGCACCAGTGTGAAGAGTTGGAGAAGGTGGTGTGATGTACAACGCAGTGCTCTAGGAAGCTGAGGTACCTTCTAGTGTGCAACCCCACTATGGACAACAGTGTCCTGAGACACCATCATGGAGCAGGCAAGCTTGGGGATCAGAAGTGAGGGATGTCTTTGGGCTCTGGAACACCTGCTGTCTGTGCTGGCCTCCAATTTTTAATGCAAAAGTAGATTAGGACAGTAAGGGTGCTCCTGAAAAAGCAGGATGGAGTTGCTAACCTCTTATCCGTTTGCAGATATGGAAGTGTTTGCCTCTTGCTAGACTGTCAATAAAGTGACAGCGTTTTCCACCAAGCATTATCAGAAGAGACAGGAAGTACACTGAAGTACTTCCCCCCACTCCCCCGCCATTCAGTAAAAGGATACTGGAGTCCAGTGATTTCCCATCAGTTAATTCATTGAGCTTCTGCAACATAAAAGGGGTCAGTTCTTTGCCTGTGATCCCTTTCAACCTGCAAATGTAAAGAAAATACCTGTAGGCAAGAAGAACTGAGCTGAAACAGCATCAGAGGAGAAGCACAGCTGCTAGCAGATAATTTATCTCCATAACCACATAACATAAAAAGTCCTGTAAACAAGTTTCAGATTAGATAAAACTACAGTTGACAGCATGTTGTGGGCTCCCTCATGCCTAGGGTTAAGCTCATGCTACAGCCCCTACAGCAGTGTCCCTGAAGTTGTTTACTTCCCCAGGACCACCGGGTGAGGAAAGGATAGGGCTTAGGTTGCTTCTCACCTGGCTTCGCTGAGAGCTCGCTGGATGGCCTCTTCAATGACCTGGCCTGAGGCAGCTCGCTCCTGCGGACAGGGCACTGCTATCAGCACCCCGCTGCTCAGGCCTAGCCCCAGAACACTGGCTGGGAGAGGACAGGCAGATCATTAGTGGTTCTCCTTGGAAAAATCAAATGCTGAAGGAAAAGGACAAAGGAGAGTGGGTGTGGGGTGAAGGAAACCACAGAGCTGGAGCTCCTGTTCCTTGCTGGAACCAAGTAGGAACGCAAGGACACGGTCTTTTCCAGCTACCAATCAATTTACATCTGCCTAATTCTTTTGAGTCGGTCTGTACAGTAAAATGGGCAAATGTTATTTTTTTTAAAAAAGAAAACTGGTTCCAGTTCTGAACGCCCAGAAGCTGGTTTTGTAAACACATTAACATATGCGTTCCCTCCACTTCACCAGCGTGAACAAAACGTGTATAAGCATGCCAAAAACTTGCTGTAAAGACACAACATCCCTGCTCCTTTATTTTCAAAGCACTGAAGCAGGAATGGGGGTGGTAGGATTGCTTGTTTTTCAGGACAAACTCTTCTCCAAATCATCCAAAGTGATTTTTGTGTCCATCTTTTCCAGGGCCCTATATGGGCCTTTCCTTTCTGAAACACACCAATGAGTTCAGCTGCCTCCTCTTCATTCCGGACGTGGTATGGGGCCTGGAAGCCGCTCTGGCGTGAGAAGAAGGCTGGGAACTCCCTTGACTCTCCAAAGGCAGCCACACAGACTCCCTGAGTCTCCTGCAGCAGTGGAGATGAGACAAGCAGGTAATCAGTGGAGGGAAAGGAGATCCACCGAAAAAATGGGACTTTTCCTTCTACCCAGCTAGAAACTGCCTTTCTTTAACACAGGGTTTGGTTATTTTCACACATCCCATTCTATTCTGCTCTATGAATCACCAATATTTTTCAAAGCAGAGAGCCAGACATGGCAATTGGTTAGACAGAATCTGGCTTACTGAGACGCACGAGGCATGCATGTCCTCTGCTTGTGCTCGGAGCTGATCAAAAGCCATGCAGCTATCATTAGCGCAATACTGAGTCCAAGGCAACAACCTGTGATCTGAAGATATGCCATGAGCTGACAGGAATATAAATGAGTTCTGTTTGCAATTGAGAAGAATTGATGTTGGCTGTCCCCTGAAGTTCCGGCCCTGGTGGTTTCCAACATACCAAACATTTAAAAGTGACTCTGCTGAAAATCATCTTGATTGCCATTTTAATTCTTATTTTATTTTAGTGTTTGATGGATATAGCTTGCCTGACCTATCAATTCTGGAGCATTGTCCCAGAAAACCAAATCTAAGGCCAAAGAAAGAGGGCATGGCTAGCACTGCCTTTGGCCTCAGCTGGAATAGCTGCTGGAACAGCCCGTTGGGCATGGATGGATTTATGTTAGGGAGCAGCCCAGTTCTTGTATAGCCCCAGGACTAGAAAACTGTAAATATGGCTTCACATCCTCCCAATAGTAATTTCTAAAAATCTTCGGCTTAATACCTAGCCCAGCAGCACTGGGCATTCTGTACACAAAGTACAACATTATCTGCTTTCAGGCTCAGCAGCCCATGCTACCTACCAGATACTCCAGTGTCCTGCCAATATCAAGGATAGACTTGACTCCCGCAGATACAACAGCAACCGGAGTTCGTCCTAGCTCTGTTAAGTCAGCGCTCACATCCAGAGCTGTCAAGGGACAAGCAGCCATTGTGTCAGTGATTGTGCTGTACTCCAAGCTGATGTGATCTGGCCTCTTAAAAAGCCATATCTGCCTGGGATGCCTCTACCTGCTTTTGTAATCACTTAGATCCACAAACAAATATTAGAGGTTTAGATCGGTTAGAGACTGAAAGAGATGTTGACAAAAAGCAGTCACATGGCTTAGGGCAGAAGCGTGGCCTTGCACTGTATCTCTTGGCTCTTTGATCACATCAATAAACAGCATGCAAAAATTTGGTAGGAAAAAAAGAAGAAAGTGTTATAAAGCAAGGACAAAGTTCAAGGAGATGGAATATAACAAGTAGATTTTGATTTTGGTATTGACATCACTGGCAAAAAAAGTGCCACAGGAGCTTTGCCGACCTCAGGAAACCTCCAGCTCTGGAATTTACATCTGAAAGGGATGGCATCCAGCAGGGCAGTGCACTCCCTGTGCGAGGAATATATATGGCTAGGAACAGAGAATGTACTTAAAGGTCACAAACTACACTGCCAAGGCTGGGCTGTTTTCCAGAGAGGAGCAGCATGCACCTCTAACACGGACCAGGGCCTAAGTCTCTTTTGTGGTGAGACTCTCCTTCTCCTCAGCTGAGAGAGAGTTGTTAACAACACTGCGCTTGATAGCCAGTATCAGGTTATCCAGCCATTCCAAACTGGGAGAGGTACAGTCAGCTCCTGTTGCACCAGCAAACAATATCCATAAAACCCCGTGTAAGCAAAGGATAAAGAGAAACTCCTGCCCTCTTAACAACTGGCCTGTGCTCAAGAGGAATATTTTGAAGCTTCTGGAAAGGAGACACCAGGGAGAAAACAACAATAGTATGGACAAGAATTATAACTTTACTCTTCTGAACAGACAGTTACTGCTGGCAGACTGGGGAAAAAGGAAAAATACGGAATTAAATACAACAGTAGCAACATAGAGAAAAATAGAATGTATTGATTTTCTTACTGTTCTCTCCTCCCCGATGGACGCCTCCTATGCCACCTGTCACAAAGATGGGGATTCCTGCTTTGTGTGCGGCAATCATTGTTCCGGACACAGTAGTGCCACCGGACAAGCCCTGTCAGGGGGTAACCAGTCACAGTCAGCACCCAGGGTGACACAGGGAATACCTCACGCAGGCAGCTAGGGCTGTGGTCTGACACACAACAATGTCACAACAGCCTTCTCTCACCAGCTGACAAGTGAAGTTCTGATACAAATATTCTGTTAGGCAAAACCGCAGAGGAATCGTCGCCCCTGCCATGTAAGCCGTTCTTGCCCTGATGATAGCAAAGATCTTTGTTCTCCAGGGCTTTCCAACCAGAAGGCTTCACGGGCAGCTAGCGTCACCTGAAGCTGCCACCTTAAGCTCGGGATGGCCTGTGTGGCACATAGTTTACATGTAACATGATGATGCCTTATCATGCCAGTAAGAATATTCTTAGCCAAGTGCTCATGGCCTGCCAGCCAATCCAGAATGACTTTTCAAGAGCCCTTCTTCATGGCTGCTATTCCCTTATTCTGTTGTAGTTTGACTCAATAGGGCCAAGTTTGAACTTACCAATAAGATACCACTTTACATTATATTTTCAAGAGGTTTAAAAGCCACCTGTCTTGAAACTGGAGAGCACTATACTATTGCTGTATAGAAAACACCACAACAGAAAGTCTGCATACCATACCTGGCTGAGGACAAAAGGAAGATCTCTCCGAGACACTTTAACTACATTTTTACTGCTTGCCAAGAACTCAAGTTCCTCGTCTGTGAGTCCCACATGGATTCGACCCCTTAAAATACCTACAGTGGCTGGCAGTGCTCCATTTGTTGTTACAATTTCTTCCACCTCTCTGGCCATGCTAGAGTAAGATAAACAAGACAACAATCACAAAATTAGTGAGGCAAACAATTAGACAAGAATACTGCCATGTTTGATGGCCATCATTCCCAGTTTTATACAGTTCTTGTAATTTCAGCTAAGCCCAGTTCCTCTTATGTGTCTTCCTAATGGCAGAAGTCTTTTGCACTTGAATTTGCAGAAGGATAGAGCTCGCATTTTCAGGATAGCAATGTCCAAGCTCTGTGCTTCAGTGTTGAGAAAAATCACTTGGTTTACAGGCAAATCCAGTTTTACAATAGACTACTGAAAATAGGGATCTTCTCAAAACAGGACTTTTCTATATTTATTACCTGTTATTTCTCTGAGACTGTAGACATTCACGAAACCCCAGGTAATTCAAGCTCTCCTCAAATGCCCAGGATATATTTTTCACAATACAAGCAGTTAGATATAGAATAACAACAATGCCAAAAAGCTGTAGCCTGAGGATACTCTAGGGCTGCAGACTAGGTCTTTTTAAGCTTTGCAGTATTTTATGCCTGATCATTCATACACAATCCTTTTCAAGAGCAACTTCTTCTCCCTGTCTGAGCTATCTGTACATACGCTAGGCAATCTTTAACTGCTGAAACTACCTCCTCCTCAAACCCGAGTTTTTAGAGCTTCATTCTGAGACAGAATGTCAGGCAGAGTAATGGCCAGGTAAAAAGCAAGATGGAAAATCAATACTGAAACCTTCCTGTGGTTTTTGGCAGCAAGGATGGAGGGGACAGTGCAGTGATTTCTGGCACTGTAACTCACTGAAACACAAGTCTACTGAATGCCAATAAATAAAGGGTAGAGATGGGGGGCGGGGGGGGTTTCTATGCAGGGTACAGAAAGCAGCAAGAGGGATCAGCAGGTCTCACAGTAGCTGCTCTGAGTGGCACTATGGAACAGATTTCACTAGTGTGTTCCAATCCTTTTTGCATTACAAAAGATATACCAAAAGAAATTGCAGAGTGTTTTCAATGTCTGTACAAACGACGCAGCTGTGTGGTAGCTCTTTCTCAGAACATTTCAAGGAAGCCAGAAATTTAAGGTGTTGGATAAGGAGATAAATAGGTACCCGACATGTGTCCTTAAAGGTCCAAATACAATTGTTTTGCTCTGGAGCTCATATTCTGCATTCCTAGCAACCTGATATTTCCATTTGCTCTTACGAGGGTTTTGGCTTGACCAAGAATACTGATATCAATCCACCAGTTATATGCCCCGTTCTTACAACTTTGTTCAACGAGGAACATCAAAATCCACCACCTCAGGTTCTGAGGGTAGGCCATGCCATGTGTAATAATGGTGCTTTCCAAGGCTACGACTGGTCTCCCCTTCATCAGGGCTTCCTGTACAGTGGGCTGAATCCTGACATAACCACCTGAGGATAAACACAGAAAAGTGAATTATTTGTGTGGGTATTTGCAGTAACTTCTGAGCTGTTTCTAAAAGGCAAATTGTCATCACTAAAATAAATTTATCCCCCTCTTCAGCTGTTCTTTGTGGTGAATTCACAAATAACTTCATGAAGACTAGAGCTGGTTTTTTTTACGTAGAGTGAAATACTTGCAAAATATCTCTACTGTTAATATGAATAATAATCCTCATCATCATCACTGACTGTTCCTCTGCCACCACTTTTGCAGCTGTGTTGTCATTGGCCCCAGTAACATTACTTTAAATTATCATTACTGTGAATGAACTGAGCCCTGCAACCATGCCCAAAGAATATCTTTTACAAGAGTGGAAACACCAAGGATACCATAGTAACTCAATATATTATAAGACTATAGTGCATCAAGACCGTTGTTGCTCTTTGCTTTGCTCCCAGAACGCTGCCAGCAAGGTCCCTGCTGCATTCAGATGAGGAAAATGTTTTCCACGAAGGAACCTTTTCAGAATACACTACTCACCATGCAGAAATCTTCTCACCTGGGTGGTCCCACATGCCACAGCAGACCCTTGTCTTCCCAGGCCATAGATTATCTTCTTAATCATCTTGTGCATATGGATGGTCCTGAGTTAACAGAAGTCAGGTAAAAATGAAAAAAGTAATTTAGCAATGATGTGACCATGCAAAGCTAAACATATTATCTCTTGCCTTGATCTCTGAAGGTAAACAACCTTTGCCCAGGAGATTGCCTGGAGACTCCTGCTGTTCCATGTATGAGCCAGGGTGTCAAAGCAAAACGTTAAGCTGCAAAAATGGAGTTGGAAGAGTTCACTTGGCCCACTGTCAAAGCTGGGCTGAAATTGTGGTGGAGCACAGGAAAGGATGAGGAGTAATGAACTAGAGAGAGTTTAGAAGTAGATAACCTTTTCATTTCCAAACCTACTTGCCCATGACAAATTGCAGGCTCAGCCACTGCCACCTCCAACCTGAAGGATCACATGGAGAAATCTGCAAAGCGGAGGCAGGCAGAAGAATGCTGTAAAGAGATTAACCTGTTTTTTGCCCATGTTTGGGAGGAAGCAAGTTCAGTAAAATAAAGAAAGAAACTGAGAACTGGTAAACCAGACTGCAACTAGAAGAAGGAAAGAGCAGCTTTCCCAAGAGCCCGGAATGCTTTATGTAGGCTCACGTTACATCACCCTTCTCAGTGCAAAGCCTTGGAAGCAGAGTGGCAATTCAGCCCCAGCAACAAACTCCAGAACTCCTCTGGTCTCTTAGCAACTCCTATTCACTTTAATTAAACTAATTTCCAAAGAGAGAAAGAGGGGGAGAGAGCTGTAAATGTTACAGCTCTGGTCTGGGCCTCGGGGCAGTTTCACTCAATGCCTGGCTGCCTCACATATTTTCCCGGGCATTTGGCCATACCCCTCTCGCCTTTCCCCCTCCACCAGGAGGAAAGGATTCCTTTCTTCAGTCCTTTGTACCTATTGTTAATTTAGATAGCAAATTAATTAAAATACTGTGTTCATGTTACACTTGCTAGAACATGGCTGTGATCTCAGTGCGGTGTGTGGCACCACAGCTGTACAGAAACATCTTATACCCAGAAAGAGGGTTTTTTTTTTCCCAAATCTAAAGACTTAAGCTATACAGGACAGCTTGGGCTGTGTAAGGCAGGAAAAGAGGAGTTGGTTCAGCTAGATACACTACACACCTGACAGAAACAGTAAGATTTTGTTCCCGCTTTCCAAATTCCTTTTAAAGACAAAAATCTTAATTAAGTGTGTGGAATAATATCATGACACAAAAGTGGCAAAAGCTCTTACTCCACGCTCACAACCTCCCTCTGTGCAGTGCTAAGCTCAGCAGCCAGCAGCCTGAGCAGTTCATGCAAATGTTCTGGTATCACTGTGTGTGTGCGTACACACCCCTCGCTCTCCGGGACAAAGTCAGCTTTGGAAGAATTCATTAAGCCAACAAGGTTACACCAAGGATCGGTTGAGCTACTTGAGTTGTGCTCTGAGTTTTAACAGCTCCCCCCAAAACTCTGAAGCACAACAGCCAGGAGTGCCCAAGCTGTGCTGACCGGTGGATAAAAACCAGCTGGTCACCACCTGAAACCCAATACGAATTAGCTGATGTTCGCTGGAAACTCAGCCAATGCTCAAGCCTGAACTGGCTGAAAAGATTTTTGAAGCTTGGCAAGTTTTGCAGCGAGACCCGTCCGATCTCTCGCCTCATAACGAAACTTTGCAGATTCCTCATGCAAGTTTTGGGCAGCTCTAGTGCAGACCGGCTTTCCTCCCTCCTCCAAACCGTCCCTGCTCGCCTCCCCTGGTGATCGATCCAACGCGTCCGACCTCATGGAGCAATGGCCTGGCGTGTCTCTTACCTCTGGGCGTCTGTCTCCCGTAGGGAGGCTGGGTGGGTACTGGAGGGGTGCCTGGGCAGCCCTGGGAGAAGGCAGGAGGCGGGGGGGGGCCGGCAGCAGCATGGGGGTGCGCAGGCTGGCGCTCCTGGCTTAGCGAGCCCATTTATTATTAACCACAGGCGCAGCTGAGCTCTGCAACTGCTGGCTGCCTGGGGTGCGGGGGGCCATTTCATGACAGGGCGAGGAAAGCCTTTGCGATTATTTTTGTTCACGCGGTGCCAGATTTTCTCCTCACTCTTTAAAAAGATTTTTCTCATTTTTCAGATTCCTTTGCTGTTAGATTGCTTTTTTTTTATATCAATGAATTCATTGCTCGCTAAAACAATGCCTCTGCAGACTGAGCCCCTTTGTACTTATTCCTAAAAAGCAAAGGAGTTTCATTCATGCCTCCTCCACAACTTCACCAAGTGCAGCTGTTAAGCTGCTGCTTCTCAGGGTAAGGGCTCTACCCAGCTCTTGGCCTCTCCGGCAAGGAATGCTGTAGGTCGAAAGCCACTGTGATACGCCGTACGACGCAGATGCCTGGCTACACTGAGAACACAAGCTGGGTTCACAGAGAAAAACTATTGCAGTCTCCTGCTGGAAAGACAGTCTATTCTAACAGGTTTAGGGTGGCTTTGAATGAGGACTTTGAAATTAATAAATCTTTGTGCCTTCATAAAAAAGCCAGGATACTTTGAGATCTAATGCACAGATATTACGCATGTTTCGACTTTATAGTCTACACAAAATATCAGAGTTCAGAGTTAAATGGCTGCCCATGAAGGAATTGATTTAAGGGATAAAAGACAAGACATGATTCTATGCGACTTCCATGCATAACATAAAAGTAGCTGAAGTAATTGCTCGTCCATTACTGAAGTAATCAGTGTCAGGCAACTGATTTTACTGCAATCCATTAATCAGGAAATTGTAAAACTTAGGTTGTTAAAGCAGTATTCACACTTTATACTTGTCCCTTTCAAAAGGAGTTTCCTGCAACTTTTGTTTAACTTAGCAATAATGAATGTCGTCTTATTTTCCACATCCTTCCAATCTTTTCAATTAACACAGTGAAGAAAACTTTAAACAAAGCTTGCTGAGTTACAAGGACAATCCGCCGCTGACTTCTGCTATGCGGTCTGCAGGGAATTTAATTGCAGGAATGATAGATTGCATCCTGAGATACCATAAATGGATGCTGACGATTTTGTGAGTGGTTATCTTCTTCCCGGGGGGATGGGTAGCTAGATGTTTTGAAAAGAAATGTGTAAGTAAAATTACATTTTTGAAAAATATACACAAATTATAATGACATAATTTTACTTTCAGTTCGATCTATTTGGAAAGATGGCAGTACTGTAGGAAGCAATCTGGGCTATCACATTTTTCTGGCATGCCGCGGGACAAGATGATTTATTAATCAAGCTGCTCACTCAGTTTCCAACTGTCAAGATCAACGTGATCTCAAGATGATCTTGTGCAGTGGGCACCCTGTTCAGTCTGCTGTATCAGGTAAATCAAGGGTAAGACCATGTTGCTTGACTTGCCATTTTTCTCCTCAAATCAAGTGGGAAACCAGCCTGTTGGATTTCTAACTCAGCCTTCCTGTAGGTCTCTGAGACAAAACAGGGCCGCTCAAGCAGCTCTCTGAGGGCACTCCTGCAGTCTTCTGCACATCCCAGGTTTTGGATTTGTTTTCCGGGTTTATTACAATGAAAATAAGGGCTTATACGAGCAATTTTCAAGGGCTAAGTCCACCTTTCGCTCTGCTAGAAAAGCCACTGAGGCTTGCTAAACCAGGAAGAGAATGGGGCCAGTTTGATACCAGCTAGCCCCTGCGAGGCAGGCTGGCCACGCTGTTCCCGGCCTGTTTCTGAAATGGGATATATGGCTGATGATGGTATAGGGGCTAGGGTGACGGGACCACAGTGTGTAGGTGACTGGGAGAAGAGAAAGCCCTGGAGAACAGCTGGAGATAGTTTTTGTAGGAATCTATGGGGGCTGTGTGTAACTCGCTCCTCTGCTTGCTGCAGCGTGAGCTGGTTTTCCAGTCCTGTCTGCCTGCAGTGACCAAGAGGGCTTGCTGCTGGTGCTTCCCCCTCCGGGCCTCAGAAGTAAAGGTTAATATTAAACAGGTTGCTGGGTAAAATGGGAGCGGCTGGGAACAAAGGGCACATTCCTACTGCCTGCTGGGAGCTGGGCCCTCAGGCCACCCTTGCATTTTCGTCTGAGTGATTCCTACCCGAGTTACCATCTCCTCTGAAACGTTTTCTCTCTCAGGGGTGTCACTACCGAAAGCATTAGGGAAATGAGAAGCTTCACATTAATTTTGTCACACTGGCACGTCTGCTTAGGGACAGCAATTTCCTTTCCCTGCGTACCTGATTTGTAAGAGGCTATTAACCTGCAGCAGTTCTGCGAGCTGGAATATGGTTATTGGTGTCTCTCTGTTGTGGAGCTTGCTCCTAGGCTGACAATATCCAAAAGACGTACTAGGGGCATGCAGAATCATACGGAACACATTTATTTAACCATTTATTTATCATACCGTTGTGGGAACTGCAGTGCCTGCAGCTGGCTGTCTTGCCAGGGCTGCTCTGTAAGGCAACAATCTAACCAGTACCAAGGCCTGACACAGTTGTCCTTCAGTGATTTAACCTGTCTTTAGAGGTTTACATCCTTGCACTCAGCAGATTTTAATGATTGTTCTAATGGTTCCAAAACAACTTTCTAGATTATCTGATGGCTTGGTCATAAAGTATTTGATTAATTTATTTTTGTCCTAATATGAAGTATGTTTTTCTCCAGCTGTTTCTAACAGAATGTAAGACTGAACACACAAACCTGGTGCAGTTTTTGAATTTATGTTTCAGTGTTGAATATTGTATGAAAAATGCTCTGAGATGGAATCAAGTGTTGAAAATAAGTTTCTTATTAAAATAAACTTTTTAAGGTCTTCCTGATTCTTACAGCTCAGTTTTCCATTGAACATCCTGGCTTTCTCATAACAGGGATTTGTGGAACTGAATTTATGAACTATCTGGAATTGAATGCTGTGCTGCTAATCTCAGGAGGGAGCCTATCAATACTCCGCATAAAGAACCTCGATCAAGGTTTCTCTGATGCCAGCTCCTTATCTTGGGTGAAGGCTGCTCTTATACAACTGACCATGTTAATTCCCAAGAACTAAACATCTCTGTGCCCTGACCTCTGTCCACTGAATCCGGTGAAGTTCAGCTTTTGGCAATCTTATTTTCTGACACATACCTTTACCTTGGTTTGAAGTCTGTTATGCTCTGTATGTATAGAATCATAGAATGGCTAGAGTTGGAAGGGACCTTCAAAGGTCATCTAGTCCAACCCTCCTGCAAGGACCAGGGACATCCCCGACCAGATCAGGTTGCTCAGAGCCCCATCCAGCCTGGCCTTGAAGGTTTCCAGGGATGGGGCATCGACCACCTCTCTGGGCAACCCGTTCCAGTGTTCTACAACTCTCATTGTAAAAATTTTTTCCTAATATCCAATCTAAATCTACCTCCCTCTATTTTAAAACCATTACCCCTCGTCCTGTCACAACAGGCCCTACTGAACAGCCTCTCCCCATCTTTCTTGTAGGCCCCCTTGAGGTACTGGAAGACCGCTATCAGGTCTCCCCAGAGCCTCCTCTTCTCCAGGCTGAACAGCCCCACCTCTCTCAGCCTGTCCTCATAGGAAAGGTGCTCCAGCCCTCTTATCATCTTCATGGCCCTCCTCTGGACCTTCTCCAACTGGTCCATGTCCTTCTTGTGTTGGGGGCTCCAGAACTGGACACAGTACTCCAGGTGGGGTCTCACCAGGGCAGAGAAGAGGGGGAGAATCACCTCCCTCGACCTGCTGGCCACGCTTCTCTTGATGCAGCCCAGGATGCGGTTGGCCTTCTGGGCTGCAAGAGCACATTGCCAGCTCATGTTGAGTTTCTTATCCACCAGCACTCCCAAGTCCTTCTCAGGGCTGCTCTCGATCCATTCTCCGCCCAGCCTGTATTTGTGCCTGGGATTGCCATGACCCAGGTGCAGGACCTTGCACTTGGCCTGATTGAACTTCTTGAGGTTGGCACGGGCCCACCTCTCCAGCCTGTCAAGGTCCCTCTGGATGGCATCCCTCCCTTCCAGCATGTCAACAGCACCACACAGCTTGGTGTCATTGGCGAACTTGCTGAGGGTGCACTCTATCCCACTGTCCATGTCGCCAGCAAAGATGCTGAACAGGGCCGGGCCCAACACGGACCCCTGAGGGACACCACTCGTGACCAGCCTCCACTTGGACATCGAGCCGTTGACCATCACTCTCTGAGTGCGGCCATCCAGCCAACTCCTTATCCACCAAGTGGTCTGTCCATCAAACCCATGTCTCTCCAGTTTAGAGAGAAGGATGTCGTGCGGGACAGTGTCAAAAGCTTTGCACAAGTCCAGGTAGATGATATCTGTTGCTCGTCCCTTGTCCACTGATGCTGTCACCCTGTCACAGAAGGCCACCAAATTGGTCAGGTATACTTCACTGCCTTTTACTTTAGAGTTCTGTTTGCCCAGATCATGGCTCTGCATGTTCCAGAAGATGCCAGCCAAGTGCATTCACATTACCTCATTCCTCAGGTCATTCAAGGGCACTTAAGTTCACTGCTTCAAGGCAACCTGAAAACAGATTTACCTCTTCTGACCACTCTCCTGCACTTCCTAAAGTCCTGCCATGCTGCGGCAGTGTCCTACTATCTACTTTTTCGAACAGAGGCTTAATTTCAGTGTTTTCTGAAGTGACCGATGGCTTAGTTATGTTTCATTTTTTAATGTATTTTCAAATACCTATGCAAAATATCAATAACATTGCACCGACAGACTTCTTTCTTCACCTTGCTCCTGCATGTCACTTTGCCTTTTTGGGCCTTTTTGTACTTGGCTCAAGACTCCTGGCAGCAGGTAGACAAGGACACGACACGGATCAGGCAAACAGCAGTTTCACCACCAGGATTTATTACGGCAGAAGGACGTGAAGGTTGTCACCCCAAATTAGCAGCGGCGAGCTCTCCGGTGGCCTACTGCCAATTTTCGGTCTGGGCTTTTCAGGCGCCACTGGCTCGTTTTTCTCCCTCTCCCCCCCGCCCCCCCTCGCAGCCGGCGCCACGCTGCCGTTACGCGTCCTTCCCTCCAGGGAACGGCCCGTTTCCCGCCGCGGACCGAGCCAGCCCAACCGGCGCGGCCCAAGCCGGCAGCTGGGCGTCTGGGAAGGCCCCACCCCATCAGGCGAGCGCCGCCGCTCCTCAGGCCCGGCCGGGGCGAGGCCGGGCCACGCCTGGGCTTTGTCTCCCAGCTTTGCAGCCGCGGTGACCTTGCCGCAGCCGTGCCCGCGGGTTCAAACGCGCCGTAAAAACTACCGGGGCCGCGCGGGGACAATGGCAGCGCCCCCCCCTCCCCCACCGCGTTCCCGCCTGGACGTTGCCCTCCACCAATCGGAGCCGCCGTTCGGCGGGAGGGCCAGCTCCCGCCCGGCGCGAGGCAGGGGGCGGAGCTGGCGCCTGCCTCCACCGCCCCGCCCCGCCCCGCCCCGCCCCGCCCCGCCGCCGCCGCCGCCGCCCGGCTGCGCCCGGTCCGCCCGGGCGGAAGGATGTGCTCCCGGAAGTTCCGGTGCTGCCGCTGTGTGGGATAAACAGCGATGGCGGAGGCGGTGGCTCTGGGAACAACGGCAGGCGCTGCGGCGGCCGCGGCGGCCCTGGGTACATCTGCCGCGGCGGCCGCGGGAGCGACGGCCGCCGTCGCTTTCGACTTCGCGGCCGTGCCGCCGCTCGCCGCGGGGCCGGGAGGAGGCGGCTGGACCAAGCAGGTCACTTGCAGGTACGCGCCCTCCGCCGGGAGGACGGGCGGGACGCGAGGACGGTCGCGGTCGCCCTTCTCCCCCCCTCCCCCACCCTCGCCCCCCCCCCCCCCGCGGCCGTTTCCCTCAGCGCTTCTCCCCTCCCCCACCGGTCACGTAGGCGCAGCGCAGCGCGCGGCCGCAGCGCCCCCCCCCCCCCCCCCCCCCCCCGCCCCGCCCAGCCCGGCGCCCTGGGGCCGGCCTGCGGCAAACTGCGCAGCGGGCCGAGCCGCTCCCGGGCCTGCGGCGGCTCCGGACGGAAACCGGCCGCGGCGGCGGGGCTTGTGGGGGATGTAGTGCGGCGGTGGCGGCGGCAGGAGCGGCGGCCCGTGGCCGGAAGTACCGGCTGGCGTCGGGCGCGCTGCGGGCCTGGTCTGGCCGGGCCGGCCCCGACCCGCGGGCGGGGGCGGTGCGGGCCGCGGCTTTTCTTCTGCCGTGACGGAAGGGTGTTCCCCGCGGCTCCGCTCCGCACATGGCGTGTGGATGCCGGCCCTTTGCCCCGCCGGGGCGGGGAAGCGGGGCAAGCGTGGCCTCCTTGTGTTAGGCCGTGGGCCGCTACTTATTGTGTGAAAATCCGCCCGCAGCGGTCGCTGTGAAGGAGACTGTAGAATGAAAGTCCTGTAGCCGCGTTCTAGAAAGTGCCATGCAGCAGGAGATACAAAATTGCTAAAGTCCTTGTCCGTTTGAATAAAAACTTAAAAACTCGTAAAACGAAATGCATTCGTGATTGATACAGCAAAAATTATGTATTAAACCAGCGGATAGGAATAAGTCACGACAGACTGCAAAACGTCAGAAGTGCTGCTGTTCGTGTTACATTTAAGATTCTGTATGCTGCGTCACTTTCTATTTTTGTTTTCCTTTAAACTGTACTTCTGAGAAATCTTTTATATGGGATTCTGCAGATCATACTGCATGTTGTAAAGCTTGCCAGATGGACTATTTTTAAACTTACACTGCTGGCCTCTTTGCAGGCTGAAAGGAATATAAAACCGTTTTTGTGGGTATAGAAATACGTTAGTCAGTTTATGTGAAAGCATGTACTAATCCAAGAGTAGCATCAACGAGCATCTCCTCACTCTTTTTTTTTTTTTTTTTCCTCCTTTTTAAATTTTTTTTTTTTGTTTAAATAAAATTGAAAATTGCGTTTAACCTGAACACGTTTCTGGGCTAATACATTCCAAGTCACTTGGAAGCACAAAGGAACGTCCCTCGGGCGGCAAGGAAGAGGCTCTAGATCTTGATGTGAGATCTCTGCCTTTTCTGCGTATTTTTCCATCTGTGCCGACGGCGGATTGAAATAGCAGTATTAAGAAACGTAGCTTGGCTTTCACAGGGAGCTTGGTTGCTGTGTTTCTCTTTTCTGCTATTAAGTATGCCCTGCAGTGTTTAAAAGCATTCCTGTTAACTCACTGTTTATTTTGGTTAACGCACTGCTGAGTGTTTCCCAGCTCTCTCTGAGTACTTAACTTCTGCATACAAAGAGTTTTGCCTGTGAGTAACCGGGTTAATATTTGATGCATGGCAGTTAAACGTAGGCCAGCGATGAGGAAATGCCCAGGAACGATGCTTACCTCAGCTTTTAAGTGAGCTGCAAGGGTATCGATTAGTGCTCCCTCTGTATAGATTGCCTCGTTCTTTCTAAAGATCGAAAGGCTCAATTAGGCGAAATGGATTGGTGAGAGATGGATATAGATACAGTCTCTCAGGTAACGGACACAATCTGTTTATTGAAGACAGTGACTGGTGTAGTGCTGAAGCAGTCAAGTTCATCAGTGTGATGCAGTGCAGTGAGTCTGTTTAATATATCGTGCAGTGAATCTATAATGAATATTTTTATTTACAGACACTCAGGACTAGTGGAAAGTTAAAGCTACTCTTTTCTAATGGTTAATTTGAGCTTAAACAGAAATGAGATCTCAGCTTGGGACCTCATGAACGTCCTCTTTGTTCTTTTTGACTAATCCTCCCAGTTACCCCATTGCTTGCTCACTTATTTGCTTGTTTATTTTTAGTGGACCATTCAAGTTGTAGGCAGGCTAGTTTTCCTCATACTTTAAAGGGAAATTAACAATTTCAAGTTGAGCTTCTGGGAATGTGTGATAAGAATTTTGTTTTTCTAACTTTGGTTTCAATAGGATATTTTCACATTCAAGAAAATGTATTTAACTATTAAATCTTGTTTTACCTTCATAAAAGAGCTTGAGGATTTGAATGTGAGGTGAAGGGGTTGAATTTCAAAATGCAGGTTTTTAATATAATAGGTAGAGCAGTTTCTGGTTTGAGTAGCACTGCACAATTATATTTGTTTGTAGGCTTTTTTTACCTGAATCATCATATGGGTGAGAGTAAGTACTGCCTGGAATACGGCTGTTTTATCAGAACTGGAGGTTTAGAATTGGTAGAATAAGTTCTTGCTGCTCCTTTCAACACCTGATATGATAAATTGTTGTTGTTATGCCAGTGTGATATACTTGGGAAGGATGATTGATGTCTGAGTGACACAATGGATGGACTTTGATTTCTCCTAGACATCTCGTTTTGCAGATATTACCCTTCTGCTATTCTTGCAGCTAAAGCTTAGAAGTCTCAGGGTGAAACGTAAGAATTCATCATGTTCTTTGAGAGGATGAAAAATAATTTTCTTACATACCTTCTATGGTTTAGCTTTTTTCAAGGCTTTTGTGATGTGTGATATTTTGTAATCTTTAAATCTGGAATAAACTACAGGGGAATAAAACTGTAATTCGTAACTGTTCTTTAGTTAATATTCTGATCCTTTTGTTACTGATATGTTTGAAATAAGAAGCATGGTGGTCCTTACCAAGCTTCCTTGTCCTTCAAGTTTCAGATTGGTACGTGGTTTTATTGAGCAGTGGTGTAGCCAACATTTTTTTTTCTCCAAAGTCTTGACACTGTTAGCTCCAAATATTTGTTTTCCAGATGTCATGCAATAAGAGATAAGGTTATCAAGTTGGTGTAAATAGATGACATTCCACTTGTTTGTTTAATAACTGAACATAAATAAAACCCTTAGCAAATAACTAGTGTATTTTGAGCATTGTCTACATGTTTGTATCTTTGCTGTTCTTTCTGGAAACCTAGGTCAGATATTTGTCTTTTAATGTGAAGAATCTGAATCGGTAAAGTATGCCTACTTAATTAAGTGCAACACTAGTGATCAGATGTGGAGTGCAAACCTCTTAACAGCCTGTTTTTGCCCCTCTCTTAAGCTGCTCTGTTCTGGATTCCCCACTAGCTTCTTGCTGAAGGAGTTTATGGAGAAGGGACAAGGAGATAAATGCTGTTAAGACCTACCTTTTTTCTTTTTTCTTAGGGTGACTAACTCATGTAGAATTTTGTCAGCCACTCACGTGGCTGAACGCCCATGTGCTGTGCTGGAACAGCATGCCTGGCCCCTTCCCTGGGAATGCTCAGTCTCTGTATGGCACCTGAAGAAGCTAATGACTGCAGCTGGCTGTTATCCTGAGGTTCCTTGTCCTGCCAGTCATGGCAATGTCTCAGTTTTTGAAGGAGGTCTGTTGCTGGGTGTGACATTCTAATTCAGCAAAACCAGTACTTTATACACAAAACTGGGTTATCTGAAAGCAGAATTAGGTGGATGTGAAGTGAAGAACAAACCACACCTGAATAAGCGACCCATTGCAAGCTTTGAAAGCTATGGGAGGAAGTATTGCATATTGATTTCACTAATAGGATTGCAAGGGTAAAGGCTTAGTACATACAAAGAACCATCTGGAAGGAGCTAGTATGTTTTCAGGATTTTAGACTGCAGTTATTAGTATTTAAAACTGCATTGCCCTTTTGATGAAGGCACTGTAACTTATTTTTTTTTTCTAGCTTGTGGAAAGTAATAGATGTAATATTATTCTAGCAGTGGAAACCAAGATCTTCGGTAGATTATTATACTTTAAAGCATCATGGAAATCAAGATCACTGAAACCTGGATGAACTTGAAAATACTAAGTATTCTAGAAAATTAATTGTAGCACTTATAACATCTGACCTCTCTCCAGTGGCTGGAGTTTCAGGGAGTTGGAGACACGATTAGCTTTATGGCCTTTGTCAAGTGTTTTCTCTAGAAGTTTCCAAAAAATGCCCACCAGATCTTGTATACAACTTGAGACTTTTGGATGTGCAAAGCCTAATTTCTATGACCTTTTTCAAAGTACCCCATGAAAGTCAGGGTATGCTATTTTGATCAAGGCATACAAAACTGGATGTGAGTTGAAACATATTTCAGTGATAAAATGCCAGTGCAGGCAACTATTATTTCTGAGTGGTTGTTCTGCGTGTTGATATCACTTGTGTTTTGTACAGTCATGCAGTGAACCGAACTGGGATCTGGATTTGGACCTCGCTGAGTTCTCTGGTCTAGTTCCCCATGCAACCTCACCAAATTATGCTAGTGTATCTGAATAGGAAAGACAGAGCACTGCTGTCAGAATAAGTGCTTCTTGGATGACAGCATCACAGACACTCAGAGAAAATGCAGTTATACTTGATCCAGTTTCTTTTTCAGATGAAATTATTTGTATTCTCTGGGCACTTGACAGAATGCAAATTTCAGATGTCCTTCTATATGTCACTGGGTGAGGCAGATAACTCATGTATTTCTCTGTTTTAAGGATCCTTTTTTTTTTTTCTGTAACTAGAAACAAGAGACTGGTATTGTTGCGGTTGTGTAAAGTTACAGTTAAATTGAGCAATCTATATGTGTAAAGATGCTCTCCAACAGAAGTTTCACCAAAAATGATGCACTCTGTTTATTCTTTTACATGACCAAAGTCTATATTTTAGTCAAACACTGTAATTTCCTATGTAAAAATGTTAAATTCTTTGTGACCTTAAAGTAAAAAACGTCTTGGGAGCTGTGGAGGAGTAATCTTAGGTAAATACATTTTTCTCTCCTCCTACCTCAGCCTTTGTGCTCAAATGATACTGAGTTTGCTGCGTAGGATTGCAGGCCTTTCAGAATGATGTGTGAATTAGACTGAGCTTGTGAATGTTTCAGGTTGGGGTTTTTTTGCCTTATAGCCTGCCATCTGGATGTAATGAATTGTGACAACTTTTAGAATTATACAGAATCTGTATTTGCGTAGGATTTTCTGACATAAGCAGGGAAAGAAGGAAAATTACTTGAAACTCCACTTCTCTGTCAAACAAGTAGTGGGAGAGCCTAATTTTGAGGCTTACGTATTTAGGATAAGTTATGTTGACCAAGTACTTTCTTAGAGAAATCCTCACTTCAGGCTGATGCCTTTTTCTTAGTTACTTATTTCAGTCGTAGTGGTGTCCCAACACTTTTGTTGGCTTAAGTAGCAGTGGGGCTGTGTGGTGGGGCTGAGCAGTGATCTGATCTAGATTAAAAATAACCATGGGGGCATCAAAAGGAATTTCAGGTTACATCTGAAGCCATTTCCTGATCTGAGTCAGCAGGTGGCTATGAAATTGAGTGCCCCCAACACATAGGGGAAGCAATGCTCTGTGGAAATAAGCAAAGGGTGGAGATAACAGTTGTTAACAAGAGCAAACATTTAACAACCTGAATTATTTTTTTACCCTGTTGGTGTGAGTCGCATTTCTTAAAAGCAAGCCAGAAATTCCAGTTATGTTCTGGTTTCATGAGCTCATGGGTTGTTGGGGTTTTTCTTGCTGTGAGGTGAGTTAGTTTGTGGGCGGGTTGTGTTAGGGAGTGTGTGTGTGGGGGTGGTGGATTTTTTGGTGCTTTGTTTTTTATTCACAGTGGAGAGTGCTGGTTATGGAGCGTGGGTTTCTCTTGTTTTGCTTTTGCAACACCTTGTTCCTGGTGTGTGCTGGCATAGCTGTTTGTGCAGCCACCTGGCAAACCTGACTAGGGTACTCATTTCTGGGGAGGATGTCCAGCAGAGCCTCATCTTGGTCTTAGACCAATTATTTTTATGTAGGATCCCATTTCTTACCTGGTTTCTATGTGGCTACAGTGTACAGACAGGTGATTGTTTTGAGTGTGAATTATAACCTGATGGCAAGTGTCAGCTAGTGGTTTAGATTTTTTTTTGTTCTTAGTACCTTGAATACACCACTGATTTTGCACATGAAGGGTTATCAGTCCTCTTGGGACTCATCTCAGGTTTTTAATGTATCCCTAGCACTGGATTACAAATGTAGCTCTACTTATGTCATTTGGTGAATGTTCACTTTGATCTGACTTTTTAAAAATATAGCAGATTACCTATGCAGAAGTTTATGCAATTCAACAACTCGACACCTTTTAAGTTCAGGAATATTGATTTGAATGTGCTGTTTTGTGAAGAGCTATCCTAATCTTAGCTTGGGGTGCTGAAAGATGATCCTTCTGTCTCCTGTACTGGCTGTACTGCTGTGTGACTGCAGAGTCAGCTGGTTGGAGAACCTGGTTCTGCCGGCTGCCTAGCTGTGGTAGTACCAATGTAAAGCAGTGGAAATGTGCAACAGGAGGAGGGCAGGAGTGCCTCTTTCAGCCACAAGATGGGCTTAAGGGTATAATCTGCTTCTCAGTCTTCCCTCAAGTGGTTTTCTGTATGAGACCTAAATGCTAATAGATTTTCTTGTTTATCAGGTCTTGCTATTTCCAGTGAGTTCAGAGTTTGTGACTTGGTATCTGAGGGCCAATGCTTCTCTTTCTAAACTGAAGTGTTGGCAAACATCTTGATAGATTCAGTTCTTATATAGGTTTGGGAAATTTCTTTTTTATTTCCTCCTTGGCTAATACTTCTATGTGGATTGGGAAAGATGTACTTAAACTTGTATTTTCAGTTGTAGTTTTGATGTGAACATATTGACTCTGAGTAGTTACAGTGCCTTAAATTTAAAGAAGCTTGTGTCTTCTAGGTTAAAATTTAAAACACATTGAAAATGACTGTTCAGTTTTCTTGAATAGCTGAATTTGAGATTGCTCAATTAAATTTGCATTATTTGACATCCTGACATTAGTTGCAAAAGCTTTGAAATGATACAATTATTTTGAGATGGGCAGCACAATACTGAAGCAAGATGCTTCTGATTATTTGGCTCCTACATCAAAGAAGTGTGTATTTTGTCAGATATAATTATCCATCACAAATATATTTTGCATCTTGGAGATTAAACTACTTCTGATTGAATTATTTACAAATTCAAAATAAATTTAAGCACTCAAACTTATTTAGGGTGTGGCTGATTTTGATTCTTGGGTTCAGTGGTGGGCTTCTCTAAGTTTTCTGCTGGTATCAGAACACAGGAACTACAGGCAGAACTTTGTCCCTGTGTGCTTTGTCCAAGACTCTTTCTTCTCTGTGTCCTAGCCCTAGATAAGGTTTGCTTTGCAGGTTTTTTTCAGGCTTTTGTAAGTACAAGTCCCTAAATGTGCAGTGCAGTTCACTGAAATGACTAAGGCTTCATCTTTTCTCAGACTTTCTTATTTGTATGTTTATACTGGGACATGGTCCCATGAGTGGTGTCCTTAATTCAACATACCTTGATTTACAGATAAACTCATCATCCAAATACTTTGTTTACAACTTCAGTGCTTCTCCTTAATTCATGGTAATCTTCTGTCTTGCAGATATTTTATGCATGGAGTCTGCAAGGAAGGAGACAACTGTCGCTACTCCCATGACCTCTCCACTAGTCAGTCTGCCATGGTGTGCAGGTATTACCAGCGAGGATGCTGCGCTTATGGAGATCATTGCAGGTAAAGAAATGCTGTTGAACATCCTGGTGGGGAGTGATTTCCCTCTTGCATCCCTGAGTAGAGAGCTCACAGAAAGACAATAAATCTTACTGTTTTCTTCTTTCATTGCAACTTCAGAAGTTTATAAAGATAGCTTCTTTTCACAAGCTGCCTTCTCTTGCTGAATACTATAGTGTTTGCTTTGCTATGGATGAAATAAGCAAAGGCAAGGCAAAAAGAGAATTGATCTTAGTAAAAGTAGGAGTTGTCAGGGTGTGTAAGCTTACTTAATAACATAAGTAGATGAATTCATTGAAATCTGAGACTCCATTCAAGCTAGCTGAACTGATGGAACTGAGTTACATTTGATAAGTGATCATAAAAGCCTGAACAGGTAAGAATTCCCCACCCCCGCCCCTGGATTGTGTATGTCTCTTCAGGAATTGCTACTCTGACACTCGAACTGCCATTTTGAAAAGTAAGAGTCTAGTCATTTACAATCTAAAATGTTGCTTGTACAAAGTGACCCTACATTATCAAAACGAGAAAACAGAAATGTGAAGAAAGGAAACTGATGCTTTCCTAGTGTACCAAAGCTTTACAAAGGCTTAGGGGTGTTTGCATAATTTTAAGTTCACTTTATTAAAATTTATCAGGAGTTTTAACATTCTGTCTTGTTGCAACTTTAATGCATAATTATTTGCATCATGACCTCATGGGGTAGTTCTTTACTTTGATGTTTAGTATATGGTTACTGTGTATAAGAAAAATAACAAAAATAAGCTTCTCTGTAGCCTTCTATCTGCCAGTGTTACTTTCTTGAAAGTGTACATCAGTGGTCTCTGAATCATGCACCCCATCAGTGAAAAATTTTTGAGCACCTCCCCATATATATATTTATAGTTTATACATACAATCTGCTACTGTATTAATGTTATACATTGTAAAGCATACACAAAAATCAGAATTTAAAAAAGGCTATGATATAGATTAAATAAACAATATTTTAGAAATATTTCAACAGTCTAAAACCATTTTTGCTCTCATTAAAAGCCTTATTAGTAATAATGTTTTTTTTAGTGACAGTGAACTTGGTTGAATATGCTTCGTGATTTTTAAAAAAATTAGTTTAATATTTTTTAATACAGTGATTTGAAGGTCTCATCTTAATTCAATTTATTTCAGTACTTAATTTTAATGGCTGTCATAGCTGAAGAAGATATTTCACAAAGATATATGGATCCAAAAGAAAGATGTGGTGCTGGCTACACTTAGGAATGCTGCTCCACTTCCTCCAAAATCATGGAGTACCTTCTGTTTCCTTTAGCAGTTCTGACAGATGATGCAAGTGGAAGCATATCTCTCTAAAGGGTCATCAGTGACTTTGTCTTCCAAGCCATTTCTAGGTCATTATTCAGAATAGCATGTTTTCCTCTTAACTAGTTTATTTTTAATCCCTTGGGCTGGTTTGTGGAGGTATTTTTGTGAAGAGTTGACGGGATGTGTTTTAACTCTGTAGATATGAACATACCAAGCCACTGAAACAGGAAGAAGTGATTGATGAGTATCCAGATGAAGAAATTTATCCCTCAGTATCCTCAGACTTCGCTGATGCAATTGAACTCCCTGAAACAGTTGAAGAATTTTTTGCTGAGATAGAAGATGAAAATATAGATCTGGCAGCTGCAGGAGTCTGTGCTGAAGACTGGGTGAATGCTGTGGAGTTTGTCCCTGGGCAGCCATACTGTGGACGTGGTAAGCTTATCATGGGATAAGAGTAAATTTCTGTTATGGGTCAACAATCTGTATGTAGTGCATTTATTTTAATGCTTTGGGTTTTGTTGAGTACAGTTATTTTTGTTTATTAATGACTTTGAGTGATCTGTCCTGAAGTTATGCTTGAACTTTCTGATCTGAGTAGTTAAGACTGTTCCACATCAGTTAATACTGCTGTATCCTGATGTTCTGGAACGAGGTGTATTTAAAGACAGTCTCTGCATAGCTGGCTTCCTCTTGTTATGGCTCTGAGTGACTTGGTGAATCTCCTTATTTGGAAGTTTAGTTTGCATATGTAATGGGAGAAGAAAAATACTGGTGATGCAATAAATATCACTGTTCTAGAAAGAGAATCTACTGCCTTTTAGGGTTTTTTGTTTGTTGTTGGTGACTTGTGGTTTTTGTTGTGGTGTATGGGGTTTTTTCAGTGGTGGGTTTTTTAATCTCCTTAAGACTTTCAAGTGGAGGTACAGATTCTTGTAGAATTAAGTGAAGCCAAATGCTTGCTTTGAATTCTATGGCAATTCGGACCAGAGGCTGAAAATAATTTATTCTAGTTACCTTCTGGACCTGACTTTCTAATACTGTGGCAGCTCATGTTGACAAGGAGATTGAAGAAACTCATCAAGTGGGACCAAACTGTTTACATAGCATACTTGTCATCTCCTTTCCCTGCAGAGAAATAGCACAAAGGTTTAAAATTTAAGTGAAAAGTAGGCTGGGTGTGTTTACTTTAGCATAACTTCTATATTTTACTCTCTAAAACTGAAAGCTTATGACCATGAGTAGTCAAATAATAGTTTGACTCCAAAATGGACACCTTGTGTCCAGAAGAGTTTGAAGTTGTGTCATGCAGTGCTCAGATTACACTTCCTTGTCTCCACAGCACTACTCAGATACTCTGATTTGAAAAGAGGAATTACTTTCTCAGTGTTGCAGGGCGCTATTGGAATGTACTCTGATCTGATTTGAGGAAGAGAATGATTGAGTAATGTTAACATTTTGTAGTGTTGTTGAGAAGTTTGGTTATGAAATTGTTTGGTGTATCTGTGACTTGGGTATTGTCCAAAGGAATGAAAACTTGTCTTCTACCTGTTCATGTGTCACCTTCCTGTTATAAAAGGCATGACTTCTCTATTCATTGAGACAAAGGATCCTTTAAAAAAATATATATTTTTATCAAAGCAGAATAGTTTAGATTGTAAGTGACCTCTAAATTTCATCTAGTTCATTTCCTGCTCAGAGCAGGGTCGGCTATGCCAAGTTGCCAGGGGATTTGTTTAGTTGAATCTCCGTCCTTGGAGATGTACAAAATGCCAGAACCTCTGTGCAACCTTTGCAATGTCAGACTTCTTTCATAAGGAAAAACTCTTTCCTAGTATGCAATTGGATTTTTTTCCCTGCCTCAGCTTGCCTTCTGTCTCTTGTCCAGTGCACATCTGAGAGGAGTCTGGCTCTGTTTGGCCTTTTTTTTTCCCTGTACTTTTCCGTTGGGTAGCTGAAGATAACAATAAGATAGCTGCTTAAGCTGAACAGGCCCAGTTTCCTCAGTCTCTTTTCACGAGCTTCAGCCTGGTGGCCCTCCAGTAGAATCAGTTCATGGCTAGTTTGAACAGCCAGAGATCTTTTAAATGTATCTATTCCTTATAGGAGAGCTAGTGCTTTCTCCTAAATTCCTGAAGCATAAGAGCATTTCATTATACCTTTAACACGCTTAGTTTTACTGAAGCAGTTCCTCTTTCTAGGGGATCAGGTGTATTTTTTTTCATGGAAACTTGTGGTTGCCACAGGTTAAGTTAAATAACATTCTCTTCTCTGAATCTTATTCCAAATTCTCTGGTTTGTATCCTTTGAAATTTGATGTATTTTAATGTATAAACATACTTAGCCATTTCTGTTCTCAGCAGTGCTACATGATGTTAATTCCCATAGTGACTTTCTTAAAAGGTGTGTGTTAAAAATTTTGCTTTTCTGAAGCTACTAGCTTTATTAAGCTATAAAAATGAAAAACCTTACTGTAGTGATCAGGAAGATGTATTCCACAGTATATACTTTAGAGCCTTACAGATGTCTGGAAAAATGTACAGTACTTGGAAACTTGAAAATGGAATCTATTTCTCAAGATTAGAAGTAGTTTTGTTTTCAGTTGTCTTACAAATGCTGGAGATTTGGGGTTGGCAGTTTAACCACACGTTAACTTGGGCTATATTGCTAGTCTTATTATGAGACAAGACATTTTGTTAATGCAGATGATTCTGATTTGAGACTAAATCTGATCTCTTGAGGATTACCTCAGGGCCTAGCAAAGAAAATAGTGATGATTCTTCAGATAATCACCTATTTGTACAGATGCACGACACTTCCGTATTTGTTCTTCTGCTACTGATGCTAGATGTTTTGGAATAATTGAGGAAGAGTAGAAAGGCAGAAAGATAAACAATCTGAATTGGGTGACTGTTTCCTGCTGCTACAAGGTGGATGTACTTGATCCTGCTACAAAGTGTGTCCTAGAGGGAAAGCAGATGGTGTGTGGATTGAAGGTAATGAAATAGGGGTTTTTTTTCACTACTCTGAAGTTAATCCTGTTGACTGTGAAATGGGCAGTGAGAAGGCAGGGATTGGGTCCACCTACTGGAGAACAGTGGTTTTGAAAACAGCAGACAGAATCAGAGTAAATGTTACCCTGTGAGGAATACTGGATTTGGAGCTACTAAGGCAGTAGTCTTGTGAGTTTCTCTAATTTTGCTTTCAAAGAGGAAGCAAGACTGTAGCAGATACAGTGCAGTAAATATAGGAGATATGCATGCAGATCTTCAGGTTATGGAGGCGAAGATATTCAGAACTGGAAACAGTAATTTTTATTTCATAGAAATACAACTGAAGGGCTGTAGGGAAGTGCTGAGACAGCACAGAAGACGGGGACTGGAAAACTAATGTCACTTCTAGTATGTTTTTTCCCTCTCCCACCCTCTCAAACTGTAGAAGTACCCACAGCCATTATTAAAGACTGACATTCATAGATCTGTATCTTGTTGTCTAGATGCCTAGTCACTAAGAACTGGTTGTACTTTTTTGTGCAAGGGTGGTATTGTGGACTGGGCTGGAACTTAGTAGCTGTATGGTGCACTGTGCTTGCTGACTGGTGGTGGTGTAGTTGTTGCTGGTGGTGGTTGGTTTGGTTTAAGTAACAACTCTATATTTTTTTTGACCAAGATGTGAAGCTTTGCTCTCTCCTTTTGTGGACCAGTATAGTAAATAAATGGGTTTCTAAGTGAGTCTCTGACAGGGTGAAACTTCAAAGCCTTTATTCTCAAAGAACCTAAAGTAATAAGTATGGTGGGGGTTTTTTAAGTGAATAAAACCCTTACCTTTTGTCAAAACTTAATTCAGTATCCTTGAGAGGAGTGCAGGTGACTCTGGATTTTTTTTCTGTTAAGTTTCAAATATGCTGCTTCTTCCAAAGTATGCATTTTCCAGGGATATAGGATTGCCTTAAGCAAAGATAATCTTGCCAGCTGCATTGAAAGTACTGTATCACTTGATTCCTCTGAAACTCAGATGCATTTGTCTGTCTGGTAGGCTTCTGCCCATCTATACTATGATCTGCTAAACTCCTTCCTTAGTAAGGGTCAAAAAAAATGTCAAACTCACATGAATCAACTAGGTAAAAAAATATGTAACATTAACTAGAAAAAACACTGGCAAAAATGACAGTCAAGGGAATAGAAACTAACTGAGAGTTGTGATTTTTCTTGTTACTTCTCTTGGAAGTGGAGACCGTGGGTTTCAAATTGGGATGAGGGAGGCATTTAAATTAATAAGTACAAATTTTTGTATCATGTTCAGTTACTCAGAAGACTAGGTAGAGCCTCGTATATGGTTACTTGTTACTTTTCTTGGTGCCAGTTCAGTAGACCTCACGGGGAAGAAGAGGTAGTGAAGAGTTCTTTGGTTGGGTACCTTATTGAAAAACAAGCAGGTTGACACTGTCTTGTTATTCTGTCACTCACTTGCTTTTCAAACATATGTTTCTAGCAAACAGACTGATCCAAGATCAGACCTCTAAAGTCAGAGAGGGTTCAAGGAGCAGACTTGAACTTATTTTGAGAGCTAGTATTTTCCTACGCTGCTTTGCCTGAGCTCACAGTTTTAGGGGGTAAACAAATACAGGACCTACTTTTTCTCTGTATGTTCAAAAACTAACAGGCTGATACATGCGTGTTGTGTGTCTTTGCTCCATGGGGATGAAGACTGTGTAAGCATGCAGCCTCTGATTCTTTTTGAGGAGTCTATCCTTTACTTTTCTTGATCCAGGTATGCCTTTGATAGTTTTTGTTTACTTCTCCAAATCTAGAACTTGAACAGCTTACAAAAGTTACACTTTCTTATAGCAGAGGTGACTTTTTATTCTTGCAGCGGCTGCTGGTTATGTAAATGAAGTCCAGTTGCTGTTCTCCTGATATTTATTCGGAATATAGTAATGATTTGTTGTTCTCTTACGTTTATTATATCATCAGCTTCAAACTGACTGGTTCTGTCTTGTAATGTAGTTTATCATCCTACTTACGAAATTATTTCAAAAGGCTGTTTGGCTTGTGGTGACACAGACAAGTATATGTACAAGAGATACAGGGAGAAGTGCTAAGCAGAAGCTGTCTAAATGGGGAGGAGAAGTGCTACAGATTTCGGGTTAATTTAGAATTAGGTAAGGTAATTTTAGTCCCTATTTTGCAAAACTGATAGCTAGCTTAGAATGCAGTGAAGAAGCCCTGAATTTCAGTTTCTTAAAGCTTGGTTTATGTATCTGACTGATAGACCAGATACCTCCTTGGGGTAGGGTTTTTGGCAAATATGTAGAATAGACTTTGGTGTGAGAGGTGTGGATGCAAGCTTTTGTATCATTTATACACATGCATGGGAGTCCAGAAGTGAAAGCCTGTTGTTCAGGCTGAACAACGACATGCTAATTAACCTGCACATAAGGAGCTGCTGATGTGGTGTTTCCATACTGGTGTTTTGTTATGCTGGGTACACCTTTATTGCTTCAGCTGTGTAATTTCTGGGGAAAAGCCCGTTAACTTTAGCCAAAGCAGTGTGAGATTTGTAACCTTATTTAGCTGTTGCTGAACCAGAGTCTGTATAAAAATGTACTTCAGCTGTTGAGGACTAGTGAGATTTTTTTAGTCTGGACTTAGCATGTAAATGGATCTGAATCTGATCACTGAAACTTGATAGCTTTAGTCTTGTGTGGGTTGAAGGATGAAGAAATTCGTTGTGCTTTCTTCAGTGGGAAAATAACTTAGTTCAGGCTGAGGGTGTGTGAAACTTGAACTGAAATGAACATTGTTTCTTATTCTCTTTGGATAACTTGAGCAGGCTTACCCAAAGATTACTTTGCATTAAAAGAATGTATTCTCTCTCCCACTGCTCTAAATCTGAATGTATTGCTTACTGTCCTTAATTTTCTTCCCAGCTGCTCCTTCCTGTATTGAAGCACCCTTGCAGGAAATGGTGATTGAGGAAGAATATGAAAAACAGCAAGTAGACGTGGAGATAAAGAAGGAGTTGTGCCCCTACGCTGCAGTAGGAGAATGTCGTTATGGAGAAAACTGCGTGTATATCCATGGGGATGTGTGTGATATGTGTGGACTGCAGGTCTTGCATCCAATTGATGCCGGACAGAGATCCGAGCACATAAAGGTAAGCAAACAACTGTCTGATGTTAAACAGCTTTAAGTTATTGCTTCCTAGCTCCCCACAGTCACTTCTCACTAATTCCCTTTCATTTAAAGGTGCATGCAGATCAGGCAGTGAATGAAACTCCTGTTGTAAACTAGACTGTTTCCTGTCAGGGCCATGTTTAAAAGCAGCTGGGTTTTCTTATCTCTGCTGGGAAAGCAGTCTGGGTAGAAATGCTAAAGCTTTGTTCTTTGCCTAGTAAAACTGGATGGTTTTTTAGATTGCCTTTCTCTGTTTAAAAGCAATGTCTGAAGAAAGGAATTTGAACTCTGAATTGATTGTTCCCTGCCATCTGAGCAGACTTTTTTTTTATAAAGATTTTTCAGCTTAATTATACTCCATTCATTATGCAAAACAGCAGAGTCAAACTGAGCTTAAAACCTGTTTAGAGTTCACCAGGTGACCAGTTGTCTCTGTAGTTGTTTTTTGTCTCTCCTTTTCAGTCTTGCATTGAAGCTCACGAGAAGGACATGGAGCTTTCATTTGCCGTCCAGCGTAGTAAAGACATGGTGTGCGGGATATGCATGGAGGTGGTGTATGAGAAAGCTAATCCTAGTGAGCGCCGCTTTGGGATCCTCTCCAACTGCAGCCACACTTACTGTCTCAAATGCATCCGCAAGTGGAGGAGTGCTAAACAATTTGAGAGCAAGATTATAAAGTGAGGCACTTTCCCATTTTGATTGTGCTTTGTTACTGTGGAAGACCTTAGTAACTTGTGACAACTGGCAACAGACTTCCAGATGCAGACTGCACAGAGACTGCACTTAATGCGTACTAACTTTAGCTCGGAAGTGAAATAATTGTTAGGGTCAACATTTACACTCTGATTTGGTTAATGTGGATTAAGTTTGCAAGACTCGCTTCATGGTAGAGAATAACTTTTGGTTATTTAATAGCATGTTGTCCAATTGTTATTGTTTACGTCTTGGACACCCAGCTAGGAATCTGAAAACAGATTAACCAGTTCAGAATGTATGCTTCTTGACTCGTTACTGCCCTAGTTCATTAATCAGTCAACAAAACATTTCTCCACTTAAAGTCTGTTCTAAGAAAAAAAAACAAAATTCCAAACAAATAAACGCAGAAATCAAACCAAAATAAATTTATTTAATTCTAAAGAAAAAGGAGTCTGTGTGAAGTGTTTTTTCAAGCTTTTCTGAGACAAGCTGACCAGCTGCCATTGCCATTGAGTTCTTGAAGAAGACAGTTTAGGTTATCTTCATCTGTAAGAGAGAATCTAGATTGAAAAGCCCATACAGCCACTGTGTGGGTACAGTACATCTTTAAAGATGGAGATATGCCATGACTTGTTACGTAGGAGAGAGAGCGCCCTGTAATGTGGAATTTTGCAGCGCAGTTTGTTCATTCCCCAGGTCCTGCCCAGAATGTCGGATCACCTCTAACTTTGTCATTCCAAGTGAGTACTGGGTGGAGGAGAAGGAAGAGAAGCAGAAACTCATTCAGAAATACAAGGAGGCAATGAGGTATGAGCACTGTAGCCTTTTGTCAAGTTGAGACAGCAGAGATCAAGGCACACCTGGAGAAGAAGGGTGTTGATGTAAACCCCCCTCACACCTCGTTTCCACCACCACATGTGAAGTGTGTCCTTACCTATGTGGTTCCAGATGCATGCAACCACACAGTTGTGAAGCTATTCCTGTGCTCTTTGACCTGAATCTTTCCCTTCTATACACAAAACGCTAGTGGTGGTGTAGCCATAAGGGAGTACAAGCTTGTGCACTGTGAGCCGTCGGCGTCCCTGTGCATGCATCGACCCACACACGTTGTGTAATACACTATTCCTGCGTGTAGGTGGTATACTGACAAAATACCTTCAGCTCCAAATGGTACCCGAGAACCTTTCGGACTACAAGTAAATGCATTTCTGAAGCCTGGTTGGGGTCTGCTGTGAGTAAGGGTTGCGGTATTTTCCTTTCCAGCAACAAGCCATGCAGGTATTTTGATGAAGGCCGTGGGAGCTGTCCGTTTGGAGGGAACTGTTTTTACAAACATGCATATCCTGATGGCCGTGAAGAGGAGCCACAGAGACCCAAAGTGGGAACTTCAAGTAGATACCGGGTCAGTGCTGCTGTTTTTTGTCCTTTCTATACAGAGAGAGTGCAAGAGGGGTGTGAGTTAAGTCAGCTGCCTTGAGAAGAGGACAGGGAAATGTTGACTTTTTTTTTTTTTTACTTTTGATAAACCTCTGTAATGGTGAATTTGAAGGGAGCAGCAGTCTAAAGTTTGTGAGTGCTGGAAGCCAAGATGGAAAGAGTGAATTTCAAAAACTTTCTTAGTACACCAACATACTGAAGTAGAAATGTTGGGCAGAATTAATAGGTATGTGTAAGGGTAAACTCTCCTGGAGGTGAGTATCTCCCTGAATGAGAGAGTGTAGTTTCTTGCATGTCAGAAAGGACACAGGGGGCTGAACCTTGTCAGCCTCTGGGAAGGCTCCTACCTTGTGCCGCTTGGTCACCTGGGGAAATACTTGTGTTCCACTTGCAGGCCCAGCGGAGGAATCGGTTCTGGGAGTTCATCGAGGAGCGAGAGAACGGTGATCCGTTCGAGACCGATGAAGATGAGGTGGTGACCTTTGAGCTTGGTGAGATGTTGCTTATGCTGTTGGCAGCAGGAGGTGACGACGAGCTAACAGATTCTGAGGATGAGTGGGACTTGTTTCATGATGAGCTGGAAGATTATTATGACCTGGATCTATAGCACCTGTCAGTGCAGTGTGAACTGTCATCTTGGCTTCAGGCAGTAGCTATTACCTGTGGTGTTGTGGCAGTGCCTGTGTTTCTCCTAGGCAGGCCGATCAATTCCAGGTGCTGTTGTAATAACTTTTACCCAGGGTCTGTCTCTTCCCATCCCCTCCCACCCCAGGAGTGTTGTTTTCCCTCTGTTTAAACAAATAACAAGAAATAAATCTTTAAAATGTTAGTTTTTGTAAAAATGAATTTAACTGTCAAACAGTTAGCTTAGGTTTGTTGCTTCATCTGTGTACCCAACAGAGTTCACCCAGTTCCAGGGTTAAAGTGTTTACAGGACTTCCACACTCATTTTGAGGAGCCCAGATACAAAAATGAGCAGTGGCCATGCAGTGGGGATGTAAATTGGCTGACGGCCTTTTTTCTGTCTTTGTACCAATATTTCTGACGTCAGGCCAGACACAAATTCTCTCTTTCTGGCATCAGCTCCGTTCCAGCCCCCTCATGTACACGTCTTCATTTGTGATTTTGGTCTCTTGTTTACTTGCACATTACTATTACTACTGTGTAACCAGAACCAGGTGTGAACGTTCTGGGTTTTTACTGTGTTTAGCATGAAAGGAAGATGTCTTTGTGAAAGGAGAACTCTCTATGTGTATATACAGATAAATGTAGAGTTGGACCTCAAGGATGGGGAGACTCTGTGTAAGTTAAAAATAACAAAACCATCTTTCATCCTCTCTTGATGCATGAAGTCTAGCCTCCAGTTGGACATGAAACTAGTTTAGTGGTCTCAGCCCAGTCCATGGCAGTGATCTTAACTATTGCTTAACTTAATAGACGGCACTCCCTAATATGCCAGCTCTCTTTCATTTGTATGATTAAGGTTGTCCAGGAGCAGAAATCCAGTTAGCTGAGGTGGGGTCAGAGGAACAGCAGAAAGGCCCCTTTAGCTTTATTGCTCTGTAAGTTTTAGAACTTGGTGTAACTGCTTAAGCTGAGAGCTTCGCTAGGAAATCGCTGTGCCTCTCAGCATTTGAGTTGGGCAGGTTGCCTGGTAAAACTCTTCAGCTTATGTGAGTTACTGCTTACAAAGGCAGTCATGCAGTTTCTGGCTGTAATTTGCATTGAGAAATTACTTTGCCACCAAAGCCCCAGCCCAGGAATTTTAACCTTGCATTACATTATTGCTGTTTTTTATTGACTTGTGGATGCCCCGTGATCTGTTCTCCTGCTGCTCTTGTCCCCTAGACTGCCTCTCCTTTCACTTTTAAATGGAATGAGAAATTGTTCTGAGGTCTAAAACGTATTGTTTTGCAGCTGCCTTTTGTAAGAAGCACTTTTCCCAAATAAAAAAAATAAAAAAAAAGGAAACAAGGAGTCTGTCTGTTCTTCAAAGTTTTGAAGCTTCTGTGTTTCAGCTTGATTGTTTTTCAGTGTGTTTCTGTAAACATGAAGACATTTATGTCAATCTTTCTTAACTCTGGCAGAATCATGTCACACTAATACGGAATTTTAACTTTGGTTATCACCTTTCCAACAAAGAGCCTGTAACGTTAGGAAGGCATACAGAACAGACAGCTGAGACAATGGAACTGTTGAAGGAATGTATGGGGCCATCAGTGGAAACAGACGTGGTTTGTTTTCTCAGAAGCAAGCTCTGCACTATGGTATTAATTTCATCCTGAACAAAGTCAATTGCAGTACATATTCTGTTGATAGCTTCCTGTTGTAGTGCTGTTTGGACAGCAAGTCCAAGCATTGCTACAGACCACTTCTTGAGAATCCATGTGCTTCTTTAAGCTTATGTATGTTAAAGAAGTATTCTTTTGCAAAAATACATAAAGCTTGAAGTAAACTACTAGAAATGTATTCAGATGCTGAGGGATATGATTAAGAAAAATTTAACTAAACAGTCTAAAACCATCTTTTGCTTGTTTGGTGTGGTGGTATTTTTTTTTTTCTCCAGAGGCAATTAGCAGAGGGAGAAAAGGATTTGAACATAACTTGCACAAATGACATTTAAAACTGCAATAGGGAGAAACAGGAAAAAATGGAAGGCTTTGAAGCAGAGCTAGCCTTTCTTCCCCTATATAGTGAACATAAGTTGTTAACATCAGATTGGAAAGCTGCATTGGAACATAAGTTTATTAAAGACGTGTTCTGGTAAGATGGAAAAGGGTAATAAACTTACCAGCCAGAGCACGTGCATCAGTTTTCCTTCGTAAGGAGTCAGCAATGGCGTGCTTTACTTCTTGTGTGGGTGTACGTGTGACACAAGGGTGGATGCTGACGGTTCTGTACACTTCACAGGGGAAGCTGAGAATATGCACCTACGTGATTTGCTTTCGTGGGGGCTGCTCTGTTTAGCTGCAACGTGACTGATGTAGTCAAGTGCATTGTGACAAGTAGCTTCTGTTGATCTCTTGCTTTGAAGCATGCTGGGGTTCTTGTTCTGTAAGCTGAAGAACTGCACGTATTTATCATCAAGAAGTACTGCTGTGTGTCACTTCCAGTTTGAATTTTGCTGGTAGTAGATCTGTTCCTAAGATTCCTGTCACACCATGATTTCCACCCCCTCCCACCCCAAACTGGAATGACTAAAGAAAGTAGGGCCTTTGAAAGGAGTAAAGTATGTTAGTAGGGTGCTGTGTTTTTCCTCTGTAAGAACAGGAATAAATTCAGTAGAATTAAGGCAAACTTTGAATGTAAAAAAAAAATATGGAGGGTGACAATTTAGGCTGTGCTATGCTTTCTTTAAGCCAGTACTTAAGGTACAGAAACTGAAGAAGCCAATGAGAGTAATGTCAAAATGAAAAAACTTTCACCAGCAACATCTTGATTTCAAAACAAAAATCTTGAGAAAAAGATGCATGCTCTCATTTGAAGTGCCTTGACTTTACTCACTATGCAAGAATATACAGGTTGCCCAGAGAGGTGGTGGAAGCCCCATCCCTGGAAATGTTCAATGCCAGGCTGGATGGGGCTCTGAGCAACCTGATCTGGTTGGAGATGCCCTTGCAGGGGGGTTGGACTAGATGACCTTTGAAGGTCCCTTCCAACCCTAACCATTCTATGATTCTATATATGTAGGGTTTGATATAAAATTTTGCATCTAGTAGTAGGTGCAAAATAACCATCTGCTGTCCCTTCTCATTGGTCTGAATGTGATCATGCAAGCAAAGAGCACTTCTTGCAACCTCTGCTGCTTTAGTGCAAATGTAGATAGCCCAGCTCTGTCCTGATTGTAGCCCAAGGTGTATTGTAATCTTGCTGAGGGGATGTCTGGTTCATTTAATGAAATACAACGTAACTCCTGCTACAGCAGGTACAAAATAGATTTCTGTTTGGAGGATACTGAGAGCTACGGGGTGTCTCGTGTTCAGAACAAAACTTGTATGATGGAATTAGTAATGCTGCAGCAGCTTAAAACGAGGGAATCTACCAGTAGTCTCTTAGGATTGAGATATAATACAGGACTGCGCTGTAGGGTTTGAGTTGCTGCAAAGTCAGTTTTAATCCAGTGCTAGCATTAGAGGGGCATTAGTGAACTGTAGTTGCAGTGAGCCTTGCTCCAGGTAAACAAGACAGACATGGCAGTGAAAACTGTAATAAGCAGTGATGTTCATGGATGCAGCTGTAGCAAGGAAATGTGGGATTGCAAATATGCTGAATCTCTGCCCTCCGCTTGCTGCTGCTGTTGTTATCCATGGGTGTGCTATTGGTCACTTGCAGTCAAGCCACAGTCAACACCTGTTTGGTAACAGGGTGATGTGATTGTGTACACAGAGCCTGTGCAGGCAGCTGAATTAAGGTTGATGTTAGGACTTCTACACTGTCTTAAAGTACTTTTTCTAGTGCTGCTGTTCTACCTCTCTCAAACTGCAAGTTCCTATTAAAAGTTTAAGTACTTGTAAGTAAAAGGGGCTCTTGGCCTGTCTAAAACTACTCTGAAAGGACTTCTATCTCAGCATTGCCTATTGTAGTTTCTGTCCTTAACACACTTGCTTGAGAGAGGTGCTTGAAAATGGCTTCAGGAGTCAGTACACTGAGCAATAAGTATTAAAGTCCCCTTGCCTGGAGCTGAATGCGGTGTTCTGAGAACTGAGATATGTAACAATTTGCCTAATGGCAGTGCACAGCTGGGAATGGGCACCTCTCAACAGTGCTGTGATTAGAGCACTCACCTGGCTTCAGGGAAGCTTCAGTTTCCTTCAGTTTCAGTTCCCTGCCTAACAGCACAGGCATGCATCTCCTTCCTGAAGAAACACTCCAGGATAGGAATCTCCATCTCTCTTCAGGCCTGAAATGGCTTTCCCTGTCTCCTTTCCAACTATACTTAAATATTAACTGGAATGATTAGATAAGAACCACAGCTTTTGTTCTTAAGAGCCTGTCCCCTATGTATGAAGAAAAGCTTGACCACATAGGCAGTGCCATGTGCCTTCCACATCACTGGGTGCAGTTATGTTTGCTTTTAAGCCAGTGAGGGTCTGGGAGGTGTCAGAGTTCACTCCATTTCAAAATACTCAGAGTTTTTTTTGTTACCCCTTTATGTGGTTAGGTGCTGCTTCAGTCGCAGGTGGCATGGGTGTGATATCAATGCAAGTAAAGTGTAACAGCTAAGACTCAAATGCTTTTCCATTTAGATACAAATTTAACAAATAAACTCATCTTCAAACTGGATGTGCAGCTCTTAAAACTGGGGGATTGTGGTAGTTTTTAGAATAGCATTCTAAACAACTTCACAATAAGCTACACTTTCTACAAGTGCATTAATGATGCTGTCATGAAGCACACTAGATTTGCATGTGATGCTGGGGAACAAACATTAATATAAGGTTCCATAATATTTAGGGTGTTTTTTGGTTAACTTGCATTGCCATAGCTTCTGTCTGCTCTGTTAGGGGAAAATGCACAACTGCAGAAGTTACACTGTGCGTATTTTTTACTCCAGTGGTTGCTATCTTACAGTCTAGAATAACATGCTGTAATAAAGGGATTTTTTTTTTTAGTTTATAGCTTTCTTCACATATTACCTCATAAATAATACTATCTGCTAATACACACTCTGAAGAAAGTTCTTAGCAACTGCTGCAGCTCACTCCTCATGCACATGAGGACAGCTTAAAAATGACCCTATGGAAGCCATTCAGTGTCACTGTCCAGAGGTCTTATGGAAGACACAGAACCAACCAAAAGAGGTCACACTCCCATTTTAGTTGCACATTTAAGACTGGTTTCTTGACAGACCAGTAAGGAGCCTGTTACACCTGTTCAAGGAAAGCAAACAGTACAGCTCGAAGCACAATCACAAGCCTGTTCTCCATGATCCCATGTTCCACTGCTTTCTGCCATTGAAGGACTTGCTCTGCAGGTAGCTCTGTGTGTGCAGAAGAGGATGGCAAGAGCCCTGCAACCTGGCAGTGCTGGGCAGTTAAGGGGGCATCCGCCTGCAGAAGCCTCCATACAGAGGATAAGAAAAATAACTTCATACAGTACTCTCTAATTAAGGCAGTAAACCAAATTAACCATATAGAACAAAATTTGCTAGCAGTTTAAGTGTGGATACCAAAAAAAAAAAAAAAAAAAAAAGGTGAACTCTATATTACAAGCTACTACTGAAAATAGTTTGGATTTTAAACACACAAGAACATTAAACTTACATTTGACTATTTTCCTAGTGACAAGAGGTGTAGAAACTAGTTGTTTGGATGCTGGATTGCTACTTGTTCAGCTGCTTTGAAAGGTTTTGATGTTTACCCTTGCTTAAATACGCAAACTGAAATGCAACTACTAGGCTAGTACCAAATCAAGATGAAATTAAGATTTTAAAATTAAACAGATCAGAAAGAGGATGCCTGAAGAAGAAGATGAAGCTTTCTCCATAGCAGGCTATAGCACAAGGCTTGGAGGCTAGCCCTGAAGATTTCTCCCTCAGTTTGCACATAGCTGAATGAACCTCTGCTCTTTGCACGTGATATCAAAGCACCTGGCCCGAGGAAGCATTCATAATATTAGAAATATTTGCAAGACTATAAATCAGTGATTCATTCTACTTTATTTTTTGTGCTTCTCTGACAAGATTTTCCAGACATATTTGCTACATGTTTTTCCCTATTTTTCAAGGACTTGTGAAACATGGGTAGACTGCCATCTGGTAAGCTAGCAGCGTACCAGCCTTCCCAGGGCTTCTTTGCATGTAACCCAGGCTGTATTTTATCATTACAGAGTCTGATTTCCAGTTCATTGCTTAATAGTAACTACCTAAGTGATGCAGTTCAGTACATGTGGACTACAGTAAAAAAAAAAAAAAAAAAACAAAAAAAAAACCCCACCAAAAAAACTTCCTCTGTATAATATTTCTTTCCTCCCTCTCCTTTCCTGTTTCCATCTACTGAAAAAAAAAAAAAAAAAAAAAAAATCAAACCAACAAAACAAACTCTTCATTCAGTTCCGGTACATAGAAGCAGTGAGCTCCCAAAAGCAGAGCCTGGACTTCGGAGGAGCAATACAAAACCTCCTATTGCTACCAAGATGTTAAGTCTCCATAGCAGTAGCATATCAACTGGCCTAGGGGTAGCTTTCCGGTACATCCCATACCATTCCCGTACTGCTCTAAGGCGAGGCGACATAATTAAACCATCTTACCACTTGCTGAGTTTTACAGGAGCTTGAATTCCTTCTTCACGCTCCTGTGAAAGTCTACAGGCATACTCTCAAGCTGTCTTTGGCCCATCACGCAAACTACAAAAGACTTTTGATTAAAATCAGCACATCAAAAGCATGACAACGTTAGGAGGGAGGGAGAAAAAAAAACAATAGGAAAAACTCCTCAGCATTGATTTAGGCCATTACTGGTGCCTTGGAAGCTTCACTACTCCTAGCAAGTCTATGTAGAAAGACAGATCACTACTGGAAACAATTCTTATAACTGGAGAACAAAATGAAAGAAAACTTTCCTCACCCCAGGAAGAAGGTTGGGACCCTAGTGTATCATATTCTGCCTGCTATGAAACCCCAAGGATGCCTCCAGGTCTCTCTGGTGAAGAAATCAGTACAGATGTGAAATCATGTACTCTTATTATGTTCCTTGAGATGGGTGGCTACACCCCCTAAATGAAAATTTAAGCAGCAAGGGGCCAATACTGCCCAAGCATGAATCTGACTTTTTAAAGCTACTGGCAAAGAGTAAAGTGCTTGCACTAGAAGAAACAACATAGCTTAGAACAGTCAGATCAATGCAGAGCTCTGGTGCAAATTTATCTTCTGACACAGCCAGAAAATCATGTAATGATATAATTATAAGGCAATATTTTTTTTAAAGTTCTCTTTGGTTAAGGCAAGGGCTTGCAGCTTCCTGAGTCCTCTCAGTTCAGAAGTTCGTGTTAAAGTATCAGCTGCCATGTTCAAAGCAACCCGTGCTACCAACAGCAACAACGATCTCTGAAGATACTTACAAGCCAAACTGCAAGGTAGAGATATCAGAGAAGTGGCTTGAGGCCACATAGCACACTTTCGTCGATAGAATAAAATGAAACCAAACAGCCTCAGAAGAATGATGACTTTCAATTTCTTCCCCAAATCTCTCTTCAACAGAGGCACTGGGTCTTCTCCACACTTGGACTGGCAATCACTGGCCTGGAATCAAGATAGATGCTGTTCGGAGGGTTCTCCCCATGAAGCTGTAAGGTATTTCGGGCTATTAGCTCCTTAGCCATTAACGTGAAGACCTCTTCTATGTTTTGAGCTTCTTTTGCTGATGTCTCCAGTACAGCTAAGAGCCCATGCTTCTCTGCCAGTGTGCAGGCATCTTCAAACAGGACTTGGCGCTTATCCAGTGAATCTGATTTGTTCCCTTAAAAGAAGGCAAATAAAAAATTCAGTAATTTAATCTCTCAAAAATTCATCTTTAAATGCAATACATTAATTCAATTTTGTTAAATAGAATTATGTTAGGAATAAGAGTTACTGGAAAAACAAGATGTGAGCGCAGCAGAGCCACAAACATAGAATTGCATCAAAACTGCAGCTAATCACATGATAATATAAAATGAGTTGAAATCCAAACAAAAACTAGAAACCTGTGTTCATCTAATTACTTGCTGTAGGTAGTGGTGCCAGAGGATTATTTGGAAGCAACTGTTGGTCTCTATTCCCTAGTCTTTTTAAGCATTAAGTAGCATTTAAGGTAAATATGTAAAAAAAAAAATAAATCTGGTAGCCATAATGACTGCATACAGTAAACCAAAGGAATTTGCATAAAGGTTCATTCCTCACTCAACCTTCAGTGGAAGCCACATGTGTTATGCTATCGTCAAGCTGCCTTGACACATCCGAAAGTGGACACTCAGCTCTGAAGATCTGGGATGTTGTTAGTTTAAAGCAGCTCTCCTCAAAAAAAAAAAAATCCCACTAATACCCAGGAAGAACATGCTCAACTGTTAATCAGATTTTAACATGATCTATTTATACAAGTCAGTAATACCAAAATGATGTCAAACAAAACAAGAATTCATACTAGCTACCTTAATGTTTAAAATGGATACTTAAGAAGTTTAAGCACGTATAGATTAAGAACTTTTACTTGAAGCAGTTTAGTCAAAATCTGTTAGAAGTCATGAAACACGTCAGATAAAATACCTTTGTATATTTAAGTAGCTGCAACACATGTGGAATTATGATCAGTTCTGGTACATGCAGTACCTGGCTGAAGTCTACATTCATAGTTTCAAGACAAACCTTCATCAAATTCAGATCTCCAGTTTGAAGCATATATAAGCCAACTCCCCTCCCCTTAAGTCCCTTTCAGTTTTTCCTAAAAGGAAAAAAAAAAAACAACAAACCCAACCCACCCCACAAAAGAAAACTACAGCTTCTCCCCAGCCCCCCACCTTGCTTGAGGGTTATTTCGCCTTCTTAAAGAGAGCCCCCTCCTCTTTCCTCCTTCTGTTCCAGAAGGGAAAGTTACACTTCTTAACCTCATCCTGGAAAGGTGTATAACATGACTCTGTGTAATTAAATGTACAAAGACTTCCTGGCAAAATAAGTAAAGCCCACAGCAACAGCTTTGGAAGAAAGCACCAAGCTTAGACCCTTGACAAAAGCTTTATTTTTACCAATTTCAGAACTTCTTTCTTAAAAGAAACAACCACCACCAGCAGGCCCCATTACACACACAGATAGGTCCTGTTCTTTAAATTAGTGAGAAAAGTTAGAAAAACCCTACCAAAGTTTAGTGACTTTTTCTACACTCCCCCACTCCTTACTCATTCCAAGCACTGCAGTTACATGCAGGTCGGAATTTGTTGTTTGTTTCTTCGGCAGAAGAACAGGAAGAACCACCACGGCAGAAACAAGTAATTTGCTAGGAGCGCAGGCAGAAGCTTAGGTCCCATGCCTGCTGCGCTGTGGGGCTCAACGCTGCCTATCCTCAAGAGCCAGTTTGGGTGGCTGCATGTGTTGCTCTTAGCACAGTGCCCCAGGCAGAAGCAGTGGAATGTAAATAAAGGCTCCGTCATTTTACTACACCAGTTCTCTCATTTGCAGCTTCTTCCTTGGGGGAGGGAAGAGCAATGATAACCTAAAACAAAGGGAAAGAACCAGACTGCTTCCTACCAGCTTGACTCTCAGCAATTTCTACTTATTCCTTTCCTGAAGAGGCAAAATTTCCTGAATGTTAGCGGAATATAAGAGGAGAAGGAGAAATGCCAGCAGACTGCTTCATGCTCTGCAACTGCAATGTCCCCATGTACTGTCTTACCTGATCCGGAGTCCCGTTACAGGGCAATGCACATGCATATCAAAAGAACAGAGAGGAAAGATGAGAACGGGGAGTTGTGTTGCTCTGTGCATTCCCCGTCATCTTGAATTATTGAGCCACTAAATTCCTGCACATCAGGAGTATAGGATCAGACTTACTGCAATTCTAACCTCAATAAGGTTGTCCCTGCTTGCTAGACTAGCAGCAAGCTTGTTGCGTTACTCCAGCAGGAAAGGAACAAGTAAAAAGGTTTCACTGTCTGCAGTGGGCTTGGTCCTGTCAGGACCAGGCTGTGACTTTCCTCATTTTTTAAGCTTAGGCCAAAGTCATACACTTTCTGATTTCTTTTAATTAAAACTGCATTCTTCTTTAATGCATAACTTATAAATACCTTAAGTAGTGGAGGGAAAGTGAGGAGAATTTTATACATATTTAAAAAGCTACACAACATAATATTTAAAATTAGATTCCTACCAATTAACATCATGACCAAGTTTGCAGCACCATACTTTTCAATTTCATGAATCCAGTGAGGAATGGATTCAAATGTGGACCTCCTAGTAAGGTCATAGGCAAGGATGGCCCCATGGGCACTCCTGTAATAAGACTGGGTTATGGTCCGGAAGCGTTCTTGACCAGCTGTGTCCCACACTTGGATCTGTAAGAGAAAGGATAGAAGTTGCAAAGATGAGCAAATGTGCTTCTTGGGTGTTTGCCATCAGTACCTACTCTTTTGAAGCCCCTTGTCTAGAAGGCAGCTATGCCCGTCCCAGCTCACTCTACTACACCACAGTGGGGCTTTGCCCTCTCTAGATCTGAAGAGACATTTACATACCTTGTAAAGACAGTCTACACAAAACAAAGAGAAAGCTGCAAGGGTTCCTAGCTGTTCAAAGAGGCCAAGAAACCCAGTTCCAATAACTGTATTAAGAGGTGTAGAGCATTACAGCCTTTTAACAGGAAAGGAAGAAGAGTTAAGAAGCCCTGATGCAGGGTTGGACAGAGCAAAGCTGCATAAAGGGCAGGCATCTGAACTTTCATCAGTGCATGGAGGTAAACTCTAGCTAACAATTTATTTTGGTCTTTGTATTACATCTTCTCTCAAATAACACATGCATCAAAGCAGAACCTTTGCAAACTGGAAAGTTTTCCCTCCTCAGCATCCCAGCTCAAATCCCCACATCTCTGAAGAAGGGAGGAGACACCCCTTCCAAACCAGAGCTGGCTTTCAGGAGCTCCCTACAGGCAAAGCATGAGCCCACTCCACAAGTAGATCCAGGCAAATCATGAGAGCGAGTATGTACCCAAATGAGGGTGACTTCCTGCCCCAGGGCATCCTCCTGAGGGAAAGCTGTCCTGGGAAACACCCCTGGTCAGAAAGGCAGCCAGCTTTTGCCTGCTACCTTCAGCAGGGCCGAGCAGGAGCTGCTGTGTGTCCCATCACTCCCCCAGCACCCACACGGGAACGGTGACACGGTGATGGCGAGCAGGCGCGGCCCACTGAGCAGCCTGGGCTGGCTCCAGTCACCAACCTTCACTTTCTTGCCGTCGATGTCCATGGAACGCACGGTGAAATCGACGCCGATGGTGTTCTGCTGTTTCTCGTTGTACTGCCCCGTCTTGAAGCGGTGCACCACGCAGGTCTTCCCCACGTTGGAATCCCCGATCAGGATGATTTTGAAAAGGTAATCAAAGGCATCGTCCGCCCCGGAGCTGGAGAAAGGCATCGCGGCTCCCGGGCGGGCCTGTGGCGGTCGGCGAGAGCCCGGCGGTGAGGGGGTGACGGGGTTGGGGGGGGAAATGAGGCGGCAGCCACCGCCCTGGCCCAGCTCACGGCAGCCGAGGGCCCACGGAAAGGAACCCCCGTCCCGTCCCGTCCCGTCCCGTCCCGCCCGGCCGCTCACCTGTCGGCGCTCACCTGCCGGGACAGGTACCGCCCGCTTTGTACCCGCCCCGGCCCTCTCGGGGCCGGCGGGAAATGTAGTCCGGCTCCTCCTCTTCCTCCTGCCCTGCACCCGTAGGCCCAGCCGGGGGAGCTGTGCCGGCGCTGCTGGCTCCCTGCCCCCTGAGAGTTAGAAGGGGAGGCGGGCGAGGGGCCCGGGGGCAGAGCCCTTCCTGCCCGGACTACAGCTCCCGCCCTACCCGCGGGCCCCTCCCGCCGGAAGAGCCGCTGCCTCCCCCTGACTTCCTGAGGGCCGTGCTGGCCGGGCCCGGTACGCGGGGGTGGGTGGTTTTCTCCTTGCGGGGGGGGGACGACGACACAGGGTGTGGGGTGGCGGTTTAACGGCCGAGGTGGGCTAACGGTTGCGGGGGGGCCGGTGCGTGCCCTCCTGTTACCGGCTCGGTTCCTCGCCCCGCCCGGCGCGCTGAGGACGTGGCCGCCGGGGTCCCTGCGCCGGGACCCGGGCGGGGGTCGGCTGAGGGCGGGGAGAGCCGCGTCCTCATCATCCGTTTCGGTGAGGGAACCGGCACGGCCGAGCGGCATGGTGGGGCGCGGCAGGGTGCGGGGCCGGCGCTGCAGCCCCCCTCAGGTGAGCGGTGCCCGCCGGCCGGCGTGCGGCCTCTGGGCTGGGCCAGGCCTGTACCGCTGGCCCTGGGTTACCGGGGGCGGGCGGCTCGCCGGCCCGTGGCCTCCGCAGCCGGCCTGGCTGTGCTCGGGCCCACTCGGTGCTCGGCGGGGGGAGACCCTTTTCCTCCCCAACGGCGCCCAGCCGGGGCTCTCGGGCGTCAGGCGGTCTGTCTGTGGTGGCTGCGAAGGGCTCCGTGTGGGGCTGGCTTTGTGCCTCTTTTCTTCCCTCTGCAAAAATGGCATGAAGGAGCATGTTGCTTTTTAAAAAAAAAAAAAAAAAAACAAAAAAAAATTGTTTGTTTGTTTGGTTTGCACTTTGGATGTCCCAGGAATGTTAATTCTGGTCTTTCCTGCCAACTTTGGAGGATAGCGGTGTGGTGTTAAGGAAGTTTATTTTAAACTTAATGTGTCTTATTTTGACCTTAAGGGAAGGGATAAAGGAGAATGCAGAAAGCTTAACAAAAGCTTCTTCAAAATATTGGTTAGCTGAAGGTAAATAGTGCTCAACAAGCAGACAAGGCAGTCTAACTCCCTAAAAGCAGACTTCTTCCTTTCTTGAAGGCTTGTGCTTCACTGCCTTGGTTTCTGTGGTTTATCTTGCCTCCCAGTTTGTGCTTCCCTTCCACTACACATTTAATGTGGTGTTCTCAGAATAGTTAGAAGACTAATTTTTAAGGATGAACTGCTTGCATACTCTTCTAGCCTATGGAGAATGCCAGTTTTGGATATAAAAAGGACAGGGTGAAGAAAGAAAAAAAGGGAAAAGAAGATCTTTTGTAGTCCCTGTAAATTCACTGTAAATAAGTGAAAAGTGTCATCCTGTGCCAGAAGGTGGTCTTCTGGAAATCTAGCTGAGATTGAAAAAAGTTCTGAGGAACAGATAATTTCAGTAGTAAATGCTATTAAAAAAAATAGGTGACTTTAAGGTCAAAACCAGCTCTTCGCTTTAAAAAGACTCGGTATCTTTTACAGATAAGTTCTGTATTTGCATATGTTGACATGAAGCAAGTAGTAAATCTTGTGCTTTGGGCTGTGAACTGATTACTCGCTGAAGGAACTTTTCCCGCAGCATTGCACAACTGGCAGTGTTTTGCTTTCCTCAGGAGAACTCTGTTATCTGCTGTTGCTGAGTGGGAGGGGAAGGCGAGGAAGGTAAGGAGAACAAGCTCTTGTGTCTGACCAACAGACCACATGATTCGGGGGCCTGTAAGGACTGTGGTGCTCGGAAATTGGAGTGCCTTGGGTTCCTTTCTCTTCTTCATGCAGCTTGTGTGGACAACAGCCCTGAGCAGTTTTACTGCTGCCCAACAGGGAGTAGCGCTATGTGATACTTGTCTAGGTGCTGAGTTCACTGACATTGAGAAATGGTCAGGGACCTTAGGTGGAGGTCCTATCAAGACTACGTGTGAATTTGGCTCTTCCAGGGCTACCCTTGCCTTCCCACAGCTCTAGCTGTAGGTGAACCCAAGCAGTCTAGAAGCATGTCCCTACGAGAAGGTGCTGGCACACGTAGGTGTTCTGTGCTAGCTGGGGGAATGAGAGCGTGATTTAGCTGCACCTGGGCTACGTAGATGCAGATGGTCTCAGATCTTGCATAGACTTGCTGCATGTCCTGGATGAGATTAAAGTGTGGCATAGGATAAACGTGACTCCAGTGTATCAAAGGTGCAATAGCTGGATCCATGTTATGCAGAGGATCTCCATGCTGTACTCTGTTTTGAGGTCAGATATGGCTTCAGTTTCTGTAATGGTTAACGTATCCAGTAGCGACTGGCATCTGTTTGTGGGTCAGGCACAAATCATCGTAGAGAGAACAGGAAAGGAAGACTACTTATGGCAAAAGTTGTCTTGATGAATCCTTTAAAAGTTATTTGGAGGAAGAACAAAAAGCCTCAGTGAAATACTGGCTTTTTAGCAGGAGCCAGAAATTTATATAAGAGGGAGTCTGGGCAATGACTTCTGATTTCTCCAAGGGAGGTTATGAAGCCGAACTTGGAAAGTCTTCTGTCGGACTTGCGAATCATTACAAAAAGCACCTGTGGATATGAAAGAACACAAAGGCATTTTTCTGTCTTATTTCAGCTCTGATTCTTTGAGGGAACAGAGGTGGTAGGTTATTTTACCTTTCCTCAGCATTCAGAAAGTATGTTCTGTTTGAATGTCTCTTGAAAGCGCAGCTCGCGCCAACTGATTGGTCTGTCTTAGGCCAGCTAGCCTGAACAGAATCAAGTTCTGCCTTGAGCAGCAACATCAGTATACAGCGTATCTTTCTCTACACTGCTCTCTCGGTTGCACAGGCGCGAGTGTTTGTGTAGCTGCTTTGTGAGCTGTGGCAAGGAAAGCTGCCTGAAAAGATCTCAGCCTCGAAAACAAAAGGGACACGTGGAGAGAGTCCCTTCATTGCCCAGCGGGGTTGTTTCACAGACTCAGTTTGCAGAAACAACTCCTCAGCTATGCCAGCTGAGAGAGTGAGCCAGCACTAAGAAACTGTGCATCTATGATAGCCTTTCCTCAGTTCTGATATCTGTATCTAGAAGTTTAGGTACATGCTGTGCTACTGAGTTAGTGAGAGATGGAGCTATGATGTTGGGCTGGTCAATGAATAGGCAGGGAGTCTAGCTGTTGGATTTCAGCGCTGTCCTCACAGTTACTTTCCTGGTTCCAGCTGTGCGAGTCCACTCTTGGGTATATTTTTTCAATGAGATCTTGAAGAGGTGGTTAGATCCAAAACCTGCACCAAAAAAGTGCAGAATGGTCTTTAACGTGGGAACACTGGAAGCTGGTAGATCCTGGGGGAGCTCCTTTGATGATGGGCACCAAAGTGGCATCTGTTAGGAAGGGAACAAAAAGAGAGGTGAGTTGGAGGATAACCATGAGAGTACTGGGAGAATGGGAGTTAAAAGACATTTCTGGGCACAGAAGATGTCAAGAAATGTACAGGTGATGAGATGGGTAGAGATGTGAAACAAATTTGGGAGGAATGGCATAGAGTTGTTCCTGAGGAATTCCAGCTGTTTAGGGAACACAGCTGTATTTCATGTTTGTGTTTTAATTCAAGTATGTTTTCTTCTTTCCTCCCTTTCCACCTTCTTCTGTTTAAGTGAGAAGAAAAATGACCTAAGCACCATCCAGCCTTTGTGGCCAAGGGCAGGAGCAGGGTTAGGGCTGCCAGGAGGATGGCTGTGCCTGGAAGCTTACCGAGGCAGCCTGCAAACAGAGGCCTTGTGTCCCATTGCACCCACCATCATATTGTTGTGTTCCTGCTGACCTTCTTCAGGTAGGTTGAGTGTATCTCTGCACAGAGAAATCTTCATCTCACTGATTTTGGGGAGGGGGCGGCATGTCCAGAGAAGGAGAGTGGGGGTAGGGAAATGGTGTTAATCTTTGTCTATGAGTTTTGAAAACAAACTTAAAAACTAATAATACCAACTGGTCTGGGAGTCATGCAGTAGTGGAGCTTAGTGTGCTGTGTCCCTGGGGAATCCAGCCACAAACAGGGCTTGCACCAAAGGTGAGGCTGACTGTGCCAAGCCAGCAGCAGTCTGTTGCAGAAAGCAGAATGTGAGTGGGTGTGGGGAGGAACTAGCTGCAAAGAGGAAGGAAGCAAACCCTGATGCTCAGAACTCATTTAATGCCTGTTCTGACTGATGGAACATGCTGGCATTACTTCTGGGGTCCTCTTCTCTTCTGAAAGTACTATTTACAGAGAGTGGACAGGCCTCTAGAACAGGGAGGTCACAGCTTCATATCTGAAAGTCTGCTAGATTTGTTTGTCGAAAGCTTGTCTGTTACACCATCTGACAAGAGCTGGAATACCATACTGCCTCACCTTACAAGCTTTGCCTCGCTGATGTCCTTTGATCTCACAGCAATACTGCTGCTGATACCTAATCTGCCTCTGGAAGAGCACTTGTAATGGTGGTTAGCCAGATTAGTTCTTCTCTTTTCTCTTTGTGGTTTTTTTTTCCTTTTTTTCCGAGTTACCTAATTGTTGTTGCACAGTCACTTCCTCTTTTGAAAAATAAAAGAGGAAGTCCTCTCCAGTCAAGGCTCTCTTTCAAAACTCCCCACTGAAATCAATGTGTCTGCCCATAATCTGGGGATTCCTGGTACTGACTATCTCCAAAACTGCCAGTTCTCTGCTATTCTGCCTGCTTAGACAGCATGTATCTGTATTTTTGAGTCCCACTCTTTCCCACTTGACTTCTGGAGAAGATTTGGCCAACCTGTGCTTGTTTGTTTTCTGGCAGTTATTCCCTGCTGCATGCTTCCAGAAAGACATTCAGTAATGTCAAAGTCAGCATTTCCAACCAATGGACTCCCTCCTGCCTAAACAGCACAGCACCTGAGCTCCGGCCATATGAGGTAAGGACATGAGGAATAGGCAAGCGCAAAGAAAGATGGCTGACTTCCAGTATGCTGAGCTTGTGGTGCTGAGGAAGCCCCTTTTAGTGTCCATCAGGGAGACTTCTCAGAATGTGCGTGGGAACCTCAGGTGTCTGAATTGCAGTTTTCTGGTTAATCAGGTGATGGGGAACTCTCTCCTGGTAGTCTCCGGAGAGAAGCTTCTGAAGAAGTTAGTGTTCCAATGGAAATGAGGACCTTAGGAGAGTCTCTGTAGTAGGCAGTGGCATAGAGGTGGGGGAGGAGGATGGAAGAGGGATCCTACCTCTGAAGAGTTGGAGACAATAAACAAGAGCAGTTAATGGACTTAGAGATCTCTGTAATACGCTGTCTGTAGCGGTGCTGCTGCTGCCACCCTGTTGAAAGTATCACCGAAGCAGGAGAGAAGAAAGTGATTTGAAAGCGCTAGCTGCTTATACTAAATTGATACTGAAGAATGACATGTTGTCTTGCATCTAAAAGGTCTGATTTCCAAAAATGCTGAACATCTAGTACCCCTTGTCTGTAAAATCCTAGTTTCAGTGAAAGTGGTGGGAGTTTTGGCAGTGTTTGCTTGCAGAAAATGTTGTATACTGCTTGCACCTCACAAATGGGAATATAAGAACTACCTCCTGGCTCCTACCCAGTCCTTTTAGGTGCATGCTTTTTTTTAGCAGTGGTTTGTCCCGATGCTTTTTGAGAAGTGGAAGAAATCTTACATTAGCAGCTTGGTTGCAGGCTATGAGATCTATGAGAGCAGGGAGATCCAAGTCAGCTGCTTGGGTATTGTCTGCATTAGAAATCATCAGTTATTGGAATGTTTGACTGAGGGGTGGTAAATGCTGACTTTCTGTAGAAAGATTTTGTGGTATGGCAAAAAGGAGTGAGCATCTCGGGGATACTAAAATGAACTACAAGGTGCTTATATTTAGTTCCTTAACTGACATTTAAACAACTAGTATATTTTGGAAGGTTTTTTCTTTTTTTTTTTTTTTTTTATGTAGATGATTTAGTGTTTGCCAGGTGTTGAGGTGTATGTGTCTGATCAAGAAAAATGGTCAAAATGGTCCTTTTGGTATCAGTTTAGGTTACATTAGTTAACAGTAAAGCGGGTTTTGGGAAATTGAGAGAACAGATTAATGACATGAACAGAGAAGTCACATGCTATCAGTTTTGAACTTTGATATTTCTATTAACTATAGTTGTTCTTAATTTTTATACTTTTTTTTTTAAAGTGTATCAAAATGTTTTGCTGTTGTTTTGTGAGTAGGCCTTAGTATGATTTTATTAGAAGGACAACTTGGATCTATACTTTTCAGCCTTTAAAGACTTGTGAGTCCTCTGGAGGTTGTTTAATGAATTTAAGCCTAATGACAAAATATTTGATTCTCTTATCTTTCTAAGATTCTTAATAGCTTGTGAACCTCCAGGGATCTCTGGTTAAAAGTTGTAGGCTACTGGTATAAGTAGGTATTAGTGGCCTGAAGTGGCAAAAAGTATTTTTGAAGGACTTTATTAGTTTTTTTTTGGACACATGAGACTTAGGCAGAAGATAGGTCGATAGGCTTTACTGGTGTTATGACTTTTAAACTAAGTGGATGTGTAGTTAGTGTTGTCTGGACAGGTGGAATCAAACTAAAACTGATGATATTTGAGTTAGATGCATCCCTAGGTCAGGTTTGGATTGGGTTTATTTGTTTGTTTTCTAACGGGGGTATAGTTGGGAAGGAAGAAAACTTTGTCCTGATTAACTTTATTCGTTCTTTGTCATCCTCAAAGCTTGCTGTTTTCAGTTGGTGTCACTAATCTTAGTTTGAGGACAGTTGAGTCTTCTTCTCTTTTTTTGATCATGCTGAAAGTAAAATGAAACTCAGGGTAAGCACAAAAAATAACAACATTACTGACTGGAGTTCATTGTAAATAGTTTACAACCAGTCTATTTCTTGCCCTTGTTCCTTTTGTGTTGTTTCTTTTCTGTTTGTGTTCTGTTATTTCTTACTATGATTGCTGCCACAAATACTTTAAGGGAATTATTCATTTAGTGAAGACAGCAAGATAAGTACGGAAGAGACGCTGCACATAAAACAGAATATGGCTTTATTGTATTATTCATTAAGATGCTCATCAGCGTTTCTGTGTAAGAAGCTGTGTAACAGCTGCATGCTTGTTAGAAGTAGGGTTTGTTTTGCCAGTCATTTGTCTTGATCCAGGTGGAACGAGCATTTCTTATTTCTGCTTTGCTAGCTTGACCTTTAGAAGTGAAACAAAGTGTCCGTGGACATTTTCTGCAGTAGATAGTGCCAGAATTGTTCTTGATTTGATAATTAAAGTGTTGGAGGAATGTGAGGTTGCTGGGGCCAGATGCTGTTCTGCTTTAGAGTTGGAGTTTCCATCAAAAAACAGTAGAATGAGCTATGCCTCTTCCTATTTAGCTGTTAAAATTTTCTCTCTGTAGCTCTGGAACAGCAACCATTTATTTCCAAATGCAGAAGAAGCAACTCTGTTCTTGGGGACACTGGACACTATCTTCTTGTTTTCCTATGCTGTGGTGAGTAAAACTAACCAAAAGCTGGTAAGCTTTGATTTAAATCTTATTGGGATGATCACACCCACATTGGGGGGGAATGAACAGAATCTTCTTCTTGGACTTGCCTAGTACTCATGCAGTTAAAAAGCTTAGTTCAGGAGCAACTTTTTTTCCTTTGATTTCTGTTATTTCTGCCCATGCCTGTCCCTCATGTAAAAATGCTTGTTAACAAATGCAAGAGAAATACTGTCACTTCAGAATTTCTCACACCCTGTCACCAGTGGGTGGAAGGGCTAGTTCCAGCTCTCCAAGAGTTCTCAGCTGAAATTTTTTAAAATAAAAAAAATTAATGAACAACACAATTTAGTGAGCAGAGTTTCTTTGGTGGCAGAAGAAGTAGTTAGAGTCAAGTTGTAAGTTCATATAACAACGTCATTTGGGTCAGCTTGACCCTTCTATGTCATTTTAGTTCTTGCAGATGACAGGTGCAAATCTTGTGGCTTTATTTAATGCTCTGTTTTGTTCTTAGGGTCTCTTTGTCAGTGGCATAGTTGGGGATCGCCTGAACTTACGCTGGGTTTTGTCTTTTGGCATGTGTTCCTCTGCTCTGGTGGTAAGTCAGAACATACTAGTGTGATTTAGAAATCTCTCTCTTAGGACTTTTGGATAAAGTTTTACTTTAAGGGAGAAGAGGCTGTGTGAATCTGCGCATGATCTGTAGCTGTACCTCAGTGGTCTCAAAAGTCTGCGTGTGAAACTTTGTCCTGGATGCGCTTATTCCATTGTCCCAAGCTTAGAGCTACATGAAATGACTCACCTCTTCCTGAAATGTCTATTTATGGATGCTGTGTCAAAAGGAAATTCCTAAGTTTGAGGCACTGTCTGGAGGCTTGATGAGCAGCTTTTGTACAAGATTGTTGTATTTGGTCTCTTTGGGACTGTTTTGTATTATAACTGTTCTCCCAGCCCACGTATGTTGTCATCAAGGCTTTTGCTTCTAAACGCAATTTTTGCTCCCTTCTTAAAGGACGTGCTAACAATACTAAGCATTCGTTTACTTGTTTCGTAATTGCTGAGAGGGCGTGTATCATAAAAGAATGTCTGCTTAAAACAAAAGGATTCTTCAGCTTCAAGCCATTGCAGATAAGTGTGAATCAGTTTTGTCTCATTGTGGTTTTCTGGTTATTAAAGTAGTGGTAAAATGTGTGGAGTGCTCTTGATTTACCCAGTGGCTACAACCCCACTGTGGCCTATTGCATTCTGCAAACACGTGACTACAAACATGCATCAAGCACAGTGTGCCACAAAGTGTGTTTATTTTGGCTAGTTTGGGTTAGGGCTCTTAGAAATTTGAGATCTGGCTGTAGTATTTATGTTAAATTTTGCTAAGATAAATGACTGCTGATGGTTTTGTGTTTGCATAGAGCCATGTGGATTCAGATGTCAGTACAAAAGCAGATCAAGAGGCTACTGTGTTTTTGATGTTTTTACTGGAAGTATTGTCTCTTTCTTCTCCTCTCCTGTTATAACCGTGCTGTTTAGGAAGATATGAGTCTTTTGGAGTGCAAGTGCTACGACGGCACATTTGTTCCTGGAGTTGTTTGGGCTCTGGAGTCAGTGCTGTGGTGGCTCAGCAGAGGGTGCTATCAGCTCTGAGCTTTTTCTTAAACAATGCCAGGCATGGCTGTGGCCTGGCCATTGCGGGGGACTTTCTCCCTGAAATGTTATTTCTTTTTTAGGACCCTACTCCTGCCTGGATTTTAGCAGTAGCTCAGGGTTTCTTCTCTGTTGTTTTTTTTTGTTTTTTTTTTTCCCCTATCCTCTCTAGGTATTCTTCTTTGGCACGCTCACAGAATGGTTGCATTTCTACAACAAGTGGTTCTACTGCTGTCTCTGGGTTGTGAACGGCTTGCTGCAGTCCACTGGTTGGCCCTGTGTGGTTGCTGTCATGGGCAATTGGTTTGGAAAAGCTGGGTAAGTTGAGTTTCCTTCAGTGACTCACTTATCTGACCTGCTGAGTAGCAGATTGAGCTGAAAGTCTTAAACCAAAAAGGCCAACTGTTAGGTCAGAATTAAAGTTATGTGGGATGAAATATGCCATACTTGTTACTATTTTTTTTTTCTTTTCCCTGAAGCCCAGGTTAGTATGAACACAATTGTATGTGTTAAAGGCACAGGTTCAAACTTCAGAAATTCTGTAGTGCAAAGTGGCTGAATATGACTTTTCGTGCCACTGGAAAAACCTATTTCTGTCTACTTGACCATTGAAGAGACCAAATGGAATCTGAGTCATTGTAGGTTCAACTCTGTCACTTTGGGTTACTACAGATGAGCTCTAGCCAGCTCACCTCTGCTATAACACAGGTGTTCAGGATAAAACATTCCCTGCTTATCTAGTTGGTACCCCCAAGTTATTCTGTGTTTTTGTTTTAAGTGACCTTTGAGTCTCTTTGAAGTGGACTGGGAGAATGCTGTAACTTATGAATAAGTTAAAGTTCACTCGAATATTATATCTTTGTCTTGATCCTAATGTTACCTTTCCTCGCATTGCCTTTTTCAAATTTTCTTCCCCTTCTGCAGGAGAGGTTTTGTGTTTGGACTCTGGAGTGCCTGTGCATCTGTGGGAAATATTCTCGGGGCATTCCTTGCCTCCTGTGTTCTCAAATACGGCTATGAGGTAGGTGTCGCTTTCTGCCTTCTAGCTAGGACTGCATGTCTGATTGGACTAGGAGAGTCTAGTTTCTTATCCTGTCTCTGAGAGATAACAGGCTCAGAGTGTCCAGCTTCATCTTTCTGAATTCTGTGGTAGCAAGCAACAGGCAGAATAGAAAGGGTATTCCTTTCCTGATCCTTCCAAGTTGGGAGAAGTGAGCCCGAGACTTCTCTGTAAATGGGACTGATGTTATTGAAGAGCCCTACTGTCATAGTATACCCTCTTCTGATTTGGGTAGCTTGAAATGCTCTTCAGAGCAGGTTCTCACCTAACTGAAGTCACTGCTGCTGAATAGTGGTTAGGTTCTCACAGGCATGGAGGCATAGCTTCTATAACTGGGAAGAGGCCAGGCACGCACTACGTTGCTGTAATGCAGCAGGCAGGCAGTTGAATACAGGGAATGTAAGTGAACCAGCACGTCTTGCAGTGTGTGACCTGTGAGAACAGGCTAACAGAGCTGAGCTTGTCACTCTGGAAATGAGGAGGCTTAGGGTACCAAATAGCAGCCTTCCAAAGCCTGTGAGAAGGTTGCTGGGAAACCAGAGCCAGGCTCTTTCCTGCGTTGTATGGTGAGAGACCTAAAAAACAGTGGGTATAAAGTGAAGCAAGGATGGTTCCAACTGGATGTTTGGAAAACTCTTTCACTATGAAGTTAAGCATTGGAACAAGACGCCAGAGCCTGGAGGATCTGTCTTTGGAAGATTTCAGGACCTGATTGAACAAAGCCCTGAGCAACCTGGTCTGAATTTGGTGTTTGACCCTTCTTTGAGCAGTCTGTTTCAATACAGCTGATCTGTGGTTGTGCTGGGTGAGCTCCTTCCTCACTGCTGTCACCTCAGCACACTAGAACAGCTCTTTCAGTGTGGTCTTTTAGCCTAGATAGAGTTGAGTGTGTTCAGGAGATGCAGAGATCACTTGTTTCTGAGTTTTATGGATGTAGTCTGAGTTGTAGCTGTGTTTACTCTCTGACAAGGTTGGAATGTAAAGAAACCCTCATTAGTCAGGGAAGCCTATGTGACTGAAAGTGTTTTAAAAGTAACCTTTTATTTATCTCCAGTATGCTTTCCTGGTGACTGCCTCAGTACAGTTTGCTGGAGGAGTCATTGTCTTCTTTGGGCTCCTGACATCACCGAAGGAAGTGGGTAAGTAAAGAGGGCTGTAGCATTTCAGTCCCTTCATGGAAAGCAGATCTGCAGCTTTCCATGTAGTACTAAAAGTACCGCTCCTTCTGACAGCACATATCCTCAGGGCTCTTAGAAAAAGGGGTCGCACTTTAGTGTATTTAATGGAGCAAATGCTTTACTCACCAAGATGACACTAAATGTCACGTGCATCATGTGTATAGGGTCTGGGTATTTTAAAAAGCAGAGTAAAACAGCCTGGCTCTAATATCTCCATTAGGATGTGCCTAATTATCAGGTTTTTTTTCTCCTGGAAAATCAGGTTTTTTTTAAAAGAAACAGTAGGCAAACTGATAACTGGCTATTGTAGGAGAAAACCATGGCAAGCCTTAACTGTGCAGTTAAGGGAAGTACTTTTAATCTGCAGGGCTCCTGCAGCTGGTTAAATAGCTCTTGAGTTGGATAAGATCTTCTCTGAGAGGGACCATAGGCAAGCCAAAGCGTAACAGGAAAACAAAAGAACTCTTGGGCTTTGACAGGGCCATGGAGGAGGTTTCCCAGGTGCCTGCAAAGGCTATAAAGTTGGTAGCTCTAAAGCTACCATAAAGAGTGCTCATAAGAGCACTCAGCAGCCCAGAAAGTGCAGTGCAGTTCCTAGGCCTTCCGTTCCAGCGGAAGCGTTAACAGGCAGCAGCTGTCTGAGTAGTTGCTGGTACATTCAGCCTCCACACTCAAGGGAAGTGGTATCCAGGAGCCAGGTCCGAGGATCCCAACCACTAAATAAGGGGGGAAAAATGCACTAATTTGTTGTGTCTTCCAACTAATGGCCAGACACTCAGAACAGACAAAGCCGGCGCCAGGATCAGACAGAATACTTTCAAGAGCGCTAGAAGACAAAGGGTAAAAACTGGCGACACTGCAGAACACCATCTAGAAGAGTTTCTAAGCCAAAGGAGGATGGAGGTATGGGAGAGCAAGGGAACTGCTAGAAGGCAGAATTGCTTAAAAGAAGCGAGCATAGCTTTAGAGTGGGGAGAGGGTGAGCAGGCTGTGGTCCGTTTTTCCTGTTGCATATCCCTTGTAAAACTTAGGCCTCCCTGAGCTTGGAGCGGATGAAGACGGCGTTGTGGAGGAAGATGCCAACAGGCCTTTAATGGGCGATGATGATGCGGATGATGATGACCAGAATTACTCTATTCAAGCAACTGACACTGATAACCAGCCAAAGGCCATTGGCTTTTTTCAGGCTTGTTGCCTTCCCGGTGTAGTACTGGTGAGTAATACTACACGCAGATTCTTGAGTGAGACCTGACTTCTTATGTTGTTCAACATAAAGCTGACTCTGTGTTGTCAGCATTTTTTGACATCACTGTTAATATGTTGACCACGTGTTGTAGTTGGTGACATTTGACTTCAGCTGGCATAGGTGACATAAGAACATCACACAGAACTCTGTGACACTGATATTGGGGTTTGATTTTTTGCTTTTTAGTTGCCTTAAAGCAGATAGCTGGCCTGAAAAGCCTTAATCAGCATGATGTAACACGTGGCAAAGTAGGCAGTTTTTTAAATAAACAACTGGAAGTGAGGCCTGGTGATGCAGTTTTCACATATCCTCATCCTGTCCTTTGTGTGAGAACTTACACTTCTGCATCAGCAGTTTTGCCCAGTTCATGGATTTGGTTCAGCTGAAAAATGAACCTGCCATTAAAAAACAATGTTAACTTTCTGTGTCAGCAGGCTGTGTGCCCCCTGAATACTAGAACCACTACAAGAAAGGGGGCCGGGTGGTTGGCTCAGTAATACAGTGTAAACTGTCTGGATTTGATCATGAGGCAGATCTACTGAGTGGACAGTGTTGTCAGAGACCCTTAATGAGTAAAGCGGCTGGTTGTTTTGATTAAAGCAACACAAAATCTAGAAGGGATGGGTGGATTATAAGTGTTTAGAGTGCTGGACAACCACAGTTCTATTGTTAAGACCTCGACTGAAGAATGGCAAAAGAAAACATACCCATCTTCAGGTCTTTCCTAATATGACTGAATGCTGTATAATCTCCATCTCTGTTTTGGTGATACTAAGAATGGGCTGATGTACAAAGAATTTTTAGGCAAAATTTCTTAGTGGTGGAGGCTGCCTCAGTTGGTGTGACTTTTTTTCATTGCCCAGAACATAAGGAGATCCTGTACAACTGATGTCGCTGTTTCTGTATGTGGAATTTTGAGGATGTGTTCTGTGCGTTAACCCAGCAACATGAGCACCTTGGAGTTTGAGTTTTATCTGATGTCAGATCAGTGCCCAAACAAACCAGGACACTGTCAGATCACCGAGAGAACCTCTGAAGCCTTGTCAAGATTCTACAAAGACTGTATTTGACATATTCTTTTCTTTAGTTCCTCTCTTTTCCTGCTGAGTGATACGGTGGAAGAGTTTTAGTACAGACAGCTTTCCCCTGAGCCTTTATACATTCAACGTTTAATCACTCAGACAACCTGGTAGACAGTTTCTAAGCATGTTGGAATAAATATTGCTTCGTACAGTGCACTTTTCATACACAGAGGCATGAGAACTCTACCAAACATCCTTGTCTTACATATATGGTGGAGATTAGTTTGTGTCCTGTAAGAGTGAAAAAGCATTAATAACACAGCTAAAAAGGATGTATCTATTAATATACATTCAGAAGAGATGATTTTGTGGAGTTTAATATGTAAAAAGATCTTCTTTTTGAAATTCAAGGACAAGTATGTCCATATACATAAAATCTCAAAAGCTGTGATTCTAACAGGTTGTTTTTTCTGCCTTCATCCTTGTTTACCTCTTCAAATATGGGTTCCTTGAACTACCGTGTCACTGTTTATCAGGAGGCCTTACTGAAATAGCGTGCCTTGTCCCTCTGCATGCTGGGCCAGCAATCCCAGAGAACAAATCTTTGCCACACACGTGAAAGCTCTAAAGGAGGAGATCTGCTAGCTAAGGAGAACTTGAGCCCAGCAGCCAAAAGCAGGAGATTGGCTCAGCTCTTGGGTTTGGAAGTACGTGCTTAGCTTTGGCCAGACCTTTAATCTTGTGTCCTGGAATACCTGCCTGGGGATCATGAACAAAGCTTTCTCTTCTGGTGCTGTAAGCAGAGGAGCCCTTCTGAGCAGCAAAAGATAGCACAGAGGAGCTACTGCACATAACTTTTCTCAGCATGATGCACAGATGACTTAAGTCTCAAGCTTGTTTCATGTCACATGGTTGGCTCCCTTCTGTTCAGAAGGTCAACTAAATTTCCTTCATTTTTTGAAGCCTGGTGTCATTTCCTCTCAAGATTACACTGAAAGTGTTTTAACCCGTTGCATTCAGTGAAAAGAAAATAACCCTCTTGACAGTGATTTTTGTATTCCTGGGTTCCCTTTGATGTTCAGCGTTAAGCTTTCATGATGCTGCCTTCTTATGTGAAATGCAGAAGCACTTCCCCCTGAAAGCTTTAGCTGGATGTAGAGCTTTATGGGAAGAAGCAGAAATGCTGTTTGTATTTCTCAAGTCCTAATTGCTTGCTGGCTCTCTCTGTGTTCCAGTACTCTTTGGCCTATGCCTGCTTGAAACTAGTGAATTACTCCTTCTTCTTCTGGCTGCCCTTCTACCTCAGCAACAACTTTGGATGGAAAGAAGCAGAAGCTGACCAGCTCTCAATTTGGTATGATGTGGGAGGAATCATAGGTGAGTGAGCAAGTGAATGACATCTTCCTGCAGTTGCCTTGCTAGCACTTGAAAATGAAAGACGGTGAATGCAGCTCAGAGCAGTTGTACTCAGTGGGATCTAGCTGTTTGCTGAATATATGAGAAGTCTAGTTATGTATGTTGCTGCTTGGCCGTTTTTTCCAAAACATGGAGTATGTGAGCACCATAAAGAGTTTACATATAAATTAAAGGGCGCTGTCATATTCTTGGACATTACTCCCAGCGGGCATTTTTCTTTATTCACTAGGATTTCTTAAAAAGTGCTGTGTACAAAATGGTGTCCCTGCTGCTTGCTACTTCTGTTCTGACAGGGACCCTTGAGGGAGAGTTTAGATCTGGACCTACTGCGTTCTGTACTGTCCCTTCTGTCCTGTATTTTTAAGAGCAGACTTGGTGCAGATTTCAGCAGAGCAGGCACAACTGTGTTATGTTCAGAAATAAAATGTAATTGCACTTGTTTCTGCTGACTGCAAAATCTGACCCTGTTCCTCCAGAATAAAGAACATATTGTACCTGTGTTTAGACTTCTACTCTCCTGTGCTCAGTTTCTTGCTTTATTACCTTGTCCAGTTAGCTTTCCGAGAATAGACATCCTTGTTTTGGTCTGTTCAGGGTCAGTTTTTTTGCCTCTGTGGCTTTTTCTATGTTAGGCTTTCTCAATGTTCTGGTTTTTACCAGCAGAGCAGTTCCTACAGAGGTTGCAATGATACATAAGGTGATTTTTATCAGCATTTGTTGCAAGTAGTTGCCCCTATCCTAAGTAGGTGAGGCCGCAGGGAGTGTGAGGCCCCTGTGTGCTAATGCTTTCCCTGTGAAAAAGAACTGCCTTTTCCTGCTCTTGCTGTTAAAGAAACCAACCACAATGTTAAGCTTGCTTACATCCAGAGTTGTGGTGATCCTAGAACTCTAATGGTGCTATAGGGGAAGGAAAAGGAAAGCAGGAGCATTGGCTGGTTGCATGCCAGAAAGAAAGAAGTAATAAATTCCTGGGAAAGCAGTATAAGTAGTTTTCCCTGCTCTCTCTGAGCCACTTAACTTTACTGTTGTCTCTGTGTCTGAGGCAGTAAGGGCAAGAAACTTAGTTTTTAGGATTTTAGAGAGAATGCATAGTGATGAGAAGGCAAGAGGCCACTGCACTTGGTGAAATGACTTTTGTTCAAGGTGTCAGCATCCTGCGCCTGATGATTTGTTTTTTGTTCTTGTTTTGGTTTTTTTTTGCAGGTGGTACTATCCAGGGCTTAATTTCTGATGTGCTACAGAAGCGAGCCCCAGTGCTAGCAATTAGCCTGCTCTTTGCTGTAGGCTCTCTTTTTGGATACAGCCGTGAGTATGCTTTTGCTGCACAGTGATAAGAGGTTCATTTGGTACTTCTTAGAGAGAACTAGAGCACAGCTCTAATTATGTTTTCTAGTCTTGAAAATGCTTCTGAATCAGGATGGTGCCTTTTGGTCTATTTTGCCTTAAGTGTGGCACTGCACAGAAAGAAATCTGTTCTCTGGTTAATGAGGTGGAAAAGAATTATCTGAGGGGCTGGATTTCCCTGTACTGGTGTGTTATGGTGTTGATCCTTCTCCAGTATCAGTGAGATTTTTGGCTTTGTCGTTGTATCAACGCTACAACTGAGCAGGAAAGTCTCAGGTGCATCCCTGCAGTAAGAGGAAAGAGAATCTGGGGACAGATCTGTGCCGGAATATATATACACTACAAAGAGACTGAAGCTCTTAGACTTCACCACTTACGCTTCTGTAAGTCGTGAAATTTAAGAGTTTCTGCCTCTTTTATAATAGATATACATCTCAGTGATTGGTTCTTGAAAGGAGTTTGTCAGGAAAACTGAGTATAAGACAGACAGATCTCATTTCTGTGAAACATCTGTGAAGCTCTTCTAAGGCTAATGGTTTTATGTCTTCAGACACGGTGTCCTGTGGCACCAGAGTGCTTTAACTCACTGGGATGTCATTTCGCTTCTCTGTGTCTTCCTCCAAAATGGGGTGGTGATACAGACTGGCTTTACAGAGCACTTTGAGATCTGTGGACAGAAATCCCTGCCAGAGCTGGACACGAACAGACAAATGTGTCTTTCACAAGCATGCTGGCTAACTCAGACAGTCTCAAAGTAAGGTCAATAAGGTGTAATCATTAAATAGCAAGGATTGAGTTTGGAGTTCGGTGGAGTTTTGTAGGCTTCTTCAGGTGATGCCTGGAAGTGAGGTGTCAGGGAAAACAGTGTCTGAAAAGCACTGACAGATTGTAGTGGAAAACCAGGTGCGTGTACACAGTACGATGCTGTTCCTGGAAAGGCAAGCAGAACCTGTAGATACCCAAGCATGGCTTTGTAAGGAAGAGTGAGGATATGGGGGTTTGCATTTTCTACTTTATTGGGCAGCATTGTTTAGGCAGTTGCTGGATTACTACCTCCAGATCTAATCTCTGTATTTTAAAAAATATTTTGGAAAATTCAGAACAAGTGGAAGGGTGATTCAAGTGCTGAATACTTCATAGTGGGAGAGACTGAGTTGTCTAACTTTTCCAGAGAGACAGAGGGAAGATTCTCTTACTATTCAAATGGGCTTTCAAGGAGGGTAAATGCAAGCTCTGTGTCATAGAAAGAGTCATAACAAGAGCTGTAACTCAGAGCCAGGCAAACCTGATATTGAAACAGGGCCCAAAATTTTAACGGCAAAGGTGACTTTTCTACTGTAAAGTGCTGTCGGGAAACTTCTGGGTCTTTAGTCTCTAAATGCCTTTGCAGTAAGACTGATCTCTGTAGAAGTCTCTATCCAAATAGAAGTTATTGTTGTCACTTTGTAGCTAATTGAGCAGGCAGTTCAAACTGGATGTTTTCTTGCTTCTTTCTGGTCTTAAATAAGTGACCTTCTCAAGTTCGTTTGTTTTATGTACACTCATCTGGTCTTTCTGTTGCAGGTTCTCCGAACAGCAAACCTGTCAATGCTGTCATCATGACAATTACAGGTATCTTATTAAATGCCACTGTTATGCTAGTAGACATATATCTACGCTGCAGAAAAATCAGTAACACGAGTCTCAGGTGGTGGTAACACATTTGTGTATATTGCCATCTCTGCTGATTTTGCAGAAAGAGTAAAAGCTGGGGCCCAGTTTCTGTTACTTTTGGAATACAGCTGTAGGAAAAACAGCCTTACAGAGGGAGGTATAGAATAGAGACTATATGGAATAATGGCTTGGAACTGAACTGCCTTGGCTCAGTATGATGAGGATGGATTTAGGCCAAAATACCTAGCAGTGATCTGGTATCTGAGGAAGTGTATATATGGCAAAGTCATGAGCTGCAGCTCAAATTTGAGAGTGTTTGTCAGAGCCCCAAATGCCCTGTGTACTGTGAGAGATCATAAGCTTTGTGTGCTACCAGACGTGCTATGCTGTGTTATGGAATTAAGATTAGCCTGCATGAATAGAGCCTTTCTATTCAAACACTCCTACTTCAGAGCTCTCTATCCTCTTGCATTTTTTCCCCCTGCTTCCATCTTCCTCACCAGTCCCTGGAGACTGAGGCAGTAGCATGGGGGTACACTGCTCCAAAGTAGAAACGTGTCAAAATCTGCTTCGTGTTGAGGGTTTGTATATGCATGCTGTTCAAAAGTAGCTTTTTGTATTCAGTTTGGTGTGTCCTGACTCTTCTCACGGAGTGTGCCACAGCTAATTACCTCGTTCTTACTCTTGGATGAAAATGTGCTTGTTGGCAGTTTCTGTGTGCGTACTCCAGGTACGCAAGGTGTGCTGTGACCGTATGCTTCAGCTGTGAGGGTACACTTCTACCTACAGTTAGACTGATCACTGTCCCTAGACTTAATCATTTCCCTGAGCTTTGCATGGTAGAAAAATCTGAAGATGATCTGATGAGAATCTATCCTCATGCTTGTTTTGCACAAAGGCTGTTTTCTTGGCACTTCCAGGTTTTTTCATCGGAGGCCCTTCTAACATGATCAGTTCTGCAATTTCTGCTGACCTGGGGCGTCAGGATCTGGTGAAAGGCAGCAGCGAGGCTCTGGCGACAGTCACAGGAATTGTGGATGGAACTGGCAGTATTGGTGCTGCAGTGGGCCAGGTGAGGCTACCAAAGGAAAATAAAGGTCTGGGGAAGGAGGCAAAGAGTCTGCTATGGTTAAAGATGTTAGCTCATTCCTCAGTGCAAAGCTGTATGGAGAGAGAAAGAAAGAGAGGGCTGCTTTTTTAAAAAAAATATTTAAGAAACAATCAAGGGAACATATATATTTTAAGCTTCCAGTGGAAGCAATTTAATTAAGAACTAAATTAAGTATTTTTAGTGCTAATGTTATGACTTTCATAATTCAAATGGATTTTAGAGACTTCCATATCCTGAACTCCATAAAGCAATTCAAGGTCAGCTTCACAAAGAGTGGAAATAAAATATTTTGAAATTTGTTTGGGATTCTTTTGTTCAAAGGTAATAGCAAAACCTTTGCTTACAGAAAAGTTTACCTGTATAACAGAGTAAAATTAGAATACCTATTATGAGTGTTATAGTGTTTATAAAGTAATTTAACATTTGCTCTTATTCGTGGTTCCCCCTTTTATCTATGGATGTTTTTTACACCTTGTAAATCCAGCACCACTTGCTTTGATAGCCCTTACAGTATGTTGCCAGGCGTCTGAAGACTAGACTGTTGCCGAAAAGGAAGCTGACAGTGTGCCCACTGGGGACATTTTTTCTTCTCAAATACAAGCGTTAACTATGTGGAAGAACACAGTGTTGCTTTGGGGAGGAAAGCATTTAGTAGAAAGATTGGAGCCAGTTCTATTCCAGACATCCTCTAGTGCTGGTAAAATACCAAGGATGCAGGCAAGGCATAAAAGTTTATTTTCGGGAAAGGGATTTGGGTTTGTACTTGCCATTGATTGCCTGATAAATACAATCATTCAGTCTCTGTTTCGTAGGAAAGATGCCACTTAGCTCCATTAAACATGAAAAATTACAAGTATTTTGTGGGTATCTTAAAGTGTACTGTTTCACTCAATGTTCTTCTTGCATTGTCTACAGTGTTTCTGTCTTCCCCCACACATACCATTCAAACTTACGTCATCATAAAAATTCAGTCTTTATTTCTGAAAAATTCCACCTGCCTCCCATTCTAACATGGCATTTATTTCCACAGAGACAACCATGATGTCATTCTGGGGGTGTGTGAATAACAGCAAATGCACAATGAACATGTTAGAAATTCAGATCCAGTTTTGTGCTAATACACCCAGTAGTGAAGAAGGGAGGCCCTTGTACAGCATCCGAATATAAATCTGCGAATCTACATTTTCTTTTGTAGCCTGTGTAGTCCTATTGAACTGGGATGCAGTTCAGAACAGACTGTAGTCTCAAGTGTCTTGCCTGCAATGAAGGGTTAAGTAGTTAGTGGTTGCACAGCTCTTGAAAATTTGTCCTGTGTAATTTAGAAGCCATTCTAGAGCTTTTAGTTCTTCTGAGAGTACTTACATCCACTTACGGCCCAGTGTTCTGTGCAAAAACCTTGTATTCAGCAGAGTCAATTTGTCACCCTTTGAAACTGTAGTTTTGTTCTGTCTTTATGCTGCTAGGAGTTACTGTAAAGCTTCAGGATGGTATCTCTGCTTTGCTGAGACTGTGGGTTTTATACAGAAAGGCTGCTGTCCTGAGTCATCTCTTCTGACAGGAAAAGATCAGCTGGAAGGTTTTGTGAGCAGCTCTGTATGGAGTGTGAACAGCCCCAAAATTCTAGAAAATTAAAGAGTGATGCCTGAAAGTCATGCTTATCTTCACAGTTTGAATATTTTTTTTTTCACCCCTTTCTTTTTAGTATCTAGTGTCTTTGATACAGGAGAACCTGGGATGGATGTGGGTCTTCTATTTCTTTATTCTAATGGTAAGAAATCTCCTTTTTAAAAATTCTGTATCAAAGTTCAATTTGCAATAGAAAGGTTTTGTGAGAACCTGAAAATTGTGACTTAGACATGCGATCTGTTTCTACAGCAGCTGCGAACTCTGATGCCATTCTCAAAGTGGTCTATGGTGTGCCTTGGCCTCGGGGTGTCTAAATCAACTAGATTCATTTTGGTTCTTTTAAAGTCACATTGGCCAACAGGAACTGAGATTGTGTCAGAGGCACAAAAATATTTGCCTTAAAATACCTGTATGTATTTCCTAAGGCTCATACCACCTGACTGACTTCCAATGCAGGACTTTTTCTTCTTTCAACTCCATGATATGTAGTTCTTAATATTTGCAGGGAGCTGGAGTTAAGCTTCTTGTTTGTTATCCCATGAGGATTAGTGGAAGGAGTGATGAGGATCTTGAAACTAAAATGAAAATGCTTTGCCCTTGTATAATACTGAGGGAGAAGACCATTCAGGCCCTGATCTCCTCAGCATTGCCACAGTGGTGAATGCTGTACAATTCACCCGTTCTTCCCTGCTGGAGGTGCCAGGAATTGTTTTTACATCTGTGCTGGCAAGGGAAAAGGCCACTTTCATAAGCAGTAGAAGTGGCCAGGAGGAAGGCCATTAAGCAGGTGAAGAGCTCATCTTCTTTATGAAGAGAAGATCATGACAGCTGAAATTGTACGAGCTTTCCTGCCCACTCAGTCCTTCCATCTGCTGTGCCACTTCATTGTTGCTTCTCTTAGCCTGTATCTTTCTGGGGAGGCTCTGAATGCACACTGGAGCACAGGATGGCTGCAGCTATGGTTACTTTGTGCTAATTGTCCTGGATATGCTTCTTTTCACAGACAAGCTCAACAGTCCTGTTCATTTCACCATTAATAGTGAGAGAGATCAAATTGCTTCTGCATGAGCGACACCTGCGAATGCTGGCTGAGTGACTTCTGCTCGCCTCTGGAAGGACTGTTGTACAGACCTGACAGCTGGGACACCAATCAAAACTCTGGGAGACTTGTTTCTTACATCCTCTAGGTTTGGACTAATTCAAAATGGCTCTGCAAGACCCGATTGACCTGCCTTTGCGAGCTCAATAGTGAAGTACCAAATACCCGTCCTGAGAGCACCTGCATCGTGGAGCTGCTGACCTAAGCTAGACAATCGCCGGGACTGACGGATTGTCCCGGCCTACCAGACCCTTCCATGTTAGCAGTCACACTTGGGTCTTCTGTTGGGTGGTCTCACTGCTATACCCTTTCTTATTTATTTCTGGACGTCCTGACCAAAGGTCAACTGTTTAAAACTGACAGTGGAGAGGTTGTCTTGCAATGAATTTTGATGCTCTGTTGTGCCAGGGAAATCATACAGTGCATTTCATGGCTAGTCTAAATTTACGATCACTTTAGCTTTTAGAAAGGGCAGAAATGGTTATTTGGAATTTGCGCTGTCCAATTGTTTAAAAAATGCTGTTGCTAAATCTCTGCGCAGACAGACCTCTGCTATCCCTTGCTTTTAACTGTCACATATTCCAGTAGATTCACATGGAGGAGTTACCTCCATATTTGTTTTTAGCGTTTTTTAATAATAATAATATTATTACTAATCTCTAGGAAATGAGATTTCAGTTTTTAACTATTTAAGCAGACAAATAGTGTGCAATACTTTACAGTGATCTCTGAGAATAAGCCTTAATAGATCCTTTGTGTCTAAAGGATCCTTGAATGGCTTTGGGGATCAGTAATGGGATACAAGTACTTTCACTACTGCTTTGTTATTTGAACTCTGATTAATACTGACCAAAATGGGACTGTCAGGTGACCCTCTGAAGGAAGCTGGTGTCACTGATTTCATAGTCATTGAGCAATTGCTCATCTCCAACAAAGGAGAACCAGAACGTAATTAAAGGAATTTAAGGGACCTTGCTGCTCGTGGACATGGGCTTCCAGAGAGGGACTGAAACGTACTCGTGGAATTGCATCAATGAGCAAGTGCTGCTGTCTTCCCCCGTGCTCCTCTGCCTATGGCTGCGTAGGGGACCTCACGCTCCAGGGTTTTAAAGCTCGAGTTGTATCTTGAAGAGAAAGGTAGATGCAAATCAACACTATGAACACGTGACTGCACTTAGTGTGGTGATACTTGAGTATTCCGCAGTACTGCGGTGACTGACTGACACCTCTAACGTTTGTTGGTGATGTTGATGGAATTGTCAAGTAACTTCTCGACAGATTGTTTTCTGCTTATGCTTTGGGATGTTTCATTGCAGTAAGTATGTATTAACCAGCAGAACTTCTGATCAAACACTCCATCTAACTAGTCAGCGATGCCTGGATAGGGGGCAGGAAAATTCTTGGAGCTGAAAATTTGAAACTTTTTAATGGGAAAAGTTGCCTTTGTAAAATGTACAGTGACTTTTTTTTTTAAATTTATGAATGTCAATTTTTAGTCATGTGTTGATTGTAATGAGAAGAACATTATTAGTGCCTTACGGTTTTACTGTATGGAACGGTTGCTTGGTGATTGCTGCTTCTGCAGTGACGGCTCTGTGCACAGCTTTGCTTACTGTGAAACTGTTGCTCCATTATATATATATAAATTTCTTTTTTTTTTTTTTTTTTTTTTGAGAGTCTCCTTCTTTCTCGGTGGAGGTGATTCTTTCATTTTTTGCTAACCTTCAGAAAATTTCAGTACTTGGGAAAACGATGCAGTTAAGCTGATGAGGGACCTGAATCCTGTTCTTGTCTCTTCTCATTCCCATTCCAATTTTTGCTGCTATAATTAGAGCAGGAGACTGAGAATCTATCATCCTGTTCTCAGAATTATGCCCTGGGGTTAGTGTTCACATCCCAAGCTACTCATTAGCCCCTGTACAAATAGAATCAAAACTCCTTGAAATTTAGTTCTAAAATTGATGGCGGCACCGTTTGCCCCAGCCGCGGTGTCTGAGAATCTGTGGTTTCAAATTCCAACCTGGATGAGCTTTTTGGCCGGCCGTCTGGGCGCTAGATAAACTTCTGATGAAAGGTGGGGTGGGAAAGGGACGTCGCTGGGGCCGGGGGGGAGGAGAGGCAGGCCCCTGTAACAAATGGTTTCCTGTAAACATTTCTGTCCCCTCTTGAGAAGTGTCAGATGTGTTGTGAGCGCTGCGAACACAAGCTGCCCAGCAGCTCGCATGTAAGTGTGCGGCGGTGCTTTGAGGCCACCCTCAATTAGCTAGGCATGCCTGTGACTTCAGGGGTTTTTTTGTTTGTTGTTGTCCTGGATTTCTGGTTCTGCGTATTTCCTCAAGGTGCTCAGATGGAGAAAGGTTTTCAAACTCGTCATGTCCAAACTGATCTTGTATGAATAAACTTACTTTGACTTGATCTGGGCTAATTCTTCAGTGTGCTTTATTCCACTCTTCTCAGTGTGATTCTGCTGAGTGTGCTTCTCTTCCTCCTCATTACAGGCCTGGCTCTAACAGCTGCTTTTCACTCAGCTGCTGTGAAGAGCTGAGCCCTGACTAATGCTGAAACCAAACCCTCATCCCAGCCCAAAAGGGGACCATGTCCCACGTGCTGTGGTTTGGCACTTTTCCTGATCAGTCTCATGAGAAGCTTTGTGAGAGTCCCTTAACAGAGGTGCCCCTAACAGTGTAATTAATGATCTTAAATAAAGAAGCCAGAACATGTACTTGGTTTTATTTATTTGTTGATCTGCACGTAGAAGTCAGGTGTTCTTCCCTTGAAATTAAACATGCCATGTGGCTGCAGCCCTGCTGTGCCTTCTCTCCTGTGGCTTGTTTCTTTAAACGCAAATCCACACCTATGCTTAACTGTGTTTAAATGGACACAGTGGGGAACTTTGTAATTGTGTTTGTGTTTTATAGTTTACCGTAAATTCAGAGTTGAGCACAAGGATTGCTGGAGAAACCCCTGTGCCTGCAGGTTCTGGTCCCTCAACTCCAAGTAGTTTGGTTTTGCTACGATGCTATTCCTCAAAAAAAGTAACAATTCATATTTTTACCCCTTTTCTGTCCCTTTTTTTTTTCCTCTTCTCCCCCTGCTCTGGCACTACTCTAAGAAGCAGAGCTTTGTTTGAGTATCTACTTAAAAACGCTGTGACTACGATCTCCAGAGCCCGATGTTTGCGCAACCAGAAGTGCAGGAATTACTTAACTTCAGAGCGCAAAGGAAGCGTGTTAGGAACTGATCTCTGGGCAGTTGGTTTTACCCCGGGATGTGTCAGACTGCCTGACCAAATTGGTTATGAAAGAAAGGCGTGCCTCAGCCCTGTCATGCTTTTCTGTATCAGGGAAGGTCCTTGCAATAGATGCCCTACAAGCAATGCTGCATCCTGGTTTTCTCAGCGATCTGGAACCCAACGGTACAGAGGTCTACCTGGTGGCTGTATCGTAGTGCTCTCCAAAGGGGGAAGAACTGGGCTTCGGCTCTAAGCTCTGGACAGCCTTACAGAGCCTGTGAGCTTCTTGTCCTTGCCAAACCCAGAAGAGCAGCTTTCCCTTCTACAAGGAAGTGCAAGAAGAAGCAGCAGCATGTTTTAAGGGTTATTGTTTTCTCACTGAGATAAAAGGAGAAAGTATCTATTTTGAGACAGTTCCACAGACCAGTAAAAGCACTAGCTGTTCAGGGATGTCTCAGACGCGCCACTGATCGGTTACTCTTCTGTAATTTTGCCCTCAATCCAGTGGTGGCCATAGTGCTCTGCCAAACTTATTTGCAAGTTCTCCCATCTTCTTTTCTAACTGAAAGTGCCTACAGGGATGTTTTGGCTTCTGTATTGCAAAAGTTTTCTAAGGCACAGCATGCCCACCTTCCTACATCTTTGTCAAACCTTATCTAATCCTTTTAGTAAACAGCCTCCTGCTCTCTGGAAGCTGTAAATACAAGCTCCTAGACCATTTTCTGGGGTTGGGTTGGCAGGCGGGGGTATTAGGTACAGGCCCATGAAAGCGTGTTGGTTCTATCAAAGCCTTTTTAAAATGAGAGTTGCTTAGATGAATATTTAGATTAATGCAAAGAAGAAGTCAGGTAATTGCTTTGAATGTTCCCTTTGGTTCTCCCGCACTGGTGATCATGGCTGGGTACACGTCTGGATGCCTGGAGGTTCTCCTGGAATGTCTCCTTTGGCTTCCTCTGGAACAGTGTACAGGTGTCTATGAAAACAAACGCAGTGGGCAATTCAAAATGTAATGCTGGAGCATGGGAGCCGATAGCAGGCTTTGTGGCTCTCTTGTTAGCTTTAAGATTACTGCCAGAAGGAAGATTTCTGCTGAGATTACAGAAGCCCAGGTAAACTGTCTGGGGACAACCTGCCTTGTTTCAGAATAGTTTTTAAAGCAGCAGAGGGCAGCTGATGGACCTCTAGGTGAACTGGTGAAGTGTGTGTCCATTGGTGGTGTGGCTCAGTTGTGAAGGACAGGAAATCCGTACACCACCACTTCTTGTCCTTGTGGACCATGTAAGTAACAGAATAATCCAGAGCGTACCAGTGGAACGACAGTAGGTAAGGATGGGGTTACTCAGATGTGCTATTTAAATCTTCTCTCCTTACAATGTGGTAAGCTAAGTATTGGGGATTCGGGATGGGTTTATTCCTCTGGGCTCCTGCAATCCAGCACTAGCTCGGGGAACTCCTACACCCAGGGACCTACATCCTCACTCTTTTTCCTGTTTGTCAGGTGGGACCAGTTCCCAGAAACTCATTCATCTGTTCTGGAGTGCATGGCAGAGAGAAGGGACGTTGGGCTGACAAAAGCTGTTGCTTGCCTGCAGTGAGTGCCAAAGATGACAAAGCGCTTGGGTAATGACTGACTGTGCTGCTCAGCCAGAAGGATGGGAGTATCTGAGAGGCAATTTCATCGGGGCTGGCTCCACTATCCGTCCACCTCTTCTTCAGCCTCCTTGCCCTCTGTTGTAACTCTTGTATCCTCCTGGGAATATTAATGTTTTGTTTCTTCCAGTCAGAAGCAGGTTCATCCCAGGACTGCTTATCAAGGCATGGCAACGAGCAGGACAGACAGCACCGGGTGGCTGTGGTTCCTGCTGTTGAATGCAAAGAAGCTGTTAGGTGAGGAGAGATGCAAAGGCAGGAGACCTGCCCGCAACAGCAGGCGTGCGTCAGCCTTGCACTAGCGTGAGTGATTCCTGAATTAGTGCACACCTCCAAAGCATCAGGTCAGCGTGTGTGCAGGGCTGGAGGTGACTTTTCGTCGTTTAGCTTTTTTCCTGTGCACATCTGCGACGCTGTTGGGGGCTACTGGAGCTCCCAGGCCCTTTTTTAAACACTGTCTTGGCCCTGTGTGCTCCGGCAGCGGCAGTGCTGGTTTCCCTGCGGGAAAGAGGAGGTTGTCAGGGGAACACGGAGCCATGGCCCCAAGCAGCTGGGTGCCACCCTGGCTCTGAGGGAATCTGGCCTTTGCTCCTAGACAGCAAAATCCAGATTGCTTTACGTGCCTGGTTCTGCTGCACTTTGCCACTTGCTGTGGCCCCTGTTTTGCTGTCAGCTGGATGAGGATCTCTGCCTGTCTTGTGTGACTTCACTGATGGCAGTTTTCTCAGCTGCTTTCGCTTCTTACACGGGAAGGGAGCAGGGAGTTGTTTTGAAGGCTTTGCCTAACTTGCTCTTTTCTTCACTGTTTCACCTCAGTTTACCTGTTCGGCCTGAAATGTGCAGGGCCAGATTCCTCCCTCTTCTGTCCCCAGTCTGTTCTCTTTGCTCCCAGCCTTTGTGGTAGCTTGTCTCCAGGACTAGAAAAGGAGCCAGTATTTTCTGCGCTAACAAAGTGAGCATTGTAATGCCGTTGCAGAGTGGGTGGACGTGATTGCCGACAGACGTATTCCTTCTGCTAGGGTGTGGATTAAAGCTCAAGGTGACTTTGTTCTTGCATAAATTCACTAACTTTCCCCTGGGGAACTGAAGGGGCAGAGGTGGGAGGGGAGAAGTATGATAAATGAAAGTGTCAGAAGGAAATGCACTTACATAGCACACACAACCAAAGCGTAAATGTGTGCTCTGTAAGGAGCTTTCAACGTAGCTTAAGGTAGCACTCCATGGATTAAAAAAAAACCCAGGACAACGTTTAGCTGAGGAGGTGAGCGTGGCTCTCTGCAGGCTGCTATCCCAGTGTAATTGCCTGGGTAAGTGGATTAGCGAGCAGCAGCGTGGCTTGTTTGGGGTTAGGAAGGCTTTGAGGGGAGCGAGGAGGGTGCTTGCTGTTCCTCACAAGAGGATGAAGCGGAGGCAGGCAGCCTTTGCTGCTCTCTACCAGTCAGACCTATTCGACACCGAAAGCTGTGGCAGACGGTTGTGTTGTCATCGCGTGCGCTGGTTGGGAAGGGTCCCATGGAAACAATTCCTTTCAGAGCTGTCACTTGTCCTTATCTGCCGCGAGGTGGGTATGGTGATAGCAAATCACATCTTGGGACACTTCTTCCCTGCCTTTGTTGCCATGGGAATTGGTGTCTTCCGCAGCTTTGTCTTCTGTGAAAAAAGAGAAGTGTTGTTACCTCCTCTGGCTCACCCACCGAAATGTGCTGAGGATAAGGGGGGTTGTGGTCAGCCACGCAGCGCCTGGAGCAAAATGTTCATGACAGAGATGGGGCTGTGAGGTCACTTGTCTTAAAATCTCACCCGGTCACACACATCCCTCTGCGGTAGTTACCACGTCTACGTTACGGGGTGGTGATGCAGAGCGCAAGGCGGTAAGGCACACTGGCCCTGGTAGCCCTGCTCCACTTGTCCTGGGTGTCAGAGGCAAAGCTACCTGACCTTGCCAGGGTAACAGGGCTGGGACCTGCCCTTGCACCCACTTCACAGTTAGGCAGAAGAATCTGGGTCATGCAAATGTCTGGCACTCCAAAACACAATGTCGTTCCAAAAGTCTGGTGGCCCAGGAGTTCGAATGCCCGCCCAGCGGAGACTCAGGTACAGTCCCCTGCCTTTTGGGGAGAGGGAGGCTGTGGGGGGGCAGAGGTGCACCAGACTGGTGGAGAGAGGTGCTGCATTTCGGTTCCCTCCCTAGGTGAGCAAGCAGCCCCAGGCAGAGATGTGAGAGCTGCGCGGCTGGTTCTTCATAACCAGGAGGTGAAGGCACTGTGGACCCTCCAAAGGGACCCAAGGCATTTCTGGGGAGCAGGAGCCCAGTCGGGAGCCTATCCCAGGATCAGCATGTTTTCTGTGCTTCAGCTCATGGCCAAGCTCTGTCCAGTGTGGTAGGGAGAGAAGGGAAACTTAATTGACAAAGAGAGGCTTAACTCTTAGGGGAAACAGTCCAGTCCCTAGAATTTTCCATGCTGTATGGAGAGCTAAGGCTCTTGCTCTGAACTGTCCTGAGGTGATACGAGAAATCAGCTAATTTCAGAGAGCTCCCCGCCTTTTTACTGAACATGTCATTCCTTCCTCCCAGCCCTCACTTGTCTCATTTCTTTAGATCGTAAGCGATCTCTATTTAGTTACGTTTCTTGAGTGGATTCCGATACCAGATTAAAAGATATTTATCTGCCCAAAACTCCTACGAAATAAAGAAGTGGTGTTATTTCCACAGTACGAATGAGGAACTGAGTCAGCAGGAGGCTAAATGACACATCTGAGGTTACCCAAGAGAGCTGAGCGCTGCTGGGAACCGAATCTGGCAGTTCCTCTCCCCACTGCAGAGCCCTCGCCCTCCGCGGCGCTGGATGTGGGGCATCGCCTGGCTCTGCCGCCAGCCTTTCATCTCGGCCTGGGCCCTTGGACTCTGAAATGAGCCATAAATGCAATCAGCCTCTTCAAGGGGAAAGACTGATTTATCTCGAGCCCTAAACTTTTGGCACTGGAATTAAAAGTAGAATTTGAACTAGTCTGTGTAAATAACCCCACAATTACAGTCTGGCACTTTTGCTTAGACTTCGGTGTTTGTGGTGCCGCCTTCTCCCAGCGAAGTGGCTCTTGTGCTCCCATGAACAAAAGATTCCTACCTGTGCCAAAGCTGACATGGGTTTTGCAGCCAAAAATACTGCACACCTTTGAACTGTGCTGCTTCTTGCTATGCAGGGAGTCTTCTTGACGACCAGCCATTCAAGTTAGCAGCAGTTAAATGTAGAAATATAGGTGAGAAATGTGGAATTCTGGAGCAGCAGGAGAAAAAAGGCCATAGCAGTTCAACCTGGGATGGAAATAAAACATACAATTCTCTCTCAAAAATGTGCGTGAGTGCTGTATTTTTACATATAAAAAATACCTACATAATAAGCTGGTTGAAATAGTCATTGAAAAATGCAGGCAGTTTCACTTTCTCATCTCATAGATGCACGTTTCTGTGCTGACTCTTTTGCATATGTATGAGTACAGACATGTGTAATACGTGAAATGCTCATGCCATTGTAGCTCAAACAGTTTTTCTCCCTCTTCAAGTGGTGGTGTTTACTCCTCAAGGGTATTCACCACAAAATCCACTTTAACTCATGTGCTGCTAATTTAACAGAAAGTGGCTTCAATTACAGCTCGAAGCTGGTTTTGTTGCCCTTGACCTCTGTCTGTGAAAGGGCCTTCTTGGAAGTCGTCAAGAATATTGAAATAAAATGACGTGATAAAAACAATGAATAATAGAGGGTGGGCAACTAATGAGTCACCACGAAATGCCGTCACTGGAATATGCTGAGCTGCAACTCAACTTGGCCTGGCTACCTGTGCATCATTGCTGAGTCCTTCGAAACGTGCCGCTACAAACGGCTGATGCAGTCAGCGAACCACACTGAAACTGTACAACTCCAACGCTCTGGGAATAACAAAAGTCACGTCTGGCACTGTCTGCTTACTCATCCTTGGAGCAAGCCAGTATGAAAGCAGCGGAGAGCGATTTAGGCTCACAAACAAAATGACTCGCGGGCTGTGATGTGTTAGAAATTAGTCATGTTTTGGTCTACGCTTCTGATTTTGCTCAGCAGCCGTCTGGGGTGCCCTGGCCTCTGCCTGCCATCCTGGAACTCAGAGATGCAAGGAGTGATGGGGTCAGAGGGACTCCTCCAGAACAGAAAATTGAGCCCTCCAAGCTGGTCCGGTGCTGGGAGGCAGTGCTCCGTGCCAGCATGGCTGTGCCCTTCCCTCTGGTCAGGGATTTGCCGGGTGACCTGCAGCTGAGGGCTGAGATTCGCCGGCGCTGCCAGCAGGCCCGGAGTGGTGAAGGTTGGGAAGCGCTGTCGGCCGGGGCATTCAAAAGCACAACGGCATGCTTTATTGGCCTGGGGCTTCTCATTCAGCGGCTTCCCCAGGGTGGACATCTCCTCAGGGAGGTCTTTTACCTTTGCCAGAAGAAAGGAGGGAAAGGTCGCACCATTGTTCTTGGGCTTCAAAACCACGTCTCCTCCCCGAAACTGTGGGGCCGGTGGGGGCCTACTTTGATGGCAGTTTTCTTTCATGAGTCTGGGAGTGGGCTAGCCTGATTTTCAAACACCTTCCTCCAGCCTTCCCCTTATTGTACAGCCATATACTTCTGCTGGCAGGCAGTAAACCAGTAGTTAAAACCAAATCCCTTTCTGGCCAGCTCCATGAGCCCCCCACCTCTCCTCCTCACTGCCGCAGGGCTCAGCCCTGCTGTGCTGCTTTTGGGGATAGGAATGCAGAGGAGAATCCACCGCGGCCGTGGTAGTTGCTGGAGGTGGGAGCTCTCTGGCTGCCATGCCCAGAGCCCTGCCTGGTGCAGTTTGCTCACCCCAGCGAGCTGCAGACACCATGGACCAAAGCCAGGCCCTTTCCTCCACTTGCTGTGTCCTGGGAGCCCAAGAGGGCTGCTGGCATTTCCACTCGCTGTCCATGAAAGTGGAGACCCCATGTACGGCGGCGTGGGCACCCATCATGTGTGGGATACCGGGGGCACTGGGGCAAGATGCGGTGGGAAACAGCTGAGGGAAATGAGCCTGGGGGTGCAAGGCCATGCAGAGGTGGCACCTTGCTGCCCTCATCCTCCAAAACAAGGTGCCAGGTGCACAGAGAGTGGAGAAACGACGGTGCAGTGTGAAATGCTGGTGCCACGCTGGGAATCCAAAGGGCTTGACCAGTGGGTGGGTGGATTTGTGGGATGTGCAGCCATGTATTTTCCCTAGCACTGTGGGTGTCCAGGGCTGTAAGGCATGCTGAGACTGCCAGGCGCTCTGCCGGAGCCCGGTCCCTATCAATCGCTTTTTCTTTCTGCCCAGTACCAGGTCGCAGGGGACACAACCCGAGCAGCAGCGTGGCCGAGCAGAGAGGATGCCCATCTGCTCGGTGTGTCCCCCCAGCACATCTGCCGACAGACACAGCGCTGCGTGGACCCCACCTAAACCTCACAGCCGTCAGGGCGCGAAAACCCGTGCTGGCTCCTGTCTTTCAAATCAGAGCGAGGCAATGTTGATGAATCTGAGAAGAAGGGCAAGCCCAGTGCAATGGCTCCTTGTAATCAATGAGAGGACATCTTGCCCGTGAGGCCAGCTCCCCACCGTGGGGGCCTGCAAAGGGACACCCCTCTCCGAAAGGGGTTACCCGGTGCTGGCGACACAGCCCCAGAGACCCGTGTTGAGTTTGAGCTGCTTTAACGTTTAACAGGCGCAGGTGCCCCGGCGCAGGAGGCCGGTGGAGCAGGAGGCCGGCGGCAGTCAAAAGAGAAGGGGTTTTACGGCCCGTGCTGTGGGCGCTTTTTGAAATGTTAATATCACATCATCTCGCTTCCACTTTTCTGGAGCAGTAAAGCCTGACTCAAGCAAAAAATCTTCCGTTGGAGCTAATGAGAGCTGTATGTATCAGTCATTTCAGCAGCTAGGAATTAATACAGAATATCTTATCCTTTAAAATGCTGGGCAAACATTAACTAATCCTCTCAACGCCCTTCTGGGGCAGATAAATGTTACTCTCTCCCAGGTGCAGAAACTAAAGAGGAAAAGTTATGTGATTTGCTTAAAGCCACAGAGGGAATCAGGTGGGTGTAGAGATGGAGGGGACAGGTTTTTTTTATAGCTTGTGCCTGGGCTCATTGCAGGTGCTGCCTCTGGGCTGGTCTCGTTTTATAAAGCCAGTTGCGGTGGTGGGGAAACGTGCTGGCGTCTCCTTAGCGCTACAAGGAGCGGAGCAGCCGATACACGAACAGGCCTTCCGCTGTGCAAGCCAGCCAGCGACGCTCTGGGGTCCACCCAGAGCATGGACAAAAGCAAAGGCTTTTTGGGGACAGGGTTTTCAGGGACCACACAGCTCAGCAAAAGCCTTCTCGCTTTGAAGTCAGTAAATTTTTGGCTGGTTGCCTTCAAGGCAGGACTTAATGCCATGAGAAGCTTGTCGCTTCCAGGCTGAGCTTGCCATGGGTGGGGGGTGCCTCTCAGGGGACTTAGCCCTGAGCCGCCTGCCTTTAAAGTGGGTGATAAATGTTGTCTGCAGAGCTGGACTTGTTTATCTTTGGGATTTACATAGCAGATACAGTGGCGGGACGGCCCTGTGTTTGCAGACTTTGGAGGGAAAGCTGAGCACCCGCTCCTGCCATCCTGGCCTGGGAAGGGGATGCTTCCTTGGGCTTCGGGGTGCTGCTGTTGCCCGGGCTCAGCCTTCCTGTGGTGCCTGCCGCTGCCCTCGGGTTGGGGCAAGGGTGGCTCTTGGGAGGCCAGCACCCAGTGCCCCTCAGGACGCTTGCCTCCTCTGCTTTGTGGCTGCGATTTTAAATGCCCTCATAGTGAGGGGTTTATTTGGTTGTGCTTCATTGCACCTCACTAACCTCTCCCTGCTCCCATTCCCATGGCGTGTTGGCTTGTCTCCTTGCTTGTTTTTCTCATCTCTGACCTGGCCAGGGCTTCAGTTCACAGGCGAGCCGATAAAATTCAGTGGAAATGTTTGTGTGCAAAGCTGCTCTCGTGCCATGGGGCCCTCGCCTGCAAAGATAAAGGCCACACATGTGCCTCCAAGGTAGTGCTAGGGTTTACCAAGCATTTACCTATCAGGATGCAACCGTGGCCACTTCAGGGCAGTTGCCATCCGTTGGAAAGCCCTTGTTTGCCATCTCCCGATCCTGTTTCGGATTGGGTCTGAGGCAGGGCCACATAGTCAGGGTCTGCTCCCGCGTGACGGGATGCTGGGAAAGGCTCCTGTCTCTGCTGCGTAGCGCCCGGGCTCTTTTAATTAGAGACACGTGGTTTATTATCTAAAAGAATATGCCTTCCCAGTCATTTGTTAGGATCTTGTATCTGAGAGTGCTGCAGCTTGTGAGCCTTAAATTAAGCTGTAGGAAGGACATTGAGCACCTTGGGAAGGGGGTGCTGCAGAACCGGAGCCTATTGTTCTCGCCCTGAATTGCAGGGAAGCTCTTTCCCTACACCAGCTCTTTTACTCGGTAGCCCACTAATACACACGGCGGTTTGTTTCTGTCTCCATCTGTTCCAACTTCAGTTTATTCATGGCTCTGTAGGTATTGTAGGCTCTGCTGCTTTTTTTTTGCCTTTTTTTTTTTTTTTTTTGGATAGGAGAGCCTCATCTTTTCATGGTTCACTTATTCATTTTGTATGTCTCTGGCTTCCTTGTCAAGTTTTCCCTTTTGTTGTATTAATTGGTTTTAAATCTATAGTCAGGTGCTGGGTGCGTGCTTCCCATGTACACCTTAACCATCTGCTGTGTTTCATCTCCATGGCACCCAGGCCAAATTCCAGCTCTGGTAATGACATCCTGCCTCCCCGTGTTTTCACGGCACTTTTTTAATTGGCTTTAGTTCACTTTTTTTTTTTTTTTTTCCCTATCCTAACGTGCCGCTCCGCTTGGTGGCAGGGAGAGTTGGACTTGGGTGGTGAGGGGCTCCACACTGCCGGCAGCCACCTGGGAGCGAGACGCCTGGCCGCGGGCAGCTCTCCAGCCATAACTCCATGGCTGGAGAGCAAAATGGAGAAAACATGAGGCTGGTAAGAGGCTGCACATTTTCAGCACCAAAAGCCGTTGTACGTTTTTCGGAGGCAGGTAGCGAATTTTGCGTTTCCCTCAAGTCTTTTGCAGGAGAGTAGGTGGCTTTCTGGAATGGGTGCCATTGCCTCCTGCCTGTCCCTCTGTCCAAACAGATCAGCCATAGTTCCTGGAGGAGGGCAGAGCAGCTCCTGATAATGTTTCCCTCTGGCCTTAACACTCCCAGATCTTGATACCTGTGGAGTAAAACCCCATGTGTCAAAGGGATCCCAGGGCACGTTGAAGCTCCAGGAGTCTGGCTGGCGCTTTCGCCTGGCTTATCTGACACTTTAATAGCACAACAGTTGTTAGCTTTACAGCGTGGTTTCGGGAGGATGAGACTGGTGTCTGCGTTTGGGAATTGTTCTATACAGCACATGTTTTCCTGGGAAAGAGCTGAGCAGGTTCTTGCTACTCTTTTCCTTCTTTTCTTATTTTTTTTTTTTAGCACTACTGGATCATCATTTTTGTTGAAAAGATCCTCTAATGCTCAAAACCCGCTTAAAAGAAAGCATGGCCTGAACTTCTTATGCACTTTGTTTATTCCTTGCCAGCCTGGAAGCTTTCTCTTCTCTCTGCTAATCCTGTTACTTCCACTGACAGCCCCAGCCGTGGGGGTGAGCCGCTGGCAGGGCTCTGTCTTGCCTGTGCTCTCCAACTGAGAGTCCTTAATATCACAGCTGGGCTCCAGTGGTCACACCGAGCCCTATACTGGTGACTGTGGGCACCCAGACAGGATGGATGGATGGATGGATGGATGGATGGATGGAGGGGTGGATGGATGGATGGATGGATGGATGGAGGGATGTCTTCTTGCGGTCACAGCTTGCTGCTTATCATCTTATCTCAGTGTGTGGTTTAGTGTCAACAGTCAGACCTCTGCTACCTCGGTGTGGTTAGCTGCTCGTTTGTACTATTTTATGTGGGGCAACCTGAGAGGGAGTTTGTCCCTGGCTGTTGGTGCGAGTTCAGGGCAGAGACCTGCTCCTGCATCCTTCCTGGTGCCGTCCCAAGGGCACTGCTGCCCACAGAGGGGCCTTTGCATTGGGATTCCCATGGGCATCTGCATGTCCGTGTGAATGGACATGCTTCCAACCATTGCCAAACATCAGAAATGGTGACCATATCCTTTGTGAGGGCACTGGCTGAGAGCACCAGGAAGGGGCTGTGCTCTTCAGTCTGTCTCCCCTTGCTCCCTTTCCCAGATTGCGCTGTGAAGTCTCAGAGGGGACCGAAATCACCTTTGAACCCATCCAGTGTGCTCTTCCTGTGGATTAGAGGTTCCCAGGTGCTTTCTAAGGCCAGATGCAAGGGCTGCACTTTGGACCACGTGTCCCTCCATTTCCTCGGCGTCAGCTGGAAACTGGACCATTTCCCTCACTGCAGAGTGGCTCGTAGGGGAAAACAGTTCTGGTGGCCAAGGCAAGGGACTAAACTGGATGGCAGGGCCAGGTGCCCAATGCCAGGCTGGGGCTGGGGCTGAGATGCGTGCTGCAGTCTTTGGCCAGGGCCACCATCAGAGTCTTGCCAGCTCTGCCTCTGTTACTAGGTTAATTTATCCATGCGCAATTAACTTCCTTTACCTTTCATACAATTTTTTGTGCAGGCTATGGGAATGGCTGAGATTCTCAAGTGCACAAGACAGATGGCAAGGGGCAGGGGAAAGGAAGGGCTATGATCTCATTTTCCTGACAGGGAGAAGGCTGATTACAGGACAGACTTTTTAAATAGTATTTGGAAGCATGGATATGTAAGGAGGAGGTTTCCCTGAGGAGTTGCTTGCTGGGATGCTTGGTAGCATGGCCTTTGGTGTATCTCCGTGTGATTAAGTGTCCTTGAAAATCTAGTCTTCAACTTGCATGGCTTGGGAGTTCAGCACAAAGTCTCCCACTCTGAAGTAGTCTCTTAACCATGGCAGCATCCTTCATTTCCTATAAGGTAAGACTTTCAGATCAGCAACATGTTGGGTCAGATATGATTGTTTCAAATGCACAGGTTGGTTTACTGGAGTAGCAGGTGAGTACTTTGCTTGTGTCCACCCTTCCCCGTAGCTCTAATTTCTGTACTGATGGAACAGTTTGTGAATGTTAATGGATTTATCACCGCTCTCACTTGTGTGAGAGAGAAGTGGTTTTCACATTTTAAAAGTAGATGGCATGGCATAAAAGCAACAAGGATTTTTTTTTTTACTCAGCGTCAGAGAAGAAAGCGTTGGCATGGCGGAAGGATTGCTTCAGGTGAGCAGCATCCTGCCTCTCCCACGAGGAGGCTTACAGCAGGGAGCAGAGGTCCCCTGGTTAAGGACTCAGTCGGTGCTTCCTTCTCCTGCCCTTTTCCTCCTTCCCACAGATTGGATCAGCCCTCTGTGCCACAGCCTGTCACCTGATTTATGGGAGCCATAAACTGCAAAGCAGAAAGAAATAAAAATACTAAACACGTAGTTTTTTAAAAGGCCAACAGTGCATTGAAGTCTCGGTGATAATTTGCTCATAAAGAAATATTATGCTTCAATCATAATCCCAGGCTGCAGATGGAGGCTGAGATCTGGCCTGAGTCTCTCCCACTTAGGCTGTAAAATGAAGGGAATGGGATGAGAAAAAAAGCACATAGCATGTGGGGATTAGGCTTGGCTATCTTGCTGTCCATCACCTCCTGTGCCTGGGAGGTCATGTGGAGAAGTGCTGATGTTCTCCAGAGAAAAAACCTTGTCTTCTGCTGGAGGAACACTCAGTCCATGGAGGGATGGGAGGTGAGGAGAGAGGAAATGATAAAAATCCATGAGCAGCAAACAACTGAGATTTATAGGCTGTGTGGAAGTGCCCAAATTGTGAGTTGAGGGCTGTTTCCCTTGGACTAAACAGGGTGATATTGTCAGCCTGGCCAGGCCAAACACTTGTTGAGTTGCTGGAGTGTGTCCAGAGAAGAGCAATGAAGCTGGTGAAGGGTCTGGAGAACAAGTCTTATGAAGAGCGGCTGAGGGAACTGGGATTGTTTAGAGAAGAGGAGGCTGAGGGGAGACCTCATTGCTCTCTACAGCTACCTGAAAGGAGGTTGTAGGGAGGTGGGTGTTGGTCTCTTCTCCCAGGTAACTAATATTAGGATGAGAGGAAATGGCCTCAAGTTGCGGCAGGGGAAGTTTAGGTTGGATATTGGGAAACACTTCTTTACTGAAAGAGTGGTCAAGCACTGGAACAGGCTGCCCAAGGAAGTGGTGGAGTCACCATCCTTGGAGATGTTCAAAGAACGTGTAGACATGGCACTTCAGGACATGGTTTAGTAGGCATGGTGGTGTTGGGTTGATGGTTGTCTTGATAATCTTGGAGGTCTTCTCCAACCTTAAAGATTCTATGATTCTATAATTGGTGCTGCTTGAGTAGCACTTGCCTTTAATAATTGTTGCTGAACACTGATTTTTGGTCAATGCAGACTGGCCTCTCCGCTTCCAGCAGTGAAAACCAGCCCCCACCTGGCACAGCCCCTGTAAGGGCAGAGGAGCAGTAGGTATGTGAGCAAGTTAGACCTTAAGAGGTGTCAATGTTTGATTGCTAGAGAGGTTTCCAGGCTGCCCCGGGCAGGGGCCTGCTCTGGGTGGATAAAATTCCTTTCTCATTAAGCTTCCTGCTGCAAACACTGCCTGTGCCTATTTACCTACTGGGCTTACGCTGGTGACTGGCACCCAGCAGCTAAAAGCAATGCATTTTTCCAAAGGAGCTCAAGGATTTCACGGCCAGTTCAGTGCTGCTGTATTTTCTTCTATCTGATCTTCTCCACCTTACCCTGTCAAAACCACCTATTAGTCCACTGCCATCTCAAATGAATCTTGCTGTGAAGCTCTAGGGTTGCAGGAGGCCAGGAAGGTTGCCAGCAATTTGTTTGATTTTTTTTTCCTTCTGTCCTTTCCTTATGTCCCACTGGCAGGGAGGCTGCCGACAGCACTGCCCTGCGCCCCGAACAGCACAGAGCTTGGTTCCCTCATTCAGATCTTCCTACAAGAAAACTCTTTCTTAAAAGAGAACCTTGCTTTCTCAGACACACATCCTCAATGTGGTGATGTAGGGCCATTCATAAAAATATGGGAACTGGGAGGAAATTGTCACTTCTGTTTTTTGGTGGTTTTTTTCTTCTTCTTTTTTTTTTTTTTTCTCTCCCTCAGTAATCGAAATGAACAGATTTTCCAGGAAGCCCTAACTCTTCTCTGGGACTCATGATATTCATGAAATCCACTATTCTAGCTCTGTTCCAGATGCAGCCCCAGTAGTGTTGATTTATCGCTGCACCTTGGCCTGCTGGCCACGCTCCCCTGACATTGTCCGCGACAAAATTCGTGGTGTTTGCGATGACAGTGCACTGAAAACTTGCGCACAGCTTGGCAAGCCTGTAACTCCCAGGTCCTTTCCAGCCGGGTGATGACCCTGCCAGTGTGTTCCCAGCCTGTGCTGATGCCTGGTCTTAATCCTCCCCAGGGCAGCGTTTCGCACCCCCCATCCTGTGCTTCATGAGGTTTGTGTTGGCCCCAAACTTGAGTTTCTCAGGGTTGTTTTGGATCCTGTCTTTGTTGAGAGTATGATCTTTCTCCCATGCTACATTTAAAGGGTTTTTAGCATTCCTTGAGAACGGCTGAGCTCAGCCTGGCTGTATCTTGAAGGCTTGCTGGCCATTTCAGCAGACACATGTTAATGGTAACCAAAGGGGCAGGGCACTGCATTTCAACAAGGACTTTCTAATTAAAATAAGAAGGCTTTAACAAAAAAAAAATAATCAAAAGCTTGAGTAGCCTGGTTGAAAAAGGAATCTGCAGTATTTAACTTATCCTGCAAAGATGTTACTTGGGCAATTCCCCAGTTGCCGGGGCGGTCTCGGGCTCGGCAGCACCTGTGCTCCTGGGGCAGGAGTGTCTCCTCGTGCAGGCAGGAGAGTTTCAAACCCTTTTTCTCAGCCCCAGAGAAGCAAGGGTATGAGTTCAGTTTAACTCCCTCTGGGAAAAAAAAAAAAATCACTTTTACCTTGTAAATTAATCCAGCTGAGAGTATTACCCACTCTCCAGCCCTTTACAGTATTGAACACTGCAGGAGAAACCTCTCTGGGAGAGAAGGCTCGCAGGCTATTTCTCCTCTAGTTAGAACAGGCAGTTCACTATCTTGGAGAAATCAAAACTTTCAAAGCTTCTGGCTGCCCCCACCTTTCCCTTAGTGTTTCCTGAAATGTTTAACAGCATCCTCTTTGCCTGTGTCCCAGAGACCGAGTTCCTCTTTGCGGTCAAGGTTTCTCTTTCCCTCCTCCTCAGTCACTGAGAAGCAAGGGCCTTGTTAGTCTGTCTTTGCAGGGAAAACAAATGATTGTGATGGCTAAAATGCACCATTTCTGCCGGTAAGTGGCTGCAGAAGTGGAACTTTGTTCCTTTCTCCGAGTGTATTTGCTTCTGCAAATGTGAGGGAGAAGGGATGCTTTGTCCCACCAGAAGTGCACTGCAGGAATGGTGAAATTTTAGTGCTGTCTTTTAGTAATACACAGAAAGAAATCAGCTCCAAACTTCATTCCCTCCCAGCCCAGCCTTTGATTAAAAGGCAGCAGACGATGTGTGTCCTTGCAGGTCTGGCAACAGGAACTGGTACCATCCAAATAGCAATGAACATCTCACTTTTCAAAGGGCTAAAACAGCGGTCCTTTGTGGGTCAGAGTAAGCAATGGTTGCATGTTCACAACCGGTGCCAGAAGTGGTTGATAAATCACCGATCGCTCCAATAAACTGCTCAAAAATGAGGAACACTTCCCATAACTTTATTGTGTGGTCTCAACGCCGACCTTCAGGGAGCGCAGATGCTTACAAAGAACAATAAACAGACACTGTTCATTATAAAGTATGTAAATAACAACACTTCAAACAACAGAACTACATGCTCTCTGGACATCTGCAGGTTTGGATAAGCAAGCAAGCTTGCCTGTGCATTGTGCTTTAAGTCAGCGTAGGCTTGTCGCTTGGGTGTCAGGTCCAACTCTGTTACCTCTTCTGATCTGGGCAGGCGCTGCAAAGTGAATGAAACCCCTTTAGCTCTTCTGCTTGTGAGCTGCAGGGAGGCTGTGGGTAGCAGAGGATGTCTGGCTGCTCTGGCAGGGAGGCAGTTGTAATTGCTGTGTAACCCCTTCTCACTGAGTAACTTGATCGCTGCAACAGGCGTACGCTGGGGTAAGCAGCGCCGATCCCAGGTCAGGCAGGATTCAAAGCATGCCACCTGCTCAGCGACTCTTTTGCTTTGATTTTCTTTCTGGTGTCGTCCTGCCCAGTGATACCTTTGAAAGATATTCGCAGCTCCATCCGTCAGCGCTTCTCTCCCAGGTTTGGTCAGTGATGGGTGCTCACCTTCCTCTCTGCTTCGGTTCGCGTGCCTTTCCTCCATGCCTTTTTTGCAGCTCCTATGCGTGTCCCCTCGCTGCCATCAGTGGGGTAGGCTTTCTGCCCACCAGTGGGGTGACCACACTCCACGTCTGCCAGGGCCGTTCTTCCTCCCTCTGCCTCTGAAGGATCGGCTCCCTGGGAGCAGTGGTCAGCACAGCAGGCAGCGGATAGAAAATCATCCCTGGGATTTCTGAGTTTCTTTTGGAGGTGGTCTGGCTTGTGTGGGCTGAATGGCTTGAAAAGAGAGTGGCTGCAGGAACTGCAGCAGTCCCCGTGCACGTGACTGTCCCTCGCTCCCGGGAGAAACAGCCCCGTTGCTCTCATCCGATGCTGAGGTGCAACACTGAATCTGTTACCCATCACCGCTTGTCCAGTGGCAAATCAATTGATTTTCCAAGTGACATAGTCTATTGAGCACTTCTTTAAATTAAGGGCACCAGGGGCATAATTTAGATTAAGGTTAAGTTCTAGCTGCAGGGGAGACACTTAAAATGTGCAGTGTGCGTGCTGACAAACCCGCTCATCTCACCAGAAAGCGAATAAATCTGCCTTCTCGGTGGAGAATTCCCTCCTAAACCTGGGGACCATTTCAGGCTTTGCTGGGGCACAGAGCTGTTCTGTGGTGAGAGGAGGAGGGAGCCCTGGCCTGACGGGGTCGGGTGCAGTAGCTGGGCAGAGCTGGCTCCTCAGGCACCGGGTGGTGAATCAACACGGTTTCACAACCCAAATGCGCAGCGGGGCAGTGGAGGTCGCTGGGCAGATGGGGTAGGGGATGCTTTTTCTGGACCTCTCTTTTATCCCTAGGAAACCTGCGCAATGTGCTTTTCAAGTCTGCTGTTCCAGAAGAGAAACTAAACACGTGCTGAACTTTGATCGTGCGAGTGTTGGCGTTAATAAGTTACAAATTGACCCGAGTGTTCTGCGGGAGCTGAAGGCTGCCCAGGGAAGTTCCCTGCTTTTCAGTAAGAGGCACCTTGTTACATCCCATCCTGTTCCCATCAGCTTCATTAACACAGGCAGCCTCTCCAGCTCGGATGCCCAAACGGCTCTTGTAGTCACGTTAATTCGGCTCTGGTCTGGTACAACCGGCCCTCCAGCTGCTGCGGTGCCGCTGTGTGGGAATGCCAGCGTGGAGCAGGCACAGGGCCCAGGGGAGTGAAGCTGCCATGTCCCCATTTGCCTGGGGAAGCAAGGAGCTGTCATGGAAGTGGCATGGAGAAGAGAGACCAGGAGCTCTGCCACCAACCTGCTGTCTAACTCCAATCTTTCCCCTTCCTCTGACTTTTTACAGTCCAAGATGAAGGCCTTTTGCTTTATCTGTCATTTCACCTTACCTAGCTTTGTTGGTGGCTTTGGGAATGGTGGCCTTGCTTCTGCAACTTAGACATTACTGGGAATCTCCCGTCTGCTGTGCTAATCCTGCTTCTAAAGACCGAGGATACTTTACAAGAGCTGCTGAAGCTTCACCGTGAAGTGCAAAACTGAAGCAAGGAAGTGATGTTGTTCAGGTATAACGGTTTCTACTTTTAAGAAAAAAAAAAAAAGTAGGAATTTTACAGTTTTCTTTAGCAAAAACTTATTTCTGAACAAGGTTTGTTCAGAGACCTCCTTGTTGATGGCCATAGGAGTTTTTTGCAGCAACTACTTAGAATTGATTTTAAATATGACAAATATAACAAAAAATAGGAAGAGAAACTGAACTTTGGATAGAGCCTTCCTCTTTAACGTGCACTCTTTAGTACCAGAAAATGTCAAAAACTGTTTTTCCCAGCACAAAACTGAGAAATGGGCTCTTTAGTTGTATGTATACAGCTACCTCCTTACCATCCCTGTCCCTTACAGTCACCCTTCAGGCTCCCTCAGCAGCCTCCCTACAGTGACTCTGTGCTCGTTCCTGGACCCTGCTGCTCTCCGTGCCAGAGCGTCCAGCGTTGCCGTCCCGGCAGTGGAGCAGTTGTGTGCCGGGGGCTCCTTCACGGAGGTGCCGTCTCTCAGGACTAGACTTTCCCCTTCTTCTCTCCATCCTGGTCCCTCCAATGCCAGTGTGTGGTGGTGATGGGAGGAAAGCCGAGCGGCGGGCTGCAGCTGGCCACTGACCCCTCGGGAGGGCTTGGCAATTACGGCTCTGCTCTGAGACAAGGGAATCTGGGTCCTGCTACCAGACGTGGGGCTGTAACTCTGCAGCCATAGATGTGGCTCACACGGGCCATGGCCGCTGCTCAACAAAGTGGTGGAGGTTTGGCAGAGGCGTCTGTGCGGCTCCTGAGACCGGGAGGGATGTGGGGGGCACCGAAGTCCGTGCTGCCAGATCTGCTTCCTGACGCGGCCTAGCAGGGCTTGCTGGCCCTGCATCAGCCGTGTGGGGTGAGGGCAGCCCTCCTGCTCCTCTTTGCAGGACCAGGTGACCGCTCTCCACCTCCCAAAGTCAAAGGAGGTGCTCAGGAGGGGGCTGCTGAGCGTCCCGCAGGCGCAGAGAAACAAACCCCCAGGTCTATCTGCCCGTGTTGCTCTGCAGCCCCCTGCTCCCTACCTGCCCTCTGGGGCAGGAGGAGCGTGGGCCCGCGTGCCAGACGGGCACGTACGGCGGTGGCGTGAGGGCAGGAGGCCTTTCGCACACCAGGGCTTCCTTCAACAAAGCCGTTTCTGTCCTGCTCCCAATATTTCTGCCTGTGCGGTTAGGGACCGGGGCGGGTGGAGGAGCACAAAGGACCCCAGACAATAGGGCAAGCGGGAGCATTCCTCACACCCATGGCGGCCGGCAAACGAGCTTTGTCTTCTCCAGCCGCTGCCTCCCTCCTTTTCGGGGGGCAGTTGTTTTGTCCTCCCCCTGCTCCTTTGTTCGCATGCTGCCTGCCAGTGGTGAGACGGGCAGGTGAGCGGCGCGTGGGGCAGGAGGCCGGCGACGTGCTGCGGCCGGTGCATATTAATAGATTTCTCCAGCCTGTCACTGGGTGTTTGACTTGATTCATGAGACTCCTCCGTCTTGGGGACGACGGATGCGGCCGGGAGGGAAACAGAGAGAAGAGAGCTATTGTCTGCCAGGCCTGGGGCCCTGCCGCTCCTGCGGCTGCCACCACCACCCTGAGCCCCATAAAAGCTTGGCATCTTTGCCCCGACATCCTCCCTGCCCGGGGTGTCCATCTGTCCAGGGCGATGCGAAGGGGAAACAGCCGATACCCACGCACCACACGCGTCCCTGTGGTGTGAAGCTGCGCAGGGGAGAAGGCAGGCGGCTTCCCAAACACGCTGCCTCGAAGTGCCAAAGCAATTGCGCTCCGGTCACGACGGGCTGCGTCCACGCAGGGCTGCTCCTGTGAGAGAAAATGCTTCCACCTGGTGCCTTAGCAGCATCAGAAATTAAACAAAGAAAAGCCTTTTGGTGCTCTTTTTTTTTTTTTTTTTTTTTTATAATGGCAGCTGTAGATTGTACACTATATTTTATGACTGGCTATAATTTTTGAACAAAACAAGTAGGCAGCTGGTGGATAGATATCAGCCAGGCAGCAATCAGCCTCTGTCTTGCAAAGGCGGATTCAGGTAACGCGTTTGCTAAGGCTCGTATGGAAAGGGCGTGTATGGTAACAGCAGGGAAGGAAGGCAAACAGGACGGAGTGTACTCCACCGTGCTAACAAAGACCTGGACTGTAGATGCCGGGGTGCACACAGGATTGTTTGCATATTCAGCCAACTCCGTCTTCCCTTTTTCCCGTCCCCGGGAATCGGGGGTGCCTGAGGCCCTTGGGGAACTGTTTGAGTTGGGGTGGGGGGACAAATGCACATGGGGAGAGGGGCGAAGGAGCACGCGGAGGAGGGATGAAGAGGAGAGGGTGCTGCTTTTGGGGGCTACAATGGAAAGGTGCTAGCTGGTGGGATAAAGCTCCAGGGGTAGGGTTTATGGGGCTGAATGTAAGAAGCTCCAGCTGAGCTTGTCTGGCAGCTTTCCTTTTACATCGCTAACAAGCAGCTCATCCTGTCCTGAACATCAGATAACACATCTAAATCATGCTCCAGAGCAAAGTAAAGGTCCTAGGTTCGATTTCTTTTTCTTTTTTTTTTTTCTTTCTTTTTCTCAGTTTCCGATGAAGGAAGCTGAACTGAAGGGGACAGGCACATTTATTCCCAGTAGGTAAAGAGAGGAAGGTTGAAGTTAAGGATTTTCTCCAGTAATAGCACTCCCCAGGCGGCAAACCCCACCTCTGATTTTCCACTAAACCTATTGGGACTACAAAGCAAACAAATCAAGAAACGTCAAGGTGTATTTACTCTCCCGTTATCCCTCTCTGGCACACGTTGGCAGCATGCAAGGGTGCATCCTGACTCCGCGTCCTGGGAAGGGGCCACGGCTGTGATCTCAGGCAGGGAGGGAGGAGCAAATGAGGACCTGGCTCCCAAGTCCTGCTCTCTGGCCGATGTGGTGTGAAAAGAGGGTGCTGGAGGGGAGCCTGAGTTGGGAACAGTGGTGCTCAGGGGCTGTGCCAGCCCTTCGCGCTGCCTGCTGTCAGCGAGGCGGAAAATTGGTTGTAAGGGGGAACTGGCACGCACCTGTTTGTGACTGAAGCCGGAGGAGCTTATGTTAGAGATCACCCAGACTCAACTGCTGTCAAATATTGGCTATAAGTGAGATGGGTTTCCTGAATGCCGTGTTTTACCTGGTGACAGATCCAGAATCTATGGAAAGAGCTTTTTCAAATAAGCTTGTCCTCAAACTTTCTGAAGGTCTCTTTTTTCTTTCTTTTTTTTTTTTTTAAATTCTTCCTTCTTATAAAGGGAATTAGGCAATCCCAGCATTTTGATGAAATTACCTCTTAGCCTCTTGCTTCATAGCACGTGGCCCTTCTAGGAACCAAGGAAACGCTGAGAAATTGGGTGTAGGAGGCTTGCCTGCCTTTCCTTTCCCTGTTTAATGTTCCTCCCTGTGCTGCCCTCGGAGCACGCTCTGCCCTGAGTTGCTCTGTTAACTTGTCTCTCCTTACAACACTCTGTACATAAAACACAACCAGGCGCTTTTCGCTCTGATTAAAATCATGCTGTGTAAAAGAAAATACAAATTAGCTCTGGCCTTTGGGCTCCTGACAAGTTTACAAGTTTCCAGCGCCGCTTTCAGCACCACAGAGATTGTGTAACTCGGCGTCCTGCGTGCGCTGACGTCTCCCCCTCCGTCATGGGCTGGGCTGGCTGCCGCACATCCAGGTTCAGCTGTTAATACTCCAAGCAGCTTTTAGCACTGAAGGAGGACGAGAGGTTGCCAGCAGCCGAGTGGAATGCAGGAACCTGCTTTTTCTTGCTGGGGGACAATGATGTGGGAAGGGGTAAAAAGAGGAGGATTTGCTGGGTAATTCCCCAATCTTGATATTTGTGCAAATTCTTCCGGTCTAATTTGTGCCGAGTGACTGGGGAGCCCAGCATAGGGAGAGCTAACGCTTCGGCACAGGATTAACCCTTGAAGGAAGTGTACAGTAATGTCTTATGCAAATGATGGCTTGAGTTTGCCAAATCTTTTACGCAATGAAGCACAGGGTGCTTCCCTGCCTCCTCCAGGGATTCAAGCCAGGTACACTACGTTACACCACTTCAGTGTTGCTAACAAAGGGCTGAGGCTGCAGCTATCGTGTCATGTTTTCGGCAGAAACCGTTAAGTCTCGGCAACTTCCTCCAAGGACGCAGAACCAAACACCGTCCAGCCCCATGCGTGAACGAGTCGCAAACGACATTGCTGGTCTGAAACGGCGCGTGGGCAGGACGTGGGCGAATGTTCCCTGCGCTGGGTGTTTTCTAAAGGTCTCTGAAGCATGAGGCATGACTGAATGACTTGTGTCTTCTTGAAATGACGAGTGGGTGAATCTTGAATCGTTGGGCTGCTTTTATTTTTGTCAGATGTGTGTGGGCTGACAACATGACTCAGTATTTTCTCTGCAGAGGCAAAGATCATATTGCCAATTCTGGGTATACTTCGGGCAGTTTCATGCAGAGAACTGGAATGCTTTTTTAGTTCAGAGCTTTGCTTTTTGGCAGCCTTAAGCCTCTTGATGTGAAAATAAATAAGCAATTTTTAAAATGAGTGCTTTTCCAAAATGTATAAAAATACACTGAAGAAATGACTGAATGTGGGGAAACTACCTCTGCCCCCATGTTTTCCTGACAATTTATCTGATTGTTTTCATGTTATTCTGAAAATGTCCAATAATGTCTGATTTTTTTTTTTTTCTGATCCTCCTTGGTCTCGATTACTCCTGGGCCACCTCTTTGTCTGCTGATTATCATCTCCGGTATTTGTTCAACCAGCCGTGCCCTGCTGAGTGAGAGCCAACGTCCTCTGACTGATGAGTCTGAGTTCTCCCTCTCCTCCCAAGAGACAAGTAAGCATATTTGCGTGTACATGTATGTGGTTTGGCCAGTACCCAGAAGTGACAAAAGTCCCCGAAAATTTCCCTTTCTCCCTCCCAGCAACCTCCCTGCCCTGCTCCCCTTTCTTTATCCTCCCTGTATGCTACCGAGAGCGTCTGGCATGTGCTTTGGGAGATGCAGGAGGCCAGGCATGGGCTGTGGATGCTTTTATTATGCAACGATGAGCGCTCTCTTCTCCCATCCCCTCTTCTCTGCTGCTGAGCAGAGCGCTAGTAGTCACGTCCTTGATAAGGATAGGTTGCTAAGACCCTTACCTGTAATCATAGCCCAGCGCCCTAGAGCCACCTATAAACCATTTTCCCCTGCTGATATCAGGCCTCAGCCCACCATGAAGCTTGCTGAAGATCTAGGAACAGCTAGACAGTAATAGACTCGTGGGTGAAGGTTGCTGTGCAGCACAGGTTGTCTTTTGGGAGATCAGAAGATGATGTGCCCATAGATGTATTCTGTAGAGCATGCAAGGTGAAATTAATTCCACAGACCCCGCTTTTTTGACCTCTAGCAGTAACTTTAACCACAGAAAACTTCCCACACTCAGCTCCTAGCAATGGCCTTGGCTAATGTGACCTGTACCCAGGTACATGCACCTGCACCATGACCCAAACACCACTAACGATCCTGACTCCATACTGGCCTGTACAACAGGGAGCCATACCTGACTGACAGCTCATTATAAGCCATATGCACAAGCATGTAGGGGACTGCATCGTCTTCCTGTCATCCTAGTCCCTCAGTCTGAAGATCTTCTCCCTATTCCTGACATTTTATCTAGCCTACACTGTCCACTCATGGCAATAATTCACCCCAGATTTAAGGTTGAGTGCATTTATCGTCCCTCCAGACTTCATGGGAAGCCACTTGATTTGGTTAGCTCAAGTGCCTTTGCAGCCCTGTCCCAGAAAAACAAGAACTGGGTACCAGATCTTATGGTACCTCTGCAATCCAATTCAGGAATAATCCTAGACTTCCAGCCCTTTTTTTACCCCAAAGCCTGAATCCAGCTTTAACCGTAAACTATCAGCCAACGCTCCCCCAAACATAACCCAAAGCCTTCTGCCTCACTGAGTACCAGATATCGGGCTTGTCCAGAGGACCAAAGAAAGAGGTGCCACTTCTCAGTCCTTGGTGTCCCGATCTCTAACCCTGACTTCAGCATTTACAAACCTGATGCTCTTTACACACGGGCCTGCAGCTCTGAGTGCCAGAGCTGTTTGCCCCTGCCAGCCCCAGCCCTCGTGACTGTGTTTTTAAGGTCTTTGCTGGAGTTTGGTCAAGGAGCTGGGGGCAGCCAGTGGGGCTTGCTGGGTGTGGAGGCTGGAAGCTGTGTTTGTCAGGGGGTGTGCTCCATGGGGCAGGGCACGTTTTGGCGGAGTTTAGAGTGGAAGATCTTTTTGGGGGCAGGGCTTGAAGGGTCACCTGGCTTGCTCCAGATGCCGAGGAGATGGTAGGCTGGGTGCAACCTAGAGCGGGGAGCAAGGGGGAGCATGACAGTGTCTGTACATCAGTGAGGGAGCAGGGGGGCATGTGATCACAGAGAAGAAGCAGAGGGTCAGGGATGATTAGAAAAGCTTGAGAATGGCTGATGTGGTCCAGTGACCCTGCTTCTTTCTTTAAGCAAACCTCATGGCTCCAGCCTGCTTACTTCTCACTGCCCTTCCACTGGTTCTTCATCACCATTCCCGCGCCTTGTCCTCCTGCCTCTGGATCTCCAGAGTTACTTGCTCCTCTGGAGCTGGTTCTTCAGCCCTCTCACGCCTCGTGGCACTGCTGCTTCACCTGCTTTTGGCAGTCGGAGCTCATCCAGGGGCCAAGCATATGAACTCAGCATTGCTTATTACCAGGCGCTCTGCACCCCGCATTGTGCGTTGGCAAATCTTGCTGGTTGGGAGCTGAGGACGGAGAGCGCTGTGGCTCCAGCTCTCTCCAGGTGTCAAGGTGTTGCTATGAATAATGAATGTGCTCCTGAAGTTTTTAGGGGATTGTTCTTCAAACTATCTTCATTTATTTGTTTCCATTCAAGGCTAAGATTGCCATTTTTGTTTTAAAACTGCATTTGATAAGACATATAAATCTGTCCAGGTTTCTGGAAAGAATACTTATGGAAAGCCATTTTGTAATTCTCTTACAGTGTGTGCTCTTTAGCTTTTCTGAACTTTTCCTCTGTTATATTCAGGTATAGTTTAGTGTAGTTGTGAAGAAAGCTTGGCAAAAGAAAAGCTGACAAAGAGCAGATGAGACTGAGAGGGAGATGGAGCTGGTTTGTGCTTCTTTTTTTTTGCAACAGATGAGGTAGGTATTCCCCACCTGCTTAAGGAGTGCCCACAGCAAACTGAGTCAGTAGCACTCTCTGTTCTGAGAGAAATCACAGCAGCAAAGGATGTTGTTTGTGGCAGAAGACAAAGTGCTTATTAAATAGCGAGCTTTGCTTTGCATGCTTAAGGTCGCAACTTCTTTCTTTTCCAAAAAAACCTAAGTTTGTTCTAGTAATCAAGGCTGGTGAAGGGAAGGTCCCTTGAAGTGCTGAGATCAACCTGCTTCCTCATTCTTTGCACTCTCATCGTTGGGCAACTTTCTTCTGTGTCAACTGAAAACTTCCTCATCCAATCCGGTAACACTGGGCTCACCCTGAACAAAACAAGGTCTCTTCCCCACGTAACGCACGTTAGGCAGCCCCGCCGCCCTCTCTCATTGGAATACCCAGCAGCGTGCTTTTCCAAGGTGATTAAGGGGACCTCCTGAAATACAACATGTGTGTGATTTTATGGCCGCTTCGGATGAAGTTACCACTGCAGCTGGTAACTGCCACTTCAAGATAAAGCTCACCACGTGACAACCTAAGAAACAGCAAACTAAGGAGCAAGGAGTTGTTCATTTTTAGACTCCAGCGTGGCTACATACACTGACGCTTTGTTGCACAAACACAGAATAACGACTTTAACTTGAACCGTTATCTCTCAGTAGCTGTTACAGTAGCTGTAATTGTTTCTGCAAGAGCTTGCAGGCCCTACTATTATTATGCACCTTCCTGGGTGTGCTTTTGAATCAGATGAATAAAGGAAAACAGTATTTTTCATGAGAAAGCCTCGCGGTATGTGTTATTTCCAGAAACCCTGAAATCATAATTTGTTACCTTACTGGTGTTTTTTACCTCTATTACGCTTAACATCAGCTTTTTAGACACTTGATGTGTCTGTGGCCACATTCTGGGTTGCTGGAACACTGGGATGTGTTGGAAAACAAGAGTACCGAAACACCCACTAACAACATTCTGCAGGTCAGAACCACATGCACTTTCTACATAGGGCAGGGTTTGGTTTAAGAATCTGGTATTTCTTGAAGACGTGCTTTACATTTTCTATATTTCTCTGTTTCATTCTCCATTCAGTCCCATAGCCTGTGTGCTGGATTTCTTTGTTTTACGCTTCTCTACTGTCCAATTTGCTGCCAAATCATCATCTCGTGTTGCTGTCTTATATAAATGTTATCATTAGCCAGCTTCACAATAACAGCCTGGAAAGGAAACGTTTACTTCTGAGCTTCCCCCTGCCAAACAAATGTACAGTGTATGTTTTTTTTTGTGGCTACTGGTGGTTACAGGCATGAGACATAAAATTATAATGCTGTATGCACAGTTAGTCTATTACAGTTTTGATCACCGTAACATGCACTTCAACATATTTATTGTTTCACTTTTAAATTGGTACTTTCAGCGTGGAGGACATGACTTTCCATTCCCTTATACAACATAATCTCCATAGGTCCTTGAGACTCTGCCTGCCAGCAGGAAAAAAATGCTGTCTCCATTTCAAACTCTACTTTTTTTTTGTCCTTGATGACATATAATGAACACACTAGTGTTACTTTTATGTCCTGAAAGGGAAGGGGATGGCATGGAATGGAACCGTCATGCAAATATACGCAAAGAGCTTGACGAGGAATAATCTGATTGCAAACTCCAGCTCAACACATGAAAACACTGGCCTGCCTAGACTTCCTAAAGTCAGATGTGCCTCTGCCCCAAGCTCTCTCCAGGAGAAAGTGCCACTGCACGTCCACCGCAGCACTCAACGGATGGCATTCACTCTGCGTACGGATGAGTTGGGAAGAACGTTCTTCAAAAAACACAGCGAATGAATGCTATTTCATTGACTTTCTGTGACCCTTGGTGAGGCGCTCAGGTACTTTTATTGGATCCACAAGAGAAGGGAAAACAAAAACAAAAACAAAAACAAGACTTTGAGCAGGCCCACGCAGGTGCCATGGTCAGAAGGCAGCAGGACCTGGCTGCTCCCGCCAGCCACCGAGCTCGGGAGGGAGCCGGCAGCCCAGGCCCAGCCCAGGGGGGCAGAGGCGGCAGCAGAGCCGCTCCATGACACCTGCTCCCACCCAACCGCGCCGGGTCCTCAGCGGTGCCGGCTGCAGAGGGGCCTCCGCCAGCCACCAGCGCCGGCCTCCGCCTCCGGCCCCGCAGGCCGAGCCCTCCGAGCCCTGCTCGCTGGCAGCGGCCCCTCGCCACGGCTGGTGCCGCCCGCCGTCCTTCCCTGCTCAGAAGGGACGAGGACGAACCGACGGCCGCCTCACGCTGCCCGGCGGAAAGGACCAGCACACAGCCCTGTCCCCCAGGCACCGCCGCCCATGTCCCGCACGCAGCGAGCGGGGACCGCCTCTGCGCCTGCGCGGGCGGCCGCAGCCCGACAACAAAGTCCGGCGTTCGGGCGCCTTCGGCGCTGCTCGGCCACTTCCGCCGCCGCGCTTACATAAGGGTAGGGCCGGCGCGCGCCGCGGCCCGCCGTGCCTCTGCCCGTGTCCTCGCAGCACCCTGCCCCTCCCCCTCTCCGCGTGACACTGCCCGGGGGAGGAGAGAGGGGGGAGGGCAGGGCCAGCGCGTGCCTCCCCGCGCCCCGCCTCCCGGGGCGGTGGCACGTGCGCTCCCCTCCTCGCGCCCAATGGAAAGCTCGCTCCCCCCCCCCCCCCACGCCCTCCCCGCGCAGGCTCAGTTCCAGAGGGGTCGGGCCGGGGCGCAGGCGCGGTTGGGGCGGGTCGCGGCGAGGGCGGGCGGGGCGGGAGGGGGGTTGTCTGGGGGCGTTCCCCTCCCGCCTCCGCGGGGGCCGGGTGACGCACGTGCGCGCGCCCCCGCGCCCTGTTGTTCGCTCGCTCCCGCGCCGCCTGCCAGTGCCTGCCTGCCTGCCGGCGGCGGGGCGCGCGCGGCGCGTGGGGCGGGCGCGCTGTTGTTATTGGTGCCGGCGGCCGCGGCGGGGGGAGGAGCGGGCGAACGGGCGCCTCAGTCAGTGAGTTCTTTAAAGATGGCCGGAGCGGCGGCGGCGGCCGCGACCCCCGTGTACTGCGTGTGCCGGGAACCCTACGACGTGAGCCGCTTCATGATCGAGTGCGACATCTGCAAGGACTGGTTCCACGGCAGGTAGGCGCCAGGAGACGGGCGGCGCAGGGGGAGGAGAGGGGGGAGAGAACCGCCGGGTCGGCCGGTCACCGGGCACAGGCGGTGGCAGTCAGCACCCCCCCCCCCGCCCGGTAGCGGCCGCGGGGGACAATGGCTGCGCGGCGGTGGCACTGGAGGGGGAACGGGCTCCCGTCCGCTCCGCCTCCCCCCCCCCGTGGCGGTGGTGGCAGCGTCCGGTGCCGGCGAGGGCTGCCGTCCCTGGGCACATGGGACCTCGCTTGCGAGGGGGCGGGCGGGCCGGGGGTGGCCGGTTATGAAAGAGCAACAGATGCGGGGCTCCCAGCCCGGTGTTGCCGGCGCCACCCTGAAGTTGAGCCGGCTTTGGGGAGATGTCGTGTCCCCCTGTCCCTCGCTCCGCTTCCCTCGGGGGGGAGGGGGTCCCTCCGCGGAGGGGACACGGCGCCGGGTGCCGGGGCTCACCCCTGGCCGGGCCCGGGTTCCTGACTCGCCGCGCGTTTTGTCTGGGGCAGGCGGCTGGCGGAGGGCAGCGGGGGTCGCCCCGCTCCTCTCGCCCCTTTGACGTTTCCAGCCCGCTCCCCGAGCGGCCGCCGCCGACCGGCCGTGTGTTTTGCGAGTCGAGCGCCGCGTGAATAATAAAGGCCCGGCTGCCAGCGGGAGGAGGCGGCGGAGGTGGCGGCGGGGATTTCACGGGCAGTTAAACAAAGGAGCAAGTTGGGGGCCGGCGGCTCGGTCGGCTTGGGGCTGCGGGGCTCCCGAGTTGCCGCCCCCATTATGCGGGGAGCCCCGGCGGCGGCGGTGTCGGAAGCGCCGTGTGATTGACAGCAGGGTATTTAAATACCCCCCGCGGAACAAAAACAGCCTCCTGCCGTGGCGGCCGCAGCGCCCCCTGCCGGCGCGGGGCGGCGCAACCCGCCCGGGCCGAGCGGATCCGGCCGCCCCCCAGAGCCCTCGGGTCCGACCGGTCGCCTCCCCCTCCACCCCAGGCCCCCGTCGAAGTTGCCCGGAAAACCGTGACCGCAGCGGGGGTTTTGCGGCTCCGCCGGCCGCTGAACAAAGCGGTGCGCCGGGGAGGGCTGCCTGTCGGGCAGGGGGGCCGTGCGGCAGCGCGCCCGCGGTCCGGCCGCGCTCCTCGGCTCGCCTTTCATCTCTTGCGCTCAGCGCTTGCGGCGGAGGAACGACGGTTGTGTGACGGTTTTTCTTTCTTTCTTCCCCTCAATGGCAAAAGAAAAATGCTGGCTAAAAGTAGGTTGCGTATCTAGGTGTTACTTAACAGTAATTATTACACATGGGTGTTTTCTTGCCACGTTTTAGGATGAAAGGAAGGCTTTCAGCACTTCAGATGTTGACTTGTACATACGTTTAGTTGATTTGTTCTTTGTGGATTTCCCTCGGCTAAAACCACAGTATAATAGAAACTATGAAAAGGGCTCTGTAAACTGTAAAAACTGGCAAAGCAGAATTGTCGTACCGTTAAAAACCACCCCTCGTTAATGTTTTTAACTAGGCTGCTACTACTCTTGCCATTACTGTTGTTTGAAGCTAGACGGACAGCAGCTTTTTTGGATTAAAGTAGCTTAATAAAAGTTTGTTGAAACTTGGTCACTGCTCGTAGTAAAGGTGCAGACATCCTCTGAAGGTCTTTGTACTGTTACAAGTTTTCTCTCTTGTATGTATTTTTCTGCATTTGTGTGTTATTCTTTCAGCCTGCCTTGGCAATTGCTCAGCTTACATGCAGGCTTAACTTAATTGCCAGTCTCGTGCGCTAATATTACTAGGGTACAAGCGAACTAATTTCTGAAATTGTTACAGGGAGGAAAGTATTAACTATCGGATACAAAGGTGCGACAGACCGCTCTGTAGCTTTTGCAGATCTTGATCTGCATAAAGATTCACAGTTGTTCCTGTGCTTGAGCTCTGTCATGCAATTGGTAGAAAAACTGTGCTAGCACTGAACTGCTTTGATCGTCTCCAAGTGTGGGAAGTAAGCAAGCCAGCAGGAGCTGGCAGCAGCCGTGTTGCTCTGGGATTTGGTTGCATGCTCATCCAGTCTCGTGACTAAGGAACAAGATTGTGGGAGACTGTTGTCCTCTCTCAGCTGTGGTCTGCTCTGGGAGTGCCTTTCTCCTTGAAGAGTTATCTGAAGCCTGTTACATAGCTTGTGAGACAAAATGTGCACTCTCAGATCTTGAAGTTTTTTTTATGAACTTCTTGGTTTCGTGCTTTCTTTATTTTTTTTTTAAATTTTTATTTTATTTTATTTTTTTCCTCCCCAGCCTGTGGAGTGGGATTGGTGTGACTTCATGTTAAGAAACATAAACTGCATGCTTAGTTAAGGCTGTGATGCGCTAGCATGATACGTAGCATGTATTATTGGATTATGGACTCTTTGCTGCCTTCCTGTGTATAGACAAGAGAGTGCCTTAGCAATATGCTGGAGGCAGTACAAGGTCTGTTCTGACGGACTGGCACTAGTCCCTTTAAATTTTGTGGTGTTTTTTTTTTTTCTGGGTGTTCTTGCACTATCTGTCTTCAAATGACTGTTCTTTGGCTTACTATCAATATATTATCAATACATTGATATTATGATATGTAGATTTTATTGCTTCTGGCACATGTTTGTGTAAAAGCAAGTATTTTAATAGGCCTTGCAAGGTTGCAAACCTATGTTCTGGGTTTTACTCTACAAGTGGGCCTAACATCCGGCCACAATCTTGTGTAGTTACCTCTTGCTGAACAAAAGAGCATAACGTGTGTGCATCTGTGTATGTCTTGTGTGGTGTTCTAGACTTCAATCACTATCTTGAATGGCTTGCAGGAGTGGGGAGACTACAGAGACTGAGATTCTCAGAAACTGCCAAATCTTTCAGATGGGCAAATCCATTTATATTTTAGACAATTTGTGTGTTTTCCTGGTCTTTTTATCTTCTTTAAGTGAAAATGTCACAGTAAGCTGCTTCCCCCTTTCTGGCTTGTCTAGAATATACTCCAGCTAGAATGCAGGAGAAAAACTCCTTCATGCTGCTCTAAGTGTTCAAGACTTTCTTGAATGTCTTCAGTAGCTCCTGGCACCTGTTTAAGTTCTTGGGCTTCATCTTCAAATAATATGTGTCATAGCGTGATACTTCTCGTTCTGTCTCTTCTGCCTTTATTTTTTTGATATCTTTTTTTTTAATATATTCTTTTAAACTGATGTTGCAGTCAGCTCTGTTCTTGGAATATGTTTGTAGAGTTTGCAGAAATTCTCTTGTCAGCTTTGAAATTTCTGTACTTTTTTCTGTCAGTGATACCTGTACTCGCCTAGATTTATGTGCATTGCATGCATGTCACTTATTCTTGTAGACTAGATTTCAGACAGGTCAGAACAAACTTGAGTTAAGCATATAATTCAGTTTTATCTGCACAATGTAATGTTGCCTGTAATGCTTTGGGAGTAAATGATTGTAGAATTGGCTTTTTAAGGCAATTTTACTTTGAATAGCTGCGCTGGTACTGTATTGGTTGGAAAGGAGCATGGAGCAGTTGGTCAGTCAAACTGAGAATTCAAAATGCAGGTGTCTCTATGAAGTTTTCTGTGTAGCACTTTTCCAAGGGATGTTTTGTTTGTAAACAGACTTACAGTGAACTTCTAGCACATCTCAATGGCAGACAGGGTAAGAAGTTATCAGATACGTGAATGTCAATTACAGTAACCACCTCGTCCTTTCAAAACCTCTGTAACCTTTTAAATATATTTTTTTAATGTTAAAACCAGATTTTTTTTTTTTTCCAAACAAAGGAAATGTTTTATTCTTCAGAACCAGAGCAGTGGGGAACAGGAAGGGAAAGCATAAATTTTTGTTCAAAATTAATATTTTTTCCTAAAATTTCATAATTATGTCAAGTTTATTGTCTCTCCCTCAAGAAGAAGAAAGAAAGAAACAGCCTATCCAGCTTTGTTCAGCTTGCATCTTTGGTGTTTTGTGTAGATTAAACTTAAATTTAGAAGCCATAAATCCTTTTTCTTTTATAATTTTTTTTTATGTTTACAGAAATCACCATTTCATTTGAGGAGATTAGAGGGCAATAAGGGAAATACAGCACTAATCTGTATGTGTGTACTTCTATTGCAAAGCAAAATAAAATGGATTAAATTTATATGGAATTGTTTTTAAATTGATAGTTCTTACTCTCAGGATTAATTCTGTATTCTGTGTAGCCTTCTTGAAAGAATTAAGTTGTTTTTTGTTTTTTTTTTTTTTTCCTTTCCTAGAGCAGTTCATTGATGGTATATAGAACTTTGCCATTAAGCGTTTGATGTTTTTTACAGCTTTGTTGTTATTAAAAAAGATCTAATAACATCATTTGAAAAGAAAGGTGATTCATGTATCTTTTGAGGATGATTTGAATTGCAGATGCCTTGAGGCTTCTTTTCTCAAATGGAAACAAAAATTCCACGCCAAAATCACATCTGAGCTAAGTTGGTGTAGAACATAGTTTTTTTGATATTGTACAGATGCGAGCATGTCTTCATTTGGTCTCTGAAGAAACATGAAATTGCTCAACCACTCCTTAATCTGATCAATTTCAAAATCAAGATTCCCTCTTGCAAATGTTAGGTTACATGGTACAGGTCCCTCTTCGCGCACTGGTTTGTGCCTAAAGGCAGGCTTTCTCCTTAAGAAAAGAAAGAAATGTACATGCTATAGTGACTACTTTTTCTGAATTGATTCTTTGTTTTGGAGCTTTATACATGAGGTTCTGCATGACTTTGCCAGCTCTTGGCTGCTGAAAGAGGCTGTCCCACTCTTGCCTGCATGCTACTATAATTTCTCTTTTGCTGGTTTGGTGCTTGTCTGATTGTTTGGTAAATCAACTCTTCTCAGAAAACTGACAAAACCCATTCTTTTGCTGGATTAGCTTTTTGTTGGGTTATGGAGCTGAACAGGCTCATCAAGGGCTAGAATGACTCCCAGACTGTTGCAAAACACTGGTGAGGACTGTGTTGCTGGAGGAGATGCTAGTGGGTGGGAAAGACAGAGGAGTCACCCATTTTTCTTCCTCACTGTTGACTTTGTGAGGCTCACCCAGTTTTATGGAACGTTGTGTTTGTGTCTCTGTCACCGTATGTGGTTCTGCTTTACATCTAATGGCCTCGTCCCAGACCCATCTGTTCATCTAGTGGGGTCCATAGCAAGCAAGACATTTCCAGTGCAGCTGCAGCATTGCAACCCCAGAGCATCGTCTGTTTGCAGAGACAGGCAAAGCTCCTGTGTCTGTCTTAAACGGACTTAGAGGACAAGGTATGGTGATGCTTATGTCAAGAAATGTGGAGACTGCAAAGAGAGACTGTTACAAATGCCTTCTGGTGCAGACCTTCTGTTTACAGAAAATTAAGACCTTGTTATAAAATACATGTGTATGTGTTGTATACATATAAACAAACGTTCAGGGGCCTGAACTGAATCAACAAATCATTGTCTGGTCACTAGAGCTTTGGTCTGGCACCAGAGGCTCTTGAGCTGACTCTCTGGCTTTTGTAATGTATAAGCCTCAAATTCTTCCTGTGGCAACTGGGTGTATGTTAGGTAAGTGCTTTAGACCTCAAGGGAAAGTTAATGTATTTCTTAACCTTACTTTTCTTTGGTTTAGCCTTGTTTCCTCAGAGGCAAGATGGAAGCCTCAGTTTAAGTCCGATGAGCTGTGTGTCTTCTGCCAAAGGATTAAGTGACTTCAGCTCTTCTAACAATACGGAAGTTGAAGCAGTTTTGGTTAAACTGAGAAGAAACTAACAATAATAAGGATGCCAGACTAGCACTTGTGTAATTGAATGTCTGTTTCCAATCCTTTTATATTCTTAATTTGAGCAAGCCATTTTTTCCCTTTCGGTTCCCATCTGTGAAGTGGGAAGACTTATTAATATATATTAAAGTAGATGTATGCTACCATAATAAGCACTGTAGAGTAGTATGTATTCAAATTTCTTCAATTTTTGAAAATGTGTAGTAACACGTAGAATTACATGTACAAGTTTTTTTTTTTTTTTTTCTTTGCAGCTTTCTTGAAAAACTGGCTTTGTTTGAAGTGTGCGTGCTTTGAAAGTTAGCACTTCTTTCCTTTAGATCTGTAATTTGGTAATTTTTTTTCATTTGATATTCTGGAATAAAACATAGTAGATGTTTTAGAATATGCATTCCAACATCACTAGGACAAGGAAAAAAGGTATTATCCAATAAAGATCAGTAAGATAACTGAAGAGTACGTAATCAGCTTTTAAAATTAGAATTGCAACAAGATTCTAGTGAGTTTCTAAGGAGTTGTTAAATGCTAGTAGTTCTAATTTCTCAAGTACAAATTAATTATTGCCAGTTCAATGTTACTTAAAAGATACAAAGGTTCAGAATTGGTGACTTAAACACTACCTTTATTTTTTTGTAATGTTAGAGTTGATCTGTAGCAGTATTTTTGGTCTCATTGTTTTGTCTTTGTCCATTCTTGACCATGAATGAAGGTGCTGTAGGCCTTTATGTATAATTTTACTGGCTGATAGTGAATTTTTTATTAGCTAGTTAATTTATGATGATTTTCTATTCCAAAATGTCTTTTATTGATGCTTATATAGCAGTTTAGTATTTTCCTTTCCTTTTGTTGTATTTAATACATGCTTGAGTTGACTGAAGAATTAAAATATTTTCAGAAGACTCTGTTCTGTGACTTGCTTGTATCTACAAACTACAGAGGTAAGAAAAGTCTGGGTAGGAGGCTACTGCTTGGTACACTTGATTTCTTTGTGTATCTGGTAGGTGCAACAGTGCGGAGAGCAAAATATATTAATTTTTTTTTTTTAAACTTATCTTGATCTGTCTGTAGTGCTGAGTTCTCTTACAGTGACACAATGACAATAAAATGGATTAAGCTTTACAGAGGAGTATCACTTTGTTAACTGCCAGTGGGCAAAATCACATTAATTTTGTTTTCATTCTTCATTTGTGGTTTCTAGATTATTTTTCTTCTTTGGACAGTTTTCATATTCATTAACAGATTTCTTATCCTCAGTGCAGTTTTCTGTGCACTTTCTATATCATTGTTTGAAAGATGATGCAATACAGTGTCTCCATTCTGTTTACATGATGGTTTGCACAAGTTGAACTCATACTCTTCGTGTAAATATTTGTACTTTCCCTACATAATTTTAAAATAAAGTATCATTGTCTCAAAACAAGTCTGAGTAATCAGTGAAGACTTTCGTAGGTACATTGTGCATGCTTAAAAAACAAACATGCTCAAGTTTTACATTTGTCTTATTGCTGAAGTATGAAAATTCAATTAGCAACATTGCTATTGCTTTATTATCAACGTAGGAGAGGTATTTTAGTGAAATACACAGCTTTTAAAATAGCTGAGCTATTTTTCATTTGTCAGTCCTTTCTAATATATTGTAACATTATCTCATGAATACACAGAACTAACAATCTATGGAGTATGAATAGTCTTGAGATGTCTGCTATATGGTGGTAATGTGGATTTATGTGGCTAGTTACATCTCCTCAGGTCAATTCCGCTTTTGAATAGAATTAATATTTAATACTGTTTTCTCCATTACTTCAGCATTAACTAAAGTAGGCTTTAAAACTGGTCTGTCTTTTAGAAAATATTGAGTTTGTTGTTGCTCAGGAGGGCGTAAATGCTGATGTTTGCCACAAAAGCAAGAAAGCTTTTTTGAAAAACCCTGCCACATCATTCTGCCTTAAGAGCCAACTGGAGTGAGGATGACTGTTCTAAATTTTTAATATATTGTGGTATGAAGTCTATTTATTTTCATTTGAAACTGTCAGCTGACATTGCAGCTAGCCTGGGAAATTCATTTCATAAATTTAATTGTGTTTGTTCCATTTACATTAATGCTTTATTCACTTAAAGGATCTTAAAGCACTATTCATGAAAATGAGAACAATGAAAGGTGACTTTCTGAGAAATGATGTCTTTGATACTGAGGATATAGGATTGATCTGATCTGTCATTCTTACCAGTTATCAGGCAGTATTTTCTGAACAGACTGACATTTTCCTTTTGGAATATTGATGTTTGAGGGCAAATAAACAAAGGCCAAATTGGCTAAATGAAGAGCAACCAAAGAAATTGCTTTGTCTTATTACCCAATAGTTCTTGTAAAACTTCTAGTTGGCTTGCCCAAGGTACAGATTTTTAATTTTGTTTCCATAACAAAAATATTTGGATCATTTCATAAAAGGTTGCATGATGCTGTTGAGTTGCAAAACTCAGTGTCAAGAACAAGCAGAAGTGAAGTGAGACACCACAGAACTTAAGGTATGGCTTTCAGAGGTACAGATGGGCAGTTCTGTGAGCTGCAGAGTACAGAGGGGTCTAGGAGCAGTACCTAAAGCAAGATAGCCATGCTAATGTGACATTGTGCCAGGCAAATGTTGCCAGTCTACCTCTCAGGATAGCGTTTTCCCTTTTTGTTTCATGATGATGTGTGTGCGGTCTTGTCATGCCACAGCCTCAAGACCAAACATGGTTTCCTAGGCATTTCTCTGTGCTTCATTGCTTATGTAAGATAGGACCAAAAGCCTATTAACAAAAATGGTGTACACGTGTAGTCTGTTAAATCTCATGTTCTGACTACAGGATTTGTCTGCCTGAGGATACATCAATGTGATGCAAAAGTGAGCAGCAACTTAACTTGCTGCCTCTGATGCTGTGCCCTCCTGTGTGGATTGCTAGGACCTCTAGGGGCATCATTTTGAATCTCTTAATGCTGCAGTAAAATGTGCTGCTCTGATGTAATGAATATAGGAGAAGTAGTTTAGAATGCTGTTCTTAGTCTTGCTAAAAAATAAAGGAACAGCTGTAGTATTGACCTGCATCCTTGCTGAAAAGTCAGTGTCTTAACTGAGTGAAAGCAAACGTTCTGGTTTTGACAGGGATGGAGTTAATTTTCCTCTCAGTAGCTGATGTATTTTGGATTTCATATGTGAAGAAGAATGTTGATAAACACACTGATGCTATGAGTTGTTGCTAATGAGACCAAGGACACTGTCCAGCTTTCCAGGTCTCGCTAATGTGCAGGTGCAGGAAGCTGGGAGGGATGTAGCCAGAACAGTTGACCCAAACTGGCCAAAGAGTATTTCATGCTGTAAACCTCATCCTTAGTATATAAGTGGGAGTAGCCTGAGAGTGGGGCTTTGCTCCCTTTTGTTGCTTTTCTTGCTGCATGGTTTTGTTTCTGTGATCACTGTTTGGGATGGACTGAATCAGTCATTGGGATGTCAGGTGGTGGGAAATTGTGCATTGTTCATTTTGTATATTTTAGTATCCTTATATTTTGTTGTTATTGTAATTTTCCTTTGCTCTTCTAATAAACTGTTTTCATCTTAACCCATGAGTTTTCATTTCTTCCCATTTCTCTCCCCCACCCCTGGGGACGAGGAGGGTGAGCGAGCAACTGTGTTGTGACTAGGGCTAAACCACAACAAGCTTGTATTTCCAGCATGGTCAGCTGGCTTGTGCATGAAGAAGGAAATCCTTACACCAGTACGAAGGATTTAGGTATGAACAAGAGTATCAATTGAGTAGCTCAGAATTTTCTGAAATGAAGATGTAACTCTGAAGTGCTTCTGCAAATTTTGCCTCTTGGCTTTTATATGTTACTAGTAAGGACAAATTCTAATTTTATTTTGTCTTTTGGTGTTGGTGTTTTGCCTGGCATTGCCAAATGAGAATGTACTATGCGTTCTATTTCCTGGCCCTTATTTGAATGTGGAAATAACTTTATTGGCTTATGAAAAAAAACCACAAACATTCCACTTCATAGAAGAATAAAACTGTTTACTTCTAGTTAGTTCTAGAACTGGATATGGAATAGACTCACTACTATAAGAGAGATCAAAATCTTGTATATTGGTGAAAGGAACATATTACTGTTGGTGCCAGGGCTCAACTTGTCAATGTGAGGTGCTGTTGCCTACTTCTTAAAAAGGTGAGTACATGCCTCAAGTACAAGTGGTCTTTTCCCAAAAGTTGTTTCCTTTAATTAAGGAATAGATCTGTTTGTTTACTGCGCATTAGTGCTTTTATACAGTCCCCCTGAATGTAAATGTCAATGCAGTTCTTCACCTTAATTGGCTAAATCTTTGTCTTTGATAGGGTAGCATTGCATCTAATTCTCTTTTTCCTTTGATGCTATACACAGTCTTGGATAATGATGCTATGTGGAGAGGGGGACAAGGAATTGAGACGAAACAATGACAGCACTAAAACATGGGAAGATGGAACTTTAGCCTTTAAATATGGTCAGGTGATCAGTGAAATGATTTTGAGCAAACATCTTGTTCATCTGGACTAAACTTATATGAAACAGGCACTAGTACATTTACATCATGTATTTAAGAGTGAATTGCAATGCATTCGTTTCTGCGCTTGGCATGTGTGTGCTGAGAATGCAGGTGATCGCATCCCTGCAGTATGTGATGTCAGTTTCCGATGCAAACTGCATGGAAAATTCCCACGGAGTTGCTTGTGGACCATATAGCAGCTTGAAGCAGGAAAGTCTCTCTGAAGTTTTCCACGCCATCCCAGGGCAACACTAGTAAAATGTAACATGCTTTTTATGACACATCATATTAGTAAATCTTTTAAATAGTCTATTTTTCCGTTATGTTTTTTTTCTACAGCTAATGTGGAATTTGGAGACAGAAGTAGAGGGTATATGTGTTTTATATATTGGATTATTGGTGAACACAGTATAGTAAAATTCTATTTCTTAGACCACTATCCTGAGGAAGCTGGACGAGTTTCTTTCCAGTGTGAATGTATGCTTTGCTCTGAGCCTCTGAGAAATTAATCAGCTTTCTATGAACTTTGTGCACAATGATACTTTGGAACAAGGTTTTTGTTAGGAAGTGTTCTCTATCCCTTGGTATGCTTGTCAGCATCATGTATACTCTCATATGTGTTGGAAGAAAAACGGTAAATCTCTAAATGATTGTTGTTGGAAACTTAGTGACTGTATTGGAAACTTACTGTGTGCTAAGAGGCTGGGAGTAAAGCAGATACTTCCTCTTCAAAATTCTGTACAGACACAGAGAAACCCATAACTGACTGGGACTTCTGGTTTTCAGGTGTCTGAAAAATCAGAACTCAGGAGGTTTTTCTGTTCTCATGGAGATCTACAGGGGGAGTAAGCGCGGTCTTCTAGGTGAAAAGCTGGGTGGAGAGAGGACAGGAAGGAAGACAATGCAGAAAGAAATGGATAACGGAACAAAGAATACTTGAAGGATATTAACTTGTACTGTAAGAGTATGGAGTTTTACATTTGATGGTGCTTAGCTGGACTTACTCCAGTATGCCCATGTCTCATCTACTGGGGATCCCAGAACTGGACCCAGCACTCCAGGTGTGGCCTCACCAGTGCTAACTAGAAGGGAAAGATCACCTCCCTTGACCTTTTGGCAATGCTTTTCCTAACGCAACCCGGGATGCCATTGGCTGCCTTTGCCATGAGGTTGCGTTGCTGGGTCGTGATCAGCTTGTTGCCTACCAGGGCTTACAGGGCCCTTCTGTTGCAGGGCTGCATTCCAGCCAGTTGGCCTCCAATGTGTAATGGTACAGATTACCCTTGCAGATAAAGCCTAAGACCTGTAATAATGTGTACGTTCACTCTTGAATTGCAGAGATGTAATTTGCTTAGCTTACATCAAAACATTTTCATATAATCACTTCTTGTAGTATTGACTCCCGAAATGAAACACTTGGACGTATTGCTCTTTGGCAGGCTTCCTGTCTTCTCTCATAGAAACAATTAAGCAAAATTTGAGTCAGAAATTTTCTCCTGAAGAATTAATTCTGTGTTTTTCACCATAAGTGAACCATAATGTCTCCTGTAATTTTTACAGGAATGGTGATTATCTGTACTCTTTTCCAGGGGATCTTTTGCAGTACATCCTCTGCCTCCTGCTTCATACTTTTCTTGCGCATTTCTTTGAGTGTTCTTGTTTGAATGTTGTTGGTGTTTTGCTCACTGTGAAGAAGAAGGCGTTGTAAGAGATATATATATGCTAAAGTGAGACATAGATAAAATAATTTTTTCCCCACCTAAAAGCTATGGAGCTGAGTAGCACAAACAGTGAAGTAAAGATTACCTCAAAGTGTTTGTGTGTAAAATCTAGAATAAAAGATCTGGATTTGTGCTTTTGCAAATACTTTAGATTACTGTAGATAGCTTATGATAGAGCAAAACTGGTTTCAGTAAACTGGATCTGAACTTTTTAGAGTTTTAGATTAAAATCAGGGCACAAGCAATCCATGAGGTTCCTGGAATGTGTGGATGATAACTTACTCCTGGAAGTGGTAGAGTAGCCAGTGAGGAGGTGTGCTATGCTGGACCTTGTTCTCACCGACAGTGAGGGGCTGATGGGGAATGTGGAGCTCAAGGGCAGCCTTGGGTGCAGTGACCATGAGATGGTGGCATTCAAGATTCTTAAGGCAGCAAGGAGGATATGCGGCAAGCTCTGCACCCTGGACTTCAGGAGAGCAGACTTTGGCCTCTTCAGGTATCTGCTGGCTCAAGTGCCATGAGATACAGCCCTTGAGGGAAGAAGGTCTCAGGAGAGGTGGTTGATATTCGAGGAGCACCTTCTCCAAGCTCAGGAGCAATGCATCCTAACAAAGAGGAAGTCAGGCAAAAACATCGGAAGGCCTGCATGGATGAACAAGGAGCTTCTGGACCGACTGGAAAAAAAAAAAAAGGAAGCCTACAGAGGGTGGAAGCATGGGAAGATTACAGAGAGGGTATCCGAGCAGCCACAGATCAGATAAGGAAGACTAAAGCCTTGACAGAATTATATCTAGCCAGGGATGTCAAGGACAACAAGAAAAGCTTCTTTAGGTGTATCAGGGATAAAAGGAAGACCAGGAAGAATGTGGGCCCTCTCCAGAAGGAAACAGGAGACCTGGTTACCTGGGACATGGAGAAGGCTGAGGTACTCTTTTTTGCCTCAGTCTTCATGGGTGAGGGCTCTAGCCACATCACCCAAGTCACAGAAGGCAAAAGCGAGGACTGGGAGAATGAAGAATTGCCCACTGAAGCAGAAATACAGGTTTGGAAACATCTAAGGAACCTGAAGTTGCACAAGTCCCTGGGACCCGACGAGATGCCTCCGTGGTTCCTCAGGGAACTGGTGGATGAAGTTGCCAAGCCCCTGTCCATCGTATTTGAGAAATTGTGGCAGTCTGGTGAGGTTCTTGAGGACTGGAAAAGGGATAAGATAACCCCCAATGTTATAAAGGAAAAAAAGGAAGCCCCAGGGAACTACAGGCCGGTCAGTCTCACCTCTGTGCCTGGGAAGGTCGTGGAGCAGATTCTCCTGGAAACCTTGCTGATGCACATGGAAACTAAGGAGGTGATTGGTGACAGCCAACATGGCTTCACTAAAGGCAAATCATGCCTGACCAATTTGATGGCTGCCTATGATGGGGTTACAGCATCTGTGGACAAGGGGTGACCAACTGAGGTCACCTACCTGGATTTGTGCAAAGCATTTGACACTGTCTTGCATGACATCCTTGTCTGTGAACTGGAGAGACATGGACTTGACAAATGGACCGCTTGTTGGATAAGGGATTGGCTGGATGGCTGCACTCAAAAGAGTTGTGGTCAACAGCTCAATGTGCAGGTGGAGACCGGTGACGAGTGGCATTCCTTAGGGGTCGATATTGGGCCTGGCCCTGTTTAATGTCTTTGTCAGCAACGTGGAGAGTGGAATAGAGTGCAACCTCAGCAAGTTTGCTGATGACACGAAGCTGTGTGGTGTGGTTGATATGCTGGAGGGGAGGGATGCCATCTGGAGGCACCCTGACAGGCTGGAGAGGTGGGCCCATGAGAAACTCATGAAGTTCAGCAGGGCCAAGTGCAAGGTCCTGCACATGGGTCAGGGCAATCCCATGCAAAAATACAGGCTGGACAGAGAATGGATCAACACCAGCCCTGAGAAGAAGGACTTCAGAGTGCTGGTGGACGAGAAGCTCAACATGAGCCAGCAATGCACACTTGTAGCCTAGAAAGCCAACTGCATCCTGGGCTGCATCAGAAGCAGTGTGGCCAGCAGATCGAGGGGAGGTAATTCTGTCCCTCTACTCCGTTCTCATGGGACCCCACCTGGAGTACTGCATCCAGCTCTGGAGCCCCCATCATAAGAAGGATGTGGACCAGTTGGATAGAGTCCAGAGGAGGGCCACAAAGATGATCAGAGGGTTGGAGCACCTCTCCTATGAGCACAGGCTGAGAGAGTTGGAGCTGTTCAGCCTGGAGGAGAGAAGGCTCCGGGGAGACCTTGTAGCGGCCTTCCAGTACCTAAAGGGAGGCCTACAGGAAAGGCAAGGAGAAACTCTTTATCAGGGCCTGTTGTGACAGGATGAGGGGTAATGGTTTTAAAATAGAAGGAAGCAAATTCAGACCTGATATAAGGAAAAATTTTTTTTAGAATGAGGGTGGTGGAATGGTGGAGCAGGTTGCCTAGACAGATAGTAGATGCCCCATCCCTGGAAATGTTCAAGGCAAGGCTGGACAGGGCTCTGAGCAACTTGATCTGGTTGAAGATGTCCCTGCTTCTTGCAGGGGGAGTTGGACTAGATGACCTTTGAAGGTCACTTCCAACCCAAACTATTCTGTGATTCTGTGATTCTAAATCATTATGTCAAATTATATCCAGAATAAAAATAATCAGTCTTAGCTCTGATGTAACTCAACCCTTAAACTCTGTTTAGCTTTGTTCTGGACTATTTGAAGTTTCCATGTGGTCTGAAAGTTATTGTGCTTCATTAACTCTGTCTGAAGAAGATCAAACAGTTAGATTTCTGTAGATGAGATAATGTGTAAAAGTAACTTCTTGATATGTTATGGACTGCATGGATGCAGTTTTGGCCGGTATGCCCCTCTGGACCTGTATAAGCAGCTGAGAATCCAATAAAGATCTCTAAATTATGGACATTATCTAGTTGATTGAATGAGCTTATTCTACTTGCTGCTCTGCCAGCCAGCCAATGTAACATCTGATATTTAAACTCATTATCTGTGTATCTGAAACAGTTTGCTTCTATCATAGCTTAAATAGACGTTAATGTAATCAGCTACTCCATCTGTGTTTGAAATGAGGATAGTGAGCTAAAGATGACGAGCCAGTTTGCTCTCAGATTTCTTCAAAAAAGGAAGCGTCTGTCTCCACTTGCTATAGACTACAGGTCTATTTGCTTTGTACAAGTAAGGTATTTCAAAGCTATAGGAGCCATCATGTATTATTTTTATGTTGTGATTAGAAGATGCAGAAATTATTTTACTTACTAAAAAGTTCCTAGCAATGTCTGAAAAATATCGTAGGCTGGAGGGATAATTACACAATTGAGAAGCAGAGGAGTTTGAAAATGCCTTTGAGTTTGTTTTTGTTTTTTTTTTGTTTGGTTTTTTTTTTTTTCATAAAGGAGGAGAACTATTTAATGAGTTGAATTTTGAAGACAATAAAAGATTCATTTCAAGTACAGCTGCAGAGACTCCGAATGCTACTGTGAATGTTAAGAGTACTTAGTAGGAAGCTCTAGGAGGTCTTTAAAACCAATCTGGTTCAGAAATTTTTAAACTATTTAAGTGATATGCTGTATGCAGCGTAAGGAGCCAGTTAAAACGTGTGTAAAGCAGGCTGAAGGCAAGTTTGCTCTTGCTGCAGTCTGTGAAAGCAGCGAATCAGTCAAATAGTAATCCAGGAATAACGTATTTGCGGCAATAGAGTCTTAAGGTTGTGCTATTACTGGTGCTAGAATGTGGGAGACACAAAAGGATATTGCCTAATGTTGTTAGCAGAAAGTCATATTTTCAAATCATGCCTGTTGTCATTTTCCAATGAAGGGGCACAGTTTAAAAGCAATCATTAGCTTCCTAATCAATCCCCTCAGGCTAGGAAGCCATTGTGGATTTGTTACTGTTCACCTCCAAACCTTTTTTTATCACTATGCTAGAGAACAAGACAGATCTAATGGTGTCTACTGACAGTATTACTCAGGATGTCAAAAGCTTTACAGATTGTGTGTTGCATAAAATAACGCAGTACTGATAGTACATGTCATGCTTCGTGATCTTTTTAAACAGCTCATATTTATTAGGCAGCTGGGATAACCAGCTAGTCCTCTCTCTGTAGGAGGCTGCAGTCCATGCCCTTCTTTGATGAGGAGCAGCCAGCGCTTCTACCTGTTGAGAAGGAAATGGAACTGCTGAAGACATACTAACAAATTCCCAAATGAATTTAAATCTGCTTTTAATATACAGTGCAGCTCACCTAAAAGAGGTGGTTCACCTAATACCGGGTGTTGAAGAGATAAGCCTTTCTCTTTTTGTGAGACTTTGGTGTAGGTAACTCTGGAATTCAAGAACTGCTGTAAGTGAGTATGCAGGATCCATTAGTGAATTTTTTTCTACTCAGTCTCTAAAAAAATAAACCCCAAACATTAAGTCTTGCTGTTTCACAACAAGCTGGCATTTCTTTAATTAAAAGCAGGTAGATATCTTCACACTTCAGAATGGTCGTCATGTTTCTTTCAAACTAGGAGGTGGGAATCTAGCTGAAAATTTGTCCTTCTGATGTTGTCCTGCTTTATATAAAGCCATGTTTGATGTTGTTTGGAAATGTAGCTTTCAAACTGTTTAGGTTACTTGTTTGTTTTTCTAATCTATTATAATTACTACTGTACTTAATTGAATTATTGGAAAGAGGGTTTTGTAGGCAAATAACATATTGGTAGTGGCATAAAACCATGTCTGCCTCATACATGCATCAGCTACTCTTGTAGCTGGAGCTACAGGTAACTGGTCTTAAGGAATGGATAAAACTAAATACTTCATCAGAGAAGGAGTGGAATACCTAAAGGCAGTGAGACTAAGACAGTCTTAAATGCTGTGCTAGCTGACAAACCTTGGTTCACTTATGGCATCTAGTGCCACTGTATGCCTCTCTTAGACTTAGTAAAGTCTTTTCTGATATTGTGCAGGGTATACAATTAAAGTCTGAAGTTTTTCAGATGCAGGGAGGGATATCCCTTGCAATCTAACTAGTGAGCTATTGGCAATTTATTAGATCGGAGTAGTTCTGAGCGTGAGTGAATAATGAAGGTGAGGTTACATGGTAGGCCTGACTGGGTCTAGTGAGTTCCATTGCCAAAAGGGGCAGTCCTACTTCTCGTATCCCTCTCTCGAGGTTACATAGTCCCACTCCCTCACATTAATTGGCTCTGATAGTTGTCTGACTGTGCTGTAAGCTAACTTGATAAACAGGCAAAAAACTGGCCAGGTTAGTTTCTGTCAGATACGTAAGTGAATACAGGTTGCCTTGTAATTAGGGCCATTGCAGGGAAGGGGAGTTGGAGTGCTTGCCTGGAAGAGAATGAGTAACCTGCCTCTTCTGGTGGCTGCAAGCTGTTAGTTCAATGCAAGCTATATCATGTCGTTGCTTCCTAAGGTTTGTTTGTCATTTTGGGTTGAACCTCAGTTTCTCTTCATAGGCTGTTTGTGATCCAGTTAATTTCTTTCTTCTTTCCTCCGCTACCAGTGCCCTCTCTCATAGAAATAAGTAACTATTCTTTGTACAAAAGGCTCTTGCTACCTATGAGGTAAAACAAACCGGTTACAAACTGCACTGGAACTGGAACTGAAATTCGTGTTGGTTGTGGTCAAAGGACTTGGGATGCCAGTAATTCTTAAAACCACATCATACGCAATGTTTCATTAAGATGGCTAGAGACAGAGTGATAAGTAACACGAGTCCTTGCGCAAGTTGGGGCCGAGGAAGATTAAGACAAAAAACTAAGAATGTAAAAATTGAGGCAAGCAAACTTATAGACAATATATAACAACAACAACAAAAAAGCTTGTTTAAATTTTACTTTTTCCATCTTCATTCAGGAAGAGGGATGGTCATCATTTGCTATATTACAGTTGTCATATTTGCTTTATTATTCTTGAATGAGTGGAGGTTTAATTAACTTGTCTACTGCCTTCCCTTTTCCACCCTCTTGTTACCTCTATAGTAGTGGAGCTTAGCCTGTTTCTTCCTCTTTCTGTTAGATAAATAATGGTAGCAATTTCGGGTAGTAGTTTGTTCTCGTCTAGAATACAGCCATACGCAGGCACTCAGTTAAGAAGTCTTTTTTGAGAGAGCTATGGCAGCTGTTTTAAATGGGTTGAAGATTCTGTGGTTTGGTATGCTTTTTTCTTTTCTTTTTTTTTTTTTTTTTTTTTCTTTTCATAGAATCAAGACAGTGTGTTGGTTCTGTCTTTAAAACTTCAGTGATTTGAAGATATTACTTTAAAAGTGCTCCTCTTCTTTTTTTTTTTTTTTTTTTTTCCTTGGTTGTAAGTTTTGGGGGAGGGGGTTTGTTTGTTTTCTGGTTTGGGGTTGGGGTTTTTTGTTCTCATTTGTAAACACAATTATAACAGAATAACCCTATCTGGGAATTGAAATAAGGCAAATCATGCAAATAAGATGCAGTTACCTGTAAGGGACTTTTACTAGATTCTGGAATATCTTAGGAGGGAAGAGGTAAACTTTTGTTTGCTTGGAGTCTAGGGGAGGAGATAAAAATACATAGTGGAAAAACTTTCTTGAATACCTAGAAAAACTTTGTCATCAGTGTAGAGGTAGATAGTTAATTTTTGTTGACTGGCTTCCCATGTTGTTTATTTCAAAATGCTTCTAGCAGTTGCAACTCTACTAAGACACAGTGCCTGAAGTAAGATTGGGCTATTGTTTCTCCTTTAGTATGTCACTCTGGCCATGCTGGAAAAATGACTGGAGAAGGATGGGAGTCTGAACCTGCTACAAAGGCTTTCTGAATTTCTGAGCCAAGTGCTTTGCTTCATATGTGAAGGATTGCACTCCTTACTGGTTTTAAAGTGCTAAAAAAAAAAGTCATCAGGTCAGATTGATTTTTTTTTTTTTTTTTTTTTTTTTTTATTTTTCCTTTCCTATAAATTTTATGTCTTGATTCACTTGTTGGTGTCGTCCTGGTTTATCTCATCCTATCGATTTCACACTGAAATCAGGTCTTCAAATACCACTGCTGCTTTCAGAATGCCTTTTTTTTTCTATGCTATAACTGACGTACTGTTTAGTTTTGAGGTCTGCTGCAGTTTTCTTAAATTTTGTTTTTCTGATCTTCTTGAGGCAGCTTATTTTGCTAAAAACCACACTAAAATATCTAGGCTCCTTCAGACCTTCATTTCTGTAAAACAATGATTTTAAAAGGACTGGGGCAAAAATTAATTGCAAATACTCTTTTAAAGCAGCTTGATGCGATCAGTCTGTTGGGGAAGAATAAGTAGAAATCTCAGTTGACATAGGAAGGAGGGAAGAAATTGCATGTGTGCTTAATAGATGATACTAAACAGAAGGAATATGTCAGAAATACTTTGGTAATTTTAACTTGGCCTTCTCATTAAGAAGGAAATTGTCATTAGGAGAAGTACTTCTCTCATAAAACTGCTACACGTAATCCATGATGGTCAGTGCTATTATGAATTAAGCTGGACTCTGTGTCTCTTCCTAACAGTCTTGCATTGTAGTGAAAAGGTTGTTTGGCTTCAGTCTGTATTTTTGCATGTAAAGCTCTTTGGATTTTCTGAGCATGTACTTCTTTTGACTGCAGTTTGAACACTCGTTTTACTTTTTTGCTTAAATTCCTAATAGTTACATGAAGTCATTGTATAGAAAATCAGCTCTCCCCACAATCTTTTTATAAACATAGATGATTAGAGGGAAGATTATGCTGATTATACCAAATATTCGGTTGTCAAAGTATTTTGTAAAAGTAATGGCCCTTTCTCTCAACTTCATTCTAGCAATTTCAATAAATTGAACTATTTGTACTCAAAATCTAGATCTTGGGGAAAAAAGCATGTGTTCAGTTTCAGAAACATATTAAGTCATTTTCAGACTGGACTGGAATTATGGAATGGAAGAATCAATGTACAAATAATGTACGTCAGTGTTGTTTCTCTGAGATTTTTGGTACCGTGGTGATTATATTGAATACATGGCTACATCCCTAAACGTAGGTAGATGGTTTTGTGTATCTGTAACTGAACCTGTATCAATAGGTAACTTAGTAGCTTTGTTCCATTGATCATAATTTTCCTATTAGGTTTCTCCTTTTCAGAATCCATTCAGTGGAGCTGAGCTTGCTTTAACAAGATGCCACATACTGATTCAATTTATTTTAGCCTCTGCGCTTTGTGGGACTGAAAAGCACTGTTACTTGGGAGACAAATTATGTATACAGATTTTCTTTCTCCGTGGAAGAATGTATGTGAGTATTGCCATTAAAAGTGTCTTCTGTAAGGACTGCTCTATCAAACTTGAAATAGCTATCAAACTTGAAATTTATTTTTCTGGCAGTTTAGGAAGTCAGAGGAAGGCCTTTGGAAAGTCAGTCATGTACTTATCTGTACGTTTGCTTTATGGCGATACCTCATTTCAGATAAATACTACATACTTTAGAAATACTACATAATTTAGGGTTCGATTATGTTAGGGAAGTCTAAACATATGTAATGAACATTTGCATTTTGAGTGTGCAATGTGATTGGTTAATCTAAAGTAGATGAAGATCTCTTAGGACTTTGGAAGCGTCAGAACAGATACCTCTCAGCAATCCAAGGTCAGAGTTTTATCTGTATTATGACATGCAGCATTGTTATTTTTGAGATTTTTTGTATGTTGTAGGATCACGCAATATTGAATAAGTTAGTATATTTTGAAGTATTTTTAGAGTTGGCTTTACATGTCATTAAGGACTTGCTTGGCGGAGTGTATGTAAGTGACTGTGTATAAAACTATGTTTGCTATTGGGCTAGCATGCATATATTCTGTACAAATCTAAAAAAATGTAGGTTTATTTCTTCCTGGAGAAAATTGGTAGCTCTGAGAGAGGAATATTTGCTACAGATAACCATTATTCTGTTTTTCTGTTTTAAAAATTATTTTTAAAAGCGCATTTATGCATGCTATTTGAGTTGTGGTTTATACCAGTTTCTCATTTTTAAAAGGTGTTTTGTTTTGGAAAGTGAATATAGCGAAAACAAAAGCTCAGATATTTAGGTATTGAGTATTTTTTTTCTGTAATTTATTTTAAGGCAGTATGGTTCTGTATGTAGTGTATAGAAGTTTGTCACTTATTTAAAATTACCTAATTGCCAAAATAAATCCTTGTAAGCCCAAAATTACTAGTATTGTGATTCCAGAATTGTTACCATGCTTATCATGGTAAGACTAAGAGATAGCTGGTAGTCCTTGCACTTCCCCATGTTGCTTTATGGTTTTTGGTCAGCTTTATTACTACGTTTTACTGAATGCATTTTAAAGGGGTTGGGGGCGGGGGGGGAATCTGTCTGGCACTTGAGGTTCAGATTTTTAAAGCTCACTACATTTAAGTTTTAGACTCCTTCAAATAAACTTCATTTTTTTTTTTTTTAGCTGCTTTTGTGCTATTGGATGGTATGTAGTCTGTGAACATTGTTGTCATGCTATGACTTTGTCTTTCTTTTGCTGATGAAGTATTTAATATTGTCCCTGAATGAGTGACAGATGTGGCTAGTACTGTCATTGTTTTAACCTGTATATTTTGCCTACTTGGCATTCTTTTCCCCTTTGGAAAGAGTAGGTTTGAATTAAATGACTGATCAGAATTCCTTAAAATTTGCCAAGTTGACTTCCTACCCTATGCTTTTCTTTACATTCTTGGGATGGAGTAGGAGGAGCTGTTTTTTTGCATAACTTGCAAGCTTGCTAATTTTGACAATGCAATACTATCTTGGGTTTTGTTGCGCTTAGAGATTAGGGTTGCAAGTAGCAATTTCAGATGTTGCTGCAGGTAAACTGAAAAGTTTGCTGTAATACTTGCCTAATACTTAGAGTTATTTACTAGGTATGTTAATAGAAACTGTTCTCATCTGTGATGGTTTTAAATTCAGTAATAAGGCCTGATACTAAAAGGCAAGTGTCTGTATCTTTCTTATACATGTATATTGTCAGCATAAGATGCTAAACAGACATCTTTCCTATTGTTTAGCAATCATTTTTAGAAAGACAAAACAGTGTAGAGATAAAATAACAGAATATGTTGAAATATCATGTCTTGAAAATTAACATATAATTACATATTTAGTAAATATCTACATATAACTGTAATATGCAACATTTTATTTTTTTATTTATAGGAATCTTATTAGTGTTTCTAAAGCCTATCTGAAAAAGTGAGTTGAATTATGATCTCTCCCCCCGCGCCCCCCACCCCCCCCCCGGATCAGTTTGTTGAACTCACTTGTTATGTAGCTGCCTGATGGTTTAGATCTGGTGAGAGAAACAATGGATGTCCGTGGTCAGACAGTTGGAGGAAGGAGGGTGGGACATTTTCAGCAGCAGCAACTACACTCAATTTAGTATGGTGTGAAACTGTACCCTGCAGTAGTAACTTCAGTTTTTGGACAATTAAGACCCTCCTGTTACTAATGAATCTTTGCTACCTCCTAGAATTTACTTTACTATTTCCTCATCCCTGTTAAGACACAGTAGGGACTCACTATATCTTCTCAGCTATTCTGTGTATAATTGGAAATTGGGAAAGAATTTGGTGAATGTGCTCTGTCAGGCAATGGGAAACATGCCTATACCCCTAGTAATCGTGTATAGCCCTGTATTCCTAGTAACAGGGAAAAATGCTCTAATACCACTAGTATTTTTTCACTTTTCCAGGATTTTTGTTAATCTCATCCTACTGGATGTCAAGACGTGTGCTTTTTTCTTCTCCTTTTACTGGATAAAACCTGCAGTGCTGTCTGAGGCACAGCAAAGATTGTAGGTGCTGATGCAAGGGTAGACTTGAAGAGGACGTGCTGAGTTTCGGTTCAGAAATAGGGTAGAAGAGAAAGAAAAAGAACATTACTCATAGTGTTTATTCAGGGAGAATATAGAGGGATCTTGGAAAATGTAATTTTCAGTAATTTTATAGCTTGGAAATGATGCAAGGTATCATGCCTAATTCAACATGCTAGCAAGAATCGTGAAGCTGCATTTCTGCTGCACGATGACAGGAAAAAAGTCAGACTGTTCAGGTCAGACTGTGGAATACAAAGAGGTCTTTGGACCTGAGCTTTGTGTATCCCAAGAAGAAAGCAAGAGACTTAAAAACAAACAAACAAACAACTTTGGCTCAATTTTGAGCAGTGAATCAGTATCTGATTGTAAAACAGTATCTGTCTAATAATATATGCTGAAGAAGTAGTAGATGTTCCTGTGGTGATCTACCTTGTTTCCTCATCTGCTAGGTGAAGCTTAGAGGTACAAAGTGCTGGTGTTGAGAGAAATGGAAGCTACTGTGGGAAGCGTCATAAGAAGTACAATTGCATCTGGAAAGAAGAGTCTGTTGTATTGTTTTCCACATGCTCCTGAAAGAGGTGGAGAAGGAGCTTATGGAATGGAAGTGATGGAGGAAGGAACAGAAGATGGAATCCAAGAGGATGGTGTCTTGTGTATGACCCAGCTTCTTGACAAATTAACTAATTTTTTCCATGTTGAGGATGATCTGTTTTCTGCAGTCCTTCTATTAGATCATCGAGAATTGCTTACATGTCTCAGTTTTCAAGATTTATATTTTCAGTATGCCTTGTAGACAGAACATCTCAGATTCCTAGTAGGAATGTTTTACCAGCAGTTGATGATCTGGCCTGTCAGTCTTTTCAGCTGTGACAACTAAATTGGGAAAATGGACATCCAGACTTTACTCACATCTTGACTTTTGTAGTGCTGTGTGTGTAATCATTCTCTTTTGTATTTGGAGTGTTATAATGGTAGAGTATATACACTACTTGTTGTAAAATAGCTTTTCAAGTAGTGGTGTCCGCTTAAGGACACTGAAAATAAGGCCTTGAATCAAGAGTGCTTTGTTTTTTTCTTTTCTTAAACCTGGATTATTTCAGTCATAGCAACAGAGACAGTTAAGTGATTTAAAATGTTGTGGTCATGCTTGATAACATCAGAAACAGGGAAGTGAAAAGCCAGAGTGCATTGAGAGCAAGCAAGTATTAGATTTAGAAGGTGCAGCAGCTTGTGTGGTGACTGATGTGGATCTAATACTTGTTCACAACATCATGCTGCTGTAGGAGAGAAGAGGTGCCAGGTGCCTTGGGTGGCTTATTATGTACAACTGTGTAATCTTCAGGGATAATGCCTCCTGTAAACGTTTTGCACTTTTGCAATCTCCTTGTACAAGGCATTCCAGCATAATTGTAAAATAGTTGTTGAATCTGTCATACTGAATTATCTGTACTCATCTTATTTCTTGAATTCTAAAGTAATAGCAATACTGCAGTAGAGAGCAGCCTCTGCAGAATTTTTTTTCCCTGTTAAAGAAGCCTTAATTTCTCTTTGCAGTGGAGGTTCGTTGGTATCGATCAGTTATGTTAGATAGTCCTCACCTGATTGTTTTTGATTTACACTTGCTCCTTTTACATAGCTACAAATACAGTAATCAAATGGAAAGTTGAGACTAGTTAAAAATTGTTCACCTTCTAGTGAGACTTAAATCTGAATAATTGATTCCTTGAACTTTGAGTAGCAAGGGATTTCTTCATTTGACAGGGATGGGCATGTTCTTGTATATGAAAAAACTTAGCACTTCTACGATTCTTCTACTAACTCTTGCTGCCTTGCCTTGATACTAGACACCTCAGGGAAGTTATGAAAGTCTGACCACTTAGAGACTGATACCATGGAGTCTAGTTTTAACTAAATTTTTATACCTCGCTACTACTTCTAGAACCTTTTCAAGTAAAATTGGGCCTGTTCAGGCCTTCCACCTTCATTAACAGAATTAGAGATGTATTTTTGTGTAGTCTCCTACAGTTGTTTTTTTTTTTTACTATTACTGTATTTTACTTTTTATTCTGTAGTACTGTAAACTTTTCACCATTCCTGAGGATTAGTCTACACCCTTCCTGCAGGAGATGAGCAATTCAGAAACTAGGTAATATATACTAAAAGCACTTCAACTCAAATGGATGGCGAGGTGAAGGGTAATAATGATATTTTGTTCAGGAAGACATCAGTGGATTGGGAGTGTTACTGTGTTTGAGTATGTTAATGCTTTCCAGGCGCTCTGCTACCTCTTGGTGACCTTGCTTTGATGCTTGAGGTCTGAAGTTGCACTTACCACAGTAATTGATTGATTGCTAGTAGCCAGAACGATTAATGTCAGATTCATCTGTGTGTGTTGGAGAAAGGGACTCAGGAAAGTGACTTGTAATGGTGCGGTAGGTGATTGATATGCTCTGTGGCATCCTTGGTGATGCTTGTTCTTGCAGGTACTGGCTCCTCATTTGCCCTTTGCATCAGTCAAGTGTCTGCTACTAGATTCACTTCCAGTATCTCCCAGTTGGTGTTTTGTCTTTCCGATTAGCTCTGAGTTTAGAGCATAAATAGTAGACTGAAAATGTTTTCTTTCTTTATTGGATGGCTATTCCAACTATACTAATAGCATTCCAGTGTTGCCTGCTGTGTCTGTACATGAAGCCCCATGTGCATTCATGAAAGGTTATGGAATTAATCAAGTCGGAGAAAGTGTTCAGTAGTTAAGAATTTCTGCTTTATTTTCAGGCTATCTATAATGTTCCGTAAGAGACAATAAAACTAACATTCTTAAATAGAATATGACAAATGATTGTCAAAGAAGCTTTAAGGTATTTTTACTATACTTTGATGCAAAGTTCTTACTGTTAGTCAGCAAGATAATTTGATTGAGGTGATGATTAATGTATCAGATGAACACCAAGAAAAAGAAAAGGGATTAAGTGAAGTTTTCCCATGGAGCACTGTATTTCATTGAATAATTGTGCAAACTTGATCAAGATACAGGCCAACATAAATATCTTCAGCTGTTCAAAAATCAGAAATTTAGCTAAAATGGCGAGATTCCTAAGGATGTATAAAACCAGCCTTCTAATTTGAGGCTTTTAGAGTACACATTTTAAAACAGTTTTCTTACAATACATAGGATTATGAGTTACTCATCTATTCTATAAAAAGAGAGAGAACACAAGCAGAAGGAAATGGGACGTGCATTTTTAAAGACTGCTTCTGCCTTCCTTTTCATTTATGTCAGCTGAATTTTCGTATAATAACAATTCCTGTAGTTACAGTCTTAAAACAGATACTAAATATTGCAAGAATTGTGATGAACTGTGGCAGTGGAGTTTTGAATTTAGATTTTAAAATAGTATGTATATAAAAAAGCTACATAATTTTTAAATTCCATGTGGTATGTAACAAATGGAGTGGTAGAAGAACCACCTGAATCTGTTTACAGAGAATTCAGAATAGTGTACTTCTCCTTGATAGTTACATGGGAGATGCTCTTCAATTTCAGATTTGATTTACTCGCTGGTGCACTGTGAATGCTAGACTGTTTAGTATATTGTTTTGGCAGTGTGTACTGACACTTACTGGAGCACGCCAGCAGTTTTGGCACTAGGCTGCTAGGGAAAAGACTTCTTGTAGGTAGGTCATTTCAAAGCTTCACTGTTTAACCTGTCAATTACATTTCTGATATGAAACATGTTACCTGAATGGAGTAGTGTTCAAGTTCTTATGTTACTAGAATGTATTAAATATAAATACCTAGTTGTCCTGGTTTTGACTGGGTTGGAGTTAATTTTCCTCTCAGTAGCCGATGTGTTTTGGATTTCATATGTGAAGAATGTTGATAAGCACACTGATGATACGAATTGTTGCTAATGAGACCAAGGACACTGTCCGGCTTTCCAGGTCTTGCTAACACACAAGTGCAGGAAGCTGGGAAGGATATAGCCAGAACAGTTGACCCAAACTGGCCAAACAGAATGTTCCGTCCCCTAAATGTTGTGCTCAGTATATAATTGGGGGTTGGGTGGGGGGGACATCTCACGCTCTTGTGCTCTCTCTCCTTCCTTTGCTTGCTGCTCAGTTTCGTTTCTGTGATCGCTGCTTGGGACAGGCTATATCGGTCTTTGGGACGTTGGGTGGTGAGAAATTGTGCATTGTTCATTTGTATATTTTAGTATCTTTATATTTTGTTATTATTGTATTTCTTCTGTACTATTCTAGTAAATAGTCTTTATCTCAACCCAACAGTTTTTATTTCTTCCCAATTCTCTCCCCCATCCCACTGGGGAGAAGGAGGGTGAGCGAGCAACTGTGTGGTGACTAGGGCTAAACTACAACACTAATTTTGGTGTAATTGTTCAGTTGTGTAGTCTTGCTTCTGTATTATAAAGTCAGCAGTTTTGTAAGTGTCAATGAGCTTTTGAAAGAACTCTGCTAGGATTAGATTGTACCAGCAAGTAGGGATTACTTTTTTTTTTTTCTTGAGGACTTTGTGCAAAAGCACATCTTCTCCAATTAACCTCTACTGTTTCAACTTCTAAGAAAATGTAATTAATTTTTACTTTAAAATAATGTTATTTGGATATACAGCAGTGTAAATGCTTTGTCATAACTGTTATAAAGATCTTCAACTCTAATCCCACTTTGTTTTATCTGGGAAAAAACATGCACCGGGAAAACATTACGTTTCTCAAGTGCTCTTTGCAATACTTATTGCTATTTTAAGACTAAATCACTTCTACAAAGTGATTTGTGTGGTCACTTCTGTAACATGGATAACCAGTACTAGTAGCATAAAGATTTTTGTAAAGAATTTGAAAGTATTCTTCATTGATTTGTCTTGGGGGGTAGGAGTCAGTTATGCTTTTTGTGGGGAAAAGAAAAGAAAAAAAAAACAAGAAAAAAAATGTGGTATCTTCTATAAATTGACAGCAAATAGACTTCAGATTTTTTTTTTAAATCATAACTTTGATAAGGAAAAGTGCTTGAATGACTTTGCATAAATTGTTTCCTGTAGTTAAGATCAAAGCTTTTTGGGGGATAAGTGGTAATGGTATATATTGTCAACTCGCTTTAAAAGAAATTTGAGTCTTATTTCCTTTTTGGTTTTAGTTGTTTTTTTGTGGTTTTTTTTTTGTTTGTTTGTTTGTTTTATTTTTAAATAGCATTACCTGTTCAGTCATAAACAAATTATTACTTAAAATTTATGTGGCAACCCAGTTGTTGAGAAAATTTGATATCTCATTCCAATTTTGTAGATCAAGTGTTTTCTGGTAAAAAATTGAGATTTAGTTACTTTTTAACTTGAAAAATAAATCTTGCATATATTCTCATTAATATTTAAAAATATTATTCCAGCTGCGTTGGGGTAGAAGAGCACCATGCTGTTGACATTGATCTATACCATTGTCCCAACTGTGCAATTCTCCATGGACCTTCTTTAAGTAAGTATGGGTTATTCAAATTTTATTTTACACTTTCAGTCTACTTTCTCTTGTTCAGAAGAACATTAAAAGTGAGTCTGATTATTTAGAAGGTACTGGATCTACATGACTAACTCTGTACTGATAAACTCCCCCCCACAAAATAGAACAAACCGTCCTCAAAGGTTCCTTGATATGGAGATCCAGATAGAATAAAATACAAACTACCAGTATAGATTTGAGAAATCAAAGTGCACAGAGCTAGAAAAAAAGAACAATCTGGACTTTACAGAGAGTGAAAGAATGAAAATTAGGGAATCATTACTATTTTATTTTGGTTGGTGTTTAGTTTTTTTTTGTTTTAAATTAAAAAAAAAAAGTCCAAAAGATGGCTTAAGGTTCTTGTATGTTAACAAAAAAAATTCTAATACCTAGGAAGGCAACACTGAGAAAATGTAGGAGTTTGCTGTCTTACCTTTTTTCATGATTGTAGATTATATGCCACAACAGTGCAGTGAAATGTGAGAATATGAACTTCCAGTGTTGTTTTTTTTTTTTCCCTCTATTTATGTCTGTGAGAGGTACACAGCTCCGAATTTCAAGTTTCTGATTTATAAACGAGTTTCCACTAAGTTCCTCCTGCAATTTTGAGTTGCCACAACTGACTGTGAAGACTTCTTCTTTGGTTCTCCTTTCAGCAGATAAATTTGCTGTAGAGATCTGCAGTGGAAAGATGGAACAGTTTTTGTCTTCCTGTAACTACTGAAGGGATACTGCTTTGTCTAACTCCCTAGATTATTCTGCATGATTTCTGTTGTTGAAAGGAAACAATGTAAAAATTAATTTCATGTTTCCAAAAACGAATTAAGTTTCTATTTCCAGACATGAAAGAAGTTTGTGTGCACTGTGTGTCTTTAACCTCCAAGCACTGTCAGAGTCATTTGTGTTTTCTCATGTGTTTTGTTTTTTTTTCTCCTTGAACACCACGTAATGATTTATAGTCAGTGGTGACTTAATAACTAGAATCCTTTTGAAGCTGTGTTTACTTTACCATTTAGAAATAAGTTTAAAACCACTGCGCCCTCACTGGTAGTCTTGTGGAATATGAACAAAGTGATAAATCTTCAGTTATTGATGTAGTTAATGTATGTTGTGTTATATGTATCTTGTATCGTATGTGAGTTCAAAGTTAGCTGCTTTCAGGCTAGGGGCTAAAAGTAAGATAAATACTGTTTTACATGCTTGTAGTTTGTAGAGTTCTGGTTGTCATTTCCAGTTAAAAATCTGCATGTCTCTCCTGTAAATCAGAATACATATATCAGCCGTTTATTTCCCCGCCCTTCTGCCTGTTCTTTCTGTGGAATAGGGAGACTGGGAGGAGAAGTAGAAAGGGGATCATGTCTGACTTTAAAAATAATAAACTAGTAAATTTGAAACTTCTTTTCTTGATTCGGGAGAACTAGTGTGCTTCACAATGATGCCTGTGAATAACCTTTCTTGTAATGCAGAGGCAACTAGCTCTAATGCCAGCTCTGTCCCACCTGCAGCAATTTGAAATGAGATAAGAGTGATTTTTGTGTTGGAAGTCTTTTCAAAAAGACAAGAATCTGTGGTAAAAATTATCCTTATTATTTCATACTGCCTCAAGTAAGTAGATAATCTAGATTTCGTAGGAGCTTCAGAGATGTCACTTATCAACCTAAGCAGAGGTGGTATGTTTAAGTATGTCTTCACCTGGAATTGTATTAATTGTTCTCAGCTGGGCTGTCAGAATAAAATCTATGATAGTTTGTGGTTTGGGCTGTACTTACTTTAGTGTTTAGAGACTGATAATGTCTCATGACTTCAAGTGTCGCAGCAATGCTCCAGAGTGCTTCAGTCGTATGAAATCATGTACATTAAAAAAAAAAAAATTATTTACAGCTTTGTGTTCTAAAATCACTTTGTCTAAAAGAGTTTTGAAAGAGATAAAAATTCAGCTGTTTGATTTGAGAGGATGCAAGTACATCTGTGATTTTAGCTGGGATTATGTATATAATCCCATATAATCAAATGATATAGTGTCAAAAAATTACTAAAAATATACAAGAAAGCCATACTTTGTACTACCAAATGGATAGCTACTTTAAATACTTTAAATATCCTACAAAATTAATTATGTAAAAATTCCAATAATGAAAAGAAGGCTACTGCATCGTTAGATGTAAAGATCAATCTCTTCTTGTATTTCAAATAAAAATAAATCCTTTTATTGATTTGAAAGAGCAACAGTTTTACAAGACCTTTAGTAAGCAGCCATGTGTGTGTGAAATGCTAAAGAATGAATACTAGAATCCTAAATAATTTGGAAAAAAAGAACGATTTTAAAAAATAGTAATACATTATGGAGTTTTCTTCTCTTATTTGGTTTAGAGTCTTCATATTAGATTTTGTTATTTTCAAAGTTTTTTTTTCAGTGATCCTGAAGTCTGAAAATGTTTTATTTGCATGAATGCTGGGAGTCAGGTCTGTAACCAGACTCTAGGATCCAGAGCTGTAAGAGAGCACGAAGTACAGTAAATGTTAACAGGACTGTGGTTGTCGAGACATTACTTTCTTAATCTAGTTTTACCTTCTCAAATTCTGTCAATACCCTTCCACCTGTGGTTTTTTTTGACTGTGGTGTCAATGCTGGTGTTTGATCTGAGCTGGTGATACAAGATGACGTACCAGGCCTTAGAACTGGCATTTTATGATTTACTGTATGCTTCTCAAAATTTTTCAGTCTTCCTATGCTAACATCTCTTGCCTTTTTGGTCACTGGCGGTCACCTAGAGGACCACTTACAAGACTTGAGGCCTAACTGTAGGGATGTATACCTCTTGATGGTCCCTATTTGAAGTCTATCATGTGGCCTCTGAGACAAACAGACTAGTGGTGTGAGACGGCAAGGAATAGAGTTTGCCTAAAGTAGGTACAGTTACTGGCCCGCTGATTTGAGTGTATAAGGACTCTAATGTAAAAATAGCTTTCTGCTTACTTTTCATGAAAACTTCCAGCACATTCCTTTCCTTTTCTCAACCCCCCTGCAACTGTCTGGTGTACTTCTAGTGTGTGTATTCTTCGTTTTGTCACAGTGGGTTGTGCCTCTGTTTTCAGGAACAGCAAGGGTGAATACTAGTTCCTTCCAGTAGTTTGGAGTGATTGGGAAGGGGAGATATTATATGTGCGTTTCACATTATGTAGTTGTTTGGGTTTTTTGTTTTAATTTGAGCATGAGGATCCATTCAGTTCAATAATTTTTCTTGCAACTGTTATTGTAATGTCTTAAGGGGTTGTAAAAGCTTTTGAATTAAGAGATACGTAAGCAGAAAAAGTTTTCATTACTGTATCGTGTTCTTCAGTGTTCTCTTACTTACGGAAGGACGATGTATGTTGCCAAGCACTAAGTAAAGCAGAAGAGTGACTTAAAAACTAGAAATTAAAGTGTTGGAAAGACAGATTTTTTAAAAGTTGGTTTTGTGCTATGAAATCTCTTAAGCAGTTGTGTCGTCTTACAATTTTAATGAGTTGTTATAACAACAGTGAATTTATGAGAAACTACTCTGTTGGAAATTAGTATTGGCCACTAATTTTTTGTATTATTATTTATGACTGAGGAAATAGCTTTGAAATCTTAATGAACTTGGCTTCATTATTTATGAAGTTTTTCTGTATTTGGATAGTTGGCTGATTAAGCAGACTCTTCAGCACTAGTTTTCAGGTTAGCAAATATCTATAAATGTCAGTTTATTCTTAAATGTCTTCTAAAGGATACGTTTTTTTCATTTCTGTAGGAAACAGCTTATCAATAGGAATAGTTACGTCTTATGTGTAAGATAATGTAATAAGACGTCAATTATTCCTGTATAACCAACTGCTTTTCCTGGAGAAGCAGGGTATTTTTTTTTTTTCTTTTTAGAGGCTCCTTTTTTCTTAAAATCTTCTGAAATCCTTAGCTTCCTGTTAGTGTTAGCTCCCTTTTCAGTATTGCTAGCAGTTTTTTTTTTTATTTTGGCTGAATCAAGACTTCAGTAAACTTCACAGAAGAACTGCCTCTTAAGTTCAAATTTGTATTAATAGTTTAGCTGGGTGTTGTATTTGAATTGCAGGCTATTTTGTATATGGCTCTGAAACACCATTTGTCTAGACAAGTAACAGTAGCTTTTTTTTTCTCTTCTGTGTTTCCTCAGCAGATGGTACTAAATTTCTGCTTAATATTAGGTAAATTATAGATCTGGTCTCAGTAAATCTTCTTGGGGCAGTCTTCCAGTAGTAACTATGTAATGCTGTGGAACAGAGTTTGGCTTTTTTAGGGAAAATGGAAATGCAACCTAAGAATTACTATAGCCTTGGTATGTTTCTTAATGTGGTAAATTATATCCTGTTCAGTCAATAAAAAGGTAGCAAGTTCAGCGCTGTTGGAGTTTCTTTCCCTGGTGATGAGATGGCAGTCCTTTTTGCTGAGGCACCTGTTGGGAATTTAATAGGCTGTTGAATGTTTGAGGACAGGAGATACAGGTTTATTTGTCAAGTGCTCCAAAGTGCATTTTGCTAACAAACAGGTAGATAATACAACTGAGGGCTTCCTTTCAAAGCAGGAGGCTTGTGTTCTTTATTTATAAAGATACTGAATGAGTGGTTGATTAAGATGAATTAATGAAATATCCATTATGAAATAAGTTGAACAAAAATGACGAAAATTTGAAGACCGGCAGTAAGTTCCCAATGATAGCATAAGTTACTTTGTCCTCTGCTTCACTTAAGGCCAAAAAAATTCAGATACAGAGGCTGCATACTGCTTTGTGTTCTAAAATACAGCCTTTCAGTATAGAAAAGGGTTTATAAGAAAGATGACGACCTTTTTATCAAGGTCTGTAGTGATAGGACAAGGGGTAATGGCTTTAAACTGGGAGAGGGTAGGTTTAGGTAAGATCTAAGGAAGAAATTCTTTACTATGAGGGCGGTGAGACATTGAAATAGGTTGCTTGGAGAAGTTGTGGATGCCCTATCCTTGGAAGTGTTCCCACATCAGATTTGATGGCGCTTCGAGTGACCTGGTCTAGTGAAAGATGTCTTTGTCCATGGCAGGAGGGTTGAAGTAGGTGATCTTTAAAGGTCCCTTCCAATCCAAGCCATTCTGTGATTCTATATTACTTTTTTTTTTTTTCCTCATTTTTGTATGTGTCATTTGTAATGGGGAGACCAACACAGCAGTTTTTATGAGACTGTCTGGTTTTTTTTCATTTTTCTTGGCCCTTTAAGAATAGGGAACTGTTAAAAATGCAATTTAGTTGCTATTGAACTATCAGTTTCAAATTCCCAAAATTGTAATAGAACATGAATTTATACTTTATTCTTTGTTAATATGTTGTAATAGTACATTAAAGTTTCAAACAACTCGGTAGCTGATTGTTTTGAGGTGCCGTGCTTGCATTATATGTATTGTGCTTGTGTAGTAAAGATCATACCTGCCCAAAACAGTTTCTACTCAAAACCATTATGGAGATATAAGCAATGGATAAAAGAAAGGTGGTTTGGGTTTGAATGGCGTATGGTATGAATAGTAGCAACGTTATCAGACTGGATGGATTTGGGTATGCTCATATGGTGAGATAGCACAATAGGATTAGGTCCTGTTAATTCTGTGTTAATATGTAAAATGAAGTCTGTGCATCTTGAAGAGGTATGATTCTTCTGTTTATTTAAAAAAAAAAGTCTGACCCTCAGGAAATTAAAAATCTATTTCTAGTTTTGTTGCTGACTTTATAGATTTGGTCAACTTTAAGGATGCTGCTGTTTACTTGTGCTGCACTGGATAGGGAGTCTTAAATCATTGTGTATGGTGTGCACTGAGGTTCTCACGTAGAAGGAGCTATAGAAGTATAGAGGATTACTGTCAGGTGTCATGGAGATTTTTTGTTGCAGATAGGTAGAGCATTACTTGCATAAACAATAAAATTTGTTAATCCTAGTAATATAACTGAGACACGTCTGGCTCACTGATGTAATGACTGCTAATCTGAGCCATCTGATTTAACTAACTCAAAGTTTAATCCTTCTGAAACTTGTAGTGAAGAAGAGGAGGAACTGGCACAGACATGACTACACAGAGTTGGATGATGGTTCCAAACCAGTGCAGGCTGGAACACGGACCTTTGTTAAACAACTGCGGGCTCGCTCTTTCCCAAGGTACAGAAGCTAACTTACTTACATGCTTCAGTTAAAAAAATAGAGAAACTTTGTTGTCTGAGTGTGTCTCAGGGGAGGTGAGTAACCTTTTTCTATTTCAGAAAATGAATGTTGAGGACAACTACCTCCTCCTTTAGAATCCTCCCTGCCCCATTCCTATTTCAGATGAATACATTTGCCTTCTCATGCAGTATCTTCCCCTGTTCAATTTTTCTTTGGGATATGTTGTCTGATGGGACTGCTACAAGGTGGTGTCAGGGATTGAATTTCTGGGGGTTGGTTTGTTTTTGTGGGGGAATGGGAACAGTAGCAGGAGTGGTTGATTTTTGTGGTGTGTTTTTGTTTTGGTGTTTTTTTTTTTTTTTTTTTTTTTTTAGAATATTGTCTGTCTATCCCTCTAATCCTTGAGTAGTCCTCAATTTCATTCCAAACAACATAGAACATTTGTATAAGCTGGTAGTCTTATCTATTCTCACATGCTTTAGAGGAAAGTGGAGAAACATGGTCATACTTTTATCCTGAGCTGTCTGCAGTTAGCTATCTCACTGAAACATAACTTACAATTCTTTGAAGGAGATTGTTGTTGTTGTTACCAAAATGTACTTTAATGCCTTCTCTGAGAATTCCTTTTCCCCATCCTCTTAAATTACTGTGTTCAGTCACATAGAAAGACTATGAGTTCCCAGATATGCATGACAGTAAACATTTCCTTGCTGGTTTAGGTTGTTTTCTTTGTCTTTTAGTTACATACTTAATATCATAGTACTGGGTCCACTTCTTTTGGATTCAAAAGTAGCCATTCCCATCTATCCTGCCCCAAACTGTGACATAATTTTTTTTCAGTAATGCTTGCAGGATGCTTTTCTGCTAATATTCCATTGTTTCTTTCCATCAGTGCTGATGAAGTCATTTTGAAAATGCATGGAAGCCAGCTGACACAAAGATACTTGGAGAAACATGGGTTTGATGTTCCAATTATGGTTCCTAAATTAGATGGTCTGGGGCTCAGACTTCCTCCGCCAACTTTCTCCGTTTTAGATGTGGAACGCTATGTAGGTAAGAGTCACTCTGGAGTACTTGCAAATGATCCTGTCTGTAAATTAAAATGAATATTTACATGATTATAAGAGCTTCCAGGCTGCTAAATGTGTATCCTAAATTGAATTACTTCTAAACGAAAGACTAGCAGAGAGTAAAATTAAGGTTATGGTTTTGGTGTAGGCATGTTGGTTTTTTTCCTGTTTGTTTGGGTTTGGTTTTTGTGTGTGTGTGTATGTGGTAGATAGATGATAGGAGTACAGCCTTACTTATCACCTTTCAGACATGTTAATTTTGGTGCAAGCTAAACACTGAATGCTGTTGGGTTTTTTTTTGTTTTTTTTTTTTTTTCTTCCTTTTCCCTGCTGTGTATTGTAAACCAATAAAGTATAATAACCTTTAAGATAGTTCTTTTTGTGAGAATTGAATGAATCACTCTTACGATCAATGAAGTTTCATCATTAGTTAGGATATTGCAAAACTCAATATTTTGGGCTCGGTAATTTACATTTCTGAATTAAATCTTTCTTCCTGGAAAATTCCACACCTTGGCTTCCTTTGGCGGGAGAGCTAGAGCTTCTGAAAGACCATTTCTTTCTTATCAAATCTCTTGACAGTCTCTAATTCTTTCCACCTGATGTAAGGGTGCAGTACAGAGAAATAGAGACTGATCCAATTGCAGCATGACGTTTCCTGTAACATACAGTACAGTTGAGAAGTCCGTATATGGCCTTGTCTGGGCTCTTGTGATAACCTAATATAATGATGTATGCTGAAAGTAGTTTTTCTGTCCATGAGTATTTACTGGAACAGAGGAAATACATAGTGTATGGAATCTTGTCACCATTATGATGATTATAACCAGTAATGTATTCTACTTTAAAGTGTAATTGTAATTGTGGTACTTCTCAATCTTGTATTTTGGAATATTGCCTCTTCAAGATTCAGAAAGAAACTTGGTCTTTTCATTCTCATACATATATTGTGATCTGCCAGGTTCTCCAGTTTGGGGAAAAAAATTGAATGCCACAGATATACCTTTCAATAATAGAAATTAAAAATAAGAAAACTGAATAAATAATATTTCAATTGGAATTTATTGAGATTATACTAACTTGCAATTTAAAAGTAATTACAATGTACGTCTAGATACATTTCAGCATTCCAAAATTAATTGTAAAATTTGACTGTTGTTTAACTAAATGGACATAAATCAACTGCTATTATAATGTTGCTGTTAGTCCTTTCTCTTGGCTACAGATTGCTTCTTGCTTGTCTAGTTCTACAGATCTGTCACTTCAAAATACACAATATGTAAACCAGTCCTTGTCTTCAGAAATCAAGCATGCTTGTGACTTAATCAATGAAATTACTGTGTACTTAAGAGTTACGCATGTATATAAAGAGAGTAGGAGTGGACCTGTAGAATGTTTGTGAAGGAGTACCTGCATAGTTTTTATTTAAAAACTAAGAATTATGGCACAAGTTTAGTGCAGTTTAATAAGAATTACAAGCCGTGATCAGTAATATTTATTATTTGTAAAGAATTCTCAGTGGTCTTCGTGTTAAATACTCAAGTGATGTGATGATTATTAATAGGAAGAGTGAGGAATAGATTTGCAATAACTCTCTCTACGCTAGTCTTTCCAATTGCCAACACAAACCTATTTTTTTCACAGTCGTCCTATACTGTTTTTTTTTTTTTTTTTCTTTTGGTTAACCACAGGAAAGAGGATTTATTTTTTTAGAATGTTTTCAGTTCTGTCCTGAGGTGATTATAGCAATTAAAGTGAGACCTAATAAAAAGTTTGTTTATACTGATTTGTCTCTGTTCCTAGAGAATGATGACAGTAGTAGAGTTTTTGTGCAGAAGTGTATTGATAAAGGCTGGAAAAGAGTTAAATTTCTCATAAACACCTTAACTGGCTCTTTTAGTCTGTGATAGGTTTAAGAAAGTCATCCTATTTTTCACAGGTGGTGACAAAGTGATAGACGTGATAGATGTAGCAAGACAAGCAGACAGTAAAATGAAACTCCATAATTATATTAAATATTTCACAAATCCTGATCGACCGAAAGTATTGAATGTGATCAGCCTGGAATTCTCAGACACAAAGTGAGTATTGACTTCAATTCTTTGTTTGTAGGAAGTGGGTTTTCACTAAGTTAAACAGTATATGTAGGAATATAATGTCTGTGGGAAAGATAGGAGACTGCGTATTTTATGTAGCTACCGTGATGTAATGCGGCTATAAAAACATTTTTATTAATTCATAAGTAATAACTTTGTAGGAAACAAAAATCTAAAGTTGTAATTTAAAAAGAAGTATACTTAATCTTGATTATATTTATGATTCTTTTTTTGTTTGTTTATTTTAAAAGGATGTCTGAATTAGTGGAAGTACCAGATATTGCCAGAAAGCTTTCATGGGTGGAAAACTATTGGCCAGATGATTCTGTCTTCCCTAAGCCTTTTGTTCAGAAGTATTGCTTGATGGGTGTCCAGGACAGTTATACGGATTTTCATATCGATTTTGGAGGAACATCAGTTTGGTATCATGTTCTCTGGGTATGAAGGCTTCTTGATTTTATGACTCTGTGAAAGAAAATTTTTTCAGCATGTGGCTTTCTGCCATGACATTATCACCTGTATGAAATTTTGTGCTTAAAATCCAGGGGAGGAGCTTGAAAGTGAATTGCTGATTGTTGGTGTTACATTTTTTATGCTTTTATTTTAGCATGCTGTTGATGACTTCTAGAGTGTAGTTGGTTGACTGATCATTTTAGTAGACTGGTAGGTGATATAGTGAGATTTTAGTGTAAAAAAAATGCATTCTAAAAATTATTGACATACTTAACTTCTAATTTTTTGCACCAACTTTGGCCATGAATCCATGGTCTACATCATAGAAGAGGCAAAATTTCATCTAATGTTTTCTCATTTGGCATGTGTGCATATATCCATAAAGTGTTCATGAAAGCTGGTATTTTTATACTCTAATGAAAAGTTTGGTTGGTTCGTTTGCTTCTTTTATGTCACAAGACACCAGCTGGTTAGCGTACTATTGACTAAACTTGGTGGGTTACAGTTGTGAAACATTGGGGCGGCTAGGAAGCCACAGTGTTTCATAGTTGAAATATGGAATACTTACCATTTAGATCAGTCTGTTACTTTATTAGGAATTACTCAGAGATTGTAGTATGCCTCCCGGAGGACATTCATTTACTTATTTCATATTTTTGTTAAATAGGGTGAGAAGATATTCTATTTGATCAAGCCTACTGATGAAAATTTGGCTCTATATGAGTCTTGGAGTTCATCTGTCACCCAGAGTGAAGTATATTTTGGGGACAAGGTTGACAAATGTTACAAATGTGTTGTGAAGCAAGGACACACGTTATTTGTTCCAACAGGTAAGATTTTACCCTTATTACTAGGACTTAGTATAGTTAATCACCAGGAGTTAAGGGTGTCCTAAAATGATTGTGTTAGCAACATTTGGTTTCTCCTAAAATTCTGGGTAACAGAGAATAATAAAAAATTTAGAAATTTAGATTTTCAAAACAAGTAGTTAACTTTTTAGGTTGCCTGACAGTAAAAACAGTTGTGAGGGAAAGAAAGGGTTGTTTGTTTCACAATTGTAAGACAATAAATTAAAGCTTAATTTGTGTATCAGGGAAATAGTTCAAATTCAGAGAACATATATTGTTCATTATTTGATAGATATCCAGACTGAATTCTTACCTTAATTTTATAATACAGTTTTCTTTTTACAGCTTTTGAACTTTTGAAGACCTACTAGGCAAAATTATTACAAAAACAACATACAAACTGTTTATGCTGTAGGCCAGAGGATTAAAAATAAGAGCTGGGTGGGTTTTTTGGTTGCTGTTGGTGTGTTTTGTTTGTGTGTGTGTTTGGTTTTTTTTTTTTTAATTTTTTGTTTTCTGTCAGTAAGGAGATGTAAAATGCGGTATAGCCTGTAGAGACTCTCGGAATCAAAATGAAAGTGTCCCTGAATAAGATTGAAGAATATATGATTGAATTCATGTTAATTCCTTTATTAAAAATCAAAGGATATTTGTAGATAAATTTTATGAAACTGTAGAGTTCATAAATTCATTTCGACAACTTCCTTTAAGTTATGCAGAGGCATGGTTCTGATTTTCTTTTACAACATTTCTTGTAGCCATCACCTAATAGCATCTGATACATTGCAGGGCATTTTTAAGAAACGAGAAGCACTGAAAGAATTAACTTTATCTACTTTAAAAACACTGAAAAATCCTCAAAACAAAACATACCAGCCCCAAACTCCCAAATACTCTAAACTTAGAAGTCTTTAATAAATCAAACCATATTTTGTCGATAAAGCGAGTGCCAGTTAATTTATTGTATTTTCATTATTTTATTATTAAAGATTTATGCTGGATACTGTCTTCCCTTTTTGGGAGGAGGAAGCTTTAAATACACAGAGAAGGAAAATGCTGCATGATTCTACTTGTGAAATAAGCCTTGAAGACTACGTTCAGTACCTTATTCTGTCATGGACTTCCTAGACAGACTATTATATTTTTCTCATAGTTCAGCTCTCTACCTGTGAGGTTTAGTGTTTACTGTTCTAGTTCATGGCTTGTGAATAAAGAATGCAGAATTACAGAATGAAGAACTTTATTGTGAGCCACAGATGTTTACAGATAGTTACTGCTTTCCAAGTAATCAACTGAATCTAAGCTGTCACTATAATGTGACCAAAAATAAAAGTATCGTAAAATGATTATTTTTCATGTATATGTGTATTTGTGTGTGTATACACATAAAATGGTACTTTTAAATGTAAATGTGTGTATACGTGTGTGTATGTGTATACACACATACATATTCATATACAAATGATGGAGTATAGTGTAAGAACCAATAAATTAAACTAGCTTTCAAGACAGGTGTTTGAAAAATGGGAAATTGTGTAAGACCGATTAAAGGCTTTAAAAAAACCCTGATGTCTTCTGAAAACCACTTTCAGTGTTCTTGCTTGCACTGATGCTAGCGGATGTCATAATTATTTTATAATCTCTGAAATATGTTCAGACTAGACTTCTGATTTAAAATTAATCTTGTGTGTAGATGAATAGCACTAACTGGGAGGCTATTGGGAGTTATTTAAATATTATTCCAGATACTCTGTGTGGTCTGCACCAAATTTTCTTGCCTCCTTACATAGACCTTGATGAAAACTACAGCGTAAAAATAGCAAGTAGGAGTATAAAAAAATTGAAATCCTTTAGATGATACACATATGCCATAAAAATCCTTGATGCTGGTGCAACAGTGGTGATGCTTTGTTGTCAGTTTTGTCAGTGTCTGGGGAGATGTGTGTTTAAAGGATTAAAATACACCTATTCCTTGGAGAGTCAGAGGTATTTATGTACAGTGATGATGATAAGAGTGAAAAATTGAAACCATATTAACAAATGTCAAATGCAGCTGGTAATACAAGGCAATCTTCATTGCACTGTACTTCCCAAAGAACACAAGTAAAACTGAACAAAGTATAACATTAATTAAAAAAAAAAAACCATTAGGTTGCATGTGCCACTGTATTCTACAGTCTCTCATATACCATTTTATAATTTCCTTCCCTGGCTATGTAGTAGGCATGTTGCTTAGTCAGTGTAGTTGATAGGTTTCTGGTCTTTTACGTGTAGTACCACAACAACGGGAACTGGTTGTTCGTAGCTGAATTAGGGCATGGATTTAATGGTAGTTTGCAATATATAGTTGCTTGTGATTTGGTCTGATCTTGCCTTAAGTTGGGGAACTTCCTGTGTTTGTACATCTTGCCTACGCTGAGTCAAATCTTGAAATGATCTGCAAATGTATGGCCAAAAGATCACCTGTATATGCACAAAATCAGAAAAAGAAAACCTGGAAAGAAGAAACTGTTTGTAGTTTATTTACAATAAAGATGCACTGTATAAATTTTAAAGGTAACTGTTTTTAATTGGAAAGCTAATATTGTATGTTGTTTTGTGTACTTACTTGAAATTATCCAGTAGTAATTAGCTAGATTGATAGCATAATGTTGGCCGTGCTTTGCCATGTTGAATAGTGGAGTTCCCAAGGACAACTGTTTCAGTTATGTGACAAATTTGTATAGTTGGAGTGCCTAGACTAAGTTTAAAACTGATCATAATTTCTCTGGAATTAAGATGACTGTATTTAGAATAATTAGTGGAACTACTTCTGAATTTCCATTTGAGAAACTTCAGTATTGCTAAATGACTTTGTTGTGCAAACAGCTTAGTTACTGTAAGTAACATGTAAATATTGAAAGAAATATAACTTCTATTTTATTTTTGTGACTTTATCTTTTATTCAGTATGTGTTCCCTCTACTGACTTGCTTATTTTTGTTGATTGGAGGGAAAACTTTTGGAAATTTGTACTTAAAAAAATCACTGATGGTCTTGCATGCTTCCTCCCATCCCCTGTAAAAATGTCTTAATCTGCTCTTAACTCCTTCAGAAAAGTACAGTTCCACTAGATTTCCGAAACACTGTAATTTACATGTTGTTAAAATTTAGATTGGTTGTTCTCAGCACAGAATAAAAATGTGTTTGCTTTTTTTTGTTTCCAGTTACAGCATTTTTTACTTATATATGTATTTTAAAATAGTCTTAGAACAATTTACATGTATGTATTAAGTTTCAGAGTCTATCATTTCAGGCTGGATTCATGCTGTGCTCACATCTCAGGATTGTATGGCTTTTGGAGGAAACTTTTTGCACAACCTCAATATTGGCATGCAGCTCAGGTTAGTCTCAGCTTTTCCTATACATTTTCATCAGTAAGTAGGATATTCTTTTAATAGATACTTTTCTTCATGCTTTTAACCAGGATCAAATCGGTACAGGCTCTCAAACAGACAATAGAGGCATTTTCAGTTAAACTGTATCAAGCACATATTCTTACTTCACTTTTGCAAAGCTTGTTTCAAAAACAAAATGAAGGGTGTGCAAGAATTTAAGTGAACGAAAGAAAAGCGAAAAACTCTACTTTGGAGATTAGTATAAGTGAGTAAAACAAAACTGAGCAAGCCCAGGTGTGCAACACTGAGTTGAAATGAGCATCCTCAAGTCAGCATTGCTCTAAGGGCAGCTGTATTTAGTTTTTGTCCAAGATGTGGCGCTGTCTTCTAAACATATTGTTTTTATTTATTACAGTGGAATCCTGATAAAATTCCATCTGTTAAAAGATCACATACTGGGTTTGTATCCTAGTTTTATGAAGTCCAACTTTATTCTTAGAAGTGCCGCAGTCAGACTTGATAAGGTCAGAGCCTGGATGAGACCAGAGTTCAATCTTGTCTGTGGTCTTGTTGGGATTTAACTGTGTGGTACTTGACTTCTTTTATTTATCATGGCCATGGTTATTTTATTTTGGACATTGTGTCAATTTGAATGATTACATAGTTGAATAATGAATTTGATAGTTAAAACATTCATGTCTTGTAATGTTACTATTTATTCAGGTGTTATGAAATGGAGAAGAGGCTAAAAACCCCGGATCTTTTCAAATTTCCTTTCTTTGAAGCCATCTGTTGGTTTGTGGCCAAAAACTTACTGGAAACATTGAAAGGTAATCCTTGTTTTGTTTTAAGAGATATACATGTATCTGCTTTTATTTATTTTTCTCTTCATTGATAATTCAGAAAATTATACTGCTGTTGTGTGAACAGAGGAAACTTTTTAAGCTGGAAAACCAGACTTGATTTTTCTTTTTTTTTTTTTTTTTGAAGTCACATTATTTTTTAACCAGTTTTTAGTGAATGCTGCGCTGTGACAGTTCTAGATCCAGCAGTTCTTGGTTTTAGTAAATGATCTTTCTGAACACTACTTTAGTGATTAAAGGTTTCCAGGATAACTTGCACTGTGCAGAAATCTTAGTGCACTTGGGTATGCAAGTAACTAACACTTCGTAGCATGCTGCTGGAACCTTTGAGCTGTTGTGTTAGTGTTTTTCATCCAATGCTGATGATGTATCTGGTCAATGAAAATGTTCTACATTATCAAGACAGAGTATCTGAAATCCTGGTACAGTGCAGTTATACTGCTAGCCAAATAGGATTAATTTGGCATTCTCTAAAAAGACCGTGTTAAGGAAGATAAGAAACTCATTTCAGTGGCATCAGTTTTTTAGTCATACTTCTTCTGTATCATTTAAGATCTCTGAGTACCTTTTGGTAGCCTTTCTATCCTTCTTTCAACAAATTACTCTCCTTAAGCGATCCCACTAACTTACATCTGTGGGTTTCTTTTCAGTGGCTTCACAGCTGAATGTAGAGGTTTTCTTGTGCTTGTACAATTTTCTCTGATGTTTTCAGTCAGCCTGCCTGTTGACTTCTGCTCTTTCTTGTGAAGAGAAAGTTGTCTGTGACAGCTTCTGTAGGAAAGATGCATTGGTTCCTATGAGCTGTGTTAAATTGTTTTTACCAGTGCTTGTCAATAGACATCTCAACAGCCTCTTGTTCTTGACAGTTGCCAGTCCTTTCCAAACTTCCTGGTCTAATCCCATAGTTCCTATGTCTGTACCTATGTATAATTGAGCTTGAGAGAGTGCCTGTCTGACTTCACCTTCTTTTTATCAAATATCTTGCCTTCTACGTGTTCTATTTAATCTTAATAATAAATATCATATTCCAAATGATGTATTTCAAATCAACCTTTGGAGGAGGCTGCTGCATCCAGCTTCTGCTCTGGAAGAGACGAGAATCTCGTGTAACCTTTTTCTAGTATGAAAATAGTCACAGTTATTGAAAATTATCTGTTCTCCTTTCAGCAAATAAAGGCGTTGAACAACCCTTGTTTCCTAAATAAGCACTTAAAGTTTCTGCAAGCAACTTAGAAATATTACCAAATAGAACAAACTTGCAGAAAATTTTTCCTTCCAAAAAGGAAGGAAATACTCAATTAAGAGTATTTTTTTTTCTTGAAAGCTTCCTTTGAGTGGTCTCATACCTTTGTATTTAAAATTTGCACACTTGTCAGAAGGCATAGGAGCTGTATTCCTGCTGGAAAATCATTGAAATATAAGTTTCTTAATAATCTAGCTAACTATGAGTTGTGTCCTGTGTTTATTCCCCCCGCCCCTCTTACCCCTCGCCTTTTTATCCCATGGTTCCTTGAATACATAAGCAAAATCAGCACAATGTATTTTTCTAGCTCTTTTTAGAAAATTATAACAGGGCCATAAACACTTTGATTTTGTCTTTTCATTGGCAAAAAGTGATTTACGGTATTATAAGTGTTGTGGCAGTCACCTAAACTATTTTTCTTCATAGTTCTTGGGGCTTCAGAATAGGTAACTTGTTAATCTATCCGATACTCATTAATTTTAATTACTTTTGTGTCATGCAGTCTTTTCTATTACAGCTAAAAAATCCAGCCTATGGTGCTGCATTGTATTCTCAAAATTTTATCAACTGTGTCAGCTAGTGGGCAGGAAGACTTCTGCTGCAACCCAAAGACCTGCCACTCCTTCTTGTACCCTTTAACAAGTAGGAGGCATCTTTGAGGGAAGAACAGCGGTTTAGTAACAGAACTTCCCCTTTTATATACCCGCAGACTAATACATGATCCATAAGAATAGTGTTTTATTAGTGTATTCTTTTAAAGGAATAAAATGAGCCAAATTGTTGTAGGGTTGGTCTGCTTGCTATTGACAAGTGGAAATATTTATCAGGAACACTGGGGAGAGGTTGCAGTCTACTTTTGACTCTTTACGGAGGACTTGTCTTTTCCTTTTTTTTTTTTTCCTCCTCCCCATGAAGGAAAGAGAAAGTTGAAAAGGGATTGCAATCACTTGGGAGCACCAGCTTTCTTAAGAAGAGCACCTTCTGTAGCAGAGTGATTTACATTTCCACCCCACACTCCCTTTAATTTTGGGGGAAAAAGTGATGTAAACTGTGTGAGGGAGAACTGTGATGTTTGGAAGGGTGACAGAAAGTTTGGGGAATGGAAGTATGCTGGTGTGAACCATGTGCTTTATGTATGGGAATAAGCAATAGGAATTCTAATTCAAGAGAGACATCCCACATCCTTCTGGTCCCCTTTGACTAAAATATTTCTGGAAAAAAAAAAGTGATTTCTTTCTTCAAATATATTTTTTTTTTCTTGTTCAGTATTTTAGGTCTGTTTTGTTCTACTTGACATTTAGCATGTTGTAAACTATCCCTAATTTATGCAAGAATAAGTGAAAAAAAAAAAGATTTTACATAGAATCACTTTAGGGTTGAGTTGTTGTGGTTTTTTTGTTTGGTTTTTTTTTTTTTTATTACAGCATGCACACAAATACAGGATGTCATGTTTTGTTTACCTGCACAATTTTGCCTTTTTTGTGCTGTTACATAATGGCAACTTTATTGGCTGGGTATCAGTAGGTATCGTTCTATTTTCATTGTTGGTATATTTCTAAATTCTTTTTAGAACTGAGGGAAGATGGTTTCCAGCCTCCAAGCTATTTAGTGCAAGGAGTGAAGGCTTTACTTACTGCTTTAAAATTATGGATGAAAAAAGAAGTAAGTATAAGTGATTTTGTTTGCTATTTTGGTGAGCTCTGTTTTGATTTAGAAGTAAGTGAAGGTCTGTGCCCTTTTAAAGTTTAAGATTATTTTTATGTGTTAATGAGTACTGAAAGACTCTACAGTGATTATGTACTGCTGATCTGGGGAAGAATAGTTGTGACAATTTAATATTCCGTGATGCTAATAAAATCTTTTTAGACCGATTCATAAGCTCCTGTATTGTAGCTGGTAGACGTAGAATATTGCTTCACCTCAGGATGGGATAAGAATGCTAGAGGATAAGCTAATAAGATGGTGCTTTTTCTAACAAATTTGTTTATATAGTCGATTCATTCTAGTCTGAGGCAATGGAGGGATGGAATGCCCTGGTATTTAGTGTTTTCCATGAATGTCAATGCTTTGGAGAGTACATTTCAGGTACACCTGCATTGCTGAAGACTCGGGTTAGATTCAGATGAGGGTATTAACTTTGAATACTCTCACTGCTGAACAGTGGCTGACTCTTGTAAAATCATTAATGGGGTCTATGCTTGCTTTGCTGGTGCTCTGCTGTCCAGGAAAGCTTATTTGTTTTGGCGCAGCACTGAGTCTGGCCAAACTCCCTGTGTTTTTTCATGTGCCTGAGCTAATAAGCCCTCTTGGAACCTGTGCTTCTGGGCAGTGCTCTTCACTGACAGCCAGTTTGGTTCTGTCAGAGCTTGTTAATTCTAGTTTGTTGCTGGCTATGCTGACTTGAACTGGCTCCTGGAGATCTGTTTGGTCTTTCTGCCCACAAGTTCTCCTTGTAAGAGAATTTACTATTTAACAGGTATGATATTTGCACAGTGCTGTATCTAACATAATGAGCTTTGTGGAGCTGAACATGAGGTGCAAATGCAGGGGTGGTTACTCTATGTGGAGTCAGCTGAGGTCCAGCATTACTAATTCCAGGAGTACCTTTGCTGGCACCCTGTAACACCTCTAAGTTGGTTCTCCAGTGTCCCTTTGTCTATGCCATTCTGGATCAAAGCTAGCTAGTAAGCAGTGTAGCAGTATTTAGAGGATGTTGTGCCTAAGCTGTTGAACCATGTGTGAATCCAAGCTATCTCCCCATCCATGGAATGGATAATAAGCAAGCCAAGTAATCACACTGCTGCTAACTGAGATCAAACATAGCCTGTATAAATGCTTATTTTAATTTGAAATTGGATTGGAATTTGATTGTTGTTGCATAGTATTGTAGCATTTGTGTACTGTCTAGTAGCTCATTAGGTAGTTTGATTAATACTTCATCTAGAATGTGATATGTTTCCTACTTTTCTGTGGAAAAAAATTAATTGCACTGCTTCATTCTGAATGCTTATTAATGAGACCTGTGAGTATTCCCAAACCTCTGGCTGAACAGATGCTTTAGTTGTGAAAAAACTGCGCAGCATTAGTGATCTAGTCAGTGTTGTCTGCTGTCCACCAACTATCGTATTTTGTACCTTGCATTCATCTTTTATGGCTACTGTTTCATAAGCGAGCTGATCTTTTCTTTGTACATGATAGGATTGTAGTTGTATGCAGCTGAAGATGGGAGGAGCTCTGTACGTTGCTATGTGATCATCTTATGCTGGGGATTTCAGCCAGAGTCTGAAAAAGAAATGACAAATGAGTAGTCCACAAATGAGAAGCCTACTCATGAGGTTTCACATTTGTGTTATGGAGTATGTCTTTTCAATACATATGTGAATTATCTTAGTGAATTGCTTTAAACTATTTGCTGGAGAATTTCAAACTCATCTTCAGCAGGGCTGCAGTATCTTCATTTCCGCAATATTTTAAAATGGCCAAAAATGACAAGATGCTGAGAAGAGAGATTGAGTACTATTAAAATTATTTTAGTTTTCCTATCTTGATTTGAATTCAGTTTGTGCAAGGTTTTTATCAGTATGTGTATCCTCTGATTACTTTGGTGCAGATCATAAGTCTGCAGGTTAGTTGGTGTACTTAATAGAGATGATAACCTATTCAGCTGTGTGAGCTCTTGAATTTTAGTTCTGGCTTCCTGCCAGCTTGCATAAGCAACAGGTCTCAGATTCAGTTTTTCAGATGTTTGGTTCATGTGCCAGTAAGATTATTTTGAGCAACTGTTCTGTGGGTTTTTTTTTTTTTTTTTAATATTAATAGCTGTTGTAAAAGAAAAAAAAAATCAGAGTTTTTTGTAAGGAGGGAGAGATGTGGGGTTTATTATTTTTAATTTTATTTGTAATTTTGTGTGTGTGTTTTTAAGTATTGATATACTTCATTGTGATGCTAGTTTCCAAAGATGGGTGGATTCAATTTTTTTATCCGTAGCTCTTGATTTAAGGCAAGTTTTGTTTTCCTCTGTGTATTTCCAACATTTACAAAACCATTTGTTGAAGCTCTTTGTTTCATTATTTTTTTACCTGCAATTTACATCTGACATACTTAGGCCATTTTGTTGCTACTGTTCTCCTTAGTACAAGAGAATTCCTTGGTCTCAAAGGCTGCTTCTTGCTTTCCCAAGAAGCAGTATGCAGAGACAACTTAAAACCAAGTTATTTAATGATGATAATGATTTTTCAGACATGGAGTCTGTAGGTATTTGTATTTACTACCTGTCCTTTCCTTTTGTCAGACTGTCAGGTTATACATCCTTTTGAATTTGTTTGCATATTTAAGTTACTTGGATGGATATTTTTTCGGGGTTTTTTTTGTGGGTTTTTTTTTTTGTTGTTTTTTGTTTTTTTTTAAACTCTGTCACAGCTGAAACTGAGAAAGCTTTGGTGTAAATAAGTACCTTTTAGAGTGGCAAACAAGTGAGCTTGTCAGTGGAACTTAGTTTCCTCAAAGAGTTACTATAAGTCATAATGGCAAAATAATATCCTTCTGATATAAACTGTGTTTGCATTAGAAAGGCTTTTCAGCATTTTTAAACCAGAGAAACTTTGAAGTCAGTGTTTTGAAGGATTGCATCAGTCACTTCCTCTTGAAGCCTTCATGGTCAGGAAGGCTTTTGGAAGAGTGAAGTCCTTAAGTAGAAAAGACTGAATGGTCCTAAAATGACAAGTAACTTGCTGGAGAAAGTACGCAATTTAGTGACAGAGGTGCTATATTCCCAAGTGTGCATGTGTAGAGGTGATGCATTCAAAGGATGAACAATAGTAAATAATAGCAACTGATTTAATCTCTCCTGTAAGATTAATGGCACTGAAATGAATGATTATACCATGGTTATACATCCATCTTGGGTTTTTGAGAGGGGGAGAGAGCATTTGTTTTAATGACTGAGAGGAAGCCAGGTTCAGTGAAATGCATATACAGTATCAAATTGCTTCTAGCAATAATTTTGCTGCTGAATCTCATTTTTGAAATGTGGGTAGCTGAAAGTGTTTGTGGGATATTTTTCCATTTAAATAGTCAATTAAGGGGATACCAGAATTCATGTCAGTCATTCTGGTCTATGTGTGAGTGCTGTTTTGTCTGTTTAATTCTAACTAAGTGTTCTGAGGCACATTTAAACTGTACATAGAAAATATTACACATATTTTTTACTAGATCTTAATGTAGAGTGTTTGGGCTTCCTCGGATTAGTAATGTATGTATAGGAAATCTGTCTCTGATACTGTTTCAGAGGATTAAAGGGAACATAAACTGTCATGGCTTCCTGAATTTTTTTAATAAGGAATAATTTTTTTTTAATTGCTTTCTCCAACCTATTAGATTCTAAATAAGCTGAGAAAGTAACTTAAAAAGCAAAATGTGAGGTAGATGGTTAAAAAACTGTGTGTTGGTTAGTGATTATTATTCTTTATTTGCTCGTTAGATTTTTTGGCATGGTGAAATTCCTTTAGTCTTTAGCTGTTTCTGAAGGTCATTACTCTAACGAGTTTCTGAAGTGTGGCTCTATACTAATCATACTAAAGGAAAAAAAAGAAGCTGCTTATTATACTGAGAGGAAAAAATAAAAATTAAGTAGTTGTCAGTATGGCTTTGTATTACTCCTTCCTGTGACTCTTAGAGACACTGAGAGATATCTGCTGCCTTTTAAAGCTTGGACTGGAAACTTCAGTGTCTATGTGTGTGTGTATCTGTCCTGGCAATTTGCAGTCATTACTACAGAAATAAATCTGTGTTTTCCTTTTAATTTTTTTCCCTGTATACTTGTTTATTTCATATTATTTTTGCTTTTATAAGAAAAAAAAAAATTCATTATCTTTTCTTCCCTCTTTGCATACAGCTTGTAACAGAACATGCCTTTGAAATTCCAGATAACATTAGGCCTGGGCACCTCATAAAAGAGCTCTCAAAAGTGATTCGTTCTGTAGAGGTAAGAACTGAGGCAATCTTGCGTAAGCCTGCAGAAAAAAAAAAGTATTTGAATCAGGGCATTCCATAGTAGTTAGCTTCTGATTGACTGTATTCACCTTTTAATTTATTTAACATTTGTTTAATGGTAGAAGATCAAGAGGAAAACTGTTAGGAATACTAAGCTGGGGTATTTCAGATAAAGAAAATGTATAGCGAGGATGTTTTGTGTAATTTTTTTAAAAAATAATTTTAATGTTGAAAATATTTGTAGGTTGGTATTTCTAAAATGTTCTCATTTATAACAACTTACAATAATTACTGTGAATATGTTGTTAAAGAGTTTAATTTCAAATTTTGTGCATATTCCACTATCCTACCCTCTTGTTAGTTCTAGTCCAGTTGTCATCTCTTTCACTTTTTTTTTTTTTTTTAATGTTTGGTCACTGTTTGTTAGTCAGTGAGGTTTTTTTCTGTCCTTTTTCCACTCCTATACCAGTGTTTTACTTGTTTATTCCTTAATGAATATTGATTCTTGAAAAATTCTCACATTTGCACGTGGAGAGAACAGTTCTGAGAACTGAAGAGAAATGTGATCTGTTGGGTACAATACATGTCTACCCTATGCTGCCTTCATGAATAAAACCTTATGTTTTGGTGGTAACTTCTGGTCTTAAGCGCTGCTATTATGGGAGAGTATAAAAGCCCCAAATGGGAAAGAGGTGCAGTAGAACTAAGGTTTGAAAATGAAATCCACAGGAAATATGTAGTCCTTCTCTAAAAGGTCTAACCATTTTATTTATATAATTTACGTTTTATTAAGTGAATAAGAAGCAGCACTTAAATATGTGGGTTTATTCCTCTGAGTCTGTTCTGAAGTACATGTTTTTAATTAAAGGAGGAAAACAGCAAACTAGTTAAAACTCAGGGAATTCTTGGTGTGTGTTCAACTTCACGGTCTTCACATGAAACAACTTCCCCTCACCACTCCAGAAGAAGGGTGAGGAAACTGCGAGACCATGCTACTAAAACTCCTTCTAATTTGGACATCCTAGAACTCCACACCAGAGAGGTACTGAAAAGGCTGGAGATGTCACCATGGGAGGAGGCAAGTGTCCATTATGTGCAAGAAAAACAGAACAAGAATAGTTTTTAAATCTCTGTTGAAAGGGAAAAGCTTTTAACATGCATAGGAATAGACTACTACTCTTTGTCATGTGATAGATATCTTTTCAGTTTCTCTCTTTTGAGTTTTCCTTATAGGAATTTCTCTCTTCCTCAGTAATTTTTTTTGTGGAGGTTCCTTCAGCCTTTTTGTTCAGAAGGTGCTCTGAAATCCGCTCTCTACTTCAAGTATAGTTTTTGAATTAGGACTGCTGTAGCAATCAAGTGCTACTTTGAATCAGGTCTGTGAAGACAAGGGAGTTTGCAAAGCCTTGATTTGGATGAGGCTGTGACCCAGCCTGCTTCTCTGTGTTTTTAGATGGCTATTTCTTACAGATCAGTTGCTGTAATTTGATTAGCCTTGGTTTTTGGTCATGTTCCTATTTCCTGTATGCCTCCCTACTAGTAAGCCTAAGGCTGCCTTTGGCCTCCATTGTGGAGCTGTGGACTTTGTGGTCGTATTACAAAGGTATCATGGAGTGAATGAACGAAATGTAGTTTCTTGAAAAATTATTTTTTGCAGGTTTGATGATCTTATTTCAAAAAACAGCAACAGATAGAAGAATAAATGAGAGAATGGAAATAAGTAGCTTTGTGAAAGGAAATAAGTAGCTTTCTGAGAATAAGAATTGCTAATAATGCATTTGTCATAATAAATAAATTTAGCTGGGACAGGATGAGCTGTCATAGTGGAGAAATACTGATCTGGGTCTTTATATTGATCTTTGTAAGGCATGAAGAACAAACATTGATTTAGCCCTCAAAGGCAGGAAGCTGAACTTAAAATTTACCACAAGTAGTTAACCTGTGCAGTTCATTGCTACAGACACATGTTTAGGAGTATTAGTCATTGTCATTTAATGGAGAAATATATTATTCACTATCAGTACTGACTTGTGAAAAATAATATTTTACATGTTACTGGTTTAGCTCATAAGTGTATCGCAGATTGCTTCAGAATATGTCAAATGTGAATTGCTTTGAGCTAAGAAAGTTCTGCTTATGGCAGGTTACTTTCCATTATTGATGTTTTACTGTCCTGTAAATCAGTTTTGGGATACTAGTTCCGGGGACCAGATACCAAATCCAAGAGTTGCCTTACCAGTTTCAAGCCCAGCTTTTGGCTTGCCTAAAAGCTTTGTCTCCATTGGTATTTCTTTGCTTTGAATACAGTGGTAATTCTCCAAAGAAAACATAAAAAGGAATATTATAGTGAAGTTCTAGTTGTTTCAGAAGCTTCAAGAGACTACAGATGATTCAAGGAAGGAGAAGATGCAATCTCCTGTTTTTACATGCAAACATATTTTGTCTAAGTTTTCTTCAGTTGGTTATCAGGAAGGTTACCATCCTGGTGCTAAGTTTAAGCTTTTGTGGAGTGCAGAAAAAACAGTAGAATTTATAGAAATAAGCAACATTACTTTTACTTCTTTAGGATACCACAAGCTCGAAACTGAACGGGAGATTTAACAAGCCATCTTCTACAGTACCTGACTGGCGAACAAAAGACAATGATCTTCGCCTTCTGCTGTCAAATGGAAGAATAATTAGGTACAAAAGGTTGATTGTGCATCAGTTATTCCTAATCATTATGGTCTGGAGCATGCTAATTATTAACATTTCTTTTATGTTTGTGGAGCTCTGAGTTCCCTTTCACGAGTAATGTTAGGAATATAGAAGGAATGTGTTGTCTGTTGTGTCTGCTGTCCCCTAGTGGAGCCGTGGTTATAGAGTGAAGAGGAGGAGATTCTTTTCATGTCCCTTTGTTACAGCATTTTATTCAGTTGCTCAGTTGGGTTTGTACTGAGCTGAGGGGAATGCTTCAAAGTTGAAACGGTTGTTTTGTATATATCCAATAAAGTGATTCGCAGTAGAAATATTCTGGTGTAAAACTTCACACCTTTATGGAAATGAGAGTTGTACAGGGAATAAAATGGGAATACATACAATTCAGAATGAAGAGATGAGCATAAGAGGATGTTGTTGTTGTCTTGAGACCATATTGTAAATAATGAAAGGAAAACAATTGCTTCAGGTTTGTAAGAATAACTTTTTTTTTTCCTGTGAGACAGAGATGAGAGACGCCCATTTACAGATCGGAGTCTTTACACAGCAGATAGTGAAGACGAAGATGACAGAACAAGGTCAAAAAAGACGACTGTTAAGGTAGAAGACCAGTCCTCAGGATTTGAAGGAGAAGGGAATGCAGATGCCCAGAAACCACTGAACAGTAAGCTTGTCTCTAAGTCCTATCAGTTGAACATTTTGATGATCTTGAAGAGGGTCTGACTATTGTGAAGTCTGACTGAAATTTTACCAGAGTCTAAAGAGGATAAATTAATAGATTAGAGAAGTAATATTATAAAACATTTGTCAAATATTATTTGTCTACTGAAGAAGGTAACAGGACAGAGCTGAAAAGTAAAACTCACCTTTTTTATATTAGTGCCATGATGTAGAGCATTTTTCAGAGTGAAGATTTAGTTGGTGTTCTAGATGGGTGTTTGTTCCTTTTGGGTTTTTTTCATAATTTACAAATGCTGATTTATTTATTTTTTTTTTTTTGACCAAAATAGACTTCAGTGTGAAAAGTTCATCACATCATTCACTGTAGAGAATAAAAGATCATAACATCCAGCTAATTTTAAAGCTGTCTTATCTAGCTGTATTTCTATCCCATTTGGCAATTACATACAAAATTGTATGATCAATTATGTTTTGCTAATGAATAGGTTTATTCCATACAAGAGATCAAACATAGATCAGCATTTATAAAATCTTATACTTTCAACCTTTGCAGGAATGTGCAAGGCTGGGGAAAAATTTAGGTTATCTGTAAAACACTTCAAACCCACTTTGCAATACTTCAAACCATCCTTCACTAGGAGTTAATATTTTTTGGTCTTTCTGTGGCCTCAAGCCTTCCTGCCAAGTGCTTAGCAGTGCTGATTGCATAGTGCGTTAGTAAAGTATCAGTATTGAATGCCTGTTTTCAGTGCCCATTTTTAATAGCACTCTCTGTATGCAGTGACAAATTGGTCCTTGACATAGCTGTTGAGCTCTCTGTTTAATTATACACGTCACATCCTTTCACAGTAGAGCTTACAAGGGCTCAGAGGGACGTGTATTAGGAAACTGATGTCAACACTTAAAAGGTAACAAGACTCCTCTGGAGATGTACAGTTCCTTTAGTTTCCTGCGCAACAATCTGTAACAACATTTAAGTCCATTGTCAGCCTAGGTAAAATATTTAATTATTTTCATTAACAAAGCGATTTGTAATCCTTGTTGACTGTGCTTCCGAAGGTCACAGAGAACAGTATTAAAAAGTTTGCGCAGGAGAGAGGTCCCCCTTGGGTACTCATGAACCAACAAGGCAAATGACTTGTTGAGTTAAGGCTTAGGCATGTGTGGTGTTTTTCCATTTTAAAAATTAAACAAAGTAAATTCAACTAAGTTTTACACTGGAATCAAAGATTAAATCATACAGAGAATGGTAGATTTTCTTCAAAATTGTTGCTCTTACTCGATACAGAATGAATATGGTAGTGTGTATCTGAATGTAAGAAATGTACTTAGAAGTGAATGTTGGGATTGTTCTTCTAGAAATCGAGTACTCAGGACTGTCACTAATATTTTTAATTGAATACTGAATCTTCAAGCTTCCCTATTAAAGACCACTTAGATTTGATTATTTTACCTTAACTCAGGGTTTACAGAGAGAGAAGATATCCTTCTGCAGAGAATTCCATAAAAGAAAACTACCTGTTTCTACTTCCATTTTTCTTACTGGGATTTACCAAGAGGCAATGTCCCCAGAGAGATGCCTTTAAGCAGATGAAGCTCTATGTAGCTTTGTGTGTCATGCCAAGATCCTGGTTCTAAATGGTGACCCAGTGTTATCAGAGAGACAAAGATCAAGTGCTTGCTTTACAGAGCACGATGCTTTGTGTGAATGAGGAGAAGGTGGTTTAAGATATTTTTTTGAATTCACAGTAGCTTAGCCTGAACTTAGAGATAACAACTGCTTTCATTCACATGGTTTTTGGAGTATTCCTCCCAGTCTCTGGAAGGATGCAGAGCCATAACTTTATCTGAGGGTAGACCAGTTCATTTTAAAATAACAATACTTGTGTATTTAGACTGTGGTTTTGGTTTCTTTTAAGCTTAATTACAAATCACATTCATGGATGAAGATAAGAGGAGTCCTAATAATAGGAATTTAGAAAGTTGGGAGGGGGCAGTTCAGATTTTTAATTTTTTTTTTTTTTTTAAGAGGAGTATAAAGAAATGCAGCTTCCCTGGCTTTTTGAACAATATAAGGCAGAAGAAGAACTGCACAGGTATTCTCTGCTTTGCAGAGAGCTTGCAAAAGAAAGAAGTGGTAAAAATGGAATATGAGCCTAGCCCTGAGGCTCATACAGTATGTTATGTCATATATGCTGGTACCCAACCCCAAGTGAAACGGGGATGTCTCAGTGTTAGGTGGCTTTAGCCGTTCAGTCTAGATCATATTATCTGATAGTAGGAAGATAACAAATAGTTTGTCCCTCTTAGTAGAGTATCATCACTTAATCTCTATCAGAATGCAAGAGGGCTTCTGAAGTATGAGACTCCATATTTAGCATTGCTTTTATAAATCTTAGTATTATCTGTATATAGCTAATTATGTACATGTCCAGTTTCTTTTCTGTCTTGCTGAATTATTTGCCTTCTTACAGGAAGACTCACATTTCTTTTCAAAAGCTTTGTCATTTTAATAATTAGGATTTTCCGGTTCCTTAAGGCAGAAAGAAGAAAAGTTTTTAAGGAGCCTTCATGAAGCTTGTTTGTTTTTAAATCGTGGTTCGTTATTTACACTTTAATTTTTACCTAAGATCTGAAGCTCCATGTATAAGCATATTTAGATATGCTTTTTTTTTCTTTTTTTTTTTGGCCTGTTCCTTTAAATTGTCTCTAAATTTGGAGCTGGTTTTTTTTATTTGAAAAAGGAAAACTTAATGAGCTATGTAATGGTATTATTTTATGTATCAAGTATGCTATTGCTTGTCCTAGAATCTTTTTTGCCTTTTTGAAATGAATCGAAGACTTGAGTTATCACCAGAAATCCCTTGGGTTTTTTTTTTTTTTTTTGAGCTACAGTAATTTAGAATATTAATTTTATTGTCATATGTTGAGCATTATTTTATTTAGCTTAACTTATATACAGTGTTGTTGCTCATTTACTGTATTTGGATATTCCTCACAGTTCTTTCTAATACTAACTTAAGTTAAATTAGTCTTCTCTAGATTTTGGTCTCAGCTGTTCATTTTGTTTAGTTTCTGATGACCTATCTCGTTGTTAGCTTTCTTCTGACTCTAAAAATAATTTCCACTTACGCAGTGTTTAGAAATTAATAATATCCCGTGAAATATATTTCACACCTATTTATGAGCTTTGCCACAGTCTGCAATGGGAACAAAATCCTACTAGAATTGCATTGTATAAAGGGTTACAGGTACATCTTTTGTGCTTGCATAATTAATAAGTTATGAAGAATTGTGTTCTATTTATGTAGTTTCATATGAAACTATGATGAAAGCAAACCAGCACAGATTAGAAACTAGCTCTGGAAGGAAGACAAGTAAAGGTAAAATGTTGATTTGCTTTCACCATAGTTTTCTATGAAACTGTAAGTACTTAAAAACTTGAAGAAGTTATGCTGCTTTCTTTATCCACCACCTTCTTGACACATATTCATGTATTTTTTTTATTCTGTTTGGCTTTTCTCCAAAAAATGTTTGCTAGTTAAACTGCGTATTGTAGTCTTTCATAGATTAGTACTTAAGCAAGATTTCTGCCAGCAGCCTTGACACAGATATACAGCCTACTGACCTTGAGCCTTGGATTCTGGACACTTAAAAAAAGTATTTCCTACTCATGGCTGTTTGGGACATATGCTGTCTTTTAAGAGTACATGCCTCTTAGAGCTGCTCAGCTACTTCATGTTTGAGTTCTTTCAGCACTTAAAAAAGTAAACCATGTGGACTAGGTGGCTGATTTGATGGATTGCTTTTGTCATATGCCCGCGTTTCTGATGTCTATTTTGACACTTTCTTCTCTGATTAATACTTTATCTTACTGCTAGCAAAAAGCATGTCTCAGATTGTTATTTCCTCTTCCTTTTCAGGTCTTTCTGTGATAAAAAACAGTGCAAGTATATTGTGTATCATCACAGCAATATTTTAATTTTCTTTAACAAGTCTGCATTTTAACCCTGATTGTCAGCTCTGTAGTATCACAAAACAGGGAGAATATGCAAGTAAATTGTGATGTAAAATTGCAAGTAACACAATTATTTTTTTTTGCCTCTGAGTCACTTAATGTCTTCTGACTTCCATGTTTAGTGTTTCTGTGTAACTGATTTTATTTTTAAACAAGGAAATTCCAGGTTTGAAGAGGCCGAGACAAAGTAATAGTGAAGATTACTTCCAAGTAACTTTTTTTGAGAGCTATTTCTCTGACTCTAGCCTATATACAAAAGCAAATTGCCCAAGGTGATGTCTGTGGAGCATGTACTCTGTAGGAGAGAAAAAAATATGTGCTCCTCCTGCACTTGGTTTCTCTTGCTCTGGCTTCGTCCAGTGAGCTGCTTGAGGAGTCTGTTGGTCGACGGTAGGCAACTCACTGGAGTTATAAGCAATCTTGACGTGGGAACCAGATCAGTGTGTGGATGTGCGTTTGTTTACAGACTGTTAAAAACTAAATATGTGTTTCTTGTTCTTTACTTCCAAAATAATAGTTAAATATTATATATAATACCTTTTGGGTCTTACATTTTAATTTTTCTCTCCTCAGTGTTCTTTGAAAGTGTGAAATCAGAACTCAGGAATGGATCCTCAGAGTACTCTGATATTTCTGATTCAGAAGAATCTGAGCCTGATTGCACTACACAGGTATAGCTAGAAAAACTCGCAAAAGCTAACAAAGCAATTAAATACAATTTTGCTCACTGACTTCAAATTTATCTAGTCAAAGTTTGTGTTAACTGCATTCTGAATACTATATATATAAAAAAGTTGGACCTAGAAGCTTTTTAATTTCTTACTTAGCATAAATTAAGGTAGCATATCTATTTAGGAGGCATGGTGACTATTCTGCTCTTGTTTCAGCAGAAGGATTCCTCTACAGAGGAGTTGGAAAGCTCAGGTGATGAAGAGAAAGTAACATCAAATTTCAAAGAGGAATCTAAGGTCACGAGAGACCTTTCTCAGAATACCCACAAGCCATCCAGAAGTGAAACTCCCAGTAAAAAGTAAGCACTTTGTGGGCATTTGTTTATAAACTGTTAGACCTTTTCACACAATTTTATGATTCTACTTTTATACCAACGTAAAAGTCATTCCTTCAGAGAAATTTAGGGTTCTGTTTTGAATTGCTTCATCTTTCTAGGGAATGTCCTACCTCGACAAGTACAGAAGAAGAAGCTATTCAGGGCATGCTCTCTATGGCAGGATTGCACTATACTACAGGTTTACCAGGTCATACTCAAAGCACAGACTGCACAGATAAAAGAACCTCTCTTCAGGAACACAGAAGCTACCCCAGGAGTCGGCATAAAGACAGACAGCCATCTCAGAGCCACAAAACAGTAGAATGTGGTAGGTATCTGAACTAATGACACTGCTGCTCTCTGCTCTTGGACAAACTGCTCAGAATAAGTACTTCTAGATTTGTAGTCAAGTTTTAAGTAAATCAGACTAGTATTTAAAAAGGTACGTTCTTTGGTTTTGTTTTGGGTTGACTTCTTTTTTTCTATAAAAAGTAAGTGTTACTTCTGAAAACTGGGACAAACCTAGCTTGAGAGGTCATCAGAATACTTTTTCTAAATATTGACATTTTATGGAATTCTTAAGAGAGTGGCAACATTACGGCTAGATTGAAAGTGCGGTTGCCTTATTGAAAGTGTAATCATCTTCAGAAAAGATTGACAGAACCTTTGTTGTTGCCGCTTTCGTGGCATGTGTGTTACTTAGATAGCCATAGGAATCTCCTTGGTGGTTTTTAGTGGTCTTTGGAAGGCATGTTTGGCTTTAGTCCTGAAATGATGCTAGGAATCCAGTGCATTAAAGGAGATTCTAATCTTGAGGAGAAGAATTCAGAGGTAACTTTTGTCAGTGGCATTTTGATGTCTGTGGAAAACAGACGTCTGTTAAATGCATTTTGGGAATAACAGACAGCAGAACTTTAATACCAATCACCTTAAAGGAATAAAAATAACTTCTTGGAACAGAGAGTGAGTCATTATGTTTGAAAATTCTTTGCTTGAGAAGGAAATGGCAGAGGTTTATAGCTTTGCTGATGTGAAACTAATGGAACCCCACCAACGAATAGGGTGCTAATTGAAAGAACTAATAGTATGTTGAGGTTTGTTTACATGGATAACAGGAAAGCCTAGTGTGATGTCATGGATTGTGTTCTGGTAGTTGAAGCTGTATGTCCTTGAATCCTACCAAACAAATAAATAAACAAAACCAATTACAACAACAAAAATAAACCCTCATCAGCAAACCACACAGATATATATAGTGCCTTTCCATCTTTGTAACTTTATGAAAAATACAAAATGCAGGTTTCTAAATTGCGGTAGGTTGACTCAGGCCAGCAGCTAGGCACCCACGCAGCCACTTGTTCTCTCCCCCTGCTCTCTGGGATGGGGGACAGAACAGAGCAAAAATGATAAGATTCATGGGTTGACATAAAGACACTTTAAGTGAAGGAAAGAGGAAAAGAAACAAGTGGTGCAAGGGCCATCACTCACCACCTTCTGCAAGTAGACTGATGCCCAGCTAGTCTCTGAGCAATGACTACCTTGGAAGACTGCCTTTCCCCCAGGCTCTTCCTTTACCTCAGATTTTATTGCCAAGCATGATGTTGTATGATATGGAATATCCATTTGACCAGTTCAAGTCAGCTGTCCTGGTTATGTCCACTCCCGGTCTCTTGCCTCCCCCTAGTCTGCTTACTGCAGGGGGCAGAGTGGGCAAAGAGAGAGCTGTGACACTCTGCAAGCACTGTTCAACAGCAGCCAAAACTTTGGTGTGTTATCGATACTGGTTTAGTCACAAATCTAAACTACACCTCCATATGGACTGTTAGGAAAAAAATCCATTCCAGACAGACTCAGTACATGTATCAAACTCCATGGATGAAGAAGATGAAACTGCATATTAGATAGTAGTTTTTGCAAAATCTTTTGGTCTCTCTGAATTCAAATTGAATTGGTGTCTTGGGATACCCTTAATTTTACAAGTTAACTGTATTGTGAATGTATTTTCAATGTGGACGCTTCTTCTATAGGCCTATCAATGTAGGTCTTCCATATGTTGTACCTGAATAGCACATCAGTGCTTAGAAACAATACAGTCAATAATACCTGAAAATTAAAGATGATGTCTTAGAATCATAGAATCATAGAATGGTTAGAGTTGGAAGGGACCTTCAAAGGTCATCTAGTCCAACCCTCCTGCAAGGACCAGGGACATCCCCGACCAGATCAGGTTGCTCAGAGCCTCATCCAGCCTGGCCTTGAACGTTTCCAGGGATGGGGCTTCCACCACCTCTCTGGGCAACCTGCTCCAGTGTTCTACAACCCTCATTGTAAAAAAATTTTTCCTAATATCCAATCTGAATCTACCTCCCTCTGTTTTAAAACCATTACCCCTCATCCTATCACAACAGGCCCTACTGAACAGCCTTTCCCCATCTTTCTTGTAGGCCCCCTTGAGGTACTGGAAGACCGCTATCAGGTCTCCCCGGAGCCTCCTCTTCTCCAGGCTGAACAGCCCCAACTCTCTCAGCCTGTCCTCATAGGAAAGGTTCTCCACCCCTCTTATCATCTTCGTGGCCCTCCTCTGGACCTTCTCCAACTGGTCCATGTCCTTCTTGTGTTGGGGGCTCCAGAACTGGACACAGTACTCCAGGTGGGGTCTCACCAGGGCAGAGTAGAGGGGCAGAATCACCTCCCTTGACCTGCTGGCCACGCTCCTCTTGATGCAGCCCAGGATGCGGTTGGCCTTCTGGGCCACAAGAGCACATTGTTGGCCCATGTTGAGCTTCTCATCCACCAGCACTCCCAAGTCCTTCTCCTCAGGGCTGCTCTCGATCCATTCTCCGCCCAGCCTGTATTTGTGCCTGGGATTGCCACGACCCAGGTGCAGGACCTTGCACTGTCCATCTTTGTATGAACTTCTCATTATATAAAGCCATGGTAGAAAATGGAAACCTGTAGTGTAACAAAGAAAGTAAGCTGTCTTCAACATCATTACTTTCAAATTTGAATGGTTATAGTTGTTTGACCTTCTTACTGTGGTATATGCATCTTTAATTGGGTGTATTTCTACTGTGAGATTGTTTTCCCAATTTAATGTGTAGAATCGAGCAGCTCTGATGACTTTTATTCTGTATCTAGGAAATATTTTCCATTGTGTTTTCTTTTCTTTCTTGTTTTAATTTTGAAGTTATTCAAATGTATAATTAACTTTGTATTCCTAGTTTTTGATCTTAAAATTTAAGCTTGTTAAACATCTCTTTTAGGTAGGTCTGTGAAGGAAGAGGAAAGAGACTTGGGGACTTCAGCGTGGGCTAGGCACCTGAATGAAGCTTCGAGGATTACCCCTCAGGTAAAGCAATCCTTTAAATGTTTTGAACACTAAAATTTTTGTAGGAAAAATAGATCATGAAGTTGTAAATAAAGAAAGCATGGTGGAGAGGTCTTTCCACACTGCATGTCTGATAATAGATACTTCTTATGCTGGTAACTGAATATTATATTTTTGTCATGCTTTTTTTCGTTGCTGTTCTGATTTTTTTTTTTTTTTTTTTTCCTTTCAAACTCTCTTCTGTCATAGTGGCTAGTATTAAGATGCTCAGGGCAGTGTCTTGAAAAATAAAAAGTACTTTATAAAAAAAATATGAATTTGCATTCAGTCTAAGCAGGGAAGCACTGTATTGTTTATTCATTGTTATTTCCAACCAGAACATCAGAACAAGTGGAACCTGTGGATAGTATATAATTAGAGTAAAGATACTTGCTTAGGAAATTGGTACTGCCAAACTGATACAACCTTTCACAGCAGGCAGGTAGGAGTATTTTTGCTTTCTGATGTCCGGGTAGAATCCAGCAAGGAATATATAATTGAAAGGTTGTGTGTCTTACACTCGGAACATTTTAGTATTTCTAAACTTGTCTATATTAGAAGTGTTAGAACAATTAAAGTTGCAAACAGTGCTATTTAACAGCTGTATTTTAACTACATGCTTTTTAGTTTTGTGTTTTTTTTTCTTGTAAGAATATCTAACAATGTTATGCTAAATTGGGAATTACAAATTGTAAATGTATTTGTTCTTTCATCAGCTGAATATTGAAAACAAATTGCCTGTTGATGTAGTCAATAGTTATGGTATAGCTTGCTATAGTGGCCAGTTTAATCAAGAGCAGTTGCATTTGTTTTGATCACTGCAAACTAAAACCAAAAAGCAGAGAAATTGAGTACACTAGTTATATGTAATTAATATATAGCATTGCTGTTAAGCGCATGTGGAAAAGCTTGCACAGAGATACTATGTTGTATGTTATTTTTAAGAGGTATCTATATTAAAAGAAATGATGGAATCATAAAGTGCTCAGACACTGGTGGAACTGAAATATCTTTTTCAAAGATACCATAGTATAATCAGAAAAACTGGAGTGAACTTGTAGCCAGAAGATATCAACTTCCACTTTTTTTCTTCTCCTCATTTCTGTACTAGGATACAAGTAAAACTCAAAAATATATCAAGAAGGAAACTGCATCAGAAGCCAATCATAAGGTTCAGGAAAACAGAAGTATAGTCCACAACAACGGCTTGAGTTTTCAGCATGGCAAGTACACGCGAGACTCCAATCTAATTCAAGGAGAATGTCGGCTGAGTGATGGCAGCCTTAGCCCTGACAGGCCGTATGGTGAAACATCCTTGTCTGTACCACTTCATCCAACAAAGAGGCCAGCATCAAATCCACCACCTATCAGCAACCAGGCGACAAAAGGTACTGTTTATCTCTGTCCTCTTGCCAACTTGGCAAAAAAAAAATAAAAAAAAGGGAAGAAAGAAAAAAAAACTAGGAAAAGAAGCTTGTAAACATTGAAAAGAGCTGTTAGATGCAGAAACTGAAAAAACAACAGGCTTAGACCTTGAGGAAAAATATGAAATAGGCATCCTGCGGACACTCAAATTTTGGCACAGAATGTGTGGAGATGAAATTAAGAGAGATCTAACTGAATGTGTGGCCAGATGAAACTTTCATAGTTACCGTTGCACCTCTGCAGGTGTATCTGTTCAGCGTTTATTACAGAGAGCAGAACCACAACTATACTCTGAAACACTGACCTGAATCAGATTTGTTTATTGAAGTGAAGATTTAAAGGCTGTGACATTTCAAAAAATAGTCTGATGATCGTTATATTTAGTTTTCAGTTTCTAGTTTATTTTCCGTGATTTACTCAGGGGAATAACTTGAGCAAAATTCAGGAAGCTCAGTTTAGATTCTCCCCTACCACACTTACTGCCCTTCCCTAGACTGGAAACATATGTAATTAATATAATCACTATATTTATGATAATGCTAGCCGATATTTAGGGAAAACAATTCCTGGCTTTTTTACAGTTCTACTTCCCTGTTTGTTTGCTCCCAAACAGACAATTGAAGTGCTGCTTTTTTTTTTTTTAATTTTTTAAACAGATTCAGCTGAAAATGTTTCCTGCTTCAGCTTAAAAACTGAGTTTTGTGTTTGTTCTACAGTGATAAAAATTTGTTCTGAAATTCCGGACTGAATTGCTTGATTTCATTTTTCAGGCAAACGTCCAAAGAAAGGAATGGCAACTGCTAAACAGCGCCTTGGGAAGATCTTGAAGTTGAACCGGAATGGCCATGCACGCTTCTTTGTTTAATGTAGCTGCTACTTCTACTACTGCTGTCTTTCCTACACAGACCAGTATTGAGGTCAACAGAGCCTGGAGCTGCTGTTATTCCTCTGCTTGAAGCAGACTTGCATGTACCGTATAAAACACTGCCTGATGAACAAAAATGAGAGAGAAAAAAAAAAAAAAAAACCAACAAAAAAACAACCCAATGCTGCATTTTCACTGTGCCACACCTGCTCAGCAATAACCATATGGGAATGGGGAAATCTTCAGAGAGACGTGGACTGTGAGAAATAGTCTCTCATCAGGGCTTGAATATCATTTGTTGCTGGTAGTTTCTGACCTAATTAATGAGGGGAAGATGATGAAGGTGGTTTATCAGTAATTTATTTCTCATAGATTTTGACAACTTTTAAATTCACTTGAAAAACCTATTTATTTGGAAGACTTTTTTTTCTGGGGGCTGTTAATTTAGTTTTAAGAATGTGAAAGTTTTTAATTGTTTTGATAATGTATGTTTGGTGCAGTGGAGAGCCACATTAATTGTGATTAGTCTGGACTCCTAAATTTGATATTCAGGTTATAGTCTTAAATAGGGATGAGATGCATTATTAATTATTTTTTAAATTAAGGCATATGGAATCTTTTTTTTTTTTTCTGCTTTTTGTAAGCTATTGGCTGGGCTTCTGTTGACTTGCAAGTTGCATATTCTTTGCCAGCTTGATTATTTTTTGACCTCTCCTCTTTTATACAGATTTATTTATTTGATGCATTAGAAGAGACTCCTAAAAGCAGAAGAATCTTCTTCTATCAGTCCAGTAGCGAACATGTTTTAAACTGCACCCCTTTCCTCCAAGCTGGAGAGCATACTTTTTCTCCTGATGATCTATCTGTGATGATTTTCTTTTGTAAAAAGGCTCCCTGAAATTGTATTTGTACAGGTTATTTAAGAGTTGGTACAAAGGAGGGAAACCTAGTATATCCTTTTTGGAGGAATGGGGACATCAGTTAAGATAAATGTTTCTTCAGAACAATTACTCTGAAATAACTCATAAGATATACATTGCAGTCTTAAGATTTGGCTTATTATTTAATGTAGCATGGAAGAAGCATTAAAATATTATTGTACTTTAAACACATTTTACTGAACAGTCAGGAAGGCAGGAGAATGTGTGTTGCTTTCCAAGCTGGGCGAGGCAGCCAATTAAAAGTCTTAACTGGTGCATATATAAGCATTAAGTAGCTTACTGGTATCAGAATGATCATTTATGTCAGGCTTCATACAGAGCTGATAGCAAATGCTGATTCTGAATTATTGTAAATAATTTTGATTTAAGATTTGTATTTTTCTGTAATATAAAATTAAATATTTAACTTTTGGGGGATGGGGTGAAGGCTGAAAGGGGAATACTTTTACTTGATTCTGGAAAAAGGGCATTTTGCAGGCAGGGTCCAGCCAAAATGAAAACATTAATATGCTAGTGACAACAATATTGTTGGTTGTTTGGGGTTTTTTTTGGTTGCTAAGAGTAAAAATACTCAGGCATAGCTATCCAAGTCATTGAATTGATTTAACTTTCCATACCAGGTTTTCCTTCCTCCATATTCTATACTGGAATCGTTTTCTCTCGTGGTTTAAAAACAAATTTACTTGGACTTTCCAGAATATTTGTGCAGTTATTTTTATCTAGGCTAGCTTATGAATACCTTCACAAATTTATGGAAATAGTTCTGATGTCAGGAGTTTTTGATATTTGCAGGGTCAAAACTATTTAGCACTATGTTATCCTGTTTCTAAATTGAGAAACATAAAACGTAATGCAACTGCAAATAAGCCAGGTAGCTTTCATGGCTTTACTTCCTCTGGAGCTTGAAAATTGTAACTTCAGAGTGTTTTTTGCAGCCCTGCTTTTACATTGTATTGACTTGACTTCATAGGTTTTTTTTTTTGTGTGTGTGTGTATGGGTGATTTTTTTTAAAACTTTTTTTGTTTGCTATGGTTTCACAAAAGCATGTGTTCAGTCTTTAAAAAAAAATATTTGTTTTAATTTAATGCAAGCTATCAGCCTTGTTTAGACTATTGGGAATGGAGGTTAAAAAGGATTTCTAAAAAGCAGAAGATAAGCTAAGAGATACTCTGTAGGTGCTGAAAGTGACTATAAGTACTTGCTGTTCTCAGGTGCTATGTTTTCCAGATGGAAATAGTTAAAAGAATATTTTAACTATTTTCTCATGTTCTCACCAAAGTAAAAGAAATAAACTATGCTGTCAATGTTAGTTAAAATTACATACCCATATAAATATTCTCTGTGCTTAATGCCTTGCCAGGCTTTGGAAACTCTTTTAGCTTTAGCATATTGAACCAAACTGTTTCCTTCTTGCTGGCTATATAACTTTTAAGAACAGAAAACTCCAGTTTAGGGCAGCAATCAGATTCAGAGCAGAATGAAGAATGAGCTCTCTCTCCTTAAAGGCAGATTTTTGAGAACACTTCCAAAATAGAAGTATGCCAGAATAGAATCTGGAGTAAGGAATTTTAAAATGTGGAGTAGAGTTTCTTGTACATCTGACTGGCTTATGTAAAGTCTCTTTTCTGACCATTGTCATTATTTATCTGAATCTTAATATTGGAACACAGATATGGCTGGACCCATATATATTATTTCTTCTTGGTCTTATTCTTCTTTTCTCTGCTTTCTACCTTTTTTTTTTTTTTTTTTTTTTTCCAAAGTGGCTCTCCGCTGTCATGAATTTATGTAATAGTCTTTTCATCAACTGTCAACAGGCAGAGGTTCATTCCCGTTTTCTTCAGATACCCATGCTTCCAGCAGAAGTTAATTCTGATGTTCCACCTCAGAAAAAGTAATTTAAAAGAAATTGTCGTTACAAGCAGTATTTAAAAAAAAAAAAAAAGAAAAAAAAAAGAAAAAAAAAAAAGAAGAGAGAAAAAAAAAAGGGGGGGGGGGAATCTCCTGGTAGCTCATGAAGAGGATGTGGTGACCTCACTTGTTTTGTGTACTTGTATGTAGGAATATTTTTATTGTGTTGTAGGTGAAAACACTACTGCACCAGTCTTTCTGTAGATGGACTGAACTTTGTGTTATAGTAGTGAAGAGAAAAAGCCCTATTGTTTTCCTTGCTGTCTCACTTAAGCTGGAAAAGGGAGGGAGTAGGGAACACTGACTGGACAACAAAAAGAATTAAGCCTCCTATAGTAACACATTTTCAAGGATAATATTTTTTTTAAAAGTCAGAGAACCTGGATTCAGCATAAAACTTAATTTTTTTTTTTGTAGACAGAACAATATGAAGTGAAATATTGTAGGGGCTTTCCCATTCTTTATGTTCTCATGTTCCTGCAATAGAAAGAAAAGAAACAAACATAAAAATAGAAAGACCACCTAGAAACTATCAAAGACTCTTCCAGCAACTTTCCCTTTTCTTCTCCTACTGTACTTGCTAATAAACCCTGGCTACAAGGTAGCCTTTTTTGACCTCTGAGGTAGATTACCTATGCAACCTATAATATTCTACATGAATCCATTCTTAAAGCCAATTTTGAAAGGGTTAGATGTTGAGAGTTAAAATTGTTGCTTTCTGATCACATGGGGGATTTGTTGGGGGGTTTTGGTTTTTTTGGTGGTTGAAGAGTTTGTGTTACCTTTAGTAGAGATACAAGAGAGTACGGTGTCATGATCACATTTTAAAAGCTTCAACTTTCCCTAGGCTTTGCTATATGGAATAAGCTACCGTCATTCACAAGGCCATGAAGTTACTTGTAAATGTTGAAAATTTTTGCAGGGTTTTGGAGTCAGAGCTGATGTGAATCTTACTACCCTGTTTTTTGGTAACTGTGGAGACTAAGCAGAACTGCAGCTAGAATGATCTGGTACTCCAAGCCTATAACTTGTGCCCTGTTTAGGCTCCACATGCCCATCGATCCCTTCACACCCCCACCATGACCCCCGAATCTAGTGTCTTTCCAAAGTTGCATTCACATAATACTTCCAGACCATTAAAAGCTGTTTTGTAGCTCTGGGGTTCAGTGAGCCCAGAGCTACTCTTTCACAGAAAAAAAAAATAAATGGAACCAAGGGCCTTACTGTATGTGGTTAAACAAGATTAAAAGCTGCAACATCCATTTTTCCAAAAATAAACCCCAACAAAAACCACCCTAGTAGCCCTCTTTGGGGGTGTATGAGTGATAAATCATGCAGTGGATGGGAAATATAAGTAGCACTGATAAAGAAATGCATGTTTTTCATAGGCTGCATTTCTGTTTGGAGAAAAAGACTTTTTCTACTTTTAATATAAATTAAGCCATAAGAGTTTCATGCTGTGGGAAGGGAATGAAAGGGATCACTTTAAGAGATTATATTGATATGTATTGTCAATTCTGCTGGGAAATGTCTATTGCTGCCAATGCTTTGGTGAATCTTTTTTTTTAAAAAAAAAAAAAAACAAACATGGATTTTGGAGAAAAAAAAAGGAATAAAAAAAGGGGCTAGTTCTTGGCTATAATTACTAGTTTTGTAGTAATGTTTTGCTGGCCTGTTTGTCTCTTCCTCTCCTTTTTCTACTCTCATAGTCTAATTTCTATCTTTCCTTCTAATGTCTCTGAAAATATTAGCTTGTCTGCTCAGTAGGGGTTGGTGTATTTGTGTCTTCCTTTTTACAGAAACGCACTACTGTGTTAAGTATTTGGCTGGGAAATGGGATGCTGCAGCTTTAAGAGCATTTTTTTCAATTCATAACAGTGTTTCCCATCCTCTTTTGCCTGCAGGCAGGGAAAGTGTATGTACAGTATTTATTTTGTTTCGATTTTACTTTAAATTTGTAAGTTTCTATAAGTAGTTCACATTGATTATTCTAGGGGAGGACAAGTGGCTTTGTTTAAATTTGTATTTGATATTCATAGTTTCCACTTTCTGTACTTTAAAATACTGAAATTAAAAAATTGTATTGCTTATGCTTTGATTTTAGCATTCTATAGCGTTTAATTTCTTCAAACTTCTGCTCATTTGCTTCAGTGTAAATACAGAAGACTGTACAGAATATCGTGAGGAGAGAAATGCTTTTCTAGGTACATTCTCTGTCCTGTACTTGTCACATTTTAAAGGAGAAATTTTGTGGAGAAATATGAGACGGAGTATTCTCATACTGTTTTTTAAATTTTTTTTCAAAGTGCAAATCTCATTTCAATCCAAGTGTATTATAGGACAACTAAATGCATTTTGTGAAGATGTGTATATTGTTTTTGAATCCTATTATAAAAAGGAGGTGGAAGTGTTTGTGATCCGTCATATTAGCCGATTTAGAACTGTAAGAAGGGTATCAAATGGTATTTTCATGTTCTTGCTCTTGTTTTTTGTTCAGGTTTGTTTCATGCTACTGACGACTGACACATCTCTTGATTTTCCTTCACCACCCCTCCCTCCTTTTCCTTTAAGTCTGTGCAGTTTCTGGAAGAAGAGATTTCTCTTTCACACTTCCATGTACTTTGTCATACTTGCTTTTATCCTGGATAACTTCTCTGCTGGTTCCTCCACATGTCGTCTTCTGGTTTGCAGTTGTCAGTGCTCCCTATTTTGGCTCCGTATGGCAGTATAGTGTTTCCATGTGGATACTCAGGGGTCACGGAAGCATGGCTATGTTGCGCTCCAACTTCATGTAATGCATTTTCTTCTGCAAATAGTGCTCCATGCTACTGAACTGCTTCAGTGCTGCGATGGACAGATGCTTAGATTCCAGTGGTGGTTGTTTTATCAGAGCCTTAGGTAAATGATGCAGCAATGGCATTGGAAGAACTAGGTAGCAGAAGGTGTTTCATTTAAGTGTCCTCTGCAGCTGCTCAAGTTTACTTCTTAGCCTGACCTTTAGGTTACAGAGAATTTGTGATTGGCTGTAATGACTAGGAGATCTGTTCATAACCAGGACTTCATTGTGCCAGGTACTTCACAAAGAACAAGAATGCTGACCTCATCAAACCATGTACTGCTTAAATACAACACTGAAATAGTTAAAAAAAAAAAAAAAAAAAAAACCAACAAACTAGTAAGTTCCGTGGCCTAAAGTTTAAAACATTATAATGTTGTAGATTTTGGGGGCAGAAACTTCTGTGCTGTTTCAAAAACAAATTTCATTTGAGTGGGGTAAGAAATAATGAGGAAAAAACATGATTTAAGTACAGGGGATGAAGATTAAATATTTATATATCCAGAAATCAGTTCTTGCTGTTTTTTGACATATATTTACATCTTTTCAATTAGTGCATTAAAACTGATTTTAAATTTGGTTAGCCAAAGATTTGCCAAAGATCTGAAAGAGCTATTTCTGTCAGAGTAACCATGTATTTTGAAAAAGTCTAGATCACTGTGATTGAGGGACAACGCTACGACCTATGCATTTCCATCAGACTCGCTCATCTGGATTTGTCACACTGAACTTGCTGCTCATACTAATGTTTTAGTCTTAAAACAAAGTGATAGACTTAAGAGAGCGCCTCAGTGGGCCACAAATACAAGCTTCATACCCGTATAAAAACCTGTATAAGCACCTTTACTATTTGTCGTTTTATTTTTGCCAGCTACACTCTAGAGCTTTTATCTGTATCTGCTGTTTGATGGATAATAGGTAGGATAGTACACCGGAAAAATCTGTGAAATATCGCAAAGTGCTGCTTTAAATGTTACTGGATAGTCTTCAGCACCTGGAGTCATATTTCCATTAGAAGTCAGAGTTTCTGGTTTTCTGCTTTTCTGTTTGGGGAGACTGGATTGTTCTTTCCTAATGAACGGATGGATCTTAAAGATTTCAAGGCTCCCAAATGTAGCAAAATAATTGAATTTCTGAAGTCAGGGAATAGGCAAGATACCCTTCTTGGTATCTGACTGAAGTTGTTTGTTTGGGTTTTTTAAATTTTGTTTTTGGTTGGGTGTTTTTTTTTTGTTTTGTTTTTGTTTTTTTTTTTTTTAAATCAACAGTGTTCTACAGCATTTGAGGTAGACTACCCCCTTGTAAAGTGCCTACAGACTTGGTTTTTTTTGTACATTTAGTGAAGTTCAGCTCTTTCTCTAGAGGATTTGTCAAGACCTGCTTAAGTTGTGAAGCTGTAGTGGTAACTCATTAGTTAACACATTCAACCAAACCTTTTCTTGTTTGTTTTGTTTAGATATAACTTGGGATTGATGATGGAAACCTGAGTAGTAGAATGAATATGGTGAAGTCAATCGTGCTGAGTGTTGATTTTTATAGAAACGTTTTCTTTGTATAGAAGTATTTCTCCTGGGAGCCCTTGAAATTACACTTTTACTGCTGGTAAGTAATGTCAACTGTCTCAAGCCAAAAGTTAATGAGGACTGAAACTGTAAAACCAGAATGTTATTGTTACTTATTCTGATACAATTTTAAATACCTTTGTTTCTACAGAGGTCAATGACTAAAGCTTTTACCTTCAGAAGACATAGCTGGTGATCAAGACAGTGAATAAAGTCTGTCATTGCCAGGGCTCATAGTATTCCACCTAGCAGCCAGCGAATAGGACAGTTTGCTTTGTCTAGATTAAGGTCTGATTTCTCTGAAGCCAATTATATTCAGTCTTTAGAATAAGTGCTGCAAATTTTTGAAGAATTGTGTTTGGCTTAATAGATCTATTTATCTGTACTGCTCCTGCTGTATTTGCTTTGATCTTGGAAAAAAATACTTTACTCTGGAACATATAAGTCAACTAAAAGAACAGTATACAAAGAGTCTGCTTGTTTGTGATGCTTTGCCCCAAAGCTTATTTCTTATAAGAAATGTTTTACTTGCCGCAATGAGCGTGAGTGAAGTTCCCACCTATACTTGGAGAATGTGGTATTTATCCAGAAGAAACATTTACCCTTTAATTACACACCTTGGTGGTAAGTCATAAAGATGCAAGTCGCCTTTTTGTTCTGGTAAAACTAAAAGCCAACAAAACTCTAGAAACTGCTACTCTGATCTCCTAAAATAGGATCCGGGCTGTGGAAATGTGGTTTAACTGGGCAGCTTTTTCAGGCTAGTGTTAATTTGAAAAAGATACTAAATCATGTCCTTCGTTCCTAAGTTGTTGATTTCTAGTTACAGAAGTTTTGCATTTTTACAAAAGATCTTTGAATAGATCCGTTACAGGTCTGGCCCATTAAGGATTTTCCTGTGCTTGACTAGCACTCATAGAAATTGTTTTGAATTCCATCACGTGTCAGTCACTGACCAGAGCTCTTCCCATGTGGTCAAAATGCTCCTACTGAAGAGGCAGCTAACCTCTGTGTTCCCACCGAGTTACATACCTACTGAGGAAGGAGAGCTTCAAAGACTCTGCTTGCCGTGCCAACTATCCTAAAAGTGATGTCAGAACTGGGTGGCGCAGCTGAGGTTAGCGTTGAGAGGAACCCTTTTGCTTCTAAGTCCGTCCATGTTCAGCCCTGGCCCACTGGGGCGAGGGGGGAGAAACAAAACCTGTGAGCTGTGCAGTGCGCTACTGCAAAATGAGTTGGTTATATTCCCAAGACTGCTGGACAGCTGTGCCTGCCATAAAATTAAGCACCACAAGTGATGCTGAATTGCTGTAGTCTTAGGAGGGAGACGAAGCATTAAATGGGACATGGCATCTGAATGATCTCTTTCTCCCTAGGCTTTTGCAGCAGCTCAGAGAAAGAGGTATTAGTGAGATGCTTTGGGAAAGTGCAAAAACATTGTATAACGTACCCGTTCTGTGGCTACATTAAATTATTTTAGACACTGGTTCTGTTGATCCATTTTCTTCAGTACTAAGAGGATTTCACTTAAGGAGTTCAGTTCATACAGAAAGCAGAAAGAGATTTCATCTTGTACATCCGACACTTACCTTATGAGCGTGGTTTGTAAGGGGAAGTGATGCCTACTAGACCAACTGACATATTTGGAGAGAGGGAGGTAAATGTCATGTTTAGTGCTCTTGGTTCAGATGTAAGACGTTTCCTCTCCACACAAACCTTGCCTTGCTTATGTATTGACAATACAGGGCTGCTGCTATGAACTGGTAGCTTATAGACTTTTCAGTAACGTTGCCAGTAGTAGCTTTCTTATTTTAAAGTAGATTTTAAATAGCACTTCCTATAGTAATTGAGGAGGAAAATGCCATTTGTATGGATTGAATGCTTAATATATGTAGTGTCTAGGAGATGTAGGAATAAGGCAGAATTCCCTGAGGTGAATGTGTTCAGTACATTAAAAAAACCACAACAACCTCAAAAAGAGGACCATTCACAAAATGAAAAAACTGAGAAAGTCAGAAATGCTTTAGCAGGCCTCGGGATCTATATATGTGTGTGTATATATATATATATATATTATTTTTTTTTTTTACTATACTCAAAACTGTTTTCCACCGTGGCAGGTACAATATCAAGTGTGTGTGTGTATACACACATATTTATTTATTTAGTCCCATGTTTTCTGTTGCCTCTAATTTCAAAGAATTTTAAACGGTATAGAATGTCAGCTACCAAACTGCAGTAGTATTAGTATTTTTACCAGAACTATGATCAAATGAATGTTTTCACTAATTCTTTTGTTACACATTTTAATTGACAACAAAATTGTGCTGTCAGTACTCTTAAAATACTGTATTTAAGTTCTTTTCCACTTGGCTGGAGCATTCAGAGATTTCTAAATTTTTTCTGCACTGATACTAGCTCTCATTATATCTTACAGTTCATGGCTCGAAGAAAAAACCGAGTATCACTCTGTGCCAGACTGTTGTGGTTCACTGAAAAAGACTCTAAAAGACTGGGAACAACACAAAAAGAAATCTCTAATCTGTTAAATGTTCCGTGAAGCCTGCAGCTCCAGTCATGAGCTGAAGCACTAAAGCACAGGTTATAGTACAACCTGAGATCTTAAAGATGCTATGTTGATTAATCAGATCAAAATGTGCATAGTGGTAGAGGACAGAAAGGAAACCATATGTATAAAATGAGGTAATTTTTTTTTCTTAATTAGCTACACAAATGCTAGATTTTTCACTATTTTACCTGCATGGAGGAGTTACACTGAATGGGCTTAACACCTGAAATACTTAAGTCAGACGGTCAGGTGATAGAAATGGCTGCAAGTAATAGGGCAAAAATAGGGCTGATTTTTGGCTAGAAGCACCAGTTTTCTTTTTCTAGAGAGGAGCAAGCTGCTTAGATTTGCACACCTTGGCCATGGTCCTGCTGTTAACTTCTAACCAGTTCAGCTGCTGAAAGTGCACATGCTGATTTTAGTGAGGTCTAAATTAATGCCTCAGCTGATGTAGTGACATATCTTTAAGTATGTATCTGTGCTTCTGAGGGTTTTCAGGTGGTGCTGCACTTTGGGCTTTTGGGATCCTTGGTCAAGACTTCTAATGATTCAGAACTTCCAGTGCTCTCCTGGGAAAAAATGTTGTCTTGGTGCTCCCCAGTCTGTCATCCAGCCTACTGTGGGAAGGAGGCAGGGTGATCCTCTCTGCGGCCTGGGAGTAGCTTTGTCCTATGCAGGAATTCATTTAACGGGAACGCTTTGGATTGTGCTGCTGCATCTTAACATTTTGCTAATGTGTTGAGGGCCTCTGGGGTGTACTGGTGAGGGAAGGGAGCAGCAAAGGTCAGAGTAATTGGCCAGTCAGGAGAGGAACATGTACCCTTGAGGAGACTTGAAGCAGCAGTCTGCAGGCATCACCAAGGCACCTACAAAAGCCAGAAGGGATTTCTCCTGTTTCAACTGGTTGACGTGCCAGATCCTTTGGGGCTGTTCTTTTCACCTCTTTCCTCATTTATTCAAACCCTGTAAGTCCGTGTGGTGAAGAGCATGGAAGTGCTGAGACCTCGAAAGATGGACATCATTGCTTTCCCCTGTGGGAGTAGCTGGACTAAGATCTGAGCAGTCTCACCAAGATCTTAGAGGATGGCTCCCATCCATAGCCGCTGCCCACTGTGAACTGTTTCCAGACAGGGAAGGGTTCTTCTGTGGTTCCCTGGATTGGTGGCCTCCCTGTCCTTTGCATGGATGTCAGGTTTGGAGATGTTAAGCATGTTTCTGTGATAAACAGGACAGAAAATAATATGGAGGTATCCAAGCTGATGCCTGGAACGGTGTGAACTTTCTTATAAATGTAACCCCTCTAGGGTCAACTTGAGTTTGAGTATTTTGAAGTATTATTTAAATCTTGCTTTTCCGAAGTATGAAGCGAACCACTTAATCTTGCAATTTTGGAAAAGCTTTTCCTAAACCATTGTCATTTTGCTGTATTTCAGTACTCTGTCATTACTTCGAATGGAATTGAGTGGAACATAGCTTTGTCCAATGTTTCAGTCACCTAAGAATGTAGCAGCTTAGCCTGGAAAGCAGTGTCCTGTAGTGACAGGATGGAAGGAGGTTGAACAGACACATTTCCTTTTATATAAAAACATCTAAACCAAACATCTAAACCATGTGACTTCTTTGAGAATTGTTGAAGATCTGTATCCCTCTGCTTGAATTTCTTTATCAGCTGCCAGGAAGACTGGACTGTAATGGACCCAGATTCTGACTGGGTTTGCAAAGGATCTGAGCTGGAGGATATTTATTTATTTAGTTAGTTAGTTATATTTTTTTTTTGTAGTCTATTTCACTGCTTTCCTATGTTTAGGCTTGTATTCTGTTGCAATCAATCTTGATGCAAGTTAAACATCACAAGTCTGAAAAATCTTAAATGGATTATTTCTATAGATTTTTAATTTTTGTAGCTGAAGGCTACAAAGTCTTATTGGGCATTTTAGGGAGCTATACTGATTTTTACTTTTTTTTTCTCCACTGAATTTTTTGGCTATGCTTTGCAGTTTCTGCATTGAAGTACTTAGTCCTTTTCACTAATGTAATTACATATAAAGTAAGATACTTCTGGCATTCCATTTCTAGATTTTTCAAAATCTCCAAATCTCTGAGAGTTTTTTTGGGTGCAGCTGTTGCTAGCTGCTTTTTCCTGTCTCTTCAAATGATACTGATATCTTAAGGTGCTGATTAATGATGCAGTGCAAGCCCAAAGGTTGCCATACCTGAAGAAAGTGTCTGATGCCCAGTTCTGAAAGTTTGAAAGCACATCAAGTCAGTTTTTTGACAGCAGGGCTCTGGGCAGAGGCAGATCTGACACCAAGATTTTGCTTCTGCTACCTAGCTACCAGAGTGTGTATAAAGAATTCATATAAATTCATTTATTCATATATTTACATAGTCATGTATTTATACAAATTCGTGTTATAAAGAGATCAGAAGATACTCTGCAATGCCGTAATACCATATACTAATGGCCAGCTAAAAGGGGAGTGGAGACCATTGCTACTGCCAGTCTTTGCAAAAACTCTGGTATTGTTTTCTCTCCCACCTTTTATTTCACTTGGGTGTTGCTGCTTGTTCTTTGCGATGTGACCTTTCTGAGACAGCAGCTATTGGATGCTAAATGCTTATACAGTGCCTAACAAACTGATCTGGTTAGTGCCTTCAACCGGGATTATTTATAATTTAGCTTTCTGTAGTATTTTTACCCATTTGAGTAGAACAGAATTTCCTATTCTATCCATTCCATCCCCATTTCAGAAAACAATATGGATAACTCCTTCCTCTTTCCCTCTTGCTGACCTGCGGACTCAGCCTGGAGAAGGCTGTCTTGAACAGACATAAATAGTTAGGAAGGATGTATTTCTTTGGCTGTGGGTTGCACAAGAGAGCGGAATCTGCAGGAAACAAAATTATTTATTCTACTAGGGAAGAAAATGCGAAACTCTTGTATTTTAGTGAAAACAAATATCAGTGTGAGGTGTAAGGATGTGTTCATTCCCAGTGAGGAATCACTCTCAGAATATATGCTTAATTTTCTGTTTCCATTTTAAAATGCGTTCCTTGAGTATAGAAGAAAAGAAGAGAAAAATGTTCAAAAGCTGTGGTTTTATTTTTGAGCTCAGACGCAGGGGACGTTAATACGATATTGATGGCCACCAGGAGGAGCTCACGATACAGCCTGCAGCGTCTGGTTCCTGCCTCGCAGCTTTGTCGGAGTCTCACCAAAGAAGGAACTTAAGTCCAAAGCCCCTTAAAGCTGCCAGTGCTGGCATTTGACACAGGAATGCACAAAATAAAACTACATCTGGAAAAGGCAAAGCCAACCAAAGGGCAGGTGGGACAACTTGCCATGGGCAGATGCTGGGAGGTTAGAGAACGTGATCATCTGTCGTGCTGCGAATGGCATCGTTTGTACAGGCAATCCCAGCTTCAAACTTTGCTTCCAAAATCTCTGTTTTTCCTGTGGTAAAAAAAGGAAGCCAAAGTGGCATAAAGACCAGCTGACAACCAGAAGGGAGGAGTGCTCACATGGTACAGTGCTTTTAAAAGTTTTAGTAAAGCTCTTTATAGGTGGGTCAGTAACTCCACTCCGCTCACTAATTTGGAGGTTCCCATCTATCCAAGGGCAGCAAAACAAATTTGTAAGCAAAAAGCTGATAGTTTTTGTTGTGATTGATTGATGCATTGAGATGCTTGATTTCAGAAAGCACAAAACTTCATCTTGCAGTGGCTAAGTTTCCTCTTTCCAGGACAAAGCAGGACCGAGCGACCAGCATTGAAATTGCTGAGGAAATTATTTTTAACAACTTCCTGCAAAATGCCAGGATGAATGAGAAGAACCCACTGTCACATCTGTTCTGCTCTTTGTCTATTTCTGTACTCATTTTAAAATCCAGTATTTAACATTGCCTCAAGACTAACCAGTTCCCGTTTCACTGAGGCAAGAGACTAACGTCTGTAACCCAGTGACTGTGAGCACCTTTCTTCTTGCTAAATTAAATTAATACTGAACAGAGTCTTTTTATCATGGCCATGTTCTTATCAGACCATCTCCCTTTATATTCCTTCCTTCCCCAGCCATTGTGGAAACAGACATCCTGCCCAAGGCATCGAAATCCACAATCTGCTGCTTCTTCTATGGAGCCTCTGGATTTTTGCCAAGAGCCCCTTGAGATGGTCCCAGATGTGATTGCTTTTTCTGTGCTACCCTGAAAATATCCGGTAAAAACAAAGGGCTGCACTCACCACAGTTACAGCTTTGGAGGCCAGCACTTCCTTTCCTGTCAGGGATGTACAGTGGGAGATGTTAGTCATGATGTACCCCAGAGTAACCATGACAAAAATGGCAGGGTCACAGTCAAAGGGATGTTCCTACAATAGAATAAAGCCAACCTTTTTATTGCATCTCTCAGCTGTTCCTTGAGTTTACTTCCAGTTCCCATGAATCCAGGAGATGTGTATGGGATGTCTTTCCCACAGCATTCCTCTGTGGGGAAAATGCAGATTCCTTGCACCTAGATTCTATGTGAAAGGAGATGAGGTTTTGACACTGTTTTTCTTCAGGGGAAAAATGCAAACAAGACTATTTTTATTTCAAAGTAACTTGGTCTTAGATAGTAAAACAGCCAATGCCTTAAAATAAAACCAAAATGACTTTTGACTGACTCAATAACGTTTTCGGGAGAAGATTGGAGGAGAGAGGACAGAAGTGGAAATATCAACTTGTGACAGTTTTTGTGGCTTGGGTTTGTGCTACTTTGGTAGGCTTGGAAATTTTTAGTAGTCCTGTCTATCAGAAACACAACATTGTAGTCCTGGCTGTTACTGGAAGTGGTTGAAGGAGCCCATGAGGAATCATGGGCATGAAAGCATAGCAAGTGCACCTGGCTGCTGGGTTTCCTTGTGTAAAGTCTTGTGACCTTTTCCTTTTTTCTTGTTGCTTAGATTGTCCCTGCAGCTTCCCTGCTTTGAAGTAAGCTGCCAAACTGCTAGAGTTCCCATAACCTAAGAGTGCACTTGTCTCCATGTGTTTTTTGTGCATGCAATAAAACATTCAGAAGGATTTTAGCTCCTTCATCAATTTTTAGGCATTTGCCCATTGAGGGAGGACAGATGGGAATCCAATGAGATCTCTTGCGTGAGTCTGTACTTATTGGTTAAAGGCTTTACTTTGGTGTCACAGCAAAGAAAAACTTCAAATGTCTCTTTATTGGGATCCATCTTGCAATCTGTCTGCCACTGAAATGAAGAGATTGGAGGGAAGTGAAAAGAAGAGAAGAAAACAAGATGGATCTCGATGAAATCCACACAGATCATATCTCAATCACTCTAAGAAGACATGTCGTGTTCAGTTGGGCTGAAGAATTGTTACCATTGAAGGCACTTTATTGCTACTTTAAATCAGGAAAAACCTCTGCTCTGTAACTTATTTTTCCAACAGAAAGTAATTCAAGAAAGTTGATGTTGCACTTGTCCTTCGGAGTTTGCAGTGTCTTCTGGAAGAACGTTTATGTAGAACTTGAAATGATTACAACTTTTCAGGATTGCAGTTAATTAGGTTACTCTCCCCGACGTCTCCTCACCAGTCTGCAGATAAATCCAGCCAGTTTTCCGAGATCCAGCTCACGGCTGTCCGCAGGGCCATGCAGTAAGTTTGTGTCGTGTGTGGGCATGTTGAATATGGCCTTCATGTTTATTTCCAGAAACAGAAGTGTATCTCTGTGGTATCTGTTTTTGTCAAATATTGACTTTCTTTCAGCAGTGTTAGAGGTAAGGAATATCTCTGGTAAAATCAGGTCACGGGGATTGCATGGCATTTCTATGGCCGGAGCACAATTTTGTTAGTTTGTTTTTTAAGTAAATTGGGGCAGAGATGACTTTTGAAGCATCCCTTCATAGGAGGCAGGAACATTGCTTTGACAAAACATGGGGGCTGATACTCACTCCTTTGTATGCAAGACTGATAAAGCAGAGTGCTTCAGTGATTGATGATCTGAGACCCATTTTAAATGGTGTCTGCCTTTTTGTTCTTACTCTTCAGAAATATCCTGACCTTGCAGACTTACAGACAGGCTTTTCTTAACAATACGTGCAATGTCAGCACCAGCCAGAAACATATCACCCTGTGTAAGAAAATGTCCTGAAATAAAAGGCCGGAGGTGGCTTGTAAAGCATCAGCAAGCTTGAGTCCAGAGCACGACGAAAACTTTTGTAGGAGATGAAAATACAAGAACTAGATAAGATGGTCCCTGAAAAACTAGTGATAACAATTAAATGGATATGCAACCAAGAAGGATGTAAGTATATTCATGCCTTTTGCCAGCACAGTGGTAACACAAAACCAGACTACAATGGTTCCATGTGGCAGGGGCTCAACTTTATTTTGTGTCACAAGTAAGATTGCCTAGCCTGGTGTTTCGAGTAACACGCTGTAAAATCCATTAGGTGAGCCACCATCCCCCTACCCTTCACATCAGCCTACAGCATATCTCTTAAGGAGACATTTTCATTTGAAGTAATTTACTGCTGAGGATGTCCCATAGCAATCGATCATCTTTCTGACAGCTAACACCTCTCACTGCTTCGGCACTGGTGTGAAGTGTTGGGTTTTGATCTACAGGCCTGGCTCCTTGCAGCTGTAAGTGACTGTAGATGCTTACTGGTGCAAATACTTAACACAGGCAAAGGTAAATGGAGCTGGTTACAGAGATTTTCTATGTAAAGTAGGAAAACTCATGCTGATAATTGTGGCAAATTTGAGTAATTTGACTGTAAGAGGGACAAAATTTGGGATATTTGTTAATTAACTACTTACAGAAACTTTCTTTCCAATAGGAGGGAGAACATTTCAAGGAATGGTTGTGCATTTAAAAATCAGTGTATTGTAGTGCCATGTCAGAGAATATATATTTTATAAAGCAGGAGCTGGAGTACCTTGTCTTTAGGCTTCTGCCTGCAGGCAGCTGCTGCCCTGCTGGTGGTGATCTGGTTCACGTGCTGGCGCTGTGCTGTTTGCTGTGTTTCCAGAGTGAAAGTGAACTCCAGTGACGTTTCTGGCCGTGAGTTAAGTTTGTGGACAGGTAGGGGAGAGCCCATGTCTGCTGATGGGAAGGGTGAGTCTCAAAGGGCTGACCCTTCACTTGATGAATTCCTCCTTATCCAGGCTCCTCTCATCGTCTTGTCCTCTTCGTGGAGGTCCTGGGTCTGGGACTGCCACTGACTGCACAAGGGGTAGCAGTGCAAAGCAGAGAAATGCCTCAGGGGCCTGGCAGCCCCCAGCTTCTGGGGTGCAAGTGTGTATGTGGCTTGGTCCAAGCAAACCAAGCCTTTCATCTTCTTGTAACCAAATACTGTGAGGGGCATTTTGTGTCTGTGTGCTTCCTTCCCTGCAAATGGTAGGAGAAAGGACATCTCCCAGCGAACGTTAGCAATGATTTGTGTCTTTATAGAGCTGAACTGTGTGGGCCACCGAGTGCACTGTGGCCACAGAACTATTGATTATGCTGAATTTCTCTTTGTTCCTTTGTTTTGGAGACTTTAATACTAAAGGCAAGTATCTGTCTGATAACTCTCGGAATTGTAACTGCTTTATCCCATAGGAAAGAAAACAAATGGGCCCCCTCTGCCTATTTATTCTTGAGTACTTCTGCCAAGGCTTCCATGAGGAAACCAAACATGTGAGTGGGAGCTCTTGTCCCATCTTTCATGCACTTATGTTCCCCAAACCACAGCAAAAGAGAGACATGCCATTGCCTAGCGTCATAGAAGCAATGCTGTGCTAAAGACACCAAAAGCAGCTGACTGCAGCGCACGGACCTCTGCCTGCATCCCCGGGTCCCCAGCTTGGCAACCTGATAGTTGGCTGCGGTTATTTCATTTCTAGGAAAGAGGCTGGTGCTATTGACCCTGAGCTATTATTTGCCTAATGAAATACAGGGAACCGAGGGGTGGGAGCTAGATGTGAGGATCTGCGGCTTGGTGTCTTTCCTCCCTCTCCTTCCCTGAAAGAGTTTTGCAAGAATGCCTCAGCACTGCCAGGACACAGATGCCAATGGCTGGTAACAACGTCCCTGCTCCAAGGGTGTCATATCCTGAAATGCTCTGCGTTGCTCTCTGCAGCCTTTACAGATTGAAAAAACCACACAGCTGGAGCCATCCTGCCTGACAGAGGGAGCTATGGTCTCAATACTCCAAGGAACTTTGCAGCAAGACAATGTTTTGCCAGATGCCCTCAGCCATTCATTAATGGTCCTAGGCAGCCCCTGGTGTCTGGGGCATTGCCTGTTATGCTGAGCCTGGCTGTCACCTCGGCTTTCTGGCCCAAGCAGAGCATCCTGTCCATTTTGACAGTCCCGTGCAGCTCAGAGCATTGCACTTTAACAGGCCCCAGGAAGGTATGGCCCTGCTCGTATCCTGCCTGCCTTCTCCCCAGGATGCTGCATGGGCTCAGCTGGGAGAGCAAACTGACCTCAGCCTGCGCTGCTGGACCAGGTGGACTCTGTCAGACCTGCCTGCTCCAGCAGCTTCTGCCACGGAAGGCAGAGGGAGGCAGGCCATGTATCAAAGAGATTTCTAGATAGCATGGGGTCTTTTTCTGTCAGAAGACCCAATTCAATTTGCAGATCACAAAGAAAATGCTGTGTGCCTTATTAGTGAGCTGCAATCTGTTCCTTCTCCACCCCCCCCAGTTATATTCCTCACTGGGGATTTATTGTTCCTTTTCAATCTGATGTTTCAATCTTCCATGTCGCTGCCTTTGCCCCTCTTGTTTCCCTTTCCAGAGCTGCTGCTCATACTTTTGTGTCTCCTGCCCTTGCCAGCTGGAGTGAGATACTTGCGTGATGCTGGACTCAGAAGTGCCTTTAACTGCCTGCCACTGCCAGCTGCCAAAAAAAAAAAAAGAGAGGAGGTGCCCTGTAAACACAGCAAATGAGAATACTGCTGCAAGGCTGCACAGGTCCTGCCCTTTCCGCAGCACTCCTGTGGCCAGGCGTTAAAAACACAAGCTGGCAAGCACAGGCTCTGTGGTTTTCAGGAGACATCACAGACCTGGGAGACCCTTGTATCTGTGCTTGCCTGACAACTGACATCAAAGGGAAACAAGGAAGGAGAACGTACATATTTGCATTGCTGTTGCACGCACAGAGCTTGGCCGAGGTCTGTGCTATCTTCATGCTCAACAAGTTCTTGCTCTGAAGAACCTACAGCAAACCAGGAAGAAAAATGGCCCCTGGCTGCTTGCTTTGCGGAGATAAATAGTTGGTGGCAGCTGAAAACAAAGCCTTTGGTGACAAGGCCATATTTCCCTGTAGGTAGAAGCAATCTGGGAGAAAGGACTGAGACATACTGCATTTGAAGAGCTCCCAGAAAAGCCTGACAATTACAATATTTTGGGACATGTACCCTTATATCAATAACCTAAATAGTTATGCCCAAGAAGGCCAGCAATGTGGTACAGCAGGGACATACTGTTTGTGCTCAAGTGCCAAATCTACACCCTTCCTCTGTGCTCCAATGTCTTCGGCGTGTGCTGTACACCAAGTCCTTTCTCCCCTACATAGGGATGCGTTTCCTGTGGTTTGTCCTCTGGTGCCTATTTTTCAGTTTTTCCTGCTGAGGGGACACAAGTCTCCAGTGATGCCATCAGCTGGAAGCAAGCGAGCGGCCGCGGCGGGCCCGCGTCTCCCCAAGCTTGTCCGTATTGGCTCGGCAGCCCCGGCGGCGCGTGCCAGGCGTTGTGCAGCTGCAGGGCTCGGCGCCAGCGGCGAGGTCTCTGCCTGCACCGCAGAATGCCTGATTCAGCAGCAAAATCCCCGAGCTGCCTCCAAGCCCTCCTGGAAAAACCATCTGCAGTCATCCTGCTTGGGTGGGAACATCCAGTGCTGGACGTGTCTTCCAGCTCTCCCCATCTGCTGTGCGACGTGCAGCTCCCCGGGGAGCCTTTGGGCTTCACCTTGAGTATCTTGGGCTCCTCGCTGCTTGAGGGCATGAATGAAGCGCAAGAGTTTCTGTTGCTCTTTCCTTCCTTCCTTGTCCTGAAGGCCTAACCCAAAGCCCACTGAAACCTGTGGAAAGAATCACATTGGCTTTCCTGTGTTTTGGGACTGAAATTGCTGCTTGCTCCTGCATCAGCTGCACATCTGTAGTGTTCTGCTAGTGCCTTTTAAAACTAGATTTCCTAGGATAAAACAAAAAGAATATAGGGGAGGAGGGGGCGGGGGGGAAGGCACAATAAACCTCTTCCTTCATCTAAAACAACAGTAATTGGCTGTGGAGGGATGTTATGGGATTACCTGAATGCATGGCCTGGTATCCTCTGTACCTGGCACTGAGTGGCCACAAAAGCATCTCAAGTAGAACCAGTTAAATGCATCTGGGATAATCTCTTAGTACTGTTCCTACTGTCTTCTCTGTGATATGGAGGATATGTTGCATTTTCTTTCTGGAGCTACTTTATGGAAGTACAGCAAGAGCCCTGATGTGTTTTGTGTGTCTGCACAGCTCCACAGTGTTTGGCACATTGGTCTGGGGCTGAATGAAATGCACCGTTTCATCTGGAATGGAAACTTTTTTCCCCAGCTTTTTTGCACTAAACTCGTGTTAGGCTGCCTGGCAGGTGGCAGCCAAAGCAACACCAGGAAAGGAGGCAGCGGCTGTTTGACAACCTCAGCCACAATGGGTGAGTCCGGCGAGTGACACTGATCATCACCTCCCTCTTTGTTTGTCCCTGTGGCTCTCCAGGGCTCAGCACTTATGGGCCAGGTCAGCTGTAAGCAGGGACCATGCTGGACTGGCACCTCATGCTGGTTGTGGTGAGGTCTAGGGGAATGCTCAGCATCACCGCTGGTTGGAAGCAAGCACTCAGTGGCCCAGAGGTCCAAATCTGAACAGGGCTGAGGAGTATTCCTGACAGCTAGCTAACTTATCCCGGCTTATCGTGCTTCAGTCTCAAGCTTTGACAGCCCAAACTGTGGCCAGAGGCCTTGTGTCCCTGAAAATCCATCTTTGGATGGCAGGGGAGGCCCATGGGGTTCACTGGCACTGTGACAGAGAATGAGGGCTTGGCCTTGGCTGTGCAGTTGCTCTCCTTGGAAGTGTTTTTTCGGTCTCTGAAAGCAGTGCCTCAGCTGGTGCAGATTGTGCTGGTCCCAGTGACATGTGGAGGCTGTTACGTGCTTACATCAATCACAGCATGCCAGTTTATTTTCTCTCTACTTAGCTGTTTTGCAATGCCTTCCCAATTCAATTGCTAATATTTTTCGTAATTACATTTGAGCAGCTGCATTGGTCTGGAATTTGTACAGACGTCCTGAATTTTGCAGTGTTCTCACTCACACAGGGCACCTCTCACAAACCACTCACTCTTCGGAGAGGACCCTGCAAGCCAGCCAGCACTGCTGATAGTGACAGAGCAGTGAGCTTCCTCAGGTAAACATCCTCCTCCTCCTCCTGCCTCGTCTGCTGGGGACAGAAGCGAGCAGAGGTTTGAATTGCTAGTGCCAGCATAGCAAGTACCCCCAAGATGGAGCTGTGTGGAAAGGATAGAGGCCAGGGATATTCTGGCCAGTATTGTTTTAAGGCACCCAGGAGAGGAGCTGAATTCAGATCTTCCATGTTCAGGATGGCAGCTCCTTGGTGCTGGCCATAGCGACCTCAAATCCCAGTGCCTCACATGGCTACATCCCCATCTTGCAGCAGGAGGTCCTTCTTTCCTCTCTCTATGTGTACACTGTGTCCTTGCTGAGCCACAGCGAGAAGGAAAAAAAACACGTGGTGTTCCTTCCTTTGAGCGGCCGTCAGCAGAGCCTTGTTGGGCTGCCCTGGTCCGGTGCTTGATGCTGTGCACAAAGGAAACGTCTTGCTGAGACGCCCCACTGTGCTCAGATTTGCCTCTGAAGCAGGAGACGCAGTGACCTCTATTTCAACATGAATAATCACAATTGTAGCTCCTACTCGTCCAGCGATGCAGGTCTTTATTAGACCTGACTGGGGTCTGTAACCTCTGCTGGCTGCAGGTTCTCCCAGCTGCCGGCATGCTGTGTGAAGTGCTGTTTGTATTTCCTTCTATTCATGCTAACCTTACCTGCCACGAATGATGCAATCTTCCTGACAAGAAGAGATCATAGGGAGGTTCAAAGTCTAGCATGGAAAAAAGAGCGGGGGGGGGGGGGGGGGCATGGAAAAAAAAGGGCAAAACACAGAATTTTGAAGGCTGAAGGTCATTTGGGCATGGGGCTCAGGGGACATAAGAGACATTCTGGAGCTTCCAGGTTGGAAGGGAATATCCACCTCGTGCCTTTCACTTGCCTGGAGCTAACTGTGCTTAAGCCATCACAGCCGACAGCTCTGTTGAGTCCATGGACTTCAGAGAAACCTGAAGTGAAGTGAACCTCTAAGGGCTGGTGGAGCCCTGGTTACTGGAGAGGGAGAGGTGGCAAGGACATCACCAAAGGCAAGCACAAGCTCATTTGTCCAGGGAGACATGAGGCTGAGATACTGCAGGTCTCAGGAGTGAATGACAGCTGTAAGCAGTCACTTGGGACATTCAGGGTGGACACCGGAAGAAGCTTCTCCCCAGGAGGGTGATGCAGCACTGGAACAGGTTACCAGGAGAGGTCAGGGGCTCTCTGACCTTGAGGGTTTTTAGACATGGTTAGACAAAGCCTTGGCTAGTCTGAGCTAGTGTTGGCAACAGTCCTGCGTCTTTTGAGAGGCAGGACCAGAGGCACCCAAAAGTCCTCCCCAGCAGATACTTCTACAACTGTACTTACATTAAAATTGAATAAACATGCACTTGTGTTGACTTAACCTTCCCAGTGAGCATGTTGATCTGGTTTTGTTGACACACTCATTCCTAGAATCTGGTTCTCACTAAATACGAGTGAAAATGGGAGGCTGCCTCCATGTTACCTGAAAAAACACACAAGTTGGGTTTTTGGTTAGTTTCTGGTGCCATCCTTCAGGCTCTGGGAAAGCTGACAGGGGCTGCACACTCATCCCTGTAATGACACGGTGCCAAATGTCACCTCATAGCAAGCTTGACAGATGCAGTTACTGGGATAAGATGACTCCTTGTGATCAGGAATATAATGGCCTTTCTGCACGTATTTCTGCGATGTCTTGGCACTTCAGCTTCTGCTGCAGGTAAAACAGGCTGCAGCTAGTGGAGGCTTGTGCCAGATGTTCACTCCTTCACTTCTTCTAAACCATGAGATGTAATAATGTGTTTCTGCTCCATTGCAGGCACAAATCAGGACCTTTGAGGGTGCACAACTGGAGATACTCCTCTGAGATCAGGGGTTAAAGCTCTGCCCAAGCTGCTCTCAGCATGGCGCACGCTCCCCTCCCCTCCCATAACTGCCACCCTTAACCAAATCTTCTCCCAGTCCCATGCCTCACCAAGACCCTTGTCTGGCAGCTGCCAGCCCAGCCCAGACCCACGGCTGGGCTAGAGAGGCCCTGTAAGTGCTGGCAGGGATGAGCATAAGTCCCAACCAGAGAGGTTGCTGTCTTTTTACAAGGCACTGCTCTGTGTTACCTGGGATGGGCCACCAGAAACTCTGGCCATGCATTCCTGTATGGTCTCACGGGGGATGAGGTAGCGGTTCTGGTCAGAGAACTTTCTGCCTCACTTCCCTCCATCCCAGGCTTGGGGAATGGTGAGCAATTAATCTGAAACTCTGCATAGTAAAATATAAATCCTCCACAGCCTGAGAAATTCTGGATAAGAGCCAGAAAGGGTTAAGAAGGAAACATGTTCCCTCCAGCATAATTGTGTATTTGGCTTATATTTTAATAAATGAGGAACAGCTGAGCAAAGAGGCCAAAAGGAGAGAGTCCCCCCACCCTGAGGTACGTTCAAGGCAGAGTTTGGGCTGCGAGTCGGACACTGGAGTGGGCATTTAGCACAAAACACCAAGGATTAACTGTGAATTAGACAGCTACGTAGACAGTGAGTAGCAATCAGAGTGAGTGGCTAATGGAGGTGTGAAGGGTTGTTTTTTTCAAAGAATGTTTAAATTTTCCTTTCAATTCCCCGAAGGCAGGAAGAGAAGGAACAAAGCTAGGCACTGTGGTCGAGCCTGAGGGGAGCTGGAGGCCTGGGGCGATAAATCAGCAGTGAGATTAAGGGGAAAACTAATGTAATAGATGAGACAATACAAAAGCAGGAGTTTTACTACTGCAGTCAGCTCTGAAAGGATTCAGTTCCAGATGCTTAAAGTGGGGGTGGATCAGGAACCCCCATCAGATGGGGCCCAGCATCTGGTAACATCTGACAATAGCAGAAGCAGAGGAGGGTTTCCTCTGCACCGGGAAGGGGTTTCTCCTGGAGAGAGCTGCTTCCATAGCAAGATAAAACAACCTGCATTAATGGAGAATTTCCTCTTTGTGAGGAAAGCTGATGATAACCATGGGCATTTTGGCGTTTCCCTCTGTTCAGGAAATGTGTCTTGTTCTTGCAAGACATTTCTGGGAAAGCTTTGGGATTGGTTTGCTGCTCAAAAGCAAAAGCACGAGGTGGTTCTGAATGATGGTGCCATTGACCTAACACTGATGGGTATATCGGTCTTGATAAAGCCCCCCCACACAGACGGACAGCCCCAGGGACAAGTGGCAGTTTAGCACCCCCATGTTCCTCAGGGAGTGGCTTGAAGCTGTTAAACTTGGTTCTGATAAATCTTTAAGAAGCGGCTGAGAAGCAGCTCACAGGCGGGGCAAAAGGTAAAACAAAGACCTGGTTCATGGAGGAATTTCTCCTGCAGGAGCAAGGGCTGTTGGGTGTTGGGCACCGACCAGCTCCAGGTCAAAGGCAGGCTAACCCTCAGACCACAGCACTGATGCAGCATGACAAATTGCTAGAAGGAGGGGGGATGTTGCTCTATTACAGGATTTTTTTATTTTTTTTTTAATTTGAAACAGTTAAGAAGAATTCTCATTTGGGAAAATTTTGGCTGTACTTTGGTATGGCATTAGACTTCTCTGTTGGGTCTCTTCTGCTAGAAGTGTTTAGATTTATTTTTGTTTGTGTTCTGTCTTACGCAGCTAAGAAAACAGTTTCAAATAGGACAAATTGTCTTGTTCCAGGGAGGAGGTCTGGTCTGGAGAGTGAAAACAGCTTGCTACTTGGAGAGCCATCTACAAAAGAAAAAGCTCTAAGGACAGTTCCCTACACTGTGCCCCAGAAGAGATATTGGAGAGCCAAGACATTGGCCTTGGGAAGCACTGCTATGTGAGACAGTCTTCTGGTTAAGAGGCCTTTTTTTTTTCCCTAGGAATTCTGTGCCCCCGTGCCTGTCCTCTGGGTGCTGGCCCTTTGGGTACGATGGGCAGAGAGGCCCTTCTCCTGCTTGTAAGAAAGGGAAATTGTGTTAGTTCATTTCACAGGGCTGCTGGTGCACCTTTTTGATGTAGTATTTAATAGCTGGTGCTGTAGAAGAAGAATTGAGTCTATTTTAATCGTGTGCGTCTCTCCCATATTTGTGGGTTTTTTTTGTGTCACTGGCAACGTGAAAGGAAGAAGTGCCCATGAAAGACTCAATGTTCCCGCACAGCAAATCAGTGCTGGATGCACAGAAGCGTGGGTTTCTTGTGGCAGTTGGATGGAGAGCTACACTCGAATGCTTAGAAAAGTGAGATGACATCATGTGATCTATATATCTCGTGAAAATGAATCAGCGCTACTATTGTTAAAACTTCTCCACTTGTAATGGCTGCTGTGGCAGACTGGTTGTAATGAAGAATTTTAAACTCAGTGCAAGATATAAATCCTGGTAGGAAGCAACTTTAAAAGCAACAGGAATTTTGCATCTTGAAAACCAGACTCAGTTTAGGCCAATTTCTAGCCAAAGAGTGGATTCAACACTTCTAGGTTCTCAATTAAAAGGTCATCATCACATCATCAAGAGATCCAGACTCACCACATCATCAGTCTGTTTTCCAGAAAAAGTCACTCTTGTCCAAAGGACAACTGGAAATGCCTAAATGAGATTGTAAAATTGGTACATGTGACCTGAGCCAAAACCCATTTTTCTGTCAAGGCTTAAAAAAAAAAAAAAATTGTTAAGAAAGAAGTGTTAGGAAATGGCAAACTTTTGGTAGACAACTCATGAGATTAAATTTATGAAGCTCTGTAGAAAGAGGAGCTGGTGGAAATTATTCTTGCATTTACACCTAAGGTAATCACTCTGGATTTATGACTATATCTCGGGCTGCAAGCCTGAGTCTGATTTATTAACTACTGTCCCTTTCAGTGTCTTATCCAGGGTGGTAAACCAGCTGTAGAAAGCTGAAAAGAAGTTACGCTGCATGTCTTGTCTTTTCAGCCTGTTTCTTGTGTTCATTTTGGTCTATAAACAAACATCTCTCTTACGTCTCCTAAGTAGATTTTCTGATCGAGTTCCCGGAACAGACCACCACCAGTCTCATTAAAGTTTATTTATGCTACTTTCATGCATGAATAAAAAAGCTCCCATTCACTGCTGATTTTATTTAGTTAGATCCTATGCCTTGCAGTGGACATTGAATTGGAGTGACATTTTTACCACTAAAAAAAAAAAAAGTGGGACTGTGGAGAACAGTTTGATGCCTGCATCTTTTGCAGTATGAAAGGCAAGGGGTTAACCTGTTCTTGGCTGTATGGTATTGATTGAGGCCCATGCAAAGAAAACACAGCTGTAAATACTTAGGAGTATTCCCTAGTAGCTGTTTTTTCCTGGGTTTTGGGTTTTTTTTTTGAGTAGGTCATTGAAGTGGGACTCTGGAGGTATGATCTGTTTCCCAGGGATGCCATGCGCTTGCTGTGTGATAGGAGGAGGAAGGTCACTAGTTACTCTAGGTCTCAGCTCCCCAGCTGAGAACGATGCTTTCTCTCTCCTCTGCTTTTTCCAACTTGCTTGTTTGTATCGCTAGCTTTTCAGCAGAGTAACATCTACTCTGCCTGTGCGCTGACCACGATGGGTCCCGCTCTCAGCTGTGGCCTCTAGACACCGCTACGGATAACAAATGTGATTTTTTCCCTTTACATTTCTCTCATTTGACTCCATCCATGCTACAGTGCCTGTGAGGTAAGAGTAACAGCTAAAAATTAGGAAAAAAAAAAAACCAGCAGTAGAGTTGAAGAACAAGGGAGTAAAGATCCAGCAGGTGTGAAAAGTTGTGAAATGGATTTGTTTTTCTCCAGTCCTGCTGGATGATGATCTCCTGCAAAGGTACCGTATTTTGGAACCAGAAGGATTTGAGCCTGTCCTTTAAGTCAAAAGGGTGAACAAAAAGCAGCTTTGTGTGTTTCCTTTGTGCTAAGCACAGTGTGAATATTCTTAAGCATTGCCACACGGATTAACATCTCTGCATTTTAATGTGCCTGGTGCTGGAATGTAGCTGGAAAGCGGAGCAGGCAGGAATGGTCTCTCCAGGCAATGGGCTCTGCTAGGTGTCTCTTTGAAGTGCTATTCAATAGCTTTCTGTTACTCTTTCTTTTTTTTTTTTTTTCCCTCTTCCTCTCCCCCCTCTCCTTTTTCAACAGCTTCTGGAACAAATTCTGATAGATTTCATGTTTCTAAAATTTACTGGACTGGACAGTTTTATCTCCAAATACTTTTGCATGGCAGTAGTATATTTTAAAAAAACCAAACAACCAAACATGTGGACAGAAGTATGGAGTTTGGTATTTACTTTGGATCATTAACCTGGTCTGTAAATTTGATTTGATCGCTCCTTTTTTTGTTCCTCCCCTCCCTTTGTGTAATTTCAGAGCCCATGAAGAGACGCTGTCGTTTGCTGCTTCGGGATCCTAGCAAGAAATGCGAGTCTGATGGATTGTAAATGCACCTGCTTTGTTTAAAACCCAGCCAAACAGATAAGTGCCCTTTTAATTATCTCACCAATAGCATTTTAGACATATTCGTGCACAAAACCGATATGTCTTCAGTTTGGATTCAGTTTGGTGAACCCTCGGTGTTTCACCATTGCAAATGAATGTTTTGCAGTTCTTTTGGCTGAGAAATCCTAGACCATATCGCTATTTCATGTGAGCTAATTAATTAGTGTCTGACAGAACTGCAGCTGATGGCTCAGGAAGCTCCTGGGGGTCTTCCTCACCCCTCCAGAGCCGAGTCTCCAAGCTTTGGGACTCTGAGAAGCAGCTCTGTGGGACCAGACAAGGCTGATATGACCCATCTGAGCCTTAAGGAGTCCTCTGGGACTCATTAGAGGTTTATTAACTAAACTTGGCTCGTTTGATTGAGAAGATGCTTGTTCAGGCTTGGCGTGATCTCAGAGAAGCCAGCTCACGCTGCTGGCAGGAAAGAGGGCTTTCTGCATGTGCTATTCATACGTATGTGGAGAAAATTATAATCTCCGCTTCCTCCTGCTGCTTTCCAGGAGGGAAAATAGCCAGGGATGGGGGAGAGAAGCCCTTAGTTTATACAGGGCATCCCAAGAGGTATCCTAGGGGAGTGGTAACAAGAATTGTCCCCTCAAATTTATGGGGACACTTATGTCTATGGATGGAAAAATACAGGCTGTCAAGAAAACTTCTGGCTGCTTAGATCTGCTTCTATAGGTGGCTGCTGCCTGCTCTTGGACACACCACTGCAATTATTAAATAATTTAAGAAATCCATAAAATGTGGTCTCATGTAGAGTGTAACTTTGCAGAAGTATACAGCCATGAGGCTGGGGCAAATATTGACTACACCTGCAATTTGTAGTGTTAAATAACAAAAAAACCAAACCTGGTAAAGCTGTGTGTGTGAGCATTGGAGGGGGATGTGTGGCAGGAGGAGAGACAGGAGCCAAATTACTCCAGACCTGTCTTATCTACGCTACCAGGATTAATTATCATTGTAAAATTTCTACTTTGTTGTTAGGAAAGCTACAAACAGGTTTGCTACAGCAAATTAGGCTCTATTAACTGATGTGAATTCATCTTACCTACCTGAGCAGAAGGTGAGTTTTTTTGGGGAAGGAGCCAGCCTAGGACTGAGTGAGAGACTGGAGAGAGAAGACAGTAAAGTAGGAGGTTACTGTGGCACGAGAGAACTGGATCTAGATCAACTCGTGTCATCCCCGGGGTGTCTGAAGTTCCCTGTTTTCTAGGAAAATCTCTTGACTCCTGCTGTTGTTACTAAGAAAGTCTTTATACTAATAGAAGAAATTATATGTCTGATATTAATGATTATGCTCTTTCTTACAATTGTAAACACTATTTATTCTTGACTCTTCAATAGTCTGATAGCAAAAAGTCTTGACAGTATGTTAAGAAACACTGATAAAATGAAGCCCTAGTGAGAAAATCAGGATTTGTTCATCCTGCAAGGATGGACAGGAAGTTAAAAAAGCTTAAATAATCTGTGTACCCCAACTAACAGAGCTCTTTGCTCCTCCAAAAAAAAAAAAAACCAAACCAAAAAGAAAACAAAAGAAAAAAAAAACAAACCGAAAACCTCAGAGATCCTTAAGGTCTTGATTTTTAGGTTTGCAACGTGAAATCTGCTTTCTGCCAGCATGCTGATATCAATGTTCTGTCAAATTATGTCCAACTAAATTAACCCTAACCTGGCCAGTTCCAGTCTAGACATCAAAGTTGCTTTTGGAAATCATACCCTGAAGTATGGCACACCACTTCTAATGCTCTGTGCTCACTGGCAGAAGAAGCAGAAAACACTAACAGTCCCTCTCTGGAGCTGTGCTGATGTGAGAGGTGATGTTGAGTGCATTATATGCACTTGTAGTTTCGTTTGTGCATCCAGCATCTGAGGAGAACAGATTCAAATAATCTTGACAGGCTTCTGCAAAAAATATTTTCCAGAAAAGACAACCCCTGAATCCTTAACTCTTTCCTCGTCTTACAGGTGAGCCTTGAGGACACTTGAGAGACTGTAGCTCCTGAACACATGAGCTTGCCCTGGGATTAGACGAAGAGCCATGGGGAAAAACAAGAAAGAAGAAGAGGCCGTCTTTCTGAGGAAAAAGATAACTTTGCTGAGGGCCTTCTCGCTCCTCATCGGCAGCATGGTTGGCAGCGGCATCTTTATCTCCCCAAAAGGAGTACTGAAGAACTCTGGCAGCGTGGGTTTCTCCCTTGTTGTCTGGTTTGCCTGTGGGCTCCTCTCGATGTTTGGTGAGTGGTGGTGAGCTTTGTCAGCCTTTGTTTAAGCACCTGGGAGGTGAGGGGAACCAGCACATTTTTATATGTAAAAAGATGGGAGCAGAATAGACCAAAATTTCCCTGTTCTTACTGCAACAGAAACAAAGGTTTAACAAGCCAGGGGTGAGAGGAGTGACCCCCTTAAGGGGGGGTGAGGGGGTCTTTAGTTCAGATTATTCCCCTGTGATGACTGAGAAAATACCAGTGCTTACAGTCTGTGAATATGAAATTATGTGTGAGTCCAAGGCAGAGGAGTGACAATGACTGCAGATGGAGAAAGTACAGTCTCTGCCAGGAAAGCTGGGAGAAAATGAGAGGATTCACTCTCTAAGGTGGAAGGGAGATGCAGGCATCTAAAAGGCACTTGTGAGTATGAGGGCTACGCACTGCTTTTCACAGGCACTGTGAAAAGAGCAAGAAGTGACAGTCTCAACATGCCTTAAAGGATCCCCATTCTGAGGACAGAGAGGCACCAGAGCAGATTGCCTGGGGAGCTGCAAGGTACCCACCAGCCAGGCGTGGGCGGGTGGGTGTCTGTCAGAAATGGTTTGGATATGTCTGATGCTGCCTCGGTGCAAGGAGATGGAGCAGATCAGTTCAGCCCTGCTTTCTGTGCATTACCCTTGGCTCAGTTTCTGGCATTTCAATATCAGCTTTTTCTCACAAAAGGTTGACTTTTTGATAGCAGTTTCATTCTAGTTCTTCCGAAATAACATGGCTCTCAAAGTTACAATGGGTAAAACCATTGACGCCTTTTCATTTCCTTCATTAATTGTATAAAAGCACCATCTCAGAAATGCTCTGAAGGTGCTGTTAGGACAACTGCAAGATTTCTCAGATCTGGAGAGAAATCTGGAGTTTATTTCGGTGAATGATGTTAAAATTCTTCTTCTGTCGTAACTTACAAAAAAAAAAAAAAAAAAGAGAAACACTCCACGTGGAAAGGAACACCTTGGCACTGTACATGTAAGTTTAGAAACAGGGACATTGAATTGTTAATATGGCAACAATTGTAATTCTTTTTCTTAGCATAATACGTACCAATATTTCACGTTGCTGCATATGCTGTTAGGCACAGGTCTCCTTTACTGTACATGCGGGATGCAGCTTTCGCTTAAAGAAAATCTTAAAACATAATGTGAACACAATGTTTCTTTCAACTGAACAGAGCAATAAATAACGCATGTCCTGGTCACGTAGCTCAAGCTCTGCACTTGGAAAGGTTTTTCTCTCTGTTGCATCCTTTGATAGCCTCTTCTGGAAGGGCCTTGGGAGCCTCTTTACCAAGTTATTGTATTTTGTAGCCAAGTTTATCAGCTTGTTCTTCCCTTTTATCAGCTTGATGACCTTCCCTGATAATTTCTCTGACACTTTTTTTTTGCAGTATGCTAGAAAGGCCTGCTTTCTTTTATGCTTTTATGCTTTTTTTCCTTTCAAGTATGGCATTTATATGAGTTCCATAGCATGAGTTCAGCAAAGCACTTAAATGCACGCTTGAAGCACGTAAAGAGACCCACCGGAATAACTGAGAGGAGGTATCTGCCTATGTTCAAGACTTTGAACAAGGATTTTGCACAAATTTGCCAACAGAGAAGCAGGAAACATTGAGGTTCTCAGCGTTGGTGTGACCTGAATATGGCACAATCGCCACGGGACTGGGAGGCATAGCTGTATCACCACTGGGTTCCTCTACGCTCTCTTTCCACCGCCACCTGAGCCAGGCAAAGTAGTAGATAGCATGGTTAGAGATGGTCTTACCCGACAGGGTCACATCCCAACAGTGCTCGGCCCCTTTGCAAGGAGAGTTGTGCTCAAAGAAATGAAGTGTTTTATGACTTCTTTTGGTGAACAAAGGATGTTTAACCTAGCAAGTGAATCCAGTGTAGGCAGGGCTTAAGATTTGTACTTAGACATGTCCAAATGGCATGATGAATTTCTTCATAGAAAAAACACAGATGGGATTTTCTTGGCACAGATGGAGGCATAAAGGTTTCTATCCATTTGTGTGAAACTTTTAAGCTGTCTTCCCCGGCACACCCCTCCCAGGGTTTCTTGTTGTGCCCCGGCGCAGGAGTAGGGGTGCGCACAGGTGCTTGTGAAGGCAGGAGCGGGCAGTCTCCAGGTCTGTTGGTGCACTTGTATGTGAACGCATGAGAAGAGACTGACTGAGCCTCTCACGTGGATGTTTCCCTTCCTCTGCACCATCGGGGCTGTGTTTTCTTCTGGTGGCAGGTCTTCCCTCTCAGAGGAGATGCCCTTCCAGGTCCTCTGTCTGGTGTCTTCGAATGAAGGAAGGGATTTATGTGAAGATGCAAGATAAGGACACAGGAATGTGGTCTGTGATCAAAAACGTGATTGAAATAACCAGTTTGGCCATCACCTGCCAGATGAGCTACTGTAACTGCCTTGTAAGCAGCGTTATGCCAGTCTAACTGCGATGAGAAACGAGAGGACCCAAACCTCCAGGACGTTTTTCAAAGGAAACCTCTTGTAGTTTCATGCAACATTTCTTTCACACACCTTTCCTTGTAACTTCCATGGAAAAGTTGTATCATTAATCAGAAAACAGAGAATTTCTTTCACTCTGACAGAAAAGTCAACATCAAAACACTGTAGCACACAAAAATAGGGAAAAGAGTGGCCTTTTTCTTCCTCTAATTTGCTACTTATTTTAAACACATTCATTCAATCCCTGAAAAGTTGTACAGAAAAGAGAAAAAACATGGGATGATTTACTCGGTTCATTTCTACCTGAACTTTTCCAGGTGCCTTGTGTTATGCAGAGCTTGGAACAAGAATCACCAAGTCTGGAGGACATTATATCTACATTTTGGAGACACTAGGGCCTCTGCCAAGTTTCTTATTCCTGTGGGCAGAGTTTTTTGCTATCAGGTAAGAGATTTTGTTTGTTTGCCTTTTGATGGATGCTGTGACGATTTAAAAACCCAAAACCTACAAGTGCCAGGTAACAATCTAGGCAGTTAGCAAAGGAAAGAGTAGAAACAATCTGAACAACTTTGAAATATTTTCAGTGATAAAAGGAAGGAGGCAATGTGATTTGTACTTGAAGAATATTTGTCTTCTCCCCTGGCAGCTGGTGTCCTCCAAGAGCCGTGGTATTTTTCAGAGACTGACAATAGATGTCAGATTTATTTCAGATGTTCTCTTTTTAGTGTGAAACTTCTTCAGATTCTCCTGTGGAGAGAACTTTCTGGCTTAGCCCTGAGTCAAATAATATTTTAGAATTTTGTTAATTTATTCTTTTTTAACTTTAAAAGGAAACCCCTCCCCTCCCAATAACCTGCATCCTTCACGTAAACTGGGATGAAGCAGGACATATGAAGCACGCTGCATTGCTCAGTATGATTAATCTCAACTTTGGCTTTCAAGTTGGGAATAAATCTTCTTGCAGCGCGTGATTGCAATGCATTTACTGAGAAAAACTACGAAAAAGACCCTATGGGACCACACCATTGGCATGGGAGAGCAGGATTAAGCTGAATGGGGAAACTTCCCCCACCTCCTGAGTATTGTGCAGTTTTTCATCATGCCATTTTCTGGCCGTTCGCAGACTACAGTTTGTACTCAGTTCCACCCCCCCCCCACCCCAGGCCTGCCAACAGTGCTGTGGTTTCTCTGGCGTTTGGACGCTACATGCTGGAGCCGTTTTTTGCCCCCTGTGCAGCCCCTGTCCCTGCCGTGAAGCTCGTGTCTCTCCTGGGGTACTGTAAGTACTAGCTGTCACGGGACTGCCAATCTTGGGGCCTCTCTGGCCCAGACCGAGGGTGCTTACAGGGGGTTATCTTCTGGCAACACCGTGGGGTTGGGGTCCCCTTGGCCACCCAAAACTTCCTGATCCTAGGCACTGGTTTGGGACCACTATGTTCTCCAAGAAGGGGAATGGGCCCCCCTGTTGACCAGCTGGAGCCCTAGGTCAAAGGATTGTGCCAAGTATGGAGGGTAGAAACTGTTCACGTACAACTATGCAAATGCCGCCTGGTTTGAGGGTGTAAGGGTCTAGGTTTTGGTCTAGATTTTGGACTCCTCGTCTGGTGCACCCAGCTCACAAAATTGTCCTGCCTGCTCTGGGCTGGTGTGTGCTGGCACAGGGTCCACTGTGAAGGGGGCTGCTGAGACATCCCTGCAAACTCACACCTTCCCCCCAGGCAGGCATGGATCACCCAACAGGAACCAGGCTCCTGGTCACTCTTAGGAGCATAATTCAGCTTCCCCTTCAAGCATTGTACACTAGGTCACACCTGTAATATTTTCCGACGTCTCTCCCTGAGCATCCTCTCTGTAAAGATGCAGCTTTGTTCCCAGCGTTCTCAGAGCAGGGAGAGCTGCTGTATTTTTTTCCTGTGTGTGTCGAGCGTGGGCTATAGATGTAGCAGTGTGGTCTCCTCTCTAGACATGGTCCTCACCCTCAATTCCTGGAGTGTCACCTGGAGTGCCCGGCTGCAGACAGCTCTCTCCATCATCAAACTCCTGGCGCTCATGCTCATCATCGTGCCAGGGATGATGCTGCTGGCACAGGGTAAGTGCGCTGCTGCTGCGTAGCTGAGGGAGGGTGCTCGACATGCCCACCTGCCATGGCTTTTATTGGTCCCTAATGACAAGCGTGGCACTCCTTTAGCTGGCAGAAGCTTTCTCTGCCTGCGTGCTGGACATGAACCAGCTGGGATCTGAGACTGGGGTCATTGGCATTGAGCTGCATCATTGCACCCGGCCCCCCATCAGGGCTGATGCACCCAGCTCAGCTGTGCTTTCTCCAAAACTGAGTCTCCCTTCGGTGTCTGAGGCTGTGTGAGCCTACCCAGGGTCGTACAGGCTCCTTCCTCTGTGGATGGTCTTTCTTCAGCGTCAGACTCGCCAGTTTGCAGTGTGGCTTGAAATCCTTCCAAAGCAGCACAAATTTGATGGACATCAGGGATGTGTGACAGCATCCCATGGTGACCTGAGCCAGTCACAGCTATGTAATGAGTTACCAGCCCTCAGCTGAGCCCTGGCAACTGCATCTCTAATTTTTTTGTGACTTAAGTGAATGTTTTTTACCTCCTAATTGAGATGGGCAGTAACTTTGTAAACTTACAAAGGACTCATGGAGGATTGTACTCGCATCCAGAGTGAGGGAAAAAAAAACCCCAAACTTACCAGTAGTATCTTCTGGGAATGATACAAGAGTATTGGCTTTAATCCAAGCCTCAGTTTATAGAAAAGCCGAAGGCATTCCCACTCAAGGGATGAAGCCTGCTCCCTCTTCACGCTATTACCTTCCTCTGCAAAGAAAACAACAAAGGCAGTAGAGGCTCCACGTTTGTATTTCTTTCTGATGTCTGGAGCTGGGTCCTTTGAACGTGCAGAGATCCCCTCCAGCTGGCAGCACTTCTGAACGGAAGGACTGCCCTGCAGCAAGAAATTCTGAGCCATTATTGTTAGGAATGCCTTCAAATGACAATCTGGAGCTCTGGCACCTGTCCTTCAGTGAGGAAGATAAGTGCTGGTGACATCTGGACGGAGAATTTGCCAAGAGACCCCAATATGACAGGTTGTATTTAATGTGACTCATGGGGGACCGTAAATCACTCATTATGGTATTGTAGACAATAAATCCTTTTTATGCACCATCACTTATCAGCAATCATTTTAGAACATAAAAAGACTACCCCAACAGGCCTACTCCCATATTTTGGTTCAGTTTTCTTCAAATCTATTTCTTTGACCTGGTTTTTTTTTCTGTTTAAAAATAAGATTTGTGCTTTTAAATCAGTTTGTGTGATTCCCCTGCCTTGTTCTACTTTTTCTGGTACTACTCTTCTCCTTTTCTCTGCCATTACCTTCCCTTTGGATCAAGTTTGTTTTAGAGTCTTGCTAGGCCAACGTTTCAAACCCAAATGCCCAAATCTCATCACAGAACTCCTTCCAGAGGCACCTCCATAGAAGGGGCCTCACTTTCTCCATGTGCTCCGTGCCATTTCATCCCTTTCCTGGCAAAGCCCAACTAGTCAAGCTCTGCACCTTTCGCTTTTAAAGAGACTTTGATGTGGGGAACTGAATATAGATGTGGAACCCAAACTTTGGGCCACCCGGATTGGAAAATGTTGGAAGTACACCTCCTTTTGACTGTGTTTTCTATTGATCTTCCTTTGAACGAGAGGCCATTAGGTGTTTCTCCTTCCTCTAGGTTTTTCTGGAGTTTGATAAAATATGGTTCATATATGAAATCCTGACTTTAATTCTTTTTTGTTGTTGTTATTTTAAGCCGACAACTTTTAGGAAAATTGAAGGAGATGGTAAAATGAGATCTCTGTCTAAGCCACCTCTGCTTTTTAAATTTTTTTTTGCTTTGCCCTCTGTGTCCTCAGTTCCTCCTTCTGCGGACAAGCCTCAGGGGCAGTGGGCAGGGACCACGTGCAGAGCAGGGGTCCAGGTTGGCAGTCCCTGCTCCTGCTCCTTTCTCTGTCCCAGTTCCCATGTTCTGGCCAGCATGGGGCTGGGGTCAGTGCGCCGGCAGCGGGATCAGGAGGGAGCACAGTGAGAGCTGAATTAGCCGCTTTGCTGGCTGCACCACATCAAAGAGGAGTCTGCATCCAGCTGCTTAGGGGACTTGGCGGGGGGGTAACTAAAAGCGCGGTGGGGGGTGGGGGGGTCAATCCAATGAATTAATTTGGGGCCTAAAGAAAGGACAGGCCAACTTGGGTCCTCTTGCCTCCACGATCTCCTGTTCCCACAGCAGGCTCTGTCTGAAACAAAACAAGCCACCACTGTTGCCCTTCCTGAAATGTCTCCCATAGTTGGATTGGGGATGGATTTGTTCTGTCACTATTTGTGAGGTAACCACATTAGCACAGCACTGAAAATTAAAGCAATGAAACAAATCTTCCTGGCTCCAAGGAAGTCACAAACACGTCCAGGTCTGGGCAAGAGGTACAAGAGGTGTTATCTCGTGGGAAGGAAGCCCATCCCTGACATTTCTCTGCTCCGTGTCTGTTGTTTCTTCTGCAGGCCACACCGAAAACTTCCAGGATGCTTTTGACAAACAGTCGCTGGTTCTGGATAAGCTGCCTCTGGCTTTTTACGCAGGCATGTTCGCATATTCAGGCTGGTAGGTGTGATGGGAGGGCACTTCATGGGTGGCAGACTGGTACCTGAGACCTGGCTCAAACCTTCTCCTTGTCTCTTCCCACCATGCAGGTTTCAGACCAGTTTTGTGCGTGAAGAGTTGGTCAGACCTGAACGGTAAGGCTGGAAAGAAGGCGTCTTGGGTTACCAGCCTCTGGGGTACCTCAGCTTTCCCAAATACAGTATGGGAGGAAATAAGTTTGGGGGTTCACCCAACCAACACCAGCTGCAATCTTCAGTAATGCTGTGCAAAACAAGGAAAAACATCTCATTCTTGCGTATGTCTCTTCCTATTTCTTGTAGAAATATCCCCCTGGCTGTCATTGTGTCCGTGATCACGGTAATTGTGGGGTACATGCTCACCAACGTCTCCTATTACACGGTCCTGGGAACACAAGACGTTCTGGCTTCTCCTGCTGTGGCTGTGGTGAGTCATCACTCCTACTGTTATCTTTCTTCAGTAGGGTCAGCTTACGCTGAAGGGGTGGTCATGGCAAATGTTTCAGAGATGATTTTCCTATAAATCCTTTGTCACTTTGTCATTTCTCTGGATTACTGGGCAACAGTAACAGCTTTTAGTCTTGCCCAAGAGATAATGAAAGGTAAACTGCAGATGACAATAGAAAAGGCAAGATGTATGAGTTATAGTTTACTCCTTCAATGGAGGAAGCTTTTTTTAATTTTGAATTTGATGTTGTCTAGACATCACCACACATTCCTAAAGTCACTCTTGCTTTTCCTCCAGAGCTTTGTGCAGCGAGCTTTCAAAAGCCTGATCTCTGTGGTCCCTGTCCTTGTTGCACTGTCCTGCTTTGGAACCATGAATGGAGGAATCTTCACGTTTTCAAGGTCATGTGCCTAAGAATGTGTTACTCTTTTGGCTTACTGAATTGGAGGGAAACACCAGTGACCGGTGCAACTGCCTACCCACGTGATAGCATTTTAGCCACTCTCGTGGGAAAAATAAGGCCTTTGGCTCCCAGGATGTCAACTACAGCATGACCTCTGTTGGCTAAGAGTCTGCCCTTTCTATTTCTGGCCAGGTTCAGGCTTTGGTATCCAGGGCTGGTCACAAACAAAGATTTTGATCTTCTCCCATCACCCTTCAGTTTAAATCTGCAGTTTAAAGCGAAATATCAATGTTTCTGGTGAACTAGAGGCTTTGTTGACATTGGCAGCTGCTCAGTGAGATTGAGAGATCTTTCGCTGGGTTCACCCAGCTGCTCTGCTGCAGGGCACCTGCTCCCTCTGTTGTGAGAATCTATGGCCAAAGGCAAAATCTCCCTCGAGGACTTTGCTTTGAGGTCTGTGAAATGTTATCAGGGATGGGCTATTCCTAAAGCAATAGTCGAGGCTCTTGTAGCAATAAGAAAAGCTTTGTTCCATGGAAAAATTATCTTGCCAGCTTCACTGGCTACTACATTGCATGTCCTCATGGGAGCCTTGAAATTGGAGAGGACGGGAGAGCTCATGGAGAAGCACGTCATGCTGGTCCCAAGGAGCTGAGCGAACTCTCTGGTGCTGGTTCTGTTTCACAGCTTCGATTGCAAACGGAAAACTCAGTTGATATGAAAGGGTTGTTTCATAGCACGAAAGCTAATGCGTTATTTGATCCACTACCCTGAAGTCCTGTATTAAATACAGGTGCGGAGAATCCTCCCCGTTAGCTCCTCTAGATAGTGGTTTTCTTTCAGGATAAGAAGTCCCCAGACAGCACAGAGGTTCTGCGTGTCCCTATCACCTTTCTCTCCCCGATCCTGGCACCCTTAACATAATCACTGCAGAAAGGCCATATAAACAGCGATGGGGCCTCCCTGGCTGCTGGCCAGCCACACCCCTGCAAAACCACAGAGACAGCAATAAAACCAGTTTTACACTCATGCCCCAGCTGCTTTGGGCCCTGCTCCAGCCCAGCTGATGCTCTGGCATGGTTTGTTTGTGGATATTAAGTTTATAAAATTGGATGCAGTGATTTCTCCCTAATTGCCCTTTCATGAGTCAAAGGAGGGATGAAGGCAAGGAGCTCTCTGCTGTCATTTTGTAGCTGGTCTTGTGCTTAGCTGGCCTCTAGGCAGCACACCAAACTATATTTCCAACAGCTGGCCAGAGGATTAAAAATACTCTGTTTGAAGAAATTGCACTTTAAAAAAAATTAAGATAGAGAGCGAGGTAGAGAGAGATATATATTATGAATACAGGCGTCAAGACTGACAATTCCCTTTTATAAACTCACCAGCCTCTCTTTTATAAAGAATTGAAGTTTGTGACTCCTCCACTTCTTACTGGAAAGATTAACCCCTTCTCTAATGGCAAGAAACTTTCTTGCTTCTGTTTCCAGCCTGAACTTGTTCATGGTCACTTTGGACTTGCCCAAAGCTCTCTGCTAACGGGCCACCCAAGGTGATGCTGCCAGTGGTCCTGCTGATAGGCTCTGTGCTGCGTTGAACTAAGTGGTCCTGAGAGAGCTATGGGAATTCAACATTGAGTTTTTCTTCAAAATGCCCCAAAATTGCGGCTAAAGGCAGAACTGTGACCTTGAATAGCAGACCTGTGCTGTGGTGGTGGGGGGCGGGGGGGTTGCTCTGTGGCCTCACGTCAGTCCAGCGAACCGATCTCATTTCTAGTCTGGATGTGGGATGCTAAAGCATAGGGCTCCCCGTCTTTTCCTAGGACTCTGTTTGTGGCTTCCAGGGAAGGACAGTGGCCTCCTCTCTTCTCCATGATCCACATTCGAAGGCATACACCCCTTCCTGCTGTTATGTTAATGGTAAGGAGATTTGACTGTGTGACATGCCCTGTTAGAATGGTTAGGGTTGGAAGGGACCTTCAAAGGTCATGTAGTCCAACCCCCCTGCAAGGAGCAGGGACATCCCCGACTAGGTCAGGTTGCTCAGAGCCTCATCCAGCCTGGCCTTGAACGTTTCCAGAGATGGGGCCTCCACCACCTTTCTGGGCAACCTGTTCCAGTGTTCTATAACTCGCATCGTAAAAAATTTTTTCCTAATTTCTAATCTAAATCTACCCCCCTCTATTTTAAAACCATTACCTCTCGTCCTATCGCAACAGGCCCTACTAAACAGCCTTTCCCCATCTTTCTTGTAGGCCCCCTTGAGGTACTGGAAGACCGCTATCAGGTCTCCCCGGAGCCTCCTCTTCTCCAGGCTGAACAGCCCCAACTCTCTCAGCCTGTCCTCATAAGAGGACATCTTCGTGGCCCTCCTCTGGACCTTCTCCAACTGGTCCATGTCCTTCTTGTGTTGGGGGCTCCAGAACTGGACACAGTACTCCAGGTGGGGTCTCACCAGGGCAGAGTAGAGGGGGAGAATCACCTCCCTCGACCTGCTGGCCTGTTCTTCCAGTCCTGGCTCGCTTGCTGTTGTAGTTCAACCCTGATCGGGACCAGACTACACAGTCTCTCTCTCACTCCCCCTACCTTCCGAGAGAACAGGGAGAGAAAATATAAGAAAAACGGCTCGAGGTTTGAGATAAGGACAGGGAGAAATCCTTAAAGTTACCGTCACGGGCAAAACAGACTCGACTTGGGGAAAACTATTCATTTATTACTACAAATAGCAGGATAATGAGACAGAGAACAAGATAACCTCCCCCCACCCCTCCCTCTTCCCAGGCTTAACATTATCTCTACCACCTTCTCCTCCTGAGCGGCACAGGGGGGAAGAGGGAATGGGGGTTGTGGTCAGTTCATCATATGTTGTTTCACGCTGCTGCTTCATGGTCGGGGGAAGAACTCCTCACATTCCTCCCCTGCTCCGTTGTGGGGTCCCACCCCTACGCCACAGTCCTTCGTGGAACTGCTCCGGCGTGGGTCATCTCTTCCACGAGGTGCAGTCCCTTCAGAACAGCTGTCCCAGCGGGCCCTCCACGGGCCACAGCCACTTTCAGGCATCCACCTCCCCTGGTACGGGGTCCTTCACGGGCTCCAAGTGGATCTCTGCTCCTCCGTGGACCTCCATGGGCTGCAGGGGGACAACCTGCTCCACCATGGTCATCACCACAGGCTGCAGGGGAATCTTGGCCAGGAGCCGCATTACTCCTCCCCCTCCTTCTTCACTGACCTTGGCGTCTGCAGCCGTTCCTCACAACAGGCTGGTAGATGTCTCTCAGGATCTTTTTTTACGTCTTATTCACTTCTCATCTCCTTTTCACTTCTTGCAGCCGGGCTGGACCGAGTCGGGCCCAGTCGGCTGCCTGGCGAGAGGCCAGAGGGTGAGGCCTGCAAGGCCCATGAGGCCTGCGCCTCCCCCTCTCCGCCTCTGCCCCCGCTCAGCTTCTTCACATCTTCTCTTCTCTCCCTTTTTTTTCTTTTTTTTCCCCTTCTTAAATACGTTATTGCAGAGGCATTATCACGGAACATTCTGCTACCAATCGGCTCGGCCCTGGCCAGCAGCAGGTCCGCCCTAGGCCCGGCCGAGTCCCCTGAACAAAGGGGAGCGACTTCTAGCAGTTTCCTACAGAAGCTACCACCTTAGGCCCCCCCTCACTAACAAAACCACGACACTTGCAAAGCGTGGAGAAGCTGAGGAGTTTTAAAGGGTGTTGAGTCAGCCTCTGAAAAATAAAGAAGGTGGAACACTGGAAATAGCTGCAAAGTATTAAGTCCCCTTGTGCCACCAGTGGTAACCAAATCCACTATCTCAAAGTCCCTGCCTTATAGCCTTGGACACCTTTTAAAAACACTGTCGCTACCATCTGCTGCAGTTGCTGCTTGGTATTGTCCCATGAAACCACTTCTGCGAGGCTTTAGCTATTAGAAAAATACTGAAATTCCCAGATGTGGTAGAAATGCAGGGAATGAGTATTTGCAGAGATACTCTTAGTTTCGGTTTGTTTTGGTTTTTTCCCAGCAATGGTTCAGCTCCATCCTAACTGTGCTGCAGTGCCTCTTGCTGCTTGGTGGACCTGCTAAAAACTTAGTGGGTGTCGTGGTAGGTAGCATTTGTACCGCCAGCACTGGCTTTTGGATCATGCATGTTTTAATTGCCCTGCCTAGGACATAAAGCATCAAAGATGCTGTTGATCTTGAAAGGATTGCTCCTTTCTGTCACACATCATAATAGCTCATTTAGGCCTTTTGCCTTCAGCCTGTGACACTGTTTTGTAAAGCTCTCTGACCTCTGAAATGTTGGGGCCGTGAAATAGCTGCCTGTAGATTGCAAGGGGGCTGGAGGAGGTGATCCATATTACCCTTTCTAGTCTGAGGACCGTAGTGAGGCTTTAATGACTGTATTTCCTCTTCACAATGCTCAGTTCCCTTTGGTTACTGCCATGGTGTGTATCGGAGATATCTACCATCTACTGAACTTCTTCAGCTTTTCCCGATGGCTCTTCATAGGATTAGCCACCCTCGGGCTCATTGTCCATCGCCACCGCCACCCAGAACTGCACAGCCCATTCAAGGTAACGAATGGCACATATTTAATGGCCGGGCTTGTAATTTCTCTCTCTTATTTGGTAATTATTAGAGCATTGCGTGGCCATGGTTGCCTTTAGGCTCTAAGATGTCTCAATCCCTATAGCTCAGGAAGGCATGTGGGGAGCTCCTGAAATTGGTTGATGTGCCCAGACAGCCAGATGTGGTAAATCCTATAAAGCCAGTTCTACATGGTGTCACTGGTCACATCTGTAAGACGGCAGCCTGCTCCAGGGGACAAAGTTTCAGGTTGGGAACTGGGAGATGTGCAGAAGGCAGTTCCACACTCGTCTCTTGTAGGCTGCAAGGAGGGACCGTTGTCTGGATATTACTTCAGTGTCTCAGCTCTGGCTGCGAAGCAGGAGGGTGTCAGGCCTGGGAAAAGAGCATGGCTGGAGGGATCCTGGGAGCAAACCTGACTTAAGGGGAATGATCTGCTGGCACAAAAAAAAAAAATTGTATAGTGCAAAGCAGCAAAGCAAAGACTGCTGCAGGCCCTGAGAATGCACGCAGTGCGTGCCTGCGTACCACAAAGCATTTTTTTTCAGCAGCCAGATAATAGCAGGTAACAGACAGGGCAGTGAGTGTCCCCATAGAGAAGGACCTTCCTTCTTGCGTGCTAGGGAGAGAAGAGAGCGGCTTTGTGAGCCTACAGCCGTGCGTGACCTTTGTGGGCCACCCGTTGTACCAAGAGCCCAGGCATCAGGTGGGGTTTGAGGAGTTGCCTGACACATTCTACATCCAGACCTTTTCCATGCTGGTTTCCAGCTAATACTACTGGTGCACGCATTGTTTTCCTGTTGCTGGTGGGACGAGTTTGGAGGAGAACGCAGGATTTACTGCGCTGGCACTGCCCTGCATGTACACCTGCAAAGCTCTAGCATGTTCAGAACAGTGGTCATAAGCAGTGAGAGGCATTAAAAGTGAAAGGGAAAGAGGGAAGCAAGGAGATTCAAGAGGATTTCTCAAGGGGAAGTTGAAGGATGCCTTGTCCCTTCATGCCTTTCCCTAGCCTCCAGCTGGGCTCCTCCAGTGGCCCTTTTCACACCGCTGGGTGCTGGGGTGTAGTTGGTCTCCTCGTCTCAGTTGGAGAAGCTGGAGCTGGTGCTGGTGCTGGAGCAACTTCTTTGCATTTGGGGCACCTTTCCCGCTGCCAGAGAAGGTGCAGAAGGCGTTTGGCCAGAGTGGTGCTTGAGATATTGCACAGGTTGTTCCTCTTTCTGGTTGCGCTTGCACAGTACCTCCAGCCAACTCCTGGGGAGGAGAGGAGACCTTCAAGGCCACAGGCACCAGGCAGCCAATCAAGGAGAAACTCAGGGGACAGAAATGCATCCCGCAGCTCCCAGGGCTCCTTCCCGAGCCATGTGAGGCCAAATGTGTAGCTTGGGGTGATTTTTCTTCTTGGTCTTTGCTGGAGGCAGCATGTTTAGCAGAGACCTTGAAGCTTCCCAGTTTGTTGGCTGGCTGCACTCATGTAGTCACCCAGAACCAGATTTTAAATAAGTTTTGTCTTTTTCTCTTAAACCAAGCTTCCTGGGGTGAAGTTTTTTAGTGGATAGCACTGGAGGTGTTTTCAGTTGCTGAGATTTTGCCCCATTTTGATTTAGATAGAGATTTAGACTTTTAACGGTTCCTAAAGGCAGGTTAAGTGAGGGAGGGAAATGCTGGGCTTTTGGTCAGCTTGGCTGATGTTTTTCCCCCCTCTCCCCGGTTTTTACAACCACTTCAATCGCGACGCCCGGTGATCTGCAGGCGGCGCGGGCATGTGCTGCGCTCTAGTGGCCAGGGAGAGGTCGTCTCCTGCCACCAGCTTATGGACAATAAACCATAAAATACATGTGATTGTGCTGGTACATCTTGCTTCCTGTAGCATTTTGAGTTAAAAATGGTCAGGCAACACCGGTAAGAGGAGGAAATGATCCTCTCACACACCTCTTAAGGTGACGGGTGGCATAAGCACGGGTACGTAGGAGAGGCTGGCAGGGGATGCTCGGGCTGGAAAGACAGAGCATGTAAGTTTAGTGGCTGGATGGCTGCCATTGCTAGAGCAACTGATCCCTTCCAGCTCAGCATGGTCAGCATCCAAAATAGGATCTCTGTAACCGGAAAAGAGATTGTCACCCTAGGTGAGACCAGTGGCTCCTTCATTCTGACAGCTATGGCGAAGAGTAGCTTGGCTGAGATTGGATCCAAAGACTGAGGTGGCACAGGTGGCAAGTAGGTACACGTGCACGTGCTTCCAGAGAGCAGTGGTGTATAGGCTTATATTAGGAGGTATGAGTCAATTTTGGTTCTATGCATCCTACTTGATCACAACTGATTGCCCAGAAACAGTGTGCAGGACAGCTGTATGATTTTTCTCATCTTCTTTAAGATGGAGTGTGTCGGCATGTATGGAGGCTGACTTGCCGCAGCCATCAGTTTTGCTTGAGAATCGTCTGTGCTTTTTCTCCCAGGTTCCCCTGTTTGTTCCTGTCTCTTTTACCATCATCTGCCTCTTCACCGTGGCAATGTCCTTCTACTCAGACCCTGTGAACATTAGCATCGGATGCACCATGGTTTTAAGCGGTTTTCCAGTGTACTACCTCATAATCCATAGGCAAATGTCAAATTGTTGCCGTAGCCCCTTTTGTAAGTATGCAATTTGAGTTTGTCTTCTGGACCTAAACATGCTGGGGGTGGGCATTGTTGGTTTGTTCCCAGTGCTCACCTCTAACGCAAATTGCTCCATGACCAACAGACCTCATGAAACCTAAATCACGACCCCTGCCACCCCTTCAATGGCTTTCTGAAGACACAGCCTCTGCAGCCGAAGAGACGAGGGGTAGGCTGTGCTGTGGTTGGGTGGCAGCCACGCATGGGTTGTGTCCACCTGGCTTGTGAATATACTGATAAACCAGCCTGACTCGTTGCTTTAAAAAAGACAGGTCTACCTGTCCTGAGGTCTACCAACGGGGTAACAGAGAGGGTCGGTTTTGCACCCCAGCCTTGGTTCCTACTAAACTTTATCATATCTTTGGGATCACCACCTACCTCTCAGTCAAATTTGGCTGACACGGAGCAACAAGATCAAGAGTTAGGATGGAGAGAGACTGACAGCTGGACACGGTAACCCTGCACACAAACGTATCTGCTCAAAGGCTGGGGGGAGGACTGGTAGGAGAAGGTGCTGCTTGAGGGCTATCTGGTGAAGAGGCCAGGATGGTTTTGGGCACAGATATGGGTGTGTAAATGAAATACACCTCCACTCCAAGCAATGTCTAGCAAAAGCCTGGTTTTGAGTTTAGTTTATAATTTTAGTCTTGAATCTTGTTTTCTTTTGATTTGATGTTAGGCTGAGGTGTATCAGTAATCAGTGAATAGAAAAAAACATACAGCAAGAAAGGAAACAGATACAGTGATTACTAATGTAAAGTGCTCCAGCCATCAATGCCGATGCTCTGATTTTCAGTCATATCTCAAGACTTCCTCTGAACTAAACTTTCTTCTTCTTTTTTTTTTTCCCCTTTCAGATTATCTTACACACAAACTACAGTTACTGCTGGAAGTAGTCCAACAAGAAATCAAGACTTACTGAGAAGACCGTCAGAACTCACAGGAGAAGATAAAATCTACCTACTCCATTTCTGATACCTTTGATCCTACCAAAAGCAAGCCATGCTCTTATTCTTTTAATCACTGCAAATGAGGATGAGCCTGAGCCAAAACCTTGCTGCAAGTGTTCCTAAGCTTGCCAATCGGGATTGGGATGAGTGTGTCACATCTGTTTCTGCCCTCTTCTTTTTTAGCAGAACAACCTAGTTCTCTACATTAAGCTTGCTTTGCCTGCAGTGTCTTCAAACCCAAGATCCTACTTTGCAGCCTAGTCCAGTCCTCAGTAAAATAGTGTGTAGGGTTTTTTTTTTTTTAAAAAAAAAACAACACAAGAATTTATTTTTTTTTAATTTCCTAACTTGCCAAATAGAGGAAGGGAGCATGTTGAACAACTTAGAGTCCAATACATGGAAGTTAAATGCAGGTTTCAAACTGAAGCCTTGCAGTAGCCATGCTGTGGACAAGTATTATGAAGGGAAACGGGTGGGGAGAAAAAGTTAGAAATAAGGTAGGTGAATTGGAAAGGAGGAGGCAGGGGGATAAAACTTGATTCATCAGAAAGTGCAGATTCGGGTTAATGAGAAGATATTTTAAAAATCTTTGAAATTCAAATATTAACAAAGTAAGATCAGAACATTTTGATTTGTTGTATAAGCAGAATAAGTTTATTTTGCTTTGAAATAATGTTTCAATCTTGAATTTTACTTTTCTGAAATGACACTTCAAAACATACAAACACATTTTAAAAATCAGCTAAATATCAACAAGAATATGACGAAATAGATCCTGATCCCTCCCCCAGCTCCCCAGTCCCACCCCTCACATGGTACTACCAGCGAAGTCGAAAATTCAGATTTTGGCCCAACTCCAGTGAAATACAATTTCTCCTTTAGTTAGACAAGACCACTGATGAGACATGGGCAGGTTCCTGAGTAAGTGCGTCTTTCGATGCTGTAAGAAGACATGAAAGATTTCATGTTAGAGATTTAACTTCACATCTGCGGTCAATGACTTGCTGAATTGATATCTAAATGCTCATTTGAACTATTGACATAAGAAAGGTTTCTGTTATTGCATTACTTTGGTTTACATTATTAACGTGACAACGGTATGTCCAGATACAACAGCAACTAGCACTTTCAAATCACTTTATTGTTAATCTTTTCCTGAAAGATGGGAAGTGGCACGCTGAGACTCCTCTAATGACTGCTGGGGAGAGAAAGAGCAGAATGTGGAGCATGTTTAGTCTTTTCTATCAAGCACTTATGTACTTAGAGTACAACCAAAGTACCATTCACCAACCCAATGTAATCTACTAAAATTTGTAAAATTCACCATTCAAGATCTGGAAATAAATAAGTTGGGTTTTTTTTCCCAAAGCAACTGAGAATTACTATTCTTGTTATGTCTGCTTCCCATTCCTGTGCTAAATGAAGTTGGGAGAGCACCAGCGTGGTTGCAGGGCTCATTTTCCCCCTCCCGCAGTTTAATTTACAAGCTACTGAATATTGTCCAACAGGAAATCCAGTCTTGCTGGAAAAACCATCATAAATGACGGGAGAAGGTACCGGCTTTAAATAATAGTGTGGTTTGAAGTGAGAGCTAAAAACGCTTCCAGGCTCCCAGGCAGGGGTCTGTCCCACCTCGAGCTGAACCTTCCCACGGCCCCCCCGCTGCTGGGCCCCAGTGTGGGAACCAATGTGTGGAAGACCTTGCAGAACCAGGTGAGGCCCATCACCCCAAGGTAGCCCAAGTCCACCCCCGTTAGGTACTGGTTTGGGGGATTTTACACCTCTTGAGGTGGAAGCACGAGGGGCTGCCAGCCTGGTGCCATGCTACAGGACCCTCTGTGAGCACAGCGTGCCCACGCTGTAGCTTCAGCACTCGCGCATCGAACCTTGGAGCAGTCTGAAACTATGAGAAAGCTGCTGTGTGTCTGCAGATAGACACACAGAAAGGGTGAAACACCAATTTTTTTTTTTATCTGTTTCCTCTGAAGGGAAAATGAGAACAAGAATTTAAGTTCCTGGGGAAAAAAAACAAGTAATCCTACCTGCTGGCCCATGGTTTCTTTATACATGATAAATCATTTGACATATGCAGGGAAATCACACTTGGGTGCCTCTGCTGACTGTGCAGGAAAATGATCTTGCAGAGCTATAAATAGGATGTCTACTCCAAGACCTGTCAGACAGACATAATCCTGCAATTACGTTGACAGTAGAAATCAGAGGTTCAACAGCTCCAAAGATGACATTGCAATTAAAAGTGATAAAAAGAAAAAAATTATGATGTTCAGAAGACATCCATTTACAGTAAGCTCAAGTTTCCAGTTTGTGACAAGTTGTTTGTTTTTAACAGAGGATGGTATGCTGCTCCTAGCAAAGCTATGTAAATATTTTCTACCAAGCCAGAATGTTTTTCCTAGAGCTGATATCTCGTGCCTACCAAAGCTCTTGGCTTCAGTTCAGAAAAGTATTTTACTAGAGAATTCATATATGCAAAAATGAACCTGCGAGACCTGTTCCTATAAATTTCATCAGTCAAAGGGAAGACTAAAAGTTGTGCAACTGTGGAGCTGAGAGCCAGATACTATATGGGAGGTCAAAAGCCGGTCAAAAAAGGCCAAATGGGGAAGAAACAAAGTTCAACTTCATAATCACATTTGTGGGATTTTTTAATACTATGTCTATAAAATACACTCAGAGTGCAGCCTTTCCAGAAAATAAAACAGAGATTTATGTGTTTTGGCCAGTACTGATCTGGTATGACTAGATCATTAGGAAATAAAAATGTTCTGGGCAATTCAACTGAACATAATTTGTGTAACAAAAAAAAAAAAATTGCATCTGAACAAGTTTATGTAGTTACTACTAGTTGACTTGTCGTTAAGCTTTATGCTTCACAGCTCCGCTGGGAAATGCTGTCAGCCTTTTAGATGGAAAGACTGGAGGTCAGATTGGAAAGCTCCTAACCCTTCCCTGATTTCCACAGGGAAAAATAGAGCGGATGCTCAGACTTTAAGGTAAAGGAATACGACTACTTGGCATAGCGCAGAGCTCTGCGTGGGCTGACTGAGCCTGCCCTGTGGGGCTCTGTGCTTGGTTTGCACTGGTTCGGGTCACTCCGTGCGGTGCTGTGTACTGCAGCTCCCCTGAACAGTGCAATAACCAACATGGAGAGCGTGCTGACAGATGCTCCTGCTTTCTGCTTTGAGATTTGGGGTTTGCTTTGCAAGGCAATGCCAGCTTCTGGCTTTCAGTGAGTGATGTTCTGCAGAAGCTGCTCCCAGCAGGAATCTTGAAAGGAGAAGGTCCTGAATATCCCCAGCCACTGGAAGGATGGGAGGAATCGGTGCAAGGTAAGTGCTGGTGTGCAACAACAGGAACTGAGTAGTAGGGATAAGCTATGCCGGTTCATAGTGATGTTGATTTTGCTGATGCATCTGCCAAAAATACCAGCTGTGCCTGGCCATTCTGCTCATGGCTGGCAGATGCGCATGCGTATGGTGCAACACCCAGAAGGAAAAAGTTACTCGGCTCAGTTTCCTAAGGGTCAGTGGCTAGCGGAAAGGCATCCGTCACATCCTGCGGAGAGAGACTCAAAGAGAGACAGCAAGGTACAGACGGGTGGTTGGGAGTTCACGAGGAGCTCTCACAGGCCAGTCGTGTTTTATTTCCAAAGGTCTTATTGCACCTGAGGGGCCTTTCCCATGCAGAGCAAGGGTTCAGAGGGCTCGTCTGACTGGCGGGCGTGTGGCTGATGCCTTCAGCTCCTGGTCTGGTGGCTGGGCAGCCTGACAGCAGGACTGTGAGTAGGGGAGCCGGCATGTGCCGGGCTCTGACAGCTTTCCTGGGGTGCTGCTGAGCTGGGAGGGAGGGAGATGGAGGAAGCTGGGGATTTCATGGTTTGTGGGCTTGGCTTTAAGGTCTGCTGGAAGGATACCTGCTTGCAGTTAGTCATATCTTAAGCTGTGTTTCTGTCTTCATTAATTCACCCTTTCTTCTGCTTGAGGAGGAAGTGTGTAAGAGAAAAGGTGACATGAGGTTGCTTTTTATGTATAAAATTTCCTCTGTATAAAGCTACTCCTGTGGAGATATAAAAAGCAAACTTACAGGGTATCACAGTTACACAAGACCAGATAGCGAAATCTTCAGCAAAAGGTGAAGGACATTACTTGTCTTGCTGGTGAAATATCGCTATCTGCTTTAGTAAGTGTTTCACCTCTGTTTCTTTCTAGTGGGGTTAGCTGGTGGGTGGAAAGTCCCTGCAAGGAGCAGAAATGCTGGCAAGTGAAAGTGAAAGTAGGGCACAACAGGACATTTTGGAAAACTGATAGGGTTAGGGCAGACTGGAGTGAGCCCTGGATCTTGGCAGGGGAGCTGGCAGGGGTTAGCATCCATCTATGAAGTGGGGAGAGAAGGAACAGGGATGGGGTGAGCAATGGAGAAAAGCTGCCTGGAAACGTCATCCCACCCCACTCCCCCGTTTTCGTCCCCATTTCCCCTCTGCTCCCTCAAATCCCACACTTGATATCCACAAACTTCAAATTCTTCTGCTGCAGCAGCAGCAGCAGGAACACATTGGCTGTGTGGACAGGAGAGAAGGGACAGTTGCATCCAAAAAAAGCTCCCAGGATTGCTGTATCTCATGAATCTCCTGCAACACGATTTGAGAGAAAATAAATTGGGAGCATTTTTCTAGGAATAGGCCTGGCTGGTGTTATTGGGTACAAAGAGCAACCATGGTCTGAAGACAGCAGTGGAACAAGCTAAGGCTGCAAGGGAGATTCGGGTCCTTCCTCGCTCTTTGTTATAGCAGTCCAGGGGCTGCCAAGCCTTTGTTCATGGACACTTATTCTGTAACCAGCTCTATAAGGGAGCTGCTCTTATAATGCTTTCCTCTGATTAGCCTGCTCTGAATACCCGTGGTCCCTGCCAAAGCATGAAGGGTGTCAGAGCCAGATAAATAATCATTTGCAGTCTCTGTTTGAATACTGTGTTCAAATTCTTTGGGCAGCTCTGAGTAGGTCAGCCACAGACCCTTGTGTATTGGTTTTGTGTAGTGGGGAGGGCTATGGTGGCAGCGTCTGCAAGAAGCTGCTAGAAGTTTCCCCTTTGTCTGGTGGACTCGGCCAGGCCTAGGGCAGACCCACCCGTTGGCAAGGGCCAAGCCAATTGCTGACGGAATATTGCTTGATAATGACTCTGAGATAATGTATTTTAGAAGGGGAAAAACAGAAGAAAAAAAAAAAAGAAGAGAAGATGTGAAGAAGCACAAGTGGGGGCAGAGAGGGGGAGGTGCGAGCCTTGTGGGCCTTTGCAGCCCTCACCCTCTGGCCTCCCGCCGGGCAGCCGACTGGGCCTGACTCAGCCTGGCCTGGCCAAGAGAAGTGAAGAGAGGAGATGAGATGTGAAAAGAACCTGAGAGTTGTCTGCCTGAGCCTGTTGTGAGGAATTTCTTGCAAGAGGAATGGCTGCAGGCGCCAAGCTCAGTGAAGAAGGAGGGGGAGGAGTAATGCGGCTTTTGGCTGAGATTCCCCTGCAGCCCATGGTGAAGACCATAGTGAAGCAGGCTGTCCCCCTGCAGCCCATGGAGGTCCACAGAGGAGCAGAGACCCACCTGCAGCCTGTGGAGGACCCCACGCCGGGGCAGGTGGATGCCTGAAGGAGGCTGTGGCCCATGGAGGGCCTGCTGGGACAGCCAGCTCCTGAGGGACTGCACCCCATGGAAAAATGACCTGCACTGGAGCAGTTCACGAAGGACTGTGGCCTGTGGGAGAGGTCCCATGCTGTAGCAGGGGAGGAATGAGAGGAGTTCTTCCCCCAAGGAGGAAGGAGCGGTGGAAAATGACATGTGATGAACTGATCGTAACACCCATTCTTTGTTCCCCCCTGTGCCACTTGAGGGGAGGAAGGAGGTAGAGATAATTGAAATGAAGCTAAGCCTGGGAAGAGGAAGAGTTGGTTTTGTTCTCTTGCTCATTATCTTGCTTTGGTTTTAATAATAAACAAATAGTTTTTCCCAAATTGGGACTGTTTTGCCTGTAATGGTAACTTTAATGTTCTCTCCCTGTCCTTATCTCAAACCTTGAGCTTTTTCTTATGTTATTTCTCCCCTATTCCCTCAGAGGATGGGGAGAGTGAGTGAGAGACTGTGTAGCTTGGTCCAGAGCAGGACTAAACTACAACACCTTGCAAACTCTACAGCAGGCATATGGTCAGGTCTCAGCTGTACATATGTGCCCTGCAATGAGATAACATTGTAGGACCAGCGAAGTGATGAGATGCATAGAAAAACGTTGGTTGGGTCCAAAACCAACACATTCAATGGAGGCTGAAGCACAGCAGCAAGCAAAGTAAAATCCTCTGGATTTCAGCTTTTTCTCTTTGTAGGTGTGCTGTGTCTCCAGGGTAGAGCACAGAGCAGAAACTTTATTGGTAAGTGATTCCCACATGCCAAGGAATTTAACCTTGCATGGCTGCCAGGTGCTCACCCAGCTGCTCTCTCCGTCCTCCTCCTCAGCAGCACAGGAGGAGAAAATAAGATGGACAAGTTCACAAGTTGAGATAAAGACAGGAAGATCACTGGGTAAAACAGATTTGACTTGGGGAAAGTTAATTTATTGCCAGTTAAATAGATTTGTATGGTGAGGGACAAAACCAAAAATTAGAACAACACCTTCCCCCCACTCCCCTTCTTCCCAGGCTCAACTTCACTCCTTCATTTCTGACTTTTCTACTTCCCCGTTGCCCCCCCATTCCCAAGCAATGCAGAGGGGATGGGGAATGGGCGTTGACCTCAGTCCATAAAAGTCGCCCTCTGCCCCTCCATCGTCCTCAAAAACTTCCCAGGCTCCAGGATGGCTCCTTTCCCACAGCCTGCAGTCCTTCAGGATAAGCCTGTTCTGACATGGGCTCCTCTCCACGGACTGCAGCTTCCTTCAGCGCATGTCCACATGCTGCATCATGGGATCCTCCATGGGCTGCAGTGTGGATATCTGCTCCAACATGGCCCTCCACAGGTTGCAGGGGGACAATCTGCTTCACCATGGTCTTCTCTATGGGCTGCAGGGTAATCTGGAGCACCTTCTCCCCCTCCTTCTTCACTGACCTGGGTGTCTGCAGGGCTGCTTCTCTCACATTTCTCCTCACTTCTCACTGCTGGGCAGCTTTCTTGGAGGTGCTACCAGCTTGGCTGATGGGGTCAGCTGTGTCCTACAGTGGCTCTGTTGAGCTGGCTGCGTCTGGCATGGGGCACCTCCTGGTCTCTTCTCACAGAGGCCACCCCTGCAGCCACATGCTGCCAGCACCTGAGCACCTGCACTCGGTACAGTACCTGTGAGCAGCAGCTTTGCTTTTCTGAACACCAAAAGAGGGACGATGCTATCAGTGCCTTCTGAAGGCATTCTAACTTCTGCAGCTGATCAAGCACTGCCTAGAAGCCAAATCTTACTACTGTTAGCTGAGTGGCACCACTGGCCTTCACATAATGAGCTGAGTTTATTGTGTCAAGTTGTATTTTCTTACAACGTGTATTTTAGAAGAATATATTTTAGACAAAAACAGTGACCTGAGCATAAGCCAGAGAGGTCAGGTTCACTTCTGTGATGCTTACCATGCCACATAAATGTACAAACATCAGTGCCTCTGTTCTGGGCCAAACATGCACTTCCCAGCTGGAAGGGTCTCCTTTTCTGAAAAGTTATAGACTTGTGACCAGACTAGGGGTATCACATAGCTTGACAGCTTTGGAAAAGACTCATATTTTAATCTGTATTTCCCTTCTGACATTAGGGCCGAGGAAGCAACCAGCTGTCAGTCAGCTCTCCTGCACCTGTGGTGTCTTCTGACTCATCCGTCTGGTCCTGAAATGGAGTACGGCTGGTACTGGCTCGATGATTCCGGGCAGTGGATTGAATATGGGGAAGAGGTAAGATCCATCTGCTGTTGATGCCAAAAGCTCTTGTTAAGCCATCTTCAGAGAGTTATTTAGGGCACGTTATTCTGCCGCTGGTATGTTTCACATGCAGTGCTGGGTATCCTTGCAGCGCTGCTCTGATGCCCTGGTGGGTTTGTCATATTAATTGTCCCTCAAAGCAGTCCTGCTACTCTGTGAAAGCTTTCAAAGGACTGGCTTTGAAAGTGGATGCATTTTTGAGAGATGACGGACATCTTTTGGCTGAAGCTGACCACACAGACTGAAGGCTGCTTTATTGCTCTTTTTACATGCAGCTGTCCTCTGTGGGATTCCCCTCCGTTGCTGAAGAACAAAATGCTTGAAGCCTTAGAGGTTTAGTTCAAAATGATATCCCATGATAGTGGCCTGGGCAAACACTGGTATTTTCCCACAGTGTCATCTAAACCAAAGACTGGTTTCTCACAGGTATAATTTCCTTGTTCTTTCTATAGCATCCAGATCACTGCTCTGCCGTGGTAACATCTGCAGTTCTGGAGAAGGAATTTCTAGACAACCATACAGGCATTGTGGTGTTCACGGCTGGTTCTCAAAAGTATGCGTTAAACTTCAAAGGTGAAGTATCTCCTTGGTTTAAGTTCATTACACAGTGTAGCTGGTTCTAAGGTAGCCTCCTTCAAGCAGAGTTGCCACCCTATGTCCGAGTTTCTTTGAACAGGTCTTTTTCCCCCTGTAAGTCTTCTCCAAGCACAACTTGAGCAGTATGTACATTTCTCTGCACTTTTGAGATGCCTCGCTTGAGCTTCTAGACTTGTGCACCCATAGTCAAAAACACTCTGACAATATCATATATTCAGAGGAAGAGCTGAGAATAAACACTTTGTGACATCCAGCTTATGCATTTGGGCTTGTACAACCAAAGAGGAGAAATAAGAAAGAAGAAGAAAAAAAAAAAAACCCAAATCACTGAAAAGTCAAATAGTGAAGAACAGAGCCCATGGTAGACATCTTGCAAGTTGGTTATGGGGACAGAAAGCACACAGTGCAGCAAAGGAAAATTTAGGGCTGGTTGCACAGAGAAAGAATGAGAAAATTAGAAATGCTTTTCTGTTTCTAATTTATTTACCCATCTTAAAATTCCTGTTAGTATTCCAAATTCTAGATCTATTTTCTGGCATGAGTAAACAGAGTGGCATTTAAAGGAGGAAACAATGGATAATTAGCCATGTCACACAGCGTGTGCTCTGTGATATTGTTACAGGACCAAGAAGAGAGGACAGACTTTCCTCTTAGCACCACGTAACAATCCTACACTACTGGAAAAGCCAAATTTATGGCCTCCATCGTACTGAAAACTCTTCCTTGCTGTAGGCGTGACATCAGATGTGGTTTTCTCTGGCCGATGGCCTGAATATGAATGCATAGGCAGGTGCAGTTGGTTATTGGTTGTCTTTCAGCTTCACAACCTATGCAAGCAGGTTGTTGACCTTGCTGATCTCCAAGCAGAAGTAGCACAAGTGGAAATGGTTTCAAACTATGGAGAAGGGTGAGCGTGGTAGAGAAAGCACCACCATGCGATATTCAGGGCTACCTCCTTTTTTATTTTTTCTAAACACATAAGATTGTGTGCCTGGACAATAAATTATCTAATTATTGAGTCATTGTGTTTTTCTTTCAAGACATGGTCCAAACAAATTTGATCTATGAAACTCAAAGAAAAGTTGCCCGACTGCCAAAATTTCTGTCCTCTCAAGGTGGACAACACAGAAGGTAATATGCATTCATTATTTAATAATGTGTCTAGATGACAGCACCTTTCTGCTAAAAAGTTCCTCCTACCTGCTTAGATTTCTTAAATTCATTTTTAGATACCTTTTGCTGACAGGTTTAGTGGCAAATTTTGCAGTGACAGTATTTGTGTATTATGCAGCACTTCTGTGGAGTGTGCTGGAGGGATGTTTGGTGACAGTCTGTGGCAGCTGTGCGAGACGCCTAGAGTAGATTTGTTCACTCTGCGAGAGCAAGGCCACATAGGGCCGACACAACTGTGCCAGGAATTTTTATTCTTGATTTATGCCCCAACAATACTAAACTGTGCACAGAGTAGGAGCAAGGGACTGCCAGTCCCAAGAACTGCAGAGCAGAGAGATGCCATCCCCTGGGAAGCTAAGGATAAAATAAAACACAGAATCAAATCTCCCTAAATGAAGTGAGCTCGATACTCTATCTTAACTACTTTTTTTTAAAGGAAGTTCAGCTTGACAGAATTTGAGCATGTCTGCTGAAAAATGAGTTGTTACTGCTTTTTTTTTAAGAAAAAAATCCAGCCTTCTCTGCTTCAGAAACTCACCAGCAAACTTCACCATTTGAAGCCAAGGATTCAATTTAAGGGTTAGTTCAACCAAGGATGGGTTGATTCAAAAAAAACCTTAGCTCCTGAATGGATGCTAATGTTCCCATTGCCCGCATTAAAACATGCATGCCGGGAGGGCTTTAGTGCTGGAAGTTGTTGAGCGCAGACCGGTGTAGTAGTGCCTGCAGGGCACAACTGTCCACCAATTTAGAGATGAGGAGCCACATGGAGGGAGAGGGCTCATGCCTCAGTTTCTCAAAGGCTGAAGCAGTATGTGTGTAGAATTAGCAGGAGCAGTTGTATCAACCACCCAGCTAGGAGTGTATTATTTCTCATTTGAAGCTCTCCTACCAGTGCCTTGACCTGCCAAGAGATGCATTAGTGCCACTAGAATGTGTGTGGAAATCTCAACTGGAAAAGGCAATAGCAGTTATGTGGGTTGTAAAACAAAAATCAAAATCCAGGGATACCTGAAGGCTACCATAAAGCCAGCAACTGGATCCTCTGGAAGGGGGATTCAGTTAGGAGTATTATGGACTGACTTGCTCCTTCTTCTTTTCTTCAGACTAAGTATAACTCTATCATATTTTGTCTGTCCTGCACAATGGGACCAATCTGCATTGCCTGATACTGGATTCAAGGTAGGTCTTTCCAGCTCTCCAATGGGTAGGGCGAACTGTGTCTTATTTTTCCAAGAACATGACCCAAAGCACTTGAGATGTTCCTAGCTTTTAAACATGTCTTACAAAATAAATAACTATAGGGTGAAACAAGACTGACAGTTTCACATTCAGAATAGACCCGTGTCTTCTGGGAGGCTCTCTGAAACCCACTATATACCACAGAGGATAAGAAAGGCCCTTTTGGCCAATACTGGTCTGACCTGTCCTTTGCACTCTCCTGAGGCACCTGTTCCTCTGATAACCTGGACAAATTGCATCTTAAGGGGGGTTTGTAGTATTTCCTCCATCGATTGAGGCAAAAGTGTTATTTGCTGTGGTAAAACTGGGACTTAGCCCTGTAGGGAAGGAGCTGGGAGGAGCTAGGGTGTCAAATTAAGGTGAAGCTGATATTCACTCTTCTCCAGCCTTGAATACTGCTGTGCATTTCATCTTTAGGTTACTCTGAAGTAAAAATCATCTAGATGTGAAGGAGTGTCCATGGAGGGAACTTCGTGTGGGATTGCATTCATTTCCCTCAGTCAGTGCCTGTGCTTCGGCACGTGGAGTGGTGGTGAAGGTCTGGAGATGATAGTTAACTGGAAAGACAGGAGAATCTTGTGATTTTAATGGCAGGGCTTTTCTTCTGATAGGAGAGGTTGATGTCCTTTGGCAGGACAAGGAGTTGTTACTGTCAGTAATACCTTTTTTTTGGTGTTTTTAAAATTTTCAGTTGGTAAAGCTCAGCTACACTTCCAGTGAATTTGGAAAAATTAAGAGGTTGTTTGAGAAGACGATGAAAGATTGTTGCATTCACAAACTGAAGAGGATCCAGAACCCAACACTTTGGCAAATTTTTCAGTGGTTTGTATCTATTTTATTTTATTATCCTGATGGTAGAAGTAGACTGGTGTTTCCTGATCTGTTGTCCTCCACAGTCTGCGCTAGGAGTTCCCAAATCCAGCAACCCAGCAGAGGTGAGACTGCCCTGTATCTGCGTGCCTGGGTCTGGCTGGTAGTGAGGTTTAGTGCTCGTTCCCAGCAGGCACACGGGCGCAAACACAAGCATACCCGCAAAGCGTATGAATACGCATACAGCTGGCCCCAAAACCTGATGCAGACAGCACATATGCAACCATAAGCAGCAGCAAAAGCCTCATCCTGTTCCCTTCCTGTGGCTGATTGGGATGAAAGCCTGTTAGTGGAACATACATGCATGTGTCAGTCCTTTCAGGAGCTGCTCTTAGACACTCAGTCTACCCACGTACTGGCTCCTGAGTCCGCTCATCTCCAGTTACATTCTGCATAGACACACATACATGCAAATGGGTCTCTGTAGACTTCATGGCATCTTCAGCGGTTGGCCTGAACCTCTTGGTCCCTCCAGTAAGCAAGCTCAGACCTTCAGGTCTCTCCAGCATCTGGCTCAGACTTTGACTGCTATGATATCTGGCTCCCAGGCCAGCTAGCCTCCTCACTGGCTATTCAGCCTTATATTGGCTAGCGACCAGACCCTCACTTGCTGCAGTGGCTGGTGCTGTGGACATATAGCTCCTGTGACCCAAGATCCCACTACATTTACTCTAGCCAGACCCCCAGACATGCGCATGCACGCAGGCTTGGAGAGTCCATCACACCCGTAAGAGTTAGAAATGGAGTTTAATGAAAAGATAGGGCAGCCTACAGGCACAGGGCATGGCCTGACAAGCCCACTGACTGGCTAGTTTCCTGTTTATACACAACTGGTCCTTTTTACTCCCTTATCCATCTATTTTCCCATGTTTGTTTCTCCTCAGACCATCTTGATCCCTCCCTTCTCTGACCTACAGTTCCTCTGTTAAATATCCCACTATAAGTCCTGTGCAATCCTCAAACGCTCTTCCCTGCTGTCCCATAACGAGACCCACTGTCTCATAGGTGGTGCCCCACTTCTGTCCATGAGCTGCTCCAGAGCCTTTCCATTGCTCATGATGCTGGGTGTCCCCTGGTCCCTGGGGCTCACGTTCCCCTGGGAGGGGCCAGGGCTGGGACTTCTCTCTCTGTAATGAAGTTATTTGGATTGTCTCTGTGCTCTTTTTATCACGTAACCTAACAGGTTGTATGTGGGGTTCTTATAGAATCATAGAATGGTTAGGGTTGGAAGGGACCTTTAAAGGTCATCTAGTCCAACCGCCCTGCAAGGAGCAGGCACATCTTCAGCTAGATCAGAAGGTTGCTCAGAAATGAGACAAATTATGCTATATTCATCTGAGTAATCCTATGAGTTCAAGTTAAGATTAAACACATCAGCCTCTTGAAAGCTAACATACTCGCATTCAAAGACTGCAAAATTCAGGAGAGAGGATTTCTAATGCATGAAACTGGATTTGGAATTTATCTTTTCTATTGTTCCTGCTAGTGTTAGTAAAAATGAAAGTACTTTTCCTTCACTGTGACTGAGCTGTGGTATCTCAAATTCATTCTTTTTACTTCTTAGTGTCTTCCACATGGGATTTTTAAAAAATCAGGAATTTTTATGTGATAAAGGTAGGGGTAGAGATTATACAGTCTTCACTGTGGCTTCATACAGCTCAGTTTTATAACCATATTTATGCATTCAAGATTTATATAACCTGGGAACTGACCAATTCCCAGTTGAAAGATGTTTGTCTCTTTACTCTCTCAAGTGGTATGAAGTTGTGGGTGACAGAGTCCATAGCGATGCTGAGAACTTTTTGTTTTGCTGGAAGGAGCCAGCTGTGCAGCAGGGTACCAATAGAAGAGCAAAGCAGGCAGCAACCCCACTGTGAGTGGTTTGTGTCACTGTTCCTTCATGACCCAAAAGTAAGAGGAGTTGGGTTGGGAAATTGTCCTTGCTTGAACCAGGGTTTAATGTGGCCTAATTTTTTTTTTTTTTTTTGTCCCTAGGCAAAAGGAGCAGATGAAAAAACTCAATAAATTTAAATCGGTGGATGAGCGGCTCCTCTTCCATGGGACGAGTTCGTTCAATGTGCCTGCCATCTGTGAGCAGAACTTCGACTGGAGGATCTGTGGAAGTCAAGGGACAACGTATGGAAAAGGTACAAGTGCAGAGTTGTGGGTTCAGGGACTGTAGCAGCATGGGCTGCAGAACCCGGCCAGGCCGGTGGGTGGGTGCGAGGTGACTGACTGTCCCTGACCCCCACACTCCTGCCATTAGAGCACTGTCATCTGTGTGCTTCTGCATCACTGTGGGCAGCATCAGCAGCAATCCACTTTCAAGAGGGGCTAAAAACATCCTTCTTGGCCTCAGGTACCTGCTGTTCAGCAAAGCTCTTGGACAGGTGGGACTGGGAGGTTGATGGTGAAATATGGCTAGAGTCCCGTGATACTTTAAAATAAGCTGATGTGTCAACATCTGGCGAGGATGCGTGTAGAGGTACTTGGATTGTCGAACTGCTGGTTGTCAAAGTGCCAGTAGTGGATCGTTGTTCCTCGGTTGATGTGTTGTCTTACCTGTGGCTTTTTCTGGTCCCTAGGAAGCTACTTTGCCAGAGATGCCAGCTATTCTCATGCATACTGTTCCGCTCACAGAGGTTACTACAGAATGTTTGTAGCTCACGTTCTTGTTGGAGACTTTGTTCAGGGAAAATCTAAATACCGTCGCCCTCCACCCAGGCCTGGCAATTCAAACAGACTTTACGACAGTTGCGTGGATGACCCAACGGACCCTTCCATCTTTGTCATCTTTGAGAAGCACCAGATTTACCCTGCCTATGTCTTGAAGTACTGCAACAAGGCCCATGTATGATCCTGGCAGAAGCTGTTTTGAATAAATTACACTTCAGTACACCTTTTAAAAATGTTTGTTTGATTTTAGTAGTAACTTTAGAACATTTTGTAACACAGTGAGCCAATATCAATCCCCTGAAGGATTTTTGGGCATAGTTTTCTGGTAGGGGCTATTCTTTTGCAAGTAGAATGTGCTTAACTTTAATGTCCACCTTATCTGTAGCCGGGGATGGGGATGTACCTACCTTGCGTAACCTGCTAATCAAAGCAGTAGTGCTTGACCCACTGGTACAGCCACTTAGGGATGATTCCTGCCTGTGATGGTGACAATGTGCCAAAGGGAGACTGGGTGGGGAATGCAGAAGGAGGAAAAATGCAAGTACCTACATTACGGTGCACAAGACAGGAATCACGGCCTGCCCTTCCGGTAAATGGAAGGAAGCTCCTATATGCTGGAGGATTTGTAATTAATGCTGCCAATCAACTCTGCTTCATTTCCTGGTCATGTTGCTGACAGCTCTTCTCACCTTGTTCTTCTATGTCAAGTCTTCCTGTCCCTGTGACACCCTGTCCTTGCTCTGTCGCTGCTGGGTTTATGTCGAGAGAAGCAGGGATATTGCAGCTGCTGAAGTTAGATCCCCACCACACCATGACACTAACAGCAAGGAAGTCCACAGTGAGCAGAATAACAGAACGTGGTGGTGTCCTACCGGGACTGCAGAGCCAGTGTTTGCAGCAGTGAACAATGAGGCAAAGGGGCTTTGTGAACCAGCAGCCACCCCACTTCCCATCCTGCAGACTGAAGTTGGTGGTGGCTGTTTTGAATTGTCCTGCTGCCGCCTGGCACTTCTCACACCCAGTGGTGCGCGCTCCGACTGGGATGGATGGAGGAAAGCTTGGACAATGGACGTTGTACTTGAAACTTTGTGGATGGTGGGATGACATTCAGGATGAAACAAAAATTAATGGTTTATTGTAAAACAGTTTTTCTGTATAAGCTGTTGTAGTTCAGCAAAGTAGTCACAAGTGGCTCATTCGTCTGTGCTGTCAGTGGGAGGAACCAAGACTATGGATGTGTGCAGGATCTCATCAGCTTTCCTGAAGTCTGCTTTCTTCAGGCACAGTCAGTGTCCTTAGAAAATGTCAGAAATGCAGCTGACTGCAATGAATCCTTGAGCTGACATATCTAGCCACTTCCATGTCCCATCTCTTCTTGCAGGAAGCTGAAGCCTAAAGGTTTTCCTTTTGCAAATTAGTGATCTAATCTTGTCAGCTACAGGTGAGCTTACCGTGCAGTCAGGAAGTAACGGTGAAAGTCATTTAAATGGACTTTTTCCTGAATAGATAATATTTTTTTAACTGAAAAAACCCCCAAAAATAAATGGCAGCAGGTTATCTGCCACACATCTTTCTCAATAAGGAAAGTGGTGTACAAGAGTTAATTGCTTTCCTCTGCTATCAATACCACCACACTGGAAAACTGCAGTGATTTTGGAGAGCTCTTTGTCTAGGATTTGTCAGCTGTCATAGATCTGCATCCTTTGCTTTCCGCAAACGTGAATCTGGGCATTATTTGTACAAATAATAACAAATTCTGTTTTAAGCTGTTTATTTTATAAATAAATTAGATTAAAGAGGGATCTTTTTCAATTTATGGACTTGCTGCCTGGCTGTGGCACCCTGTGGGTGTCATGCACGGGGAGCCTTCCCCCTGCAATCACCTTCCCCTTGCTGCCTCCAAGCTGCAGACTCGTGAGGATGGGAAGGGACTGAATATTGACCATTTATGGTTACCCTGCCTTGGTCCTTGCAACATTGCATAAATTTGCTCCAGGACTTCATTAGCTTACGGAGGGGTTGCGTGTGCAGCCTTTGGGCAGGACAGGGGCTGGGAGATGAAGGGTTTGAGGAGAGTTTCACTATTAGAGAAAATGCTCTGTGGAATGATGCCCTTGTACAAACCATCTTACCCCATTCTTCTCTGCCATGACAGAAGAAACCATCCATCATGTGGTAGAAAGCTGTTTCCAGCAAGATGGTCCTCAAGGTATGATTGCCAGCCTCCTTGGGTGCAGGAGAAAGTAAGCAAGAGCCCACTGTTCTGGTTCTGGCTAAGACAGAGTTAACATTCACCTGAGCTGGGAGAGGAGCTGGAGCTGGTGGCACCTGTGGCTGGGGACACAGCTGGTATAGTTTACTAATTAGCCAACAGCTGGGGTAAATTTACTCAAATTAGCCAAAGGGCTAATCCAGCCCATGTGACATCTGCTCAGTATATCAGTGAGGAGGGTGCTGAGGGGAGCCTCCTGCTACTTGGGAGGAAACTGGGCATTGGGATTTGCCGTGAGCTATAGTACTGTATTGTTTTCCATCTCTGTTTTGTTTTCTTCTGTTATTTCTCTTAAACTTTTTTTTTGGTGTGTGTTTCATCTCAATCCATGAGTTTTGCTGCTTTTTTTTTTACCACTTCTCCTCTCTGTCCCACTGCAGGGTGAGGGGAGTGAGCGAGACACTGCATAGCTTGGTCCTGAGTGGGGCCGAACTATGACACCCGCTGAGGGGCAGGTCAGTCACTGAAAAAGGTGTTTGTGTTGGTCTGAGAAAGAGGAAACCAGGCAGAGAGGAGAGGACAGGTGCAAACATGAAGAGTTTGGAAGTAATGGAGATTTTTTCAACAAGTAAAAACTACTTCGGGTTAAGGGAGAGTTCACACAACCTTCAGCAATTAGGGGCCAGGTATTATATTGAGAAGATCAGGCAGGGGGCTGTTGTGCTGTGCCATGGGATTGCTGAGGTGTGGCTGCTGTTGGCTTTGTGGGTGTTGGAGGACCAGCTCTGAAGCAGAAGTGCCCCTTGAGGAGCCCATGCTATTTCAGGGTAACTGTATGCAACTCTCAGTTTGTGTCACTGCCAAAAGGAGCATCTCTCCTCCAGGTGTGTGCTGCTGCTGTTTTCGCACTGCCACTCACTGCTAGTGACTGTACTAAGATGGGGAGGATCAGATGCAGAGCGTTTACCTACTTGAAAACTGACCTAACCAAAAACCCCACAAAACTCAAACCCAAAATACAGTGCTTAGCAAGAACTGTTCCCAGTTCTGCTTGTGCCAACATTGATAAAGAAGGAGAGGGCTGCAGCATAAATTTTCACTGGTGTAAGAAGATACTGAACCCCTAGCACAAGCAGAGCTTTGAACAGTAAAAGATTTGGGAATATTTTGGTCAGTGAGGCACTGAGAGTAGAAACCACTAGTAAAAGTGAAAAGCAAATTATTCTGTGAATAATTTCCTCATGGGAGTTTTGTTTGGGGTTATACATTTGCTAAAACTTCTTCCAGACCCGAACCTCCTGCTGCCTCTGGAGTACCTGTGTGCCTGAGGCTGTGAACAGAAAGCATTGCTCAGCACCCGTTTAGAGCAGAATTGCTTGCAAACCATCAGCAACACATTTCATTGGCGGCAGGCGCTAAGTGTGAATCTGATCTGTGGGCATTTTTTTTTTTTTTTTTTTTCCCCTGAAACAAATGTTTGAAGAGCTCCCTACCCTGTTGAGAAAGGATTAAATGACTTCTGACTCAAAAGCACGGGACTGACAGTTTCAGAGTCACAGAGACAGTGGTGGAAAAGGTCTGACTTGAGGAATGGTGTGAGTACCCAAACTGATTTCTGTGGTGTTTGCTGCCTTCTGTGCCAGCCGGGTAGGTGTCCATGTGGGCTTCTCCTGCAGCCTCCACGGTTCACCGAGCTCCTCCTGCCCAAGGGTAGGGAGTAAGGCTGCCCTCAACATGAGATGAAATGATCAGTTGGTGTGTTGGTTAATTACTTTTCCGGCTTTTAAATATATTCCCTGTTAGGAGGGTGCTGTGGGAGAACTTCATCTGGGCTGCCATGGGGAGTTGTTTTGGAAGCGTAGCAGCTGTGGGAGACTGGAGGGAGGGGTCTCTGCAGAGAGGCCAGCTGCCCCTGCAAGAGTCCCCAAATGCAAAAGTGTTAGCTCAAGTGATCTTTTCAATTTAATGCATTTCTAATTTATTTTCTTGTGGTGCTCTTAGGACTTCACAGTGTCCCTGGTTTTAATGCTGTTGGTTACATATTCATGCACCTGTTCTAGACTTTCTGTTAAATAACACCTCAGCAAGTTTTCAGACTTTCTTTCAATTTACTAGTGCCAAATTTGACTTTTCAGCATTTTTAAGAATCCTTTTAAACAATTTTGACAGAATTTATTACAGGATGATTAAACTGTAGAAACATAATGCTTGATTGAACATGCTGAATAGCATGTTATTTTCCAAAACATTTAAACTCCTAAAAATCAACCTGAGCCCCATAACCTCGCGCTACCGCTGTATGGGTGCCAGGTGAAGAAAACACAGATATTGTTCTTGGCATTATGTGCTCAACAATTGCATTATTTAACAAGACTGTTTCTGGATCGAGGGAATAATTATTAAGAATCAGTGTGTAGCTATGGTAATCATGATGGGGGCTGAGAGTTTGGGAGAGGGCAAGGGTCCTCAGCAAGGGAGAAAGATCTGTAGGAATCAGACTTCCACTGCTCAGGGAACAACTTTTTCTAATTGTTCCTTTTCTTTTGCAGTCCTATTTCTTTTAATGAAGCCTATTGTCTGGTGTGATGAGTCCCAGACACTATTTCCCAAAACAACTCGAACTGCCTTTCCAAGATTACTTTTACATCTAGCTTACAAATAGCAGCAACAGGAAAGGCTGACCTGGTTGTTATCCATCTGTTCTTAATAAGCTTAGATTTTCCTTCCAGATGCTTTAGTGAAATGTCAGAGGACCCATTAATCAGTACGCCAGAGCTCAACCTGTAAATACTTGGGAAGTGTCTGCACATGATATCCCCACCACTGGAGGAGGCTGTGTCTTTACCCATTCCCAAAGAGAAGCTTTGTTTCACTGAGTGATCTCTGAATCATTTTTCTTGAGCTGTATCTTCAGCTTTGGTCTCCTTCATTTTCCCTTTACTAAGTCCAAAGGAGATGTTAGAAGTCACATTGGTCTCTGCTTTCTTAAACACCCTGTACGCTCTTTCATTCTTGCTTCCTGCAGACGCTTTCTGACTGTGTTTTGCAGGTAGCCTCTTGCATCTTCCAGTTTGTTTTCCTTTTGAAAGTTCCTGTAGGTTTAGGAATTATTTTTTTTTAACCTATACTCTGTGGCAATGTCTCTCAAGCTGTGATCTGTTCTTCTGTCCTGAAAGCCAGCTGATCTTTATTTTGCCTCTCTGCTCAAGCAGGCTCTTCTAAGCATCTTTTTTGCATTCTTTTTCCTCTTTGATCCTCATACAATCTGACCTTATATTAACAACTACACAACCTCTCTCTTCACAGAACTTATTTGACTGGAAGTCCTCACATCTATCATAACAGCTTAAAAAATGCTTTCCTTTTCCTGTTTTTTCACACTGAGCAACTCAAGTTCCTTACTAACAGAATCCTCTCTTCTCCTTTCTCTAGTATGATCTGACATGCGATTAGTTTCAGTGCATGAAACTGTAGGTTATGAACCAAACCTAAACTTTGTGCCAGCACTATCAAAAATACATTTTTTCCCATCAGGAGGTACTCCAATTGCTGCTGGTTTTATATAGTCTGAGTAACTCCATGATGCGTCCGGCTCACTGGCCTTTCTTTTCTTTCTCAGATCGAGCTTTGGATTTGTTTTCTTTTTTTTTTTTTTTTTTTTTTTCCCCCTCTCCCTCAACTTCCAGTTCTACTTGCTCCTGTTAACATGTGGTGTCTAGGCCATTTCCTCAATCGGAAATGTAACTAACAGGACTCATAAGTAAAGCAAAAACTTCATTATGTAGCAACTAGGAAGGCCATTTGCAGGACACATCTCTGTCTGAACGCCATCAACTGAGACAAAAATGAACAGAATCCTCTAACGACTCTGAGTTCATGAAGACTGTGAAAGCTGTTGCTCATTGCAGTGGGAAACATAAGGGACATGGTAGCCAGGTGATCTAGGCTTTGTTGAGGAATCACGGGAAACTCAGAAGTATTGACTTCTATAGGTGAAACATCAATAATAACCAAATAATACTATTGCTACATAATCAGGGTCAGGCATCTGCTCAGTGCATGTACCATGGACTGGCATACCCACAGGGCAGAAAAAGGCATGTCTAGGTTCAACCACCGGCAAAAAAGAAAAACTAAAACCTTTTAGGACTTGTTCTCTTCCCTGAGGATTTGGAAACCAGACAGTTTTCTGGGCTGTGAAATGATGACAGCAGTCCAGGAATGTAGGCCTCATGTAGGCCCGTGACCAGCAGAAGTGGCTGTCCTCACCAGAGGAAACGTATGTTTTTAAAAGCACTTGCTAGAAGATTAATTGTGTAAATTGGGGAGGGAGGGGAGATGCTGCTTATGTATGACAGAGCATGAAATGTGGGAAATACATAAAATTTACCATTCTTTTGTTTATCTTTGTGATTTTTATTGCTGGAGTTATTAGAGACCTCTCCAGTTAAAAGACTGGAGAAATAAAGTCATGGTATTCAACATAGAAAAACGAGAGGATAACTATTAGGAGGATCACTTGAGACTAATACTAATAAAGACCACGTAGGTCTTGGTGCATGTGGCACTACGACCAAGGGAGAAGTTGTGAAGGAGGAAGCGCTACGGAGTAGAGCTGGATTTGCTGAGGCCGTGTAGGAGGAGAGCTGCATGAGAGACAGCCCTTCACAAGCAGTGCCTTTCGTGCCTGTTTCGAGTCTTTCCTCACTGCCGCCCCATGGCACACGTGCATTATGACGTACTCAACAGCTTCTCATAATTTTACTTAAAACACTCTCGAACCTGTGAGGTTGAGGTCTGAATGCTGTTTATTTTCTTGGTCAAACCAGAGACTTTCAAAATTGCTTTAATCTAAACAATTTTTATGCTGTGTATGCATCTGTGAGGGGACTGCTCTTTTCTTTTGGAAATCCTAATAACACTGATGAGGAACAACAGCAAAACATGACCTTTTCGAGAGCTGTAGTGATGTTCTCCACTCCTACATGGAAGGGCTGAGGAGAAGGTGGTGAGCACCACAGCCTGCGGAGATGGACAGGGCTCTGGGGATATGCCACCGCACCAGACCTCATCTGTGCATGCTGTGATAAGGAGGAAGCAGCAGCTGGGAGAAAGTAGAGGCAGAGTCCAGCAAACAGCTTCTGGTGGGAGGTGGGTAGGGCTGGGATGGGCCTCTCCAGTGGGAAACTCCAAGTCGTAGGCAATTACCCCTGGTTAGCAAATAAAATGCTGTTCTCAGGCCCTTTAAGCCAAAACTGTCTTCTGATGTTTTCCCCTCCTTTTGCTAGTCTCCGAACCACTGTGCTGCCACTGTAACCTCCACACAGGTGGAGGAGGCATTTTAGGCTGACCAGAAAGGCATTCTTCAGTTTCAAGCAGTTTCTTGGCAGCATGGGATCAACTTCAAAGATGAAACCTCTGTTTGCTTGATGTTTAATGCAGGTGGGATGTCACTGGTGCTGCTACGCAGTGTGTCCTGGGAGAAAGCTTGCAGAAAGGGGCACAAGAGGGATGGGAAGCATTTTGTGGGTTGTAAGTGGTCAGTGCTACAGCAGCACGAAGGGGAGGATGGGAAGAAGGGGATCCTTCACTGAGCAGGCTCAAGGACATGTGCAGATGTTGGTGCAAGGAAGGATACAGCCCCAGCCTAAGCAGAGGGAGAGGGAAGGGGTGGGAGGTGAGGGTGGATTTGGGAGCTCCTGTGCATCACTGTACCATGTGGTGGGGCTCAGGACCCATGCTGTGCCAGGTCTCTTGATCTTTTAGTCAGGATTACTCCAAGAAAAAAGTGCTCCTTGAAATAGGGAAAAAACAGGTGTCAGTCTGTTCTTCAGCTGACAGGTAGGTCTTCAGACGTGTGCAGAGTCATTGCAATTGACAATGACAACAAAAATAGCACAGAATAAAGGAGGGGAAAAAATTAGGAGTACCCCAAAAAGAAGGTTACCAAAACTTTCATGCTTTGCTGCACGTGCCAGGAGGCGGAGGTGTTCAAGGCATGCTGCAAGACTGCTCCTTTCCTCACAGCCAACATGCCGCAGTGCCAAAACAGGTCCTTTTCATTCTGCGTGTCTTCACGTTTTCTTTCAAGCTATTGCCCTGGAGGAACCTGCACATGCAGGAGATGAGGCAGATCTGCCGGTGGCCCCAGCTGTGCGGGGTGGTGGAAGGGGGGCTGGGTGCGCTGGTATGTTGCAGCCTTCTGTTGCTGGGTCCCTGGGTGGCAATGCCTGTCCAGCTCTGGGGGCCTGCTGAGAGCCCTGTGGGCCAGACAGCCTGGGAAGAGCCAGCCTGGCTCTGGACCCCTTCTGTGGGGAGGGCTGGCCAAGTGCAGGGAGCTGTAGGCTTCTCTGGGGGAGGACAGTGTAGGATCATGTGGCATTGGGGTATGTTGAGAGGATGGTGGGAGACCTGAGGGTGGTTGTGATGAGGTGTGGGGCTGAGGGAGAATCATAGAATCATAGAATAGTTAGGGTTGGAAGAGACCTTTAAAGGTCATCTACTCTGATCCCCCTGCAAAGAGCAGGGACATCTTCAGCTAGATCAGGTTGCTCAGAGCCTCATCCAACCTGGCTTTGCATGTTTCCAGGGATGGGGCATCCACCGCCTTTCTGGGCAACCTGTTCCAGTGTTCTACCACTCTCAATGTAAAAAAATTTTTCCTTGTGTCCCTCAAGAGCGAGGAGGGATCAGATAAGTCCAGCGCTAACTGTCAGCCGCCCATAGGATCTGCTGGGTCCTCTTCTTCATGAGCGTCTGCACCACAACCATGTCAGTGCCCCCTCTCCCAAAAAGTCATGGTTTAATCACAGCTGCTGAGCACTAAGTGCAGATTAGTGCAGATTTTGACCCACAGCAGGAAGAGCTGGAGGAGGATTTAAGAGACGAGTGTGCTGCAGAGCACACTGAAAGCGTGCAGACTTATTGCAAATGCTTTTGGGGCTGCCAGGAACTGATCTACCTTTCTTAATGCCCATAGACATCTTTCTGTTGATCACTGATGCCCACTCCATGGGCAGGATGGAAAGCTGCAGGTATTGGTTGGATGGGCACAATCATTAAGTTGAGTATGGGAAGCAGGTGAGCTTCTCCCCCTCATGCCCAGCACCCTATGCCAATCTCTCCCTGTTGTCTCTTTCCCATGAAGTGTAAGAAAGGCTGTGGCGTACCAGGACAAGAGGTACATCTAGCTCCAGAGCCCATCTGCATCGCTGGATGACAGAGGTACCCAAAGGAAATTATAAGCTCAAGGCAGGTATGTAGTGATACTCTCCCTAAATGCTCTCTCTGCCTCCAGCAATTTTTGGCTTGGGGATCTCTTGTATTAGAGTTGGTATCTACATACATACTAACTCTGGATGCCTTCTTCTTTCAGTAATTATTTAATCACTTTTTAAATCTGTATAAACTTTTAGCATCCACAACATCTTGTGGCAAGTATTCTCATAGCTGAACTGAGTGTTGCTTGAAGGAGGCTTTCCTTTTCCTTGCTTTGAATTTAGTACCCGCCAGCTTTATTTATTACATGTGACACAGGTATTCTCCCAGTGCTTTCTTGATCACCTTGCACACTTCCATCATTTTTGCTGGTTTTCCTCAATGCTCCCAGGAAATCCAGCTCTGAAAGCAGGCTGGGGAATTTGTTGAAAACTCATTTTAATTTGAAAATTCTGTGTATGTGAGAAAGGTTCTTCAGCAGAAGTATGCAGAAAGCGAACAAGTCCCTGAAAGCCACCTGCTTTTCCTATCAAGGCCCCAAGGAACCACTCCGGAGCCTAGTACCTCCTCCTTCCAGGGAGCTTCTATTCCCTCCTCCCAGGGCGGGCAGAGGAGGGTGAAGCGCTGCAGGGAATGAGGTGGACGGCACTGTGCAAGGGTGGTGGAGGGAGGTGGCTTGCACAGTAATCAGACTGCACTGCAGCCACCAGTGGTCCTCGGTCTGGGACACAGAGAGAAAAGATGGACAGGAGAGAACCCCTCCAATCTGCAGTGGTGCAGGGACTGGCAAAGGCAGCAGAGAGACCCTGCTGTAGCTCAGAGATGAGTCCGTGACCCAACTGGTTTAAATCACTATCTTTTCCCCATGACTTGTATAGGTGCTACGTCCAACTCTGTGAAGTGTGTGACACTGCTGTGGCCCAAAGCCCATTGCTAACAAACATTCCTCTCCTTTGTAGCATCCAGAACAAGGTGCTGCCCCTATAACTTCTGCAGATGTGGAGCCTTGGTGTCAACTCCTCAGGATGGTACTTCTGAATTTCAAGTTGGTTCACAGAAATATGAGGTAGATTTCAAAAGTAAAAGATCTGTATGCTTACTGCTTGACATACTTATGGGGAAGCTAACTTTCATGCAGCTTCTTTTCCAAAGTGGTGTTGAAAATACTTTTCTGCTTGGATGTAGGAGCAATAAGGGAGCCTTATCATGGAACACAAGCAGCCTCTCTTAGCACACTAAGAAGGGGAAAGTGAAGGAAGTGAAACCTAAAATAGAGAAAATGGAAGCAGTTTTTGCAGACTAATCAAAGCTGGGAGTGGCTCTGGTCTGAACAGAGACATCTTAATGTAATGTCTCCATCTCCTTGGTGTTACACCATGCTGAGCTAAGGCTGTAAATATGGGAATCTTTTTTATGTATTTACAATTGGGAAATCAATGGCTGAAATAAGGATGCAAGTATGTATTTTTTTACAATGAGGGTGGTAGAACACTGGAATAGGTTTTTCAGAGATGTGGTGGATGCCCCATTTCTGGAAACGTTCAAGGCCAGGTTGGATGAGGCTCTGAGCAACCTGATCTAGTCGAAGATGTCCCTGCTTCTTGCAGGGGGGTTGGACTAAATGACCTTTAAAGGTTCCTTCCAACCCTAACCATTCTATGATTCTATGTTGAAGAGAATGGTAGTGATTCATCATTAATATATTGTCCCTCTTGTGCATACACTGCGTAGGTGGTTGTTGCAGTCATTGTCATTTGACTGTCTGAATCCAGTTTGCCATGGTGCACAGTGAACATGACGTGCTGGTGACTCTGCTTTTTGTTCTATATGAATGTGCCATACAGCTAGGGCCTTTCCAAGCAGAAAAAAACTCAACAAACTGCTGTGGCCATTGCCTTAGTGGAGGGGAACAGGGAAGAAGAAAGGTCCGAGGCACAACAGCTTAAGCTAATTGTGAACTATATTTGAGTTTCTATGGTATTCATACATTCTGCACAAAGCTTGAAAAGTGATTCTGCACAGTGATGATTGTTCATGATACATCATATTTTAAGGATGCTGTAAGCTGTGGAGGGCAGCCTTGGATAAAGATGTTATAAAGTGTGTATGTCTTATGCCTAGAGAAGGTGACATGCATTGCCATATAGTATCTTCTAAACCAGTCTGAGGGAACAAGAGGTAGGTAGGATGTTCCCTTCTCCTGTCTGGAGCTGGAGAAAGAGCCTGGCTTTGCTGGTGGCCTTCTTCAACATCTGGAAAAAGAGAGAGATTTGTCCAGGATCTCTGCAAGGTAAGTAAGCAGGCTAGTGAATTAGTGCACAGACGGTGACCGTGCACCATCTTGGTAGCTCCTTCTGGGTTTTATCTTCTCATAGCTCTGCTCCATTACTGTGCTTTTGTGAGTGTGTGGAGTTTTTATCCTTACATCTTCCCCAGTGATAAGGCCGAGTCTGAGTCATCTGACACAATCTAGGCACGTCACTGCGTGGGGGCTGGTGAAGCCAGCGTTCACCAGAGAGGCTGCCAGACTCTCAGGGTGTCTGCACGCAGCAGTTTCTGGGCTTCCCTAGCCTCTGAGGCATGGTCCTTCGCTGAGCTACCAGGACCTTGTCTGGTGTGGGTAACGCCAGCCAGGTTGTGGGGAGCGGCAAGAATTACCCCAAGCGTCTCTGGCAAACAGCGAAACAGTGAGAGTGCCTGGGACAGGGAGGCACTACATCACACTGGTAGCAAACAGAAAAGATGTAGTGTGGGTAAAGCAGAATCTGGATCCCTAGAGAAGGGCTATGTAGTTCAGAGAGACCTGGTTTTGTGATAGAGATCACACTACTATAGATGGAACAAAAAGTACACTGGGTATCACCGTGCTTTGGCCGCTTGGAGTGAGGCACAGTCAAAAAGATGTCCGCAAACCTCCTCAAAACTTTCCTGGGCAGCACTTCAAGCGCCTGTGAATGCTTGCCCTGTCTCACCATGAGGTCAGAGAGGAGAAGGGTCTCCTCTTTCAGGAGCTAGTGCTGGTTGGAAGCCAGGTCAGCAACCCCTGAGTCCCACTGGCTTTGGAGACAGAATCTATGTGAAGGGGAGAAAACATGAAATCAAGTGATGGTGATAATCAGCTCCTCAGTCAGCTGCTACAACACAAAATGTTTGCACAATTCCCTTCTTACTGACAGTGAAATGCCTGCAGCTGAAATGGCAGGGAGCAGAGGAGGAGCTGGGTGCAGGAGCAGCACAAGCGAGGCTGATCCCACTGTGTTGCACAATGACATCTTCTCTCCTGGGCAGCATTCCCAGATGGCAAAAACCTCCTTTCCCATTCGTGGTGCATTTGTCTTTTCTTTCAAGAAGTAGCCCAGAGAAATCTGAATCCTCAGACTGTGATAAAAATCTGCAGATGTCCCAGCGCTGCAACGAGGGGCAGTAGGAAACGGGACAAGGAAAGGTATGGGATGTTATGCTCATTATTTTCCTGCCCGTGGAAAATAATGTCTGTATATTGTACCCTCTCCTGCTTCAGGATGACTCATTTATCTGCTGATGTAGACTTCATGCAGGTAGGCTGGGCGGTGGGTTTGACGGTGTTGGCAGGCTGTCACTGTGGCAGGCATGCTGCAAGGGGAGCACACCAAGGAGAGATCCCAGCAGGCTGGAGGCTGCCAGGGCAGTTTCCCACTTTCTGCTGATGAGAAGTTACATGGCTGAGGGTGTTCAAATAAATCTGACAGAGATAGAAAAACTCGGCTGTAATGGAGTTTCTAGGGTGGTGTTTTATATTCTTCTATAAAGACTGATAGTAGTGACAATGTGAAATGGCAGGTCCAACTCAGATGTGCATACCTGTATAGCCTGGGGAAAACCTACTTTTTTTTTTAAATTTTTTTGCCACACAGCCTGCTAGTGAGCTGGGAAGCTCAGGGAATAAGGCTAACATCCTGGTTTGTGAATGCTGTAGTCTGGAGCAGGAGGAAGAATGGGACTGGAAGAGTGGAGATATTTGTGCAGTGTTGTTGGAACAGGGGTGAGCAGAGTCTTGCAACAGTCAGGGGAAATAAGAGAAATGGGAAGAAATTGAATGTTCTGGTTGGAGCAAAAGGCAGATGTTGATAATCTGACATGGTTTTGGTGAGCTTTTCCTTCTCGGATTCCTCTGCCAATAGGTTGAATTACATAGTCCTGCCCTGCAATTCAGGAAAAGGACAGTTTTAATAGTTTTGGTTTTGGGTTTTTTTTTTTGTTTTTTTTTTTTTTTGATGGCTTACTGCCAGAAGAGGCCAATATGGCCTGGTGGTGGTAAGAAGAGATGATGCAGGAATCATGCTTGAAGAGCTGTTTGTATTTTCTTCAGTCAGGACTAGGTCATGATATCATTAAGCATGTTTATAAGCTTGTAGCCAAGCAGGGAAGGAAAAGGTAACACTGCCAAAAGCATTGTGTGATGCATCTTGTGGCAGAGAGCATCACTACAACATACGTGGACGTTCTCTACTTGTAGCTTGTATTAGTAAGACAGAAGAGTTTATATAGAATATAAAGACAGAAGGTTTTCTGAGGCAGTCCCTGAAACATGACCAGGAGACTGTCTTCTGGAAATCCCTTGAGTTTGTTAATCTTGGTCAAACTTGTTTTAAACAGGCAATCGGATGCTGTTCAAATATGTCATGTTTCCATCAGATCAGGACTGTTCAGCCCTGTCTGAAATAGGACATGAGGTATATATCTGTTTGCTGCTTTGGGAAATGTTATCGTCTCTATTGGCTTGCACCATGCAAATTTAAAATACATACCTGAGCCCAGGGACTGCTTTTGTTAGTTTTTTGCTTGCAAATGTGTCACTCCACAGTGTACAAGAGGGACAAGGACGGCTGTGCAGAAGAGCTTTGCAAGGGACACAAGACTGTCCATTCACACCATGGCATTGTATATCTAAACGGCCAGTGCACAGAAATGTGGGTTTATCCATTGTGCTTTTGGTTTGACCTAGATGACAGCTGATGATCTGGAGGTTGAGCCTCAGTGCTTCCTATTCACATGACTGTTTCTCCTTTAAAGCTCAGTCACGCTCTAGAATTTCAAATTAAAGCATGCATGTTAGGGGGACCATACCATCAGCTCATTTAGTATTCCTGTAATGAGATGTAGGTCTTGTGTGGTTTTGAAACATCAGGCAGCGTGATTATAAATAAAGCTGCTTCGATGACTCACTACAGTAACATCAGGGCTTGTCTAATAAAGAGGAGTTAGTGCACAAGAAAGATAAGCGTGCACTTGATGTAGAAAAACAATTTCACCTTCTCTTTTCCGGCTGGACGCCTGTGCTGAACCCCCAGCGTCTTCGCACAGCTCCACTTTAGCTTGCTTAATACTGCAGATGCTTTCTGGGCAGAAGAAATGTGCTTCACAGAGAGCAATAGCTCCTTTGTATTATAGACAACCTCTCAGAGTAGGAATTTAGAGCACACTGGGACAGGAGTGAGAGTGAGGAAAGGACCATGAATAAGCGAGAAACGGCTCTGAAAAATCCCAGGCCACGATCACACCCGCAGTGTGTGGTGGCTAGGTCCTTTGGGAGGAACTAGGGAGGTGTAACCGAAAGCGCTGTAACATGTTGGTCTGTGTTGCGTTAACTTTTTCCAGCTAGTAGAAGTCAGCTGTGCTGACAGCAAATACAGGGAAATCAAGAACCTATTTCAGCAGACAATGAAGGATTACAGCATCCGCAGGCTCCGGAGGACTCGGAGCCTGACGCTTTGGCAGCATTTCCAGTTGTTTGTATCCGCTTTACTTCATTCCCCTGGTGGCAGCGGAGCCGTTCAGATAATGACTGGGCCCCCATCCCGTCCTCCCAGCGTGTGGGTGGTTCCCCCTTGGCAAAAGGCAAACTGCCTCCCTCTCCGTGCAGCCCCGTATCCCAGCCCTTGTGGGCTCCGGCGCATTCCTCAGGAGAGGACCGCTCCGATTCTCTGATTTATGGTGGAAAAATAACCAAATCAAAAAATGGGAGGGGGGGATGACAAAAAAGGTTGGGGCCCTGTGGAATTAGATCTGGGGTTTATAGGAAATTTATGTTTTGATTAGGAAAATCCAACAACTTAAAAGTTGTTTTTTATATAAAGATGGCTTTTATAGACCTGGGGCTTAGATTTGGGGGGCATACAAATCTTGTTTTGTAAGCCTGGCTTTACATAAGCCATTTTTAAAACTATCAGATTCTATGACCTTTTTTTAGGAAAAAAAACAACAAACCCAGACGTTATGAGTTTGAGTTGTACATACCCTCCTTGTTGATAGAACAACGTGATTTGGAGAAATGTTTTCTTTACTGTTTGGCTTCTCACAACTGCAGTGTTCTCATTCAAAATGGAGAAGTCTAGAGTTTTATTTTTTTCATGAAATCTGAGAGTTTGATTAACCACAGCCAGAGGAGTGGGTGGACTGTTTCCCCAGGATATGGGAGACCTACATTTAATCCTATACATGAACTGAACCTAAGGCTCCCTGTTTTGGGTGCCTGTCCTTTCCATTTCACAAACGGAGCACAGGATATGGTCACCTGGGCTCGAATGCCAGACCCAGAGATGCCAGTCTGGGTCTGAAGTTTTCCAAGGAAAAAACAGCACCAAAACTGAATGTTCCTGCAAAAAAAAATGTGGTTCCAGTTGGCATGAGTATTTTCCACAAATTCAGCAAAAACATTTAGTCAAAACTCTGATGGAGTGGGCTTTTTGTTTTGTAGGTGTAATGTGTAATTTTACACATTTCCTTGTGTCATGCTTGGCTGTGACTAAAGAGACCATGAGAAATTAATAGACAGGTTTGATTTAAAGGCCAGTGAGGAGATGGCTATAACTGGTTAAATGAATTTTACCCCTCTGATAGAGAGAGAAACTGAAAATGTTTCAACACATCTAAAAAAGTGACTACTTCAGTTCTTCTCAGAGAACAGATATTCTTAATTTGTAGAAACTGTGATCTGCTTACTGGCTAGTGTTCTATCAGAAAATTTGATACCTGAACCCAAAACTTCGTGTTAATTCTATGGAGAATTAGAGTTCAGGGCTGTAGAGGGAGCTCGAGAGAGCACTGTTCAGCCTGTGATCTGTTGTCTTTATCTCTGTATGAGCTGTGAGTAGCAGCTATTGCTATATATCAAAAACTCAGTGTTCTTGTTTTGATTCTCTTCTCCTTCATCAAGGCAACCTTGTATTTCTGAAATAGCTCCTGTTATACTAGCAAAGTTTTTTAAAAAAATATCTGAAACACAGTGGGATTTTTTGCATTTGTGATGACCTGAGGATTCCTCTTAGCTCCAGCTCAAAGTTCCCCTGTTTCTTCTTCTGGTTTTGCAGGAAAGAAGATCTAAGACACTTTCCTTAGGATGGAGACCAGGGAAGGAAAAAAAAACATGACTGGGGAAGACCACCTGACACACGTTAATTATGTTGACCTTCCTGGTACTGACATGAACGAAAAGAAGAAAGCTCTTCTTGAAAGCCAGCTAAGGATCAAGGTACCCATTCAGCCATGCCATCACTTCCAGTCATCTAGCTCAGTATTTCAGTGTCAGGCCATAGTCTGCTGAGATCAGGTCTAACATCATGAAAGGAAGAGGTTCTTTTTCTGTTTCCCCAGCCGTGTGACCTCTTTTTCTGTTAAGAGTTTTTTGCAAAGGCAATGCTGAACAGGGAGTAGCTGTGGGCACTGGCTTACCTGCCTTCTCATGGCATGCAGGAAACCACCACCAGACAGTTGATTTCAGGTGGAAGGCTTTGTCCTGACAAGTGAGAGAGGGGAAGTCTTGAGTCAAGGAAAAAGGGTCTTAGCTCAGCTCCTTTGCCTCTTGTGATTTCAAATACCACTGCCTCTGATTCAGTCAGGCACACAGATTTACCCAGGAGACCAAGGCAATGCTCCAATATGTGCAGTGTGTGTGTGTTTCATCACACCCTGGGATACAGGTGGTATGGCTATACCATTTTTTCATTCCATCCTCCATATTATTTTGGATCTGACTGGGATTTTGGTGGAGAAGGTAGTCTGTCTATAAAGATAAGAAGTGCTTGTGCATGAGTGTATATGCACATGCTAAACCTCTGCTATGTTTTTCTGTAGGCAGAAAGAGCACTTGGAAAAGAGAAGCCCAGGGCAGGAGGTGGATGAGTGGCTCCTGTTCCATGGAATGAGTCCATCCCACGTGCCTGCCATCTGTGAGCAGAATTTTGACTGGAGGATCTATGGGACTCACGGGACAATGTATGGAAAAGGTACAAGTGCATGAGCTGGAACTGCATCAAAATGCTTGTGGTGTTTCCAGAGTGCAGGGAACAGCACAGCACAAGCCAACTTCCTACTATGTCGGCCCAACGCTACCTCCTTAGACATTTTTTTAATTGGTAAAACAAAAAAAAAAAAGCAGCAGTGAAATCCACCTGATCAACCCCATCTGCTGATGGCTTAAAATAAACTCATGTGGAATCACTTGGCAAGGATGTATTTGAAGCTTCCTGGGGTAGGAAAAAGAAAGAGGTGCTTGTTGAGGAGTTGGCTGACAAAGTGCAGATAGCAGATGTTTGTTTCTTCGGTTTAGGCACTTTCTTACCCATGGCTTTTTCTGGTGCCTGAGAAGCTACTTTGCCAGAGATGCCAGTTACTCTCATCAATATTGTCTATGGAGCACAGACCACCACAGCATGTTTGTAGCTCAAATTCTTGCTGGAGACTTTGATTGGGGAAACCAAGTCTACTTTTGCCCTCCAACCAGACTTGAGTTTTCCAACAGACCTTTGGACAGCTGTGTAGATAATAAAAAAAAAATCCTTCCATCTCTGTCATCTTTGAGTAGCACCAGATTTACCCTGCCTGTATCTTGGAGTATGCACATTCATCTCAGTAAAGATGATGTCAGAGGTAACAATATCTTGTTTGAAAATAACACTTTAAGGTTTGATGTTTTTGAACTCTATGTTGTATGCAAGAACCTCATATCTGATGTTCAGCTGTACTGCAGCTCTGTTTCAGTTACATGAGTGAAACTACAAGTATGGTAACTTATGGAATGGCTGGCTGCTTTATGAGAGTTGTTTTCCTCCTAAACAGGCTGGTGGCAGTTAAATCGTAATAAATAATATAACCATGACAATGTGATGATGATTTGGATGCAAGTGCAACATCGATTTAAATGCACATTATGATTAATTTATAAAACTAATTGCTTCCATGTAAAATATGGTACATAACTAGATGTTGTTTAGGACAACTTGGAGAAATGAATACAGAAAATGGGGAAAAAGGAGTATAAAAAGCATGTTTGAGGGGTGACTCTTTGGAGTTGTTTTTCCACAGAGTGAAGATCATCAGCATCTTGTCAGCATAAGAAAAGTAGACAATGGGCTCTGAGCTGTTTTTGTCCTGTGGTTTGGCTGCTTTGAGTTTTGTGGCAAGAAGAGGCTTTTAGATCATATCCTAAAGGACTGTTACATCATGTTCCCTAATTTCTCTGCTAGTCCCATTTGGTTATCTTGCAATAAGAGTCAGAAGGGCTCTAATTCAGATGGAAAAAAAAAAATATTCCTGGATAACAAAGAAGCAAATGAGTCATTGGTCTTCCTCAGTCTGCCTCGACCATTGATTGCGTGCTGAAGCCGGAGCAGACAACACAGCGGGCAGCTAGCGAAGGGACTTGTCTTCACATAACCCTTCTGAGAGAACGGGTAGATGCCACAGGCTATGTTGCAGTCCAGTCATACCGCAAATCAAAACAACAGTAATTTCCTGCCCCTCTAGGAAGAGCTAAGTTGTTATTTTGAGCTGTCTGTGCCCTCCTGGACTGCAGGCTGGGCTGGGATCTCACTTTAAGGAGATTATGCAACCTCCCTCCAGAAACTTGAAGGACAAGTGTGAAGTGTTCCTTGGATTCACACCAGGACATTGCAGTGAATTTCTGCTGGGTGTTACCCCACAGGTGTGCAGCAGGCTGCTGTGTGCCTGGCCGTCCCATGCTGAGGGCAGCTGCGGCATGTTCGGATGTTAAACTGGAGCTGTGGGGAAAGCAGAGCGGTGGTGCCATTGCAGGCAGCTGTTGCTCAGATTTTGCTCTTGATGAGGGAAGAGCAAGCTCTCCTGTGCTTGCCTGAGGACTGATCTTGTCCATGGACCGGCTGGAAGCAGCTCCCTTGAGCTCTGCCCTGGTGCCAGCCCTCACACTTGGCCATCCTGCATGAGCAGCCCAGGCCCCTGTGGGTCTACAATTGCTTCAGCAGGCCCATACAGGGGCTGAGGGTACAGAGCACCGTGGCTGCTTTGAGTCATCTCTTTCCTGGGGATGTTGTCTCCTACCCTTGCCCAGAGCTGAGTTTGGGATCATAACATTGGAAACACCTGAGTGCTGGTGGCCCATCCCGGACGGCCACTGGGAAACACTGTGAGGAGGAGCCCTGCACCTCTGCCAGTGGGAAACCCTGGGAGTGTAGGAAACTGATGCTATAAAACATCCTAGGAGCCCAGTAACTAACACTGGGGATGTGATTTGCTTTGTTTCCTGATAGCATCACTGTCAGCACTTCCTGCTCTATTCTTCTATGTCGAATCTCCCACTGGTGATGCCCTGTCCTTGCCCTGTCCTGCCCCAGAGCAGAGCTTCCCTTGGTTTAGGTCAAGAGAAGCAGGGATATAGCAACTGCTGAAGTTAGATTCCCCATCGCACCATGACATTAGCAGCGAGGAAGTCCACGGTGAGCTGAATAACAGCACGTGGCGGTGTCCCACTGGGGCCGCAGAGCCAGTGCTTGCAGCAGTGAGGCAAAGGGACTTTGTGAGGGGTGGCCACTGGCAGGGCCACCCCACTTCCCACCCTGCAGACCAAAGCTGGTGGTGGCTGTTTTGAATTGCCCTGCTGCTGCCTGGCACTTCTCCAGGCGACTGAGGAGCGTCCCAGCGGTGTGTGCTCCGACCAGGATGGATGTGGGCTTGGTCTGCCATCTCAACTTTCAGCTCATGTCTGTAGGAAATCCCATCAGTAAATTAAGCCCCTGGAATGGATTGCTGTGTTTGGTTTATTTCCACCTTCATACTGTTCTGTGGGGAGCTGGGGGATTTAACCAGAAACTGAAGGTTTTCCTTAAGCAAACTAGTGAGCTCATCGGGAGCTTTGTGGATCTAGTGGATGTGGATCTCATTAACCATGGCTAAGCACAGGGCTTTCGATGAAAGCAGGAGGTAAAGGACACATTGGAAGGGACGATATCTACTAGACAATGCTTCCAGTTGGTGAGAAGACTGTTCTTTTAACTCTGTCTCTCTGGTAACCAGCATACCAAATCCAAGTCCCTTCTTGCTCCCACAAACCACTAGTCCTGCTAGGTGTTGTTGGGGTTTGCTGGGATGTAGGTGCTTTTCATTGCAGGTTTATCCAATCTCATATTCCTACCCCTGAAGGTTTCCCATCTGTTTAGATAGCGCACATTTCACCTCTGCATAACAATCTGAGGACCCCATTCTACTGAATCACTAGTTTCCGATTCAGGGATGGAGGTGCACGTGTGTGGGTGTCTGAGATGGACTCTTGCCATTACTGGGTACAAATATTTCCTCTGCCCTGCAGAATACCCCAAAGGGTTTCAAATGAACTGCTTCCCGTGACTGACCGTGTACATACACGGGAGTCTGCTGCTATGCTTTTTATGGAAGCCACATTTCAGATTCCCAGTTTAACAAAAACACCCTGCATCAACAGAGCTGTAACAGAGCAAACACTGTTAGTGAAATCACTTGCAGGCAAAGAGGTCGTTTCCTTCCTGCTCTGCCTTTAAATCTTGTAACTCAAAATCCAGCCATCTCATTTCATGTTTTTTTGAAGGTGAAGTGGGACATACCTATAATGTCACAAAATGCTATGGATTAGAGCATTTTGTATTTCTGAATGCTTGAAGACTTCTTTGCCAGCCAAGCACTGGTGAACTGAATGTAATAACTTGCTGTTCGCTGTGCATCTTCTTCAGCTCTCTGGCAAGATTTCACGTGAGGGGTACCACCCCATTAGAGCATGCTATCCCTTCATGTGGTCACATCCCAAAGGGAAAGCACCCCAGAGCACTATTAGAAAGTTGCTCTTACATTTTGATTCAATTATTGTGTGATGAAGGAAAACAGTGACTTCTGTCCATTGGGGTGCAGAAGGAAATGAAGGAGATGGACTTTGACTGCTACTGGGGAATACCGACTGGCCATAGATGGCACAGCTAGAAGAGGATTTGGTGTCTGCCAAGCAAATAAGTTATTGTCTACCCACCCGGAAAGCCCCATGGGGCTTAAACTGATTACTTATTTACCCACCCCACAAATAAAGTCACTATGTCCCTATACATGGATGTGATAAATGTAGCTGTTCTTACTGCATGGGATTTATAACTCTCATAGGAAATAATGACTTTTGGTTCCTGCAGGTCTGGATAAGGTTTCCAGTTTAGTATTGGTAATGGTAGGTAGGGTGTTCTGGCAGTAGGAAGAAATGGCTGATTAGTACCGAATCAGAAGATGGTTGCAGAAAGGCTGCTGGCAGTCATGTCATTCTCTCATATGTCGGTATCTGCTCTCTCTGCTTGGACCAAGATTTCCCATTTCTGTATTGCCTCTTGGTAGGAGGCTGTCAAAGAAGGGCTTGCTTTCTTGCACAAAATCTTGCCCAGTGAGGCTTCTAACACAATAAAATAGCAAATAGCAGCTGTAATAGATTTTTCCTTAGAAATCAGCTTATCCCAGAGGAATAGGAGGATTTTCTTTGTAAGTGAAAAGTGAAGGAAATGCTGTTGAGAGGCATGTTAAGAGCTGGCTACTACACCAATTTGGAGGACAGGATGGTAGCTTTTTGCTGGAAGAGGACCAGGTCTCTGTAGGGGTTACTCACAGATGTCATATGGAAAGGGGGTGACGGGAGTATTTAAGGAAGGATGAAACTGAAAGTTTGTTTGGGTTTCAAGTTAGAAACCTGAGAAGGATCTGAGCCTGAGGGCAAGGCTGGAGCTCTGGTCAGGTACTCCTCCTCCAGAAAGCCAAACCATAGTAAAGCAGACCATATCCCTAGGGGTCACAGAGTGCTCAGGGTAAGAAATGCAGTCAATGTTTTTCTCCTAATAGTGGCTCACACAATGAACTTCTTGACTGTGCTCTTTCCTTGGCCTTACAGAGTTGTGTTACTTTCTGCAGAGCAATGCAGCTCCTGTAGATGGGATGCCAGTCTGCAGGCATTTGATGGCTTGGAAACGAAGGAAAGATTGCTGTGCAGATGAGTATTCAGCACTGGTTCTGGTTTTAAAACTGTTTCTGGGACAGTAGAAAGCTTGATTGCAGTTGCATCCCTTCGTTCATTGCCATGTCTTTGGCCTCAAAACAGCAGAAGTCACTTAATATTTACATCTTGTCCTCTTAAAAGGTTCTTGCACACAGTAGCTGCCTGAGTGTGAGGTGGACTCTGAGAACCAAGGTATATCAAGCACATTCATTAATACGTCATATGAAGAAAAAACACCACCTATTTCTTAGGAGGTGCAGGGACTATAAAGACAAGCACCTCAGATAAGTTAAGCAAGATAATCTAAAACTCAGTATTTACACTCTGGAAAAAGGAACTCCTTCAAATACACCAGGCTATGGCAAATACTCTTTCAAAACATCAAATAAGCAATATAGTTCCCTAAAGTGCACCACTTGGTCTGTACTGTTGTTAGATCGATTCGTTGTGCAGAAATCCCTGAATATTCACTGGAGCAGAGGCTGGGATTCGATTGACCATCACACAGAAAGGAGTGCAAGCTCTAGATAAATCTCAAATCCCTCTAATAGGTCTGGGATGTAATAGTGCTTAGTTTTCTTTAGTATATGCATTTAATTTTCTTTCTTCTCCCATTAGTTCCACTAAGTTTCTCTGTCTTTTCTATTAATTTCTTCTGCATCTAGTTTATTTCTTGTATAGGTTACAAATGTGGCATCTTTACACAAATTTTACTACATCATGGTTGTTATTAGAAGGAAAGAGAAGGATATTTAAATACACACACAAAAAAACCCCTGTTTTTTCCAAACAGCATTTGAACATATTGCAAAAATACCACAATTTATTAAATTAATTATGAATTAATTCTAAACAAATTTTATTTGAATAAATTCTGAAATTACTGTAGTTTCATAGTAGCATATAAAATTCTTTAACCCTGCCAGAACAAAATACCTTTATCTGAAGTAATTGACCATTCAAGGTTTTTTCCCCATTCTTGTAACCCAGTGTTTGACAACATCCAAACCTTAATAAATGACGTACCCAAACACCTGTCCTTCCATAGCAGCAGTTCCATCTGTTAATAAAATTGTTTTTGTACCCCAACACTGGGCCTTCAGTTCACAACGCATAGGCTGGATGGGCAGATGACAGCAGGCAGAAAGACTCCCATTTGGTGAGACTAGGGATTACCATCTGTTTTTCTGCTCCTGCTATGAACTATGCCCTGGCAAATAACAAAGAGGGTGCTCAAAGTGCAGAAACAACACAGTGTCCTTTCCTCAGCAGACCAGGTCTTTAAAATTTATTTTTAAATAGTATTTTCAAATACTCGATTCCTTTTAGGACAACCTATGTACTTTGCCTTGTTAATTGCTTTTATTTTGCAAAGTTGAGTGAGAACAAGTCCTATGGCTTAGGTCATACTCAGCTGGATCTTATTTACTAATGCTCCTGGCAAACAAATTAGTGTGTGCCCTCTTACTGAATGAATTAACGAGGATTCCCAGTTCACTATACATTTATTGAGCTAATGGCTATGTTTGCTTTGAGTTTCTTGATGTGGGCAAGGCTCCCAAAAGTTATACTGCTGATCTGAATTCTTCTGTGTGCAGTGGAAACGAGGCCCTGACCACTTCACTTACTGTTTGTTTCAGCTGCTTAGCAGCAGTGACAGCAGTCCATCAGACAGTCTGTGTCTCTGAAGGGTATGAAAAGCTCGGTAGTTCATGCTTGATGGCCATACCAGACACACTTCAGTACCTGCTGGTGCTTCTAGTTGCAATGTCCTTTAAAAACAGACAAGAGGTGATCTTTGTGTTTCAAAAAGTCTAACCTGTAGTGCACCCAGTGTATCTCGCAGGGGCGTGTTTTGGATTTCAGCATCTCAGCACAGTGCCATTCCTTTTCTTTTAGTTCTTCTCTGATCTCTAAAATCAGACACTTTCTTACCTCTCTCCATCCCTCCCTCCCACTCACCATGGTTTTAATTTCTCTGTTTCCTGACGGTTAAAAAGATTCATTTTACCAGATTGATTCTAAAATAACGTATCCAATGGTAGGCACTCTTTCTCCCGAACAGCTTTGAGCAAACTTGTACATAGATATGCACACATGTGATGTGAATGTGAGTACACTTTAACTCAAACTTTTATTTTTATCCAAATGAAACCTGAGCATTTTCAATTTTAATAGTGAAAAATGCATTTACTGATATAGTGTTAGGATTTTACATTTCTGTGTGAACGAATCTGAGATTACACGAGAACTTAGGATAAATCTGGAGATAAGTGGATAAGATAAAATGCAGAGGGAGAGAAACATATTTCCTTTAAAACCTAGAAAGGATGAATGGATATCCTAACATGAGTAAGGGGACTGTGACATTTACTCAGCCTGGTTTTGGAACTGGAAAGGTTCTGCTTTCGGCTTGGGATGGTCAAAGGCATATTTTCCACCCAAGGTCCTCCCTTTGCTCCTTCACCTTTCCCAGAGAATGGTGGGAGAAGAAATTTGCCTTTGTAACTGTGAAGCACCTTTCACAATGCAGCCACACCACTCCAGCTGATTTTCTTGGTCAGAAGCTGAGCCTGATCCATTGCTCTCTTTCACAGCCACCATCCGCATCCATCGCAGTCTAGTGGGAGCAACAGGTTTCTGGAGAAAACTCAGCGGTGCAAGCAAGGCGGTCCAGGTGGAACAAAGGCTATCCACCCGTGAGGGTGTGAAGCTGCATGGCAGGGAGGTCTCTGGACTGGATTTTATTCTGGAAAATAAACAAAAAAGACTGAGCCAGTAGCAAGCAGCCATCCACCTTGCTTTAGGCATGTTTAGAAGGAAACCCCTTAGGGGTCACATTAGCCCCTGCTCAGATCTCCCTCCTAGGAAATGTGCCCCAAGTGCTTTCTGCTGGACCACGGTGGTAGTCATGCTGCCTGCAGAGAAGCAACTCCTTGGATTTAGGAGCTATTTTAATGGATTAGCTGAGGAGGGCTGGTTGTTCCCATGCATTGTTGTATGATCCATACCCCTGGTATGCGTATCGGCAGACAGAAATCACCCCCATGGTCCTCCTCCTCTGCAAGCCCCTCACTGCCTCCCTGACCTCTCTGCAGCCATGGGTTACCATCCTGGAAGCAGGAGAAGAGAGTACACCAAAGGGTTGTCCTGCTGCAGACAACAATAATTGCAAAATAGCCCTGCTCTGAAATCAGGCAAACTGCCAGAGAGCTCTTATGCAAAAAAAAAAAAAAAAAAAAACCAACCCAAAACAAAAACTGGAGATTCAGCTCTCCCACATAAACAGCTTCATTTCAAAGTCAGAGTCCAGTGCACACAGGCACACATGCATACACATGCTGCTCTTCTTCAGCAGGCTTTAGAACCCAAGTGTGTGCCACCCATTTGGTGTTAGCATCGTCTTTGTCACAGTCTCTGGCAGCACTGCCAAATAGTGCAAGCTTGGAATTTGACACTGTGGGAGATCCCTTTGGTTTGGGTTGTTAATTCCTCTTCCCAGGTTCTGTCTTCCCACGCGGGAGGAAAAGAAATGTTATCAGAAGGTGGTGCCTGCTGCAGCACAAAGTGCCCTCTGGCCAGCAGGACCTTGGCTCCACCAAACATCCCCACGCCCTCCGAACAGAAAACTCAATGTTCTGTATTCTTATGGCTTGGAACAAGCAAATATTTCATCACAAGCTGTACATTTCTAAACTGCTCTGACTTGCACAACAGCCCTATGCATTCAGGCAGTTCGCTGTAATTATCACTTTGTAACATTTTGCATCTGCTTCTGTTAAGGCACTGAAGTTGCTAGTATGTTTTCTTGAGTTGCTTTATTTTTAAACAAATTGTTTTGGTGTCTGGCTGTCAACAGCTGCAGTCTTCATTTTATGCATTTTATGTAGGCTTGTTTTCTGCAGTGTGCCCTGATACTGCAGCTCAGCTTCAAACTTGAACCTGCAGAAATCTTTCAACAGGCTGTCTGTTAGGCTTGCAGGTCATCCACAATTCCAGGGATTTCTTTTTCCCCAGGCTCAAGGAATTTGTTCTTGAATAACAAATCATACAATTTAAGCCCTCACAAAAGTGTGGCAACTGTTAGGGGATCTTCTACAAGGTTTCCTCAGTGTGTCCAAGGGCCCTCCATCCTCAGCCAGAAGCGGGCTGGTACACGTGGGTGAAATGTTTGACTCCTTGCAGTTAGCTTCTGTCACCCACTCCGTCGTTCACCCCGGCAGCAGCAGAGCCTGCCAGCTCCTAGCCGAGCTCAGATAACCTTGTTAACATCTAACCTCAGCCAGTGTGAGGCTTGGTATTATCAGCAGGTCAAAGCAGGGAACATAAACAATGAGGTGGATTGGGGTTAAAAATCACGAGTTGGTGATTGAAGTGCAGGGTTTGGTATTTGAGCGCTTTGGTTCTTGACGCTGTGTGAAAACCCGAACAGAAAGTTTAGTGTAGATTCCATCCCATTTGAAGTAAAATAATGAAGACCGAGGAAAACATAGAATAAAAGTATGGTACTTAAAAAATTTTTATTCTTGTAAGTTTATTTTTATAATTCTAAATTAGATGCCTTTTCTACAAAATGTTTCAATCATTTTTTTTTTAAATAATAGTTTCAGTATCCAATGGACAAACTGTTGTCTGATATATCTCCATGGCAAGAACTATTGATAACAGACTGCTGCAAAGTTTCTGATATTAATATTCATAGATAGTGTCCTGGTTTCTTTCTTTCCATGGTTCATCAGTTCATTTTCTTAAGCGTGATTTTGTTATTTCTAGTATGTTTTTTTTTCTCAACTTGTAATCATAATTTTAGATGGCACTACACTGTGTTGTACATTGCCACAAACCTGGGCTGCTGGCATCCATTGACAATGACATGCAGTGAGTGACTCAGGTGTTAAATGGATAAGGACGCTTCTATGCTCTGTCATTCTTCTGCAGATGTTCAACAACATTCAAGACAATAATTAAGTAATTAGATATATATTGACATTTGCTTGCTTTAGTCTTCCTGAAAAAAATACGTGGGCAGTATCAGTTTGGACAAAACTCAGAGATCTACATATCTCAGGTGGAACAGCTGAGGTTTGTATATCTGAAACACTGAAGTTCTCTCACGTTGCTATGTGTAACAGCACTTCTGCTGACAATAACAGCAGTTTGTTGGCAGCCAGCACTGTTACATACCCTAAGCGGAAAGGCATAAGCAAACCACCAGCAATGTATGGCATATTTAGTAATTTTCAGCCCCAAGCAGGACACGGGCACCTCAATTTTAAGATCTGGATTAGGTAATGTATGATTTTGTGACTGGAAAACAACAAAGGCATATGTTGTCATATGTAGGTGGGATTCCATGTTTTTCACGCTTACGCAGGTGACAAAGTGTGCCCTGTCCCCAGCAGGTGTTGTGTCAGAAAGGCAGCGATGGTGTGTGTCTCTGGGGCAGTGAGGGTTAAGCCATGTAGACTGCCACTCTGAACAAAGGCTTGATTCATATGTTTTCTTCCTTGAAGGGACCAAGAGAAAGAAACATAAGTAAAAATATAGCAAAAGCTGTTGTGAAACAAGCCCATTGCTGTTCTCTGAAAAACAAGTATGTGAGGATTCATTTTTAGAGGCGTGCTGGGGAGCCGGAGGGTGGCCACAGCCACTCTTCCTCCAGAGGCTGTCACTGCCCCGCGAGCGCCAAGGACTAAAATTGGCCAGCTTCTTAGAAGAGGACGTGGTGCTGACCGTGTGCCACAAAAAATGTCTGCTGTACAAAACCACAAGCTATTTCCCACTCCAAAGCAAAATCTTTAATAGTAGCTGTTCTTGCTGGAATTGGAAAAGTTATTCTGATTCCCTTTTTTTTTTTTCTGGGAAAAAAAAGTATTCCCAGTTGCAACTTATGCTCTTGAAGAGCAGTTTGAAAATTGATCCAGTTGATATAGAAAAACTCGATATCCATTGGAATAAAACTTCTTCATTGATTGCTCAGCTGAAGTCGGAATAACACGGTCTGTTCCTGAGTGCTGATTAGTGAAAAATCAGATTAATTAAAATGTTCTTATTTATTGGATGAGGCTCTGAGCAACCTGATCTAGTTGAAGGTGTCCCTGCTCCTTACAGGGGGGTTGGACTTGATGACCTTTAAAGGTCCCTTCCAACATAAACTATTCTATGATTGCACTCAGAGATGTTATTGGTGACTTCTATTCCAAAAGTCTCTCCCTCACCAATGATACTAAGTGAAACTGTCATATTAAACTGACATGAGGAATATTATAAACTGGTGTGACTGAACAAGAAGCACAGTAAGATATTGTATCTGTAGTCACTGTGTGAATTAAACTATAACTCCTAGAAGACTTTGCCTACGTGCAGCAACAGACCCACTGTTATCTGAAGCCTTATATAGTCACCCACAGCAGTGGAAAAATAAGTGTATCTGTTATATAGCTCTGACAAATTATCAATATTACCAGTAAGCTGTGGTAGCATCTCCGTAATCCCCCGGGAAGGTGAGGTCTCTGCTGCGGTAGGTCCAAGAGGCCCGTGCAGGAGCATCTCCATACAAATCTGCAGCAGGATCGTGTCACTGTTGCAATGCAGCATGTTGGATAGTATTTGGCCAAATCATCCCATCTCTTTACATTCTTGCTTTTGTGCATGGTGCAAATGTGAAGTTGGTCTTTGGCATTTCCTTTGCCAATGTTCGTGAGCCGAGGCACTGGGGACCACGCTGGAGGGTGGGAAGGATGGGGAGCATTGGCCTGATGTTGGTGCTCACTGTGGTTCAGACGCTGCAGAAGAACCTCAAGCCTCAAAGTCTGGGGAGTTGAGTCTCCACAGGCTGCAAAGATGGCAGGGGAACACAACAGAAGGTGTAACACGGCAGCCATAGTGGTTTCCAGCAGTACCTTCTGTGAACCTGATAGTGGACACAGTCAAGGCTTGATTTGCACTAATGCTTACTCCAGATGTGCACCCACCTTGGAGAAGCTGTGTATGTGGACACAAACAAGAAGCTACAGGAGTTACACTGACTTGGTGGATGACTGCTGTGCGAAGAGGACTCCTTCCTGCCGGCATATCTAGGCTTGTGGAGTCTGGGGGCTGTCTGTGATGTCAGCCACGTGGCTGTCAGTGAAAATGAACATTCATTTCATAACCAACTGAAAGGTCAATTTTCAGCCAACAATTAAAAATAAAAAAGAAAATGAATCTATAAAACACAACTGATAATATGTTTCTATGGTTCTTAGCAGTGCTGACAAATTTTACCCCAAGGGGTTTATTGATTTTGGCAGTATGCCTTGACCATCAAGAAAGTAGGTTCTACAGAAATTTTTGGCATTGTTTTATTAAGGAGTGGTTATTTAATATTTCAACATTCAGTAGTTAAAATATTGAGAAAAGCATGGGACTGCACTTCTTACAACTGGAGGAACTGTATGGGATTGCAGTGTATTGCTCGTTCCTGCCTACACGGTTGTTGATGTGTACATCTTAGCGTACAGCTCCAGCAGTTTCTTGTAACTGCACCAGAAAGTGCTTCTAAATGAAGCCAAGAAGCAATAATTACAAATTTCAAATAGTCCTAAGATCACAAAAATAATTTGGAGCATACAGAGCTGTGGACTTTATGTTTTATATATATACACATGCATGTGTATATTTAGAAGCATGTATTTCTGAAAGCTACTAAATAAAATCACACTTCATTAGGCTAAATTCTGGAGGAACACGGAGGAATATATGTCTTCATATTTTGCAAAAATGTGTTTGTAAGACTGCTACATCACAACTTGTAAAATGACTTTTATTTTGAAAGTGCCAAAACCCATTAACTTTAAATGACACTTTCCAAAACAAGATTCAGCCTTTTCAGTCCAATTGCAACATCTTTGATTTGAATACACACACTGAAACATAAAATGATGACAATAATTATTCCTGGAAGGTATTAAAAAGTTGATCCGTAGGCATAAATTGAATTATGACTCTGGCAAAGGTGCGCTACAAGCAAACAGATGCAGTATAAACACTTCGTACTCCTCTAGCATCTCCTGCCAAGGTCCTCTAATCATTTTAAATCAGTTCAGACTGTTGCTGTGAGATAGCCTGTCTGTACTCGATTACATATGCACAAAAATCAGGAGATTAAAGAAACTGTTGAGAGTACAAAAGTGATTTCTTGAAGAAGTTAGCAAGGGAAGGCCAGCAGAGAAGGTAGCAGAGACTGCATGAGCCGCAGTCTCGAGGACTGGTTGTTCAAATGCCTGAGCAACACGGAGAAACCATAGGGGAGCTCAGCTGCCAAGAAGTCTAAAGGCATTTCAACAGCACATTTGTGAAGTGTAATTTTGCAAAGACTTATAAACTGACCAAATTGGGCAGGTTTTTCCTGGGATTAGCAAAAGATGCAGCCTTGCCATGAAAACTACTGCTCTGCCAGACTTGCTGTTCTGCTACAAAGCGTAGTTTTCCTCATGGAATAAATGTTATAATGTTCCTTGGATATTAATGTTGTTAAATAACAACAATAACCACACGGAAGCAGCTCTCCAACATGGAACATTTCAGTATTTACACAGAGCAAAGCTAGCTGCGGTGAAAATCAAGGTGTTGGAATAGGAGGGATGAGGCAACCCAGCAGTAGTCAGCGTTACATCCTCCACCCGCCATGTAGACGTACAAGTGTGTATGTTTTGTTGCTATGCCAGCTCCAAGTTAGCACTGAAAACTCACTGCCCATCTACAACTGCGTGCTTCAGGTAAATAGTGACAATTAAAAAAAATGAATGGAAAGGTGTATCCAAGCAGGAGTTTCTTGGTTAATACTTCACTGAAAAAGCAGTCAGAGATTGTCACCGAGAAAAAGGCGGCTTTCTTTTTTCTTACCCTCCCTGTCATCTCCTCCTCCATAACAAGCAATGAGCATTGCTGCTCTGGTCTCATGCTGATCTCTGGCTGCTGAACTATGTGAGCAGGACCTCAGCATGATATGGAGTTCATGTGAATGTTTAGCTGTGGTCATGACAGGGGGAGCTGGGGAAGCCTGGCAGAAACATGGGGACCTATGTGTTTGCATAGGTTGCTCCAGTCTTTATTCTCTCTGGGGTTCAGTTCCCAGACCATAAAATGGGGTCACTGCTTTGACCCAGATGAATGCTGAGGAGGTAAATGCATTCAAGACTGGGAGATACATCCATCTTGCAGTAATGATGAGGAACCACCAAAACCAGTGAGAGTCACTTGGACTGTCAAAGCCTCCTTGCCTCTGTAATAGTGACTGTGGCATGTGAATGAATGCTGACCTTCTTGCAGGACTAAAGCACTTGATCAGACACCCCCCTATGAGTGGAATTTAAATAACATGATGGTCACTTTGTGAAGAACAAGTTAAATGACCCCATACAACTTTTTACCTTTGGTCTGCATGAAGTTTACCTAGGGTGTATGCAGCTGCTGGCAGCAAATGTGAAGCTCCTGAACTGGGGAAAAGGCTCTATCTACATTTTGTCCAAGGTCTTTGGAGTTTTTCTCTCTAGAACATCCTCCACAAACCATGTCCAGAGTGCCAGCTGCATGAAGATGAAGCAAGATACTTGGAAGCCATATGCATAGGGACTGAGCCAATCAGGAAGAAGGAGAGAGAAAGGACAGACAGCCTAGGTAGGAGATGGAGCATGTGCTCTACAAATCCAGACTGCCTTAAGCTAAAGCAAACAAAGCAAGCTGGGAAAAGTTACAATGGTTTAGATTTTCTAAATACAACATTTTTTGGGCTTATTTTAAAACTATTTTCCCTTAAGGAATGTCCTTTCCTTTTAATTTGCAGAAGGCTGACAACTCATCCTACTAAATTTTTTTTCTTTTCCTGGAAATATTTTTTGGGGTTTTTTTTTGTTTTTTTTTTTTTTTGTCTAATTCAAAACAATATTTTTCCCTCTCATAGTCATTAACCACCTTTCAGTATAAATCCCTTACCATTTCAAGGCACGACCCAGACCATTACCTGATGGATGTTTAGAATAAAATTTCTCCAAAGGACAGATTTTCCCATAGTTGTTCTCTTATTATTTTTGCAAGATTACTTGATTTGATCTGATGTGCCAGTTTGTGTGCGTTGGGAAGATAGCTTTCTCAAGTGCTCAGACGACGTTAAATGCCAATGGTGTCTAACTTGAGCTGCTCAGCACCAAAACACGGTGCTGGGAGGAGATGAGCAAGTCACTGAGACCCATCTCTCTTTTCTAGCAAGCTGTAGATGTTTAGTTCAAAAGTCTTGGTACAACATGTACTCTAAGCAGCTCAAAAAAGCTTCCTGAGGCCCTCAAGACAACCGGGAGGTCTGTGGTAAAAGACCCTGCAACTGTGGTGTGTTATTCAATGGGAACAGGGGAGCATGAGGGCGTACCCATGCGTACCCCTACTACAAATTGCTGGGGAAAGTGAGGATCCCACTCAGGAAAGTCTGTAAGCATATCTGTCAAAATGTTATGCTTGCTTCATCCTGGGGTTGGATGGCCTGCTGTGGTCCTGTCCAGATCCTTTTCCATATTTTTTCTATAGATCACAAAACATTTGTTAGCTGTTTCTTCCTCTCTTACCATGATTTATCTACAGAAATAACTTCTGAAAAAAATTTCAACCATTTTCTCAGAAACAGCATTCCCTGACTATTGTACAAAGCACTCTCAGCCTCTAACTGGAATTAAAAAATAGTAGCTGGAACATTGCTTGTCTAAGATCTCATCCACAGGCACAAGAAATCCTCGGAAATTACAGGGACCCTGGGCATCTCCTGAAACCATGGCTTTCAAAGAGTTTAGCTGGATCACACCTTCACACCTCATCTTTCTAACCACCCCAGACTAGTCTAGAGGCCAGATTACCCATTTCTGGGAGCACATCTGTCCCACTCATGCTCAAACCTATCCCACTATCCACACACAGATTCTCCAAAAGCTTGCATTGATTAGCAATTCTCACAAAGGTGGAAACCCTCTGTCACCTCTGATCTAGGAGCCTCTGCTTGCTAAAAGGCATGAGGTCGGTGCACGGGGACCCGTGAGTGCCAATGACACAGAAGTGGCTTCAGGAGGATGTAGACATCCATGCTGCGGTGGAGGTCAGTGCAGGCGGGACACTGACATTGGCTGCAGCCCTGAGAGCCTCGCAGAAGCATTACAGTGTTTTGCTCTTCTGACACTGGTAAAATGAATCACTCTGGTAAAGTCAGGGATCCATTTGTGTGTATAGCTGGGAACAGGAAGAGAAGTTAGTAAATAGGAGTGGATGTGTTATGGCTAGCTGTCTTTTGTTCCATTTGATCACTTGAATAGACAGATGACTGCTTACTTTAGGCATGTTTGTTATACATAAGGATTCATGGGCTTTCAGTTATGCTTTTTTTTTTTTTAACTGGCTAGAATTAGACTGATTATTAATTAAAATTCCAGGACTCTGCATCATCGGGAATGAAGATAGTACTAAGTATCAAGGCACCAGATAAATGCACTGCTCTCTACACTGTGCTAATATAATGCTTCCTTATATGAAAAGACAACACAAACTCACAGAAGAGAAATGTGGAAAAGTAAAGTGATAAAAAGAATGGTAAATCTAAGTATAATCATGTATATAAAGAAATAAAATTTTACAACTTTATTATACATGTATTACCAAAGCTGAAGTATTTCCAGAGGAGCAGTTTCCCATTGGAGGAAAAAATTATTCTGCGGAGCTGTAACAACATAACAACAACCTCTACACCTTGTTCGGAAGAGCAAAGTTTTATTAAAATACTGAAGGCCAAGTAATTTTATTCCATCAGTTGCTAGAAATGCAGAAAACAACTAGCTGTGGGAAGTCCTGAGAACTGGCTCGTCTCACAGCTTGTTCAGAGAAATGATCTGAACTAATTTATTCTCAGAAGGGTCACACAGAACATCACACTCAGTTACTAGCAAAATACAATTTTAATGTTGATCACTTAAGGTATAGAAAAAGTAAAAAATACAGTAGAAGGAGAGGAAAAAAAAATGAGGTCACTTTGCACATAAATCTCTTTTGCATAGCTCTCTGTGAAGAGCTTTCAACAAGGGGCTGCTTGGAGGGAGGACTGATCCCAGCAGGAATGCGCTCTTCCGGAAATTAGACCAAAGTATAGTGTTCCCCAGATGGGTGGAAAGTCCCATCTTAACACGTCGTAGTAGTTACAAATAGGCAAGAGCAATTGCTTGTGGGATCCTGGGAGTGCTCTTTGGGTTTCCTGCTATAAACAGAAGGCTGTTAAAGACAAGCAAACTTTAACCCTACCGATGAACTGAAGCACTGAACTTGATTGCTCAGAAGGCTGCAAGAGTTCTCCAGCAGAGATTGTCATGATTTGTCTAAACTCACCACACAACCTGAAAGAGCTATGGAAACACAGGTTCAGCAAATCCCCTGAAACCTTATGCTAGGACACTTGCCTCAAAAATGTCAAGGGGAGCAAATATTTTAGGGTCAAAAAGAGATTAAAACCAAGGTCTTCAATGGATTTGCTTAATGCTCTGATTATTGACTGGAGAACCGAGTTGTTTAGAGGGTAGTGGAAATTCCTTTTGTCCTCCTCATTAAGTTTCTGAAAGGCCAAATACTTATCTTCTGGATTGTCAGAAGGAAAACTTTCATGTTTTTCTGCAGAAGTAAATTGGAAATGGGAGCCTTCGTACAACCAAAATATTAGTGTTTAATTCACTCTGGAAGTATACTGAGGCTTACATCTCCTCTCTGAACTTTCTTCTGACATCCATGGCCCTTGCAGGCTCTTCGAGGTCCTGCTGCCCACCAGAATCGCAGATGCAACCTTAGAGTCACAAATGTGGTGGGACCAGAAGTTGGTGTGACAGTGGTTGGCACTGCACCATCCAAGGCCCTCACGCTGCAAATTAAACCAGACGGTAACAGGTCTCCTTCCATCTACTGCTCTCCCACGTTGGGTAGGATGACTCTCAAAATCATATCTGAACAGCCCAGTGCAGAGCATGGATTCAAGCCCCCTGAACCCACACGTAGGAGGAATTTGGAGTGTTAAGTGTTCTTTATCTTGAGCTTCTCTTTTTGCCTTTTCTTATCTGCCTGCTTTAATTTTCAAGATCTAAGGAAATTGCAAATACAAAGACATCCCAGCCCCAGACGCAGGGGATGCGTGTGAGATATGCCTATGCTGTGGTACCCTTCCCAGCGTGGATTCACTCTCTTTCTCCTGGTGCTGTGGGGCCAAGTCCAGGCCCCCAACCAGGCAGTGGGGCTGATGCAGCCCACGAGCACAAGCTGACCCCATGTGCAGGCAGCAGCAGAGCTGTGCACAGGTTGCTTTCCTGCAAAGCTGCCCGGAGAGATAGTCAGTGGCCAAAGCGCACTCACTGCAGCTGCCGTAGGCTTTGGCTTCCTCAACTTGGGAAACACAGCAAAGTCGAGGGGGAGGCAGCTATTTCACAGCCCTGCCTGCAAAGACCGTGATTCATTTATTTATTTTTCTGTGAACACTCTAGCTGGATGACTAAGGCAGATCTGCAGACTGATGACCCAGAAACAGTAGAGATAAATTTCATATGTAGGGGAAAGAAAAAGAAAAAAAATGTAAGTTAAAAGCCATACACAAACAGCTATTTTCCCAAGTTCAGTGGTTTACCTCACTGATGGAGCCCTAGCCAAAACCAAGAATATAGCACAGAGACTTGCTCGGGGTTTTTTTTTTTTATACCTCTTCCCCCTCTCAGGATGGGGTAGCTGAGATTAGCTGCACCTGTGACTTCCTAAATTAGCAACACACAAGCTCACCACAGCTTCTGTGTTTCTTAGATGTGAGGGTCAGAGTGGCCTGTTTCTTTTCCTGGTTCAAGTTGCTGAGGTGGGGGCTGCTAGTTTTACTGCACCTTTTCCTTCCCTCAGGTAAGATAATTGTACTTGCAGGGGAGTGGAAAGAAAAAGGAAGAAAGTGTCAGGTAAAGTAAGTTTGCCCCTGCCTCCTCCCTGATCAGATGATGGGTCTGCAAGGTGGGATGCTGCAGTGATTCCTGAGGAACTGGAAAAAGACTGGGAGAATGTAAGGGGAAAAAAATGCTTCTTGGTTTTGCTTCGGGCTTGTTAATGTAAAACCTTTTTGTGAACAGAAAGTGTCAAGCTACAAAGCAGAGTGGGGGTGAAACAATCTGTGGCTAATATCAACCTGATACTAAGCTAATGCAAAGGACTCGAGCATTTTGTTTTTTTTGTCAGACCCCAGTGATACTCCCTGGGGAGCTGTATCTGCAGTGTAAGTATTGGGTTTAGGATGCTGTGCTTCTCTCACCCTGTGGTTCTCTGGTGCCAGCACAGTGCTGTATGTCCAGCTGTAGCAGATGAGGTGCTCTGGGTGCCTATGGAAGCTGATATGCCTCATTCCAGTATTTCCTTGTGGAAATGTGCAGCAGGACTCTGCAGAGGGCAAGATTCCCAACCCCTGCGTACACACACCCATGTAAGCCTGCAGTCATAAATACACTCAGCCTCCTGGTTGAAAAGTTCCAAATCTCTCTGTGTTCCGGCTTTCCTCTTGGAGTGCTGGAGTCACTTCTTAAAAAAAAGGTGCTGTTATTGAATGTGACTTGAAAGTATTAAGCCCAGAGCAGTGTATGACCCTGGGACCAGACAAATCCCTTTTGGGTCCTCAGTCATATAATCCTGTGTGCAGTATGCAGGGTGAGGTGGGAAAGTTCTCCTCGTCCCATCCTGTTCCTGTCCAGCCAGCTAGGCAGTGTCTGTTACAGAGCTATTATGCACTGATGGTTATACAAGCCATTAGGTTCAAACCTCAACACCCTTGTTTGGCCCTTTAATGGCTGTAGCCATGAATTCCAGAAATCATAGAATCATTAGTTTGGGTTGGAAGGGACCTTTAAAGGTCATCTAGTCCAACCCTCCTGCAAGGAGCAGGGACATCTCCAACTAGACCACGTTGCTCAAAGCCCCGTCCAACCTGGCCCTGAATGTTTCCAGGGATGGAGCCCTGCTTAGTTAAAAACTCATATCTTGACTAATGTTATGCTCCTTGATTTCTCTGAGTATTTCCTCATTCCTGTACTGTGATATAGGCTGTAAATGTAGAGGTTAATGCATCTCCCTTATTATATGGCTTGCAATAGGAGAGTCTTGCTTCTCTCTGTTCTGCTCTGAACAGGCCAGCCTCTGTCAGCGGGTTTCCTCGCCTTCCCCACCATAATTTTTACCCTTTTCCAGTCTTGAGTCTGCCAGAGGCTATGTTCTGTGGGATACATCAGGCCTTTATTCCATGCAGAGTTCATAATCTTTCACAGGGTCAAAATTACTGAAAGGAGTACAATGTTTTTTCCTTGTGCTTTCACTCTCCTAATTAGTTTTGGTTTGTAATTCTCATGGTCTAGCACAGCATATCCATGTTTCCATTGTAAACGCCAGAGGAAAGATATACTTCACACTCAATGCTCTCTTTAAATACTGAGTTTTATCGGATCTGGGAAACAGCTTAGGTGAGTGACCTTTCCCTGGAGGTGGGCCACGTCAAGGCCTTTTTCTCCAGTGCATGGGAGGAAGCAAGAAGAATGGGAACAAGTGTCGAAGTGATCTTTGCAGGGAGTGACAGTGTGTGAGGGGCACCCATGCTCAGCAGTGAAATTTGTCAAATTAGTTGTTCAGGTGTGTGATAAAATGAAATTTGTGGGAGAGCAGAGAAGCTGGATGGATGTGTTTAGTTGCAGAAAGGGTCAAAGGAATAAGGTGTGGAGGAGGCAAAGATAATCCTACAAGCCAAATCACTAATGTCTGTGGAGTTCTGGAGCAATTGAGTGAGAGGGAGGTGCAAATCAATGTCTTAATTCAGTTGGATCTCTAGTATCTCTGTGCAGCCTGCTGGGGTAAGTGTTTGGTTAAGTGATGCTATTTGGTTTGCTCTCACTGTAGTAATAAACCCTAGAAATGCAATTAAATTCATGTTTGCACATGTTGTGATGAAAGGAGTATTTACATCATCATCTCCAACACAGAGAATCCTCTCTGATAAACTAACTTCTATTGTATCCAAAAGAAACAGCAGAGAGAGCAACTTGCATAGTATAGGAATGAGCCATCGTACAAGGTGGAAAAGGTTTGATCCTTTTTCTGGGGGACTGTTTTCCAGTTAGCAGTGACCTGAGCAAGGACTGGACTGCAAGTGCCCTCCTTCCCAAGAAAGTGCATTGTTTCTTAGCTAATCTGGTCCTTTGCCCTTTCACCGTGGTGTATTTCTCATACAAAGTTGAAAAGATCAATGGGGTGGGTGAAGCCAGATCCCTTCTAGAAGGCTGTGCAGCTTGGTAAAACTGGATGGGGTGAGACACATAGGTTTAAACCCCCATAAAGACTTGAACCTGACTTGATGCATCACTTCTCAGTACTCTAACTGCTGAGGAAAGGGAAGGCCCCCCTCCCTCCAATTGTGCTTTTTGGGAGCACTTCTATTGCCTCAAACTCTTGCACACCCAACAGACCAATTCTGTGGACACGGGGGTGTGAGCCAAATGACTTGGTGGTTTCAGGCCTGGAGAGGTATAGATTGTCAAGGAAAGTCATGACAGCTGGTGTGCTCTAAATGCCATGGCTAGAAAAAAGAAAACATTAGTAGAAATCCTAAATCATGTGGGTATTTCTAATATGTTGTCTCTTACCTTCCTGCTTTTTTTTTTTCTTCTACTCTATATTGGGAGGACTGTACCTCACAGGGGACCAGAGAGGTAGCAGTGGCTTGTTGAATGAGAGTGTGGATTTCTAATCCATGACTGAGAAGAACGTTTCTGAATGTTGGAGATTCCTCTTTGAAGTTCCTCAAGTACAGATCAATGCAGTCAATGAAATGTAAAGGCAGTCTCCTCATCTTACAGAAAAGCAATGCAGGACTGCAGTCCCACCACCATGGAAAAAGAGGGAGGAACTGTGTAAAGTATGCTGCCAAACAGCTGATTTGAGCTATTCTGGACTGTCTGGGCACATCAATACTGAACATGTGGGCTGGTGGGGTCACCTTGCTGGGAAACCTTCCTGTTTCACATGTGAGGAGCAATGCATGTTGACCCTGTAGGTGGAAGCTGAGACATGGTGGCGTGAGGAGCAAAGCAGTTTTCTTAAGAGACCACAAAGACAAAATACTCTTTGCAAGCTTTCCTCAGGGTCTGCCCTGACCTGGGAGAACGACATTGGTCAGACCAATTGGGGAAACAGAAAATTTAGGAGCTGTTTCCTTGCACTGAGAGCATGTGGCCTCTGTTTTGTGTATCTATACTGGTGTAAACCATGAGTCAGCAGAGTCACTCCTGGTTTGTATGTGCTGAAATATTAGCAGGATCCTATCCAGTGCTCTCAGCACCTTGTGTTTACATGATCTTTCCTCATTATGCATGAGGCTGCTCTGAGATGTGTTCTAAGTCATCACGAGTTCTCATTTTACTTGTAATTGAGTGCATGTTTTTCCCTGTGCAGGATTTTGCCTTTGCTATATTCAATGACCTTGGACTGATCTGAGGCCTCCATCCAGGTAGCTTTGCAGTCTGCAGAGTGAAAACCGAGCAGCTTCATCGAGTGGTTCCCCTCTGTGCATGCGTATGTGTTTACACACACATGCGTTGTCGTTCTTTCCAGCTCCTTCTCTGCCTCCTCTTTTTCCATTTGGTTCTGCTTTGCATTTTATTTGCAATGTGTTGTCCTGTTGTGAGTATTGCTCATGCATGTTGAGTTAAGGTTCCCCAAGGAGTCTGCCTGGCACTGAAAAAATAAAATTAACTTTTTTGTTTTTTGCACTCTCAAAGCCCTTTATTATAAGCTAGGGGTTTTGCTCCAGGGTAGTAGGATGTTGGGAAGAGCTGAAATATGGCACTGCTGAGAATCAATTAGTATAAAAATTGCACTAGTGCCCAACTGCGTGCTGCTTACCCCAACCCAAAAGCAAATGTGTTTGCAGTTTAGGTCACAAGTGGAGTAAGCGTGTTGAATCTCATTCTAACATGTCACTCTTACAGACTTTCTTCTCCACTTCAGTGCTTTCCTCTACATGTGTGAATTGTGTCCTGTTGAGAGCTGGGCAAAATATGTCTGGAAACAGCACCTCCCTTCCTTTCCCCAAGAAAATAAGGAAATTGTGCAAATAGCAAACGGATTTATTTCGAAGTGTTTTTATTTGGCGGATCGCATCAAGGGGACTTTTCCTCACAGTGAGGAAGGTAGTATTTAGTCTTAAATATACAAATCAGACTTATTGTATGTGAGGGATCTGAGTTTGTTCTCTCTACTCGCTGCAGAGATCCAAGAGATGCCTTGCACGTCCCAGGCAGATAACTTCTTTTTTTTCTCTGAGTCTGTACAACAATGGCTTTGCTTCCACACTTAAATGATTCACATGCTAAATCAAAGTATCAACTTTGATTGTCGTTATGAGCTGATCTTACTTAGTGAAGCAAAATAGCAGCCTCTCTACTGTTGAATTCCTTTGCATGTCCCAAGGATATGGTAGTGGTTAAATATCCTGCCAGTCTGGAGGTGAGCAGCTTTTGGGGTCTGGATTCCAGAAAGGAACGAAGTGAGGAAGCCTCATCAGGTGAGGACCCTGCTGTATGTAACCAAAGGCTTTGTCTCTTGTGGCTTCCAATCCTCTCCTACTGTTTGCAAAACTCTCTTTCTGTCCTCAATTATCATTACATTTTGGCCAGGAGAAGAGAGATCTCGCTTTTACTACAGAGCACCCAGCTCTGTGGCGCCCAGGTCTCAATGGGAGGCAAGGGATGAAAACTATGGAAGGAACTGCCTTCTCTTCCCCTGTGTCCAGTTCTGTATACCCAAAACTGTGTCTTAATTCCAACTAATGGCTTGGTATGGCCACTTGCCCTTTCCTCCACAGGACACATTATACACCCTTGTAAAACCTCTTGATAGCTTTGTGGTACAAAAATGTGTGATATAAATCCAAAGGGCGTTCCTTAATGCAAGGCTGTAAAATGTACATAGGGCCCATCCCACTTTGCCTGTTACTGTTTCCCCTATTCCTCTGGCAGACACCTGCACAGCATCAGGGAAAACTGGATGCACACCCCTTCCGAAACAGAGTCCTATTCCAGATTTTTAGTCTTGGGGAACATGAAGCTCTGCTTCCCCACAGGGGAACAAACTCAGCTAACCATGTAGCACAGGGCAGGGATGATGTCGGCATGTTGTTTGATAACTGCTTGACAGTGCTTCCTTGTTGCTTCACCTATTAAATGTTGAGGGTGCACGTGCCCGAGGAAGGGCCCAGCTGCAAAGCCTGGTGCTTGGCCCTGAGCCTGTGTAACAGCAGGGAATGCCTCTTCCTCCAACAGCCAGGTAAGCCCGTGCTCCAACGTGCAGTTCTGGCAACCGCTTTGCTGCTGGGGATGTGAGCATGTCGCCAGAGCAGCACTCAGGCTGCAAAAAGAATCCAAAATGCTGCCTCACTTGTTCTTCTTTCTGCTATGAAGTCACTTGGGCATAGCTGAAGCAAACTTCTTTGGTCTGGACTTAATTTCACTTGCAGCCACAGTAACAGCCACTAACTATTCAGGTTACTGACGGTAAAAGCAAGTAACGTTTTTTCCGGGTACACATTTGGGTCTATTCTTGTCATGTGTGATTGCGATCAGAGCAGGAGGTGCTGGAGCTCCCTCTGTCCGCACCTGACCCTCCCAGTTGGAGCAGGGCTGTATACGGCGCTTCCAAGCAACGTGCTTCGCACCAGGCAGCGAGTTCAATACGCCTCTGAAATTTGCTAGATGTGACCACATCATACGTGGGGCTGGGGTTTGGGTTTTCTCTATCTCTTTGGGCAGCTGCCGGAGGGATGCGTTTCCCAAGCCCCCATCTGCAACCCTGTTTATTTTCCCTCCTCTAAACCTGCAAGATGGAGAACAATGGGGAGCAATGATCTGAAACTGAGCAAAGCGGGGGGAAAACTAGGCTAGACGTCAGTAGCAGTTTCATAACTGATGGAAACGAGTATGGGAGCATTTGTCCCTGGGAAGAGGCTTAATCTTTTTCATCAGATTCAAACGAGGTAATGCAGACGAGAAGGAGAGGATTCTATTAAAATTAGAGGGCAGGGGAAAAAGAAAAAAGGATTTGCTGGTGTGACTTGGGCCAGAGGAACTCTTGCAATCTGTTAATACAGTACAGATTGAAGGCTTGGTTATAGGGTATTTCCTGTTAGAGAGGCTTCAGTGTGTCATCTTCCCTACTCACACGTACAAGGCCAGATGAAGGGACTGTGATGTATTAGAACCCCAGGCACTGCCTAACCTCTGGAGAGGATGTCCAGAAGGAGCTGATAGCTGCGAAGAGGCTGGTGTGAGCATTCAAGCTGACACTTGCAGTGTAGAGAGTAAGAGCTCTGCCAAACCTGGCCTGAATGTTGGCCGTGGCTGGAGACCTGAACCTGGTCAAGTTACAGTGCAAATCTCGTATGGTGCTACTGTTAAGCTGCTGAGCCCTGATAGCTCTATTTAAGGCTTGTACTTATGAAGCAACTGGAACAGCATGTTGGCTATGGCAGTAACTGTGCTCCTCTCTTGCACTTTTATTTAGACTTGGATTTTGTTCAGGTTTTTGGCCAGGCCCTCAGGTGGCTTGCAAAGGGGCAAAGCAGGGCTGTGATTGTGGTTTTGCCCACACCTGGGAGCAGAGCTCCACCTGACTTTGTGATTGTCTTTGGATCTATACCAGCAGACTTACAATATATTGTCTTCCTCCTCAGCTATAACTCCCCTGCCTTTTATATTTCCCCCTCTGGCCTAAGTGGGTAATAGAATAAAATGGGAATTGCCCTTGGGTAAGCTCTGGCAAGCAGAATGTCCTCTGTTGACACACCTTTATAAATTGATTTATAGACACTATGTGAAGGCCACCCACCTGTCCTCATGAAGGGGCTTCTCTGGTGGTGCCTACTGAGCTCATCCAGGGTTGTGTTGGCAGTAAACCCCTTTGGGAGCCTTGCCTGCTCCTTCTGTGAAATGGTCACTCCTGCACTTCTCTGCCTCAGCTGTGAGGAGCACACCCTGACCCAACAGAAATGTCTCCATGAACCATAAATGCTGGCATTTTCCTGTTCCTGTCACTCCGGGGATAATAAATATCAATGGTAATAAATAAAAGCAGATGCTATAGACCGAAGGTTATGTATGACCCATTTTCCCATGGCAGTACGCACGTTTTAGTACATGAAGTACTCTTTCTGTCTATGGTTTAGTTTCTTCTCCAATACCTCTGTAGTGTACCCACTCTGTGTCAGGAAACTGGAGTGCTCAGGCATTGGAGGGTGGGAAAGTAGCCTTCTGCAGATGTGAGTAGGTTGCAAAACTTGTTGAGCAAACAAGTCCTCTGAAAAAGAAATTAATGCTGAAGGATTTAGTCTTCCTTACTCTTGCGTCCGTGCTTCTGTCACCATGTTTCAGAGAGCTGAGGGCAGACTGAATGAAATCTCCAGGTTCCTTCTGCCTGATTCCTATCCCTTTCTTGGACCTACCCAGTGTTCTCCAGTCTCAAAGCATGGTAGAAAGTGATATTTAACAAAATACAACTTTCTCCTCCTTTAAAACTTGGCTTCCTAATTCAGTATTGCCTTGGTCAGAACTTTATACAAAAGACTGTAAGAAATTTGAAGTAAACAGAAGGTTTTTGGGGGTGAAACAGTTTGCAGAGCAGAAAAGAAAGTTAAGGGATTTTTATTCTCACAAGATGAGGTTCTCACTAGTGCTAGCTCCAGGTTGCATATACAACATTATGCAATACCATTCGTGTATGGCAGCTCAAGTATAGATGTCACAGACTCTCCTGTGTTTCACTGATGGCCTCAGCTGAGGTGAGGGGGATATGAACATGCTTGTAATGCTTTAGGACTTGAGCTCTTTATATGTGGAGCCAGCTGGGGTGTACCTCCAGAATGCAGGCCATGTATGCAGCTGAAGAATACTCTAGTCAGAGTGAAACAGGCTTCACTGCATGAAGTAATGAATATATCTATCTATATTTCAGCATACATATGTCCATATGTGTATCTCAAATTCAATTAGTTCCCCATTCCTAATTTTCTCTCGAGTTGTGAAACAAAAATGATATTACTTCACATCTACCGAAGCAGAAATTGTTTCAAATTCAATGAAGAATGTGCCATTACTGAAAATGATTTGGCTTGAACTAGTGAGCCTGTTTTCAAGAGAAATTTTATCAGCTGTCACTCTGAAGCTTCAATGCTCGGAGTTAAAGCCTCCAAAGCCAAAACCAGAGATACAATAGACTAAATAGATTTGCTCTCTAGCAGCAATAAGAGACTGACAAGACATGAGTTAGTAAATGTTATGTTTTTAATGCTGATTTGAACAGTCTTCCATGAAGTCAAAGCACCAAACATTGAGTCTCTTTCAGCGACGCCTAACAGCACTGAGTTAGGAACCTGCCCAGGCACACCTTGTTTTCAGTACTCATCACTGAAGGGATACTCTGGATGGTCACGCCACCTGTGAATAGGTCAGATAGAACAAGTGAGCTTCTCGGGTGAAGCAGGATTTCACATCACTGAGGCAGTTGTCCTGTGCCTATCAAACCTCTTCTCTTCCTTGCAATATACAGATGGCCTTCATGGAAGGCTCTTCTGCTTATTCAGAAGCTGTCTACTCTGGATAATCTTCCCTGCAGAGTTGGAAGAAAACCTGTGCATTTAAGGAGAGGGCAATGAAGAACAATTTTTTCAGGCCTACAGACTGTGTACCTTATGGACAGGTGGGAAAAACCAACAAGAGTTTTCACGTCAACTATTCTTGCTATATTTGTGGATTTAAGTCAGGTTAGTAGAAGTGTTGTAGGGAAGTGGGATGGCATCACTATGTGTCCATTGTAGAAGGGGAAGACTTCTTTTTTTTCAGATGTCTAGAAAAACCCTCAGAAATAAGGGTTATATTTCCAGGAGAGGTGGAGACACCAGACTGTACTACTTTGGCTTATGCATTTAGAGCTGGCATGAACAGGTCTGGGTCTGGTATTGTGCTTTCTCCAAGTGGCTGTCATATCCAGGCTCGGTCTAGCTGCCCTCTAGCTCAGCCTAGATGTAGATTCTCTGACAGGTTAATAAGCACCAGTGGCAGAGAATTTACAAAGAAGCTTTGAGGTGACCCGGTTGAGGGGAGAAAGGGATGTACATGGCTGTGTACTACCGAAAGTAGAGAGACTTCAGGCTTCATCTTAAAAACTGCCTGCTGAGGGAAGATGCACGATCCAGGATCATTGTAAAAGGCAAAAAGAAAATTCTCAGGGTCAACTGCAGATGAAAAAAATAATACTACATTTGACCATTATTTGCAGACTTGAGAGAGAGCTAGTTGTTTGTTGTGCATTTTCCTGTTTGTTTGTTTGAGAAGATGATGCTAAACCACAAGCCTTGGCTTGACAAACATTTTCCATTAGTAAAATAAAAAAATTTCTAAAGAACATTCTCAGGTGTACCATGGCAGCTGGCTGCCTTGCCTTACAGGAGAGCACAACAAATACAGGCATTTATCCCAGCTGTAAATCCTTCCAGTTTGGGAAGGATACATTTAACAATATTGACATTAACTAACTGGAAGGCATCAAACATTTTTAATCGGTTGTGTCAAAACACTTCATTCCGATATTCAGCCAAGCTGAAGTGTTTACACATTAACAGATTGAGTTGATTCAAAAAAACAAGCCACAACACTTTGGCTTGTTTAGTTTTGGTATAATTTAACAATGTCTGAGTTGCCATCGTCATAATCTTTACTTGCCATCTATGGAGCATACATGCTAATTAGATCTCATGTTCAAAGGTCTGAGTCCTTTGAGTGAAAATTATTCACTCAGAGGAGTCAATGCAGCCTGGAGTAACTGGTAAGGAGGAATGGCCACAGCAGAGACTGGAAGGAGCACAAGATAAATCAAGCAGATGGATTAATGTAAAACTTGCCCAGCAGAATACATCTAGATTTCTCCAAGAGGAGAAGAAACCATTTCAGACTGAGATTTCCTGGAGTACTCATATTTTCACAAAGCCTCCATTTTTTGCTCAGATGCCTAAACTTGCTAGCTCGTTCCATCGATTGCAATATCCTGTTTGTATGGGCTTACTCACACCACCAGAGTAACAGATTTGCACACTGTACCCATGGTAGCTGATAACTGGAAGAGAAATAAGAATCTCTTGAGACTGGTAACTCATCTGTTGCAGTGTCAATTCCAGACACTTTGGTGTGAGAACACATTGTAGGCAGATATGTTTAGCGGCTCCTTACATGGCAACATCACTTTTCCGAGAAGGCATTTTTCACAGCTGAGGTCAGACTGTATTTAAGCATTTTCCCTGAACATGGCATTCCTGTGAAAAATGGAGCTGGCAATATCCATCCTATGCATCCTGTTTTCCTTGTCCTCAGTGGCCTCCTGTGACCAAATTTAGTCTAGTAAAGCAAAGCATTTAGTTTATTAGTTTTTTGGATTGCTGGTTTAGAAAGTTCTTCTCCTGTGGGCATTTGCATCCTTTAACTTTGCTTCTAGAAAACGCTCTTGCATTTGCACAAGGTTGTATTTCATATATATACTCACTAAAAGTTTAAATAATGTTATAGCTCAACTTAGCTATGAAAAACCAAACAATTTCAAACACCAAAACACATGTAAAAGAATCTGCTAGGCCATTTGTGAGAAGCCTTCTGGAACTAAGTGCTGCTAATCAATAGAAGGCTCTTTTAAGCTTTTAAAAAACTACAGCTTTAGAGCACCTGGCTGAGCTTAAATGTGAAAGACAAACTCCATTATGATGCTTTTAACTTAGTGTTTTAGAGTGCTATGAAGTTCCTGCTTTTCATTATTTTCAGTGCTTGAGCACACTAGTTTGGCAAGACACAGGTAATCCAACGTAACAAGAGAAATGCATGGAAATTAATCTCTAGCATTTGGCTACATGCTGAGTACCCTGAAAAGGGGAAAGCATAAAGTTTGGACATAAACTGTAGATGCTCTTGAGCTGAAGGAAAAACAAACAGCCTCATTCTCCGGAAGAGGAGATGTTGGGTCAGTCTGAGCCTTGTGGGGTAGTGCAGCCTTTTGGTGAAGCAAAACTACATTGGGTGGTAAGCTTGAGATCACAAGCAGGAAGAGATCAAGCCTTGTTAGTTCTCAAAGAGTTAATTGGGAAGTGGTCTAGCAGTCAAACAAGCTGCATGGTTTTCTGCTTTCCATATAAGAAGGTACAACTCAACATGACAGCAGGAGAGGGAGACTGCTAAAGAAGACAACGTCAAAGAAAAGGTCAAAACAAAGTTTCTGACCACCTGTGATCACTAAGATATATCATCTTTTTATGAGGAAGTTGGGTAGGCAAATTTTGGTGTTCTACCCAATTAAGTGAGAAGGAGCAGAGCTCTCCCTAAATTACCCCTGTGGCTTCATGTAGCAGTGCTCTTAATTCTTAGCTTTCCAATTCTTAGCCTTAGGACAAGTTGCCTTTGGAAACACTAGGTTTACAATCCATAAGCTGTTGTACTCAAGCAGCAACGTGGCTTGCTGAGCACTAGAAATGCAGATGGGAAAGAGGGGAAAGACAAAGTGCTCCTGTTTGAATTTTGGCTCTGATATCCACACTGCGAGACAAGGGCAATGCTATGCCTTGTGAGTGGCAGAGACTGTCATTACAACATACAGCAAAAAGCATTTAAGGAGATGGAGCAGAGACGGGATAGCCAGATACAGTCACTTTCTACTAGGTGGGCTTTTGACATCTGAGCTGTAAGCAAGTATTGTACGCTCATTTTTGCAGTGGGTCCAAGTACGTGTTCAGGCTGCATTAAAGACCTCCCATATTTAAGCCTTACCATAAAATAAATTTGGTTTTTTTTTTATATACAAAAATTAGTATTAAAAGGAAGTTTTTCTTTTTAAGTACCCTGAAAAGACACAAATGTTCTGTGAGGATCTACAGTACCTCCTGGACTTACATTAACAGTTCCACATAACGCACGTTTTTGTTCAGGGCTGCAATTTCTTCCATCTCTTTCTCAGTGAGGGAGAAGTCAAAGATCTAATGCAAGGAGAAGTTAGGAATAAGTTAGCATTTTTTTGACACAATCAATGTTCATATGTTCCAGTCTTCAGAAGTCTAACCTCCTTTCTTCCCCCCTGCCATCTCCCCCACAAATCCATACTTGCTTGCATTTATAGGAAAGTCTTGAGGACATGAATAAGTCCAGTCACATTTGCTTACGCTCTCTTGCAAGAAGAGAAAGGTAGTTTGGCAAGTACTGGGCCACCAGCTTTGGAAGCAATACATTGGCAGGGAAAGCAGGGAGCTGTGTGGGTGCTGAGCACTAAGGGGCATGGGAAGAACGCTTCATCTTATTTGGGTGTGGTGGTCAAGCCAGATGCTTTCTGGTGGTGTGGTTATGAGCTTTTCTGGCACATCTGTATGCAACAACACTTCCTTAACAAAGCTGAGGATTGGGTAGAACAAGTCAGTCGTTCCCAAACACCTACAGCCAGCAACCTTGTGCTGCTGGCCTACTGAGTTGCTTCATCTCGCTTGTGCTGCTCACTGCAGCAACTGGTGCTCTCTACACCACCAGTTAGAACTTTAACCTCTCCAGAGGGTTAGAAGACACCAAAACTTCCTCTCTACTCTATTATTGTCATATCATAGTACCACTAAGTGATGGGGACAAAAAAGCATGAAATATGGCATAGCTTGACATTGGTCAAGCCTTGTGTCTCTACAGAAAGAAATGGGAAAATCTCTTTCTATAGTGGGCAAGTCAATGTAAGTGGATTCATCCATGCACCATCAGAGTATGAACTTACCTGGAAATTCTCTCTGATTCGTTGTGGATTGAAACTTTTTGGAATGACCACCACCCCTCGCTGGATGTTAAAACGCAAAGCAATCTGTGCAGCAGTCTTGTTGTACTTTTTGCCAATGGCATTCAGCACAGGATCTTTCAGTAAGGGAGGGGAGGACACATTTACCCTGGAAGAAAATTGGAAAAAAAGAAAACAAAAAAACCCCACTCTAACTTTAATGTCAAAACATAGTGGCATCTACTTGTTTGTGGATTTGTGGATAGAATACCACACCTTTTTGACTAGTGTGAAAGACAGGAGAAAACCTTTGGCATTTAAGTTGGTGGGCTTTCAAAGGCAACTTCCTATGTGATGTCCTAACATTGACTTAGTTTCTATTTCCTCACCTCAGCCTCAGCGTTCCCAGTTACAGACACTTGCTTTCTGTTAGACTAGACCTAAGGTGACCTCCTATACAGACACTTGGTTTTGATGACAGCATGCAGCAGGAGTGTTGCAAGTTTACATGCACAATAGTAATATTTAGACACTGAAGTTCAAAACTACTTTGAAAAATGAGGACAAAGGTATTCTGCACAGAGACCCAGCAGTGAAGAACTATTATTCTTTTCCTGGATAGCAGCCCTCCTGTTAGAAAGTAACGTGGGGACTTACCATGTTTCATCTCTTGAGGTTCCCAGTGGGCTGTACCCAACAATAACAATGTCATGTTGTCTGCAAAATTCTAAGAGTTTGGGTTGGGTGAAATAGGGATGACATTCAACCTACAAGAGTAACATAGAAAGAATGATTAATCAATGGGACCAGATATAGAAGCAGATGGTGTCCCAGTATTTGAGAGAGCTACAGACAAGATGATGCTTTCAGGAAAGCATATGTGTAAGCTAAGGAACAGGGAAACTCAGTCTGTGGCTACTGTTCCAATTGTACATTGCTGGGTGTTTTTTTTTTTTTCCTCTTTTTGGTGGACAGCAGATTAACATTTGTGATTATAATTTGGCTGCAGGGAATTTTTATTGGCCCTCAGTGTAAAGGTGGCACTAATTGGGGAGGATGGAGGTGAGGGAAGCTCACTAGAGATGTAGGCTGAGAAGGCAACTCATCTCATGTGGGTCAGATCTTCTGTTTCTTTGCCTTTTGCATTCAGAATGACTAATCTGATGATGTTTTTAGGGGAAGTGTTAGAAGAAGCTATCCCAGATAGAAGGGTGTGGTGGTGGGGCCAGGGAGGGGGATATGAAAAAGGTGAGATCTCCATAACAGTTATGACCTTGTTACAAGGTCTGCCCTCCCACATTGCAAATAGTGTGCATCATTCCCTTACAGGCAGGGATCTTCTGGCTGCATTCTCAAGTCTCCGGGAAAGGGATGTCTACAAGGTGACAGAGCAACCACTGTTTGTGGACAGTCTGATGCTAGCTGGCACATCTATGCTTGCTGGCTAGCTGCCCTAAGCTGTGCTTAATCTTCTGCCGGGTTTTCCTCCACCCTGGGAAGCAGTAGCAATGCTTGGTGCAGCCTTAGGGGCACGCCAGAAACAGCAATTGCATTTTACGCCTGCTGGGCATATTAATACCAGTGAAGGGTGCTGGAATTTCCTCCTCTCTCTGGCGGCCTTTCCCTGCAGGCCGAAGACAGAAATGTAGGCTATAGCTGGCCACCCTATCCTGCCCATGCCAATCCTGCCTTCCAGACAACTCACTGAGGGTGGGAATTTGGTCCCAGTTGGCCTCTGGCCTCTTCTCTGATGCTGTTAACATGGATGTTCGTTTGTGCCAGATGAATCAGAAGAGCTTCCCATGGATTTCTAAGAAACGCAGTAAGCTGCCAAGTGCCAGAGTCAAAGGTATTGGGCATTCAGATAGGTCACTGCCACTTATCACCTTCTCTGAGCTCTGCGACTGTAATTTAACTTGGGTATGCCTATCATCTTCATGGGCTTGTTCAGCTCACCTCGGTCACCTCATGTGATCTCCTCTTTAAGTTAGGGTTTTTTTCTAACTCTTACTGATATCTTATGGGAAAGGCACAAGAGAGCAAGTACAGGAAATCCAGAAGTTACTTCTAACGGCTTTTAAACTTGGGAAGCTTAGAGTGCCTCAGGATCCCTGATACTTAGGGTTGTTTTGTTTTGGTGTCAGCTGAGGTAGACATGGCTTCGTTGAGGACTGGTGAGCTCTGAATGGTTTGTCTTGGGGAATTTTTTGGACTTGAAGTAATGTACGTGGCAGAGATTTAAGATCTGCATTGACTCAGCATTGAACCTTGTTATGGAGCTTGGCACAGAGGCACCAGTTTTATAGTCCTGGAGCAAGAACTGAGGAAAACAATTGTTTCAGCACCTTCAAATATTTATCTTTAGCCTAGATAGGATGAGTAATATTTTTCAAGCCAGAAATCCAAATGTGACAGCATGGAGGGCAGCCACTGTGGCAAAGTGTATGTCACCCTTCTGCACATGGCAGCTTAGGCCATGTGTTACCCCTGTGTGCCCTACAGGGCAGTGTCCCTGTGCCAGGCACTGCCCTCCGCTTGCAGTCGTACCTGGTTGCTGACAGGTTTGTGCTTAAGTCCTGGCTTGTTGAGGATCATCTCCAGCTGCCTGCGGTTGAAATTGGATACGCCAATAGACTTTGCCAAGCCTGCATCTTTACATGCTTCCATAGCCTGCAAAGAAAGCAAAGACCAGTGAAGTCCCACATGTTGGCTTGATTCCTTGGAGCACGTGTTTTAGAGATAGGTGGAAGATAGTCCATTCTTGAGACTGGAGAAAAACCTTTACTGCAGCAGAACTAACTGCTCCATTAGCACGAAGACTGGTGCCATCCCACTCTTCTAAACTCTGTTCCTGTGTAGGCCTGCTTTCCAGACCAAACCTTAATGTTTTATACCTCCTGTCAAGGCAGAATTTATCTGGAGAGCAGAAAGATTAATCTGAGATACAGATACTTAAGTGCCAGACATCTGCTTTCAAAGAGTTTTGCTTACTTTACGCTGCCTTAGCACTGCCTGAAAGCTGGAGAAGGGAAGTGAACAAAACAGATTGCTTTTCTGATAAGTCAATTTATTCCTTTTGATTGTATGAGAGTTTTCCATATGAAGTCTCTATCCTGTGAAATCCCCTAAATATCTGGCAAGGCACATCACAAAATTAGCACAGAAAACCTCAGTAAAGTATAAAGTAGGAAAAAAAAAAAGAGAGGAGAGAGGAATTCCAGATATTCTGCACTTCAGACAAATCCTAATAGCCGAGAAAGTCTTATGGATACTGAATATGAATACATGCCCTGATCTTCATTAGTTTCATCTGCTGGGTTGTTAAGGGGAAAGAGAGTCCTTTCCTATGGTCTTCCCCTTTGCTCCAAGAAACTCTGCAGACAAACTATGCAGTGACTGTTTGAGGCAGAGCAGACCCCATGGTGGAGCTGGATGCTCCTCCTGCCCGTTTTGTTGTTCCTTTTTGTCTCACAGGAGCTGAAAGCAGGGAGGTAAGAGGCACCACGTATTTGATGACCTCTAGTTGGCCTCATATGCTTTGTATCACCCAGTGACAAGTCAGCAAATACAGTCATCTGGAGCTGTTTTTGCCTGCTAGCACCATACTGAGAGAGTGAAAATTATCTGGATTGAGTTCAGCCAGTTTTTCTTAAATTGATGCTATTATTTGCAGACACTCTCCACCATCTATTTTTTTTTTTTCCTCTTGGCTTATTATCTGAAGAGAGTGACCTGCTAAAACACATCCTTTACAATAAGCACCAGCTTGAAGACGAAAACATAACACTATTCGGACAGCTGCTGCTTTTAACATTTGAGTAACCAGCCTGCGAAAGAGGAATGAAGCGCATCAGCCAAAGACAAGGGTAACATAAACAACTAACGTGGAAGTCCCCATTCCTCCTGGGACCCAGCCTGGATGGCTCAGCTGCCAGGGGAAAGCCCAAGCCCACCCTGGACTCTCTCCCATTCTGAACTTTGATTTTTACCCATGCTTTATCTTTATCTGCTGCAGCTAGAGTAGATCTAAATTGGGACATGACTATCCAGCTCTGGATGGTGAAAGCTGAAGTGGAATGTTTCATGGCCCATGTTGTCTCTCTGGGCTAAAATAGTGATGCTTTTGCAGCAGACCTGGTGCAGAAGAAGAGCTGACCAGCTCTGGACATAAATTAAAGAGTGTCCAAGGCTTTGAAAGGAACATGAGGAGATCACTAATCTCACTTTCTGCCTCAACTGAGATCCTGAAGCCAAGTGGTAGTAGGCTTAAGCAGACACCTGACTATGGAATTAGAGTGCATCACAAAAAAATTTAGGATGCAATCTTTCAGGCAAATGCTACTTCCCTCCAAGTTTTCTTAGTAGAAAAACCTTGTGTTCTCATCTGATAATTAAATTTAGAAGTGAGAGAACTTGTTCTGATGGCAAGAGTTTTGGGTTTTTATTGTTGTTGATTTTTTTGTGGGTTTTTTTTTTTTTTTTTTTTAATGGTGAGCTTTAAGGCAAATTCTGTTTTATCTTGAAGGTGAAAAGCATCCTTTTTTGAGGAGAATCCAGTTACTACTTAGGACTCCAATTTTGCCCTGCTGTAAAGATCTGATAAAGAGGAGAGAGTGGTAAAAACCTGCAGATATTTCAACTAGCACATGTAGAGTGCACTCTGAAAGAAGGAATGTGGATGTCAGATATTTCAACAATGTTTTATTTTGTTATAAAAATAATTAAGTGATGGCAAGAAGCAACATCCTTAGGGACAGAAGTAAAATTTATCCATGGAGCTAGCAGAATTTGATCCATTTGCCCTGTCAATATCTCAGCTTTGTTCATGAAGGCCACAAGCAAAACTGAGAATGAGGATCTGTGTTTTTAAAGCATATATGGATGGATATTGTGTTTGCTTACCTCCCAAGTGGCACATAAGTCTGTCTTATGGTAGATAATTTTTCCATTTTCATCTCTTGGGTAGATTGCATCTCCAGGCTGAAAAGTAAAACCACACTTTTGTGCTTTAAAGGAAAATTTTCACTCCTCAGGTCAAAGATTTTTCCACAGACTGTTTCTACTAGCAGACAAGAAAAAAAAAAATTCAAAAACTTTCTGAAACACCCTAAGTTCAACAGGTCATTCATGCTGGGTTTACCACATCCTCCACTCTACATCGTCCTTGGATACACTTCTGAACTGTCACATGTGTGCACACTCAGGAGTTCCTGGACGGCCTTGTTTTTCAATAAACTTTTGACCTTTTAGCATCCAAAGGGCTAGTTTCCTTCCAAAGGACTAGGTTAGAGTACCAACCTGTATTCTTTTCTACTTCTTCCCTCCCCTCCTTTCTTCCCAGCCCTTCCTCTGATCCTGCTTGTGTCTGAGGCACCTGGGAAGAGTACCAGCTCAGTCCAGCTCCCAGCAGTTTCCAAGAGCTACTTACTAGTAGTAAAGGGCCATGTGCCTAGCTATAGTACAGGCTGTGAACCTCTTAAGTATGTTATCCACCTTTCTTTGAGCATTATAACCTCTTTCTCCCTATCTCTACATGCCATAAAAAAGACTTTAGAGATGAGTTATGAGATGATATCTCACGAGCACAGCTTTTTCTTATTTGCTGGTCATTTCACTGCTGTTGCAGGCAATGCATTAACATCTTCCTCCCTTTTGTCTGATCGCAACTTAACTTCTTTTTTTTTTTTTTTCATAGAAACCCTTCAGTGATGTTTGACACTTGATCTGACTGCAAACTGCTACATTTCAAAGGCCTGGGTATGAGATGTTGACATGGTAACCCCTTTGGGGAACATGCAGCTGTGACTAATATGATCAGTAACTGGTGCTTCTCAATTCAGTCAAGAAGTTAAAATTCAAGGCATTTCATCGGAAAAGTGAGTCTAAGGAAAACACAGCCTTAGATCTCAGAGGCCAAGGTCTAAGTTACAGCCATAAGCCTGCCTCCTCCATATGTGCTGGTTTTCCTCAATGAATTCCACAAAAATCACTTGTTGCCTTTGTTGCTGTGTCTTGATGGAAAAAAAAAAAACCAAAACAGAAAAAAAAACAACAAAAAACCCCAGCTCTTGACTAGAAGGAGGTAGGTGGCTGTTTGGTACACTTTTCTATTAGAAGGCAAACTGTTTGCCATTGTAACTTGAGGTGGAGAAGCACTATTTACAAAAACCATGCCATGGTTTGTTCCATTTTGGAACAAACAGTTCACCCTCATGATATGCCAGCAGAGTCTCCAAGGACTGCAAGCTCAGTGCATAGTAGTTGGACTTTTTTGAGTTCAGGGGGTCAGTCTGAATTAAAGACCTTTTTACTCTGTTCCACTTTTAATTCATTAACTTCTGTTCAACATTAGTTTATGATAGCAGTCAATATACACAATTACCTTAGCTAACTTATCATCCCCCCATTTCCCTCTATTTCTATCACTTGTGCTCTAAAAAGTGAACAAAGTCAGGTAGAATGGTGCTTGAAGATGAATTTGTCTTGACTGAGATAAGTGGTGCTGGTGTGGATTTCCACAAGGATCAATCCTTCTAAAAGTGCTGGCCTGGTGGGGCTTTCCTCCTCTGAGTGGTGCTCTCTGAAAACAGATTCTTCTTGCTCTACCTAAAAGCCCGTATGAGAACTTGCATCGCTGGGCTCTGCAGGGACATTTCCCACTGGTTTCAGAGTGGGACTGTAAGCTTTGCCTCGAGTTGTTCACTGATTTCCAGGCACAGACTAGTTTTGCTAGGTTTTTCAGGAGACAGGAAAGCACCAACATTTGTAGACTAGGAGTTTGTTAGCATTGTTCCTGCATACTCCTCACCCAAGGCAAGCATCGCATGTGAGATGGGTGTGTTTGTGAGAGAGGGAGCAAAGAAAGGAAACCTATCACCATTGCAAAAGGATGGGTTTTTTTTCTTAGTGTATTTGGCACAGAAAAATGTATATTTTTCAGGCAGAAAGTAACTTCTTTTTTTTTTTCTCTCCTCTCGTGGGAGACATGAATGAATCTCCAGGACTGTTGCTCCTTTAACAGCTCAGATTGTTGATACAGGCCTCAGGGAGTCAGATGTACATTACTTTAAAGCCAGCTGTCTATATCTTTATATTGTGAGACAATGACCTTCACTACGTGGGAGAATGAACTACTACAGAATACAAATAAAAGCAAAGGGAAACAGGAAATTGCAAGTGGTGGGAAATTTTAAAAAATTTACCCAAAAGGATTGCATACATAGGACTGTATAAATAAAGTTTTAATATCAGAGTCCAGTTACTCCTATACAGGACTTAGTGGCTTCCTTGGCGAAAAAGGAACTGCAGGTCTAAGGTTATTTCTTCTCTGGTAAATTGCTTCCTATCTGATGCTTCTGGCAGTTTGGAGGCCATAGTAAAATATAATTTTAATAATCAGAGAACTACCTTTCTTGCAAAAAGGGGCCAGTTTAGAGCTCAAACATCCCACAGAAACAATTAGCCAGCTAATTGCCTGATCCTTTTCTCCCTAAGAAAAAGGATTTAACTGGTTCAAAACCACTTGAGTACATTTTGAATATCATTCTTCTAATTTCACTATTATTTATTTTGCCTTCATATTGTGTACTCATAGAAGAAAATTGTAAAGCAAGGTACAAATGACTGTGAAACCAGAAAATTTGGAGACTCACAAGAGCTCATTGCAAGCAAGGCATGCAACTTAGATGTGAGCTCCTTGCATTCAAAGGTTTCGGCTACAAGTTGTCCAGAGCTAGTGGTACAAAGGAATATCAGGCTTTAACTCTTCAGACATTTGAGACTGAGAGATGGACAACCCATGCTTGGGACCAGCTGTGATCTACTGAAGTTGTCCGAGAGGAGCATTGGAGTTAAGGAGATTAAGCTCATGACCACAACTTGCCCAGTGGCTTTAACACTACTGAGGCTATTCAGTTTTTGGGACAGAGTAAGGAAATAAACTTGGTGGCTTTTTTCACTTTCCCTCTACCCCTCCAAATTTTGTCCCTAGCCCTTCACTGCCTTGTATAGCCACTTTGCTCCAGTGACCCACTTTTGGCTCAGAGAGGATTAAGACACGTACTGCTTCAGCTACAGTAATTCTTCAGCATAGAAAGTTTTCAACCCCAGTCAGAAGACCTGTCCTTCCAGTGGACGAGACCCTATGCTACAGCTGTCAGTAACTGTTCTCACACCACCTAGAAGCTTCTCTTTGTGTGGGTAGTGCACAGAAATGTATGCATGCAGTATATATCAAATATTATCTGGCCAAAGTGCTAATATAAATGTAGAATGGCAGCTGCAAGGAACATGCTAGATGGAGAACTTGGTTCAAGCCAATCATGCACTTTTTTGGGCAACTTTTCTTTTTACCTTGAAAGCCATTGGCAGCTCAATAATGTAGAGGTCAACGTAGTCCAGCTGCAGGATCTTCAGGGTTCTCTCCAACGTGGGACGTACCAGCTCTGGGGGGTGGCAAGTATTCCACAGCTGGGGAGGCAAGCACACGCTTTTCTGAGTGCCAGGAGCAACAGTGAGCATCCTTCAGCTGGTGCCCCACCCCGGCCCTCCCCTCTTGCCCTTTGAGCCCATTATGCACAGCGCAAAGACATTGTGGTCTACATCACAGCAAGCAAAGGTGAGGGGCCTTATCCTGTCCTCTGTCAGAGGCAGATGTAGAGATTAAGACAGGAATCCTCGCCCAGGACAGTCCCAGTGCTGACCCAGTAAAGACATCACGTTATTTGTTTATTACAAGACAGGTCCTTCTGAGTTGCGTATATTGCAAACTCTTGCTCAATGAACTTAAGCAGATTCCTTTTGTTTTTCGAGCTCTCCAAGCATATGCTTTCACTGGAAAACTTTATTCCCATGAGAAATCTGTGGTCAGTTTTATGCTTGAAGGCAGCAGCTCAGATCATGTGAGCTAGCTACTGAACAGCCAAGCACCCGGCACGAAGAGAATCTTTTGTTTTTTCTCCTGTGGTTGTGGACTGCCTGACCTAGGGGAGTTTTAATTTGCCCCCCAGTCCTCACTGAAAGATGTATTATTGTTTAGTTACTGTAAGGCAGGTGCGACTAGTTAAAGCACAGCCTTTCCAACCTCTTTAATCACAACTGCTTCCTTGCAGGGTTATGCCCTGAGGTTGCTATGGAGTGTGCTTAGCTGATTAGGTTTCAGTACTATCTCCAACTGAACTCTGCTGATGCAAATCTCTTGCAAGAATAAAACCATAGCATGGTAATTAGTAACCAAGAGCTCTTTGTAAACTGACTGCTGCAGTTAAAATTGACAAAACCCAGAATTAACACACAATAGAAGGTTTATAGTGCCATTTGTTTGCACTCAATAAGTTGGGCTATTTTATCTTCTTTTTTTTAATGCACAAAACTGACACGTGGAGTCGTGTTGAGGATTTTGGCACCTTTATTAGCTGGAAAAACCTGCTGTTTGTTGGTATGGACATTGCCTAGCCAGTTCTGCCACCAAAGCTGGCAGTCTCCATATGCCAAGGTATATAATAAATTCATTCTTGAGAAATGAAACACTTGAATTGCCATTTTGAGGAGAAGATAATGATTATAGGTATCAAAGGACAAAGCTTGGGTAAGTTTTAAAGTTTTTCAGATATCTGGGTTTTTTTTTTTAAATTGGATTACTGTTTTTCTGGGGAATAACTATCTGCTCAGTTCTGCCAGCAGGGGCAAGGACACGTTATCTTGAAGTTCAGTAGTACTGAGAGCAGCACATCTGACCCTGCCCTAAGCTGACAAACCAAAACAGGGTTTGGCACCTGGAGATTCATACTAGACCCTCCCTAGCGATATGGTGCAAGACATGAAGAGTTTATGATCACTAGACGATGGTTACACAGGCTGAGGTGTGCTACAGTAAAGGGACCAAGGTCCTGCTCTGAGTTCTAAGCTGTTCTGCTGGATTTCCTGAAAGCCTTTGGTCTGGGCGTTTTTAAAGCACTTTAGGTGTAAAATGAGATGTTGTTTTGGACTTAAATACAGGTAATACATGATCTTCATGTTTAGTTTGTTTCGTTGCTGTGGTTTAGAAATTTAGTAACCTAGGGTATGTTGATAGTTTAGAAGCAGTTTTTCCGAGCGACCTTTCTAGCCCAGCACTGTTGAGCTCAGTTCTTGCCAGTGGATATACTTCCCTTTAAAAAACTGCAGAGGTTCTAAAGAAACAGCCTTTGCAAACAGCAAAACATTTGTACTATGTTAACACATAGATGCCATGGAAACTTAAGAGTTTCATAACAGTTTTCATGATTTGTACAAGTTATTGTATTATCTACCTAAGTAGAACCCATGTAGACGTTTGAGCAGTCAAAGCTGCCAGCTGGCTTTGGCATTTCAGGACACCACATTTCCTGGAAATGTTACTTCTAGTTTAATGAAAGAAATATCCTGGGATGAAAGAGGAGACCAAAAAGGTCTTGCTGTATAAGCCAAGTGAGATGTTGGCAGTTGACATAAAACCTCTAAAATTTCTGGATGCTGAGCTGCTCTGCCTGATCAGCCAGCCAGCATTGAGAGCCAAGTGCAAGTGCTGATGATTTCAACTGGCAGATGCAGCCCGATTGCACCAAGTCACTATTCCAGTAACACTGCCACTCAGCGGGGCTCTTCTCGTTAGCCCCTGCTGACAGACCAGCCTTCAATTTGCATCATCTTTCTTTAAGGAAAGATCTACATCAGGGGCTTGAGTTTGAATGGTCTTGGGAATTTCCAGTACTTCTGATGTCAGTAAGGCTGTAAACAAAACCAACTTGTGTTGTGCAGACTGCTTCCAAGAATGGTCTGTCTACCACGTTTTGCAGAAGATGCACCTGTTCATATCGGCCAGTTACCAATCAATGGCTAATGTATCTACTGGTGGCTTGATATTTGCCTGTGGTTCATAAGATACATAAGTTTGTGAGGTACATAAGGCTAAAGATACGTAAGCTCATAAGGTAAGGGACATCCAGTCCCACTCCTGCTGGGAAGTTCAGAGCTGCTGTGAAAATGTTCAGTGAAACTTGTGAAAATCCTGGATTGTGATGAATCGAATTGGTTACAGAATATTTTCCACTCTGCCTTTGAGCTCTTTAAAGACAGCAGAGATGCTCTAATGAACTGTCACCCTGAGCACCTGCAGTTTTGTCAAGCACAAACAGGACACAACAGAAAGATAAATTCATGTGTGTTCCATCTCACAGTCACAAGGCAGGCTGGAACCACGGGCATTGACTCTTGTGGTATTGCCTGTGGCTTGCAGGATCTGCAGTTTAGGGAACAACTGAATGTACAATCAAGAAATCAAATGGTTTCACAGATGGCTGAATCTTTAAGTAGTGATTATGAACTAGGAAAATAATCTAGTGACTAGATCAGAGAACTGAATATAGAAAGGCTTAATAAATAAAGTAAGTTTGAAAATTTTACCAAGAGATGCACTTTTCAGAACCTAAAGGTTTATATGGGAAAATAAACTCCAGGGGAAGCGGTTGGGAAAGTTAAGACTCAAAATTGTTGGGACATCTGGTTCTAACCTTTTGGCGCAACTTTGTGGTTTTCATTTAAAATATTACTGGTAATTTGCAGTAATGAAACTATAAAACAGTTGAAACAAAATCTTTTGACTGACCCGAATCAACATATTTGGCATATGAAAGACTGTGAGAGACTACCCTGATAAAGGTGGAAAATTCGGGGATGTGAAGCTTTTCTCAGGATGGCAAGGTTGTTACCAGTAGAAGCAAGCAGGGAAGTTAGAAAATCTGAGTTACATACTTTACAGATTGGAATTTTTTTACTTGGAAATTGGTCTATAGCTGCTGAAAATCTACTGGGTCTGCAAACTACCCAATCTGAAGCTTAGTTTCCCAGCTCTTAGAGCTTAACTAAGTTGCTCACAGTAAAATGGGCCTTTTACCCTTTGAGATCTTTCACTCTAGGAACCATGGTATTTATTTCCAAGGCTGTTGAGTAACTTTTGTGGATTACGTCTTATTTGGGAAAGGAGAAGGGGAAAATATTAGGCTGATATGTTCAAAGAAGCACTGCAGGAAGGGGAATGTGAGGCCACAAACACCATTAGAAACTGGACAGGCACCATGAATTTTCTGGGGCCATCTGATCTTTATTCTGCAATGTACAATGAGAGCACTCTCTTATACCTGGGATATAGTCATCGTAGTAGCAACAGCTTTTGTCAGACACTTAATCGGAGAAGGGATTTAATTCTTCTAGCAGAGAATCAACTCTTAGAGTGAAGACTTTAAAGCATTAACTAGCTAATGCATTACTCTGGCCTTGTTGCTCTAGAGCAGAAGTGTGATGACATCTTCTCTCCCAGTAAGTTGATTCATCATCCTAGAACTTTTTAATGACAGGTGATACAGTAACTAAGGGTGTAGCTTGATGAGTAATTTTCTGGCAGTAGTATCAATGTAAGCACTTGCTGTTCTCCTGTTCACAGACACTTGCATGCACGTGCTTGCTGCCACCCCTTTCATTGTGCAATCTCATGGCAAACCTGTATGGGGAATTGCTGTAACAGAAAGTAACTCATTTGCAGAATCATTGTCCAGATTGGGCTCAGTGTGTGACTATAAAAATGTGCATGCCAGCAAAACACGTGGGACAGTAACAGCTTGGGCAGCACTGCTGAGTGTAGCAATGGTCTAAACTTGCAGGTACCTACAACACTAGGCAGGATGGATGTTGCATGGTTCCCACTGCTGACAGAGTTTTAAACTGAGAACAATTGTGATTCCTGTGCTTAACAGCAAATCTAGTGCTCATAAAGCTCTGTGGCATGATGGTAATACAAGGAAAGAAAAATAAAGGATGTTGGATCTGGAAGCATGCCAGATGTTGACCACTGGCATTCTTAGAAAGCCCATTCACAGAAATCCTGGATGTAGTGTAAATAATCTGAGCACAGCTTCTCACCTTGCCACAGTAGAAAATGTCTTCTCTCTTGATCTTTCCTTCAGCAATCTTCTCCCGGATGGCTTGTCCCACCTCATGCTCGTTGTAGTAGACAAAGGCACCGTCGATGTGGCGGTAACCAGTATCAATGGCAATCTTCACCGACTCCAAACAGGAACCTTTGGGAGTCTAATGGGAGAAGAAAAAGAATAAACATATTTTCGGCTTTCTGCTTGCCTCTCCTGCACTACTGTAGAGTCCCTGAGATACGTGCAAGATTCATGGTGGAGTTTATCCAGTCTAACCATCCCTTACCTCTCCAGACACTTGTGTTTCAACTTCTGAATGAAAATGTGCTGTGCACTTTCCTTCAAAACTGTGGCAAATGTGGAATTAGACTGGAAAAAGGAGCAAAGCAAAAAGTTCTCTGTCTGGGAAAGAGAAGGTAATAGAGTCCTCAGAAAATAGAATTGAATGTATTTTATATTAACAATTTTTCAGAATTTCTTATCTAGAAAGCAAGGGCTTTCCTACAACAGCAGTTTGATAAAATCCCTTACTCAAGTGGAAGAGGGCTTTTTAGTTAGGCAGAGCTGGTCAACCAGCTGTCTGATCAGGGGCTGGTTGAATACCCAGTATTTAATACCCATATATTGAATATGGCCCAGTAGAGCTTTCAGCAGAGCAGGAATTTGGATTTGACTTCTTTCTCCTCAAATCAGCTTATTATTGGTGGTATCACAATCCGAAGGTTTGTCTACTGGTATTCTTGGTTCTGGCCTTACTGTGTGGCTGTGAACCAGTAGATGCTTTAGTGTACACTTATGATACTGGTTCAGATATATCTTACTGCTTCAGTCTAATATGAGCCCAAGAAACTTCTTAATAAGTCCAAGTGGTGTTTTTGTACTGTGTGCTGCACTTATGTTTACTCACCTTTGCTGAAATTCAGAGTAAGCTTATTTTTTTCAGAATAATCATATTTTCTATTAGCCAATGTGGCAAACAAAATACACATAGGCCAAACCAATCAAAAAAGCACGAGACTGGTAACTGAAATAATTTGACTGATTGCTGAAATTGCACTGAAAACATCTTATTGTTGCCACGCTTTGTATAATGAGAGGGCAGCTCTAAGTAGTGGTGGTCAAGGGCTCTCAGCGACACATGGCAACACGGTTCTCCCACCATTTTCATAGGCACGGCTCTGCTGTGACAGGGATGCCCAATTCATTTAAAGGAAAACTGAAATTAGGGTGAGCCAACCTGCTTTGCTGTGCTGCTGTCTGCCAGCAACAAATGCCAAGAGGTGAATTTTGCTACCTCCAAGTGAAAGGCCAACGCTGCTTCTTCTATGAAGAAAACAGATGCCAGAGACATCTGGAAATGAGACATGGTACGAAGAGTGGATGTTAAATCCATCGATTTTGCCAACATTAAGGAAAGGCAAGAAGCAGGACTGGCAATAGGTGCTATTGGGAAGGACCCCATTTCACCACAGCAATCAGTCTCCCTCCAAACTGCCGTCTTACAGCAGCCACTGGCTTGGCTGTCCAGGAGTTTGCCGTAAAATAAGCACCTGCTCTTCACCACCTGCTGAACTAGAAAGTGTGAAACTCATAGCTGCCACAGGATGCTGCAACGACTAAGGACACTAGTCTGCCCTTCCGCATTCATGGAAGAAAGACCTATGAAGGACTGCTAAAGACACATGGGGGTCAAGCTCTCTGTCTTTCAGTCCCAGAGCTGTAGGCTGGTGGCAGATTTTTCTGGGGTAATGGGACCATATCCCAGCCTGCTTGCTCTGCTCTTCAGTGTCCCATCTGGGCTGGGAATTTCTGCTCCAGCCTAAAGGTTACTTAAAATGCAAAGGCACTGGCGCTTGCCCTTGCAAAATGGCACAATTTGGCACACTGAAGTATTTACAGCAGTGATGATGCAATGTTGTCTGCTTAATTGAGAGAGACAATGAAACACTTGTTTAAATGCTTTGCTGCTTTCGTTGTGGGAGCCTCCCAAAGACGTGCTCAGCGTCTGCCAGGAGGCCAGGGCCCTTTCCTAGTTTTTAGTAGGATGTAATGAAGACCATGGCAGCTAAAAGCCTTTCAGGCGCAGTCAATGGCTAGTTTTCACTCTGGGCATGTTGGGCAGCGTTACAGAAGCGCGAGGCATAGAGCAGTGACAACCTCCAACATGTTCACTGCTTTGTCCCTGCCTCAACCTGCAAGGAAGGATTTGAGGAAGGCAGCAGGCAAAAAGCTCTGACATGAGCAGTACTACGAGCCTGTGGTTGCAGATGATGGTAACCTCAGACCTCCGCCACTGCAATAAGCTGCACGGCACTGCAGCCGCAGTTGCAAAGCTCAGGCTGACTAGCACAGAGAAACAGGGCTCAGCTCAAAGGTCTTGTGAGCTCAAGTCCAAGTTATCCAAAAGAGAAATATATTTTTAAAAGTGCAATCAGCATTTTCTTTATGAAACGTGTTTTTTCACAGTGTGACTTTTAGATTTTTTCAGCCTTTTTGACTTCTACCATTCAAGTGTATGAAAGCAGAACATTTAGAGTACAGTGACACATAAATATTGATTTATTTAAAAAAAAAAAGTTTTGTTGTTTGTTTGTTTTTTTTTTTTTTTTAACTTTTTCCCTTTTGTTGAAGAACCTGAAAACGAGATATGGACCTGATCCTAGGATTTCCTCTCTCTTCTTTTTGCACTCTTGAGAGATTGCTTGAACGTGCCTCTCAGTCTTTCCCCGAAGCTGTAAACTAAACACCACAAAGCAAGGAAATGTTGATTATTGAGTTCCATCTTTTCTCAAGCACCAGGGCCATTTTGGTCGGTAACAAAAGCAGAAGGAATAGTTGAAGAAGGGTAGAGTCTCACACACGGGGCAATGGCATAATTGCAGACTTGGGAGGAGGGTGGGACGGAGAAAGCTTGCAGTTGCTGCGATTGCCTTTGGCTGAATCAGTTAGTTTATGCTAAAGCTGAACTTCTATGTGTTTCTTCATCTTTTGCATGGAACTTACACACATCTGTACAAATAATCTTGCGAAACTCCTCCATCTCAAGGATTAATCTTATTCTTTAGGGGCTTGAGGAAGCTTTTTTTGGATCAGGCCTTGATTACCAATGGCCGGAGATGGGTTTATATTAAATATAAATGTTTTCATTGCACTAGTTCATTTCATCTGATGTGGTATATTAGGTCTGACAGATTCTGGTCTAAGGTGCTTCATATAAAAATGCAAGACAAGCTAGGGAACAGTTTTTGGAAAATCCTGCCTCTATTGAACTGTCCCAGCTGAAGGCCTGGGACATCTGTGAGTCTGGAAACTCTATACAGTATGTTTGTTTTCATTCTAATAGAGAAACTATCATTTCTAGCATTTCACATATTTAATCCTTCCAAATCCTGCAGTAATGGGCTGTGGTAAGCTGTGCTGATGAGTTGCACAGGCTAGTCATGTTGTGGTTTTGCCACTTTTTAGAAGTGTTGCCTTAAGTGCCGTATCTTATTCCATTGTTTCCTGACAGACTATATTAAAGCTGGGTGACTCAGATCACCACTGCTCATCCATCTTTCCATCAGAGAAGGCACGTCTTGCCCCTCCACCCCGCTGCTCAGCCTGAGGCATTTTAGTCTGCTGTTTTTCATGGAAATAAAGTCTTTAGTAGTGACCATATCAGAGATCACCAACTGAAAACCAACTTCTACTGAAGTGCAGATGGAAGTCTGTGATATGACTGCTTGTACATCTTGTGGTGTTGTATAAGGGTCGGCACTTCAATCGTAGCAGCTGATGGAGCAGCGCTTGGCCACGGAGCAGCCACCTGCACTCTATCAGGAAAGCCAGACCTCCTCCTCCTTACTGCGGGTTATACTCACTAGCGTACGTTATCTAAAACGTGATTGCCCATGCCGTCTACTCATTTCAGGCAGGCCTTTATTCTTGCACCATTCCCAAATAAGCAGGGCTCATTGATGCTTAAAGCAGCACCATTGCCAGATGAGGTACTGAAGTGTCTCAATGCTGTAAACCTTTGTGCTTTGTCAGTAGTAATTCAAGACTCTTTGGCCTTAAGACAAGTCTTTGCTTCTTTACTACTTTTTATTTAAGTATAGATAAGAGGTATGCTTGATCCTTACCTATAATTAATGTTTCAGCTTCTAATCGGTGTGCCCTGCAACTATGCTACTTTGATCAAGGGCTGTTGTTTTAGAACTGGAATTTTATAACCGCTTGTACACTGTAAGTCAGATTCTTATCTTCAGTGCTCTTACAATCAGTCACTAATTTGTGCCAAAAAAAGGTATTAAATTTATTATATGTTTTATGATGAAAGAAAAACTGCTTGGTTGACTGGAACCACTTGCTGCTTCAATAGCATCTAGGCTATATTTAAGATCGTAGAGTTTAAGGAAACAACACAGACGATTATTCCCTCTATCAATCAATAGCTTGTAAACCTGCTGATTTACCACCACGCGTGACAGATTAAACCAGTATCCGTTTCCTTCATATTCTATGGTAAATAAAACCAGCAGAAGGGCCGAGGGAGCAGACTTGGATTTGCACCTTCACTAAAAGAAAGGAAGAAGCAATTTGGCCACTTCTCCACAGAAGAAGTAGCCAACTGGCCAGTTACCACATTTCATGAGTCTGAAAAAGCAATGTGCTTCATCTGTTCTGCCTCTCTGAAAGGGTCTGCTCTCTTTTTCCTCTGAGACCATGAAACTTTTTATTTTTTAATGTTTATTCCAGACACCTTCCCTCACATCCTATTTTGTCAAAAACTATTCTCCCTACCACAGAAAATGTACAGCTTCAGTTTCGCTCATGATTACATGTGACCAAGCCACAGGAGAATATTTTTTTTGCAGGCATACCCATGAATTTTACTACTCAAGTACAACAGGACTTACTTAGCAGTGTTAGCAGTTGCCCTGCTCATTACTATTATTTAGTGTTGCATCTCAGCTGCCCGCCAATCCTGTTGCATTTTCTATAGCATCCTTTTTTGATCAGCAATTTCCATCAGCTTTCCTGCTGATAAAGAGGGATTCTGGTTACCTCCAAAGACAAAGCTAACGGGACGCATTAGTGGCAGATAGTTGCAAAACCGTGTGAACAACTAGCATAGGCACCACTGTTATAAGTGTCTTAGCATTGCTATTGTCGTTTATTCTTTATTACTATATACAGTAAAGGAAACCAGTCTGATTTTGGCTCCCAGATTCTGCTCTGCCTTGTTTCACACATGCAGCTCTACAGAGTTGCACCAGTCTCGGTAGCATGTGAGAGCTGAGGAAGCAGCACTTCAGGGAAGGAGCCGTTTGCCTTCGTCCTGAGCACCTCACCTGGTTAGTGTGATGGTATCCAGTCCCTCAGCTGGGAATAATGATCCTGGGAGGAAGAGCTTGAGGTTGGGAGAGACAGGGCCATCTCCTAGAAAAATCTGAACGCAGCTGCAGCTGAATTACACAAGAGATCCAAACTGTAAGCTAAGCACTCCAGTCCTAACCTATAATTTAAGATGTTGAACCGCTGTTTAGGAATCTTAGTCAGCTAAATACAGGAAGGAGAAAGTAGGTGCATTCCTGGGCTCAGAGCTTCCTTCGCCAGCACTCGGCACTCACACACGGATTCTTATGCAAGTTTCTAGAAGCCCAGTTGCTTATTTCCATTTGCCTGTTTTCCGGACAAACTGGCAAAGAGGACTGGCTTCAGATGTTAGGAACAGAGCATAGAAAACGTGTGCTGAAGGCATTACAGGGAAGCACAGGTTGAGTTTACAAAGCCAGAGGATATGAGCCACACAGGGTACATTCTTAGAATTGTTTGATGTTGTAAAGGAGAAGTTGTACTGTACACCTCTTTCTTGGAAAATGCGACCGCCAGCACACCCCCCCCTCTCCTACACAGGAAAATCTGGCTGTCGTCCCCCGGAAGTATTGGCAGCCACCATCCAGGAAGCAAAACCCAGAGAAGGGATCTCTGCAAAAGCAGGTAGAGCTGAGAACCGAGGCTGAGAGCACAGTTGAGAGCCACGAGTTGCCAGCCTAGAGTTTTGCTCTGTGTCATGCACTGCATCACCTTAGAAAGTGGAGGATAGCAAATGTGCCTGGAGAAGATGGTGGGGAATGGTGATGTTTGCTTCCTCGTGTGTGAATGAGCATGGACAAGGGGTGCCTTTCTCCTCTAGTCTGATGTCCTGTCAGTGGCCTGAAGCCTGAGGTTTGATTGCCCGCACAACAGAAATTAGATTGCATAACTGCAGATTTAGCATTTCTAGAATTCCTGTGACATTGTTATTCTAGGATTTAGCCAAAGCTGTGTTCAGGAAAGCCTTATTGTTGTAGCTGGCAGAGGCTGCTGGAGTAATTTTTACCACTTGATTGCAGAATCCTCAGTTTTAGGATCGCCGCAACTTTTCACTTGATGCAAATTCCCTTAATGCAAGCCTAAGCTAAAGGGCTGCCATGCCCCTCTGTCAATAGCCAGGGGATTAAAGCAAACCAAATGAATGATGTGCACACCTGGGTCCCATGCTTGCAGTGCCAGCAGGGTGGACTGGGACAGTTTCCTGAAGAGCGGGAGGACACAATAGCCAGCCCTGGAAAGCACAGATCTAACTGGAAGGGTGGATGCTATCAAAACACCCTTCAGACAAGAAATGTGATCCCAGGGATGCGTGAGGTACAAGAGGAAGCTAAAGAACCAGCTTGTGCAATAACAGAGGAGAAGGAAAAGGTTGCCAGTAGTTCTTCTTTCTTCCCTAGAGTTAAAGGGGAGAGGTTTCTGGCGCCAGTTCGAAGAAGTGTTTGCAAAGGCAAATGTAAAATTTGGGGAATTCCACCACCTAGTTAGCTGAACTAACAAAAGTTGGCTTTGATGAAGCCTAGTGAGGCATTTTCTGCACGGCATTTTCAAGTTTCGACAAATGTGGCCTCCTAGGTCAACAGAAGACACAACCCAGATGTTAGCTTCCCGCATGGGCTGTAAGAACATGCTTACACTGTTCTTCAGAGAACTGTGGGGAATCAGGGACACACGGGAGTGCACAGCCATATTTAACGTATGGAGCCAGTCTGGAATGTTTTAGAAAATTGAGGTTTGTCTGGAAAATTGGACTCTAAATGTTCTTGCCAACAAGCGTTATCATTCAGTTGTGTTAATTCAGATTACTCACTCATAGGGGTTCAGTTTTCCCCCTCCTCAACAATGCCAGTGATTTCCTGTTTCATCTTCTGTAGAACAATCTTTGTAACTTTTATTTACATAGGAGGGCTTTCCCTGTGGCTCTTGAGCAGGCTTAAAAATACAGCATGTTTAGAAAGCCAGAGGAAAAGAGAAAAAAAAAAATGTATTTTTTTTTTTAGTATCAATATTTGGCCTTGATATTATTGCATTGGCAACAGCTAGCTTTATAGTTTTTGGAAGAGCAGTATATTGAAACAGCTAGTGCTTGTCAGTGCAGTATGCAGTTATGGAGTGGAAAAGTTCTACTTTCTGCTTGGTTATTTTTCAAACAAGAATCCCTATTACTGGTTTTGGTTAGTGCTCCTGTCCTAAAAGCTTATCTGGATTAACCTTCTATTAGTTTGGGACCTAGGCTGATTAAACGCAATTCTACCCTATATCATAGCCAGACATGTAGCTCGGTGGGCGACGTTGGCATCTGATATCCACCATCTGAAAGCTGTACTGACTCCCAGACAAAGATGTCATCTCCTAAATGTCACCTTGCTCTGGGAACTTTTTCCTCTGGAGCGCTCTTGCGGTGTCTCAAGTCCGTGTGTGTCGGTACTGCGTTTGGGAGCCAAGTGACACAGTGCCAGGTTGGCTGTAAGAGCCAGCCCCTCTGCTTGGATCAGGCAGGCATCGCTGCACTGGGGCCAGGCGATTATCTGGCTGTCAACGGTTTCATTAGTAGAAGTCCTCCACTCTGCAGGGGGTTATGTCTCTTGGTCCTGGAGTACGTGGAAAATGTTTTCACATAGCAGCTGACATGTCAGCCTAGGTTAGAGATACCCCCTTTTTAAGAAGAGTTTTTTTGAAGGCTTATAGTTTAGGGCATGCTCAGGTTTGGAGGGGGAGTAATTCTGAACATAATCTACTCCTCAGAGCAAACTGAAAAATCCACCATTTTCCAGGACTAGTGATTTTGTGGCCATTTGGCTCAGAAGTCCTCCGTAGGTTGATGAACTTTTTAGTTAGTAAGATAGTCTTTCATCTACAAGGCTGGGCTCATCCTCATCAGGAATTCTACATGTTGACTATTTAAGTAAATGCAGCTTTTAATCTGCCACACATGATTAGACACTAACTGTGCTCATAGCTGGAAACACCACAGAAGCCATTGGCACGAAGCAGACATTAGTCATACTATCAATTTGTTTTCTATTAAGCTTCAGGATTCATAGAAATGAGGAACCACAGAGATTCCGGCAGAGAAGTTACGCGGAGGTAAATGAGCATTTCTGCAAATTCAACAGTGTCTTACAGCCATTGGTTTTGTGCCAATCAAAGTCATAAGAACAAAGCTTGTGTCCTCAAGAAACGTGCATGTGAGAGTCTTTCCTCCAGCATGATAGAGAGTGATAAGTCAAATCCAACTTTAAAATCCAACTTTAATGGTTAAAGTACAGTTCTTACACAAAAACGATGAGTTTTTGAGCCTGCTGCATTTCAGAAAAAAAAGCAGCTATCTTTTCTGATTACCTGTTTTTTTTTTCTAATTAGATTACTTAATTTTCCTTTCTTAATGAGATAAAGATGCAATCTTGCATTTATGCAAGCCAAAAATGTTCCACTGTATAACATGAGATTGCAGGGAGCTAGCAGGAATTGAGGCGTCAAGAGGTGGTTACAGGGAGGAGAGGTCATGTCTGAACACCAAGAAGACAAAGTGTTGAAGGCACAGACATGTAGAAAGACCAGCGGCAGAACAGAAAAGGTGAATGTAAGATAAACAAACTCTGCTTTCTGTAGGTGGGAAACATGCCATTAAAGCATATATGAAAGGGAACTTAAAAACGCGTCAAGTTTTTAACCAAAGTCAGTGATGAAAGCAAAATTTGTCTGAGACCCTTTTAATTTGGTGCATTCTTCTACTCTGTACCCTCACTCGTTTGCTATGAGAAGTCAGATCTGTGAAAGCAGCATCTTAAACGTTCATCTGTTCATCCCTCATCCTCCAGCATATTTGCCATCTCTGTAGCAAACGGCAGGGGTGGATTCAGACAAAAATACAGCCCAGAGCCACTGCAGTTTCTTGAAACCTCATGCAGACTCCTTCTCTTGTATCTTCTTACTCATGGTGCTTTTGATCGTGTCTCTGGCAAGCAGCTGCACTCCTCCACATTGTTCTGCTGCTAAAAGCTGATGCCTGCTACCACCCCTCCTCAAGGCATCTGGGGGCCAAATACCAAGAAATCCTGCCTTTACCCACTCTTGGCAACTGGATCTTGCCAGTTACTGTGACTTAGTCAAGGAATAAGGAGTAAAACCTGAGAGATTAAGCAATGAGGGTATCACTCCACACCAGGACACCAGCCACTAAAGGAAAGGCATCCCATCTGCGGTTTGTGCGAGCCAAATTGTCTGAGTATGGTTTAGTCCTTCAAGCATGAAACTGAGTCACAACTTTGTCAGTGAGTGATCTGGCTACAGATATATAGTTTTGGGATAAATGTCTTTCAGCGTGAAGGCTGGGCTAAGAGTTTACTAACAGGCAGACAAGGAGCCCTCCAGGACACGTAGCAGATGCGTTTCCTTTCCTTCTGCCCTTGCCTCAAGTGTTCAGCTCTCACTTTGGGAGTATGGTTTTAGGGTATCCTCAGAGACCAAGGGAACATAAGGCCACCCTCTGAAGCATCTCAGAAATCCCAGCCCTGAAAGGCCGTGCGTTGCTATGTGTTGGCCAGCCACGGCTCCTCTGCTCCAATGCACTCCCTGAAGACAACAAGAATTAGTACTACGTGAGGTAATACTGCTGCTTAAAAAGCAAACAGCTTGAGAAAGCCAGTGGTGGTTACTGAAAGGGACTGTAAAGGGGCACAAAGTCCTTTGGAAATGCTGGTCAGGGGGTATGGCCCAAAAAGTTTTTAAAAACAATTTTGTTTTGGGAACTTTCTTCACTTAAGTTCAGGGCATAAATATGAGGCTCTGTAGCCAAATATCCCAGCTGATTCCCCTCAGGTTTGTTCAAATCAAGTTCCCAGTGCCCTTTTCAAGGAGGAAAAAGGCAAAATATCTCCCTGGCTTACATCTGTGGTGATTTCTTTATCGTTTACAGTTCTGTTACTTCATTACAGAACTAACTTCAGACACAGTACTTGCTGAGTTCAAACACATATTTATGTGTAACTGTTCACATTAAAAGGATTGTGGCATTTTCTTTATATATTTATTTTAATAGCATGTCATGGGAAGTAAGCTAAGGCTGTAAGGACTGTTGCATGTTAGGGCAGTTCCTGCTCTTGCCGCTGCTTCGCTTCTCTTTCAAGAAAAAAATCTAGAAGCAGAGTGGGAGGTTTACCTCAGGAGGAAGACAGGTGTCTGAGTCAGAGAAGGAGAAATTTTGTAGGAAAGAGAGAAGTAGAAGCCTTTAAGCTTCAATTCTGTCTCCAGAGACCTCAGGTGTCACTCCTGGCTGAGACTGTCAGTACATGACCCATTTTGTAGCTTTGGGTCAGGCCAGGTAACTTTTTCTACAGGTTGCCTGAAATCATTGCTGTCTCCAGCTGGTGGTGTTTCAGAAGCCAGTGATGGCCAGGAGGAAAACAAAAGGAATTAAAGTGTGTGTGTTCCTCCCCTTACTGCAGCTCAGAGATCCAGATCTCATCACGAGGACAAGTCACTTACTTATTACCTCTTGTGATTTAAAGGTAGCCTACGGCAGCTCCCAAGGCAAGCAGCCTGCAGCAGAGATGCAGCCTGCAGCAGAGATGCAGCCTGCACCATTAACAGCGACTGAAAACAGTTTGTGCGCGCTTGTCCTTGTGCGAGGAACTTTTTGGCATAAAAGGTCCTACAAGAGCACGAGGGGCTGCTAGGCCTTTACAACGAAAAGTTATTCTGTTTAGCTTCTAACTTGGGTGTAAAAAGTAATTCAGGGTGCCAAAACAGTGTTTTTACTTATCCGAAACAGATTTTTTAATTTTTTTATTTTTTTTTACTTGGTCACTCAGATTGGGTACGGGAGCCCTAGATGAACTTTTCCTCTCCCTGATTCAAACCAGCAATTTCTTCTTACACAAAACCCAGACTGTCTGGGCGCTCACAAGGGTTACTTTGTGGTAGGTTAAGGATTTGGGGAAACGGGTCTCTCTCTCCCTCCTGGCTGGATGCCATCCCGAGTTCTTCAGCATCCAGCGCTGTGGGGCTGGTGGGCAGCACACTTTCCCATGGGGAGGGTGCTCCTCCCGCTCCAGCCTGTACATATTCCTTCTTGCCTCTCTCTAGCTATCACATACCCCTGTGATCATGTTATTTTCTTGGGCTATGCGATATGAATTTCATCCCCGGAGGCAGAGATGAGGATTGAATCTGGTTTCCCACCGCTGGTGTGGATTCCCTCAGCAGCAGGCTATGCAAGGAAAGGGAACTTGCTAAAAGGGAACTTGCTACCTCCAACTGCTTTAATAATCCTTTGATTCCTCAGCTTGTACTGCCAGTGCCCAAAATGAAATGCTTTGCCATTTGTTTTGCCTGAAAATATTCCACAAAACTGCTTCCAATTTATGAATGGATTTGGCTACCTCAGAACCTCATTTTTAGCAAAGTCACAACTTGCCAAAAACCCTCACCCAGCGCTATTCTTGAGCGCTTTGCCCAATCTTCTGCTTCAGAAGCAGTGCCTGTGTACAGTGCGGTTGCTACAACCTTCCCTCCAAGCCCTCGCTTCCCTCAGTCAAAACAGGAAGGCAGGAGAGGAGCTGCGGCCAAGGCCCCCTGACCTTCCAGGGAGACAGCAGAGGCACTGGGCTGATGATCTTAGCTGTGTTGACAGGGATGAGTTATGAAGTGAAGCGGGCGTAAGTGCCATTTTAACAAGGCATAGGATTTCCAGGACTTAGGAGTGTTTTTAGCACCTTTCCCCTCTAAGCCTGCTCGTCCCCGCACCCCATCCGCTTCCAGACAGGTACCGGTACCGCTCGCCGGGCTGTGCTGGGAACCGAGCGTTGATGCTGGGAGATGGTGAGAGCCTGCGGGGTTGATCTGGCTCTGCTGCAGCACGGGGGCCGTGCCGTGGGCTCATCAAGGGGGCTGTCCTCTTCCACCCTCCAACCCATGTGGGGCTGCCCTGTCCCTCCTCCCTCCCCAACTATTTAATACCCCGGAGAATTGGGTCAACGGCTCGGGGGGCCCTCAGGGAGGGAAAGCTGGACGCGGCGTATAGGCTGGAGCCTTGGCAGAGCCGCTCCTGCACACGCGGGGCTTTGCCAGAAGGATCCGCAGAGCCAGACAGAGGCAGAGTTGGCCTCAAATTTTAAAGCCATCTGGAGGGGGCCTTGATAGCCCAGATTCACTGCTCCTGCTGTGGTTCCTTCCCAGACCCACAAGGACAAGACAGTATTTGGGGAAGGGAAGAGAGAAGAGGGGAAGGAATCAGTGACTGAGATTTTCAGTGTTTCGCTTGAGTCCATCCTTGCTAGGATGAACAGCCTAATTTACATAGACAAGACTCAAATACAACTTACAACATTTCCTTCTCTGTGTGAAGGAGAATGCAAACCCAAACTTCAACGCACTGAAATCTGCACCAAAAAGCAAACTAAGCTTTTTGGTTATACAGTTATCACCTTCCCTTAAAAATAAGGATAAAAAACACCAATTAAAGCAGCAAAAAATATTTCTAAGTGCTTTTCTTGATAACCAGCTCAAATTTATCACTAATTTTATGACACGGTGAAGACTCCTTTCTTTCTGCCTGCAGATGAGCTGATAGCAGATTCATTGCACTTTCCTGCTGTGCTAGGAGAACAAAGCAAAAAGAAATCCCCAACATTGCACCACCAGTGTTTTCAGTCTCAAAGGATTATCTCAGCTCTTGTCATCCTGACCTGTCAGAAGGAAAGCTCTCTTACACCTAGGAAGAAAGAGTATCCAACTCAAATTATTTGATTATCAAATGGACCTTTTCCACAGTGATCCAGCTCTGGTCCAGTTGGGTGATGTACTTGTTGAGTCAGTAAACTTCTACACAGGAACAAATTTCAGTCAATAGATTTTTTTTTTTTATTCAGTGTTTCACAACTGGAGAAACATGACTTATCTCCCAAAGTAGTCTTTGGGAGAACAATTAAGTTATTTAAGACGAGCAAGGCAATCTGCTGACACATTTTGATTCTGAAGGCACTGCTGTGCAGTTTATCCAGACAAAGCCCCGAAACATGAAAGCTGGTCTCCTGCCTCTGTTTTCTTGTTACCGACTGTCGGAGAAGCAGTTTTCCCTGCTCCGTGGCTAACTAGATCTGCCTGGTTTGCTTAACCAGTGAGTGCATTCCTGCACTTCAGGAAGAACACTCTGGGCTCATTACGAGCTACTGGGCTACAGCACGAGATTGAGAAAACAGATTTGTTTTGGACAAGCTGCTCTGACATGGAGATGCCAGGGTGAATAACCTTTGGGGGGGTGAGGGGGGGAAGAAAAAAAAATCATCTGCCTCTAAGAGCAAGATGAATAATATGACAAATGAATGGCTATGTATTTTATATCAAAGCACAAAATGACTCGAAGTCGCAGAGATCTGACTCATGAGCAGAAATAGCATGCCGGGGACGGCTGGCACCGTTGCTACTACCAGCTGCCTGCCCCCACCACTGGAGAATGGGTGGCTCAGATGCTGCTTCTTAAGCAATTCAGCCACAAAAGGCTACAGCTAAGCGTTTTAAGGGAAACATGTTGGTGCTAGTTTATAGCCTGGCTTGTTAAGATAAACCTTGAAACGGTCCCGAGTTGCCACAAAGCCTTTCAGCTCTCTAGGCGGGAGGAGCAGGACAGAAACCTCGCCAGGCATCCTGGTGGAAGTTACACCAGGTGCAAGTCAGCACTCGGCGGAGCAGCTTGTCCCAGCTAAGTGGCACTTTGCTGCTATGGCAAGGTGTCGACAAAAGCCCCCCTTTCCCGTCCTCTTACTAGCAAAGCAGCCTTTTTGAGATGGGTGAGCTTTAAGCTGTGACCTATTTAAACATCCCACCCCATCACTGACCAGGAGTTGCAAAAAAAATTCTGCGACAGATCCCGTAGCGCCCGGCTACCACCTTTCCCCAGCTGCTCTCTGTGACAAGTTCCCCAACTCAAATACGCAGTCCTAATCCTCGCGTAAAGCTTCAGCCCAACTTCTTCAGCTCCATATGCAGTGTTTCACCTGGTCTTCCGCTAAAAAGCGATTTTTGCAAGTGCCTTATCCGTGCTGCTTTCTCTACCTCTTCCTAGCTCCTCCTCCCACCCATAACTTTCTAACATGTTTATCACATAGAAAGAGAAAGACAGCTCAGAAAATCAAACTCCTACAAATGTGGGGGGGAGGGAGAACGGGTGGTTGGGTACATGCACCCATCCCCACTGAGGATGCGGTTACACAGGAGCTTCAATTGCTCTAAATTGGAGTTGCTATAGCAATGCCCTGCCTGCATCTTCCTGTTGTGTACTCCCCCCACCCCCCACCCCGTTCTGTTACCAGAAAACATGGGAGGTACAGGCGAGAAGCAAAAAGCCACTACCCAGGGCTGATTCAGCTGAAAACCAACCCTACCTAAAACTGATCCATTTTTGCTGGATAAACTCCTTGCAAAGGCTCGGCATCCACCTCAACCTGCGGGAGGGCAAAGGAGGCAGCGGGATTTTGCAGGACTGAGGGAGAAGGAGCAGGGCTGCTGCCGTCCTGATTTCGGGACATTGGGATTTCTGCAGAACGAACTCTTTGCAGGGTTACAGCATTGCTGAGAAGCAATTCCCACAAGGGGAATCCCATCCGCCTCCCTTCCCAGCTCCAGCAGGTTACCTGCCGCTCTGAGCTCCGCGCCTGAGCTGGGCTGATGCCACAGCGCTGGGTCACGGCTCATCTGGACGGCGAGTGAGAAGCGCAGAGAAGCGGGAGCAGCCCATCTGCTGGTAGCCTGGCTTTTCTCAACCTAAAACTACTGTAAAACTGCAACTCAAGAGTTGGGGGGGGTGTGATATACAAATCTGGAAAGGGACGCTTCAAGTTTGCTCACAGCTATTTCATCACTGAATTATACAATACTCTGCTTTGCTACGTTAAAACTCCTGTTAGAGAGCTTCATTTTGTTTCACTAACCATTACTTAAAGAAGGCAGTAGCTGAAAATATCTCCAGAAAGTCCGGCGATGTGGGGAAAGGTGCCCAGCTTCTGAAATTGCAGATTCCCGCTATTTTTTCCCCATGTACACCAGCATTGTTAACCAGGGAGATCTGCAGCCCTGGGGATTTCTTACACCCTTTCTGCATCACTCGTGCGCTGCCTGCAGCAGCATTTATTGAAGATCTTCTTCGACGCTTTTATTAATATACCATAGTACAATTAGAGGTAGTTAAATGGCTTTAATCAAGAGTTTTCTTTAAAAAGGTGTTTTTAAACACCGTGTGGTAGGTGCAGTCATACACACAGTATTGCATCTCAACTCTGATGCTACTACACCAAAGGCGTTCTGGCTACGATATCTCTTTTCTTACTCTTCAAATAAAGAAAAAAAAAAAAAAAAGAAAAAAAAAACTGCTCAAAGATCAGGCAGCTTAGGAGAGGGAAAGGCGGTTGCAAGCGAGTTGCCTTTGCGCTTCCAGGTGCGCAGAGGGAGGAAGCATCAGGTGTGCTTCCACGGATGCGGCCAAAGCAGCGACAGGGAGAAGGGATGCCTGCCCGGGACACGCAAAACCGAAGGATGCAGAATATTTGAGAGCGGTTTGGCCGCTGGCACTCAGCTGTGGGAGCCGCAGGAATCAGGATGCAGGAATTTGGGTCTTTGTTTCAGGAACATTCCTTGGAAAGTGTCGGGGCCAGCTGCAAGACGGTCCGAAATCCCTCATCTTATCTGCACTCGGAGCAGAGGAGGGGAGGGGGGCCAGGCCGGGATGGGGTGCCCCAGCGGCACCGACCCTCCCCGCTCCGGGCTTCTCAGGACCGAGGGCTCCGGGGCCGCCCTGCCCCGGGACTCGCCGCTTGCTGGGGTGTCACCTCCCGTCCCGGTGACTGCGGCGGCCACGGGGCTGCACTCACCGGACCTCCCCTCCCGTTCCACCCAGGGCAGCGGCAGAGTCCCCCACCCCGCGCCCCCTTCCCCTGAGCCCGCCGGGGCGGTGAGCGCACACCGCAACCTGTGCGGGTTTTTTTATTTATTCTATTCCGGCCCCCGCACACCTTTTCCTGCTCACGGGAGAGCTCGGGCTTTAACTTTGCAGGGACAAAGGAGCAGAAAGAGAAACTGGGAAGGGGAATATGGGAGAGTAGCCCCGGCTCGGGGTGGGGGGATCTGCGGGGAGGGCGGCCGCTAGCCGAGCGGAGCGCCCCCGGACTTACTTTCTGGGGGTCGGCGTAGGTGCCCAGCCCCAGCAGCGGGATGCTGTTCCCGTCGCTGAGCGGGACGCGGTGGCTCTCGGCGGTCAGGTTCATCGCGCCGGCAGGTAGGGCCGTCCTGAGTCCCGCCGGCTGCCTCCGCAGGGGCGGGAACCGCCGCTCCGCAGCCAACCGCGGCCCCCGCGCACCGGCACCCACCCACCGGACCCACCGACCGACCGACCGCCGCTGCAGGGGCCAAGGTACGAACTGCCGGCTCCCGTCAGCGGGGAGCGCCTTTTTGGGGGGGCTGAGCCACGTGTGCCCGTGGCGGCCCTGCACCGCGCCCCGCCGCGCACCGCCCCGCGCCCCGCCCCGCCGCGGCCACCGGCGGACCCCGCGCACCCGCCTCCCCGCTCTCCCCCGGCGGACCCCCGCGCACCGCCCCGCACCGCCCCTCGCGGACCCCTTCCGCGGGGTTTACTCGGGGTTTTACACGGGGCAAAGGCTGCTCCCTGTGACGGTCAGGGGGCGGTGGGAGTCCCGCAGCCCCCGGGGGGCCGGTCCCTGCCCGGAGCTGCCGGCGAGGGGTCCATCCCGTGCCCTGCTCTCCCACCCCCCCCCCACAGCAGCAGGGCAGGGGCTTCCCAGGCTTTGGAGTGGCAGGTCTTGGAAGTTTTCCCACAGAGGTGTAAAGCCTTTTTTTTTAAAAAAAAAAAAAAAAAAAAAAAGAAAACAACCCCAAACCAAACCAAAAAAAACCAACAAATTCGGGGTTACTGAGGACACTTTGTGTCCTCCGGGGACGGTTGCTACCTCTTTTTTTCCAAAGGCTACAGGCCACAGGTGGAAAACCACTGCTGTAGGGACAAGGAAGGAATGAAGGAAATCCCAGACAGGAGGCTGGTGAACGGCTCCTCTGCCTCAGCACGAGTCCCAAATTACAGAGAATGGGCCCAAGTTCCTCACAGTCTGGTTCTGCTCTGCTGTGGAAAAAATGTATGTATCCCATCGCTGATATCCCAGAAGGGGACAATGGCCTTTATGAAACTCAACCCACAGCTCATACCGTTCTTTCTCACCCTCATAAAAAACCATGAGGGCCGTGCCTTCACGCTACTCCACAGAAACGTACTCTGTCCTGAGCCAGCTACTTTGTGTCCTGCAACTGTGCCTAATGCTGAATTCTCCCCGTTTGATTTTGAAGTGTACGGTCGTACGTGTTTTCCTAGACCAACCTGAAATTAAGCTCTCGGAGAACATGACTCCTCAGCTGTAACTCCTCCTTTTGCCTGGCGGATTTTTTTATCTCCTCTTGTACCACACAGCCTTCTGTGCATGGTAATAGTTCAGCAAGTTATGCAATTCCAAGAGGAGTTAATAGTTCCATCCTGATAAGTTATCTCTGCCAGGTTCTTGAAATCAATAGGTGCGCACTCGTTTCCATCTGGGGAAAGGGTTAGTGTCTATTAAGGCTGGGGACCTACCTGGAGAACACCTCTCCCAGAGACCCTTTTAGCATTACAGGTTAGATGTCTGCAAGGGTCTCCAGTGAAGATGGAGAAATTGCTGCTTTTACTGGCAGGAATGTGCCAAGCAGCTCAAGACTAAGTGCAAGCCCACTTGATTCTTGCCTAAAAATTCCTCCAGAGCCAGGACATCCTGCAGGACAAAGGCAGCATGCTGCGGTGTAAAATGCTCCTTGGGAGGTGGGCTGAGTGTGGCTGAGGTGTTCCCAACAGCCTGTGCTTTACCTGGACAAAGGAATGCAAGGAACGAGCTGTAAGGTGACTGGGTTCTCATCTGAGAAGGGGGGAAGCTGGGGCAAACTACAGCCTGGCTGTGGCTACTGTGGGCAGCCTGGACCTACTAGACCCCTTTTCCATTTACATCCACGTGTTTTTGTAAGCTGTGGGTACCTGGGGGTGTAGCTACCTACACGTGACGTGGAGAAAGGGAACCCAGTGACCTCCTCCATGCCTCCCCCTTGTTCCCATGTAACTGGCTACCATTTCCTCGCTACAGGAGAAGCTCTTGTCTCCTCTCTCCATGCCAGCCACGCCTGAGCGCACTCTGCGTGTTTGTAGGAGGACAAGTTGATGCCAGCGTGGGGAACAGACTGCAGCATCTCTGAGCTAAAGCCCTCGTTCTGCTGTGTTTCCAATAGAGGAGCAAAAGCATGGAGATGGAAATGCGGTGAATAGAGAAGAGTCTGATGTGGCAGAGGGCATTCAGAGACCTCCCCATTTCCAGCCCCGTCCTAGTATCCTGTGAAGACACCCTCCTGCCAAGTGGCTGATTCCTACCCCTGAGCTCCCACACTTCACATCCACCCCACAACCTACTTTTCCATGATTCCTCCCAACCCAACAGCTTGAGGGGGCTTTTACGGCATAGCTTGCTCATTTACTTCAGACTCTGAGCACGTCCAGCTTGCTCATGTGCTCTGGCATCAGAGCAATGCGTGCCCTGAGCCGCGCATGATCCCAAGCTAAGCAAAGCACAACTGCATCCGCAGTGCCTGTCCCGGGCAAGTGAGCAAGTGTAAGGAGCCCCTCTGGCAGGAGTGCACCAGGCTGACACACAATAGCCCTCAATGACAACTGGGAAAGCAGGATTGATGGACTTGCTGTAATTCACAGAAAAGGAAGCTTGGGCAGGAGAACAACTCCTGCTTCTAGGAATGGTCGGGCAAAGCAGTCCATCACCCAGCAAGGCAAGCCAGGCACATCAGCCCTGCTGTGGGTGCAAGTCCCCAGCGCTCGGCGGGGTCAGGGTGACAGGCAGCCATGGAGGAACAGGCAAAAGTCACCTCTCTTCTAGATTCATCCTTATAAAAACACACCCAATGTGCTTGTCAGGGAAACTGGAGAGAGGCAGAGGATTTTACAAGTCTTTCCCCCCACCCCTGTGCCTTAACAGGCAGCAAATAGCGCCAACATTTGTCACACATGCGACTTTTTAATTCCCACAGCAGCTCTAGCTCCCTACCCTACTGGTTTAATGCCTTTGCAGGTTTTATATCAAACTTCAGAAAATGGACAGGAAAATGGTTTGGGTTTGTTTGTTTTTTTTTTCCATTTACATCTGAGTTACTAACTTGAAATAGCCTTATTTCATGGAACCTAGAAATGCTAGCGGGTTTTGAGCTGACGATGAGTATCCTTTAAAGAACAAAGGAAGCCGAATAATGCAGCCTGGTGTCTGTTGCATATAATTTTTTTTGTTAGTAACAATTCCTGCTAGCTGTTCAGGGGAGCACAGTTTTCAGTTTCAGAGCTTAAATGACTAAAGCAGACTTTTTACGAGGGCATAGTATCTAGCAAACTCCAACTGCAAAACAATGCAAGTTTCTAGAGGCGAAGATTTGGCTGCTGGTTGTTGTTGATCAGCAACTATTCAGGAGCTTTTATAAAATGCAGATGTGATCTCAGCTCTTTCTCTAGGAAACAAAAACAATGAGGTTTCAGCCTGGCCTTACTAGCAAGTAAGGGGAATTACCATCCTATCGACACAAGTTCGCTGTCTCTAATAAAGCCTTTAACGCACACAAGAACACCTTCAAAAGCCACTGAGGTGGGTTCACAATTCCTGGATCGATGATGCAGAGTTTTATAGCTACATTCGTCATCTCGGACAAGTAAAAAGCAGGGTTTTGAAAAGCAGCATCTTATACTTAAATGTGGGTTTTCCCCCCTGTATGCACACACAAACAGAATAGATTGAAAAATAGAAAGAAAAATTAAATATAAGTTTTCATAGGAAAAGTAGATCAAACTTCTGAGCTTTCTTACTGTTAAAAAATTGCAGAAATCTCAGGTAAAGAAAGTACTTAACGACCTCCTTACCTGAACAAAACTTGTCAGCAGTTTTTTAAAGTAAAGAGGTCACCCTTTTACTCGTTTTATCTCAAATTGCTGAGTATCCTGGGAATAGGAAAAAAAAAATATATAAGGCCTTTAAATACAGCCTCCCTAGTTCTTGGAAGAGAAAAGGTGGGAATGAGAAGGAGTCTTTAATTGGGAAGGACTGGCCTTGTCATCTTCTAGGTTTCATGTTTTCTTTGAGATTTGTGAGTTGCCCCTTTTTTATTTTTTTTTTAATTGTTGTTGTTCGGTTTTGGGGTTTGTTTTTGTTTTGTTTTGTTTTGTTTTGGACAAGGGAAGATGTTAAAAATAGTATTCTCTTGGATCTTGTAAATCTGGCTCTGTTTACACATTGTAGATTAGATTAGTGAGTTTCTAGAGGTGGGTGACCTGTAGTGCCTAAAAATTAGCCTTTTTAGAAAGGAAAATAGGAAGTACTTTTATAATACATGTATCTCTCAATTAGATAAAAAGGGCACGTTGTTACACTGTTCCTATTTTCTGAATGAGCCGTGCTCCACTCTATGTGTAATTATCTGCTAGAATGTATACTCTGCATATGTTTTTAGTTAAAATTTCTTAAAACACGGTCTTAAAGTCTGCATATTTTCAGCCTAGTCCTTTAATAAATCACATAAACTAGCATGTGTCCGTTGTGTATGTATGTGGAATATCTATTTATAATACACGTTTTCAACTACTTAGCTTAGAGATTTTGGTAGCATGTGTCATATTTCTTTTCCTTTCTTACAATTAAATGTGATAAACTAATACATATTAAGAAAAACTTCTAGTTTAGCTTTTTATAACTCTAAGAAACAAGGTCTGTGCAGTGTTTTGTAGGGGGACTATAAACAAAGTGAGTTTTTTTTTTTTCTTCTTGCTACTTTTTTCATTGTGGAAACAAATGGTATCAACTGAACTGGAGAGCACTTCTTCTCTGGAAAAAAAATGTCGTAGCATCTTCTTACTTTTTATTTGCAGATTCCAGTTATCATCACTTATGTCACGGCATAGTTCCCAAGGACACCCGGTGAGATGCATGGTACCTTACACCGCTTGCGTGATTCCCTCCCTTAGTGGCCAAGGAGTTTCTCATATGGAAGCGTTAGTAATCTTTTCCCTTTGATCGCTTGTTGCACGATGAAGCTGACCACAGCTGGCATAGCAGTCTGGACTTTGTTGGGAAGTGCAATATAATAGGCCTTCTTAGCAGTTTCTATGTGAACGCTTTTTCCCTAGCTGCCACTGATGCATGTAAACAATGAAACACTTAAGTGACACACTTTTGTTTATTTAAATATTTTTTATGTCTGCTAAGGATTTGTTCTTGGTAGGTCCTTCTTTGAAGACCTTAAGTTTGCTTGCAAATTGTATCTGATTTACAGCTTCGTAGTAATGGGAGTATAACATACATGCACTTGTAGTGAAGCTCTTCACTGCAAGACCACAAAGCAGTACCTGAGCTCCAAAGACCTCATCCGGACACATTTTTCCAGCTCTGGTGCAGCACTTCTGCTGGATCCTTATGGAGAGCATGAGGACAGGGAGAAAACATGCCTACAACTTGTGCCTGTGGAGAGAATTAGGAAAATACTTGATGGCTGGGCCACTTACCCCTTCTGCTTTGTATAAATGCACTGTGGCCACAGCTGCAGTAAAAGGGAAATTCCTAGGTATCCTTGACACTGTTCCATTGCTCCTAGTAAGACTGGAAAAGTCAGTCCACTGCTTCGGTTGCTCCTGGGGTAGAGGAGCAATGCCAGCAGCTGCTCCAGATTATCCTCCCTCCACTTCCAGTGGCTGCAGAGCTGCGCTCACACTGCAGTGAGATGTGAGGTCTTCCCCATGAGCCAGCCCAGCGATGGCCATCCCGGTCCGTCCCTGACCCCGTGCCACCTGGGAGCAGGCACAGAGCCCAGGGCTGTGGTGTGACCTTGAACACGCGCTGCCGCAGCCCTTGCGCCAAGTGCTGTGGGGTGCCATAGGGTGCTCTGCCAGGGCGGGCGGTTCTACAAATAGCGAGCGCCCGCTCAGCAGTTTAACCCTCCTCTTGTTTGGATTGTAGCATCCAAGTGCGTCTGCGGTGGATGCCGTGCCAGAGGCAGCAGCCACGCGGCAAAGCTTGCTGTCTCCACAGCTCAGGAAGAGGAGAAGCAGCAAAATCTCTCAACGTGAGAGCCAAAATCAGCTGGGCTGTTTATACACCGCCTCTGTGTTTCCTCTGGCACAACAGCAGAGCAGCCAGCACTAGCAGTACGGCCCCTAAAATGTGCTTTTTTTTCTCCCTTTGGGGTCCATTTCAGGTGCTGAGTCGCTCTGTTACCCTCCAGGGAGTGTTACTGATGGGCCAAAAGCCCTGTGGAGGACCAGGAACTCCTGTCGGGAGAGGGAAAGAGATGCTGTGTTTGAAAAGGTAATCCTCCTAATCCTTCAGAAAGGTACTCCTCTAGTTCTTTACCCATGTTGTGTACACTGTCTCATGAGCCTGCCGTCTTTCGGGCACTGTCCTCACTCTCAAGTTCGGTGTTAGCAAGGCTTGCAACAGATCAGGCCAGAAGCCGGATGATTATATTTCCCTCCGGTCTGTTTACTGATGTTACCACTTTCTTCTAGCAACAGCGTCTCAGCTTCTGCCCCAGGTTGTCTCTGCTATGGCATGCACACAATGCTGGAGCTGGTGAGCGCTGTCTTTCAGATCCCCGAGCAAAGGTCAGGAGCTGCGTGGTGGCCTCTGGAGTCCTTGGATACCAACCCTTGTCATGTGGAGAGGCATTAACCTTTGGCCCTGAGTAAGCGTCCTCATATCTCACCTCATTTAGTCTGGCCTGCTATTTGATCCTGCCCAGTACAAAGCCCTTTCCTTTGGCATCCTGCAAATCTAAGCCCCGTCTTGATGATTTCCAGTATGCCATCTGCTGATACTGGTGTTTTGGGAGTTTGGGTTTTCTTTAACTCCTGATTCAGTGGCAGTGACTCACTGAGAGGGCCATGCCCCCATTTGAGGGCTTCAAACCAGGCTCTTGGGACAGAGTAAGCCGCATCATCAGATCTCAGCATGTTCCAGAAACATGAGGTTTCTCTTGCCTCGTTTTAATCCAGAGCTTGGCCAGGGTTTGCCTCACCCCGTTACACTTCCGCTGTTCATCCATCTCCTGTGTTTACCTGACACATAACCTCCCGCGGCTCCCTTGGGTCCACCTCAGGGCTCTACAGCAGGTCTTCTAAGTTCAGGTCTGACGAGTGATCATTTTACTTCCTTGGGCTGGATAACAGCATTTTTTTTTTTTCGTGTTACCTGCTTTAATAGCCTTGCTGACACCTCATTTCTTTCCTTGCCTCCAGCAATAATAATAATCTGACTAATTGCAACAGAGCCGCACTAGCACCTTCTCGCAGTCAGGACAGCGTGCAAAACATAGAGCATTTTTGCACAGCACACCACCTGGCAAATGGTCTTGAGATAAAATAGCAGGGAACAGGCACTTGCAGTTCCTTTCCCTTATCTTTTACTATTCAAAAGGGTGAAAGCAACACAGGCTTGGAGATGAAGCTCCCAAATTGGCCAGTCCCTGTCAATCGCAGCACTTCCAGCTTCCAGTCCCTACCGGGGAGGCTCTTCCTTTGAAGTACATCTCACCTGGGCCAGAGCAAACATCAGGAGGAGGAAACAATCAGCTTGTAAAAAGAGCCCTGCAGGTAAAGTCCAACAGCCCGTTGGTTTCTTCCCTTGCAGATATTTCCTGTGGATGCTTTAAAAACAGAAGATATTGTGGGTTTTGCTGGTGCTGCTTGCTAGTAGGAGATGCTCTCTGTACACAAGAACAGGGAATTTAGAAGCACAGACTTAAACACATCCCATTGATGTATTTTAGTCTACCTGCGTGCTTTTTAAAGTGTGCCAGAGCACTTTAAAAGGCCAGGTAAGCTCGGCTTTGCATGGGGTAGTCCTTTTCTGGGAGCTGGCGTGCCAGAAGAGCTCTCTGTGCTCTGAAGGGGAGCATCTCGGCAGCAGGGAGGATGGCAGCACTGGGAGGGCCAACGCGGCGCTGCCAAAGGAGGCCAAGTCCCACTTGAGTGTCTGTGTGTTATGAACAGAGGTTTTATCAGGGCTGGTGGGATCTACAGCCTCGTTCGACTCTTTAGTCCATGTTTGGTACCAAGGTGCTGCACACTGACCACAAAGTGGTTTTTTTTTCCTCTCAGTACCCTCTCAATTTGCAATAGAGATTCTTTTTTGTCTGCTTTGGAGCAGAGGTAAAAAAAAAAATATTTTTTCACCACCTGCTTTTCTTTTCCCATGTTCACACTGAATTTTTGGTGCTCACATGCACATTGGCTGATTGGGAAATCTCCTGATGTATTGTGTAACATGCTTACCGTATTCTGCCAAGCGCTACCAACCTCTCACTTGTCTTCCATACCACCTTGCCCCTTTGAACTTCATTGTCACGTTTCTTCAAGCTTATGCCCAAATAGCTGCCTTTTGTTAAAGGCCTGCCCTTCTACTCTGTCACATTTCCATGCCTCATGTCCTCTTGTGCAATGAGGTAGCACGATGTTCTGCCTCTCTCCGAGGCATTGTGTAGCATCCCTGCAAATCAAATGGTAGGGATCCAATATGGGATTAGGAAATGGAGGCAGACGAACAGTTCCTCGTTTGCGTAAGACTGGAAAAACAGTCAGGGCAGAGCTGAGGCTAGAACCCAGAATAAGTCATGGGGCTGCCTGTCATAACAAGAAAGGGAAGCTTGCAGCAACTTATTTTCCTGAGATGATTTATTAAATCTTCTGTAATTAGTTTAGTGAACAGTAATAGGTGGGAAACAAAGGACAAAACATTCTCTTCCAGTTTCTATAGGTTACTTGGTATCTCTCATGGCCATAAGGGATTAACGGTGGCCCTAGGGTAGGCTTGTACCATAAAACGTCTTGTTAAATGTTTTAAAACCAGTTAAAGAGACATGGCTAATTTGAACTTTTGAAAATTTTGCAAAGTAAATTGTCTCCATTGTTGTCAAAACACCTTTAAAGTACTAGATCCTGAAATATTTAATTACTTCAAAAAAACCCCTACATATACTCTGCTAATGCTGACCCTATACTGTGATAGCAATTCAACTAGTTATGCACAGTACTGTTGTGGACAGACAACAAGTAAAATTATCTGAAACGGAAAATAACTTTTCCTGGCTTCCTTCGTTTACAGAAGTATTTTAGATCTTACTTGTAGCCTCAGTAAAAGACATTTTAGACAGGAGGGTTTGGGTTCTCCTGCCAATTTGATGACGTCTTTCAGATAGGCTTCCTAAAAACTATCAAGTCTCCAAAGTGAGAAATGAGAAAATTCTTTTCTGAGCATTGTAACAATTATTAGATAGACCATATGTCTGAATTTTATGAAAATTATCTTTCATTAAAAGCCAAGCTGCCATTTCAGGTACATTGTTCTGCTTATTGTCAACATGGGTGTAAAATGTCTTTTTTTTTTTTTTTTTTTTCCCATGGAGAGTATTCAGCCTGGATTTTCAAGGAACAAGCAGCCCTGTGAAAGGAAAAAGCTTTGCAAGAGTCAGTGTTTAGGGCAGAAAGAAGACAAGTGGATGGAGATGCAGTCACAGTTGGCTTTTGTAGGTAATGATGTGCTTGCAGCAATATGAGAAATACGCAGAGGAACTACAGGGAAACATTGATGCTGGGCCATAGGATTTGCCTTGAGTTTCTTGCAGCACAAGCCAGCACATTCCCAGACAAAGTGGGAATAAAAGGTTGGAGACTGCTGGAGCCCTGTGCTTTCCTTATCTTCATCAGGTACAAACCTATTCCTTGGGATATAAACTTGGAAGTAAAATAAGCCTCCCTGAGGTTACAGTGTTCACTGAGTGTGGAATAAGATGAGGTAAAGAACAGTTTTTTAGACTTGGTAACTTCATTGTGACAATTTCCTTCACATTTTGATTTTGAAACAGAAATTACTTTTGTTGGGATCAATCAACATGAAAAGTGCGCATGCTCTTTTAACTGTCTCCTGTCTCTCTGGGAAGCAGCCGATTTAATCTGCTCTTTATTCTCTGCTTATGCTTGTTCCTTCCCAGATCCACACGCGTCTCTTAACAACTAAAAAGGGATTTAGAAGTAACTGTGATTAAAAGTCCTTGCTTTTCAGAAAGGAGCCTGTCAGGGCACCTCTTGGGCTGCTGTAGCATCCTCTGGAGGACAAAAGCATCTCCTTGGTACCTCGGGTCCCTTGGATGTGCTCTGCCTCTGCCTCTGAAAGGACAGCAAAGGCTGGGGCAGCAATACCTTGCCCCTCCTGCCCAGTCCACTCACAGGATGCTCTCGGTGCCCATCCTCAGGCCTGAAGGTTGCAGAAGGCGCCCGGTGATCCCCTGCACACTCGCAGGGCCGATGCGTGCCTCGGGGAGCCCAGCAAGGCCAGGGGTGAGCGAGCCTCATCCCGCTGTCACTGCTTGGCCTCACAGCTCATTGTTCGCCTGCAGCTGGGACCCGACAGACTTTTTTTTTTTTTTTTTTTTTGGCTCTGTTTTGTATAAACCCTTGTAGCTGTAGCACTTCATCTGATGTGACTAACACGCGTGGTTTTTCTCTGCTCCTTCCCCTGAGGAAGGCAGGGGGAGACTGGTGTGGGCAGTGCAGTATTTCTGCTTCGATCTGGTTATTTTAGAAACAAACTTAAAAACATATGTTCATTTCAGCTCGTTTATGTGACAGAGACAAGGTCGAAGAGATAGGCCTGGAAAGTGGAGCTGAAACCTCCCTGAGAGCCGGGCTGCGGTTAGGGATCCTGTTACACTGAGTTTATTACAGGCTGGTGTTTAAATTCACTATACCCTGCCCCATCATTGTATTTTTAGAGGTCCCTTTCTTTTATAAATCTCATTTTTTTTCTGCTTCTCCTTTGTTCATTTTCTTCATTTGTCATTTCCTTCAGGACAATTTCATTTTTGGAAAGACCCTCTGTTTTGCAAAAATCATCACAGATAATATAGAAACACATTTGTACAAATATTGATAGTCCTAATTTTCTCCTTATCTAGATCCTTGTTGTGTTGCACGTTGTGTCCTTGCTCCACAATTCCCACCTAAATTTCCAGTACTGTCAAGGCAGTCTGTAGCCCTGAAATGTTAATAAGGCAACAACTGGAGCTGGCAGGAAACAGTGATGGAAGACTTTTCCCTTGAAAAAGTCAGGATTGGCACGTCTGGTTTTCATTCTTCATCAAAGCAAAAGTAGACTTATAAATGATGGTGGGAAGAAACCTGAGGAGGGGAGATTTCGGAAGATAAAGCCCTTTCTGGTGGGGAGGGAGGTGAAGGTTTCACGCCACAACTCGGATGGACCTGGATGTGGACCTGAAGCCCCTGCCTCTGTGAACTTGCTGCCTAGGGCTGCTCCCCTCTTGACCAATGTTTAAAGATACAGAAAGTGAGAAGAAAAATGAGAAAAAAACAAATAGCGATTAACTTATTTATAAGAGGAGAGCAGCTGGGTGCAATGTAGGAGACAGAAGTTCAAGCCTTTGCTGAAATCTGTTACACCAAGGAATTAAACTTTCTCCTTCATATTCTCCAGTGCTGTAATCCCTGCGGCTGCCGGGGTTCATCCTGTTTCTCACCAGCCAGATCTTCCCTGGGGCTGGGAACTTGAAGGAGCTCAATGTTTCTCTGGGGGAAAAACGTGGCCGTAAAGTGCTTCCCATCACTTCTAGGAATGCAAATGGGATTTGATGAAGACAGCTGTCATTCAATTATACCTCTATACAGCATCTTATGTCTTTTGTGCAAATATAATTAGAAACCTGAATTAAAAAAAAAAAAGGAAAGGTAACTTGAGGGTTTTCTGAGAGGTTTTGTTAAACTCTTGCACTTTGTTACTGTGGTGATGCTATGGAAATGTGATTAGTGGGATCAGAGAGACTCTAAGCTGGCCATGTTTGTGAAAAAAGCTGAGATTTTTGATAGAAGCACATGGTTTTGAGCACTCCTTTTTACTCTTCCTCCTATTGATATTGGTTGGGATTTAGCTGTTAATTTTAACAGGAACAGGATCTGGTGTATAAACCCTGGTCAGCCCTCCACTAACTGAAAACTGGAAAACATCTGCTCAAACCACTTCTGAAATGTCTGGATGTAAGTAAAAGTGATCAGAGGCCTTTTTGTTGCTCGGAGAATGTATTTGCCACAGTGGACTAATAAACTTTCCCAGATTTTATTCCTTAAAAAAGTTAATTAAATAAGAGGTCAGTCCCATTTGTAAACAAAGCTGTCTGAATTTAATGCTAACGGAAAGCATCAGGCGCTTTTACAGTTTTTTTCCCTGTGGCTGAGTGCCGGTACAGTTGCTTTTTAGAAAGCTTAGAGCATATGATTCTTTTTTTTTTTATTAGAAAATAAACAGAAAACACATGCCAAGCAGCAGCTTCAAAAGGTCCTTGCTGCAATATCAGTGCTAGAGCTGTGAGAGAGTCTCCTAATGAAACGGGAAAGCAGACAAGTTGTTTCCAGGCACTTTGGTAGAAAGCCGAAGCTCTGGCCAATTTAGTGAAAGGTTTATGAACCTTCTGGGGAGGCTCTGCTACGTTTAACGAACCTACACTGATTTTTTTTTTGCTGCTTCTTTGAAACCAGGTGAAAATCAATAGTTTGAGGATTCCGACCAAACAGAAAAAAAGAGAAAGGGATGCTCCTGGGATGGGAAATCTCGTACAGACACCTGCAAAAACCAAAGCAGCTGCTTTTTCTGTTGTTGCACTGGCAGGAACGCTGTGCAGAGGGCGGGTGGGGAGAAGTCACCTCCCAAACTTTTGGGTAATGACGTCCTGCTCTTCCCCTATCCTGTGCCTGATGTCAGCAGCGCTGCGTGGTGCCATTCACACCATCTGCCCAAACTAGAGGCCTACGAGGTTCTTGAGCCCCCTGCAACACAGCAGGAGAGACCAACTCTCCGCAGGGACTGGGGCCGCACGAGCTCGGCAGCTGCAGCGGTGGGGTTACCTCTTTCAGCCATCCCTCACTGTTTGTCCATGGCAGTGCTGAGTTTTAGCATGGCCTAACGTCCTGCTCTTTGGGCAGGACCCGTAGCCAGTATCATCATTTACGGCTAGTGTGGCTACCTCTGTGTCTGGAGCACCTCGTATCCCACACCCTGTGCCTCCATCACTTTTTATACAGTCTGGCTTGTCCATGGTATCATTTTACCAGAACAACGCTTCTTAGACGCTGCTGTAACTAGAGATACCCTGACCTTACAGTCACATGCAGGCTCTTTCTTGTGCCAAAACAAAAAGGTAAGAAAATAGAAACTAAAAGGATAGAGCAATCACTGGGTATGTATTTGCATTTTTTTCTCCTGAGCTCGTAAATTAGAATCTAGTTTGCGACAATTTTTCTGTTTGGGGATTCTGCTTCGTTTCTACTTGGCAACTGGCTTTGAAGAGGCTTGGGGGTTTTATTTACTTTTTCAAGGGAGAGAGCAGAAAGATAAGAGGAGGCTGATGGAGGCTTGCGTGAGGCCAGTGAAGCTGCAGCTCACGGAGGACCGGCTGGAGGCATGGCTTGCTCTTCAAGTGTGCTTAGCGAGGCATCGAGGCTCGCAGATGGGATGGACAGCTGACAGAAAAGGAAAGGAAAGGAAAGCAGGAAAAATCTTCTGCAGTCACATGGCCAGGTTTTCCTTAGGCTGACCTTCAGCCCCGTGGCCCCATCACCTTTCCGAGGCAAGGCTGTCTCTCCGGGCTTGTGTAAAAAAGAGCTACACCCTTTCAATCAAAGCTGTGTGTTTGAGCAGGTTTACAGTAAAGTAGTGCAAGTGCCTGTACTCTTATTTCAGCATGAGAGTGGATTAACTTTTTTTTTTTAAGTGATTGAGTATTGAGTTATTTTAGCATAGATAATTAAGAGCAGACTGAAGTTAACACACCGCTTTCACATCTCCTCAAAAAATTTTGTGATACGGTGTTTAACCTTGTAGAAAATTGTGCCTGGACAAAGCTTGACAAACTGAGATTCCTTTCCAGAAAGGTGAAGAGGAACAGATTTCTCTTGAACCAGGTCTTCTGGACCTGGTTTTGCAGAGTGATCTTCAGGCAGTATCCACTGTGTCTCACTGTACACAGGCTCTTTCCTATTGTATCAGTGTGGGGTCCCTTATAGGAAGATTTCAGCTAGCGACCTCTTAAAGAAGAAATGCATGCTTTTGTGCTGAGAAACACAAGGATGGGGGCATAGAAATTTCTGACATTTGAAATTTCACTTAAGTGTTCAAATTCAGAAATTTATTTTTATTAAGTAGCTAAGAGACTGTTGAGGATGAATGAAAATCACTGGACCATCAGCTTGTATGGAAGGGTGGCTTCTTGTGTGTCCTACCAGATGAGAAGGCTTCGTGGTAGCCCAAAAGCTCTTCTGGAATCCCCTGCTGAAGGGACACAGCTTTTGTAAAGGCTGTGGGTGCCTCTTGGCTATAAGATAACCTATTTCTCTGAGAAATAGAGCCCCTTTTCTTGCCCACTCTGCCTTTGAACCAAACAGCGTGAAACCTAAATGATGTCATAGGACTTAAATGGATGATTTTTGCCAGTATTCTTCATGCGAAGCAGTCAGATAAGTGGACATGCTTTGCATGCGGTGCTTCCCCTCTGAATTGTCCCACAGTGGCCTGTCCCACCAGACCACCTCGACGAGTGAATGAACAGCAGCCGTTCATTAACGTGGAACAGAGATCCGGCGCTGGCCATAGGAAGCCAGAGCCCTCGAGCACACTGCAGTAGCCTTGTTTTCCCTTTACAAAGCTGCTCTCTGTTAAACTACAGTATCGGCCCGCGCTGGCGTACAAATGCCTTTCGTTAGGGTTTGCACACTGCGTTATACGAGGCTGTCGTTAAAAAGCAAACGAACAAAACCTGCTTGTGGTGATTTACTCTTTAATGGTATTGGAAGTGAGTTTAATCAGGGGAAAAAAATGACTGGGGTGATTATGTGTAACTGTAGTGCTGGAAGGAGTGGGACGCTTGGGCACTGTGGTGGTGGCTTTACTGGTGACTCTGGAGGAGATGGATTATTTGCAAAATCTCAGCCTGATGTGGCTCTCCCAGAATGCAGCCCACTCCTAAGACACAGATCCTTGTATGTTTAATAAGGTGTTAAAGCAGAACTTGAGATGTTCATTCCCATTCCCCTGTTCCAGATCATTTCATTGACCATCTAGTGCCTTTTTTTTTTTTTTTTTTAAAGACGCTTTTGCGTCCTGCACATGACTTTCTGCTTACGGTTTGGGCCCCAGTTTGGCAGTGTGCCTGGGAATGTGCTCAGTGTCCTGTCCCTTCCTAACTCAGCAAAACACTGAAGACGGTGCATAATGATAAGCTGTGGTGTTTCCGCTCCCACCTCACTGGGAGAGCCTCATCCTACCAGCTGCTAGAGCAGCCTTTGGTTGGAAGATGGGAGAAGGATGGGAAAGTTTATACAAAACAGAGCTTTTCTTCCCATAAAGATTTTTAATGCTTGTTTTGGTGGCTCACTCAGATTTGCATAGTTGAGTAGCGATAGCAGCCTGGCATCAGAGTGGTAAGAGAGAGAACTGTTCAAAGAAAAAAAAATACTTCCTTTCATGGGTCCGAGCAGAGTTACTCTCTGGCACTGAGAGCTGAAAGACTTCTCAGGTGAGACTCCTTTTCCCCTGTGTGTTAATGCTACAATTATGAATGTAGGTGCGTTTTGCAGTGTGAAAATTCAGTTCATCTGCTTAGCTAGAGGAAAAGTGAAAACTCTACATTTCTGCACTGACCTAAGTGAAAGGGCATATTTGAAGCTGGAGAAGAGCTAGCAGCTGCAGAGAGCGTCTGCTGGAAAGTGA